>NC_041006.1:31465601-41465601 GCF_004193775.1 Glycine soja | reverse complement strand
CAGTTGGGTGGGGGGGATGTTGAAGTGTGATGGGGACTAATCCTACTTTATGGTCTCTGGGATTTTGGTAGGACCTCTATGTTAAAAATGCAAAGAATAGATAAAAAGAGAAGACGAAGAAGACATTATAAAGAGAAGAACTTAACAAAACAAACTAATTAAATATAGTTATTAAGCCTTATTAGAGTATGATTTACTTAATAAAAATGAATAAAAGCCATTAAAGTAATTAGAAATTTATTACTATAAATATTTATTGAGAAAAATTCAATTCTTTCATTTACTCAAATCCTTCATTTACTAGAGATAGTAACTATAAGTGAAAAATAACTTATTATAAAGGTTGAATTAAGTTTAATCTCATATTCTTATATAATATCAGGATTTATCTTAAAATAAGATTTGTTTCTTAAAAAAAATTAAAATTTATTTTTTAAGGAATTTTTTTAGATAAATACATAAAAAATTACGTTGTTGATTTTTCGTTAGCTGTCTTTTCTTCTTAGAAGAGTCTGATCCCACTTAAATTGCCCAAGAGGGCACTAAACAGAACGCAACCCTTAGAACATAATATAATTTATTATTTGATAATTTTATTTTTATTATTAAGTTAATTTTATGCTGACTTCACTTAATAACCTGTAGCAAACAAGGGAGATCGGCATGACCCATTTGTGTTTTCTCGTCTGCCGAATGCACCAAGATCTCCTGTGCTGTGCTGTGCTGTCCTTTTATACAAGTTTACCTCAGAAGCCCAATCCATTGTGATTTTTCTTTTTAAATTCATTTTCCATAACACCCTTCCAATTTCATACGATCAAAATTTTGTGCTCAGTTTTCATAAAAATAAAATAAAATTTCCCAGCGTACATAAAAAAATGTTTTCAGCTTATACTCAAAAGCAAGCAGTTCCATTAACAGCAAGCTCAAAATCCAGCTGCTTTATTATAAACATAACATTTATTTTTACCCCATTTTTATCTTATGTTTCTCTTTCTTTTAACTTTTTTTTTCTTCTTATCTCCCTTTTTCATCCATGCAAACTGGGGCGGAGGTTTTCCATTTTCCAATTCACCGTGACAAAACTACATAGACTATGCTATTTTGGGAAAAAGGGTTTGAACTTCAATCTGTATTCTATATATATAGTCAACAAATTTTTATGGCATGTCCCTTTTATTTACAATCTTATCTTGTACGTTTCAGTTTGCACTGACAGCTCAATCACTTGCCAAAAAATAATGCTGAATGTTGTAGATAGTTTATTAGACCACTCCGGCACATGCCTTAGATATTTTTTGTCAAAATAAAATTTCAATTTTGATAGCAAAATACATGCAAATTACTCCACCTAAAATTCATCCTACTTTATTTGCATCTCCATTCATTTCATATCAAGTTGAAGGGACCACAAAGAGCTCGAGTGGCCAGTCTATTCTTCACCTGGTTCCAACGTGATTGGTTTCTCAATTGCTGCACCATTAACACAAACCATCTGCTTGTACTCTTCATCACCCAAATCCACTATCCCCTTGGATTTTTTCTCCCAAGGATTCCAAACAACTATGCAATGGTTAGTTTAAGTTGTTACATTACATAAGAAAAATGACACTAACCTACCAACATCATTAAGCATTTCATTTAAAGTGCAAGGGACCATACCAACATCTGGAAGTCCTTCTTTTCGTATGACACTTGTTTGTTTCTTTTAATGATCTATGACAGCTATCCCATTCCCGGAGGAATCAAGATACACTTGATCCACCTAAAACATGGGGACAATAAAGCAAGATCATAAAATCTTAAGCCTTGGTTTACACTTAACTTTGAGTAGCTGAACTTCATTTTTTTAAAAAATAGGGACAAAACTTAAATGCAGTTTTATTTTTTAAGTGCTTTTAGTATTGTTTTTCAATCAGAATTTGAGTTTTATTTTGATAATTTATGTTGATATTTAATGTAACTTTTATTATACAAATTATCAAGGTGAAACCCAAATTCTAATTTAAGAAGAATATTGAAAAATATCTAAGAAATTATATATAAGATTTGTTTAAAGGAAATATACGATAGAAATAATAAAAAAAAAAAAAATGTCCCATTATCTTTTACCACTACATTTCACCTTCTCTGCTGAAAGACATCCATCTAACCTCCATATTTAGGAAGATTTCGATACAAAAAATCCTACTATTCATAAATTTACTGTCAACTTCATTTTAATTGTCTTAAGTTATCAAGTTGAATCGTCATCCTAATATCAATTATTGTGCATTTAAGTGGGTTGTTGAAGTAAAAGTATAATGTGAAATCATACATTAAGTAAAAATGAGAAAGTATAATGTGAACTCATAAATCCAAACTTTAAAGTTTTAGATTGAAGTATGATTGAAGTTAATTTATGTAATTACTCATAACCCTTTAATGTAAATCTCTTGCTTATGCCCTCAATTTCACAACAGATTGCGACTAAAAGAAGTATAAAGATATGCTAACAATTGTATGCCAAAACATAATTTACCTAAAACTCAAGCAATCAGAGTCGAAGTAGAAGGGTTCAGAGTTTCAACCCCCGCTGTTAACTCTAATATGATTATGAACACGTGACTGCAATAACAGACTTAACGATCCAGCTACTTAACAATTCGAGTTTGGTTTTTTAAAGAGTTTGGAATGAGGCATAATTCAAACTTCATAAAATGGTCCCCTTCTGATTCTTATAAAATGATACAAGTAGATCGTAGAACATTCAAGTAAGTGCTAGATGCCAGAGCCAATGTGCCTGTTATTGCAATTGCGGATGGAGAATTATGGAATGATGGAAATAACCATCAATCGTTCGCACAGTGAAGATAGCGACTCCTAACTCCTAAGTACTATCCTTAATTAGGTTGCAGTGGACCTAACACGGTCATTTTTCAGTTTGTAAAATTATCTTACACTAGAAAATGAGAGGAAGAATGACTCTTTGTGCTTCTCATTCACAATGTGGGTTCAAAGAGTAAAAAGAAGACTGGGTTGGGGATGGGGATGGAGGCGAGGGCCTTATCCTTCGGCGTTGGTACACTTTCTAGTTCGACGTACATGAAAGTGGATTCCGAAAACTTGCCCTACTGGTAATTGCATATGGTCCAATAATCGAGTTGTCCACCTCATACTTTATTGACCAATTTATAATTTTTATAATCAGAAATAAAAATTAAATCTTCAGATTGAAAGTGATAAAAATATATCATATTAATATAGATTCAGACTTCAGAATGGAATGTTTTGGATCCTAAGTGCTCCCTCACTTTATAGTATGATAGTTTATTCTCAAGAAGTTCTCCTCACTTTAAAATTTCAAAATTTACAATTTTATAGGGCAAATGAAATAACACAAGTTGATCCGCTTAGGCAAAGTTAGAATTTATGAAGTTTGAACAATGTGCTCTTTAAGTTTCTTTTTGCCCCTCTTTGTCGGAGAAATTCTTATGTCCGCAAATATCGTGAACACATCATTAATCTTATGTCTGTGTAGTAATTTTTTTAGTTGGGATTTGTTTACTAACTTTAACATCTCATTGGTGCTATCGACAACATTTGTCGATAAAAAAATAGTTGAGTCAAAGAAAAACATTAAATGGTTGGGGGGTAAACTTAGGAAATACATGGAGAAAATAGCAAATCCCATGTGAGTTTCGTATAAATTGGTTCACAAAGTAGATCGTGGGATGTGGTAGTGGGGTAACGATACGTAATAAGTTCTATCATTGAGGAAGTTTCCTGTGCATCGTCTCCGAAAATGAACGACGCAGATGTCTCAAAGCAAATCCAGCAGATGGTGCAGTTCATCCGCCAGGAAGCTGAGGAAAAGGCCAACGAGATCTCTGTCTCCGCCGAAGAGGTTTCTTCATTTCACCATTTTCTCCCTTTTCGTTTCCAATTCATGCTCTAAACGGAGTCGCACTTTTCCTTCTGCAGGAATTCAATATCGAGAAGCTGCAGTTGGTCGAAGCCGACAAGAAGAAGATCAGGCAAGAATACGAACGCAAAGAGCGCCAAGTTGAAATTCGCAAGAAGATGTAACTTCCTTTATAACTCTCTACACTTTTTTTTTTGTCTCTTGCGAGTTCGAAATAAGTTAGGTCTTCTCGTCCGTTAATATCAGTTGAAATTAAATTCTGGAGAGTGAGTCCTACTCGTATAGGTATTGATCCTTGCGTGTGATTGTGATAATACCGCAATGTCTATTGATTGTGTTACTGGTACTGCTAAAGCTTGATTTTTCATGTAATCATGCATTCAGCGCCTCTATGATCATTCGATGAAGATCGAAATGCTGAGATTTTGAATGTGTGTTTTAAGTATTAATATATGATCCGTCCGATCGAACGGTTCTGAATTGCTGAATGCGTGAATGCAGGCAATCCAGATCACTAATGAAATAGTCCAGCGGATCCTTGTGGTCTTGTCTTACTATTCAGTAAAATCAATAATTAATGTTAGCTCCACTTTGAACTTTTTGCATTTTGAAAATATGGCTATAGGTTTAGTTTTGTCTCTTTTATTTATTTATTTTGTTTAGTTTTGAATTAGTTCAGTTTGATGTTCAAGTTCAATTTCTTTCAAGCTGTTGATCTCTGACAAATTACTTGAACTCAAGGATATTGCCAAAGTTTGATGAATGGAAAATTCTCTGTTCTTTGAAGAAAATGATGAGTGAGATTGAGATTTTAGTTTCTGAGGCATAAATCATGTGAAATGCAGAGCATTGTGTTATGCTTCAAAGTGGAAAAAGCAGTGCTAGTTGAGATAGTTTAATTGGGCACAATTAATTGTTTGTTGCAGTGAGTACTCGATGCAGCTAAATGCTTCTCGGATTAAAGTTCTTCAAGCTCAAGATGACGTGATCAGTTCCATGAAAGAAGCTGCATCCAAGGAACTGTTGAATGTGAGTCATCATCGTCATTTGAATCTACTGAGTCATCATCATCATGAGTACAGAAACCTTCTGAAAGATCTCATTGTTCAGGTCAGTTAAATTTGAATATGATACACCTACTTATGGTTTCATAATTTGATTTTGCTCTTCTGCCAAGTATTGTTGTTTCCATTTTTGGTAAGAGTCTTGCATGTAGTCAACCAGTGTTGCTGTTGTATTATTTGTGATGATGGCTCAGCATTAATATTTTCTTTGTAATTTGCTTTTACCTGGCGACACCAATGAATCAATATCATTGATTGTTTTGAAATATAACTATTTGCTGATGTGGGAACCAGTCTTGGTCTTTACTGTGGTGTTTTCAGTGCCATGGATTCAACCCCTGCCCTATCCTCTTACCCTTCCCTCTTTCCCTGGTCTACATGACCTTTTTCAATCCTTTGCAAGACTACATTCTGCTATTATTTTATGGACTACCTTTCTATCAGTTAGAATGTGGACTTGGAATATAATATAAGGACTGTGTGTTACAGTGTTTGCTTAGACTGAAAGAACCTTCAGTCCTATTGAGATGTCGGAAAGATGACCTGCACTTGGTAGAGCATGTGCTGGATTCATCTGCACAGGAGTATGCTGAGAAAGCAAATGTTGATCCCCCAGAGATCATTGTTGACAACCAAGTTTATCTTCCACCTGGACCCAGTCATCACAATTCTCATGATCTCTACTGGTAATGTTCATGTTATAATCAAATCTTAACTAAATGTCTGTCCCTGCCAAATGCCAATCAGGGCCTTGCTTTCTTAACCCATGCTTTACCTTTTTTCTCTTGATTCGTTGTAATTTAACATTATCTTCTGGTGTAAAAGCATTAATTTCAAATCTTAAGATTTATTTGTTTATAGTGTTTGTAGTTGATTGAAGATACTTCCTAAAATCATATTAGCTTTTTTTTTTATATTTAAATTTCAGTTGTAGCACAACTGATTATTTTAATTGATATTCAGCTCTGGTGGGGTGGTGTTGGCTTCTCGTGATGGAAAGATTGTGTGCGAAAATACTCTTGATGCACGACTTGATGTAGTGTTCCGTAAAAAGCTTCCAGAGGTAAGTTTTTTGTTCATAGCAGTTGTCTTATTCTGTGACTTGTATCCATATTTGCTGTCCAATTGTTTGTATTGTGACTTTCATATTTTTTCCAAGTAAAAATGTTGTTATTTTCGAGATATTGAAACTTTGGCACTGATACGTTCTGTATCAGAGGTCAGATGAGAAATAGGAAACAAGAGAAAATAAAACAGAGAAGGGACGCGAAAATGATGAGAGCAATGCTCCCCCAAGTCAGAAAAGATTCTCTAGACTCCAATTCTCATTCATAATCATCCATAACCCCTATTTCAATCATGACTCCCTTACATATAACCGTAATTCCCCTTACCACTACCCTCTCTCCTCTGACTAACTTATTATCCTCTCAAAAGTTCACTACTGGTTAGATATTACCCTCTTGGGCCTACAAGTATAAAACTTGCCAAACCTATTGGGCTGATTCCCATCAGATACTGACATTGAAATAAAATAATTCAGGTGAATGATACACACTGATGGACAACTAGAACAATTAACTGCAATGAATTTATGTATGAAAGGATGCAAGGTTCAGAAATTCTGGGGCTTTATGACATTTATGTTTGATACGATATAACCTATCAATTCTCATTTAATTCTTCAAAATTTCTAAGCTGCATAATTATTTATCAAAAATTTATAATGAAGTAATTCTAAGATAATATATAACTCATTTAATACAACTAATAACATCATTGGTCTAAAATAGGATTTAACTAGTTTTAGTTTTGAAAAACTTCATTGAATAGTTGTAAACAATTACAGTATATCAATGATATTTTATAAGTAATGATTTAATACTTCTAAGTTCTGTAAGACATTAATTGCCTTTTGTTAATATTTCTTTCAATATTTTCAATTCTAAAAATATGTCAAGACTATCAATATCTACTACAAAATTTGGTAAACCTCTTCAGTCTTCAAGACTTGAACACTTTTACGACTCACTGGACCTCTTCAAATATTCACTTTCCTTCGAAGGAATATGAAAATGAAACAAAAGACTGACATGAACTAAAGGAAGATAATAACAAATTAATATTAAAAAATAGTAAGTTAGAAATACAAAGGAGACCCAAAGTAAGGCGGAAGGCAAGAGAGAATGGAGCTAATTAGAATATTGGGTACTCAAAAGAAAATTTTGAGATAAGTAGTTAAAAAAAATGAATACATTTGTCAATGGATAGAGATAATAGATTAGAATATATATTGTAACAATAACTTTGATATAAATTAAGAATTGACAGTAATTATTATGTTAAGGGGAAGGAGAGAGCCAGGAAGGGAATGTTGGATTAAGGGTTGCCAAACTTCTTCAATTAAAACTCTGTGAACTTGGATGTATTGCTGTCACTCAAATAAGGTATATATAGCATTTATGATTTACTTCCCTTTCTCAAACGGCTGTGTTTGGGAACCAGTTACTAACTGGCGTTCTTTCAAAAGTAACAAAGGAGTTACTTCTGCTTCTGGTGTCTCGGAATGCACAAACGGTCGTTTAGATGCATCGGAATTCGTGCAGCCAAGGTTTTAACGGGGAAACAAACATGCACTATTTATTTTCTTGGTTTCATTCTGCAATATTATATACACTTTCTATTGATTGCATTGAAAATATAACCAACTAAAAATGACATTTGATTTGATTTTAAAACTAATAAGTCTAATTTTTCCCCTTTTATTTCTGTGCCTTTGTATTTGCTAGACTGGCCCGAGAGATCCTTTTCACTAATTTTTTTCACAATTCTTTTTCCTCCAAACAAAATGTACTGTATTCCCATTAATTCATGACTGGCCAACTTTGACTTTGGATGTTGTATGGTTAACCATGTCTAACGACTACATTCTTATCAAGTTTCTTGCTCCTTATTGCAGATCCGAAAGCAGCTCTTTGGACAAGTTGTTGTTTGAAGATTTTGATTGTATGGTTTGGTTACCCCTGAAATGTTTATATCCCGAAGCATCATTAGCTTGTCTTTGACCTGAAAAGCTGCCCTGCCATTGCTTCTGTGTACTTATAATTATTGTCTTTTAAATAACACCATATTTCGGTAGTCCATTTGTTCCCATGTCGTGTATGATGGGGGATGCATCGTTCTAAGTTTTCTTTCGTGATGACTTTTATCTCATTGACAATAAGTGTTTGCTCCGGCTCATTGCAGCTTTGATTTTTAAAAAAATAAAATAAAACAGGGATTATTTATTCATTTATTTATTTTCGCTCATTCCTTATACACATTTTTTATCTTACAATTTATTTTAACCATTGAAGTATTTATAATATTTATTTTATAGATCAATATAAATATTATAAATAGTACAATATTATTTCAACACTATACTTCATGAAATTGATAAAAATAAATATTATATTCATTTTATTATTTTTTAAATAATTTTATTATTAGATTATTTTAAAAAATTAAAATTCTAATACCCCAAAATATATAAATTTATTCATAAAATGAAATTAAAATGTATATAAAACCTTATATAAATATGTTCATTTCTTTTCTTTTACATCTTTCAACTATTTCAATAAATAATTTTATCAAAAAATTATGATTTAATAAGATAATTTAAACACTTTTGACTGAGTAGTTTTTTTAATCAGTTTTTATTAACATAACCTTTATAAAAAAAAAGTACAATAGATATTTATATTATTATTCAATAAAAAATCATCATATCGCATATATTGAATTTATTTTTGTATAGCTATTTTAAAAATCATAAATAATAATATCATAAAAATTAAATTGGTATTTTTAATGCACACATAAAAAAAATGTTAGGAAAGAAATTAAATATAAACGAATTTTCCACGCGAGAACCAAGATGTGCAGCATAAATTGTCACCTTGTTGAACATGCATAAAAAAGAGGTGAGCTGGCCTGGGCTGTGATATTGGGGCAGCGCAGCAATACGTAACAAGTTCTATCATTGAGGAAGTTTCCGGTCTCCGAAAATGAACGACGCAGATGTCTCGAAGCAAATCCAGCAGATGGTGCGGTTCATCCGCCAGGAAGCTGAGGAAAAGGCCAACGAGATCTCTGTCTCCGCCGAAGAGGTTTCTTCATTTCGCCATTTCCTCCTCTTTCGTTTCAAATTCATGCTCTTAAACGGAATCGTACTTTTCCTTCTGCAGGAATTCAATATCGAGAAGCTGCAGTTGGTCGAAGCCGACAAGAAGAAGATCAGGCAAGAATACGAACGCAAAGAGCGCCAAGTCGAAATTCGCAAGAAGATGTAACTTCCTACATAACTCTCTATACTCCTTTGTTTTTTTGTTTCTTGTGAGTTCGAAATTAGTTAGGTCTTCTCGTCCGTTGATATCAGTTGAAATTAAATTCTGGAGAGTGAATCCTACTTGTACAGGTCTTGATCCTTACTGCATTGTCTAATGGCTGTGATGAAGATCAAACTGCTGAGATTTTAAAATTGTGCTTTAAGTATTAAAATATGATTTGTCCGACTTGGTTGAACGGTTCTGAATTGCTGAATGCGTGAATGCAGGCAATCCAGATCACTAATGAAGTAGTCTAGCGGATCCTTGTGGTCTTGTTTTACTATTCAGTAAAATCAGTAATTAATATTTGCTCCACTTTGAACTTTTTGCATTTTGAAAATATGGGTTGAGGTTTAGTTTAGTCTCTTTTATTTATTTATTTATTTATTTTGTTTGGTTTGATGTTCAATTTCTTTCAAGCTGTTGAGATCTGTGGCAAATTACTTGAAGTCAAGGATATTGTTGAAGTTTGATGAATGAAAGATTCTCTCATCTTTTAAATTGAGAGTTTAGTTTCTGAGGCTTGTTTTATTTCATCATGTGAAGTATGGAGTGTTGTGCTGTGCTCTAAAGTGGCAAAAACAGTGCCATTTGAGATAGTTTAATTTTTGTGGCACAATTAATTGTTTGTTGCAGTGAGTACTCGATGCAGCTGAATGCTTCTCGGATCAAAGTTCTTCAAGCTCAAGATGACGTGATCAGTTCCATGAAAGAAGCTGCATCCAAGGAACTGTTGAATGTGAGTCATCATCATCATTTGAATCTACTGAGTCATCATCATCATGAGTACAGAAACCTGCTGAAAGATCTCATTGTTCAGGTCAGTTAAATTTGAATATGGTACACCTACTTATGGTTTCATAATTTGATTTTGCTCTTCTGCCAAGTATTGTTGTTTCCATTTTGTCCTACTTTTGTATTATTTGTGATGATGGCATGGCATTGTATCTATAACTATTTTCATTGCAAATTTCTATTACCTGGCAACATTAATGAATCAATATCATTTATTGTTTTGAATCATAACTATTTGCTGCCATGGGAACCAACCTTGGTCTTTACAATGGTGTGTTCAATGCCATTGGTTCAACCCCTGCCCCTTCCCTCTTTCCCTGGTCTACATGACCTTTTTGAAACCTTTGTAATGCTATATTCTGATATTATTTTATGGACTACCTTCTACTAGTAAGAATGTGGACTTGGGATATAACGTAAGGGCTGTGTGTTACAGTGTTTGCTTAGACTGAAAGAACCTTCTGTCTTATTGAGATGTCGGAAAGATGACCTGCATTTGGTAGAGCATGAGCTGGATTCAGCTGCCCAGGAGTATGCTGAGAAAGCAAATGTTGATCCCCCAGAGATCATTGTTGACAACCAAGTCTATCTTCCACCTGGACCCACTCATCACAATTCTCATGATCTCTACTGGTAATGTTCATGTTATAATTATATCTTAACTAACTGTTTGGCCTTGCCAATCAGGGCCTTGCTTTCTTACCTTATGCTTTACCTCTTTTTTTTTTTCTTGATTAATTATAATTTAAAAGTATCTTTTGATGAAATGTTATCAATTCTTAAGATTAATTCATTTCTAGTGTTTGTAGTTGATTGAGAATGCTTCCTAAAATCATATTAGGCTTTTAGCTGCTTTGATATTTAAATTTCAGTTATAGCGCACCTGATTATTTTAATTGATATTTAGCTCTGGTGGGGTGGTGTTGGCTTCTCGTGATGGAAAGATTGTGTGTGAAAATACTCTTGATGCACGACTTGATGTAGTGTTCCGTAAAAAGCTTCCAGAGGTAAATATTTTGTGCATAGCAATTGTTTTATTCTGTGACTCTATCCTTTTTGTTAAATATTTGCCGCTGAATTTTTACTGTGACTTTCATATTGTTTCCAAGTAGAAAGTTGTTATTTTCAAGATTTTGACATTGACATTGAAATAAAATAATTCAGGTGAATCATACACACTGATGGACAAAATTAGAACAATTAACTGGAACGAATTTATGTATGGAAGGAGGGTCGGATTCCGAAATTCTGGGACTTTAGGCAACATTTATTTGAGGCCCAATATAATATAACCTATCAATTCTCATTTTATTCTTCAAACTTCCTTTTTTTTATAAGAAATTCTTCAAAATTCCTAAGCTGCATAATTATTTATCAAAATTTTATAATCAAGTAATTCTAACATTTTTCAATATATAATATGTAATTCATTTAACACAACTTATAATTTATAAAGTGATGAACTGGTTAACTACGTCTAACGACTAGGTTCTGATTAAGTTTCTTGCTCCTCATTGCAGATCCGAAGGCAGCTCTTTGGATAAGTTGTTGCTTGAATATTTTGATTGTATTGTTTCGTTACCCCTGTAATGTTTATATCCCGAAGCATAAGCTTGTCTTTGGAGCTTAATAGCTATCGTGGCATTGCTTCTGTCAACTTATAATTGTCTTTTAGATAACACCATATTTCGGTAGTCCAGTTGTTCCCATATTGTGTATGATGGGGGGGCATGCGTTGTTCTAGATTTTAGCGTATGTAATATATTGAACATTACTGTCAACATTATGACGGAAATATAACGTTCTATATTGTCGTATCTGATGCAAGTAAAAGCCCATATAGAATATGGGTTGGTTTGATCCAATCCGATTTTCAAGCCTGGTTTGACGGATCAGATGGATCAATCTGTGTATTTTGTCGAGCTCTATGTGAGATTCCAACCATAATCAATTATCATATAAGTATAAGGTTAATTTGTTTTAATTTATATATTCAAATAAATATTTTCATATTTTTTTGTGTATTTGTTCAAATTGTTTTTGTTTTAAAAAAATAGTTTTCTGCTAAGAAAAAAATTCTTTGCTTCTTGAAAAATACTTATATGAAAAAATCTATTTTAAAATTATTTTTTATAAGTTTAAATAAATTCATCTATAATTGACTGAGTAAAGTGCTCTGTGGCTCGTGATATACGCGATTATGACAAATGATATTAATTACTTTTAGGCATTTAAAAAAATGAGGCACCAAACTTATATATATCAACATTTTTTTTATTTGAGGTAAGCTGTATCAACTTCTTTATATGTAAATATTCATGAATTATATAAATAAATTTTAATATATATAGCAACTTGTTCAATGTATGTCAACTATATCAACTTCTGTTTATTTTATATATATGTATATAAATATAAATCATTGTAGTACTGGTGCATACCAAAATATCAACTGACACACGTCAACATATTAGTAGTTATTTAATTTTATTTTCTTGAAAAGAAAAGTAAGGTGGCCACTAAAAGAGGGCCGAGTATGAAATATAAATATCTGGGTTGACTGATTTGGTAGGAACCGAAGCGCAGTCGTTTGATTGTGAAGTGAGTTCCGATTGAGCACGTCTTGGAGGCAACGACGTCTACGGCAGCTCCTCGTTGGTGGTTAAGTCGCTTGTCCTTTCAGTCCCTCGATGAGTCCGCCAACCCCTAAAAAGCACTTCTTAGTTCTCCCTCTCCCACTAAAAACCATAGTAATCTAGATAATAATTAACATCAACCCTCACTCCTTCGCACACCAAACCCTTCCTTCCTATCTCTCACTAATCTAATGGAATCCGCAGCACTGTCGCGCATAGGCCTGGCGGGCCTGGCGGTGATGGGCCAAAACCTAGCCCTAAACATCGCAGAAAAGGGGTTCCCGATCTCCGTGTACAACCGCACGGCCTCCAAAGTGGACCAGACCGTAGATCGTGCCCGCAACGAGGGCTCCCTCCCTCTCACGGGCCAATACACCCCTCGCGACTTCGTTCTCTCCCTCCAGCGCCCCAGATCCGTCATCATCCTCGTCAAGGCAGGCTCCCCAGTCGACCACACCATCGCCGCCCTCTCCGACCACCTCGACCCCGGCGACTGCATCATCGACGGCGGCAACGAGTGGTACGAGAACACCGAGCGCCGCATGAACCTCGTCGCCGACAAAGGCCTCCTCTACCTCGGCATGGGCGTCTCCGGCGGCGAAGACGGCGCACGCCACGGCCCCTCCCTCATGCCCGGTGGGTCCCACCATGCCTACTCCAACGTCCAGGACATCCTCCACAAAATCGCCGCCCAGGTCGAGGACGGCCCCTGCGTCACCTACATCGGCGAGGGAGGCTCTGGAAACTTCGTCAAAATGGTCCACAACGGAATCGAATACGGCGACATGCAACTCATCTCTGAAGCCTACGATGTTTTGAAGCACGTCGGTGGCTTGTCGAATTCCGAGCTTGCGGAGATTTTCGTGGAGTGGAACAGAGGGGAACTTGAGAGTTTCTTGATTGAAATTACCGCCGATATTTTTAAAGTGAAAGATGAAGATGGTGAAGGGTTTTTGGTGGATAAGATTTTGGATAAGACTGGGATGAAGGGGACCGGGAAATGGACGGTGCAGCAGGCGGCAGAGCTTTCGATAGCCGCGCCCACGATTGCGGCGTCGTTGGATTGCCGGTACTTGAGTGGGTTGAAGGAGGAGAGGGAGAGTGCCGCGGCGGTGCTGAAGGAAGCGGGGTTGAGTGATGAATTGGGGAGGGTAAATGTGAGTGGGGTGGATAAGAAGAGGTTGATTGATGATGTGAGGCAGGCTCTGTATGCTTCCAAGATTTGTAGTTATGCTCAGGGGATGAATTTGTTGAGGGCTAAGAGTAATGAGAAAGGATGGAACTTGAATTTGGGGGAGTTAGCTAGGATTTGGAAGGGAGGGTGCATCATAAGGGCCGTGTTCTTGGACCGGATCAAGAAGGCTTATCAGAGGAACCCTAATTTGGCGAGTTTGATTGTGGACCCGGAGTTTGCAAGGGAAATGGTGCAGAGACAGGCTGCGTGGAGGAGGGTTGTGGGGTTGGCGGTTTCGGCTGGGATTAGTACTCCCGGAATGTGTGCCAGTCTTGCTTACTTTGATACCTATCGGAGGGCAAGGCTGCCGGCAAACCTTGTCCAGGCTCAGAGGGACTTGTTTGGGGCGCATACTTACGAGAGGGTTGATCGCCCTGGGGCTTTTCATACCGAGTGGACGAAACTCGCTCGCAATAGTGGGGCTGGAGTTGGTGCACTCAATTGATTGATTTTGGGTTTTGGTTGTTTGTTTAATGGTCGTGCATTGCAGTGCAGCATTTGAGTTGTAATTGTTTGTTTCTTTGAGGATCTTTGGTAGGGAGAGAGCAACTATTGTTTTCTTGCTATAACTGTTTTTAATCTTAATAAAACAAAGGCATGTCATTTGGCTTCCACTGGCTTTTGCTTAAGTAGAGTACAGGTTGTTGATGCTCTCATCTCGTCTGTATTTGTTTCCAATTAGAGTTATAATTGCATTTTTGGATTTGATTCCTCTAAAGTGAGGAAGGTTAAAATAAGTAATCTAGTTGTTGATGTTGATATTTCAAAACATTCATGATTTATTATCTACATGCATGTGATGCTGGCTGTAAATTTTCTTATCAATGACTGAGATTGTTGCTTACTTTATTCTCCAAAGTATCTCTTTAGAAGAGACTGATCCTTGCATTTTATACTTTATTTTATATAAAAAGCATTAATGACTTTCTTGACAAAATGTGATGAGAAGAATTGTGTTGACTCCTCTAACATGAGGAATATTTAAGTATTAAGAAAATCAATTGTTGATATTTTAACGCATTCATGACTTGTTATGGATGTGATATTGGTTGTTGATAGTTTCATCAATGACTGAAATTGCTACTTTACTCTCTAAAAGAGCTGCTCGTGCTAGAGGAACCTGATCTTGTATTTTGTATAAAACACATTCATGAATTTCTTGACAAAATATGATGAGAATTGTGTTAATGATTTTTGTATCAAGTCAACTGTGGTCGGAACATCCTATATTAATGCATGCTAATTTCTTGTGCATTACGATATAGGTTATCCTGGTGTACGTGGTGAAGGATTTTCTCTTTTTCTTCCTTTGTTACTTTACATGCAGGTGCACTTGTAAGATTTTGTGCTTCTTGTTGGTGCCTTGATGGCCAAGTTTTTATTTTTACCTTTTGGTAAATGATAGCGTGCTTTATAGGCTGTTATTTAGCTGGTTTTCCTTTGGGCAACCTTCTGGATGTAGGACTCAGTAATGCTTTTGTGATATAGTTTCTTTTGGAGTTTACGCTGCTTTTTTTGCTTCAGTTTATTAAATTGAATGCCACATTTACAGTTGTAACTTGGAAGAGACTAATTAACAAATGCAAATTGCTTCATGCCATTGAGAAAAGGTTGATTATGTGTAAATCGTGACAATTCTTTTCCCTGGCAGAATATATTCGATAGTACAAAGAAAGTTAAAAGACTAATAATAATTTTCATTCTTGAAATATCTACAAAACTATTCCTTCATCTGTAGTCAGATACACTTCCTTTGTTCGTTGCACAGAATGGACGAACCTTGTTTGTTTTGTTATACATGCACAGACAAAACAGTATTAGCAAAGTAACCAGAGTAATTGGACAAAAGATTATATGGGGAAGATGCAGTGGACTAAAGAACACCGCTCTCAAGAACTGGCTGAGTTCTTGTCACTGCTGCGGAGGGCATTTTACTGTTGCCAACCCATCTACTTTCTAGAACCTGATCTTCACCAGCTTGTTTTTCCATGGCTTGAATCCTCTTGGTCTTGAGAAGTCTCATAGAAGAAAAAACCGCATAGCCCGCTATGATCAACCCAAAAAATCCAACAACAAAGCCAATCACCCACAGATACCATGTTCCCCGCTTCTTCTCCAATGGGAGTACAACTGAAAAGTGGCCCTGGTCTCTGGAGTTACACACTCCAGGGGAACTCATCTCAGTAAGTTGAAATGTTCCATTGGCATTGAAAGCTACACATCTCACCCTTGTGTTGATGCTACCCCTACCCATAAATGTAACGTTGGGAAATTGAACAGATATGGGCTGCCCCATTGTGTTGAGAGTGATGTTTCTCTCACTCGTGTCTGTTACATTTGAGGCATCAAAAACCATGAAGCCGACAACAGAAGAGATGAGTGAGTAACCTGGCAAATTGAAGTAGTGGGAAGACCAGTTGCCCAAGTTTTGGTAGACAATAGCCAACCTCCTCACATGGGGAATGGACATGGTTCTTGGTGGGATCTGAAAGTAACTAAAGTTGGCACCTTTGTTCCAGAGCCTTCTGCTTCTGAGACGTACTACTGAAACATCCATACCGGACAGGTTCCTTGGAAGAAGAGCATCATATAGAGCACCAGTTTGAGGCCTGTGTTTGACCAGTGACCTGAAAGCAAAATCTTGAACCAAGGAATTCAATGATTCACATGCAGCAGCAGTGTTGTCCAAGCTGTGCACCAAGGAGCCGCAGCAACACAAGGTGAGAAGCAACACCCAGATGAAATCCCAGTCAATTTTGGATCCCATTAACACATTCGGCAAAAGAACAAGCTTAGACAAGTTTTAAGGAATGGAAGGAACAATACGGCGATCTGTTTTAGGTATTGCTGCTTTCATTTGTTTCATATAAGAGCTGATTGTAGATGTAAATATAGGAAGCACCAAGTCCAATGATTGTTACTTTCCACAAAGAAGAAGCATGCTCAGGTTTGGGTCCCAACTACTGACTCCAGAGGGAAGAAAGGCTCAAAAAGTAGCAATTGACTAGGGGCACTCTGATTCCATCTCATTCTCATGACTTGTGTGATTGTGTCTGAGAATCTTTGTCACTACAATGCGAGAACCAACTTTAGCATGCGTTGATTGCTCATTTTCTCCGGAGTGCTGCTAGGTGCACCCAGCATTATTGTCGGTGCACCCAGCACTAACCACGAAAAGACAAAAATAGCCCTTATGGATCAAGTTGATCCGTAAATTAATTTTTAAGACTTATGGATCAACTTGATCCGTAAGTCTTTTACGGATCAACTTGATCCGTAAGTCTTTTACGGATCAACTTGATCCATAAGTTTTTCATGGATCAAGTTGATCCGTAAGTTGATTTTTAAGACTTACGGATCAAGTTGATCCGTAAGTCTTTTACGGATCAAGTTGATCCGTAAATCTTAAAAATTAATTTATAGATCAACTTGATCCATAAGGAGAGAAATTAACAAGGGTAATTTTGCCATTTTTAAAAAATGCTGGGTGCACCAACAATAATGCTGGGTGCACCTAGCAACACTCTTTTCTCCTGGGAGGCAAATGATGAACAATTCCACAAGCCCAAATTTCGGCCCGTCAAGCCTGCAGGGGCTCATCTAGCATTTAGGCCCAAACGTATATGCCCAGCCCAAATTTCCACTATATAGCATTTAGTTTACTTTTTTTTTATAATAGTTATTTTTTTAAAACAAAAAACAAACATACTTATCATAGTTTATCATATTTTTGATTAATTGTTGTTGTTAAAAAAAGAGAAGTTGACGTTCACAATGTATGGAAATTAAGATTAAACTCCAAACAAAATCTCTCAAATGTTTACTCGAAAAGTATTTTTGGAGTAAATAAAGTATATATTGCGTAAAGGTATTTAGATTTTCATCCAATTACAAAATCGTTAAATATGATATATTTATTTATTTTTATCATTACTATCTTAAAATTTTCTGCTTCACACAAAAGTACATCAAAATTAACTTAATATAATGAACATAATTTTTTTTTTCAATATCAAAGAAATTAGAAATAAATAAAATTTCCACGCGTAAGCCAAAATATATTTATTTTAAATTTTGTTAGTAGCTTGAAGATGCATAAAAGAGAGGTGAGGTGAACTCGTGTGGGGTGTGGTAGTGTGGCAGCGACACGTATCAACTTCAATAATCGCATCGCAGAAGCAGTTTCCGGTGCATCTCATCGTCTCCGAAAATGAACGACGCAGATGTCTCGAAGCAAATCCAGCAGATGGTGCGGTTCATCCGCCAGGAAGCTGAGGAAAAGGCCAACGAGATCTCTGTCTCCGCCGAAGAGGTTTCTTCATTTCGCCATTTCCTCCTCTTTCGTTTCAAATTCATGCTCTTAAACGGAATCGTACTTTTCCTTCTGCAGGAATTCAATATCGAGAAGCTGCAGTTGGTCGAAGCCGACAAGAAGAAGATCAGGCAAGAATACGAACGCAAAGAGCGCCAAGTTGAAATTCGCAAGAAGATGTAACTTCCTACATAACTCTCTATACTCTTTTTTTGTCTCTGAGTTCGAAATTAGTTAGGTCTTCTCGTCCGTTGACATCGGTTGAAATTAAATTCTGGAGAGTGAGTCCTACTCGTATAGGTCTTGATCCTTGCGTGTCATAATACCGCAACCTCTACTACTGACTGTGATTACTGGTACTGCTAAAGCTCGATCTCTAATGGAACCGGATTCAGTGCTGTTATATTTGCACGCATTCGGCGCATTTATAATCGTTGGATGAAGATCGAATAGTTGAGATTTGAGTGCTTTTTAAGTTGATTAAAATTTGAGCATTCCGATCTTCATCCAACAGTTCTGAATTCCTAAATGCGAGAATCCTAATGAAATAGTCTAGCCGATCCTTGTGGTCTTGTCGAATTATTCAATAAAATCAATAATTAATGTTAGCTCCATTTTGAACTTTTACATTTGCTAAATATGGCTTGAGGTTTAGTTTAGTGTCTTTGATGAATTTGTTTATTTTTTGTTTGGTTTTGAACTAGCTCCGTTTGATGTTCAATTTTTTTCAAGCTGTTGACATCTTTTGGCAAATTATTACTTGAACTTGAGGATACTGTCAATGTTTGATGAACGGAAAATTGTCTGTTATTTTAATAAAATGATGAGTGAGATTGAGAGTTTGGTTTCTGAGGCTTATTTTATTTCATAATGTGAAATACACTGTATTGTTTTGTGTTTTTATAAGCTGCAAACACAGGGCTAGTTTAAGTTTTGTGGCACAACTAATTGTTTGTTGCAGTGAGTACTCAATGCAGCTGAATGCTTCTCGGATTAAAGTTCTTCAAGCTCAAGATGACGTGATCAGTTCCATGAAAGAAGCTGCATCCAAGGAACTTTTGACTGTGAGTCATCATCATGATGATCATGTGTACAGAAACCTTCTGAAAGATCTCATTGTTCAGGTCAGTTGAATTTTAAATATGGTACACCCACTGTGGTTTGATAGTTTGATTTTTGCTGTTCTGCTAACTATCATTTTCAGATTGTTGTTTCCATTTTTTTTGAGAGCCTTGCACATAGGCAACCAGTGTTGCTGCTATTTATGTATTGTGTCCTACTTTTGTATCATTTGTGGTGATGGTATGGCATTGTATCTATAACTAATATTTTCATTTCAAAATGCTATCACCTGGTGACATCTATGAATCAATATCATTGATTGTTTTGAATCATAACTAATTGCTGACATGGGAATCAACCTTGGTCTTTAATGTGGTGTGTTCAATGCCATGGGTTCAATCCCTGACCCATCCTCTTGCCCTTCCCTGTTTCCCTTGTCTACACGACCTTTTTCAATCCTTTGTAATGCTATATTTTGCTATTATTTTATGAACTAACTTCCATGCTTAAGCATGTGGACTAGGAAGATAATATAAGGGCTGTGTTGCAGTGTTTGCTAAGACTGAAAGAACCTTCTGTCTTATTGAGATGTCGGAAAGATGACCTGCACTTGGTAGAGAACGTGCTGGATTCAGCTGCTCAGGAGTATGCTGAGAAAGCAAATGTCGATCCCCCAGAGATCATTGTTGACAACCAAGTCTATCTTCCACCTGGACCCAGTCGTCACAATTCTCACGATCTCTACTGGTAATGTTCATGTTATAATTATATCTTATCTAACTGTTTGGCCTTGCCAATCAGGGCCCTGCTTTCTTACCTTATGTTTTACCTTTTTTTTCCTTGATTAATTATAATTTAAAATTATCTTCTGATGAAAATGTATCAATTTCAAATCTTAAGATTAATCTGATTGAGGATGCTTCCTAAAATCATATTAGCTTTTAGCTGCTTTGTCAAATTTCAGTTGTAACACACCTGATTATTTTTGTTGATATTCAGCTCCGGTGGGGTGGTGTTGGCTTCTCGTGATGGAAAGATTGTGTGTGAAAATACTCTTGATGCACGTCTTGATGTAGTTTTCCGTAAAAAGCTTCCAGAGGTAAAAAAAAAATTGCATAGCAGTTCTTATTCAGTGTTGTTAGATATTTGTTGCTGAATTCTTTATACTGTTGAGTTTCATATTGCTCTCACTCAAATAACTTGTATGCAGCACTTATGATTCACTTCCCTTTCGCAAGATATGTATTTTTCTTGGGTAGTGCTATTCACTTCATTCCGCAATATTATATACACTTTCTATTGATTGTATCGACATTATAACCAACTAAAAATGACTTTTGATTTGTATTTAAAACCAATGAGTCCCTTTTCCCTCTCTATTTATGTGCCTTTGTATTTGCTAGACTGGTCCAAGTGATCCTTTTCACTAATTGTTCCTCAAACTTTCTTTCTCCTTCCAAACAAATGTACCGTACCCCCATGAATCCATTATTGGCCAACTTTCCGTCTATACTATATTTTGTTAACTTTGGATATTGTATAGGAAGCAAAATTTGGAAGGTCACAGATTAAGTTGAAATTGTGGTAGCCACTCATTCATTTCTTCTTTCTCTTCTTTTTCTTTTTTTCTTGGGAAAGGGGTTTAAGGTTAATTACTTTAAAGTGATGAACTGGTTAACCATGTCTAACGACTAGATTCTTATGAAGTTTCTTGCTCCTTATTGCAGATCCGAAAGCAGCTCTTTGGACAAATTGTTGCTTGAAGATTTTGATTGTAATGTTTGGTTACCCCTGGAACTATATCCCGAAGCATAAGCTTGTCTTCATGTCTTGGACCTGAATAGCTATCAAGCCATTGCTTCTGTGAACTTATAATTATTGTCCCTTAAATTACGTCATTCTCGGTAGTCCAGTTGTCCGGCGTTCTAGATTTGATTTACTTATGATTGTTATGACGACAAGTGTTTTCAGCTTTGAGCTTCTTGGCAATAAAGTAGCAGATGTAGAGCCTGTTTGGATACAAGTCACAAGTGCTTTTGAGATCTTTTCTACTAAAAATATAGAGCTTTTTTCAGTAAAGAAGCTCTTAAAAGAGCTTCTAGCCTTGTATCCAAACAGGCTCGTAATATATATTGAACATTACTGTCAATATTGTGACAGAAATATAGTAACCGTTGTCGTGTCGTCAAAACATTAAAAATAGTAGAGATTGTGAAATTTATAGTGTATGTGAGGGATGGTAGGTGGACCACGTTCAACGAGTAGTTTTAAAAAAAACTGTAATAGGCAGGGTTTTTGTCATCAATTTGATCTTAATAATCCGGAAAACCAAAACCCTAAACTATTATTTTGGCAGGTATGATTATTATATTATCTAACCCATATCGTAATTACACGTGCATAAAAATAATATAATTACAATTTTGTTTTATTATTATATTATAGGTAAATGCTAACCTTGACGCTTAAAATTGGGGTGTATAAAATTGTATCGTTTTTTTTATTTTTTATTTTTTGCATTTTCTTGATTTCTACCATAAATATTTTTTCATTTTATATTCTTAAGCAAAATCCTATATTAATTCCACTCTTTCATGATTCTCTCCCAATTTACACGGAATCCTTTCCTTCAACTTAAAACACATTTACTTTCTCGCTCCTCACTCATTTGCTGGTAGAGCTCAACCACCAATCCTAAAACTCGGAAGTCCCCGACACAGTGGACACTACAAAGAGGCACAAAAATGGAGATTACAAAAAAGGAAAACAATAAACAGGTTTGTTAAATCAAATGAACTTACGAAAAACTTACATCAATGAGTTTTACATCATATCTTTAGATGTTATATGTTGTAAAAAAAAAAATCTGTAGATGTTATATTAATAATTTCATCACACTGTACAACATTATTCATATTTTTCTTTTTATTTCAATATAAGATTTCTTGCTTGCATGCTTCTACTCATCCTTAAATTCACATCAACTTATTGCTTATTACTAAGGACACATTTCAGCTTATTTCCTAATTTTCTACATGTCAACCAACTAAGGTATGTTTTGCTAAGGATTCAAATTGTATCTCATAAGGATGCAAGTTTGAATCTTATTATCGATGTAAGGACCTCATGAACATGCCTAACCTTAATGAGCTCTAAAAATTTAATTTATCTAAACTTTTTTATAACAAAAAAATACCAATATTTCACATTGGAATAATTCGAAGAGGCTCAATCCTAGGTTTGTGACTTCCCAAAACCATATTTTACTATTCCAATATACATGTGCTCAACATGATAAGTGACTAATAGAGAAAAACGTACTTGGTTGTTATGCACATTAGTATCACCATTTTGGCACCTCAACCATGATCAAGATATTCTAGTATATATTAAAACCTTTTAGCTAGACAACTAAAACCTTTGACAAAAGCCTTGACCCAAAATGTCGTAAAGGTTTAAACTCACTCAACACCCCTTCAAATGAAACGCTCGTCTCAAAGGTAATCTAATTACTTCTGCAGGTGGCTAATGTACCCTAAAATGTGTCAGAGTGCATCATCAATAGCATCTTTCTATACTCTTTTTACATCTTACACTAGAAAAGTGATAAGATAAACTTTGATAGTAAATCCAATGTTAATCTTACAACCATTTGATGGCTCCTCACATTCGATGAGACAACATGTTAGTGTTTGTCTTTTACACGTTGTTGACATACCACAACTATAAAAAATTAAAAAAACTTTAAAAAAAAACTAGATTTCTCTCTGTGTCGGTTAGCTTTTTATTATTATTAAATACATTATTGTTAAAGACTTAAAGTCCTTATAAGTGTTACCCTCTTTGTCCACTGCGTATAACCACAAGAAAACAAGTAATCAATTAGAAAAGTCCAAAAATATAAGTTTAGGTTTTCTCATATTTGAGTTTAGCTAAAATTAAAAGGGTGGATTTTTCTTATTTAATTTAAGAGAAAATATCACTTTTAATATCTCATTAGTTGGTTGGCCTTACAATTCATTTATGATGTGATCATCATGGGTCTATATACGCCTAATTATTGACGAAGACTAGGGTGGGAAAGGCAAACTCTGTTGCCTATCATGTGTGAGTTTGATTTTTTTTTCTTGTTTTTTCATTTTATCCCTGCACACCCTTCTACCCTCCCTCTTTCTTTGGCTCTCCACTCACCCACCACCTACAACTCCAAACTAGTGACCCCACAACCCTAAACACAACCCTATGTGACATTCATTTTCTCGCCGAAAACCTCCATTGTTGCATGCGAGGTACCATCATTGTTTTCCTCTTCTCTTTCTTCCTTACTCCCTTCTTTGTCAAATACTATTTGCAATTTCAAAGAGTCATTGTTGTAGCGAAGACAAACAACAACAACCGTTGTGTGTCCAAGAGTCGCTGTAGTCAGATTTGTGAGGCAACAAAACTCCTAACAAACAACAATAACTATTGCACGTCAAAGAGGCTATTAGAGCTTTGATGACAAGCAAAGAGGAAGCATCGATATGTGATTATTGGCATTTATTTTCAATATGGGTTTTTCTTTCATATTATCCTTGCAAATGGAGAAGAAGAATAAACACCAATAATGTATCTTTGATTTCAAGGTTGGCATAGTGTTTGGTTCGATTCTAATTTTGTGTCTGTAGTGTGCATCAGAGTTGACGTTGCGTAAAACGTGATGGCATGAAAATTAATGTGGCATGATAGGTACTCTGGCAACAATATCACGAAGTAAGTATGAAGAAGAATAAAAGACAATCAAGAAGAAAAAAAATAATAGAAAAAATAAGAAAGCAAAACAATCTGAACGGTCTCCTATTTTTAACAATTAATCTGACAACCCACAATATTCAAACTACATTTTTTCAAACTCACATTGGATAGACAAATAGTTTGTCTTTCCGATCCTAATCTTCGTCCTAATTAGTTGGCCATGTTATATTCAGGCAAATTTCTCCATCTGGGGTAGTTTTAGAAACTATTTTCCCATATGGAATTGTTTCCAAACATTTTCCAGCATGGGGCAGTTTTGGACGTGTTTTGCATGCACGCAGCACCCAAACCGCCAGAACCACTGGCGAGTTTGGTGTCGGTGAGCAGATCGCCAGTGTCAATGGCAATACGTGCATGGTGCGTGAAGGAACCGCCAATCAAACTGGCGAGTTCCAAGTTGCCTTTTTGCAGGCGTGTAAATTAAGTAAAATACATAAAAAACATAAATTAAAATAAATCCAAAATACTATAAAAATTAAATTAACAAAATTATAAATTAAATTACATAAAAAACATAAAAACATAAAATACTAACTAAAATACTATACAAATAACAAATTTAAAAATTTAAATACATACATAAATTTAAATAAATACATCAATTTAAATAAATTACCAATTTTTCCCGATTAATAAAATTTAAATTAACTTACATATATTACACAAATAAATTAAAATAAATCCAAAAAATACTATGGAAACAAAAATTTAAACAATATATATAACTAACAATGTATCATATATTAGAATAAAAATTAAAAATAAGTAAACTAAATAATATTAACATTCTAACAAAATTATAAATTATATTACATAAAAAACATAAAATACTAACTAAAATTCTATACAAATAACAAAATTAAAAATTTAAATACATACATAAATTTAAATAAATTACCAATTTTTTTCCAATTAAAATATTTTAAAATAAATTACATATATTACACAAATAAACTAAAATAGATACATAAAGAAATTTAGTTAGTATTTTATGTTTTTTATGTAATTTAATTTATAATTTTATTATTTATATAGTATTTTAGTTAGTATTTTATGTTTTTATGTAATTTAATTTATAATTTTGTTAATTTAATTTTTATAGTATTTTGGATTTGTTTTAATTTATGTTTTTTATGTATTTTACTTAATTTATGTTTGACTGGCGATTCCCATGGATATTGATATCGCCACTCGAACTGGTGGTTCCTTCACGCACCATGCACATATCGTCACTGACACTGACGATTTGCTCATCGACACCAAACTTGCCAGTGATTTTGGCGATTTGGATGCTGCGTGCATCCAAAACACGTTCAAAACTATCTCATGCTGAAAAATATTTGAAAACAGCCACATCTAAATAAATAGTTTCTAAAACTACCCCATATGAGAAATTTGCCTTATATTCACGGGTCCATTTTTGTTACATCAAATACGGAAAAAAGAAGTTTCTAGTGAGTTAGGTTCTTAGCACAAAACTTTGCTCTATTTGTATCGGAGTTTCCGTTTTCTTTCCTTTTCTTATAAGCTATTTTAATATTCTTTGTTGCCTTTACTGGTAACACTGGCGTCAAGTCATTTGTTTCATAAGATGCTTCGTTACTGAATAAAAAAATACATTTTATTGGATTACATTTAGGTATGGCAAACAAAGGAGTGGATTCCAATTTGAGGTATGAAAGAGATAGATTTAAAATTTAATACTTATCCATATTTCTGTCAGGTTTTATCTGATTTTTTATATTTTGGTTATATTATTTTTATATTATGCGGTTCTATCAAATTTGAGTATATATAGTTATACACAGGTAACATGCCACACCATTTTTTATATTTTGAATTTATTGATATATTTTTAAAATAAATTACAATTAAGTTATTAATTATGTTTTAAAATAGTTTTAGTTAAGTATAATTTATTGTAATAAAAATTAAATTAAATTTTGGGAAGTATATTTTTAAATGTTTAGTTTTATAAAATTATAAAAATCGATTTAATTGCCAAAAAAATATTTTATTGGTGATTTGTAAATATATTTTATTATGTCTAATATTAACTGAAAAAATTAAAACACTTATAAAATAAATTAAGAAAAATAAAAATCTAATTTTTATAAATAACGAATTAATTTAATTTAGTATGAACGATCATAAAATATGAGCCAATAACTATAAAATAAATGTGTAATAAGTGGTTTCGTGAGAAAATAATACATATAAATCTACTGTGTATGAAAATTTTGTTAATTTTTACAATAATTATTTTTAAATTCGTAAAAAGATAACTTTTGATTAATTAATAGCATAAAAAATTTATACTGATGATATATATTTATTCAACTCTAAAAATAAATATTATTTTTCATGAAATAAGTGTCTAGAAATTTCATGTGTCTAGAAACACTTCTTTCGGATAAGTAACACATTTCTTTGAATGAGTAAATAAAAAGGGTTTTATTAAAATTTCAGCCCTCCTTTTTTGTATTTGTGAAATTTCCGTGTATTACCTTGCGGGATTTTTTGTTGTTGTTGTTATAAGTACATCATTATTACTATTTTATTTAAAAAAAAAACATGCAAACAGTTGTTAAACCGATATTTAAATAAATAATTGATTGCTTGAATTTGGTAAATAATTAATCTATATTACTACCATAGTTCATTCTAAACAAATGGGCATAATTTAGCTTTTCAATATTTAAAAGATAAATACATCCATTAATGGAAAGATAAGTACATAATCTTTTTTTTTTATATATTTGTGTCATTAAATTTTTAAATTATAAACTGAGTTGGAAATATTTTTAACATTAAATATTTATTTGAGAATTTAATAACAAAACCATAAAAGCCTAAATTTGTATTAAATATTAAATATTAAATGTAAACGTATTCAATATCAAAGTTTTTATTTATGTTAAATATTTTTTGGGAGTTGGTGTTTTTTCATTTTTTCATTTTTGTAAGTTTGGTTTTTTAATTTTAGTCATTAGTGTTTTTTTTACTTTGATTCTTTTAAGATTTTTTTTTAATTCTATAAATTTAGGTTCATTTTAATTTTTATTTATGTAAGCGGGAACTTATACGGATTATAAATAAAAAAATTAGAATATTAAAGAAATTAAAATAAAAAAAATAAAAATTAACATAAACCTAAAATAAACAAAAATATTTTATAGATATTAAAATTTTAAAAAACATCAACTTACCAAAATAAAAATTGAAGAGATAAACTTACACCAACCAAAAAAATAAATATTAACTTTACATAAATAAAAATCATACTTAAATCATTTTGTTTTCTGCCTTTTGAATTATATACTGCGACATATGGCCATGAAGTGACCTCGTAGCTCAGTAGCTCACTAGCTAGTACTTCATCAACAATTTGCCTTGCCTGCCTTTCTATCTCTAATAATATATTCCTACTCAGTCGCAACGTGCTTTCCCACCATAATTTCTACACCTGATCACGTGCTATGGCCCTTTTTATTTGCATCACCAATTCAACGTCTCATAAAATTTTGCTTGATAATTTTTTTTACAGTCTTTCGGAACTGCCTATTTTTTTTTTCAAGTTTTGAGTTTTTCCTTTTCCCATGAAAATGGCATGATTTAAAAAAAAAAAAACCTCAAAACAGTTCTTTTTCGTTTGAATATGAAGAGTTTTATACTTTTCTACGATGTAATATCATCTTTACACTTTAACCAAAGTAAAATAAATAATAATTTAAAAAGTAAATAAAATAATTAATTCAAATATAAGATTTTGATTAACGAAATTGAATTCAGTTCTATTCATGTCAACCAACGACTTACTGTATATGTTGAGTACATATAATATTTACTTCTGAAAATTACTATAAAAAAAAAATAACTGTATGCAAACCTAAACTCAGATTGTTAACTTCTTTTTTGAGTTTTGGGAAGGAAGAGTAAGGTCACAAATTGGGGGTCCGTAGGTTAGTGCTAGACACGAAATATAGCAATTGCAACTTTTGTAGGTGTTTGAATAAAAGTAAAGAGATGGATAGACAGTTGAATCTGATATAAGAGAGTAGGTTTGAGATGGATGGATGGACAGGTCAGAAGGGAAGGGAGTGAGTGATTGGACAAATTGAAATGAAATGGTAATGAAGTGTATGAGACACCCCTCATTTGCTACTCAGCTTTTTTCGATAAGACCCATTTCTGTAGCGACCCATCCACAATTTGATGTGATGGTAATACAGAAACCATGTGTCTTTTTTTCTTTTTCTTTTTCTTTTTTTAGATATTTTTTTTTGTTAAACATAATTTTGTTCATGTTTCGTAGAAATAGAAGAAAATCTATATTTTTATTTTTTTTTCTTAATTTCTTTTTAGGCGTTAGTAACATACAAATATTTTTCCGTAGAAATATTATTAACAGTAAAACTCTTCTTTTTTTCTTTTACAATTTTTTTCTTTTTAAGAATTTAATACATATGATCCATCTAGTACTGATACGCATGTCTCGTATGTTATGGACGGATAAATGCGAAAACATAGAGAAGCGGAGCATTTATTCTTTATAATTAGTGCTTAGGATTTATTTTTCCAAATTTTGCTTATTGGTAGTAGTTGATTTTGTTTTTTGGATCGTTTAATGGGTTCTTAACTTGTGTATTGATAGTTTTTGATTTTTTTATTGTATTTTTTTTTAAAAAAAAGATGAGAGAATAAAATATAATTTGTCAAATCTCATGATGCATTCCCCAAAATAAACTCTCATTCAGAATGTAATAATAAATAATAATATTTGTTCTCTTAATTATTATTTTTTAATAATGACAACATGAAAATTAAAACTTGGTGCATACTATTTAAATCTCAACTACTGAGCTCTCAACTACTAAACCAACTCTTTGTTAATGTATTAATTTTTTAAAAATATAAAAAAAAATTGAGTGATTTGATTTCACTCCAATAACTTTTCTTTTTTTTTTTTTTTTTGCTGGAGGGTTGGACAAACACCCCCAAACCCGAACTAGGACTTTATTGAAAAATCAATAAAAGAGGCATTCTCCTTGAAGGAGTTACAAGCAAGGTCAGGGCGAGTCTGAAACAAGCAAATATCCCTGGATTCACTCCATTAACTTATTACATGTTTTCTTGAATTAATGAATATGCACGTATATACAAAACAAATACTGTACTTTATTTTACAAAATTAAGAAGGATAGGTTTTCTCCTTCTTAATTTTCTAAAATACAGTTTTTAATATAATTGTAAAATAATTTTTTTAAGAAGTAGTATAATTTTATAAGAGTTTTTAATATATTTTTTCAATTAAAATTAAAATTTTACTTCCATAATTATATATGATATTTAATATATGCAATTATTACACAAATTAATTACTAAAATATAACTCTAATATAGAATAACACCAAAAACATCAAAATATCTACATGTTTTATCACATAAAGAATTAAGAATCCACAACAACGTAGGCACTGATCCTCGGTTCATATACAAATATACTCTATCCAGAATTTTCCATTGTCCTCCAGTTCTTCTATTCTTTTATTAAATTTATGATTCTAAGTTGTTACTTTACTCCTGAGGCAAGAGCTGACCGGTAACACTACTGTTGTAGCAAAGGCGAATATGAATAACGTTCTACTTTATTAGTGATATGAGCTTCGACTACATGGACTTGTCATAATATAAATTTTCTTACTTCCTTTTGTAAAATTTTATATTTTAATTAATTAAATTACTTTTTAGAATTATTTTGAATTAAAAAAGATCATGAATATCATGAGATTCGGACATTTATTTATTGTGTCCTTTAGCAATTAAACGTTTTAATGACTGTATTAATTATTTTAATTATGTTTTTATCACCCTCTAATTTCAAACGGTCACAAAGGTACCAACCTATGCTATATATACTATCCTTCTTGACTTTGTTTTAGACACCAAGAAAAACTTCTCATCTCTTCTTTTTGTTTTCCTTCATTGTTGTTAGATTTTGAATTTTCGACGTTGTCAGTTATGTGGCCTCAACATGTTTGAGAACACATGAGATAATACATATAAATCCTTTAGGACACCATTTATAACAAAAATGATAGATTTTAAACATAGCTTGTTTTCTTTCCTAATTATGACACATACAAATAAGTGATTAATATTTTTCACTCATTACTTTACAGTATACATGCAATTCAAAATTTACATATATCGAGTGAAAGGAAAATCTGTTCTTTTTTTTGTTGCCCGATTCATATATTTTTTATTTTATAAATTTTAACCGTCAGGGACTTAACGCAGAACCCTCCTTCCCTTCTAGCGCTTATAAAAAGCCCTTCATTTCGTGGAGGCTGCTGTGAGTTGCTCGCTCTAGATAGTTTATAGAGATTCATGATTGTTCAAAGGCATGGTTTTGGTTTTCAAGATGATCCTTTTGTAAAATATTTCCTTCTCAATATTTACTAGTACTACCCCACCCTTTGTGGCCGTGTTTAATTAACGATGAGCATCTTCTACTTTGTTTTTGTTGAAAATCTCGCAGATCTGTGCCCTGGTGTTGCTCCTAACCAAAGTACGTTGAAGACCCTAAGGTAAGAGAGCTTTCTTCAGTCCACTCATGGGTGACAGTAAGATTCAATTAGCTGCCGACTCATTCATCCAAATGTTGAGTGTAAGCGAATAAATATACTCAGCAGATGAGTGAATGATGCGGGAGACAAATTGAATCTTAAGTTTCCTGTACTTGGACTGAAGGGAGCTCCCTTTTCCTTTTGTCTCTTACTTCTTCTACTATTTTTATTTGCACATGACAAACTGCATATCATTTCTAATCTCTCTTTAAAGTAAGGTAGTACATAATTGAACTTTTGAACTTAATATGCTGTCCCAAATTATGTTCCCCCCCGGTTCCCAGGTTGTGATTAATTACAGTTTTCTTCTTCTTTCGGTGTAACTTTGTTGCTTTTCAACAAATATATTACTGCTGGCATGGCATGTAAGGTCTTTGACAATAATAATATTTGCATTAAAAGTGATTTATGTGCTTGTGGTGGCGTTGCTGGTAAGTGATGCCAACAAAACAAGCTCATGCTTCACACAGTTTTCCAATAAGAGTTAGGTTAAGGTTTGCAGTTTGTTGAGGTCTTCTTTTCCTCAACAAGGGTTTGTGTACCGAGATGAAACTGCTTATTTGTAATAAATGCTGTAAGTGTTCTTCAAGTTCCGAGTACTAACTTATGGGAGAGAGACAAGAAATAGCTCGAGCCCATACTCTAGTACAGTACAAAGTCTACTCCTCATCTCGGGTCGCGCTCTTTCTTTGTATCAAGTTCCTAGACGGTCATGTCTCCCACAGCGCAAGTGAAATGACCAACATATCCTTTTTCGCTTGCTTCTTCATTTCAGAATTTTAGACTGTTTCTTTCTTCTTCCACCAAACAAGATTCAGACTGTGGAAAAGAGTAGTGCGAACAATGTTTACTTTGGTGGAGTTGGATTTCTAGACTAATATTTTATTCTGATGCTCTAATTTTAAAGCGCGGTGTATTATGTTGAAATTCCCCATATAAAATTATGATTTTTTGTTTGTATCTGGTATATGTTTCATTGTACACCAGTGTAAATCCCCAAGGTTTTAATGTTCTTTGGTATACTGTATATGTCAAGCTTTGAAATAGTTCACAGTTGGAGGAATGTTTTAGTTTGAAACGTCGTTTTTAACTAAGAATAATAATTTACAATCAAATGAGTGCAAAATAGAATTGTGCATAATAATTAAGATAGAAGGATTCAGGAAAATAAATTCTTATTTTATTTACAGGAAGTATGTGATACTTTTATTCTTAAACAACGTATTGATAGAGTAATTAATGGTATTAATAGTGTAATTTTTATCTATATTAATCAATTTAATCTCTTTACGACACTCCGTCAGATTAATGCTGCAATTCTCAATAACAAACTAAGTTATAGTATAGAACAAAAAAGTGGATTATATATATATATATATAGCTCACCCGTTCAATCTTCTGGACTCTTATCAATTTATATAATTTCGTTTTGGGTAGTATTATATATATCCACTGTATAAAAAGCTTACACAAACAATGCAAACCAACAACTCTTAGCTAAGAATTTAAAAATAAATAACCTGCGTATCAAGTTCTTATAGCTGAAACATAGCATTCCCTACCATGGAAGGGAAGTTATTGCCAGCAGCAGGTGTCTGGCCTTTCCACTTCCATAAACCCAGAAGACACTGTTGTTGGATTAGAATGTATACATCACCATACAATCTTCCCTCCCAGAGTTTCTTTTCCACTTGAACCGAATCTAACAGCCCTTTTAACGTGCTTCGTTTATATTGATCATTGCCCCATCTTTAACCAACACAATAACCAAAGTTGTTTGTAATTGAAAACAATTAACAAATAAAATATCATAATATTCCACGTGCCAATCACTTAAAGGACCACTGCTTAACTGATTAATTAATGCATAGGCATATATTTTATATATAGTACTTGAGATTTGACAAAAGGATTGCTTTGTGTTACAATGCAAATCTGTTTGATTTGCCCTAAAGTTTAATGTTCCTTTATTCTCTGGGACCTAGATGTTTCCAACCCATTTGGAAATGGTGAAATGGATAGTTTGCTATAATCATTAAAGCCTTGCCCGGTATTAAACTATATAAGATATTGAAATAAATAAATCTTCAGTGTGGGCTGCTCGCGAATCTGTCTGCCCCTCCTAAAATAGTAGCTAGTCAATGCAAGGGCTCTAATTGCTTTTCCACTCCTTATAAATAACTATGAAGAGAATACTCACACACAAAAGCTATAGGGAGAGAAAATGCACATGGATGTAATGTATTGCTAGCTACATACAAGGAGCTTATCTAAATGATGTGACAATAATAATATTATTGGTAGTGGGAAACAGATGGAAGTAAAATACGACTTGATATGGTATCTGAGTGTAACTTTCAATTTAGTTTTAATTAATGACATTGGCTAGGTCTTCTTGCATATCAATCAAGATGCTTCCATCAAGACAAGCGATTCATATGCAACCAATAATTGTTTTGAAGGAAAAATTAATTAAGCACCACTCAGTTCAATATGGATTTTCAATTGTTAGATATATGGAGTAGCGAAGGTTCTTTTGTTCTTGTTTGAGTCTTCCTCCACAATGAGGAGCATAAGAAAATAACAAACTTTCGCAGCGCAGGCCATGTTTGAGCACGAGTTAGACTACAGAATGAAAGTTCAAAGTAAATAAATATCTGCTACGTGTATCCTTCACTAAAAAAAATTTAAAATGACAAAAAAATATTTAATTATTTGGTTATATATATCAATATTTTTAAAATCAGACTCATAATTGAATAGAAAAAGGCATTATTTCACCATTTATTGATTCAACCATGGTTAAACTATGGTCGAACAGGAAGTTATTATATTAATATTTTTCATATTATATAATATTTTAAGTAATAAAATAATATAAATTATAAAAAATATAAATTATTATAAATCACTAAATTATATTTTTTTATCGTATAAAAAGTTAATAATAATGTGATTTTAAATTAAAAAATATTTAGATACTAAAAATGATCAAATAAGTTTTTTTTATGAAAATTACACATTTGTTGATACTTATAACTCTTTCTGAGTGAACTAGTTTTTATAATCATTGTATTTCTTGTAAATAAAATAATGTATTTAGATTTAATTTATTTTATAATTTGAGGAAATAAAAAATCTCCTTAGTTTAATTTTCTTTTTCATTGCTTTTATCTCATCCCAAAGTTGGTAGCCCAAAATTCCTTGGGCCAAAATTGTTTATCCATTTCGTGTCTCTATTTATGGAACCTATTTTTTAAGTCACGTATTTCAAAAATCAAATTATTTTGATGTATTTTTTTGCTATATAAAACCAAGTGTTTGTAATTACTGCTTATTAACTTTACAAGGTTTTTCCTATTTTTTATACCTTTTCTAAAAAAAATATATTTATTTTTAATTTAATTTTGTTACACAGTAAATAACAGTATTGAAAATATAAAAAAAAAAAAATGTAAGAGAATTTGAATGAAGTTATGCATATTAGCCTTTTCAAGCAATAAGGATAGGGGGCATCGCAGGCGCAACAAAATGGGAAGCTGCAGTGTGGATAGGCTTGAGGTGTTCGAAGTTGGACCATGCAAAGATGGTTACCAAATGGGTCTCTTAATTGGCCAAAGATTCTCCGAAACCATAAGGAGTAGAGTGGCCTCAGACCTCATTCTACAAAACCAGCTTCGACCCTTTGCCCACTCCCCTCATTCACAGTCACTTCTCAAACCACTTTTTTATAACAATCAAACCAAATTCCCAAGGTATTGGGATGAACTTTTGGGGACAGCAGCAGGAAGCGGTGTGCCATTTCTTGATGTAAATATTGCAAAATCATATTATTATACATAACTAAAATGCAGCAGCAACATTAATATTTAGTGTCTTATGTATGTGTGTTTTTTTATCAGCAAACATTAGTTTATTATAAGGGTAGTTTTTGTTAGCAGAGAGGATTGAACTCGTCATCTTTTATTTTATTTTTTTTAACCATGCAACCCTCTTAGATCTCCTGTCTTGTGTGTGCGTGTTAGCAGATATTGCTTATCAACTTAAGGAAGGAGATTCTGGCGTTTATTCAAAAAGAAGGAGCAAAAAGTGCCAACTCCGATACCTCGGATGATTGCTCCGATGTTCTTGTTGTCAGTGAATCTATGGCTATTGCGGCGCACAACGAAGATGCAAATGTTGCCCTTGTTGGCCACACGTAAGCATGCTTGGTGATAGATTGATTATTCATCATGTCTTGTCCTCCTCGCTTCAGAATTCGAATATTTATGTGTGGAATTACATTTACATGTGCAGCTACATAATCAAAGGAATCTTGCCGGATGGACTCTTCTTTGTAGGTTATACATATGCCGGGGAGCTTCCAAGCTGTGCATTTGGGTTCAATAGCCATGGACTGGTAAAAATTCCATGAATCTATACATCACTTGTCCTGATTTTTTTGTCTACATTATTACTGATCTTATAATTATAATATAATATGTGTATTAGTGTATATAATCACCGATGAATTCATCAATAATCAAGGTTCTTTATTTTTCTCCTCAAAGTAAATTTCTCAATTTAAAAGGTGTAATGAATGTAATCTAATAAGTGATAAATTTAAGGATTTACCATGTAATTAAATGCATTAAAATGTAAATTCTCATACATTCTGTCTAATGGATTGATGGAAGGGAATAAAACAAAGGAGAATGAAATATAATGGTATCATGTTCCATTGTTTGAATTAGTAAAACGAGGATGGAATATAATAGAAGCAAGTGAAACCCGTTCTACTTTATAGTTTATTCTATTATTTACCTTCCTTTTCTCTCCGAATTTGGGAGAAATAAGATGGAATGAAAACTTTGTTACTTCGTAACATATCCAAACAACAAAACCAAAGTTTTATTCTCTATTATATTTTATTATTCTTCAATTTTAATTCATTTGATTCCATCTTTTTCTATCAAATTCAAACATAGTCATGGAGCCTAGCAATGCCCTCCCAATTGTATGAAAAAATGTTATGCAATTAGAAAACAACTGACTTTATGATCCGCAGGCATTCACTCTGGATTCTGTACCCCCCGCTGAAGATGAGATTGTGGCTGGTGGCATTGGGCGCAACTTCATTTCGCGAGACCTTCTTGAAGCTACAAGCATGGATGATGCAATGAATGTTAGATTTTGCCTGCTTTTGCTTCCCATCTTAATGAACTCTTTCATAACATTAGTGTTTTCACTTTCTGTGCTTATTTCATCAGAGGATCAAATCGTCAGAAATTTCTGTGGGGCATTCTTATAACTTGTTTGAAACAAGCACGCGCAGGATTGTTAATGTTGAAACCGCATCTAGGAAGCGGATTTCAGTTTATGAAGTGGGGAATACACCTTTCTTCCATGCAAACATGTACCTCCACCTACCGATTAATCAGGCAAGTGACAGATACAAAATCCTGTTTTCCATTTGTTTGATTCAGACCACCCCATACCAAATCACATGGGCATGTTTTACTACTTGGAAATGTCTCAATTCACTTCACCAATCAAATATTTGAACTATTGAGCAAATTGCATGCCAAGATATCATAAAAAATTCTATCTGTGAAACATGTGTATCTATGACTAAAGCATCATTTGGATTTAATTCAAAGGTACAAGATGAGAATTCAATCAGCAGACATAAAAGGGCAGCTGTCTTGACAAAAGAATCAAAAGGGGATTTCCTGTCACTTCTAGGAGATATGGATGACAAAAAATACCCTATCTACATGACTGGTAAATTGAAGACATCTCACATCTGGATCCCTTCTTGTAGATATACTCTTGATTATCACTTTTTCTTTCTCCTATTCTCAGGTCCATTACTTCACACCCTTTGTACTGCCCTTATCGATCTGGACAAACAGACACTATCAATTATTGAAGGGAATCCAAAAAAAGGAGATGTTTCACATGTTTTCTCTATCGCCCCTCAAAAGTCACCATGATTCTAAAGCAGCCTAAAGTCATTATAATTGCAAAAGAACCTGTTACTGCAGTTCCTTTTTTATGCTGGTTTATAGAGGCCCAAGATATGCCCATCAATACACCGCACAGCTGCAACCTGATCACAAAGGGACCTTATCCATTTGGTATCAAAAGCTTTGATAACAAGTAGTTTTGAATGTTTAATTAAATGAATTGTTACCTTTCCATGGATCTCATATTTTATAGGACTATCTAGTTGAGCTCCTAATGCCTTTAATTTGGTGACTGTGCTATTGATGTCAGTCACCGTAAATGATAGAAGTGAGGAGTATTCCTTCTGCATGACTCTGAAATTAAATAAGTTATTTTACCCTTTTAAAAAGAGAGTAATCCCTAGTGTTTGTTTTTTATACCTTGAAAAATCTTTATCATCAATTTTGATTTTCGTCACTTTAAACCATCCAAGTTTTGAGTAGAATAGAAATGATAAAAATTTTCTCACCGGATGGTGATGTGGTAATATTTCTTAAGCACACTATACTCGATAAATAAAGCTTAAGAGTTACAATGCATTGTTGTCATTGTTAGTGTTGGTAAGTCAAATTATCAAATAGATGGCGGGCATGCGAGCAAGAGTGAGAGGAAGTACTTTGGGCATTGCATGAGGGCAAGTTTTGAAGTTCGGCCCAACAAAGAGTGCACATGTTGGTGGTGAAGCCCAAGCCTTCTGAGTTGAAGCGAGCGGCTTTTTGGAACGTCTTTGTTTAGTTGTAATATCCACCTCAACCACGCTGTCATCACCACGTGTGTTCGTTAATGGAAAATGTTGTGTTGTGAACTATTTAATTGTATGGATCTCACTCTGAATTTTTAGAGGCCATGGCACATTTTGGTATCAGGAATTTTTTTAATTCTTTATTTTTTTATCATGGTATTGCTATGAAATTATCCATTGCTGAAAATGATGACAAATATCCATTTGAGATCTTAAATGATATTTTCTTGGCAATATGATTTATTTCATAAACAAATATGATTTTGATCGGTCAAGACTTTCTTTATCTCTTTTTTCTACCTATTATTCACACAACTCGTTTACCAATTACCATGCATCTCCCTCCTCGTCAATTGTTGAAGATGAAGAAGGAAGCACCGGTAGCAGATCGACAATGGCAATCAACATACTGATTCTCTAGTCAGCATCGAAGCATAGAGTGGAACATAGTTATGACTGTTTTAGAGGTGAAAATGTTTTTCATTTTATGTATATGATTAGAGATAAAAATGTTCTTGAATAAACTATTATAAGATTGAAAGATTAATCTCTTCCGTTATCATATGATATATGATTGAACTAATGTCGGTTATCATATATTCATTAAAATTTATTTTAATTGTTATAAACTAACAATATAAGTATTTTTACACTTATGACTTTTAAAATGATTAGTATAAAAGTTAAAAAAAATTAATAACAGATATTCCTATGTAATTCAAGGAGGATATATAAATTATTTAATATTTAATATATAAATTATTTTCCCTTCCTTAATTATAAAGTAATTATGTTTCTTGTAATCATGTTTTCTAATTATCATAGTTGTTGAGAATATGATAAATGAGTTATATATATATTTTTTAAAAATATATTATAAAAAATATATGGTTAATTAAAACTTTAATACCTTTTCTAGAATCTTAGATTCCTATCTCATCCTATATAAAAAAGTGTTTTGTTAAGAAACATAAAGAAGCACTTCTTAAAATGTTAACTATTCAAAAATACTTTTCAAAAATTAATACTATCAAATATGAAAATTTAATATTTTAACTTAATTAAAATTTTAGAAAAACTTAAAAAGAAACTTCCTACCAACCAATAACATGACATATGTCCTTCTTGTTAATAATACGATGGAATAAACAGTTACTAAATGGAGTACTTTTTTGTATTCTATATTCCTTTTTCAAGCATTATTATTGTATCCCTTAAAAAAATCATTATTATTGTATAGTAATATACCAATGAATTGAATAAATTTGTGGTTTACAGCATTATAAAGGTGAGCTCACGTATATATATACTTAATGGAAAAGAAAAGAGGTAAAACAGAATGAGACGTGAAAAGCAAAATAAGGGTACTATTTTTTTTTTTCTTTTAACATGCGTTTGTAATATTAGTTTATTAACCTAGAATAAATATAAATTAAGAAATGGAATTTACCCAAAATAACTAAAACAATACTATATATTCGACAAAACTAGCTTATGATAGGTAATAACTGAAAGTTGTTCTTGCCGACTTTGATAAAATTATTTTATTGAAATAAGAAAAAAATATAAAATGATAAAAATGAGCATATTTATATGATATTTAATATAAATATAAATTTTATTTTATGAATAAAAATATTTTTTAAGGTATTATAATTTTAATTTTTTTAATTAACTTTAAACTCTTATAATTTTTTATTTATAGATAAATTATTTTAATTACTTTTTTAGTTTCCATTATTACATTTATTTCATATAATGTATTTTACTATTAATTGTATATTATATCTTAAGTTGACATTTTATTTTATTATGTTAATCAATAATTGTTAAAATAAACCAGGTAATATAAAATTATTCAAAAAATAATAAAATAAATAAAATAAATCTAACATTTACACAATTTCGTGAAGTATAATGTGAATGAGTAAAAAAAAATGAAATTATATTTCATTTTAAAAAGATAATAAAAATTTAATAAATATTTTAAAGATAAAAAATAAAAGTTAGAAGTTAGTATCTTAAAAATATTAGTTCAACCAAATAGTTAAACAATTTTTTTAATTAGAAACAAAAGTTAGAAAAACTAATTGGAATAGCTTCCCAAACATGACCTAAATACATGAATAAAATCACTTTTCGAACATTAATAATTGGATCGATGAATGCAACTAAACAGTGTATCGTGCAAATTACGTAATTTGTAACTTTGAGTAAACTTTACTTACAATAGTGAGAGTCTTAATCTTAAAGTTATTATTGTAGATATAATTTATTTAATTATCATTCTCATTCTAAAGATTAGTCTTATAATTATATAGAAATATTCTGCTAATGACCAAAAAATTAAGGAACGATAGGACTAACTAAATTTGTATAATTAAATGGTTAGATGATTTTCTTTGCTAGACCAAGGTTAATTAACATCGATAAATTGTTTGTTTCTGATTTCAAAAGAGGAAAAAAATGCACTGTATGAAGCATGTTTGTCAAAAGGTTGAAAACTTGCTTTAACGTTACGCTGTTTAATTGGGTACCTGAACGGAGAAACAACAAGCACATGCACAGAAGTATATAAAAAATGTTCATGTGATTTTATAGAAAGAAAAATTGTATTTGTATTTTTTTATATAATAGAATATACAACAAATTAGCGAGATGAGAAGAAAAGAAGCCATGTAACAAGATAATTAATGTAATTGAGATATAAAAATTAAATAGCATTATAAAAATATCATGAGAATAATATGTTTCCTAAAACAAAACATAATGAAGTAATGTAACCTTGAATGTATTTTTTTGAATGTATTTTTCATTCGAGTGATGTGGAGTTTTGGACACATTCCTCCATTAAAATATTCTCTCTCACACATTTTTTACTTTTATTTTTCTATATTTTTTATCACATATTATATATTAATCTTCTCCCTCTTATTAGTGAAACAATCACGTTTGAATTACATCAACTTATTATAAATAATAATAAAAATTCACTAAATATTTAACATAAATATATATATTTAAAATACTTTAAAACTCAAATTCAAAACTTTTAATTAAACTAAAATAAATATAATCTTAACCGTTATTACAAAAAGTCTTGGCGGGCGCGGCCGGATAGATAAATTGCAGACGCACTGGTATGTAAAACTAATATCCTTAATTTTGATGTTTTTCTTTTATTAAATTTCTTCCAACTTGCTAGCAATTGTTTCCAATAGATTTCAAAGTTGTGTCTCACTCCCTCTCCCTAGCTAGTTATGTTCTTCAGCCCTCCCAGGCAAGACGAAGCAATATAGACCATGCAAACACTTGGTCCTCTTCTTCCACGATATCATATACAATGGAAACAATGCAACATCGCCAATACTTCTACTCTAAAAACAAACTGGAACTGTCCCACCACTATGGTTACGTGATAAACACTTCTTTATTACATAAATACTTATACAATAAACAATAATCAATTAATTAAGTTAGAACAAATTAAGCCATTTCTTCGTACGAGCCCATATTAATGATTATATACGTGCATGCTATGTTAATAATATTTAATTAATAGTATGGTATGTTATAAGGCTGCACACAAGTTGGGACTGTTGGGTTCAATTTATGGGAAATTTTTACCGGATACAAATAGTTGAAAATCGGATTACTTCGAGTGAACACTGATCAATTATCTGAGAAAATGCCAAATTTAAAAAAAAGAAGGAAAAAGGAAAAACACGCAAAAATAGAGATTTACACTCAGAAAAAAAAAAATCTTGGCTATTGCAAACAAATGCTTTTCGCTTGTTCCTTGCTGTTACCTATTTTACTCCTAGCACGGGAGATTTGCCCCCATAGAAGTTAGGTTTGCCTAGCTCCCACGTCAAAGTACATGAACACAAACTTGATTTTTTTATTGTTTTTTTTCAAGCCGTCCCTATGTTGTTACTTTAAAATTATATAATTTTTATAATTTTTATGGAGTGGATACATAATTAAATATTAACATAAATATTATTCTGTTATTTTAAATGGGCAGCAGAGACAACAAGCAAAAAGGACAAGTCAAATCCCATGAACACCAATGTCTTCTCACACACGGATGAAGTGGTGCCACTGGCACACACACACTAAAACCGGAAAAAAAAAAAAAAAAAAGTCAGCTTTATTCTTTTCTCAATTTTACTAGCACACGTACAGCTACACGAATCAACCTACCCACACTCTCTCAAATACTCTCACATTTCGATTCCCTCTTCAATTGAACACGCAGCATGCATTCCCTCATTCAATACACTCATAATTAACTGATGTAAGAGGAATTGAATAAGCTTTTTAATAAGGTCATTTGTCTCTTTTTCAACCCGTGAATTAACTTCATTGGCCACTTTAACATCCTTACAAACCATCATCAAATTTAAAATCATTTGATATTTTTTCTTAAGCATTTCTATATATTTATCACATATTTATGTCATCAACCAACTATACTGAAAACCATTGAATGAAGACATACTAACGATCTTATATTTCTATCACAAACTTCATTCTTTAACGGAAGAACTTACATACTCTCTAGACTCGAACAAGAGATTTCGAAAAGCATTTTACTAATTATTGAACAACTACATAAAAGATCTGCCTCTACTATAAAACCTTCAAGAATTTTGAATCATGCAACAAACATAAGTTTGCTGAATTGATGACAATACAATGCTAGTAATTTTGGCAAGATGTTGAACTTGTGGGTAATTGATGAGAATTATGATGTAAGGTCATGATGAAGCAAAGATTATTGCAACTGATGTAACGTGGAAGCTATCAAGTTACAATCACTAAACATATGTGGTTCGGATTTCACATGTTAAATTTCACTTGTAACCAAATCAGCACCGGGGGGGGGGGGGGGGATAATCATTTATATATTCTCCGAAGTTTGTAATAAAAAAAATTATTTTTTATTGCTATTGATATATAATATAAATTTGAAAAGGTTGTCATCACCTTCACTTTTTATCTCACATTCCAATTAGCATGTTCAATTATCAATCAATTAGCGAGGAACGTGAAGGATTTGACAATAGAACTACTAATGATGAAATCTGAATGACTTTCTGGTTTGGTGATTTAGTATTTTAGGAAAAAGATATTTGGGCACTTAAAATGTTTGTTGACACCTAGAGAATGAAAAAAAAGAGAAAAATATAAATATAATAGGTGATATAATATGAAAAATAAAAGAGATATTAATAAAATATTTAAATATCATAACTCATTATTTTATAATAACCTATCACTAATGGAGCAAATACGGCGCAACAACTCCACTAGATGTTGCAATGATTCAACACCCAATTTACACCGTCAGTAAGTGACGTTTTTACTTTGCAACGTTTAAAATGTGTCCCACGACCAGTTCTCACTGTCCCAGAAAAAAATGTGAAAAATCAAAAGGTATATATATATATATAAAGATTAATCGGAGTGTTGGGGTTGAAGATGAGATGTTTTGCTAGCTAAGTGCTTCCGACGCAGCACCAACCAGCAACTGAACCAGTTCTGGTTGCACCAGATCGAAACACGTTTAGTCGTTTATCCATTTCGGTCCCTGCTGTAGACCTTTTACGTCTAATGCATCCAATCATTTCGCAAGTCTTACACATAAAGCAAGCTAAAATAAGCCCTTTTTTTCTGTGTAATTTTCTTCTCGGGGTGATAACAACCATACCTTTAATTTAAAGCCAAGCTTAGCTATTAAAGAGAAAAGACCAGCTAAGATAATGTTCTTTAGAGAAACCTCAAACCAAAAAAAGAAACTTTGTGTTATTTAGTCAACTTAAAAAACTTTATCTAAGCATAGAAAAAGCATTATTCCTAACCTTGTACATTGCCATGGCACGGATATATTTAATTAATGGTGGTAACTTTGCTTTACTGTTGAAGTCTAGAGTACTGCTTATAAATTCCAATTTCGTGACACATTGAGTCAGGCAAGTAATCAACAACAACAATTAATGGAGCTCACGACGAGGCTCGTTTCGGTTATCTTGTTCTTGCTAGTGATCAGGGTGGGATGTTCCGCTTCTCCACACCATTGGAGAAAAAAAAGGGTTGGCGAACCGTGCAAGAAGTTGGTGTTTTACTTCCACGACATAATTTACAACGGTCACAACGGCAAGAATGCGACTTCGGCAATTGTGGGCACACCCGCATGGGGCAACAGGACCATACTAGCGGGGCATAACCACTTCGGTGACGTGGTTGTGTTCGATGACCCCATCACCTTGGACAACAACTTGCACTCGCCACCGGTTGGACGTGCCCAAGGGTTCTACATTTACGATAAGAAGGACATTTTCACCGCTTGGCTTGGCTTCTCCTTTGTCTTCAACTCTACCCAGCTTAGGGGTACCATTAACTTCGCCGGTGCTGACCCTCTGATGAATAAGACCAGGGACATTTCGGTAATTGGAGGGACTGGTGACTTCTTCATGACTAGGGGTGTGGCCACTCTCTCTACGGATGCATTTGAAGGGGAAGTTTATTTCAGGCTTCGTGCGGATATTAACTTGTTCGAATGTTGGTGATTAGTGAACAATAAATAAATCAACCCAGGGAAGAATTTCTTTTTATGCATGGTTTCTTATTTTGTGTCATCTATGTAATCGTTTTTTTTTCTTCTAATGTGTTGGAGGGATATATCATACGACGTGGGAGTTCTGTCATACTCTTAGTAATCAAACTTTACTAGATGTATATGACGGCTCCACGGCTTAAGGTCGACGACGTCGTTATTTATTCTGCTTATTTAGAATTTATTAAATAATGATTAACATGCATGTATGATTAATTGTTTTGTTCCTAAAAGATTGATTGTTTTCTTGGATTTTTTTAGTTCATTCCCCTCATCATCTCAATTTTCTTGATGTACATTTTGGAATTAAGCTCCTTAATAATCCTACTCCTCAACCACCACTTATGGAAACCGAGGAATTCAAGCTTGCAATGGCAAATTGGCAATCCATGCATATGGGATTCGTGCTTTACTTGCGTGACATAATTTATATTGACAAAACTATACTCTAAACTTTTTTCTAACTAACCTTAGTCTCTCAATTATGTTTATCATTAATTTTAGTTTCCTCCAATCAAATATAGAGGGAAAAATTGTCTTTGATGGTGTATGTGCGTTGTTCAAGAAGATACGATGAAATTGAGTGGTTATTCATTGCCGAAAAAGGAAGAGAAGTACATAAAAAAAAATTAGAAACATATGAATTGTCAATCCGTATGACTCATATAGATCAATAATTCATATGTTTCTAACTTTTTTAAAAGTTTTTAAATTTTGGTTTCAATATTTTTTATAACTATCAAATTTAATATATTTTTAAATTTGATTTCAATCATTATCTTAAACTAACAATCTTATTATATTTTAAATCTTAAATGGTTTCAATATTTTTTATAACTACCAAATTAAATATATTTTTAAATTTTATTTCAATCATTATCTTAAAGTAACAATTTTATCCTATTTTAAATTGGAAATTTTGGTTTCATAATTTTTTATAACTAAAAGATTTATTGTACAATTAAAAATTATGTTTCAATATTTTTATAACAAATTTTAATTATTTAAATTTTTTGTTTGAAATTTTTTTGCATCTAACAAATTTAAATTATTTTTAATTATGATTTCAATATTTTTCATAACTAACAAATTCAATTCTTTTAAATATTTGTTTTGATTTTTTCAAAAGTTAAACAAATATAATATAAAAATATTAAAAATTAATTGTTTCACCAATCTAATCTTAATTTTAACAATCTAATCTAATCTTAGTAATAACTAATATATTTTTTTATAAATAAAATCAATAATTAACATATAAATAAAAAAAATTATAAAATTTCACTAATATTACAAAACAATATTACACTATAAAACAATTTAAATAATAATTGATAAATATATATTTACAATGTAAACAGAAATTTCAAAAAAAAATAGAAGAAAAAAACTATTTAACAAAAAAAAAAAAAAACCATACGGACTATCAATCCGTATGACACATACGGATTGCCAATTCATATGACCCATACGGATTGATGATCCCTATAGGGTTTTTCCAGAACAATGTCATTTTTGTTTGTGATATTGCTTCAAACAACAACATCAAACCAATATCAACAACATCCACCACTCACGAAGGAAGAATAAGAAGCACCAACAGAGTGAAATGACACAGGGAATAGGAAAAAGAAGAATCACAGCCGCGCAGGAAGTGAAGGAAGAAGAAGAACTGCAACCAAGAAGAAAAAGAATCACAACGAGGAAGAACCACGAACTACCAAGAGAATGAAGGAGATCACGAGGAGAATGAAGGAGATCACGACGTGCGTGAAGGAGAACGAAGAAGCAGAAGGAGAATGAAGGAGACCACCACAAGGAAGAAGAAACACAACACGAAGGAAGAAGAAGCACTATGGTGGAATCGTACGGATACACACTATAGTCCTATTTATATTAAGAGGATGAAGGGCATTTTAGCCCTTTCACCTAGGGTTCTGGGTGTCCCAACAAAATTGTTGAATGCCCAAAGTAACACACTATTTTAAAGTGGACAATCTCACAAATTGTGGGCATTTTTATATGGGCTAACTTTCGACCAAAAAATGGGCAAACTGAACTCGGAGGAAGGCCCATTCAGAAATCGCCCAAGATTTTTTTGTATGACAGTTTATGGAGAAGTGATTCTTACGGAAATCTTCTCTTGTATATAAATTCCAGCCAAAGAAACCTAGTATAAAATCTGAACAATTGCTATAAACAGTAGAGACATGGTTGACGTACGTTCCTCTAAAGGAACCATTATTGGAAAAGAACATGTTCTTCCAACCAGACAATACAAGACTCAAGTGTCCCTTGTTATAGGGCGGCTAACATTATTACAAGCATAAGAATATAATATATATATATATATATTCTGTAGATACTGCACTATGGGTGAAGCGTGAAGAAACTACATTTGTATAAGTCTTGGAATATACCTTATGCAGCGATGAGAAACTATATACGTTCTTGTTATTCCTTTCTATTCTTAAGGTCAATTTGTTGACTACATGTATCGGGTGCGTTCTCGTTGCTCGTCTTTCATTCTAGCTGCAACCTGAATTCATTTGTGTGCTAAGAGAATAATTGCAATATAAGCTCAAGTGTAGAAAGGATACTGTTTTTTTAAGGAAGATATAAATAAATGCCGTAAAGACACAGATCAGGATATTTAAAGTAAGAAGATTTTATGAAAAAAGGATACCAACTTATCCCATTGTAATCTTTAAAGTATTTCAGCTGTGATTTCTAATAAAAATATTTATTTAGCTCTTTTTTTAATCAATGAATATTAGTTATTTTTAATTTGAATTGTTAATTTTTTTTATTAGAATATTAATAAAAGGAATTTAAACCCATAATTTTTTTCTCTTTCATTTTCTTTTCAATCACCATGTCAATAGTTACTACAAATATTAGTCGTTAGTTTATTGATTTTTCTTAATGAAATATTCAAATACATAACTTTTTTTCTTTCTTACTTTCCTCGATTAGGTTAACCTTAAAAGAAAAACATTAACACCAAATTTTTAATATTTTTTTATCATATTATAAGTGTGGAATATCTAGGAGACTTAGTTAATAGTTATTTTTTGTTAAGAAATAACTTATCTTTGCTAGTAAGTTCTTCTCTCTTATTCATATTATTTTTTTTACAAGATTCAAACATGACATTTTATTTAAATATCTAAACCAGATCTTTTTTATAGTATTAATTAAAAATTAAGAAGTTAGAGTGAGATTTAATAAATAGTTAATGAAATTCATATAATTACGTGATTTTTAATAAATTTCTCCGATTTATAATGTAGTTGAAATTAAAAAGTGTATATCTTCGATAACATTTCACGGCAAATTTTTTAGTCATTGACATCTCTAGTCACACGCACTCAGTGATTATATATGCTAGTTGTGTGCGTGTGTTTTCTCTTTTTTGTGGCACAATTTCTCTTTACGTGTACCAATTCACATCTGTAATTTGTAAACAGACTCTAAAACTTTTTTATATATATGCAACACAAGTATTTCAGGAAATTCGATATAATGAAGCTAAGAATATGCTTCCAATTGAGGGGAGATTTTTTCTGATGAAAAAAGAGGCATGTGAGGTGAGTGAAAGGAAATTTGCAGTGGCAGACGTGGCATTAGCTTGGCCATTCCAAAGGTCCTTGAATGAGAAAGTGGTGAAAGGGACGATTGTGGTTTGTGGAGAACTGGGGATGGACACACGTCACTCTCAGTCTACCGCTCCAAACCTTTACCTCCACTTGTATTATTTTTCCCACTTCCACAATTCATTTAACATTTCACACGACATTCAAATCCCTTTTTGTCAATTGCTTGGAAAAGTATTTTATACACACCCCTCAAATAAATAATCGACAAAATCAGAAATCGTCCTCTTAGATCGAGTTGGCTTTAAAACTTGGCTACTACATTCAGTTCATGAAGGATTAGTTTGACAAAATGTTAAGATTAGATATCTTGATAGTTGAAGATCAAATAGTGATGACACAATTGTACTAGGGCATTCCCACATTGGGATAACTGTTTATGGAGTCATATTTCAACCTTGAGGTACCCCCAATAAATGAATAAATAACACGCTTGAATATATAGACGATCCTCCGACCAATATTGCTCTACAGTTTTTCATGACTAAATTTTTTTGTTTTCATTCATATTTACTTAGATATTAAGCAAAATGAGCAAGAGTTGAAGCTGAATTGATCTCAGAGAGGCTTGTTATAAAACAAAAAGGTGTGAATTGTGATCCAAGACATTTTTTTCATGTAATGTCATGAATTAACTACTGCCCACACCGCACAGTATAAAGACACCTAATTGCACAATTTTTTTTTTCTTTCTTAAAAAAGTGATAGTACTATGCAAGTAGTAAGAATAAGATATAGAGGGAAGATCTGGTGGGACAAAGAAGCACACATGCTCCAAGTCCAGACTCGAGATCCACGATGCCACTTTTATTGGTTGTTTCTTCTACTTTCTTTTCCTATTTATTTCGTTATATTTTTGTTTAAAAATAATACAGGAACAACATAGTATTTAATTTATATTATCATCGTTCGAAAATGCAGTGTTGGTGAGTGGTGACTTAGTGTGAGAGCCGATGACTCATTCTGAAACATGGCACGTGCATTCTAGGATCCGCATACCAAAAGGTATATTCTTTGAAAAACCTGGGAAAGCAATCCCCATCTTTCCATTGATATTCGTAAAGAAAAAAATTTAATAACCAAAAAACCAAATTTTAAATTAAAAACATAAAAACTGAGGCCATTCAATCCAAATTGTCTTTCTCCTCCTAATTTTGCGCATAGATTACACACACCGTAGATTGTTAGAATATAAAGTCCATAGTGCATATCTAGCGGTGGACTTTTTCTCTTGCAATGCGAGCACCCACAGTGTGATAGCTGGCAAACCAGAATCAGCTTTCGCCGGTTTTGGGCGAAAAGGGTGGGCGGAGGATACGATGAGTGCGGGTGGGACCATCATATAGTAGAGTATCTCATCCAACAGCTCAAATTTCATGTCATGGAATTACGTGTAAAGATCGAACGGCTGGGAGATACAGAGGATAAGGGAATCTTTTTTTTTTCTTCTTATTTATATAAGATTCATTTCATCAAAATTATTAACTTATTTTATTTGATACCATTGAAATTAGGGAACTTAAGCTCTCCATGGATACCCAAGTTTTCTTGGTTAGCTTTAATACTTTGCGGACAAATTATGAGATTGATTTTTGGTTAAAATTTAATCACAATTAAAAAAAAATCTATTCTTTTTAAGGATTATTACATGAAATCAAACTCAAATCTTTTTCTTACAAGCTCATCACCATGTATAGCCTATCAAAAAGTGACAATTATTTTAAAGTTGTTAATAATAAATAAAAAAATTTAAAAATAAAAAATGTAAATTTAATTTAGATGTTATAAATAAGGAGGGTAGAGAATATAATTTGGAGGTTGTAGATGGTGCTAAACGGATCGCCACTCTTTTTGCGAGGGCTTATCTTTGGCTGACTGACTGTCACGCACAAAACGCAGCAGAGGACAAGTGAATAAAAAAGACGCACTCACATAACTTCTCTTTTCCCCTTTGGATATTTTACGATGCAAACACCAAAGTTGAGCTAGGTCTTGCGCGTCATATGCACCTTCTACTCAAGAGCGTGCTCTTGTCCATCCATTCCAGGGTCCCCCGTTTTCTAAAACAATTGTTGCTCAGTGCTACCAAATACAAGTCAAAAACAAAATGACGTTAAATATATACTACTATTACTGATAGTTAAAGTATAACCAATAAAATATATAATAGTTAAAGTACAAGCCAGTATAAAATATAAACGTTTAGATAAAGACAAAATCTACACTATTCATTATAATATTTTTCTATTCTGCAGTAGTTTTAAAAAAATATAAAGCAATGTTGTTTTTCACACACACAAAGAAATGTTTGGAGATTATATTAATATTACAGATGCAAAAAAACACTTCGTGACTTAAATGAAAAGTTATCATATATATGTTGAATGTAAGTTGTTTTGAAATGCGTAATGATTGTTATAAGTTAAAATAAAATGTTATAGTATTTTATAATAATTGGTGATAGAAATGTCAAAAAATTGACATTAAGTGAGATTATTTCTTTTACAATAGTTATAGATTATTATTAGGTTAAATTATTTTTTTGTTTTCTAAATTTAATTTGGTTTTTAATTTTTTATATTTAATTTGGTATTTTAATTTTTAAAATTGATTTAATTTAGTCATACCATTTAAATTAAATTAAAATATTAAAAAATCACACTTCTTAACGATTTAAATCATAAAAAAACACACATTTCCTATCGTCCGTTTAGATTAGAAGCAAAATCAAATTAAATTGATTTTAAAAATTTAAAAATGAAAATAAACCTAAATAATTTTAGAAGAAAAAAAAAACTAATTTAATTTTATTGTTATTATTATTAAACGGCCAAATGCTAAATTTTGTGAATGACGAAGAGGCGCACTTGAAACTTGAAAGTGATCCAATTTGGTATTCGTAAGGTCATCGCAGATCCAGTTTGCGTTGTCTAATTGTTAGGTCATGACTACGTTCTAATATAAAAAATAAAAAATAAAAATTGTTAAGTTTGCACACCTTACGTTTAAAAAATAATAAACCTTGGCAGTTCATATAATTGAATAGTTTTATATATGTATTTATACATATTATTTTATATTTTAATTTTGATGATTTGATTATAGTAATTTTATCTCTTTAACGCCTTTATCCTAGACAGATATTAGATGATGCATTTATTATTATTTAGAGACCTTTTACCTTATTCTGATCCTTATCCAATTCTAAAACACAATGGAATTTTCGGTTTTTTTTTTCATAAAAGTAAAACTCACTTTACTAAATATTTTAAGACCACAACTATTGCTAAAATCTAGAACCGTAAAAATATAATTTATATTTTGTAAAATAAAGTTTGTTAGGAAAATATAAATCGTACTTATTAGAATTTTATTTCTAAAATGAATTTTAAAGTTTAAATAAAGAAAAAAAAATAGTTCCTCAATTAAAAATATTTGAAAGTATTATTATATAAAACTATAAGGGTATTTAATATTTATTTGAAATAATTAAGTAATTCTTAAAGGTCATTAAAAAATACAAGTTTGATGATTGATATAGATTTGGTGTGGGGTCCAAGTCTAAGGAGAGAAGTGACGAGACGAGCCGCTACCGTTTTACCTAACGTCAAGTTGACTTAAGGCGTCCGCGATTGTTGCCTTATCAACAATCTCCTATCACCACGCCGCGCCGCGTTACCTTTAACCTTCCTTTGTCCTTTCACATTCTTTACCCACCCCAACACAAACCACCATCTAGTCATCATATGCTTTATATCAGTTTTTCAAAATATCAATTCATCATCATTTCTTTTCTAAATTTGTTTACTATTTTCACCACTAATTTTATTAATTACTTCACGAAAGATTAATTTATTTTTTTATTATATTATTTTGTATACAATAGTGACCAATCACCGGTGAAAACAATCTATTTAAAAAATAATAAGTAATAAATATTATTACCATACATATAAGATAAAGATATAAATCATAAAGTATATATATATATGGGTTCATCACTTAATAGTGGGTTCAATATATAAATTTAAAGAGTGCAAAAAATAAATATATATGGGTTTATTACTTAATAGTGGGTTCAATAAAAATTTAATATATTTAGTTGTAGTTTATGAAAGCGATGGAGTGTAACTGCTCGCTCTCAATCCATCGGGTTAGATGATTCTGCTCTTGGTGTCTTTCGCTAGTTCAATTTTTTTACATACAAATATATTAAATATACAAATTCTACTGTTAAATAATTTTTTTGGTCCACATTATATATACTTAATTACATTATAGAAGCGTTTATTTATCTATTTATTTATTATTTTTTGAACAAAACGTGTATTCAAAACTGTGCCCTCGAGCCTGCAAAAGCTAGGCAGCCAGCTTGCTCAGTGTTTAGCAACAAAAATTTGATAAGGATCCAAACCTGTAAACTAAATTTATTGTTATAATCCATATTTTCTATAAAAATGAATCGATAAAAAAATTTGATTTTAACTTTACGGATAGAAAAAATAGAAAAGTATCATATATAAAAGTTTTTTCTACTTCAAGCTCATTAAAACCCGTCGACAAAATTGGTCTAGTTGCTATATATATTTTATTGGATTTATATCTCAAATATAAATTCGATATTTTTATTAATTGATAGTAATTTAAAAATATTTCTGCAGACACTTTTAAAAGGTTGAACTTTATTTATTTTTATCTTGTTGAATTTATGAAACTTAAGTCACTTAAATATTTAAACACCAAAAACATTGATGAAGAATCAGAACCATGTCGTAGCAGTGAGGTAAATAAAACAGGTTTCAAGATCAGGTGCTGTCTTCTTCCATAAAGACGTGGTCTCTTTTCCATCTAGCTTGATATAACGATAGGCATGTGTCACGTACGGATACAGTGAAGTGAAGTTGGACGATTTGGCTACAATCTCTCATTCATGCGCATCCAACACTTCACAGTATGTAAATTACTATCCATTAGTATCATTTATCAATATCTATTTGTGTTAATACCCCAGGAGTTGATAGTCAAATGCCTGTCTCCAGAAATACAAGTTGTTAGGGTTAAATAAGTTGTTTCTCTCAACTACTTTCAGATTTGCATTTGCCTTTTTATTACTTTCTCTTCAAAAATTTGTTGATTTTTTTAGTTCTGGTCAAATTTCAAATGCCTAATTTTAGTCATTCTAACAATTTTTATCATTTTTTAATCAATTAGTCCTTGTAAGATTGAATTTTTGCTCCGTTTTTGTTCATTTTTTATGTTTCCAAAGCTTAATTTTGCGCATAAAAATAAATAAAAACTAAAATTAATTGTTTTCTTCTCTGTTGCTTATGAAATATATTCTTTTATAATTTTGATTTTTTAAATTAAACAAATAAAAGTTCCTTTTTTTCTCTTTTCTTTTGTGACAAACTAGACTACTCAATCCAACATGGTTGAGAATTATAGTATATCGAACCAAAAGGTATTAATTTTATTCAAACTTCAAAAACAACAAAAAAAACTCAGTGAAAGTCTTTTCTTTTTTTAAAAAAAAAATTTCACTATTTTTTTTCAAGCTAGGCTTAAATTGAACTACTACCGAATCAGGTTAAAAAAAAACATATTTAATTCAAACTCAAAATTTAAAATTTAAATCTTACATTTTATTTACTATTAAATAAATTGAGGCGATTCGACTACCCTACCCATTTTTTGGGGGTGAATCTACTACCCTAGCCATTTTGTCACTACTAAATTTAAATGCCTATTTCCTCTAATTTCCTTTGAACCAAGGAAACCGTGCGAAGCTCTTTATAAAAAAAAAGAAGAAGAAGAGGAAACTCTGTAAAGAAGCTAGGATTTCACATGTGGTCTAAATGATAAAACCGTTGAAAAATTCTGGAAGAAACAAAATAATAATTGCAGTATAAGTCAAATAAAAAAAGAAAAACAAAGAAAGAAGAGAAACGTAACCCTAGAATCCGTCGAGTATTAAAATTGGTTGTAGCGTACGCTCACTATGAACACGCGCCTCTTCATCCTCATTGCTCTCTCACTCTCTTCTTCTTCGCCGTTTCTTGTCGGCCTTCGCTGTTCACTCTCTCGCTAAATTTCAAAACCCTAGAACCGCTTCTCTAACCGCAAATCAAAATCAAATCGAATCCAATCCAATCGACGCGCTAGGTAACTCACTCTTCCTCAGATCTCTGATATCCAACCTCAATTCTTGTTCTATTTCTCGCTCCAATCTAATTTTCATTGAACCTCTTCAGCTGCGAGTTAAAGGGAATCATCATTTGCGTGCCCTTTCGTTTTCCATTTCGACTTTATTTCTTTGGCATCTGGAATTGTATTCAAAGGACCGGCGTGCCAATGAATTGATGTTTTTATTCTCCTTCTCGACTCTGTGGAAACAGAATTTTTGATTTTGATTGAAGATTCTCAGTTTAGCATATTTCAGCAAATTTAGAACGATGAAAGTTGAATTGGAATATTTGTTTTTTCTCCTCCTTTCCTCTGCAATTCACTGCAGTTCAATAATAATATTTTCTACTTCAATCTTTTTTCTTCCTGAATTAGCTCCGATTTAACGATATGTGATCAAATTCAGCATATTTGGGGTACTTAGTATTAATATTTTGCTGATTCAACTTGTGCGCTTCTATCCTTGTTTCTGGTTTCCTTCTTTCTATTTATTTATTGGAGTTTGTGACTCCAGGTACTTTGATCAAACGCAACAAATTATCCGAATTCTCCATAAATCTCTCTGTTTTACACTTGTTTTGGTCAATTCTTTTGGTGATTTATTTGAAAGGATTTATTTTGTTTATTTTTTTTTCATGGGGTCTACCCTATATGCAAAGAAAGTTTATAATTAGCCATTCTTCTCTTTTTGCTTAGTTTTAATTGATTTTTATTCTTGAAAAAGAAGTAGCTAAAAGAAAGAAGACACAGTTTTCGCTCCAATGCTTTTATTTATATATGTTACTGTGCAACTGAGTTCTAGACTTGTTCGTTGTCCAGGCTCTCTTGTTCGGTTATTTTTTCTTCCTTGTTTATTTAATGATGTTCTGTGTTCTTGTTGAGAAATTATTACATTCAAAGACTGTAGTTATCCTGTGTGCTATACTTAAGAATCCAATGTTTGTTATTTCATATTTTCATCTATGCATTTGCTTGCTCTTAGTCTTTATCTTTTGCTTGTTATGTGCTATTGCATACCTTTTCTGTGTTATAATATTAGCAGAACTGTTTCAACTGATGCACTTAGGTATTTGGTGTTCGGCTGCTGTTTTCTCTCCTAGCTGCTTCTGCTGTTTTATGGAAAAATGTCTTATCAGTTAACTGTCGAGGTTTGCTCAAGTACTCGTACTCTTTAATTTCGATGCATTTGTTAAAGCTAGGCAGACATCTAAGTTCTCTCTATATTTTTTTTAAATTTTATTTGATATTATAAAGTCTCCTTGTGTTTAAGGACCAGCTGGTCAGCAGACTGGATCCAGCCAGTTGGTTCAAAACATAGTATAAAGTGGTGGTCAGCAGGGTCTGACCTGCACTTCTGGTGCTCGTGACAAACTAACAGACAAAACAATGTGCTTGTTTATGAAATGCTGCATTATGTACATTATTATATATATAATAACTATTGACTACTTCAACTACTCGTTCACTTGTAGTTGGCCGAACAGTGACTCTGGCCCTCGGCTATCTCTCCGGTTTGCTAATCAGCACATTTTTTTAAATTAAAATTTCATTCTTTAGGATTTGGTTTGATTTGTAACATTTTTTGGAAGGGCGGCCGCGGCTATGTAATTCTATACCTTTTTCTTTTTATATAACTACAGCTATAGCTACAGTTTTTGTTTTGCTGGCTTTGTGTTGCCCTTACACAATGGAGATCTGTGTACCCAGTTCATATATTTAAATGCTATTATGAGTAGATTTATCTGTAGTGTTGGTTTTATCTCAATTTTCAATTTTTGTGGAGAACAATTCTTATAAAGTTTTTGGAAAAAGTTTTTTTTAAAATTTATCGTCTTTTGCTTGTTTTGGGCCATTGAATATCTGGTGTTTGGCAATCATAAATTTCTTTTGTGCGTGTTTCACTTATTTCTGATGCCATCCATTATCCATGCGTGTTTCACTTATATCTGATGCCATCTATTACCCACTTTTATTTAAATAGGCATGCCAAATCTGACTGAAACCATGTTTATTTTGGCAGATGTTTCAGTTCCAACCATGTGGTTCGTTGCAAACAGTATGAGTGCTTCCATGGTGTGTTTTGGAAGGAGTCGGATCTTGTTAGGTTAATTTGTACTTGCAACTGACAAACTCAACCTCAGCTTAATCTTTCTATATCTTATAGATGGATCGACGTGATACTTCAGGATTTGTCAGCGGGGGTGCATTAAACACCTTTAGACAAATCTAACCCTAACTTTGTAGATAAACATCTCTTTTTTACCCGGAGGTCAGGAAGGCTGTACTGTGAAATTCATAAATAGGATTAGATATTCTTTTGGCAGTGGTTTCATCACTTCCATGGATGCGAGGTTCAAGAACTTTTTAGGATTTGCTGCTAATCATTCTGCAAATGCATTCAAGATTTTGGGCAGTTCAATGCAAATTGAAGGAAGGGGAGCTGATTATCATGGTACAGATACCATCTTACGACTTGATTCCCCTGGTTCTTCAATTCCCACCTCTGTGCCCTCTTCTAAGGGAACAAAAAGGAAGTGGGATTTAATTGATGGATGTATGGGTCAAAGAGTTGACTCTTCTTTGTCACTTGGGCTTGGGCGTTCAAGCAGTTCCTCAGACAGCAAGGGGAGTTCAGCTGCTGCTTGCACTGCTATGTCTTCAGCCAAAGATATTGATGAGGAATCATCTATGGATATTGAACTGGACTTTTTTCTTCATCTTGGCTCTGAGAAGGTACAAAGCCATAAGAAACCTGTTAATTCAAATTTGAAGACATTGGAGCTGCAACCAAAATTTGATTTGGAGTTAAGCCTTTCCACTGGGCCCTGTGAGTCGGATATTACAAGCGTACATCTAAATCCATCACCTCTTCAATTGAATATGGAGATACCATTAACATTCAGTGGGACACAAAATACAGATGAGGGATCAACTTCATGTAGCTGGCAGCCAGGGATTGTTTTGCCATCTTCTAAGATGTCATCAAATACAGGTACTAATTTTCTTTTAAGTCAGTCATCGAAGCAGTTTGATCATAGTCCCATTGTTGTGGACCTCTCGTCAACCGGACCAAAAAGTTCAGTCACCTGCACTTCTGGGCTTACACAGCAGCAACAGCCACTACATCGCCCCGGTAATTCTAAAACATGTCAAGTGGAGGGATGTGGGAAGGGTGCCAGAGGTGCTTCTGGACGTTGTATATCTCATGGTGGGGGTAGGAGGTGTCAGAAACCTGGTTGCCACAAAGGAGCCGAGGGTCGTACAGTGTACTGCAAGGCACATGGAGGTGGCAGGCGATGTGAATTCCTTGGTTGCACAAAGAGTGCAGAAGGACGTACAGATTTCTGTATTGCCCATGGTGGTGGCCGGAGATGCAGTCATGAAGGTTGTACCCGGGCTGCCAGAGGGAAATCTGGATTATGCATCCGGCATGGTGGGGGCAAGAGATGCCAGAGAGAAAATTGTACCAAGAGTGCGGAAGGCCTATCAGGCCTTTGCATCTCACATGGTGGAGGGCGTCGATGCCAAGTTCCTGGATGTACAAAAGGGGCACAGGGGAGCACAATGTTTTGCAAAGCACATGGTGGGGGAAAACGGTGTACTGCACCAGGGTGCACCAAAGGTGCTGAGGGGAGCACCCCATATTGCAAGGGCCATGGAGGGGGAAAACGCTGTACATACCAGGGTGGTGGAGTATGCACTAAAAGTGTGCATGGAGGTACCAACTTCTGTGTGGCACATGGGGGTGGAAAGAGGTGTGCTGTACCAGGCTGCACAAAGAGTGCTAGAGGAAGGACTGATCATTGTGTCCGCCATGGGGGAGGCAAGAGATGTAAGTTCGAAGGCTGTGGAAAGAGTGCACAAGGCAGCACTGACTTTTGCAAAGCACATGGGGGAGGCAAGAGATGCTCTTGGGGCCATCCTGGTTCAGAATATGGCATCCAACAGGATGGTCCTTGCAATTCATTTGCAAGGGGGAAAACAGGTCTGTGTGCACTTCATAGTGGGCTAGTGCATGACAAGAGGGTTCATGGAGGCATCTCACTGGGATCTGTTGTTCAGGATCCTCATTCCAGTAAAGCAGATGAACTAAAGCAGGTACTCATTGACAAAAACATGGATGTAAATATGATGAAAATAGGGAGTAGCCTAGGCGCTGCTGCAACCTGTTCTGACTTCGAGCAGTTGGAAGCTGCAACTGCTCATGTCTCGGTTAAGGAAGGTGGTCACTTGCCAATGTCAGTTGTTGTTCCTGAAGGCAGGGTGCATGGTGGTAGTCTGATGGCAATGCTAACGGGGAGTTCTAGCCGTGGCTCAAGCAGCGGGAGAGGTCTAGTTAGTGATCCATCTGAACCAATCAAAGGTTACCCCATGCCCCAGAGTTGGATTTAAATCTAGTTTTCATTGTTATGGTCTCCGTAGTTAACAAATTTTATCAGCATGTTACATTATTACTCCATTCTACGTTAGGTTGTTGACGAATTGAGTTATTCTGTCATCAGTTGAAATTGAGTTGAGAGAATATCCAAATCGTTTGGCAATCTGGTGGTGGAGGGGGTATCAAGGTAGGAAAATTGTACTTTGATTAGGTAGTTGGTGATGTTCTTTTACCATTCTTCCTCCCTCTGTAAATATTACATCTGATGAAACGTTTAGCAGTTTGTGAATACAGGTTTGCTACCTGTAGTGTAAGGTTGTCGTCAGTGTGCCATGTATTCTATTTAATAATAAAACTTCACTGAGATTGTATTTGTTATAATAGTACTTGTTTTGAATTCAATACATGGCTACCCTCTCGAGTTTTACAGGCCACCGGTCTGAGATTGTACCATTTGGCAATTGTATCGATAGCAGTTTTTTCTGTTTTTCTCCTTTACACCGTTTGCCGGTTTGGTTTGAGAATGAAAATAAAAGGAAAGAAAAAGAGTGAGAAGTGAGATGATTTTTTAATATTTTATTTTATGAAAAAAAGAAAAATAAAAGCATTGCGAGAAAAAGAGAAAAGAAGTAAAAAAAAAATGTGATAATCGTTTGGCAGTTTGGTATGAGAGGAAATAAAAGAAAATGGCGAGAGGGAAAGGTAAGGAACGAAGAAACATTCCCACCAGAACTAAGAAAAAAGGGGGATTTAGGTAGTAGTATGCATGACATCAATGTCATCATTATACACTAAAGAGAAGTATTTATAAAATGACAAATATCTTTAAATAAAAAAAATGATATGAATAAGAGAATAAAAATAGAAAATAAATGTTTTTTAGGATAATAGATGTTTTATTAAATCATAGATAAGTTAAAATATTAATATTAAATAATAAAGAGACGAGAATACAAAATTTTTGGGTTGTCTTTCACCATGAAAAACTCGATCTCATAGAAGAATCCCAAGAACTGGGTTATCAAAGATAAAAAGAATTTTTCTACATCTCAGAGATAGTTGATAAATGAGAAAATAATAAGCATTGAGAGTACCGCTTCTAAGGCTGTCGTATAGATCTCTCCATGGAAAATGAGAGAGGGGGAGAAGATTGGGCTCACATGAAAGGGAAGAAAATGAGGGATAGTAAGAGGCTGGGTGTCACTTGCTATCAAAAAAATAAGAACCTCAAATTGAGTTTCTAACACTGAATGACAAATCAATAATGATAACTAAATATGAGTTGCCAATTAATGACCCGAATGCATTAGTTTCAGCGTTAAAGCTCTTAGTTCATTGCAGCCCCAAAGGATAGAATTAGAAAGCATATCAAAAACATGTTTTTCACTTCTTTCATTTTTCTTTTGTGATACTCTGTTTCTAAACAGAGGCTAACGAGGTGTTTGGTTGGAGAAAACATTTTCAATTTTCATAAATTGAAAAATATGTTTGCTTTTGCTTTTTATTTTTTGTTTTCAGAAAAGGAACATGTTGAAAAAGTGTTTGTTTTAATATGAGCCTTAGCCTCCATCAGATATGCTAGGAGTAATTGGAAGAGACAGTGTTGCATGTAGTGACGACCACCAGAAAATGAATCACAACCCCAACAATTGGAAGAGAGACTTCCTCACTCATACTAAGAGCGCTGAAGCATGAAGTTGTAAGGAGAGGTTGATCCAACTCAGGTTCATGAAAGTTTGAGTGGGATCGACCACGGTGACATAAATAAAAGGAGGTTGAAGTTTTTTATTATATTTACAAGATTTTTGCAAAATTTTACAAAGGAAAGCTGGAAACAACTTCCTGCTTTTTTTTTAAAAAAAAATTGGACATAAATTGAAAAACATTTTCAATCCCATTTTCTATTTTGATTGAAAATAAAAACAGAAAACAAGAAACAAGGAAAATGTACGTCAGCTAAGTGTTTAATAGAAAAGAAAATGAATGAAAAAAAGTTCTAAATGTATAGAAAATAAAACGAAAGAAAAAAATTACAATTGAAATAATATAAATACCTGAAAATAATAAAGACAATTTAATCATTTTACAATGAACAATTCCTTTCACACAAAAACTTACTTTTCCTGTCCTCTGCCACAACAACCAAATGAAGGAATGAAACAAAAATTAAAGTTTTTGTTCTTCTCTTATTTGTTCCTTTTAATTTTGGTGCAAACAAACAAAGTGTCAATCTCCTTAAAGTTGATAAATGGTTTGTTAGGTTTTTTTTTTTTTTTGCTTCGTATGGTTTGTTAGGTTTCTTACGTTGAGGAACTTTCTGTGTATCATTTAGATGTTATAAAATTTAAACAAGATGTACAAACAAAAAATAACTTTAAAATAATACTAGATATTTTAATATCAATAAATGAAGGAGATGTGACTTTTAAAATTGATTAAAATAATTATAAAAACAAATATAGTGAAAATAAATTATTGCAGTTCACATATATTACTTTTGTTGATATAATATGTAAAAATTCATGATTTTAAAATTAAATTATAATTTGATTAAAATTATAACAATTTTAATTTAAAATTTATTTTATTTAAAAATAAAATATATTTTAAATTTAATGTGTTATATCAAGATTTGAAATTTTGAATTAAATTAAAATGAAATTGAAATTGGGAAAAAGAATTTAAAATAAATAAATTATAAAAAAAACTAAATATTTTATTCGAAAAACTTCATGACTAAACGAGGAGAAATTCTTTTTAAAAACATTCACATTTAAAATTGATTGTAAATATTTTAAATTGTTGATGATATGAAGACTTATAGAGAGGAAAATAATTCTTAATAAATTTGTTTACTTAAAAATAAATTAAAATACAAAGCGTACTCTTTTTTAACAAACATAATCATAATTTTAAAATAAAAAATAATATAATTTAAGAATGCATTGATAAAAGATAATAAATTTTATCTTTAATCATTTTTAAATAAAACATTAATTAAAGAACGACATTAACGATCAAGTTATTGGTTGGATGAAATTGGGTTTGATTTCTTAAAATAATATTTAAAATTCTTGTAGATGAAAAAATATATAATTAAAAAACCACAAGTAGTCAATTACATTATTAGATCTTTTGATGAATATTAATTATCAGTGAATATTTCATGAATGTTATAGTAAAAAAAAGCATTAAATGAGGATAACTTAATATTAAAATCTAATTTTATCAAATACTGAAAATCTAAGAAACCATTCGTTAAAATAAATTATTAAACTATATTTAGCATATAATCAGTGAGCAGAAATGACTTTGTTTGTGATTCTTCCAATTCAAAAATGCAAAATATATCAACGAACAAAGCTACTTACAATAACTACAAAGACACGGATATGGAGACTTCCATTAGGACAGTACACGTAAGATGGTGTTCCGAGGTGTGTTTTGTCTACTGAGAATGAAAATAGGAGTTGAATTTTTAAATTGAAGTATAAAACATGCGAGTTCTATTAAGAAAATTCAAAATTTATCTCCTACATTTTTTTTTCTTCCAAACACATTCTTTCTTAGTGCTTTTTAATTATGTGTGTCGACTCTTTCCAAAAAAAAAAAAAAATCCGTGTGTAGACGACATTTTGTTTTCTTAAAAAATATTTTTAATTAAATTTGAGTATTAAAATTAAATTTAAAGTGATTACTGTTTAAAAAATTTATATTAAAAATAATTTGGATATAATTTTATCACCCGAATACACAAATATATTTTTTAAATTTTAATTAAAGACATTTTTAAAAATAAATTTATCTCTAAAAAACAACAACCAAACATTTTTTTTATCTCTAATCAAGAATGAAGTTAAAAATATTTTTATAAACTAAAATATTTGCGTTTGAACTTCTTAGAAAAGTGACTTTGGATAGTTTTTGAACTGAATTTTTATAAAAATTACAGTAAAAAAATGAAAAAAAATAAAATTATATTTCTTTAAATGTAACTTAATTAACATTAGATGTCTTTTAATTAGTAGTAGTAGTTAAGAATTATGGAGCAAAGTCCATTTTAGTCCTTGTGCCGGCCACATCGTTTTAAGACCCGACACAGACACACTTGGTCTTCCTCTGACCAAGACCAACGAACCAACCTCTTCCTCCGACTACCGTTCTCCTCCTATTTTGACCTTAGTCCATGGGAAACTGCAGCAGCGGGGCCGGAGCCCCCACCACCTACTCCGACGACCATCCCCACCACAACGGCATAACCGTCCTCCCTCCCAACTCAAACCCTTCACCCCAACTCCCCAAGCCCCCACCGACCTCCTCCTCCTCCTCCTCGCTGGGCCGGGTTTTGGGCCGGCCCATGGAGGATGTCCGGTCCATTTACATATTCGGGCGGGAGCTGGGGCGCGGGCAGTTCGGCGTGACGTACCTGGTGACCCACAAGGCCACGAAGGAGCAGTTCGCGTGCAAGTCAATCGCGACGCGGAAGCTGGTCAACCGCGACGACATCGACGACATCCGCCGCGAGGTCCAGATCATGCACCACCTCACCGGCCACCGCAACATCGTCGAGCTCAAGGGCGCCTACGAGGACCGCCACTCCGTCAACCTCGTCATGGAGCTCTGCGCCGGCGGTGAGCTCTTCGACCGCATCATCACCAAGGGCCACTACTCCGAGCGCGCCGCCGCCAACTCCTGCCGCCAGATCGTCACCGTCGTCCATAACTGCCACTCCATGGGAGTCATGCATAGGGACTTGAAGCCCGAGAATTTCTTGTTGCTCAACAAGAACGATGATTCCCCCCTCAAGGCCACAGATTTTGGCCTCTCCGTCTTTTTTAAGCCAGGTTAGTTACTTAGTTAGTTACTCGCTGTGGATCAACTTTTGAACTAGTACTTGGAGGAGGAGGATAAAAAGAAGTAGAAAGTCAAAATGAATTAAGCAACAAACATTTACCTATTCAGGATAGAAGAAAATTAGAAGTTTATCCAAACAATATATATATATATTTTAAGTGTTTGTTCATTGTTGAGAAGTTTATCAAGTGACAGGGTTGGTTGACTTGGGGAGTTGGGTTTTGACTTTTGAGAACAGGGGATGTGTTTAGAGACCTTGTTGGGAGTGCTTACTATGTTGCTCCTGAGGTGCTGAGAAGAAGTTATGGACCTGAAGCTGATATTTGGAGTGCTGGAGTTATATTGTACATTCTACTTTCTGGTGTTCCACCTTTTTGGGCAGGTAGAACTCCTTCCTTTTTAACTAGTAAATATTTAGACCCTCAATTTTATTTTTTAAAGTTGATAAGCTGGGAACTTCTTTTGGTGAGTTGAGACGAAGCTGAATATGGACAAGAATTTATTGTATGATCTGGGAGTACCCACGTGTCTATGGTTCCAGTCAATATCCACGTCACACCTAGTCGAGTTTTATTAATTATTTTTCATAAACTGAAAAATTCGGTTGTGTCATGGGAAGATTGATCAAGATAACATACACATGGTAGTTCAATACCATGGACACGTGTTGAGTATGCCTAAGCATTTATCAAAATTACTATTTTTTTAAATGGGCAGAATAGGTATGGTTTGAGGTATGGCTAGGTTTACCTTGTCTACTAGCAAATCATTACTTCTTGAAAAGGAATGATATTTTTTAGTTAAAACTTGGGACCCCCCTCCCCCCTCAATCAAATCCATTCTTAGCTGTGAGATGAGTTTAATTTTTATTCTTTTGTTATAAATGTGTTCACAACAATCTATATATTCTATTTATGTTGTTATGTTTTGAAATTTATGTGTGTTAATAATTATGTTAACCTACCTGCTATGTTATCAAACATGAGAGTCTACGTAGACTCATGGGAGCTCCGTAAACTCGACTTGTAGACTCGTACCTATAAATAACATACCAATTAATCATCTCAACACCATAATAAAGCATAATAGTACTAAATCACAAATTCCACAATCCTAGAATAACTAAGTCTAGTAGAATATCACTATGATAAGTTCAAACTGCACCAAATAAAACATACATAATAAGTTCACACAATAACAAAACATAACTTCTTAAACTTCTTAAAATGATAACACTTAAAATAACTTTAAAAGGACCAATGCCACTTAAAGAATCAATAAAATGCAGTACATTACATGAACATTTTGGGTTAAATTTCTTAATCCAGCAAACTCAAACTTAAACTCGCGAGTTTACCAAGTCTATTCCAAGTCTACCAAAAAGAGAGTTTGTTAACGAGTTAACTTGAAACGTGCCTGTGAACTCGTAAACTCAGAAAAACTTACGTGTCAATTTTTAAATATTGTCATATCACATACCTGTGTCTGTATCACGTGCTGTTACTGTACCCATATCAACCATATCAATGCAACATAGGTAATGAGAATGAGATATATCTTGCATGGAATTTATGATGTTAATGGTTGTAACTTGTAAACTTGTTTATTGGTTTCATGAATTAACTGTCCAGAAAGCTTAGGTTGTTAAGTGAAGGCAGATGGCTTCATCCTTGTATAACATCTATCACAACTGTTTGAACCTTCTGCTTTGTTTTGAGCTTCAATAGGATCATGTTGGTGCTTTACTGTGGAAGTTTTCTTTTCTTGTACCTTGATATATACAGTTTTGAACCTTTCCAATGTTTTTCACTTTGTTTGTTAATCTTTTATGTGAAGAAAATGAACAGGGTATCTTTGATGCTATTCTTCGTGGACATATTGATTTTGCATCAGATCCTTGGCCTTCCATATCAAGTAGTGCCAAAGATCTGGTCAAGAAGATGCTACGAGCTGACCCTAAAGAGCGACTTTCAGCGGTTGAAGTACTTAGTAAGTTAAATTCTACTCATGAACATAAATTGTTTCATTTTTATGCCAAATGTGGTTTATATTTTATTTTAAACATGCTGACAATGAGGAGAAGAGTCTGCCACAGTTTAACCTCCTAGAGAGGTTCTGAACCTGTAGGATGGGCATTACACTATGATTCAGTGAGGCTGAGATAACAGACAAGAAATAGGATATGGATATTCAAAATAGTTGTCATTTGATAGATCTGTGATATTGTTAAGGACATTGGAATAGTGTGATTCATTCAGTAAAATGAAAAAGAATGAAAAATAATTGTCACATATAAAACACTTCAACCCCCTCCCAAGAAAAAAACCAAAAAAGAAATGAAATGTAGGTCAAGACCCAACTATTCTTTCTACAAATTCCTGAACTTCAGATTTTCTTCTAACCTCATGTATAATGTGCTCTTGTTTTGTCCCTTGTTACACCCCTTTGATATATGATAACTATGTACTTAAAAGAGTAGTATGCAGGAGTGTACTCTGATTAATTTTTTAGTTTCCAAGTGATTGCCACTTCTTCTAAAGCACTAACCCATCATAAGAACATTTAACTATAACTCTTGGCAATTTATTTATTTGAATTAGTCAGTCATAATAACATTACTATATCTTATATATGGTGCAGATCATCCCTGGATGAGAGTGGATGGAGATGCACCTGATAAGCCTCTTGATATTGCTGTTTTAACCAGAATGAAACAATTCCGAGCAATGAACAAGCTAAAAAAAGTAGCTCTGAAGGTAAATTATCTTTTAAGTTTTATCATCATGAACATCATAATCAAGCTTTTGGTAAAATATCTGCAAACTCCACTATATAAATGAATAAATGTGAAGAAGGCATTCATAGCCGACTGGATCAAAGGATAGTTGCTTTTGCTGATGTTAATATCCGTCTACTCATTTGTCAATGTAACCTTCTAATGTGTTAGCAACGGAAGGTAACTGTGTCTATGTCCTTGGGAGCAGAGCGGCAGTTTCTTTTCTTATTAATCAAGGGTTACATTGTAATAATAATAAACCTTAAACCTACTATACAATACTACCAAATCACCCTGTACCATATTGTGGGGTGCGAAGCCCCCACACCCTCGAACCCATGTCATCGTAACCCAACAACAGTTGGGGTAGCATCTGTCCGCCATCCATAACATGAGTCATGCACAATATCATGTAATGGAAGCAGCATATTATTTAGTTTCGTAATAAGATCAACTTGTCTTGAATGATTTGGTTTCATACACAGCTTCTGTATCCAATATCCTGACTAAATGACTTATGAAAAGTATTTTATTAATTTATTTCAATACAGGTTATTGCTGAAAACCTTTCTGAAGAAGAAATTATTGGCTTGAAAGAAATGTTCAAATCCATGGACACAGATAACAGTGGAACAATCACATTCGAAGAGTTGAAAGCTGGTCTCCCAAAATTGGGTACTAAACTTTCCGAATCTGAAGTTAGGCAGTTGATGGAAGCGGTAAGGTTATTGTTTTCTTTTTATGGTTGTATTTTTGTCCAGTGTTTCTTTCAAAAGATTTACTCTCATTTGTTAGTGCCTAGTCTCTCCTAGCCAGAATGCACCTTTTGCCTCTCATTACATACACCTTAGTGATCTTGGGCTTTGGGGCCACATCACTTAACTACTGGAGTTGGGCTCCCCATAGCTAAGTTTATATGTGTGTCAAATACCGTTAAACTCATTCTCTGCAAGCTCATCCTGTCTTTGTTTATTAGTATCTGTATCCAAAACCGAGGTTTGCACTTATGATGAAGTGATGCTAAACTAATGGAGTTTGCTTCCTATAGCTAAGTATCTCTTTGAGCCCTTGTATATCCATATATACAATTTAATTCTTTCTTTGCAATCTCATCTCCTGTCTTGTTGATAATCATTAGCATCCAAGTCTTGTTTTGCACTTATAAAGAACTTGATGCTTTATGTATCATTGTGCTGTGTGCAACAATTGCGGGGAAAGGAGATGCCAAGATGGATAGTATCCTTATGGCTACATGATATTGTGATTACTAGGTTTCCACTTATTGATTTTAATCATGGTCTTTCATAAACTATATGATGACAATTATTTGGTTCTCAGGCTGATGTAGATGGAAATGGAACCATTGATTACATTGAATTTATAACTGCTACCATGCACATGAATAGAATGGAAAGAGAGGATCACCTATATAAAGCCTTTGAATATTTTGACAATGATAAGAGCGGGTAATCTCATTTATTTGTTATTGATAATTTATAGTTTAGCAACATTATCACCTTACTGATTTTTGTGTTAGTTTTCTTCTTGTTGCTTCCGTTTAGGTACATCACAATGGAAGAGTTGGAATCTGCCCTTAAGAAATATAATATGGGTGATGAGAAAACAATAAAGGAGATCATTGCTGAAGTTGATACAGACAATGTAGTTACTTTCCTTTTACCTATTTTTTTGTTCCTTTATATCTCTCTCTCTATATATATATATATATATTTTTTTTTTTTGCTTAGTCCCTTGTAAACATTAATGTCATTCTAGAAAATGCGCTAATTATATTGTTGGGTAATGCTGCTCTCTTGTTTCATAAAGTAAATAGAGCATGTCCTGTTTTGATAACTGTTTCTATAAGCACATATAGGAGAAGAAAACAAGGTTAAATGAATTGAAGTTAAAATCAACTTATGCACTTAACTTTTGTGAAAGTTCTTTTCAGATAACTTCTCTAAAAGTTAAGGTACATAAATTGATTTTAGCTTGAGGAGAAGCTCAATTTTTTTTTAATCTTTTTGTTTTCTTTCTCTTAGAAGTGTTTAAGGAGAAATTTATCTAAACAGGATCCAGGCCTAGAACTTTACTTGTATTTTTTTTAACTTGATAAGCCGTATCATCTCATGGGGTCTCATCCTAGTTCTCTCATTGTTGGTTATCCTAGTGCCAAGTTGTAGATGTTTGTAGTGTTTAATTATCCTTTGCAATATTAATTCTCAAATTTCTTGCAGGATGGAAGAATTAACTATGATGAGTTTGTAGCCATGATGAGGAAAGGCAACCCAGACATAACGCACATAACCCAAAGACGTCGCAAATAAGCTATGCTTTGTGGTTTGTTGGGTTCAGAGTGTCTACACGTTTTAGTATTACGGCCTGCTATTTGATTAGGCACTTGCATGATATTTGTGGGTCTAGACTCTAGTTGGACAAGTTTATTTCTACTGCTTGAGCAGACACGAATGGGTACAAATCAAAGGAAAAACAGAACAATCCTTTTTTTCACAAGTGAGGCACATTTTATTCAGTTCGTCTCTTGGTTTATGCAGAGTGTTAACATTGTAATTAAATTAATCGTTCCTAATAATTCACCAATATGTCAATCATGACATGTACTGTGAGAATATGGATATGCATATTTTGGCTGCAGAGGTACAGAGAAACATAATGAGACAATGCAAAACAGTCTCTGTACTGTGATAAACTCGTGATTTTCTTTGTAGTCTCCCAAGTGCGGTTGGCCTTTCTGCGCTATATACGAACATCAGTCTTTGAGACGTGAAAAAATGTCAAGAATCAAGACTTTCTTCATAGATAATAAAAGTCAAGAGGCTAACTAGAATTAACTAATGGTATATTAATTGACTACACATCCAATAGATAATTTAATCTGCAAATTGTCATCCAATAATTTATTGACTTGGTATAGCTTGTTACTCTTTTTTGTTTCTTCGTATGTATTGTTGGACGTGTATATTAGTTGGAGCTGGCCGGCCAATGGACTAGGATAAATTGCACAACTTGCAAATTAGCTTAATTTGTTTTTAATTATTCTCTTATGCTGAAGTCAAGGTCATTGGGGTTGAAAGAGCAAGGCTTTTCCATTTTTGGCTTTTCTTAAACTAGTTTATAAACAATGATTTTCTTTTTTTGTTTCTCACAAATCTTAATAAACAGTTATGACTTATCCATATCCGTGGACGGGCATGGGCAGACCATAAATTCATCTTTTGGTTCCGGACTCCCGTCCCACTCCTGAGGAAGGTACAGTTTTCATTTTCCTTGCACATTGCAACCCGTTTAGTTTATAATTTAATAAAATTTATTTTAAATCTATAAATGTAATTGTATATATATATAGTCTTAATTATGGATTTTATATTAAAATTAATATGCAGGAAAAGTCTATTCTAAAAGCTTTTCAAATAGATTATATTTGAAGTTTTGAACATTTTTGTGATGAATTTTGATTTAAGGATAGAACCTATTTTGTTGTTTTAGAATTGTGTTTACATGTTCAGGCCTACTCGTGATTCAATCTGACCCATCTAATTATATTAAGTTAATTTTTTTTTTTTAAAATGTTTAGGTTAAATTCAATTTAATACAATTAAGATATGATCATAAACAGATTAGATAATAGATTTTTTTTTAACTCAATCCAATTCTTACCATATAATTAAATTTATTATTATATAAAAATTAATTATTAAATGTAAAACATATTAGTTTTTAGTTTATATAATTTATTAAATTAAATCATTTATAATTTTTTTCAAGTTGTTATTTTTATCTTTGTATTGATTTCATTTATGTTTTATTATATTAATATAATACTTTATTTTTATTTAAAATAAAAATATTATATTAACATTAAAATCATTAATTTTATTAATTAAATATTATTATAATTTGATATCTTTTAGTATATTTAATCATTATATATTTATAAAATTTTAAGTAAAAAAAATTATTATTTTTTATAAAATAAAAAATATTTAAACTCAATCAAGTCAATTCGTTAATGATCAGTTAGAAATTAGATCAAATTTATAAAAAGAATTGCACAAAGACCACTGTTAATATTTTATCGGATGGATTTAATCAAACTGATCCAATCCAACTCTGAACACCCCTGAGTACGCCAGGCTGTCATCCCCTACTCACTGCAGCAGTGTGCATATTCAGCGATGCCATACAAATCATAATGCAGCATCTCATACAAATTCCACGGATGCTTGTGCAGCATTATGCAGTAAATAAAAAAATTAATCTATGTTGAGATGAACGTGTTTCTATATATGAAAAGATAAGATAAAAAATAATTGCATATGAGGAGTAATTGATGAAGTGCTGGTTGAGAAAAATATGGGGGAAAAAACAAATTACATAGTTTGGATAAGTAAATCATATTATTTTTAGTCTAAATTAAATAAAAAAATATTTTAAGAATAGTTTTACTAAATAAGATGAAATTAATTAAAATTTATTTATATTTTAGACTATTATGTATTTTACTTATCTAGAAAGAATAAGAAGAAAATAGAAATGCTAATAAACGACAATAAGTCAATAACCAGGTGAAGAAGGAAAAGCTATATTCAATCCCTGATGAGATAAAAAAGAACTACAACATGAAAAAAATACTAACATGCGATCAACAATGACCCGCAGGAAATATTTTATATTTTAAAACACAATTAGGAAATGCTAGTGAATTTCATTAGTTAAAATTTACGATAGCAGTTTTATAAGAATATATAAATGATACATGAACTACAGTAAGGGAAAAAACCGAGTTTATGGTGGACCTAATAAAATAATCAAACACGTTCTACATTCGAGGCAATTTCGCGGTCCCAATATACAACAGTTGGAGTCGATTTTTCCATTTTTTTCCTTTCCAAAAACGAGCGCAACGACAACGCTCTCTTTCTCTCAAAACCATAACCGCTTGCTCTGTTTTCTTCTGGCTTCGCTATGAGCTCAGATGCGAGTAGAGAACGAGGTGCATCAACCGTGGTACGTTTTCCCTTCTTCTCCATCTCCACCTCTTTTTTCCCACAATTCCAACCCTAACTTAATCACAAACTGGATCATAAACGTTTTGCAATGCTTCTGGAACTTTCTGCGCTTGTTTTTCGTCTTTTCAGATTCGATTTCCGTAGCATCGATCCAATCCTAACGAATGAATGTGTGATGTAGTAATTATTGAATAAGCACCATTTTTATCGTAAAAAAAGAATGTGCGAAGTGAAAATGAGATCCGTTGTTTCAAATTTGATCGTCATTGTAAACGTGGATCACTGGCATGGAGCCGATCACATACAGCATATAATGTATTTTGCATCAGAAACCGAGAAAGAAATGCGAGTTATTGTGTGGTGAACATATGCTATGTAGGTAGAAGCTTAGAAAATTAAGCTGAAACTGTTCCTGAACATAAACCTCTATAGTCTATTATTTATCATATGCAATATATTGGTAGAATCTTTTTATGCCATAATACTTGTGTTCTTCTGCAACTCTTTTGTCTTTTATTATCAAATGGCTAATGAGCAACTTACAGGAGTAGTATGCCTGTGCAGAAGAAAAGCATTGAATACCTGCATAATCTATTCTTTTGTTCATTGATTTCCTTTTTAACCTAAAGTTTATTTTATTGAACTTAAAGACCTTATATACATGTATATATGTTTTTTCTTTATTAACAGGTGGGACTGAAATTTCAATACAGAGCACTTTTGTTTTTGGCATACCAGAGTTTAGGCTTTATGTTTGGTGACTTGACCTTATCCCCTCTTTATGTCTATCAAAGTATATTTTCTGGAAGACTGAAAAATGTCCAACATGAGGATGCAATATTTGGTGCATTTTCTTTGATCTTTTGGACTCTCTCAATTATTTCTTTGCTGAAGTATGCCATTATCATGTTAAGTGCAGATGATAATGGTGAAGGTAAGGGCTATTTTTCTTTATTATTCTGTCAACTTAGGTCCTTTTTTTTTTCTTGTTACTAAAATTATTGTGGTAATGCTAATACACTTAACTTTTACAGGGGGAATCGTTGCTTTGTACTCACACCTTTGCAGAAATGCAAAATTTTGTTTGCTTCCTAATCATCAAGCTTCTGATGAGGAGCTATCTACATATCACAAACCTGGTTCCTCAAATAGAAATATACCACCCTCACCTTTGAAAAGATTCATTGAGAAACACAAGAGTACAAAAACAGTTTTGCTTATTTTTGTTTTACTGGGTGCTTGCATGGTAATTTGTGTTGGTGCACTCATGCCTGCCATTTCAGGTAAGGTGACATTTTTTTCTCCTCACAAATATGTTAGTGTGTCTGGTGGAACATCTTATCTGATTGATGTCTTACCATTGTATTAGCTCTATTTGTACCTCTGCTGATAAGAATTCTATCTTGCAGTTCGTTCATCCATTGAAGGACTGAAAATTGAAGCAAAGATTACAAACAAAAGTAAGTGGAAAATGCTAATCTTCCACCAAATAATATGTAATACTCAAAGCTTAAATGATCTAAATGAATTACCCACTAGAGCTGGCCTTGTAGTGTTTTTTTTTTTTTTTTTGAGGCGGGGGCCACAAGCTCCTAGGTTCAAACCTTGTTGCCATCATTGTACACACACAAAAAGAAAATCTAAATGAATTAAATTAATCAACTAATAATTTAATACAGACTACATAGAAAGAAGGTAACTTAGAGTGTAACATTAAATCATGTAATGTAACTCCAGAGAATGTGATTGTTAATTTACGATGACTTTTATTAAGGTCCTTAACCTAGATAACTTCCCCTATTTTACCCCAAGCTCATTATATTGTGCGTGGGTTAATTAAAAAATAATGGTCTCTTGATTAGGTTCTCAATTGTCACTTGTTGAGCATTATTTATATATATATTGATTAAGCATTTTCAGAAAAAAAAATTGAATTAAGCTTGCTTTTCATTGTTCTTCAGCATAAGCAAAATTACTAGGGAACAACAGATCTTGACTATATAATCATACATGGATGCTCAAGATTGGTTTTATTCAGTTTTAATCTTGATCATTCATATATGGTTGTATCTTCAAATCTTGTATGAGTATGATAAAGATTTGTTCTCATGTTAACGATTGAGAACAATTCTCACCTGATATGCTTGCTATGTGGTACTGGTCCTATATTTCTTCCTTTTTTTTTTGGAAGGCCCTATATTTCTTCCTTGAAAAATATTATACAATTTTGCTAGCTAAACTTACACATATATCATTTCACAGGTATGGTGTCTCTTATTTCTTGTGTTCTACTGATTGGACTCTTTGTTATGCAACACCGTGGCTCCTACAAAGTTGCATTCATGTTTCCTCCCATAATCATCCTATGGTTACTGACTATTTTAATGATTGGTATTTACAATGTCATCAAGTGGAATCCAAGAGTATATCAGGCTCTTTCACCATATTATACATACAAGTTCTTTAGGCTTACAGGAAAAGATGGTTGGACTAATCTTGGAGGAGTATTTCTGTGTGTTACAGGTCTGCATCTCTTTTAAAATTCAAGTTCCGTTTAAGCCTCATTGTTGCCAAATTCATTCTTTTTTTATCGTCATGTCCAGGAACTGATGCTATGTTTGCAGACCTTGGGTACTACAGACAAACACCTGTTAGGGTATGTGTGGCCAGTAATTATTTGGTTGGATTTTGACTTCATGGTTAACTGTCAATGCTCTGTTCATGACTGACCCTCCAAATAGATACCAAGAATGATTAACATTATTCTACTGCAGGTTTCTGTAAGGGTGATGATAATTTCCTTCAGTCAGTAATATGTGTACCTAGTTGTAATATAATTTTCTCAGATTTTGACATGTTAGATTGCCTATTATATAAGATTGTTGATGATTTTATGCTATGAAAGAACTGAACTTCGGATGGAAAGTTACCACAAAGAAGGAATGATACACACTAATTTGTATTATTACACACATTGTATCATAAAAGTCAAACCTTTGTTTATAATGAATTAATGATGCACATGCATAACAACTGAAGGAGTTTAGGATTTGTTACACTGTAGGTCAATGACATTTAGAAAGTTATTCTTGATTTGTTATCAAGAACTCTAGCTAAAATGGAATATGTGAAATCAAACTTTGAGTTGATTTTCCTGTGGTAATGTATTTCAATTTCACATAATTTACCTTCACCTGTGGCCCTTGACATAATAAATTGAGTCCTTAATAGTGATTCCTCATTTTAAACAGAATGCCACAACTTTTAGATAGATTTTGTTTTTGAAAGTGATTGTTGTAACCGCTATTGTATCCTTGTTACCATGCAGGTTGCATTTTTTTGTATCATTTACCCATGTCTAGTTCTTCAATACATGGGGCAGGCTGCTTTTCTTTCAAAGAATTTATCTGCAGTGCCTATAAGCTTTTATGCTTCTATTCCAGGTCAGTTAAATGTAAATGCTAAGAATAATAGATTTCTGATAGGTCTTCTTGTACAGTTCTAGAAAAACATGGATTGAAGTTATCTGCATTCAGAAGAATTTGATTACTTTAGATGCCTATGGACTTTCTAAGTAGCAGTATATTGAACTGCTGATAATTTGGGGTTCTTTGAATGATCAAATTTTTTCTGTCCTAGTAATATACTAATATATGAAATTTGAAGTATTATCTTTTTATTCCCTGTATCCCAAATTGTTCATTATGAACTGATGCCAGCACTGGTAACTTGACAGAATTGGATACGAGTTCTGGCAATGCTCGACCGGTTTATGTGGACAGTTTTGATAGATAACTTTAACCTTTGACTTTGAGATTTACTAATCTAGCAGAGAAATATTTTAGTGCTGAATTCTATTTGGGGTGGATGTATTACTGTGCATTTTTCTTCATAGCATGTTTTTAATGAACTCAAACTTTTCCCTATGTTCTAGAAACTTAAGTTGGTTTCGCTTACATAGTTACATTAATTTTTATAATTGTATTATGATTCCCGGTTTTGAAAAAGGTGATATCTATAATTTCTTGCTCAAGATTCTATACTGTTGTAGTGTCTATAGATTAGACTGTGTTTTACACTATCTTTTTCTAGCTGAAACCCAACCTCTAACTAGAAGGCTAGAATATAATTGATCTTAGGAAAAAGTGCTGGCAATTGCAACAGTTTAAGTAATGTCACTTTTATTATATAGGATGTAAGTTCCTCGTGAATTTGAGATAAAACTGGGGAAATTTTCTATATTTTGAACAGAAAAAATTAAACTTCTTGTACTGTACTGTTGTTAATGTATGACAGTTGTTGGTGAACAAATTGGTAGACCCTGTTCCTGCTCCTATTTTTCATTGTATCAAAGACATGGGCAATGGGTTTAGCTTAACACTAGTTGATCATTTTTTAGCTAAAGCCTCCAATGGGTTAGTTGTTGTTATTTTCCTTCCTTGTGGTTTTGTACTCTTTTATCATTTCTTCCCCATAAAAGGAACCACTAAGACAACCGTATCTGGTTTCTTAAGTCTACTGTGTACTATGTCTTTAGTGGAATAACATCACCTCTTACTTTTAGCATTTGGGTCACTGTATGCAAAAAATTTACTTGAATGGTAAATGAAGCAAAATTGTTGAGCTGGTAATAATGTACTGCCATATGTTTTTGATGAGACTGCGGTACTTCTTTGAGTCTCCATAATTTATTTCAGAATGTTTTTGTCATTTTGTAGATATTCTATTTTGGCCAGTATTTGTGGTGGCTGCTTTGGCAGTAATAGTGGCAAGTCAGGCTGTCATTGCTTCAACGTTCTCAATTGTCCAACAATGCCATGCATTTGAATGTTTCCCTCGGGTTAAGGCAGTACATTCCAGAAGGTGGATCCCTGGTCAGACATATATACCAGAGATAAACTGGATTCTTATGATAATCAGCTTGGCTGCAACAGTTGGTTTAGGAGACATGAGCAATATAGGATACGCTTATGGTAAGTTGATAGAACACCAGTTGGTAGATTGAAGAATAGTTATATTAGATCACAGAATACACAATACAGTGAAGTTTGTTGTTCCAGAGTCATAGATGATTTCTCTGTCCAAATTACCAGAAAACAGAACACATTTCTCCTAATTCCCCTATTGCACACATATTTAACAATACATATTCTAAAAATCTGCGCTAAGCTGCCAACATGAAAGTTACTGTTCAAGATATCGTAATACATAACTGCTATTGTTATGGATTCTTATTATTACACATGTTTTACACATTTAATGATATGTGACTCTCTGCTAATAACTGTTTCACTGCCCCTAACTCTCAGTTCCCATCACAAGTTGTGTAAAAACAATGTTATTTAAAACATCTAATTAATATTAGTTCGTGGGTTTCCTTATATTTCTTTTATCCAATAGGCTATTTAGTTCTTTATTATGTAAAATAATTTAAGACAGAGTTACATTCTCTTGTATATTATTTGATATTGAAATATGATTGAATTATGATTCATTGACACTTAAGTTACATCCTCAATGAACCATACAATTCAATCTATTTCAAAAGTAGGTAAAACCTTTACTAGAAGTCAAAATTAGTATCAGCATAAGAACCCTTTAAATTGTCATTCAATCATGTATTACGACGTTATTAAAAGAGTTGGCTATGATATTAGCTTCCTAAGAGTTTGAGCTTTTTCGATGATTTGTCAACACTATTAGACTCTAGGGTAAAAGTTACGCTAACAGTGAATAAAAAATAAACTTATTTTACATCAGTGATTGTGGGTGAAAATACACTGATGTCCTGGGTCATTTTATCATTCACTACTGTTTTTCAGCTGATGATTGCTAATAACATCATTTTGTTTTCAGGGATGGCATATCTGATTGTGGTGTTTGTGACCACATGTTTGACATCACTAGTTATCAACGTTGTATGGAATCAAAGTCTTGTAGTTGCTCTGGCATTTGCTTTATTCTTTGGCTCAATAGAGATTCTCTTCCTGTCATCCTATTGCATGAAAATCCCTAAAGGTAGCTGGATTCCACTCGTGCTTTCTGCAGTCTTCATGGTTGTTATGTATGTGTGGCATTATGGTTCTAGGAAAAAGTATTTATTTGACATGCTTAACAAAGTTTCAATGAGGTCGATCCTTACATTAGGTCCTAGTCTTGGAATTGTTAGGGTGCCTGGATTGGGCCTTATCTACACTGAATTGGCTACTGGGGTCCCTGCCAGTTTTACTCATTTCTTGACAAATCTGCCAGCTTTCTACCAAGTGGTTGTTTTTGTTTGTGTTAAGACTGTACCCGTGCCTTGTGTGCCACATGAAGAACGATACCTCATTGGCCGAATTGGACCCAAATCTTATCGAATGTATCGGTGCATTGTTCGAAATGGCTACAAAGATGTGTATAGTCATCAAAATGATTTTGAAAATGACCTGGTGATGAGCATAGCAGAATACATTCAATTGGAAGCAGAAGGTTGCTCTGGAAATGCAGAGGGTTCAGTGGATGGACGGATGGCAGTGGTTAGGACGTCGGGGAAGTTTGGGACTAGATTGCGAATGTCAGAATCTGCTGGTTTTGAAGAAGGCAGCAGTATTAATCTTCCTGGAGCTTTGACTGTTACTAGCAGTAAATCTCCGACATTGAAGAAGCTGCAGGCCATGTATGAACAGGAATCACCTGAACTCAATACTAGACGACGGATTCAATTTGAGTTGCTAAATGTAATATATAAAGATCCACGTGTCAAAGAAGAGCTCATGGAACTTGTAGAAGCCAAGCGTGCTGGAGCAGCCTATGTAATAGGTCATTCTCACGTAAAGGCCAAGTGGAACTCACCATTTCTAAAGAGGTTTGCTATCAACCTCTACTCTTTTCTCCGGAAAAATTGCCGGTCACCTGCAGTAGGACTAAACATTCCTCAGATTAGTCTGATTAAGGTAGGAATGAATTACCATGTGTAGCATAAGTCATTGACAATATTTTGACTGGGGAGTGGGGATGTAATTTATGCAAGTCAGAAAAGAATGCCCCTTGGGCTTCCACGACTGGCAAGACTATGCTACTTTGGCAGATTCCACTTAAATGGATTTAACTCAAGAATCTCCTATTGGCATGTTTGGAGAAAGAGCAGCATCAAATTTCCAAGATCTTTTGATTTTGTGATGAGCCTGGCGAGGTATGTAAATTACTAAATTGGTTGATAAACGAGTTTTGTGCAGGGTCCTGTACCTGTTTTGAGTTTGAGCTTCCCGAATTCCACTTTGGAATCACGTCTGTCTTAACGGTTTCGCTCTAGTTTTGTTGAATACTTTGTATGTAAGCATCTATTGCTGCCTTGGTACTTGTACGAAAATTTCTTCTGTTTTGTTTTTTGCTTGCAATCTTCCTCGGAAAAAACAAGGAAATGAACTGTATTTAGAACTGAAAACGTGTCACGTCTCTCGGCGACGTCCAGATGACGAGTTTGAATTTTAGTTCTTCTATTTATTTATTAATTTTGGCTACTGTGAATTTATCTCTCTTGTTAGTTTTGCTTTGCTGCTTTTACTTCATCTAAAGCTAATTTCCTCAGGATTTCAAACTCTGAAGCATCTATATCTTGTTTGACACAAGAATTTTGGCAGATCCATTCGACAAAAATAAATTTCATGTATCAATTTGGGAAAAGAATATTTCCTGGTATTGTCAAACAGTGTTTTGTAATTATCTAGATGTCAAGTTCCAATAAATACTCAACTTTGAAACTAAATGAGAATAGGTTTAAGATAATTAATGGGAAAAAATGGAAACAATAAGTGTCTATGAAGAAATTAAAGAAATAATAAATGTATACATCTTAGTTATAAATGTCTGTATAGAATTGCAACGATACAAATCATTGGTTAAATAAGAACAAAACATTGACTTTAATAATAATAATAATAATAATAATAATAATAATAATAATGAGGCCGTAAATTTTCTTAATCAAACACCGTGAATCAACTCATTTTACTTACCTCATTTTAAAGGTTTTAAATCTTAAAATAAGATATTACTCATCCTATAAAATTTATTTTGTCTTATGTAATTTATTTATAGTTCTAGAAATTAAACATGTTACAATGTAGTGCAAACACTCCCAAGATTTTGACAAGGTTAATCTTATAGACTTAAATTAGTTTATTCTTATATTATAATTATAATACCAACTTAAAATTACAAGACTCCCACTTTTCTTATTCGCTTCATTAACGTTTTCAAAATATTCTTTTTTATCCTTTTTAAATGTGCCTTGCACACAATGTTTTGGAAATTAATCAAAAAATTCTCTCACAATTTCTCAAACCATTATCTTTTTATGGTGTCAATTTTTTATTATTAAAATGCAATTTAGAGATTGATAAATAATAAATATGAGCTATTTTTTATAATAAAAATATATTAAAAATATCTTTAAAAATATTTATTTAGAAGTTATTTTTTGCTTAAATGTTAGAAATTGATATTTTTCTTATAGGTAATTCTTAGAAATACAAGAAAGGTCTTACATGCACTAGTTTACAGGCATTTGAAAGATACAAAAAGATACAAAAGTAAAATAGGTTTTTGTCATTGTGAGACATAATAGGCAAATATTCTAACATATGTGGGTAGGAAAAAATTTACTAAATTGATAGAGAAAAATCTAAAATAATACATCTTAGGCAAATAAGGTAGGCTAGGTCACAACATCACATACTGAATTTATCTTTCTTTATATTAATCTTAATCTTTTATTTTTCTTATCTTATCTTTTTTATCTTCATCTTTATCATCTTTTAATTTAAATCGTTTATCTTTTCTATCTTCTATTTTTATCTTCAAATCTTTATCTTATCTCGTATCTTTCTTTAGGTGTTATTTTAAATTTCTTATCTTCTACTTTTTTATAATAAAAATATATTGAAAATGTCTTTAAAAATATTTATTTAGCAGTTATTTTTTGCTTAAATGTTAGGAATTAATACTTTTCTTATTTATAACTTAGAAAAGAAGGGATTAAAAGCGAAAAAGATCCAAAAAATACAAAAATATGAATAAGAAAGATTTTTGGCATCAGGCCGATCCACTTCAACAACTATTAAAAGGGAGTCAAGTCAAGGAGAAAAAATATACCACCCCAGAAACTTAATTCTCTAATGAATACATCCTAAACTCGGAGTTTTCTTTTTATGTCCTTTTTACATCCCTTCCATCAGTCAGTTTCTAAATCCCTTTTCAAGTATAAGACCCCTTATGGTTATGAAAGGTTAAATCCTTAGTTAGGGTCTGTCAACCCTTAGTTAGGATCTGGGAGACCTAAAAAATAAAAAGATGTATTGTATTTATCAATACAAACAAGTGTTTTTTCCCCTCTATTATCCTTTCTTATTTTAATTTCTGTATTATTCATCGCATCATCTTTAGGGGTTAGGTGCTCGATACAAGGGTAATCCTTACTAGAAATACAACCTTACATGCATCATCAATTTCTTAGTCGCTCTATAGAGGATAATTTCTTCTAATAAAACTAAAAGGAAGATGTATCTTAATAAAATCATTGCTAAACACATTATTCCCAAACACCAAAACAAACATCTAGAATTATAACTTCATGTATTTTATCTGGTAAGTCTTAAAGGCATGTGAGAGAAAATAGGTCTATCACCAGGGACAAGTATTCTAACAGTTGTGGTGGGTAAGAAAAAAATTTACCAAATTTATAAAAAAAAACAATCTAAAACAATATATCTAGTTAAATAAGACACAATAGGTCCCATTATTATATATTGAATTTATCTTTCTTTATCTTTATTTTTTATCTTTAAATCTTTATCTTATCTCCTATTTTTTTTATTTTAAATTTCTTATCTCTTGTTTGTAAATTGTGTTTGCATTAATCTAAATATAAATAAAGTCGTTCCAGTGGATTCGACACTCGCACTTCTCAGATTACGGATTCCATACTCGGACTTCTCAAGTTAACAGAGATATGAATAAAACACATTTTATCTTAATTTTATATATATTGATCATTTAATTTAATTTTTAATTTTTATTCCTTTCAATTGTATATCTTAAATTTAAGTTCAAATTCAAATTGATTTAACAATCAGGCCAAAAAATTTCTTTCAAATCATTTTAAATTACTTTCCGTTTATCTTTGCATAAGTAATATTACTAAGTTATAAATAACATTTTCGTAAAAAAAAGTTGTGAATAATATATACTCTTTCAAATTGTAAAATCATATTTAAAATTTGATTCGATCTAATAAATATTTTTCAATATTTTTGAATTATTTATCGGATTAGATCAGTTATAAGAAACACTCATAACTTTCTTTGATACTATTAGGATAGGATTGGCCTAATAGTGAAAATTTTAAGATAGACTACAAAAATTCATAATTTACTTGCTGGGTGCGCAACACTGAGACACTCAGTTGTTACGATGAGAGAGCAAAGGGTGGATTCGTTCTATGGCAAGCTTCGCAAATTTGCAAGATCATCTTCCTCTTCTGTGGTACACATATTTCCCTCGACTTCCGACGTGGATTCGCTCTGCACTCTTAAAATCATCTTCCACATCCTCCGATGCGATTCCATTCGATGACATTCACCGACAATATGGACTTGCCTCGCCTCGTGCTGTTGCCGGAGTGGAACCCCTTCGACTCCATGATGTGCTCTTCCTACACTGCCGCCAGGTTCATGACGTGGACCGATTGCGGGAAGAAGAAGCTAGCTGCAGTTTTTGAAAGAGTTTGAACGCATGGTGTGTTTTGAGCTACACCTTAGGTGTTCAGAGAATAAAAAATGAGAAAGAAAGAGAAATAACTAATCTGTATGTTTGTGTTAAGAAAAAAAATATCAGAAATCCTTGAAAATGTTAAAGACCGAAAGAGAAGCAACAAATGATGGACTTTCAATTTTTGTTGAAAAAAAATAACTTTTATCCTAAATTGTACGTTAATTGAGTTAATGTAAAAAAAAACTAAGTGTTAAAAATAATTAAATTTTTATTAATCATATTATTATAGACATATATGTTTATAATTTTAAAAAACTTTGGGCGGCCGTGGCCCCACCCTGTTCCTATATAGATCCACCAATGCCTACAAGGTTGATTCATGACAACTTGCTAGTTGGAGTTTGTTCATTTAGATTTTTATAAAAGTTCAATCTACATTTCTTCATTATTAAGCCGGGACTAGTTCAAACCAATAATACTATAGATTTAGTTTACAAACCTAACAATATGGATACATATTTGCAAAATCAGTACAGCTTGAATCAAGAAAGAATTATTCATTTTCACTCTCATCTCTTCCATCAGACCATCCATTATATATTAAATAAAGAAAAATGTTTGTTGGATAACTTGAGTTTGAGTTGTTTATAACTTGAGAGAAAAATGAAAAAGAAAAAGATAAGTGATTAATTTGATTGATGATGTAATGTGATATGAAGAAAGAGGTTGACAGAAAATAGAGTTAACTTTGTTGTTATGGTATCATTTCGAAGGGTCAGTATATTTTTCATCAAAATTGTTATGTGTGTTGGATAATTTTGAATTGTTTAGAACTTGAGAGAAATTGAAAAAAAGGAAAAAATAAATAATTAATTTGATTGATGATGTAGTGTGATATGAAGAAAGAAGTTGAGAAAAAATAAAGTTAAATTTATTATGTGTATTGATAACATTTCGGTTGAGAAATAAATTTTTCATCAAAATTATTATGTTGTCAATATGATAAGAGTTATAACTATTTGAAAAAAACAAAAGAATAACTCAAATGTGTATTGTACTTAATTTGATTAGAATGTTAAATTAGATTTTTTTAGTGTTCTAAATTAAGATAATTAAGGTAATATTCCTAAAAAAATAATTAAGCTAAAAAAGAACATTTTAAATTAAGTTAGATTATTTTCAGGTGTATAATTTAATTAGGTAATATATTTATTCAGTTGATAGCTTATTATTGTACATTTGGTTCCATATTACAAGTCTTGTGTAGTTGTTGATAACTAATATTCAAAACACTAGCCCATTCCACACATTTGCTCGAATCCTTTGGTTTACATTATTATTTTTTTATAAATCCAAATATTTATATTTTATCTATTTAAATCAATTACATGTATTTTTTATTTATAATTTTAAATATTTTAAATTTATACATTTACATTTTAATAATATAGACTAAAAGAAATCCCATAACGCAAAAACTAATTCCATTGTTCAGATTTATAATTATTTGTTTGTAGGGGTGAGTAAGCGGGCTGACCCACCCCGCGTAAGGCCCGTAAGGCCCGTCCGCATAAACCCGTATTGGTAGCGGACTGGTCCAATCCATTCCACTTCTTACACGGACCAAATAAATTGGTTCGTCCTCGCTCCGCGGATCACAGGGTCAAACGGGCCGGTCCGCGGACCTAGTTTTAAAAGAATTTTAATTTTAATAAAAATGTAATACAATCAAATTAAGTTCAATACAAATATAAATAAAATCTCAATAATTAGTCAATTACATCAATAAAATAAATAATGTCTTAACAAAAGAAAATCCAAGCAATAAATCTAAAATGTGAAATTTAAACATCTCCAACAATAAATGATTTCATATTTAAAGTAGCTTAAGCCTTCTCCATCTCCATATCTTCATCTTTACCTAAAACTCGAAATAATAATAAATATTAGAATAAAATCAAGTTAAGTGATTAAAAGACAATAATTATTACATATTATTTACCCTGCATATTTCCAATTTTTAGTATATATTGTCAATAAGAAGCCTAGTTCAATATTTGTTAAGCACACGTGAGGAGAAAAAATATTCTTAGCCTGCTACAACATGATATGAGCTATTTTTTATAATAAAAATATATTGAAATATATTTAAAAATATTTATTTAACAATCATTTTTGGCTTAAATGATAAAAATTGATATTTTTATTATTTATGATTTTCAGATATGAAAATGATAAATTAATAAAGAAAAAGATCAAAAAAATATATAAAAAAGAAGATTTTTAGCCGATTATCACTTATCTTTTTTATCTTAATCTTTTATTTTTTTTATCTTATCCTTTTTTTATCTTTATCATCTTTTAATTTGAATATTTTATTTTTATCTTTATCTTATCTAATATATTTTTTTATCTTTATTTAAAAAAAAATTAAATACATATGCCATGCCGTGATAGAATAGAACGACACTCATAAACCTACCACCAGGTCTGGTGGCTCTGTACACCGTTAACCCAAAACTCATTGAGATTTAATATTCGTCAGTTATTCCCACTGGCTATTGTTGCCAGATGCTACATCAAATCTGGTGAGCAAGTTTTCTCGGTCAGAATTGAACACAACAACGACAGCGCTTCAACGTAAAAAAAAATTGTAACGAGAAAACAACCTTAACCTTGGTCGCTGTCTCTCTCTCTGGATAGAACAAACTAGAAGTGGCAAGAGAAGCTTCAAATCACATTCACATACCCTACCCTCGTAACCGAATCCCAAATATTAAACCTTTTTTTTTTTTGTTGATGTAAGGAACTAATTTGAAGGGTGGTGGTGATTAGGTTATTAGCCTTAGGGTTTATAAATGTTGAGTACCTCTTCTTACTGTGTCTTCACCCGTTCCTTTCTCCCCAATCCAATTAAGGGTTTTCCCCGACCAGCTACACTTCGCCCTTTTCCTCGGATATTGGAATCTCATGCCAAGTCTCCAAAGAACGTAAGCATTATCTGATTCTTTTCTCTTGTCTCCTTTTACTCTGCCGTTGGAAATCTCTGACGGATTTTTATTTACTGTATTTATTTTTCTAGAAGGTTTGGAAAAGTTCTTACCTTTATACCCAAATGAACCTCAGAATCTGAGACCTCTTAATTCATTGTTTCGTGGAGGGTTTAAATTACTCAAGTGGGATATTTCAGATTAAGTTCTTAATTGCTTTATGCGTACCTGGAGTAATTGGCTGCACCATTTTTTGCATTGCTGTTTTCATTTTTTATATTTTTTTTGGTTTTCCTTGCAGAGATTGAGTATTCTGTGCTTTAGGCACGACCATCATTATCCAGAAACACCCCAACCTGAAGTTATTGAGCACTATCTTCATGAGGAATTGGTGCAATCTGAATTCAATGACTCCAGTGTCACGAAAAGAGACTGGAAATCAGCCATTCAGAAGGTCACATGTCTATTGTTTACTCTTATCACAAATGGCTTTCCATTTCCTATGTTGATGTGTTGTGTGGCAAAGTTAAGATTGGTAATCATATAAATGAATGTGTGCCATTGAACGAAATTGAAATCTGCACTTATGATCCCTACCATCAAGTTTCATGGTGATGACATCTCAAGTAAAATTCACTCACACTAAATTATTTATAATAGTTTACCTTAAATTTTGTTTCTTCACTCGTAAAGATAATGCAAATGTAATATTCATAAATAGATAGGAAGAGAAATTACATAAAGAGTATACAATTACAAGAGGGAAATATTTAATAAAAGGGGGTTTAACCTCTCATTGTCATTGAGACTTTACAATTACAAGAGGGAAATATTTAATAAAAGGGAAGAAGATAAGAAAGAGAATGATGGGAATGAATGACTTTCAATGCTTGCTTCTCTTTCTTCTGGCTTTTGCCTTCTATAAGGAATTGTATTCTCTTGAAATTTCTGTGTGTTTTTTTCCTTCTTCTGTCTTCTTCTTTTATAGGTGCAAATTAGTGCTAAGCAGGCTTGCGCTAAGTCCGTCTTTACTTTTTTAAATTAGTCTGTTTTCCTTAATTAGCCTTGCTTTTTTTAATTAACCCTACTTTCCTGAACTATCCTGTTTTTTTTTTTGCTTTATTTTACTCACTAGGTATATTAAACTCATCACTTTTAATATTTTCTACACAAAAACTTAAATGATGTTAATTTAACAATTATTTGATCAAAAAGGAATAATTAGGAGAAAAAATTACAAATTCCTAATAATTTAACTCCAAAATATATTCATAATTAACTCTTATCAAGGAGTAAGACCATGAAGGACATAAAATTGATCTTGGGTACGGCCCACTCGGTTGCAATTTGTGTAGCTGGGTCATGACCACTTTCCTGTCTCAAACAATTGTTGTAAACTTTCCTCTCAATTTGAAGGATCAGGAGAGGTACCCAAAATTTGTTGCCAAAAGTATTCAAGTTCTGTTGTAAGCCCTTGTTGCGAAAAGCAGTTTTAGTAATTTCATGATACCTAATGCATTTCATTCTAGTGTCAATCATCCTTTGACCCTAAGGCTGAAATAGGTTTGGTTCACAGTTTAGTTCTTTCTGTCTATTAAAAGAAATACTTCTGTCATCATGTATCTGTATTTTAGTAAGTATGTGAACAGAGTCAAGTGCCGTGTAGTCAATCTGAGGAAGTGACTGGGTATGGAAATATGTGATGGGTGATATATTAAGTATTAACTATTAGGTGAATATCTGCTTAATAAGATTAATGGTAGATTTTAAATGAAATGATGATGTATATGGAGGTAAGAGCAATTTACAGAGAATCTTGAGTGTGGGTTTTAGGGTCCAGAATGGTGACTTCTTTAGCACTGTGTCTGGTACCTGCATTACCTGGATTTTTATTTTTTTTTAATTAAGGGAAAATTGAAGGAAGAATGAATTAAGATTTTGATGTGGTGAATCTGTCATGATGTCTGATAGGGCTGAAGATGAGCAGAAAAGATACCTAGGAATTATAGTGTTTGGTTGCATCTCACAACCAAGAAGATTGTAGTTTTCTGCTTATAATACATAAAAATGATCAGTCTATTTAAGAAAGCATCAAGACTGTTTGCATAGACCTCCATAGACCTCAAACTTTTTCTGTAAGAAATGGGAGTAAACCCAAATTCCATAGACTCTAGGATTACTAAACCAAGAAAAACATTAACAATGAAACAAAACTAACAGCATCTGAACCCAGAAGACTAGGGGAATATGAAAATTCCTAGATTACCTTCACAATTGAAACTGTTAAGTAAATACCCCTAAATGATTATGCTCTTGTAAAGTGATGAAATAATTCAGTTAGCACCATTTGACCATTGTTAAATTGCGTTGCAACCGCTACACTCAATTTGGGAAGGGAAGCCTGCTATGGTGGTGCAATAGGCCACAATGGCATGTTTATATGGCGGAATTTTGGCCTTCTGCCATTGATAACATTAGTTAGCCCTAAATTTGAAACTGAACTAAAAATTGTAATGATTTCATCTGTAAACTTACGCTTTCTTAATTTTAGTGCATCGGAATCTTATTTAAAATATATGAAGCTTTAGCTTTTCTTTGCATGTGGAAACATCAAACATGCATCACTGAAATGGGCAACAGAGTATTATACAATATTGTCAATGAAATAAGAATTTATATTTTAAGTGTTATCTTGTGTCAATCTGTTTACCTAAATACTTTATTTCTTTTCAGGCTGCAAATGAAGTATTTAAGGTAATTGGTTATGGATGGGTTGTGCCATGGAATGCAATGACTATATTACAAGTAAGTGTTTCCCAAACTTCGAACAAGATGTGACTGAATAAATTCTCTTTTATATATCAATTTCTCTCAGTTAAAAATTTGTTGTACATGTGATGTGAGAGGAATGGAGATAGAATTATCGTTGACCCAATTGAGTAGAGTTAAAATTCTAAACAATAAACGGTCAACACATTATACGATGCAGGTTATGCTTCTTTGGACGACGGCATTTTGGTTTATAGGATCTTGGATGATCCCTTTTGCCGCCCACATAACTGGCTTTAGCAAGGAATCTTTGACATTTAGAGGGCAGGCACTATTCAGCCTTGTTACTGACGTAACAGAAGGACTTGCTGGAGTTGCAATTCTTCTTCGCTGTCTTTCTCGATTTCGCCCCCTTCCACCTGACTGGTTCAAGTTTAGCCTGAAAGGGTATTGGCAATTAGATGTCATCACGGGATGTCTCATGTTTCCACTTGTCAATCGGCTCTCACAGTTCAACCTGGACCTCCTACCCCTTTTGCCCTCCACACCTGTCACCCTTTCAAGTGTTGAACAGTCAATAATGGCGAGGGATCCTGTGGCAATGCTTTTGTATGCAACAGTAGTGTCAGTCTGTGCTCCAGTGTGGGAGGAGATAGTTTTCCGTGGCTTTCTACTCCCATCCCTCACCAAATACATGCCAGTGTGGTGTGCAATACTGGTAAGTTCAATTGCCTTTGCACTTGCACATTTCAACATACAGAGTATGCTGCCCCTTATATTTCTTGGGATGGTGATGGGTGTGATATATACACGGTCAAGGAATTTACTGCCATCAATGCTGTTGCATAGTCTTTGGAATGGGTTCGTCTTCTTAGATTTGATGAAATAGCTTCTTGAACGTTGTGGTTCTCTAGTAAGCAGAGAGTCCAATGTGTAGGTAGAATTTCAGGCACTAGCATGCGGGTTTGTGCTTTGGATCAGCAATTTTCAGAAGTAAATGCATATGCATATAGAACAGTACCTCGTTAAGGTACGCTGATCAAGTGTATGTGCAAGGAAGGAGTAACATGAGCTGATGCAATCTTATAATGTACATTATAAAAAACAGTGCCCCTCATTTGTCCATATATGCTATGAATACGTAGTATAATTTGAGTTACTCCCCCTCCCTTTTTTCCTGTGAACATTCATTTTGGGTAACATGATGCTAAAGGACGTTTGTATTATATATTCCTTATGGGCTCATCCTTTAAGGCTAATGTAAAGTTATTGAAGGGATTTTCCGGAACACTGCAGAGGATTTGCTTTTTATGGTCACTAGTTATTATGATTGAATTATTTTATAAAGAAAAATTGAATTAAAGAATGATAAAGTGCATAATGAGACTTCTAAGGAAAAATAGTGTATTCGAAGATGTTAGATTTGATAGAGATATGAAAAGTAAAATGAAATGAATATTTGTTATAATTGTTTGAATGGAATAAAGTAACAAAAAATAAAAGCACAATCAAATTTGTTTTATTTCATCAGATATCTCTATTTTTTATCTTTATTTTTAAATAAATGACGTCAATGGTCAAATTAAATAGACATCAAATTCTATTTATATATTTTTAGTTAATTTAAAGGTTAATAATAATCACAACTTTTTATTTAATTTATCATTGTTATAACCATTACTGTTGCTATTTGTTGTTTTATTTAATTCATCACTATTATAACCAAACACAACCTTGGATTTAACAATTTCATTAAGTAACAGGCTTAAATGCAATGTTGTTTATTTTGTTTGAATTGTAATTTTAATCCTTTCATTTTAAAATTGATACATTTGGCCTTTTATTTTAAGAAATTTGTAATTTTTGTTTTTTTTATTTCAAAATACAAATATTTAGTTCTCACATTAAAATAAAATCTGCAAATTTGATTTTCATATTTTAAAAAATTCATAATTTTTGTTTAATCTTTAATTTTGCCTATGTTTATTTCTTTTATTTTTTTTACCTTATAATTAATTACATCATTTCTTGATGATACTTTAAATGAATAATATGTCAGGTTTATGATTTAATTGAGGCAAAAGAAAAATAAACATAGATAAATTTTAGAATTTGATAAAATTATGAATTTTCTAAAATAGAATGATTAAATGTTTATATTTTGAAATAAAAAGACTAAAATCACAATTTTTTTTTAAAAAAAATTAGATGATCAAATGTTTCAATTTAAAAATAGAAGACCGAAATTATAGATAAACTAAAATAGGGGACCAAAATTACATTTAAGTCGGACTAAAATTAATACTATAATTTTTTCAAAAATATTATTATTTTATTATTGTGCCCAAAAACCAATCCTTTAACTTAGAGAATTAGTGATTAGAACCCAAATTAATTAAAAATGTGATCCATTTAATAAGTGAATTACATGGTCTGGTCCATTTAAATGTGGACCAAAACAAATTGGGTTAAATAAATTAAACTGACTCGGATATGCACCTATGCTAAGTGTTAATGATCACTAAAAGAATTATTATAATTACAATAATACTATAAAGAATTATTATAATTAAACTGACTTCGTACGGTGTCCAGTAAATTATTAGGCATTCTTATAATGGTTTCGGTACCTATAAGATTATTAACAATACCATTTTTGACCTGAGCCAGCTTCGGATTTTGATAAGTATATTTGATGCCTACCGTGGAGCCACAATAAAACATACCCTGAAGTCTCTTGCCATATCTCTCTTTCACCCATAGTTAGCACATGATCTAGCCTCGGAAGCGAGATTCCTTTTAAAAGCTCCAATCCTCCTTCAGTAGCCATGCTAGACATCGGTACTTTCCAGCAACTCCAAAACTGCATTGTGAAAATGGAGCGACGCCATGAGGAGCAATTGAGAAAGATAAAGACTAACCATGATCAATTGGAGGCTCGTTTCAGAAGCCCCCAGGGCAACGAGCACTCTGCTCATACATTGCTAGAGGGCATTCTAAAGGAATCACACCCCCGATGCACAATCAACACTCAAGATAATCCAAGTCTCTCCCACATGCACTATGTTTTCAATACATGCCACTTCAGGAAGTGACACGTATGCAAGAGCATGCGCTGCCCAAACTGAAGGTCCACCCTTGATAAGGCTTATAAGCTCGTCAAGCCCAAGGTCCATCCTTGGTGAGTCTTACAAGCTCATGCACCACATCTCCAGTACGTGTCACTTCACGAGTGACACATATGCAAGAGCAAGACACTATGTCTCCAGTACATGTCACTCCACGAGTGACACGTATGCAAGAGCACGATACTACGTGTCACTTTGTGGAGAGACACGTATGCAAAAGCATACCACAACATCTCCAGTACGTGCCACTCCATGAAGTGGCAGGTATACAAGAGTACACCATAACGTCTCTAGTATATGTCATTGCACGAAGTGACATGTATGCAAGAGCATGACATCACATCTCCAATACGTGCCACTCCACGGATGACACGTATGTAAGAACACTCCACTACATCTCCAGTACGTGTCACTCCACAAAGTTACACGTATGCAAGAGAATGGCACCCAAAATCCAGGTTGAAAAATTCTCTGGTTAATTCTCCAAAAGGCTTGTAAAACCCAAGGTCTGCCCTTGGTGAGTTCTATAGGTTTACGCACCATGCCTCCAGTACATGTCACTCCTTGAGTGACATGTATGCAAGAGTACTGCCCGTGTGCCAGACTCACCTGCAACAAAAGACAAAATGTACCATTTGTTTTTAATGCACTCTCCAATGGTTAGAAAATGACATAGTTGTTAAATTCAAAAACTTCCCTCACCTGAGATGTCAGACCTCGCCTACAAAACCAAAAGCATGTCCATCTTAAACAACTTGATAGAAACGGCCCAAACAACACTTGTCCAGGCTCGGGGGCTTGACAAGCCACATCAACCGAGGGTACCATACTGGACAACACTCATCCACGCTTGGGGGATCGACAAATTCATCACCCTCTTACTTGTCAAGCTTACTACCCCAGACATCAGAAAAACTCCCTCTACATGGAACAATCTCCTTCGGCACTGAACAATCTCTTTTGCCCACAAGTTGGCTTAGAGCTTGGGGGACTTATGTACTATCCAGGGTTCACAAAATATATGTGACATCTTATGTGGCACTTTGAGCTGGGCTCCCCAACTAACAAGTTATCTCTAACCTCTTAATATTTGAATATATTGTTACCACTTTATCACTTAGCAGGTATTCAATTATCTACAAGGATATGCATTATCTATAAGATATAATTATCTACTAGCTTTTATCTTTAAGCTATGTATTATCTCTAACATTATCTATAAGCTACCAGTTATTATCTACAAGCCAGTAATTATCTATAAATTTATCTATAAGCTACAGACTATTATCTACAAGGGTCGTAACAACCCTTATAAACAAGGACCCGCAACTCCCACTCAATCCTATAAGTATCAGGTTTTCTCGTACTCTCTCGACACTCACTTGAGCTTACACTTACACATACATGCCACATATGCATATACATACTTACTCTCTTAACTCATATATTTACTTAGCATCGAAGTTCTTTGTTTTGTAGGTTCTCCCTTCTGTCCTCTTAAAAAATGTCACTTTTAAAGTTAACGTGTGAAGTCCAGGAGCCCACTTTGACCACATCCACCTTGACGTGAGCCAAATTTGAATTTTGGTAAGTACAAATATAAACACCTCTTTTAATTAGCAAAAATTTTGAATTATGATTCACTACATTATTATCAAAATGGTATTTCCATGAATGCAACTGTTTTCTCTGCATTATTTAAATATATTTAATCATCATATTGCTCAAAAGATTAGAAAAAAAAAAGATATAGTACTTGCTAAAAGTAAAGAATCAAATTAAAACATCCAAATAGGTAATCAGAGGGTAATATTTGAATACCAACAAGAAGATTAGATTAGAAGGGACTAATACTAGTTCTTAAAATGGAAAAATTAACTAAAATACAAGTAGAGAATGTTTGATTATAGTTCTTTACAATGAAAACATCTTAATTTTATTTTTCATATATTAAAAAATTAATAGATTATAATCCCAAAAAAACTGAGCCATTATATCAGAATTACAAGAGCCTCCAGTGACTTTCTAACACAAAAATTGTGCTGGCCTAGCTAGAAACTGTTTGATATAGTTCTTTAAATTAAAACTTGATGATATTGATATTTGATTACATCTATTAATAACAATCATTTTGACAGAAATAAAAGTATTCAAATATCTAGGAAAAATATCTAAACAGTAAAACTTTTATATCATTGATGATCAGTTTTAATTATTAAAACTGAAAAGTACAATTAAAAAGTAAAAATTAAATGATAAATCATATATGTTTTGATATAATAATTTTTTATATATTAATATTCAATCAGCAACTTATCAACTTTTATAATAACTATAGGAGATATTTTCAAGACACATGTATATATGTATAGGACGGCAGTTTTGTATTCTAATTACTAAAAATAAGGATTTCATTTGAAAATATTTAGGCGTACTTGGTTAAAAAACAATTTTTCTAGTCATAAAAAAATATCATTTTACTTTTAGCTTTTTGATATTTATCAGACTGAACATACTATTATATTTTTAAGATGAAAAAGTATTTATGGATACTTAATATGTTATTATATATTTAGTGAGAGAAAGGGAAAAAATATAAATATTATAGGTAATATGATCTGAGACGAAGAATGAAAAAAAATTATGAGTGTTAGTTAGGTGTTAAAAAGTATAGATATATGTGGAAAATTACTCTTGTTAGATTTTAGAAGATCCTCGTGACGAAGAAAGGAAAGAAGAAGTATATCCAAAGCAGAAATAATAAACAAAACTGTGAAACCGCCAAACATGGACACGTAACACAGTACACACATGAGTCACCAATGTTCTTTAAAACCTCAACTCTTCCAAAGACATGGCCGCATCACAAACAAGCGGGAACTCATAGATAGATTCCACTTCCACCCCACCCTCTCAAAAAACTTCAACAATTTAAGAAATATTCAACACTGCATCAATATATCAGTTATTATTGCACCCTTGCTCCATATATCACACTTACAATACATAGTTACACCCCAAAACACACAACATCACCAATAACAATAAGTTTAGTGTTTGTGACAGAGAGAAAAAAAGAGAGGGTTCTTTTTCTCTTTCGGTCTTTCTATAAATAAGCTTCAGTTTATTTTTATTTCTTCTTCTTCTTCTTCTTCTTGGGAACTTCACTTGCTCATAGTGATGGAACAGAAAAGCATTCTGATATCGGCTTTGGGTGTTGGGGTGGGAGTGGGAGTGGGGATTGGATTGGCCTCTGGACAAAGCGTTGGAAACTGGGGAGCCAACACTTTCTCCTCAAACGCTATTACTGCTGAGAAGATGGAGCAGGAAATGCTCAGACAAGTTGTTGATGGAAGAGAAAGCAACGTCACTTTTGACAAATTCCCTTATTACCTCAGGCATAACACAAATAACCTTTGCTCCTTAATTTCTAATGTTTTGTGGATGCAAACCAGCATGGTCTTATTATATACTTAATCATTCATAGTATGCAACTTAGCTTCTTTTTCTGTGATTATGGAAAATCAGCATAATTTGATAGATCAATTGACAATTTATGAGAACTAAGAGGTTTGTGGGATGCGTAATATTTGATCTGTGTGATTTTCTTTCTATTTGACATGACTACGAAAACTCAAATTAGAAAGGCTATTTCCTGACCAATTACATGCATATCACATACAGGTTAGATGATTTTCCAGATTAACCTTACGTAATATTGTATATGGCGATGATATTTAATGTTTCGAAAATTCTTCAAGTGAACATGTTGCTGACAAACGGTTTATTACATACTGATCTTTTCGATGCCCTCATTGTTTCACTTGATGAAGGCCTGATTTGACCATATATCTGCAGTGGTCACTATATATTATAATTTAATCTCTGTTGGGATATAACTCTTCACATCCTATATGTGATAACAGTGAGCAAACACGGGTTTTGCTGACAAGTGCGGCTTATGTCCATTTAAAGCATGCTGAGGTTTCTAAATATACACGTAATCTTGCTCCTGCAAGCCGGACTATTCTGCTTTCAGGGCCTGCAGGTTAATTACTTGGAATCTGCTATTTTCTATTGATAAGGGATTTCATATTCTTTGATGTTTTTATTGTTACTATTAAGCTAACTATATCTCACACACCTCCCTTTTCATGTCTTAAAAGAACTTTACCAACAGATGCTTGCCAAGGCTTTAGCTCATTACTTTGAGGCCAAGTTGCTTCTGTTAGATTTAACTGACTTTTCATTGAAGGTGAGTGAGTGTAAGAAGTTTTTATTCGCATAACTTGTTTATACTTTGTTCAGTTACTTTACTTATCTACGTAATGGTTGGCTTGCCATTTGTGCAGATTCAGAGTAAATATGGTGGTTCTTCCAACATAGAATCTGTAAGCTATTCCTGATTTATCTTGTGTGTTCTGTCATCAGTATCCTGTCTAGAATACTGCTGCTTACCAACATAGATAAATTGATTGTTCTTTCTTGACCTATAGCTGCATGTTTTCTTTTTCCTTTTGCTTCTTATTGTAGTCTTTCAAAAGATCCACTTCAGAGACTACTTTGGAGCGGCTATCTGATCTATTTGGGTCATTTTCAATCTTTTCACAAAGGGAGGAACCTAAAGGTACAAATTGATTAACATCTTATGACACTTGGATAAGAGCTAGATTCATAACAACCAAAAGTTTGGTCCATCACTAATACAAGGTTTTTCAGCCTTGTTTTGGTTTCAAGAATAAGTTTCACTTTATATGTGGAGTGAAGTAATAATAATGGTTACTTTAATTGATTAAAGATGCTGCAGAAGATTAGATAGGGTATAGCATGCCCATAGTTTTAACTGTTTCTTGTTTCATGTTTGCTATTTAGGTTAGTGGTTCATTCATTCTCTACATTGGGACACTAGTCCATAGTTGACAATGTATTAAAAGGAAGTGGCGATAAAAACTACATCACTGATTAGGTGTATTTTTGCAGTCAAAATGAACAGGCCTAGCAGTGGAGTGGACCTCCAATCAATGTAAGTAGAGTAGATGAACTATGTTCTGACTGTGAGAACAAATACAAATTTTTCTCCAGTTTATTTTATATTATTGCTTTTGGTTTGCAGGGGGGCTGAAGTATCTTTAAATCCTCCAACACTCCATAGGAATGCTTCTTCCTCTTCAAATATTAGTGGCCTTGCTTCGCAAACCAATCCCACCAATTCAGGTCACTTGAAGAAACTATCTACAAAGATAAATGATTATTACTGTTGATTTTTCATTTACTTGTTTACACTCTGCTGGAGAAGGCAGAAGCATTAATTTAAGAAAATGACAAAACTTAAGAGGGATACATTTTCATCATGTTTTCTTGAATCGGCTTCAGAATCAAACACGTTGTTTAGTTAATTTATACATAAATCGAAGTCATTCTAATTTGGAGTCACAATCAGTATCTTTTAGAATTGGTTTTATACATTAGATGCAAAACCTTTTAGAGTGAGAACTAGTACAGTGTACATACAATAATTTTCAGATTCCTTCTGTTATGCTCTCTCATGATTTCTTGTATCTTTCAATCTCCCTTCAGTTCCTTTGAAGCGCACAACCAGCTGGTCTTTTGACGAAAAGATTCTTATTGAGTCTCTTCATAAGGTAATATTATTATAATTGTGACACATTCTACATAAATATAAATAAGAAAAACATACAAAAATGTGAAATAAACTAAAATAATTTTATTTAATTAATATAAAGAAACTTATGTGAATAAAAGGATCACATTCGTTTTACTATTATCAAATAAAATTTATTAAAAATATATTCGACTCAGAACAAAACCGTTAAAGTTTACAAAAAAAATCTTGTTAAACAATGGAATAGAATAAAGTAATATAACATCATATGCAATTGAAATAAAAATTCATGCCCCAATGTTTAGCACGAGATTTTTTAAAATCATTTGAGTTATCATTTGCTCACACGAACATAAGGTTCAAGATCATCTCAAGATTTAAACACAAACAACACACGGAGAATGAGTTATCACATTTCTAAATAAAATACAGATAAAAAAACATAATCAAAATAAATTATAAAAATAATTATAACATAGTTCAACTTATTACAATTCACATTACTTCACCACTTGATCATTTAAAATTCATTATAGAAATCATCAATTACATTATACATGAATCATACTTAAGTTAAGACATAACACTCACAAATTTCATAATAAATGATTTACATGTATTATGTAACAATTATACTGAGACTCAAGCCTATATGCAATGTGATATCATGTCAGTGAAAAATCACACTGAGGTGCTTAGGAGTACACAACAAGACACATCACACCATGGGTACGTCAAGTCACTTTCACTAAGTAAAATTATAAGGTGATCAGTCAGGACCACTCTCTTTTGTGAGAATGATCCAACCATATGGGATCAACATAGACTTAAAGGAACACTCAAATTGAGTGACTTTACCCCTAAGGCCTAGACTCTGAAGAATCTGTTAGGGTCTCACCTTCCTGATTCATGATTCAGGTCCAACCCTTAAAATAATTTTTGCACATAGACACTGCTAATGAATTATACAATATCCACAACCTCAAACTCGTGTTTCAAACACGTTTAACACATTGCACTATAATTTAACACTTTAGGTTTCTAACTAGAAATCCTGCACTTTTCCTTTAACATTGCGTATAAACACTTTTCTTAAGGTAAATACTAATTAGGTTATTGTATAATTCACAGCTCACAACGCAAGTATTGTCACATCAAGTGTTAACCACACACCTATTCACAACCAAATTTCATGTCCACAATTTTAACATATCACAACGTCACAATCCATCACCCCATGTTTACGTGTATTTCACAAATCAATGCATGTTCAAATTTTCACTTATACTCAATCTCAATAACAATGTTATGATCTCAAAGCAACATGTTATCTCACAATTCATCATATATTCAATTTATCACTTACATACAATTTTAATTACAATTTCATGATCTCAATATTACAATCTCGTAATTATAATCATACTTGAAGAATTACAATACAATAAACATCTCAAAATAAACCTCAATTTGATCCCCTATATATATTCATTATAACCCTAATTGCGATAAATTCATCTCTTATCTCTAAGCGGGCTCATGTGTGTAGTCCAAAAGTGATAGTGGTGTATCTAGTGGTTCCCTAAGATTCCTTAAGTTTTTCTCTGTTTGCTCTATTAGGATTTTCAAACGTTAGAGAGAAGAAGGGATTGGAACCTCCAGTTCATTGTTTGCGTGCGATGAGAATTTCTCCATTCACAGACATTACTTTGCAAATTCCAACGGTGGAGATGTGCGAAAATGCATTTCGAACCTGGTGTCCAACTTTTACAACGATAAAAAGTCGAGTCGAGATCATAGTTTTAACGAGATAGATTTGGGTCTATGCAGGAAAAACAAAGAGCTACCTATGAGGGACATTCCCCTTATTGCAGAGAATATTTTGGAAATTCCAACGGTAGGTATGTGCGAAAATAAGTTTCAAATGTGGTGTTCAAATTTCACAACAATCCAACGCTTAATAAATTCGAGATCGTCGTTTTACTTAGACAAATTTAGATGTATGCAGGAAAATAAAGAGTTTTGGGAGAGGAAGAAGAGAAAACGTAAATCAATGTGAAACATGCCTAAAATGTCTCTATTTATAACTATGATACTTAGAATCTATTATTTACTCTATTTTTCTATATTTTATCATTTTATAGTAAGCAGCTCTATATTTTTCCTTATAAATAAATAAAACATTTTTAAGGACATATATTTATTTATTTACCTTAAAACTATTATTTTAATTAATAAAATTATTTGTCCTTATTTATTTAATTATAAAAATTTTATTATTTTTTTAAATTTTTATTTATTTTTAAATATATATTTTTTTAATTTATATGACAAAAAATAGGGTGTTACAATGATATGGAGATTTTGGCATCAGGGCATTATCAAAATTCATTCCTCCACAAACACATTGATTTGATAAGTGGAATTTCACTTGCAGGTTCTGGCTTTTGTGTCAAAAACCTATCCCATTGTGCTATATTTGCGGGATGTTGATAGGCTGTTATATAAATCACAAAGGATATATAACTTGTTCCAAAAAATGTTGAAGAAACTATCTGGACCGATTTTGATTCTTGGTTCTCGAGTTATAGATTCCGGTAATGACTATGAAGAGGTGGATGAGAAACTTAATTCGCTCTTCCCATACAACATAGAAATCAGGCCCCCAGAAGATGAATCACATCTTGTCAGCTGGAAGTCTCAATTGGAAGAGGATATGAAGATGATACAAGTTCAGGATAACAAGAACCATATCATGGAAGTGCTTGCAGCCACTGATCTTGATTGTGATGACCTGGATTCCATTTGTGTTGCAGACACAATGATTCTCAGTAACTATATAGAAGAGATTATTGTGTCAGCAATTTCGTATCATTTGATGAAAAACAAAGACACTGAATACCGAAATGGGAAGCTTGTTATTTCTTCCAATAGGTGAGACTTAAAACATTAATTGCATTAACTAGCAAAATTTGGTGAATGACTTTATCATTTGTGAAACAGTTTGTCCCATGCATTGAATATATTCCACAAGGGGAAATCCAGTAGAAGAGATGCATCAAAATTAGAAGATCATGCTGTAAAATCTGAGGTTTGCACTTGTCATGTCTGTACATTAAGTTGAGAACATTACCTACCAGGTACTGATATGCTTTATAAATGTTCTCTCTTCCTTTCGGTGTGGACATAAAGCAGCAAAGAGAGGAAGGAACTGCTATGAAACCAGAAGTGAAGTCTAAAAATGCTGCTCCTGTAAAAAAGACTGAAGCAGAAATATCAACTTCAGTGGGAAAGGCAGGTGGTGAAAAATCAGTTCCTGCACCCAAAGCCCCTGTAAGCCATTCAAAATTTCTTTTGTAACAATATTACAAGAGTACATGTAAGAGGCCTATTTAGAAATAGCTATCTCCCTCTATTGCCTCATCTCTAAGCTTAATGGTGTGCTATGTATTGGTGAACACTTCATATCTAAAGGTGTAGAAACACCCCTTTGAATTTTGCTTACTATCACTTTTTTCCTATTCTGTAAATTTTATGTCAAACATTTGCACTTTCAGGAAGTTCCTCTTGATAATGAGTTTGAGAAGCAAATAAGGCCAGAGGTAATACCAGCAAATGAGATTGATGTCACATTCTCTGATATTGGTGCCTTAGATGACACCAAAGAATCCCTTCAAGAACTAGTAATGCTTCCTCTTCGAAGGCCAGACCTTTTCACTGGAGGCCTTCTAAAGCCTTGTAGAGGAATATTGCTGTTTGGACCTCCTGGCACTGGGAAGACTATGCTGGCAAAGGCCATTGCGAAGGAGGCTGGAGCAAGTTTCATCAATGTGTCCATGTCTACCATCACCTCTAAATGGTTTGGTGAAGACGAGAAGAATGTTCGTGCTTTATTCACACTTGCAGCCAAGGTCTCCCCAACTATAATATTCCTGGACGAGGTTGATAGCATGCTTGGGCAACGGACCAGAGTTGGGGAGCATGAAGCAATGAGGAAAATAAAGAATGAATTTATGACCCATTGGGATGGACTTTTGACAAAGCAAGGGGAGCGGATCCTTGTTCTCGCTGCAACCAATAGGCCATTTGACTTGGATGAAGCTATTATTAGGCGATTTGAAAGAAGGTACCTCTACTAGTTCTTGACTTTAAATCCATCCTTTATCTTGCCACTACATTTCTACTTTCTACATATATGCTCATAGTATTTAGTACTTCCCTTCGTTGTGAAGTTATGTTTGAAGGTTCTTCTTCGTTGTGAATTTATGTTAAGGGATGCCCATACGATAGGCAATGATTGCATACATAGCTATCTATAATGCATCATGCATGTGTATGACAATCTGAATACCTTGAAGTTGAGTAATGTTTTTTATCATTTGAATCTATTTTAAACTTCAATGCAGAATTATGGTAGAACTACCATCTGTGGAGAACAGGGAAAAGATTTTGAGGACTCTTTTGGCAAAAGAAAAGGTGGACAACGAACTTGATTTTAAGGAACTTGCAACTATGACAGAAGGATATACTGGAAGTGATCTAAAGGTTGCTACTATTCTTTTATATTGTTCACATTGGACATAACTATCATGTAACAAGTGCTTTTTGTTATCTGTGCTTTTAAGTATCCCTTTTATTCATTGTCAACCTGTCCATTGTAGAACTTGTGCACAACTGCTGCTTATCGGCCTGTTAGAGAGCTAATTCAGCAAGAGAGGCTAAAGAGTCTAGTAAGTGGTAACTGTATAATTTACTTTGAGTATTTTACACTTTTATTTAATTACAAATCACCATTGATATGACTTTTAAAATAATTTAGTAAAAATTAACAAACCTATCATAAACAGTGATTGTTAATTAGATGATTGTATAAAATTATTTTTCATTATCAGTGTATAGTCTGTTTTCTCATTTATTTTTAATATCTTATAATAATCCTAACGATTATGTGTTCATCAAGTTAACCTCTCAATGCTGTTTTATTTTTATTTTTTGGTTCGGGGGGCAGGATAAAAAGCAGAAAGCTGCCAAGGGACAGAATAAAGATGTCCAAGAAAGTCAAGGAGGACAATCCATATTAGGAAATACTCAAGATGCTATAGATGGAGAAGAGGAAGTTAAACAGGAAAGAGTTATTACCCTTGGGCCATTGAATATGCAGGATTTCAAAGAGGCCAAAAATCAGGTAACACCCACTCTAACCAATAAAGAAATATTATTTAATGGAGTTTTTGTTAACATCAATCTCGGTGCTGATTTTATATCCTTTATTAAGAAAGAAAACATTTATTGCACTTTTGTATTCGAATAAAATAAGTATTACTACTTCATCTCTGCAGGTTGCTGCAAGCTTTGCAGCTGAAGGGGCTGGAATGAGTGAGATGAAACAGTGGAACGATTTGTACGGAGAAGGTGGTTCAAGGAAGCAGCAGCAGTTGTCTTACTTCCTATGATTTTACGGAGGATGCAAAGTACATTTTCAATGAAACTGTGGAAACATTTTCGCGGCTGCACGATTTTTCAATGATAGTGAGGAAAATTTTCCACTGAACAGGCACCTATCAAGCAATATCTCTATATTTTCCGAGAATATCTTGATGTTTCTTCATTCATTCCCTTTAGCTTAGGAACTAAGCTATATACCTATGGTATTTTGCCCAATATGCTACGAATATGACTAGCCTCGGAAATTTAGAGTAGGTGAAAATTCTCCTAATTTATGGCCTACCATACGATCTGTTATATAAATAGGTAAATGCTCTTTTCATAAACTATGGTATGCTGTCCGATAATATGGTGTTTTGGCAGTTTTGCCTACACTGAAAGCAGAAAGTGGGGTTATTTATTAGCACTATTTACGTTGTATTGGTGTTTATTTGACATGTAATGTATACAGTATACTAGAAATAAGATGTGATTTAATGAGACAGACCTTCAATCTTGATGATAAAGTAAAGTTCCCATTATTTTATTGACTGCAATATACATGTACTGCTATTTATGTAAATTTTAATTGGACAGCGGGTTGCGATTAAGGGTATGTTTACTATGTTATGACAGTCCCTGTTATTGGTTTTGCTTTTTCTACTTCTCTTCCTTTTCTTGGAAAGTTATATTTTCGTTTCACATTTCATTAAAAATTATCCTTTCAGTATAGCATTAACATTTCAAGAGTCCATTAACAATATGATTCTTTTAAAAGCAAGACTTGGTTGACTTTACAAACCGGCTTTACAGGAAGAACAGAAAATACAATGAGACAGACAAGCCATCAAATGCAGTTACAAGTAAATAAAAGGAAAGAATAGCTATACACCTCAAACCCATCAGGAAAGGTAGCAATTTGCAAAGGTTCTTTCTGCAATGTCCAGTGGAGTGCTATCTGAAGAAGCTGCAATGCAACATCATAAACAATTGTTAGGAAAATGGATAAGAATATTAAGTAAAAAACTAAAAATTATTAAAGGGAAGTTTATACTAGTTGTGCATGCAACAAAGATATATAACTTTTGGGAACAAGCGTGTTCAATATATCAGCAGAACCGGAAACTTCATGCTTTATAACTGAATATTACAAAATTGAATTCTTATTAAAATTACATTCAAATCATTTATTTTATAACTAATATAAAAAATTCTTTAATTAAATATTTAATTTAATTAAATTAATAAATTTATTTTTGAATTCAATTCATATCAAATAAGTATGCACTAAGAACCAGATCCATTTAATTTTGGAATATGAGATTCTTTCTTATCAGTTGAATTAAACTTTTTTTAATACATTTTTAATTTTATCTCTGTATATGTATCATATTTTTCATTTATTCCTTTTATTTATTGTGTATTCTTAATTTGGTCCTTATCGTAGGAATTAAATTAAGAATGCACTGCATATATACATAAAATAAAAAAGTAAACTTATTAACAACTTATTAATATTAAGAATGCTCTTATTAGTTAAATTATTTGTATTAAAAAAATTCAAATTACTATTTATTATTTATATAAAATAAAAAATAGGTAAAAAATTAATTAGGCAACATTAATTGTTAACATATGATTTTTTTGATAATTTTAAATAAAATATTACATCGATAATATTAATTATTAATATGTATACGTATATATAAATGGACTTTTCTTTTCTATATATGTTTTATTAAATTTAAGAAGTTTAATTAAAATATCATATTATACAAGGAAAACTCATTTATTTATATTAATATTACATTTATACTTCTATTCAAAACTACTTTTTTTATTAATATATATTTAATTTTTTTCTATTTTAAAATGTCCTATAAATTAATTTTTAATCAAAATTAAAGAAAAATTCATATATATATATATATATATATATATATATATATATATATATATCTGTAAATATCACATTAATAGAATTAATTAAGTGATACATTAATACATCTCAAATCTAGTTTTTATACATTCTTAATTTTTAAATATTAATTTAAATAACAAATTCATTTCTTACTATGTAAGGAAAAATATTTATTTGTATATTTCTATAAATATTATATTTATATCATTAAATGGTACATTAAAACTTCTCTCTCTCTCTCTCTCTCTCTCTCTCTCTCTCTCTCTCTATATATATATATATATATATATATATATATATATATCTTAATTAAATAAAAAAATCTCATGCTATATAAGAATTTTTTATTTTTTATTACATTAATAATATTAAATACTACTACATTAAATACACTAGTACATTATTTACTTGTATATTTGTATAAATACTACATTAATACTTATTCTTAAATAAATTTTTCTTATATTATTATATATAAGATTTTTTTTCTTTTTCTAAACTTTTTTATAAACTATTTTTTAAGAAAATCATAATTAAATAACAAAACTGTCATACCATATAAGAAAATATTTATTTATATATTTGTATAAATAATACATTAACAACATTGACTAAATACTAAATTATATTTATATTAAATTTTAAAATTTTTCTTTTTTAGAATTTTTTATAAACTAAATTTTTAAAATTGTAATTGAGTAATTCTATCCATTTAAAATTGTAATATCCATTTAAGATTTTTCTTTTTTAGAATGTTTTATAAACTAATTTTTTTAAAATTGTAATATCCATTTAAAACTTGCCCCAATAATGTCTTGAAAATTCTATCCATTTAAAGATAAGCCATCGACTAATTATGATCAGAACAGGTTTAGACTTCAAAAGAAATCAACTCTGGCTTCAAGTGGAGATTAATGTTACAACAAGAAAATTGTGCTAGAAAATATTTCTGTAAAACTTGGGGATAGGATGAAATGCTCAAAATGCCCGTTATTCGAACCAGGGCCGCTTCAAATCTGAATTTAGGTAAATTTTTGGGGAGGAAGATTAGTGCCATGTTAGAACAAGAGCAGGCAAGACACAGGATGGGGAAACCTGTCAAACAGCTTCGAGATTGCAAAATTTGGGAAACATAATTACCACGACATCTACGAAAGCATTCAAATGCAGAGTATGTATTCATCATGTAAATACAACACAATAACAAGTCATCCATAAGCAGCATATAGGATTTCTTGAGAGGTACATATAAAGCCAGAAGAAAAATATATAAGATACTTTTCTTCCACAGTGTCTCTAGTAAAAGGACCCTAAAAAAATAAAATATGACATCATAGGGTTCCTGAAACCCCACTACAACATATTTGTCAGAATCTAGTGCCCACTTCAATCTTTCTTTTTATCTTTCAGAGGTCCTCTGGGTATCTTGCTCAATACCTTCGCATCAAACACTGCATATTGCTTCTTAATCTCGGCAATTGCTTTCTCACCAAAAGAGTCGACATGATCTTCATATTTCTCATAAAGCACAGGCACAGTGTGAAGCAAAACAAAAGCTGTTTCACGAAAACAAAGAAATATATGACATCGCAATATATACAATTCAAGTTAATATTAGAAATTCAATGGAAGTAAATGTCAAATTATAAAGAAACACTTCATTACCTATGTAGAACAAGGTCAAGAAGTTGGCCCAACAACCCAGAATAGAGAAAACCCATAATCCAGCAATCACCTAAAATAATAAAAAACAGAAACCACATTAATAACAACAAAGAAGAAGTTGGAAATCAGCACCACAATCTGCTACATTGTAGGAGACATAAATTATTGTCCTCCCCCTACACACTAGTAGAAATTGCCAGGTTATTATTATTCATTGGTCATAAAGCAAACAGATTCCGAGTGGGACAGAGCAAAATATGACAAGTAAAACAACATACTGATAAGAACTTCTTGAGATCCCTTCCAGAAGCAATATCCCTTAACACCGCAAAAGCCCGATTGATCTCAATTCTAAGAGCAGAGGCAAATTTTAAAACAGGTTCCTCTGGAATGTGCACTTGTGGGATCTTTGGTGGACTCCTAATCAAAAGCAAAACAAGCAATTTAATCAACTAACAGATCGAATATCAGAGAAGCAAAACAAATTACAGTATTAACACTTTACTTGTTGATGAAAGTGGATGCATTGGACCACAAGAACAACCCCGCCAGAGCAAGGATCAGGAAGTGGCAAACCAAAGTCAGGAGGTGGTACTCAAGCAATTCAAACAGAACCCATATAGCGGTCGCAACTCCGAGTGTCGATGCGGATATCTTCTTGTTTCTCCATAGAAAAACATCAGCCGCTGATGCATAACAAAAAATTCAGTCAAAAGCACAAACACACAACCGCCCCGCCAAAACCCCATATCATTAATTGAAAGTAAAATTCAGATTAAGTGAACATTAGATAAATCAAGAGGCAATATTAATGTCAAGACGAGCCCTTCACATATGTAAATGCAAGAAAAAAAACGAAAATTTAACCAACACGCACGTAAAATCCATAGATAATCACAGCTTAGAAATTCGATCTTCTAGGACAACTAAATTAATTGAGGAAACTTTAATGAAAAATAACACAAGTGGGGAACAGGGTATTGTAGATCTAAGCCCTAAATATCTCAGCCCTTCTAATTTTTATTTGTGAAAAATCGTACTTAAAACAAAGAGTAGAGAAACAAGAAGAACGATCGGAACAAAGAAGATCTCAGTAGAACCTCATAAACCCTAGACCAACTCGAATAACTGAGCAAGAAACCAAGTTTCTAGATTAAGGATTAAAAGTAACCGTAAAGAAAAAAGCGAACGAACTCGGCATATAGATTACAGAGGCAAAATAATTGATAGAAATTATGAATACAGAAAAATGATAATAAAAAAAAAGAAGGCAATCGCATACGTTTTCCACCGCCAAGAACATGATGAATGGGCTTTTCTCTGCCGAAAAGCCTGAAAACATTAGACTTGAAGGAATCAGTGGCGCTGGTTTTGTCGTTGTCGGAATCCGACGAAGACGAGGAATCGTGGTCGTGGATCTTCCCAGAAATCTTCTCCAACAAGGACTCACCCTTCACTTCCTCGTGTTCGTGATGCTCCGCCATGTATCAGAAATCGCCGATCAATGGAAGCGTCTAGAAGGAATAAGAAACTCCCCCTTTTTCACAGAGTGTGTTGTGTAATAACAGAAAGAAAACAAAAACCCTCGGTCTCACATTTTCCTTCTCTAAATAGCGTGAGTGATGATGATCGATGCATATGGGCCGTTCGATTAGTGACTCGAGTTTCAATGGGTAAGCGCCAAGCCGTTGAGAAACTTAATTTAAATGACATGAATTTGGACGCGTGGCAGCTGCTCCTTCACCGGTGCTTCAAAGTCTCACACGCGCTTCAACAAACAAAATATCGCCTCATTGCAGCACACAGATCTGCGACACGTTGGACTTTGTGTTGTGTGGGGACCATCATTACTAAATTCCCCGTCTACAATAGATTTTTTTATTTATTAATAAAATGGTATATGGAATTTTGAATCTGCAAAATATAAACAACTTAGCTCCTAAGCAAATTGGTGTGTGGTTAATTTGACTAAAATACCCGGCCCGGTCCATAATCCATTAATCCAAACTCCAATGGCTTCTATATACCCATTTTAACTTTGCTTGTTTGAGTGCAAAAACAAAAATAGACAAATAGCAGAATCTTCGCGGGGGCACGAGAAGCAAAAGTGGGACCCATATGGGGGATAGTGTCCCACATTAACGAGGATATCCCGGGATTGGGCCACACGATTAAGCTCATTTTGGAGTTTAATTTCAAGATGAAATGAATATCATTGCTGAAATTAACAAGAAATTGCATAAATAGTTATAGACCAGTGATGACCTCATCCTCATATGTTGATGTTATAGACTTATAGCTGAAGGAAAAGTTCTACATACCACATACAGATCCATCTTGTTTTTTTTTCTTGGACTTTTACTGCAAAATAATCAATAAACTAAGAGTAAAGGTTAGAATTTAATACCTAGTATTGTTCCTTACTTTGCATGATGATCAATTAAGGAATAAATAAAAATGAATAGCATTTATCCTTTTATTACTTAACCACCCGTTTAATTTAAATTGATGCATGGGTTCTTTTTCTCTCCCTTGTATTTAAAGTATTTTTCTTACTTTATTTTTTAATAAAACTTTTATAACTATATTTTTTTATCACTTCTTTTATCATATCACTTATTATATTTTTTTAAAAAAATTATTTTTATTTTACTCTCCCTTTATCTTTAGAGTTATTCAAGGGTAAGAATACTAAACCTCAATTTTTAGGTTCATAAAAAAAAAGTCATTTGCTTTTAACTTTTATAAAGCAAACAAATTATATTTGTTATTTAGAGTTTAATGCCTATACATTTATACTCTAAAATAATTTTATATTATTATTATTTTTCTATTATTTATTAATAAAATGACCTAATTTGTAGTTCTTTTTAAAATAATAAAGTCTTTCTCAATTTTTATTTTAGATCTTACTTTATTATTGTATTATTTTATCCCGATACATTTTAGGGTGTATTTACATTATTCCTTCTAAATATAATCGTAATTCATTTTGCATATATGAATTTTCTTTTTCATTAACATGTCAGACCCATGAAACCGAAATTACTTACTAATCATGCTCATGAAAATTGATGTGAAGTTGCAAATCACCATTTCATCGATTGCTTTAAGCTGAATCGTCAAACAATTAAAGGGAGCCATATGAGCCCAATAAAATTCACACACATGGGATCACTAATTTTAATACCTAACACTATAAATAAATTTTATGTAGGATTATATTTTAGTTTCACTACAATAAAACCTTGTTTGTTAAATAATTTAAAATTATATTTAGAATTTAAATTTAAAATTCATGATATATATTTGTTCAAATATGTACTAGTGTATTTTATTGAATTGTCTGAATTTATATTTTACAATTACATACATACATTAGATTTTAAAACTTAATCAAATATAAATTAGTATAAATTAAATTGAATCGAATCATATTAGTAATTTAGATTTTAAACAAAATCAAGTAAATAATATTATGAAAATATTAATTAAATGGAATCAAATTAAATTTTCCGATTAAACCGATTCAACTTAATATATGAAGTTTAATACATCATTCGCAATATATTCAAGACAACCCAGTGAAAGTTGTAAAAAAGGTCCTCTAAAAAAAAAAAAGTTGTAAAAAGGTGGAGCCGGACTTACTTATATCTCCTTTGCAGACTCTTAAATCAGTTCTATTCTTGGCCACATGTCCAACCTGCTCAAAAGAGACTATGCCAACAAACAAAAAGGATCAATGTGTGCACAAGCTAGCTATAATAGAAATAAACACTATGGACAAAAGATTAGACGAAACATAAGCACCAAAAGCAGAAAACAATAATTTCATAACTCCTGCAATGAAATTTTCAAACTTAAGACCCAACGATAAAAATTACAAGATATAATGCAACAATCATCCAATCAAGGAAAATCACCGTGAGGAAATTTAGCCCATAAGAGATTTATATCTTATTGCTTATTTGGTTGTTGAGAGCAACACAACCAACCTTTGATCTTATCACCTAGTTGGAGACAAAACAAACACGTAGAATACACTTTTGGGAGGCTCCCCCAACAACAGATTAAACAAGAACTATAGTATTCCTTATTCGCCTTTCTTCTAACTTCTAAAGCTATTGCAGTAATAGTTATGAATTAGTAAGGTTACAAGAAGATAGATCACAGATTGACACGGTAAAAAGAACTCTTACCATAAGGGTCTAATTTTTATGGTTATTATTATTGGTACATAAAGATGAAATTATTAACCCTATGTTTTGTAACGCCTGGATTTAAGAATCAAATAATTCATATAATGATTTCACTTAATAGATTCTGAATACCCGGTAAACTAATTATGCATAAGAACAAACATAAGAAAAGGCGAAAGAAAGATAACATATATGCCAACTAGAACAAACATAGGTGTATAATAGCCAATGATGGTAAGAAAGCATCCAAGAGCATGGAGAAAAACAATGTCAAAGTCTCAGTCAAAGTGCCTACAGAGATAAATGATTTAATTGATAAGTTGGCATTTCAATTGATTAATTAATGTGCGTAGTTGGTGTGTCAAATATTTGCATCCCTTGATAAAAATAAAAATAAAAAAACTAAAAACTTAAAAGAACACCCTCTAAGCCGGGTTAGGGTATGCATATCATTGGGAATTCAATTATGCAAGCGAAAGAAAGCCACAATATTTGGTCTGAGAAATTATCGATTTCAAGATATTGCAGTTTTATAACAATATCTTCTTTTTTTGTAACTACAAATAGTTAGACAATATAGTGACAAAATTATATACCAGGGTGAGTAGGTCAAAGAGTGTGACCAAGGTGCTGGGTTTCTATCATTAACCACACCAGCAAGCAGGTGTGAGAATGAATGTGAGATACAAATGCTTTCTTATCTTTGTGTTTTATCGTAACTAATATATAATATTGTTTTGGGGATCAAGGGAACACATGAAAACTTTAGAACCAACAATATTAACAAGCACCCTCTATGATGACTCTTTATAATAGTATTTTAATTTGATATATAATGTTTCGTAATTTCACAGAGGAGTAAAAAGAAAATGAATTATTTGATTGTTCTGATGGATACCCAGAAATCAGAGCAATACAGTTTGTGTTAGCTAGCAAAAATTAATAAAGATTGAAGTAAAATTGCAGAAATTATTATATGTGCTGTAAAGGTAGAGGGATAGTGGGGTAGAAACGGATTACCTTATTTAGTCTGAAACAGATAAACGCAGAAGGCAGAGAAAGCAAGGCAAGCATGGGAAGCAAAAGGGTTGAGTTGCTGAACTGTGTATCTTTTTATTTCTATTTGTATATGCTGTGTGGTTACTCTCTTGCTGCTGGAGATGAACAACCTGGATCTATTCATGGATGACAATGATGATTCTTTATGTATTTGTGTTGAGTAGCTTGACACAGATGTCATAAGGATTTAGGATTTGCCTTTGATTTGAAAATAAATACTGGATTGGAAATCAGGTATAATGGTTAATTAGAGTAGAACTATGTTATTTATTCAGCAAGATTTTACAGCATAAAACACATTATTTTTTCTTCTGTAGTATTCATTATGTTTCCATTTTGTCTTCTCATCTCTCTTAAATGGTAAGATTTTCTGTACAAATGTTATATAGGAATATCCTTTAGCATAAAATGGGAGGCTGAACTTGTTAGGTGTGAGATTCGTCCATTAATAACGAATATGCGTTGGCTATACCCTTAGCTATATATATTGCAATTTCCAATACTTGCAGTTGCAGCCTTGGTATGCCCGGTACAGGTACTGGTTGTTAATATGGGCCACCACAATGTATAGTTCGGTCCATAGGCTCACAACTCAGGCCAACCCATCTATTTGATAAACTTGGACGTGTTTCATGAGTCCAAAAGATGTTACACAAGCACAAACACTCAGACAGAGAAGTCAAATCACGAGTATATATCACTCAATCTTATATAAGAAAGCATGTTTAAATTTAAACAACTCACCTTGTTGGCTAGATCAACTCTAACAGAGATGGAAAACAAAAAGAATGATTTCATATCAATAGAAGGCATTGCATTTTCATTTTATAGGGAAGAAAACATCTCATCCAATCATCATTTTCTCTCTGAAATATATTACCATAACTAGCATGACTTGTATTTTGTTTTTTAATATTGAAATTTGAGGTGTGAAGGTGAGTTTTAATACATGAGTCATCCTGTCCTAATCTAATTCAGGAGCCAAAGGAGTTAAAAAAATGTTCAACTCACAAGTTGATCTAACCTGAGGTTAATCTAACCTAACTCACTTAATCCATGAATTGAGTTGAGCAAACTTGGATGAATTGAATTAATCAATATTAACACATTTTTTATTTTTAAATTTATTTTTCCTTTTTTAAATAAAATGTGTTGATTTTTTTTTTACTTTTATTTCTTTTTTATTCTTTAAATTATTTCTACTGTTGGATTTTTATTTGTTTTATATTCTTTAATTTTCTTGTATTTTTGCATTTTTTATTACATAAGCTAGCTACACTTAACTCGTCAATCCAGTTTTCTTTTTTTCACTAACCAGAAAAGTAAATCAAATCACTATAAAAAAAAAGTAAATAAAATCAAGTTAACGTACTTTTCGGACACCCTGTATTAAATTGTATGACAAGTTAATTTACTTCGAAACCTCAAGTCCTCAATCTTTACTTATGTACTTATAAGTATTTGCTGATTCCTTTTGGATTGACTATAAACTATAAAGCATAAACACTATAAGCCTATTAAAACTTGGGCCTACTAGATTACTATATAGCGTTTGACTGACATTTGAATAGTCAAGTATAATTAACAAAAAAATTAAACTTAAAATGGGTGGATTAAAAAAGAGAGCCTTGCTTTTAAAATCCTAAGAAGCTTTTAGGAAAGTTAGCAGACATGGCATGCAGGAGAATCTCCCTTTTGCATATCAATGCCCAGTGAAGTTTATCATTTAGAAAGAACACATTACGTGGAAATCAATGTAAATATATTCTTTTACTTGTTTCATGCTCATAGAAAAGGATGCTTTCTGTACAAATCCCGATTTTCACAGAAATCCATTTCAAGTTTAATATTACTTTGTTGGAATGGAAATAGGGATCTTTTATGGTACAAGCAAGTCTACTTCTCATTATTGTTATTATAGCCCGATATGTTACAGGGGAATGGATGGGAACCGGGAAAAATATAGACTTAAATATGATTATTGGTTATTTTAATTTTGGTTTTTTAAATTTTTATTTTATTTTATCTTTATAAAACTTTTTTTAATTTAATTTATGTTGTCAAATAATATCATTAATTAATGACATAATAATCACGTTGATTGTTTAATATTTTGTCGTGTCATTAAGATGATAAGATAATTATTTTTTTAGTAAATTGTGTTTTTAATAAGGAGTTTGAAAGCATAATTTGGGGCTGCATGTGAGACTTATTGATGATACTACAAGCATAATTGCTGTGTCATCAATCAAGTTATTATTTTAGAACATGGAATAAAATAAATATAAAAAAATATTAAAGGACTAAATTAAAATAATCCTATCTTTTAGGGATCAAAATGATATTTAAGATAAACAAAATATTTAGTTTTTACTATTGACTATGCCCTATGAAGTATAAACATATGTAACTTTTTTATTATCATGATATTGGTGTATAATATATATCAATTTTATTTGATTAATATTCATCATGAAACCTAACTGATTATTTTTAATGAAGTTTCTCCTTAATTTTTTTTTTTTCATATATAAGTCTTAAACCCAAAACTTTATATAAAATGATTAAATTTAGTATCACTCGGACCAATGATTTATTGGTACTAATGTATTGAGATAATTATTTTATTTAAGAAATTTGATTGTAAAAATAATTACATTTAAGTATTATTTCTCTATTTTAATGAAATATTTTATTACAAATTTTATGATATTTCTACAAGGATAATTACAAATTCAAGACCTCCATTTTAATTTTGTTGGTATTTTTAATTAAATTGTTTGAAGTAATATGTTTCCAATAGGCTCTATTATTATTAAATCTTAATATTTTTATTAATATTTTTTATTTAAAAAATTATATCAGTGAAGATGAATTCAACTATTAATGTTTTTTCATTAGTTTATAACAATGTAATTTTATGATTAAAAATACTGCATCGGATGAATCTTGTATTTACTATTTTAAAAATTATAAATTATGATCTGCAAAAGAATTTAAGCAATAAATAGACAATGTCACGGTATATCTTGAAAAACTAAATAATTAAAATTTATTAAATTTTTTTATAATAGTTACATTACATCAAACCTATGAAAGTCCGGTAAACTCAACTCGTAAAATCAATTTATAAGCTCGTAAGAGTTTATTCAATATAAAAATATATTAATATTCTCAAATATAAAATTATAATTAAATATTTCAACCCTAAAATAAATCAAAATAAAATATTTTAACATTAATTCAATAAATTAATATAATCTACATCTAAACAAACATAAATTCATACAATACAAAACATAAATTTTTTAAATAAAAGCATTTAAAAAAACATAGATATAGTTCAAATGTTCATCAAATGCTCTAATTAAATCATCTCCACCATCATCTTCAAGCTCTTTTCAATTTACTCCAAATTTGATTTGATTATATCGAATTACTATGAGTTTGGTCAAATTCTACTAAAATTAGTTCGAGTTTGATCCAATTGTATCGAATTTATACTGAATTTGATTCGATTTTACAAAATTTACTTTTAAGTTTGTTAGGAAATGATTATGTGTGTGATTCAATTCATTGGAGTGTGCAAACTCGTAAAATAATATTATTTTACGATTTAAAACTAGAAATTGATAAACATGAATTAAAAAAATAAGCTAAAAAAACTCATATTTACATATAGTGCCCCCGGCCCCCCACCCCCCGTGCAGATCTTGATATTAAGATTTTCTTCCTTGTTGATAGGTGTGCCTTCATGCCTTGTACGGGCAAAGGGCAACTGAGCAATCAAGAATCAATAGTTTCACAAATAAGGAAACTTACAAGAGGTCACACAGTAGAGACATCTTGCTTGATTAAATATTCAAATTTTACCTTCGAAAAGTGACGGGTCAAAAAATCTCTTCTTTTTTTCAATTATGAATATCTATCTAGCTAGTATATTATACTCCTCCTCTGTCTTCCAAATTAAACAATGAAACGGTACCTAAACGTGTATGGTTTGATAAATGATACAGAATCAGAAACGGGGTGGGTCAAATCATACCAATACCAAGAATAGATGGGGCGTCTCGCATGATAGCACATGATATTTATTTTGTTCCTTGATTAGAACTTGGGCACTAATAAATGGTATGGGGGCTTCATCCTCATGCTATGATCATCTCACACTGCACATGCATTGGCTCCACTTTTCCTCATCTCTGCTATTCTTCAGACCTGCATCCCTGAGGAGGGTCCCCATTTTCTCTGGGCAGTTTAAGTCTTCTTCACATGTGAACTCAGAGAATATAATCCATGCCACTGAATTTTATGTAAAGAGTTTTCCACTATAAAAATATCGACCGTATAAATTAATAATCTAACATTTTAATATAAGGACTTTAAAAACTGGAACACGCATAAAATTTAGGTATATTTTTTTGGGGGGCTTGACAGCGCCATGCCAGACACATTGTACAGTACAGTACAATGCAATTGAGCAATGGAAGACAGGGCCCATTACTTTGCAGGTAGGTAGCTAGGTCAGCACTCAGCACTCAGCACTCTGCAGCCTAAAAATAAAGGAAGGAAAGTGATCGGTGTGTGGATGATAAATTTAATAATATCCTTTTTCAACTTTTGTAAATTGTAGTAACAGATAGGATAATTAATTAATGCCAAATTTATTAAAAATTAAAATATTTTTCGTCTCTTTTTATAAAATTGACAAAGTTTAAATTTTGTCTCTTAAAGATTTTTTTGTTATTTTTTATCAAAAACAAGATTCATTTGTATCTAAACTAACGATACTGTTTTTTTTTATTAATTATGTATATAATTAATGTAAATATAACATTTTTTATACACTATTTGATTTTTTAAAAAAGAGAAAAAATAGAATAATTTTATTTTCATATAGAAAAATTTCCAAGAGAGATATACCTCCTTTAACTCATTAAAAAGCATAAAATAATCTATAAAATAGAATAAACAACCTTTTAAAAAAATAACAATCGATTTAAAGTTTTGTACTTTTACTCAATGAATGAGTTTAGCTCAATTAATAATAAATGTTGAGTTTTTGTGAGACTTGTGATTCATTATCTTTTGTTTTTAAATTGAGTTTTGATTTTTTTAAAATAAATTATCAAATAATTAAAAATAATTTTATATCACAATATAAATTATTTTTTAAATCTAAAATATAATTTATACATGTAAATATATTTATTTATTATGAAAAATAATTATAATATAATTTATATATTGAAAATATTTATTTACCATAAATTTTAAGTTATACAAAAATAAATATTTATGATGTATAAGTATAGTACAAACTAAGATACTAATTATACTTTTTAATCATATAAAAAAAAATTCCTTAAACTACTAGTTTAATATTAATTCTTAAAATAAACTGATAAATTAACTAAACAGAAGATAATTTAAGTTATGAAAAGCTCCATTCAGTTTGTTTTTAAAAATCTTCATGTAAGTTGGATGCTGCAATGGCTCTTCTTGTGGTGTAACCTACTGCATCAGAGACTCAAATCTAAGATGAACTGCCAGCTCGGTATTCCAAGTCCTATGTCTCTCCTAGCTGCCATAACGTCGGCTTCCGAATTGCACATTCACAACATCATTTTTCAAACAGATTGTGATTGTTCTCTTCTCGAATCAAAGAAATTCACAAGCACAGAAGCTCCTGCATCCTCAGAAGTTGTGCTGCTAAATTAGCAACTTTCCAAAACCCTAGATTGCGATCGTCCCCGGACTAAAACGGGTAATTTCATTTTAAATTTATTTAAACTAATATCTAAATAAAGATAGATCCTAATTTTTTTTATTACTTTTAATTATGAAATCCTAAAAAATTGATGAATTTGATTTTTTTTTAAATTGTAAAAATTGAATGACTTTAATTTTTTTTTTTTTTTATAAATAAAACCACAACATGTGTTAACCCTTTAAAGTTGTTCTAATTTTTTTAATTATTTATTTAAAGTCGTAAAATGTTTAATAAAGTCATGCTAATTTTTTTAAAATATTTAAATTAATTTGGAACGCCCTTTAAATTAGTTTTAATTTACACTTCTGAATAGTGATTTATTCAATATTTTGTATATTTTGGTATATTGTTTTATTTAATATTTTTTTATAGGTCTAAAAAATACTTATTGTGTAGAATTAAAAACAAAATCGTAATAACTATATATACAAATAAGTTGACGGCTAATATTATTTCTACTTTTATTAGTAAATTATTTTATGTTGTTATTATTAAAATAATTTTATCAAATAAAATTAATTAATAATATTGTAGGAAATTATTACTTTAATTAATGATAAATGTAAAAACTAATTACAAATATTTAAAAATAATTTAATATCATTTGATAAATTTTAAGTTAACATAAATAAATAATATTTTAAAAAATTTAATATTATTTTTTAATATCAATAACAAAAATACTAAAAGCGTCAAAACAAAAACGGGTAGAAATTAAAATGACTTTAAAATTGTTAAAAATTAATTTTAAAAAAATTAAAATACTAAAAATTAGAATAACTTTAAAGTGGTCAAACATGTTACGACTTCATATGAAAAAAAAAACAAAAAAAAAACTGAAGTTGTTTGATTTTTATAATTCCATTTAAAAAAGTCAAAGTCATTAATTTTTTATGATTTAATAATTAAAAGTCATACAAATTTATGTAACTTATCCTTATTATTTAGATAAGATTTAATTATCTATTTAATTTCTATATTTTAATTCATAAAAAAAAATTCTTGTTAAATTTTTTTAAATCCGTTAATTAAAGGATTTTAACTGCACATGAAGGTAAACTTCATGGATAGAGATAAGTTTAAAAATTATAGAGGAATTAAACCTTTAGATATTAATTAAAAAATTGTCTCCATTTCATAAATTTTAAATAAAATTACCACTTTTGATCATTTAATTGGGGATTGCACTTTATTTTAGAAAGTTAATCGGATCGAATTGCTCATTGCTTAATAAGGACACATATCTTTCATTCGATAACAAGTATTTGATTATAGTCATGTATTGAATCTCTCATTTTATATGAAATAATATAAGTTTATTCACTTTTAAAAAAATAAGTTTTGGTCAAACTTTCAATTTAAGGAGAGAATAGCTTCCAAAATTTGGAATTAAATAAAAATATTTATAAAATTGTGTCTCACACACACACACACTATGTTAATGTGACTTGTCACACATGAGTCACCCGCGCAATGGACAAAATAAAGGGATAGCCAACAAATTCTCCTTCTCTAAGTTGTCTTTTAAAACCTTGTGTGTCTTGTATTGTTTTCTGGCTCTCCCAACCATGGAAGGCTGGAAAGCTGGTGCCGATGCCACACTGGCCTCCCCTGACATCGACGCCGACACGGACGCCGACGGTCCTTTCTTCGACTTAGAGCTTGCCGTACCCGATTCCGAAGAAGACGACACTAATGATAATAACAACAGTGACTCAGCCTCAGAGAAAGAGTTCAAGTTAACGCTTTCTCCTTCAACTTCAAGCAATGATTTCATCTTCAACTCCCAACCTAATAACTCCAAGCCTCAGTTCACTGCTTCGCTGTTCAAATCCGCCACCAAGTTACGCGTCTTCATGTTGGGCCTCAAGAAGCTCAAGCCCAACGCCCCTGCCGCTCCAAACCTCAAGAAGAAAAAACTTTTCACCGTCAAATTCAAGGCGGAAGAGTATCCCATTGTGTCCTTGTTCTCCAGAGATAACAGCTCCAGACCCAAAGCCTCTCAGAATCACCACACAGACGAATCACAATCATCACTCTCAGAGACACTTTCTTCTGCTTCCGAGGAGAAACGCTTAATGCGAAAGTATTTGAAAATGGTGAAGCCTCTGTACGTGAGGGTTTCTAGAAGGTCCGAGAAGGTCGACGTGAGTTCTCCTGAGTCCGCTGAAGCTTCTACGGTGGCGGAGAAGATTCCGACGGTAGCAGAAGATTCTGAAAGTGCCAACTTGAAGGGTCCGAAGCAGGGGAATGTTGCTCTGCCTGCGGCTCTACGCAAGCATTTAGGAAAGGGCCGTTCGGCGGCGGTGGCGGCTCCGGCACCGCCGTCGGTGTCTTCGAAACGGCGTGATGATTCACTTTTGCAGCAACATGATTGGATTCAGGGTGCTATTTTACACTGCAAAAACTCCTTCAATGCTTCTACCGGTAATCTACTATTACTACACTATTCTGTTTTTCCCTTCGTGGGGACCATTTATTATTATTGTTGGAAAATATTAAAATTACACTCCAAGAATCAATGGAAGAAGAAGAAGAAAACGAGGAGAAAAATAATAAATGTGATGGATTTTTTTTAAAGAGGAATAGAATCAATATGTTGCGGGGTGATTGAAAAAAAAAATACTTGTCCTTAAATATATGTTTAGAAGTTTAATTTCTATAAGATTGATGCTTATATTTGTAAGATTAGTATTTTTAATTTTTATAATTTGAAAGTATTTTTTTAGTTTATATAATTTAGAAGGGATGTTTTTAGTTTTTATAATTTATATTTTAATTTTATTTTAGTTCATATCATTTGAAATTGATTATTTTAGTCTCTATAATTTATATTTTAATTATCTTTTAATTTTTATTAAAAAAATAATTAGTTATAAATTAGTTATAAATTATTAATTATTATTTTTATTATAAATTACCTTGCAATAAATTATTACGAATTATTTGTCAATATTTTTAGAATTAATTGTAATTGATAATATTATTCATATTTTGATGATAAAGACTAAAAGAAAATTAAAATATAAAATATAAGACAGAGACTGAAAGAAAATTAAAATATAAATTATAAGGATTAAAAAAAATTACTTTCAAACTATATGATTAAAAGAGAATTAAAATGTAAAATATATGAATTTAAAAAATTACTTTAAAATTATAAAGACTAAAAAATACAAATGATAAAATTATAAAAAACAAATGAGTAATTAAACTTTTTATAATTACTCAGTAAACAAGTCTGTTTTAAATAAATTTTAGTTTTTAAGAAATTAATCCTTATTCCTTCATTCTAACTCTCAACTATGGATACTCTAGTTGATCCAAAAAAATAAATAAAAATTGGAAGTGAGATAAAAGAAAAGTTATTAGGTGTAGGATAATAATAATAATTCATTCTAACTACAATACAAATTTAGATGTTTTTACTTATGTTTTTTCATTAAAATTAGAGTTTCCATCATAATGATCCATTTAAAACTTAGAAAGATAGATTGTCTTGTAATGAAATTTTAATTTTATTTGGAGAACAACGATAGGTAAGGTCATGAACTTAATAAGGAACTGTATCTATATTTTGTGATTATTATTATTAGTATTAGTATTATTATTATTATTATTAATTTGAATGGTTTAGTGGCCTACTTTAAAGCTTGGTTGTTGGAGAGTTTTACTTGATTAGTATTTATTATTCACTCGTTGTTTTGATTGATATATACAGAATGCGAGACTTCTCAGCTGCCACGATCAGTGAGCGACATATCTCCTGAACTATCTGAAAATTCTAAAGAATGACAAGTGCCTTTGAGATATAATATAATCAAGTTTCATTGTCTCAAGGACCGAAGGAAAATGTTACTACGTCAGACCCATTGTGATGGTGCTTTTGGGAGGAAGAAGGAGAAAAAAAAACATGTGAAAGTGACAATAGTTGTTTGGCTAGGGTGGCTCGTTTTTCCTTAGTAATTTTATGTGTATTTATGTATGTATATTGTAAAGCTCTTCTTTCTGAGAGAGTGAAAGAAAGAAGAATCGGATCTTTTTTATGTAGTATGGTACCACAGACACCACTTTTGAAACAACAGTGCAATAGAAGTGAAAAATTAGGTTTCGCCAATTCTATATTCTTGTCCAAATAATCGGTTTTCTGATCATGTTCTCCTCGGGAACCTGGCTCAGTGCTTGTCGATTAAAGAAAAACAAGAACAAACAAAAATATGGTGCTCCAATTAATAATCATTGGTGTAGATTTGATAAAGTTAGTGGCTTTTAATATTTTGTAGTATCATAGTTAGTCGAGACGACGGAAAATGCGGTCAGAGAAGTGGGAAAGATGGGGACATGAGCAGTGAAAGTGAGATCTTCTTTTGGGTGAAGGGAAGGAAAGGTGTTTTTGACTAAGACACAAGTGAGTATTTAATTTGCAAAACCAAAAATCAGAAGAAAGGGACAAGTGGCTTGCTTATCTCTTTCACTTGAGCGTGCATGGGTTTGACGGATTCCAACGTGTCTGATGCCTTTCAGGTATCGGAATGGGTGAAGCTGTGTCTGTTTTGAATAAATGTAAGTTTAGATTAAAATTAAAAAAGTTGGGCACAGACTTCAATATAAATCAAACAAATAAAAAAAAGAGAGAAAAAAACAAGAATCTTGATACTTTTTAGTACTTCAAATGTGATTAAAATTATTTTTACTTCAAAACTTAAAAGTACTTTTTTACCTGAAATTTAAATATGCATTGAATAATGTTTCGATTATCCACTCTACTACTTTATCTAACGGTAGTAATTACAGGTCGTAAGAGGTTATGTTATTTAGTTTTGGCTTAATTGTCTGTAGTTTATCAAATGAATTATTTTAGTCCTTCTTGTCTCAATGTTCAAATCAAGTTCTAACATGGGAATGGAATAAAGCTGCTGCCTGCTGGTGGGTTCCCTTATTCTCTGACAAATTGGATTTTAAATCCGAATGAATGTATTGGGATCAGGTAGTTGTGATGGAGTTTTCGGATTGTGTAAAATTAAGGAATTGTGGATTCTGGTATTCGTAGGGGAAAAGGAACAAGCAGATGGAAGGTAATTTATGTCTGGAGCTGTTATGAGTAATATTCAGAGTCAAGAGGCCCAAAAATTTTCTAACAGATAAGGAATCAACGGCAGAATATGGTGCAGAGAGAAAGAAATTAGACAATATATATTGGTGAAGTTACAGAGATGATATGATATAACTTTGGCGTTTTCGACGCATTCATATTTCAGTTTCGAAGCATGAGGATTTGTTTGATTTGAGCCAGCTAAGGAATTGAACGAGCAAAGGATTCTGTCAGCAATTTTAAGATCGTAACTTTGATGTATTTTTAGTTTTAATGCAGTTTTTATCTTGTTAGTGTTTTGATAAGGAGTTTTTCGAAGGGAGTTTCAAGTTTGGTTTGTTTTTAGTTTGATCCTCCATTGGCTAGAAAAGAAAGAGAACAAAAATAAGTAAAATAAACGACGTTGAACTTGTTTTTACACTCTATTTTAATGTAAAATGATTTTTATGTTAATTTATTTTTATCCCATTTCAGTTTACCCTACCAAACAAGGATTTTAAGTAAAATAAACGACGTTGAACCTTGTCTTTGTGTATTCTGACCATGGGTGTTTTTTTTTGCCTGGATATGACACTACCTGTTCTAAATCTGAGTCTTATTAATAAGAGTAATGCTGTTTAGTGTGAAAAAATCATTACAAAATTGAGTATGAAAGAGTGGGGAATTTATAACCATGAAGTCATAAAGGTGTGTTGCTATAAAAGAAGATTTTATATATTTACCTATTCCAACTTAACATTTTTAACCAATCACATGTTTCATAAAATTTTCACGAATTTAGGTTCGTATTGAAAACATTTTCCTATTAATAATTCTCAACTTTGCTTTTCAAACAAAGTTCTCCTACTTATAAAATTAATAACGGATGAGTAGGTGATCTGATTTTATTTAAACAACAATTTTGTTGACATATTCATCTGGACTTAAATACAATTAATTAATTTTGCTTTAGTCAAGGAGGTTGGTTTAATATTATTCAATTCTATTAATTATATTTAAAAAATACATTTCCCCCAAAGTGTCCATTGGATCTAGAATCACACCTGATTGATAGGCATTTTTCTGATAGTATAAAATTATAAATAAGTAGGATCAAAATAATTAAAATTTATTTATATTTCAATCTATTTTTTTCACGTATAAGATCAGTTTTTTTAAAATTTATTTGTTGAAATAAATACTTATATTAATAAAATATTTTTTTTATTTTTTAGTGTATTTGTCTAATTTTCCTATGCCTAAAAAAATAGTTTTCTACGAAACAAATCCTATTTATTTCTTAAAAAACAATTATATAAAAACTGCTTTATTTTAAAGTTATTTTAATTAAGTTTAAAAAAATTCACCAATAATTAGATCTGAAAGGAGTGACTTCTCACTAAAAAAATCAGAAAGGAATACATGTTAGAGATGATGTAGCACTAACAAGCTAACATGATACTCGAAAATAAAATTGAAAATTTGTTCAATGTGAGATTTAAACCTACTACCTCATGATTTAACACCACACAATAGATGAATAGGACACTAATTAACTTATCCATAAAAAATACATTATATATAACTTAAATATGTTACAACTATTTATAAAAAAAATACATTATATATATACTAATAAATAAATAATATAGTATTATAAAATTAAATAAATAACAACTTATACTTTTTAATATTATATATCTTAACTATAACTTATTCATTTGTGTTAAATAATTTTTATTTTGTAAAGGTGCATTTTCATTTTTATTTTTGTATACTGTAGTGAGTAGTGACAGAAATTAAATGTTATTATTGATGTAATAGTGTTTTTATGTCACTAAAAATTAAAATTAAAGCAACCTTTTCAATAAAATTTATTTCATTATTTAACATTTTAATTAAAAATAAAATAAACTTTTTGAATTTAATAACAATCATTTTTTTTTGTATTTAGTTAAAAAATCATTACGTCAATAATAATACCTTATTTGACTAACTAAGATAATCAAATTAATTACTTCACTGGAGAGTCAGTGAGTTCCATTAACAGTGGATGGCTTGGCATGGTCAATTACTCAATCATATCCCTCGGAAGGCTAATGTTTCTGCAGATTCCCTTGCGGGACTTGATACACTGAACTAACAACTTCATCTCTTATTAAAAAATTTCATTTATGTTTCTCCGTCTTTATCCTTTCCATTGTACCAAAAAAGGTGCCCCGTAACACTTGTTAATTACTCAGTTGTAAAAGGATCGATATAGCTTTTATTCTTAAAAAATACTCAAATAAGAGGAATATTTTAATGCACATGCATGACCTACACCTATTTCATATTCATCCTATTGATTTTTACTACTAGAAACGTATCAACATTAATTAGTGTCTTGCTCCAACATATCATTAGTCCATTTCATATTCGCTATTTATATATATCTCACACAATGACACAAATCAATTGTTTCATTTAACACATTAATAAAAAAATGAATAAATACACATTTTAGTCCTGATGGACTAAATCTGAATTTGTTATTAATTTGTAACATTTTTTTTTATATTTGAAGTTTAAATTTAAATTTTTTTATCTTTTATTATCAATGTCATCGTTTTACATTTTGAGACCGAACTAACTTATCCTTATTTTTTTATATTATTTTTCACTCATTTTTTATGCTAAAAAAAAGAGGGAAGACTTAATTGGATATATTTGCAAAATAATAATGTAATAATTGTGAAACATATCATAGCTGTTATGCGACGAAATCAGTTAGTTGGCTAGAGAAGTATTGCATTCTTGTTTGCAGAGTGGAAGGAACAACAACCTGCTCGTTGATAGTTCTAGTCTGGCTGTCAAAAAAACCTATGTAATGGGCTCCTTGGAGCTTGTGTTAGGCATGTAAATTGATTTAAGCTATTTTAATAAGAAAATAAAAAAAAATACACTTTAATTATATAGACATTAGTCAAACAATCTGGAAGAAAAAATCTTGAAAAAAATACTGTAATCAAGATAAACTTCTCGTAATAGAAAAAAGGCTAGGAGTAATAGTTAACAACATTTACCAAAAGGTTAAGGATGTTGTTAACGAAAATTCAAACCATCTATAATCAGATGCAGATACAATTCAAGTGTACAATTTTCATCTGTAGATGAAACATCTCTGAGGAGAAACAAACAAACCTACAAGACCTGCTATTTTTCGCTAGATGGCACAAAACTAGTAGCACAATCCTAACAGTAACAGGTTTCACAAAAATAGTATTGATTGCAACCTAAATATCAACGGCTCCAAGACAATTATCACCATTTGTGACCGACCCAGTGGTGATGTTGTATCCAATGGTACAATTCATCTCAACCACAACCTTCCTCGGAAATATGTTGAGTATTTTCACCTTACCATCTATCCTTGTATAGCTGCTGATATTCAAAAACTGATCCCTGAGGTCAATATTCAAAGTTGGGATTTCCAAAAGCTTCTTTGACATAATCTCCAAGGTCGAGTTTACCCTTATGGTCCTTCTTGCCTTGGCCTTACCCGGTGGAGAAGTACCCTCACCTATTCTCACACCATCATAGTAAACAATGGTGCTGGTGCTTCCAAACCTCAGGGTAAAAGCGTTTGTGTTCTTGACAAAGATATCAGCAACAAGTGTAACGTTGTTAGTGGCACCACCGTTTGCAAAAGTTCCACTGAGAAGGGTAACCGAATTCATCCTCACCTCGGGTTCTTTGACATTGTAAACGGTGAAGCTCAAGACTATCAGTATGACCACGAGTATCACAACAAGGGCAGTGAAACAACCGCAGCACAGCACGAACTTTCTTATGCGAATGATTTTCTGTTCGGATGTTCTCTCTTGAAACTGATCTTCTTGTCTGCTGAACTGGGTTGATGATATGAATGGAGCTAAGGGCTTCATCTGCTGATCAGGGCTCTGAGCCATACCCTGGTTTTTGTGGTGGTTGTGGAAATTTTAATTTAGTATGGTATGGTCTTTTTTGCCTCTGTACATTATGATTTATTGGCCATTGGGTGGTGGCTACTTGGATCAATTTCCATTATGTAACGTTTTCCAGATGGTTGATTCTACGTTGATAGCGATGACTCTGTCTTAAGTACCTATATAACGTAATATGATTGACTGAAATTTTATTCTTAACATTATAATTGTCTTAGAGTTCTAATATATTGTGATATAATTGATATATAATTTCTTTTTTTTAATATGAGTTTAATTTCTACTGTTTAATAAGAAAAGTTTACCTCTTAAATAATATTAGTATGTTAAGAGATGAATCTTTTAACTTTCACATAAGATATTCATGTTTAGCAACAAAAAAAATAATGATAGATAAATTATCATTCATTTTAATTAAACACCTTTTTTTTCTATCAGGTTATAAATTTTATTATATCTATAATTTTTTGGATAGCATTTGGGTATCTATCAGACATTAAAAAAAAAAAAAAAAACACTCTTTGTGTTACCTTTAGCTATTGCGCATTAAGGAATGATGGAGTCAGTCCAAGGTTGATGTTTTCCTGTACGCGTTTCCAGTATTTGCACGGCTTGACGGTTGACTAAATGGGGACTTGCTTAAATTAAAGGAGAGGGAATGATTAAACTTTATTTGAGTTATGAATTAAAAATGGCGATGATGAGTTAAGAGAAGTGACTTTGAAGGATTCTAGAAATAGCCGTGCGGGAAAAGACACATCCGGCCTCATTAGAAATGCAATAATGCAGAATTTCGGATCAGCAAATTATAAAATTAGGCCAAGTTTCGTGCCACTACCTTATCGATTTTTGCCGAGTGTAAATCACAAATTAAAATATGTTTGATTCGGTCATGAAGACTTAGCTTTGGCATTTGGAATATCATTTTTTAACCCACAGGATTCTAATGTTGGCTATTCCCATAAAACTTTCCTCGCCATTATATTCATCTGATTTCCCTTATTAGGTGAATCAGTCAAAGAGACGTGATAAATCGTTTTTCATAGACCAATTTTCATTTGCTTGTTTCTGTTAATTTCTTTTTTCCCAGTTCGGAAAAAGATGGCAATGCTGAAGTAGGAAAAATAACTACCATTTTAGCCCATTGGGCTGGCATTTTACACTACACCCATAAATAGGGCTGCTTTCAGTTGTCCGTTTACTGTCATAAATGTATTCATGTTCTTAATCCTCTTGGTGTGCCGCACCTTCCGCTCTCAATTGTTCCACTGTATCAATGATGATATAATAATATAATAAAAAATATTCCCAACAATATACTATTTGAACATTATTAATGTGTTTGCTTTTTTTTTTTTATCGTAAAAAATTCTCAAACATGAAAATTACTCCCTCTGTTTTTTATTTACTTACTTAATTTACACATTAAAAAATTAATTAATTTAATTCTTAATGATAAATTTATCTTAATTTATATTTATGTTTTTCAAAACTACCTTGTTATTCATACTTCTCTTTTTATTTTATTTGTTTGTCAATAACAGTAATTAGAAATATTTTAGTCTAAAAATATTTAATGTGTGAGACATTAAGAATTAAGTCATATAAAAAGAGACAAATATTACTTTTAATTTGAGTTTTATAGATAGAAAATGAGAGTTAAAAATAACAACTAATTATTTTTTTATAAATAATCCCACTGGACCAAAATTATTGATGTTTAAGATTAATACACACAACTTAAAGAATATTTTAATATTTAATTATAGGAATAATAGTACCACTCACAAACTACATATAAAATATAAATATCTTGCAGTTAAAAAACCTAAATTACCCTCATTTAATATCTATGACGAGTGTTGTCAAAATAAATTTCTACCATGAAAGTAACTGTGAAAATTGAAGTAGACAAATAGTAGAGCGCACAAAAAAAAAAGAAGACAAATGGTATATCATAATCATCTAGGGGTTAAGGAAAAAATAATTAATGAAACTTGATTTTTTTTTTAAAGAATGAAACTTTAAATCTATAAAACATCAATACTTTTAGGGGGAAAAAAAGCTAAAACATAAATAATTTGAGTTCAAAGGGAGTATGTATTAATTTTTTTTTCTTTCCGAAAAGTAAAAATACCTAAATATAATAAATATTTTCTTTAAATAGCTCATATCAAAGTAACCTTTTCATGGAAAAATATCTGCTTTCTCTAGAGGTCAAATACCGTGTATTAATTATTTTTAAGATAAAATTAAACTACAGTATTTTTTATTATCAAGAACTATAGTATTTTTAGTGCTTGAAATATTGTTTTCTGGTTAAAATTAAAATTTCATCTAGATAATTCACACATTAATGGTTGTCATCTATTACTTAAGTCAACTTCTATTCTTCTAATGATATGAGAGAGCAATACCAAACATCTTAAGAAATAATACTCAAGTTTTGCACATTCTGGCACCACAATTTTTATACCCATTTATATGCTTTGTTTTTCTTCTTTTCTTATTATATATCACCTATTATAGTTATCATCTTCTCTCTTTCCACTTCCAAGTATATACACATGGAAGGATGTTAAATAATCACTATTCACTGAATATTTACACGAATTATGATTGAACTTAACGGGATTTATAATAATTTTTTATTCAGTTTAATATAAAAATACTGTAAAATAATTATCATTTTAATCATAAATAATCATTTGAATTACTTTAAATTAATTATTTTAAAAGTTAAAAAAATTATCTTATCCTATTATAATTAAATGATTATCTAAAACCTTTTAGATTATCGACGCATAATTTTTTTTTATTTTCAATCTCCGTATACTATAATTATTTATTTTCATCAATTTAGTATATTCTTAATGGCGCATAAAGCGAAATGTAAAATTTAAATTAATAATAATCACCAACATATATATGTTCTTTACAATTCCATTTAATTTGAGTTGACAATGAACAAACCCCTTCTCCATTATGCAGAAGACATTATGCATTTGGACTTTATTTCATGCACATCCTTTTCAAACGTGGATTCAGACCGCATTCACCGAGGACGTGTTTAAATCATATTCAAAGTCTTTTCGAAAAAATTAAAAGGAAAAAATTATACCCAAATGGAACCTTACTGAACAATTTACATGTTGAAGCGTTCTATACGCTAGGCACTAATGAGATTTTAAATTCAGAATGGAACCAAATTATTAATATTCTTTTGATCTGGTTCTTAATATAATAACTATGCGCAGATAGCTTTAACGTTAGGATTGGCCAGATGAGCGCATTAAAAATTCATCGGCTCAATAGTTTAATGCGTGTTTATTACCAGTTTCCCAAATGTATATGATCAAATAAATAAATACAGGTTAAAACTATTTGTCCCTTTGAAAAAGGAAAACACTATACCAGTCTCATTTACATATATATATATATATATATATATATATATATATATATATATATATATATATATATATATATAACCCCCCTCTCCCCGTTAGGATCCAAGCAGAAGCAGAGATGAGTCATTTGCTTCACTCTTAGTTTTCTGGAATTCCTGGAATCCCCTTGAAGGAACATGAGAAAGTTACTCTTAGGAAGGCATCCCATTCTTTAGTCCCCTTACCTTACCTCCTATTATCTTTTTCAAAAATGTCTGTATCTAATTCACTGTGGATCTATCTGCCAAATGCCCATAATCGACGTGGCTCCACAATCAGGTCAACACCTCCAACTTAGCTGTATCGCACTCTAGGTGGTAGACGGTACCATTGTGCTTATCACTTTAGTTATGTGGCGACATGTATACTGAAATGCCAAGCAGTCATGCTGGCTGTATGTACAATGCTTCACATCTATACAAAAATGTTTTAGTTGCTGAATATAATCATATAATCTGGCCACGCCAAAAGTTGCTAAAATGATGTGCTTAAGTTGTGGCGTGACCTTCTTAACTTTAAATACAGCTGGGAGTGCTAGCTTCGTCCAAATTCCTTAGAAATGCTCCTTGTGGAACTCAAATTTTGTTGGACCCTTTTCATTGAACTCGAAGCAGAGCTTGCTAAGTTCTTTGGCCAAAACTGGTGCACCACAATAAAATACCCCTGAGCCGACCCATGATAACCATAATGTCAGTAAAAGGGAAACAAAGAAAATAAGAATGAAAGAATATTTTTGAGATACGCATTATAAAAGAATATAAAAAAAGTGAGAGAGAAATAAAATTGCATACAGTGTCAAAGATTTACCTGAGATGTTCAAATAATGACATTATAAAAAAGCAAAAAATTTCTAATGACTACCACAATATGCTTGATGGAGATCAACTGACCTATTCGTCCATTACAGTGCTTGGAGCACATTTTAGAGAAAACCTTCTTCCAGTTAGGCCTAGCAAAATGAGTTCGCACCTGGTAGTAGAAATTCAAAGAAGCAAGCGAGGTTTTAAATTTTCTCACTCCCGACTTAGGCATTAAAATGGTGCAAACCATAGTGTATGATACATAAAAATAACAAAACATGAATGCTTACTCTAGTGCCAGAAACAATGTCAACTCCATTTTTGGCATGGTTGAGTGCTTGCACCATGGTGATGAGAGCGGATCTGGCATCCCCTTCTTCGTATACGCTAGTCAAGTAGTTGTGCATCTCAATGACACCCTGAAGTCCATAATTTGATGTTCAACATTAGCCATTGCAAATAATTCTTATTCATCTTGCAGCAGGGAAAAGGAATACTAAATATCCTTCAGGAGGAAGAATCAATAAGATAAACAAATCTTCTGCAATAAATAATTACCCTTTGATCAAGCTCTGCCACTTCATTCATGACTCCTTTGAACCAATCAAAAGAGCCTTGCTCTCTTGTAACCCAGTAGAAATAAGCGTTGGTAGTCTTCAGTGTTTTCTTCCGTTTTGGCGCAATTTTACTAATTGATGGTAAATCAGTAGTACTCCCAACACTATGGTCTGAACCTCTACTTATATCAGAGATTGAATCCTGAATAGAAGTAACCCTGATTAATATATTTTGTCGCACTGAATTTACATACATACAGATGTTCAAATAATGATCAGCAATTCAACATCATAATTAAGCTATATATAGCATATTAACATGAATATGACTTTGTTATATGCGTGTTCATTAATTAATACTACGCTGCGCAGGAACTCACCGCCATTTCCTCCATTTTGATGATGTTGATGAGAAGATCTTTTAGAATGCTGATGAAAGGTGTTGCTCCTATCCCGAGACCGACAAGTAACAAAACATCATATTTTTTATAATCTTGTGCTGGCGCACCGTAAGGTCCATCTATCTTTAACTTCGGCAAACTGTTATCATTGGTTAACAATAAGTAAGCGGGGAATTCAGTATAAACTATTCTTCCCTACTCTCCAAGGACCAAAATTAGAAGGCTAAAAAGATATGGCAAGCGCAAGATGTACCTTTTCTTAGTGGTTTCATCAGCCCTGAGAAGCCCACTCTTCCCTGACACAGGAGGCTCACAGGCCTCAGAGAACACTCTTTTAAGTTCCTGTGTCCAATCACCCAGTTGCCGAATGTGAACACTCAGGTAGTCATCGCCAGGGGCTGAGGTAATAGAGAACGGATGCCTGTTACGTATATAATGGCCCATGTTACTGTCAGATACCGATACTAATTGAGCAAAGATGACACAAGTTTCACTCTGAAACAAAATCGAGACTCCTAATTGTTCATAAGATGCGATAACACTTCACTTTCCCCTTCTTTTCTTGTTCAATATGCCTGAGCATGAGGGGTACTAAACTTTCGATCTTTGTTTTATGGATACTAAAAAATGCGGAGGGTGGTTAATTTTTCCTAATTTCATATCGTTTTTCCATATTTCTTTCAATTAAATCCATACTAAAAACTTCCAAACAGTGAATCAAGCAAAATGTATATTGTAACACCGCAACATGCAACATATTTATGTTAAAAATTAAAATGCAACTTACCACTCGAACGGAGAAACGGCAGGACACTGCACAAACATGTATTGTCCACTCTTGTAGCGAAATTGAGGAGGCTTCGACATTTGCAATGTGAGAACATTTCCAGGATATATGGCAACCTAAATATATTCCATATTTAAAAAAAGATGTTAACATACTGTTCAAATTAAATGACTACAATTCATAAGAAGTGATTGAATCAAGTGTCGCTTTTGAGGTTTTTGAAACAGTCCTCGCAGTTTTTAGTTTACTTTTTATGATTCTTATGTCTGGATCTGAATGCTCACAATTAGCCCAGGCCTATTTTACTTAAGAGTAGTCAAGACAAGTAATACAAGGATATTTTTTAAGTTGAAAACTAATTTGGAGCCTAACTCTGATCGGTTCACTTAATCTGCTCACCTTTCCAAGACGGACTGTATACAAACCAGAACGAAATAATCTGAGTATTCTCTCTGACGCATAAAGTAAAACTGGAACCGCAACATACATCCATGTCTGAAAACGGAAACCAATGCACGCGTAAGTAACTAATCATCACCGGTAAACAAAGCATTGATAGATATCCTAAATAATTGAAATATGATACTAAAAATTATATACCGTTTTGAGGTACCATTTATGCACGAGGTAAAGCTTTATTCCGTGGATGATTAGGAGGACATAGACAATGACAAACAAATGGTGTGAATACCAGAAGGCATTGAAGCCAGTGAGCCTACTAAATGGTTTAGGCAGCTTAATGAGATTTCTCCGGAACCATTTGGTAGCAAGTGTAAATGCTATTATCATAAGAACCACCATCAAAACTCCAGTCACACCCTCGACGCCTTTAACTAGGTCTACATAACTGGGTTTACGATCACCAAATACGCCTTTCAAATACTTTTCATAACTTTCTTCAGACGTACTTACAAGTCTTGGAAAATCACAAGCAAGGTGATCCCCGGCATGAAGTATAATACCAATAACGATGGCCCCAGCAATTGTCTGTAAGAAGCAATAAGTAAAATGAAGGATGATAATAAAGAATAACTCTTTGGTGTAACTTAAGTATTTTATTTATGTGTGGGCTCCATGTTTTATGATAGTTAGAAAATAGTAATGAAAAACATTAATTTTACCACCGAGCATTACACGTTTTAAATTTACAAACAGGAAAAAAAGAACAAATATGATATCACGATGTTGAGGACCAAAAAATGAATTCGAAATACAGTTACTGGTGGCGCTCGCTATTCTGTAAATAAATAGTCAATGCTTAAAAAGTTCCCTGGTGGCCTTAGTGCGTACCTTATGAAAGTTGATGTTGTCATCAAAAGGTACAGAATAGCCCAGCTTGGTCGACCTGAGCCAAGTTATGGTGTTTCTGCACACGGGCAGGAGTATAAGTGCCATGTTGAACTTTAGAGTCTCAGCCGCACCTTTAGCCGCGAGAAGACAGTAACCCATGATCTGAAATGCATCTTTCCGCTTGTACTGAATAAACTTCCACGTGAACAGCCCAATCATTATGCAAACCCACAGTGTCAAAACCCAAAGTCTCCTCCAATTCTCTTGCAAATAGTACACCAATCTGCGGCTCATTCTACGTATAGGACTTTTTTTCCTCAGCCCCTGTAGGTTCTGGCTCAAAGCTTGGCTTGTGTAGCTTAGAGCTTGGCTGTAGTTGAGGTACGTGTCCTTTTGTAAAAGAAGCGTCTCCAATTGCCATAGCTGCGATGACATAATGGCCATCCAAAATGCCGCAAAACTATATATCAGATGTTGAATCATGCAAAAGATATTTCAGCATGTCTACTATATATATTATTATGAGCATTACAAGAGCAACAGAATGCATCACGCGTGCATATATACGTGTTCAATAAGGTGTACGCCTAACTGGCGAAGAAGCAGAAAGGGCACTTGGCAACTGAAGCATGATGAAACGTGTACCTCAGAAAAAACACTCATCAACAGGAATATGAATTCACAGTGTCAATAATGCTGTTGGTCATCGAGATAACCCCTCTTCCCTCTCCGCTCTTTCGCCCACGATATAAATTAGCAAAAGGCTAATATCATTGATCCTTTTTTTATTTACCTCCCAAAACACGTTTCTAAGTTCACAACTGAGAAAGGAATATTGAAAAATGAAATTACTCTATGAACAAAAATAATACTCTTTTTTTTTTGTAAATAACAAGAATAATACTCTTCCCACAAAAAACATTTTCACAACATTTTTTTTACTTTTTATCTCTCTCCATTATATCACTTATTTCATTTTACATTTGTATCTCTTCTGTTCCTAATCTTTGCCTTTGTTATAAAAATTATTATGAGATAGATATTTAAGTGGAAATACGTGAAGAATACTCTAGCCAGGATCAGCATGCAATAACTAAAATTCCATCTTTAGCTCTTTGGATTTTTCCACATTAACTTGTACCTCTGAAGACATTCCCAAAGACAAAAAACCAGTGCTACTCAAAATTATAATGAATATCTTCTGGGGAAAAAATGTCTTATTGGTCAAAGAAATAATGAGGTCACTATAATTATTTGTATTAACCAGCACTGCTGCACTGCATGAACTGAGTTATTAGAAATAACAGCTTAATTATTATATTACGTACCTAGGGACAAAGTGGTCTGAGCCTCTAATTGATTTTACTGTTAAAAATTTTCTTTTTAGAGGAAAAATTTGTAATACTGTTAAATTTGTTGACACGGCAAAAGAATGAAGAAATAAGATTGCATGTTGATGTAGTGCACCCTATCAGTCTATTACTAATAATATATTCTTTTTACCTGTTTAATGTAATGATGTTGTTAGTATATATCAAATCATTTTTTAAATTCAGCAAGTTTTTACTTATAAGTTTTAATATGCCTAATTTGTCTTTCTTTTTCTTTTTACCCTTCTTCACGCTGAACTACACTAGGAAATGCTGGATGGTTGCTCAATTCACAAATTGGCCCATCTAGTGAAGATAAGTGCGACCCTAGTTCAACACTGACTAAATTAATGTACACAAACCTAACTAAACAAACAAGCATCGTCAACTAATTAATGTTTAAAAGTATTTGTTAAAAATTAAAAAAAAACATTGTATTTAATTAATTATTAACTTAAAAATGATTTTTATTTAATATTTTTTAAAGATACTCTTCAGTATTTGTTAAATAATTTTGCTGTAAAAATTAAGTGTTGTTGAATTAGAGATTTGATTTTCTTCTTATACCGATAAATACAAAAAATTATCATATTATTTCTATATTTTATATTTATAAAGATTTATAAAAAAATAAAAACAACACATAAATTCTTTTATATTTGGAATTACGAGAACAATTGTTCCCTTAATGTGCCAAGAAAACCTCATATTTCAAGGAAAAGAAAAATTATTTTATATTTCAAGTCAACCACAAACCAAGTCCTAATAATATTGTAAGAGCATTGCATACCATTATTTTTCTTATGTACTTAACCGGAGCGATGCACCCTTTCACCACGCAACTCATTAATCATTTGTATGTTTTTTTTAATGAAAAAATAATAATATGAGCACATTATTTTGACTATATGTATGCATGTGTTGATAAATTCAGAATCTATAATGAAATATAAAAAGATTTCCAACCTCGATGTAGCCAAGTCCTTCGGGGTCCAACTCTTCCATGATTAGAGCTGCATATTCTTCGGCCTGTTCCTTCAATCTGGACAACCTATTTGCAGAAGCGCTTAACATGATGATCTGTAATCAATAAATGAAACATGAATTGGCTAATAACAAATTTAATGTAAAAACTTTTTAATTTTGACTAAACATTACGTGTAAGAAAACAACTATATTAGGAACAAAAGAAAAACTTTGGCTTAAAATGACGACTACACCCCCACCAACTCCACTGAAAACGTCTTCATTATACATTCCAAGAATTTGGTAAAATCAGAAAAATGAAAGCGCTATATGTATGACAAAAGCCGAAAAAGTAAGACATAGTTCACTAACTCTTGAATATACACCAACTAATTAATATTACGTTCTAGAAAATGGGAAACGTTATACGTGGGAACGTTGAATATTGGAAGCAGTTAATTTAGTAGGCATTAAATTAAGCTCAACCAATCCAGCCTAATGTTGATTTATTAAACCTCAAGTGGACACCATGTAAGCAACGTATTACGTCCATAATATGAAAAAGAATAACACAATAATTAAAAAATGAGTATTAAAATTTAAATTCAGTTGTGCATACAAACATAAGAGAGATAGTTTCGGTTTGGATTTTGGAATATAAAATTAAAGTCTTCTATACCTCTTTCACTTCTACTTCAGTGATTCTCCCATCTTCGTTCTTGTCAACCCTGTGAAGATGATTATGATTTATTTTAAAATACAAAAGCACGTAATGATAATAATTGCATCACAACTTACAAGCAAAGAAAACATCAATGCTTTGACGGACATTTAAATACTAAAGTAAATATACGGTGACATTTAACAATGCTGTGTTTAATTTGTCATTAGCTGTTGCGGACTTAATTAAAGAACAAAAAGTAAACTGAGGAAAATTATTTATCACTAATTAAATTGAGCACCGATAACAACAATAATGACCGAATAATTACATGTCGAAGAAGATCTGGAGCCGCGAATCAAAACTTTGATCGGTAATTTGCGACCAGAATTCGAACAGTTCTTCCCTGCTGATCTTCTCAGCTCTCAACCTTCGTTTACGACTCAGAGCATCAAACAGTTCAAGAGCGAATTCCTTCGAATCCTTCATACCTTCACAATAAATAAAAATTCAAATACAACACTCTTTAAGCTAACAAAAAAAAAAAAACAGTAGCAAGCAGAAGAAAGAGTATAAATACAAAGATGAAACATCTAAACAGTTATTGAAAATTCAATGCAATGAAACAGGGAGGGAAAAGCAAGCACTATAGGATAAGAATCAAATGATTTAAACGAACAACGCGAGATTTGAAAAAGAAACGTACCGATGCATTGAGCGAAATCGGTGCGCTTGAGAAAACCGTCCGTAGCTAGCTTATCGAAGTTGCTCTGCACCTCGTTCCACGCATCAACGCCATTGGATCTGTTGCTGATAAATTTTAGACCGCGAAGCGCTTTGTGCGCGCCGGAGCGTGTGCGATCAAGTTGAGCTCGTTGTTTCCTGAGAGCACGAGCCGCCAACGCCGTTTCGAATCCGGCACCGGCGCCGTTCGGAGCAGAGGAAGACGAAAGCGCGCGCGAAGCGTGGCCGTGGCTCCAAGAGAACCGCCGCAGCTCCTGCGAGAACTGCCTGGCCTTCGCAACCGCCTCGGCTTTCAGCTCCTGCGAGAACTGCCGGAATCCTCTCGACGAGCTCCGACGGATCGTCGGAGACCTCGAAACCGACGCCGGAGTTTGGTTTCCGCTGCCTGCGACGCTGTCGTCGATGTTAATGACGGAGGCTGGCTCGACGCTCCGGAGAACGATGGTGTCATCGTCTTGAAGATCGAGAGTCACCTCCACAAACTCCTCCGCGGCGGAGTTGGACTCAGTTCCCGGCGAAGTTCCGGCGCTGACGGTCGCTTTTCCCGGAACGCTGTCGGACGCCCATCGGCGCTCGTGTCTCGGAATACCATTCATTGATCAGTCAAAACGACACAGCTAGAGAAATGTACGGATCGGCGTTTTAAGTGTCGAATGTAAATTCGTTATGTAATGTTATTCGTCTTGCGTCGCTGAAGTGGACTAGTGGTTGAGCAGAGTTACGAGAACGATATGTTGATAGAAAAGCTTTGTTTGGAAATTGGAGAATTCCAAGTTGAGTTTGGAAGAGGAAAGAAAGAGGGATAACGAGTTCATAATCTATGATATGAGATCAAGGACGTGAAAGAACGCGTGAAGAGCTTAAATTGTTGAGAATAGAAAGAGAATGGAAGAGGAATTTTTTTGCTTTTGCAGCGGAGAGCAAAATGAAAAGGGAAGCGTAATTGTATTTGTTAATGAGGGGGGGGGGGGGGGACCTATATAATACGAGTGATTAAGAGGAGGAACAGAAATTAATGGAATGTTTTTAAATGAAAGTAAAATAATTATGGAAGAAAAGGTTGGGGTTTTATATTAGTAGTGTAGGATTTCGTAGGTAAAGGATAGAAAAGAGAAAAGGTTGTGTATGAGCACTAAAAGATGTTGGTGTTTGGTTATTTTTAATAGTTGTTATGTTCTGTGGCATGGTTTGAGACTATAAAAGAAGAAGGAGAGTGTGTGGGAGTCACCTTGTGGTGGGTCGGAAAACGAAAGTGGGACCGCTGATTCCAGAGGTTTTGAGGGGACGGCAGGGATCACTTTTGTCAACTCCACGCACTATCTATTTCCTTTCACATTTTTTTTTATACTGCATCAAATTAACTCTAATATGTTACGAATTATATGATTTTTTTTACTGAGAACTTTTCCAAAATTCACATGCACATTTCTGCATGTTTATGTTTATTTAATCTGATTAAAAAATGTGGCAAAAGGGAGAGATAATCACCCCAATATTCATCTTAGAATATTAATTGGAATGAGTTTATAACAAGTCACCATATTTTCAAGTTCAGTTGATTTGGGCCAATTTAAATGTGGACTACGAATTCTTTACGGGCTGCGGCTGAAATACTGAAATAGACTAATCCACCAGGACTTTTTAAAGTTATTTCTCAATAGCATAAATGATTTTATTTTATTTTTTAATAATATAATATTATATATATATTTTATTATTATTTAAACTCGATAAGCCTTCATACTTAATGATCGGTCAAATAGTAAATTCGGATTTCTAAGAACTTGCCTGATATAATAAAAGTAAGAGAAAATATTTATCTTAGATATCCTATAAAATTGAAAACTATTTATTGTTAAAGGAAAGATAAAACACAATCATATATTTCTTTAATTACATTATCGATATTATCATCCAATCTCAATTCTATAAAATAAGTCTTTACAATTGATGCATGTATTTCTTTGCATGGCTAACTTAAACATCAAATATGTCTTTGAAAGTACACTATTCCCCGTTTGGAGCTCATAAAGAAACACCGTGTTAAGATGATAATATGTTATTATATTGAGTTAAGCAATTGTAAATTCTTCTATGAATTCTCAATCATTTATTTGAAATGATCTTTGAAATAAGATGAATGTAAGTTTTTTTATTAAAAGTGTTTGTCAGCCATTTGGTGTTAGATACTAGTGTCTTCCTAGCATTTCTTTACTTTCAATTATATTTTCTAAAATTACAAGTATCATCCTATTTAGTTCTTCAGCAATCTTAATTATTAAATTATTTTAAAAATGTAATATTAAAAAGAATACTATTAAATTAATTCATTAAAAATTAATCAATCTTTTATAAAACCGATCTTCTATAAATCTAAAACAAAAGACTTAAACAATAATTAATATACAAAGAATAATTTAATGATTAATTTAAAAAAATAACATGATGGCCATGTAATTTTAGAGATAAAAGTTAAGGGTTTTTGTTAAGAGGGTCTTGGTACCGGTTTAAAAACTAAAAAAAAAAAAAAAGACTATTATAAGAAAAGATAAAAAAAAATTATAAAGTACACAATTTTATACTAGATCATCTTAATAAAAAAAAATGTTTTTATTTGAAGTTTTTTAACTGCAGGAGGTTGCGTTTCTCTGCTTGTTAAAAAGATGGGCGCTTTATTTTGACTGTCAAAATAATGAGTTGCAGTCTTGCAGTGATTGGCCTCAGCTTCGGTGCCTGTTGTTACGAAGTAGCTGTCGATATATCATTTGCTTTAATTTTCATGACGGAGTGATGGTACGTGATTGGGAGTTGATACCTCATCATAACAGAGTCGTTCATGTGAAATACATGGTGAAACCCACAGCAAAGAATATGAATGTTATCTTTTTTTAATTATTTCTTAGGTTTATAGATATATACACTATCCAGCAGGGACGTAATCAAACTACTTTGAGGTAAAATGGCCACAAAAAAACTTTAAAATTTTTAATTTTTTTTTAAAAACTATACATGACGGCTTTTCCAGGTTTTCTGAACATACAAATGACTAATTCTTATATTGGATGCTTTTCTTAAATTTCTAAACATTACAATATCATGTTGATAGTTAAACTCAAGCTAATGACTAATTCTTATATTGGATGGTTTTCTCAAATTTGTAAACATTACAATAGCATGTTGATCGTTAAATTCAAGCTCTTACGTATCGTTTGAACCACACTTCATAAGGAAACTAATGAAATGTTAGTAGGTTGTAACATTGAACGAGGAAATATAAATTTTGAGTTGAAAAATCTTGATTTAGAAATTTGGTTAAATTACGCTATTAGTGTTGATTTGAATTTGAATAAGAACTACGAAGTTGTAAAATCATTTTAGTTAGTATAATTCATTGTGTTATAAAATTAATGTTATAATTTAAGTATAAGTAATATATATATATATATATATATATATATATATATATATATATATATATATATTGAAAACTCATAATTTATCCTCATATTTTTATTGGTACAATTTATTTTATCAATTATTGAGTGATTTCATATTAATTTAATAAACACATATATGCTTCATATTTAAATAGGTTATGAAGTAAATTACATTAATATAAAACTAAAGAATAAATTGTAGTATAAAAGATAAAAGTGAAGATAAACTTCTTAAAAAAATATCCAAACATTTTTCAATATCATGTTTGTTATTTTTGAATGAATTAATTTTTGTCAAAATTTTAGACACACAAAGAATGAATGAATTAATAAAAGAAATGAAAAAAATAATGATTATGTATATTTTTTTAAAGATTAATATAAGTATTTTCTTAAAAAAATATATATGAGGAGATTATTGTTGTAATACATGATTAAATGAAATTCAATAAGATTTTAGGGAGGACTTACAAATAATTATTAAAAAGAATTACTTCAAACTTTAGTTGTGACTCGTGCGGTTGTAGGAGGATGTCTCCCTCATAATTTTTCTAAGAACATAAATATTTCATATCAAAATATTTAATGTTGTTTCCTTAAACATTGTTCTTATTACATCCCCTTGATAAATATCATGTCTGACATGAATGAATGAATGTAAATGGAAGAGAGAAAAATTGAGAAAAAAAAAACTGAATATTATTTTGAATAATGCTCAAATAAACAAAATCCACCTTTACATAAATACATTGTGCCTTATATAACTAATACTACAAAATTGTTATATAATTGGTTATAAGAGTAACTAACTAAAATAATAACTAATAACTAACTAAACTAATAATTAACTTGTAACTCACTAATGTTGGTCGTCTATATCTTTAATACCCCGCAAGCTGTAAGGTGTTAAAAATACTTTCAGTTTGGAGAAGATAATACATCTACATCAAATGAAATGAGAATAAAGTCTGAAAAATTGGAATATAGCTAAACATGTCGAAAATACATGGTCAAAACAAAAATTTAGAAATAAATCAAAATGTAGGTGTAGTCATGGTGCATAGCTCCTAGAAATCTTTGACCACCATCGACTTTCTCAATCTTCTTTCAAGAGTCCAAAGCAAGCATCAAAACTTAACCATCAAGCAAAATTAACAATAAGACCATTTGGCAAAAACTCAAATCATCAATTCATGAAACTATCAAAGTTTAATCACTAAGCATAAACTATACCTCAAAGTTTAACCATGTGGCAAAAGCAACAAGGCTTAAACATCAAGAGGAGAAACCAAAACAATGCTTAACCACTTAAGATAGTTTCAAAACAACAATCCAGTGCTTAATCATCCATGGCAAAAATTCAAACAATGCTTAATCATCATGGACAAAAGCAAACAAATGAACAATGTTTAACCACCACTCATGGAAGAAGCAAAAAATCATCAAGACAAGCCAAAAAAGATGAAAACAATAAGTCAAAACAGACCAAATATCAACAAAACAATGAAAATATTAATCACCAAACAATTGGTGTGCACCTTTCAAAAATAGTGCAGGACTTCAAACAATAGTCAATACCTTCAAAATCTCTAGAAGCATTTAATCAAACATCTTTTAGGCAAACTGAAAGAATCCATATCTGATCCATTCCACGACATATTTTAAAATTCAAGGTCATCATCTTCCTCATTACTGGTCGGTGCTCAATCACCCTAAGAGCATTCCTATATAGATTTACTTCAATACCATTTGTAAGAACCAGCATCTAATCCATCGACTTTCTTAACAACACCTTCAAGACCAACGAGCACCGATTTGGTGTTGTTATTTCCTGTTACAACCACTTTGGTGTGACGAGGAAGCACCGATGACTCTTCTTCGCTGCTATCTCCACAGCTTTGCAAATGGGTGAACCCGACATTGACTAAACTTTCCATTGCCTCTAGCATTTTCCAATTCCAATTCCAATTCCAATTCCAATTCACTCGTTCAAACACTGATGCTCCGATATCAAATATCGAAAATGCATTCATATTGAAGATCGTGCATTACTGGTGAAGAATGTGGGAGTTTCAAGAGCAAAGGAGATACGGTAGTGGAGAAATTTGGGAAATTATACGGAGAGAAAAAAAAAACATAGAGGAGAGAGAGAAAAGAAAAAAAGGAAAAGAGATGATAAAAAAATGAATAAAGGAAAGAAAAAATTATGGTTGGAAGGTGGTATTGCTCCCTCTAATACCATGATAAATCTCATATATGTCATGAATGAATTAATGCAAATGGAAGAGAGAAAGATGAAAAAAAGAAAAAACTAAATATTATTTTAGATAATGCTTAAATGAGCAAAAATCACCTTTACACACATACATTATGTTCTATATAACTAATGTTAGTAAGTTGTTATATAATTGATTATAAGAGTAACTAACTTGTAACTCATTAAAGTAATAACTAACTTGTAACTGACTCATGCTACTTGTCTATATTTCTAATATCCATTGATGAAAAAAATTAAATGTTTAACTCCATCTTTAATGACGGATATAACCAAGTGGACCAATTTTTGAAGACTACAAATAAAGTTTTGGTTAATTTAGGAATGTTATAAAAAAGAATATAATTGACCGTGGATTAAAAATTCAAATTTTAAGTTGAATTTACATAAGTTATAGGAGTAGTATGTTAAAGGTCCCTTTAATTTTTTTTATCCGCAATTGAAAATCGTCACATATTAATGATAATGATTTGCTGTAAAAAAAATGATAATAATTTTCTGGTTTTGCACTCATAGAAACGAAACTTCGAATTTTTGAATGGACTCAATAATTAAAGCGACAACATGAAATGGATAAAAGGGCGTAGTTCCATTATTACCAACATTTATTGTAAAGTATCAGATGAAAAAGTTAAATATATTCCAATTGTAGATGAAAAAATATGGCAGTTTATTTAAAGCCAAATATGGCCGAGCATGAGATCAGACTCGATAAATTTTGTCAGTTTATTTTACAAAAGAAATTATTTGACAATTGTACTAAGTTTTAATTAGATGTATATTTCCTGTTGACTTTGAATTTAATATGAAACGTTCTAAGATATGTCCAACTAAAGTATCTAACTTGTACCGTAAGGCAACCCTTTGCTTTCATGCAGAAAAACAATATGCTGGGCACAGAAACTTGTCGTTCGTATGGAGGAGAAGGAAGGGTACTAATAGACAAAAGGAGATGAAGAAAAGAAAAAAGAAAGCTCATTTGACAAATTTCACCCACCAACCACTTTACCTTAAAAATTTAAATATGACAAACAAAAGTTAAAAAACAAAAGAAAAAAAAAAGTCCAGACCCATTTGCAGCTGTTTGACGCCATATAGTATACGACTTATTTTCTTTTGTCTAACATAAGAACCACGCACGAACTTTCACCTAATTAAAATTACTATTGACTTTGTCAGCGTAAATTTTGCGGAATATGGGCTGATGAATTGAAGTGAAAAAGGGTTTCCCCTCTTAAATCCAATTAGTACAATTTTCGAATATATATGTTTATTCAGTCTTGGTTGGGAAAATAGCACCATCAGTTTTAGGAAGTCTACCTACTCGCTGAATTTGGTTTCACATTTATTTCTCTTGAGACAAAAAAGACGAAGATATGTAGAATATAAACTAAAACAGTCCCTTGTCTAACTCATTTTATCAAGACATTTATTTGCAAGTGTTGGTAAAAAGAAAAATATTTCATAGAACGTCCATTTCATTTTTTTTTCCTTTTCCGATTTAGCCTCCTAGAGAGAATATTCTTTAATAAGCATCACTCAAATGATAATGAAGATTGATATGGGCTTTGGTGCTTGTAGGATGATGCAACTCGAAGCATAAGGAAAAGGAAAACGAGAGGGTTCAAGGTATCGTTGATTCCTAAGAATACCAAAGATTGAAAATTGAGAAAATCTCAAATTTTATTGAATTAAAGTCTGTCATCATAAGATGACTTATGTACATATAAATAGAAAAGCGTTAATGCACCTGAAATTCTAAAGCAAGAAACGATTAAATGTTAAAAAGATTATTTTGACTAAGTGACAAAATATAGTCTTTTGACTAATTATATGATGATAGAAGAAATGAAGATTTAGAAAGCATCAAGACGTGGAAAGCATCAAGACACTAAAAGATATTAACGGTGAAAATTGAAAATACAAAGTCATTAAGGATGAAAATTGAAGACAAAAATCATTAACGATGAAGATGACGATGGAAAGTTATTTGGGAAGTTGATGAAGATGAGGATTGAAAGTTATTTGGAAAGTTATGGATAGTTAACAATTATTGTCTGTAAATACTAGTTTGTACTATTATAATAAGGGTTGAAACATGTAACACCTTTATATCCTCTCACGTCCACGCAATGCTCATAAGTCTACATGACGTTTAAGGATTGTCAAGTTAAAACAATATTTTCAATCAACATTTCAATTCTAGTCTTTATTTTTTTCTAAATCTTTTTACTTTTTTCAATATTCGTTTCTTCTCAAAACTTTAATTATTACAATACATACTTATTATCATCGAAATTACTATCAAAATTATTATCGAAATCTCTATTAAATCTATTATCAAAATACTATTAGAATTATCATTGAAATTTATATTATCGAAACTCATTACTCTTTTGTTTATAATTTATTCCAATGATTGATCTTTGGTATTGATGAAAGTTTAATACATAAATCCACGACGAAGAACCTATCAGGGGGATAAAACATCTCCGAAGGAAGAATTGTCTCATTTCTTGAATATACCCATAAGATTATATTTGTAAACAAAAAACAACACAAATTTCACGGTTAACAAAATGGCGTGACAGATAGGGGACCCCAAAAAATAAATAGTATGTGTTAAATTTTTTTATATGGCCATTAGTTATTGACCAACATTGTTACATGCAAAATCCCTTATATCAATATTGTTAATGGCCAATATAATTAAATTGAAGGTCTTTGAAAGGTAGATCTATTCATGCTTTTGATATTGCCGGAGATAATATAATATTTTTCTTTTCTTTTAATGGCTGATGATTATTTATCAATAACCATTCATGAAAAAAAAATTGATTTAAAAAGCTAATGATTGGTGAATTATAAGTCATTGAAATATAATTGGATATGAGTTGAGTTTGAATGATTTAATAAAAATGGTAATTTTAAAATCAAGACTTATAAAGAGGTCTGAAAAAGCATGTTTCAAAATAAAAAAAATGAAAGTGCAACGGTTTATTAACAGTTATTCTTGTTATTATATTTTAAAATTAGTTAGCATTTTCTTGCACTTTTCCATAAGGGACATCTAAAAAAAATGGTAGTTTTTTAATTGTCAATTCAAAATTTATAACGGCACGAAAAAAAAGGGTCGATTTCGAAGTAAAAAAAAATGAAGTGACGTTGTCGCATATTGTGTTAAGTCGAAATTCTTACCTATTGCAGACAATCATTATTGAGAATAATTCTCAAATAGGGAATGATGATTCTCCAAGGATGGCATGTGGTTGAAATCGAAAGAAGAAAAAAGGTCAAAGTCAATAATAGCATGTGGTTTGGTTATTGTTTTTTTCTTAATAAAAATTACTTCGACATCGAATAAAAGATTTCCAAAAGCAAAGATTTGATGATAAATGTTAGAATTCAATTACCATTCTCGAGATGGGGCATTCGACATGCACAAGCAATTGGTTATAAAAAAATTGACTGTTATGAATTAAAAATCCAATACTGAAGTTGGATGAATTCTTCTCCAACAAAAAAAAAATCAATAATGATGTTGGATTTAATCTGATTAATATTTATCTTTTTCATTTCAATAAAAAAATTAATCCTAGGGTGCTTATGTAAACATCAACATTTTTTGATTATCAAAAAATAATTTTCAACAAAGTATTGAGAAATAGTTTTTTAATAGACTATTTTGACTAAGTGTCAAAATACATTTGGTTAATTATGCGATGATAGAAGAAATGAAAATTTAGAAAACATTAAGACATAAAAAACATCAAAACACTAAAAGATATTATTGGTGGACATTGAAGATGCAAGTCATCAAGGATGATCGAAGACAAAAGTTATCGACAATGAAAATGATGATTAAAAATTATTTAAGAAGTTATGGGTAGCTAAAAATTATTATCTATAAATATTAATTTGTATCATTGTAATAAAGGTTGAAATATATAACACTCACATATTATCTTCTCTAGTCCATGTGATGTTTAGGGATTGATAGGCTAGGACAATATTTTCAACCAATATTTCAATTTCAATTTTTATTTTCCTAACTCTAAATCCGTTTACTTTTTTTAATCTTCATTTCTTCTCTAAACTTTAACTATTTTGATCCTTACTTATTATTATCAAAATTATTATTGAAATCTCTATTAGAACTATTATAAAAAATATTAAAATTATCATCAGAGTCATTATTATCGAAACTCATCATTCTTTTATTTATAATTTGTTTTAATGATTATCTTTGATATTGATAGAAGTTTAACGCATAAATTTATAACAAAGACCTATCAAGAAAATAAAAGGTCTCCAAAGAAAAAACTATCCTCTTTCTCGATGTTTGTTAACAAAAACGTGCAAATTTCACGGTTAACAACCTCCCAATAATCTTTGTTTGTTTAACGGTGTCCTAAGGATACAATTAATATTTGTCTTTCTTTATTCGTTTAAACAGTAAAAATATATTAATTTAGACGTGAGGAGTCCAGTTCAATTAATTAAGCATAATGCATGAGTTAGTTGAGCCTTTAATGATTCTTTCGGGCAGCTAAAAAAAATTGATATTATTTCAAATAAAAAAAAATTGTCATCTTCCAAACTGTGGGGTAAATTTTATGATTTCCACTTTTAAAATGTACACATGTGCGTTAGTTGAGCCTTTAATGATTCTTTCGGGCAGCTAAATTTCCATGGTCACGATGATAGTGGGTAAGGTTCTTCTCTTGAGTGCCTAGCATACATCATAATGCATGCTGTTAGTATAAATATAAACTCATAATATCTAGCTAACAATTTAATTTGCGTTAGACAAAGACTAAATTATTTACAGCAATATCATAATATTTTACATTTTTTTGTCTGTTAGTAAATGCTGAATCAAGGGGGCTAAAAAAAACTCCTTTTTTTTCCATTTTCCTCAAGCCAAACACATTATATGAGAAAATATGTTGTTACTCCTTTTTTTACAATTAAGTAGTAAAAGATAAGAAACAAAACAGAAAATGAAATAAATATTACTCGTATAAGAATGACTCAATTTTTTATTACTAAAATTTGAAGATTTAATTCATAACAAGTTCTGTTTGTAAAATTATATTGTTCCCCACCCTACCGATTTCTCTCCCAATCAAGCTCGATATATATCTGAATGCACTAATTATGCGTCTTTCAGGCTGTGGATGACTTTGTCTGAAGTTGATTTGACCTTTAAGTAAGAATGACCAGAAAAGTCATGCAAGAATCTTTTGCATGATCAATGTAAAAGCGGGTAAAAGAGAGGGTTTCCATTTTTATGTTCCAACATGTAATCTCTGTCGGAACAATTAAGTTGGATGATTAATATGAGGGTAAAATTTTCACTCTGATTTTAAGTAGTAACGAAAAATAGTCTATTGAGAGAAATAAATATAAAGTTAAAAAATTAAGATCATGAGATGATTTTTAGTTTTGAGTTTTGAAATTTTAAAAAATAATAATTAATTTTTAATTTTAGTTAAAAAAAGTTAAATCAGTTTTTAAAATATTATTAGTTGTAAAATAAATTTATTTTATCTTATTACAAATAGTTTAAGAATGTTTTTATGAGATGATGATAACAACAGTAATAATAATGATGTTAGTGATGTCAACAATAATGATAACGGTTGAAATACTAGTGATAATCGCGGTGTGGTGGAGGTGACATGGGTGGAGGTGATGATGTCGATAGTGATAGCAATGGTGGTGACAATTATCGAAGTGGTGATGACAACGATGGTAATAGTGGTAGTAGTATTGATGACGATAATGGTGGTAGTGAGAGTGGTGGGTGGTTGTGGTGGCAGTGACAAAATGTGGTATTGTTAGTAGTGGTAGTGACAATGATGGTGACAATGACATTGACATTGATGGTGGTGGTTCTAGTGGTAATAATGTCGATGTTGATGGTGATGTCAATAGTGATAATAATAATGGTGGTGACATCAAGTGGTGGTGGTTGTCATGATAGTGATGGAGGTGATGATAAGGACAATAACACTGATAGTAATGCTAATGGTGATATCAATGACGGTGACATTGATGATTGTGATGGTGGTAATAATAATAATAATAGTGATGTCAATGACAATAGTGATGATTGTATTAATGGTGGTGGTGGTAATGTTAAATGTAAAAAAAATGTGTGCTTTTGTTAAACTTAAAATCAAATTTATAAAATCTTTTTTCTTAATTTTAAAAATGGGTAAGTGTTTAAAAAATTATTTCAACTCCATTATTGTTAAAAACACATTTTGTTCTAAAAACCAAAAAGAAAAAACTTCCAACCAAATGCATCCTAGAAGTCTTAAAATGAATTAGATTTGAAATAGATTTATTATTACAATCTTTTTGTTGTTTGGTTTATTTTTTTTTTACTTTTCTTCATTTTTTAAAAGGAAAAATTCAGGGGAAATAACTAAATACATTTAGCAAAACAAAAAAAAAAATAGTTTTCCAAAAATTTTAAGTTTCCCACAAATTTAAAATTGGATATGTTATTTTTGGTTTATTAATTAAAAAATAACATTCTATGAAAACATTTTATATCTATTATGTTTCTCGCAAGATTGTTCACATGATGAGATGGGAATTTAACTTAAAGTTTCTAATAAAGTTATTTTATAACTAAATGTGAAAACATTTAATTCTCACACAACATACAGTTTATAAATATTTTTAAAAATATTTATTAAAAAAATATATGATTCTTAAATATGTGAAATTTTATCTTCTATGAAACACACTCTTAAAAAAATTCTCTTCAAAAGTTTTTAATTTTTAGGGGGTGGTGGAGAATATCTTTAAAAAATAACTGAAATTACTTTAAGAAAAACTGCATATTCACGTTATTGATTAACAATTGTTATTTTACTTTATTAAGCTTCAAAAATACGTTCTCCACAATCATAATTCATTATTTTTCAATCCTCTATGGAAGCAAAAATATCTAACTACATATAACAAATTTCGTCCCCATTTATGAAAGTGATATAATATCTATACATATTCTGCTTCTAAGGTAATTGCATGTTTTCTCATTTTAATACGAAATATACTAATAATATAATTGTACATATTCTTCCGAATAAACAGTTCACTATTAATTAAAATTCACGTCAATTTATGTATGAAAAATTTCATGTCAATTCTAATAAATAAGGTGCGCCTTACTATCTATTTAGTCGAGTTTGTTCACATCCTTGGAAAGGACAACTTCATTGCGAAGTTTGGACCTAATTCAGCATTGGTATTTACTGAGCTTGAGGTTCCCCTAGCGATTTCAGTGGCTGCTTACTAGCTAACTTATCCGAGAGCTTAATTTTTTATTTATTTTTTAATTAATTATTCATTTTTTATTTCTTTAATTAATACTTGCGTTTCATCAATGAACATTAAACATAAGGTATTTATAAAATAACTGAAAATAATATTAGATTAATTAGTTTTTAAATATTTTTTTAAAAATATTTTCTTTGATTATTTTTATTTTCAGTAAAATATTTATTTATAAATAAATCAATCAATACTTATTTATACATTTATTGATGTTACTTGTACCATACATTGAAGATTTTAAAGCAAAAAGCAGAGGAAGAAAAACGGGGGAAAACAAAGGAGAGAAAGGCAGAATTTGGGGATAGGTGGGCTTCTAGAAGACCATTTCGTATAAAGCCCATATAAGGCAGGGGGGCCACGAAACACCTCCAAGTCAAATGCTCACCAACTCCTACCTTTACAAAAGAAATTGCTTATAGACATAAATGAAGAAACTAATGGCGTTTTTTTAATGTTGTTAATTGTTATTGAGGTCTCCAATTTAATTGCTACTTCATTTAATCAATTATCAACAAATAAACATATAAGGATTAATGTGCTGTAAAGCTGAAGTGGTTTGCTTGGGCATCCACTTAGGCCCGACGTTTTTTTATTGGCTCTCAATCGTTTTCCCTTACTTTCCATTTGTCCATTGCCCTCTGGATTCTCTTGATAGCACCTGTAACTAAAAATTAATAATGAATTCCTTCTAAAAATAACTATGATAAATATATATATTAAAGTTCACTTTTTTTTTAGTTTTATAGCTGATCCATAAAATTAAAGCATAGCTTGTGAGAATGCATTAAGATTTCGTTAAAAAGTCAAAGATCTTGGTGATTCAAAAAATGGCAGCTCTAGTAAAATGATATAATTATTGATTATTAAATGATTAATGGATGATATTTAGTAAGCACGCAGGGGTCAATAGTGTAGTAATTATCAGAATAATGATATATAAGGATAGGAAAATTTCCTCATATAATTAATTACTAGACTGAATTATCTTGATCTGAATAGTGTCTATTAATTTGACACAAACTAACTCAGATAAGCCATAATATATATTATTCAGTTGACTAATTCGTTCATATTTAGTAATTATTATTTTAAAATGCTTATATTGAGTCATTGAAAATGGTTTGCGTTTTATAGATAACATTTCGAGTGTATAAAAAAATTTTAAAAGTCAATATTTTTTATTAGTTTTGAAAAGTTATGATGACATGAAGAAAACTTATATATAGTTATTTTAATTTAAAACTGTGTTTATCTTCAATTATATGTATTTCTACAAGTATTATAGCATTTTTATCCTCATGTATATCTTTTACAGGAGATAGCGATACTTAAAATACAATCCAACATTAAATGTAAACATCTGAATTTCTTAACAAAGATTTGAAGTATAGTTTACGGCTTTAATTACAAGAGGCTAAACCTTTTTTTATCAGATTCAACTCTGTTTATATTCAATGTTGTATTATTGTAATAACTAGAAGATTCTCTTTAATTTGTACCTTTTTTAGCATAATTATAATGCTTGTGTTGTCACGAAACTAATAACCCCAAAATCGTTAGTCGTGGACTTTAGTTTCTTTCGTAGAGAATGCAGCTCTCTTACCTTTTATATCGAAAGTAATCCTTGTTGATTGTGCTAGTCTATATTTAATGTGAACTATGTTTACATTTGTGGATGAGAGGGTTGAAACGGGGAAAAACTTGAACCATTAATTTCGAAACCCATTCAATAATCCTTGGAATGATTGTTTCACGACAACACAGTGGGAAGTAAATGGGCACACATAAATATATAATTAAGTCGCATAATGTTGTGTAACTCAAAGTGAACCGTGCAAAGCATTGTTGGGGCACCAAAATCTGCCGTTTCAGCCTAAAAAAAAGGAGCCTACTTAAGGCTTTAGGCCTCCAATAATAATTATTAAATGAAAATGTTTGATAGCTTTTCCTTTTTTCTAAGGGTGGAGCAAATACACTAGGCAAGAAGCTAGATAATGAAGTGAGAAGAGTGCATGTAGTGTAATATAAGTTGTGTTGATCTTGACCGCGGCTGTTAATGGACAATGAAGAAACATATAAATAATATTACTGTGTATGGTTTGAACAGGCCGGTCCTTCTATAAACCTAGTCCACGCGTTCGGAGGGGATGTCTTCCCTCGTGAGAATAAGGAGTTGCATGAACCAAGACTTTTGTTCTTCCATATGGGTCTCACAATGTCAAAGATAATTAATTGTTCTTCAATGTGAACCCGCGCGTACGAAGGGCGTTCCAAATAAAGAATGAATGAATAACATTGGTTTCACTAAAAAAAATTACAATTTATATATATATATATATATATATATATATATATATATTATTTACTCATTACATCATTTATTTTATTGGATAAATAGTTACTTTTATTTCTAAATATGTAATTCGCTGACAAATGTGTTCGTGAGAAATGAAAATATAAAATTTAACTCCTGACTATGTAAAAAATGCGACAAATGTATTTGACCATTAACTTTCATCCTTTATCGTTAATAAAATAGCTCACTTGACACAGATGAATGAATTTTTTACTGAAATGATTACAAACGTGACCATTTCTAATTGGTCAACATAGGAACATATTTATCATATAATATTTTTTTGACTCTTTGTCTTTCTATTCTCAAGGGAATAAGAATGAATAAATAACTATTTTTTGTTAACAAATACATCTCTCAAAGATGAAAATACAAAATTTAATCTTCCAAAGTATAAAAAGTGCGACAAATATATTCGATTGTTAACTTTCATCTGTCATTGTTAATAAAATAGTCTAGATTCAAAGAAGTAAAACATGAAATATATTTATCTTTTATTTATAATAGATTGTGATTAATTATTATAATTTTAAAAAATTTGTAATGATTTATACACTTTAAACTGGCGACAACAAAAGGGAAGATAAGTTTTCATTCTTTCACTATAAACACCTCAAACAATATACTGACTTGGATATTAAAGTCCATTTTCAGGTACTCGTGAGATACATTTGTACTCACTAAGAACATGATGTATAAACTTTTTTTATTTTTAAGCTTAAATTTAATTGCGTGTCGATTTATTTAAAACAGATCAATAATGACATAAATAAATAATAAGTATGAATAAATTTATTCCAATAAATTACATGTGTGTGAAAATATTTAATCTATTCGCAAACGCATGCTCTTTAATCTAAGATGTGGACATGTATGTACAATGACATATAGTAGTTTTAATCACAATGCAACATAATTACATTGTTACCGTCATTAAGCCAACTCTCGTAGCCATGGGGAAAGTGGTGAACTAGAGAGTTGTAAAAGGGAACAATATTTGTAATATTTGGCAGAATTCTGATGATAACATCGTAGTTGTAGAGAATTTGGATGCTTGGCTATGCTCCTCATTATTTCAGAAACTTTACTTTTCAAACGGAAGAGCAACTTCATTAGTAAATGGGGTAGGATTTTTGTTATTACTTCACTTAGGAGATTTTCTATCATTTCTATCATTGTGATTTGGGTGTCGATGCACCCACAAGGTTCCTATTCATATGACTTCATCTATATTCTCATAACTTCATTTTTTTTTGCCAAGATTTTTTATAAAGAAATTGAGAAAGTAAATATATAACGCATAGCAACGAAAAGGCAATTGGTGTCATTTTTTTTCCTGAAACTTGTCTTCTGAAAACTACTTTTTGGCACGTGTTACAATTTTAATACTTTTAAAAACTACTTTTTGAAATGTGTTAATATTTTAACACTTCTAGGAACATCTTTCGGCAAAAAGGATATTTTAAAAAATACAAATAGGAAGTTAGTACAAACGAATGGTGTAAATAAAAAACCAGATACTTAGCATACCTTTTTCAAAAAAAAAAATGGTGTAAATAACCATTACCCTTCCTTAAGTCAATTTTACTATATATTATTTTCCAAGGAACCGCAAGTTTAGAAAGAAAAAAAAAATGACCCACTATTCTTTAGACAGTTAATCCGCCCAAAGAACAGACTCGTAAAATATTTCTCCACTTTGGGTTGGAGACAGGGCTAACCTGCATGAAAGATAGTTTGGTTTTGGTGGGTTCTTTTTTTTTTTCAGTATCAAGAACGAGGCTTAAACTTAGGATTTCATATAAATTATGGAAACCTCTCCCCACTAACCTACATGCGATATAGCAAACATTTTTTTTATAGTCTTACTACGTATTTCCTCTTCGGGTTCTTACTTCTTACTTTGCACTCTTGTGGTTTTTCATTTTCCAAATAGTAAGGGCCTTTTGTTAGAGTTTGCTTACAATATGGAGTATTCCCTTTTGATGTATTCTTTTGGTTCAGATGTATATGACAATAATACCGATACAGTGCTTATCGATCATTTACGAACCCTGTGATTTCCTTAATAATGAATCAACTATATTATTTTATGACATTCTATGACCATCCCTGTTTTATAAGAATCAGTCAAATGATTCTCCGAGCTTCCTTTTGGGAGAAACAAAGTTTATAGGAATCCTGGGAGGTGATTTATAATTTTATATGTAAGGTTGAAAAAGTAGCAAAATAAGATTAAAGGAAATAAGAGTGAGACAACATGCAAAAAGAAAGAAAATAAATTAATGAACGTAGAAAAGAACGAAAAAAAAAAACTAAATGGACTCGTTCATTTTTGGCGATGGATGATCCACGAGTTCTGTTGGTATTGTCTCAAGTCAACTTCAACATCAGATTTAAAGTTTTGGAAATGGTGCTAACTTTGACTTAGGATGATGAGAACGACTTTGACTTCGAGTCTTTGAGGAAAAATAGAGGGATAATTGGTTTGTGTTGGACTAGCAAAGAGCAGAAGGAGAAAGTTAATTACTTGCTTGGAAAATGATAGATCCTTACCATAAGAGATTATACAAAATGAAACTCAAGCCTCAAGGAATTGATCAACTTTGATTTTCTCCTTTTTTGTTCACTTGAATAATTTGACTTAAGATCTGTTTTTTTTTTTGTTTTATTATTGTTTTATTTCTCATGGTTAATTAAGCTCGGGTATTAATATGAACTTGTACTAAACTGTCAATTCTTAACTTAAAAATGCTTAAAAAAACAATAAATATGCATCAAGAAACATCAATGTTCAAAAAAATTATTTTAGAATAATTTTTTATCTGCTAGATTTTTTTATGACTTTGAACAAAATTAGTCTCCAAAATATGTTTTTTCTTTCTTTCTGAAAATAAAGTGAGCCAATTCACCCAACCCAAGGGACAAGTTGGGTTACATTATTTGTGACTTGCAAAATGTGAGACAATTCAACTCCTTTTTTAGCCAACAAACAATGTACTTTCACAGCTCTATATTGACAAATTAATGACAGACAAGTAGATGATACATATTTCCTCCTATAAATAATTATTGAATAAAATTTACTAAGGTACGTGCAAGTCCTCTACTATAATTTACTAGTTATTATGTACTTGTTATATTGTGACTCTTTACCGGGACGAGACTTGGAATTTTATTTTGGAATTATTTGATGCTTTTAAAAAAAATTAAAAGAAATAAAAATAATAATTTTATACACCTTCGTGGGATGAAAGATTAATATGAAGAAAATAAATATAGAAAGGAAAGAAAAAAAAGATAAAAGATATAATAAGTAATGTAATAGGAAATAAAAAGAGAAATAAAAAATGAGTATAACTAAAATATAAATAAAATGAATTTAAAAAAGTTATTTTAAAAATAATTATGTACTTTGATATCAGTTTGAAAGCGTGGCATGGATCAAATAAACAGAGTAAAAGCAAATGGGCTTTACGCTAGACCTGTGAAGGTATGACAATATCTCTGCCGGGCATTTGAAGTTGGCCATCTAAAATATAGGGCCACTTTAAGCCCAGCAAGAGGTTTCGCTTGTAAACCAGGCTTCAAGTTAAGTTAAAAGAATATATGACATTTAAAATAAAATAAAATTGGGCATGCTTCAAGACCTCGAATTTACGCATTTTCACTCATAATCACATCCTCTTTTGTAATTGAATTAATAAAGCTAGCTGAAAAGTTAGTTAACAGTTAAAAATTTGAAACTGAAAAATTAATTTTGTATATTATAAATATTCAGTAAAATTAACTGTTAAAATAATTGAAAAATATAAAATAATAAAATATAATAAAATCATGATTTATTTTAAAAAAACAATTAAAAAATTGAATAAATATATAAAAGATAAAAATAGAAGAAAATATAAAAAGATAGAAACTAACATTTTTAAAAATAATACTTCAAATAACATTTCAAAAAATAAAATTAAAATTTGTTTACCAAGTAGTCAAACAAGTTTTTTTCAACTAGTAAAAAAAATTAAAACCTAACTCAAATCGTTGAACATAGCCTGAATAACAAACTATTGTCTAATATTTTTAAAGTTAATTAATATACCAGTTCTAAAAACATTAAATTGTATAAACTTAATTTTCAAATTATTTTGTATATTAAATAATAGACAATTTAGTCCGGCCTTACAAGATGTGATTATGTGTTGATAAAAAAAAAGTGATTATGTTTGTTGAATAATAAGATTAATTCTTATGTGAAATATTTATAATCTAGATGGAAAAAACAAAAAACTTGTCTTCAATACCGGTACATAGTGATATCACTAATTAGTAATTAAGCATCAATGTTAATAATAACACTGTATCTCCACGCCTCCTACAAAAAGTAGGTTTCGTTGATGTACCCATGCATAACAGAAAGTGGCGAGCGCGACAACTTGGAGGTGACTTTTAATTTTTTTCTTTCTGGTTTTGGACGGTAAAAATGATTAGGGTTTAAGGGTGCAGTTATGATAAATCTTGAGTGTCATTTTGTTGTATTTAATCTTTCTGGATTATTCTGTTTTTAGTATTAAACTTAAAATAATGTGTTGTATATTAATTACCTTAAAAAATAATATATTCATGTTGCTTAGGCGTATAAAATACAAAACAAGTTTATAGTTAACTGGTATTTTTAACACCTTGTTTGAAATGCATGCCAAGGTTTTGATTTGTAGGATTTCCAAGCTATTTCTAAGATGCTGTGAGAATCAATCACCAACGAAATGGTCAAGAGCAAGGTGATAATTAAGATAGCGCAAGCTCATTATTTAATTAGTGAACAATGATCAAATCCTCCTAAATATTAATTGTTGTTGCTCGTCTTGTGTGTTCGCCTTTGTTCTAAGGAACCTATATAATGTAGGATTTGGTAACCTTTAAACCTAGCTTGCATAGCCACCCATAGTCTCTGGCTTTTATTTACCAAGGGAAAAGAAATAAGTGAAGAATTTCCCCCACAAACAAGTTGCGGGTTTTAGTAAGTTACTTGCTCAATTTGTTCTTAGTGGAACTCGCGTAAATCCCACTTTCCATTTGTACTAAGTCGTATATCTCGTTGAAAATGTGATTGATTATGGCCTTTGATTGTAGTGAATAGGTATTCATAGGAGGGATCCTTGTGTTATGCCACCAACTTTTGTAATCTGCTGGCCTCAGCCAATAATACTTTTTAGTTAAAGAGCAAAAGAATCTTCAAGTTTGTAGATGTTATTACTTATTAGGCAGCAGACAGTAGAGGGATCTCTACATAAAAATATTATCTAAATTTAATTTTTAACGGAAATATTTTTTTTTTGTTTTTATTTACTTTTTTTTATTAAACTTTGAATTAGTCCAAATTTATTTTCGTTGATGAATCTAAGGTTTGGACAAAAAAATTCTCAATATCCTACATCATTCTTGTACATTTTGTACGTGCATTCTTATAGAGTATCTGTATATCTAAAAAGAGTATCTGTGTATGCACTTGACTAATTCCTATAGACTCCGTGCGCGTGTGTACGTGTACAATAAAAAATTAACCTATAATTAATTGAAAGAGTAATATACAAGCAATAAAAAATGTATATCTTCCATGAGCTGAAATTTATTTAACACTAAACAATAAATGATTAAAAAATGAATAAAATCGCAATATTTTTTTGCAAAAAAAAAGTTGATTAACTCAATCATACTATATGCTATTAATTAATTCTAAATTTTTAATGCTAAAATTAATCAAACATATATAGATCAATAATATTTTAAATGATTAAATAGATTGGCATCATTATTTATTCAAAAAGATATTTTAAACAAAAATTGAGTCTAATTATTATAAATGCGTCCCAAACATTATTCCAAACATGCTCCATGAATGATTGCACAACTGATTTTTCAAACACATGAAAAGTCTTTGACATATATGAAATATAATTTAAAATATAAAAATAATGAATAAAATCTTTCTATTAATAAAACTAATATTTTTTATGATATAATTAATTAGAAAATTATTTTATTTATAAATGAATTTTTTTACCCTTAGCATTATATAAATTAACACGGAACTATACATATCTACGCATACAAAAGTGTTGGTTGGAAAGGATAACAATTATGTTTATCACAGAAAATCAAACGCAATAACGTGTCTCTTATGATATTATGGTTGAAAATGTTTAAAGCATTCGTTTTAGTTGGATAACAGAACAGTGAAAACACTGAAGCATTGAAGACCTTATCCATCCTTTTCGGTAGAACAAAAAGACTGTGCAAATGCTTCTTGTGAAGCCTAATGCGGCACCTGTACTCCAATTTCACCAGAGAAGCGCAAAAGCCGTGTTTGAAAAACAAGCATGTATTTCGACACAGGCAATTGCAGATTATGATGATGATGGAGACACTATGCATGAGTGTGATCACATGCATGTGTAGGAATAGTTCCTTATATTGTTCCCTAATTTATTTTTGTATGAGGTGATAAGAGAGAAAAAAGTAGGTTCCTGAGATAAAGTTGCTCTTATTTCAAATGGTATTAGTAAATTCTAGAAAATTGTTTTAAATGCTAATAACATGTGTATGGTGTGTTTGATCTTTATTTGCCAAAATTGTTTATAGTTTTTTTAAATGTAATTAAACTAGACTGCTCCTATAGTTGGTGGAGAGTAGTGGTGTAAGACACATGACAAAGTGTACAATTGAGGGAGATGTAGAACAGAATAAAAACAGAAAAGAATATGAAAATAACAACTCCAAGCTTTTTTAAAATTATTTATTTATTTTAAAAACACTTTTAAAACTTAATATTTGGATGAGGAATTGATTAGCAAGGAGAATGTAGTTGTTTTAGAAATGATAAAGAAATCAAGCATAGCCCTGTTATCTTTCATGTTGGTGGGGGACAGGTTGATATTTTTTCCTTAATATTGTTGTCATCAAAATTGTTTATTTTATGAGCATTAAGTGGCCCAATCACTCTTGAATTCCAGGAATAGATCATGGCTCACATCTCCGTTGATCTATTGGCTAGACACATTTCTATCTAATATTGTACCGTACAACTCGTATGCTTAGCATATGTCCTATACTACACTGGGGCATGACAAGACACGTTACTGAAGAATACTTAATTGGTAAATTGGTGAGGATTAACTTGAGTGTCAAACTTTTTTTTTTTTGCATGTATTCCTGTAGCACACTGAAGTAAGGAGATTTGAGATCAGACCAATATTAGATAAGGAAAGAAACCTAACCTGACTAGTTGAGTAATGAAATTGGTAAGAACAACTATAAAGTATTATGGTAAGATTTTTATCCTAATTTAAAAAATTACCAACTAGAGGTAATTAGAATGGATTTATCTTTATCTCTACCTAATCCAAATTTTTGGTGGAGTCATTTTCAAGAAATATAAAACAAACAAGCTATAAGAAAAAAAAAAAGCTAGGAGAGAAAATGTTATGCACTCTAACCGTGTAAAAGTAAGTGCAAATTAAATACTTTTACATTCTCGTATAGTCACGTTCTACTGTGTATGGTAACAAGGGCGGATCTAAAGGGGAGCTCGAGCTCCCCTTCCTTGAAACTTTATATATATATATATATATATTAAGTTAATTATTATTAAATTATATAAAATTATTTTTATATGTGATTATTATAATAATGGTTAATATTAATTAGTCTAAAATTATGTAAAATTAGTTGTATTTGTTGTTTTATTATAATGATTAAAGTGATAATTAAAAGAAAAAAAATTATAATCCCTTTATAAGGTTATAAATCCATCTAATTTATTTACTTTTATAATAATTATCTTTAGCAACAAGTGATTGAATAAAGTTATGCATCCCCATTAATCTAAAAACAAAACATAACAATCTTTATGTGAGTCACCCAGGATTGCAGGATTTGTTTGGAGGAAGGCAAGAATTAATGTGACGGTTTGGGGTGAGATGGAAAATTCGGAAGAGAGGGGACAAAGTAGGTATTTGAACTCATGTATTGGCCTGCACATATATTAAAAAACTCTTTCTTAAAAAACTTAAAAAAAATGTTTCATACATAAATATAAATAGGAAGGTTACAGTATAATTCCTCAGCCAAGGGACTTTATTAGTAAGTGTAATTTATAAAGAAAAGCCATGCTAACCAATGTCTTTAAAATATCAGTTAAAGTATAAAAATTAAAAATATTATTAATACTTTTATCATGACTTCCATTGCATCCCAATATGATTTTCACTAAGGAATATATGTTAATGCAAAACTTATAATTAAGATTAATTATATCCATATTTCAATTATGTTCAATAATTCAAAATTAATTTTGATTTTAATTTTATCGAAACAGTATTTATTAGCTTTAAACCGATCTTTCGGTAGTGATAAAAAAAAATCTTTCATTCGATTTCTGTATTTTTAACACTGCACTTTGTAATTCCATTCTTTACTATTGTACTTTATTTGATCGTTAATGGTGTCTTTGTTAATTTACAGCAACAATGTCTCCTCTACCTTAATTATTTGAAGAATATATGACGTGCAATTTGCAAAGGGGGCCAATACATATGTCCTTTGCTTTGTTTGTTTACGTACGATAATTAACTTAGCAAATTAGTCAATTGCTATAGGAAAAAAAATAGTCAAAAAGATTTTGGAATATTAGAAATTTTCTTTGGTCACTCTATAGCTCAGTGGTGATGAGTCCTCCCTCTATAATTTCAATCACTTCTTGGGGTTCCCTTTTCCGTCTCTTTCGCAATAGCATACGTAGCCAAGAAACATCAACAAACAATTTTCAAGCACTCCAACCTTTGAAAACAACATATGAGATATGTGAATCTGCGATGCAACCTTGCCGGCCACGCGTCTCAATTCTCCAACACCCGTTACTGATGATTTCAACATCAACAGTTTTCTTTTTCTTTTTCTGGGAATCAACAGTTTTTTCCTTGGATCTTCGGAAATATCTCCTTTCATCCGTATAATCCAGAGAGAAAAAAATGTGTGTATAGATTTAACAATTGTTCTAATAATTTATGGTAAGTACCATGGATAAAAATGTGTAACTAATATATATTACAATAATTATTGAGTCGACAAACTATAATCATTTCGGTGCTAAGTTCGCAATGCCTGTAAGAAACAGCATCTGATGTTGCGTGTATTTTTTTTAGTAGACTAAAATGTTCTTAACCTCTTATAATTAACTTTTATAATTGATCTCCCGTGACTGAATTCATAAATTCGCTACACACTTACTTGCGCATCTTTCTGCATATCACCGCTCATCCTATACATCTTTCAACACTTTTCTTATAATTAATTAAAATTTATTAAAAATTATCAATTTTAGTGAATCATACTTATTATTTAATAATTTTTTTTGCTGATTTAAATATGAAATCCATCCAAATTAATAATTTTTAAAAATTTTAATCAATCAAAATAAGTATTGGAAAGAGAGTCCAAACAAAATATTGCTAACATTTCTCATTATGACTATTACAAAATAAATAATGCCATTTGATGTTTATTCTCTTTTTAATATTTTTATCCCCAATTATTAAAAATCAGTAACCACCATACCATTTTATTTTAACTTCAAACTGCATTTATATTTTTTTAAAGCAAATTACTATCTAAAAAAATACAGTTAATTTTCATGTCGAGACACAAATGACCTATTTTATTTTGCACTGGTGAATGATAAGATCAAATTATTTTGGACAATATACTGGATCCCATATATGGGAAGATCTCAGTCAAAATGACCAACCTTTATTTTTGAAATTTTCAAAATTCGAATTTATCTTTTTTCTTTCGCTTTCCTTATTCACTTAAGAATTTAGACACTATGTTTCTTACTTTATCACCACCACACAAATCTGTATAAAGAAAGCCTCAAAAGTGAATATGTATTTGAACTCCGGCAGAATAAAGTAATCGTGTGATAAAATGTGAATGCAAGTGAGCTGTTTAGCAAGCAGTCTTTTTAATATTTCAAGTTGTACCTTATAGTTTATATTTCATTAGTTCCTTCTTCTTTTTTTTGTTTTTAATCAAATTATAAAATTATAAGTAGGACATATTTCACAGTTTTGCGAATGACTAATGTCAGTCAACAAATTAACTTATTATCTTTAATGTAATTTTTTTTTCTCAACAACATTTTTTGAGATCTCAAAGAATCCAATAAAATTTTATGGGATCAATGAAATGTTGGTAAGTGATTTTCCTTTAAAGAAAATTAGAAAAGTAAAAAGAAAGAAGTCAAAGGAGTGTAGAAAACAATGCATCTGGTCCTAGAGCGTGTAACTTTTCATAAAGACACATCAACATTCTCGTCCCACACTAGCCTCCAAAAAGTTCCTGTGTGCTTAACTGCTAATCGACCCGTATTGTCTCCCTTGGCTTTGTGCTAGAAGCAGAATTCTAGACCAACTCCATCACCTATCCCTATTTTATTCGTTGGAAACGTGTCCATATTCCATGTCTTGTCAACACGTTAACTGTAGACCTTGTTCCTATAAATATAACGCAACCCCTTAGAATTTAGATAGATTCCGCCGAAAGAGTCTTGCTAACTACTTAGACTGAAGGAAAGAGAAGCATGAGGGTGTTTTCTCGGTTCAAATTTCTGTCAAGAGCAGTGCACGAGGAACAAGAGGGTGAGCATGATGGGGAGAGAAACAGGTACCCTTTAACAGAAGCAAGTTTGTGCACGTCCCTAACGCTAACAGTTTGGAGAAAATCCCTTGTGATTAGTTGTAAAGGATTCACTGTGATAGATTCATATGGAAACCTTGTGTATCGGGTGGACAATTACATCATGCACCCTAACGAACTCATTCTTATGGACGCTTCAGGAAACTCTCTTCTCACCATGCGCCGCTCCAGGGTATGTGTATAATTAGCATTCCCTTCATCTTTCTTTCTACGTTTTAATGCATAAGTTTATCGCTTTTCCTATGTTAAGACTTACCCGCATTTAGCTAATCAACTTATTAAACAAGTACTAATCATATAAACACTTGTATATAAGCTGCTTTTATAATCAAAAGAAAATATGATTAAACTATTTTTGTATAAGTCGTTTAGAGAATTTATTGTAGTTAACAAGTTATAGTGTACCATAGATTATTTTCAAGTGTCATGTCAGAAGATAAGTTCAAATAAATTGTAAATAAGCTTTTTTTTAATCGTGTTTTTTAAGCCCATAGCTAAGGATCAAAGAAATGATAAAATGGCAATATTTATAAATGCAAAATCAGATTAAAGAAACGGGGTAGGAGGAGTATATAAAATTTTTGGATGATATTTTGTCGGTTGAGTATATAAAATGCTATTTATGGTTGTTGATGACATGTTGATTTTATTTGATTGCAGAAGCTAGGGTTAGTAGATAGATGGTTTGTGTATGAAGGGGAAATGGGGAAGCAGAGTACGAGGAGTAAGTCGGTTAAGTCAAAAGAGAGACCAGTTTGTTGTGTACGGAAGCGTGTGAATATTTTAGACGGCAAAGCCAACAAGGTTCAGGCCTACGTGTACCGCGCTGCCTCGGATTCAGATAAACGACATCCGGCGTTTACAGTTGAAGGTTCCTATGCACATAGAACATGTAAAGTGTTGGATGAGTACAAGAATGCCGTCGTTGAAATCAAGAGAAAGGAGGCCAATACCAAAGACGTTTCTTTCGGGATAGAGATTTTTCAGTTAGTTGTTCACCCTGTGTTTGATCCTAGTTTTGCCATGGCACTCGTTTTACTACTGGATCAAATGTTTTCATAATACTCTTCCATAGAGTAACACATTTCTAGTTTCTATAGTATACCATTTTACTCGAAAGGCACTGTAAATTAGCTGGAGAGATCTATATAAAACTAAGAAAAAAATATTGAAACAGTCAACTACAAAGTGTTTCATTTCATGTCAAGCAAGAAGCTACACAGATGCGCATGTTTGGATCTGCATCAAAGATCCAAGCTTTCCTCTTAATTCACATCAATTTTGACTCAAAAACAAGAATTACTTACTTCAGTATGATGTGCATCAAGCAAACATGTGGTTAACCTCTCAAAGTTTATGTTAGGAATGGAATTCATTTCCTATGAGGCTGAGTATGCAAACAGTTCAAATCATCAGACTGCATCCTCGCTATTAATGGCTTAAAAGTTAAAAAGAACTAAAACTTCTTTTAATTCAATAAATAACGTATAAAGACTACAAGTATTATCCAGGAGCACATAATGCATGAGGTATCATTTTAAGTTTTAACCATATTTCTAAAACAAGGCTATATACAAATATTAGACACTGCTGTAAGTTACAGCTGCACATAGCTGCGAACAAATTTGGATCCTCTCAGCTTCATTCCCTCCAGCAGCCATCTTGCAGCCAGCATCTAAACCCTTAAATTTGTTATTATGCAGAAATTAGAGAGAAAAGAGGATATAAGAGAAGGTTGAGATTTTGGACGGAGGGAAGTGTTGATGGAGAGCCGGAAGGATATGGATCCGAAACCGCAAACGTGGCATTAGTAAATTTAGCAATTAACCCAGGCAAAAAAAAAAACTAGTATAAGAAGCATGCTATAGAATGGCAGTTGCATGCAATTCATAAAAGATACACACAAAGAATGAGGGAACTTAATCTCACTAATGCTTCGTACTCTAAGCAAAGAATTCTGCTGTTTTATACACCTGTTTTAATGTTACAACATTTGGATCATGTTTGCCTCTGAACATAAACACTAACAACAAATTCATCGCAGGCTTGCAGCCACAACATAACAATATGTACAAAGTAGCCTTTTACTAACCTAACATTTGCTAATCACACAACAGCTGCCAGCTGCTGTCTGCTGATGTGTTTACTGCCAATAATTGTTTGATCAATCTGTGTTGTCTCTTCCCCTTTTCCAGTCCATCGCTACTACTTTTCCAACCTGCTTCTGACCATCATGAGCCTTATCTAAATCCCTTGCAGGTGGGGGCATCATATAATGTTGCTTCAAGATGCTGGCATTTGTACGTTTGTTTTCCACAAAAGAGTCTCTAATTTGTTTACTGGGAAATGATCTACTTGATTTTGAAATAGGCCACACAATGTGCCCTTTCTTAGCAATATTGGAGTGACCACTGTTCTTATTCTCGACTATGGAAAGTCTTGGCTTCTTTGAGGGCATTATCTGCTCCACACTTCTGGCCACCATGTCAGATCCGATCATTGAAATTGGTCTTGAAGACGTCTCCTCAAGTTTCTCATCTGATTTATAGTGGCAAGATTTCATGGCCTTCAGTGAAGTTTTCCTTTGCCATTTTAAAATTCCATCTGAACTCTGCCTCATTAAGTGAGTTGCAATTTCACAGAGAGTTTGTGCAGCAGTTAATATTATTGGACAACGTTCATCTGTCACAAACAAAAATGCTAAGCAGGAGGTCTTGCTATACTAGAAACTTCAGTAAAAAAGTTAGATTAGAAAGAACAGATTTTCAAAATAGTCAAACAAGTGTACACATTCAAAAAGATGTGTTGTTCTCAATAACAACATACCATTTTCTTTAGTATCAACTTGGCCTCCAAATTCTGTATTTTCAGGACAGAGATCAGTAAGATAATTCCCAGAGAGAGAGGGAGAAGAGAAGAATCAGATGATAAAAAGAAAGTAGAGATAAGCAATAACAAATTCAAGTAGCCTAAGAAAAAGTTACCTGCTTTAGCCTGAGAAATTTCTGAACATGGTACAGAAGATGAAGAATCCAATTGATGGAAAGGAAGGTTAGCAAATAAAGATGAGAAATTCCTTTTGTCTGAACTACCAGATGAAGGAACAAGGCTCTGATCATAACTGAATGAATCAAGGTTTGAGAAGGAACTGCGATCAGCATCTGTAGAGCTAGCAATGACACCTATCCTTGACCATTTACCTTGGCACATACTTCTACTTGTTGATAACTTACCTGCGTCAGAATTAGTTCTAGAATGACCAAAAGCATGTGACCATGGAAAGGTTGGCAGGCTTGGCCGACGAGACACTTGCTTGCCTGACCGTTGGTCATTACCATTCTTTGTGGTAACAGCAGGCTTGGACACATCAAGCAGCAAAGACTCCAAATCCTGGAATGGATGGAGTGCAATTCGTTCCAAAACATCCTTAGGTTGATGTAACGGGAAGTCAAGTGGACTAGTTGTACTTTCTACTTCACTACAATGATCCTGGAAGTCAAGCACTAATAAGTACAAAATGACATTAACATTATATACAGTTTTATTATCAGTGGAGGTAAATTAGAATAGGCATACATGACCAAGTAAAAGCAAAAAGTTTTAGTGCCTGAAGAAGCCAAATAGGATGGGGCAGCCTTTACGTAACATATATGAAGCAATCCATTAAAATTCGAATTTTAGTTTATTAAAGCCAAAAATGAATGCATATTTGAAACATTTAATACTGACCTTCTGACATGAAGACATGTCTAATGTGCAAGACTGCTCTTTATCCCCATTACCAACACTTTCTATTGCACAAACTGAGCTCAATTGGCAAGTTGACATTTTCATGTTGGAGGAGTAATCCATCTCGGCCATATTTTGGGACCGAATGGGTTTCGGGTGCTGAAGGATAGAGCATGCCTTTCTAACTGAATTTAAAAAACTATCACTCATACTTGATGTTTTCTTCCCTTTATCTTTGCTTAAAATGGGGAAGTCAAAAGTGCCCCTAAGAAGCTCCTCTAACGGTGGTTCCTCCATAAGCTTTGTGACATCATGAAAATCATGTTTCAGACCATATAGCCCTGGCAACAGTTTCCAAAAAATTGATTGAAATTTATTCAAGTTTCACATAGTAATCACAGCTGTAAAGCATAAAAGAACCTAAACAAAGTATTCTGGCAGAGAACCTGAGCTTTATTAAAATCTTAAGTATTAATTAAACAGCTTATATTTGTTGCTTGGAATTGTAGATTAAAGGTGTCAGAACATATATAATTTGCTGATGTGGCCGCATGTGGGTTAGGTACTAACTATTAGACATAAAGCTAACCGATACAAAATCATATACTGGGAAGAAGCAGAAATTTTGATATCCTCACATAAAGAGCTGGCTCAAAAATATTGGAAATTATAATTAAAAAAGAATAGCTGATACTCTAAACTTCTACGAAGGCAAAGAATTGAACATTATTAAACTGCCTCCATAGTGGCACAAGTATAGCCAAAATGATATTGAGTTCAAGATTCAAGAATAATAATGCAACAAGGTACAATTTTGAGAAATCAAGGCATTATAGTAAGAAGACTGCAGTTGTTAAAGTATATCTGTTATGAGAAATCAGCAATATAAACATGCCTGATTGCCTTTTAAGCTGGATAAGCAGATAATCAAAATAGGCCTGTTTCTGGCTTCAATATCATTACAAACATGGTAGTAAAGAAAAAAAGAAAGGAAGTCTCAGTTGTGTCATGAACTTGGTTTTTGAAAAAGAATACACAATGTATATCCATATCAGTAGACAACTTCAGATGAGTTTTCTCACATATTAAATGGAATGACCTGAATTGTTGGATAACTTAAGTAATTAATGCTACAAACACACAAATCAGATATCAAACAGGTTAAATGAGCCCCTGGCTATCTTCAATCACAATGTTCAAGAAATACATGGAGAAAAAAGTTCACGAAGAAAGAGAAACTACAGGAGATTTATGAAGAAAGAGAACAATAAGCCTAATAATTACATTACATACCAAAAAAGTTGTTCCCCCCAGATGTAAAACTGAAGATTGATGCACCCATCTTCATAGAGGATGACTCAAATTTAGCCTTCACAGAAGGCACTTTAAAATTCCTCTTATCACCACGCTTGCTAGAATTGCTCTTTTGCTTTGGTAATTGATTTTTCTCTACACCAAAAGAAATCAAGGAACATAAAAAGTCAAATAGCATATAGATAGAAAGCAATAGATGGCCTGTTTGGTGGGAAAATACCTGGAGAAGTACAGTTTAAATTATGCAATCCAAGTTTGTCAGAAATATCCTTTGACTCTTCAATTCCATTAGGGCTCAAAGAATCTTCTGGTTGGGACATCCGTGGCCTCTTTGAACAAGAACTATTACTCCTGTTTGATTTTGCTGCTTTTCGTTGTAATGGTACACCTTCTAATCTGGAATTAATTACAGAAAAATTTCTTCCATTACCACTAGGCGTATTTTTGGACACCTCTTCACCCTCGAGATGGGGCAGCAGACTAGAATTCTTAGAGAGTTGAGTTTCTACAAATTTATTGCAGGAAGGAAACTCAGGCACAGTTTTTATACTTGCAACATCTGGCACAATAACAGTGAGTCAGTAAAACCATGTAATAATGAATAAAAAAGCAAAAGGATGATGAGTATATCACAAGTTGAGACTGAAATTAATAGGCTAAACCTAAACCCAATAAGGGACAATTCATCCAATACGGCATGCATCCAAGAAATCAATATCTATTAGGAATAGATGATTACTTGAAACAGTCCGAGTAAAAGCTATTTATAAGTCAAACAACTGCAAAGTGCAAAAGAAGCACATTGGTTTAATCCCGCCTGTGTATGGGGGATGACTCAAAACCAAGCATTGAGCAAACAGAGTGAGCATCTCCACCACTAAGCAGAGCTCCTCCAAGTTGGAGCCTCCAACACTGAACTAACACACATATATGGCATGCTTCAAATATACACTCCAACAACTTCCTCTCCCATCAATGGACAAAATAATATCAACATGTTTCCACATTCAACATCAAGTTCAACCTTCCGTTATCTTTCTAATCAATATTATTGACAAGTGTAAGAATTACAAGACTGCTGCCGTAGTCAGAGCAGTTGTCACTACTCACTAGGTTCATTTTCAGTTATAATGATGTAAAAATTATGAATATCCCAGTCAAAGACAGTACAATAACTCATAAATTATCTAAATTACATTTTCCCAGCTTCCAAATTTGCATTATTTCATAACGCTCAAGACCACCAGCAAACAAACAACAGAATATCACAGATCAAATCACCAAAACCCCAAAGCCAACGACACACACTCATACATAGACACAGCAATAACAAAAAAAAGAAAACAAAAACAAAATAAGGGTTAAAAAAATAACATAAAGAAGAAGAGAAAGGAAATAGAAATAGAAATAGAAATTGGGGAAAGGATAATGAGCGAAACCATTTTGAATTAGCGAGAAACCCTCCGATCCCATCAATTTGGGGGTGGCTGCCACGTCAAGTGGTAACGGCAATTCAACAGCGTCCATGGACGGAACCCTAAACCCCTTCGCGAATCTGGTAGCTGTGGCGAGTGTAGAGTGAGGAGAGAGAAAGTGAGTGTTTGGTGCGAAGTAGCATGTTGCGGCTGTTGAAGAATTTCTAGGGCAAGTTTTGGGATTCAAAGATTGCTATATATAGTTTTCGGGAAATGGTCTCAAGTGTTTGGTCCTAGGGAATATTCCGGTAAGAGCAATCCCACATTATTTTATAACACACTTTTATCTTTATGAAATTGAGAGTTAGGTTTTTCTCTTTTACTTAATTGACGTGGCATTATCCATTTTGTTCATGGATCAATTAATGCAGGTTTATCACCCAGATTAACATATTATTAAGTTGTAGTCCTTTTTTCTTCAGATATATAGAACTACATCTTTTTAGGTTAAGCGTTATTACCTGTATGCTTATATAATATTCTTTTAACTCATTTATATTTTTAAGAAAATTGATAATATTAAAATTGTTAACAATTAATATATATTTTTTTAAAATTATTGAAACTTGTAATCTCTCTTTTTGTTTAATTACTTTATACTTAATTAATTAATATATGTTTTTCTTCTTTTTCAATCCTTTTAAAAAGAGAAAATAAATTTCTTATAAAATAATTAAGAATATTTTAGTCAAAAGTTAATTTATGCAAATAAAATTTAAAAATACTGTTGTAAAAGGGATAAACAAATTTTTAAAAAATTTCTTATACTTAAAACTTAAAAACAGATGTATACTTTATTTAGGTTACAGCATTAAAAATACATAAAAAATTAATTAAAATAATTAACTTTCAAAAACTCAATTTCTAATTTTTAGTTTCAAAATAAAACTCCTTTGGACAATTTCAATCCTATTAAAATTAATTTAAGAATATATTTTTGTAGTGATAAAAATAATGAGGGTAACTATATTAATGGTGGTGATGACCGTATCATTGGTGGTTAAGATAGTAATGATTGTAATGTCATAGTAATAGTTATGATGATAATAACAATTGTAGTAGTGGAGTGGAGGTAATAATAGTATTAGTGACAATGATGATGATAGTAGGGATGACGATAAAAACATTAGTAATTATAGTGTTAATAATGATTCTAGTAGTGATATCGGTGTCAAAAATGATGCAATGTTAGTGGTGTTGATGTTGGTAAAATTGGTAGTAAAAAAAAAAGTCATTATCAAAGGTAGGAAAAGTGTTATTTTTAAAACTAAAAATTAAAATCATAATTTCTTTAAATGAGCGTAAACATGTTTTAAAATCAGTTAAAAATTATTATAGGTTCATTTTTGTCAAAAATGTTTTATTTGAAAAATTACATTTAAAATAAAAAATAAAAAACTCACCGTCACCCTCAAATAAGTCCTTAATTATTAATTTCGAGTTAAAAATTTGAAAGTTTAATTGCCTTAAAATTTAATAGAAGTATCAATTTTAGTATTTTTGTTCGATTCAAACCTACTTAGGATTGGAAAAATTCAAAAAAACTATTATTATGTTAACTCACTTATACATTTTATTTGTTAATAATTTTTTATTAATAACTAGTCGGTTTGTCCGTGTTTCTAAAACAATTTATATATATAATTATTTGATTAAAAAGTATAAAATAGAATACGCGATGCAACCAAACATTGTGGACAAAAATCAAACAATAAAAGAAATTTTATTTTATTTAATTATTTTTAAAAATTAAAATGATAGAAAAATGAAATTAGAATTCAAAAATATTTATATTTAATTAAATACTTTTTTACCTCACAAATATCATCTTATAATTTGATTGAAAAAATTTAATGTAATGTAATATAACAAATTTGATAAAATAATATGGCATTTAAATTTAAATAATAATATTTTAGAGTTAATTCAATTAGATATTTAACTAATTTGATACAATAATATCTTACATGTATTCTTTAGGGATTAGGGAAGACATTTTGTTTGAGACAAAAAAATCATTATAGACAATAAAACTCAATCTAAATATTTAACATAATTATATATCTTGACTTCAAATCAAAAGCATTAACAATGTTAAAATAACTTGTCATCATGTCATTTGATTCACACACTCAATGATGCAAGTCAATTAAATATTATTAAGTAAATTATCTTTCAAGTTTTTTTAATTTTCTTCTAGGTTAATTAAAAAAATAAAATTATATCTACTAATTAAAAAACATAAACCAAATATAGTAGTACATAAAAAATTATATAAAGAAATCTCAAATAAAATCAAATAAAGAAATCAATACCCCATGCATTGCATAGATAAAATCTAATATTTAAATTGTATGATTATAATTAATTGTCATAAAAATATAACTAATTATTGATGTCATGTAATTAAATACTTTACAATTATTTTGTTTAAAAATTAATTATTGATATCATCTTTAGTATTTTTGTTTGACTAAAAGCCCCTAGGGTTGATAAAATTCAAAATGTCACCAATGTGTTCACTCACTTATACATTTTATTTAATAATAAATATCTTATAATTTTATTCTTGTTACAAAGATACTCTCAATCGATTGTGGCCATGAGTTGCACACACACCAACAAAAAAAAAAAAAAAACAATTGTTGTATGCGTTGTTAAAACCTCTTGACAAAAATGATCGAAGGGGTAACATCATTAATAATACGTACGTGTCAGTAGCAAAATCACACGTTGTGAAGCATGACATGTGAACCTTAATTGATCAATTTTTTAAACCTAATGCTTTGGTCAAACTACTTAATTGATCAAACTTGAAAGAAATTTGACCAATTTCAATTAATAAAGAGAAAAATAAAATGAAATTTATGTAAGAAAAGGAAAACACATATTCAAAATTATCTCATTCTATTTCATATATTTATATTTGCAAATCTAATAAAAAAATTGATGAAATCTACGGTGCACCATCATTTTAGGTGATTCGCTATCTATCATAAATTATAACCTCATGATTGATCTCATATCACAATACTATAATGCACCTTCCACACTGTAGTGTCACCTTTCTTTTTTTTCATCAGCAATCTCTGTCGTTGGTAATCATTTATCGTTGGTAGAGACAATTTTCAGTGGTGATGTTTCATTTTTTTTCCTTATTCTTTCCCTTTTCCATCCCAAAAACAACAAGATGATTGTTTCGTCTTTCTTTGTTCACCGTGATGTCCATGAACATCATGCAACCCTTGATTAGTAGGTTGAAGAAAAACACTAATAGGAGAACAAGGAACTTTAAAATTATTCAAACAAAAAAGAAAAGAAAACCTACTTGAAATATAAAAAAATTCAACAAATAAAAAAGGGAAAATGACTAAATGAGATTAGAGGCCATAATGAGGTGTTGAAGAAGAACCAGATCGTCGCATTTAGCTTCGAGGTGAAGCAAAATTAAGTATGTATAACATTTTGCTAAGAATAGGAAACACAACCCATTAAAAAAAAACAAAAATGGGGTAAAGGATATTCTTATGACAAGTGATCACCGGTCGCATTCTTGTCATTAGGATCAATCCTCTCACGTATTACAACTAGTGTCCTAAACCGACTTTGCTAGGATATTCATGTTTTTCGAATTTAAAGTAAAAATAAAAATAAAATTGTTATTTTCTTCATCAAGGTAGAGAAGAATATATACCATTCTGAAATTGGCATGGAATAAAAAGCCTTAGATTCCCGTACTGTCTATATATAGTAAACAGCTAGATGGAATATATTCTAGAATCTAGTCTAATCTGTAAAATTATCTAGGACTAGTGAACAATACAGAGTCTGGCAGCTGCCACAAAATTGTGGATATTTGGGACAATACCAAATAGAATCTTAAACAAAATCTTATGATAAAATAACAATGTGGGGAAATGAGTAGAACAGTTACCAGTTCCTGTTGCAGCTGCTGCTACTATTCCCTGCTTTCTGATCCATAAGCTCCAATTGAGAATATAGAGGTCTTGCATTTTACATCAAATAACTGATTCAATCAAAATAATATATTTGTCCTCTAAAATGGCAGTAGTGTTACATAATCAAAATAATATAGATTACCTTCTCGTGCATTGCTGGGACTAAAAAATGACGTCTAACTCATCATATTTCACCATCAGCCGGGATGAGCCCTTTCCCCATTACAAAGTCTAAGATCTCAGTCAAGATACCCTGCACATGAAGAAGTACTAAGAATAACATCCAAGTACAATGTATGAAATTAGTGGAGGCTTTGAATTCTCTCTCAACATGTGTTTTGCAACAGACGGATCAGATACTATTACAAAAGACTGCAGGATAACCAAGAGCAAAACTCAGTAAGAAACACACTGAGCTCAAAATTCTATTTATGTATTCATAGAGAATTTCCATTTCTTAACTGCTGAAGTTCTAAAAGCTTTATTTCAAACGTTGAGACTTTAATCAGAACACAAATAAATCTGAAACTGAATCCTGTCAAACAGAGCAAAATCAAATTTTAAAAAAAAAGAATAAAATAGAAATAATAGTGAGAATGAGAATTTGTTGAAGAAATATTGGATTTCTCTCAAGGCCAAAGAGGTCAGCTAAGATCCAAAAGCTAATACATATAACAAAAAAAATATAATTACAATAATAAGTTATCCCAAAACCAAGAAGAAAAAAAAGAGACAATCACCCCAACACCAAGAAGCATTAATCTGAAAAGACACGTAAATCCTCCATCCAACCTAAGTGGATTCTGCACATGAAACCCGGGTTACATCAAAACTAATTCCATGCATGGTCTTGGCTGCATAATATGCAGGTTGGATTTAATTTCTCCTATGAGCAATGGTGAACCAACTCATCTGCTTGCATCGTGGAGACAGGCAACTTTATTGAAATGGTTTCGATTGGTATATATTTGTTGCTGAGTAGAACGCATGTTCTGATGCGGGTTGATGGGTAATATATATATGGTACTGTGGTGATTGGTGAGAATATTGTATTGTTGTAAATCGGGATTAGGAAGTTGGGATAGCAAAGTAAAGTAAGCACATGTAACACGGGGTTATAAATTTAACCTCTTTAGGCTTCTGTATTAGGGGGAGGGCATTTCATGCAGGAACATATAGTGTGGATAGCTGTTGTTAGTGGTGGTTATCTAGTATTTCTATCTGCTTATGATTGAAATACACAATAACCTCCTCAAAGTTTCTGTTTTTGGTACCTTGCCCATAATAATATATATTTAATTTTGCTGACAAAAAAAAACATGTTTATATGTTTAGCTGCCAAGTGAGCTACCTCATGAATGTTACTCAAATATGGCTTACGAAAGAAGCATGTTTAAACAGTTAGACATTTGCTTTCCACATGTAAGTTGAAGATTTCATGTCTCTCTAGTTTGTTGGCTGCTTATATGGTTTAGCTCTTCAAACAATGAGATAGCCTAAATAATTTCATTATTAGATCTATCACCCAGGCCAGTTTCTAACAACTTAGATTTACCATAAAAAAAAAAAGAGACAATGAAATCCACTTCAGATTTATCATGAAATCTTCTCTGCTTCAAGCAATGCTGCCTCTTTTGACTTTGTGAGTGGTTCCAAAGCTTTCTTATCTTCTTGTAGTGATGCAATCTGAATACAAAATAAAACTAACAGTGAGCATAACAAAAAAAAAAAAAAAACAGCAATCAGAGAGTGAAAAACTACAAATGGACAAACTTACTTGGGTAAAAGAGAAACTTCCTTCACAGTCCCAGAATCATCATGGTATGAATTCTTCGTAGTAGTATAAACTTGCAAAAGAGCCCTTTAACCCCAATTTAAAATCACTAACTCTACTAAAAGAACCAATCAGCACACGATCAACTGTAATGGATAAAATCCCTTATTCTTGCTTTTACCGTGGTCCAATTAGTTTTTTTTTTTTTAATTTAAGAAAAAAAAAAAACAGAACAAACCCAACCAATCCCATACCGAGAGACCCAAATGGGATACTGATAGATGGGAGCTCGACACGTGGAATTACTGTTGTTTTTTTTTGCATCTAATAATATTATTCATCATGTTTTTTTATGACGTTATTAGTATAAATTTTTTCTAACTGAAAATAATGATAAATTTTTGTCGGGATTATGAATGAATATAATGTAAATATTTTTTATCCAATCTATTTATTTTATACTCAATGGTTAATCGAAATTCAAATTCTATAATACTTGATTAAGGGATACAAGTTGATATCATTTCTAAATTTTTTCATAGGAAAATAACAAAGGAATAAAAATTGGAAAATTACAATACTTGACAGATTTAATTTTATACTCATTATTTCTTATTTTTTTTAATAAAACTTATAAGTATTTTACATGTTAAATTTATTATTATTGATATAATACATTATCGTATACATGATTTTTTTTCAGTACAATATTGTCAAGGACGGATTTATTAATAACCCCCAATATTTTTTAAATTTAAAACTTTTAATATATCTTAGTTAGGAATTTTTTTATATCAGCTAGGATTATTTTTTACTAAGGAGGCTTCTCTGTAATAATTGTAAATAATTTCATTTTTTAGACAAATATTTTTATTTTTATTTTATAATATTCAGTGTAGAGATAATTTTTCTTTATTTCTTTAGACAATTTTTTTTTAGTATCATTGATTTTTCCTTTTAATATTTATTTCTTTTACAATTGTAATATACTAATTTTAAAGGCTATACATGATTGTATTTATTAACTTTTTCTTTTATATTAATTTGATTATAATTTTATTTGAATATTAAAAGTTATTCATTAACTTTTGATAATGGGGCAAACTTATAAATACTGTATAAACAATTGACTTTTTGAATTTTGAAACACTCAAATAAATATTCTCTCATTCTATTACAATTCTTCTTAAAGAGTTGATGTTTTTTTTCTTCTTAACATAACATTTTTTGTCTCCTATTTTTTTGTTTCTTCTTATATTATATATCATATATAAATATTTAATTTTATATTAACGTAAAGTAAAATTATTATTTATTTTAAGTAAATGGATTTATTGTTTATTTTATTTAATATTTAGTTTTTTTTCTAGAATTATTACCTTATCATATTGTTATTATTTTATTTAAAAAATGATAAAAGTTACATAATAAATATAATTAAATCAAAACATTTGCTAATACTAAATAAGCTAAGATCAAAATAAAAAATTAAATATTATATGTAAAAAAATTCAAAATACTAAAGTCTACAATATATCAATCTAAAATTCTTAAAAAATAATTAATTGCATCATTGAAATAACTCGAATGAAAAATAAATTTAAGTATTGAACCAGTTGTAACTAATTTAATTTAAGTGAGAAAAACCAATTAATTAAAACAATCCAAATCAACATAGTTAATGTATTTTAGATTGTGAGAATCATCATGTAAATTCTAAGTGACGAACAGCCACGAATGCAAGCTCTTCATTATCATCATAGGGTGATCATGGTGTGCTGGGGTAAAAAATATATAACTCAGGAGAAGAAGATGAGATGACGTGGCAACGCATTGCACGTGCGAGGGGTGGGGTCCCACGTCCCAGTCTATTAAATGGTTTCAGATAGGATTCAGGAATGTATCGATGGGAAGGTATCATATTATTTTTATTTATTTATAGTTAGTTATTAATTAGTATTCTTATTGAAAAAAGAAAAAAAAAAGTTTCCATATACACAAAGAGAGTGACGAGAAAGAAAAATGGTGTGGAATTTGTCCCTGTCAGCAACTAGGGTAGGGTTCCCTCCGCCAAACCCAAAGAAAGAGTAGAAGAAACCTACAAAACTCATCTCTATAAACAACTCCGTTTGTCACTCCGGCGGCTTTAGCAATCACTCCCTCCGTTTTGCGTTTTGGATTCATTTATCTGCTGCTTTATCTTAAAGGCCAAGCGATAAATAACCTCTCTCTCTCTCTCTCTCTGTGAGATTGAGAATCCGATCCTTCGTTTCCGAAATTCTCGCGAGATGGACGAGAACCTGCTCGACGATATTATCCGGAGGCTCGTCGCGGCGAAGAACGGTAGAACGACGAAGCAGGTGCAGCTTACGGAGGCAGAAATTCGACAACTCTGTGTTTCCTCCAAAGAGATCTTTCTCAGTCAACCTAATCTTCTCGAACTCGAGGCTCCTATTAAGATTTGTGGTATATTTACTCGATATTTCCGATTAATTGATTAATTGTAACCTTGCTTGTTGTTTTATTAGTTTTTTGTTTTGTGCTAATTGTGAATTGTGATGCGTGGATTCTTTAATTGAATGGGAAACGTTGGGGGAAAACTGGCTTTTAATTCTGTTTATTTCGTTTTACATGCGGTTTGTCATGAACGCTGATCGTTGTTTACATGGAATTGGAATTAGTGAACGATTTGGTTTTGGTGTGAATATGAAGGTTTTAGGTTTTGCCTCTTTTGAAACTTTTTTTGGTACTTTGAATTTAATATGGGGTTTTAGGTTGGTGTGCTGAAATTGGGATTGTCAGTTTATCACTCACACCTTTGTTTGGTTTTCTAGGGACTATTTAGAGGGAAGTGTGATTGACGTGGATACTATTGCTTTTGAGATAATCAGCTACTTGTGCAGTTATTAACTCTTCATTTACGTGAAAACGTGTGTTGAGGAGTCTATGTAAATGAATAAATTGTTTTGATGTGTTGTTGGATAGAATTAATGGCTGCCTTCTAAAGTTCTACACCAATAGGTACATTACCAGTTGCAAAAACTGATTTTCAATGAGTTTGTTGTTACCTGTTCATCTGTCAAGTGCCTTTTGGGGTTGTAGACAAGGTGCCCCTTCTGTCAGGCATGTGCTGCCTTGTGATGTTTTCTTGGTATGGGCAAGTTGCTTGCCTTGTTGACATTTTGGTGGTACTCGGTTTAAATGGCCAATAATTGTGAAAACTCCAAAAGCCTATCCATCTAACTTGCTTTGTCATGAATTTAAATTTTAGCGTGGCGGTGGCGGCGGTGGCTGCTGCATTTATTTTGTTTGTGAAATTTAGACCTTAGATCCAATTTTCAACTTATTATCGTGCTTCTCACATGTACATTTTTCAGTTTTATTTAAGTAGGAATGTTATGAAAAAACACGTTAAAATGGTTCAAGTTTTTACTGTGTTCTTCTTTTTTCTAACTTTAATGCCTTGCTTCTTCATGTTTATACTTGTTGGCACCTTTTGGTTTGAGGTGCTAAAAGCCAGGGCTAGAACCTTTAGGTTGCCTTTCATTTTTTGATTTTGACCACCTTGTTCTTGATGGATGTTAAATAGTGGATGGCATTTGTTTTAATAATTCATTTGCAGGAGATGTTCATGGCCAATACTCAGATCTTTTAAGGTTGTTCGAATATGGGGGATACCCACCTGAAGCAAATTATTTATTTCTCGGAGATTATGTTGATCGTGGTAAGCAGAGCATAGAGACAATATGTTTACTCCTCGCCTACAAGATCAAATACAAGGAGAATTTCTTTCTTCTCAGGGGCAACCATGAGTGTGCATCCATCAATCGTATATATGGTTTCTATGATGAGTGTAAGAGGAGGTTTAATGTTCGCCTCTGGAAGACATTTACTGATTGCTTTAATTGCCTTCCTGTCGCTGCTCTGATAGATGAGAAGATCCTTTGCATGCATGGTGGACTATCGCCTGATCTTAAACACTTGGATCAGATTCGAAGTATTGCTCGTCCTATTGATGTGCCAGATCATGGCCTTCTATGTGACCTTCTATGGGCTGATCCTGATAAAGATCTTGATGGGTGGGGAGAAAATGACCGAGGTGTATCATTTACATTTGGGGCTGACACCGTTGTTGAATTTCTTGAACATCATGATCTCGATCTGATTTGCAGAGCTCACCAGGTAATGAAACCTGAAGTCTGGTCAATTTCTATGGTTTTATTGCTCCTTTTGGATTGATCATCTGTGGCTATAGGTTGTATCTTTCATGGTTTGTACTTCTATACTTATATACTACAGTTGGTCATGCATGATGTGTTTGCATTTTGCTACTTATTACTCAAGTTATTAAATGAAAAATAATCGCAAGCATTGAGTAGATTAATTATGATGACCGAGAATTGAAGGGAAAAGAAAGAGACAGGATGAATGATGATATGATGAAATTGGGTTTTGATGTCACACTGTATTAATCACTATTGTAAGTCTAAAGAATTTATTATGTTTAATACAGTTGGGTTTATCTCTTTCCCTTCTATATCACCAACTTTGACACCTCATGAATATCAGGTCATTTCTACTTGTGTTTAATTGATGATCCTTTATTTAGTTGCCAGCCTATCTTTGTTGATGTACTTGCATTGTGTCTTTGTCTGTCTATGCTGATGTATTGGGCATTTGCTTGGCTCATCAGTCTTAATCCATTGGTAAATCTGGTTTAATGTTTTCCTTTTAAAATTTTGGGCTTTGTGTTTCAGGTTGTAGAGGATGGATATGAGTTTTTTGCCAAGCGTCAGCTGGTGACGATATTCTCCGCACCAAATTACTGCGGTGAATTTGATAATGCTGGTGCTATGATGAGTGTGGATGACACCTTGACATGCTCTTTCCAAATACTTAAATCTTCTGAAAAGAAAGGGAAAGGTGGATTTGGCATCAACACATCAAGACCAGGAACTCCACCCCATAAGGTAAGAAGATGGGAACTATTTTAAGGCATGCAATTGTTCATTAATGCATATTCTGTTTATCTATGTGGATCTATGTATTTGTATGTTTTAACGCAAGTAATTTACAATCTTGAGTTTTAATCAAGAAGGCAACTGTATCATAACTTCTAGATCTATTAGCAAATATGAAGTGATTTACATGTGTCACTTAAGTTGGTTGTGGTGCATGTGATGAATGAATCAATTAGTGTGGATTTATGTGTATTACTACATTTAACTTTGACATACGATTGGTATTTTCAAGCTTTAAATTAACATCATCAGGGAGACCATAATGATAGCAGAGGCAATGCTTAAGTCCAGGTTAAAACTCAATTATGATCTTTCCATTGAGGTTGTCTGTCTAAAAGATATTCAAGCCTCCCGGAGCTTTACCGATAAGCACTGTTCACAATTATCTTAGACTTTTAAACCAAATATCCAATTTTCTGGCTTGGCTACGCTCTTTTGGGCATGAGCCTATAGTGGGAAGTAACCTATAGTGTAGAGTCTGTGTTGTGAGGGGCATGGGTGAAATGGCTATGCTCTTTGGGGCAATTTCTCTTAATGAGCTTTACACCTTTACATGGTCAAGGAGTTCGTGTTTGTTGATTCAATATCCCATAGTTTTCTACCAATGCCGATTTCCATTTTTTTCTTAGTAAAGTCTACCAATGAGAGAGACCAGGCACTGCTTCTGTACAAGGGTTTACTCAATTTTTTAGGTGTTAAATTTTCTTTTTCGTCATATTACTTCAACATGTATAAATTTTGTGGATTAAAAAAACTTCTGAAAGCTTGCTAGCTGCTTTCTTTTCATCCTATCATATGCCTACACATTTAAATATACTGAGTTCTGACCTCCTTTAACTTTTTATTCAGGGTGGGAAGAATTAACATTCCCGAGCTATACAAGGTCAATGAGCTGAATGGAGGCATTCATTATTCGTATTAGGGGTCAAAGGCTTATCGTTCTGCTGCCTGGCATGTGATTCACAACACGCCTTCCTTCCTTGGCAACGAAACTAAAGACAGTGTGGCAAGGAACAAGGCACTTCATTGCGCGACTTCGATTGACCCCTTTCCCTTTTTTTCTCCCTTTCTCCTTTCTGATAGTTTTTTTTTTTTTTTAATGTACAATGCAAATTCAAACTTCATATTGAGGAATCCTGAATATCTTATTTTGTCGCGAGAATTTTAATTTAGATTAAATTCAAAATTTCGACCCTTTCGTTTTTCTCCTTGCTTAAAAATTTACATTTGATATTTTAGTCATTACTTAAAAGAAGTTTGTCAATTGGTCCTGTCGTTTGCATTGTTTTTGTTTTAATCTTTATATAAAAATATTGCTGATCTTTATATATAAGTGATTTACATGTTAGTTCTTGTGTTTGACACATCATTTTTATGGATTTTTATACGATAAAAAATTAGTATTGTTATACTTTTCATTATTGGTAAGGAATTAATCTGTAAGTGTTTTATGCATGAGTTGAAATGTATAATTTTTCAATGTTATGCATAAAATAAAAAGAGTAGGGTGTCGGAAACTAATATTTTATATTTGCATCAGCTTTATACTGAGTGGGATAGCCCTAACAGAAGAAGGAAAAAGAAAAATTAGTCAGTGATAGTCAATCTACTTCTTTTGTCACGCTGCAATAAAAATACTAAAATAGTGTGTAATAATAATTTAAGAATGCAATAGTTAAGTAGTAACCTGATTGAAGCTACAGTAGATTAAGTGTTTTGACGTATATTTGTAGAACTAGATCTGTGTAGAAAGTGTGGTGATTTTTACGTGGGTAACACATTAAAAAAAATTATTATAGGTGTGTAATTATTAAAATGAGATTTAAAATCAGACGAAAGAATCATAATTTCTCGAGTTCATTTTTATAGGATTTGATTTTTCTATAAAGAGCAAGTGTACATTGAATAATCTCAGTTGTTAGACAAAAAAACCGACAATTTATATTTCAATATATTTATGATTTTTTTATTTATATGTATGTAATATTAATGTTTAATGGTATCATTAATAACTAATATTATTTACTTATTTTCTAAAATGAGTTGCTTATTTTAGAGAAGTTGAATCTATTCTCATATTCTTGGCTGTAACAATAAATTAGGCTTCTCCTTATGCAACTTCCAAGGTAGAACCCTTTTCTCACGCCTTTAAATTTATGTTCAGATTTTACTTAAAAAATAGTCTTTTCAAATCCTAGTTGGCTAGTTCATTGATTCATCAAGTTCAAGCTGCATTATAATCTAGGTTCTAGACCTTTCTTAACATGGCTAATAATATAGAAAGGAAATGAGAAATATGTCTAAATAACATACCATAAAAAATCTGATTTTATTTTGATGCAAAAGTTATTAGGAATAGTTTTGAGTTAAATTCAAGTTTCAGAGTGAGACGCAAGTTGTAACAAATTAGATCTTAAATATCTTTGTCATGAATGATAATCATTTTTTATAGAGTTAAGTTTCACATATCATTCATATAAATGTGAAATCAAACACATATTAATTTATACGATTTTATTTTTCTTTTTAGATTTGTGATTTTTTTTAGATTTCAAGTGTTTTTTACTAAAATAATTTTATTTAAGCTGAATAATATCATTATAAACGATAAAAGTTTTTCTCTAAGTATTTATATATGTAATTTAAAGTGTTGTTGTTAATTACTTATTTTTTCTATAATTTTTCCAAGAAAGCTATTACATAATTTTACCATATTATTATTATGTGGAACAATAAAAAGACTTCCCACCGGTGTAACTAATAAACGTAAATAATTTTTTTAATACAAATTATATTTTTTGTCCGTGTTTGAGAAGAACGAGATTTTTTTTTTACTTTTTAATTTTGATTTTTGAATACTACATTTTGTTTTTTTACTAATGTGAAATTGTAGATGCAAGATTTTTTTAATTTTTTTTTCATTTTAATTCCTAATAAATTGTAGATGCAAGATTTTGTTTTTTTACTAACATGTCACTTCATTGTTCACTAACTACATCATTAATGTCCATCCGCATTTGAACTAATGTAACCAACAAAATATATATTCAGAACGTTTTTATAAAATTAAAATGACAACACTTTACGCTTAATGATTTATGACTTCTAAACTCTCAATATAAGTCTTTGTATCCCAAAAATTTAAAATTAATGGACAGACGTGACAGACGTTAATTGAAAGAATTAAAAAATGAGTTACTTTTACACATGACACAAAAGAGTAAACAGGTGGCTTTTGGGATTAAAGTGAGTGTTAAATGTTTAATTTTTTTCTTCTTAAACTCTGGTTTATTATGAGAAAAAAAATCGTAACTAATTAGAAGTTTGATGAAAAGATAAGAAAGTGTGCTTAAGAATTATTTCTATAAAGATGGGTACTAAACAATTCAATCTTAACTCAGGGACATGGTAAATGGTTTAAGTGTTTACTCTAAACTCGAATAAAAATAATATGAATAAGCAACAACAATTAGTAGCTTAAGGCGGTGTTATCGAGTAATCACATCACGTTTGTGTATCCGTTACCTAAGAAAAACAATGAAGTGAGAAATTTGATCATCAATGAAGTGCAGATCGGTGGCGTGCATATGGTCCGGCACGCCCTTCCCTCACCGCGTTACCGCCGTCGCCGCTTTAACCGAACCTCCGACTCCCACCTTTTACACCGCCGGATCCGATGGCTCTGTCATCTGGTGGACCCTCTCCAATTCCACTTCCACTTCCCCACCGGTATTTTCAATTTCCACTCTCTTCATTTCAACTATCAAATAATAATAACAATCGCTTAGAGCCGACTCGATTTTGCAGCAACTTAAGGCGGTGGGCGTGTTGTGCGGTCACGCCGCACCGATCACCGATCTCGCCGTTTGTAGTCCCGTCGCTGACGCAGAAAACGGTTACGGTCCAAGTGGAAGTAAGTTCAGTGCGTTGATTAGTGCGTGTTGCGATGGTTTTTTGTGTGTGTGGAGCAAAAACAGTGGTCATTGCCGGTGCAGGAGGAAATTGCCACCTTGGGTTGGCACTCCCCGCATAATTCGAACTTTGCCTTCAACGCCTAGATATGTGTGTATAGCGTGTTCTTTCGAGGCAAGTGAAGGAGTAATTGATAGAGAAACTAAGCCTAGGAAGCCTCCTAAGTGCACTATTCTTATCGTGGACTCGTATTCGCTTTCCATTACTCAGACCGTATTTCATGGAAGTCTATCCATTGGCCCAATTAGGTTTATGGCACTAGTGTTAGGTGATGACGAGAAGAGGAATTCGGTTTTCGTGGCTGATTCTGCTGGGAGGCAGCAGACGGTTTTGATATCGGAGGATCAAGGGGAAAGCTTGGCGAGTTCCCTTGGAGATAAAGGTCAATTGGAGAGTTCTTTTTGCTATGAGGGATTGAGTGGCGTGGAGCAAATTGTTTCGGTTTTAACGTATGGGAATGTTGTTGCTTTTATATTGAGAGATAGGTGTGTGTTTAGGTTGTTGAATGGTGATAGTGTGATTGGAGAGGTTTCTTTTTTGGACAGCCTATTATGTTTGGATCAGGGTTCTGCTCAAATGTATGCTATTGGTGGGATTTTTCTTGAAAGTGATTATGTGGGGAATATATGCAATGCCAATGAATATGGAAACTCGATTACAGTACAATTTGCTGTGTGGAATAATGTAGGTTATGCAGTTATATATAATGTGTTGTACCAGAATGATGTTTTTAAATGTGAACTTCATTCTGATATTCCTGGTACTCATTATCAACCTGATATGAGATTATCTGTCTTTTTCCTACAAGTAAATCAGCATCTTGTTTGTGTCAAGTCAGTTTGCCTTAATCATGAGGAGCCTTTACTATGGAGACCACTTGCCACAATCTGGTCGCTGCATGATTTTGATGATGAACCTGGTAGATTGTACCGTCAATGCAGAAGGATCAGTGATGGTATATCTTTCATCGACTGGTTTGATAATTCATCTCAGCTCAAGGGACTGGATGGGCTAGAGACTATGCCTACTTTTGGTGTGAGTCCAAGTTCTGATGATGTAGACAACACACATGTGGATAGCATGAGTAATTATTATGCTTACAAGGGGAAGGTTGTTTCTTCTTCCATGATTATCTCTGAGAACCTCTTTACTCCGTATGCTGTTGTATATGGTTTTTTAAGTGGAGAAATAGAGGTTGTAAGATTTGATCTGTTTCAAGGGATTAGCTTGGACAATGCAAGTTCCAATCCTGATGAAAAGTCAACTGCATGCAAACAGTGCTTCTCAGGACATACAGGTGCTGTACTTTGTTTGGCAGCGCATCAAAAGATGGGTAGTGCCAAAAGCTGGAACTTTAAACGGGTTTTGGTGTCTGGAAGTATGGATTGCACGATTCGTATATGGGATCTTGACACCGGCAGTCTTATCATGGTAATGCATCATCATGTGGCTCCTGTGCGTCAAATTATTCTTCCCCCATCTTTGACTGTGCATCCTTGGAGTGATTGCTTCCTTTCAGTTGGAGAGGATGCATGTGTTGCTCTTGTTTCTCTTGAGACTCTGCGAGTGGAGAGAATGTTTCCTGGACACATGAACTATCCTTCTAAAGTTTTATGGGATGGAGCAAGAGGTTATATTTCCTGTCTCTGTCAAACACATTACGGAACTTCTGATGCTACTGATATATTATGCATTTGGGATGTAAAGACAGGTTCACGCGAGCGAGTCCTGCGTGGGACAGCTGCACATTCAATGTTTGATCATTTTTGTAAAAGCATCAGCATGAATTCCATATCTGGCACATTGCTGAATGGAAATACATCAGTCTCTTCATTACTTCTTCCAATAGTTGATGATGCAAGGCTCTCTAACTCCCCCTTAAATCGGTCAGACAACTTGCTTACTTCAACAAGGTCGTCACCAAATATTCCAAATATGACTGAGCTGAATTCTTCCAAAACAAATGCAGGTAAAGGAAATCCAGTGAAGCCAAATTCATCCTCTCTGATTGGTCTTTTGAGTAGCAAGCTTCCTATCAAATGCTCTAGCCCATTCCCAGGGATTGTGTCTCTGTGTTTTGATCTTGCATCGTTGATGCTCTCTTATCCAAAGAATGAGTCCATGGAAAATGGTGGTGGCAAGCCAGTGAATATCAATATGAAGCAGCAGGGAGTTCAGGAGCAAAATCCCAGCTACCATAATCCAGAAACTGTAGAGGGGCATGACTTGGTTAGCCTATTTGAAGAATACTTACTTCGATATAGCTTGTCATTTCTACATTTGTGGAGTGTAGACAGGGAGCTTGATAATTTGCTGATAAGTGAAATGAAGCTGAGGAGACCAGAAAATTTTATAGTAGCTTCTGGTCTGCAGGGGGATAAAGGGTCATTGACATTGACGTTTCCTGCTCAGAGTGCTACTCTTGAGGTAATTTGGACTGTATGTTGGGACTTATTTTCTTTTTATGTCTCATTTCAATAGTTTCTGAGACATTAAAAACCACATTTCAGCTTTGGAAATCATCATCTGAATTTTGTGCAATGAGGTCATTGACGATGGTGTCCCTTGCCCAACGTTTGATTAGCTTGTCTCATTCTGGTTCTGCAGCCAGCAGGTATAGTGACAATTACATTAATAGAAAAAAAATCCTGCACAAGTCAGGTTATCTGTACTTCCATATTTTCTTTGCTTTTAAATGAAAATCTTCTAATCATGTCTTGCGTTAATTTTTTTCCATGGAGGAAACCCTTTTTTCTTCTAAACTGAACTTATCTGGGAAACAAACTTCAAATTTAAGCTTTATAAACCAGATGAAATGTTTTTTAAACACTACAAAGTTTCAGAATCCTATTTGAGGTTCTTTACAAACTGGAATAACCATTCTTTTACTTATATAGTTCCAGGTGTTATGGATCTAGTGCTTAGTTTCTTTATGTTTTGCTGGTGGATTCTTGGTATTATTTAAAACCTAACATTGTCTTGAAGTTTTTCTTGCAACATATAAATATGATTTCCTAATAGAAAAATGATGAAGAATGATGAAATGAATAAAAAGAAAAAAAATGCCCAAATTAGCATGGCCACCTGATTAATGAGACAATTAAGCTTGATATTTTCTTTTTAAATCTTCTGAATAAAAAAATATTTAGTGCATGTAGGCTAAATAATGGTAGGTTTTCCATGCCTGGTTCTCATGATGCTTGCAAAGATTCTCTCCTGTTTTTGCCCCCTTGGCCCTTACTTATTTGACTTTTACTGTGGGTAATGGTACTTTTGTGCAGTTTTACAATATTTTTCCCTTTCTAATTCTTAATTCTTTAACTTATCAAATAATTAGTCAATTTATTTTCTCAAAATGCACTCAATTAGAAAAAAAATGTACTGATGATTCATAGTATCATATGCAGTGCTTTAGCAGCCTTTTATACTCGGAATTTCCTGGAAAATTTTCCAGATGTGAAGCCACCTTCATTACAGGTTGTAATATGTAAATGTGCTTTTGTAGTTCTGTAATTTTAATCTCAATTGACTTTACACATGTCCTATATTATTTGCGAGCTTGTGGAGAATATGTGATAAATTTGGATGCTGCATACTGCATTAAGCATGAGCTAACTCTTAATAAGGAGGAATAAGGTTTGGAGGGAATATTCCAGAAGAAATAATTAGTAGGAGGCTAGTGATTTTGTTATAGATGGTTTCAGGAGCTGTGAGGAGGTTAGATAATTTAAATTGGGGAAATTGGAATAGGAACGTATCTTTTTGGTAAATAACAGAAACTTAGATTTTCAGTGGGAGAAGGGAACACCCCCTGTAAAAGGATTCTTCCTCTTTTATTCTACACTTCAAATACAAACATCATTCTTTCTACCTTTCTCTTTCTTTCTCTTTTCAATTCTTGTCCAGCCTTAGCCATTTTTCTTTGTTTTAGAATCTTATGCTTTATTTCTTTTTGCAATATCCATTATTGCTTTTTTGTTCAATTTGCATTCTTGCAAGACAATTTTTCTGGTGTAGTGCTGCATATCTTAGGAAATATACGTCACTTATATTCATTTCTCAAAGAGGAAAAGAGTTGCTTGATAGACCAAAAACTATATAGTTTAGAAATTTATGGAAAGAAAAAGGTCATTTAGACCAAGATATGAGAGCGGTAGTTTGATGCCAACAGCTGACATGTATATGTGCCCTAGTGGGAAAAGGCTTGGGGGAAATAGTGTAAACCCGGGAGAAAAATCCCTCAATTGCTTGGCCTTTATAGTTTGGTCATCCCTTTTTCTTGTTTCTGTCTTAAATTTCCTTGTAAGCACACATGTTGGTTTTAAATAACTAATTGGCAGTTCAAACTTATACATTGTGTTTCTTGGAAAAAGCTCCTACAAAGGGAGTTTGTTTTCTGAATGTTGTATCTGCTTTTAAAAATTAGTGGGTTTAAAATTATGATGCACTTTAAATCAAATCAAGGGTGGATACATCCTTACTTTCTCACTTCGGAAACAAACTCACTTTAGAGGAGGTTCATCCATGTTTCTTGAGTGTTTGAGATAGCTTGAAGTCTGGCAGTCTAGTCCATTCTCTTTGCTGCAGCATAACATTTTACTAAGGCAATTTTTTATTTATATTTTTTGTTCCGTAAGATAATGTTGCTGGAATGATCAATTCCAATGTTTGATTAGCATTGTAGTTTGTCATATTATGGGTGGTTGACAATGCTCATGCATTTTTTGTTAAAAAACTTCCCAATTACTTGATGTCAAGTTCTGAAGGATATCTCCTCTTTTCGCAGCTCTTGGTGGCTTTTTGGCAAGATGAAAGTGAACATGTGCGTATGGCTGCACGCTCTATATTTCATTGTGCTGCCTCTCATTGTATTCCTCTACCTCTATGCAATTCAAAACCTACCGAGTCAAACAATATGAGTTCCCAAACTGGAAGTAGAGACAAACATCTAGGAAATATGACAGAAGAAAGTATATCTCCTAAGGAAGAAAAGCAAGGAATTTCCCAAGATGAGGAATCCAAGATACTTGCTTGGTTAGAATCATTTGAAGTTCAAGATTGGAATTCTTGTGTTGGTGGAACAAGTCAGGATGCAATGACATCTCACATTATTGTTGCTGGTGCACTGGCTATCTGGTATCCTAGTCTTGTAAAACCAAGTCTTGCCATGCTAGTTGTTCATCCGTTAATGAAGTTGGCTATGGCCATGAATGAGAAATACAGCTCCACTGCTGCTGAGCTCCTTGCAGAGGGCATGGAAAGTACATGGAAAGAATGCATTGTCTCTGAGATTCCTCGTCTGATTGGGGATATTTTTTTCCAAGTAGAGTTGAGTGGTCCATCTTTAGTGAAAGAAATTTCAGATGCATCTTTTTCTATTAAGAAGACTTTGGTGGAGGTTCTTCTTCCAAGTTTAGCTATGGCTGATATACCAGGCTTTCTAACTGTGATTGAAAGCCAAATTTGGTCTACTGCATCTGATTCACCAGTTCACATGGTGTCCTTGTTGACTCTTATAAGGATCATGCGTGGTTCTCCAAAGAATTTGGCTCAATACCTTGACAAGGTTTTAAAGCTACTTGTTACCAAGACTAACTTGATTTTCATCAATGTTTTGGATAGATTCATCTTACTGCTTCTAGTTCTAGATTGATTTTTCACATGACTTCATGTTTTTGGTTCAATATCTAATTAAATATGTTCATTTATATTTATTTCTTTTCTTGTTTGATTATTGTTCAATTTCCATTTGGTAGATGTGAATCCTTGAAATTAAACATATTAGTATATCTTATTGTGGACTAGTTCCTTTATTTAGTTGAAGGACTATTGTTTGGAGGGAATTATATCCAAGGAACGTTCAGAAAGAGAGAAATAATGATACTTTATTATTTTAAATGTAGATTTTATTTTTTTAAAAATGAAATATTTATTTTATATTTTTATACCAAATGTGTTTATTGCAAGGGGTAGAGGGGTACCAAAAAAAATTACAGGCAAAACGATCAACTAAGATTTAAAGGTTGATAAACAGGCATGATTTATGGCAAAACATTATGGCATCCTTTGATCCATGCAACTAAGCTCACCAGTGGGAAAACGTTTGTTGTTTTATATACTAATGTTGACAGCTAGAACTATTTAGTATTTATGTCTTGCAAACTGAATCTTGTCTGTATCTCTCTAAGTTCTTCATTTTAGATCTAAATTTGTTTTTATACGGGTTTGTGTACTTTCTTATAATGAATTTCCTATTATATCTTCTTAACATATTGCTGTTCTTTTCTATTCCTGATGGTTGGGAATTGGGAGCAGAGTGATTTTCTATTTTGAGGGGCTATCATCTTTTTGTACTGAATCATGCGCAACATAGGATCTGCTAGTAGTTTTGTCTGCCCCTTAAGATTTAAATATCATACTACTTATTTGTTTTGAAACATTAAAGCATGAATTTTTGTGACAGTGCGTCAGATCTGCAGGTGGTCAACTTCATTTTACAGACTATAGATCCAAGCAACTCAGTCATGCGGAAGACATGCTTTCAGAGTTCAATGACAACTTTAAAGGAAGTTGTACGTGTATATCCCATGGTGGCTGTCACTGATTCATGGACCAAACTAGCAGTTGGAGATGTGATTGGAGAAATTAACAATGCAGGCATTAGGGTTTATGATATGCAAAGGTATTACTATTAGTATTCAGAGATAGACTGTAATTTTTAAAATATGTTCAGGCTGAAATGTTTAAATATCCTCCAATTGTTATGTCTCTCATGTACCTGAGAGAAGTGCACTTATTTTGTGTCATTTATATGTTGGATGGGAAGATCAAAGAAATAAAAACCATTAGAGTAGAAGTAAAATTTTGAAGGGAGTGAATAACAATACTGGGGATATTTAAGGGGAAAAAGAGAGGATTTGGTGGTCCTATACCTACTGCTTAGTTCCACCTCTGTTTGTATCCTAAGTAGCTGACTGGTAATTTTCTTTGCTGATAATTGTATTCTTTAAGCTCATATTCAGAAAATGGAGAAAATCACCATATCAAATACATTTGGTGGCATTTGTAAATCATCTTTTAATTTCCATTTTCAAATAATTTGTGACTAAAATGTTCATTCATTTAATACCATAATTACCGTGGGTAGGCTATGGATGATATAGACCAATTTTTAAAGACCTTTAAGGATTGACTGAAATAATTAGAAGTTTATTATGGACCTGACCTACTTTCCCTGTTCATATGATAATGGTATTTATAACTTGTTAGGATCCAATTGTAAGGTATGGGACTTGAGTTCCACATTGGAATTTTGGGATTCTAGTTTGGGGTTTATAAGGCCTTGGGCTCTTCAACTACAATAGCTAGCTTTTGTGGTGTGGTTCTCTCAAGGTTCTTATCGATTGGTATCAGAGCCTTTCACCATGTCTCTTGGCTGCAAATGAGTGGCGTGGGTGGTGACGCTGAGATTGCAGTGTTTGCCTGGGACTAGTGAAAGGGCTAGTACACAACCAGCCCGCGCGGGGGGCCAGGGCTGCAGGGCATGGTGGGATGTTAGGATCCAATTGTAAGGTATGGGACTTGAGCCCTACAATGGAAGTATGAGATTCTAGTGTGTGGTTTATAAGGCCTTGGGCTCTCCAACTACAATAGCTAGCTTTTGTGGTTTGGTTCTCCCAAGGTTCTTATCATAACTTGTTTCCTCTCTCACGCTCTCACCCTTCTATGATTCCATTTTTTAAATTTCTGATTCAAAATGTCTGCTTGTGTTTTTTCACTCCATGATATCAGAAGAGATAATAATTTCCTAAAATGGAGAGCCTTCATTTTTTTATGCAGTGTGACAATGGTAAAGGTTTTGGATGCAAGTGGGCCTCCTGGACTTCCAACTCTGCTCCCAGCAGCAACATCAGGAACAATGTTGACTACTGCAATTTCAGCACTGAGCTTTTCACCAGATGGAGAGGTACTGACAGATTGTGTTGATAAAAATCTTGACTACTTGGTGTTTCATGATATGATCTAGTTGGTAGGTTTTGAATTAGCTATCCAAATTATGATATATAAAATTTGATTGTATTCAGAATCTTAATTACATTAGTTAAACTATAAACTCTGATATATCTGTGACCTAAATTTTGTGAGACCCACAAAATAATGTGATTTCCAATCAATAATAAAGAGATTGTTAGAGAGTATGCTGGCATTTCTATAGTGATTATTCAGTACCACTCGTAATAATTGCACCAACAGACCTCCCCATAGTGCCGTGCATCTCCCCATTTTATGTCAAATATTTTGTTTCTTTTTCTCTATGAACCTTGATATTTAGACTTGCTTTGAGTATCTCTAACTGATCATTCTTTCCCTCTTACACCTTGAACATTCTTCACTGATAGGGGCTGGTTGCTTTTTCTGAAAATGGGCTACTGATTAGATGGTGGTCACTGGGATCTTTTTGGTGGGAGAAACTAAGCCGGAACTTTGTTCCTGTCCAGTGCACCAAACTAATATTTGTTCCTCCTTGGGAAGGATTTTCACCTAATTCATCAAGGTCAAGCATAATGGCCAATATTTTGGAAACTGACAGGCAGATGAACTTTCAGGTAATTTCTTTGATATCCTTTCTTTTTTACTGTCATAAACTATTTTACTTCCAGTGAATGAAACTATATTTCCTTTTGTAGGATAATGTGAGGGATTCAAACCACGGGGACAGTCCGAAACACGCGCTTCATAGTTTGGACCTCTCCTATAGACTAGAATGGGTTGAGGGGCGGAAAGTACTTCTTACAAGGCATGGTCATCAATTGGGCACTTTTCAGTTATAGGCATCAACTAGTGCTGATTCTTTGAAGTTTTTGCTGGGAATTTTCATTGATTCCATAATTTTAGTTGAGGCTATCATGAAAGAACTCTCTAGCATCTATAGCAGCCAGCCCAATCTAGCAACAGAAGATTTTTTATTAGCTGATACTAGCATACTGTTTGAGGAGGTATTCATTGGAACTCATAATTGGAGACACCACCTTTGTGAGGATTTATAGAGATCAGCTTGATGGTACCGGGAGCCAATTGGACGGTCTTAGTGCGACTTCAGATGTTTGGATGAAATACTGGGAAAAGGAAGAAGTGAGCCTTATAATACAGGAACCATTAACTTGTTTACAGTTAGGGGCCAAATAATTATTACAAAGTTATTCAGGAGTAACCATTCTGATTGACTATTTTGGTCACTATCTATGAATAAGTTAAGTAGTTTCTGACGTCCCCGAAGAATAACTGGGGAAAATTAGTCTTCAGGAATCAACGTATACAGTCTATATATATATATCGAGAGAATTCACGTTGATCTCTCCCCAATTTTACAGAGAGCATTCTTTATTCACCTTAAATTTTGTACAGGACTCTGGCTTCTCATGTAGTTTATTTGAGTATTGTCTTTTTTTATTGAGATGAACATGGCCAAATAATTTTGATTGAACAAAAGGAAAAGAAGGCCATGACCACGTGTGGTAGTTATGTGTAGAAATAAGAAATATATTATATGGTAAAATACCTTAATTCCTTCTTCAGATCAGAGTGCAAGTTGAATTACTACAATGAATATGAAGGATAATTGTTTAACTACACCGAGATTCAATATGAAGGATAGTTTTTAAGAGGAACCGCGTGAAAATGCAGGATTAAATTATCCAAGAACAGTGAGAAAGAAGGTATATAAATCTCCCGCAGTTATGGGTTGTCACCAGAACGAATGGTTGTACTATACAGTACCATGGGATCATCTACCTGTTCTTTTCATTTCAATAAAATATCACCTACTCTTGGATTTTGCGAAATCTATACATATAAAGCTACACCCTTTATATGAAGGATCTCTCTGGTAATCTTTTTCACTTGTAAGAATTGTGGTATATATGAAGATGTTGCGTTGTTTTGAAGAAAAAATTCATTAAAGGGTGTAGCTTTATATGTATAGATTTCGCAAAATCCAAGAGTAGGTGATATTTTATTGAAATGAAAAGAACAGGTAGATGATCCCATGGTACTGTATAGTACAACCATTCGTTCTGGTGACAACCCATAACTGCGGGAGATTGATATACTTTCTTTCTCACTGTTCTTGGATATTTACATATTGTTATTGTTTGATTAAAATTTAAGGTTTTCAAAATTAATTTTATAGTGAATAGATAGATTAGGAGAGAAATGAAAATATTTAATTTTTTCATTAAGTAAAATTGATTATGTTCTGGTTTAGGACTTGGTTCAAGTATGACCTATATTTATAAGGCTATTTAAGAGACTGGTCCAAATTCTTGAATGTCTAAGAATGCTTTCCGAAGCTTAACATCTGATGGCCGACTGCCAATGAGGTGGTTAGTATCTGACTCACGATTTCCATGTAAATTAGGGAAATAATTAGACATAAGAAATACCATTCCCACCAACTGAATAGGTCGGATAGATTTATAAATATTTCATTCTCAATATAAAAGGTACACACTCAAACAAATGATAAGGATGAGACACTCTAATTCATAACTTGAAAAAAAATAATATCCATAAGAGTAATTATTCTTTATTAATATTATCGTTTAAAATAAATTAACTCTTCTAAATTTAGTTTTAAAATATAAATTAACTTTTATTAATTCTTTAAAAAAAAGTTGATCATCACCCTTTGCAGTTGGCAACTTGCTGGACTGTCGGTCGATCGCGCGACCCAACCACTTACCTGTACAAATTCTAAACAGACTCCCGTCTTAACACGTTAGAGGGAATTAAATATTGAAATAAATAAATTATGTACCATAGCTTAAAATGCATGCTGAAATTAAAAATTAATATATATGATTTCTCAAGACTTGTCCAGAAAAACTGTTTAGTGTATACATTATTTATTCTTATTCTTACCATAACATTTTATAACAATTTTCACACTTTTTTCCTCTTAATTTTTTTCTATTACATTTAGGGAGGGATTCAAAGGGGTAGGTAGGGTCCTAACCTCAACACTTTCTTTATATATAAGAGAAAAAATAAAAATAAAAAATATCAATAGAAAAAAAATAAAAAAATAGTTGTTGATTTGATAATTTTCTATTAGTAATTATTTCTAATTTTATGCATAAAAGTTATAGTAAGTATTTTTTATCAAATTTATTATTCATTAAATATTTAATAATTAAATAATTGTGTACAGAAAAATTCAATCCCTTTAATGCATTTTTGGAGCCGTCCCTGGTTACATTGTTTATTTTATTTCACACTTCTTTCTTTTGTCTCATCTCTCTTTTATGTCCGAATTGTTATACTAAGAATCTGAATAAATAACTTTTCTCTGTAAGCATTACTGCCATTACATAAGGAGGCTGAGATAAAATTTTCACCTGGTTTTCATTTTTCTCGACAAAGCACAATAGGATCCACCCATTCAGCAATGAGCCAATGATTGATATTTGATACATTAATTATTCGTTGAATATGTAACCGCGTTTTCTTCATACATTTTTTTTATATCTACAAAGGGAAACTATACTCTGGCTCGAACACATTACTAGTATCATAGTATGTAGTCTTGATCGCCGCAAATCCATGACCTGCGTATTTTGTAAGGTTGCAAAATTTGATGACGCTTGGGCAACGTTTGGTGTATGAATAGAATACAATAGAACAACTTATTTTATTCCAATATTTTTTTTCATTCTATTCTTTTCAGTGTGAAATTAAAATGTATTATTTTTTTAATCTTAATTATATTCGTGCTATTATATTTTAAACCGTATTAAACATAAAATAAAACTTGTGTATTACATGCATGTATTTTGTTTCATTTTAATAAGTCTACTAAATGCTACACATGAGTATTCAGCCAAAAGAATATGTTAATTAAATTACATGTGCAAAGTTTGATGAAATATATGATTTATTTGGTAATTATGACAGGATAACATACTATAATATATAAGAAAAAAACTTCATAAAAAATTCAAAACCACCTTCAAAGTCGGAAAGGCAACACAAAATATACTAAGCAACATTACAAGGAAAAAGAGAAACCCAACAACAAGCTTGAAGACGAATGGACTTCACTGGGGAACTAAAACCTCCATGGTCGAAAACCCGCTAGAAGGCAACACAAAATACACTAGGCAACTGCGTACAAGGTGAAACACAATTACAGGCCACAAGATGGACCAATTTCATAAAGGTATTGAAAGCCTTCATGATTAAAAAAACCCACTAATTAAATGGCAATAACAAACAACTTTGTAAAGACAATAAAACTTTTAAAGTTGAGAACACCTCAAAAGGCAAAACAAATCCAACGCACAAACTCACAGTATAAACCCTAAGAGAGATCAACCATTTGATGTCAGTAATCCACTTAGAGATGTCACGCAAAAGATCGATAATCATTGAGAACCTCAAAAAATTAAGGTCATGCCAATGCAAGTAATGACAACCTATAGACTGCAAAAGCCTATTGCAAATAGTAATGGCATAAAGGTCTTAAACATCAATCGATAGTGAGGGAATTAAGGTCTTATATGGAAAGATGAATCACTCATTGTCACCCCCTAAGCAAACAAAAAAGGGAAACAAAAATTGGTGGTCAATATTCAATTCTATTTCTTGTTTTGGGATTGAAGAATGAAGGATTCACCAATTAATACTAAACAATGGAGACAAAATAAAAGAAGTAAAATCAACAAAAAAGGAGAAGAGAAGTGTTTGTTTGAAATTGCAATATCTACAGCCATAGTTTGCTATTTCAACATCAAGAATCGTGTATATAGTTTTCACCGTAGCATTGCAAATTACAGCGTCAACCTCAATGTACGTAAAAATCGTGATATAATCACAACTGCAATTTAAAATACCCAGGAAACTGATCGAAGGATTAAATAGGGAGTTAGGGACTATAGGGAGGCCTGAGATCTACATTGTCCTTAAAAAAGAAAAATCAAGTCACAAATTTTCGCTATTCATCATTAGTTTGATAAAGGAACAAATTAAGGGTGTGGAAAATCATCCGTGAAACCGGTATCTAATGCAAAATGTTGGCACTCAAGTCCTATCAGTTTCTCTAGATCCGAGCTTGGAATCCAACCATCACCAAATTGAGCACTATCATCCTCCAACCAGTCAAGAAAATCTTCCTCTTTCTTCAAGTCCATGCTTTGTTGAACGCTTGAGGAACAAGTAGTCTTCTTTTGGTGACGAGTGGTTGTTGGAGGAGGAACAAGGGAATTGTTCTTCCTAGTGGTCCCAGCAAGAGAGTTTCTTCGAGTTGGGTGGGGATGGCTGTGTTCAGCAGTGTAGGTTACCAGAAAAACCGCAGGATCTAAGTGGCTCCTTTCAACCTGTTTCCTCGCCAAACACCCTTTGGAACTGCTGCATCTATAATAGCTTCGAGGATAGGGTGAACCCTTTATTGGTTTCTGTCCATATTTTCGCCATGCCCATGCATCATCAAGACCTTCTGCTGTTGTCACCTGCTTCACCACACTCTTGTTCTGGCTCTTCTTGCTGCAACAACAAGCAACATGCACATCATTATATTATTTACTTTGCACTACTCACATCACCACTTTGGAAAAAGATATTATACATGAATGGCTATACACTTTTACACTTCTGTTCAAGCATAATGTGACTTTTAATATAATTATCATAAAAATTAATAAATTTATCATATATAATTAAAAGATTTTGTAAAATTTTTTAAAATAGTAGTTAAATAATGACATAAAACTTTTTACACCATTCATATATAATTCTTTTTCTCATTTTAAATAGAAAAATATTAAATGGACATCCCATAATATGCTAATATATACTCAGAGAGAAAAGGAAATAATAATAAAAATAATAAGTGTAATAGATATGATGTGATAAGAAGAGATCAATAATTCATTTAACTATACATTCAAAAAATAATTATATCAAAATTCTTAGATCTCTCTTGTTACTGTAATAACTTTTGAGGGAAAATTCTATTTAAAATTTTTAAAAATTATGATCTAACTTCAAATATATTTAAGTCAAATATCTATATCAAAATAAAAAGTATGATATTTGCTCTACAAATAGTGTAAGACAAATGAAATTGTGTTTGAATGTACAAGATAACATACCTTTTTTTACATTTAGGTGCTGCGGTGACTTTCAATCCTTGTAGAGCTACTTTCTCTTCTGATGCTTTGATCACTTGTTCAGGCTCTATGGGGATAGGTGGGGAAGTTGTAACGATGGTGTGCGGTGAAAGAGGGTGAAAAACTGGGTAGAAAGGTTTGTAAAGGTCTTCCAAATCATCAAGGACTCTCGTGGTTTCTGAGAATTCGGGAAAGCTATCAAGCAGCTCATCTTGTTCAGAGAAGAAATAAGAAAAATCAGGATTTGGGTCATCCATGGTGGTGGCTTCACCGGTGTTTCCTCTCACAATAGCTTCCAAATCCCAATCTCTCAAGCACGCAAATTCATCCATCAACCAAGTTGCAACTAAGAATCAAGATATATATCAAACAGTGAAAAAAGAACTAAAGAGAAGGGGGTGTTGGACCGTGTGACTTCAAAACTGAAATGGAAGTCAGAAACCTTGTTTGGAAAGAGAAGAGGGTTTTGAAGAAATGTCAAACCAAAATGTTTGGCTATATATAGATAGATGAAATGGTAACCAGTGGGTAGGGTTTTGAATATATGTTCTCTCTTTTGACTTCAAAGTTCAAATTGGCAATAGTGTTTCAAATGGGTTGACTAACTATAAAGTCAAAATGTGAGCAAGTGGGAGTGTAGAAGGGATATTTTTTTTCCAGCAAATTCGGTGCTGATTCAATTAATATATTGCCCAACTTTTTCCTTCATCTGGGGTTATAGACTTATAGGCGAGTGTATATGTATGACAGTGGATAATAAGACAATTTGAATCAGTCTTGCGGTTAAGTCAATTCAATACAAATTGGTTGGAGGATCTCGTACGTAAGGGACCAATAATTTGGAGTTTGCCATTATATTAATATATATAAACTAGATATCTGTAGAGCCCTCACTTGGTTGCTTGGCTGTTTTTCTCTCACAGCTGAAAATAAAATTGTGGATCGGCCTAAAAAGTAATTGAAGTCCTAGAATGAATTGAATTAGCTAGGTATGCTATTATTTATACAATATATATAATATTTTATATAACACTTTCTGCACATTAATTATTTTTTAAGACTTGTTCTCTCTACTCTTTGTTTATCCATTTTTTATTGTAAAAAATTATTAAAAAAATCATATAAATACAACTCGTGCGGATATGATCATGTTACGTCATGCGTGCATGCGAGTTTAGTAAGAAATTTAGAATTTTCTTCAAAATGACTTGCTTTTTATCTGATTATTATTACATTTCAGTTTGAGGAGCTTAGTTTGCTGATGTTAGATGCGGTCAGCTGAAGTGGGCTTATAATTATAATTAGTTAGTTACATATCGCACACGTTTCTAGTTCTCTGTCATAAGGTTATAAGTTATAACTGTAACTAGCTCCAACCCTTGCTTAGATTTGAGACCACACTCTCCTTTTTGGGCACGATACGTTACCATAGTACTATAAACCCTAGCTAGCTAGTATTCTAGAAAAACCGAACGTAATCACTTTTTTCTTCATTGTATTCTTTAAAGATGTTCCACTCATTTATCACAAGATAATAAACAACTGAAATTAACTATTTAGCAAAGAGTTATATCAATTTTATATTTCTTACAATATTTTATCTCCTTATCTCTCTTCATTACTTAGCACAACTCATTCTTCATGCATATATGCACTCTTCTTTCTTTTCTTATCTCTCTTTACCGCAGATTGAAGAAACCAAAACAATAAATAAATTAAACTCTAATATATACTACTACAAAATATTTCATATACGAATTAAGTTAAAAAAAAACGCATTAAATTTACTTCCATTAATATAACACACACACATATATATAGGAGTGCAACTCTACACAAACGGTATAATATAAACGTCATTCAAACAGCTATATGATGCATCGATATATCAATTTCCTTGGTCAACAAAACTATTAGTCAATATGCATGTATCATACTTTTAGTAAAGACAAATTTTATTAGATAAAGAACATACAATTATAAAGAGAAATCTAATGCCAAATATTGTTAGTTCATTTTTTTTGGTAGTAATACATAATTAAATTAATAGTTTATTTTATTATATTATATTAATTTTCAACATAAAGATGAATTTTATATAACTTTTAAAAGAATTATTTTACCCCTTATTACTTCCCTTTTATCTGTCTCATCTTTCTCTTAATCGTAGATACCATAGTATAAAAGTACTCTGAGAGTACAGTTTCTCTTTAAGAAAGTTGTCCAACCCTGCCAATTAATTCCCTGCTAAACCCATTTCCTTTCAACAATGAATATATAGCATGTATATGGCCAAGTTAGGAAGTAAATATCTGCTCTTGAATTTAAAAAAGAAAAAAGAAAAAAAAAAAGAAGAAGGAAATTAAGTAAATTGTTGCAACTTGCAAGGATCCGCCACTTGGATCGATGCAGTAATATTTGGGGGGATGTATGATCTTCAATAGTGTTAAATTAACAAGGACAAAAAAAGTAGAGCAAAGAAAAAACAAACATCTTAAAAGCTGAAATATTGTTTGTTTCGTAAAACGCAGGGAAATTAAGTGACGCTACATGCAAATGTAGACTTTTATGACCAATGTGGTCCGAATCATCAAACATTACATTGTCATCATATAGCCCAATTTTATGACTTTACCGGTTGTGCATGCTTCTTCACAAGATTTAAAATTATGGGAGTTGCTCCTCGCGTGTACCATGCCGGTTTTGTAACTAGCCTATATATGGTTGGATAATCCATAAATATTTACTGGAGAAGAAATTTCTTTTAAAGAAAAGTTATTTTTTTTTTTTATAGAAATTCTTTTATTTAACCTTTTTAAATTAAAAACTGAGTTTAATTTATGTATAAACTAATTTTAATTCATAAAAAAGTTTGATTTTTCTTCTTATTTTTTATTATTTCCATATACTTTTGAAAACACGCGTGTATTTTTTTTATATTTCTATATACTTATTAAAAGAAAATATAACTAATAGTGTGTTAATTTGGATACTTTCTAGAGTTAATTAATTTTAACCTTCAAAATTACGATGAAAAATTAAAAAAGTTGAAACAATTATTTTTTGTTCTTGCTTCATTAGAATATTGATTTTGATGAAATTGAAAGTTAATCTAAACACACACTAGCTGTTTCTCGGAAATACAGTGGATTTTGTTATACATAAGTTGCATTATTCTGAGTGATAAAAAAAATGTACGTAAGTTATTTTAATTATAAATGTATTTTTAAATTAGCTTTTTTGTTCTCTAATTTATTTTTTAATTTAATTTGATTTTTTAGTTTTTTGGATTCAATTTAGTCTTTTAATTTTTTAAATTAATTTAATTTGGTCATTCAGTCTAAATGATAAAAAATAACACTTTGTAATGGTTCAAAACGATCATTAGTGATTTTAAAACGTCACAAAATACATATACACATTTTTCAAAAACTGATTTAAAAAATTAAATAACCAAATTAAATAAAAAAAATTAGAAAACTAAATTGAAAAAATTTTAAAAAATAAAAGACTAAATTGAACTAAAAAATTAGAGAATTAAGTTCAACTTAAATAATAAATTAAAAAACTAAAAGACTAATTTAACCTAAATAAAATATGAAGCTTGTTAATCACTACTACCAATATTGGTTTTCATTGATGTAAAAAATTTATTGATTTTTCCGATTATTAATTTATGTTATCAGATCTTTTCTTTTAGCAACATTTTTTTAATCTAAGACTTGTTTAGAGAATTTAAATTAATGATTTATCGGAACAACCAAAACGGGTTAACAAATTAATAAATAGAAATTTATCATTAAATATATGAAATTACGGCGAGATTGCATTGAAAAATCATGAATTTGATAACATTTTTCTATAAATTTTTCACTTATATTATCATTGTCTTAAAATTACTTGACGGCATTTTGCATAATATATTAATAAGTATTGCTACACAGTTTATTTAAAATTTATAACATTAAAATATTATTTAATGTTTTTATTTTAAAATTTATTAAAAATGTTAAACGTATGGAATATTATGATTAAAAATTCGTAATGTCGTTTACTTGGAGGAAAAAATGCAAACGTGTTTGACTAGCTACGTAATTATCAAATGAGTTGTTTACTAATATTTTAATTTGTAGATTACACATAATAAATTTTAACTTTTAAATAATTAAAATTTAAATAAATAATTTTTTTAACATTTAAAATAATTGATCTATAAATAATAAATTATACAATTTAAAATTAATTAACTAAAACAATAAATACTCAAAAATATATTTTTATCAATATAAATTAAATTTATATAAAAACACCATATAAACATGTTCATTTACGCTATTTAAATTTATAAGCTACTTTAATATATGTAATTTTATCAAACACTTATAATTTAATAAGTTAGTTTAACTTTTAGTTGCTAGTTTATTTTTTCAATTGCTAACTAACTTTTTTAATTTTTTAGATAGCTTTTAAATTATTTTTGCCAAACATAAAACTAACTACTATGTTTAGCAAAACATTTTAGGTTGACTTCTAATTTTTTTACTCAATGAAAAATCTGTTTGACCTAATAAATAATATTTGGTTGAAAAACATTTTTAGTAGCTTATGGTGTTTTTTAGATTCTTTTGAGGTAACATTTTTAAAATATTAGTTTTTAATTTTTAGCTTTTTACATTTATTTCTTTTCTGTCCTTATAATACTTATTAAATTTGTATTTTACTCTTTTTAAACAATGTGAATTTTATTATATTTTAACCATTAAACAAACTAATATAATGAAAATATGATGATTACTCAAGTGTATTCAAAAAAACGATTGACAGTATAATATTAATAATCAAATATACAATATAAAAATATAATAATTGAAACTAAAAAATGATTAAAATAATTTATCTATAAAAAAATTACAAGAGGTTAAAATTAGTTAAAAAATAAATTATAAATACCCAAAATTAGTTAAAAACTAAATCATATATCAACAAAAAATTAAATTAAGTTTGATATAAAATATGTTTATTTTTATCATTTTATATTTATGAGTAATTTTAACATGTAATTTTACCAAATACATATTATTCGATAAGTTAGTTTTATATATGCTTTTAGCTATCAACTTTAAGTTAATTTTTCCAAACAATTAGCTTATTAGTTATAAAATAATAGACTGGAAAGCTTATAAGTTAGTTAATTGAATGAGCATGAATGCTGAGAAAAAATGATAAAATTGTAACCTAATCTTTGTTCCTTAACTACCATGTAACTAAAACTAAATTTTTGTGTCTTATTCAATTTTGATAAAAAAAAAATTATTTAACTTACTTTGAGTTCATTTTGAGAATACAACTATATGTTCTGATCCTATCTTCAAAATCCCCCTTCATAGTGATGGATCCAAAAAAATTATATTGTGGAGACAATACTCATACAAGTAATGGGATAATATTCATGATATAGATTACTTGTTATACTAAATTTCAAATTATGGGTACAGTTTATAATTACACACCTGCATATTACATTAAGAAAAAAATTTAAGTTAATGGGGGCAATTGCCCCAAAATCCACCATGTAGATATGTCCTTTACCCCTCCTGTATATGATGGATAGATAATTTGATTCTTTAAATATGTTGTATGTTGTTAGAATTTAATTTCATTTTCGTACATATAAAATAATATTTATAGAAAGAAATTAGTTTCAAAATACCTCAAAGGATCAATTATTGATTTAATTTACGACTAAAAGATACCTGAGTTCAACATTAACTACTTGAATTACTTCTTTTACCTTTACTCACTTTTCATAGTAAAATAAGTAATCACAATATATTTATGTGAAAAAATATAAATATATTAATATTAATTTCTCATCCATAATTGAAATTATTTACTTTATTTTTTAAGAAACTATTTGCTTTATTTATACTTACCAGAGGAGTCGATCATATTCATACTAAATATATTAAATGGTACATGCATTAACATAAAGATTAACCCAACTTTCTTGAGGCCATAACCTAACCCTCCTATGTTTATTTATAATGAATTTAAACACAATTTTTCTAACTCCAAATCTTATTTTGTATTATATATGAATGTCAAGATTAGCCTTCTTGCTTAACAAGACAGGTTGATATAATGGTTTGACACCCTATACATGTTATGGAGACCGTTTATTTAAAAAAATATTGTATTTGATTCCCGTTGTATGTAAAAATCTTTTGAATCAACGACAATTATAATATCACAATTACAGAATTAATATCTGATTTAGTAGGCTGAAAAATATCTGTAACAGAAAAGAAAAAAAACTAACCAACTTGCCAGTGGTCCTTAAAGGCTTAGACAGTTGTCATACTTTAACAATATTATGTTTATTTCTAATGAATTAAAACACGACTTTTTAACTCCACACCTAATGAATCTCATTCTCTAATAAATACACACACACACAGAGTTTATATGGTAAAATAAAAAATATAAAAATAATACATAATTAGCTTTTGTGAAAAATAAAAATAATAAATATAAACTACTAAATTTTATTTGAATTAATATGATCAAAAGAAAGATTTAAGTGGTAATACGAATACTAAGTAGTTTTTAATATCTATTGGCTTGTGATTGTATAGTGTAAATTTGTAATTTTTACATTCTTAAAATGAAAAGTGTCCACAAAATAGAAAAAAATTAAGTGAATTTTTTTTCTTATTTTGATAAATGAGAACATTTGACTATAACTATATAGATTAAAATTGATTGTTCAAATTACATATTTAATTCACATGAGATTTGTACTTAAGTACTCTTAATCTTCTTATTTCTCAAAATAACCAATATGGATAAGACAATTGATCTTAAATATCAAACTTCCAAAAAGGACATTTTTAATAACCTTTTACCAGTTAGTCAAAAAAACTTTTTACCAGAATAAATTTTATCGATTTAATAGTCAATTTTAAAGGAATTATTATTATTATTATTATTATTATTATTATTATTATTATTATTATTATTATTATTATTTGGGTTATAAAGGACAAGTAAAAGAAAGAAAACAGAAAAGAAAAGGTAAATAAATAAAATCTACATAATTCCGTATTAATTTTAAAAATAATTAATACTTCACTATACTACTTTGTTTTGATATAAATATGTTATTTAAAATATAAATGAATATATAATTAGATTTCGTATCTACAAATTTCTCAATTAACTAAAATTATATATATATTTATATATATATATATATATATTTATATAATTATAAAAATAACATCAAATAACTTAAAAATTAAATCGATAAAAATTTATTTTTTATAAAGTGTTTTCAAATGTATCATTTTATAACATTTAACACAAATATCAATCATTAAAAAAAACACATTAATTTATCCTGTTTCGTACACACACTAAACACATGGAAACACTATTCTTTTTTCAACGCATATAAAGTACACGGTTGAGTACCCTTCCAATTCATGTAATGTAAAGTGGCTTGAACCAAGGTTAATGATAGGTCACATTCGAATTTACATTATAGATATATATTATTCTATAGTATTTTTTATTCTATTTATAAAAAACAAGTTATAATATAAAATATACTAAAACTTATTTCTAATAAATAAGACCGAAGAAGATAGTATTTATCTAACTCATTTACACATAATTTAACTAAAAATCTCAACTAAGTTGATCCCCTAATTACATTTTATATCATTGTCTAAATGCAGGTGATGCTTAAGCCCAAGTTTTTTTTTTTTTTTGTAAATTAAAATCAAAGTACTAACATTTAATATGCTACTTCAAACATTTTGTATCATTGTCTAAATGCAAGTGATGCTTAACCCCAAGTTTTTTTTTTGTAAATTAAAATCTGAGAAATACTAACAATTAATATACTACTGCAAACATACTTTAAATTATTAGTTAAAGTTCACTAAAATTATGGTAAAGACTTAATAAAAAAGCGAGACAGACACAATTTTATAAAATTCAATACATTTCAGTCAATAAATTTTTTTGTTAATAAGTATGTTGCTAATATTTCTCATAAAAATAATAAAATCTTTTCTAGTCTATCTATTTCTGTAAATGAAAAATTTTAAAAAATAAAAAGTTAAAAAATCATTTTATAATAATTCAAAAATTACAATAAAAAACCCAAAAATTGCAATAGAAAAGAAAAAGAGAGGTTTATGTAAAATATATTCCTATATTGTAAATTAAAATATCACATCTTTAAAAGTAAATTTTCACTCTTCCTACTATTTCAATAAGATGTTTTCAATATTCTTTTTCTTCTCTGTTAAAAGGTACACTTCACACACAATATGCAACTATTATAAAATTTCTCACTCTTGCATTCGCTTCTCTCAATTGGTTAATTATGATTGGCACCACTTGTTAAAAGTCATTATTTTAAAATGCTCAATTTTAGATAAAAGGAGACACTAATTATAAAAAATAAGCTGTTCATTTTCAATCATAAACTTGAAACTTTACTTCATATCAATAGGCTATTTTACGCGGAATCTTAATCAAAATCTCCAAAACCCCATCACAACTTGGTTCAATAGCTTTTTCTATTGAGAATATGTGACACAAAACACACTCCCGACTCTATTGAATTGATTGTGCATTCCTCATAACCAAACATTACTCTTACTAATACTATCAAACTTTGTCATCACTCAACAAGCATTCCATGGTAAATTGGGTTAATTGAAGGGCAGAGTAGAATTCAGAAAAGACAAAAACATTTTAATGTATGATGTCTGATCTACAAAATGAATATACATGAAGCTTTTCTTGATAGAAAAGAAATTTTAAAGTGCTAAAAGAAAAGAAACCCTGTTCAATTTCCATGTTCATTCATTATTTCTATACGAGTAAACAGATCATTTTAATTTTCAATCCATGATACATGCACTTTTAAAATTTAAACTTGCAACAAAAAATGATTAAATTTCATAAAATGCTATTTAATTACTACAACATATGTTGATAAAGCTAACCAATACAAATTTACCTACACTAAATTCCAAACTGCCCCATTTCCCTTCCAAAGAATAATGAATTAGATAGGCTGAGAAAAAGACGTATCAAAATTTCAGCTTCTCTTTGATGTGAATCGCACTCTTTTCCCTTCAATACAAAACTTCCTACTACCTGTCAACTGCAAAATCAAGGAACAAAAACCAATCATGTAATAACGTCGAGAACATGCAAGAAATTAGGAGTGGATCCCATATCCCAAACATATAATTTATCCTTTCTGAATTTTATTTTTTGTTCATGTTTGGCAATCTGCGTATCAATCCATTTTCAATCATTCAGATAGTTTAAGACTTATCAAGTATCAAAGTGATAACAACAACAATCCTTGTGGAATTATAATTTTATTCACATATTTGGAGCATTTGTCAATAACATTACATCTTCTGATTCAAAGTGAATTGTCTAACTATGATATATGATTAAGGTAGCCATACCTTTTGCTTCAAGTAAGCAACAGCCTCTCTTCTTGAAGAAAAGTCAGATAAAATTGAAGATGAACGTTCATCAATAAGAACTTTGAGCTGTTTCAGTTTCAATGATTCTCCAGGCACCTGTAATTAAGCAAGTAATCAGTAAAGAATATTTACTAATAAGGGGAAAAAATACTTTGCAAAACAAGAAATAAGTCTCACCTGTTGTAAAATGTGTTTGCACAACTTTTTCAGCTTCACTTTACCTTCAACAATCTTTTCTACTTTAATTAAGTCATCATTTGCTGGTTGTTCCAGGGAATCGTTATCAGCAGAATCTTCATCACTATCATCAAAGGATGTCTTTTTACCCTGAAAATAGCAGCCAGCTACTTTCTTGGGTCTGTCCTTGATGCCTAGTCCCTGCTTCCCAGTTGTGGATTTCTCCTGTCAAAACAATTATTATATAATTAACTATTACATCCTTCAGGTTTGGCCATGAAATTATTACAACAGTGTAGCACTGGAGTTAAGATATCAGTTGAGCATCACCATATCCTTCTTAGTATTGAGAATTACATATGATTATATCACTCTTACCATTTGACAAAATGAAATATGCAACTTGTAACAAGTTCACTAGGGAAGAGGTCACATACCTGGACTAGATTATAAAGGTTTTCTTGATCCTCTTCGAAGAACGCAGTCCTCTCTGCCTTACCAGAAATCATGGACTTTTTCTTCTTCAATTCTGCTCCAAGAAATCCACCAGAGACAAAACCATACTTGTAGCCCCACCAGTCTGGAGGTATAGCAGGATATTGGCTTCCTGTACCAATGCAGTAGCCAAATATCATATGTGATATCAATGTCACAAAAACTTCATTTCAGTTTAAGTGTATACCTTCATCTTCAAAATTTTGAATTTCAGATGTATTTAACATGTCCAGTTCACCATTAGAATTTTCAGTACTCCCAGATATGTCACCCTTTTTAACCTATCACCAACACCATAGAAGTAAACAACCAACGACCTTGTATCAAATAAAACTGAAATACACATTTAAGAAGCTTGGTTATAAAAAATGCTAACAACATTAGCTTTAATACTTAAATTTTAATTAATATAGAAGTAACAAGACTTTTCAAACAGAAAGAAAGAAGCACAAGAGGCATCTGATCTTCAAGGATCCATTCATGTAATGAAATTTGAGAAGATTGCAATCTATGGCCAGTCTCTGCCTAAATTAAGTTTAAGAGAAATATTAGCAGCACTCTCTCTCAAAAACTCTCTATGGTTGGTTCAAATTTATTGAAATCATCAATTTTGGTAGGTTTTGCTTCTCATTTAATAAAATCAGGAGAGAAAATCATTAAATGAGAAGCAAAGCTTACCAAAAATGGTGATTTCCAATAAATTCTAACCAATCGTAGAGAGTCTTAGAAAGAGAGTGTTAGAGAGAGTACAGCTAGCATTTCTCTTAAGTTTAATGGAACTAAAATTGTGCTTCCTCTGAGTGATATCAGAGAATGTTACAAGTCAGAAACAATCTTTAACAGTACTAGGTGTTCTAGGTTCATTGAATCAAATGCAGAGCAAATTTTTTGGCAGAACCCAGTAACTAAAATAACAAAGCTAGAATGCATAGATTAACATGGTTCCGACAGCCAATATCACAACCCAATTGCATATAAAAAAATATCGGAAACCAATTCCATTTACAACAATTATAGACATAGTTATACATTCAATTTTAGCAACTGGAGTTGTGCCATTCACCTTACAGGGAAGTGTATAAATAAAACCCATTTCATTTTTTTAACTGTATTAGCCACTAGATAAAGAAACCCTATATCACTACATCACATAGTGACTACACGGCATGTCAGCATCAACATTTTTTTCAAAACAATAATATTGAGGTTCTTAAGATGTGCAGTGAATGGCGTATCCCGGGGCGGAACTTACAAGAATTCCTTCAAGATCCTTCAAGGAATATTGCGAGACAAGCTTCCCCCTCTCTCTTCTCGTGTATCTGAAAGCAAAGCAAAAACCATGCACAGTTAAATCAAATAGTAGACACTAGACAACAACAAAAATAAGAGGTATACAGACCTTCCTTGTGGTCTTGTAGTTTTGGAGACAGAATGCTCATTACCAACAGGAACACTAGGCTTGGTTTCCACTTTTTCCTCTATGTCTGTCACATTCACAGTGGAAAATCAAAGACGTATATGATTATAAATGATATGATTATATATTTATACCTGTGTCATGGGATTGCGGAGCTTGCTACTCGTAATATAGATAGAAAGAAAGAAAGATGTCAGGCAAAGAATGAAGGAGAAAAAAGAAACAACAAAGAGAGAGAGAGAGAGGAAGAAACATACAACTTTCAATCTCTTAAGGATATTATCAAATTGAGTGGTGTCGAAGGCCCAGTTGTTTGGCTTCTCCAGGCCAATACCAATAGTGTCATGTTTGCTTTTTACTCGAACGTGTCCTTTAATCCCCTGCTTCTCTTTTCCCAGACCTTCACCTTCTTCCCACCCCTAACATAATAATAAACACAGTTCAATACACGTTTAAACAATTTTAAAGAGGAAGCAGAGTGAGGGTGCACCATTTGCTTCATGAGGCGAAAAGCAGCGGATTGCCTGGCGACACCTACGTAACAGAGAGGGGTTTCAGGCGCCGCCATGGCTCCGCCCACCTAGCACCTAACACCGCCGCTGCTTTACAAAGCCTCTCCTACCCAGGGTTTCATTTTTATTTTATTCATTTTATTAGGGGTTAGGTTTCGCTCGGTTGGTTCATGGGTCTATGGACCCATATCACTCTGGACCAGTTATTATGGGCTAGGTCCACCCTTGCTTGTTAAACATACCTCCTTAAATTTTTAACCATACCTCCCTTCTCATACGACGCGAGCTTGGAAAGAATAGGAGTAGCCGCTGGAAGGTGATATGATAATATAATATGTTTACTGTTTACTTATATATAGACTCGGAAGGATATTCTTGCAAGCTGCAAGCAACATCAAAAGTTCAAAACTCTTGGGAACCTTCATGGTTACCCTTGATTGTCTGTAATATCCTATAACTTTGTCTTCGGATTTTTACTGCTAAAAATTATTTGGTGAAACATATAGAAGATAGTTTTGTGTGAGTATCAGCATTCATGAATTCACACTTCCATTTTTTGTAATGGGAGGACTTAAATACTTTTTTTAATCCTTATAATTTAGTGATTTTTTAAAAAATTTCATTCTTGTAATTTTTTATTTTATTTGTAGTTATTACAAATTATGTTTGTTTTGTTTTTCTTTCTTATAGTACTTTAGATAACATTGTTTTCACCATTCATAGTGTTATCTAAAATTCTTTAAAGACTAAAAAGAAAACAAACATAATTTACAAGGATTAAAAATAAAAAATATTAAATTACAAAGATTGAAATGATATTTAAACCAAATTCGTGCAGCACATAGCTTCACATATACCTAATACTCAAGCAAAAGTGTTAGGGTTTGCATCATCTCCTCCATGACCACAAGGCCATCTAATCAAGCTTCTTTGAATCCAAAGAACTAACTTAGTGGTGTAGGATCTCATTACACATGTGAAAAAATGATTTATTTAATAAGATAGCGCATCCTCAATCTTTTTTTTGTGTAAAATTTTATTGGGTCAACACAATCGTACATCACGAACAAAATTAATCTATGATCCAATAAGTTGAAGGATATCCATAATATCTCTAACACATTACCAAAATCAATTTTTTTTTTTAATTTCCTAATTCAACTTGCTTCAAATATACATGTCACACCATGTAATAGTACTATTTTTCTTTTCATGCAATGACAACAAAGTATAAGGGCGTTAAATTTTGTCACATAATATAAGGATGAAAGTGTTTGGAAAAGTTAAATCTATTCGGAGTATAGAAATGATATGTAAATACTCTCACAAATCAAATACTTCATTAATATCTACCATTTTGTCTCTCTCTTTCTTTCTCATTTATCATATTTATATTTGTCTTTCTTCTCAGTTCAACACTCAAGTGTTCATGGATTATTTTCTTTTGAATCAATCATGTCATTTTCTCTTGTGTGTACTATATCAAATCCTCTTGTAAAAAAATCAACTATAATTTTGGAGGAGAATGTGTGTTTGTAATGATATCATGATGAAATAACAAAATTTGTGTAAAATTATGTGCAATTATTATATTATCCCGTATTATTAGTCTGTGATCATGTAAATCAATTTTTTTTTAGTCTAGACATAATCTTAGAAATTTTATTTGTAGAATTAATATGTATAACTCAATCTTAGAAAATTTCGTTGAAACTCTCTTATATATATTTATGTCTTAGCAAAACATGAAATACATTACAAGAGTGTTCCAACACTCCCACCCACAAGGTTTCAATACCCAATCGAGAAACCCAACTTCCAGCAAATCTATATTGAATAATGCAAGATCCCAAACCATCATGATCAATCTAAGAATATCAAGGCATCAAACACATTGGCGAATTCGCTTGCCGCTGTATGAACAAGTACGCAATGTTCGGTTAATAACTTTAACCACGACCATGTTACAAACATGATCCTCTGTCACAGTAGCTCCTCTTGTAGCGATTTTCCTTCAAAGATCCATAAATTTCGTTACTGCCATATGTAACTGACATTAGCACTCCATCCCACATCCCACCAAAATCCTTTTAAAGCATATGAACTCTGCCAAAAGTGAGCTTTTATGTTTTTTGGCATTGCAAAATTTACACCGTGACAGTAAATGATATCTATTGTTGGTATTTATATAATTTTTATTGGAGTGTAATTGTGAAGATGAAGTCTCATGCTGAATAAAAATAAATAAGATGAACAACATATATGTAAGAAAAAATTATAAACTTAATGTCTTAAAGATTTTAGATAAAAAATAATGTTAAGTTCACTTGTAATTTACTCGTAACTCATTGATGGATATCTTCAGCTGTTTATCCCAGATTTTCCAACAATTGCTCTTGTTATGGTGAAAGTAAGAAAGAGGTTGCAAATTTCGTGAAGAAAACAATAGAATTATGTTTAAAATAGTCACTGCAATGTTTACAAATAATATTTTACTAGCGTTCTTGTGTACTGCCAAGTGCTTATGTAGATCTTAAATATGGCCACATCCCTGGCTGCTAAAGTTTTTGGTTTGTGTGACTTGTTCTATCTCATGAGATGGCAGGTATGACGGTGAGGTTGTAGTAAATGAGTATATATGATCATTGACCAGATCAATTGATTAATTAGCATTTACTCTTAACATCTGCTAAGAATATGGCTGCGTTCTAATATTTATACTTATAATTTAAGTATAATAGCATTCCTCTGCTGAGACTTGTATCGATCGACAAATTGGAATTGGCCTGGGCCGTCTAAATTCCATGTCTATTGTTGGTGGTAGAGTATTTAAAATAAATGTTGGGGAAAAAATTGAAGACATTTTGAATTTTGAAATCAAAATTAAGGAGCATGTGGAAGAACTTAAGATTTGGTATGATTTAAAAAATATTAGGAGTTATAAACAAACAATCAGAATGGTATTTTGAAAAGAAAAAAAAAGCTATAAGGATGAATCACAATAGATTTCTCATTATTTTGGAAAATATTTTGAAAAAACAAATTATTTTCTGTATTAGTTTGGAATATTGTATATTGCATTGATGCAACGTGGTTGTATTATTATTTTTTAAAACAAATTATTTTCTGTATTAGTTTGTAGGATAATATGTAAATTGTAGAAAGTGAGTTCTACAGCTGATATAGAAATTATTTTTTTTGTATGTGTTGTGTGCTATGAAGGAAATCTGTGTAGTGTTGAGTGCCATATTTAACTAGTAAAAAAATGTTTGTTGACTCTTTAAGAATCTCCTACTTACACACTCTCATTTAATTATGTAAAAATCCCACTAAATACGCGATGGTATTTAACTGGACGGAATATGTTTTACCCATTCAACTCGATGAGTCTTACGTTGACTTGCGATGATGTTTATGGGTCTGACTAAAAATAAAGAACCCTAAAAAATTTTGACGGTTAACTACTAATTTAGACAAATAATTAATTACACTGTTTCTTCTAAGTGGTTGAATTAAATAATATAGGTGATTACTTTATTTGATTATATATATATATATATAGTTAGTTAGTTAGTTGGTAGATGCTTAAGTTGTTTTAACTCCTCAAATACAATTGTATTAATTTTGAACATAGAATTTTACTATTCAAGTGCTCAAAATAATCCTATATTCTTTTTTCTATCCTGTAGTCAAACTATTATAAGTTAATAAAAGTAGCTTATAGCTTATAGGTTTTAAAACTATAATATAGAAGATACGTGTAATTAAAAAATGCTTAAGAAAGAAAAATGTTAAATTATAATTTTAGTTTCCTTGTAATTCTTGATATACAATTTTGAACTCTTTTATTTTACTTTTTTTTTGCACTTTTCTTATTTTTAAAAAATTATAATTTCAATCTAATTTTTAATTTTATATGTTATTTAAATTTTTTTAATAGAGTTCCAGACCTAACATATTTGCTTAAGAAACTATAAAAAAAATTAATTAATTGAAATATAGAAGAGTATGCAAAATTGAATTGAAAATGTGAATTTCTAAAATTGGAGATCAAAATTATAAGAAGAAAACAGAAGATGAAAAAATAAAGAGAGAACAATCTTGCCATTTAGTGAAAGAAAAAGAAAAGATAAAAGATAATATATATTATTGTGTAAAATAGAACTTCTGTACTGAAACATTACTCCACGTGGATTTTACAGATTCAATCCCGATTCTTTGACCACCACCCTGTTTGAGAGTTTGAAATAGGAAACTATGTAAGTGTTGGCTGGGAAATTTGGAAATTAAACCAAATGGAATGGAAGCAAAAAGTGTTGAAAGCTTGACCAAAGATGTGATTATAATCAATATTGTCAGAGTCGCACTTCGCTTGCCCTGCCTCCTCATATTCATAACACCCAAGTCCAACCATGTGCAAATTATGATTTATGAGCTACAACTACTCATGTGTCTTTTCAACACGTACAATGTTTCAAGGAACCGCAAAATCAGACAATAAATAATTGTTTCATTTGATTTATAATTTATTTTTAAGGTCTGTATAAAAGAACAACAAATAAATAAGACAATTTTTATGTAAGATTACACATAATGTTGTCTTTTTAATATTGAAATGATGAAGTTGCAAAAATAAGGTTGAGAATTATATATGGAGATGATAAACAGAAGGAGCCACGCGTTTGATACGTATAGGCTAAGATGTTATCAAATAAAGTATATATATATTTACGTGTACGTAAGGAAGCTTAATCGTGTTATTTTAAGCCTTTTTATTATGATTTTTAGTTAACGTTAAATTTTTATTTTGATACTTAATCCGCATAATAAAATAAATACATTAATAAATATTAATATTAATTATCAAAATAAAAACTTTATTTTCATTAAAAATTATTCTAAAAATACTTTAACAAATATCCGTGCATAAATAGCAATAGAGGCAATTTTTTTTCTTAAAGGACTATAGCTAGAGGTACGTTAATTAGTGAATATTTAATACACCTATAACTACCTCATATTAAAAATACTAAGAATATCTTACAACTAACCGTTGGAGACTAATTTTTTGGAGTAGTAGATGTACGAAGTAATATAATTTATAATCCGATGTAGAACACTCAATAAGAATAACATTATGCACTTGTAATTTGTGTACTTCTTGAAGACGTCATTTATAATAATTACTTTCCTGGAAATATATACACAAGTGTAATGTAAAGAATAAGAGTTTTCTTTTTTATCTTTCCTCTTTTACATTCTGACTCTTGGACCAAACAATGAATTGTGAAAAAGAACTCGTGTTAAATGAAAATTCTATTATTTTCAAAATAGACAAGTAATCTAATATCTAATCAGCATGAATATCAGACTCATTAGGTCCTACACATAAACTCAACACACTTACCTATTGTGATTGAATATAAACACATATGTTGATTCTCAAAATCCAATTGGATAATTTAATTTAAAATTGGGCTCACAGAGAAAATTGTATTAAGTCATACATCCGGTCCATGTTTTAATAAAACAAAATACATTAATAAATAGAAAGTCAAACAAAGATAATTCTAGAGATTACTAAACTAAATATTTTCTCTCCAAGTGAATGTGATACATGCGATAAACCATAAATATGATAGATCATGATAACAATGTTTTTTCAAAGATTTAAATTCGATACATCAATCTCAAAAATCACCCACGTTTATCATACAAGGTGAAAATATATGAATATTTTTTATATCCCTAAAGAGTCCTTCAATGTACGAATTTTCTATAGTTGAAACATGAATAATGTAAAAAATTACTTTGGACTTACTTTTAACTTTTTTTATTAAGGAGAATGAACTGGTGGAAAGGATTGAATTTTAAATCACTTCTTAATCTTATATTGTATTATGAATTAATTAAATATTTCAAAAGTAATTTTTTATACCAAAGAATATAAATAATTTTATACTTTCATATATAGAATCTATAATATATCCTTACACATGAGTCTTTTATAAGCTAATTTATTGTTAAATTTCACTTTTATCTAAACGAACAAGATAATAAAATTAAAAGTAATTATTTTCTAGAAATTAAATAATTCCAAATAACAATAAATTGGTAATTATATATTTTTTTTGCTGAATCAATGATTTTTATCTTATTGTAACGTGTCTATGATTTATATATAGTTACACGCGCCCCTATTGTTTTTCCGCTATTTCCACGCCAAAATATATGGTTGTATATATTTATATATAGATAAGCTATCTTATGAAAATGACTATTGTAACCATTTTAAATTTAAATTAAAAACTCATTTAATCATAAATTTTTTATTTATCAAATAAAAGATTAAATATATGAAAAATTTAATCTACATCATAACTACTACTATGACCCATTGATAGTGGTGACGACGATAATAACGACAATCATGTTGGTGGTGATAACGATAATCATTGTGCTTGGTCACAGTGTTAGTGATGGGTTGGTGACAATAATGATAACAAGAGTCATGTTGGTGAAGGTGACAATTAAGGATTGATTATGGTGATGGTTGTGTTTGTCGTTAGTTGTAGTGAAAATAGTCATAATAATGATGATGGTCATGGAAATAATAAATTTGAAATATTTTAAAATATCATAAATTAATTTTTAAGATATTTAATTTTTTATTTGATAAATCTTTTAAAAATTTTATGATCAAATAAGGTTTAAATTTAATTTTAAAATAATTTTAATTTTAATTTTTCATTTTAATTTAATATTTAAAATATATGATTCTCATTCTCACATAAAATATTTATATATATATAGATGAAACTGAGTATATGCCAAGAGATTCATCTAATATAATACTAGCATAGAAAAATAATAAGTCTATGGGATTCTATTTGTCGATAACATGTTTTATATGCTTGAGATTATTTTGGTCGGTTGTTTGAAGTTTGATAAATCATCCATTTGATTTGGAAGTTCGAAACAGAACCAAAAGTTAGTCACTTCAACTACTCCAGTTTCCATATGGGTATTTATTTATTTATTTCCATAATCATCTTGTTCCCTCTATATTGGAAAGAAAACAAAATAATAGTTATATGAACGGCCCTCAGTCCCCACTCCAACTCCTTCCATCGCCGACCAGAGCAGCACATGCCTGGCACCCAACAAATACTACTTTGTTAGGTTTAAGTGATGGGAACCTCCAAACTCAGTTTTGTGATAAAACATTAATTTATAGACACTTTTTGCCAGCAAATATTTTGTGCACTGAAAAATTTAATTCCATTTCCTGCCACACGTGTATAGTATAGAGTTAGTTCCGCGTATATAGAATTAGTTCACTTGCGAGTGGAGGTGTAGCGAACATGATTAAGTAATAGTCTCTTCTCATGGGACATGGAATTAATACCACGAAGAATTTAATGTTGATACACGTCTTCTCCAAATATGGGGGAAAGAGATTTTAACACTCTCTCACTATGTTATTAATATATACAATTATCTTAATAGAATTCATACAATTATTTTGGCATATTTTGTATTTGACGAAATATATGGGGAAAAAAGTTTTTACAAGTACGTCAAATCTAAATCTATTTTGTGTGTGTGCGTGTGCAATCCCTCCATATATTGATGATAATGACTGCGGATCACATCCGTGGCTGATTGAAAAAGTATCTTTAGTATGCATGTCTTTCTTCATCAACAATAACATCTATCTAAATCAAAACATGCAATAAGTTATCGTAACGACAATTTAAAGGTAGTAGTGAGTTTTCAGTTTTTTGTTCTTTGAATGTAAATTTCAAAACAAAATATTTTGAAGTAAAATGGAGCTTAATATTTTTCTTTAATTTAGATTTAAAACACTCTTATCTTCATTTTTATATAAACAAATAGTTTTATTTTCAGTCATAACCAATCGCTCTATAACCTTGAGCTATTATTCCACCTATTGTCTAGCCTTGCACGCACCACCATACATAATAAGTTAGACTTAGATTCATCAAAAGTTAATAATAATAAAGTAGGCAATCTTAATTATTGATGAAAACATTATGAAATAATGTTCAAACACATATAGATAATTTGTTAGGTCTCTAACTAGTGACTTGTTATATTGATCAATGAATTAAAAGGAAAAAATATTTATGATATAAATTATATAAGAATGTAAAAAAAATCACGGATAACATAATTTTTTGTTTTTCAATAAAAAAAATGTACCTTAATTTCTTTAACCAATGCACTTAGGACACTGGTTAACATTTATCAATTTTTTATGCATAACATATGATATTATTCACTGATAATTTTCTTATTGTCTAAGATGGCTTAATTTAGTTTCTAATTTATTAACTATGATACTATACTATTTTTTATAAGCATATTGAAATTTATGACAATTAATAACATTAACAATTATTTTATTAACTCACGCAAATATAATTTACCCTAAAATTAAAAAATAAACAATAAGAGAAAATTTAAAACTATAAGATAAAAATTAATTCAAATTAGTAAGTATAAAATTATAGATACTTCATATTTAGAGAAAATTAATATTTTAAAATATTTAAGAAAATTAATTATAAAAAGTGACTGATATTTGACATGGAAATTTTTTGCTACAAAAGGCAACATGTAAAATTAATTAAAGTTAATATTTGACAAATAAATTTTAATATATTAACAAAATTTTGAAGATCAATAATAATTTAAATTTTAAAATATATAAAATAATAATTGAATAATGACGAAAACACATAAAAAATAAGATAAAAGATGGCTCTTTGTAAAATAATAAGGACCAGATCATTTATATTTTATAGTGTAATGATTAATAGAACCAGTGTAAATTTATAATAATGAAGTGAAACTAAATATAATTATATAAAAAATATATAAATAGAAAGAAATATACGTGTAAGAGTTATGATTGTATACCAACTTAATTTGGAGTTGAATACTAAACTTTATGTAAGCGTGTGCACAAAGTCTATTCTCTTTCTCCCATTGTTGGGTTGACAAAAATATTACAAGTGGCATCTTGCTAGCTCTCACTCACTAGGACAATCATTATTTCTAATTAATAGTGGGGCTAGTCTGCGTACCAACTACTGCCTAATTTTCAAACCAAAGAAGCATCATAGCTGATGTTGAACTCTTCTCTCTTTCGTGGGAACCTTCATTTAATTTGAACTAAAGAGATTCCTGTCTCTGAAGGTCAAGGTGAATTTGTGCACTACATTATAAATAAGCACCCCTCTCGGTGTTGTTGTTCATTGCTAGACATTTCCTCTGAAAATTATTCATAGCATATTTCTAACCACACTCAAAAGGCTTCCCTTCCTGACTTGGATTTCATTACATTGCTAAACTATATTATTTTTATTGGTGAATTGCTACACTATATTCTAAGGACAATTAAACATAGACTATATGGGGTTGATGGATGTGGACCAAACTCAATTGTTGTCTAAGATGGTCATCGGAGATGGACATGGTGAAGCATCACCATACTTTGATGGATGGAAGGCTTATGATGAAAACCCCTTTCATCCCAAAGAGAATCCTAACGGGGTTATCCAAATGGGTCTTGCTGAGAATCAGGTATATAGCATATAAAGTTTCTTTCCAAAGTCATGCAATTTTGACTACTTACTACAATTGCATAAATTTGGAGAATAATAGTATATGTACATATTATTTAATTATTTTCCCATGTTAATTAGTTCTAATTAATTCAATTATCTTAAATTTTTGCAGCTTACTTCTGATTTGGTTGAAGATTGGATACTGAATAACCCAGAGGCCTCCATTTGCACACCAGAAGGAATAAATGATTTCAGGGCCATAGCTAACTTTCAGGATTATCATGGTCTGCCCGAGTTCAGAAATGTGAGTACAATAATAATATGTGAAATTTGATCATATCACTCATTTTATCCATAAATTAACAAGTTGAGTTCAACTAGTGATAATATTTTATACACAAATTAAAGGTGAATTGAAAACTTGCACAGGCTGTGGCTAAATTCATGGGTAGAACAAGAGGAAACAGAGTCACGTTTGATCCTGACCGTATTGTCATGAGCGGTGGAGCAACTGGAGCACACGAAGTCACTACCTTTTGTTTGGCAGACCCTGGTGACGCATTTTTGGTGCCCATTCCTTATTATCCAGGGTCAGTATTCAATTCAATTTCACCCTCCTTTTTCATTTTTCATTAATTTAGAATACAATGATGAAGTATGGCTTACGTGCGTCATTACGTTTTTCAATTAAAGTAAATTTGATCTCCCCTGAGTTGCCTTTCTATTAATTTAACATTCCATTAGGGCGTATAGCCCCCACAAAGTGGAATTCTGGATTAGAAACCAGGATAATGAGATTTGATGGCACTACTTTGCAATTTCAACCTTCATCTATTGCAGTAGTCAACGATCATATCAAACATAAAAAAATCCTTAAATAAAAGTCAAATTCACCCCACAATTGAATAGCAATTTGGCCATGAATATTATTTGATTTAATCATGTTATTGTATGATATTTAGCCATATAGTATATATTAAAATTTTTTTGCATCTACATGTTAATATTTGTTTCTAATAAGAAGCTGAATTTCCTTGTGCAGTTTTGACCGGGATTTGAGGTGGAGAACAGGAATTAAACTTGTTCCAGTTATGTGCGATAGCTCAAACAATTTCAAGTTGACAAAGCAAGCATTGGAAGATGCGTATGAGAAGGCCAAAGAGGATAATATAAGAGTAAAGGGCTTGCTCATCACCAATCCATCAAACCCATTAGGCACAGTCATGGACAGAAACACACTAAGAACCGTGATGAGCTTCATCAACGAGAAGCGTATCCACCTTGTATCTGATGAAATATACTCTGCAACAGTTTTTAGCCACCCCAGTTTCATAAGCATTGCTGAGATATTAGAGGAAGACACAGACATCGAATGTGACCGCAACCTCGTTCACATTGTTTATAGTCTTTCAAAGGATATGGGGTTCCCTGGCTTCAGAGTTGGCATCATATACTCTTACAATGATGCTGTGGTCCATTGTGCACGCAAAATGTCAAGCTTTGGATTGGTGTCAACACAGACTCAGTATCTTTTAGCATCAATGCTAAATGATGATGAGTTTGTGGAAAGTTTTCTGGTAGAGAGTGCAAAAAGGCTGGCACAAAGGCATAGAGTTTTCACTGGGGGGTTGGCCAAAGTTGGCATAAAGTGCTTGCAAAGCAATGCTGGTCTCTTTGTGTGGATGGATTTAAGGCAACTTCTCAAGAAGCCAACGCTTGACTCTGAAATGGAGCTTTGGAGAGTGATCATTGATGAGGTTAAGATCAATGTTTCACCTGGCTCCTCTTTCCATTGCACTGAGCCAGGGTGGTTTAGGGTGTGCTATGCCAACATGGATGATATGGCTGTGCAAATTGCATTGCAAAGAATTCGTAACTTTGTGCTTCAAAACAAGGAGATCATGGTGCCTAACAAGAAACATTGTTGGCACAGTAACTTGAGGTTGAGCCTCAAAACCAGAAGGTTTGATGATATCATGATGTCACCTCACTCCCCCATACCTCAGTCACCTCTGGTTAAAGCCACAATTTGAGTTGGCATATTTCTCTGAACCCTCTAGAAGAAGTAACTGATATATGATGATTATTTGGCTCTTTGACTTGTTGTTTTGGCAAGGTACATAAAGTGCTTGAGTTTGTTATTTTTAACAGCAGTAACAGGCAATGCCTGATATTGTTTTTGTTACCAACATCGAAGTCTCTTTGCCTTGCGTCATAGAACTTGTGCTACTGGAAACATGCCCCTTCAATTTTTAGGGGCATTTTTTTTTTCTTTTTTCACTTACCAAATAATGGGTTCAAGGTGAAAAAAGTTTATAATGTTTGTAAGGTTATTGGTTTATTAGAAGAGTCCAGAAGAAGTCTGTATTCTTATACTGCAATTGTAAGGTCGATGATCAATAAATTGTTAATAGAGGGTCTTCAATACCCACCCTCTTTTCTTTTTGAGACAAAAGGAAATTTGATATTGCAGTGACAAAAAAAAACAAGCAAGTTTTCCATTGGCCAAATTCTCAGTTATTATTTAAGGACACGTTGACGATTCTTGAATGGAAAAGAATAGCTCGAAATACTCCACTCTGTACAAAAGACTCCTACATGTTTTTCTCTTCTTCATTTGTTAAACACAAAGACGAGACTTCGGATTTTAAACACGTAAAAGATTCTCTCAATTGCTCATTTCAATTTCAGGAATACTTCAATTTTTTAAGCAACTTTTGATGTCCCCACTGATAACTAGTTCAAATTGTAAGTCTATAGAAAATGAAATGAGTTTTTATACATCAATGTTATTGATTTTTAAACTTTACTCAAAATTTATAGATTAAAATCTCAAAGTAGATAATAAGTTCAAAACTAAAGGCTGATGATGTTGAAAACTACTAGGGAAAAAAACATTCCTGAAAGTTCATCTACATTAAAGTAAATTAAAGTGTAATGCATGCAAATATCTTAGAAGAGTGAAATTCTTCAAATACTAAAAGAGAGTAATATAATTTAAGCCTTTACAAGAAAGGAAATTGTATTTTACTTTAAAAAGAAGAAAAGCATATCTCCTTTGCATTGCCTTCTACACATAACGCCTGTGCCTTTTGATATTACAATTTTAAAATGCCGCCGTAGGTAGCTCCTTTAGCAGAGTATACACAAAAGACATGTGCAAATGGTATGGAATAAAAACAGAATCAAATCTCTACCGTTTATAGTATTACAATGTCAAAAGCAGACTTAACCAGATATGTAACTAATTAAGAGGTAATACTTTCTTTTCTTTTTCTTTCTTTCTTTTTTTATCATCGTCGGGCAATTTTTTTTAGAAATTATCAATTAAGAGAACTTTTTAAAAAATCATCCGGATAAGTCATGATTGACATGCTCAACCCTTTAGTCAAAGTTGAATACCAATTTATGATTTTCTTTTCGTGTCGTACCAGTTTTGAAGGAGTGTTCAGATTCACAACATTAGTATTAAGTATATTTTTCAATATGTTACATAAAGAAGTTGTAACTTATTCCACCACTTTCATTATAATTTTTTAATATGTTACATAAAGAAGTAGTAAGTTATTCCACAACTTTAGTTCTTTATTTTTTTTTAATTTTATTTAATTTTTTATTGTAATTTAAGTATTTTTTACGTAAGTTAAAAAGAATAAAAAAACAAATAATAATTTATAATATTAGAAATAAAAAATAATTTAGCACTTTTTAAAATAAATTAAAATAGCATTATAAAGAAAATTTTAAAACAAAATATATTTTAAAAATATTTAAAACAAAATGAAACATCTCTAGAATAAAAAATACATGAACAATAATAGTAAAATGAAAAAAAAAAACAAAAAAAGTCATGAATCAAGTCACAACTTCCTTTTACAATTAATAAAAGTAACTGACGTTAGGTGAAAAACTTAAATTATTTGTTGTTGACATTAAAAAAAAACTTAAATTGTAAATGTTTAAATAAGTTCTTAAAAAAATGACTGACGTTGGGTGAAAGTCATTAAAATATTTATGACTTTTTTTTAGAGAAAATAAAAAAATAATAACTTCAGAAGTTGTAAATTGATGTTCAACATCGATCATAGAATCTTACATGCCCATCACAACCTGATTGGATAATTTTTGAAAAACTACTCTCAATTGATCATTTCTGAAAAAAAAATTGTGTGTGGTTAAAAAGCCGACAAACTCATCGATCGGATAAGATTTGATGCAGGAATTAAAGATCAGTTTGGCGTTGGTTGGAAATACCGAAATGAGGGACATCACTTTGTATCCCCTGCAGGCTTCGGGAATTACTGAAAGCAAACCATGGCATAATTAGATGTGACCTTAGCTAGTTTGCATTTAGATGCTTGCCTCTTCATGCCATGAATTTAATTAGGTTTGATGATCAAATCCCCACTAATTATTATAAGATAAATACTAACAAATGTCTTAAAGACCATTAGTTAACAAACTTAAAATAATAAAAAATTGTTTTTTCATATTTTTTTATGATTTATACAGTAAATATTTTTTCTTTTTAATTTTTTAACTAATATTCTAAGAATACTTAAGAAGACCCTTATTATAATAGGGATAACATATTTTAAAAAGGATTGCATCATAGATGGCTGTATCTGCTCATTAACAAAAAAAGGTTTCAGTTCCAATAGTTGAAGGATCTTTTACGTAAGCAGGGGATTGATATAATTCGTTTTACTTGTGATTACCAAAATCTTCACCTAAAACTAACAGCTTATCAGAAAGCTTGTAATTAAAATTTTGATTGGACTGCCATACATATTTCTATTTCAAGTCCTAATATATGCAGTTGGAAAATTTCCTATTGTCTTAGTGTTTTAGTTATGATTTTGATGTTACTTAATAATTAATTGTTAGCCTATTAAGTTTTTAAGCGATGTTTATGAGTTTTTTCCGTTATGCTTTATTTTAAGTTTCCTCTAGTAATAGTTGCCGTAAAAAAAGTTGGATTAACAAAGAGCTTTAAAAGGTTTGATTAAATTTTTTAACTACCATGTTAGTATAAATTTAATTCAATTAAATATGTTCTTCATATCTCAATAGAGAACGTTGATTATCCTAGATTAATTCACCTTCAAAATTGAATTCGATCATAGCATACAGAGAATAACAACCAATCCATTAATTGTCACAGTGTGAAACTCAATCTTGAAAATTCTTTTGATATTGATAAATCTCCTTCTTATTTGCTTGCGATTTTATATATTGTTTTTGTGTCTCTGTTAATTTTGGGTCTTTAATTAGAAATGTGTGACTTTAGGAGGTAAAAAAACATGCGTAATAAGTTCCAATACGGTCCAATCGTAGGTATGCTTTCATGATAACTACCGGTAATTTTTTGCGTTAAGCTCAGCTCACAATGTACCAAAAAAGCTCACCTCACGAAGATTTGACGCCAAATAAATTCAAAGCACAACGAAAACTTCTTCAAATAAAAATTATTACTTAAAGAAAATTTACACATTTTAAAAATTACTGTAAAAGTTTTAAATATATATATAGTATTTTTATTATCACTAAAATAATTTTATGTAAATTAAATTAATTTAGCACAATATTTTTAATGTATATATATATATATATATATATATATATACTTCATTTGTTGAGATAACTAGTTCTTAAAATTTTAAATTTTTTAAAACTTTTTACCAAACAACTTTTAATTAAAAACAAACTTTTAAGTTAAAAAAAATAAAATTAACAAACAGCTTCTACTTTTTATTTTAAGCTCTCATTTTTAACTTTTACTTATAAGTAACTTTTAAGTTGAAACTAAGCTAGAAATTATATTAAATGCCTAGAACAAGAGTTTTATTACCTATACTAATCTCACCCAACTTGAACAAAATTACATCCTATATGAAATACCTATCATCTATATTAAAACCAACAATAACATACTTATAATGTGTGTGCTTACCGTTATAAATTCCATTCTTGTATTTCTTTTGTCTTTCATATATTTTCTTAATTTTATTTTGTTTTATCCTTCCATATAACAACACAAAGCTAATTTGTTTACTATTAAATATTTCCAACAGGAGGTGGTTTGTCAACGTCAAGAATATAAGATAGACCAAAAAAAAATTAGAAGCTAACTTTTCAGGGTTAGATATACATCGGATGGAGAGTGCTCAAGGTCACACTAGATGCAATACTTCAATGATTTTAATTTTTTCTGACCTCCTAATGCACCGGAAGAGTCGCTAGATGCTGAACAGATTAAGGGTCAATACTATTACAATTTAATAATAGAGATTTTATTATTTCAGGATTATTGTGTTAGATTTAATTACAACGATACCAGACCACATTCTCATGCTTCTGTATTGTGTACATCACCAAACTAGCCAAAGCACAAGATAGAATGAGGAGCATCAACATTTACATGTGATTAGGAGTGGAGAGTTTGATACGAGTTTAGATGATGCACTTTCAAATAGGAAAGATAAGTTAAAATAGACTTACAAGAATTAATTTGATAAGTCTTACATTGGTTCAAAAATAAACTCAAAAAGAAATTCTCATACAATATCCACAAAAGATCAACGGGTTCTTTATTGAAAACGAAATCCATACATATAATCTAAACAAAAAAATAGAAATAAACATGGTCTTCAAAACGGTTTGGACCAAATTTACAACAAAAAAAATTATAAAAAAAAAACATATTTGACATGAACATATTTTATCTTAATGTCTCTATCTTTAGGTCTTCATCATTCTCTTCTTAAACCTTATTAAATATATCTATTATCGTTTATTAAAGGATATTCACTAACGATTTGATCTTATTTCTCATTATAAATACGGTTTTATCTTACTTGTCATCATATATACATGTATTTGAATAGTTTTAAGATTCTCATCACTACCATATATATTTTTTAATATCTCTCTGTGACACACACACGTTAATAGTGTTTGATATACAGAGGTGTGAATATATATATAATATAGTTACTCGATTATAAATGCTTTCTTTAAAAATAATTGGACAATGGGTGTGATACAGCTGTGGCATGTAGTACCATACAAACCAATAGCTCAAGCTTTATTTTGGTTATAGTAAATGGGTCAAGCTACGAAGCAACACTGCCACAAAAAATCAAAGTCACACGGCAATTTCTACCCCTTTCTTACGGCAATTTGAGCAAATATCATTTATTTTTTTATTTCACATTATTTTCATTTTACTTTAAAAAACAATGAAAATAAAAATATACTCTTAAACTAAATTGTCTTAAGCTTTTCATTATATACTACATAATATTTAAGCATTAAACGTATACATCAATCAGTAATACGCCACTATTTGTATTGAATATATTATTATGTTAAATATTTAGAAAACGAAGTGCAGGCTTATACCAAAATAAATACTACATAACATTTCAAGTTACCCTTTGGTTGTTGAGGCAACCCTACCATAAAACTTCTTAATCAAGGATACAAGCTTCCAGCCGCAAGCTACCTCTGGATATTATTAGGCCACCAGTTTCGCCAACAAATTTAAAATCATGAGTCAATACTTTAATCTTCTGAATATAAAAATCCTTAACATCGTCATCATATCTTGATTTAGATGATATAACCCTGTGCTCAACAATTCAACCTTATCCCAAGAAAAACGGTCCAAAATGTTACGGTCACCCAGCATCATCTATACATAAAGTAGAGTCCAATTTCTCTCATGAATACATTACATAAAGTCCCAATTGACAAGTATGACACAATTTTAAATGAGAAATATTGGCAACACATAGCACAATAATGTGCATATTTCCACAATTCACACATGAATTTACTTATTATGCATTCAAAACCTTCATAGCCTATTTTGATACACCATTAATTAATCCTCTAGATGTCTCAATCAACCACCCAAAATATAATTTACACAGAAAGCATTCATGACTTGGGTTCATATATGTCTCTGGTGCCATGAAATTCACCAATAATTAACATGACTTGTTATTGTTCTCAAACATCAGAGTCAACAAATAGCACAAGCATTTGGGTTCTCTTCCGCACTCTGAACATAATAGTATGTGGTCATGTGGGGGTTATATGCTTTGTAGAGCTTGACAAGCTCCTCAATTTGTTGATTTGGATCTTTCTTCTTATCATCATCTTTCTTCTTGTCATCTTTTTTGCCCTCGTCTTTCTTGTCTTCTTGCTTCTTCTCTGGCTCTTTTGCCGGCCCAACAGTTACAATTTCTGGGTGCCAAGTTTTTCTCAATTTGCTCACCACATCGACAGGGTCTATTTCACCCACGACAGTCAGTTTCTTCTCCTTCATGTCCATGGAGATAGAATCGATGCCTGCATATTCAAATTTGACATACAAATCATCTTACTTGCATAATTAAATAGAAGCAGAGGAAAAAATATTAATAAAAGGATTAAATAAATTGTTAATCTCTGTAATATATAGTTATTTTAGTTTCAATCCTCTTAAAAAAAATCCATTTTTTGTTTCATTTTAATCTTTGTATTATTATTTTGGTTCCTGTAAAATTGTAAATTTTAATATAACTTTTACATTAGAAATTTTTTCTTTTAGTCTTTGTTATTTTAGAAATATCATTGTGTTAGCTACTTCATTACTTAATGGAGACGTGGATCAAAATAATTTTATTAATAAGACCAAAACAGGAAAAAAATTAAAAAAAAGAATGAAACAAAAATAATACTATATTATAAAAGTACAAGTTATTTAAGAAATTAATAAACAAATATCTGTAAGCCGTCCATTTAGTAATTAAGGTTCACTGTTGTGAGTAGCAACAAAATAAACATCCATTCCTGTGACTAAATCTTTTTTTTTTCTTTTTATATTGAGAATTTGGTTTTCAGAATATTATGATTAACCGACAATTTGGTTTATTGAAAGCCATTCTCACAAATTAGTGGACAAAATCATTCCAAATCCTTTTTTTTATATATTGAATACTTCCTATGGTCCCAATACAACATTGTATGTGCTTTTATTATTATTCTTTGATCAAAATTAGAATTTCAGTTCTATAAGTCATCGATGAAAATAAGGTTTTATATGACTAGTCTAAATCAATACCTGCTAGGCTAGAAACCGACTTCATGGCCTTTTGCTTTGCTTTGTCATCGTGCAAATTCAACTTCACCACCACTTTCTGCAACAAAACAAAAGGATCACACTTAGAGAAACGATAGAAGCAGTCTGGAAATAAATAACAATCACCAATTAACATCAAAACTTCTACTAAAACGTGTTTTTCTTTTTTTACAATGGCGGCAGCGACGTTTGAACTTAAGATCTATTCATATTATCTAACCCTCTCATCATTAGACCGATCTTAATGACTAATTAAAACATGTTTAGCTTGATTTTTATTTTATTTTTTATGAAATCTTTAATTTCTTTTGAAAAAAAATGGAGCTAAGCTAGGAGAAGAAGAGATGTCAAATTATATTGTAACGGAGATATATACTATGATATAATCTGGACCAACTATCATAGTTGAATTAAATAATATGTATGAAACAAATTAGAAAATGGGTATCATAGTAATAAAACATAGTAGGGTGGGGGATATAAATATCAAAATCTACTTAAACAATAAAGATAAAAAGAGGTATTGAACTGGTCTTTCTTGTTTAAATGAAGAACCAAAGAATCATGAGAAAGGGACATAAATATATGAAAGGGAAAAACATATAACAATAGAGAGTAAGTGGTGTGCTCTTGCATATATAAGAAACTGAAGTGTCATTAAGATGAAGAAATTTCACCTTCATTTACACTTGGGTCTTAAGTGTTGACGATCACTGAAGACTGATTATAGTTTTATTTGGGAAGAGAATGAAGAGGAAAGAGGAATAAGGTGATGTAGAAGGAAGAAGCAGAGAAATATGCAATGCAACTTCACCCTTGTGGCAAGGATGTTATATAACACAAGTCAAACGAGTGGCTTCTTAGTTCATAAGAGTGCTCAGCAAGGAACCAATAAACCATTGACGCAAGAGTTGGCCCCTCCCAAACAAATATTTTTCTTTCTTTGACCTTTCAAGAGGAAAGCTAGCCTTGACCAAGTCTTTCGTCTTTGCTATAGATGACCTATTATGCGTCATGCTGCATGCTCTACACGCTATATCCCCGGTTTTCTAAGAGAATTAAAGAACAATTAAGAAGAGAATTTGTATTTATAGTTTATAGTATAAGATTAGGATATACAAGACTCTCACTCCCTAGTCCTTATACTTGTAATTTGACATTTTTCTTTTTTTTTTCTTTCACACACACACACACATATTATACGTATATAGGTATCATTAAAAAACAATTTTTCTCAAGTCACAAGATATCTCTGTGAGTAATAAAGTTTTATTTAAGGAGATGTTGCTGATAGAGGTAAAAATTTACTTTCTGATCGATGAATCTTAAAATTAAGAAACTATGTTTCCAATATTTTTATGCATTTATTAAAAAAGATTTTTATAAAACTATAAGTTCTGGGAATCAAATTTAATCTATTTTTCCACAGAAACTTTACCACAGCAAAGGTCGGGAATCTAACTTTTTCGAATATTTTTTTTTAACTATCTAAAGTGACTATATTGTAATTAAACATAGAAAACTTTATTTTCTAATAAATATATTAGTACTAACCAAATGTATTTTTATGATTCCTATGATTTTAGTTTTTTTGAAATCATGATTTCCGAAAATAAAAAAAAATCCTCTACTAAACGTCCTAATAAGTATGTTTAATATAAATAAATATATGCACATATTCAAACTTAAAATTATTTGTTAAACAATAATAATTTCACACTCATTGATTCACATATCCAATGATTATCTTCTCAAATTTAAATTTCCATTTCATGTATTAGTTTGCAGCTAGTAAAAAATATTCTGTCAATCATCTCATGATTCTCATCTAACCTTCTTTTAGATTTATATGTATACTTCTTCTTTTTAACTGTCTATCACTTTATCTTTTTTGGTATATTATGTTTTTTATCTCTTATGTTTAAATTGAATGTTAATAAATTTTTAAAATAAATTATGAACGATTAAAAATAACCTTATATTAATTTTAATTATTTATTGCAAATTCAAAAATAATGTGTATATATATAAATATTTATTATTATAAATTTAATTATAATATAATTTATATATTTAAATGTTTAATTATTATAAAATAGACAAAAATAAATGTTTATTCTATGGAATATATACACATGCTAAAAGTTATTCTGGAGGAATTTTTCTCATAAATGGAAAAAAGGCACGCACGCACCTTCAGATATAGAAAATAAACAAACTATTAAGCTCTGTTTCTTTAGGATGATGGCCTTTAATACTCTGATTTAAAAGAAAATGGTATTAAAATCGTTCGTCTCTTTCGCTGCCTCTGCTATTGAAAACGATACATTATTAAACAAATTATTTTAAAGATCAGCATTCTCTCTTTTAATTGTTAATTTTTTAAAATTTTTTATTTTATAGTTAAGAGAACAAGTTTTAAGCTTGTGCATTATAAAATATAAATGTTACCAAAAGGAGATTTGATTTGATTTTAATATTTTTCAATAAGAAGTATAGGGGAAATATTTTTATTTTATTTTAAGGTCTCACAGTATTCACAAGGACTTAAAAAAAATACTTACAAATAATTTATTAATAAAGAATTACCAGCAAGTTTTGAAACCATTTTGTTGAGGTTACTCTTGGAACAATATTTTTTTTTTTAAAACGACAACAGTGCTATACTTATGTGCAACGACGAATTAAAAAAAATTAAATAGTGAAACAAGATCGTATCTCTTAATTTACATGAAGAAATAATAGCAAAAATTAATATGATGAAAATAAAGTTAAGGGTCATAAAAATTAATAAAAACCTAACACTAAATAATACTAGTTCTACCTATGGACGCAGTAGTCGCACATGTCTCCACTTTGCTTAGCAGAGGTTTATTCCTGCTCATGTATCTATAAGTATTAATTTATAATTATTAATAATAGAAATTATCATATTTGATGTACACATGTTATTGAACAATTTTATCTTTAAATCACTTCTTAAATTTTAAATTTTCCTTCTAACTTACATTAATTTTTCGTTACTTTTATATTATTAATTTTTTTTATTCTGTCATTTTTTTTATTAACTGTATTTTACTTTTACTTTAGAGAGACAGATTCTCCTAGTACGTCATAAAACTCAGTGTCGAGGCAAATTCATTTATTTGAATTCCAAGGGATTTGTTTGATACTTAATAAAAAAAAGGATTTGTTTGAAATATCATAATAGTAATCATCAAGGGCTCATGTATACATTATAAAACTTTTTCAGTTTTACTTTTTAAATAGGCATTTATAAGGCCTTTGAACTAAAAATTACAAGAGAAAATATGCCTTTTTAGGTCCAGGCTAGAAATTTTAAATGAGACTAACTCTTTCTGCAGACAGAATTCCCTTCAAAAGAAGGGTTGTAGGTAGCATGTTAAGAACGAAAATCACATCACTGGACAATAAAAGTAACGTGTAAAGGCAAAGGGTATCTTAAATTATTGAGAAAATTCATGGACACCTTATGGCACCAGATCAAATCCAAATTAGGCATTCCAGTTTAAAACCGTTAATAATGTCATGTGACTGAGAGAATATAATGAAAATTATTCTCTCTCAAAGGGGAAATCCCTACTCAGATGATGACAGATAGTCACTCATAATCTGGCCGTAAAAGAAGATAAATTACAGAATGATGTTAACCAAGGTCTGTACTAGACAACAGCTTCGCCTTGCAAGGATCCTCGAGCAATCTCTAGGGCCTCCTCTACTGAAGTTGCATTTTGAAGTTTTGCTTTATCAATCAGAGGCTGACTTCTGGCAAGTTTAGGCAGGAGTTGAAATTCCTGAGTTAAAAAAACGAAAAACTCACCATTAGGTTTTCTCTTTACAAGAGCCAGGCAAGGGCAACAGAAATAAGTACGGTTTTTTTCTTTTTCAAGTTTCAATAAGTAACAACAATTTCATTAACAATAACAAGTTAACATCAAGAATAAAAAAGAAAATGACTAATATTTTAGATTAATGTTTCATTTTTAAAAGAAAAAAATTAAAATAATGTTTTATCAAACATTTTTCATAGACCCGTTGTAAACTGGTTTTCACTGGTTTTAGGGTTCTTTGACCAATTTTTCTCCAAGCCGGTGATTTATTTGAACCAAATACTTGACCAGTTTACTGTTGCTGGTTTCAAAACACTAGTAAGTATAATACATGTATATATAATAATTCTAATATCTATTACACTGTAAATGTTGAAAAAAAGTGGAAAGTACCTCAGGGCTCCCACTTTCAAGAAGAACTCCTTTCAGCTTACCTGTGCAGCATCAAGTAATAAAATTCTTAGCAACTGCAATTCAAAGATCAAACAAGCACATGTATGCATTCAAAGATACACATGATGCATTCAAGCATCACCCCATAAGCTCGCACAAAACCCACATATCTAGACAAAAGGAGGGGAACTTAAAAAAAAAAATATAAATCCATTACCAGATTCAATCCAGAAGGTAGCTATTTTAGGATCAAAATTTCCAATTTCAACTGTTTCTCCAACTGTCCAAAGAAAAATAAGCAGTAAGAGCAATAGGAGAGAAATTCAAAAATTAAAAGAAAAGAAAAGGTAAGGCAATGCTATTTATTTTTTAACTAATACTTGCCCTTGTCTCTAAAGAACTGCCACCACACTTTTCTAGGGCTTCCTTCATATTCAAAAATCCTTGAATAGAAGTATGGAAGATAGTCATACCTGAAAATCATCAAGTAAATTCAGCTAAATCAGCAAGGGCAGAAAAAAAAAATGAACTCCAAAGATAAATTGAAGGAACATATTATCCAATGTACGTGTGAGTTTGTGCACTGAGTAATGCTTTCACACAGTGCTGTGCAGAGCGACGGGCATGATCTACATGCTCAACTCGAGAGATACGGTTATAGATCTGTCCAGTTTTCCAGAAACACAAATGTCATAAAAAATGAAGAAAATATGTTTATAACTGATCCAATCCAATGCAACTTACAAAAACCAAACTAAGGAGTCTGTAATAAAATAACCAAAGAGCAAATAAAGTGAAATAATTTAACCTTTCTTTATTGAATTGCATTGGATTTCCAATGTGATTTCCAAAACCAATCTAATCCCATGCTAAGCCAAACTAGTATGTTTATATGTAATTTTATTTATGAAATTATTATACTACTCATATTTGTATAAATAGACATTTCTGAAATTACTATACCAATTTATTTTTCTCAAAGTTTTGTTAACTAAATTACATTTGATTATAATAATATTTCATAAGTTTATTAATTTAGTAGTTAGCTTGAAATTTGTATTTTTATCTCTTGAAATTATTAAATTGTTGTCGTATCTCTTGTTCTTTTTTATTATATAACTTATATGCTTTATACTGAAGAATATGTTTTGATAAATAGAACTAAAAGACACAAAATATTAGATACGGAGTGACAAGTCTAAGTCTACAAGAGAAGTAATAATTTGTTATATGTATTTGATAAAATCCTACATCAACTAGAGATATAACCTATGGAGTCAGTCCTTATAAGGCTTGGAAAGACCTCATCTAATAAGCTAATTTTGTGAGATTCAGTTAGGCCTTAAGCCTAAATTCTAAAAATATTGTTATGTTTATGTATGAACATGTATTTATATTTTTAGAAAACTTATTATTTTTAACTATTGATTTACAATTTGGACCATGTTGTGACATACAGCTAGATATTTAATGCTTTGAATAATTTTTTTATTATATTTATTAAATATTTGATCTTTTATTAACGTGCGTTGTCTCTAGAAAACAAAAACTAAAACCACATAACCAATCCAATCCAAACTGTAAAAGATTATATTGGATTAGATATAGTATTCAAATTGATCCAAACCAAACCATAATTTACTTCAATGATCAGATCAAGTGACTTTTTTTTTTTTTTGCCTAAAGATCTATCTAAATCAAAGTACCAAACCGTGAATGCTCCTAGAATGACATAACAAAACTCAACTCAAGCAAAGGTAATAATAGTGTACCTTCAAAGGAAAAGCTGCTACATCACCAACAGCAAAGATTCCAGGAGTGCTTGTCCGGAACTGACCATCAACCTGAAATACAAATTACTGACGCATTTAGACAAAGTTGTTCAACCTATTATTTTGGCCTCCTTCCAAATTTCATCTGCAAATGTGTATCTCTAACAAACAGAACATGGTCTCCCAAAATTGATGATTTGCATATGCTTCACCAAAAAGGGGGAAGAGACAGACGGCCATGCAAAACATGGATTTCATAAGACTCTTATTGTTGGTGATACTAAAAAAAAAAAATATTCGTGCAATTCCTCATCTTTTTAAATTTTGGCAAGTTATTGTTATTCATTGACCTCACCTGTATACCACCAACATCTGTATTCTGGCCCACCCTCTCAAAGGGGCTTACAGCAGGTCTTGCTCCAATGCCTATAATTACCTGTGAACCAGAAGGAAAAAGTAATTTTTAATTCTTCTATGCCTTCTCCTTCTTGTCTAACGTAGAGCTAAAATCTCCATGCTTTCTCTAACAACTCAGGTATTACTAAAGTATGTTTTTAACAAGAAATGACCTCCAGACATTGAAGAGTAAATAAAATATAATTTACCGTATCCGCCTCCAAAATAGATCCATCTCCAAGTTTCACAGCAGCTACATGTCCATTAGAACCAGCTTACAAATTTTTTATGGAGGCACCCTGGTGAATTTAAGATTCAAAAGAAATAGAGAAAAGGGAGGAAAGTTTAGAGAATATAATAGTTGCACTGTTGCACACAAACACAAAATCATACAAACGCATTACTACTTACTAGTTACAATAATGGGAAGAAAGAGAGAAGAACAGGGAAGGAGGAAATACCTTCAAGACTTTGACTCCATTCTTTTGATAGAGTTCTTCATATCTCCGAGCAAGAGAAGGAGTAAACAGTCTTTGCAAAAGGTCATCTTCTGGAAATATGATCTACTTTTTATGGTAACACATATTAGTGAGTCCGTAGGTCAAAAACTTCACATAAGGACAATTAATCTTAAAGGTATAGATATGAGTTTAATGACAACATATGTCTGGATTCTCAAGGTATCCTTGCCTATGTCTTAACTCCTATATGTCCTAGTCACAGCTGCTTATCCAGATTTGAACCATAAATTAGAGGAAATGAGGCTGAAAGCATGATAATAATCAGGCTCCTAGGTAGAGCAATGTGAATAGGCATAAACAGTAAAGTAAAGGAAGTCATTTGGTCATGCCATGCCTGATGTAATGTAGGCAATTCAACAAATTAAGTTACTAGGAAGACCTAAATGTCTCAATTATTATTATTATTTCACTATTCAACATATACATACTTAATGCAAGACTTATCAAAGCTTTATGCAGAGGACCAAAATGAAGAATTTCTGTTAGCATAGATGAACACCTTAACAGGTAATAATGGAGGTCAGAACAAGAAGTTTGCATTTTGAACCAGAAACAAGATATTGAAAAAGGATATTGGAAAAACACATACTGTTGCATCAAGTTTCCAACCAACAGCTGCAGCAGCAACCTCCATTCCTATATAACCACCTCTGACAACTACAACCTTTTTTGCTTTTTCCTGGAAATTAAAAACAAAAGAAACAAATCATAACCAGGAACAAAATGCATGTCTGATTAATTTATTTATTTTTCTGTAAACATATTAGTCAATATGTTTCAAGAAAGTAATCATAGCAGCAAATATACAGAATTTGCAATTTTGCTCAAGCTGTGTGAAAGAATGCTTGAGAAAGATCATGACACAATAATATATTTAAAGGGAAAACTATGTACATTATATTGAAAAAAGTATAATTTGAATACCAATATATCAAATTATTGTAAGGACTGCCAGAGATTCTCCAACTCAAATGTAAAAATCAATCAAATTATTGGAAAAACAAGTCATGTTAGAGGGTAGAATGAATTACCAATGATAAAATTAGTGTATCAGCATCTGCAACATGCCGAATATAGTGAACACCAGGTAGGTTTCCCCCAATCTTCTCTGGAAACCTAACAGCAAGATAGTCAACAACTCAGATTTTCTGCACCACTTCTTACATAAACTAATAAACTAATGTAAACAAACTGATACCTTGATGCCGTGCATCCTGTAGCAATAATAAGCGAACCATACTTCAGAAGTTTTCCAGAACTTGTTGTCAATGTATGCTTTTCAATATCAATATCTTTTACTGGATCTTCATACAACATCTGGACAGGAAAATCAACAGCAACTCAATAGCATTAATGGATGAGAAGCGAAAGTATGTGAACTGTTTCCTGCCTCACACGGCTACATTAAATGAAGTCTTTACTATTCTATTTTGAGCAATCATATGCCCATTATATCACATGTACACTTAACAGTGTAACGAAAACAATCTTGACAAGTTTTCCACTCTTAGATTTTTAAACATCTTCCCTGATAAAATCAGTTGCAAAATGATTCCAAGGGTGTAAAAGAGGGTACCTCTATCACATTCTCTTTATACCACTCCGGAGTCTGCCTCTCTCCACCGGATCCAACACAAGTGTGAAAACCCTAAAGAAGGCAATATAGCAAGTATCACTGGCAAGATACCACAATGTGAAGCCGAGGAACAACAATACGGAACGGCAATGATAGCATGATAACATAATTTTAGACAAAACTTAGATATAGTTCCATAGGTGTTTTTAGTGTTATTCTTTGATTAGAATTGGAATTTTACCTCAGTAGTCCTGTGTTGACCTTTAATGCAAACCTTTATTACACAGATTAAACTACAATTCTGATTGGAGAGCAACACTAAAAGCACCTAAAGAACTGCATCTTAGTTTTGTATAATTTCAGAATATTTGAGTAAATGAGGAAAAAATCCTTACGGGAAGGCGTGCTGGTTTCTTATCCGGCGGGAACAAATACGCTCTCGTCAGAGCGGGACGCTCGTAAGGTGCATAAGGCTGATTCATCGAAATCAATTGAAAATCATAAACAACAAGAAGAAAAATATATCACGTTCAATGCGTGTGTAAAGAAACAGAAATTGGCAGAGTGAAGCTAGAAAAAGTAGAGCACCTCTTTGGTTACAATACAGAGACGACCATCGGCCATTCCATGCTCAACGAAAGTGCGCGCAGCATCACGTACCTGCGAAATCAGAAAAACAAAAATTCAAAGCCGCGTAATAATTAACTAAAATTGAAATAGAGAGAAAAACGGTGTCGTATCATATGAGTAGAAGGTGTACTGGCGATTCTCATTGGCGTAACATCTTGTGAATTTGATGGAAGTGGAAGAAGGAGAGAGAAACTATGCTTAAGTGATAAGGAGTTGGATATTGCGGCCATTGTGAGTCTGCGAACTGTTGCGGGATAGTTATGCAGTCAATCAAATCAAATACTCTTGCACTACAAGTTTAGTACCTGAAGGAGAAGGCATGGATGCGTTTATAGTGTTAAGGTGACTCTATAAGAGGTCGAAGGAGAAGGCATGAACTATGCGATTGTGTTGCGTTTTCTCCATTGGAGGTCGTATCGCCCTGTTTCTTCTGCTACCCAACACAGTACTACGACGCCGTAGAGGACGATGGCATAATTTTCATTTTGTTTCCATGCTGGACACTTCGCCGTGTGAAGATCAACCTTGACGTTCGAATAGCATCGACCATTTTTTGGTTCATTATTTTTGTTTTGTTGTGATTATGTCAATATAAATAAGGATGATTGATGTTACTTATGGATGAAAGAATGCTAAAAGTAGGTCATTCAAGAGATTCTCTATGCGAAAATGTCAAAGTGGGTAAGTAGGTAAAGTCGTGGGCCTTTTTACGACTGTAATTTTTTTCAAGAAATTACCGAAATGGCTAGTTTTTGAATTAATTACGATAATAGGTAAGTCGATGTTTAAAGACGACTTCACATGCACAGAAATTGTGCTTACAAACACGAGTTTCATTTTAATTTTTCTTTTTTTTAAGAACTACCAAAGAAATCGTGCATGTGAACACAATTTCAATTTTTTTTTTTTACTTAAACAAAGTAAAATCGTGCTTGGATTAACAATTTCAATATAATTTTATAATTTTGAATAAAAATCGTCTTTGTAGTCACGATTTTGGTTTTTTTATATAAAAAAAATTAAATGACTTTTATTTTTGTATAAAATTACAAATGATTATAAACTTTCTTAATTTATAAAAATATAAGAAAAAAGTAATATGTTATTAATAAAGCGATAAATGAGTAAAATTTAATACAACTTAAACAACATACACTAACTAATTAAGCATGTAAAGAAGATAAAATATTACAAGGCATTTAATATATTTTAGTGCCTATATGGATAATTACCATTATAATATCGATCATTTTAAGGGTTGAGAACAAAATTTTGTTCATCCATTTCAAGTGTTTTTGAATTACACAAATTTGTTATTGAAATCACAACTTAAAATAAGTTTTATTTTAATTTTAATTTAAATGCCCTAATTTTATGCAAAATTTTAAAAATAAAGCCCATTTTAAATTAACATTTGTTTAAAAATGAATAGCCAAAATCGTCAGTCCAAAGATGATTTTAGTTTAACATTATAAAATTTCAATGAAATCGCTAATCCAAGCACGATTTCTATTAATTTAAATAAACAGAAAAATTGTTTCCTCTGCACGATTGTGTAGCAGTTAAAGAGCGGGTGTAGACAACATGCCAGCTTGGTCCAAGACGAGGAGAAACTCAGTCCTGCTCCTTACGAGCCTGTGAAAGACTTCTCTAATCTGCTGCTGCAAAGGTTCCAAGCCTTCATCCATTTTTTTACAAATGTCCCCCAATTCCTCGACGTGCTTCTTGACCTCATCCAAACGCTCCGCTTCGGCTGGGAACTGAAAGGAGTCTGCGAACTCCACCAGGGACTGTCCCAGCTTGTCCATCCTCTGCATCTCCTCCAACAACCCCACGTTCCCCTTCTTCTCCTTCTTCTTCCACTCCTCCGCGATCTTCTCCTGCAGGCCTATCATGGGCTGGGCCCAGCCCAATTGCCTCGGCAGAGGAAAATGAGTCCCCAGCCCATTCCTCTCCTGGCATGGTACCGCCGCAACCAGAGTCCACATCACCAACACCAACACGCTGCTCATCATGTAGATCGGTTGCGCCAATCCCGAGGACTCCGCGCCACGTGGCGCCGCCAGATTCGATATCATCGCGTGGATTTGCTTCGCCGCGGACCAGTTCTTCGCCATGCTCCACGACAGCGACTTGTACTTGCCGCTGTTGGTGTTGTTTCCGGCGCGCCGCCCGAAGGACCGGGTGCGTTCGGTTCCCTTGGCGGCGGCATTGCTGTCGTCGTGCAGCATGGCGGCGACGAGGGCGGAGAGCGCCTTCTTGGCGCGGCGGACCTGGCCGTCGCCCAGGGGTGTCTGGTCGAGGGCGGCGACGGCGATCTCGGCGAGGCGCTGGAGGTTCTTGACGGCGTCGAGTCCGAGGGTGACGGCATTGCAGACGTCGAGGGACTTCACGACGCGGTCGAGGAGCTCCGGGAGGACCTTGTCCAGCGGTGGCTTCGCGATCTGGGAAGGGTCGCGGCCCATTAGGACAACGGCTTTGAATTCGGCCTCGCAGCAGAGGAACTCGTCGAGGATCCTGCGGAGCCACGCGATGGAGAGAAGCGCGTCGCCGGAGGAGGTGTTGGTCGAGGATAAGAGCTCCGAGAAGCGGTCTCCCACGTGCTTCTGAAAAAGCTCCAGGTCTTCCACCTCTTGGTCGTGGCTTCCGTCCATGGACATTACTTGATTTCTGCGGATGCTTATTCGGCCGAGGAATGAGCCTTGGTTGTTCTCTGTTGTTGCAGGCATTTTTGTTGTTTAGTTTTGTTTTGGAAGAGAAGAAAGAAAAGGAAGAATTAAAAGATAAAGGCGACAGTTTTGGAAGTTATTTATGATTGCGAGTTTTAAGGTCAGGGATGGCCTCAGACCAGACCGTTTCTCTTCTTTTTTTGGTCTACGCTGATTCGGTATTTTGCGATCCTTTTCCCCACCATGCCCCTCCCTATGTCGCTTAATTACAACACTAGAATTGGACTCATTAATTACCCGCCGTTTCATTTACATTTGTGACTAGACACCAACACAATTAACGCACGGCCTATATTTGAGTTGAGTCCTTTGGAGTCTTGGACAACTATCATTCAAGTTAAAAAAAAAAATAAAGGTATTCACTTTATGTAATTTGAAAAAAAAAAATTGCACTAAAGTTTTTTAGTAATTTTTTAATATATATTTAGCGTTCATGTTGTTTTTGGCTAAAAGATGTTTCTCTTGAATTCTTTCCAATAAAGTGGTAGGTATACCTACAAAAAATATTGTAATGCTCAAGTAAGAGGTAAATGAATAAATAGTAGGGATAAAATAGAAGTTTTTATAGTGTTGAAATTAAGTCCATAGCCTTAATTTTATTAATTAGAAATTATAAGTAAAATAAGATTACATTTTATGTGATAATTACATATCATATTTTTTTTATCTTAATCTTTCAGATAAAAAAAATTCTTTTTTCATTTATCCCAATCAAGTCTAATGAAGTAAAATAAAAATATTTGTTCAATCGGCCATCAAATATGGAAATTTGTCCGGTCTAAGTATCACAACTAACAAACAATGAGTAAACAAAATTTATCTTCCATATTATTGTAATGAAGTTAAAAACACATTAGAACAAAATGAAGACAAGATGAGAAAAATAAAATAAAAAATAATGATAAAAACATAAAATATTTATTGGTGTGCCTAAAAGTTAAAGGGTTCATTTTTTTATAGTGGTGTCCCATTGGAAAAGGTTATTAAATATCTTCCAATTCTCAAATAAATTTTAATCAAACACTAATAAAGTCATTAGATTACAAATCTAATTATTATAGCCTTTAAAATAAAAATAAAGAATTATAAAGAGAAAACTATTAAAAAGAAAAGTAAATTGTACTTGAATATTTTGTGTAAAAAGAAAATATAATGCAATTATCCTCACAATGAAAGTTATAAAAAGAAATTAAAGTAAATATTTGCCTAAAAAGAGGGGGGAAAGTGTCATCATCTTCACAATTAAGATTATAAAGAGATAAAAAAAAATTTACTTAAATACCATGATCGATCTCCACAATCAGACCTCTAAATAGAAATATAATTTCCCTAATATAGAAATATCATAAATTTTAGGAATTTTTAAAAAATTAGTTTGACCTAGATTGTCAACATAAATTTATCCCTGTTGCCATCATTTTTTAAAAATTATGTTATTTTAATAAACTACATATATACTTTTTTTAATCTATATTTTTAAAATTTTATCTAATATAACAATGCGCATCACCTTATAATTTTAAGGATCCATATATGATTAAAAATTCATTTAAATCTTCATAATCATTATGTATGTTTTCTTAGGGGGGAAAATATGTTTTCTCGGAAGAAAAAAAAAACTAAGAAACTCCTAAAAGCATATGTTACGTTTTTTCAAGAGAATATTTCTTGAAAAAAAAAATATTATACTTTAAATAGGCTTTTAAGTTCAAGTTATCCATAAAAGTTTTTATATTATTAACAAATCAAAATTATTTTTTATATGATTTTTAAGGTAATTACAATAAAAATTAATCAAACTTAACATACAAAACAATTTGTGATTAAATATCACTAAAAATCTGTAAATTATCAGAGTATATACTATTAATTATAATGTTTGAATAGACATATTGTAAACATGTTTATAAATATATTAAAAACATTTTCTTAGTAAAAAAATACATGCATACACGCAAATAATTAAAATTGTGACGTTCTATCTAGTCGACCAGGTTGGATAATGAATTGAGTTTGGAAGTTAGGGTAGTTTCGGTGGTTTGTGTTTCTTGGTTTTGATGAATGACATTGTCTCCTCCTCTCTTTAACAGGGAGCTAAGTGGTCATATAACCGTTAATTGTGGCATGAAAGGAGGCATGAAAACTGAGTTATCCATTTTACCAGTTTTACAATGATTCACTCTTGGCAACCTACGTGGACGAGAAAGAAAGAATGCAACTCTAGAATTTGTCTCACTCTCATCTATCTTTCTCTCTCAACAAATATAGTAACAAAATTACTATATCATTTTTTAAATTTGTCACGGCAAACAACTTTCTTTTTATGCATCAAGAGAGATTAAAGAGTTAAAAATAAAATACCCCTCTTTTAACTAAAAAAAAAACTGTTGCATGACTTCGAGCATGTCTATTGTCAAAATACTATTCAATATACAGTGAATTGATATAATAAATATAAGATTTATGTTGTGATTAAAAAAAATAAAAAATATTAATAAGACATTTAAAATTAGAAGTTGTCCATCTATCACTATTCATCGTGATATCATATCAATTCCTCTTTAAAAACCATATTTTTCCGGTTGCAGCAAATTACATCGCAGCTGTCAAAATATTACTAAAAATCACCATCTAAGTACTTCCCCAGTTCCAAACAGCCAACAGAACCAGATTTCACCTTCACCACATAACATTTTAATGTTCCAGACACAACAGATCTTCATATAACACCCCTTCACCATCTGTAATTTTGGTACTATTCCTCAAACATACCCCCCTTGCCTCCATCCCCTCCTTAATTATCAACCAGGATTTGTCCCTAGACAGACAATTGGGTTCATCACCCGTACTGATTAAAAATTTAGAAAGTGCATGTAAATCGAGATTTGACAAAATTACCCGTTGGTGCTTGGTGTATGGAAAGCAATTCGTAAAAAATAGTAGTGACACGCGAACAAGTAATGAGACACAATGCACAATGTTAGCATGCCTTAGAGCTTAATTACATGCTATTTTCAATTTCTTTTGGAGCAAGTTTGTCTTTATTCTATAACATAACAATGTCTACCTCCTGTACGTAACTTCTCGGATCAGATGTTAGCAGTTTTTAGCTTAAACGTTTGATTTTTTTTTCTCTCTTTTTTTGATAAGCAGTTTAAACATTTGAATTAAGAACCTGTGACGTTAGATTAAGATCATAAACTGTATGTAGACTGAGCATATTTAGCATTCATCTTCACTTGAAAACTTCTACATACGAAAGTCAACGGTATTGACAATTAATAGATTATCTTGAATATAGTTTTTCTTTATTATGATCACAAGATAAGAATCTGACACAAAAACTCACCTCAAGAAATATTTTGTTTCGATTTCTTCTTTTCACTGAGTTAGAAATTAAGAAAGGAATTGATATTGGGAAGGACAACATCTGAAACAGATTTCATGACAACATTTGGAATTGATATTAGTCCCGTGTCCCATAATTATTATCTACAAATGTTAATTTGTTAATTTTTCTAACAAGAGAGGTCGAATTTGCAATCTTTTCTTCTTTTTTTTTTCTTTCTTAATCACTTCACCAACCTTATATTTCCCCATCCCCAATTGTTTCTCAATTGTTCGAAATACACCTCTGGTCTGTTGGGTGCATACTTGTTGAAATTATGACCAGAGAAACCCTTGTTTACCGGGAAAGACTATGTTCATCAACTACGGCTTATAACGGAGGTATGGTTTTGGTGCTTCCAATTTTTGTTATGCTCTGCTGAAGCATGTAAAGTTTCTCATGTATTGAATTACCTATATGCATGTGCCGTTACCTATGTATTGAATCCTTTTTTTCAAGGGGTGTATTGAATTTATTTATTTATGGACGATCAAGCTGAGAAATTTATATAAGTGGTCTCATTTGTTATTGAAATGAAATTATTGTTTACTTTATTTAGGGGATAATGAAATAACAGATTATTTGATTTAAATAATTTGTTATTTAAGAAATAAGAACTGAATATTTAATTATTATTTGCAAATAATTGATAGTTTGTTCTTTAGAAAACTCATTTATGAAATAACAAAAGAATCAATTATTTAAGTCAAAGTAATCTATTTTTTTGCGAGATCAGAAATCTAATGTATTCTCTAAATGACCATTAACGGACTAGGCTAGCTTGTTGATATCTGTGATGGTTTTGATTATTCGTTTACGCTGCGGAGGTTGAATCTATTCGTTGCCTGAATGCGTGGGGTAAGTTACCTGTGATGTTGGTGAGCGAAATCTGTCTGACGTGGAACTTGGAGGCTGTCAAATTGAATGTCTCGTGGGAAAGATTATAATGTGAACTTGTTGTGGGGAATCTCTAAGGAGGGAATTGATTTTGTGGGAGAGTCAAGTAGAATCTTAAGCTGATGCTACTGTTTTCATTCATCTGGGTTATGCAGTATTTTCGGTCTCATGGACCTTAAAATACATAGTAACCTTTTATGTATTGCTTTGTTTCTGGCATCACTGGTACCATTTCATCAATATAATCTCTTGTTAGCTGATAAAAAAAAAACTTTTAGAACCATTTTTAATTTAAAAAAACTTGATATAAGAGAGAAAAACATGTAAACATAGAGAATTAGGTTCTGCCAAATAAATAGCTCCATTTGAAATCCACGATCGCAAAGTGAATGGGTTCACTTTTTTTTTTTTGTCGTCAATACAAATGAAAACATAGTGTAAATAGGTCCACTTGAAATCCACCACATCTTAAATTGGACAATTGGGTTGCTCCTGCCCAAACGAAAATAGTTTGTCCAAAAATATTATGACAGTTGGGCAAGACGCTCCAGTGTGAAGTAATTTAGATGCAACCACATCCAGCTTGAAACTTTATTTGGGTTTTCTCTCTTTATTTTATCTTCTAAATTTTGATATTGTATCATTCGCGTTCATAAGAACGAAAAAAAAAAACAACGTATATGTAAAAAGTATATTTTTACCTTTATGTACAGAGCAAAATATACTTAATCCTCTCAAATTAATTATTGACACCCTCAAACTTACTCCTCATTAAATCATTTACTTATTTTCATTTCAAAATAAAATTCTTTTTCCATTCATTTACTCAATACCTAGTCAAGTATAAGATGACAATTATATAGTGACTCGCGAACAATAACAGTGATATAATTAATGATATATAGTGGTCAATAGCGACAAGAATGGTGCAACAATATAATACTAACATGGTTAAATAGGCAGTGGTACAACAGGGTTGATGTAGTAGCAAATCTTTTAAGTGGTGAAAAAGCAAATTACTTTGTTTTACAATTTCAAAGGTAAAATTACCTTTTCTTTTCTTTTTTTAGAAAAAGAAAGAAAAGAAGAAGAAGCTATAATCATTGTTGATATTAACGCTTTGCAACAATTTCAACTCAAATAAGACCATCACTCATGTTGCCCGGACCTGTGTGTGGACCACCAGCAGACAACCAGTGACTTAAAAGTGGAATTGGGGGTGTATTGATGACTGTGATTTGGATAATTAATTAGACATACAAGTTTATTGCCAGGTCCACTTAATCACTTATAACCACACAGACGCAAACTCTACAATCACATGTATTTCTTGAAAGGTGAAAAGTAGTTTTCCTTAAGAATTTTTTTATAACTCGGGAATGAATTATTTATCATTTAATATACTAGCAATTAACTTTATATTCAATACAAGAATAAATAACATGTGATTTAGACAAATACAAGTGGTGAGGTCACCATGTTCAGAAGAAAAAAATAATGTACCATTGGTTAACAAAGTTTAACACAGATGAGGTTTTAAAACATGCATGTTGATAAAAAATTAATTCTCTATTGTATGAAAAATAATTTATTGGAAGAAACAAAACTTATTATTATAATTATTACACTTACAAAATTTGTTAACAGTTAAATAAATTAAATTCACAAACACACACCTCACTTACGTAGTGGAAGAATTTAGAGAGAGAGAAATGAATTACACAAACTCGCACACATACTAGAGAAAGAGAGAAATAGAACTAAATTTTCATTCACTCATTCTAATTAATTCACTTAATTGATCGTACATGCATTGCTGCATTCTATTGTCAATGGTGGAGCAGTAAAAGGAGGTGCCGCGATCTTTGAATGTCAAGTTTGTTTGCTTCTCCGATCTTCTATACTTAGGCAGTGATAAAATTTTCCAGCTTCATTTTTTTTTATAACCGACACAAATTACTCATATCAATGAGAAAGTTTAAAATATTTAATATTTTCAATATAAATTATATTTATTCACCATAATATTAGTTTTGAGAATTATAAAAAAAAAAAGCCTAACAAAACTAATTACTATTTTGATTCAACCTTGATTCTCACGTGTAACCAAACATCCTATAAAGCGGGCTGATATTACGCTTCAGTGATACCTCCGTCGAGATGATGTTGCTGTTACACTGACACTGCCTCTAAAAGCAATGAACTACCGTACTCTCCTTGATGGTAATATATTCATTTTACATATATATATATATATATATATAATATTAGTAAATTTGAAGATAGCTTATTTATGTTGAAAATGATTGGATAAGACAGTATGTTACATTGTATGTCATATCTAGTAAAAAAGTTAAATAATGTGAAGAAAAAGTTTCGAGTTATAGATACTATATTATGAATTATACATAAATAAGGCAAAGTATCATAAGATTATTTAAAAGAATATTTAAATTTTAAAAAAATTTACATGGCTTATGTGTTAATCTAGATTATTTGTGATGAAATATAATAAATTTATTTTTCTCATCTTCACATAAAAAAAGTTCTCATTAAATACATTATATATATATATATATATATATATATATATATATATATCAAGTGAGAGAGTTTTTATTACAAGTAAATAAGACCGACCATTATCAACCACGGACTAAAATCATTAATCACAAAGTCATCTGACTTTTTTTAATTAAGTAGTCAATTAATTGTTTAAGTAATTTTTAATCCTAAAAAAGTAAGAGAATTCTTGTAATATTTCTCCTTGAGAAAAAGAGAGTGGTGCTTTCACCACTTCATAGTCGAAATCTAATTTCATTAGACTAGTCCTTGTGTAAAAATATGCTGTACGTGTGTTCCACTGGCCAACTAAATATGTTCGCTATATATATATAGAAAACAATCATCAAAAGTTTTATAATTTAGTAAACAATCTAGCTAGTATACTTGAAATATTTTTAAAGTTGAAAGAAGATAAATGTTAGGAGAAGAAATTAAAACTCCAAAAAAAGTCTTAAACTATATCAAAATATTGGATGCGTTAGCAAATATATGTATTGCCTATACTTGTAACGGTTGTTACCACCAAAAATTGTTTAAATCCTATTTAATATCAACAATATCACGATAGTGTGTGTGGATAATGAAGTGATCAAGAAAAATCTCAGCACCCTAGTCTAATAAAATTACTCTTAAATAAATTGATAGTATCTCTATATATATGTGCTGCGCTAATTTAGTATGCATTTCGAACGTTTTCTTTTCTTCTTTTTATTGATTTAGCATGTAAAATAATATAGTTAAGTGAGAGTAATGAAGGTAGGAGGGGGAAGAGCTGATTGACGCGAATGAACCACCACAATTGATGGGAGAGACGAGAAAGTGACATTTGCTTGTATGAATAGCAAGCTAAAATTTTGATAGTTATAAATGATTTTTAAAAGAGACCTTACTGGGGAAATGAAAAGGGTGAATGATTATAGTTAGCTTTAAGGCGGAGCAATGGAGTGGAACTTGTCCCTACCACTTCCATTTATTTCAAGTGATTAGCGCTGAAAAAAATAAACACACAGGGCATTGCCTTCGCACAGCATTGTAAGTTAAGTTACTTAAGTCATGGATGAAAATATGAAATTAATTATATTTGTAAGTTAAAAATTATTTATTATATATCCATAAGAAATTTTAATCATTCTCATTGTAAAATTATGTGTAGATGGCTAAGATATGACGATATTGATAATGCATGTTTACAAAATTTCACACACACACACACACATATATATATATATATATATATATATATATATATATATATATATATATATATATATATATATCTTATAATGAAATATCTTGCCAATATTAATTCTTATTATTTAAAATTTATTACTATAATATTACTCAAATTGATATTATTTAAAAGAAATTTAAATATATTTTTATTCTTTTAAATATTATAATTTTCTTATTAGATTTCTCATTCTCTAAAAGTTTTAACTTAATATTTGTATGTAATTTTTTTTTTCATATAATATAATTAAAAATAATCTAACAGAAGAATACATACGCATATGTATATTTTTTTTAGACTATTTATATTATATGTCATTTAATATAAAAATATTGTGCATATATTTTTAATTTAAAGTGTATCCTAATTTTGATATAGGATATGTGTTTTGAAAGTATTTTATCTTATAAGTTGGTTTGATTAGCTTGTAAATTTATTTGATCTAAATAAACTTATTTTATATATATGAGCTTATCTTAATAGTTATTAACTTATTTTAGGCTTTATTTCAGATAATGTTTTAGTTTATAAACTACAATTTTTTTTTAGAATCTTTTATACCCTGTCACTTTTATGTCATTTTAATTACATTAATTTATTAGCTAATTTATAATTAGTTGATCTCATCAAACATTTTCAATTTAATCGATTAGTTTATAAGTTTTAGCTTTTAGTTTCTAGCTTATATACACATTTTCAGTTGACTTATATGTTAGTTTTTCTTTTTATTATTGTTACATCTTATAAGTTAGTTTGCCAAACATACTCGTTAAGCAATTTGAAAATAAATACATTTTTATTTACTTACCTTAAAACAAGTTCACTTTAAAAATTGAAACTTCTTCCATGGCTATGCTTTCTAAACGCGCATTTATATGCTTTTTGGCAAATCAGCTGTTAAGAATATGTTTAAAGTGTAAATCATATGTTTAACGTGATCAATCGTCAAATTAAATAAATGAGTGATGTCTAGGAAATAGGGGTAGTTATCTTTTGTTTTTTTCAACTGCCTCGCAGATAAGCTTTAACTCGTGGTTGTCGGAAAGGAGGTAACTAAAATTAAAATAAGTTACAAACACCAATAACTAAACTCATTCGGAGTATATCACAAGCTATTTTTTAAAAAAATATTACTAACCTAAACTTAGCTCATGCGATTAAGATGAATTAAAACATAAGTAAACATTACTGCTTTAAATCCTACTAATTAACAACGATGGATTTCTCAAAGTATATTAAAAGATGTGTCATGACTAATATTAATATTTGAGTCACATAATCTCATATAGCATTGTAAATTACATGCTTTAACATTAGACTTTTGACTAATAATCTCCTAATTTTAATTTTAACAAATTATCCATTTGGATATTAAGTATTAGCAATTCGTTATTTCTGTATTTATTCACAGATCTGTTTTTTAAACTAAAAAAGCATGCTATTAATATATTTATTTCATATTTGATCTTTTTTAAAATATGAAACAATATAAATCAAACAAAGATTGATAGAAAAAAAGATCAACCTAGTTATAGTGGGCCACCTTAATAGTGGTTTATTCTGGACCATTAATACTGACCTTAGATTGATTTGATATTCATAATGTTATAGTGTACCTTCTATACTTTCTCCCCCAAGAACTATCATGGCAATCACCATTTGCCGCTATCAGAGATGATTTCTAGTGGATTTTCATTTTTAAAAAATATTTTTCTTTCCTCTCAAAACCATAATTTGTTCTGACACCACCGCCATCATGCATCGAGATAGATCATCGTTGAACAAATCCAACAACATCTTTTCCTCCAAATTAAAAGTCCCTTGAACCATATTGTTCACCACGACCAAATTCGTTCCAACTCCGCACAGAAACGACACGAACAAGGTCCAAAAATCCATGCTTCTCAATGCCTCCATTTTTGTGTGCTCCACATCACCCACCACCGGCGTCCTCTTCACTATCTTCGCCTCTGCCTTCTCTGCCGCCAACACAGTTTCGTTCTCCTTCTCTGAAATCTAAAGCATTGCCTCCTTCACCTTCTGCCTCTCCACGTCATTCCCCTGTTCGAACCAGTTCTTCAAGTACGAGTACATCAACATAACCAACAAAACCGCCACCAATACTCTTGACACCAACATGCTGGGGCCAGGGATGAACCCATACGCTAATAGAAAAAGTGCCACCGTGACGTTGAAGACACTGTAATATTTTACCTCTTCGCCATCGCTGGCGGCGACGAGAGGAATCTTGTGATAACGTACATTAATTAATATCTTTTTTTTTACCAGTTCTTTGTGTTTCATATTAACATTAAGGGAAAAAGAAATTGGCACACCCTTTATGAATAAAATACAGGTGATGGGTTACTTTTCTGCACCATTTATATTTTACACATTTTTTTACAATAATAGCGATCGATTTATGTGCAAGACCTGTTACCTAATTATTCGATCTATGAACACTTGATGGGAAAAAATTATATGCGAAACCTAGGAGACTTTAATAAAGCTCTTTCTAGAAAAAAAAATGTGAAAAAAAAATAAACCCCTTTCTTATTGTTTGCACTATTTTATGTAATCCTAACTAGTTATTTCCGGTTATTGCATGTGCTAGCTGTATGTGGTATTAAATACTCTCTTTATTCCAAAATAAGTATCATAGGTTATTTTATATGCATAAAGAAAAAATAATAAATAAAAATAATGATTTCATAAAATTAATCATACATCATTATTAATTTATTTTTAAATTTTATAATTCATAATTAATATTATATTAAAAATATATTTTTAAAAAATTAAAATAATCATTATTTTAAATTTTTTTTTCTCTTGCATAATAATTATAATGAGATAAAAGAAATAATAATTACGATTGAGGAAAAAACTATTATATGCATATGTATTATTTTTCCGTGTTGTGATGTAAATGAAACTATAGTGATTAATTTTGGTGATAATGTCCAAATAATCCTCCCCGTCATTTTCACAGAGATAATCCACTTGCTCTTGTGATCATGACGATGCTGTATAGTTGCAGCAGACAGGGAGAAGGAGAGGTGCATAAACAACCGGCAATAATTTTGCTCTTTCTTTTATATATACCCTTCTTCATATCTTTTAGTTATAGTGGTATATACATGATGAGGTTTGGTTACGTAATTCAACTCACATGTACGTAGAAATTGGTTACACACTAATCAATACCTAGCTAGCAATAGAGTTAAGTTGATGGAATGTCATTGTAGGGTTAGATGGAGATCTGGGTCCCCTGCATGGACCCCACATCAGGTTCTGAATGTATGTCGGCTAGGGCATGTAGTACTTATGAAGGAGGGAAGTTAAAGAGAGTCTTATTGCACACCATTTGATCAAGGCGATACAAGGCCACTTAGGGAACAAGAATATAAAAGAAGGAAAAAGAAGACGACATAGCAAAGCCTAGAAACATGGGTCACCATTCTTGCTGCAACCAACAGAAGGTTAAAAGAGGACTTTGGTCTCCTGAGGAAGATGAAAAACTCATCAGATACATTACTACTCATGGATATGGCTGTTGGGGTGAAGTTCCAGAAAAAGCTGGTTCGTTTTACTTCTTTCTTTCTCTTTTTAATCAAATAAATCTAATCTAAGAATTTTGGTACAATTATTTTTTAATCAATAATTAAATGTATTTGTACACACCGAAGGACAGAGAGTGTGTGTTTCTCAATAAATGTACTAAAATCTTTAAATTATTTCTGGGTACTTTAGAATTTCTGTTTGCTCAGCCCTCTTAATTTCTTGATGATGATAGAACTGCCCTCAATTTCAATGATTAAATTTGAAGCGTACAAGTCTTGTACATGTAATATTTCTCATCTGTGCTTAATTGGGTTTTTAGGGCTTCTAAGGTGTGGCAAGAGTTGTCGCCTGAGATGGATTAATTATTTAAGACCCGATATTAGAAGAGGCAGGTTTACACCTGAGGAGGAGAAGTTAATTATAACTCTTCACGGGGTCGTGGGAAACAGGTTTGAATTACACTGTATAGCCGTAGTGCTCTAACCAGGATTTTGAATCATGATCAGTTCAACCCTTCTATTCATTTCTTCTCCTATATATTTCCTGTCCTATGTCATGATACATGCCTTTTTTTTAAGTCCTATGGCATCAACCTATAGTTGAGCACTTGAGCTGAGTTGAATAACTCTCTCATAGGCAAAAAGGTGAAAAAAAATTGATTAGATATAAATGAATTTTGGGAAGTATAAAATTGGTTATGATCGAGTTTTACCTGAAATAAATAGCGGCTATATATGTGATTTATTCTCTGTATTGATTGAATGGGACATATCGACCAGTTTATAAACTGCAGTATAAATGTAAAGGACTTAAGGTTAAGGTGATTGGTTATATGACATTCCTTGTGCTACGGCTTATCTTTCAATTTCTGTATGAATTTCAATTTGCTGATAAATAAATAAACAAATAAACTATGTATAATTGCATTGCACTTCTAATCTCCACGAGTTCTTGCTAATTGTATTTGATATATACAAACTATTTGAGCTGATTATAAGCCAGATTTCTCATTCAATTCCAGTTTTTTTGCAATTATCTCTATCTCTCACCATTGCTTAAGTTATTTTTCATATACAACTCAAAAATATCTCCAAATAAAAAGTAACGACAAAAGTTGTCCCATTTTTTATACACAAAAAATAATTCCTTTCTAAGTAAAAGCTATCAGAAGGAGCTAATCGGTCTCTGAGCTGTAGTTTTAAGCAACCAATTCTATCACCGTTGATATTCTCTTGTCCACCTTTAGTGTGGAAGCCCTCCTAGCCTCCCACCTTCACAATCTTACAATATAAAATCTGTATACTTCTTGCAAATTTTTTAGGCAACAACGTACGTTATCTTATTCTTGTCCAATATTTTCGATATAAATGCTTCCAAACTAATGAAATGATGATTTTATGTAAAATATATAGAGAAATTGTATACTGCTTTCAAAATTTAAGGGTTTTAACACTGTTATTAAGAAACTTTAATTTTTCCTTTTCTCTCTCACTCTCTTTCTCTTCCTAGCTCTCTCTTTTCAGTATACAAACAAACATCTGCTAAATAAGCATGGACTTTAATAAGAACATATAGGTTTTTCTTGATTTGAACTGTCGACTTGTATTGATTCTTGAATTTGGGAAATGCAGATGGGCTCACATTGCAAGCCACTTGCCTGGTCGAACTGACAATGAAATAAAGAACTATTGGAACTCATGGATAAAAAAGAAGATAAGAAAGACTTCGGTGTCTTCAACCACCATTGCACAAAGTATCGATCACAATTCTTCCCACCAGTTCAATTACAATTCCAATCTAGTACTAGACCACTTTCCCAACCAAGATAACAATCTACAAACAAAACCTCCAGTTCAAGAAGCCTTGTTTTCCTCAACATGCCCTCTGTTCATATTTGACACTACTGATTCACTAGAACCTGGCACAGCAACAGACTGCAAGAGTAGTACTGTGCGAGCAGAACATTTTCATCAAGATGCTGTGGGTTTGAGCAGTGAAACATGGAACTCGAGCCACCATCAGGTTCATGCACTTCCACCTCTCACAGTGAGTGTAGGTTTGGACACCAGCAATTATTTGCCACCATTGATTGAGCACGTGGACAACATGGTCCCAATTGAGGTACAATCATGTACTATCGATGAGCAAGGAGATATAGCACTAGAGTGCTTGCAGAGGCAAGGGTTAAATGAATGGGTGGAAACGCAGCAACAATGTCCTAATTTTCTTTTTTGGGACAGTGTTGAAGGACAACTTGGTGGGGAAGAACTAGCACCAAATTCATCAAATGTGGAAGCAAATACGCTTTCTCCTTTTCCTTGTTCTTTGTGAGATAACAATGATTGTGGAAGGTGACCCCACTTTCTCATATGACCTCTAATTAACTAGCTAGGAAGACATTTTCATCAAAATGGTCCAGGCCAGGCTTTGTGAATTTGCAGAGATGCACGTTTTCCTTTTCATTGCTGATTTGTAAAGATTGTGAAATGTGAGTGAAGGTAAGATATATATGTGTTTGTATATGTAACCATTGGTGAGGTTTGTTGGTTGTTTTGACGTGGAAGAGGGAAAAAAAAAAAAAGAAATAAAGGTGATTGCAACAAGCAGCAAAAGTTTGATTTTGAAGACTTGTAAAAAGCATCTTCTTCGAATTGCTAAATATTTGACTGTACATGTGGTGGATTTTGAATGATAATAAATTAATAATGCATGGGCTTTGCCCCCCTTCACATATTATGATTATAGTTTGATTTTGAAGATATATTTACATAAAGTATCTTCCTGTTAAAGCATTTTCCATTTGCTGTATATAGTTTGACTGTGTAGACGACATTAATAATGGGTTTTTGCCCTTTACATTTACATGTCATTTTATACCAACAACCTGTCTGTGGAAAAGACCAAAAGTGAAAAAACATTGACTTATCACATGCATGTCCCCCAATTTCCAAGTCCCAAAAACACCAAATGCAAAAGCGAGAGAAAAAGAGATTCTGCCTAAGGCTGTCCATGCATTGATTGGGTTTTCCCTCTTGACAGTGGCGGGTTAATTTGGTTAAATCAACGATAACAATGGCCATTATTAAAATATTCCTTAAAATTTTTATTTTTATTACCAATGTCCTTACTCCTTACTGTAACAATCAGTTTATTTAACTCTCGTAACGTGCAGTTAAAAAAAACAATACTCCAATATATAAAACTTTTAATAAAAATCACAATGAGAATATATATTGTTACAAGTAATGTATGTTATACGTACTTTAATTTATAATATAAAAAATATAATTTTTTATTCTTTATAGGAAAACCATTTTAATTAATTATTGATCATATATATTTATTTAGATAACAATTTGCGCACTCAAATCTTTGTTTAGAAAATATAAATGGATTTTTATCTACAAATTAATAACAACTATTGGAAAAAAAATCCAAACATAAATCATGTTATAGTAAAATCATTTTTATTTTAATAAATTCATTTTTAGTAAAGTTTAGTTTATAGCATACTTTTGATTTAAAACTATATTTGCAAATTTTAATCCAAACATATATTGAATGTTATAAAAATATGATTTTATTAAGAGTTTTTTAAAGAAATTAATAGTTATTCTTAAGCAAGAGAAGAAGAAGTTATTCTTAAGCAAAAGAAACAAGATTGGGATGAATTGTCTTTTGGGGTTTAATAATAGAAAACTATAAAATTAAAAATTCAATACAAACAAAACAAAAACTATATCTTCCAAAAAAAAAAACCTATGAACGCAACAAAATAATATATATAGGATGAGACTTATCATCCTCATCTTGCGCAATTGGTGTTTACTCCGGTTTAGCAACAATACGTAACCCATATTCAGCCCTCAAAGTTCAAATCTAACAAACCAGTTACCACCTTAACCCAAAACTGAGTATACCGTTTTTATCTCAATAAAGACACCTCAAAGACCTTTCTTTTATCTCCACCCAAAATAGAGTCATATTATATTGATACAAAGAAAGTTTTTAAAATGTTACCGACACCCATTTCTTTTACTAAAAATAGGGATGCCTTTATATGTGAGATATACCAATATATTTCATGATCTCTCGCCCTTGAATAAATATCTAAGTATAGCTTTTAATAATTGGGGAAGAACAAAGAGTGATCCAAGCAGCCAAGCATAAAACTAGTCTTTTATATTTCTCTCCATTCTCTTGTTTAATTCTTCAATAATGTACATCTTTTATCTGTCCAATAACCTAATAATGCACTCCTTAAGTGATGGGATGTTAAACTTTCAAAAGAAGCAAATTAGATTAAGTCTTTCGCTTGCTCAAAGGTATTACTGTAAATGCTAGATTTTACTGAATATGTTTGGGGAATGTTTTAGAGAAAATTATAATAACACCTTGAAGATTACATAAGTATTTTTTTTTTTAATCTTTTTAACCAATACATATACTTGTTTTATAAGGGGTGTTAGTGTAAGATTTCAGAAACTATCAGTTGTGTTTTCAAACATATAAAGTATTAATTAATGTTTCCAAACTTAAAAGGGAGTTAGTCTAGAACAATAAAAAGGATAAAGTTGTGTAATTTGATAAAAGTTGAAGGAGTGTTATAATTTGCTCAATGTTTTATGTTAGCTTCGAGTTTTGTTTACTAGTTTAAAATCTTATTTGATTATATTAGTATTATTTGATTTGATAAATAACTTTATTTTTTAATAGTTTGAATGTATTATTTATGAGACATTACTTTGAAGTAGTGTCTTAACATTTATATTCTTATATTTTATTCTATTTTTATTTTTAAAATGTTTATTAAATATACTTTTTACCCTTTTATATAAGAGTTTTAATATTTTATTCTCTCTACTTTCACTCATGATTTCATATGCATGTTTGATGATGTGATTCACTAGTTACTTTCTAAGAATAACTCTTCATCCTTATATTGTATTTTATTAAAAATAATTATTCATTAGAAATCATTAGATTTTAAGAAAATGAATAATAAAAATAAAAAATAATTTAAAAAAAAAACATTATTAAAATAACTTGATTCTTCCTTTTATATATATATATATATACTCACAATAAATTTTAAATAAATAAGTCGTTAATGTGAGTTATAAAACTTGATCTTGATTAATTCAATTAATCTTATTTAATTAAGTATTTAACAAATAAATTCAATTTATTTATGAATAGTACACCTCTTTTACACCCTTACAAATGATCCGAACCTAAAACTCAACTCAATCAAGTTCAATTTCGATCTAGTTAGATGAATTCAGACCATGACAATTTTTTAATTTTTTTCAGAAAACTGAATTTGTTAACAAAGTGATGGAACCGATTTGGACAATATTTTTTTCTCCTAAATAAACTCATTCCCGCCTCACTGTGTTCACCTCTAATTATGGGCAGCAAAACAAGAATAGCTTTTGGGCCATCCTATTTAACCCACCCCACTTTTTTTAGGCGGGTTGGATAAACGTTATTAGATAATTGCTTTGCGCACCCAGAAATATTACTTGTGCACCCAACACTTTTTCTGTTTTCCAAAATTACCCCTGACAAATTTAATGACCCATGTAAGATTCGAACTTGTGACTTTCATGTTATTAATACAACACTCTAAACAACTGAGCTAATACAACAACAACAACAACAACAACGCCTTATCCCACTAGGTGGGGTCGGCTACATGGATCAACTTCCGCCATAATGTTCTATCAAGTACCATACTTCTATCCAAACCATTAATTTCGAGATCCTTTTTGATAACCTCTCTTATAGTCTTTTTGGGTCTTCCTCTGCCTCGAATTGTTTGTCTTCTCTCCATCTGGTCTACTCTCCTCACTACAGAGTCTACCGGTCTTCTCTCTACATGCCCAAACCACCTAAGTCTATTTTCCACCATCTTCTCTACAATAGGCGCTACTCCAACCCTCTCTCTAATAGCTTTGTTTCTAATTTTATCCTGTCGAGTCTTACCACACATCCACCGCAACATCCTCATCTCCGCTACACCTACTTTATTCTCATGTTGGCTCTTGACCGCCCAACATTCTGTTCCGTACAAAATCGCCGGTCTTACCGCAGTCCGATAAAACTTTCCCTTTAGCTTGATCGGTACCTTTGCATCACATAACACCCCCGATGCTTTTCTCCATTTCATCCATCCTGCTTGAAAGCGATGATTCACATCCCCTTCAATTTCCCCATCATCCTGTATTACAGACCCAAGATATTTAAACCGTGTGACTTGAGGGATAATATGGTCTCCTATTTTCACCTCTGAGTTAGAAACCCTCCTTCTTTTGTTGAACTTACATTCCATATACTCCGATTTGCTTCTGCTTAGGCGAAAGCCATGTGTTTCTAGAGCTCGTCTCCAAGTTTCCAACCTCTCATTCAACTCCTCCCTCGACTCTCCAAGGAGGACTATGTCATCTGCAAAAAGCATGCATCTCGGCGCTATCTCTTGGATTTGTTCCGTGAGGACATCCAGAATTAAGGTAAAAAGGTAGGGGCTAAGGGTTGACCCTTGATGTAAACCAATTGTGATGGGAAAATCGTCTGACTCTCCACCCTGTGTCCTAACACTAGTCGATACCCTATCATACATATCTTGGATAGCTCGAATATATGCAACCCTAACCCCTTTCTTCTCTAAAGCTTTCCACAAAATCTCTCTAGGCACTCTATCATACGCTTTCTCCAAGTCAATAAAAATCAAGTGCAAGTCTTGTTGGGCCATGCGATATTGCTCCATCACCCGCCGTAATAAATAAATCGCTTCCATGGTCGACCTTCCCGGCATGAAACCAAATTGATTCTCAGTAACTTGAGTCTCCTTTCTTAATCTCCGTTCGATCACTCTTTCCCATAATTTCATGGTATGACTCATGAGCTTGATTCCCCTATAATTTGCACAATTTTGTATATCCCCCTTGTTCTTATAGATTGGCACTAACGTGCTTCTCCTCCATTCCTCCGGCATGCGTTTTGACCTCATAATTTCGTTAAAGAGTTCGGTGAGCCACTCAAGACCTCTATCTCCAAGAGTTTTCCACACTTCAATAGGTATGTTGTCTGGCCCCACCGCCTTACCATTACTCATTCTTTTCAACGCTTCCTTTACTTCCTGTTTCTGAATCCGACGATAGTACTTATAGTTCCGGTCCTCTTCTCTTGTGTCTAGACTGCTAGAGTCATATCCATATCCATCATTAAATAAGTTGTGGAAATACGCCTTCCACCTTTCCTTGATATCTTTTTCATGCACTAAGACTTCGCCTTCTTCATCCTTAACACACTTTACTTGATCCAAATCTCTAGTCTTCCTCTCTCTACCCTTAGCAAGCCTATATATAGATCTTTCTCCGTCCCTGGTTCCTAGAGCTTGGTATAGTCCGTCAAAAGCTTGGGCTCTTGCCTCACTCACCGCCTTTTTGGTTTCATTTCTAGCTATCTTATACTTATCCCAAGTTTCAGAATAATTAATGTGCTATATATAACACTAAAATTTCTAATGTATATTTAACGCACATGTAAATTTTCATAATAAATTTTGTGACAATTAATTTTGATGCATTAAATATATTAGAGAAAAATTAATTGTCACAAAATTTATTATGTAAATTTACATGTGTGTTAAATATATATTAGAAATTTTAGTGTTATATATAGCGATATTAATTATTTTATAATATAATTGATCTATTAGTTCAGTTAGTTAGAGTATTATGTTAATAACATGAAGGCCTAAATCTTGCATGAGTCATTAATTTATAAAAAAAAAATAAATTTTTTTATTTAGGTAAAAACAAAAAAGTGTAAAATTCAATTTTTTGTTTTATTTTGATATGGAGTGGAATTGTGTATAATTATTTTTTTTTATAATAGTAGGACCAATTTTTTTTAAAGGCATTATGATTTTAAAGTTATGGAAAAAGTTTTGAGAAAATAATCAAATTGGTCTTTGAAAGTACGATATGATGACAAATTGGTCATAGAAGATGAAAAATATAAATTTAGTTTAAAAATATGCAAAAAATATGACTAAAATTAGTCTTGTCGTTAAATTTGTAAGACTATTTTGTCATTAAATTGTAATGTTTAATGAATAATTTGAGAATACATTATATTTTTTGAGAATCAATTTGATATTAAATTGTAAAGTTTACAACTAATTTGTCATTAAATTATTTGTAATACTAGTTTGCTACAATTTTTACACATTCAAAGAATAAATTTAGATTTTTTATCTTTCAAGAACCAATTTTGACGTGTCTTGCATTTTAATAAATGAATTTAGCTACTTATCATCGAGTGTTATTTAATCATTTTTATAATTTTTAATTAATTTTCCCTTAAGATGGACCTTGTGTATTAATTTGAGGGGTCATTCTTTCTGCACCATTCAATTTTCGTCTACACCTAACAAGTTTTGTGAAATTCTCATTTTACCCTTTTTTAAGGGTTAAAATACACCATTTTGTGTTGCATTGTTCATTTCGAATTTTTGGCACACCCATTGGTCTCCTTCTTCTACTTCGCAAAGCTGGTGTTAGTATTGTTCATGGTGTGTGTTTGTTATTCGTGGTTCCTCCCTAGTTTCTCCTCTAGCAATTCCTTGCCATCTTTCGCGAGTTTTCTCTCCTTCACCATCGTGAGTAGCGTTATGTCATTGGCGACAGGTTTTTTTTTTTTTTTGCCTCTATTTGCTCCATACAGATTGATAATCCATATGGTTCATACAGATTAACAATCTGTATGAACCATACGGATTAGCAATTTGTATTAACCATACGAATTGGCATTCTGTATGAAGTAAATGAAGGGAAAAAAAATTATTGGTGACGATGCAGTGCTACTCATGACAGTGGAGGAGGAGATGAAACTCGCAGAAGATGATAAGGGAACTGCAAGAGGAGAAACTAGGGTGGAGCCATGAACAACAAACAGACACCACGAGCAATATCAACATCATCTTGGTGAAAGAAAAGGAGGAGACCACCAGACGTGTCAAAAATTCCAATTGAAGATGTCTTATGAATTGTCAATCTATAGGCTATATGAAGAAAAAAAAAAAAAGAAGAAAGAGCTACCAACCATGTTGATAGTCCATGGGTCCATGAACCAATACCGGCCCATGAAAAGGCCCATTAATGTAATGAAGCAATCAAAAGAAATGTAGGGTTTATAGGCAGGTAGGCAACAAAGGGATAACAGTGTGGAAGTATTCGCAGAACTTTGTTTCCCAATTTCCATTGCCTCCGCTTCCACCTCGCAACCATGGTACGTCGTCAATTTCTTACTCGTTTGGAATTTAATCTCGATTCCTTTGCATCGTTTCGTTCATTTTTTTTTTTTCACTCTGATGCAAACATTTGCGTGCGTGTTTATTTGTTCAGATCATCCCGGAGAAGAACCGCAAGGAGATCTGCAAATACCTCTTCCAAGGTAGGTGCCTTAGCATTTATCACGAATCATCTTCGTTCGTTAGGGTTACGTCTCGTTGAACAATGAATCTTACCTTTCGTTGGTGTTTATGGTGCAGAGGGAGTTTGCTTCGCGAAGAAGGACTTCAATTTGGCCAAGCACCCTGAGATCGACGTGCCGAATCTGCAGGTGATTAAGCTGATGCAGAGTTTCAAGTCTCGCGAGTACGTGAGAGAAACTTTTGCTTGGATGCACTATTACTGGTTCCTCACCAACGATGGCATCGAGTTTCTCAGAACTTACCTTAACCTTCCTTCCGAAATTGTCCCTGCTACTTTGAAGAAGCAAGCCAAGCCACCTGGCAGGCCCTTTGGAGGCCCATCCGGTGATCGCCCTAGGTATTCTATTTTCCCTATTCTATTTTGGTTTAGTATCAATGTCATAGAGATCAAAGTAGATAATGGGAGTAGTATATGAAATCATTGTGTAATTGATTGAATAAGATGATAGTACTTAGCAAAGCAATGCAACATGTATTTATAGGATGGGAGAGATGAGTATGAGCTAATCTGTGGGACTAATTGAATGTGTACGAGCTTAACTGACCTAACTGTGTACATGAGATGCAGGGATTCGGTTGTAGCCTGCAACTGAAATTAAGTGAACTAATTCTGTAGTTTTTGTTGGTTGATTGGGATGTGGCTGATTTGTGTTTTTTTGAACAGAGGTCCACCACGCTTTGAAGGGGAGCGTAGGTTTGGTGGTGATCGTGATGGATACCGTGGAGGTCCCCGAGGAGGACCTGGTGGTGACTTTGGAGGAGACAAGGGAGGAGCTCCTGCTGACTACAGGCCCTCTTTTGGGGTAATCTTATTGCCACTGCACTTGCTCTGTTTTTGTTTAATGTTTAGTGTAATTTGGATGAATTTGATAGGTTATATACTTATTTATAGTTTGCCTCCGGTGAGGATAAATGTTTATAGCTTAGTTTGGATTAGCTTAACTTTGAGCTTTTTACCATAGATAAGTTCATTAGTAATTGTTTCCAAGCATTTGTAATATGTACTTATGGAGAGAGATTTCAAACAAGTTGAGATGCACTACTCAAAGATAACATGTGCGGGAAGATTGATTCTTTATATTACTTAATTTATGTTTTTTTCTCCTCCATAATTTATGTTTTTTTCTCCTCCAAGTGCTTGTTGAGAACTTTATCCAACCCAACACTTGTCTACTTGTTTATAATTTCCCATGATGTGTCTTTTATATGTTGTAGAAAATCTGAAACCAAGTCGTCCTGCATTGCGAACTCATCTGTTTCATTTACATGTGCAATATTTTCCTCGTTTAGGGCAATGCAATTAAGCTATTTTCCTCAATTAGCTTTGTCTGCAAATGGCCTTTATAAAAGAATGATTTTTAACTGATCAACTGTGGCATGTGATTGATGTAGCTGATCATAAGTTTTTGTTGTTAATGTTACCGTAGTTGTGTCTGTGAAGCAGTGTAGTTCTAATGTTCATATCTTCATGAGCATGGAACATTTTTTTGGCGTGCGCCATGCATGCAGTATAGAATATTTTTTGGTTTCTTTTCCTTCTATTGTTTGTTTTTTCTCCTCATATCAATTGGTTTGCCATATTGCAGGGTCCTGGCGGAAGGCCCGGCTTTGGTCGTGGATCTGGTGGTTTTGGAGCGCCAACCAGCTCAAATCTTCCCCAAGTATAATGTTTTCTGCTTTATTTTTTGTTTAGTTTTCTAGAAAGACGTGTCTGTAGTTGGAATCAATGATAATTTTCCATCTCTTATAGATCGTTTTATCGGCCTGATCTTTACTTTATATTCAGTTTTTCGTTCAATGAAGATTTTGAATTTTGAGTGTTTCTACTAATTTGTTGTTTCCCCGGTGCTCGAACATTTATTTTCTCTTTCATTCCCATTTATTCTTCTATCTAGAACCCAAACATCAAATGCTTGCAGTTCTCCTAACTTCGCCAAAAATTATTAATAAATTTCGTTACAACTTTCCATATAATATCGGAATAACTACTAAAATTTACCCACCCGTGAAGTAAAACATGATAGTTAATGCAGCATTCACGCATATTTATCAATTATGCCTTGTGAAAAACCTTTAATCATGAAAAGGCATGTGTCGTGAACCCTTTATTAAATCCTTGCTTGAATATAAACTTTCAACTTCAATTTCATGTTTTTAACATAAAAAATTGACACTGTAAGCAATTTTAGTATTATTTTATCTATTTTGTGTACACATTTTAAAAATATGCTTCCAAAGATGAGGAACTTTTTTTATTGTCTCGTTCCTTTTTACTTTTGTTCACGCTATAAATCGTGACTGGTATTCCGCAATCCGATATAAAATCAATAATTAATGTATTTTGTATAAAGCATATATTTTTCATCATATTAATTAGTTTGCCAACAATGTATATCATTACTTTTTTTTTTCTTTTTTTGTCGCATTAATGATTTTATCTCAATTTTTTCCGTTTTAAAATATTACAGTAAATATATAATATTCTATATGTATATATTAAAATTAACATAACTATCTTGAACGAAAGTATTTGTATGAGTTATTCTTCAATGAAAATGTTTGTAGGAGTTTTTTTTCAACTTGTTATCTCTTTCAAATTATATATATATTTTTTAAATTACCAATAGGTAAAATAATATTGTATTACAAAATTAATTTTTATGTCCTAAATTTAAATTATAATTTATGTTAAAAAATAGTTTCTCTTTTAATTATACTCGTCGTGTATATTACACAGAAAAAAGATAATAGTTTCTCTTTTAATTATACTCGTGGTATTCTCTCTCGAGGGATTGTCTTATTATCCTTACATGATTATTTTCTTGTTCGCAGCATATTATATATAGTACTTAAACAGTTCCTTTTTGCTTTGATATGGATCTTCTTAGTAGTTTTTCAGAATTTAAAGGGACTGAAGTCAACTCAACACCCTGTAGCCCTAAAATACGCACACAGTTCATGTTAATATATTTTAGAATGGTTAGTATTTTAATATTCGGGCCGATGCTTGGGCGGGAACTTAGGTTATGGACAAGCGCCCATGAATCGGGTCTTGCATATTTGAAGAACACAAACATCTATCGATAACTAATTACGACAGATTATACTTACATTTCATTAGATTTAACGAAAATTTATTCAATGCTTGCCATATCTTTTGACCTTCCACAACCTTTCCTCAATTCTTATAATGGAATATTATTTTTGGTATAATCAGGAGATGTAATCCCCTCTTACCAGATCCATCCTTTTTTTGGTATAATAATACCTTTAGTTCTTTCTTCATGTCTAAATCAGGATTGAACCCAAACCTTAGTTAAGAGATCTCAAGTGTCAAATCCTTGTGCGCCAACAAATTTTGGTTTATAAAAGGAATATGTAAGATTTAGTATCTTTCCCTTAACCGCACTATCTCCTTTAGTTTCTTATACGGTTATATAAATGGAAGGATGTCAAAGTAATGTCTAAAGAGAAAGAGTATTGAAGGTAATTTCATTAAACTTCAGAAGATGTGTGTGGGCGTTGTTTACCCTGTTAATTATACTCCATCTCTTCTTCGTTAGACTACTGCAGGCTCAGTTTCCATTTTTTGCTGCTACATACCATGAATTCTGTACAACTTACGTTTGACATGTAAAATTTGCAGGAGCTAAGTTTTTCTGCCGTGAACATAGATCAGATCCATGGTAGTGGTACTCAGCTTATAACTCTCTATGATCTCGTCCACCACTTGCACAAAGAATGGCTGAATCTGATATATTATGAAGCAAGTCAAACGCTGATCTTCCATGTCAGCTTTCCATTTGCGCTTAAAATTCCTTGCTTCAAGTATTCAACTAGCAAAAGTTGCATTTGTGTATTCATATTTGACACACGTATTGCAAATTGAAGCACAACACTTTGAGTCGACGATTCAAATCCTCTCATACACCACCCTACACCACATCACAGATACATACGTACTAAATGAATTATGAAAACATTTCACATAATAGAAGAATTGATTTCAAACAAAGAAGGAAGCAAAAGAAGTTTCTTGAGAGGTATGCACGATGTGTCTCAGGATACTTGTGCACACTTTATCATGTTGCGTTGGCCTAAGCAATCACAGAAGTTTCGAGCTAGAATCACATTTTTTATAACTAACCCTTTTCATTTCATGTTCAGTTAGTTCATCCATTTTTTTTTCTCATCTTATCTTTCCATACCATAAAGTGCAATACGTGGTGTACTTTCAACCACGGCACACGTTTAACCATGCAAACTATATCACATGCAATTCGTGAACTCTAAATGGGACGTGGTTCTGAGGTGTACCTAAAAAGGGAAAGAAGCCTAGTTAATTTGTACTTTCTAGTGGTGTAACGATGCATGAATGCAAGAAAATTAGCAAACATCTCGTGACAAATCCCATGCTTTTAGAGATCACGTTACACTTAGGGCTTTTACAGGTGGAATGATCAATAGCCAAGTAGTAAGCTCATGATCTGGAAAACGCCATTTTAAGATTTTTATTAAAAGCTTTCATTATTAAAACACACTTATCCTACAACTACTTTTTCCTTTTTGATATGTTCTACAACCACTTTATTTGTATGTGTCAAAATTATCTTATAACAGATGCATGTTTGGTCTATGAACATAGTATCTCTATATTTTTTTTTTATACTAATTGGGTGGAAGGTAGTAGTATTTACACGTACGTTCCCATCATCAACTAGTAAACTCAGCCAGTGAAAAATGCTATTTGCTGTTTGCTATTGGGTAGCTTAGCTTTTGTAATTTTGATTAGAAAGGTTAAGACCCTTTGCTCTTTGAGTTTCAACCTTGAACATGACCACAAAAGGGTCAAGCTCTTCTGCCGCTTCTTCAGCTTCGGGGGATGCTAAAATCAAAAGGGTTCTCACCCATGGTGGTAAATACGCACATTACAATGTGTATGGAAACTTGTTCGAGGTGTCTTCCAAGTATGTGCCTCCTATTCGCCCTATTGGTAGAGGCGTTAATGGCATAGTCTGGTTAGTGTTTTATTTCCTTCTTCAAATTTAAATGCATAAATTTGATATTTGCTTGGAAATGATTTATGTTCACTTGAACAATGTTTCTTTTTAGTGCTGCTTTTAATTCCGAAACACACGAACAAGTTGCAATCAAGAAGATCGGTAACGCATTTGACAATATAATTGATGCTAAGAGAACATTGAGAGAAATCAAGCTCCTTCGTCACATGGACCATGGAAATGTAAGTGCTCTTTCTATGTACCCCTGCAAAGTGAGGACATGGTTTTCAAATATAATATTTTCCTAGTAATCATGATGCAATTGTTTTTATAAATTCATATGATATTAATCTCTTATATATTGAGTGCATATGTTCCTTCTAGAATTCTGATCAATCACACGCAGCTGAAATTAATGGCCTCAATAAGTAGTTAAGATTTTCCTCGCCAGCAGTACTGGGGGTCGAGTGAGAATTTTTTTAATGTTCTACATATTTCAATTTCTCCTATTAACATCAGAGTATTCTGTCTACAAAATTAAATAAAAAGAAATCAAAACTACTCAATGGGAATGACGTCAATGGAATGTTAAACATATTTTATAACTGATAAACCCCTGAAACTATTTCCTTGCAATACAAATTTTGTTTCAAAAACTGTTATTGGCAAGAAAGATATTTAATATAGATATCAACGGTAAGAGAGGATTTGTCTTTTTTCGTATCCTCTTTGACAAGCATCATGTAAGAAAATTATTCTATACATGCATACATACGTGTGTGTAGATAGATGAATAATGTAGATGTAAATATAGATAGATAAATTCGTAGTGTGTGAGAGAATTATCTAATTCAATTTAACTTTGATCTCCTATTGTCTTTTCGTCTACATTTCTAGAGCTTGTTCTCCATTTACAATTACCTTTCTGTTTAAATACTTAAAATTGCTATCATCTTTCACAGATTATTGCCATCAAGGATATCATACGACCCCCCAAAAAGGAAACCTTCAATGATGTGTACATTGTTTATGAATTGATGGACACTGATCTTCACCATATAATTCATTCTGACCAACCTCTTAGCGAAGAACATTGTCAGGTTTGGCTTAAATGATACTATTGGATCTCAATTACATGCTTTTTTCAACTTCTTTTAAAGCATCTTTGTATTTGTAATATTTTCTAACCTAACAATATCTACCTCTTGTTACAAACAAAATAGATAGCCCTTCTATCCTTCTCGGATGGTAGCAGTTTTTCGTTTAAACCTTTGAATTAATAACAGGCCTTGACGTTGGATTAAGATCATAAATTGTAGACCTAGTGTATTTAGCATTCATATTCTATGAAAGTCAATGGTATTGAGAGTATATTTTAAAGTACCGAAATGCTTTCTTTTCCATTACAGTGACACATATTTTGCCTATGCTAACTCAAAGAACTATTGCAACTTAGGTCTTATCGTTTGACATAAGAATCTCACACAAAAACTCACCCCAAGAAATATTTTGTTTGTCTTTCTGCTTTAAATGAGTTTGAAATTAAGCATGGAATTTATATTTGAAGAAACTTGTGCAGTACTTCTTATACCAGCTGTTACGGGGGTTGAAATATGTGCACTCGGCTAATGTTTTACACCGTGACCTTAAGCCCAGTAACTTACTAATGAATGCAAACTGCGACCTTAAAATTGGGGACTTTGGTTTGGCAAGGACTACATCTGAAACGGATTTCATGACAGAGTATGTTGTCACACGATGGTACCGTGCCCCAGAATTGCTCCTTAATTGTTCTGAGTATACCTCTGCAATTGATGTTTGGTCTGTTGGGTGCATACTTGGTGAAATTATGACCAGAGAACCCTTGTTTCCTGGCAAAGACTATGTTCACCAGCTCAGGCTTATAACGGAGGTATGGTTTTGGTGCTTCCAATTTTGGTTATGCTCTGCTGAAGCATGCAAAGTTTTTAACTATGAGTTTAACAGGCATGCAGCACTGTCAGTGTGTAAAAGTTTACCAATTAGAAATCTTTCTTGGTACAAATTTTAAGATGTTAAAAGACCTTTACACATTGTCGGTGCATATATTATTTATTGTTTAACTAATGTATTACATTACCTATATCTGTCAAAAAAACATTTCCTATACGTGCCACGTTACCTTTATTATTGTGGATTTTTGAGAGAAATGCATATAAGCTGATTTTATAGTTGCGTGTAAATTAATTACTGGCTATAAGTTGTAGCTCCATTCATACATTCTGTACTCCTTTGGCACAAAAGTTATTAGGTTCACCTGATGATGCAAGCCTTGAATTTCTCCGAAGTGATAATGCCAGAAGATATATTAGACAGCTTCCACAGTACCGGAAGCAAAAATTCTCGGCCAGATTCCCTAACATGTTGCCTGAGGCATTGGACCTGTTAGAAAAGATGCTGATCTTTGATCCAAACAAACGCATTACTGGTATGCATCCTTGTAGAATTTTGAGTTTCAATGCAGGTTTATAGCTTTCTTAGTAAATATAAATAGTCTCATTTGTTTCATGTTTATGTGGTATTTTCATTTATATGCAGTTGATGAGGCACTATGTCACCCATATCTTTCATCACTCCACAACATCAATGATGAGCCAGTCTGTCCCAGGCCATTCAGTTTTGATTTTGATCAGCCAACGTGTGCTGAAGAGCACGTGAAGGAGCTCATTTGGAAGGAATCAGTGAAGTTCAATCCAGATCCACCATGCCAGTAATTCTTTCTTATTTGTATAAATGTAACGAGATAAACCTCTTTCCCCTTAAATATATTGCCTGTGCATCCGCCAGATGATTTGCTAGAGACAAATTGAAGTTCTCTTCCTTGTAATCTTGTTCTAGACCAACAAGGATATGGAAACAAATTTCTCCTGGAAAATGGGTAAACGTTAGAAATCCAGTTGGACAGGCCTTTATAAGAGTAATAAAAAAGCTGTGTTGTATTGTGCTCGCTCAAGTTTGCTTTGGGAGGAATAGGGTGTCACAGAGCCTCTCTCTTATTTCATGACAATTATCTTTTAATGTCACTTTCCAGCTTTAGTGTTTACATATGAGACCGTTTGTTACATTTCAAGTCTAAGATGCCTTGGCTTTCACGTAAGGTGATTGGTGATTCTTCTTGTGAACTGGTTGAGTGTGGCAAAGTGTTATGTTAAAGTAACACTAAAGAGTTTTGATCAATAATGAGTCTGCATAATGAAACTATCTTCCTTTTGAATGCAGCAATAGCAATCAAAAAACTGTGTGCTCGTTACTTCTACCTATTTATGTTTTGCAAGGTCCGTGCAAAAAACAATGAATTTCACTAGTAGACGACTAAAATGTGTATTTATTATTGACTCATTTCTGTATCATTGTTGTCATTGCCTTGTTCAGAGTCTTTATAAGAACACAATATTTTTAAATACAATTTTTGAAGTATTACATTGCTTTGGATTGTTCCCTTAAACTTGGTCATTCCTTTTACATTCATAAATTCCTTCTGTAAGTGCACGTTTGAACCTTGATATCTTCGATGGGCAAACTTTCTTCTGGGAAGGTACATGCCCCAATCTTCTCTTCTCCCTGGTCTGGCAACAGACCACAAGGAGCAGGAGTCACATCACTTGAAATTCCAGCAATATCAGTGCAAGTCCATGGAACTTTCTTAGCCTTCTTTGCCAGTTGAATGGTTACATTGGATATGCAGATTCCAGTGAAAGGGTCACCAGATATACCCTCCAACCTTGCTGCCATAGTGACATTCTCAGCAACCATATCACGATAATTAATGTTCTGAATCACAGGAAGTGCATTAGGATCATAGTTGTCATCAGCATGAGACCCATAATTTCCTGTCATCCAAAATGCCCATTTCATGGTTTTCATGGTCATTCTTCTAACAAATATGTCCTTGACATAACCCCCTCTTCCTACAGCAGTTTTGATTCTGACCCCTGATTCTGAATTGATGGCTACAATGTCCTCAGCTCTGACGTCCTGAATCCCACCAGACATCTCACTCCCTAAAGCAATCACAGCACTGAATGGAGAAATACAAGTGAGTCTTCTAATTACAAGCTGCTTTGTTGGCATTCCATAAGCTATACCATACTCATCCCAACCGCTCTTCACAGCCACACAGTCATCCCCAGAGACAATGTAACAGTCCTCAATTCGCGTGTTTGTGCAAGAGTCTGCATCAAAACCATAAGTCTTAGTCAATTTGGCCAACATTTAGTGCATGGTAAGGTAGATGGTTCCTATAATTACGCTGTTCCTCACTTTTTACACTGTTACTACAAGACTTCCTTTAAAGAGAATGTGGCACATGGAATGGTGAATTTGGTAGACAGGACTATTGATAGAATTCTGTAACTAAGTTGTATCATCTAGGAAAGGATGTGGAGATGTTTTCTAACTTACCAGGGTTGATTCCATCTGTATTTGGGGATGTCACAGGAGCAAGAATTGTGATTCCTTGAACAACAAGGTTGCTGCATTCAATTTCTTACATTAATTAGAAAACACAAAACAATAATTTCCCCGGCAGGTAGTCTGTAGAGTCAATTATTAAAGATAAAATAGACAGAGCAAATAGAGAAAAAAGGATGAACCTGCTGTATATAGGATGTACATTCCACGATGGAGAATTAACCAAAGTGAGATTGGATATTTGAACATTATCTGAGTACATGATTTCAATCAGGTAAGGCCGGGTATACTTGAGCTCCCCCTTGCGGAATTTTTGCCACCACAGATCACCTTGTCCATCTATTGTGCCATTGTCCCCTAGAAACAAATTTGAATTCAACAATTAAAACAAGCAAATTCTTAGTTGGACTAGATTTGTAATCCCAAAACCTCGAGTTTCATTACCAGTTATGATTACATCAGTGAGGTTGGTTCCAAAAATTAGGCTGCTAAACCTTCCACCTTGTGTGTCCCTCCCTCTACCATAAGATGGCAAGGGATCAATCACCGGCCAGTCATTCTCATCCTAATACCATAGTTTTAAAACAAACAAAATTTCAATACACTTAAATCACATTAAGTGAAGAATAACATAACATTAGCAAGTTAACCTGCAAGAGTTAGACATTAGACCTGAGAGGCAAGAATCACAGCATCCTTGTGTAGGAATAAAGTGAAATGGCTGGTGAGATTGAAACTGCCAGTTAACCATTTTCCTGGGGGAACATAAAGTTGAGAACCACCACTTGATGCATACTGACTCAGATGATCTATGGCTGCCTGAAAAGCTTTTGTGTTCAAAGTTGTTCCATCACCAACCCCTCCAAATTCTTCCAATGAGGCACTGTAAGCTCTGCAGCTCATAGCACAATACTCAAAGTAGTCCAGAACAGGAGCCCTGCGACTCTCTACTACAGCCAGGTTTGGCAATGCAACCAAGAGAACACATAATAACAACAACATATCCATTACCTGCCAAATTTCACATGTATCTGAAGATGCCAAAGTAGATGTTCTTGTAGTTAATGCTAGGAAAGAAAGATGGGAGTAAAATGGAATGTTTCTTGTACCTTAATTCTTTTGGAGGGAGAACAGGTGCGGCGTTGAGCTATTGGTATCTTTTCGTAGGGAGACATTGTAGGTATATATAATATATATATATATATATATATATATATATAATAATAATTATTCAGCATTATATTTCTTATTTGTCATGTGAATACGATAACAGGAACGTGTCTTGTAAGGTGATGTTTGCAATCCGTCAAGTTTTTTTTCCGGTTCAATTAGAAAGTGTGTGAAAGCAGAGATAAAGTTTGAACAGAATTACTCATCCCGTTCCTACATTTTTGTTGGAATTTGTGATGTCTAAGCTAAAAAAGAACACAGCCTTATTGCCAAGATCGTGTTACTACATTGTATATATTTTTGTCCATATCTACTGGGAGACATATAGTTTCAATTACATAAATTATATCTGCCAAAGTAAATTAAATGTTTTCATTATTGAGTTCGAAGTCTGATGATTCAGCATCCGATTGAGGCAAATAATGAATTGGCGTGCGAATTTTGAAAAGGTACTCTCAACTCAACTGAACAGATTTGAAGACACGATCCATTATTAGTGTTGAGCGCACTGCAAGAATATGTAATATATTTAGGCTATGCAATGGCACAAGGCCAATTTACTAATTTCAGTTCCAGCTTCTTTTGCCTTCCATTTTCCAAGCTATTTTTTTTGTTTCCTTTATGTGTGTGGTTCACCTTCTCTAGTCCCCCACTTACAATGCATGTTACTTAGAAGTTTTAAGTGGATCACAGAAGAGAAGAGTGGCGTAGGCAATAGATCATGTTGTAGCGTGCATCAACCAGTGTCTTTTCTTCCACTACATAAAAATATACGCACATGATGACTTATCTGCCACTATTCTTCATTTGATATCATCCACTAATATCTTTTAATAATGTAGAATGTAGAATAAAAGTATGAAATATGTATATGGTGTGGACGATGATGGATCATAATGCTGAAAATGGGTTATTGGGTGGGAAATAGCATTCTTTTGTTGGGAGAGGAGGGCCCACATGGTCACGGAACTTTGTCGGAACATGTCTGCATTACCTTCCATTGCCAATCACGTGAATGCATTTCTAATCGCAAAAACAAGACACTCCCATGACCGTGATGCCTATGTCGACGTGCCCAACTCCACGGGCCAAACTTCCTTTTCTTGAGGGATTTTTTTTGTCCATCTTTCCAAGTAATACTATTATTATCAACGTTATTATTTTTTTTTACACAAATTTCTACAATACCTTTTTTATCCTATAACCGATATTATCTTATATTTCTTTATCTTCTTATCCTATTTCAATGTCTTGAAAGCCCAGATAAGATTGTTTTTTAGACTTAATTTACCTTTGTGGCTTTACCAATTCTATAACTTGAGTGCAAATTGGGTTGACCATTAATTTTCTTGACATACAATGGTTTGTAGTTCCTAAACTCAAGCCATGAGCCCATGACAACTGTGCTATTTAGTATTTACCAAATAATAATTTTGTTTTTATCCCTTCTTCGTGTAAAGGCAAATTAATTATGAATGAAGTACGATTAAATGTCATTGTGAATATCTCTTGTGCATTGAGAATACTTTTATTTATAAATATTTTGTGTCTATTCATAATAAATCACATTAATTCACACACACTCTGTTGGGCAGTTACTTCCTTACCTCCAATTTTGCTTCCGGCATCTTTTTAAGCTTCTTACATTATAAAGCGTTTTGGAATGTAATTTTACATTTCAGATTTGATGCAAGAAGCAATTAGGGAAATGCAGGAAGTAATTATCTTATTGTTGTTGTTTCATAAATCAGAAGCTTCACTAGAGTTAAAGATTGTGGATGACATGTTATTGGGCTTGGCCTAATAAAAAATATTGGTATAGGTTTTTTTTATGTAATTTACCTTTTTTTTTTTCTTTATGGTCTGTAATATACACAAGAGATTGATGGGCTAATATTTTTTCTTTTGGTCCAAACAGAAAGGCCGAACTTTTGTTTGAAGCAATTCTATATTCAATTAAATAGATCACCTAATAAAACATGCATTAAATAAATTCTGTACACTGTCCGTCAAAAAAAAAAACAGCTCTACACTGTGCACACTAAAGCATGACACTTGGTCGTTTTTTTTTATCCATTTTGGAAATTACTCCACAACTAAAGATAACCATGCATAAAGTAATTTTCGGAACTATTTTTTTTTTGGCAAAATTGTATTTTTCATTCTCAGTTTATCTTTAATTTTCGATTTGATCTCTCAATAATTTAATTCACAAATTGAGTCCTCTTATTTTGTAAAATCGTGCAATATTGGTCTCCCAGGCCACAATTGGATATTGACCATTAGCAAGTGATGTTCACTGTCACGTTTCACGTTCTTATTGAATGATGACGGTCAACTCCATAAAAGATAAGATGAAATACATTGTTGTTTTCATTGATCAATCAGAACATGACACGTGGTAGTCATCATCCAATAAGAACATGACACGTGGCAGTCAACATTTTTTTGTAATGGTCAACTTCCAATTGTGATCTGAAGGATCAATATTACAAGATTTTACAAGATAGGAGGACCTAATTCGTGAATTAAATTACTGGGGAACCAAATTTAAAACTCGAGATCAAATTTACAATTTTGTCTTTTTTATTATTCTGTCATCCCATTAGACTTTCCACCACATTAGCATAATTAAGTACAAGACATCTCAAACCAAGCTCTTCATTCTTTAACTAATGTGTCTAGCCTTGTGCTCTCCTCATGCGCCATTTTTACTTCACATGTTTCTGTCTATTTTGTGTAATTGAGAGCATTTTTATTCCTACAACTTAGAGTGCATAATTCTGTCCCACTTGCAAATTATGTGCATGATTGTGGGACCCTTGTTTTTGCTGGAACATAGTTGTTTATCAAACGCTTCAACATAGTTTTTCATTTTTTAACTATTATTAAGAAATTTGAAATTTCTCATTTGACATTCAATTAATTATTTTTCTATCAAGTCGTCCATTTTAGACTAAAATAATATTTCTAATTGTATCTCTATGTCTAAATTAGAAATCAAATCTTGGATTTTAATTAAAGAATTTAAGTCTTAAATCACTTTGGAAATAAGTTGTTTTCTTTATTTGTTATTGTATTACCTATTCATCATATGCAACTAAACAGGCAATGGTATTTTAATTAAAAATTAAATATATAGTCCAAAAGATGCTCCTAATTGAAACAAAGCGTGGGGACACATGTTACATTTCAAACTTATAAAACCACGTCAAATTTATTAACAGTGTAAAAGCTGCAAATTTAATTTATTCAACTAAGCTGCAAGTTATAACTTACAAGTTCCATTTTTTTTTATTTCTTTATTTTTTGTTCAATAGATCATTGGTAGGTAACATCCGACACAACTACAAGTAAAAGTACTCATTATAACAGTGCACGACAATGGTTAAAACATCTTTTAAAGTGGGTAACATTCAACAAAAGGTGAAACCAACCACACTAGAATAGAAGTTACCCGTTCAGCATGCATTTTAATTAAGCCCATTTTAGCCGGTTTAGCAATTCATCACCGGTTTACTCTCACAAACTTGATCAGGCCAGTAATTAGTTTTGGTCGGACCGGCTTTTATTCTCTTTAAAAAAACTGTATAGTCAATCCGTTGCCACGATTGGACGCTAGCTAACTCTTTCTCTTACATCTATAATTTCCACAAAATGATCTTCAAGAATATTTGCCATTAAACTGATAAAAAATATTTAAATATAAATACATGGAAAAAAAAAACAATGCCAAATTATAAGTAGTTAACTATAGCAGCATTGTCAAATTATTTCAGAACTACTTAGCTCCATAAACTTAATTTCTAAATTAATAAATTAAAATTGAATGAAAATTAAACTCATTAATTAAATAATCTGAACTTAAGTTGAGTTTAGATCGACTTATATTTTACTCATGAACTTATGTATGTAAATGTATGAGTATTTTTTATAATATTTATCTCTAAATTATTATATTTTGACTTAATTTTAGCTCATGTGATCTAATTCTTATTGATTTAAGTTAGATTAGATTCAACTTGATTTATTTTTAACCCTAATATATCAACATGCATATATGAGTGATTAATATATTCTTTTGAATGTTGAAAGTTAATTGATTTCACCATTTATAATAAATACTAATAAAATAAAATAAATATAAAAGTAGATATTTCGGAAAAAAAATTGAATGTATAGTATATTAGTACCATTGATTTCATTATTATTATTGTTGAAACTCTGGTAGAAAATTATGCTAAATATGTAGAAGTAGATACAAAATTTTCCTTGATTTATTCTACTAAGAAATTGAAATTTATGTAAATCGAAGTTTCTAAACTGTCCATTCATGTAGCAATAAGATCCTAATACATTAGGAATTACTTGTTTCTTCTAATTCTCTTGAGACATAAATGCAAAGTTCAAATTTTTACTATTTATAAAGAGTGTAAATTGATTAATTTTTGAATTCACAATTAAAATTAACGGTATATTTGACTTTATCTTTTACCCCACACCGCTTAATCTGAGAAAAAGTACAAGGGAAAAGGAAAAAAAGAAATTGTTGGAATCGAACATGATCCTGGGAAAAGGTAGCTAGCTCAAGTGTGATTACATCGAAGGGACGACAAAGACTTTATTTTCCAGCTAATTAACCATCATTTCATTTTCAGAATAAGAACTTTTTGAAAGCATACAGTACGTGCTGAACAAATCCTTTCTATATGCAAGCACATCAAATATATATATATATATATATATATATATATATATATATATATATAGTCACACAGAAGACAGTAACGAAGTATGTGGTGGAAGGATTTCATGAAGCAAACCGAAAGCACCCTAAAGAGTTGTAAGCTCTTACTAAACTTGATAGCTTTTAATTTTTATAACTTGAAAGTTGAAAGTTCAGTGATTGTGACAATGAAGAAGAGTAAACTAAATCGAAATTAGATCATCAACGCAAATTCAAAATGGAAGTGTTAATCATTGGTTAATTACTATATATCTTGCAAACAAAAGTATATAACAACCTTTTGATATTTAAAAGATGTATAAATTAAAACCTATGAAATAATGAAGTGAATCAACAGCAGAAACTCCGAAAAGCTCAAGCAATATTTATAATTCATATTAATCAGAAAGATGTATTAATTGTAGAAAAAGAATTCTCAATATCTAGCTTCTAAATAATATAAAGCATATGTTGAATTAAAGAAGGTTCAGTGTCAAATATTTTAATTAAATATGGATTGTGAGAAAGATATAAACCAACGTACACATAAAACTGAAAAGGAAATATCGATCTCGTTTAATTTGTTGGAAGTACAGCAGAAATAATACTTGCATTCCTTTTTCTTGGTAGAGAAAGCCAAATGATTTTATTAATAACTTGTAACCTAGCTAGCACAAGGCGTGCCAAAGATTAGAAACAAGATGAGGAAGCTGCAAAGAAACACAGACCTGAACTTTGTGCAACCCGTAGAAATCAAAGCAATGCCAACATAATTAACAATAAAAGCCACACACTTCACCTACCTACCATATCGATAGAAAGCACACACTGATGCAATATTTTTTTTGCAAGACATGTACAGTAGTAATGACACACCCAATCAAGATGATACTCCTTTTCAGATGCACCATACATGCACTATATATCAGGGAATTCGATCGAGATAAAATGAAAACATGATCGATCGATCACTTGTCTCCGAACAAGTATCCAAGCGATGAGTGTCCACCTGGAACCGATTTGACTTTTGTGGATGGACGATTCTGAATCATTATTAATTCGTTGGTGGATGTAAAAAGAAAAGAAGATGATTCATAAGTATACAAATAATTGATAATTATCTCATGATCACACACACATATATATATATATACAAGTCTAATTAATTATTTATAAATGATAAAATTGAGAAATATTGAAGCTTACGGTGAGAACGTTTCCCAGGTGTTGGCCTTGAGCAGTGGGGGGATTGTGGTTGATATCGATGTCAATTCCATAAGGTGGCAACGAATATGAAACTGTCTTTGGGGGAGGAGGCTTTGGCCGTTCTTCTGATCCAAAAAGGTAATTTAAGGAGCTTTGCCCACCCCCACTGCTTTCACCTCTAGTACCCATGCTACCTATAGCTTCACTAATTTAATTGATCAATAGTTAATATTTCACTGATTAATTGAAGGCAAACACCAGATCGGGTAACCCTAGTTATATACACTGCCCAGGCTCCTACCTACTTTACTTAGCAGACAAATTAAAGTGGCTAGAGGGTAATTTATATTCCTGTAACAATGTTTTAGATAGATTGTTTTTTTCAGAAAGACCTAACTCCCACGTTTACTGAGAGATTGTACTAAGATAATTTAATTTTATTCTATGAACTGAGTTTTAGAATTGAATTAGGTAAGCCTATATTATAATAACATTCAATAATATTTAATAATTTAATTTATTACATTATTTTATTCATTAATATAATATATGGATAAGAAAAAAATTTCCTAGATTTTTTTTTCTTTGGCCGAAGCATCAAAATTAGAATTAGCATCCCAACTATGTATGTGTAAAGTTTTTGTAAAGTTAATTAATTGGTTGATTCAACTGCTAAATCTTATTCAGATACTTCATTTATCAGCTCTGTTTTTTTCTTTTAATTATTTATCACTTTGGAAGAATTTTTTATTTAATTATATCTTTATATATAAAAATATTTTTTTAAAAAAAAGAGTGTGAGAAATGTTAAAATATTAAATATGAAAAAAAATAATTACTTCTCTTATACTCTTTCTCTCTCTCTCTCTATATATATGTGTGTGTGATAATTAAGTTTAAATGATAAATAAAAATGAAATTAAAAAAATAAAGTACTATAACGATTAGATTCAAATTGTGTTTTTAAATTAACCGGGCGCATTTGGATACTTATTAGTTTAATTAAATTCTCGTTCAATACACGGTGTTAATGGTAATTTACTGCACCTAATTAGTCATTATTGTCATTTAGAAAATTTAACGGGAAGTTGTGCACCTGTGCATGCATGTAATGCTCACCGTATCAGCTTGGTTAAAAGAAAGGAGTCTTATTTTAGAACACTTAACCATGGCAAACACTCCATTAAGGCATTATTAACACCATATCCTATTATCATTAGTTGTTGTTTGTTTGCAATGAAAGAAATAACAAATAAATAATAAAATAAGATATGTTTCACACTTTTATGCATGTAATGCTCACCGTATCATCTCAATTTTCTCTAATTTTGTTTCATTCCACATTATCAAACACTTTATTAAGCATACAAGAATTTTTATTTTTTCAAAGGAGTGTGTGACCAGGTGGCATAACCATACTCGATCGGGAGGACACCCACCATATCTCCATGCATGTCTCTCTCTGCATAATATTGCACTGGGATGGGATTCGCCCCAATTATGGCGGTTAGCTGAATAATTAAAATTATCGGATATACTTCTAGTGAGAAGAAATAGATAAATAAAAGAAAATAAATAAATAAATAATCATCGAAATGAGGGGTGTAACTTAAAAAAAATACATGTAAATATTCCAAATTTGTATATTAAAACTATTCAACCGTCGTCACGTGCTAAACAGTTATTCACTTTTTATTTATTTTTTAAAATTAAAAAAATTCATTCTTGTTTTATTTTCACTTCAAAAACCGTGCATTTCATGGATTTTAATGTTAGTTTTACATATTTTAATCCTTTGGGCTTAATTTTTTACATCTTTCATATAATAATTATTAATTTTATTTTTTAAATAGATTGTTCCTCCTTACTTAACTTAAGATCCTAAATTTGTCATTCTTTACATTTTTTTAAAAAAATGTAAGGAAATGTTCCAACTCTAAGATTGATTTCCGTGCAGCATTTTTCCGTATCAAAGGTTATGTTACTTATGACGGCTTTAATTTGATGCTTATATTTTTATGTTAAATACCATGATTCATGAGGATAAGAAGAATGGAATGTTATACAATGTTCAACTTAGTATCGTGCTGCTCTCACCAATATCCTATAATGACATTATCCATAACACTAAATGCATGTAATGTCTCGGACAGCAAAAAATTAATATATTAGTGATTAAATTTAGAGTTAATATTTATTTATTTTTCAGTAATATGAAGTTACAAAATTTTCATTGCTAATTTTAATTTTTCTTGTGATGTCGCTTTATTTATCACATAAAAAAGGTGTCATATACTAATCTTTTATTAATATATCAACTTAGATTACTATAATTTTTATGATATTTAATAATATATATATATATATATATATATATATATATATATATATATAATTATTGAACATCATTCCTTTCAGCATAACACATGCATGGCATATTATACAAATAATTATATAACTATAAGTATAACTATATATATATATATATATATATATATATATATATATATATATATATATATATATATATATATTGGCACATTAAATATTAATATACATTTATGCAAAATGATCTGGTAGTTAAAAAATGATAAAGGGAGAATCAAGGCGAGTAAGGGTGCGGATTTGAAACCTCCAATTGACCTTTATAATAAAATTAATAAATTAATATTTATGAATAAAAAAAATATGAAACGTTTATGTCCATACTAATAGTTCAATATTTGTTAGATAAAGGAAATATTTACATAAATAAGTCAATTGCTTGATTTTGTTATTTGTTAATTAGTAAATAAATTTTATTATTCAACTCGAATAAAATTGTCTTAAAATGAAAAGTATATATGATTTAGAAAAAAAAATAAGAATAGAATTTAGCAGTGATTATTATAGATCTCTTATGATGTTAATAAGAAAAATAAGGGGAAAAAATATCTGCATAATGAGTATAGTTGTTTAATAAAAAAATAAGGACGGTTATATTGAAATTAATTTTTTTGGCTCTTGTATGTGAATAACACTACGAGAAATGTTAATAACAGATTATCAAATACATATTTTTTATTATTGTTTAAAATTTATTAGAAATCATAATTTTTTTTATGAGATGCACATCTTATTTAATAATTTTCAATAATATTTTACAATAATAAAAAATGTGTTATATATACTGTCTCATACAGTTCATATTGGCATATCGTTTCCACTTGTTGATTTATTTGAGTAGTTATGTGTAGCTATCTCAATAATACAAGCACTTTATTGATACTCACTGTTTTTTTTTCTCTCCTCGTGTCAGTTATATATATATATATACTAGCTAGCATGAGAGTACCGTACATTTTTTGTTTTTTGGTATATTGAAACACGACAGAGTTATAATTACATTGGCAGTTGAAAAAATAATTAAGTGCTAGTAAAATACATTCCTTAACACGTTTTTTCACATACTATTTTCAACTATTAATTAAAATTTATTAAATGTTAAAAAAACTATATGTAGAATTCATAAATAAGAAAGTGAGATTTATAAAATTCCCAATAAATTACATCTAATAATTAAAAATTTATTTAAAAAGTGTATTATTTGTACTTATGTTAAAAGAATAATTTATTTTTGTGATGATATATGTAACAGTTGTACTATCAAGTGGCTAGGAGAAGTTGTTGACATGTTTAAAAGAGGACCACATGTAATTAGATTATATTATAAAATTATTTTTTTAGACCATAGATATTTTTCATACGAGATAATTTTATTTGGATTAAATAGAATTTTTATAAATAAATAAAAAATTATCTCTTTAGATATTTAATATAATTATATATTTAAGATTCAATTTAAAATCACTCATAAAATTGAAATAAAAAATAATGTCATTTTGGGGTGAATTGACATTCATGAAACAAGGTCAGGTACTTGGGCTTAATAACTTTATGTTGTGGCTATGAGACATTAATGGTGTTAAATCGTGATAATGATCAGTGCCACTAACCTAATAAGCTTTAATAAGAGCGTAGAAATAATCGTTGGGTTTTGCAGTGGATTTGTAACCATTGATGGCTTGTATTCCTTGGAAAGAAGAGAGTGCATGCAGACATTAGAGTTCGGTTGGCAGGGATCTTGTAGGGCACGAAGGGGTCAACCAAACGTGAAAAGTCTTTTTCATTGCAGCTTAGCTACAATGTTTTGTCAACAATCACAATCAGCTTAGTCACACCTCGTACTAATTTCCTCATTTCAACCTAGCTAGGTAAATCACCAAACTAGGGCTCCAACATACAAAACACATTGATGAGGACAAGTTTAATGTAAATATGTTTATGTTTTTAACTAATTAGAAATTATTTTAAATATGATTTTTACAATAATTTAGTATAGTAAAAATTAATGATATTACTATATGTGACATTATTGAGTATTATACAACTAATTTAATTTCCATTTGTTTTGTTCTGTTTTATTTATTCACCCGCCACTTAACTTTGGAGACACGAGGAATGTCTTCATCCAAGCTTAACATTGTGCGTAGAAGGCAGGAAAATTTGGAGAGAAATAAAATAAAAATGTTAATCTTGTTAATTTTATTGAAGAGAAGAAATAGAAAAAAAAAAGATTTTTTTTGTGTAGTTAAAAAATCCCTAAATTGGCGTGAAAGTTGGACAAAGAGTTTCTATTTTCCAATTCTGTCTTAGATAATTTAAAATTAAATCTTTTTTATGAATAAAGTCATTTTATGTTAAAAATAACAAGTTTAATTATAATTTTAGTTTTCCTATCATCTTAAATCCGCGATTTTGATCTCCCTATTTATAATCAACAAATTTAGTTTTTTAACTTTCAGAATAAATAATTTTGCGATCTAAGTAAAAGTTAAACCACTAAAATACTTATTTTATTTAATTAATTTTATAAATAATATTTTGTGTGTATCATTAGTGAAGGTTTTTTTTTCAAATTATAACAATTTATAAATTAAAAAATAATATATAAATATTTTTAATTTTATTTTATATCATTTTATATATTTTTATTTTGAATAGTTTATATATTTTTATTTTTATTTTTATTTTATCTATTTTTTTTGTTAAATTTCATAAATTTATATATAAATCATTTTGTAAATTAATTTTAATACACAAAATGTTTTTACTCAAATTATATAAATCATTATAATTGCATCTATTAATACGTAGATTATATAAATTATATAAATTTATTTTAATATGCAAGTTATTTTTATTCTAATTATATAAATTAATAAAATTTTAATATTTATTTTTTAGGAAACTTAGATGTTAGTATTTTCATTTTAAATATAAAAAATTATTTGCTAAATAAGTTTTTTAATACCAATTATATAAATCAAGAAAATTACATAAACTATTTATATAACTTATTGCATGTAATTATAAAAATCATGTAAATTTATTTCATATATAAATAATAAAAATTATTTTAATTATAAAAGAAATATTTTTTTTAATTTTTATATTATTTAAATATTATTTTAAATTTATGTAATTTGTATAAATTATATAAAATATTTTTAAAAAATAATTTACATATTAAATTAATATTTTAAAAAAATTATAATAAAATAAGAACAAATTTTGATATATAATATATTATATTAAAATTAAATATATAATAAAAATAAATAAATGTAAAATTAAATATTACATATAATAAAATATTAAATCTTTTAATTTAATTTATAAATTTTTATAATTAAAAAACATTAATAACTTTTCACTAACTATAACTAATAATACATGTAAAATAGTTTTTACAAAATTAACTAAATTGTCTTAGTGATTTATTTTTCTTATCTTTAAATTAATAAAGGATCAACTCTTATCAACATCCTTTTATAATTTTTACTTTATTTAATTCCTTACCACATAAATTTCATGTCAACATTAATATATCACTACAAAATCAACGTTTGACTTTAAATAATTAATTCACATCAGGATCAAAATTACTTGTTTTAAATAATAGGACAACTAAATGTCTTTGACTTAAAAATATAGAAACCAAACTTACAAAGTTAAAATTACAAAAACCAAAATTACAATTTAAGCAAAATAAATAACAGAATGTTTTGAATTAAATTCAGTATTTTAGATATTTTATACAATTTGTATTAACCATCTCTTTTATTCATCTAAATACAATAGAAGGAAACTTCTTTGCTTTTTTTCTTATTTCTATCCATCCAATTAATATTTATTTTATACTCTATTTCTCTTTTCTTTTTGCACAAATTAAATTTAATCATTTTTAGTTTCATCCAATCATATCTCAATCTAAGCTTAACTTGCAAAAGCCAATATAAACTAACGGCATGTAGGGCATAAGCTTTGAATTTTTAGCATGAATTAAATTTAGACTTTTTTAATCTAATTCAATCATGCAAAAGTCCAAAAAGACTTAAATGTTTATTGTTTTTTTTTTCTCACTCCAGATCTTCTCATCACAACTTTATGCCAAGAGTGTGAAATCTTTTTAATGAACTTGTTAAAGAAAATAGTAAGCTTGATAACAACTTTTTAAAACTAAAAATAGAAGAAAAAAAACTATTTTTAATTTTTTAAAATTTAAAAACTTTAAACTAAAAATTACCCCCAACATGATGGCCGGTATAAACTTTAAGGTTTTGTAACATTATTACTTTTCACTATTAATTAGTTAAAATCAGTCCTAAGAAACTAACGATGTTAACAAATCTGGTAAAATTATAAGTTTGCCAGCAATCAACAATTATTAATTTTTTTAGTAAAGCTCAAAACTAAAGTAAAAATGTTCATCATAACAACTTCATCTATACAACATTTTGCAACCACGTACATTTTTGAAATTCTAATTTTTTTTAAATAGCATAATTAATCAAATATAAATGGCAAAGTGGTCCTGCCGTCCTAAACTAGTGATTGTCTTGGCACAGTTTAATTGTGTTGGAAAGGTTCTTGTTGCTTGGCAATGATGAACCTCCAATTAGATGAGATGGAGTACCTACAAAAAGCAAAATACATTAACCTCTTTAAATATGAATTATGATGTGAAGCTCTTTCCTTAAAAAAAATGTTGTGAAGCTCTTTTGCCAACAATACTAATTGCTATTTTGCCAACAAACATTCAATGCTTCTTTGACCAGATTTCCCTACATAATTATATACTTGCTCGATTATTTATAAAAAAAAAAAACTTTCATAATTTAAGAAAAATAGTTAATTTAATTAATTATATTGAATTTATCGATTTATTTGTAAGAAAAATAATAATTAATATATCTAAAAATAAAATAAAAATGATCTTATAAAAAAGATAAACAAATTTTTAAAAATAATCATATAATTAGAAAAATAAGAAGTATATTCAGCAACCTCGTTAGATGCTTTAATACTTCAACATAAATTTCCATGATGATTGACATTACATATAGACAAATGTAAAAAGTTTTAAACAATCATCTCATTACAATTTATCATGCAAGATGATTGTGTTAATTTTTAAAATAATAATTTTAAAATAATCCAAAGATTTATTATTACATCAGAGTGCTGTAAAAACTATTTTAGACCGTAAGTATAAATGTTACACTCTTACATATATAAACCTTAATAATTAGAACATTTTATTAATTTGTTCTGTTTTATATTTTGTTAATTCTCTCGCTGTGAAACGGAAACTTCAATACTAATGAGTGTTTGCTTAATTAGTATTATTCTGTCCTCCACATGCATATGGAACTGGAATATATTTATAAAGTAAGTTGATATCTCATAAAAGGAATTCTGATATATGATTGATCGCGTGTGCACATATATAACAGGATTAAAATTGTCTGTGTGTGGAAGTGTGGAACATACAATAGGAATTTCATAATTTATGTTGAATATCTTCCGTTTTGAAAGGAAAAAAAAAAAAGTTTGATTGTACGTGCAGCTTTATGAGAGATCCAATACTTTCTTTGATATAGTTTGTATTTAAGAATCAAAGGAACTAGTTAGACATGAACATAGCACCTGTTAAAAGTACACTCAAGAATGTAATGATTTTATTCTAATTTTCTTTCTTTGATTGATATCTCCCACCGAACACTGCATTTTTACCTATAAGGGACCATGAAATGATGACAAAAGAGACAGAAGAAACTAATTGGAGTGTCTCATATTCTCTCAGCTATCCTACCTGGTTAGTTTCATTAGTCTGATTTGCCAATGTATGACAACTTTGACTAACACGTAGATATTTTTATTCTATTACCCTATCTAATAATTTTTAATTAAAAATTATCTTAAATTCTTTTAATTAAAAATTATTAAATGATATAACAGTTAAAACTTAGTATTTCCTGAAGTTATCATTTAAATTTTGATTTAAATATATTTTGTAACAATATTTTCAGTTTTCTAGTTTTTATAAAAAAAACTATTTATTTATAATCTTTTCATTTTAAAAATTGATGTAGTTTTAATCCTTCATTAAAAATTAAAAGCACATACTTATTTTAAAAACTAAAAATAAATAATTTTTATAAAGACTAAAATAAAAAGGTCATAATTCAAGAATTAAAATTATGAATGCTCTTAGAATAACTTATTTACAATTAAATGAAACTTATGACATAAATATATACATGAGTAAGTATTTAAAAGAGCTGATAAAAATAATATATGTAATGTTCATAAGTTATTTTCAACTTATTTTAATTATAAGTCTTTCAAAACAGTTTATGAAAATACTCTATGCTTAATTATATGAAAATAGTTTTATCCCATTTCTTTTATTATTATTATCATAAAAACAACTACTGTTTCTTCCGCTCCACTTTATATGACATTTTAGCAATAAGGAAAAAAAAATTATTCCAAATTAACTATTACAAAACTAATAAAGTATTAAATGGCATTTTGTAAATTCAATACAGATGGGTTTTCAAATCTTAAGGATTAAAATGCCTGACCCATTAATTTGAGATTTTTTTTAATTTATAAAAAAACTTTCTAAAGTAATTTTTTTATTTTATTATGATATTGATACAAAATCGAAAACAGCCATGTTAACCTTGAAATTGAGAAGTGAAAGGTTGAAGGAAAGCAAAGTCGAATATTACGAGATACTAAGTTGGCTTGCTACGTACTGATTTTGGAGCACGGCATTGGTCAACATAAATTTAGCTTAGGATGAATGCTTCCACTCAAATACTAACAACGTTTTTCTCTTTTCACCACTTTCCCTTCCCAGGTGACTGTAACAGATTGTTGGATTCACGTTGAAAGTGAGTTTCAATGTTAAAAAACACTAGATCTGTTGATCTGTTGGTTTATATTTGTTTCATTTTGGATTGTTTCTTCTTGTACTTCCAAGTTGCTTCCTACACCTTTTTGGCTTTCAGAATGATCAATCCAAAATGTAAAATTACATTCTAGAATGCATTTCTAGAATGGCCAATCTAGAAGGTAAAAATTTTTTTCCGAAAAGGGTGCAGGAAGCAATTACCTTCATTTTGTAACATCATTAAGGGCTGAAATCAAGTTTCTCCAAAACAAAAAAGTCTTCAAGTTCAGAAAATTGTAACTTGGGTCTTCAAATAGGATCTGAGTTGTGAGCAGGGTCATCAATAGGACTCAGCATGATAGAATTTCTGGAGCAGTGTGAGTTGTGACAACAATTGGATCTCTTGTGTTCTAAGAAAAGTTTTTGTTGAATTTATACTTGGTTTAATTTCCACTCACAAGTCACAATTTTATACCGATTCTTTGTTTTGTCCAAATGATTCTCTCCATAACTGGAACAGGAGGCTGCTAAATGAATATTTTAATTAACTCAAACTTGGTTACATGTGGATGTGTGTATATTATCCACATTTTAAGTTCATAAGACACTTGTGTGAGGTGTGAGGTATATGGAGGCAAAATAAAATGTAGTGTGTTTTAGTTTGATTTTTTTTTTTAACTACAAAGAAACAAGCTTAATTCTTTACCAGCTAATGCTATGAAGCAACAGCATCTGTACTGTATAGTGCATAGATATTGGATAAGTTGCTTGACCCTAATTCTCATCTCCCATGAAAATGATGAAAACGATAAGGCATACACCTTGTATTTGACATACTAACAAACATACAGGTTAGAAGAAAAGAACAATTGACTAATCAGATTACCAGATACCAGCACTGAAAGAAATTAGAGTTTTTTTTAGTTGAGTTTGGTTGTAGCCTTGTAGGTCATATTTGAATCCCAGCATCTGTTGAATAAGCTCATGTCCATTCAGTTAGTGATGCTTAGCACTTAGCTTACATGATACTCATATCTCCGATCGTATAAATATACATGGTGTATTGCTTGATAGTTTGTACCATCATGATGTTCAATCAGTTAACACAATGGTTTTCTATGCACTCCTTTTCTTTCCAGTTAACACATCTAGTTGGCATGCTTTCCCAGTCCAAATACTCTAAAAAGTAGATTGGTAATAGGAGAATAAGAAAGTGTGATGAAAAATCAATATTGATAAAATGCATGGATGAGGGAGGACAGTGACAGCAGTCTCTTGAGTCTTGAATGGACGAGGGGTACCGTAGCACGAATGACTGAGAATGTCAAGTGTCTGGGTGCCTACATTTTCCACAAAAGCCCACATCGAGTAATATACTAAAAACAAGTAAGTTGCTGACACTACAAAATGAAAGTCCCGTCGTTTATTTAAGTTACGGACCCGTGCGACGAAAACAGAGCGAACTATTCTTTCGTCTTTTCGTCTCACTTAAAGCTGCATGCGTCAATTTTTGGACTCCAAGTCTTGCTGAATACACAATGGCTTTTTGTTGCTAACAGATCAATCAGTAAAACTAAGGGCAAATCTAATGTTATTTTGACTTCATTTTTTGTGTATGATTTGATTCTGTCTTCCTTTTCATCTTTAATGTTAATTTTGTTTTTATTAATCCAGGATATAAATTCGAACTGTAGTTAATGTGTAACTTCATTTTTTTTTCCTTCTCATTTTTGACATTTTGTTCAATGGCTTGTTTCCATCCTGCAGATTAGAAAGTTTCATAGGAATACTAGGGGTGTGAATGAATAAATCCTGTGGATTTTAAGGAAAAAACATACATGAAATTAATGTCTAAACATTGAATGTTTGGAAACCACTGAAGAGTTGGCACTTTGTTTTTATGTTAGTGTGGTGCTACCATAAGTTTCTGAGCAGACTAACTTAATTGGCTCAGATACTAGAAAAATAGAGTTCTAATACCATAACCACCATCTTGTCAATTTCATAAATTTATCTCTCCTCAACTGAAGGGCAAGATACTTGTCTTGGTGGTTTCCTTCTCTTCCCCTAGCCTCTACATTTTGATCCTCAGAGTCAGAGTATGAGATTAAATGAGTGAACTGATTAATTCATTCATACACTGAAGCATCTCTTATTATTTTATATAACGTAATCCTTCTAACAAAAAAAAAATAAAAAAGGTTCTCTAAATGCTTATCTTATTCTATGATTTTATTTTGCAATGGTCAAAATTTTTGCAAACATGACTCAGCTCAGTAGAAGGAGCATGAATCCCACCGGGTCATTTACTCAACAAAGAAAAATGCAAGCCTTCATAAAAATGAAAACCGACAGTCTAATCTCACTTCTTGCATGCCATTCCGCTGGTTGCCAACAAAACGGTGCTTTCTTATGGTGCAATGATCCAATTCTTAATTGAAAGATAGCATTGCAAATATCCTAACCAAAGGCCAATAAACAAATCAATGACTCGTAACTGAGAATGAATCTATATATAAGTAGATTCAGTGAAGCAATCTAGTGCTTTCTTGTTATTCCTATTGAGAATCATAAAGTCATACATTTAATCTTTTCACCAGATTATGTCAGTATATCTGCTAACAGGACCACATATCAGATTTAAATCTTGCTAACAATGACAACAATATAATTCAATAAGAATTGTGTAAGTAAAGGTCGCTCTATTCAAAATTTATTTGGTAACAAACTACTGTAAAAAGAACCACAGTATGACCCTATATACAAACGGGTATATCATAAATGTCTCTCACCATTAGATATTCTGGAATCTATAAGGCAAAGAAATACAACAAAATGAATCAACTAATTCCACTGTGCAAACTTCTGGTATGTTTTCAACTCATTACATAGCATCAATCTTTAACATGAAACTAAAATGGGGGAGAAAAGATAACTTCCATGAAGTAAAGAGATCCATGGATCCTAGAGAGACATTTTTATGATTTATCCTCGGCCATCTTCCTGCGTATCTCATGAGCAACGTTAAAAATGCCAAGAGTTGGCTGGTTGCAGACAAAACACTTCTTATTCTTTGCATGATGCTGTAAATAAAACCAAACAGAAAGTTAGACATGATTAAATAGAAAGGAATTACGTGTTACTACAGTAACAATGTCACAAGTCTAAAGGAACACGTCCTCTGCCCATTCCCAAAACAAAAGGATAAAAAAAAATCAAATAGTAGATTAATAAAATTTAACCAACCAGAGCAACTACTCAGCATAGAACAACTGCAACCTAATATAATCAAACTAAATGAGTTACATAAAATCTTAATTATAAATATTGAATCACATGCTCAACACTAGATAACTTCTAACTATTACTAATGAAACCTTATTTGCAAAGTCCTATACCTTCAATGCACAATGCTCGCAGAAGTAGTGCTTGCACTTGGTTACTACAGGATCCACAAAAGTGTTTCTACAAATGAAACAGGCAAATGGTAAAGAATCCTCATCATCTTCATCAGTCAAATTAGCACCCTCCTCATCTGCATCCTCTCCTGCAGCCAATCTCATCTTCCTTGCTTTCTCAGCTTCTTCCCATTCCTTCTCCATCTGCCACCCAGACTTGTAGTCCCCTCGATCATGCATAAACTTACATGAATCACCATATCCACAGTAACCAGTTTCCTTATAATCCTTACATATGTCAGGCTGATAATCAAACCTCGCTGAAACTCTTATATGAGCTGAAGCCCTAAGAGGACCATGTGACCCGCCAGCTTTTTCACTAGCAATTGTTTGCTCCCTACGAAAGCCAGCCTTGTAGTCTTTGTAACTGTTCATTCCCTTATATAATTTTTCATTCTTAGAACTTGGGCTTTTCCCTTTCAGACTCTCCTCTGCTTGCTTAAGAGCTCTTTCACGGATGGCACGAGCATCTTTTGAAAACTCAGTCTCGGTCTCTAGTGTTGCAGTTGCTTTGCTATCATGCTGAACTTGAATCTCTTTTGAAGACTCGAACTGAAAGACTGGTTTTCCTGGTTCTTCACTGGGTTCAGCAGATGCAGAGCTTTTTGAAGAACCAGTGGAAAAGTACAACTTATTATCAGGCTTTAAGGTCTTCTTCTGAATATGCAACAGAGAAGTTTCATTGTTTGAGTCCTCCTCATTATCTTCATTAACAATAGTTCGTTTCCTTATATTCTTTTTATTAACTGGCTTTCTGAAAAAACTACACACTGAAAATAAACAAAATATAGTAATAAGCATTAATACAGAGAACAGAAGCAAACAAGATTGGACATTTGAGTCCAATGAAAAGGCAGAATTAACAAATTATAGATAAAATATAAGCAGACATACCTTGTTCAGTTTGCTGGTTTTCAGCAGATTTGGCTGGTTGATCAGAATCTTCCATAACTAGAATGTTTATACAGCTGTCACAGATAAAAATCCAAATCAGAATAAGGAACAAGACTACATCTTATTTATGAATCTATTATTACAAATTGTATAAATCAAATTAAAAAAAAAATTAAAACAATTCCATTTAGATAGAATTTACTCAACAAAAAAGGCAACTTGACCACCAGAACACACCAACCCAACCATTTTTCCCCTTTTGCTAGTTAAACTAAAGGATCCGGCTCCTCTATAGGACTAAAAACTCAGCCATAGCCCATGATGTTAGCCAGGGCCAAAAGCACATATGACCAAAAATCCCACATACTCAAGATGGAGTATTTTAAAATTTCAGGGAAATTAAAATGCATCAATTAAAATTCTTGGATTTTAAAATTCCTTGTTTGGATAAACCAATTAAAATTCCTTGAATCTCAAATTTCATGTTTGGATAAAACAATTTAAATTTCTTATATTTTGAATTATTTGCTTGAATTAAATAATTTCAATTTATTATATTTCATTTTTTTATTTTTTCTCCAATTATATTTTAAAAATATAAATGGTCATATAAATAAAAATTGTTATTTTTATAATAATTGCTTTAAAAATTTATCTATATTCTTGTCCAATTATATTTTAAAAATATAAATTTAGAACTAAAGCATAAAAAATATATATTCCAACAAGAAAAACTAAAACATAAGAAAGCATATATAAAGTACCTCCTCTACATTTTATCATCATCAATGTCATTAAAAATATAAAAATGAGAACAGTTTGAACATTACTGATTCCAGAATACAACCTAAGACATCCAAATAGTTTGAAAAGCTTAATTAAAAAAAAAGTAGTCCCTACATAAGCCAAAAGACATTCTCACGATCTATCCCTGCACACATAAAACATCCAGTGCTTCCACTACATATGATATGACTCAATGTAGATAGTGTATTTGCATATAATAATCAAACCATTGCTTTCCAAATGACCCAAAAAATGCACGGTGAATATGCCAACCACAATTAGAATCAATGAGGCGCCAACACATACATCAAATTTCCAGTATGTAAGCATTCTATATGAGTGACTCCTAGCAAACCCACTTAACTGAAACCATAAATGCAGCACCGTGGTTATAACAGTGGTTATAACAGTACTAATTACTACTACTACTAGTGAGTGTCCGGGCAATTGGCATAACATAATATCGAACAGGGCATGTTATGGTAAGTAACAAGAGTAAAAATAGAACTTCAACTCTTGCTGAAAAGTTTCACATTGACAACCACAAACCCAAAAATTATAAAACAGAAAATGGACTTGCTGAAGGATGAAGATGCATCTAAAGCCAAGGTGATTTTAACATTCCTATTGGTTAAGAACAGTATGGTTCAACTGAAAACTTAGTTTCCATTTCATAGAATCTAATTCCCCACCCCACCCCCTTCCCCTTCCCCATTTTCAAATATGGCGATTGGTATCTGTTAGCTACCTAATAAAATAAAAGGTACAAGAAGCAAGGGAAACAAAGTAATCAGAGGTATTATTAATTACACATTACTTCTATGCTGGGAAAGTATAATGCTGTTGTATGTTCTCCCTAACTACAAGTTTAAAGCTGTCGAAATTAGCTCAGCCTAATCTTTAGGATAGCAAAATCATAAGAACAGTGAATCAGGACGCAAAATAAGTTACTATACCTTTGAAAAAAAATATAGTTACTACCAATTCTCAGCATTGATACATAAAACAGCAAACACATGATGGCAAGCACGATGAAAGGCATAACCATTTAGATAAATCTTATAGAGCACTTAAAGTCATGATAAGGAATATATCCAAGGACTATCATTAACCTATAAAGTATTGTAATGTGTACAAACATAGTTTATATAATAAAGATCGTTGCTTCAGCAAAATCAACAAAGGTGCAAATTGCTTGCTGCAAATTTCCACTTATGCACCTACTAGTGGAGGTCCCTTTCACTGCTAAATAATATTAAATCTAATGGAAACTGAAAATTTAAATAGCTATTTTTCTTTTCACCTTTGTAAAACAAAAATTGAATTTGAAACTCTGTAAATTAAGAGTGGTAAGAGAAACTTATGCAATAAACACAGAATCAGGGAATAATATCCACTTGTTTTTCAATTGCAGGATAGGTATCCGACTCCCAAAACAGAATACAATAACCTTTGCTTTGAACCCAAAACAGAACACAAACAATACACATAACCATAGAAGTAAGCACAGACTAATATTTTTGTAATACTTGGAATGTTATATAAAAAAATTATTAATGTGTAAAGCACTTGAGGATGAACAATACATACTTGAGGAAAATATATGAACCCCAAGATTGGAATTCAACGGAGTAAAATGTGATTAATATGAGAGTAAAACAAAACAATTATTAAATAGTCATCACAGTAGAACAACATCAAAATCATAAATCCCTAGAACCAAAACTCAATAAAAAAAAAAAAAAAAAACCCTAGCAAATGATAGAGCAAGACGAAGCAGGGAGAGAGAAGTTCGAGAGCCAGGGATCAGGTCTGCGATTCAGATTGGAATTAAATTGAGTAATATGCAATTCAGATTAAGATCAGAATAAAACAAAACAATTATCACAGAAGAACAACATCAAAACCATGAAACCCTTTAACCAAATCTCAATCAAAAACACAAGTAAACAATAGAGTAAGACGAACCAGAGAGAGAAGTTCAAGAGTGAGGCTTCGCATTCGAGAGTGAGTGAGCGAGGCTCCGCGTCGAGAGCACGAAGATCCGCCTCCGTCGAGAGTGAGAATTTTCCAAATTCACTGTCTTGAGATAGATGGAATTTTAAATTCTATTTTTTTCAGCTAACTAAAATTCCTTCTTAAATCCTAAAATTTTAAATTCGTTTTAGTAAAATATTCAAAGAGTTACTTTTAATAGAAAGGAATTTAATTCCCCGTAAAAAAAAAATACATTCCCCGTAAATTATCCTATCCAAACAAGGACACAAAGCGTACAGGATCATGAGTTAAGGCCATATTACCAATAATTTAAACAAAAAAAAAAACTACCCTATAAGAAGGCACTAACCCACAGTAGTAAATAGCGGCCGGAGCGGAGGCCCGACGAAGACCTCGGTCACGTTGCGTTTTAGAGTCGCGGTTGGAGCGTTTGGGTGCTGCGACACTGAAGCCCAAGCGAAATCCGCCGTGTCGGACACTTTCCAACCTCCCTCGTGCCGCCGCCGACCACACCTGATCTCCGTTCTGTAAGAGGGGCGGCGTGTGTGATTGTTTACTGATTGGTATTGGGTCGGGCTCTTCGGGTATTATGTTTTTTTTTTCTGTTTCTAATATGTTGGGCCTTGGGCCTCGTGTCCAACATATCCCTGCCACTATCTTGGACTTAATCTGCCCTCTTTTTGGAAGTGACTTTGTGCCCGTGAACGTGCTTCTGTTGGCAACTACTGCAGCAGCTGGGGCATGTCGTCGGACAGGGTTATTCATTGTGTCAAAAGAGTTGAAAATGGTTTGTTACGTGATTCCTTTAAAATGAGGATGAGGAAGAGAGTAAGGTCTAGGAGTTTATATAGATCCCGAGTTATCTTATTAGAAAACTAAAACATGCTTGGAGAAATTATTGTATAATCTGACACTACTACTTATTTATGAAAATAATAGTGCATGGCTTCAAATATAGAAATGTTTTCAACCCTCCCATTAGAATTAGGAAAATGCTCATTAGTCCGAATTCGTGGCTGTAATCCCATGCCTTTGATTTCTGTCAAAGGTTTTGTTTTAAATCTTCAATTTAAATTCGACGAATAAGATTTTAACATTTGTTTTAGTATAGTATTCGTGCAATTGATTTTCCAACTATAGGCATAGATGTTTGAATTAACACATGCAAGTGGTATTCAGGCTGACTTTTAAACCTTGCTGGTTTCCGGTAATGTGATTTGGTACGGTCATTAGTTTTTTTCCTTTTTCTTAATTTTGTTTCCATTTCTTAATACCAGTTGCAGTCCGGGACTAAAGCATCATCTTGTGTATGCATGCATACATATGTATATATATACTTAAAAATGTTGATTTTCATATTATTATCTCAAATTCACTTTTGATGAATTTATATTTGAAAACTTTTATCCTTTAACTTATTATTTATCGTTAATCTCATTTTATTAAACAATGATATGTCACATCATTAAGTCTAATCATTAATACGTTGTTGTCATGTTAACTCCTTTTTCTTCTCCCATGAAAATTGTCATCATCACTGCTTATCGTGCCCGTCGACCCACCAGAAATGAAAAAAAAATTAATATCTTATTTTATAAGATTAACTCAAATGAAACAAATTTAACTTTTCTAAGAGGAACAAATTTAATTAGAAAAATGTAAAGTATATAAATTTTTTATCCTAAATTTGATTATAATATAAATTTTTCTATAATTATAGGAGAAGTTGAATTTATAAAATAATATAAAAACAATAAAATTATAAACTTAAAAAAAGTACAAAGCAACATCCTAAGGTCTAAACACCTATTAATATTTATAATTTTTTTAAAAATATATGTGTAACAAGCTAACAGGCCAACTCATCCCATCCCATCTTTCGTCACGTCAGACAAAACATATTAATGTAAGATCGTAAGTTGAGTCACTAGTTCGAACAATCATTATTTACGAGTCGACAGATCGAGTCACCATATCAAGGCCCACATCGTGTACAAAAAGAATAGAAACTTTAGTTTTAAATTTTATTTTTAAAATTTAAATTTTTAAAAAAGAATCATAAGCTCAAAAATTAAAATACCACTTAAGTTTAGAAAAAAATATAGATATATCATAAAATATCATTAAATTCAGTACTTCAGTGTAAAAGACAATTTATTATAAATAAATTTATAAATCTTTTTCAAAAAATTCAACAGTGTATATATTTTATCAACTTAAAAAATTATTTTTGAACATGATTATTTAAATATAATATCTTTTTTTAAATTACAAAAAAATTAAAATATTTTATATTTGTTAAAATGCCTAGCATAAAATTTACTTAGGAACTCAAATAGCTTAATTTGGCTCTGGTAATTTTGCGGAGAGCGATGGTAAGTGAAACAAAATACATAATTTATGTGGATACCCACGATTTTATTTAATTTATGTGGATACCCACGATTTTATTTTTTATTTTTATATTGTGAGTACTTTTATAAATAGGTAGTAGCGTGGGTATGGGACGAATATCGGGTAACTACTATGCATGTCCGTCCCTTCTCTTGTCATCCCAACAATTACCTCCTTTTAACTACTACACAAGAAATAAGAAATTTAAGTAATTTATTTAATAATATTAAATATCGGGTATATATTTTTTTAAAACTCTTCTTAAAATTATTGAGAAAGGTCCTTCACTGGTAATCTTTCTCTTCTTAAAAATTATTGAGAAAGGTTCTTAATTTTTTTTTAATAATATTAAATATCGGGTAACTATTATTAAAATTATTTAATAATATTAAATATCGGGTATTTATTTAAGTAATATATTTTCTTAAAACTCTTCTTAATATTAAATATCGGATTTGGACAACGGCCAAAATAACGCTGCGGCTGCGTATTTGATGTGTGTGCTATTCATAAGCACACTTGCTTTGGTGAGAAATTTACCGTGAATGAGAAAAAAAAAATCCCTAAATTGGCTTCGTGTAGAGGTAGATCTGCGTCGTGAAGACGCGTTTCCGTTTGCGTCAGACAATGTTGATAGCTGCAACACTGCGAACGATATAAAAAGAAAATAGGTTGGAAGAAGTAAAAACCAGCAAATAATTGCCCCCACACAAGAAAAAAAGTATGTTAGCCTATGCTCGCAGGCGTTTGGTTCACAGACCCATTTTCCATCGGATTCGCTTAATTGACACGTGGACTCCACAAAATTCCAACAACAGCGCCAAACATCATGCATCTCCATCGCATAGCATACAAAAATACAATCACACTCCTGAGTCTATTGAATTGAACCTCTTTGCCCCCACAAGATCTGCTTCTGGGCTTTTTAGGATACAAAATGGGTGAGAAAGACTCAGAGAAGCTCATTTGGGAACAGATGAGAACCCCGACAGCTGCCACTCCCATTGCTGCACCCCAACAGCACCGCACATTACCAAGGCTTCTTGTCCTTCTCATCCTCTTCGTCTCCGTCACCTACGTCGTCTACACGCTCAAGCTCGTCTCCACCTCACGCGCCTGCAACAACGACGCCCCTTTCTCCACCGACAACTTCTCCAAAACCATCCTCTCCGTCAATGCCACCGCCGCAGTTCTCCGCCGAGGCTCCCTCGAGACGAATCCCGAGGACCGGACGGACCTCCGCCACGTGGTGTTCGGAATCGCGGCGTCGGCGAAGCTTTGGGAGCAGAGGAGGAGCTACATCAAGCTCTGGTACAGGGCGAGGGACATGCGCGGCGTTGTGTGGCTCGACGAGGAGGTGAAATCGGAGGAGAGCAGCGACGCACTCCCGCCGGTGAGAATCTCCGGCGACACGGCGAGGTTCAAGTACACGAACAGGCAGGGGCACCGGTCTGCGATTAGGATCTCGCGGATCGTGTCGGAGACGCTGCGGTTGGGGATGAAGGACGTGCGGTGGTTCGTGATGGGCGACGACGACACCGTTTTTGTCACCGAAAACCTAATTCGGGTTTTGAGAAAATATGATCACAATCAGTTCTATTACATTGGGAGTTTGTCCGAGAGTCACTTGCAGAACATTTTCTTCTCTTATAACATGGCCTATGGCGGAGGAGGTTTTGCAATTAGTTATCCTCTCGCCAAGGCTCTTCAGAAAATGCAGGACCGTTGCATTCAGCGTTACCCGGGTCTCTATGGTTCCGATGATAGAATGCAAGCGTGTATGGCCGAACTCGGTGTTCCACTCACCAAGGAAACCGGTTTTCACCAGGTGATTAACTCGCTCTTTCTTTCTGTTAGCGTTAATTATTATTTGCAATCACTCTGGTTTTCTTTTACTACTGTCACTGTCTTATCATTTTTGTCGGCATTGTTTGGGTTTGGTGGGAGTGGGGACGGCTTTCTCATTTCTGTTTAATTCCCATTAATCTTAGTTTTCTTTTCTTTTCTTGAATGCTTGGAGTGCGTTTAGTTGGATCGTAACGAATTGCTAGTATTTATAATTATCGATGGATTAAATACAAACTTTGCGCGTCAACAGAGTTGCTGAATCTGGAAGTTTCTGGTCTTACTTGCCGTTATTCTGGGCTGGGCCCCGAGTAAAAAGTGAAGTGCTGTTGGTGTCGGTGTCCAAACGCATTAATTGGATTTTCTTTTTATCTTTATGCTTCCTTGGCAGAATTTGACTCCTGCATTCAATTTCTGGGTAGTGCAATTTAATTATCTGTGTTGGCTTGCGGTTTTTAATTCACACCTCCCAATAAATTCTTTTATTCGGCTGATATGGAGTATTGCCTTCCCTAGAATGTAGTAGTATATATTATATATTATTATTCACTTATTTTTAGAGAAATACTAGTACGGTAGTATATTAAATAAAACTGTTTTTTTTAAATAATTATAATTAGTTTACAAACAAATGGAGAGCTGAATTAGGTACACTTCATAATTACGACTGGGGCCATTTGGGTGCAAGAATTAAGAAAATTAAGTGGACAAGGTTAAGATTTGAAAATTTGACAAGACTAAGATATAATTTTAGAAATTATTAAGAACTTATGTATGTACTAGTAGATAACAATGGAAAGCATGTTTAGGTCATTTAGTTTAGAGGGTTGGTCGTGGGTGGTGGAAAAACATGTTGCTTCTGCCGTTTTGGTTTATAAAATTTCACTTTATGCTGTAGCGTTATGATTGGAGGAGCTCCATGTGGGGTATAATGTTAGGCATTGTAGATTTTGACCATAAGCAATCTACGTTTTGAGTTGTTGTCAAAATTGTGGAGGCAATTAGGCTAATTGTCATCGGTTACTCCTCCGTTACCTTCCTATCTGATTTCTATTATTCTAAAGGGTTTTGTTAACGTGTAACATATGGGCACTTTTTAAGAAATAAAACATTTATTACTTTGTATTGAATAATTCTAATTTTAATTGATCCAAAATGAGAACATTAAATATTTTTTAAAATTTCCAAATATCGAAAACTTTGACCATTCATTAAAAAAGAGATTAATTAAATTTTTCATAATATACATCTTTTCATATTACTTCTTAACATTCTGTCTATCATGCCATCATTTAATACAAGGAAGTATTTGAGAAAAAATAAATTATTAGGTAGTAATATAAAAACGACATATTTTTTATGTATGAAAAATTTATTTAAGTGAATCTGAAACTTAATTAAGCCTTAAAAAAATTCTAGCATTTCATTTTGTTGAATAGAAACAACGCAGCAAAGTCATGAAAATTGCTAGTTATAGACAAGGAATAGGAATGTAGTCTTGCAAGTGTATGCATTCCATCCTGATAACTTCTATCCTGATTGCCGCTGATTTATCGCAACAGTATGATGTATATGGAAACCTGTTCGGGCTTCTTGCGTCTCATCCCGTGACTCCATTGGTGTCACTGCACCACCTTGATGTGGTTGAGCCTATCTTTCCTAACGTTACCCGAGTTGAAGCCCTACAACGGCTCACTATACCAATGAAGTTTGACTCTGCAGGACTCATGCAGCAATCCATCTGCTACGACAAATCAAAGAGTTGGACTGTTTCCGTTTCATGGGGTTTTGCTGTTCAGATATTTCGCGGCGTGTTTTCACCACGTGAAATGGAAATGCCTTCAAGAACATTCTTGAATTGGTATAGAAGAGCAGATTACACTGCATATGCATTCAACACACGTCCTGTTAGCCGAAATCCATGCCAGAAGCCTTTTGTGTTTTACTTCTCAAAGGCAAAATACAATTCTACAATGCAACAAATAGTGAGTGAATATGAAAGGCACCGCGTCCCTCATCCTGATTGCAAGTGGAATATGGCTAATCCTGCAGCTCTTAACAAAGTGGAGGTATACAAGAAGCCAGATCCTCATCTATGGGATAGAGTAAGTTCTTCTCTGAGTCTCCTTAAGTTAAAATTTATACTAGCAACACGTGAAGGTCATTAGAAATTTTATATTTTCCTACTAACCTGTTTTGATTGAGTATTTTAAGTTGAAAGTTTTAACTTGCAAAATTTACTGTTTTGTTGGCGCTGGCATGGGAAATTGATTTGGGTTTCTTTTCATAGGCTCCAAGGAGAAACTGTTGCAGAGTGAGGAAGTCAAAGGAGAAAAGGACCATGGTGATAGATGTGGGTATGTGCAGGGAAGGTGAGGTAAGCGAAACATAATGGTGATATTAATATTACTGATAAATTACATTAGGGAGAAGGGATTCTCGTGGAGTTTATTAAAAAGCTTATTTCTTTATTTATTGGGTAGCCCACTCTGAGAAAATTTTGTAAATTTTCCCCGGGCTTCACTGAAAAGGGGTGAGAGTTGGGGAAAGGTCCATGTACAAAGAGATCTGTCATTTAAACAAAAATGTAGAGGGGATGGCGGAGGGAGAAGGATCATTTGTAATTTACGTGCTATTGAAGAGAATCTTTAGATGCGTGATTAGTGTGCCACTCTACTATTTTCTCATGCTTTAATTATGCTTTCTTCTCGTAAAGGAAATAGCTGTTCCTCCGGACTTGCCAATTTTATAACTTATTTGTTGCTTACTTACTAGTAGATTAGTTGTTTATTACATGCATGACTAAGATTGGACTTTGGAGTTTTATTTATCATCTCGTCAAGTGTTTAATAGTAATAAAAAATACAGAAATAAGTTCAAAATCTTGTATCAGTAATTAATGATTTTTGTCATTATTTTTATTTTTTTTTCTCACATAGATCTCTATACACGAGTATCCGATTCTGTAATAGTACTACACTAATTACAGATTACTAAAATAAGATGCTACCAGATCTACTTGCCTTGCCTTCCACACTACGGTGTGTTGTTGTCTTCTATAATACAGCTGTAGTAGAGTCACATGAAGAATCAAAACCATACATTATCAACGAGTTGGAATCTTTCAGGTATTAAAGGCCTGCTTATATAGTATAATTAATTTTAAAATATTGAATGTAATTAAAATGTGTACTAAAATTATTTATAATAATATTTTTTTTATAGAAAGTCGAAACATGTGTTTAAGTGTGAATATAATTAAGACGTGTATTAAAATTAATTTAATAGTTTTTATCAAAACATGTATTCTTTTTAAAAAGAATGAAAATAATTTTTTAACCATAAAACAAAAAAGCAATAAACACGCAATGTGTACTCCACCAAAATTTATGAATACAATAATGCCAAAAGAATCTTGAAGATTGAAGTATTAAAAGTTGTCCCCTATGGCTATGGGCACCCACTTCACGCCCTGAGCTTTGAGCTGTCTCTACTTCATCACCGCGGTTGCTTAAACAGCTGATTAACTTTTTTTTTCCTTTTCAGAATAAATGCTTAAAATGGTTTTTGAGTGTGTATGGATTTAAATTAAAAAAAAATGTGAAGATACTACTGATTTCAAAAAGTACCAATAGTTAGCTTCTTAAAAAAATAAATGTGTATTTAATTTAATATAAATACTTAAGAAATATTGTTATTTTCAAATGCAAAAAGGAAAATAACATTTAAAAAAAATCCTTTTAAAAGGGAACTTTTCTCCCCCTTTAGTTTTAGCACACTCAAAAGAGACCACATCGAAGGTTGATCCTCAAGTTTTATGGACTCAGGACAAGTATTAAATAAGGTCCTCTTATAATTATATTTTTTTTACAATCTTATAATTAAGTATTTAAAAAAAATGTAATCTAGTTTTAACTAATCTGAAAAAGACACATTACATTTTTATTTATTTAATTTACTCTAATCTTTCAATTTATATCTTTGGAAAAAATTACAACACATAAATATCTATTTATAAGGTAGGCATGGTAAAGAGACAAATATTGTATTTTTTTAAAACTCAGTCATACTTCTGTCAAATTTTATCAAGTATGGATAAATTCACATGAAACTTGTCTCTTTTTTTACAATTTTAATTCATTTATATATTTTTTTAAATATTAATTTATTTTTCATGTTTGGTCCCTCAAAAAAAATTTCTAACTCTATCATTATTGTCTATCATTAAAAAAATATCATTTCATATTAAATCTTACATATATTTTAAAAAAACTAATTTTAGTTTTATTTTCATTATAATTTTTTTTTAGTTTCTTATTTTGTTAAAAAATAAATATTTTAAGTATATTTTATCATAGATTCATTACATCATGATTTTTTTTATACACAACATTAAGTCATGATATACCCTAGATAGTTAAAAATTAATTCAATATGAAATTATGACTGGAACACATTAGAAAAACTAATTAAATGAGTGATATTTTTTAATTACATATCACATTTTAATGTGAATAAAAAAGAATACATAAAATAAAATGACAACTTCAATTTAACTGTAAAACAATATGAAATAATATTAAAATTTTATTACAAAAATATATTTTAAAAAAAATATGTCCCTTTTAATCATGGACCCAATAACATCGTACTTTCAAAAGAGTCCCATGACCAGCCTTTACCACACCACACTTGAAAACCACACAAGATGATGGTTGTTTCTTAGGATGTGTTTCCGTTTCAGTCTTTAAACGATCATTGAAGTTATATCGAACGGAATAATGTAATGTTTGAAAATTGTAAATGAGGGTTCAAATGAACATGAATTATGCACAAATGGATATTCAATTGGAAGTAATTGTGGGTTACTTTTTCATCAAGGTTGGCTGGATCGGTTAGAGAAGTAAGATTCTTTTTAAAAAAATTCAACAATTACCCCTCAACAACCAGCACTAAACCCATAACTGTTCTTCACCGGCCAAAATTAAAAATGTATTTTTATATGTACATATTTTAATAATTTTTTTTTTTGCAAACTTGATGTTTTTTATTTTATAATACGCCAACAATTTTTAACAAGATGTAATAATATATTATCAATTTAAGTATACTTAAAAAAATAATGAAATGAATCGTAGTATTATATTTTAAATTCTATTCATACTTGATGTCTAATTTAATAATTATATGATCAGTATTTTCCATCTAAATCATCCAAACAAGCTTCATTTTAACAAAAATACTTTTACAGTATCCAAACATAAAATAAGTTATATTTAACTTACTTTTGTCTAAACTTTTAAAAAGTAATATATTACAAGTGCATTAGTTCATGCTCTAATTAATTTGTTTATGAATTCCCATCTTCACCGCACCTTTTTTCTTCTTGCCTACTGTAAGAGATAATCTTCTATGAATTTCAATTGTCAAATCTCTTTAAACCCATACCCCGGAGTTAGAAGCAAAGTGATATATGAAGCTGCATGGTTAAGTTGCTTGCCGCCCTTGACTTTTCGTAACCATAACTCTGGTTAATTAATCCATAAGAGATAATTGGGGAAATGTAATCCGGATTATCTATTCCGCAATTCTTTTTTTCATTCAGATTTAGTGTTCTAGATTGGTGGTGATTCTCTGTTAGACTATTCTGGATCATATGATCCCTAAGTATGATTTTGTGCATTCCGGATTTACTATTCCAAAATTAAATATAATTCCGGATGCAGTTTTTCTGAAAACAATATGAATTCTGGATTTCCTATTCTGCAAGGGCACAACAATTTTGTCTATTACGGATTCATCATTCCATAAATATAAGCGGATAGAAAAAGAAAAACTATGATACCTCAAATAGTAAATTCTCAAAAGGGATGACAGTTGACTCCTTGCCTTCTACTCCTACAGCTACTTAGAACAAAATAACTGATGGGGCGGAAGTAAAGTGTATAGGTTAACAGAGGTACAGTGTAATGGGGAGAACTAAGAGGGTAAATTTGGGATATTAAAATTATGGGGGTGCAATTTGAAATTTATGGGATGCAAGAAGCAGCGGCCCACATTCTTTAGAACCCACTTTAATGTTATAAAACGCCTCATCATCCAAAGGGAACTGCTACAGGCATCTAGCTGGTACACCCAACATAATGTGTGAAATGTTGATTTTGTCCTTTCATAAATCCAATACGGATTGTGGACTTTAACCGATTGAGTTAATAGATTAATTATGTTATAAAATAATTAATATTCTTATATATAATACTAAAATTTTTAATGTAAATTTAATGCACATATAAATTTACATAATAAATTTTGTGATAATTAATTTGCTTACATATATAAATTGTAAATAAAAATCATAGGTTTAATAAAAATTTACATATGTAAAAAAAACCAAATTTATTTAATTATCAATTGTTGTAATAAACATCTAAATACATCATTCAATTAGATATCATATTTGTTTAATTTTCAATCATTGTAATAAACATCCAAATACATCATTCAATTAAATATCAAATTTATTTAACTATTAATTATTGTAATAAACATCTAAATACAACATCCAGTTAAATATCAAATTTGTTTAATTATCAAATTTTGTAAATAAAATAATGTATAAAAAATTATAATTTAAAAAAAAAATCAAAACATATGAATTGTCAATTCGTATATTTTTTATTTTTTTTAATATGCATTTTTTCTTCTCCGGTAACGAAAAATCACCAAATTTCGCTGTATATTTGTAAATAACACACTTGCACCACCAAAGACAACAAACACTGACAAAAGAACGCTAACGGAAGTAAATTACACTAAGGAAGTGCGATTTTATGGAGAAAAAAAGGTGCTGAAAAAATAAAAAAACTAATATACTATTTGTAACCAAAAATTCCCATAAGGAAACTATTGGAATTTTGAAAAACTGCTGGGTGTACCAGCAAAAATGCTGGGGGCCCAAGCAGTTCCCTAATCCAAAGTTGGAACTTGGAAGCACTAGGCCTCATCACTCAGCCACTACAGCCCGCGTTAGATGGGGGGAAGCTAGGCCTAGTCCACAGACGCGACGACCTATAGGGCTCTCCAGGTTAGATGGGGGATTATTATTTTTTAAAAAGAAAATATAGTTGTAGAGTAATTAAGTTTTTGTTTAAATTATTTTTATAAATAAATTAAAATTAGTGTCTCATTGAATCCACCTTTTTATTGAAATTAAAATATGATGTGTGATTAAAAAATATCACTTAGTTTGGTTACATTCACAAATTCATGTTATATAAATTTTCAGATAATTGTGACATATCAACATGGATAAAAAAAATCACCATGAGTCATTATCATTTGTCAGATTTTACATATTTTCTACTGCTTAACTATTTTGGCTAACTTAATACATAACCATAGTCGAGCATTATCGTGCTTTTATATATATATATATATATATATATATATATATATATATATATATATAATATTACTAGTTGGTCCTATAAAAAAAGTATTAATTGTGAATTGGATAGACCTAACGGCCAACACCCAAGCGTGGAGATATATATCAGATACCCAAATAATTCATGTAGCGTGATTCCCATGAAGTGATCAGTTTCCGGAACAGTTATTTCAAATATACACAAATATTTGATATCACGTACCTTACGAATTTCAAATCATTGTATTTTTCCTCTCTCACCCTTTTCCCTGCTTGACATATGTTTCATTTCGTCTATTCTGGGTAAATATCTATATAGAATATTTGAGTAATAACACAGACGTGAACACGTCAACCCACCTCGTTAAAAGAATTGTATAAAGAAGTGGAACACACTAAAAGGCTGAATTATAGTTTATCCCATTCAACTTTATGTATATTGACCTAGACTTTCTTTGTGTTCACCAAAATTTTAGAAAGATACAATTTACCCTGCAAAATTTATTGATGTTTTTAAAACTCATTTAGTCTTTGGATGAAGTAATTTGAAAGGAATTTTTTTTAGAGCATCCAACATGTTTTATCTCCAAATAATAACTTGTTTGGATGATTGAGTTAAAACTTTTATAAATCATCACGCAGTCACTACAACAAAACTTACGTTGAAGAATTAAAAGTGTCGCATTCAGAAAATAGAGAATATCAAGTTAAAAGTGCTTGAGAGAGTATAGCAAGTCCTTTTATTTTTTAGCCAATATGGCACCTCCGAATTAAGTTTAAATGTAAACTAGCTTATTCACACTATCTTATTAATTGGGCCCACACTCGATAACTTAGCATGGTGTCAAAACCCAATGATCAAACAGTTGGTAACACGTACGATGCAATGAACTAAATTTCCCATGACGATGTCTGCTATGTGGCTGAGGCTCTGTTACACGATGTTGACACAGTGAGTGATGGAGCTTGAACAAAAATATTGGGGAGCCTAAAATAAAATTTGACTATTATGATTTCAGGTCAATTTCTTAAAAAATTTGAGTTTTTGAAAAAAAAAATCTTAAAATAACTTACCATTTACTAAGTACTTCAACAGAACATGCCAAAGTTAAATCAAAATTAAAAAAATAAAGAAAATGACAACACATAACACTGCATAACAAATCTAAATTTAACGAAGAAAAAAATGTATACATTGCGCACTTGTTTTACCAAATTGTTTTGCTCAAAAGATTTGTTGTTGCGTGAGAAGCTGAGAATCAAGAAGGAAAAAAAAAGTGATTTGGCTACTCAGAAATGCAATTATTTTTAACAATGAATCTGTAGATGTGGAGAAAATTTCTGAGATGGCCAAGTTAAGATCTTGGAGGTGGCTATCAGCAAAGGTGAAAAGCTTCTCGTCATCATGGCTTACGTAGATGCATAATTCTATTATGTGCTTGCAGGGAAGTTTATTGTGAAGGGATATCGAGGGAAGGAGGTGCTGCAAATGACCAAAGTCATGTGATGATTATTAAGGGAAATGGATTTTGATGGTGGCTTGGAATTTTGACAACGACAAAAAACCGTGATGTGCTAATTTCTCTTCATTGTTTTATTTTTCGTTGGGGTGATATTAGCTACTGTTTGGTTGGTTACTGGATGGACATACACTTGGTTATAGCTTCTTTAATTTTTTTCCCTTTCTTTTGGGATAAAATAGGAGATAATCAATTGGTCCTCTTACTGTATTTCCGCATTAATACTTCTGGTATATATATATATATATATATATATATATATATATATATATATATATATATATATTGGTCGACCAAAAAAAAAAGAATAAAATGTTAACTTCATTCCTAAAGTATTACTCTTTTTTAAATAGTCTATAGTGTTTAAAATAAACAAATTATGTAATCTCTCGAGTATTAACAATAATACTAAATACTTCATCAAGTATTAAAAAATTCTTCAAATTAATCCCTAAAAGTTAGTAAAATATTATTGATGCAAGGATTAAGTTAATAGATATTCTATACTTTTGGAGCTATTTATTTAATTGGTCAATTTTTTTTAGAGAAAAAACTACTTATATAATTTTATTATTTTAAAGTTGTTTAGAGAAAGAATAACACTTAAGAAAGGGGATTGATGATTTACTTAAAAAAAGATCAAATAAATAAATACTAATCAAATTAAGGTGAGGATAATAATTATTGATCATTGAATTTTATTATATATATAAAATCAAAACTAAAACACACATGATTTTGTAAAAAAAATTAAAAACATAAATTTTTTAAGTAATCATATAACATTAAATTCACACCATTAATATATAATTAAATGATTTTTTTTCACTCTCCAATAAAATATTCCTTCACAAAATGTACTCTTTCATTATATATATAGGTACTATAGTATATACACACACTATACATAACATAGCATCAGAGAGAAGCCCACATACCCATGCATGAACATATATAAAAGTTATTGAATCACTCACCTATAGTCTCACACATCATCATTGACGAACCTACTAAACAAATATGAAATGAAAATAGTCATTTAGACCAATCAACACTCATGAACCAACCACACAAGTATCACGACGTTAAATCGTACATCCCGTTTTCCTCAAAGGTATTAAGACTAGCTTCCATCACCATCTAGTGAAACATACCTCTCTCTCTCTCTCTATATATAGTGAAACATACCTCTCTCTCTCTCTATATATATATATATATTCCAAAAAATTGGGGGGCTATGGCTCCCCCTCTGTCCCTTAGAAGCTCCACCCGTGGACACAACACGAGAGAGGAAACAAAGAAACCAATGTTGCAACCGGTATCAGTTAAATAGGTGTTATTTGAATTTGGGTCAGATATGAGACTAATGTTAAATTCATGGTTTAGTCACATTTAAAAGCTCATTTGTTTCTTCATTTTTAAAGGATGTATTATGCTCATGAAATCAAACTCGAGTCTTTTTCAATAAATTCAATATAAGTTATCAACTAAATTATATCTATTAGGTGGTAGAGATGAGAGAATGTAGATATCTGAGAAGTTTATGAACTTTTCATTTTGTACAATATTTTGAACATGTGATGGTGTCCATGAGCGAAAGTTTTTTAGGCATCAAATTCTAAATAATTTCGCAACTAAACATCCAAACAAATTATTTTAGAAACGAAAGTGATTGAATTGATGTAATTTAATATATATACATTTTCAAATTTTTAAAATTCTGAAATTTCTCATTCAAACGAGGGTCAATGTTTAAATGCTTGTCGGAGTGGTTGACGCGACAGGGAAAGAACTTTTGATCAATAACCACCCTTGCTCGAATTTCTTACAAAACATTTGAATCACATCCCATGTGGTTGACACTACGAAGAACAAACTATTTTGGATCTTGTCTCTGTTATTGAGCACTAGAATATGGTTATGTTGATGAAAAAAAGACACAATTTTATCAAATAAAGTCGCACCGTAATTAATTGTAAATCTAAGGTAACCACGCCTTATTACTGAAGAACAGAAGATGTCTAAATGGTAGACAAATTCGTCGACAAGCTTGTGACTTGTAAGTTCCATATTTAATGCTATTATCTTCCAACAACCAAATTTCTTGTCTAAAATCAGAATCTCTTGGCAAATCTCAACCACTGCAGATTTTGATTGTATTTTTAATTGTATATAATTGAACCTGAAAACATTCAAAGAAGTTTTCTTAGAAAGTTAATACAAAAATCAACCCAAACTGTGCAACCAATGTACAGAACGAGAGAGTCTTGATATTGTAGAATGTGAAAAATATGTATTTTCTAACATTGACAAACAATATCAGAGACAAGAAAAACAAGGGTGGCCCTCTGCAGTAATTGAAATTGAGTGAGTGTCTGAGGGCTGAATATGTCCTTCAATTCGATGAACGATTGAGATTGAACATATGAGAAATTTATAACTTTGCATGCAAAATACCACCATATAGTATTTTAAAAGCATTTAACTGGAAAGGGATTTAACTCTTTAAGGTTCATCGATAAATTTTACTGGATAAATTGCACAAATAATTAAAGGAGGTAAAGCATATTTTGACGATATGTATTATATAAAATCAATGAGGTATATTATTGTGTGATTCATGTCTAAATTTATTGTCCATATGAATCCATTTGTTTTTACCATTCCCATTTTCTTAAGCAAATCATCAATGGATATAGGGTCTATGAACTGAAGCAATAAGAATATGTTTTGTTTTTTGTTTTTTTATTAGGGAAAATAATATTATTGAAAATCAACATGAGTATGAGACATACATGCCCAAGCTGATAATGAGAATAAACAGAATAAAAGAGATATGCAGCATTCTGTCCTGCAATTACAGAGTAAAACAAGAAACATATCCCCCAGCCACAAAACCATGTAACTAAACATGCCACTGGCCCACCCCCTGCAGTCCAAATCCATGGGAATATGTTGTATAATCCTATAATGTATCGATACAATTAACGTAAAAAAAATAAAATAACGATAAACTATTATTTATTAAATAAATGCTGCACTCATTAATGTTCTTGTAGAGATATTAATTTCCCACAAAGTAGCAAATCGTTATTCAAATTTTCAGCAAATGAGACAGTCACATTTAGGTCTTGTTTACATTATTTTTTAAAATTAAATAAACACATTATAAAAGAAGAAGATAAAAAGAAAGATGAATTAATTTTTTTATGAATTAAAATCAACTTCTACATGATACTAGCTTAATTATAATAAAATTAGATGATAGAATTTCTATAAAATTTTAATTGAATTATTTAATTATAATTTATGAAAAAATAATTTATTTTACCTTTCCTAGCCATAAATATTTATTGAAAATTTTATTCAAATAAGCATATTTGGATAAGTTTCACAAAGCTAGTTGGCATGAAAAATCACATCCGAGTAGAAGTTTGAACTTATAAATTTTGCATCTTAGAAATAGGGTCTTATATTTGCATGGAACAAGATTGCATTGGTTAGACGTTCATAGAATACTTTTATTCTCAATATAATTATATGTTTTTATTCTATTAATTGGGTGTACAGATTAAAGAATAATATATATATATATATATATATATATATATACTTAAATAATTTTTTACTTAAAATTGATATTAAATTATTTTTTATTTTGATAAAAAAAATTATACTTTTAACTTGCAGTAGTATACAGGATAAAAAAATTGATATAACTATTAGATACATATCGGTTCACATTATCAATTAAAGAACTCTATTTCTTAATATAAAAAAAGAATTGTATTTCATTTTCTCTTATTGATTAAAAATATAAATATACACGAGTGATTTATGGCATATACGATGTAAATACGTATGATCTCTCGTTTGTGCGATTTTGTTTATCAACCTTTTAACACAAGTTGCGTTCATTAAAGAGCATGCATGTTACATCTCATCTTAAAAAACCCTAGTGCCTCCAACACTGTTGTAAAGATATCATTTTAATGGCAAAAAAAGAAGGGGCACCGGTGAACCAACCAATCATAAAGCAACCAATTCTTATTGGCACGAGAAATTGTACGTCTTCACGAAGAAGTGAATAGGGGACCATAAACCACCATATTATCTTCGATATTTATTTTTCCAAGTCTTGTTCATCCAACCAAAGACTGTGCAGCGAAAATGATTTATTGTCTTTTTTACAATATTCCTTTCTTTTCGTCAATAAACTACATACAAATATCTTCAATCCCAAAAAAACAATTTACTATTTATTTTCCCGATGTTTCAACAGAACATGGAAACTTAACCCCATCAACAAAACAGATCATGTAGCTTCATAAAAAAAAGGTATACGACTTTCTTCCAGTAACACGAAAATTAATTTTAGAAAATTTAAGTGTAACAACAACCGTACAGAAAGGAAAAAAAAAGAAATCTGTATATAATTATATATAATCTTGCATCGATCAGTTGAAGATTTAAATTCCAAAATAGAGGAGGCATGAATGCATGTTGAAACTAGGAAGTGTATATATTATGTAATTAACTACAAGTGTAGCTTAAATTTCTATATGGAAGCATTAATATATATATATAACTATGCACTATATATATTAAAATTAAAAACTAAACTTTCTACTTACGTGACACCTAATTAAATCCACGTCCTCCATGATTGAACTCAATAAACTTTGCGATATATCATACCAAATCATGAAGCAAGTGTGTCCCCATGACATTCCTAAACGGCATGTTTTGTCCTTCGGCATCCAAAAGAGAGTACTGAACTGTTTGACACTCTTGAATCTGATCCCGTGGGTAAAACATCGAGCTCTGTGTTGCCGCTGGCAGGAACGCTAAACTTACCCCGCTTTCACCGTGCTGCTGTAACCCCAGCGTCAACGACACGCCGGAAGAATGGTGCGCATGCGTGTAGGACGAAAAGTCAAGCTCCACCGACCCGAATGCGTCCATTTGGTTGTCGTTTTGGATGGTTTTGCCGCTCTTTGTGACGTCGTTGACGATAGACGACATGCACTCTGAGTCAATTCGAAGGAGTGGAGCCTCCTGCGTTGGCTTCTCATCCTCTTCGGGAACATTAATATCCGATGATGCTACGTCGTTTTCTTGCTCCTTCTCTTCTTCCAGATACATTTCCTCCACCATCGGCTTCCATAGCCTCACCCTCGCGTTAATAAACCAATTCGAAACCTGCTTCCAAATTCAACACGTACGTACAATCTACTCTTGAGTGCATGTAATAACAACCATTTATTTAGTTCTCTTAATATTCACATTAATTAATTAAAATTATATATACACGTGCCTGACGTCTGGAGAGACCGGCTTGGCGGGCTAGGATATGTTTATCAACATCGCTTGGGTACCTGCAAAGATTTCATTTTCACCCCAAATATATTAATTAATTAAAAATACATACATCTGTCCTTCCATGGCACCTAGGAATTACTAATTCATTAATGATTCCAGATATATATAACTCTAGTGGAGAAAGGGGCCCCACGTAGTAGTTGAGAGAAAGAGGCAAAAGGAAAACATTATAAGAAAAAATGATTGAAAATAATGTGACAAAATACCAGAAGATGGAATCTCAATGGTGATGCACAGAAGCTACCAAAATTAATAATGTAGTTTTCTCAAGCGTGAATGATTGATGGGCATTCTACCATCAACTGCCAATACTTGTTCTCATCTATTGATTTGGAGAGAACATTGATTCCTTAGCAAAATCTATTTTGTAGCTTACTTTTACTTTTAACTTTTATATATATGTTATTATCTTCCTCCCTGATTATAAGAAACAAGTTATGTAGGGATAGAACCGAGATAATAGTTAGTTAGCAATGAATTACGGCAAATAAGATGAGGAGAAGAATTACGTACGGATGGAGAAAGTGCTCAAAAAGCCAAGCTCGAAGAACAGAAACGGAACGTTCGGGAAGGCCACGTTGGGGTCTCCAAGGATGGGTTTCCATGATGCTAATTTGCTGAAAGGCCCTTTGTTGTCTCAGCGATTGGTCAACGATTCTAAGCCTTGGTGTTTCGCCCCTTGTTGTGCCGGGTACTGCCGCTACGTGGTCTTTCTCTCCCATGCCTTTTCTTGTGGCTTCAATTTCATCCATAATTCCATCCTTCAAACACCTAAAATGTCTTGACATGGCTTTCAAAGCCAGAGCCGAGTAAACAGTGGCTGCACCATTACCCGCCACTGCTTCAAAGGAGGACACCACAGCCTTCATTTGGTTACGGTAGTGTTTGTATCTTCTATCAACCTTCCCAACATCAATATGTTAAACAAAAGTAATATATAAATTTCACTTTCGCTTTGAAAGTTACCGCCACCTTAGAATTGAATGAGTCTATATGCAAGATATGAATTTAAAGAAGACAAAAACAAATTAAAGTTGCTAAGAAAGGGTAAAAAGGCAAAAAAGATTAGTAGTTTTGATTGTGAAGATAATTTATAAAATAAAAAAGGCTCAATTGTCTCACGAGGTGGCATTGATGAAAAGGCCCCGCACCCACTGCTTAATTAGTTCAGGAATCAAAGTGGAAAGACCCCAATCCCATCAACCACAGCAACGAAAAGTTATGAACATGGATTGTGACGGGTAATTCACTTGAAGTAAAGGCATGGTTTTTACTCACACTTTTTCCATGTTATGTGGAACAATCAATCACACAAAAGAGATATTTCCTTTGCAAGTACAAAAAATTAAACTCTTAAATGAAGCCAAACAAAACTAACAATATTCGAGAAACACATGTACCTCTTCCAGCATCGCGAGCAGCTTTGTCTTTCTCTTCTGCAATTCCACATACTCTAGAGAGCTAAGAGAATGGTTCTTTGAGGAACCACCACCGCTATTACCTTCTTCCCACTGCTTGTTCTTTTGAGAGCACTTTTGCTTTGGTAGTACATCATTTTCCTTTGTCCCTAGGCTACAAAACTCGTTCAGAAGGACCTGTGCAGGCACCAAGAACTTGGAGTTCTTGATTAGAAAATGTCCCTGATAAATATTTGCACCTTTGCTAGGACTCAAATACCCATCTTGCAACATTTGTTGTTGCTGCTGTTGAGCATTGACTGGTTTTCCGAAAAAACCCTCTCTTGAAACAAAATCAGAAAGATGCTGATGATGGCTTGTTTGTCTTAGCTCAAACGATTGCAAGCCAATACTTAAAGGGTTGGTTGAACTAAGAGAGAGTGAAAGGCCTTGACTGGGCCTTTGGTTACCTTCACAAGGGAACACGCACCTTAAGGAAGAATCATCAACCATTAGCCTGTTCTCTTGCCACGGGGCAGAATCATGGGCACCACCGACAACTAAGTTCTCGCTACTTGTCTCAGAAATCCCTGATGTGAAGTCTTGCTTATTAGTATTATACGCATCAGCATGCTGGTTATAAAAATTGCTACAAGACCCGTTCATCGTTTTGGAAGAGGAAGAACCCGCGAGTTGACCTGGTTTGCCGAAGAAACTTTTCCACATCATGACACCGTTGCTTTCGCTGTGTTGCTGAAGGTTCTTTGAAAACCCTATCATATCCATACCTGTGGTGAGGTTGAACATGTCCGGGTCGGTCACAAAGCCTTGGATGTGGTTCATCAGATGGGGTTGGATAGTTGGGTTATTGGATGATACATCTGAGTAGAACAACCCATGACTTGATGAAGCCATGTCCTTGGACTTTTCTTCACACAATTGTCGAGCCATGATGAAATTATCCCTTTCACTTCTTGTTAATCGCTGTCCCGGCCCAACAACAACACTTTGCGTTTATTATGTTGTAAGGGATGTGTTTGCATCAGGGTTGATTATCATATCCCACAATAGAACCCCTCCTCTAGTTAAAAACTGAAGAAAGGAAGAAAACGAAATTTTATGTGTTATATATATGTTTGACTTATAACTTATGGGCATATATATTTTGCTAGCTAGTTGCTAAGTGAAGCAATTGAAATTAGAGTGGCAGACGACCTTACCTTAATGGAGGATAAGTGGAATAGGGAAGGTTATAAGGGTAGGTGTGGTATTGGATAAAATTAAGTGGAGGTGAAGGTGGTGATAGTGATCTGTGGATGCAAATTGATGAGGAGGGGAAATTAGAGGGGAAGTGGGAGCTGTTTTTCCTCAGTGTTGTGATTTAAAATAGATAACATGAGGTTACCATGAAAACCAACCTTGGAAGAAGGATGAGATATACCTCCTCAGAAATAGGGGTGATGATGACCTCCATGCTAAGATCATCATTGATATTAATATGCCTGCGAGTTCCTCAGTGCTCCCTTCCTCTCTCTCTCTCTCTCTCTCTCTCTCTCTCTACCTACGAAGAGAACCGGATCAATGCAGCATAGATATATATAAATACAAGTAAACAACCAAAACAGTCTTCGTTTAAAGGGATAAGAAATCAACGAAATTTCTTCAATTATTTCGTCCCAAGTATTAAAAAATTTCTACAATCACGAAAAACTAATAGTATTAAAAATCTCATCTTAAACCTAAATACAAAAAACTTATTACATAATGTATATATACTATAATCTTACATAAGTATTACCGAATTTAATTTTAATGAATATAAAAGGTTTTGCTAATTTTATCATTTATTTATGCATTGTTATATCATTTAATAATTTACATATTTTTCATTATATTAAATAAAATATCACATGCTTTATAAAATAATATTTTACATAATAATGTATATAAGTTAAATTCTAAAAAGTAATAATATTTACCCCTTGTTTAGTTACCATAAAAAAAGAGAAGAAAGGAAGATAAATGTGTGGAAGTGTAGTATGTATGTGTGTTCATTATGTAAAATTGTATGAATTTTTTAAAATTTTAACGTGATCTCACGTCTTTTATATATATTTTAAAACATTTAATTAACTATTATTCATTGTTACTCTCTATTTGTCTCTTGTCATATCATATCACATATAAACTTATATTTTTCTCTTTTTTATCCATTATTTCCCTCTAGGTGTCCCTAATAATATGTTGGGTGTCTAAGAATAATTTTTCAATTCTAAAATAATTCAATTTTTAATGAAAAAATAAATAAAAACTAACCTTCTATGCAAAGTACATATATAGAACGTGGACCAGCAACAACATAAAGTAACGATCGCCCTTTGCCTCGTATATATATTAAACTACAACTGTTTATTATTTTTTGCAATGCATATTAAACTACAACTGTCTACTAGCCGCCGCATGAGTTGCTCTTTGATTTACTGACACCACGATTTTCACAATAATATATATAATTTTTTTACAAAACGTAGTTTTACTGATAATCATTTTTTACTTGGTTTTTTTTTACATTAATTGATTCAATTAAGTTATTTGTGACAGGACGTATTTTGCATAAAACATTACCGCTAAATAATTCTCCATTTATAATATGTTTATTTTTAATTTGTTGATGCAAATTTTTAAGAATGTAAAGAAATAATAATGATTTCTTTGTTGCATTTAGGCATATATTAGATTCTTTGTTATCGAAAAAACAAATATACATATATATGGCACTCCAAGACCAAATTAACAATTATGCATCATTCAAATTATAGATTTGTAACTGTGTATAGGGTTTCCATCGAGCTGCAGGAGCCAAAATTATGTTACTGAGGTCGTGTTAGGTTGTTTGAAAAATAGCAATGAGTATAAAGTTTTAAAATTTGGTATAAATTTCATACTTTTATATTATTTTATTTTAATTCAAAAAATTATCTCAATTTTTTTTTTCATTTTTTTCCATTCTATGAAACACTACCTAATATAACTGTGAATTGTTTTATTTATTTGCAAATCGAATTTGCTTGGTTTGAATTTTTAAAGAAATATTAAAAATAAAAAATGGGGACAGGAATAAAAAAAAAATCTCTGAAGGGATGGAATCCCGAGATTGAAGTGATTCCTGAGTAAAGTTTTTTACAGGGTTTTTCAGATGCGTTTCAGTGAGGAATGAGGACTGAGGGACTTGGGATGAGTTGCTGGGTCCTCCCTACGTTGTCTTCCTAAACTCTTCTCTTGTCAAGTGTCAACACACTGACAGCAGTATTGTAAAGTTTTGTAAGCTTATTAAATACCCCCACTAGTTTTCATTATACCAAAAACTAAAATAAAAACAAACTTTACATTTATTAAAGAAATTTATTAATTTATTAAATTGTCCTTTTTCAATTAAAAATATACATGTTTTTAAATTATTTTTTTATTAAAACTTAATATCAAATATAAAAAAAATCTTTCAACTTAATAAGTTGAAAAATATCTTTTACCATAAATTCATTAAATAAGACACAAATAATTAATATTTGTTTATATTTAAGACAAAAAAATTAAGTTATTTTTGTTTCTTATATATCAAATATATATTTGTTTTATTATAATTGTTGTGTAAAAAATTATTCTAAAATAATTATTATTTTAATTTTTTAATATAATATTATTAGTTATTTTTCCCTTTATTTCTTATAATATTAATTATAAATTATAAATAAATTAAAAATAATATAAGATTAATTTTATAAAATTATTTTTTTATGTATTTATTACTATCACTTGATATACATAAAATAAAGTAGGATAATAATTATTTTAGGAGGAAGGGAGTAATGAGAATTTAATAACTCACCTTTTGCATGTTAAAACGGCAAAATGAGAACTAAATACTCCAACCGTGAGAGGGAGAGGGAAAACAGAAAATGTTGGTAAGCAATTGGGTTTGTGTAAAATGTTACTGAACGGAAAATGTTTGGTCAATTATATAAAATAAAAAAATGTTTGCTCAACACTATAATTAAATGTTTAGTGTTGGAAAAAATATAAGAGAGAGAATAAGAAAATTAAATAAGAAATAATAACTAAATATGATATGATAAAAAAAATAATGTGAAATTAAGTATTAAGTTTTCCCTTTTGAGGTGTAAAAACACACAACTCTTCCAACATTTAATGCCAACTGCCAAGGATGAGTTGAGATTAGCGACCAGAATGGTATAAAATAGTCTTGGATTACAATATTATTTTTATACCCATACTTTTAAGAGAATATTCATATTTGAATTTTTATTTAATTACATTGGTAAGAGTTAAATATCAGCACTCATTCTTGCACGTTAAATATTTATGTACTCATATTTAAACTGGTTACTCGTATTTTAATTAATTTAAATAGAATTTCTTATTATGAGTCTTCTTGGCAAATTAATAGAGCATGAACCTTACTAAAATATTAGTAATATTAATTAATAGTGCAAAAATCAATAAAAAAAAAATTAATTAAAAGTCAAATATATAATTAATTTAATATTAAGAAAATATTGAAATACATAATTCAAATCCTAATTATAAAATATTACAAATAAAATTGTTAATTAAATTAAAAGGAAATTTAACATTATTTAAGCTCTAATGAGAAAATGTAGTGAATATATTGCACCGGAGTGTAAATAGAATTAATAAAACTCTCTCAATCCCAAAATAATAGTTATTTTACACATATCAATCAAGAAAAAATAATAAATTGATAAAAGAGAATAATAATTTTATAAAATTAATCTTATATTTTTATTAATTCATTTATAAATTTTACTATCTATCATTAATATCATAAGAAATATAAATAAAATAACATAATTAATATTACATTGAAAAGTTAAAATAATATTATTTTAGAATTTTCTTTTCCTTATATGATAATTACAATATTCATGTCCATATGACTAACTTTGGATAAATGAATACTTTATTCATTACCCAAAAACAAAATGTATAAGCATCTATTAAATCCGCTAATATTCCCGGCTCCCTTCTTTGGATATATTCAGATGAGGTGATCCTATCTTTGCCCATCTAAATCTAATTAATTGGTGTATTAAAGTTCCTCTTTCCATTTTGCATGGGAGGGACCGCATCCTTTATTTTTATTTATTCAATATCCAAACATGCCCCTCCACGCGCATCTGCTCTCGTACAAAAATGTCAATTAAAGGTACTTAAGAACAATTATTAATCATTCATGATTATTCAGATGCAAAATGCTCTTCTTTTCTTAGTTGCATAAAAAGCTTAGTGAGCATTATTACTACCACCACTAATTGCTTTTGTAGTGTATGTTGGTATTCCCCGACGAAATTACTCCTTATCTAATTCAAGGTTATTCGAAGAAATAATTTTGTAAAACAAAATTAAAATGTTGTCTTACCTATTATAAGAATCATAGATGAAAGCATATTTTTTGTGCAATTAATATTTTGATGTTGGCTTGTTTGTTAGCCATTATTATTGGCGAATAGGAAGCACCTCCAAGCTCAACCGTGTTGGCATCAGTCAATTGTTCTAAATTTCCGTGTTCACAAAAACAGATTTTTTTTTTTCTTTTCTTTTGGTGATTTCCATTTCAACAACATGCATGAAAAACAATGCAAGAAGGTAGATTGAATTAAGCATACATGTGTACCGTCCAATCTGTTATATATGGCATCAATCTTAGTATATATTTGAATAAAAAATTATAAAATCAATTTCAAGATAAGAATTTAATTTTGGTCAATAAAAGGTTTGAGATTTATAAAAAAAATATTTAAATAAATTTAATGAAAATATATATATATTTTAAAAGTATTAACCTTATTTATTTATATATTATTAAATGAAATAAAATAGTAAATCTAAATATTATTATATATTTGAATAAATTTTTATAAAATCAATTTTGAAATTAAAAAAATTGTAAAAAAAGTTCGGGTTTATAAATAAATTTAATGAAAATCAATTCTATATTTTAAAAGTACTAACATTGTTTATTTATATGTATTATAAAAATAAATTAAATAAAATAGTAAAGCCTAAATATTATTTTAATCAACTCAAACTCAAACTAGTTTTTCCTCACCACAAAAAACAAAATATTTGCTTTGTGTTTAATAAAACCAAACTGAAGTTAAATTTTGTTCTTTTAAGTTATGTCAAACTCACTGGCCAGCATGAATTAGAGGCATTGTGAGTGAAGAAATATATAATCTGGGGTTTCGCGGTAAAACCAAACAAATGATTACTCCGCGTGAGACGATTAAGAATGAAAAATTATTTATTTTTTATATATAAAAATGTATGTTTTTAATCTTAATCAATGGATGAACGTTACATCATTTTTATTAAATACTAATGGATATATAGATAGACATTGTCTTGTTTGTATGTCTATATTTTTTATTTTTTAATGAGATGAAGAGAATGAAAATCGTAAATTTATAACCCAACACTACTTTTAAAACGGAACAAACTGAATTTGGAAAAGTGTATATAGTTAAATTACAACAATATACAGCAGTTAAAGGGTGAAAATAAGATAGATAGATAGATAATAAATAAAAAATGGTTTAATTATATTTTGTGTATTATGATTTTTTTATTTTTCAGTTGCCCAAATTAAATTCTGTAAATATTATAATTATATAATTTTGATCTCTTTAATAATATTTGGTTAATCATTTAACAAATTTTACTAACATAACAATTGAATGATGATGTATATGTATAGAAGATGTGACACCTAATACAAATGTTAACATAACTTAGAAATTTTTTTATTCCTCGTGTATCATAATAAAGTCATGTTGGCATATGTATTAGATAATACATTAATTATTACATCATCCTTATCATCTAGTATTATGTAAGTAAAATTTGTTAAATATTTAATAAAAAGCTAACAAAGACATAAAATTACATAACTGTATATAGCATTTAAAGGATTCAAATTGCACAATTAGAACCACAACTAAAATTGCATAATTATAATACATGAGTGACTAAAAGTATAATAAAACTAAGGCAAAATTGTACTTTTAGTCCGCCACTTTTGCTCGAATTTCGTATTTGGTTCTCTTATAATTTAATTCACAAATTTGATCCCTTATTTTTATAAATCCCTGCAATGTTTGTCTGGAGCATCCCAATTGGACATTGATCGTTAACCTCAAATGTTGACTGTCGCGTGTCAACGTCTCATAGGTTTCCTAGAAAGACTTGGTTTTTTTTACCCTGTTGTGATGTGGTAAAAATTTGTTTACGCTGAGGATTTAACCTAACCCTAAATGAAAACCCTAAAACATCAGTTACACTGAGGATTTTACTCTCAAAGAAACCCTAAAATAGGACAGTCATTCTAACCCATACCCACCGTCACCGGCACGCACCATAGCCACCTTCACCAATTCCGCTCGCGACCCTAACCTTTATACCCACCAAGAGCTATGAACACAAGAACAACAATGAACACAAAACAGAGTCATGAAGGTTGCAAAAACCATGAACAGTTGAAGTTCAAATGAGAATGTGCATGGGAGACAAGCTCAGATTTGAAATAAAGAAACTGAAATCTGAAAAAAAAAATGTTTAGATCTGAACAAAAAAATTTGGATCTTGCGCATGTTGATTGCTTGTTGCTTCATTTGGCAGCTGAGGATGTGCTATCGCAGACGAGTTGAGTTAAGACCCGTGGGCTTGCCGGGTCGAACTCGACGATAATGAAGTGGAAGAACACGTTTTTTGGGCACGAGGAGTGGCGGAGGACGGAGTGCACTGCGGCCATGGAGCCGCGGAGGTTGACGAAACGGGCAACCCGCCCTGTTTTGGTACACCGGCGCCTCGGTGTAGTGGAAGAATACGTTGTCGTCTGCGGTGGTCGGGAAAAAGTGAATTTTGAGGCAGAGCAATGATGGGAAGAAGAAGCAGAGAATGAGGGAGGAAACGACGATGCTTTGGCGGAGGAGAAGCATTTGGAGGAATGGATTGGTGGCAAAATCGATTCTTGGTGGAAGGAAATAAAAGGGGTGTTGTTATTGTTGGGTGCTAGAAGGAAAAAAATGGCATTTTCTCTGGAACCAGGGTGGAGGAGAGGGAAGTTCCAGAGCGAGAAAGAGAGAGAGCTGGAGTTCCGAGAGTAAAAAAAAAAAAAATTACCACTAAGGTTAAAAGTCACAAACTATTTCACATGCCTATCATACGTTGACACATGTTAGTCAACGTCTGAGGATAATGGTTAAGGTCCAATTAAAACATCTCGGACCAGCATTGTAGGAATTTATAAAAATGAGAGATCAAATTTGTGAATTAAATTATCGAGGGACCAAATGCGAAATTGAAGCAAAAGTGGGGGATCAAAAGTGCAATTTTGCCTAAAACAAAAATAAATAAAAATTATTTTTTAATTAAAAGAAAAAGTATGATATTTTTCAAGAATCAAACATATATTGTAACTTAAAATTAAATTAAAGGGCTTCCTAAAAAAATGACCACGAATAGGAAAACAAAAGAGGCTAATTTAATTAGATGAATGAGTGTTTTGTACAAAATTTGGAAAAGTGAATGAAATTATGAAAAGGGAGAGAGAGAGAGAGAGAGGTGAGATGAGACGCGCAAGAGAAGAGAGTGGAGAGTGAAGGTTGGGTGGGGTGGCCACCACAGCTTTAAAAGGTGGGTGGTGGTCCTATTTCTCTTCTCTCAGCCCAACCCAACCATGCATGACGTCATTCTTCCAAACTCCATTACTCTTCTCACACACTCAGTTTCTGAGGATGGTTTAGGGCTCTGTGCACTACGCACTCCAACCAGATTTCGCCGCACAAATAGTACCTTTTATAAAACAAGAACAAAAATAAATTATAGTCACAAAACCCTGTTACAATTTTCTCATAAAAATACCATTTTTTATTTCTTCGTTAAAAATATTAGAGCTTAGTGGTTATTTTTCATTATCAGTTAAAAAAATGGTACACTGTTAACAAATAAAAATCATCGTTGATGTAATTATAAAGTGATTTATAATCTGATAACACTGTAAAAATGAATTATAATTACACACCATTTAAAATAATTATCATAATAAATTGTTTGACGTTGTTAGTATATATTTATTTTCCGTCTGTAAAATATAAATAAAATCTGATAGCCCCCATAGAGTAGCTTAGGCAGCACAACAGGTGGGTGTGGCTATAGGAGAAAGAGAAAGAAGGGTCATATTGGGCACTCCACAAATGGCGGGGGATTGTGCAAAAAAGACCCTGTTCAACTCCGAGTCATCATTTTCTTTTATGCCTCACAAGTTACAACACCAGGCTATCATCTTCTGTAGGGTGGTCCATCTTTTAAACGTACATGCAGTGCAGGTATATTTCTGGTTGCTAGTTAGGACCATCCTAATCCTACACACTAGCTAGGGTTACTGCTAATGCTGCAAGGGCCAAAGAGAAAATCATGCAGACAGCAGCTTTTATGCTAAACGATATTTTTTTATTAAAATTATATTTTCAAGGACATTTGCTAGCAACAACATATACTAATCAGAGCATATCAACCGACATCCCCAAACTATGCTGGATGCTTCCATCGTTTGTGCGTAGAGTAACTCAAGATATGATTTAATTAAGTTGATTTCAGTTCATAAAGGCATATACATAATAAGCAGATTTCCGTTCACCATCGATAATATCAATCAGTGGACTTAACCTTATTGGCACGATCGACTAAAGTTAGCAGAAGTACTAGTCAGAACATTTTTTTGGCCCCGTCTTCTTCTCTTCACTCTCATAGACATGTGTCTCTATGTGTCCATCTTTTCTTCGCATTTATTTAATTAATTTTAACTAATTGATATGTTTCTCAATTCTCATTGACGAACTAATTATTTATTAATAATAATATATTTTCTAACACGTACACTTTTATATTGCATTTTTTATGATCAATAAAAATTTGTTAAAACTTACGAAATTATAAGCGAGAGCTTGTCAAATAAGGCACATAATTTACATAGTTTTATAATTTTATTTAATAAATTTTAGTCAATAATAAAAAAGTGCATAAAAATGTGTATTGAAAATTTGTTGTAATCCACGGAGGTTACGTGCACAATTTGAGAAGTTTTATTCATATGTAATTATAAATGTTTCCTTTAACTTGTGCATGAGTTTCCAAGTTGAACCCCCTCCTCCCTCCTTTGGCCTTTTGACCGGAAGATTGTCTGAAAAGTTTTTGCAGAAGACAAACTTAATGAAAGCTACCCCTTATTTTTATTCGCATGCCTTCCGTTTTCTTCTTATTTTTCTGCTTTAAACTCCAACATGAAAGCTAATTTTTCTAGTTAGACGGCTGCTTGAGATAACGTCCCCTTTCATATTTATGATATTAGTATAATGGGTGATAAAATAGAAGAAGCCTGAGAAAGAGGATGAAATGCAAGCAAGAAATAAAACAAAACACCACCAGTTTTCGATTTTCATTGTATTCTCCACTTATTTTAGTTGCTTCACTTCGCCCACTCATTAATTAATAGTACATTAAATTTTCATAAACTAGAAAGGTATTATTTTATTATGTATATATATAATTTAAAATAGAAAAATAAAAATTTGTATCATATAGTGTTTATTAACTATTATTTTCATTTATTTGTAAATTGTATTATCTTTTTTATCTTTCTCATATAATATTAAAAATTTATGCATAAGCCCTTGTCTAAAAATGTTACAGGATGGCTTAATGGAGCTTTTTATTTAGCTTGAACGACATATTTGTCCAAGTGCAGCTTTTTTTATTTTTTAAGTTGGGCTTATCCTTTAATTTTGGGCTTCAAATGTCACAAGTCTTGCTTTCATTTTTGTTCTATTGATTTAGAAAGGAAATAAAAATGTATTTGATAATTAAAACTAAAAACAGCAAATTCTTTATTCTAACAAATTAAGAAGTGTTTCAAATTGAATTAAAATAGTCGATTCTTCCTTATCATGGTCCTTGAGGATTGAATTCCATGTAATATAACAAATAGAAACTTAATTTGATATATTTCTCTTTAAATGACATCAATTTTAGCAACATATATTTTCCTATCTAGTTCCTCTACTGCAAATTCTAATTTGATTCAAGCATCATATGTTACTTTAATTGAAATTGGTTTGATTTTTTAAAATCTCTAGTTTCACAATTGTGTAATTTTGGTCCTTTAAAAAAATTGTACATTTGGTTCTTTATGATTTTAAAATTAATAATTTTAGTCTATCACTAGTCTTTTGTCAATTTTTAATAAAAAAATTTAACAGGACTTTTAAGTGATTACGTGACACTAACATGTTAACGTGATATATGATGTGACAATTAAACATTTGTTGACATGATAGGAGGAACCAAAGAGAAATGGAGTTTAAAAACTAATTTATTATCAAACATGCACTATATTAAGATGTTTTTTTTTTTATATAAAATAGCCTTTTTTGGGGAATTTTTTTCATCTTGTTTACAGTAATTTGCAGAATTAAACAAAATGGGAGCGAAATGTTGCCAAGTTTTATATTAGAGTAAATTATATTAATCACTCCAAAGGTTTTCTTGTAGGGAGTGTTAGTGTAATTTATAAATGAGTGTTGATGTAATGTTTTTGAACACTAATTAAGTATTAGTGTAGGAATAGAAAGAAAAAAAAAGTGATGTTCCGTAATTTGGAAAAAAAAACTTCGTAATTTCATATTAAGTTTTTCATTCACTTAACGTGCAAATGTATATAGTATTGTCCCTTTTCACTTATCTTTCCTTGTAACATTTATGCCAGCATGTCAATAAATAGCCAGTCAGACATTGGCATCTTTCACTTCTTAGCAACTAGTGGAGCGTTCAACCTATTTGTTCAATTTGTCAGTTTAATTATCATGTCGCCATCGAGCATTACATGTTTGTTGGTCGTTTGACTAGTACTGGCGGAAACTCCAACTGTGCAAAAGCTCTTCTTTTTACTTCTTGATTGATTAGAAAGGATTTTCTTTTTTGGTGAAAAGCTTGGATGATTATGCTGTCTGTACATTGTTAATTTTAACAGCCATTTGACCATGGTTTCATAAATAAGCTAACACAGTATATATCTACATACCAAATGTCCCACAAGTCCGGTTCCTTATCTAAGCAAAAGATACTAAACCCAAGAATAGTGGAGGTTTCGAATCTATCAAAGTTTGGTTGTAAAGCAAGAAATAGAAAAAGAGTTCACAATCATCAGTAAAGAAACAAATTATATTCCCACAGTTAAACCTCCATCTAAGTTATTCTCATATAACACAACCGATTGAATATATTCAATACTCAATACCATTTAATAATCAACATAAACTAATTTGCAAGAAAGATATTTAAGTATATTCATCCTCGTCGTCATCATCTTCCTTGCATTCAAAGCTATTCGATGCTCTACATAAAAAGAAATTAGCCTTATGTTGAACCTTCCATGAACTCAATGGAAGAACTTAACCTGCCACGAGTTGCTGAACTTGAAAATTTTGGCTCCTCTTAGGAACTTGGAAAATTGAAGGCCAACCATACTTTCACAGCATTCAACTACTTTGAACTCTTGCTCAGGAGTTTGCATTGAACGGTCAGAAACTTATATTTCGTCAAGGAAACTACAAAAAGAAAATAACACGAAGATTGAATTATTTTCCAGAAAAATATATTTTATTTATGTTTGGGGAGCAATTATTAGATATTTCCTGAAGAAAAGAAGCATTTTCTAAGGAATAAATTTATCTAGCATACCCTGACAATGTTAAATTATTTAGGAATATGACAATGAGTACAAAGATCAATGGAATCAGACAACTAAGGCAAAGTTTACCTGCATTAAGAGAATAATGCCAGAGCATAGTAACGAATAAGAGATCCTTATAGCCAAAAGGATAGTATTGACCAGCTTGATCATAAACTACACACCAAGAAATAAAACAAACAAAAGAAATCCATACTTCAAATAAGAACTTTGAAGCAGATTGACTAAAGAGCAGAAATCAAGCATCTAAATCATTACTGTGTGTGGCCCACAAAAGATAGGTGGTTTGTCTTTAAGAGTCACTGACAAGTTAACACTTAACAGCATCCAAGGCATCAGAAAATAGAAGTGACCATACAGATGCAATGACCTCTTGCCACCAGTTATTATGAGAAAATCTAGTGCTTAGCCAACTGACAGACAAGTCAAAATTCGTATCAGAAATAGTATTTTGGAACCTAAAAGATTGTAAACGAAGCTCAGAATGTCTTGCCACTACATGCATATGAGGAAGGTGGAGCTGGAGCAATGTCATTGATAAAATAACAGACTGATTTTGTCTTAGGTATCTCATAACCACTTTTATCAGTTCCTTATTTGAGAGTGCCATCCGTTCTATATACAAGAGCAAAATTACTAATGACCCAAGTGTAAATCATACAACCGTAGAGGAAAGGAAAATGGTACCAAGTACCCACTCAAATAACAAAACCCATTTCTCTTTGGTTATTTCCAACAAAATAGGAGGTGAAAATAAACAGTGTAAACTTCTAGTAAGAGCATGAACACATCAAGTCTAACTAACACATTTCACACAATTGAATTTGCAGGTCAACTACCAGATTTGACTGAAGACTTCAGTACTGATAATCGTAGAGGAATCAAATAGAAATGATCATGATATAAGGTTAAAAGGTGGCATACCCAGTAATTTGCTGCCAATTCCTCCACAGTGGAACAATCTATCCTCAAGGGTTCTCAACTGATGTAGTTGCAATTCGAAATTGTCTTGTCCGTTCTTGCTCTCCATTCCTCTTCCAGAAAGCCCTTCTCCACCAAACTTCAAACCCTCTTTGAATATTTGGGCAATCTTCACCAGAATTCAAGAAACGATTAAACCAAGCAAGCAAAATATCCTGTTGACAGGGGAGCGGCAGAGTGAGAATCGTGTTACTAAGACCATCCTCAATTAGGTGCCTATCAAGCCCCTTGGATGCCCTCCTCATCCAACCAAAGTCATCATAAAAGGGCACCAGCCAAGTTTTTAGAAGCAAACACCTTACATCTTTAGAAGCCAACAATTGTCCTTTCCCAATCCCAACAAACAACCTTGCTGTAACTCTGCTAACCTCAAACCTGTGAACTGCCGGCACTTTAGAATGAGCTTCAGCTAAATCTGACTGAGATGCCCACGTCTTGAGGAAATCCTCGGCAATCTGTCTGTCAACTAAAATATCCAAAATCCAATGCAAATTATCTGCTTGCCTTGCAATTTGACTCAAATCCTGCATATCCGAAGCCACAGCCTGCAAAAAATGGTGACGAAGTAACTGCAGGCAATCGTCACATGCCAAGTACAATGACTCTTTCCGAAGATCACTCTGAGAAGAATTCTCACGCAGCATCTTCGAAACTAACCCTTTCATCTCGCGCCTGGCCTTCTCATCCTTCCCTTCAAGAACCACACGAATAAGCTTAAGTAGAACCTCCTCGTTATCACTCCCCTCTTCATTTCCATTGGCAACACCAGTCGAAACCCTCTTCAAAACCTCCCCAGCTCCAACTGCTTCAAGACGAAGCTCAGACAGGAGCGATGCCACCTTCTCCTCCTCATCCTCCGCCCATGGCGCTGCTTCCAAGTACTCCAAACAAGACAAAACCCCAGCATCAAACCCAATCGCAGCTGAAACCTAAGTAAAAAACCCACAAAACCCTGAAGAAACCAAACAAATTCCAAACACACAGGCACTAAAAAAAAAAACAACAAAGGAGGAGAAAAGGCATGTGGTGTAATAAATAACCAATAACCTAAACAACAGAAATTCCATCCTACAAGTGTCCATAAACAGTTTCACACCCGAAATTCAAACTCATCCAACGATAGGCTCAACCTAACCCCCACAGTTTGATTATATAATGTAATAAAACAGAAGAAACACTAAACTGTTCCAAAAGAGAGGGCGTTACCTTTAAAATGCCGAGAACTCGGGAGACATCCTCCCTCATGAGCTTCTTCCTAAGATCCTTACAATACATCAACCTCAAAGTCTCAATGTAAACCTCAACATCGTCGCAGTCGGCGATTTCAACTTCGTAGGGCACCGGGGAGCGCTGCAGCTCCTGCTGGTGCTTGGTCCAGCGATCGGAGAGCTTGACAGAGAAGAATCTACTGTGAGCAACGAGGATTTGGCGATGCAAGTTCATGGAGACACAAGTACCGTCTTTGGAGGTGAGAGTGAGCTTGATGTCGCTGGAAACGGCGTCGTTGAACTGATTACCGGGGCTGCGAGAAACAAGGAGCTCGGATATGCGCTGCATCAAGAGGGCATGAGGATCAAGAATAAGGGGCTTGTTGGGGTAGGGGTTGGGGGTTGGAGGGATGAGAGGGGTGGGCCTGTGGGGGACGTCGGGCTCGCTGGCCATGATTTCGAAGAGGGTAGGGCTGGATCGGGTCTTGTCGGGAGGGGGGGACAATGGGTTTAAGAGGCCAGCGGTGAGGGCGGAGTTGAACTTGGAGAAGCTAGAAGGGAAAGAGTCATGGTTGGATGTGGGAGAAGAAGAATGAAAAAAGTCCATTATTGGAGAGAAGCGGGTCCTGTGGCTGTAGCTGGAGGGAGATTCGGCCTCGGGAGTGCGCCGCTGCGGGTTTACAGAGGGAGAGACGCTGCTTTCCCGATACTTGGGTCGTTTGGGCTGCTTTTGGACTTCGAGGGTTGCCATCCAATGTCTTTTCTACTGCAAACCACATGGAACCAGCCAAGCCAGGTATTTAATAGCTCTAGAAACACAAACAAATGCAATATCATTTTTTTCTTTTTCTTTTTGAGGAATCACCAGTGAGTTTATTTGAACTTTAAGACATCGGCTTTTGTCTACTTTTATCACAGGTTTGGTTGGTTGGTTACTTCGCCTGCTTCTTTGTTTTGAGTGTCTCCCTTATTGAAATTACTTTTTTTTTTATTGAGAAATATTAATTTATTAAAATATTAACAAAAAATTAAATTTGTAGCATTTTTATTTCTCTTTTTATCATTTCACTCACTTTATATCTTTACGTGTTAAGTCACATGAACCACAGACATTCAAAAGCCAGAAATCGAGTAGTATATGTGACATGTTATCATGATCACTTCTGGTTTCGTTTCAGTATCGTGGAAAGATATACCTCTTTAAATCTAGTATATCTATTTTTTTATTATTTCTCTTAATTTTCCTCTATCTTATAGTATTTCATGTCTGATTCAATATTTTAATGTGGCTAATCCTATTTACCATTTGAAATATTAATTACTTTTTTTAATTGTCCTTTCATGTATTCAAATTTTTTCTAAATGTTTAAACAAATTTGTGAATACATTCTAAATTTTTAATGGGCATAATTCTTTAAATATTATTTTGTTGTAATATTTTTTGTATCTTTTTTTTGAAAAATTTGTATTGCCTTACAAATAAAATACAAATATTTAATACATTTTTCTTTTAATACTATTATTTAAAATGCTGGTGTTGATAACGTACGGCAATATGCATCACTTGTATCATTAGCCTTTTAATATTAATGATCCCAATACTTAATTATGTGAGGCATATTATGGGTATTCTAGCGTTTAACTTAAGTTCGGCCGCATTTCTTAAATTCTTGTCAGAGTTCATTTTATTATCGGTGTCTTTATTTTAGATTGCTGGTGATCTTTGTTTATTAAATGTCTTTTCTCATTGATTATTTTTTCCTTCTCAAAATTGAATATATTTTGTCTTCTTTTATTAATTTTTTTACTTTATATAAATTCTTGTTGTAGTTAATTTTGTTATTTGGTTATTTATTTAATTACCATTATTAAGGTTTTTGACACTTTGGCAAGACTTACAGGCAATTTTACATTTTTTGTCCTTTTAAGTCAACTATGAGATGAATAAATGATCTAACACTTTTATGAAAACAAGTTTACAAGCTCAAGTGTTCGTACAAAAAAAAATAGTTAAGTATTCCCTTACATAATTAGTATGTATTGTCAACTAAATAATACTTATTAAATCAGAAATTTATGATTGATTTAAGATATCGCATACTTTTAATTTTAAAAAATAGTAATTTGATACAAATTTAATAATTTTTTACCAAATCTAATAAACTTTATAAATGTGAAATTAGATTTTATTTTTTAAAAAAAAGAGAGAAATATAATACTTAATTTTAGTGAGCTTTTTTCTTTCTTTGTGGGTACAGGAATTCAAAGACAAAATAAAAATAAAAATCAAGAGCCAGGATCCCAATCCGGAACTAACACCGCAAGAGCATCATCCGGGGGAAAACTCCAAACATGAAAATAATTTTGATATTTTTAGGAAAAAAAATGAGAATTTAAGAATTTTAAATAAAATAATAAAAAAATTGTATAATTTTGGAAAAAAACTTAAAAATTAAAAGTATACCAAAATTAAAATTAAAGAGTCAAAAGTATAATTAAACTAAAAACCCAAATTATACAAATTTGCATATTAGTTTATGTATAGTCGGATGCTCCGTATGTTTGAACTAATCATGGTGTCGATAGTTGGCACAGGGCCAACAAGTCTGTTTTTTGATGGTCAGCTTTTCTTTTCGTAAAAGGAAAACAAAAAACATAAGTGTTATTGTTTTTCATCATCGCAAATTATCATTTTAATTCCACAAACAATTAGTATAATATTTCTGCTAGTTTTGAAGGCACGTTTGAATGATAGTTCAGGCTGCACTTCGAGAGGGTAATCTCCAGCCGCATCACAATAGTATTGATGTCTGGTTCAAGTTATAATTATAAATATATTTATAATACATTTAAAAGATGGTTAGGTGTATAGTTAATATAATTATCTATGTATGTTTACTTAATAGCGTCAATTTATAGAATAAATAACTTTGTATATGATATCAAAACTTTATGACTAATTAATTTAAAATTTGATTTTCCTCACCTGTGCTCTTCTTGTACAGACTTGAAAGCTAAAATATCAATTAATTTGCTTATTGAAAACTTTCACTTTATAATCTTAGGCACTAGTTATTGTTCCGGTAGGTTTTCCTTAGGATTGAAAGACCAAGTCATAGCATTCCATATGTGTAATCCCTTCTGTCTTCAAGTCTATTCCTAGATACATGTTTTTTTGGTAGCATGCAGCCCTGATATTCTCGAAGACGGTTTCTTCGTATCCTCGTTTAGCAGTTATCCTGATATCCCCAGATACCTAGATGTGACTTTTGGATAGCATTGACTTGCTATCTTGACCATGTCCGTGGGCACCCTGGGATAAGCCATCCAACATTATCGGGAGAGGGATTGGGAGATTAGTTTCTCGCATGTCCTTAGAAAGGCTAACTATGTTGCAGATTTTTTGACGTGGTTGGCTCACGATCAACAGTTTGGGGTGAACATTTTTTATAGGCTTCCTACAAGCAGTAGTTTCTTTTAGTTAAGATATACTATGAGTGTTTTTTTTACCAAAATGGATGATTTTGGAAAAGTTATTATAGATATGGCTGAGTTAACAGAGTATTTAAGAATGATTTTTGTTAGATCAAATTTAGGTGGCCTCACAAGTTCTTCATTTGTCATTTAGTAGACAGGATCGTCCTATTTTATGTCACTTCTTCAAGTGGTATGCTAAGCTAAGTAGGGTCACGTGGGTGACAAATTGTTGACTAACACCACCCTAGTGACACAAAGTTGATTGACACCTCCTGTGCAATAAAAAAAATGTAAAAAAAGGAGGCAACTTGCAAAATGACACCTCCAATGTAACATGGTCACTTGTTCTGACAAGACACTTGAAGGGGTGACATGAAATAGGTTGGTACCACCCACTAAATGACAAATGACACCACCCAAATTCAATGTGGTAAAAATCACCCATGAATATTTAATCAAACATTTCATTAGACTACGCCTTTAATCTCACGTAACAACCAACAATGTTATTATTCTGCTCTCACTTTATTTTTTGAGTATCCCTGTTGGTTAAGAATGATAATGGTTAGAGTCCTATAGTACTTGTCATCATACTTGTGTTTAAAATTACTATACATATCTAGTTTGGTACTCATGTGGTAATAATTTTAATCCTTATTCATGTATCTACTAGATACCTACATACTCATATATGTAATTTGCACTTTACTTATTATAGGTTAATAATAATAAATTAATTAATTAATTAAAACAATTATTATAATTATAATAAAAATTCATTCTTAAACAATTCAAATATAACATTAAAAATATACGCATATTGATTTTTCCAAACTCAAATCATAAATAAACAATTGTAATATGGAGATTCATTTCTCCATTACTTTCTACTCGGTTTTGTTGGCATCTAATCAAATGTCAAAAGTTAACAAATAAAATTATCCCAACACCACTTTTAAATTTGCAAAGAGGTTATTTTGTAAATAAGCTCTCAAAATCACTTGTGGCATGTATTTAAACAAACTCAAATCATAATATGACAAGGTTCATATTCTTCTTCTTGTTGGATAAGCAATTTACAACAATTACAATCCAACATTTCTAGAAGCAAGCTGCCTTCTTATGTGGACCAATGAACATGGGTCCGTCTCTGGATACTAGGACACAGGACCTCCTTTTCTCCTCCTTATGGTGTCTCTGTTTTTCTCCTTCAAATTTCACAATAGTCAATAATGGGCTCTGACCCACGTAGTAATATTGCTGGCCCAATAATTCAATTGTCAGAGCTCTTTTTTTTTTTCTTTCCATATTTTTACAGTAGATAAACTCCCAAAAATATTCATTATGTAGGTTTTGCCTTCCTTCTCCCCTCTATTGCTTTTTTACATTTTTACAGTCTTTTATTTTTATAATATGTTTTTGTCTCTAAAAAATTGTCATTTTTTTATTCCAGTACTTAAAAATTGAACAGTTTTATATTCGTAGACCTTATAAAGTGACTATTGAAGGGTTAAAAGACTCTTTTTTCCCTTCATATGTAGAGATCAAGAGTAAAAAAAAACCAATAATTTTTTTATATTTTTAAAAATAAAATAATATTTAATTCTTTTTTTAGGATAAAGCTTACATCAGGTTCCTTGTATTATTATTGTTAAGTTCTCATTTACCAAAAAAATTATTGTTAAGTTCTCAAGTCAAATATTAAAAAATATATTCTTACACGAGACAATTTAGGGAAAAAAAGTACATTCTTGTTTGATTTAAATTGTCATCTTGTTAATCAAATTCCTCACTGTCTAGTATCTAATGAGGCATGCAATATAGCATAAGAAAAAGAAAAAAAAAAAGTAATGCAGTAATACCACTCAAGCACTGCCTTATCTGCCAGAGGGTCATTTTTATTTTTATTTTCAAAGAGGGTCTAAATTGGAAAGACAACATTAGTACAAGTCCCATGCCTTATCTTCCAATATCCCTTATTGAAAAGGAGCAATTGTTGAACCACGCAAGATAGCTATGTATACTTGCCACTGTTATGATGATAGGCGCAACGCTGATGTCTTGTTCTAAATTTGTTATTATCCACATTTTTTTTTTTGAGTGGCATAGCAATTGGGGCGTTGAAGACCCATCTCATGATGCAATTTATCTTTTATTTTTATATTTTTGTACATGACATGTAATCTTCTTTGAATTGAAATATAAAAAAATATTACTCTCCTTTTCTAAATACTTAATATAATTACATTATAGAAATCTCAAACTCAAAAAACTTATTGCAATTTATCTTACCACAAGACTGTTGGTATAATGATAATAAATGAGTTTTGTATCTTATAATATCTCTATCTTATAATATCTCATGTTACTTGCATACATTTAAGACTGTCTGAATAAACTTACCTAAAACACTTAAAGAATAAAAAATGAAGTATCTCATGTAAATTAGAATTAGCTTATATTTTTTTTTTTGTATAGAAGCTTGTATTTAAGTTAAAATAAGCTTCTTAAAAAAAATCATCAACTTTTTTTAAGAAATTTAATTTAAACTTACGCATTAACTAATCTTAAGAAGTTTGTTTCATTTTTATTTTCTTTTTTTATAAACACATGTGGAAAAGCTTATGACATTGCCTATTTGGTTTTACATATCTACCTTTTCATAATAAAAAAATAGATTTAAATATATTTTTAGACCATATAATTTAATAATTTTTTACTTTTTATTCTTATAAAATTTTATTTTATTTTTAATTTTTACAAATTATATTTATTTTATTTTCGTCCTTTAAAAATAAAGTAAAAAAAATATTTAAATGCAATTTGTGATTATTGTTGTTGACTGGACTAAAGGATTTAAAACACATAGGTGGGTAGATGGATTAGATATTTATTTATAAAGAATCGGTCACATTTTTGGATCCCAATATTCAATTTTTCATCTGCTGCAAACGTTTTTGGTTCCTTCCAAACTCGTTGCCAACATTTATTGAGAAACACATCAAATGCACTTTTTTTTTATAATAAAATATGATTTTGTGTAATTTGTGATTATTGTTGTGAATTGGGCTCAGGGATTTAAAACACACGTACGTGGGTTATTGGGCTAGGTATTCATTTAGTTATAAAGAATCGGTCACATTTTTGGATTCCAGTATTCAATTTTTCATCCGCTGCAAACGTTTTGGTCCCTTCCAAACTCGTTGCCAAAATATTTTGAGAAACACATCGAATGCACTTTTTTTTTATAAAATTGATTTCCTGCTAGTACTAGTTGTTTAGCCAATTTAGGACTGAACCCTTCTTCTTGCCTCTTTTATCTTTTTTTATCAATAAATGTTAATTGTTAATATGTTAATTTTTATATTCCAACTATCGATGGGTAATGGTATCGTACATCTATCATATTGTTGCTTTTTGTTTGTCCATGACTCCACCTTTCTTTTACTTTTCTTTCTCAATAGAAACCAATTTTATTTTGAATTTTATAACCTAGATCTAATTTGTTGGATAGCTTAGTTATATTTTGGGTTACTGCTACCCAGCTTAATGTCTAATATTCTTTTAAAATTTATATCTTATAATAATAATATTTCTTATAAAATTTATACTTTAAAATAGATGAATTGAAAATATTTCTGCATAACGTAATATTAAAATTCAGATATTATATTAAGAAATGAAGTTGATCTTTTAGATACTGGCATGATCAACGTTTGCTGTCTCCTTACTAACAGCCTGTTCAAGCAAGAAACATTGCATTTATTTACCTCCAGTATTGAAAAAAAAAACGTTCAAGATTTTCTATTCACTGTTTTTCTTCGATGTCCACAATCACTATAAGTATTAAAAAGATAAAATAAAAAAATACACCCTAAAAATGAAACTATTTTTTTAAGAAAAAAATGAAACCAGTTATTACAAACACATGCGTAATATTTAAGCGGAAAAAAAAAAACACATTCATAATATTTTAGTTTTGGGCTGCACTTGAATTAGCTACGCTTTACTTTGACAAAATCAGGCCCATCCACTGGTCTGAACGACGAAAGGAAATCAACCCAAATAAGACTATAGAAATAAAAGTTTCACTATCACAAGATGATTTATACTTTAGAGGATAAATTATAATTTTAGTTTCTTTAATTTTTAATTTGTGATATTATTTTTTTAATTTTTTTCCACAATTTTAATCCTATTTTAAAAATCCACACTTTTGGTAAGATTCTTATATTTACGTGGGTTGACTAATGATGTATCGATATTGTGATGAGGTAGAAATTAATATTTAACAATTATTAAAAAATTTAATTAATTAAAATGTTAAAAATTAAAAAATTAACATATAAAAAATTGAAGACTGAACTAAAATAATAATTTTTTTAAAAAAAAATAGAGAAACCATAATAGACACTAGTTAATTATTATTCTTTTTCTTGCAGTAGTGTAGGCTTCGCAAAAATTATATATCACAAAAGAGATGAATAGATTTTTTTTTGGTGAGGAGATAAACAGATTTTGTTCTTAATCATAGGTGGATTACTTTTAAATTGTTGTCAATAAAAAGCTACCGTTTCCCCCTCCTTAAAATTACAAGTAAAAGCAACCGTTAACATGAATAATTATTGTTAATACTTAAATATGATTTTAATCTTTTAAATTTGGATAATTATTATTTTTAATTTTTCAAAAAAGAATTTATTTTTATTAATTTCTTAAATTTACTTCTAATCTCTCTTATTTTTTAAATTATGACAATTTGTTATCATCATTTTTTTAGTTTAATTTCTTTAAAAATGATTTATGATAGTTTAAAATAAGCAGAATAGATAAAAAATTATGACAATTCTAAATCTATGTTTTTATTTATCTTCTTTAAAATCAATATGTAAAAAAAACAGCCACCAAATTGTACAATAAAATATTTTGATAGTTCAAAATCGCTAGAATTTTTTTTAAAAAAAATTTAATCAAAAAAATTTTAAGGTTAAAAATCATTATAAATTGTGAAACTATAAATACATTGAAAAAAAAACTAAAAAAATAAATTTTAAAAAATTTAAGGGACTAATAAAAAAATATTTTTTAAAGGACTAAAAAATAATTATCCAAATTTAAATGATTAAAAATATATTTAACATAGAAGTACAACTGCAATTCCCTTCCTTTGCTCCTTCATTTTAATTTGAAGTTATTACATACTAGCACTTGCAGGGCGGGGAATACCTCAGTTAATAAAACACAATTTAAACCACCGCATTATGCTCTTGCCACAGCCCACAACCAATGTTCTTTCTTTCAACTTTAGTTCTTATACATATCTGCTTCTATACTCTCTTAATTGAAATGCGTTGAAAATGGAATCTTGGTTCAAAATTATGCTTCATGAAAATACATGTAAAGCCAAGACAATACAAAGAAGCATTAAACAACCGAAAGGGAAAATAACCTAGACATAATTAATCAGTCAAAATAATCATTAGATTCGAGCTTAATTAAATTAACAGGGTAAGCGAAGACAGTGTCTCCATGGTGGTTTTTTTTTTTCCACAACAAACATTTTATATTATTAATAAGGTGAGCATTGTCACAAGGAGTGCTAAAACCACCAGAAATACATGTGCAAAAAGTTTAAGAAATAAGACACCATTAATGAAGCTACAGTAAGTACCCTGGAGTGATAAAAATGAATGGTATCAATCTCACTGTGTAGATGCGTAAAATCCCCTCAAAATGTATTCCGCATATTTCTATATAATGTGCATGAAATCTTCCAACCATAAAGAGGAACATCGAAGCCCACAGCACTTGCCTTGCACCACGACCTAGCTCTATATTGCATTAAACCGAATATCATTTTGGTGTATACTCTACACAACGGATGTCCAAACCGTCCACCAAACTGAATATTCTTATAGCTTTGTCGTATCAATCATCTTATATTCTTATTTTACACTTTTTATTCTTCTCTTCTCATTTCTCTCTTTGTTATATACTGTATTTTATTTTCTCCTTAACGAAAAGTGATTAGGGAGCAAAGCCAGCCAGGATTCTACAACGCGTACGGTTTATGGTACTAGCACTTTTTCAAAGAATCTAAGACACCAAGAAACAGCCTCTTTCTTATTCTACATGCCACTTCTTCTATTTAGCCTGTCCACATGCTCAACATAATAGTAAAACACATGGATTATTATCGCTTTTATTTTAATTCTACTATGGTACAGTACAGATCATTTATTCACTTAACCCAATTGAATACTCGTGTTGTACAAGCTGTAAAAAACACAACATAGTACCTATCCCTCGCTTTCTGTATAGCCATGCTAATGTCACTACTTCAAGTTTTTCGCTTTAATTTATTTCTCTGTGTTCTGTGCGTGTCGTTAAAGCCAGAGATAAAGAAAAGAAACGGTATTAGTACATATATAGCTTCTTTTTTTCTTTTTTTAATTTGTAGTACTACCGTATATATAGCTAGAACATATAGGAAAGGACTTTTCATGTTTTAAGTTGTTATTTTCCACTCCATCAAGAATTATATTATTGACGTTAATTTAATTAATTGCTTCTTTGCCAGAACGATGCCACTAGTATATGACGGCTCCCGTTTGTAGTGAAATAAAGCACTGTGAGATGGATCATGGAACAATGATTAGTGTTACAATATCCATGTAAAAAAAATTAAAGAAGGAAACGCGGATAAAGAAAACAGGGCTTAGGACAACAATACATAATGATTTGATATGGTCGATAGATAAGGTAGCATTACTTCTTATACATAAGATAAAAAATTTAATTTTGAGATATGTATATGAAAAAATATTTGTTAAAAGATAGTTTAAATCTTTAAATAAATCTTAATATTTTGATAAATTAATTAATTCTTGATTTTCAGTAAGAGATATTCTAAATTCATTGAAAAACGAAATAGAAGAAGAAAGGGTGAGCATACATTTGGCCATTTTCTTTTCTGCCCTCCATATTCCCTTGCCTGTCTTTATTTTTTATTTTAATTTTTTGTTCTTGATGAGCCTGTAGACATTTTCTGTCTACATCACCAATCATCAACGTGCTCTCACGTGTCAATTTCAAGAATTGATAATATGCATACAACCAATTTACACATGCACATGTGTGCAACTTGTTGCACATTATCCTTGTCAACTCTTTTTTTAAGCCTTTGTCAATTGCTATGAGGCAAAGACAGTATCTGACAAGCATATTGTAAGGCACCGATGTGCTCGGGTATTAAGTTTTACTTTTAACCTAATGGCAGGCAACTTCTGATACTTGGATTAAAAATTTTGGAATCGATAGGGACAAGGCCATTTAAATTAAGAATGGCTAAATTGACTTAGGCACTTAGCATTACTGAGAAGTGAGAACCAATTAAAAACAATAATAATAATAATAAGGCAAGTGGGAGGAGGAGGATTTAAACATTGCAATTAGTCCTAAAGCCAATTGATCATGGTTGGATTTAGCTGGCCTGATGATCTGTGAATCTTATCCCCCCAAATGCCAGAGGACATACCTGATTAAAGTTTTATTTTACTGAGGATGATAGATGGTTGGGGCTTGATGAGTGGAGTTATATACTTATATTGGTATTTGGGAAAAAATGGAGTATATAAGAATAATTGAATTTGAGGATGGATGGGAGTGGACCAATAGTTGTCTTGGACGCATTAGACACCAAGTCAGAGAAGAATAGCAATGAGGGCTTCGGCAGGTGGGTGGTGGCCTAACACATTGCAGGTTATAGAACCGTCCTATGGTCCAGTGTGGCTCCATCTTCAAAAAATTCCCGCCCATCATGCAGTTTTGTTTATTGCCCTTTGAATTTGATCCTCCCTCCCTCTGTGAAATCAACCAGAGATTATTTGAACATAAGAAAAAACTGATAAATTTATTGATATTATATACTATAATCCAAGATGTACACACTGTCAAGAATTGTAGACTCTTCATTTCTACTTTTAATTATGACTCTGCCATGTAAACATTTTTAAAATGAAATATTCAGTGTCAAATAGCGTGATATTCTAAGTTTTCTATGTTTAGTATCAAATAGCTAAGATGGGGATTAAGAGTGTGGAGACCTTGGTTAAATGTGTGTCTTCTATTATATAGATATAGAGGTAGTGGCCGGCTATTTGTGACTATAATACTCATAATTGTGAAATTTAAGTTAATTTGATAGTCAATTTTAATTAAGAATGATTACAATTTTTTTAATTTATAGTTGTTTTTAATAAAATAATAAAAAAATTAATATCTTTACAGTTTTTTATTAACAGAATTTAAAAGAAGAAGATTTCAAGTGCTTTGGAGAAAAATTGATACAAAAATTAGAAGAAAAAACCTTCAAGAAAAAATTGGAAGAATTGGACAGCTTGCTTAACACGCAATACAGACTTAGCACGCACTTGCGCTAAGCGAGCCAGCTTATGCTTAGCATGAAGAAGCCCAAAGACGTGTTTAGCGCGAAAACCTGCATTAAGCGCAAAGTTAGCGTGAAAAAGTAAATTACCTTAGTCCTATAAAAGGAGTAGAAAGTAGAAGGGAAAAACACAACCTAGACATCGGGACAACACCGCCCGTGACTCAAAGCTCTCTAATTAATACATCACAAGCATGAATATCTCTAATAAGGGAACCCTTTTTCTATTTTCATTATCCTTTTTTCCTCATTTATCCATCATTCTTCTTATTTCTGCATCAACCCCCTGTGGCAATAAGAGACTAAACTCCCTTGTTAGGACCTGACAGACCTACAAAGCCAAAAGATGTATTGTGTGCTTTGTATCTATCAATACAAACATGTGTTTTTTTTCTTCCTATTATCCTTGTTTATTTTAATTTCATGTATCATTCATTTTTATCTTTAGGGGTTAGTCACTTGGGAGAGGGTAATCCTTGATAGAAATACAAGGGAGGTCTTACATGCATTAGTTATAAGGATTAGTCGCTCGGGAAAGGATAATTTCTAATAGAACTCAAAGGAAGATATATCTTAATAAAATCATTGCTAGACATAGAATGATTGCATTATGTTCATGCATCAAAACAAACATCTAGAATTATAACTTCATGTATTTTATTTATCGAGTCTTTGCAAAAATATTTGGGAGATAAATAGATAAGATAGACTTGTCATAGTGAAACATCAAGGACAAGTATTCTAAAAGATGTGGATAGGAAAAATTCACCAAATTAATAAAGAAAAATCTAAAATAATAATCTTAGACAAATAAGACATGCTAGGTCCCAACATTATTCCATCCTAAATTTATCTTTTTTTTTTATTATCTTTATCTTTTATTATCATTATCTTATCTTTTACTTTTCTTATCTTGTCTTCTATTATTTTTATCTTTAAATTTCTTATCTTTTCTTTTTAAATCTTTATCTTATCTCTTACCTCTTTTTATCTTCTAATATCTCTCATTATAATTTGGCACTAGAGTTAACAACGAGCTAAGAACAGGATGTCTAACACACTTTTTTTTATCAAGTTCTCTCTAATTTATTAAAATTTATAAAGCATGAAAAAAATTATTAAATATAATGTAAGATTTATAATATTTTATCATCTTCAATCAATTTAATTGAAAGTATGTCACATAATTTATTCTTGGTATTGCTATTGTTTAGATGTCAAATGAGTTGTAACTCAATGAATTAAGGTTTCATCCTCAGTATGATCAGATGTGGGTATTTCTGCACAGATTCGGCTCCTTATTTTAATTAGAGTGTGCTTATATTTGATGACGGCATTTAGGCGAATGCCTAGTTGGTCATTACTCATGGCAATTCCAAGTTCCGTAACATCCACCAAGTTCGAAGGTACTTGAATTCCCCAAAATATTGAAGGTTGGCCCCTTGTACATTCTGATTCTGTAGTAGTAGTATTTGATTAAGTAAGTTGCGTGGTGTAATCAATTGCATTCAGCAGAAGCGCCAATAAAGGGCCAACCAAATGCAAAAGCTTAACAAAACATTTTCGGTCCTTGAGTGTTCTTTTGAATAGCTGCCTGTATTTTTGGTTCTAGTCATAATTCGGTGTTTTTTTAGGTATTTTAATTTGTACATTTTCAAATTGCCACATAATGTGAGAAAGAAAGGGAAGTTCACAGCGTAAATTGAAGAGGGGCCGGGGTAAGAGACATATGCATATGTGTGAGAGAAAAAAAAATAATTAACATGTAAAATGAGTAACCAAAAAATTCAAACAAAGGGCATTGTGAAAATTAGCAACTTCTTTTATATAAAATTGTTTTCTTGGTTTTGAATATCAGTTATTGATGTATGATGTTTTATTTTGTACGATCAAAGTTCATTTTCTTTTTAAATTTTATTTTTATTTTCAAAAACATGCTTATCAAGCGAAGTAAAATTATTGTAAAAAATGTGAAAATAAGTCAATTAACAGTTATATTTTTTAGTTACAAAAATTTGCTAATATATTTTTTTAATATAAAATTATCTTAATAATACTTTTTGTGACATCAAATAAACAATACTTTACTATGGAAGTTGTGCAAAAATTAATTTCTAAATACTTTTCTCTAAAAAAAATGCTTCCGTATTTATTTTATATTTTAAAATTAAAAAGAATACAATAAATTAAAATTCTCAAAAACACATTTGTAACAAGTCTATCTTCTAATCTAATATGTGAAAAAGATAGTAATAGTGATGTAGAAAGGTCTAAGACTCTCCCCATGATTATCAACTTCGGACAACAAGTTTGTTGACACAAGTGACCCCAAAGACCAACGATATTACTGCTTTTCATGGGTTTTATCTTTAGCTCATAATTGATAATTGGTCTTCCCGCAATCAAATGTTTTGGGTTATTGGTGCCTCAATTTCAACGCTATTTGCGATTTTGAAACATGCTTTAACGCATATGGAAACGAAAGAGACTCAAGTTGTGCACTGACCCCCCACCCTTCTAGCTTAGCTTAGGTTAGCTAGCTTCAATTATTGGATGCTATTTTCATTTGCTTGCTCAATAGAACAACTCCGTCTGCATCAGCATGTTTCTCCCACTCCCACCTTGCAAGGGCAAAATTAAATTGGTAACTCATCTCATTAAAAAAAAAACTTGTTATAGTTTTCTTTTAGTATTTATATATTTTTAAATATTTTATAAAGCATAGTAAATGTTAAGTTAAAATGTCTCCCGGTGAGGTGAAACCGTGAAAGTCACGTTACAAGAGAGAGAGAGAAAGAAAAGGATAGTAGTAAAATAGTTGAAACATGATAAGCTTGAAATTAAGGTTAGCTGAAAAATATGTTGGTAATGCACACCAACCGAGATGGGACAGGGACTCCGTGAATGGGGATGTGTTCATAAAGGAAGGAAAAGGGCACCATCTTTTGGTTTGTTGCTGTTTCATCCATGTCAGTGCCTAGCCTCTTTAGTGGCCCTTCCAATGGGAATCACTGGTGAAACCTCTTACTATACAAAAGGAACATTTCAACACCCTTCTCTCCTCTCTATGAATTCTTCATCCTTCATTGATGACATTTGAGTGTTAAATTAAATTTGCATTTATTTATTTATTCATGTTCATAAACAAAAAGAAACCTCAACCCAAAACAAAAGTAAGTGTTGTTACACGTACAGTTATGGCACACCCTTTGGTATGCATGTTTTGCTGTGTGTCCAAACACCCGTGTTAGCTATAGACTATAGTTCAGATTCATGTATTTTTTTCCACTTCACGAAAAACAGGAAACAAAATTATAGATAAGAAACATGCAAAGCTGAAAATAGAAAAGTAACTTGGCTACTTGGCTACTTGTCTAATAGAAATCAATTTGAATGATAGTTTTGAAGAACCATGAGCCCTGAGCCGTTTAGTCTTAATACATTTAATTAGGAAAATGTTTTATGAACATTTGGAAATGGAATCGTAGGTTGTTTCTTTAGAATAATTGTAAGATATGTACTATATAAAAAGATAAAAATAATAATATATCGAAGTTAATTTTTAAATGTACTTCAAAATAATAGTAATCGTGCATTTAATCTTGATATGAGCTCACTCTGACGATGTAGATAAAAATCGAAGATTGGACACCATCTTTATTAATAAACATCGTCTTTAGTGTTTCAGAAAATTGGCATCTCACCATTTTACTTATGAAGACTAAGTGAGATTAAAAACCAAGCAGATAGAGCGGCCCCAGTTGACGATGTTAATTAAGATAACATTGGGAGCACAACCAAACCAACCTTACATCTAATATCATGTTAATTATTGAAGTATAAATATAAAATAAAGTCTTATATCAAATAAAAATAAAAAAATAAATATCATATAAATCAGAAAAAAATTCATAAATTTAACTATCACATTTCAATATGTTATGACAGATAATATATGTGATGTAAGTCTCCTTTATCGATTTTACTGTGGCTTTACCCGGGTAATACGGTTTAAACAAAACTAGGCAAAGGGAATGAATGAGTCAAGTGCCTGCAATGTTTTCCGAAGAAACTCTCCATCATCATCATTCTTGAATAAGGTTAAGGTTATGTGCGTTTTCTTCACATTATTGAAATGAGTAAATTATACTCTCATCCGTGTTTTTTTTTAAAATCACATCTAATATTTCTCATTTTTTTATATTACTTTTATCAATTTCTCTTAATATCATTAACTAATATTAATTAAAATATGTGAACAGATAAAATTGTTTTAATATTTTTATTAAATAATTAATAATAAATTAATAATTGATCTTGTAAATAAACTTTTCTTAAGATAATAATAGTTTTTTTAATATTTGACTCTTACTTCATTTTATTAATACTTGAAAAAGATGTAACTTTTAATTGAAATATTATATCAAACACTTAGTTATCAAAAATAAATATTTTTAAAAAAAAATTAAAAATACAAATACAACAACAAAACATTAAAATTTAAAGTAAAAGATCATATTTAATCCATACACAAATACTAGCAACCAAAATACTAACACACATACAAAAAATTAAACTAAAAAAATAAGAAAAAAAGGAAAATATTAAGTGAGTTGAAATGCATTTGAAAAAAACAAAAAAAAAAAAACATTGAAATCTACGACTGCACTAATAGTCAATTATTTAGTTACCATCACCACGTCAACTTCAGTTACGAATTCCACCAAAAGCTATTAAGTAATAATTGTATTTTGACTCTCTATTAAATTATCTAGTTACATAATTAGTAGTACTATACTATATAAGTGAAAGATTAGATGTTATCACCAATCCCCGAATAGAAGAACAAAAGTTTTGCAATAAGCAAATTACACTTACAAATGGTATACAAAATTACACTTAAAAAATAAAACAAAATACTCTAAACCCAAAAAAATTTCTTCAAATCACATTTTTTTAACAAGTATTTATACACAAAACTCAAATTTAAAATTACCAGCTAAGTTCAAACAACTTTCTATCAATTAATCCATGTGCTCATTAACATTTAAATCACAACTATTGCACTAGTATTTTACATTTAAGTGAAATATACAATATATCAATAAAAAAACTATAAATTAATTAAAAAAGGAAGTATGCCTGCTTAATTCATTTATTATGTTAAAAATAATATATTAATTGAAAATTAAGATAATAAAATACACATAATTAACTGACAATAATTCTCCTTAAAAAAAATGTCATACGTGTATATATATATGTGTGTGATTATTTAGGAAATAGTAATAATTTAATATTAACTCATCTTCAAAAGAGTATAATCCAATTTAATATATAATTATAAATTAAAAATAAATCAATTTAGAGCATAAGCCATTCAAATTCGACAAGAAAAAACAAAAAGTTTAAATAGTAATTAATTTGAGAATTTTTATAAAATAAAAAAACAATAATAAAGAAATAACACGTCTTTAAAAAAGTATCATATTTATTATGATAAATTAATAATGTTTTTATTTCATTGAATATCTCTGATTAAAAACCAAAAGATAAAAAAATAAGTTTTTTTATATCATTTTCCCCCATTTTACATTTAATTTTAAAAAAAAATCATCACTTCATTTTTTTTATTAGTTTTTCTTTTTTTTTTCCTTTATCATTTTCTTCTTTCTATCGGTACACTCCTTCAAATTTTGTAGATAAAAAAATATAATTAAAAAAAGAAATTTTATTAAATTTTGTCATCATTAGCAAATTTAATAACTGTTGCACATCTAGAACATAATAATTAAAAAACCACTTAATATACGTTTAACATCTTCTTTCTACCCATAATAAAGGTGAGAATAAAAGGGTAAATTAATCAGTTAATTTCATATGGAAAGAATCACATTTTCCATTTACGGTGGATATCACTAGATCTCCATAAATTGATAACCCATTTGAATCTCAAACTCAAACTTAAAACTCTTCTCTATCTATATAACGCACCTTCTTCTTGTTCACTTCACTCTCTCTCTCTCTCTCTCACTTTTTCTCTTGACACGGAAAGAAACAACATCTGAATTCTGATGGGTTTCCCAGTGGGGTACTCGGAGCTCCTCTTCCCGAAGCTTCTCCTTCACATCCTCTCCCTCCTGGGCCTCCTCAGGAAGCTGATTTGCAGCCTCCTCCGCTTCATGGGCCTCCACGACTTCCTCGAGCCCGACATTGCCTGGGCCGAAACCCAGACCCGAGTGCCCGAAGAGTTCGAATCCGTGTCGGCCACGCTCATCCGGGAAATCCTGCCGGTGGTGAAGTTCCGGGAGCTGGTGGATCCCCCGGAGACGTGCGCGGTGTGTCTGAGCGAGTTCGAGGAAAACGATGAGATCAGACGGCTGGCGAATTGTCGTCACATATTCCACCGAGGATGTTTGGACCGTTGGATGGGGTACGATCAGAGAACCTGCCCTCTTTGCAGAACGGCCTTTATACCGGACGAAATGCAAGGTGCTTTTATTCAGAGACTCTGGGCTGCCTCTGGGATCGCTGATCCTTTGTAGTATGCTACTATATATATTCTAAATATTTCCTTTTTTTGGGGAAATCAAAAGCCTGAACCAGAAGAGGTTTTTTCTTTTTTTGTTTATGTGTAGTGTATATATACAGAGGTCATGGAAATACTCAGACTTCTATCAATTGTATATCGATTTCTTTTAGATGATGGATTTTTGTAGAATTGGGATCTGGTTCGTCTCATATTTTGACCTATACAACATAATTGGAATTTAATTATGTTTGAATTCATCTTAGCTTTAATTTTTACATTAAAATGTGTGGAGTCTACTAGGGGGTTTAATTTGGTTTTGAAGAATTTACCAATTTCGAATGTAAAACTATGAAAGTTCATGAATGACAGAATGCACGCGAAGCATTATTTGATTTGAACAGCTACAGTAACATGGTTTATAGGGTTTTGGTAACTTTAGTTTAAGGACATTGTTTAAGAAAGTACTAGGTAATGAATAATTATTTTTATTAAAAATCATACTAAAATGTATTAAGTCGTGATAAAAGTATATTAATGCTCCTAAACCATTTTTAATTTATTAACCGGCGGCCCCTATCATATCTTATCGGTAGGATCTATCGAGTATTGTTCCATTCCGGATTTGAAAGCAATCGTTTGTTCATTAATTATCGGTGTTATTAAAAGGTACCGTAAATTCAAAGAGTACACTGCACGTATTTCTTTAATTGCTTTAATAGTAGTTTTTAGGTCTTAGCATTTTGGAGCTTGAGTGGCAGTGGATGGAGGGCTTCACAGATTCGACAAAATTTGAGTCATAAAAAGACAGGAAGCTCTTTATTTTCTTTTGAACGTTTCTGCGCGGAGGTAACGTAGGACAATGGTAATTGATATGCTGACTCGTTTTACTACCATAGGAAAATCAGAAAAAAAAAAAAAAAAGCGTAGACTGACGCTGGTGCAACATGCAAATAATTAGTGTTTTTAACATGATTATGGTAGATGGGAAAACCAACATAAAAAGAAAGAAAAAAAAAAGTGGGTCGGGTAGCTTTTTCATCGTTTAATGGTGATGATGCTCTTTATAGATTTCTTGGCGCCGGATCCGGGTCATCAATCTTTGATTTGCTTCCTATAAGCTAATTATAATAACTTCACAGTAGTTTTGACAGTAAGTAAACTATTTATATCATACTTTGAACCAAACTATGAAAGTCAGGTCAATTCGGATCAGCCACAGGTTGATTTGTATCTACTTACATATAAGTGTTTGTTTAGGTAAAAGTACTTTAACAAGTTATTATATCAGGTACATAAAAATACGTTTTATGTCAGGATATGTTAAGTAAAAATAATTTAAAAATAATATATTTTATTTAAATTGTTTTAAAAATAAATTTGTATGATACATTATTTTTTTAGAAGCATTTGTATGATATACATTATAACACATTTGGTTTTTGGTAATGTTCATTCCATTTGCTTAAGACTTTCTTGATTTGGTTCCTTTTGTGGACATCTTTAGCTCCGGTTTCATATGCACTAAGATTACTCCCTTACTCAACATTCTCATCAAATAAAAGAAATTATTTAGCACCAATATCATTTATTTATATGAAATTGTGTAAAGTCACACGTGAAACAATAATGAGTTGTAGTTTTAAATAACAAAAACGGCATGCTGCTTAAATATCTATCATGCATCTAGCTGTACCTCAAAGGCTAAAAAATGTCCAAGGAGAATTGGTAAATCTGTCACTGTTGTAATAGTATTTTCATTACTCAAACTTTTCGTTTACATTGATCAAACTACTCACATTAAGGCAACACGGCCTCTTTTGTTATCCCTACGCATCCTTTTACGAAGTCGAAGTATTAAAATGGACATCCCGATAGGAGTTATAAGGTCAAGTCACAAGACAAAACTTGCTAGGGGAAAAGCAAATTAATTTATCAATCGAACTATTGCATTTCACCACAAACATGTACCCTTGTTCTATGAACCAATCAATTGGTGCTGTAAACCAACACAAGGCATGCTAAACTAATCACTTAGGGTGGCCAGAATATCCTGGTGGAGGATATACAACAGGGGGGGGGTAACCGGCGGGGGGATATTCTGGTGGAGGATATGTAGCAGGGGGGTGGTAACCGGCGGGGGGATATCCTTGAGCAGGCTGTCCATAAACTGGTTGTGGTGGAAACCCAACAAAAGGAGGAACTTGTTGATCAATGCGTGACATCTGCTGAACAGGAGGCACTGCCATTGCTGGTTGGGGTCCAAATTTCCCGTCACGCTTGTCCATCTCAATCTTGTGCTGAGTCTGCAAACAAAATTTGCTTAAGTGATAATTATCATGCATAGGACATAATGATTAACCATTTCAGAAATAATTGAATAAACTTACCTGCATGCATGCACAGACCCTACAAATAAAAAGAATAATAAAATTAGTACAAACTCCTTCCGCTAGAAAGTGAACAATATATATTTTGACTTGAGACAGAAGAGGAAGCCTTACGTGCAGTACACAAAGTCAGCCAAACAAGACAGCAGCTGAGAAGCCTCTTGAATTTCACTGCTTCCCACAATCATGGCAACAATAGAGAATATACATGCAATTTGTTGAAGGCAAAACATGAAACCCTAAACAAAAGAGTTACATGTAATTAACAGAATATCAATGAGAAAATAAAACATTTGCATGCGTATCTGGCGGTGAATGCAAGTGTAAAGCAGATAGAGGGAGGGAGAGAGTACAATAATGCAATTATCACATTGCGTGGTTTGAATGTTAAATTCATCTTGCAATAGAAAGCGGGTTGAGGCGACTGAATTTCCAAAGCAGAGGAAAACCTGAAACAAAGACGCATAGGAATAAATAAAGCATGCTACTTGAAAAAGCCACAGAAAATTCAAGACCCAGAAAACCAGCTCCAAAGGAATCCTGCGTGCTCTTTATTAATTCCAAATAACAATTTATAATTGCTCAAATGCTATTTCCTGACACCCAATAAATGAAATAAATGAACAACTTAAAACCAAAGGAACAGTTATAATTACGGCTCAACTTAATAAATGAAATCAACAGCTTACTTAGCACAACTACCTTCCTAAGTCCTCTTTTGACCATGAAAACAAAGACTTCAGTTCATCATTAACAAAGACAAACTAGTGAAAAGACACTCTAGGGGTCTATATTCTCCATTTTGAATACTGACATTTCTATCTAAAAGGATGTTCAGAAATTTTGAGTTGTATTTTGATTTGATCATTTGAGTCCCTGTAATTTTGAAAACTTTAATGGGTCCTCACATCCAACCTACAGTCGGAAACTTATAACACACTTCAATTGAAAATTCCCAATTATTTAACCTTAAATCTTCCAACTACCTCATTTGCTACTAGGGCGGCATCTAAAATATGCCTAGTGCCTACCTTCACAACATTCCAAGGAGAGATCAAAAGATTTTGCTTTGATGGTTAAACGTTTTAAGTTTTAACCCACCATTTATCCCTCACCATTAAGAGTTAACTATTTTTATCAAATTTCATTCGTGATTTCAAACACAAGAACAATAACAGCAGTAACAAGCCTAATCTCGAACGTTGGAAACAATTTACTATCCTAACCATAAAATCCTGTACGTGCATTTTCTTTTTCATTAATTCATAACCTAGCCATAAAGTAAAGAAAACAGGTTCACATTTTTATACCTCAGTGCAAAGGCAAAATTCTGGACATTTACTTTCTCCACACCTACCACTGCAAGGCATGTAGCCAGCACAACATGTGTATCTGGAACAAATAATAAGACAGATATATCACACAAACAGACTGTAAATCATTTTGGAATCCTGGGAAAACAGAAATAGTATCAATTACCTTGACATATCATCATAAAGGGCTCTTTTGCGAAGAAGGTAAGACACACATGGCGCACTATAATGGAACAATAGAAAATTAGATTACTTACTGCAGAAAATAAATTAAAGCAGTGACAGACACAGCAGATCCTCAAAATATCACAGCGACGTAGTTTTCTTAAGGATACAAACTATTCACAACCAAAATAAAGACAACATTTATCATTCACGATAGTATCAAATATTTCACGTATCACTTTGCTCGATACCATCAGACTCCGTTCACTCAGGATACAATACTGACATTGTCAGAGACCAGATTCCTTCAACACTCATCACCTACTGTCCAAGACATTATTGTCCCCAAAGACAGAGCCACGGGCCCGCCATTGTTATTTTACATTCACCAACCCCTTGACAATTCAGTAAATCTTAAACCACCCGGAATAAGCATAGTTTGTCTATACCCTACAATATGAATATGAACGTTTTTCACCCTTTCTTCCTCAGATCTACAGATCTTATAAAATACACAATTAAACGAATAATAACACCGATCAATTTGAACAGAGCGCAGAAACTCCTTTTTCTTTAAGCAGAATATCAAATTACTTCGTTAGTCCACGCAAGTCAACGTTAATGCGAGTTCTATAACTCGAAAATGATAAACAGCGAAAGTGAAAATTAAAGATTCGATTCCTCGTCCAAACGAACAAAATTTCAGACTAGAAACAACAATCATCAGATCTACAGAACAAGAATTGACAAGAACATCGCCATAGTGAGAGGAAGTTCCAGATCACATACCACCACAACGCGAGGCAACAATCTGCGCAAAGTCGTGTTTCGAAGACGATGTCAGTGTGAAATTAGGAAGCCGAAAATTGAAAAAGTGTGTGTGTGAGAGAGAGAGAGTCCTTACAAGGTGTATCGGCCTGAATGGATCTCAAGAGATCGGTGTGCCATAAATTCCGGTAATTCTGCCGTGACAGCATCTTTTCGATACTCTCCTGCGACGCCATGGCGATTGGGTTGTTGAGCAGTCACAAAACCCTACTAGATCAGATATATCCTTTCGGAAATGCGGATACGATATAGGTATATATAACAGATAACAGATATGAGGAAATCGTGGTCGTTTTGCTGAGAAAATAAGGAAATGAAGGAAGAATCCGCGTGGTTTTGGGTGTTGAAGCTTGGTTGATCCCAAGTAAGCCCTCTAAGTCTCTAACAGACAAAGTCCACCAGGACTTCAATTAATTATTCCCTACATCACCTTTTTAATTACCTTTTATTTTGCAAATAATCTTATAATAACAAGTATCAAAACAAATATCATTTTGCCAAAAGAACAAATAAGTATTAATACCAAAAACTGTATAATTTATTTTTTTTATATAATGCGTCAACTATTATAATTTTTAAAATAATTATTACAAAATTAATAATTATGAGTTCGAGTCCGAAAATCCTCTTTACATATACAAGAGCAAGACAATGCACAATCCTCCTCTTCATTCCTTATCCATTTGTAATAATTAGCTAATAAAATTAAGAAAATTAATATTTTAGTATATTTCAATTTCAATTAGTTGTTGTTTTTTTGTTGTGTTCTCACTTTACAAAAAAAAGTTGTATGGTAAATAAAATATGTAATTTAAAGTTAAAAAATTAAAGGAAATATTAACTAAAATGCTTTAACTGTATAAAATTTTGTATATTATTGTTTAATAATGTAAGATTATATAATTAAAATTTATTAATTTTTTAATTATTATTTTAAAAATTATATACAAAGTTATTTTATTTAGTTTATGATATAAAATCCTTGCAACAATATCAAACATAAAATATTATACAAAGAGAATAATTTTTATACATTTTTAATGTAAAAAAATTATATTATTAACTAATCTAAATTATAATAGGTTAAATTTTGGAGATAATTTAAATACTTATAATTTATTATATATTACTATTACTATAAAATCTAATTTGATAACAGCCTAAAAGAACTTATTGAACTATTTTATTCCTCTTATAAAGTGACGCTTAAAGATAATAAATGAGAATAGCGTTACCTTTGATTTTTTTTTTTTTATGACCTTTGATTTGAATGAAAGGGTGTTGAGCTCGTAATGAACGCCACTGTAATTGAAAGGCCACCTTTTTTTTTTTTATTGCTTTATCGGTTTTAAGATGTCTAAATAAAATAATGATTCTGTAAAAGTTTTTTATAATATTATTTAAACACAAAAGTACTACATAAATTTATTATTTTTTATAATAATTATTGAACATTACAAAACGTTATTTTGATCGATGGATAATATAAATTTTTTACACTAACAATATAGACATAATATTTTTCATATTTTTACATAAATAATAATAATAATAATAATAAATATGTAAGCTAGCAATATATATATATATATATTATAAAAGTTACTAGTGGGAATTGGAACGATTTACATGAAATCATGAATTGAAATTTTAGTGCAACTATTATACACTAAAAAACAGTCCAATATATAAATAGCTTTTTTATCGTTAAAATATTGATTATATTTTTAATTGATCCTTCCAAACTGTATAAATTAATTTAACATCAACCGGTTACAACAACTAAAATATTTGACTAATTGTATAAATTATTTTTATAAACTTGACTATATATATATATAAACACCCTCATAAATGTTCATATGACAAGATATTTTAATTTTTTTAAAATATATTTAATGTCCCTGATAAATCATTGTATTTTATTCAGATCCCTAATAAATTATTTTGTTATTTCAAGTTTTTGATATATTAAATTTTTTGTTTTGAATCTCTATCATGTATTACTTAATAAATCTTTCCAATATTATTTATTGTGTTAGGTCATTACTTAACTAACTATAAAAAATTAAAATAAAATTTTTAATATATCATATATCAGATACTAAAAAAACAACAAAAAATTTATTTGGGATTCAAAACAAAATTTAATTATTTATCAGGGACTTTAAACATATTTTAGAAAAAAAAAAAAAAAAGAGAAGCTTTTTCCACTGCTTTAAATATATTTTTTCCAAAGAATTTAGTTTCTTAAGGTTCATTTGTAACAATGTTTAAAAATGTAAAAATAACATTTAGATTAAACAAATATTTTAAAAAAATTATAAAAATGCACAAAAATTAAAAATTTCAGTGAAAATCTTTGAACAAAAAATTAGATGATAAAATTTACAAAATAATGATAGTTAAAGAATAAAATATGCAACTAAGCCAAAGAAAATTTGGGCTAGCTATACCCAAATTTGGCAAGGAGTGGAGAGTTATTATCAGATGTGCATATAGAAATTGGATGGGTATATAGAAAGAAAATCGTTTTTAAGGTGCAGTGAGACTTGGGCCTAGCGTTGGATTTGGGCCTCAAACAACTGAGCGAAGTCACTCTTGAGATTGAAATCTGAGTGAGAGCCTTTAAAAAGCAACTCTCAGAACTAATTTAGGAATTTGGACAAACTTGTTGAAGAGGGAATGGCGTAGCTAGGTACAATCACGTCATCGCCTTTGGCTGTTGAGGGCGTTTTTAGCTTAGCGTTGAAAAATGAAAAAATTTCACATTCTATTACAAATTCAAAATATGTATAACTTTCATTTAAAAGTTTGTTTGTGCATGTTAGATTCCACTGATTTTCAAACTCACAACTATTGGTTTAAAAAAAGAGAATCAACGTTGGAGTTGTTCATGTTACAGTTTTAGTGTTTACTGTGATTGTTTGGGTGTATTAGTCACCCCATATTAAAAATATTCAAACAATGATATAATATATATTTTTTACTTTATCTCGTCATATCTCAAATTAATTTATTCTACTTACTTTTCAAATTCAAAGTTATTAGCATCCTCCTCCTCTTTGGATAATTTATGGATTTTCATTGAGATTTTGTGGTAAAGGTTTTAAAAGGAAAAGCAGATATCTCAACCTAAGACAAGAAAAATAAAAATAATAATCTTACAGTATATTTTTTCTTACAATGTGATCTAATTACATAATGTCATACATGTTAATTTTTATAATAACTACTCTAAAGTTTCATATAAAATTATTTCTGATTCATTGACAATTCTACATGAAAATTGAAATCATCTGAAAATATTTTTTAAAAAAATAATATCTACAATATAATATATATATATATATATATATATATATAATTTCGTACCCCATTACCTAGAGGCTCTTCGCTATGCGAAGATATGGAGAATGGATGTTGTAAGCAGCCTTACCTTTACATATACTTTACCACTGCACCAGGATTCGCCCATATATATATATATATATATATATATATATATATATATATATATATATATATATATATATATATAATGGGAATATCCTATTTTGATTTATACTTTTTGTTAGACACTATTATCTTTAAATTTTATTAAGTAATTGTCCTTCTTCTCCGGTCTCCATATTTCATTTTCTTTTTAAATCTCTCTCTCTATAAATTAAATTACACTTTCATTCTAAAATTCCCACCCTCTTTGTCCTTCTCTTTTTTTTTTTTGAAAAAATTATACTATTTTCCCTATTTTATCATACTTAAAATTTGTATAAGGAAGATCAATATTATAATTTGTTAGTGTAAAATTTTGTCTTCTTTTACTTTATGAATCTTGTGACATGCAGCAGCACTGAAACTTATTTTATGATAGATGCTCAAATAGAACTGGTTCATTTTGTTCCAGCTTGACGAATCAAGCAAGCCAAACTGAGCCTGTAAAAAGATTATTATTATTATTATTATTATTATTCAAATAAATTTAGACAAAAAAATATGGGTCAATTTAGTGTTGATCAATAAGTCAATGGATAAGCCAAACTAAAAAAAATGTAACCCACTAAAAATTCTGTCAAATAGGACCGCTTTCCTCGCTTTGGACGTTGGGTTGGGTCAGACTGAGTAAAGAATAATTACAAATACTTTGAAAACTTATGACTATAAATCAAAATTTTAAACTTTTAAAACTAAAAATACCGTCGAAAAAAAAAGTACTGCACCCTACATCCAACTTACAAAATAAAAAATTCAGTAATTTCGAGGAGAGGGTGTAATACTGTAATTTAAAACAGAAATTACTAATTTGTAAGAAAACGTTTTACTTAAATTGGCACGAATTGTATTTCGTAAAAAAACATAATATATATTTTATTTATTACTAATTAATAATTTAAAAAAATATCCATGCACATAAAAGTTCGTATATTCTGTGCGTTAATTATTTCGTGGTGAATGGTTGAATTTAAATAAAAAGGGTCCACCAAGCGACCTTGGAGAATATATATATAGAGAGAGAGAGAGAACTAAACGTTTACCATAAAAATGTGGTGCATTAGAAAGAAGGAAGCGAAATACTAAACATCTACCATAAAGAGAAATACTAAAACGTCTACGAAAGGAGAAAATAACAATAGATAAAAAAAAAAAACAAATAAAAAAAGAGAGAGGAGAAAATGACAAAGTTGCAAGGATGATTTGCTGTAAAAAAACACTTGATAAAACTAAGTCTTAGACCATCTCTATCGGAATTCTTAAAAGGGTGATATTCTTGTTAAGAATGAGTCTTTGTTAAGCATTCATGATTCAACCATTGGAGGCAAACTCTTATTAAGCATCAGATGCTCATTTAAACACCGGTGTTTAAGATCATTTAAAAACAAATATATATATATATATATATATATATATAATAAAAAATAATTATTATGAGATCACTTGCAAAATTAAAATTATTGTTATTAAAATATAAGGATGTAAGGTTACTTGTTAAGCTTATTTAGTAAAAAAAAACTAAGTTGTTGAATTAAAGAAAAAAAATTCCTTAAAATTATAAAAATAAGTAATATGTAATTGTGTGACCTATTTTACTAAAGTAAAATATTTAGTAAAAGAAGTTAAAAAATCTCATAAAAAAATAATTATTACAATGAAGATAGAATTATCATTTTTCTACGGAATTGGTTAATTATATTTTTGTTAAATTAAAGATAAGAGTCAAATGGGATCCAATGATGTGAGATTATTTATAAGCAGAGATTTTGGGTTCAAATACTGCAACTATTTTTTTATTCCATCTAAAAAAATGAAGATGGTCTCAGATATAAATAAGTCGTAAAAAAAAGTGTAGCTTTAACATTTCCCTGCTATAAATAAGGGATGCAGTACTCTCAACTCTCAATCTGCGTCGTTAAAGTGAGAAACTTTGTCGTGTTGTTCAAGGCCTTCAATTTGATCGTTCAAAGCTCGAATTGTACTCACAGAAACAAATACATGAGACAAAATAGCATCCGTCACCAACCAAAAGAAGAAAAAAGAAACAACTAACTTCGTTATTATTATTCTGTAAGTTGTTTCAATAACCATTTTCTGTTCTGTGTTGTTTTAGTCGATTCATTTCAGAGGTTCAATTTTGTCTCTCTATGTCTTCTGATCTCTATGCTTTTGACACTACCTTTTACACACATTCAAACTCAGACTCGGTTTCCTCTGATGGAGTTGGAGACCTTCCTTTTCTCTCGGAATCTTTTCCTTTCTTCGCCAATTCTCAAGAGAATTCCAATGCTCTTTATAATTCCCTCGACCCGTTTTCCCCTTCTTTTTTCTCTTTCTCACCTCCAAGTTCCCACTTGGAAAGCCTTAGCCTTTACCATGCTAACCACGTGCAGCCTCTGTCAAATGGCCAAAACTTGGCAAATGAATTTGGAAGCTTCTCAGCTTTTGATGGGTCTGAAGTGAAAACTGAGGAATGCCAAATGGGTGTTGATTATGTCTACGGTCAGCAACTCCTTCCTCACAGTCACAGTTATAGTGGTGCTGAGAATTTTTCCAAGTACATGCTGAGGAGCTTCAGCAGCAACTCCTACGAAGGGAAACCTTACAGTGACACTCGCGAGGATTCTACAAAATTTCAAAGCCATGAGATGAGTTCCCCTGAAGACACTGTCTTTGGTGGACAAATGAGAAGGGTTTGCAGCACAGGAGATTTGCAGGTAAAATTAAAAACACCCAGAAGTTTTTTTTTTATTATAAATTATACTATTTTCTTTCAAAAACTATCTTGTTCGAAAGATTGCCAGATATTAAATGTGATAGTTCTTCTAATGAAAAATTTAAGCCTTGATTCATCCTTACGTTATAAGAGGATTTAACTCAGCTGAGAGGTTGAACAGCGTGAATTGTTGTATCTCATTATCGTCCATTAATAACACCATGATATAGTAATTATTGTAATTTGCTTGTTATTTTTGTAACATTTTTCTTTCAAAGTTGGTTAGATTGAAGCTTGTTTTATTTGTTGAGCAGAACATGAAGGGAAATCACATGTCTCCAACGGAGGCGCCGTTGTTGGAGGAATCGAACTTCAAAGTAGGGCGTTACAGTGCCGAGGAAAGAAAAGAAAGAATTTCTAAATACAGAGCCAAGAGAACCCAGAGGAACTTCAACAAAACCATTAAGGTAAGGAAAGAAAGAGTAACAAATAGTACTATTTCTTTGTAATTCAATAATGTCTCAATGCATGAAATAGTGGCGTATATATGTGTGATTAAGAGAAGTAATATGTAGGAATAGGTGAAGTTTGATATTGGATAAAAATAAAAAGTTTGAATAACATATTAGTGGCAAGATAAAAATCATAAAATCTGAGTATTAAGATTTTGGTTTAAGATATGAGGTGAATTTTATTTTATATAATTACTGATGACTTAGTATAAAGGTCTCTGATTTTTATTTATTTTTTATATGGTTACCAGTATGCATGCCGAAAGACACTTGCAGATAATCGACCACGCATACGTGGTAGATTTGCCCGCAACGACGAGGCCAGCGAAACTCCCAAGGTTTCATGTTCCACCCGAGATGAAGATGATGTCGATTTCTGGGTAAATATTAATTACTAATTTTGTTGCTTTGTCAGTTTTAATTAGCAAAAATGAATTAAAGCTGGTAAAATAAGATGATAGAATATGCATTTTTTTTATAAAGTTATCATCTAATTTCTCTAAAAGTTTATATACATAAGTTAATTTGAATGTATATGAGAAAATAATTTATTTTACTTCTCAATTTTCTTTTTCTCTAAATATTAGTGGAAACTGGATCTGATTAATTAGAATATTTAACTAGTACTAATAAGGTGATTTTGTTGATTACGTAGTTGAAGGGGTGTTGATATAATTCATGTGTTTTTCGTGCAGATGGAAGAATTGCGATTGCATGAAGAGCAAGACGATGTAACAGTGGTAACAGAACAGTATTTAATTGAGAAATTATGGAGCTAGCCAGTTTCAATACGGTGGCTTTTGAGTTTTAGAACACTGAATTGAGCCTTAAGGAAAGTTCAGGCTCATAGTGCTTTGTCAAGGAAAAGCCTCCATAAGTAATTTTAGGTGCAGATGATTTTTTTTCTTCCTTTTTTTATGTTCAATTAAATAAAATATATCGATAAGTCCGTGTACGTGGAATCTGAGATGTTCCGGAGGACAAACATGAAATTGGGTTGTTAGACAAGGATGCCCCGGTTAGATTAGTTGTAGTTGCACACTTGCACCCCTATATATTTTTTTATTCCAAGTTATGATTTACCAATTGATTAGTGTATCTGTGTGTATATAAAAATCATATTCCATAATCATGACATGTTTTTAAACAAAGGAGTAATTATGCCTTTATACATTCAACCTTCTTTGAAGTGAGGAATAAAATTAACACGAGATATATAATTAAGTATTTGACTAAACTTTTATTTTTAGTTTAGTAAGTATTTCTCAACCAAAATTTATTAATTACTTTGAAAATAAATTTAATTTTTTTTTTATCTATATATAAGATGATTAACCAATTATCAAATATAACAAGCGTTCATGTCTTTTAGACTTGATGATTGAAGGACTTTGAATCACTTGATAATAAATATATTCATTTTTTAAGTTTGACTTTTGAAAGATTATGAACGATCTAGATTAAGAAAATATAAATCATATTCTATAATTATAATGTCTAATGGAATCTTTAATATAGGATGATTGAGCCTTGAATCTTTGACTCAAATACATCCAATAAATAAGAATGACCTCCTTTGTTATCCTAGATTTATACTCATTTTAGAAATTTTCTAAACACTATAAAACCTCTAACTTTTAGACTTTTGAGATTTAAACGTGAATAAATAAATATAATTAACCCCTAATATTATTACTCATGTGAAAAGTGTCTTTATCCTAAAAATACCAAATAATAGTTTTTTTTAGTCAAATTATGATTTACAATTTTCTCACTCAACAATTCACGTTATCTTGGTAAGTATCATGAATACACAGCAGATCCTTTTTTTATATATAAAAAGTGATATTCAAGTTAGTAAAAAAAATGTAAAACTTTATACAATAATGGAACATACTTTTTCATGTTAACTTTTTCCTATTGTTGTGTATAAAAAGGTACTATTTAATTTACCTTAAAAAAATTATTTATTTTTTTATATATAAAAGTAAAGTTGGTAGAATATTATTAAAGTTGTGAATAGTAAACATATTTTCAATATTAAATAACATCCTATAAATACGTGTCATAGAGTTTAAAAAACATTCACATCTTATCATTTAATTAAAAATTTAATAATAAATATATAAAAATAATATAAATTCTGTCCTTTCTCACATATAAATTTGGAATATATGATAGATATTTCCTTTTTCCATCCACTTCAATTACTTCATAATTAATTTTCCAAAATTGGTTGTGTAATAGAATAATTACATCCGGCTGCATATATATATAGTTTATGTTTTGGCACTCTAGTGCTGTCAAATCTTTGCTCAAAATGATGATTTAGCACACAGCAAACTCAAGTGCGGAGTGGAGGACAAATGTCCTATAGCCATAGGTTCTGCTCAACACAAAGCGCGATTCTGAAATTAAAATTTCCTCTTCACATATTAAAAGTTAGGATAAAAATACCGCTAGCTGGCTAGAAGGTATGGGCTACTTATTAATTAGTTTCAATTTTCAAACACAACTTTTCCTATTTTGTTGATCTATAATGTCACTTAATTAATAATCTAATAAAACCGTCGAAAGTGTTTTATTTTAAAATGTAAAGTGTTTTTTAAACATAAATTTAGGAAAATAAAAAAGTTCGTTTCTTTGATTTTAATGTGCATTTTTGAAATGCATACATATATAAAAAATAGAGACAACTACATATGATATCATATACATTATTTTTTAATGCTTAAATAATGAAATTGTTTTAAAATGCAAAAAGTATCATTGAATGGAAATAGTAACAGAACAGCAAGGCAACGAGTGTGAAAATCAATTAACATGAAAGTGTTTTAATTAATTAATAAGTTCGAATTTAGATTCTAAACATGTAACTGTGTGTTAAATATTTAAAAGAAAAACTTTGTCACTTATAATGGATATATTCAACTAAAGTGATATTGATTTGTGTTAAAGATACATATATCATGTATTAAAAATGAAATAATAATAATAATAAGGCAAAGATTCCTTTATATTATTTTTTTTCACTTTAATAAAAGCTAGATTCAATTTTAGTTTATTTATTCGGCAGATATTTAATTAATTATTGAATTGAAAGATATAATAAAGGTATCACTTTGTCCTTTTTCTTCTGTTTTGAATTTAAAAGAAGCATAAAGAGTTGCATACTTTGCTCTTCAGGGCATAAAGACACAAATTGATTGCCAATTAAAAAATGCCTGAATTATTGTGCCGCGATTTATATGCCATATACGGCTGGCATAAAGTCTGTAACGTGTTAAGCAACCATTTTGGCCCTAATACTCACAAACATAGACACGATATGTATGTGAAAAATAGAAGAAAGCTCCTATATATGTGTAGTATTACTTTATATTGAAAATTAGGAAAGAAGAAAATTATTAAGACAGAACAACACAGTGAGTAGATGCAGAGATTGCCTTTGATATATTCTCTTCCTAAAAAATGACATTTCATTTATGTAATAGTGCCAGAGCAAAAGAGATGTTAGAGATGCTTTAAAGGGTACAATTACATGTTTCATTTCATAACTCAGCATTCATCAAGCTTTTCAACTTTCTTGTACTATTTCATAAAATGATCACATAATTTCGAGTAATAGAAATGAAGGTTTTCTAAATAAATGATGTATGATTAATCCTAGCAATAGAAAAAAAACCTAATTTCCATCATTCGATTAAAAGGTAAAAAACAGGAACCAAAGGAAACAAAAAGCATCTAATATAAGACATGAGGAAAAAAAATAAGACTCAAATTAAGACCGCATCTCTTCAATCCACAACTACCCTAGTGGCTTTTTGGATGTGGTCTCACAATCCCTCTAAGTTAAATAATCATAAATTAACTAGCTTCCTGTAATGATAAGAAAGTGATAGAAGATAGAGGGAGAGACAATGCCCTTAATGGGCAGAGCAGCAAGAGAAATTATGCTAATAAAATTTATGATCTTATGCACCCAAATGATTCCAAACGCCCACTTTTGACCAGCAAGCACCTCTTCGACATCCTATCATTGCAATGCTATAGATTATAACTAGATGATTAGCCTCTTGTCCTAAAAGAATATTATTCCTAGGGATGCTTGGTAAAGTTGTCCACTGACCCTTTGTTTAATCCAAGAAAAGTGTTCTGATTGGTACATCGAAGGTTCCACTGATCGATCCATGTCCTTTGGAATATTTTTCTAACATTTGATTAGCTATGAAAAACAAAAACAAAATGGCAGTGCCATTGTTTTGCCTTGCACACGAATGACACCATAGTGGACACGCCAAGTTTTTTTTAGTAATATATGGCAGACAAGAAAAAAAGCCCATGTTATCGACGATGGAACTTATGTCTGGGGTAAGACTGGGAAAACTGAAAAGTTAATTAGAGAACCCTTTTATTTGGCTTGAGTGGAGAATCCAGAAATGGTCAATTTGGTCATCATAAAAGTGTGCGTTAATACTATCCTATCCCAAAAGGACATTGCTCAGTGTTCATCTATTCTACCCGAACAAAACTTACATATAATTTTGTATTATCAGCTATAGTGAATTGAAGTTTTTCCTCAATAACTGAAGTGCTGTGACATCCTGTGCTCTCTAATGGTTAAATTTTGGTTTTTGAGGTGCTCATGACAGAACAACCAACGATGACAAGTTCTCACACCCACTTATCTAAGAATGACATTTATCATCAAATAACATTGTTAGATCATGAAGTATTGGTTTTTTTGGACGATATATATATATATATTACACATTTCTCTTTGTTTGCCTTCTAATGGAAATTGGGATTTGTTTGTGGTGACAAATTTTAACTTTGCTTACTCCCTCCTTCTTCCAATTAGAAAAAAATAATGTTTCAATTTTTGGTAAGGAAGCTTGGCACCACTAAATTGTTTCTCTTGAACATAGTTGATTTGTAATGAGTGCTTTTTTGTTTGGAATGAGATTCATAATGAAGAAATCAACTACAATTTTGCATAAGCCAAAGGTTAAAGCAGAGAGAATGTCCCAAAAAAGTAGTCAAATGCTAAAATCTCCCTAGGTCTTCGCAAGCTCACAAGATTCCTTCATCAACGTCTAAATAATGTATCCACTAAAAAGGAAACCGTCAACTAGTTTCTTTCCTTCCAAAAGCGTACGTGTGCAATATATATCTGATAGTGACACAATTGGTGATGTTTCACGGCGGCTGTGCGACCACCCTTTCTCAATACAACTCCACACCATCAAATTATATGCATATGCAAGACAAAAATGAAAGTAAATACGTCACAATTAACTTAACATATCCTTAAATACTACCGGTAGTGAATTTGCCGCATCTGTACGTAGCTGGTACCAGGGGTATATATTCGAGTATAAGATTGATATCATCTTTTCTATATTCGGTTCCTCCAGGTAAGTTTCATAATAAAACAAATAATTTAAGTCATTAGAATATAAATAATTAATATTGTTGATAAAAGATTGAGAAGTGTTAGCAATACTCATCCAAACACACACTCTCCTATTGGTTGAAACTTATTGAAAACTATCAAATCAGGAAAGAATAATTAAATGAAAAGTTAGACCCATACGGATTTGTGATCTTCAATAAATTTCAACCAATAGAGTGTTTAAAAGAGTATGTTACTATTATTTTTCAAGAAAGTTTTATAATAATGCACAAAATGACTAAATATGTTGCCCATTCCACCTTCTTGTTAACTATGGAAAATACATTATCTTGAGAACTATAAAATGCCAAGATATTTTTAGCATCATTGCTACCGATTGCAAAAAAAGGGCAGTTTCACATTCAATTAAAACACCATTCATTATGCAATCCAGATAAGTAACATTTTCCAATCATATGAAATGGTTTTACACATTTTGGGACCTAGCAAAAACATGATAAGGTTGAAAGGGAGAGGAAATATGGTTCCAAGATGATGATAGCTCAAAAGGTGGAGCGGTTTGAATATTTCAAAAAGTTCAAAAAAATTGGAGGGTGTGAAGAGTAATAAACGGGAGGTGCAAATAGCATCTCCCTTAGCAAAACCCCACGTATAATTTCATAACCCCCCCATCTCCTTCGAGGGTTTTCATTGAACTTTAGGTGGGGTTTTTTCTCTCCATCATGAGTTTTTTTTTTCTTTTCACCTTTTTCCTTCATCATTACCACCACCTCTTTTCTTCCTCCTCCTGACTTTACCTCCACCTTTCCTTCCTCCTTTTCCAACCAACACCTTCACCTTCCTTTTTCTAACTTTCAGTTCTCTATTGTTGTCTATGGCACTTTCCTTTGTGTCCCCACCCCTTTTCCATCACATTTACCCTTTCAAGTGAACTTATAGTAATCTGCCTAATTGTATCAAAATCATTAAGAGTGTGTTTGGATGAGAAAATTTAAAATTTTGAGAAATTTTAAATTCTAAGAATTTTAAATACTTCAATTGAAATTCTTTTATTTTCAAAATTGTATTTGGATTAAAAAAAAATTAAAATTGTGAGGATAAAAGAAAATGAAGGCAAAGAAAAGAGAAAATATGGTTGGTGTGCTTCCAAAGAGAACACTGATGCAGCATAGGAAGTCGTAGGAAAACTGGGACACGACGATATATCTCACCACACCGACCACAGTATTTAGTCAACAGCGCAAGACATGACACAGGTCCTCCGCGTCGGCGAGCACTTCTGCCGCATGATAGATAGTGACGGTTGCTCCCCTGACTAGCAGGTGTAGCTCTATGTGTCCCCCTACGCCCAAACTCGATCAATGCTTTACGAGTTCAAAAGATATTTCTTGAAGAAAAGGATCATCAACGTGAGAAAAGAGTCGCGAGTTCCAGAACGGGATTTTGAGAACTTTTTAGGTGGAAAAGAGGATGAAGGTTATAAAGAAAATACGTGAATGTTTTAGAAAATTCTTCTATAAAGAGAATTTCAATTTCTCACCTTTTAAAGAAAAATTAAAATTTCACATTTTTAGTTATTTAAAATTCTGTTTTAAAATTTCAAAAATTTAAATTCTTCTTAAAAAAACATCTAAACAATGAATTTTAGATTACATAAATTTAAATTCTCTAATAAATTACTTTCCTCAATTAAAATTCTCCATCCAAACGCACTCTAAGAGTAACTTTACACAACATTGTTCTACTCACTCAGATTGTTATCTCTATGCAAGCACTGACTGACTCAAATTCAGAAGAAATAACACGAAGTACCAATCCAAAAGAAATAAAAGAAGGAAAGAAAACAACTAAAAAAGTCCAAAAATGTTCAGGACACTATCAAGGTTTATTTGTAACAAAGAGAATGTGTTATTGTGTTTGTAATTTCAAGATTGCTAATATTTAGCTAATTAACTTTGAGCTTGTGTCTATTGTCTATTTGTGGTGCAATGCCATAATGTTCTTCCTTTAACATTCTACGTTTTTGTCAGAGTCTGATGGACATTTTCAGTAATTGATTCTTTGAAGTTTGAAGAAAAAAAGTCAAACATCTGTAACAACCAGGAAAAAATAACTACACATCTATGACGAGGAAAAAGTAAAGTCACACGCCTCAACAAATTGGTGCCGGATAAAAAACCGTTGTTGAGTTGAGACAAGGGTGTAAACAAATTTGCCTTTTCGAAGGCTGTATAATATAGCCTTGGTTGCCTCTTTGTTCACATGAAGGAAAAAATAACCTGTTTGACCACATCTCCATAAAGTGAACAGTTGAAAAATAAGCATTATGCCTGCTTTTCGAAGCATCCAATGATTTCAGTGTATACAAGTCTCCTTTTTTTTTTTTATGAAAAAGGCAACCAGCATTGTGTCAAGTAAGGCTGTAAATCCTGCATACTTGATTACTTTCGTATTGTACCATTACAAAGCCGCCACATAGGTGCTCGTTTCTATTCGCAGAGCAGGTGTGCACCATTTAGGTTGCGCCATATCTTCTTTTAAACAAGAAATGTCTCTTCGCTGGATCTTTCGGCTTGCTCTTGATCTGTCCTTGGCCTTTGTTACGCCCAGTACTGCACGGAGAAGAAAGCAATTATGACCAAAGATCTATACGTTTGTATATCAGTTAACAGATCAAGGTTCTTAAGATCTCAAAAAGACAATTCAACAGCTTGAGATAAATTACTACATAGCATACTATATTGTTTCAGGCAAAAAAAGGATAACACACCTGTACTCCATATAAACCATCCCTTTTGCGCCTGACATTGCACTCATGGATCCTTGAGAACGACGGGCACTCTGAAGGGCTATTTCATCTGCATCTTCATCTAGTTGCTCTAATCCAACTTGATCGTCACCAGCACTCAACACCTGATAGATACACATTAGTTATTTGGCAATGAGCAACTCAATTCTAAGTCAAAAGGGAATGAGGATGCAAACCTTTCCAAGAAGTGCCAATTGATCCTCAAGACGATGATAGCTCAAATTAGGCCCTTCATCGGGAGGAGGCAAGCTAGTAATTACCTGTCAAGTATTATCAAAATCTAAGCATATATAGATTGAAATCTTGACAAGAAAGTTATGGAGGCCAACATACATTAAAAATTATCAAGCCTGGCATCGGAACTACGATTACAATAGGTTTTGAAAACTAATCAGTTCAACAAAATTAGGTAATTATGCATTAATTAATCATTAATGCACTGTTTGGTGAGAGATTTGGAAAGAGAAGAAAGGGAAGTAACCACGTATTTAGACTTAGATTGAGTCCAAATATATTAGCTAGTTTCTTTCTTTTCCTTCCTTCTCACCAAATATAATGCCCTTCTTGAGTACTTCACGTGAACAAACAAATAACCAAGGTTATAGCAAACATAACATACACCACAGGAAAACTTAGAATCCATAAGTGCTTTTAACACTAACAACTTGCTCTACAGTATATTTCAAGGACATAACGTTTAAGTAGCCAAAGAACATCATAGCAAAGCAGCAACTGGTTGAAATTGTTTCACTAAAAAAGAACAGATGCATTATCACAAGGAAATTCAGCTCGTTCCCACTTATTCCAAGTAAATCGAAAACTTCAAACAAAGTAGAGCAAATGTACAAACCCATGTGTGCTCTAGGAAAAATAACTAGAAATGCAACATGGAGTGAACCTAACCTTAAAGCTGTAACCCTGATCAATTAAAAATTGCTGTCTCTTAGTTGAGTAATACATCTCCTGCAAATACAAGTACGACAAAGTGCACAATACAGGATAAATATCCCATATGATAGTTTTATTTTTCAAAGAATGCATGATCCGATGAATGAATACAGGACTTGGCATAGAATAAATGTATACCTGGGTATCAATTGAAACAAGGGAATAAAAAAATGCATTATACTCCTCCTTGCCCCCTGCCATCCTATCCTCAAGCTTTCCCTGGCATTTAATTCATTAATTTGAATGTCAGCCAACCCATAAGCACAATGCTTTACTGACAGATAACATAAACAACATGCAGCAGAAAATTCCCCAGTTTCCACAATCAATCAATCATCATTTGAACATTAAAATTCAATCTGTAGGGCAAGTATGATAGACCACAACATGTAGAAGCGTTTAGAAACTGACCTTGGCCCTAAGAATACGACCCAGACGCTGGGCTTCTTGTCGCCTTGAACCAGCATGTGAAGAGATCTGAATTATTACGTTTGCTTCAGGAATATCAATTGAGTTGTCACCCACCTGAGAATATATACGAAAGCATGTGGGGATTAGATGCTAACAGGGAATAGCACACAATATTAATAACATCAACAGGAACGCAGGAAGCACCAAGGCAGGCAGGTATAGAACATACTAGTTCTACATGTTGCAAAATGCTAGGTAATCAAACAAAATTTGTGAAGATACACCCATTCAAATGTTCATATTGATGGACATCAAGATGACAAACCAGTATTTTCCTTGATATAACGAATAAAAGTAAAGCAAATAAGCCTCAAAATAAAATTAAAAAAAACAGGAACACATACCTTGGAAAGAAATATAGTATTTATATCTTTGCTAGTTTTGAATGCTTGCAAAATTTTTGTCCTCTCAACATGACTGTACAGCATATAAAAAAAGAAGGTTCAAAAACAGCAGAACCCTAATCACAGCTTCCAATAAAAAAGTCAATATATGGCCTCAGCACCTTGTAGCACCATATATCATTGGTTTACGGAGTTTCATAGCATACTCAGTGAGAGCAAACAGATTATCAGCAAAGACTATAATTTTATCACCACGTGTCCTTTCATGGAAATTTATGAGAAACTCACATGCTCTGAACTTATTAGGATTCATCACGTAAAGTGCCTGTAGATGTAAAGATAATCAATTAAGATGAGTGAATTCAAGCAAGTAAACTGGGAACAAATTTTGACTAATTAAAAGTTTTAATAAAAAAAATTTTAATCCACAAATAATAAATAAAAATTCAAAACCACTTTCACCGAACATGCAGTCTATCACGGAAAATAATCAATTTTTTCAGCAGAACCCATATTTCATAATCACCCCTTAAATATTCAATTACAAAGATTTACAATGTTCCAATCGGCCTTACCTGCCTCTTCTTGGAGTTCTCTTTCTTCAAATACTCGGCAAAAAACTCTTTTGTCATCGGACACCATACTTCAGCACACTGTACATTTGCAATAAATCCACCTTTTACTAGATCTAACCAATTTGCCTCATACAGCTTGGGACCAATCAGGAAGTTCAGATCTGTAATCCTTTCGTCCTCTCTGACAAGTGTAGCTGCAATTCCAACAGTCAATCCCTCACTCTTAGTAGAAAAGGTTAAGGTCATGGTCAAAGCAACATTAAACTAATGCAAAATGGCATACCTGTGAGCCCAAGTTTACAATGAGATTTAGTGATACTGATGACTTTACGAAACATATGGGCCGGAACCACATGCACCTGGTTATCATGCCAAGATATTATGCATAAGGAACAACCTTAAGATTTAGGCAGGGAGTATATAATCATAAAGTTGTGTGGCTACCTCATCCATGAGGAGCAATCCCCATTCTCTGTTTCTTATTTCTTCAATGATTTTTTCAGATTCTTCAGACCGTTTACCACCAAAAGCAACCATATTATATGTCGTCACAACAACTCCAGCATTACCACGGAATCTCTCTTTGCTATCAGACGTGAAACGACATATTTGTTCTTCTCGGATAGTTGACCATAGTTTAAATTGGAAAGCCCACTGATCTACAGAAACAGCATTTGTTGCCAAACAGAGGCAGCTTTTTTTTATCCGGCAAGCTGCAGAAACACCAACTAAGGACTTACCAGCACCACAGGGTAGAACTATTATACCAGATCTTGCTCTACCTGAGGTGGCAGACATTAAATTGCTCTCAGAAGTAATTTATGTTTCAATATGCAATTTACCCAAGGCAGACATACTGTTACTTGAGTCATTAAGAAAAGATGACTCTTAACTACACTAGAGATAAGTTACACTAAATCACTCATCCTTATCTTTGATTTTAAACATAACTTTGGATTTCCAACACATCAACTTCCACAGTTATATGTAAAAAATCATGTCAAAGATAAGGATTAGCGTAACTTATCTCTAGTGTAGTTATGCATCAAAGATAAGGATCAGTGTAACTTATCTCTAGTGTAGGCAAGCGTCAACCTTTCTTTATCATACCAACACATCAATTTCGAAAGTTATTTAAAAGAATAAAAGAAACTAAGAGGATTTCTTCTTTTTGGGGGGGGGGGGACTCCTACCCGCATTCACCGCTAACCCTAGTGGCTTCCAAGTAAAAAAAATAAAAAAACGAAAAAAAACATTGACCAAAGCTTGCATACTTCTAAAACAAGTCTGAATATTTTCTTTTACTAAAACTTCAATTTTCCTTCACAGCACTACACTGGTTTAAAAATGATGCTGAAAATTATAGTCTTGAAAATATGCAAAACTGGAAAGGTGTGTTTTAGAACTTAAAGACAAATAATTCAAGAAGTCAATTTCATCAATTTAAAATATAACAGTTGGTGGCCACCCTTAAATTTAGCATGGGAAGAGTGAACTGTTAGTGACATATGTCCTTGCAAATGCTGTCAGCCTTACCATTTCCAAACATTTTACTAAGGCTCTTCTCTTGATATGGCCGTGGTTGTGCTTGAGGCTTTAGTTCCATGTCAAGGTCTGGGTTCACCTGCAGCATTGAAAGAGTTATACTCCATGAGTCACACATGAAGTTTAAACTCCATGACCATAAATTTGTAAGATTTTAACATCAGTAAATATATTGATTATAATCCTCAACGTTGTTTAGTAGCACATGCATATAAAGCATTACTCACCGTGTCATTTCTGAAGTCATACTCCTCCAACATGGGATAATTTAAGGCATTTGGCAAGCAACGTTGCTTTACATTTTCAACCTGCATATAAATGAGAAAAATTTAAATATAACAGTTTGATGTATCCTAATGGGTTCAGTTTTTTATTGCTCTCCCTCAGCATTTTATGGATATATGTAATTGGGTCAGGTTGAAAATTCTATTGAGTATACTTTTCCCCTTTTCTATGTATTAATGTCTTTAGCTAAGTGAGCATTTCTTATGCTTTCACTTAGTTTAATAATATTTCTTGGCTTATAAGAAAAAACTCCAATCTGATTTATGATAACTATCTAGTCTATTCTTTGAAATAGCTCTCATTAACTTTTCCCCAAACAAAATTTAAACTTTCTAAGAATATTCTTGTAGTGAAACTAATGGAATATTTTGACACTATTATTTAAGTATAGGAGAATTCTACAATATAAGTCATGAACTACTAACAGTGATAAGAATTAACACTTATCACTGGCAACCAAAAGCACTCCAAACAATGCCAGAGCTGCATCATATAGAGAAGTAAGAATGTAGCATTAAAAAGTGTATTTAGCTAGCTCTAATTTTAATAAATGTATATATTCATTTTTGTTTTCTTAAATTTAATACAATTAACTCATCCAATTTCTTTTTCTGAAACATGAATGACCTAATCCAGCATCATTTCCCAAGACAACAATTTTGAGGTCTGACTTGGGAATATAATGTAAAATCTAAATATCATGGATATATAACACGAGACACAGACATGATTCAACATGAACATGGAAATATGGAAATTTTTAAAATCATAGCACATAATACAGCTATAATACATGCAAAATTAATCTAAAATAAGCATAAAATAAAATTCTTAAATCACGAGAGGATTCATGTTTCCAAAATGACTTGTGAAAATTCCAAAATGACTATGATTCATTGTAAACATAACAAAAATGCTATAGTTTATCTAAATTTTATGGTATTGTTACAGAAGTTTAAAATAAAAAGTAAAAAATATAAAATGCAGCTAGAAATATTCAAAGTGTCCTTGCAGTGTTTGACATCTGTCCAACACAAAGGGTACTATTAATAAGTATTTGTGCTTCTTAGCATAAAATAAAAAACAAACAGATCAAGAGTAAGAGAGTAAAAAATACTGTAATCTTCTCCAGAAGCTCACACATACATTACCTGAGAAGGATCAATTTCAAATGAATGGGCTTCTTTCTCTTCTGCAACCGCTGCCACTTCTGCTTCATTTAGCAACTCATCATGAGTGCCTTCAATTTCACCTGCTGCTTTGCTGATTGTAAATCCATCTCCATTTACATTCTAAACAAAAAACAGCAATATGGGAAAAGTTAGCAATAGGAATGCACACAGCAAGACAACACAATATTCTTGGTAATGTCAGAAAAAGCAATTCACATTAGTTGTCAATAATCTGCAAAAGGAGAAAAGAGCTATGAGCAACCAATTCAATATAACATGGCAGCATTTTAGTAGAGAATGACTAAGGTATGCACTAGCAGTATCAAAATAGAAACCAAACAGTAATAAAGGAGTTCAATCCAACGTGCCCCACAAATATCCACAGACAAGGAAATACTGGATTGTAGTTACAGGTAGGGCAACAAATCAGCCAAGAATAACTAAGGATAACACACTGGGAACATAACTATTTTTGTGCCCATCACCAAGGCCTATGTAAGGGAACAAACCAATTATATTTATCTGGACATGAAAAAGACATTAAACAAAAGGGTCAACCAAAGCCACACCCCAAACAAGTTGGAGCCCAACACACAAAATAGAAAATTTATTACACACCTCAGAAATAATCCTTGATCGAGATATAGTTTCATCCCGGAGCAATGTCTTCAATACCTGCCAAATATGGTACGATGAATCACATGAGATCTTACCACTTACCATAGGAACACAAGATGTAGAGAAAGTGGAAGCGTCATTTTTATACCTCCGGAAACGGGGATTCAATAAAGTATCGATTCTTTTTGAGCACGAGTTTCACTTTGCCATAATTTGCAGTAGAATCATGTATAAATTTAACCATCTCTTTGGGAAGCTTGGTCTTGGATAACTTGTTCAAAACACTTATGACTGTTTCTGTTTCCAGACCAACCGAAACAGCCGCATACAGCGAGTGTGGAGTAAGGTTGTATTCGTGCATAGACTCCGGCCTATGCATCACCATCCCACACATCAAACACATAAGTACAGTTCCAACATTTTAACATGCCATTGCACTTGATATCTCTCTCATATTAACAATTTCTACCTGCAAACAGGCTCGGCGATGGCGATAAGAAAATCATAAGCATGCTTGTATAAAGGGGAGAAAGTCTCGAGGAATATGCGGCCATTGCCACAGGCCCACAGAGGGCGATTGGGGTGATCCGGTTTCAGCTCTAATTTGCTAAAATCCTTGGTTTTACCATCTGTAAAACCCTCAATTCATCATCAATATATCATCGTGTGCGTGACCCATACAACAATCCTACGGATAAGTAAATCTGTAAGTATTAAAATGAACATTACCGTCATCGTCGTACGCATCTTCGCCGCCATAACCATCGTCATCGTAGGCGATTCCTTTTTGGGGATCTTCCTGCTGCAAACAATGTGAGAAACGATAAATTTAACAGAAACAGAAGAAAGAACGAAGTATCAAAGATGAACTGACGAATTTAGTGGAAGCCTTGAGCTTTTTGAACGGGGGTCGTCCTCCTTTTTCGCCTGTGTTTATGAAATTGAAAGAGAATTATTATTATTATTGCATATATAATTCCATAGATGGATTAGAAATTTTGGATGAATGGTGAAGTACCGTATCCCATGATTCCAATGGATTGTGTTAGGGTTTTAAATTTTGGGTTTATTTTTTAAAAGTGTTCTTTCTCTATGAAGTACTGCAGAAATCAATAATCGAGAACGAGAATGTAAGCGCGACCGAATCTGCGTATTTATACATCCATTTTTCCGTTACCGCTAATAATAACTGCGAGGGAGAAGACAGTGCAGGTTCCGTACACCCAAACATTATGGGCCGGCCCAAAACAGTTAGTTTTGGGGCCCGCTATTCAAACCCTTTTCTTTCTTAACACCCCTCAGATTTTTTTTTTGTACTTCTAAAATTCTAGGCTAAATATTAACTTTGGTCCATAATGTTTGAGTGTTTTTGATACATTAAGTTTAAAAAAATTTATTTTATTATTGTATATTTTCATAAGTTTCATTTTATTATATTAAGTTTTAAAAATTTTATTATAATCTTTTATATTTTCAAAAATTTCATTTTAATCATTTTTCGTTAAAAATATTAATATTCCGTCAATAAATTTAAAACATTGAGAGAGCACTAACATTTTTAATGGACAAAACAAAATAAATATATATAAAAAAAATGGTTACGACTTTACAATGCATTCATGTTATCATAGAGATGATTTATTATTACAATATTAAATTAAATTACTGTATTATTAATGTATAAATAAAATAAATATAAAAAGAAAAAAATTACACGACAACACGCTTGATGTACGGGACCACACTAGAAAAACTTATTAATTCACAAGTTAATACTTGAAAATATAGTCGCCCACTGACAAGTTACCCCCTGAATAGAAAATATTAAATTAATGAGCAAGTTTTTGAAAGAAAAAAGAGCAGATTATTTTCTTATATACAGCTTAGTGAAGTGAAAAGCCACAAAGGATAGAAGAAACTACTAGCTGGATATTGGTCATCCAAACATGATGCATTGTTAACCATTTTTATGAAGCGAATATCAGTTTACTGCTTGCAGCAGCTTATGTCCGATTCAGGAAACACCTTGTTTGGAAAACGACAAGGTTGAGCACAAAGGACAACCCTCACTTGCAACTTGCAATGCCATTTCTCATAAAGGGATCACCTCTAATGACAAAGCCATCCAGCATAACTTTCAACTTTTTATATATATATAATTTTGAATATAAAAATTGTAAAACAGTCTTAACTCTCTATATCTTTTTTTTAAGATTAATTAATTTTTTTTATATGAGGAATTGATTCATTTTAAACGTAACGGTTGGATGCAAATTAATCATGCTTGTGATAAAAAAAAAAAATTCTCTTAGAAATTCGAATAATTATTTTTGTCAAGAATCAAAATCGAATAATTCAACTTTAATTTGAACACATTAATCACTTGTGCTTAATCAATTGTGCTTAATCAATTGGTTATGAACTTATTATTTTTTAAGTATTCTTGTTATCAATTTATTTTATTTATAAGGTTTAAAAATAAATTAATACATTTTTAGAGAAATTTGTTATTTAGTGTTAATTCATAAAATTATATAAATACAATAATTAAGATAGTTATAGTAAATATATTTTGATTAAATTAGGTTAATTATTTTAGTTATTAATTTATATTTTATGTTTTTTTATCAATCAAGTATTTTTTTTAGTGGAAAGTACTAATCTTTCAAATACTAAGATTCATTTAAATGGTTAATATTTTTTATTTTTTTTTTACCAAAACTTTATCGACAATTAATCTTCATATGAAAAGTTTAGTTAACCATCTTTATATATTCTCTTTGTTTATAGTTATAGGATTCTTTTTAAAATTTGTTTGTCTTTTTTTATGATTTTTTTAATTTATACATATATTAATAATTTTGTCCTATATATTTTTATCTAATTATTATCTCTGTAAATATTAGTAAAAAATAATTAAATAAATAAAAATAATTATTTTAAAATATAATACAGATAATTAACAATTTTCAATTAAATTAAGTATTTTTAAAAATGACCTAAATGGAAAGGATGTTATAATTATAAAAAGATGAAGTAATCACTTTCATTTATTTTAACGTATAATTAATTATTTATCCAGGTAAAGAGATACTAGTACACAAAAAGCGGTGAATGATCCTTTTTTCCATGATATCATAGAACGGAGTATTTATTTATTTGTTTGATGTTTATAATCTTAACGCGTTTGATGAAGTGAACGGTTGAGATGTGAGGAAAGCGAATGAAGAAGGGGTAAGTGGAGGAATTTTCAATTTTTCCGTGCAATTCTTTTTCTCGTACACGTAAAGCTGCCCTGCTGCACTCGCACACTCACCAACACATCATCGTGTCAAATACCAACGAAAGCAACTACTGGCGCATTTTCTTCTTCGTCTTCGTCTCCTCTTTCTCAATTTCGATTTCTCAATTCTCAATTCTCAATCTCAAGGTTCAATTCTCCATCGCCAATCCTTTCTTTCTGCTGATTTCCTACTAATCACTTACTCGTATCCCCCCTCCTTTCCCTTGCTTTTCAGCTCAACTATTCGATCCTCTGTCCTTTTCAATTTTTATTTTCTGTACCTAATTCATCGCGTTTTCCCCTTCCTTTTTTTCAGCTTAACTATTGCTTGATGACTGTTTCGAATTGAATTCGTTGAAATTCCGCGTGAGATTTATCTCTTACGCTTATTAATCTCTGTTTTACAAGTTTCAAATCAATCGCATCTCATTCTGATTGTTTTGCTTATTGTTAATAGTTCGTCTTGATGAATTGGATTGTGTTTCGGAAAGTTAGGTATTATTACTCTCTTTCGGCGAGGTAGAGTAATTACCACGCACGCACGATCGTGAATTTGCGATACCTGAATGATTTCTTCACTCTCGTGCGTGTGTGCGTGTGTAGCTTGAGTGTAAAATTATGGCCTTATATTAATTACTTATCCGAAGGGGTTTTACATGTATATGCTGATGAAGTTGAAATGATGCAATCAGTGTGTGTGTGTTGTTTAAGTTTAAATAATGGTCTTATATTAATTAATTATCTGAAGGAATTTTGCGTGTATATGCTGATGAAGGTGAAATGATGCACTCAGTGGCAATAATTACTTTTGGATGCTGGAGATAAGGCGTGATGGGCGGTTGCTGTTGTTGTTGTTCTTCTAAGGAGACTGTGTTGAGCGCTCCACCTGCGTACTACTATGTGTGTGTGCTTTTCATGTTTGAATTTTGTGCTTTTACTTTATTTTTATTTTTTTGCTTTAGCCTAACTTTGCTTTTCTGAGAAGGATTTAATTTAATTGTTGCGGGACATGCATCGATTTCACTGCTTTGATTAGGTTTGAAAAAGTTTCCAGTAATTAATATTCAGTATTTTCTCTTCAACAAACCCAAACAGGAAGAGAGTTTGTGTAATACTACATAGATGTGTGATTTTTAGACTTGGCACGGAGGATGTTTGTAACTCGGTTTTCTATCTACTAAGGGAAGGTTAAAGTGTAAGCTTAATGAAGTCTGTCCATGTGAGAAAAGAAACTGATAATAAGCGAAGTTGATTAGCTTACGGTCCTCCATTTATTAGAAAGAAACAAATAATTGGTCCTCCAGTGATAACTGAATGCCATCAGTTTCAGTGTTTTTAAGAACTAATATGATGTCACTTTGAGAACCAATTTAATGGCATAACATTGAAAGAGTAGTATGATGCATTCATAAAGGGAGGGTTAACCTATTAACATCTAATTTTTTAGAGGACCAAAATGGTTATTTTGCTCTTGATAAAAAAATAAAATAAAATTCAGAACCTGTAAGGTGGACCTGTTTTATGTTTTGTTTGATGAGATTTTGAAGTCTACTTTTGGTAATTATTAGTATATAATTGCTTTCCAATTTTCCATTGTCTATTTTCCATGGTTGTGATATCAATTGTTATAGCATTGCTTCATTTGCTGCATTCTCTTCTCAGCAGTATCCAAGAGCATCAGAAGAGCATGTTCCTCTATCTTCTCACCCGGGTGCTGCTTCTGCTTTCTCTGGGCGGCTATTGGTTGATACTAATCTAGATACTTCATCTCCTGATACTTATAGACCTCCTCCTGCTCCTATCCCTTTCAATGTTACCTTAGGTACCACTCAAACTCCACCTGCGGCTCAAGAAATTCGTAGTGACAAGAATAATACTTCCTTGCCTTCTACAAATTCTAATGCAATTCAAGAACCAGTTGCTAGAGACATTCATGGGACCTCAGCTAAGTTGGAAGAGCCGAAGGAATCCGAGTGCAAAGTTCAGACTGATCTGGAGCTAGATTCTGCAAAGGGTTCCGAAATTGAACTTGCTAAGTCGGGGAAACCTATAGATTTAGTGGAAGAGGAAGATGCATGCCCAATCTGTTTAGAAGGTGATGTTTTCTTAGCTTTTTATATAATTTCTTTAGCTGATGGTATTAATTAAGCCATTTATTATGTAACGGTTATTTTGTTTTTGGTTAAAGTTGAGAACTGATGATGGATGTATATCTTTTTATCCTGGCAGAATATGATGCAGAGAATCCAAAACTCGCAACAAATTGTGACCATCATTTTCACCTTGCATGCATTCTGGAATGGATGGAAAGAAGTGAAACTTGCCCTGTGTGCGATCAGGTTTCCCCCAATCATTACCAATTTCTCATCTACCTTTAGATCTGTGTGAAGATACCCTTGTGAATATGACACTTAAAGCAATTCTTTGTTTAACGCAGGATTTGGTTTTCGACCCTCCCATTGAATAATACATCAACATAGGAGTTCAAATATACTGTGTAGTGTTTGAGAAGCGAGGTTACAAAGTCATGAGTTTAATATGATAGCAACCCGAACTTATGGCTGTATTTTGATTGTTTCGTTTTCTGAGTTTTCTGGGTTTATTCCATTTTTTACTCAGAGTCCCTGCGTTGCAGCATACAGGAAATTAAAGGAAATATTCTCTGTTTATAATTTCATCATTTAGAATGTTTTTAAGTGATAGCCGGATACTACATGCGAAAACAGCGGTCGATATGATTTCTCTTGTGGATTGTAAGACTTTTGTTACATTGTCAAAGAATGGTAGGATGTTCTCACTCTGGTTGTACTGCTTTCATGGGAATAGGAGTAATTCTTGTTTGAGTTATTACTTTCAATAACTTTTTTGTATATATTAAATTTCAATAATTTAACAGTTGCATATTTTGATATTATCCCAAGATTTCATGCACAGAAAAATTGAGATAAATTGAACATTTGTAGTTAAATAATCTTTTAGTTAATCTTTATTCATATTTTAAAAAAGTATATTATACATGAAATTAAATTTATTTAGGTCATGTTTACATAAAAAAAAAATCATATACACTTACAGAAAAAGAAAATGAGTAAGTAAACTAAATTGATCCTTATATCTAGGTTGAAATTAACTTATATACTTAATTTTTATAGATTTTTTTTCACTTGACTTCTCCAAAAGTTAAGGTGTACATTATACAAGTTAATTTTGGCTTATGGAAAATCTTAGTAGTACTTTATCATATACATTATATAAGTTAATTTTGGCTTATGGAAAATCTTAGTAGTACTTTATCATATTATTTTCTTTTCCTATGAGTACTTAAGGAAAAAAAGATTATAGCACTCTCATGAAATGATTTTTTTTAATGTTTATGTCTTCCATTCCAAGGAACATCATGTCAACTATATAACATTTATAAGAAACATGATTTTTAGAGATTAAAAAAAATTGACTTAATTAAATTTTTCATACTCATAATATAGATTATTTTTAGATTATTATCTAACATTCATTGTTTTTCAATTAAGTATCTGAAAAAAATTTCAGTTTCATATTACTATATGTCATTCCTCGTCTTCCGTCAAGTGATGACATGATATCATGTATGTCAAGTCATCAATTAACGGAAAGGGACTAAACAGGTAGTAAATCGATACAAAAAAATATTTCATGTAGTTATTTGATAAAAAATAAATTTTTAGGTAGTAATCTAAAAATGGTCTATTTTTCATATATGAAAAACATAATTAAACCAATATGAAAAATATTTTTTAGTTAACAAATGATAAGGAGGAGTTTTATCAAAATAAATAATTTAATTTTAGATAAAATGATAAATGATGAATTTTATTATTTTATTAAAAATAAAAATAAAAATGGTAATCGTAAATTTAAATTATGTTTAAAAACAAATCTTATAAGTCAATAAAAAAAATCGTTTCTCAAACACTTTTATTTGATTAAATATTTGTAAACTTGTTAAAAAATTAAAAATTAATTAAAATAACTTGATGAACATATATGTAATTTACTTTTATATAAACTTAAGAAACTTTATCCTATTTATTATTTTAAGATAATTCTTCATTCAAAATAAAAAAATATATTAAATTAATCAGATATTTTTTATTGGTAAGAATAAAAAACATTATTTGAAATTTACAATAACTTATCTATCAATTTATCATGCTTAATTAACTGAACTAGATTAATAAGATAGTATTAAATGTGAAATTAAAGAGTTAAGATGCATACATTTAATATCTGGACATAGTTAAAAGAGAATCAACAAGCTCAAATGGTGATATATATATATATATATATATATATATATATATATATATATATATATTGGGTCTTGAGAATATTGACAGAAAAGTGAAGAAATGCATAATATGGTACATGTGTACATTGATCATAGATCGCAAAATATCATTTATATATGGATTAAATAATTTTTTTATACCTGAAAAATACATTATTTTTAGATCATTACCTAAAAATTCACTTTTTGTCAAATACCTATATGAAAAAATTTTATGTTTCAACTTATTACATATGGTTAGTCTCATTCTGTTAAATGATGATGCGACAGATAAAGTGTCACGTCATTATGCCTAATCATTGACACATCATTGTCATATCATTGAAGGTGATGACGTGACAATGAGATGTCCATGACAAGACTTGATGAAGTGACATTCTGTCTACCACGTCATCACTTAACAGAAGACGACTAACGACAGGTAGTAAAATGAAACTGAATTTCTTTTCAGGTACTTGATTGGAAAAAAATGAATGTTAGGTAGTAATTTAAAAATGACCTATATTCCAAGTATGAAAAACTTAATTAATGTATATAAAATGTTCCCTTAAATTACATGATAACTTTTTGATAGGTAGACAATGGACAATACAAAAAAAATGTGAAGTTTGTTATAATATCTTTTTTAATATCAATTACCTTAATACAATTCATATTAGTTATCTAATATGGTGGTGGCGACAATAATGATAATGGTGATGATAACAATAATAATAGCGGTAGTGAGATTGTTGATGGTGCAACGATAATAATGGTAGCGTTGGCAGCAACAACTACAATGATAGTAGTAATTGTGGTGAGGATAACAATAGTAATGGTTGTGACGGTAAAAATGTCAATGTTGATAGTAGTGACGACAATGTTTGTGATTGTGATGGCGGGAATGTCAACGACAATGGTGGTGGAGGTAATGATGACAATAATGATGATTGTGAGTAACTATAACATTGGTGTAAAGTATTTATTGACTTTATTGATGATTAGTATCCGTTGGAAAATCTAATTAACCATCAATATTCTTCTCATTCACGTTTTTTCATCTATAAGACTCAAATTTGAGATATTACTTAAGGAAACAAAGTTCATTTCCACTTAAACCAACAATTTTGGCAATCTCATTTTTAAAAAAAATAATTAAATGCAGTACAATTATGCTTGTGTTGTCCAATACTATGCTTTTTAACAAATCAACTGAATCTTAAAAATTAGGTCAAATAATTTATTTGGTCCTTTATCATTTTTTTTTTGTTCACTTTGCTCATTTATCTTCTAAAAAGCTCATTTTAGTCCTTTGTGTTTTTAAAATGCTTCAATTAAGTCCTTTCCAATACAAACAGTAACTTCAACTTTAAAAAAATTAAAGTGGTTATTTCTTTTCATTCTTCTCTCTACCCTCTTCTTAGACTTGAGAGCATAGTCTTCAAACCTACATCACTAATGACAACTTAAATCTAATCCATTCAATAATAACAGTAAAAAACATGAAGCTCCAAACGGGTTGAGCACCCAAAATGAAATAAATAAAAACACAAGATCTAAAAAGTAAATTTTAAAAATTCAAGATCTAAAAAATGCAACATTGGATGCACATCTAAAAAAACACTCAAGATCTAAAAGATACACATATGAAAAACACAACACCAGATGCACAATCGCTCTAATTCTTCTCATCCTTGTTGACTTTGATTTGACCCAGTCCCAAAATGTTTATCGGAGGAGGATGAAAATGAAGGGGAGCGGTTATAGTGGTGCACGGACACACTGATTGTCATGCTACCTTGTAGCAGTGTGACAATGCAGAGGATGGCAAAGGAAAAGTGTAGGAATTTGTGGGGAGGGTGAGATTGAGAGGTTTTGAGTTTAGGGCTTGGGCTAGGGTTAGGGTTTGGGAAATAACAAAGCCTTGGAGAGCTTGATTTGAGAAAAAGTGGTGAGAGTTATGTGCGAGAAAGAATGAAGAAAGCAGTAAGAGAAATAATTAACAATGCTAGTCTTCACTTTAATAGAAAGACCAATTTGTACTTTTTAAATAAGATAAAAAATCAAAGTGAACATTTTAAAAGATAAATAACCAAAGTAAACAAAAAAAATAAGATAAAGACCAAATAAATCATTTAACCAAAAAATTATTAAACAAAATAGTTATCCTAAAAGTTACTTTAAAGTTTTAAAGTAACTTAATCCACACTAATATGTAATCTTACATTTTATTTATTTATGCCAACAATTATACACACAAAGAATTGCTCTATTTAATAACTTTTTGTATATCAAATTTTAATAATTTATCTATTAAAATGAAAGTTCTTATTAAATAAATTAAGTTTATTAATATTTGTAGAATTTTATTTCAGTTCATTAAATAAAATTATTGCACAGTATTTTTTTTAAATACAACATAGTGACAATAAATTACCTAATTGATAATATACATTTTTTCTAAAATTTATTATGCATAATCATTGAGATAATATCAAAATATTCAATCGCTGAATTATTAAAATTTGATATATAAAAAGTTATTAAACATGGCAACTCTTTGCATGTTTAGTTTTTTTTATATGCAATTTGTATGTATAATTTTTGGCATAAAAAGTAAGATTATATAGGAGTGTGGATTAAGTCACTTTAAGAGTAACTTTTAGCATAATACTGTTTTTTTTTTTTTTTTATAATCAAGAGGTGTAATACCCCTTCCATTGAGTTCGGTTCATTTTTGGGATAAAGTGGTACTTCCATTTGTCACTCCATGTTCCAAGCCGGGAATCGAACCTCATACTTGATTAAGGGAATCAGATGTGGAACCACTCTTGCCAACAATTTTTGATACTTTTAGCAAAATATTTTTTTTAATAACTTTTAGGCCAAATGACCTGTTTAGTCATTTATCTTATTTTTTTTGTTCACTTTGATACTTCTTATTTAAAAATACAAATTTCCCACCCACCTCTCATTTTGGGGATTGGGTTGAATCGAAGTCAACAAGGATGAGGAGAATTAGAGCTAGTGTGCATTTGGTGTTGCATTTTTTATAGAATTGATTTTTAGTAGAAGTAGAAGATATTCCTACTTGTTTCAACTCTACCATAATTTTAATGCATCATAATTGATTCTATCATGATTTTGAAAACAATCTAAACATGTAAAAATTGGTCTAAATCAAGGTTGATTCATTCATCTCATCATGGTTTATCACAATTTTAGAGATTATCCAATCGGCACACTAAAAATATAAGTGGGTTCAAATCGATATGAAAAGGTTGATGCTATTCATACTTCCTTTTTACTCTTTGCACTTTTTAAATTTTTATTTGTATTTTTATTTATGAAAATACCCTTAAAAAAAGAATTTTAATAATGTACAACCAAACAAAAATTACAGTTTACGTATTCATATAGAAACTTTTGTATTCATACAGAAATTAGTTTTCGTAATGTAGTTAATTTATTTATCATATTATTTTCTATTAAATAATTTAATAACTTCTATGAGTTGTAAAACTTGTTAAATAAAATATTCATATTAATACATTTAAATTTGTTAATTTTGACGTTTTATTTTTTTTAATTGTTTTGAATAACTTGATAAATAAGATATGAGACGAAAATATTAGACAAATCAAAATAAGTTAACATACTTATATATAAGATATAAAATAATATAACTGAAATATTCTTAAAGATGTCAGTGGAGGAACATGTCACCGACCAAGCAGAATGCATGGAAGGATACAATTATATAATTTTATGTTACAAAAACTAATTTATGCAAGGAGTAATTTTGTAAAAAAATAACAAAAAAGTTAAAAAGACGCAAAAAAGTATAAAAAGAAGTAATCATCAAATATATTAATCAATTGATATAAAATTATTTTAGCTTAAATATTGATTTCGAGATTAAATTTCGAGCATGCAGATATGTCAAATATTTAAAGAAAGAATTCATCATTCCTAATAATCTTACAACTCAAATAAAATTATCTCTCTAGAATACTCATTATTTATAAAAAAACATAAAAAGAAAGATATAAATTAGAAGAAGCTTTTCAAATCGAATAGAACATATACATTAATGGATTGGACTACTAGGGTCCAGCCCATAAAATCTACTAACCCTAGGTATAATATGTTAGCATTTTCTTTAGATTTTTGTTTTAAATGAATGTGTTTCTCCAAGTAGTTCATAGTGGAGGAAACTAAGAAAATATACCCCAGAGAGAAGAGGAGGGGGCTTTTATTCCGTTAATTTGCCCCTTTGGTGACGCGTTGTATTTCTTAGCCGCTTCTTCAACCAGCTCTGTGCTTCCTTCTTCTACCGTCTCCATTTCCATTTCCGCCTGCAACATTCATTCAGAGCTAGGTTCAGTTTCCGCCATTGATCAATGCTCCCTACTCTCTGTTTCCAGGTTCCAACCTCGATCTTGTATCTCCCCCTTGCCTTTCGTACAATCCTGTAATTCCCCGATTTCCAGCCATAGGCGTGGCGTGATCGTGAGGTAAATCCGCCAATAGAACCGGCAAATGTTCACATCCCTTTTACATTCTTTCCCATTTTGTGCATCCAGATCAATTTATCATCACTATGTGTAATTGTTCTCTCTTGGCAAGCTTTTCCCTCAGTTAATTTTAGTCTGTGGTTGTGTGATCAGCTTTTAGAAGATGGCAACCTAGGATTTTTGTGTGTATTTTCCACACGCTTGATTTTTAACCGAAACACATCAAGCATCGAAGTAGGGAATCGAAGTTCATGGAAGAATGGCCGACATTCTCAAATGGGTCTTCCTTAGATTGCCTTGGAGGAGTTGAAACTGTTGGTGCATTTCCTGGAAATGTTTGTTGCCCTGGAAAGGACCACGTGGATAATGGTGCTGACCATGGCAAACTTAAACAGAAGTACTTGTTCTACCAACTTTTCCCTGCTTACCTGAAGGATAGTTGTTCCATGGATGGTGTTCGACCTCTGCCGGTTTTAGTCGACGGTCAACAGCTGGATTTGTACAAACTGTTCTCCCTGGTGAAGGAAAGAGGTGGGTATGCCCGAGTGTCGAAGAAAGGATTGTGGGGTTCTGTGACCAAGGAATTGGGCTTGAACCCTGTGGTTTGCTGGTCTGTAAAATTAGTTTTTGACAAGTATCTGAATGATTTCGAGAGGTGGCTCAAGAAAACTTTTGAAGAGAAGAATTTAAAAAATGGGAACCATGGGTGTGATTGGGGTTTAAAGTTGTTGCCTTTGGATATTGAGAAAGAGTTTAGAGCCCTGTTATGTTCAAATCTAAAGGACAAAGATGATGATAGACTTGTCAAGTCAAAATCAATTAAAAAAAAGAAAAATGCTGATTTGGTTAACCACAAGAATGGTAATAATCTGTTGGACACCAACGACCAAAATAATAAATCCAAGGATGTCCAACGCATTGAAGGTGATAATGATGAAAAATCCGCCAATGGCATTAAGGGCAATCCTGCTACCTTGGGTGCAGAAGGTGCTGAGAAGGAATTTAACCCGCGCAAACGCAAACGGGATGTATTATTTGGCATGCTAAACTGGATGAAGCATATTGCAAAGCATCCTCTTGATCCTTTAACTCAACCAATACCTAAACCATCAAAGTGGAAGGAATATAATGGCCAGGACTTTTTTGGTCAATTTCTGAGGGCAAGAGAGGCTCTATCACTGAGACAGCATGAAGAACCAAACAGTGGATCGTCTTCTTTGCAGGTATAACTTCAATGCCCAAAATTATCTTATCCATAGGACTTTTTTGTTTCTTATCTTGAAGCAAATCAGCATGCTTTGCTTGAATAGATAGTTATCATTTTAGTTTATTTATTAAGCATTATGGTGTGCTTAATTCTGCCTAGGTAATAATTATATGATCTCAATCCATTAGTTTGTATATTAACTATACATACTATCCAAAATCTTAGCTTGCGAACCTAGGTTGTCAAATTCGAGTTTACATAAACTTGTGGAACCTCTCTAGATTCGACTTTTAAACTCGTAAGAGTTTACCTAATTATAAAAATAATCTTAGAAAACCTGTAAATGATATATATGCATGAACATAATACCTAATTGGTTCTTCGCAATCTTAGTCTCTTATGTTAATCTATTGGTCAATCGCCTTTTTTGACAATGTGACTCTAAAGTTCATCCCTTTATAGTTAACACAATTCTGAATATCTTCCTTGTTCTTCTGTGTAGGAAAGAAAGTGTTCCTTCTGCACTCGTCTAACATTTTCTTTGATCTCAAAATCTCATTATAATAGCTTAGTGAATCAAATATTCTGTTCTCATTAAATATTATTCTCCATTTTATTATTGTTTTTATCATTAAAATAGGTTATATGGTATCAGAGCACGAGTTATTCTTGACACAGGAATAACGGAAATCGTGCTCCACCGGGGACAGTAATGTCCCTGGTGGACCTCTATGCTAACTGTTCCTCTCTTCGGCGATTTTCCCCCTTTTCGCCGCAGCGTTCCTTTCACATGAACAGTAACACGCATGCTGCAAGCGCGCTTACACTGTTCCCGCGCTGCTATCTCGCTGGTGTGACCCTCTGATTAGAAGTGCCTCTCCCTGGCAAACCCAACGCCGCTGACTGCAACCTTTTCTGCCACCACACTTCAGCACATCATGCTCATGTGCAATCCCCTTTTTGGCACATGATGTTGTTTTCGCAAGACCCATTCTCCGACGACCTCCTTGTTGTGCTCCTTCTCCTCTGATGAACTTGTTTGGCCTTAGTTTGTCCCTGTTTGGCTGACCCACAATCCATTGACCGAACCATCGTGCTTCATCTCTTTCCAACAACATGTTTAAGCTTTTCCGGTGACCTTTCCAAAGATCGTCATGCTTCCGCGTGCGCAGCCAACTCAAAACATCATCGCACGTGACCCCGTGCAGGGCCTTGGCGCGTGACTTTCACACACATGACACGTGATGCATCTTTGACCAATGTTGCACTAATCTTCTCTCCCTCCGTCTCAAGGTGTCCCTGGTTGACCTTTTTGCTTTTTCACGGGTGAATAGTACCCATCGCCATTGCCAAAGACCGCGACACCATTCACGTGTGCAACCAACTCAAAACACCGCCACACGCAGCCCTAGCAGGACCTTGGCGTGTGAAGTTCACGCACATGATGTGCTACACATCTCTGACAAGCGTAACATTGGTCTTCATCTTCACTGCGGGCCTTCTTTGCCTGCCTCCGAACCATCTTTAGTTTCTATCAAGTTTACCAATTTGTAACAAGCTTGGCTCATATCACACATATGCTCCAGCTTGAAGGAAAGTGTGAGACTATGTTTTGATATTATTCTTGATATTATATTTATTATTAGAATATTCTATTTTCCTATTAAGTGGTAATTGACTGATCTTGTAATCAATATTGATTCTCTTTTCCATATTATAAATACACATTATACTTAAATTAATTTTTTAATATTTATACTGCTTTTTAATTATTTTTTAATATTTATACCACCACCTTTCGTTTCTTTGATTATTCTTTATTCTTTTATTTCTGTTTCTATTTTTAATCATTCTTCATTAGGGTTGTCAATAAGGGCCGACCCGACCCGATTTGGCCCGCCCCGCCAAGCAAAACGGGCTACCTTTTCGAGCCCGACCCATTTCAAGCTGGCCCGTGGGCCACCCGTCAGCCTGCCAATTTATTTATTTATTTATTTTCAGATTTTGCATTGTCCTTTATCGTTGTTGGTAACATCAATTTTGCATTGTCCTTTATCATTGTTGGTAACATCAATTTTTAATCTAACTCTTGTCTCTTTATAATTTTTTATAACTAAAAATAATAATATACTAGTAGTAAGCAATAAAAGAATAAAACCTATCACAAACTTCAATATCTAGAATCTAGATGACCTTGTCATCTTGTGTGCCTCTAATCCACATCAACAACATTGGATGCACCCTCGGAGGAAGTTGTCTTCACAATTGAATCTTCATCAAACAAATCATCATCATCTATAAAAAAAGAAGAAGTGAGAAGTGACAAATAATTACCAAAATAATATAAAATAAATAACGAAGTTCTTTACCCTCATTGAAGCCATGCTTCCAATTGCGAGTACAAATAATTGCTTCCACTCAATCGGATGAGAGGCGATTTCTATACTTGTTGAGGATGCGAGATCCAATGCTAAACGCAGATTCAGATGCAACAGTTGTAGCTGGTATGCTCAGCAAGTCACAAGCCTTAATAGAAAGATGCGAAAATCTTGGACTATTAGTTTCCCACCAATCAAGTACATCCATATGTGCTGTAAAATGCATGTTCAGTGCCGCTTCTTCCAAATAAGTATCAAGTTGAGACTTTCCACTATCACTAGCAACTTGTTCCTTGTACTCTATTAAATCTTAATGTAACAAATAAAAAAAAGTGATAAACATACATAATAATGAAAAAAATTAATATTGAATTTTAGTAATTCTTTAAAAACATATATGAATTTTAGAACTTACATCAAAGAGACCAAAGTCCTGACTTGAGGATGGTGGCTTAACACTAGAAGAAGAACTTTTGGGTTTGGGTGCATAAAAATTCCAAAGTTCATACAACTTTCTCTTGACTTCCTCAACCTTCATTTCCCATGTAAGTGGAGATTCAAGAGAATGAGAATAAGGGTCGAGAGAGGGCTCGAGAGAAGAGATTCAAGAGAATGAGAAATGAGATTCAATTCAAGAGGCCGTGAGGGTCTGGTCTGGCTTGCGTGCGTTTGGGTCATTTGGATTGCGAGAGTGCATTTGGGCCATTTCAGAGTCCATAATCTTTTTTTTTTTAAAAGCACTAGCCCGTGGGCTGGCTCGTCCCAGCCCGCCGGGCTTGCGGGCTAAACGGGGCGGGCCTAAACGGTTTACAGGTCTCAAATTCCAGCTCAGCCCAGCTTTTTTGGAGAATGGGCCGGGCCCGATTTGACACCCCTATTCTTCATTCTGTTTATTTCTGTTTTTCAACTCTGTTTTCATTGATTATTCTCTAATTGTTCTTTATTTCATTTTTAATATTTAATTTCTGATTTTAATATTTATACCGCCACCTTATTTTTATCTACATATATATTATTTTATTTTGTCTGCCATAGGTCACCACACCATCTGTTCGTCTATAAACACGAACATGGGGAGCAAATCCTCTCCCGTGAGTAAAAAAAAAACATGAGAAAAAAATGTTGAAAGATCTCACCCGTCCATTCATTTTAAAAACAAATCAAAGGCTCAAATTAAGAACACCCATCCAAAACTGATGTCGTTTTAGGCTTTGTGCAATCTAAAAATTTCCCTCTTTTTGTTCCATTTCCCTTTTATTCAACTATTGTTACTTCACCCATCATTCACAAAACAGAAAGGATGGGGTTTATGTGAAAAAACCATTGTTCAGCAATACTAAACATTCCATTTAAAAACAAATCAAAAGCTCAAATTAAAAACACTCAAAACTGACGTCGTTTTAGGTTTTTAACATTTTGAAAATCTCTCACTTCTCTTACCCCCATCCCTTTACCTCAATGACGGCACACCGCAACTCACTATCGCGATGCATAACATCCCCCTGTTCATGAATGAGGTGGAGCATCTCTTAGACATGTTTCTCTCCCTCTCCAACCTCCGTTTTCTCTCCATTTGGCTCCCTCCAATTTCTATCTCATTGGCAACATCCTCAAAACGGGCTCTCTCCTTCTCAAAGCCAGCAATTAGTTCCCTTGCGGCATGAATTGCGGTACACTAGAAGCAATTTTATGTAACTTATTTTGTGGTTAAAAAAAATTGTACAGTTTTATATTTTTTTTCATGTTCTGTAATTGATTGTGAATCATAATCATCAATCTGAACATGAAGAGAACTCCATGTGCTCTGCAACAGGTTGAAATAGAATGATCCATTGAGTGTGATCTTTCAAGCCTTTGATAAGGGACCTGACACGGGAATAAGAGTGTACTATTGCTGAACAATGGTTTTTTCACATAACCCCCACCCTCTCTGTTTTGTCAATGGCGGGTGAAGTAACAGTAGTTGAATAAAAGGGAAACGGAAGAAAAAGAGGGAAATTTTTAGATTGCACAAAGCCTAAAACATCAGTTTTGGGTGTTTTTAAAACAAATGAACGGGGTGAGATCTTTCAACATTATTTCCTCATGTTTTTTACTCTCAGGAGACGATCCGCTCCCACGAACATAATGGCGTTTGATCAATGTAACTAACATCTCCTAGTGAGACAAGGCTTGTTTGTTATTGTAATTGTATCTTTTTATGCCATTCTAAGCTTCTGTTAATTGCCACTTTTATGGATACAGGAGAAGTGATTGATAGTTTTGAAATGAACAAGTTCAAAATGTATCTAATTCTTATAATTTCTCATAACTTTGATCATAAATTCTTCAAGGAATCACTGTAATTGATATTGCTTTGGTATTGAAATAATAATAAATGCTTCTGCTAGAAGACAGGATGATGAGAAATTTATTTTAGTGGTATGTGGAAAAAGTCTGTCAATTTTCTGGATAATTGTATGTTTTGCAGAAACAGAAGATGCACCCTGCTATGTATGAGGATCATGTTGCTTTTGGTCGCCCTGCTACAGGAAAATTGAGATGCAGTGAAAGGCTGCCTTCCTTTGTTAAATCTCGGTCGTGCTCGTGCTGCAATCCATGTTCCCCCAACGGAAATAGATTGGCAGGCTCACACAATATGGAGGCAGAAAAATGTCCTCCGGAGAAAACAACTGAAACACTAGATGTTTCGACCACAAAAACAATAGCTGAACCATCTGGGGATGAGTCTCTCGAAAAGCAAGTTTCTGTGGGTCCTCGTTTTCAAGCAGAAGTCCCAGAATGGACTGGTGTAGTTTCTGAGAGTGACTCTAAATGGTTGGGCACACAAGTATGGACTTTGAAAAATGACACAGAACATGCTACGGAAACAGATATTGGGAAAGGAAGACAAGAAAAGTGTAGCTGTGAATTTCATGGTTCTGTTGAATGTGTTAGATTACATATTGCTGAAAATAGGATGAAATTGAAGCTTGAATTGGGTTCTGAATTTTACCGTTGGGGATTTGATCGTATGGGTGAGGAAGTTTCACTTCAATGGACAACTGAAGAAGAAAAGAGATTTAAGGATATCATGAAATCAAATATTCCCTCCAAAAATAAATATTTTTGGAACAATCCATCCAAATACTTTCCAAAGAAAACAAGAAGAAACTTGGTGAGCTATTACTTCAATGTATTTCTTATTCAACTAAGAACCTATCAGAATCGGGTGTCTCCAAAGAGCGTTGATAGTGATGATGATGAAGTAGAATTTGGATCTTTTAGCGATGGTTTTGGGATGGAAGCCGTCAAGGGTCCTGATGATGATTTCCTGGAATGTTCTCTGAACAAGCAGTGCACAGATTTCGAATAGACAAAATTAGAGTGTAAATTTGATAATTGGATCTGAGCCACTTTGAGCTTGAGAAAATATTTTCCTGAGGCAAACTTTTATAAAACTCTTCCTCCATGATCAGTGGTGAATGCATTACTTGTACCAGAAAAATTTTGTATAATTTAGGGAGGTTACTGTTGGAACTTGGAAGCAAATATGGACATGTATTCGAGTCTTGTCTACCCATAATGAAGAACTTGCTGAGGCTGCTATTAATTTTGTTGGAGATGGTTGTATTTGTTGGTTGAAATAGCAGTTTAACATGATGCTTCATGGAGGCTGTACCATTCGTGCTATAAAACTTGTTCTTTGGTGTGAGCTAATGCTTTCAATTTTATGTTTCTACTTTCCGGTCACTATTTTGTAAATTAAATTTATAATTTTTATTCGTCACATGTTTTGACTTTCAAATTGAACAACTTTTTCTTTGAAGTATGGGTGAATGTAAATTTATTTTTGTCTAATCTCATCACTTAGAATCCATAAAAAGGAGGAGAGAGTTAAGGGGCCTGTTTCTTTTCTTTTTTTTTCTTTTTTTTCATTAGGAAGAAAAACACATGGAAGCATGGCTTTTATGTTTTTGATACCTTGGCTATTGATTGTTCTTTTATATCATGTAGTCTATCGTTTATCTTATTTCCTTGTTTTGTTCGCCTGGCTATAACAAGCGTGTCTTTCTTTCCATAAGAAATAGAACTGATCCCCACATTTCTCTATCCCATTTTATGGATTCTAAGTCAGGATTAGACAAAATCATGTTTTGCATTCCTATGCTTAACCGTTTTCGGAACAAAATTAATAGAGAAAAAATGGGGTAGAAGATGAGGAAGAAGAAAATGAAAACAAATAAAAATAAATTTTAGATTTATTCTGTTTCAGTTTAGTCTTTTTAAGTTTTAATTAAGTCTACTATTTATTCAAAACAGTAATATTTTGAAATGTTTAATCAGAAATTAAGAATTCCATTAAAGCAAAAATTATTTTATGATGGGACTTGGACTAGTGTATCGAGTCATTGTAAGTAATAATAAGACGATTTAGTCTGAATATTATTTTAGGGATTAGATGTTGATTCGATTTTAAAAAATAATTCTAATAAGAAGATTTGAATTTGATTTTTTTATGGATATAGTAACTAAAAATTATATATCACGTAATGAACAATATTTTTGGATCTTTTTAGTTTTAAAATAAAAGATACAAGAATTCAACAAAAGTTTGATGTAATTGCGAAAGGCATTGAAATTAAGTTTCTTTCAATTTCACCTAAGATTCCTAACGTGAGCATTAGTTCGATCCAGTTTATAACTTTGTTTACCAGGTTTGCTAATTTATTTAAATCTCAACGTCTTAGACCCCACTAAAATTTATCCTACATGCAATGCAAGATATTTGTGGCTCACAATGGAATAACCAACTAGAACTTAAAATTTTCTTTTAAACAAATGGTGAGAATAAAAAGTATCTTTTTAAAAATTACTCCAAAAATAACTTTATCCCTTATCATTTACAAATATTACATGTAGAAGCTTAAAATACTTTGCGCGAGCAACCAATCACAATCCCTGTCAATTCTGCAGCATTGCAAATCGTGCCTTGCTATTGCATTAAAACTGTTGTCTCAAAATCACAGATTTATAAGCTTCCACCAGCCACCCAAACATACAAAGTTCAATGATATTTGTATCATACTTCAAGCCTTCCTACTCCACACAATTTTTGTCTTTGACGAACATAAAATCCCCAACAACAGTGTCGTCTCTCACATATTGGAGAATTGAGCCTTCGTCTTTGAATATCATCGTTTGTCTCTCAGCACCCTGAAATTGGTCATAATTTCTCCCCACTCATTACCATCCATCACACCCCATACATCCACCTCGTATCTGCTATCCAGTGATACTTATACAGGCTAAGGGATTTTAAAACCAAGAGCCCATAAAGTATGCAAAACCTTTCTTCCTCACTCTAAGCCAATTCCAAGACTTGATTTTTACAGATTCTACAATACCCATAATCTGCATATCCGTGTTCTCAAACACAATACCATTTTGAGCTTCCCACAAAGCCAACACCACAGCAAAACATATCACCTGCCACCATCCTCCACCAATGCCTGGGTCACCTAACAATTCCATAAATTGTAGAAATTATAGTAACACTTCATTTCGTAGCAGTGTAATATCCCAACCACCTTTGAAATTCTACCCACACTTGCCAAAAAAATAAGCATTTATGAAACAAATTATTTGCTAATTTCACTTCCTAGTGACATCCTACACGCAATCCCTCATCATCAACCAGTATCCCTATGCTTTAAATTATCTTTCGTAGAAACTCTATTCTTAATCAATTTCCATGCAACATAGACGCCTTCGATGGGACCACCTTATTCCAAACCTTCGCCCAGCCTATTATCCCCATTACTACCATTTCTCCCTCTACAAAACATAAGTAGCTTAGATGCTAAGTTATCAGTATAAACTCTCAATGTGTCATTTGTCCATCTCCATATGTTTGGTCTTCTATGTACCAACCCACAATTGCCCCTTATCTGTCGAAGAGATTCCACCATTTCTAGTTCCCATTAAAATAACTCTCTCCTCCATGACCAATTTCACTCCTTCACAAACCTCATTAGTCATTTCCACCATGCTCCACACCACACAAGTCCTGCCACCAAAAATACCCCTTTCTACCACTCCATATCCTCCCACCCATCTCCTATATAAACTGGCGCAACACTTTGTAGACTCTCTTCTTCCACAAGCATTCGCCACCGTCACTTCCCCGAGTTATATTGAACATCTTCAACTTCTTAATTAATTGATACATCATTAATTCCCAACACACCTACCTCACACTCTTTGCACACCAATACACCATGTCCCATGTCACCCCCGAAACTTTTTCATTCCCATCCCATGAGAACCCCTTGAATAAAGCCTCAATTTTGTATATGATTGGTATTTGGAACTTAAAAGAACAGCCCTTCCTCCAAACAAACAAATAAAAATGTTTGTTAGCCAGGTAATAATATTCTTAAAAGAAAGGCTTCCAATTTTTCTATGTATGGTCTTATAAAGAATATATAAATTTCCTTAATCGGGCTTTGATAATAAATGCATCACATCAATAAGGATAAGCATTAGGTAGCTCCACCCTTACCCTCCCCACACAACCTTGGTAATGCACATGATTATGAGAAGAGTGAAAGTAAACAGAACATGAAATTTGAAGCTAAACAGAGTAATAGATCCTAGTGTAATTCATCCTCGTTGAAGAAAATGACCAAAGAATTGAACAATAATAAAAGTTACACCAAATAGAATAACATTATCTCAACCAACAAAAAATATTTAATAATAATAGTGTGACTCAATTTTAAACTTTAAGCACGTGACTTGGTGATAAATTTATATTTTGTATGATAAAGTAATAATTAATAATCAACTGTCAAACACGGAAATTAACTAACATGAGATTGTTTTAACTCAATAATTTTAAGTTAGGTATATAATTTATGTTAAGTGAAAGATACATGTGATTTAAACAAACAAAAAAAGAGAAAAAAAGTAATTAATAATTTATTGTAATTTTTATATAAGAAATAATTCTATTGCACATTTTAGTTTGATGTTTGTAATTTTCCTTTATCTTGAAATAAGGAAGTTTTTTTTTACCCGTTTTGATTTTTAAAATATTCAATAAAACTTGAAAAAGAAAAATCAAATAAAGCTAGTAATGATCAAGAATGTTGTCGTTCATGCACATAACAAAGTGTCATTAATGAATGGTCAAGTGAAAGGGCATCTAACTAGCACATGGAAAGGATATCTCTAGAATATTTTCATTGCCATCTCTATATTTTTTTTTTCAAAAGTAAAAAGTAAATCAATATAAATATTCTTTATATTTAATTCCAAGTAACTCAATAACTTACTGCACTATTGTACAGCGAGGTCACCAAATTTTCCTTTTGACACTGAGGTATGAGTTGTTGGTTTGGGTCGTGAGCCTGTTTGGGTTTGTGCATTTGTGGACTGTGAAGCAAGCGTTTCACACTTTCCTGTATATATTACTATTATTCCCAGAGTTTGTGTGTGAGGCAGCAACACACACAAAGAACAAAAGGCAAAGACAGAGAGAGAAACAATGTCTTCCCCAAGCAAACGTCGAGACATGGACTTGATGAAGCTGTCTGTGATCTTTTCGGAATTGTTTTTGTATTTTCGATTTCATAAAGTGTTCTTTTGTATAAATTTGTTGTCTTTTTTCCATTTGGGGTGTGTTGGATTGACATGGATCAGGTCATCACCAGGATGATGAGTGATTACAAGGTGGAGACGATCAACGATGGCATGCAAGAGTTCTTTGTGGAATTCCACGGACCCAAAGACAGTAAATTTGCATCTTTTTGTCAATTTATTTTTTGTTTTCAATTCCTGGTTGAGAGATTGGTGTTGTTCTATTTGGTGCGACTTTTAACGTTGTTGTTTAATTGTTTGGCTATTTTCTTCAATGAGGATGAATTGCATTAGGATCTATATCTCTAGTTAACTGCAAAGGTGGAACTGGACTAAGTTGTTTCCTTTTTCTCATTTTCACTTTTATGGGAATCATGTGCAGGTCCTTATCAAGGTGGTGTGTGGAAGGTAAGGGTGGAGCTACCTGATGCTTATCCTTATAAGTCTCCATCTATTGGCTTTGTCAACAAAATTTTCCATCCTAATGTTGATGAGGTGTAAGTTGTTTCACTGCAACCATAGCTTCATTGAATCATTGTTTATATCATATTTAAGCAGCACAATTATGCTCCATGGGAAGTCTATTGGCTGTTGCACAAACACATTGCAAAACTCACTTGCTCATTAATATGATTTTCTCTGATGTTTAGGTCTGGTTCTGTTTGCTTAGATGTTATTAACCAGACTTGGAGTCCCATGTTTGGTAAGCAACATTTTAAAAAATTTATTGGATGCATACTTGCCATGCATTTGATTTAGCCTTGCTTTGTTACTGCCACTACTTAAAAATTTGGTAATTCAGTTTTCTTATTTCCTTTCAGACCTTGTTAATGTGTTTGAGGTGTTTCTTCCTCAACTTCTTCTGTACCCCAATGCATCAGATCCATTGAATGGTGATGCTGCTGCCTTGATGATTCGAGATCATGCTACATATGAACAAAGAGTCAAAGGTAGTAATCCTTATTAAGTTTATTCAATACAAAACTAGAATGCTTCTTACATGCTCTGGTAATCCATGTTAATAGTTAGAATTTTTCTTCATTATTGTTGACTATAATTACAGTCATTTTTCACCGAATTTCAATTGAAGTGAAATATCATTAAATGGTTAATAAAAAGCTTTGAAGGTTCAACGTTCAAGTTTGTGCAAAAGGATTTGTGTTCTATATCATTTTGCACAAACTTGATATCAAACACAAATGTTTTTGCACAACAATTGCCCATTTGCCAATACTTCCCCACAGATTTAGAATGTTTTATCTCCTCACTTGCCAATGAGCATTCCGGCAGTAACACACTTGTCCACGTTTAATCTGCTAGTCGAAGCTTTCAGGTTGGGATTCCAGATGGGAGCTTTGGCATTATTCTTTCTTTTTGGTTTTGCACCTACACAAATTCATTTTTCAGTTTGCAATTAACTGATAATGTAGAAGCCTTAGCATTTTTATATTTAATATACTGGGCATTTGGAAGAGGTTATCTAGGCTGAGCTACCTTCTTATAAGTTTATTTTAGCTTATTTCAATAAGTTCTACAGTTAAGCATGTGAATAAGCTCTCATTTAATAAGAACTTGTTGAATAAATGCTTAATTAAACTATTTTACCAAACATGCCTTGCGTTTTTCTTGCTTCATTTTTTGTTTTTGATAAATAATAAATTGCATGACATGTATGCATCCTACTCCCTTAGGCATCCATCAATCCCTAATAATCAGTGTAGACTGGGTGTGTAAAAGAAAACTTTCTGAATTTCAATACTCAAATGGTAACATGTACCTTGTGTTTTCATGCTATAATGTTGAATATTTTGTTGGTAACTGGGCTAATATAAAGTATTTAACATGTAAACTCAACATTTTCCAGGTTTAGTTTATGATCAAAGCAAGTAATTTCCAATTTACAGTCATACAACTTCCTGGTTGCTTGTGCTTCAGTTGAATCTTAGATCCTCATCAGAAAGAGTTCCAGCCCATGTTTGGTATAGCGGAAAATAGTTGCTTTTTTTTATAAAAAAAAAATCTTAGAAAGCTAACAAAAACAAGTGATTATTTCTTTAAAAAAAGGTTGAGCCAAACATGCACCTAGTTTAAATTAAGTTGAACCAAATTATCCGACAAAACAATCTTGGAGATTTACAATTAACTAATTGGAAGATATATTGAGCTTCAGAAGCAATGCTTGAAAGATACCAACAACCAACAACACCAAGTATCCAAAAAATAAATATAAGATGCCAACAACTCAATTTCATTGGCTATGCTTTTACTCTGTCTTCCATTCAAATTTATAGCTTCTATTTGGTGTGTGGCATTGGTATACCACTTCTAATATCATTCTCCTTTGCATGGTTTGATCATTGAAGAAAATTTGTGCTTACACATATAGGTGAGTATTTCTGGATTGTATATCATGGTCACAGAAACCTAGAAGTTACAGTATATTTAATTCTAGGACCCAGCATCGAGTCATTAGTTTAAAAAGACTGACAGGAGAAACAATATGTCTACCATATCTCAATCTGTTGTTCTATTCTATGCACCTGCTTTTGTCTATATATTAATTTTTTTAGCCAATGAACAGAATATTGTGAAAAATATGCCAAGCCAGAAGATGTTGGAGCTGCACAGGAAGAAAGTTCTAGTGATGATGAGCTGAGTGAAGATGATTATGCCTCCAGTGATGACGCCATTGTAGGCCAACCTGATCCTTAGATTTTTAAATACAATGCCTGCCTTATTTACAGTCTTGCTTGTACATGATATCATATGATTTGATATTGAGTCCAGGAATTTGAAGAGCTAAGTTCTTAAGGTTGAAGGAAAAATTCACACCTTTCTATCTATTATAATTACATGGTGGTTGAATAAATTGATTTATAATTTAGATGTTTATGTGACTAGAAAATTCAATTTCTGAAGGCTCAAGCTGGTTTGGCATACGAATGCATTTATTACTTCTAGTTAACTTGTGCCCTCTCACCAGGATGAAAGTTTCTTGGATATGTGAGAACTCAATCTTTCTTAATTTTTAGGGTGAGCAAGATTGGAAGATAGAGAAGGAAAACATTCCTTCGTAGAAGACAGATTGGATGTAAATTTTAAGTGGTTTATCATTTGTCTTAAAAAAAAAATAGATTAAATGATCTATTTGATTGTTTATTTTTTTTTTTAAAATGATTTTTTTTAAAAGTTCAATTGGTCATTTATTTTATTTTTTTGACTTAGTTTAATCTTTTATCTTTTTTAAAAAATTATCTGGTCTTTTATTTTAATTTTTTTTATCAGTTTGATTATTTATTTTTTTCTGTTCAATTTGATCTTTCAGTTTATTTAAAATTAATATTATCAATTATTTAAAAATGAATATTTTTTTATTCATGTTTCTCCTCGAGTTTATTTTTAACAAAAAATAATTTATTCTTAAATGATTAAAGACGTTTAGGATAAAAGATCAAACTAAACAAAAAAAAGAACAATCAAAATAAATTTTTAAAAATATAAATGGCTAGATTGAATAAAAAGTTAAATAAAAAACTAAATTAAATTTTTCAAAAGATATAGGATCAAATTAAAAAAATGAGATAAATGATTAAATAGGTCATTTGACGTAAAAAAAAATACTAAATAGAATTGCTGGACAAAAACTGAAAATAAGGGAGTTTATATTAAATTTTTGAACAATAGAGGAGATTAAAATTTATAATACATTTTTCTTTGATAACAAAAAATGTATAGGAGAAGGTACATTTCTTGTAAGGTTAGGAAAGATCATCAACCTCAACGAGTATTTATGGTGGAATTTACATATTACATACTAATTGAAAAAAATTTAAAAGTCAAACCCAAGTTACCACTAGTGTGACTGAAAAACTTGACCAAATGTGTTTATTACCGTGGGATTTTGTTTGAATCGGGTGTCATTATTTTTTATCTCATTTGTCATTTCAAAATCACAATAAAATATTTTTACTTGTTAAGAATAAACAAATTTGTTCTTTACACCCTACTGTGCATGGTAGGGGTCTTAATAAAATATCTATTTACCATTTCTACCATATTGTGCACGGTATGGGTTTTTAGCGAAATAAATATTTACTTTCTCCTTTAATACTTCAGACTTTTTTTTTCTTATTTTAAGACACTTACAAAAATCTTCCTAAATAGAAATATTTTTGAAATACAAAATTGTAAAGAAGGTTTATGAAGTTTTTAAAAAAAATTGAGGTGAATTCTTAAAATGGATAAATCTTAATTTGATTTGAAATATATTTTTATCTATATAGAAGGGAGACGCAAGAGTCTTGCTTAAAAATTATAATTATTTTTTCGGGTGCATGTTTGGTCCTGTGGTGATATAACTTACATAAAATACAAGTAAAACGTTTTAAAGAACTCTTATTAAAATAGGGGGGGAAATAGTAAATTAGTGATTTTTCGTATCTGGAAAGCTCCAAATGCATCAATCTATATGAGCATATAAAATAATAAACACTAATGAAGGCTAACGTATAGCCCCTATAGCTCAGTGGTAGAGCGTCAGTCTTGTAAACTGAAGGTCCGTAGTTCGATCCTGCGTGGGGGCAATAATGTTTTTAGTTTTAACATAACCTATATAATTTTATGATATTACCAATATGGGCATAAGGAATTGGATGCAAACTGCACAGAAAAACTCCACAGTCAAAGTGTTTGTATAGTTTACTCAAACAAAAATATATGAAGCCGTATGCATACAGGACATGGTGGCATCCTATTGATAACTCCTTGAACCACCAGATAGTGAGAATTAGTGCAACAGTGGGAAATATAATATTTATATATGAAGAGGCACACTAAATAAACATGTGAAGATAACCAAGAGAAGGAGTAGTTTCTAAACCAAATGGTATCTCGTATTAGACTATTAAAATATGCTGTTGAAAGTTCCATGAAACAGTATACAGAACTAGTTTTATTCTAAAAATTTCCTGTATGATTATAGAGTTTCCTTACAAGATGCAAAATAAAATCTATATAGATGCGCGGATTTGGACATTTGCAATTAGTCGGGCGAGTTTGCTTAATGTTTCACGAGCCGATATGGTATCAGGATGATCTTCACCACAAATTGAAGTCCTGATATAAACAGCCTTCCTGATTAGATCATCCCCTATGTCAAATTGTGCACCTCTTAGCATTAGTTTGCCCCTAGTCTCAAGCACAGTAGCTCTACACAAAGCCAACTCTTGCCAAAGGCAAGGATTCAACTGAGCATTAGTCTGGATGGACCTCCAGCAAAGTGATTTGTCGAACCACTTGTCAACCGGGGTAACGAATGCTTGGTCTGCAGCTTCCAAGGCATTGGTGCAAAGGTGCAGAAGTTCTATAGCAGCAGTGCATCTAGAGTATGTAATGAAAGTGTGAATTGCAAGAGGCAGAACCACTTTTTTAACAAGATATAAGAGCTCTGAAACCTCAAGTTCAACAGCCGGAGGATTATGACCAAATGCAAATAGCAGAAAACATGCCGCCCATAAATGCTCTATGCTTTCAGATATTGACCCTTGACTGATAACAGCTTGAACCATTGCTTGCGCAGATCCGGTAACTTCTCTTTTCCGAGCATATTGTTTGATGATTTCATTGAAATGGATATGTCCTTGCTTAGTACTACTCCTTGCAATATTGAATCTAAGCAGTAGGGAAGATGCTTCTAATTCTGATTTTTTGGTGTTTGAGGATGTGAACCCACATGTTATGGATTGCAGTAATTTTCTCCAGAAACAAGTCCCCTTTTGCTTTTCTGGTATCTTCTGAGCAGCAAGTGCCAATAAGGAAACTGGAATTGCACAAGGTGCAAACCATCCACTTACCAGTACCATTCTGGTTGCCAAGCTCCTTGGGCCGTCTGCATGATCAAATATTGAGAAACAAACATCAAAGAGTTGCAGGAGGAAAGTGTTCTGCCTGAATGAGCGAGCTTCTTTACCACTCCATGACATGTCCTTCAAGGGCATTCTGTTTATTGTATCTAAGAGCCTGCTTGGGGTTATAGGTATCTCAGACAAAATTCCACTAACAATGGCAAGGCCCAAAGTTAACCTTCCAAGCTTCTCCTCAATAGTTCTCAGAGCATCAACCTCTGCAACTGGATAGTCCTTGCCACTTCCTAGCATTAGAGACATTGCTTCAACTCCAGATAAGTATGAAAGTTTTTGAGGTTCCAAGTTCATGACACGAGGAAGGCGTGTTGATATAATTACATGGGTCTCTCCACCAAAACGAGGGAGGAGATCCATCACAAGTTTGTGATCCCACCAATCCTTTTCACTTTCCAAGTCATCAATGATCACAAGATACGGAATGTTTCTCATTAGCTCTTTGCGAATTCCAGAAACAGCTGCTTCTTCTTGTTCTTCAAACCCCTTTATCCTAGTTTTTTCCAAACTATTCTTAACACTCGCATCAACCTCTAAAACGGACCTGAGTTTTAGATAGTTTTGCCTTATATGCCTACTCTCCCCACCTATCCATAAGACCATCTTGTATCTCTGGTGAAATCTGTAAGCAAACTCAAGAACAAGTTCTGTTTTACCAATTCCTGAATCTCCTGATATGCAGGCAATCCCTTTCCCATACACAATCTTCATTCCTCTTTTCCTCCTAATATACTTTCCACCACACTTGATCCTTGATCGGTAGTGCCTGCGAGAAAACTCAATACTTTGCATTTCAATTTCTTTTTCTGACTCCTTCCATAGAACTGGTGTTTTTTCCTCCCTACTTCCGTTTCCCATATGTCTATCATCTAGCACACTACTCTTGCCCCGACCAATAGTCAAATGCCTTCGTTTTGGTCTGGCCTTAATATCAATATAGTCTTGCCTTGAATCTCCAGTAACATCACCAAAAAGCATAAACTCCAGTTGAGAAAGCTCTTTCTTCCTGCCAATGAAGTTCTCATTACGAGTGAAAGGTAACTCTTCTTTCACTTTCTCCCTCCATTTTGTCAAATGCTCAGCCACACTTCTTCTGCCTAACTTCATTGCTAATAACGTAACAGCCCTCAGTATGCAATCTCTCCAGTTTCCATCATGAGCTTCCAACTTCCATTCTTCAACACGCGAGAGGCCATGAACAGCATCTTTCCACTCCTGCTCCAACCCTCCATATAAAATCCAAAGCTCCCCTCCATGTTTTTCCCACATCTCACCCCTCTTCTCAATTATATCCCTCACAAGACAATCAGCTGGACTCAAATCAAAGTATATAGGGACCAAGTTCTTCTTGCCAGAGAAAAATTGCAGCTCCTCAATTGTGTATGGGTTCTTGAAAGACTTCCTTGTTATAATTACTATCCCAAAAGAAGCAACATCCATAGCTTTCTCTGCAATGCCAAGCTTGCAAGAGTTCCTACATCCAGCCCTATCTGATATAAAACAACTTATGCCTTGAATTTCTAACTCGACACGCAGCCAATTGGCAAATCTTATTAGAGGAGGTTTACGACCATGTAATCCTATAAAGACATCACAACTCTTTAGTCTATAAGAAGAAAGTGATGTAGAACCTGGTGTTGATGATGTTCTTTTGTTTCTGCCTTTCTTGCTTCTCTTCTCTTTCTGTCCAGAATAACCATCATCATAAGGATGGCAGTAACCAGATACAGTGCTACTAGAGATGCCGACTGAGGAAGATATGCGATCAAGGTTCTGCAAATCACCTGCATTACAGCCAGCTGGAGATGCAACCACCTCAGAGAAGGTGCATCCAACATTCACTAGAGACTTTGGTTCTGGAATCCCTGAACTGGTGCTGGGGGCAGTAGCATCTGAATGAATTCTGTCACTGGGAGCATCAGGTCGCAAAGACTCTGATAACTGACATGATGATGATCTTGGAGAGAAGAAGGGTGATTGATTAGCTGAAAAAAAAGCTGAAGATGAGGATGACATGTTCCTTGAACTCATTGCTGTCAAGGGTCCAAGTGTGGTGGAGCTCTCTTCTTGAATATCCATCACTGCAGTTGCAGATGGTATGTGAATGCTTCCCAATTATGGAAGATACCATGTCCCATGCACACACAATTTATTGGAAGATGTACTGTGAAGTTGAGGCAATTAGTTCATCAGTCAGAAGATTCCAAATTTCCAATCATTCAATGTTCCAATATTGCAGAAATAAGCAAAACAAAGTATGTTTATGGTACTACAAATTAGTAATATGAAAGAACAAAGTAAAAGAAGGTGGGAAAAGCCAGACAAAGTCTGAGTCTTTCAAGAAAAAAGTTGATAGTGCCACCATCATCATCTGAGTCACACTTCTATAGATCTCAAATTTTCAAAAAAGAAAACAAAAAGATAAATTTGTCAAATCATAAACAGTAATTACCAGTGGTAGGAAGCAAGATGGTCAACCTAAAAAGAATATTTACTTTACAAAAAAAGATTTTGACACCGAACAGACACGGAGGAAACGTAGCATCAATTTGGGATATTCATTACTGTTGTTAATACTACAATAGGCTCCAAAATCGGAAATGCACAAGCTCCACTCACTTGAAAACGCATAATTCGTGGTCAAGTAATTCACCAACCAAATTTAAAAGCAAGGGAAGGAGGCATCATTGAGAGGAAAAACAAATAAAACATAACAAAACACTATCCACAACTACAAAAATAATTAGTTGACAAAACTACAGTTATGTGGTTCAGATCTGAATACTTACTAGGCTGAGAAACTGAAACACCATGCCGTACATGTAACAGTCACAAGCATTCAAGCAATCTCTTTTCTCTGCAAAGGTCAAAATGATCCAAGCATTCAAATTTCCAAGCACTGTAACAGTGGCAAGAAGGAAACCAAGCAAACTACTTACGAAAATTAAGAACCACATCATTACTACAGATGCCAAAAGAACATGTAGCCAATGAGTGCAGTGAAGTGAGAAACAAACTATGGTGTCAGACTCGGACACCCATTTGAGAAAGAGAAGGAAAGGAGATAAAGTGAAGGGAAAAGCGGCAAGCTTTATCAACAAGTGTTGGTGGGTGCAGGAACTGTAGCTAAGTCCTTAGAAAGAAAGAGTGTTATCTTTGGGTTTGACTTGTGAATCTTTCATTTGGTTACGGTAGCGTTTTTATTGTGCCTGCAAAGTTCAGAAAATGGGGTGAAGAAGGATGCAATGGATCTGACTTGGGTATGGTGGAATCGCAGTAGGCTCCACACCTATTTATACAACTGTTAAATCTTGCAGATGGCCACTATGATTTTGGCATTTGGATTCGCATTTTTTAATGTTCTTCTTTCTTGGCTTTGGTTTGGTCTCTTTTTTTTTTTTTTTTTATCGGATGTGTGTTTTTCTGTGGGTGCTTTTAAAGTTAGCTTTGATTAAGATAGTCCAGACTCAGAGCAAGACATGGTGTTTTGTACTTTACTGGGTGTGTGTGTGACATAGGGACTAACGTGTTGAGACTTTAGATTCTAACTTAGTTGTATCCTCTCTTGTGAGTTGTGATTGTGAAGCGTTAAATTGCTTGTTGGAGCAGTTGAAGATGAGAAAATATCACGAGATACTCAAAAAAAAAAATTTCTTTTTGGTGACATACTCATAAATTAGATGTGTTATGAAATTTGTGACATAATAAGACCATGGTTACATTTTCCATGATGTTATATACGGAGTACATTGCACATCGAATTCATCTTTTTATGGATTGCATATCAAATTCATCTCACAATAAAAATAAAATTCCACAAGAGTCCTAAAAGCAGAACTAGAATTTGAGAGATCAGTTTCAGCTAATAAAATAAAATAAAATAAGTTTATAACATAAAAACAATAAATAATAGTAAATAACATAATAATGAGAAAAATAATACAGTAAAAAGTATAATTTTTAGTTAAATTTAATTTTTAATTAGTATAAAAATATTTATTTAATCTTACTCTCTCACTCATCTAAAATAATTAGAGAGAAAAATTTCTACTTCTTTCTTTCTTATTTCTATTCATTCAAAATAACATACTTTTTGCTCTATTATTTTTATTTCTTTCCCTCGTTTTTGTCCTCTCTATTTTATTTTATTTCTTCCCTCACATTTCTTTCATTTTTTTTTGTCTTTCTTTTACTTCTATCCTGTTCATTTTTCTTCTCTATTTCACATCCAATTTAAATAGTACACCTTAAAAGAAAATATTAATTTGAGCCATCATCATATTTAATTGATCTCTCTGCTAGTACTTTATAATAAAAATATTAAATAAAATATATATTTAATTTATTAAAAATATAAATACATTTATTAATAGTACTTGCTAAATCTTCACGCAATTATATGCAAAATACAAAATTTGACATGATCTCTCCTATTTAATTTCTAAGAAAAAAATAGACATAAAAATTTATATACTATTATAATATAAAAATCCAACATAAGATTAGAGGTTATCAAGGAATGAGTTTGTCATTGTTCTTATCCAATCCAAAAATTTGATCGAATCATTTATCTAATCATGTCATTTAATCGAAATATATGAGATGAGATCGAATCAATCCAATATTTTAGCATAATATATCAATATTTACACTAAGTATGATTGAATTGTAGAGTAAAATAAGTATGAAACTTAAATTAAGGTATATTTGGCAATTATATATTTTAATATCATTATAAATGTAATATTATATTATAAAAAATATTATTTATTAAATAATAGTTTATCGTAAATACATAATTATGTAAAAATGTAGTTTTTTAAAAACTGTATGATATTAAATTGGATCGTATAAAAGTGTTGCATATTGAGTTTGTAAAAATATCACAAGTCTTATTTATTTTAAACTGAGTTATCAAGAAAAACATTGTTCCCATTCCCAAGCATATTTAGGAAAAGTAATCAAACCTGATTTCACTTTCAAATGTAATTTTGAAATCCTTCCACCAAAAATCCAAACACACCATGGGTATCCACAAGCAGAGCACAAAACAGCAAAAATTACATTGGGACATTTGAGCGTGAGTCCAAAAGGGTCTTTTAATGGAGGGGGAACATATGCCCCCATGTGAGACCAGATACGGATTTACGGCCCCGATCTGCCACCATTAACAATACTTTGTCCTATCAATGGCTCCGATTTAGACACATTCTGCTAAGATAGAGGGTAAAGAGACAAAAATAGTTTGAATTTTAGAGCACTCCAAATTGCCAACCATCAAAACCTATGTCCCCACAATCTTTTAGGCCAGACGAGAAGGGCACCAATTCATCATTAATGGGCCCAACAGCTTCAAATAATTCCATTCTATTGTTTTTAACTTTTAAACTAAACCATCTTCTCGAGAATATACATAAAATACTTTTCTTTAAAAAAGAGAGAATAAAATAAAATAAAACAACTAAATCATGTTCATCGGTTAAATAAAAATGAACTCAATATAATAAATAACTCTTTTTCCCGTCAAAGAAGTAGAGCCTAAAATCCCCTTTCAATCTATTATAAACTATTAAGGTTTTGAAGCTTAAGATTAGTATTTGCTTTGGATGTTGAAAAACCACTTTGTGGTCAAAGATATTTCTGCTCAACACACTTATATGTTAAGGGCATAAGTTCATTAAAAAAAAAAAAAAGGTCAATTTGGAAGCAAACGAGCAATACATAAGAGCATAAAAAAAACGAACAATACGTAACAGCTGAAAGAAAGATGGTTTCGCATCTTTTATGGTACATAAGCGCAATTCGTTGCTGAACTCACGTAATAAAAGTTTTTAATAGTCTTCGTTAGGACTTAGGAGGTTAAAGTAATAAACTCTCCAAGACAAGTAAAGGGAAGTAGTAATCGTGTTCTCTAAACAGCTAGCTGGAAAGCTTTTTTACTTTTATCTTTTCTTTTATAGTTATAATAATCATACTTCTCTCAATACAGAGAAGTCTAAACAGGAATATAATAAACTCCAAATTCTTCAAGACTAGCCTAGACTTGAGGCAATTTAAATACTTAGATTAGGTCTATAATAATAATATGCCAATTTTGGATAATATATTCCGTAATGGCGAATTTTCTTGTTGTATATTCCAAATTCGTTATTCCAAAACTAATTTTAAATTGTTTCGAATTCATTTTTCTCGAACCTAAAAAATAGTACTCCCAGAATACCTGTATGCTTACGGAACAACAATTTTGGACACCAATAAAACCTCCATAATGGGTAATCTGGACAACAACAAAAACAGGAAATCCATGTCGAAAAAAACAGACAAAGAACAACTTACCTTCAACGATGTGCTCGCTAGGCATTGACGCACAAAGAAAGATGAAGGACGTGCAAGAAGAAAAGAAGCAAGGTCGGATCGGAGGTGTCCTAAAGGTCATTTTCTTTTCCATTTAAAGTGTTTTAACTTTCTTAAGGTGTGCGAGAAGCAAAAAAGGCAGTGCGAAAAGTAATGGCCCGCAATGAATTTAATTGCTTGGACTTTTTGTAAGCTCAAGATTGATCCATTTACTGTCACACACACCACACCAACCTTGGGCCAAAACAAAATTTGTCAATCAATTAAAGTTATTGTTAGATGCACCCACATTTCACTTAAATGGGCAAAAATGCTATTTGTTTAATTTGAAAATTAAAACATGCACCCAGCACCAGTTCAGCTTCCTCTTCTGCATTTTTCTTCTCCTCCGTTGTCGTCTTCTCTCCTCCGCGCATCTTCATCCTCCCCTGTTCGTGGCCGTTCATTAATGGCCTGTAACATTAGGATAGAGGACTTCTTATGGAAGAACTTCTTCCATATTAACGTTACAACTTCAGAGGCCATTAACGAAAGAACTTCTCCTAACCTAAGTTCTCTAAGGTAAGTCTTCTACTCTAATGTTATAGGCCATTAACGAACAACCATGAACAGGGGAGGACGAAGATGCGTGGAGGAGAGAAGACGATAGCGGAGGAGAAGAAAAACGCGGAAGAGGAAGCTAAACTGGTGCTGGATGCATGTTTTAATTTTTAAATTAAACAAATAGCATTTTTGCTCATTCAAGTGAAATGCTGGGTGCACCAACAATAGTGCTGGGTGCACCTAGCAACACACTTGCATTGATTGACAAATTTTGTTTTGGCCCAAGGTTGGTGTGGTGTGTGTGACAATAAATGGATCAATCTTGAGCTTACAAAAAATCCAACCAATTAAATTCATTGAATTATTTAATTTATATATTTTTTTAAAAATAAAAAATATTTACTATTACAAAATTTAATATATATTAATATTCAAAATCATATATACTTCAATAAATTATTTATTCCAATAAACTTTGATGGATTAAATGTTATTTTTAGTAGAAAATATAAATATTACACCCGTAAAACAATCTCACTCATATTTTAAACACTTTGTTAGACTTTCTTGCTTTTTTTTTAAGGTAGCTAGAGTCTACAGTTTTTTTTATCTCAATCACACATAATCTTTTTTTCTTCATTGAGGGTGATGTAGATATTTATGTATAATATTTCATAAAAATTTTGCACCGTAATGACGTGATTTTTAAGTGCTTACAACCAGATTTTCACTTAGTTTGGATCTCATAAAACGCAACTCATGGGAATGGTGCAAAAACAAAGAATATTGGTTTCAATTTTTCATTCTATAAATGGTCAGTTAATCCAAAGGTTTGCTTAGATAGCCTCCATTGATATATAGCACAAATATATGAAAATCATTACTTGCTAGGATGGACCTTGCTATGATTTGCTGGTCTTAAGTACCAATGTACTTGGTCTTGCTTAGTTTTTGCTTTTCCTGGCTTCGTGTTATTTGTGATGGGGAGTTGATACACAGGTGATCTAATCTAGGAGTGTGCTGTGACATTGCTTGCTCCTTTTTTCTGTATCCTAAGGGGTATTTCTTATACTCACCTTTTTAAATAAAAATTATCATTATTGGGATAAACAAAATTATGTATTACAATACTTCATAATTTTTTCATTTTTTTTTGTTGTAGTCAATTTTCAATTGAACCAACAGATAAATTTTTTTCATGTTCATCATTATCAAATAATGGAATTTAACTGAAAAATTAAATACTTTTAACGTAGAAGTGAGGATAGGTGTTGTTGTACTGGGAAAAAAGAAAATATTTGATGAATCATTCATAGTGAGATACAAATTCTTTCCAATTGAATAAAACTGGAGAGTGTGCAGTTTAACTATTATGGATCATAGGATTAAAATGAATGATTGAGAACTAATTTTTAAAATTCATCATTCCATTAATCTAAGCAAATCCTTACTATGTGTTTGGATGCGGAAATTAAATCAGGTAAAATATTTCAACAAAGATATTAAAATGTCTTTTTACAATGTAATCTGTTTGGATAAGACATTTTAAAAGTAATTAAAATGTTATTATTTTTGTAAAGCATTTTAATCTATTAACTTGATAGGATTTCAAATTCTCACCAAAAATAAAGGAATTAAAATTCCCCAGTCTTTCGAAACAACTCTCCATTGCGCGCTCTCTCTCCCTCTCAGCACACCACCAACTCTCTCTTCCTCTTAGCGCACACGTGTAGCTCTCTCTTTCCTACCACCCCCTTCTCCGTAGCTTTTCTTCCTTTCATTGGTAGGTTTCTCTCTCACTCGTTCATCTCAGTTTTTTTCTTTTCTCAAGTTTATGTTTGTTTGATTTTGATTTCATTTTTGTAGCTACAAGGGTCGCTTGATTTTATTGATTTATGTTTCATTTTCTATTTCATTTATTTTGTTTCAATGACTTTGATATTTTGGTGGGTGTGGAATTGGATGGGTTTGGAGTTGAGATAGGTTGTGAGCACCATATGTTTGTGACTATGTATCAAAGAGAAATAGAGAAACAAATCTGTTTGAATTTCTTGAACTACATGATTTTCTGGGGGGTTCAAGGAAATTGGTGTATTTGGCATTTTGGTTATTTGTTGGTGTTGGTGAGGAGTAGATTCTATCATTTGGGGTAAGCTCCCTTGTGAAATAGTAAGACTTTCGAAAATTGTATTGGTGTGGTTGCTTTGGTTTTGATGCTTTTGGGGTTGAGACTGGTGAACGTTGCTCCATGTCCTTGAGTTTGTAAAACCAGGCATTGGGGATCTGTACTATTCTGGAATGTTCCACATTCAATTATGAAGGTCAATAGGTGTTTTAATATTGAATGCATATTTATTAGTAGCTGATATAGACAAATTTTGTCATCACTAAGGGGGTTGCATGAGTTTTTGCTAGTGTGTCCAACCGTCCCTTATGCAGTCATGCTAAAAATTCATTATTTTCCTTGTTGGCTGCAAAGTTTGACCCTGCTACTAAAGATTCATGACTCTCATGAGGATTTTTATTTCTTACTCTGAGAGCAAGTCTATTGTGATTATTGTTGTTTTCTCTCAATCCCCCTCTGTTAATATTACCTGGTCTTTTATGATTGCCTTTCAAAGTTCTTCAGAAACTAAGGTTTTATTTATTGCTTTTTCTTGTGACCAAATATGAAAACTTGAAGCAAGTGATGCCATCTAGTATTCAACCCAACACATTTCAGATTGTAAGTTAATGTTTGTTCCTAGCTCTTAACCATCATTTTTTTGTCTCATTGCAATGAATGTAACTGGGATGATTTTACAAATTTCTATAAGTTGTGTGTGGAGGATTAGCTGGACCTACGACTGCTTTATTCACAACTCCTTTTGATGTGATCAAGACTAGATTACAGACATAGGTCTTTAATTATCATGCCCTTCAATTGTATAAATTCTTATTGCTACGACTGGTGTAGCCATCTAATTAGATGTTGAAGACAACCTTTCTTAACACTAGGTTTTTGAAACTTTTCTTTATTAAACTGTGACATTTAATATCATTTATCTTGTTATCCTTAACAATATTATAATTTCAGTATGTTATTTTCAAATGTTATTTTAAAGAATACAATACATATTTTATCTTCTTTTTTTTGTTGAAGTATGCCAGTTTACTCTTAATTCATGGTTCTGATGGAAGTGAGTGCACTGCATATTCCTAGGTTTGCAAATCAATATGATAGTGTGTTCCATGCCCTTTACAAAATTAGTAAGAGTGAAGGATTAAAGGGCCTGTATAGGTATTATTGTCTAAATCTTGCCTTTATCATTTAGATCAGAAGAAAATATTTTAAAGGAGCAACTGATATACATTATGTCTTGAAATCTCTATTCAAATGTGAATTGCACATTGATATTTGTCTTTTGATTTGCTTTGTATGTCTATCATCAGGGGGTTGATTTTGAGGTTGATTATGTACATGTGTCAAGGATCAGTGTTCTTTGCTTCATATGAATTTTTCAAGAGGACATTTTCTCTGGAAGCGTCACATCCCACTGATTTATGCATTCAGGACAATGACGGGAATGCTGAAGAGTGAAGACAACAAAAACCTTGAATTAATAGGTCCATCATAGGGTTTTTCAGCAGTAGCTTCCCCAAGTCTTGAGCATTCTTGATAACTAGATAGCGTGTGAAAGAAAAGTTTAATTGTGCCACAAGAACAAAGAATTATATATCATTCATCTTTAATTTTGGATATTGTTTAATCTAAGTTTTTTCGTGTGTTACTACGAGAATATTGTGTAAGATTCAAAAATTATTTAGCATTAAAATTATTTTGATTATTTAATTATTAAAATTATTTTGATTATTTAATTATTTAATTATTAAACTGGATGGTCTTCAATTTTATTTAATTGGAGACTATCTGTATCATGTTTAAATCTTATTAATTTATATAAAAAAATTAAATTCATAGTGTATAATTTCATTAAAATTTAAACTATAAATTCTTAATCATAAAAATCTCTTAAAATTTTTGATAAATTATAATATTTTAATTTTAATTTTTTAAAGTCTGTAAGATTTTTTTATATTAAAATATTTTTTCAAAATCCAATCCAATACGTTGTGAATCAAGCGCGTCACATTTTTTAAAAACCACAATTTTGAATTTAAAAAGAAATTGGAGGAAAACTCTCAAAAACTACAGCATATAAATCAGCCTCATAAACTCATTAAATTAACATTATATAAAAAATAATAAAAGAGACTGTTACTTTACATTTTTATCAGTAAAAAATAATGAACGACTGAGAGTGAAGCAACAATCATTATTAACATTCTAAAGGAAATCAATACTTTGCTTCTCCTTAATCCTTATCACATTGGCCTTTGGGTCCAGAAAAGGAAAAATGAAACATCATAGTATATATTCTATTTATAACGTTTTCGTTTCACGGATAAATTTTTAATTAATTGAATAAATTCGAATAAAAAAATAATTAATTAAATATCTTCCACTCCAGTGTCTATTTATTATCGTTCCATCTTGTCTCTCTCGCCGTTCACTGCACTTCATCTCTGAACCAGGTGAGGTGAAGCTCAAACATGAATTCTTCAATGGATCAAGGATTTTTTTTCATTTATTATTATTTTTTTATTTTTATATGCACATGATATTTTAGCATCCAATCCCTTTCCATGTTTTTTAAATTTTGTTTGTGAATTTTCATGTCCATAACATAATTCGAAATTGCCCCTTCTTATCCCCATCCGCTTATAAGAACGAGAATTGACGGTGATCTAGGGTTTAAAGGTTTTTATGTTTCTGCATTTTTTTTAGTTTTTTGTGGAAATCGATAGCTCTCTCAATTAGGGGCTCGCGATAAATGGCACGGTTGGTTCTGCCATCGAAGACATTGACTTTTTCGAGGAACACTCTTCTGGGTTTGATCTCCCCTGCTCCTGTGATTATCCATACATACACATTTTCACTTTGTTTCTGTTTTTGTTCTGATTATATTTTATGTCTCCGCCACCACCTTGCCTCCACGTGCATTGCATTTTTCTGGACTAACAAAAATCTTAAGAGAAATGGATTTTACGCCATAGAAACTCATGTTCTGTTCCTGCTTTTGACATTGCTTTACTGGGACTGTCTTTCTTACTAAAACTTTTTTTCTTTTGTGCGTGCGTGCTTTGTTTATTTCCTATACTTTTGCATTATCCTATTTGTGAATGAGAGATGTTGTATACACACTCTAGCATGCACATATCAAATGAGAGCGAGAGAAACAAATATCGATCATTAGATTTTATTATAAATCATAGCCATGTAAGTTTCTTAGAAAATTATTGAGTTTTTTAAATGATTGTTACTTTAAAAAAATTTAATTTTGACTATCCATGTATGGATGTATGACCCAAATTTGCTCTTCTCACTCATTAAATAGCTTTCTTACTAGATACACTGCGGATATATAGATTCCTTTGTTTGTTTTATCTTGTTTAAATTTTTCTATTGAGAATAAAATGTTGAATTGCTTGCTCCACTGTGGACTGTGATGATTATTACCTTTTTCTTTGCAGCTTAAGGCTAATTGCAGTGTTAGTTATTTTCAGAATACAGCAAGAGGGAGCATCAGATTCAAGCATTTCCTTGCATCAGAGGTTTCTTTCCTTTTTTTGCACTTCCATACACTACGAAAAGGATCTTTGAAAAAAAAAAAAAGAATTTTATCATTTAATGTTGTCTTGTGAATGTAATAAACTGTTGATGTGGCTTTTACAGGTCACTTTCCGAAAGAAGTATTGCCCATTATATTCTTCACTACCAGTAAGTTTAATTTGTGTTGGAATTTTATTTTTTATTGTTTATCTAATCACATGTTTAAAGATGTTATTTTTTCCTGTATGTCCATGGACTCTTTCAGATTCAACGGTTATGTATAGTCTGCTTGTTTGATTACCTGATCTTGTGTATTCCTGTATTCTGTTACAGAGGGTCAAGCAAGTAAGTAGGCGACTAATTTGTTCAGTTGCCACAGAGGATTTACCAAAGGAAGTTGAAAAATCTAACATGGAGACACCAAGGGAAATATTCTTAAAGGATTACAAAATGCCTGATTACTACTTTGACACTGTAAGTTTACAGAAATTTTTAGATTATGTTTCATCCACGTTTTTGGTACTTTCAAAAATTTATTGTTTCTTCTGTTCATGTGTTGCATGGAACTATTACAGGTGGATCTAACATTTTCCTTGGGAGAGGAGAAGACAATAGTCAGTTCTAAAATTGCTGTGTATCCTCGCATTGAAGGTATAGATTAATGGGGTTCCTTACTTGTAACTTGTTTAATCTACTGAAAGACTGAAATATATGCAGGCATGAGGCATCAATATCCAAGTAATTTACCACTTCAATATTTTTTTCCCTCTCATTCCTAATAGGTCTATTTTGTGCAACAGGTTCTACTCCCCCTCTAGTTTTAGATGGACGAGACTTATCTTTAGTTTCAATTCACCTGAATGGCAAGGCTTTAAAGGTATATATACACTTTTTTTGAGTTGGCTAATATCCATGGTCATGGCTACTTTTAACACAATCAATCAGCGACAGAATTTCTTTGCTATCTTGCTAGTTTTCCAGACAAGGAAATTCGGATTCAGAAGCTGATTTTAATTAATATTTTATGTGACGAACGTAATATTTGTGCTTCTCGGTTAAAACCTTAGGTGCTGTTTACTTTCAGAAACACACTATATTGGTAGCAATGATGGGTGGTTTAGGTTTAGATTATTGTGTAACATTATTTTAAATTCATTCTGTTATGTTTATCTATAGGAGGAAGATTATCATTTGGATGCACGCCATCTCACAATCCAATCACCTCCTAGTGGTAAATATGATCTTGAAATTGTTACAGATATTTGTCCACAGAAAAACACATCATTAGAGGTAAATGAGATTTCTCCTTGTTGTAGAGTTTGTTTGTTTCTTGTATTGCTACTTTTCCACTTCTGTCACCCCAATTTGGTGTTTGAGGGGGAGGTTGTGTTTACTATGGATTTGATTTCCTGTAGGGACTTTACAAATCATCTGGGAATTTCTGTACTCAATGTGAGGCTGAAGGCTTCCGTAAAATTACATTTTATCAGGTTGTCATCTTAAGGCAATCAATATGCTAAACTGTTCTATATGTTTGTATTATAACAATAAATTTCCTCATAAAATTAATGGTTCCTATCATCCAACAGGATCGACCTGATATAATGGCAAAATATACAGTTCGCATTGAGGCAGATAAATCACTGTATCCAGTGTTATTGTCTAATGGAAACCTAGCTGAACAAGGTGACTTAGAGGTAATGTTTTCTTGAAATGCTTAGCAGTGAAGACTATCTTGATGGTTACTATACTGTTCATGGATGTTATTTATGTTTTACTGCAGGATGGCAGGCACTATGCTGTTTGGGAGGACCCCTTCAAGAAACCTTCTTATCTGTTTGCCTTGGTTGCTGGGCAATTGCAGAGCAGAGATGACACATTTATCACCCATTCAGGGCGGATGGTGTCCCTTAGGATATGGACACCTGCAGATGATGTACCTAAGACTGTACATGCTATGTATTCTCTGAAAGCAGCTATGAAGTGGGATGAAGATGTCAGTCCTTATTTAGTTTTAAATTCATTTGATCAGATGGGCTACTTTGATTGCAATATACATTGTTTTGAATTCTGAATTTTGCTGTCTTGTCATAATATGCTTCCTGAACAGGTTTTTGGACTTGAATATGACCTGGATCTCTTCAATGTTGTTGCTGTCCCAGATTTTAACATGTAATTTTCATCTACTTTTTTATTTTATTTTATTTCAATCATGTGACCCTAGATACATTGTGCCTTTGTATATTATGAGATGAGACAAGATAGCATAAAAGGATTAGGGTACAAAAAAGTAATATGGTGTACTTGTTTTGTATTGTACAGGGGAGCCATGGAAAACAAGAGCTTGAATGTAGGTCTCCTTCTTGTGAGCTTGTCTTTGTTGGTTATCTGTGTTCAATTCTGACATTTATAATTTACTTTTCTTGTTTGCAGATTTTCAATTCAAAGCTTGTATTGGCCTCTCCAGAAACTGCAACTGATGCAGATTATGCTGCAATATTGGGAGTTATTGGCCATGAGGTTTGTAACTATCATATATTAGAACTTTTAAAGAGCTACTTTTCTAAAACTAAATTTCTTTAGGTTTTCTTGATTCTGACTTGAGCTTATTTCTTGTCTGTTATGCAGTATTTCCACAACTGGACTGGCAACAGGTGGTGTTACATAGCATTATCTTGTTATGCTTTCAAACTTTACATGCTTTTATTTCCATTCATACAGTGTTCTAAAACTTTTTCCTAGCTAGTTATATTTCACTATTGGATTTCTATTTGAGATATCATAAACCTGAGTTTTGCAGCGAATTTGTTGTTTGTATGTCTATATTTTGACATTTCCATGGGTATGTTAAAACTTGAATTAAGCATTTATTTATTTATATCAGAGTGACATGTCGCGACTGGTTCCAGCTTAGCCTGAAGGAAGGTCTCACTGTTTTTCGTGATCAGGTACAGCCTCTTTACCTCTTTACCCCTGTTTCCTATGTTTCAATTTAGACATTGCAATACTTTTGTTCCATCTAGTTTTTTTAGTGTAACAAGTGGCATTAATTATTGGCAGGAATTTTCATCTGACATGGGAAGTCGTACTGTAAAGCGGATTGCTGATGTTTCAAAACTTAGAAATTACCAGTTTCCACAGGTTACTTTCTTTTCCTTTTTCCGTTTTGATTATCTTTTGCAACTTCTACAGGATGGCTTCTGTGTTCGGATGTTATTCTGACTGTTCCTCTCATTATTATTACTACAATTTATCTTATTTTAATGTAGAATTATCACAATGTCATTGTCAGGTAGTACTCTGATACTTTTCTACTGATTTTTCAGGATGCAGGTCCCATGGCCCATCCAGTGCGACCACACTCTTACATCAAGGTTAGAATTTTGAAACTCATTTCGTCTCACCATTTGTCTCCAAAAATATATTTGTTCCCCATTCTCAATAAATGTGCTTCTAATTTTGTATTTATATATTTTTTTCTCCCTTGACAGATGGACAACTTCTACACAGGCAAGCCTTATTTTTATAGCTTCAATTGAATCAATATCATATTTGAAAATTTTACTGTATTATCTATTATGTAATAATTTATAGTGCTCTACTGATTTATCTATCATTTTATCAACCTTCTGTGAATTAATTTCTGATGTGGCCATCATCAATGTCAAAATACAGTTACGGTATGTTTCACATTTGTGACATTCAACCTCCAGTTTTGTTCCATTCTTTCTCTTGAGCTCTTGAATTGTTTATAATGATAGCTTCTTTTTTTTCTGCAGGTCTATGAAAAGGTTTGACAGTTATTCCTATAATTTTCAATTCCTTCATGTCCATTTGTCTCTCTGGCAGTTTGTTCTTATGATCCTATGTATCAGGGGGCTGAAGTTGTTAGAATGTACAAAACCTTGCTGGGAAGTCAAGGGTTCCGAAAAGTAAGGATGTTTATCCAATGCCCCTATAACTACCCTGTTAACTGCAATGATACTGCTTAATTTAGGATTCAAATCTTACAAACTCCCTGGATTTCAGGGCATGGATCTTTATTTTAAGAGACATGATGGCCAAGCTGTAACTTGTGAAGATTTTTTTGCTGCCATGCGAGATGCCAATGATGCAGATTTTGCAAATTTCTTGCTATGGTTTGTATTTTTTCCCTCTAATTCCCTGCATTTTTTCACTCATTTTGCATTAATTTATCAACTACTATGCAGGTATTCTCAAGCTGGGACCCCTGTTGTCAAAGTAAATACTTCTTATAATCCAGAAGCACATACTTTTTCTTTAAAATTTAGGTATACAAGTGTCAACTTTCATTTCTCCTTTTTGAATTTTTTTTGGCTGTATTTAATATGTTTGATGGGGCATTTTTTGCAGTCAAGAGATACCGCCAACTCCAGGGCAATCAGTTAAGGAACCCACATTCATTCCTGTTGCAATGGGTTTGCTTGATTCCACTGGCAAGGACATTCCTCTTTCAACTGTTTATCATAATGGGACTCTGCTATCTGTTTCAAGTAATGATCAATCAGTCTGCACTACAGTCCTTAGAGTGACCAAGGTTGTTTAGAACTTCTCTTTGATATGCATTTCTATCTCATTTTTATTTTATCTCTTTAAGTTAATTATACCTGTCAGGCAGGTTTTTGACATGGATAATGTATTATGTTTTGTGAGTCCATCACTGTATGTAGTTAAATTATGAACATATTGTTTCTCTCATATTACATAACAAATATACTACAAAATGAAAGTATGGTTTGTCTCATATTACTAAGTATGAGCATCCCTGTCAAACAATTGAGTTGAAGAAAAAGGGTGTCAGAAATTTTAAAACTATGTTAGAAGGTCCCTTCTCTCTGTTATCAAAATAAAAGTATCATTTGTCTCATATTACAAAGTATGAGCATCGCTGTCAAATAATTGATTTGAAGAAAAAGGGTGTCTGAAATTTGAAAACCATGTTATCAATTGTGTAAAGTAAAAAACATGTAAATCATTCATCCATCTACCTACCTAATATTGCATAACATAAATTTGTTGAAATAAAATAAGATGCAGAACGTGGCTTGGCCTTTTTATATCCATAACTAACTGATAATTTTATTTGTATCTCCTGCAGAAAGAGGAAGAGTTTGTATTCACTAATATATTTGAAAGGCCTATTCCTTCTTTGTTAAGAGGATACAGTGCTCCTGTTCGTCTGGAATCTGATCTCACTGATAGTGACCTGTTTTTCTTACTAGCCAATGATTCTGATGAATTCAACCGGTTTGTCTTCTTCAAAGTTGCAATTTATTCTTTTTGATTTGATAGTTTAATGTGAATTTATTCACTGGCTTATTTAAATGATTCAGTTGGGAGGCTGGACAAGTTTTGGCACGGAAATTGATGCTTCACTTAGTGGATGATTTGCAACATAACAAACCATTGGTTTTAAATTCCAATTTTGTTGAAGGGTTCAAACGTATTTTATGTGACTCAAGTCTGGACAAAGTATGCTTCAGTTTTTCCTCACAACTATTATTCATTTTGTTGATGATGGGTTTTATCATATGATTTCATTTATTGTACTTTATGCTTTTTTATCGTCTAGGAATTTGTGGCAAAGGCAATAACTCTGCCTGGTGAGGGAGAAATAATGGACATGATGGGGGTTGCAGATCCTGATGCTGTTCATGCTGTTCGGACTTTCATCAGGAAGCAGCTTGCGAGTAAACTGAGATCAGAGTTCCTCAGCACAGTATGGCCTGTTGTCTGAATTGTCTATTATTAAATATCTTCTTCATTGTATGAATCTCCTCAATGTTCACCTTTTTTGCAGGTGGAAAATAATAGAAGCTCAGAAGAATATGTCTTCAATCACTCAAACTTGGCAAGGCGTGCTCTGAAGAATGTTGCTCTTGGTATATACATCTTTGTTGCATACTAAGATACACTATGCATGGTGGTAGCAAGCTCATCTTTTTTTTTAATTTTTTTTTTTATAGCTTACCTGGGATGCCTTGAGGAACAAGAATTCACCAATCTTGTGCTGCATGAGTATAAAACTGCTACAAATATGACTGAGCAGTTTGCTGCTTTGGTTGCCATAGCACAAAACCCTGGTAAAACCCGTGATGATGTTCTTGCTGACTTTTATGGCAAGTGGCAGCATGATTTCTTGGTAAATTTCCATCTCTATGACTTTGTTTTTGGAATTATTCTTTTGATGTTGGGCATGTCTCCATATCCTTTCTTTGTCAATGTATCCTATGTTATAAACTTTACGTCATATGTTGATGGAGGGCTGGATTTAATTGATGATGTCATTTGATAACAATTTCCCTACTGTTATTTATGGCGAGCATGCTTCCTTTGATACCTACTCTAGCCTTTGCTTAATCTTTTCTGTTTTAGCCTGGCCGATGGCTATTACATTTCTCATGTTTGTCTCACCTATGTGTGTGCATTTGTTCAGTATAATTTTAGAAGTTCTTCCTACTTACAACTTTATACTTCCCCTTCCTTTCCAGGTGGTGAACAAATGGTTTGCTCTTCAAGCAATGTCTGACATTCCTGGTAATGTTGAGAATGTGCGGAAACTGTTAAGCCACCCAGCATTTGATCTGCGCAATCCCAACAAAGTGTACTCTCTCATTGGAGGTTTCTGTGGGTCTCCGGTGAACTTTCATGCAAAGGATGGGTTAGGCTACAAGTTTTTGGGAGAGATTGTGCTGCAACTTGACAAGCTAAATCCTCAGGTCATTTTGCACTAGCCTTCTTTAAATTATAGATTCGTTCGTTTGTGTGTATTGTTACTACATGATCCTTATGTAGTTACGTATATGACTTTATTTTTGGTTTGGAGGAATGTAGGTTGCCTCGAGAATGGTGTCAGCCTTCTCAAGATGGAGGCGTTATGATGAAGACAGACAAAAACTTGCGAAGGTAATAGACTTGTTATTATTTGGTCGCATTAGCTCTCATTTAGTTTTGGGTGAGCGTTTGTTGAATTGATTTTGAAATGAAGAATTTATGTTTGAATGTTTTGATTCTAAAAATAAGTCGCTAAAAACATTGTCTCATAGGAAAAATTACCTATAATTTTTCTTCAACTCAATCAAATTTTGAATGGAAAATCAATTTCTCAACGTTGAACAAAAAACATAGCTGATTTTAACTGTGATTTTTTGGATAATCTAACAAGAATTCAAACGCGCTATTAAATTATTGAATTAAAAAAATGTCACTGTTGGTTATCAGCTTTGCTGAAAAAACTGGTGTTTTGCAGGCCCAGTTGGAGAGGATCATGTCTACTAATGGACTATCGGAGAATGTGTTTGAGATAGCTTCGAAAAGCTTAGCTGCTTAAAAGTGCCAATGACGTATGAAAAACTGCCATGATGTGTTAGTGGCGAAACATTTGCAGCAACGATCCGAATAAAAAGTGATCTAGTTTATCTCGGTATAACTTAAAAATGATTCAGTGGATAATCGTTCGTTATACCGTTTTTTATTGTTGGTTTTTAATGATATTTTGATAAGGAAATATGGGTGCGTTTTATTGTTATGTTTTTGTTTTTTTAGAACTATGAAATGGTTTTAGGATTTTTTTTAAAACGAAAGAAGAAAATGTTCGAGAGGGTAGAGGTAAGTTGAAGAGATAGAGAAGAGAAAATGAGTAAGATAAGTTAGTTTTTAAAATGTTTGGATTTAAAGAGAATGACTTTTTGTTACGAAACGTATGGAGCAGTTGAAAAAAAAAACTTTTACACGGTAAGTTAATTAAAAAAAAAAGTCATGTTTGAAAAGAGAGAATTTGATTTATTTCTGCATTTGATTACTTGGACAAAAAAAATGAGAAATATTTTTTAATAGATGTTTTGTTCTCTTGACGGAAATTCGGTTTTTCAATTTTTTTTTCATTTTTAATAATAATAATAATAATAAATAGATAAATAAATATAAAAAATTTACTTATTTGTGTTTTGTAGAATGCACTGGTGGGTGCATATAAAAGACGCCTTTTACGCATTATAGAATAAATAAATTGGTATAATAGTGGTTTGAAACATAGGGGGTTGACGACCGTAAGAGACAGAGAAGCAGTATAAAAAAAAGAGAGAAACAAAGAAGGGCAAGGGATAGATTTGTTTGAAGTTAAAAAAAATCACCATCTCTAGTTTTCTTTGCATAAATGGAAAAACATTATGGCCGAATTCACCTACAAATTGGGAGGCTCCATTACCAATCTAGTGCAATGTTAAAGAATTGCTGATAAGGGATAAGTTTTACTTGGGAAATGCCACTTTTGTTTTCTTTTCTGACGTGTTTTTTTTTTCATATTTCTTTGTGGTGTGTTTGATCGAGAAGAAGAAAATAAAGGAAATATGAATAAGTAGGTGACGAGAGAAGTGAAGATAAATAGATAAGAAATAAAGTCAAAATATTGATTGTTTGGTTTAAAAAATAAAAGAGAATAGAATTGAAATGGGGTTAATCGCAAGAGAATTAAAAGATATAGTTTTTTACATGCAAATTTTGGTCTCCTCTCAAGAAATAAGAGTTATAATAGGTGAGAGCAAAATATGAAATATCGATGGAGGCGAATGAGATGCTTTTAAAAGGATTGACATACTTAAAGTTGCTATACATTCTCTTCATAAACTTGATTTAGAGACAATCATTTTAGTAAGATGAACAAGAAAGAGACAGATTAAAATTGATAAAAAAAAAGTGATAGTATAGTCATACTTGTAACATTTGCGTTTGAGAAAATAATATAAAAATTTTAAATTCTCATTAATCACAAAATATATAAAATAATGATTGTATATTAATTTATTGACTTTTATAATAATTACATAAAAAATTATATTAATGATAATTTTTTATTGGTTCACCATGTAAATTTTTTATATTGAAATTTCAAAACTATTAAATTTCTTTATGTATTAGTGTTTTTTTTCATGTTGGAGAATTTATTCTTCTTTTTATGTTATATATTAGGCTTATTTGTATTATTTTATCATTTATACAATATAGTTATGTTATATAAAATTATATATATATATATATATATATATATATATATAAAATATACCTTAGAATTTTTAGATTTTTTAAAATTATCATGCTATAACATATCTGTATTCATATAATGTAATCAACAGATTAGTCTTCGACTCTCTCGATTGAAAGGTATCCTGAATTCAAGAAAAGAAAAATCCAATATTGCAATATGTAAATGCATAATCAAAAGTGAAGATGTAGGCTATTTCCACAATTCTATGTAGGGTACATGTCATGGTCGCATGCCATAACGGATTATTGCTGTTGAGCAAGGACCTACAGAACTTAAGTGTCTTTTACAGCCAAACCCAACTACCTGTGACGCGACCTTAATTCAGTGTTTAACCTAAGGCCCCAAAAGATAATAATTGGGAGAATGATAACAAGTTTGAAGTGTTTATAAAATATGACGTTTTGATTCGTATGTCAGATCGATGCTTTTACTGAACGCTCCATTTTATAAAAGCAACCCGAATTATTTTCTTGTGTTCTTCTTCTTCTTTTTTTAAGAAAAATTCTTGTGTTATTCTAATGCTCCGATTAGGGTATTAATTTCTACTCTTACTTTTAGAGCAAAATTGTTGAGCCTCACTCTTTCTTTCAAGAATTTTGTTCTGTACTAATTATACAGAATAGTCACCAATTAATTTTCATTTTTCTCTTTATAAAAAACTTAAATTTCCGAACTCTCTTTTCCGCTTTTTAATATTATTTAAGCGTAAATTGAATTTGCATACTATTTTTTCGGCTTCTTAATTGAGCTATTAATTTCTTCATTCAAGACTGTTTGGCCATAAATTAGCAACGGAAAATCTGGTTAGCTAACCAAATGGGTGTCATATGCTAATATTTTGTTTTATATGTATCGTACACCTTGATTTATGCTTGTATCAAGGCCTGGAAATCATATTTCTAACGTTTTGTTTGCATTCGCAGAAGTCAAACAAAAAGGGTGGGGTCATAAAGAAAATTAATTAAGTAGCACAATCACAATGCCATGATACATTTGATATTATCGCTAGTGACGCTTACTACTACCTGTCCAACGATGAAAAAGGTGTCCCCAGTTATCTAACAAGATTGCTATCTTAACCTAGATTAATTATCGCCTCAAAAGTCTTCAGTTTAATTGTTATTTCAGTTGCCCTAGGACACAAGCAAAAGGGAAAAGAATCTCTATAACTTTTATTATTATTCCTACCCCACCGATTATAAGCTTTCTTCCTCATATCATAGCAACAACTAGCAAAAGGACTCGTTCAGAAATTTAGTGGAAAGAGGGTGAAACAATATCTTTTTCAATCGAGATTGAGTTGCTTAATTCCATTTAGACTATGAACATACTTGGAAAATGAGAACCAGCATGTTTCATAGCGTCACCAGATTACACGAGCTAGGCTACATAGCTTCACAATTTTCTTCCTATCAAAAGTGTAGTCTTATGATTAAATTATAGGTTAATTTGTTTAAATTTATTTGTTGAGAAAAATGCTTATTTTAATAAAATAAATTGTTTTTGTTTTTTTAAGTGTATTTTTTAAACTGTTATTGCTTAAAAATAATTTTTTATTTATTCTAATAAATAAATCTTATATGTTTATTAAAAAATATTTTTTAAAATCGCTTATTTTAAAATTATTTTTTTATAATTATAAATAAACTGACCCAATATGAAAAATTAGTTACCCATTTACCGTGGATAAGATGAAAAGAAGTGAAATAAAATATTTTGATTCCTTTTATAATTGATATTTTTTGTTTAAAAAGAAAAAAACAGGAAAAAAATGTATACTCATTTTTAAGTTGTTTCAACGTGATATAACCACAATTTTGTGTATTTGATTTAGATTCTTAACATTTTCGAACAACTTAATTAACTTTCAAGGAGTCTACTTCCTATTTTCTTAACGTCAAATACTACAAATTCACACAAATAACATAATTTTTATTATATTAAAAAGACTTTCGATACAGAAATATTTGTTCTTACTACTTACTCCCTTAAGTTTAACCCATCAAACTTTGGTATTAGTTGTTAGAGAGTCAGGAGGAGCTCACACAAGAGTTAACAAACTAATGACAAGAACTACCAAAAGAATCAAAAAATATATTTTTACCAAAACGTTAAGACATTAAATATATGAGTCACATCTATTATATATCTTTCATATTGAACTCTTTCTTGACCAATATAAAACTAATCACTCACTTAATTTTCCAAAAGATATTAAATAGCTTTTTCATTTAATTAAAGTGTAGTAGATAATAAATATGTAGAGGAGAATCTAAGACAAATAGAATGCAAGAATAAATATTGAAATTACTACATGTATACATGTAAAAATAGAAGATGAATAAATAAAAAAAGGAAGACGAATATTTGTTTTTTTCAAAATGAGAAAATAGAAATGGATACTGTAATACTATGATAAGTTATATTAAAATTGAAAATGTACTTAAAAAAAATCTAATATACATTTCTGAATTTTACGACACAAAATAAAAAAAAGAAAATTCATTATTTTAAAAATGCTAATACTGTTGTGCTCTTACAACTTATACCCAGACATGCAAATACTTTCCTAAAATCCGTATGTCATGGCTATTGCCTATTAAGCAGTGAAAAATGTAGTGTATCAAGTGAACTGCATGTAGACATAGGGTAATAAATAGAAAGTTTACAATTGCTTTTGGGGAGGCCAAAACAACAACAATCACATGTTATAGCTTCGGCTTTTTGTCACAAACCTAGTAGTCAGCCCACTGTTTCTCAAGCATTTCTAATGCTATAATAACATTAGTAGTTTTATGATTTTATCAAAGTCTAGATTGACATGGCTTGGTAGGTAGGGTTTTGTTTTTAACCGATTTAAGGCCATAATTGTCTTCTACAGAGTTTAGGTAAATCATTCATTGTTCATTGATCATGTTTGTACGTTTCTCGAGATGTATATGATTCCCTTTTAGTAATTTTTATTTCCTGTTTACTTTCCTCTGAGCTCTTGTTGACGCATAAGATGGAAAATTGAACACTAAGACATATAATTAAACAAGGATCAGGATGTCTATTACGCTCCTATTTCCCATCCTTGAGAAAATATGTTAATTGTTGAAAATGAAATATAAGTCAGGTTCGTGACTCGTGGCAACACTAGAGTGGCCTGAAAGGACTAGAATTCTATAAATGAGGCTTTTTGTTAATATTTATTCGCACGTTAATTTGGCCAGTTTCCAAAACAGGGAGTTGTTTGATGCTTGGTATTTTTCAAGCACGTTAGTTCAACAATACAGCAAAATTTCAACCTCGTAGTCAACTAAAATTCGAATAAGAAAAGATTTTTTGTTAAAGTATTTTTTAAAGGACGGGTGCATATTAAGAATTAAAAAAATCATAATACGTTATTAAACTGTCTCAATCATTTAAGAATGTTAATTTTTTAACCCTTTTTTCAAACAGTAGATACTTATTTTTTTAATTATTATTTTTATTTCTTTAACGAGTGGCTTAAAAACTCATATTAACCGAACAATTAAGAGAATTTGGGACCTAAGCCTATAAATACACTAATACAGAATTATTCAAAGTTAATTAATGATCTCATGTTTCACTTTTTTAAAAATATGTAATTATGTTAAATACTAAAAACAACACATTATGAATTTATTTATTTTTATTTACGAGAGTAAAAACTTATCTCAGAAAATTTATAATAACTTATTGTTTTGTTCAATCAATTGAATTAAATCTTTTTTATGATTATGAATCTATTTAGTTTTAGTAAAATTACCTCTATACAAAAGAATTTTGTAATCTCCTAATAAAAAAGCGACAAAGACTAATTCAGTATCATATTTCTAAATTGGGAATAAAAAAAAAACTAAACATTGGGCTAATGATGGCTTTGAAAAGCATGATGAAGATGAAGAGAGAAAAAAAGGATTTGAGTTAGGGTCCATGAGGATCTTTTGGGCATGAATTTCAGAGAGAAAGAATTAAGAATATTATCCCATTGATAGATGAGTAATAAATATAAAAGTGATTAGTGAGGGATTGAGCATACGTGCAAGTTATTTGAAAGTGGTGGTGGCTGGTAAAAGGGGAAGAAAGAAAAGATATAGATGGAAGTGGGGCCCAGGGGATGCTGTCAGTGGGATGGTGTTGCGCACGAAAGCCGTCCAGAAATGGCTGTGCACACGTGCACCTGCACTCCTCTCTCTTCTCTTTTCATGGGACCAACACCACACTAATATTCTCTTAATTCTTTTTCATTAGTCCTCCTCATATTTATAATTGAAATTTAAACAAATAAAAATGCTTGATAAATTTTTATATTTTTTCAACTTAAAATCAGAAAATTAATAAATATTGTCTAAGAAATTTGGAATCGTTCACTAAAATTAGATGACAAGCACATGAGTAATAATTTATTTACGAGTAATTATATATATATATATATATATTCTCTTCGGTGTTGAATATAAATAATAAAAATTATTTATTTTTTAATATAAAAAATAAATAAATCTTAATTATTTATGTTTCATTTAACGATATTTTATTTTAAAATATCTTTCATAAGATCAAAAACTTGTTTATACTTATATCAAATTTCAATAAATAATAGTTTAGGAAAAAATATTTATTTTTAATTAAAAATAATACAATTTAATAAACTTAACTAATTTTTTTTAATAAATATAAAATATTTTCTTTTTACATATAGTTGAAATCCAATGGAATATATATTACACATTTTCTTCTATTAATTTATCCAAAAAATATTGATTAAAAATAATATACTTAATATTTAAAAATTTAAAATATTTAATATTTTTTCATCTAATGTTGAGGTAATTAATAATAAATACTGTCGAAATATTTAAAATTAATGTTTATTTACCTCATTTGAGACCAATGACGTATTTTTACTCGTAGGATTTATAATATCACTCAGTCGAATCAATTAAGCTTGTAATGAGACAATTTTTTTTTCATAAACTTTCTCTTCAAAAAGATTACTTACACATAATAATATTTTTACATCACCTAAACTATTTATTGATTAAAATTAGGATAATATTTAATGGGTATATATTATTAATTAGTTAAAATTCACTATTGGAATGATTTTAAAGATATTTACTATAAAATTAACAAACTTGTCATATAAATTGATTATATGAGGGTGTAAAATTGTTGAACATAATTATTACATAATTTATTTTCTCTTTTTTGTTTAGTGATTTGCATGTAAAAAAAAAGTATTTTTTTCGTATGAATCTTTTAGAGACATGATTTTCTTCTAGACACAATCAAATATTAAATTTAGCATATAATAAGAAACTAATCCCTTCTAGTACTCTCAATTCCCCTAGTAATACAAGAATAGTTAATCTGCGAAAGTACAATTTGTTGGAAATTAAGTAAAAGATAGCTTAGTGCAGGACAAAGAGGGGGAGAGGCTGGAAGGGGTAGTTGGGTAAATGCCCGACACTGTAGCACGATATGGATAATTACATTACATTAAAGCACAAATATAAAGCAAGCCAAACCGGGTCTTCGTTAATCACATGAGGAGCAAGTCATTGCCGTGTTTGACCTCAACTCAAAAACAGCCTTGTATTGTATTGTACTCACACACGACACAAAATACACGGCAACGCAACTCACGCTGCCCTCAACACAAAAACTCAGATTTGATTCTCTCTCGCAATTTCATTCTCCCCTCTGCAAATCATTTCCCACTCCTTTATGCTCCTCTCTCACCATTTTTCGGTTAAGATTTTTCTGATCGCTGAAAGAGATGATGCGAAGAACTAATGCCAATGATGCCAGAGCTGATAACAACACTTTGGATACTATAAACGCTGCTGCTTTTGCCATAGCCTCTGCCCAGAACCGCGTTTCTCAACCTTCTACCCAGGTATAACAAAAAAACTATTTTTTTTCTTCTGGGTTTGGATCATTTTGATGCTTTAGACCTTTTTAGCCTTTTGGTTCTCTGGAGTTCTTTTCCTTGTTTTTTTTTTTTTTTTTTTATGTGTTCCATTCCATCATTCTGTGTTGAACGTGGGCACTGTTTGGTCGAGTTTATTTTATAATTTGATTCATCTCTTTTCCGAAAAGAAGACATCTTTTCGTTTTCTTTTCTTTTCTTTTTTTTCCCCCCTTGAATAAGAGCAAATAAAGTAGCAAACTTTTCGTTTTCAAAAGATAGTAAGCTCGTGAAAAAGAGAAAATAAAAATTAATTGAACAATGTTAGGATTTTCCTGTGCTTAGTCTTTGCCTTTGGTAATAGCATAGCGTGTAAAGTCCGAACTCATCAGTTTTCTCTCTCTTTCTGCTTTTAGTTGATATCAGTCGTTTTCTTGATGAGTTAGTAGTAATAGTATGGGAATATATTTTTGTTTAATTATGTAAGTCTTCTCTTTGGAGTCTGAGTTTTTTACTTACTGAATTAATTTAATGAAAAGCAATAAGCATTGTATGCATAGTTTGCTGAAAATAACAAAATAGGCTTTGCCTTGTTTTTTTGGCTATTGAATCTCACTCTTGGATAATCAGATTAATGAATACCAAAAATTAACTAGGCAGGAGTAATAACCAAGTGGAAGATTGGATCTGACGCCTCATACTTGTCTGAATCTTTTACTTACTGAATCAATTTTCAATGAAGTGATAGCTTTTGTCCTGATTCATGCCATGTATGACCTTTATGTGATTCACTGGAAGAAGGGATGTTCAAGGTGTAAAAACTACTGTGTATGTTTCTTCTTATTCAATCTGGGGTCTATCAATATTAAAATTAAGCTCTGAATTAAATTTCATTTTGTATGCAACTAACTATAATGCATCAAGGGAATACTTGTAGTGTCTTCTATGACTGAAACTCAAGTCAGCTTCTTTTGCTTGCAGAAGAAAAGATGGGGAAGCTGGTTGGGCAAAATTGGGTGTTTTGGATATAAAAAAACCCGAAAGCGCATTGGGCATGCTGTCCTAGTTCCAGAACCAACCACCAATGGAGCTGATCCTGCTGCAGCTGCTAGTTCAATTCAAGCACCTAGTATAACGCTTCCTTTCGTAGCACCTCCCTCATCTCCTGCATCTTTCTTTCAATCAGAACCTCCATCAACTGCACAGTCACCAATTGGGAAAGTATCTCACACTTGTGTGTCTGCCAGCATCTACTCTCCTGGTGGCCCCGCCTCAATCTTTGCCATTGGACCTTATGCCCATGAAACCCAATTAGTCTCACCACCTGTTTTCTCGGCATCATCCACTGCTCCTTTCACTCCACCTCCTGAATCCGTCCACATGACTACACCTTCCTCGCCCGAGGTTCCATTTGCTCAGCTACTTGACCCCAACAATAAGAACAGTGAAACCTTTCAGAGGTTCCAAATATCTCACTATGACTTCCAATCCTATCAGTTTCATCCTGGAAGCCCTGTTGGTCAACTCATATCACCAAGATCTGCCATCTCAGTTTCCGGCACCTCATCGCCACTCCCTGACTCTGAATTTAATGCCACTTTCGCCCATATCCTTGATTTCCAAAGAGCAGACCCTCCCAAGCTTCTCAACTTAGATAATAAACTGTCTTCTTGTGAAAACCAGAAGTCAAATCATGGTTCCGGGTCTCTGACCCCAGATGCTGCAAGGTCCACAACTCAATCTGGTTTTCTATCAAATCATTGGGTTTCTGAGATCAAAATGTCCCCACATCCTAGCAATAATCGCCTCAATGAGATTAGTATAAATCATAGAGTTTCATTTGAATTATCCGCTCAAAAAGTGTTGAAATCTCTGGAAAACAAGCCAGCAGCATCAGCGTGGACTAATGTCCTGCCAAAATTGAAAAATGATGCTCCAACAACAGACAAAGAAGAAAAATCAGAAGAAAGTGCGCTTGATGACAAACAAGTAGTTTCTGAAGCTCACAATGATCAACCACTGGAAACCACTTTGGGTGGAGATAAGGCAACAACAGTTCATGAGAAGGATCAGTCCTTAACTCTTTCTTCCGCTAAAGAATTCAATTTTGATAATGCAGATGGAGGAGATTCTCTTGCTCCCAATATAGTTGCTGACTGGTGGGCTAATGAGAAAGTTGCAGGGAAGGAGAGAGAGGCATCCAAGGATTGGTCCTTTTTCCCAATGATTCAACCTGGTGTCAGCTAAACAATATGGCTTCATCTTGTTCATGAGTTTGGCATTGGTTTTTAATTTTGTGCCGTGATGTTGATTGACAGAACCCAACAGCACACATGCTATATATAGAATCATAGTAAATTAAGATTTGGAAGTCTAACACAGTGATGGGGTTCTTTTTTGAACTCAATGGCCCCGAAAAAAAAAATAGTGAGTTTGCTTATTATATGTGTTATAGTTTTTTTTTTGCCAAGTTTGGATTAGAAATAGCTGTACATTTTTAGCATCTATGATTATATTATATATATGTAATATAGTTGACTGTCATTATTGTTATCTAATGATGGCGATTATAATATATAGCTGAAGATCATGATTGTTTTGATTATATGGAACGCCAAGTTTGAACCTTGGTCCAAATTTATGCGTGGGAGGAATTCAATCTTCTCGCTCACAGGCATCTTGAAAAGTGAATGCGGATACGTTACTTGTTCTATTTGACTATTTCAAACTTTAACTTTTAAAATACTTGCAACATTTGGTGTGTTCTTAGATTTCGCTTTAGGAATTAGTAGTTTTCTGAGTGTTCAAAATTTGCCATAGTTCAATATATAGAATTGACAGATCCGTAGTAATTGGGAGACAGATTCACACATTTGGACTACCATGCTCTACAGTAAAAGACATGTTTCCTCAAATAAACAATTTTACTTTCTCTGGGTACATCAAAGTTCAACAACATTTAACGGAAAAAAATGTGAATGAGAAATGAATAAGACAAATTGTCTAATAATATTTCCTATTTGGCAATAATTCATACACCAAATTATACAAGAGATAGAAATATGAGATGTATTAAAATTGCTGCTGTCCAAAATGTTAGTTGTTGTATAAATAACACATCATACTTGTTTTTTAGTTGTTGTTTTCTAGTTGTTGACAAAAAAATGAGTTCGCTTTTCTTTTTAATTGGCTTTTGCTCCAGTAGTAGCTTGAAGGACTGAAAAAAATCAGTTACACTAATTCAAACCAAACTGCATTAAAACTCTAATAACCTCAACCCTAAGACAACTTACTTATTTATAACTGGTTTTTAAAACCGATTTTGGTTTTAAAATGATTTTTAACTAAACAGATTCAAATCCAGTTTTTTACAAAATTTATTTTTAAAGTTAATCTTGTATTAGTGCAAACCGATTTTAAAATAATTCTTTTCATTAAAAACCATTTTAAATTTTAAATCAAATCTGCTTTTGTCGATAAACTGGTTTAAAAACTAGAATAAAACAAGTTTGAAACGAGTTTGGACAAAAATCCAAGTAGCTCTGAAAAGAAGTAATCTAATTATAAAATTTAATTCTTATATGTAGTTTTAAGTTGAATTCGGGTCTGTTCCATAAAAAATGTAAACTGTACCAAAAAAATTGGAATTTGGTTTGATTTTACACAACCAAAACATACACACTCCTATAACTTGCCTTTTTTAATTTTGTTTTTTTGTATAAATGTAGTAGCTCGCTTTTAGGAGCGTAAAAGGCCCAAAACGCCTACGCAGAGCCCTAAATCAACACCTTCAGGTCCAGTCCAGCACGACTATCCAGAGTCCAGACAAAAGTAACCTTTTTCGTAGTAGTTTCCATTTTTTGGGTCTTGTGTGCACGCTTGACCAATACATGTTGTATTTAAATTTATTGAATATTCTTTCAATAGTCGGTTCTGCATTTAGCAAACTAAAGTATCAATATTTTTTTTTTTTAGAAATACTCATTTTGGTCTGTGAAAATATAAGACGGTGAGAAATTAATTCTTGAAATTTAAAAAATTTAAATTTATTTCTTAAATGTGTAAAAGATACATCAAATTAGTTATGCAAATAATTTAATGAAAAATTAGTTTATAAAATTTTTAACTTATAATAAAATTGATTTTTGAAGATTATAACTTAATAATAAAATTATCTCATAGATTTGTCACATTTTTTATATATTTAAAAATTAAATTTAAATTTTTCACTTTTCAAAAATTCCTTTATCATTATTTTATACTTTCAATTACCAAAATAAATATTTATCCATATATTTTTAGATGATAACTAAAATATCAATATTGAACATTACTATATTAAATTAATAAATTTATATTTTACTTTTTTAAAGGGCATTTATATTTTACTTATTTAATGTAAGTAGTAACAATTCCTTCAAAAAAAAACTTTATTATTTTTTATATACAATCAAGAATATTTATTGTCTAAGAAACTAATTGTTTCTAAACATAAAAAAAAGTTAGTGAATTTTATTTTTCTCAACATACATGATTGGAAATTAAACTCTTGTCAGTATATTTATTAAAGGATCTAACCATCTATTAATTTTGTCATACTTGTTAGTAAACTATAATTATTATCATTTCAAGTAAAATGGAAACAACTATTATTAATTATACTGACTAACTAATGCTAGAAATTTTCTTTCTAGTTTCTACAATATTTTAATAAATCTTGATGACATAAGTTTGTAACATTCGATCTGCTGACTAATCTATAAACATATTTTATACTCCTTTCTTTTCCCTCTCTCCAATAAGAAGCTGTGTCTCATTTCGCCTCTCTTTCATAACATAAACAGCAATAATGGAAAACTTGGGCACCAAATTTGACCCAGCCATTATAATTTTAAAAAGAAAAAACGTGCGGCAATAGCCAAGGACAGTAGAAAGATACTCGCCGCAATATTCTGAAAATGCTCATTTTAGTGTGGTCCATCTCGGCCGGCTAATATAATTATTTCTTATTTATTTATTTTGAAAAGAAGGAGAACAACGAAACCTACACTCATGGCATAACAAAAGTCTGATGCCATGAGTGTAGGTTCTCTTCATCCTCACAACAACCCCAATTTCCCAACCACTACTATAAACACCACAAACTCCTCTCCTCTCTTTTCTTGTATCCACATCTCCAACGGAAGAAAGAACATCCAAGAAATCATAGAAAAAAAAATGCCACCTTTTGCCGGATCCGAACCTGTTGGATTCCCTAAGCCAGATTCCAACATAGTTTCCATTGACGTTGGTGGCCAACTGTTCCAAACCACGAAACAGACACTAACCTCGGCGGGTCCGAAAACCTTCTTCTCCAGAATTGCGGCGGAATCTTCTGGACTCCACACGCCCTTCCTAGACAGAGACCCAGATCTGTTCTCGCTCCTTCTCTCTCTTCTCAGAACCGGTAACCTTCCCTCAAAGGCCAAAACTTTCGATCTCCAAGACCTAACTATTGAGTCTAAATTCTACGGCATCGAATCCCTCCTCGTCAATTCCCTCTCCAACCCTTCTCAATTGGAACCCTTTAATCTCCAAAAGTCGCTTCTTTTACCCTTGAACGGACGCGATTCCCCATCCGCCCTCGCCGCCACCGCCTCCGGCTCCCTCCACGTCGCGCACGGCAGCAAGATCACCTCCTTCGACTGGTCCCTCCGCCGCAAATCCACCGTCCTGACGCAATTCACCGCCGTGGACTCCCTCCTCGCGCTCTCGCCGTCGCTCGCCGCCGCCGGCGCCAACGACTTCTCCGGCCTCCAGATCCTCGACCTCGATAAGGGGCGCGTCAGGGAAACCCTAAATTGGGAAAACGTCACCAAATCCGGCTCCACCGTCCAAGCCATCGGATCCTCGCCGGAAAACATGTTTGTCAGCTTCGAATCCTCTCGGAGAAACTCGAATTCAATAATGGTCTACGATTTGCACACCCTGACACCCGTTACGGAGATCGGTCACAACGAGATCTTCGGCGCGGACATCGATTCGGCGATTCCGACGACGAAATTGCAATGGATTGAGGGTTACAATTTGTTAATGGCTTCTGGGTCCCACAGTGGGCCCTCCGGCGTGAGCGGGAACATACGGTTGTGGGATGTTCGGTCCGGCAACGTTGTTTGGGAGGTTTCCGAGAAAGTAGATTGTTTTGCTGACGTTGCGGTTTGTGATGCGCTGTCGGTTATATTTAAGGTTGGGGTGAATTCGGGGGAGGCATCCTACGTGGACTTGAGGAATTTGAGTAGCGGTGAGAGCGCGTGGGTATGTCTCGGAGATAAAAGAAAAATTTTGAATGGGAAGAAGGAAGGGTTTGGTTGCAAGATTGAAACGCAGGGGAATCAAGTGTTTTGCACCAAGGGTGGTGACATGGAGTTGTGGTCGGAGGTTGTTATGGGGTCTGGGAACAGTGGGAGGATCTTCAAGAAGAACCTGATGGGGAGAGTGAGGGATATGGGTGGGGCCAAGATTACCAATTTGGCCTTTGGAGGGAGCACCATGTTCTTGACTAGGAAGGATCAACAATGTGTTGAGGTGTGGCAGAGTTCTTCTAGGGAGTTTTGATGAGTTTGTTACTTTCTTTCTTATTTTATTCAAAAAAATTGAAGAATAGTTACCTTGACAAAGATGGTTGGTTTGCTTGCATGCTGTAAATGAACCTTTGCTGGCGTGTACATTTTTAATGTTTGGTGAGGTACCAACTACTACCATGTTGACAATTTTTCATATCAAATATACCATCCAGCAAAGAGTGGGTGGTTAGTTTAGTAAGACAAATATCAAAAGCTATTTATCATGATTCATGAACCTTACTGTTGATATTCTCTAATTCTTTGTGATCATAGTTGTTTTATAAATTTTTAATTTTCTACATCGACAAAATCTATGGTCCTACAGTTTGGTGCATCCATGCTCCAAGCTAAATGCGGGTGTGTTGTAGAATCAGTCCACGAATGAAACATTGGTTTTCTCTTATCGGCCTAAGTTAGGAATTTAATAATTGTACTTTTTAATAAAATAAAATAAAAAGTGCATGGTTGTGATTTAATTTAGATATGTATTTTAACTTCTTTTAGTGGTATAAAATTAATTTTATCAACTCCGAACCTATGGGACTGCAAATTCTAATAATTTGAATCGCGCTAAATTGATTTAGATACTAAATTCTCCTTCTCAGTTGTATCGATAAGAAAAAGCTGAATCCGGTATTTGTTTAGTTGTTGTTACGGTGAAGCCTTGTCAGTTGAGAAGCTTTGGTTGCTACAAATCTGTTGGTTCTCTCCAACGGGGATCAAATGGATGGTCCCTTCCTTTGATTGGATTCAAGTTAATTTTGATGGCTCTGTCCAAGCTTCTTAAGGGATCCCAAGGGAAGATTTATTCTGGCCTGCACTGCTCTTATTGGAGATTGTTCAGTTATGCAAGCAGAACTATGGGACATTCTTCGTGGTACTACTCTCGTGTGAAATAGGGATTTCACAAAATTTATATTGAATTTGACTCATCTTTTGATTCACGATTGTCAGAAGTCTCATCCTTGTTACTCTCTCATTCAGTTCATTTGTTCTTTCTCCAAGGGGCTTACTCTCACTTTTAATCATGTCCACAGCAAGGCCAACCAATTCACAATATAGCTAAGATTGGTTTTTAGTGTATTTGGATACCTCCTAGAATGGATGTTGTTTAACATTCCATCTCAATTTCAAGTTTATGATGTTTTAGATTTTTTACTTGGGTATTATTATTGGTCCCAACAAAATTGTCTTTCTATCATTCAAGAGCAATTACTAAATTATCCTTTCCCACCTTACCTTGTACTCATATGCTAGTTTTTTTTTTTTGTGCTTAAATGGAATCATGATTTTATTGTGAAAATTCACACATTAAAATCATAATTTCATTATTTTTGAAGTTGTTAATGCACAACCAAATTGTGATTATGCTCAAATTGTGATTCTGCTGAACTAAATTTCACACTTTTGGTTGTATATATTTTTTTTCTTTCATGGATTTGTAATTTCTTTGGGCTTTTGCCCCTTTAATGCACCAAAAAATAGTTGTTGGTTATCCAAAACTGTAGGATTCCTACCCTGTTGTTGTGAGAAGCACTCGGGGCAAGGCTGCATAATTTCGCATGGGCTTAGCCTAGGTTTTTGGACCTTGGTCAGTTTGCCTTTCTCCCTTTCTTTTTTTGAAAATGAAATAATAAATCGAACAAATCCTTAAAACAACTTTGCTAACTTGTAAATAAGACCATTTTTTTTAAATAGTTGAAGATAAATATTCTTTTCTAAAATAAAATCAAATCAAATGTGCACGTTGCTAACTTGTAAACACCCACCTATTTTCCGCACAAGGGAAGTGAATTTGTTCAATCTTGAATGAGTAAATGGCAAAAAAAAAAGAAAAAAAAATCTCGAATGAGTAGATATCGGGGCAAGTTTTTGTATGTGAAAAAATCACTGGTGGTTGCTTGAAATTAAAAGGATTACGTGTAAGTTTAATTGTGGGTTAAAAACGTTTTAAACAAATTTTTACACGTTTCATTTTACATTGTACAAGGGTCTAAAATTGATTTTAAATTAAAGTAACTTTGAGTATTTTTTTGTGTTTGATAAAAAAATGATATGGATCACTCACCATTAAATAGTAAGAAAGCATGCCATATGATTTCTACCAAACAAATTAATTCTGACAAAAGTTCAATCTCTACTAGTAGTTTTTAGTTAAATAAACAGTCATTGATTAGCAAATATGCAACGCTGGGGCCACGAATCCAACACCAACGTGGTCTTAATATAAGCTCGTTTTCATTCCTTTCCGGCAAATAAAAACCCATTTACAGCTCGATCTGGGCTCTTGGGTCGCATGGGACAACATGCTGGAAGCAGTAATCAAAGAAGTATTTTACGACATTTTTCAGACCCCGCCCCACAAAAAATTAAAATTGAATTTACACATGCATTTCAAAATTTTCCACGTTCCAATTTCTCCATCATATTCGATTCTTAGTACAGTCAAATAGTGAGCAACTTTTAATACTTTGAAAATTTTCCAAATGACACAAACAATTGATCTGGTTAATCATCCGCGTTAGAATTGGGTTGATTCACAATGATACTTTTAAAACTTAGCCATGTTTTTTTAAAAAGTTAATGTTAATTGTTAATTTATTAGTTTTAGTTAATGGGAAGGATTTGAACCCATACATTCTTCCTCTCCTCCTTCTCTCTTAACCATCAAACCAACCACAATTTTGGAAAAGAAAAAGTATCGGTACATAAGGAAATTGTTTAACTAAAAAAAAAAGAGAAGTTTATTTGATGCTTAGAATAGATATCCTATCGTATACTTGTGTGGAATGGAAAGAATATGTATCAATCTCAAATTGGGTTAATCAATATCTACGAAGTTTGCTAGCTTGATACTAGTATTTAAAATAGATACTGTAGCACGTGTGTAGTTGAGGACTAGCTAGCTTGGTATTTAAAATATATACTGTAGTAAGTACGTGCGCAGTTGAAGTGCTATGGGAATACGTAACTATGCACCAATGCATGTGCCCTTTAATTTTTGCCTCCCTCCTGTCTAAAGTTAATTTCTACGAAGCTCGATGGAGTCTGGGTCCGCAAAAAATGAACCATATGGATATGGTCCTCTTGTTGTAATTTCTGTATATATGGAGTTATCCACCAATGTGTTTTCTTATGCCATAATAAATAAAAAGTTGTTGAGAAGTACTAGTAGTGAATAATAATTCAACGTGATTGTTCCTTATTCTCTGATTGCATTGTCAAATGTCGTGGACTTTAACCAACAAAAAATTAACTAAACAATTCAACGGTTTGAAAAGTGGAACAACTTTGGCAGAGACATGGAAAAAAACAAGTCCTACGAAAAATGCTATTGGAGAAAATAATGTTAACCGATTATGTGGCTACCACCGCCCTCTAAAGATAGCTTCGACGGTGGACTGGGACCCACTGTCGCGATGTTAAGACCCACTCACTCCATATGAACCTAAAAACCCATTATTATCGCCTTCCAATTAATGCTGCATTACCCATGAGCACAAACAATTCATTGCTAAATTCGTTGATTTTCATTCACAATATACTAGTAAGAAACAAGGCATTGAATTTATAGTCAGTGATAACCATTTTATCGGCAACCGTTGCCGTATATTTAATTATTCCAGTGACTTTTGACAAAACTCAATGCCCGTATTAATTGTTACTCTATGCATTTTCATTCATTATTGATGTTAACTATCATGAATTTTGTTTTAGTTTAATCATAAGTTTTGAGTTTTGAATATGTAGTCGTGATAACTATTAGAAAGATAAGTTTTATTACTAAATAATCTATCTCATTTGAAACATAATCATCTCCTATAAAATATATATGTGATTTAACAACAAAAAAAAATTATTGTTATCTTTCTATCTATCCTAAAAAAGTTATCGTCTTACATTAATTATTCTTTTTATTAAATCTTGTTGGAGTGACAATATATTTCCTTATAACATTTTTACATTATTTTTAAACATTTTATGAATAAAAACACTAAATAAAGACAATATATTTAATAACCTGAAAATAAAATATTTTAATATTTTCTTCATTTAAAACATATTTAGATTAGATTGTTTTCTTCTTGTCTTAATCCAAAATTTGATAAAAAGATAAATAAAGTCTAATAAAAATTATTTTGATTAAGAATCAAATATTATTCAAATGATTCAATCTTAATTTAAATATATTAATTATTTGTGTCCAATCACTTGATTAGATTAGATTATTTTAATTATAAAATAAAATATTAATTTATTTAAGTAAATTATCAATTTGATCCATAAAATTATAAAATTATAATAGTTGGTTAAATTCATATATGAAATTAATCGAGAGATTAAAATAGTTTCTAATATTTTTAAAAAATGTAAAATGTCCTTGAAATAGTAAATCATCGATCAAAGTAGTCCTGTGCTATTATGTGGTGTCATCTAAATATAGTTAATGCAAAGATGTAAGAAAGGGAAAAAACAGTTATTATTCCGCCAATATATTCAGTCATTTGCAACCTTATTATGTGGCAACCACATATATATGTGCCTAGTTAGTTGTCTTTGTTTAATTATTATTTCAGAAATCAATTCCACCGATCAATTTTAAGGAGTACTTTGATTGATAATTTACAATTTCAGAGACTGTTTTTCTATTTTATTATTTCTAGAAACTAATTTAATCTACTATTGTAATTATAGAAACTATTTTAATCTACTATTTTATTTTCCTATTTTATTCCCAATATTGAATCATTTAATCATAAAATTAATTACTTCAAATAATATTATACCTTTTATATAATTTAATCATAAAATAATATTACTTTGATACAACATAAAAGAAATAGATTGTTTTAATAAATATATTTTTCGTTTAATACTCCAATGTCCAATACAAAAAATTTATTTCATATCATAAATCGTGAATTTAATAAAAATGCTTGGGCAAAATATAAAGATTTTAATATTATCATCCATTCATAGAATACTAAACGTGCATATATCTCCAAAAAAAATGAATTTTAGTTCTTCATGTTGTATAATTATGATTACTTTAAAAATCATATCTAATGCATGTGATTTCTTATTAGTTGGTAGTACAAAAATATTTACACTATTAGTTTATTAAAATTAAACTGATAACTTATTGTAATAATTAATTATAACTATAATCAATTGTTGAAATGATTTATTGCTTAAAATTGCTTTGAAAAAATTATCGAATGATTTTTTTTCAATATATTGAATACTTTTTTTTTAATAAAATAAATATAAATCACACACGCCAATTTTAACTAGGAAAAAATCCATGCATATTTTAAGTAGGGAAAGAGAAACGAACACGTACTCATTGGAAATCAAAGTCGAAATACTGCAAATCAATTGGTTGTCCTCGTTACCTACATATATCATCAACTTAAGAACATGTCAAATCCATATTTAGATCTATTTATGTTAAAGCCAACTAACGATTGTCGTCCTTTGGAATTTAATGAAGAAAATAGAAGCATTTACGAGTTAATTTAACTCATATGTAGGGTAAATGACATTTAAATCAATCAATTTGGTTGGGTCGATTTGATTCGTTTTTTAATTTTAACATTATGATTGAAACCCTCTAAAAATAAATACATTATGATTGAGTTAGTTTTGCCCATGGCAATTGGCACATAGAAGTCCAGCTCTCAAAGTCAAATGTTGGAATGGTGGCTTGATATGGGGTGGCGTTGTGCTAATTTTAGATATGGCACAGAGAAGTCAAGCTCTCGAAGTCATAATGTAATTTTAGATTAATATTCCAGCAGCATTATTATTTTTATGTAATGGTTCAAGACATATTTTTGATTAGTATACCATTATTTTAGTTTCTGAAAGTGTCTAATAATTCTTTTGAATTTTGGACTAATATAAATGATGGTCAGGCACTAAAGGGTGGTTTACTCGTATTTGTATTCTTGTCCCATTATTTTTGCTTTCAGGAAACGGTATATAACGACATCCTTGTTGTAATTAGTATTAGTTCCACTAGGATCGTATTTTCTGACCAGATCATATATCATTCCTTTCCCTTTGTTGATATACGTTGTTCCTTTGAGATGCATCACAAGAAAAGGAAATTAAATATCTCCCTTACTCGTTTTATCAACTGGAGCGTGAACCAAAAAGACAAAAAACTTATCGATCAAATACAAACTGAAATTGATGGAATATAGACAAGGAAAGATATTACAATCTCCATGTACAAAATACAAAATAGCAGTGATACTTCGATACCTAATATTTTAGACACCTCGTTGATATATTTTATTTGTTTATTTTTCTTGAGGGTTTTTAAGATATCTCCATTAATTTTGAGGATTTTGATATATTTTCAGTTTTTTAAGTAATAGTTATTAAGTTACATTGTCATTATTTTGATATTTAGTAATAAATTTATTTTATATTTTAATCTAGTCCTTGTATAATTAAAATATTATTTCATTTTAAATGAACTTTTTAACATTACAACTCTCATATGTATCTTTCTCTATGTTATTCCATTTGAAGCCCTTAAGTTGAAGATTGAAATTTTCACAACAAATAATATCAAATTGTCTTTCCTCTCTTCTCCCAAAATCTCAAAACATTAGTTGTGACATTGTCGAAATCCTAAATACAATCGTGATTGTCATAATCTTTAACTTATTCTAGTTATAAAAAATCTTGAATGAATCTGTGAGAACTTCCACTTTCAAAGATAAAATATGGAATTATGTAAAAATTAAATAAAACTTATTTGCATTCAATCAATTGGTACTATTTGGTAGGTTATTTTTCTGTCAACCAATTCAATTATTGCAATCCGAAAGATGCGAATTTCTTGGAATTGGGAAGTTCTTATAGGGTCAAGGTATTTTCATTCAATTTCAATCTTTAGAAGAAGAAGAAGAAGAGAGAATATATAATACCTGTGTTGTGGGAAAAATCTTAGGGCAATGAGCCAAGTAAAAGGGCTTCACGTTTTGGGAAAAAGATAACAAAGGATTTGTTATGTTTGCAGAAGTTTGATTACGTGTTATTAGAATGTTTATTTTAAAAATCATTTAAATCAAACAGGGACTAAAATGTAATTTATAATAAAATTATTACTAAATATCAACATAATAACTTGATAATGTAACTTAATAACCATTGGTTCGAAAAGCAATAATATCAAAACTCTCAAGATTAGTAAGAGTTATCATATAAACTCTCTCATTTTTCTTTTCCTGCTACATCCATCTATTTATTATTTTTTTATTACTGTTTTTTCTCTCACTAGATGTGCATTAACATATGGGGCGTCTAAGAAATATTTTCTATATATGCCAAAATGCGCGTGTTGTTGTTGTTGATTTAAGAGCACACGAAACACTAGATACCCTATAATGGAATTCGTTATATGCATGCATGCTGAGTGCCTTGCGGAAGGGTTGGATTCTCAATGATCACCATCCCTGATGGTATGTTCAGTTGAGGAGAAAAAAGTAGAACAGCTGGGGAAGGAGAAAATAAAAGCGAGGAAGGTTTTGTGTTTGCATGGGGGAGGAGGGAAAGCAATTATGGACGAGCTATTCTGGGCCAAAACATTACTCAGAGGGAAAAATAGGACAAGATGACTAAGTTTTTTTTTATAAAAAAAATTAGACTTAAATGTAATTTTATTTTTTTTAAAAAAAATATGTAATGTTCATTTTTTCATTTTAAAATAAAGATATTTAGTCTCTTTTTATTGTTCAAAATCCATAATTTTAGTTTGTTTATTTTAAAATATATTTATTTAATCTTTTAACTTTGTAAAATTCATGATTTTAATTCTTTCATCAAATTCAAAATATTAATACACAAAAATATTAATTTAATGTGACTCAAATTCAGTGACATGATACAACATTATTTATTTGATTCATATTATAATCAATGTTAATTTCTCAAAAGTTAACACTTTCAATTTTGTGGAATGTTAAAATTGTACTTTTTACAAAACTTGACTAAATGTAACTTCTAAAAATAGAAGACTAAAATTGTAGATTTTAAAAAATAAAAAGATTAAATATTTTTATTTCAAATAAAAAATTAAAATTATGGATTTTAAAAATGGAAAACCAAAGTTACATTTAAGCCTAACTTTTAATATTTAACAATACTTACATGATATAAAAATATATAAAAAAAAACAAAAAAAAAAATTATTTTAAAAATTCTAGTTTCTTTAAATATTTTTTTAAAATTATTTTTTAGTAAAAGAATATAAATTTATCTATCTTTCAATCTATTTTCTTACTAATTTAAACAAATTAGTGATTATTCTTTTTTGTTAAATTACTCATTTGATTTCTATAGTTTCACGATTTATATCTTTTTAGTTCCAATAGTTTAAAAGTGGTTTTTTTAGTTCCTATAATTTACATTTTAATTCTCTTTTAATCCTTATAGTTTAAAAGTGATATTTTTAGTCATTATATTTTAAAAGTGATATTTTTAATCCTCATAATTTAAAAGTGATCTTTTTAGTCTTTATAGTTTGTATTTTGATTTTCTTTTAGTCCCTATAGTTTGAAAGTGATTTTTTTAGTCCCTATAATTTGTATTTTAATTACCTTTTAGTCCTTACTACAAAACTATATATAAAAATAATTAGTTACAAATTAATTATAAATTATCAACTATTTTTTATTACAAATTATCTCACAATAAATTAGTTACGAATTACTTACTAATATTTTTGTAGTTAATTATAATTGATAATATTATTCATATTTTGATGGTAAAGACTAAGAGGGAATTAAAATATGAAGTATAGAGACTAAAAATACCACTTTCAAATTATAGGGACTAAAAATAAATTAAAATGTAAATGATAAGGACTAAAAAAACCACAACTACAAAGACTAAAATAGAATTAAAGATGTAAAATATAGGGACTAAAAGAGAATTAAAATATAAATGATAGGAACTAAAAAAACCACTTTCAAACTATAGAAACTAAAAAAATAGTACTAATCCTAAAACTATAGGAACCAAATAAATAATTAAACTTTTTTTTTACTACTTTTTCTTATATTTATTCAAATGTCATATGTTTAGTTTATTGATATTATATTGCTCATTATTTTGTTTCTTTTATATAATCATATACTTTCTCAAAACTCAATTATTTGAATTTTTAATAAACTTAAATATAAATAAATTTTATCTACTTCTATTCTATCTAATAATATAATCTCAAAAATACTCATCAATTATTTAAAATTCTATTTTCAATGATTATTTTGTTGTTATAAGTTTCAATGAGGGTTTTTTTAGGAACAATATTTTTAAATTTATTATTTATAAAAAAAAATTAACATTAAATAAATATTTCAAAAAATCCAAACTAAAATATATATAAAAAATTAATTCACGTACATTAAGAAAATTAATTTACATTATTTAACGTTGATAGTCCCAATAAAAAAAATATTTTGTTTCTTAAACTTCCCTTTACATTTAATTGCATAGGAAAAAATATTGGTGAAAATAAAACTTTAATTAAATTAATGATATTTGGGAGATAATATTATTAAATAAAAAAATTAGTTATATTTTTTATATTTTAGTTCATCACATAGAATTTTTTGCTTATATTTCAGTCCAAAAAATATAATATACAGTGTTTTCAATATAACTTAAGTGAAATGGTTCGGTGTATTAAGTGGTGAAAGAAAAAACTTAAGTTGCATAGCTAGTCTTGTTTTTATAATATTTTATAAACTATTAACCACTTTACCATTTCACTAGTCAAAGTAAGTGTCATGTCAATTGTTCATATCAACATAAAAATATGTTATAATTATCAACTAACAATCAATAATGGTTAGAAAGATGAAAATTTTAGATTTAAAAAAAATTGCAAATGTGTATTCCCTTCTAATGATGATTTTTTCAAACATACTAGTTAAAATTTAAACCCCTAACCAAGTACTTAGGAAGTTAAAGATCCAGCCACTTGAATAAATTATTGTTAGATTTTTTATAGATTATATTTTTGGTATATAACCGTTGTTGGTTTGTTAGCATCAATCTTAGTTTCGCTGTCTATTTTTTATAAAATAATATTATTAAAAAATATATAAGTTAATTACATAAAAATATTTTAATTTATAAATTTCACATAAATTAAAAAAACATCTTTGAAATGAAAAAAAAATAGTTTCAATAAATTTAAATATAACAAGTACTCCAATTAAATTTCAAAAGTCAGAATTGTTTAGAGTTAACCAGAGATAGCATACCATCAAAACAGATGTGCTTTTGTGGCAAATAAATGTTGCTGTCGGTCACTAATTTGAATTTGAACCCAATCACGTGAGAGCACCGAGCCATCAGGCATTTATCAACCAAAGAAAGGGAAATTTTAGCCTCCGGTGAAGGGGAAAATTAAATAATAGATTATCTCATGCGAAATATTACCTCTATTTCTTTTTAATTATTGATTTTTTTATTAAAATATTTATATTTATTGTATATGTGATTTGTAAAGTTCAAACATGAATTATTCTTTTATTAATTATATTTTTATTTATGTCTTAATCTTTTAATTAATCTACACATGTTGGAGTGGAAAGTAAAAGTGGTAAAACAACAACTCCACTTTTTGACTATTTTATTATAATTAAAAAAAATATTGCATTTCTTAATTTTTATATAACAACATTAAAAGATAAATAAAAGGAACATAGGAGTATATTTACATGATTTTAAAATTTTTTATTTTTCTATTTTTTAATAATAGAATAGAATCTCTCCCATTTGACCACGCCTATTCCATACCCATAGGTCTACTCTGCAGTTGGCACCAGCACGTCCAATCTTCCACACTTTTTTTTAGCCAATCTTCCACACTATTGTTAAGCACGAAATTATAGTTTTCTCAACCAATCTTATTCACTTGTATTTCTTTCATTGAATGCTAGAATTAAAGGCAAACCAACACTTTATAAAATTAGTGGGTGGGAGCTCTTATTCAAGAAATACTACTGTATCAATTTATTTATTTTGGTATAAACACTAACAATTTATTTGAACCTAATAATTAAATGTTAAGACGTGGACGAAAGTTTTTGATGACTAAGCATGTGTGATGATGATTCTTTTCCTTTCAAATTACGGTATATATTCTCAGGTACTATATATGTATTTCTTCTTCTTCAAATTAAGGTATTTTTCAGTCAATATAGTACTCAATAGCTATATATAATTTATTATTTTGAAACGTAAAAATTATTGAAATTAATTTTTTTTACAAAAAAAGTCCTTTATATATATAATCAATAATGAAATCTTTGATCAACGTACTTATTAATTGTGATGGACTTTGTGACTAAGATATTACATGTTTTTAATATACTTGCTAAAATTAATTAATAATAATTTTTAAAAATATATTATCTATTATATGTTTACTAAAAAATATTTAAATATTTTCACAAATTACTTCCATGGTTTTACTAACCATTTTCTTAAGAATACTATTTTTAATAAGAAATTATTTTTAATTCTTTAACTATTTTCCAAAGAGAATACTTAAAAAGGCCACAATATAATAAACTTGTTTATTTAGGTGAACTGTAGTTCTTTAATAAAATTTATCTAACAATACAAAATACGTAAAATATAAATGTTAAGATAAAAGCATTTTTTTTTGTAAGTTTTAAATCAAGGAAGACTTTTACATTAAATATTATATTTATAAGTAGGAATGCTAAGATGAGTTAGTCCAATTCAGTTTGGCTTGTCATGTCCTACCATTAGCAAGTCAAAAATACGTTATGGCAAACTTACTCTTTCTGAGAATGTGACTGATTGAAAAAATGTTGCTCCTCTAACTAAGTCATCTTATTTATTGGTGGACTGCCGGATGGGCTTGCCAAAAAATACAACAACAACAACACCTTATCCCACTAGGTGGGATCGGCTACATGGATCAACTTCCGCCATAATGTTCTATCAAGTACCATACTTCTATCCAAATCATTAAGTTCGAGATCCTTTTTGAGAACCTCTCTTATAGTCTTTTTGGGTCTTTCTCTGTCTCGAATTGTTTGCCTTCTCTCCATCTGGTCTACTCTCCTCACTACAGAGTCTACCGATCTTCTCTCTACATGCCCAAACCACCTAAGTCTATTTTCCACCATCTTCTCTACAATAGGCGCTACTCCAACCCTCTCTCTAATAGCTCCGTTTCTAATTTTATCCTGTCGAGTCTTACCACACATCCACCGCAATATCCTCATCTCCGCTACACCAACTTTAGTCTCATGTTAGCTCTTGACCGCCCAACATTCTGTTCCGTACAAAATCGCCGGTCTTACCGCAGTCCGATAAAACTTTCCCTTTAGCTTGATCGGTACCTTTGCATCACATAACACCCCCGATGCTTTTCTCCATTTCATCCATCCTGCTTGAATGCGATGATTCACATCCCCTTCAATTTCTCCATCATCCTGTATTACAGACTCAAGATATTTAAACCGTGTGACTTGAGGGATAATATGGTCTCCTATTTTCACCTCTGAGTTAGATACCCTCCTACTTTTGTTGAACTTACATTCCATATACTCCGATTTGCTTCTGCTTAGGCGAAAGCCATGTGTTTCTAGAGCTCGTCTCCAAGTTTCCAACCTCTCATTCAACTCCTCCCTCGACTCTCCAAGGAGGACTATGTCATCTGCAAAAAGCATGCATCTCGACGCTATCTCTTGGGCTTGCCAAAAAATAAATGGAAGAAATTGAAAACGGAAAACTTATAAAAAATTAAGACGTATGATTGGTGTTTTTTTTTTTTTTCAATTTCAAAGAAAATTAAAAATAAGAATTAAAAAATAAATTTTGAAAATAAGTTCAAAGAAAATAACAAATCAACGTTTTTTTTAATCTTTTTTTAAGTAAAAATGTAATGACACCTAAAAATATCTTCTTCTTGATACATGTCTTATGAATCTTAAAAATTAGAAGAAGAAAATTATTTTTACAAAATGAAAACATAAAATAAACATTCAAATGAATCGTTACTTAAAAATTATTTTAAAAAATATAGTTTTAGACATTTGTTAGCTACTATCCTATCTAGCTGTCCAGTTAATAAGTCTTAACTATATTATTTTATCTTAATAGTTTAACTCTTCCAACTATTTTGTCTTCAAAACTAATTATAACAACATAAAATCAATAGACTAACAAATCTATATATCTTTATTATCTTCTTATAAGTTATAACTTAAAATCTGCGGTCCTAAAGTGTCAACTTCACACAAAAAATAAACTAAAACCCGAAATTCAACACTATTTTTTATTGTCTTTTACATAGTTAAAACAATCTAACGTAACAAACTTATCTACCCTATCGTATTCCAAATATTTTTTTTAGCAAGTTAAAATGGGGTGAGACAAATGGATGGACTGATAAAATAATATGAGAGTGCATTTAAATTTTAAAGGGGATTACATCAATAAAATATTTTCCCTTCAACACTCATCAGCATTTGTCTTATAAGAATAGTTTGCCTTGGAACAAAACTTACATAGAGCTTCATAGATATTGTTTGTACTATTCTTTAATTAGAATTTCAGTAATATCCAAAATAAAAAAAACTGTATCAATGATTAAGTATATTACTAAAGTGAAACTCTTATTCTAATTAAAAAAACAACACACAAAAAATACCTTTAAAATTGTATGTAATTTTTCTTCTTCTGCCCTATCCTTGACATGAAAATAAAAAAATTAAAAAAAAGAATAATTTATCTTTAACTCTCAATATGCCCAACGACCTCGGTGGACATTAATGAGGGTGGATTCATAAGCCACTGGAGCCTACTGACAAGGGAAGAAAATGCAGCTTAAACCATTGAAATCATCAGCAACACCTAGCATCTCCATTCCTTATTAATTGTCCTTCTCTGGGCTTCACTGCTATAAAACACTTTTTTTTCTCGTTTCCCTTTGGCTCACACAGCATAAACTCCTACCAAGGTTCTCTCGTTCACTCCTCTCTCTCTCATCGTACGTGCATCCATCTCTCAACACCAAATTACTACTTGCTTCTCTTATTACTCTCCCCAATATTGCCTCTTGTACTTTTTATGCTGATTGCCCTTGAACCCTTCAAGTTTCGACACACATTGTTCACTCTCACAATATTTGCATGCAACAGATCTCAATTATTCACCAATCAAAACCACTTGCACATTTTTTAGTTGAACACAATAATTTCATCTATCACTCCCGTTTTAGCCCCCACTTGAATACTACACAGCTAGGGTTTACTTTCCTCATTTAAGCTGCAATGGATCCAATTGAATTTGCGTGGTGATGGTAATAGCAGCCTCTAGCTCCTCCGGTGAGGGAAGGTGCAAGCAATAAAGGTTTAATTTTTTGTTTTGGGAGTTGGGCCCAGCACTCACATGGACGCAGCAACGGCTTTAATGATCCTATCAGCAATAGCGGCCTATTTAATATGGTTCACCTTGGTCACTCGCTCCCTCAAAGGTCCACGTGTCTGGCCCCTATTGGGCAGCCTCCCTGGCCTCATCCAACACGCCAACCGCATGCACGACTGGATCGCTGACAACCTCCGCGCGTGCGGCGGCACGTACCAGACCTGCATCTGCGCCCTCCCCTTCCTCGCCCGAAAACAGTGCCTGGTGACTGTCACGTGCGACCCCAAAAACCTCGAGCACATCCTCAAGCTTCGCTTCGACAACTACCCAAAAGGCCCCACGTGGCAGTCCGCCTTCCACGATTTGCTCGGCGAAGGCATCTTCAACTCCGACGGCGACACGTGGCTCTTCCAGCGTAAGACTGCCGCACTGGAATTCACCACTCGCACCCTGCGCCAAGCCATGGCGCGCTGGGTGAACCGAGCCATAAAGCACAGGTTCTGCCCCATCCTAGCCACGGCTCAGAAAGAAAACCAATCAGTGGATCTTCAAGACCTCTTGCTTCGGCTCACTTTTGACAACATATGCGGCTTGGCTTTCGGCCAAGACCCGCAAACCCTAGCCGCGGGGCTTCCAGATAACGCTTTCGCTCTCTCCTTCGACCGAGCCACTGAAGCCACTCTACAACGCTTTATTCTGCCGGAGATCTTGTGGAAGCTGAAGCGATGGCTCAGGCTCGGAATGGAAGTGAGCCTGAGCCGGAGCCTCAAACACATCGACCAGTACCTCTCCCACATCATCAAGAACCGCAAGCTGGAGCTGCTGAATGGTAATGGGTCCCACCACCACGACGACCTCTTGTCCCGCTTCATGAGGAAGAAAGAATCCTACTCGGAGGAGTTCCTCCAACACGTGGCACTCAACTTCATCCTCGCTGGGCGCGACACGTCATCGGTCGCGCTCAGCTGGTTCTTCTGGCTCTGCGTCAAGAACCCGCGCGTGGAGGAAAACATCCTAAACGAACTCTGTACTGTTCTTCTGTCCACGCGTGGAGATAACATCTCCACGTGGCTGAACGAGCCTCTTGTGTTCGATGAGGTAGACCGTTTGGTCTACCTCAAGGCAGCATTGTCTGAGACACTGCGGCTTTATCCCTCCGTGCCGGAGGACTCCAAACATGTTGTGAAGGATGATGTTTTGCCTAATGGAACCTTCGTTCCGGCAGGTTCCGCGGTGACCTATTCAATTTACTCTGTTGGGAGGATGAAGTTCATTTGGGGAGAGGACTGCCTCGAGTTCAAGCCTGAGCGGTGGCTCTCTCCTGAAGGGGACAAAATTCAGGTGCAAGACTCTTACAAGTTTGTTTCGTTCAATGCGGGACCTAGGCTTTGTTTGGGGAAGGACTTGGCTTACTTGCAGATGAAGTCAATCGCCGCCGCGGTGCTCCTGCGCCACCGCCTCGCTGTCGCGCCGGGCCACCGCGTCGAGCAGAAGATGTCACTCACACTGTTCATGAAGTACGGTCTCAAGGTGAATGTGTACCCAAGGGATCTCAAACCCGTGCTGGAAAAATTAACCACCATCAAGAGTGTTACTGTTGGTCAAAAGTGATTTTGATTTGGTTAATTAAAACAGATAGATACATCATCGGTTTAAATAAAGAAATAATTATAAGAATTTTATATATTACTTAATATAGAATGATGGTGTATCATTTCACTTGTGTTAGTTTAATTTACGCTGGCTGTATAGATGAAATTTCCCTTTACTCACAAGTTTCTCATTTGATGATGAATACTATATATGTTTTGCATGTAAACATTTTGATGATTAAAAAGTAATGCTGCTGCAGTTCTGAAAGCTATATTTGTGCTGTAATTTATCATGGCACGGGAACTATTTGGTGACACCGATGTAGATGTAGTTTTGTTATTTTGGGACTCTGGCATACTTGCACAGTTAAAGCCCTAGCTTGTGGTCTCTGTCACTATAATGTAATACAGGTCACTGAGATCACATTCGTAACTGCCACATTTCCAGATTTGGGATATTTGGATTTCCAGTAATAAAAAATGACTAAGTCATACGGTTGCACGTGAGTTGTACACTTAGATTTGGTAGAAGGTATAGAAACACGGATAACTTTAGTTGCATTTAATTAAAACTTTCTTATATAGTTTTTGTTTCTTTAGCACAAAGAAGCCTATTTATCCAATCGGATTTATTTGAGAATTATTTACATTAATGTAGATTGATTCAGTTAATTCGTTTTTCCACTTCATATTTGAATCAAATATTGTAATAATCTTAGATTTGTGTTTATACTGTAACTTTTAATTTATTGTAACCTAATAATGAACCAAACCAACTAAATCTTAATAGATTGGTTTGCTTCATATATTGGCTAAAAACCTAAACCTAATCAACTCAATTAAATACGAATTTTTCTTTTTCTATTTTACCTCTTAATTAACTTGAACTAATCCAAATCATGAACAATCCTACCCAAAATTTGTTAGCTTTTCCAATTTCATTTTCTTATATTAGTTATGTATATAAATTCATGTAATATATAACTTCTTACGCGATTGGTGAAAATAAAATTAGATCCTGTGGTTTGAGTGCCAATTTATATATTTTCTACATCCTTATTTATAAAACATAATTAATAAAAAAATGTATTTCTTACCGTAAGACTTTGTCTCATCTCTCTTGTGTATTAATTATTTTTTTAACAAAAATATCCTAAATTATCCTGTTCTCTCCCCCATGAGGATTTAAAAAATGAATAAGTTCTCAATAAATTAAAGTCAAGGATAAATTTTAAAAATATTAAAATTGTTGATAAATTTAATATTAATAATTAAATTAATTAACTTTTTAATGAGTAAAAGTTAATCAACTATATCTTATAACTAGGATCGAAAGCAGTATATATCATCATCAGTAAGAAACATTAGAGTGGACACAGTCAAGTTAGGTTGGATTTAAGAGATTTTTAGATTTAAACTGATAAATATTAATATGTTTAGTTTGGTTAAGGTTTTGTATTTTTATTTTTATTTTTAAAAAGGAAAACCAAATTAACTCGATCACATTTGAACTCTGTGTCAGGTCTGGCTAGCAATTATATCTATTAATGAAATAGTAGGAAAAAAAATAGCATGTTTGGGCCATTTTTAGGTTCTTGTGTCAAGATTCAATACTCAAATCGATTTTTTTAATTATCATGTTATTAGTATAAAATATTTATTAGTTTTTTCAATGATTAATTTTTAGGTTCCTTGTATCAAGATTCAATACTCAAATTGATATTATTAAGTTTGCCATTTTAAAATTCAAATTAAACTATTTTTACAAACTAACCTGCCCTTTCAATTTAGCATATCCACCCCTGGAAAACATGTTTTTATCTAACAATTATCATTCTGTCTCATACACCAAATATGTAAAAAATTATACGTAATTATGATGAGTTTTTACAATAATTTATATAACTTCTTTTTTTTCCTATCATGTTACTTATTTTATATCACATTTATCTAAAAACAAAATTAGTTAAGAATACGTGATTCTTAAGCAAATTTCTACATTTTTTATTTTTGAATATTTAATACAATTATAAACTTGAACTCAAAGTTATGGGGTAATTAAATAAAAATAACTGCATATCAATTTACCTATGCATTAATAGATTGTGATAGATAATTGTTGATTGTATATAACACTATTAAAAAAAGAATTTAACATCGATTAGAAAGATATTTAACATCAATTTTAAATCGAGCAATATTGAAAGTAAACACTTTTAACATCTATTTTTAAACTGATGTTAAAAACAAAATTTGATATTGATTGTAGAAGAAATCGATGTTAAAAATTCTTTAATATGTGTATTTCAATTAGATTTTAACATCGTGTAGACAATAGTTTTATAATATCCGTTTTTAATGGAATCAATAGTGTCAGAAATCAACTTTCTAAAATGAAAAAAAAAGAAGATAAAAGATTAAATAAATATTTTTAAAAATAAAGAAATAAAATAAACTAAATTATCAAATTAAACTTTTTAAAAAATAAAGATGTAAACCGAAAAAAAAAAGATGATTTAGCCTTATTTAGTTATACCTAGTCTGTTAGCGGCATATATAGCAGCCTCCTTTATTCCACCAAATAAGAATTTAATTTTACATATAATTAATTTATTACATCCGGTTGACAAGGAACTTTTCTATCCGTTAATATTAGCCAAAGAATTTGATGGTTGACATTCATGCACCCAGAACTTGATGGTTATCCTTGATGGCAACATGTCACTTGAAAACAACGGCATTTATTATATTCATATATAGATTTAAATAAATAATAATAATTTGAAAACATAAAAGGATTCATATTATATATGTAATTAATAAATATACACAGTAATCCCGTGCAATACGCAAATTGCATAACTAGTTCTACATATTATATACCATGCAAGTCATTTTCATGGCAAAGAAATTTAGTAACCCCAAATTGAGGTCATGTTCCCTCAATCTACAAAATTAATCAAACACAGAGTGTCGCACTCTAGATAGTCATTAACATCTTGACAAGTTTAATTTGTCTTCTTGTAACACATGCAATGCAATAATTGTAACAGAAGATATTGTGTTTGTTGTAGTCTTGTAGAAATGAGCAGTCAAAAGTCTAAACTAAACCCCCCTCGACCAATATAATGCAGAATTATCGTACATGTATGTAAGGGGCCAAAATCTCGAATTTAATAATGGCCAAGTTTTTGTTTAAGCTATTAAATTGCATGTTTGGCTTATACAAAAAAAAAAAAAAAAAACCCCACACAGATGCATGGCAGCATACAACTTCACCGTATGTGTTGGATCTAGTGAAAGCATTCAGTCTCTAGTGAATTAAGGTTCAAATTTCTATTTAAAAAATTGTCCACACATATTTAGTACTATGTTAATAAGATTTATCTCTAAGAAAAAATGCATGTGGGAAACTAAAAAAAATAACCCCTTATAGAAGTCTTCTTTTCGGACAACGGGGAGGTGCTCTCAATCTAAATACTTTCATCACAGTTTCATCATCCATGTGAGCAACATCATATCTTTTTTGTGAACTTTCAAAAGGAAAATTATAAGTTGATCCACAACAACAAGTTTTTAAAACTAAAAAAAAAACTACAAACTAAAAGTTGATTTTAGTTTTTAAAAACTTGAAACTAAAAATACCCCAAACAGGGCCTAAAATATTTCTTTCTAGAGTTTATTTCTCTAACATTTGAAATTATTCATTTTTATCTTAATAAAATGTGTGAATTTTAATTTTAGTTACTATAAAATTGATTCTTTATTTTTCATCTTTTATTTCTTTAACATGTTTTCTGTTTTTATTTTCAAATAAAATAAAAAATAAGAGTGAAAATATATTTATTTAAAATTTAAAGAATATTTTCTGAAAATATTTTAAAAAGTAGACCCAAACTCAAAATAACAAATCAACATTTTCAGTTTTTTTATAAAAAAGTGAAAACATTTTATAAAAAAGTGAAAACATTATAGGATCTTAAAGTACTTTCTTCTCCATAAGTATTTTTATAAATCTTGAAAATTTAAAAATAAAAATTATTTTCAGAAAATAAAAATAAAAAATAAACACAAAGACCGAGCGCAATCTAACATTCATTCTACACAAATAAATAATATTTATTTTAGAGCTCCAAATATTTCCTATCTGGAATAATTTGATGCAGATAAGCGGGTCATGTCTATTTTCTTTCAAAGGAATTCCTTACTGGATGGCACCTGAGGTCAGGAATAGCAATTGCATTCAACATTTTTGTTGCTGATGCTTTGTGTGTAGTATATTCTTATCTGTGTCAATGCCTCAATTACACGTAAAAAATTCAAATGGTTCTAATCTTGCGGTTGATATATATATGGTGTCTAGGATGCACTGTTTTGGAGATGGCGACAACAAAACCTCCTTGGAGCCAATATCAAGGGGTGAGTTTGTAGACAGACTAAAAGCATCTTGAACATTGTTGTATGTACATTTGAAATTTTCTGACTCAAATATATGAATCTTAGTTGGAAACTTAGAGCACATGTTTGTCTAGAAACATTGATTGCTTAACTTGTTTCTGCTGTTTTACACTACATGTTTCAAGGTTGCTGCTTTGTTTAAGATTGGGAATAGCAAGGAGCTTCCTAAATTCCAGATGGAAAAGATTTTGTCAGGCTTTGTTTGCAAAGGAATCCTCTAAATCGTCCCTCAGCTTCTCAACTTCTAGAGCATCCATTTGTTAAAAATGCTATGCTGGAAAGATCCATTTTAGCTGCCGTTCCTTCAGAAGATCCAACTGCCATAACAAATGCAGTGAGATCTCTGGTATGTCTTTCGTACAATCATTCTCTGCACAGCTGCATTATTTTTCTGAGGTTGTGCATATCTATGTTGTCTACGAGTGCTCACTATTCATCACTTTGAATTTCTTTTAGGCTATTGGACCTGCAAAACATAATTTATGCTTAGACTCAGAAGTGGCTGGGATCTATCCACACAGAAGCTTGAGAACTGGTTCTGGATCAAGGTTTCTCTCAAACTCAAATGCACACACTTAAGCATGAGAAAGATTGCAATGATAAAATACAATGGTCTACTTGCGCATATGAATATTTGTAGTGCTGACATGTACATATGAATATTTAAAAGCTATTTTTAATTGGCTGCGGAGAAAAATTGGTCAAATTGTCCTATGCTATTTTTAATTTTTTTTTTAATTCAACATACTTTGATATCAAAGGGAAGCTATTAACGTTTTTTTGTGCCCTTTGTTTCCAGCAATGCTCATACACCAAGGAACATCTCTTGTCCCGTTTCTCCCTCTTAGCCTTATAAATCATTGCATACAAGTGGAAGGATGTCTCCTTCTCCAATACCCAGCCCTCATACTGCATCTGGCTCATCTTCGCCACTAACCAGTGGTGGTGGTGCTATTCCATTTCATCAAAGCAACAGATATTCTCACATGAAGTTTTGGGTATGATCCAAAAGTCTCAGGGATTTGGAAGAAACTTGCAAACTACACATGCTTGCCGGGGTGTAGTTTCATCTGATAATGATGCTCTTCCAAACCATTCTAGGAGGGCTGTCCAGGGAGACCCGATAGAATTTCGTGATGAGAAGTCATATTTGGCTGATTGTGTGTCACGACAGCTGTTGAGGGATCATGTACGCCTAAATGCATGCCTGGATAATAAGCTCCATGCCCCAAATCCTGATTGCATTAATGGCTTATGATCTGCATGCCTGTGATCAGATGGTAACACGTGGCATTGAAGATTTGAAGGTTAGCGTTTTCGGAAAGTGTAAATTTACATAATCATGGAATATGGCTACATTCGAGTACTAACCATAATGTCATTTTTGTTTGGAGTTTCAGAAGCTGTTCTGAAGTCTGCGTTTTCTTTGGAGACGCAACATTCAGTCCCAGCCATGCGTAAAACATTTTAGCCCTTTAAGGAAATGTGTGTACATTATAAATTTTATTGCTGTCATTTCGTGGTTTATCGTCATCCTAGCTGAAAATGGGGGTGGTGCCACAGCCTATAGAAATTAGAAACAAATGTCTATTGTAAATATTGCAGAAACCCAGTTATAGTTGATTTAATCAAGGGGGTTGTTCAACTCTTTTCATGTTATATATACTCTCTGGATTTGTCAGCATCTCCGGGCTTAACTGCTGAAAATGTTGCAGCAACTTGGAAGAAGCAGCATAATTTTGGATCAATCAAAATTTTATAATTAAATCACCCCATGCTTTTATTTTCAAAACAATTCAATTTTGTATACTCAGATTAATGTGTCTACTTTTTTTTTAATTCATTGGAAATGCGGCTACTTGTTTAAATGCTTGCGAACTTTATAGTGTTTAATCCAAGAGAAGTAAAAGGAAAATAATTATTTAGATTTATTTCGTTTGAATAAAAGATTTAGGAGAATACTTGTTTAAATACTTGTTTAAATGCTTGCGAACTTTGATAAGGTTTTGGAGAAATTGGAGAGGAAGAAAAGTAGTTTATAATTTAAGTAAAATATGATTTTTTCTTCAAAATATTTAAAATGTTAGTTTCAACTCTCATAAAAGTTTAATAAATTTTGAATCTTTGACGAAGAACTATCCATGCTTTCTTTTCTCTCGCCAACCAAACCTTATATTTTGAAATTAATTCAAGATGATAAGATACATGGACGTTTCCGTGGGCATTATGCACTTGTTACACAACAATCACTAAGAGGAAGGGCCAAGCAGAAGGTAACACTTCTCTTTTTCTCCTTTTAAGGGGTATTTGGTTTAAAGAAATAAATGAGAGACACAATTAAATTGAGTTGATTTAGGAATAAATGTTGTGAGATGGGTGTTTATTAGGAATTAATTACAACTGTAATTTTTTTTAAAAATATGGATCCCACTGGATAAAACTTTCACCCAAAATTGAAATGAGGTGAAAATAGAAAGAAAAGAGACTGCAAATGTTGTCGGAGAGAAGAGTGACGGGAGAGAGGAGATAGGAAACTGAGTTTCTCACATTCTGACGGATGCCTAACTGATTATGAAAAATATATAATCAATTATCCTTCCTTGTTTATTTTTTTTCCTTCTTTTTTACCTATCAAATTACTTTGATTCAAATATTTCATCTTTTTTACATTGATCTTTATCAAATCATTTTGATCTCTATCAAATCATTTTACTTTACATTCTTTCATTTCTTTTTATTCTTCACACTTTCATTCCTTCTGATCCTTCTTTACCAAACACACTCTTAATCAAACACACAGTCAAATTTGCCGAGTGGATAGTATTCACAAGTAAAAAAGTATGGCCGCAATGTGGTAATAATATGTAGCGATTACATTAATACAATTCTTCCGTAATGATTTCGATATCAATGCAGAAGGGACTTATGGAGTCAAGTTTGAAACTAATTATGTATACTGCTTGATTTTCAACAATAACGGTACCAAAACAATACTGTAATGGATAGTAGTCTGAGCTGTAATAATTAATAAAAACCTTCAAGTTGTAAGCTTACACCACTATAAATTTCTAATTCGCTGAAACTTGTTTTCCAATACAATAATGTTGGCATTTATGAAGCTTCCTCTAGTCAAACCTTTAAGCTACTTTGGATTAGTCAGGCTTAAGCTGAATTCCCATAGTTTTTTTGCCAGCTCTGAATCTTTAGCCAGAGAGGCCGGGTTTCCCTTATTGCTATCCATAAAGTATTCACCAGATATTCCCTTGACTTGTGGATGCAATGCCACATAACATTGAGTTGCAGCTCCCTACAAACATGCCCCAACAATTCAATTACTACTAAAAATCTGGTGTAACATTTAGATTAGCAACAGTAGAAGGCATGCAACCCTCACGTTGCTTTAATATATTTTTGTATGTACAAAATACCTGTTGCACATTTTTAAGGAAGTACTTGCCCACCATGTTAGCAAGGGCTGCACAAACCAAGTAGTAGTAGATACATGAATGTAAATTCAAAAGATTATGCAACCAATTGTGTATAAGAATTACCAGCTAGTACATCAGTTTTGCTTCTCTTTGTCTTTTTACAAGATATACATAGCATGGTAAGCCTATTGATATGCATTATGTAGATCAGTCAATGTTACCTATGCCTAACCTCTATTGAACCGGTCATCAAACCTTATTTCCAAAAGCAAGGATACTTCAATAAACACACTTGCACTCTAATTAAATGGTATAGATACTCACCATTAATATAATCATGGTATCGCAGAATATTTGTAATAATTGATCCAGGATGAAGGGAGTTGACAGTGATTTCCACTCCTTCTTCCTGTCAAACAAAGGAATATGCAACGATTCTACATCAAACTTGACCAACAAGTTGTTCACCATTATAAAGTGGAATCAATGAAATTCCATAAATTAGAGATGATTTTTCATGAATATAATACCTTCAAGCGCCTTGCAAGCTCATTTGCATGTAAGATATTAGCAAGCTTTGATTGTCCATAAGCAAAATAACTGCTATACCTGTATAAAACTCAGATAGAGAAGGAAATTATGCAATTTTGGGGACTCAAAACATTGGACATGAATAATATACATTTATTATGAATTTTTATAGCAAGAGCTTAGTAGAAAATAGCCAAATAGGGAAAAGGTTTATCATTGATTTATCATTCCAACCAGACCATTACCCTGATTCATCATTGATCTTATCAAATTGAATCCCTTCACGATAAGCAAATCTGTGTGCCTCTGATGATAGAATAACTATTCTTCCTTCCTGGTTGCATACCCCTACTGTTTTTTTCATAGTTTCTAATAAAAGGTTTGTCAAGAGAAAATGGCCTGCAAAAATAGTATTAAATTATTAATCTTCAAAGTAATTTTGTATATTATTAGAGAATAACAACTTTCAGTTATACATCATTTAGAAAGACATGTTGCAGAAATGAGGTCAGAGAAATCTCACATTTATGTGAGGTAAACATGCAATATAATACCTAAATGATTGGTTGCGAACTGCAATTCAATATTGTCTTGGGAAAGTGTGAATGGAGTCGCCATCACCCCTGCATTGTTACTTCAAAGGAAAGAAAGAGTATTATTTCTTTCAACTTTCAAAAAAAGAAAAGGAATATTATTTGTTTCAACTTCAAATGAGGAATCTGCAATCAACACATTAAAACAGACAGGAGTTTCTTTCCATGCAATATGCCAACTAGAGTTCAGAGTGAAAGGGAACAAGGGAATAATCTTACAGGTATAGTTTATCAAACCCAGTCAAAAAAGAAAGTAGTAAAAGTTGGCAACAACCACCTTTCCAGAAAGATATGACATCAGCCAGTCATATTCAACCACTTGGAGACACAGAGACAAAAAATATCACCTAAGATATCTAAAACAGATAGAGTTAAAAGTTCTTACATTAGGATATTGAGTGGAAGACCAGAAGAATTAAAATCTGCTGCAAATTTCCTTACCGATGCCATAGAGCTTAGATCTAACTCCATGACATCAATTTTAGCCGAGGGGATTTCCTTAAGTATTGTTTCTTTGACATTCTTACCACTGTCCAGACTCCTTACTGCCATAACAACATGGACACCGCGCAATGCAAGAACCCGGGTGGTCTCCAGACCAAGGCCACTTGTTGCTCCTAAAAATGGACTAAATAAGTACTGAATCATGGTATAGTTGAAACCAGTACAAAATTCAAACTCCCATCTGAATTATAACAGGTTACATGGGATCTGATTTGTTCAATAATTCAACAAAACTCATGTCATCATTGAATAAGCCATAAGTGATGCATCATCATTAAACTATAAAACAACATAAGGAAAATAACTTCTGTCATCTTTCATTTCATCCCACATAAGTGTTCCAAGTAGACTATGGCATCCTCGGACACACGCCCTTTAAAGATTTAAACTTGCTTCAAGTGGTAAAGCTTTTTATGCAAACACACACAACCCAATTTTCTCAGCACCCAAAAACACATGATAGGATTTTTTTATATTTTTTTCAGAAAATAAAAGAAAAGGGAAGAAAGACCTGTGACGATGGCGGTGAGGGCGGTTCCATCAATCCCTTGAGTGACTTGTTCGGCTGTGGAAGAGGCTGAGAACCCTGATGCCCCTTTCCAACCAAGAAACCACATTTTTACTTTTGCACACCAAACAAGTCAAAACACTAATTAATCAGGGTAAGTTTGTGACAGATACTGTTTCAGATAATATATTTAAATTTGTATTAATACTTTATGGACTCGTTGAATTGCGGACTATCCATATTATCACATTTTTAAGGAAAAAAACTAAACCTACACCCCATTTAAGGAAAATACCTTTGTTTTGTTATGTGTTTTTCTATTGTTTTTTTTTTCTTTATTTTTCTTTTACAATCATATAAAAAAAATACTAATTATTCATAGCTTTTTACCCTTTTCTTTCTTGTTTCTACTTAATCAAATAATTGCTTGTTAAATTTTAACTAACTCGAATAAAATAATCTCGTCTTATAAAGGATATATGTGATCTCATACCAAAAAGTTAAAATATACTAGTGCATTTTTTTATGTGAAATTAGTGTATATTCGAGTGATAAGTTTATAAAATTGATTTTCAATAATTAAATTATAAAAATATATGTAGTTTAACATCTATGAAAAGTAATTTTGACATAATTATATTGTTTAAAATAAAATAATTTTGTATGAACAATACCAAAGTAAATTAATTTCAAGGACCGTGACTCACAAAAATCTTATTTGGACGACATTAGTGATTTTCATGCTTATGAATGATCAGATAGAGTCATTAGCTTCCTATTTTCATGGTTTGCATCAGGAACAACATTTTTTTCACATTAAACATGTAAGCATTGTGCATGTTGAGTGGTGAAACTGTGAGCCAGAGACAGTGAAATTTTCAGACGGCAAAATGGGAGATCTCAATTAGAGTGGAAGAAAAATAAAATAATGAGAGGTGGTCATACATAAACGTTGAATTTGACCTTATATAATAAATATTTGGTGAAAAAAATTGTTACTCAATTAGAGTTGTACATATGACTTCACAAATCATTAGGCAAATTATGTATTATATAAATTAGGGTTCAATTTACACATATCGCAATGTGGACATTGGTACCTTGACTCATGGCGAGACAATGTCGACCTGTGACTTGGGATGAACAGTGTTGTTGTAGGAGTTGTTTAAATAATGATTCATTTATCATATTTGTTTAATCAATTGACACAAATTCCACTTATTGTGTTTAATCTAATGACACACGATGTAGAATAATAAACATTACCCTATTAATGGTAGTCACTTGCATAATTTCTTACGTAATATAGTGTATATTCCTAGATTCGAAGCATTGGTATTCGAAGTATTAAAAAAGAAAAAAAGAGCACACATTAAATAAAAAAAAATTATGATACTCCTTTGGCACAACAAATTTTTTTTAATGCAGAATTATTAAATACTTCTCAAGTTTAATTTGTACTAAAACTACTTATACTTTAAAGAAGAATATTGCGTTTTTAGTCATTACCCTTGAAAATTACTAATTTTAGTCTTTATACGTATATTTTTAATTTTTGTTTTAGTTCATATGAATCATATCACCTAAAAAGTAGTTTCTAATTACAGGGACTGTGGAAGGTAAAGATTATCCATCAAATAAGTAATTAAACCTTCGAATAAGATTGATTGCAAAATTTCCAGGCATTTTCTATCAGAAACTCCACGTGATTTTAATAGTGCTGGTGTTTGAGAATAATCGAAGTATATCATTTTCTTTCTATTGAAGCTAAAAGAAGTAATCCATTGTAAACAAATAAAATAAAACAAGTAATCCATTCAGAGTGTCACAAATACAATCAAGGAACTAATCATGTCATAATTTACATCCATACAATGGATTAAAACAAAAAGATTCACATGAATTTCCAAATGAAGAAGACTCCAGATACATAAATAACAACTAATACAAGCAAGCACATACAAAAACAAGAGCCTAAGCCCTTGTCTTGAAAGGGATGGCTCGGATGACTATCTGGTGATACACAGCAGCAAGGGCAGCTCCAATGAAAGGTCCAACCCAGAAAATCCACTATAAACCACAAAATAAAAAAAATTACATTATTATTTAAGGCATATATATTTTTTTATAGAGTTTAATGATTAGAATGTGTTATTAGTAAAATGTTTTATACTGTTAAGGGAATCAAAAGTCAGTATTGGTAATATTTCTAACATAATTATTATAAAAATCAATATAACTATTTACCTTATTTTCCTATGCTAATGGGAATATATGTAACAAAATTTAAAGTCTTAAAAAGGAAGTAAGAAACATACTTGGTCATCCCATGCATGGTCTCTGTTGTAGATGATGGCAGCTCCGAGACTCCTAGCTGGGTTAATGCCAGTTCCTGTGATGGGAATGGTAGCCAAGTGGACCAAGAACACAGCAAATCCGATGGGAAGTGGAGCCAAAATCTACAATTATTATATCATACCATCATAAATTAACCACATTAATAACAAAGTCAGAATATATACTCATTTATAAGCCAAATTAATGGAATGAATGCAATATTGTAGTGGGGAAAAGGAAAGAGTATAGCATACAGGAACGTGTGAGTCTCTAGCGTTTCTCTTGGCATCAGTGGCAGAGAAAACGGTGTAGACAAGAACAAAAGTGCCAACAATCTCAGCTCCAAGTCCATCACCCTTGGTGTATCCAGAATTCACAAAATTGGCTCCACCTTTGAACATCTCATACCTAGCATTGCCCTCAAATCCCTTCACCACACCAGCCCCACAGATGGCTCCAAGACACTGCATGATAATGTAGAACAGCGCCCTTGTGAGGGACAGCTTCCTTGCCAAAAAGAGACCAAAGGTCACAGCTGGGTTGATGTGTCCCCCTGAAACAACAAACACAGATCTGGCTTAGTTCAAAACCTTTCAACAAAAAAATTTGTTTCAGATCCCACATCCACAAGTAAAATGCTAAAAATTATGTATATAAGTGAAAGACAACCTAAAATTCTAAGGAAAAGGAGGGGTACCTGAAATTCCAGCAGTGCAGTAGACAAGGGCAAAGATCATGCCACCAAAGGCCCAAGCAATGCCTTGAATGCCAACAGAGGCACACTTGGAGGGTGACCTGTTGACACCCATGACAGTTAAGATGGTAATGTAGAGGAACAAGAAAGTGGCCACAAACTCAGCAATTCCAGCTCTGTAGAAGGACCATGACTTTAGCTCACCAGGCTCAAACAAAGGTGCTGGGGGTGGTTCTTTGTAGTCCTTGTCACCCTGAGCTGCTGTACCAATTGGTTGCCTTTCTGAGAACTTAGTTGCTCCAACCCTTACATCTTCCTCTTTGCTCTCCATTCTCACACCCTTTCTCCCTTTCTCTCACAAATCTTATTAGCTAGGCTGAGAGAATGGTCTTATTATATATACAGTGGAAAGAGGAAACTCAAAACTGCAACACAAGTCCATCCTTTATTTCCTGTCCTGTCCAGGGTAATAATAATTATTATAAACTTAACTGTGACTGTTTCTTTTTTGTTTTTAGCAAAGAGCTACTGTACTGTTATGCTTTGATTTTGATTATTGTACTTTTCAGATTAAAATATTAATAAGACGTGGGTTTAGTTTAGCTGTCAAATAAAAATAAAATAAAGATATGTGTAATTTTTGTGAGCAGGTACTTGCTGGTTCCTTTGTTTCCACAGCAGATTTCTGGATGTCTGATTTCTCTCTAATATTTTTGTCTTTTTAATGTTTTGTATTTATAATATTATTTTTTACACTTTTCAATAAAAAGGACGTGTAAATATATAATTCATACCAGTATTAATTTAAATACACAATTTAATTTTTTCTATTAGCATGGACAACTACGTATACGTGAATAAGTCTGTGACTACGTAAAGATTTAATTATATTATCATATATTCATATGCGATGGGGTCTTACCAGGTATGGTATATTTAAGATAAATAATTAAGTATTTATTTATATATTAATTCGCTAATGAGTATCTAAAATTAATTGTATCAAAACTAATCCTTATTCAGTAAAATATTAGTGAGTACTGTACTAGGAAAAAATAAGAACCGGACTAGTAATATTTATTAAATATGATTAATGAGTTATATAATTAACTTGCACTGGTAATATTTCTCTTATAAACATAATGATATCATGTTAGTTGTGATGACAAAAAAACGCCGGTTATATGCAGAGTGAGTCAATACTCATTAAATATGAACATAGTGTTGCGTTTGATTGAGGTTTGGTTAAAGTTTAACTTTCTCTGACTTCAAAAAGACGAAGGGCATATATGTTAACGGTAGGAAAATGAGAGGCACAGGATAAAAGAAAGAAATCGGAAGGGGCAGAAGAAATGGCCGTTGGGAAAGTGACAGGCACATGGTAGTTTTGCTTTCTGTTCTGTGGTCATTATCGTTTGTAGTTATTGTGCTTGTGCCTGTTCTGTTGCAACAGTTCACGTTAGTGTTACTGTTCTGTACGTTACACCAAAGATGTCTTCTATCTTTTACATTAGGATCTCTCCCTGTAATAATGATAAAAGACCCTTCCATTAATCAAACTCCATCATAATTCAACAAGCCCCGGTTGATTCTCACGTGATCAACAATAAAAGAATATTCTCAATTAAAAAAAAAATCAATAGAATTGAAATCTTTCGTCAATTAGCGTGAAAGATAGTTTAATAAATACTGTACAATTTATTGTTTAAATGAGATTAAAAATATCAAATGAAGTTAACTACTACGACTCTCGATCCAAAGTATAGTAGTGTCAATGTTTTAGCCTCTTTTTTTCTATTCTAAAATTATTGATGTTTTGATAAATTCTAATTACAATTAATTTTTTTTTCATATATACTCTCGCTTAAAATAACTAAATTTGTTTTTACGAAAAATACCGCACTACTTATAACTTATTTTTAAAAAAATACTTTAGCATATAACAAATCACATTTATATATTTTATATTAATTAAAAGTATTTTATACTTACTACTAATCATTCTTTAGTTTATATATTATATGTATATTTGACCAAACTGAACACCCGATAACATCTTTTTTTAAGTAGTATTTGAGTACTTAATTGGGCCAAATATTTGAACATACTCTTAATTAATTTAACCACCAAATGTAACTCTTAAAATATTTAGATACTCAATTAGATCGAACACCTTAGTATTATCCTCGCCTAAACATCAAAGATAAATTTTCAAAGTGTTTAGGTACTCTACTGGGATGAATACTCAAGTGCTCTCCTAACTTGAAACAACTCCCAAATATCTCACCTAGTAAATTGTCAATATTATCTTAATAACAATCATTTAACCTTTTTAATGGTGCTTAAGGACATATTACCTAATGAGATAATAAGATATGAGATTCAAAGTTCACTGAAGTATATATAAATAATTATGAAAATCTCAAAATAATATATTATTTATTTTTATTTAATATTTTCATTTATTATTCTGATGGAGATCTTACTTAAACATCAGACTATTCCTTTCAATTACTCATTCTTTAGACTGCCAAGTAACAGCCGAACAAGTGCAGATAACATTAATATTAAATATTACTAGTAATCATTTTAGAATACATGTAAATTGTTAATTAGCGAAGGTAGTATTCTGATATTAAAGGGAAGCATAACTTGCATCATAATCCACAAGTGCATTTATTTTTTTGGAGATTTTCAATGATTTTAGGGATTCTTGTCCTTGATCATACATCTGTATTATTTTGATGAACAAGAGGAATGTTGTGGCGCTATATTGTTTTAGCTGTGTTTCAAATATTCCACGAATCTGATTATGATGGAACAAATCTTCATTGTCATTATTATCATAACATGTATACGAAAAGCCAGAGTAGCTTTATTATATAACTTATGCGTAACAGCTCATTCTCAAGCGATGCCCTGTTGGGAGAAATTATATCTTGGAGGACCTGCGTGTAAACTTCTCATTAATTAGGATAGAGATAAAATTATCCTAAATCCCGTCGAATGGAACAATTAATTATACTTATTTAAAAAATATATAAAACTTAGAGAAAAAATGCTCACCATTTTAATTTAGACTTCAAATTTTTGTAAGGAAATATTTTTTTACATATCGGTAAGAGTTAAATTAATGAACTTTTATTTAAAAGTAAAATAATAAATTATTAAAATATTTATTTTATTTAATTAATTTTATAAATACTATTTTATATATCATTAGTGGAGAGTTATTATTATTTTTAATTATAAAAATTTATAAATTAAAAAAAATTAATATATAAATCTTTTAAATTTTATTTTATATCATTTTTATTTTTGAATAGTTTATGTATTTTTATTTTTATTTTACCAATTTATAATTAAAATTCATAAATTAATATATAAATTATTTATAAAAATTATTTTATAAATTTATTTTAATATAAAAATTATTTTTACTCTAATTATATAAATAAATATAATTACATCAATTAATAAATAAATATTGAATATTTTATTTTAATTTATAAATTTTTATAATATGAAATAATTAATAATTATTAACAAATGATACATTTAAAATAATATTTATAAAATTAATAAAATAAACTAGTTGTCTAATAGTTTATTATTTATTATAAAAAATAAGAGAATTAAATATCTTAATATAAAAATAAGAGAACTAGAATCATGAACGTGAAATGACAAGAGAAACAAAATTATAATATAATTTTTTTAAAATATATAATTTTATATAGTATATTTTTCATTTAACAATTTAAGGAAATGAATTAAATTTAGATTTGAAAAGACTATTTTCATATAAAAAAACTGTAATTTTTTTATACGATCGAATCCTATGTGAGAAACAAATTATTTTTTTTTTGTACTTTCTTTTACAATTAATTGGTTTTTTACTTAAACAGTGAACCACCTGTTTCAAGATATGTACACAAGACATTTAATAATATAAAGCTTTGTGGCTGACTAAATGCCTAGAGCTCAGCGCTGGCAAGAACAATAAAAATAATATTATAAATTTATTTGAACGAGATATATAATAAACAAATGTAATAATTCATCAAATGGATATATACGGAGAAATATTATTCAATAAAAAATATTAAAACATTCAGCACATTTATATTATTGTCACAGCTTGTCTGTTGTTTCTAAACTGTAAGCCTGTGGAATTTTGGGAAGTCCTGTATATATTCTAACCTGGATAACTCAGTAGATGGATAAAATTAAGACTGGTTCCATGATCTTCATACAGACTCAAACATATCATCATCACATGATAATTTGTTGGCAACTCTGTGCACACAAGACTAATAAATGGAACACACAAGATTAAGTATACTACAAAAAATAATAATTACAAGATTTAGCACCTTTTAGTTACATTTATGGAAATACATCCCAGGAAATATCGATTTACTACTTTAACGGGATTATTGGTTTGCTTAGTTTAATTAACTCATTTATATATAAATTCATAATTATTTTATTTAATTATTAAATGTATTTTTTATTTTTAAACTTAACTGTGGATAATATTCTTCTCTTGAATATTTGTGATTATTTTTACAAACTCCTTTTACATTGTGATAGTGTAACTTTTTCAAAAATAGAATGAATTACTTTTCACATTTTCAAGGCCCTTAAAAATTAGTATCTAACATAAAACCCACCCGTGCATTTTAAGTGATTTAACATTACTCTTCTTTAAATTTATTTTACTTTAAAAATTACTTTGAAATGCATAACATAGTTTTATAATAAGATCGGCTATGAACCATAAATTTGGACACTTTCCAGTTTTGACGAAACGTTGAGAATGATTCTAATTCATTGGTGAATTTTTTCCTTAATTATTTAGAAAGCAATGATGCACAATTATCTACTTATTTTAAACAATCCATTAACACTTTTTTTTTATTTTTTTCTCTTATCATAGTATAAATTTTATAGTATTTATATTTTTCTATTTATTTTTTTCTCTAAGTGTATTATAACATAATGAGTGTTCTTGAAACATTTTTTTTTGTCTAAACCAATCAAACATTTAAATTAAAAAAAAAACAATTTAGACGTTGAACTTAACGGTATCTCTCTGCCAGAAAGAAAAATATAGTGACTTTTCCTACGTGGGTGGCTAAGTGGGGCAGGCTGGCAGGATTGGTTTCATTTGATACAACGATTTGGTCCCGATTCCAAAAGATCATACAACGAATTATGTACCAAAATAAAATATACAATGAATTATGTCACTAGTACACTGTACATTATCCTTCTAGTTTCATTCTTCGATCAATTTCATTATGTTGTTGGAATCCGATATGAGATGTGCACATTGATCGTCTCTCTGGTTCTCCTCTAGTCCACGAAATACCAGAATTAGAAATGTCCACGTCCTCATGCATGAAACTATCAATCATCGTTTAATAAATAAGTAAAATATTTAATATTTTTTTAAGAAATAACATGTATCTTTCACATAAAACAATTTGTTTCAATAGAACTAGAGCAGCATATATGAACGAGGACAAAATCCTCTTTTTCAATATTTAACTCAATTTAATATTTTTTATTCATATGAATTAAATAAAGATATCAAAGAATTTATAACACTTCACATTTCTATTTCACCAATTGAATTAAATTCTCTTAATTAACTCATTTTAATTCCTATTCCATCTAACTTTCATCAGAAATTATTGATTGATCTATAATTATTAGGTTGCGCCTAATTTACTAAAAATAAGATAGAGAGAATATCATTGAACCAGTTCGGTCACCTGACAATTTTTTGGGTACGCTATTTGGTGGTCGATACATAATATAAGTTGTGTTTTATCTTGTTTAATATGTTTATGTACTAAACAAAATAATGTAAATTTCACTATAAAATCTTAGGTGCAATGGGAGCACTTTGACGGCACAATAAAGGAGAGACACTTCTATGGAGGAGGCACAGCCCCTGACGCCACTGAGTGTAGGGTCTGGTGGCGCAAGGCCGCCATAGGATCATGCGATGGCAGCGACGGCACGACAGTGCAATGCGGTCTCATTGGAGTTAGCCAAAAGAAGAAAAAAACATAGCAAGAAGAAGGAAGATGACCATGAGAGCATTTGAATAAATTAATAATGAAAAGAAAGAAACATTGAGCAAAAAGGAAACAACAACAGTTCATACAACTCTTGTCGTCGGCTAAGGCGATCCTCACCAGCGGCCAAGGTCTGACATTTGAAGAGGGAAGTTTAGAGAATGAGACACATGTGGAAAAAGAAAAAAAGATGTGAGATAATAAAAAGTCAGAAAATAAGAATAATATTGTATTTTTACTTTTGTTAAAAACTTGACAAAAAGTTGTATAAGATTTAGTGAGTTACGAGTTTTTGTATATTTGTTTAGTCCATCATTTTTTATTTTTTATTGTCTCTCAATCATTTTTTAAATCAAACATTAAACAAATATTTTTTTTATTGTTCGGTCCCTTATTTTTTAGCAGATCAAACATATCTTTATAGTTTCATCTAATTTTCATATGACATATGTTTAAGTATTATTATTTTTCTTGTAAATTAAAAAAATTTAACTAATGTTATGTAGAGATTGACCTAAACTACATACACATGACAATCTAAGGTTACCTAATAATTTTCCCACTCCCATTTCATTTTTCTTTCATTAGGTTTGATTTTGCATTGAAACCACGTAGCGTGCATAAAACCATGAAAAAAAGTAAAGGCTATGTTTTGTTGCTTTGCTTTTAACACGAAGATTTTAATCAATTTTTCGTAAACATGAAGTAAAAGCAAGCACATTATTTCTATAATTTATTTTGATTTTAAATCACATTATTTATCATATTTATATTTTTCTGTTTTAATTTTGTTTTTCTCAATCTCTTTTCTTCTTTCCACTCATATAATCTAAAAATGAGGTGTACCATTATCATTGATCCCTAACTGACTAATAATTTAGCTGCATTGCAATATTATACTTGTAGATGATATCATTTTCTTTTTCACAGGAAAAAAAATTCTTTCAAACTATTTTCCTCAATTAAATTTATAACCAGTAAGAAAGCATGGAACAATGTATAGTTGTGCTGTATAGTTGCCTGGTTGGCCATACCTTCCAAAAATAAAAATTAAAAGAAGGTTAAAATATATTTTTGTCCTTATAAATATCAAAAAGTTTGGAATCCGTTCTTATAAAAATTTTGATATATTTTTTGTTCTCATAAAATTAAATATATTATTTTTTGGTCTAAAGTCAGGTTTGGACAAATCCGAACTTACATGACATTTTTTAAAATTTAAAATTATAGGCTAAAATATGTTTTTCGTCTATATAACTATCAAAATATTTGAAATTCATCCTTCTAAAATTGAATCTTTTTTTCTCCTCGAAAAATTAAAATATGTTACTTTTTAACTTGAAGGTAGGTTTGGATATCCGAAATTGTGTCACTCTTTTATTGGTTCCATTGATAGTTATAAGAGTGGGTATTTTTGGGTATCCGATATTTTTATACATTTTTTGGTGCTTTTCAACCCCAAAAAATCACTCACTCTCATAGTCATTAATGGAACCAATGAAAGATTGACATAGGTTCGGATACCCGAACCTACATCCAGGCCAAAAAGTAGTAGATTTCAAGTTTTCCCGGACAACAAAAAGACTCAAAATTTTGCACGATCGGATTCCGAACATTTCAATATTTATAGGAACAAAAAATATATTTTAACTTATAATATAAGTTTTAAAAAATGTCACATAGGCTCGGATTCGGTCAAGTCAAACTTCGGGTAAAAAAGATAACACATTTCAATTTTATAAAAATATAAAACATACCAAAAATTTTATAGGATGAGATTCCAAACTTTTCGATATTTATAGAAACTAAAACCATATTTTAGTCTTAAAAGAAAATAAAAAGAGAGAAGTATTCCCACAAATCATCTTAGTAAACCATGCTTCAAACATGTTGCTTTTTTCAGTCACAAAATAATTTGTTTTCACTGTCTGAAGAGCAGAATTGCCAAAGTCAATAACAGACAAGTACAAGTTAATTCTCACCAAAGCCACGAGCAATCATTGGCCATGAGAAGCATCACCCGTGTTGGATACAGTAAATATTTCCATGCATTCACACAGTAAACAAATCAGAATTGTCGGAGAAAGTGACTCATTTTATCTCGATAAATCGACTTATATCGAAATTTGAATTGTCTAATGTTTAATTATTTAAAAGTTACAGCATGAGTACCTAAAAACACTAACTACAGTGAATGTGGACCAGAAGTATCCACCTCCAAGGTTCATCAACTGGTACTGCAATAAGAGGCTCTGCTTTTCTACTAGTTTATACTTTTTAGCAATAACCACTACTGTATTAGTGGTAGTGGAACCAGTAAAATGATATTTTTAGAACCCAAAATTCCTTCACTCTCCTAAGCAACTTTTCCAAAAATGAACTTAAGCGAAATTTCAGCATTCTTTGCACATTTTTTTAGTTTCAATATTCTGGATTGGTTGCATTAAGCATGATTTCAAAAAAAAAAAAGTAAACACAAGAAACACAGAACAAATGGAAACCATTGCTAGTTCATTTTGTCTTCCAAGAGACGTATGAAAAAATTGTATCAAGTAGATCAAAATGTTTCATGAAATGGACACCACTAAAGAATATCACATGTCTGCTGCCATAAAACCATTTCCCAATGATAATAGTGTAAGCTCAAATAAAATAACTATACTTTGAGATTAGGTATATACTATCTGGAGAACTGTGAATTGTGATTATCAGAGCAATTCCCTTTACATAAAATAACCAACCAAAGAGAATGGTGATTAAATGCACGCTGCCTGATAGTATATAAATACATGCATGATAGCTTCTCCCAGGCAGGCTATGAATAGATATCAAAAAGAAACTTCGTATTATATGTCTGTCTAGTATGTTTGCAGATAAATTTGAAAAAGCTGAAATGCAAGTAAACATGAAAAGGAGCACCTTTTAGATATGGCGTTCAAGAATCAAGAAAAAAAGATATTACAGCATCCGGATCAGATAATTCTAAACATTTTATACACTTATTGTACAGATCAAAATATTACAATAAAGATCATCAAAATCTAACATCTTTCAAACATACAAAAATTAAAGCTACGACTGACTTAAAAAGGCTCAAGTAATTAAAATATAGGAACTAAAAGCCAAGTCTGACCTTTTCTTTTTCTGCCCCCCACAGATTACATCACAAAACTTTCTGTTCACCCATCACAAGTATAGCTTAATTATCCTCACTCCGCATTAGAATTGTAATTCAAAAGCAGCACATATTGAAAGGTCACAGTGGCTTAGCTATGTACTTCCAGACAAATATTTGTTCTGCGAGCGAGAAATATCATTAGGTTTATATAATTGCATTTGTGAATGTCTTGGCAACCATATATGAAAAGTTCATTCGGATTAAAAGGCATGGCAATTACTTCAAATGTTTTAGGAACTATCACTCTCTTTGGACCCAAAATATCCTTGTTTTTCTTGCAGACTCAATTGACTTTGACTGGTGAATTGATTTTCACTTTTTCTTCGACTGTTAAAATTTTTGTAAGGAGATTTCATTAGTCATACAAATTATGTTAATAAAATAGTTAGAAGTACTTTGACGTGCGATGCATTTGTAAACTATCCGTAATGGGCTGGATTGCATGCCATGGGATCCCAGACTTCTTTGGAGGAGATTTTTCACCTATTCCAAACTAAATTTAAATGCTATTAATCGCCTTGCATCTGGATTGTTTATAAATTATATTTGACTTTGGTCAACATATCAGCTAGTAGTTTAGGTTGACTAATGTTTTTTAAACAAAGTGGTCCCTTTTAATAGGTTCCGCTTAAGAGCCCACCCAAGAAGAGTTTTGGTGCTGGATGTCAGTGCTCATAGTGATACTCCAAAGCTTCTCAAACCTATTGTTGCCTGTTGGACATTCCTGATGCTTCTCAAAATATTTTATCCATATTCTAAGAATAAAGACTGAATTTGTTGTACAAAGCGAAGAAAGAGGAAGCTGACTATTGCATTACTCTCCATAATTTAGTTAGAAGACGTAGAATTACAGTAGAAAAGGACAACGGAGAATGGGAGAAGAAAACTTATGACTACATTTGTATAAACAAAAATAAATGGTTGGATAAACTGTACTAAGCCGACCGTCCTATTTTTGGCTGGAATCTGACGCCTAATTTTTGGGGCTTGCGCTTTCCAAGCTCCTGCAAAGAAAAGCTCTCTAACCACGGAAAGGCCCTTTTCTTCATACTTGCTCGAAGATAACAATCCAATATTTATCACAACAGCCTTTTGTATCAATGGCTCTCTGGTAACCTGCGACAAGACAAAAACGAAATAAACATGTTATTCTTTTTCATGGGTAACACATGACAATTCTGTGTTTTTCTTTTATTTATTTTGTTGCAGGTGTGGTCTTAATTGCCAATAACCAGCCTTGTCAAGTTACAAAAGGGCATTGAAGAGGAAAACATTTGATATTACCGCCATGGAAATTCACTTGTATCTATTCCAGCTTGGTGAAGCTCATCAACATACTGCAATGCCTCTCGGCACTCTTCTCGATCATCAAAGAATTCCTTCTTATCACCTTCTACTTGATATGTTTCATGGCCTTTGCCAGCAACCACCTGCACCATGCATATAAAAGTACAACCTTGTTTCACAAATCACAACCCACAAATTAACAATTCCTTGTTTATATTATTTTTTTGGTGCATTATTTCAACTTATAGATGATATGATACTCTTAAAGAATTAATTTATATAGATGTCAAGAAGAGGAAACAAGTTATCAGACTCCAGTTGTAATGCTTTCGGTAGTTTATTTTTTTAAACAGTCAATCTAAAGCTTATAGACTGACAGGAAACATGAAGTTTTCTCAACTCCAATAAGCACAAATCATAAAGAAAAATTAGTTTGGACATGCTCTACTAGGATGGTGTCGCATCAATCACCGCACAAGAAAATAAAAGGAAAGGATCAGTTAAGCCTTCAATTAAAGCAAGGCTACCAAATTGAGACAAACTAGAACTCCCACATTTGTGTAGGAACTCTAAGTCATGACTTCATAGGATCACCAAGTGCCATGATGAAACTGAATGTTGATTGTTGGAGGATAATCATCCACTTGCAATAAGATTTATTATTGTGGATTGTGGCAATGTTTGTTCATTGTGTTTAAATTTAAGCTTCTCCCTATTTTTTTCTCTTAAACAGTATAGTTTCGTTGACATATCACTTTGACATACACCTTAAAATATCCATCAAAATTTTCAGAAAACCAAAAACTATAAATCTCTTTTGCAGTACAAGCACCAAAATGCTTTCAATTAAGTGACTTCTCAGGCATCACAACTTAGCTCAATTCTATATTAGAAGGTGAAATGTAGAATAGGGCTTCATTAACTTACAACCATATCACCCTCCTCTCCCATTGCAACTGCAGCTCGCACAGCTACCCTCCTAATGTCATGGAGAAAAAGTCTATGACCATTAGGAAGAGGTGGATAATAGTCATTCTCTCCATATTTCAGGTAGTCCTGCATCGTCCATCCTACCCCAGCTAACATATCATCCAATATATCCACTGGGCAAAAAGCAAAGAAGCATGTCAAAATTAGATTCCAAAGCAGTGCAGCAGCTAGTTAAAGTACGCATATTCATATATTGCTCTATTCTATGTTCAAAATACATACATGGATCTTCATTCTTGGGATTGTCAGATGTCAGCATGGTCACTTCACTTTTATCTGTTGCTATCTTGGTCATCACAGGCCTCTTCCCCCTGTCGCCCTCACCACAGCATCCAATGACTTCAAAATGAACAAGAAATTATGACATGCACAATAATGAAAGCATGTTTGACTTAAATAATACAAGTCTTCACACTCCAGGCATGTAAATAAGTATGGAGTTTTAACTTTCCAACAGAAAAATGCTTTGGTTTAATTTCTTCATGTCCAAACCAAAATTAGAAAGGAAATATTTTGCAGCAATAAGAGAAGCACAACACAAACATACCAGTTATAACCCTGCGAGGTCCAAGCTCTCTTACAGAATCAAGCAATCTAGACAATGCATCAGGAGTACTGGCATAGTCCACTATCACCCCAAATGCTTGCTCCTCATCAATCAACTCACACATCCCAGGAACTGCATCAACCTCTTCAATCCCTCTAACAATGTCCTCCAAGGGTGCCCCAACAGCAATCCCAACTGCCACAGCAGCAAGGATGTTGTAAATATTATGCTTCCCAAGCAAACCGGATGAAATCTCCAGTATCCCTGTGGGAGTATTAACCAAAACCTGTGTCTCAAACAAAGAAAGCTCAAACTTCAAGGGATGAACATCTGCCTCCTTATTCTCCATTGCAAACGTCACAACAGGAACTTCCTGGCTCCCCTGCGACACAAAAAATGACGCATTTGGATCATCAATGTTAACAACCTTCCTGTGCCTCTCCGGATCCACCATTCTCGAGAACAACTTAGCCTGCGCGTCCCTATCCCCCTCCTCCTCCTTACTCAAATTAGTGAAAACCGCAATATCAAAATCAACCTCATCATACTTCCCATCCCCCAACCCATGACCACCCGCCTCCATGACCACCGCCTCAGTCCCATTGTGAATCATCTTGGCCATCAAATTCTGAACCAAAACAGAATCCGGCACCATGTTACCCAGGTCCATCTTATTATCCCCATGTACATATGAAGCAACCGAGTTCAACATACCGGTGCGCAGCCCCATCGCCTCATACAAACTTTTAATCAAACAGGTGGTGGTCGTTTTGCCATAAGTCCCAGTTATCCCGATCACAGCCATTTTGGTGGAAGGTTGTTTAAAAAACGAGGCAGCCAAAGCAGGAAGAACAGCATTAGTATCTTCCACAATAACCAAAGCCTTGCACCCCAAAGTGTCCTCAATATCAATCTCTTTACTAGCCACAACCGCAACGGCACCTCTCTTATCAGCCTCAGACAGAAACAAATGCCCATCGGTTTTTCTCCCCACACAACACACAAACAAATCACCAGAACTAACAATCCTCGAATCGTGCTGAATTCCGGTGATTTCAATCTCCAAATCACCGGAAACCGACACCGGCACGACCTTACTCTCGTCAAGAAGCTCAGCCAGAGTCATCTTAAATTTCCCTTCTACAATCCTAACCTTACTTTTACCATAACTGTCAAAATCGAATTCAAACGGAGAATCGGTTGAGCTTCCGTTACCGTCACCGGTGAGTCCCTGGAGGCGTTCGATTTCCTCCAAGTCGCCGAGCTCGTCCGGTTGGAGCTCGTCGACGGCGGCGACGGGGAGTTGGTCCTGCTTGGGGGGATTGGGTTGGAGAAGGCCTTGGGAGACGAATTCTTTGCGCTTGAGAGCTAAAGCTTTGTCGATTTCGCCGAAGAGGTCATCCTCGGAGGAGTCGAAGGGGGCGTTGTCGGGGGCGTCTTCGACGTCGGCGATGGCGGCGAGGTACGTGGACTGGTTGTTCTTGTAGTCTTCTTCTTCGATTTGGCGAGCGCGTTGGGCTTGGCGCTGGATTTGTTGGAAGGTGGAAAAGCCGTGGGAGGAATCCTCGTCGGCTTCCGGAGGGTCGTCGTCGGCTGGGCTTGGGTAGAACTTCCCATCAGGCCCAATGGCCCGCGGAGCCCGAACGAAAACAACAAAGGGATATGAAAAAGAAGGAAAGAAGGGTGTAAGAGTGGAAGTAGAAGGCTTGTGAAAGTGTTGCAGTTTTGCAGCTGTAGGAGTAGGACAAAGCCAGTGTGGAACACCAACAAATGATAAAGCCATCAAAGACACTGCTACTGCCGAGTAGAGTCAATAGGGGTTTGTGTCTCATACGGGCTATGCCATTGCCTGATACACATTTGGGCTCGGCCCAAATTTCTTTCTATTTGTGTAGCATCAAATGAGGTTGGCAAACTATCATGTAGTATTGTACGTGAGAAGATAAGATTGGATTGGGGACTTGTCTTATCATTTTACGTGTATTATTCACTTTAGTGGAATTGTCTTTAAATGGCTATATGTAGTTTTTTTTAAAAGAAAAAATGACAAATGTTATTCAGGATATTAAGAATTATAAGTGAAGATATTTTATCATAATTTATAATTTGTCCTTGTTCTATATACGAATTACTACAAAGACCCAGTATTGTGCTTTGCTATAGGGATTCCTACTAGAGCTTCCTCTTTTGTCTGTCAATGCAAAATTCTCTTTGTGCCTTAGAGGCAAAAGAGGCCTTATATGCAAAATTCAGTATAGAAGAAGGGTAAATTAATAATAGAATGCAATTGTCAGTTAGTTGTGTAGTCATTAATAATAGAATTAGAATCCCATGACAGGCAACGATAACAGAATGGTGTTATTATTGTTGTTGCACCTAAATTAAAAGTGACAGCCGTCATAAAAAAATCTTGTTCACGTTAGCGTTAACATGAGTCTACATAATAAGTGAGTGCGGGACCATAGCCACCAACATGAACGGTTCACATTGGTAGCACAACAAGGTGCAGGGGCCAGGGGGTGTTCCATACTAAACATGAATGAATGGAAAGACGTCCCATCGAGCAAAAGACCTCACTCTACGACAAGCTTAGGAAGACGGAAGATTCCTTAAAACCAAAGAGCTGGATTCAACAAATAGTGGGTCTGAACAGAACTCTCACTAGACAGGAAAAGGATGCCCATGATTGACAGATAATCATGCTCCTTGAACATGTAGTCACAAGTTTCATCTCTAGGTTGGTGTATATAAAAGAGTATCTGTTGGAAGAAGTCGACTCTTTAAATGAATATCACCCCCGAATTCACCTTAAGAAAGACTGGCAAAGGAGGGTGGATTTGGATTTGTAATTGCAATTGCTCGGAAGTGATAGACACGTAGAGAAAGACATTGGATAACAAAACAAAAGCAAGCCAAGTTGCCTTCAGCTAAAAGCTTTCCTCAACCACTAAATATTTTACAATTTACTTGTCATTGTCATAATATTTTATGTCCCTATCAGAATCCGATTGACTATTTAGACACACACACATTCCCTGTGTTTTTGTGTTTCACTTTCACATTTTCAAATTCCATTCTAGATCTACTTCATCATGCACTTGTTTAAGCTGCAGGAGGACTTTAATTTGGGTATTATATCCAGGTATCTCTCACGTATAATTGTTATAGACTTGCTATTTCCATTGATACTTGTTAGACTTCGTATTTTACCAATGATACTTGTTAGAATTAACTAGGCAAAAAAAAGGACTATTGAATTTAATGATTGCAGTCAGGGTTGGGCCTCAGTCACATTAGGTATTCAGAAAGTAACTTACTTTGCTCTTCACGTGTTTGTGTTTTACAGACAAGGTGGATACTTTTTCATTGTTTTATTTCACTTTTGTTCGGGGGTTGGGTGAATATGTCAAAATTGTCAATTGGTTATAGATATTAGTATAGTTGTTTAGTTTTAGAAAGTATGATCATTCAATTGTAACTCTTTTTAAGTTTTAAGGTTTTTGTGGGGTTTGAAACTGATTATCAATTAGTACTTCAGATTCTGATACTTTTTATTGTCATTTGGATGGAATTCTGAAGCCGAACATTGTTTGATTACTTCCCATTTACAAGGATTAACCTTTCCTTTTTTCTGTGCCTGCACAGAATTTTGTGTTTTTCCAATTAAATTTGACTAAAAGATCACAGATAGTAGCTTTCCACTTTATCATGGCGAGAAGATCTCCTCCTCGGGTTAGCCAAACGTACGAGACAGGTTGTACGTGGCGAATGTTAAGAATCTTCAATTTTCGTGAAGGTAATTCTGACAGAAGATTGGTTTCCAATAGGAGGCTGAATGCTCATGCTAATGGTGAGACTTTTTTGTTTTTTACTGCTTAAACTTACTGGGTGGTAGAATTTTCATCCAAAAAGGTTGCGAGTTTCTTAGTCTTGGATGCATATTGCATTTAGTTAAAGTCTTCTGGGCCAAAAACCCGTGCCTCCATTTACCATATTTTTACTTAAACCTGCTACACATTAAATCAATTTTAATTTTCTGAAGGTGAGGAAATTACATGTAATCAATTTGGTCCCGATATAATTTGGAACTTGTGAATTTTTTTTCCAAACTGCAGGAAATGGAAATTCTAGAAGTAGATCAGATGTGCTTAGCACATTTGATGAGAAGTACCTTCAAATTGGTGTAAGTTCTGATCAAACGCACTTCCTTCTCTAAGATTGATGTTATAACATGAGCCTTGCTTTTAAAATTCTGCTTAATGAAATTTATCATAATGCATGCTGTTTTACCCTTTTTACACGGCCACACATCCTACCTCTTCCTAAATCTGTTTACGTGTAGTCTAAGTTGCTTGTAGTGTGCTTTGTATCTAATTAATTATTAATTATGAAGTGTACGTGTTATTTCAATTTAAACGTCAAAGAAATTTGTTAACTATCTCTCTAATGTACCTAGAGGAAAGCATCTCCCTTGACATAAGCCATCTTATTTTTGTCTTGACTATTGACATAAACCACTCTTTTCTTTTATTATCTTAGTTTTTCTCTCAATTCTTCCCACACACAAATACATTGGTGTAGGGGTAGGGCGTAGGATTTTGCGAAGTGAAGAAATCTTTTTAATTTTGCTTAATAACGTAGCACTTTAAAATTTAAATCTTAAAGACCTCAATTATTATTTGTACTGTGATGATGAGCAGAAGAGAAACAACACTGAAACCCATCCATTACTCCATCCTACAAATATATTTAAAAAATAATCACCTTCAGCCTTGGTCTCAAAAATCAGTGGCTTGTTTTGATGATCTATTGACTAGTTTCATGAAAAATAAAATACATGCATAATAAATTATAAATCTAGAAGTTTTAATTAAGCTTTAAAATTGCCACATATAGTTGGCAAGATGCCGCAAAAATGGTGTCATGCATTCTTCTCACCCTATTACAATGATAGCTTAGTAGCACTCATGGAAGAATTCTAACTACAGGTAAGTTCCAGAAGAAGAAGAGATTATAGTTGTAAAAGTATCAGCGGCATAGAGAATGAACAGGTAGCAGATTGGAGAGAAGAAGTAACAAAGATGATTGTTGACCCGAGATTTGTGAATAAAAATTATCAGGGAAAAGATGGGGCAGACTGTGAGCCTAATCAGTTCTTGGATGCTTTACAGATTTTATTTTCAAACAAGGAGCTTTTCATAAAACTTTTGCAAGATCCCAACTCTTTGTTAGTAAAACAGATTCATGACTTACAAAGTACTCAAGTGAAAGAACCATATCAGCAGGCAAGGCAAAAAATGATGACTAAATTAAAAAAGCCTCAAGATGGTAATGCTACACAATGTGTAAAACCTTTTAAGCCCTTTGATAGATCTGATTTGAGGTTAAGTGTTAAGCCTCAGTCCTCCAACAGAATAGTAGTTTTGAAGCCTGGCACTGTTAATGTGGAAACAAGCTTTGCTAGTCCTCCCCATTCGCCTGATAGCTTCAGATCTCATGCACAAAATATTATGCCTTCATATTTTCCCTTTAGTTGCATAAAGAGAAAATTGAAGCATGTCATGAGAGTAAGGAGACAAGAACAGCAGTGGAGGACAGATGATGAAATGTCAAGTAAATTTTCCTGCAGTTCCCAGGGCTTGGAAGATGGTCAAAAAGTAAAACAATTGGAAATTGCTGAGAGAAATTCACCAATTAATGCCCATCCTAATGCTGGAAAAAGGTTGAATTCATATCTTGATCTGAAGAAGAGGGACAATATTATCAAGTTGGAGGATTCTGAGTTATGTATGGGGCTGGAAACTGCTTCATTTGGTGAAAGTCGTAGTAAGAACTCATACAATACTTCAGTTGGCCATTCTGAGGAAAATATACATGTTGAAGGTAGGAAAGGCCCATCTCAGATGTTAAACTGTGGAAGTGAGGAATGTGAACAGTGCACAAACTCTCTAGGGAGATCAATTCCTCGTCCTGACTCTTTGTACTTGCCAAGCATGCATAGGTACTGCAAGCACAGTTCCATTACTGAAAGGATGAGACATTACAGCAACTATCAAATGGTCCACAGAACCAGGTTGGGGCTTCCAAAAGAAGGGGAAAATGGCTCCTATAACTTTTTGGAACCGAAAATCAAGGATTCACCATTGGCCATTGTTAACATGCATACTGATAAGTTGCAACTTTTTGGTGAAGATATTAGAATCAGAAATAGCGTTCCTGGCGACAGTCTATTTGCACATTATGATATTCCTAGAGGTATGCTCTGTATAATAAATATGTCTCATTTATCATCTATGTAATCCATCAATTCTTTAGCATGGTCTAAGAAACTTGTAAAATATTGTTATAATATATATACATGAGAGAATATATGGATATGTTTTCAGAACCAGATGGCAGATACAGGGACAGCCCTACTAGGAACATAGACATGAATGATATAACCGGAGGAAGTAGATCGTTTCTGGTAAATAGTTTTTGGCATTTACTCTGAACTCTGAAGTGACATAGAGATCTATCTTTTACTTTTATCAAATATGGATTTGGCTACCTTTTAAAATCAATGTAGTAGTTTTCTACAACTTTGTAGTTTATTATAGTATAAATGTATATGTATTTTATCACCATCTCAACTATTGTTTTCCAATTAACAGTGCTTTCACACTTCTCGTTAGTGAAATTCATCAAAATTATTTGTTATCTTTTTTATCCTTGATGTGAATAATGGAATTTGGTGTTGATTAGGATTTGCATCCAGAGATCCAGACTTTTCCTTTTTCACAAGATGTTATTTCATCCCGTCAGAGAACAGATGATTATGTAAACATGGGAAACAAAGTTGAACACACCAGTGCTGAATCTGTTGTTCAGCAATTTACTAAGGATGATGTTACCAACCCACAAATCACCACCTTTCAACAAGGTATGGTTTTAAACCTGGACATATTCGAGTTTTTTTTCATGTTCACTCTATTGTTGAGCAATTTACTAAGGATGACAGTTTCGGACTTCCACAGATGAGTCACCGATACAAGTAATGCAAGACAAATTTGAAGAGAGCCATTTTGAAGACCTTATAAGACTCTCTTTGGATCCAATGAACAATTTAACCTTCTCCAAGGACATCTTACACAATGTAAGAGAAATTCTGCATGCTCTCAGCTTAAAATGGGATGAACTTACTCTGAAGAGATCATGTGACCAATTGTTGGATCCATCCACCTTTGTTGAACTGAAGGAACTAACTAGCCAACTTTCTGGTGGTAGAATCTTGCATGACTGTGTCATCGAAATTTTCATGCAGGTATATCAGAACTGTGGATTCCCACCTCATGTTTCAACAAAAAATCCAAATGTCCAAGCATATGTTGTGAAGAAACTTCTGGTTAAAGAGATTACAGAACTAGTTAAGTTGCACTTTCACCCTCGTCCATCACCTTTAACGTTAGAACAACTTGCTGAAAAGGACTTGGCAAGACGTGGTTCGTGGCTAAATATCCAAGTTGTTACAGAAGATATTGCAATAGAGGTGGAGAAAGATGTTCTTGAAAAAATGGTATTGGAAATTGCATCTGAGATGGATGTCAGAAGTATGTCTACTTATTACTCGTGGGATGATAAAGCACTATGGAAAGATTATCAAGCTACCATTTTCTGAATAAATCATAAATTTGGTCCAGGCATTACGCTTCCTAAATTACACTTGTATCAGTACAACATGATTTTTTATACACAACAATATGAAATTTTCATTTTCTCATTATTTTTTGTTCGTGTACAATGACAATAATAAAGTTTGAATTTAAATTCTCATGCAAACTAACTAAATTCTCCGTTACTATGCGTACCTAATAGGTTTTATTTTAGAATCTTTTGATGCCATGACAAATTATTTTTTGTATTTTTAATATGCAGTCCAAATATTCTATATTTGATGCCTTTACATGCATCTCTTTTTAATTATTTTTTTATTCAAAACAAGTCTGCATGACCAGTACCAGTTTGTGAAAGTCAACAATATAAGTTGATCGAGGTTGTTGAATTATAGTGTTTACAAGTCTTTATATATTAATAATTATTTAAAGTTAAATTACTCATTTAATTTCTATAGTCTCTGTGTCTTTTAGTTTTTATAGTTTGAAATTAATTTTTTTAAGTCTTTGTCGTTTACATTTTAAGATATTTTTAGTCCTTCTAGTTTGTATTTTAATTCTTTTTTAATCCCTATAATTTGAAAATGATATTTTTAGTTCCTATAATTTATATTTTAATTACCTTTTAGTCGTTATTAAAAAATATATACAAATAATTAGTTATAAATTATTAACTATTTTTTATTACAAATTACTTCTGATAAATTAGTTACGAATTACTTGTTAATATTTTTTTAGTTAATTGTAATTGATAATATTACTTATATTTTGATGGTAAGGACTAAAAGGAAATTAAAATATAAAATATAAAGACTAAAAAAACTATTTTTAAACTATAAGAACTAAAAAAAAATACATTATAAGGATTAAAAAAATCACCTTCAAATTATAGGGATAAAAAAAATTAAAAAATAAACTATAGAGAGTAAAACAACCACTTTAAAACTATAAGAATTAAAAAGTATAAATGATAAAAATATAAAGAGTACATAGAATAATTAAACTATTGTTTAAAACTTTCAAAACCCAAAAGGCATGAGACTTGCATAAATGAAATTACGCCTAGTAAGTAAGTCTAGTGCAATGCATATCTTTCAATCTCCCCTCCACTACATGCCCAATAATAGGCCCCATAAATGATTTTTACAAATTAAATTAAATTTCAAAATTGAGCTTACATGAAATCTATTTTTAAAAGCGTTCATTTTTATGAGATTGTTCTTATCAAAACATGGGTTAGAGACTCTCACTAAATGTTCAGTTTTTATCCACTAGATGAACATTTTACTTAGATTTATAAATTTATTTAAACTATTATCTAGATCAAGTTGATCAGAACCCCTTCTACCTCTTTTTCTCATTTCAAATTAAAGGTTACTAGTACTAAATTACAAAAGATTGTCCATTTTGCTACCCAGCAATTATCGAGAAGAACTTGTTATAAAATAAGAAACTTGTACACCATGCAAATAAATCCTTAAAGATAGTACGAGCATCTCGCGTCTCAGATTTTTTTCCTCACCAATCCAATTACACTGTTCATGATCTTCGACTTCAAAAATTAAAATATTAATAAAATTGATTCATGGGGGCAAAAAAATCATTAGTTAAATTTTTGGTTATGGACCTCTCAACTCCTACTCCAATCACAAGAATCATATTAATTCCACTAGAAATTCCCGCTCCCCTCCAAGCCATTGTAGGCATGCAAGGAAGAAGACATGAAAGACAAAAAGAAAATAGTCAGTGCCTTAGCACATATACAACTTCAAAGTACCTCGCTACTTTTGTGAAGTAAAACCCATAAAATGTGATGTTATTCCCATTCAATTGTTGATGGTGGCTTTGAGGTAATATCTTGCACAACACGGTTTACACCACGGACACCATTACAGATCTTTCGGGAAACATCGTCAAGGAACTTGTGCTCAAAGTAGTACCTGAAATTTATTTGAAAATGTAGTTACCAGAGAGCAGCAAAGGATGATAAACAACAGTTATTATGATTTAATAGGGAAAGCCTATTTGAAGCCAATAGAATAATTTAAAAGTATTTGTATAACAAAAATGCTCTGAAACTAATGTATTTTTTGCAAAGAATTTAATGCCCCTAGTATTTAACTAAGATCATGATTGACTAATGACAAGATAAGGTGGCATCACTTTCTCTGGAATATTTCAAAATTTTCTTATGTGTTTATGTATGGTTTATAGTCCCAAGCAGGTGTAGAAGTTCTTATACTCTGTTACAAGCACCAGTACTGACACCTTCCCCTTTATCAAATAGACATGCTACATCAACAAGAAAAGCAGAATATCATGTCATGTACTGGGAACCCATCACATGCTTATCAAACTTTATTTGGTCCATTCTATAGTTTACTAGAAACATGTTCGACCTACTATTGGTAATTTGGTACCATTAAAAGAAAAAGAAAACAAAATATGGTACTGCAGCAGCAGCACAGCATAACCAGATATGCTTTTTACAAGTATATTCTACAAATGGAGCACATTCAGCGGTAATAAGGAGAAAAAAAAAACATTATTCAGTAGCATAGCCAAACATACTACAGTTGAAATCTTACCAGTCAGCAGTCATTCCATCTTGACTTGTAACAGCTCTGAGAGCAACAACATGGGAGTGTGTTCTTTGATCACCTTGAACTCCAACCGATCGAACAGGCAAGAAAACTGCAAAAGCTTGCCATATTGAATCATAGAGCCCAGCATCCTTGATTGACTGAATGAAGATCTCATCAACCTGGAAAAAACAATTCTTAGACATAAATACTAAAGGGTAATCATCAATCAGCATCACAAACATACAAAAGCACAAAAGATCTACATACCTGTCGGAGAATATCTAAAGCATTTCCTTCAGTCACATCACCCAAGACTCTCACTGCAAGACCAGGCCCTGGGAATGGGTGACGTCTTAGAAAGGCCACAGGAACATCCAAGATCCTCCCTAATTGACGAACCTACACAAACCGCAACAAAAACAATGCATAACATAATCTGAGAATCCAAGCACATTTAAACAAGCCAATAGATCCAAAGCAAAACCTCATCCTTGAACAGAAGCTTAAGTGGTTCAATAAGCTTCAACTTCATATCTTTTGGAAGGCCTCCAACGTTATGATGACTCTTAATGGTATGGGAATGGGTTCTCCCGGTCCCAGGTGGAGGACAAGATTCAATCACATCAGGATACAACGTCCCCTGAACCAAATAAGAAGGCTTCTTCCCCAGCTTCCCCTCAAGCTCCTGAGCAAAAGCATCAAAAATACAAATAAACTCCTTCCCAATAATCTTCCTCTTGGTCTCTGGATCCACCACACCTTTCAACTTCGTAAGAAACTGATTTACGGCATCAACACACACAACCGGCAAATGAAGATCCTTCTCAAAAGTCTCCATCACACGCTCCCTCTCCTTATACCTAAGCAACCCATTATCCACAAACACACAATGAAGCCTATCCCCAATAGCCTTATGCACCAGAGTAGCAGCAACAGTGGAATCCACACCACCAGACAAAGCACAAATCACATGCTCATCAGGCCCCACCGTTTCTTTAATCACCTTTATCTCCTCCTCCATCACATCCTCCATCTTCCACCCTGCTCCCACACCACAAACATCAAACAGAAAACGCCGCAATGTCTCCATTCCATCCTCCGTATGGGTCACCTACACAAAACCACAACCAACATTAATCCCGAACATACAGCACATAAAATTAAATAGGATAAAATATGCATTTGGTTCTTCAAAACATCTCGAAATCCGGTTTTAGTTTTATAAAAGTTTAATAGATTTCTAGTTTCTATATTCCCCAAAAGTGACGTGATTTTAAAATCGTATTAAATTAATTTTAATAAATTAAAGCCAGATTTCGAACCGCTGGATCAACTAGTTCAGTATTATTCCAGCTTAAATAATGGTAACAAGTTCAAGTCCTGAGTATGAAGTTGCACTAAATACTCTGAGAGAGCTCAAGTCATGCGCATGCAGCTGCTTTTTTTTTTTTTTTTATAATACGCACGCAATTGCATTAAATACTGAAGGAGCGTTTTGTCACTCAGTAGTCTTATTCTAACTCAAACACAATTGCTTCTAGCCTATTGTATCTATCAAGAGAACCGGATTTCAAGACATGTTGACAGGGCCAAAAACATATTTTATCAGGGTGATGCAAATTAAGGTAATGTCAAACTTTTTGGGACATTGATTAAAAGCCCTATTCATGTAATCCACTTTTAATGAGACAAGACTTTGTTAATGATGCTGACAAAAAAAAAAAAACCTTGTTAATGATTAAATTTGAAGTTATGATAAAACTACCTCAGGGTGATACTGGAGGCCGTAGAGCTTGGCGGGGGGGTTTTCAATAGCGGCAACAGCGCCCTGGTCGCTGCGGGCGACGACGTGGAATCCATCGGGCAGCGCGACGGCCTCGTCGCCATGGCTCATCCAAACGACCTGTCGTTTACCGACTTTCTCAGGGCCAAAGAGCGCGGAGGGTTTATCGGCACAGATTTCCATGCGGCCATACTCCTGCTTGTCTCCGACGCGGACGTCGCCGCCTAGGCGCTGGACGAGGAGCTGGAGGCCGTAGCAGATGCCGAGGACGGTGACGCCATTGGACTGGGCCCACTGGAGGAAGCCGTCGGGGAAGGAGGGGGAGTCGGGGGTGTGGACGGAGTGGGGCCCGCCGGAGAGAATGACGACGGAGGGGTTGAGGTCGGCGATGGTGGAGAGAGAGGAGGTGCCGGAGATGCAGAGGGAGAAGACGGAGAGGCTACGGATGCGGCGAGTGATGAGGTGGGTGTATTGGGAACCGTAGTCGAGAATGAGAACCAGGTCCGATTTCACGTTTTTGGGGTCCATTTTTTCTGTCTGGGGAGGGAGTGATGGAGGCTGCCAAGTGCTTCCCTTTGCTAGGGTTTATGGTGTCGACTGTTGACAGTGGTGAATGATGATAGGCCAGGGTTTATGTCCCCGCAACAGTGATTTTGAATAAATTGAAGTAAACCTGTCGCTTTAATTATTTTAATTTACTGTCACTAACTGTGATTTGAGATTTTTGGGTTTGGCGGGAATCCACCAATTATCTTCATGCCTTTTTCTCTCGTCCAATCAATTTCTCCCACTTTACAACTCTTTAATCTTTTTTTTAAACAATGTTACTACTCCCTAGGTTAATTATTACTATCATTCTGATTTCAAATTCTTAATATATTTTAATTAATAATGATAATTCTATAATTTTAAATTAACTAAAAAAAATATCTATCGAGATAAATAGGATAAATAATTATTTTCATTTTAAATGCTTAGATGATTAAATAATTTATCTCCAAAAGATAAAAATTCAAATTTTAATCCTCAAAGATAAAAAAAGTGCAACAAATTCATTCATTAACTTTCGTCCAATAAAATTAACAAAAGAACCTACCATAATCAAGGATAAATTTGTGAGTCATTTACACATTCAGAGACGAAAATAACTATTTATCCAAAATATAATTTAATCTTCATTTTTTGTAATCGTTGCAAGCGTAATATTACAATAAACATCATATTGATTAATAAATATAATTTATCTATTGCTTTAAAATTTCTATTGTGACAAAATTAAGTTGGGTCTCATTTTTTTTAAGGATTAACTTAATGATTGTGCATTTTTGTTTGAGGCTAATATTTTAAGTAAAGTATTGTCACATTATAAATTTCAAAGCAATAAACAAATTATGCTTATTAATCAATAATATGTTTATTATTATGTTTGTTTTAATTTATGTTTGTTTTCCTATTTTTTAAGTATTTATTATAATGTTATACTTACAACGATTAAAAGAAAGGAGTGAAGACGAAGATTAAATTATATGTTGGATAAATAACCATTTTCATTCCTAGAGTGCTAACAAATTCTTCCTTGAATGTAACACGCAGACTCTTTCATTAAGGACAGCAAAAGAAAGTTAATGGATAGATGAATTTATCATATTTTTTTCACTTTTAGGGTCTAAAATTTGAATTTTCATCTTTCAAAGATGAATTTATTAAAGCTCTACACATTCATGGACAAAAATAACTATTTACTCAGATAAACATTGAAATTTCAAATAATTATATTTGTTTTGAAATCAAATAATTTTATTATATCTTTAAAAAAAAACTTGTTTATTGTGTATTATAAATTAAAAAATTAATCCTCACCTAATTTTAATATAAATATAGATGAACATAATTATCTTCTATTGTCAATTTGTCGTGAATTTTCTCTCAATACATCATGAAAAATTATACCTATATGACTTATGATATTAAGCCCACAAATTAAGTATAAGATTTTAGTTAGTCATTCGATTTTGTTGTTATGTACTAATTTCAATAATAGAAACCAAGTAACTAGCCTTGATTTGATTTTGTTAGCAAAATATAGTTTTTCATTTTTCCAAGACTAGCCTTCATTTTTTACTCATTCAAGTATAAAAAATAGTTTTTCATTTTTCAGGACTAATATATTAACAAAATAAATTTTTAAGCATGAAATTAGGTATTTACTATTATTTATTATTAGGTAAGTTTGTTGACTTTAATAATAGTTATTCTAAAAGTCATATTAAGGTGAAGTGAGATTCAACCATAATGTAAAAATATTTTATACTATTGCATGACTATTAAACCTTGTGTTTTTTACCATGATATAAAAGATAATTTTTTAAATGATTGTTTGTTAGTGTATATTGAAAATAAAAGTATTGAAAATTTAGTGTAAACTCAATTATAATTTATTTTCGTGACATAAAAAACAATTATATCTTTTGATAAATAATTAATATAATTAACATTTTGAAATATTAAATTACAAATAATTTATATAAAAATTAATGAACTTCGTAACATCTTGACACATGGTGACCCAATAAAAACTGGATTGGAGTCTGTGGATGGTCTTGGCTATTCCCAAATGGCTCCTCAAGGGAGTAGCATGAAACTCGAGCAAGAGATTGGGGATAAAGGAATCTGTTGTGTCTAACCAAATGCGTCTGTGAAAGAACAGAAGCTCATTATGAATGCAAAAGTCGGGGTAGTCTTAAGGAGTGTCCCGGACCTTAGATAGCTGAGCCTGAAAGGCGGGGCTTGCATGCAAGGTACGACGAAGGTCGTCGATAAAGTCAAAATTGGGAACATAAAGTAAGAGGAGCTGGCCAGGAGTAGCAGGGGCAGATCGAGAAAGAGCATATGTGACAACATTGGAGGCACTTGACTTATATTGGATTGAATAATCATACCCCAAAAGCTTGGACAGATAGTAATATTGTTCTGGAGTCTTAATTACCTGGGACATGAGTTCCCGGAGGCTCTTATGGCCAGTCAAGATTGTGAATGAATGCCCGAACAAATATTGTCGCCATTTGCGAACGGTCGTAACAATAGCGTGAAGTTCTCTTACATAAGTGGAAGCATGGAGTAATCAGGGTCCAAAAGGTTTGTTGAAGAATGCAATTGGGTGGCCCTGTTGCATTAAAACAGCTCCTATGGCGGTACCAAAAGCAGCTATTACAATGATGAATGGTGCATTAAAATCTGGGAGAGCCAAAACAAGGCTTGAGTCATGGCCAGTTTGAGTTGCTCAAAACAAGATTGAGAGACCGAAGTCCATACGAACACATCCTTGCATATTGTCATACCCTAATTTCGTCCGGGAACCTTTGCTTGATGACATGCGACCATTCTTTGGTCCTCGTGAGGTGCTTGGCACCCATCATTAGGCGATTTGTGAAATTCCAGGACATGCCGAAAAACCAAAAAAATATTGATGCACAATCCGTAAGTTTCCGTGACACACCGGAAATCAAATGGAAGCATCGTTGCATAATTAAGTGAGGTTCCGTAACATTCCGTAAGTCAAAAAGGGGATGATTATGTAATCCGCAAGGTTCCGTAACATTACGGAAAGAAAACAAGTATCGTTACGAAATTCGTAAGTTTCCGTAACTTTACGAAAAAAGAATCACCAAAAAATAGCAGAGGGGGGTGTACTTAGTAAAAATGGGGGTGCAAATAGCACCCAGGCCCACTTGGGCCCTCCAGAAGATTCCTCCAGAAGGCGGTTGCTTCTGGAGGAAGCAACCTTGCTCGCCTGGGCGAGCTGGGCGGCAACCACCTCCCCTATTTTGCTATAAATAGGGGAGGAAATGAAGAAGGAAAGGACCCCAGCCCTTTAGGCACTTCTCTCTCTTTCGAATTTGCTTGGAAAAATTGTTTCCGTGAAGAAAATCTAAGCCGAGGCGCTTCCGAAACGTTTCCGTAACGTTTTCCGTGAGGAATCTCGCAAAGGTTTCAACCGTTCTTCGACGTTCTTCATTCGTTCTTCATCGTTCTTCGATCTTCAACGGGTAAGTACCTCGAACCAAGCTTTTCGATTCATTCTATGCACCCATAGAGGTCCACATTGTGTTTCGTGCATTTCTATTCTCGTTTTGTTTACTTTTTATACCCCCTGTTGACGTGCTTAAGCCATTTTACTTAAGTCGTTTCTCGCTCAACTTAAAAATAAAATAAATTTCCACCGAACGTTTGAATTGTATTATCCATTAACTTCGGTTAAAATAAATTCCGACCGTTCGGTCATGCCGTAACCACGTTGGAAATCAAAAAGAAGTAAAAAATAATATAATAATAAAAAAAACATCTTTTTAGTAAAATAAAGCGGAAAATCAATCGGACGTTTTCTCTTTGGGATTTCTCATTCTTAATCGAATTGATTAATAACTAAAGTGAAACTAAGGCTAAAATCAACTCGCCTAGTCAAGCTCGTCCACAAAAATAGGCTTTTGAAGTTTGTCATTTCAATTTCTCACTAAGTAAAAAAGAATCATTTGATAAGAAAGAACTACGTAGGTCTGATTTTCTCATCCCAAATTGAGGAATACGTAGGAGCAAAGGGAAACACCCTTGTCGACCACAAAAAAGGAAAAATATAAAAAGGGTATAAAGGATATAAGAACATAAAAGGGAACATAAAAATCAAAGTCATGTTTGCACATTCGATTAAAGGCTGCCGTCCCTTGGGACGGGCGTGTGGGGTGCTAATACCTTCCCCGTGCGTAAATACAACTCCCGAACCTTTCAAAAAAAAGTTCGTAGATCGCGTCTTTTCCGGTTTTTCCGACGTTTTCCTCAAATAAACGTTGGTGGCGACTCCGCGCGTATTCCTTTCGTGGAACACGCATCCCGCGAGTCTCGCGTCGCCCTCCCGCCGAAGGGTAGGTTGCGACAGTTGGCGACTCCACTGGGGACTTTTTTTAGAGAGTTAGGCCATTTAATCTTGTGCAATGTTTTATCATGACTTTCTCCTTTGTTGGTTTCCCTTTATTTGTCTTATGTTCTTGTGTATATAAACTATTTGTTGCTTTTAGTGTATTTTAAAATGTATGCATGAGGTAAATATTTATTCATTTGATGCACACAAACACCAACACTATTTGCACACACTGTGAGTGAAAAAAGGGCCCTATACCCGGGTTCGTGGGAACATAAGGAGTGGAGGTGAATCTGTGATCATGCTAGGTCTCCGACTTGCTTGATTACAGTGAACCCTCATCTAGAGCTTTTCTCTTTGAAAACCTATTGTTGCTAGTAGTCCCTACTGCTACGATATGTTCTTCAAAGGGGATGATACCTCTAGAAACCATCAAGAGAGATATAACTACCTTGGGGATTATTGCTAAAAGCCTAGTTAGTTCTCTCCCTTATAGGTCCCTTAAATAGGGGCACGAAGCAAACACGCTGCGTGCCATTTTTCACACTGCCATGCATGAGTATCATATACCCTTTTGCTTATGTTCAGTAAATATTGTCATACTGTGTACGTTCCCGCATTGTGTCTTTTGCATAGGCATTGCATATGGGTTCTGTCTTGATCCAACGGAGGGTCCGTGTCGCCTTCTTAAAAACGTGCGTTGGGGCATTTTGCTACCCCTAGACGTCGTATCTAAGAAGGGGACAAATTCCCCGGACCCCCGCATTCCTAGATTGCATCTGTGTCATATGCATTCCATCATGCATTCATCCATTCCACCCATGAGATATCGGAGTTTTGATTTGCACCAGCTTTTATCTCACTTTAGTAAGCATGGGAACAAATCAAACCGGCAAGAGGTTCTACCAAGTCAAGGTCAAAAGCCCAGATACCACCAGCATCAAGGAATTAGGGCGGTTGATGGAACCCCTCCAAATGCAAGCCTTCCGCAAGACTTACGGAAAGATCTTAGAGTTGACCATAGCAGAGGTGTCCATAGAAGCCATTGCATCACTTACCCAATACTACGACCAGCCCTTGAGATGCTTCACATTCGGGGACTTCCAATTAGTACCAACCATTGAAGAATTTGAGGAAATTCTAGGATGTCCTCTCGGGGGAAGGAAACCATATCTTTCCTCCGGGTGTCTCCCCTCTTTGAGCAGAATTGCAGCTGTGGTCAAGGATTCAGCCAGAGGTTTGGACCGCATAAAACAGACTCGAAACGGCATAGCGGGCCTGCCACAGAAGTACCTAGAAGACAAGGCGAGGGGTATGGCCAATCAAGGAGACTGGGTCCCGTTTATGGATGTGTTAGCTTTGCTAATTTTTGGGGTCGTCCTCTTTCCAAACGTGGATGGTTTGATAGACCTAGCGGCAATCGACGCTTTCCTTGCCTACCACCATAGCAAGGAAAGTCCGGTGGTAGCTATCTTGGCAGATCTATTTGACACATTTGACCGAAGGTGCGAAAAGAGTAGCGCACGGATCATCTGTTGCTTACCCGCCCTCTGTGTTTGGTTGGTTTCACACTTGTTCCAACAAAACACAAGACATCCATGTCCGCTCCTGAGCCATCGCTCATGTACTGAAAAGAGAAGAATAGATTGGGACCAGCTCTTGGCCGGGATAGGAGGTAGAACAATCAGTTGGTTCCCCCGATGGAAGGAAGGGAAAGAAGGAGTCCTTTTCTCATGTGGAAGATACCCAAACATTCCGCTGGTAGGAACGAGGGGTTGTATTAATTACAATCCCACGCTCGCTATAAGACAACTAGGGTACCCCATGAGGGGAGCACCAACAGAAGAAAGCATGTCTCCTTTCCTTGTGAGGGATCTCGGCGCACAAAATTCCAAGACTATACAAAGAATCCATAAGGCATGGGAAACCCCGTTAAGGAAAAATCAAGAGCTTAGAGGCATTCGTAATGGCATCATTGGTGGGTACCACGAATGGCTGAAAGTTCGCATACGAGGTTTAGATTGGCTCGCCAAGTTAAAAGTCGTCAGCGAAGAGAATTTTGAAGTACCGGAAGAGGACGAGGAAGTCCAAGCTCTCAAAAGCGAGTTAGGAAAGGCAAAACTCGCCAAGGAGAAGTTCAAGTTGGCTGCTACACACGTTCGGAAGGAGTGCGCTGGGTTACGGGAAGAGAATGCAATTACCGCAAAAGCCCTTAAACAAGAGACCAAGAGGGTTCGCAAGGAAGAGTATGGTCGGAACAAATTTCGCGGAGCTCTATGGGGTAGCAATAATGAACTCAAGTTGCGAAGGGAAGAAAGGGACCAGTCGCGAGCACATAGCATGGTTCTGAAAGAGGAGTTGATTGCTTGTTCAAGGTCCAAAAGAAGCTTGTCTCAGCGTCTATGCGAGACAGAAACCAACATGTTAGCTATCATCGCCAAGTACCAAGAAGAGTTGGGTCTAGCCACGGCCCACGAGCATAGAATCGCGGATGAGTATGCCCAAGTATATGCGGAAAAAGAGGCTAGAGGAAGGGTGATCGACTCTTTACACCAAGAGGCAACCATGTGGATGGATCGGTTTGCTCTTACCTTGAACGGGAGTCAAGAACTTCCCCGATTGTTAGCCAAGGCCAAGGCGATGGCAGACACCTACTCCGCCCCCGAAGAGATTCATGGGCTTCTCGGCTATTGTCAGCATATGATAGACTTAATGGCCCACATAATTAGGAATCGTTAAGAAACTTGTATGGTCTCTCAGACCTTGACTAGATATGATTTCTTTTTTTATAAAATGAGTTGGTCCCATGTTTCTACTCCAAAAAGCTTGTGCAAATCAAATCACTCCTACATCTCATCTCTAGCATGCATTTTCTTTCTTTACCCACTCCTCACGTTTGGTTTTTTAGGGAAAACACCATAACTAAACGCGCCGCAAGGGATCCCTATCGCACCAGATCCAAATCTAGAACGATGGGTGATCAAGAGGAGACACAGGAACAGATGAAAGCCGACATGTCGGCTCTGAAAGAACAAATGGCCTCCATGATGGAGGCCATGTTAGGTATGAAGCAGCTCATGGAGAAGAATGCGGCCACTGCCGCCGCTGTCAGTTCGGCTGCCGAAGCAGACCCGACTCTCTTGGCAACTACGCACCATCCTCCCCCAAGCATAGTAGGACGGGGAAGGGACGCACTGGGGCACGATGGCAGCCCTCACCTGGGATACAACCGAGCGGCTTACCCTTATGGATTGCCGCCCAACTATTCACCACCCATCTTGCAAGAAGATGCGGGCCACATTGCTTCTCCCGTCCATGAAAAAGAGCCTCCTCAGCAGCCCGACGAAGCCCATAAAGACCCTCAAGATTATGCTCGGAGGGATGTCGAGTTTTATCCCCCGATCCCCGAAGGGCCGGCACCAGGCACGTTGTCCCAACCCAACATCGCAGCATCGCCAATAGTTTTGTCTATGGAAGGGCCGCCCCCGGCAACTGAAGAAAGGAGGAAGCTCGATCTCCTTGAGGAAAGATTGAGGGCTGTGGAAGGATTTGGGGACTATCCGTTTGCAGACATGACGGATCTTTGCTTAGTACCCGATGTTGTTATTCCCCCGAAGTTCAAAGTGCCGGACTTCGACAAGTATAAAGGGACGACTTGTCCCAAAAACCATCTCAAGATGTACTGCCGTAAGATGGGCGCTCATTCTAAAGATGAAAAGCTGTTGATACACTTCTTTCAGGATAGCTTGGCCGGAGCTGCGGTAGTGTGGTACACTAATTTGGAAGCTTCCCGTATCCGTACTTGGAAGGATCTGATTACCGCCTTCCTAAGGCAGTATCAGTACAATTCTGATATGGCTCCTGACCGTACTCAACTGCAGAATATGTTTAAGAAAGAGGGTGAAACCTTTAAAGAATATGCGCAGCGATGGAGGGATTTGGCGGCACAAGTAGCTCCTCCCATGGTTGAGAGAGAGATGATCACCATGATGGTAGACACTCTGCCAGTGTTCTACTATGAGAAGCTAGTGGGTTACATGCCGTCCAGCTTTGCGGATCTGGTGTTTGCCGGGGAAAGAATCGAGGTGGGATTGAAGAGAGGAAAGTTTGATTACGTTTCCTCCACAAACGTGAACGCCAAAAGAATCGGGGCAACAGGGGCAAAAAGGAAGGAAGGAGAGGCCCATGCCGTCTCTTCAACACCCGCATGGGTCAAACCCCAGCAAACACCTCATGGTACCCATCAGTACGCGCAACATCACCCAAGCTTCTCGGCTCATGCTGGGAACGCCTCTAGCTCAACACCCGTGCAGCCTAAGGCACCCACCCAGAGGGAAACTCCCCAAGTTCCAACTCCGAACGCGACTCGACCAGCCGGTAATTCCAACACGACAAAGAACTTCCCTCCGAGGCCGTTGCCGGAATTCACCCCGCTCCCAATGACGTACGAAGATCTTCTACCATCCCTCATCGCCAATCATTTGGCCGTGGTAACTCCCGGAAGGGTCTTCGAACCCCCTTTCCCGAGGTGGTATGACCCTAATGCAACTTGCAAGTATCATGGGGGTGCCCCGGGGCATTCCATCGAAAAATGCTTGGCCCTTAAATACAAGGTCCAACATCTAATGGATGCCAGATGGCTGACTTTCCAAGAGGATCGGCCCAATGTGAGGACCAACCCGCTCGCCAATCATGGAGGGGGGGCAGTTAATGCAGTTGAATCCGATAGGCCCCACAGGTCTAAACCTTTAAGAGATGTGGCAACCCCTAGGAGGTTTATCTTTGAGGCCCTACAAAAGGGAGGTGTAATTCCCCATAGTGGGTGTAAGGAGGATTCCTGTCTGCTACATCCCGGCGAGATGCATGACATGGAGACGTGTTTGGAAGTAGAGGAATTGTTACAACGGATGATAGACCAGGGTCGACTAGAAGTCGGCATTAAAGGAAAAGAAGAGCCGCATATATGCATGCAATCTACGGAGGGGATCGGTATTGCGAAGCCCAAACCCTTGGTGATATACTTCACTAAAAGTGCAGCCTCGCAAAAGCCCGGGCACCCCTTAATGGCCAAACCTGTTCCTTTCCCGTATCAAAATAGTCACGCGGTCCCGTGGAGATATACACCTCCGGGGAAGAAGGAAGAAGAAGTCACTGACGTCAGCTCGCTGTCAGCTAAAGTAACAAATATCACGGGGCTGAGCGGTGTGACCCGTAGTGGTCGTGTGTTCGCACCTCCGGACCTACCAGTCCAACCCGCCGACGTCAAAGGAAAAGGAAAAGTGGTGGAGGAACAAGATGGCGAAGCACCCCACGCTTCGAGTAAAGATATGCCGGCAAAGGGGCCCCCAGAGAAAAGGGATGGTAGAAAGGAGGTGTCGCTAGAGGAAGCCAGCGAGTTCCTTCGGATAATTCAGCAGAGCGAATTCAAGGTTATCAAACAGCTCAACAAAACCCCGGCTAGGGTCTCGCTGCTAGAGTTACTTATGAGCTCCGAGCCTCATCGGGCTCTGCTAGTAAAAGTGCTGAACGAGGCTCACGTGGCCCAAGATATTTCGGTAGAAGGTTTCGGAGGGCTGGTCAACAATATCACTGCCAACAACTATCTTGCCTTCGCCGAAGAAGAAATCCCCGCCGAGGGGAGAGGGCATAATAAGGCTTTACACGTATCAGTCAAGTGTATGGACCATATCGTGGCCAAGGTACTCATCGATAATGGTTCCAGTTTAAACGTGATGCCTAAGAGCACTTTGGACAAGTTACCATTCAATGCTTCCCATTTAAAACCAAGTTCAATGGTGGTTCGGGCCTTCGACGGCACTCGCCGAGAGGTTAGGGGAGAGATCGATCTCCCAGTACAAATAGGCCCTCACACCTGTCAAGTCACTTTCCAGATAATGGACATTAACCCCCCCTACAGCTGCCTGTTGGGGCGCCCGTGGATCCACTCAGTGGGAGTTGTGCCTTCTACACTCCACCAAAAGCTGAAATTCGTAGTGGAGGGGCACTTGGTCATCGTATCAGGCGAGGAAGATATCTTGGTAAGCTGCCCATCCTCCATGCCTTATGTGGAAGCCGCAGAAGAATCGTTAGAAACCGCTTTCCAGTCTTTTGAGGTGGTCAGCATTTCCTCCGTGGACTCCCTCTTTGGGCAACCTTGTCTGTCCGATGCGGCGGTAATGATGGCCCGAGTTATGTTGGGGAACGGTTATGAACCCGGGATGGGTTTAGGCAAAGACAATGGCGGCATAACTAGCCTGATAAAAACCCAAGGAAATCGTGGGAAATATGGTTTAGGCTATAAGCCCACTCAGGCGGACATGAAAAGAAGCACCGCGGGAAGGAAGGACAGTGGTCAGAGCTCGCGTTGGAGACAAGAAAGTGAAGGAAGCCCGCCCTGCCACATAAGTAGAAGCTTTATAAGTGCGGGTCTGGGAGACGAAGGTCAAGTGTTCGCGATATGTGAAGATGATGTTCCAAGTACTTCGGATTTGGTCCGACCGTGCCCTCCTGATTTCCAGCTGGGAAATTGGCGGGTGGAGGAATGCCCCGGCATTTACGCAACAAGCATAATGTAAACCTTTACGGTTTTAAAAGCTCTATAGTTGGGCCTAGGCTTTAGATTTTTCATTTTGTTAAGGCTTTGTGTCTTTTGTCTTTGAATTTATAATACAAGGATCTTTCTTCATCTGTTCCTAGTCTCTACCCATTCTCATTCATTTGCATGTTTACTTCTTTTTCTGAAACGGCAGATCCGATGACGAGTCCCCCGAAGGTACTAATACCTGGGACCCGTCTATCAATTTCGAGCAAGAAATGAACCAAACGGAAGATGAAGGAGATGAGGGGGTGGGACTTCCTTCGGAACTAGAAAGGATGGTTGCCCATGAGGACCAAGAAATGGGGCCTCATCAAGAAGAAACAGAGCTAGTAGACTTGGGAATTGGCAGTGGAAAGAGGGAAGTAAAGATAGGTGCAGGCATTACCGCACCTATCCGTGAAGAATTAATAACCCTGCTAAAAGACTACCAAGACATCTTTGCTTGGTCATACCAAGATATGCCCGGTTTGAGTTCTGACATTGTGCAGCACCGATTGCCTCTGAATCCCGGGTGTTCCCCAGTAAAACAGAAATTGAGGAGGATGAAACCCGAAACGTCCTTGAAGATAAAAGAAGAAGTGAAGAAGCAGTTTGACGCTGGATTTCTGGCCGTCGCTCGGTATCCAGAATGGGTTGCCAACATCGTACCAGTTCCTAAAAAGGGTGGGAAAGTACGAATGTGTGTAGATTACCGGGACCTGAATCGGGCCAGTCCCAAGGACAATTTTCCGTTACCACACATCGATATCCTCGTAGATAACACGGCCAATTTCGCTTTATTTTCCTTCATGGATGGTTTCTCTGGTTACAATCAGATAAAGATGGCACCCGAGGATATGGAAAAGACTACTTTCGTCACCCTGTGGGGAACGTTCTGTTACAAGGTGATGTCCTTTGGACTCAAGAATGCCGGGGCAACTTATCAGCGGGCCATGGTAGCTTTGTTCCATGATATGATGCATCAAGAGATCGAGGTCTACGTGGACGACATAATTGCTAAATCTAAATCTGAGGAAGAACACCTTGTCAACCTGCGGAAGTTGTTCGAAAGGCTTAAGAAATATCAATTAAGGTTGAACCCCGCTAAGTGCACCTTTGGGGTCAAATCAGGGAAATTGCTTGGTTTCGTTGTAAGCCAGAAAGGGATAGAGGTAGACCCCGAAAAAGTGAAGGCTATCCTTGAGATGCCGGAACCCCGTACAGAGAGGCAAGTCCGAGGTTTCCTGGGGCGCTTGAATTATATTGCCAGATTCATATCGCAGCTCACAGCCATTTGTGAGCCGTTGTTTAAACTCTTGCGCAAAAACCAAACTGATCGGTGGAATGAGGATTGCCAAGAGGCTTTTGGAAGGATCAAAAAGTGCCTAATGAATCCTCCTGTGCTTATGCCACCAGTACCTGGAAGGCCTCTCATTTTGTACATGACAATCTTGGACGAGTCAATGGGGTGTATGCTAGGGCAGCATGACGAATCCGGGAAGAAAGAGCGCGCTGTTTACTACCTAAGTAAGAAGTTCACGACCTGTGAGATGAATTACTCCTTGCTCGAAAGAACGTGTTGTGCTTTAGTATGGGCGTCCCATCGCCTAAGGCAGTACATGCTGAGTCATACTACCTGGTTGATATCCAAAATGGACCCGGTTAAGTACATCTTTGAAAAGCCAGCTCTCACAGGACGAATCGCTCGGTGGCAAGTCTTGCTATCTGAGTTTGATATAGTCTACGTCACCCAAAAGGCGATAAAAGGAAGCGCTTTGGCAGATTATTTGGCTCAACAGCCTCTTAACGACTACCAGCCCATGCATCCGGAATTCCCGGATGAGGACATCATGGCCTTGTTCGAGGAAAAGTTGGACGAAGATCGGGACAAATGGACTGTATGGTTTGACGGAGCGTCAAACATTCTAGGTCATGGCGTTGGGGCAGTGTTGATCTCTCCGGACAATCAATGTGTACCTTTCACAGCCAGGCTAGGATTCGACTGCACCAACAACATGGCCGAATATGAAGCATGTGCCCTAGCCGTCCAGGCAGCAATTGACTCCGATGTCAAACTACTCAAGGTGTACGGCGACTCAGCATTGGTAATCCATCAGCTGAGAGGAGAATGGGAAACTAGAGATCCCAAGCTGATACCCTACAAAGCCTACATCAAGGAGTTGGCTGAGACTTTCGATGAGATCTCCTTCCATCATGTTCCCCGCGAGGAAAATCAAATGGCGGATGCACTTGCTACATTGGCATCTATGTTCCAGCTAACACCGCACGGGGACCTACCCTACATTGAATTTCAGTGTCGTGGCAAACCCGCACATTGTTGCCAAGTGGAAGAGGAACGGGACGGAAAGCCCTGGTATTACGACATCAAGCGATATGTCGAAAGCAAAGAATACCCGCCAGAGATTGCCGACAACGATAAAAGGACATTGAGGAGGTTGGCAGCCAGTTTCTTCATGAGCGGAGGCACACTGTATAAGAGAAATCACGACATGACACTCCTGCGATGTGTGGATACCAAGGAGGCAAATCACATGATCGAGGAAGTCCATGAGGGCTCGTTTGGAACACACGCCAACGGGCATGCTATGGCCAGGAAGATCTTAAGAGCAGGTTATTATTGGCTTACCATGGAAAGTGATTGTTGTGTCCATGTGAGGAAGTGCCACAAATGTCAAGCATTCGCAGATAATGTCAATGCCCCACCACATCCTCTGAATGTCATGTCCGCCCCTTGGCCTTTCTCCATGTGGGGAATAGATGTCATCGGGGCCATTGAGCCCAAGGCCTCGAATGGTCATCGCTTCATCCTCGTAGCGATAGATTATTTCACCAAGTGGGTCGAGGCGGCTTCATATACCAATGTCACGAGGAATGTGGTGGTCAGGTTCATTAAGAAAGAGATCATCTGCCGATATGGTTTGCCAAGGAAGATTATCACGGACAACGACACCAACCTGAATAACAAGATGATGGGGGAAATGTGCGAGGAGTTCAAAATCCAGCATCACAATTCCACACCCTACCGGCCAAAGATGAATGGAGCCGTGGAAGCAGCCAATAAGAATATCAAAAAGATTATCCAAAAGATGACCGTGTCATACAAGGATTGGCACGAGATGCTCCCATTCGCGTTACACGGTTACCGGACTTCAGTGCGAACGTCAACTGGGGCAACGCCATTCTCATTGGTATATGGGATGGAGGCGGTGTTACCGTTTGAGGTAGAAGTCCCGTCATTAAGGATTTTGGCAGAATCCGGGTTAAAGGAATCAGAGTGGGCTCAAACACGCTACGATCAGCTCAACCTCATTGAGGGTAAGCGCTTAACGGCCATGAGTCATGGGCGCTTATACCAGCAAAGAATGAAGAGTGCATTCGACAAGAAAGTACGCTTACGCAAGTTCCATGAGGGAGACCTTGTGCTAAAGAAAATGTCCCATGCTGTCAAGGACCATCGAGGGAAATGGGCCCCGAACTACGAAGGGCCTTTTGTCGTGAAGAGGGCTTTTTCCGGAGGAGCTTTGGTGCTTACCAACATGGATGGCGAAGAGCTACCTTCACCCGTGAACTCTGATGTCGTCAAACAATATTATGCTTAGAAGCTGGGGCAATTAAGGATGTCGCTGCATGTTCTCTATCTTTATGCGTTTTCTAGATTTCCCCCCGGGGTTTTCCGGTCCGTTGTATCTCTTGTTACGATCTTTCAAAGAAATGAACATGGATTTGAGGCTTTTAGCCCTCGCGTTAGTTTCACACCTTGCGTTAATTTGTGATCGCCTGAGCCCTTCCGCTCAGTTCATGGGATCCCCCAAGCGCTTAATTAGAATTGAACCTGAACCAACTTTCCCTAAATTTTCTGCGTTTGAAAACATTCATGCATACGCATACGCATACGCATGTATATTGTTGTGGTAAAACAGGGGCAGGATCACCTTGGGCTACCTTCTGGAGTGAAGACAAAACATGAATGGCAGAAACCAGTCAAGGTAGGGTAATGATGCGGCCAAGATTGGCCATACCTGGTTGTTTATTACTTGCAGGTACGTAAGGATGAACGCAAGCGGGGATGGGGTCACGACCGACCGATCGTTGCTCTTCTCTGTGCGAAACAAGCAGGGAATGTCGCTGCAAGGCAGCCCCGTATCCTTTCTATTTCGTAGCTCTCTTTTACTATTTGTTTGTTTTAAAAAAGGAAAAGAGTAATAATTGTTAGACAAGTGGCCTCAGATATCTTAAGAAGGGGGGGTTGAATTAAGATATTCCAAACTTTTTCTTCCAATTAAAAATCTATCTTACTTTTTACTTAAGTTATGAATTCCCTTAATGACAATCTTCTTAAATATTAATTCAAATGAAGCAACTTGAATATGAATATAAAGCAATAATAAATAAAGGAGATTAAGGGAAGAGAAAATGCAAACTCAGTTTTATACTGGTTCGGCCACACCCTTGTGCCTACGTCCAGTCCCCAAGCAACCCGCTTGAGAGTTCCACTAACTTGTAAATTCCTTTTACAAGTTCTAAACACACAAGGACAACCCTTCCTTTGTGTTTAGAGATCTTTTACAACAAGAGACTCACAGTCTCTTAATCCCTTAGAGAATGAGAAGAAGAAGAGGAACAAATCTCTCTTGAAAGAGATGGATTTTACAGATTGAGCACTCAAATAATTCCTTAAAGAATTGCAATCAAGTTGGCCAAGGAATTCTTAAGAGGATAAAGTGAATTTGCTCTTTGAGAGGATAAACACTTTGTTGTTATGAAAATCTCTCAGCAATTTCGTGTTTAAGTCACATATATATAGACCATTGGTGGTCATGAGTAAAGCCTTTGAAAAGTTGTGACTCTTGAAATTATTTTTCTGAAATTCCTGTCTGGTAATCGATTACAGTAATTGTGTAATCGATTACAGCTTTTAAAATTTGAATTCAAACGTTTACTAACTGCTGGTAATCGATTACCAAAATTGTGTAATCGATTACAGCTTTTAAAATTTTGAATTCAAATTTTTATAGCTGTTATAAAACGTATTTGGCCACTGGTAATCGATTACATCCTCTGGTAATCGATTACCAGAGAGTAAAACCTTTGAAAAACACTTTTTATTTTAAATCACTTGGCCAAACCTTTGCTAATTCAATTAGGAATTCCCTTCCTAATATTCTAGTGATCATCTTCATGTTGTGCCTTGTAATCTTGAAGTATTGTCTTGAATTTTAATCTTGAAAAGCCCATTTGCATCAATTGCAACACATCATCATGATCATCATCAAAACATCAAAGTCAATTGCATCTACAATAATAAGATAAGTAATCAACGCCTGATTCTAACCTAAGTAAGTTCAAGTTAGGCAAAATGCTAATCCATGAGAAGGGAGGGGACATGGTCAATGTTCCCCTCAAAAAAAAAAAAAAAAAAAAAAAAAAAAAAAAGTGCAGGTTAGCTCGCCTGGGCGAGCTGGGCGAGCCACCTCTGCACCAAAATATAAAAATGACGAAGGGGGGGACGTTTTTTCATTCAAAAACTTCCCCCCCTCGTTCAAAAAAGAAAGCTCACGGGACTCACGGATTTTGCAGCCCTTAGGTCACCTGTTTTTGCGTTTTTGATTCCGTTTTGCTCTATTATTCGTCTCCAACAAGTAAGTGCCTCATTCTTGGGCTTTCTAGCTTTCCATTGATGTATTTTGGTGCTCTAAATTGCATGTGTTTGCTAAGAAACGTGAGGGATTTATCCTCAAAATTGTTGCTTGTTTTTGTTGAATTGAGGGGTTGTAAGGGATGGCCTTGGCCTAGGGTGTATTCTGAAGTAATGGCGCATGCCACATTGTCCCCATTCTCTTGATATTCATGCCTAAACATGCGCCCACCAAGTGCTCGGTGAAATGCCTCAACGACATATGAGCATGGTTTTGTGAGCTTTGGGTTGTGGGACTGTTTTATATGTATAGGGACAGCATGAAGGATTTAAAATGAGTGCCCGAATGCAATTCTAGGCCTAGAAACCCAAGCTTTTAATTTCAATACAAGGAAGCATGACTTACGCCTAGGAATCTAAGTTTTGGTTTTGAATGTAAAAAGGCATGAGTATTAGGACATGTTTGAGAGGTTGTTATTAGAATTTAAATTTGGCTGCCCCGTGAGGAATACCTTGCACCTAGGTAGCATGGAAAATACCTTTCAACGGTATGTATATATGTGAATATATATAGCATGGAAATGCCTTGCAAAATGTTGAATAAAATGCCTTGCAGAAAGTTGAATAAAATGCCTTGCAAAATATGAATATATATAGTATGAAAATGCCTTGCATAATATGAATATATATAGCATGAAGTGCCTTACAAAGTGTTGGATGGGTAGCGTAAAAGTGTTTTTCAAAATATGTGTATTTGTGAGTAGGTAATAAAAGAAACCTTCCAAAAAAATGTGTGTATATATATATAGGATGTAGCATGAAAAGGTTTGTCAAAAAAAATATGTACATGGATAGGTGTCGTAAAATGCTTCACACAAAATTTTTATGTGTGCAAATACGTATGTGTCATAAAATAGCACGACCCCAATATGATTATTTTATAAAGTGCATGTTGACACTCGTGCCATGAGAAGTGTAGTTTGGCCCTTGTTTGTAATGATTGTTATATTTCTTGTAAACTAACTTTCCAAATGTTTGCCTTCGCAGGAATGGCCCCGAGGAAGCTTGCCTCAAAGAGGTCCAGGAAGGACAAGGCGGCCGAAGGAACTAGTTCCGCCCCGGAGTACGACAGTCACCGCTTTAGGAGCGTTGTACACCAGCAGCGCTTCGAAGCCATCAAGGGATGGTCGTTTCTCCGGGAGCGACGCGTCCAGCTCAGGGACGACGAGTATACTGATTTTCAGGAGGAAATAGGGCGCCGGCGGTGGGCACCACTGGTTACTCCTATGGCCAAGTTTGATCCAGAAATAGTCCTTGAATTTTATGCCAATGCTTGGCCAACAGAGGAGGGCGTGCGTGACATGAGATCCTGGGTTAGGGGTCAGTGGATCCCGTTCGATGCCGACGCTATCAGCCAGCTCCTGGGATATCCGATGGTGTTGGAAGAGGGCCAGGAATGCGAGTATGGCCAGAGGAGGAACCGGTCTGATGGGTTCGATGAGGAGGCCATCGCCCAGCTGCTATGTATACCGGGACAGGATTTTGCCCGGACTGCTGCAGGGAGGCGAGTGCGAATCATGCGCACCAATATGACCACCCTGACCCAGATATGGATGACGTTGCTCCTCAGCAACATCTTGCCCACCGATCATAATTCCGACCTCCCCATGCCTAAGTGCCAGCTGATGTATGGCGCCCACTAGGCATCCTTTGGACCCAGATAAGTCCAACAGGGCCCTGGGATTCCCCGCACTGATCACAGGACTCTGCCAGTCGTTCGGAGTCCCCGTTGCACCTACCAAGGTGATTCGGCCGCCTATCACCCGGGCTTTTATTGAGAAGTACTGTACCCAGAGACAGGGTCAGGGTGATGCTCCACAGGCCGCAGGCGCGCCCCCACCACCTCATCAGGCTGGCCAGGCTGGGGCATTTGACATGGAGCAGTATTTACGGCATTTGGTTCGCCAGCAGGCAGCCAACCACCGAGCACATGTACGGACCCATGATTGTCTGTACCAGATGAGCCTTAGCATGCAGAGCCAGGGCTTCGCTCCTTTTTCATGCCCTACTCCAGACCAGTTCAGGGCAGAGGTTGCATGGCCCGGAGATTGGCCCGAGGCCCAAGCAGGAGAGGCACCCCCAGAAGCTCCCGGCGATGGAGAAGAAGCCCACGAGGATGAGGAGATGGCCGATTTGCTTGACTTCTTGGGAGGGAGTGGAGACACGTGACTGGGAGATCCCCAGATTCATGTTTTCTTTCATATTTCTTTTATCATCTTTATTCTATGTTATTTGTTTTGACTTGAGAGACTAACGTTTGTTTTTGTTGTTTCGATTGTCATTTTGTACAGCGCATACATTTTTGTTTAGATTGGTGCGTTAGTATTTATATATCATTACTATCGATGATGTTTGAAATTCTGGAACCGTGTAGAGTTCTTCGTTTAGGAACATCGTCCAAAGTATATATGTAAAATAAACAAAAAAAATCATGATAAAAGTAAAAATAGAAAAGGAAAGAAAATGAAATAGAAAAGGAAAGAAAATGAAATAGAAAAGGAAAGAAAATGAAATAGAAAAGGAAAGAAAATGAAATAGAAAATAAAAGAAAGTGATAAGAAAAAAAAGAGAAGGCAAGTAAGGAAAAAGATGGAAAAAGAGAAAATAAGTTGTCTAGCTAAAAAACCAACATGCTTTTGAAAAGAGACGATTTCCAACTTTTCTTTGAAAAAAGTTCATTGATCATAACCAATTCTTGGAAAATGTGTCTACACCTGAAGGGTGAATGCTGTGAAATTTCCCCGGACGCCCGAAATGGACTCGGATGAATGCACAAATTGATAAAAGAACATATTTTGGAAACATTGGGTTGATTAAAATAGAGGAAATGAATCCTGAGCCCTAGCATCACATGACCATAAAAGTTTGACACTTGAGTGTCCGCATAGGTGCATGCATGACCAGTTTCGCATGAAGTTTCCAAATCATCATTTTTGCATTTGTGTCATGGAAATAATGTGGGGCATCCCTTTTATCCTTGAACCAAACCAAACCCTGACATGTATCATGTCTAGCCATTCTACAAACCTTGATCCAAAATCATGACTCACTATAATCCTTACCCTCGGAAGCAAAAAAAGGAAAGAAGGAAATTTTCCAATCAAAGAGAAAGCAAAAAGAAAAGAAAGGAAATTCCCAATCAAAGAGTGGGGGAAAGCAAAAAGAAAAGAAAGAAAATTCCCAACCAAAGAATGGGAGAAAGTAAAAAAGGAAGGAAAGAAAGTTCTTGATCAAAGAAACTAGAAGAAATGTGCAGAAAGGTCTTTTGACCAGACAATATCTGAACAATACAGAATTGTCACCCAAATGAACAAAAAAGAAGGAAAGGAAACCACGACCTAAAATGGTCTTCTCCCTTTGATTACCAACCAAAATCCCGTGCGCTAGCGACCTTTTTTCTCGCCCCGCACTAAACAAAAAAAAACAGAAAAAGGAAAAGCCAGAAAAATCAAAAGCCAAAAACACACAAAAGCCGAAAGAAGAAACCACCAAAAGAACCCATTCCCAAGGGAAGCCCTATTGATCCATGATCACGCGTGTAATTTTTGATTTGATAGGAAATAATTTGCAAAGTCAAGTCATGACATATCTATGGTTCGGAATTAGGATGAAACACTTACCTGTGCGAGATTGATACACTTTGAGTAGATTTCTTCTATTTTTGTCGAACCCAGTGTTTCCTCTAAATGGTCATTTAGAAACGAAATGCTAACATCCAAGATCTCATTTATGGTTATGGGGGATCCCATCAGCAGACTCTCCTTCCCTGGTAGGCGCATTGTTTGTCACTCAAAAAAGCATATGCTGCTCTAAATCAGTTGGAATATTTGTCTCTTTGCTAAAGCATGTTTGCATTTTAGTGGAGAAAACAACGAGACTTTTTCAAGTCTCACAAGTTATCCAGAACTACGTAGGTCTGAGTTCCTCATTGGAGGATACGTAGGAGCAAGAGCCTCGCTTTTGTCGACCACACCGCCTTTTGTTGCCATAACTCAAGAGCTGGTAGTACGCGGAGATACCTTACGGTTATCCGCCCCCCCTTTGCCATTCAGACACAGTCGTGTTCGATGGCAAGCAGAGACCAAGTTTGGTCATTCTGCACACATGATACGCGGAGATACCTTACGGTTATCCGCCCCCCCTTTGCCATTCAGACACAGTCGTGTTCGATGGCAAGCAGAGACCAAGTTTGGTCATTCTGCACACATGATACGCGGAGATACCTTACGGTTATCCGCCCCCCCCCCCTTTGCCATTCAGACACAGTCGTGTTCGATGGCAAGCAGAGACCAAGTTTGGTCATTCTGCACACATGATACGCGGAGATACCTTACGGTTATCCGCCCCCCTTTGCCATTCAGACACAGTCGTGTTCGATGGCAAGCAGAGACCAAGTTTGGTCATTCTGCACACATGATACGCGGAGATACCTTACGGTTATCCGCCACCCCTTTGCTAGGCAGACACAGTTGTGTCCGATGGCACGCAGAGACCAAGTTTGGTCATTCTGCACACATGATACGCGGAGATACCTTACGGTTATCCGCCCCCCTTTGCCATTCAGACACAGTCGTGTTCGATGGCAAGCAGAGACCAAGTTTGGTCATTCTGCACACATGATACGCGGAGATACCTTACGGTTATCCGCCCCCCTTTGCCATTCAGACACAGTCGTGTTCGATGGCAAGCAGAGACCAAGTTTGGTCATTCTGCACACATGATACGCGGAGATACCTTACGGTTATCCGCCACCCCTTTGCTAGGCAGACACAGTTGTGTCCGATGGCACGCAGAGACCAAGTTTGGTCATTCTGCACACATGATACGCGGAGATACCTTACGGTTATCCGCCCCCCTTTGCCATTCAGACACAGTCGTGTTCGATGGCAAGCAGAGACCAAGTTTGGTCATTCTGCACACATGATACGCGGAGATACCTTACGGTTATCCGCCACCCCTTTGCTAGGCAGACACAGTTGTGTCCGATGGCACGCAGAGACCAAGTTTGGTCATTCTGCACACATTATACGCGGAGATACCTTACGGTTATCCGCCCCCCTTTGCCATTCAGACACAGTCGTGTTCGATGGCAAGCAGAGACCAAGTTTGGTCATTCTGCACACATGATACGCGGAGATACCTTACGGTTATCCGCCACCCCTTTGCTAGGCAGACACAGTTGTGTCCGATGGCACGCAGAGACCAAGTTTGGTCATTCTGCACACATGATACGCGGAGATACCTTACGGTTATCCGCCCCCCCTTTGCCATTCAGACACAGTCGTGTTCGATGGCAAGCAGAGACCAAGTTTGGTCATTCTGCACACATGATACGCGGAGATACCTTACGGTTATCCGCCCCCCTTTGCCATACAGACACAGTCGTGTTCGATGGCAAGCAGAGACCAAGTTTGGTCATTCTGCACACATGATACGCGGAGATACCTTACGGTTATCCGCCCCCCTTTGCCATTCAGACACAGTCGTGTTCGATGGCAAGCAGAGACCAAGTTTGGTCATTCTGCACACATGATACGCGGAGATACCTTACGGTTATCCGCCACCCCTTTGCTAGGCAGACACAGTTGTGTCCGATGGCACGCAGAGACCAAGTTTGGTCATTCTGCACACATGATACGCGGAGATACCTTACGGTTATCCGCCCCCCTTTGCCATTCAGACACAGTCGTGTTCGATGGCAAGCAGAGACCAAGTTTGGTCATTCTGCACACATGATACGCGGAGATACCTTACGGTTATCCGCCCCCCTTTGCCATTCAGACACAGTCGTGTTCGATGGCAAGCAGAGACCAAGTTTGGTCATTCTGCACACATGATACGCGGAGATACCTTACGGTTATCCGCCACCCCTTTGCTAGGCAGACACAGTTGTGTCCGATGGCACGCAGAGACCAAGTTTGGTCATTCTGCACACATGATACGCGGAGATACCTTACGGTTATCCGCCCCCCTTTGCCATTCAGACACAGTCGTGTTCGATGGCAAGCAGAGACCAAGTTTGGTCATTCTGCACACATGATACGCGGAGATACCTTACGGTTATCCGCCACCCCTTTGCTAGGCAGACACAGTTGTGTCCGATGGCACGCAGAGACCAAGTTTGGTCATTCTGCACACATGATACGCGGAGATACCTTACGGTTATCCGCCCCCCCTTTGCCATTCAGACACAGTCATGTTCGATGGCAAGCAGAGACCAAGTTTGGTCATTCTGCACACATGATACGCGGAGATACCTTACGGTTATCCGCCCCCCTTTGCCATACAGACACAGTCGTGTTCGATGGCAAGCAGAGACCAAGTTTGGTCATTCTGCACACATGATACGCGGAGATACCTTACGGTTATCCGCCCCCCTTTGCCATTCAGACACAGTCGTGTTCGATGGCAAGCAGAGACCAAGTTTGGTCATTCTGCACACATGATACGCGGAGATACCTTACGGTTATCCGCCACCCCTTTGCTAGGCAGACACAGTTGTGTTCGATGGCAAGCAGAGACCAAGTTTGGTCGTTCTGCACACATGATACGCGGAGATACCTTACGGTTATCCGCCCCCCTTTGCCATTAAGACACAGTCGTGTTCGATGGCAAGCAGAGACCAAGTTTGGTCATTCTGCACACATGATACGCGGAGATACCTTACGGTTATCCGCCACCCCTTTGCTAGGCAGACACAGTTGTGTCCGATGGCACGCAGAGACCAAGTTTGGTCATTCTGCACCCATGATACGCGGAGATACCTTACGGTTATCTGCACCCCTTTGCTAGGCAGACACAGTTGTGTCCGATGGCACGCAGAGACCAAGTTTGGTCATTCTGCACCCATGATACGCGGAGATACCTTACGGTTATCCGCACCCCTTTGCCATTCAGACACAGTCGTGTCCGATGGCACGCAGAGACCAAGTTTGGTCATTCTGCACCCATGATACGCGGAGATACCTTATGGTTATTCGCACCCATTCTTTTGCTATCTGTAAGACAGAACGCTTGATAGCATGCAGAGGCTGACACAGTCTTCTGCACCTTTTGTTCCTCCGGGAACAACAAAGTCATTTACATGCGGAAATTTTATGGCCACCCGCGACTCTCGTCAAATCGAGAGGGACGAAATTAGTGTCTTATCTTTACTTTTCTTTCATCTCCAATAAAAGACAAGTAAAGAGGGGCAACTGTCATACCCTAATTTCGTCCGGGGACCTTTGCTTGATGACATGCGACCATTCTTTGGTCCTCGTGAGGTGCTTGGCACCCATCATTAGGCGATTTGTGAAATTCCAGGACATGCCGAAAAACCAAAAAAATATTGATGCACAATCCGTAAGTTTCCGTGACACACCGGAAATCAAATGGAAGCATCGTTGCATAATTAAGTGAGGTTCCGTAACATTCCGTAAGTCAAAAAGGGGATGATTATGTAATCCGCAAGGTTCCGTAACATTACGGAAAGAAAACAAGTATCGTTACGAAATTCGTAAGTTTCCGTAACTTTACGAAAAAAGAATCACCAAAAAACAGCAGAGGGGGGTGTACTTAGTAAAAATGGGGGTGCAAATAGCACCCAGGCCCACTTGGGCCCTCCAGAAGATTCCTCCAGAAGGCGGTTGCTTCTGGAGGAAGCAACCTTGCTCGCCTGGGCGAGCTGAGCTCGCCTGGGCGAGCTGGGCGGCAACCACCTCCCCTATTTTGCTATAAATAGGGGAGGAAATGAAGAAGGAAAGGACCCCAGCCCTTTAGGCACTTCTCTCTCTTTCGAATTTGCTTGGAAAAATTGTTTCCGTGAAGAAAATCTAAGCCGAGGCGCTTCCGAAACGTTTCCGTAACGTTTTCCGTGAGGAATCTCGCAAAGGTTTCAACCGTTCTTCGACGTTCTTCATTCGTTCTTCATCGTTCTTCGATCTTCAACGGGTAAGTACCTCGAACCAAGCTTTTCGATTCATTCTATGCACCCATAGAGGTCCACATTGTGTTTCGTGCATTTCTATTCTCGTTTTGTTTACTTTTTATACCCCCTATTGACGTGCTTAAGCCATTTTACTTAAGTCGTTTCTCGCTCAACTTAAAAATAAAATAAATTTCCACCGAACGTTTGAATTGTATTATCCATTAACTTCGGTTAAAATAAATTCCGACCGTTCGGTCATGCCGTAACCACGTTGGAAATCAAAAAGAAGTAAAAAATAATATAATAATCAAAAAAACATCTTTTTAGTAAAATAAAGCGGAAAATCAATCGGACGTTTTCTCTTTGGGATTTCTCATTCTTAATCGAATTGATTAATAACTAAAGTGAAACTAAGGCTAAAATCAACTCGCCTAGTCAAGCTCGTCCACAAAAATAGGCTTTTGAAGTTTGTCATTTCAATTTCTCACTAAGTAAAAAAGAATCATTTGATAAGAAAGAACTACGTAGGTCTGATTTTCTCATCCCAAATTGAGGAATACGTAGGAGCAAAGGGAAACACCCTTGTCGACCACAAAAAAGGAAAAATATAAAAAGGGTATAAAGGATATAAGAACATAAAAGGGAACATAAAAATCAAAGTCATGTTTGCACATTCGATTAAAGGCTGCCGTCCCTTGGGACGGGCGTGTGGGGTGCTAATACCTTCCCCGTGCGTAAATACAACTCCCGAACCTTTCAAAAAAAAGTTCGTAGATCGCGTCTTTTCCGGTTTTTCCGACGTTTTCCTCAAATAAACGTTGGTGGCGACTCCGCGCGTATTCCTTTCGTGGAACACGCATCCCGCGAGTCTCGCGTCGCCCTCCCGCCGAAGGGTAGGTTGCGACACATATGAGTGAAGTGAGAGGAGTCACGATTGTCGCATAATTCTTAATAAATTTGCAGTAAAATCTTGTAAGGCCCAGAAATGCATGTAGTTCCTTGGGCGAAGCCATAGCCAGAGTAGGCCACTGTACCATGGCTCGAACCTTGGAGGGTTCGGGTTCAACTCCTTTGCCGAAAACGAGATGCCCCAAGTACTCCAACTGAGTTTGCGCAAACATGCATTTGGTGCGCTTTAAATAGAACTTACCCTGCAACAAAGTCTGAAAAATGGTTTCAAGGTGATGAAGGTGAGATGGTAAAGAGTCGCTATAGACTAGAATATCATCAAAAAAGACTATGGCAAAGCGGTGCAAGAATGGTGCCAGCAGACTGTTCATCGCGGCCTGATAGGTCGAAGGCGCATTGCATAAGCCAAACGAGATTACGCGATACTCGTAGTGCCGCTGATGTGTTTTGAAATGTTGTTTTCTCAATGTTCGAAACACTATTTTCCCAAGCTCATCGAGCATTTCATCAATCGTTGGAATAGGAAATCGATCGCGGATAGTGAGTGAATTCAACGTACGATAATCCACACACATTCGGTAAGTGCCATCCTTCTTCTTAACCAAAAGAACCGACGAAGAATATGGGCTCCGACTGTGTTGGATGAAGCCCACGGTTAAGAGCTTAGAAACTTCTTTCTCAATTTTAGATTTTTGGAAGTGTGGGTAACGGTATGGCCGGACGTTCACCAGAGTGGTAAAGGGAATGAGATTAATATGATGGACCACCTGGCGAGGGGGAGGAAGGTGAGTTGGTGTTTGGAAGATGGTCTAGAACTTTGATAGCAAAGCTTCAATGGCGGGAATGGGATGTGGGAGATGAGGAGGTGGGTCGAGTTTGGTGGTGGGTAGAAGGCAGAGGTGAAACAGGGCCGAAGTTGACCCGGTCTGTATCAGGCGCTTCACCTAGGGAGCAAAAATAGGTTCGGGCCCAATAACTACATCCGCGCGAAGCTCGATTGGGCGGCCCAAGGGGGTGAACTGCATAATAAAGGAGGTGTAGTCAATAGTAATGGGCCCAAATTGTCGGAGCCACTTAATGCCTAGGACCGCGTCAGCGCCACTTATAGGGAGGATATGGAAGGTGACTGTGAATGGATGGCCTTGGAGGGTGAAAGGAGTGTTTGGTTAGAGTTGGGTGTAATCGAGGATTGAACCATTGCCAACCAACACGTGTAATGGTGAAGTGGGTTGTGTGGGTAGGTGAAGGAAATGGGCAATACGAGGTTGAATGAAGTTATGGGTGCTGCCGCTATCAATTAAGATGGTAAGGCGGGCGTGGTGGATAACGTCGAAGAGGCGAAAAGTCTTGGGAGAGGGAAGGCCGGAAAGGGCGTGGAGGCTGATATGGGGAATGGAAGGGGAGGTGTCAATATCAGAGCCAGGGTCAAGAGTAGGGGCGGGGTCAGGATTGGGTGAGAGGTAGAGTGAGGTAGAGAAATCAGGGTTGGGGTCAGAGGTGGTGTGGTCCACAATGAAGAGGAGAACATGACCTTTGCAATGATGAGTGGAACTCCACTTTTCATCGTAATTGTAGTAAAGGCCCTTCTCGTGGCGGAGGGCCATTTCGTTTGGGGTGTGTTGTACGAAAGGGGTTTTAGGTTTAGGGTTAGGGGTGGGAAGTGGTGGTGAGGGAGGTGGAATAGGGCGGGGAGGAACGCGACGGTCGTGTAACTTGTCTTCCTATAGTTTGGCAAGGGCAGTGGCTTGCGACAAGGAAATTGGTTGAAGGGCCAACACCTCGCGACAAAATTCCAACGACAAGCCGGAGATGAAGCAACTCAGCAGGAAAGGGGGTGGAAGGCCGATGACGTGGTTGGCCAAGCGCTTGAACTTGGTCAAATATTTGTTGACCGTACCCTTCTGTGAAAACTTGAAGAGAGCGTCCTTGGGATCATCGTAAAAGAAAGGTGCAAAGCGAGACTCCAACGCTTGCAAGAAGCTAGACCAGGAGGTGATGAATCCATTACGGAACATGCACTGGTACCAACTAAGGGCGGGGCCATCGAGATAAAATGATGCGACAGTGATGCGTTCTTATTCCGGCGTATTCTGATAATCAAAACGAGAAATATACGACCGAAGGGATCGCGAGCATCAAAATGGGAAATATCGAGTTTCACAGGATTGCGATGAAGGTGAGGAGTACTGGAAACAGAAGGTGTGTTGTTGGTGGTCAGTAGATGGAGTCTGTCAAGGATCGAATCAACCTTGCTAAAGAGATCATTGTACTTATCTGCGAGGTCAGTGTGTTTATCAAGGAGGGAGGAATGGTGGATGGACAGACGGAAAATGGCTTCCTCTAGCCTATCAGTGGTGGTCTTGCGGGTGGCATGGTCGGACCAGTTGATAAGAGGAGAGGTGCACGATTGCCTTGTTTCGAGGACAAGGCTCCTCCTGAGATAAGAATTTTGGGAAATTAACTTCTCTATTTTTCATTTCTTGCAACCTTCTTTATATACTAGTTTTGGTAACATAATTGTAACAAACTTCCTAACAAATTTTTAACAAACTTATAATAATTTGCTAATTATTGCTGCTAATGGTTGCAACTAATTTCTGTTGTTGGTGTTTCCTTGGCACTATCTTCAGGTTTCGTCTGCAAGTGACTTGGGCGTGTAGCATTTCTTTTGGGCCTTCTTGCATTGGGTTCTGGTAGCTGCTCTGCTATTTTGCTAACATTTTTTGTTATTTTTTTTTAAAGCCAAAGAAAATAATATTATTGATATTTTTTTGAAAGGCAAAAAAGATATATATCAATGGTATGAAATATACATCAGATAGACAAGGTGTACAGGATGATATAGAGTACACCCAGTCTACGCTCCCTCTATGAGTCATGAGGTAATTTGCCTAGTCAAAAAGTTTTCAAAAAAAAAAAAAATGTCCTATGCAGTCAGACTTATATGCACTCCAATGGGTTAGTGGACCAAGTGGAAAAGAAAAATCCTGGTTGTATCCCTCTTTTGTAAAGTAACCAGTACCATGAAATTGTCTTGATGTGATTTAAAACTCCTATAGAATGAAGCTGCCCCCCTCTTAATATTATCAATACTTAAGCGTGGCTGAAGCACAAGATGTGCAAACAAAACCACAAAAGAGCAATACAAAGTTTCAAAGTAGACCACAAATAATTCTTTGGTTATGTGAGCTGACATGTTTGCTTTATGAATTTGGATCATATGTCATCTAAAATTGGCTCAATATATAATAATTATTATAAAAGTCAAATTTAAATAATTTATGAAGGGTTATTACTTTTTAGTATAAAAATCTTTACCCTTACCATACATATAAATTAAACTAAAAAAGTGTAAATAAAATTGAGATGTATGTGCTGAATTTCTCTTTTCAAATTTGTCTAGCTTGATAGGGAACGTGCGCTCACTGTGGAAGGAGCTGGTCATTGGTCGATATATTATATATCCAATTCTTAAATGTTTTATATCCTGATTCAGTCAGGACTAAGAATCATGCACCAAGTTAGAAGTCTTATCATGACCGAATCAGCTTTCATATATATATATGTGTGTGTGTGTACACGACTCATTACTTTCCTTTTATTATTGATTTATTGTTATTGAATTCCACTGAATAGCATGTTTAATTTTCGCTTTATATGTCCACGATGTAAACATATGCATTCACTTAATGGTCAACAGTCAACATGAATGCAGTATACATAAAACAACCAAAAAGTTAGCTGCATTATTTGATAACCACTGTATTAATTATTAGGAGGGGTCCTCTTTTTTTAATCTCATATCGTTGAACATATATATTGAATGATGTGAACAATATTGTAGAGCTTAATTTGCATGTGTTCACTCATATCAGACGAAAACAGCACTATCTCATCCCAGTACAGTTGAAGTATCTAATATTCAATTAAGACTAAATCTCAATTTATTATTTTAAAATTTTGCGTGAATTCTTCAAAAGAATATATATAGTAATTATATTTGTCTTTCAAAGATTTAATTAAAGTCTCATCATATTAATTCACTAAATTTTGTATCATCGTACAACTACCTAAAATAGAAGACTAAAGTAGTAATAAAAAATATAATTTAGTAAATAAATCTTCAATAGATTAATTTAATGGTAAAATCTTTAATAGATTAAAGTAATGTCAAAAAATAAAAATATTAATTTGATAATAAAAATATACGTGATTACACATGCAACAAATCTAAATTGATGATTAATTTACTCTTAAATATATTTGATCAGATACTATAATGCCGGCTAGGACCCCCACCCCCATTTTATAATCTGTTCTATGCGTGATCTGTCAAGATCCAGCAATGAACTGCTTTGATCTCTGAATATAAAAAATAAAAGGCAGAAAGAGGATTATATTACTGGAGACTCAATTTGACCGAGACTACGTATTATTAGGGAATAAACAAATTAAAATGAATGGAGTGGTTGGCAAAAATATTAACTATGTCAAGATACTTATCAAGGTAATTAATATAACTTGTTACCACTGGTTGTAATATTTTATTACAAAGGGGATAGAATAGTGAGGGAAGAGAATGAAAGTTATAATGATGTGAAGAAAAAGAGAAAGATAATTAAGGTGAATATAAAAAATAAAGTGTTAAGAAAACAGTTAAAAGACCACCACTTGTTAAAATATAATTCTACCCTCCATGTTGTTGTTTGTTTTCGTTTCAATCAAGTAGTAGGATACAAGTTGAGCATCTGAGGATCTATGTACTTTTCTTGGATCACATGAATTATAGATTCGTTGTGACGGACAAATCCATAAACAAATTCAGAATTATAGATTCATGGTCAAAATAGTTGTGTTCATTTTAGTATACTAGTAGTAGTACTGTACAAAAATCATATAGGTAGGTTCATTTTCAATTTAACATCACGCGCAGCTCTGAAGAAAGCTATCATAATTAATAATGTACGTCTCTCTATCAATATTTAGTCATTGGTCAACCTTTGTGATGCCATAGGAGCAAATGGCATTACATAAATCTAGTCAACTAAGCATACCTACCCATTTACAAGTGCTTAAAAGTCCATATATGTTACGTCACCAAGAGTTATGGTATGGCCGAAAGATGAGTGAAAGTCTACATTTTCCTTTTATGAGAAATCTCCAAGAGCTGCACTTGTGAGTTGTGACTCCATCAATCTAATGAACTTTCTATGTCACACGGCAGAGGTAAGAATTAAATTCAACAACCCATGGTTTTTAAGGTAAAGACAAAAAATCAGCACTTGGAAGCCACTTTTTGTAGTGCTAGTTTGATTCTTTTGGCTGTTGCAACCCTTGGTCCTGTGAGCTGCAAATAGAAGGATAACCAATTTTAGATAAAGGGTAAGAGGGTATTTAGGTGCTTAAGAAACGATCATTTTATAGTTAGTTATGTTTTGCTGAATGCATAAAACCAAAAAGGCATATTCAAGTGCTCACCACAGATTTAATGGTCAGATAAAGATTTCCATCAGCTTCTGTTGACTGAACTGAACTAAAATCTATATTGAAACTGTTAATTGCTTCCATAATTTCTAGCATCCTTCCTGCTCTCGAGGGGCACTTCATTTCGATCACAATTCCATTGTCACTGGTACTCACAATAACATCATTAGCATAACTGCCTTTTAAAGCATCTAAATTAATCTCTCTTCCTTTCTCATCTACACCACAAGCCTTCCTCTTTTTCATCCCTGGTTTTTTACCATTATTATTATTATTTTTGCTAAAATAATGATCAGGAGTCCTCTCCACCGTATCTTGTGGTGATCTTCTAGTCCCAGTCTCTATATCTGTTACACCCCTGTGAGCTTCCAACTCGTTTATCCTTCTCTCAAGCTTTTTAAGGTATTCAATTGCATCATCTAGTATCGAAACTTTGTCATCCTACATACATTATATATTTGGTTAATTTGAACCGTGACAATCAAGCAAAAATGGCATAGAAGTAGGATCTCTATGGTCTGCAATACTTAGAAGAGAGAGAACTTTCTTGCCCATAGAGATCCTACCTCGAGCAAAATTGTTTCCTATGAAGAATACCAGTCTTTACCTAAAAAATAAATGCCATGACTAAAATATACATTACCTTACTGATTGAAGGGACCATTGACCTAAGGGTTAAAAACCTTTGATTTAGTTTTGCTCTTCTCCTCCTTTCTGACATAACATGGTTCATGCCGTTTTCATCAGCTTCTACTCTCATTCCCTCTTTATAGTCATTCTCTTCTTGAGACTCATGAAGCCCATCCAAGTGCATTTGAGGAACTTCAAACAATACTTTCTTCAATAACTTTTGTGAGGTTCCTGCTCTTGGCCATTGGGAATCCATTGGCTCTCCTTTCCTCCAACTAACAAAGCTTGATGCCTGAGGAAATTTTTGCAAATGCATTCCCATAAGTAACTGGTCAGTGTTTTTTATAAGGGTGGAAATAACTCTCTGATAATGCCACTCATCACTTCGAGGATCCACTAAGGTCATTTTTGGGTTGTTGCACTTTTGAAAATCTCGGGCACAAGGATCAGAAGGGTTGTTACACTTGGGGGCAGAAGCAATATTCTCAAGGCTGGCAAAAGTTGGTGATATACAGTCGCTGGAATTCATGGAGTTATGGACACAGTTACTCAATTCATCATCAATAACTTGCCAGTTTTGGACTTGAGAAGTGCCATTGGTTATACTTTCAACCATAAGTGTGTCATCTAGTGGTTGATTGGCTTGGATTGCATTTGAACTACCATTAGGAGAGGTTGTGTTGGCTATTTCATACCCAACTTCTGGAATCGATTCAACATTATAGTCATTATGATCAAATGCTACATAAGAAAGATCTTCCTGTTTCCTTGATTTCAATGTAGCTACTGACTTATTGGGAACATCGACATGCAGACTGTTCAAGAAAGAAGTTTTGATCCGTTCAATGACACTCAAATCTTCTGAGACCTTCACACAAAGAAAAAGGGTTAAATGAATGGGGGAGGATAACAAAATAGTCATATTAATTAATGGTTAAATGAAGGTGGAAACTTACCTGTTCAGTAGTACCTAGCTCAATAACCCCTTCCCTAAACGGAAAGCACACAACCGTCTGAAAGTTGAAATCAAGGAAACAAATTACACAGTGCATTGATTAGATTTTGCCTATTAAATTTTACACAAATTAGTTTTGGTAATCATCGTAGTCTTAGACTTGGAATCCCAGCCCCTTGTGTGTTAAAGAAAACTACATGCAGGAAAAGGCCACAAAATTTTAAAGAGTCTTGCCTTCGTTAAGATCATAAGCAACCATTGCAGAAATTACAGGTCTACTACTACCCTTAGGAATTAAGCTGCATACTTTACAGCATTTCCTAGACTAAACACTATAGAGTGGGTTCAAAAGGAACAACTGTTCTAAGTTCTAACACATCTAAATTTCTCTGCATCATACTTGATGGCACTAAGCTAACTGTTAAAAAAGCATAAGAGATTATAAAGCGAGGATGATTAACGGATTAAGTAAAGAAAAAATAAGATGGTACCTCAATGGACGCACTCTGAGCATGAAGGAAGACAATTGTCACAGGTTTGTTTATGGATCAAAAACCAAACAAAGAAGACACTTCAGATTCTGTCAGTTTAATCATGGTAGACAACTAGAGTATAATCATTCAAGATTTTAAACAAAAGCAGAAGAAGGAACAAGCCAAGTCAAGAAACAGAATCCACCTTTGCCAGAAGAGAACGGCTAAAAATTTTACAATCAGCAGAATGGGCATTGTTCAGCCAAATGGATTGACCCTTCGCTAGAGTTCTTCCTGGTAACCTACCAGCACACATAGATTTGAAGATAACTAAGACTAACTTACCCTTAAGATTAGAAAACAATAAAACACCCCATTTTGGGAACACAACTTGATGTTCCAAAACTTGAATGAAAAAAAAAAAGAAAGAAAATTAGAGGAGATTAATTATTTTACCCTTGGCCAATGTTGAATATGAAGGACATGCAAACCAAGTAATACCACTCAGCATCTGTGAGATCTTCTGGGGACAGTGCTGCTGAAGGCCTTTTAGTTTGAGGGCTGACTTCTACAGTTTTGAGGGATTTGAATAGTTCTCGCAGCTGTTCACTCCTCTGCAACCCTATTTGGTCAGAATTGAGCTCTACTCCTTGACTTGTTTTCCTAGTCTTAATGTCTCCATTGTAATACCCTTCCCCCCAGCTCAACACCCTGAAAGAAAACAAAAACTTCAACACATCACAATGGCCTCTTACCAACAACCTCATAAGCAGTAACACAAGAAAATGTAACAGTAGATTCAGAATTCCAAATTGCTATTTGATCAACTATTCCTCTGAAATGAGAAAAACATGGATATGTTAGAATTGTTTGATTTTGATTTATTCTCTGGTATAAACATAAACAAAACTACACCAGAGAAAAGATGCATCCTTATGTTCCACCAAACATGGCAGATGCAGATGGCAAATTGTGTATGTCTCGTCTAATATAAAATCTTCTCAGGTATTGGATAAAACAACATATTCAAGAAGGGGAAAGTGCAGAGTCAGAAAAACAATTTAGAATAGAATAGAGGTAGATAATATGAGTGGAACAGTTGGTACCCGGGTTGGGTAGTGGAAAGTGCAGAGTCATAAAAACAATTTAGAATAGAATAGAGGTAGATAATATGAGTGGAACAGTTGGTACCCGGGTTGGGTAGTTGAATCAGTCCAGAAGATTGCATAGCTCCAATGGATGCTTCTCACAGCCAAAGCAAGTTGTTTCTTCAAGTTCTCTGGCACCATTGTTTCTGGCTTTGCAGGTATAGCCAGAACTTGTTTCACATAGATCAAAATTTCAGAATGAACACAACACAACACAAGAAGCCTGCAGTGTGTTATGTTATATGATCAGATGGGAAAAGAAAGGCAAGTTTGTTTGTTGGACTTGTCTACCTCTCTCTCTAATCTATATATATGTGTAGATTTATTTACTCCCTTGCCATGACCCTTGTTTCCCTGACTATAGAAATCCTTGTCATAATCAACAACAAAAAAAAACAAAACAACCAGGTTGCATTCCAAAAGCACGTTTTGTTTGGTAGATTAGATAGGGAGATTCATTCCGAATCGAAGACTACTGCAGTGGCAGTAGATGTTGACTTGAGAGGGAAGATAGTAGTAGTGTTGCTTGGTTTGGTTACTTGTACTAATGTAATGGGATAGTGCTGCCCTTGTTATACACAAGGAACCAAGAGTTTTTCACTGAATTAGAAAGCCTAGACCACCTTCATTATTTTACTATCCTCATACCTATTTTTACGGAGAGCTAGACACTCATTTCCAGACCGCAGGGAAAAAAGAAAGCAAAGCGTGCACGGTGTATATGTTTGTATAATATGCCAACATGTGTCTCTATATAACAATGATTTTGGTACGGACCATGTATATGAGATATATAATTCTATTTGAGTGGAATATCATCATTACAAGAAACAAAATTTTTTATTTGAATATTAACCCAATTGTATATTGATGACTCAAATTTGATATCATTAATTAAGGTGAAATAACATTGGTTAAGCTGAATTTTTTTTATGAGTTGATTTACACTCTCAACGAGTTATATAACAAAGATTTATGAATGCAAAACAATTTCCAAAGCAAATAAATAAGTTTTTAGTTGTGAGTTATGATCAATAATCAAACGATTGATTCTTATTCTAAAATATCTCTTTGACCCCTTCAAATCGAGGTGATTCAAAGTTATTTTGTTTAATTAGATCAACATTCTCAAGTCATCAATACTAACAAGAAGACTCATGTGAGACACATGATCCTCTAAGTGCGTCGCGACTTATCGCTGACTCTAACAGCCTAATTATGAAATATCTCTACTTCTTAAGATTTATTCTTTACTTCTCTCAAATATGAACTTGAGTATTGGAGTGTCTCTCGGTACTCTCCAACCGCTACATTGACATCTCTGTCATGTTTCACCGGTCGACTCAGTCACTAAATTTGGATCTGGTCCAATTCCACCCAATAGTCCTAAAACTTTATTAATATTAATTTCTTGATGTATATACGTTAATCATTATTGTGCAACATATCTAAATAAAACTATTTTTTAATTGAAATCTATACATAAATACTTAAATCAATAAATGTAATTTGTTTCTATATAATAATGCCACGAGGAAGTGAAACATTTTGCAAATAATGACCAACGGCAAGAGGACAATCTTATGAACTTGAGTCAATCTATCATGCATGCCTAACCTTTGGCAATTCGGGAGACAAGTGGCTTTGTACATGTTGTCACACGCCTTCATGCCACCAAGTTCGACAAACTCAGTTAATTGGTTTGAATATTTTTATTATTCAGAACAAGAACACCGTGGTTGTTCAGCCAAAAAAAAAACACCATGGGTTAAATTCAAGGGTTAGAGAATTCATCCTCTTCTTATTGAATATTTTTATTTTGTCATCTTTTTTTTATACTTTAAATCAAACACGACTTTAAAGTAAACGAGGAGATCACTACCACGTGCCAATTTAACATGAATCAATTTTCAAATCCATACAATAAAAGAGTTTGACAAATCATCCGGAGACTTGTGCCATTTTGCTACGTCTGGTTTAGCGGAATATTGAGAGAGAAAAATATTTATACAACTTAGCAGTATTTTTTATTTATTTTCACCACATCTTTTATTTTTGTTTTTTTATATTACTTCATCTATCCTATCACATGTTTTCTCTTTAACAAGATTCCTCACACTACCCAAAAAAACAAGAGAATCCTCAGTTGATTGAATAATACTCCGGTGAAAGCAATCCAACGATTCAAACCGCTATGAGCAGAAGCTTGAAGCTCTCCTTCTTTCATTTCATTTCTTATACCCAAAATAAGATCTCAATATTTTATTTGACCAAAATCATGCATTCAAGCAGGATAGATAGATTTTCAACTCATGTAATAAAATTGATTTGACAACGTGCATAAGTTTGGTGCGGTCTTAATTAATACTTTAACAATATTCATTAGTGTTAATGTTTACACTTATTAATTTATTCCTTATCATAAAAATTCTCAAATCAAAGAAAAATCACTCAAAATGAAAAACTTCTCCCTTCTCCCTCTTCCTTTCTAAACAATCCGAATCATTCCCATACCATCTTAGGGAGGACCATATAAAGCTATCACCACTTGCTTTACCATTGACAAACACAAAATAGCCAATAAGATAGCCACCTCCGTCCCATTCTTTCATACAAGACTTGGCATCCCTCTCTATTTTTCGTTATGAATACTTAATCTGAACTTTTGTTTTTGTTTTTGTTTTTGTTGTTGCTATTATGAATTTTCTTCCCTAGTACTGCTCTGTGGTTGCTAATAAACAAGGAAAAGGAAAACGATCGGATTGCATTATTGTTCATGAATTCATCATTCAAATTAAACAACGTATACTAAAATCCAAATCCAATGAATGAAAGGTAGTTGTTGCGTAAGCCGTCAGCTCAAGAAATCTTGTGTTGTATAAACGTAATTCCAAACTTGAATCTTAAGAGTGTGTTTGAATACAAAATTTTAACTGACGAAAGTAATTTATCAGAGAATTTAAATTTATGTAATTTGGAATTTATTGTTTGGATGTTTTTTATGAAAAATTTAAAATTTTAGAATTTTAAACAACTAAAAATCTGGAATTTCAATTTCTTTTTAAAAGGTGATAAATTGAAATTTTTTTCTTACCGTCTTCTCCGAACTCCTAAAATATTGATCGGGTGTGAACATAGAGGAACACGTATAAGTAGCACATCAACCATATTTTTTTTATTCATTTTTTTCATTCTCATAATTTTAATTTTTTTTATCCAAACATAAAATTTTGAAAATAAAAGAATTTCAATATTTGAAATTCTTAAAATTTTAATTATTGATGTGAGCGATTATGAGAAACAATCTTTAAATTTCAAATAATCATAATTGCCGGGGAGAAAAATCCCAGTCTAGAAATTGCACTTCACCGACTTGTCGTCCAACTTAGAAACTAACTCAACAGGAAGTTCATTTACAACTTTTTTTAAAAAAATTATACTATCTTATAGTAGCTTGACTTGAATAATATTTTGTTGTTATTACAGTCATTTATTTCTAAATCTTTTTACGCGTTGTATGGATGTATCAGACTCTGCCCGCTGATGACTGAATATTATTCGATCCAGCCCAAGTTTAGTTGGTTCGTTTTGTGTATAATTAATGCATTCAAAATAGCAAACTGCACTAGATGTATGTTTAATTTTTCGTTTACGTGCACTTTATTGCGTGAAGATGGAAAAAAATGTTCGGAAAATATTTTTCTACAATTTAAAATTTAAAGTAAATATATATTTTTTTTCTCAATCAGTTTTTTTAATAAATTTCAAGAAATAATAGAAAATCTGTTAAAAAGAATACATTGTAAACCAACATTACCCATTTTTTCACACACTGTACCAAGCATTAAAATGTCATTCTCAAATTCCAATCTGACCTCGAAGATGTTCTTTATGACTTTGCAAACAGAGGAGGATAATACTACTTGTTTAGCAAAAGTAGCTACTAGCAAAACTAACTATCGATTGAATTAAAAATATATAGTAAAACTAATTATTGAACTAGTTGATAAAAGTAAAATAATATAAAAAGACATTTAATTACCTGCCGATAACTTAAAATGTGGTAACTATATGCATTTTCAATTAATAATCACTTTTCATGTCTGTGCTTATACCTCAATACGTTGTTGCAAGATGTCTCTCTAGGTAGTAGGTTTCATTATAATATCCCTCCCAAATCAATCCAAATTCTATTATATATCTTGCATACTAGGTGCAACTATCAGTCCCTCACACAATGCTTACACTAACACATTTTAAGAATCAAATCATTATACATCATATTCAGTTCCAGTTAATGATTTCACACGTTACTAGCATCATTTACCCACTTTTACCATAGAAGAATGTAAGTTACATATGAACCATAGGTTAGGTAACAGCTAGGTGTCTATCCTAATTCAGAATATTTAAAATGGAGTGGTGCTTTCAAAGCATAACCATGTCACATGGAAAAGTGCTCAAGTTGCCTTGTAGGTGAAATTCAAAACACTAGCTCAAGTTGCCTTGTAGATGAAATTCATGAGCCTGCGTTCGAAATATTCATTTTCATGTTTGCCTGTGCAACATAGAATCCAGGCCTAGTCAGTTGGTCAAAAGGTCTTATTCTTATACACGCTAGACATTCCATTAATCCATCTTTCTTTTTTTCTTTACATTTACACTTTTTTCTTTCTGTCAGTGTGGGCATCATACAAAAAAGTGTAAAGACAGCTTACCTCAATCCATCTCAAAAAGATGGATGGTCATAGGTTTCTCAACAAGAAGCCTATAATGTTTATACCACCCATTTCAAAACAAAATAAAGCATCAAAATATGCTACTCTAGTCTCTAAGTACATTCATTCCCAGAGTTCTGTATCCAAACAACTATTAACAGCACAATGATCAAGACAAAGGCGCACACACAAAATCATCAACATCTAAAACTTTAACCATACCGTGCACTAGAAAAATCTTGTGACATACACATTGTAACATGGGGAACAATCTGTAAACTCTTTATCCCTTGTGTTTATGAGGGGAAAAGAGGAAATATCACCAGTTCTCTACCCCCTATATTAACTGCTGGAAGAGAAAAATATTATGTTGCTTTACTTGCACTTCATCACTATCTCAGCGCAATACATGAAATGATAGATATTTCAACTTATTTTAAGAGTTTGTTATGGGAAACAGAAACAAACCTTGTACAAGACTGCATCCCCCCAGTTTCAGGGGATATGAAGAAGCTTGTTAACAGCTGCGTCCAGAGCATCGACATGCTTTCTTAAGATTTTTCTTCAAACCATTAAGAAATCAATGGAAAACTAAGATCAAAGGATGAAAAAGAAGGAACATCTAACACTCAAACTGTTCCTAATCAAGTCTTCAGTTAAAACAGAAAATAAGGCAATTCTAAAGAGAGAACATCTACAGTGCCCACAAGATATAAAAACAAGGCTAAGTTCACAAGGTAGGAACGCACCATCACTTGCATACTTCTTGGCTCTTGCTGACTTCGGTGAAGTATTCCCCCCCACCCCTCTCTCCTAAAATAGTAAATATAAACATTCCAGAATAGTAGAAAAATATTTGAGATGAATCTTTAGAATTTAATTACAATTTTTTTAAAGCAGCATCTAATCATAGATTATCATGTAAGATTGTTGATAATTGTTTTAAAAGACATGTTTAAAGAAAGGGAACTAAAGTGGAGATAGAAAGGGAATGAAATAAAGAAAAAGGGTGGTTTGTGCTCATACTAGTGAAGGGGGGTGGATGGTGTCAATAGGGTGAAGAATGACAATGAGTAAGAGCGACAACGACGAGTTTGAGTCTTAGATAATTTGAGACTTTAAGAAAAGAAAATGTCTGAGTATGACTTAAGACTACATAGTTATGCTATCTATGTGTCATATGTTATAGTCCTAAGTAGTACCCAAACATTTTCTTTCCTCAACGTCTCAAACTAACCAAGACTGAAGCTCGTTGTTGTCGTTTGTGCTCATTGTCATTCTTCGCCCTGCTGGGCACAAACGACAACAAGCTTGAGTCTTTGACAGTTTGAGACTAGGGAAAGAAAATGCTCGGTCCGACTTAGGACATAGATAGCATAACTATTTACATTAAAGTAGTTCCAAACTTGATGAACCTAACTAAACTCAATAGTTATGCTATCAATGTGTCGTGTGTTGTAGTCTTAAGTCGTACAGAATATTCCCTTTCCTTAGTCTCAACTGTCCAAGACTAAATCTCGTCGTCGTCATTCATGCTCAGTAAGGTGAGGAATGACAATTAACACGAACGACGATGAGCTTCAGTCTTGGTTAGTTTGAGACTTTGAGAAAAGAAAAAGTTTGGGGATATGACTTAGGACTACAATATAAGACACATAGATAGCATAACTATTTATATTTGAGTCGGGTGTTGGGTTCATGAGTTCCAAACTTGATGAGCTCAACTAAACCCAATAGTTATGCTATCTATGTTTCCTGTGTTGTAATCCTAAGTCGTACCCAGACATTTTTTTCCTCAAAATCTTAAACTGTCCAAGACTTAGGCTCGTCATCGTCGTCGTTCGTGCTCATTGTGATTCTTCATCCTACTAAGCACGACCGATGAACAACGATGAAAATGAACGACGACAAGCTTGAATCTTCAACAATTTGAGACTTTGAAGAAAGAAAATGTTTAAGTGCGACCTAGGACTACAACATAGGAGACATGGATAGCATAAATATTTATATTTGAGTCGGGTGTTGGATTCATGAGTTCCAAACTTGATGAACCAAACCAGACCCAATAGTTATACTATCTATGCGTCCTAGGTTGTAGTCCTAAGTTGTACCCAGACATTATATTTCCTCAGAGTCTAAAACTGTCCAAGACTCAAGCTTGTCGTTGTTCATGCTCATCATCATTCTTCACCCTATAGAACACCATCCACCCCACCACTGGTATGATCACACCATCCTTTTTCTTTATTTCATTCCCTTTATATTCTCAATTTTAGTTCCCTTGCATAAAGTATTTAAAGATTATCATGTTGTTTCTCCACTTTTTAAAATTTCTCCACAAGTACTTTAGGAGAAGAAAATAAGAAGATAAAAATGTAAAATGAATTGAACTCCTTTCAAGATAAAATCAACTTATGCACTTTAGTTTTTGGAGAAGTTAGACGAGAGAGCTTTTGATTTTGGCTAATAGGAAAAGTTCAATTCAGTTGACCTCCTTATTTTCTTCTCATAGGTGCTTATAGTGAAGTTTATCCAAGCAATGCCTTAGGTGATTTTTATTGGTTGAGTGTAAAGTGTTTATACTAATAATATATCAAAAATAAAGTATGAAGAAAAGAGTAAAATAAATTAGCAGCAAATAGCAAAGTAATTGGATACAATTGAGAGGCGAGACCATCAACACTCTTCATCTCCTCATTCAATCTGTACCCCACAAAATAATGATAATGAATTAGGAATTAGCCAACTTAAACCTGAAGCTTCATCTATTTTCCTTTAGTTTCTGTTACGTGATCTTTCCGTTTTCTAACTTGAATATCAATATAGACAGTAATAAACACATTTAAATATTAAATAGTAATACCTGAGACAGGAATTTATATAGCGATTCCCCTTGGTAGCTGCATCAAGCACTGCAAAACCACAAAATATGAATGATTATTATGATTTTTTTTATGAATTTTTAATTAGAGAGAGATGTGATTGGGAAATTACAGCACCAGATTCCTGAAGGCGACCGGTGGCATCGGTGAAGCACTGCATGTGATGGAGAGAGGTGGATGTGGATTCGGAGAGGGCCAATCGGAGGGAAGCGAAGAGAGAAGTGAAACTCTGAGCGATGGCCAACGAGTCTCGTTCCACAACCTCGATGGCTTGGAAAATCGCGCTCTGATTGTTGAATGCGATGCCATCTGAAATTGGGATTTCTTTTTGGGTCTCTGGAATAGGAGCTTCCAATTCCAAGGAGGAGCCAGCACCCTCGCCTTGTTCTTCTCTATCTCCCATTTCCCCTTGTTGCTGTTTTCTCAATTCCAATCCAACAAACAAATTACTTACGGCGCATAACAACCTCCATCTTACTTCTCAATCACCCTAATAGTCTCACAGACCACATTATATAACTCGTTAAGCTCACTCAACCACCAGGGCTTTTCAGTAATTTAAAAGATTCTTTTTAGCAAATATCTCATCTCATCCTAGTTAGATATCGAAATTCGGAAGTATTTATTAAAAAAATAGGCCAAATTATACTTTTAATTTTTTTATCTTGTTTTTTAATTCAATTTATTCTTTTATTTTTAAATAGAAAACAAAAATAATAAAAAGTGAGATAATTTCGAAAGTTGTTTAGTAAGAAAGATTTTTTTTTAAAAAAAGGCATGTGTATGAAATGACATAAATATTTTGAATAGAAAAAATGTGCATTTCAGTTTGAAGTTAAATTATCTAAAATCACTTTGAAATACTGGTTAACATAATTTTAGAAAAAAAATTATAAGATTAATTTCACATTAAATAATTAATTATGAGCTTAAATAACTTTAAAGAGTTTCATGTTAATTCATGTATGCAATAATTATTTATGAGTTTAAATAATTTAAAGAGTTTCATGTTAATTCATGTATACAATAATTATTTATGAGTTTAAATAATTTAAAGAGTTTCATGTTAATTCATGTATACATGTATAAGTGTAATTTGGTTATTTAGTGTATAATATTATTTTTCTCTTTCCCTTTCTTTCCATTTTTTATAAGACATGACCTATGAGTATAATGCACTTTTTTATGAGTGCTATGAGTATTATGCACTTTTTTATGAGTGTGGAGTTATTTAAACTAAGTTCATTCCTCGTAGAAAAATCATGTTTGCATATCTAACAAATTATTATCACAGTTGAATTGAATGTGACTTTCATTCAAATGAGCTTGAGTATAAAGTTACTTCCTTTTTGTTTTTCTCTCTAATCTATAAAGTTTTAAACAAATCAAATTACATTAAATTTACTTTTACCTAAACTTACGTTCAACGAAATTTTACTTTTTTATAGCTGTAATCCAAACACACAATGTGTGTCTCCTTAAACTAATCAAATGCCAAAAGAAAGAGTGAATGTGGTATGGTGATTAAGTCATTTCATTATCTCCTTTTCCTTCATTTAATATTTTTAAACATTATAACGTAAACAAACACAAAGTATTAAAGTGAGAATCTTTCGCGTAATAATTGTAGGATCAAAATGAAAATTTCAATTTTTATTTAAAATTCTTTTATTTTATTTGATTTTTCCTCATATTTTTATTATTTAAACAAATTATTTTGTATATGTAATTACATTAAATACTTGAAAGGAGAATTTTATTATGCATAAAAGTCTTACTGAGTTTGTTGCAGTAGAATTAGTTACAGCTAAAGATATTTATGATATATAAAAAAAAACTAAATTCCACTAATAATTTCTGATGTTTTTTTTAATTATATAAATATTTTCTATTTTTTAATCATTACAATATCCTCTAGAAAAGTGTTAGTGTCATCTAGGATAGAATGTGGGTATAATGTTTTCAAATATATAAAAATTTGTAAGATAATATTTTTGAACACAAAGAGATTAGTATAAGAATAGAAAAGAAAGTAACCTTATACGTAATTTTAGATAACATTACTTTAATTACATATGTAATCCGGACAAAAGTTTGGATAAACCAGAAGTCACGAGCCCTGCCCTGCAAATTGCAGAATACATATTAGATCACAGACAAGAAAATAAACACATCAAGGAGAAAAATAGGCAAACAAGTATGTTTAATTAAGGCCTGAATAATCTATTAGTTAGATTATCATTTGATTTTTGTCGCAAACTATAAAATCCAAGTAACTTGGATAGATTATCTTTTTTTTTATTATTATTTTGAAGGATAAAAGTTTTTTTAAGAAATTTAATACGCTGCATTAAAAAAAGAAATTTAATACGTATGATAAAATTATCAAAGTGAGTAAAAAGCTTTTATTCTGATAAAAATATCGCTATAAAGAATGATGAAAAAATCGTTATTATCGCAAATAAAATTTTATACTTTATAATTATTTTTTTAGATTATTTGTAGTTATTTTTTTTTCATTTTATACCTGATAATCCAATAATTTAAATACAGGTTTAACTACTAAAATGATTTTATATGGTTTTTTATGATTTGCCGCTTAAAAAACTAAAAATTCTAAATAAAAAGAATTATCTTAAAATTTCCACTTGAAATATTTAACTACAATGAGTTCTGTTTATTATGTCTTAAAATTTTGTATTTCTTTAAGAAATAATATAGCATAATAAATTTGGATGTATATAATATATTTCAAATTAAAGAATATTTTTTAAATAAAGGCTATTGTTTTTTTTATAATACTTTGTGTTATATTTTTGTATGAATTATATATATTTTCCACATAACACAATTTTTTTAAAAACTGAATATAAGTATTATGAGTGATAATTTTTTTTCAAAGTTTTTAAAACACCTACATCTCACGACTTAACTTATACGACTAATTAAATTGAAATAATTTTAAAATCTTATCCAATATAGTAACATTTTATATAATCACTTTCTGAGTACTGTACAATATTAAATCATACTTGGTAAGTAGGAAAAGCAATATTTAGACCAAACAAGATTATGTCCGAAAACAGGTGTATAAGTAATTTCATCGTAATAATTTAAAAAATGCAAGAACATACGAAATCATAAATTTACAATATTTGATTAATTTCATATTTTTTCTGCAACTTTTAACGGAGGAGTCTTTCTTGTATCATTATTAGTATATCGTATTTAATACCCCAAAAAAATAGTGCCTTTAATATTATTTAAAATAATTAGAATTTTATTTCGAACAAATCTTACAATGAAAATTGACATTAAAATCGACGTTGACTATTAAATTAAAATTTTAATTAATTTGAAAAGAACACAAGAAAACAAATATGAAATACTAGACCGAACTTGTGTTCCTATAATAATAACAAATCCAATCCGACCCGTATATGTTGTGATCCTAATAGTTAACATCTTTGCTTTCTCAAAAAATTTCCGATCAAATTAAAATAATACACTTAAACAGAAGCGAACACGGTGGGCTAATTGAGTTTAGTTTAAATTAAGAAAGGAAAAGGGGCCGGCGGGAATGGCATGGTAGCGTCAAAACCACAAAATTGAAAAAAAAAGAAGGAGAGGTGCTGTTTTATTATTATTATTTGTCAGCAAATGAAAGGGTAGTTAAAATCTTAGAGATTCAAATTTCTCAAATTGGCTTGTAATCCCATTCAATTCACCCTTTCCTAATTTTTCCAAAATTCCAGCAGGTCCTGCCACTGTCATTTGAAAACAACATAACAAACAAACAAAGAAAAGCCCATGCCCTTTGCTTCAACTCTCACAACACTATCAATCAAAATCCCCAAACCCCAATTTCTCGTCCCCGTACGATAATTTCCCCGCAATTTTCATCGATCCGTATCCGCTCGCATTGCTGTTTCATCCACATTGCAATCTTCCAGGACATTGGATTTGATCTCTGTTTTCCGAAGCGTGAGATTCCTCTCCCTCACCTTTTTCCCACATTGCTTCCTCCAGATAGGTTCGCGCCGATCTGCTTCTCTTTTGCCTCTTTCGTTGCGTAAATATTGCTCTATAACGCGTGTCAGCTAATATTGTAGCTTCGATTTGTAGTTTAGTGTTTTAATGCTTTCTTTACCTCAAATCGGTTTTCTGCATTTGCTTCTCCTTCATTGTAGTTCTCGAGAGACACCTTTTAATTTCGTTCTTCATGGAATGCGTACCGACATTCTGCTGGAGTGACAGTAAATTGTTTAATGCAGCTTATTTTAACCCTAATTCCTTATATTTTTTACTGAGAAGAAGCATATTGTTATGATCATTCTGTTTCTGTGTTGTTATTGGTCTTCTTTTTTTTGGATGAATTGTTGTTAAGTATATTTTGGTTAAATGTTTCTCCTGCACTGGAAGTATTAACTTGTTTTGGATTGAGTTTCTGCTTATTAAAATTCTTAGTTGTTGCAGTGTAGGTGTTATTGATCGAGGGGGTGAGGAGTGTTGAAAACGAGCATGCAGTGGGAGCAGGAGGGGCGGGGGAAAGGGGGAACTGACAAAGGAAATGGGTTTCCTCGGGCAGGTGTTAACTGAAGAGAAGTTTCACTGGCTTCTCTCTAATGAGATGGTTAATTCAATTTTTTGTTGACCTACTCTTTACGCAACACTAGATTTTGGTATGGTTTCAGGTAGCCAGCAGCTTGTGTCTCTGGTGAAGTGGATAAATGCTGTGCTTCCTAATTTTAATCTGCCTTTAGATACTACAGAGGGGGAGTTGAGGGCACGGTTGAGGGATGGATCAGTATTATGCAGCATTTTGGACAATCTTGTTCCTGGTTCGGTGAAGGTAGTAGGGGTGTCCTTCATTGTGTTCTATACTTGTTTATTGCCTTTGTTTTGCATGTGTGTAGTATGCATAGGTTTAATGTTTTTTGTTTTCTAATGTGCGGACATTAAGTTAGAGAGCTTGTTTATTTTTGTCCTCTTTCTTCTAAGAAATGCATTTTTGACTTCAGGGAAGTGGTTCTTTGAATGAGCTAATTGGTGTGAAAAGGTTTCTGGTAGCTTTGGATGAATTGGGATTGTCTGGATTTGAATTGTCAGACCTGGAGCAGGTATAAGAAGTTCTGTTGTGCAATGTAATTTGAGAACATTGTGAGTTATGTTATGTCTATGAATCTAATCTAATTGGCTTGATAAATACCTCATTTGTGTGTACATGGGAAATGTATGGTTTGTTTCATCTTTTGTTACACAATGAAGGAAAACCACTGAACAATTTGATTGTGATATCTACTATTTTATGGTTGTGAGGTTATGTATACTTCAAGTTTCTTTCTTTGATGCTGAAACTGGTACACTTCTATGTACTTCCTTAGGCTGCTGGACTTTGTCTAATAAAATAAACTGGTTGGCCCTGTTCAAACATGACACTCAAATTCCATTTTTCTTTACTACACTTTGTAAGTTTTGCCCTAATAATTTAATCCTGTGGCCTGAGAATGTATGTAGGGATCCATGGTGCCTGTGTTGCAGTGCCTTGAGACTCTGAAAACTCATTTTGCTTATAATACTGCACAAGAAAATATCCAAAGTGGTTCAAGAAAGAGATGGGACCAGTCAAATTTAACATTCTTTGAGGAATCTGATAGTTGCCTCAAGGATGCTTCAAAATTGCAACATGCTGTTGATGGTTCTGTTGTATCAGGTATACTAATCCATTAGAAAGTTCCTTGCTCTCAGTAGATTTATTGAATATTTGAATTTTGTTAAGTCCAATGATGCCACATGATTCATGTATTTGATGCCACCTAATGGAATCAGGATTGGTTGTTGTTTAATTATGTTGTTTCTATTTTTGTTAAAACATTTTGTTTGTTTTACTATACTTTTTGTTTTCTTTATCCAGATGAAATCACTTCCATAGATCATATTGGAATAAAGTCTAATGAACTGTTCCAGTTGAAGCAAGGATTGCTTGCAGATTTTTCTGATGCCAAACTTAATGAAGTATTTAAATCAAACAATTTGGATGTAAGTGATGAGATAATTTGTTTGTCTCTATCAAAGTTTCCCTTTCTTCTTTCTCATACCAGTTCTATATATTATCAATGTTTGAATAATGCTCTTTCTTTCTCTCTGTGTGTGTAATGCCCTTGGGTTTTTGCTGTTAACTCGTATGTGACTCTAATATATTTGTGAAATCTTTTTCTGCAGAGTGTCTCAACTCAATTGCTTTTTAATATAGGAAATAGGATTCTGAGTGATATCTTTGAAAGGAAAAATGGAGATGTACCTCAGGTAATTGGACCAAATACTACTACAAGAAGTAAGGCATAATGCTGTTTTATTGTTCTAGCAAAATTAGTTTTGATTGTGTCTGTGAAATAGTTTGATTTCCCTTCTTTTTTTGTTTCTAGGCTCATCGTGCTGCATGCCTGTTGAGGAAAATTCTGCAAGTAATTCAGTTGCGCTTTTCAAATCAAGCAGAAAACATGAAAAATGTATAATTATATTTCTTTTCACATTTCCCCCTAATAGATCATTAGTTTTTCAGTTGCTCTTGAACACTGACCATTTAAATACGTTGCATACCTGAAGCAAAACAATCTTTTCAAGGCTCGTGAGGGAAAGTATCAAACAAGAATAAATGCACTTGAAACCTTGGCAGTAGGGACAACTGAAGAGAATGAGGTATTTCTTTATTTATTTTTTGTCATCATTGTTGATGGATCTGGGCAATGCCTTACTATCTTTATTATATTATTATTATTACTATCTGCTAATTTAATTTTAAAGTTGTCTCCACTTTCTACAGGTTGTTACAAGTTGGGTTCAGCAGTTGAAGGTGCAAGCCCTATTGTTGAGTTCAAGATAATGAAAGAAACTATCAATATAGATCCTTTTTTTTTGTTAAATTTACTCACTATTTTCAGTCATTATTATCATTGCTAGAGAGAGAGAGAGAAGAGGGGTGTCAAATTACACCAATATACATACATACATTTGTTGTTAACGTACACTCATTTGTTTTTTAGTTGAAGCTACACTGGGGTTGTAGGATTTGTTATGTTAAACTATACCTACGGTGTAGCTTGCTAACATACTACAACTAAAAGACAAGTAGGTGCAAGTTAACAAATAAAAAATGTCTCTCTTCTCTCTCTCTCTCTCTCTCTATATATATATATATATATATATGTATATATATATATATATATATATATATATATTAAGGAAGGATTTAGTTATGCCAAGAGTTAACTCTTACTAAAATTACTTCCTTCAATAATTCTTTGTATATATTAATTTTTATTAATCCAGCTGTTGAATGTTTGAAATATTAACTCAATGATCATGCATGCCAAATTTTAGATGAATCAGACATTTGTAGTTATCTAATCTTATAGTCAAAATTTAATTATATTTTAAAAAAGTATATTATACTTTAAATTGAATTTATTAATAAAATATCAAATAATTTTAAAATTTTATAATATGGGCTTGATCTATTAAATATTGAAGGGAGTAATTTTAACAAGGATTATTCTTGGAGTAACTTGATCTTCTTTCTCTCTCTCTCTCTCTATCTATCTGTGTGAGGTGTTCCCTTTTATCACAATAGATAAATAAAAAAAATGATTTGATATATATTTAAATGTTTTTTTAGCTTTTAAAAATTGCAAAACAAGTAGCTTTTCCAATTATAAATGTGATTTGTGTTAGCTGCTAACTTGCTGCAGTCATTTGTATCTTCAGTATGCTTTGCAGGTTGAACAAACTAAGTTTGAGGAGAAGAAGAAACTTGAAGAGCAGGATTTTTCTCGTTTAAAGAAAGAAAAAGTTCATAGTGAAATCGAAATTTCTGCATTGAAGCAAGATTTGGAAATAGTCAAAAGAACACATGAAGAACATGTTTCAGAGTTAGAATTGCGAGCTACTGAATCTAAAGCTGAATATGAAAAAAGGATAGAGGAACTTAAGCTTCATCTTGCAGATGCAAGAAAGCAAGTGAAGGAACTAGAGGCATTTTCAGAATCCAGATTTTTGAAATGGAAGAATAAAGAGGATACCTATCAAACTATCGTAAATTTTCAATTTGGAGCTTTCCAGGTTTGGTTCTTTGTATTGCTTTTTCATTTATGGTTGCCAATTTCTTTCTTGTGCTATACCATATAATTTGACGCTTTTTAGGAACTGAGAGCTGCTATGAAGTCTGTCAAAGATGATGTGATAAAAACAAAAAGAAACTACTTAGAGGAATTCAAGTACTTTGGTAGGGTACAATGTTTAAAATTTTTCGTGGTTTATCATTGGTAGTTATTTTATGATGGATCAGATGTATTTACAACTAACAAGATGTGCATATGTAGGAATCAAGTTGAAAGGTCTAGCTGAGGCTGCTGAAAATTATCATGTAGTTCTAGCTGAAAATAGGAAATTGTATAATGAAGTTCAAGATTTGAAAGGTATGTATTATATGGTGTTTATCTGAAGATTGTGAACTGGTGATTGCTTGATAGCTGACCTGATTTATTTTTTCTTTTTATTCTAAACCATTTATGAATAGGTAATATAAGGGTATATTGTCGAATTAGACCATTTCTTCCGGGGCAAAGTCAAAGTCATACAACAATTGAATTTGTTGGTGATGATGGAGAACTAATTGTTGGCAATCCTCTTAAACAAGGAAAAGAAAACCGCAAGCTTTTTAAATTTAATAAGGTTTTTGGTCAAGCAACAAGTCAAGGTACTGCATTTTTTTTTCTTTTCTATTTCATGATTATTATTATTAGTACTTGTTTTCTATTGTTGAAATTGATAGTAATGTTCAACTTATACATCAATATTTTTCTTTGTAGGGGAAATATTCAAGGACACTCAACCATTGATTCGATCTGTTCTTGATGGGTACAATGTTTGTATATTTGCTTATGGTCAAACCGGCTCGGGAAAGACATATACGATGGTATGCATTATATTCGTTTAATGCTTTTTTATGTTGCGTATCTTGTCTAATTTACTTAGCAATTGCTTTTCTACTAGAGTGGACCTGGCCTATCATCAAAATCAGATTGGGGAGTCAACTATCGGGCACTTCATGATCTTTTCCATATCTCCCAGAGTAGGAGAAGCTCTATTGTTTATGAAGTTGGAGTTCAAATGGTTGAAATTTATAACGAACAAGTTCGTGATTTACTATCAAGCAACGGTCCTCAAAAGAGATATCCTTTTCTTTTCTTTAATATATATTCCTGGATCCACAATAGTGGAAGCCTTGTGTACTAGGCTTCCCTTTTCATTATAAGTTATGCGACTCTCTATATTCGTAATTAAGCTTGCATTTTTATTCATTTATGTATTGACATACTACTATATGCACATGTATAGAAGATTTGATGCACTATTATTCATTTATTTACTTCATGCATTTTTATTTTCTATCATGTACGACAGTACGTGTCATTATATTTAGACATAGCTTTGTTTACCATTCATTTACTTTTACTTGTTTTGAAGGAAAAACATACCAAGTATTGTTTCCTTGACTTGCACACACTTGGGATTTGGAATACTGCCCAACCAAATGGGTTGGCTGTTCCTGATGCAAGTATGCATTCTGTGAATTCAATGGCAGATGTCCTCGAGTTGATGAATATTGGGTTGATGAATCGGGCAACTAGTGCCACAGCCTTGAATGAAAGAAGTAGCAGATCACACAGGTTATATTCACAGTTTTAAGATTTTCTTTTTTGTCAATTTTCCAATTATGAAGACACAAAACTCATTTTATTTTCATATCACATGATAGTGTTCTCTCTGTTCATGTTCGAGGAACGGATTTGAAGACCAACACACTGTTGCGTGGATGCCTTCATCTTGTAGATCTTGCAGGAAGTGAAAGAGTGGATCGTTCTGAAGCAACTGGAGACAGGCTTAAGGAGGCTCAACATATAAATAAATCACTATCTGCACTAGGAGATGTAATATTTGCTCTATCACAGAAGAGTTCACACGTGCCATATAGAAATAGTAAATTGACCCAACTTCTTCAGAGTTCGTTAGGTAATTGTTGCCATTATTGGTATCAATTTACAGTATTGTTATATTTGGTTTCATTTGTTTGCATTTTGATTTAAGCATATTGCAGTCATGGCTTACTAAATTGCAATAGCTTTGTCCGTTGTATATGATAGGTGGTCAAGCGAAAACCCTTATGTTTGTACAGCTTAATCCTGATGTTGCTTCATATTCTGAAACTGTAAGCACCTTGAAGTTTGCTGAACGGGTTTCTGGCGTGGAGTTAGGTGCTGCTCGTAGCAACAAAGAGGGGAGGGATGTGAGAGAACTTATGGAGCAGGTTATTTCTATTTTTGAATGCATTTTACTTGGATGTTTTAGTTATCAGCGAAGCACCAAATGTTATGAATTGGAATTTTAGTTATTCATTTTGTTTTTTACACTTGTGCCCCATCATCAATATCCAGGTCATCACTCTTGCTGTAGGTTAAGCTGATATTACAATATCATTTACAAACGCACACTGACTTGTATTATTCTTGCAGTTGGCATCTCTCAAGGATGTAATTGCAAGGAAGGATGAAGAGATTGAACGGTTACAGTCACTCAAGGCTAATCACAATGGTGCAAAGCTTGGTAGGATCTCAGTAAGACATGGGTCATCATCTCCAAGGAGACATTCCATAGGGACTCCCCGAATTAGCACGAGACTTGCAGGAGCAAGGAGCTTTGGAGTCAATGGAAAGGCAGCTTCTGACATGGATAACTGCTCAGAGTATAGTGATAAGCATTCAGAAACTGGTTCTCATCAATCAATGGATGATTTCAGGAACAAGTCCAGTTCCCTTCGGTTGAAGTTCACCAGAGATCATATCAGTCAAAATGTCAATGAAGACATTGACCTCTTAAGATTTGGAGATGCGGATTCAGAGGAGAGATTAAGTGACATATCTGATGGTGGTCTTTCAATGGGAACCGAAACTGAAGGTTCAATCAGCAGTATTGTGGAGTACACTCTTTTCCCTGAACTTGAGAAGGCAGCTGAAATTACACCAATGAAGGACACCACAACCGACAACCTTCCAGCTGAGAGCACAGAAAAGTGAGTTCTCTCCCGCCCTCCATCTCTATTAAAAGTTTACAAGGCACATATTCTACCCTAATATAGAATGGTATAGATAATACAACAGTGATTACTGGTACAATGATGACTTTTCATCTCAAATCCAAGTTACTTGCATGGGACCTGTTACCAAGCTTGGAACTGATCTCAATTTGTTTGATTGAATGCAGGCCTATTATGCCATCCAAAATTCCCAAAGCTTCTCAAGTCCCACAAAAAGTGCAGTCAAAACATTCTAGGCATTCAATGAACAAAACCTCCTCGAAGGTTCTGTCAAGTATGTATATTCAATTAACTTGGCCATTTTATTCTGTTATTGTCCAAAATTAATATATCTATTTTACTCTCACGCCTTTTCCTTTTTCAATTAACCAGTGACTCAATCTCCCTTGGTTATTCTGCTTCTTACGTTCAGGTGTTAGAAAACCCGCAGCCAGTAGCTCTTCTTCGGTGAAGCCCCCTAAACGATGGCAATAGTTAGGATGCCAGTTGGATGCAGTAGAGTGCTTATTTATAGCTATAGCCGGTAGGAACTTTTTTATTTATGTTAGGTGATCATTCTAATTACACTTTACTCAAGGCTCAAGGGTCAGCTCAGTTCAGCTTCAATCTGTTATGGAATGAGGCGAATTGCAAATTGTAACCAGTCTGTATGTAAGCATCATGGCCTTTTATGTCATATCACCGAATCTGCTGTATTTACAACTTTCCATTCAGTAATGTTATCTACGATGTTGTATATGTAGCTGAAGGTGAGAAATGTCACAAATTCATCGGACATTAAAACATTGCATTTGAAAACTCTAGCTCGAATGGTTAAAATTGAATCACAATCTTTAGTTTAGTGTTAGGTCCGTTTGACTAAAAAATTAAACTGATTTTAAAGAACTAGTCGAACTAGTTCAAAACTGGTGACGTAAAACTAATTTTAATAGTTTATTTTAATTTTTCTAAGTTCCCTTCTGGATTTTTTTTATTTAACTAATTTTTTTTAATTAAATAAAGGAACAATGTTAAGTATTATTTTGGTGTCATTGATTTTTTTACTTCATATAATATAATAGTCAATTTATGTTAATTTAAATTTTCATTATTTTTTTTTTGGAATTTTGTATTCATTTTTTACTTTTATATATGTGTATGTGCATAATTTTTTTTTATTAATTTACCCACCTTTTGTAATACATAGAGCTTCGGGTGTAACCATGACCGGTGCATGTATCTATGCTCCTTGAGGGTCCGTTCGATAGGATAAAAATAAATAAATTGAGATGAAAATTTTAAATTAAAATAGAGTATAAAAATGTGAATATTATATACTTTATTAGTTATTTTTTTTCTTTTTCACTTCAAACAAGCATCTTGAGAGTTGAGACTAAGACACCAGTATAACTGTCAGACTGCAAGATTTTCGCTTTAGAAGTTAATTGCTAAAAAAAAATAGTAGTAATTTCGTTCGAATCCAATCCTGCTAATTCATTATACCATTGAGTCTGGGAAGAATTAAATGCATATTTTTTCCCTACCTGGTGGAATAAGAGAGAATTAATTTTCATAGCCCTTCCAAACTCTAGTTGAGAGATACCCTGAGTTTCCATGGAAAAAAATCCCATTGTCCAAAAAAAATTTAATATTGTAGAAGGGTGAGGAAATGTTATGTTATTTAATAAATGTTCATTCTTACTCATAGTAGCTTGAGAAACAGTCTGGCTGGTGTAGTTGGTTATCATACTTGTCTCACACTAGAGGTCTCCGGTGAAAACCTGGGCTCAGATATTTTATTTTATTTTTATCATATTGATGTCCTTAATTTCTACATGTGCTGTCATGTATTTTATAAACTTCATTCTTTTAGACTTAAAAACCCTAAAGGGCTTTAAGGATGAAAAAAAACTATTTTACAAGATTAAAACGATTTTTTTTAGGGAGTAAAAAAAACGCTAAATTATAAGGATGAAAAATGTATTTAATTTTTTTTGTTATTAAAAACAAGTTAACAAATAAATAACTTTTTTAGTGTAAAGCTAAATTCATGTCTAAGAAAATTATTGAATATTTGTTACCCAAATGTAAGAAAATTGAAGCTTAATAGCGGTAAATTAAACTCAATTAGAACAGTGTATTAGGTTAAAAATTATTTAAATTTTTGGGATGCAGATAGTTTTATTAACATTGATTCTTAAGATTAATGTTAAACATGGTAAGATTTCATGAAAATTATTTTTTATATTGAAAATTATTTATTAATAAATGGTGCATTTTTTTATTAATTAAAATATGTTAACATTTTTCGTAATTTCAAAAATAAAATAAAGTGATGTTTTACATTAACAGGCAAAAATTTGAGTAATTTGCATGAGAATTTAGGTTCTAATTCCAGTGTTCTTATTGTACATAAAAAGAAAAAGTAATGTTTCACGTGTAAATCATTAATTCTCCCTTCCTTTCTAAATTTGTTTAATGTTTTTCTAAAAAAAATAAAAAATATTTAAATTACATTAATTTACATTATAATATTATAATTTATTCTTTTATAATTTTTTATATTATCTTTAACTACTTCATTTTTTATATATAAAAAATTTAGAAGAATTAAGTCTCAAGAGTTCACTAAAAATATGATAAGTCTCAGTTTAATAAACACTTATAGATATATTTTTAGATAACCTACCAATAAGATTCTGGTGTTAGCTGTAAGGATCCTTTATAACTACTTCATTTATAATTTTATTCTAATTTATAAATACATCTTTGAGTTGTCCATTATTAAATCCTTCTATAAGATAATTTTTTGTCGTACATCATTTGATAAGATAGTATTTCTTTTCAAATGTAAATGCCACAAAGAAATAATATGAATATTTGACTATAAATATTTTGTAAATAATCAAAATTATTTATTTATTTTCTTAATAACTTTACTATATAAGGGTGTAATTAGAAGCAGAAAAATTGATGGTAAATTAAAGGGAAGGAGGAGGGAGGTGGTGAAAACAAACAAACAAAGGCTAACGAGTAAAGAAAAAGAGTAATGCTGATGAGAAAACAATTTGGGGGCAACCGTAAAATCTTGAGCTTCTTAAACCCTTTCTCCCCAAACATGAATTTCAAAGATTCTCGCCACCATCCACCGCTCTCATCAATGTTTCACTTCTTAATCAACATCAACTTTCAAATATAGCTCTCTCTCTCTCTCTTCCGATAATTTCATTCTCTTCTTTTTTTCTGCAGAGTACCTCATTCACTTAGTTCCCTTGATGTTCCCAATTGTGATTCGGGTTCCATTCACTTCATTTCTATATTCTCACACAAATGAGAAAAAAAAATTAACAGGTAAAAATATCGCTGGTTTAGTGGTTTTTAGTTCTGTCTCTAGTCTCTTGTTCCATGTGTATTTCATAATCATGAGTCGTAAGCTTGACCAACAATGTTCATGTTATAAATTTCCCAAGAAAAAAAAAAAGTGGGGATGGTCCAAAATTGAAACTTTGTCAGTCAATCCTAATTGACACTTGAGCTTAACAGTTAATGTTGTCTGCAATTCATGGTGTAATTGACAGTTAATTTAGTTTGATTTTCAGGCTCTTCTATCCAGACATTTTCGGGCTATCGGCGGCTTCTTGAAGGAGACACAGAAGATTTGAGAATATGTCTGGATGCAATAAATCACCCAAAAATGGTCAACAATCATTCAAATATTGGCGGATTCAACACGGAGGGGCATCCTCTGAGGCCGTTCTTTCTTGTGTAGATTATTCGCCATCTCTTTCCACCAATGAGAACAAGCAATGCTATGGAAGTTCTCAACCAAAGTCCCCTCAGATACTGAGCACATCTCAGCTCATCTCGGCTATAGGCCTGATATGGGATTCTGCCAGTCGCCCGCTTTCGGTTTTACTTTCGAAGGAAACTGTGAATCAGGATGATAAAGGATTCCAGAAAGAGAAAATTCTGGATAGCGTTGATGAGAGAAAAAATGATTTGGTATATGCTTCAACCGACATTAAGTACTATCCTGTTACTGAGGGAGGTGCACAGATTGTGCAGGGAAAATTGGATTTCCCTAAGGTAATGCAGAAGATATCAGTACTTGACTCTTCTAATGAAAGTCAAGATTATATTGATTCTTTATTCAAGAGGTGTTTGCTGGCTAGTGATAAAACTACAAATAAAGATTGGAAAGAAATGGAACTTAGGAGGGAGGAAATGTCTTGTAAATCAGGAAATGTATATTGGTGGGTAGGTAGGAATATTACTAAGGCGCTAAATTGTCAAGTGGATGTTGCCCAACCTGAGATCCCGGAATCTAATGCTCCAGTTGCTGGGGGTAACATTTCAGTAGATACAAGCACCCCTGCATTGGCTAATGAGAGTGACGTGTCTAGTCCTAATTCAATCACACATGAAACTCAATCATTATATAATGCTGCAACTCTGAACACAAGAATAGTTAGCCCTCTTTGTTCAGACTATTTTCTTCAAGCTGTGCCTGATACTTGTCAGATCCTTTCTTCTAGTATCTGTGCGGACTATCATATTAACTCTCTAGCTTCATATAATAGTGCTTCTAATCAGTGCCAACATGAGATTGATGATAACAAATCTCTGGAAATCCAAAGAAGGCATTTCTTGGATATAGCTGATGATGAACCTAAGGTTCAGACCTCTGCAACCCATCTAAAACCTTGTAATTACCAAGCCAAGCAAGAACATGTTTTTTCTGGGGCGTTAGCTGGTATATGTGTCAGCCTTTGTCTGCATCCTGTTGACACAATTAAGACAGTCATTCAAGCATGCCGTGCTGAACACAGGTCCATCTTTTACATTGGGAAGTCAATTGTTTCTGATAGAGGTTGGTTTTGTAAGAGAAATTATGTTCTTGCTAGATATCTGTGTAGCTTATATGTCTCATTTCTTTTAGATTTCTCTCTTGAATTAAATACTCTACTAGATGGCTCCTTCATAGAGTTGATGGACTAATTTCAGGTTTGCTTGGACTGTATCGTGGAATTACCACAAACATTGCATGTTCAGCTCCAATTTCTGCAGTTTATACTTTCTCCTATGAATCAGTTAAAGCAGCTTTGCTTCCTCATCTTCCAAAGGTAGCTCATCTTTCTCCATATTCTACTCATTTAAATGAATTTGTTTGAAGTTGGTTATCCTTGCTGTCTTCTGCTTTGCTTTTCCATGATTCCTTTATTTCTATATGTGGTACCTTCTAGGTGGGAGAAACTGCAAGTTAAACATCGCTGTAAATATTATAGTGTTTGACATCAGTAACTCTTACTATTATTTTAGTGTTTATTGGCATAAATGAGGTTTCAATCATCTTTTCGTGCAGGAGTATTATTCTTTTGCCCATTGCATGGGAGGTGGTTGTGCAAGCATTGCCACCTCTTTCATTTTTACTCCCAGTGAGCGAATAAAGCAGCAGATGCAAGTTGGTTCTCATTATCGCAACTGCTGGTATGCCTCCGTTTTTGGGATCATCAGTAGACCTTGGCTTTATGCATTTGTTGTGAATATTCAATCATTGTAATTTGTGTTATTGTTTCTGAAGCTCTTGTAAAATTTCTGTGTGGTTTGGTCATGTCAAATATATATTTCCTGTCAAGAGATGCTTGTTATGTCTGTGTAAGCTCATGACTTCAAACTTTCACTGGAATTTTTTCCCATGCAAGGCCTGTATAATTGTATTAATTTTATTTTGCTATGAGCCTTACGAGTATATCTGTGCAGGGATGTATTGGTTGGAATTATCAGAAATGGTGGTTTTTCCTCCCTATATGCAGGTTGGAGAGCTGTACTATGCCGGAACGTTCCACATTCAATTATCAAGGTCAGTAGATGTTTTTAATATTGAATGCATATTTATTGAAGTAGCTGATGCAGACAGATTTTGTCATCACCAGGGGGGTTTGCATGAGGTTTTGATAGTGTGTGTCCAACAGTCCCTCATGCAGTCATGCTGAAAATTCATTATTTTCCTTGTTGGCTGCAAAGTGTGACCGCACTAAAGATTCATGACTCCCATGAGGATTTTTATTTCTTACTCTGAGAGCAAGTCTGTTGTGATTATTGTTGTTTTCTCTCAATCCCCCTCTGTTAATATTACTTGGTCTTCTATGATTGCCTTTCTAAGTTCTTCAGAAACTAAGGTTTTATTTATTGCTTTTTCTTGTGACCAACTGTAGTTTTACACATATGAAAGCTTGAAGCAAGTGATGCCATCTAGTATTCAACCCAACACATTTCAGACTGTGAGTTAATGTTTGTTCCTGGCTCTTAACCATCATTTTTTTTGTCTCATTCCAATGAATGTAACTGGGATGATTTTACAAATTTCTGTAGTTAGTGTGTGGAGGATTAGCTGGATCTACGGCTGCTTTATTCACAACCCCTTTTGATGTGATCAAGACTAGATTACAGACACAGGTATGTAATAAACATGCCCTTCAATTGTATAAATTCTTATTGCTACTACTGAAGAATAATCTGGTGCAGCCATCTAATTAGATGTCGAAGACAACCTTTCTTAACACTAGGTTTCTGAAACTTTTTTTTATTCAACTATGTTCAATATCATTTATCTTGTTATCCTCAATACTATTATTATTTCAGTATGTTATTTTAAAGAATTCAATACATTTTTTAGCCACTTTTTTTTGGTTAATGTATGTCATTTTACTCTTAATTCATGGTTCTGATAGAAGTGAGTGCGCCGCAGATTCCTGGGTCTGCAAATCAATATGATAGTGTGCTCCATGCACTTTACAAAATTAGTAAGAGTGAAGGATTTAAGGGCCTGTACAGGTATCATTGTCTGAATCTTGCCATTATCATTTAGATCAAAAGAAAATATTTTATAGGAGCAACTGCTATACATTCTGTCTTGAAATCTCTGTTCAAATGTGAATTGCACATTTGATATTTGTCTTTTGATGTGCTTTGTATGTCTATCATCAGGGGGTTGATTCCGAGGTTGATTATGTACATGTCTCAAGGATCACTGTTCTTTGCTTCATATGAATTTTTCAAGAGGACATTTTCTCTGGAAGCATCACATCCCACTGATTTATGCATTCAGGACAATGACGGGAATGCTGAAGAGTGAAGAACGCAAAAACTTTGAATTAACAGGTCCATCATAGGGTGTTCCAGCAGCAGCTTCCCCAAGTCTTGATAGTTTGCATTCTTGATAACTTGATAGTGTGTGGAAGAAACATTTAATTGTGCCACAAGCTGTAAGCAGTGTCATACTATAGATTTAAAGAATAATGTTAAATCCTTTTGTAACATTATCTTACAAGTCTTCCTATTTATTAAGTGAAGAATGAATTGAAAGCATAGTGTTTTCAAGATTTTTTTTAATGTATTTATTATTTTATAAAATATTAGGATATAGTATTGTTTTTAATTTAATAAAAGAAGTATTAATTTTAACAAAATATATGATATAAATATATTAAGAACAATTAACTCTGGGGAATAATATATATATATATATATATATAAAGTAAATATAGAAAGTGGGAGTCAATATAATTTTTCGTTGATGTGGGATTTAGATTTTTTTTTAATATAATCTCACGCTCGATACTTTCAGATTTAGTGCATGGATAATATAGTGGATGACTGGTTCTAGTTGATGCGAGACTTGAGTTTTTTTACTAATGTATCCTCTCACGTCCAATATTATTAGATTTGGTGTATGAATAATATGGTGGGTGATTCATTTAATGCATTTAGGATTGACTCTGATACCATCTTATAATATGAGTTTGAGTCTAAATCAATCATGCAAGTTATCTCATAAGATGAGGGTTGAAAAATGAGAAATAAAATAAAATAAAATTAATTGTTGGATTTTTTATTAAAGAAAAATAAGTGAAAAATAAAGTACAAATATATAAAAATAGAATTATGACCTTCTTCTATCCATTTTAGCAGAATAAACATAATCGGTGGATCCCATAAAATTGCGCTAGTGGTTTTTTTTTTTTTATTTTAAAGATAGACAGTGCGGGTTAAAAGAGACTTTTACACTGAAATACATTCTAATTCATTGAAGACAGAAGTTAACTAATGGGTCCAGGGTCCAATATAATTCAAACTCAACTCTTGCATAAATCTATTTAACCAAACAGGCACAGGCTATTTCTATTGTGGCAAAAATATTTCCATTGTTAAGATCAAACACATATTTCTAAATTTATTTTTAAATTATATTTTTTAATCTATAAATTATAATTAATTTTTTTATAATAAATTTATATTTGAATATATCAATTATATTATGGATTAAAATAAACAATTAAAAGGATCATTAAAGTCAGCCTAGTAGTGAAAGTTTGGGTAGTTTGCACAAAATCCTAGATTCGTTCTAACCTTGTTGCCATTTTACATTAAAAAAAACAATTAAAACCAATAACAAATAAATATAAAAAGGAGAATTTTGAGACAATTGGAAGAGAAATGTTTTAGCTATTTGTCGAGATAGTGTAAAATGCATATCCACGAGAAAAAATAATATTCAAAATGTTATTTGAGTATGGAGGATAAGAAACGCACTCTTTAAATTGTGTATTCGGTTTTATAATATAAAAATATAAGGGAGTGTTTGGTTTGGTTGTTTTCTATTTTCATTTTCACTGAAAACAGAAAACGGTGATGAAAATGTGTTTGATTGGATTTTTGAAAACATTTTCAGTGAAAATGAAGACAGGAAACAACCAGAAAATGAAAATAATAAATTTTCGTTTTCAGTGTTTTCTCAGTTGAGAACAGAAACCTCATTTCGGATAAAATGAAATTGTGGTGACAATGAATGTAATTTTAAACAAATCTAAAAATACAAAAAGACAAAAAGTTAATATATCATAAATTTTCAGTATTTTTATTTCATGAAAACAAAAAACAAGAAGTCAAACCAAACATATTTTCAAAATTTTAATCTTTTGAAAATGAAAACAGGAAATGAAAACAAAAAATGAAAATACAAACCAAACACACCCTAAATATCTTAAAGATATTAATTAAAAATAGCAACACAAAAATATTTAGTTAAAAAAAGATTTGTAAGGTTTATAGCCTAGCAATTAGGAAGTATCTTTACTACCCTATTTCTTTGAATTTTCAAAAGCTTGGGTCCATACTCAAAGAAGAGAGACTAACAATTCTTGAAATTACTCCAATCCACTTCCCATCATTTATATAATTTCAGAATCTTAATAGATACAAAAAAGAGAGAAGGGATTGTTATGCTATTTCCTACTGGGTGTAAAGTATCCCCCTTCTAACTATCCCATACAATATGGACAATTTTCGGTTTCTATCCTACTTAACTGGAACAAAAGAACTTATACAAAGACTGATTCTGACACCTCTAATGTGCTATCCCTATCAGATATATATCACCAACCCCATTGCACTTTCTCAGAGTGTTCAACAGATTCTGCAAGCAGGTCATTGTGTCTAGCAACAAAACCTATATATTGATGCAGAGTTGCAAACCCCACCCTCACTAAGATCCTCCGCACACTTGTTACCAATTTTCACAGGCCATCTCCAAGACCATAATGTCTTTCTCCAAGCAGCAATGGCATAAAGGTGGTATAAAGATAAGAAACTAGTCGTGTGTTTGGAGGCACGGTAGAAACATCAGAAACTACGTCAACAACGTGTAACCAAACATGCTATAGATGATGTGTTTTCCATTTAATCACTACAGCAGGGCTGGTCAGGTCTATACTTTATACGCGTGCAATAGGAGAAAAAGGCGGGTTCAGCACATAGGATCGAGGAAGTCCTTTCTGATTCTTGCAACCAGTCTCCTTCTCAGTTGTGACTGATTTGAAAAAGAAATCAACATCCTCCTCAAGTAGCATTTTCAGTGAACTGCACTGAGATAACTGTTGGTTTTTCTCGTGACTTGCATTGCTGAAGGCAGAAGTTCCATGCAAAATGGCAACACAGATGGAGAATGCTTGTAAAGTGGATAATTGTGCATGAAAATCAACAGCATAATGCCCCTCTTCAATTCTTGTCATGCTGAAGGTAGGACTGCTTCCTTTTGCTCCCTGTGCACCAAAAGGTCAGACATGTATTAGAAAAAACAATAACAATCTCTTAAAGAAGCAAGTTAAAATGGTAACACTGAAGGAAGCAGAGAAAGCTGTAATAAGAAAGTGTTATTCGAAAACCTAAATAGATGCATCTCTCATGGAATTAATTCATTGATCAATCCTACTATTAATATCATTTTGCTTTCCTAAATACCTGTATGCATTCTATCTTTATATCAACATTTAGAAACAGCTCTAATTCTTCAAGCTAATTTGAGAGGATTTTCTAACTACAGAGACACTGCAATTTTGCACTGGATTGCACAAAAAGTTATATATATATATATATATATATATATATAATACAAAAGTACAACAACAGCTAAGCCTTATCCTACTAGGTGGGAGAAAGAAAAGATGAAGTGAATCACTAAAAATTATCCTACTAAAAGTATATTTGCAGAAGAACATGTTCATGAGATTTGACCAGCATACTTGAAAAAGCAGATGCAACCCATTAAAAAGTAAGAGGTTGATTAAATGTCTCAGAATGAAATGTTATCAATAAAAAATTTCCTTGGCCATTTATTATCAGTAAGAGGTTGGCAATTTCTCTGAACTCTCTAAAATTCAACCAGAAAAGTTTTTGCATTACGGCATATGGTTCGGTGGAAATCTGGAACATAACCAATGAATGGCTACATAAGAAAGTGGAATCCATTTTGGGAAATGGAATTAAAAAATGCCCATTTTTTATTCCATATTTGTCTCCTAAGTAATTCAAAATTAAAATACTGTAGCATTTAATCATTTTAGATTTTAGAGGGCAAGTCTTGGTGCAACAATAAGGTTGATGCCTTGTGACTTGGAGGACACAATGAAATTGCGGAAACAACCTCTCCACTAATCGGGGGGGTTAAGGCTGCATACATCTGCGGCACCACCCAACCCTCATTAGGTGGGGCTTGGGAGCCTCGTGCACTAAGTCTCCCTTTAATGTATTTTCAATTCCCTTCAAAGAAAGTGTCTGAAATTCAACTTATACCTGAACAAAAAGTTCCAATGGTTGATGTTCCTCCATGAGTGAGCAGTCTTCGGCAAATTGAATAGTAGGATTGCCTAAAAGAATAAGGGGACAGGCCATGTCCCAGCCACCACAGTCACAACCTCCACCATGCCTCAGTCGATCAAGTAATGACGAGGGAGCCTGGCTTTCAGCATTTGGCAAACCATGATTGCCAGTTGGTATTACCACCTTTACCTGTTCCTGGATTTGGTCATAATGAAGACTTTTTCTATCTTTTACTGCAGAGAGATCACTTCTGTTGGAACATTCTTTAGCACTTTTTCTTTCTCCTCTTTTGTACTTCAAGCTTTCTCTCTTAGAAAACGGAATTTGCAAGACAATGGCAGCAATTTCAAGGTTTGGATAGCATTCAGTGGACAGGTAAGGATAAGAATTTAAATCATCAAATTCAACACTGCTTGATAGAGGCTTGTCTTGAAGTTTATTTTTGACCACATGGTTCCCATCCAGCCCCAAAGTTTCCTCCTTCAATCCAACATGGGAAGCTTTTGGAGTTTTAGAACCATCTAGTTCACAGAAAGACTTTTTTTCACGCGAAACACTCTGCCTTGAGTGTGTAAAATCATACAACACAAATTCTGTCACCATAGAGTTGTCAAATACTTTGTCTTCTAGTTCAGAACCTAAATTACAGGAAACTAGCATCTGTGCTACTATTGAGGAATCTTTGTCAAAATCATGGGATCCCAACCCATTGGCATTGCTCTTCTTTCTATTATCAATTGAGTGAAAAGTATACACCCAGTTGAAAGCATTACCTGTTCTCCATGTCTTGGCCACAAACACATCTTCAGGGCACTTCACCTTGAACTCAAAAAACAGCACTCCATGTTTATTTTCCATTTTGAGATTGCCATGCAGATGAACTGGTGAAGAAGCTATACCTGAATACTGGATTTCTCTGCTGATAAATTCAGAAATAATGTCAGAATGCTTTCCTTTGTTGGATAAGTCATTTAGCAATGATTTTTGATAAGTCCTATGTCTTGCAATGTTTGCTATGCCATTTGATTTGATCTCACTATTTTCCTGTATCTTACTCACTGGACTTCTCAATGATTTTGACTTTGTGAAATGATTCAACCTTTTCCTGCAATGGGTGACTTGGACTTTTGGACTTGATCTCGATGAGCAATCACTTCCTAATGGAGATGGCATGCGAGAGATCCCTGCCTTAGCTGAGAGTGACTTTTGCAGCCAGTGGACCATGTCCTTTTCAACATGATAATTGCCATTGATTACAGAATCAGAAACTTTGTCACTTCTGGACTTCAAATTTATAGATTCTCTCCCTTGTACTGTGGCAGAGTTCTTATTTTTAACATCTGAATTTATACAGATTTCAATAAAGCTATTTGGAGAGTCTGGCGCCTTGCAAGTCCTGGACCTGGATATCTCTGAAGATCTCAGCCCAGAACCTTCATCATCTGAACCACATAAAGAATCAACAATGCTACCTACGAAAGAGGTGTCACTCCTCCTTGAAATTTCTATTTTTCTCCTTCCCTCTACCATGGTGCCCATTTTTTTTATACTTTTCACTTCCTCTGAACTCTGATACATGGAACTGCGCCTGGTTTCTGTATTACCTTCCAATTCATGAGGTCTAGAGAGATGGCTCTTACATGAAGAACTGCGGAAGCGAGCAAATTTGATCCCAGCAAAGCCCTCCTTGAGAGTAAAAAAATCATCTTTCCCAGTGGGTTTTCCCTTTTTAGATCTCTTCTTCACATTCACACAGTATTGATGAGGTGGAAGAACAGTATTGGGACTCAAACCCACTGAAGACTTGTCATCAAGATCCAGCTCCAACTCTTGTCCCATTGATGAATCCAAAGACCTGCAATACCATTAAGAAAAAAGAAATAACATATATTAGTTTGTGGCAATGCAACACGTACATACTCAAACAGACCCAATTCCACTTGACAAAATTGGCATAATGCTGCATGGTACCCTATCATCTAACAAATTAAAATCAGATGGCTACAATTACCCGGAATACAAGGGAGATCTTCCATTGAGGGGTTTTTTGTTGGACTAAAAGAAAAAAAAAGGCTATAACATCACATTGAGGAGTCCATATAAACTGTATCAAAACTTTGGCTGTAATAATCAAGGGATTCAGCTTCAAATATTTTAAAATGAAGGGATGAAAATAGCAATTGATGCAGGAAATAATATTTCATAAAACAAACTGTTTATTGCAATTAAGAAATGATGGCACTAAACACTGTAGAACAATTGTCCACATTCTCATAAAACATGTTATTTTGCAATGACAATTGTGACCTTGCAAACAAACATTATTGTAAAGGCCACGTCTCAGCAGTGCCCTACAAATCATTGGTTATAGTTAGATTAAGAAAAAAAGAACAATATTGATTCCAAGCGCCGAAAAAGAAATGCCTTATGATCTGTAGAGTACCAAAAAAATTGCAAAAGGAAAAGAGAAAGGCTGGAAAGAACGCTGTATAATCTCCATAACACCCAAATGTGAGTAAAGTGACACAGATGAGTGCTGCACAAATGTTTAATCAAAAACAATAACAAAGTACACAATGATTATGATACCAAACCATAACACGGAGAAATGCAAAGAAAGTAGGAATTTTTTTTTGAAAAAATAAATAAATAAGGGAAAAGGGCATACTAGAGTAGATCTTGGAGAAGTAAACTGAAGAAAAGGTGAACCCCAAGAAGCAGCTTCAATGCACAATCATAAATCTCCAAACTTGAGCATAAAGTGTGCAGGAGAATAACTTAAGAAACCAACCCATTTGATTAAAGAGTAAAGTCCTGGGCCATTTGTGTTGTTTTGTAACTCATTCACAAAAAGCAGTGGGGGAGACTGAAACAAAAAGAAAGCTCAGTTCAATCACCTCAATGGCAAATGGTGCCAAAAAGCTTTGTTAGAAACAGTAACGGAAACAACAGAGTGCAAGAGAGAGAACTCAGAGAAGCATTGAACTCTCTCTCACATGAGTAACAGCACCAAGCTACGTTAATGCACATGATGACCCTACTAAAACAAAGGCATGCTCTTCAAGCACCATCATGCCATGTTCGTTTCTATTTTTTTTTTTTTTTGCTTTCCTCATGTATTTATTATTGTTATTTATTATTGCCTCCATCCGTCTCATAATAATAAAAATATTATTTCAAAATAATTATTATTTTAACTTTTTAATATAATATTAATTATTTTTTCTACTCATATTTCTTATAATATTAATGATATATATTAAAAAATAAAAATAAATTAATAATAAAAATAATTTTATAAAATTATTATTTTCTTTCATTTATTATTAATTATTTTTTATTTATATAAAATAATTTAAAATAATAATTATAATAAAACATACAAAATATTATTTATTTGTGTCCCACATAACTGTCAGCATGAGACCAGCGATCTAAGCAAAGCAAGCGAGCAACCCGAGAAAGAATCGAGAGTGCCCTCGTGAGATGACAAATGACACCATCCAGCCACAAACTTTGGCTTTAAGTATTTTCACTTATTCAGTGCACAAAGGGAAGGGTAATAGTGGTATTTAATGTGGTCTTACTACAGTAACAGTGCCACTTGGAGTTTACCTTGTTTATGTTTCAGTAAAAAAATCATTATCTTATGTCTTCGGGAAAGGCAGGTATGACATAGTATATTAACTAATAAAGAACGGAATCCCACAATTAATTAATTAATAATTCAGTAAGTGTATCAGTATATATACATTAATAATAAGATACTACAATTAAACACCATGAACGGTTTTGTCGAATTGAGAATCAGATCTGCAGTTTTCCTATTGTGAGGTGAAATTTATTGGCAATAAAGTCTCTCAGTTGTTGTTTTATATTTCCCTATCGGGCAAGGCAAGTAACTGTAATACTCGGAGTTGAAGCACAATTTTACTTTTGTTGAGTTTGATTATTTCTTAATTAAGTTTTATTTAAAAAGAAAAAAACACGGAGTTGAAGGTGTTCAAAGATGTTTGACCAAATCAGATAGATTAAAGTGTTTTCGGTGTTTAATATAAGGTGCAATGCCAACAGGGGTAGAGGCGTAAATTTGCTTAAGATGAATAAGGACAAGGAGAGAACCTTATATTTTTTATGGGGGCAGGAGGTGGCCAAAGACAAGGGAGTGTATTTGCATGTGATTGGATTGGGTGGGGACGAACCCAAATTCAATGTCTGTGGTGTGCCTCACATCAAACGCATGGAATCTTGGACTCACGACTTGCCGTTTTTTCATCATTGTCCCTTTCGAATTTCATGTTATAGTTCAAAAATAAACAAATTCATATTATTATTGTTAAATTTTAAAGTCTTACACTACCCTTCATCCTCCCCAAAAAAGAAAAAGAACAAACTCCAACACCTCATGTTATCCGTGAAATAAAACCATTAAATATATTTTCTTATAGAGATCAAAATCATATGGAAAAAATTATGGAAAGAACCTGATCTCAATCAGGTTTTTTCATCCACGTATATAACAAATCCATGTTAAGAAATATGATCTCAATGTCACTCAAATCATCTTGGTATATATTATAAGTTTATAATTAAACATATTTAAACTAATATAATGATTTGAATTACTTAATTTTAATAAGCACATATCTAAATAATTCATTCAACCAATTTTTAGCCTACAAAAAGTATCTCTTGTGAACTATTTTTTCAAACTATTTTTTCAAACTGAAGATACTAGATAGAAAGTAACAACCGGATCCTGAACATTATCACACCCAAAATGGCAACACCCAGTGTTCCAGGACGTGTAAAACTCAAACGCAAATGGCTATAGTACCATTCTACTTAAGTATTTACAAACAACATTTAGTTAAAGCTATACACAGAAAACCAACGGTTCCGTTGTATGCGAACTATATACGATCTTTTGCTACTATCTGTACAAAAAAAAAAATCTAAAATTAACTACAGCACATGATAACTATTCCTAGCCACTAGTCAGCGAGTTTTGAAGCTTGGATGTTTCCATCTTTCCTAGACTTGCCAAATATTAAAGATGTCATTCTTTTCAGATTCACGGGGACTCACCAGCTTCTTCTCAACATCTTCAAATTTTGCAGTGGCCCATGGTGCCGTGCCTACACTTCTTTTTGAATCTGATGCATCTATAGTCAGCTCAGACACCTCATCACGGGAAGCAAACCAGGAATGACCACAGGCAGTACATTCCAGCTGAACGAGCAGGGCAACAATCAAGCAAAGTTATGAAAAGCATAGGAGATGGTTTTGGAATTACAGATATCAGTAAAAAGTAAGGTGCAAACCTGATATCGATCACCATGTCCAGCATGGATAATATCCCTCAAGCCCACCTTACCCTCTGTGCATCTATGGCATCGGGCACCTGTCATCTGTTTCCTGGGAAGAGAAAAGCTAATGGTCAGCAGATATCGTCACACAGTTTAACAGAACATGATATTGTGGCAGGAAATGAAAAATGACCTGCATGTGTTGTGACTCATCAGGCTCCTTCTTGGTTGTTTCCTCAGCAGTCAAACCCTCCTGCAGTTCAAATATTCAGTAAATAACCAAATAAACCATAGAATCGTCAACCAGATTAATATTTTCAAAAGCAGCTTTAAAAAATGATGGTTGTTTTATCAAAATCTAGTTATTTATCTGCTGTATTGGATAGAAAGGAGGAAAAAAAACACAAGAAGAAATTTGACAATATTTTTTTGAAAGTACATCTCCTAGTGTTATTAATTTTTTTTTTAAAAAAAAACTATTTTACAAGTACATTCAGTGAAATTTGACAAACACTGGAATTATTTTAGAATGCCACAACTACTTGTTTACTAACCCCTGTTCTTTTAATAAGAAGAAATCACATACAAAACGTAATCACAAATCAAATAAACACAACTAGGACCAAAATTTAGAAGTAAATGGTTTCATGAACATCAAAATTTCATTTCTAGTAAACTTACACCACTTTAAGGTGGACCAAAATATCTTTTGCCCATCAGTGCACAACTAAATAAAAACCATAGATATATTAGTTATTTAAAATAACAGCTGAGATTGCATAAGATGATATTTATCAAAATCAATTCAGTCCCTGAGAAAATATGCTTATTTTCATAGAAGCCCTTCTTCAAACCTTCTCCAATACACTAATGGAAGAAAACATGAAGCCAATCACTCCCTCAGAAGCAAATGGGATCCAGTTTCCACTTCAAACATCTCCCAACACCAAAAACACTCCTTTTCAGTAGCATGCCACTAAGCAAAAAAACCTTGACACCATCAAGAGCCTGCAATCTGTAGACTTCAGCCAATGAACAAGATCCGTGAAAAGATCTATATTTGTTGACACTCCATGAAGAAAACTAATCAGAGATCTGTAAATTTCCTCCAGCAGCACCCCATCTTAGCTGTCCGGTTCTTCCTCTACTTCCACATCCACCTCCTGTTGGTCGCACTCTCCTCTGTCACAGTCCTCCTGGCCTTCGTCTTCACTGGAGTCCGGTAGAATGTGTTGGTGTCACTTTTCAACGTAGATTGGTTACTTTGCATAATCCCAAATCCACCTTCAAACTGATTCACAAACTCCAAAATGGACAGCACCACCAGCTGAGAGCTACAGGCCGACATGCCAACCCACACAAACTCAACCGCTAACCCCTTCCCATATTCATACAAAACAACGGGTAGTGAATATCACTAATTTTCTACAGTACAAAAAGCCGCTATAGAGCCATGGCAGAAGCATTGTGGAGGGAAGGGTTGGGTTATTTGGAAACATTCTTATTTGTATAGACTATTAGGAAACAAGTATATTATCCAGCTTCAAATTAAATTAATAGGGACTGAGTTGCAAATAATTCCCTGCCCATCAGTGGACACAAGCATTTTTTTTATCGGCCAAATATTAGTTGTTAGTTTGTATTGTTGATCATAAAACTCCTAATACTATTTATAATCAATTAACCTCACATAATCAATGTTAGAGTGATTTAACCCAAGAAGGCTGCCCCATGAAAATACAAAGAAAACAAATCAACAGGTCAAATGCAGGGTGATCAAGATTGCTCAAGAACATAAGGAAAGAGTCTTTTTCCCCATTTGATCTCTCGCAACCCCCTCCCCCTCTACCTCAAGATCCAAATGTTCCAACTTTATCCAAAGACACTTAATAATCATAGGTTTTCACCTCCTTTTGCTATATGACAAGAATATCCATTAAATAGGTAGAATATGCTAAAGACTATTAAAGGTTGAACTAATAATATTGACTGACCAAAAGAATCACAAGATGCTGCTGACTTAAATCAGAAAATAATAGTAAAAAATCTACAAAATAAATTGATCATAAGAGCACAAAACTGCAATGTTCCAATGAAGTAATATATATATATATATATATATATATATATATATATATATATATATATATATCATCATCATCATCATCATCATACCTTCAACTCATTGGGCGTCATATTCAATATTATAGAAGGTTCCAACTCTCCATTTAGTAGACGGCGTGCTAGGATTGCATTGTTCTGTCAAAACAAAAGAAAGAGAATATAAACAAATCATCAAATCATCATTATCACTTCAGAATGAAAAAAAAATCGTATAAATAACATGGATAGAGGTGATAAACTTATCATAGGCATTAGTAATTGAGAAAATATAACTATTGTTATTGCAAGCCATTTTTTATTTTCTTTCTCCATTATAGGAGTAGATATTGTACATAAGTATATTATCTGTTAGCCTATTTTGTTTGAACAATCCTGCTCAAACACATAAATCAACAAAATGCGAGTGGGATTCTTGTGATAAGCTCATAAGAGTCAAAAGAGTGCCCAAAACAAGTGAAGCATTTAACATTAATAAGACGTCAAGAGGAGTGCTAGCAACACTCTCTCTCTCTCTCTCTCTGATACTCTCAATAATTATTTTTCCCCAAGCTTGCTCAGGAAGCCTAATTTCAGTTACAACTCTGTATGTGAGTCAAGTAACAAAGCATTTAAAATTAATATGACGCATGGGATTTAAGGAAAGGAATGTCCAAACATGCCAGGTGCTGATGAGCTGTAACAATAAATAGAAGAGGTTTGCAGCAGCTGAGCAACGTGGAGAAGAGGAGTGGATGTATTGGTAGGGCAACTATAATAAACCCAAAAAAAAAATGTTCCAACTTCCATCCCCTACCCCCAAATTGGGCAGGGAGGGGGGAATGAAGGTGAGTAGTGGAATTGGATGGAATGAATTTTATTGGGTTCCATGTCATGCCATCTTTTTTTTACAATCCAAACCAAACAATGGAATATGATATCATCTCCTTCCTCCAATCCAAACATAACCTTACTAAACTTACCCTTTTTGAAAACTGGAAAAAACTATAACAGAAATGATTATAAATGTGCTAAAAACTACAGCACATAATCACACAAATATGTTAATTACAATAAAAAGAAAGAAAATAAATCAGTTCAAACAAATTGCCAATTTCAAAATTACAATCAATAACTCAACAGTAGTAACATGACCAAGTAAAGATTGCCACCATTCTATCAGACATCTAATATATTAGACTTGGGCATTAGTTTTTCATAGCTACTATAAAAAAATCCATACGATAACAAAAAGTCCCAACTTATCCAAAATAAAATGTAGCAGCAATATATGTATTTTTTAATCATTCAAGTGGATCACTTATAAACATTTCAATCCATATTAGAAGAGCAGCTTCTAACCTTGAGATTAAATACTAATTGTCGTAGCTTTTGGTTATACTTCTGATAATCTGATGATAAGGTATCATGTGAAGCTTTTTCCAGAGCAACTACAGCTGGAACAGCATCATCTGGCCAAACAAAAGGCTTGGAACTCTGTAAATTGAAAAAAAGGAAAATACTGAAATCATTATAACCCTCAACTTGCCTCAAGGAAAAGGAAAATAAATAGAAAATTATGAGAAAACAAACAATCCATACAAGAGATGACCACGGCACCACCACCCAATTTAGTAATTCAACATGTACCTTTTGAACCTTGTCTTCACATTCGTTAGCAGATTCTAAACTTTTGTTATTGCTTCCATTGTTGGCAGCACCAGAATTGTCATTTCCTTTCTCTTCCTTCTTTATGCTGTCATCAGAATTAAACATGAATTGAACACTTTGAAGCAACTTCTCCAAACATTTGTCACGATGGGTATCTCCTGTTAGAGCATTGAAATCGACTAATATGCGATAATGTTCTGAGGCATTATTTACACAACTCCATGGTGTTTCAGGTTTCAGAGGTTGGTCCCCTTGACGAGTTGTTTCCTCCTCCTTTGAAACATCAAGAGGTGAAATGCTCTTTTTCCTTAAGATTCTTTTATTTTTCATCAGATCTTCCTGATCAGCAACAGGTTCTTCAGGCTCAATGTCAAGTAGTTTGCCCAAACGTTGAAGAGTTTTCTGAACAAGCTCATCAATTTCTTGCTGTTTATTGTCCTCATAGTCCTTATCAGTTAGCTTCCAGAGTTTCCTTTCTACTGTGTCATACACCTTTTGCACAATAAACCCAGGATGCTGCTTACGATTTGGAAGCTGTTTGTGTATGGGAACAAAATGAACCACACACTTATGCATAACAGATTCTGCAGGAACATCATCACGGTGGAAACTATAAAACAGCTCCCTTGTGTCACATGATTGCCAGCTGCCACCACCTTTTCTTTCAGCTTCTTCGGGACGATAAAACCACTGTCCTGTGACCATCATGCTGCCATTCAGGGATTGAGTAATGTCCTGATGGCAAAACAACCCCCAAAATCAGAAGGTGGAGAGAGAAAGGTCTATAAATCTAGATTTTGTGGAAAAGGAATGAATAACAGCAGCCTCACCCACACACGACAGAGGAAAAAAGGGGGGCTGCCAGACCCAAAATAACGTCAATGCAGCTCAAGCTGCTCAACAGCCATACGCTGCATACAACATGACAAAAAATTGGCAACCTAGTTACCAAATCTAAAAAAAAGGGCAACATAATGAGCAGAAAATTATTATTTGTATTCCATGTACTTCTGGTAGAATATATTACTTCTTCACCAATGCATGGTGTCATACCCTGACGGCCTGACGATCACCAAAATCCAGTATATGATATCAAAGCAGATACCAAGTGTCATAAAATCTTACTTTCCCAACCCAACAACATATCTTTGAAAAATATTGTCAACTGATGGTAGAATTATATATTTGACAAGAGAATTTACCTTGATAATCGCCACATACGGCTTTTGGTCTTTGTCCTCAGGCGTGAGAAGTATAGGGTCCTCCTGCAGAAACACAACACGCTTCTTATTTCAGAAGGTCTTAGAACCCACTTTTCACAAAACAATCATCAACCTCAAACAATGCACAAGCCAACTTCATGGCAGAAACCTCAAACTACACTTCTCTCTCAGTTGTCAGAAATGAGGAAGAGCGGCAAATATGAAAAAAGTAAACTTCTGGAAAGACTATAAATTGCACTGCCATTGGATAGAGACACTCTTATATATCTAACACTTTTTTTTTTATCTTCTCTCTCTTACTCTCTTCGCGGGTCAATTGTCATTTAGTGTAGGGGTGTCCACTGATTATTTTCCATAACACAATTATGCACATGACGTAAACCCTAGCAGAGGACAAAATGAAATCGAAACTCACGCGTTCAAATCGAATAGCCTGAAATAATTCCTACTAACGAGAAAAGGTAGTACCAGCGTGTATTGGTTTCCGTCGTACTCGAAGGATTCATAATGCTTTTTGCGGCCCCTTCCCTTTCCGGATAGCCTAACCGGTTCGCCAATGGGCTTGGCGTCTTCCTGCGGCGGTTCCTCTTCTTCGTTGGATCTCTCTTCCTGCTTGTCTTTGATTTTTCTCTTCTTCTTCTTCTCTTCCTCTTTCTCCTCTTCCTCTTCTTCTTGGAGCTTCATCCTCTTCCTCTTGCGCTGCTGCTGCTGCTGCTGCTGCTGCTGCTGCTGCTGCTTCGAACAGTTTTCTTCGGAGGCACTGACGGACGATTGCTGCTTGGGAGGAGGCGCCGGCGCCGGCGGCGCTTCGTCCTCGTCGTCGCTGGTTGCGACCTGAGTGAAGCGTCGATTTCCCATTCTTACATCCAGCGCCACCGTGACACGAGAATTTGGATTTTGTTGATGTTTGTGTCTGATAACAAATCGAGAACCTTGCTATTTTTCATGAGCCTTTCAAATAAGGAAAGGAAATTTTTTATACTTCTCTTATAAGTTAAGTGTTCGAATGTTATTTTAGTCTTGAAATTAAGAAAAAATTAAATAAGTTTCTGAAATTTTTTAGGATTTCATTTGAGTGTTTGAAATTAACCTCTTTCCTTGATTTGGTCCTTAATTCATGGACTCAAGTCATGCCCTAAAAAAAGTAATAATAATAACATAAATTTAAGAACCAAAATGAGACAATAGTTAATATCATATACTTAAATTAAATAAGAGTATGTTTGAATAGATAATTTTAACTTAGGAATGTAATTTATTAGAGAATTTAAATTTTTGTAATCTAGAATTCATTGTTTAGATACATTTTTTGAAAAATTTAAATTTTTGGAATTTTAAAACAGAATTTTAAACAACTAAAAATCTGGAATTTCAATTTCCTTCGGTGAGAAATTAACATTCTCTTCTCACAGTCTTATTTAACAAACACCATATGACTTGTGGAACATCGGTCTGAGCGTAGAAGAACACGTATAACTAGCACATAAATTATATTTTTTTATTCATTTTTTTCACCCTCATAATTTTAACTTTTTTATCCAAATACAAAATTTTGAAAATAAAAGAATTTCAATTGAAGTATTTAAAATTCTTAAAATTTTAAATTTCTCATGATTTTAAATTACTCTATCCAAACACACTCTAAGATTTTTTTTGAGTTTCCTTACTTAGAGTAACTAACATGATAGTGAGATAGAAATTCAAAACCGAAATTGGTCTTTTATTTTTTATTTATTTATTGAAAGCTCCAAATTCATTATGAATTTAGGAGAATATTAAGATGAATTACCTTTTGGCATATTACCGGTGCATTATTGGTATAGGTAATTGGATATAATATTTGTTTAATTAATGACCAGATTTGTTTATCAATATTAATCATTAATCAACTTGTTACTGTACCAAAAAAAAATACTAATCAATAATCAACTCGTAACATTATGCAACGAAGTTATCGGGTAAAACTTAAAAATAAAAACAAAAATATCATATGATATTTCAATACAAAGAAAACAATGATAAACTATTAAGTGAAAAGATAGTTTGTTTGGGGTCGAAATTTCAGGAAAAATTTATTTTTTATTGTGAAATTATCAAAGTAAGACATCGATAGACCAATCACTATTTTTTAAAACATGGATTACTTACAAAGTTTTTAGTTAAAATGAGGTTAAAAATTGAAAAAGCAAATGAAAGTACTAATAATTTTAAACAAAATGCTTAGGAAAATGGTATCCGAAGTTCCCCAAGCTACCAAGGCGATATGAGATTCCAAATTCTTTATGAAAGATTTTATAAAGAGGGGCACAAAGGAAAAGAAAAGGTTTTTGTTCAACTCTAAATGAACTGTTAACAAAAGGCTAGGAAGCTCCCCTCGTTCAAATGAAGAAGAATAATTATTTTTCCACCAAGTGATAAAGGGAAAATATTCTATAGTGAATGAAGGATGTAACTGAACCACTCCTACCAGAGTGGTATATAAACACAATCCATTTAATGAAGAAAGGTGGTTCAACTATTTGGATCAGTAGTAATAATGGGTCGCCCAAGAAAAACACTCATTGGTGGCTAGAATTTAGTCAAGAACGAAGATTAATGGTCAGGCAAGAAGAACACTAATTATTGTTAGAAAATTAAAACAAAATGAAAAAAATAAATAAGAAGAAAAATAAAGCCTTTAATTAAATAACAAAATAACAATAACAAAATAACTTTAATTGACACCACATAAATGCACTATATCATACAATAAGCACAACAAAAAAATAAATTAGAAAAAGTCTGGGTTGAAGCGCGTAAACGTTATTCTTAGAAAGAAAGCGTTCTCACTTGCGACAATTCGATCCAAACCTTCTAAATACCAATGTTCTTCTCTAAAAAAATGTTGTTTTGCTCATGTGTTGTGTTTTTAGTAAGGATGAAAAAGAGGTATATATATATATAGACATAGACCCCTTATACAACAACAATAAAATATGATAATTTAAAACCAAATATGATCATTAGAAACCAATTTATAGGTTTCAAAACAAACTCAATAAATTATTGACTTATTAAAATAAAATTTTAAAAAGATAAAAAAATCTAATTTTACATAACAATTTTTAAAATAAATGTTTTATTTTATAAAAAAAACTAATATAAATAATATATATTTATAAATTTTAAATTATAACACAAATATTTACTAACAATTATAACTAGTTAATGGATTACTATTACTTTAAAAGAAAACATTTCCTATACTTCTTTTTTGCATGCTACTTCCTTCTTATTATGACTATTAACTATTTTATATCTTTACAATTGACGGCCGAAAATTGCTTTCGCACCGTTATGGTCGCTCACGCTACAAACATGTCAAGTTTGGAAGTATTTTTAAACCAATAATATCAACTTACAATTTCCTTAATACAACAAAGATGTGAGTGCCTTTAATTTATTAAAACTCACAAATAAAAAATATAAAAACTATTAAAATGAAAAATAAAATATTAAAAATGTAAATATAAATAATTTTAATATTAAATTACTCATTTGATCCCATATAATTTCATTATTCTTATTTTTTTAGTCTTTATAATTTAAAAGTGATTTTTTTAATCCTATAATTTATATTTTAATTATCTTTTATTCCCTGTAATTTAAAAGTATTATTTTTAATTCTTATAATTTATATTTTAATTCTCTCATATGAAACTATAAGAACCAAATAATAATTTAACCTAATTTAAAAAAGACATAAATTAATTGAAATAAAAACTAAAGTATAATTAGTTAAACTTAAGCCTCGAAATTACACTGTGGTTGAGTGGCGTAAGGGGAAACACTGTTTCAGCTTGTCAGCGTGTGAACCGTTTTACCAGAATTTTTAATTAAAAAAACAAGAAAAAAAAAGGTAATGATAGGAACACCGTCGGTTACCCACTATTAAAATGTGATCTTATTTTATGACGAAACGTGTGCCAATTATAGCCGACGATTTTTCCAACGTGGACCGTTTCTTCTTCAATGTTCGATACCGTGCATTCTCTCTCTCTCTTCTTTACCCAACCTTCGTTCCTGATTTATAAACCACAATTTCGTCTTAAAAAATCAGAACAAAAATAAAATAAAAAGGAAACGTATAGAAAAAGCTTTTCCAAGAATTGGCAAAAAGAGAAGAAGGGAGAGAGATTCATGTTCATATTTTCCCCTTCGTGCCCGTCAAGTTTCTGATTCTCTTTTTCAATTCCTTTCTCTTTCAGGTTTGTTCTTCTTCATTCACCTTTCTCTTTCCAACGTTTCTACTATTTTCTTTTTCTCCCTCGCTTTTTGGCGTTCACTTTCTATATTCTGTTATACGCATTTTATTTATTATTTTGTTAGCTATTTTTGCGATTCGAGTAATTGGTATGCTTGTGTTTTCATGAAGGTGATTTTTTCTCCACGATAAAGTTGCGATTTCGCCGGTGTCGTTTTGCCGCAAGATGGTGTCGTTTTCGGGAATATAAAATCAGGGTTGAAGTTCTTTCTTCAGCATTGAATCTTTGGTTACATAGGTTGGTTTCTTTAGAACTCGATTCAATTTCAAATAATTGGTCCTCCCTTTTTGTGGAACTCAATTCTATTAGGTTAGTGGAAAGAGAAAAAAAAACATGGTTGAATCAATTGCTGCAACTTCACTCCTTGGCCACCGTCCAATTTGTGGTGGAAATTTAACCAGGGATGTATCTGTTAAACGCAAATCTTTGAATACTGTTCGGTTCCCAACAACTGAGTTTCTCGGTGGTGGAAGGATTGTGGTTTCTCTGGCTTTGCCTAAATCTGATAAGCAAGATAGGTTTGTGTTTTCATCAATTAAGGCCTTGGCTGTGGAGTTAACAAGAGAAGCACATGCTTATAGGGAAGAGAAATTGCCCAACAGGGATACCAAGATTGATCGTGGATTTGATCAAAGGCCTGATTCGTGGCCTCCTGCGAATAGGGCAGATAAACCGTCGCTTCGGAATCCACTACTCCGTCATGAGAGGATGGGATGTGGTTGGTTGGGTGCTATATTTGAGTGGGAGGGTGTTCTAATTGAAGACAACCCTGATTTAGAGAAGCAGGCTTGGCTGGCACTCTCTCAGGAAGAAGGCAAACCCTCTCCTCCTGCTTTTATCCTCAAGAGAATAGAGGGCATGAAGAATGAACAGGCGATTTCAGAAGTGCTGTGTTGGTCTAGGGATCCGGCACAGTTGAGAAGAATGGCTAATAGAAAGGAAGAAATCTACCAATCTTTGCAGGGTGGGATATATAGGTTCTTGTCTGGATCCAAGGAGTTTGTTAGTGTTTTGATGCATTATAAGATACCAATGGCATTGGTTTCCACGCGGCCTAGGAAGGCTCTTGAGTCTGCTATAGGGGAGATTGGGATTGAGGACACTTTCAGTGTTATTGTAGCAGCAGAGGATGTTCATAGGGGAAAGCCTGATCCAGAAATGTTTGTGTATGCTGCACAGCTTTTGAACTTCATACCTGAGAGGTGCATTGTGTTTGGTAACTCCAATCTAACAGTGGAGGCTGCACATGAAGCGCGGATGAAGTGTGTGGCTGTTGCTAGCAAGCATCCTGTATATGAGCTTGGGGCTGCAGACTTGGTTGTCAGGCGCCTAGATGAGCTTTCAGTGGTTGATTTGAAGAATCTTGCAGACATTGAAATGACTGAATTTGGGTCTGTGGAGCCTGAGATGGAGCTGGAGGTGGAAAAAGATTATGGCTCATCATCAGTTGATGACAATTTCTGGTAAATCCTATAATGTACAGTTGATTGAACCTCATCTGATTGTTGATGATATTAGTTACAGGTTAGTTACTTGTGTATATGGTAATCAGAATAAATGGGGGGAAAAAATGATAAGTGGTATGCATTGAACATTGATGTTACTACTAATGCATTTTCTGTTCATATACATTCACGAATTTTTAGATTTGATTTACTGGTGTTTCCATCCATAAAATAGAATACAAATTACCTCATGAAGTTTAGGTCATTTCTACGATTGATCCTTGAAGTTTATCTTGTGACATAGCATCCCCTAACCCTAAATCTTGGAAAATCATGGAAGTTGAAACCTTCAAGTAAGATTTTATCTTAATGAGCACAATTGAGACGTTATATCTAAAATTGAGTAATTTGTACCTCACAAGTGACTTAATTTTAAACTATTCTTCCTCTGTTGGAATTTATAAGGATGACCGCTGTGTTTGTGGGGTATTAAAGTATAGTAAGCCCAAAATGTTAATCATAATAAGGAGATAAATATTAATCATAATGCAAATTTTTTGGAGAGGGAGGATTGAGATTGTTGCCTCGGTTTTGCATAGAGCTGTGGCTGTATTCGCTGTTCAGTGTATATACACTATATACATCCCTCACTTTTCAAATGGTTATATTATATGTGAAGTTTATTTTGATAATATTGTTTACTTGTAAGTTATCCCCTTGCCATTTTTAAAGTTGCGGTTGGTGTGTTATTTTATCTAAGGAACTGGGTACTTGCAGGGGGGCACTTTTATTTTGGTCTGGGGCTTAACTAGCTTTGTTTTAGTTGAGTTATTTGTGAAAGAAGTTACAGTGAATGTATTTGGTTCAGTTTATTTAAAAAATAATAATTGTTTATTTTTACCTGCATTGTAACTTGTAAGAAAGCTTTTTTAAAAAAATTATGAGTATCTGATAGCTGATATGAATGTATTAAAAAAAATACTCTTGTACTTGAAGTTGCTTTCAGAAGAACCTTTGGAACGGTTGCATATCCATCGTGCTTTTGGGGGTGCTGGTGGGGGTTGTAAAGGTTTCTATTTTAATAGCATAATTAGATTAAGTTCATCTTCAAGTTATGTGTATTAAATAACATATGTTGAGAGATTCATGCCTTAAATAAATTTCAATATTTGTTCTGCTTCTTAAAAGCAGATATATGGATTGACCCCACTCAATCTCCCCCCATTCGAAGTCATTAAACGCTGCAATGGCTTGAAGACTAATGATTTTAACTTTTTTGAACAAAAATATACTAAAAAGTAAAGAAATAACATATGGGTATAATTAATTGTCTATTTAAGGAAAAATATTTTTAATCAATTTTTATTTGTGAAAATTAAAGACAATTTTAATGTGAGAAAGTTTATAATAATTTATCCAGCTTATTCAATTAAGTTAGATTTTTTTTTTTTACTTTCTCATAGTTTACATTTTAACCTAAAATATTTTTCTTTAATTTATTTTCTAAACCAAATAGTGTAAGAATACACCCACCTTTAATTTAAAGGTGATTAAATATACAAGATACTTAAAGTATATTAACGATAAATTTATTTTTACAATTTTACTTGTTCACTTTTTTTTTACAGTTAGATATTTATTCACTTAAAAAAACAAACAAATTCATCCCATTAGAAATTCAAACACACTGCTACAAACTTTCTGAACTCTAACAACGAATGCAGCACAAACCAAAATAAGTTATCTATTTGTAAGATTTAATTAGGAAAAAAGATCATGAATTCATGATGACCTATAAACTTATGTGACGAGAATTCTAAAATCTCGCTATATATCATAGCTCTAATTATCTGATCATCATTGTAGAGCTTCGAAACATCTCACCCAGTGGTGGACCTACATTACTTTGAGGGTGTACACTTGCATCCCTTCATTTTTTAAAATTTACTAAATTTGTAAATAAAATCTTATATTTTATTTTATTTATATTTATATAATTGAACCCACTGAATTTATTTTTTATAATTTGCACCCACTGATTTAAGATCTTGGATCCGCCACTGATGTCAATGATATCACAAGTTATACTGTAGCGACTGCAACACCTTAATCACAATAGAACTAAATACTAAAATATAAAAATATATTTTTGAAAATCCAAAATCCTGTAGTAAGAGATAGAAAAAAGAAATGTATAAATTTTACAGATAAGTTTATACGACAAGAAAGGAAAGATACGCCAATAAAGATAAACAACAAATATTTGATTTTTATCATTAGTGTGAAGATTTTATTGATAAATAATTTATAATGTCCCTCGCAACACAATATGACATCCTCACTACTTTTTCAGGGAGCTTACGTAACACAACTCACGAGACACCAATAACATCGAACCTAGCTCAGTGCAGATTTTAGTCAACAAGATAGCGTTAAATCATTAATCATTGGTGACATTAGTACATTGAACATCCACGAAGCTTCCCAATTTAATCCCGAGCATAATAATTTTATTAAAGCATCACAACATTCTTTCATGGCAAGTTGGCAACCCAGTAATGAGGATTATTTCGTTTTGCACATAAAATCAAATTAAAATGTCCCAACTTTTGTGTACGTGTGTGCATACGTAACAAGCCATTCTTATTTATTGCTGATCTTGAGACGACACCTCGGAATATGACCTTCTAAAAATTGATTTGGACACAAACATGAATATTTAAACAGAGGAGTTGATAGTGATAATATATGATAAAGTTGTTGGATGATCCGAGTGAGATTGTTCCAATTTAATCAGATATTTTAGATTTAAGTTTTGAATTTGTAATTGCATTAAATATTTAATTTTTTTAACTATTTATAATAATTTTATTTAACTTGAATATGATTGATTCCTGTAAATGATATATGTGATTTAGAAAAAAAAATCGATAAAGTTGCGTCTTAGGCTGCTGAGTGAAATTCGCCCGTGGGTCACAAATACCGTTTCTGGGAAGAAGATGACAATTTGTAAAAATAAGAATGCAAATGAGTTGAAAACGCAACCCCAAAAAACACTGTAAGTGACATGCTTGATCTCCTTTGAGACTTGAAAATCAATAGAAAATAACTTATAAATATTGATCTTTTACTTCCAAAACAACCTAACCGTGTTCTAGGGGAGAACAAATATTTTCGACAGTTTGAATGTAGAAAGGGAAAGATATTTTGTTTAATCGTGAGAATAATAATAATGACGCACCTTCCGTTTTTTTCTTTCCATCCTGAGGGGATCCATTTCCTAGTTAAGAGAGATTGTGCTTCACTACTTTATTATCTCATCATTATACCACGTTGAAGCCTCGTGACCCTTTAGCTCACTTATAAGAATTTGGAATCAACTTTATGACTATATAATAATATAACAACAACCCACTCATAATAGTAACCGTGTTTTGTTGTCTAAATTTATGCTCATCACTCGTGGGCCTTTAGCTCACTCATTTTGCAGAAGAACCACCCTCAACCTCTCACAATTCCCGCCCTCTACAACCTAGTAAAAAAAGTTAATTACCAATAAAAAAATTACACAAAAGGTAGGTGACGTATGGAGTGAATTATAAACATAAATGATAATAACTTATGTCTTTTAAAAAAATAATTTAAAATTTTAGTTTTAAATATAAAATAAATCCTGCTATATGATATTTATCTTACCTGTACTCGTGATTTTTGATGAAGTTAATCACTTTTTCCAACAATGAATAATGAATATTTACATACCAATATTGTGGACTTATGGTTAGAAAAAAAGACGTGTGAAGTCACGAGCTCAAAATATACTACTCCATGGTACTAGATACGAGTAATATGGTAATGGTAATAGTAATTAACAGTATAAGTATAGAATGAGAAATTGCGTTCTGCGTGTTGTTCCTTGGTAATCGTGAGTGGTACTATTCCCGAATAGCAGCAAGCAAGGCAAGGCGTGTGTCCGAGCAGAGCAGGAGTGAAGGAGAAAAGGACCCTTGTCCGTCCAGTCCTTATTCTCTTTTCTCCTCCCTCCCTCACGCAACCGCCAATTCCTGAACCCTAAGGTGAATTCTCTCTCTCCTATGTCCCAATCACACTTCGCTCTTCGTTAATTTCTAACATTTCTCTGCGTTCTGAAGCTAGCGCCATGGCTGTCGTTTCGCGAAGTGCGACGACCTATACGCGCCACTACTTAATACGACACGAGTTTGATAGGAAAACGAAAACCTGCGTTGCCAATAATAGTTTGTGTTACTCTGCTAAGAAGGCTCCTCCACCGCAGAGGATTGTTGGTGGCCGTAGAGTGATTGTTGCTGCGAGCCCTCCCACCGAAGACGCTGTAGTTGCCACTGACCCTCTCACGAAGCAGGATCTCGTCGATTATCTTGCCTCCGGTTGCAAGCCCAAGGATAAATGGAGGTTCCGTTTTTTTTTTTTTTTTTATGTTTCTTCTTCTTTTTTATTTTTGTTACTTATAATCATTCTTTTATCGTGCTTTTCTGGTTAGGTTTCTTGAAGCTTTAAGATTCCAACTGCCTCTTAATTACTTCATTTATTCGCGTGGTCTTGCAGAATAGGTACTGAACATGAGAAGTTTGGTTTTGAGATTGGAAGCTTGCGTCCTATGAAGTATGACCAAATAGCAGAATTGCTGAATGGCATTGCTGAGAGGTTTGACTGGGATAAAGTAATGGAAGGTGATAAAATTATTGGACTCAAACAGGTAAGCCTGACATTTGCATCAACAACATGTCTAATATTTTCTTCCAGTTTAATTCATTTGTTAAAATTGCAACGTTATGTGAACCAGGGGAAGCAGAGCATATCATTGGAGCCTGGTGGTCAGTTTGAACTTAGTGGAGCTCCTCTTGAAACCTTGCATCAGACTTGTGCTGAAGTTAATTCCCACCTTTATCAGGTACTTGTTTCGCTGATGCATAAACCATTTTTTCTTTTTTGCCATTGGAGTGATTTGAAATTTTTTACGCGATCATATTTTCTACAGATGAATATGTATAATCATTATCGGTGTTGTCATTTAACTGGGCCTGTTAGGGTAAGTTTCTTTAGAAACACTTCTAACAGAAGAAAATAATGAAATGAACTCTCCATTAGCTAATTTGTAGAAGAGCTCTCGTATAACTTCTCTAAAAGATGAGAGGATATCTCCATATTAGCTGACTGTTAGCTAATGGAGAGTTCATTTTAGCTTATGAAGAAGCTTATTTCATTTTTTTCTTCTCCTACAAGTGCATCTAGAAAAGCTTACCCAAACAAGCCCCTTATCTTTGAATGTTAGACGTAATAGATAGCAAAATTTAGTACTAGTTTGTTGTGTTTGATGTTTCTGTTATCTGACAAGTGACCTTATGACCTTTAAATCGGTAATTATTTCCATATAATCGTGTTTATAGGTTAAAGCTGTTGCTGAGGAAATGGGAATTGGATTTTTGGGGATTGGTTTCCAGCCAAAGTGGGGAATCAAAGACATACCTATAATGCCAAAGGTAGTTTTTTCTCTCTTCTCGTCTTTCAAGTTCTTGAACTGCTGAACACTTACTGATGTCTCAGCTTGAAAATCTTGCTCATATGTCACTTTCTGACTGCATCAGTTATAACTTGGTCAATCCTTTAAAGGGATGACACCATCCGTTACTTTTCATGAATTCGACTGGGCTTCCTGATTTCAGGATTAGATAGCTGTCAAATTTCACTGCCATACCTATTCACTAACTATCATAGATTCATAGTCGTTAAATGGCAGTTATGGTGGGGCCTTAAAGGAATAGTGTGGCAGTTTTGATGCCCACTGCCACTTGCCTCCTGCTTTGTGGCGCTTTCTGCTATTTCATGTTTTGTGGCTGTCATGTCGGATGTGGTCTTTTTTTTTTAATTAAATTGTTTTTTATAGTCTCAAATAAGGTTTTTAAAACCTTTCTTCACTCTTCCACGTGTTATCTTTTCCCATTCTCTCCTGGGCTGATTGAAGCTCATCTTCCCTCGCCACCGCTGGCCCGCAGTTCCAACTCTAGTGACCCAAACTATGGCAACCACCGTGATTAAATCTCTTATTTCCTGTCTTTTTTTCATCTCTAATCTATTTTTCTAGTTTTTTTTTCCTGTTTTTTTATCAGTTCTTGTCACCATCTTTTTTCCCTTCGTTTTTTGTTTTTCTTGTTTTTTCTTTTTATTTGTTTCATTTTTTGTCACCATTTTTTTTCTATTTTTCTTGATCTCTTTTTCCTCCCTTCTCACTTCTAGGACATTTTTAGTTGTGTGGCTTTTATCTTTCTCATTAGTGTTGCTACGGGATTTTAATTCATCTGCCATGTTTAAGCTATTTGCCCACAATGCAATCTGCCATATTGTATGGTGGATTTTTGGTTTTTGCCATGGACTGCCATCTGCAATGAATTACACTATTAACTATATTGACTAGAGATTATTGCAACAACCTTTCTTCTGTTGGACTTGAGTCCAGGCGTGAATGACATGGGGAATTTGGATATTTGGTCTACAAAATTCTCCACAAGGATTGGTAGCTTAATTTCTTATTGAATGAACAGATATCCTTCTTTTAGGTTGCTTTTAAGGAGTCAATGGGTTGGTGGATTTTTCAATTTATACTAGTACAGACTTTTTTCCTCTATGCTAAGTCACATTGTGTGAAATGCATTAAATGTGCCATCTTTATCTGCTTATTATACTATAGTTGCTTTCAACTGAAAATTACAAATTTCTGCTTTTTCTATTGCTATCGATGTACATACTTGTGGTTATGTATTTGACTTACATTTAAACCATTAGTATTTCTACACCAGAAATATGGTTATACCAGAGGTCATTGCTCCATTTCATAATAAGTGATAAACTTTGTTTTTCAATGTTCTATCAATGGTCTCTGTTTGTGGGTTTTTTCTTCTTTTTCTTTTTTATTAAGCTATGTAGCAAGTTATGCCTGGGGAGTTCTGTCAGCAGGCCCTATTCTTTGTAGTAATTGAACAATGACAGTTCTTTCTTGACCTTTAGTGGTGCAATTACCTGCTTTCTGACTATATGTGTTGTTGCACAGGGAAGATACGACATCATGAGGAACTACATGCCTAAAGTTGGCTCTCTTGGGCTTGACATGATGTTCAGGACATGCACTGTGCAGGTGAGATGGGTGATGATTTGCGAGCTGATTTTTAACAAAGCCATTCTAATTTGAACATGGTGAAAAGAGTATATTGTTGACACAATATTATAATCAGCTCTCATACTGGATAGTAATATATTTTATCTTAACTTCTATAGGTCAATCTGGACTTTAGTTCTGAAGCTGACATGATCAAGAAATTTCGTGCAGGCCTTGCTTTGCAGCCGGTAAGAAACGCTACCATTTCCTTTTAAATTGTTTTTATTAGGGAATTTGTTCAGTGCTGTGTGATGTAGTCAGTGTTATCTTTATGACAGATAGCAACGGCTCTTTTTGCAAATTCACCCTTTAAAGAGGGAAAGCCAAATGGTTTTGTCAGTATGAGAAGGTACATGGAAGTTCTAATGCAGTCATTTCCTTTCACACTTTGCATTGTTAAGGTGCCTTATCCACTTTTCATATGCTTGGAACAGCCATATTTGGACTGATACTGATAAGGACCGCACAGGCATGCTGCCTTTTGTTTTTGATGACTCTTTTGGGTAAGAGATTCTTCTGAATTATGAAGAATTAAGACTGAAGCTGTTGTTTCTAAGCCTTTTGACTCTAGGCTTCATTGTTTTCCTGTGAATTTAAAAGAAGCCATTAAAAGTAAAACTTTTCATCCTTTTTTCGATTCTGGAATCCTTCATATTGACTATCTAAAATATATGTATTTGGAAGTATACTCATTGAATGGCTAGGATATTTTAAACTTTTGACATTAAAGATCCCAATGCCATCAAGATAAGAGTTCGGATATTCATTTGCCAATTTCCCTAAACCTACTTTTGGGTGTGATGAAATTGTGGACCTCTGTTCTACTTATGTATGATAATATGAATTTTGCACATTTTTACCTCTGAAGTACCTTCGTATACGGTTGTACCATAATTCCATTACATTCACACCATCCAACTTATTTCTTGATTTTTGAAGTCTCCATGTTTGTCTTTTATTTGTTTATTTGTTTATTATGATTTTCTTCTTTGACCTCTTTAACTCATGATTTGAACTTAAAATTTGAAATTCAAGGTGTTAATAAACTGAATGATGTACTTAAATGGAGATTTTCAAACACTACTTGATAGTTGATATTTTATTTTGAATAAAAAGAACTACCCATGAAGACTTCATGGAGACTTAAGAATATGGAGAAAGAACTCAGTTAATATAGAATATAATTTGTTGTTTCACTGATGTTTGTTGAATTTAGAGGGGTAGATTTAGATTTAGAGGAAGATAGAACAGAATGTCTTAGAGAATTTAGAGAGAGAATGCTGTATTATTCAAGAAAACGTAGAGCACAGTTTCTGCAGATCATCTGTATATGTAGACTCTTTGATAGACCTTATGGAGACTATTTCCTAGGCTAGTATTAATTGAGTGCAACTCCGTAGACAACAAATGCATTTTATCATGTGATACGCGAACATACTATTTCCTAAGTGCATTAACTACTATTATTTCTAACAATGTCGTATTTATCGTTAGTAAGTGGCATTCTTGTGAAGTTAAAATTCACAAAAGTTCAATTGAAATAAAGATAATTATTGTACTGTGTCATCTTACATGATGAATTCCTTTCTTTTTTTTTACAATTTTATCAATGATATTTCATGCAATGACTTGGTTAATTGTTTTTCACTTTTTTTCTTCTAACTTTCTGATTGCAGGTTTGAGCAATATGTTGATTATGCTCTTGATGTTCCTATGTATTTTGTCTATCGGAAAAACAGATATATCGACTGCACTGGAAAGACCTTCAGGGTTCCCATCTATCTTTAATATTCTTGTAATTTAAGGATATCTATTCTAGCCCTGCCATTCTTTATTGTGAAACTTACTTTGCTTGACCACACTATACATGTAGTCTTGATTTGCTCAATGTAGAGAATTGGTTATTTTTTTATTGCAGGACTTTTTGGCTGGAAGACTTCCTTGTATTCCTGGTGAATTACCAACTCTCAATGATTGGGAAAATCACTTGACAACTATATTTCCTGAGGTTAGTTTCTATTGGTTTCACAATTTTAACTGGTATCTGTTGCTTTGCATTGGATTTGCAGCACTTTCCTTGTTGTGTTATTGTAAACCATTATTCTTTTCAGGTCAGGCTGAAGAGGTATTTGGAGATGAGAGGTGCTGATGGAGGGCCTTGGAGAAGATTGTGTGCTTTACCAGCATTTTGGGTGAGTGGCCTTTTTACTACTTCTGCATGATGTTTGTGGTTACTTAGCCTCTGACATTTGGATTGTTCACTGTATTATTTGTCAACATCAAAATGGTGTCATAGAGTATAAACACAGACATGTCGGAGTTGGGATTGTCACTTAGCATTTAGCTTATTCATGGAGGTGTTATATGTGCAACAATCTAATGTTTATTGTCTTAAAAAGCAAAAGGATTATTGTTTTGAATAATAATTTTTTTTGGAAGTTTTTTGTCATGCATTTTTATGTCATTCAACCTATTTATCTTTGCTTGCATGCTCTTCAATTAACATATGAACTGCTTCAATTTAGTAACAAGCTAATTGTAATTTTCCTGATTGTGTCAGGTAGGGTTATTGTACGATGAACTTTCTCTAAAAAGTGTTTTGGATATGACAGCTGATTGGACTCCAGAAGAAAGACAAATGTTAAGGAATAAGGTGGAATCCTTAATAACACTATTTTCATTTCTGTTGCTATTATTCAACCCAGATGCATGAAGTCCCCTCATGTAAAATTGCTTTGGGCCGGAAGCATGGACTAAGCACAAGGTTGCTACCATGTGGTGAAATATAAATAGAAGAAGGGGATAAGTGAGGACCGAAATCTTGTCTTGATCATTTAATCAAAGAGGCCTTAAATCCTTGTCAGCATATTTAAGTTAGGTGCAAACCTGAAAGAAGAATAAAAGGGAGCTGTTTAAGTTTTTACATGTTCTATTATTAAGTTCTTGAATTTTAGAGGGGCCTAACTATCACTCGGAACCTGGAAGAGAAAGTATTCATTCTCTGTTTTAAGTCACACACACACACAAAAAAAATAAAAAATGAAGATGCATTTTTATACACATACTGGGATTTAAGCCTAGAGATTGTCTTATTTCTTCATGAGGATTGATATGTGTCATAACCCCAGGGATCGGAAGTTGATTTTTTACTATTTGATAGTTTATATTTCAGCAACGGTCATTATTCATACCAGATGTCTATACTAACCATTAGTCTATGGCAGGTTCCTGTAACTGGTCTGAAGACACCATTCCGAGACGGTTTGCTGAAGCATGTTGCTGAAGATGTTCTAAAGTTGGCAAAGGTAAAAGGTGTCATTATTTTTGTTATTGCTGTTATTTTCGATGTTGCTAAGGGCATTGGGATGCATCCACAGGATGGCTTGGAGAGAAGAGGCTTCAAGGAATCGGGATTTTTGAATGAGGTTGCCGAGGTGGTTAGAACAGGTAATGGATTTATAGGTCATATTCTCTCATTAATGATGCATCTCCCACAACCTTTTCATGCTTCCAGTGCCCTACTTCGTTTCATTCCCTTACTCATTTCAATTAGATTCAAACATTCATAATCTTTATCTCCTTGCACTTGACTTTAGCAATAGATTGTTCAATGCACCAAACAAATGTTCTGCTCTCTGATTGAACATTCTTACGGTCTAGTTAAAGTCTTTGCTCCTATTATTTGGGGTTGGGTACGCTAGCTCTTTTAGTGATTATATGAAGCAGACACTTTAAAAAAGAGTCTTATCTATTTTTGAACATAAAAAATTCTCCTGTTTCTGCATCTTATTGAAATGAAACTACCTGAAATATTCTGTTTTTCATTTTTTTTTTCATTTGATCGAAGCCTTTTTTTTCTTTCCATACCGTGATGAGTTTTTTTAACATTTTAACTTTGACATGTTAATTGATTTTAGTTTGTAATTGTATAAATAATGTTGACATTGATTAATAGGAGTTTTTGTAGTTGATTTGCTGGTCCAAATTATCTTTTGGTCCTTTATCTTTTACATTGTCATCTAGAATTGGAGTATTAAAACTTGTTCATTTTTATGCCAAATTATCAATTGCTTTTTCTTAAGAGACCCGAGTTTTATACCCATACATCTTGAAATGAATTTTTTTTACTATGCCGTGCTCTCATTTATGCGCCCTTCATCATGCTTTTTTGTGGTTTGCATGAAAGGTTCTCTCTGTTCTGCTTTGTTTTTTACTAATGGTCTTTGTGGTGGCAGGTGTCACTCCAGCTGAGAGGCTTTTGGAATTGTATCATGGAAAGTGGGAGCAATCCGTAGATCATGTGTTTGAGGAATTGCTTTATTAAGGTAGTATTGTCTTTCAAATGTCTGTGGAAGATTGTGTAATCCTTTGGTTATAGTTCTGGTTGTCTCTCATTTGAGCTTCATTTAGATATAGGAAATAATATAAATGTAATTTTTGCCTTGAGGCTTCTCATATACCTTTCTTGGAAAACATGATCTGATCAAGCTGACATTCAATGTCACAAATTTGAAAATCCATCAATATAATCTTTTTAATAAGAGTGTCAATAGATTAAATGTTTGTGGTAGGCACTAGGCGCAAATGTTGCTTGAATAAACACTTATTTTTCTTTATTTCTAGACTCGGACTCATTCAGTCACTAGTTTTATTTTTATAATTATTTTTGTACTCTTAGTACTATTTTACGGTATTGTTCGATTTTTCACTAACCTATGCTCCATTTTGAAAGATATATCTTAACCAACCAAAATGCTCACCTTATTTGTTGTAACAAGTGATTACAAATCAGCTGGCATCTGATAGGTCATTTGATATTTCAGCTTTATTGCATGCTCTTGCAAAAGTAGTTCTTACTTCCAAATCAAAACATCTATCATGAACAATAGTTTAGCATGGAACAGAATACGTAATACCCTTGTGAGCTTCTGAAATGTACCTTGAGAGTGAACGTGAATATCTTAAAAGTACAGCTAGTTGGAGAATGGGGAGACTAGGTAGTGAGGTGGGTGATTGCTGTGGATAGAACATTCTATCTGTCATCGGAAACCTGATTCTATTAAATTTGAATTGATGGGCTACCTTATTTCCTCCAATTACTTGAAAACTATATATTCAAGAGCATAACTATCCACCTCCTTAAACCTCCGTTCACTTGCTAGTGTGATTTGAATTTGATTTATTTTTGCAGATTATAATCCACTTTAATGAAAAAAAAAATATTTATATTCACGTTCTGTCGTTTAGTATTTTTTTAATTTTATTATAAAATTAAATATTTTATATCATTTTAACAAAATAGATTATTTTAAAAATACATTTTAACATAGATTATCTTACGTAATTGATTGTACCAAAAATTGATTAAGTCTATAATAGATTATTAAAATATTTTTAGAAAAATCTAAAATCACACTAAGTATGTCGGTATCACTGGATAATGCAACCACCAAATATTGGCTGAATTAGCATCCACCTTATATCTTTGACTTTTGTGGATGTTAGCTGTATGAAATGATATAATATATTCACAACTTTTTATTTCACATTTTTCTATTTTGTTTCATTAAATTACCGATCAATTTATCCGAAAATATTAATAAGGGTTTTTTAAACTGTGGAATACAAATACAACCTATTACTCATCTCAAATGCTTAAAGGTATTAAAGACTTAATAGATTTTTAAAATATAAAATACGTATACTTTTATTTAATCATTTTATTATTGAACTTGCGCATTATAACACACGATAACAAAATATTAATTCTTTTTGTTCAAATTATGTTATCGCTTATGCTAGCAAAACTAAAAAAATAATGTTATCTCTTAAGATTCTCATTCATATTTTATCTTTCGAAAAAATAAGGGCAAACGATCATTCCAGCAGTTTCAGATATTCCACGAATAAATGCCAGCGAATTGGGCAATGTTGCGGTTTTTAATTATTTTTTTAAGGAAGACCAGAGATTCCCACACCAGTACCTAACTATTGCTTTAGTGTCATGAAAATGGTTGTCTTGAGAAGGATACAGGTTTCAACGGAATTCCGATGCCCTTCATATATTAAATTCACACTCTCTTTCAAGATGCTCAAAAGGGACTTATATGACTATGATAATTAGTAACTGCTGTAAAAAAAACTGATAATTAGTAACTGCTTCTCACTAAATTTGACATGGGTCAATAGTAACTTATACCCTAACCAAAAGCTTGTAAACAAGAAGTGAACCTCTAAATTATTATATGACCAGGAATCATTATATTTTTTAATAATCTTTATATATATTTTTAATCAATAATATTAGTATGAAATATTTATCAACTTTATTAATGATTAATTTAAAAATTTTGATTAATCACTTTAGTGAAATATCTTCGTATAATAAGTAATCAAGTATTATTAATTATTATCATAAATTAAATTGAAAAACTCAATTAATGTGACATAAAAATTGGTCAAAATAGTAAACAATATGGGAGTATCTAGTAATTTCTTAAGACCATTAAACTTAGTTTAACCTTGTCTAATGTGCTTTCCCACTACTCTGTCAAACCCACAACGTTAACAACGTGAATAGCAAAGGAGGTGAAAAATAGTTGTCAAATCATTGTGGACAGGAAAAGCACGGTGACCAAACGAGGAAATGGACAATTGGAGATAGTATTGACAGATGGGATATCAAGTGGTAGGAAGAACTGATAATTCAGATACTTAAGGCCATGAATTGAGAACAATCATGCAACTTCTTGTCACTTTCCACGTCCAGCTCATTACACTAATTGGAGTAGGACATATCCCCTTCCCAACAAACCCACATGAACCTATTAATTAAACTTCTATTCATTTTTATTTTCCACTTGACACAAAGAAAGGCAAGTACCATTTTTATCAATCTTATCACCCTTTTGCATTGCACCTACAAAAGGGCCACCCCTTCTTCCCTTCTCAACTTGTACTTCATCTAATTCAATACTACAACTTCTGAATCACTTAGTTGAATTGAATTATCTTCAAAATGAGAGAAATCCTTCATGTTCAAGCTGGTCAATGTGGCAACCAAATTGGAGGCAAGTTTTGGGAGGTGATGTGTGATGAACATGGGATTGATGCCACTGGAAATTACGTAGGCAATTCCCATCTTCAACTTGAGAGGGTTAACGTGTACTACAATGAAGCAAGTGGAGGACGCTATGTTCCTCGAGCTGTGCTTATGGACCTTGAACCAGGGACCATGGATAGCTTGCGTTCTGGTCCTTTTGGAAAAATATTCAGACCTGATAATTTCGTGTTCGGCCAAAATGGAGCTGGTAACAACTGGGCTAAAGGGCATTATACTGAGGGAGCTGAGCTTATTGATTCTGTTCTTGATGTTGTTCGAAAAGAAGCTGAGAACTGTGACTGCTTGCAGGGTACTACTACTTCCTTAGTTAATTCAAGTTCTAAGTAAATTGATAAATTTATTGTCCATACATTCAGACATGTTATTGTTATGTCCTTTTGCACTAACAAAATTTTGATGCTGTTACTTAACTACTTTTCATGTTGTTCTCTAACTAGAGTAGTAGTTTCACCTTAGTTTATATGTAGTTCCTAAAGTACTTTTCATGATGTTCTCTAATTAGAATAGTAGTTTTACCTCAATAACATATATTTTATTTCGTGAATTAATAAAGTGAAGTTTTAATTCTGATTGAAAGATAACAGAAAAAGCAATTAAAGAAATATGTCTAAATTTGATCTATTTTAAAGGACAAAGTTTTGCTACAATTCTTTAAATACTTTTTTGTTTTGTTCCTCAATCAAAATTAGAGTTTTACTTGGTAACGTAAGTTAATATTTAATTGAACCTTTATTAGGGTAAAATTCTAATTCTGATAGGAAAACACTAGGAAGAAAGGAATGCATTCAAATTTTGTCTTTTTTATAAAGCTGTTGAATTATTTATGGTTTTATGTATATGAGAATTGTCTGTTTGATGATCATGACAGGGTTCCAAATTTGTCACTCACTGGGAGGAGGAACTGGGTCTGGAATGGGTACCTTGCTTATCTCAAAGATCAGAGAAGAGTATCCGGATAGGATGATGTTGACATTCTCAGTGTTCCCGTCTCCAAAGGTCTCTGACACCGTGGTTGAACCCTACAATGCCACTCTCTCTGTTCATCAACTAGTTGAGAATGCGGATGAATGCATGGTCCTTGATAACGAGGCACTCTATGATATCTGTTTCCGTACACTCAAGCTCACAAATCCAAGTTGTAAGTATTGTCACCCCACATGATTTATTATCTACAATAAAGTAGTAAACCGCACATGAAATTTCACATTAATGAAATAGCCAATGAAAACGCCAGAGTATGTTGGAGCAGAGTACTTTAATTGGAATATCTTTTTAGGGGGGGTAGGTATTAGCTATCTCTATTTTGATCGGTAATATATATGTTGAGTTTAATTTGGACTAATTTAAAAAATTCAACAATCATTTTGTTACTAATTGCAAACCGCATTTCTTGTGTGTTAATTTTTCATCATCAATAATGTTTTCTTAACGTCATTTTTACTTTACACTCTCTTATATATATACTCAGAGAGATGAAGGAGAGAAAAAACAAAGAGAAGTAAACAGTTTTACAGAGGGTGTAAAAGAGAGTAACAAGTTAAAACTGATGTGTTAGCTCATCTTTCAGTGCTCAAAGGTCACCAATAACCAATTTACAAAAAGTAAGAATCCTGATTTTCGTTACTATTTTCTTTTTTTGTGTCGTGCAAAATGGTTTTAAATTTCAAGTGTAGTTGTAGACATGGTTGCATTGCAATCAACAATATTTCAAGTAATGTAAAAAAAAAAGTGTATAAGAAATAAAGCATTCATTCTTGGACAACAATGACACTTATAAGGGAAAGAGATGATGAGTAGGAAGAAAATATAAAAAGAAATGATGAGTGTTAATAAGGTGCGTATGAAATTACGAGGTGTACGAGAATAATATATAACCTTTTAAATTAATCATCTTGCAGTAAGGTTTAATCTCTTCAAGAGTAGTGAAGTCAAAGAATAGATCCTTTCTAATTAGATTTGAAGGAATGAGTTTGTTTCACATTGTTTGGCATATGAGGGGTTAAACACCGATTTTTTTTTTTAAGAGTTTCTACTCAACATCATTGGACTTCACTCAATCCAACACACGTACAAAAAAAAATATGCATTAATTGTTAGATATGACATGCAAGGAGTAACGTACGTGTGTGTTTTTGTTGGTGGCATTGCAGTTGGTGATCTGAACCACTTGATCTCAACAACAATGAGCGGGGTAACGTGCTGCCTCCGCTTCCCCGGGCAGCTGAACTCCGACCTCCGCAAACTCGCCGTAAACCTAATCCCTTTCCCTCGCCTCCACTTCTTCATGGTCGGTTTCGCGCCCCTCACATCCCGCGGCTCCCAGCAGTACCGCTCCCTCACCATCCCGGAACTCACCCAGCAAATGTGGGACGCGCGGAACATGATGTGCGCCGCCGATCCTCGGCACGGCAGGTACCTGACGGCGTCCGCCATGTTCCGCGGCAAGATGAGCACCAAAGAAGTGGACCAGCAGATGATCAACGTGCAGAACAAGAACTCCTCCTACTTCGTGGAGTGGATCCCCAACAACGTCAAGTCCAGCGTCTGTGACATCCCTCCCACGGGCCTCTCCATGTCCTCCACCTTCATGGGGAACTCCACCTCCATTCAGGAGATGTTTCGCCGCGTCTCCGAGCAGTTCACTGTCATGTTCAAGAGAAAAGCCTTCTTGCATTGGTACACTGCCGAGGGAATGGATGAGATGGAGTTTACCGAGGCTGAGAGCAACATGAATGACTTGGTGGCAGAGTATCAACAGTATCAAGACGCCGCCGCCAGCGAAGAAGGCGAGAACGAGATCGATGACGAGGAAGCCATGGCTGCATGAGAGCCTCATTAAAGCCTCTCCGGAAGAAATTATTATATAATCTAGATTACCACGTCATCATGGTCGACTCAATTTTCACTGTTACATTAATCAAAATTTTTAATATACAATAACAAATTTTGATTAGATGCAATGTGAAGATTGATCAAAATTATTACTATTTAATGATTTCTAGTGATGTCATGAGAAATGCAAATCAAAACACTTGGTATATGCCATATGGTGATGGTAAGGGAAAGGAAAGGAAAGGATGTGTTTGTATAGTTAATGCTAGGTACATATGAGATGTGGGGTGAGTAGTATTTTTTACGGATTTTGTTTTGATATTTTTCTTTCTTATTGGCTTCGTTGTGGGTTTTGTTTGTTATTGTTAATGCTATTATTTCATGGCTTTTGTTTTGTATTTTTTTCCCCATCTCACCTTTCCTATCTTTTTTTTTTTTATCAGTTCGTCGATTCCAATAATTGATGTGACCACTTACATTATTATTAGTGGAAAATTAATCGTATACAGAAATTTTAACTATTCTCTTTATCAGTTTCAAATTCATACAAAATTTAGCAAGTAGATTATTAAAACCCCAAAATTAATTATTATTTAAACAGAAATTTACATAATTGGGAGTCAAACTTATTCATGTATGTAGATTTTCACAATAAACAATTGAATAAATAGTATCTATGTTTTAGAATTTGCACTTAATATCAAATGGGTCCATAGCTCAGTGGTAGAGCATTTGACTGCAGATCAAGAGGTCACCGGTTCGAACCCGGTTGGGCCCTTTTTATAAGTTATACTTAAAAATTTTTTAGATATTTATTTATAGGTTAGACTATGGAACTTGGACTGTTAGCTATCCTAAGTGCTGATCACCTAACATATGAATGTTTCCTCACATGAGTTTGATGGTTGAAATTACAATGCATATTGCTCGGCAACATGTATTATAAAAAGTAGTCAGAGGAAACATGCATTATGAAATCGGATGTCCGATGTCCTGGGGCATAGTTCCACACAGGAGGATATATAGAGGACATGTTTTAATTAATTAGATTTAAATCCCTCCTATCAAAATCTAATCGTATTGGAAATTGATACATAAATAGCTAGATTAAGGGGTGGTCGGATTAATTTTTGTTGAAAAACACCGTGTGGTATGAAAATTTCTTTACATATCCTGAATGAATCACTTGACAAGTCTAACAAAATCAGCTCATACAATTTAGCACTTATATAAGTTTTGTTGAACCTAATCTCATCTTCATCCTATTGGATATTAAAATCCAAATCCGTCTTGAAAATATATTAAAGCTTACAACTTATTCATTGAGAAACATAATAGAATTCAAAAATTTGATGAGGTTGAAACTTGAAAGAATAAAAAATCTATTAAAAATAAGAAATGAAAAGATTATTACAAATGAAGACACGTGTTGTTTTTATCAGGTAAACTCAGCCAAGTCCACGCGATCAAAGGATTTGAGGCAATGGAGAGATTATAGCACAGAAAAGATTAAAAGAATTTATTATATGCAAAATCAATATCAATACAACATACAGAAACAACCTATTTCATGTCGACGCAGTAGCCATAACCAATTGTTCTGTACATTAAATTACAAGCACAACAACAGCATCTGCTGTTTACCCAACAAATGGTGACATGCACTGACAAGTGAACCTTTACAAACACAACTCTCTCTCAAAAGTTTCTCAAATCCTTCCCATGACCTTTATACTAACATAGCTGACTAAACAACAAAAAGAGAACCCTAGTGCAAATACATATTGTATAACTTTGGTGACTCTAGTCTGTGCAAAAGAATGCTTCTAGGCAACCAATGGAACCAGTCATGCACAAGTATAATAAACCACTCTATTCCATGCAATACAATTTGTCCGATAAGGAACTGGAGCCCCTTGCAACATTGAGAAACCAGCACATGTTCTATGTAAGTTATCTTCAAGAACAAGAAAGCAAGGTTTGGTCAACGAACTCAACTAATTTGTGTTCTTTTTAGTTTCCAGTGAAGAACCCTCTTTAAGTGCCACTTGGGCATCATTCTCCTTGCCCAGGGCTAAAAGAGCAACAGCTTGTAAATAAAACGCAATGTACCAAACGGGGGATATTACTTGTGCTTGCATTGCATCATTAAGTGCTTCGTCGGGCATATTGCTCATAAGATAACATAGACTACGACGTACATAAACCGTTGGAGAAACCATGGTTCCAACATCAATGAACTGCATTACACAACGAAACCATCAGTGGCACACACATCCTAACTGGTCCAATATCTATGATATATTTTGAATATAGGCTATTCATAAACAGAACTCATTATATAATGAAAATGTATTTCAAAACTATTCACTACATGTCTTTATTTTGTATAACAATCTAGTCTGCAAGGTTATTAAACATAGTTTTTAACTTTCCAATATTTGAATTCTATCACTTTGTTTCCTTGTTCAGAAAGGAAAATTACATCTTATATAATGAATTTAACATCTCAAACAGATTCAGTCCTGTTATCAAATTTGCCAGGTTTTGGTCAATATGTTGACCCAACTTTCAATATTTAACAGAAATGTTGATGTGACATTCTCATGCACTGCCACATCAGCACAATCATGTTGGCATGACAGTCAACTGCACTGCTACATCAATATTTTTGTTAAATATTGGATATTAAGTTAACAGATGGACCAAAAACAGTTAAAATAGTGGGGATTAAATCCACAAAAAAAAAAAAAGAGGAGAGAGGAACAAAATTCATGAAGTTGTGAAAATAGGAGAACCAAAAGTCCAACTGAGTCACACTCTTCAATATAACCAAGAGCCAGGAATTACTAACCATCGTATAGCTATCAATTGCAGTTTTAAAATCCTTGTGCCGAAAAGCAGCATCCCCTTTCTTCTTTGAGTTCAACGTTTCCTGCATCTGGTTCGTCCACATTTGGAATGAAAGCTGCTTGATAGGAAAATAAAATAAAGAAATCAGTGGACAACCTGTTCAGCCAATCTACATGGAAAAACAGGTCATTATAATAGAAATGTGAAAAGACATAGAAGATTCAAGATTAGACCAACATATTGTAAACTGGTGTGCAAACAAAAAAAAAAAAGTTTATAAGTGAAAATTTTAAATATTATCATGATGTAGCACTACTCTTATGTTGTCTGATATGGCTGACCAAGTATAGCATAGAATATTCCCTTCTCATTCCCACTAAAACTGAACTACTAAAGTGTCAAGCAAAGGACCCAACAAATTCCTAAGACTGAAAATGAATAACAAAAGAAACAATGAATTATTCCAGGGTCAAACATGACCTTCCATTTACTCCACAATCAAGATAAACAATTCACCATAAGATCCCTCCTAACAATTTCCTCTAATGTTTGTCTTGGTTTCGTTCCCCTTTTTACAGGACTAAAAACAATGCAATCTATTCTCCCCATTGGTGCTTCCAGTAGTCTTCTTTGCACATGTCAGAGCCGCCTTAATCAAGCTCGCCATCTTTTCTTCAATTGGTGTCACATTAATATCTCCTCGTATACAATCATATTGCATCTTATTGTTGGAAAGCCACCTTAATTATGGTCCCCCCGAAGCCCGCCTTAGTTGTGACCTCTTTGGGAGCTTCCTTAATTACACAACCTTAAGGGTGGTGGTTTAGTCCCACATCAATTAGTGATAAAGCCAAAGTAATGTATATAAGTGGAAGACAAACCTCATCTTACAAGCCGATTTTGTACGATTGTGTTAGGCCAAGACCTACATTCTAAGATGGTCTTAGAGCCTATTCTAGATCCATTGTTTAGTTACCTACATGTGCTCCCCTAGCTCACCTTAGTTGTTGCCTCTTTGGGAGTTGCCTTAAGTGGAGGACAACCTTCACCTTACAAGTCGATTTTGCAGGATTGAGTTAGGCCAACACCCGCCTTCTAAAACTTATCATTTCTTGTGTAGCCATGCATCCATTTCAACATTCTCATTTTTTTCACTTTTATATTTTTCTCTTGTTTCTTTAAAGCCCGACATTCACTACCACGGAGTATAATCAGAAGTATAGTAAAAACTTCATACCCCATTGCCCGGAGGCTCTTCGCTATGCGAAGGTATGGGGGAGGGATGTTGTACGCAGCCTTACCCTTGCATATGCAAAGAGGCTGTTTCCGGATTCGAACCCATGACCAACAAGTCACCAAGGCACAACTTTACCGCTGCACCAGGGCTCGCCCTCATAATCAGAAGTATAGTAATTTGATAAAACTTTCATTTGAGTTTGGCAAATGCTTTGTGATCATGAATAATCCTCGATACTCACAATCAAGACGTGGTAAAAAAATTGAACAAAAAATGAATAATAAAGGACCAATGGCTTTAAATGATTTATTACAGGTTCTACAATTTGGATATAAAAACAAACCTCAGTTGCTGCGCCCTCGTCGTCTTTATACCCAATTTTCTCCATCACCTCATGCAGGGCAGTCAGATCCATTCGTAGACAAGCTTCTCCAAGAGGTGAAAGGGGAAAAGCAGCTGTACCATCTGGGATACCCATCAACACATGAGAAGGAACCTACAAAATAATAATTAAAAAAAAACATCAATAATCAAAATTCCAGCAAACCAAAAATATGGTCCAAGTGTTAGAATCTTATGATTCACTATTCAGATCTCACAGTTCAATACAATTCAAGTAGCTAACAGTTAATATCATGTGATGAATCACAATAAATGGATGAATGGAACAATTTTGTATCACCAATACTAATCACATGACTAAGCAATTCGTTATTATTTTTCTTTTTACATTTCTGTCACCAATTCTCAACAAAGAAATTAGAAAGTTAGATAATCTCATTTATTTATCCATTTACAAATTATAAAATTTGAAGCACAAAATGCCAAGATAATGTTTGCAACTTCACTCTCTATTTGATTGTCATATCATCAATTTGTGATCATTCTCCACTCCTTTGTTGGAGGCAGAGTCCTGGCACATTGATAAAATTGCGCCTTGGTGATGGTTGGTCATGGGTTCAAATTTGTAAATAACTTCTTTGCATGTGCAAGGAAAAGCTATGTATAATGGCCCTCCCCCATACTTATGCAAAGCAAGGAGCCTCTGGCACTGGATTACATCAGTTTTAGTTTTTTTCTCTGATCCTTTGTTGAGACATCCATATCTATTTGATTCTTACATCAGGAATTTGCTTAGTTCCACATGTTACTCTAAATTGAGACACATGTTAGCAATTTTACTATATTTGATTGCTACATGAGCAAGTTATGACCATTTTCATTCCTGTCCGATTGTCCTTTCGAGTTCCACATCCATCATTCAGTTGTGTTACTCTAAGTTGAGAAACTCATTTTTTCACATTCTCATGTATTTCAAACTGCTCTTTTTTTATTGGTGTAATCATTAGATTTAGAAGCTTATGGCACCTACAAAATGTGCACCATTTAAACCTAGTTAAATAAAAAGGAACTAAAGGAGTACTACTGATTGCATACTATTTGGTTATTCCACTACTATATTTTCATGCTACTGAAACTGGAGTTTTACAGCATCATTCACTTATTTTATGCACTTTATTTGGAACGGCATCCAGGATGACTTGGAAGTTATAGGTCATTCGCCTATATCATACAAAGAGTGCCCATAGTCATTATCTTATGGTTCCTGCAGCAGCATAGGTCTAAATGGCCATAGAATAACATAAATGATTACTCAATTGCTATCATTAAACTTGTTCATTGTCCTGCAGCCACAATAATGCCTAGAGGAGCATTTTATATGTTTTCTAGCTTTCAGATTTCAACCTTGAGGTTAAGGTTGAATTTTAGGGTGAGTTGCATTGTAAGGTCGGAAGGGAAAATAAATTAGAGACAGATAGTCATAGGGGATCAGTTAGATTAGATAAAGGGGATTAACTACATAAGTAGGAGAGAATAAGGATGGAAGGGGCACTTTGTATTGTATCAATTGAGATTTAGGCATTAGCTCCATAATCCATTGTAGAAAGGGGAAATCCTTTGTGAATGGGAGATCCTTGGAAAAGAAATCTCTCTCGCTGTTATATTAATGTCAAGAAATAAAATTACTCTTTTACTCTATTTTCTATTCTGGGTTCTTCAAATTGTTCCATTGCCCTTTTTTCATACCTCTAAAATAAAGGCTTCATATACTTAGTGATGGCTAGGAATTTTGCTTTTTAGAGATTATAATTAAGATGTTTTTCAGCGTCTCATTTAAAATTTTGCTTTTTATGTGAAATATTTCAAGCTATTTTTCATCAGATTTCTGAATCTTATGATTCAATATGATTCACAATTCAACAATTAGGTTGGCAATCCAGAATTTTAACTGCGATTTGATTACTAACTACTAAGACAGATATGCCTTGCAAATATAAACCAGTCTTCAAGCATTCTTCTATATGCTATCCTTGCATAGATTATCTTGCATATAAACTATATGCTATCCTTGTATATATATAGCCTTATTTATAATGACATTGAAAAAAAAGCAAGAAAATCAGTAAAAGCTAAATTATTTATGTACAGCTCTTCAAGCATTCTGCTATAGTTTATCTTCATTTAAAAGTATTAAGTCCAGCTATCCTTGTGCCTCAGACAATAAATTATGCTGAACCACTTTCAAACCAGCTAACCTCAGAATCCTTCTGTAGAGGTATTAGAGCAGCAACCAGTGACTTTGGATTAGGACGCTCTCGTGGTTCAGATTGCAAACATCGTGAGGCTAGACGCACTAATTCAGTCCCGTCATCATTTGTAAGCTCTCCTTCTAAGCAAGAGTCTGATAGCATCTGAAGGTTCTTGTCTCTAATTAGGTCAAGGGCCTGCAAAATTAAGAATTTTGGGGAATTTTTTCTTAACAGGTACTTCTTACTTGATTATAGCTAGAACAATGGGAAGAAGAAATTGATCAAAATAAAGAGCTCAATTAGACTAAGATAGTGAACATTATAGGACAGGGCACAGTAAGCGTGTTTTGCATAACTTTTTATCAAGAACTTACATGGCTTGGAGGAATATGCTTGCCACTGAGGAGGTCAAGCAAAAGGGTCCCAAAGCTATATGTTACACTCTCTGGAGTAACTCTGCCTGCATGGCAAGGGAAAAGGAGGGCAGACACAATGCCATCATATACGTATAATTATGATATGAGATTATATGATATAAAATAAGCAACATAATTAAACCATCACGTCATAGAAACTATTCATTTTTCTATTTGGGAGAGATGAGAATCATATTATCCACTCTAATCATATTTATAATTCTCCATAGGAAAGCATATGCCATAAGTTTTTATGACGTGATTATCTTATTAACTCCAATCATATTTATAATTCTCCATAGGAAAACATATGCCATAAGCAAGTTCCAGTTGAGCAGATTAATAAGAAAGCCATACTACTTTTCTTAGTTTCACACTTTCACAGCTTAATACCATTTTAAGTTGACAAAAACTTTATGAAAATAGAGTAATAGAAGAACTGTTATGAGAGAAGAAAAATCAATTATCATATCTGAAAATTCTTAATAAGCATGGGTACTTAAGTTTGATCTCCAAGCACAGACATAGAAGATCGAGTAACATGATTTCGTGATGAAAAATATATCTTTTTTGAGGAGGTACCTGTCCTCAGATATTCAGGTGGAGTAAACGCCAAATTTGTACTGTAACTTCTCCCATCCCTACTATTTTTCATCAGACCGAAGCATGAAAGTCTAGGATTGTAGTCCTGCATAACAAGGGGGGAAAAAAGAAAAAGGACAGTCAACACTTACTATTTAGGCTAAGAACACGCAAATTTATAGCAGTTTCTTCCACAGCTCCACCCACTATCATTGCCTCTTAATCAAGTAAATAGCTACTTACTATCCATCCTAGCCTTTACCCACTCTACGGCAATGAAATATTGAACAATGGTCAACTCTATATCTTGGTTCTCTTAAGATTCTGATATCATTTCAAATTCTACGAAAACAATATATTTATATATGTGCAGTGTATCTTGACTGTCTTTCCAATTATTGTAAATTAATATTTTAACTTAATTCAGAGTATGAAGTATGAAAATTTGAAGACATGACAAAATAAGTATTAACTTGTTGACTTGTTAAGGGAAGTGAATTGTCACTATTACATGATATTAATTAATTTTTAAGCAATTCAATTGTAAAAATATCATTTTTATCAACTGTAATAAAGCTTTCCAGGATTACACCAATTAGATTGTGTGCTGGATACCACTTCATAAGAATAAAAGACAATTAACATATCTGCATGTTCTGAGCACCATCCAACAATACCTTAACCTTGAGTAATAAAGGTCATGTCACAGATGAAGAAAATAAACTTACATCATCATAAAGAACTCTGTAGGCATTCAGATCATGATATAGTGCACGTCCTTTGCTGGTACAGTACTCTAGAGCTTGGGCAAGGCACAGAGCAACCCTCATTCGCATTGCCCATCTCATGGGCTGAGTTTCCCCTAAATAATTGTGTAAAAAGTTGTTATAAGAAAGTCACCAAACCATATTTAAGAGAATGAGAGCAAGAAGTGGTGGCAACAAAAGACCACAGCTACAGTTCACTTAGTAAAAATGAATACAAAAAGAGCAATAGCAATGAATTTCCTTCGTAATAAACTCCTTGGCAAACAGATTTAAAAGAATCATCTGACAAAGGGACTTTCCTAGTAACACCAGATTGTGTTCAGGATAAGAGTTTGACCTAGAACCCAAACAAGTAAATGCCAAAGCTAATGCAGGCAAACTGAATTAATTGCTAGTTATGCACTTACAATGGAATAAATGCTTTGTCAAAGTATCATTGGGCATATATTCTGCAACAAGTAACCTTTCTTCACCTTCACAACAACATCCAAGCAGATTTATCAATCTTTGGTTCCTGAGCTGACCAACGGCCCGAGCCTCCTCCTGAAGGAAGGAAAGAAGTTTCTTTAACAAGCTAATTATGAAAATTGAACAGCATGTGTAAGTGAATGAAGAAAACTATATCACTAACCACATGGAAAAAAATTGTGAAAATGGTGGATAATATTTAACAGGCACTACATGTGAAAAGGAAAATCCTTAAAGCCACAAAAATCCATCACCAAGATGTTTGAATCTTTAACTCCAAATGCAACTTACAAATGAAGGATCCTAAGCAGGAAACCAAGCCAAGACCTTTTTCTTAACACTGTTCAATACTATTAATTGAGCCAGATATCATTGGCAAGTGAAACTAACATAAATTGCACACCAAATTTTTCAGCACGAGTTAATTATATTGATAGATGTAGCACATTACTTATAAAATATCTATTAAATATGAAAATGTTGCACACCAAGAGAAAATATTCTATGGAAACAAGAAACATATATGTCATTAGGCCATGCATGAGTTAGGAGGCACTAAACCATGTAAAACAGGTTTGAGATGGACCATCTTAGATAAAGAAACACACATGTGCGAAACAACATACACATGTGTATAAAACAAACTAATAGTCCATCCAGTTGTTCCAACCATCCCTTAAGATTTCCATGTGTCCTCAGCCAGACAAGAGTGAGATAAAACCAGCACAAAAAACAAACATTCACAAAATAAAATAGTAATTAATTCAGCCATTAAAAACACAAAAGTATGGTTAAACCAATTAGAGATTGCATCATAATTAAAATGAAGAATATTTAAAATTACAAATCTGCAGAGTTGGCACATGGAAGCCCACCAAAATCTGCCAGACATCTTGGCCAGGCTGATCTGTTGAACCATTTAACAGCAATTAAACCATATAAAACGCACGGACTATCTTGTATTTTTTTTATCCTTGATAAAGAAATGCAAATGTGTGAAAAGAACATAAGCATGTATAAATCAAACTAATTCATGATCCTGCAGAACCCCCAACCGCCAGAGGATCTCTGTGTCCTCAACAGGACAAGAGTGAGGTAAAACCCAAAAAAAAGACATGTGCACAACCCAAAATAATAATTAATTCAACTGTTCAAAGCAGAAAAAAGAAAGAAGGGTAAACCAACAAGTTGACAACATTATTAAAATGCAGAAACACACAAGAAAGCCTGTAACGGATACTTAAAATGAACATTTGAAATAACAATCTAGACGGAGTTGGCACATGCATGCTTATAAAAAATTGCTGGACATCTGACCAGATTGACCTGTTGAAACCATTTGACAGCAATTAAACCATGTAAAACACATTTGAATTGGAACACATTATAATTATTATTATTTATCCTAGATAAAGAAAAACAAATGCACGAAAAACAAAGACACGTGTATAAAACAAACTAATAATGATTCAGCCATTCCCTCAACCCCCATAGGATCTATGTCTTTAGCAGGAAAAGAGTGAGGTAAAACCAACAAAAAAAATACTTAAAAGACACATGTGCACGAAACAAAATAATAATTGATTCAGCTGTTAAAAGCGACAAAAGTTCAGTAAAACCCATTGGAGATCACAACATTATAAAAGGAATAAACGTACAAGAAAGCCACAAACATCTAAAATAACAAATCTACACAGTGCAAAACATATTTGAATTGGACTCTACTATAATTATTTATCCTAGATAAAGAAACACAAATGCATGAAAACAACATACACATGTCTATAAAACAAACTAATAAATGATTCAGCCACTCCCCAATCCCCATAGGATCCATCTCTTTAGCAGAAAAAGAGTGAGGTAAAACCAACAAAAAAAAAATTGACAGACGTGCGTGAAACAAAATAATAATTGGCTCTTCCTTTAAAAGCAACAAAAAGTTTGGTAAAACCAACTGGAGATTGCAACACTATAAAAAGCATAAACATACAAGAAAGCCGGCACTTATAACAAACATTTAAAATAGCAAATCTGCATGGTGTTGGCACCACGTAAACTGATGCATGCTTACCAAAAATGGCTGCGCTTCTGGCCAGGCATTTCTGTTGAACCGTTTGACAGCAATTCGCATCTGATTATCAAGTCTCCCTTTATAAACCACATTTGGAGCCTTTTCTCCATGTTCAGAAACTATATTTTCAATGGCAAATCCGGACGTAGCCTTCCTAAGCTGATCAATTGTGAATTCATGAAACCATGGCAAGTCAACACCCTCAACAACATTGTCTTCGTTTCCTGAACAAGAAATATAGACACAGAAACAGCAATCACTCTCAGAGCACCAATAACAGAAACTAGGCACATTCAATCACTTACCACCATCAACCTGAGCCTCAGCAGCCAGACCATCTTGCTCAGAACCCGTGCAGCACGCTGTGTACTTGGAAAAGCCACAACCCATCCCAACCCTATAAATCATTGGCAAATTCCGGTTAGCCAAGAAACTATCAAATTTACCCAAAGGACCCTTTTTGCTTAAAACCATAATAACCTCTCAACCTAACACCACCTTCAACTGCACACACTACTCACCCCATCACTCACAGAATTACATTAAAACAAGTCTGGTAGGTCTTCACTAACCAAAATTGGATTTTTTTAAATATTCAAAAACCCTTTTACATCAAGAAAACAAAAGCCCCACAACAAACAGGTTCTGTACGGAGCTCACCAAGAATTCACAATTGAATGTCACTGGGACCATGTTGAGCTAGGTAGGTTGAACCCAATAGAAGATAACAGTAAAATAAAGATAGAAACTACTCCATAGAGATTTTATCAAAAAATAAGCATAACAAGAACGAATATGCAGCATATACAGCTAAAAAATCAAACCTTTCCTTCGGCAGCAAATTGAGAGCAGTGCAGGGTCAATCCACTTCAACAGTTCCTCCCTGAATTGCTAACACAAAGCAATCAAATCAACCAAAAATGAACTCCAAAACATTTATTTGTGTAGAACAATTAAAAATGCATTAGATGAACACGAAGTTAAGGCGCCAAGCAATGAAGGAAGGTAAGTTTTGTGCCAAAATCAAAGATCAGAAAGAAGCATGAAGAGGAATTGAGAAGGGAATTGAAGAAGAAAAGCGATAAGAAGCATTGACGAAGCACCTAAGCAAGCGCAGGAATTCGAAACAGTCAAAACAATGAAAGACAGGGAAAGTGAAAGGACTTTCGTTGCTAGTTCTGATCTTTCACAGCTTATATATACTGTGTTTTAATATTATTTTTATTCAGTATAATAAGTAACCTCATTAATAAAGAAATAAAACAATGGAAGTCAAAACTGAACTTCATTAAGCTATACTTAAAGTTAAAAGTTTAAAATCACTGCGTAAATCAAGTAATATTTTTTTTGTCATTTGTATTAGGATTATCTAGCTTGAACCATAAGGTGTAAGTATATGATAAGAGATTGATTTTTATTTCTTTCTTTTTTATAGAAAAATGGCTATATATTGATGGTATAAAAAAAATTACATAAATATCTAATTATAATTTATTATGTATGATTTTAAAATAGTTATCTTAAAATATTTTAAAATCATAATTTATGATTAAATAATAGTATAAAATAATTCATAAGCATTGAATTTATTTTTTTTAAAGAAGTTTGATTCTTCCTTATGGAAATAAAGTAAAATTGGGATTGAATTCTCCATTAATTGATACTTCTGGTTTCTCAATATTAGTTTCATGGTTTGGATGAATTTTTGACCCATATAATAAAAAAAATTATTCAAATGATACAAGTTAATTATTATTTATATTCACGATATAAAATACTGTTTATAGGTGAGAAATTGTTTTGTTCTAAACCAATTCGTCACCTGTTTTTTTTTTTCGTTTTGCGTTATAAACTCGATTTCTAATGTGTTTCTATTTTCTTAAAACCGATGTCGTAAGGCTTTAAAAAAAACACAATTGAGAATGCGTTGTTTTTTTGTTTTCTTTTTACTTATTTCAATGTTGTTGTTTTTTATTTTTTTTAAATAGTTTTCTAATTTTTTGTTACCTTTTGTTTTTTTTTAATTTTGTTTTTGTTTTTTTAAATTGTTTTCTATTTTTTTTGTTACAATTTTAAAAAAATAAGAGTTTTTTTGTTTTAATTTTTTTAGTTTACTAAATTATATATAATAGTTTGTAAAAAATATAATTTATGTAAACTTATGTAAAAACTTGAATATAAAATACATCTTTAAATTGATTAATAGACCGAATTAAACTTTTAAATAGACTTAAATTAAAACCAAAAATAAAAGCTATAACTTATAGATCAAAGTGAATCCTTATATTTTTTTTACCTACTTATTAACATATTTTATTTTTTTAACATGTTTCTTTTGTTATTATATCATAAATCTTATAAAATTTATATTTTTTATAATTATTTTTTTCTCTCTCTCTAAATGTCTTATAGTAACATTGTGAATGTTCAAATATTTTTTTCCATGAAATTATATGACTTATCATATTTATACATATCAAATGTTTTGAATTACTAAGAAAAGACTAACAATGAATAAAATTTTAAAAGTCATTTTTTAAATTAGAAAAATATTGAAGTTAATGATAAAATTAATTTTATTTTATTTTTAAATTTTAATTTAATAAAAACATTTAGCTTATTAAAAATAAGTGTTAAAGTATAAATGATAATAAAAAGAAAACCAGCATGTAGCAAACAATCAAAAAAAGATTAAAAATATAACAACAAGTTCAATTGAACGAAAATATTTAATTTTCAATTAATACAACAAAATTTTACAAATACAAATAACATGACATACATTCAACGTTGTTAGCTTGAGCCTATACAATGAGGGCAATTTTTTGTCGAATGACCTGGGATACGACATACGAAACATAGCTTATGTTGACCCGGTTATCAGACATCCATTTCGATGTGGATACGAGAGGAGATAAGACGATCCTTAGTACTTATTTTCTTTTCTGGTTCGAGGAAGATCATTGGCTCGTGACACGATAGCTAATAGGATTCGTTGCACAATTCTCCAAACAATCCTCTGTATATGTTAGAGACACTTTTCAACCTGTACAAGGGACGTATGTAGCTTTTGTACTCTTGATAAGCATGCTTACAAGCAATAACAACATGAGAACAAGGCATGTCCAACTTTTGAAATTTGTCATAATCACACCACTTTTCATCCAGCCTAGCCGTAAAATCTCCAGCGGGTCAAACCTCTCTCGGGTTTATCTTCTCTTGGACCAAAAATCGTGTGTCGTGTCGATCAAACTCAAAAATAGTGTGTGTTTGCCTTTCTAAGTGCGTCTTCGATGACCTTCTTTAGTACAATCGTTTAAACTTGGCTAGATGCAAGCATTGTTGCGGCTTCTTTCCCTCTTTTGTTGAACAATGCATTGCACCTTACATATGTGGATTCTACTAGCGCACCTATCAGAAAATTTCTTGAGTACGAAATTAATCAACTTAGCAAGATTGGTGGTCATGTGCCCTAATCGTTGGCCACCATCCCAAGCGAAAGTTCATTTTTCTCGTAAAATCTCGCTAAGCCAATTAATTGCTCGATTAGCATCTACTTCCTCCCCTAGTATGTTGTAGTAGTAATTGAATGTAGGCTCTGTCTTTACATATGTTGAGTAAATATAAACATACAATTTCATTATTATGAATAATACAAAATGAAGTGATATTTAATATAAAGAGAAAGAAGTTTGACACTCTCCCATATTGATAATTATTTTTTTTGATAGGGTTGTTCTTGTATCTCCTCTTGTAATTATGTGTAATATGTTGAATTCAATACACATGCACATAATTTTGTGTCGTCCACCCACTATCACGTCTTGAGTAAGCACTTTTAATTGACTTGTGCCTGTCTGAAATTAAACATAGATCATGTTGTGAGGTGACATGTCTTTTTAGATTTCAGAGGAAAAATAGTCATGCTCTCATTGATTCACTCTCAATGACAGCATAGACTATTGGAAGGATTTTATTGTTGTCATCTTGTACAACTGCCACAAGGAGGGTCTCATGTACTTACCATACAACCATATTTCATCAACCTAAACTATGAGCTTGCAATATTGAAACATGACGAAACCCTCTACTGGTTGAACTTTTTATGGTGGCATTAGCAGTGTTTCCTTCTCCACCACCATACCAAGAAGAAATTGTTGCATAGCTTGCAAAAATCTCGATAGACCATGGTATGATCTTTCCCAGTTGTTGTAGATGTCTTTAATAACATATTTCTTTACCAACCATGTTTTGCGGTATGCAGTGGTGTATCCTTCAATGCCTTTGATGTGTGATATTAAGGTTGGCACTGATTTCATGGATCATTTTCGATCAAGTTATGTATGCTTTTATTGATCAACAAATATGATAGCTTTGCATAATCTTATGAGATTGAAGGATTTGAACGTGTGTGGGGTTCACAGAGTCTTCTTATTTCCCACTACTTTAAGGCAAAGATGTATAATGCCTTGCACCTCACAATTAGGTTTGTGAGGTTCGATAGTTGTGTCTTATAGTTATATCATTTACTTATATGATACTGCTGCAAAGCATTTTGTATGTCTTGTTTGTCAGGAAATGCATGCCTTCGAAGAGAGTCCCAACCGGATGTTCGACTTTTTCGCGATCCAAGCTATGCTTGTATTCAAAATCTTGAAAATAAGATTCTTCAAATTTTTGCATATGGGGTGGTATGTAGCATGGTGGTACAATTGTAATTGGTGAAATACACTGAGCTTCTTCCTCATCGTCTTCTTCTTGGGGTTGATTATGAAGATTTTTGTCTTCGTCCTCACTAAAGGGACCAAGTGCTTCGTTAGGTAACCCTGGTTCTGCTATGAACTCATGCTCGTTTGGTCAGGTTGATGAAGAAGACTCTACTGCAAGAGTACTAATGTACATGTGAGGATGATCCTTAGTGGCATCAAATGGTTGTGACTACAAAAAATTGGTGGAAATGGTGCAAAAATAAGTTGGGTAAAATAAGATGTGTTTGGTACAAATATATTTGGTTTTGGTTGGCTTAAAGCAAAAGTGTCTTGGTTCAGGGTTTGGGGTGGAAACTGTATTGCACTCGATGTTTGCATACAATTCACAGTTTTAAAGAATCTCAGTTTGACGAATAATTGAAATCATACCTTTTGTGTCTTCGTTGTCAACAAGTTGGATTGCTGTAAATTTCAACATTTTGTGCCCCACTACTTGTGGGTATCTGAATGAAATATTGCATACTTGATCCAATGATTGAAGACAGAGGCATTGGTGGATTTTTGTTTTTAAGGCTTCAAGTATGAGGCCTCAATTTGTTTCAAAGAACAATGGGTCGGGGCTTTGAAAAGTATCTCCTTCATTTGTTTTGATGATTTTACCATCATAGTGCACTAACCATTTGACAAATGAGGAAGACACATTGTATAATAGACAAAGAACAGAAAAACAAATGTGACGTAACATAGGGTTTGTGTTTGCAAACTTAAAAGAAAGTAAAGAGCAAGGAAGTATTGTGTGGATATGTTCAACGAAGGTGGATGTGAGTTCTATATATAAGGGTCAAGGTTAAGGGATTATGACCTATGGTCAAGGTAAGGGTTAGGGTTTGGAGCATTGAATTCCCTAGGGTGAATAAATGACGGTCTGAAAAATTGGATTCCATGATGTGAGTAGATAAGGGTATGAAATAAATTACATTCCTTGATATGAGTAGATAAGGGTCTGAAATACATTGGATTTCCTAATGTGAATAAATAAAGGTCTAAAATAAATTGGACCTGTGAGTGAGAGAAAAAGAAGAACACAATAAACGTTAGAGAAAAAAGGATTTATCTCTTCTTAAGTGTAGTGTCTAGGGTTAGGGTTAAGGGATTTCGACCTAGGGTAAGGGTTAGGGTTTGGAGCATTAGATTCCCTGACGTGAGTAGATAAGTGTCTGAAATAAATTGGATTCCCTAATGTGAGTAAATAAGGGTCTGAAATGCATTGGATTCCCTAACATGAGTAGATAATGGTCTAAAATAAATTGGATTCCTTTATGAGAGTAGATAAGACTCTAAAATAAATTGGGCCTCTGAGTGAGAGAAAAAAACTGCATGAACCAAGTGGCAAAACATATGAATAAATTAGTAAAACTTGAACATTTCAATCCATAAAGGTAAATTTTGCCACTTAGATTCTTATTTGCATCAGCTATTTTAGTTAAAATAATGTTTCCTTTTCATAGATTTTGTGTCAATAAACCTATTAAGACAACTTTCAAGTCTCGATTCGCCCCTCAAATGCATGAATCAAGTGGCCAAAAAACAAGAAAAAATTACTAACAATTGAACATTCAAATCCATGAGGACAACGTTGGGCACTTAGATTTTTATTTGTATCAATTATTTTGGTTAAAACAATCTTTTATTTCCTTATTTTTCATGTCAATAAATCTATTAACACAAATTTTAGGTATCGATTCAGCTCTTAAATGCATTCAACAAATAGGCCAAAATGAAGAAAAAATTACTAACACTTGAAGATTTCAATCGATACTTAAAACTTTCGGCATAAAACACAAATGATGACAACTCAAAAACACAACAATGAAAAACACACATATGAGTCTTACAAATCATTTAATAATAAAATAATAATCAAATAAATTGAGGGGGGGATTCTTCAAAACTCGATTCAAGGTTCATTGCTTGAGCGATGTATTCGAAAGAATTGTCATAAATTGGTGGTGGATGTACACATGTTTGTGTGGGCGGGTTTGCGGTGGTAATATACAACTCCAGGCATGTGAGCTTGGAAATGTCTACGAACATGAAAAACATAGTCATTATATCCTCATTATTGTGCAACAAGTATGCCATGTAGCTATCACTATCACCAACAAATGATATAGGTTATTGATAATGTATATCCTTCACCACTTGACCATTTGGTAAAATAATGTTGTTTCCAATAGCTTGTTTCAAGGCATCAAATGACATTTTGTTGTCAAGTTGAATGATCTTTAGTGAACCACTTATAAACATTGAACCATGCTTAGTTATTATGATGGTGTCATCATAATACACAATCACATTGACTGATGACAAAACCATAATTTAGGGTTTAAGGTTATGGTTTAGGGTATAGCTTGCAGAAAGATTTCTTGTTGAGATGATGGATCAGATTACCTTACTATAGACCATATTTATAATGATTAATGACTTTGTGAAATACACTTCAAAATAAATGATCAAGATGACACCGATAAAATCAATGATCTAGATATCACTAATTGAAACAACAAACTTTTAACAATCAAGATCCCACCGACTAGATATCACTTCAAAATGAATGTGTTTTATATTTTGTGGCGAACAAAAATCCAAATGTGGAAAAAAATTGTATTTTTTGTTGCCAAAGCAAACATATTTTTCCTGGAATTTTTGGAATTACAGGAGCTCCTATATTCTCATGTAGTAGTATCTTTAAACGGTCAAGAGTTACCGTCTTATTTTCCTTTTGTGTTTGTTGGACACCCTTTAGGGGAGCCTAAACTGCACGCTTCCTTCTAGGATGTTGCCAAAAACATTTTTATTGAATTGATAGACATCTTTTTGACCTTTTTTACGTTATGAGTTACAACAGGAGAACCTCAACCCCAAACACATTTCAAATGATTTGTTAAATATCTCCAAGAGTGATCTAAATCATCTGAAATGCACAGACTACATATGTTTTTATAAAAAAATAATCTTATTCAAAACTATCATGAACAACATAATTCTCTACTTAAATTTAACACACTGACATTCAAATTTACTAATTTATTAATTAAACTAAAATAACTCTATGTAGTATGTACAGTCTACCGTGCTATAAATTCAGTTTTCCAATATGACAGGCGACAGTATACATAAAAATTATACTTTATTAATAACATTCTAAGACAATTTAGATTACGTATCTATCTTGTAACTCAAAAGTTTAATTTGCTATAGTTAATTAAGGACTTTATACTCCGTCCGTAAGAAGCAATAGCAGTCAGAGAAAGGACATCAAGTTTTAGTACTTTGGTAGGCCACACTTTCCCTCCAATGCCCACATTTCTGCCGTCCCTGTTAGTCTTCTTTTGATGTTATGTTTCCTTTTTTTTTTTAATCTCTCTGCCTTCTTGGTCAGATACTTGCCACTACACCACCCTCACCATTACACAACGAAGGGTCTTTTTATTTACCCCTTTCTATACCCATCTGTTTCACTACTTCACTAACCCCACTTCAATTCAAAAGCTCATTTTTATTCTTTTTCCCCTTCTCAACTCCCAACTCTCACACCCCCTTTGTCCTTTTCCCCCGCATTCTTCTGTCAAAACCCTAGATATCAAATCTGGGGTTTTGTTTTCTTAGTTGTTCAGACACGGTTCTGGGAACTGCCAGCTTGCAAGTCTGAGTTTTATGTCTGGAATCCAAGCTTCTGATGTTCCCACATTTTTTTTAAGCCACAACATTTCCCAGTGAGCTTTCTCATGGGTTTTCAATGGTGACAGTCTTGAGTTCCTTTCTACTGGGTAGGGGTAGGGGTATTTGATCCTTATTTTCTAGAGGGGTTATTTTAGATTCATCTAGTTGAACAAAGCCCTTGCAAAACCCTTTTTCCAGCACACACTTTGCCAAGTATTTGAGCTTGTTGACCAATATATATAGAGCTACTGTGTTTTAGATCCCCCCTTTGTTTTTTGGGGGGGGGGATCAAAATCCAATTTTTCCATCATGGTCTGTGCCTTTCCACTTTAGCATCTTCATCAATTTTATTTAACTTGGGTTTGGAAGAGTTTTAGCATAGTTGCCTAAGTCGCAGAAAGTTTGTATACTTACAAGTAAATACATGGATGGGAGAGAAGCTATGGCATTCTCTGATGGCTCAGCTCCATATTACATGCATAGAGTAGGGGTTGGAGGGTCTGGCTCTGGTTTCCAACCAGCCCCTGGGTTCAGACCTTTGTCAAACACTGGCATTCAAGCTGAGTCAAATGCAAGGGGTGGTCAGGGTCAGGGTGGTGGTTCTGTAGGGTCTAATTCCCCTTTTTCAGTGGAGCCACCTCAGGGTCATGCCAATTTTAACCATGGCATCGGCATTGGGGCACCTTCAAGCGAGCCTGTGAAGAAGAAAAGAGGGAGGCCCCGTAAATATGGTCCTGATGGTGCAGTTTCTTTGAGACTGTCTCCAATGTCTGCCCCTGCAAACTCCACTCAGGATGCAAGTGAAACCACCCCTTCTCAGAAAAAGGCTAGAGGGCGCCCTCCTGGCTCTGGAAGGAAGCAACAGCTAGCTGCTTTAGGTGTGTTTGTGTGAGGATCATCGTTTCTTGTGTACTGTAATGTGATTTATCTTAAGATGGAAGATTGCTCTTCAGTATTTGACTATTTGTGTTTTGATGAATATCCTGTTCAGATTTATGCTGTTAAATTTCCTTTTTTTTTAATAATTATTAGCAACTTAATAATATGTATTTTAAACTGCGTGATTTTTGTGTTGCTGTTATTTTCTATTTCTGGATGCATTATTTTCTATGTTGGGCTAGGTTACTGACATTCTATAATTTGGTTTCTTTTGGTATGATCAAATTCTACTTTTGAAATTTCTGGAAGTGAATTTTATTCTGATGAATGGATTTCCTGGAGATGTATAGAACTGGTTAAACCAAAATACGTATGTAGATTTTGGTAGCCATCATCATGATCTCTGATGTTGAGCATGTGTACTGACTGCAATATTCACTTGGCCTTGGCTGTCCAGGTTCACATTTCTGAATTTTAAAATTAAAATAAAAGATTAGGTGCTAGGTTTTAACACTTTTCCCTTCCCCTCGTGCAACTCTTTTTTAATTGTTTGGTAGTAACAAGATATATTTATTATCTTCTTGGAAGTGTCTGGACCTTTAACATCTTTTGTTTATTGCATCGCAGGTGAATGGATGAATAGTTCAGCAGGGTTGGCCTTTTCACCTCATGTTATCACTATTGGAGTTGGGGAGGTAGTAACACAATTTCTATGCATAAGCAATGTAGATGTTCTTAGTTATTTAGTTCTCTTGTTCCCTTTCTGAATTCAGAATGTGAAGATGTTGAGGTGCAAATTTTATTGGTCCACTGCTGTTGTGGCTCTAAAATCATTTTTGATGTCAACATAGGAAAAAAACAATTCATTCAATTTAGAAAAATTACTTTGTGCCTTGAAGAGTTGTGATCATTAGTCCATACTCCACATGGATCTGGAAGGCTATATTGAAAAACAGTGGGAAGAGAACTTTTTATTTGTCCCAAAGTATGCTTCATTTTTATTCAGAATATTTACAGAATTTTAATTTACCAATCATGACATGCAATCCCCATGGATGGTTTATATAACTGGAAATCATTGAATGTATACATGATATTTTTAATTTCAATTTTCGAAAAGCATAATTACTTTATTCATCATGGAAACCTTCAAGATTTATTCCTGTCAATGCACATTAATTCAGAAGTTCTTTTGAATGATCAATTTTTCCACTGTTTTAGGACATTGTGGCAAAATTATTGTCATTATCACAGCAGAGACCAAGGGCTCTGTGTATCATGTCGGGCACTGGGACAGTATCTTCAGTCACTCTGCGGCAGCCTGCTTCTACCAATGCCAGTGTAACTTTTGAGGTGAAAGCACTAATTAGTATTGCTTAAAGTGCCTAAGGTTGGTTCTTATGTTGTAATAAGAAACTTGTTTTATTTTTTTAATTTTTATAGGGACGATTCCAAATACTATGCTTGTCTGGTTCTTACTTGGTTGCCGAAGATGGTGGACCCTTGAATAGAACTGGTGGCATTAGTGTTTCACTCTCTAGCCCTGATGGCCATGTTATTGGTGGTGGTGTTGCTGTGCTTATTGCTGGAAGCCCCGTGCAGGTAACTTGATTGCTCTAAAATACACAGTAACTTGATTGCATCCTTAATTGCTTATTCATGCGGTTAATGCTGGAACAATTTGTCAAAACAAGAACTTGCTTCAAATGGATTAGGGAAGTAGAGATTGGAGATACTCAGATAGGGATGCTGAGCTTAGACCTGTTCGTACTTTTGTATAGTTTCCTTGTTCAGCAATCAGCATGCTTCATGTTTTTCTGCATCATAGGATACTTCACATTCCAAAGAATCAAAACCAAAGCAATATCAATAACCCCAAAACCAAATAGGTAGATAGAAGAATGAAGGTTTTGCTTGCTGCAGGTGATGTTGTGCAGTTTTGTTTATGGCGGCTCAAAGACCATGTCTAAACAAGCAACCACTCTCAAAGATGAAAGTTCAGAGCCACCTCCTCAGCATAACGACAAGTTAGCTTCTCCAGCCAGTGCTCCTGCTCCACCTGGTCAAAACTTCCTCCCTCTTTCTGCAGCAAACCTTTGGCCTGGATCCCGACCAGCAGAGCTGAAAAGCGCACACATGCATACTGGCATCGACTTAACTCATGGGTGAGATATTATTTCGGAAGAAACATTTGCAAATTTGTAAATAACTGTTGTAGTAAATGAACTTGAGTTTGTGAGCATTGTGGCTGCTTTGCACTAACATATGTTGTAACAAATGAATTATTCGGGGTTAAGTGATGATTCTTGGCATATCCCAAAAATGTCTGTTGAAATGATCATATGACAAACTTCATTGGGATGCATATTGTCCCGCGTTGAATTTAATGAATTCTGGGATCCCTCTTTGCGGACCAAAATGTTTAACGTTGAAACACGCTACTCTAATTACCTAGTGTACTGAGCTCAATTATTTGCCTGTCATTTGATATCTGTTTATCATGCAGCCAAATAAACTGAACAAAATATAAATGAGACTGAGCTGGACCTGAATCTTCACTGGTTTTAAATGTTAACTTGACTATTGCTGGAAAGACTATGTTTCACAATGGAGTTTTTATTCTTTAATAAATGTTTTTATTTTAATAATTTGTTTAAGTGAAATAAGTAAAAATAATAAATTAGTAGAAATTTAATGTTTTAGGTTTTTTGTTTATTCTTATTAATATTATATCTTCATTTAAAAATAAATAGAAATCGCTTTTTTTCGTTTTCTTTTAATAATTAATGAAGAATGTTGACAACACTCTCTAAGGAGGCGTTTGATATACAATTTTTTTTCCATCCTGGCCCTGCGAATCATGAGTTTTAAGAATGATATTTTCTGAAAATGTCGAATATATATTTGGTATGTGTAAGATATTTCTGAAAAGGATACATATATATATAGCAGAGGAGCATACCATTTGGAAGCAACATTAACAATCAGCAGGACTTTCCCCTTTTAAGTAGCAAGATCCACATCATCGCCTTTAGCATCCTGCAAGTGAACAGAAAAACTAGCTACACATTATTTTTATTTTTTAATATGTAGGAATAGAAACAAGTAGCAAAGAGTTTGCATCACTCACCTAAACAACTGAACTAAATCTCCTTGTTCTGTTCGCAACACATTATTCAATCACTACGAATTCACTTGATTATACCTATTTTTCCCAGGGCATTAATTAATACATACACATGTATATTTTTCAACTTAATTTTAATGATTAAAATGATTTTTTTTTATAGTTGTAAATAAAAAACAAGATTTTAAATTTGTAGTAGAAGAAAAAGTAGCGATTTAAGGTAACAGTCTAAGTTGATCGAAATGCCAAAGCAAAGAGATAGACAGAGTAGAAACCTTGACAGTAAAATCAAAGACGGACTTTTGATGGTTGGTGGATTGGGTGGTCATGGTGGGCGAACAGGAAGAGAAGGCAACAGCTCCGATTAGAGTCAGAAGTGAGTTTAGAATCGGTTTCCGTGGGTGTGCCATGTGTAGGATAATTTTTATTACAACCTTTTATGTTACATGTGTAAATTATATCCACCTTTTATTGTAACTATATTTTTAATATTAGGATTTATTTACATATTCAATGATATAATTTCGACAAAATATCTGAATTTGGTTCTCTCACGTTGTTAAAAGTAAAGTAGTAGATTTTATGAAAAATACAGCAAATTTAAATAGACCTCATAACAAATGGAGAGTTATTTTTATAAGAAAGGGTAGGTTTAATTATACTTTTCATTTCTTTAATATAATTTAATGTATGATTTTTTTTTTAAATTTAATTTTTCAGTTTTTCTAATTATTTCAACTAAATTCCTTCAGTCAATTTTTTTTCATAACTTTTTAGATAAATTTAATCTTCCATTAAACTTTCTGTTTTTTTTTTTTCATTTTTTATACTAAATTTTTAACTTTTATCTTTTTTATATCTGAAATTCATCGTAATTTCTAAATTATTTAAATAAAATGAGTAAGGTTTTGAGGATTTAAAAAAAAATGATGGCAGAATCAATTTGATTTAACTTAAAAAAAATAAAAGGATTCTGATTAATTCATAAGTTGTACGAACTACTTAAATTTGATATCTGTAGTAATTCTAAATTAACTCATAAATATTTAATACTGATCAACAAGTAATGATGTAAAATATATCTTTAGGTAATATTATGTATAAATATAAAATACAAGAACTAAATAGAAGATAATTTTTAATTCAAATAAAGTCAACTTAATTTTATTAATTGAGTTTTTATTTATAAAAAAATGTTCGTACTCAATAATCAATCGCATAACACTTTCTGGTATTTAGATTGAACATTTTATAAATACCCCAACCTTAAGTGCACTTCCTTTTTTTTTTCTTTGTCCCTCTTGAGCACTCTACTCATTATAGTCGTTATAATTTCTGGAAAACATTCCGTTTGGACGTGGAAGATCCTTGTAAGCAAGGAAGCTAAAAGCAATCACAGCGTCTCAGTCACAATCAACTAGAAAAGAGCCATCTGCATGGTAGTTAATCTTGCACATATATCACAACTCACAAGACAGACATAGACAGTTTTGCGTCAAGGTAATAAGACCAGGAAGCAAACCAATAAATGGAATAGGTAGATCACTGGCATGGCTAAAGGAAGCTTAAGTTTACATTCACACAATAATAAGTACACAATCTCATGGTTATGAACCTAATGTCAGAGCTACAAGAGTAACTGTTTCGGTACACATACAAGGCACACAGGAAATTGCAGCAGCATCTGCAATACATTTCTTATTCATAATTTATATTCTAATCACAATTCATTTATTGGCAGCTCCAGTCATTCATAGCTTCATTCATGCATCCAACAACTTCAGCAAGTCCTTCTGTAGATATCAGCAAAAGAAATATTCTTGGTGTAAAAATTTTCCAATATCAAATATGTATAGGCAAGATTATTGGTGCCATCATACTAATTGTCTTACCTCAATGCTCAGAGGAGAAGTTGTGGGTGCATAGCGATCAACCACATTTCCCTCTTTATCAACAAGGAACTTGGAGAAGTTCCATTTGATACCATCCCCAAAGAGTCCACCTTTGCTTGATTTTAGATACTTGTACAGTGGAGCAGCTTTGTCACCATTCACATCAACCTATATTAAATGCAAAAAAAATGGTCTCAACTCTCATTGTATATATTTATTCAAACTTGGACACAGGAAAGTGAAATATTTATTCAAACTTGACCATGATCAAACCAGAATTAGTTTCTCCTAGTCCGATTTTCTCTTATTTGCTTAGTATTTGGAAGGGGCTATTAACGCCACATCAAGGAAGAATACAAAATCTTGAAGTCAATCTATTCATCTCTACTTAAATGGTTCATATATTAATGCATTACACAACCAAGGACTGAAACTGGGGGAAATCATTGAAGGAGTCAACTGCTCTCCGAATCAACTTCGATTTTCACACAAAATTGATTACAGAATCCATTTAGAATATTGCTCAAGGAAATTGGAGTTTAGAGGTTAACAGAAAGCATTCACTGCACCCCAAAAAATTTGTACTCAAGGAGCTAATTCCATGATCACAGCACTTCTTTCTATCAAGAATATAGACACTGGCATGGAGTTGATTTTTATACACAGGAAAGAAATCACAGGCAGTGGGAAATGAGAATAAGCAAAGGTTTTACCTTGTCAAAAACGGGAAACTCAGCCTTGAAGCGAGTACAAACAAACTCTTGTATCTGTTCATTAGATCCAGGCTCCTGTGCCCCAAACTGATTGCATGGAAATGCCAGAATTTCCAGACCTGAATAATGAAGATCAAGACTTTTATAAAGATGAAGGGACCCCACATAAGTTAGTTGCTACTTGCTTGAAACTTAAAATTACGGGATGCTTATTCTAGTTGCTAGTAACATACAGCCAAGTAGTTCAATTAGTTTACAATAAATGATTATTTATTAAGGATGTAAAAATTAAAGCCAACAATAAGGATTTGCAACAAGTATTGTGTCGTGTTAAGTCAGTATATAAGCATCTATTTATCCTGGTTACAACATATGATATGGTTTTGTTATGGTAATGAGTTCGGGTGTGTTAATATAATTTTTAAAACGCATGAATTTCAGAACATAAAGTAGTATAAATAGAATGTTGTAAAACAACCCGTACAAGTACGACTCAAAATGAAGTTATCATGCTACAGATATGAGCATTGACGCAAGGAATAAGATAGCGATTAACATAACAATGAAAGCAACAAGAAAGAGACAAACGTGAAGGACAACAATGGCAACAACAGCATAAGAACAGAAGAGAAAAAGAAACCTTTCTGTTTGTATTTCTCATACAACTGACTGAGCTCAGTGTAATTTGAATTAGTCAAGCCACTGCATCAAACATTGAATCAACATCAAAATAAAGCATAAAGAATAATTAAATTGCAACAAAATTGAGGGCAAAATCTCTCCAATTTCTAGGCAAGCATGACTAGCCGTGGCAATTTTAGGGTAAAATTTCAATTAGAGAACATAGGTTAAAAAAAAAACTTATGATACTCCCTCCCACGTACTTAATTATAGAAATAAAATAGGGATTGAGAAAAAAGAGAATCGGGGAGGTACCATTGTGAGGCAACATTGACAATGATAAGGACCTTTCCTTTGTAGTCACCAAGATTAATATCATTTCCCTTGGCATCCTGCAAAAAAAGGAAGAGGGTGTTAATCTAAAATAAAAAATCTAAAATTTGTATGCATAAGCAAGAATGAAAAGAAGCAAGATACTTTAACGGTGAAATCATGGACTGATTTGGCGCTTGAGGTGGCCATAGTGTGATCTGTTCGGAGAGAGAAAGATGTTATTATAGTTGTTGAGCGGAGGAACAAGATGCGAGTGGTTCAAGTGCAAAGCATTTGGTACAATTTTAATTTATATAGCGTCTTTTCTCCGCGTACTTCTGCTACTATGCGCATCACCACTTACGTCATCGTTATTACATTTTTCTCTCAATTTAATTTTTTTTAAGGACATTTAGTCATCATACATTATTAAAGCTTTAGACAAAAAATAGATTTATTCTAAAAATAATATTTTTAGAAAATAAAAAATAATTTTTTAAATATTCAGTCTCAATCATCTAACATAACCTAACCAATTTATGATCGAGATGGTTGTAAAATTTTGAGTCCAACCCAACTCATTTCCGGTTCAGAAGGCTTGATGCACAACAGCCCCAAAAGGCGAAGCTAGTTGGGATAAAAAGGTAATTTGAAGAAAAAGAAAACAGAGGCTTAGGCAACTAAGAAAGAAAGATGAAGCTGAAGGTATATGCGGACCGCATGTCCCAGCCATCCCGTGCGGTTCTCATATTTTGCAAGTATTTCTATTATCTTTGCTTTTTTCCTTTCTTATTTTATTTTTGGAATTTGAATTTGAATTTGGTCTCTGTATACTGTATAGAGTGAATGGAATAGATTTTGAGGAGATCAAAGTCGATTTATCCAAACGTCAGCAGTTATCTCCCGAATTCCGAGGTTATTCTTATTTTTTGTTTTCACGAAAAACGCTGTCTGTATTATACTGTCTCTCTCTTAGTCTTACCTTTAACTTTATTGGATTTTCCTTCAGCGGTTAACCCTTTAAGGAAAGTCCCTGCTATTGTTGATGGAAGGTTCAAGCTATTTGAGAGGTACTTCAACTTCAAATTCCATGCTATTCTGCTATGGATTTATCTTCTTTCTTTATTCTTATTAATTCGTGTTTCATTTTCTTCTTTGCACTTGCAGTCATGCTATTCTCATATATCTTGCTTCTGCATTTCCAGGAGTTGCAGACCATTGGTTAGTTAGTATTGTCCCTTTTTACAAATTTAATCGCAATCTGCTTTGTGGAATCAAGATATTTGAATATACAGAGAGGGTCTTGGGTTGTGCAATTGTGAAGTTCTTTGACTTTGGCTACTGATGTTATTTTGATAGTTTATATGTGCAATTCTGAATCATACCATGGGATTCATCTTAATATAGTGGTTATTTAAATGATGAAAAACATAGATAAGTAATGTTTCTGTTCCTAAACTTACAAGACAGGTATGCACTCTACCGCGGATTTCTTTCTGTTGTGTCTATATCGATCCCTTATTTAGTGCTGACGTACACTTCTCTTGCTTGCCTTTTAACACTTTCTATTCCATTCATTCTATTAGGTACCCGGCTGATCTTTCCAGGAGAGCAAGAATTCACTCGGTGTTAGATTGGCATCACCAGAATTTGCGTCGTGGAGCAGGTGCATCATAGCTCTAAAAGAACCCTTTTGTAATTGCATTGTTGCCTAGAAAGTGAAACTACTATGAAATTAACGTTATTTCATGAGTTCTTATCATGCTGGCCTACTGTTGCTAATCTCACTGTAAAGAAATCAGGAATTAATGCATTTTTAAGGAATTTGTCTTTCCATTTACGAAGTAGTGAAGTTGAATCAAGTTAACAACATCGCTAGAAGATAGTAATAGTTAAACTTCAGAAACTATCCTCATACACATTAGTCTGGACAAGTTAATTAGTTGGAGATGATAGTATATAAGTAGTTAGCCTTTCTTCGATGCTTCATATCGATGGCAAATTAATTTGCATTACAGTTTGTTTAATTCTGGTAATATTATGTCTTTTGAGGTTGATTTATATTTTCTTCTTGTACATGTATATGTTAAATCCATGTTTTGCATTAATTTCCTTTGAGCACTGGTGAAGATGCTGTTTTGCTTTTGCGTGCAAAATTCTTCCTGCTTCCTTTCTTTTCATGACATAATCTTCTTGATTTTGTTCCAGCTTCATTTGTTCTAAATACTGTACTAGCTCCACTATTGGGCCTACGAGCAAACCAACAAGCAGCTGCTGAAGCCGAGAAAATTTTGATTTCATCTTTGTCAACAATTGAGAACATTTGGCTTAAGGGGAATGGACAGTACTTGCTTGGTGGCTTGCGGCCATCCATAGCAGATCTCAGTCTGGTTTGTGAAATTATGCAATTAGAGGTACATGTATATGTTAAAATCTGTTTGCATAGAAAAGTGACATGCAGGACAGAATGCTGATCCCCTCCTCAAGAGAAATCGTGACAGTAACTTATCTTTTTGGATGCAGCTTTTAGATGAGAAGGACCGTGATCGTATTCTTGGCCCTCACAAGAAGGTTCAGCAGTGGATTGAGAGCACAAGAAATGCAACGAGGCCTCATTTTGATGAAGTTCATACAATCCTCTATAAGCTCAAAACGAGGCTTTCTGAGCAGCAATCTAATCAGGCAGATGGCGTGATGCAATCTAGGATTAGAACCCCTCTAAGTTCAAAGATGTGAACAAACAACCATGCCAGTAACGTGCCTGTGACAACTTATATGTGTGTGTGTGTGTGTGTTGGCTGCAAGTATCACTGTATCAGGTTTGAAACATCAAAGATGAAGTTTATGTCTGTATTGAGACCCCTTAATCTAAGTAAGTTGGGCAGGTAATAAATGTGATTTCCACATGAAGATACAATCGTCTCCTCCTATGAGCAGATTTGGCGGCAATAATGTTAGTCTGTCCTTTATATTTGCCACGCACAATATTTTCTAGGAGCTGGTAAATTGCTGTAGTATAGACCTATGTTTTTTTGTTGAACCCGGATCTCCCTCGATCCAAGAGCCAATGACTAATTCCCCAAGGCCATGATTTGTACAATATAAATTTGTATGCATTATCCAATGGCAATGACGTGGGAACATTATGCAGCATTTGTATCAAAATTTGATTGAAATAAATTAATCCTAGTATATTAAAATTTTATTTTGGTCGGCTCTATTAGAGTTTGCTTTCTAAAGACTAAGTATATTTTTCAATTTATTTTTATATAAATTTCTATGATAAAACTTCTTAATTGAGTTTATTCCAATTTTTTCTTATAAGTTAAAATAAGTTTTTAAAGAAGTCAAATGAAAGATTTTTTTTTGTAAAAATTGTAGTGTATTAGTTGATTTTAACTTCTGAGAAATTTAATATATTTTACTTTTTTATTTTTATTTCTTTCTTAGTATTTGTTGAGCAGTTGATCTAATGTGGTTTTTGCTTTGCTTATAGTTTGTGGTTTTTGCTTTTCTTATCATTCGTAGTCCGTCTTTCATGGCCATGCTTCATTTATTATTATTATTATTATTATTATTTTGAGATCAAGTTCTTTTAGCATTTAATTTTTGTCACCTACAAACCACTCAATTAAAAGCCCCGAGGGAAAGTAACAGAAGGCAAAGAAATGAAAGAATCAGTCTGTAGTCTATGCAAAGACCTGAAACTGAAACCTCATCTTTTCTACAAGGATGGCAAAAGTCTATGCAAAGTTCATTAAAGTTTAATGGACATTTATTTAGAAATAAACTAAATAGATTTTTTTTCCTACTCGCAAGGTACCGTAATAGTGTGGTATTTGCAATTTAAAATTACATTAAAATAAATTATTTTTTTAAAAAAATAATTTAGTATAACTATATGTTTTAAATTATTTATTTTTCCCTAATTTTTTTATTATATTTTACATTTTTCAAAAAAAGAAATTATATTTTAACAAATTTTCATTGATACCTTAATATCCCGTGAATTTTCATAAAATTCCACGGTTTTCATCAAATGAGACGAGGGTAGCATTGGTTCACAAGTGTTAAAACAAGCAGGGAACAGAAGTGTATGTGAATGCGTATTTTTTCACTGCAGTGTCTTCATTAAAAAAATGAAAATCCTGTCCAATACGGTACCATTCCATAAATATAATAGTTTAAGGATATAAAAATTTGATTGTTATAATAAGGCAAGGTGGTACTATTTTTGGTAAGTAAGGTAAGGCACGCGAACTAATGCAACAAGATAGAGAGTAAAGTCAAAGTGGTGCTTTTCCCAAACTTGAAGAGTTCAAATTTTGTTAATAGTAAGCGATGATGGGAAAGCTAAAGGTGTATGCGGATCGAATGTCCCAGCCTTCTCGAGCAGTTCTCATATTCTGCAGGTTATATTATTTCTCCACACTTTACACAAAACCATGATCTGTATATATTATGATATGATGAACTAAACACTATCAGCATCTTCTCTGTGTGTTCAAAAGGTTTAACGGAATTGACTTTGAGGAGATTAAAGTAGACATTTCCAAACGCCACCACCTTTCTCCTGAATTTAGAGGTATCCATCTAATCTAGGATGTAAAATAAGCATATTATGCACCTTATAAGTTTTCATTTACTAACGACTCTGCACTTAACAAAGTAATATAATTATATATTATTATAGTATTTTGTCATGGCACTCACTGACTTGTAGATAGAAAACTTTAATAGTTTGAATCCATTTGATTTCAATTGAAGTCCCTCTTGTAATTTCATTGCAGAAGTAAACCCTCTGCAGAAAGTTCCGGCTATAGTTCATGGAAGCTTCAATCTCTCCGAGAGGTAATTGATTACTCATAAGTGATAAGGGTCGTGTCTTTTATGATTATCAATGGAGAGGAAAGTAAAGTTCTTATGCTAATGTAGTTGACGTCGATGGGGATGGAATATCAAAGATTTGTTTAGTCCTGTAACTTATCTTCAATTTATTTGTCCTACTTATATTTAAGTCATGTGCATCTAAATCGTGATTGTTGCCCGTGGGCAGACCAAACTGTCACACACACACACATATATATAGTGCATCCATAGAAAGCTATTTAACTGTTTGCTTACTCAATCCACTATTTGGTGATTGTGTGCCTCCATAGAAAGGGGATTTTTTTTTCCTGGTGTTTATCTGATTTACTAACAATTTATAGTTGCTTATGAAATTAATTTCATTTTATTTGAAAACAATCTCATAGTCTAATGATTGGATGGTTTATACATGATGTAGAGTGGTATTAGAAATGGTCAGCGTGAATGTCTCTTTTATGCTTTATTCTGGGTTATGTGCATCATCCTTAGGAAAGTAAATGGACCATGTTGTGCAATCAATTTTCCAGTGGATTAATGAATCTATCCTTCTTTTTAATGCTTATGTAAATCGTGTAGAATCATTATATGATGTATTTGATTTTAAATCACATTTTCTTTCGTTGTTACCTGTACTTTTTTAATCTCTGTAATACTTTTTTAGTTTCTGTAAATCCTGTAATGTGTAAAATTTGAATTTCTTGTTAGGAATTTTTTTAATGATTGATTTTATCATATGTTCTTAATAAATCTCGTTTTCTTTTGGCAGCCACGCAATCCTTGTCTATCTTGCTTCTGCTTTCCCTGGAATTGCTGACCATTGGTTAGTAGAACCTCTTCTTTTGCTTCTGAAATTCTGAACTGCTTGGTTATTTTAAAGAAATACGTCAGAGTCATTTAAATATCAGAGCTGGACTGTTTCACTTCACAGTATTTTAACATGATTTCGAAAGGGCCTAATCATAACCAGGGTTCCTTGCCCATTTCTAATGGCCCTTGTTCCTCACTTTTGGATGCTTATTTGAAAGTACAGATCGGGGTGAAACAGAATAAAATAAATAACTTAAAAAGTGTATTGGTTCTAAATCCAATTTTGTGCTGCTTGGGGATACATTTTCCATGATCTAAATGAAATCCTAGTTGCCATGCATTGAGGATAAAAGTGTAAAAGTTTTGCATCCAAAATTTATAATGATTTAGTTACGACAGATATCCCTCTTGATGTATCAGGTATCCAAGTGATCTTTACAGGAGAGCCAAAATTATCTCAGTGATGGATTGGCATCACTCTAATTTACGACATGGAGCAGGTGCTTTACACAACAAAATCCATACATCTTCTAACCCCTTTGAGTAATGTGAGCAGTTGAGTTTGTTTTATGGAAACTTGTGCATATAGCTACAGACTAGTATCTACTAAAAGAAAATTCAATCATATAGTTATTATCTTCTGCATACTTACTATGAGAATTCAAGTTTGTTGTAAGTATACTTGAGTGCAACTAGGCAATATTTTTATTAATTATTTATATGGATCAAACTGGGATTAAATCATTGCTCACTTGTGGAGAGCTTCATGTCATTAAGTAAACTAAATTAGTGTCTGGCTATTATGCAACTCTGAATATATTCAATTATTCATATTCTATTGATTTTGCTTTAAAAGCAACATCTGATAGAATAGATTTTACCATTGCTGCAAGCCATATGTTAAATTACATGTTTCTAGCCAGAGAACATCTTTGTTTTCTCCTAATTTTTACAGAAAGAGCATGTCTCTTGTAAACTATGACTAATTGGCAGAAGCACACCACCTTTTACAGTGAACTATGTAATAAATACTGTACTAGGACCTGCAACTGGCCGTCCACTTAATCCAAAAGCAGCTGCTGAAGCAGAGAAAGTTCTATTATCTTCTTTATCGAAACTAGAGGATATTTGGCTCAATGGAGATGGACACTTCCTGCTTGGTGTCTCTCAACCATCTATAGCAGATCTCAGCATGGTTTGTGAACTCATGCAACTTGAGGTAACTAAATGTGACTTGATAATTATTGATGCTGCATCCACCCAAGTTGGCTCAATGTCTTGAAATTTTCAGTTGAATTAGAATTGTGATTGGTAGTATAATTTCTTTTTGCATGAATTTGTAAAATTAAACTGTGAATAAACTTAGGTTTTGGACGAGAAGGATCGCAGTCGAATATTATCCCCATACAAGAAAGTTCTTCAGTGGATTGAGGATACGAGAACTGCAACAAATCCTCACTTTGAAGAAGTGCATAATATCCTTTATAAAGCTAAAAAGAAATTTGAACAGCAGCGTTCAAGGGTAGCTGAAACTGGGACTGAGCCTAGTAACAAGATGGGGGGTCATTCAAAGATGTGAAAGCCATGCCTTTATCTTTGCTGCAAGACTGACAACATAATCATAATAACCTTTTCTTTCAAAAGTCTTGAGCCTTGGGTTTCTGGCTTTGCTTTGTTGGCTTGAATATCTTTATGCCTTCCTATAAAGACACAAATGCTAGACCACATGTTCAATTGTTGAGTAATTCGCACACCCATAAAAAGATCTTGGCAGTGAAGTATGTTGTTGTACATGGCAACTGCAGATCCTGCTTCTATGTTTACTCAACCAAATGGGCCAATAACTGTGTCTGTTCATTTTGTAAATGGTGTTGGTGCTTTGAGCTTGGTTATCTATTATTCACATTTTGTTATAAGAAAACTACTACTTTGTTTGTGTCAAACATTGAATTAAGTCTAAATAATATTTGAAATGATGTATCATTGCATGTGGCAAATTGCGATGGGGGCGTGGTATTGAGGAACACCTGAAACTGATGCATGTTTACACGTAAAAATTCTTGAACCATTTGGTATCTATACAACTTCACGTGGTTCTATTCCTTTAAAAATATCACTACTATCATACCTATTTATATTGTAATATCATTACGTGCTGAAATACAACACTTTGATTCTTGTAAATTTTGCGGGTGCAGATATCATTACTTGAAGGTAAGTCATACGACTTGAAGGATTTCCATTTTGTACATTATTCCAACATCAGAGACAATTTTTTACATGCAAAAACATCATCATGCAACCATTATTGACAACTTGATGGTCATCTGACAAGTGACAACTGTCCAAGTTATTGATATATATAAGTAGTAACAGACAACTGAACAAGTCACCACCTACTAGTAACACTAAACACAATAGCAAACACAAGCCCCACCCTTAATTCTTCTGCACCATATTTCACATCACTCAATGCTTATGCCCCGGATCTCAAGGTTGTCCAGCTTCTTGGGTCTCCTATAATATTTCAACAGTAGTGAGCAGCACACAACACTGACAGAAGATGCAGCCATGGCAGCCCCAGCAATCCATGGGGGCAACTGAAATCGTGTAGAAGGAAAAAGAGCTCCAGCAGCAATTGGAATGCCAAGTAGATTGTAGCCCAAAGCCCATACGTAGTTGAGACGGATACGGGAAAACGTTTTTCTGGAAAGATCAATGGCAGTTATGACATCCTCCAAGTTGCTCTTCATCAGGACAATATCGGCAGCCTCAATAGCAATGTCTGTACCAGCACCAATTGCCATTCCTACATCTGCTGCCACAAGTGCTGGTGAATCATTGATACCATCCCCCACCATGCCCCTGTACCCAGAAGCCTAACAAGAAAAGGGTACTCAATATGTTAACCACATGTAATATATGTTAGAGATGTAGTATAAACTGAGTTTAATTTATATACACTTTCAGTGTAAAATATTAGACATCTAATCAGAATTTTGCTTATGATTGGATGAAGATTGAACGACACACGTTTTCTATACTTCAAAGCCTCTACGACTATTTCTTATCCTTGCAACTAAAGGCTGAATTATAGCATAAGATAGTTCGACATGCTGCATTCATGTGCCTTCACCTTAAATTATTGTCTACAATTTTAAATAATGTACCTGCAAATCCTTCACTTGCTCTGCCTTCTGCTCTGGTTTGGCCTCAGCAATAACAGTTTCAATTCCAACTTCCCTTGCTATAGAATTGGCAGTACCCCAGTTGTCCCCAGTCACCATGATGCTCCTAATTTTCATAGACTTGAGAATGGAAATGACTTCTTGTGCAGCTGGTTTCAATGGATCAGATACTGCTAAAACCCCAACTACTTCCCTATTTATAGACACTATAATTCCAGTTTGAGCCATTCCTTCCGCTGCTGCAAGTATCTCTTCAGAATCAACAGGAAGTGCAACATTGTGGTCCGCCATCAAGGTCTTGTTAACCATAAGTCAATTGTAAGTTTTGTGTTTATCTCTATATTAATTTTTGAGTTTGCATATTTGGTTCTTCTAATTTTTTAAGTAAATCAAGTCTATTTATTTTAAGATTAAACCAATTTAATTTTTCTGTCAATTGTATTTTATTGAAAACTTTTATATAGTTTATTTGGTAGGAGAGAAATAAAATAATATAAAAAGAGAATAGAAAATAGGATCATTTTTAAGTTGTTTAATAAAAAAGAAAATGAAAGAAAAAAAGTTAAACTTTTTCTTTCATTTTACTTAACCGTGAAAAAGTTAAATAATATATATATATATATATATATATATATATATATATTTATATATCCATCTGTATAAAAATAAGAATAATTTAATTACACAAAAGCAATTTTCTCTCACTTTCTATCCAGAATGGGATGAAATAAAACAACAATGAGCTCATAAATATTTCCAATAAAAAATTATAAAAATAAGAGTTATTTAATAATTAATTACCCAAAACTCCAAAACAACCTTTTTCTGCTTCAGCCCAGAATGGAAAAAAATAAATAAAAAAAATAGCGAGTCTCAATTACTTTTTTATGGTTCCTTTCTTCCTTCTGAACCATTATCATGTAGTGAAAAGATTTTTCTTTCTTTTTCCTTTTCATTTCATAGGCTGATTTCGGTCTTCTCCCTTTCATTGTTCCAAACATTATGTAGAATTCTTGGTTTCTTTCCAAATCTTTACTTCCTCAGCTCCATAATAATTTTCGTATAATTTTTTAAAATAATTATTACTTTAACTTTTGAAAGTAACATTAAACATTTTTATTAATATTTTTTATAATATTAATGACCAACAATAAAAATTAATATTAATTGATAGGATAAAATTAAATTTTTTTATACATGATAAGATTAATTTTGTATAATTATCATTTTTAATCTAAGATAATATTTATAATGAGATAGGAAGAGTTTATTTTATGATAGTTTAAAACGTAAAATAATTTTAAAAATTTAGAAGAGACTTCCTGTAGATTATAACAAATTTTATAAAGAGAAAATTTGTTATGTACTGCGAACGTAACTCACTTAATCATAATTTACAATATATGAAGTTGTTGACTTTTAACTTTTTTTAAATAATTTAAATAATGATTTAGGATTGAATAACAATAAAAAATTATATAGTTATTAAACTCTTTTATAAGATATATAGTTGTGTTCGGTAAAATTAATTTGAAACTAAAAGGTCAATTAGTAACTGGAAAACTAATTTATTAAATTACAAGAATTTAGTAAAATTAAAATTTGGAGTAACTAAAAAATATAAATGACATAAATAATAAAATTATGATTTATTTAAAAAAGGATAATCAAGAAATTAAATAAATATATTGAAAATAAAAAAAATATAAAAGTTAGAAATTAATGTTAAAAACACACTAATTCAAGTAATTTTTTAAAATACACTAAAAATTATTTGAAAATTATTATTTACCAATCAGTCAAATAAAATTTTCAATTAATAAAAAAATTAAAAACTAATTTAAATATCTTGTAGAAAATAGCCATAAGATTATATTCAAAAAGATAAAACATTTAAGATTCTATGTAGTAAAATTTAATGTATATTTTTAATGAGAGAAATATTTAAAACAATTTCAATGAATCAATTTTAAAAACAATGTTTAAAAAATAAAGAGCTATAATATAAGATTTTAAATTGAAGAGAAAACGAAATTTCTTAACAAGATTTAATTATTAATTAACTAGAACTCGAGTGAGGGAGGGTTCATTTCTCGGATAGGAAGTGGAAGTGAGAGTGACGAGGAGAGCCACCAAGCAGAACTGCTTCAGGTTGCCAACTAGTAAGTTTCGGATTCTCTTAAAAAGCAGTATTTTCTTATCTGTTGTAATTGACTTCGGATTAACCTTCTGCCAGTTGACTTTACAAACTTGGGATACTCCACATGTCATAAACATTCAACGTTGTACCAATGTTTTTCTTTCATGTTTCTAGTAATTTACCCCACACTTTATTTGCCCCCATGCAATTTTAAATTTGAGATCATTGCTACTGAGGGTAGGTAATCTTTATTTTATTTTCGTACAAATTCAGACTATAGAACTAACTTACCTTATGCCTTTGTCTTTGTTGTTGTTGTATATTGATTGGTAATCATGGGACACAATACTAAAATTGGTTGTTTAATAGTTAGCTCACTTTCATAGTGAAAGAAGAAAATTGGTGGATTGGCACTAAACATTGTTTCTGTTGGAAAGACAAATACCCACTGATCTGTCTTTATTCGCTTCTGAGACCAATTACTTAGATGGAAGAAGAGAGCCAAATAACAAAGGGAAAATATGCTGCTGATATTTCTTCCATAAAAGAAGCACATGCCAGAATAAAATCATTGGTTCATAAAACTCCGCTTCTGTCCTCCAGCTCTCTGAATGCTATGTCAGGAAGGAAGCTCTACTTTAAATGTGAATGTTTACAAAAGGGGTGAGAAGTGGATATTTTATGAATTCTACAAAATTTAGATGCTATTTTTCATCTCTTGTTTTTTGGAGTTATTGATGTACTTTAAATTCGATCACACTTTTGGCTAAAAAATAAAGAAGAAAAGATGATAACACACTTCCTTGTGTTGTGTATTCTGTGCCCATCAGTGGAGCTTTTAAATTTAGGGGAGCCTGCAATGCTGTGTTTTCTCTCAATGATGAAGATGCTTCTAAAGGGGTTGTAACACACAGCAGGTTTACTATGTGCAGTAATTCTAGATGTTATTTTTTTAATCAGATTCTGTAAAGCTCTTCTGATTGTTTTCTACAAAATCAGTGGAAACCATGCCGCAGCATTGGCTTTGGCTGCAAAACTACGGGGGATCCCTTCGTATATTGTTATTCCAAAAAATGCCCCAACTTGCAAAATTGAAAATGTAAAGCGGTATGGTGGTCAGGTTGTCTGGTCTGAAGCCTCTGTTCAATCAAGGGAAGAAATTGCCAACAAAGTGTGGCAAGAAAGTGGTGCTATCTTTATACATCCATATAATGATGGACGCATATTAAGGTACAATGCCGAATGTTGATTATTGTTTAATTTGTTTCAGTCTAAAATGCCCTTCAACACTTTGGGGGATAATCTTGGGGTAGACTCATTGTTTTCATACCAATTTACCAAATAGATCATGTAGTGTATAAGGTAGCATTTGGCCAAGTTTTTTCCAGTTCTTAAAAGTAGAAGCTCCTCCAATTGGCGTCTGTATGGAAGCTTTGTTTTTTTGACTTTTCTTTCAATTATAGCTTCTCTACAATTATGTTTGGCCTAGCTTATTCTTTTAAGGAAAAGCTCATAAAAGCTGGGCCAATTGCACCCCAAATGCTTTTTTAAGCTTTATTCATTTATTTATTTATTTTTACATGCATTGCTATAATTCATCGACAAAGCTTGACATATTACATAGGCTTATCACTTATGCTATAGGAATTGGTGACTTGCACACCATTGCACTTTAAACATTTTGGATTGTTCTTGCAGTGGCCAGGGTACCATATCCTTGGAGATTCTGGAACAAGCACCACAAATAGATACGCTAGTAGTACCCATAAGTGGTTTGTTCACTTTTTTTTCTGACAAATTGTGAACCAAAATGTTGTAAAAATCGCATAAATTCCAAAATCTGCTTCTTGATTTTCCAACAAATGAAACTGCAGGTGGTGGTTTGATATCAGGAATAGCATTGGCTGCCAAGTCCATTAACCCAGCTATTCGTATTTTTGCTGCTGAACCTAAAGGTGCTGATGATGCAGCACAATCTAAAGCAGCTGGGAGGATAATACGATTGCCTGAGACCAACACTATAGCTGACGGGCTTCGAGCATTTCTTGGAGATTTCACATGGTAAAAAAGTCTACTGATTAAGATAGTAAACTGAAAATAAACTTTTGGGTCCTTTTTTTTCTCTGGGTTTTTTTTTACTCTTCTATCTATTGTTATTTTATGGAAGGGTTTAAGTTTTTAACATTCCTCTTCTCATGTTGTTTTTTAATCTTCTGTTGATTTGTCATGTTTGCTTATGCACCATGTTATGATGGAACAGGCCTGTTGTACGAGATCTTGTTGAGGAAATTATAACTGTTGAAGACAGTGAAATAATAAAAGCCATGAAACTGTGTTTTGAAATTCTTAAGGTTGTTGTAGAACCAAGTGGAGCAATTGGCCTTGCTGCTGTTCTATCCGATACTTTCCAGAAAAATCCTGCATGGAAGGATTGCAACCATATAGGAATAGTAGTTTCAGGAGGCAATGTTGATCTGGCCATGCTTTGGGATTCTTTGAACAAAGGAAAGTGACTTCTTTTTGTTTTGCTTATGTGGACCTTCATTGTTCTCTATGTGAGTGTAAATGATCCAATTTGTATGGACAAGTCTATTCCATTCCTTTTAGTTAACTTGTTGGGTTGAAATTCTTGTTTGTCAAGAATTATTTAAACAGTTGTTTTCTTCTTGTTTTAAAGAGAGAGAGAGAGAGAAAAAAAAAAAATTAAAGCTGATAGTTAATTAATAGAGTGAATTCTTTACATTCCTGAAAAGGTACTCTCTAATAGTTCCTTTAATTTAAGCAAACGAACGTATGGAACCCCATTTTTTTAAGAGCGCGCCTTGTAAAAATTGATAGTGGAAGTAAACTAGGAGGTGTGTGATTCTACCTAATCCAAGCAATTTTGCTCTAATTTATGTAGACATATAAACCCTCTTATTTCATACAATTTAATTAATTCTTTAACTGAAGTTATATGAGAATAAGGTTAGAAAGTACAGAGAAATCCATAGATCAGTATCACACACTCATTGGTATCTATTATTACTAGATAATCCTAGAGTCCTGTAAAAAAAAACAAAACTAGATAATCCTAGAGTAAGGCCTAAAAATAAAGAAACAACAACCAAACAGATTGCAAACAATGCTTTTTTAGGATTTTTTTTTGAAGTCCCCACGCCGTACAAACGGCATTTAGTCCAAAACAGAATAATTGTATAAAAAAAAAGTACTACTATGTTATTAAAATGTGTGTTTTCCCGTTTGCGGTTAACAAAAATTTGTAACAAATACATTCATGTAATGTATGATTGTATAGATGGATAAAAGAAGAAAGAAATTAACGTGAAAGGCATAAATTAAATTTGTGGATACATGGACAAGGAAGCAAAACAGATTGCAACATGACCATCCATTAGTTTCTCCCCGAAGTTAGATCTATTCTTCATATGCTATCTTAGTCTTCTCAAATTAAGTTCCACCTCTCGTTGTCCAGAAAACAAGGATCTTTAATCGTTATTTTCTCTTCATTGTTGTCAATGAGTCTATTGTTCTCATTTTTCCAATCTCTATTGCTACCCTGGCTTTCCCTTCATTCACATTTTGCAGGGCGCTTCTTTCTCATTGCTGGCAAAATGGTATGCATCCTCTTTCTCTATTTAACATACCTGTTCCTGTTTTCTTGAAGACATATGCACCTTCTTCTTACTTTTCTTGAATACATTAGCATTGTATATATGCGTAACATATTCATAAATTAGGATGGGTTTTAGATGTATGGAGATTTCAAGCTTCTGAGATCTTAAAATTCTATCAAATTAGGAGAAGATGATGTGGTGCATGCTCTATAATTGTTATCAAAAGATGATAGCAAGTCATTTTCCTACCTAGCTTTCATCTATGAAATTTATGTTCTAGAGGTTGCATGTGGTTCTTCAAATTCTACGTGTTCTTCTAGCATTTGCCCTTACCATAACATTAAAACTCGCTTTTATCCATTTGGGCTCAGATGAATCACAAAGTTATTACATAGTCCTAGACCACCACATGTCTATGGTTTCTACCAATCTTCATTCAACATATAACCGAATTTTTCAATTTATAGAAAAAAGTTTATAACACTCAATTACGTATTACATGTATATTGGTATGATTCTGATGATCTTTTCTTGTTTGTCTTATATCCATATTTATGGAAATAAAATTCATGTCATAATTTAAAAAATGAACATATATAATTATTTTTTGTAATCGAAAATGATGAGACAGTTATTAATAATTTCAAAAGAGTATTTTATGCAAGAATTAAGTTATTACTTAACAAATTTAAATTTGAATTTTTTAAAGGATAGATCATATAATAATTTTTCCTTTTAGAAAAATTATAACAATCATTGAAATGTTAAATTCGTGACATGAAATTTTGGGGCAGGCAAATGCAGCGTCCGGAATGGCTGTGCACGATGATTGCAAACTGAGGTTTCAAGAGCTTAAATCAAAGAGGAGCTACAGGTTCATTGTGTTCAAAATTGAAGAACAGCAAGTGGTGGTTGAGAAATTAGGGGATCCCACGGAAAGTTATGAGGACTTTATGGCCAGTTTTCCAGCTAATGAATGTCGCTATGCAGTCTATGATTTTGATTTCACAACTGCTGAGAATTGCCAAAAAAGCAAGATCTTCTTCGTTGCATGGTACTTAATTTATATATATACAACTGCATTTGATAAATACCGTTCTGCCTAAACTACTTATCATATGTATATAAAAATCATTATTCTTATTAGGTATATATTACATGCATGGTTCATTTTGTGACCTTACAAATTATGTATATATATTGTTGCAAATTAAGACAAATTGAATCAATGTGCAGGTCACCAGATACCTCAAAGGTGAGGATGAAGATGGTGTATGCAAGTTCCAAGGATAGATTCAAGAGGGAATTGGATGGCATTCAAGTCGATATGCAAGCAACTGATCCAAGTGAGATGAGCTTGGACCTTGTGAAAGCGCGAGCCATCTAAGCCTCCTTTTTTTTTTATTGTTATCTCAGCTTTCCTTCTATGTTATGGATTAATTCAACTATTTGGCATCTTTGGCAGCCATCTTTCTTTGCCTATTGTAGCTTGGATTCAACAAACGGCTAATCCAAAATGACATGTATATGCATCATTCTTCCTTGTACTCGATCAGTTTCCTAGAGATCTTGGATTCATGGCCAGTTTGAAGGGCCATGTGTAGTGGTGGGTTCAAGATTAGTAGAATTTATTGTTATATATAGGTTGTTCGGTTCTCTGCCAAGTTGCCTATCTGACCACTTGGTTTTTCACTTCATGAGGGTGGGATTTGTGCAGTCGTAGCTACTGAAAGAATGATGACACTCATATATGTCAAATGCCTCTTCATTTTTCTGTTCTTGTTGAATAATGTCTCATCATTTTTTATTTCTCTTGTTTGGAAGTAGTAGTATATGGTATACTGGTAGAAATGATGTTGGTAACAAACACAAGAGTTATGTATGTAACCAATACAAATCAATAAATACACGATCGGGTTCACAACACGTGTCATATGACAAAATTAGTTTTATGAGTGCTGAAAACAATTACAGCTAACTGTAATCATATTATGAAAACAAGACAGATATAAAGGTAGAATTTTATGTTTAGCATTATTCTTGATATACCTTTGTTTTTTTCTTTTTATTTTCGTAAAATATAGTGAACTAGCAACTTTAAATTAGTTGCAACTTGCAACCCAAATAAACTATAGAGAATATCTTTTTTTTTAATTTTTTTTTTGTATATATACTTTAACATAGGCAATTAACTAAATGGTTGAAATGTGTATAAAAAATATGTTTTGAACACAATTAACCCACTTACCAAAAAGAAACACACGCACACACAATTTACTTAGATTCTTAAAAAACGTTAAAACTTAAAAGGACCCATTTGTTCTTTCGAAAAAAAAAATTTCCAGACGCCAAACTCTACTAGACTCTTGGAAGACATGCAATAAAATTCAAAGATTTAAAATATTGTTTTCTTGTATATACAGCTTGATAGTACTAATTCTCAATCAATAACAAGAGAATAATTCAATAGTTCCTTCCGAGGGATATAATTTTATTTTATTTTATCTTGTCTTGCAAATATAATAACAGATAATCTTTTAGTCTTTTATTTTTAATTTTTAATTTTTTTAAAAAGCACTCAAACACTAAATCCCATGCAAGGAAATCACAATTTTACTTATTATTTTGTTCTTGAGGTTGGGTATAATATATTTGCAACCAAGGAATAAAAAGTTAAACTTAAAAAATTATAACAAAATACATTATCATCTTATTAAAAATGTTATATATAATTAATTTATTTATCTTATAACAATTATTTTAAAAATTGTAAACACTTTTTTTGTATAATCGGGCCAAGGCCCAAAGGAAAATTTCACAAATTATAAACATTTTTTTTGTAGTTCTAGGTCAAATTGTCCCTCAATCCAGATACTACTAGCTGTGCATAACTTTTACTAGTCTAAGAGAAAATTTTGTACTGTGAGAATTGAACAAGCTAAAAATAGGTTATTTTGTTACATTTGTATGGGTTAAAGTTTAACTAAAAACATTTTAAGTGGATAGGAAATAAACTCTAAAATCATATCATAATATTAAAAATATAAAAATGATTTAATAATAACTTTATAAATAAATAATTTAAAATGCAGTGCACACCTTTCCCCTGTTCTTTTCTAGCCTTCTAGGGTTTAGCGATCAAAACACACTCACCCTCTTCTGTTGTGCTGTGCGCACCTCTCTCTCTCTCTGCAGCGCATGGAGGAAGCTCCGTCTTCAGTTCCGGCGACAGCATCGTGCTGGAGCAACGTGGTCAAGAAGCAACCACCACCACCACCACCGCAGCAGCACACTGAGCGAGTGTTGGTGGAAACCAGCGAATCCCCCAATGCCATCTCCGTTGCCGTCGTGGACGCCAACGCCGTCATCCAATCCGGCGAAAAGCTCCACGGCCTCGCCGACAAGTTCATCTCCATCCCCGAAGTCATGGAGGAAATCCGCGACCCCGTTTCGCGCCACAAACTCTCTTTCCTCCCCTTCACCATCCAAACCATGGAACCCTCCCCCGAATCCATCAACAAAGGTATCCCCAATTTTCCCGAACCCTAAATTTCAACAAACTTTGCTAGTTAATTACTACTATACTATTTCATGTCTCGTTGTTTGTAGCTTCAAATTATGTATTCTTAAAACATTCTTTTTGTAGTTGTTAAATTTGCTAGGGCTACTGGGGACCTACAAACTCTTTCTGATGTTGATATCAAGCTCATAGCTCTGACTTATACTTTGGAGGCTCAAATTCATGGGACAAAACATCTCAGGGAAGCCCCTCCTCCCGTGCAAATGGTCAATGTAAAGAGGTTGCCTGAGAAGGACTTGCCCGGATGGGGTTCTAATGTCCCCAATTTGGATGAGTGGGAGGCATTGGAACAAACCGAGGACGTGTCCAATTCCAATTCCAGGATCCTTCCTTTGCAGGACCTGAGCTTGAACATTGTTTCTCATGATGAGCATTTTGTGGATGGTTCCGTGGAGCGTGCAAGTGAAGCTGATTCAGGGATTCAGGAGGGAGATCAGAATGGTTCGATGAAGCCTAGGAGATATCTGCCGAAGAAAAAGGAGATAAACATCGAGGGGAAGATGATGGTGGCTGATGGAATTGATGCGTCGCAGGGAGAGGTTGATGATAGTGCTGGTGATTGGATGCCAGCTGTCAGTCGGAGTACTCATAGGAGATATCTAAGAAGGAAAGCTAGACGCGAGTATCATGAGTTGTTGTCAAGTAATCAAGATCAGCAACAGTTGGAAGGAAATGTTGATGGTAGTGTTGGTGAAGATGCTAGTGCTTTAAATCAGCCTGCTCATCACAATGAAGAACAACATATTGAAAATGCTGTGACAGAGGATGATAACGTGGTAAAAGAGAACAAAGACAATGAAAGTATCTATGAAATTATGCAGCAAATGAGGCTGCAAGAAGGTTCACTTGAAGTTCTTGATGAGGAAAGTAAACCAAGTTCATCTCCTGAAGAACTCCAGTCAGACAATGCTGGATTGGTGGAAACCGCATCTGATGGCAATGCAACTGTGGTTAATAAACTATGTGACAGTAGGACAGATACAATTGATGGCCAGTCAAATCAACTGGAGATTGCAAGCCAGACAAGTGAAGCTGCTGATTTTTCATATGCAGATGATGATGATAGTGACCAAAGTTGGATGGTTAGGTCTTTGTCTGAATCAAGTGTAGCCTGTATAACTGGTGACTTTGCGATGCAAAATGTTCTTCTACAAATGGGTTTGCGCTTGCTGGCACCTGGAGGAACACAGATACACCAGCTGCACAGGTGATTTTCAGTAGCTTCTTCAATATTTGCTGTTATTACAAATTACCTGTGTCAGTAATCTCTACAATTCCATTCTGTGCAGCATGATATAAAAAATGCATTCTTTGTGCTTATCCTTTAATAATTTGCATTCCAGATGGATTCTCAAGTGTCATGCCTGTAACACTGTTACTGCTGAGATTGGGAGGATTTTTTGTCCCAAATGTGGAAATGGTGGCACCTTAAGGAAGGTAGCAGTCACTGTTAATGAAAATGGAATAGTATTAGCTGCCCGTCGACCAAGAGTTACATTACGTGGCACAAAGGTGAGTATATTCTATACATCAGTTCATTTTTCTCATGCCCTTTTGCTAAAAAAGGTGTGTGGCAAACATTGTGATGCACTAGACTACTAGCTTAAAGTCATTTGGTTTTGTTTTTTAAATTATTGGATCCTTAACTTGATTCATGTGTTACTTGAGTAATAAATAATAGGTTTGGAATCGGAATATGATGCATATGTTACCTTTCCCAGAGATTTATAAGACTTGATGGGAATTTTTATTCCACAAATTTTGATTGATAGGTGTTGATTTTAATTTGTATGAATAATGTATCTCAAGAATCAGTTTGTAAGTGTATTGCCATTCACAAGATGGGATATGTATGCAATTTCCTTGATACACATTTAATTCTTTATCGCTTTTACATGACTCGATGTGCAGTTTTCATTGCCTTTACCCCAAGGTGGGAGGGATGCAGTGACAAAGAACCTCATTCTCCGTGAAGATCAACTTCCCCAAAGGGTACTTTATCCTAAAATGAAGAAAGCCAATAAGCAGGTTGTGTGTGTGTGTCTGTATTTAAACTATTGATAATAGCCAACTGATCCATATCCCTTGGGAATATGGTGTTCTTTCATTTTTATCCCGAGTCAATTTAGTTAGTTTCATACCAACCCGAGCTTACTTAATTACACTTTGTAGGATGATGACTTCTTTACACCAGACAGTGTCTTCAGCCACCACACAGACAAGAAAGCTCCTTTCCAGCCTCCTGTAAGGAAAGCAATGGCAGTTTTCAGTGGGAGGAGAAATCCAAATGACAATCACTACTCACGCTCTAAAGCATAAGTAGTGGATCTCCAAAATTTTGACTGGCTTCTATTCCCCCCTCAATTTTGTTTTTCATTGCTTGACTTTGAAAGTTACCTGGAAATTTGTTTTAAGCTATGACAAACATGATTAAAAAAGCGTGTCTCATTGTCTCTAGATATCTGGAAATCTACGATTTATTTTAGGTGATAGTGAAAGAATTAATTTCATGAGATTGGGTTTCAGTTTGCACCGTTTGTGGCACAAAAGCTATTTTGGTGAAGGCAACCTTAATTTTGAACTTTGCTGATTTCAGTGTTTAGACGACTGTATCGGGTTTGAGTGTTTAAACGGAAGGATGGGGAGCAAATTCTATATTCATTTTTTAGTGTTTCACTTTCAATAGAATACGCTCGCCATTCGTCCTTTAGAAATTGAAAAATGCTATTTTTTTCTTAAAAAATTTCTTATAAAATATTTTTATAAAGATAATATTAAATGAAAAAGTAAGTGAATTTAATCGTATAAATATTAGCACACAAAATGTAGATAGATTTAAAATTATTTAGAGTTCAAGGAAATGTATACATCTTGAAAAAATTATTGAGTTAAAGTATAACTGTGAATTAATTAAGTATTTATGAGATATTAATAAATAAGAATTTTCTTAAAATAATTAATATTAAGTTAAATAATAAAAAATGAATTAAAACTTTTAGAAATGAGTGTTTTTAAGAATATATTTTTTTAACTTCATATCTCTTGTAATATTAATAGTTCCAACTAGAATTTAAATATTTTAAAAAATATTGATAATTAAAAATAACTTAGTATGACAATATATTTATTATAAATTTTAAATATAATTTATAGGTTTAAACATAATTATTTATTATAAATTTTAATTATAATCTAATTTATATATTTAGAAGTACTTATTTATTATAAGTTTTAGTTACCTAAAATAAACATTTTTTTAAGATACCTAAAACAAACATTTATCATGTGCAACACGTGTTAAAATGCTAGTTTGCAATAAACATAATAATGAAGAGAATGAAAAAAAATATATATATACTTCGTTGAAGTGATACTTGGAGTGAGTATTTTTTCTATTTATAGTACTTACTAATCAAGAGTCTTATTTTATTTTTTTTATTTACTATTTGTTTACCTCTAGCTTTATGTATAGGTTACAGATCCTGTATGGACAAGTTTTTTTTTTTTTATAAATATTTAGGAAAAATTAATAAAAAAGAAAAAAGAAATAAATTTCTCTCATAGTCTAAAATTATCTTATAAACAAATTAAAATCAGCTTTTTGGAAAGTTCATTTAACTTTTTTTTACATTGATAATACATAAAAAAAATGTATCCAATTTATATATATATATATATATATATATATATATATATATATATATATATCATAGAATATAAATTTTATTTAAAATATCATATTTTAACATGAAAAGTTAATTTAAATAAAATTTTCATTATATAACTATACATTCATAACACCACAAAAAAACACACTAGTTACTTCAATTTTCATATCCATGAACCAAACAGAGACTTGGTCTAATTTCTGACGTACATTCAAAGTTGAGATGTCTCAACTCAACCACCTTGCAGCCAAGAATCGCAAATTATTATTACGATGTGAATTATTTCCCTTAATTTAGGCAATGGTCCTATTCAGAGAAACAGACATACGATGGATCTAGACATTGAAATTTAAGTGCAACAGTGTACGGCGTGTTTGTCTGTAACACAATCCTTGCGTCAACCACCAGATCTTGATCCGCAAAGTCTTTAGAGATCTCCGACAACCCAAATTTTCAATTTAGATATAAAGTTACTAGAATGGCCATTCATGTTAATGTAATTATAAATGTTACATTCACACCATGTTACTTTTATTACAAAACTTGATACCGAAACAAAAACTTGAAATAGTAGTGGAAATAATGGGAATGGGATGAACAAACCAAATTTGGTTGAGTGCAAAAAGATTCCAACAGCCGCAAAGGGACGTTTGAAGCGTCCAAAAAACCTTAATGACGCGTTTGGTTAAAACAACGTCAACGTGGGTTTGTTTGATCATCGATCAGCTTAATCATGCATTGCCCTGTGCCCATACAACTGTCATTTTCTTATGTTTTGATATGAACATGTAGAATTGAATGGTAAATACTATGAATCCGTCCGGTAGAGTGGAAAGAAACAAAATGAAAGTAAATTAAGATAAAAGTTTTGAATTAAAGTAAAATGTAAAAGTATGGATTTAATTTCAATTTACTGTTTATTCCCTTTTCCGCTATTTTTCTCTGCAAACGAACGGTCCCTGTAAGCCAGACTTTGTGCATAGCCAAAAAGTAAACCTCTGGGCCCAAGAAGAATCACAAAAGGTTCAACATATACAAAAAGAAAAGGAAAAGCCAGTTGTCAACACAATTTGTTTTGCCATTGATTTATCAACTTCTACTAGTCAACCACAGCTATACAAGGATACCTTAACCCTTGCACATTCCCTTTTTCTGAACAATCATTTACAGGTGAGAAATATAATTAAATAGATTAAAATGAAAAGCAGAGCAAGGGAAGGGAAGAAAGAAAAGTAGTTAGAGAAGTATTAATGGTTATAGGTCTGCTTCAGTTGTAGTGTATGTTGAGTTAGTTGAGTATTATTGGCTCAATTATGATGAAAGTGCTAGCTCAGCCCAAGCCAGTGATGATGCCTTTAGCTCCAAATTTATTGTTGTGTCTATTCTGCTCTCCAGAATAGTGCATAATTCACGCATTGATGGACGGACAGAGGGATCAGGACTGATGCAAAGAGTTATCACCTCACATATTGCTTTGAGGTCTTCATATCTAAAATGTTTCAACTCTGGATCCACCACATATGACATTACTTCTGGCATTTCAAGATAGTCCCTAGCCTGCACCACATGAGTTTAACATTAAAGACTTATTAAATAAGTGTTTATCATATAAGTACTTATAGATAAGTTATTTTTACAACAAAGGAGAAAATTTGGATCCATAATGCTCTTTTTAAGTAATGATGCCTTAAAAGAAATTCAAAATTTTAGGAAATTTCTTACCCAATCCACCAAGTACCCTTTGTCCTTGCAGTATGGAGGTCTCCCACTGATTATCTCCAATAGAAGTACTGCAAAAGCATAAATGTTTCCTTTGGTGTCGAGACGGCGCGCTTCAAGAGTGTTTGGTAGAACACAAACAGCACCCTGGCTACTAACATTACCAGAGTTTCTTTCTGATCTTTCAAGAATTGTCTTCCAACTTTCAAAATCAACCAGCTGAAATTTAAGGTTCATTCAAATGAGAAAAAATAATATACAGCAAATAAACATAGGTGCATGTTAAACGACTCTTATCCTCATTTTTCAGTGCAGTAAGATATTTTGCACAATCATAATAGGTATGCTAGAAAGCTTAAACTAGGTTGCATAAACACCTTAGGGGAAAAATCTTCTGTGAGGTAAACGGCATTGGAATTCAATTCTGAGATAGTGAATGGCGGCTCAATTTCAGTGTGCAAATACTTAAGTCCACGTGCAATGCCTATGATAATCTTCATACGCCTTGTCCAAGACAACTGGCAACCTTCTTCATCTGTAGCCATAATTTCAAAATGATTTAAGGTACTGATACACAGGAAAAAAAATACATGTAAACGAGTTAAGAACCGTGGCTTACAACAATGTAGGTGCTCATAAAGTGTCCCATTTGATGCATATTCAAAAACCAGCATCCTTGTAAATGGATTGCTCTCTCTACAATATCCTAGCAGCTTTCCTGTGTTATCATGATTTAACCTTGCCAAGTCTGCCACCTGAAGTGCATCAATAGCAGAAAAATTTAAAGGCTAGTTCAATTATTTGTCTGTCAATTCTTGCACACTGTAAGGATAGGAATGTTCCAATCCATTTACCTCTCTCTGAAAATAGAGCTCAAGGTATCCTGTCCAATTATCTTCCCTAATGCAGAGGGAAATCACAGCAATCTCAGGCCCACCTTTCATTGTACCCTTGTAGACCACACTATCTGGTGAGGACCCAATTATGTTGCTGAAGTCTTCACAGGCCACTTCAAGGTCCTGCCTGTTATACCTCATCACATCCTTCAACATCTCGGAGTCTGCACATTGATAGTATGATATGTTCAAAATACTATACAAAATATCAGTAGTAAATACTAAATACACAGTAAAAAGCAAACAAACACAAACCTATATGTACTGCCATATAATCTTTTCCGCTTGCAGATTTTTTCCAAGGAATAATGATAGATGATTTGTTGTTACACCTCTGAATCGCAGTGAGAATAGCAATAATAAAGAGAGAACCAACCATGGTTCCAGTCACTATTTCTAGAGCCAAAAGCCAAGCAGGTTTTGATGCTTCTTGATGCTTGGTCACATGTTTAGTAGCAGGTTGGTACTTTGGGTTCACTACTGAAGCACCAGCTATTAAATTATAGTTCATTATTAGATGTAAAACAAGCAAGAAACAATTATAGGCAGAGTATATTCGAGTAAAATGAATCAGATGTATATCAGATTCACAAAAGTTTGTATTATCCATCATTGCGTTCTCAACATAATGAAGTCTAGACTAATAAGCACATTTCATCTCTTCTGTACAAGTCAAATTTATGATATGTTGATGAAGACACATCCTAACTGATGCCTTAAATTTTAAATGCAAAAAATATCATGTCTTACATACCACATTGCACCGAAGTCCGCTGTTTTATGTCTTTGATATGGAGACAATTTCCTTGAAAGCTTGATCTGCATGATAAAGTTTATGTTTTATAAGAAAAGAGGTTGACTATAATGCCAACTTAACAAGAAGATCAATAGAGTACCTTGGAAGATATGCCAAGCATTTGGGTATGCTACCAACAAAAAAGTTACATGAAAAATCTGCAACTTTTAACTGAGACGAACGACAGAAGCCAGTTAAATTCACACCCGAGGCATACCTGAACAAATAATAGGAAAAATACGAGTCAGATTAATAATATCCAAATTTCGATTGTGTAACTTGGTATTTTATACTTAACGGGTGAGCTTGACAATGCTTTCTAGATACAACAATTTTAATGTCAAAGGTGATTTAAGTCTTCTTAACTATATATATCCTTATCCCAATGACTTGCTTCCTGAGCTCAATGAAAATTTGACAATTGTAGCAATGATAAATTATCATATCACATGTCTCACATGCAAAAATTACTGTATTCCCTTATAGTAAACATAAAAGATAATGCAAGAAACTATGTCTTGTTTGCTTTAGTAGACACAAATGAAACTGGTAAATGACATTTGAAGAAAACAGAAATTTGAATCCTACCAATTGTATGCAGACCAAAATGAAGCCTATAGACTAACCCATCTCACCATGGTAATCTACCATAGATATAAGAGTCCTACAGGCCTACACTTTATAGCATGTACTGTAGTCATAGAGAAAGAAGAGTTTTATCAATCAGATGAGAAAAGACTACCTGAATGATGATGATGAATTAGTAAACAAACTACACTAATTCATTTCAGAAAATTTTACTCACATCCCATGCATATTTGAAGAAAAATTTGAACTTCCACCACCAGGAAGAGATCCTTGAAGCTTATTCCTATCCAGCCGAAGCTCTTGAAGGTATTTCAATTTTCCTAGTTCTGGAGGTAGCCTACCAGTCAACCCATTGGACTGCAGGTTTCTGCAAGAATGCAATGGAATTGAAAACACTAGTCCATCAAAATAATTTATTTAAGAGTCGACAATTCTGGAAGAGCAAATTAATTAATAATTTCCTTTTACATTTTCATAACTTGGGTCAAATTTCCAATCTCTGGAGGAATTGGTCCAGTTAACTGATTCATTCCCAAATCCAACACCTTGAGAGATTTCAACATGCCCAATTCTTTAGGTATTACTCCAATGAGACTGTTGCCATGCAAGATCCTACAACAATAAGAACCAAAAGTTAGTTACATCGATGATAATTAATTCCAGTTCAATAAGTCGTGGTAATAACACTGAATCACTAATTAAATGAAGCTAGGTTTGCAGAATGATGTATAGGAGAAACAAGGAACATACAGTTCTTGTAAGTAGGTGATTTTCCCAAATTCTGGAGCAAGAAATCCCCTTAATGAAGCCCCAGATAAGTTACTGCAAAAAAGGATTCCACTCTGTCGTATTAGAAATGTGCTATCTTAGAAATGTATGTCATTAATTTACTGTCTCAGCCATGAAGCATGTTACATTGCAGGACAGGACAAAATATACACCCCCAAAGAAATATATTAAATGCTAAATGGATCCATGGTATTTTAAATCTTACAGCTTGATCACATGATCTCGAGTTGCAGTGCAAGAAACACCATTCCAGTCACAAAGATCTGAATCCAAAGTATTCCAATTGGACAAAACCATATGTGGATCTTCATACACAGCTTCCTTGAAAGTTTTAAGTGCCAAAACTGTACAGAAAAAATATTTCTACAACTCAAAAAATAATAACAACAAAACACAAGGCTAATGCTTCATTGCTGTGAATGTATACGATAGTTAGCCAAGGCAAAAGTACAAGGAGAAAGAAAAACAATTATTCGATCTCAAAACTTTCAAGTTCACCCAAGAACCAAAAATGGCAAACTTTGCTACATGGTGATATCATGATACTATACACATCAGACTAGAACTCAAAGGAGATCATTGACTAGTAAGAGCCAAAAGATCATCAGATTAACCATTGTGGTGCTTTCTTTGTCTCTTCCCAGCATTCAAACAGAAGTCAAAACAAGTACATAATCGAGATCTGAGAGAGAAAGTGAATACTTAGTCATGATTCTCACCTTCATTTTTAGGGACCATGACAGAAGCCACAAAAGAGAGCATGGAAACCAAAGCAAGAAACAAAAATGAAGTATATAACTTCATTTTCCTCCCAAAATTTTCTACCCACTATGTTGCTTCTGCTTCTTCCTTGTTAGTCACCCTCCAAGGTGTTCTTTCCAACAAAAGTAGAACTCAGCAAATAAAAAAATGATGTTATGAAACTGAATTTCCCAGAACTTGCTGGGATTTATATCATGAAAAAAAGTACAAACTTGGCCAAGTTGAGAGGTTCTGAAAATGCACACTACTGATAGAGTTTTAAATGGTGGATTTGAGAAGTGGTAATGGAATGAGGGAGAGGTGAAAGAGGGTGACACTGACACTGCACTAGACTATAAGTCTGAAGACAACCCAGAAGAGGATGAAACTTGGATTCAAAGAGAGATTATCCAAGTTTGGATTTTGATGGCACACTTGGGCTGATGAAAAAGAAGGGCCTTTTATTTTGAATTACGTTTAAAATGGCGGTTTATGGAAGCTTTTAATGTAAAAATTCTCTGTTTTTGTGTGGTGTGCTCTTAGGACTTGGACTGTGCTTCTTTGTTTCAAAATCAAAGAAATTGGAGTGATTAGTGTGTGTAACAGGGATTAATTGGTGATTGTGATGCTGCACATTGCTTCTTTTTTTTTTTTTTCTCTTTCTTTTTCCATAATGAGAGGTGCTGATTGCTATGCATATATTGTCTCTTCAATGTCGTGACACGAGAAGTTGGTAATCGCGTATTTCTCGTCCTTAGTCAAAGTCAAAGCCTCAAAGGTTGTTCAAATCGAGATTAACTTACAGTTGGACAATTGGTAATAAGGAGAGAAGGTTTTGTTAATCTGTCCTCCGAGAGTGCTGGTTAACAAATTAAAAAAAATTATTGTATAAATTATAAGAGAATATAAAAAAATGATAAGTAATATATAATTTTTCATCTTTAATATTTTTTTCTTTTTTTTTTACAGTAATTATTTCTCTTTAATTGAACAGCTTTTGTCACTTTAATTTATCTTGAGAGATAAAATTGGATTTTACATTTTCTTTTGTTTCCACACAATAGTATTTATTTATTTTTTCTTCCCATCTCACTCTTTTAAAGTCAAATGTAATAGTTTTTCTTCAAATTATATTGTTTTTGTCACTAATTTATCCATAAGGATAAACATAAATTAAACTAAACTAAATTTTATATTTTCTCTCAATTCTCTATGGCTATTCTTCTTTAAAAACAATCATATTCAAGACATAGTTGAATATTAAATGTGGACACTAAACCCAATTCCATATTTTCAATTTTAGAAAAATTAAATAAAGTAATTTATAAATGAAATTTTTATTTTCCCTTATTTATGGTTCTAACATATTTTAAATATTGATCATTATGATGTAAAAAAAAAAAAACAGTGACCATTATAGAAAAAGAATTTACAACATGTCACTATAAACTACAAAAGTAGCTTTATATTGCTGTAATCTTCATTGACATGAAACTTAAACCTAAGTGGATCACACTAGTACCTTGCATGTGAAGCTCTTATGGTCTCATATCATTGACAAAAGAGGATAAATGGAGGAGAAAAAGAGAGGGGAAAAAAGAGTGGGAGGGAAAAAGAGAGAAAGAGGGAGAGATAGTAATAACAAAATTAAACATAAAAAAATGTTAGATTGATTTTGATCCATTAAGTGTTAATTACATTTGAATTTGAAAATAGAAGAAGATGGATAAAATCGATGAACTATATGATTCAATTTTTATTTTGTTTCAACAACCGGACATATTAAAAATGGAAAACTCTGCTAGGGTTTCCAATTCTCCATGTAATAAGGCATCAAACAAGGAGGAAGATATGTTGGATCGTAGCAAGAAAAAAGTTAAAACGTGGAACATGGAGATTGTAGAGAGTGGTGAGAACAATGGTCAAGAACAGTCTTACCAGGATATACTGCTAGGGGCCGAAGGTGAGGATGATGGTGGTTAAAGTTTAAATATTATTAGGTAAGCCAGTTCAATATCTTACACATGAGAATGCAAATTCAGATTTCAAATTCTAGACAAATAACGTCTGTTAATTAAGAGATTTCATAACTATTGTGTTTAATCCAATAAAATATAATTTCATATGCAGTTCACAATAAATTAAATACACAAGGATGTTTTGTAAAACAGTAATGACATTTCTACATGTAAATAAAATAATGAAGTAATTAGGAATATACTATTGAAATTTGAAACAACTGATTGATGTCGTACTTTTGTAAAAAGAATCATGTATAAATATACGAGTAAAATTGATGAATATTTTGATACTACACACTAATATTATATGATATAAAAAAATTTGTATTTGAAGTAAATAATAAAAATGAGGTGAGTTTGATGTTTTATGACTTTTGTCGCCAAGCTCTCGAGTAATCATAATAGATATCGCGATTTATCGTAATAAAACAAACAAATAAATAAAGACAAAATCACTTGAATTGATTTTTGGCACAACTTAAATTTACTCGCCAACCCCGGCGTTTAATCTCAATCACATTTCTCTAATTAATAAATATTTTTTTAGTGATCTAATTGATAAATATAATGATTAATTAATGAGTAGAATAATATATGTCATTTTCTAAAAAAACAGAAACAATTAAGTAATTTTTTAGTAAATTCGCTCTTATTGAATACAGGAAGAAGTATGTGATATATAGTAATTTTTAAATCACCTATAGTTTTTCTTTTCAACATATTATTACAAAAGTAATACTTAAAAATGTTATAATTTCTTTAACAAAAATTGATCTCTTTTTCCTTAACTAGTTAATGTGAACGTAATAACAACAACTGTCCTGCATGCGAAAAGTTATTTTGAATAATTTTTTTTTTATTAAAGAATACTATTACTAGCTAAAAATTAATGATTTAAATTGTACGGCTGATGTTTAGTTATGCGATTTATTAGTTAAGTGAAAGTGCTTTTTTCAAATAAGAAAGGAAATGCTTCCGAAACTCTACATTTCACATTTGTTATCCATCCAAAACCATTTCTTTTCTAATTTCTGTTTTTGATTAATTAATAAGCCATTCATGCATTATATTGTCCTGCATTTGCGGGTGAATTTATCTTATTATTTTCTTCCATATCTTCATGTTTATGTTCATATATCTGCTTACTTTAAGTTCGTTTGTTCTATCATTATAAAATCAATTTTCATATTTTTTCAATGAAAAATGCATTCCCGATACAACTTGTCTCTCGTTATTTTCATAATCAATTTTACTCAAACGTGAAATCAAACAGGCAATCGTCTTTTTATTTTTTACAGCTTAATTTCCATAATTTTTTTTTTTGAAAGGCAAGAAATGTCCATAATTAAATGCCAAACTTAGTAAACATGAAATTATTTTTATTTGACTTTTTGTATTAATGGTATATCGAAGTCTATTTATAATGATAAGGGGTAACAAAAGACAAATGGAGATATTGTTTAAGTTAGAGGGCCCTCACCAAAAGTGCTTCCAAGCAAGACCCTCTTAAAAAGGTTGGAGTATATTTAAAGGAAGAAGGAACCTAATGATATTGAACCAGATTGCGCAATAAGGCGCCTTCAAAACCCAGTTAAGCTTACGAATATGAGCAAATAAAATAAACAAAAATATGAGAAAATGAATATAAATGCTGTACACGTATTTTTTTAATTGTATTTGAAGTCAGCTAATTGATTAGCTATCAAGTATTGGAGATGTAGCATAAAGACAGGTTGGGTCATGTATTGCTAGAACTTTTATAATCTGAGATGGTTTTTTGTTTTAGCTTTTGTCAAAGTTCCATCTACATCCATGTTTGGAGTTTGGGGCTTCCTTTCACCTGGCACGAAGAATCCCCCATGTGCGTGCTTTTCATTGGTTCCCCCACATGCATATTTCTTTATTCAAATATACTCTCTTCCACAAGAAAGAGAAAGAGAAATTCCTCTACGTACTTACTTTCCCTGTTCCTTGTTAGGTTTCTTCATTTATTTGGTTGCCATTGTCCCATCAATGCCTCCCTTATCATTTTTCTCTCTCTTTGCTTTTGTGTAATCTAACAATTTTTACAAACTTTCCTAAAGGTAGTCCGTGAATCAACGTAGTGTATCATGTAGTATGGTTAGCAATAATCATGATCAAAGGTTTATCCTTAAGTATGTGTGTATAGCCGGATATCTACTAAGAAAAAGAGTTGCCCCATGAAAGTTATCACTAAGTAATAAGTTAAAGAGCATATAGAGAGGAGATTAATTAAAGTGCCACGGGAAAGTTAAGTGATTGATAGAGAAGAGTCCTAAAGTTGGCCCTACTAATATAATTCTTGCAAATAGTAAATTTTGTAATTAATGTGCAAAATTTCTTCCCATGCGACATTATCATGTTTCCCGAACACTAATTGAGGCGACATAATATGTTGGGGACAGTGCTTCTTAATTCTTATTCTTATTGTGAGACCAATTTTATTTATTTTTATTGATAAATAGTAATTATTAGAATTGTTATTTTTCTCACCAGGAGATTTAAATATGCCCCTCTTCTCTTCTTTCGTTTTCCTTTCATTACTAAATCAATTTTATATCTTTCAATTTTAGTTTGTTTCCTTGCTTTTTAATTTGTTTCTGCTCAACAATGTTTTTTTCCCTTAGGAAGTTAGTTTATCTGTCCAATTCGTAATCAAAATTGATTCAAGAGCAAGGAATTGGAAGTTTGGTTGGACACACGGATATATAACATAGGCTAATTTTGGAAAGTAAGAGCACTATCAAATGGGTGAGCTTAAAAGTAGCTTACGGCAACTATTTTTGGGTTTTCAAGTCAAATTATCTCCCTTACTTTCAAAAATCCCATTGCTTTAAAATTGCCAAAATCACAGATATGTTACTTCACGCTCAAGCATGCTTTAGGACCTTTCTTTTTCCTTCGCTACGGCCGAGAATTCAGGTTTGGTTATAAGCAATGTAGTACCTTCAATTTTACTAGAAGATTAAATAGATTATCCTCTTTAAGTGCTTAATTTGGTCACATTCTTTTACCATTTTGTTATGTGAAAATAGTTAATACACTTCAGTCACGATATTATTTAATTATAAATCACTATATATAATAAATTTATTAATTTTTATAATATTTACGTTAAAAATCATATGAATAAAAATTTTATATTGGTTGATTGTGTATGTAAATTAAATTTTTTTATTATTACAATTTGTTTATATTGGTCAAGGAAAATTTACCTTAATTCTACACAGTGCGCTAAAATAATTACTCTAAGCGATACTTCACTCTTAAGCTCTTTAATACCGACACGAGATTAAAGAAACTGTATGATTAGTGACTGAGGTCAATACATTGATTTTTTATTATTCCCACATGCATCATATTGATAGGCTTAAGAGTAGTTAATCGTAAAAATAGTTAGATTTACCTTAAGATAAAGCTACTTCTGTTCGTTGTTATAATGCATAACCACCTAACAGTATCCTTTTATTTATTTTTTTGGGTCCATATGATTATAGCATCCTTAGTAATCTGCTCTCCATCCCATATTTGGGCCAAAGTCCACTGGGCTAACACACACAAATTGTTGTTCTTATAGATTTTTCTTAGACCCCACTTCAAGTAAGCAAACAAAAATAAAAGAAAAATATTTGACCGAATTTTTATAAAATTATTTTCATTTTTTTACTATTTTTATAACTCATTTATACTAAAAATTAATTTAGGAAAGATTTAAAATCATTTATTCTCTAAAATAATGGATAAATAAAAAATGGTCGGAGATCAAAAGTACAAGACAAAACATATAAAAAAAACGTTTAAAATTAACATATAAATATGGTCGGAGATCAAAAGTATGTATAAAGCAAAACATGATTTTTAAAAGAATACATTTTATAATTGTAACAAAATAAATAATCACTTTTATTTTTCTTAAACTCTCTAAATAGAAACTAGTTAGCTTTTTATATATATTTGAATTATTTTTTTAAAAAAATGTAAGCAAATGAGTCCTTAATATATTTCAAGAATAATGATTCTCTCACATCCTTCTCCTTCTGTATATGGAATGTGAAATGTATAAATTAAATGAGATGTATGTAAGTGAAATTATCTTACATACCTATTGTCTTAAGATTTTATGTTTAGATTGGATATAATATCGTATTTATTTGTGTGATTTATTATTCAAGACCTATTAATAGAGACTGATATATAATATATAACATGATTTCAAGGAAAAGGATTTGTTCCTTATTCGATATCTTGAGAAAGTTTGTTGATGTGGTTGGTAGTCTCATATATGTAATGACATATATGTACATGTCAATGAACAAATCAATGGAGATTATTTGGCCATCTTCAAGCACAGAATTTTTGTCGCATTGGTGTTTTTTCACATCCGTAACTAATAAACAAAATTATTTATATTGAGGTTTTATTTTGAGAGCAATATTGGATGTAATTCATAGATTGAAAATCCAATTTAATTAACATAACAACTAAAATGAACATTAAAATAAATAAAAAGGATTTTATTTTTTAATTAGCAAATCCTACTTTATGAGTGCAGACAAACAATTAAAATGTGGTTTAGAGTAGTCAAAAACATAGAGCTGCGGTTAATAGTTTCAATTTTTTCTAATACTAGTATAGAGTAAGACCTTTTCTAGTCCTTTGGTACGATGATCCATTCCACTTTATGAGTCATAAATAGAAGTGATAAAACATATTAGGCGCAGATAAGTGAAAGGTGAGTTGATGTCTCGATAAAAACGTGTGAATGAGTGTGACCAAGTATATCAGCAGCCTCGGTTATATATTATTATAACAACATAATGACATTAGAATTTATGTCCACTTTCATTTGTTCTCAACATAAGATCGATTCTCTGTTTTGATTTATTTTAATTTCCAACTTAATACTTATCAAATGATTTGGCATATCATTGTCTTTTTTACGGCGCCACTTGATAGAAATAATGTCTATTCCTAGGGGCCTTGCCCAATTAAACCAAGGAATATAATGGAACACTCTTACCAATTAATTTATGTTTATGTATATCTCTTAATTAGTTTATGAATATATCGCGAGAGAGTTTAATTTGTTGTTTGCTTCTATCCACCATTTTATTATATATACAAAGTCAGTTTCATCCATCGCGATATATATCCCTATTATTCCTCAAGTTTATAGCTCAACAACTGTTATTACTGTTTCTTTGCGTGTCTTTTGTGGAATTGCATTTCAAGACAACAATTTGCCAAAAATTTAAGAGCATCAAAGGTATGTATATACTACATATAGATGATTCTTGCATGTATATGTATAGCGTAATATTGCTTGTCAGAATTAATGCATGTCAATTGTCATTGCCACCTAATATAATCCGGGCTTCGAATCCACAATATAAGATTTTCGACATGAACTTTCTTTTAATTAATTGATTTGTTAGAAATACAAATACATATACAGACACATTTTGATTGATTCGGTGGAATATGTCCCTGTACATACAATACTCTATTATTAATTGCATGCCTGGGAGTTGAGACATGTCATATGTGCCTGTTTTATGATTATTGTATTGAATGTGACGTTATGCAAACAATACGCATATGAATGACTCGCATTAATAAACCAATAAAAAGGACATATGTTTAAAAAGAAACATATAAAATACTACTAGTATATAATAATTAATAATTATCCATATTGTAGCGAAATCCATATTAATCGTAATTAATATTTGTTGAGCAAACTCGATGACACCAGCCTTGTTTTTGTAATGAAATAGGCCAGAGGGAAAAGAGAAGAAGGAGGAAATTACATCAAAATAGAAGTTAATGGCTTATAGTGTGTTTGAATACCTGTTCACTTCAGTTGAATAGAGACATAAATTCACATTGGAAGTACATTAACAAGGGGAAATAGAAGTTCAAACATATAAACAATCACACACTTAGATGATTTAGATTTTACGTGACTTAATTAAGTTTGTCTTATTTTGTTTAAAAAAAAAAGGGAGTTTATCTTACCACTTTCTACCATAACACGGATCCTCTCTATAGTAGTCTCTCTCGTCATCTCTCTTGTTTCCTTTTTTTTCTTCTTCTAACTTTTAACTTCTCATTTCTCTATTTTCTCTCCTCTTTTTCTCTTTATTTTCCCCTCCTATTGCAGAGGTAGAACATGGAGAGGATCCATTTTCTATCATATATTTTAGCACTTGTGATGAAAATGGCACATGTTTGATTAAGCTTATAAAATTGACTTGTAATCCTTTTATAATTTTTTTCAATAAAATTTGTATATGATGAATGCTAACTTAATAAGCATCATGTTGAAGCTTATTTATTTCACTAATATCAAATAAGATTTCATGAATATCCTTTAAAAAAATTTGCAACTACTCATTGTATCAAATGCTTATAATATATAAAGCTCTTATATTTAACACGTTTTTATTAAATATGTTTACCTTATGTACGATAATGATAATTGATAATTTAGAGTAACCAATAACAAGCTTTTATCTATTCCTGAACAAAATTCGGTTCACTTCTTCCTTAGCTCCTTTAAAGTGTGGTGTAGTAACTGCCAATGTTAAGATTATAATAATACACAGAAACATACACAACAACAGATTATAAGAAATTATTAAAATTTTAATTATTAGTTTTTTTAATTAATATAATTGTAACTCTATCCTTTATCGTGTAAGATGCCTCAACATTTTAGAAAAAGTCAAATCCCTTCCTTCATGAAATTACGCTGACTGAACCAATTCAAGGTATATTATTGGCTATGATGCAAGCAATGCCTTTTGGTTCAGTGCTAATTATCATAACGCATATTATAATTCACCTAATGACACCCATTTAGCTCCCAAAGTAAAGAGGAGCTATACCGGATAATGATTTAATTATGGTGTAGCCGATAAGTATACAATAAAAAATGATTTATCTCTTTATGATGGTGACATCAACTGCCACAGCCGACCAATTTTTTAACAGATAACTACACAAGCAATGTCTGCACTAGAATGACATCAACGACCATTATAATTGGAAATGAACTAGGTTCATTTGAAAAGTAGTTTTTAGTTTTTAATCCTATCTATTCCTTCAAAGTTTTCAGCTAATGCCATGAAATGGAAAGCCTTTTTGATAAGTGCATGCTTAGTTATAATATTTTTCAAATGAAAGTCAGAGCACATATATAAACTAACTCATCTGTATAATTATGCAGCGTTGGCTGCTCCCTGCTTTATTTAAAAATCCGTTGGTGTTTTCCACGCCCTATCCAATGCCTAAAACGTGCTCCATTGGGATATGACGACTTTCCATTTCTTTATGTTCCTCCCAAGTACTCTCTCTGTGTATATTCCTTTCTATAACCCTTTGTCCCTTCAGCTAACTCCACTTTACCGAATTTGGCACCCAATTATTTTGATTCACCTCAAAAATGGGGCATAGCATACATTATATTAAGTTGGTACTAATGTCAATGAACGTTGATGTTTTTTTTGGAAACTCGGATCTCTTCTGACTAAGAATTAAGGACTCATATCTTGAAATACTGAATTTTATTTAAAAGATTAACTTTCCTTATTAATGTTATTTCATATATACACATTTGGTAATCAAAACCTTAATGGCATACTTGAGAGATATGATGATCAGTCAATCACACGACACTATGTTGTTAAAGAATGTTTTTATGATAGTGCTTAAATAAACAAAATTATAATTTGATGAAAAATCATTTATTACATTTAAAAATACAGTAATATATAACTTAATGGTTATTTTTTAAATAATGAAAACAATAAACCGTGTCAGAGACACATTCATTCTTGTAAAAATCATAGTTCGTTAGAAAGTTTAAGAGGACAGATGACTTTCCATTAACAATGTCACGGGTGGGATGAAAAAGCTTTTCAACTTTATAGTCCAATCATGAGAAAAAGCTTTCATGAGTGTTTTATGATAACTGTTCCGTTTTCCATTAGATTAAATTTAATCCTCGAAAGGTAGATTAGTGCTCGATCCACATATAGCATGATTGTAACAGCCAAAACAAAGACATAAATAATATGGTATTAGTATATAGCACTTAAGATGAAACTGGCCTGGTTAATTAATTAATCCAGGGGGGTTAATCCACATCATAAATTTTTCTTTGCAGTTATTAATTAATTATAAGTCCATCTTCCACGAGTGCTGTTATATTGAATAGAATTATCTCCAAAAAGGTGCTTCAAAGAAACTGCCAACTTGGTAGGACCAGGTAGGCATATAAATATAAGTTGCCCCAAGACCATTTCCTCATTCCACATACTCACAACAGAACATTAAGTCCAATTCTCTCAAACACTACAAACAATGGCCAAGGTTTACCCTCAGATACCTACATCTCCTGATCAGACTCAGTGTCTCACCACCAAAAGAGAAACATACACTCTATGGTTGAAATCACTTGTCTTCCACTCCAATGGTTGCACTGTCTATGACTCTAATGGTGACATAGTTTATCGAGTTGATAACTATGACAGAAAGGGAAGAAGAGAAGTTAATCTCATGGATCTACGAGGCAAAGTTCTCTGCACCATAAAGAAGGTACAAATTTGTTAAATGGCACATTCAATATATATGCTAATAATCTTTCAATTAAATTATTGTATGACTTGATCATAGGATTAATAATTGACCTCTTCCTTTTTATATTATTCAGAGATTACTAGCTCTTGGATGCTGGGAAGGCCACAGGTGCATCAGTTCTGATTTTGGTACACAGGAACAACCATGGTTTCAAGTTAAAAGATGTAATCAAATGATCAAAGGGAAAGTGACTTGCCAAATTTCTGTGGGGAGCCAAAAATACAGCATAGTGAGAATAAGTGGCAAAGCAGAAGCATTTAAGATCGTAAACATAGATGGACAAATAGTTGCCGAGGCAAAGCAAAAACACTCACCCACAGGAGTTGTACTGAGTAACGATGTTCTAACGTTGGATTTGGCTGCTGGCACAGATCATTCCCTTATGATGGCTTTAGTCACAGTATATGGATTGATATGCGGTATAATGTAAAAAAAAAAAAAGAAAAACAAACAAACTTGCTGGTTGGTCCATTCCATATGAGATACACACAATTCATTCGGTGACTGACTCCTATGTTATTCACATGATTCACTTTGTAAATTTTCTGAGTGACAAGTTTTGTAATCAGATTTTTGCTTAATTAGTTTGTATAAAGATTTTGAGCTTCGTCAGGATCGTAGAGATATATCTATGTATACATATATATTTGTTTACAGAGGAAACAAGATACAATTTATTGTACATTCGATCTTTGGAATTTTACCAGAAGTTCGCTGCAAATGTTAAGCTTTGTTTTTTTAATCATTATTAGCGAAAATTTAAAAGTTAGTAGCCGGTCTTACATTTATTGGTATAATTTTTATTTAATGAAAATTAAACAACTAGAAATGTGTGTGTGTGTTATCAGTGCATCATATTACTATTATATATAAATATTGATCTATAATATCTTTATTAATAATTTAGTTTTCATTATATAAAGAAGACTATAGCAACCAAGAATAATAAAGTCGATAAGCTAGAGACACACACCACACACATCTCCATAAATATGCCAACCACAAATTTCTACATCTTCCATGAAGCCCACACCAAAATAGAAGTAGGTCACCACCCCAACCAAGGTCCCCATGTATGTCGACAAGACAAGCATGGTGGGGATGCGTTTTGTCCTCGCAGCCCCTGTTGAAGATAGGGGTGAATTTGGGGAACTGAGGGCAAAAAATGACACTTAATCCCTTTCCCGTCAAGGCCAAGGAATTTTACACTGAACTTGTTTCCATCATTTTAAAATTAATATGAATAAAAGTAAAGTTCACTTAAAGAAATACGAGTCATATTAATTGAATAATCAATTTTATAATAATTATTAGATCTCTTTTTATTTTTTGTAATAACTCTATTTAATAAAAAATTAAATTACTCATAATATGACGTATTAAATATTCATTACGTATAATAAATATAAAATAGTTGTAAAGTAGACATTAATAGTATAATCATTATTATAGTTAACAATGTCGTGCTTTTGAATTAAATGAAAAAATATTAACATATGAAAATTAACATTAAACAATATTAAAAAATAGTAACATGTATCAATAATATTTCGTATAGATAAATAAGATGTATAATAACTAAATTATAAGATATAAAATTTTGATCACATAATAATCTTTTATAAGTAAACATCTTTTTTTAAGCAACTATAGAATAATAACTTTAAAATATAACAAGTAATGAAATTAAAATCAAATAATAATAATATTATTAATAATAAAAAAACGCATTGTACTGACAAAGAGTATTTAATTTAAGTCATGATGAGGTTAATCAATTAAAAACTTTAACAATATCACATAATTAAAGTCAATATCTTTATAATTATTAAAATATCATTTATAAATAAAATTTTATTTCTGGAATAAAAAATTTACACAAAATTCAAGTACATATAAACATTATATTCATGGTAACAAAATGAATACTACAATTTAAAAAACTATAAGTATATTTATTTTATTTTTTAATTTATATATTTCATATTAAATATTACATCACTATATTCTTTTATAAGATTACATCACTGTTATTAATTATAAAAATAACAAATCAAGTGAATTTCATTAGGCTTAATACTTTTTTAAGACAACATCTCCTCGATTAAAATATAGTTAATTATTTTTGTCGATTTAATATTTTTATATTCGATATGCTACTAAATATTTTTAAAATCAATGTACATATTTTTATATAAATACTAAATATAAATATAAAAATATATTATTTAACCGAACCCAAACATCACACGTTTTAAAATCTAATTTATGATGTAAATGGTACTATTCACGAATTGTAGCCTAAAATACAAATTTTAGCTCAGTATACTCAAAATAAATATATGTTTTAGAATTTAAATAAAATGTATTATTCATCCAATATAAATTGTTTATATAATAAAATTCTTAATTTTTATAATGATTATTTTTAAAATAATATTTAAAATATTGAATGACATTGTATATTAACTAATAAATATTTGACATGTGTAATTACATGATAATTTTTTTACATAACTAAAATTTATAATAAATGAATATTTTAAATATATAAAAATTATACTGCAGATAAATTTTGAACAGATCGATAAACTATATTTCATAATAAAAATTTTGAACTGATAAACTATATTTTGAATTTATGAAGATTAATTTATATTGTATTATAACATTATTTATTTATTTATTTATTAAAATTCAATTTAAAAATAAGGATCAAAATAGTAATAAAATTGAAAAAGATCAATAGTTAAGTAAATCATGTTTAATTACGGATTACGGATAAAGATAAAAGGAAAATAATTTGATATGGTTGAGAAAGAATTTTTTTTGTCTAGCTGTGAGAGTAGTATATGAATATACACATCTAAAAGAGAAAAATGAAAGAATATTAATTCAATAATTAAGAGAGCAGGTCACAAAGTTTGTGTATTCTTACAAAAAGTTTAATATATATGCATTGCATTCAAAGTGAAAATAGTTTTATACTTACACTATTCTTTATTTAATCACAAATCATCATTTTAAATTATTTTAAGATAATTATTTTAAAAATTAATAAATTTATCATACATGATAAATTATAATTAAATGATTGGATAAATTTTTTTACACCCTATTACATAATTCTTTTACTCTCTTACAAAATATAGGAGTAAATTATAATTGATTGGGACTACAATATATATATAATCTTAAAATTTAATTTAAGTAAATAAAAAAATATCTGATTTGATCATACAACTTATTAAGATTTAAAATTTAATCAAATAAAAGTTAAAACTAAAATAAAAAATATAAGGAATTATAAATTTGATCGACTTGATGGTAAAAGAGAAAAGGAATGAAAGATCCCATAGATTCGAATTTCTTCTATTGATATTTTTACAAAACTAACAACTAACATTTAACGATTAAAAATAAACATATTTAAAAGAAATAAAAAAATAAAATAAATATTCAAAATATATGGAATTAAGATAAGATATATATGTGATTCAACAAGAATAAAAAAGACTCCTACAAAACGACCAAATGGAGATTCAGTTAGAGCTGGATGGCTGCCCAAGTTTTTGAACAACATATAAGGGGTTTCACGTTGTAAGTGTCCTGATTTATTGGTACGATAAAAACAAGATAGTTGAATTTAACATCTTTTTGAACCCTAACCACTAGGCAAGTGAATAATCGTTTTCAGTCCACAACAGCTGCATTTTTCCTTCTTGATCGAAGTGTGCATTTTCTGAAAATTAAGCTGTATATGAAGGAGAGAGACCAGGGCAGCAAGACATAAGTCTGGTCCCAGCTGCTTCAAAAATATCACTCCCCATTCCACAGTCATCCTTTGTATGTTTTGCATAACAATCTTGTTGAGTTTCAGTCTCTTCACCCCCATGTTTATGCATTATTTGGGTCGATCATTTCTTTATTACATTATCTCATCATACACTACACGTGATAATTTTTATGCAAATAAAAGACTTATATGTTATATGTATCCTCATTCAACTCTTTGTTATTAAAATGGGATTCTCGATCTTTTCTCTTCATCTTTTTTTTTTTGTTATATAAAAATTTGGAAAAAATAATTAAGCAAATTTAAAAAACATAAATTCAAAGTCATTCTTACAAATGCACACATTAAAATAAAATCATGGTTAATGCTATATAAGATACCCTCATTCATGAGCTCTTTTTTCGTTATTTTGTCACCTGTTTTCCGCAGAACACGGCAACTGCAATGATGCAGCGTGTGACACAAAGTGCCTCAAAGAATTACATCAACACAGCAGTTGTAATAATTTCCCCTTTCTATTTGACGTATTGTTGATGCATATATAAGCATAAACATGTGTGTGTCCAGATAATGTTTCTTCCAGTTTCGGTGGGAAGCAAGTAGATCAGCGACTATCACTAAATTAATTTTGTTAGCAGATTAGCAAAAGTATTTAATAATTAATAGTTCACTCACAATAAATGTTTCAAGCAAGTGATACGTATGCATTAATTAAGAACGTGAAAGAGTTCTTTAATGGTAATAATTCAAGCTTATTAGGAAAGAACTTATAAGATGGGGTTATATTTTTATTTCAAGGCTTCAAGTCAAGATTAATTAGTATGACACAACTTTACTGATGATTTTGGAGGAATGGGATATTTTGTAGTTTGAAAAACATAATAATGATGTTTATATGGAAAAAGAGAGAATTAACAAGAAAGAAAGGTTTTACGATATTGGGAAAGTATTATATTTGAGACCTTAATTTATAATTTATCAATTTTATCTTATTTTCTAAATTTTTAAGGTATAAAATTATTACTATAATATATTTTTATTGATAAATATTAATTATTAATGATTAATTTTTTATTAGTAAAAAATTTAAACTCATACCCTTTCACTCTCTTCCTTCTCCCTTTACCATCAAAAGCTATATAACCTTATAACTTTTACAAATAATGTGGCTATATTCAATTTGATATTTACAGTCACACTTTTAATTATCATTATTAACTTCACGTCTTCATCACTCAAGAGACTATTAGACTTTAAAGTTTCAAGATCCCCTTTTTCTTTTCTTTCCTCATCCAGTAAATGACAAAGTAAAATAGAAAAACAACAATAACAATAAGCCAAAATGTCCGCTGGCAATTAGACTAGATTATGGGAATATGGGAAACATATAACGCAGCATGCCTGTTTCAAGTTTTTGTATATATAAATAAAATAATTAAATAGCATATGATGATATGAATGTAGTATACTGGTATTTGTATTTAATTAGGAGGGCGCTGTATTACCTCCATTTTTTTATACATAATTTGATCAAATAAATATCTCTGCCAATATGTACGACATATTTAATAATCTAATGAAATAAATAATACTAACATGTGTAATGTGCGGAACTAACCACTGTACGTGGAGTTAATTAAAACGAGAATTGAGAAGTCTAAATGTGGACGAGGAGTAGAATAGAATGAGATTAGGCATAAGGGGACGTGAAAGATGACATTTAAAATCATATAAAAATATTTGGAAGCCTTAAGTAATTGATTACCTAAAGCCTCAAAAGTACCCAGAGAGAAGATGTTCATTGTAAAGTGAGAAGAAAAACGACAAGTTTTTAGGGATGCCCATATGGTGCGTCTACGAAGATCGAGTGAAGATTTTTTAGGCGTAACACATGTGAAGTTTCGTCATTGAGTCTTAATTAAGTCCAAAAAGTATAGGGATATCTCATTAAAAAAGATTCACTAATTCAACATCCGATATAAATGAGAAAGGAGGCCACAATAGGATAGAACAGATGACCATAAAAAATTCCTTTAATCTATTTTTGGTTTGAGATGTGTGTCTTTAATTTCGTGCTGCACTACATACACATTGGTAACATGGATATGCGGATTCACGCTCTACGTTTGCTACCAATGTAAAGCTAGTGTCCAACGTGAGTGTACACTGCATATAGAGATATACCACAATGTACATAGCCATATGCACTTTTTTTTTTATTTTAAAAAAATAGCAATGCGTTACTAATTTTCAAGAGTTACATCATTTGTATACACATTTTTATAACTTGTATTTTGATGTGATGATAAGGATAAGTATACATAATATCATTTTTGGTATTAAAAATTGATTCACAATTAAAAAAAACAATTCTAATAGAAATCATGAAGAATATTGAAAAAAAAATTCAAATTCTACGTTGGTTAGACATAGTGATAAGATAGGGTATATGAGTAAAAAATAATCATCACTTTACAAATTAGTTTTATAAAATTAGATTAGGTCCTAAACTCAAAATTTTTAATATGAATATGAATATTATTTGATTTTTAATTGACTATTGCATTTGATGATATATTTAAAGCCTAATGTCTTGGGCAATTCAATCTTTAATTCTAATTGTCTGATAATAAAATCATAAGGACTAATCCTTAAGAATAAAAATTCCTATCGATAATGAGTATCTAATGACTATGTCTAGCCAGGGGCCAACCCTGAGGGTTGGCAAAGGGGGCATCGACCATGGGTCCATGATTGAAGAGAATCTAAGAAAATTCAGACAAAAAAGTATTTCATATTTTTGGTATTAATGCTTTAATTTTATATTTTGGACTTATCTGAAACTCTTTTAATTCTCAAATTTTAACTTATCCAAAATATTAGAAGTAGCAAAAGTTTAATTTCCACCAAAAATATAAAATTCTTATTAACATGGAATATTTGGTATTTGTGTTGTTTATGAGCAGAAAAAATATTTTGTATACAATATATATAATATGTTATTATGAACTAAAAACATTAAAAACAAATAGAAAGGTATAAAAACAAAAATTGTATTAATAACTCATTCCAGAGATTCAAAGAACACATTTGAAATTGGAGGTCCAATTAAACAAATTTCAACCATTTGATTGTATTAGTGACCCAGATCTTACCACGTGTCCTAGGTTATTTTTGCTTCTCTCTCCACGGTTCACACTCCAGCAACAAAAAAATAAAAAAGAAACTCTTCTCTAGCTCGTTTCTGAAAGTTGATTACAAATCTGCGTTCGCAGTCGCCGGAAGTAAAGGGTCAGTGGAGTTCATCGGCATTGGTTTGAGAAACAAAATTAAAATTAACGATTTGATGTGTTTAGTAAAACGGTGAGTAAATCGCAACCCTTTATTTTAATCCTACGATTCACATTAATTAAACTTAATTTTCTCCCATTATTTGCGAATTGAGAGGATCCGGATCCGAAATTCAGCTAACCCTTACAAAAGGGATTTAACTAAATACTAAGAAAGGAAAAACACAATAAGAGATGAGGATAGAGAAAAAGAATTCCATAGTCCATACATCCTTAGAAATATGAGTTTTACCCTTGTCATCCCTCTTTAGATAGAAAGATGACAATTGGAAACAAGACTCTATACTTTCTAATTTGAAAAAAGTTCAAATCTGGAGGAGAGATGAAAGTAATTTACAATAATAATAATATTCTGATTTATTATGGAATGCTAGGTAATAAGCTTATTTTGTTTATTACTGTGGAATTACAAAATCAATCTAACTAGAAGGATCTTAAATTTTCATTCTAATTATTGAAATTAACTAGAATGTATTGATACAAATTTATATGATGAATTTGTCAACTTTTTATATTAATTACTTAAAAAATATATAAAAAATATTTTTTAATCAATTGATAGTGTCAAAATCTTTAGATTAATTCATGAAAATTAAACTCTTAATTATTATACTACTTTCATGTTTGGGATTATTTTGTCAGAAATTATTTTCGTCAAATACGCACGAACTGGCATGACTCCTTGATTTCAGTTCAAAACAAATTTTATCTTTTGTTAATTTCTAATTATTATTTATTTTAAACAAATGATATTAAGCCACGTACATAGGTTCGTTCACTTCGTGCAGTGCTTTTTTCGTACTAAATAGCACTATTTTTTTTTTTCATTTTGCATGTTGAATTTTTCTATTTCATGACTCTAGTTTACTAAATATTTCAAATTCAATCACCTAACTTATTTACTATTAATTATTGGCTTATCTCTTATTAGATATAAGCCCATTTGCTATGACTTAGTCCATCTGCTATCAATTATAAGCTACTACCTTATCCGTTTCCACTAGCTTCTATGAAAAACAACCTTAGTCGTCCTTTTTAATTCTTGGAGGAATATTATAGTCGTCCTTTTCTATAATTTGGTCGCATTATACATGATTATTATTTTATTTTTTTTATAGGATCGCATTATACATGATAGTGATACCTTATTCGACTAAAAAATATATAGTTTCTCCCCTTAACATATTTCTTTAGTTCTTTCACTCAAACACTTCCTTTTAAATGAAAGGTATGCTCACTTTTATTCTTTTAATCATTGACTGGATATTCTCATAGCATAACTGAGATTAATTTTCAGATTATGAGTTTTTTTTTTTGGTGAATTTTCAGATTATTAGTAATGATTCAACAAAATTTCTTCAATGTAATAACTCCCAAATTTGAATTACTGACATTAAATAAAAATAACCTGAAATCACAGTCCACTTTTAGTGTGAGTAACAATTACTTGGGAAAATGCTCATTTTTATCACAAGTTCATAACACCTGAATGCAATATGAGAATCTAAATATAAATGCAAAACAAAAGGGATGTACACATTATATTCAATAAAAGAAATGCTCATTTGTATTATATCATATATCAGTTAAAGGATACAATAAAAGAATATGTATATAAACGCATAAGAAAGAGAAAAGAAAAGATACAATCAAAGAACTGATGAGCACTATTGGTAACTATAGAACTTAAAACATCACAAACTGCTAGGACAACTCTGTAAAACGGTACCCTTATTATGGCACACATTTACGATTCGGAAGGGAGGGAGAAAAAACCTAAGAAAAGGAGAAGAAAATGCATACATATCCTGCCATTGTACACATTAATTCATTCATCTTATACTATTTCCACAGCAGATATCATGAACTAGTCATTTGGGCCTTCCGGGCATTCTTGAGGTTTCGTACAGTCATGACAAGCTTTTGTCTTTCACCTTCTACCTCCGCAAATCTTAGACTCATTTCTGAGTATCTTTGTTGCAACTCTTTCAGCTCCGTTTCCATTGAGTTGTTTCTTTCCTTCAACAACGATAATTCAGCTAAAGTTTCACAAAGGTAGCCACCCTCATTACTATCTATTGTGGATATTTCTGCTTCTTTCTCCGACAAATGTACATCACTGCCACGGACAGAAAGTAATCAATAACGAATGAATTCCAATAGCTTCAATTCACAAGTTTACAAGAGTAACACGGACAAACTAAGTAGTCAGAACTAGTACTAAACTATGTGTACTTCCAAGTTATAGGAAAAAGATAAAGAACACACCTCTTGAATAATGACACTGCAACACCATTTGAAGTAGTAGTATTCTTGTCCTCAACAACCTGTTTGAAGTGCAAGCCAATTATATTTATTGCTGATATATGTTTCAATAACTTCATACTGACAATACAATAATAATAACTTAAACCAGACAACAAAGGCAAGCAAGACTTGCTTCGTAAATTGTGATTTAAACTTTATGGAACCAAAATTGATGTGAAACTTTGGCTAAGATTAATCATATATATATATTTGAAAATTTCTTATTTCCATCATTCATCGGTACATTTTAATGGATATGCCAATTGACACTAAGACGCTCAATTTTTATTTTTAAGTTGGCAAATTGCTTGAGCTATGTGTTATAATAATCAGTATACTGTATACCTTTTGCAAAGCAATGCTGTGGTTGAATTCCTCCACTTTGTCCTCCAGTTCCTCAATTTTGGATTGGAGCTCCCTTTCCTTCTCCAAAAATGAAGAAGTTGACATTTCCAAAGCTGTTTCCTTTGACTTTATCATGCCCTGCCACAAACAACTCTTTTAGTTTATATGCTCCCCCCAACTGCCATAGCTAAACAAACTATACGTAGAAAACGCAGAGGAATGAAAATTTGTGTAGTAGAAGAAAATATCAATAGAAGAATTAGCATTTGGGAATCAAGCAGTTTTGTCAAAGGACCTATCTATCTCTTGAAACCACTGGGATTCATGAAGTTACCTCAAGTGTTTTTATTTTCTCCCTCAGATTTGCCATTTCTTTTGAGCTCTGAGGAATTGATGCACCCTTTTTGTTCTTTGAATTTGTTTTAGTTCCCTCAGAAAGCTGTGTGCGTCCATTGCTATCCTTGAACTTCTTCTCAATGTTGATTAATGCGTCGTCTTTTTTCTTTAGTTCACCCTTTAGCTGGAAAACTTGCTTTCTCAGATTTTCTTTCTCAGCCTCATCCCCAAGAAGATAACTTTTCAAGTCATTATATTGAGCTCTAAGTGCTTCTAACTCTGACTGCAACACTCTACCCGCCATCTCTTTTTCATCCTTGAGATTCTGCATCCTATTTAGCTCATCAAGTGACCTTTCTGCTTCCTTCTTCAATAAAGCAATTTCACTCACCAGCTCATTGCTTTCCACTGTTCTATTCTGTAACTGAGCCTCAGATTCCTCAAGTGATTTATTCATAAGCTCCAAGTCATTTCTTAACATTTCTTTTTGTTCTACTTGCTCAGAGAGGCATGATATCTCCACTTTAAGCCTTTCATTTTCTGCTTTTAGCATTTGGATCTCTTCAGAGAAATCCCTACTAACTTGTTCCTCACGCGTCTTCTGATTTTCAAGCTGCTTGGACTTGTCCTCAATTTCCAAAAACATCTGTTGTTTCTGAGCTGTCATCATGTCTATTTTGTTGGATAGTTCAATCAGTTTTACCTCATACTCAGCTTTGGCTGACTGAAGCTCTTCATTAACTTTGTGCAGCATTGCTTCCACTAGTCTTTTCTGCGCACGAAGTTCACTTGCTTCGGTCAATGCCCTCATGGCAGCCTTCTCATTTGCATCAAATGTAGAAGCCATTTGCGTTGAGAGCCTTCTAAATTCTTCTTGAAGCCTCTCAGCAGTGTTAGCATTTTTATGTCTGGTGTTTCGCAAAGCTTCTTCCGCACGGATGGCTCTTTGCTCCTGCTCAACTTTGTCGCGTGTCACGGCATCTAGATCAGCTTCAAATCCTGCGGCTTGTTTCTCCAGTTCCTCCTCTAATCTGCTTATTTGGGTTTCAAGTTTCTTGATAGTAGCCAGAGAATTTGAGAATTCTTCAGACTGTTGCTTGAGTTGATTTTCCAGATTCTGAATATGGGCCTCAACGTCATCAACAGCAGGAGGAGGAGATGAACATTCATACTGCATTTTTAATTGTTCTTGCAGTTCACTTTGTTCCAGCTTATATGCAATATCGTGGTTTTCCTGTTTCAATATCTCATAGTCTAGTGCAAGCTGTTCCATCTGCATCTCTAACTCATCTTTGTCTCTCCTATACATCTCTATTTCACCATAGAGATCTATAATCTTTTGCTCAAGTAAGTGAGACTCCTTGGCATTGCTGTGCTCCTTAACTAGCTCTTCCAACTCTTTCTGTTCTTCGTCATCTGTTTCACAATTAGAGAGCTTTCCCGCTAACTCATGGGAGTTTTTACCCTCTTCATGTTTATTGGAAAGACTATATATTTCACTATTTTTCTGCTCCAGCATTTCATCCAGGTCTTGCACTGCAAGAACTAGTTCAGAATTTGCATCTTGTGTCTTCTTTAACTGTAATTGGAGATTCGCATTCAGCTCCTTCTCGTACTTCAATTCTTGTCTAATTTCTTCAACAAGAGTACAAAGATCCCCACTATCCAATTGAGGTCTGTTACTCACTTTGGCCTCCTCCATTCGTTTGCGAAAAGATCTGAGATTGTCACATTCAAGCTTGAGTGCATCTCTTTCCTCTTTCAAGCTAATGATTTCCTTTGAGAGCTCCTGTCCTCTTTTGCTTTCCTTTACAATTTGCTTCCTAAGAGTCTGTAGTTCCAAGTCTGACACATCTGCCTGCCTGGCCAATGCAGCAAGTTCAGCCTTGAGTCTTTCAACTTCCATATCAGATGTTTGATGGGATCTTTCCCTAGGAAACACATCCTGAGAACCATTAGTTGAACTGTCGGTACTCAAACTGTGTTCTGAGCGAGCTGACCAGTCCCAGTGTGATCTCTGATGAATATCATACATTACTGCAGAGGCATTTACAGCAGGCTTTTGGGGCTCTGAAGGGTGGCTGGCCTCTGAAAGAAAACCATGGTCGTTGTGGTGGATGCCACCATTTCTTAATCCATTTTCTCGCAGAGTATCAAGTCCGGAACTGCCATCAGAACTTGACAATGTAATGTCAGAACCACTAGATGTTCTACAATCAGCACTCAGTGCAGCTCCATTGGTGTTTGCTTTGGCAGACACATCCTGTGAAACATAGAAAGAAAAAGTTTAATAATTTCCACAGAAGGAAAGAAAGCAGATAACCTTTGCACTTAGAAAGGACATGACTGTTGAGTTTATATATTGAGGAAATTTTCAATTATGAAACATGATTGTAAAATATAGAGATACCAATCCCTCCCTCCCCCCATCAATCTTCAAAGAAAGAATGTTCAGACAGAAAAGAAAAGTTATTTTTTATTTTGTAGACCAGGATACATAAACAAGCCAAAGTGATTCCAAGGCTCCTAGCCCCAATGAGTGAAACCTTACTTCAGAAGAATCAATTTTAGAGTTTGCGTCTATCTCTCCATTGCTTAAGTAGGTCCTCAAACTTCTATCATTGGCTTTTAGTTTGGCATCTTCACAATCCTCTTCCTCTCTGCAAATGTTATTTGACAAGAAGAAACCCCATCATCAAAAAACAATTGAGCTAGAGGCAAACTCTATAACCTGCAAAGTAAAAATAACAATAGTAGTAATCTCCCTTGTACCTTTTATCATTATTTTCTTGTAGTCTCTGGATTGATACCTGTCCATTAAGCAACAAATCAGAATCACTGAAATCAGCATTGCAGTAAATTTCGCATTCTACTCAATTTATTTTATTAGGAAAAGAGAGAGACCAAATACTAACATGCAAGACGGCATCACAATGAGAATTCTTGATGGGAAGAGAGACAGTGGAGGGCTTTGTAGCCTCAGCATACTCGGCAAAGTCCACAGAAACTTCCCCAAAGGAGCTAGCTTTTGATAACCCCTACACAGAAACTAGATCACAATCTGACACATAACAAACCAAACAACCAACCACAAACAGAAAATTTCAAACTCCATACCGTTGAAACCACAAAATGATATAATCTCTCATTGAATTTCCCAGTCTTTGGCTCCCGAACAAACTTCACTGTTTCGTAGACAGGATTCTCCCATCTACAAACTCCACCACGAACTGCTGCTTTCTCTAACCTCGTAGTTACCTTTCCAATGTCCCCTGGAACTATAGACAGCACCAAACCATCCACCGCAGATTGCACCATCTGAAAATCACACAAACCAAAGTAAAAATCTCTCCTTTCACCATCTCAAATCAAAATCAAAACCCAGTTGCTGCATTGCACCCCCATCATCAAAATCAAACAGAACAAATGGCAACAAAATTATACCCTTTTTAAACTTAAATTGAAATATTTCTTTTTTATTTCCCACTTGCATCCTCCTTCAGAGACAATTCTGTTCGAGGCACTATAAGATACTAAACATGAACACCTCTCCAGGCAGAAATTCGAACCATAGATTCGTCATGTCAGGGAGATTAGCCCCTTAAACTAAATTAAATCAATAAATGTACAAAATTTAATCAATGGTTACTTTCATTGTGAAATGAAACCAAGCTAAGCTACCTGGGTGACATGGAAGTGGAGTTTGAAAACAGCTTTGACCCTGTGTCTCTCACTCTTCCATCTGAACATCTTCGCTCACAAGTCACACTACTCCACCGAGTCACCGACTCAATTCCACATGTCAATGATCCCAAAACCCAGATGGATTTTGGTCACGGAAAAACCACGTCATCAACCGGAGCCACCAAAACCCGCCGGAAAACGCTGCTCCGGTGGTCAACACAGAAAAAGATTGTTGAAGTCAGTCTCGGTGGCTCTGAACACAGTGTAGAAGTGAAGTGACGTTGAAACGAAACCCAGTTATTAAGGAAGGAAAGTGAGAGTGGCGACTTCTGAAAACTCGAAAACAAACAGAGTCAGTGGATCTCATCTCATACGTGCTGTTCTTGTCTTGTGTCTTTGCAACAGTTTTTAAGAAACCAGGTGACACATGTGTCTAACAATTTAATAATTCAATTAGAACCTTCTCTCTGATTATTTCTATTAATCAATTACATTTAAAGAAATAAATGTGTATGCATGTTTATTACTGGACTAGAGGTGAAGAAAAATATTTAATACTATGGTTTTCGTATTAGGAGAGGTGTCATTATTCATGAATAATGATGCCCCTGTACGTTGTCTCTTTTTCTTATACGTAAATTATTGTATCAAATTACCTGCCCCGCGAGTATATAAAAATGATTTTCCGTATTCCTGCGATGTGTTTTTATTAATTTACATTGTTAACATAAGAGAATATGATGGATGAAAGGGAATTTCGAACCAGACCAAAGGAAAAATAATGAAGTGAGTTGTTGGAACAGTAACAATAGCTTGAAATAGAGAATTCAATTCTTACTGGGTTTCATGTACAAGTTTGCCTCTTTTGCTGAAGGGAAGATGAAATTTGGAAACTAGAGACATTGAATTGAATCGCTAGTGTAATAACTAATACTTTAATTTGTGAACATAGATCTCTCTTGAGATTAATTTGTACAAAATAATTTGTGACGAATAATTTTGAGTCATTAACTGTACTCGGTCTATATAATTTTTTATTTGGAAAATACCACGTGCAAGTTTAAACCATGGAAATTTTCAACATCTTTGTCGAATTGTACAGGTGTCGGAATATGACTTTTCACAGGAAGATTAGCAACTGTCCTTTCAAAATTACAACGTTCCTTCTCTTACTTCTGATTTTGGTAATTGGGAGAGATGAGGAGCTTTGATGCTAATGCTGATAGATGTGTCTAAAAACCTCAACCAATTACTTACTATTATAATCTCTATTACAATGATGAAAATATTTTTGTAGAATCGCCCTTATCGAGGCCAATGCTGTTTCATCTTTATCACTGGACACCTCTTAATTGAGTAAGTTTATATATATATATATAATTGATAAAATTATATTAGTATAAATTTAATAATTATTATATTATTTTTATAATATAATATAAAATATGATTTTTATTATTAAGACGTTTTTGTTAATTTTTTAAAAAATTGAACAACAAAAAAAATCAAATAATTAATATTTTAAAATATTTATATTATATTTATTTTAATCTATTAAAACAAAATAACAAATTATTTCAAATTAATATGAAATGTTATAACATAAGCCAGATAAAATCTATATCGAATAAGAATGTAAAAAGTGAAAATTATATATTTAAATTTTAAAATTTTGGATTAAAATATTATATTAAATTTATTTATATGATTGATAATGATTCATTAGTGCAATGTAATTATTCATTGAAAATCCAAATAAAGTTAATTATGAAAATCAAGGAAGGAGCTTTATGAAAATGTCTTACATCGAAACGTAATTATTCATTGAAAATCAAAATATAAAAGATAATCATGCCATTGATAACAAGTTTTTGACTGTCTTATTGGATTCCTTTTATTTAGTCATTGTCATAATTATAGATTTTGGAATTAAGAGGACCCACAGAGGTATGTACTTTTGTGTATTTTCTTCTTGATCTTTTAATTTCTTGTAGAATTGGACAAGTGGACCCCCAAAAATGATCATAATAAGCAACCGAGCTTTCACCATATCATTATTTCCCGCTACTTTCACCTGTGTGACTTTTTGTGTATATTTACAAGTTTTTAATAAAATTTCTCATGACTCATGAGACATCATCTATTAAAATAGTACCGAGCCAAATTTTATAGGATATTAGAAATTCGTTACCGTCAAGGAGGTTTGAGTCTAAGGAATAAAAATAATAAATAGATTAATAATACATTTATATACAATCGGCCTAACAGGTCAGCTGCCGACAAATATCCATGCATGTTTGGGTTGATATAAATAATATTAGTAATAACTGTTGAAAAGAAAAATAAAAACGAACAGTCAATAATTTTCATGTTTTCTTTTATTATCGGGAAAATGACATCTTAACTATAATAAATTTTGATAGTATAACTTGCAAATCCTTTCCATAAAAAAAAAAAAAAAACTTACGAATCCTTGTCTAAATACGCACTGAAAATTAAGAATGAGCTTATTGGCACTTTTTATGTCTCTGCTAATAGTAATTCATAATATTAATTTTTCGGATTACTCCCTAACCAAAATGCTTTTATGAAATGTTTGTTTATTCAAGCTTCGCTATATCAATTGGTTATATCTTTATTTATGTATTTAAGATCGTCTTACAGTTATTTTTTTTATCTTTTAATTTAAGTAGATTTTTTAGCTTTCTAATCACACATTTAAAATTTTAATCAGTCATTTGTTGTATTTTCTTTTTATGAAAATGAGGTATAGCTAGAATTATTTGATAATTTTTATATTATGTATAGTAATTGTATTATAAACATATACTATATATAATCATATAATATAAGAACAATTTTTGCTAGCAAAATTTAGTTTTCTTCATATAATTTTAAAAAAAGTTATATAAGAAAAAGAAAATTTTAATATTAATGTTCTGATTAGAATAATGATAAAAGAATTAAAAACATATCATTATTATTATTATTATTATTATTATTATTATTATTATTATTATTATTATTATTATTATTACCTTGGTTTCCAATTTCACTCTAGCATGATTTTCAATATAAATTTCCTATTTATCAGTTTCTTAACTAGCCAGGGACTTTAAGACACTACCTGATCCTAAAAGAGTAGTTTGTTTTTTAGGAGACATAATTGAGAGTTGTTAAGGTTAAACAAGAGTGATGAGTGTGAATAAATAAATAGTACTATAGCTGTTTTCGAGTACATTTATTTTATACATTTGAGAGTTACAAAACATCGGGGTGAGAAAAGTGTTGAAGTGGGTGCAGTAGACCTATAATATGAACAGGCCTATGGCTGTAGTCAATATTACTACTGCTCTTACTATTTTGATCGTTAAACTAATCAAGCATTAATAGAGAGCATTCAAACATCGCAGATGACTTTATTAAATTAATCATTTACGCCACATAGTTTTGAGGTTTATGATAGGTTGGTGGATAATGTAAAACTCCTCAATGTAACAACAAATCACTACCAGAGACAAAAGTTGATGAATACTACAAGTCATATATATCTACCTAAATCATAAAAGAATTATAGGGCGTGATCATATTTATTTCTAGGAACGTTATTAGAATATTCGTTAAAGAATTTTAAAAAATATTTATTATGAAATTTATAAAAAAAAACACAAAAAATAAATCATCAATAACTTAATTTTTTATCTTCCAATTAATAAAAAAAATTTACTTTAAATTTATTAACCAGTATTCTTAATTAGGATAAGTAGGATTATAGTTATGTCTTATTTCTGTGTACCAACACATTGTTTGTGGAAGCATATACTAATTATCATATATATATATATATATATATAAGTGTGGTTGTATTGTGCAGTCCAATTAACTGTAAGCTAAGGGACCCAGTGACAGCTAGTCATAAAACACTCAACAATATTTGTGAAGATTCCATTATTTAATTTAAAAGACAAATACATGGGGGAGCTAGCGAAGAAGGTGAAGGGTAGATAGATAGGTGGACGTATGAGAATGGTGACGTACTGGTGAGACAGCAGGGGTAGTTTTCATTGTTCTTTGAATTTACTTGGCTTTAAAGCTCGCATGGCATGAGCTGAGCTTAACTCAGTCAATCACACAAGTCCATTCAATTTCAACTTCATAGTTCACAGCCTAGTCAATCTATAAAACTTCACAAAATAAGTATACATCATGGCATGCAACCAGTCGTTATAAATTTAATTAAATATTTCCTTTTTAATATCATTATGATATGTTGCAAGAAAAAAAAATAGTTTTAATAAAAGTAAACACGAGTAATATATATTTCTTTAATTAAAAAGGGACATATTGGAGTATTAAATATAAAATCATATAACGGCTATTATTTGAAATGATTTAAAATATTGAATAAGACATACAACAAAAACACTAAAAAGGGTCACTTTTACATTTTATTTACCAAATAGGGGCTGTTTTGCAATTATTTACCTGGGGGGTCTGTTTTTTTATTACAAAGCGCCCCCCAGGAAGGCGCTTCCATGGAGCACGCGACACGTGGCACAGCGCGGCGCACGAGACAGCAGCAGGGTAGCGCCCCTGACGCGGGCGCGTCTGGTAGCGCCCTGCTGCTGGGCGCGACTGGTAGTGCCCAGCGCGTGGGCGCGACTGGTAGTGCCCCTGACGCGGGCACGACCCAGGCGCGTATTTTTTAAATATATTTTAATAAATTAAGCTGATTAACGATTAAATAATTTAAAAAAATATTTGTCATTTAATTAAGTTTTCTAATTTACGACGAAACTCAATTAAATTGTCATTTAATCAAGTTTTCTATGGTATAATATGAATTTTATAACTTTATAAAATATGAAATTTCCAAGTTATGATCTTTTGTTTCTTAAAAAAAAATAAAAAAGTTATGATCTTTTGGAACTTTATAGCATATGACAGATGACTCATTGAATTGATAGTAAAACATTGATTCAGTACGTTGGTTTAGTTTAAACGTCTCTTAACATTAAAAAAAAAAAGAAATTAGATTTAGACCCACTAAAAAAATACATTTTCTCCCAGACTCAACGGAACTGGGAAGGGGGGCGTGTATTTTTTTTTAATTTAAATGTTTAATTTTGTTAAAATACAATTTTTGTTCCTCGATTCTCTTATATTTGTACTTTTAGTCCCATTATTTTTTAATGGAGATATTTTATTTTTTACTTTTAAAAAATCAACAATTTTAATTTTTGTGATCAATTTTAAATGTTGACATAAGTATTCTATAAACCTTAAGTGATAACTATTTATTTATTATGTACATGTCAAATATTTTATTAAATTATTTAATCGTTAATCAGCTTAATTTATTAAAATATATTTAAAAAATACATAGGCGCCTGGGTCGTGCCCGCGTCAGGGGCACTACCAGTCGCGCCCAGCGGCAGGGCACTACCAGACGCGCCCGTGTCAGGGGCGCTACCCTGTTGCTGCCTCGTGCGCCGCGCTGTGCCACGTGTCGCGTGCTCCATGGAAGCGCCTTCCTGAGGGGCGCTTTGTAATAAAAAAACAGACCCCCTAGGTAAATAATTGCAAAACAGCCCCTATTTGGTAAATAAAATGTAAAAGTGACCCTTTTTGGTGTTTTTGCCTAAGACATACTACTATAATAATTGAAAAATACATTCGACGTAGCTATCAACTTTCAATACACACCACAACTGCCAAACCTAACCACAGTGGACACCTTTTTAAACTGGGGACCGGACCATCTCCTATTGGTAGTTTTACTTACCCTGACATAGTTAATGCTGTTAAACTAAACCCTATTCATAGAAAACAATCAAATCAGAAAGCTTTAGGACCTCTAAGGTTTGCCTCTTCCGGCAAAGGCAAACTAGTCCTTTCTAGACCACCTTTTGTTTCTACGCTAGCTCTGTCTTGGATGCGTACCAGGTTGAACTTATGCCAATTAAAGCTGCACCAATTTTAATTCTGTCTGTGGCTAAATTGGCAGCAACTTATCCCCCTATATGAAAGACAAAATAACTCCACTTCAATCAAATATTCCTTCTTTCTTTCACCAGCTATGCACCAATTCGAAAGTTTAAGTTGATATTCTACCCTTCTAGTCTTATATATATATATATATATAAGAAAATTTTAATTAATTTTATATTATTTAATATTATTATCTCTGAAATAGTCTTTATTTAATTGAGATATTAGTTTCATTGATTTTTTCTTATTTTTTATATTAAGTTTAAATAAAGGATAAGTTGAAAAAAATACTTTTTAATTAAAATTAATATAATTAAATATGATTAATTATTATTTTTTTAATTATCGTGATATATTTTTTTCTTATATTTGAGATTGGAGAAAGGAGATTGTTGGTTTCATAATTAATATTAGACTAGTTTTTTTTAAGAAAGATTTTTTATTTTAAAAGGAATAATCTTGTAAAGAGAGTTAATTTGACTATATTCTAGATATTTTTTTAGTTCAAATAGGAATTTTTGTGCGGAAGAAATATGTGATCCTAAATAATAAATGTAAAATGAATAAATAATAATTAAGATATTAAATTAAGGTATATACTTTATCAATTTTGAAATAATTATTACCTATTTTTTTTAAAGAAATCAAACTGTTTACTATTTAAAAAAAATATCATAACACATAGGATTGATATAATGGTGATAAGGTCTTGCATTGCATTCACATATGTGAAACAATTTATTTAATAATGAAATTTAATTTTTTTTATGTGTAAAATTTTCTTAGACCAACACCATCATAAGTAGAATCAATATTTAACTCAAGATATTTTTTGTAAAAAAAAAATCATTATTATTTTTAATTATTTTATCTCGTATTTTACTAAGTGAAATGAAAAGAATAGTAAATAAAATAAAATTGAAAAATGATTATTAATATTAAATAAAATATTTCACTTACCATTGGATACTTAGATAAACTGACACGTAAATATTTCCACTTAATTAGTTATGTCGAATTCATGTCCTTAGTATACAATCTTGATCTTGTTAAATATTTCGGTCCTTGGTATACAATCGTTATGCAACAACATACCTCTGGTAATCCTTTCAATTATAATGGATTTTGCATAGTTAAGAGATAAATACTATTTATTATTAAAATGTATGGTGGGTTGCATCGATGGTAACACTTTTTCATAAAAACTTTTACCTTTAGTTTGTTAACCAATGTCACTAGTTAACATTACTTAATTACTTTTATTAAAAAATAAAGAGTTTTATTTCAATACATTGTAAACATAATTTTCTTTACAATATCAATTGTTCATACAAGACAATGTCGTTTCTTACCAAAGAGCTCTTGAGCTAGAGAGTCCTAATAAAAGCTCTTGTAAGCTATTGTCCTATCTAAACATGAGGCAAGAGTCACAGTAATCTTCCCTCTTTTATAATGGGTGTTAAGCTATTGTCCTATCTCTGTGTGTGATATTTTAAGTTTCAAATTTATAATCAATTGAATTTTATAATTAGCTATTTCAGCAATACTATTCTCTGCATACTTCCCTTATCTTGTGTAGACCTTCTCCATATTCTAAATGCGGGCACCATAATTAATGAAATTGAGATAAATTATAGTACTTAGTAAGTATTATGATCAAATTAAACTTTTAAACATTAAATTCAATTAAAAAAAGCTTATATTCTTTTCAAGCAAAAATAATTTTCTTTTAGAGCATCCAACAATCACGCTTTCGGGTGGTCGCTAACTGCACATTTGCGTGCTGTTTCATCAATAGTTTAGTTAGGTTCCCAAGTGTAATCCAAAGGTCTAATCCGACAACCAAAGGAGCAAAGTCACAATAAATTTGGGGTTTGTCTACAGACTAAGCCTAATTAACTTACTAGCTGACCATGAAAGGGATTGTGATTAAGATTAGATTAATAATAATATCCACAAAATTATTAAAATGCATGGTAACTAATGGAGACTTGACTGTTTGAGACACAAGTCCATCTTACGATACACAAAAGTGGAAACCATAAAGATGTTGATATATGCTAGCTTATAATGATTTTATTTTGCAGGGCACATCATCGCTGGCTAGTTGGTCCCATTCGACATTTTCAACGAGGGGGACCCTTAATCCACTTTATTCATTATGATAATTTCTACTTTTAAGTATTACCAAAAAATTACGGATAGCAAGTTTAATATTATTGGTTCATCGGTTCGCATCTTATGAACATTTAGCTCCCTCAAATAACAAAAGGAAGCCTTTTCGGCATTATTAGGCAATGATCTTTAGAAACCAATCAGCCATGAAATCGAAGGGCTTAATTAGGACATGGGTAATCATTCTCCTAGTTTCACCTAACTCCATTACTTACGTAGGAACTAATTAACTAGACATGCGAACTAATTTTGACAAAGGTCAAAATCTGTTCAATTTTCTCCTGTGCCATTAATGTTCTTATTTTTCACAATTGGAAGATTAGTGCCGTTTTCTTTTTCCTTTCCAACTCATATAGTCACATAAAGGTCATCATCAATTGTGTAATGCTATAGGGAAGGTATATTCACTATCACGCACGCTCTAACGTGGGCATTTCAGAGATGGAATGGCTTAACACTCGAAGTGAGTTACGAACAATAGCTAGCTAGTGATAAAGCAAAATTATTTGCTGGGAAGAATGTGCAGAATAGAATTCTTACATGTGAAATTTCGGCTCTATCATCATATGCAGGATACGGTCATGCGGGACTCATTGACTATGTTTTGGATCCCTTGCTTCAACCACAAGAGAGTTGAACCTACCAACTAGAGGGGAACAATTGTATAATTCACTTTAACAACTTCGTCATCTGAACGTCGAGCTAGAAAAATAATGAACCCATTATGGTTTCATTAATAGTAATTAATTAGTAGTACGTACGACTAGAATTATTGACCAGTTTATGTGTCTTTATTCTGCCCAAGTTAATTAAATGTCAGCAAATTGCAATTGAATTCATCCCCTTGTACTTAATTATGCTACTCAATTATTAAAACGCCACAATATTTATTTGTGAAAGGGAAAAAAAAAACATAAAAATAATACATAACACCTGGCTTTGGCAATTTAGAGGAAACAAACAAATATCTATACATCAAATGTGATCCTCGAGAAGAAGCTGGCTGGCTATAGCTTTGATTTTTCGATTTCCTATTGTTTTTTTCTATTAGTAAGTTTATGATCTATTTCACTTTATCACTGTCTGTAACGTGACAACAATGGGATGTGAAATCTTCGAGCGCCTTTTCCTCAATTAAGTAACTGATCATTATCAATGAAATTATACTAAAATGTACACTTTTGTTTTAACTTTATTTCATTTCGATCAGTTGGATAAAGACAAGGTGAATGAGAGGATGCTGGAATGATGAGGTTGTGTTGTGTGTGCGCACACACATGACAAGCATGAGGGGCAACATAGTGATGTGAAGGTGGTCACGTGAAGGTGGTCGACCCCATGATCCATGATGCATCATCCAGCACACTATAACTCACAAGACACCCCAATTTGCCATTAAAGAGCATAGTGCAAATGGGTCCCACTAAGACTTCTCTGTGGCGCAACATGCTCACACACCACCATTTTTGTTGGCCCATTTGCTAGCTCCCTTTAGAATAGGAAGCACACATTGTGGAGCTGAAAAATGAAAAGGGTGAAATAAAGAAAAGCAAGAAAGAAGCTAGAGATGCCAAGATACATTTGTCCAAAGGAAGTGAGTGGAAAATAAAATCATGTGCTATATAAAGCCAAAGGGTTACAGATCTCACGTGATGAAAGAAACCTTGCGCCTTTGTTCCTTTAATTTTTATCAGACAATAAAATGAGGATGAAAAGAGTATGGGTCTGGAGCTAGATATTCAAATAATTCAATCCATAAATGTATGTGCGTATAATGTGGCTTCAGAAATTAATACCGAGAGAATGAGCACATGAATTAATGCTATACATATACATATCAAAACATCCCATGCACGATGCATTCAAATTTGATTTTCAAGATGCCCAAAATTTGTAAAATACCTTGGTACATAAAACAAGGTTAAATATTAAAGATCGTAGTATTAATATGCTGCTTCAGTGTACTGCGTGATTCATTTATCAAATAATACGTGAAATTGAAATAAGAAAGTACGATGATGATTCCAAAAGTCCTCATGATTTTAACTCTGATGAAAATTTTGTCCCTTTGACAAGAGATTTAATTTTTTGAAACGACATGATTTGTCTTGATTGAACAAATACTTTGAAGTACTACTGGTGGCATGGCTCATGGCTTGGGAATTCATTTTTATCACAGGCGAGCGAAGCTTCCCAGGAGCCGAATGCAAACATGAGTTGGGTCGAGGTGGGACTCCTATCAGATGGGCACTGGACCCACCTCAAAAGCCCAACTTGCACATAGTGAGCCAAGTCATATCTTTTTTATTATTTCTGCTTCATGTTATCTTTGGTAATTAAATAAGTAACTATCCTTTATAAAATTTGTTTTTTGTCATAAAATAACATACTGGATGGTTCAGGCCTGAATATTTTTCGGTCTAAGCCCAGTGGCTTTAATCTACAAGACTAGCCACTAGGATCGATCAAAGCAAAGCCCATTCTGGTTTAGTATGGGCCATAGATATTGGGGACTCCTAACGGGATGTGGTTTCACCTTCACTCACTTGTATGTGTAACGAGTCGTCGGACTATTGCTTCCTGCACTCCCTTTTTTCCTTCTGAAATGTAAAATTGTATTGTGGAATATATTCCCTTTTGTCATTTGGAATGACCAATCCAAAAGATCAAAAAAATATTCCGAAAAGAATACAAGAAGCAACTTGGGAAGGTGCAGGAAACAACGACGCCCGGGTAGTCTCGCCACATCTAAACAAATTGTCACTCACCCTCTTCTTCAATTAAAAAAACTTCAAACACCGCTCCATGTTGTTATTCCCAACACAAAATAGATTAGTATTTTTGTTAGAGAAACAAATCTACCACGTGTGAAATACATGTCAAAATTCATAAAGCCATTTCCTCAGCGTTTTTAAGAATAAGAAGAAGAAAAAAGTTCTCTTGACAAAAAGTTCATTTCCCGAAGTCTGCTTCAAAGCCTTAAATTTTAAAATCATGGTTCAGAGTTTTTATCTTGTTCACCCGTTTTCTCTAGAATTCTTATAAATAAATGTTTGTTGTCAGCAACATTTGTCAAGAGATGTCATCTCTGACTTTGATTTTCATGCAGGAAACTCATACTTTATTTCTAAGCCTTATTTGTCTCCTGTGTTTCGGAATTAGTTAGTTACGTTACTCTCCGGAAACTTAAAAAGGGCTTTAATCATGCGGCTGTGTAACTACGATTCAGTATAAACTCACACAATGCACTACCACAAAAATATTATATGCATTTATATTGCCAAATATTATATTCGAGAGCACTAAAATAGAGGGAAAGAATAAGAAAGAAAGGAAACTTGTTATATTGAATAATATTAGTAAGACTATTTACATAAAATTTATCAAAAAAGAATGAAAAGGGATGTCAAAAGTAGTATAAGGAATTAGAAATAGAAACTACCTTTGTTTTTGTGCTTGTGTATGTTGTGAAACACGGAGATGGACCTAGTATGTCCGGCCTACATTTTCTTTTCTTTTGTATAATTGAGAAAGATTTTTAGTATACACTATTAACGCGTTGAAAAATCTTTAAAAAATGTGATAAATATTTTCTATTATTTAACCAAAACTTTTTATTTTTGAGATTTTATTCTAAGAGAAATGTCACCGCGAGATTATATGGTTAAATATTATTAAAAACATAAAATCAAGAGAACTAATTAACAAATATGAAGTGGGTGCAGCAAATATTGTGATTTCTAATGAATTCAATTAATAATAAGTAAACTCAAAAGAATTTCTCTTATTTTTAAATACCTGATGCGATAGAAGTAACTTATATCCTAGTCCTAGTTAAATGATTAAACTTGTAGTAGTATAAGGAAGTAAGTCTTACACACGGAAACCGCAAAACTGTTGTTGGCTCGCACAGTTAGTTGAATGGAATAAGTCCCCTAAGGAATAGGTGGTTAAAATTAGCCCCGAGAAAGATAGAAAGAAAGCAAAAGAGTGAAATAAGTAAAATGAAGTTGTTGGTTAATTAAGCCGCATAGATAGAGCTTAATACGAGAAGGTTTGTGTTAGTACATATTCTTGGCATTAAGCAAAGCCAAAAAAAAAAAGGCCCAGCGAACAATATGTAGGTGCTGCGATTAATTAAGCGGAGAGACAAGTAAAAACAACGTTGTCGGCGACAAGACCAAAGCCATTAGAGATGTATGAAGCCTTGGGTGGATGAGTGGTTGACAAGGAAACTTTGTTGTGAGTAGATTCAGTGGCATTGTTATTCCTATGCAAATGTGATTTTGAGCTTTTCCCTGCCTTAATAGCATACTCTTCTGGAATAAATACATCCATTCTGAAAAAAGAAATTGGTGGTACCTAAGGCTAAGATTGTATGAAAATAGCGAAAAATGAGGGTGCGGTGGTGATGGCTATTAATGTGGAGGGAGAAGCCAGAGATACCATGGGCGTTAGTCCCATGTTTTGGATTAAACTGGCCACTTTTTTGTAGAAACTTTGGAAAAGGGGAAACAAATGCAATAAATGACCCAAACAGTGACAGGTGGAAATTTGAATTGGGTTATTCTCATTTCATTTCTCCAATGCGTTTCCCCACTCTCCTCTCTATTCTAATCACCCTTCATGTTGCCACCGCTCCATCAACTAAAGTGCCCAAAAACCTAATTTCAAACCCCATTCTCATTAGTAACTTACATGTTAATAATAATAATAATAATTCAATTTGTATACACGATCGATAATTGTAGTCAATTTTGGTAAATGTTAATAAATATTCTTGGACACTGTTTAAGAAACTAAAAAGAAAAGAAAAAGTATTTAAATACGTAGTTCGTAATTTTATATTAAAAACTTTTTCTTTAACCACTCACATTCACTACTAAGAAAAACATTGTTTACTACAGCAAAACCACCATAGGTGCATTGTAAGGTTATTTGCAGCAAAATTTGATTTGATTTTTTGGATAAAAAGTCATCTAAATCAAAATATAAAATAAATATGTGATTCAGTTTGCATCAAATTAAATCAATCTTTTGGAATCTAATTTTATAATTTTCTTCATTTTTTAATCTATTAACATGATTTAAACCCATCAATTAAACATACATAATTATTATATATGTTATATTATTTTAAAAATAAATTTTATTTTTATTAAATTTTATTTAACATATTTTAGTTAAAAAATATTATTTTTATTTCTATTTAGTATTAATATAAAATGTTATTAGTAACTTTTTTTATAACATAATAATAGTAATAATTTATGCATTTGATTGTATGTAATATGTATAGTGGACTATGCTTAAACTTTGGTCTGTGTATTCAGGGCTAGTTATGAAAATGTTAATGTGCAGTAGAATTGATCAAATATGGTAGTCATGTAGAGACTATCTCTGAAAAAATAGAATTAATTGAAGTGGGTAAGATGTATAGTTGAAGTAAAAAAAGAAAGCCAGCCCCGTAACATCTTCATATGACAATGAAAGTCTTCCCAACAGAGGGAAAGGGTTCGGCGATCGATAGCGGAGCCTAAAAAACAGAACAGAGACTGAGAGCTACGGACGAACGAAGGAGCCATAATAAAAGCAACGATTGATTGCGATCACTACTTCTGGCTTCCGCAAACACCGGAGTGCGGTGGTTGAGGGATCTGGCGGCGGTGGGGGGTGGTGGTGCGAACGGGTTACGACGGTGAGGGTGGAGGAAAGGCACAAAATCCTATTGTTTCCCACGATTACATATACTACATGAATGCATTTATAAAATATAAAGAATTAAATCTTCAGACTAAAATATTGATATTAGATTTTAAAAAAAAATGAAATATTAATTTATCAATAGATAATTTAGTTCATGTAGTATCATTTATTTATATTTTTCTTCAAAATTTAAAAATTATATCATTAAATATCTCATGTGTTATTACATGGGTATTTATTAAAAAATCATAAAATTTAATTGATAAAAATTATATTAGTTGGGATAAAAATTAAAGTATATCTAACCAACACTGTTTGATTTTTTATTTTCAAAATTCTAAAAATTAATTGAATTAAGGACAATTGTTTCAATGACAGTCAAGCCACAAATTATTATTATTTATTTTCTACTTTATTTAACTTTTAAATTTAAATCAAATATTATAAAGTATCATGCATGTGTATTATGTGGATACTTTTTCTAGAATAAAAAAATTAAATCAGAAAATATTTCGAGTAAATATAGTTTGTACAGCCAAATATATAAATGTTTTTAACGATTCTTTTATGTTTTTAGAAGATTATTAATTTATTATCATATGACATACAAATCTAGAATCACGTGTTCATTTCATATGATCAATAAATACCTTTAGTTTTAAGTAAAAACTAAATTAATTAGGTTATCAACCCTGCGCTTGAACTTGGAATTTGAGGTATTTTAGCGTTGTTGATAGTTCATCACACTAGCCACCAGGGTCGTCAAACCGCAAAAAAAGACTATGAACAAGTGAGGATTATTTGCATAAATTTTAAAATGAGGCCAGAATGATATTCACTTAAAAGCAAATATCATACCTAGACAAAACACACACACTAAAACAAAAGAAGTAGCTTGCATTGATATTCTCGATCACAATGATATTCACTAAACAAATGTAACTTACTATTATTAGTATCCTTTTAACACATTTAAAAGAAACATTTGAATTTTGACGGTAGAAAAAGAGAGAGAAAAAATTGCATACAACCACAGAAGGAAAAATACAAAAAGGATAACCATAAAAAACTAAACTATTTTTCTCACCTTTATATTTAATTAGAAAATAAAAATAAGTAAAAAATATATTATTAAGTTAAATGTATGGCTCATGCATTGCTTATAGATTCCACACTGGTGGTAAAGTAAATTTTCACCATTTTTTAAGTGGTAAATTTATTTTTAAATTTAAATTATTTAAACTGAAAAGAGTGTGAATTTAAAAATTAAAGACATGTCCAATCTTAATTTAAGCAAGTTATATAGAAAATACTTTGTAATTCAATCTAACGAGGAATAAAGTCCCACTACTTTCTCATTTTACATATATTTTCACTTTATATAAATATTAAAATTTTACTGATAACAAAGAAATATTTCTCAAATATAATAGAGTATTAATGGTATTCTTATATAAAACCTAAGGAAAAACGCATTAGAGTAATACCTTCAATAAATATTCAAAATTTTAACTTCCTCTTTTTGGTATTATGTATTTGCCAATATTTATATTCAATATTATGCATTAAATAATTTTAATAAATTAAAAATAAGAATGAATTTGCTAATAAGTTGACTAAGCAAAAAGTAAAAAATTAAATAGGAATTATTTAAAAAATTAATTAATTTATGTTTTATAATAAAATATTTTATTATTAATTATTTAATTAATGTTCAGAGACCAGTACAATATTATCTGGTTTCCTGCAAGTAATATTTAATTTATTTATAATAAATATAAAATATAATTTATGTATTAACAAATCACCTAATTCTGATAATATTTTCCTTAACTCTTCCCATAGATCTAATTAATCCAACCAAAGTACACTTTGTGCAATGTGTATAAATCACAATTGCTCACCATATTATAACCAAATTAATTTGGTTTTGCGCGCGCGCGCGCGCACATATATATATATATATATATATATATATGTACAAGCATCCATCCTTTGGTGAAAAGAAAGGATTTATCTGTTTCAGTTCAGTCGGCGATGACAACTCAGCGGCTCTTCATGCAGAGCCAAGTTTAATTCCGTGATATATCATTCACCCAAAAATAAAATACTGATTATATATAATATTATTATTTTTACACAATACTAGTATAATATAGTGCATAAGTTATTAAAATACCTAACCTAGCAATTGCCAACTTATTAATTATTATTTTCATTTATTACGGCTCACCAAAACTCCCTTCCCTTCATTCATCTCATATGCTACATAGTTCATTATAATATAGTTTGGAAAATCTTCCAATAAAGTATTTCAGGTTCGGACCAATATATATGATTGGAAGAATACCTACAAGAAAAAGTATATATAGTAAAAATATGTGTGTGGACCCTCCTTTGAAACTTATCCACGTCTCTTACATATACCAGCGAGACCATTATTCATCAAGACCCTGTTGTAGCCAACATACAGTGTTGCTATATATATAAAAATAAGTCTGCATGCATGCTGTAAGGTCTTGGTATTAATTATAACAAGTGTGTATACGTTATGGGAGAATCGGGGAACCAACGAGGCAAGGAAGTGAAGGACGGAGACACTTCAAGCGGTGTTAGACAAGAGTATGCAATTTCTCCACTCAATCTATGTAAGTCTCTGATCACATGCTTTACCCCTTACTCAAAATGCATGTATGCGCATGGACATAGACTGAACCAAAACTCATATTAATAACCTTTTCAAGTTTCAACCCGTGGATGATGCAACCAACCCCTTTCTTTATCTGAAGTAAAACTTATATTACTTGCTGTTATATATCAATACACTCTTACTAGAACATTCTATTTTATTGTACTAAATAGAAAATTTATGAGTTCTAATATTATAATTGCAATGTCTGATTATGTATTGTAGGCATCTGTACTTTTTTTTTTAAAAAATGAATACTTCTGTGTATTACAATTTAAGAAGGATATTTGCTTATGGTATAGAACATACTTACATACACATGATGATAACTTTATGTAGAATGCTTTATATTTGCTTGACTACTTTTAATGTATTTTTTTTTTATTGAAATTCATATATCTTCATTTGGATATTCCATAATATTATTGATTTGATTATATTTTGTATTATTATTACTCTGTTTTGATATATATTATTTAAACTACATACTTATTGACTCTATGGTATTGTTAGAAAAATTTTATATTTATTTGAGAACCAACAACGAAAAGAGCTGTAGATATATAATGATGATATAATATTTAAAATCAATATGTTTTGAATATATATGTTTCATATTATGTCATGTTTATAGGTTTTAAAGGTTTACAAGAATTCTTAATTATTTAAATGGTATGTTGTATATCGGATGTATTGTTTTAATTTATTTAATCGTTTTGAATTTATACATAATGTAGTGGTTAATTTTTATGATTAATATTATAACTGTTTTTATGAAAAATGGAATATTTAAATAATTATATTTTTTCATATTATTACGGTCCATAATTTGATTTAAAATATAATTTTCTTAATATAAAGGAGTAGGTTATAAAAAAATTTCCGAAAATAATTAAGAAGATTATATTATAGAAAACTTATAAAGAAATTTATAATTTAAAATACATATTTTATATAATTTTGACATTATTTTCTAAAATTCTTTGAGTCACTGATTAATAAAAACCTCTTTAATATAATAATGAATTTGTCAATTTAGTATTTAAAGTCCAAATATAATATTTTTTTAAGACCTAAATTTAATATACATCATAATCTTTATCTTAAATTCTTAATTAATTAACATTCAAGAGTGAAAATACTTTTGTTTACTAAACAGAGGTACATCTCTTCTTCTTTTTTCCTCACGAAACTTTGATACTTTTTGTTTATGTTTCAACTTTCTAGGTTTGTTCGCCATACGGAATCAATTTCGTAGTTTCTTAGTGATTTTGTCGAAAAAGGTCAAAAAGAAAGGTGAGTTATTTTTAGGTTTTAAGGTCGAATTTGATTAAAACGAGGGAAAGAGAGAAGAAGGGACATAAAATAAAACACGAGTAAATCTTACTACTTTATAAAGAAGATATTCAATAAAAAATTGTATTTAATCTTTTAAAGTTTAGCATGTGGTTTTGTCATATGTAGTTTGTACTTAAAGAATGTTTTGTAAGTATAAAATATATTCACTACTTATCATATAAAGAAAATAGGAAGATTAATAGAAAGATGTTGTGGGAGGATTTAATTAGAATTATTCAATTAAACATTATCGTGGTTTTTCTCACTTTTTCTTTCTTTAAACTTTTCAACCAAATAAATTAGAATTTCCAATATCGATCAAAGTCACTCTATTTTTTTAATTTCTATTTACTTTCAATAAAAATATTAAGTAAAAAAAAACTCAACTCTTTACTATGTTGATTATATTGAATAACTCGATAGATTCAATTATTAACGACCAAAATAATTATTATTATTTTAAGTATTTTAATTTATATTTTAACTATTTACCTATATTTAGAAATATCTATTTAATGTATGAAATATTATTAATAAAATACATTTAATATATCTTAATTAGTATCTTAAAGTTAACAAGCGTCTTCACGTACGTTAGGATTTCGGTAATTATTGGTTATGGACTTATGGTTACACCTGTTCTACATATAATTACTTTTCAACGTACTCATTTAGAGAATAAAATAAACAATTTCAATTAATAAAAAAATAATGATATTTTAACTCATTTTTATTTGTTGTGTATGTTTATATAACATCATGAACTATTATTTTTTTAATCAATGGCATGTATTTTTAAGAGGATTTAGAATTATTTGTTTGACTTCCAAATCTTATGATTTTTAATTTTTATTATGTATATGTCAAATTACATGGATAAGGCAGATAGTACATGATTTTGCACGCGTTTCTTCAATGTTACTCTATTAATTACTCAACCCGTCATGTGATTGTGTTTCCTTATTGAGGTTGCAGTTCTTACCACTAGGACGGGTTCAAAGGAATCAGTTGACAGAGGTTGTTTTCTAAAAATTTTGTATTTAGTAAATAACTTATAACTATTTAAAGGATAACATCGATCAGATGCTGTGCTTAAGGTTTGAATCAGAGAAAAGACTGGCTTTAATAAGAGCATGGGAAGAAAGTGAGAAGACAAAAGCAGAGAACAGGTAAGATACCATCTCTTAGTTCGTTATAATACTTTTTTTTTGTACTTGCAATACTATTTTGTTTTAAATCATTGGTTAGAGTTTTGATTATCTCCTTAATTAAAATGAGATAATTAAATATATTCAAGTTTCCGTAAATCTTCTTTGACTTTAAACGCTTTTTCTACTTTAGACTGATTTTTTTTCATTAAAAAATTTTAACCACCCAAAAAACAGAGAGTGAAATTTAGCTATTTAGGCATGTTTTTGGCTATATTAGGACTTTAGTTTAGGAGTGTGTTTCCCAATAAAAAGTTAGTTCACCATTTTGTCGTGTGATTGACGTTAGTATTTGATTTCTTTGGTATTTACAATATTTTGTTGTTGACGATTACTATTATTTGCTAGTATCAATTATTCATTCCGTAACTCTTCTTTTGACACATTAATTAATGAAGTTCAAGTAATTAAATATTTTTTTTATCTCACTATAATTATCATATGAAAATAATAAATTTATTTCATAATAATTATAGTTTTTCAATAAAACATTAATTATATTTTATATAATATTAATGATAGACCACAAAATATATAAATAAATTAATCATGATATAATATTAATTTTATAAAATTATTATTCTTTTTTATTTATTTATTATTTTTATTTTATCTGTGAAAAATAACAATTATAATAAGACTGAGAGGGAGTAGTATAATTCTTGGAAGAAAGAAACCGGATATTATCTTAAATTTACTATGTTGTGAAATTCTGAGACATTTGCTTGACTTTAAGGGTCCGTTTGAATAGACGTTCACAATAACCTCTTGAATTCCATTCTCTATTGATTGCTAAGCTTGATAAATGTGAAACTGTCAAACAGGGCATATAAAAGGCACAATGCTGTTGTATTGTGGGAGAATAGTAAGAAAGCATCTGCGGAGGCACATCTTAAAAGGATTGAGGTCATACGTGGTTAATTAATGCATGCATCAATGTGACTGATTTTTGGATGTCAGTTGTATGAATGATCCTAATGTTATATTCAAACATTTGCATTTGACAGGAAAAATTGGACAGAAACAAAGCAAAGTGTGTAGAAAAAATGCAAAATAAAGTTGCAGAAATTCATCGAACAGCAGAAGAGAAAAGGGCAATGATAGAAGCCTACAAGGGAGAAGAATTCCTAGAAATAGAGGAGAAAGCAGCAAAGTTTCGTACCCGTGGCTATTCACCCAAGAAATATCTACCATGCTTCGGCAGTTAAAGGATTTTCAGCCAAATCAAAAAAAAATTCTCATATATGCCTTGCTTTATATATATATGTTTAAATTATGCTGTGTGTGTTGCTTATGTGTAATAAGAGCCGGATATTCATATTTGCATATTCAAAAAACACAAGGAAGATATAATATAACGAAAATATTCCTCAGGTCAAGGATGCGATGAGATTGAATCATAAAAAAAATATGAATAATTAAAAATAAAAATTAGTTAGTTATTATATCATTGCTTAAAAAAGTTTTGTACTTTAATATTTTAATTTTGATTATTTAAATATGACTTAATTATTTGTATTTATTGTTCTGATTTATCATAACAATCAAGTGTTCTCCTTTGTGTAGCTTCTTAAAAAATTACATTATCTTTACATTTTTATATGATAAACTATAAGAAAAACATGTTTTCATATATCACATGTGTTCCAACTAACGTTAAGCTCAAGGCTCGAGGGACAGCATTTGGTCCAAAGTTGTATCATGCAATTTCTTTATTGTGAGAGAAGGAGGATGTCATTATAATTCAACATGTGATATTAGGGATCAACTACAGTTTGACCCATGTGTAACTGTTTACCAATATGGCATGATTAATTAGGTTTTGGTGGCCATGAGCTCGACCCGTAATAATGGTGGACTTAGGTTAAGTACTTGTCATATAATATGGGAGGGTCCAAATTCCAATACACATTAATATTATTTATAATATATACTGGATTTTTAGACAAATACAAATATTCTTATTTTAAGTTCCTTAATCAATACTTTTAGATTATAAATCTTTTTTTATACAGATACCAAATAATTAAAGTGACTTAATGGTTTTTCATGCTAGTTTTGAAGCAAGGGGTTATGATGCCAAATAATTTTTTATATACATCATCAATTTTGTAAATTGAAAAATTTAAGTACATTTATACATATATTAATCAAGATCATATATATGTGATAGTTTCTTACCACCTAATAATTCTTCCAATTTTACCCTGTATATTGTGATAGATATCTATACATTAAGATAAAATTATAGATGAAAGTACAATTTCTACTTTTATCATACATTTTTATAGGAAAAAATATATTTTAACTTTTTAGTACATATACTTTTAGTCAAAGTTGGTATAATTGATAAATTTAATCTTTTATTTTTTTAAATATGTAAATTTATTCATTCTTTATATCAACATATACACTTACAGCATATTTTTAGAAGATGAAGGCATAAATTTATCAATTTAAAAATATAAAGAATAAAACCAATTTTAACTAAAAGTATTGGGACAAGAAACACATCTCTTTCTTAAATATATAATGTTTATCTAAATTAATTATAAATTTATATTTAATATTTTAATCTCGTTAATTTAAAATATAGACAAATTACAATTTTAATATTTGAAAATATAATGTTACATATTAGTCTCGAATTTAAAATATATTCGTCCGTCACATTATTCTCTAAAACTAAGAAGATTTCAAAAATATTTATATGTCATTTTAATCCTTAAAGTTAACAATTTATTGAATTTTGAATCTAAGTAAATGATGGATTACACATTTAGGATTTTTTTTTTAATTTTATCAAATACTAAAGCGACAATATATAATTGCTCACACTTTTGATGACCAGTTAAAGTATTTACAGCAATACAGGTGCAGAAGTATCATCTTCCAATCCAGAAATTTATGCCTTCCATGAAGGACATGGTCAAAGACACATGTGCGTTACATAGTTGTAGGCCTATAATTAGAGAAGAAAATTAGTGTCCGAGCATAATCCAAAGACAAATAATGCTTCTTATCCACCCATTTCATCCTTTTTTTACTGCAATTTTGCACGGGACAGCAACTACAAAAGACGCTGGAGGATGAATGCTAGAATCACATTTCCTCCTTTGGTGTCTTAGCTGAACCCTCACCTCAATCTTGCGTGCTAGCTAGCTTTATTCCAATTCCTACAGAACCAAATTATTCTGCTAGCTAGCTAGTACGTCAAATAAAATAAAATAATCAAATATGGCATTCAGCGGGACCCAACAGAAATGCAAGGCTTGCGACAAAACTGTTCACTTTGTCGAAGGTTTATCTGCCGATGGAGCTGCTTATCACAAGAACTGCTTCAGATGCAGCCATTGCAATGGCCTTCTTGCGGTACATTGCTTTGTTTTTGCATTCTTGTTAAGGAGCATTTAATAATGATTTTAATTACTTAATGTGTTATTGAAACATTAGAACTAGTGCATGTGCAAAATTATGCTATGCACGGAACCTTATCATACGAATCTGTTGTACGAATTGAACAAATGAAAATCGTAATATTTAATGTATGTTTGATTTGCATTAAATTAATTATTTCTTACAATATTTTATTTAACTTTTTGTTCAATAATACAAAAAAAGTGACCTCATTATCAATTCGTGCAAAAAGTCTTCAAATCTTTGTACTGAATAGCAGTTAATACAAATAATTTTACTATTTGTAGCATCAAATGCTTTATTTGTATTTTTAATATAATGTTTTTTTAATAAAGACTTTGTATATGCATCCTTGAGAAATATTCTTAAGAAACTCAAATAAAGCATGGTGTCTGAAATCTGAAGCCTTATTTCTATATTTTGTGATGTTAAATTTTCATTACAGATAAGCAATTACTCATCCACCGAAGGAGTTTTGTACTGCAAGGTGCACTTTGAGCAGCTTTTCAAGGAAACTGGAACCTACCCCAAGAAATCCCAGTCGTGTAAGAGCCCTTTTGTACACAAAAAATTACCATAACATGCAGCTGCTGTTTTGTTTTGTGCTATTTTTGGGCTAATAAATCATAATTTTTGTTGCATAATTTTCGTTTCATAATTTTCAATCAGCTGGAAAGCCTCCACTCGAGCTGGTATGTATTATTCTACATACACAAGACACCTTTTATTTATTTGCTTGAGCTATATATAATTCAGTTAGTAAATTTTATGTATTCAACTATATTGTGTAAATATTTACATGGTTTTCACCAATTGTTATATCAACTACAGAATAGAGCACCAAGCAAGCTTTCTGCCTTCTTCTCTGGGACTCAAGAGAAATGTTCAAAATGCAAGAAAACCGTATATCCATTGGAGAAGGTTTGAAAGACAAATCACATTTCCTTTTGTGATTATATATATGCTTCTGAGTTATGACCCTTAATTAGTTAGCTAATGTTGTGAGTTGAATTTATGACAGTTGACCGTGGAAGGCGAGTTTTACCACAAATCATGCTTTAGGTGTGCACATGGAGGATGTTTCCTGACCCCTTCAACCTATGCTGCTCTAGATGGATATCTTTACTGCAAGCCCCACTTCTCTCAGTTGTTCAAGGAGAAGGGTAGCTACAGTTATCTGTCCAAGCAAGCTTCATTGAAGAAAAGTGAAATGCAACAACAAGAACAAGAGGCTGTGGAGAAAGCTACTACAACCGATGATGATCGCTCAGAGTCAGAGCCAGACACGACAACAACAACAAAGGAAGCTGAACAAGCTGATGATGATCACTCTGAGCAAGAGCACTAGATTGATTGATGGAACATTAATTTTTGCAAGCGGGGGTCTTCACTTGTGTCTTTGAGTAAAATTGATCTTTCTGGCTACAAGTAAATCCCCATTTCATTTGGGACATTTTGAAGTTCCTGATTGATTGGGTCGTGGCCTTGTGTCATTCCCACAAAAGGGCTATTACAGTATTATGTGTTCCATAATTTGCAAACAATCAGTAGGTTAAGCCTCTCTGTTCTTTGGGGCATGTACATGACTTTCTCAAGCCAAAGTGCATGCATGCCTCAGTCATTTCAGATGTATTTCATTCTGTGTATTAAGAAACAGATATCAGAGTAGAAAAAGAAGATTCTATTGTCTGAATTGATGATGGATTACAAAAGCAATCTCTTTTCTATACAACTCTCCTTAATTATACACTTTACCTAATTGGCGTATCGGAAAATATTAGTAACTGAAAATCATCTTCTATCTAAAACTTTTTGTAAAGGGCTCTGCATTTTAGGCTCAGCTTCAGAAATCCTAAAAATAAATATATTCCTTTTAATGTATAGAGTAAAATATTAGTAGTTGATAATATCGATGTAAAATAAGTTGCAATAAATATAAACATATATGGCCAGATCAAAAACTTAATTTTAAGTTATTAATCATATATTAAAAATTAGAAAGAGTGAAACTATAAAGATTGTTAAAGAAAATAGTTTTAGGATCTTACAAACTACCACTATCTATTTCACTCGTCCACCTAATAATTTCTAATTATGTTATTTCATCATGTAAAAAAATTATGTTATTTCATCTAATTTATTTAATTCTTTTGTAATATTAATGACAGCATTTTTTTGACAAACATAAGTATCTTCATTGGTCATCCTAATTTAAAATATTGGGTGCAAACATAACATATCATTGTTACAGAATAAAATGAAAATTCAATATATCACACTATTAGACATTATAAAAAATTGGTGAAAATATATTTTTGGATTCTTATTTAAATTTTTTATTTTAGTTTAGTACTTTAAGTATAAAAAATTTAACTTTATCCCTTTAAAGTGTATTTGTTATTCTTCTATTAGTTTATCATACTGTTTGATTCATGCAAATTGTCAGAGATACCATATCATCTAGGTATTTGTTATGTAAATACATGATTAGTGAAAAAAATTGATGAAAAGATGATTTTGATTTTATATAAAAAAAAAAACCCTAAAGGACTGGGTGATACTTTTTAATTCAGAAGATCAAATTGAAATGTATAGAAAATGTGAACAATAAAAATATATTTTAACATAAATATTTATCTCTTTGTCATTTAAGATACATTTTACTCTAACAACAACGTAACTAACTAGTTTTTTTTCCTATTCACCAAAAAAAAAAACTATTTTTTTCAACTATCTCAAATTAATTTTATTTTATATTGTTTTTATATGCTTTTTTAAGGGATTTTTTTTATATACACTTCATCTTCTTAATTTTCATATTTTTCAATTTTTATTATCTTTATTTCTAACTTAAATTTGAATAATTTCAAAATATTAATAATCAAAATGATGTTATATCACAATTTAAATATTTCAAATTATTTATTTATTATGAATTTGAATCATAAAAAATAAATATTTTTCTATAATCTATACGATGCACGTACTAAAAATATTAATTTCATATTTAATTATTCATGAACCAGATTAATTTGTGTGTGGGGGATAACCCTTTCTTTCCGTTGTTCCCCATTCTTCTTCTCTACTTGCTAGCCGTTTATCCAAACCCAAGGTTTGACTCTCTTACTCTGAGAACAACAAATCCCTTCTCAAATAATAATAACATAGCTGTAAACTGAAATTCAGAGGAAAATGGGGTCTCTTCCTCTCACCAGTAGTAAACCCTTCTTCACCCAGCTTCACTGGTTTTCATCGGACAGAACAAGAACCCTTTCTCTGAATCAGAGAGTCAAGGTCTTTGCCTCACGATCACGAAATGAAGGAGAAAAAGAACCACCTAAATTCGACAGCTACGACCTCATGGAACTCAAGTTCGGTCGGTTACTCGGAGAGGACCCCAAGCTCACCCTTGCCAAGGTATATGAAAATGTTCGTATAATAATTACTTTGTTTATATGCTTATAGTTTAGTCTTTCTAATTGATTCAATACACCATTGTATGCTTGCTTGTTGTTTTAGATAATGGGAAGAAAGGTTAATCCTGATGCTTCTTATCTTGATATTGAGAAAGCCTTTTATAAGAACAAGGGTAAAATTGTGGAAGTGGAGCAAGTTCCATTTGAAGGCTCTAAGGGAGGGAGGTCATCAAGGAAATTGGATGACCAGGGCTTGGTGCGTCCTGTTCCTGCTAAGGGGATGGAATTTAAATCCGATGATAGCAAACCTGCATTGGAGATTAAGAAACCCGTCCGAGCGGAAAATAAGGTGGGGAGTGTTAGGAAGAGTATTGTTCCCAATGTTATTCTCAGGAAGCCAGCCGTGCTTAAAGATGACGGTGATGGGGACACGTTGACATCAAGGTTGAGAATGAGGCCAAAAATGCAGGATGAGCAAGTGAAGGACACGTTTAGTGACATGACACTGTTGAGGAAGCCTGAAGCAGCAGTTGCCAAGAACACAGATGCAATCCAAGAGCCTTCTTCTAGTGTGGATGGCCAAGGGAACAATGATGATGAGTTGAAGATGTGGAACGAAGAGTTAAGTGATGAAATTGGTGGCTTTACCTTGTTGGAACGGCCACACAAACCTAGTGGTGAAAAGGAAGAGAAGTTAGAAGAAGTGAATGTCATGATCCCAAATGATGTAGGTGCCAATCTTTGTTGCTAGTTGCAATATAGCATTTAGGAATGTAAGGCTGGATATGAACTAATTTTGTGCTCGATTAATTAGGGATTGGAGCAACATGAGCAGAGACAGCTGGAGTTCCATGAGGAGCCGAATGATTTATGTCAATTGTCAGATTTAAAGTCAGATGATTCTAGAGTGGAGTTGTCTGCGGAAGCTGCGCTACAGGCAAAGCCAAAAAGGTATATGAAAAAAGTTTTATGGTTTAGTTTATGGTTGCAATTCCAGTTTTAGTTCATTGCTTGAATGTATTTTTTTTATAGGCTAGATAAATATGTGAAACAAACCTCAAAATTTGTTGGAGAAGAGGGTGCTTCCCGTAATATTGGAGGTCGCACAAACAATGATGATTTAGGGAAAATTGTTGATATGTCAGATTTCCAGGTCAGATTATATGGATTATACAAGTTATTTATCTATTTTCCCAACTTTATGTTAACCGTTGTGCTTTTTAATTTTGTAGGAAAGCGAAGATGCTGATTGGACCAGGACACAAGATTTGATTAAGACTGGAGATAGAGAAGACGTGGAACTAGTAAGCTGCAATACCAAAGGGTTCATTGTAAGTAATTAGAAAGTGGTATGAAGAACTTTCATTTGTAAATAAAAAAATAGTTTCTTAGTCATCAATGATTTTTTTTTTTTTTTTTTTGTATTTCCTATGAACTAAATTAAACCATTTTACAGGTTTCTTTTGGTTCCTTGGTAGGATTTCTGCCATACCGTAATCTTGCTTCCAAGTGGAAGTTCTTAGCTTTTGAGTCATGGTTAAAACAGAAGGGCTTAGATCCATCAATATACAAGCAAAACTCAGGCACTATTACAAGTTTTGATGCTGAAATTAAGAACTTGTCTCCTGATTCTCCTCCATCTCTGGAGATTGATGGTAAAGTTGAAGATAGAATTTCACCAGATATGAAATTGGAAGATCTGCTAAGGATTTATGATCAAGAGAAACTTAAGTTCTTATCTTCATTTGTTGGGCAGGTTTGGTATTCAAAACATAAATGCACTGCCAAAATATATTCCTTTAGTTTTACCATAAAAGATGGAACTTGAATATTATCAATCTTAATGTTAAACATATATACCATGTGTTTTGCAGAAAATTAAAGCAAATGTGTTAGTGGCAGACAGAAAAATGAGAAAGCTCATATTCTCTTTAAGACCGAAAGAGAAGGAAGAATTAGTTGAGAAGAAGCGAAATCTCATGGTAAATACTTTAGTAACAATAACATTTCTTGAATTAGCATGGAGCTTATGTTGTTGATTGAATGCAACAAAGTGGTCTTCAGATTTGTTTTCTGTTTCTCGCCACAGGCTAGACTTCAAGTTGGGGATATAGTGAAATGCTGTGTCCAGAAAATTGCTTACTTTGGGATTTTTGTTGAGGTATATACGGCATTTAATATCACTATGTCAGTATTATGGCATTCAGTTTTACAAACATATCTATGCTTGTGCCTTTGTATTGAGCTAAGCACCTGGATACCCTTTGCCCTTTCATGGAATCAGAGTTCAGAGCGGTGGTAAAAAATTCTCAATATTGATGTTATTACTTATTAATGAAGGTTGAAGGAGTTTCTGCATTAATTCATCAGTCTGAATTATCGTGGGATGCCACTTTGAACCCAGCATCATATTTTCAGATTGGTCAGGTATTTTCCTTCTTGACAATGTGACAAATTAATAAAGTGGAAAATAGTTTTCAACCACTAAAATTAATAATGATGTGAGCCACAACCAATTTGTTTACATTTTTTTTCTATTGTTTGTTTTTCTTCCATGTTTGTGACTTTGCCGTCTATTTTCCATGCTTTCAATATAGATGATGTCATAAATAAACTGTCCAAAAGCATAAGTTGTCGGGTGAAAGTACCCGGATGATTTGCATCTGTCTGCAAACCATTATTAGTAGGTGGTTCAAAAGGAGAAATAGAAGAGAAAGCAAGGGATATGCACTTCCCGTGAGCATGGAAAGGGTGGGCAATGGGAATGATATTAGTTTACACGTGGCAGGTGTGGCATGAGCAATGAGGAGTTTGTTATGTAATAAAATATGCCAGTAGTGGGAAGGGTAGGATGGAGGTAGGAAAAGAGTGCACGGTAGAATTGGGAGGGACAGCAGGCCAGGCTTCTTGAAAGTCTTGGTCATCATTTTCTTTATTCATTTCTAGTACTTAATCTTTCTTGTATTTCTCTTATTGAGTTATTTCACTGGTATATTCTCTTCTGATATCAGTGATTTTGCCTAGTGCACCACACATCTATATTTCCCTTTCTTGTGTTCTGGTCAGTTTCAGTATCTAACATTCCACCTCATGCAAAAGTCCTTTAAGCTTGAAGCATGTTCACATTGCACATGTCTGCCCAACCTTATTCAAAAAAGCATTGACGTTGTTGTGGCCAAATTTCTTCAAGCTTTTTTTCCCCTGGACACAAGCTTTTTTTCTTTTGGCCACCCAAGTATTGACGTTGTTGTGGCCAAATTTCTTCAACGAGCCTAAATCAAATGTTGCCAAACCAAATAATAGCCAAGGAAGTAGCTCATATAATGAAATTGGTGACATTGATGGACTAAATAAACAATTATCTAATAGACGGATAGCCCATCAATGTCACCAATTTCATTAGATGAGCTACTTCCTAGGACATTATTTTGGTTTCACAACATTTGATTTAGGCTCTTGTTGAAGAAATTTGGCTGCAACAACATCAATACTTGGGTGGCCAAAAGAAAAAAGCTTGTGTCCAGGGGAGAACACGGCAATAGCAATTTATACTCCTCATAAAATTGATAATTCATTTGCTTTTTTGAATAAACCCCTTTTACGCTTGGAAAATGTAACTTTCTTCGTGTTGGTTCATTGATCAAGTACCCATCATGATATTTGAAGTCTTTATAGATTACTACTTTGTATTTATTTTTAAGCTTACTTTTGTTCCAGGTTCTGGAGGCAAAAGTTCACCAAATAAACTTTGCTCTTGAGCGCATATTTTTATCATTGAAGGAGGTCATGGTAACTTATCTATGTTATTTACTTTTCCTTTCATTAGGGGAGAATTGTGATTATTTTGACCAAGTTCACTTAGATTAAGCGGTGTTTATACGCTTTGTGATTTAACAACTCATTATCTTCTTATGACAGCCTGATCCATTAATGAATCCCTTAGAGGCTATAGTTGGGGATCATGACCCCTTAGATGGAAGATTGGAAGCAGCTCAAACAGATGTAGAGGTAATCTTTATATGAGAAAGTAGAAGTCACTCTAAGTACCTACAAAAATTATAAAACATATACCCATTATGTTGATTGAATAATTGCATTGTTGTTAGACTTTATTTCTCAATATAGTTTAGAAGCCGACTTTACCCATACAATGAAGCATCAATAAATATTTATGTTTATTTTATTGTCCAGTTGGATTATTGGTTTGACATGACTAATCATCAAATTATGCTCATTTTTGGACAGTGGCCTGAAGTGGATTCCCTTGTCGAAGAATTGCAAAAGATTGAGGGAGTCCAGTCTGTTTCAAAAGGCCGTTTTTTTAGAAGCCCTGGTTTAGCTCCAACTTTTCAGGTACGGACACAGTGACGCATATTCAACCTCTGCATAATGTTCTTTATTGTTTGCTTGAATGAGTATTAGTTCAGTATTTGTTCTGTCAGAACTCATCATAAGTTACAATTTGCATTATGGATTTCGCATATTGTTTGTGAAAGGCCAATCAAGGTTCAAATTAATCAACTGACATAGAATTTTCTTATGGTTGCCTTATAACTTTTTTAGTTGAAAATATAATGATGTGGACTACTATTCAGCTAGAAGATTGTTCTGCCAAAAATAAACCCCACTCGGTTTCCTTTTTCATTTTCCTATGATAATGTGATTGCTTGTTCTTGTTTTGAGCAGCCACTGCCAGTTTACTAGACATTCCTGTATACACAGACAAACTCTAGTTCTCCTAAACCTCTTCTTTATCAACGTATTGTTTTTGTTTATCACTTGTTTCCAGGCACAATTTAATAATTGTTAGCAAACTCAAGTTCTTGATTTATCAGTATGGAAACCAAATTTTTTCCAGGTTTATATGGCATCCATCTTTGAGGATCAGTATAAGTTACTTGCTCGATCTGGAAACAAAATACAAGAGGTAATGTTATAGATTCTGTTTTAATTTCTAGCTAAACAGGTAATGTTGTATCATTCAAAAATGTCTTCCCTTCCACTAGTATTTTTTTTTTCTTCAGTTATTCAAGATGATTTTTCTTTTAGTTATGCATGTATACTTGATAAAATTGCTTTGGGACATGTCATTTTCCTCAGCGTCTACAAAAGCTTGCAAACAGTTGCTTTTGATTGTTCCATAGAATACACTATTGTATTCTAGTTTGCAAACCATGGTTTGACCCAATGGAAAACCAACCTAACCTTTCTTTTTCACTTCCATTCAAACCATGGTTTAAGAACCAAAATCTTGTTCAAATACAACTTATGGTTTTGTTGAATATGTTCAAATGCAACCTAACTATGGTCTCACACACTAATTTGCATATTTGTATTATTTATTTTTTTTGGTGGTCTATTTTTTTTCTTTCTTTTATCCATATTCTAGATGTAGGTGGAGTACTTATTGAAATCACTTATTGTCATACTCATTCATACTATAATCTATAACCCTAATAATAAATCATTTTGGGCAGGTGATAGTTCAGACTTCTTTAGATAAAGAAAGGATGAAGTCAGCTGTTATGACATGTGCCAACAGAGTAGAATAATTGTGGATGGTGACAGTAGTAAAGCCTATTGTTGCTTTCTTTTTTTGGTGATTGTGCATTCTTTCGGAGAGTGCAAGCTGCAATATAAGGAGCATTTCAAGCTAATTTATGCATGAGGATTGGTGGGAGGATCAATTTTTTCTTTCTTGTAAAAAAGTAGTAATAAAGGCATATTTTTCTAACTTTTGGGGAGACGTGTTGGGGGTGAGAGGAGGGGTTACATATAAAGGACAAGTAGAAAAAAGCTCGAATCCTTTCTCTTGGGTCAAGTGATGCCATTTCTTGTTTGCCTTGTGCACCGCGACCGCTTTGAGAAATTAGACAGATTGATACTGTTCCTGGACAACCATTGCATATAGTAAATCACTTTTGGTAATTTACAATTACATGTGTTAAAACTAAGGCTAGCTTGGTTCAAGCTTGAACTCAACAAAGAAATGTTCATTTTGTGGGCTTGAGTTCAGTTCACTATAAGTTCAACAAGCTACTAAATATAAGATAATGAATTGAACTTAAAAAAGTTGATGAGTTTCCAAAAGAGTTGTTTATCAAAATGGTCTCAATGTTAAATAACTTGACTCGATTTGACCTTATTTAAATGATGGATGCTGAGTATTGTAGTTTTGATTGCAATGGAGCCCCATTAAGGGTTATTTCTTGTAAATGGAGAGCAATGAGCAGCAAAATGGATCGAGGTGAGTTTAACTCTAGAAAAATGCTTATATATAATTCCTTATTATTAGCAAAATTATAATTATATTATATTTTGCTAAATTGTCTTTTACGTCAGAATTAAAATATGATTTTTTTTGTATAAAAAGGTGTTTGTTTCAAGCTATATTGTATTTTCAGAAATCACATTCTTAAATTTTTTATTAACATGAATGTTATTCTTGATTACATTTAAAAATATGTTTAATTAAAGTTTAATGCTTTTAGAAATACTTTTTAATATTCAAAATTATTTAGACTAAAAATAACAGTAGAGATTGAAGTTATAATTGAATTCATAAATTAACTTTAATTTAACCTAACCAATTCAACAACTTTGACAAACTACAAGAATCAAGTTATAATTTTTTTTTTCCTAATATAGAGACTAAAATATCTTTTTTCTTACAAAAATAAAAGTAAAAATTATCAAACATTTGAACAAATTAAGTTTTATCTTCCTTCCACTCAATTGATATCAAATCAAATTATCAATATGTGAAGCTTAACCCTTTAAACAAAATTTTGGGACCACAAAAAAGGATAAAAAGGTAATCTCTGACTTTAGAAACGATATTTTTTTTGGGTACAAATTTCTTATAACTAAGCATATTAAACAATTGTAAAAGTTATGTTATTGACGTAATTAAAATGTCAACATAATTTTTATTGTTATAAAAATATATATGAATCATACTAAATCATGTAAGTTTAATTTGATATACTTCACTTTTATTCCACGAATCTCAGCTAAATTTTATTAAATGATAAAATAGGTATAATCTTGATTATCATTTTCCGAGAGATAATAGATAAGAATAAAAATATATATCATTCGATATTATTAACATTTTTACTATAAGTTTCAAGAAAAATAAAAATATAGTTATATTTATTAAAGATGTGACCATGTTACATCATTTTAAAATAATTATTAATGTGACAATTAAATGTATGTTACATCATAATTAGAGTAATAATAGATATTTTTTAAAATCTTAATTAAATAACAAATTTAATGATGTGTTTGGTTGATGGAAAAATGAGAGAAATAAAAAAAAATTATGTGATCTCACATATTTCATTCTATTTTAATTCAAAAATTTATCTTTTATATTTTTTTTCTATTTTTATTATCTAAATCATACATATCCTAAAAGACTAAAATTAAACTTAAAAAAAATGTGAATTTTCTTTTTTCGTTTTACAATAATTAAGGCAAGGACACCTAAGTTTAAGAAAAAGAAAGTCTATGGACATGAATTTTTTTATACAAAATTGTTATATTCATTTTAAGAAAACAAGTAGAAATTTAAATTTTTAACATGATTTATAATGTGATAGAATGTGTTTGTAAGATACTATAATACTAATTTATAAGTTACTTACTCGGACTTATAAGTTGGTTTAATCTCTTATGTTACTTAATCAACCCTTGAGATATAAAAAATATTTTTTTAACAATTGTCCAATTTACAAAATTATCCTCGTTAGTCATAGAACAATGATTTTGTTACTAGTTAACAAAATTGGATTATGTCATAAAAAGAATAGATCAGATATGCACTTTGTTGATGTTCTGGGTTAAACAACAAATATTTCGAACAGCCTGGGCTTACGTTGTACTGGGAATGTGTGACCACAAGTTTGAATTCTCCATAATTAAAGACAGCTTTCATTTCTTTTCATTTTTATGTTTATTTTTTCATAAAAAAGAGACAGCTTTCTTTGTTTTGTGATACTGTTACGCTCGAGTGTGCGTAGCATCGGGTATCGTGTCGTAAGATGTTGGATTTCTTGGCGTACACCGTGCGGCGCATCTTCATCAAACATAATGCACCCGCTTCATGATCATGATGTGAAACTGAAACTGCTCCTTCCCTTCCTTAACCCCTGTATGAATCTTCTCTTCATTTTCTTTTGTTTCCAGAGCTGGTAGAAAACAAAACGAAATTCTTTTGAATAAAGTAAACCCAGAATATTCATTCATTCAGACACTTCAAGTTTTCCCTCCGCGGAACAAAATGGGAATGGGAACTAGCACCTTTGTTACTAGATGGATCAACTTTCTCACCATGGTAATGCTGCTGTTCCTGAGTTTCTGCTCTCTTTTTTCTTTCAATTTTTGAGTTTGCCAGTTCAAATCTTTCTTTTTTTTATATTTCAATTTTTGGGTTTGTTTGTTCCATTTTCCTCTGCCTTTCACTTTTATCTACTGTCTTGTGTTCATGTGCTTTTTTTGCATACCCCACTTCGGTTTTCACTTGAACATGTTCCAAAGTTACGATTTTTAGTAGCCAACTTTACTTGCTGTTATCAGTTACCACTTCCTTTCCCTAGCTGTTTATTTTGTGTGCTGAAGGTGAAAACAGAAAATAAGAACTGGGACTTAAGGGTGTTTGATTTCTATTTTACTGTATTTAGTTTTTAAAATGTAACTAAATGAGGTTGCTCAGACAACTGGTGGAGGGCGATGCAAGGTACAGACTAGAGTGTGGAATTGAGGGATAGGTTGAATAAGATGAAAACAGAAGAAAAGACGATGAGAAAACATTTCCAGCTGTTTCTGATTTTTGGTTTTTTAAAAATACTTGTTTTTTTAATTAATTTTAAAAAGTTAATGGATTTTATATGAGAATCTGATTGCTGAGTAGTATGGAAATGTTGTAGAAAACAGTTTTTAAAACCAGGAAGTGAGAAGGGAATCAAGCAGGCTGCAAATTTTTTTTATTTTATTTTTAGTTCTGTGACTGTTGATGCTGTTTTCATGTTCTCCTTGTGCAGCTTTTGGCCATTGCTGTGATAATATTTGGAGTGTGGATGAGCACTCATCATGATGGCTGCCGAAAGTCTCTCACCGTGCCTGTGATAGGCCTCGGAGCAGTTATTTTCTTAATGTCAGCCTTGCGTTGTTTATGATTTTGATGCATTTTTTCTTTCCTTTTGAATATTTTCTTCCAGTGTATTGTGTTCTATCACATTTCTGTGTTGTGCAGATCTGTAGTTGGCTTTTTGGGTGCCCTGAAAAACATCTCCATACTATTATGGATTGTATCCTTATTCCTTGTTAGATACATAATATATTATTTTTAAGATGGCTACATCAGATAAAGAAAGAAAGAAAATTTGGATTCTGGGTATCATCCTTGACATTGTACTTGCAGTATCTGATCACCCTGTTCTTTGTCTTGGTGGGAATTCTGGTCTTCACAGTATTGGTGTAAGTATGCAGATTGGTTGACAATGCAAATCCTTTCGCATTATCATTTGTTTTCTTTGTAATGCAAACTGTCTCTGCCATGTTTATGCTTAGAGTCTTATATACTGGTTGTAAAAAGAAGTCTGTGAGAGTCTGACCTCAGCATTTGCATTAACAAGCCTTAGCATATTCATATTTCAGTTTTCTTTGCTTTGTTGGTCGGGTCATTAAGCCAATTAGGAGTTTATGTGGCTGCTCTGATTATTGAAATTGCTACCTTCGTGTTCCATTGTACAAAATGAGTCCTCATATTATCTTTTTGCAGCAGGTAGTTACTATTTACTAGTAGTATCATTTGCAATTACTAATTTGGAATAAGAAATTGGTGAAAACATGTAAAGCTATGACAATAGCTTATCTGCTTATGATATTTTGATATTGAATAAGGTATGTTGAATGAATTTTTATAACTAAAACACATCAGAACATGCACTAAGAACATGGCAAGTTAAAAAGCTGATGCTCTAGCAGCTATGTTTCTGGATGATTTGATATTTTAAGATGGATATCCTTCTTGTTCTGTTCATCTTTAATATGCTTCACTGCCTCTTGTGGTGGATTGTGGAGGAACAGTAATGTCAATTGTCAAAACAGCTGAATTAATTAAACATTTTTCGGTACAGGAACTAATTAAACATTTAAACACACTTTTCTCTTAATCTTTTTTTTTAATATCTGTTAGGAACCAGAAAACACAACTAGCAGTATGTAAAGGAACAAAACAGTAATACTGTATAAATGAGCTTTATTATAATGACAATGGAGATTTAACAGAATAAGAGGAATGAAATCCCTAAATCTGACACAGAGCAGTGGCTCCTATAGGCCAGCTATTGCTGCCTAACCATTCTATCAATTCACTAGAATTCAAGGTACCTTCTCTCCCTCATTCTCACTCCTTATAACAAGGGAAATTAGTTACTAGCTCATCTCTCTCTCCACACGTCACCAGAGTACAGCTACCCCTTTGTGACTCTTTTCCCCCTTCTAGAATATACCTTCCATTCTCTAGGGCCCACCTCATGATTGAGTAAGGATTCATTTGGTTCCATCGTTCCACTAGGTCCACCATTATTCCCTTCATTCCTAACAACACCTCCATCTGAAATTACTGCCTTGTCCTCAAGGCTAAAGTTTGGAAACTGACTTGTCATCATCACTGCCTCTTCCCTTGTAGCCTCCTCTATATTTCGTCCTTTCCATTGCACTAGGACCTGCCTTACCTCTTCACCCTGTACTTGTACAGTCCTCTGTGCCAAGACTGTGTCCGGTTCAAAAGTATTGTCCTTCTCTCCATCTAAGTCATCTGGTAAAGTCTCTTCTCCATTGTAGGACCCCACAGCTTTCTTTAACAAGGACACGTGAAATACAGGATGCACGCGGGAGTCTTCAGGCAGCTTTAATTTGTAAGCAACTGCCCCTATGCGTGAGACCACTGGATAAGGACCAAAGTATTTTGCTGCTAGTTTAGGACAAATACGTGAGACTACTGACTTTTGTCTATGGGCCCTTAGCTTGACAAACACCCATTCTCCTATGGAAAAGCTCCTGTCACATCTCTTCTTATCAGCAAACTGTTTCATTCTATCTTGGGCTCTCAACAAGTGAACTTTTAATTGTTTGATAGTTTCATCTCTGTCTAAAAGCTCCTTTTGTACTGCCTCCACTCTAACTTCTCCTTGGATCCATCGTATAATAGTTGGGGGAGTCCTTCCATAAACCACCTCAAAGGGAGTCTTGCCTGTTGAAGCATGATAAGTGGTGTTAAACCAATATTCTGCCCATGGAACCCAATGCACCCATGTTTTCGGTTGGTCAGCTATGAAGCATCTTAGATAAGTTTCCAAAACCACTTCTGTTTGGCCATCTGATTCTGGGTGGTAAGCACTACTCATCTTCAGCTTAGTCCCCTGTAGTTTGAACATCTCCCTCCAAAAGTTGCTCATAAATATGGGATCTCTATCACTTACAATTGATAAAGGTACACCATGGAGCCTAACAATTTCTTTCACAAACACCTCTGCTATTGTTCTGGCTGTATAGGGATGCTTCAAAGCAATGAAATGGCAATATTTTGATAAACGATCTACCACTACCAAAATAGCCTCAAACCCCTTAGATTTGGGTAGTCCAGTTATAAAATCCATAGAAATGTCTTCCCAAATTCTGTCTGGTATAGGAAGAGGTTGTAGCAGTCCTCCAGGTGAACTAGCCAAATATTTTTGGCGTTGGCAAACATCACAACTTCTCACAAACTCCTGAACAACATTTTTCATGCCTACCCAGTACACATTAACAGCCAACCGCCTGTATGTTCTGTAGAAACCAGAATGTCCACCTTGTGAAGTTTCATGGAATTCCTTCAACAAAGTGGGAATCAACACTGACTTACTTGAAATCACCAGTCGTCCGTCATACAATAACACCCCTTGCTTGAATTCAAAGCCTGGCCTAGAGTCCTTATTCTGTTGTAAATCATTTACTATCTTTTGTAAATGTGGGTCTTGGGCAAATTCTTCTCTCAAAATGTCTGCATCCTTCCATTGCAGACTAGAAGTCATCACACATACTTCACCTCCTTCATGAACTCTAGATAGTGCATCTGCACCTCCGTTCAATTTTCCTGGTTTGTAAACAATATTGAAATCAAACCCCAACAACTTTGCAGCCCAATTTTGCTGCTCTACTGTTACAATTTTCTGCTGCAACAGTTGTTTGAGACTCTTCTGATCTGTGGACACTGTAAAACGCCTCCCTAACAAATAAGGCCTCCAATGTTGTATAGCCAACCCTACAGCCATCAACTCCTTCTCATAGGCTGATTTGGCCACATTTCTCACCCCTAATGCCTTACTAAAGTAAGCAATAGGTCGTTTTTCTTGTATCAATATAGCTCCAATCCCCACACCTGAAGCATCACATTCAATGGTGAATTCTTTAGTGAAATCTGGTAAAGCAAGAACAGGAGCAGTTGTAAGACTCTCTTTCAAAGCCTCAAAAGCCTTGTGAGTCTCTTCATTCCATGTAAAAGCATCTTTCTTTGTCAATGCAGTCAAGGGTCTAGCTACCTTCCCATAGTTTCTTATGAATTTTCTATAGTAGCCCGTCAGGCCCAAGAATCCCCTCACCCCTTTAACATTCTTGGGAGTTGGCCACTTCACCACACTTTCTACTTTATTAGGATCCACAGCTACACCTTTTCCAGATATCACATGCCCCAAATAGTCCACAGATTTTTGTGCAAAATGACACTTTTTCTTATTAGCTACCAGACCATGTAATTTCAAGACTCTCAACACTTCTTCTAAATGACATAAGTGTGTAGTCCAATCTCTACTATAAACAAGAATATCATCAAAGAACACTAACACAAACTTCCTTAAGTGTACTCGAAATACCTCATTCATCAAACTTTGGAATGTGGAGGGAGCGTTCATTAATCCAAAAGGCATCACTAGGAATTCGTAATGTCCTTCATGGGTGCGAAACGCCGTCTTATGGATATCTTCTTCATGGACCCTGACTTGATGGTACCCGGATTTGAGATCCAATTTGGAGAAAATTGTTGCTCCGTGAAGTTCATCAAGCAGCTCCTCTATCACCGGAATTGGGAATTTGTCCGGAATTGTGGCCTTGTTAAGTGCTCTATAATCAATGCACATTCTCCATGAACCATCCTTCTTCTTAACAAGAATCACCGGACTAGAGAAAGAGCTCGTGCTAGGCCTTATCACCCCTGCTGCCAACAACTCTTTGACTTGCTTCTCTATCTCGTTTTTGTGATGATGAGGATATCTATAAGGCCTCACGTTGACAGCCTCCAGCCCTCCTTTCAAATTGATAGCGTGCTCTTTCTTTCTCCTTGGTGGTAACCCCCTAGGCTCTTTGAAAATGTCCTCATATTTAGACAACAACCCCTCCAACTCCTTTTGTTGCCCAATATTGAGATCATTCTCATCACCCCTCTTCTTCTCTATACTCCACATCCACCCTTTTCCTCCTCTGTTGGTGCCTCCCACAATACTATTCAAGGTTTCCATGTTATCATTCAACCCTTGAAGAGTCACCCATTTTTTGTTATGCCAAAAACTCATGGTGTGCTTGTTCCAATTCATAATAATATCTCCCAAGGTTCTCAACCAATCCACCCCCAAAACAATATCTACACCACCCAAATCAAACAAATGGGCTCGTATTGCTAACTGCACCTCTCCTACCTCAACGCCCAAGTCTGGACAGACCCCTATGGATTGGGCCTTAGTCCCATCTCCCAACTTGATACACATAGAAGTTGAATTGTCCACAGCCCAGCTCATTTTTTGCACCAATCTTTTATCAATAAAGTTGTGGGTAGCCCCACTGTCCACCAAAATTACTACTGGCACCCCATTCACTGCACCTTTCAACTGGATAGACTGAGGCTTATCAGTGCCCAACTGGCCCAATTGGAGTAAGCTCAATATGCTCATCTCTCCTTCAGACCCCCCTTCTTCATCTTCCACTTCTACTGCCAATAGTTTTCCTCCTCCTTCCTCCGTTTCCTCCTCCTCAGTTATCAAAACCCTCAAGTGTTTATCAGGGCATTGATGTTTTGGGTGAAAAGGACCCCCACATTTGAAACACAGCCCCTTTTGTTTCCTCTCAAGCAACTCATTGTAAGATAAATGAGAGAAACCTCTATCACGTGGGCCGTTTCTTCCTTTTTCACTTCTGGACCCAAAACCACCTCCCTTACTACCTCCACTAGGCCCATTCTCCTTCCCTTTGACCATCACCCAGTCAGCTCCACCTCCCTTACTGGACCCACCAAACCCGGGTTTGGATGACCCATGACCCGATTTGGGGTGTTTACTAATACCCGTTCCAGCATCACCCCTAACCTCTCGTTCCACCACCCTTGTCACCTGTAGCAATTTCCCTCGACTCAAATTTCCCACCGCCGATAAACTCCTCACTTTCCCTTTAATATCCGCCTTCAACCCGTGTAAAAAGTAACCGGAAAATTGTTTGTCCGGTAATGGAGGAATTTGAGCTGTGAGATACTCAAACTCGGTGATATACTCATCCACCGTCCCCACTTGCCGGAGGGCTGTCAGCTGTTCATACACATCTCCTTCACCATGGCCTCCATATCTCTCCACCAACGCTCCCTTCAATCGCTCCCAGGTCAGTTCTTCTTCCTCATTGAGTAAGGAATTGAAGAAATGTATAGTTGGCCCCTCCATACACAACTGGGTCAGATCTACCTTCACGGCCGGAGTAGTGTCCTGCACCCGAAAGTACACTTCTGCTCGAGAGATCCATCCAGCCGGATCCTCTCCATCAAACATAGGTAGCTCCACCTTCTTCGCCGATTGTCGAAACTCAGAAATCACGTCGCTCGGCATCTTTCGCGAAGCAGAACTCGCCGTCTTCTTCCCCAACCCGTCTCCGCCTGACTCCGCCGGACCTCCGTCCCCATCTTCGCCCTCTTCCTCCGTGAGTATGGATTTCCCAAGGCTCTTCTCCATCATTGAGATGAGAAGAGCTTGGTTTCTTTCCATGGATGACAGCGTGGTTTTGACTCCCGCGATTTCTTCTTCTAACGATGCGACTCTAGCATCCATTCTTCTGATCAGTGTGAGTGGGTTTTGTTTTGGTGGCATTCACTGGTCCTGTTAACGGATCCGGCAGGTCGGACCAAATTGTTAGGAACCAGAAAACACAACTAGCAGTATGTAAAGGAACAAAACAGTAATACTGTATAAATGAGCTTTATTATAATGACAATGGAGATTTAACAGAATAAGAGGAATGAAATCCCTAAATCTGACACAGAGCAGTGGCTCCTATAGGCCAGCTATTGCTGCCTAACCATTCTATCAATTCACTAGAATTCAAGGTACCTTCTCTCCCTCATTCTCACTCCTTATAACAAGGGAAATTAGTTACTAGCTCATCTCTCTCTCCACACGTCACCAGAGTACAGCTACCCCTTTGTGACTCTTTTCCCCCTTCTAGAATATACCTTCCATTCTCTAGGGCCCACCTCATGATTGAGTAAGGATTCATTTGGTTCCATCGTTCCACTAGGTCCACCATTATTCCCTTCATTCCTAACAATATCTATGTTATCATGTTAGTAAAAGAGGTGAATTTATGTTTTATCAGATTCATTCCTATTTTTTTATCATCCAACTAATAATCGGCTTATTTGATTTTGGATATTCATTTCAATCTTATGTAATCTTCTGCCATTGTTTCAGGTTCATCGTGACTAACAACGGATCGGGTCATAGTGTTACTGGTTTAAGGTTAGTAGTCTAGTATTTCATTTACGTAGACATTACTATGGTCCTTGATATTTGAAATCGTGACAATTCCATGATATATACACTGTGTATGACTGCTTGGCTATAAGAGGAATGAATGTCTGGTTAATGCTTTTTTCTTATTCTAGTTCTTGACAACATGGTGTGATCTGATGAATGACAGCTTTTTTGACTGCTTAGGTATAAGGAATACCAACTTCAAGATTTTAGTTCTTGGTTTCTCAAAGAGGTAACACTTTTGTCAACATGGAGAACTGTTGGTGCACAAAAACATTTAACATTCAAAAGCTTGAAATTTTTCTTTGTTTTAGTTAAACAATTCTCGTAACTGGGAGAGGTTGAAGGTTTGTCTTGTCAAATCTGATGACTGCAATAACCTATCCAAAAAATATAAGGTATTCCATTGACTTTAATTATCTGTTATACACAAAAAATAAAAAACAACAACAACAACAACTGTGATTTATCCCTTTCAAATCTTCTTATGCAGACTCCTAAACAATATAAATCAGCTAAATTGTCACCAATTGAAGCTGGCTGCTGCCGACCGCCTTCCCAGTAGGTTCTATTCTCTGGTTTCTCGTTTATAACAGCTACCCAAATGCATTTCAATAGAGTATATTTTATGTTTTCAGATAAGAAAACCAGTGCACATGTCTGATATTGTTTGAGTTGGGGTTTTATGTAACTTAGATGTGGATATCCTGCTGTAAATGCATCCTACTATGACTTGACCTTTCATCCAGTTAGCCCAAACAATGACTGCAAGCGGTACAAGAATTATCGGGCCGTCAAATGCTATGATTGTGACTCTTGCAAGTAAGCATGCATGCCCATGCTCCATTTCTGTTTTTTCTAGATGAGTAAATTGTTTCACTGCCATTGTTTGTTTTGTCCTCGATCTTGGTTCCAGGGCTGGTGTGGCACAATACATGAAAACCGAGTGGAGAGTTGTTGCAATATTTAATGTTGTTTTATTTGTTGTCTTGGTAAGACAAACAAACATTCTTGCCCTTTTTCAAGATTACAACAATCAGAGAACATTAATTCTTAAGGTCATTGGTGCCTTAATTCTATCTACCTTTGTTTTGTGCATTGCCAGTGTATTATATACTTCGTGGGATGCTGCGCGAGACGAAATGCTGCAAGGAGCCATTCTAAAGCTTGAAGGGAACCTCCTCTATCTATGAACCCATCATCAAATCAAATGCTTTTGAAATTCTTAAAGAAGAAATCAGTGTACTGGGCTAGAGATAAAAACTCCTCAAATTCAAGTTATTTATAGGAACCCTAGTGGTGGATTGTGTAATCTTTGTGAACACCATGACTTGATTTGTTTTATTATTTGATTTGATGTGAATAGAAAATCCAAAATCAGAAATCTCTACAAGCCAAAGATTAACGTCTGGTTTGTTCGCTAAGATAATATTTGAAGTTAAAAACCTTTTATCAGTGTAGCGTTTGTTAATGCAGCATAAAGTTAGTGTTAAGGAAATTATAAGTCAGTTTCATTTAATCCCACATCAAACTTGTTACTTTATACAAAATGTCGAATAAAGGTCCTGAGTAAGACTGGATTAAGATTTCATAGTGTTCGGCTTGGGGTATCATATGTTTTTAAACTCCATTCACTATGATGTCGATGATATGAGTAAGACTGGATTAATAATTCTTTTACAAAACACGACTTGATCAATTTTAGTCACTACCACAATATATTTTGTTTTGTTACGGAATAAAAAAAAATACTATATTCTGTTTGAAACAAATTGGAAAAAAAAAAAACATCACCCATAAAAATCGTAGACTTGCTCCTGCGCATTCTTCTTGTTTTTGACTTGGAAATGAATACTAGCGTGGATAAAAATTGCTGAATCAAACACACATTTATTTATTATATTATTTTGACTATTTATGAAAAATCCAGCTTGTTACAAAAGGATATATCGAATTACATTATTACAGTAATAACATAATTACTCAATATATATATATATATATATATATATATATATATATATATATATATATATATAAATGCAAGAGTAGGAAAATTGTATAAATTTTTAAACTTGATTTAGGGTAAATAAATAAATAAATCTCTATCTCTAATAATTGACATTTTATGTTTAATCAGGTCACCCTGGGCAAAATTTTCTTGTAAGTCTCTGAATCGGTGGATTGTGAAGTGGATTCGGAGGACACAGTGATTTTTTTATCCTAGTACAAAAGAAATAAGAACAATTTGGTTTGGTTTTGGTTGGTGAAAAAACAAAAACCCTTTCCCTTTGTTGTTTCTTGTGGTTTTGGAGTCTGCAGCAATGTGGGGTTGGATGGTCGGGGAAGCGCGTAGGGCAGCGTGCAACTGGAACTGGGTTTCGCTCCGAAGCATGGGTGGCGGTCCCAGAACCTTTCCCGGCGGCGTGAACAAGTGGAAGTGGAAGCGCATGCACGAGAAGCTCGCCAGAGACAAACAGAACAGACTCATCCAACAAGAGAAGCAGCTCTACCCAGCTCGCATTCGCTCCCACATCCGCTCCTCCCTCTCCCCCGACCACCGCTGCCGCCACTCACCGCCCTCTCTCCCCCAACGACCACTTCAAAGCCCTCGCCGACCGCTTCGTCAAAGACGGCGCCGAAGACCTCTGGAACAACCACGACGGTCCTCTAACTCCAAACCCGACAACACCGAACCTTGATTTTTGCCCCAAGCACACCAGGGGTTACCGTGCTGTTCCCGAGGTTGGGAACAGTCGTGTTGGGGCCCACAAATATAGGTTTTGGAGAAAGGGTAGTGATGATTCTTCTTCTGGTGAGAGCGAGGGTGAGATTGAAGTTGAATTGAGTATGAAGAAGAGGGGTAGTAGTGCTTCTTTAGGGGAGTATGATGTCAAGAGAGAGCGGAGGGTTGTGCCCAAGACTTCTCCAGAGTTTGAGTTTATTAGTTATGAGCTTAATAAGAGGAAGTTGAGCCAAATTGAGGACCAACAGAGTGAGCAACAACAAAGCAATGAAAGCATTCTAAGCAACACAAGGTATTCCTTTGCTTGCTATCTTGGATTTTTTATATGATTGTAATAGAAAATGGTTTTTCTTTTTGAGTGTTTATGATTGATTAGCATTCACTTATAGGATGTGGGAGGGATGGTGATGAAAATCGAAAAGGGTATAATAGATAGATGGATACAAAGTTTTAAATCGCAATTTTGTTGTGATCCTTGATATTGTGGGAAATTACAGACTAAAGTGGTTGATGCAGCCTCAATTATGCTTGCAGAGCCTTGACGAGTGTGGTATATCGCCGCTGACGGTCAAGGCACTTTCTTCAGCTGGCTATGTTCATATGACCCGCATACGAGAGGCTAGCCTACCTATTTGCCTTGAGGGTATTGTTGAAAATAATCGAAGTCCCATATCGGCTAAAAGTAATCTCACATTAGAATATATAAGTGAGGGGCAACCTCACCCCTTGAGCTAGCTTTTGGGGTTGAGTTAGACCTCTCACAGTACACACTCTAAGATGGTATTAGAGTCAGTTCTGATCTTGGGACCACGCTTCTGTTAGCCCTCGCTTTGTGGTGACAAACATCAACCATTTGAGGGGCAACCCTCACCCCTTGAGCTAGCTTTTGGGGGTGAGTTAGGCTTCTCACATTATCCATTCTAAGAGGTATGTTGCCTTTTCTCTTTCAGATTGGATTTTCGCAACCCTGCCTGCCAATCCAATTTTTGTTTGTCATTTATTGTTGTTGTTGTTGTGATTATCTCTTGCTAATCTTACAAAAGATTTGTATTGTAAATGTTGCTGCATTATAGTACTTTATCTCAACCTGCATTTTTTAGGATCCAGTTTCAGTCTTTTGCTTGTTAGTATGTTTCTGCCATTTGTCTAAGATGACTATTGGATTTGATTTTGATGATTATATTGCACTGCAGGGATGGATGCTGTAGTCAAAGCTAAAACTGGCACTGGAAAAAATGTAGCTTTTTTGGTGCACCCTACTTCTTTTATTTTTAACACACTGCATTCTGTTTTTTTTTTCCTTATCTATGATGTTGAGCGCAAACAGCTTCCTGCTATTGAAACAGTTCTGAAAGCTATGAGTAGCAATACGTCTCAACGGGTGCCCCCAATATATGTTCTAATTCTCTGCCCTACCAGAGAACTTGCTAATCAAGTTGCTGCTGTAGCAAAGGTTTTGCTGAAATATCATGATGCCATCAGGGTGCAGACTCTTGTTGGAGGCATACGATTTAAAGTTGACCAAAAACGCCTTGAATCAGATCCATGCCAGGTTCCTTGTTATATATAAAATAATTTATGTTTCCCACTATGTGGCTCCAGGCCAAGTGTAAGGCGTTTTTTTGGTGGGCAAGGGGAGGGGGGAAGAGAAAAGAAAAAGAGATGTTGCTGATTTTGTGTAATAAAATCATTACTCAAAGTAGAAACATAATGTTTTTTGTATTTCCTGGATCAATTTTTGCAGATACTTGTTGCTACACCTGGTAGGTTACTGGATCACATTGAGAATAAGTCTGGAATATCTCTGCGGTTAATGGGCTTGCGGACGCTTGTACTTGATGAAGCTGATCATTTACTGGACCTAGGATTCAGAAAGGATGTAGAAAAAATTGTTGATTGTTTGCCCCGTCAGCAGCAATCTTTGCTGTTTTCTGCAACCATACCAAAGGAGGTTAGGTTATTATTTTTATTTTATAATTAATTTTGAACCTCAGGTTCTTTATTCCATCAACAGTGTTACTGATTCTTAAAAAATATTCAGGTCCGTTGTGTATCTCAGCTTGTTTTGAAAAGGGAACACAAATATGTTGATACAGTTGGAATGGGTTGTGTAGAAACTCCTGTTAAGGCAAGTTATAGCAACTATTGTCATTGCCATACTCTAAAAATTGCAAAAGTAAAAGAAAATACATATTAGGTAGACTTCTAGGGCCTTAGGCTATACATTTTTTCTTGTATATATATTTTTTAAACTGTTTGTGTTTTAATGTTTGTATAAAAAAATTCCAGTGATATGTATTAATGGTTATTCTGTTTTGTTATCACAGGTGAAGCAATCTTATCTTATTGCTCCTCATGAGTCACATTTTCAGTTAGTGCACCATATTCTGAAGGAGCATATCTTGCAAACACCTGATTATAAGGTTAAACACAGTTGCTGTTTCAGATTTCAAATTGCTTTGTTATATATTTTATGGTTTTGACCAGTAGATTGCATGCAGGTTATTGTATTCTGTATAACTGGGATGGTGAAATGAAATTGCATGTCTGCTGGTACAGATGATTTTATTTGATTTGCTTGACTTCACTTTAAAAGTTAATGGCACCTAAACTCCTTAAACTAATTGGAAGAGTGACAAATAACTATAGGCTAGACCTAGTCTAGTAGTCTTAACAAAATTAAGGATTTCTTTGAATCGGATTCCGTTTGGTAAAGTGCATTGGGTCAAGCACGCAAATCACAGAGCATATTATCTTTAGCCTTTGGTGCACTCCACAATTGTGGACTATAAAGATTTGTCTTGTACATTAAAATTGCTTGTGACATTTAATGGCATTCAATAAATTTTGGGGGAACCTCTTGCTTAAAACATTATCGTATTTGAGTACTAACTATCTTAGTCATGTCTCTAATGGTGATCACTCATCATGAGTTCATGACGCCTGGCTTATGTGCTACCTTGTTTACGATGATGATAAACTGACAGAGGCATGAATAACAAGTGGCTAGTTAGCGATAAGATGAGAAGAGCTCTCTTGCGCATAAAACTGAAAATAGTGATAATATTATGAGTTTAATAGCATTATAGCAATGTCCTATGTACACCAGGGTAAAAAATTGTCTATTAATTAGAAATTATTTTTAGTATAGTTTTAAAGATTATTATAAAAATAAACAAACTTATTTTATAAAAATTTGTGATTGAATGACTAAATAATTATACTATTGTTACATATATTATTTATTCTAATAAAATTCCAAGCATTTAATCCAAACTAATTAAGACTTTTTTCATACTTTTAATTTTATTTAAATGATAAATTGTCTTATATCTCTTTGAGTAATAATAAACTAATTATCATTACTTTTTCGTGGTATAAACTAATTAATAAATCTCTTAATTAATATAAGTGAATAAAGGTTATTTAACTTTATTCACACACAAAAAAAGTCACCGAAAAAAGGGCTAATTTTAAATTTTTTATTGAACATTCCTAATTTATATCAATGGAAAAACATCATACAAAGGAAATGAGATAGACACTGTTAACATCATGTGTAAGCTTTGACAAACTTATATTTTTAATAACATTTTATAAATGACTGGTTTCACCAATGCCAAATAATTTGTACAATAAACATAACATGCAAATTTTAAAATGAAACATTATTAATGCTCCCACATTAGTTTAAAGTCTAAAGAATTTATTTATTACTCTACTTATCATTATTAATTTAACAAAATCATAAATTTACACATAACAAGTGAGATCCATATCCAGCCACAGGTTTTCTCCAAGTGAGTAAATCACTTCAACTAGTGCCTTGTGGTTCCCTAGAAATTATAATTAAAAATTTGCCGCTGAGAATAAGTTAAATCTGTTTATATGCGCCCTTGTTATGATATAAACTTGAATCTCCGTAATTGACACGTCTTTTAAAGATTTTTTTGCATCAAATCAATATTTTCCTCAATTAATTATTCAAAGGAAACTTATTTTTCTTAATTTCTTTACTCTAAGGCTAAATATAATGAATCAAATAAGATACATAAATTATTATAAATTTTCTTATATTTATTTTTAATCCTAAATATAATGAAATGCTTGTAAGTCACTAGTAAACAATCATTTATCAATTATATCAAAATTTAAGATTATACAAAATTTAAATTTTTAACACATTTTTATAAATAAAAAAATGTAATACCACTTAAATTAAAATTTGAAGTATTTTTAAATTATATTTTATTTACATTTAAAAACATCGTGCAATTCATAAGATATTTGCTAGTTTCATTTCATACATTGCCAGGGTGTGAAGTAGTTTTCTTCTAAATAGAGATTGTCAACATCAACGACAGAAAAAGAATGTTAAATAATCTGTTTTGACGTGAGTACTGCATCCCCCACATACTGTTATGGGGCCATTATATTGTTCCACACGAAAACACTTTGACCTATATAACCGTGGCCATATTAAACCGATGTTGGGTCCACCTTGTTAATCAGAGTCAAATTGGTATCCCACTGGGATGCAACAAGAGACATGTAACAGCATAATATTAATCACAATCAAACTCAACCTGCAAGAATTAAAAAGCCTAAGATGTGATCATGGTGATTGAAGAAACATACGATGGCCTTTTGTGTATATTGAGTATTAAAGTCGTTCAAATCACGTAAATTAAGCAAGATATTGAAGCTGACTATTTAACACGAATTTAACGTAAGTGCCTACTTGCTTATCAAATAACCAAGAAAATGAGTTCAACTAGGCTCTGTTGAAATTTGAACCAATTGGACGAATATCTTCTTCTGTCCCTTTTTTTCAGGTTTTTTTATGCAATCGGTCTGTCCCATAAACGCGCATTATTAAACTAGAGCACTAAATATACTTGTTTTTTTTTTTAAAAAAAAAAACATAAGACTGAAATATTACATATTCAATGGTACAAAAATAGGAGAGAAACAACTACTAATTTGCATTGTTTGGATTTTCTTGACAATTTCGAAACTGCAATCAATTGATTTTAAATACATGCTTAAACTTGGTAATACTTTCAGCGCTTGACAAGAGATAAAAAGATGCTCTGAAAAAAAAAAAAGATGCTTGATTAAACATACGATATATATCACCATGACCTTTATTTGAACATATTTTATACAAGAGTAACGTGTAACCACTGGTAGGCTTGATACTAACTAGTAACTTCTAAGTAATCGGTGCAGGTTTATACACCCATCAAAGAAAAGATGGTTGAGAATGACCTTAGTTTTATTTATTTATTTATTGAATGCAAATTGAAATTCCAGCACCAATAAGTCCAGTCAATTAGAACAGGCGCCAAACCGGGCCCTCATTCATGTAGTTAAAACCACAACCTTCGGTGCAAAACAGTTATCACGCTTGTAAGCATTAACATATGACACGAGGAAAATAATCCATGGACACCCATCACTAGATGACACCTATAGAGAGAAAAAGAGAAGTATAGATATAATAGATGATATAATATTGATGAGGATAAAAAAAATGAGATAATGAATTCAAATTTTTTTATTCCTTATCAGGGACCCCATTCTTCAACAGTTGTTCATAATTGAGGCTGTGAAGTGACTTTGAAGAGCAAGAGCAACCATACAGCTACTTTGGCTTCATTACTATACGATGATTTTGGCGTTGACTGAATGAGGTAACTAAGGAAACCTATCGAGGGTGTCACAAATTGAGAAATAGTTTAATATCGCATCTGAGTATCTAATTAATAACAGATTAGAGGCCAGAGCACATGAGGAAAGACAAAATTTGAATCGGAAAATAGGCACCAGCACTAGCTGTCATTCTAATCCAGGGACAGTGTATATGAAAGCCCTCACAAGTCTTCACAATTATTATCACACAATTAAATTATCAAAACTCTAAATGAGCGGCATAAGAGACCCAATTGATAGAGAAGTCAACGGTCTCATCCTTTTTTTAAGCAGTATTTTTAGTTGGCACTCCACCAGAGTAAAAGGACCAAAGAGGACTCTTGCTTTCTTGGACAACATAATTTAAAAGCTCAGTTTTTATCCATCTGAAGCTCAAGTTTAATACAGCAGTACCTAAATTGTATCGTCTCGGCAATTCTCAAAGCTATCTGATTCATCAGAATGAAATAATTCCAACAAGATGACCTGAATCAAAACATGTGAACACTAATGACTGCCAAAACAAGCACAATTGCATAATCCATATTCTGTTTTGTCAACTAGTTTGAACAATGGTTCACAGCAAATCCATTTATATCAATGGGCAGTTTGGCCATTTCATTAAAATTAATTTAGTTTTGGCTCTATCTTCTCTACAGCTTCCCTGATCTCGTATAAAGGGACAATAAACCGTCCTGCATAAGGGAATAAACTAAATTCAGCCCCTTCTCTTTACTACTGTGTTAGTTAGTATTTTAAGTCTCTCACAACTCACAAGACTGCAGTGATGGCAGTTCGATATTCAAGGCTCTCATTTCTGATCTTAATGATTATATTGATGATTAGCCAGCTCTCAAGTTGCTGTGAAGCTGGCAGATGGATGAGTAAAGAAATCAAGCAAAAAGAAAAAAACACCCCTTCTCAGCAGTTCTCAATCTCATGGCATTTCTATACAAAGACACAACAGGTACCCAGCACAGAGGAGGTCCACCCAATTTATGGAGTTTCTCTACGAGATGTTCCAGGGGGTCCAAACCCGCTTCATAACTGATAAACTATCTAGCAATCTGCTGCCTATAGTGTTATACAAGTTTTTGCAGGCTTCTAGTGTAAAATATTTTAGTTTCCCGTTAAAGATGTAGAATAGATACGGATTGGGAGAATTGTCATCTAGTCTAGTCTTCTAAAGATAGAAATTGTACTTCGTTTCAATGAAAAAATAATGAAATATGCAGACATTTACCCAAAAAATGAAGTTTGTTCTTGACAATTGCCAACGTAAATTATTTTTAAAAGTCTATGACCTGTGTAATTCTCTGGTTGGGTATCTGAATATTTTCTAGGGAAAAGTATGCAAAACAGGAACTTCTGATTAAAATATGAAGGGAAGAAAGGAACATGAACATAATAAGGTGACTGTTAAAAAAATGGTGACTAAATGTGACTATTTTTCTTTCATTCAATTGCCTATTGAATAATATTAAAAACAATCTAGGTAATAAGCTTGCAAGTCTTTGATAACAAAGGTTAAAACATATGTGAGTGGTCTATATGTAAAAAAGCAACAAGAGTATTTTAATTATTTAGTCAACAGATAAAAGATAGTGCTTGTAAAAGAACTAATGGTCCTCAAAACAAGTCAAATTAAAGTATGTTTACAGATTACTGATGAAAGTTGGCTTAATTATGCCATTAGTGACAGGAAAAATGGTGCAGAATTTATGCTCTTATAAAGTTTACTAAAAACATATTTTAGTCAGTATGTTTGTTTGTTGATACTCAATTCAGATGGTCAGACTGTTTTTAAACAGCTACAAGATAGATGATACTCTGGTGGGAAATGCTAACAATGAAGGTAAACAGTAGACATATATGAATACTGACTCAATCTTTGTCAACAACAACAAATGATAGTGAGACAGGCTACTGACTCAATCTTTGTCAACAACAACAAATGATAGTGAGACAGGCTACATGGATTGCACGACGTCGTTGGACTCATAGTGGTTGATCTGATAACTATTAGTTTAGCATATGTCCACAAAATCAGTATTACAATTATGCAACAATTTTTACGGAAAAAGTATAGAACCTTGTAGGCCTAATTTTGACATAAACATAGCAATATTTAACCATAGCAATATACAGATAGCAGGTCCAGGCAAACACATACAATTTTACATGTATACAATTACAATAAACAAAAAAAAAAATCCTGAGGCAATCAAGTTTCCGAATGTCACAAAAACAAGTGGACACTTATACTGTATAATAATTTATGGCAAAAGAACAGGTAAGTGAAAATAAAAAGCAGGAAATAACCTTCATTCTTGTTTCTAAAAAGTGGAAACCAAGCCGCATCTATTCTTGAAAACCTGCAAACATTTTGGCATAAAATATGGAAATATGTATGTCACTTCAACATATGCCTAGTAAGTAAATAGTAAAAACTTACCACAAACCATCCTCACTACATAATTTCAGTTCCCACTGGATCAACAGAGAAGTGAAGAGAAAAAGATTTGTGGACAATAGGCTGGAACTTATAATGCCATGCCTGTTTTTCAAATTCAAAGATAACTTAGAATCTTGCTGTGCATGTTCCCAAGATATGGTTACAGTGTTAATATTTCAGTTTTGTAAAGATAATATCTATGAAATCATATTTAAATTTTGCTCATTAAAAGTTCATCTTAATAAGTTGATATGATCAAAAAGGAAAATCTCAAATGGGCATGTTAGGGAGCGGGGTTTTGGAAGGAAGAGGAGAAGGCAAATTTTTTCATTTTTGAATTAAGAAAATTATATAATCTTTATTAAATAAACAAAAGATTAGGACATTACATTTATACTAATCTATCATTTTACGTCTTTTATTTTTTTTTAAAATATTAAATTGAAGAATATTTATTAGAAATGAAAAGTATACCCTCTCAAACATACCTAAAAATGACCTTGTCAAACAACAAATTAGAATTGTCATTTACCAAGAGAAAATGACAGCATGAACCCAAACAAAATTTAGAATGATATTGTTTATTGTTTACTAAAAAGGGGTACATTCAGAAACATTTTCCATTTAAAATGTGGAATGAAGATGAAATTATAATCGGTTGCTAAAGTACAATTCACACTAGTTTAGATCAAAAGCTAGATGACAAATAACAGCCTGAGTGCAGAAATCTAAATGTGTAAGAAACAATAGAAGGTTTCTTACATTTTTGTACTCTTTGCTGTTTATAAATATCTCAAATGCCTCAACTGCAAAAGAAATGCCATCAGGAACCAGTATCAGTCAACAAGACCTTGGTGAAAGAAAATCAGATGCTACAGATCATGAGACTGAGATCACCTGATCGAAATCGAATCACAACTCCATGAGTATATTCCTTAGAGCTTGGACTAAAATTCAAACCTGGCAATATAGTAATAACCCAGTTAGGCAGTTACAAAATCAAAATTCAGTGAAAAGGATATTCTTCATACTATTCTAAAGGGCAACCCAGTGCATGAGACTCCCATTTAGTGGGGTCCAGCACAGAGGCTGTTTTCAAGATTTGAACTCGTGACCTCCTAGTTATAGGCAGCAACCTTTCCATTGTGTCAAAGCTCAGACTCATTTTTATACTATTCTCGTGAAAATTTTGAACTTTTGAAGAGCCAACGAACTAAGTTAAGTAACAAGGGAACAATTGTATAAGTGATGGTGGAACTGTAAGCATACCATGTGTAAATTGGACTATCAAGGAAGGAGATTCCAACATCATTGATGCCAGAGAGGCTAATGCATGCTCTGCCTGGTTACCCAGTGCATCCTCATTAAATGATATCAGAAGCACAAACTCCACTCCATGGTTGAACTCCTGGTATATTGGTAGAATCAGAAACAGGACATACCAGATATATGAACAAAAAAGAGGCACATGAACCTAAAATACATAAGTACAGATATCCAGAACATAAATACATTTATATCTACTTCCATTCACAATTTGTAATGAGCATAGAATTTGTAGCCCCAGGTTACAGTCAAATATGGATAGGAACATCAATATTTAATGAACAACCCTTTAATTTAAAGATCCAGAAGAGGAAAGTAATTTAGCCCAACCTCTCCTTTGCGAAATATGGAAAGCATTTCGTCTGCCACTTCCGATTCATAATCCACATTAGTCAATCCCTGAAATAGAAATCAAATGGGGGGCCAAGTTAAACTGTTCACACAGGAAGGTTCACTCAGCAGTAAGCGAAAAATAAAGAAACAGAGAATCGGTGTTTACATGTTGGTGCATACATGGCAGTAAGTCATTACATGGTCCTTGAGAACCTTCAAGTAAAAGGGATTATCATAAAACTTTTCAAGGTTTTCCTTCTTCTGAAACCGCATAAAGAGAGCATGCGTGTAGCGCTCAGGATTTGGAGCAGAAATGCGCCCTACAGTATCAATAAGGTCATTCATTTGCCACAAAAACCTAACACTAGATTACATATTTACAAGTATGGAGATGGAATTAAGGGAATGTATAACATGGTGTATGCGGATCCACCTAATGAAATTGCAACAACACCACCCATTTGGTACTGCGTTGTGTACAAGTAATCAAGCATGTCGTTCTCTTCGTCTTCAGATAAATCCTGCTTTGCTTTGAGGAGACAAACGTGTTCCACAATTTTTCTACATGAAATTAAAACAGTCATGGAAAGGGGGAATTCGGAAGATGAAAGATGAAAAATTGAAAGTGCAACAGCAATGAGCGACAGAAACCTTTTCCTCTGGGAACCTAGGTTGTTGCTCCGGTCGTCCACGCTACAAAGAACCATCATCCTCTGATTCTTTCGCGCACTCTTGAATCGGTTCCAGTGATAAGCTGGAACTGGAAAAGAAATTCGAATTAAGGGTAATGTTCCGTTAATTGAATTGAAAGAGTTGAGAATTGAAGGAGCAAAGTGACTCACCGTGAAAAGATAGAGGGGTTTGGGGGAATCGATGAGGGACACAAATAGAAATACAAGTGCCATAGCTTGAGCATTGCATCGCGAAACCCATTTTCTGCTGCTTCTTCGATAAGAGCGAGAGACAGAGAAAGGTTTATCACAAAAGCAACATATTCGCACGACAAAAATGGGTGGACTGGGAAAAACCAACGCCTTTCATTTAAATACCACGCAAAATTTGGCGCCTTACATTTTAAGTGTACTACGCAACGCTTTCTCTTGCTGACCTTCACTTCCATCTCTCATTCTTACAACTAGTTTACATTACACAACATTCAAATTTACATATTTTTTTTCTTTCTATGATATGCAATAGTTATAGTTTTCTTTTTCACTAAGTTTTACTTATGATTAATCTCCGAAAAAAAAATCTGATTAATCATCTTTAATAAAGTCTTCCTCTTAAATCTAAATCACAAGACTCGCATATAAGACATTATTTGACTGATATAATACCAGTTGAAATGATTCTACCACCGGTTCATCCTTTTTATTTTTTTACCTTGAACCAACGGCTGATTTCATTTTTGCGCTCCACATACACGAGCATCCACTGTCTATTTTTTCCTTTCATTTTTTCTCTAACCAACTTTCTTTTCAAAAAGAAAAAAGAAAATTCAAAATCAACTAATTGGAATTTGGATGATTTACTTGTTCGTTCGGCTGACAAAAAAAAATGTATTAGCAGTATTTCAATTCAAAAATAATAGAGTAGGCACTTTTTTGTTTGTTTGTTTTTATATCGGTAGTTTGTAAGTTTTCTTATTAGTGCTTCAGCTTTGTTACTAATCTATTTACCAAATTATATTGCAGCTGTGCATGGCCATAGTTAAGAACTTAAGATCCACAACTACGTACATAAACAAAGCTTAATAGGACTATTACCGAGTTACGTTGAATTCGGGGTATTTTTAACCAAGTCCACTTTTGAAACATTGGGTAGGTTACTATCCCATGTTAAACATACAGCTGCTTAAGCTCATTAGATAAGTTGAAGAAAAAAAATTGAACTTCCAATCTAATAATTTATGTATAAAAAGTTACAAGACTAGAAAACTAAATGCAACATGATTTTAATATACAAGGATTCACAAGACGAGTTGTTATAGACCACAATAGTCCATTAGCTGCAGCCTTGATGTATAGAAATTAAAAGTAGGGCACAGCAGCAAGAACCTCCTGAATATTTCACTCTGCTAATCTAGTTTATAGACTGGCTGATAAAGTATCTATTTGAACTACACCAACACTTGCTGAGAGTTAATCAGGAACTGTTTAAAGTCTGAAAGAGCTCTGGAAGATGGGCATTGGTAAGCTTCGTTCTCTTGCTGATTTCACTCTTCTTCTTCTTAGGCTTGGGCTTGGAAGAAATGCCTTGAATTTGAGCTGCACTCCTCCTCTGTGCAGTGTTGGTAGCAGGCTTCATTCCATTCTTTTGAAGATCCTTTTCTATATCAATCATATCACGAGGCAATTCAATACTGCGGAAAAGCTGTTTCAGGTCATCATCCACCTTAATGTGCACTTTGGGGTCGTTAGGGTAGGCAATGTCTTCCTGTGAATCGAAGTTGGATAGCAGCCAAATCTGCCCTGCAGCTTTCAAAGCCTAGAAACCAAAAGCTTTATAAGGTCCTATTCCGTGACAAACCAATTTTTTGCAAGATTTTAACTCTGCCACTTCTACAAAAACATTGACTAGCACTACAACTACAAATCATCTGATTAAAGTCATTTTAGATCAACTTCATCAAATAGTTATATTCTTATTTACGTATCTTGATAAAAACAAACTAAATATTCCTGCTTCCATTTATATCTCAGCATCATGTAAGCTCTCAACAAACAAGAAAAGAAGCAAAATGAGAAGTTTTTTTAAAAAAATAGAAAAGAAAAGATACAACAAATGCAGAGAAGTGAATGGAGGACAATTTCAATGGCTTTTCCCTACTACTAGGTGGAATGTCCCTTCAGACTGAACTCCAGCACAACTAACAACATTTGAAATTCTGCAAATGTTAACACAGCCCCAAAGTCCAAACCCAATATGTGAGAAAATAGCAAGAAAGATTGAACTGCATTAAAGCTAGCAGCACCTTTAACAGCAAGATTTTGTAATGACTAATTAAAAAAAATGATTTTATTTCCTCAGTACTTACCCTAATGCTATAATTACAAATGTTAGGAGAAAGTGGCAAAATACATTTATAAAACCCACTAATGTGCATTCATGTTTGTCCAAAATACATAATGTAGACGGGAGTCCAATCTGTAAGAAATAAGAATAGACATAATCTATGGACGAAACAACCAATGTTGCTGAAAATCAATGCCAAGAAATGTTCCATTGATCAGGGGGCCTAATAAAAGTGATTTTACCTGCAAATCTTCCATCACGGTGGGGTAAGCATCCTTTAGGTCAATAACAGCGAGGCCCTCGGGATACTTTCGTATCAGTTGAAGAAGCTCTGTTTTGTCCTTAAGACCATACTTTGACTATAGACCAAAAGCAAACAACAAATGAAGAAGAATAAGTTATTTTCAAAAGGAAGATCTGAATAAATGTTCAGATATATGCATGAATAGAAGTAACCTTGTAAGAGAATCGTTGCCCATCATAGTTCACTTTTGGGTTTTTCCTCAGATTCTCAAAGACATCTTTGTTAGCCTTCATGTCGACATAGCATGCCCCATTTATCTGCTCTGGTGTAAAAGCTTGTCGTGTCTGTCAGCAAACATGTGCACCAAATCAATATGATTTCAATGAATCAACTACTAATGGTGGATTTTCTCATCAGTAAATGCTACAGTCGGTGGCGGAGATATGTTTGTTTGAGGTAGGCAAATGCAACCCCTCGTTTTAATAAAGCTGCATGTATTTTTCTTAAAATTTAATATTTTGCACCCCCTAATTTTATGTTTTCATGTGCTAGATTTATTTTTCAAAATAGTTTGCCCCCATTGACCTTGGGTCTTAGATCGACCACTGGCTACAGCTACAGCTCCTTGATGCTTATGCCATGCCCTAAACCTCAGAATGAGGCAGTCCCCTAAACTAGTACGCGGCTGGGTGTTTTATTTCAAACAGAAGATAAGAATAAGATAAAACATATCCATCAACCTTAAGAGAAGGCAAAAAAGGTGTATCAATCACCATTTCAGATTCATTAGCCACAAATTAACTTCAAGCAGGCTGAAACAAAAAGCATAATTATCCAAATCGGTGGGAATATATTATTAGTGAAAAAGGAATAGGTACAACCTCTAGAAGGAGATCAATAACACGCTTCATCTGAGCACCCACAGGGGCCTTGCGAATGCTATTAATATGCTGAAGCCTCTCTGTGTCGTTCGAAAACTTAACCGCAGGGGCCGCGTTTCTTCCATTGGCCGAGCCATGAGCGGCGGATTTTTGGGTTGCCGCGGCCTTACTAGCTGCAATGCTCGAAAGTGTCGTTTGGCACTTCTCTTGCTGCTTCTTGAACTTGTCTAGCTTCTCCTGCAACGCCATCTGAAAAAAAAAACACGCGCACGGCTCAGTTTGAAATTCGAGTTGTGCGTGCAAATCAATCAACGATAGAGAAAGCGCGGGAATTGGGAATAGAACAAAACCCTAATCACGTAGCTAGCAAAGAAGCGTAGTGAGATTTAGGAGGATGAGTGAGTATTGAGTAATGAATGCCCTAGTCTTGCAAGGGAAGGGAAGGCATGGCATAGTGTAACCAAGTGCCAAAGAGAAAGAGGAGCTAACCGTGAATGGAAGCAAGGACAAGGACTTTGCCGTTACTGTCTTGTCGTGTGTTCTGGATAGACTTTAAGCTTTTACTTTCCAATGGGATAAGAAAATTAAAATAAATTGAGTTTTTTTTTAGAAACTAAAATCATTTTATATATATATATATATTTTTTTTTTTTGTAAAATAAAATATTTAAATTTTCTAAAAATTAATTTCATTTAATAAGAAAATTATTTATTTAAATTTTTAATTTACTTGATTTATAATAAAAAAATATATTCAAACAATTCTTTATACTCTTTTGCTGACTACTTGGTGTTTAAGGACAAACTTTTCCATCTACCTCCTTCTTTCCTTTTTAAAATAACACAGTTGTTATATAGATGATGATTTTCTCTTTATTTTTTTTAAATAAAATAAGAAGAAATAAATATGGTTAGATCATTCGGTGAGTCCATTATTTACAATTTTTTAAATAAATCTCTAAACTATTATTTGAAAAAAATGATTATACATTGATAATATAAATTTGTTTACACAACCTATTATGTAGGATACGTTTATTAACTTTTAAAATAATTATTTTAAAGTAAGTCAAATGATAATTTGTACATTAAATTATTTCTCTAATTATATTTATGGACTAAAAAGATAAATTCTTAAGATTAGGGTTTTTGGAGCTTAAAGTTGCCAAAAAAATGATCATGTGTGATAATTTCAGAAGTGTTACAAACTCATTTAAAAAAAATACATGCTCAAAAGAACTAACTAAACAATATAGTTTAGGCACATATTTGAAAAATCACAAATAGTTTAAGGACTCAGTGAGCAATTTAGTTAATAAATACAATAAAAATATCAAAACTCCCTAATTAAAAGTATTAAATATAATTTATAAATTACTTTTAAATTTTTAAAAAATATATTAAATATTTTTTATTTTATATAATCAATACTTTTTTAATATTTTTTACTTTGAATGCTCTTGAGAGTCATGACCATATATTTTTTTTTATTTGGAGTAAAAAAAAAGACTATTTATTTTTTATAACAATACATACATCAAAAGGATCGAATTGGGCTGAATTGTTAATTAAATGGACCACATTTTGTATAGTTTACGTCTAACTTGTCTAGCTCACGGGCTAATAGACAGGTTTGCGAGTCCAATAAAAATTTAAGATTTGTAGGAAAAAAAACTTAAAATAGAATCCTCATTTTCGTCTCCCATTTGTCTCATTGCGATTAATCCGGAGCATAATTGTTATGAATCCAAACTATTTGGCAATAGGAGTTCTTCACTTTTTACTTGCCCGTGTCAATAAGAACTAGCCATATCGTTTCTTATTTGGTGCCTGCTTTTTCTTTCCCTTTCTCATTGCTGTTCATTAACTCAGCTGATTCAAAATTATCTTAGATATAATTTTTAAACAAACAAGTTTACAATTGAGAGTATAAAATACTGTCACTTTCATTCAATCATAATTCTTATATAATATACCTTATAAAACAATTACCATAAAAACCAATAACTTATTATACATGAACAATTATGATTTAACGACGATATAAAATTTTTTATACTCTTAATATATAATTTTTTTCTTAAACTAATTATATTTTCTAACAATCTTACTATATTATAATTTATAAATAGATAACAGTATAAAAATCTTTTTTCAACAGTGTACATCATTTAATTTTAATTTTCATACTCTTCAACATTTGAAAAAAAACAATAGATTTATTTTTACAACATTTTTTTATGAATCTTTTTTATTATTAAATAAAATTAAATACAGTTACTTTTTTCATTTAACACTTACTTTATAAGACAGTATCATTGCATTAATAAGATTAACAAGAAAACATAATAAGGGAATTTCATTTAATTTGTTATTACTTAAAAAGTTAATTTGCGTGAACTAGAAAGAAAAAAAGGACAAATGGCCGATTTAATCGGAACAAGAATAACTTATTGCAAATTATCCAAATGCTTTATTAACTCGATCTTCTATCAGTTCTATGTTACAGTCCTATTAAATTTATATAAATGTCTCCCCTTTCTCTTCTCTCCATTTTTTTTTCAAATGACACGTACTATTACAGTAGTACAGTACCTACCTGTTACAAAAACTATTTGATTTATATTTAACACTTTTACAAACTTAAAAGCAAATAAAAGAAAAACAAACAGAAAAGCACGATAAAATGAACAGTAAAATAATAAGAAGTCACATTTAACTTTAATTAAAAAAAATATTTTAATTTATTTTCTAACAAACAGATCCCACAAATGTTAAATTTCTTTTGACTGTATCGATTATCTAATGGATGCTAACAGAGTGCAAGTCTAATAATGTAGTTTGAAAGTAAGCAAGTGCTGGTTGGTGTGTGTTTGTGAGCGTGAGAGAGAGAGAAGCGATATGCGTGAGGGAGCGAGTAACTGACCTACACACAGACACAGTGTCTCTCTCTGGTCTTCGACTTAGTATTTTTATTTAATTTTGGGGAGAAACAAAAAGTGTGTTGCATTTCAATCTTTCATTGAATAGAGCACGTGGGCTGGGAGGCCGATTCGTGGACTCAGATTAAATATTCGTATACTCATAAAATCATCGAAACAAAACCAATCCTCAAAAACTCTCTCTTATCAGACCATACCCTCACAAACCCGCAATTTCACTTCCCATCTTCCAAGAACCACCGGATCCTGCAATTCCTCTCTCTATTAGGGTAACTACTAACTAATCTACCAATTAATTTTATTATTATTACCTTTTTTTATAGTTTTTTTTTGTTTTGTATTTTCATCATTTTTACTTAGCCTGTGTGTGTGTGTGTGTAAATAATTGTAATCTTTAGTTATTATTACTATTATTTATTATAGCTATTTTTAGTTTCTTCGTGTATGCTAATGATTTGTTTGGGGAATGGGGTGAGGAGGTGGAGGCGGATGAGTTTTTAGTCAAAATCAATGCATTTGTTGTGTCTAGATTCATTTCTATTATTTTTTGTGTCCTTTCCCTTTGTGTTTCCCAACCTGGGTTCAAAGATTATGCTTTGCTCAATTATGTTTCTTCTTTCGTTTTTCTGTTTATAAGAACGAATTTGATCTTCAATTTGGTCGGGGAATACTTCCTGATCAGGTCACCCACCCTAATTGTTCCCGGTTGTTGAGGTGTTTGTGTCTCTTGATTGTATTATATCCAATGAAGCTGTTTCTTTTTTATGATTTATGAGAGTTTTTTGTGTTTCAGGTGGTCCAGCAGTGATGGGGAAATTCCAGCTTAGTGTATATTGGAGGGCAAGTTGTGGTTCCTAATAAGTGTCTTGCATGTTATTTCTGCCTGTTGGTGTAATGAACCGAGTCAGAATGCAAGTTTTTTGGCAGAGGGAGTAGATTATTGGAATAAGGGAGACACATGCTGCTTTGATAGCTTTTTGCAAATTTGTTTTTATCTTTGACTGCGTTCTGAAAATGGAAAATCCTGACGTTGAAAAGTCTGAAGAAACCAATAGACAAATTGACAACACAAAATCTAATTCTAAACAGCAGGTGGGTATGAATTTTGAAGATGTTTTTTTCTTTGGATATTTCCTTCCCCTACTTTGCTAAAATCCTTTATCACTTGTCACTTGGTTCATTTGTGACAATTTCAGAGCGTAGATAAAGCTAATGAACACCCTGATTGGTTACCTGATGGCTGGAACGTGGAAGTCAGAACCCGTAAAAGTGGTGTACACATGGGATCTGGATATAAGGTGGTAGATAGATTCTCTTAATTTGGATGTTATTGTTGTAGACCATTAGCGACTAGTTAGATTGTCGTCTTTGGTTTAGTTTCCGTTATTCCTGTAGTAAGTTATTATTATTCCTTAAACACCGCCTTGTGGTTTGTCAGCTAGTAACTGCTGCTACTAATGTATGGTAGACATTATTAGTCTATAACTTGCACTGTTTTCAATTTTCTTGCCTTGAATCATGAATGATTTGTTTGGAGAATTGTCTGTAGCTGAAGTTTACTTTGAAAATCTTAAATCTGATTCTTAATAGCATTCATGACTTAAATGTATGATAGATACAACATTATATTGTTTTCCCCATTTTTCTGGCCTGTGACAGTTGTCCTAAATTGATGAGCTGGATTTTGAGTTGCATCTTTCGAGACCATGTTCAAATTATTTTTGCAATGGTTATTATATTCATTGGTAAAAGGCTAAAATCTACACTCTTCAATTTATGTAAACATGTGTTTCTGTACTCCTTGGTGCTATTTTACTTTCTCTTGCTTTGTTGTCAGACTATTAATTTTCAGACATAATAATTACAATGTTGCTCTTTGTTGTTTTACTTATTTTATTCCGTTATCCACTATTAATTACTGTTTAAAAGGGTAAAGTAAGCATTACTTGTAAAACTTCTGGATGCATTTATTGTCATTAGTAATGCAACTTATCCCTCACTACAAAGATGTTTTCATGTTGCAGTGTTACATTGAGCCATTGAAAAGATACAAATTCTTCTCCAAACCAGAGGTATTACGATATCTCGAAACTGTAAAGGACAACAGTTGCACTTCCAAGAAGGGGAAGAAATGCAGTAACATGCATTCTCCAAAACACAACAGTTGCTCTTCCAAGAAGGAGAAGAAATGCAGTAACATGCATTCTCCAAATGACAACAATTGCACTTCCAAGAAGGAGAAGAAATCCACTAACATGGATTCTCCAAACGACAACAGTTGCACTCTCAAGAAGGAGAAGAATTGCAGTAACGTGGATTCTCCAAACGACAACAGTTTCACTCCCAAGAAGGAGAAGAATTGCAGTAACATGGATTGTCCAAACGACAACAGTTGCACTCCCAAGAAGGAGAAGAATTGCAGTAACATGGATTCTCCAAATGACAACAGTTGCACTCCCAAGAAGGAGAAGAATTGCAGTAACATGGATTCTCCAACTGATGTTTGTATTTCTGTATCCCTTGCATCTTGAATTTTGTTTTCTTTTCTGTTCGTTATTAATGAATGTTATCATCAGATTGAAGATTCTTTCTTTTTATCACCCATTACTCTGTCCAATGATGTACATGATTGATGTTTTTCATAATTATTTAGGACTGTTTATGGCATATGAAACCATATTCAACTAAATGGCAGGACTTTTGTTTATTTATTGTGCAGAAAGGACCATGGTATGAAAATTAACTTGAAAATACAACCACAATGAGGAAAAAGTTATGATTAAACAACGAAAGAATGTGAACCACATAACAAAAGGGCAATTCAGAAAATTAAAATGGCTGCCTCAGCTTAAGGCCTTGTGTTTATGTATTTGTTTCTTTGCACATCTACTTCACCAATTTGGTTTATGTTTCTTTTGTTAGTCCTAATTTGTATCTGTCTTCCAGGTTGCATAAATTCTTTCATATGTTTTGTGACTTTTGTCTATTTGGTTGTGTGCTAACACACGTACACTTTTACAAACAAAAGATGTAGAAAGTTTACAAATAAAATGTAATAGGTTTTGTAAAATTGATTATTGGATGAGTCTTTATTTAGTCCATTGAATATTTTTATAAATTATGAGTTATCTTTGTCATATTTAATTTCCAAAGTTTTTCTGTGTTTTAGGTTGTGGTTGAGAAGTCTACTGTGGAGGATTTACCACCTGGATGGGTAAAAGAATTAAAGATTAGGAAGAACAGCAAGGGCATTCGAAAAGATCCGGTATGAAAAATTTTCACTTGATCTTTGGGTAGGGTTTCATGCTTTGAAGACCCGTCCATCCAAAAGGATCTCTTTTCTACGTATTATAAAAGAAGATGGATATTTATGTAATGTTTTTTTTTTTTTTTTGCTTCAAATAAGTTTTACTCTTTTTTAAAAAAATTATTGTCCTTTCCCATTTGGAGAAGTGGGTTGCTAATAATCTGTGGTGTGTCTTATTAAGTAATATACTACATTTACACTTTTCCAAAAGTTGATGCTTATACAAGTTGTGATTGGGTTACACTTCCAACAGTTTTATATAGATCCAGCGAGTGGATATGTATTCCGTTCTAAGAAGGATGTACTGCGGTATCTTGAATCTGGTGATATACGTTCATGTGCATTTAGGCCAAGTAGAAGACAAATTCAAGATGAAGACAATTTAACTGTAAGATATTTTTGCATGACTACTATCTTACTATTGTTTCCTTTATTGAGTATTCTCCTTACCTATTAGTTCTTACTCCAAACTGTTGATAATTAAATGAATCTAGGGACTATTTAATCACATCAGATTTGAGGCTCACTGAAAATTCAAGCATATTAAGAATCTTTCTTTCTAATGAGAACAATGCATATGCAGCAGTAGTTGATAATGACTTTCTTTATTAAGATTTGCCTATGTGCATGGTATCCTTTATAGATTTCGGTTGGCATTAGTTGTCTAAAATCCTAGAATGCGATATGATGGGTAGTCAAAACTCCGAATAATTAATAAAGAATAATGTTAAAGTGACTCTCCCAATCATTAATTTTTCATGTTTGCATCTAAAAATTCAAACTGAATAATTTCATAATTCTTATGTTTTTGTTCAATGTAGCCACCACCTGTTGCCAAGAGACAGAAACTGAAGCAGTCTGCATCTGAACAACAGCTTTCTTCAGGTAAGAAATCATGACTGAAATATATTTTGGTAGGACTAGTTTATTCAATTTTGCTACAAGTTCATCCAACTCTGTGGGATATGCCCATTCCTGCTTATTTTAAACTTTTTACTGCAGCCACAGAAATACTTGATAAAAGCAGCTTAGAATTGCTAGATGCTAACAGCTCAAGGAAATGGAAAAATGCAAATGTGTCATCTGGAACGATGGTTGCTTCTGTTCCCATGGGTGAATCTGTTGTAAAGATGCATTCACTAGAGGATGGAGCTGCAAACTCTTCTGAAGTGAAGAAAACATCTGACCCAGGTAGCTCAGCACTTTTGAATGAATCCTTGAAAGAATCAGAAGAAGTACTTTCTGCAGATGATGTGCAAGAAAAGGAGCATGTTTTGAATGTGATGGAGAATGCTAATGAAAAGAATCACGGTAACCATAGCATATCCAAAAACAGGAAGGAGTTCAATGTACCTCACCGGTCATCACCAAGACTTGCTGGAAGTAAACCTGTCCAGTTGGCCAACAATCTGATCAATGAACGGACTCTTCAGGTTCCTAAAAGAAACTTGAGGAAAAGTAGAAACACTCTAGATGTTGATATTTCTGAAGACCAAACAGTTTCTAAAGATCAACCACATCAGCAAGAAGCAGATAAAATAGAAGACAATAATAAGCCAGAAATTCAAATTAGCCCAAACAAATCAAGTAAAAAGAAAGAGTACCACCTTCCTCGTCGGGCTTCAAAACGATTAGCTGCAATTGAACATGAGACAATGAACTCCAAAGCAAAATTGCAGCAAAGTGAGTGTGGGCCAGTTACAGTGCTTGCAGATCAAGCGCCAATAAATGGAAAGTCAGCAAATAAAAGGAAAAAATCAGCACCTCAGCTGGAGAAACGCGAAAATGAAGAAATGGATGATGAGAAATCAGAATCTCAGCTGTCCTTTGCATTTCACTACTCTTGGTCTGACCCAAGCTTGGAATATGCAATCAATACCCTCACTGGTGTGTTACCACCAGCTGAAACTGATATTCCAAAAACTTTAGTTGACAATGTTACGGGAAAAGGCGCCACTACAGTCCCTGAAATCGATATTCCAAAAACTGTGGTTGACAATGTTATGGGAAAAGGCGCCACTTCAGTCCCTGAAACTGATATTCAGAAAACTTTGGTTGACAATGTTACAGTAAGAAGCACTGCTACAGTCCCTGAAACTGATATTCAAAAAACTTTGGTTGACAATGTTACAGGAAGAAATGCCACTACATTCCCTGAAACTGATACTCAAAAAACTTTGGTCGACAATGTTGTGGGAAGAAGTGCCACTACAATCCCCGAAACTGATGATAAAAAAACTCTGGCTGACAATGATATGGGAAGAAGTGCCACTACAGTTCCTGAAACTGATATCCAAAAAACTTTGCTTGATAATGTTACAGGAAGCAGAGACAGTGAAAACAATTTGCTTGACACTGTTACAGGAGGCAGCGACAGAAAATCCCAGGTACGATCAAATAAACCCAAGAGAAAGAAAGAGGTCAAAGTACCTATGCGGTTATCAAAGCGACTTGCTGGCCTTGAACCTGAGGTAGCGCCTGCTGAAAGAGCTATTGAATATCCTACTAGAAAATCATGCAAAGAAGAACCAACTGCGACTGCTACTTTAACTATTGGAGTGTCTGACCATCATGATGCTGGGGAAGAAACCAAGCTTACTCCGCAAGCTTCTGACAGTTTGAAAACAGAAGTACTAGGAGAATCATTAAACCAGAGTGAGAAGTCATGTGATGCCCAAACTGGTGACAAGGAACAATTGCAGAAAGTTGAAGCTGAAAATATTGGTGATGCAAGATCAGAGCCACAGCTCCCCTTACTGTTTGGGGACTCTTGGTCAGATCCATGCCTAGAATTTGCGATCAAGACTCTCACTGGTGCTTTGCCAGTTGATGCGGGTGACATTATGCCCGCTTTGCCTCCTGGCTTTGATAATCCACCATATAAGCAATTGCATGGGAGTCTGGCGACAAGCATTAATCAAGAAGCTCACGATAACTCAAACCAATCCCAGAACAAGAAAGAGCTTAATATGGTTAGCCAACCTGTGTTGAGGACCAGCTCCACCTCTTATGAGAATGCTCCCAAATTTACAACTAGAGTCTCTTATCTTGATCAAGGCAACATAATAAGGAATTTGAATGAAGAACCTCGTAACACTGGAAACACAACACCACCTGTGCATCATTTTAGGAATATAAACTCACTAACACATGAAGAGCCATTAAAGCAAAATGGACAGTTTGTCGAGGGTGGATTTGTTACAATGGGGCAACAACTATTTGAAACTGGAACTGTAAACCATGATAATTCTGAATCACAGTATAGTGCTCCGTTTATGAATTCTTGGTCAGACCCATGCCTAGAATTTGCATTTAAGACTCTTACAGGCGTGATACCAGTAGAGGAAAATTTAACACTTCAAGGATGTTTCCAGGAACCTGTTAACTATCATGAACGAAGGGATGGTGGCTCAATGTTGCCAGATTTAGGATCTTCCAGCTTTTCTCAAAGTGATTTCTCATTTCTCCATGATACAGGGGTTAAGTCCATGCCGGGGAAGCAGTCATCAATGAGCTCTTCATTCCTACCGTTGGAAAAAACAAGCCTGCAAGGTTTCACTGGAGTTGATCCTCAAACACACTTTTCTCAGTGCAACAATAACTTTCAAAGAAGGTAAGCTAGTTAAATATTTGTAGCTACCTCCAGGATAACTGCTATTAGTATCTAGTTATAGTTTTGTAGACTGCAAAATGTTTGTCAGTAAGTATCCTTTTATTTTCCTGGTGACATTTGTAAATACATTGTGAACAAAAGGTCTCGCTTAGTGTTTTGCTTTGTTCGTTGAGAAGATCTAGGTAAGCAAAGTAAGGAGGTACAGGAGTCCAACTGTTGTTGTGACAATGCTATCTAACTACTGTAGTTTGTATCTTAGTTATTATTTGGTTCAAGTAGTACTGTTTCTTATTTTCTTTCCCCTTCAGAAAATGCTGTAAGAGGCTTAAGCTCACAATTGCGTTTGAAGTAGCTTACTCTGAGAAAATAATTTTTTTTTTGTTAAGCTTCTTGATTTTAAAAATATATTATACCGGTTCATAAATAAACTACTGTAAAAAACGATTATTTCTCTTAAACTGTTTCTAACCATGAAGAAATGATTTTACCCCTCATTTGAATATTTTATTAGGAATTGGGACTACTATTTGCATTTTTAGGATTGATTCAGTGTTATAAAATAAGAGGGTGGTTCTAACTCCTATTTTTCCGTCCATCAACAAAATGTGGGCGTTTCATACACATAACGGTTATAATAATTTTTTATACCTAATTTTTGTTTTTCGCATTTTACAAAATCATGGTAGAATTTTACGTTCTAATTCTCCAGGCTAAAGTCATTAGTATGGTTTAGTAGCAGTAGTAGTAATCGGGTTTGTATTGTTTAAATTTCAAAGCTATGCTGTTATTATGCCCCAAAAAAATTGCACTATCAAGTGTGATGATTGACGTCCTCAGTTTCAAAATTCACCGCTGTTTTCTTCTATAGTTTCCCTTTCTAGCTTAAAAAAATTGCAGTGCCTAGCAATTACTCATTCAGTAGGTTGGCTTACGACACAAAGAGGGAGTTAGAGTAACAATTAATACAGATTTTATAAACTAAGAAAGCTGTCACTGTCAGGCTCAATCGCCATTCTTTTCCAAATTCCAACAGTATTTATATTTGAAAAATTGTATGCAAAAGAATGTAATAATCTTTTTGCAAACAAAATTGAAAAAATTATATATAGACTTTTATTGATACTTAAGAAAATAGAAATTATTAAAACAATATTTATATTTCTTAATAAATAAACAAACTATTCATACAAATATATTTTTCTTAATAAATAAACATGAGAAGAAAAAGATTTTTTTACGTGGATAAAAAGAAATTAATGTTATAAAAAAATGTTTATGTCCATGGACCCTTGGGAGGCAAACATTGTGAGTTTAATTGAAGGTTATTGCATGCATCCTACTATTGTATCATGTATTTCTTATTGTATTTCAGAATGAATTTTTTGAAATGCAATGTAAGGTACAGTATACTGTAATAGTAGAAGGAAACAAATGCCTTAATTAAAGCTTTGACTGTGGATTTTAATACTAGAGAGAATGAAATTGTGGAGAGGTAAGAGTGTTGTACGACTACGAGAATATGATATTACTCTTTTAGTTTTAGGTTTCAATATCGCCTTAGGTAATCTACTTACCGTGTAATTTAATTTAAATGTAAATATAATCGATCGTTAGCATGCCCTGATGGAATAAAAGGAAGCTTAAGTTTTATGGAGAGAGAGGGAGAACTTTTAACATGACTTTTTTTTAATGCAATTTTTAATATGACTTTATCACATCTAATGCTGATGTCTCCCAAGACAATGGATATAGAAATCTTGGAACAAAGATTTCTTCGAAGCAAATGATGTTAATTAGTTAATAATAAATTGCATATCTTCAGGGAGGTAAAGAACATGAAGAAAGCAAAGGAACTTCATTTAATTTGACTTTATTTTATTTCAAATTTACTCCTTCTCAATTCACGTGTTTGTTCAAATTGACAAGAAATTCTTAGAATGCTTCTTATAATTCATTTTTTAACATCCTCCATCACATGACCCATCTTATGTCTCTTTTCTTTTTTTTTATCTTTTATTTAGTTATTTATAAAAAGAATAATACACAAAATGAAGGTAGAAAATAAAAATAATATATATATATATATATATATATATATATATATATATATATATATATATGTATATGTAAATGGTGCGTGTGTGTGACCTAATAATTATTTAGAGTTTGTGGTATTAATTTTAATCAATTGACGATAAAGCAATTTAAAAAGTGAAGATCCTCTTGTAAGTTAATACTCCAGTACTCGAGACTCAGAAATGCTATATGAACACAATCAGTCTCTGTAGCCTGACTCCTTCCATCCTCCAAAATTTTCCTCTAGGCAGCGTTCGCTGCGATCCTGCATTAAGAAATAAAAAATACTTTCGATGATTTTCACTACTAGTCTGGAATGACAAAAGGTGAAATAATTTAATATTATTCTACCATTAACAAACATGATTTTGATGAATTGAAGTGTCTATACATAAACAAATATTATAAAAGTAAAAAGACAAGAAAAACTAATTAACACAATACCATACCTGAGGCGTAAAAGTTAGGCCAATTTTAATCTCTCCACAATAGTGGCCATCCTTGACAACATTGTATGAAGTTGGAGGGATACTTCCTTCAATATACAATGCATCCAGTGGAATGCTGTAATAATAGATATATAAATTAAGAGTTTTGTTAATCAGTATACTTAGAATACTCATTAAAGAATAAAATGAAAAAATATCTAGAGTAAGAATCATATGAGCATGTAAAAAAAGTTATTGACAATGCAATTGTACATATTTTAATAAAGATCTTTCTCTTATTATTTTTTTAACCAATGATCTACGGATGCTAATTAATATTTATTATAAATTAATACGACAATTAGAAAGCGGTCATAAAGGATTAAGAGTTTGTTTGGTTTCTATTTTCATTTTCCATTTTCATTCTTTCAAAACTATTTTCATAAATTAAAATTCTGAAAACATGTTTGGTTTAATTTTTTGTTTTCTACTTTCAAGAAATAAAAATAATTTATTTTAAAAAAATGTATTTTTAGATTTGCTTAAAATTATATTCATTATCATTGCGTTTTCATTTTATTCAAAATGAGATGTCTAGTTTCAATTGAAAATACTCAAAACGAGACTTCATTATTTTTAATTTTTGATCTGTTTGAGAAAATATTTTTATTGAAAAATATTCTATTTTTAGTGAAAATAAAAATAAAAAATAGTCAAACTAAATATTTCAAAAAAAATGATGACGAAGGAGAAAGACTGACGTACGTAGCTTCTCCGACGAGATCATGAGCCGTCGTGGAATCACTGTCCATGATCTTCAATCTCAGATCGGAAACGCCTTCAGACACGTTGAATACAAAATTCTCGTTCCATTCTGGCTCACTTCCGTGACCTGCATTATTAATTTAATTAATACGCACCAACGTTTATTGTTTCGTGGTGCATGCACCACTTAAATAAATGAAACGAATATAATTACGTACAGTAACGCTTTTATTATCGGGAACTGAATATTCAACATGTTTTGTGCAGAAACCTAGCCAGGAATTGAATTAAATTAAATTATGTCTGATCAATTCATCATGATGATCTGATTTCCAGATAATGATAACTGGTTAAGAATCACATCGGAAAGTTTCTAATACACTTTCTTCATATTTTCAATGTTAAAAACTTAACTATAAACATTATATATAGTAACATAGATCCCTTGATATCGTGGTTAATTATTATAAGTGAAAAGAGGTGACTAATGTTTTGAGATCCGGGAAGAGAAGAGATGAAGATATATATGTACCTGTTGCAACACTGCTCTTTTGCTCCTGAGTGCGACATATGAGGATCACATAAGGGTCCATGTTACCTGCTCCATCAGATCAGATAGTGTATGTGTAAAAAAAAAAAAGCGAACAAATTAAGATTTCAGATCAATATATAATAACTGAATGGTCAAATTGGATCCTTTCATATTATATGTGTGTATGTAAATCAATAACAACTTACAAAGATAATCAGTGTTGTCGAGGCCTTTGGCATTAACAAGAAAAACTTCAAGGCTTCCCTGAGGCATCTTGATGAATATTGGAAGGATGATGAGATAGAGGAGAATCTGAAAGAGCTCTAAGAGAGGCACAAATGGTTTTTATTGTGTGATAATTAATTAGAGGAGTGAAACAACACAATCACCGGTTTCCGAGAGAAATTTAAACCAGAACTATTTTTTTTTTTTTACTATATTTTCATTATCTTCCTTTTCTAATAACTTTTTCATTATTTTAAAATTTATTTTTAATATTTATTAAAACTATTAAAAGTCTTGTTGTTTTTTAAATATATATATATATATATATATATATATATATATATATATATATATATATGTTTAGATTTCTTTCTTTCTTTTCTCAAATCTGATCCCTGGCCCTTTCAAATTAACTACCTTTAAATTTAGATAATATTAAGAAATATTTTATGATTTTTTAAAAATATTTTCATAAAAAAATTAACATAATCTTACCATATTTTTTAATAATTTTTTATTTATTAGTTTCCTAATTTGTATCCTGACTATCCTCGGTATATTCATCAACAGAATCCTTTGAATTTTTAATATTAAATTTTTTCATCTCAAATTTTAACTATATATAATCTCAAAAAGTACTTTCTTTTCATTTTTTAAAATTTACTATTTTCTCCTAGTTATAAACTTTTATAGTTTTATATAATATTTATGTAAATAACTTTGCACCGACTGATAAAAAAAATTAACTATTCATATTTTTTATAATTTCAAATACTTTTGAATTTTATTTAAATCAAACAAAATTTGTACAATATATAGAATATTTATAAGAAGTAAGCAGGCCCTTTATTTTCATTTCCAAATTTACTTTTTGTATTAATATTATTATTCATTAATTACTTATTATTGGATGGATTTTTGCACACTTATCTTTTTTCCCTTCATTAATTAGTATACGAGGAAATTAAGGTAATAGTACTACTATAAGAATCTTGTTAGGAAGAGGCAAAAGTTGGGGAACGGGTTGCATATAAGAATCTGCAAACCAAGTTCTTCGATCCAGAAAGAGCTATGCATGTTTAAGGTAGCATATCTGTTTGCTTAACCAACGAATGAATAATACTAACCATATCCTTTTGGTTGAGCAAGTTGCAATTTATCTAACCAGAGCAAATTAAATCAATGATTTGGTCACAACTCACAACCCATGGCACAAAATGATAACCGAATTTAGAATAAAGTTCAATTACATTTTATGGTAAGCATGCTTACCATATTGGATTAGGTTCTTTAAAGTATATTTCCTCAATGTAAAAAAAATAAAATGTTTCCTTAAGAGTGTAAAGAAAAGTGAGATAATCTTCATTGTTAAATATTTAAATGATTAAAATTATAATTTATTTTTTATATATTATTAGTGTGAATTTATTATATTATTAATTATTAACATAAAGGTGTCTTGTTTTTGCCCATTGATGGAAGTGGTTCCATGAAAAATATCAAATTAAGAGACTAAAGAGCTTTTTTTATTTTTTTAAAAAATATTTTTTAATCAATGCTTATTAACTTTAAAATTATCATACACTCACTTATTATTGAAAAAAAATACATTTTAATAAGTTATAATTGTAATTTTTTTAAAATACTTCTATAATGTAGTTTGCTAAAATAATCATTTAAAAAAAGTCGGTATGCATCAGCAAATTTCTATTGTAAATATTTTATTATTATTTTCATTTCTTTAATTATTTATTTTATTATTATTATTATTGAGACTAAAATTCCATTGTGCGTTTGGATAAGAAATAGTATTGGTCAAGTGACAGCACTAGCCACTAAACTGTTGTAGGTTTTTGTCTTGGGGTAATTATGGTGAGGGTCTAGATGCCATGATTGTTTGAAGTTGAGGGGCTAATTTTCAGAAATCACTTTAGTGAGATATAACGAGGAGAGTGATATCTTAGGTATATATGTTAAGAAAACATATTTGGTTAATAACTAATTAAAGTTGTGTGCAAACCAGTTTAACGACCTCTCCTCTGTTAATCTAAGTCCTCCCTCCGGTCCACACTACATGTACCACAAAATAAGGTGTATTTTCTGAGGACGTCAACGTAAACAAATTCCCACAGAAGCAACAAATTGCTCAGTCGTGTAAGATCATGACTATAGTTATTTACAACACACACTCACTAGCCACTACACCAAATTAAAGTGATTTTTAGTGGCAATTGTTTTGCCTTTTAGCGACAATTAAATACCCACCTTTAAGTACAAACTAGCGTATTCTGGGTCGGTAAACGAGTTACCGGCAATTGCGACGAATGATGGTAAAAGCCTTCTTTATTGCCAGCAAAGGTTATACACCTATACCGGTTATAGTAGTGGCAACTAAATGGCCATATTTTTCCACCTTATCCATTATAAACCAATTTCAGCAATTGCTAACCAACATAAAAAGGCACTAATGTATGTATAAATGGGATCACATCTTATGGATTTGTTGAGAATAATTCTGATCTAGTTCATATCCTATAAGAAGTAGAAGGCGCTTTGGTGGGATCTCACGTATAAAAAAGATTGCAATTAGTTTGATAAGGATCAAGATCAAGTGGCATTACTTCTTCAGTCTTAACTAAGGAATTCCTTAAATATGATTCAAAATGAATCTTATTCTATCATTGAAGAGAGATTTTTCTATGAAAAATATGATCCCATGGACTTTAGTCCAACATCGAATGGGTGCACACGTGGCCTAAGGTGCACTGCGGACATTAGAGGACTCAAGGGGGCTGCCACAACCCCTGCACTGTCTTCAGATCCGATAACTATTGTTGCAACTCCGGTAACTGTGTGCCCACTGATCATTCCAGATTCTTCAAGCAAAGGTGCCCCGATGCTTATAGTTACCCCAAGGATGATACAAGCACCCATGCATGCAGGGGTGGAACCAACTATAGGGTTATCTTTTTCCCTTGAACCCAATTTCCTCTTCCTTCTAAAGAAAAGAATAATGGTGTTCCTTCTTTAACCAAATTTTTGTATTAATCCTTTTAAAGCGTGTTTGGAAATCCATCCTCAACTGGTTTTTTACACATATGACTAAGTCCATGTTTGGTTTATCATCGGAAACAAACATTATTAGCAAAAGGACTTTTATAAAAACATTTATATCCTTTCTTTTGCGTTTGACTTTTGTGGGACAGTTTGAATTTTATATCGGAATTCTTGCACAACGAATTCGTTCGGTTTTCACATTTGAAACGTTAATAATGGGATCAAAATGTGTTTCCAAACAGCGGTTAATATTTTATAAAATGATTAAATAAAAAAATATTTGATATCTTTAAATTAAATATGAAAATACTTATTTTTTTAATTTAATAAATAAAAATACTGTAAGCAAATTTAGAATTATCTTAAAGATAATATATGTTATGTGCAAGTTCTATATATGTCTATCTGGTACGTGCACTTCTATTATAAATGGAGGGTGAAATATCAAAAGGATATAACTCGATTATTGAGCAAATTTGGAGTTACATTTATCATCTATTCGTATAAATAAAAAAAATTAAGTGTGAAATTGAAAATAAATTCATGTATAACTAATAGTATATGATGAATTTGATTGTTCCACTTAAGAGGATATATGTGATCCAGATGGGGAAAAAAATATGACAATAACTAATTATTCGCATTAATGCACTACTTTCCTTGATTTTAATTTTTAAGTGGTCAATTTAAATTTTACAAAAGGAAGTTTGAATTTTTTTTTTTTCTTTGTTAGCTTACTCAAGGTTAACCATACAATTTTCGTCAAAAAAATCTAACTAGTCATTTAGTGAAATCTTTCTTTTTAGTTGTTTTCATGCAAATATTTTTAGCAAAATGGTAACCAAATAATAAGACTCAAAACCTGTTCAGAAAAATATTTGAATTTATGTGCAGATGATATTTTTATAACCATTTAATTAAAGTATTTGGTTAGCTCTCCCGTAGAATCTCCTTCAATATTTGGTCAACTCATTTACACTTCTAGTTAACATATATGAAACACCCATGAGCAGTCACCTCCCAAATGATTTCGCTCAGCTGCACGTCCTCGTAACTTTTGAGCTTGTAACAAATTCCCCGTCCATTTATTTTTAGGGAATTACTTTGGAAATCCAGTAAATTTTTTATGCATCCAATATTTTTTTTTAAATTATCCCTGACCAACTTACAAATTCATGATCCGAAAACTTACATATTCATAATTCTTAACAAAATTAATTATTATAAAAGTTATTATATAAATTTACGTGCGTTATAATAATATTAATTATTTTATATTATAATTAACCTATTAGCTTAATTGATTAAAATTATATTTTAATAACTGAAAGTTACATATTTAAATCTGTATAAACCATTAATTTGTAAAACATTCTTATCATTGTCGGGGATAGTTTAAAAAAACACGAAAAAGTGATGTGGGCAAAAACAATTCCCTCATTTACGTTAGGACCCACCCTCAGATATGGATCGAAATTTTGCACTGGACAAGACAAAATGTCACCGCACACATTGTACGGTCCAACATGTTGACGCCATCTACCATGTTCCTATAAATAGTTTTGGGCTCGTATAGAATTGCCCTTTAAATAATCACCCATATATATATATATATATATGTTGGGAACCATGCGTGAAACAAAAGATAAGGGTGTTTGATTTGGTTATTTTTTGTTTTTATTTTTACTGAAAATAGAAAATGGTGATAAAGATGTGTTTGACTGAATTTTTGTTTTCATTTTCAGTAAAGATATTTTTCCAAACGAATCAGAAACTGAAAATAATAAAATCTAGTTTTTAGTGTTTTCAATTGAAATCAGAAATCTCATTTTAAGTAAAATGAAAACGTGATGACAAAAAGTGTAATTTTAAGCAAATCTAAAAATACATTTCTTTTTTAAAACCCATTTTCCGTGTTTTTATTTTTTAAAAGCAGAAAGTAAGATGTCAAATCAAACATATTTTCAGAATTTTAATCTTTTGAAAATGAAAACAGGACATGAAAACAAAAATAAAAATGCAAACCAAACACACCCTAATTTGTCCAAGTCTATTCCTATAAAACCTACTTTAATCTATTTTGTTGTTTAAAAGAAATATGATACACATACACGTCATACAACCATTTATACAATATTATTCCCCGTCTATCTCTCTTCATCACTTTATTGTTTTAGGTAAAATTGTAAATTTGGTCCCCCGGTTTATCTTCACATTTAGATTTAGTCCCTCAGTAATTTAATTCGCAAATTTGGTTTCCCTATTTTATAAAATCGTGCAATATTGGTCCTCAAGTCACAATTGGACATTGACCGTTAACAAGTGATGTTGACTCTCACGTTTCACATTCTTATTGGATGATGAATGACACATGTCATATTCTGATAGGATGTCAACTCCATGAAAGATGAAATGAATTGTTGTTTTCATTGACCAATCAGAACATGACACGTGACAATCATCGTTTAATAAGAACGTGACACGTGACACAGTCAACATTACTTGTTAACGATCAACGTCCAATTGTGGCCTGAGGGACCAACATTGCACGATTTTATAAAATATGGGGATTAAATTTGTGAATTAAATTACTGAGAGACCAAATCTAAAACTGGAGATAAACTGGAACCAAATTTGCAATTTTACAATTATTTTATTACATGTAAAATTCGATTTTTCTCGTATCTTAAGTTTACTACTTGTTCATAGGTATGTTCATAGAATGGGGTAGCATGTGGACGTCCTCCTAACTTTTGAGTAGAATCCAACCTAACATATTGAAAATTGATGTCCTTCAACTTGGATAACATTCTTTTAAAAAAATTTAAACTTGCAAACTGGATTATCCCGACCCATTTTACGTGACACTTTATTTTTTAATTATTATTATTATTTATATATCTTATAAAATAAAAATTATTAAATTTTATGATAATTATCTTAAAAATTATATCAATAATATTTTTTTTATTGATTGATGTTTAAAAGTTTTACCGTGACAGTATATAGTCACTAACTCTTATTTTAAAACTCATTATTTTATAATAACTATTTTGAAATGAGAAAATATTTTACATAATGACTGTGTAAAATAAATTACACTAACAGTTAATCACAAATTAATATATTTATATATATAATAAAATTACTCACTTTTATTATAATATATTAAAAATATATCAATGATAATTTTATTGATTTACCATGTATAAGTTTATGTCACGTTTCATAGCATATGACCATTAAATTCTTTGTTAATTTTTCTAATGACCTATGATTTAAATGATATTCTTTGCTAATTCTTCTAACAACCTATGATTTAAATGATAGTGAAAAATATTTTACATTAAAATTACATCCAATTAAACTTTATTTTAAAAAGGTACACCATTATTCTTTATTTTTATTCAGTGTCCGTAATAGAAGAGGTTATTGGGTTCAAGGGCAAAAGACAACCCTATAGTTAGTCCCACCCTTACAAGTGAAGGTGCTAGTTGGATCATCCTTGGGGTAACTATAAGCATCGGGGCACCTTTGCTTGAAGAATCTGGAATAATCAGTGGGCACACAGCTACCGGAATTGCAACAGTACTGGTCGGTTTTGAAGACAGTGCAAGGGTTGTTGCAGCCTCCTTGAGTCTTTAGCTGACTAGGGCACTGTCCGTTAATGTCCGCAGTGCACCTTATGCCACGTGTGCACCCATTCGAGGTTGGACTAAAGTCCATGGGCACGTTAAAACCGTCCACGAGGGAGATGTCGAAGAAGTCCAAATTGCTGAACTGGTTCAGCGCGTATTCCGCTAGGGTGTTGGGAGGCGTGCCGTAAGCTTTGCAGTCGAGGACACCCCCGCAGTCACCGGTCTGGCATCCACCGCGGCCCGAGCCGTCGAAGTTGCAGCCGGTTCGGGCCCAAACGCGGGCCCCTTTCGTTCCTGCAGGCACGTCTAAAGCCCATGACTGGCCCGAGTTCAGCCTCCTGCCACCGCCAGGCACAGCCGCGGCCCAAACAGGGTATGAGCATCGGTTTGTGATGTCAAACCTTGCAGCATATGCGGCAGAGGTGCAGCATAGAGCGGTCACAAAGAACAAGGCCTTTGTGAGAGTCATTTTAATTAGTTAACAAGAGAAAGATAAGAGAGTAGTGTTTGTGTGTAGAAATAACGATAGTAGCACCTGGTTTATATAGGCTACTTCTCCACGAACACAAACTTGATTGTCAAATTGACAATGATGTTTTACATAGACCATGGACTGTGATTTCATCATTCACATCATTTTTTATATTTGTGTGTTGAAAATTGAAATATACAAATAACATTATTATTTTCTATTGCTGTCCTTCTATTTCTATTTCTTTTTTCTTTTAATCAAATATTACTTCTATTTCATCTTAATTTGTCTTCTATTTTTAAATTATATAATAATTTTATTCAAGTAGTATTTTTCTATATTTCCATATCACTTGATTCAGGTAAAAAAAATAAAAATACGTATCTTCTAAAAGTATGAATATTTATTTTTCCAAACGTAAAAAATTATAAAAGAAAATGCTGGCGATTTATTTAAAAATAATCAACAACGATTTTCAAAAGCACTGTGAGAAGTTAAATACCTAAGCACTCTCAAGATAGATAAACTCCTTGTTAACAAATTGACAAGTGTATCAATTTTATCACAAGTAATAAAAATTAAAATGAAAGTCTAAGTGTTAAATTCACATGAACTTTGATTGTACTTAAGTGATACAAACTCAATTATTTAATAATAAGAAGAAACAAAAGAAGAAAGGGATAAGGAATTGTAAGTGTGAAATTTGAGGATAAAAGGAAAAAGAAAAAGATAACAAAAGAAATAAATAATAATTCAAATGCAAAAAGATGGAATAATAAACAAGAAGAAAACAAAGATGATTAAAAGATGATATTAAAATGCAATTATGTTGGGGTCTAGTATGCCTAACTACCCTTGATGTAATATTAATATTTTTCTCTATTAATTTGATAAATTTTTCCTACCCGCATCTATTAGAATACTTGCCATTAATGTCTCACGATGTCAAATTTATCTTACCTATTTATCTTACAGGTGTCTTTGTAAAGACTCGATAATATATAAAATGCATGAAGTTCTCATTCTAGATGTTTGCTTTGATGCATGAGCATAATGCAATCATTTTATGTCTAACAATGATTTTATTAAGATACCACTTCCTTTGAGTTCTATTAGAAATTATCCTCTCCCGAGCGACTAATTTCTAAAACTAATGCATGTAAGACCTTTCTTGTGTTTCTATTAAGGATTACCCTTTCCCGAGCAACTAATTCTTAAAGATGGTGCAAGAATAAATGATACATGAAATTAAAACAAAAAAAGGTAATAGGAAAAAAATACCTGATTGCATTGATAGATATGAAGTATTACAATACATCTTTTGATTTTTTAGGTCTGTCAGGCCCTAGCTAAAGGGGATTAAGGAGGAGACTTTTACACTTTAGGAGGTTAACGTGGATGGAAGAAGATGATGAATGACTAATAACAAAAAATGGGGAATCACTAAAGAGAGAGGGTTTCCCCTAAGGGATAGACCCACTGTGTGAGTTGTGTCTTTCCCTTTTGTTTCATACTCATTTTATAAGTCTAAGGTAGTTTAACTTTCACGCGAACTCACGCTTAACGCGGGTTTTTTGCGCTAAACGCGTCTTTGGACTTCTTCGTGGGTCTTTTTTGCGCGCTAAGTGTGTGTTGCGTGCTAAGCGAGAATACACATTGGACTTGTCTTGCACACTAAGCGAATTTTCTAATTCTTCCAATTTTTCTTCAAGGCTTTTTCTTTCAATTTTTATATCTATTTTTCTCCAAAACACTTGAAATCTTATTCTTTTAACTTATGTTTTAATCAAAAACTGCAAATATATTGATTTCTTTATTATTTCATTAAAAACAACAATAAGATAAATAAATTATAATTATTCTTAACTAAAATTGACTATCAAATTAACTCAAATTTTACGGTTATCACTCTTAGTCCTAGGTGCCTCGGATCTTGAAGAATCCATGAGATGTGTCTCAACCAAAAACCACAAACAACGAGTTATAAACTCATTGATCTCAAAGCACACCCCGAAGATAATCAATTTATTTTTGGCAATAATTATAACAACGCTTCTTCAATGACAAATTAATGGTGTGTTGGCACTTGATCCAATTTTAGAGTGAGCAATTTGTGACATTTAATGTGCAGTAGTGAACAACTTGTATACTACAATATTTTTATTTGAGAAATGTTGATATGTATTTGAGGGTATTGGTCAAGTAACTTAAAGTATAAATAATTTTATTGAGAATTAAAAAATTGTGTTGTTGATGTTTTTTTTAAACACTCCTATAATTTACATAATAAATTGTGTAGATGAATTGGACCAAGTTAACTAAAGTACTTTAAGTTTAGGCTAGCTTGAGTAGCCGACTCAACATCTTTCTCCCGTATAAGTTTAAATGAATTGAGGCTAGACAAGTCAAGAAGTTCCAAATTAATATTACTAGATAATAAGTATGTAAATGAGTTAAAATATTTTAAACCTTTCAATCTCAACTCATTAAATATTTCACCGAAACTTGTTTGTTTAATTAAACAACCTCGAACTTGAGATCTATGATATACGTTGAAATGTCATGTGTTTGGAAAAATATCTTGATGATGCCATGTGTTTGTTGTCGCATGGACTCAAAGTCCGGACAATTATTTGGAAATTAATAATATTGGCGCATGGGTTTCAACTAAAATTATTCAGAAAAAAAAAAACTAAGTTAGTTGAAAAATTATGAGTCGGCTAAAAGCTTGCAAGTTAAAAGATAAAAAAATGAAAATTTATAAATTAACTTATTGAATTGAAAATATTTGATGAGATTAACTAATCATACGATATAAAACAACATATATTTAATTATTAGTTATAACTTGATATTTTATTTGAGTTTATTTATAATAATTTAGCATTTTAAAATTATTTTTTAATTTTCATATTTTAAACAAATGGTGAAGATTCGATGGTTTTACTTAATCCTCCTTATGAATACAGTATTTGTTAGTTTTGAAAGTAATGAACAGTGTCATACTTTTTTTATTATGTTTTTCTTTATTTTTTTTTCAAAATTTATAATTTAACTAGATAAACTTATATTTTAAATTTTAAATTTTTGAACAACTTTTAAAAAATATTATTTAAGAAAGAATAATTATTTTTCTTTATAATTTGAATTTTATCAGGTTTTGTTTTGTTACCAAATATTTTAATTAAAATAAAAAATAAACAATTCAATATCTAATAAAGGAAAAATATTAAAAAATCATATAAACTAATAAGATAAAAATAGCCAATAGTTTATAAAATAAAAGCTGGTTAAAATATCTTATAAATAAACTCAAAGTTACTAAAATAAATACACGTATCAACTAATTTTATTTTGATTAAACTAATTTTTAATTTGATTAAACTAACTAATAAATTATTATAAGCTATAACCTTAGGAAAATAAGTTAAGGTTCAAAAGCGTTTTGGCCCGTGACTGTAGCTGCTATTGACTAGGGGCGAGAAATTTCCTGCTTCCTTCAGGAAAAAATAAAAAAAAAAAGCCTCTCTTATCATCATTCTCCAAGTTCATATAAATTATTGTTATCTTATTGATAAATGTAACAAGAAAATTCAACACCCATATCATGGACTTATGTTGAAAAAAACAAAAACAAGAAAATTCAACTAAGAAGAAAAGAAAAATCAACCAAGTGTTACTGCGTTGTTAATAATCCACTATACGCGACCAAAGGTCCAAAGCAAGCAAGTTTCAACAACACTTGTAAAAATAATCCAAAAACAACACGTAATAAGTAATATTTTTATTCAAAGTGTGCAATTTACGTAAGTGACCTGGAAAGTAATATGAACATTAATGATGAGAGTTTTTTTGGGTACATAAATAGTGTTAGATCTTCGTTTTAAATGTTTTAAATTTATTTTAAAAATTGTTAAAAATGTTTCGTTTATCGAGTCCAAAGAGGTTAAAAATATTATTAATGGAAAAAATAAGAATTTATTTCTTTATATACTGCTGTTCTTAATAAAAAAATTACTTTTATTTTTAATACCAATATTAAAAAGAAAATATTGTGAGAGAACAAGTCCCGTGGAAACTTGTTTCTACTGTATAAAAATAACGGAAAGTCTAAATAATTCTTAGGCTTTGAAATTTGTTCATCCTAACTCTTGTAGAATTGGTGAGTAGCTGCTTCGAAGTTTCATTCGTTTGGAACTGATTGTCTGACGGCTTGGTCAGTAGTATTCGCTGTCCTCAAAACGAAATATTAGAAAAGTCTCAATTTTCAATTTCATTTAGTAGCCAATGCCCGAGGGACAAGGTAAGTGTTAAGTGAGCAAAAATAAATTTTTAGAATTGTGAATTTGTGATGTTTAGATATTTTTCATAAAAATTTTACAAAAAATTAAGAATATAAAAATATTAAACTTCTTTATAAGCTGAATTAATTAATGAACCGTAATTTTTGTAGAAATTAAAAAAAAACAAGAAGAAATTTTATAAAATTAAGTGCATAAGGCCTTATTTATATATTTTTTTTCCTATAATCACTTGTAAGAAAAAAAATGAGAAAATAAAATAAATTAAGTTTCTTTTATAAGCTAAAACTAACTTATGCATTTAATTTTTATAAAAGTTCTTTTATTTAACTTCTGTATAAGTTAAGATACATAAATAATTGATTTTCGCTTGTAGGGAAACTTAATGCTTCAGTTTTTTTTTTTTTTTTTTATAAGTTCTTATGGTAAAAACTATTCAAACAAGAACCAAATTAACTCATAGGTTAGAACTCATTTTAACAACTTACATGTTACCTTTTTTTATTGGGACACCAAACCAAACAAAACTCAATATCATGGCACACGAGAGAGTAGTCATAATTTAGTATTGCCTTTTAGAAATCATGGTGCTATTTCTTCAATTTTTCTCTCTATATGTTTAGTTTTGTAGGAGAACATTATTTTTACATATCAACACATCTAAAATATTAAGACGATATTAATTACCATCATTTTAATTATATTTTTATTTAATTTTTAAATATTTTACTCATTATATTTAAATAAACGAGAGAAAAACAATAATAATGATAATATTAAAAAAATAATATATATAAAAATACTCATTACATTTCATAATCAACATATTATTGTTTTAAGTGGACATATTTAGTTATTCCATCAATAAGTTATTTATTCGACTAGAATTGAATTTGATCTCTTTAAGTAAGATTGTAAATTGAAGACTCATGAATAAAAAAAAACAATTAAGAGAAAAGAATCGCTAAAAATTATTAGTTAAATTTATTAAATAAATTAATCATTAATAAAATTAATGACCCTCCACAGCAATTCATAAAGAAAAAATAAAAATCAGTTATTCCTTTTACAAGCCCATCAAATCTTCACGATCCAAAACTTCTTCCGAGTAATCATGGACCATAACATGTGGACTTCTAATCTTTCACAAAATAAAAATTGGCCACTACTTCCCGCACCTCATAATTACTTGCTGCAGCCTCCTATTTTTAAAATTCCAGCATTACCCTTCCCGAAATTGCATCACAGATAAGCACAAACCCACTGTACAAGTACAAGTACAAGTCCATGGATGGATCCAAGATCGTATCAAAGAGCTGTCGATTTTTTTTATACATGATTATTTAAATATTTAAGTTATAATAGATAATTATTTAATAAATAATAAAATTTTTATTATTAATTTTATGAATAAGATTAGAGATATAATTTACTACTAAAAAAATTAAGTAAATATCAATTAAAAAACATATTTTTCATCATTACTAATTTTTTTCTCACATACCCAAAGGGTGCTAAGGGTGTTAATTTTTTAATCTGGAGCCTGATAGAATGAAAAAATTATATTCCAGATTACCTAATCCATAACACTAAAAATCTATTCATGGATTATCCATCTAACTTACCGATTGGAGCAAGCGTGTTAAGATCAAATAATTTTGAAGTTTAGTCCATTTAATTTGGGACTAACCGAGCTGGATTGAGTTTAGTTACATTGTAGATAAAAGCAAAACTAATAGTAACTCTGTTCTTATTAAGTTCTAAAGTGTTATGCAAATCGTTTCAAGTAAGTAGATGAATGATTAGAATAACATGTAATTGAAAGATGAATTACTTAATTATAGTATACATTTTTTTATTTATAATGGTACTGTATTGTATAAGGATTAGTAGGATAAGTAGTTATTTATCAGTTATAAGTTTATGGGATATAAATAGACTGTTACTTATGCTGGTCACCAATTATATTTTAGATAACTTATACTAATAGTTGCATCCAGTGAAGTACTATTGCCCACTCGTTTCCTCCAGACAAACACAACTCATTTATACATGGGCTTTCCTATCAATATTCTTTTCAAATTGTCGGTTCGGTACATTCTGTTCAACCATTTTTTTCACCATCAGTATCATCAATTCACTATACTAGCGTCCTTCAATTAATTTTACGTTGTACCCAACTCAGAGATATCATTATCATAATGAATTATAGCCTTATAGGGAAATTAAAGCACAATCAAATGACTCATCCCTGCTTTTAATTGTAGATATCAAACAAACTGTTATTCCATTCGACTTCACGATTCTACAAGTCTGAATTCTGAAGTTCTGAACATGTAAACAAATGATTTTGCTTATCTAAGTTGTTTTACACGGCTGGGAGAGGCTTGCGTTCACGGAACAATATCTAAGGATGTTACTGTACCGTTCAGCTATTACTCACTCATGAGCATATTTACAAATCCAAATTCATGTTTAGTCAATAGTAATAATTTATGAATAATATTAATCGGTCTCTTTAGAATATTGACTAAAAAATTACAAATTATATTATCTATTGATTTTTTTTATAATTTATACAATAATTATTATTTTTTTTAATTTTTTAACTAATAACACTAGTTAACCAGATCCATAATTTATATGGATCTATAGTTTGGCATTTTGATTACGTGACCTAGTACGTGCCCGCATATCCAAAAAGGATCTCTGCCGTGTCAATCAATTGCTCCACACCGTTAACACGTGACCACATTGTGCTGCTATTCTTTCCTCATTTCAAGCAGCTAAACAAATAAATAAAAAACTTAAATATATGATTTTACTTATTTAAGCCTATATTAATTTGTATTTTTTCAATCTTCATTATTTGAAAATTTTTTAAGTTCAATTTTTGGTCTTTAGTTTCGTTTGAGGTTACAATTAGGTAGTTTTAGTTTTAGTTGAGAGGTAAAACAATAAATGGAATGGATAACCAAATTTTGTATTTCTCATTTGCAGATAGTTATTGTTATTTTTTATTAAATCATGCAAAGACGATGGGTGTTTATTAGGAATAAAATGGTTTTAAAAAAGTGGAAACCAAAAACAATTGTTGAGATGAATATCCCTTTTATCTATTCTTGGTGAGAGGTAAAACAATAAATGAAATGGGTAATTCAAATTTTGTGTTACTCATTTATACATAGTTATTGTTATTTTTGGTTAAATGATGCAAAAAATTATTAGTGTTTATTAAAGATAAAATGGTCTGGAAAAAGTAAAAGTCAGTTAGTTATTACTTTACGTCCTACTTATAAAAACAAATTGTAGTGTTCATTATAAATAGAATCAGAGATAATAATGTTTTTTGAAATTAATTAATTTATTAATATTTATTTGGATATATTTAATAAAACTAGGGAAAATGATAAACTAAGACCTGAAAAGTTGAAAAATTATAAGTTAATTAGCTGAAATGTAAGTATTTACCAAACTATCTAATAAGCTAAGTGATAAATATAAAATTATATTAGAAAGAGTATTTCGTTATTTGAAGTAAAAAAAAATTAATAACTTATAAACTATCTTATTTATTTTTCAAGTCATTTGAATATAATATCACATTGAATATGTTTTATTTTTTATTTTTTCGATGAGAAAAAAATTGAGTGTATAAGTTTTTTTTTAAAAAAAAAGGCACAATAAAATGAAAAATGGTGAGATAGAGGGAGTGAACAAAAGTACCCGAAAAGAAGTGAGGGTCTCGGGCGAGGAGATGAAAACTGGAAAGATTCGGTGATGAAGCTGCGTGGCGAACCAATCCAAAGGCAGAAGCCTGTGTGGGACCCACGCGCAAACGATAACAAAGAGCACAGGAATGGGAAATAATTAATCAGTTAAATAAAAAAGAGAAAGGCGCGCGCGAAACTAAGAAAGCGAAAGGGAAAGCAAGTAAACATTCCCCCGATACTAATGCATAATTATCCCAAAATCAAATTATAAATAACTCCATTATCTCTCACTCCTTAAATTCTCAACGCCGCTCCCACTTCTCTCCCTCTCTATTGCAGCATGGTGTCTTCCTCCCAACACATTCTGGTCACCGGTGGTGCCGGTTTCATTGGCACCCACACCGTCGTTCAGCTTCTCAAAGCTGGCTTCAGCGTTTCAATAATCGACAATTTCGATAACTCCGTCATGGAAGCAGTGGACCGCGTCCGCCAAGTGGTTGGCCCTCTGCTTTCTCAGAACCTCCAATTCACCCAGGTCTCTACTTTTCTTTTTCTTCTTTTCTTTTCCATATTTCAAATTCACCCCTCCTTCGTAACCTCTTGCTTCCGTAGGGCGATCTCCGGAATAGGGATGACTTGGAGAAACTCTTCTCCAAAACAACGTACGCTCAATCTTTTGCGTCTTCTTCTTCTTCTTTTTTGTGTTTTCTCATTTTTCAGTTAATACTTTTTGGTTATGAAATACTGAAACAGATTTGATGCCGTGATCCACTTTGCTGGCTTGAAAGCGGTTGCTGAAAGCGTTGCGAAGCCCCGTCGCTATTTTGATTTTAATTTGGTTGGCACCATCAACCTCTACGAGTTTATGGCAAAGTATAATTGCAAAAAGGTTCGCACCTGACCAACATTTTTATCACGCCCTAATTTTTTAACTATTCTATCACAAATTATTATAATGGTAAACCTTATATTGACTTCAATGGTTATTTAAAATTACATGTCCATAATTTTGTATATTAATTGCATTTCGCTTTCATTTCATTTTTGGGAGAGTGCTTTATTACTTTTACGTTGTGTTCCAAACAAGTAAACAGAATCAGATTCTTGCCCTTCCTTCTTTTTTTCTTGTGATCTTATAGAATATTGCTTAACAGCATGATTGTTCTCCTGCATAGATGGTTTTCTCATCATCTGCAACCGTTTATGGCCAACCTGAAAAGATACCGTGTGAGGAGGATTTCAAGTTACAAGCTATGAATCCCTATGGACGGACCAAGGTAACCTTCACACTTTGTTCTGAGTTGCTTTTTTCCCTTTTTGTTGTTCGCAGCTTGTGGTTTCTAAGGTCGGATAAACTTATCCATAATTACTTATAGGTAAAATGAATTAGACTTTTTTCATGTAAGTTAATTTATAGAAACTATCTTAGTTGGCTTTTCTAAAAAGCTAATTTAAACTTATAGGAGAAGCTTAATTTATTTGACCTTCATATTTTCTTTTGTAAGTGGTTATTGGGAAATTTTACCCAAACAAGGCCTAATTCAATAATTTATCATCACTGTTTGGGCTGTTGTGTAAACTTGCTGAGTTGTAAGGCTTGTAATGCCTATTTTTTGGGATCTAATGACCTGTCTCTCTCTGACACTTCAATTTATTGAAGCTTTTCCTGGAAGAAATTGCCCGAGATATTCAGAAAGCTGAACCAGAATGGAAGATCATATTACTGAGATACTTCAATCCAGTTGGGGCTCATGAAAGTGGCAAACTCGGTGAAGATCCCAAGGGCATCCCAAATAACCTCATGCCTTACATTCAGCAAGTAGCTGTTGGAAGATTGACTGAACTCAATGTATACGGTCATGATTATCCAACGAGGGATGGCTCTGCGGTTCGTAAAATTCAACCATATTCTACAATGTATTTGTTCCTTTTTTTACATCATATACACCTACAGGCGACAGGACAGGACATTAGGGGAAAATGTGACACTGGACAAAGTAAATAACAGCATAGCATATACATAGTTTTTACCACTGTAGAAATGCTAATCCTCCCTTCTTTTTCCTTATTCACAATAAGATCCGGGACTATATCCATGTGATGGACTTGGCAGATGGCCATATTGCTGCCCTGCGAAAGCTCTTCACAACGGAGAACATAGGTGAATTGTTCTTTTTCTTCCCTTGCATATCTATATGGACAAATTTGTGTCTTTGTCTGAGTGTTTTGATATTTATATGTTGATTGTTTTTCTCTGCATGCTAAAGTAAAATGTGATGTATTGTTGTTCAGGTTGTACTGCTTACAACCTGGGAACTGGTCGTGGAACATCTGTGCTTGAAATGGTTACAGCATTTGAAAAGGCTTCTGGCAAGGTAAATATGTCTTCCTGATATACTCGCGAAATGAAATTTTTTGAATGATGTAAAAATGTTAAGTTTTATAGCAATATAAACCAATCCCTTTATATATCTAAACACACAAATGAATGAAATAGTGTCATCTGAAGGCTTATCTTTTTCCACTGGATATCAAATCTTCAGAAAATTCCAGTAAAATTATGTCCAAGAAGACCGGGAGATGCGACTGAGGTTTATGCATCTACAGAGAGAGCTGAGAAAGAACTTGGTTGGAAGTAAGTACTTTAGTTCTTTGTGTGCGATAAGCATGGTTAAATGATTAAATCGGTAATCATTTGGGTTTTTTGGCGAGCAGATTTTGTTGACTGAAAAATCCAAGATTCTCAATTTTCAAATACTAGCATGCTATGCTTCATTAAACTTGTATATTTGATAAATAAGATGTACTGATGTAGGGATCTTTCATTTTACCTTGCATTTTATGTTTCTTGTTTGTTATTACTAATTTGCCTCTTCTCTTCAGGGCAAACTATGGTGTGGAGGAGATGTGCAGGGACCAATGGAATTGGGCAAAGAACAATCCCTGGGGTTACGCGGGGAAGCCTTGAATTAGCTTGAGAAATATACTGCTCATCTACGAATGCTTTTCACATAAATAGGCATCTCTTATATAGAATACTTTTATGTTTGATGATTTGTTTAGGCAGTTCGTTGTATAATCTTGACAATAAAAATTTGGCAGCATTTCAAGAAGTTAAAGCTATGTATTTAAACAATAACTTTAAATTAGACTGGCCATTGATTTGATATTGAGAAAAGTTTATCCAGTCGGCCATCATTTTTAAAAGGAAGTTGGTGTTCAAATTGAATCTTAAATGTTACATCCATAAAATATGGACATTGATTAAATTGTTAGCCGAAAATATTGAAAATATAAAGTTTTATTTATTTATTAAGTTTGGGTTTTTAAAAACTGAACTAAATTTTATTTTATTATTATTACTTTTCTTATCGAGTCACTTTTGTGTCTTTAACATTATAGTCGGTAATCGTTAAGAAGAATGTAGTAGTTAAGAAAAATATTTATGGTTTATCCATTTTGTCTTTAAATTTTTTAATAAAAAATAGCATAAGTTATAGTTTTGTATTATGGAATTGTTAGTGTGAGTATTGAGTAGTTCATTAATTGATAAATTAATAATAAATAAATTGTCACGTATGAATGAAAACACTGAGAATACAATATTTTAAATTAGCATCGGAAAACTAAAAAAAAAGAATTGTATAACTTAGTTGAATTAATTGGAGTAGTAGATTTGATTTTATTTTTTATTCATGAGAATTGAAGTTTACACATTTTATTCGATCAATTAATCTTTAGAAATATAGCCTTTAAATATAGTTTTACATATTGTTTGGGCTTTCTCAAATGCAATAGGGTGCTGGAATTAATTTTTGGAGGTAGAGGAAGTTTTAGCTGTGCACTCAGCATAGCCCAATTCTAATTTTGTCCTTGTGTAAAGAAGATATGAATGGCCCAAACGATTTTTTTTTTAATTTTTAAAAAATGTTTTAACGAATTTTTTCAATCCATAAGTAGTTTATGCAGAAATCTAAGTCTCAAAGTTATTAACATAATACTAAAAAAATTGAATATATAAATTTTAGGTTATTAACTAACTAATTTAATAAGTAAATTATAATATAAAATAATTAATGTCATTATATATAATGCTAAAATTTTTAATATATATCACAATTAATTTTGATGGATGAGACAGAGGACAAAGCTTTTAAAGGTGTCAAATAATTAATCCTTTTATTCTTGCATATATATATATATATATATATAGTAGGGCAAAAATGGTTTGTGTTTTCGTATAAAGAACACAAAATTTGTCCAATTAGTCTTCTCTTTTATCATGTAACTAATATAAATAATCAACTTCTTTTCGAAATTGACACCTTTGAAAGGGGTGGAGTTATTGAGCTTTGTGCATGATGGGTGAGACAGAGGGCAAAGCTTTAAATGCCATAACCTCATTGCTCCTTTCCTCTCTCAATGAATTCCTAACCAGATCTAAATACTCGACGACGAAAACATCTTTGATGAGCACAATGCTTCTCATTGGTCTTGACTAGAAATTTTCCCACTACTCTCTCTCTCTCTCTGCTTTTGTTGGCCTCTTTTAGAATTGCTTCCGATCAAAGAACGTAATTGGGTGTTGGGACTTCGTTTTGTTGGTTCCAACTACAAGTTGCTAATTGCTATGAAAATGTTGCAATTGGTTCTCTTTGGTGAAGTCATGAAAGGTTGGATTTAGAGGTAAGGTGGTGCTCTAAAAGGGAGGTAGGGGATTATTTAGTGTAAATGAATAAGAGGATTATCACATTTTGTCCAATTTGGATTGGTTTTAGGTTTAAAAATCGTTGGCCCATAAAATCGAACTGAATATCATCAATATGGTTGATAGTAAACTTAAGTAATTAAACGGATTAGCCAAATCAAACCAAGTAACTCAGGTTGGGATGCATCGAGTTGATTAAATCTATGAATTTATTTCTTCCCCTTTCACGTCTATCTCTCAATATTCTCTCTTGCACTCCGGAATTGGGTTGTGTCCTACTTTTTCAATAGCATTACACATGGGAATAAGAAACTAGTTTGCGATCGTACGTACGGTAGAAGTTTTACTGCTTTTCACGTGAATTTATCATATAGAGGATTTTAGAGGGGAAAAAAATATGTAACAAAACAATAAAGTATTGAAATGGAATTTCATTGCCCAAAGAGTTTAATATATTATTCATAAGTACCCCATTTCATTTAGAATAGAAGTACACACATCATAGACGAGGAGGGGCACGCAAAGTGCACACGCCTTATGTAATTTTATTGATCTTTATTTTAGTGCATATATTATATATTATGTAAGGTTATTGGGTTCAAGGACAAAAGACAACCCTATAGTCAGTCCCACCATTACAAGTGAAGGTGCTAGTTTGATCATCCTTGGGGTAACTATAAGCATCGGGGCACCTTTGCTTGAAGAATCTGGAATAATCAGTGGGCCCACAGCTACCGGAATTGCAACAGTACTGGTCGGTTTTGAAGACAGTGCAAGGGTTGTTGCAACCTCCTTGAGTCTTTAGCTCACTAGGGCACTGTCCGTTAATGTCCGCAGTGCAGCTTATGCCACGTGTGCATCCATTCGAGGTTGGACTAAAGTCCATGGGCACGTTAAAACCGTCCACGAGGGAGATGTCGAAGAAGTCCAAATTGTTGAACCCGTTCAGGCCGTATTCAGCCAGGGTGTTGGGAGGCGCACCGTAAGCTTTGCAGTCGAGGACACCCCCGCAGTCACCGGTCTGGCATCCACCGCGGCCCGAACCGTCGAAGTTGCAGCCGGTTCGGGCCCAAACGCGGGCCCCTTTCGTTCCTGCAGGCACGTCCACGGACCATGACTGGCCCGGGTTTAATTGCACGCCACCGCCAACAGGCACAGACGCAGCCCAGACAGTGTATGTGCATCGGTTTGTGATTTCAAACCTTGCAGCATATGCGGAAAAGGTGAAGCATTGAGCGATTACAAAGAACACGGCTTTTCTGAGAGCCGCCATTTAGAGAGTGTTTGTTTGTGTGTAGACACCAAGTGGCCTTATATAGACCACTTCATCCAACAAAAATAACGTTACTACTTACTAATTTTATCCATGATTAATTGATAAATCATCTTTAATACATTTTTTTTAGATATTCTTTTCATCCATAAAATTTAAATCTAAGACTTTTCTTTAAAAATTAAAACTTGAGTTTTATTCGGACCAATATATAATGTTGGTAGTAGAGCTTTACTTTATTGTTTCTCTAATTATACTTATAAATTGATTCGGATACTAAATTATTCTTTAAAGTTGAATTGAGTAGTTAATTTTTTCTTTTGTATTTCAAAAAATATTAATTTGATATATGATGAAAATAGAGTTATTGGTTAATTTAATCTTTCACGTACGTTATAAAAAAAGGAATGAAAATATCTTCTTTTATCATCATAAAAAGAGGAAAATGGAAATAGTGTAAAATATTAATGCCGTGAGAGAAAGTTCACTCCCTTAGCAGTAGCAGCCAGAGACGTAGACCTTGGCTTTATATATATCACATCCAAATGTTAATTAATACTTAGTGAACAAAATTAGAAAAATATAGGTATGATAAATAATATGGTGTGATAAAAAGAGAGAGACAAAAAGTGTGGAAAGAATGTTTAAAGGATGGGGTATCCAATTATCATTACTCACAAATTAATGGCGTTGAAAAAATAGATATCCAACCTACTGTTTGTTGTTACTCGATACATCCAACCTAATATAAACTGTGGTAATTAAATTGAGAAATTGATAATTAAACAATTGAATATAAAAAAATAGAAAATGAAAAAAAGATTTTTTTTCATTAAATTGTTTTTGGATCTTAGGTTGAAAATGGTTTTGATTCAAATTGAATCTAATAACTTTGTTGTATAGTCAAGATTATTCAATAATTAAATATATGTTTACGTATTTAAGAACATTTATGAATTAAGAATTTATTATTTGTTGTGTATTTGTTCTTTGAAATATTATAAAATTATCTTTAACTTAAACTTTTTTTGTGACGCCTTTAAATATATATTTTGAACCAAGTTATTAATTATTTATGAAACGTATTGATTGATGTTAGAGTAATTTGTGTCTTTTATCATTTTTTTGATATGACAATTGCTAAAAATAATCGTTTTTTTTTTATTGTTTGATATTTTGTGTATTTCACATTTATTTGTCAATAGCTAAACGTGATCCCTTTAATTTGTTGCTAAATGTATTTTCCTTTTTTCATTATTGATAACTTATTAAGATACTTTTCTTTTTTGGTCTCTTTTCATTCATTCAAATAGTAGAACTTTTTATTTTCATTATTAGTATTTTGTTCCCCTATAACCCTATATGCTCTTTGTTTTCCCTCCCTCTGTTTGGCTCATCTTCCACTTCTATTCTATAGACATGCATATGTGCTAATAATAGCGTGGGGTCGGGTGTGGTGGTGATGGTGATCAATGAATCTGTGAGTGGCATCGCTGAAGCTTCCTGTTTCCCTTTTCCTAACTCTTTCCTCGGTCCATTTGTGATTTGTCTACTTAAACTTTAATTTGACGTCATATGATGATGTAATTGTAATGAAGACCACGATATTAATAAATTATTTAATTTTATTTTTTGATGAAAAATATTATTTTTTACGAAAGTATTTTTCGTCAAAACTCACTATCGATGATTTCAATCAAAAAGGGACTTTTAGGTTTTTAAACCTTTTTAACCAATATCTACTTTAAAAAATGAGTAATGCTATTTGATACGAGAAAATCTTTACAAAAATGAGTACAAAGCCATACAAATTCATAATCATACATGATGGGTTCCTATAAAAATTGTTTTTTTGTGTATCTACATATCCAATTTAACATTTTGAGTCAATCATATTGTTTTGTTAAACTTTCACGAATTTTGGTACTTACAATACATCATTTTCCTTTAAAAATCACCATCGTTCATTTCAAATTTCGTGCAATTAGTTTTCATAACAAATACCGTCACTCATCCTTAAAATGGTGTCGATATAATATAGACTTAAGCTAACAGATACAGATGGGTAACAGATGGTTTACATAACTATAAGAAACAGTTTCAGACTTATATGGATTGCTATACTTGCACCATTAACTGTTGGCGTGAAAGTTGACTTTCTAGATAAATACTCTAGTAAAAATAATTTATAAATATAACTGCCACTATAAAGAAGCATCACAATCTTGATACTAAATAACAAGAAATTCACAGCTAAACACTGTTTTTTTACTATAAAATTATAAACACTATTAAGATCTAATTTAATTTCTTTTTATCTCTATTTTTTTTATTACATTATGTTATTTATAATAATACGATTAATATGGTAATTTTTACGTACCATTTTTTAATAGTTCGTTTTATAAATTATAGGGAGGACGAAAAAATATTTGCATTATATACGTACACTTAAAAATTTGGGGGACCACGGCCCTCCAGGTCCCGCATTCCCTCCACCCCTGCATAGACCTTGACTTTATTATTTCCACATCAATACTCATAAATTGAGTTGGATATTAAATTATTCTTCAAAGTTGAAATTAGTAGCTAGTTAATTTTAATTTTTATATCAGAGAAATCATATTAATTCGTTATATAAAAAAAATGAGAAGTATTGGTTAATTTAATCTTTCAAATATTAAAAAAAAAGAGAGAAAGAAAGAATTCTTATTTTATTATCATAAAAAGAAGAAGGTAGTATAAAATATCTAAGGTGAGAGAGAAGATTATTCCTATTTGCTAGCATCCAAATAGACTAGTGTTAGGATGGGAAAATCTAAATGCCCCGACAATGCGTAGACCATAAGACTTTATTATTATTTGTACAATATTTCTATATTTGAATAATATACTCCATTGCTTGTTGTCTGTATCGTTGGCATTCAATTTCGCCAACAAAAGAAGTCATGCTATTTATTATTTTTATTGAAAGTGTCCAAACCGAAGACCTTGACCTTATTATTTCCACACTAATAGCCATGAAGTCAGTTGGATATTTCTCTAAAAAAACTGAGTTGGATATTAGTTTATTCTTTGAAATTGAAATTAGTAGTTTATTTATTTTTTATATTACAAAAATTATTAGTTTAATACTGTTCATAGTGAAAATTTGTTTTGAGCCTGCATGCACGCATTTCAATTTTTAGTGAAATTTGATGAGATAATTTTCCACGTTTGATTCTAATAATAAATATTTTTTTAAAATGGGACAATAAGAATTAATGAACTAGTATAAGTGCATGCATGCTTAATCCTGATCCGTGTTGCTTCTCGGTGATTCACGTCTGAAGGTAATAATCAAAGCATTACCAAACATGTTGTAAGTTCTTAGGACTAACTTGGTAGCTGACTCTATTAAATGGACTTCTCTAACTATGGATAACTATTATCTAACTTTATCTTTTCAAATCACTTCACTCGAAATCTTCATTATTAGACACTTAGTCACTCCCTTCATTAATTAGATCGTGTTACAAATTACAACTTTTCTTGTCTTATTCCTTGCATTTCAATATCTTGTCCAATTTTTGGCATTATTGCACCCATGCAAGATTTTAAAGCATTTTCTTTTGTTATTGACTTTGTCTTAGACATTTTCATCCCACCATAACAATATTCCTTATCTTCATCTCAAAACTTTTTGATTCGCTCAACATTGTTTTAGCGTTTTTTCGTATCTTCTAAGACACATCTCATCCAAGAGGTTAGCATCACCTTGTAATTTTCTTTTATCTTCCTCCAATAATTTTTGCTTAAAAGTCAAAAGTTTATCTCCCTAAAGTTGACACCACTTGATCTTTGGATTTGCAATTTTTTCTAATTTTCTGTTTATATACCTCTTGAAATGGACATCAAGAATCAATAGATAGGTTATGTTTTTATTTTTTTTTTAAATATATCTTGTGTTATGTAGTTGGACCCTCTCCTCAAATCACTTTGCGATCCTTAAAATATCCCATACCAAAAAGAAATCAATCTACAACTTTGAACTTTCACTCTTATAAGTGAAATCAATAATAGTTTTTTTTTTTCTGACTTAGTTCTTCAAAACCAAAAACCACCATGGACACTTTGTAAATTTCATTGATTAACTATCAACATGTCCATTAAGATCCCCACCTTAAAAAATCTTTTGTTCCCAAAAATTTTCCTTCAAAATAGTCTTTTTTTTATTCGTAGAAATTAAATTCAAATAGTTAATAGTTTTACAACAACTCAACACACTGCTTAACTAGTTGACCTAGAATTTCTTGATTTGTAAGCATCTTTGATCCTACTTGTGATACATAAATAAACACTGATGATATTGATAGTCACCTATGCCACCATTAATTTTAAGGCTAATATTTTGTCCCCAATTCTTTTTACAACACACTTTCTTTCTAATTATTGTCCACAATAATACTCGCCATTCTTTTTTGTAACTTTCCCTACGTAGAAAGCTTAAAACATGTAGTATCTATATCTATAGTTTTTTCTCCAAGTCATTTAGTCTCTTGTGGGCACAAAATGTTAACCAACTCCAAATCATGGTGTCAACCACCTCTGTAAACTTGCTTGTGAACAGTAATGAATCCAGAAATTTTATGTTGTGGGCACAATACAAATGTATATAAATTAGTTTGGAGTCTCATATGCTTTTGAATTATTTACCAAACTTTAAAGTTTGCTTTATAAGGGGACATACAAATTTTGTCGTCCATAGCCTAGCTAGAGCATCAAATTCTCACGTTGGTCACCATTGTTACACTACTCCACCTTTTTGTATTGCTCATCAACTTTTGCTAGAAATAATGCAAGTATGTTTCAATATATATATATATATATATATATATATATATATATATATATATAAAAGAAAACAGCAGTATTAATCTTACAATTCACATCGGAGTTATAATGTTATTTGGTGATTGAAAGAAAAAAATCTTCTTAATTAGTATTCTTATATATATATGGCGTTCGTATAAAATCTTCCTTAGACTCTCTCCTCCAAAGTTGACCTCGCCAACCAGTGAAAGGTATAAAGTGATTAATCAAATATATAAGCAAATTTGGCAATTTGCTTCACTTAACTTTTCTTGACTTCCCCCTGATCATTAGAAAGGGCTTAGAGAATTTCTAGTAGTCAATAAATCTTAATCACTGAGAACACAATAATTGAAAGGGAGTTGCTAAATGCACCCAACAATTTTTAAAATTCTCGAAAGTGTCTCCTGCTCCTTCTTTCCCCCTATTCCATTAATAGTGTTTCCATTTCCTGCACCCAGCTTTTAAAAACGGCACAATGCTTCTATTTGCGCATTCTCTCCTTCTTTTCTCTCTTTAGTGTGCAGTGTTTCCCTGTAGTTTGTTTGTTTCCTTGCGATGGGTTTGGTTCGATGAACGATTAGGTTCCATGAAAGTGATGGTACCGATGTTCGGTGTTGCGATGGTCGGCGGTGACATATGAGGTACGCAATGTTGGGTGCGTTCTGGTGTACGGCAGATCACGCGGATCAAGTTGATCCGTAAGAAGTTTACGGATCAACTTAATCCGCATATAGATTTCATTGCTTCGGATCAAGTTAATCCGTAAGTCATTTGCAGATCAACTTGATCCGTTTTGACTTACGGATCAACTTGATCCGTAACAGGCTCTATTTTTTGAAATTTTAAAGTTCAATTTTGTTTTTAAATTATTACTTTGTTTGTATTGTCATTTTTTATTTGAATTTTTTATACGTGTAGAATGAAATAGGGTTTTGACTTTTTACTAATGATGAGTTATTACGTATAGTTTTGTATGTTATGTGTAGTTCGGTTATGTGTTGTATGTCTGTGTTGAAATTTTTGATTTATTGTTAAGATGGACGAAGATCAGTGGATGTATAAAGGTATAATACCTGAAGAAGTTGATATGGATGAAAATGAAGAAGAATGTGGTGTGAATGAACCACATGTTGATTGTTCGGATGCGTTCAATACTTCTCAGGTAATAATGTTCATGATTGTGAGTGATTCAATAAAATGAATATGTTGTAGGAAACTAAAATTATCAGGATTGGTTTGTAGGTGTTTGATAGCCAAGAGGATGTTTTGCGATGGGCTCGATCCGTTGCTTATGAAAATGGATTTGTGACGGTGATTGTAAGGTCTGACACAAACACAAGTAGTAGAGGAATGACTTTGTTTATGTTAATTGGTTGTGAAAGGAGTGATGAGTATAGGTGTAGGAAGAAACAATGCGTTTGAAGAGACACTAGGACCAGAAAATATAGGTGTCCCTTCAAGCTTCGTGGCAAGCCAGTGGTTGGAGGACAAGGTTGGATGATGAAATTGATTTGTGAGATTCATAATCATGAATTGAGTAAGTCATTAGTTTGACATTCATATGTCGGCGATTGACTAAAACTGAAAAGACACTTATTGCTGATATGACGAAGTCAATGACGATTGTATGTTTTTAGTAAGCATGTAATCGAAATGGAAGATAATATGTCCTTGTTGCAAAATGAACATGACTTAATTGTCGTATTTGATGCTAATTTTATTTCTTTCGACTCTGTTTTAGTTAATGTAATATTTGAAGTTAATGTAATGTTATTTTATGTTTGGAATGATTTAACATTTGAATTCGTTCAAATTTTATGTTATTCATATTCAAAAATAAAATAAAATCTCCTTCTAAAATAAAAAAATAAAGGCACAAGCTTCTTGCGGATCAAGTCGATCCGTAAGATCAAGTTGATCCGCAAGTGACTTACGGATCAACTTGATCCGTAAGTAACTTGCGGATCAACTTGATCCACAAGCTGGTTACGAATGAAGTTGGTCTGTAAGCCAGTCGCGGATCAAGTTGATCCGCAAGTTACTTACGGATCAACTTGATCTACGATTGACTTACGGATCAACTTCATTCATAATCAGCTTGCGGATCATTTGCGTCAACTACGGATCAAATATAGCTTCTGCGGATCAACAAAAACTATGCGGATCACGTCATAACATACACGAATCAAGCTGAATGAGTTGGGTGCACAAAAATATTTTAAAAATACACGGGAGTATTTTTGCCTTTTCACATAGGGTGCTGGGTGCACCTAGCAACACCTCAATTGAAGATGAGAATCTTACTTTGAATCATCTTTTAGAATCTATGTAATAACTAGCTAATGGATGTTGCCTCGGTTATCCCTTGTGGAAATTGTGATCTTAAAGCTCGACCTATTGTTTGTTACATTCTCACTTTAGTTATTAAGTTTGGATAATATAAATAAGAATAATTAATTTTGGACATCATATATCATGATATCAAATCAGTTTTTTCAGTTCCAAAATATTAATATATTTTCTTATAAAAATAGTAATATATTTTAAGTTGACTCCAAGTCCTACTCAACTTTTAGAAATATAAAATTGATTCTTAGATTAATAATATAAAAATATTTAGTTGATAAAGAAATTTCAAACCTTGACATATCTCGTGATATTTATTTTGACTTTGTTGTATACCTTCAAACAAGACATTATATATATATATATAATAAAAGTTCATCAACAACTTTATCTTTAATTAACTTTATCTTCAAAAGTGATGATGTAAGATTACCAGAATTTTTCTAGCAATTATTAAATTGTCATAAATTTTTGCCAAATATTTAAAAACAAAGAACCTTAAGAAAAATAAAGATGTTTCAGCCATGTACTGTTGCTAGAGGTGATTTTCACTAGCTGAGTCTAATGCCTTGTTCTTTTTTTTTTATCTTATGCTTGTCTTCTTCCTTTTTTTTTGTTCTTATTTAATAACAATCAAGAAACTGATAAAATTAAACTCATTTATACCCCATAAACAATATAAAAAAATCTAATTTAATTAGTTAAGTAAGATATGTGAATTATTGTACTTATTTGTTTTAAGGATAAGAAAACCATAAACAATCTCCTAAACTACCCACAAAATCTTTTAAGTCTCGAGAAATATGTAACTTTGTGAATATCCAACTACAATCAATAAGAAACGCAATATATATTTAAAATCAGAAATTGCATTCAATAGCTGTACGTGGCAAAAACATCTTAAAAAAAATGTTGGTTTAACAGTGTCAGAATTTTTGGTGCTTTAATAACTGCCAATTTTTATTTTGTGATTTTACATCGCCAATTTCAATTTTGTAGCGATGTTAGTGCCCTTAAGTTATTTGGTAACTTGGCAACTGACAATAATAAAGATTAAAACATAAAAAAAAAATTGTCATAAAGGCTAAAACATAAAGGTTTTTACGTATAGAAATGAAAATGTAAAATTTTGACAAGTATAGGGACCAAATAATTCATTAAATCATTGAAGCCACCAGCTCAACATAAATCGTCGTACTTATAGCCAACCACTGCTTACTACACAAAATAAGACTTGGGTAACTTAATAAACGACATCAGTTTAAACCTAACTACAATTGTTCTAATCAAACAAAGCAGCTTACAATAAACAATTACTGATTGATAAATTGCAAGAGCGATTATCAGATGAAAATCATTGTTTCTTATCAACTCAATCCCGATTTCTGATTTAATTATTAATAACATATCATAGAGTTAGCAGAGATACATATGGCTGTTTTTAATTCTCGTGTTGATGAGGCTTCTAAACCCGTGAATTACAAATTTACAAGCTGCAAGTAGTATTTATAGACAGCGGAATAAAAATGTTGTTCCTTCCTTTCTCGTATAATATTCGAATACAAGTCGATATACAAAATGTCAGAACTTACAGATTGGCAAGTGCTAAAAGTATGCCCCTCCTCCTAAGTTCCAACAGGCTTCAGTTTTGGCCTCTACCCCCCAAAAACAACTCAGCTTCTTCCTATCATCGACTTCGCCTCACAAACGCCAATAGACCTAAGGCAGCAACAACTGCAGCTCCAGCAGCAATGGCACTGTATGCCGATGCCCATGCTTCTGAATTAGCATATTTCCAACTTACTGAACTTGAATCAGTTCCATAACCATGTGTTCCAGAGTAGTCTAAATGCAATCTCAATCCCTACAAAATTCATCAATTCAAAGTCAAATTTATCTGATACTATCAAGGGTGATAGGTTCAAATCCCACTCAAATGACAGCAAGCCTTAGATGATTGCTCGCTAAAATGCTATGAAGCAGTTTTTCAGTTGAACGTATCTAAGGTTCTGTTACTAAGCAGAGTTTAAACTTCAATCCCTTGAACCTTTATTCTATCCACACATTTAAGTTCTTTAACCTTTTAAGACTATTGATTCTTGATACTTACAATGAACATTATAGATTTTTCTATTCCCATATGATTTTAAAAAAAATATGAAAAAATCATTAATCTAAATCCAGATTTTCTTCACACACCCCTTCCCCCAATTCCATTTAATCATACCTTCAAACCAGCCGTCTTCGCGTGGTCCACAGCTGCAGCAAGATCACTGTCCGAAGCCAGTACAACTTTATCATTGTCTTCATCTTCATACTACAAAAAAAATTGACCAGCTTGCATTAGGAAAACGAGAAAAAAACTGACTGAAGAATATAAATATAACATCTTGAAACTTACCAAAATTTGGGGCAGGTTCATGGGGTCAATATCATCACCGACTCTCTGAACGATGGAAGTTATAACCTCTGCCAAGCTCCGAGTATCTGAAGTTGAATACAAGCACATAAATCACTCAACTTACACTTTTTTACGTAATGTATAATTAACTTGAAAGTTGAAATAGAGCTACTTCGGGCAATAAACAAGTTTCTGGTACAGCTTACAGAATACCCATTATTACCTTCTTGCTTTCTTTCTCTCCTTTTATTTTTCAAAATGCATTATTATTTATTTCATCAAAACAAAAACCCAAGTATACGTCTTTGCATATCAATGTTGAACTACAGAAGTTTCTCACGTCTCATCACCCATCCATTTCTCCTTCTCTGTCTCTCTTTTATTCATCTCAGTATTAATAAGGCACAATCCCCTATTTGAATTATGGGATGTACAATATGTGCAGCTAACATTACTGAAAACTACAATAATGAATGCGAATTTACTCATCAATAGACTGAAAGCATGCGATATGAGCATATATTGTAACCATCATTGGCACTTTTGCATGCTAAAAGAGATAGAAGAGAGGTAAAGCACACATATACGCTAAGACATGATTGGAAACATGTAATAGTTAACATACCGCATGTGAACCTATGCAATCTGCCCTTCCTGTCTTGTAATTTGAACGAAAATACGTTCTGCATGCTTGACGTAAGATAAGAAATGGATCTCCCTGTTTCTCCTCCCTCGGAAATCATTTTCAAGGAAGCCTCGCTGTCATGTCAATAATAATATGTAATTAAACTAAAATATTGAAAATATTTTTTCCTAACAACATCGACGCATGTATATATAACCTTTGTGAATCCTCATCCTCCTCATTTGGAGCTAAGGCCATGGCCGAATCCCAAAATTTTTGTATCATGGAGTTGGCAGCTTCGTTGTTAAAATTGGGCGTATTTCCGACCTAATTAGTGAAGAAAATGAAACCGTCATTACAAATGACAAAAAAAAAGATCATGGAAGCCGAAAAAAAATTGAATTTCGGTGTCACGTAGTCTTCCTATTCAACATTAACATCAGCAATGCTCCAAACCCGGTAAGTGAAAGAAACAATTTCAGTTTTTTAGTCTTGGGAGCTACACATTGCAAGTAGGAGAGGGAAAAACAGTTGAATAAGTGCCCTCTGATTTCATTTGGTTTTCAATTCATAGCTCATCGTTTCATTAGTATGATATGCCACCTCCTTTTCTATTCCTAATACCCAGTTCCATGCTTTAAGCACATTTAAAAAATAAAAATTAGTTAACATCGGTTAATCTTTTGTTGCTAATCAATTATCAAGCTTTCAGATTCTTATATTCCCAAGAAGCTTAAGCAAATGGGTAAAAATAAAAGGAGGCAATTTTCCCCCAGGTTTAAAACCAAAATGCTAACTGAAGACCCACTCATCATTAATATGCATACATATTTAGATATCAATACATGTCAGTTCATATCTGAAACCTGAATTTATTTGTTGTTTTGTTTTTTCATAATCTGAATTTAGTTTAACATCAAAACAATCAATTAAGAACATGAAAAGTACCAAGTTTTGCTGACAATAATTTGCTATTACTTACAAATAAACAGCCTCATACCCCATTTCAAACAGGATTCAATAAAAGTTCAATGCACTCAACCTTAGTGGGTATAAACACAGTCAAAGAAAGCATACCTGACTAGCTGTCGCCACAGCCGCATGCGTGATATGAATCACATCAACCGTAGCAACAACAATGCCACCTGTTTTCAACCACTCAAATCAGAAATTACTAATACAAGAACTTTTTCCCCATCTCATATACTATCTATATTACCTCTATTAACCACAGGAAGATGCAAAAATTTTCCGTCATGCATAGTGTGAAGTGCATCGACTATTGGTGTATCAATTGTTCCACATTCTGGATTTGGAGTCATGACCTGTAGGATTGTGTTGACTTTACGTCAAATAAGAGGGACTACAAACGATAATTGAACGAACGCTCAGAAAGACTACTTTTCCTTCTAAAACATGGTGGTCCTAACGTCACTGGATCTAGATGTACCTTCTCAACAAGAGTTGACGATGGAGGAAGACTCTGTGCTATTACCCGCATCAAGATATCCTTTGAACTGAAATTTGTATGCAGGTTATAGTTCATCAAAACTATTCCGATGATAAACGTTAACAAAAATTTAATTTTTCAGTATAAGACAAAAGTAGAAAAGGTGTAACTTTTCAGAAAAAGGGGACTGGTGGCAATGCCCATATATAGCAACACACTCACGTAAGAATACCACAAGGTTTGTCATCAATCGTCACAACAGCTGAACTTGCACGAAGTTCAAGCATCTTCTTTGTTGTAGTCAAAACCGAGTCTGTTGGTGAAACTGTTACAACCCTGGAAAGTGCCACTATCTGCTGAATTAACTTGATATAATAACTTCAAGCAGGCAAACAAATTAAATTTGAGGCAACTTTTGTTCAGCCAAAACAAAAGAAGGTATTACCTACTTTGAATTCTCAGGAATAATTGTAGACAAAGATGGCTTAAATATCTGCTCGCGAAGAGTCTCCATGAATGTCGAATTGGAGGCTGCACAAAGACCAAATGAGTGAAAAAAATATGTAGAAACTGGCAACCTAATTAACTACGCTGTCCAATTATTAGAAATAAAAATTAGGCATACAAAAAAGAAAGTAACTGTACAAACCAGGAGTAGATGTTCCCCAGTGTTTTTCGATACCTTCAACTGCTGCCGCAATTGCCTTTCCTTTCTCAGCTGCCCTTTCCATACGGGCAATGGCATCATACAAACACTTTGCTATGTCAAGTATGGCAACTACTTCTCCATTCTCCACCACAGGTAAATGTCTGAACCTCCCTGAAAACATAATCATCTTTGTATTTATTCAAAGGGCACCGTACCGAAATAGTAATTAGCATGTGCCTATCTCCGTGTAATACCAACCTTGCACCATCTTTTGGAGGGCTTCCACAGCACGAGTATCAGAAAGGACAAATACTGGATTCCTTGTCATAACCTTGGAAACAGGTGTTTCTTCGAGATTAACTTCACGAGCAATAACTCTTGTTGCTATATCCTTAACCACAAAATTAGAATAGCAAATTAAGTATGTAAACTAAAAACTGCAGAATACTTTAAAAAAAAATCTTTCTTGTTAATTAATGGGTCATAAAGTCCAATAACTTACCTTGTCTGTGAGGATTCCACAGAGCAAAGCATTAGAATCAGTTAGTAATAGAGCATCAACTTTGCGAGCAGCCATCCTACGGCAAGCTTCATAGACGGTTGTTGTTTCAGGAACTGTCAATGCCTTTGAAAGCCGCAATGATTTCACAGTTCTCTCTCCCCTGATCCAATTCCAAGTAGAAAACAATGGCATCATCATCACATGATTTAAATGATAAAACCATAATAGCCATTTACTGAATCATCTCTTCTTACATATCAAAGCACGAAGCCATCACAAATTTGGGTAAAATTTCAAATGAATCATTTGAAAGCATTTAGCAGTTGCCTAGTGAGTGCTGCATTAATTATTAACTCCATGTAATGAATCAATTAGCTAAATGTGAGAATATGTGTTTCCATAAAGTGAAAATCACAATTCACATGAAAACGAAGAGAATAGTTATTCATTATAATATTTCAATTTGCCTTCATCTTTGGAATCGTATTTTAGCTTCTGGAATGGACAGAATTAACATGTATTTTATATTATTTAAATGTTTAATGTAAAAATCGTATTAAAAAAAAATTGGGTGCATACTCATAGTATAATTTAAATTCATAAAAAAATATTTTTAAATATATAGATTAAATGATAGATTAAAAATTAAAAACTGTATTTAAAACACTCAAGTTGAAAAGGAAAATCCTAATAAAATTGTGAATTATTCTTTATATATAGCTATTCTAATTATAATATACATATCGTTAAGCACAGAACATAACTATTATAACTTGTATATTGAGAGAATTTACAATTCAATTAAACATGAAACATTTGTCCAGAAAGCAAAAGGCATATATAGATGAGAAGACCGAAGATGAAAAAAGGAGAAAGAGAAGGAGAAGGTACATGGTGCGCGGTGAGGTAAAGGTTTTACGAGCAATAAAGTCAGGCGTTGAATGCTCAGAGCCAAAGGCTTTCTTCTTGGCCCGCGTGGGGCTATTGGACAAGGAACCGTTCCTTAAAGAAGAACCACCGTGACTCGACATCTTCCCGAACACTACCTTAACTTAACCGTGGAAATTCAAATCAAATCAAAACAAATGGAGGAGAAATTAAAGGAAAAGATCGAAATCATAAATGACCTAGAAGAGAAGAAAAGTGTTGACGCGAAGCAGCGAAGACGAACGAATCGGGAATGAAGGGGGTGGGGACGGTCGGAGAATGAGAGAAGCCGGTGACCAGCCGGTGAGAAGAGAAAGAGAGATCGAGAAGGAACATTGTGGTTGTGGCGCTGCTTGAAAAAAAAGGCGGGGTGGTCGGAGAGGAGAACTTTAAGCCGATTCAAATGGGGCCAATGCTATTGCTACACGTCACCCGCTTTTTTTTATTTCATACTATTTAGTACATTTATTGTTTTTTTTTTTTGTTCCAAATTTACTGTCGTAACAGAAATTGCGGTAAATTCAACACCTGCTAGTCTGAAATGTGAGGCTAAGGATGGCAATGGAAGAACGTGCTCTGTGTCTCTGATGTGAGGAAAGAAAAAAAGAAAGAAAGAATAGCCGTGTGTAATTACATTTATGGCCTCTTAACAAATTCAGTTATGTGGATATTAAGATCCGTTCGGGATGATATGTTGTCTTTTTGAAATTTTGTAAAATCAAAATTAATTTTCAATTTCAATCTTAAAATCATGTTGCAAAATAGAAAAGAGAAATTTATGGTTCTTGAGTTTCAGATAAGTCTCTCTTTGTTGTAACTAACAATCCAAAGATGGAAAATCAACTATCTTTTATCTTAACTACTCAATAAATATTGGTCTAATAGGTAAAAAACAAAATAATATTTCATAAATATATAAATTTGATTTTCACTATCAATGTGAGAATTTTATTAGTTTTGATTTAGGTTTGTCTTAACCCTTGTGAATTCTCGGAACCAAATTCATCTAAACTTTTTTCATACAGAAGAAGTTCAATATATGTATTCAAGTTTAAATCATAGTTTAAAAATTAAACCAATGATTGATCCGATCAAGATATCTGGTGAATGATTGAAATTGTGGATCACTAATTGACTAATATGTTTATATTAATAAAAAAAATTACACTCTATCTTTTAAAAAGGAAAAAAATTACATCATAAATTAATATAATTCCACTCATTCATTCTTTGAGTTAAATTTCATTGACATTCCTCCATGAAGTTCTAAACAAAAAATTAGATAGAAATTACTCATTAACATGTAGTGCTAACGAGTATGAAACAATAAAATTATTTTAAAAATCTAATAACTTTATGTGTTTATATTTAGAGGAGGGATCAACTTATTCTAAGCATAATTTTAAATTATGAGTAAGCTGATCCCTCTATATATATATATATATATAATTTGTCATATAGTTATCCATAAAAGTCTTGTAACTTAGTGATTAGTCTTTGGGCATTTGAATTTGAAGACTTATGATTAAATCTTGTTGGCATCAATCATGCCTATTTTTAAATTTAAAAAAATAAAGACAACATGCAATAATGGTATATTAGGTTAGAGGAAAATGGCCAACCATGTTTTGTGTCACGTAAAGGTGTTGTGGTGGGAAGGATTTGGGGATAATGATACGGAAAGGGGAAAGAGCATCAAGGTTTGATTGTGATAATGATAACGATTAAAAGTAATGTAAACTTTTTGAACACATCTTCATGAATAAGTTGGACATGATTACCTTGGATTGCATTGAGTTGAGTTTTTAGATCAACCGCCTATCTATAAAATTGATTGGGTAGTAACGGATCATATTGGATTAAATATACACACAATCCAATAAGTGATCTAACTAAAACATCTTAGTGGATAATAATATTAGACAAATCAATTAGATGGATTCAAGTTTTTTAATAATGATTAAGATAATTTTTTATCATTTTATTTCTTTTGACAAATAAATTTTCCTTTTGTATATTTATTTTATGTTATTGTCTTTTATCATTATTAACCCTAAAAAAATTCCTCTATCATTATTAGATATAAATTTGATGGTGAATATAAGTGTTTTAGAGGCAACACGCTACAAAGGATTAACATGTATATGTTCCTTAAGCTCTCCTTTAGAATGATAAAAAAGTGAATCTATAAATAATAATAAATAAGAAGTGCCAAATTAAAATATTTCAAGGAATTGAGAACATTTGACGTGAACTTTATATAAAAAAAGTTAAGTTATTTGCTTTGTTAATGATAAGAATAATAAATGGCTAACTAGTATGAAAAATAAATTGGAGAATATATTTGAAAACTCAAAATAACAGAGAATGAAAGTATAATTTCTCAAATATAGTTTTCTTTATTTAAAAATAAAACTATCAAAATGTATTTAAGATTGAGTATTAAAATTATTTTAAATAAATATAATTATTAATAATTAATTATAAAGCCTTTTGTATTTAAAAAAATAACTTAATATGTATAAATAACTATTAAATATAACGGTGTCTGTGTATTTTATAATACTACCTCCGGTCTATGGTCCTTACTGTAAGCTTCAAATAACTATTTCATTATGATTAAGAAAATTAATTAATTTAGTTGAGATAAAATTATTTTTTTCCAAAGTTACCCTCAAAATAAAATAAATAAATGTTCTTGGGTTATATTTTTCTTATTATCACGTGATTCTAAAATTAACTTTAATTAAGGATATTTTTATAAAAAAATAATTAATATAAAAAATATTTTAAATTGAACTTTACAAATAGGATCAAATTACACTTTTAACTTGCATCTTATAAGGTCCAAAGGGTAGTATATAGAAATAATTAACAGTGTCAAATTACACTTTTAACTTTGGATTGATTGATCTATTTTACATAAAAAAATTGATAAATATTTTGATTACAATGTTCTTACGAGAATTAAAAGTTAAAACTACTAATTTAAATATATGCTGAATAATTATACATTAAATAAAAAATCACTATCATAATATTTAAATTAAGCTGACATGCAAATACACGGTTAACCTAACTAAATTATTTTAATACACTGTCATATGTTTATATGATTCCTAGAAGTTTCGCAAATATTAATCAAGAGACAAATATATTAGTGATTAACGAGGATCAAATTGCAAACCTTCTTTTAAAGTCAGAGTCATAATCATGCAGCTGCACTACTTCATTAACAAGCTTGTAGCCGTTGATGCAGCTATTTCATGCCGTTACCTCTTCAATTAATTGAAAGGTTTGCCTATCAATTAATAAAAAAGAGAGAGAGTTATTCTTAGAGTAAAAACCTTCGTGATTTGATGCAAACATGTTTGGCCTTTTACGACATAAAAACGAAGAAATAACTACTTACTATTAGAAGAGGCTGAGTGTAGGAAGCCTAAATCACTGACTCATCAATCCAAGGGTTCATCTGTTTTACATTAATGTTGAAAGAATCATAGCTGAAAAAGCAAGTTCAAATATAAATATGTTTTGTAAATCTCACCCTCAGAATTTATTATAACCAACAAAAAACTAAAATGTTTTACTAATACTCAACATTGCCGTTGAAATGAATTCTTCGCCCCCACAATACAAAGCCACGCATTTTTTGGGAGATGAATGCTAATACAACACTTTCTAAAATAATTCTTTTTATTATTATCTGAAATCTATTGAGAACTGTAGATTTGAGTAAGCTTTAATTTTTAATTATTTAATAAATATCACTCTGATTTTATAATTGTCAATATAATTTAACCAATAATAAAAAAATCTATCAAAAAAATGTGAGTATAATTTGGTGAAGAGTAATAGTATTTTTTTTTCGAGGAAGAATATAAAAACATGCAACTGCAATATTTTAAAATCCAAGCCCATGTTCTTCAGTAGGATCCAAATTCGTAACTTGGAAACAAAATGCAAACCATAGGCCATAGCCCACAAGAGTATAAGACAAAACCGCCAAAAGGATAGCACTAAACTGACCCAGTTTTAGCGACTATATTTTGCATGTAAAAAATAAAAATGTGATTCTCTGTTACGATTAAAAAAATTAAAATAAATTTTTATTAAAGACGTTTATCTGTTATATCAAAACTATAAAAATCAAATATATTTTTAAACTAAGTTATTTAACAAATTTAATATTTTTACACTGTGTATTAGCACATTCATGATAAAATTCTCTAAACTATTTTAGTTTTAAATATGTTTTAAGTCGTAAAAATTGCAAATTTTAATTTTAGTAAAATTGTCAATTTTAATCCTCATAAACTTAATTATCTTAAATAATATCTCTTATCATTATTTAATGATAAAATAATATTATCTCCAATCTTTTGTATAAAAAAACAAATAATTAAATCGTCTAGAATAAAAATAATAATTAGATTATTTACTTAAAATTAATATTTTATAAAAATATTTTTATTTTAGTAATATCCATAATTTGATCTTATATACTACTAGGAGAATCCTAATAACATATTTTCCAACACACATTTTATTATTGGTTAATTTTTTTTTTGGAAATTACAAAATAATAATAGAGTCATTTAATAAGATGTGAGACCTAATTTTTTTTAATTTATAATAAATTTTAACCAACAAGATAAAGTGTGTTTAGAAGAATACCTTGTTAGCGCGCATTTCCCCATATTATAAGAAACATAGGACAATCAAATACCAAGGGAAATGGTGATCACATTTAATAGTATTGTAAATTCAAATTTTATTTCAAAAATTTCATTAAATTTAAATGTTGTTACTAATAGTCACATTTAATGTTAGGATTCATAAGTCAAGGAGCAAGTGCATAACAAATAGAGTTAACAGTGAATTGAGAGTATAAAAGAAAATTAACTTTTAATAAATTTAAAAAGTATCCATTATTTGTTATAATTGGGACAAAAAAATCAATTTGTTGTTTATATATAAGACTAGAAGTAATAAACTTTTACTAATAAATTTTATTTATATTGTTAATAGTCAAAAATGTATTTAATTGTATAATAAAAAAATGAGTAAATGTTTTTTTATTGATAAATATTAATTGTTAATTTTTTTAATGAAAAAGATTTAAACTCACAATTTCTCTTTTTCATTCTATCTTTAATCATCAAATTAATCTTATAATTTTGAGTAAAGGTCTTATTAACATACTTCACCATAAATTAAAAATGTTGAAAAAATAACAAAGGATAGTATGTAGTTAGATGTATCATGTGAATTATTTTGAAAATGAAAATTGACTGACATGTTTAGAAGAGAGTAAAGAAATTATTAATAATAAGAAGAAAATTGATAAAAATGATAATAAGTTAACGTGTGTTTGAATAACTTACAAAATCACGATAAATTAGTATGATGGTGTAAGTTAACATTGATTTTGATTAAATTTTAGATTATTTTTAAAATCACCATAGAATCAAATATAAAACATAAAAATCATGGTAAACTTGAAGCAAGTATAACTTATAATAATCATTGGTAATTGCCCGCGTCTGATTTTCAATATATAAATAGATGAAATAACAAACCCTGAATGTTATGACACTTATTAAATAATCAAAATAATTATAATTATAATTTTTAATACCAATCCAACGACAAATTCTTATCTATATCACTTAAACAGATATTTTCAATAAAAATAAAAAAAGAATTATACAATGAATATAGAAAAATTGGAAAAGTAGTAATAGTAAATATTTATTTAATTCCGAAATGGCATTTAAGGATGCTGACACGTTTAGCGAGAAGGCGAAGCATCCGTTTCCGTCTAAGTGACTTTGTCTACTTGTGTCCCCCAGAAGCCTTAAAGCTCTTCTCTGCTTTGAAAATGGCTGATTGGGGCCCGGTGGTGATCGCAGTGGTGCTGTTCGTGCTGTTAAGCCCGGGGCTTCTGTTTCAGATGCCAGCCAGGGGAAGGGTAGCAGAGTTTGGGAACATGCAAACCAGTGGGGCCTCCATTTTGGTTCACGCCATCATCTACTTTGGCCTCATCACTATCTTCCTCATTGCCATTGGCGTTCACATCTACACTGGCTAACTCCTGGATCTGGTTCAGTTTCACCCATCTATGTTTATCTCTGCCTTTTATTTAGTCTTTTTAGCTTTACAATAATTTCCTTGTTTGATCTCTATGTATCTTATGTGGGGTTGGGTCATGGGTGCCCAGAAAAAAACAATAGATTCAGATAAGGATGATGCTGCTGTGTGTGTGTGTTTTTTTTTTATTTTTTATCAAGATAGTATGGATCATGATCCTTTTTGCTTTGTGACGGTGAACATTATTTACAACGTTGGTATTATTATTATTATTATTGCTTTTGCAATCTCTTTCCTGGATTGGCCAATTGAACGAAAAAGGCAAACATGTAAAAGTCACCCACTTAACGGCCCTTTCCTTGCCTTCTTTTTTTCTTTAAACAGTTTTTCAATTAAAAACCTTTTTTTCAATAATCTTGCTAATCAGAACATCGGTTAAAGAATTAAAAAAAATATTTAATGTAAAATTCAAGAACATACAAAAATCATGAACCGCCTAACTTTTTACATTCTAATAAAAAACTTTCTATTACTTTAAGTTTTTAAAATAATATTCTTAGGATATAGGTCATATATATATATATATATATATATATATATATATATATATATATTTTTATAGTAGTATAATGTTTTTGGAAAGTTGGATATATTTAATCGAAGGTCTTTTTGAAAAGTTTTAGACTTTTAGACGAACGCTCGCCCCGTCAGGGTTAGCTATTTAGGTTTACCCGGTGAGGGGCACCCACGTGGTTTCGTACACCGAAAGCGTAGCATAAAGTAGGACTCCTTTATTGGCACTCTTATCCATAAAACAATTTTGAATATGACAACTATTAATCAATTTTATTTTTGAAATTAATATTATTAATTAATTTGGTTCTTAATAATAACATTACAATATTATTTAGCTAATTTAGTCTCTAACTTTAATATATTATTTTTTTTACTGCTGGTATATATTAAATTTAGAGACTACTACTCTAATAGTATTTGATTAGAATTAACTTTTACTCTCTTTTTAATTAAAAAAATACAATATTAGTAAATCACAAATTATCATATACACTACATTTCTAATTAACTAACCGTGTAAATTTATTTATATTCACCATCTATAAAAGTTAAATTCAATACAAATATCTTATAATTAATAATTATTAAAGTCAACAATTGAAATTATGAGTTTTTATAGCAAAGACTTTAATAGCCTAATAATTATCACTTTTAAAGATTAAATATTTTTTAACCATATTTTTTATTATAAAATTTATATCCGAGATCTTAATAGATACAGCTTAAATTTACTTGGATCAATGTAATGACAGTAAAAAAATAGATCCAAGCTCATATTTACTTGATTAATATAATCACAGGGACATTGTTTAAATAATATATATATATATATATTAAGGCATCTCACTTTAATTTTAATGTATCACACCCATATTTTTAATAACGTTTTATTTATTGATTTTTAATTCTATTTTGTAATTAATGATAGTTAAAAAAGATGAGTAATAACAATTTCCTCACTCAAAAAATAGTCTTACCCAACACTTTATTAGTTAGATTATAAGCTTTTCAGCTTTTTAATTCTTTAACTTATGACTTATAAGTTTTCAGTTAATTTATAAATTAGTTTTATCCAACATATAACTTTTTACTTCTCTCCCATATAACCCGTACTTCTGTTTTATTTGTTTCGCATCTCACACACTTTGAAAAATATTAAATACTTATCAGAGATCGGAATTTGATTCAGTTGATTAAAGATGTAGTCATTTTAATTATTAAAGGTCGGCATCATTCGACTCATCCGAAAGTAACATTCGAGAGGGCATTCCGTAAATTTTACTCTTTACTCACATAATAACAAAAGTTTCGTGTAACTCACAAACCTAAAATATTTCAACATCAATAACCAAATCTTTAAGAAAATAAAAATAAAACACAAATTGAGTCTGAAACATTAAGGTCTTAATGGTAAAAAGCATAAATTATTACGTTCACACTATTAAGGACTGTAAAAGAAAATCTAAGCTAAATGTTCTCCCTTGCTCATAGTTCAAGGTCTCGTAACCTATCAATTTGGAATATAACTTAAACTAATGAGACTAGGTCTTAGTAAGTATCCTAGGGACAACAACACCGTATAGTTTCTAAAACAAGACATATACACTTGACACTTTCCTCTCGAAAGCATATCATCATCAACATATAATCATATCCTTAATCACGTGTCACGCAAAACATCATTATTAACGTATAATCATATGCTTGATCATGTGCCACACACAACATAATGTTATAGATTTGGTATTACTAGTATTTTAACAACATTTTATGAAAAGTCTTGAAATTAAATAACTGTTTATCAATTACCTGTGAACATGTTCGTTATAAGTGATCTATTTTTTTTAGTAAACACATGCATGTATATTATTTCTTTTCATAGGTTCCATATAATATAAATTGAAATGTATGTTTTCAACTTCGCTATTTTATTTTTTTTGTAATTTTATCAATTTTGATTAAACAATATTTTGACTTTCCAATTTTAAAAGTAAACTAATTAATTTCTAACTCCAATAAACCAAATCCTTACATAGTGGTATTTAGCTTACTAATTTAGTTGTTCACTCAATTCATTACCCTTACATCTTAAATAAATTTAGTATGGAAAAATAAAATTATCTATCAGTTTTCGGTGACATTGGTTAAGAAGTTTAAAATAAAAATAAAAATTAGTATTAAAATTCATTTTTTAATAAAAAATTGTATTTCAAATTTGTTAATCAATCAGTGCTCTATTTGCCATTAATTTTTTTTTGTTCCAATTTTGGTTAACGAATTGGTTTGATTAAAATTTCACAAGAATAAAAAACAAAAATAAAAAATCCATGGGCCTATGCCTATTTAGCTGCATAAGTATGGGCCAAGAATCGAGCTGGAGATACCCACCCCATTTGTCTCTGTAGCCCATAAACGCATTCCCCCTTGTCTGCTACCTCTGTTTCTCAACCTCATTCTCATTTTCCGGTTTCTCTCTCTCTCTCTCTCATGGCGAATCTAGCACACTTCTCCAAGAGAGCCCTAAGAAGCGCACACGCGCTCGCAAGGCACCACGTGCAGCCGCAGCTGCTGGCAGCGGAACGCGCTTTTGCGACGGAGGCGGCGAAATCGATATCCCCGTCGGCGGATCGCGTGAAGTGGGACTACCGAGGGCAGAGGAAGATAATCCCGTTAGGGCAGTGGCTCCCCAAAGTGGCCGTGGATGCTTACGTAGCACCCAACGTGGTCCTCGCCGGCCAAGTCACCGTCTGGGACGGAGCCTCCGTCTGGCCCGGTTGCGTCCTCCGCGGCGATCTCAACAAGATCAGCGTCGGATTCTGCTCCAACGTTCAGGAACGCTCCGTTATTCACGCTGCTTGGTCTTCTCCCACAGGTTAGGTTTGCTTCCCTTTCCAACACTTTCGTTCCTTTCTGTTTCTCTACCTATGAAATGTGAATTCTGGATTTGTTCGTTTTTGTCGCTCTAATTAGAACTTGGTATTAGTCGGGATGAATTAGACTTTGGCTTATTCAATACCTTGCAGTTGCGTACTACTTAATTTACTTCTAAGTTCTAACATCAAATTGTTGCCCAAAAGAAGAAAGGATAAGTGTGGTTTATGTATTTCACTGGATAAACAGTAAGTCATGTTTGGATAATCTTTTCCATAATCACTTGTAGGAGAAGTGTAATGAATTGAGTATCTTTCGTAAGCTAAAATCAACTTACGCAATTCAGTTATTTTTTGGACTAATTAAATGAAAGGGATTCTATAAAAGTTAAGTGCATTAGTTGCTTTTAACTCATGGGAGAAGTTCAATTCATTTTACCGTGTTATTTTTTCTCTTGTAAGTGTCTATGGAAAAGTTTATCCAAACAAAGCCTAAATTTAAATAATAAAACAAACAAACTTGGATCTGACTTGCTTAAAGTGAGCAATTCATTTTAGAGGATAAAATAAATAATTTCAGTAGTTGATGATAAAATCAATGGTCGATATTGGGTGCGTATGCATGACAAATTATGAATGTGTTGAAATGTGAAGCATCAACAGTTTATTTTTCTCAAATCATATCATTACTTACTTTATCTCTATTCATTTTAGAAGAGCCTAATCCAAGAAGCTTTGGGTGAAATCATGCCACTTGTCTTGTGTAAAACTTTCGTGCAACAGTGTTGTACCAAATAGCATTTTTGAATGAAATATTGTTTCATTGCTTAGCCTTAAGTCCTTAACTTCTTAGTTGACATCTGCGTGAATGTCCTTGAATATTGAGAGCTAGATTGCTTTTCCTTTCCTGCACGGATAAGAAGGAATTAGTAATTTTCTAACATCATTCAAGATTGTAATATTTTTAGAGAGTGAGGATGAGGTTGAAGTGGAGTTTGTTACAGATGCTTGTTTGATCTGATTACTTTGCTTTGCCAGGGCTTCGATCTTTAGGTGGCTTGGGTGGTACACTATGAAGTCATGAGCATGCCTTTGCATGTGTTTTTGTGTTGTTTGGAGCAATGATACTTCTGGTCATTTAGCTTGTTATTTTCAGTCTACAGCTGTCTGGCACTGGGGCACCTTGGAGTGGGTTTTGTGTCCAAAACAATAATGAGTTAATTTTGATTCTACCGCTATTATTGGTCTGTTATACTTCTATGTAATGGTCCAATCTGATACTTACAATCCCAATTTTCTAATTTCTATACATATATACCATTGTGGGCTGAGTTTTTTCTGGGGTTCTAGAAAGATATTTTTTATGCTTGTTTTAAAATAATAATAGAATGTGATATTCATTATTGAGCTGTTTGCTTTTAGGTCAAGAGTTAGTCATCAGCATACTTCTTTGCAATTGTTTACTGTTAAGTGGAGTTGAATTACATTGCAGTTTCCATATTCAATTTGAGATCCTTGAAAAATTCATATGGAATAGGCTTAATTATGGTTTATGAATGTATGCTTATTCATCGTTTTATGCTTTCTTCTGCGAAACAGGCCTTCCAGCTGACACTTCAATAGAGAGGTACGTGACAATTGGAGCATACAGCCTGTTGAGGTCCTGCACTATTGAGCCAGAGTGCATTATTGGGCAGCACTCCATCCTCATGGAAGGTTCATTGGTGGAGACACAGTCAATCCTTGAAGCAGGGTCAGTAGTTCCACCAGGAAGGCGAATTCCAACAGGAGAACTGTGGGCAGGAAATCCAGCGAGGTTTGTGAGGACTTTGACCCATGAAGAAATCTTAGAAATCCCCAAACTGGCAGTTGCTATAAATGATCTGAGCAGAGACCATTACTCAGAGTTCCTTCCCTATTCCACAGTATATTTGGAGGTTGAGAAGTTTAAGAAGTCTTTGGGTATTTCTGTTTGATGTTCTTTTTTGTTATTCTTCAATGTATCTGTTAGCTGGAGTTTTGCTTGTAAGGAAATAAGAATTAAAACAAAGAGAGCAAGCTTTTGTATTTTCTTTGTATTCCTTGCTGAAAGAATTGGCTTAAAACATCGTGTTCTATATAATTGACTGGAGTGATATGTTCAGAGATGAGATGCATCTTCTGAGCTTTAGGCATTAGTATTTTTAAGTCCCAATTGGACAGATTCTGATGTTTCCCCCTTTTTATCCATTTGTTGCAAACAAATAGAAATCTTAAATGCCAGGTGACAAGCAACCTTGATCCACTTGGCAAGTATGCTTTCAACCGGTGTTTAGGTGGACAAGGGTATGGGACTATGGGTAGTTCTTCCTTGTCGTTGATGATGTTAATATGCACCCTTTTCCCATGGAAATAATTCAAGTAGTCTCTGAGATACTTTCTGTGTCTCACTGTAATGTATAAAGATAAAGTGTTTGTTTGGACTAGCGTTTGTAGAATGGATTTGAGATTAACGTGAACTTATAAAATTGATTTTTAGTAAACTTGATTTTTGTTTGGATATATATATTAGAAAATTGATTTTTACATTCAACGATGTTTTGAACGTAGCTATCAAAATAGATTTTGAGTGTTTGTAGATGTATTTTGTATTTGGATTTATTATTTTTATATATAGATTACTAATAAAAAGCACCTCCTCAATAAAATTTGCAGACTAAATTAGTATAATCATTCGTATAAACCAGTACAAAAATTATTTTATGGTAATAAAGCATTCGGTTGCCCAAATATCTCAAGTGCCTCGATGATTATGAAGTTAGTTAGTTACCAAATTATTTTATATAAACAACACTGAGGCTATAATGAATAATAACAACACCAAAATTTTCTTTTTACAGCAACATCACCGATTCACCATTCACTGAATAGTTAGTTAGTTACCAAGTTACATTACTTCATGTGCATTGATAATGAAAATGAATGAAGGGCAAAAATGAGAAGTCTGGAAGCCTACCCTAAGAAGCCTATAGTCTCGATCATAATTTTAAAATTGGAATTGATAATTAATTCAATCCAGACAAATGATTCTCCTTTAATGATTTAAACAATGAATTAATTAATTGACTCGAATGATCCGGTATATATATTCAATGTATTAAAAAATATAAGATATCATAATACAAATAAAACTTGACAAATTTAAACAAAACACTTTACTTAATTTAGTGATTAGAAGCATTGTCTCAAGTTTGGGAGCCAGAATTCAAGTCTCATCTTGTGCATACTTTACATTTTACATTCACATTCAAATTAATAGGGGTGAGCAAAAATTTGCTACCCGACCCAGAACCGCAAGAAACCGAACTAAAAAGAGGTGTTCCGTGGAGAAAGGTAAAATAATCGGTTAAATGCGGATGAAACCGTCGGAAGCCACACCCGACCGCATAAGAATCTAACGGTGCATTTCATTCATTTTAATTTCAAATAAATCTGGATCGTCCATTAAGGTGTATGGATACAATTGTCTACGAAAGCGCCTGAGAGAGTGCTTCTGGAAAGATGGTGCATTTCATCTTATTAGAGGGTGCTGGGTTCAAATCTGGATAGGTGCATTTCATCTTTTTTTCAAAGAAAATGTCGAATGCAATAATCCAGTGACCCGCGGGTTAACGGTTCACCGGTTAGACCACAAAATCGGCCGGATCACTAGTCTGGAATGAATGATGTGGGATTCATTTGTTTTATTAGTTTGGTAAATTTGTTTTTGATAAAAAAAAAAAAATTGAATCCGTGAATGCCATTGTAATGTGTATTCAAGTTAAAACCTGTGGTATGTTGGAAAGAATTAATTCTACTAATCTGTCAAACAATCACTAAACTTTGGGCCTTATGAGCAACATTCAACATCAGCCGTTTGTGTGTGTGATCCATAATTGATGTTTCTGAAAATAATTTTGAAAATTCAAATAATAATTTGATGAAGACTTTGATGCACTAGGAAAGCTAACTCCAAGTTATTAAGAAAAATGTGAGGGGTTGGTGGCGCCGGGCCAAAGGGCAAGAGGCCTCCCCACTTAGATAGTCAAAGATTCTTAAAATTCTTATTGCGGGATTTGTTGTCAAACACGTTTATTATCTTTGTGATATAGTTGAAAGCATTGAGATTCCCGGTGTTATGTGATGACATTGGCTCCACCCTTACGAATAGCAACATCATTGGATCATTTTCCACCAAAAAATCTTCTTAGGAGGTACTTTAGATGCTACTAGCTCCCAATTACCGGATTTTATTTTTTATTTATTTCTCTTTGACGTATAATGGATATTGTTTCACATCTAGGGAAAAGAATAACTGTTTGGAGGAGCCCTCGTATTTGGCGCTTCAACATATCATCAATGAGGGATGCTTTGAAAAAAAATATTTCTATTGCAGCACTGGACCATTTTAGGATATAAAATGCCACGACTCCACTTTCATATATTAAGTGAGCTGGAAAATTCCTAATTAGTCAGGGAATTAGGACATGGATCTAAAGTTGTATTAATGATATATTAGTGTTAAAAATGGCCACTTGAATTGTAAAGGAAAGGTAAGATTATATACAGGTTCAATTTATCATAAACCACCAACCTGCATGAACTCAACAAAATTATGTATTAAAACATAATGGATCCTCAAATAATTAGACTAATTATTATTCCCTTTTCCTCTGGGAGGAGGGTGGAAGAAGAGATAGATTTGAATAATGACAATTAGTTGGCACAGTGTTGGAAGCATTATTTAAAACATATTCGATTAGAAAACCGGTGAGGAAGGAAACCTCCCCTCTCTGGACTTAATATAATCATCAACTATAATGTAGGTATAGGATGTAATGGAAATTTATATAATAATTGATAGATATTGACCTCTCAACCATCCTAATTTAATTCAAAATCTCCCCAATATATCTCATCCGCTTTCTTCTCTTATAAAGCAAGCCACTTCAAGACCCTTATTCTTCCATAACGCCAGAGGCCTCCAATAAAACCCTTGTTTCTGATATTTGGATCGTTGCTGGAGGATGACATAGCTCGGAACTCAAGCCTATGTTCTTCATACACAAAGGTAGAAATTGCTAATGTTTATAGTAATTTGTTCTGTTGGAGGAATACATGGGGATGTTGGACGGTTCAATCAAATCAAATCTCCTAATGGCTGGGTCCTTTGGTATGATTGAGCCGTGCCAATATCAAATCCTGCTTAACATGATTTTTTTTTATAGATTATATATTTTTTAATGGAGACAAATTTTATTGAGTCAAGTAGGATTATCATGTAAAACTATCTTTTTAGATATTTAATGTAATTATATATTCAGAATTTAAATTTTAGACTCTTCCAATAATCCCACATACTTGTTGAACACAATTGTATTTAAAATAATTTATAATTAACATCTTACTAAGATAGCATTTGAAAAATACTTTACTTTTCAAAATGAAACTTTACCCTACATGCATGCGCCTAAACAGTTTAAGCCTTTATGACTATTCTCATCATTTACTTTGTAAAATGCAAAGATAGGTATGTTAACAGTGGCAAACTTATTCGTACCTCAAGGGTGGATAAATGTTTCCCCCTCAGTTTAGGAAAATTACGTATAAGTAGGTTTTTATATTTTATTTCTTATCCTTGAAATTTTGAATTTAGGTTATTTTTGGATAAATTTCTTTGTAAATACTTGTAGAAAAAGAAAAAAAATTATTAATTTTTTTCAATACGCTAAAATCGATTCATTCACTTTAGCTTTTGAAGTATATTTTAGATGATGAGAAAAACTCAATTTGTTTTACATTCTCATTTTATTTTCCTATAAGTACTTTTATTTATTTATTTTACTTTTTTTAGTGTAAAAAATGACCTACTAAACCTGAAATACATTTGAGTACAAACTTCTTTTCCAAGTCCAATAAATTTCAAATATTGAACCATTTGTTTTGGGTCAACTTGCATTTAAACGACCAAATTACACCAAAGATCAAAGAACGGGCTCAATGTTTGGTTTGCTTCATGTCTAAAAAACACCATGCACCTACGTCACACGGGAACATACCTCCTAAATTACCAAGTAATAATAAGTGAAGGAAAGATCATGTAATGTATCATGCCCTTATTACACGAGAATGATACTCCCATAGTCCCTTTGCAAGGGGAGGAAAAACTGGTGTACATTCATCTAAGAATTATACATCTTTCTTCTTCTAATTTTTGTTACTTTTCAGCTCCTACTTTTTCTAATTTTAATATCAGAGCCCTTTCGTGTAAATCAGGACCATTACTTCAATAATTTTTTTTGTGCGTTTTGTAAGTTACGCACTGGCACATGTCATTGTATGAGCAAGTAGAGTTTCTCATTGAAATGTGGTGCTGCTTCAAAGAATAAAAAAAGACAAAAAGGTGACGGGAATATAGTTTTTGATAGTACACAGCAACACTTTTAAAGACATGAAAATTTCCACACCATTTTGTTAAACGTGATAGATAATGGTTCATTGCCTTCATTAAAAGATAAATTGAACATTGAAATAGTACGAGGGAAAGAATCAACATCCAAAGGACGAGTCCCCTTATAAAGTCTATTCCCATTGAAAGGGAAATAGTGGAGGGGCCTCATTCCCCTGAGATCCATTAGAACCTATGTTATACATTGATGAAGAATCATTGGGGCCCAAAACAGGGTCCACGGAGCCCAGGCTGTTATCATGCAGGCTCAGGCCCAAGGGTTGCATAAGGGGCGAGTGAGAGTTCACCATCAGGTTTAATCCATTTCCAGGACTGAGCGGTTGTGGTGGTGATGACAGAAGAGAGAGAGCACGAGAGGTGTTGTTGTCTTGGATCGAACTTGTTAGGCTATCACAGAACATTTTGCATCTCAGCCCATCGCTTTCTGAATACAGGCTGGTCCTAAGAAACATCTGGGCCTGGCCCACGGAAGCACCTGGAAGATGTGGGCTCCGGTTGTTGAGGGTGTGGTCACCTTGCATGAATGCCAATTGCTTCCCTTCTTTGAAACCGGCTGGAGAAGATCCAAGAAAAAGGTCCTGTTTATCAGCCAAATGCACCTGGTGGTGGTGTTGGTTGTGCCCATGAAGCCTAACATCACCAGAAGTTGTAAGAACTCCACCCCAAGTAGGATTCACCACAGTTGTGGATGGGTACTCATGTGAACTTGAGAAAGGTAGCAACTGTGTGCCTGATAAAATTACTACTAAATTTAGTCATTGACTTTCTAGTGTGTTGGTATATTGCAAGTCATGGAAGGAAAATATTATAATTTTTTTAGAGTTTAATTTCTGTGACTTTCAATGTAAAAGATAGTAAATTATCATGAAAATTTAATAATTAGATGACGGTATAAATCTTGTATGAACTATTTTTTCTAATTTGTTTTATTTGGTACCATCATAATTAGGGTCTTAAGTTCTCTAGTGGTACCCACGAGCTTTTGTCCTTTAGATCGATTATGAGACTAATTCTTGATTAGGACTTAGTCACACTTAAAACTCATCACCTCTCTCCAAGAATATATTTTGTGAGAGATGAAACTTAGGTTCTCCTCCACAAACTAAGCTACACCTATTAGATATTTTCTCTAATTGTTATACTATATCATTATGTGTGTGGGCGAGGGTCTTGGTTATAGGTGGCCGTGCCTAACCAATAATTGATGTACTATGTTATGTGTTTGTTGTCGAGAAATGTCCAAACCGTGTAAGAAACTGGGGGCGTGACACAGGATAAGATATTTAAGCAAAATAGAAAACTACTTACACAGAAACAGTCTAGGATGGCATCTCTCACTCAAAAGAAAAGCAAAAGGCTTGTGTGTGTTGTGTGTGTACTGACACGTTATTGTAATGGCCACTGGATTGTCATTTGCGTGGACATGAATGGACCAAATCAGGGATGGTGGCAGGCAGCGCACTGAGGCTGAGCTAGGTAAGTGCATTGTGTTATTTCTTACTCTTTTTAAGATTTGTGTACCTATGTGGGGGATCCTCAGCAGATGTCTGCTCCAAATCTAGGCACATACGGGTCCACTCAGATAATGTAGCTAGAACTGGAAGCTAACCTTGGTAATTCGACAAAAAACTACCAGAGCGCGTTAGAGATTCTGGTTGGGGCTTTCTTCTCCGTCGGTTGTGCCCGTCTAACCGCTTCCTGCAGCTCCTTTTCCCCTCATCAAATTCCTCCAGTGAATGGAACCTACACAAGGGTTCATCATTCAAACCACTACAGTCAGGTAAGATGTCATTTCAACTTGTCAACATGCCATGAAATGTACCCAAATAAATTTAAATGCACATGATACTTAAAAAGTTAAAATAGCTAACCAGGATTTATCAACTCAATAATACAGGCCTTATGAAAGTCATTTTCTCCCCCCCTATTGCAGAATCTACCGGTATGTGGCTTTGTCAATGCATCATCCATCAAGTACAATTAAAGCTATAGCCTATATGACTTCAAGAGGGTGGTCTCCTAAATTAGCATCATACTTATTGTAAATTAAATTAACCATTTACAAGTGTTTTTAATGCATAAGTTCCAGCTCAGCATGGAAACCACCCACGAGATAATCAGGTATCTTAGCATGGAATTATCTTAATTAATCCGGCAGAATTTTCCAGTATAGTCTCCATCAATTGAGATTCCTTTTTTTTGTTGAGGATTGTGCTTCTACCTCCCCCCTAATGGCTAATGATCCCTAAATTAAAAGATTAGGTGTCTAATGGTCCAATTGCCAGTTGGTAAATAATCTTTTTGTAAGCAGTTTTTAAACTTTACCGCCTACTTCTTACTCTTGGTGATCTCCTAGACTTAACTCATCAAAACTTATTGGTTACGAAGGTATCAGTTACACATGATACAAATCAAAAAAATAAAAACATTAATTAATTAAGAGAGCAAATGGTGAGAAATTTCATATGAAACATGCACCTGCTACACTGCTGGCAGAACCTTTGTTTCTGGCCTCCAATTGAGACCTGTGCAGTCTTGGAATGGACTTCACAGACCTTATGGCGCCTATGATAGTCCCTGCAGTTACTGAGATCAGCGTGGCACCCATCCACAAGGCATGACACTGTTTGTGTCCCGTTGCTAAGGGCACGAGCTCTCTTAGATGACCCTGAAGTAGATGAGGATGTCATTTTGGAGACTCCAACAGCATCTTTGGACTTAGTCAACACTGATTCTGTGCCAGAATTCCCCACCTGGCCAAGCTTCAAGTCAACAGAAAATTCCCCCTTAGTTCTATACATTCCATATCTGCTTGAGCCTTCCATTGTTTCCATGTTGGGTAAGTTTGCCTGATCCACTTCACTCAAATCCCAAGAAAGTGCTTTCAAATTCCAGTCCATAACAAAACACTTACACTTTTTCAGCCCCTCTTTGTCTTTCTTTGCTCACCTTTCTGTATACCACACCAAGATGCCCCTCAAATCAATTGCATGAAAATTGAAAAGTAAGAGAAAATTTAAGTAGGAAGAAACATTGGACTACACACACTCATAGAAAAAAAGAAGGTGAACCAAACTTCATGGAAGTAAAAACACATTAAAGTGATTAATGTGCACCAACCGAAATTCTATTCAACAAGATTTTTAAAGTGACAACTGATGGGGGAGGAATTTATTATAATAAAAAAAACAAAAAGAGAGACAACCATAAAATAGGCTCCTGGTATACAACTATATTCAACAATTGTTTGTCCGTATTTAGCAAGAGAGAGAGTGAGAGAAGAAACCTTCACCAGAGAGAGTGTTGAAAATACGTAATAATGACTAACAACAGCAGCCAAGTTGAAAGAGGTCCAAGGAAACCGGAGTTACAATTAAGTTGCTACAGAATACAATGAAGCAAATAGATGTATTATAGGAAGAGAAAAAAAAAACTAAAAAAACATTAAAAGAGATAGAAGTGAGTGTTGTAGACAACTGTAGCTGAAGGAAGCTTACTTCTTCCCTTCACCACCAAAATTGCCACTGGACAGTCAAATAAAGGAACCAAATTTTTTCTCCCCTCTCTTGTGTTTTTAAAAATAGAAAGAAAACGGGGGGACAGAAAGACAGAGGCTTGTATGTAATATTAAAGAAGGAACCCTACAAAGCATACCTTATTTGGCACTTAAGAAGATGAAACTGTGGATTTGTGCAGACAGGAGGTGTGGATAATATATTGAAAGTTGAACTTGATACTAGGGGAGGACAGAGAGAGAGAGGGAGAGGGAGGCAGAGAACAAGAGCAAAAGCAATGAAACTCAAAAAGGGTATGGATGATATACTAACAAGGTTCAACTGAATATTTTAACAATTTAAAAATGCATTTTTCGAGATATGGGACCTCTTCCCGGCATGTAAAACTTGAGAAAGAAAGGAAAGAAAAGGAGATATAATAAGGACAGGCTGTTGGTTGCTTTCAGCTTTTTTAGTCAGGAAAGAGAAGTACAAAGAATGGATGCTCAAGACAAGGCATGTGGCATTGTGTTTCACATTCCATGGCATGTCTTTCCTTTATTAGGATTAACTTACTATTTTAGTTTTCTACCCTACAGTAACACTTTGTTTAACTGTCAGGTAGGACAGAAATAATAAAACAATAAGATTAAAAATATGTAATAGACAGGATGAATTATTTAAAAACAATAAGAAGAAAAAAAATGGTCTCATTTGAATAAGTGAAAAAAGTAAACTAGAAAACTACATATAAAATTTTTCCCTGTAATAAATGTTCTAAAGTATGAAATTTGACGTGTTTTGAGTAGGAATGTTGACTTTATCCAAGATCTAAACTAAATTGACTTAGGTGAAATTCAAGTGGATTGAGCCCTAACTTATAGTGATGATAGTTTTACTCTTTGACACAAATGAGACGTTACAAATAAGAAATAAATTAATTAACTTCAGTCAATACTTCACAATTTGATCGAAACGATCTAGTACTTTAGGTCGAGATGATCCATTACACGGAGATTAAGCTTTTTTAACTAAAAAACTATAAATATGAAAAAATAGATATGCTTCCTCTCACTCTAAAGTTTTACTCGAGGTGAGAAAAAAATCTTCTAGATGAACTCTGAATTTCTCTCTCCCACGCAATTCATCCTTATTTAAATAAACAAACTTACAATTTTTATTTTATCTCTTTGTGTCTAATTTTCTCATTCTTATATTCATTGAATTAAATAAAGGGTAATTTTGCATTTAAGGTGTGGTATAATTGTATAAATGACTAGTAATTTGAGATCTTTAAGAAGATAATAAGGTTTGATTTCTCACCGTATAAATTGAGAAGCGTCTATGAATGGAGGAAATATCTGTTTACCAGTATTTTACATTCTTTAAGAATAACTCGTGACTGTGGATTGTGAGGATATCTTTTGTTCACTCCACATTTATAAAAAAAAAAAATATAAACATATTTAAGTAAAGGTTCAAATAAAAATTTAGTAAGTAATTAATCATTTTCATCTCTCTGATGAGAGAGAAAAAAAAAGAGTCTCATGAAGCCCATGTCTTGTTAGTATATTTGTTTTGTGGTGGATAAATTTGGGAACTTGGTGGTGTAGAGTGTAGCCCACACGGGGAGCGACAGCGGGGAACAAAACAAAAGACTTGAAATTTGAAAATGAAAACCTATATATGGTCTAAGACTCTAAGTTAATTTAAATGGAAAAAATCTAATGGTCATGTTGTTGTACTGTAGTTTGTTGGCAGAAGGCTAATGATGAGTGGTGCTGGTGGGCCTTTGCATTTGCAGTAGACGCTCGCCATTAATTTAGAGGGCTCCAGATTTAGATGCCTTACACAACAATTAATTATTAGACTCAATAAAACCTTCACATACCCAAACACCTCTAGCACGTCATAATCCTTACTCATCTGCGATGCCGATGCTGCGTAATTGCTATTTATGTTTCTCGGAAAGCTCTATAGAGTACACCACTAGAAGATGAAGAAGAAGAAACATAATGATTCTTAATATAAACTACTGCTAATATGCAACCAAATATACCTAATTATCATAAATTTATGCATTAATTCCTTTTTCAAACGCTAATCTAACGATAATTGTTAAGGGGATTTGGTTCAACAGGATGCCGGGTATTATCTTTCATTCACACGCATAAAAAAATCTATCAATAATCATAACATTGACACTTGAATTTAGGAGAAAAAATATTTATGGAAAATTTATAAGATCACCATAATTTTTCTTTAAATTTAGTATTTTTTTTTTAATAAATTATTTTCCTTCATTCGATTTTTTCCTTATAACGTTGAGAATATTCTTGCGGCGTCGATAGAATTGTCTTGAATGAGTAAATAAATCAGTTAGTAGAGAGTTGTTATAACTTTGCCGGTGGTCAGATTTCTATAAATCAGGAAAACCAGGTATCCAATATGATATCTAAATATCAGGAAGTAGGAACTTAACAAAAAAAATAATTTTAATTTAGGGCGATTATAAGATAGGTAAACTTAACATAGTCAGCCCTTAATTGGACAAAAAATAATTAATTGGGTTTAGTTGAATTTATTATAAGAGTGGATTAGAAATTTTAACTCAATTCAAGTCTAAGTGAGTTATGTGTTGACTTTATCTGCCGTAATTTAAAAAAAAAAAAAAACAAATAGGCTGTAAAAGGGCGACTTATGTATTCACTAACTAGATGAAGAACAAATAAAATAAATAAATAAAAAATCTAAGTATAATCACAATGATTATAAATTAGTTTATCAAATCATCCAAATAGTTGAAATATCAATTGCGTCGACCAATTATTTTAAAGAGAAAAATTAAAAAAAAAACATTATACTTTAATTCATTGACAGTAATAAATCTACAATTACAAATAAGTTTTGCTAGGTTACAAAAAATACACGAAAAAAGTCAACATATAATATTAACTCAACCAATCTACTAAACAACGTGTTTAATTAAATTGAACTCATTTTGACTTTTTACAATGTGTCAGAAATCTCAATCCAACTCATCACCCTACAACTACAAGAAGGTTACTTAAACGGGTTAATTCAATGGATAAACTCACTTCGTCATCTCTGTCTTTTTGCATTTGTTATGATAACCAAAAGAAAATATGCATACAGAAAAATTGAAGAGTTTAATATTCAACAGTGTCTTGATTCAGCTATACATTGGAAAGGAATCCAAGTATAAGATATGAAGATTTGTCATAAAACCACCATGAATATAAATATATACGTAAAAGAAAGAGAGGATAGGATATGGAAAGCAGCGAGTTGCGACTAGTCACTGCAGGCTTTTGGACACGAAGGTCCTGCTCCCTGGGAGAGGGCCTTGGCTAGTCAATTATTGCCCATGCCTTTTACTAGGGTCCTGTGCCAGGGTAACTTAATTGGTTTTAGCACACATTGCTGCTGAGTAATGTGTAATTGCCTTCTCAATCTGATGAGATCATGAGATGTCACCACCTTTCTTGGCATAAGTGGTTCACAAAAGTTTCATTTCAATGCAATGAAACTAAATACTATCACATCATTGCCACCTGATATAAAAAAAATTATGTTTTGTTTGCTTTTCAAAAGAAAGGTAAACTAAAGAAAGTGAAAAAAAATATCTGAATAAAATAAAACAAATATCTCAAATAAAAAAAATACAGCCGTTCAAGAAAAAATTTGAATTTGATTTTCATAAAATAGACTCTTGAGAATAAAAGAAGAATAATAGTTTGACTTTTACTAAATTTCAGATCTAATCATATAGTCAATAAAAAAAATTAAAAAAAAAACTTGTTATTAAATTGATAATATATTATATCCCTGAAATGTGTTGTAATGACAAATTAGATCCTTAAAATGAAAAATATAAATTTAGTTTTTAAATGTACAAAAAGTATAACAAATTTTAATGTTTAAGAATCAAATTGATAATATATTATATTTTCAAGTAAAAAATTAACATTAAATTATAAAATTTATAAATCAATTTGTTATTAAATTATCTAAATAACTAGTATGTTATACTTTTATCACGTCCATAAATTAAATTTGAATTTTTCTTTATTTAAGAACCAATTTATTAATAATTTACACTTTTAGGAATGAATTTAAGCATTTACTTGCTAATTAAGAAAAAAATAAACTAATGATAAAAATTACCATGAATGAACATAACAATCTATGCCTTACATTTACAAGCAAAAACATCCACCGAGCACATTTCCAACTACCAAATCACATTACTAACTTTATTTCAATAACACCCAAAAAAGAACAGGTAACGGAAAATATTTTTTAACCTTTTTAAGGAAAGTGTTTTTTTTTACTTGAATATATTCAAATTGATTTTTTTTAAGGAAAATATTTTTTTTTACTTAAATATATTCAAATTAGATGGACATATTAGGAGGGTTTGGTTGGACTGCTTTCTATTTTTATTTTCACTAGAAATAAAAAATGACGATGAAAATGTGCTTGGTTGAATTTTAAAAACATTTCCAGTAGAAATATTTTTTCAAACGAATCAAAAATTAAAAATAATAAAATATTATTTTCAGTGTTTTCAGTTAAAATCAGGAATCTCATTTCGAGTAAAATGAAAACGCGGTGAAGAGAAATCTAATTTTAAGCAAATCTAAAAATACATTTCATTTTGAAAACGCATTTTCAGTATTTTTGTTTTCTGAAAGCAGAAAACAAAAAGTCAAACCAAACACGTTTTCAAAATTCTAATCTTTAGAAAATGAAAATAATTTTCAGAAAATGAAAACAGAAAATAAAAATACAAACCAAACACACCTTATAATACAGAAAATTGTTGAGTAGATAACCTATCAATTTAATAAAACAAGTTAGTGATTATTGCACGAAATTCTTAAATTTTAAATGTTATTAATATATATAAATTAAAAACTAAAACAATAACAAACATGCATAAATAGTTTTAAAATGATATATCAAATTCAAATAAAGATGATATAAAATGAAATGTTTTAACTTAAAATTTAAAAGATGAAATTTATTTGATTGTTATTATTTTTATTTTTTAGTCGAAATGTTATATTTTCAAATGATATGGTTTAAAAAATTAATAATTACAATTCTAGTATTATAAGAAAATTTTTTAAAAGGATTCTCTTAAAAGTGAAAATATATAATAAAAAAACAAAAAATAAGTGTTTGACATGAAAGAAGTCACACAGTTTATTGAAAGTAGGAGTCAACAGTGGTCACTCTCAGGGTGTGTACTATTTGATGTTTTAAATATTTATTATTTATAATTTAAATTTAAAGTATTATTCCGATAAACAAAATATTTATTAATTATGACTACAAATATATTTTCTCAGGTTAATATGAGCAACAAATAAAGAAAGAGAGTATTTTATTGAATAGGTTTGGAAAGTTTAGATTCATATTATAATTATTTAAAGATCCATTTACATTTTAAAATTATATCGGTCGTGGAAGTATTATATTTGACATCATTTTAGTAAAGATTAAGTTGGGTCTCCTCTTAAAAAGAAAGAAAAAGAAAAGTTGGGTCTCAAACATGGTTTTGACCCATTGGAATTTTTTTAATCAAAATGTCCATATATTGTATATTATTACAATTTTGATAATATTTAAATAGGGAAAATATTTTTAATTTTTTATATACAATGTTTATATATTTTTATATTATCACTTAATTTTATGTTAACCCCTTATTTGATAAATTTAAGTACGGATTAATTTATAAAATAATCTATATATGACTTGAACAATGTGAAAATACATTATATCGATTAATTTATAAATTAAAATAATTTTAGTTACATTTTACTTATTTTGTGATCGAACTTTTAAGTAGTTAATTTTTTTTCTTATGAACTGAAAGATTAAGATAAAAAAGAATAATTATATTTTTAGGCATTAGAATAACTATTTTTAAAAAGGAGTATTTTGATCGTCATTATTTAACAAGATCCTCTTTAATTATTTTTCTTTTATGAGATTATTTTTTAGAAGTTTTTTAACCTCTTATCATTATCTATTTAAAATTATTTTTCAATATTTTTAGTTCTAAATTAAATTTTAGTTTTCTTAAAATTATCAATAATTTAAAATAGCATTGTTTCATAATATAAATCATTTATCATAAATATAAAATATAAATTGTATTTCAAAAAAATATTTATTATATATTTTAATTATAATATAATTTATATATTTAAAATTATTTATTTATTATAATTTTTAATTATATTAAGTAAAAAAATATTTTGTGCAATTCACATGATTAAATATTAGTTGTATAAAATATTTTTATACTAATAACCCATAAAAGTTAAATTATATGATATTTAAAAAATGAAAGTTTTAAGTTAATTATTTCAAGATTAATTTATTTGTTATTCAAATTAAACTTTTCCTCCTTTTTTTTTCTTTTATCCTATTTTCAATACGTGTTAATAAATTATACTATAGTATATTTTGAAGATAATTACAATGTGTTTTTTTAATTAGATATTATATATATAATTAAAAAGTAAAATGGAAAATAAAAACAAGAAGTGAAAGCACAAATAAACTCCTCCTCCTAAAAATAGTGACAGTAGGAGAAAATAATGAATAAAAGAAAGAAAGGAGAAGCCTTTAAAGCTTGCAACCACCAAGAAGTCAGTGTGGCAGCTGTGCCTGTAATTGTAATTGCGATGTGAGTCCCTCGCAGATTTTGTATAATTGATTGATACTGCAGGTTCTGCTATGGATGATTCAGCCTTTCATTTTAAAATTAATTTGACAAACAAGAAAATATACTATTTGAGAGTTAGAATCTCTTACATTTTTAAGATAACTTCTGGTCATTGCTATACGCAGTAGTAGTAGTAGGACCAAGCTATTAGGTATTTGTCAGTTAACATCTCTTTCCTTCCTTCTCTCAACACTCTCACTGTGCCTATCAATTATTGGCCGCGTCTATGCTTCTACACCCATCCAGTTAAAATTAAATAATATATTGTATTATATTATTATTCATTCAGCTAAATTAGGACATATTAAAGTGAAGTGTTACGGATAAAAGTAGCAGTCACTAACAGTAGCAGGTGTCAAAGACCTATAATTCAGATACAACCACTTGTTTGATTAAGGATGGATTTAAGTTGGTTTCTTTATAATATACCGTCAAAAAAGTTATTATTGTAATATTAAAAAATTATTTTATTTTTCAAATAAATAAATTTCAAGAAGTAAAAACAAAACAAAAATTATATACATTCTTAGTGTAAAACAGTAAGAATTCATCGTATCACAGCATTATATAAATGAATTGGATGATGGGATAAACTAATCAAAACTTATAAGATGTATGTGTAAAAAATGTTTTGCATTGAAATTATGTATAAATTAAATTTTAAAAATAATTCATACTCTGCTAAAGTGTTAAGTTATATAAAAAATTACTTTTGTTACAAGTTTAATTATTTTACACGTCTTCATACTTTTAACAAAATTTTAATAGATCTCTAAACTTTTTTTTTCAATTGGATCCTTCCGTCTAATTATTATAATAAAAAGTTAATCACAAGCACCTAATTAGAGACGTAGAAATGTTTTGATGTTTTTGGATTGTGTTATAAATGTTTTTCATCAATGAAATTGTGTATAAATTAAATTTTAAAAATAATTCATAATTTGCTAAAATGTAAGTTATATAAAAATATTACTTTTTTAACAAGTTTAATTATTTTGCCGGTCTCGATACTTTATCAAAATTTTAATTAGATCTCTAAAGTTGTTTTTTTTTTTTTTTCCTTTCAATTGGATCCTTCCATCCAATTATTATTATAAAAAAGTTAACCACAAACACCTAATTAGAGGTGCAGAAAGTGTTTTGATATTTTTAGATTGTGTTATAAACACAACTTAGTCAATCATGAGAGTTTTCAGCAAACCTTTTACCAAATCTAATAATTTGTGATCAAAGACTTATAAAAGAATATTTGGATTGAATTGATAAATAAAAGTTAAAATTATACATAAATCATTCATAATTATCTGAGAAAATACCTATACTTAAGTGTTTGTGATTAATTTTTCATAATGATAATTAGACGGAAAAATCCAATTAAAAAGTTTTGGGACTCAATTAAAAAAATTGCTTAAATTACATAGAGCCGTGGATCAATTTAACCTTTTTTATATGAACGTATTGCTTCTAAAATATTTTTGTCAATACTTAATTACTGTATTATTAAACACAACTTTTTAAATTTATTTAAATATGATTTAATATTAACTATGTTAAAGGATAGATTGAAAACAAAACGGATTTTTTATATGTTGATCGTGAAAATTTGGAAAGAATTAACTAAAATTCTGATCCATGATGTCGTAGTTGATAAAAAAATTAAAATGAGATTTGATAAGTTGTATTACATTAAATAAATTTCACCTAAAATGACCTTATAGTTATGTTGTCACGCAGAACGAATTCCCTACTTGCGCTAGTATGAAATCAGATATAGATAACTTTTTTCAAACGAAAGTATGAAAATAGGTAATAAACTTTGCATTATTGAGACTAACCCTTTTGTTTCCTTGTTGCCATCCTAATTTTTACTGAACTTTGCAGTTTAGGTTCGGTCTAAATAATGCAAATAAAAAGGTCATGGTGTCAGGGTGTGAATTACAAGAGCTACGATATCAATTTTATCATATAAAAAATTCATTTATTTCTTTTGATTATATTTATAATTTGTAAGAAAAATTTATTTATTTAATGTTTATAAAAAGTTTTTTTTTTTTCACGAGACAATCATGTCAAAATTGGGATGAATCCTTATGCAACACTCTTGGACTCTTCAGCGGATATGTATAAATACTTGTCATTAATTGGAAAGCATACCAAGTTCTTTTTTATTGTGAAAGAAAAAGCTTACCAAGTTAAGTCAATAGTAGTGAAAGTTTTTGTTGTGATGCGGTTTAATTTAAGTGACTTTGAGCCAACTTTTAATCGACCCCTTTCGTTTTCAGTTTTCACAATCCATTAGTAACATTTTTATTTTGACTGCCACAATCCATTAACATTATCATCTTACTTCCTGACCAAAATTATTAAGGTCTTTGAATATGATAGATAGGCCTACATTTAAAAAGTTGGCTGGAGTTAATTACTGTGGCTAATATTCCCTTGCAATTGGGGAACGTTTCAAATTTCAAGATACGATACATTCACACTTCCACTACTGCGACCCTTATGTTTCCACATCAATAGAAAGGTAAACCAAACCCCTTGAATTCCTGTTCTCTCCCAAATTCATTTGTCAAATTGAATTGAATCCCGGTAAGTAGTAACATGAGCAGTGATAGTGCATGATGCCCCCACACCCAGTTAAAGCAAAAGCAAATTTATTGAATGACCTTTGGTGCCAGATCAGGGAAAATCAAGTACACGTTTTTAACCACGAACCACTTAAATCAATATGCTCGATACTACTACTACAGTGCCGTTCATCACGCTTGATGCAAGACTCGTGGGTCTGTGGACCATGGTAGGAGTTCCCAACCAGGATCCAGGTTAGTTACTCCCAACTTCTCTTGCCTTTCCCTTTTATTCATCATATTTTCTCTATCACCCACATGCATCATCATTCCTTTTTTTTTTTTTGGTAAATAATAATTTATTAATTTTATTAGAAATATTAATTAGGAAATTTGAACCCACTATTTCTCTTATTTTCTTCTTTCTTTCTTTATCATCCTCTAATTATTAGACCAATCTTATAGCTACATCATCATTTCTATATGTTAATTTAAAACCTTATTCAACTTCATTTTAATTATTTGGACTTTCTACATACCTAATGAAGCAACTTGATTTTAAGTCAATTCCCACTCTCTGGATACTAAATGTATGTTTAGATTCTTGTTGAATGATTCAATTTCTTGTTAAATATCAACTAACATTTCTTGAATGAATATTTACATATTTAGTTGTATTTTGAATAACTGATTTTGGGTTTAAATTTGATTTTGAATTGATATTAAAAGTAATTGAATCACAACTTTTATACTTGAATTTTACTATTAACATGCTTTTAGAATAAAAACATCTCAATACCAATAGCTTCAAAATCAATTTCGTGTAAAATTAATTTTGAAAACACACACAAAATCTTGCCATGTTTTTTCCTAATTTTTTTAAGTTTCGCTCTTATGCAAACTTTTAAAAATATGACCAAAGTAAAATAAAAAAATACAGAGTGCTCCTAGTAATTGTTAAACCAAACAGATAATTAATTAGTGATTGTATTGGCAGGACTGAAATCGATATTAAGAAGTGCTGGTGAGGATACAAAGACGAAGGAGGAGAATATTGTTTCAAGGAAGATGAAAATAAAACCCATCGTTTATCTGTTTTCTAGGCAAGTTTACCCTCAACCGAGCGTTTTGTCTGTGAATCCCCACTGGAATATCTAAGCTTGTTGACAAATAAGAAATGCTAAAACTGGCACTGCTAGAGCTATTCTAGAGTCTAGACTTTGGACAAATAGTTCCAGCACCTAAACTTGGACCACCTTGAAATTCACACATTTAAAAGCAAGGTACTTTTGTTTGTGAAAACAAAGAAAATAAAACAAAAAGGTTTCTTATTTTTGGGGCGAGGGAGATGATGAGGAATCATCTTCGTTGGTGATGAAGCCATGCTCTCGCAAACAAAAAGGATAAGGACAGAACCAAATTGAAATTACGCACGAGCCAATATTTCAATTTTCAACTTGATACCTACACTACACATCTCTAGTCTCCAGGAGGAGAAAAACAATTTCTCCATCCACGTAGTTTGTTGCTTTTACTTGCATTTTTCACAAAACTTTTTATTTATTACATTTTGAAATAAATTTTGCAGGGACAGAAATATGAGATGTTTAATCAAATATGTTGTAACCCATCAATTAATTAACATGAAATTATTTTAATTTAATTAATAATCTTAAATTTAGCTTTTTCATTATGTTAAATATTTAACTTGAAAAAAAAATACATTTATCATCTTTAGTGATTTTATTCGAGGCATACAATTGTCTCTCATAGAAGATAAATATAGTAAGCCTATATTAAAAAAAAATCCTTCCTTAACCTGTGTGTATTAGTTTTTTTAAAAAACTTTTCCGTAACATTTTAAAAAATAGATAGAAAAATGTATTTTACACAATTTAAATTGGTTTAGTTTGCACTAATTTTTTTATTTTTCTAATATATGCACTTTAAAATGAATAAAATAATTATATCAAGTTAACTTCTGTAATCTTGAGTTCAAACAATGAATGTATAATTATATTAAACATTTTGAAAGAGAGCTTCACTAACCGAACTATCTCTTATAAAGGGTGGTCTTGGAAAACAATTGGCTTTAATTATAGAGGGTGGTCTGCAGTATTGAAAGAGTCTACAGTACATTGTTAGCTTTAATGATGAGAAGGTTAGAAAATAAAAATCTTGTTTGCATCTAGTAGCTAAACGATTCTATTTGCAATTAAAAGCTTCCATCAAGGGCTAATTAAAGCCCAAATTAGATAGATCCAGAGCCAACAAGCCCAATTGGGCTACATTATTAGCCTTGATCTTGGGCTTCAGCTGTTTAGCCCTTGTCATTAGTTGAGTTGACCCCAAAAAAATTAAAATTCACCGTCACCGATTGATTATTCTCATCGCCGCGCTCTTCAAAGCTTGAACCGAGATACGATTTTTTTTTAAAGCGTTTAGGCGAATTCAGCGAGAGTGGGTTAACTTTTGTACTTTGTTTGTTATTAATTGCGACGTGGAAAATTGAAAGTGAACGTTTCCGATGGTGTCGTGGAACAGGTTGCGGCTGGGAATGGACGGTGACGGCGAGGAGTTGACGGCGCAGGAGACCGCTTTGTATGACCGTCAAATTAGGGTTTGGGGAGCTGATGCTCAAAGAAGGTTCCTTCTTCTTTTACTTTTTTAAATTCTGATTTTTCTTATGCGCGATTTGATTTGCTTTTGTTACTTTACTATTGTAACCTAATTGAATTCTGCTAATTTTTGTTCTTCGTTATATCTAATCTAATAATAGTTTAAAGAACTACTTTACATAGCATTTTAATGAGACTTTTTTGTGTCCAGATTAAGCAAATCTCATGTCTTAGTCTATGGAATGAAAGGAACTGTAGCTGAGGTAATCCTAGAACTTGTCTCTCTCTGGTATCTCAAATTTGACTTTGGCAAACAAAAAAGAGTAAAAAAATGGGTCCCCCCCCCCCAATATGTTGTTGTAATAATGTGTGAGGAATTTGAGTTTCCTGCTGTTGGTTAGTTTTGCAAGAATATTGTTCTGGCTGGAGTAGGTAGTCTGACTTTAGTAGATGACCGGGCTGCCACGGAGGAAATGCTTTCCTCCAACTTTCTCATCCCTCCCGATGAGAATGTGTATAGTGGAAAGACCCTTGCAGAGCTTTGTTGTAATTCACTTAAAGACTTCAACCCTATGGTTCATGTTTCCGTTGAGAAAGGTTTTTGTTGAACCTGTTCCCTTATATGTTTGGTTTCTGCTTATGCATTGGTTTCATGTGGCTCTTGACATTATGTTTTGTGGTTGTTCTTTTCTGTTGTTTGTCTTGGCCTCAGGTGATTTGTCAAGTTTTGATGTTGAATTCCTCAGCAAGTTTGATGTTGTTGTCGTCAGTTGTTGCACGCTTTCGGCCAAAGTAATGTGGAAAACTTGTGTGTGTGTGTGCATTTCTGAGGGTTTACATAGTCACTGTGTTCTAAATTACTCTACACCTTTCTGATACTGTAAATTGTCTTGCAACATTCTTCTTGGCCTTTACTCTTTTGCTGTAGAAACTGGCTAATGGAAAATGCAGAAAGCTATCAAAACGTGTAGCATTTTATGCTGTTGACTGCAGGGATTCTTGTGGTGAAATTTTTGTCGATTTGCAGGATTATAAATATTCAAAGGTACTCTAGTTTGATCACAGTTAATTATTGGTTTTTATGATATGATATTATCTTCTTTTATTTCTTGTCCCAATTTGTGTGCTTTTTTATATCACGATGGTTTGTAAACAATTAAAATTTTCTATTATATCTATGATGACAATGAATATACAGTCTATTATAGTCATAATTTTTTGTAGGGGATCTTTTGTTGCAATTAGTGGTAGAGGCCATAAGGAAGAATAAGTACAAAAACTGAAAACCTAGTGAAGTTGTCAGTTGGGATGGATGAAATGTAAATGCTTATATTCTTACAGCATGCTTGGTTTGACATGCTGGAGCATTGGGCTTGCGTCAAGTTGAACAACTTCATATTGTTCATGATCTAATTGTTCATTTTATTGTGAATTTGTCTGTTTATGTGCGTTTGGATGTTGATCCGAACACATACTTAATGATGGCTATGATTGTGGATTGTTTGTTTACTTTGTTGACTGTTTGACAATTACCCTTGATAATTTTCTAAAACGTGTGGGTTTTATGTTTATGTTTGTAACAACAAACAAGTAGGCTTAAATACCTTTTTAGTCCTTGCAATTTAGTGTTTTTATTTTTTATTTTTCGTACCTGCATTTTTTTTGCTTTTAGTCCTTACAAATTATGTTTGTTTTGTTTTTTGTTCTTAAAGCGCTTTAGATGACACTTTGAACAGTGAAAAAAACGCTATCTAAAATGCTTTGAAGGATGAAAAACATAACAAATACAATTTGGAAGGACCAAAAGCAAAAAAAAAAAAAATGCAAGCACAAAAAGCAAAAAAAACGCTAAATTGCAAGGACTAAAAATGTATTTAAACCTTTTTTGTATCATTGTCAGATGATCTCGTGCTTATAAAACAAACACTAATTTCTTTTTAATGATGTTTTCTTATTTTGCAGAAAAAACAGGATGAAACTGTTGAATGCGACCTGAAATATCCATCTTTTGAGGTATGTCTGTGAATTCATTATAGTTGCATTCCTATCATGCATTTCTTCATCTCATGTTAAAATAATTCCTTTTAGGGTCTTGATGTGTTGCAAATTGCAATCGTCAAGGCCTTCACTGTGTTCGAAATGATCTATTTTTATCATCAGCAAACAAAAAGAATATAACAGGGATAAAATAACATACTGATTTTAACCTGAAGGATATTCGAAACACCTGATAGCCTCAATAGCTGACCCAGCCATTAATTTGCATTGGATGCCCTTTGGGTGACTTCCAATGCATACTTGTAAATTCAATGATCCTAAAATAATAATCTTGAAGTCAGTAAAAACTAGTGCTTTTCTTTTTTGTCATATACTAGGCTTAGGTGTGCCATGTTGCACATATGATTTCCTTGTGAAACGCAAATGGATCTTTGTGAAGCTAACATGGTAGATGTGGGATTAGGGTTATTGTGCATGTCATTCAGTCTAGGTCATTTATGTCATTTATAGTTATGCCTTGTAGCTATGCTTGTTACTTATTTTAATTTACCATAAATGATGTGTAGTTGAAAGCTTCATTTTCATGAGTCTGCCGATTTTATTTTTTTTGCTGCAGGATGCATTATCTGTACCTTGGAGGGCACTTCACCGGAGAATGTCAAAGCTGTACTATGCTATGAGAGGTCTGGTAAACAGTAAACTGTAGAGTTCTGTTTAGTGAGTAAAATACATAAAATGAAAATAAATGATTCTAATCAATTGGAAAATAAAACTTTTAGTTGAGAACATCTGCCTTATTGATTGGGTCCCTAGACTGTGTTACCTGAGAAGAGATAGAGCTGGAGACCATAGCTTACATCTTAATGCTTTTTGTTGTGACTTGTGTTTGAAAGAAATCTGTCTTCTTCCTTTCTGCTTTGCATTTTGTGATGGGCCTGATCTATAGAAAAATTTTCTGTCAGTTACATGAAATTATCTATTGCAGTAATAGAAAAGTTTGAAGAGGCTGAGGGACGTAGCACAGGGGAAGTTTCGATTGCAGATTTCTCTGGTCTTCTCAAACTGAAAAAGGAGATTTGTACTGCACAGGTATGCTTCCTGGAATTTGTTATTATTGTTTTATATGTTTTACATGTTAAATCCATTATTTATCTTATTTTTATGTTTGTGTTGACAGTCTCTCAATGAATCTCAAGTGCCTGATTCTCTTCTAAAAAGATTGGTGACAAATGCAACAGAATTTCCCCCTGTTTGTGCTATTATAGGGGGAATCCTTGGACAGGTATTTTACTAGTTTTCATTGTGCTTTAAAGATGTCTTGTGATATTTAACTGATTAGGCTTGACTTGTAAAATCACAGGAGGTTATCAAAGCAATTTCTGGGAAAGGAGACCCCCTAAAGAATTTTTTCTTTTTTGATGCTTTTGATGGGAAGGGCATTATAGAAGACATCTCTCCGAAGTGATTAACTAATGGCCGAAGCTTTGGCAGTATAAAGTAGGGATGTAACCTTTTGGCAAAACAGCACAGAAAACTAGTAAATTTCGAAAGATATCTTAAGAAGAAATTGACCCTTCACCCTTGTTAACTGCTCATATAGCTTCCTAGTTGTATGTAATTTATCTAGACTAATGACAGTTTAGGCTTAGGATCTTCTCGTCATGTAATCACTAGACACTCATCAACATTCCCTTTGATGTTATGAATATGAAGTGTTTGTGGTACTCTACTGGGTACATGTGGTTATCAGTCTTCTTTAATGATGGATTTTATTATAATTGACGACATTATTAGGACTTGGCGTTCAGTAAAAAAAAAAAACTAGTCCTGATATTTGCTCGAATTTGCTAATTTACATTAAACTCGCCGTATACAATCATTTGATAATGCAAGTTTTATTATAATATTTAGGAATGGCATAAATTTTTGGGTGAGATTGGTCTTCTGGCTGTAACCTTTTTGTCAAGTAATATTGAAACCATCAGCAGTGCACTAGTGGTGCTCCAATTTCATTAACGTCACTATCCCCCCACCCCCTCTCCAATTTTAGTTCTCATATTTTAAAATAGAAATATGGACCTTTCATTTTAGAAAATTTACAAATTTAATTCCCATATTTTTTTAAAAAAATCAGCAATTTTGGTCTAGTATTTAATTTTATCTATGTTTAATTTTTTATATTATAATTAATTAAATTATTTTGTGTTGATACCTTGAATGAATATATGTTAGGTTTAGGATTCAATTGGATCAAAATAAAAGAAATAAAATATAGATAAAATTGAAAATTTCACTAAAATTAAAAATTGTGAAATAGGAGAGTCAAATGTCTTTATTTTGAAATAAGAGATTAAAATTGAAGACTTTTAAAACAAAGGAACTAAATGTCTCTTTTTTAAAATGGAAGAATCAAAATTGTGAGTTGAAAAAATAGGAAAATAAAAATTATATTTAAGTCTAATATAATTTTTGGAAGATGAATAAAGTTATAAAGGTATTTTAAGGACATCACCCAAAAAACTGCTCTAAGAAAGATATCTTTGATTATAAAAAGAATAATATTACAAGCACATATATGTAAAAGAAATGAACATTGTGACATTTTTTCTTTAAATTCTTTAAGTCTTAAGGATCGAAATTTCAGAACTTCAAACTAAACTGAAATGTTTTTTATATCCACTATAATTAACTAGATCTTTGAGGTAACATTAGGTTCCATCCATGTCATGCTATTCAAACATTTGAGATACACAGATTACAGAGTTAGGCTGTATATGTGATCGTTTCTCAATATATGCTCGAAGCTTTCAGTTGACTTCTGCACAGGATGAATATGCATCCCTTCGTAGGTTGTTACCACAATCTCTTCGTCTTTAGAATGGCGTTGGATTTGTTTCTTCACATTGCAACCTCGATAAGAACATCTGCAGTAACTAAAGTTAACAAAGATAAGAATACTAGACACTCCTAACAACATTTTGGATGTATAAATGATCTTAAAAAAAAATAAGGATTTCTACTTCCTATATAGATATATTATTTAAATATTTTGAGGCAAAGAATTGAAATTATTTCTACTTTAATTCTACGAAAATAAATCGTTTCAGGGCAAAGAAATGGCTTTGTAAATTTTCTGAAATATATATATGCTTAATCCAGTATATCAACATGACTCCTTGTTTGAAATGCATATCTGTGCTGCTTGATTTCTTTGCCACCTTTCAGGCTTGGCCTTTGAGTTTTTAATATGAGCATTAGAATTATGATCACCAAGTTTAAAATCAGATGGAGAAGCAGATGATGAAGATGAAATAGGGGACACCACTTGATGTTTCTCCATTGATTAAAAAATAACAAAAGAGGTATATAGCACAAGTCATGTGTTGTATTTATATATAGTGCAAAAAATGTGATGGAGGAAGCATGCATTACAAGAAGGTGAAACATGAGGGAGGCAAGCAAGTCAATTGGTCTGGTCAAGATCCAATTTATCTGACTAACGAGAAACTATATATTATATATATTTTCATGTAACTACATATTTTACAGAACTAAACATTTAATCCTTAATTATAATATTAAAATAATTCTTTTTAACACTAATTCGACCACTATCTCCATTAATGTTGGTTGGGATTGACGGCACGGTATTTATGTGAGCCTGATATTAAGGGTGCATGTAAATGCATTTTTTATTTATTTATTCAGTTGTTTTCAAAATAGAATAACTCTTCATAATGCTAGTAATATAGACCATAGCGTTACCAAAAAAATATAGACCATAAATAGAGAAGGATTCACAGAGTAACCAAGTCTAAGCTAGTGTATTGGCATTTACCAAATTATATGCACTTTGAAAATGATATAATTCCTTTTGGTGTCTCTACTAAAAACAAATCTTAATGTTCTCCAAAGTAGAATCCCACCCAGTTAGTTCTCGTTTTACCATTGTAATGAGCTTCCAATTTATGTTTATCACATTGCACAAGCTTTTCTTTTCTAAAGACAACACAAACAATTCAAAAGCCACAATCAAACCCTTCGACAAATCCACTGCCTTGAAATGTCAACAAATGTAAGTTTTCCAAACAGATGTTTGATTTACATAAGGGAAACCCTCCACGTTGAAAGCAACTTCCTCACGAAGACTCATATTTCATCTTCTTCAAAGGGGTCTCGTTCAGGGTAGTCACCGACCTGAAGGGAAATTGTACAGATAACTTGAGATTTTATTTTTGCTCAAATCTAAATGACAAACAGAAGACTACCAAAATTTTAAACCAGCAGAAAACTTGAGTTCATTCAAGCATTAAACCTATACCCAGATGTAACAGAATCCAATTCAATAGGTGAGAAACTTCAATTTTCCAAAAGCTTAATTTCTCAAAAGATGTATCCAAGTAACCAATGTTTCGAAAACCAGTTGAGTTACAGTAACTTGTTAGATTGAAAAAAATAAAGGATGAGGACAAAGAGTAACTCTTTTGGAATAACTTGATCCTTCCTATTTTTACACACACACATGCAGACATATATTTCTCTCTGTGCGAGTTTCCTTTAATGGAGAAAGAAAATAGGAGCTATGATGCATATCAAGAAAAAGGGGAAAAAAAAATCACAACTGGAGGTAAAACACATTGACAACCAACAAAATCAGCCAATTGGTAGTAAAAAAATCAAAACACATTTTATAAGGAGAGAATGAGAGATCAGAGAAACTAAGCACTGCACTTGTTTTAAGGAGGATTCCATATTCTCTCTCATCTTTTTGTAGTTTTGTGCTTTTTGTTAATCAATTTTCTTTTATCAGACAAAGGAAGCACCAAGAACAATAGAAAATATCCCAATGTTTAAAGGATTACTAGAATGTGGTTCTAAACAAACCTTCACTTTCTCTGGTCTAACCATTCCACCATGAGATGGAGGGCATTCGAAGTAGCGTACTCCTTTGACCCTGTGACATATCCAAGGGAAATTCTAAAAGAAGTGTGGGCATAATCTGAAGTTTCTAAACACAAAAGCACATTATAACCAAGGGAAATTAAGATGATAGGTTAGTCAGGAGTTAAGTATATTGATTTGCATATCATAAATAGATATGGAAATTTTACTTACATGCCATCATGTTTGCCCAAGGGTTCGTCATATTGGACACCAACCCAGAAACCAGGACCCAGTGATTCTGCCCGGCCAACAAATTTTACAACACCCCTTTTTGCCCCAGGTTCAACCTCACATCTGGATCCTACCTTAATATTTTTGGGAATTGGAGACAATAAAATAACAAGATAACAATTCAAAAAGATTTAATGCATAAAAATACAAGTATGATAGACAATAATGTGAACAAGAAAATATATATCACCTTCTTAACAATACAAAAATTGCAAAGGTGTATGAATCAAAATTAAGAAATTCAAAGAAAAACACCGTGAAGTATCCAATAAATAAATACCATCCAAAATTCATCCAAATATTTAAGTAACTGAGGCTATAGCCTACCACTAGCAGGATTAGTACTCATTAATTATAGACTAGCAATTGATACAATACAAATTGTAACTCATTACAAAACATTATATCCAACTTACTGTTAAAAGCATTTCAATTCATATTCTATTTGGCTGTATGTGCCTTCTTTAGTTTGTTGGTTAGCACATCTATTTTAACATGGTCATGTGGTTCCTCCTCTAAACCTTTCTTTTTTCTTTCTAGTCCTTCAACCCCACCCCTTTTCCTCCTTAGTCTAAAACCAGTTTCAGTTGAGCACCAAACTAACCAAAGTTTCCAGTTCTTTTTCTTCCACTCTTCAAGGGAAAAAGGAGAAAAATAAAAAACCCAATATGGACAAGAAATTCGGCAGCAATGGAGCTTTCTATGCAGTATAAAAATCTTTAAAGATATTCTATCAAACCTGCTCTTTTGTTTTACTAAATCATAATTTTTCAATGGCAATGCCTTAATAAGCATCTGTTCCTTTTATGTGCAACAAAAGAGTATGAATACACAAAACCCTCTAGTGACTTAAAACTCAACAACTCAACTCTAAATTTATCAAATTGTAAAATTAATACTACCACCCAAAGCATGTGCACAAAACCCTTAAACCTTGTAGGGAATCAAAATGCACAGTTTGTTAAGTTGAAGGAGTTGAGTTTCTGAACCAGGGAGTCTTCTAAAATTGACTTGTAATTGAAAAGGTTTCTTCCATTTTAGTCTAACTTATATGACAGTTAGGAGGAAGTTGTTATTTCCTATATGCAGACAGATATGGCAGTTTTCTGCACTTGTCTTGTTCTTGTTATTTACAGAAAATGTTATTTGCAGGAACCTGCTTCCAGTAAAAGTAAGCCTGCAACCATTGTGATAGGGTTCCAATTCTAAAACAGGCGTACACTAGGAAACATAGGCTTGACATAGGTGGATAGTACCCCAGCTAACTGAATTGTGGTGTAGTGCATACTTGGCACAATTGTCAATATTCATACAGGAGGAAGAAACAAGGAGGGAAAATCAGTAAGAATTGGACAGGTTCGGGGGAGAGTGCAGGGCCACCCAAATACCCTGAGTTTCTAATTATCACCACTCCCCATTCTTCATAGTTAAGTTGAATTTTGACACAAGGTATACTAGGCTTGAGAAGTAAGGGTTTCTGCTTCATGACCAAGAAGAGGCTCTTGCATGATTAGATAAGGTCATTGTTGAATTAGAACCTTCCCTGATAGCTTAAGCTTTGATGATAATTGGTCATTGACAATGTAAGTATTAGATGTTAGATAGATTTATCTTATTACGTTAGGAGTTTTATTATGTTTGGTAGTTTTATAGGGCTAGGTGATAGTCCTTAGCTCTAATGCAGGAATAAGGAAAAAAATTTGGATAAAATTGGTCTTCTTCATTTCATTTCAGAGTCGATATTTATAGAGATTACAAGCATAGAAAAGCTATCCTTGGCCACCTGGGAATGCACTAACTACAAATAACAGAATTTGTGAATTTGTTGTAACAGAATTGTTAACGAGATTAAGGAAATATTTTGGATCCTAGTCCTTTTCTTGATCTGTCCCTTATGCGTAATCGCAGAGGTATGTTGGCCTCCTGGTGGTCCTTCTTGGTCTGTTAGCAGCCATGGCACTATTGCTATCACTAGGCTTGTACTAGTTTTACTACATCAGCACATGACTTTATTATTATTACAAATGAGAAGGAGAATATTAGATTAGTATATTGCGCATATTTTTAATTACACCTCAACTTGTTTACCCTGTCTCTATTCAATTTGCCTCCTTTTCCAACTAGACCTTATAATTTCAACAACTACTTTGGAAAAAGAAAACAATATATAACAATCTTAACCATTTGCATAAAGAGAACAAAGAAACATAGGCATCATGACAGACAAACCTTGATATCAGCAGAGAGATCTCCCATACAGTCATCTGGTATCTGTGCAATGAATTTCCAATCAATTACCCAGAAGTCAGCACATGGGCCCATCTCAATTATCACATGCAATCAGAGAACAACACTAAAACAGCAGGCTAAGCAGGATGGATAAATCAAATGCTTACCTTTGCCTCCGCAGTTACAGTATTCTGGGATGTAAATTTCTCCTTATATTTTCTGAAAGTGTCTGCCACAGCATAGTAAAAAACATACATAGTAAGCTACAAGACCCATTAGTCCTTAACTAGGAACATAAAATATTTGATATTTTCTCAATAAAACATGCAGGATCAAAAAGTAAGTTTCATTGATAAGCTGTAAGTGGGAATTTCAACAACACATAACATAAATCTTGAATTTGATTGAAATGGGATTGACGTGATAAGAGGAATTTGAAATGCATGCGAAGAAGAAAACATGCCTGGTCGCTTATTATAGGCTTCTTCAGAAATAGTGTATTTTTCGACCAGCGAAGTATCTTCGAGCCAACCACCAGATGTGACGGAAGATGGATCCAGATCCACAACATGCAAACGAAACCCATCAAGAGGGGAATAGAAGGCAAGGGGTTTGGAATGATCAGAGAGATCGGCAATTTTGTTGCGAGCGTCGTCGTAGAGTTGGAGGTGCATTGAGTTGACAGAGGTGCCGCATTTTTTCCAGAGCTTGTCTTTGACGGCTTCGACGGTGAGGTGAAGCGAGAAGCGGATGTCGGAGGCGAAGGTTTTGAGATTGGAATGAGTCACGCGCAGCACAACTGACTCGTCCCCTTCCACTTGTTGGATGCTCGAAGCCATCCCCAATCAAAATCCCTAGGGAATGTCCACAGCCGCCACTTCACTGCACCTTTTTTTGTCTTAGACTTACAATATCAACTAGTTCCATTAAACTTAACTAATTATATTCTCTCAATACCTATTTTACTATTAATAAAACTTCAATAAAAAAATCTTCTTATTTTAAAAATAAACTCTTTTACATTTTACATAATTAAACATTTGTCGGAGGTGGGAAAATTAAAAATCAATGTTGATGCGTACACAACGAAGAACAAAGGCACGGAATTTGGCTTTAGAATCCACAATAATGAAGAAAATAAAGTATTTAGTATATTTGTTTCATTAATAATTAATAACGGCCATTATAGATATATCGTGGCACCAGATTATTTACACTACAAGACCCAATCACATTATAGTGCAGTATTTGATAAGTATCAATCTCTTTCTTGTGGTTCCTATGTGTTTTGAGAAAACATTAAGAAAAAATATAATTCAACTTCCTTTTACATTTTCACGTATAGTTACAATATTGAACATTAAATTTTATCATGAACAGTCAAAATTAAAATACCCAATGTATGAGCTTTTTAAAATTTCATATGATATTAAATCTAGATATTTTTTTAATGTTAAATCTTCACTATATATATATATATATATATATATATATATATATGATTTTATGATTTTTTTTCAATAAAAAAATGTAATTATATGACTTAAATTTATTTTTTCACTCATAAAATTAATAATTCTTTGTAATGTTAATTTAAAAAGTATGAAAATGAATACATTATGATTGAATAATCATTGGTTAAATTCTAATACCATCTTTATTTTATTTTTTGGTATAACTTTAAATTTAAAAGTAAACTCATATGTAAGAATTGATCTTAACTTATATACATTAAGTTCTAAATCAAATAGTGGACGTGCATATGTGAGAGGAAAATGCATACTTTGTGTTGTATTGATGCGAAACATAGATGCTCTCCATTGTCTATTCGAAGCTTTACAACATTACAACTAAACAAAAGATTGATTTGATGGCTCAGCCGAAAATGGCTAACGACCTACTGCAATCCTAGTTGATTTGCACATTCCAATGACAGCCACTTTGGGATGCATGGCATTGCTCTATACATAATTATTTTGAACAATTATTCCCTGCATCATAAAAGTAGGATAATATTTCTGGTAACAGGCGTTACCAGTTGGCCATGGGCCCTATACTAAGGCCCAAATTCCCTACAAATACGTAAGTTGGTCTCTCCACACGGCCTTGGCAAGTCTTGCTCTAGAATTTGTCAATTTGAATAAATTCATGCTGGAAAAAACCCGGTGATACTGATCACGAGACACCGTTGTTTCCGGCGATCGTAACCTTGCTTCTAAAGCTATAGGTTGCACTTAATTTAAGCATTGTCGCTAAAATGTACATGAAAAAGTTTGGTTCACGCGTTTAGATATTAAGGTGATGTTTGGTGGGTGTTTTTTCTGTTTTCATTTTCAAAGAAAATATAAAATAAGAATTAAAATACGTTTGCTTAAAATTTTAAAAATAAATTCAAAATCCTTTTGTGTAGGCAAATAAAACATGTAGTCAATTTTTTTTATTAGATTTGCCCACACTTTGACGAGGTGATGATTTGGAACGATAGAGATAGTATGAGGATGGTAACCTCCCGGTTCACGAATGGGCCCAAATCAGTGTGGGTTTCTGTGTAGTTGGAAAGAGATTGCCGCCTTGATCCAGTGTTCTCGTTAGGATCCTGGAATTTACAGGCCACATGAGAATCGTTTTCAAATGGGAGCACTCTAGTTTTTTATGTATATATGCGTTGGCGTTAATTAGATATGTCATGAGTTAAAAGAAAAAAAAAATGGTGTCATATCGAGTAATTAATTTTATTGTTGCAAAATTGTCATGTAGGTAAAACTAACCTGTTTTAAGACTGCCTAAATTCAGCTCAAATTTTCTATTGGTGGTAAACAATCCAACACTAAATGAATTCTTCTTCACGATGATGTCACTATAAACGCTTGGTTACACCACCAGACAGTTATTCATGTGGTCATTTTTTTACACACGCTATACTTTAGGATACTAAGCTTCCACGGTTGATGTTCAGTTCATGTTTAATATTTCTCTGTTGAGAACTTTTTTTAGAACTATATAAACATTCCCATCAGGTCTAAGGAAATCCATTTCATTGGCCGAAGGAACCTGTGCTTATGCTTGTTACTTATCACCCCATTGAACAAATTCATACTATTAAAAAGTGACATGCATCAAATGAAAATCTTATCCTCTAGCAATTGTTTCTTGAAAATATCCCCCTTCCTAAATTTTAGGGTTACATCGATTAATAAATTAAGTAGTCCTAAAAGCTTTTGATATTGATTAATGGCGTTTCATCATTGATGGCTTAAATGCCAAAGTGTACCAAACCAACTATTTCCAGATTGATGATATACTAGTATTTAATAGTAATATAACATTTTGCACGTCAAATCAATAGTCATGTCACACTTGCATTCACAAAAAACATTCTTAATTTACCTATCATCTATTATCTTGTTGTTTACATAATGATTTATGAATCGGAGCCAACAATCTTGATTCCATCTTGTAATTCACCTTATCTTATCCCTATCCACCATAGCCACCATGCATTCACGTCATCAGCCTAAGCTCTATCGATCTGTTATTGGGAATTGGATAAGAATTTCTTCCGTTTGATATGTGAATGTGTGTATGTGGGGAAATAACCAAATGAATGAAGTGATCAAAATTCTCTGAATTTTCTTCATTAGTCTTCACAGGGAGAATTTTAAAGGAAGTCTTCTCTGTGACTATTCTAAAGTTTCTCTCATTTTACATCAATGTATGTTAACAAGTTGCAATGTACAACAAGATTGCCACCAGCTGATCAACTTGATCATTAAAATCATACTGTTCTTCTAATGCAGGGGCAATTAATAAAACGCAACATAAAAATAATTAGGTGGTACTTTGTTTTTAAGTGAAATTCAATCTCCATTTCTATTTGATAATCATGATGCCGAAGGCCTTTAATCAAGTTTGGTACATTACCTAAAACAAGTTACCCGCTTTCATTACAAGAACACGACTTTTATCATTGCAGTGATGAAAAATTAAGACATTCACCAACCTATCCCAGCCCTTGCAGAAAATGCACTCTTAGACCTACCCTCTTCCCTAGGGTACCCAAATAAATATTACTAACAACAAAATAAGAATTTTCACCTTACAAAAATGAAATCAAATATATTAACGTTTTTCTGTATTGATTTCTTTACATATTACTTTTAAAATCAAGGTTAAATTAATTTTTTATTCCTTTAATTTATTATTTAGGTTCAATTTGATCTTGCTCAAATTGATTCTCTAATTCTTAAAACTGTTTCGGTTTGATTTTCTAATTTTTTTTATTGAATTTGATTTTCTAATATTTAAAATTGATTCTTTTTTTAATATATATTTTATGACGGTTTAAAATCACTGGGTGATAATTTTAAACTAAAACATAATTTCTTATCATTTAGACTAATGAACTAAATTGAATCGATTTAAAAAATTAAAAGATTAAATTGAATAAAAAACAAATTAAATCTAAAAAATAAATAAAAGAACTAAAAATTAATTTAACCTAAATCAAATATGTTCGTCCTTTTGAGGAACTTTTTTACGAAAGTAATAAAAGATCTTTTTGAAATTTATTTATACGCTAATTAGTATCTTTTTTGCAATTTGAAATGAACATGTTGTCAGTCACACTTGGCCGATTCATTTGTGTTTTATATTATAATATTAACAATTGAGAAAGAGATACAAACTTTGTTTCATATCGGATTCTTTTTAAAAGTACAATGCCAATATATTAATGTAAGTGATGAAACCTGTACAAATAAACCATTAATAGTATTCGATTTGCTATTAGCTGAATTAATGAGGCTCATGTGAGTCCAGTACTCCTGTTTTGAATGGGGTTGGTGATAAGAGTACTGAAGCACATGGTAATCCTCAACCCTGCAACTTTGTGTTCCCTACTCACAAATACGTATGTAACGCTTTGACAAGCCATGTCTCCATCCGTAGGACCCTCGAATTTTATGATACCCCTTAATTCTATGGCTCTTTTGTTGGTACACCCCATTGGATATTGTTTGTAGCAACGCCTCTATTCAGTCAATGTACTGATTTGGCAATTTTTAGCTCATGATAATTAAAGTGATAAATAAATCAATTTGGTGCATTTACCCTCTTTTCCTAACTTGGCATTCACTTAGAAGCAATAAAGATGAAACTGAAGGGGCCTGATTGGCTGGCATAGTCAAATATTATCATCAAATTGAAAGTAAAAACGTAATGTCTTGTTGAGGCTATGGACCCAACCCAATTCTGCAAGGTAAATATGATACTTAGAGCCACAATAAAAGTCAGACTGAGTTGTGACAGCAACTTTCAATTTAGTTGTAGTATTATATTCTTTTTATCCTTTTTAAGTAATTATTTTGTGAGAATTAAATTATGTTTTTTTACAAATTCAAGGTGTGTGACTAATTAAAGTTATATCTATTGGATCGACATATATTTGAGATGATTTTACTTGAACCAGTTAGGACTACTATAATTATATATCATGTTTAATTATTTTAAATTATCATTTATGATTATATGCTACAAATTGCAATTTTAATGAAGTGGATCAGTTCAGAAATTAAGCAAAATATTACACTAACTATACAAAAAAAAAACTCATACTGTTTATAGTATAGACTTGAAAAAGATTTTGCCTATTACGGAAAATACATGTAATCTCATGAAAAAGTATAAAAAAAAACTCAAACTTAATTCAAGGTGGTTATTTCTCGTAAAAAAGAGGTGGTTGTTTTACTCTGAATAAAAAAAACGTTCAAAGTAATTAACTAGTAATTATTAATAACGAATTCAAATTTACACAAAGGTATTCAACTATTAATGAATGATATGAGATTCTAAACAAGAACTAATTTCTCTCAGGTGTAGAAAACTTCGTAGCTAAAACAAAATGTACAACTTTTCACAATGTGACACTACTCATTCTGTAATTTATGTTCCAATCAAGTTCAACTTCCAAGTACTTGCCCGAATGTCCCACCACTTATTACCTTATTTTCATCAAGTTTATAGCACTAGAGGGCCGACACAGTTTGAGTCACTAAAGCAAGAGTTCTAGGCCCCAACTTTTGGTAGTTTTTAAAATTTATAATATAAATAATCTTAATAAAAATTTAAACTAATCCAAATCATGTGCTTAAAAATTATTTTACTTTGTTACACTATCCTTATAAATATTCTCAATCATCACTTATTTACTTGGGTGACCCCTCCAAGAATCTTTTTTATTGGTACAGATGATTTTGTTTTGGTACAGGACTCCTCCATGAATCTAATAGTATATATCTATGTCCAGCTCAGCGAGTCAAAATTACCAGTGATATGAGAAAATTCATGGGCGTTAATACCCCGCACCCTTCCTGATAAACTGAAAGTAACGTGAACAACGGCTAATTAAATTAATGAAGCAACCTTAAATATATTCTAGTCAAAAGATGTAACCGGTGCTAAGTTAATTTCTAATCTGTAACCAACCCAGATTATTGTAAATTTCTTTAATACTAGTAATTAATAATATTTGACAAAAAAATTCCGTTGAATTCAAATATAGCGAAGGAGCAGGAGAGTGCGGTAGGGAGGACCACATGATAGAAGGGGTTCTAGAGATTTCCAAAACTGCCCAAGTAATGCTACTGCAATGAGAGTGTAAGCACCAAGTACCATGTGTTGGAAGCACGAACCCAGCGTCGCATGTGCCTCTTAAAAGATGCCACGTAATATGATGAGGATAAAATGAACGGCTTCTTCACATCAACCAACCAATTGAAGCACAAACACAAGCTCTTCCAATAAATACATACATATAAGAAAGAAAGAACCCACGCTAGCACAAATAAAAAGAGCCAAATTTCAGAAGAAAAAAGAGTCACTTGAAGGTTCAATGGGCGAGGTCTCCCTAATCACTCTCTTTTCCTCTTCTTTTCTTCTTCAATTACCATCATTCTGGGTTTTAATTTTTTTTTTTTTTTTGTTCTGAAATAGGAAGAGAAAAAATTAGAAGAAAGCAAAGAGGAGAACAAAAAAGCAGAGGAACCAAAGAAGGAAGAAGAGAAGAAAGAGGAGAGAAAAACTGAGGAATCAAAAGATGACAAAGAATCTAAGGAGAAAGTTGCGCCGTCAGAAATCGTGCTTAAAGTGTTCATGCATTGTGAAGGTTGTGCTCGCAAGGTTCGTCGCTCCCTCAAAGGATTCCCAGGTCAGAACCAGTGTTTTTTTTTTTTTTTTTAACTTCATCGGATGTTTTCCTTTTATGGAAACTTTTTGTTTTCCTATGTTGTCTGATTCTGGACATTGTTGGAATTTCAGGGGTCGAAGATATACTCACAGATTGCAAGTCTCACAAGGTGGTTGTGAAAGGAGAAAAAGCGGATCCGCTGAAGGTTCTAGAGAGACTACAGAAGAAAAGCCATAGAAAGGTTGAACTTCTCTCTCCGATCCCAAAACCACCCACGGAAGAGGAGAAAAAACCCCAAGAGGAACAAGAGAAGCCCAAACCAGAGGAGAAGAAAGAAGAGGTTCATTTAATTTAATTTCCTTTCGTTTTAAATCTTCATTTTTATTCATATTTATTTTACTATATATGCAGCCTCGGGTTATCACAGTTGTTCTGAAAGTTCACATGCATTGCGAAGCTTGCGCCCAGGAAATCAAGAGACGCATCGAGAAAATGAAAGGTTTGTGTGTGTAATAAAGTTTCTTTGTCTCGTGGCATTCAAGGTCCCATCCCGGGAAGAATTTGTGGATTTTATTCTGTGATTCAGTTTCGGAATAAAGTTACAGTTGTTACCTACCATAATCAGTTTTCTAGTTATTCAACTCAATAGTAAAATAATAAAGTCACACATTTTGTGACTTCAATTGCATTTAAATGTGTAGTGGAATATTAATATTAAAATTGTTGAAAATGAAAATGATGGCAGGGGTTGAATCAGCGGAAGCGGATCTGAAGAAGTCGGAGGTAAGCGTGAAGGGGGTGTTCGAGACAGCGAAGCTGGTGGAGCACGTGTACAAGAGGACAGGGAAGCATGCAGTGATAGTGAAGCAAGAGGCAGAGAAGAAAGAAGAAGAGAAGAAAGCAGAGGAAGAAGTTGAGAAGAAAATGGAGAAAGGGAGTGGCGAGGGAGAAGAAAACAAGGAGAAAAAAGAAGGAGGAGAGGGTGAAGCCAAAGCAGAAGAGGCATCCACAGTGTTGGAGGTGAAAAAGAGTGAGTATTATTACAACCCACCACCAAGGTATGGTGGCATGGAGTTCTATGCATACTCTGGACCAGCGTACCCTCCTCAGATCTTCAGTGATGAGAACCCCAATGCCTGCTCTGTCATGTAAAAATGGACCAATGTCAGGGGTAATAGCGGAAGTTTGGGGGCATTGCCATATCCTGAGATATCATAGATGCCCTCATTCTTCTTCTTCTGTACTTTTCCCGCAATATATCAAAAAGTTAAATCAAATCTACAGATAAGCTGTAGAGTTTTGTAATGCCTAGTACCTTTTTTTATTTATATTATGTATATGAAAAATATAAGTAAAAGTAATTACAGTTCTTTTTTATTAGCACCTCTTTTTAGTTTCAAAAAATCCAGTTTCTCTCCTTTCTTTTAACATTGTAATTTTTGACCTTTTAAGGAGAAAAAAAGACGCATATTTTACTTTCTCTTTTTCACTTGCATGTTGTTTGTCTGTGACTTTCTTGGGAGGAGGAGGTCTGTCTGCGTACTGCATCAACAAATTGGGATAAAATATGCATTTACTCATTTCTTTTTTTACATTAAAAAATATGCATTTATGATCAGCAACTGCCTTTCTTCCGTACTCTAAATGTATAGTAAATGAAAAAAAATTAAATAAAAATAAAGTAATAAGTAAAGTTGTTTGGGAAAAAATAAATAAATGAAAACACCAACACAGAGATAAGTGAAAATAAATAAGAAAAAAGTTTGTTTAAAACTTACTTGTTAAAAATAATATTTATTTTAATAAAATAAATAGTGTTTGTTTAAATTATTTATGCTTAAAAATAATTTTAAATTCTATCTATTTATTAAAGGATAAATAGTTATTTTTATCCTGAAATATAAAAATATAAAATTTAGTCTCCAAATAATCTCTAATTTTCAGCATAGGGGCATATTTGTTATATAATAATTTCATTGACAAATGTGTCTCTGAAAGATCATAAATACAAGTCCTCGAAAGTATAAAAATTGCGAAAAATATATTCAAACATTGATAGTAGATTATGATTAATTATTATAATTTGAAAAAATTTATAATGATTGCAACAATTTTTTTTAACAAACTCTAAATTATATTAAGTTTAAAAGAAAAAATAATACTCGTTTCATAAACTCGTAAAAAAAAAATTTATACTCCCAATGTTTGAAGAAAAGTTCAAGTAAAAAAAAATATTGTGAAACATTATAATTAAATTAGATGCATGAATAATTTATAGGAAAAATTATAATTGTAATGACATTTTTAATTTATAAAAAATACTCACTTTCTTTGGAATGATTTTTTTTAAGGTTATGATTTTTTAAATGATCAATCAATAAAACATAATTGTGTATGATTTAAAAAAGATAATTTAAAAATCAACAAACTTTTATTATAATTTATAATTTGATGTCATTGCATATACTAATAAACATTCATATTTTATTATAAAAAATTTATAAAAAAACAATTAAATAAATAGTGTTTGATTAAATAGAAACAATGATTTTCTTAATGTTTTATAGTAAAAAAATTAATAACATTTATTCAAGAGTTAACAATCAAAGGATTGATTTTTTTTGTATTTAAAGAAAAATAAGAAGAATTTACCAAAGCAATAAAAATTCACTTCCATTAATAATATTTTATGCATGTCTCAATCATTGATGAAACTTAAAATTATACAACAAAAACAAACACGTACCAGTGTGATATAACTCTCCCAAAATTTTGACGCAATCACTATTATTTTTTCAAAATTATAATAATTAGTCACAATTTATTATTAATATTTGAATATATTTGTTGCACTTTTTACACTTTCGGAGACCAAATTTGGTATTTTTATCTTTAAGGGACGCATTTGTCAACGGAGTGAGAATAAGAAAAAGTAAGAAAAAATTATATGACAAATATGTTTATATACTGACAATTAGAGATAATCACGTTGACAATCATTTCAATAACAAATTTGTGTCTCTATGCCATGTAAGTTATTTTATTAATGGTGACAGATGAAAGTTAACGATTTGATATATTTGTTACACTTTTTTCACTTTTGGAGACTAAATCTTATATTTTCATACTTCAGGAACTCATTTATCAACAAATTACACATTTAGGGACAAAAGTGATTATTTACCCTTTATTAAATAAGTGTTTCTTAAAAAACATTTATTTTAAGTTTAACTAAATTGACTGAAGAAATAGTATAAGCGAATTTTTCATGATTTTAAAACTGATTTCTATCTTACCTTTATATATATATATATATATATATATATATATATATATATATATATATATATATATATATATATATATATATATATATATATTAACATAACGCCGAATAGGCCTAATAGTTTTTGGGCATCCACTTTATGAGTTGCACTAAATTGACTCGTTTTTTTTTTTTGGGTCTCAAACTTCATAGTATAGCTCGCTTAGTCCATTAAGCTCAAACCAATTTTATCAATTCTAGTGTTACTTATTTTAATTTATTTCATAAAAAAATAGAAACTTAATTATATGATATAAGATATTTATTTAATATATATTAAATAATATTATTATAATCATATTATATATGTAATTCAAGTTTAACTCATCTATTTAACAAATTTATTTTTTAATTTAAATTGAACTTATTTGATTTATAAATTGAACTTAATGAATTAATTGTCAAATTAAGTCTCAAACTAATGCTGAAGTTGGTTTAGTTGATTGTTAGCCCTACTTGCGTATCCTTGAGGATGTAAAGAGTATTTTAATAATATTGTTTTTTGAACAGAAGCATGCATCTAAAGTTCAATTAAGATAAGTTTATAACGGTGCTACAGTTGTTACAGACATGAGATAAATAAATAAAAATGGCATGAGTAATGGACAAAAAAGTAGTCATGAATTCTCTTTATTGAAGTCTTAAAGTGATTTTCCGTTAAAGAATATCCATAATTCTTTAAACTCTAAACACACTTTCTCACTAAGTTGACACAAGACTCAAATAATTTTGTGGAAGCTTTGCAAGACACGTGAAAGCTCTAAGAATTTAAGAGAATTCTTTACAGATTCGAAAAATCCACAAGATAGTTTGTGATGTTAAACAGAAAGGGAGGGTATAACTGTATTATTGCTACATTAATAAGAAGGATAAGTACAAGAAGAAATACTCAAGACAATAAATATGAAATCATCTACTTTGAGTGTTAGAATCCTGAACACGTGAAAACTTAAAAATCCAAAGCTAAATAAGATATGGTTCTCTAAAAAGAAAAATAAATGATTGATGGTAACCCGGGTAGATTTTGAAAACAATAATAACAATTTATACTAAAATGAGAAGACAAACATTTGTCTGATGACCAATATAAATGAAGCATCATCTAGGGTATAATTTAATCTTAAATACGAGCCTAAACACATAATTCTTTTGAATTTAAATAGGTGATAATATAAAATAATTTTATATTTATATTAACCCATCACAAGTTAATATATACCATAAATTTATTAACTTTTACCATAATCATACTAAAAGTTATTAATGATAATTGTTAATTAAACAAGAAAGTAAAACTATTTTATAATATTATACAACGTCTAATTTTAGAATGTATGCGTCACAAAAAGTAGAAGGACGAGTAGGAACTATAGAGATTGTTATAAAATTGTTATTTCGTTAGAATGAGTGTAGTGGGACATGCATATCGTGAGTGAGATTTCAAAATTGACTTGGCAATGACTCACCTTCAATATGCCGTACTTCTTTTTGGAATGAATGATACAAGTATGATAACGAAATTAGGAAAAATAAAATAAAAATTTGAGCTCCAGAAAAAGTAATGAGCTTGGTAGCCCTTAATTGTATCAAAGAATTAAGATTAGGAAGTTTAAACAAAAAGGGAATGGATACTTTCAATTTGAATTTTTTGATTACCACATTATATAAATTTTTCGTGTCCGTCTCTTTTCTCATAAAAATTAAATAAGGAATTTTTTTTGAATATATTCTCTTCATCCTATTATAATTGTCGTATAAAAAATAATTTATTCCAAAATAACTATCATTTTAATTTTTTAGTGTAATATTAATTATATTTTTCTATTTATATCTCTTATTAATATTAATTAATGATCAACAATAAAATCTATAAATAAATAAATTATGATATAAGAATAATTTTATAAAATTATTATTTTTATTTATTTATTCTTTGTAAAATAATTTAGGATGAATATTATTTTGTAACAAAAGAAATATTGATACATGAGTATTCAATGAAGAGAAATTAATACAAATTTTTTATGATATTTTTACTACTCCATTAATAAAAAGATCCATTAATTAAAAACATATGACTTTGGGTAAAACAAAAATAAGAAAGTTTTCATCGATTTATAGCGTATTGTGTCCGGTTTGTTGCGTCGTTGCTATGGTGATCATTGTATCATTATTTATCGGGTAAATGTTTCCAATGCATGCATAGGCTTGTGCATACGTCGATTTGTGGGAAATTTGGAATGAATATTTTAATGTGACTTATAATATTATGTATTTTAAACATAATTAGTTTAAATAAGCATTATATTTCTTATAATTTTATGTCCCTTTTAAAATATGTCTTCTCTTAAATTATTTGTTACTGTGATTAATTAAAAAATATTAGTAATATTTCAACTATAGTATACCTCACATTAATAATTAGTTAATTATTATTTTTATTATCTATTTAATTATTACTACAATAAATTCAATTATATTCTATATTCACAATTGAAAATGAAATTTTGATAAATAAAAAACCTTAAAAAAATTACTTAAACATAACTTAAATACATACATATATATAATACTATTTACAAGAAAATAATAAAAGTAAAATAGTATACTTAAACAATCAAAAGGAAAGAAAACATATAGAATAGTATCTTTAAAAACTATTTTTTAAAAGAGAACTCAATGACTTTTTTTATTCTTTTTTTGAGGAAACGCAATCACATTTTGATTCTCATTAAATTGATTTTTTCCTAACAAAGTCAGGCACGGTGATTACTCCTTGATATTTTTTTTTAATGTGTACACAAGTGACTATTCAACTAACATATATACTTTTACAGTTTTACATACTTTTTTTTAAGTCCAGTTTTACATACTTAAATGTTTTCTAACAAGAAAAATATCATAAAAAAATTCTGCAGAAAACTCATCTCTAGATACCTAACCGTTTCTTTCTCGCTTAAGATGTACTAGCCTCTGATTTTTTTAATTTTTATAATGCAGTAGTCCAGTAGATCTTAACCAAATTCAAAGCACGTTTTGAAGAGTTGTAAACATAACCTAAATAACTAATTCATTCTCTCAAACTTTCAACACTTACTTTTATCCTACCTTATATTTTGATCAAAGGACACATATTCATTGAGTAAGAGATGATATCCAATTCTTATGCAGGGAATTTCTTGACCATTATTTCCCTCTATTTTCCCTTAATAAGTGGAGTTGATAGGATTGGGAACCTTAAATTAAAACCAAAATTGAGGGGCACATTTTCAACAAAAAAAATGTTGATAGTATGATTACTAAATGAAGCTAAAATTAACATAGTACTAGTATCTATATATATATATATATATATATATATATATATATATATATATATATATATTTTAATGATCAATTTATTTTAATTTTTTTTTGTTCCATGAAATTTCAATTTAAGATGCTCTTGAAGAAAGAACAAGAGAATTACTCGTATAGGTTTCACCTAAATTCTTGAAAATGCCACTTTTTTTTTTGGAACACCACACCGCTTGTCCTCAAAATCCATTTGAGTCAGTAACAGATCAAGCGGTTTTTTCATCCCTAGTGGTAGTTCTCCACTTCTCCTTTTCCTAGGTGTATTAGAAAATCAGTCCATAATGAGCAGCTGAAAAACTAGCCACATCGTGATTATTTTTTGACAAACATTTTAAAAAGGAGATTTTTTTATTGAAATACATAAAATTTTATTTTTCATCACTTTTTTTTACGTTTTCTTATTATTTTTATAGTAATTTTTTTAATTTCTTAATTAACATTCTAAGAACACTCGTTAACAAGATTTTTATTTGTTTTTAGATACTTAAAGTATCGTGATTACTATTCTTGTTTTATCATGGCTTGTGTAGTATAATAAATAATATGTAGGTAAAAATATTTTTATTTTCTATACTCTGTAAATATTTTAGTTATAATCTTTTGTACTTTGTTATCAAACATTTTGATTCCTAAACTTAAAAAGAAATATTTTTAGTTTCTCGGGATAGATACCACTGAGGAAATGAGGTTAATAATGTTTGTTTTGAGGGACTAAAAACATTTAAGTTTAAAATTTTATAGACTAAAATGTTTAATGGTGAAATATAAGGACACATTCTTGCATTATTATTCTTTAGATAACCAGTGATTTGGTTAAAAAAATTACTCCCTCCATCCTTAAAATTGAAATGATTGATGTTTACAATTTGTTCACGTAGATTTTAGGTCCTTAACGGATAAAATAAACAAAACCCGCGAAGATGGGTGGGCTGTGAGAATCTAAGAATGATGTTATTATTTTTTCAGTAAAAAAATAATGATATTTTTTTAAGACTAGCTAAATAATATTTGTCCTGGTTCATTTTAAAAAATTATTGTTTTAATCCTACTTATAAGAAACACTAATCCACTTTAAGATGTAGTATTATTTGCTAATTTTTTGTTACTTCCTCCGTCTTGAATTATAAGAACTTTTTCACAAATTTGTTAATCTATTATTTTTTTATAAGGTTCTTTTTTAATTTTAGATACATTAATTATTTTTCTCTATGTACCTTTATTTATTTATTCTCTTTCTAAACATTAATAAAAAATAATTAAGTAAATAAATCAATAAGAAAATAATAATATTAAAATGATAATATAAATCATTGCTAAATATAATATAATTATCTATTTTTCTTAATTAACATAAATCATTTGAAAGACGTTCATTCATTTTTCCATGGATACATTTATTGACTGACCTGTTAACCTTTCAAACGCATTCATTGATGAATAAAATATCATCATATGTAGTATTAATTAAATTAACGGATCAACCTACTTTATTGATCTTAATCAATTAATTATTAGTTTTTTATATAAAGCACTGAAGGAGAGGAAAATATTTTAAAACAAAATTCTGAATAAAAATTATGATATTTTGAGAAACTTAAAATATAAGGGTTACTCTATTTTTAGATTTTTAATTAAAAAAATTACCATTTTTCTTTATTTTTTAATAATTTGTATAGGAAATAATGAAAACTATAATTATTTCCACTATTTTTTTTGAATAATTAAAAAAACAAAGTAAAACAATGTGGTAATTAATAATTAAAAAATATTTTTTACAACGAACAACCCTTAACTCAGCCATTTTCTTTTGTATCTGCTTATAGACACTGCAGTGAGTCACTGACTGCACTTGTGTGCTTAATGAGTCTATTACCAGAGATGGCCAAATTTTGTAGTTTTGCTTCTCAGATGGGCAACATAGCTATTCTTATGGTTCTATATTACTTGATAATTTCTCTTATTGATTGGTGGAAAAAAAATGTGATCTGGTACACTGGAAAAGAAAAGCGAAAGGGAAAAAGGAGAATTTGAAGTTGAATTCAATCAATTTAATGGCTTAAAGAAAAAGACATTTTTTAAAAGGGGAGAAAATGAAAAAAGAAAAGAAAACGAAGACCCTTGAGCTCTGACAAAGTGGCTACCAATAAAAGTGGAAGTAGGCCATGGTGGCGGGTTTAGTAGACCAAATAATATGAGTAAAGACTCATAACTAGTAGCATAATTGCTCGGATATTTGCACATGCAATGCCTTTTGGTTAGTGTGTTCAAAGTAGTATTGTCGAGAGTTGTGCCAACAAACAGTTTTGACATATAACTTAACCATGTCATGGCAGCATATATTAGATTATGGAACAGTCTCAAAATTCCGATATGGAAAGGTTTTATGACTGCTTGTATATAAGATTCGATCTCACATGCTAATTTGATCATTCCAGCTTGGAGAACTTTGTTTTTGTTTTATTCTAAGGGAATGTACTTAAAGCTTTGCGATCTAGTTGTGGCATAATATGCGAACTAATTTAAATATAAAAATTTCCCAATAGGTGACCATATGTATGCACTATTTGGCCAGGGAGAGAGGGGCAGATGGGGAAATTAATTAAAAAAAGAGGAGCAAAAATACACTTTGTGGATTTGAAATGTTAACTCATCCTGTTTCTTGATTTATATGCATCACCCATATAAGATATAATAATTTTAGAATTGAGGAAGTGAAAAATAAATCATAGTAATGTCAATTACAGTGAACGCCTAATGAACTAATGATTTGAATTTACTAATGACTAATGTTAATCAATACTAAAAGGAATTAATTAAAACAATTAAAATTATTTACTAATTAAAAAGTATTTATTATATTTATATAAATAATTAATATTTTTAAAATGATTAAAATATATTATATACTTAGTCAATATTCTTGAAATACTCATAAAAACCTTTCAACTTTTACCCAAAAGTTCACTTTGTAATGGGTGACACTACCAGTTGAAACAATGTATTTGGAAATTTTGCTCGCATTTCCTAAATGGAATTAATGAACCAATCATGCAACAGGCCCCTGCCCCAGGGAGTAGCTAGATATTATTAGCACGTAATTTCTTGCGTCAGTACGTAATAGTCACTATTTTGATGTAGCGGTAGTGATTAAATTTAGACAAATTAAAAAATCATCATACCAAAATGTTTAAAATGGTATGGTTAATGGTTCACCCAAACTTTTTTTTTTTATATAAAAAAGTCTACTCTTCTTGAATTTTGAAATATTATGTTTTTTTTTTTATACATGGAGGCCCAAAGGGCCGAACTTAATAACTTGTCTTAATATTCAGCAAAAAAATATAGCTTGTCTTAATTTAAATTTGAAATATTATGCTATTATATTTCTTTTAATCAACGTTATATTATATATATTTAAGATAATTTTGACACATAAACATAAATTATATTTTTAATTAAAATATCAAAAATTAATATTTATCAAAATAAGTTTAAATAAAAATATTTGAATAATAATTATAATTTTAAATACTTATATAGTTTGATTATAATTTGAAAAAATTAATTAGATAAATAAAATATAATTTAGTTAAAATTATATATTTTTATATTTTTTATAATTTGTAGAAAATAAAATATAAATTATTTTTAGGAAATTATATGTAATTTTAACAAATAATATTTTTTTTCATTTTTACACAGTTTATATTATATCATATTATTATATGGTTTGCTTTATGGAATGTCTCTTAGATATGATTAAAACTTATCATGCCCTTATCTTATGATATCATTATCCTAAACTCATTTCCTATCTTGACTGAACTTATGTTTGGTTAAAGAAGAAAAATGATGAGAAATAGAAAGATGGATAGAGAAAAGTGAGAAATAATACAGATAAATCTCATCATTTTTAAACTTATTTTTCCTTCTTTCTTCCTCTTATCAAACAATAAAAAAAAAAATGTCATCCATTTCCCTCGCACTCATTTCTTTACAAACAATCAGAGCATAAGTTTGCAGAGTACACTTATTTCATATTTTTCAAGTTTCAACCGACAAAATGAGAAAAACTCCAGAAGTTATTACATAATTATGTGCATTCTTTTCATAATTCACAAATTCTCAGATGCTATTTAAAGTATTACACACAGCGACAGGCATGAGCTTTGCTGCAAAGTCATGGAATATATATTCTTATTGAGTCTCCCTTGTCTTTGGATCAACATTTAAAAAGACAGAAAATTAGACAGCCATTTTTATAGTTGATTAAACAGTAAGGTTATCGGTGTTACATGGACAATTAGTTGCTCATATAATTAAGCTAAATCAATTTTTTTTTTTATCAACATAGACAATAATATAACTCCATATGTTGGGTACTTGAACGCAAATTAAAGCATCAATTGATGCCCCTAAGAACTAATGTAATTAAATTTACGGTTTAGGGCACGTGAAATTAATACGTGTTAGACACAAAAAAACAACTGCTTTCTTGAGTGTCGGTGCTTCGAAAGATCTGATACTTTTTCACGATGAAGTCCTACGCTTTAGCTACAAGGCAATAACATAACGCACATAGATCTTGGTAATTAATCTAGCAAATAATTATATATGTATTGTGTGGGGCTAAAGCCCAAAAGAAAAAAAATTACACGGAAACTAAACGTGAAGTTGGAGCTCCTACTGTAACATCAGAAATAAGCAATTGGCTTTAAAAAGCCGGGGTTAGTAAAAACTCAAGGACCCTTGCATGCATGATTCGCAAGGGCGTACGTCTGCAATAATTTACACTTCCATCTTGCATGCGAGGTCTTCATTCTGCTAAATTAATCCACAAACGAGAAAATGGTCCTACAATTTTTTGGAAACATCAATGGATCAGACTAATGAAATATAATAAACAAAAATGATCGAATGGTTGAAATTAGTCATGTCCATGTTTTCTTCCTTTGGGCATTTTGTCACCTTCCTTAATAGGAATGGTAATACATAGAAATATAGAATTTGACTAGCTAGGGTATTATAGTTTCTATTTCCATATATGTATATTAAATTAATATTTGAACTTTAGCAATATCTATATGGTAACGATTTCAATACTATAGTTATACTCTTCCCGAACCTTAGCCCATTACGTATATTTTAATTAACTTAAATATGATTTCAAAAGCTTAGTTTTATAATAACTTTCCCGTGAGAAAACGCAAGGATAATGCGGTCAAGTGAGTAATAAGTGACGCCTAAACAGAGAATATTCCATTCCATGCACAGTTTTGTCTCTAATACAAATAGGGTGGAAATTAATTAAAAAGAATCGAAATGGGTTAGCGAATGAATGACGCAAGGCAAATCATGGCATTTGGTTCATTCCACCATCTTTCCAACTACACCACGTGACACCTAATTGGCCCCCTCTTCTCTTTCCTATAAGTCTAATCTATACTATAGTCTATAGCCCATTCTTGACTCAGCTGTACCAAAATAATTAAAATCAAGAACACTGTCTCCTAAAATATCGATTAAAAAAATTAAACGTGGATTTATTTTATTAATAAAAATGTATCTTTAACATGATTTAATTGTAATTTCTAATATTTTTTTATCATGATTTTTAATAAATTTTTCATTAATATATTTAATAACTTAATTCGTTCATGAAATTTAAAAACAATTATGTAAATAGAATCTTTAGGAAGGATAATGTTTGTACCACATTTTCTTATGAGGTGTGAAAATTGTGTAAGAAAAATAATAACGAGGAGAAGTTAAAAACCTCCAAGGCTGGTTATTGAACATCCTTCAATAGTTAAAAAAAGTTTGAACACTTGGAGGTCTGACTAACGACCTTTGAAAGCTCTATCAGTCGAGAAATTTAAGACCACGTGTTGTAATTTCATCAGTGATCGAGTAAGAAGATATTAGAGATTTCACTAAAACAAGACAGGAACTAATACTGAATTTAAAGGAGATTAACTTAAATTTTGAATTTGATGAAAATTAAACCAAAATTTAAATTTTATAGAAACTAATATAAACTTTTAATTTTTTTTAATGACGAAAAACCTTCCTAAATGTATAACACTTGTCACATAACAATCAAGTGGATACTATGCAACAATCATAAAAAATATTCAGTTATTAGCATGTTATTTCTATTATAAAGGAACTTAGCCAAATTAGTTGAGTAAAGTATGTATGTTAGTATAAAATTTTTGAGAAAGAATATTTTTTGGGAAAATTAAAGGAAAAAAACATGTTGCGCAACAAGGATATAATAGAAATTATATTAATCAAGTTATTTTTTTATCTATTAATTAATTTTAATTCAAATATTTATTTTTTCTCCTATTTTTTTCTTCAACCAAACAATTTTACTTTTCATTATCTTTTTTTTTTATTTCACTTTTTTTATTTCTGGCAATTAAACACTAGATGTGTATTTGATTTACCGCTTGAAGATCTCCAATGAATCAAAAAGATATAAATTTTTATGTTTCATAAAATGTGTATGGAATCTAGAGTTAAACAAACACACACTACACTGGGTTAATCGTTATTTCTAGAAAGAACGGAGGGAGGATCTCGCTAGAAAGTAAGAGCTGAGCCACAGTTATTTCTAAGAAAGAATTATACGACAAGGACATATTGCTGCAGTCACTGTGCAATTTAAGAGCTTATATTCATAATAATGATCCCTGAAGAGGTGGGCCCAAAGCTAACCAACAAAGAAAAGAGCCAAATCGTACATACAAAAAATAGTAGAGGAAGCATTTTAACTTTTTAAAATTTCCGTCGTTTTTGAAATAATTGAACTCCATCTCCATTTCACTGCGAATTACAGTAATCCACTTTCTTTTCTATTTGAGAAAAAAAATATACCTGTTCGAATTCGAATACCATATTACTGAAGATGAATAAATATCATCATATCCATATTTTGAAGTCAACTAAAAGAGTCTTGTTCATTTTATCATAAATGTGGAATGAGAGATAAATTGTAGGACGAGTAGTGTTCTTTTTTAAGTGTGTCCGTGTGTGGGCCATTTTTAATTATATTCCATTATGAGAAGTTGGATCAACGTGGAGATGCAATTATCGATTATTCAGTGTCACATGTCTTATCAGAGTTTGGTTGGATGAGAATGCTCAGTTTGACAGCCACAGACAGAACCTTCAGAGTCATGATATTATTTGATAGTACGTAATTTATTAATTAATTAGATAATTATTTATCCATTGCTTGCTTCTGGGTGTCCATCAATTTCATTGTCTATATCGATTACAATTTTGACAAGATGATGGGTTCAAAATGGTTTTCAATTGCTGGTGGAAGTTCTACTTCTTTTCTTTTGAGCTTGTGATTGGCGATTTAAAATGGCACAGGATACAGCAATAATTAAAATTAAAGCAACACATGACATATATGGAATCTCTTTTATGTTTCTGATCTATTATGTTGTCCCCATCCCTTGTGAGTTTTCATTAAGGGCAAATACCTTTTCTTTCCGTCCTTTATGTCTTTTTGTCTTTGGTGGATTTCTTTGTTTCCATTCTTTGGTGGTTAGGCGCGAATCTGCTAGTATGCTAATTGATAGATAAGATATATATCAAGAAATATATATTAATGTGTAAATATTGTAGCATGTAAATTAAAAATTGACACGTATGCATTGTATACACTACAAAAGTTGTGTTAATTTTTTGTTGGTTCAGTACAATCGTACAACAGTTATGTAATATGCAGAAAGGTGCAGAAAGATGCACTCAGCAGATAGTTCATACATGAATGGATGGACTGGAACCATGGAGGCTGAAGATTCGGCTGATAAGAGATACTACCTACCTGTTGCCCTGTCCATTAGAGTTACTACATTGCTAGCTACATAGGCGAGGATTCCTACAATTGAAAAAACAATTGTTCAGTCATAATCTAATGATTTGTATAATTTATTTTTTATCTTATCTGTTTATTAAATTTTTAAATTATAAAACTAAACGTGCAGATTTTGTATCACAAAACGTGTGAATTAACTGATGAGATTATTTCAATTTAACGAGTAATTTCAAGTTTTGATGCCTATAATGATTATATTTAGATTTGTGAGTATCGTGTAGAAAATACCTACAGTCTCTAAAAACATGGTGCGTTTTTTTGAAGTTGAAAAGGCAATGATCAGTAATTAGTCAACTAATTAGTGATATTAAAATAAAAAATGAAAAAATAAAAAATTATATACTCTAAATTATAAAAAATGAAAAAATTACCTATAATCTGCTTAGGAAAACAATGATCAGTAATTAGTCAACTAATTAGTGATATTTTTACTTCTCAACAAAAATCTATCCAAAATTTTGAGAAAATGAATTGGTAAATGATGTACAATGTTGAATGTAGAGAGAAGAATGTGGCATACAATTTCCTTTCTTTTTTTCTTTTTTTTTTATCGATATTAACGTAATTATGTAAACAAAGACTTAGAATTTTCTCTCTTCCCTTCTAATCTCTTCATCTTAGTGAAAATTCAAACTTATAAAACATAATAATTTGTATGATTTTGATGGTGAAATTTTATTTGAAGAATTAAGAGTTATTTGAAAGATTTCAATTATTGAATCAAAATCAAGATTGATGATATTGAGTTGTTTAAAAGAGATAATATTAACTATTTTTGTCACGGTTACATCTACTCAATTTTTTTAAAAAAAATTAAAATTGTTGAAATCCTATTTTCTAATGTCACAAGTCAAAAGATAGATTACATGTCTTGTTTTGATTTCTAGCAAAAATATATTTTAAAGAATCTTGATTACAAATAGATTATGAAAAAATTTGCAATAAAAAAATAATAAGTTTGAAATGATTATGAGAGAATAATTTGTTAAGTTCGTTTAGGGCGTAAAAAATCTGACGGATCCTGTTAGTTTGTTAAAGAAATAAGGCATGTTACCCGTAAATATGCCTATCAATAAAAATGAGGCAAAGAGAGAACATGTTGTGAATTGTGAGAGGAAATTAGCGGTATTAAGATGTGCATCTGTTTTTCTTGCTGTAATTGATACTAGTGTCCTCCAGCTCATATTTTACAGCAACCATCTCAATTTCCCCCCTTATATATCCAATTAGCTTATCATCAAAGGTTCATGTGGAACATGGTATATCGTAATCTATCTAAGTTTGAATGATGGCCCACTTGTTGATGTTAGTCTTGGATGTAAAGAGGATAATCTTCCCACTTAAGCTAGTTTTTGGCAGAGTAATTTTTGTCTCTGTCAATTCCAATATTGCTCGATTTCTTTGACAATTTTTACCGAATTGGTTCAAATCTTACTTGTATGTGTGGAGTCCAGTAAAACTTGGAGAAGCAGCTTGTGCGTGTAGACTCTATCGAAACACAGGCTTACTCAACAGACTGAAATGAGTATATCATACAATAGGTTTGAACGCAGTTTCTTTGAAGGGAATGTGCATTGACTTAATTTGGTCTAAGATCGGCTTTATGATTTCAATATCAAATTATTAACACATATACTTAATCTAAGATGTAAATGGAATCGACCAACATATTGAATCTACAAGCATGTTCAAAATCCTAAACATTGGTCACAACATATTTAAATCTATTTCTGCATGTTGAGACATATGGTTATCTAGAAAAATATTAGTATTGTAGAATACGTTGCATATCCAGCAGAAATTGGGAAGTACTACAATGTATCCTCTAGAAATGAAGGCAAAATAAAAGCAAGAAACCTCTGGACATTAGGATTGGGCCGAGGCCTAAGTCACATGTATGGGCCTTTCCTTCTTAACTAGAGCAACTAACTAATGAATGCATTGCTGGACCTTATTTGATGTACTATATTAGTTTTATTAGCCTTTGTTTTTAGCGAATGTTGGACCATGTTTAATGCATTGATGAGCCTGGTTGAAGCTTGTACCTAGAGACATTGGCCCATCTCCCAAAAGTTATTGCTCAAGTACCATGTTCACCGACCAATTGACGTTGAGCAGCGTGCACAGTGCACAGGTGGCTTATGCTACGGGCAAAGAACCTTAGTTATTTTGAAAAATAAATGTTAGTCGATCAGAATACTTAAAGATATTATATTAGTTAAGAAACTAAGATAAGAACATATTTAATGTGTAAATAATAAGAGAACATAAAAAAAATTATATATAATTTTTTATTTTCTAATAAAAATATTTCTACTAACGAATATCCTAACATTTACCAACAAAAAATCATCTCAAAATCAATTGAGATGATCAAGAAAGTGGATGTGGTTTCTTTAAGAATCTGATGCTAAATTGCCTCGTCCCTGATTTCTCTCACATGCCCATGCATGTTCCCTCACATGTATTACAATTAAATCAGAATCTAGATCCACTATAAGAAGAAATTTTCCATTCCTTCCATGTACCAACATTGTACCCTTCGAACGTTTTACTTTCTCTAAGGATCTTCCACTCCTAATTTTTCTTTCAAAAGGTTGAGTTGAGATCAAACATAGAAATGGGTATGTCACAATTTGTTATGCATGCAATTTCTTCGTTGACTTTGCTTATGTTTTCGTCATTTCATTCACCAATATCTTGAATTACTAAATAATATTTAGCTTATAAACAGCAAAAATTAATTCATATAAATTCCATTTTTCGCAGGCCAGTGACGACGTTGTTGTACCCTTTGTGAGTATTGAGAATCGGATATATATGCATGACATGGCACAATCTAGCAGCATATATAATATAATATAATAAGAACTTTCATTAATTTCTCTGTATTATCATAGGTGCTGTAATATAATAAGAACTTATTAAATTAATTTCTGCTTTATACAATTATAGGTATGCTTCGGTGGTAGCAATAGAGGGCCCAAATAGATTGGATGAAAAGCAGTGGCTTGCTTATTGGATCATTTATTCCTTTTTCACCCTGGTGGAAATTGTTCTCCAACCTTTCTTGGAGTGGTGGGTTTGACATTATTAATTAATTTTAACCAATAAACTATAAACCTTTTTGTCTTTATTTTGAAATAATTAAAGTAATAGACTACGCTAATTATAGTGTATTAAATCCAGTTACATATACTATATTATCTAGTGAAAAATGAATTGAATTTTCAGGATTCCCTTTTGGTGTGATGTGAAACTATATCTGGTGTTATGGCTAATTTTACCGCACTTCAAAGGTGCTGCTTTCTTGTATGAAAGGTTCGTGAGACCACACGTTCGGATGTACATATCGGAGAGAATGAGTTAATTAATTTGGAGAAATTCATATAATTTCCTTAATTTAATCAAATTGAAATGAATTGCTTAGTGGATGTACGGCGTTTAGAGTTTTTGATTTCCGATGCTATTTGTGATTTGTGTTATATGATGGTGAGAACAGCGGGTCGGAATGCATGAGACAGATTGAATTGGAAAGACAGTCAGATAGCTTTTGCATGAAGACTGAGTCGCAGATCTTTGATTTTGTGATCAGCTTCACTTTTTATTTGGTTGATTGAATTTATTTTAATGTTTAATAAAGATTACGTGTGGCTTTTGTTACAATTTTATAAAAGGTCAATTGAAAAATAGTGGTGTAGTAATTGTCTATTTGATTACAATGCTATATATACAATGAAGACATGCATGCACGGCTCACAAGTCACAAGTAACTTCTCATTAAGACTTCTTTACTTTTTAATTGCTGTTACAAACTACTATATCATTCTAATAATTCAACTTTAATTTTCATGTCAATTACATTGATAAAGAAAATATAAACAGAAAGGCATAACAATGTTTACCTTTCCACTAGTATCCAATGAGAGAAAAGTAAAATTAAAACATATGATTCATCTATTGTTATTTTAAATTAAAATACTTTATATGATCAAAGAAATAAAAATATTTTATAAACTTAAATTACATCAAATTAATGTCATGAACTTTCCCATTTTAAAGGAATTAAATCCCTCAAATATATGAGTGACCTCCCTCATATGTCATAATACATTGGTTATCATCGGATTTTTTATTTATTTGACAAAACAGTGTCCCTTCCAATTTAGCAAGACCCAAGTAAACTATAATTCTAATGTCGTAACCATTTTAGCGGTGTCTATCTTCTACCTGCATGTAGTTATGGGTTTAATTCTTTCGTCTGTGTATAAAAAAATATTAATCAGGAAAAATTAGCCTTTTAAATAAATTTTAGTATTTTATTTCATAGAAACCAAAAAATACAATAAATTTTCTTGTTCTAATTAAATAATTATGAGCTTTCCTATTCTATCTCATTTTCTTTCCATTCCACAATAAATGCATGTGTAAATTAATTAAAGAATAAAAGATAAATAAAACTATGATCGATAAGAGAGTAATTAATGTGATTTTGAACTTTACAATAGATAAATAGAAACAAAAATCCTCTAAAAATTCTATATTTCTCCAAATGACGGGGGGAGTATTTATGTCTTAACTAAAATAAATATTATAAGATTTTGAATTTAGGTTTATTTAAAATATGAAAAATATTATAAATAATTAAATAGAAACTGTTTGTTTAATTTAAAATATATTTTATAATTTAAGTGTAAATAATATTGAATAATAATTTTATTTTTATTTATTGAATTTTTATACATATGTATTTTTTTATGTGAGGACATAAACGTCTTTGTACTAAAAATACTATTTTTTTTTATAACTTTTCTACTCAATTAAATAAGCCGAGATAGATTTCATGTTATTTTATTTTACCTTTTTAATCTAAAAATGTTAAAAAATATACTTATTTTTACCTTGTTTGTTTTCTATCACTTTTTTTTAATTCTGGTCGATCCCATTATCACTTATGTTGTATTGGGCCTGTGAGCATTTTCTTCTCCTAAACCCTAAATCATACACCTTAAATCTTGTAAAAATATATATTTTTTTTCAAATTTATTTTCACTATATATATCATCTTAGTCTTAGATCGAATGACATGGATTTTTTATCTTAAGACTGATCTTTCTTTACATTAATTTAAAAGAATTTCTGAACAAAATCATTTTATCAGTAATTTTTTTTAAAAAAACAATAAAACATTATTCATATTTTGTTTTTTATCATTTTCTAAATCGTTTTGTAAAACTCTCGCATAAAAATGAGTTTATTTATATATTCTCCTTTCGACCTTTTTCTTCCGCACCAACAACATACCCTAATAATGAGTTTTCTTTTCTTCTCATGGTCTTGGCATGGTTTTCCTTTCTTGAAGGGAAGGGTCCCAGTACCCGCCAACTCAAATGCTTTTTGATAACTTTTGCAGATCACCATAAAAAAAATTGCCTCCTGCGTATCCCAAGAGCCCTTGGCGCTTTGCACTGACTAATAAAGCTAATAAGATGACTAAGCCATCAAGCAAATACTCTAACACTTGCTCATAATTTATTGTTTTCTTCCTCTTTCTGGTTTCATTGATTGATTGATTGATTTTTGGCACATGATTATAGTCATGATTCTGTATTTCGTATCGCGAAAGGTGAATTTGCCATGCATGCACAGGCTCGAAGCTGATAATTCTGGGTGGGTTTTATTCAGTAAGTTTATATATGAAATAAGAAATTATAGTCACGTATGAGTATAATACTTCAATTCATAACATAATTAAATTAAAAAGATAAACTGATAAGTTTATCCAAAATACTTATTAAAATAAAATTTAAATTTCTGTAAAGGAAGTGAACGTATAACGTGAGAAATTATAAGTTAAATTAATTATATCTTTACTTATCTGTTTATTTCAAGGAATTAAATTCATTGAAATAAATAAATTCAAAAGTTTGCAAAAACAATCATAAATTACTTTCATAAAATACGTAAATGTTATAAGTTCTCTGGCATTTATCTTTTAATTTTTGTGGATAAAAAAATCTGCCAAATACTCATAATATCTACAATTCCAAACTTTACGATCGAAACCGGGACAAATTGGTTTACTTTATCAAAATTGACACTTAACGGTAAGCATGCCGCAGCTGTATCATTTAACCGAATTATGAAGCGTATTTTTGTTGTTCTGTACCCATCATAAATATAAAAATTTTGAAGTGAAATTTGGCACTATATTGAGGGTTTATATATCTTCATGGAAATACACAAAGCAATCATTATCATCAAATTTGTGTCGATGACATGCGCAGAACATAAAGAAACTTGCATAGTGCGCACTGTAATTGTTCTCTTGTTAAATCACCATTGGGAAGTGTAATTAAACAGTGATTTAGCTACTGCCATCGAGTTCTTATCAGCTCTCCTTCACAAAAACTAAGTATGTGTAATTCTTCTCTGTCATTGTTAACAGTTACACCCTGCTTAAAATTATAACTTAAAATTTTTTTTTCCACTCAATATGAGGCTTATGCTAGAAGAAATGTAAAAGAAAAAGCTAAAAGAGCTTCTTTAACCGAAATCTACCCCACTTCTCTACCAGGAAGACCACAGAAAGAAAATAAAGAAAGATATACCAAGACTTTCTAGAGGAGATTCTGTTACCCATTGAGAGCAGTCAAAATGATATTCTTTTCTTAATGGGAATGTTGGCCGTGGGGTAAAACAACTTACAAATGGTAGGGTACGTCAATCAACAATGCTATTTTTGTTGAATCACAATCAGAGAAGCAATGAAGATTATATTTTATTAGTACAAAGTTTGCATACACAGAGTTCAAACTCAATACTTTTTATCAAACTGAAATAACATGTATTTGACCCAAGTGCTCCAATGAAGATTTTTTTTTCAAACATGGTGTTTAAGTTTTCACAAAGGAACGTGTTCAATTCACATGAGCTAAGCCCAAATTAATTATACAAGGTGCTACAACGTACGATATCATTAATAACTTAATTTACACGTACAACTAAAACAAGCTTTATTGGCAGCCTGTGACGGAGAAAAAGGGACCAATAAAACGCCACCCCACCATGTCCCATGGCTTTTTAAAAAGTCCTTAAAATATTCCTTATCAACTAATGGAAAAAGTAGCATGTGAATAATTTTACTAATTAATTAATCCCGGCCCTTTCCTCAATCTATATAACTTGGCATTTCTTATGCTCTTAGTTCAGCAAAATAAAGTCTTCCCAATATTAATTCTACAGGGTAGCCTACCTTGGTACCTTTGAACCCAAAACTTGAGCCTAATGGATCCTACACAAATGAAGAAGATTCAAGCCATGAACAGGTACAAGAAGCGCCAATTTCTGGATAATTTGTATTTCTATTTCTTGAGTGCCCTAACTTGCAGTGTGTTCTGTTGTGTCACTCTCTGCTTTCCCTATCTATGTTCTCTTCTCCGGGTCTTTTTCATGGTGCACATCTCAAGTTTAATACCACTCTTATTGAGCTCAAAGCTCTTATTTATCATAGGCAACCTCATAATTTTCTTCCTTCTAGTAAACTCCAGAATCCTTTCCTCGGATTCCTCTTCAAGTACTTGTGTTGTTTACTATGATGAGTACATTCAGAGCTGTCAAACTATGAAACCTCAGATTCCAAGCCCTGAGGTCAACGAGAGTAAAACATTATTGGAGAAACATGTTGGGGAAAATGAGGACGTGAACAGTGTGGACTTTAAGGGCAAATGGGGGATTGAGAAAGCTACAGAAGAATCCAAAGAGGAGGAGAATCTAGATGGAGGATATAAACAAAGTTTGATTCCTTCTTCTTCTTATGAATTGAACAAAAGGGCTGATGATTTCGTTGCAAGAGTCAATAGGCAAAGGAGGCTTGAACTTAGCCTTCTGCATTATGATAGTTACTAAGGAGCTCTGCAGTGTAGGAAAAATCTTTTGTTCTCAAGTATATTATTTTCATCAGAAATTATTTGAGAAGTTTTATATTTATTGAAATCCCTAATAAACAGTATATTTACAGCTAATTAATTAGTAATTATACAGTAATCAATAATCATCACGAGATAGATATTATTCTTATAGGAATTGGATTATCTGCAGTGAGGAGAAAGATTACAAACAAGAATCTCTACCATTATGATCAAATATTTACGGGTATTCACATATAAATATTCAAGGAAATTTCTTAAAATATAAAATAAACTAATTTTAAAGTGTGGATATTCAGGGGTATAATTACCTTAGTCACCTCCACCTTTTTAATTAATAGACAGAGAAAAAAATAAAAAAATATTATCTAAATTATCATGTTAGAATGTGAGATAAAATGATGGACAAATAAAAAGATTGAATATCGTATAAATAAAAATAAAATGTATACAAACTTAACTTTTAAGATTTTAACTTAAAATTTTAAGTTAAGTTATATGATTTACTTATATCTCATTACCGAAAAATATTTGCGGTATCCAAATTCCTTATCGCTGGGTAGAGTTATGAAATGTGGATCAGAATTTCATTCTATATTCTATTGTTACCAATCGATTTCATTATGGTTGTCAGACATATAAATGAATACGTATACTATGGTTTATCATAGATTTCAGGTTTTTTGATCTGGGCAATCATCCAAAAATACTTCGTTGATAAGCAAACTAAGTACTGGGTACTTCTCACTTGTACGTAAACATCCACACGTGATAATTGTACAAAGCCTGGCAAGCTATATATATATATATATATATATATATATATATATATATATATATATATATATATATATATATATATATATGTCCCAAGTTCTTAAAATATAAACTTTTGTAGCCTTAAAGTAGGTCACCGGAAGGCCGAGGCTTCTTCGCAAAATGTTCGAATCTGGTTACCTTTTCCATAGCGGGGCGCGGCATTTTCTCTACCTTAAACACAAAGGTTATCTTAAACATGAATTAGAACATGGAAAGATACAAAAGCATATTGCTTGATATTGTGATTTTCAGTTTTAACAAAACAGGTATGATTTTATCTTCTTCTTTTTTTTTTTTTTAAAAAAAAGGATAGGCGAGGCATCAAAATTAGATCTAGCATAGCAATTATGTTAGCACCTTAGACCTAACGCTAATTCCAGCGCAACCAAAATTTGACTTGTTTATACTTGTAAGTTATATCTTATGAATAATTGTTTCTAGGTGATTTAATTACACTCTTAGTCTTCCAGTATCATGAATGTGCGATTTTGGTTCTTCAAGTTTAAATGTATTTAGTTATTTTATTAAAAAAATCATTCAGATTCTATTTAGTATTTAAAAATAAAAATTATCTAAATCATATAAATTTCTATTTGATTTATTTTCTCCTATACATTAACAAAATTTTGACGTATAAAAGTAAATTGTGTTATTGATCAAACATCCAAACTTTAAATTATATAACTACTATTCATTTGTTTTATTATAATTAATTAATAAGAATAAGACTAAAGATGATAAAGATTATGAATATTTTATTTTAAATTCTAGAATGATGAAATGCAAGGTAAATTTCTTATTAATTTTAAAATTATATTTCTGCATATTTAAATTTTTATTTACTGTTATACAAATAAGTGACTATAATGATCAACAATTGATAATTTAAATGAAATATAGTCCTTAGAAAATGTTTAAAAATGATTTTACATTTTTTGAAGTGTATATATTTTAAGAGAGCAGAAAAAATTGAAAATAAAGTAATAAATATATGAGTAATGTGTTAAAAAAAGAAGAAAGAAAAAAATCAACAAGTATTTAAGAAAAAATGAAAAACAATAAATATAATGAATGATGTTATTAAAAACTTAGAAATAATATTACAATAACGATAAAAGATGAAATTAAAGATCATTGATTTCATATTTTTTATATTATTATTATTATTATTATTTGTTGAACATGAGTATCTTTTTAAGTAAAAAGGGACTAACTTTTTCTAATAGATCTAGATGTTTTTTCATATATACCAACATGAAATATAACTCTTAATCACAAAGTTACTTGCAAGTATTAAGAGTTATATAATAAGAGTTATACAATTGTGAACCGTATAGCATTAATTGAGTTGATATTTTTTAAATTAAATATAAATAAATACTTTTTTCATATTATCCGATGGATTTTTAGAAATTAGAATCAATACTACTCTAGTTGAGTACCATGCATGGTGTATATATCTACTCAGTGTGGCGCGCATTGAACATGCCAAATTCTAAATCCAGATCATTCAAGACAAAAATATGCCAACACAAAATTAATACACAGAAATCCCAAGTTTTATTACATTTGAATTTTCCACAAGAATCAAAGTAATCGAAAATATTAATTAATATCAGCGAAGATTAATTTAGACAGAAACACGTACGCTGCAGTGTTGCACTATCAGACTACTATCTACATCGGTAACGGGTATGGATGGAATAATGGAACGACTCTAGAAACTAGGAAGTTTCATTTTTACTTGCATTATAGATCATTGGAATGCAACTAGTATCGTCTGCAGACAATAGTCACCGATATTGTTTCTGTGTCTCTAAGATACGTGTCCTTTACTTAGCATGCAGAGGTGCCACCTTACCTATACACCTTTTTTCTACTTGTTACACTTAACCCTTTCCGTGCTTATAACTTAAAACTCCAAATTTTCATTTCAGCTCCACAACATCCTTCTCCATCAGATAGTTTTGCCATACTTGGCTACTACCAAATTAGTCATGGATCTTATTCATAAGTTCCTGAACATAGTAGCTTCTATAACCACCTTCTTTTTCCTTTGCCTTTTCTTGCCACCGTATTGGACCTTCAAGTTCTTCCTTTACATCACAAATTACATCTTCAGTGAAAATGTTGCGGTAAAGTTGTTCACATCACTGTTGCTTCCTCTGTTATTGGCGAGGTATCTATAAATCTATCATCTTCACCCATATGATTTTTAAATTTGGCTTAATTGCACTTGTTACATGAGTATATTTTTGTTAAATATTAGATGTTAAGTTATCCTATATGTATGCACCAAAAATTAGAATTAAAATAGGGGATCAAAGTAAATAAAACGGACAAAAGTTAGGTAAAGTACAAATAATTTAAGGTACAAAGACTAACTTTAATCAAGAAAGTAGCTTAAATTATTTGAGTTCTTTAGTAGGCGTGCCTCAATTGCTATTCAATCATCAGTTGGCTTAAATATAATGTTATTGGTTTTTATCTGACATATAGATTTTTAGCAGTTACATAATTACATTAACCTTACTTATATTATAATTTATGCAGCATTTGGCTTACGAGTATGCTAAGAGAGGTGCTTGCTTGGCACTTTCTGCCAGGAGGGAGACTGCAGTACTACGGGAAGTGGCTGATAGAACACGTGATTGTGGATCTCCTGATGTTATTATAATGCGTGCGGATGTCTCTAAGGTTGAAGATTGCTTCCGATTGGTGGACGAAACTGTGAACCATTTTTGAAGACGTAAGTAATCAGATGATTAATAAAATTAAATGAGTTATTCTAACCAATGCAATGCATTAATGTCTCAACCTGCGTTTCTATATATGTGCATATATATTGCGGTGGATCATCTGGTAAATAGTGCTGCAATCAGCTTTGCCACCTTGTTTGAAGAAGCAGATGATATCACCAAGTAGAGACCTATAATGGTAATTAATTGGTCATATTTAATCATAAATTCATTCTTTCCTCTGTAGCTAGCTAGTTATGCATATTTTATTCCTTTTTGCTTTCTCTTTTCCATAAATTCTTTCATGTTCTTTAATTTGCTGGTCTGGGACTACATTGTTAATTTTGTTGTAGCTCCATTTGAACTTTTGGTGAGACATTTATTTTTTCATATATACACATTTTTTTTTATGGGCAAACCTTAATGGTTAGTTTTTGTTAGCTGAGCATTGAATCCGCCTCACTTCTTTGTTAGTCACTCAACCAACCTTATATCTCTATTCATATACACACATATAAAAGCTCTGCCATTTTACAGGATTAATTTCTTAGGTACAGGTAAATTAATCAGCTATTATGAGTTTATGAGCAGCCACTTGAGTTTGGTTAGGACAAATTGAGTCTTCAGCTATGAGCTTCCTTGCTGTCAAGTTAATTTCTGCATTTATTTTTTTTGCTTTACCTCACCTCAAAAAGAGTAGAGGCAAAATCGTGGCCATGTCCTCAGCTGATTCTTGATGCCTGCACCCAGAAGAAACCTGTATAATGTAAGTGATGCATAGATGTTAAGTAAATGAGGTAGAATTTATCTCTGCTTGCAACAATTGATGTTCATGTTGCTTATTCATACACAGGCTAGCAAAGCAGCTTTAGTGAGTATGTATGAAACATTAAGGGTGGAAGTTGGGTCCGATGTAGGCATAACAATCGTGACACCCGGTTAGCAGAAGGCAAGGTGGTCGTGGACCTAGATTTGCGAGATGTAAGCAAAATCATCAATCTTAACTTTTTCATTTTATTAATGTAGATTCTTTTTAGAATTACATGCCATGCCACCCATGTCATTAACTAAGATTATATATTTGTGAGCAATCAAAGGTGGTGAACATGAATGATATATGATGCAGCAGGTTAGTGAGTGGGTGCGCCAAAGCGATAGTTAATGGCACGTTGAGGGTTGATAGGGTACCTCACAGTGCCTGCGTGGTTCAAAGTGACGTATTTACTCAAACTGTTGTGCCCAGAGCTGGTGGAGTGGAGCTTCAGAATGATGTATATGACTGAATCAACAAGAACAACAGCGAGGGAAGCCCCTAGCAAGAAGATATTAGACACCACTGGAGTCAAGAAATTCTTCTATCCCTCTTCAATCCAATCTCCTGATGTCAAGACTGAGTGATTCATCCAAATCAAAACATAGAACCATAAAAAAGTTTCTATATGTATATGAATGCTACCTAGGTTTCTTGTGTTAATTAATTAGTATCTTTTTTCTGAGTCCGATGCGTCTCTCACTTTCTTGTTCAAATTATATTAGTATTATTTATATAATATATTTTTGCTATACTTTTTATCATGTATTTTAACACATTACTTACTCATTTATTTTTCCTTTTTTTTGTTTCTCATGTTTGGAAAATTTTGTTAGCTAGCTGAGTTCTGCGAGGTGATCCTGTTCCTTGTTTCATTATTATGTCTCACTTAATGAGTTATTTTTGTGCTTCTACACGAGTCCTATCCATGGTGTAATGGTACTAGGGGTAGGGGTGTATCTAATTCGGGTTAGATTAAATTTTATTTATTTTTTAATACAATTTCATTAAACTTAATTAAGTTGGATTTGATTATTTTTTTTATTTCGTTCAATTTCAACCCAATCCATTAATTCAATTGATTATTAGGTTGGACTATTGAAAAATTGTCATATTTTTTCATATTTTTTAAGTCCATATTTTTTAAGTCTTCAAAAAAATGTTTTTGATTTTGTTAATATTTTAAACTCAATTCAATGATTGGTTGGATCAATAAAAAATTGTTATCTTTTTAAAGTCTGGAAAAAAATTAAAAGAAATCTTTAAATTCAAAAGATTTTTTTCCAGAAAATGATATTCTTAAAAATTAATATTCATAAAATATTTTATTATTCATATGACAAACTGGAAAAAAATCATAAATACACATAAATAAAAAATTATAACTTAAAATAAACAAAAAAAATAAACTCTCGAAAAGTAAAAGTAAGGGCACCTTACAAATGGCATATGATTTTTTCTATCCCTTATTAACTTACCTTGAAAAAATAGCCACACCTTGCATCCTTGAACCAATAACTTCTAGCTTCCTTCATCCATCCCTCCAGATTAACAAAGGGTAATACAAGAATATTTACTTGTTGTCCATTGACTATGCTCCTTGGCTTAATCTTAGGCTTTGATTCACCCCCTGTAGATGAACCTTACGAGAATAAAGTGCTTTTTGAACAGTTTCGTAATTGTTTTAAATTAATACGCTTGATCTGCAAGATTAAAAAATATAGTTATTTAATGATATTAACTTAGGGGAGTTGCTACGTGCACCCAGCATTATTGCTGGGGCACCCAGCAAACAGTGAAGTGGCGAAACTGCCCTTCAGCAATTATTCTTCCGGAAGAAGGTTCTTCCGGAAGATTAATTTGTGTCTTCCGGAAATACTCACAGACAATTTCCGGAAGAACGTCATCCGGAATGTTTCCGGAAGAAGCTTCTTCCGGAAGAATTCCATTGTCTTCCGGAAGAAGCTTCTTCCGGAAGTTAGTTTTTTTTTTTAATGCGTATGTAATGACGATTTTGCCCTTGTGTAAATTTCTTTAAATTAACGTCTTCAGGCTGTGTTTTACTGCGCTTTCTTTGTTTCTTCTTCCGTTTGCTTTGTTTCTTCTTCCGTTTGCTTTGTTTCTTCTTTCGTTTGCTTTGTTTGTTTCTTCCGTTTGCTGTTGTTTCGGTGGTGGTCCCTTCAGCAGTCTGTTGGTGGTCCCGTGAAGTGAAGTATTTGAAGATTTGGTGGTCCCGTGTTCCGTATTTGAAGTTTTATTAGTGGTTGTTGTTCCTATTTTGTCGGAGGTACGCGTTTATTTCGTTTTCCGGTTAGCTTTTAGAGAAGAAAAACAGTAAAAAATGTATCCGGAAGAAATTTTAGGCACAGAAGGAGGAAGGTCCGGAATGACCACTTCCGGATGAAGGTCTTCCGGAAGTTACGAAGGCCAATTCCGGAAGAAGTGCTTCCGGAAGACCTTCTTCCGGAATTGGGCTTCTTAACTTCCGGAAGAAGGTCTTCCGGAATTTACGAAGCCCAATTCCGGAAGAAGGTCTTCCGGAAGTAGTTTCCGGAAGCACTTCTTCCGGAATTGGCCTTCGTAACTTCCGGAAGACCTTCATCCGGAAGTGGTGAAGGCCAATTGCGGAAGAAGTTCTTCCGGAAACTACTTCCGGAAGCACTTCTTCTGGAATTGGCCTTCGTAACTTCCGGAAAACCTTCTTCCGGAATGTTAAATTATTACTAATTTATTTTAATTTCTGTTTTATAATTTTTTTAATTTCTGTTTTATATATATTTCTGTTAGTTAATAATGAATTATTGGTTTAATTAGGTATAATGATATATATTGTGGATTATAATTTTTTTTGTTTTATAATGGTATATATATATATATATATATATATATTTCTGTTTTATAATTTTTTTTATTTCTGGTTTATATATGTTGTGGATTATTGATTTAATTAGGTATAATGGTATAATATTAAATGATTTAGGTAACTTAAATGTATAATGGTACAAAAATGTTTTATTAGTTGTTTATTATAGTGATAAGTTTAGTTTAAGTAAATAATGTAGTTATAAATTTAGAATATAGTGATAATTTTAATATAGTCGTGTATGATGCATATGTCCTATTAATATGTTTGTTATTTAAGGTGTAGTAAATTTTTGGATGTGGTTATATGATAATTTGAATGTACTTGTGTATGATGCATATGTCTTTAAGATGGACGAAGATCAATGGAGGTATGACTTTGCGATGTCACAAGAAGTTCATATGGATTATGATTATGATAATCAAGAAGAATGTGGAGTGAATGAACGACATGTCGATTGTTCAAATGCTTTTAATACATCTCAGGTAATCATAGATAATTTGAGTCATTGGTTGAATTGATGGTTTGTACGAAAATTAATGTGTTAGGGTTGCGTTGTAGGTATTCGCTACTCGAGATGATGTTTTGCAATGGGCTCGAACAGTTGCCCATGAAAATGGATTTGTTGCAGTGATTATGAGATCTGACACAGAGACCGGTAGCAGAGGAAGAAGTTCATTTGTGTTAATTGGGTGTGAAAGGAGTGGTACGTACAAGTGTAGAAATAAAGAATTCGTTAGAAAAGACACCGGGAGTAGGAAATGTGGTTGTCCCTTCAGGCTTCGTGGGAAACCAGTGCGTGGAGGGGAAGGTTGGATGGTGAAGTTGATCTGTGGGATTCATAATCATGAATTGGCGAAGTCCTTAGTTGGACATCCATACGCCGGGCGATTGACTAAGGAAGAAAAGAAAATTATTGCTGATATGACAAAGTCGATGGTGAAACCGAAAAACATCTTGCTAACGTTGAAGGAACACAATGCCGACAGTTACACCACGATAAAGCAAATTTACAATGCAAGAAGTGCATATCGTTCTTCAATAAGAGGAGCTGATACCGAAATGCAGCATCTGATGAAGCTTCTCGAACGTGATCAATACATTCATTGGCATAGATTGAAGGATGAAGTTGTGGTGCGTGATCTGTTTTGGTGTCACCCAGATGCAGTAAAGTTATGCAATGCATGTCATCTGGTGTTTTTTATAGACAGTACCTACAAAACAAACAGGTACAGACTCCCACTACTTGACTTTGTTGGAGTGACACCAACGGCGATGACATTCTCTGCTGGGTTTGCATATCTGGAGGCTGAGCGTGTTAATAATATTGTATGGGCTTTGGAACGATTTCGAGGCCTATTTTTAAGACACGATCGCCTCCCTCTTGTTATTGTCACTGACAGAGACCTAGCACTGATGAATGCAGTGAAAACTGTGTTTCCCGAGTCTACTAATTTGTTGTGCAGGTTTCATATCGATAAGAATGTGAAGGCGAAGTGCAAATCTTTAATCGGGGAAAAAAATGCGTGGGACTATGTAATGGATAACTGGGGTACTTTGGTTGATTGTCCGTCCGAATACGAGTTCCATGAGTCATATCAGAAGTTTCAAGTTGCTTGTTCGCCTTGGCCGATGTTCGTTGACTATGTTAACGACACATGGATTATCCCCCACAAGGAAAAATTTATTACAGCATGGACGAATAAGGTCATGCACCTAGGCAACACAACAACAAACAGGTATTAACAACTGATTTTATTTGTTAGTAACGATTAATATTAAATGGTATTTAATTGTTGTATATTTTCATGTTTGTTGTGTATTTTAAATGTAGGGTTGAATCAGCTCATTGGGCTCTCAAAAGAGTACTACAAAATAGCGTTGGAGACCTATGTAGTGTTTGGGATGCCATGAACAACATGATCACGCTGCAACACGTTGAAATTAAAGCATCCTTTGAAACCAGTACGCATGTGGTTGGCCATGTATATAAAAAAACCTTATACAAGAGGCTTCTTGGGATGGTTTCGAGGGATGCTTTAAATCAGATTGCTTCTGAGATTGACCGTCTACGTTATCTCGGCAACAATCTCTCTTCTTGTGGTTGTGTGATGAGAAGCACGCACGGGCTTCCTTGTGCATGTGAGCTTTCTAGGTATACTGCTAGCAGCATCCCATTGGAGTCAGTCCATCTTTTTTGGAGGAGACTTTGCTTTTCAGACCAAGGGTTATGTGAGACGGAAGTCACCATCAAGGAAGAAATAGAGGTCATATCTAAAAGGTTTGATGAACTTGATGTGGCTGGCAAAGTAAATCTGAAGAGTAAACTTCGAGAAATCGCATACCCTGATCATAACTCTATGTGCCCTCCTCCATCAAAGGTGAACACTAAAGGTGCACCGAAGAAACCGATGAAAAGAAGTCAAACATCCATAAAGCGTGATCCGTCTTACTGGGAGTATGTTGATGCTTTTCATTCTGTTCAAAGCAGCAACTCTCCAGTGAAACGAAGTGCATCATGTTCTCAACCGCGTCAGCCAACAAGGATCATCCCGATGTTGGATCAATTTGCGTCATTCTTTCAAGGTTTCATTCGTGACGTTGTGGATGTGAAAGCGGACGGTAACTGTGGATATCGGTCCATTGGCGCTTTATTAGGTATGGGGGAAGATTCGTGGCCGTTAGTGCGTAATGAATTGCTTAAAGAACTTGGCAGGTGGTCGCATGAGTACATGAACCTCTTCGGTGGCACAGAGAGATTTGAACAATTAAAGTTGTCCCTACTTGTTGATGGATTTTCAAAGGTATGTTTTTAGGTTAATTTTTTTTAATAACAATGTTTAAATTACTTACATGTGTATGTTTGGTTCATTCAGGTTAGTGTGGACAAGTGGATGGATATAACAGACATGGGATATGTGATTGCTTCACGGTATAACGTAATCCTTGTATCGTTGTCCCAACAACAAAGCATGACATTTTTCCCTCTTAGAAGTCAACCACCACCTGACTCTTCTGGCCACCGCATCATATGTGTCGGTCACGTGTTTGGAAATCATTTTGTTCAGGTACATTGAATATAGTTAGTGTAACAATTATGCAATGACTTCGCTTGTTCGTTTGGCACGGTCAGCGCATGATATAATGTTTGTTCATGTACAACAGGTTTATTTGAAAGACCATTGTCCGTTGCCGCCCCCAGCGCTGTTGTGGTCAACCAATTGTTATTCTCAGGCAAAGCAATGGGCAATTCCATATATTAGTAGAATGCAGGAATACACAAGCTTGATGTCATTCAAAACACACTATGTAGACCTAAATGAAGACTAAACATTCATTGTTTATTTATTTGTATTCATTATGCGATATAATTCGTTGTAACCCGTCACTAACCAATTAATATTATCAACTACTCGTTTGGTTAAGCAAGGAAATTGTTGGTCCAACAAAAATCATTTACGCGTACAGCATACATCATTGTCATAATTGACAACACATAATGACATGCATGCGTGTTACAGTTTGAGCGTGACAACACATTGGTTGACTTCAGTACACATTTTGAAACTAGCAGTCGCTCAACAACACATTGGTTGACTTGACTACACATTAGCGACAACACATTGGCTGACTTGACTACACATTTACGCGTGTCTATTTTTTTGTAAACAAAGTTAAACAAAGGCTCGGTCACAACCATCTATATATATGGCAGACTAGGCTACTAAATCACACATTATCTTGCTTTCAAATAATCTCCCAACTGATACACAAACTATGGCATTTCTAGGAGAAACTAGCAGTCAGACGATTGTCAACTCAAGGTTGGCTTTCATTTATCCAAATGGATCGATTATTCACAATGATACTGGGGTTTACTTCCAAACTTCAACTCCGGTGCCCATTCGAGTACCAAATAGGTGTGATTTTGCAAGCCTAAAAACCAGAATACACAATACCCTTCAGCTATCCGACAAACAATTTTTGGATGAAATTCACTACCGGAAGCCATTCACCGATACATGTAACCAAATTTGCTTTGAGTGTATCAAATTGATAAATGATGACGATGTCAACACAATGTTAATGTGTAATGATCAATTTTCTTGTGTTGGTCCGATTGAGTTATTATGCACCGTTGGAAGAACACCAGATGGAATAATAAACTTACTTGAACGCACTATGCCTCGTATTCATGACGCGATCCTGTATTACAACGGCAAATGGAACATGCCACCGCAGAACAAATTTGTTGGTTGCGCGTTCACAGGAAAAAATCCTAAGAAATTTCAAATTCCTTCAACATGTACCATCGATGAACTGAAGAATTTAATCAAGCAAGTTGCACCTAAAGGGATCCCCCCTCTTGGAATTCACGAATCACAAACGGTAAGACGATTGTTTTTCCGCCAACCAGCTCGGTTTGAGTATTCAGATACGGTTATAAAATATGAAATAAATGAGCTGATCACCAACGAAGAACTGCTGAAGGTGTTAGTACAATCTAACTACTGGAAAAAATATGGACCAATAGAAATTTTAGCTGTCTTTACTAAATATGTTGAAGACGAGGTCAGTGGGACGTCGCTAAACAACTGAATGTCATGTTTAATTTTTTGTTTTTTTGTTGATGTAACCTTTATATGTTTACGGCGTGTTTAATTCCCATAATAAAGTTGAATGCGTTGTTTCAGTGGTCCAAAAATTTAATTGTTAAAAGGGTTCATTTCGTAGTTTTTTGGATTTTGAGACTTTGTTTTGACGTGTTAGTTGACGGAACTGGGGAACGGGACTATTTTTTTTGGATTCTTTGACGTCCAAACATGAGAAATGGCCGCCCTCCATTGTCTCAGGGCACAGGCACACCCACGCAAAAAAATCCCAAACATGGGTACTTGAACATGGAAAAAGGGTTCATTTCCTATTTTTTTGGATTTTGAGGCTTTGTTTTGACGTGTTAGTTGACGGAACTGGGGAGCGGGACTATTTTTTTTGGATTCTTTGACGTCCAAACATGAGAAATGGCCGCTCTCCATTGTCTCAGGGCACAGACACACCCACGCAAAAAAATCCCAAACATGGGTACTTGAACATGGAAAAAAGATTCATTTATGTAATTCTTACAAACAAAACTCATGATTCTAAAAACTTATGTTTTTTATGTAATTCTTACAAACATGGAAAAAGGGTTCATTTATGTAATTCTTACAAACATGGGTACTTGAACATGGAAAAAGGGTTCACTTATGAATTATTAATCATTTTAAAAACTTTTATTTTTTATGTAATTCTTACAAACAAAACTCATGATTCTAGGTTCCCTTTTTTTAAAAATAAATTTAAAACAACCGTAAACTTCGCTTAAGGACCACAAACAATCGGAATAACAAACTATATTATAAAATAATAAACTGTGCAAAACACGTCAACTATATTAAACAAAAACTGTAATAATTACAAATATTCATGTCAACTACAACACAACAAAATAAATACAATGATCAATGGTCCGTGCGGCGTCTCTGACGAGCCCTGACCGTCCCATCAGCACTGGGTCCCCCTCTCGCGATCGTCAGGCAGTCCTGCATAATGTCATATAACTCTGTGCCTGCAGTGACTATCCTAAGGTTGAGCACACGCTCCAACCTCTGTGCAATCGCCTCATATCCCTCGTAATCATCCTGTCAAAGTCAGTAAAAACATTTATTATGAAATTCAAAATAAACAACAACTCATAAAACATTAAACGCGCAAATAATCTTACCACATATGGAGGGGGGTCAAATGCCACTGGAACCTGGGGGCTGGGCGGCTGTATGTAGTCCTCAGGGTCTGCAGCTGGTGCATCCCTCTGCTGGTCAGCTGCCTGGGTCGGTGTCATGAAAGGGTGAGATATGCGGAAAAACCACTCAATGTAATCCGCAGATACCTGCCCAGGCACTAAACAAGGCTGACCCGCAGGTAGTAAGTGATCCGCAAACTCCATCCACCTGTCATCTATCTGATCTTGTGACAATCGTGCACTAACAGGCGGCGGAGGGATGATCTGGATGTAACCGAACTGGCGTACCACCTTCTCCGGTCGAACTGCGACGATCATAGGACCCCATCTGAGCTGACCCTGGAACGATGAAATCTCCTGAAACGCCCTAACACCCCGATGCTCCGTGTACGGCAACCAGGACACATCTGTGACGGTCAAACCATCACAACGTGCCCTGTAGGGTGCTCCTGTGATGCCCTTCATGTGCGCCTTCGACGTCAACCACCGGGAAGCACGTGGGGACGTCTCCTGGTATGTGTCGTCAGTCACGCACTGATGCACACTAGGGAAGTGCTCATAGATCCAGCACTACACAATAATTGAGGTTAACATAACATAAAAACATGTTTAAATCATAATCGAACCTAACATATTAATAAACACAAAATTTACCTGAAATAGCGTCAAGTACCCCGCAAGCTGTCGGGTGGTGGTCCTACAAGCCTCATCTAACTGGTCGTACATATGAACCAGCGCGGCAACCCCCCAAGCGTAACCACCACTATGAGCGAGGTCCCGGAAAGCGTCAAGGTGGACCACATGCACGTATGTTGCACTCTTATTAGCAAAAAGAGTGCAACCGACAAGGTGCAGCAAATAAGCGCGAGCTGCGACAATCCACCGCCGGGCCTGACATCTGGTCTCATAAATGTCACGAACCCATCCTAATCGTACATATGCTCCACGTGTGAGTGCTGTCTCGGCTCTGGCCTCCTCCGCAGACACTTCCAGCAACTCCGTGAGCAAGAATCTGGCCTCCTCCGTAGAAAGAGCGTGGAAACTGTGCAAGGCGCCAGTGATGGGCAAATGTAGAATGGACGACACATCATCCAATGTGATCGTCAGCTCTCCTACTGGAAGGTGGAAGGTGCTAGTCTCACTGTGCCACCTCTCCACAAATGCGGATATAAGTCCAGGATCGCCAGTAATAACTGAACAATCTATCAGTGGACTTAATCCTGTGGCAGCCACCAGGCCTTCAATCTCAGGCACTGGCCTCCCAATCAGTGTCAGCTTCCTCCCATGTGACACTAACTTCAAATCAGGACGTTCCTGATTTGAAGTACAAATTATACAATTATTAAAAAAAATTAATCATAAACAAATAAATAAACAATGACAAATAATTAACAAATTAAAATACCTGTCCACTCCACACGGCATGTGCAACATGCTCGGCAAATTATGTGAGCACTGACGGGTCACGTGGACCACCAGGGAATCCCTCTGCAGCATCATCACCATCTGACCCCTCACCACTATCAGCACCCTGTGCGTCCGCACGCATCTCAGGTGCCTCCGTAGGCTGCTCAGGGACATCATCAGTCATGTCAGCGACGTCCTCAGCCATATCACGTCCCTCCGTAGTCATCTGATGAACGCGTAGCCTACGGGCTGAGGCAGTAGGCCTACGCCTCTCGGGAACATCGCCAGCATGCTCGTCAGCAGCTCTATCTCTGCCTACAACTCTACCTATGGCACGACCTAAACCTCGTGTTCTGGCCATGATCTGTAAATCATGTCGAACACGTATTTTTTTCGGTCAAAATATACACAATTTTCTTTATAAAAAATCAACTTTATTTATAAACAAATAAGACTAACTTAAATCAAATTATTTTCACACATACACGACCTAATTTTAAAAAAAAAATTAAACAACTTCATTTATATAAAAAAAAACAACTAATGTAAAATAAAATTATTAATAAACATGCACAACATAATTTTTTTAAAAAAAAATTAAACAACTTCATTTATAAAAAAAAAAACACAACTAATATAAAAATAATTCATTACTAAACATCCACAACTTAATTTTAAAAAAAAAATAAACAACTTCATTTAAAAAAAAAACACAACTAATGTAAAAAAAATTAATTAGTAAACATCCAACTCTTAATTGAAAAAAAAAAAAATAAGAAACTTCATTTCTAAAAAAAAACACAACTAAATTACTTAGTAAACATCAACAAGTTAATTTTTTTAAAAAAAAAATAAACAACTTCATTTATAAAAACAAAACACAACTAATATAAAAATAATTCATTACTAAACATCCACAACTTAATTTTTAAAAAAATTAAACAACTAATGTAAAAAAAAATTATTTAGTAAACATCCACAATTATTTTAGTAAATAAAATACTTCATTTATAATAAAATAAACTAATTAATTATAAAAAATTAGTATTTTTATAAAACTTCCAAAACACACAACTTTAATTATAAAAATAGACAACTTCATTTTTAAAGAAAAAACACTAATTTAAAAAAATAAACAATAAACAAAAACAAACACAACTACTTTTATAAAAAAAATTAATTTACAAATTAATATTTAGTAAAAATACACAATTTAAATTATAAAAAAAATATGACATCAAAAACCCAAACTTCATTTTTCATAAAATCTAAAAAACAAAATAACCAAAATAAATAAAATAATTCATTTAAAAAAAAAACAAAACAATTTCTGTTTAAAAAAATTTAAAAAAAAAAACACAAAAAAAAAAACCATTTCCGGAAGAAGGGGTTCTTCCGGAAAGGTCTTCCGGAAATTTGAAACTTCTTCCGGAAGTGCGCGTCTTCCGGAATTCTTCCGGATGAACCACTTCTTCCGGAAAGTTCCCGGAAGAGATTTTTCCGGGAGTCTTCCGGAAGAAGTGTTCTTCCGGAAGAAGTTTGGTTACTTCCGGAAGAACCCTTCTTCCGGAAACTTTCCGGAAAATGTTCTTCCGGAACTTCCGGAAGAACCCCTAACGGGTCTTCCGGAAGTCTCCGCCGTCAGCCTCCTTTCCCCATTTTTTCCGGCGTCCTCTCCTCTCGTCTTCTACCCTAAGGTTACTATCCTAAGGTAACTATCCTAAGGTTCCAGTGCTACAAGCTATAACAATGTTGTATCATACAAGCAAAGGGGAGTTAGGGAGACTAACCTCGTTCGCGGAGAAGAAGAAGACGAGGTTCGCGCTTGCCTTGCCGGAGAAGAAGAAGCAGTTCGCGGAGAAGGGAGAAGAAGCTTCGCGGAAGGAATGAGCAGCAGCAGAAAAGTTTCTTCCGGAGAGGGGGGGGCTTTTTATAATTTTTTATTAAAGGGCAAAATTGTCCATTCATAAAAGTTGCTGGGTGCACCAGCAATATTGCTGGGTGCACCTAGCATCTCCCTTAACTTAGTGTGCTTTGTTTCAATTTATTTTAAAAAATAATTACTTATTTTCAAAATTTAATCATTTTCGATTAAACAAAGGTTGAGTATAAACAGGGGAACTGTTATGAAAATTTAGTAAAGACGCTTGTTTCCTTTTTCTTTGATTATTTTTTTTTTCTAGATATAGCCCGTACGAATAATTTTCTTTCAAGTATTTCGCTGCTTTTATTAAAAACATAATACGTGGTAGTAGTATTACATAACTATATGTGTACTGATGACATTGAATATAATTAACTTCCCACACCCGTCACTCTACCCACCCTCTGTAACATGCACGGTGCACGGTTCTCTCGTCTGTCGTCAATAGATAAAAACATTTCATATGTTATATAACTATTTAAAATAAATTACTTCAAATATGGAAATCTTTTAATTTTTTAATTCTGCCAAAATATTGCCTATCAATTCAAACAGTTCAAGCGCAATCAACATAATATATTATATATGTATCTATCTGGAATTCTAGTGATGAATGTTACCAAAATTTTGAAGACAGCTTTTGCTATAGATTGGAAGTGTTGATTGCAATTAACAAGCTACTGAAATTTGCATTGCCCCCATTATGCCATCTCCATCTTCACGCTACCTTTGCTCTTAGTGAAGCTGCTTATGTGTGTTAAAAAGTTTCTATACACCAAAGCTATGTTGACATTAGAAAGGACTAGGATTGGAAAAACACGTTAGATTTGTCGGATCAATTCGTTTTGACCTTGGTTAAAATTTTCAATCAATCAATCTGTGTCATTTTGTCCCATTAAAAATGAATTGAGAGAAAAGTGGGACGAAGAATCGTCTTTTATTAAAAAAGTAATTTAATATTATTTTGATATTTTATACATATATTTATTAATTTTTAATTTATTTATTTTTTCTAAATAAATTATTATTCAAAATTTAAGATAATACATTTAGTAAGTATTTATTATTTAATATTTATAAAAGATAAAATTAATTAACTTACATTTATAATTTATTTTTTCTTAATATTTTTTAGTTTTGATGGACCAATGACAAAAAAATGAAACGAATTAATACTTTAAATCCATATATGAAATACCCACGAGGCAGAATCTCTGGGTTGCCCTGATGTTAGCATCATTCCATTGGTCCAAGACTGTGACCGCTTTGTTGATGAAACGGTGAACCACTTCGGAAGACGTATGTGACTTCAAGTCACGTGCTATAGTGAAATTTTCTTAATTATACCAAGCAACTATAGTGAAATTTTCTTAATTATTCCAATACTAAGTAAAATTTTAAAAATCTCTTCCTATGTGTTATATTACTCATGATTCTATAAGTAAGACAACTTTTTAATCTACAACATATCAAATAATTTGATAAATATTCATTATATGAGAATATAAAAATCCCTTTAATTCATTCATAGTCTTTTGTCGGCAAAGTTGTGCCTTGGTGACTTGTTGATCATGAGTTCGAATCCGGAAACAGTCTCTTTGCATATGCAAGGATAAGGCTGCGTACAACATCTCTCCCCCATACCTTCGCATAACGAAGAGCCTCTGAGCAATGGGGTAGGAAGTTTTTTTTATAAAAAAATCTATCATTTTTTTAAATAATTAAACATTTTTAAATGAATATTTTTAACTTCAACTTTTTAGTCATTTCTCTAAAAATAGTGGTGAAAGAATAAAAATATTATTTTTTTTATTAAAAATGATATTTAATATTTCAAATGTATATTTATCATAATTTGTAATAATTTTTTATTACTAACTATTTAAATATTATTTTTAGACCAACAAATAACAAAAATCCCTTTAATTCATTCATAGTCTTTTGTCGGCAAGGTGTCCGCAAAAAAAAGGAAGGCTATTATATTTTTTGGTCAAATAACAATTTTGGTTCCTTTAGTTCTTAATTTGCAATTTTAGTTATTTTATTTTTCCAATAATTTTAGTCCCAATATTATAGAAAACTCATAATTTTAGTTAAATTTTTGCTTTTCATATGTTTTATTTATCTTATTTTGATTTAATTAAATCCTAAACGTAACATATTAGTTTAAGGTATTATAAAAAATTTAATTAATTAAAATATAATATAATTAAATAAAAAAATATATGTAAAATTGAGAATTAGATCAAAATGATGAGTTTTTAAAAATGTGAGGACTAAAATTTTAAACAAAATAAGAAATTCAAGATTCCATGTAAAAAAAATTAAGGACCAAAATTATAATTTAGTTTATTTAAGATGAGAATTGAAAAAGTTGTGTGATATTTAATGATTTATTTGACAATCATATTATTAATATAAAGATTTATTAATTTTATTGATTATTAATCTCTTTTAGAAAGTTTAATTGATACTTTTTATTATAATCTTCTTTCTTATTTATATGAGAGTAGAATGTTAAATCTTTACGTAGAGATATACTATTAAAGTCAAAAAATAAAAGAGATCTAGATAGTGAAATAATATTGTGAAATTTACTAAAAATAAAAAAGTAATTAAAATTTCAAAATATGATATTTATATTGGATGGAGATATTTTATTTTTGTATATTTTGGCCAACTAACATTCAATGCCCTTAAATTCTAGACAAACCATAATTGCAACGTCCAACAACTAACGTCACTATCAGTCTATCTGGATTACATTAAAGAGTGACGTCATTTTTAAAAAAATGTTATAGTTTTTTAATATTCTTTTATTATTTTCTTAACATTTTATATAAAAGATATTGAATAAAATAAAAAATTTATTATTTGGAAATGAACAAAAGAAAATATGATTTTTTATTAAATAAATTGCACATACTTTTCTTGATTTGTCCTTATTATATTTGATATTTCTTTATTTTTTACACTATTAAGAGGGGTTGATGTAACACTTTTTACCCCTAAAAGAAATGGTGTAACCAAAGTTTAAAAATTAAGAAATTATTTATATGTTTTGAAAGGAAGAAATATCAAGAGTAATAAATATAATTCTGACGAAGATTCATGTAATTTACACTTTTTATTTTATACATTAAATATATAAGTTAAGGATATTAACTTATTTATTAAGAAAAAAGAATATTAACTTACTTTTTTTAGATACTTTCAATTTAAAAAATAAATATTAAATGACTTTTTTTATCAAATAATATTAATCTGAAGTTTAATTAGAGTAAAACTCAATATATTAAACTACATTTACAATTAATAAGTAATTCAACAAAGTGATTAATACCTTAATATGTTTAAAATAAGATTGAATCGTTCCAGAATTTGACGGAGATCGCACCGTTCGTGCTGTTTCAAGGAAAAAAGGTTTCGTATTAAATATAGTATTTACCTATCTAGAATTCGTGGTTGTTACACTATTTAAAGACAGCTTTTGCTATAGCTTGGAAGTGCTGATTTCAATCTTGTCGAAAAATTAAAACTCACAAAGCAATGATTGAAATTAACAAGCTACTGAACTTTGCATTGCCCCCATTATCACTAATTGTCATCTTCATCTTCACGCCACCTTTGCTCTTAGTGAAGCTGCTTATGTGTGTTAAAAAGTTTCTATACACCGAAAACGTGGCAGGGAAAGTAGTATTAATCACTGGAGCAGCCTCAGGGATTGGCGAGGTCTGACTAACTTCTTATTTTATTCGTCTTAGTTTGAGTTTGCGCAAATTTATAAAAGTTATATGTTCATACAATACTACTTTATAATATTATTCAGTTAATTATATCTTATCACACAACTATCATAAACACTTAAAAAGTATAACTATCATTTTTCAAATTGCATTAGAATATTTTGCTAATAAACTTATTCTTGTTTATTTTCCAAAGCAAGTAGCATATGAATATGCTAGGCGCGGAGCAAAGCTGTCTCTGGTTGACATTAGAAAGGACAAACTTGTAGCAGTGGCTGATAAGGCACGATCTTTGGGTAGCCCTGATGTTACCATCATTGGTGCAGATGTATCCAAGGTCCAAGACTGTAACCGCTTTGTTGATGAAACGGTGAACCACTTTGGAAGACGTATGTGATTTCAAGTCACGTGTTACAGTGAAATTTTCTTATACCAAGTAATTTTGTATGCTGTTGTTTTATTTGTATTTTCTGGTTTCTAAATAAAATCGATAGAATTGGTGTCACGTGCAGTGGACCATCTGGTAAATAACGCTGGAATTAGTCGTAAGTCTGTAGGGGTGGAGGATTGGCTTGATGTTTCCGAATTCACTCCGATTATGGTAAGCCATGAAACGGAACAATTACTATATCTTAATAACTTGGTGCATTATCTATTAGTAGTTGATTTGGGCATATTTCTTAAATCTTAATCATATGAAACTGCACCATGACTTTGATTTGTAAGCATTTTTACGGAATATTATTATGGGAAAAGATTCTTGTTCTATGGAGAGGCCAATTCAGAAACTTTTGTAAACGGGACAAGAAATATTTTATAATAGTATCACACAATAAAATATCCCAGTTATCACAAAATATATAATATTATGACAAAAAAATCTAAAATACTTATAACTTTTACAAATTATAATTATCTTTTATATATTTTGATATTTTAAAAATGTTCTATAATTTTTTTATTGTCAATACTATACAAAATTAAAGGGATAAAAAAGTAAGATTAGTATCAATTCATTTTTTATTTTTTATTTCTTATATTCATTTAAAAATAATTCATCTTAGCAATTTTTTTTATTACACATATACAAATAAAAAAATCATATGAGGACAATTGGGTCCACACCCTATAACCTTGATATGCCAATAGTTCTATACATTGATTAAAAATAGTTTTATGATATGATATATAAGAATAATTTTGAAATACAACTCTTACTCTCACTTTATAAGCTTGATTTTGTAATACTAAATTAGACTAAAACCAACATTTTCATATATGCCAAGGTTGAAACCGCTAGATATTTATGACTTCTCACAGATAACAAATTAAGAATGAAAATTGCTGAGAGGTTGTCTCGTTGCAGGTATCATCTTTTATCAATATTTATCCTTTATGAAGTCGTTCATTTTGATATTATTTGGATCTCTTAGGATGATATAGTGAATAAACTGAACTAATTAAATTACAATCTCTACTCTTCTTGTCCAAAAAAAATTGGTTTAACTTTTAAAACCAACTTTCTCTGTGAATTAATTCGCAGGACATTAACTTTTGGGGAGCAGTTTATGGCACTTTATATGCAATCCCACATCTCAAAATAAACAAGGGTAGGATCATAGTGATTGCTTCAGGTTGCGGATGGTTCCCACTACCAAGGATAAGTATCTATAATGTATGCCACCGGCCAGAACATTAACTACATTTAACTTGGTTGAAATATCATTTATTTAGTCTATATAAATTCAGTTAAAATTCAACCTAGTCTATATAGTTCCAAAACATATTGAGTTCTAATAATTATAAAATTGTGATTGTTGAATGGTAACAGGCGAGCAAGGCAGCGGTAATAAACTTCTTTGAGACTCTGAGAATGGAACTTGGTTGGGATATTGGCATAACTATCGCCACACCCGGTTTTGTCAAAACGGACCTTACATTGAGGGCAATGGAATTTGAGGTTGGTCTTGTTCAGAGAACATGCAGTGGTAGGAGAGTAGGATAACATCTCTTTCAAGTTTTAAACGATACAGTTTAGTAGTAGCATCCAATTTACACGTACTTATGTCACTGATTTTTAAATTAATGGCTATAGTTGCATTTTATCATCTAAAATATACTCTTCCTTTTGTTAATATGGAGTCTGTTAAGATACAAAATTAGTAAGAACTTAGAAGAGGATTGGGTATTTTTCAATATCTACTACAATGGATTGGGCTTTTTAAAAGTGCATATATATATTGCTTTAGAAAGGATAAAATGAAGATATATTAACCCTTCATAACAATAAACGATTCAAATTGTTTAATTAATTTAAATTTGTCACAATTTTTTAAATAAGTAAAAATATATCTTTTGTAATCAGCACTTTCATAATTATAATTACTACCATGGTCCATTATGTTATTGCTACATGACACTGGTAGCAATGATAACAAAAACAATGATAAAAGAAACAATAAACACAATAGTAATAATGAGAGTGATAGTAGAGATAATAATAATGATAATTCATATATATATATATATTTTTTAGAAGATAAATCAAATGTGACAAATTAAAATTAATTGTAACAATCTGAATCCTTTATTATTGTTTTAAATAGTTAAGATGCGGTAGTTTACCTTCTTAAATGCAAACCACACTTAAAAAGAGACAAACAATTAATCTCTCGTACAAAGGTTGTTCTTGTTTTCAGCTCATAGATAGGATAATACTTCATTTTATCCTTGACCAATGCAATTTACCAACATAGAATTGATTCTTCAAAAATGAAAAAAAGATATATTTAAGAGGATAAGCTACGTACATTTACAACCTTTAATTTTTAAAATTAATTATTGAGATTTTAGTGTTTTCTAAAGTTTGTTATATATTATATGTACTTGTATTTTATTAACCATGTTTTTTTTATAAAAAAAAAAAGAAGAGATTCTTTCAATGTCATTTCTACCTATGGCTAAATATAACGGAATTGTTTATTCTACTTTGCAATCCAGCCTACGGTGGGAAGAATTCCAATGGGGTCAGCATGTGAATGTGCTATAGCCATTGTGGACAGTGCATGCAGGGGAGATATGTACGTCACAAATCCATCGTGGGTCAAAGTGTTGCTTCCTTGGAAGTTGCTTTGTCCTGAACTTGTGGACTGGGCCTGTTGCTTGGTCTTTGGGGTTTCTCAAAACTCGTCTAGCATGAAAGGCAATCTGCATGTGTCCAGGATCCCAGAGCTTAAGTTAGAATAAAATTAATTAATGTTAGTTTGTGGCAAATGGATGTAACTTGAAAGTGTTTGTGACAGAGAAAGATACAACATAATAACAGCAGAACTTATTATTTTTATATAGGATTATTAATTTTATTTTTGTGTCTTTTCTTTTTTGGCATTATGATAGTTAATTAATACTACGAGGAACTTGGAAATGTTCTTTCTTACATGTGAGTTATGATCACCATATTTGGCAATATATGGTTCTTGTCATGGTTATATTTTATACCAATATTGTTTAGTATGGCTTGATTCCAACTAATCAACCGTACAGCGCGCAGTCTCAATTGCAAAAGATTGAACCTTCAATAATAAAGACCAGGAAGAAAACAAGTAATTATTTTCAAAACTTAATCATTTCTAAACAAGAAATTAGTATTATAAACAAGAAACTATTAAGAAAATTTAGCAAAAAGAAGCTTGTTTTTTCCATTGATTTTTCCCTATATATATCCCGTACAAATTCAAACCAAAATATCAATTACAATTTACAAGTACAACATGAGGAGCTGAGGTCCTGAGGAGATATTTTTCTTTTGCTGCTCTATTAAAAGAAACATATAAGTGGCATAGTGGTAATGGATAACTATGCATGGCATGGCATGGCATTGAATTGATGCATTTATACCTATTAACTTCCCAATCCGATCACTCTACCTACCCTCGTTCAGTATGATTATATTTGAATTGATAGAACATTTTATTATCTAAACTATTAAAAATAAAATAAAATGGGATTTTTTGATACTACCAAAATATAGCCCATCAAATCAAACCGTTCAAGTGCAATCAACATTATGGAAAAGATTTTTAGATATCTTCAAGAATTTTTTCTAATTAAACTTTTTCTGTACATAAAATTTGAATTCAAAATCTTACTTAAAATATAAGTTTTAATGTCACTATAATTACTCAGATGAACGTTATATCTCATTTTTTCTTATATATGGATAGTCAGCTTTGAGATATAGACATTCAAAGAAAAATAAGAAAAGTATAATTAATTAATATGATTGGCATTGTCACATGAAAAAAAGAGAGAGAAAAATAAAGAGGGTTGGATGTTTCCATTTTTGGATGTCTAAAAATCAAGACTCCAACATTTTATATATATATATATAAAATTAATATGGAATTCAAGTGAATGTACCAAGAGTTTGAAAACGTTGGAAAGTGTTGATTCAAAACTCACAAAGCAATGATTTCAATTTGCAAGCTACTGAACTTTGCATTGCCCCCATTATCACTAATTCTGATCTCCATCTTCACGCTACCTTTGTTCTTAGTGAAGCTGCTTATGTGTGTTAAAAAGTTTCTATACACCGAAAACGTGGCAGGGAAAGTAGTATAATTAATCACCGGAGCAGCCTCAGGGATTGGCGAGGTCTGACTAACTTCTTTTTTATCCGTTAATTTTGAGTTATATGTTCTTATAACATTTTTTATAATATATTAATTAAGTTAATTATATCTTATTATTTTTGGAACTTTTCTAATAAAAATTTTCTTGTTTATTTTCCAAAGCAAGTAGCATATGAATATGCTAGGCGAGCAGCAAAGCTATCTCTGGTTGACATTAGAAAGGACGAACTTGTAGCAGTGGCTGATAAGGCACAATCTCTGGATTTCCCTGATGTTACCATCATTGGTGCAGGTGTATCCAAGGTCCAAGACTGTAACCGCTTTGTTGATGAAACGGTGAACCACTTTGGAAGACGTATGTGACTTCAAGTCACGTTATAGCTAATGAAATTTTCTTGAATAAATATACATAAACATCCATAATGAGAGAAAAAGAAAGCTATAAGTATAATAAGTGTATGATATGATAAAAAGTAAAAGATAGAGAGAAAACAAAAATGTCAATTAGGTGTTTAAAATTTGTAAGTATCTTAGTATAAAAGCAATCATTTTCTTATACCAAACATATTTGTATGTTGTTTACTTTCTATTTTCTGGTTTCTAATTAAAATTGATCGATTTGGTGTCACGTGCAGTGGATCATCTGGTAAATAATGGGGGAATTAGTGGTAAGCCTGTAGGAATTGGCGTGATGTTTCCGAATTCACTCCAGTTATGGTAAGCCATGAAACGGAACAATTATATTTTTAACTAATTATGAGTGAATTAATATCTACGATAAAGTGGTAAGTCATCTGAAACTGCAACATTATTTTGATTTGTAACATTTATCCTATGATAATATATTGTTCACAATTGGTTAGATATTAGGAATTAGGATGATATAGCGAATAAGCTGAGCTAAATTAAAATCTGTAGTTTTCTTTGTCCTAAAAAGTGTTGTTTTAAAGTAAAACTAACTTTCTGTTATAATTCGCAGGAAATTAATTTCTGGGGAGCAGTTTATGGCACTTTGTATGCAATCCCACATCTCAAAATAAACAAAGGCAGGATCATAGTGATTGCTTCAGGTTGCGGACGGTTCCCACTACCAAGGATGAGTATCTATTATGTGAACTTTTAGATATATAATGCATGCCACCAGATCGTTAATTACATTTTACTTGGTTAAATTATTTATTTAGTCTGTATAAACTCACTCAAAATTCAATCTAGTATTCAAAACCTTTTTAAAAGCCTCAAGTTATCAAATAACTTAAACATTTTCTGTAACTTTCAAGCAATGTGCAAATTAAATTAACTCAATGTAACTTATTGAGTTCTAATGATTTCATTCTAAATAAGAAAATTAATGAGGTTCATTTTGCGTTTTTGAAAATACTTTTTAAATAGTTTTAAACTATAAAGACTAAGTCATATTTTAAGACTAAATTAATGTGATTAATTGTTGAATGGTATAACAGGAGAGCAAGGCAGCAGTGTAATAAACTTCTTTGAGACTCTGAGAATGGAACTTGGTTGGGCTATTGGAATAACAATCGCCACTCCCGTTCCTTGCATTGATGGCCATGCAATATGAGGTTGGTCTTTTAATCAATGCAATTTACAAACATTCAGTTCACTCTGGAGTTATATTTTAGAGGACAAAGTGTAGTTACTGGGAAGTTGAAAATTAAATATTAAGACATTAATATAATAACTTGAATTAAATTTATTACATGCATACTTATACTTTATTACAATCTTAACTATTGGTTTTCAAATTAATAATTATAACTTTGTTGACATAGTTGGAATGTTCAGCATTGTTTAACCTCAGTTAACTTCTTTTGCCTTAAAAAAAAATTATAACTTTACTACATCAATTGTCATAATATTGAACAACTCATTCTTTAATTGATCTTTGAATTAATTTATTTGGAATTCACTTCCTGTTTTAATTGTTACAGTATTCTACGATTTCTATATTCTCAAATATAAATTATTTTTAAAATTAATTCTACCAATGTCAATTCTACTGAAAGATAATAGAAGGGAATTGCTGATTGTATTTAGCAATCCAGGCTACTCTGGGAAGAGTTCCAATGGGCGTGAATGTGCTGCAGCCATAGTGAAAAGTGCCTGCAGGGGAGATTCGTACTTCACATATCCATCACGATCAAAGTGTTTTTTCCTTGGAAGGTGCTTTATCCTCATGTCGTAGACTGGGCCTGCCGTTTGGTCTTTGGGCTTTCTCCAAACTCCTCTAGCAATAAAGGAAAATAAAATGTATTAGACAAGATGTATATCAAGTATAAGAAATGTATTATCTAAATTTTGTGAATCGATTGGACTTAACTCTCATATTTATGTACACTTTAATTTCTCTTCATCTATTCAATTTAAGACTTCAGTTATCCAAAATTCGCATAGTTCTTTTGCCATTTGGTGACTTCGGCTGCAAATTGAAGTTACTTAGTAGCGTTCTTGCTACAAATTAGTCTGATTTTTTCTTTTCTGCCAAGATTTCAAGTACTCAACCCCACCTTATAACTTTTTTATGCCAAATAATAATATACTATATGATATTATATATAAATTAAGCACTAACACGTATCCAGCTTCCAAAACAAAAAGTGCTACGTGTTGTTTCCCCTTCATGCAAAGTTGAATGCAAACTTTAGAGCTCAAAACAAAAACTATGTTCAGTGTATTTTTGATCCATCTCACCTTTTATTTTCTTAAACCGAAACCATTGTTTTCATTCATGTAATGTTGAACATAGTAGTTCCCCTCCCCCTCTTGGCCTGGTTTTGCTGCTCCTCATGTTACCGCCCTACCTGTTATTCAAGATTCTTCGCTACATCGTAAGATCAATTTTTAGTGAGAAAGTAGCAGGAAAAGTAGTACTAATCACTGAAGCCTCCTCTGGCATAGGCGAGGTACAAACCAATTAAGTTCCAACTATCTATTGATTCTCATAATTAATTAACTATGTGGAATTGGTTTGTTTCTGTGTTTTCCATTTTTATTTGTTTCGCAAATTAGCATCTAGCATATTAGTATGGTAGAAGAGGAGCGCGTCTAGCACTTGTTGCCAAATTGCTTGGATCCCCTGATGTCATCACCATCCATACAGATGTTTCAGTTTACCAAGATTGTAAACCATTTGACTCAACAATCAACCACTTCGGACAATGTAAGTTATATTATGGGTTTTGCTACAGAGTACCCTCAAGCCATTGGTTAAAGAATTAAAAAGAGAAAGTATTTATTGTGGAAATCATAACAAAATGTAAAGAAAAAACCATAGATAACATAATATTTCGTCTCCCCATAAAAGCATTTGTCCTTTTAAGTTTCTTAATCAGTGTCCTAAACTAGTTAGCATTTGCTTTATTTTATTTATACCAAGAGAGTGTGTCTGTGTGTGAAAGGAGAAATTATTTCGTATGGTCTTCATATAACTGAATTTCATTAATTTTTTTCTCATAAATTGAAATTTTGGTTATATGTCACGTGATCATTGGTGGGGAACATGGTGATCAGGTGATTATATACCAAATAATTTATCGTATGAAAGGCAAGATCATAGGAATAGCTTCCGGTACTGGATGGTTGCCTGTTCCAAGGATGAGCATCAACAATGTAACACATCAACAAGCTAATTAATTGATTAAGCTTCCGTTGTGATATCTTTCTTATGTCAATATATAGTCAGTAATGACCAATTTATAGCTTTCTAAATTCTTTAGGAGCAAAGCAGCAGTGATAAGCTTATATGAGACTCTGAGCACTGAATAGGGAAGAGACATAGGGATAACTATAGTCACTCCAGGGCTGATTGAGTCAGAAATGTCGCAAGGGAAGGTCCTATCCATGGAAGGCAAGATGGTTTTTGATCAACTAATAAGAGATGTAAGCTATCTTTACTTTTTGCACAAAACTTGGACGCAATTTTTAACATATCTTTTGTGTTGTTTCCTAGTCAGAATTGGAACTTCACTTGTATAAATAAAAGATTAGTATTATTCATTGTAAAATAAGCCAAGTTTGGTCCTTGCCTTTCATTGTAAATATTTGGTTCTCCATCGGAATCGGAGTCGAGCCTGAGAGGGAACGGAACGGAACTTGGTTTTCCTCCTCAACAGGGTGGGCCTAACAGGTTTACACACCCAGCCCAATTACTATTGTTGTCAACTTCAATTTCAACTAAAAAAAACATAACTACATTTTTTATCGCTTAATTTTTTTTATTTTTGGCAAGTTTTATTTTCAATCAATTAATTTGACATGGACAAACATAACATGTTGATAGAATTGTATTCTTTGCTCCTAATTTTTACTTTTTAACATATTTTACTTTCAACTTTCACCAACAATAAACATAAATTTTACATGTTTTTAAAAGTTAAGAATAAAATAAATCAAATTAATAAAGGGTTTACATACAATACCTTGAATTATACCAAATTAAATTTTGAAACAATTTAATTATTTTAATCATCATTATTTTAAATTAATTATTTTATTTATAAATTTAAAACATTAACAGAATATTAATATTTTTAATGAAAAATTAAAAATATCAAAATAAAAATTTAAAAAAGCATAAAAGTCTAAATAAAATTTTTAAAATTTATGTAAGAAAATACAAATTTGTAAAATATAAAAAATTAAAATAAAACTTTTTAAAGCGTGTCTATTTTTTTTTTTTACGAGTGTAATTTATTAAAGTTTTTGCCGGGAAAGGAGTGTGGTGTGTGAGAAAGCGCTCAGAAAATTGGCATGAAATTTGAAAGACTAGTAATGAGCGCGCTTCATCTTTTTACATTCCCTCCATTTTTTTCATTTGACGATTCCCTCCCTATCACAATCATAATAACTAAAAGCCTCCTCTTCTTCTTCTTAGGGTTTTACTCTCTTCGCAATTCATTCTCTACATTCCCCCCCCCCCCCTCTCTCAAGTCTCAACCATGTCTTCCGGAACCCTAGAAAACGAGAAACCTCAAGTGGAAGAAGAACAAGCCCAAGCTGAAGACAACCACACCAAGCAAGAAGATAATTCGGAGATGAAAGACGACGATGACAGAGGCGAAGAGGAAAGGGATCAGGTAGAACAAGAAAAGGATGTGGAGAAAGAGGAAGAAAAAGAAGAAGAAGAAGAAGAGAAGGAGGAGGACCGTGACGAGGTGAAGTCAAAAAAGTCAACGAAAGAAAGCGGTTACGCTACTCCAGGAAGTGAGAGACCAACTAGGGAGAGGAAAACGGTGGAGAGGTACACTGTTTCTTCGCCCGACAAGTTTCCCAGATCTTCTTCCATCAAAGCTCTGTCAATTGAAAAGGTACACTTGATATACTATTTTACTTTTTGGGTTTTTGGATATTTACCGTTTTGTTTCTTCACTGTGACGAATCAATTGAGCAACAAGTGTTGGATTTGATCTTGTGAATCCCTTTGGGTTTCAGGGCAACGGTACGCAGCTCAAGGACATTCCTAATGGTAAGACCTGCTATTCTTGCATTCATTTGTGAAGAAATCGCGTGATCTTATTGATTCGTGATTCTATCTCTGCATGTTATTGTTTGCAATTGTAATACCGTCTTGAATTGCTGATCTCCGCGCCCCTCCCCAGTAGATGAAGTAATTATATATGTTGACTGCAGTGTTGCGAGATTAGGTTTGGGGGTTTGCCATTTGCACGTTAAAGGGGTCTCATGGGATATTTCTGGTTAAAGAGAAAGAGATCCTTAATGTTAGGTGGTATTAATGTCTTAAGGTGAGGGAACACAAGAGAAGGATTGATGTTAGTGACAAGTGAAGAGGAAAATACAAGGAACTGAAATTCTGACTATTTTGCATCAATTTGCAACTTAAATGACCTACTCAGGCATGGCATTTGTGGTAAAGATAAAAGAATAAAATGTTTAAGCAATACAAGAAATGACTGTGGGCCTTATTTGCTAACTTTGCTTGTATTAGCCATTTTGGCTTGGCTTGGCTTCTTGTATTTTTGCCTGCTTCTTCAGCAATAGCTGCCCTTGCTACTCTATGTATGTCGATACTTCCTTATCATCTCCATAGAGAACTTCATCTTAAATGTGTTCGTAATTCATCAACTAATGGTTGAACACACATCCTTAGTGGACCTCTATGATCCTCCAAGACCCCCACAATCTCCTTCCTTTCTTAAATTGGTTTGCATGTAAATTGCCTAGGCCCTAAGCTAAGCTACTACTAAGAGTCCAACATGTCTCCCATGCATGGGCTACAGAAGTTCACTTGGACTCATTTTAATGTTGGACATAACATTTTTTTGCTAGGAATTGGCTTAAGAATAATGGTTCATTCTCAGATGTATGTTATTATTTCATGTCCAGTTTTAGACGTTAAACTCCATGCTTTCTTAACTCTGCAGAAGTTTGTAAAGTGTAAATGTATTTCAACCCATTAGGAACATTCTCCTTGTTTGTTGAAACTGGTTTTAAATGGAAAATTAAACCCAAGGTAGTAAGAGTATAGTTGCCTTTAACATAATCTGCTTATTGGGTTTGACCTCAAAGTTTAGATGGTAATGAAAAGTACTCCTCTGGAGTGTTTCCAAGTTTTCTAAGGATAACATTCCTTGTTGTCAAAGAAATGTGTTTCAGTTGTTTGATGCATTGCAAATTTTGGGGTGTTCTGTGCTGGCTGTATATGTTGGCCATTTTTATTTAACTCACATTTTTAAACATGTGAACTGTGAAATGAGAAGTTGCAAATTGCTCGTTATTGGATTCACTCTCTTGGTCATAGAAACTAAGTTTTGCAGATTTCCCGATCAGTAGTTTTTCAAGTTTTACTGTTATGTTTCTCCAAAGCAGTGTTTTTAGTTATGTTATTTACTTCTAAACTTTTTCAGTGGCTTTCAAGTTATCAAAGAGAAAAGCTGATGACAACCTGCATGCACTTCATAGTATATTGTTTGGGAAAAAAGCAAAGGTGATAGACTGACTTAGTTCCTTGGATGGTTTTGCATTTTTTTAAACATATTTCGTCTTTGTTTTTCCATGTTATATTGTATTAATTAAGGGTGGATGAACACCCTAACTCTGGCTATTGCTGTTGCTTGAATGCTAGTGACATAATTTCTTGTGTAGGTACATCATCTAAAGAGAAATATAGGTCTGTTTTCTGGCTATGTGTGGACTGAGAATGAGGTACAGTTGCATTATATACTGTAATACTCCTTGTCTTTTATTCCTTACTATGCAGATAAATCTTAATGGGTTTTGTGTTGATGTTTTGACAATTTTATTTATTTTGGCTAAATGTGCATGTTGTCTTAAAAAATGAATGTATGGGGCTGTAATTAACCTTGCTTATACTATGGTTTTATAATTCTTAGCAGGAAAAACAGAGGGTGAAGATAAAGGAGAAGATTGACAAATGTGTGAAAGAAAAGTTGGTGGACTTCTGTAATGTGCTTAATATTCCGATAAATAAGACCAGTAAGAAGAAGGTAAGTGGTGGTCTAAAATTTTTCCATCCTTGTATTGAATGAAAGACTCTGTCTTTATACAAAACTTATTATTAATGTGAAATTTCAGGAGGAACTGTCTGCAAAGTTGTTGCAATTTTTGGAGTCCCCACATGCTACAACTGATGTTCTGCTTGCTGATAAGGAAAAGGTATTGTTTTTAATATTATTGTATAAGGATAAGGATTAATTAATATTGGTAAGTCGTGACACAATATATCCACTCTGTTGCCACGTGTAGATTTCATGTTATTTTAAATTTAATTGTTTATTCTAACCAAATAACTTAAAGTTAGATCAATCAACATCGCTAACTAATCATGTTTGCCCTGTATAGTATCATCGAGTCCTAAATCATTATATGAATATGCTATTTAAATTATTTTTGTTTTTCAATTTTATTGGTGTTTGTTTATTGAAGCTTGTTTCTATGTTACAGAAAGGCAAAAAGCGAGCCAGAAAGCAAACCCCAAGCAAATCTTCTGGGGAAGGATCCAAAACATCTGCCAAGGTGCGTTGTCATACTAGAAATTCATTGCTCCATATCTGTTATACACTAGTCTTTGTGTGCAATCCCCTGCATCAAAACATGTTGCCAAATGTTTGATTCTTCATGTAGCATGAGGTAATCTGATTTATGATGGTTCAGTATCATTTATAATTATCAACTAATTGGTATATTATTGCTAGATTTTGTCTTTAATTAGGCTTTAATATTATTTATTTTCAGTTGTTTGTCTGATCCTATCCCTATAAACAGATTTGAAATTACTATCTGTGATTATGATCTTATGGAGGTGAACTCAAATAAAAATTGCCATCTCAAAGCATAGTTTTGTCAGATGTTTGCATATTGACAGGTTTACCATTAATGGTAGTTTGGTTGAGGTTGTTTTTGTGATTCAGCCTGGAAGATGTTCCAGCTGTTGCTTTTGAGCAATCCAGCCAATCACCTGGGTTGTCCTTTGATCTTTAGCCCTGAAGAAATTCTTTGTAAATGGTATTCCTAGCAAAAAAAAATGTTCTCTTTCATATTATTAGTTACTCCCTTAGGTTGTTTTACACTAACCAATAAAAACAATAAATAGTTGAAAGAGAGTAATAGTTTTACAAAATTAACCTCATCATTATTAATTTATTTATAGGTTTTGTTGTCCACCATTAATATTATAAGAGATATATGTGAAAAAGGTAATTAATATTATATTAAAAAACTAAAATGAAAATTATTTTGGGACAATTTTTTTTCTCTTACATCAATTATACTGGGATGGAGGGAGTACTGTTTTTTGTGGCTTTTATAAATTTCATGCTTCAGTTTTCTCCCCCTTTGTATCCATTGGTGAATTGGGATGTAAATTATCTCATTATGCTAGAGCATTAATTATGTCGTGCTTAGCAATGATTTTTCTTCTGTTTTAATTACTTTTACATACTTCGTGTGTCTTTAGAAGCAAAAGCAAAATTCACAAGTTGGGAAAAACCAAAAGCAGTCTTCTGACATTGAGGACAGTGATGCAGCTGAACCTTCAGATGCAAAAGTTGATTCTCAGGAAGATGATGATTCAAGTCAAAAAAGTGAAAGTGATAATGAGGAAAGCATATCAGAGAAAGAGGAAGATAAAGAAAAGGCTCACAAACGTACTTCAAAAAAGATTCTGAAGGAGGATCAAACCACACCTGTAAAGAAGACCACTGTTGTAAAGACTGCCAAGAGCAATGAAAGAGCTCCTGAAAAATCTTCTTCAAAAAGGGCTGTTACTGACAGTACTTCTAAGTCCAAGCAATCTGCTTCCAAGAAACAGAAAACAATGAAGGAAAACCAGAACTCTATAGGGAAGGATGCAAACCAAAAACAAGCTGACAAGTCTTCGAAGGCTTTAGTGAAGGATCAAGGTTGGGTCTTTCTCGTTGCAGTTGATATTATCTGTACTACTTAATCTAATGCCAGCTGCCATACTTTGTCAGTTGCTCAAAAGTCATTTTTGGAACCTATGATCACTTTTGCTAGAGTTTTCCCAGAAAACTTACCCTCTACACATAACCATATGTTATGTTTGGGCAAGTTGCATAAAATCTTTCAATTTTATAGGACTGAATTTTGTTACTTTTTCATATTTACCTGCTCCATTCTTATGTCAATTGCAGGCAAAGGTAAAAGTAGTGAGAAGGCAAAAGCAGAACCTAGTAAGGTGGAGATGCATCGAGTGGCTGTTGATATTTTGAAGGAAGTAGATTTCAATAAGGTAAGTAATGTTTTTCTATGCCAATTCATGTATCTTTTTTCATTTTTTTTAATATTGTACAAGTTTTTATTTTTGTATTTTCCTTGATGCAGGCAACTTTATCTGATATCCTCAGGCAACTTGGTATGACCTATTCCACTTAATTCTCTCCCTCCCCCCAAAAAGATGGGAAATGATTTTGTGAACTCAGCTCGTTTGTAATGAAATGTTGGCAGGTACTCACTTTGATGTGGATTTAATGCATAGAAAAGCAGAGGTGAAGGATATAATTACAGATGTAATTAATAACATGTCTGATGACGATGGAGAGGAAGCAGAAAATGTTGGGGATGATGATGAAGATGATGCATGATTGTAGAATTATTTATTTATGGGTAAATAAGCTTAGGCCATTGCAGAAATTAGATGCTTGTGGTTCATTCCACAGCTATATTTTTCTCACCTTGATTCTTGCTATAATAGGTTTCAATGGATATTTGGTTTGAGTTGTGATCTTTTTCCATGATAGGTATTCTCAACTTGGTTGTATTTCCTATTAGATTTTAACTCGTTTCTCTGTATTATTATTGTGACCTTAATTTTATTTCTTATACTGAATAGGTTTATATTCACCTGCCTGTAAACAATATTGCCATTTAGATCAGCATGTATTTTTTCAACAGCTAGAACTATATTATGAATTTGAAAGACGACATTGTTATGTACCAAAAAAAGAAAGACGACATTGTTATGAATTGCGATGGCTTCCTAGTTAATTGCTGAAGATAAGCCTTTGCACCTTGTATTTATTTATCTTGATGAGAAGTTTGGTTAGCAAACTTTGGGAGTCGGCTATTGAGATTCGGCAAATTAACTTTTTGCCCATTTTTTGGGTTGCTGTTGCTCTTTCGTTAACTTTTTGCCCATTATCTATAAAATACCTTTTATTTAATTGAGACGACATTTTTTTTGTAATATTGATTCTCTTTGCATCTCTATTGTATCAATTTCTGTTTATTTTTTGGTACTCTTTTTGGTACAGAATTTCTGCTTTTAGTTTGTCATTTCAATAGTGATGATACATACCTGTTTAAACTTACGTACATCACCTTAAGCATTAAAGCTGCATTATTTTTATGAAACAAGAATTGATCGTCGTTTCACTTTCGTAGTTATTTACCATAGTTTTAAGGTTTAATTGTCTTGTTATTATTTGTATTTAATTTCATTCCAGATTAAATTAGGATTCATTATTTTTAAAAGTCTCAACATAAATTAGGATTCATTATTTGTATTTTTTCTCTGACAAAATCCCACAGAAAAAACATACAGAACACTTTGATGTCATAATTGTTGTTAACTGAATTAATAACAAAATTACCATGGGGGCACTTTTGTTTAAAAAAACTAATAAACTTCATGTAAATGAATATCATGAAATCCAACAAGATCACAAACATAAATCTTAAACAAAATAGAAGCATATTACATAGAATTTCTAAATTAAATGAGATTTGGCAGTCAAATCTCTCCCACCATCCTTTGATCAAATTAATTCCCACTCTCCCCATACCTCTACCCCATGCGGCAAGAAAAAAGAGTAGTTGAATCCCTGGCCTTGCTTAACTGCTTAAGCCTTAATTTTTGAACAAAACAGGAATTGAAGCACCCACTGACGCTCGATCATATTTAGGTTTTCTCGATAAGGAAAATGGCTATGGTGTTTTGGATGAATATCTCGCCTGAAAGAAGGAAAAATTCAGTTTTTAACTTATGTTATGTGGTTACCAATTTGCCACACCATTCCTTAATTATATGGTCATAAAAATTAACCAAATTTCAATTTAAATTTTATTAAATTGTCATACTTATCTACTAGCATTTTTAACTCATAAGTGTGTTTATTTTACGGATTAAAAATACATTCACAAGAATGTTAACATATGAATGAAACATTCTCATATTTATTATAAGTTTTGAAAAATTATTCACAAGCATAATTCATTGCCATAAATTTATATTGTCGATATTTTTCCATCTTCCAATTCCTATGTAAAAATGTGAGAATTTTGTATTCCCATGGAAATTAAAGTTTTTTTTAAAAAAATAACTTCTCACTTTTCTCCTTTTCTACCTCATTTATTTAGTATTTTTATTAAATTAAAAATTTTAAAAATATTCAAAGGAACGATAAATATTTATTCACATTGTATAATCTAATTCGTGAAACAAACGTCCCGGTGGGATTTGGTCACCAATGGTGGGTGTTAGTGTTTTTAATGGTTAAGTGCATTTATGAAAATTAATGAGCCAACTAAACGAAAACTGACGTATGATGCTTAATTACTAATTAAATTAAAAAATATATAATGTGTTTTTGTGGCTGTGTGATTTAAAAATTTATACATAGTTATTTTGTTTGTATTTGAATTTTATGATATTATATTAGTTTATCATTTAACATCGTATTACTCTAATCTCAAGCATAATAAGAAAAATATATATAATTTTTCTTGGTTTTAAATGTCGTAAAAGAAATTCAACTAATTTTATTTTATTTAATAATATTATCTATAAAATACCTTTTATTTAATTGAGTTTTTAGTTCAAATAATTCATTTCTATTTCTAATATCAAGTTTTAACAAATAATAAATTAAAAAAATAATTAAAATTGATGTAATTAAATATAACTTACTAAATTTTTTAATTAGTATGTGAATCGATTATTTTTCTTCTTGTACTATTTGAGATCAAAGGAAGTACATATATAATACTCTTCATTAAAATACTCCATTTTGACTCATAAGAAAAAAATATCTTATATATTAAATTTAAATATAAATAAATTTAACTAATTTTATGATATTTAATATTATCATTCCTAAAATACTTTTATTTAATCTAATTATATTTTTAATGATTTCTTTCTATTTATGATAATAAATTTTAATAAAAAATATTTTAAAAATAATTTTATTTTTTATTTGAGATTAGAAAAATTAAATAATTTCAATTAATATAAATTAACTTTTTAATTATTGTAAAATTATTTTTTTTATATAAATTCAGAGTTATGAGGGAAAAAGATGTAAGTCCCGAGGAAGTACATGTTTTTCATAAGTAAATAAAAGAATTATACATGTTTAGTTATTATCAATTTAACGATGGATCAATCACAGGGGACCACTAAATTATGAAGCAATAACTCCACTGAAAACTAATCTTAAAAACGTTGTCTTTCTCCTTTACTGTCATTTTCAATCTTTCCATGGCAGCATCCTTACGTTGACCGTTCAGGCAGCTGCGGTTCAGCTAGATACAGCATAAATATAATGCTTCAGTGAATTTATTAATATATTTTCTTCTTATTCCAAGCAAATCGTGTTTTATTATTGCCCATGGTATAAGTTATACTTAATTTGGCTTGTTCGTTAAGCTTCTTCAAAAAAAGTACTTTTTAGTAAAAAAAAATGAAATCATCTTTTTTTTACAAGTTCTAATTAATTTATGTATAAATTAACCTGCAGAATTTCTTTTACTTTTTAGATAGAATGTGATGATTGCAAGCTTGGATAAAGAGTCATCCTAAAAAAAAGAAAAATAAATATGAAAGAAGAGATTTGTAGATATGCCTTAAAGAAAATATCACATAAAATTATAGGTATATTCTATTTTTACGGATTATGAAATCAATACCGTGATAAACGCTCTAGAAGTTAATTGTAATTTATGAAAAAAAAATTCTTAAAAATATTTTTGGATAAACTTATCCAAACAAATTTAATACTAATAAGCTTTTTTTTTCTTAGGACTTCTTTTTTTCTCAAAATATGCCTATACAAACATCTGAACCGTCTTTACAGACAGTTGTATAAGACTAATTATAGCACTTTGGCCACAAATAGATTCTCATAACATATTACATTATGGGGAAAGGACCTAAAAAAGCTTGTTGGTTTGTATGGTTTGCTATTGTCTGAACTTTATGATTACATAGGAACAGTATTAACAGGAACGAAGAAGCAAATAGTGAATACGCGTTTGAATTGATTAAGTTTAGATGTTGGTCTTGGTTAGTTGTGCAAAAGTGAAACACTTTTCTTAATTTTTCATTTTTTGAGTGGTCAAGTGAAGTCATTCTTTGCTATGCTTGAAGTGTTTGTAGCATATGTAGGATTGACAGTCTGCATAAAGCTTAGCAGTAGAATTAGAATACACTTAATTAAATGCATACAGTGGATTATAGTCTATTGATGCAGGAGGAGGCAGACCAAAATGAATAATTTATGTATGCAGGGAGTTGAATTATTACTTTGGGACTGTGTAATTCTGTATACAGTTGTAGGAATTCTGTGTATGCAGGGAAAACGCAAAAATACTGAATAATTGTGCAGGAATTTTGGATATATATCTATGTAAAAATATAATTATTTGGCTGATTAAAAAATATTAAAAACAATCCTATTTTTGTATTTTTTTGAAGGTGTTCCTCCTTTTAGAATCCAACTCACCTTTATAAATAATTTATATGTTTGTGAACAAATGAAAAGTAAATTAAATTAGTATGCATTAATAGTTGAATTAATATTAAAATATTCAAACGATTGAAGTAATAAAATTCAATTTATATAAAGATTTATTTATTTAAAAAGTAATTTTACTAAAAGTTATTCTTGGAATAACTTAACTTTTTACGAAACATATAACTTTTTTTTTAATTTGCACCGTAAACATATAACTTATTTATATTTCATCACCACACACACACACACACAGATATATATATATATATATATATATATATATATATATATATATATATATAATATGTTTAATACAATTTACATCTTTTTGTATTTCATATGATGACAATGAGTAATAGTCATAAAAGAAATTGGCACTTTCATTTCCCCTTTACATTCTTAAATTACATAAAAGATAAATACATATAAAACCTAGCTAATTCTAAATTTGTCCAACTGTTCAATGATCATGACTTTACAAAAATAAAACAAGGTGCTAAGGGTGTATTTGTAAATATTAGAGAATATGAAAAATATTGGATAATATATATATATATATATATATATATATATTATTTTAGAATATATCATAAATGATATCATAGGATTTATTTTTATTTTCTATTTATGATTTTTTTCTTATTTAATTAAGATCTTTGTAATTATAGGTTTTCCATATCATGTAAAATAGGAATATCACTTATACTTATTTGTAATTGTATGTTAGGATTTTTCCCTTTTATTTCCGATCATAGTTTCCTCTCTGGTACTACACCTTAGCTATTGATCACTCCAAGCAACTTCTACTACTTATGAAGATTTTCTCTAATGGTATAAGCATTGTAAACATTTGGTTCTACTGCTTTGGTGTTTTTCATGCAATTGTTTCCTCACTAAGGCATGGTTTGATAAGTGCGAAAGAAGGGACAAGGAAGGAAAAGGAGGGAAGATAGAGTGAATTGGTGATTTGGTTGAGCATGAGAGAGAGGAATTTTTTTAAAAAAAAATAGTGGGATCCACCGCTGCAGATTTTCACTCCCATATGAGGAGATTTGTCCAGAAATTTGACATTTTTATCTTATTGTCTTTGTTCTCCATCTTACATTGTGAAAAAAAAAACTATCTTAAGAGAGTAAAAAGGTATTTTCATAAATCTTATCATTCTATTTTTATTCTATTTTTCTTCAACCAAATCACTTATATTTCAACCTTATTTCTTATTTCTTATCTCTGTCTTTTCTTTTATCTTTCCACCTATTTTTTTTCTTTTTCTCTCCTACAACCAAACATATCCTAATAGATCAGAGGCTTTTATTCCCCATGGTGACTTCTTTTCCATCAACACAGTGACTCTTTCCAAAAGATAGATCATATTAATGAAAACTTTATTTTTCACAAACGATCACTTAAGTGGAAACTCTTTTTCTACAAGTGAATCAAATCAGGGATGACTTCTTTCCCACCAATGACCATTCTGGTAATGACTTCTTTCCCACAAATGAATCATATTATTGGTAATTTCTTTCTTACCGATGATTACTTATGATTGTTCCAATTATGAGAATTTTTTCCCACCTACAATCATTTCAATGGCAACTTATGTCACTTATGACTCTCACAAGCCCAACTCTTTGTCCCAGATGTTGTTGTCAGACTTATTTTCAAGTTTAAATATTCTGGGTTTCTAATAAAATTGGTTTGAAGCTTCAAACATGTGTTTTTGAAAAAGTCAAGCTTTGTTTATCTTGATTGTTTCCCCATAAATTTCTCTCAAATGATGTTCACTCCACCTGTCTGGCTAAGTTATCATTCTTGCATTTTTTTCGGCTTATCCAAAATCAATCCTTTAGCTGCCTCTCCAACTGTTATCCAACATCCTTTAATTTTATATTTATTCCTTTAGTTGAAAACTTAGAAGCTTTGACTTGACTTGAGGGAGAATGTTAGAAAATATAAAAAATATTTAATAACTTTTTTAATATACATCTTAGACTATTTTAAAATATTCTAAGTAATCGATTACGATTTTTTTTTATTTTTTATTTTATGATGAATTTCATGTTGATCAAACAAACTTTTTCACACATATAATGAGACTAAAAGAATAAAATATACATATACACACAATATAAATAATGGAAAGGAATATAAATTTAATGTGATTCGACACTTTTAATTTATTTTTATGAAATATATCAATAAATATTTATTATCTCAAATCAATTATAAGTTTTTTAGACAAATTTTCTCCTTTTTTTTGCGTGACTTTTTTTCATTTCGGGTGATGTCTCTCCTTTCAAGATGATTATTCTTATTTCAAAAACTTTTATTTATTGACATTACATCTTAATCTTAAAAAAAAATCCCTAAACTCTTAAACAACATCATAAAGATTAATGTATAATTGTATACGAACTAGGCTACCAGTTTGCATTATCAAGCTTGAGTGAATAAGAACTTGCCCCAGGTGAAGGCCCGTGACAAGAGGATAAAGTTGGCCCTAAGTAAATTTCTTTCACCAACAAAAATTAATAAATTAATAACTATCATTGGTCTTTTAAAAAAATAAGAGAATGAAATTTGAAATATTTAAAAATTGTAAAATATATATTTTTGTCTTTTATTGATTTTTCATATTGTGAAAAGCCATTTAGTGTTCTCTAATTTAATTTTATGCCTTTACGTTATCTTAAGTTATTACGATGACTTTGGGTTTTCAAAGACCATTTTTTAATAGGCAAAGTTATATACACTATCTACTCATCCTCCCAGTATCCACTCAAAAGACCATTAATTTCTTTAATTAGGGTCCTTTAATTCAAAACTCCATGGCTATCTTTAATTACTCACTTTTGGTTCCTTATATATGATGATCAAGATTTAATTTTGGATCATGTGTATAGAAAATAAAATATCCTCAGTGCACACAAAAAAGTAGTACTTCTTTTAATTAAAAATGTTTTTGGGCTTCTTTTCACTTGTAATTCTAACAATAAATATAACATTTATCTACACGTATCTCATTCGAAATGAATAAGATGAGAATTCATGAATAGAGATTGAAATTGAGTATTTCTTCCCCCCATTGAAGTTTTATTTTTCCCCCTCATGTGAAACCTTGTTTTATCTATTTTGTTTATAAGATACGTGATATTCAAATTCTCAAAGCTCTCACTTTGTGTTTCAATCCAAATGCATTGTTGTGTGAAGTGAAACCTGTCCTGTATTTAGAGTAGGGTAAGTGATTGGAGTGATCACATTCTATACAACGTTTTTGTTGATTATTTGCATTTGTCAGAGAGATAATAAGTAGTACTAACAGGGAAGAATTTTGATTTCTTACATTTTTTTCCTCCTTCTTTTAATTTTCTAGAACTTATACTAGTATTTTTATAAAAACTCGTTTCCCTTTCCTTATTCCTCTTTAATTTTTCTGTAAACAAACCATATATTACATACTTTTTTAAAAAATATTTAGGAAAATCAATAAAAATATACAACTACTTCTTCTTTTCATAGAAAGGATACTACTACTAGTAAACGGCTGCTAGCTACTCCTAATTATCCGTGACATAATTGGACTTACATCTATATAAACGGCTGCATTGGCAGCTATATTAATGATAATAAATTTAGTTGGAACTGCAATTATGAGTGGCCTCACACTCACAGTCACAGCAATAGCAATTGATATACAATTGCAATTTAAAACAAACAAACAGATCATTACTTATTATAATGGCCCAGATATTAGCACTCCAATCCGAACAACTAATGCAGCCCATACGTTAATTGTCAACATACAGATATAAGTAACACTCACTAACATTTGTGAGCATCCTTCCAAGTCAAACTTGGCAGTTGCCACCATGGTTACGCTCTGCATCAATAATGGGATAGCTTTTTTTTTCTTTAAAAGGAAATACTATACAGATATTTTCTTGGGATTAACATTATACTTTTTTAGTATCAATATTCTAAAATATTTATCAAATAAAACATTTTTTATAAAAAAAATAATATTCAATATTATCTATACATTTTTATCATAATAATACTACACCAACAGTGGAAGCACGCATTCTCACATGTTGGAATGGAAATAATTAAAGAAATGATTGGTTTATGAATTATGACTTAGCTTACACCGCATCACGTTAAATTAGGTCTGATTTTTTAGGAAATAAATAAAGTCAAAACTTTATAAATAAATAAAAAATAGTTTAAAAGTTATTTCAAGCTATTCAAAAAAAAGTTTTTTCTTTTAATAGTAGGCCGGCCGACTTATTTAAGTAACACTATAAATATTGTTTTAATATTATTATTATTATTATTATATCATTTTTTTATATTATATTGAAATTGTATGTATTTATTTAACATGCTAAAAATTAAATATGTTGATATACACAGAGTCAAGGCTACAGTTTTTTTTAGAATAATTTTATATCCTATTTAAAGGCTTTTATTACAAAATAAACTTTTAAGTAACTTACAATAAAGGTCATGCTACATCTTAAAAATAAGTTTATACATTATAAACAAGTTAATTGATTAGACTTGATTCTTTTAAAGTCCAGCATATATATTTTGTTTGTGTCGTATGCTTTTAATTAGTATAAGTGATTTTAAATTTTATAACTTATAACAGGAGTGTGCAATGGTTTGGTGAATAAAATGTGTATCCAGCTCGACCTAAATTTGGATTTTGATGTTGTTTAGGATAAATTTAATATTATTTTAAATTTTGAACTTATATCAAATTCAAATCTAAAAATTAATTTACATATATAGTAATAAAAGTTATCTAAATTATATACATTTTTTAATCTTATTACTAATTCACCCGAAATTTCCATGAAATAATATATGTTATATTGTACTGAAAATATGAAGTAACTCACAAGCAACAGATATTAGCGAGTAAGAACAATTATAAAAGAATCATAGTCTTTCGTGACTACTAATTATTATATAAGGGCGTAAGTGGTATTTTAGTCTGAGCACTTCTGTAGAGGTCAAATTAACCTAGTGCTATGGTTGTTTTTTCATTATTGGGATACATAAATGAAAAGAAAAAAAAAAAAAAAGAAGAAGAGAAAAACGGATATAACGTACATGCATGGTACGTACTCTGCTATCCAATCAATAAAAAGAAGTTAAAACCACATTCGAGCAGTTCTTTCCACTGAAAAGCTAGTGGTGGAGTATTGTGCAGTTTAGGTGAGAAGATAAATTAAAGTGCCTTCAATTTCACTGCGTCCAACAAAAAAAAAGACTGAAAATGGTTCCTTTGCATTATAATCGATTATAATGAATATCGTTGGATTGTGATTGAATAATGAATATTTTTTAATGAGGATGGAGCCTTTGAATCTGTTCTGTTATGGGATATACCAGTTGAGATTGCTTCCACTAGATCTTATTCATTTCAATGTCATTGAAAGCCCGACGAAAAATTTCCTTCTTTTTTTTTATCAGCTTACGGGATTAACTAATTACGCACATATCCTTAGGAAGTTAATTATGAGTTCATATAGTAATTAACATACCTGGTTGGCAAACACGTGATGGGCAGCTATATAGATGTACACTTAGGAGTGTTCAGTTTTAAACCCTTGGGATAGATGTACTTAAACATCATTTCACACTTTCCAATAGACAAAATGTAAAAGCAAAGATTTGTTTCATTCGGGTGAACCTGGGTTTACATTGAGGTGAATGGTGAAACAAACACACTATTCATGCGATTAACTTATTAACTAGGAGTGATGACTAATTAATTGTGCGAATCAACTATTTTTTTCATACTGTTATTTATTGAATTATTTTTGTCGCACTGAGTAAGATTAAACTAATTTGTTTTCCGGAAAATTTAAAAAATTATCATACTTTGTTTTAGGTAAATTACCTTACTTTTAATGATTAATTTTTCAAAAATACCAAACCGTACCTTTTTTGACAGATTTTTTTTTTTATATACATTAACTTGAAAATCAAATATCTAACTACATATTTAAGAAGTAAAGTTATCTATCAGTTATAAAGTTATCTATCAGTTATATCAAATTAGTAGGAAAAAATTATCCTACATTATTTTATTGACTATGATCTTGTTGGTTAAATCAGTGGAGTCACTCTCTCACCATATTGCTAGTAACAAAATCACATTTATGGGTGTGTTTCGAAAAACTAACATATAAGGTATTCGAAGTTTAAAACCTAGTTGAAAAACTGAAATTTGTAAGTTAATTGATTGAATTGAGAGTTTTTTTATAAGATTAGTTGATGAATGTAAAATGATATAAAATAATATAATTAATTATTTAATTAAAAAAGGTTAAGAAAATAAGTAAATTAATGAGGATAAAAATGAAAAAGAAAAAAATTAATAACTTGTATATAAGTTAACTATTTTTATAAACTATTTAAAATCACTTAAGGGTGAGTTTGTTTAAACTAAAAAAAAGTAACTTCAAATAAATGTTTTTTATATAAGTGTTTTTTTATGAAACAGATCAGATTTATTTTTAAAATAAATAAAAAATTAATTTTTTTAAACAGAAATAATTTAAACAAACACACTAAAAAATATATAATTGTTTATTTTATTAAAATAAGTACTTATTTCAATAAATAAATTTAAAAAATTAATCCTTAATAACTTATAAAATAAGAAATAAAAAAGTTACCAAAATAAACTGCCAAACAAAGTCACGCACGATCAAGAGTTAAATGAATTTTTATAAATTCTCCGAAACACTCCCTATGTCTTCAAAGTTCAAATATGTGATCAAGAGTTAAATGATTATGTTGGTACGTAAATGTTTAAAAATATTAATTTCTTAAATGAATTTTTATATCTAGAGAGACTATTCGAGATTATCAGCCGCCAGAGAAAAAAAATCACATCCAACTTGAAATTTTCTTTTAGATGTACGTGTATTAGAATTAACTCTTATTTCTTGTAAAGCTAAAATAACTATAGCCTCGTGACCTTAATTCAAGCAAATAAGACTTATTCCGGATGCATATTATTTCAATTAATTAATATTTCGCATACAAATAAGATTTCAGCCAGTCTGCAAACCTGAAACATATAACTCCTCTAGGAAATAAGAGTTAATCCCGATACGTGAAGTTTTTTTTAGGGATGATACGTAAAGTTATTTTGACTTCTGAAAAGCTACACTTTAAATAATAAAATATACTTATGTTCCTTAATTAAAAACATAAACGACTAATTAATAATTGTAATAAAATTATACATAAAATAAAATCTAAATTGTTGATTAATGGTTACTGAAAACACATTAGTAATCTATGTCATATCATGTACACTTTTAGCTAATTAAATTAAATAAAGATCGAGACCAATCTTAAAGCGGAAACATATGTCCCAGCATGTCCTTTTTCTAATTAATATTGCCACTGGTGCATGAATCATGCTTGGCCTATCAATTCCTATTGACCTAACGTATTGATCATGTCTCCAGAAGACTCAGAGCTAGAGCGAGTTTATTTACCTTGAGAAACTAAAAAATTCATTCGAAATAGTAATATAGACTATATGAATCAATGAAGGGGTGATATTTGAACATTAACAATTTACAAATATTTCATTAATACCTTTTTTTTTTTTGTCACGTCATATTACTAATATTATTAATCACTTATCTCTTTTATCTCTCTCAAAGTATACACACTTTTATTCAAGAGTAATTTCCCAAATCAACTAATCGCATGATTATAAAGATTGCAAATTAAAATTGTGTTATATAGTAACAAATTAACTCGAAGGACACCTACATATATATTTTATACTTCTCTAACATTTTTGACAATGAAACTAAAAACACCCAAAAGAAATAACAAGTACCATCGATTCGGAAGAATGAACCCGAACATCACAATGACCATGGCTGGATACTCAGCGCAGGCGTTAGCATTAAATGTTTTGGCACATGAAGCCCGACAATGACAGTAAACTTTATTTTTGTAATTATTTATTGTTATTTATAACAATAAAATTATTTTCCAAGTCTAACAACACTTAATAAGTACTACTACAGTTTATTCTCTGTTTACCAATAAAGCAAGTGGCTAACCTCTTCCTATATAAATTTCTTTTAGGATATGCACAAATCTGAGTTATATAATCGTCTATGATCATATATATCTGTGTATCAATTTTCTCTCAACATCCTAGGTTTGCTGCTGTAAACATCTGATCAGAGTAAGTTCTGCTACTACTATTCTTTTTGCATATTCATAACTAGCTTGTTATTACACAAAATTTGCATACACACACACGTTTTTAAATACACAAATGCCACTCGTTTAAAAATTGTGGTCAGGTTCATATATATGGCGAATAAACTGAATATAAGGCTAGGAGAACCAACTCTGGTGCCACCAGCAGAAGAAACGGAAAAGGGTCTTTACTACTTCCTTTCAAACCTTGACCAGAACATAGCACATCCAGTTCGAACGGTTTACTTTTATAATAAGTCTGCATGTAGAGGGAACGAGGAAGCAGCACAAGTAATAAAGGATGCTTTGTCGAAGGTTCTTGTTCACTATTACCCTATGGCTGGAAGATTGGCCATAAGTTCAGAAGGGAAACTGATCATAGAGTGCACAGGTGAGGGTGTTGTGTTTGTTGAGGCTGAAGAAGCAAACTGTGTGATAAAGGACTTGGGAGATTTGACAAAACAACCTGACCTTGAAACTCTTGGAAAACTGGTTTATGATATCCCCGGTGCAACCAACATGCTTCAGATACCTCCTTTGCTAATTCAGGTTTGTGTTGTTAATTAATTATGACTCTTGCTAACTAGTTTACTTTAAGATATATGGATATTGATTAAAAATTAAAAAAAAAATATTTATTGTAAAAATCATGATATAAAAAAAACTCATAATTAACATGACTGATTAATATTTATTGTAAAAATCTTTTAATTTTTTTACCAATACCTAAAAATACTGATTAATATTTATCATTATTTATTAATCCTCTCAATTACATCTCTTAATAATAATAAAAACTAACAACTACGTACGAAAAAGAGATCTAGAGTGCTAGCTATTGCTATTCTTTAAAGAGAGAGTCATTGTTCAAAGGCAAAACTTACGGTGTCTTGATCGGCATCGCGTCATCTAGAATTTGTCTTTAACGTAAAAGTTATTGTTGGCAGTTTTATTTGGACTCAAGTAATATGGTTCTATTATTATTATCTTTTTTATATTTGAAATCACATGAGTAATGTGTAACTCGTATTTAAATATGTTTTTTTTTTCCTTTTAGGAAATATTCAAACATGCGGTTAGATGCAAGTTTTTCAGAGATTTTGATGTTGTTTTCTAATTACAATTGGATTTAGTTTACTAGGATAGTTCCACGTAACAAATTTTTGGAAAAAAAGTTAACATAAATTCATAAGGTGAAATTTCAATTTTAATCTTATAATAATATTAAAAATACCAGTATTTGGATGGAGAAATTTAAAATTCTGAAAAATTTTAAATTTTAAAAATTTTAAATATTTCAATTGAAATTCTTTTATTTTCAAAATTTTGTGTTCAGATAAAAAAATTAATATTATGAGAATGAAAAAATGAATGAGAAAAAAGAAAAAAATATAATTGGTAATGTTAGGAGAGTTTAAAGGGTGTTTTGTTGAAGAAGACGATAAGAAGATAATTTCGATTTCTCACCTTTTAGAAGGAAATTGAAATTCCAGATTTTTAGTTGTTTAAAATTCCAAAATTTTAAATTCTTCATAAAAAAACATCCAAACAATTAATTTTAAATTACAAAAATTTAAATTCTCTGATAAATTATTTTCCTTAGTTAAAATTCTCTATCCAAATCCTTTGTTTGGATGGAAAAATTTAAAATTCTGAAAAATTTTAAATTTTAAGAATTTCAAATACTTCAATTAAAATTCTTTTATTTTCAAAATTTTGTGTTTGGATAAAAAAAATTAAAATTATGAGGATGAAAAAATGAATGAAAAAAAAGAGAAAATATAGTTAGTGTGCTAATTATAAGTGTTCGTTCACATCCGATCGATGTTTTAGGAGTTCGCAGATGTTTCTTGAAGAGGACTATAAAAAGAAAATTTCAATTTCTCACCTTTTAGAAGGAAATTGAAATTCCAAATTTTAGTTGTTTAAAATTTTGTTTTAAAATTTCAAAATTTTAAATTTTTCATAAAAAAACATTCAAACAATGAATTCTAAATTACAAAAATTCAAATTCTCTGATAAATTATAGCTAAAATTCTCTATTCAAACATACTAAAAAAAAATTATAATACAGAATAGTGAATACCATGGGTAATTCCCACACGGTCACACGGTCACGAGCAGTTTCGTGGGGACGGAGGGGGCTATGCCTCCCAAACTTTTGACAATCTCTCTATATATATATAATTATTAATAATTTTTAGTCATTTAATATATAACCCCAAAGTGACATTTTAGTTGAAAATAATCTTTAGTTATTTTTTATTATTATTATAAAAGACAATTTTTAACATTATTAATTATTAATATTTTCATACATAAACTATTCCATCAATTAGTTGTATTATTATTATCTTTTTTATTTTTCTTTTTTTATGATTTTTTTAATTCTCATTTTGTACAACATAACTTATACCTGCAAGTTTTTCTTTTAGGTTTTTTATGCAATTTTTTTTTACAATTTTTCTTCCAATTTAACTATGATTTTGATAAAGGTATAATTATTTTCTTAAATCTATTGTAAAATAAATTGAAAATTTTAAAATATCCTCATATAAATTTTGTTATTAAATAGCTTAATTTGTCTTGTAGATTTTTTACAAAAATAATTTAGACATAAATTCTCTATTTTTTTTTTAGTAGCATAGAAGAGTATAAAAGTCATAAAAAAATTAAAGATTATTATTAACAAAGTAGAAAAATATATATTAATATTATAAAAAAATAATTAAGAAAATAACTTATATTTACATAATATTTTTAAAAGTTTAAAATTACTCATAAGAAATAGTTTTACATGTAAAAAAAAGATTATATTTAATTTATATAATATAAATTTAATTATTTTGTAGACACTTAAAAAAAATTATCACGTCACTTAATGAAGTGTCACAACATTAATTAATTAAGTAATGATATGACATATTAATTATTTAACAACCTTGATTAATTAACCGACAGTAAAATCAAACATAAAAATATTATAGGTAGTAAAATAATTTAATATGAAATTTAAATAGTAAAATCAGATTAGGATTATAATACAGGTATAAAAGAAGATTTCCATTGCAAATTAAAAGCATATATACATGTTTATAACTTAAGGTGCAACCAAACCCTCTCTTTTAGGTGACAAAGTTCAAATGTGGTGGATTTGTTTTGGGCGTAAACGTGAACCATTGCATGGTTGATGGTATAAGTGCTATGCAATTCGTGAACGCATGGGGTGAGACAGCCAGAGGCATGGACTTGAGCATTTCACCAGTTCTGGACCGAACTATACTAAGAACACGAAATCCTCCAAAGATAGAGTATCCACACCACGAATTCGACGAAATTGAAGATGTATCAAATGTCACAAAAGTCTATGAGGAAGAGATCCTCTACGAGTCCTTTTGTTTCGACCCAGATAAGCTTGAGTTGCTTAAGAAAATGGCCACATCAGAAGATGGTGTTGTAAAGAAGTGCTCTACTTTTGAAGCACTTACAGCTTTTGTGTGGAGAGCTAGAAGTGAAGCCTTAGGGATGCACATGGACCCTAATCAACAAACCAAGCTACTTTTTGCTGTTGATGGAAGGTCTAAATTCGTGCCTCCAATACCAAAGGGGTACTTTGGCAATGCTATTGTGTTTTCAAATGCTCTATGCAAGGTAGAGGAGTTAGTGAATAATCCACTGTCATTTAGTGTGGGATTGGTTGGCAAAGCAATTGACATGGTGACAGACAGTTACATGAGATCTGCTATTGACTATTTTGAAGTGAAAAGATCAAGGCCTTCCTTAACTGCAACACTTTTGATCACAACATGGACTAGGATACCTTTCCGAAGTGCAGATTTCGGATGGGGGAAGCCCTTCTTTTTTGGGCCTGTAACTTTGCCAGGGAAGGAAGTCATTTTGTTCTTGTCTCATAACGAAGAAAGTAAAAGCATAAACGTGCTCCTAGGTTTGCCTGCTTCTGCCATGAAAAGGTTTGAAAGGCTGATGGAGATATGAATGCTGATCACAACAGTCTTAATTAATTCCCTTCATTAATAATGTCGTAAGTAAGGCCTGCGTTTTGCTTCAAATTGTTTTATTGTAATTGAAGAATGTTTAATTGGAAGGAACAGTTTATTACAACCGCAAGAACATTACTTTATGGGTGACCATTTATAGGTTATATTTTTTTACATGAAGGTCGTTGGGGTGCATGATACTAGTATGGAAATAATTTATATAAATGACATGTAATAAAGGAAGATCCCTCTATCCCTCATTTTGATCATTGAATTATTGGTTAGCAACTATTGGACGGTTGATATGATAATTTAACTTTATCATTTAGTTTTTGTCATTTAAATTTAAATTTAATTTAAGTTAAAGATAACTTAGGATTCTATTATTCTTTTATATTATATATATATATATATATATATATATATATATATATATATATTTTGTACACATACTGAATTGTTGAACAAAATCATATTTTGTCTTCTCTATATAATATCAAATTAGTCTATGTTGCCTAATAGTTTTTTCTCGATCCATCGATGATTTCTCTTACCACGTTGTCACTAATAGAAATCACAACTTTTTAATAATCACCATACTTGACATACTAAAATTACCTACTTTCTCCAGACTCACAATCTGTATGGCTATGTCACTGGTGATGATATACTTTGTCCCTCTCCAATCATCCCATCCTATATATGCTCACCAAAAGTGGCAAAATCATTATGTTTTGCTAGCATTTCACCCTATTTTATCTTCTCTATACCAACCACAGTAAATGCATGAGTGAAGATTTGTGAACAAAAAATGATACCAATACTTGTCCCACTCAAATTTGTATACCTACCTTTAAGAAGTTAGACTTCAAATTGCTGGTTGGCAAAGTCATGATGAGCAGCTAGGGTTTTGGCTTAAACAGCATTGATTAGTTATAATTTACTGTACGGTGACATCCGATAATTTGAAAAACCGTTGGGATGTACTTAAACATCATTTCACACCTTCCAAGAGACAAAATGTACGTAGAAGCAAGAGATTCTATTTCTTCTGGATGAAGTGGGTTTACGTTGTGTTGAAGTTTGAGACAAAATAAAACACACTATTCATGCTACTGGCTTGTGATGATTAATTAACGATGTGAATCAACTATTTTTTTCATATTATATGTTGAATTATTCTTGTACGTGACACAGTCACTAAAAAAACTAATGATTTTAAAAATTATCTTACTTTGGTTTAGGTAAATTTAAGGTATTTTTTTTTACTAGAAGTGAATGATTAATTTCTTAAAATATCCAAATTTATTTTAAGGGACATGACCTTTTTTAATATGTATTTTTTATATACACAAATTTGGAAATTAAACCTCAAACTATATTTGAAAAAAAAAAGTAAAGTTATATACTAACTATGTCATATTGTATTAGTAAAATAAATTACCTTCCTTGGTATAAATAATTAAAAACCTTATTGACTACGATCTAGTCAGCTAAATCTGTGGAGTCACTCTCCCACCATTATTGCTTATGGCAATAACACTCCTTATTAAGTTCTAACCATATTTTCAAACATGTGGTCAAGAATTTCTTATACAAATTGATCAAGACCACAAATCATGTACTGATTAAATCTTAGGGATGACTTTTGAACATCCAAAGAGATTAAACATCTCCTTGACGAAAACTTATTAAGTAATCTTAAATCACTACATGATTTGTGGTCTTGATCAATTTGTATATGATACATAATTAAGAGATATTAATTATTTTTTCTTAAATAAAAAAACTTAAATATGTATTACCTGAAGATTGGTCGAGATCATGCAAAAGTGATAATCTAAAACTATCTAATAATTTCTCTTGATTGACAATCCGGAGTTGCTATTGGTCCCAAAAGCATTGCTAATGGTTCCTACCAAGTGGTTGAAATATTATTTTTTTTTCAAAAAATGTCCCACATAATCATGATTCTAGGTGATGAGAAACGGAATCATGATTCCATTGTATATCATTTTTCGCACCCCTTCTACACTTTGTTTGTGTTGTGTTCAACAGAATTATGATTTCATTTTTAATTTTTTGTCACCCCAAACAACGCAATAGAATCATAATTTCATTGTTATTTTTTTCACACCCAGGGCAACAAAATTACGATTCCATTACTATTTTTTTGTTACCCCCAAACAATGTAATGGAATCTGGTTTTGGTTGTATCCTTCAAAAATAAAATAAAAATAACAAAAATATGATTTCAGTGTGTGTGCACAAATGTTGTGTATTCATTTTTTTATTTAAAAAAAATATGGAATCATGATTCCATTGTGGTTGTATTTATAACAGAATCACAGTTTCGTTTATCATGAAAATGCCAAAAGGGGGGGGGGGTGCGGAGTTTGTGAGAGGGTTGAGAAGGGAATGTTGAGAGATTTTAGGCACGAAATGTTGGATCTAGAACATTAATCTAACACACATCAAGCAATGGAAACTTGAATCACACACACAAACTCACCAAGAAAAATGGAGAAGATGAGCAAGAAGGAGATGGAAGAAAAACAGAATAACGAAAATTGCATATTTTGCGGAAACGGAAAAAGTGTTTATCTCATAACAAAATGCTTCCCTTATGTGAAATTACACTTATTCCCCTACTTATATCAGTAAAGACAGAATTACCCCTTTCTCTAATACTCTCCTTTAATTCTGTATCTATCCTTTAAACTCAACATTACAATAACAGTAAAAGAAAACAACAAATCACAGATACAACACCCTCACAACACTTAACAGAGATCTTCACTGCATTTTAATCACTCCCAATCTGCTCCTTAACTCTTTGAATTGATCAATCTTCAATGGTTTAGTGAATATGTCTGCTACTTGCACAGTAATTGGACAATACTTAACACTTAGCTTGCCTTTTGTCACTTGCTCTCTAAGGAAATGAAATCGTGTTTCAATGTGTTTGCTCCTCCCATGAGCAACTGGGTGTTTAGCTAGATTGATGGCAGATTTGTTGTCCACCATCAGTGTAATAGCACCCTTTTCCTTCATCTTTAGTTCACCAAAAATATTATCAAGCCATTGAGCTTGACATGCTGCCATAGCAGCTACAATGTATTTTGCCTCACATGAGGAGAGAGCCACCACTTGTTCCTTCTTTGAGCTCCACGAGATTGGGGTATCACCATAGAAGAACACATAACTTGCTGTGCTCTTCCTATCACTCTTATCTCCACACCAATCAGAATCACTATATCCCATAACATTACATTTTTTGGCAGCACTGGAAAACAGAATACCATAATCGAGAGTACCTTTCACATACCTCATTATTCTCTTGGCAGCACGGAAGTGAGAAAGTTTAGGATTCTCCATATATCTACTAATTAAGCCAACAATATACAATAAGTCAGGTCTAGTACAACAAATATACCTCAGTGAGCCCACCATTTGTCTATACAAAGTTACATCTACTTCTTCTTCATTAGGATCTTTCACCAAGTTCACACCAGTGGCAGTGGGTGTGTCTGCAGAATTGCAGTCAACCATTTTGAACTTCTTCAGTACATCTCTTGCATACCTCCCTTGATGCATGATCACTCCCTCATCAGTTCTCTTGAATTCAATTCCAAGAAAATAAGAAATAAGGTCCAAATCAGTCATTTCGAATTCTCTCATCATCTCTCCTTTAAAGTTGGCAATTTCAGTCTCATTATTTCCTGTCACAAGCAAGTCATCTACATACAGGCACACTACAATCAAGTTAGTAGTATTGTTGCCCTTTATATAAACACCATGCTCAGTTGTACATTTGAGGAATCCAAGCTTCATTAGAAAGCCATCAATGCGCCTGTTCCAGGCTCTAGGCGCCTGCTTTAAGCCATACAAAACCTTGTTCAATCTGTACACCTTCTCTTCACTTCCTTTTATTTCAAACCCAGGTGGTTGACTCACATAAACCTCCTCCTCTAGAGGACCATTCAAGAAGGCTGATTTCACATCCATATGGTGCATATGCCACCCTTTTTGACTTGCTATAGCAGTAATAATTCTCACTGTCTCCATTCTTGCAACAGGTGCAAACACCTCCTTAAAATCAATGTCAGCCTTTTGCAAGAATCCCTTTGCCACTAGCCTGGCCTTATACTTGGAAATCTCTCCTTTCGGATTCTTTTTTACCTTATAAACCCACTTTACTACAATAGATTTTTTCTTAGCAGGTAGAGGCACAAGTTGCCATGTATTATTCTTTTCAATAGCTTTCAGCTCTTCTTTCATAGCATCAGTCCACTTTGTGTCATTCATTGCTTCCTCCAAGCTCACTGATTTAGATTCAGCAAATAGAGTTAAGTGTACTAGCTCACCTTCCTCCCCTATTGCTGAATCATGTATCAACTCATAATCTTGTAACCTGCTAGAGGGTTGTCTAGCTCTCTGTGATTTCCTTACTCCTCCTTGGTAACTGTCATCAATTACTGCAGCAGAAGAATCACTTGGCTCATCAATAGAAGCTTCAATCACAACTTTTGTAGGCTCTTCTACCATCTCTTTATCCCAATTCCAGTCCTTGGATTCATCAACTACCACATCTCTACTCACGAGCACTTCTTTGGTTATTGGATTAAACCATTTGTAACCACCAGTGGCATGATAACCCAGCAGTATCATTATCTCACTTTTGCTATCTAACTTCTTTCTCAACTAATCAGGCACATGTTAGAGCCAAAAATTTTAAAATGACTAACCACTGGTTTGTGTCCAGACCATGCTTCTTCAGGTGTGATTTTATTGAGCCTTTTTGTTGGGCTTCGGTTTAGCACATACACTGCAGTGGAGACAGCCTCTGCCCAAAGAAATTTTGGTAGCTTCTTTCCATTAAGCATGCATCTGACCATATTCATCACTGTTTGATTTCTTCTTTCTGCTGCACCGTTATGTTGGGGAGTGTAGGGAGGTGTCACATCATGCACAATACCTTCCAGTTCACAGAATTCATCAAATTCATTGCTAGTATACTCTCCTCCTCCATCAGTGACTATAGTTTTTATCAAGAAACCAGTTTGTCTCTCCACCATTCTCTTGAACTTCTTAAATACTCCTAGCACTTCACTCTTTCTCTTCAAGATATACACCCAGATCTTCCTAGTGAAATCATCTAGGAATGATACAAAGTATCTACTCTCACCAAGAGATTCACACTGCATTGGGCCACACACATCAGAGTATATCACTTCAAGCTTTTCTCTTTCCTTAGTTTCAACAAATTTCTTAAAAGACTCTCTGTGCTATTTAGACTCAACACAATTTTTACATAATTCTTTTGGTACATTTATCAATGGCAGCCCCCTAACCATGTTGTGAGTATTCAAGTCATGCAAGTCTCTAAAATTCAAGTGACCATATCTGTGATGCCACACCCAATCATCTTCATTCACTACTGCAACTAGGCATTTATGGCAAAGTGCTTCCAGATTGGCTCTAAATGTCCTGTTTCTAGACATAGAAACATCAAATATCAAACTGTTTTTACCACCTGAATCAAACAGTTTAAGTTTTTTATCTTCCATAATCACCTTATGGCCTTTCTCCACTAATTGTCCTAGACTGAGCAAATTGCTCTCTAGTCCAGGTACATAAAATACACCTGATATGCAGTACTGTGTACCATTCGGCATCTTGATCATCACATTTCCAACTCCTTCTGCTAGCATAGCTCTACCATCAGCAAACTTGATTCTATTTTTCTTGCTTGCATCAAAGTTGACAAGCCATTCTTTATGACCAGTCATATGTGTAGAACATCCTGTGTCAAGGTACCATTCATCAATGGTGCATATTTCATCTGCAGTAGTCACCATGAGCATCACTAGCTCATTTTCTTCATCATCACCTTTGGCAAGATTTGCCTCATCACCTTGGGAATCCTTCTTCGCATAACACTCATCTGCAAAGTATCCCCACCTATCACAATTATAACATTGGATGTTCTGTTTATCAAACCTTTTCCTACCACCTCTTCCTCTACCATTGCTACCACCTCGATAGTAGCCTCTGCCCCTGCCTCTCTGCGACTGATCAGGTTTATTTTCAACATTATTCTGGCCTCTTCCACTACTAGAAACATAGCCACTTCTTCCTCTATTGTTCCTACCAAGACCTCTTCCTCTAAAACCACTTCTTCCTCTGTTACTGTCGCCAGAATTCTTGTTACTAGATTGAGCCAATAAGGCTTGTTCAACAATTTTCTTCTTATTTCTCTCTAGCAATCTAAGTTCTCTAGCTTCTAGTGAACTTTGCAATTCTTCTAAACTCATTTCACTTACTTGCTTGGATTCCTCAATTGCACATACTATATAATCATATTTTTCCAGCAGAGATCGAGTAATTTTATCACAAATTTTTCCATCAGTTAGAGTCTCACCTTGTGTAGCCATCTGATTGGTGACTACCTTTACTCGTGCAAAGAAGTCAACAATCTTCTCATTCTCTTCCATCGTCATTGAGTCAAACTGTCGCTGCTTCGCTAAGGTCGCCTTCGAGATCAGATTGAAATTCGCATCATCTACACTCTGATGCAGAAAGAATATTGCCTTCGCATCCTTCTTCTTGCTATCCTTGTATGCATTTCTCACCGCCTCAATAGCGGGTTCTGCTGGTTCCGTCGCTACGCCATTCTTCACTACCTCCATCACGTCTTGAAATTCAAACAACGCCTTCATTTGAATATGCCACTGCTCCTAATTTTTTCCATCAAGAACCAACAATTGCGCAGGGACATTTCCTCCATTTGTGCTCAACTTCATTTTCATTCAATTCGTGTTCAATTCACTGAATCGATGAAGAACACTCACTCACACTCGTGTTTCCCAAATTGCAAATTGAAACCTCACTGATTTCACTTGTGTTTCCCGATCCTAGGCTCGATTAGGCTCTGATACCAAAATGTTGGATCTAGAACATTAATCTAGCACACATCAAGCAATGGAAACTTGAATCACACACACAAACTCACCAAGAAAAATGGAGAAGATGAGCAAGAAGGAGATGGAAGAAAAACAGAATAACGAAAATTGCATATGTTGCGAAAACGGAAAAAGTGTTTATCTCATAACAAAATGCTTCCCTTATGTGAAATTACACTTATTCCCCTACTTATATCAGTAAAGACAGAATTATCCATTTCTCTAATAGGGGAGAGAAGGAGAAGAGGTACCAAGAAAGGGGAAGAGGGGAGCGGAGGGAAGGAGAAAAAGAGAGGTAGGGGCCAATAGTGTTTTATGATAAAGCCCATATATGGTTTGTCAAACCTACCCCGTAGGGACAAAGCCCAAAAATAATCCAACTGACCTCTTCAACAATATATAGCTATGAATCCTGACTTACCTGCCCGACTCAAACAAACAAAGCACACAGCTTTTTGGGAATATTTATTCCAGCGATGAATAAGCCAAAAAAGAAAAAAAGACACCTTCCTTCAGACACGATTATTTGGAACCTCTGAAGTGTTCATTTTGTTGACAATGATTTTAAACATCATAATAGATGAAGTAAATGTGCATTTAAGAAACGCTTGTTGAGCTTTAGATGTGATCCAAACAATTAACCTTAAGCAATTCTATCACGTGTTTTAATTTCAAAATCAGCTTTTTTTGGCGTGGTTTCGAAATAAACTGTGACACTTCTGAAAACATTTTCATTCCGATAAATCTAATCTCCTTTTTTGTTTTTGCAGAATCTAATTCTCTTTTAATTTAATAAATTAACCTAGTGTTGAAGGAAATGCAACTAGGAATCACCTCCAATCCAAATTAAACCATGCATGCATAAATATGCGTCTGCAAAGAGTGAGAAAAACTGCAAGAAAATTGAAACATATTGTACACAACGGATCGACCCGAAAACACAAAAGAAAAATTGATTTGTTAGTAATTTTTTTATGAGTGGGAAATAAATGACTACAAAGAGCGCTGAAAACAAAGACACGAAAAAGGTAAACTAATCCCTAGTGATGGAAGCGCTGCAAGCAGAAGATGCCTCAACTGGGAAGGGCTTGATTCCAGAAGATGGAAAGTTGACTACTGAAGAATTTGTTAGTAATAAACCATGGCACTAAGAGTAGGGACGGATCCAAAAATCTTATAATAAGTGGTTGAAATTTTTCGGACATAAAAAAATTTCTTCCCTATTCCTTAACTACTCCACCAAATTTGTGATTTTGATTAATGAAGATAATATGTGTAAAGAAAAGCTTCAAACATGCAATATCATCCAATCAAGGTTCCCATATGCATTTATGAATTTGATTATAATAACATGGAAGAATTCAAAATCTTATCTTCTTTTTTTTATTTGATAATCAACATTTAATGAATTTTAATTCAATTATTACTTTTTTTAATTACATAAATGAATTAAATCAATCATTTAAATTGTATTTAAAATTTTGATATTTTTTATGCAATTGAAATTGCATGATTGTTCTTAAAAATTTTGAAAGGAATTTTTTTTCTGGATAATATATACTACTTGGATTAATAAATGGTCATAGATTACAAATTATAAGTAATGGTCAATATGTATAATCTTATTCATAAGTATGATCATAAATTTAATCTTTGATTCGAATAAAATTTAAAAAAATATTAATCCTTTAATAAATATTAATACCTCAGAATTAATTTTTAACTTTGGGTTGAGTAATATCTTAATTAAAAGAAATAAAAATAATAAATTCTTGATTATAGATATATTAAATCAAATATTGAATAAAATAAGAACTTAATATATTTTAATCCTATTTTCTTTGTATCCAACTTGTATTTTATATTCTATTTTTATCTTATGTTATCATTACTACTAAATAATTTCTGATGCCTTTTTTTACAATTCTTCGTAATATTTAGTGCAAATGTTAAATAAAAATAAAACTGTAATTCAAATGGGAGAATAATATTAAAATCTCTAAAAGAGAAATTTAAAGAAGTAGTAGTTTTTACTTTTTAGAAAAAAGAAACGTGGGCGAGTGCACCATATTCCCTGGATCAAGGGCGGAGTTCGTCTTTTCTTCTCCTCTCCTCTACGAGACAGACAAATCACAAATCCCCTTTTTAGTTCAATCGTTCCCATCACCTTCGCTTGATTCATTCGTTGCGATTTTAACTTTCCAACTTCAATTTTCAAATCTCTAAAAACCTCTTTTATGTTTGTTTGTGGAATCTTCATCTCCCGTTTTAGCCAGCCATGGATGTTTGCGTAAAAGAAGAAGTGTTGGAGACTCCGATTGTCACCGAGAGGAGGCCAAGAACCGGCGTCGTTTCGGCGCCCCCTCCGGGTTCGGTTATTGAACTCAGCGATTCCGACACGGACGAAGACGAGGGCCATGATTTGGACAGTGCAGTCGCCAACGCAGTGAACGGTGCTTCTTCTTCGGTAGAGAGTCCGTCCAAGAAGCGAAGGACGAGCGAGGCTGGAGGAGTGGTTTTGCCGGTTGGATTCCTCACCCCTCTCCCTCCGGCTCCGGCGCCGACACCTCCTCCCACTGCGGTGCTGTCCTTGCCGGCGCCGGAATGGGCATCTAATTCGACGGCATCGCGCGCCAACGCGAGTAAGAGTTTGAGTCTGAATAGCTCCAAGCAGTTCTGGAAGGCCGGGGATTACGATGGTGCTCCGCTCGGAGGCTCTGGATCTTCAACAGGTGCGTTTTGTTCTTATGAAATGCCAAATAGTTACTAATTGGGGATGATATTGTGTTCTACACTTTTTCTTATGTTTCTGGTCTTCATTTGCATCTATATTATATGACAACAATAAGAATGATATTAGCATTCGGTATCCATTTTTTTTTTTTACAAACTAACCGATATTCGCACAAACTACATATTCAGAGAATAAAAAATGCGGATAGACAGGCCTCTCGCAATGCTTGTTTTCCCCGTAGTTTTTAATAATGCTTATTCGGAACTGAAAGAATTTATCCACGTGCTTGTTGTTTCTAACGTATGACAAGTTTAAAATTAAAAAAGGTTGACAGAACCTTAGTTCTATGTCTGTTGTGATGTTAGGTGAAGTAGAGATTATTTTTGGGGAGGGAAAACCTGCTTGATTCCCGGGAAATACAGAGATTACCATACATTGTTATTGTTTTTGCGTGTGCCTTCACAAAATTCAAAATAGGAAATTGCAAAGAATTTTACAATTAAAGGATTATCCTCTCCCTTTTAAAATGTTGTTTAGATTTTGGGCTGAAGTTCCTTTAGTTGTTGTATGATTTGTTGTATATGTATCACAGCACTCTAAACTTAGAAACCTGTGGTGTAACATTTGCTCCCATTTCAACTTCCAAGTCATTTTCTTGTTTCTTGCTTACTTTTATTCAAGTGAAAACCCTTTGGTTCCAAAGTTTGTCTCCAAAGTTCAAGTTTAGAGTAAACCTCTTCCCTCAACAATCAAAACTACACCATCCAGAAAAAGCATGCAATTAGGGATAGTCGATTGTATGCCCTTGTTAAGCACATCCAAGAGACCAAGACTAAATTAAATAGGTAAGAACTAAAGGTTGGGCCTTGATGTAGTCCTATACTTTCAGGAAATTCCTAAGTCTTGCTTCTTCTGGATGATGTAGTTTTGATTGTTGAGGGATTAAATAGGTAAGAACTAAAGGTTGGGCTTTGATGCAATCCTTTTAGGAATTAAATAGGTAAGTATTTAACACATGTCTTGTATAGCCTGAATATAACCCATGCAAATACCTTAATTTTCCAAAGTCTCTTACAACACTTCTCTTTGTATGCATAATCTTTTGTATAGCGACCATCATGCTATGCACAATTTTACTATATGTTTTTGAGGTTGAGAGTTCTGTGTAGCTATTCAGTATTGATTATCATACTCTCTCAATTAATGTCTTGGGACTTGGCTGACCATTTCTGAACATGATGCTTTAATTAAGGTTCAGCATCAAACCTTTTCTGAACCTTCTTTGTTATGCAATGAATAAATTCAATAAGTTCTTCATTGTCATAAATATTCTTGTTGCCCTTTTCTTTTGGTTGATTCTTTTATTCCTTTTGTCTGGCTGTCACAAACCTGAGGTTCTTTTCGTTAGCCTGTGTTGTTGACAATGTAACCATAATCTGATATTTCTTCTAAAATCTGCAGTTGGTATGGATCATGTCAGAGTTCACCCCAAGTTTTTACACTCTAATGCCACAAGTCATAAGTGGGCTCTTGGAGGTAAAGTGGAAAATGGGCATGTTTGTATCAATGGTTAATGGTTAATCTTTTTTTTTTTGTGATATTTAATGAATTTTTGCCCTTCCCCTTGATCCTTGAGATTTATCATTATTTATCATGCTTAGATTGATTATGCTATGTTTATGCAGCTTTGGCTGAGCTTTTGGACAATTCATTGGATGAGGTATGCTTTGCTTCCCATTTTTTGAATAAGGCATCGTTTGTGATTATTACCCAGCCTTACTCTTGAATTTGACCTCAGGTCTGTAGTGGGGCCACATATGTTAATGTAGATATGCTTACAAATAAGAAAGATGGCACTAGGATGTTGCTGATTGAAGGTATTTTCATTCATAAAATTTCTTTTCTGCTCAATAGATATATGGAAAGAAAGATGAAGTGTATTCGTATTTATGATGATTGGTTTTGGTTATAAAATAGAACTATAGAAGGAAGTGGAGGATCTACTTTAAGTGCTGTGATTCTATCATTTATCCCGCTATTTGTGGAAGCTATCCCACCACACAATAGTTTCTCCATCAAAATGCAGAGCAAACCTTAGTCATTGAAGGTGGGCTTTACATCAGCCGGGCAAACACATCAATTGAAATTCTACTTACTGAAGGAGAATGCATAAAATAAGAACAGAACCACATGAAGGGGACACGTAAGAGAATCCATGAAGATTCTGGTTTGAACATGTTGCATAGCTTCAAAAAGAAGGATCTTACAGGTTGCTACTTGCTAGTGGCACTTTCAAATTTTCAAGATTAACCAACCAGGAGGGGATTTTCAAAGTGAATGTTACAATATTAAATGGAGCAAAAAAAAGGGTTATAATATTAAAATAGAGAACTGCAGATCTCAAGCGAGACATAAGACATTGAATGGATTTTCATTTGAAATTACAACTGCAGAGAGAAATATCTAAGCAAGCCACGCCTTTCGTGTGTTTAGTATGGATTTTTATTTGTACTAAATAGCATTTTCCTTTTACCATCTCTATTGAGAAGCAAATTTTATTTTGACATGGCTATATGTGGAAAAGGTTTAGAAATTTGATTTTGGAATGCCTTATTAGTAGAGTCCTAATAGAAGTGTTATATGCTCCCACTTTCTTTTACCACTCTTGTTTTCTTTTTATGTTTTCAAAATCTAATATGTTGGGTTATTAAATTTTATTTCAGATAATGGTGGTGGAATGGATCCTGAAAAAATGCGTCAATGCATGTCGCTGGGGTATTCCGTGAAAAGCAAAATGGCAAATACAATTGGGCAATGTAAACTTTTAGTCTTGGGGAGATTGTAAATCTTATTGAATATAACTCCGTCCCTATTTATAAGACCCAACTTTTTTAAGTTGTTTGTTCTTTTATATAAGACCCAATCCATTATGTTCCTTGCATTAATTATTTTTAGACTAAAATACCCCTAATTAAATAGGAGAGAGGTTATATTAACATGCATTTAGAAGAGAGAGAGAAAAATTAATGACAATGGTATTTTTGGTAAAGTATATATATTTAAGACAAATTTATCGTTATCAACTAAATCATTTTTCTTAATCCTGAAGAAGTAATCCATTATGTTCCTTGCATTAATTATTTTTAGACTAAAATACCCTAATTAAATAGGAGAGAGGTTATATTAACATGCATTTAGAAGAGAGAGAGAAAAATTAATGACAATGGTATTTTTGGTAAAGTATATATATTTAAGACAAATTTATTGTTATCAACTAAATTAACCATTTTTCTTAATCCTGATGAAGTAGGTAATTGTGTTTTATAAATAGGAACGGAGGTAGTATTTCATTCAAGAGAGCATACTAATCTTTTGTGTTCATGTGATAGATGGAAATGGCTTTAAGACAAGTACCATGAGACTCGGGGCTGATGTAATTGTATTCTCCCGCTATCCTGGGAAAGATATGAAAAGGTTTGTTTGACTTTCTTATTGCTTCATTCATGATGCTTGTTTGCATTTGTTGGATTTATGATGCTTGTTTTCATGCACAATGGTGTAGTATTTACCCAATTTACTAATAGCTGTGTAATGTAATGTAATGTTATCTTGCTATTGCAGTTTTTGTTCATAAATTAAAGTAGTTCTTCATTAAAAAGCCAAATGAACTATTTATCTTTTGGCAAATGCTTACCAATGCCCTAAGGGCAGTAGTTAAGGAAGTAAAAGGGGAAAGGTTTTTATTGGGATGCATAAAAGTGTGCTCCCCTATGATTTTTAAATGCGCTCCCATATGATTTTTAATAAAACCTTTCTCCTTTTAATTCCTTAACCAGTGCCTTTAGCAAGACCTTTATCTTTTATCATTTGTGAATTTTGATTGATGATTTGAGGTTCTGAGGAGCATGCTTACCTTACATTAAGTGTGCAGCTTAAAATGCACCCTGCTGAAATGTTTTTGCTGGATTTCAATGGTTTTGTTTCAGACAAATAAATATACATTTAGCATTATAGGTTGCCTGGTCTATTACTGGCACAATCAGTAATTTTAGAATTGTCCTTAATAACATTAAGTATTTATATTGTGCTTGATGTGAATTTGTCTTGCATCCATTCTGTTACACTCGTATAAATTTATTGTTTATCATGGCATGCTTCTGTGTCTGATGGGGTGATTTTGATGTTTTAATAGCTCTTCACAAAGCATAGGGTTGCTGTCTTACACATTTTTGAGGAGTACTGGGAAGGAAGACATTGTAGTACCCATGGTAATTTGTTTTCTTTACTCATAGATTTTAGTTTTTTAAGTTATTAGGTGTGAAACTAAAATATTTATATTGAATTTTGTCTTCACATTTCTCTAGAAGTCCATGAGCCACAAGAGGTCTTGCCCTTGTCAATCAATGAACTTTGCCTTTCACTCTTTTGTGATATTATTTTATAGGAGTTTATACTATATATTGGAATAATGATAGGGTGGTCTAGTTTGTCTGCTTGAAGATAGCGAAATTCCTATGGTTTTGATATATGTTGCATCTTATACCTTTAGTTTGTTTACCTTGATCATCATTGGCACACACTTGTAATAATTACGTATCTGATTTTCTGCTGAGGTCCACGTGTTATGAAAACATTATTAATTGATTGCAAAGCATGGGGTGGGGGTGGGTTTTAAGAGACATTTAGGGGTGAGTAGGTGTTTTCTATTAAATTTTATTATTTGAATTGAGTATGTGCTTTTAATTATGCGTCTAACTATTGTTTATACTGAAACTAAAGCTGGACTATGAAAGAAGAGGACAGGAATGGAATAAGATAATACGAACTTCTCTGGATGATTGGGATAAAAATGTTGAAACAATAGTACAGTGGTCACCATTTTCTAATGAGGCTGATCTTCTTCGTCAGGTAATCCCTTGTTATTTGAGGTGAAGGTAGTAATTAATCTGATCTTATTTTCTGACATATGCTCTTCTTGACAAATTGGCTAATTTCACAAGTTGTGGTTAAAAGTCTATATTGTTGATAAACTGTTATTGTCTTACTCTTAATTTTTAGTTCAACTTGGTGAAAGATCATGGTACACGAGTAATTATATACAATCTTTGGGAAGATGACCAAGGTCAGCTGGAACTTGATTTCGACGAAGACCCACATGTATGCTTGAAAACTGAAGCTCATCATCCACCCTTAAAAAATTATTCTTTTTTTATAAGCAAATTTCATACAAATTTTGATACTTTTATGGATTGTGTCAGGATATCCAAATAAGAGGTGTAAATCGAGATGAGAAAAACATACAGATGGCTAAAGAGTTTCCTAATTCTAGACATTTCTTGACCTATCGACATTCACTAAGGGTAAACCAAGATGATTATCATTACTATTACTAATATATACTTGTGTAGATAAACAACATATATAGTTTTTCTTGTATGGAATTCCTGCTCCACTGTGTATGTATTATGTGTGTAATGTGTAATATGTAAGCATTATAATGTAATATTTTATATGTAATTTAGTTCTATTCTATGTTCAGTATAGACATGTATCTGATTTATGTACTGTGTGCGCATTGTCACACTTCTCATTATTATTTTTGTTTCCTATCCAGAGTTATGCCTCTATTTTATATCTGAGACTTCCTCCTGGCTTCCGAATTATTCTTCGTGGGAAAGATATTTTGCATCACAACATAGTGAATGATATGATGATGTCTCAAGAGGTGACCTACAGGCCTCAAGCTGGAGTTGATGGGCTTCTTCCGAAGGATTCAAATGTAATAATGTCTATTAAATTAAATCGAGTTTGATATTCCTAACTTGTGCAGAAATATGATTTCATCTAGATCTTTTGACAGATGGTTGCCGTTGTTACTATTGGATTTGTCAAGGATGCAGTACACCATATTGATGTTTCAGGTTTTAATGTTTATCATAAGAACCGACTCATTAAGGTAGGGTTTGTTATGATTAACAAATGATAAGCATCATTATGACATTATGTCATATGTGAAGCTTATCCCCTTCTCTCTTTGAAAGTTTTTGTGGGCCAAGTGCTTTTGAGATTATGAAGAATATCTTTTCAGTTGTTAAACTGGGTTTGTTGATTTTAATCTGCAAGACTTAGTTGGTCATTTGACCGTAACTAAAATTTTTATGTACTTATCATTGTTTTCTAGCTAAAAAAACTTTATCAATAGGATCTTTATAACTGGTATTAGTTGCTTAATGTCATCCTTTTGTTATCCTTATTTGGTTCTTAGAAATTAGAGAATTTCTGAGAAAATAGAATTTATTGATTCTGATGTAAATGTACAAAGTGATCCCAGTTCTGTTACAAGTACTATATATATTATAGATTTATAGCTTCAGTACCTGGTCAAGCTAAACTGAATAGATTTATAACTGCCTTTTAACTGAATAGCCAGCTGTATAACTGACAGCGGTGCACCTCTTAGTAAACCAGGAAAAGCAACAGTAGCCAAGAAATACTATTCTGACAAATGAGATAATTTGCAATTTATCTCTGGGCTGCTAATGTTTAATAATAATCTGTTGGGTATTGTTCTGAAAATAGTCTTTCTTTGTTTTCGAATTGGACTCGGCTTAAGGAGTTTCTTTTGAATTAAATTAACATTATTGTTTGGGGAACTTACTAGCGAAGAACTCTAGCTATTCTGCCTAGCAATCGAACTTTGAACTACTTGGAAGCCTTAGTTTGGGGGGGTATTAAGTTCATAAGGTCTATGATAAACAATCAATATGGAGGTTGCCACTTGGAGAAAACATTGTCATAATTCTTACAGGTTGTTTTCTTGTTTGTCAGCCATTCTGGAGGATCTGGAATCCAGCTGGAAGTGGAGGGCGTGGGGTCATAGGTGGAACCTCTTCTGTTCATTGAGTTCTGAGTTTCTTTTATCATGTCTACTGTATTCATTTAACACAAGGTTCATTTCTTTTAACAGGTGTGTTGGAAGCCAATTTTGTTGAACCTGCTCATGATAAGCAGGGCTTTGAGCGTACATTAGTTTTATCCAGACTGGAGTCTAAATTGATACAAATGCAGAAAAAATACTGGTGATTCTTTATTCTCCATTGGACTATTTATGGTAGTGGCTGGCGTAAGATATGAATTATGGTCTACTTATTTGTTATTCTCTATTTTATTTAGGAGCACTAACTGCTATAAAATTGGTTATGCTTCCAATCGAAGTAAAATACAAATCAGAGATTCTGCTGATAAAGGTATGATGTAGGCCTTGCTGTTTTAATTTGATTTTTATGTTGCTTTCTCAGTGAGTGAAATCTTATTGTGATGACCTTGCAATATTCTACAAATTGATCTTATTTTGCAGAGGCATCTGCCGATTATTTTCCTGAATCATCACAATCAAAAAGGAAATATTCTACCACGGATGGCAAGGCTCCACCGTTGACATCAGACAAATTGCATTCATATTCGAATCAGAAACGGATACAAAAACAAACAGAAAAATATAGGGTATATATTAATGGTCAATCTTCAGTCTCTCCTAAACGGAAAGTGCAAAGTTCATCTGAGCAATCATCATCCGATGACGAAGTCAGTGAAGTCTTGCCTAAGAAAAAAACTCAAAAGCTATCTACAGCCGAAAAATCATTTGAAAATGAGAATGGATGTTTTCAACATACCACATCAAGGGGAAAAACCTCACAGTACACACGAGGATCCAAGCTAGAGGTAGTGCATATCGTCATCTTTATTTTACTTTGTTCTCTACATAGTAGTCAATAGCGGATAGCAGAAAGAAACAGCCACCCCTTGAAAATGCTATAGCTGGATTACTGACTTAGGACTAGAAATGAGTTGAGTTGAACTGAGCTCGAGTCAACTTGATAAGTAATGGTTCAGCTTGGATCGAGTTCAATTTAAACTTTTATTCTCAACTCGACTCGGTTTAAACTCACAAATAGCTCGGTTAAACTCGTCAACTTGACTCAATTTAACGTTATAATTATTTTATGTAATTTTATTTATTTATTTTATGAAGAAACAAAATCAATATGGAATTAATAAAAAAATTATTATATATATATATGTATGTATCTACATATATGCATAGATAGATTTATATATCGAACTTGTTCGTGAACTAATCGAATTGAGCTATATGTAGCTCAAGTTCAGTTTATTTATTTAACGAGCTCAACTTTGAACTCAAGTTAAACGAGTCAATTGTCGATTCGAGTCTCGATCGGTGTTTGAGTTGATTTGGTTCATTGCCGGCCCTAAGTTATTTTGTTTTTCTTTTGTTATGCCTGTTTTGAAGTTTTCTATAACACATTGTTTTTCTAGATAGTTTGTATTATATAATACTATATGTTTTTTTTTAATTATTTTAAGTTCAATTTTACTTATATATATTATTTAGAAATTAGAAATTTTGTTATTATTATTTAACTTAATATATTATACATTGTGTTTTTATTTGGTTTTTAATTATTTAATTTATTGTATCATATATTATACTTTATTTAGTTGTTTATTATTATTATTATTATTATTATTATTATAAAATGATTTTATCTAGAAATTCTTTATTGTTTGTTATTTGAAAATGTCTCCTAAAAAAGAGTTAATTTTTGAGCTGCAGGGAAAAGATGTAAATGGTGGTGAGCAACCACTATCTGACAAAGATTTACTAACTCTCGAGCAATTCAAAAAAGAGAATCGTGAGTTGAAGGAGAGGTAAATTGAAATTTTAAATTTTTTACTGCATATCTTGCTTTCTTCAGTGAACTTGTTTCATTGAGCCTTATCCTTCTCGTTTTTTTTATATTTATGGTTATAGATTGCAAAGGAAGGAGGAGGACATTTTAGGGGAAGTGTTGCATGCTCTGCAGCATGAGAAAGACAGGTGTAAATCTCTTGAAACTCAGGTTTGGACCATGATCTCAACGCTTTACAGCTTAATACTTGGTTTCATTAAGTGATGTATATTGTTTGTATTATCCAATGGCGGTCTCAATGAGTTTACAAGATTGAATGGCACTAGCCAAGTTTTAGTACGACTTCTTGAGCTGGAATAAGTCTTAGTGAAAGTAAAAATCATAAAAAAAAGTCAAAAAAGAACAAAAGAATGTTAGACTACGTGTTTTTTTGTAGTTGGATCTCCAAGATTTTTGGAATGCTCCAAATTCTACTTGAGCGTCTAAATCTGGGTCGATACCCACAAAAACATCTCTGAACAAAGTTCTAGCACCATACCAAATGTGCTTGAAAAAGAATAGCAGAGTTCTTTTTTTGTTGGGGAAATCTAAAACTTATATCTATCCTTCGCCTTGCTAGTACTATTATGTTGTTCAGGATTTCAACTCAATAAGTACTTTTCTTTTATATATTTTATATTGGGTCTGTTTGTTTAAGTTTATTTGTTGAAAAAAATACTTATTTTAATAAAATATGCAACTTTCTGTTTTTTGTTTGTTTGTGTAAACGGCTTCTGCATAAAAAAATAATTTTTTGCTTATTTTAAGAAGTAAATTCTATTTGTTTATTAAATAAGCGATGAATTTTATTTTGTTACTTGGAGAATTTATCTTGATTTGAATTGTGTTATATTAAGATAGTTAGTTTAGCTTATATTGTTAGGTTGTTTGAATTATATTTTGATAATTAAAAGATATCAAATTTCAAGTTTAAACTAAAGATGTTGAAGATGATAGATGGAGAAAGAGATAAGAAATTCCATATTGTTAGGAACATATTTGACCTTTTAAGATAAAATATATATATTTGAAATTGATTTTTATTTCTCAGTTACAAATTGTTAAACCATTCAATTGGTATCGAAATTTAAAAGCACAAGAGTATATACCAGATTCATACTAGAAGAGTAAACATCAGAGTCGACGACCAGATTGAATTTGACTCAATTAGAGATCTCAGCTTCCATCCCCAAACTACTATATTGTTGAACTTGCATTTTCTTTAGTCATTTTACATATGTAACCGGAAACAATGTGATTTGAAGTCTATCGCCATGCAAAGCTAGTTTACCATTTATGGTATTTCTCGACTCTTCAGGATTATGTCATTTGCACATTTCATGTCTAGATCACGGCTTAAATGAATGAAAAAAAGACGTAGATTCAATTGGTCCAACTTTGACGACATTGAATATGATACTTGATGAATTTATTGAACCTGCAAAACTTTTGTGCTCGTTTAAACTCTGTTGCATATTTCTTATTTTTTTTCTTCATCAGCTCATTGATGCTGAAAAAAAGCTTGAAGAGTTGAACAACGAGCAAGAAACTCTCATTGATGTATTCGCTGAAGAGAGGGACAGACGTGATGCTGAAGAGAAAAAATTGAGAAATAAGCTCGAGGTTTTACTCTTGCCTAATGCACTTTCAAAATCAGGTGTATTAGCAATACACTCTAACATATGTTTCACATATTTTATTATTAGTTATAATTTATTGGAAATTACAAAATAAAGAGAGAATCATTAAATGAAAAGTGAAATCTATCAAAATTTGTGATTTTCAATAAATTTCAGCTGATAATAAAGAATATGTTCAAAAAATTGTGTTAGAAAATGTGTTACTAATATTTCTTAAAATAAAAATATAAAAGGGTGTATGTTCTCTTTCTTATAAAAGGCGGTTATAGTATTTGCGTTTTGGTTTTGGTTAAGCCTGACGATGTTTTTGTCTTTCTCCTGTAGGAGGCATCAAATACTATCAAAGAGTTGCTTGAAAAGATACGGAAGCTTGAAAGGAAGTCTTCAAGCGGCAAACTAGATCGATAAAAGCCTTGTTACTGCATTTTGAGTGTTATATCTACGTGGTGCCGGGAGCCTATATTTTTTGCTGTGCTGTTCATTGTTTGTATAGTTACACGATAGAACTCTGTTCCCTTCGTTAAACTTTGAAGTTTGAACTGTTGTTGAAATCCAATCCCTTCGTTCACCATGCTGTTGTAGGTAAGAGTTTTTTGATTGGAGGTCGGAGTCTTGGGTGAATTTTTCCACTTTTTTTGAGACAATTTGATTAGCGGGCAGAGGAAGTTGATTATTATACGAAGTCTTATTGAACAATCACTTCACTATTTTCCTTTAAATTCATGCATTTATCTTTCTACTAATTTACCTTTGCTTGTAAGTTTAATTTTATCCAATCTTTGGTTTTTAATTTAAATTCTCGCACATTAAGTTGCAAGTTGTCTACATTTCTTCGTTTTTCTAATTCATAAAAATGTATGTAAATGACACATGGCAACATCGCATTGACTTGTAAAGATATTATGATTAAATAAATTTTTGTTAAAAATAAATTTAATAACAACCTATGAAGTATTTGTTATATTATATTATTAATTATATGTAAAAATATTAAATTTAAAAATACATAGGCATCATCTATTTTATTTGAAAATAATTAAAATTGAAATTCTTTAATTATCAAATTACATCTTTATATTTCATTAAGATTAAAATTTAATTTAATATCATTTTTACTTTTGAACTAATCTTTTTGTTTATTATTTAGGAAATATTTAATATATTCATTATACTATTAGTATTTTTATTTAAAATCTTTTAATTATAAGAATTAAACATCATAAAATGATAAATGATACCTCGAACTTACCAATTAAAACTATAATACTTTGTAATTCAATTTTTAAAAATTTAAAATATTTTAGAGTTGGCGATGAAAATTATCTACACTTGCTCTCTATATACATTTAAAGAGCATTATTTTAGAACTTAAAAATAATAATGATAATTTATGACTCCAAATCTAATTAAAAAATAAATACTTTTCAGTAAAAAAATTATTTGCAGATGTAATGTTTATAATTCCTATAAGTTTAGCGGAAACCTTTTGCAATTAAATTTCAAACCCACCATTTGAAAGTAGCCTTTTTTCTTAAAATAATTGTAAAAAAATTTCAAACTCGCAGCAATTAATTTTTACTACCTAAACATAATCTTTTATTTTTTAAGGAACATAATCTTTTATTTTTTAAGGAACATAATCTTTTATTATAGTTAAAGTAAAATTTTAATCTCTAATAATTTTATTCAATATTAATTTTTATTTTTTAATTATTAGTCATTTTTTTGTCAGATTTCCTTTTCCTTGAATCCTCAAATTCTCTTTTCCTCTTCGAAATCTTAGCGACTAAATCAATTAGACTGTTTATATTACTTCAAGGGGCGCATTTGGTACAAATAAAGTTAATTTGTGTCCGAAAATTATAATTCCTGAAAATTATAAATCCTGGGAATTATGATTCATATGAATAATTAAAATTTGTTTAATTTGTTATAAATATCCTTTTTTTGGAATCAAATAATTAATGTGATATGTTTATCAAAATTTTTAAACAGTTATCAAATTAAATGATCTAATAATAGTAACGTGATTTTTTTAAAATTATTTTTATCATAGTAAAACTCTTTTTTTTTCTTTAACTCAGGCTTCCATGAGACTATTTTAGTGGAAAACTTAATTAAAAACAATTGGATTCTTGTGAATGTTAGATTCATGAAAAAGATTTTTAAAACATGCATATCAAATAGGAGTTTAAAATTCTCAATTTATAATTCATGCAAAACTTAAAAGAATCCCTCTACTTACCAAACGCCCCCAAAAATCTATCAATCAAAATATTATATTCTTTGCTAAAATTAGAACATATCAACAAGATAATGAAAATGATGTAAAATAAATTAAGAGATTAAGAGATACATTATAATTATACCTAATCTAATATTTTTGTTTGGTGAATATCTAATCTAATATTTTAGATTTGATTTAAAGGTAATGCAAGATATTAAGATATAAAATTGTGTATAAATATGTTATTAATGTTAAAGTATAGTGTAAAGAAATTTCATAAGAAACGGAAAATAATCATCAAAATTATATATTATTATTATTGAGTCCCCTTATATATATATATATATATTTATATATTTATATTTGAGCTAAAAAAATTTCTTTTGTGATAAGTGTTAAGGATAATCTCACAAACACCTTGGATTTAGGAATTTTCTCAAGTTCCTCAATAAAACTACAACTCAAGGTTGCTTGACTATAACAAGCTAAAATAGATTTAAGTTGTCATCTCATTATTTTCCGTTAATTTTTTTTTATTTCCAAGTTTTAAATTTATTTTTAAAAATAATATAACTAAATACATGTCTTGACTGATGAAAATCAAACATATGTAAAATTAAATATTAAATATTTTATTTTATAATTAAAAAATAATTAATAACTCTTAATTAATGATACATGGAAAATAATGTTATAAAATTAATTAAACAAAATAATTGTTACAATGATTGATTATTTTATCTTTAAATGAGGTCATATTCAACTCCACAGAAACTAAAATTATAAATTTAAAATTATAGAAGAATTAAAATTATAATTTAATTTTTTATTTCATTTACAACATGCGACTTTGGGAAAAAAAAGTCCTAATTTATGAAAGTCGTATTTTTTGTTTTGATAAAAGTTGTGTTTATAAAGCTGTAATTCTTAACGCCATTTCTTTTAATAATATGTTTGTTATCCAATATTATATATATTAACAAATCAAACAGATGTAAAGGAATATAACTTGATAATTTATGAAGGGGTGATTCTATCGCATTATTCACTAAAAGCACCCAAAAGAATTATCTTCCGTATTTTGTGAATGCTTTTGTCAGCCTATAAAATTGATGTTAACTTGTTATGAATATTAAAAAAGTTCTTATTAAAAAGAAAGTATATATTTCACAAGAATCTTTTCATGTTACTATACTTAACATTAGCTCCAAAGACTAACAATGTTTAATAAAATCATTTTGCTGAAAAGCATATTGAAATACGTAATGATAATTACATAAATTCACATAATTGAATGACAACAAGGAAATTGCTCATTATTTTGAACAGTTTAATTTTTGAAAAAGTTGTCTTTTGGGGTCACGTAACTTCGATAAAACTTTTTTGGATCATGCAAATTAATCTCCACATGCCCGAAGCTCGTGTGGCTGATATTTTCTTGGCTTTTAACTTATAATTGTGCCTTCCTAGTTCACATTTCCATCAGGTTCATAGAGAGATTCATTCCGAGGTTTTTAGTTGAAATACGTTCAACCAGGAAACAGTGTTTTTCGTGAATTATCCATGTCAATGGCATCATAAACTGAATGAGAAAGTGAACACAACTCAAGAGATATCACGCACGTCATTGCAAATGCAAATGCAAAACGACAACTTGATGCACAACAGTAGCAATCAATGGTTACAATGTGTCATCAACCCTGTAGACCTTGTAATAAAAGAATGACAGCATCTTCGGAAGTCACCATTAACACAAACTTTTCTATAAGTATATAATTGCTCGTATACGTACTTTACACGGGAATGTTGAAATAGGGGTTTGTTCAGGCAGATGATTTCTACAGTTCATGAGTGATTGATGTATAAGGATACGCATCCAACTCACTTCACAATATGGAACAAGAACAGACAACCTTCTTGGGCGAATCATCGACCTTCTTATCTGTTTAGGCAAAAGAGAAATGCAAATCATCAAACTGTATTGTTTATTCAACTTTCAAGTCAAAGGTACAGAATGTCTGGTGCACAAATATGAAAAGAAAATAGTTTTCAAAGCTGGTAATGTCAAATATGCTTCATGTTTGATGGACGACTCCTTCACCCGCACTGTAACCTAGGTATCTCCTCCAGCAATTATTATTTTGTCATATTACCCTCGGTAAAAAAAATTGATTCATGCTAACTAAAGTTAGTTAGCTAACCATATTTAATTGCGTCAATCTCAATTAAAAACTAAATTTTTTCCCAACTTATTCTTCATTGGAACTTGGTGTCATAAATAAAAATGAGTAATTGGAACTAAAACTGCAATTAAATGAAAGGTATTTTAGAGATAATAACATTAAATGAAGTAAAGTTAGTGTCTTTACCAGAAAATGAAGAATTGGCTCTCCAAGAAAAGTATATTCATATTTTTAAAACAACCTACTGAACTTTACATTTTTTAAATGATAGTGAGCCTAGGAAAAAATACTAAGAAATTATGTTTTAATATTTTATATTATATTTTACACTGACTTTTCTAAATGTTTTAAAAAATTATAATACCAGTGTATCTAACTGTATGGAAATATTAGATCAAATATTCAAGCCAATGAAAAAAAAAATCTTTTAATTGGACATGTAATGAGCAGAGTAGTGTTAAACATGTGTTGTAAAGGTCTTAGAGGGGTGTGAGGTGAAAACATGTCCAATACTCTTAACATCTCAAGCAAGAGTGTTCGTGCTCAACACTTTACCTTCCCCATACGAAGCAATGGAGTAATGGTAAGCTACATTGATATTTGGCTTGACAATCAAACCAATAAACTGCAACTATTATTCAGAAGAAGATATAGGTGGTTATGGATGACAAACTACACAGCCTATAAAGCAATACAATAACCATTTATAATTTATACATACAGGCCCGTGCCACACATAAAAAGGAATATAACACTGAAGGACATCAGATCTCCCTTTCATATGTTTCTTGTCATACATTACTAGCATTATAATTTTTGAACCAAAATTATGAACCATACCCTTTTCCTTTACCACATGAACCAACCAGGGGAAAATCATTCTCACAAAAACACAATAATTCATTTCTAGTTTAGTATTTTTAGCACTGATTATACAACTTGAGTCTAGGCAACTTGTGTAGACTAAATATAATAAATAACACGCCATATGTTAAAGTATTGTCGAAATCTTTGTTCCACACATTTATTTTACATTTGAAACGAATAAATGTCATATTACTTATTAGGCTTTTGGTTTTCAATTTTCAATAATATTTATTCAACTACTCAAAGCAATGGAATCATATAATATGATGTACAAAAAATTATTGAAAGACCAGTTGTTTTTTGGGTATATTTTTCATTTTTTTATTCAATCAAACTTTTTAATCAAATAAATGCCTAATGCCAAATTACAATGCATATAAGGTTCATGAATAGATTGAAATTATTTAGCCTATTATTATTGTTTTTTTTTTTTAATCTTTTAGGACATATAATGTGATCATTTTATGCTAATTTACAATTTTCACTAACTTGATTTATTATGGTTTTATCTTAAGTTTATTATTAAATATGTTGCATAAAATTAAAAATATATAACTCTCCCCTATTTGACCAGTTTAGTTATAGTTTTCAAAAATTAATCTCTAATGGGAAAAGCTGGCTACCCTAATTAATCTACATTCTACAAGTGTCCCTCCATTCTACCTCATTTATTTCACTTACAAGAGACCGAAATGTTCCAAAAGGGTTCTTAAATCACTACATGATATTAGCAAGCCAATATGTCATCATGCAGATCCAACTGCAAACTCGTGGAAGTTGGTTCTGACATGAGCTCTACTTAATTTTTCATACCAAGTAAATAATAGTTAACTTAAAATAAATCTAACTAAAAATCATATATATTCCCCGTAGCAAGAAGTCCATGGAACTTACCAGCTTTAGTTTTTGATAGAGATGGCTGTACAACAACATGCATTATTATAACACCCCCTGCAGTCTCACCAAACGGTACTTTACATTGACCAACAGTCTTATTGTTTTCCAAGATTTTACCAGAGCTAATCAATTTCACTTCATTAGCTGACTTTGGCACGACAGTTTTACCTACACAAGGGAGAAAGTGCAACAGATAAAATGATAGAACAAGAAAGAACCTATGCCATACCCTATCTTCAATAAGTCGTAGAAAAGGACCCAAAGCAACCATAACAATTAACAAGTTGACTGGATTGATAGAGGAATAAGATAATAAAGGCTATCATATGTAACAGCCCATACCTTAATTAGAATGATAATGTTTAATCACCCGTTTTTAGTTTATAAATGTCAATTGAGCAGCTGAAGAGCCCAATTTTCCGTTGCAAAGAGTTTGACCACAACTTTCTAATGTAATTTTATTTAATGTTATCATCAGTATTTTACAAATAATTATAATTTGGTCAATGACCTTCAATTATATCAAAGTAACTGGAAAAATAAATAAGATTCTAAAATGATCAAAAGATTAATTCATGTTGGCTGTCATTCCTTTTGATCAACTAAGCATCTCCCAATCATTTTATAATTTCACAATAAGGTTTACACAGAAATAAGGGGAAAAGCACATATTGGATTTGTTCACAGAAGTCAGAAGGGTTCAAAGATATATATGTAAATTGTTGGAATATTTGGGTTCTCATTGTTATAGGAGACTTTAATATATTAGGAGTCTAGTTGGGTTGGACTTGTACTAGTTGTACAACTGTATGTTTTAAATCTTTAAGTCATTGATTATCAATATAAATAGCAGTCAATGTTTTACATCATACGCACATTTTCATTATATGTGAAATGTTATTTCTTTTACACCTTTTTCAAATAATTTCAACATGGTATGACATTGGTATCATCCTTCAAGATCAATTCCATCACAATCTCTGTTGCCGAGTTTCAAAAAACCTGGAACTCCTTTTGTTTGGTCCTCCTCTCCCATATGAACTTTGTCCAGTGACTATCAACTTCTGTTTGTTAGAGCACCAACTACAACTACCACAATCTAGTTTCCCGTACTACTTATGGTTGTGTTCACTTTTCTGGTGTGCCTTTTCTTCTTTCCCACCAATGTGAGATCTAGTTCACCTTCATGGCCTCCATTCAACAAACTAACAGCAACATTTTAATCAGACAGTGCCAATCCAATAGAACTTTCCCAAAACCTTGCAGTGGCCCACCCACACGTAGAAGTATCTACAGCGGCCTCAGTCTCATGTCCCACTAGATGGTAGTGCATCCCAATCAACCTTCACGGCTTTACTGGTGACCAGTCCAGATTTCCATGCCTCAACTTTTCAGGCCAGTTGCTAGCCTTGGATGCTGGTTTAAGCCACTCCTCTAAAACAGTTGGCTGTGCTATGCAAAGATCCCATCTGTATTTGGATCTGGTTACCCTATTTGGGTTGTTGGCTTCTTCTTACATCATGGAATACTATATTCTTGCCTTTGGCTTTAATCCTCTCAATTTGATTCCAACTTGTTCTATTTGCATGGATAAGCTTATTCCATATTTCAACATAATATAAATATATAACTTCTAGAGTTATAATTGATTTCAGCAATGCAAGAGATTTTGTGACAAAAATCTGGTAATATCAATCTTGACATATGCTATGCAACTGATAACCAAGTCCTTAACTGCTATTAATATGTGAGCAAGGAAGGTATTTAAATGTCTGTGCTTCATCACAATGAGGATAACAGAATGACAATAGCAGTCCAGTAATATTTTACTCTATTTAGGAAATATTTAGGCAAACCAAGATCTGCATGCCTGTATGAATGAAAATTCAGGTGAAAATCTCATGTCCTCATTATTCAGTCTTCACGCTCCAATAAACCAACATTCAAGTTCATGAAATTAACACAGAAATGACAACAGAAAAAAGCAGCTCTGCAACTTCGATAATAATAATACTATTTTTCAGTTATGAACCTATGACTACAACAGTGTGATCTATGCTCCTCTATAAATATGCAGGCCAAACATTAAAAGGGGGCTTCACTTGGCTTGGGTTATTCAATTCAGATTTTACTTGACACAACACAACCACGGTCTCACCAATATATCACAGTTTCAACTTTCAATGATAGCAACAAATTCGGAACTCACCAATTTCTAGCATGAAAAAATTGGATAACATGTTTCCCAGAACCATCAAAGATCAAACAATCCGCAGCTATAATTGAACTCGCTAAACCAAACTAGCAATTTAAACTTATCAACTTATCAAAATCAAAACCAAAGGAATGCGTAAACAAAAGTAACAAAACAATTGTGATGAAGAATAATTGAAATCAATATGGAGGTAAGTGAAGAGAGAGAGACCTTTGGGCCAATCGGAGACAATCCTTTGCTTAAGCATATCGACGGTGGCGGCGGAGGAGTACCTGAAGGGTCCGATATCGGAACCATCGTACAACCTAAATTTGATGTCCACCAAATCCTCTTCCGGCATTTTGAATTGACCTCTTCTTCCTCTTGTTCTCTTCTCCTATGGCTTCCCAATCCTTACCCTAATCCTAACCCTTCCTTCCTCGATTCCTAAAATTCCAATCGAGAATTTGATTTGATTCCGTGATTATTAGACACTAAATCGAATCTTCAAAGATCTGTAATTCGACGATCTATTATAGCTATGAAAGAGAAATTGAACACTACCTCAGTTTGATCAGAGTGAAACCATTCCGACTTTTGACTTTATTCGATACCTCTGTGCAGTCACCTTTTCCTTCCTTCTGCTGTTTCTGTTGGTGAACGCTGAACTCAACAACAACGCAAACATTCAATAAATTAAAACATTTTTTTTAAAAAAAAATAATAAGGGGAACAAGCATAGTTGGAAAACCCTTTATTGATCCAATGGAGACATTGGATTATTGGTCCAAGTGGTGTGTTAGTATTTGATTTACTTTCATCTGATTTATATTAAAAAAATTAAAATATTATATATATATATATATATATATATAAAAATTATATATAATAATATAATTAATATTATTTAATTAAAAAAAATTCATCTATAATTTTATATTTCAAAATTTAAAATAACAGTATCAAAGTTAATAACACGAGTAAAGTGTATTAATAATAAAAAGAGTGTAAACAGTAACTAACAAAATTAAAACATAAACTCACTTTTCAATAAATAAAATGGGTGAAAAATTTAGTTTTTCAATAAACAAAAAGTGTGAATAAACTTTTTATACTTCCATTATTGTTGTTTTGTGCTATCCCATTATTTTTTTAACGCACACAACCTGATCCGGATTTTTAAAATCGGTCAGGTAATCGAATTTCCACAAAATTAGTTAGATCATTTCATACATGAATGGTCCAATAATGAAATCAGTTCGATTATATCACCGAGTTCTCGTTGGATCTATTTGACTAACCAGATCGAACGGGGTTTTACAAGGTAAATTACTAAATTCAATTTAACAAATACCTACTGCACTCACCATTTCTACCCCGACACAGTTTCTATGATGGTGTGGATTTGGGTTTATTCTGGCCCAAGAATAAGCTTTTGTTGACTTGAATTGGGCTCGATATCGTTAAATTGATCCTGGACTGGACCAAAAGTAAGCCTCCCATAATTTTCTTCCTTCAGTTAATTAATTATTATAATTATTCCTTCAAGACTGAAATTAGCATTCCTGTTATATGCTTCTAAGAGTTTGGTGCAACTTAATTAAAAATGCTGATACAGTGATACTTTTATGTTATATCGTCAGTTATATTATTTCTACCAAAAGAAATCGTAAAATATTCATTACGGGCTTTTGATCGTTTTAATTTAATCTTTGTCTCAAATATCTCCAATTAAAACTGGCAAGCTCTTGTCATTGCATGAATATAAATATGATATGATGTGGTCTACTCACTGCCACATGTGCATCTGACTCACTAGAAATGTGTCCTTACCTTTTGATGCAGGCCACATGTCAGCCATGCTGTCACTGTGTATGCTATAAGCGTGCACACATATGAGTATCTTGTATAGAATCATTTTGGTTGTCATAGTCTTATTTATAAAACGGCAGAAAAATATGTAACAAAGGAAATGGAATAAGAGCCACATATGCAATTGAATTCTTATTTCAATAGCAAATTCGAAAGCCATCAATCATGCATACTTTTCTTTCAACTTATTAATATTATTGTTCTTTATTATAGATTATATATACTGGTCATGAAGACTTGATTCCGGTGTAATTGGTACATTCCATTAATGTATTTCCAATGACATGTTGTACATTGATGGATATATAGTAGATGCTCGAATGTCAAATCAGATGCATCTTGATCTGACATTAAGTTTGATGCGAAAGTGGTCAATGAACGTGAAGACAAATTATTCCAAAAGAGATTAAAATATCTGCTGCTCATTTATGACGTAAGTTGTCAAGGATGCATAGCTTTTTTCTTTTTTCTTGTAAAAGAGTCCCTTATATATATATATATTCTAGGCTTTTGCTCGGTTGTCTGTGGTAGTAACTGCATCATAAGAAGTTGATTGACATAGAATAGATTTTATCGTATGATGTAGCCTAGCTTATCATACTTGCATACCACAAGATCATAAGTAGAGAAAGTAAAGAGAAGGCTTATACATATGATTGAATGTTACATAATGAAAATACCTATGTATCAGTGTTCGTTTTTGGTGTTGAAGTTGATGTTACAAAAACCTTTAAGTCTGCATGAATATAGCGACTTGCTGATGCTACCATTGTTTCAAAAGAATATTTAATGTTTGTTTTGGAAAACTAGATTGACCATTACGTACAGTTGGTTAAAGTAGAGGAGTTTTATATTAATACCTTTTTCAAATACGGGAAAGCTTATTGTGATAGCTGAGAAATTGGTTTGTCAATACTCAGCAGCAATCATCTCCTAACTTTGTCATATGATTACAAGGATTCTACTGGCTGTCATTGGGGTTATGAAATAACTAAATTTCCATTTTTATTGATTTTGTAATGGCTGATATTTCGGGCAAAAAAATATATGGTCACGGTGTATTCAGCAATCAGCTAGCAATTGTACACCAGATTTTATAATGGGTTAGAAACTTAAGAGTACCCTTTTGAATTTTAAGAAATGTCTTATCACTATTAAAAAAATGCACTCTGGACCCAGATGGACTTATGAGTGTACATACTCTAATTTGACAAATTAAAACTAAGCTAAACACCTTGTATCTGTACGGTGACAGTTTTCAAACAAATATGCAATTAATAGTACTATTATCTAACCTTACTTCTATGCACACTGGTAGATCACTAGATATTTACTATCACGGCAGTTCTCCACGTGATTAGATTTTGAGTAGAGGCTACTTCATTTAAGGCTAGTTTTTTTTTTTTTCTTCTCCTTTGAGACACCTCAATTCTACCAAGTAACCCAGTCAGTGTCAATGGCACAAAAGAATAATTGTACAAACCTACCTCACAAGTAGTTTTTATCCGGTTGTAATTATTTAATTAGTTCTTAAACGTCAAATAATCTATATGCCAAAGAATGTTCACCAACAGCGAGATTTTAGGCTAGCTATGGCATGTCACATAAATGATACTTGCACGAGGGCAACTCTAAGTAGCGGCAATCAAAAGACCAGCTTTACAGAGGGAGTGCTTTTGATCAATCTGCAAGCTGAAACTGCTCCATTTGTTCACTGATTCTGCTGTTCAAATATTATTCCAGGGATACAAGACAGGAATTAATGAAAATGAATCTGTTGTTTTCACCTTTCTAAATTTAGTTTTGGGGGGTTGCTTTTTGAACGGGGGAAAGGTGCAGAAGAGAGGTCGGATATGTTTTCTATTCTAAGATGACTACATACGTGTTTTAGTATTGCATGTGTTTGCATAAGCTTTAATTTCCCGGTCAAACCACACATATTCATCACTGATTTAACGTGAATGCTTTGCCTTTGCCGACAATAGGTGGGTGGAACGTGGAAGCCAAGTTTAACAAGGCATGCGACTTGTAACAGATGTCTCGACCATACGGAGTATGAACCATCTTTAAAATTTGAAATGAAAAATGGTGTATTTCTACAATAATTTGATACAATTTTGTTTTACATGCAACAAGATTTAATTAATTATAAAATTACGAAATTTAATTAATTTAGTTGATATTTTCTTTGTCTTAAAATAATTATCATCTTAAATTATTTTACAGAAATAGAAAAGTAATAAATAAATAATAATCTTATAAAACTAATCTTATATCACTGATAATCTATTTATAGATTTTATAATTTTTCATTAATATACAAGAAATATAAGTGTAAAGAAATAATTAATGTTATGAGTATGGATCAATTTTTAGAATAATTTTAAAAGAATTATTCTTTATCTTAATTATTTCTTTTTTTAAAATCTAATGATTAATATTAACCATCGTTAGATTAAGAAAATGAATGATAAAAATAAAAAAATAATATTTTAAAATTATTATTGGAGTAAGTTAATCTCTAATGATAATTATTTTGAGATATTTTTTATTTTTTACACAATAATTATAACGAGAGAAAGAGAATCAATTTGTTTTAAGTATATATTTAAAATTGATTCTAACATTAATGAATTCTTATCCTTTTTAAAATATTTTCATTTAAGATGATCACAAAATAATCTTTAATTTATAGTAATTTAAATAAGCATTAAGAAATGGGGGGTGGGGGAGAGAGGGGGCGGGGCGGGGTTGACTATGGTCTCACTAGGTCACCCCTCCATTCATCTCATGTAATTATGAATTTTTTGATCAACTTTCGTGAAATTTTATGAATTTTTTAACGTTTATAACAATCTCTCTTTCGTAGAGACATGGTATACATAATGATATTCTTCTTTATAATTTATTATAATATTTTAAATATTTATTACTTGTATCATTGTATGTGTTATATATATTCTTCGTTTGCGATTTATTATAATATTTTTAAATATTTATCACATCTGTGTTATATTTTTCTTTACGATTTATTATACAATCTTTGATGTTAATTGTCATATTCTTCTTTACGGTTTAATATAAAATGTTTGATGTTAATTGTGGTACTGAATGAAATGTGAAAAAGGAATATGAATGACAATTTTTATATAATTTGGAAAGGAAATAATTTAATGTGCATCAATATAATATTCTTAGCATATCATTCTCATACTCACCTCTTATATTTTATCCTATTTTATTTAATCTAGTCACCACACTAGTCCAATAACATATAGTGTAATTATAACTATTCATTAAAAATTAATAAGATTGTCATAAAACATATTTAAATATATAAAAACTTAAAATTATAAAAAAAAAATTAATTAGTTTTCTATCAATTGATGTAACTACACTTTATACTCTAAAGTATATATACCTCTCTCACTTTAAATGAGTCAAATTTATGGGTGGGTGGATAATTAATTATTTTCCTACTAACTCAAAGGAAATTCAAATCACAAAGTGTTGATTAACATTTATATTATGCTATAAACTTGAAGTCTTTATTTTTTTAATGTAAAGATACATGTTTTTATTTGAATAGTTATATATTAACATTCATATATTACAAACATCTAATTCACACTCCTATTTTCTCTATATCTCTTTCTAGTAAATTATATGACCTATCATACTTATATTTTTGTATTTTTTTTTCTCTTTCAAGGTATCTAGTAGCACGAGTGTCTATTCATCTTTATTTTTTATACTATATTTTTGCTTAACACACTATCTGTTCTTTTTTCTTGCATCTTAGTGATTTTTTCCCTCATTTATTTGAATTATATATATATGAGAATAATCATTCTCATCCTTTAGATTGAAATAAAATACTAAGATTAAAATATTTTAAATTTAAATTAAAGTTTCATTCAATTATAAAATCTCTATAAATTTACCAAACAAAAAATCAAATATTTTAAATATTTAATTTACGTCAAGATCTTCACCATACTTACTAACATCATGATCGCTGTCATAATCATTGTTGTCACCAACATGAATATCATTACTGTCACTATTACCATTGTGTGATTGTCGTCATGACCACTGTCATCACTATCAACATGATTACTATTGTCGCTATCGCCAACGAAGGCAATGACGATTATATTGATGATGGTGACGGTGATTATGAGGGTGGTGGTTGAGGTGATGGTGATGATTGTGATAACAATCTTAATTAAATATTTAAAAATTTTAATTTTTTGTTTGGAAAATATTATAAAAATTTTATGATTAAATAAAATTTTAATTTAAATTTAAAATATTTTAATATTTATCTTTTATCTCATTCTCACGTAAGAGAATCATTCTTATAATCATTCTTGAATGATATGTTTTTCACGTAGGAAAACTTTCTTATCAAAAATAAATTATTGGTGTTGTTGGGGCTTCTTTTTTTGTTTTTTGTTTTCTCATGATGGAAAGGGGGACAAAGGGATGAGGGAGAGTAATATTGCTCACACATCTATACCCGTTCTTTTTGCAGAAACTTTTTTCATGCATGTAATAATCTACATTAAAGGGTGTACCCAAAAAATGTTTACTTACATAAAAGATGTGGACCGTATAATTTAGATCTATATATTTTGAATAATGAAGCAAAAGAATTTATGTGAGGTCCACTGCATAGGGGAAGTTTTAGGCCAAAGGGTACATCATTTTTTTATTTCACTAAACTCCATCAATTTTAGTCGAACTGAATCCACTAGTAAAGAATCTCTCCTTTATTTACATAGAAAGTTTGGCTTAAATTTCGCAACGTGTAGAGTGACTTTATATTTGTGTCTGGATTTTCACATTCAGTTAACCAAAAATTGAAAATGATTGCAATGGTAGTAACCCACCACAGCTTCTCTTGGGTGAGAACTCAGAAAGCATTATAAAGGCGGGGGTTCAATGATAACCCTAACAATTAACATTGTAAAACAAACTTTACGAACCGCGTCAAGTAGTTTTTTAGGATTTGATTCGTACAATGACACGGAAAAAGTAATTTTAATTATTCTACCTTTTCCAAATAAAATCAAAATTTTAAAATGTTTCTTTTAAAATAAAATTAATTACTTTTGTAATTTCGGACGCTACCTTTGCTAGGTAACATGCTTTGTTTGGTAGTTTTTTTTTTTTTTTAAATGGAGATTTGGTAGCTTATTAAATAATATAATTTTAAGTAATATATAAGTTAGACTATTATTAGTTAATCTTTATGCAATGGGTAGGAGAACTACAAATAATCATGCGTAAATTGTATAACGACGTCAGTCGAACAAACAATTTGAAGAGCCTTGAAAACCATATTATTGGAGCCATTTCATATTTGATTATTGATTATTTATACACATTTTACTCCTGATAAACTGGTAAACTATAAATTAACTAGTGATATAATTGACATCAAATTATCTTATCAGCACTATTTAAAAAAAAATAGTCCCATTTCTGTTAGATTTTATCTTTATTTAATTAACAAAAAAAAAATTTACATATTTATTTGTTTTGGGGGGGACGGGTGTTGGGACAAGGAAGTTTGTTAAAGTTTTCAATTAAGACTTAACAACTTAAGGAAGGTTCGAAATTTTGAAAAAGTCTAATTGTATATTAGTCATGAAGGATCAACGTTGATTAGTACTACATGACAGTACTAGGACCAAATCTTAAATAGTTTGCTTGATACCATAGAACATTTAATGTCGAGGATATTGAAGAAAATAAGATTTCAATAATAGATTAGTATTATGTGATCGAGCGCATGAGACACAATCGTTCAAGTGACACAATCGAGCACATATATCTTCTTTGTCAGATAGATTCATGCGAGTGAGGGTGAACCAGCACAGCAAAGTAGGAACATAAAATCTCTAATGGGTCATGTGGCAAATAATGATAGGGTTAAATGGAACACGTATTAAGATGAGTTTCCGGCCACCGTAACTGAACTGATTGAAACGTTTAAACAGGGAAAAGAGAAAATTAAAGAGAAGAAAAGGTAGGGAGAGTAAGATATGATTGAATTAAAGTGTATGAGCTAAGCAAGGTCCACCACAAAGTTGATGCATGACACATGGTACAGGTCCAGTCACTTAAAAATCAAAATAGCCAAAACCAAATCATATACATAATCTAGGACGGTATTATGGGGCAATCATTGACTAATACATAAGAGGTTAGCCACTAGATATTAATAAAATTTGAAAAGCAATAATAATAAATTGGCGCCCCATGCTCATGTAATGAACGACGATCGATCATTTCATTGACGTTAATTAGGATAAATTTAAAACATGATAAAGCAATAGAAGAAGACATGGCTTGATGGTTGACAAATACTATAATGGGGTTTGAGGGCTTTTAAAAGATACTCAACAAGTGGTGTATTGCATCACCCTTATCTATGCATGGTGGCGCATCAGCTTGAAGGATTGAGCACGGGAACAAGCCAACCAAGTGTTGTGCATGGCAAGGTTATCTTTCAACACAATCATATGCAACTTTTAGAGCAACACCTTCCCTCACTTATTTGCGTAAAGCCTTCAAATGCTTATCTTGAGACGCATAGTCATCAACATCCTTTGGTGCATTATCTCTCTCTCTCCCTCTCTCTTTGGCCCATTCTTTCGTTTCACGTTTAGTTAGTGCATTTTCCTCTGCCTACCGTTTCCCTTTAATTGAGTTTATCCCCCCCACTCCCGAAATTGAAAAAATAATTAATTGAATTAATCATTTGAAATAAATCCTTCGTAATTTTCATCCCAAGACATAACAGAACGCGACATTTTATTAAAAGCATACATGAATTAACGACACATATAGACAAAAGGCTCAAGCTTTTCCTACAGAGAAATTGACACAAAGCAAGTTTTAAAAAAGAAAATGCAAATTCCAACTTTGTCTTCTTTAAATTTCCTCCCCCTATATGTCTTTTAATTTTGAGACGATCAGTGTGTCTACCTTGCAAGGGAGGTTACCACGAAAACATGAAGTGGTGGGGCAATATAAATCAGCGTGTTTTAATGTCATCTGATACAAAATATCAGATTCCCTAGGAGAATTAAACATTTTTTCCATATAAAAAAATCTTTGGACACCTTATAAATGTAGACACCTAAAGAGAAATAAGAAGAGGAGAAAAAAAAAGTGGATAACATAATATAACGTAATAAAAAAAAGAGAGAGAAAAAAGATGAGAAATACAAATACGGTATCTATATTTACAAGGTGAGGTGGGACAGGAGTGAGGAAGTCTGTGTGTCAGCATGCAATCAGAGATTTCAGTCCTATATAAATCCATTGAGTGATGATTTTCCAACCCAGTTTTTTTTTTTTGCTTAATTATCTCTACCTATTTTACTAAAATTAAAAAAGAAATAGAAAATTAGAAGTTAAAAAAAATTAAGAGTAGGTGATAGTTATTAGGAGAAGTAACAAAAAATTTAAAACTAACAAAGATAAAATAATATAATGAAATATATATACAACAAATGAGAATATTTGTTTTATTATTAGTATAAATTAAGTCATCCACGACAATGCTATCTGCCACTATGTTTAAGATATAGAACCAATGTGCTGGTTGAGTATCTATTGTTGGAACAAAATCTTATATAGGATCAAGTCGATATACAATTGATTTTAAAAAAATTATAGGATCAACACGTTTGTATCTTCGTAAAAAAAAAGGTGATAAAATGTAATAATGTGTGATTATTTGTAAGACCTATTTAATATAATTTATAAAATTGTTGGGTAAAGTTCTTAAATTACAAAAGTTGATAGATATGAATGAAGTGTAATGGTAAAACTAATCTAAAAATAATATTATTAAACTCCGGTCAATTATCAATTCAATCAAGATATTGGGTCATGGATCAACCTAACAAGTCACTAATTAATTTATATAACTTGATTTATATTAAAAAAAATTCTAACAAGTTTATAACTATAAACTTGTACATTTAAAATTTAAAATTTAATAAAATTTAATATATTTAGGAATATAATTATGAATTTGTTTAAAATATTAATTTTAGTACACAACATATTTTTTCAGAATTCAGTATACATAACCTTAATTTCAAATTAAAAATATATTATTATCATCTATTTATTAAAATTATCATTGTTATACATTTCTATATATAATATAATACACACACAAATTAATCAATAGAAAATTAAAAATGACAACAATTTTATTATCATCTCAAACTCTATACTGTTATGTTTGGTAAAAATATTAAGTAAATTTATAAATAACATATATGAATTAAATTTTTTGATATGAGTGATGTGATTCCACTGTAACAAAAAAAATTCATGATTCACTAAGTCAATTGGGTCATTGATTCAAAGCTGAGTTATGTTGAGTCAAACTCGTTGGTATCCGAGTCATGTGCATATCCAATAATTGTGGCTTGGATTGATTAAATTTTCAAATTTTAAACTAATAAATCAACCTGATTGGTTCGAGTGGAGTCGAATGATAACACTTTCTAAAAATGTTAAAATAAGTTAATGAGCCACGAATATTTGTTGGTGTAAAAAAATGAGAATTCTAAAAAAAGTGCAACAATGATATGCCCATGCACTTAATTAACCTCAGATCCGTACAGTTGCTCAAACCCTCAAATCACTATCCGGAACAGTTACTATATATTCCAGAGAGAACAAACTCGTAGTTAGTTAATCGGTAACACGAGACAATAGTGAAAAAAAAGGGGAAAAGTTTTATTTTTTTAATACTAAAATGCAAAGTTGTGGAAGGTGCATGCAAGCAAAGGAAGACAAATAGATATGCATCGATTCCCTTGGCCACGAGCAATTCACTTTTATGTTTCATCAAGAGCACTTTTTTTGTATGTTTTGACTTTGTCCTATATATCTTAGGTTTATACTTTGAGCAAACGCTCCTAAGTAAATTTTAATTAATTAGGAATCAATATAGTTTTGGCGTTCTAATCCGTAGGTTTTGGAATTTCTAATTATTGGAATTTCTTTATTTTAACACTTTCCTTTTAAGATTGAATCGGATCGAGCACGATTAGATTAGTATCCTATAATCATAATGTCCGGCGTTTCTGTCCTTAACTTGGAACAATATTGTCAAGATATACAAAGTTTTTAATAAACTTTTAAGAGGGCTTATCTGCCCCCTTACATGACACATGAAAAGCAAAGTGGCCCCACTTCTCATCGCTTTAATCACTTATGATAAACATTTAATTATATATGATTTGACAATTACCAATACAATTTGATCACATACTTAGGATAATGATGGAGAATTAAATTGCAAACATAAATAATTAAATAGTAAAGGCACCAAATTACTAAAGTAATTCATTTTCATTACCCGAACATTAATTACGAATACAAGGGAAAAGTGAATTGAAATGAGTTTGACTGGGGGATACACCGAGAGAAGAGAATATACTACGTTACACGTAGTAGTACAATATGAGAGTGATATGGGCCAAATTAAGAGAGACTAAGTGTTGTGGCCAACAGTTACATCTACCCGAACAGGCAAATTAAAACCACACCTTTACATTAATCGAACTAAATTAACACTTATACCAAATACTACTTACTATTCTTGCATTGTAGATATGAGTGATATTAGATGTGACCTCACTCAGTAAAGTAATTGAAGTTTAGGTTATTCCCTTTTTTTAACTTTTCTTGTCATTGATCCCTTGTTTCTCCACATTCATATAATCTCAATGGTGATATTCAAACTTTGCCAACAGCACCAGCAGTAGCTGCGTGATTCGGTTCCATTGTTCCCATCTTCCCAACGTCAATGATGTGGCCATTCAATTCTTGAGCCTTCACTGGCTCCTCTAGTGCCACTGGGGTGGCGTTTCTGTACATCAAATACATCCCCATCTGAATTATGCCGAAGACAAACCCAAGTGTGTTTGGAAGCTGCATCGTCCAAATGTAAACATTAATTAATTAATTAATCTTTTTTCAATCAAACTTTATATATATATACCCTCTTTATCCAAAAAGAAAAGAAGAATCATTTTAAATTGTCCTACGCATAAAAGTTGTTATGATCAAATAATCATGCACTTAGAAATATGGGGTGTACATATTGCACTTGGATTTATTCATGGGAACCCCGCATCAATGGAGCACGCAAACATTTAATTTTGTAGCATTATTGATTCGACGTTATCACATATAAAGCAAAATGAAAAACTAAAGGGATTTCCCAAAAAAGGAACGGACAAAGTAAGCTAGACACGCATGCACCTTTAAGAATAATAGTAATACAATAATTAATAGTTCAGAGGTAAAAGAATTAATGAATTTGTACGTAGGTAGGAGTATAGCATTGAACTTACAGCAACGTAATAATCCCTGAGGAGAAGGCCATAGAAGAACCACATAACAGCATTGATGGTTAAAAACATTGACAAAGTAAATGGCATGTATTCCACGCTCCTCGTCTTTATGACACGCCTCTGCACGTATTGATCATAAAAATTCAATTAATCATTGTCTCAACCAAACTACCACAAAAGAATAAAATTGAATTTTATACTCCAAATTTTATAAAAAAAAAATGATTAATTAGGTTTTGTAAAATTCTTACAATAATGAAGAGAGGCGCAGCAAAGACACTGATGTTGAAAACAAGGCAAATCCATCCTATGATAGCAAGACGCTTTGCTCCCTTTGACAGGTAGAGAGTTGATAGAAGCATGGCTCCAAACCCAAACACATTCAGTAAGAGAAGAAGCTTGATGGTTGTAAGCTGTGATCCCAGCCAAGACAAAAAATTAATAAATATTACCATACATCGAAAGGTTTAATTTCAGTTTAATTTAAAAGTTAATAACAAGAAAATAGATTAAGAAAACTATAAAGGAGGGTTATATAAGATAAATACCCTAGGCTTCCTTGGGGCATAAAGTAGGAAGATTGCAAGGTAAATTGACTCCACAACAATTCCAAATGTGTTAATGGTAATGAGAAGGAGGGCAGCTTCCCTTTTGACGAAAGCATAGTAAATCCAAAGCATTGCACTGAACAGTGCAACAACATAAGGAAGTGACTGGAACCCTTCAGTGGATTTCTTCTTGTAGATTTGGTAAAAGGTTGGCCTACACACGCAGATATTTATATATTCATGAAATTAGCCTTCTTAAAGGAAGTGACTGGAACCCTTCAGTGGATTTCTTACTACAGAGTATATATATATATATAAGAAACCAAAAATAATAATTATAATTCACTTACAATGGAGCAAGGAACACTCCAAAGGAGATGATGTTGCCTGTAAAAAAAACAAATTAACAGCAAAAAGAAACATCCATCAGCTTGTGATCAAATGTTATAACATGATTTTCTCATTTAACACTATATGATATAATTATATTTATTAAAAAGCGTACATATGAATAAATTAAGTATATTGCTATATCCAATATAAGTTCCTAACTGCATTAAAGGCCATGCAATATGCATGATCTACCTATTGCTGTAGTAACAAAAAATAAAAGTGGAAGTTTGACGTCAACTTTAAGGATTAATTGGCGAGGATGCACAAAATGATAGGAACATCATACCAAACTAGATGAATTAAGAAAGAGGTTAATGATGATGATGATGAATAATGTAGCCTGATATGGAGATGGAAATGGATTATACTGAACAAAATTAAAAAAAAAAAAAAAAAAAAAAACTAGATGACTGTAGGTAGCTAGTATTAGTACCCATAACGCCGAAGACAAAAGCCCAAGACTCGCGATGCATGGTCATGTTTTGAAGAATCTAATAGAACTTTTAGAGTAGTGCTCCCTAGATTTGTGTCACTCTCACCCTCAGTTGAAGTTCTCTCTCTCTCTAAATCCCATGAATCGATATGCATATAGTGCAAAGGATATTTATAGGGGGAAAAAGTATGGAGAGCTGGGTCAACTTGCAAATTAAACGGGAATGCGATCCATCAATTTAGCTGTAACGCACTTTCCAGTTGTGCCTCCTAAACGGCATTTGCTTTAACTATATATCCAAACACCTTTCTTACCCTATTACCCTCTCTAACCTCATTTGTATAAATCTCTTGTACACACACGGGGTAAATAATTTAAGATAGTACTATTACTGGTACATACACAAATTCCCATTGCCCACCATGGCTCTTTCTGATGTGTCACCCACCAAGTGGCTTAAAGCCTTCCAACTCATATATACTTTAATTTGGAACCTGGGTCTGGTTTCATATACTTGAGTTGAATTACCTAAGGGGCTCAGGGTGTGTGAGTGTGTGAGTCCTCTATTTGATAGAACTTTACCATACAAAATGTTACCGTGGTAAGTGGTAACCCCCAATATATCACCATCTTTGGCATTATTTGCATTATGCTTGCGGGTCCACCTTGCGAACTATAGTAGTTAGCGACTGGCAAATGAATTTGCGCTACTCTTTATGTGATAATAAACGTGTTTCTCTTTCTTTTTTCTTTTTTTTCTTCTTTTTAATAATTGGGCAGCCAGCCACAAAAAAGTTTTAATTGAGGAGCAGGATGTAACCTCTCCATCTTCGAATTATTCTAATGTTTTATATATATATGCTTGCTCCGTCCAATTTCTTTCAATTAATTCTCAACGGCCACGTTAATTATCTTAAATGGATTACTTAATAAATAACTTAATAATTGTATTGTTTAATACAGATATATAATTTTTTGTTAACATCATATTTTGAACTTATAAACAAAACTAAAATATTTGGACGAGAAATAACTACGAAATCAAAGACGAATAATCCGATTCCCAACTATATTTATTCATTAATTAATAACTTTATTTAAAAGTTTGGAATTCTTATATGTAGCACTATCCTATAATTGGCCTGCTTCTGGTCCTCCACGCCACTTTCCTTGTACATATTCGTTTTTTCTTTCTTTTGATCTGCTTTCCCACAAAAGGATTTTTATTTGTAAAACATTGGTGTAAATGATTTTTTCGTGAAAAATGCTATGAATAATTTTTTAAACTATTAGGAGTTAAATGAGTGTGTGAGTAAAGAGACTATATAGGAGATTTAAAGAGAAACAAAGTGTTGAAAAAGATAAAAATTAACTCTTCTGCATTTTCACAAATATGATTTTTACCAAAATTATTCTTTATCATTCAATATATATTTCTATTTTTTTTTTCACAACAATCTAATAGGATTCAATATACCAATCAAATGTGTTAATGGTAATGAGAAGGAGGGCAGCTTCCCTTTTGACGAAAGCATAGTAAATCCAAAGCATTGCACTGAACAGTGCAACAACATAAGGAAGTGACTGGAACCCTTCAGTGGATTTCTTCTTGTAGATTTGGTAAAAGGTTGGCCTACACACGCAGATATTTATATATTCATGAAATTAGCCTTCTTAAAGGAAGTGACTGGAACCCTTCAGTGGATTTCTTACTACAGAGTATATATATATATATAAGAAACCAAAAATAATAATTATAATTCACTTACAATGGAGCAAGGAACACTCCAAAGGAGATGATGTTGCCTGTAAAAAAAACAAATTAACAGCAAAAAGAAACATCCATCAGCTTGTGATCAAATGTTATAACATGATTTTCTCATTTAACACTATATGATATAATTATATTTATTAAAAAGCGTACATATGAATAAATTAAGTATATTGCTATATCCAATATAAGTTCCTAACTGCATTAAAGGCCATGCAATATGCATGATCTACCTATTGCTGTAGTAACAAAAAATAAAAGTGGAAGTTTGACGTCAACTTTAAGGATTAATTGGCGAGGATGCACAAAATGATAGGAACATCATACCAAACTAGATGAATTAAAGGATGCACAAAGTGAAAGTAAACCATGAAAGAGAAACTTATCCATCAACTAAGTAGACCATTCATGTATTGCGTTTTACATCATATTTAATTAGAATGTTGCTGTTTTACTCTTATTTATATGCACTATTTGTATATTTAATCTTGTTTATTTTCTATTTTTTCTTTTAGGGCTTGTTACTCTATTGTGTGTCATTTTGGTTTCAGGAAAACAAGCTTGTGGGAATGGTTTTGCTTTAGAGATTGTAGCATGAAGAGGTGGAGAAGGTGGATGTTAACTCATTAGCAAGTGTACTAATTTGTCTTAAGTAGTAAAGTAAAATAAAAGTTTGGATGTCGAGTTCACATAGACTTTGTTTGTACTTAGATTGGTGTATTCTCAATTTTCAAGCAATTAATAAATTGATTAAAAATTTGAGAGATGAAAAATTAAAATTAAATTGACATAAAATTAAATTAATTATCTAAAATAGGCAAGAGCAAGAAAAACAAACACTTTGGGGGTTGCGATGTGAAGGTTGATTCATAATGCAAATATGTTGGGGTCTAGCCTACCAAAATCACTCTTGATGTAATGTTAATGATTTTTCTCTATCTAATTTCAATTATCACCCACATCTACTCATTTACTCTAACCGTGATTCCTCAAGTGAAATAGTCTAATTTATCTAATCCATCTCCTAATCCCTTAAGAGAATAAACTAGTTAAATTGCATTATGATCAGAGATGCATAAAATAGGTTAAACAATATCATTCTATTCCTAGATATGAATCATTTAGATGTCCTTTCCCAGTTCTTAAGAGATTAACATTTCTCAATACCTAAACCCTTAAAGCATACTATGAATATGGGTGGTTAAATCCCACAATCCATGAAATTAAGCATAGAAAAGAGTCAATAATAATTAAAATAACATTAAATAGATAGTACGGAAGAAATTATCACAAGCGTTTGGTTGCTAGGTTCCTAACAATCGGGGGGTTTAATCTCTCATTGTCATGAGAGACTTTACAATTGTTAGGGATTGATAGGGAGAAAAGAAGAACAATAGGGAAGGAATGACTCCCAAAGGTTGGTTTCTCCTATTTGGGAGACTCTAATTTTGTGGACATTCAATGTAGAACTTTGTGTCTCAGTGTGTTCTCTCCTTCCCTTCTTCTTCTTTTTATAGGTGTAGTTCAGCTTGGTTTTCACGCAACTACCGCGCTTGGCGAGTATGGCGGCAGCCTCGCGCTAAGCGCGCCTTCACGATCCAAACTTCTCCATATTTTCTGGCACTAAGCGTGCTTTGCTCATTGAGCGACTGCAACGCACTGGGTGCCTGAGACATGATGAGCAAGCAACTTCAGATCTTTAATTTTACTTCTTTGAGTTTTACTTTATTTTTATGCGCCAATTAATCACCAAGCACTATAAATTCACAAACTTTTAACACTTTCTGCACAAAAAATTTAAATAATGTTAAAATTTCAATTATTCACATAAAAAGAAAGAAATATGAGAGAAAAATTAACATTTCTTATATGATTTAATCCCAAAATATCCCTATACATAATAGTTATCAGTGGAACTAAGAAAAAAGAGTTTGGGAAACTACAATAAATAAGGTTTTTTAAGACGATTATTTTATGTTTTCTATGACGATTTTGAACTGTCTTTGAATCTGTTATTGTAAAAAATATTGACTTTCCACAACGATTTTAAAATTTTACATCGGTTCTCTTAAGAATTGTCTTAGAATGTGCATTTTTTTTAAAAAAATCTTAAAAAATTAAGGATTTGAAGAAATTTTCTAAAAACTGTCTTAGAGATTATTTTTCCATTAAATCGATATTTTTTTAATGTTTATTTTGGTTTTTTAATGCCTTTTTAGTTACAGTTGTACATCGCCATTATCGTTATGCCACAAAAACACGAGCTCACAAAATATAATTAAACATGAAGTGAATAAATCCAATCTCAACTTCACAATCAAAGCATAAAAGAGGAATCCATGGCATAATTCTCTAGCGTGGCCAATTACTCTCCCCATTGGTGTTGTTGACATAGTTATTGACTTCACTATCCATCTCGATATTTTTTATGGTGGCAGTGAGAGTGGGAGCCTCAAATTGGATTTTTATATGGGTGTCATCATTCAAATGTAAAGTAATAACTATAACATTGTGTCACTACCAACTATCACGAGACCTCCTCTTCAAATAACAAGGGATTGAGTCAATTATTCAATAAAATGATATTGAGTATGTTTTCCATCTCTTCTTGAGAAACAAGCGGATTATTCTTTTGCAAAATCATGTTCAATTTCATATGTGACAATTCCTATCTCTTCATTAGTTGGGAAAAGAGTATGCACGAATCAGGATTTTTTTAGCACATGTCAAGAGAGAATTGGATTTACATTCATATTTTTTACCATCCCGTACATACCCACTTAACACATTGATTATCCGATCAACCTGTCTCCCGACTTAATTGATAGTCCAAATGAACGAAATTGATCTAGATTAATACCTATTCAGTTGGTTTTGGGTTTGAATTATTTAGATCGTATGCAATCGTAACTGATCCATGCTCACCCATAGGGGAGGGGAAGTTGGGTGTATTCTCATATTGATAGTTTTGCTGAACTTTTGTTCATGGATTAGAGTTCCCTTATACCCTTTTTAATTAATAACCAAAAAGAAAAAATTCTACATTTTCCATTTTATCTTAAAACCATGTTGTCATGGTGCAGTTGAGACCAAATTAAATTCTAATTAGACAACCAAATTTGTCATGGTGCACTGTAATGCACTGGAGGAAAGTGCACACTATATGTAGAGTGAACCCACTTGCATGTCCCCTTCCATTGTTTTTGCGGGATTCCGGAGAAGTTAAAGAGATACCCTTCCCATTCGTAAAATCCTGAATCGATCGCACTAGCTAACTAGCTATAAGCTAGGATATCTTCTTTTTGATGTGTAATCGCATTTGATGTTCGGATCTTAACTCCTTTGGCATAAAGGAGAGGGATTTTAACGGTGGATAAATAAACCCAGCTTCGTTATGGAGAATATGCTGTCTTACTTAAACAAGAAACGCCTTCGCTTCTTGACCTAGCCAAGTATCAGCCGCAATTAATGCACACTACTACTTCTCAATTAATTACTGGCTGGGTTATACTGAGTGTGTGTCACTGTAAAATTTAATGGACTTTGTGACATTTTTAGCCACAATAGGCAATACTCGCGTGAATCCGCAAACTAATATTATATTGTTGGCAAAAGCTCCAATCCCTTATCCATATATATCACCCATTTTTATATATTCTTCCCCACCTTTCGCAAAAAGCTAGGATTACAAAGTTATGTAATTGGATTAACTCGTAACCATTTAAAGAAACTTATATAGTGTGGAGATATATATAATAATTCCAAAATAAAAAAGTGTATTTGGGGTTTTGTTTTTTTCTTAGTTGTCTTGGCCTTGTGTAATTAAACATATTGTTACCCAACGAAAAAAATATAAGATAAGGACAGGTGCCACGGCATAAATTAATTAAAATTATAAGCAAATTTTTCAATAATTCAGCGAGACTTTAAGTTAGTGTTAGAGATCTATTCCTAGTTGGAAATGGAAGTGTGAATAAAATTTGCAATGGCTGAAGGGAGGTGACGTAGGTTAGACCCCTCCACCCCAAAAGGAAAGGATAATGATGATTTTCCCCCTCTATATGTGTGTTCAGTAAGAAGGATTTCTCGCAAGGGTTTTCATTTTCAAAAATTATTTTCATGACGTCAGGTTGGTTTTTATTAATTGAACCAATAATGAAGAAAGGATATGATATTATCTGCGAGTGCATGGCTGCAAAATATTTTAATAGAAAAAAAAAGATTCACTTTTTTCTGTTTCGTATATCGCCATTGCAAAGTGAAGAAAGAGCACCCTGTATATTCCCACAACTTTGGATATGAACCATGTGAAAAAACAGTATCCGGTGGTGCCTACACGAGAATTAATTGAATGCAATCTCCTGAGGTAGAACACATTTTTATTACAAAATTATCAAAGCAATAGCTAAAAGAGCAAAAAAAGTGGAAGACAAGATCATGTTTAACTTTAATTTTTTTTTATCATCGATGATGTAAGAAAATGTGAATTATTATTGCAACAATATAGAAAGGATTCCAATTTCCAAAAGTGTTCCTTATCATAACGTACGTGAAACTTGAGGTTTTTTTTTTTTTTTTATCATAAGTTTCGAATTGAAAAGAAAGAGTTTTTTTAATGGTCAAGGCAAATAATTAATTTTAATAAGATTTTATAATAAAATTATATATATAATTATCAAAAGGCTAATCAAATGAACCATCTCACACTAATTAATATTCGACTCAGAGGTATTACTATTTTATTGATTTAATAAGCTGCCTCAAGTTAAGTGATATAATATAATTTAATCAAAGCTGCACACACTTTTGTTTTTACATTTTTATATTATTAATTTCATTTATAACTTAGTATAACTTAATGAATTTAATGATCATGTAGTATCAATGTAATTTTTTTTAATTATCAACCAATAAAAAATCATTATTTATATTAAGAGAATCAGTATAAAATTCAATAAATTTAATCTACATGATAATTTATAAATATATAATATAAAATTATTTTATATTGTCATGTATAATTTATTTTCTTAAATTTAAGAAGCATGTTTTTATTTATATGTTTTGAAAATTAATTATCTTTAAATTAATATACCATCTAAAAGAATAAATAATTATAACCTAACCTTTTATTTTAATTTAACATTTAAAATTAATCATTCTATTTTTACTTAAATAATTCATTCTCATATGTCTTTGAGGCTATTCGTATGAGAACAATTTTTTTATTGGCAGAGATTATATAAATCTACATCTTATAACACATGGATGATCACGAAAGTACTTTTTATTGTGAGTTAGAATTATAAAAACAGACCATTCGTTCTTATTTAAATGATCAAGACTAGAAAAAAGAAAAAAATGATTAAGTAATCATGTGATTACTAATTAACTAACTTTTAGTTTTAATCATCCATATAATTAATTATATGACCTACTTTTATAGTTTTTATTTCTTACAATAAGAAAATTATCACAACAATGAATTGGATCTAATAGAAAAGATTAATCCCTCATATGACGAATCAAGATTTAAATCTTTGTTGGGAGGGATTCTCACAAATTTAGTGTTGTTTGATAGAGTCTCTAACAAGATTATCTCTAAAAGCGGATATCTATAAGTAAAAAAAATAAAAATAAAAATCTCACTTAAGGGTGTGTGCGGTTTATTTAATCTTATCTTGCATATTACACTTGATATATAAATGATTATTTTTATTTAAATAAACATTACAAATGATATATCAGTGTGTGTTTTTTATTTAATTTTAACTTGTGCATATTACACATGATATATAATTTTTTATTTTCATAAAATTATAATTCATAAATAAATAAACATTTTTGAATATAAAAATTATATTATAATTGAAGTTAATAATTAATATATATATATATATATATATATATATATATATATGAACATATAAATTCTATTTATATTTATAATAAAAAAAATTATGATATAAAATTATTTTTCATTATTCATAGCTTTCTAAAAAAAATTATTAGAATTTGTATTTAAAAAATAAAGATAAAAAATTATAAATAAAAGAGATGAACAATTAAGAATATCAACAATATGTAGAAGATAAAATGAAAGTAGTTTTGAAATGGTTTGATAGTGGAAATTTTTAGCTATAGTTGTAGAGTTAGTATGTGAAATGTAAACTCAAAGAAAAGAAAAACGAGTGATTATTGAGAATGTGGAATTGAAAGAGGAAATAAAGTAAAAACTCCAATCTCTAAATTATGTATTCCAATTTATAATATAAGATAATATAGGATAATATTATATATATATATATAATCAAACTTCTTTATTTATACATAAACTCAATCTACAGAGTGTTGTGCGACAAGTCTCAAGTGTGCACCAAGTATACGTTAAGCCGTTAAAGCCTAAGGCGGAAAGTCGGTAAGAAAGGAGTTACTAAGATTTTGTGTCACAAACTTAATTAAAAACCAGGAAAAAGTATATTGACGTGGGCATAGTTTAAGGGGTTACAAAAAACATTTTAACTTGTGAACCTTAGTTGGACAAAATTACCATTAAGCTAAATTGATATGGGTTTCAGCTAAGTCACGTTGATACTTTGTTATAAACATAACCAACATAGCATGTATTAGATGTATTTATAAATTATAAGCATGACAAATAGCATACATGTTACATGTATTTATTGATGATATTTTATACCTGTACCGATACAAGATTGATAATAGAATACGTTGTGTAAAAATGTTAACTAGAAGTATTAGTATATATACTAGCTAGGGCCACACTCACACACCAAAATCCTAAAACTATAAGCTGGTACAGCATAAAGTTTATTCATCCTATGATTCCTATCATCTACCTACATATCCACCAATTAAATCCTACTGCACGATAATGCTGGATATATGAGAGACTTTTTAGGGTGGTGATACACACAACTCGTGAGATGAAACACCATCTTGTGGCGGAGGAATCAGTACAATTCCTTAATTGGCAGGGGAATGATAAGACCGACACGCCTGACTATAACGTAGAAGCAATAGTTTCAGTTTCAGGACCACCATTACCATGTACTCGATCTACAATATATATACATTTCTCATGAAGATTGATTACTTGTCACCTACCCATATCTACCACTTCCCATCTCGTTAATTGTAATCCGATTTTCTTTTCCTAGTTATTTGTTTACATATTGGACCATTTAGGCCCAATAGTTACTTCTTCTTCTAGGGGATGCTATTTGGCCCCAACACATTTGTTATTGGTCTCAAAAACATTCTTTCCCACAATACACAACGAAATACACTCTTATTACACTAATGAGGTGCAATACAACAAAATGATTTTATTGTATATTTTTTTTACATCTCATTAATGCAACATAAGTGTATTTTCATTATGTAATTGGGTTTATAAAAAAAAAATACACAATGAATATGATTCTATTATGTTGTAATTTCTGTGACAAAACAAAATTATGATTTCATTATCACAATTTTTAAAGCAAAAAAAAAATTATAATTACATTGTATTATAGAAATTATAGGTGGAAAAAAGTGGATAGCTGATATTGAAGGAAAGTAGGTAAAAAATATTTTAGTATTTGAGCATTGATTGGAGGAGTCAATATCAATTCCCGTTCTTCCATCCCTTATTTTCTTTTCCTTAAGTTTTTCACTTTGGACTTTTTGGAGCCTATTCTTAAAATGAATAATAAAATATAGGAAAATGAAATTTAAATTATAAATCAATGTCACCCCAATCAATTTGTTTTATTCGATTCATTTATGCATCGTTATCATGATTTATGACATTAAGTCCCTTTTAACAGAACAGACTTTTTATTCACGAATAGGAAGATACTAACTATTCGTGCAGATTCAATCGGTTCATGCAATAGCACCTTCGAATAAGATTTGGGGACAAGTTCTATTTTATTATTTTATTACTTTAACAGAGAAAACAAAACAGAGATTACATAAAATAGAAACTAACAACTAGGCAAAAGAGATACAGAGATAGATATGGATTGATCAATATTGTATAACGCCTCTGCCCCCATTAACCCTCTTAATATTTCACAGGAATTTGATCAACACATGGTGGCAGAGAGAGAGAGGCATAACACGTGCTCATGTATTCCTTCATTAAACTTCTCAACTTTCCCTTGTTTTGTTGTGTTCTGTTTGGTCACGAGCATTAACAAACTGCTGGTCCTGTTTTTTCTCTGCTTGTTCCTGAACTTGCTTCTTCTCTCCAATCTCAATATCAACGAATCCAGTAGTGTTTGGTCCCTGATTCTCACCACTCACAGCTGTGCTGGCGTTTTCATCGTTAACAACATGGTTTTTGTGTTCTGGCAGCTTTTGATCCTTAACGGGCTTGCTCTTTCTATATATTAAGTAGAGCACTATCTGAATCGTTCCAAATGTGATACCCACAAAGTTCGGAAGCTGTCCAGATAAAAAAAAATTATTACATACCAGTATATATTATATTATTTATGAATAAAGATTAATATATATAGCATATCCCTGAAATCAAAATGACTTGTCATTTTATGTTGGAGTACTTACTGTAACATAGATGTCCCTGAGGAGAATACCGTATGCCATCCACATCGTTGCACTTACTGTGAGGAGGAGTGACAGAGTAATAGGCATGAACTCTACACTTTTGGTACGAATAACCACTTTCTGAAATTCAACAAGATCAACCATGCGATTAGTAAGTATACCAATGCTATTTATTATGAAATCAAGTATAAAACAAACTGTTTATTTTTTTTTTAAAGAAAAGGGGGATTTGAAAAAAATAATAATCAAAGAAGTGATAATCATTCCTCCTATTTTAGGGTGGAAAACGAAAGAGAAAGAATAACATATGTGATAAATGACGTGAAAATGATTGGAAGAACAAATTAATACATTAATATAATTATTCTTTTGCAATGAGTATTTATCAGCCATAAATGAAAAGAGGAATTCAGCAAATCATAACAAATAATAATTAATCTATAAAATGAGTGCATGCATTCAAAAAAGTTTATTTGAGTTTATAGAAACTCTTTTTAGTTTATTTTAATAAATTTTATAAAGGAACTTATAAAAACAAATTGTTCCTTTTAGACAATAAATTTCACAACTATCAAACTAATGAATACACTCTGATTTTATAAGAGGTTATTTAATGAGAGCTTAAATGCTCAATTAAAATGTTTTCTCAAACTCATTGTATATATAAATCCAATAATGAAAGATATAAAATGAGCTGAATGATTAAAGAAAAAAAATGAGTTTGATTTTTTTATAATAAAATTAATATTTGTCGATTAAGAAAAATCTACTCACGATAATGCTTAAAGGTGCTGCAAACACACTGGTCGAAAGGACAACACAAATCCATCCAAGAAGCTCGATACGGGCTGTTCGTTCTTTTGCTAGAACGTGGGTAAGAAGAACCACCAAGAAAATCACCCCAACGTTGAACAAGAAAATCATCTTGAAGGTAAAGAACTGCCAGTCCAATCATAGTCTCAAATTAGTTATATTAATCGTAGTTACGAAAAAATAATAAAAGAGACGCAATGAGTGTCATTAAGCTATATAAATATAATCCAGCATCAAGATAAATTTAATTATCTTAATTATATATACGAACCCTAGCTTTCTTGGGGCAATAAATGATATAAATGACAAGGTAAACTGTCTCTATGAAACAACCGAATGCGTTAATGGTGATAAGAAGTATTTCGCCCGTCTTTATGTACGCATAAAAAATCCAAAGCATTGAAGTGAAGAGTGCAGCCACGTAAGGAAGTGATTGGAAACCTTCCGTGGTTTTCTTCTTACAAACTCGATAAAATGTTGGTCTGCAAAACACACATGCAAGTGATTCAATTTTTATTTGAACTAGTAATAGTTCTTCATTAATCATAGTTATGCAACACAAACGCATATAGATGAACAAGTGTTACTTACACTGGTGCTAAAATTAAGAAAATTACATCAGTAATGGAACAATAATTTAGTAATTAAAAAAAACCGTTGCTAAAATTTAGTGAGTCTAAAATTAGTGAGAGAAAATTATTTTTCAGTCACTAAATATGATCACCAATTTATTGATTTTTCGATAGAAAAATCAGTAATGGGAAGGATGGAAACTAAAGAAGATAATGTGATTTAGCTTTCTTGTGTAGATACCTAGAATTCCAACAACAAAAATCATAGGATTGGCGTGAGCCATGGTTTCGGGTGAAGGGAAGGTAGCTCTAGTTTTGTGTTCACTCTCTGCCGGGGAAGAAAAGGGAATGGATGACCCCTTATATATAGGGCATGCATGGGAGGTAGTCAAGCAAATTATACAACTATGAATTTAATCAGTGATATATTGATGATTAATATCCAAGACGTTGGTTCTGAGATACACCAAAGTCATGAATCTAATTTTGAGTTGCCAACTCAACACATTATTGTATCTCTAGTTGGTGGGATGTAGTTCTTTAATTAATAGCCAACCCTTCACTTATTTACGTGTTACGTGCTGAATATGCCTTGAATTCTCATTTATCTTTTTCAATGCCAAACCTTCCCTCACTCTTTCCCACCTCACGTGACGCTTCTCTATTATTTACTCTCTATAGCTCCTTTCACATTCAAGAAGTCTCACTCATTTTATTGCTTGTGTTGGTTCCTCAATATTTTCATGTGCAATATCCGCCGCCAAATAACCATTGCTGATTCACACCCACTATTGCCACAATTAGGTCACCGATCTTTCATGAGTCGGAGATGAAAAGGGAGACACGTGTCACAATGAGGTGATCACCTTGTACTGTTGCATTGCTACAAGTTAGAGTGCATTGATAGAATTTGGATTATTTGCTGATAGAGTAATGATGTCGTAAATTCTCTAAGAATTTTTATAACATTTTATATGTATAAAAATATAATTAAATAAAAAATAAGTTCATACAATGTCTTGAAAATTTAAAAGCATTCAATATTTTTTTATCTAGTAAATAAAAATATTAATTGGAAGATTCTGCAAGAAATTAATACTAGTTTTAGAACTATTCTTCTTGATATTGAATTATCCAATAATAGAATACTGTTTTGTTAAAAAGGAAGGCACAATTTTTTATACAATCAATAGATTAAAAATTATTTGTTATAAAAATTGTGTCGTTTCTATCTAAATAACTTGCTACAAGAAAAGAAGATGATATCAAGATGCTTAGTGATATTTATTTCTTTCCGTGTGATATAGTTTGCAAGCAAATCCAACTCCAAAGCATGTTACTTTTACTCAACTCTATCCCGACCGATCATATAGTTTTTGACTGTCACACATGACTGTGGAATTCAAAGTTCTCCTCGTGTTTAACCTAAATGCGTAACCTTGTCATCAGATAACTATAACAGCATTTTCAATGGAAAAAATTTGAAGTTATTTTTTTGTTTTTCATATTATTTTTTTAATTCTCATAGTGTCATGTCAGGTTAATGTAAGAAATTTATATATAATTTTGCTTCAATAATAAGAAACTATACAAACTTCAAAAAATCCACACTTTTATATTTTTTTATTTTTATTTAATTATGATATTACTATGTATCAGATAAATAATTGTTAAAAAATAATTTCTTATAAAAAATACAAATTTTATTTTTTTAAGAAATTCTCTGTCACATAAATTTGCTCAAAAAAACAATTTGTTCACTTAAAAAATCTTTCAAAAAATCTCCTATTAAAGATACTCTAAGTGTCTACCGGTTTGGTATAATTAATAAGCTAAATTACTTACATGCTTCTTTAACTTGATGTTAGGTTGTATTTCAGTTTTTTATTTATTAAAAGTTGCAAAATAGTCATTTAATTGGTATTTTTTATTTTAAAACACAATTTTGAATCTTTCTTTTATTTATTAAAGTCATAAAATTTGTCTCGTTAAATTTATCTACCTAAAATTATACAATTCAACTAATGTTTAGACCAAAAATAAATATAAACATGGTAAAAAAATTGTGTGAAAAGTGAGACTTTAGGAGCAAATTTCTTGCTTCATTTTGGGAGATATCTTAGTTTTTCGGTTGTTGGTGTGACACATTTTTTTTATGTAATGCTGATCATCTTGTTTATGTTTCTTTTTTATTTGAGCATTAATTAGGTTCTATATTTTATGTAGATGAATTTAATTAAATGAACAAATTTCAAGTATTAAATAAATAAAAAAATGTTCAAAATCATATCCTAAAATTGAAAATGATTACTATTACTTAAGGGATCATTTTTATTACTTTTAATAAATAAAGAACTAATTAAATTGTAACTTAAAAGGGACTACTGAGTAATTTAGCCTAATTAATACTATATGTGAATTCTATTTTCTTTTATTGTTATATTTTTTATAACAAATTCTTATTATATTTTTTTATATTTATTTATGTTTATCTTTTTCCATCATTTCCAGAGAAACCAAAATGGTTATGTTTGACTTTTACTCTCAGTGCATTCAAAAAAGCATGTGACCCTTTCGATTCAATTTTCAAAAACACATTTAACTCTTAATGGAATAAATTACAATAATAATATATGGATTTTTAAATAAACAATTATTTTTAAAATATTATATTATGATATGTTCTTGGACATAGTATAATTATGTAAAGATGTGTCAATAAAAATTGAATCATTTAATTCAGTCCAAGTAACAATTTATCATATTGGTTTGAATATTTGGATTTTTTATGAAAGCAATACAAACAAGATCAAATTGTAAGTTATTTTAATCTTTAGATCGAATAACTTTTTGACTCATAACTAATTAAACCAAACTGCAAACACCTGTGAAAGATAAGAAAAATTAATCTTGATCAAATAATTTTATATAATTAATGAAATTTTATTTTATTTAAATCTAAAATCACCATCACCATCTATGTTATGTTTGAATTAATTAAAATTACTATTTTAATTTCTGTAAATGCATGCGTAAATATTTTTATATATAATTATTTAATTATATAAATTAAATAATTTATTGTATTATTTTAAATTAATATAACATGGAACTTAATTTTGATTTAATTTTAAAGATATTAATAGTATAATTATAATTATAACAACAATATTTTAAAACAATAAAATTTAAAAGACCTAAAAATAAAGTAGAATTTAATTTGAATTTGAAGATAATAATAATGATAAAATTATTTTAAAATTAATTACAATATTTTTATAATTTAAAATAAAGTATACTTTAATTTAAATTTAAAGATAGTAATATACCCATAATAATGATAATTTAAAAAGTGTAAAATCTTAAAAAATCAATTTCACCCTTATAAGACAATGGGGGCAATTTCCCCCCACAAAATTTAAAAAAATTATAATGTAATATACACATGTGTAATTGTATATTACCCCCGTAATATGAAATAAATTATAAAAATTTAATCTATAACATAAGTTTGTTCTCACAAATTTAATTATTTATCCATAATAAAAAAATTTGGAATCCGTTAACAATATTCTATATAAAAAAAGTTAATTGAAAGAGTGAGAAAAGTGAAAATCTCACACACTCTCACTTCTTAAAAACAAATAAATTAAGAGTCTAACATAAAATGTTCCTTTCCCCGGCCACGATAGGAACGGACAACAAAATCTTAGGATTGGTTAAATGTATACTAGTACATCAAGTTTTCTTTTTTTTCTTTTTTCTTTTTACAGAAAACTGGTACATCAAATTTAAGCACACACTAATCATCTTAGCATATCTCTCACATTAATTACGTTTGGCTGTTTCAATAATTCAATGACATGGATCAAAATTAGGACAGATATTTTGGAAAGACAACATGGCTCTGGTGATTATTACCAACGGTGTCAGTGCACGTGTAATCGTTATTAAATGATATCTATACTAATAATCATATATGATAGGAGTAGTATACACAATTTGTTAGATAATTTTATTTTTAAACTATACTTCTTTAAACTTCCATTATTCTCTTTTTGTAATGAAAGTTCCAAAATTCTACCTGCTTTCTGTAATGAAAGTTCATGCGCTTAAAATGATAGTTACAACCACAATGGAAGTCCCTGTCCATGGTGGCGGAACTACGCTGTTTGAGGTGGACATTTTAATAAATCTACATATATATATATATATTTTTTAAAATTTTATATTTTATACCTCTAATTTTATGTGTTTATATCCGTTAACTTGTTCTCATCCGAGAGTAAGCAAAATATACGCCCTTAGTTTAGTAAAATCATGATTATTTATCTTAAAATTTTATCTTTTACGCATCTTATTTTTACCTATTTGAATCACTTCTTCATTTTTATGTGTTATATATATTTTTTAAATAATTTCTTCCCACTAGCCTCATTTCTAAGATCTGTCACTGCCCGTCAAATAAATAATTCTTATTTAAACTACGTTAAAAAGAAATACAATAATTTATAACTTTTTTAATTTCATTATTAAATGAATTGTTTTTATCTCATATTTTTCTTTTCTTTTCTTTTCATCCCACTCTTATATATATATTCTATTCTATTTAGGTTATAATGCGTTATGCGGAGGGTTCGATTTTGGCTGCCCTTGGGGAGCGGGGGAGGCACACAAAAAAGAACAAAAACCAGACGTCAGAATTATATATTTCTGGTGGTTGTGATGATCATTTGAGCTAGGGTGGTTGCTTTTATCTTTTAGTGCATGCATGTGCTCTAGTTCATACAACAAAAAATTGATTCTTGACGTTTCCAAGTGCCTCAGACTATGGGTGATATATGACACTAAAGTCTAAAGAAACCCAAAAGAGAACGGAGTCAGAGGTCCTAATTTTTCTAAGAGGCACATTACAATACCAATTTATTTATTTAAATTTAAAATCATTTGTGTATTTGTGTGTATATGGTAGTGAATCAAATTGCAACGATGGTCAAACTTCCGTCGTCACTTTCGCCTCATTTGATTGATACAGTCATTATAGTGGGTAGTTGGACCCTTGGAAGAAACCTATATCCTCTAATATGTTACATATCGTAATTTCCGTGTTAATATGGTGTCTTGACCTGTTTTCAAATACAAGGATAGGTCCTAAACTGACCAGTTTAGTAACACTAATAATTAAATAAGATTATTTAGTATACCTTGTTATACGTTTTTCTTGAATATGTGTGTGTGTGTGTGTTTTTCTAGGCCAGGTTTTCTTTTTGTGTGGCTCAAACAAATGGCTAAAACCTTTGGTACGTATGCGGAATCAGCTGGAATTTACTCAAAGAGCTAGTATACGACAAGTTGATTTAAATGAAAATTGACCAATGCAATAATTTAGTGCCTAGCTAATAGTCGAACTCTCCTCTTCTCTGTACTTTGAAAGAATGCGAGCCTTCACATTCTCGTGAATCTGAGTACTAAATATATTGCTAAATTATTTTGGATATCTGTATAAATAAGTCCTATTTTTTTACGTTCATAAATTTCAGATAAATATTTTTTGACACTATGCTAATTGACACCTTAAAAAAGAAATTAAAAAAATATAAATATGATAAATGATATGATTTGACATGATGATGAGATAAATAAAAAGAAAATAAGAATATTTAACTAATTTTTAAAACTTATGTATGTCAAAAATCGGGACTCATAAATTATTACTATTAGTGTTCCAAGCCACTTCAATCTTCCTAGTAAAACACCACACAGCCATACCCCTTATATATGATATTCATATTATATCCCAAAATTTTAAAATTCACACAATATTCTTCCTTGTATATAGGGTTTTATAGCAAAAAAATTCCAAAGCCACACATTTATACAAATTCATATGAAATTTATAAGGAAGTGTAACCCTAGCCCCTATAATTATCATGGCTTGAACTTGAAGTCTATTTTGTTTACGCAATGATGGGGGGTGGACCCTCCACCAGACACGTTCCACGTACAGTTCACATGAAGCTCATCTCAATCTCAATGTCAGCCGTGGAAATGCCTTTCATGGAATTAAATGCCTCGATCAATTTAGGACAACTCCTTCATTTCTTTCATTCATGAATCATGAATCGCCCCCAACATGACTCAAGGTAACGTAACCCTTTTAATCCTTGTTCCTGTGAATAATTGAATGCCACCTGGGCCACACAAATGGTGCCACTTGGTAATTTTCTGGTGCCTACACTCAACAAAGTGCACTCCTAAGTTTTATGGCTGTGATAATAGAATGTTTGTTAGTTATCTTAAAATCTTAGAGTATACTTTATGTCTAACTCAATTCTACTAACATCTTAAAATCTTAGAATTTAAGTTTAGGTCTAATTCAATTCTAAAAATTAACTCAAAGGGTAAAAGTTATCCTTCACTTATATATTCTAACTTAATTTTATTTTTAGTCTATCTGAGACTTAAATTTTTTCCAACAAGTTAATCTTACAGTAGTTTTGTACTGTAAAGTGTAAACCACACCTTATTGCTAATTAAATAATATTATTACTACTGATAGTATTTCATGATGTCAACTAAACTGTAGCACAATTTTAAGAAGTCAAGAAATTAGGGATTTGCCTCCTAATCCCGAATCGCCAATCAATGAGTACAAGAACTATACAGTACTACAGTTATTCATTGTTGCACACACTGACAAGAAGGGCATAGTCACCATAGGGACAATAATATTAATGAGATCGTTAGTTAATTAATTAGAGTTAGCTAGCTGCCATTTTGGATCAGTCACTGGGATTGTTAGAGATCGTTGATTGGATTAATTAATCATAGACCACAAATTGGATTTGTAATTGGCACTTTGGCAGAAAAGGTTAAGGCTATTAACTTCTTTTTTTCTTCCGGACATGAGATTAAGTATGTCTTTCAATCTATTAAAATAGAGTCTAATTTTGCTTAGAATATATGATAGTCATTGATTCAAAAGAATATGATTTTATACATTATATGAATCGAAAATGAATCTTTTCATTAATAGACCATTCTTTCAAATATAAAAACAATAGGATTTTACCTAGTGTGTCAATCTTGTAGATGGTTATACATTTAGTACGTATCTGTTTTAATTCTTCTGCTTAAAACGAGATTATTAGAATTCGTGGCAATGTGACACACATATAGTAGTAACTACATAATCTAAAAGGGGTGCTGGTATTATGAACTCTTTTAATTCGTTCTGGCACAATCACATTCAGATGTGAATAATTAATTAATTCAGGTTCCTTGAAACTGTCATTGTTAAGCAACGGTGGTGCCATTTTCTTTGACGAAAGTACCTGCCTGATCCTGGCCTCAATGAGGCAACAAGGAATGACATTATTGCAGACAAAAAACAATAGTTCGAATACAATTAACTTCCCAGACAGTGTTGGCACAAGTGCCAACTTTGGATTCTCGTAACAAAAATGATATGTTTTTATGAGATAAAATTTAATAATAATTTCTAAAATAATGTATGCCATTGTGTAATCTGTATTTTTATTTATCTTTAAAATATTTTAAACTAAATTTATAAATAAAAACGAAAAATTGAATTTTTTAATACTGGTTTAAACTGATTTTTAATTTGCACTTATTCTGAGATGAGCCAGATTTTTGGAAAATAACGAACTAATCACTAGATTGGTTCCGGATCGAACAAGTCGATCCAGTGTGATTTATAAAACAATGAGAAAAATATTCAATAAAAATGATAAACTATTTGGCAAAAATTTGAGTTCAGGTTACTCAGTAAGATTAATATAAATTTTTGTTGTATGGCTACAAAACAAAATGGCTAAACTAAGATACATTGTCTTTGTCAGCACCTCATCGGCCATCGACATGCTTTGTTACGAGAGGAGAGATAGTATGGTGCATTTGTAGTTTGGTTTTCTAATGAAAATCATTCTCTTATCACTTATGTGAGTTATGTGTAGTTTACTTACGAACATGCTAAGTACACCTATGTAAGTCAAAAGATAACTCATATCTTCGTACCCCCTTGCCCAGAGGCTCTTCGCTATGTGAAGGTATGGGGGAGGGATGTTGTACGCAGCCTTACCCTTGCATATGCAAAGAGGCTGTTTCCGGATTCGAACCCATGACCAACAAGTCACCAAGGCACAACTTTACCGCTGCACCAGGACTCGCCCTCCCAAAAGATAACTCATATCACAAAGGGATAATTAACAACTTCAAAGAAATATGTTGCACTAGAATTCCTCCATCCAAGATCAATTTTAGGGCTAGGCCGTTGATGGAAAGAACCCCGGAAAATATGGAATTAGGATTGAGTTCACTTTAAGTGATTACAGAGAAAGGGGTTTCGCAATGAAGCACGTAGCAAACAATGTTCACTTCGTATACACCCTCTCTTGGATACAACTAGTTAATCAACCCAGCGTTGCCCGGGTAATAAATAATTTTTTGTTATTTTTCTCTATAAACTAATTGTAAAGGTATTTACATTACGATTTTACATTACCATGTTAGACATTTTTCTTTTAATCAAACGAAATCATAATTCTATTATGAAATTTTGAACAACATAATCATGATTTTATTATTTTTTATGTGTTGATATATAATGAAATCACAATTTCGTTATACAACAATAGCTCATTGCACAACGAAAACCTATGATTTCGTTGTGCATCAACAACCTGTCGCATAAGAATCATGATTTCATTGTACGAAATTTCACATTTTCATTGTACATTTTTTTCTCTGAAAAAATACTAAATGAAATTGCATTGTACAATGAAATTACACTTTTGTAGTATTGTCATGTTTTAACTCCCTTGCAAAACAAAATCATAATTCTGCTATGTATGTTTTTTTCTCCCTCGAAAGCATTATGATATCATGTTTCCACTACATAAAAGAGGGTGCGAATATTGTGCATAATTTGTAAAAAATTTACACCCCTTTTATGCAGCGAAAACACAATTCTATAATACTTTTCGAGAAGAGATAATCTTAAAATTTTGAAGAAATATAGAGGCCAATAACAACTCCTTAAAGCTTACCTTTTAGGTCCAATAGTGAAAAAATATTTGTCATTAGTATTTATAAAATAAAAAAGACCTTATATATTGATAAAAAGATTACATATGTTAGTAAAAAGGTTCATAAAAAAATTCTTTTAAAACTTATTTTAAGTCTAGTTTAATGTGGATCGATCTTTATGTGTTTAGTAAGTATTATTACTGGAATCCCTATGTGGATATAGTAAGTGACAACTGACCCTACTGAGAGAAATATTGATAGATTGACTCCTTAGATTCTGCATATTTACAGTTTATTATTATTTAATGTCAAAACCAAAACCAAAACCAACCATTTAAATATGGATTTATAATTTATAAATTAAAACCTTTAGTCCATTATTAAGGGATTTAACTCATTGAAATCTCGTGACATAGTCTCCGATTCATATATATATATATATACCTTTAGTCCATCAAATAAGTGATATCAAATTTAACTGATTCAATAGACAATGTCATTCAAAACAATTTTGGATCATTATAGATGGCAGCAAAATAGCATTCTATATAAAACATCTAGTTTTGATATATGAACTCGTGAAAGCACCAAATTAAGACACCTAATATTGGTTTTATTGCTTATATATATATATATATATATATATATATATATATATATATATATATATATATATATATATATATATATATATATATCTTAAACTGGCACCTGGAAATTAAGATCAAGTAGCACCTACAGCAACACTCATAAGATAAAGAATTTATTTCCACAATAGAACAAAAATATTGGTTACAATTTGCTCGACCATATGTTCACTATATTATAAGTTGGTTACTTTCATAAAGATTTTTACCTTATTACAGCCCATTCATAACCTGCACATATCATAAATGATTTCATTCCAAAGACTAAAGAAAAAATTTATGTAGAAGATCATGAATGTGATTGTGATGTTTATGAATGCAACCTGGTAGGCAGAACCAGGAGATGAGGGATGACGAAAGATATGTTACTACAGAATGGTATGAGGTTATCAAAGCCAAGAATTTGACGCCGCAAGATGCATGTTCTCGGTCTTATTTTTTTGAATAATGATTCTGAAATGCATCATGTTAGCATTTATTAATTGTGAGTTATCAAACGGACTTTATGTTGGTATAAAACCTTGACATAGTTACTTTATTTTTGGTTGTGTACTGAGTCAATGTTACTGGGAATATTTTTTACCGACTGGATTATTTACTAGTATTGGACTTTATATAGCATGAATTTATATTGAGTATTTTGCATACCTTACCAAAATGTCACGGTAGGATAAAAAAAGTATACTCATTGATGTAGACTACAATGTTTTCAAATTAATTATTTTGACTTGGTTTATATAATAATGCTGGACAAATTAATATTATTGTATTAACTTTCAAATTCTTGATATCGAAATAAAAATACTAATTAATAAATTTTAAATATTGTTTACTCTTTTAATTTTATAATTTTTGATAGAATTAATCATTTTGTGGATTCTCATATTCTTACCAAAAAATCCAATTTGTAACAAAAGTTCCATATATTGATCATCTCTAAATTAATAGGCTGACATAAGTAAGAAGTCATACTTCTATCTTTGAAATTATTCCAATATATCACAAATAAATACAATACGAATAAAGGAGATTAAAAAACTAATGACATCATGATCAAATAATAGAATTTGTGTGCAATTAGTATCTCATATTATTAGTTTGTGATCATGTAAATCAATTTGTTTAGTTTAGACATAATCTTAAGAGTTTTATTTGAAGAATCAATTTGTATAACTCAATCTTAGGAGATTTTGTTGTAACTCTCATGTATATATTTATGTTTTAGCAAAGCATGAAATACATAACAGAATTATTCTGTCATAGAATCCTTTATGGTATCAAAGTCAACAAGTTTTGTTTGAAATTTAGTGACAATGAGTTATCATGAAGAGGAGGTTTCTAAGAATGAGTCTTATAAGCAAGAATAACATAAGATGGTGAAGAAGACTTCATCACCATATGAATTGAATTCCAACGACAACCCAAAAACTGGATGAGGAAAATGAGGAACACTGCGTGCAAATGCTATGCACAGTGGTGAAACAAGTGCAGACACCAGGATCTTAAAATGAGACAGTTCAGGTTTAACTGAGCTTACTACAGAGCAGTGGTAAATGCTGGTAGAATTACTAAATGTTTAGAAAATAAACTCTAATGACAAGATGACAGGTGATCATGATACCAATACATGGATAATTGACACAGAGGCTTCCAACCAAATGACTGGAAACCTGAATCATATGGATGAACTACGAGATATTCAAAGTTGTCCAATTGGACTTCCTAATGGACAAACAATAACGATTAAAGAAGGAAGCATGGTGCTAGATGAAGGCTTAAAACTTACTAATGCTCTCTATGTGCCTAAATTGAATTGCAATTTGATATCTATTTCACAGATGATGGATGAATTGAAATGTGTTGTTCAATTCGATGATAAGTTATGTGTTGTGTAGGACTGTATTTCGAGGACGCTGATTGGAGCAGGTGAACGAAGGGATGGACTCTATTTCTTCAAAGGAATTCGAAATATGAGAGCTTACAAAACTAATGGTTTGCATTTTATAGACTTGTGGCACAAACGGTTGGGATATCCTTCCTTGAAGATCACCCAGTTGATTCCTAAGGTTAGAAAACACAAAGATAGCAATGTAGTGAATAAAACATGTGAAGTCCATTTTAGAGCCAAATAGACTAGAGAGAAGTTTCCTTTGAGTGAACATAAAACCAATAGTGCATTTGAATTAATTCATTGTGATTTATGGGGATCATATAGAACTCCTTCTACTTGTGGTGTTATTTATTTTCTGACAATAGTTGATTATTATTGATGTGTTGTATGGGTATACCTATTAGCTGATAAACAGAGAAGTATCGATCATGCTTCACAATTTTTTTGCTCTGCTTGAGAGGTAGTTTTATAAACAAGTCAAAATATTTAGAAGTGATAATGGGACAGAATTCACATGCATGAAAAGATATTTTCTTGATCGTGGAATAATTTTTCAGACATCTTGCACTGGAACACCCCAACAAAATGGGAGAGTAGAACGAAAACATAGACATATTTTGAATGTGGTTTGAGCACTAAGATTTCAAGGTAATCTTCCTATTAAGTTTTGGGGGGAATGTATTTTAACTGCAAATATTTGATCAACAAAACTCCTTCCACGGTTTTTAATGGAAAAACTCTATATGAGATGCTACATGGGCAGCAACCTACATATTTGGCTCTTTATGTTACGCCCATAATCAAAGAAGGAATAGTGATAAATTTGCAAGTAGGAGTAAGAAGTCTGTGTTTATTGGCTACCTATATGACAAGAAAGGGTGGAAATTGTTTGACTTAGAAACAAAAGAGATTTTTGTCTTTCGAGATGTTGAATTCGTTGAGACTAAGTATCCTTTTTCTATTGATGTTATTATTAGAAAAGATGCTCCTCCTAAAAATTGGAGTTGTGAAAAAATTGTTGATGATGTGACTCATGGTGTAGAAGAAACGGATCACACAGGAGGTACTGAAGAAAGTGGTGATATGACAATGGATGATAGAGAGGGTGAGCCAGATGTAGGGTTCAATGAACAATGTGTTACTCTACAAAATATGGATACACAAGATACATTGTTTCCATCTATATTACCAACCGAGCCATTATTGGGTAAAGGACATAGAACCAAACAACCTTCTACTCGATTGCAAGATTATGTGACAAATACTACCAAAAGATTGAGCTCATCCAACTGTTTACCCTCTTCAAAGGCAAACTCAAGTGCACCCGATCCCATAACTGATTATGTGAATTATGACCATTTTTCTCTCGCACATCGTGCTTTTCTTGCATACATTTCACAGGAAAAAGAGCCAGTCACTTATATTGATGCGGTGAAAGGCAGTCGGTAAAGAAATGCAATGAAAAGTGAGATACATGCACTTGAGACCAATGGAACTTGGACAATCACACAATTGCCTCCAGGAAAGAAAGCACTTGGCTGCACGTGGGTGTACAAAATAAAGCATAAATTTGATGGAAGTGTAGAACAGTTCAAAGCACGGTTAGCAATTCTTGACAATCATCAAAAGAAGGGGATTGATTACATAAAGACTTTTGCACCCGTTGTAAAATTGTAATAGTACACATAGTGTTAGCTGTAGCAAGCACACGAGCTTGGGAATTACATCAGATGGATGTGCACAATGCATTTTTACACGGGGACCTTGAGGAGGTTGGGTACATGAAGCCGCCTCCTGGCTTTCTTCCTCAGCAATATGGCATGGTGTGTAAACTTAACAAGTCCTTATATGGACTCAAACAGGTGCCTCGATGTTGGTTTGTCAAGCTGTCTGCTGCACTAAAACATTATGGATTTCAACAATCTTTTTCTGATTATTCTTTTTTCGTCTTGCAAAGACCCGGGGTACATATTTTGGTGTTGGTGTATGTTGATGACCTAATCATTTCGGGTGATAATCATGAAGCTATCACCGAATTTAAAGCCTATTTACGCAATTGCTTTCACATGAAAGACTTGGGGATCCTCAAATATTTCTTGGGTGTTGAAGTGGCACGATCTTCTGTGGGTATCTTTCTTTGTCAACGCAAATATACTTTGGACATTATAGCCGAAGCTGGACTTCTGGGAGCTAAGCCATCAAATGTGTCAATTGAACAGAATCATCGTTTGGCACTTGCAGCAGACTTGTCTTTTCCTCATCTTGATTAGTATAGGCGGTTAGTAGGTTGTCTCATTTACCTCTGTTTTGTCAAACCTAAGCTTTCATATTGTGTGCATGTGTTGTCTCAATTATGCAGGCGTTTAATGAGGCCCATTGTGAGGTTGCTCTCTGTGTTGTTTGATACCTGAAAGGGAATTTAGGACAGGGTGTTTTGTTGCGTAAGGATTGTAACCTGCAACTATCTGGTTGGTGTGACTCTAATTAGGTCGAGTGTCCTTTAACTCGTAGGTCCATTACCGGATGGTTTGTTCTACTTGGATCTTCTCCAATTTCATGGAAAACTAAGAAATAACAAACAGTATCTCTCGCTCCTCTGCTGAGGCCGAGTATCTATCCATGACAGTTGTAACAGGAGAATTAAAATGGTTAAAAGGTCTTCGTCTTGATATCTCTCATTCTCAGCCTATGTGACTTCATTGTGATAGTCAAGCAGTGCTTCATATTGTCAAGAACTTAGTTTTTCATGAGCGCACCAAGCTCATCGAAGTGGACTGCCGCTTCATTCGCGACGAATATCTCACTAACAATATTGCACCTACTTATATTCCTAAACATGCACAATTAGCTGAAATTTTTTCTAAGGCTCTTGGTAGTTCACCTCTTTGTTGTGCAAGTTGGGAATATGTAATTTACATGCTCCAACTTAAAGGGGGTAATGAGATCATGATGAAATAATAGAATATATGTATAATTATTATCCCGTATTACTGGCCTGTGATCATATAAATCAATTTGTTTAGTCTAGATGTAATTTTAAATTTTTTATTTGAAGGATCAATCTGTATATTTCAATCTTAATAAATTTTGCTAAAATTCTCTTGTATATATTTATGTGTTAGTAAAATGAAATACAAAATACAATTATTCTGTCATAGAATCCTTTAAAAACTCACATAAATTTTATTTTTAAAAATACTTGATATTTCAAATATTGTATCCGCATGATCAATTGTTTACAGTACTACCAATCAAGTAAAAACTCACGGATGATATGAAAAAATCATTAATATTTAGATGTGAAACTAATAAAAAAATCAATTTTAACATATGATATATAATAAAATAAAATTCAAAAATTAAACGGCTCAATTCAAAACATAAAAAGGAAAATTACAAAAATACATAAGGAAACTAGAAGTGCATTTAAGTCAAAAGTTAATGATATTCACTAAAAAGGCATAAAAAATTAAGAATAGTTGGAAAGTCAAAGGAATAGAAAGAAAAAAAAAATTAAAAGAGGAGAGAGAAGATGTGCCTTTTCATTCACCCTGGGAGGCTTTGACCAGAGGTGGCGTCCTTCAGTTTTCAATCTTCATTGATTCATTCATTCGTTAATCATTTGCCTAACCACTTTAATTGCGATCTTCACTCCCACACAATGCCGCCACTGCCACCGCCACCGCAGGCGAATCCAGATTCCGGCGCCACCTCCGCTCCGTCACAGGTCAGAACTTATCGCGTCTGGCAAGGCAGTAACGTAAGTCGCACGCAACTTTCTCCGATCACTTTTCTCTGATTCATATTTACCTGTCCGAGTTTTCTGTGTCACCAAACACCGAGTTGACTCGGAATATGCAGAGAGAAAAATTGTAGAGTTTCGTTAGCTGAGTGTAGATTGAACAACTCTCCAGGCTGTGCTGTTTCTGAATAATTGAATTTTTGCTGTTTAATAATGCATTACTTTGTTCTCGACCGCTTTCTGAATTCGTGGTTCAATTTTTTCTTCAGGTATTTCTTTGTGGAGGGAGGCTTATATTTGGACCTGATGTGAAATCTATATTTATATCGATATTTCTTATCGTTCTCCCCGTGGCTGTGTTCTGTGGTATGGTTGCAAGGAAACTGTTAGATGATTTTCCTCATCACACCGGATGGTCAATAATGGCTGTACTTATTGCTCTCACACTCTTCGTAAGTTTTTTCTTCCAAAATGCTTTACTCCTTCATTGATCCATGAAACCGTGATTTATTTTAATATATACTCAATAATTGCTCGTGCCCCCCTGTACCATCGCCTATTTTATCTGGAATTTAATTTTATATATATTCAAAGTGTAAACAGTTCTTAGACGATAATTAATAAAGAATCACGATACATATAACTCATTTTCTTCTTAGTTTTGTAATGGCGGATGTTTCATCCACTTGTTTTCTCGCGGTTTTTAGTTTGTGTTGAATTTTTTTTGCTCCTTTCATTCACAAAAAGAAAGCCCACTCTATTTCCAGACCTCCTACACAGTTAAGAAATTTTAGACTGTTACTAAATTTTAGAGACTATTTATTTCTTTTATACGAGTTATACTATTTAAACAACATTTTATATGATACGATATTTTTATTTTCTTTTTATCTTTATGCGTGACACTAACATGTTATCTTACACTACTGTATCTTTTTTTTTTCGTATCTATTTATTTGTTATCCAAAAGACAAATGTGCAAATGTGTAGTTTCTCATTTTATTTGAGCGATGCATAATATTCCCCTTTTATGTGTGAATGATTCTTCTGTCTTATCCAAACACACTAACAATCTGTTAGAGGTGCCTCTAAAACCTATCAGCACTATAGCGTAATTTCACATTTTTATTATCCTAGGATTCTCTATTCCATTGCCTTAAATGGAAGATGTGAACAGATAATGAGCATGTTTGGATTTAATTACTACATTCTTGCGGGAATCATATCTAGATAATCCTGCTATAAAAATGATGATGATGACAACTCATCTCGAAGCAAGGGGCTGAAGCAAAAAAGACATAATTTTCCATTTCCAACATCGATACTGTGCCTGTATTTATCATTCCATTTAAAATTCCCTGTTTGTTCTGTCTTACTTGCAAGCGCCTGCAACTTTGTATTTAGTTACTGTACATCAGTACATATCATTTTCATTTACTACTGATGTAATAATTTTAATAAAATTATACCAGTAAATGGCTGAAAAGTCAAAAGGCATTCAAAATTCATCTATATATATTTTGAAAGGAACTCCTTTCAAACCCTAAGTGAAACATTATTATCCTGTACATTTAAAATTATTTTTTAAGAAATGCTAATAGGCGACAGAGTTTTGAGAGGGAGGAGTGGAGGGAGTATCATTTTAATGTGAAGCAAAATATCATAGGTTCTGGTAAATATTATTAGTCAGGTATAAAGATCATGTGTACTGCTTTCGTAAATACTCACTGAATAAGATATAAACTTTAGCATTTAGTTTTGTACCAAGACTTTGATCATAATTAAATAAAGCCATCTTAGTTTATTTGTGAGCAAATCTGAACATAAATGGATAAACAAATACTAATGTGCACCATTCTCTAGTATTATTTTTTTCTCTACTTATGAGTGAAAATTGATGCGGTTATTGAGATCTTTTACATCACAATCTTTCTCATTCACCACTGTACTCCTTAGTCGTAACTCTTGAAATGTATTCTCAGGTTCTGATCACCCTTGTAGTGACCTCAGCAAGAGATCCTGGCATTGTACCACGTAATGCTCAGCCTCCGGAGACAGATGACTATCATTGGACTGATAATAGCAACAATGGCCAAATTTCATTGTCACGATTTCCACGAACAAAGGATGTAATTGTTAATGGTATAACATTGAAAGTCAAATATTGTGATACTTGCATGCTCTACAGACCCCTCCGTGCTTCTCATTGTTCAGTCTGTGATAACTGCGTGGAGCGATTTGATCATCACTGCCCATGGGTTGGTCAGTGTATTGGACTGGTAACAACCATTCTTTCATAACTTCACATTTATGGTATCCAAGGAACACTATACACAGGTTATATACATAGCCCTAGATTCCGATACTGGCATTTGAATTTATTCCTTGTATCTGTAGAAGTCTATAGTCATTGTTAGTAACTTAATATGCTGATCACATTCTTCTTGAATGAATGCATATTTTTATCCTCTGCCCCCGTCCCCCAAATAAAAAAGAAAAGAAATGTAATTGATGATTATTTTGCACGTGGCTATCACTTACAATGCAACATGTATAAGGACAAACAACGTTTTTTTTTTTATTTCCTGGTTTGGTTCGTGGAGGTGACAGAACAGCACCCGAATGAATAAACAATTATGTTTTTATTAGATATATGAATATAATCTGGAAGTTGCTGAATCACCCTTTTTTTTCTTTTTCTTTTTTTTTTCCTTTGGTTGTTGCACATGGTTGCAGCGAAATTACAGGTTCTACTACATGTTTGTTTTCTCTGCCACTCTGCTTTGCTTATATGTACATGCCTTTTGCTGGGTCTACACTGTAAAGATCAAGGACTCCGAGGAAATATCAATTTGGAAAGCAATGTCCAAAACTATAGCATCCATCGTATTAATAGTTTACACCTTCATTTGTTTCTGGTTTGTTGGCGGTCTCACTGTTTTCCACTCGTACCTCATCAGCACAAACCAGGTTTCAATGCCATTCAGCTCATAATTCTTTCAAACGTTAAATTTGACTTTTCACTATTTTTGTGCGCATGAAATCATCGTTTATTGCATTCTATTCTAAATTTGAAACAATGACGTAATCTGCTGTATGGATCATATGGATACAAGTAAACAATGAAGAACTATGGTGCATTCCTAGTTTGGTTTTCTAACGTATGTTAATGAAAATTCTGTCTTATTTGCAGTCTACTTACGAAAATTTTAAATACCGGTACGACCCACAAACCAACCCATATAACAGAGGGATGGTTAACAACTTCAAAGAAGTATTCTGCACCAGAATTCCTCCATCCAAGAATAATTTCAGGTCTAAGGTTCTAAGGGAGCCATTAGATTCACATCAAAGAACGGGTATTAGGCCCATAAGCCCAATGATGAAAAGACGCCCCAGGAGTATGGAATTAGTAGGGAATTCAGTTTACAATGAACAAGACGAGGAGGAAAGTAATTATAGAGATGAAATTGACAATGAAGCACGTAGCAAAGATAGTGGATTAACTGATAAGTCCCTGGATTTAAGCAGGATCCTTCACACAGAAGGAGTGGAGGGGCAAGAAAGTTCACTTAGACACCATCTATGGGAAGCAACTCCAGAAGTTCAGGACAGCATAACAGAATTTGGGGAATCAAATTGGGCTACTGCGCCTAGTTGCTCAACTAGAGAGGTTGTATAGCGCACGGTGTGAGCCTGTCAGGACAAATTTAGAGATGTAAATTTGAAGTTCAAACGAGTAATGAGACAATTTTACAGATGTAAATTAAAAGTTCAAACGAGTAATTAAGAGTGTTAATCTATTTGTTAAAGTTGGGGTTGCTAGAAAAGGGAACTAATTTAATTAGGAGTGTTTATAGATCGGGTTAAAATTGGGTTGCTTTAATTTGAATTATCAAGTTATGATATAAAAATACATTATTATTTTTTTTACTTTTTATCTTCACTTATTATCTATTTTATATAACTTCTTTTATTTTATACAACTTTTTTATTATATAATGACATAATTACTTTATATAATATTTAGTTTTAATAGTTAGCATTTTATATATCTCATTAAATTCTTTATCGAAAATATTGTAAAAAAATAGATAATAAGCATGGTCAAATTAAAACACTTAATACCTTTAAAAATATAATAAAAAAATTAAAATGAATGAAAAAGAAAATAAAACTAAAAGTAGAAAAAATTGGGAATTAAAATCTAAATTTATTATTTAAAACTCAAAAGTTAAAAAATAGTTAATCGACTCATTGAATTGGTTCAAAGAAAGAAAAAAAGGCGCTAATGGGATTTGGGCATTGCTTCATTACACACTAATATCCTAATTACTATAAATTATAAAAGATCATAAAATTCTACAGTCTACATCATTGGCATTCAAAAAAGTTGATTATCAATTACTAAACATTAGTCCAATGTTCGTAAAGCCAAAATAAATAAATTAATTGTCCAAAACGTAATTTTAATATGTTAAACCACTTGTACAAAGCCAAAACAAATTAATTAAAAATAGACAAATTGATCTGGACCATGTTCAAAATAGTTTTTTTTATAAAAAAATAAAAGAAGAAAGCTTGGCAAGTTGACAAATCCCGAGATGCTTTGTGATTTATTTTCTTGATTGGTTAAGCAAGATAGACCAAAATAGATAAGTGGAAGAAACGGATTTGTCGGGTTAACCTAATAAACTCAACCAGTTTTGCCACCCCATTGCAGTGTTTCAAATTAATAGTGCATCATAAGCATTTTTTTTAAACATCTAAATTTCAATGATGGCCAAAAGCAAAATAAACAATCGATATGATAAAAATTAATGAACAATGAAATACTAAGATTGATGCATATGTTTGACAAGTTGTTTGACATCCAACCTGCTTTTTCACTCCATCCTAGTGTTTGACAACTTAATACATCATAAGCATACATTTTTTTAAGAATGATGTTTTGTGAACCCAAATGCCAGTTTATACCATAAGAGAGATCTAGAAAGGCACAAGAGGGAGGCATGATGATGTGATAGGCATTATGATGTAATAAAAGAGAAATATTAAACAAGTATTTACACTGTCAAGGCGTGTATGTATTATTGCTATTTCTAAAAACATCTAAATTTAAAAGATGCCTAAAAGGAAAATAAAATTTCGGACATGATAAAATTTAATTTTCAAAATACTAAGATTCATGTTTCGAGCATTCAGCCAAAGTAAAAGTTAAAACTAGAACCATCAACTGAGGAAGCACATAGATGGCCCTTGATCTTCATCGCATACTCTGAAACCTTTTCATGACAAGGACGCTCATCTCAATATAAAGATGAGCACAGTTTGAAAGACAAGTAGATTCACTAGAACTGAATTTACCCCCAGGTGTACCAGTGAGGCATTTGTCCCAGCTTGTACTTGTCAGCTTTGCCACCATTTCATTAGCCATGGCTATTTGCCGTTCTTGCTATGCTGCATTTGGAGAACAAGGTTAAAGTTTTACTACTATAGTCTATACTCAGGCAAAGGCACTTCTTTTTCTTCTATATATGGTAAATATGTCAGATCAAATAGAACTATCTTAATGAAAGGAAAAAGAATACCCATGAAAAAGGATTAGGCTACTTATAAGTGGCACACCTAGGAACCGCAACTTAAACCTCCAAGTACTGATAACTGACAGGCATAACAATCAAATAACGAAGCTCAGGAAAGCTAGCTAGAACTGCTAAATTTTATACCATAAAGGATGTTATGATACAAGCTTGACTCTTGCACTATCAAATTAACACCCTAAATTCATTTTCTGTATCATCCTATTTTCCGTGTAATTATTTTTGCTTACTTGAGTTATGTTTTTATATTTCTGTATGGAATACCCTCGCTTACCCACTGCTTAGTTTAGAAATTTTGTCGTGCACACCCACATTGCTACTGATACTTGTAGCTGTATCCATGAAACAAATGATACAATATATCCAATCATGATAAATATTTCCATTGGATATGCATATTAGACTAAGTGTGTTTTATTTTTGTAAGTCGAAGTAGTAAGTACCACTACCAAGACTGATCAATAAAAATGATCATCGGAACATGTCACAAGACTTTGCTATTTTTAACATTAATGTTCTAATTAGCAGGTTAATACATTATTTCAAGTTGAATTACAAACATTTGGCAATGCTATAAAATAGTGAAACCGTTGAAAATTTTGTGATCTTCCAATAATTTTTATGCGACAAACACGAAAGTGGGAAAACACAGTACTCTAAGCACATCACTCACTCACTCTTCAGAAACAAGTGCATTGAAAGGAAGCAAGGTTATCGGAAATTATAATTCATATGAATCTATCACAACAACAAAATACAAACACCGCGTAATAACACCAACGAATACATAGATATACAATAACACATTTATATGTAACTCACAGTGTAGAATTGATCCATTTCAGATGAGTTATGTTGCGAAAAATCCATGGAAATTGGAGAGGATTCCGAAGTGCAATTTTCAAACGAATTCTAGAAAAGCTAAAACCCTGGTGCGAGTAGCGAAATGACGCTATAATAAGCTAAAACGATGTCAAGACAGAAACTAAGAAAGCACTAAAAGCCCACACGAATGACTTGGTTGAAAAGAAAGCGCCTTAAAGGCCCATAAACTATTGCTTTTATGGGCCGAACTCCTATGGAGGGAAGCCGGTTTTAGGGAGCTGCTATTGGTCTGCCATACTTTGCTATTGGCCCAACCTTTTCATGGAAAAATCCATTTTGCCCCTCCCTCTTCCTCCTTCCCTCATCTTCTCACCAACTCCCTGCTCCCCCCCCCCCCCCCAACCTTCTTCTCACCCAATCCCTGCCCAGATCTAGAATCGTGGATCCACCCTCCCCTCAGTCAGTGCAACCATCATCACCACTGATCGACCAACTTTGCATTGGGCCACCATCCTATTCCATCTTCTCCCCACCACACACTGTCACTAATCCCCACCATCATTGTCATGTAGAGCCCTCGTGTGTGCACAATCTCCACCTTCGAGGCTTCGTGCGCACAATTCCTCTCCACCATCATTGTGTCGCTGCGCACATCTACTGCTGCACAAATCCTTTGCCAAAATAGAATCACATTTTCACATGGATATTTGGCCTCACAAAATCATGTTTCCATTGGATTAAGTGGGGGTGAAAAAATATATACAACAGAAACACGATTCCTTGACAAATACACAATGAAATTATGTTTTTGTTGTGATTTTTTTGCACCCCACAATGAAATTATACTTCCGTTATATAATTTTTTTTTTGCACCTCCACTAATACAACACAAGTATGATTCCCCAATACAATGTGGTGAAGGACATTTTTGGAAATTGAAAATATTGGTGGGGTGAATAGCAATGAGATCGGGACAAATAGTAATTCCCTTGATTTTATTAATCATTGGCCCAAAATGAAAAATAAAACTAAAAAAAAATCATTTTGTCAAAAGAAAAAAAGGAATGGATCCAATGTAGCTTGTAGATTGATGGAAAAAATGCCTGCTAACATTTACAGTTAATTAACAACTTTTTATTTGATGAATAAAACATAATAAAAATTTGAATTTAATTTTTATGCACACAAAAAGTATACATGTAAAACTTTTTTACCTTATCGATTAATTAAAAGTCATCTTAAGTAAGTATATCTTTTAAGATAGTAATTATTAAATTGGCAAACTTATAATACATATCAATTTACAAGTAAATTTGAATGTTTTTTACACTATCATATAGTACATTCTAATTAAATTAAAAAAAAATTATCAATTAATTTTGAAAATCTCTTCTCAATATTTTTATTTCAAATTCCAAAAATCTAATAATACACCACTAAATAGCTTATAGTTTAAAACTTCTTTATTAAATTACAAAATTACAAGCCTTTTTAGCTCTTATTTTCTTAAATAGCTTTGAAGATTAAAAAAACAAATGTTAGTTTAGAAACTAAAGAATTTGTAATCTTTTTTTGACATTTACAAAATTACTAATTTATCAATAAGTGGTTAACTGAAGGAGTATATATATTCTTCTTAAGTGATATTTTGAATTTAAATTTGTTATAAAAGTTAATCCCCAATTCCCATCATACTATAGGTGCTCTTTAAGTGAAAGATATGTGTCATGTTAATAAAAAATAACATCACTAATATATTTCTCTTGCCTCTTTAACACTGGAAAATTATAATTAACATATATAAATATATTGGTAAATAGTTGGAAAATGGTTAAAATCTCACTATGATCGATCTAGTGTGAGAAATTTAAGTAACATGTATAATGTTTTAGGTTCTAATTTTTTTTATAACGTTTTAGGTTCTAATTTTTTTTTATAACGTTTTAGGTTCTAATTTTGATGTTGCCACTGTACACCCAAAAAACTATAAATATGTTTGTAAGTTGTAATGAACTAAAGTCTTAAAATTGAGGTTTGTGAAACTGTGAATTTTAGCGATTCTAATTAACTGCAAGTGATCCTGATAAAAAAAATAAAAATCATTAACCAAGTTTCTTATGCGTTAAGCATAACATGCCTTTTCTACCGGTACGTAAACAAAAAGTACAACTCACTTTGGCAAGGAATTTATGAAGCTTGAAAATAATGCGTAAAAGAAAAGGACATGATTCGCATAGGAGAGGCTCCACAGACACACATAAATGAAGAGAGAGGAGTGGATAGTATACACACTTAAAATCAAAAAAAAAAAATGAAAATAATTCATACGCGAGTTCTATATATAGTGTTTATTTATAAACAAAATAAAAAAAAAACATTAAAACAAGGTAAGGACTATGTTTTTTATTATTATTTTTAAATATTTGTGAGTTTTTGATTTATTTCTATGGATACAACATACAACATATATAGTCATGCAAGCCAAGAATTGCTCATGGAAAGTAATGTTTAGATGCATTTATAAACTATAAAGTGAGGTGATGCCCATGTGTAGACTATAAGACACTCGCTTAAAGGATATTACACCCCCACAAAGGGCAACTTCTGTTGCCGCTGTCTTAAGCAAAGGGATTTAAACATGTAAACATGCAAGTTGGACATTTATTTTTCTTTTTTTAAATTTAGAGAGGGGGTGAATCTTTCAAAATCTGATTTACAATGTTGAAAAAGTTAGCTCTTTAAATCAACATCTTCTTGGTGAAGGAAAGTACCACTACTTTTTTTTAAGGGGGTACAGTAAAGTTTCAGTATATCATAGTTGACTACGTGCATGTTTGATCGTGATTTTGCTTTTTAGTGAAAACATAACTATGTTGGTTTTCCTTTCTTTTTCTTTCGTTTGCCGGATTCAATTCTCTGCGAACTTTACAAATGACAAACTAAAATTAATTGAACTAAATCCTGATAAAGAAAACTATTAAATAAAAAAAGACTTGCTGCATGACATAAAGTGACATATATAAAGGGAGTCCGAGTCATCTATCCATCAATAATTCAAATTCATAAATAAAAGGAGGAGGACAAAAGCTTATATCATATTATCTTACTATATTTATATATGGCAAATCCACTACGCAACTTTAAATATGGTAAATTTAGAATAAACTTAAAAAAAAAAAAGCAAGTCAAGATAATGGGTTAGTTTGTTTTGATTCTTGAAAAAATGAAAATAATTAAAAATGCAATACCACGTAAAAAAAGCAACTTAAAGTTTCAGGCAGCTAATGATGTGCAGACATCACAATCATGCAAGACTTTCCTATATAACAATCCCTTTGGGCCTTGGGTGGAGTTCTTCATATATAGGAAAACATATCAATGTTAATAAAATAAATACTAAAAATGGATTGATTGAGAATATTGGATTTGAATTATTCTTACTAATTTAATTATGATAATAGGAACTATCTATATATGTGTAATAAGGTTACGTGCATGACGGGCGCTGACTCAGTTTTTCTGACGTTCACTAGAAATTCAATGCGTACTTTCTCCCCTTGTTTTCTCTCAATTTCAGCCACAAATAAGTTGCAGGATTTAAAATGCATGCTATAAATGCTAATTAAAGAATACAAAAATCAGGACTAATGGAATCAGATCGAACATTAATATTGGGTTTAATTTCATCGTAAACTAATTAACCGTGAAGAATTCCATTTACTTGTGTACATACTATCCTTTTGAATGAGATCGCACATATCTTATCTACAAGACTACAACTTTCGTTTCTCTTACTCTATATTTTTTTACTTCTCATTTGCATTGTTTTCATAATATTATTAGGATCAATTTTGAATTGTAGGCCTTTATATATTGATGGAATATCTGCGTTTGCATAATTCAGTGAGGCTTATAACATGTCTTCACCTCTTCAAAACATGTTGGAGGATAAAACTTAACAAAGAAATATTTTTTTTCCTTTTTTATTTATTATAGGAATTTTGATGTTGTTTGGCTGTGGACAGTGAATGAAAATGTTTTATTTTTCTTAATTAATGTCAGTGAAATACGAGAGTAAAATACTTATATGTTGTTACATCGTGTCTTTTTCTATTTAACATGGGACTTTTTACTTTCACTTACATTTTGTCAATACACTTTATATGCTAACATTTGTTAGCTCACATCAACAAATTAAACAGATCTCTTGTTAGAAAAACTTTATAAAAAGGATTACATATATGAATTCACCCCTAATTTCACTAAACTCAATATTTATTCAAGTCAATACTCAATTAATCACACCATCGATTTTGATATCACTCGTCAAGAAATATATGAGAATAAAATATTAAAAAAAATTATATTAATAAGTGATGAGTCAATCATATAAATAAATTTGATATTATATACAACTCAATGTCTCAAGAAATTAATTAAGTATATGAGTAATAATGTTCTTTTCTATTTTTAATGTGAGATTTTTTACTCTCCCTTACACTCTAGATATATAGGAAAGCATGATTCCGCATGACGTCCCACAAACTCGAACAAACCCCAACGTATTTATCTAAGTAAATTAAAGATGCAACAACAGACTTGAAAAATAGTCAGCAACCCGTACAATATTAGATGAACAAACTTCAAACCAGTATTTAGTTCTTAAACGCCATTCCAAACTATCTTTTAGATATATTTAAATAATAACTTAACTCATCACTATTTTAATCAACTGTTATTACATAAGAGTTTATATCATAAATTTGATCATAAAACTTATTAAAATAAGTTTAAAAGAACTCATTCTGATAAGTTTTACAAAAAAAAAATGATAATCAAGAATTACCTTATCCGTGCTTTAAAAAAAAAAAGAATTACATTATCTATTTACAAAATCTAGAAAAGGAAAAAACCAAGGCACTTTATCATATAAAAGGTGGGGTAGAGCAAAATGCTAATTAAAATATATACCTTTAAAGATCGATCCTGGTAAGAAAGGAAACAAGGTTTAATTAATTGTCAAACATCAAACTTAGTCTGTTAAGTATTGTGGCCTTTTTCCATATATATATATATAAATACCAAGTCACTTATTTCATTCGAGTGCCTGTACCCTCACCCTCACTTCGAGTCCAAAAGTCTGGCCTTCTTTTCCCTGCTCCTTTCTTTGGTTGTTGAATTTAAGTGTCCAAAGTTTCAAAAGCAGGTTTAAGCAAATGGAAAAGCTGAATTTTGTTAAAAATGGAGTGAGCAAATTGCCTCCTGGTTTTCGTTTTCAGCCAACAGATGAAGAGCTTGTTTTTCAATACTTGAAATGTAAGGTCTTCTCCTACCCCTTGCCTGCTTCTATCATTCCTGAGATCAATGTCTGCAAGTATGATCCTTGGGATTTGCCAGGTAACAATTTATTTTTAAAAAAATAATTAATTAATTATCTTTTAATTCTTTAAAAATTAATAAAAATAAACGATATTGTTTCTTTAAAATAAGAATTAATAAGTATATATAAATTGATAGTGTAAGTTTTTTTCAATATTATTTACTAATTATATTATCATATGATAAATTTATTAATTTTTATAATTAATTATTCTATAAATCATACAATCATGATTGATTTCTATTGGTGGTTGATAACCTACAATATTTTACATTGATAATTCATATATTAAACTCTTTGAAATAAATTAAATTAAACATAAACTTAAACTTTCTCACAGAACATAGAAACAAACATTGTGCTCATATATATATTTGTCAGGTACAAGATTGCTAATAACTTCAATCATATGTAGCCTTACCTGACATTGCTATAATAATCAACAAAATGAGTCGTTAACATTGTTCTGCAGCTTAATATGCTAAGTATGTGTGTGTTCATCAGGGAATTGTGATCCACAAGAGAGGCACTTTTTCAGCCCGAAGGAAGCAAAGTATCGAAATGGTAATCGCATGAACCGAACGACAAAGTGTGGCTATTGGAAGGCAACAGGATCAGACAAAAGAATATCATCTTCAACTTCAACGTGTAATGGTATTGTTGGGGTACGAAAGACATTGATATTTTATGAGGGCAAATCACCAAAAGGCTCCAGAACTCACTGGGTCTTGCACGAATATCGTCTCGTCAGTGTAGAAACTGGTGCTGCCAACTCATCCCATGTAAGTTTAATTTCCTCAAGTATTTTATGGAAGGTTAAAATTATGCCAAAAACAGACAGAAATATCAAAGTGTAATTTCATTAAACTTCATAGAATGTAAATGTAATTTACCCTTAAAAAATACTAGAGTCTTGTTAAGAGCAATAATTCAAGAATCAATAATAAAAAAAAACTCATTGAAAATCGTTTTAAAAATATATTTGAAATCACATTTTTTTTATTTAGTTTCATAACTAGTAATGAAAAGTAGAGTGTGTCAGAATTGCAAATAGTATATAATTAATGGCGTTGAATATATATTGGCAGAACTACGTAAACGAGATAGGAGATTGGGTTCTGTGTCGCTTATCGATGAAGAAAAGAAGTGTAGAAAGTGATGGCAGCGGCACTCATCATAAGCATAGACAAAATACAGCAGTTCAAACTACTCGTCCAAGATTAATGTTTGATTTTATGATGGTAGGGAAGACCAATTCTTCTACATCCTCATCATGTTCAAGCTCCAGTAATATCATGGAGGTCTCTTCAAATGCATCGGACCATGAAGAAACAAGTGGCTATGCCCATTTTTAGGACCACTTAATTAATTGAAAATTTTTCCATGGCTTTGCTGTATTTTAATTAAGGAAAATGGATCATATGCTAGAGGATACCCACACTGATTTGCTTTTTCAACACTAATTAATTAAGGAAAATGGGTCATATATATATGGCTAGCTATGCCCATTTGTAATTGATGTATCAGATGCGTGTTTCCTATCATTATCTTGTAATATGCTTATTTCCATGTTTTTAATTAGATGTAGTTTCAAATGTTGTTGTCGTAGAGTCATATCTTTGTTAAATCTAATATTACATTAAACAATTTTTTTTAAGAAAAAAGTATGTTTTTAGCTCTTATATTTTCAATTAAACATGATAAAAGTCCTTGTGCTTATACACGGATAGATTGGTCCTCCAACTTTACAAAAACTTCAAAATTTATTTTTATGTTTTTTAAAATTTGAGAACTAAATTTACTTAAATGAAATTATAGTAATTTTCACCACATTATAAAAAATAAACACACTTTTTCCAGAAAAACTAATCATCAATCTGCTACCAATAAAAAAACTAATCATCGATCAAAAGGTAATTTGAATTGAAGTAAAACAATTAAGGCCGGCATGCAAAGGCTCACAAAGGGTATATTTTAGCACTCGGATCCTATGCAGCAATTTTTTTCTCTGGTCATCTTGCAGTATCACAGCTTTGATTAATTAATATTTCATAGCAACCCAACGATTCTGGTTTCTGCTATTGAAAAAATCTTTTTGGAGAGGATCCAAACATACGAGTTGAGATCTTCTGTTTATTGAAAAAAAAAAAACATTGCAAAAAATCTCAGTTGTAAAAAAAGTTATAATATAAAATATTATCAGTTTTTCTATCACAAGGCAAAGGAAATGTATGGTCTCTGATGTAATGGATAATTATTTTCTTTTATCATTTTAATGAAATCTTTCTTTATTTAACAAAAAAATCTATTTTTGTCTCCTAATTAACTTATATATTTAATTGCCTAGCGTATTAAAAAATTGATTACTATCAACAAACTAAATTCAAATTTTTAATACTATTTCACAAAAATACAACAATTATTTTTTTACAAAAAAAAATATTATTAGGAGAGAAAAATACTATTGTAGTGTTTTTTAGTAAATAATCGATATTAAATCAAATTTATTAGCAAGGAGACAAAAATAGAATTTTTTTTACTAAAAAGTTGTAGTTTTTTTAATAAAAAACACTGCAATATAGTAATTGACTTTTATTATCAACTAACTTATATATTTTTTGTAATTCCTAACTAAAAAATGCTATTCTAATGTCAGTTTCTGATCAAACACTACAATATATAGTATTTTTTACAATTCAGAGAATCCTATATCCCATATTTTATTTAATTAGTAGAGATAATTTTTTGACATAAATTTTTTATACACGATCTTACTATATTAGTTAATACACTGTTATCAGTTATCACTAAGTAAATATAACTCGTTAACTTAATATCAATATTGTCTTTTGCTTTTTTTTGAGTTGGAGGGAGATAAAGTAAGTGTAATAAATTAATAATTAAATAAAAAGGTGAAAAATTATCAGAAGTCTTTAAATGGTGGGCATAGTCGAGTACATTGCAAGGGTCAAGATTAAGTGCATATCAATTTTATAGTTATTTTTTCCTTAAAAATAGTCATATTCTAAAATGAATTGAACTGAATACATACTAAGATCGATGGCCTACACTCATGGACTTTGATCATTCACATCTTATATCTAATTTTGATCTTCTCCCACACTTTCTATTTTTTTTTAAGAGAATTAAATATCCATGAGTGTATCACGTTATTACAGTTTTGGTTTGAAGCTGAAATTTTGTGAATTACTCGCCATTAGCAAAGCTGAGTTTCTGATATCATCTTAATTAGTTGAACACATTAAATGAAGAAGAAAGAAAGATGAAATAGCATAATGATTCTTCTTAATTGGAAATGAGTGACACATGTGGCTTTTATAGTTGGGTGGACATAACATAAGCATTACCGACTCACACCAGTCGTAGCTAACTTGGTAGGCAAAAAAACAAATTGCAGAAAAAATAACTATAGGGACTCAGATGCCCCGTGTACCGTGTACGTACATCTTCATTGGCTAATAATGAATAAAAGTGAAAGTCTTTAAAGAAAGACTAATTTAAAAATAAAAATAAAAAAAATCAAGGTTATTGTTTTAGTTTCCAGTTATAAAATACGTATATCGAATAATAAATCGCGTTAAGGTTTGATAATTCAATTGAGAAAATTGACCCGAAGTTATAGGATCTTCATGGCATGGGCGATGATGATGGACATCTTTCAATGCGGATCTTCATGTGACTTTTTCTATAATGTGGTTATGTGTCAATCCTAATTCCCATAATAGGCTGCTGTGTCATTCATTATTACTTTATTATTATGCATGCGGAATATTCCAACTACCTCTTGGCAAAACAGAAAAAAAAAAAAAAAAAACTTGGAAAATTGACCCTGAAAAAACAGCATTCTTAGAATTTGATTTGATATAGTTAGCTGGCACAATATGCAGTTTGAGGCTCTACATTTTCGTTCCACAGTACCAATATAGCCATGAATATTCCAACCTGTAAAGTTAATCCTTATCCTAAGTTGACGGTTTCTTAATTCCAACAACAACGAAAGAGAGTTACAACGACATGTTTGTTAAGTTGGTTTTTAAAAAATTGCAAATCCAAGACTCTCTTATTTTGTGTGTGTGAAATTAAATACAACGTGAAATGCATTTTTTTTTCTAATATTGACAGCCATTAACTGTAAAACCAGACTGTTCAGGTTTCCATCAGGTTATTTTAACTGGACACCAAACCCCTAAAAACTCCTTCATTCTCCACCTTTCTATCTTATTCGTCTTGAGCCAAATCATTTTTTTCCCTACCCTGCCTCTTCATTGCAGGCAAAATCATTGTTTTGTGTCTGCAATGGGGATTGGCAATTCAAAGTCAAATGCAGCCGAAGGAGAGAGGTTACCTCCCAAAATCCGCCCTATGCTCGTTAGCCGATTTGAGGAGTTCAGAAAACGTAGGAATGGAGAAACCACCCTCTCCAAGAAGAATCTGTTGAATGAAGAGGATGACAATTCTCAATCTTCACACAGAACTGAAGAAGAAAATAAGGTTTCTTCTTCAAAGGAGATTGAACCACCTAAAGAGGAAACGGTTGAGCGAGTAATAACCGCAGAAAAACTGTCCAGAGTGGTTCCAGTGCCCAACTCTGAATGTGAAAATGTGGAGGAGACTCACCCCAACAAAGATAACATAGAGCAGGTTATCAAATACATGGATCCCAGCCAAGATGTATTTAATCGTGCTGTTGAGATGGCCGAGGCAGAGGTTAAAACAGAGGAGGAAAAGACTGCAGAGCTAGTGGAAGAGACAAAGGAAGAAAAGAAGCAAAAAGTGGATGCAAAAGGTGATGATCATCATGAGGATAGTGGTGATGAAGATGAAAGTGAAAAAGTTGGCAGGTTTCTATGTCCTGGATCGCCAAGTTTCAGAATTTATTGCATTGAGGCTGAGAAAAGAAACGAGGAAGAATGTGAGTACTGAAAGGATTAATAGCATGTTTGGTAAAAGCACCATCACTTTTTATTAAAGTGTTTGATAAATGCAGGTAATGGTCCAACCATTGTGCTCCAAAAGTCGCGCAGTGTAGACAGTGTTGAAACAGCTGAATCAACAAATTCAAACGAGGTAAGGTGCTCTCAAGTATTTTTACTATTTTTACTACTTCATTTCTCTTCCTCCTTTCTTTTGTGTCCAAATTTTTTTGTTTCTAGTTTTAACCAATAAGAGAAAAAAAAGGAATATTTTATCTAAAGTTATATGAACCTTGGTTAAATACTAGATATCCAAAACAAAACTTTCAATCTCCCAAAATAGACAAATGAAGACGACAAGAAAACACTTTTTGGTGATTCTATTTTTTTTTATTTTTTATTAGGTACTTCAGGAATTAGAATCAACTTCGAAGAGAAAAGGACATAAGAAGAAATTTGGTGCTATGAAGACTCTACTCAAGGTTAAGTCGCTCTATCACCCAATGTGTACCTGTACTGGCGATGACAAAAGCCATATTTTTACTGCAAAGGCAACGAAATGATTAACACACTAGGTGATAGAACTTAGAAATATTGAAGACAAGTTACACTCTTTTTCTTTTTTTTAATTGGTCGGAGTCTTTTTCTTGGCCCCCTTAATTTTTTAGCTCCTTCTGAATTCCCCATCCTCTGATTCTAACAATCAGATGTAGACGACAACTACTGTCTTGTCTTTTTCATTATGTGAAACACTTCGTGTATTTCTGGTTCTAGCATTGATGTAAATTATTTTCCTCTGATTTATATTCTATATTTTCATATGAGTCCTTTACTCCATCCACATGAAGTTAAAAACAGTTTTTCTATTGAACTGCGATTGAAAAAGAAAAAAAAACTATCTGCACGAAAATCAAATCACATTGTTGAATTCCATGGAGTGAAGCCCAAATGCCCATCCAGTAAAACTAAACAAATCGAGAGACTCCTTATAATATATGTACTTTACTGACTAACTATCAAACCTTTACTAGGATCCACGAGTCTGGTACCAAACATGTATGAATGTATTTGCTATTAAATGGAACTACAAGGAGCTCTTCCAATTCATATCAAAACCTCATCATATTATACTTTCTTTCTGAATAGCTACATCCCCACCTGATCAAACACAAGAAATATCACACTCTAGTAAGAACGCAAAATAAAAGGAACATATACATACAGCATTAGAAGATTTTTGGAAAAGGTAAACACAAAAAATTGAGTTCAGTGAAGCATACCTAGACAAATGGGAAGGCAGAACGGAGGAACTCCTCGTCTTCTAAGAAAATCTGCAAATCCTTGGATTCCATCAAGAAATCAACTGCTTCCTCATTAAACTTCACCAGGAAGCCTAACTTGATCAGCTCAGAGAGCGCAAGAACATTGTCAACATTCTCACGCAATACACCCGCAGAGATTGCTTGAGAAATATGTGGCATATTTTTAGCATGCTTATATCTCCACTAGACCAGTCCATCTTCTGGGTAAAAAACTTTGGACTCTCCCTTTCCCAACGTATCATTCTGTTTACTTTCTTAGTAATGGTCTTCCCTGATGATAGAGATAAACTATAGCAAACAGTGACAGGTTCAATCGTCTCATGGACAGTAAGCTCAATAAGACCTTGGACAGCTTCATGTCTCTTCTCTGCTTCTATTTTGATGCTAGAACAAGCAAGAAAGCTGAGGACAAGTTTAACCAACCCCTTGCCAATGAAAATATTGCTTGGATCCACTTGCCTGACTTCAACACCATCTAGTAAGGATGATTCTTCCTTAAGCACAGACTCGGATATAATGCTTACACCAATTTTCTTGTATAAGTCTAATAATTCAGACCTTGGCAGTGATGCTAAGCTTGACTCGGGATACCAGACAAATACTCTCTCTTGCTCAAAAAGATTCTGCAAATGAAGGTTGTCAGCAACAAAAACATCACGTTTGTCCAACAATAAGATTAAATCAGACCCTGATGTAATGGGTAGTTTTGTCAAGCTCTCAGCAATGTTTTTCACTGTCCTCTTGCTTTCATGTTGCAAAACATAAGCCCAGAAGTTACAGCATTTATCGTGTGACAGTTGTTCCCCAGAACTCTCCCATTCCTTCCATATCTCAATATAATCATCAAGTGAGGGCATGCTTCTGACACCCATAGCATAGGAGAAAAAGGATAGCAACTCTGTCGTGGTAGTTTTTCAGAACATGTAACCTTGAACCAAAAAGATCACCCATGTCATGATTGACACGTTGTTCAGGACTAACCCACTCTCCATTATCAACTGCCTTAGGAATCCAAATCCTTTTGGTAGCTTTATTTTCTGGTTTCCAATCATTTTTATTCAAACACCTATATATTCGTACAATGGTGGAAGATTCAGAATGCAAATAAAGGTGACTAGCCATTAATGAGCATCCTATCTTAACATCACCAATAACTCCAATTGCATTGAGTTCTTCACTGTTCAAGCCAATTTCAGGTCCATAAAAAGTTTCATCAATTAGTGGTCCATCCGTTGGCTTTAGGAACGAACTCCACTTAGAATCAAAAAGTAAACATTTGTCTGGAGGCCTATAACCAGCATGGGTCCTCAACCAGTTTTTTGGCTAATTCTTTTGTTTTGGACAATTCTTTTTTGAAGTCATCTCCATGAGATTTATAATGCTCACGAAATTACCGGATGCATTCCAACAATGAAAACACACTCTCACGGGTTATAGAGGATGGATCTGAAGGGAACCTAAGAAAAGTAGTAACAAAATTCAAACCATGTTTGATTTCAGTGATTACTCCCGTACTCTTTAACTCCTCTTTGTACTCATGTACAAACTTGCCATAACAATTGTCACTGTCACCAATAAAAGGGAGACGAGTAATTGCAGAGAAAGATTCCCAATCTGGACCAAATAGAATGCATTTTTTGGAAGACCTATAATCACCAACCCGAGTCTGCAACCACTTGAAGAACGCAGGATTTTCAAGAAATCTAAAGGAAACTAGTGGTCAGTTTCTCTCAGCCATCTGAAACACGAGAGAAATGACTCAACATAATGTTTGTTAAAGGAAGCTTGTGATGCCTTCTGCTCGAAAACATGGCCGAATGCTTTGATTGCCTCCTCAAAATCAATCACTACTCCAGTTTTCCTCAACTCAATTTTGTAAGTGAGTATCTTGTCTCCATAGAATTTGTGATCAATCACCGGGAAATCATTGAATACATTTAGTATGCAGCCCCATACAGGGTCCAGCAAGAAACATTCACTGGGAATTTCGAAACCAATATACGTCTTTAAACAGTTGGTTCTTTTAAGGGCGTTAACAAGTTTATGAGAGACATCAGCAAAATGTATACATTCCAGCATCAACACAACAGCCTCAGCTGTCAAGGATTTCAAATAAGACCGTGATTTTAAATGTTCAGTAACAACTTTTCTGCTGAATCCAACTACAACACCTAGCAATTGAAGTTCCTCTTTGAAATTATCTATTTCCCCACCATAGTAAGTCTGATCAATGAAAGGGATATCACTAATTTGGGATGCAATTTGCCAATCTGAATCATGCAAAACAGAACCAACTGGAATGTCAACAAGAACGGACCCTTTTTGCAAAATGTTTCCCAATGAAGAGCTAATTAAGAATGACTCAAGGTGGCCTATATCCATTAACTGTAACTTTAAGCCAACTGCCTTCCTTAATGCATTTCAAGAACTTCTCAGGTAGACTCATTCCCATATACTTCCAGTCACGAATCCAATCCAAGAGCAGGAAAGCTTTTTCCTTAGTGAGTGGCGTGTCTACACCAGAAATCCCAGCATCCAGAGCACATATACAAGGTAAATCAGAAGCTCCAGCATGAGTTACAAAGAAGTGTAGGAGCTTGTTCTCACGTGTATTTGGTCAGCACAACAATAAGAATATACGTACTCTTCTCCAAACTCAACATAACTTTGATCTCTCCATGGATTAGAAACAGTCAAGTCTGCCCATTTGCTAACACTAGCAGGAACAAGAACCCCAGTTCTACGCTCGACTACATGTCCATAATTGTCAACAAGAGGGATAGAAGAACACAGGCTACCAACCTCACGGGGTGTCAAATAGCCTCTTGAAAAAGATTGACATAAGAAGTGAGCATATGCAATAACAAGCCTGCGATTCTTAATAGAAGTGAAGTACAAAGAAGTCTGGCAAAGTTGTATACATTCAAAGTAGACACATGAACTTCATTGCCTAGCCATTCCAACAAAGGCTGTTTCTTAGGGAATGCCCAGATCGCTTGCTGTGTGCTCTCAGGCATAAAAAAACAATTGGATGCGCATCTAAATTCCTTGTTCCAACCAATCAGCCATGACATAAGATGAGACAGATTTTATCAGCTAGGAAAACTCTCTTGGCACCTTGTTGCTGTTTGCACTCGTTAATACTGAAATGGGACAGATTCCCCATCAGGACCAACACACTTAATCAGTGGTATGTTTATCATGTTAGAATCACAAAATCTGGAGTCCCATTTATTAGCATGAACAGTAGAATCTTCAAATATACACCTTCTGAAGCCCCCTCCACAAGATTAGAACTTTGGATGCACTTTGCATACAATTCGTTGTAGACGAATAGGACTCCCAAGAAATTGAGTATCTGATCATACATAGATTTGTCAAATGAAGAACTCAGGATATATCATCCATGGGATGATAGGTTAACAAAGAATATTCCTTGCTCGCGAGCCTGTCAAAATATCCCAAAAAGTAGCCACATTAGCCTGCCAACTTCACAAAGCTTGTAAAAGTGTTTCTGCTGCTTGTACGTTTCAATGGGAACAATCTTTTCTTGAACAAGTTTTGCTTTGATCTCATCCCGCACAACATTCATTCCTTATAGAGGGAGCTATTTACAGGTAGAAACAGGAACATCCTAGCCAAACTAGAGAGGGGAGCTTTATCTATTCCTTTAACAAGTGATTTGAATGCTTCCATGAAAGCAGATGGAACACAGTCAAGTATCCCTTGGTTCCACTTATCATCCAACATAATAGTCTCCCTTGATAAGCCAACACAAAATCTGCTTGAATTATAAAAGGAAAGTTGGATATCATCTCTGTAGGAAGAAATGCATATACCCCAGGTAAGGTTTTCCCCCTTTGAAGCCGCTCCTGATTTGGAAAGGCTAAGGTGATAACCAACTCATCCACATCCATTCTCCTTTCTACTCTATTTTCAAGCCCTGACAGGAAACTTTTGCCTTCCACAGGTAGTAGTCACATTCCTTTTCAGAGTTCCTATTCTCCTCCTCGGATAGACAGAGAGTGTAGGACTCTGCATTGATGTTTTTCCTTGTCATGAAATTAATCTCACTTGAAATAGCCACAGAGCCTAAGGTACTAAGCTTAGGGTCCTCGTTGTCTTCCCTGATTGAAAGGCGCTTTATTTTGGAAAGGAATAACTTCTGTATGAATGCTGGAGAGTTGCTGCTTCACTGGTTTGACCTTGTCTGATTTGAGAGGTAAGATAATTGTTGTAGTTGGAAGAGTGTCGTCACCGGCTCGATATATTTGCTTTATGTCTTCAAGGGCTGGATTCTGCTCAACCCATTCAGGAACTATATACCCAAGACCGCAATGAGGAGCAACCTTATCTGATATCCGTTGCTGAATATATAAGGCTCTGCAGTGATCAGATATACACTCTTGAAACCAATGCCTGCAGCATAAAACAAATTCTATCAGACCTAGTTGACAAAGCAAGCGTGACAATATATAGAGAGACACTACGTATCGCATGAGAATGAGATAAGTGTTACGAGAATAAAAATGTCTAATCTCAATCATGTCAATTAAAATATTTTAAATTTAAATTAAAATTTTATTTAATCATAAAATATTTTAAATTTATCATCATTATTGTCATGACAATTTCCGTCACAATTATCATAATTTTTACCGCAATTTTCACCATGATCGTCAAACGTCATCATCACTAACATGATTGTTGTCATTGTTATTGTCGCTGTCACCACCACCAATAACATCATAATCACTGTCATGACTACCATCGTCAGTCATCGTTGCGACCAACATGATCATTAAAGACTAGAGTAGTGCAGGGTCTGGTATTTTTCATCGTCTTCGTTGTCTGGGAAAGAGAAGAAAAAGAAAAGGCAATTAAATAGATTAATGCTACCTTGTCAAGAAATTAGGAAACGAAACGAAAGAGTGTTGCGCGAAGACGAAGAGTGAAGGATGAAGGGAAGACCTTAATCACACATCCACGTTCGCTCTTCAACTCTTAAGTAACTGCATGCGACCCTTGTGCGCTTCAAATTACGGTTCAAAAGTGCATAACGTTCGACTAATTTTCATCATAAAAAAAAGTGGGTACGTAATTTTTTAAAACAAATTTTGTGATTTATTACTTTTTAATACAGAATAAAATATTTTGAAGAGTTGATATTTCTCAGTTAAAAATTAACACCAGGATATAAAAAGATCCTCAGATTTGTATTTGTATTTCTTTTGTTCTTCTGATTTTGTTTTTGTTTTTCTCCGACTATCAAAAAGATTTTTTTTAATGTACCAAAAAGATAATAGTATTTGTATTTGTATATCCGCTCGCAATAGCATTTTAACTTCTGCAATTTATTTTGTATAATTCAAATTTATGATAAATACATTTTTGGATATATAAATATAAATTATATTAAATTTAAATTCATTAGAAATAAATATTTTAAAAATATAAGTTATATTTAAAATTTATGATAAATAATTTATAGTATGATTAAATATTAATTTTAACTATTGATAATATTTTTAAAGAATGTTGAAATTTAGTTTATAAAAAAATATTTTAAAAAATAGATTAAGGAGATAAGAGATTAAGAAAATTTTCTAGGATCTTAAAAACACTCATTCAAAATAAATTATTCTTTTATTTGCAGAGTATTTTTTTGGTAGAGTACTATTCTAATTTATATATAACTAATTTTTAATATATATAAACACTTTGAAATATATAATTTTTTATAATTAAAATTCATAATAAAAAAAATTTTGAAAATGTGAATTGTAGTTTAGATTTATGATAAATAAATTATATTGTGATTTGTTATAGATGATTATTCTAAATTATTGATAAAAAAAATTAAAATATTAAAATTTATTTTAAAAATAAAAATAAAAAAGATAAATTGAAAGGGATAAGAGATTTTAAAAAAATCTTACAGACACTCTCATTCAAGTTAGTTATTTTAATCAATTATTAATTATATTATATAAAAAGAAGACATAATAATAGCTCGTAAAACACTTTGGTGACAACAACGTATTGATTTTCTACCCTTAAAAAAATTTTATTTTTATTTTTAATTTATATATATACATAATTGTATTAATGTAGTAATTATGGTCATTACAACAGATTATATAATAATTAATAATTAAATTAATCAATTAAATTATCAAATTTTGAATAATTTTTATTTTATATAGTAATACTGTAATCAGTTTTTAAATCAAGTTTTAAGGAATATATTTTATAATAATTATGGTAAAAAAACACTATCATGATTTTAAAATATTTACAGCAAATATGTTATGTTACCTTAAATACTAACATAGGGGACGTTTGTTTTAATCATCTTTTATATTTGGAAATGTGAGGATGAGAATCAATATTCTCATTTAAGAGATTATGATGATATATTTTCATGTATATTTTATTTTCAGGCAAGTTGTGCCATGATGTTGTAAGTATTTTCTATTCCCATGAGACAAGGGTGAGTATCCATTATTTCCATGGAAATGAAAAAATAACTACATATTCTCACTACATTCTTCTACCTATCTCTTACACTTTTATTTTTTATTAAATAATTTAAATTTTTTAAAAAGTTATTAAATACTAAACAAACATGTTTATGGAAATATAATTTCCATTAAAAAAATCATGAAACAAATGTTGCCAAAATAAACAATCCACCTAGAAATGTAAAATCAATCTATAATCTATATAAAAGTTGTTACCTCTGCCATTTATATCTTTTCGCTAAAATTCTTGCCATTCCCATCATTATTAATATACCACATTAACAAAATTATTTTTTCATCAAATATAACTCTTTACTTAAATTAGTTATAATTAGTCATTATTTACTAATATTCTTTAGCCATAATTTAATTAAACATTTTTGCCAACAATTTTCATGGAATTAAAGCCATGATTTACTAACTTTTTTTAGTTTTGATTAAATGTTTCAAAAACTTAATCAAATGTTTATGCAAATTCTCCTTCCTCTTTCAACTTAATTAAATGTCTCTTATTGGTCATTATTGACAACTTAATTAGTCTTATTTAATGACATTTGATTTGCACAAATTTTATTTGATTAGTATGCAAATATTGAATGAAGAGTAAATATTTTTTTCGATTTTTATGCAATTATATAACATTGTATTGTCTTCTCAATTTATGTTAATTTCAAATTTTATTTACAGCTGAATTTATGTCCTTCTCTCATTGTCTCTCTTGCTCTCTCTCAGGATTCTTTACTGCCAAAGTTTTTGTTCTCAAATTTCACACTGGCAAACTACATTTTTTGAATCCCTTCAAACCTCAAATATTTTAAGTTCCATGTTCTCGAATTCTTTCAACCCATAGTCTGAATCTCTCTTTTTCCTTTTAATTCCGCTTCTCAATTATATGAAAGAGGCATTATATAGGCTTGTTATAAAAAGAGTTGGTATGCAAAACATGCGACAAAAAAAAGATGATTGTGATCAGTTAAGCTAACCGCTGAAAATATAGTTTCCCGTAAGTATTTTTTGAGGTTGAAGTGAGGGGAAGAGAGTTGTTATGTTTTGCTAATTAATAAAAAATAATAAAAATAATTATTAATTATGTTAATTCAATTTTGTTAGTGTATTGATAATAAAAAAAATTAAAGCTTCTTTGCATCAAACTTTTATAATTCTTAAATCAATGAAACATACTGATTAAATTAATTCTTAGTATACTGAATTTTGAATTGATTATAAATTTATATTTTCAATTTAATTGCTATTAAATATAAATTATATAAAAAAAAAACGTGACAACTTTATATGTCAACTTATTAGGTTATGTAGTACACATAATCCGACTAATTGATATGGAAAGTTGATACTTTCTACTACATTGGTTTCACAATCATGAAGAAAGTCAAACTTTTACACCAATTTTGAAAACAACTAATTTAAACAATGTCTTTTAAGAAAAAATGGAACTACAATTGTTCATTACAAATAACAATATAAAACTTGATATAAACCAACACAAAATTTCATTTCATCATTGTATATACTACATGATCAATTGAATACAAAAAGGGTGAAAACTACTTGAACTTTTGAGTCATTTTACATTTTTCCTGTTTTGTATTTTAATGTTTAGATACTTTTTAATTTCAACTTTCTGGTTGCAATTTTCTATTTTATTTATCTTCCTTTTTTGTGATTTTCATTTTTTTTTTGTTAAAGGAAACAAAACCAGAAAGGAAAATATAAACAAATTCAAATCATTGGGCCTGTACTAGCCCACATTGATCTTAAGACTTGCAAAAAAAGGGCTGCTATTTCTTGTACCTGCAAGTTGCTTCCTGCACTGCTTTTTTGGTTTTTGGAATGACCAATCCAAAATGTAAAATTACATTTCAGGATTTTGGTTCTCAGAATGGGCAATCCAGAAGGTTAAAAAAAATGTTTCAATAAGGATGCAAGAAGTAACTCGGAGGAGGTGCAGGAAGAATTTTGTGTCCAAGTTGGCCCAATTGAAATTTTAACGAGCAAAGAGAAAACCAAAAATGAATCTCTAGGCTTGTATAGTTGCGTTAATTCAACCTGAATAACAATAAGCACAACGAGAAATACAGGAATTATTTTGTATGAAACTATTTTTTACGGTTTAATTAATGATACTTATGTCCAAGTAAAAAAAAATAATGATAATTATGTTTATTATTTATGAAAACTTTTAGGATATCAAACACCTAGGTTAAAAAAAAAAAGATATCATAAAGAGAAGGACTAATCACACGAACCTATATACTAAAGGAGGAACTAACAAGGCATTGGTAGAATGATACTTCACTTAATTTTTTTAAGTAAAATCTTGGATTCCAACATGTGAACGAAAAAAAGATAATTGAAAAAAGAAAATTCCACTAAATATCATTCCACATAAATTAATTATCAACAAAATTGATAAATATTTTATATTAATAAAATGTTAAAAAAAAACAGAAATAGCCCTGAGATTACAAAGTTCAATATCTACTACTCAACCCATGCAATACGTAATTTTTTCAGAAAACAAGTATTTGATTATCATGAACTAAAATTAAATTTATTATTTGAAGTAAATTTACGTAAAAATAAATTATGACTTTTGTATTTTGTTAAAAAAAATTATATTATATTTTTTTAAATGAATATTTTATAAAAGCATTGTATTCATAAGTGGAGGCACGTGTGAGAGGGTGTGGGCGCAATTGCCCCTACAAGATTTCTTTTTATTTGTATGTATGTAATAAAAAAAAATTTGCCCCCACTAAAAAATAGGTATTGTCCCATAAGATAATTTTTCAAAAAATGAATGCATAAAAGATAAAAAAATAAAATAGAGAAAATAAATTGATACTAAATTTACTATTTTTTCCTTTTAATTTTCAGGTTTAATTAATATTTTTGCTATTGAACTTATTTTTTAAGTTCAATTTGATCATTTAATTTATTTGTTTGGTTTCATGATTTTTGATGACACTAATAAATTATGTGTTTGGTCCTTGATTAATTAACAAATTTTATTTTCATCCTTAATAAAATTATTTTTGTATTGAGTCCCAAATAAAATAAAAAATAGTTTGATCATTATTATTTTGTTTGTCTTTTTTATATATATGTTTTTTTCATTTTTGTTCCTATAATATATATAAATCATTTGTTAGTAATCCTTATCAAATATTTTTCAAAGGATTTAATATAAAATGAATAAAATTTTATAAGGACTAAAATAAAATAATAAATGTATATTAAAAGGACTAAAAAAATAAATAAAAACACAATTTTAATTTTATAAGGTATTTAATACAAAAAAAATATTAGAAACCATAAACAAGATTTACTAATTTATTAGAGGTTAAAAGCATATTTAAGCTTATTTTAACCATATTAAAATTATATCTGGTCCCATTGATAAAAATTTCTACATCTGATTATATAAATGCAAATCACTTCTTTTAATTTTTTTTTTTCAAAATCAAATGTTCATCAAAATTTAACACGCTCAAACTATTAGGTTTGTAAAGTCCGAAACATCATATAGGCGAAAATGTCTTTTGTATGAGTTTGGTTTTCTTCCATATTTCTTGTCGTATTTTTTGTTTTCTCATTTCTCTCTCTTTTGTGGTTTTTTTTTTTTGCTGAATTCTTTATATTCTCTTTTGTGGTTCTACAATCAACATATAAAATATATTAATGAATTCGTTTGTTTGAAAGTTAATTTAAAACCAATAGAAATATGTATTTAAATTGATTTTAAATACAAATTTTATATTAAAATATGTTTATTTTTGTGAAAAATAAAGAGAATACACATCCATGCTATTTTGTTGTTTTTCTGCTTTTTCTTCGGTAGTAGTTCACATATATGCCAATTCCTTTCAAATCACGCCATTAAATTTTCTTTGTTTCAACTAATAATTATCTTCGACGGGCCACATGCACAATTGACTAGTCATTTTCACCATTGCTAATCGAATTTGCTTCCATTCATCACCCTTGCATAATCTTCAAACGATCCCACAATTAATCAAATTCTATATTTATATATTTATTTTTTTATCCATCAATGTTAATTTTGTTAACAGTGAGAATCGTAACATTTATTTTCTTTTTTAACCATTCAACCTATTTTATATTTACATAAGTTATGACTTTCTTTTCAAAGGCACTATAATTTATTTATTTTTTAGAGGCTCTATAAAAAAAGTTATTTTAAATTGTACTAGTATGTTTATTTTAAATTTTGTTACAAATTGTTCTACATTATACCCTTCAAGTGGCAACATGGCTAATAAGCTAAGCAGAGCCCATAGTATCTAAAACATAGGCAACATGAGTGAGTATTCAGTACATATTAAACAACAGTATACAATTTAAAATTTTAAATTAAATAATCTTCAACATTTGTTCCTCTACATATTTCGGAAATACAAGTTTTATGAATTTTCGGAAATAGATTAATCTATATTTAATAATAACTGCTATTGAAAATAAGATGTTTTATACATTTTTTTATCCTATCCTTAAATAAGAGTTTGGATTGGAATCTTATTGATGTGAAAAAATATAGGTGAAAGATGAAATATTACTAAAAATAATTAGTCAAAATTAAAGAAAAATTAATTATCAATAAAATGAATATATATTTTTCACTTATAATACGGTGACAAATTAAACATTAATTAACATTCTTAAGAATGATTTAAAAAATAAAATATTGATTATATTTATTAATGTATATGATACTAATGTAAATAGAAAGGTGAAAAGGAATAAAGGTAATATACATCAGATTCATTTTACATTTAAAAAAAAGTAAAACAAAATTATTCTATATTTTGTTTTATTTGATTCAAACGTTACGTTAAGAAAATATGTCACTTATAAAATAAAAAAATAAAGTACCAATAAACATTAGAGTCTTATAAATTATTGGTTGGAAAAAATAATTAAAAATTAGACTAAAGATATATTAAATTCACGGTGGTCATGATGTATTAATTGCATTTTATTAATAAAGAAGTGTAAAGCCAACTTTGATACTAACATTTAAAACATTTGTTTTTTTAGGGAAAAATACTTATTATTAATATTTGTCTAAATATTAATATGCATTCACTTTAGTTTCTTTTTAAACAATTGAATTAACTTTGACGTCTCTATGAGGATTTAAATATAAAGAATAATCAAGTTAAAGGACAAAAACATTAATTACTTTAATGAAATTATCTCACACTTTATCAATAACTTCAAATTTTAGTTATTAATGAAAGGTTATAAATTATACCTAAGTGAATTTTCAACGTTTTCGTCATATTCTTTATATGATTCTATGTAACGTTGGTCCAATTGTAGACCGTAGTACATCAACCATATTGATGTTATCCAAACACCGTGATGCTTGTTTCCTTGGCGATCCTCTTCAACTAATGCATTTAGCAACAATTGGGTCAAGTAATCAAGTCATCATTCCAATACAAATTATAATATTTATTAAGATCATTAAAATATGATGCAATTTTAGGGATAACAATAATGAATTCATTCTCATTCAAACATTAACATAAGGTAAATTAATCCATAATGATAATTCATAATTGCATGAATAAAGCGCTCGCTAGACATTGTATTACTTGGCATTTCATAACATACATGTGTACTAGAACATAATGTTCTTCATTCACACACATAAAAAAAGACAAATATAAGGTTCTTCGCATAATTAAACGTAAACAAATACAAGTTACATCATAAATACATTTTAGACAGTGCTTAAACATGACATACATTAGGGTTACATTATATAAATGATGTCATTGAATTTGGTAAGCATTCCACATTTCTTGCAAAATAAGTAGTTTGAATGTATATGAAAATTTGAAGCTTGCAATTGTTTTCCTCTCAAACATGTTGTCCCTAAATTATTCCAAAATTTGTCAACTTTTTCCTTTCAGCTTTATACACATGCGTTTTTTTTTATTAAAAAAATTACTATATAAAATTGATTATCTTATTGTATCCAAACAAAATTTTATTAAAATTGTTTTTCAACAAATTTTTCTAACAAAAAAAAATTTGACTATAATTATAATCAAGTATAACAAAATCAAGTGTATATATAATTAATTACTAAACTAATTTATTTTTCATAGATGTGTGAAAAGACACACTTAGGTGAGTTTGATTGTGTGGAGGAGAAAAAAATAAATTGAAGTAATATAATAGAAGTGTGGGATCCACACAAAAATTTCTTTAAGAATATAATTGAATTAATTATTAACTTGGGTTATAGTTTGGTGCTTATCCGTGACTACATGCAAACATTAACCAATTCTGGGAAAGAATTGTGATGAAAAATTCTAAAAATTAATGACAATAATTGGTTGGGTCCCAACCTTAAGCAGTGGATGTGTTGAGCTGAGAACCTTTTCCTCCGAAGAAAAGCACTTAGCCTTTATGGCAACCTTGACTTTTTACGTCCCAAAATCTATGTCCTCATCATGCTGTGTCGTTTTGGACTTTTCCCCTCCTTCTTAAACAGCCACCATTTCACTGACAACACCAACTCACAATCTCTCTGTTTCAAACTCAGAGTGGCATTCCCGTTATTCTACCCAAACCCATGTCTGGTTTATTCCAACTGCATGTGCCACTACACTAAATTAATTCTTTAAATGATGAATATTAATTAATTTGATTTATAACATTATATAAAAAAATATCATTGCAAATTCCAATTTTTAAAAAAAAAACAAATGTATTTCAAATTCCAATATGATATCTTATAGTATTGGTTAATCTAAATTTTCTTTCATTAAACTCTTAATAATGCCATTAACTAAGGTAGTAATGTTTTGGTGGGATATAACATTATTATTATTATAAAAGATATAAGTAAAAAATATTAATATTAATTAAAAATAAAATGATAATTATTTTAAAATAAGTTTTTTTCTTTACACGATGATTAATACAAGAAAAATAAGAAATTACTAGTAATGGAAAAAGAGATAATATTACATGAAGGGTATCGTTAACTTGCTCTATAAATATTGATTAAAGAATTAAAATAAGATAATTTTTAATGTGTAAATAATAAAAAAAGACAATAAAATCACGGAAAACACAATTTTGCATCTCCATATAAAAAATTTCTTCTCTTGATTCCTTAACTAGGAACCCATACTTGTTAGCATTTAAATTACATTACATTAAGTAAGTTCATAAAATAAATAAGAGACAGATTGCTTGCTTTATTCAAAGAAACATAATTAAATAGTAGTACTAGTTAATGAAATTTGTTGAAAATGGATCATTAATGAGCCTTAATTTCATGATAGAAAAATTAATTACTTATTAATATAAAAATTTATCAATGTATTTAATGCTATCTAATGTTTTAGAAGTATTATAATTAATCTATTGTTATTATAGATTATTAGAATTATCAGTATCATATTAATATAATGATTAGGATTAAAATATCAATCAGTGATTCTTTGAAAGTGTGCTAATCATCAATATATATATAGCACATGGTCTCTTTTAAGAAACAATTGACAGAAATTCCTCTGATAGATGGGTTGCGCGCTCGGAAAGCCGGCGGACGCCGGTGACCGTCGCCGGCATAGCACTGCGACTACCAGCGGCGGCCATAATCCCGCTAAGGTTCGGGAGAAGCAGAAGCCTCTACACGCCGGCGAACTTTCCGGCGTTATACCGGCACCAGAGCGCCGGAGACCTCGACTTGACTCATTCACTGCGAGCCACCAAGGGTGGCCTCCGTGGCTAATGGCCGTCGCCGGCGACGCCATCCGAGATTGGACTCCTCGTCGTGCCAACACGTTCGAGAAACTTGCTAAGGTAAACTAAAGAAGGTTCTTTCAAGTTTGAACTTGGAAGCTCAACTCCATTTCCCAAAAACTAAAAAAAAAAAAGATTTTTTTTTTTCTTAAAAGAGTGTTCGTGTTGTTTCCTTTTTTAATTTTTTTTTTCTTTCAAAAGTTTGAGTTTTTAACTGACCCGAATGAAGTTTTGATTGCTTTTTGTATGTTGTTCAGATTGGGCAAGGGACTTATAGCAATGTGTACAAAGCAAAAGACCTTGTGAGTGGGAAGATAGTGGCTTTGAAGAAGGTTAGATTTGATAATGTGGAGGCAGAGAGTGTGAAGTTCATGGCTAGAGAGATTCTTGTTTTGAGGAGGCTTGATCACCCTAATGTTGTGAAGCTTGAGGGGTTGGTTACTTCCAGAATATCATCGAGTCTTTACTTGGTATTTGAGTACATGGAGCATGATCTTGCTGGTCTTTCAGCTGCTGTTGGTGTCAAATTCTCTGAGCCACAGGTACCACTATTCTATGCTCTGATATTTTTCCAGTGGTGTCACCTCATCATTTTGTTGCCTTATTATCATACAATTTGAAGAACTATTAGCTCTTTTCATTAGTGGAGATTTTTTTTATTTGCTCCTAGAGCCTCCAAACCAAGCCCATCATCTTGGGTCCCATACATGCGCTGTTTTGAGCGTGTTTTTTACTTTTGATTTTGTATGATTCTTGCTCTGAAATTTCACATGTCACATCACTCCATAAAATGAAGTTAGCACTTGATTCGGAAGTTTTACTTTATCCCCGCTAGGATGCAAATACACCGAAGTAAAGAATTTGGCTGGGGAATTTTGAGAGTGGAGTTTAATTTGAAAAATATCATGCATTGAAATGCTTTGTTTTTTAAATGATGGGAATTTTGTTGAGGATTTTTTTTATAAGTAAAATAAGGGGGAATACGTCCACTTTTATGTTTCAAAATTCCATCTAATCCCCCAATGGATTCTTTGGTTGTTATGCTGGTATAAATATTTTTAAAATTGCAATTTATCCCTAGTTTAAATGGAATATATAGTTTGCATATCACATAGGGAGAGAGAAATTATTATATGGTCTTGAACCACCATAGTTCCAATTAATTTCACATGACACATAATTGAGTTTTATTAACTCTTTTTCTTAAACTGAAAAACTTAGCTACATTTTGCATAAAGATTCATGGGGATCACGGTCACGTGATGGTGTCTGGGACCATGTAATAATTTCTCCATCGGGAGGGTGGCGATCTTACATTGTGTACTGTTGCAAGCAGAATGTTAAATGATACAAATTTTATTCCTTGGTTTCATAGAGATAAAAAAACTTCGTACCCCATTACCCAGAGGCTCTTCGTTATGCGAAGGTATGGGAGAGGGATATTGTACGCAGCCTTACCCTTGCATATGCAAAGAGGCTGTTTCCGGATTCGAACCCATGACCAACAAGTTACCAAGGCACAACTTTACCGCTGCACCAGGGCTCGCCCTCCCTTGGTTTCATAGAGATATTGTGAAGTATTGCCTTTTCAAGTATCAGTAAGAATAGAAGGGAGGAGGAGTCTTTCATATTTAAAAATGAAAGGATAAAATGTACTAAAAGGCTGATTGTTTCTCAGTATGTTCTTTATGACAGGTCAAATGCTATATGAAGCAATTGCTATCTGGCCTTGAGCATTGCCACAGCAGAGGTGTTTTGCACCGTGATATTAAGGGTTCCAATCTGCTTATTGACAATGAAGGAATACTTAAAATTGCAGATTTTGGACTGGCAACTTTCTTTGATCCTAAGAAAAAGCATCCCATGACTAGTAGAGTCGTGACCCTTTGGTACCGTCCCCCTGAGCTTCTTCTGGGGTCTACCTCCTATGGTGTTGGCGTTGACCTTTGGAGTGCTGGCTGCATTTTGGCAGAACTACTTGCTGGAAAGCCAACCATGCCTGGCCGAACAGAGGTATTGCTCTGAATTGTTACATGAGTGGCTTTGTATCTAATTTTATTTTATAGGCTACTAACTTCAATGACTTATTATCTGTTAATCACCAGAAAACACACTGTAAACTTTGAAATTCTGAATACACTTAACCTCTAGTAAGCTTTAGGAAGTTACTATAGTATCAAATTTATGTTTCGATTCTGTTTCCTATATCTTGCAATGCCTATTTTCTGGAAGACACATATGACTGATTTTTTAAAATCTTGGACCTAGGTTGAGCAGCTGCACAAAATATTTAAGTTATGTGGCTCTCCATCTGATGAATACTGGAAGAAATATAGATTGCCAAATGCTACACTCTATAAGCCTCAGCAACCATATAAAAGAAACATTTTAGAAACATTCAAGGATTTTCCATCTTCTTCATTACCTCTGATTGAAACTCTTCTTGCAATAGATCCTGATGATCGTGGCACTACCTCGGCTGCTCTAAATAGTGAAGTGAGTGATCACTGTGGATTAGTATAGTATTTGAGTTCTTATGTATTAACTCACGTATTTTCTTTCTGCAGTTCTTTACCACTGAGCCCTATGCTTGTGAACCATCTAATTTACCAAAGTATCCTCCCACCAAAGAATTGGATATAAAACTGAGAGATGAAGAAGCAAGAAGGTTCAATTATTCAGTTATTGCCCTTGACAAGTTCTAGACTGATTTTTTGTCATGGTGCCCATTAAAACTTTTTTTTTTTTTACCATTCTCAGGCAGAAAGCTCTAAGTGGAAAAACTAATGCCGTTGATGGTGCCAGAAGGGTTAGAGTACGCGAGCGAGGTTTGGCCATTCCAGGCCCTGAAGCCAATGTAGAGATCCAAAATAACGTAGATGTATGCCAGAAGTTTCCATTATATTTGTCTTGTCTCCATATTTACTTGGAACTCACTTTAATTATGCTGTTGTTGAGTTTAACAGTCTGTTCCTTCTGCACACCCAAGTTCATGCACACAATTTTTATGTATATCCTAAGTCCAATTTACTCTATGTACTTGCACCAATATTCATGATATCTTGGCAGTTGCATGATAAAAGAATTCTATCAATTATAAAACTCTCTGGAACTTGAGACCTAGATTCTTTAGCATCATCTTTTGCTTAGGATTCTCTGATCTTAGGCTAGCTTGGCTTTTAAAAAATATTTTAGGTGTTGTATTGTCACTTCATTTTATAGAACTTTGTGATGAGTTTTGTTTGATCTAATGGTCCATGTCATGGTTATCCAAGCTTTCCACTTCAGCATTGTCTTATTTGTTTTCTTGAGCAACATTACATGTGTCTTCTCACTAATTTTCAGAGGTGGAGAGTTGTGACCCATGCAAATGCAAAAAGTAAGAGTGAGAAATTTCCACCTCCTCATCAGGATGGAGCTGTTGGATATCCGCTGGATGATTCAAACAAAAGAGCTGTTTCATTTGGAGCCACTGAAACTTCCTCTGCCTCTACCATATTTGATTCAAAATCTTGGGGATCGGTTACAAGTCATGATGCTGCAAGAGACAAAGGGAGGAAAACTAGTAAAGCAGATTCCCAGATGGCATCATCTTGGAAATTTATGCGTTCATTCAAGCTATCAGCAATTGGCCATTCATTTGATTTATTATTTAGAAGCAATTCAAGCAAATAATCTGTTCCTTTGGATTTTGGCATCCTAGAATGAGGAAAGGAATGACTGATGCCTTGATAAATCATTTTTGCCCCTGCATTGTGAATTTTATTTTATCTTTTTCCGCTTAATCCCATTGTTATGTACTCGTAGTGAATGTTCAATTTCCACTTGACATAACTAGAACGTTACTTTTTCCACTTGGTAAGTAATCCTTTTCAGGAAAATCTCCTAACACTTTCAGGTTAGTTAAGTAACTACAACTAAGTATAATTGCTTGTGCTTCGATCCTGTACATTAACCCTTTAAGTGAGGCTTTGCTGACAGCCCAACATGCCATTAGTGCCCCATCCAATAGTATTACAAGTGTCTCTTTGTTCTACAAATTTTATTCGGCAAAACAATAACTAAAGTTTGTTCCTGGCCAAAATATGAAGTATCGTCTGCAGGTAACTGTACTCTTGTCTCTGTTACCGAGGGTGTGTGCTGGTCTCAACTTGAAGGTAATGGTCAAATAAATGTATAATGAAAGAATCGCAATTTTGTCAAATTAACCACAAAGTTCAAACAAACAGTTCCAGAACCCCCCACCCATTGAAAATTACTATAGTAGAAGCTATAAAATATGCTTATCATATCAAGGTTTCAGTGAGCAGCATGTGAAAGGAAAGGGCCAATAAATGTACAGCGACTTGATAAGGAAAGTACATGGTACATGTCAACCTGAGTCACGCACCTGATGCATTAGTCTTAATCGCAATTCAAGAATGGTAGTAGTTGGTAAAAAAAAACCCACTTATAGTAGTAGTTGGTAGAACTTACTATGTTTGTCAATAACAATTCAAGTGCTATGCTTCCTCAGTAATGTCTTATCCTTATTTAATGACTTGATAAGGGGTTTTGTATTAATGGCATAGAAAGAAGCTCAATGTCTAGTTGGCTTCACTGAAATTTGCTCGCTGCAATTGGACATTGTTGTCAATTGGGCTAGGAACTAATGAGGTAGGTAGGTTGCTAGACAACTACTATGCCTTAAACCTGTGGCATGCGGTTATTTATAACTTATAACGAAAGGCGAAACCTTAAACCTTACGGCTGTAACTACCAAAACATGATGTATTAACAACCTCGGACTACCCTTGAATTTAAGAAGTTTTAATAAACGCCATTTGAAAGGCAGGAATCAAAAATTTATTTTGCATGAAACCAAAGCTGCTTCGGAAGTTGAAAATTTTGCCTAGGAAACTTGATAGTGTTGGCAAGAAAATTACCAATACACGTTCCTCTATTAGTACTAGTATACTACTATATTTTGTTATGTAGTCTTCATCCAATGGCGGTAATTTTTTTATTCTTATAATTTTACTATTAATTACGTAAAGATTAAAAAATAAAATTGAGCGTTCAGATTGAAGTTTCTGCAGACAATCCCCATTCCAAGATATACGCGTTCTCACAACTGTAAGTTGTCAATCTAGTAATTAGAGAATTTGTTTGTTAGTTATGTTAGTTGGCTGAAGAAACAAGGCATGTTGCCTATAAATAAGTGGGAAAAAGAGATCGTTTTGTCATTTGTGAGAGAATTGGGGCATTTGAACATTGAGAGGTGCAGATCTCAAAGTTCAGCAAGCTATGTAGTTTTTATTTTTTGTAATTGTGATTCAATTTTTATCAACTAGTATCAGAGCTCTTAAGCCTCTGATCTTGGGGTTCTTGGTGGAATTGTCGCGAAAATGTCTCGGATTAATTCCAATATTTGAAGGAAGAGAGCCCTATTGGTGGCTAATCAAGTGAGCAGTATTTTCAGCCAAACTAAGTTCATGAAACTACTGTGGGTTAAGTTGGTATTGGAGCGAGAAGCTCTCAAATGGTGGGTTTCTTAGAAGCATGGTGCATTTACATGTTTGTATTTGACCCAAGATGAGTGAGCTATTTTGAGTGGTAGAGTGAGATTGGATTGGTCACCATGCTTCAATTAATTGGTACATTGGGCTTCATTTCAACAGTCACAAGTCTTTCACCTATAGTACAAGGTGAAACTTTAGAAGGGCAATATTATTAAATAGTTGTTAGTTGTCAATTTGTAAGAAATTAGAGTTAGTTTGTTAGTTAATTAGATTAGTTGGTTGAAAAAATAAAACATGTTGCCTATAAATAAGAGAGGAGGAAAGAAAGATATCATCTTATCATTTGTAAGAGAATTAGGGCCTTTCCACATTGAGAGATACATACCCTTGAGGTGATTAAGTATGATAATTTGTGTATGATGCACAAATTTTTTTAGTCCTTGGATTAATCTTTTGTATATTATTTTGCTTCCCAGTTACCACACCCTATTATTGCTTTCACAAGTCCCTCCCCTGTTATGATACAGCATCTACATCAAATCACTCTCTATTTTATTCTTCCTTCTTCCCTCTCCACACCTCCAGCAACCCACCCCTTAACCACCTCCCATGATGCCTTCACCGGCAGTTTCCCTCCGTCCGACAATCCTCCACAGTCTCCAATGATCACTTCTACAAATCTCATATCCCAATTGAAATCTTAACCTAGTATTACATAGTTGCTTGGATTCTAAGAGAAATTTTCAAACAAGAAGGAAGCATTTCAGTCCAAATTCCAAAGGATGACAAGAGAAAACCAGCCCATCAATTTTTATTGTATTTTATTTCCAATGTACAACATACAAAAGAACTCTGATATAACAACAAAAAATTGATCTTTCATTTTGTACAGGAAGTAACTACCCATCAATATAGATTTATTTTTAAAAAAAGACTCACCTTCAAAGAGACATTAAAATTGACCCTTCGCTATTTCAATTCCAATCCCCATTAAAGTTGTTTGAAAACCCATTTGATTCACACATTGAATGAAAGTTTTACTCTTTTCAATACATAAAGTAGAAGAAAGATGAGTCTTGGATCAGTGTTGAAAGTTCAACTTATATCAAAACTCAACTTAACCGATGAGTGTTCCCACAAAGAAACTGAACTAAACACGATGAAATCCTCTTCATTGTAACATTAACATCCTCAACCAAGCCTTAAAAAACTTCCAAAACCCCATTTCTTAAAGCCTCGACAGTAGCTTCTTTAGTGTGACAACAAAGAGAATAGAGAACCATAAGAGCATACTAAACTCCCTTGGAGCTTTCATTCCTCAACACGCATGCCAGAATCTGCACACAACCACGAAATAGTTCCATCTTCTCCCTCCCCTCCTTGCACTTCGCCAAAACCCTAATGACCTCAACACTCCTCTCAAGCTCTGCACTCCCTTGCTTTACGACAATTGTTGGGGAAGGAGAAGACGACGTAGAGCACGATGACAACTTGTTGATGTGGAGGACAACGAGGCTGGTGAGGGGGTGATAGAGAGGAGGAGAGGAGGCCCTTGACAACGAGGCCAACTTTGGCGTCGTCGTCGAGGGAGAGGTGGCAAAGATGTGTTTGAGGCAGGTTATGAGGGCGGGAGAGTTGAAGAGGCAACGTCGGAAGAGGAAGTTGGAGTGGGAGAGGTGCGTAGAGTTTGGAGGGAAGAGGAAAAGAAGGGAATTGTAGGCAAGGTGGTTGAGGGGTGATTTGCCAGAGGTGCAGAGAGGGGAGGAGGAAAAATAAGATTGGGAGTAATTTGATGGAGAGGGTTTATCATAATAGGGGAGAAATAATATATCAAAGATTAATTTAAGGACTAAAAAAGTTTGCTCACCATACACAAATTATCACATTTGACCACCATAGTCTCTGCCCTAGAAAATATGCAAGTTAGACAATTTTTTTCTTTATAAAATTCTGATTCAATTTCTATCAGAGTGAGACTGGTAGGCGTTTTGGTTTGATCAGTGCAGATTTGCAATAAGCATATTAAAACATAAATGTGTTTCCCATCCCATTTGTTATTTTGGATGTTTCCCATCCTATTTGTTATTTTAGATGACACGGAATCAACTCACAATTAGAAAGAAAGCTAAACCATAAGTCTGTCTAACCTGTCCAAATCACAGGATGGTATCAAAGAGATTGAATAAATAAATCCCCAGCCAACAAAGTTCAGCACACTTAATAAATAATATATCTTCAAGTGTGCTAATCAGTTCAATATGGAGTTGTGTGCATAGAGAAGACTGTTCGGAGACCAATAGAGAAACTTTCAAGAGTACTTCTACCTTATATTCAAACAGGCCCATACGTGCCTCCTAGAAAGAGATTACTCTTTAAGGATACCCTTAGTACAAATACAAACACAAGACGTTGTGTTTGTGTGATCGTGTTTCATGAGGGATTGTTGTAATTATTTCTTAAAGCTTAAAGAAATAATAAATTGAAGCCAACCTGAACAACTAAACACGTGTCTTATGACACAATTTCTCTGGCGACTTTTGATCCCAAAAGAAACTGGAAAATTTCCCCACCGAAATTTATAAATGATGATTGATTAAAGGATCACAGAACAAGAAAAGATGGAGAAAATTTCCTACACAGCGTATTCATAGTGGACAGACAAAGCTGAAAATATGCAGGGACCCAAGGGGATCTACTTCTAGTCATGTAGAAAGTCACATGTACATAAATGATACTTTACAGCTATCCCATTTATAAGGATAAAAGTAGGGTCCAGCCATATCAATGTTCACAAAATTCAAGCATACCATGCTTATCAAGGCATGATTTCAACTAAAGGCCAGTCTTTGCAAGAGGTTCAAAACTGAACACGACTCAATACATATGAATGTCAGCAGGTTACTTGATAGTGATGTAGCGGTTTGTTCCATGTCTTGCCCAGTATTCCTTGAGATCCAATGGTATAGATAAATCATGGCCTTCAGACACCAACCTACTGAGAAGTCTTGTAAAGACACTTCCGCTCATCTTTCGTCCTCCAATCCGGGCATGGCGCTTGTTTGGAAGCTGTGGTAGCGGATACATAGACAATGTTGTGGTACAACAAGATGACTGCCATCCGCCATTCCCCCATTTGTAGCACTGTCGTGGTACACCAGTACATGTGCAAACTGGGACCAGCATGATAGTTTCATCAAATGCAACCAGATTCACGCCAACATCCTGCCTATCCCATTCAGATCTGATCTTTGTCCCTTCAGAAGAAGCCTGCCTATTTAAATCCTCTCCCATTTTCTTTACTTTGCAGGGTGGCTTTGATGCCTTAGAATTAATTACCTTGTTCTCCTTTGATCTCTTTGATTGATGAGAATTGACAGCTTCAGAAGGTATAACAGTCACTGGGGAGGCATCTCTTATTATCATATCCTTTGTGTTGTATGCAGCTTCAGTCATGTTAGATAGATGGTTAGAAGAATGGTGCATCCGTTTCGATCCACATTGAATTCCACCGCCAAATGGGAAGTTGACAGAATTATTCCGACTCTGAAGGGCAGCGAGGGCATTATCTCGTTCCAAAAGGGCATTATCCCTCTGAGCAAGTGCTTCATCCCTCTGCCGAATGGCTGCATCTCGAGCAGCCAAGGCTTCATTCTTTTCAGATATAGCAGCCTCTAGTTCAATTTCTAGAATGGCAGCCTGCCTTTCAGCCATAATGGACCTAATCTTCTTATTCATAACTAGTGCATTCGGCTCTTTTACTTGATGCTGGGAATCAGTATTCCACTGCACATGCAAAATCCAATCCAATTAATGAATCAAGTGACCAGTAGTACAAATCTAAACAAACAGAAAGCCCACTAAATCTGTGCATTCTATTTACCAGGGAATGTGCTCCTCTATAGTATTCCATCTTATGCCTGCCATTTTCGTGTTGGCGGCCATCATCCATTTTTCATCCAGAGGATTTTGAAACAGATGTGGTAGTTGGAGTGAAGAAGTCTTGGGGTTTAATTAATCAACAATCTCTAGATGAAAGGCAAATTCTGTTAACAAACAAGAAAAGCAGAAGTTTGGCATTAGGTCAATAAGCAAAAAAAAAAAAGAGCGAGAAATTTACAACTAAACTCGTGTAGAAACATCCAGCATGTAATGCTCCAAAACATCATTCTAATACAATTTATAAGGAATCTAGGAATTTTTTTATGACTCTGTTGGTAGTTCTTTATTTTATCTTATGCACTACATACAGAAGCAGACACGAGGACACAATTTATTGGACAAAAACTTAAGTGTTATAGCATTTATCGGCTCCAACAATGAACTATGTTCAATCTTTCCTAATTCCACTTTATCAGCTATAGCATTTATATGGTGAAATTTAAGAAGATAGACTGTGAAAGACTTTATTTCTGTTGCTAATAGGTAAAATTCATATAAGCTATATACATTCTAGCATAACAATTTGACTTTATCACTGATCAGATATCACAAATCTAAAACTCTTTAATTGAATGTTTGATACTTAAAAAAGGACCAGTTCAGCTTGAAAAGAAATAATTTTGTCAAATCCATACCTCCTGAACACTATCCTCCTGAACATTAGGAAACAGGCCATGCCCAAAAATCTAAAACTGTCAGACTCTAAAACTCCAACAGATTTGTGTGTGTTATGCACTTAAAAACATTTTAGTATAAACAAAAACTACCAATGAGAAAGTTACTGATAACAATTACAATAACATCCATTACAATACCATTTTTAAAACTTCACACATAACCTCAAGTTGCACAATGAGGAAAGAAAGACTTATAACCACCAAGCAGGTATTACTGCTCTCAGTATAGCTACCCGGAGTGAAGTAAATTTCCTCTATAATATACAGTACAATCAAGAACAGAGGCAACTTATAAGTTGCACATGGGAAAGAAAGGCGAAAGCTAATAAGCAAAGACCTAATTGTTTCACAAGCAATGGGAAAATGGCCATTTTCTCACTGCAAATGCCAGAAACAAACAGGCTATAAAATGGCAATCCGTACATCAAGATGCAATGGTAATAAAGCTAATGAATGCTCTTGTCCACCAAACTTAAGTAATCATATCCAAAGCACATAGTTCTTAATTTCTCACTACATGTCCCCTATTTCTCACAGAATATACAAGTTAATAACTGATATCATAGGCATCTCAAAAACATGTTACATGGGCTATAATTATACCAAAAACATGACTATTATTTTAATCTTCAAACAAAAAGATATGATCTCCAACTGTCTATGGATAAATATCATGACAAAAATATTTAACAGAGAACAAGAACATCATTAAACATAAATCCCTCAAAACTTACCAAGCAAAAGATGTTTCAATGTCACTGCCAAATCCCTCCCAATAATATTTCCTTAACATGAATCATACTGTATTGAAAGGAAGCAGACAGTGACAAAAAAAATTGAACCTTAGCTAATTGACTATTTTAATTTATCATAATTATGGATAGTTACAGAGAGCAAATACTACATAGATCTGGACTATCAACTACTGGCCGATCCCGAGATAGTAATATGGCAAAGAATAAGTTTTTATAAAAAAAAAAAAACTTCAATTCAAGAGCAAGAGAGCCTTGAACAGTTCCCAAAAAGGGAGGGAGAGAGAGAGAGACAAAGAAACGACCAATAAAGTCTAAAAGCAGAAGAAACCACCAAACACAATATTCGATCCATAATTCCATATTACTACGGCTAAGTGAAAATGCAACACTCCCAGTTAAAGAAAGAACCAAAGGTCCAAAACGACAGATATAATTTATAACTCATTGCTCAGATCACAGACAGCATGTTTTACATTTAAATACTAAAAAACAGAAACAAATGAATGGCATTCACCACTCTAAACTTTCCCCAAAGGTAAATAAGAAAAGCACACTATGTAACCTTTTTTTGTTTCCTTTTCACACGAATGTGACCAAACACACTTGTGATCACATCATTGTGCTAAAACCTGAAGTCAATCTCTAAAACCTTCTCCCATTTGACCAGTACTGTTCACAACACTCAATCCACGAACACATGACAAAAAATTAAAACAAAAAGCTTCTTTTTTCAATCTCCCAATTCAGGAATTTCTACACAGAAGCTAAAAGCAAACATGCAATGCAAAGACGAAAAGAAAATCCAAAGGGGGGTGCGGCGAAATTAAGTGAGAATTACGGAATTGCAGTGTGCAACGAATCCCATAGTGAATTTGAGAATACCAAAAAAGTAGCACTGAAAAGAGTGAAAAGTTGCAGTAAAAGGTTAGGGACATTGCCTTACCTAGAAAGCTTCAGAAATTGAAAAAGGTAATTGGTACGGAGGGAGAAGGAGGAGGGAGAGAGAGAGTAAAATGTGGAATGAGAGAGAAAACTTAGAGCTAGAATGGAATCGAAGGGAAAGAAGAGAGAGAAATGTGAAGGAGAATAAGAAGATACCTGCAAGGTTCAACGAAACCGTCGTTCGTTTGACACTGCTCTGCTAGCGTTGCGTTGCGTTGCGTTTCACTCTTCTTCTTCACCTTTTACCACTCCGTCTCATGTTTCTTTTTCATCACTAATTAATAATTTCCTTTTTCTTTTTGTTAAGATAACTTGCTTATGTAAGGATGGTGATTAAAAAATAAATAAACTATGTTTCTTATCCTTAATTTTGGGGGTGTATATTTTTTTACCCTAATAAAAAAATTATTTCTTTGATTTATAAAGCTTTTTTTCATTAGCCACTTACTAACAGAATGTTATTAAGCATAGCTACCTACAACATTGTGTCACATGGCATTTATTTTTTATTTTTTATTTGCAAGGTCTGCAAGATAGAAAAAAAAAAGTCCAAAATCTATTTTTCCTCATTTCATCTCCCCCTCTAGTTGCTCAATGTCCATCCTCCTTCCAATTGCTTCCTTCTAGAAAATTAAAACATGTCATGCCTAATCAAAGAGAATGTCAAGCAAGAGAGAGAAAAAAAGAAAAGGGAAGAAAAAGTGGCGGAGAGACAGTATGTAATATGTAGCTGTAGAATTTTTTTTCTTTTACAGTATTTTCCATTGATAGATCGAGAGAGGAAGTTAAGGATTGTCAATTTTTTCGTTGTCAGTACTTTAATGTAAGATGGATAGAATCCACAAGCATGCTATGTGGCTTGAGAATGTATTGCAATGGATGAATTTGTTGTAGTTTTGATGGGTATTACAAAATACAAATTCTCATATTGTTTATGATAGTTTTGGTTCACTAAAAACCTACCAAGCCTATTTGTCGTAGTATTTTTTAAATTTTTTTTACATGTAAAATACATATAAAAGGAAAAAATGGATCACAATGACCCGGTATAAAATGAACTATTTTTATTTTGTGTCTTTGATTTATATATGGGTCAACGATTTACTGGTTCAATTTATTTTATCACTCATAATTTGTTAATAATCTCTAAACTATTTCAAGAACAAACCAATTTTCAATCTACTATAAAGCAACAACAATAATAGAATTTGTGTTAATAAAATAACTAACAAAATACAGAAAATTTTAAGTAATTAATGTAAAATTATAACTTATTTATTATTTTTAAAATTTGCAATTATTTTATTTATGAGTTCATTCTTCTTTAATTTATGTTCTAGAGCTCGATGATAAATTATTAGACAAACTTTAAAAAGACTTGTGTGCTCTACAAAACAATAAAATTAGTCTTAAACATAGATATATCGATTTACCCTCAATAGTAAATATATGTAAACATAAAAAATCCATCATTATTTAGCAACTATCTTTTTCTTAATTTAACAACTTCTAATTTGAGATTAATGAATAACTTCAAACCATACATGGAGTTACACAACTCAGAATTCCTTACTCAACAAAGCACAAATAATCAAATTTTATTTTAACAAAATTGAAAACATACAATCACCCTAACATATGTCCTTGTTAATCAAACCCTAAACATGTCTTTAATTTTTGAAAAACTATTCATGGTACTTAAATTAATTGACACTCATTTTTTATAAGAAAAAAAAAAAAAGAGTATGTTACTATGTTTATCCATGATCTCTTTTTTTTCCCCACAATTTGTTTCCTAATTTAAATAAAGAATAAATGGAAGTACCACTAACAGGTTCGGTCGAAAACGTGGTGGTTCTGTCGACAATGTGGTGTGCATCATGAGCTTCTATTAGTTAAGAGTTACACTAGACATGAACATATCCTTATATCCAAAAAAGGGTTACAATTAGTACACACTACATCTTCAAGACGCACAATCACTCACTCTACATTCTTCTATTTCCTCTATCCCTAATTTCCCAATTCGTCCCTAATTCTGCATTTTGCAGACACTTAATTACCCGCAATGGCAGAGATTCAGCCGCCGGAGGGCCAAATAAACGGTGCCGTGGGAACCCTAATTCTTCACTCCTCGGAGCCTTCCATCGGATCGAAGCGGCAGCGGCGGCCGAGCGTCCGATTGGGCGACATCGGCGGCGACCAGCCCTACGATCCCCACGCCCGCCGCAACCCGAAGCCGTGGAAACTCGCCTTCGACAGTCACCACCACCACCACCACCACCACCGCAGCAAGGACAAGGACCCAGGTAAACCCTCCAAGACTCGTCCTTTAACGAACCTGAGCGAGTTTAACGAAACCCTAGAACCTTGCAACGACCGAGAACCGGGGAACATCGACACCGTCGCAATTGGCAGCTGGAAGGTCAAGGAGTCCAAGAAGAGAGGCTCCGTCGCCACCAAGAGGGTCAGATCGAATTGGGTTTTGCGAATCGACGATGGCGGTGGCGACAACGGTGGCGACGAGGGAGAGGGAGAGAAGTATAATAACGGGGAAGAAGATGGGGATGACGATGATGGGTATCGGGAATTTGAGGTAGAGAATTCGGAGAGCCCTTTGAAGGAGCAAAGCCCTATTCATAGTATGGAGAATTTGGGGGTTGATGGGCATAGGAGGGTTTTTAAGGGTAGGGAAAGGGAACAGCATCATGATGGGGTTGAGCTATCTGCACCGTCTGATACTGATGTGAGGGATTGGAAGTGTGGGGATAGGAACAATGAGAATGGTGGTGGGAGGGTTAGGGGTGTTGAAGATGGGGTTAGGGTTTGGCTTAATGGATTGGGGTTAGGTCGCTATGCGCCTGTGTTTGAAGTGCATGAGGTGGATGATGAGGTTTTGCCCATGTTGACTCTAGAGGATCTCAAGGATATGGGGATTAGTGCTGTTGGGTCAAGGAGAAAAATGTACACTGCCATTCAGAAGCTTGGAAAGGGCTTCTCCTGAGCTGAGCTTGTTTTTGGTGATGCTGCCAGAGGCCGGATGTAGATTCTCAGCTTTAGCGAATTATTCAGATGCGTGTGTTTGAGCTCAACTGAACTGAACTGAGTTTTAGTATGTTCTTTCATGACTCTTTTTTTGTTTAGGGTTGGAAACGTTAGGACCTCACATGTTATTATTTAAGAAACAAATATCCTTCTTGAAATCCAGTGCAAGTAAATATAACTCAGCGAATTTTGTTGGAGCTATTCATTGAATTGTTTATTTTTCCTGAAGCAATTCTAGTTGTTGTATTTCTCTGATGACTTGGATGGGCGATGCCAAGGAAAAATAGACATGGTATGGTATAGCTTGTTTGGAAAGTTTTTTCCTCAAAAGAAAAGGGACATGCTGTTTAATTTCCTCATTCTGTCTATTGGGATGATAACTATAATTTTTTCTGGTCTTCTTGCAAAGTTCTTGTTTAGACCTTGTTTACCAAAGTTGTGTAGGCTAAAACAAGCAGCATTTTGTTTGCGTCAATACTTGTGTTGTGTTGCTTTTTTACATTTAGTGATATGGTCATAAAGTAACAATTGTTAATTGGTTTAGTCTACATTACACAGCTTTTGTAAATGTTGTCTATGGAAATGTCTTAGTTATGTGGGTACTAGGATGTAGTGTTTTTTGATGTGTTACAATGCCCAGAGAACTGATATTTTCCTCCAAAATTTAGCATATTTCATTTGGGTGCCAATGTGCTATTATTGAGGTAAATTAATTATTACAATTTTTAGCACATCTATTTTGTAGATATGATCGCCAACTGGTTTGGTTTTATCTGATTATCATGGTATTTTATGATGTTGATTTATTCTGAATTTCATTGTTGCTTGCTATTAATTCTTTTGGAAACATCTGTTTCTCTAGCCGCGTTCAACACCTAGCAGCAGGATGGATTCAAGTTTGCGATATGATGTAAATTATGATGTAAATTCTGTCCGTGTTTGGAATTTGGTGTCTGACTGTTCAACAATGTTTTATATTTTAATCAGGATTGTTGGAATTGGCTGAGCTAGTGTTTAGTTACTGTGTTTTGTTGTTGCCTCTAAAGCTTCTCTTTTCTTGGGTGGATGTGCTATGGTTTATGAGAACACACTTGCAGTTACTTTTTTACATAGCTGGAGTGTGACTTTGATGGTGGTCAGTATTGCTGTTTGGCAGAAACAATATAAAGCATGTAATGCTGCCATAGAATTATTTGTCTTGTATTATCTAGTGATGGAGGCACCATCTAAAAGTGGCAAATTTAGTTGTTCTTAGTGGAGCATGAGTGAGTGTATCTTACTATTGGTTGATGCTCCTTGAAATTTGAGTGCATTTCTACTGCGTTTTCTGCTATATCTATCTTTGGATTAACATATTTGAAATCAATTATTTTAACAAGGTGGATCAATTTGATAAAAGATGAATGAAAGTAGAAGGAAGCTCCATTGAGAGAATGAATATTTGCCAAAAGAATAACATGTCTTGTACTTGATTATATTTAAGAATAAAAGGCCTTGACAAAACATACCGTATGACACTTCTGCGAAGATGTGTGGGACTCCTACTGATGGGACCAAAGTATTTTGACTGTTGTTCTTGCTAGGAGATTAACTGATTAATAGAGGTAAGGAATCGAAGATTGTGTTTGATGATTGCATTGCATCCATGGAGAGCAAACGTCTTATAAAGAGATGGAAATTATATGATAGTGATTGTGAGTTACTTAGTAGTAGTATGAGTCATGTATCAAATTGCCACTATCAATTTTCACCGTGAATTATTAATTTATGTACACCTTTTAGCTAGCAGAGGTACGTACGGACCGCATGTTTGGTTGTGTGTATGCTGCCGTCACTGTTGAAATCACTATTGTCATGATATGTTCTTGCTGTTGTTCAGATCAGTGGTTCAAGCCATCAAATGAAACAAGTTTTCTAATCACTAGATTACAACTATTGTAACCAGCTTGGAGACAAGGATCAGAAGTACAGTCCAAGTGGAGGAGTGCAATTCAATTCACTTGACCATTCCATTCCAAATTCTAAACAAGATTCAAACAGATTTGTTATCCGGTCATCCATCTTGTGTGAAATATTGCTTGATTATAATAAAGGCTAGCTACTATAGCAGTACATATATAACCAATTATCATCAGTATGGCCTTAATTTGTAGTGGGAATGGAATAGTAATGGGTAAGTGTTAATTTATTGACAACTGAATCAATTTTATCACAGGTAATAAAGATTAAAATGAAAGTTCAAGTGTCGAATTATTAAGATGAGAAGAAAGACATAAAGAATTAGAAGTCTAAAATTTAGAGTAAGGCAAAGAGAAAAATAATAGAAAAAAATAAAGAACAATTTAATGCAATAGATGAAATTGAAATATTATAATGTTAGGGTTTAATATACCAAAATTACTTATAATGTAATGTAGGAGATTTTCTCTAATTTATAAAATTCTTGTTTTCATTTGCATCTACTGAATTATTCTATTTCTGTTTCTCGCACGAAAGACCTAGTTTATTTATTATTTTTTCTCAATTTTTTTTGCAGAGATAAAATACCAAATTGCATTAAGATAAGAGATGCAAAAATTCTTAGGCAAAATAAAAATTAATCTATTTCTAGCAATGAATTTATTCAGATATCATTTCCTAGTTTTTTAGAAAATAATCATTTTTCAATGCATTACCCTCTAAACATTATATGGATAATCAGACCATAATAACAATAATAACAGGTAAGTAAAGAGAAGAATAATAGAACAAAATAATATTAATTAGATAATAGACAGAGAATTACATTACAAGAGTTTGACCTTCAGACTCCCAACAATGGGGTTTAGTCTCTCATAGTCATGAGAGACTTTACATTTCAAGAGTTAATAGGGATGGAAGAAGGAGCTGGATGACTAATAATAAGAAAAAAGGAAATGAGTAAGGAGAGAGGGTTTCCCCTAAGAGAGAAGGTGTTATTTTCTTCTGCTTCCTGTTACTTTTATAAGCACGAGGTAGCTTACATTTTATGTTGACTTCGCGCTAAGTGTGCTTTGGGCTTTCATTGTGGGCCTTCTCGCGCTAAGCCTCCTGACTTATGCCCTGAGTGAGACTTCGCGTTAAACGAGAGTTACGCATTGAACGAGACTTCGCGCTGAGCCTGAATTGTATGCTGAGCGAGCTGTCTAATCCTTTCAACTCTTCTTCAATGTTTTTTCTTCCTCATTTTTCATCAATTTTCCTCTAAAATACTTTAATTCTTTTTCTTTTGACTTTTACTAATAAAAAATTACACAGATGTTAATTTTTTTGTTATTCTATTAAAAATAATAATAAAGTGAAGAAATTATTATCATTATTTAAAAAATGACTATTAATTTAGTTCAAATTTCATAATTATCAATAAAAAATCCGTGGATGAATTCATATTGATACAAGTAAAATTATTCATTCTCGTATGCTATGAATATTTATACACTCATTCAGATTTATTATTCACCTTTACCAAATAAAAAAAGATTTATTATTCACCTTTTTTACCGTACATAAAGAATAAATGGTTCCACTTCATGTCATCCAATGAACAAGCATGTGGTTGAAGATGAACTTAATGCCAGAAAAATAGATAAGAAAAAAAAATACCAGATCACCAGTACCATCATTGTGACGTTTAAATAATAAGTTATAATTCAGCCTTGTTTCCATAAAAATAAAAAATAAAAAGTTGATTACGTCAACTTTTAATGGCAGATAAAATTTGTTATGCAGCTGGTGGTGATATTAAATTTCCCTCAAGATGGCCAGGACATAATGCCATTCGAATATATAATGTCACCAAGCCATAATACTAGTCTTTATTTTTCTCCACACATCATTTCATTAGCTTATATTTTCATTGGCTTGGAGGTGAAAGGAGAAGAGAAGGGAAGAGAGTTTTACTAATAAAAATTAACAAACTAACATTGATTAATAAAAAAAATTAATTTATATTTTTCATATACCAAATGTCACTTTTTACATTTTTATGTTACTTTGCAATTGACACAAATTGTCTTCATTTAAGAAGCTCGAACACCGCAAAAATAGATTTAAAGGGAAAAAAAAACAAGAACCATACAACTTACAATATGTGGGGCTTGCCTTAAAAAAATGTGGGGTTAGTTTCCTATTTGGTAGTCTATCTTCGATATGGTGAGACCTTCATGAATTTCAATCAATAATATAAAAAAATATTTAAAAAAAGTATTATAGAAAAATGAAAGGTGTTGTTAATACTTCTAAAAAAGAGATGATGGATCTTGATTAGTAATATTGATAAGAAAAATTATGTATGGACATTCCATACTATTTAACACTTAGAGAGAAAGGGATAAAGAGAGAGAAATGTAAAATATAATACTATTTATATACAAAAAGAAAGATACAGATAAATAAAGAATACATACATGATTGTCAATGTATAAATAAATGACTTTTTTCTGGATCCTAAAAGCAAAATGTTAAGAATGATTTACTCAAAGAATACCACTCAAAACTCAAAAGACACTACCTGGAGTTGCCACATATCATAGAGTGTATATATGTATGTGATAGCAAACACAGTACATTCACCAGCTAGCAGTGGTTTAAATTTTCCTTAAATGATAAACAATTTAACCTGCGTATTGTAAGAGTGAAGAAGGTCTAACAAGTAAGACAAGAGGCATGCAAATAGCCGAGGAAGCTTGCCAATTTACCAAACAAGGGTCTTCATATGAGACAAATTAATTAAATAAAGTCCCGTAGAATGGAATAGTTAGGCAAGTCCATCCTTGGCTACCAGACATGACTCTTGTCTACATGCAAGACCCTTTCTCTCAATTTGATGACTTCTGATTTATCTATGTTATGTTAACACCCAATGACAAACCTCCTATTTATACCCGACACCTCACACTTCAAATGGTAGTCATAATGTGACACAAACATATATATGTACATTAACTCGGTGGCATAATGCTACATATATTCCTTGTTATCAATTAAATGTGTTATTACTTAGTCTCATCCATGACTTCTCCTTGCACATCAAACTTTTATCCAATGAACTATGGCGAAAGCCAGAGATAGAGATAGAAGAATATGTTCCAAAAAGTCAAAAACTAGCTAGGAGGGACCAAGCTGCTCATACATATCGTGGCAGGGGTGGAAAAGGCAGAATTGTCTGCAGGTACTACCACAGTTTGGATGTTGATAAACCAACTTGCATTGATATTCTTTGCGTTCTGACATTCCATTTCATTTCTAAGTTCTCACCGCAATTATAAAATTGATTTGATGGTAAAAAGATACGAAAAAGATCCTAAGTTTTAAAAAATTAATAATTAACAACTGTCATTTGTGGATAGAAAAAAAATCTAATGCTTCTACTCATCGTAATAACAAATATTCACCTTTGGCATTTTTTTTCAGCAAAGTAGAAAGGCGTCATTCTTTATCTGTAATATAATTAAATGGAATCTACCAAAATTATATAAAGGAACAAGCTCCAACAAACTTTTTATTTATAGATAACTATAAATTTCAGTTTAATTGAGAAATGATGATAAAGTGTGTGCCATATATGTTCACTTTAATTCATACCCTGTCATTTGCAAGAAAATTTTAATATCCTTTAATAAGTTCACAGTCAAACGGTGATTGGGATCTTGAGCTTTATTTTCCTTCAGCTTTATGAGCTCTTAGTATTCTAATTTTTTTTAACTATACTACAATGTTCTGGAAATCCATATACATCCATATTAAAGACAAAAGGATTGGTGGATTACCAAAACAACTGGGAAGTAATCAGTCAAGTGATCAAATTGGTTTATAGCTTTACAATTCGGGTAGAAAAAAACAAAACACAAGATTTTTCGTCTCAATTTCATAGTTGACTTCACTCCCTTTATTCCTTTATTATGAGGTAAAAGAAACTCCTTACATAAAACAAAAAAGAATTAGAGAATCAATTTAATCGAGTTGACTTCAAAATTGTGGTCACGCAAATAAATTTTCAGCTGTACCATTGCAAGCATATAGCCCTAATTAGCAATATATGCATTATTCCAATCTAGCTTCCCCGTCAAGTTAAGAGAGTATATCTATGTCTTCACGTGCATTCAACTTTCTAACATTTTTAATTACGATAAAATGAAAAAGAAAATTGAAGTCAATTTTGTTTCTGTTGCAGGCAAATAATATAGAGCGGTTCCTTCTGCTTTTAGTCCTCTAGACTACTTCCTTCCCACAACAAGTATTGTTCTTTCTAGCTCAAAGGCATATCCTATGAACTATACTACTGAGCCCTGGCCCTTTAAGTTCTCAATCTTCCTTAGAGTAACTTCCCGAGTTTTCTATATCATTCTAAATAATTTATTCTTATTATTAATCTTTCTAATCATATAGTGTAATATAACATATTTTTCGTTTTCTAGACTAGTTCTTGACACGAATCATTTTAGTTTTTTTTATTAGCTAATCTTCAAATTTCACCTGTTCGATTTTGCACCATATATTTTGCCACCATAATTAAGTAAAATTATACTATGATTTGTATATAATAGCATTATTTTTTTTCGAAAGTATATAATAACATTCTTTTAATTATTTAATTATTTTAAAATTTTAATTGTTTAAATAAATTCTTAGTAGTCAAAGTTACTCAACCAGCAATCACATGGATCAACTGGTGTGAAATTATTTCAATCTAACTAGAAGTATCAGGTTTAAATCATGAGTACACACTTGCGTTAAATACTTAAAAAATGAGTTTTATTTTTTATAGGATACTTGGTTTGAATATGATTGTCTTAAGTGAAGAATACTTGTAATTTCTAAAAAAAAAAAAAAGTCAAAGTTACTAAAAAAGAAACCTTACCTTGTTAATGCATAATGTTCTATAGTTTTAACTCTTTTTTATGTAAGCTATTTGAGTTTTAACTTGACTTAAAAACGACAATTTGTTGTCAATTTATATAATGATAGAAAGGATTCAATTTACAAGGTTAATTCGATTCAATGAGCCTACTGTCTACAGCCCAACCTGATTAATAGGCCTTATATCCCAACAAAATTTATGAAACATGGCCTGGCCCATTGAAAACCCAACTAAGAAATACTTGCCGGGTACTGGGCATTTTGGCTTTTGTTTGCATTCTACTCTTTTGTTTCATGACAAAAAGGAAAAGAATTATGGAAGCATTAAAAAGAAAATGTCCATGCATCAAGCAACAAAATAATTATTTTATTCAAGTTGTATACCATATAATTATTTTTATGCTCAATTTTTGTCGTTGAAAATTAAGAAATTGCTGTCGTCGTTCTTCTCATATTGTATTTGAAATATGTATGATATTTCTTTTTGATAATATGTTTTGAAATATAGTAATTTTCTCCTTTTTAGGGGTGTTCTTGGTAAATTTGACACCTTTAAATTGAGGGAAATGCTGTACTAATAAAATCAACTATTAATATTATAACCGACTTCGGAGTTTATGTATGTACTAGATTTTTATCATAATTTTAATTATTAGTTTTTTTTATTAATGATTATAAATCACTTTATTCGATCTTTAAAATATTCTTTCTCGCTTCCTAACCGGAAGACATAGCAGGTGGCTATTTAATATTTAATATGCAAAGTAAGATTTTTCATAGGTAGCATATATATGAAATGAAATTAAGAAAGATATAACAAGGACAAGAGGAGTTCAAGAGGATCAAGGAACTGAAGAGGAGAAAAGCAAGTGGTAAGTGCACTGTTGGGACAGCCCATGTCCAAAGTGTTACAAATCAACGGCAATTTCTATTTCAATATTTCTTCTTCGTCAAAGATAAAAGGGACAGGGCAATTATATGGTAAGGGATCATACCTAAGTGGGCTCCGTATCACACAGGGCATGGGTTCCTTCCTATGCGTAGAACTTTGGGACTCGTTTTATCAAGAGGAATAGGAATTAAGAATGTTCACGATTCAGTTTGAATTAGTTTTTAACTAAAAATTCATTTGAACTGCAAATAAAAATAATATGTAGTTTGATGTGAAAACACACATTATAGGTTAGAAAGTCAGATTGGACTTAATTCAATTTTATAAAATTGACTTGCGAAGAATTGTTTTACATTTATATTTATTTCGATATTATTCAATCCGTGTAATAAAAGCTGGTGTGAAACAATCAAACAAAAAGCTGCACCAAAAATAATGCAAATGTTATTACATGCAAGTACTCATTTGTTCTTTTCCCCTCTTGATACAGATATATTTACAAAATTTGTCAGAATCAAACTGCAACTGTGCCGACCATGTTTTTTTTAGCACAATCATATAGTTCAAGCAGCCGGAGACACATCCCAGAGTTTTTCTTTCTTCTTTTTTTAGCCATATTTCTTGCAATCTGTCACGTTATTTTCGTATCATAATTCATAACGAACCCCCTACATACCCGCCAAATAGTCTTCTATTTAAAGAGGTTCTGAAAAACAAAATAATTGTATTTTCTTTATTATGGTCATTCTTTTTCCGAATTTGATTTTCCATTATTTCAATTATATAATTTTGGTCTATTCGATAATTTAACATCAAATATTTATTGGAATCTTTTTTAAATGACAACAACAATGTTTAAATCTATAACTCTGCAAATTATTTAAATCTAGTTATCTTTAACACAGAAATGTTGAGTTATTACTCTATTGTATATAATCAAGATTGAACATAAATATTATTATTTGAATTTATTTTTTGGCAAAAATAATTTTTAATTAGGTTTCACTTATCTTTTAATTAAATTTTGAATTAGTCAAGATTTTTTTATAAATTTAAAGGTTAAGGAAAAAATAATTACTCCATTGCAGTAATATTTATATAAGTATTAAATATCAAGTTTACAAATAAACCAATTAAAATTGCACCATTCAAATAGCAAATGATCAAATTTGTAAAAAAAAACTAAATTCCACAAAATAGAAATAATGAAAAATACTATTTAAAGAAGAAGAAAAACCTCGAACACGCATGCCCTAATTAAAATGAAATATTAACAAACCAATAATAATTACTGCTACTTTCTGCTGAGCAAAGTTGTTGCATCATTGTCACACACCTACTTCCATCTCGAGCAAATTAATAGACGCAATTGGATGCAAAGAACACCCGACAAACCATGTATTCCGCCAATTAGATCCTTAATGCCGGATCAATCTTTACCAAATTACACTATCACTTCACAGACTACAAATTAAAGCATGACACTTATGCATGATGTTACAAATTATTATAGTAATATGGCTTTATACTTATAATTAGCATCAAATAAGATTGATCTATCGGTGATGAGTTTTTTTATTAAAAATCTCAATTCACGCTAATTACGTCAAAATCATACTCTAGCTTTTTGAGGACCCATGAAAAGATTTCATTTCAGACTTCATTCAATTTTGGAAATTAATCATGCATTCATGCTGTTTAGCTAGGAGGGCTGGACCGAACCCAAGATATCGGTGTATCCATACATGGATATGTGACATATGTCGGCATAGTAATAAGGACAAACAAGCTGATTAAGCTTATGATATATAAGTCTCATCATGTCATTTAAGTGTTTTTATTAAACAACACCTGGATCTAATAGTTCCATTATAGTAGATATTTCCTCCGAATTGAATTATGCAAAAAAAATTAATGTGTTCAGTTAAAATATAAGTAATTTTTTATTAACTATCACCTATTTAATGATGTATTTCTAAAATATTTTAAATTTAATTGGTGTTTTATTTTGAACATTTTTTTCTTATTTTATCCTATGTAATTAATGTAGAGGGTATTTTAGGAAGCGAATTAACTTTTTTATTGAGACAAACAAAATTAAATGAAGTTAACTATTCTCTGTTCCAAAATATATGATGTTTTTTAGAAAAATTATTCCAAAATATATTATTTTGCAAAATTAATGTTACATTCATTACTTTTTCCCTAGACTATTCTTAATAAATATTTAGTGGGAATAATACATAAGAAGAGTAAATGAATCATTAATTAGAGAGATATATAAAAGATATATTAAAAAGTTATCTAATATTTTCTTTAAAATTTAATAAATTAATTGTATTGCTTAATACATGTACAAAAACTTTAAACATCATATATTCTGAATAGGGTAATTAATTTTTTTTATGGGTATGATTCAGATTTTTTTATATTTCAATCCGGATGGAGTATGTGCTTTATTGCTTTTAATGGTAAATATTATTGCTTCCTAGTCCCTACGACCCTAAATACCAAATTAACCTACTTTTCAATTATTTAATTAGCTATATATAACCCCCAACCCACTGCCATAGATGCTAGTGTGTTTTAAGGCATGCATGTAGATTCTATATTTCCAAGTCAAAGAAGCACACATTGACTAAAAACGACTTTGGAAATCACTGAAGCTATAGTATATATGAAGCCTGCATCTTTTTCCCACCAAAGAAAAAGCTAGGAGAGCTACCAAGTACCAAACAATAACATGCAAGGATGATTAAGGCATAAACTTAATTATAAAGTAGTAATGATGATTCAGCCTTTAAGATGTGACGTCTCACAAAAGGGTGTCATATGAAATGGAAGGGAAGACTCTAGGAATATGTACGTGGCCACCTTCAAATTGGAGGAAAGTCACATACAATTGGTAGGCTATATATGTGGTGCAAGGTTATAGTCTTGTAGATCGATATTGAAAGCCTCGTGTATGTGATGATGATGAAGTGAAACTGGGAATCTATATGTCTTTCTTCTAAAAACAAAATCAGAGATAGTACTGTTTCACCAGCCTTTAACTGGTTTCACCATGTGCGGGAGAAAGTTTGACACGCGTGAAAATTAAAGGTTGCTTTATTATGTATATATAGTTGCAAAAAAGTCAGGTAGGGTTTGGATGCTGACTTGTCATAGGTTGTACGCGCACACAATTAATAGATGTGTCAATTTTATTTTAACTCCATCCGCTGTGACATTGGTTTGATCGGGTCGGGAGACATTTCTAGTGTTTGTTTCACAGCAAAACTACATTTGTTTCTGTCACATCACAAATTGATAAAAAGATTCCTTTTGAAGAGAGGTTCCTTTTCTTTTCCCTCTATTAATTTTTACACCATAAACTAATTAACAAGTCTACTCAAGAAATGTTAGCTTATATGTATTAATATTGTTGCTCATAGCACCAAAAAAAAATATTGTTGCTCATTTAATGAAAGTTCAAATCCAAAATATTGGTATAGATGGAATGATGCATATGATCGGTGAGGAGAAAGCAAAATGTGAGTGGACAAATACAAAACACAAACTCCACATAGAATATCTATACATATCCTCGGGGATAGCTCAAAGTAGGGTTAGTCGAACCGTGAGGGAAATCTAAAGTAATTTTTTTAAAAATATTTTAAATGTGAGTTATATTTGACTTTTTTTATTAACATTTGTCTTTCTATCAAAATATAAGAACTTTTGTTTAATAGAAAATAATCACAAATATTTTTTTTTTGGACATAAAATTTAAACTTTCGTTGTTTTATCATTAAGTCGGTCATGATAACTTAAAGGAAAAAAAATCATTTAGTCGCTAGTAGAGATGAAATAATTTCATCCTTTTATACTACAAATATTCACGTTGCTTGAGAAATGAAATCTAACCCTAACTTTTAGGGTTTCACTTTGTATTTATTTATACGAGGAAACGTCTTGGCCATGCATAAATGTCTTTTTTTTTCGTTGCGTAAGTTGTTTGCCTGGCCCACCGCTAGCGTTTGTCACATAACTGGAGAATAGCACTTTTGTAAAGAAAGACACAATTAGGGGCAACTATTATTGTCTCATATCCCTCATGCTTTACCATTTTCGAAAGCAAACAGAGCAAACAGTGTTATAAAGGAAGTCGGGAAGAAGATAGGATCACTGTCCATTGCATTATTACATAATAATTAGTAGGTAGGTATTCTGAATAAATATAAGTAAATAATAATTAATAGTGGTCAGGAAAAAATAATGCAATTAATAGAAGATTTTTGTTTGTGATAAAAATATATATAGGTGTTTAACTATTTTTAGTTTTAAATTGTGTGTGTGTGGGTATATATATATATATCGAAAACTAGCAAATATTTCACGAATATTGTGTTGACGTGTTATCTTAACTACGTAAAATTATTTTAATAATTTGTTATAAGCAATGGGTAACAATTAGGTTGGGGGAGATAGGCAACTCTGTATTTAAAAACTGCAAACTATTGCTTTTTAATTAGGCTTTTGCACTAGATAGCTACATGCCATGGTTGGGATTTTTAAGTTTGTATCCTTATGTTTTGCTACCATTGGTGCCTTTATTATAAAAGTTTATTTCACTGATTAAAAATAATAGGTTGGGGGTTCTTCAATATTGTATGATTTTTTTTTAATTTAGGTTTATCAACCTAAATTTAATGACCAATATATCTTGAGATACTAATATTTGATTAAAAAGTTACCTTCTCCTAATAAATATTTTTGTATACGCACAAATTCAATATCAAACATTTGACCAAATACTTAAGGAAATAATTTTTTTAATTCTTAAAAGTTATAGATCCATGACAAATTCATACACTTTATTCAATCAACTGAACTATCATATCATATATCATATTGATATCCTATGAAATGGTATGGTTAACCATTCTCTTGACAAAGTGGCAATGACAAATTAACTATAAAAAAAATATCGAAAACAAAAAAAGGACCATTACAAAAAAAAGGACCATTATTAACTATATCATATTGATATCCTATGAAATGTTATGTATGTGTGTGGCAAATACTTGAATTAAGTGGTTAAAGTGACAGAAATGAAAACAAAAAAAAAATACTTGAATTGGTTCAATAACATTTGGTACTCATTTACAAATTATTGATTAATATATAAAAAAAATAATTTGAAATATATAAGATGAATTGGATGGTAAAGGAGAGTGGAAGATGGAAAAGATTGTGAGTTCAATCCCTTCTACTAACATAAATAACATTTATTAATAAAAAAAAAATTAACTGGCATACACATCATCATATTAAATTCAATCCCTGGGTTCTATAAGAATCAAATTAAATTTAAAATGATTAATTATCATATAAAGACTACTCACGATTTTATAATAACAGATAATTTAGATGAAATTGGACAAAATACATTGTAAATATATAAATTAGATTGAAAAAAAATTTCATGTAAGATTTTAGTTCGAAAAATCTAAAGAAGGACCATTAAGTTTTACAATATCGAAAACAAAATATGTGACAATAAACTGATTGAGCAGTAAAATTAAAGTAGGGATGTGTTTGCTTATAGGGACAACACAACAACTTTCGATTTTTTTCTTCTTAACAAACAGTGACATCTTTACTGATAAAGACACCACAAAGAACTTGCCTTCACCTGTCCCAAAATAAAGTAACATTTATTTAAGAAACTTCTCAAATGAATTGTTTTTCTCCATTTATTTTTCTTCTATTTCAATTGTATAATTCTTATAAATAGTAAGTTACAACAAAAATAATAACAATCATTTTGAGCTAAAAAAACAAGGTTACATTATAAGAAACTCTTGGACATAACTCAAGCCATGTAATTATTATCGTGAGAAAAAATTAATAGTGAAGTAATTAATAATTATCAGAGTAGTGTTTTACATTAATCCCTTTAATAAGAGAAATATATATATCGTTGATGTATGAGAGGCTTTCTAATTAAAGTAAACAATTATGTATTCTTATATATTTACCCATGAGTTGCTTCAACAAAGGAGAAAACTCCCATGTGATCACGAATTACCAATTGTATGATTTGATTAGTTAATATATTTATGTTTTTTTTTTCTAACTACGTGTTAGCGTGGCTTTGTGACTAGACCATAGGTTGTAGTACCTAGGATCTGTCTAGTGTCGGAAATCAAACGTCCCAAATTACTAAATTGGAAAAGACCATAATAATGCCAAAACTCAAAAGATTCTGCAAATATAGATGAAGTGAACTACACCAAAAAAATGGCTTGTCTTGTCAATAGCTGATGAGTAGCATCAGCCTTTCATTTCTCAATAACGGTGAAATTAACTGTATCAACAGAATAACTGCCACCACAAGAATCATTTTTCTTTAACATATAATTTTATAATTTAATTAATAATTACATGACATAATTTTCAAGTCTGTAGGATTGACACAGTCTCTTGGAATTTGTGCATCATCTATATGTATGACTTGGACAGGAACGGAACAACGGATCTAGCAAAAGATATGGTCTTATTTGGTCGGCACTTTGTGTTGTGTTCTTCATCCATCAATTTTACTGCACTTTATTCATCGTGTTCAAAGGCCTCTTCAATTTGGGGGACAGGGAACCAAACCAAACCACGAATTTCCCTCAAAATGATGATACTGTGATACCAATCGTAGCTTTGGTATTTGGTGCTCATGCATGTAAGATTTTTTTTCCAACTGAGATACTGGTACTTGTTTGGAATTTCCCAACCTAACTAAAAACAATAGTTCCTTAAAAAGGATATATTAAAATAAAAGGGTCAGGACTACTTAAGAAACAAATCATGAGTATAGATGGACTAATTAGCCTTTAAAAAAATGGATTAATTACAAGGCATGAGTTCGGAGCTTACAGCATACTATGTTTGTAGACTTGAAAGGCTATTTGAATATGATATTAATCAATTGAAAGAACCCGAATTATTGCCGAATCTATATGGATGAAGAAACTTTTGTCGTTGGTCTTCTACGTCCCAAAACTGACCACCGTTATCCTGAAAATTATGTTTGTGTCAGAATATAGGAAAAGAAGAAAAGAGAAAAGCCTCTCTCTCTCTCTTTCTCATTTATTCTTTGGTCATTTTTCATAATCTTTTAATTATCTAATACTAGTATGTTTGGATAAGAAAAAAATAAACACAAATAATAATATATTTATTTTATTTGGTTGAAGAAAAATAAACTTGATTTTTAAAAATAAAATTTAATTTTTTCTTTCTATTTATTTTTACTCCAATTTAAATTTCCGTTTTGGTTCTCCTTCCCTCATTTTCTTTCCATCTACTAAAAATTTAAGTTGTTAGCTGAAAAGCACCTTAATTATGTATTTATCTTGAATTGAAATTTGACATTTATAAAACTTCCAATACAAATATTTTACATTTTCGGAATCGATTCTACAATAAATATAATTTACTTTAAAAAATTTAAAACTTTTAGATATTATGATAAATAAGAATTGATTCTATGACCAATAAAATTTAAAAAACGTGTCTATATTTACATTAAAAATAATTTTAGTTTACCATTTACATAAATTAAGATTATTTGTTGTAGATTTGCTTCTTTTTTTTTTTTGACAGAAAGATTGTAGATTTGCTTTTAGAATATTACCCTTAAACACAAGTAATTTTTTTTAATAAAACCAAAATTTAAACCAATAAAGAAGTGGTTTCATTAATTTAACATACCTCAAAGATATTTGGTCTATGGCCTTGAAGAAAAAGTGAGGATGAATAATCCAAAAGATAGCCATCATTATTAGCTGTGGGGAAGCTATTGGTAGTGGTGGTCGGGGTGGTAATTGTGTCAGCAAAAGCAATGGCCTGGTGGGGTCTGAATTGTGCTACACATGGTAGTGGTGATGGTGATGCTATATTACTCAATTTCTGAAATTCAGTGGGAAAAAGTTTCATCATTAGGCTTATTTGAGAAAACTATATATATATATGTTTATGTATCAATAGCACACGAAAAATTTTGTGTTCTATTTTCTCACCTGATCGGGTCTAACCATGAGGGTGTCTAAGTCCATGGCCGAGTCAAAGAACATGGGATTCACGGATGCAAGTTTCATTGACAAGAACTGCAGAGAATCGTTGGTTTAGGCATTGTAGGTAATGAACAATGTGGAATAACTTAAAAACAAAAAAAAAACTACATATTGTGGTGCCACTAGCTACCTCCACTTGATTCTGTAAGGACTGAACATAATTGATTATTTCGTCCAACACAAGGGCCTTTCCGGTTACCTAAAAATATTTATGAAGCAAATCAAATGTAGCTGTCAAGAAGGGGTGATAGAAACAAATAACTGTCTCAAGGAAGATATATATATATATATATATATATATATATATATATATATATATATATATATATATATATATATAATTCAAACATAAAAGAATAAAGAAGTGAAACTTCACCTTATCACAGCCTGGCACAAGTCGCTGCAACGTCGTCATCCTTTTACTTATTTTCTCTCTTCTCACCTGAAACAAACCATTTTTTTTTATTTGCAACATTCACAATGAGACATGATTGTTTTGGGGCATTAAGGGACTTCTGGTATATATCCAACTAGTCACCTAACATTCATACACATATATATTCAATTCACATATGAGAGATAATTTCTAGTTGTTGTTATTGTACCCTTTCAGCAAGGCTGTGGCTATCGGTTGCTTGACCCCTTCTTGCTCTAACGTGGATATACCCAGTTGGAGGATCTTCAGCACCTATTTTCTTGTCCTTCGTCACTTCTTTTGGCTTCTTTTGTTTCTTCTTTCCCCCTTCTGTTGACTCCTGTAATAATTTATAAAGTAATTAGGCACCAACTTTTTACATTATTAATAAAATGAGTGCTAACAATCTACCAACGTAACACTCCTTCTAATAAACTTTATATTATTAGCTAAAGTTTATAAAAATTATAGAATCATATTTCGTTAAGCTAAACTATGGAAAATAGTTTAAAAAGAATGTGTTGCTGATATTTCTAAATTACTAATCACCTCCTCTCTCTCTCGTGATATTTTAAAATATATTATAACTTATTTCTTATAATAAATAACGGAAGTAGTATTGTGTTTAACATTGTAGTGTATGAAAGAAGGAAAAAAAAAAGGACTGGTTTAAAAAGTTTACCTTTGATAAAGGGTCACTCGAGGAAGATCCATTTCTTGCTCTTCTCTTCTTCTCCATGCGGGTCACCACCTTCTGAGTGACCTGTTCACCTTTTTCAAGCTTGTCCACTACCATGGAAGTCTCAGGACTATGGTTTTTTACCACAGAAAGTTCAATGTCACTGATGGTAACCTTGGAGCTTTGTTCAAAACAGCTTGTTTCCTTATTATCAGTGACACTATAAGACGTTTCCTGAATATTATTATTGTGAAGATAATGAGGAGAAGGAAGAAAGTTACTAGAAGTGTTTATAATGGGAGGAGTAATTGAGAAGCATGCGGAGTCAACCACAAAGGAATGGTAGTATTGGGATGAAAAAGCTGCCATTTGATGATGAGAGAGAAAACTTGGGGTTTGAAAAAATCAAAGATTGTGAGGAAAGTGATGATACTCAAAGGTATGCAGATGTTTCAGTAGTTTTGGACTCAGCAAAAGTTGCTCTCTGCAAAACTTTCAGAGGTCAGGTCTATATATAAAGATCTTTGCCTCATCAATTGCTGAAAATCTTTATGCAGTAACTCATTCCCATGCAGAGACAGTACATTTGACCGGTCTAATCTCATCAACTTAATTTTATTTTCTATAACTGTCATCAACTCAAACTTTTTCTCTAACGTGATTGTCAATAAATGAGACCTAAAATAAAATTTAATAAAGACTTTTTATACTTCAAATAAGAAAGTTATTTATTGGGTTTTTTTTTGTCTATTCTACTTTTAAAAATAATAATAATAATAATAATAATTTATTAATAGATTTAAAGTTTAAAATTGTCTTGTTCTAGATAAATCCTGTACGTATAATAAGGGAAAATTTATATTTAATTTTCACTTTGGATCAATTTATCCTTTAACTTTTATAAGTTAAACATTACTCTATTTTCATATCATTTTCTTATAATTTTTTTTATTTCATCTCTGGCTAACATGATTCGCATCCTTTTCATATATTATCATATTTACCTATATTTTAACTTTTATATTTTTTATAAATAATAATTTTTTAATATATATTAAGAAAATAATATAAAAATGTGTATAGAGTATATTAAAAAGAAGTATAAACTATTTATTTTAAACAATAAATATTAAATAATTTTAATGTTTGATATAATGAATAATTTTAATAAAAATTATTTTCATTTCTTTAACGAATGTTATAAAGTACGTAGTTGTTAACATTTGTCAAACCATAAAATAATTTTTTTAGTTGCTCGATGTATGACTTTTGTTTGACTTACTAATACTATTAGAGACAGTAGTTACACTAATTTTTGCCGTAAAGTGCACAGAAAGTTGTGCCAGAAAAAATTAAAATTTATATTGAACATAGATTGTGCTGTACACATACTTGTAAATTGTCCTTGCCCATAAAATCAGGGGGTTTATTTAAAGGAAAATTCGCCTAGTAGAATAGTACGAAATAAAGGTGTACCTAGCTAGATGAGATATATACTTCCCAGAGTTTATTTTGGTTTGGGTCATACATAGAGTCCAGTCACATTAGAAAATTTAAATTTGTCTGCCAAGCCTCATGTATATAATAATATAATTAATGGACAAATAAATTATAAATATTTTAACCGCACGTCCCTTTGCGCATTTCAGCACAAAATTAACCAAACATAGGCTATGTGAGTTAATGTTTGTTTGCATGCGTGTCCATCACATTGGACATGCTTCATCCTTGAAGCTGCTCAACTTCCTTCCACATAAATCTAGAATTAAACCAGAATTCTGAGACGACGTGGTTAGAGAAATGCAAAATCAAACACTCACTTAATTAAGGATTTTGTTTTATTCCAAATAAAGTTCACACAAAAAAGTTAATGAAAAAATACAAATATAAAAAAAACCTGTGCATCATTTGTTTATGATATGTTGAGTTTGTTTATGGTATGCCTGGTTCACGTAAAAAAGGTGAAAGAAAGAATAAATAAATAAAAAAGAAAAATAAATTAATTAGCGAAGTCTATATATATAAAAATTCTTTTATCGGAAGGAAGATAAAAAGCTTGAACTTTTTGTGATTTGTGAATACTCACCATTTCACGTCTTAAAATGATAAATCCAAAAAAATCACAACAATTTATTATAATTTTTTTATATAATAAGTTTTCTTTAAAATATAATCTTTATAAAAATGATAACATTACCAATTCTTTTTAGCTGTATAAAATAACAACAACAACTTGATGTTGTTCATTTTAACAGAGTTACTTATTTAAGCAATTAATGTTGCTTAGCAGTTTCTTAATAATAAAAAATATTGTTTTAATGAATAATTTTGATTTGACCAATTGAAGCAATTCATGTTAAAAAAAAAAGAGTAAAAGTTCTTACGCATTATGTGGTGTGTAGGATTCACAAAAACTCATTTAAGTACGTAATTCGGCATTGTAGATGTTGTCAAAGTGTTTGAAAATAGAGCCAAAAATTCACACTTGCTAGTTTCTAATGTAGTGTCTATGGTTTTGAGATGTGTTTGGATTGTTATGGAAAAGGAGGATATATATGTTAGGAATTTTATAATTATTAATTAATTAATATGGATTGGATATTATATTATAATATTTATATTAATTATTTACATTTAGATGAATGATATAATTCAATGATTTAATTAGACTGTTAACAAAAAATAGATATAAGTTTGATGAGTAGAAAACAGTTTAACTTGGAATCTTAATAGGTTAAAACTAAGATATGGTTATGATCCTAATACACCAAATCAACAAATTGTCTTATTTCTCTTCATCTTAAGAAAAATTGAAAATAAAGAAAAAGGTGATTTAATTGAAGAAAATTATTAAATTAATTGTTCCTAGCGTTTTGTAAGATTTCTTGGGTGTTGATTAAATTCTCTATTTTCGATAATATACTCGTGAAAATAAACAGGAAAGTGTGGGGTCGTAATTAAAAGCGATTCATAAAAAAATTTAATAAAAACGTACGTACAGTATATAGAAGGGTCGCACTCAATTGCTTGAAAACAACAGGGTCAGCAAATCAGATTTTATAATGAAAAATTATATGGCTTTTTTTCCTTTTGTTTTTAAGTGCCAAAAAAAACATTATAAAAAAAATACTCCTATAATATAATTAATGACACATTAAACAAAAATGTAATTAACAAGGAAAACTAATTAGAAATTTGTATACAAAAAAAAACTTTGGGAAAATTAATTAATTTGTCAAAGTCCAAACGAATTAATATATTAGAAAATCGTATATAATTAAGCAGAAAAACTTAGAATAATTAACTAAATAAATTGGACATAAACTTTAAATAGGCATATTTAATGTAACAGGTGAATGATTTATTTTTCGATACATTAGTTAAAAACATATATAGCATTAGTTATATGTACGCGTATATAACTTATATATTTCTTTGATATATATAAAAAAAATTAAGTTTAAATTTGACATATTATTAATGTAAATATTTTATTTAATTTTAATATGTTGTATAATAATAAATTTAAATTTTATATTTAAGATAACTTTTAATTAATTTATAATATAAATGTTATTTTTCATTTTTTATAAGTGAAGGAGAGATACAAAAGAGATACCTTATAAGGTCTTAAAAACGACACACGAGCTTCATATTATTATAATATAAAAATTAATAAGTTTTAGTTATATAACAATTAATAATTAGATGATAATATAAAGTATCTTTATACTATCAATTAGTTTTAATTAATTAAATTAATATAGCAATATTTGTTAAGGCTTAACTTCAGTCAAAATTTAAATGCATTTTAGTTCAACTTATTTAAAAAATATTATATTTTGTTATGATAATTAAAAAGAAAAAAAAACTTAATTAAGGAGCCAACTTAAAAATGTTGACTAAAAAATGCATGTAAAAGTAGTTTTTCTTAAAAGATTTACAACTTAATGGACTTCTTTGAAAATAAAGTAAACCATCATTTTAATCCTTCAAAGTGCATAGCATCATCATATTTGTTCTTAAAACTTAGTTCTAAATAAGTCTCTGAAAATAGAATCTATTATTTATATTAATTCAAAATTTTAAAAATGTGACTTAATTTAATGATAATATTAATATATGTTTAGGAACTAAATTAATGACACTCAGGGTTAAATTTAGGGACTTAGATGAAACAAGTAGAACTTTCATAGACTTATTTAGAATTTTTTTTTTAATTTTATAAACTAATGTAACACACTTTTAGGCATCAAAATGGTAGTTTATTTAAAAAATGTGAATTAAGGAATTGCATTAAGGGTGAGCTTTAATTTTATGATTTTATAAAATTATCAAGCAAACAATATATTGATAAAAAAAAATGTAATAATCATGTTGAGATCCAAGTTTTGCAAAAATAACATATACTCTTACATAATCTATTAGTTAATCAAGACTTAAAGCCTTCATGCAACTCTTGCTACCATCATATGGTTCTCAATCTAGAGACAATGCCCTCCAAATAGGATCTGACACCTTATAAATTTCGTTGTGTATGGTAAAAAAAAGTAATTGGCTTAAGATTTATCTTATTTCATGATATTATGGTGCACCCTCCGCACCTTATCACCATCTCTCTTCTCCCTTCCAAGTCTCCAACCATCCCACCCCATCATTGCCACATATCTTCGCTTCTTCACTGCCTCTAAGAACACAAGCCGTGATGTGATGGCTTCATCGTCACCCATCTCGCTGGCACCTCCGCGCTCACGCTCTTGGATGAAATAGGAAATATAACAACGAAGGAAGGGTGGCTATGACGGTGGTGAAGAATTGATGATGTTTTGATGGCGGCGATGTTTGTTGATTTGTAGATCTAGGCTTGAATCGACAAGGAAGAGCGTGATGGCGAAGCTAGTGTGCTTGGGCGAGATTGCTTCGTGTCAGAACCCATCACAGAAGCAGCGAATCCACCATGGTCCACGCCAACCAACGCTACACACTACCACAAAACCCAAACCCGAGGCACCACCACGAAATCGCCGTTCGACCTTTAGGGATGTTACAATGCTTCGTGTTATCCTTTTTTTGGACAGAGGAGGAAGAAGGATGGTGTGGTTGCGGTTGGGAATTATTGGTAGCCGGAGAGAAGAAGACTGCCAAGAATCGTGGCGGTTTGCAGTAGAGAGATGAAGGGAAGAAAAAAAGAAGGGTAAAGAAGATAGGTAATAATAAGACGTGAAAGGTGTACCCATACTATAGAATGAGATCAATATAAAAGTTATTTTTTGTGTATCATACAAAAAAATTTACTTCCTCACCATAAAATATTACAAAATTTAAAAAAATATATATGATTCAAATAATTGCTTCTAATTTGCGTCGGCCGAGTCAAAATTACCGTTTTGAGTCTATTTCACGCTTTTCTTACAGTGACATATAATACCTGTTAAAGATATATTATTTCATATGCACTTTCAAATAGTTGTAAGTAACGACTGTGTCATTTTCGAAGAGGAAAATTGGGAAAATGATGATGGTTGTGGAGTTTTAATTGAAGGAGCTAGGATTTCTCTTGGAGATGTTTGATGGTGGAGTTTCAAGTTTGTTAAACTAGAGGAAACTTTAATTAGCATATATTAGGTACATGATAAATTAGAAGGGGGGGAGTAGATGAAAATATCTGGGGTTGTTTGGTGGAACAAAGATAAAGTGAAAATATTTTTTTTTGGGATTTACATGTATTTTTTATTTATTTTATTTTTTACAGATTTTTATTCATTATCTTTATTTTCATTTTTCTACCAAACAGGACATTAAGTAAATAGTGAGGATATATAAGTGGGTGTAGAAAGTCGCTATATATATATATATATATATACTTGATACAATCTGCTTATTTTTTAGATAGTGTAGTTGTTTTGCTAATTATAGAATTGAACCTAACTACATGATTAGATTTTAATAGCGAGTGTTGGTGTTTAGTGCAATAAAATTTTGATAGAATGAAAACAACATCAAAGAGACGTGCCTATATTTTAGTGAATAAATACTTGGTTAATATATATCTATTTAATTATTTTTATTTTATCTATGTATGTACCCATGGGAATACTGTATCGTACGCATCAATACATCAATTAATGTATGATACTTATTTATATATCTATGCATGTACCTATGTGGGAATGTATCGTAACAAAAAGTAGTATATTTTCATGGACACATAGCCAAAAATCTCATGTGGTCGATAGAATCAATTCCCAAAATACATATACGGTCTAAATATATTTTTTTCCCGTAATTTAGTATTTTTTGTTTTGTCTTTGTAATTATTTTTCATTTTAGTTTTTATAAAATATTTTTTTATTGTTCATGCTTAAAACATTTTAAATAGTTTTTTCATTATTTAAAAAATTATTTTACTATTTAAAGTGTTATTTAAAATGCTTTAAAGACAAAAAATAAAACAAATATATTTTTATAAGAACTAAAATATTTTTTTTAGGAACGAAAACAAAAAAAATACTAAAAGACAAAAAATATATTTAAGCCTAGAAATAATAAAGGGATGAAATCGTCAACTAAATGAGTTTTGTACAAAAAATCAATTTCTTTTTAAAAAATATTAATATCAATCTATAGTAACATCAATATCAATTATATTCTTTTCAGGGATCGGAGGGCATAAAATATCTCTATCCATCAAGCAAGAGTAAGAGATACACGATAAAATGGTGTGTTCTGCTTATCACATTTTAAATGCTCCCTTTTATTATAATTGGTCGTGTATTCTACACCGGCGTTTAGTTGAAGTTTCAATATTGACAAATTTGACTATGGCCAATGTACCTTGCAAAGTTAAGGCGCAATTGCTGTCTTTATATATTTTAAGTTATAGCCGTTGAACATTGACTGATCATCTATTAATACAAAAAATTAAGTGTTAAAATTATTTTTGTTCATATAATCTCTGCGTGATGAAAATTATAATAGCAGTATATTAATATTGCGGATCTACAAACTACAGTATATATGATACTATATATGATATGAATAGTATCTACCAATTCTTCATGCGAAATTTTTATCTACTAATATGAATTATACGTTAGCATTCAACCAAGGTAATGTGGTGTCAATATTTCTGACATGAACAAAATACAAGTTAACTCATTAATGAGAACAACACCAGTGTATATTTTTGTTCTTGTAATGTAGCAAAGCTTGGTGACAGTAAATCAATTGTGTAGTATAAGTTACTTTACAATGTTAATAGAGTATTTGCATGTTCTCCAAATCTATGCGTAAATCATAACCCATGCAAATTAAATACGTGTTTGTATACCTCCAATGTATCAAAGTGCTGGATTTTGGGTTGGAAAAGTTGAGGATGCTGGAGCTCTTGATATGGTATAGCACTATAGGTTAATTAGTCTGCTTGAAAACCCACGTAAATGTAAGAAAATGATTTTAAAACAAATTATTTCAATTAAGAAAAATCACACATAGTTAAATCTCTTGAGATTTAACAAAGTTTAACTTTAATATTCTTTTCATTTTTATCTTATATATACATAATTTCCTCAATTTGTATAACAATAGTATAGACTATTTTTTGTATAATAAACTACTCACACCCTTTATTATTACTAGATTGATTCTAGTGGGTTTAATTAGAATATCTTTTTTGTTTTCTAATAACATAGATATAGATCCCTTAATTTCTTATATATTTATATAAATGAATCAGAAAGGTCAAAGCAATGTAAATATCACAAGCAGTACGTGCCTAATTTACCTTTTAATTTATGAAATACAGCGAAGAATATATATTTTTTCCTTGAAGTGAAAAACGTGCTCTTATATATAGTTGTCACAAGACAAAAGTTCCTGTATCTCGATCCGTTTGAATTGAATATGAATCAGGTGCTAAGTGGCAGTGGCTGGTGTGGTGCATATGCCATATATATAACCTAATTTTTTTATTAATAAATATTAATTATTAATCTATTAGTTTTTGTTAGTTAGAGAGATTAAACGTACCTATAATCTTTTTTTTATTTTCATTTTTTTAATCATTTAATCAAATTTTATATCTCCTATATAACCTAAAGTGGCTAGCTAAGCTAATAGAATGGAAGTGGTAATATGCAATGTGCATAGAAGAGTGTGGGCATGCATGGATTTATCTTGGCGAATCAGACCAAACGACCACGCGTGTACTTCAGTGATCATGTCGTTTGTTGAGTTATAGTTTGCACACATTTAATTCTCATTAGACTATATATATATATATATATATATATATACCGTCGGTGACTCAGCCAATTAATAGAATGGCTTGCAAGGTGGACTTCATGTAACATATACACTAGATGTAACATTGACTGGCTTGTAGTCTAATATATAGCTTGTAACACACACAAATACAGAGTGAAAAGACTTTTATTACGAAGTGAAAATAGCTAGTAAATCATGCTTCTTGAATTAAATTATTAACTGTTGAAATTAAAAGATATAAAATTATTTCACTTTTTAATTTGTTGAGGGATTATTAAATAAATTTCAATTTTAAGTACTATCTAATATTGCGTAGTTGTATAATTTAAATTTACTCTCTTCATTCTCTCATACATCCTTGAATTTAAATTTTAACTACCTTAAATGTTTAAGTTTTAAATTATTAAAAAATTCATAAAGTACAACTACCTAAAATATTTATTTAAAAAATCATAAATATATCTTTTATGTTATTTTATATGTATCAGTTAATTCAATTATTAATTTTATTAAAAATTTGTATAGTTAATAATGAGGTTTCAATTTTAATTAAAAAGTAATTTTTTAAAACTTTTATAACTAATTTAATAAAATAATTTTAATTTAATAAATTAGTACAAGTTTAATTATTTTTAAAAAAAGATCAGCTAACTTTTAAACTTTGAATGATGTGTTTGTGTTTACGTTAATAAGTCTCAAACGTCCCTTAAACTCAATAACACAAGAATCACAAATTAGAGAGCAAAAGTAAATATAGAATGAGTTTGGGATTCTATATTCCCTCGTGGGGAGAATAATATATTCATGTTTGATGCATGTCCTGCGTGGCACCTTCTGTATCTTTCTCTACCTTTTGGCTAAGATCAAATGTCCTATGCCCCTTCTTATGTAAAGCCATTTTCACGTCACGCACTGCAAATCACCACCATGCACGTTGAAATACTGCATGCGTGTGTACGATCGATGCTGATCACATCGCAACACTAATGTCTGAAAAATACTAGTATCTAACTATCTATATAACTTTTTTCTGGAATTGATGACAGCAATTGTAGACAGTAGATATATATATTATTACTTAATTAATTAGTCTACCTTCTATATAAAAAAAATTATACAATTATTTTTCCTTTCTGTATCTTTCATAATTAATTCGTACAATTTGATTGGTTAGTGTTTAAGACTTTAAGTAACGCATGCTAGCCATGCCAGCTAAACGCAACCGCATATACACGTACGAACGAATGCATTGATGATCAGTGTCAGGGGGTGTTGAGTCATTTGACTTGTATTATAGTGAGGTTATGACTTATGATTATGAATTGATCGTTCAAAATCAAGTTGATGGGTCCGTTTAATTTAAGAAATGAAAAGAGTGTAAAAATAAATTGAGATAAAATTAAAAAAAATATTTGAATTAAAATAACCACATCAATTTTTCAAACTTTCATCTCAAATATACTTTAATATGATTAATCAAATACTACTACCGTAATTAGTTCAAATTTGATTCACAGTTAGTTGTAAGTTTTTTTTTCGTAGAATAGCTAGCTGTAAGCTAAGCTAGCTAGATGAAAGATATGATGAAGCTATGGTGATAGACAAGACATTGGTACTGATATAAATGCATTCACTCCCTAAAAAAAATTTATATACATTCGCAATAGATTACCAATGAAAATGTAACATGTATAATAAATGTTACACATGTTATATTGTCATCGAAAAATAGTAGCAAAATACTTTCAAAACAGTAGTAGTACTTAATTTTTGTCATTCACTTGCTTGCCTAACTACGAAGCTACTTTGATTTGTCGAACCCTATATTAAAACTAATGGTATATGAATCACATTCTTTACTGTCATGTCACTAATCACCAATCATATACATATTTATCTCTATCTTTTCTTTCTATTCTCTTTCTCTCAATATCGTATAGATGAGAAATGGTCTATCAATCATTTTTATTTATAAATTCGATGCATGGGAGCAAGCATGACTCCCAAAATTGGCAACTGCTACCAGAGCCATATATGTCCATGAAAAGCTATAGAGCGAATCAAGATAAACTGGGATCTGTAAGCTTTTTGGTATGGTTGAATTAGATTTTTTTATATCTGATGAAGGTTGCTCTTATCCAAATTTCTACAAATGTACGTGGATCCCCAACATGCAACTCCAAACATTTTCTTACGGAGTCTTATAATTAAGGTCTAGGGGCTATTATTTAATTATGTTTTGACGGAGCGACTAAAATAATGTTGGCTCAATGTTCTATATAGGCAAAGATAATTTTGTAACCACATTAAAAGAACAATCATATTTTATGGTTTGAAATTAACAACGTCGTAAAGTTCAAGTGAAATTAGATTTAAATATTTTTAATTAGATCTCAAGTTTGAATTTAATAGATAAAAGATGTGATTTACAAAGAAAATTATACTAAAAATATTAACTAACTAACTTTTCTGATAAATATTAATTATTGATAAAATCAATAAATATTTCACATTAATAATATATGATAATTAAAAAAAGCATGGAATGACAATATACACATCAAGTCATTCTGAATCCATGTGTTTATGCATTTTTGTTACATATATACATTAAATTTAAAAAATAAAACTTTTGGCGAAGTTAAAGTTAGTTCATTTATAAGATTTTTTTAATCATCATAATTAAGACACTAGACTCTTCAATTAAATTTTGAGTTTTTTTCACAATTTTTTGTTTTTGGGTTTAATTATAAGACTAATTTTTTATTTTGGACTTAGTTATATTCAATTTTTTATTTATTAAGAAGTGAATATTAAATGTATTTTTTATCACATTAAAATAAATTGACTTTATCAGAAGATTCCTTCATTCAATAGATATACTTTTTTTTTCCAAATTCTTAAAATGCTTCTATAAAATATGCTACACTACTTGAAAATGAAATAAAACTATTCCATATCACCTAGAGGAGATCAGCTGGCTGATGGTCAAAGACGAACAGCATGACACACTACTAAATAAAACCATTCTATCACTTGAAGAGATGTGCAGCATGTAACATATGATCAACGCCTTCTTAGAGACAAGATCGTCAATTTGGTGAAATTAGTTGGCTAGCTCATTTGGTTTTATATTTTTGGTCAAAAGTTTGTGGATCCATTTTAATGGATTGGATTTTCTTTATAACTATATTGGCTTTATCAGCATATGAAATCTTAATCTTATGATAAATTTTATTGATATGGTATATTTCTTCTATAAAGTGGTGGTTTAATTAAGAATAATTGGAAAGATTATAACATTTGATTATGTCAACTTTTTTCTTTTCGCCAAAAAATATCTATTTCCCATTTTAATGGATCAGTAAAGCTTTTCGATTAAATTACCGAAATGTAAATTTTATTTAAGAGTTAATTCACATATGTAAATTCCAATTAATACATTAAAAAATATTTGAATTATTTTTTAAGATACAGTAAATATTTAAAGTTCTTTTAATGCATATAATGCGATTATATGAATTATTTAAACTTGTTAATTCCAACTCAAATATGTAAAATGATTAAATTGACAAAAATAAATTTATCAATTAAAAAATGTAAATGAGAAGAAAAAAATTATTAAAATGCTTTTGAATTTGTATATACATGATACCATTCAAAAAATAACAATGATTTGTATATATGACTTCAATTAAAAGGACTTTAAAATTAAACCGATTCCTGTTTTGTAACTTCTCAAATAATTATGAATCTAATCAATCAAAAGACACATCTTTTGATATAAACTCTCTTTGGTTTAACACGCATTATGAGATTTGAGTCAGCAAGCGAACATTTTACAGGCATGTTTTTTAATATTGTCACGCCATTTTCTAACTTCTCAAATAACTATAAATCAAATCAATTGAAAGAAAAAATCCTGTAATAAACTCTTTTTGGTTTAACACTTTATAGGCATGTTTTTATATATATAAAAAAAATTGTCACGCTGGAAGGAGCCGTGTTAAAATAAGTCATGTTTCGTGGGAAATATCTCTCTTTTTATTTTTTTTGGAAATGCCCATTGTGTAGATCATCGACAGAAAAATAAGACGTTTTCCATTTCAAACTCTGTCATGGATACTATACAATATTACCACACTATTTTTAGCATCCAATGGGCGGATTGAAGAAGATAGATAAAATAGAATGGAATATGATTCATGTTATTTTGTGAAAAAATATTAGAAGCGTGAACATTTTTTTAGTCACGAAAGTCGGAAAGTGTACTCGACGACCAACCCATGTAGTCGGCCTAGTAAATCCAAAGATGTACCAAGGGCCAACTATTAGCACCCTGCTTATTACTATTTGATCCCCAACACAATAAATTATCTACAACTTAAATTTAAATATAGCTACAACTTTAATTTAAATTATAATAACTTGCAACTAATTGTTCTATCATATCAATAATCCAATATGTCCCCACAAGATGATGGTGGCGGAGACAACACCAATCTTGTTGATAAAAAAATTGTGGCATGGAAATGTAAGAGTTTCGATGAGAAGGTATGAACGTTGATTAAAGCCAACAAACACAAGCTTAACCATCAAGTAGAAATCATAGTACAAAGCTTCACCTCTTAACAAAAGAAAACACGCTTAACCACCTAAAAAGATAGAAATAAAAGGATTTAATAACCTAAAAAGACAAAAACAAAATGACTTAACCACCTAAAAAAGACAAGCAAAAAATAGTTTAACCGCATAAAAGATAGAAGCAAAAAACGACTCAACCACCTAAAAAGACAGAAACAAAAAACTACTTAACCACCTAAAATGTAGAAGCAAAAAATGACTTAACCACCTAAAAGGCAAAAACAAAATAACTTGACCACCTAAAAAGACAAAAGCAAGAGAACTTAGCCATTATAATTGATTTTGGATGAGTGACATGATGTGATTCTCGTTACATAATCAACAAGTTCTGACTTCAATGAGATGATTCATTTGATAATTGATGGAGTCTAAATTCAATGGATAGATTGGAAGCATATTAAAGAAAGATAAGTAGAGTTTTTATTTAATATTATTATGAGTGTATAGGAGAGATATATATAGAGAACAAAGAAATGACAAACTCTAAATTATCTATGACTTGAATTTAAATACATCTACAACTTTAATTTAAACCTATCTATAACTTGAATTTTAATTATAATAACTTATAATTAATCATTGTATCGTATCAATAGTCCAATACAATATGCATTCTCCACCCCTTACCCTTCCTCTCAATTAAACACCCCCACCCCAGTGCAAGCACCTTGTACCCCTTCCTCTTCATTGTACTTACTTACATTATTTTTCATAGACGATGTTTGAGAGCATTGTTTGTAATCTTGAAATCATATTGGATTTTTGAAAAGTAACCCTTGCATTAAGACTTATTGGATCTTTAGACCATGTAGAGTGGTATTGAAGAAGGAAGAGATTGGTTGATGATTTATGTTTTGTATTCTCTTATATATTTTCTCTTTGACATTTTGCATTTCCTTGTTGTATTTTGTTATTAAACCTCATGTTCTGTATCTATGATTATCATAGTTTGATTTCATCTATATTCTTGCCTCCATTTATATTTATCAAAATATTTCTTAAAGGAGTTTAAGAAGTTATTTTAATTAAGTACTTTTAGAGATAAAATAAATAGTAAATCACATAATTATTATATCTCCCATAACACAACAAAATCTTATTTTCGTAATGTATTTCGATCATATACCTAACAAAAATAAGTTTTCATTGTGTGTTGACTAGATTCAAAATGAAAACAAGTTTCCGCTATATATGTTGACTAGATACACAATGAAAACAAGGTTTTATTGTCTATCTTGTTATCATAAATAGCGAAACATATTTTTGTTGTATTACAAGGTATCCAAATCATATTTTTATAACAAAAAAACTCATTTCCAAAAATGTGAGGGGGTGTAAGTAGTAATGTCCCTCACTTTTTACAAGTTTTTACATGATCCTCTATCTATCTCTCTCTCTATATATATATATATAATTAATACTTGAATTATCCTAGTTGTTATTGGTTTATCTAATTATCACTTGTCAGTTATTACCAAATTACTATCTAATCATCTCTTGTCGAATTATTATCAAATTATTTTGTCATCATCGCGTCATCAAATATTAGTGTTATCAATATATTCTTAAAGTAATTCTACCATGATATACAACTTTCAAAAAGTATATTTAATTTGAACTTAATAATAAAAAAAACTAAAACTGATTTTTTAAAACTGAAAGATGTTTGTAATTTTTGAAAAAAATTAAAGATTAAAGATACTGACTAAAAACCACCCCAAACCCAAAGTAACTTACTGGTTACCACTTACCAGCATGTTATTTTGATAGGAGCCGCCTATGGTTCATGAAAAAAAAATCTGAAAAGTAACGACCTGTTTGTTGGTTACACCCTATCCTTCCTTAAACCCCTAAACTAAGCCCTATCGACAACGATGGACCGTAATTGACCAAACCTTAACCTGCTTCACTTCACCCAATTTCCATTCCATGGCCATCGCTACCTTAAAATTTGCTTGCAAACCCAATCTCCTTCTTCGCCCCGCTCCCTTCCAATGCCTCCGCAAGGTATCTTCAAATTCTAACCTCACACACCATTAGCTTCTTTCCCTCTTTCTATTTTGTCTTTTTATTTTTTTATTTTTTATATTACTAGGTTGTGCCTAAATCTCTCCCTAGGGTTGAGGTAGAGGAACGTAGGGGCTCTCATCGTGAACAAGACAAGGGGACTAGCGAAGAACTCATATCAGGTTTTTCTTTTTCCTCTTGTTTTTGAAAATGGTTAATTAGATTTTTTTTATTGGTGATTCTGAATATCTTCTTTCTTGTGTGTGTTGAATTGGTGAAGAAAATAATAATAGCAAGGTCCGGGCGTGGAAGAAACTGAATTCCAAAGAGATTGGACTTCGAAATTCCATGATAGCAATTCCAACCAAAAAGGTTCTGAACGTGCTAAAGAAAAAGGGTACGTGCTAATCTCACTCCTTTTATATTTTCCTCAACCTGGGTTTTGTGTGGAAATCAGAAAGATCATTTCCTTGACTTGATTCTTCAAGGAGGGAGGAAAATGTAACTGATTTATGCGTGTTTGGTGCACTGCATTTTGGAATTTGGGCTGAGCTGTTTGTTGGATGTATTATTTACTCTCTGAACATCTTGCCTTTCACTTGTATTTGAAAGAGTTCTTAATTTTTCGGTCATGACTCGTGATATCGAATGATTCAAAGTGAGAAAAAGAACCAGGCTATAATTTGTTCTTCCTGAACATCTACCCTGACACTGTGCGTAATATGTGATATAACTAGAAGCCACTTAATTGTGACTATGCAAAGACTATTTTGCTTAAATTTTTCAAATAAAAGCCAACTTTTTTTAACAAGAACTGGGCATTTTTTTGTCAACCATGTTTGCTTGATTTTTTTTCTTTTCTTTTCCAACTATCCATTGTTTTTTAAGTAACTAATTATGGGTCTGGAAATATTAATCTTTACATTGTGGTATGTTCTTGGTGTTTTTGTGTGTATCATTTAAGAATAAGATTCCATAGTTTCTATGTTTGTATCTGCAAAGTTAGGGAGGAAAGTGTATGACTGATGACCCCATTTGACTCTTGTAGGGCATGATGTATACCTTGTAGGAGGTTGTGTTCGGGATCTTATACTAAAGCAAACACCAAAAGACTTTGATATTATAACTTCTGCAGATCTTAAAGAGGTTACCTTTATTTCCTATTTTATTTCTATTTTGATTTTCAAATTGTTGGTGTGTGTATATGGCAGTTTACTGGACAAATTTTTGGATCGAAAGATAAGTTATTAGTAGTTAAAAGGGAAACATGTGTTTTTATATTGGCATTTGGTGTTCTTAACATGTGGATTATCCATAAAAACTAATTTATACAATCTCATTTCAGTCATTTTGAAAATTTAAATTTCTATTTTGGGTTTGGTGTCTTCAGACCTTAACCTTGCATGGTGAACCTTGACTCAATTTATAGGTGAGGAAAACATTTTCATTGTGTGAGATAGTTGGTAAAAGGTTCCCAATATGTCATGTTCATATGGATGGTACCATTGTTGAGGTTAGTATATTTCTGTTTTGCTTGAAACGTTTTACATTTCATTAGAACTATCTCCAGTGGGGTGATTGCTATAATTTCCCCTTATTAAGGGCTGTCTTCCTTTTATCTCCACTTTTCATGATAATTTTATTCTCCCTTTTAATTAGGTTTCAAGTTTTAATACTGCTAGATGCAAGTCAAGTATGCACTTCATTTATGATGATATTGAGGCACCTCATGACTGTGATAAAGAGGACTATCTTCGTTGGAGGAATTGTTTGAGACGAGACTTTACAATTAATGGGTTTTGCACCAGTTCTTGTCACTTTCAAAATAGAATTCTATTCCTTTTTTTTTCCTCTTCATCTGGATGTAGATGTGTTTTCTATGACATGACATCTCCACTTTATATACAATGCAGCTATTTATGCTGTTAACCAAATCCTTGCTGTTCCAGGTTGATGTTTGATCCATATGCAAGAATTGTGTATGATTACATGGGAGGAATGGAAGATATCGTAAAAGCTAAAGTGTGCATGTGTCTCTTTGAAGCTATTGTTTCTTATATTGCTATTTCTAATCCAAAATTTGAATTTATGTAACTTAATTTTCTGTGAATAGGTGCGAACGGTGGTTCCTGCGGCCACTTCTTTTCGTGAGGATTGTGGTCAGTTTTTGTTGAGGGATTAATGATGTTAAAAGAATACTACTGCACTCCCATTTTTCATATGCATGACTGTATGATTCCTTTTTTTTTTTCTTTCAGCTCGGATTCTACGTGCAATTAGAATTGCTGCTCGCTTGGGGTTTAGTATTTCAAGGGAAACAGCTCAATCTGTTAAAAATCTTTCATATTCAGTGTTAAGACTAGATAGGGTATTTAAAGTGATCTTCATCTCTGCTTCATTATATACACACATGAGTATATCCTGGCTTAGTTGCCCTTTTTATGTTTCAGAGTAGGCTTCTGATGGAAATAAATTATATGCTAGCTTATGGATCTGGTGAAGCTTCTCTGAGGCTACTATGGAGATTTGGACTTCTAGATATACTTCTCCCATTTCAGGTACATGATGATTCTCCATTTTTTATTTTTGAAAACACAGTCCTGGAATGCTAGCTTAATTCAGATTTGACATTACAGGCTGCTTATTTTGTTCGTGGTGGATTTCGAAGACGGGACAAAAGAACCAATTTGCTTTTGGTAACCCCATCCTTCTTTATGAAGTTTAGACTTTAAAACTTGCAGCAATTTATACTCTGTTTTACTGGCATTAGGCTAGTGGGAATAGCATACAGAAGACATCTTTCCTACACTAACTCACAACTTGTTGGTTATCATATTTATCAAATTGTGCATTAAAACATGTATATGTTTGGAAAGTAATATAAATAACTATTAAACCCGAACTGCAACATGCTGATTGTTGAGTTCCTTGGTTCCACTTCCTGAAAAATGTTTATTTGTGTCAAACTCATGTGGAATGGCTAGAGTAGTTATTCTCATAACTATGTGCTCATTCTTATTTGAATATTTTTAGGTTATGAACCATTAAAGACATCCCTCCCATTAAAGAGACAAAAGACCTTCAAGTTCTGAAAAGCTAATGGAAGGGGTGGGATTTCTTTTTTTTCTTTTTTCAATTTGAATATAGCTTATTAGATTATCTCATGATAGTTCCATGTGTTACTAGAGTTTTTATTTGAATGAATAGAATCTTAGCACTGCATTTGCATATTTTTTATTCGATCTTTTGGAATTTCGTCTGCAGTCTTTCTTCTCCAATGTGGATAAACTTTTGGCACCGAATCGTCCATGTCATAGCAGCTTATGGTAAGATCTGTGCAACAGCAAGGGCTGTTTCTTGCTTTACTTTGTTACCATATGTAACAAACCTAATTTTTAATGCTGGAAAGACAAGAGAATGACAGCATAAAACCTGTAAATGAGTTTTCTTTTAAGATCTTGTCCTAGGATGGCATAGGCTTGAAGACATGAGTATCAAATTTAAAAGTCCTTTCTCCCTTCCTATTTCAGGGGAAATGTCTCAGAAAGAATGTTAATTTCCTGAATCTTTTACTGAAGTCAATCCCTTAATCTGCTTCAGTTTTCTTGTTTTTTTGAAGCAGTTCAAGTTATGTAACTATCCTGTTGCCATTGCTGTGTTAAACATTTCCAGTTCCCATGGTTGCCGCAGAATCCTCTATATATTAATCTTTTACAGGCTGATAACTACTTCGGTCATCAAAGCAAGGCTCATAAGGAATCTATGCTTTCAGGGTTGTTATCCTTGCATTACATAAAGCATTGAGCGATAAACCTAGGGATTCCTCGGTGGTTGCTGCATTTAGCCTTGCACTCCATAATGGTGGAAATTTGTCAGAAGCAATAAGCATAGCTAGGAGGATCAACAAAACACATGATGCCAGATTTCCTGAATTATTAGATCCTTCAGGTCTGGATGAAGAGGATTTGGAAGCTGAGATTCTGGATCTTGCAGAGTCTGTTAAAGGGTCATTATTGCAGATGAAAGATAGGCATTTCGTATCTGGGGCTATGGCTGACTATCCTCAAGCTCCTCATTCAGATCTTGTAAGCATATTTTTTTTAATATAAATTTTATACATGCTTCTGGACAATGCTACCCAGCCGATGGACTGGACCAGTATAGAACCCAATCATTCACCATCCCATAAAAAAGAAACTTACATTGTTTTCCCACAAATAGCACACACACATGCATATGAACAAAGGATAGAGAGTGTAATCCTAGTAGTATAATTGACATCAATGTAGCTGTTAAATTAATTAGTGAGAAATTGAACTATATACCTGGAAAATTAAACTATTTTGTTTGTAATTCCTTGTTTGGCGATTGATTATGGTACACAAGTCAATTTAAACACATTAACCAGATATTTGAAGTATGATATTTGATTATTGTTCAGGAATCTAGGGCTTTCTCTATTGATATTTTGGTTAATGGATCCTGACTAACATCATTAGTCTGTACTGTTTATTCACAATTTGACAGGTGCTCATCCCAATACCAATGTACCTAAGAGCTCTCAACTTTTTTGACTGTGTGAGAGTAAGTGCTAGTAAGAATTTTTTGTCAAAGCAAGGTAGACAAATTGATTATGAGTCCTTAGCTCGTGGAGACTTGCTAGAAGTACGGCACGTGTTTGCAAGGATTGTATTTGATACCGTATATCCACTACACCCAGGCAAAGATCAGTTAAAAAAGAGCACTGGATTTTCAAGAGGCTAGTTTGAAGTTTTATTAGAAGTTGTGAGAAAATTGATGCTGGAGTAGGCATTCTATCAAGGGTAATAGTCGTTGAAAATTGGAATAATGTGTGGTGAAGGTCTGGTGCCAGCATTTGACATTTGAGGGGTACTTGCAGGAATTATCATTAACTTTGTCATCAGCCCGTGACAGGCTAAATAGGCAGCGGATAAAAAAGGGATAAACTGTTTCCACCCGCAAAAAATATTTTTGCCATTTTCTTTTTGTTATCAGTGTTTTTTATTTTTTACTTTAATAATTCTTTTAATTTATCAATCAATCTTACTTATTGTTCTCATGGTGTCATTATTTACATGGCAGTTTTAGGAGCCAAATCATTAAATTGCCAAAAATTCAGAAATGTTAAATTTATTCACAAATGAAAAACAATCTATTCATTAAATTGTCATCCGTATCTTTTCATGAAAAAGAATTGCTGTCATCCGTTTTTGCTAAACAATGCATGCCAAGACCAAGAAAAATGGGGTTTACTGCTTTTTGCCGTGATTTATTATGGAAGTTTTAGACATATTGGATTTTTTTGGTACATATTGGATTAAGATGATAATTCTTAAACTACTACGTGTAAGATATTTGCAGAGACTAGTCTTGTTAATATAGTCTTTTTCAAGTCATTTTCATAATATAGTTATGTTCTAATACATATGGAAACTAATTTTTGTAATGTATTAAAAAAATATCATGAAAATTAGTTTCTGAAATGTAAGTTTTATATTATGAAAGTTAGGTTTTGTAATATAAGAATTTACATTACGGAAACTAATTTTTGTAATGTGTAAAAAAATACATTACTGAAATTAGTTTTTGTAATTTAATGAAGGGAGGTGAGTGAGGGTGAACTGGGGATAATATTTTGTATTTCTAATTTTTTTTCTTATAAAAAGGAAGGTGCGATGAGAAGGGGTGTAAACAGCATTGTCCTATAGAAACCAACAGGATCATAGCCTCTAGAATACATTAAGACCAGTTTTTTTTTTTCCTTTTATAAAATGGAAACTCAAATGTTTCTTTCATTTGTTGAGATATTTGAGTAGAGCTTTTGTATTGGACTAAGATAACAATTCAAATTAGGATAAAAAATTGTTACATTCCACAAAGCACTATTTTGTTCCGTCAGTGGGTACAAGATTGTATATATAGTATTGCTTGTTTTGAAAATAGTGGGAAATGACTAATAACATGTTTGAGGTGATGATGAGGTGAGACAAAATCAATTATGAAATCACGGTGAATGGAGAAATCATGGTGATGCCATGGTTTTGAGGTAACCAGAGCTACCATGATTTTAAAGGATATCCAAACATGCTATAAGAAAATCAAAACTCAAAAGGAAAACTGTGTCTTGCCTTTTGATAACCGAGCTAACATAATCAAATACAAATCGAAGAAAGTTCATTGAAGGACAAAATCTGAACATCCATATTAATAACTAAGTATGGTGGCACTCTGGTAAAACAGTCATTACCAAGCTAACATTATTTGTGTAAAAAAAAAAAAATCTCTGTTCTGCATATCCAAGCATGCGTGTGTGGTTTCTACCTAACAGGAGCAGGAGCACTTCCTCCAGTAGTAGGCCTGAAAGATCAAAAAACAAAATGATATTTAACATGAAAGAGAAAAAATTTGATAGAAACCAAAGACATGATATGACATAGTACATGCAGCATGGAGCAACTGTGTAATGAAACCATGAGATAATAGGAGTTACTTACAGCCCTACAAATACTTTAAATGAATCATAGAGTCCCCATTGGGCTCCTGTTAGTGTTCCAATCATAACTATACGAAGTGGAAGGCCACGAGTAAAAAGACCTACTACTCCAATCTTCTTCACAGCCTGTAAAATCCAAAAAGAGTTAAAAAGAAAATTAAGCATTAACAACACAGAATGTGTGCTATCTATGTTACTATCTATGTGTGTGCTATGACTATTACTCACATCACCAACAGTGGCTCCCTTTGCATTGTTGAGAAAAGAAACGAGGTTGTCAGCAGGGTGTGAGACAATTGCACACAGTACGCCTGCTATGTATCCAGCTGCAAAACTCACTCCAAGCTGCTTAGTTTTGCTGCACTGCTCCTTGGGGGTTGGGATCGCATATTTGTAAATCTTCTCCACAATAGTCTCAAAGGAAGCAAATTTCATCATCGTGTCTGACTCCACACAAAAGTGTAAAGGAGAATAAAATAAAATAACAGAAGCAGAATGCACCTTAAAATTGCACAATGCAAACATGGAATTTTGCACCCCACATAAGTGTAATGTGTATGTAGACAAGACACAAAAAATACAAGCATGATCAAGATCAATATTAATTAATAGTTATTTATTACTCTAACAATCAAGCAAAGGAGTTCAATGAAAAAACCAAATTAACACTAAGATTATAGACTGATCATGTGATATCTAACTCCAATCAGAGAATTGGACATAAATATGGAGTTGTTCAAACTTACATGGAATTTGACGGCCCCAAAGAGGGACAAGCCCTTTATACAACCTGGATATCAAATCAAACTCATGTCAAATTTGGAGATTCCAAAATCTAAAACTACTTATACAAATCAGCTATGATGGACACATTCTATACATCTATCAGACACAATAAGTATTCAATATAACGATTCGGTTATTCAAAAAATATTTAACATATGATATGTGCAAGACAAGAGCTTAGATAATACTAAAAACAAAATAAAAATTATAAACCATTGTCATTCAAATTACTACTTATTGTCTACAAATATGAATAATATCAATCCCATTCTTCTCTTGAGATTATCTATAAAGAGGAAGATTTTCATTTTTGGTTAAACAAGAGACACTGCTTCTATATTTCTATATTATACATGCTTCTATGTCTCACGTGTAACGGTATTAGATTTTCATAACTTTTTAAAAGGCCTAGATAATTTGCAAGTATCCAAGAATATCAGAATCAAATATGTCTCACATATGATATGGATATGTGAATCAAATAAAAGTATTAGTGCTTCACAGCATATCAGCAGAAACAAAACAATAGAGACAATTATTAAAGACCAAAAAGCATACCCAGAAACACCATCAGCCTTGATAAACTTGGGTAATCCATCTGACAAACCTCGAGCAAAGCCAGGCTGAGTTTGTACACGAACTTTGACAGCCTCCATGGGGCAAAGGGCAACATCAGCAATAACTTCTGCCGAAGCAGAACCAGCTAGATATATGATCGTTTTGTACTTGATTGCATTCTCGGGTCCTGCAAGGTCTGAGTAGTACTTCTTGAAGAACTCATAAAACCCAAACTTGCATGCTCCTTGAGCACTGTAGCCTAGCAGAGTAGGAACCCATCCCTTGAAGAAACCTTTAGCGCCCTGCTCCTTCAGTAACACTCCAAATCCTGATGTGATGTTCTTGTACTTTACAGGATCAATCTGAAATAGCATTAAACATTATTTTGTATTCAACTCGTGCTTAAGCATATGGTATGATTTGAAAAAATTAATAACCAAATTGAATATTGTGATTGCAGTTAAGAACTTCGTAACTAGTAAAAGTTGGCACAACACAATCACATTGATCATGTATAATGTATTAATTGATAAGGTATGACACTGGATTATTGGAATTTATATTTTCTTTTGCATTACTTTGAAAGGGCAAAATCTTTTGAATAAAATTCAAGCAACATATTGCAGATCTTTAAAGGTGTAAATAGTGGAGAATTGGGATAACATAATGTTGAGAGAACAGTTTAGAAATCAGAGCATTTTGGTTTTGGTTTCACTTGTATTCTCCACATGATTCAACCTTTGTAGAGAGACTAATCATTTCAGTTAGACTTAACCCTTATTGACACTATCGAGCTAGAAGAACTCATTTCAAGGAAGGTAAAACTCTTCTAGTCTATTTCTTTTATTATTATAATTCCTAAGACTCAAATAAGTGACATTATACCAACAAAGCCTTATCCCACCAGATGAAGTTGGCTACCTGACGGATTCATTTTTTTTTTAAAGTTGTGGAACAATACTTTTTATATAAATTTATGGTGGCAATACTCATATTATGTATAAACTTTTCTTACTACACTTAAGTTTTGAGGACAACTTATTGTACATATATATTATTCAAAGAACCTGCATGTTGCACTTGACAAGATCGAGAGGAGTGACAGCCATGTGGGTAAGGCCACAGCTGAAGATGCCACCGGCACTGCATGCAGCATAGTAAGCAGGAGAAAACATGCGGATTCCCTCTTTGGGTGAAAGGATCATAGGACTCTTTGTCCGACCTTGTGGCAATGATGATGATGCAATGGAGGATGATGGTGGCAACCCATGATTGGTGTTATTATTCAAATGGGACAGTGTTTTTGATGAGTACAGGAATCCAGGGACAAGAGAATGATGAGATTGGTCGGAGGGAGCCATTGATGAGAATTGACGACAAGAGTGTCTTTTTTTTTTTTTTGTGTGTTTGTCTGTGATTAAGTGTTTATGCCAACTGTGAACAGAAGTGGAAAATAGAATGTTGTTATTTGAGTGAAAGAAAAGATGGGCGACAAAATGGGAGGGTTTGTGGTTAGGAAGGGAGAGAAAGAGATGATGAAAATGAAGAAGAAAACATGAATGTGTATGTGAATGTGATCATGCCCTTAATTTTCGCAATCTTCTTCTTACAAAGAGGGCATTTCCGTTAGCCTTTGACTATGTAACGCCCTTCATTTTTCAGGTTCATGCACGACCTTCACTCTTGACTATTACTACTATTTTATATTCTTCTGTAGCATGATTTTTAAAATCAAGCAATTTAAAAATGTATTGAAATAAATAAATTCTTATATAAATTATTTATATAAAAAATTACAACTAACTAAAGCTGTTTACTATTAAAAGAAATATTAATAACTCTTTAAGTTAAAATGAACTAATCATGTCGCTCACAATCGAGTGAGGGCGTTACGAGTTTTTGCTAGCAATCAAATATTTAATTGTATTCTTGTATTTTTGCTACAATTACGTCTGAAATGAAATAAGTTCTCTTCTCATAAAAAAAGAAAATGAGATTCTTCTGTGTGAATAGAGTGGAATAAAAAAATAAGTGCATACTCTTATATATGTTACGCGTTAAGCAACATCTCTAATATGTTAAATAGAAAAAGAAAAAAAAAAAGAGAGAGTAAGAAATAGAAAGTGTGAACAAGGATTTCTTTTTTTGAGGGTGTGTGAACAGGGATATAGGGAAGTGGTTAATGATGAGATGCAACATGTAGAAATATTGTTTGCTCTGAAGTGTACCGCAGAGAGGAATAGAGTCAGGGATCAAGATCTTTTCCAAAAAAAATTTCATTCAAAAATTTAAATTTAAGATTTTACTTAGGAAGATTGATCGAGGATCACTCAAATTGACGATCAAATCTTTTACAAATAATTCTTTTAATTGAGGACCCCAGCCTAAAAAAACATTCTTGTTTTATATTTGGTTGTAAATATGACTAATTTAGTGTGTCTTTAGATTAGTTTTAAATTTTATTAAAATTGATTCCAAAACTATGTTGAGGCCCAATTAATAAATATTTGCTTTAACATTTTTAATTTATCACCATAATTTTTGGAGTCAGAAGAGGTATTCAAACACACTATTATTAGAGATTTATCATCGTTTAATTCAGAGAAAGATTTATAAAAAAGTTGTGTGAATAATACTTGTATATACATATAATATATAAATTTGTAAAGCAATACTTATGTTATGAATTGAGTTTTCTTATTGTATTTCAAATTATACGAACAGTGTATAATTTTAATATATATATATATATATATATATATATATAATAGGTTATACATGTGTAAAACATTTTAAATTTGAATAGAAGCAATCTAACTTTACAAGTGAGACAGGTGCAGAGAAAGATGAGTCTCTCTTGATAGGGTCAAATATGGATTTCAAAACCAATATGGTGTGACATATATTGTTTTCTTGAACATGTGGTTAGTGATTTGATATAAGTTTATGTATATAAAAAAATATTTGTTAGAATAAATAAGTTGGGTTGTTAGTTCCAATTTACTTACTTAGGTTGACCAAATTTTTTACTTTTAGTTTTAAATTCAAGTTAACATTTTTTGGGAGAATGTAGAATTCTAAGGGAGAACTAAATAAGTTGGTTAACAGCTTCTACATAAACCATATTTTCTTTAATAAACTTAGCTTATTAAGGTAAAATTGATTTATAAGGAAGTTATAAAATAGTATAAGTTATTTTGGTTAAATTAATTTGCATGTGACTAATTTGACAATATTTGTAAGAGAGTTTCTATGGTGTTTTAAAAAATTGTAAGGATTTTGGTACTGTTTTTTTTACTGATAAAATTGTTATGTCATTTGTCAGTTTTTGTTTATTTCATACTAGTTCTTGATTAATTAAAATATTGTAAAAATATATAAAATTGCAACTATTTTAATTAAAAATCTGATTAAATATAAATTAATGAGAAGACTTATAACATGACAATTTTATTGGTTAAAAAAAAAACAACAATACCAAAATCTTCACAATTTTTAGAGCATCATAGAGACTCACTATTTACAAACTACCTTTCCTAAATGGCATGTGGCCTCACTCTGGCATGGTACTTGTATTCGCATGCGTTGCTAAATTTGGAACATGAGCTCAGCAGCAGCCTCAGTAACTGATAACTGCCACGTAATTTTTGGATAGAATGTTACATTGTGAGAGCAACGTGCACCACTCCTCCATTCCCATCTTTGATATCATCCACTATAGGCCACAAGAATTGAGATGATGCTAAATATTAAATAACACTTTCTTCGTGACATGGATTTACTTTCCAACTAAGCACAAGCTAGACTTTGGTCCAAAAATATTGGACATTTCCCACATCAAAAACCCAAACCCTATCCCTTATTCGCCTTTGTCCACCCTCAATGGCCTCTGTTTCAGCCACTTCTCTCAGGTTCCAACCCTTTCTCAAGTTGTCTACAAGGACTACTACCCAGGTTTGAAATCCCCCTCTATTAATGCACCCTGTCTTTGTACTTTGTCATAATGGTGGGAACCAGTTCCAAAAGTTCAATTTGTTACAAGTACTAACTAGAAAAATTACAACAGATTATCTTGTACACTCTTTTAAACTTACTTTTATTTATGTGTTTTCCTGATTGGTATTTTCCTTTAATGATGGTAGAGAAATCAATTCAAATTTCCAAATATTAATACAAGTGAGAAAAAATTTAGAAGGTGTAGTGAAATGTATCATGATTTGGAGGGTCGGTCCAATGGTTGGAAAAGGGTGACGAAAGAAGGGAGGGATCAGGTTCGAATTTTTCGAATTGATATTTTTAACAAAACTAATAAACTAACATTTCTCCATAAAAAAAGTATCATGATTTTTGGACAAGTGCAATATCAATATAGTGGAAACTTCACATGAGTTGGGGGCTTAAAATTAACATGCAGGGGTGTTACAAAACTTCAAGTTTGGGGGCAGTTTCTGTGGGATGGAATAGGAGAACCTTTCCCTCTTTGAGATCCTCCCGTTTACGCATTTGTGCAGTAAGTTTGATTACCTTCTTTCCTTTCCCCTCATAACTTGCAAGAATTTTTTTTAAAAAAACTTTGAATTGAACTTTGTGAATGAGGCAGGTCAAGGCACAACCGGAGACAGTGCAGAAGGTCTGCGATATTGTGAGGAAACAACTTGCTCTGCCTGCTGAATCTGAGCTTACCCCAGACACCAAATTTTCAGCACTTGGTGCTGATTCCCTTGACACGGTAAAATATAAAATTATCCTAAAAAATTGTTAATTTTGATTCAGATGCTATACTCATAAATCTTTGTACCTTGTGCTAAAGTTAAGATCCATAGTTGACTCAAATCACTTGTTGTATGTCCTATCCCTCTAATTGAAAAAGTTTAATACTCCTATCTAATAAGAATTATTACCTTATTGCCACATCACACGAATGAATAGGATGATGTGATGAAATGATTAAATCTTAGAGCTTAATTTCTATACATTGTTAGGTAGTTTTACCATATCAACCAATTAAAAATCATAATTTGCAGGACCTTTAAGATAATAATTATTAACGTTAACAAGTTTATCATTATCATATATTATATATTATGATTGGATAATACGGTAAAAATTAATATTTTATTGTTTATGTTGGGGCAGGTGGAAATAGTGATGGGTTTAGAGGAAGAGTTTGGCATAACTGTTGAGGAGGATGGCTCTCAAAACATCTCAACCGTTCAAGAAGCAGCTGATTTAATAGAGAAACTGATTCAAGACAAAAGTGGAGCTAGTTAGTTAGGAGGTGAACAATTCTAGGGAAAATCCATTGAGTGAGGGCACAAGTGTAACTGAATGAGGTTAATTATTCAGCCCATTCACTGGCCCTTTTTTTGTGCTTACGCGTATTCTTTAGCAAGCTTTTTTTGGTGACTTTGTTCAATTTTCTATTTGATGCAAGAGGTCAACCCAAAACGCTTTTTTTTCTCTCTCTCTCACGATAAGCATCTCATTTTTTTTTCTTAGGCGATGTTACTTATGTTCTGTTTTTGCTATTCATATGTGCTTCCTGCTTATTGCCATATTCAAGTGTTTAATTTCTTTCTGTTTAATAAACTTTCACGTAGAGGGATTTGCAGTCTGTTTTAGAGATGATGAGAATGTACTCTTTCAAACTCTAACTTAAACAGCAAGGAGTCCTAACTTCCTTTCTATATTCTTATGACGAACAATATTATAAATCACATAACTACGATATTAGAGGGAAAAAAATGCAATTAAACTAATTGTGAGATTTTGATCTTTCAAAGAATTAATTGCACCAATGCATATAATAAGTAATGACATTTATAAAAGAAATTTAATTTTTAATATTATGAAGTTATAAATATTATGTTATTTTCTTCTTCAAACTATTACCTAATATATTATATTAAAATAAAATAGAATAATTTAATTATTATCAATGTAACCACAATTGCTTGTGACTTGTAACGTGCTTTTAACTTTGAGTGGGCACATCTAAAAAACTTGATGCGTAAATCTTGGAAAAACAAACTGAAATTTAGTTAAAATAATTTTCTTTTTATTTCTGTTAAAATCATTTTCAATGTGTTAAAATAATTTGCTATATCGATTTTTGTTTAGAAAATATTTATTTTGAAAGGAAAATTATTTTAGCGAAAATTCAATTATAGATGATTTTCGGACATGCAAAATAGATGTTTTGATGAATTGCCAAGCTAATTAATGGTTCAGAAAAATATAATGATGAATATTTGTATGGAATTTAATAGGCATATATTTATTGAATGAAATTTACTTTTCATACTCGGCTCCCTTTTCCCCAAACTCGTATACAAAATGAAGTAAGAAATTAAGAATCTTCAGACTGCAGTAGAGAGATATTGGATTCTGTTCATCCTCATGAAACTCAATTTTTCCGCACTCTTTATTAAATTTTGCAGTTCCATAATACCAGCTTGCTCATTTTTGCCAAATAAAAACAATACTAAATGAGTTATCGAAAAGAAAAAGAAAAAAAAATACTAAATGTCATTACTTTCTCTTCCCTTAGGATTTAATGTAATTTTCCTGTATTGTTACCAATTAAAAACTTAAAATACCAAGCCGGTTCTTTAAATGTGCTGATTAAGCTTCAGCTATTGGATATACTTGGTGCAAGAAAAACTAAAAACTCAGAATATTTACAAAAATAAAATAAAAACTAACAATTAGAAATGGAAATGGCTTATTCTTTTGAATAATCTAATGTGAAGTTGACACACTAAGGTTTTTAAGACTGGTCTAAGGTGAGATAATCTTTTAGCTTTATAAAAATTAAAAGTAAATAATGTTTTTGTTGATAAATCTAAAATTTGCATTTTAGTAGTCTTACCTTTAGTTGGAGTGAAGGTTATGGTTTCTATCCCTTATACATTCTCCAGATCAGTCCATAGTTGGAGCCTTCTCATGAAACTTGTTGCGGGTGATGACAGCACCCCAGACCCAGATCATCAAAAGAAAGAAAGTCTGTGTAATTAAATAAATAGTTAAAGTGGATAAGCTTTTTTCTCCACTTTGTATCTTTTATGGTCATCAAGTTGGAAAACCAAAAGAGTGAACAAATTACTAATACATAGTGGGGAATCATTTTAATTTGTAAATTGTAATTGTTTACTTAATAAATTCCAAAGACAAGCATCTTAATAGCTTATAACAAAAAATAAAAATTGGTCCCAGCACCACGGACAAAAAAGACCGTTGAGATCTGAATACTCATAATAAAACTTCATTAAATCATGATCATATTCTAAAGGTTGCAAGCCAGGAATAAATGAATAATGTGATGGCGCCATGGCGGTATATAAAGTTTATTGAATTTTATGATATCTTTTTAAAAGTCATATCAATTTTTTTTGACAATATAAAGATTTTTTTAATTGAGAATGCAGATCCATTATATATAATTTAAAACAAAAAAAGAATATGTAAGATAAAACAAATTATCTAAAAAAAAATATGTAAATAGACAAAACTTACCTGCAATTCTTTAAATATTTTTAGTGTGTCAAAATTAAAAATTTTACGTCCATACTCCGTGTCAATGTTTAATGCAAACTTTTATCATGAAAATGAAACTCCAATTTTAATTAAAAAAAAAGAATACCAAAACTGTTATATGATTAAATATGATCACCGGAGAAGAAGGAATGAATGAATCTGGAGAGATCCCTCTAGCATTCAGTGTAGAGTCCATCACCGTCACTAATAATAAAGTTCCTCAGCTCAGCTGGCATGTGATATGATATGATACTCTCTCAATTCTCATCATTTCCTTTCCTGAAACCTTAATCTTCCATTCCCAATCCCAACCAAACTCGCCTTTTTCTCTGTTCGACTTCAATTAACTGACCCACCACCACGCCACATACATACTCTGTCTATGCTCTTCTTAATTTGTTTATTGTTATCATACAAAGTTTGTAGTAGAACAACAACAACTACTTGAAGCAGTTATAGCCGTAGTTCCAGTTCTGCTGTGTGTCTCAACTCAAAAAGAAAAGTTAGCTATGTTATGTACATCAAGTGCCCATCATCATTACCATAATTCACAAACCTCCCTTTCTCTCTCTCTCTCTCCTTAAAAAAAGCAGATTACTTTGCCTGCTATTCCGTGCAATTTCCCCCTTCTAATTTGACTTTGCATCCCCACAAAAACCATATCTTTTAATACCATACCATATGGCAAAAGAGCAAAACCAGGTTAACAATCTCCCTCTTTCATCTACACAACATGATAACATCTACATTAACAATACAAATACAAATATAAATAATAATAATAATAATAATAATAAAAAACAAAAAACCATCTATGATATGATATGATATACTTCTTGATCATGGCTTTAATTTAGATCTTACGTTACATCACATGCATTTTTTGCATTGCATTGCATTGTGATTGTGATCTGCATTAAGTGGTGGTTGTAGATCCATGATTGGATTGGATCTGAGCGATGAATGAAGATTATTAACATTTTGCATGTGGGAGTGGACATTGCAGGGCAAAGGCCAAGAGAGGGAATTGGAACTCGAAAGTGACGAGTCTCAGGCTGAGATTGAAGCCCCATTGCCTCTCACTGTGACTTCTCGGGTATGATATTCATATATTTATATTTAATTTATGACATTTTGAAACTGCTAGTATCAACAATGAGAAGGCCCAAGTTTGAGGCTTTTGCACATTGTGTGGGGAACATGGGAATTGGGTAATGTAGGTTTTGTATATGTTGGGAGATATCACTGCAGGGCCTGCGTTTAGGTTCACGCAATGGCTCCAATTGGTTCGTAAACGCACCGCAAAGTATCGTTCTTCTGGCTTCCCTCACCGCACTTCCACCACCATGCCTTCTAGCTCTTGGTTAGTTACTTACTGCTACTTATTACCATTCTCTTTCATTGCTGCTTCTGTTAAACTTGTAGTTGTAGTGAGAAAGGCATTTGTTGCTAATGCTCATAATTTGTGTCCAGCATCAGAGAATCGTTGGAGAATTCAAAATTGGACCTGCATCCTGATCAGACAGAAATTAGCTTGTGGGAGAGGCTTGGGAAGGCTGCAATGTTGGACATTGAATCTGGCTCCTTTTCCTGGGACATGCTCTCTTCACTGCACCACACTGAACACAGCAGTAGCAATGAACATTCCGAGGATGAGATGAACAAAGCTCTCGAGGTTCATCGCATTCTACAATTGTTCTGTACAAGTACAAGCATTACTTCCATAGCAATCAGGGTTGATGTTTTAGTGCAACTTGTGTGTCATGAATTGCTAACGTAGGTTTCACATATAAGCCAATGTGCAGCCTGTGTATGCTATGGATATCCTTTGCTTTTGCTTAGTCAGATTGGGAGAGAGTAAATGTGGTTGAGCATGTTGGTAATTGTTAGTTTTGGAAGTTATAAAGAATAATGATTTCATGTTGGTATATCTTTTTTACTATATATTTTTACCTATATTGTTTATTCATTCTAGTGGTGGTGAATATCTATGTATGTGGGGTTTCTTTGGACAAACATTTTAGTAATTATGTATTGTGTTTTCTTTGTAATTCCGTATTAGAGAAAGTAAGTATACATCAAATGTGTATTTTCTTAATTTATGTCGTAATATCTCTTCAGTTGTGTCCACATAGGTAACTGTAAATTCTGGAGGAGTTGTCTTCTTTGCCTTTTTCAATATCTCTGGAAATGCTGATGCTTGCCCAAAAGAAGCAGCAGCTGTTATAAAGATAGCATCATCAAGAATGGCAACACAGTCTGAACGCCTTGGCTATGAATTTGCCAAGTGGATGGGAGTCCAAACTCCACAGGTTGTTCCCTTAGGTTTTATAACACAAGCACCACATCTGCAAACTTAGGCTATTTAGACTATACTTCTACCATATTCATTCTCCTCTATTAATTTGAAGATGCAGGGTAGAGTCATTCACAATACCTGTTTAGAATGGCAACAAATAAAGGAGGCTGCAGAAAAAGCTAGAGAAGCAGCAAATTCTGAGGGTGATGAAATTGGTGAAGTGACATGTTTTGAACTTTTGGAAGCACTTGAGCTTAGCCGATGTCTATTTTTTATGAGGTATGATCCACTCTGGTTTTAATTAGTTGAGGTTTATAACATGGCAACACAGAATACCCTTTCTTGCTTCGTCACTTCCAATAACTCTTTCTTAAATGAAGTGGACATTTCCAATGTGCTGCTTCTGGTTTTATTTTTTTCATGGAATTTCAAAAGCTTGGTATAGGACTGTTTGACTGAGCTTGACACGCCTAAAGCAAATCTTTAAAATAGACTATTGTTCTTTCTCATACAAAACTCCCTTCACCTTGTGTGACAAAGCAAGTGTCATTCTTGATACTTGTGCAATTTTCTTGAGTTGGCCAGTTTTTCAAGCATGTTAAATAGAGGGAAGTTTTTCCTAGCATTTGTTGGATAAGTGGAAAACCAATGAAAGGTTTATTATTCCCTTTTACCATACCGATCATCAAGATTGCTTCAGTAGAAAGCTGTAGTCTTTGGGCAAAGGAACATTTTATAAGGGTTTCCATTTTCAACCGATTGGACAATATCAGTTTGTGTCTTGCCAGGTGTGGTTGGCATCAAGGTAAGGGCATGTTTAAAATATAAGATACATAATATTCCCATTCTGAAAAGAATTGCACACAAAATATCAACCTCTTTGATGTTATCACTTTTGCCACTTAATGATGATTTTGGGTTTCCAGTAAATAGTTATGTTTGTTCATGCTTGGACTTGTTGTAATTTCTAATGTGGCTTCTTCACTGTCATAGTTAATGCAAGTTTTTCCAGATAAATTTCAATAGAACAACAAAAAATTTGTTGACAAATGGGAACCATCAAGAAATAACTAACTGGTTTTTTTGTTCTTCTCTTCAACTTATGATGGAAAGCAATATATCAGAAGTCGGTACCCTGAAAAGAAGTATTTTATTTCTAAAGCATTTGTGCTCACCTTATTGAAAGCAAGTTACTAAATCCCATTGTCACTAATTCCTAGAAAAGACAATGAAAACCGTTAATGTGGCATCTGTAGAAAGAGTAAATAATCTTATAGAACCCTTGTTTTATGAATATGTCAATGACTATCATAGTTCATCTTAGTGTTATTTACAATTGGAAAAAGAGACTATCTACCGCCAATAGTACAACCATAGAAAAATATCATGGCTGTTCTTCTACACAATAAATTTTGATTGTTAATTTTAAAGATTCACCATCTTGCAGTTATGTACATGGTTCACCCTTGCTTGAAAATTCCAGTGCATTTGAGTCAAGGGAATCTGCAGAAAGAACATCAGAAGCTCTTGGCAGGGTACTGATGTTGGACCTTGTCATCAGAAACGAAGATAGACTTCCTTGCCATGAGCTTAAATGGCGAGGAAATCCTGCAAATTTGTTGTTGGCTGGAAAGAATATCTGTGCAAATACAGATGCACTAGAATCAGCTTTTGATTCTGCAGTTAACCGATATAGACCAAAGGTGATCAGGGCATTTCAGAAAGAAAGAAGGTCAACTTCAGTAGATTGCAGACTCAATTCTCATAATCCCGGCTTGATATCACAATCTTATGATCTCTCAGACATCACAGAATCACCAAGATCTGCTGACATGAGCTTTCAAACATCAGGAGAATCACTGTCTCCCGACTTTAACATTGTAGCTATTGATTCTGGTGTTCCTTGGCGACCTCCTGCTGGAAAACGTGCAAATGATCAGGTTAATTATCCTAAGTTGGTTGAGTTGCTGGTCAATAGTTCTGAATTTGCCTCTAACCTGTTATATGATATAACTGGGGGGAAATTAGGATGTCCCCCACCGGAAGACATGGAAAAAACTTATGTACATACAAGTGACACAATGTTTGTAGTTCACGCATTCCGTAATGGTTTCCGTGCTGCTCTTAGAGATCTGCAGGGATTCCATATATTCCTACTCACACTTCACCAAAGACTTGATACTTTGTTACGATCATTTATGAACATTATTAGCAAAATATCTTTGGGGGAATTTGACAAAGAAGATTCTGTGGTTCCTGACTCACTTTCACTGACTGCTGGCGGGAGTTGTTCCTCTCCAACATGTAAGGAAAGGCTTGCTAATGATAACCATCAAGATTTTATTGATTCAGAATCACAGAGAACTGCTTCAAGAGCTTCATCTTCAGGCAATAGAGATTGCAGTGACTCTACTCCTATGTCAAGAGAAACTTGGCATGGAAAGTTCTATAAAGGAAATGGGGAACCACTTCGTAGTCTCCGTTTGACTGCTAAGCTCCGTGACTTCCATAAATTTGCCAAGGTTGGTCTCATAGGTAACATAGCCTTGTCTACTAGTCACATGGTTTTGGTACCACTTTTGGAGTAGGACCTGAATTGTTGTTTTGGTGCAATTTTTCCATGAACATTTTGGACACATCATAAATAATCAGTCAGGTGCATATTGCTTTAGTATGCAAAATTATAGGACTTTATTGCCTGCCTATATATAAAATTGACCAATGTGGACAATGCTTATAATTCTCACAACAATATGCTCTTGTTGCTTTCATGAGGTGAGAGCACAGATTTTGCTGAATTGGTTTCAGCCATTTGTATTTTGATCATGCATGTTTTTTCTGTGTTACCTAGACTTCTCTGCTCTTTATGCCATCTTATTGTCTAACTGATATGATCACACTATGTAACACAGACCAGACGGTTTCCTGTTACCAAAACATTGGAGGGTTTCCAAATCATGCCAATAGTTCCATTTCCTGCCCCCTTCCCCACACACCTCTTCTGCATGTGCTAATGTCATATTCACATAATCCTGTCCCAGGGTGATTGGAAAATAGGAATATAAGACTAAGAGCAATGTAATTTTCTGTTTCTTCACCATATAAAACAGTATTTTTTTACCATGTTTGTTCCTTATTTTTCCACTTTTTTTTATACTGTATCATGTTTTACAGGTTGATGCTGAATCCAGTAAAGAATTGGAACAGTGGAATGAAATGCTTAAAAGCGATGCCATCAAACTATGCCAGGAGAACAATTTCAACCCAGGATTTTTTGAGGGTAGTGATAATAACTGTGTCGTTGATGCATATGAACTTAAGGTTACCTTCACTTTATTATATTCAAAACTAAAATATAATAGGCTCCTTTCATTTATGAGGGATTTCCATTCATAATGCATTATCTTTTCAACTTTCAGGTTAGACTTGAGCATATTCTCGAGAGAATTGCATTGATATCAGATGCTGCAAGTACTGAGAAACCTTCAGCAGTGACAAGTAGTCTGTTCATTGGTGGAGCACTGGCTGCAAGATCTGTATACACACTGCAATACTTGGGAATCACAAATATTTTGTGTTTGTGTACCAATGAAATTGGACAGTCAGAAACTCAGTATCCTGATCTATTTGAGTACAAGAATTTCTCTGTAAGTCATATTTACTTGTATTTTCTACCCTCACTTATTTTGTGTCTTATTTGCTGAGTTTATTTTATTTGAGAATCAGTTGAGCTTTTCCTTGATGCCTGTCTCTACTTTCCTTCATTGATTATCCATGCAGTCTCATTTAGGGTTATTCATGTTAATTTTTCGTTGGAGCCATATGCTCATCCTCATTTCTCACTTTAATAATTTCTTCAGTTTCTAATATTGTCAACTGTCCATTATCCTTAAAGTTTAAGCTCTTAGGTGCATGCCCATAAATGTTTTTTTTTTCCTCCAACACCCCAGATTTAAAAGCTTTTTTGTGCTTTAAGCATGGACAAAGCAATGATGTTTGTCTTACCTTGTGATGAAATTTAATGTAATTATGAAGAATGAAGGTGGAAAGAGTTACACTATTGACCAATTACCCATAGAGGTTCTCATGCCATGTTAACAACCAATCATCCCCCAACCCATGTTTGATTTGTTGGGTACAAGCCCATTCATGCTTCTGTTTCTGATTTAGATTGAGAATCAACCTTAAAATTGTTATTATGGACTCGAGAAATTGACAAAGTAGATCTTGCTTGGCCATTCTCTTTTCTTTTTTTTGTTGTCTTTAAATTGTTAGTATGTTCTGATCTCCCTTGCCTGGTAGCTTATTCTGACACAGTACAATGTCAACCTAGCTCAAAAGAAATGAGTCAAAATAGTTAAGGCTAGCCTCAAATTTTTCTTGATTCAAAATTTGATTCGTTATGCAATATCATGTGATGCACTCTTGTTCTTTGCACGTTTCCAAATATTCTATGTTAAAATTTACTTTTAATGTTGCATTCCTTTTAAGAATATGTCTTCATATTGATTGTATTCACTGTCTCATTTGAACAGGTATGTGACAGTGATGATTATAACATCAGCAGCATATTTGAAGAAGCGTGTGATCTTATAGACTTTGTTGAACAAACAGGTCAAAAAGTTTTAGTTCATTGCTTTGAGGGGAGAAGCAGAAGTGTCACGTTGGTCCTCGCTTACTTAATGCTCAGGAAGTAAGTAAGAATGAAAATTATATAAGACATAATTCTAGTACAAAATGATACCGTCCTCTAGCATCAATCAATATTGCAATAGTAATTAAATAAATGAATATTAATAGCTAATATATTTAACACCACAAATGAAACTATGTATTAGTATACTCATTAACTCTTCCATTGGTTAAAATGGTATGCAACAATCTAATTTACCACCTAGCAACCATAAGTTCATGTTCTTTGATATGTAAGATTATTACTGTGAGTGAGTGACAGTTGCAACAGGTTTTGAACTGAAAGCTTTTATGGCACAGGAAGTATACTTTATCACAAGCATGGCAAGCTTTGAAACGAGTTCACCGTCGAGCACAACCCAATGATGGTTTTGCAAAGATCTTGTTAGAACTGGATCAGAAACTACATGGAAAGGTTTCGATGGAATGGCATCAGCGGAAACCAGTGATGAAAGTCTGCCCCATATGTGGGAATAATGCTGGACTAAGCAGCAGCTCACTCAAACTACATCTGCAGAAATCACATAGAAAGCTATCATCTGGGAGTGTAGATAGTGCCATGACTATGGAAATCCAGAAAGCATTAACAGCTTTGAAGATTAGCCGTGGTGGGAGTGTCAGCCCCACACAAAGATCATCTCATCCACTGATAGATCAATAGAAACTGCAAATTTATAGATTTTGTGCATTCAAGTATCAGCAGGTTAGAAAATTGAGTGTTTTTGGTGGTGCATTAAAAACAAATCGATTAAGTTTCTGCCTTTATAATGAAGCAACAATTTATCACTTCCAAAATTTCCCAAATTTTTTAGGCAATTTTGGCCCCATCCCAATCTAACAGCTAATATCACCCAAATAGTGTTTTCAGTTAGTTTTTCTTCTACAAAGTATAAGTGAAATATAGGTTCAGAGCGGGTCTAACGGCTGTCCCATTATATGTTCAATTGGAGCATCAGAATTCTTCTCATAATAAAGTTTTCCACAGGCCAGCACACGGGTCTGTTAGGATATGATTGCTATTCTCTGACCCCAAGTTCGTATAATCAGAATCAAGTTTATCCCATGTGGAGAATTTGTACTCTATTTTGTAATCAAAAGCACGCATGTGAGAATTGATCAAGTCAGATAACAGATCATTGGATGTCATGCAACTTATTTAAAATGAAGCTATAACAATAAGTTTACAGAACGGTGAAAACTACAAAACAACTTGCTTTCAATAAATTAAAATTGTTCACAATGCAACATATCAAGGGTAGGACCAACAGAAATAATGTCATTTTTTCATTCCACCCAAACCTTGCTGTGTTCATTATGTTATGGGCAAACGTGGCTGAGGCCATCAGCATTCAATTAAAAGCTTGATGTCTATTGGCAACTTAAACAAACTATTGCTATGTTTTCTTTTAACAAATAAAAGAGAGAAAAAAATACAACTCAACTAACTAAGACAACCACGTTACACAGGAAGAGCTTCTTCTAATGAATCTGGGGCACCACTACTACCGTTGAGCACAATCACATTACCATCGGAGTCAGCATCAACTATAACTGAGTCACCCTCTTTAATCTCTCTAGCAAGCATCTTCTCAGCCATGCTGTCCTCCAAAAGTCGCATTATAGCTCTTCTTAGAGGCCTAGCCCCATAACTCGGATTATATCCTTCGTCAACCACCCTCTCCCTAAATCTTTCTGTTACTGAGAGATCAATTTCCTTGGCTTTCAGTCTATCAAACACCTCCTTCAACATTATGTCTGCTATCTCCTTTACCTCCAATTTTGTGAGTTGCCGGAAGACAATCATTTCATCCAACCTATTCAAGAACTCTGGCCTGAAGTATTGCTTCAGTTCCTCAGTCACCAAGCTCTTGATTCGGTTGTAACTGCTATCCTTCTCATCATAATCAAGGTCAAATCCTATTTTACGGCCTCCTTTCTCAATCACACTGCTTCCAACATTTGATGTCATTATAAGAAGCGTGTTCTTGAAGTCCACAGTTCTTCCTTTGCTGTCTGTTAATCTTCCATCTTCCAGGATCTGAAGCATCATGTTGAATACATCAGGATGGGCTTTCTCAATCTCATCAAAGAGTACAACAGTGTAGGGACGACGCCGAACTGCCTCGGTCAGTTGACCACCCTCAGTGTAACCAACGTATCCAGGAGGTGAACCAATGAGTTTGGAGACTGTGTGCCTTTCCATGAATTCACTCATGTCAAGCCGAATCATGGCTTCTTCAGAACCAAAGTAGTATGCAGCCAATGCTTTGGCCAACTCAGACTTCCCCACACCAGTTGGCCCAGAAAAGATGAAGCTGGCAATTGGACGGTTAGGGTTCTTCAGTCCAACCCTGGCTCGACGGATGGCCCTGCTTATGGCTTTCACTGCTTCATCCTGACCTATGACTCGCTTGTGTAAAGTCTCTTCCATCTTGAGGAGACGATCAGATTCATCAGTTGAGACTTTCTCCACAGGAATACCAGTCCAGGAGGAGACAATATGTTGTATGTCAACTTCAGTCACCATGGGACCTTCATCTCCTGCCTCGCTTTCTGCCTTACTCATCTCCTTGCCTTTTTCTATAAGTGCAGATATCTGGGCCTTAAGATCCATTTCTCTGTCTCTTAGCTCTCCAGCCTGCACAGAAATTCATGAATCATCATCCCGCTAATAGCCAAAATAATTAGCCGATATAGTTGTTGTAATTGAACAACGAACAAACCACTACACTGTTTTTTAAACTCGACAAAATATAAACATAAGTCACTTTGAAAAGTTTGACAAGGGAGGGGGATGTCCTCCTTTCTCTGTTAAGGTAAAACATCACTTCCAAAATTCAAAATGTTACATTGTCACATTGAACCAATGTGGTTTGGTGTCCAGATAATGTTCATTGATCATAAAATGTTAGAAGCTAAATCTTCAATCAAAGCATATTTACCTTTTCAAAGTCTTGATTGCGAACAAATTCTTCTTTCTCCTTCACAATCTGCCTGACCTCCTTGTCAAGCTCTCTTGCTTCTTCAGGTAACTGGAAGCAAAGCATGTATGTAAATGTAGCAAAATTAGTCCAATAATAGACAAAAGATCTGGCTGGTTTAAGGATAGGTAGACGAACAATATACCTGGGCATGTTGAAGCCGGACTCGAGAACCTGCTTCATCAATTAAATCTATAGCTTTGTCGGGCAAAAATCGATCACTGCAGGAGATGCAATTATTTCTAAGCTACAAAATACTTAAGATACACACCATGAAGAAAATAACAAGACATAAGAAGTGTTTTAATTAATTTATAGTAGACTAGAGTTCCGAAATAAATCTAAATATTGTAATACAGTTTAAAGAGATAAATTAATATACATTTGCAAAATTTCCAGCAACATAAAAATTAAAAGAAAAAAGGAAACTTGTCTGATCCAGCATAAATGAATAGAATAGGTAAAATGAACAGAACGTTTAAATATGGCAAACCTAATATATTGGTGTGACAGCTGAGCAGCGGCTACGAGAGCATCATCTGTATAACGGAGCTTGTGGTGAATTTCATAGCGTTCTCTAAGTCCTTTCAGTATTTGTATGGTTTCATCGACAGTTGGCTCTGGCACTTTAACTGGCTGGAATCGCCTCTCCAGAGCTGGATCCTTTTCAATGTGCTTCCTATATTCATCTAGTGTCGTGGCTCCTATACACTGCATAAAATTTCAGGCACACACTTTCTTAGAACAGTTCCAAGCAAACAGTAAGTAAGTGCATATGTTAACTTGAGCATTGCAGTAGGTTTAGCATAAGCATAACCAGATACCTTCAATTTCATTCTACTGCTGAAAACACAAATGCTTTTTTTTTTTTTTAATAAAACATTCCAAAACTAAATACTGAAAATTCCACATTATTTAATTCAACTAAATGCCAAAAGCAAATGATCATTTATCAGAATAGCAAATTGAAATATCAACTCACCAGGCTTATTAAACAATAAGTTTTTAACTAATTACAATTTAAAAGATTGAACAACCAGAAGACTAGGTATTCCTTTCTCTAAAATAGACTTGCAAGAATAGCCTAAATTTACCACCAAGGCAACAACACAGAAGAGAACAAGTTTTTTATCCTTTTGCTTTTTAGTTTCAATGACAAAGTTCAAGAGCAATACAAACTCAATTCTTTCTCCCACCCCCTAACACGTCACATAAATTGATTTGGAGGTAAAAATAAATAAATGGCAATATATCCATTTTGAACTTGACAAGTACCTGCAGTTCACCTCTGGCAAGAGCTGGTTTTAATATGTTTGCAGCATCAATTGCCCCCTCAGCTGCTCCAGCTCCAATTAGAGTGTGCACTTCATCAATAAAAAGTATTATCTCATCACTTTGTTTGATTTCCTCCATTAGTTTCTTCAATCTCTCCTCAAATTCTCCACGATATTTAGTTCCAGCCACCAGTAGACCCATATCAAGGGTTATAACCTAAATTGTGCAGAACAAAGGTTTCATGTTATTCTGAACTCCCCAAAAGTATTTAAACACCAAAAATCCAAGAACTTTGGTCGATACTTATCCAAAACTGAAATACAAAATATCATGCAAATAAATGACCATAAATGAGGCCGAGTGCTCTAGTAATGATTTAACCAATCTAGAGGCAAGAAAATTCCTCTGTAGTTAACATGTAAAATACTCCAAATAAAAAGTAGAAGAAATAGGATATTATTTTTTTTGTCTTAATCCTCTGGTTCATCAGGGGAAAGGGGTCCTAATTAATCCGGAGTTTGGCCAAAAGGTAAGTAAAGTCTGACTAAGAATTGTTTCCGTCAAAAATCAAACTTAAGTAGTACTCGAACGATTCAACCTTAACTTCAGCACATTAACCACTTGTGTCCTATCACTTGGTTTTATCCGATATTATTTAAGAATAACTTCACATAGATTCAGTGAGATGAACATGTTTATACTTTATAGTAGTATAGTACTGAAAACGAAATAGTAAATCAGCAGAATTACCCAAAGCAATTTATTGACAGTAGGAATCAAATAATTTCTACTAACCTTCTTTCCCTCTATGGTTTCAGGAACATCACCATTTGCAATCCTTTGGGCAAGACCTTCAGCAATAGCTGTCTTGCCAACCCCAGGTTCCCCAATAAGACAAGGATTATTTTTGGTACGACGACCCAAAATTTGAGTGACACGTTCAATTTGTTGCTGCCTACCCACAACAGGATCCAATTTTCCCTGTAATTTTGATTTTGGGAGAGAGGGAGGGTATATAAGAAAAATAATTATACTTTTACATAAATGAAACCCCATCTTCCATCTGGCATAAAGAAAACTGGGAACTGGCAATAACCTCTTCCGCTAGCTTGGTCAAATTCGTGCCATACTCCTCCAAAGTTGGCATCTTATTGTTATTACTACTTCCAGGGCCAACAGTAGCACCAACACTGTCAGCACCCTCACCAACCATGCGGATAACCTGTAACCATCCAGTGGGAGAATACAAGAAAGATTTACACAAGAGATAAAAAAAATATATTCACATATGATATAAATTAATGTTAAAAATAAATGAGGATATAATACTAGCCTGAGCACGAATATTGTTTGGATCAGCACCCAAATTTTCAAGAACACGTGCTGCTACACCCTCACCCTCTCGAAGGAGACCAAGAAGCAAGTGCTCAGATCCAATATAATTATGACCTGAAAATTTCAAGGAGTAAGCTAAATTAAAAATTGGAGTCCTTTCTAATTCTGAATCTAAATCAGGATCCTATCCTTCTTAGTAACCAATTATTTGATGGGGTAGTTTATCCAATCCTCTTCTTTATTATTTTGTTCTTTTTCTATAAATGGCTAAAACTTAGTTGATTCAAGTAAAACAAATTAAGGAACATGATCAAATATAACCAAATCACCTCTATCCTGTTTCAAACAAAAAATGGGAAAACTAGTGAGAAATAGCCATACGGATTAAAGGAAGAAAATTCTAGGCAATACAAATATTTTTTGCAGCTAAGTAATTATATATACAAAAGAACAGACAAGGTGTAAAACAGCATTTACCAAGTTGGCGAGCTTCCTCCAGTGAGAATTCCAAAACACGCTTTGCCCGGGGAGTAAACGGAATCTCAACGGCAACAAATCCACTACCCCTTCCAATAATTTTCTCCACTTCAACCCGAGCATCTTTAAGATTAATTCCCATTGACTTCAGAACCTTAGCAGCAATGCCGGTTCCTTCGCCAATAAGACCCAATAGAATCTGTTCCGTTCCAACAAAATTGTGCCCCAGTCGTCTTGCTTCCTCCTGGGCTAGCATAATGACTTTGATTGCCTTCTCTGTGAAACGCTCAAACATAGCTTTAGGTACACATCTTTTAGCCCTCTCGCGCCTAGAAGTTGTATTCAACGGAAAAGTGTGGCGTGGTCTCGACAGAGAATCCATAGGATTAAGAGTACGTAATCCGGAGAAACTCGACATTCTTAAAGCAGGCATTCGTAAGGTGCTCATCATTTTGACAGATCTTTTCGATTTTCCTGATCCCTTATGCTTCCCGTGCCTTTGCCCACTCAGTAGGCCAGGCATACCAGTAGACTGAACTAAAACCCTAGCCATGATCCCTGAACTGTCCGCTGCATTGATTAGGGAAACATATTAGCTGACAAACAACACAAATAATTGAAATAACAAAATGCACTCAAACAACCAACCAAAGGTGCATGTTTCGACATATCATTATGAAGGACAAGAAACCAATATCAAGCTGCCAAAAGGTGCAAGTGATAAAACTAAGAAGCTATAAAAATGAACAGTGGAAATATATTTCAATGAAACATTTGAGCAAACACATGGGGCGCTATTTGGGCAGGACACAAAATAATTAATGGAAATAAAAAAGTAAAAACATTTAAGCAAACATCTGGAGCGCTGAACCATAGGCGAGGAAAAACTGGACAAGAAAAGAAAAGGGTAGTGACAAGACAAATCCTCCGAGTTTGAAAACCTAATTGAAACACGAAATAGTGGATAGGAACTTGGCGAAAAAAATGAGAGAAGAGATGAACTCGAACTCAAACTCAAACTCACCGGAAGCTAAACTAATCGATTGAGTTGGACAGAGAAGAGAAATTGGAAGAGAGAAGGGCGTGGTTGGGGGAGGAGGGAGAGGGAGGAAGAAGAAGGCAATGAGATAAAAGACACGCGAATTTGTTATTTATATCATGTTGATGACTGTTTTCTACAATTTCGTTTTTGGTTTAGAAATTGTTTTATAAATTACTGAACTAATTTATTAGAGAATTTGAATTTTTGTAATTTAAAATTTATTGTTTGAATATTTTTTTATGAAAAATTTAAAATTTTGAAATTTTAAAATAAAATTTTAAACAATTAATAATTTGGAATTTCAATTTTTTTTAAAAATCTGAGAAATTAAAACCATATCTTTTTTTTTATTAATTTTTTTTATTTTCGTAATTTTAATTTTTTTATCCAAACACAAAATTTTAAAAATAAAAAAATTTTAATTAAAGTATTTAAAATTCATAAAATTTAAAATTTTTCAACATTTTAAATTTCTCCATCCAAACACACTCTTATATTTTTTATTAATCAAATATTTTTATTTTTATTACCCATTTATTAGTAAGGTAAGGTGAGGATTAAGTTATTTGTATCCACAAATATCCAATTATTATAGAAATTACTTTCATATCTTTACTTAAATACTGCAACATAAAAGTTGTCCTAAATTTTTGTTATTATTAGATTTTTTTACTTATTTTTAATTAACAAAAGATTTTCATGTCTATTTTAGTTTTTTTGACATCTAAACTATTAAAAAAACATCAAAATAATTTAAAGTTACGGTGACAATATCTTTTAAAACTATTTCAATTATTCTTTATTTTGTAGTAAATATTAATAGATATGCACTAATGCACGCAGATTATCCATTTAATAAATATTCACACAAACATGAGACAAATAATAGTCTAGTCTATCAGGTGATTTTTTTTTTCAAGAGTGAATAACAAGAGTTGTTATTCCTCCTGCTTCACCTGTTGTGTTCTTTCTTTTTTAACACACACCATCTTCTATTAATTAAAATTTATTAAAAATTACATCTTATTTAATGAACCACTCTTGTGATTTTACTATTTCTAATAATTTTTAACCAATGATAAAAATGGTGTTAAAAACGATAATAATACAATTGAAGTAATTGACAATGGACATCTAGGAGAACAACAATTAATGCATATAATTCAATTCGTACTATCTTCAGTCTTTTTATAAGAAATAAATAAAAAAAATTAAATTAATTACTCTTAATATAATGTAATAAATTTAAATTTATTTTTAAAAATCTATGAAATTGATTAGTTCAGGTAGTTATTATTTTTAAAGATATAATTGTAATTCAAAAGATATAAAGAGTGTTGTTTATATTATTAATAAGATTGAGATAATTTTTTCCGCAAACGAAAATGACTTATATTGTTAATAGACTCATGAATGCATTTATCTGCATGACAAATGAATAGTTTTTCATTAATAGACTTAACAATAAATTAAAGAAGCCATTTGTTAAAAAAAAAAAATGGTGCTCGAAAATCATATAAATTCAGACACCATGAATCCTAAAACTATGTTTGGTTGCTCATATATACATTGGGAGTGTTTATATATTTTTTGTTTATTCGGAATCATATTTTTGCATTTAGTTTTGAGTCTTACTGGTTAACAAATAAAAGAGGAAAAAACTTATTAAAAATTACATGGAAGTGTATTTTAAAATCATAGGAGAGTATAAAATTCCTCATAATGTTATTTTTTAAAAATAAATGGAACATAAAAAACAAACATTAGGGTTCAAATTCCTCATAAACTAAAAGTTTCCTTTCAACAAATGCCCGTAATAATATCTATATTTGTGCGCTAATCATCATGCCATGTGTTACCTTTTCTCTTATCATTTTTCTAAAATTATAAGATTTTCTTTATTTTTAATGATTTAAATATATTTAGTTCCTGTAGATATTATTTTTTTAAAAAAAACTATACTTTTTTATTTTTAATCTCTATATTTAATAAAAAAAAGACATCATAATTCTAGTCTTTCATTGAAGATTAAAATCACATTTTTTTAGGAATTAAAAATGTATTCAAATCTTTTCTAAGGTCATATATTTAAAGTAATCAATACATTGACGCAATTAATATAATTTTTAATTACAAATTTAAATGTAATTTTTTTTTTGAAAACTAACCTAACTACTTATTTGAATCAAAAACCACTCTAACTCTAATTTTGCTAAACAAGTTTTATTTCATGCCGAAAATTAAATTTAAAAAACAAAAACACAACTACTCCAAATATGCCTTAGAGAACAATGCTCTACAACGCTATTATTTTTCAGTTCTCATTATCACAATAATTATCTTATCATACATACACTTTCCACTCTCTTCTCCCTATATTTCTCTATAATATTTACGGTGAAAAACTGGTCTCATGACAAAACAAACAGGCTTGAGAAAATAACCGTGCATTTTAAATGTCAAAGGTCGAATGCCTCCTGCAGCAAAGCAAATGTGGTTCCGGCAGTGAAAATTCCTATCTATAAATTTGAATGATTTAGTTGAAGGGTGAAAAAAAAAATAAACAGATTACGATTGCACGATGTGTTTACGATCGATCTAATAATATCCTTTAAGTCAAAATGCATTATATCCGAACCAGTGTAGCTAAATACATTATGATTGAGAGTACCAACCGGAACCACCGGTGAAACTTGACAGACAAGCGATGAGAACACCAGCAACACTTGACGGGTTCTACCATGAACATATAATCCCAAAAGAGGGAAGAGGGGAAAGGAATAATAGAATAACCAGCTGTACACATCAAAAGATGAATAACGATTGAAACAAAAAATGTATATACTCCAAAAATTGTTGCTCAGGGTTCTTCCTTGACAAAGTAACTCTGAGGCAAGGAAAATTCTTCTTCGTGAGTAAGCAAATCAATCTCGTCATCATCTGTTTTCTAAGAAAGATAAACCACTACAGTATCAGCTCTCAAAATCCATGGCACAATGTTGAAACCTAAACCAGAAACTAACATTTATAAGATGAATGTGAAGAACCACAACTTAACGATAAATACCAGCATTTCTAAGTTGTAGAACCGATCCAGCAATTGTAGGACCTCCTCAGAAGAAAATTGTCTGTCAAACTTCCTCCTTAGAAATTCCATCAGACCATAAAGGACAAAGTGACGATGTACTCCTTCATCAAAGCAACATTAATTGTAAGCATTAAATTTGACGAATCTTATCCAACTAGAGTTAGCTATCTAACACGGGAATAGTTTACAAGGATAAAGTGATTATCCATGACCCATCTTGGCATTACCCTTGATAAAATAAGAAATGCAAAGTATTAAAGAACAACTAAACAAGCAGCATTTGCACGTAATGCTTCATATATGAAACTCAAGAAAGTGAAATTGCAAATGTTCACTGTTTACTTGAAGGTTAATGCACAAAATTGATGAAAGATTATCAATCAATGATGGTATATAATTGAATTTTACTATATTACTTGTTAACTAGTGTTCAAACTCTCTAGCCAGATATCACGTACTGCAGAAACGGGAGAAAATTTTACATTTTCTCAATTACAAAATCTCAAAGTAAACAGTACCACCACGCAGCTTAATGCAGTATGCCTTGGCCTCACTTCCATTAACACACATAGCATCTTTTCTTTAGGATCCCCTTTTCCTTTCTAGATAACAAATATCATAATCAAGAAAACATGCTCAAGATAAATAAATCACCCTCATTATCCAATTTGAAATCCATTATGACTATTATTAAAAAGGATTTCATCCATACAAACATCTTTTGTGAACTGTTGAGCATTCTAAGTATTTGCATCTATAAAATAATTAGAATTGGTGTGTTCTATAATTAAAAACAAATAAAATGAACATTAGTATCTTGTCCAGGAACAAAATAGAAAGACAGTTTGAACTTGTTATATCACTTATGGTGGAGAAAACATTTACAATCCAAAAATGTATTGACAAATATAATGCTTCCGTAATTTCATGACCCTATCTTTTGGGAGCAGGATTCATTTCAGGATTAAACGGCTTTATCAGAAGCTTCCCATTTTGGCATTCTCTTTCCCCAAAAATTAGAACTAGTTAAGTTCTTTCCTAGACCACTAAGCTGCCTCACATGACCAACAAACTTTTCTACCATCTTTTTTCCTATTTTACTGCTCTATAGATTTTTACTGAATAAAAATCAATCTTAAAAGGAGTAATCTAAGATAAGGTCATCTCCCTTGATCTCATGAATCTGTTAATAGATAAACTGAGTAACCATATTACCAAATTGCAACTTTTGAAGTTCTTGTAAACATTATGAACCCGTTTGGTGATCAAGAATCAGGATATGATCAGATATAAGAGCTAAATAAGAACATGATATGATAAGAACATTATTATGTTATTCAATCATGTATTTGATATGTCGTCATAGTAGCAAACAGTGGCGATGTTGACAACAATGACGACATCAACGGCGACAATGATTGTGGTAATTACAATGGCAGTGATAGTAGTAACGACAATGACGACAGTAGCAATAACAGTGGTGGTGGCAATGGTGACGACGGCATTGATAGGGTAGTGATGATAATGATGACAGTGACGGCAATGGCTTTGGTGGTGGCGAAAACAGTTGCAGTGACGGCAGTGGGAGTGATAGTGACAGCGGTAGTGGCGATTGCCACAATAGTGGCAATGACAACAACAGGAGTGGTGGTGGTGGCAGCAGTGGCAGGGGTGGCGATGACAATGACAAAAGTGGTGGTGGCAATGGGGAGAGGGAGTAAGGGAGGCAAAGAGAGCAACTATCCTATCCTATTGTTTTCCAACCAAACTCCCCCCTCTAAGAAATACACAATACAAGATAGGATAAACAAATCATATCCTATTGGTGAACCAAACAATTAATTACAGCATGATAAGACAGGATAAGATAATTATCCTATATCCTATCCTAACCACCAAACAGGCCCTAAAGGTACCACTATATATCTTAAATAATCAATTTTAGGAATGATCCACAAAGGTTGAAATTGAGAAAATGACCACCCTCCCCAAAGAAAAAAACAATTCTAACTAAAATCAAAATCCCACTTACTAGGAAGTCACATAATGCCAAATCCCATAATTTGGAACTATAGTCCACACACCACACAAACCACCAGGACAGGAAAGTATGGATATCAGACATCTTGCAGCCTTATTCTTCACAAGTTTACTGTTTTCTTTCTAGTTAAACAACATTACTAATTTCATTCTGCTATTTCTCCAGTTCAAAACAACAAATCATATTTTACATTTATTTACAATTTTTAATTATACAAAAAAATTTACCCACATTTCATTTCAGAAAGAAAAAAAAAACATTATATTTCTTTTTAACTTGTCAATACCCGAATTGTTGTATAAAGATATCCATGGTCCTCAAGAATTATGTGTGTATGTGTGCAAGCATGTGTCTATTAAAATACCTTGTAGTTTCATTGGAGGGTAAATCTCAAGAGCTTCCAACAATCTCAGCTCCAATTCAACCTGTGACTGCTCCTATCACCATAACCATATGTCAATTCCAATTCCAATTCCAAATTCAAATTTCAAAGAGAGAGAGAGACCTTGGGGAGAGAGGAAGCAGAGGAAGGAGGAGGTTTGCAAGGAGAGTGGACAGACATGCCATCTTGCTCCTCCTCTTTGGGCTTCACAGCCCTTCCACCACTGCTCATTTGTCTTTATATACTGATCACTGCAGTAAATATCTCAGATTGCATGATGATAGGAATATCTCAGATTGAAACTGCAGTAAATAGAAATTAAAAATTGCAAAGAAAAACACATTTCATAACTACAAAAAAGCAGTTAACCAATGCCAATCATCATGACAGTGCACCTTGTGCGTTAATACCAAATAATGAACTGTGTGGTGTCATGCACTGTAGTCTATATGAGAAATTGTGATGGAAAATGGACACAAACAATGAACTACGAGCTCTTCCCAGTTTTGTTTAAGCAGAAAGAATGATATATTATCTAAAATATGAAAAATTGATTATATGGAACTAATGGATTAACCTAACAAGAAGTATATATTATAAACATATTACTATCTTTTGTCCTAATAGCTCAAATTGGGTCCACATTTAACCGGTATCACTACACACATCAGCAGCCAACCAATATCCACCTTTTGTTAATCCAGGTGGCAGTGTATGTGGTTAGTTCAGATGCATTGTTGGCGTTGAAGGTGTATTATTGTGATTGAACAGTTTGCGTTCATTGTGAATAGTGAAAGGTGTAAGCACACATGGCAAGTCTTTTCAGGTAGCCAGAGAGTTCTTCTAATCTTTTATTTCCAACTATTCTCAGCACTCTAGATTTTAATTACTCGATGGTCTCAGTGGTTACAAATTTTAAGCTTGCATACAAGGTTTTAAAAAATGGTCTGCGACCGTGACCGTGATCGCAATTGCAATTTCGGCCACAACGGGCAAGGTTTTTGGAGTCTTGAAAACAGCATCGCAACCGTAATTGCAATCGCATCAGCTGTATTTGTTCACAATTTTCAACAATACCAAGAATCGCGATGAAATCGCAACCACAACGTAAAACCTCACTTACATGTGCAGTGAACTTCTCGAGCATTACAATGTAAGGCTTCCCCTTTGTTTTGGACAAGAGGTAGGTATAATTTGAAAAAACAAAACAAAACAAAACAAAACAAAACAATAGAAGCAACAAGAAATCAAGAGAATAAAGTGAAATCACCAGATCAAGAAAATATTTAAAAGAGAAAGAAAGCAGTAACTGGAATCAACGAAGAAGGCGTAATCTTACCGAACAACGTACGCACACGAATAGGGAACAAAATGTAGAAAGCATAAACCCTGAAGAAGAAGCGGAAGCTCTTTATAGTGTCAACTGCAAAAGACGTTTCTTTCAATTTGGGTCGATTATTTAAATCAATTAGGCCCAATTTTATAAAATCTCCACATTAATATATTTTTTAACGAGAAAGAGGATTATCCACCCAAAGTGTTTATCCCCTTAAACCATTAGTCACTCAACTCAAAAAATTTTAGCTTTTTCTCGATCATAATTTGAGTAGTGTCTTAAAAAATAAAATTTATGAGAAAATTAAAATTCAAACATTTCAATAATTTAAAAAAAAATGAAATGTTTTGTGTGAATTATCGATTCCCATATTAGTGACTCAAATCATATTAATGATGAATTATAATTCATTCATTCATTTACTTTTTTTCATGGGATGAGAATGACTTATCTTAATAATAATCTTTATAATAAATAAGAGGATAGAAGGAAATTAATCATAATTTAAAAGTGAACATAAATAATATATGATACTAGAATGTTTATTACATGCTGATAGAATAAAAAATTAACAAAAATATCATAAAAGTAAAAGTAATTAAATTATAGATTATAAATAAAATAAACAAATTAAACTCAATTTTTGTTTACAAAGCCTTCGGTTAACTTTATTCATATGCTTAAGTCACTATCTTATATATATATAGAAAGAGAGAGAGAGAGAAAAGTGCTTATATTCTATTTTGTTGTTTCTTGTGCAAGTATTTCAAATTATTTTGGTCAACTTAGTGTTTAATTTTGTTATTTCAGTTATACATTAAATAGGTCCTTAAATTATAAGCATAAAATTATCTAGTTGCTAATAATGTTTTAGTTTTTTAAATTATTAAATAAAACCTTCAATCATTTTATTCATTTCAGCTTTTGAAAAGTTCTCTCATCTATTTTTTTTCATTTACATAAGTTAATTTTAATTGAAGATAAAAGTTTGATTTAAAAAAAAAAAGTTCTTACAAGTACTCTTTTGATAAATTTACATATAATTTCTTATGTGCTTTTACTAATGTTTTTTAATCAAAACTATAATTTTATCTTGATAACGGGCATAATAAAGGTTCACATTAGAAGTCCACATAGAGTATAAGGTGAGATTTTAATTCTTATTGATAAACAATAACAAAAATATTTAAGAAATTATATTTTTGCTTAAAGTGATTTATTATCAAGTGAGATCTTCTGAGCCATTAAAATTATAAGGACTAAAATTACTAATAAAGTATGATATAGTTTATAGATAACTATATCCTTAATTATGTGATTAAAGGCTTATTTCTCAAGTCCATGTATATGAAACTCCGCGTGCCTATATGATAAAGCATGTCAACATGTTAAATAAAGACCTCAATACTTGACTCTTGGTCAATATTTAATAATTTTAAAGATTTAAAAAGATACTTTCTTAATTTAAGGCACTAATGTCACTTGTTCTCATAAATTTTGATACTAATTCAAGTATATTATTCTCTTTTTTTTTTAATATTTTAATTTAAAACTATGGGCGTGCGTTCGTCATGTACACGTATCTTAACAATTATAATTTGTTTTAAGAGGACTTAATAAAAAAAAAACAAATACTTTTAACATCATTTTATTGCTGTTTACTCCCTTGATGATATTTATGAGTTTTCTTTCTTATTTTTACCCCTTAGCATTTCTACATTGTCACCCCCATTTTTTAGGAATATATGGATACTTAGATAATGCATTTTTTTATCAACACTTACATTACGTATATACATGATACATAATTGATATTGTTCAATTATTTATATTTGTATATTACTATTTTTTTTGTCTTAACCATTTGGTTGACTAGGAGAAAAGATTCTAACTAATTTAAAGTTCGCAAGTTTGATTAATAATTATTTATGTTAAAGATCGAACTTAAGTACTATTTGAATAATTTAACCTTAACTTCATCATTTAACCACTTGTATCCTATCACTTTATTTATTTAGGCCCAATTTTAAGTGTTCATGAATCATTTTTGTCTTCTAAACACCACATTTAAATTGTTTCTCTATTTCCTTTGCCCACCCTCACTGTTATTTGCATTAGGAACAATTTTACTATTGTCATTACTCAACCTAAAGTCTTGATTGAATAATTTATTTGGACCCAAAATCAACTCAATCCAGACACAAAATATATGGGATAATATTGGGTCAACCCAACTTTTTAACATAGTATCTTTTATAGTTTTTCTACACAATATATCAATCCTGAAATTGTGTATTGTTCAATTGTAGAATGAAAGAAATATAAAACTCAAATGAAGGTATAGTTTGTAATATATTTTAAAATGTTTTAGCCTTTTTTTGGTCTTGGGGTCTTTCCCTTATTTTCACCAAAAAAAAAAAGCCAATTGATGTTTTAAAATCTTAAAGTCTAACCAATATTTTTTCCCAAATATATCTTTATCTAATATTCCACCACTATTGGGGAAAGACTTCAAGGATGACAATATTTAATAAGGATATTTTTGTCCAACTACAATAATATGTTGCTTTCATTAAAATATTTCTTGATCTATGTGCATTAAAAATATGAGAAGGTAATATTATCAAATATTTTTTATAATTAATATACAAATGTTAAAAAAAGTTTAAGGGGAAAACTTTAAAAAATAGTTAGGGGTGTAATTAGTAAAGAAAAAAAAGGGAGTGCTAAAGACACAGGCCCATAAAAGATCATCGATTATGTATGGCCCTTACATATAGTGGGCTACATAGCTACATGTTTAAAGCTTTATGACCTAAGTGATTTGTTAATTGTACTCAAAGAACCAGGCCTGATATTATGCATGTGGCCGATCATAAGCAAGCCCACCCATTTCTCTCTTTATTTGTTGAAATTTGAATACGATCACAAACACTTGGTGTCTAATGAGGGAGGAGGTGTTTGACATCTCAACTATGTTGGCACCTCAAAAATCACCTCCTCAAACCAGCAGATCCAGGAATAGATTAATAGTATAGCAGAAAAGAAAAGAATGACAAGGCATGGGGCATAAACCAAACTCACGAGAACAAGTAGTGCTAACTCTATATAAATTTAAAATTAAAAAAGAACAATTTTATCCTTTACAAAAAGCGTATGCAAAAAATTGGGACTAGTAGAATCCCACAAAAAAAAAAAAAAAATCCATCTCTATTACTACTGTGAGAGGCTAAAGTGCCTGCACAAGCATTCCTCTCACGGTAGATATGACCTATTAGAAAAAACATTGATTTAGACAAAAAAAATAATTCTATCTTGGGAATTGCTTGCACTTGTTTCCTTTTTGTTTTTCCTTTGCTGCCTCTCTATACCAAAAAAACACATTTGGTGAAAAATGGTACTGACTAAATAAAAAAGAAAGAAATTATGATAAATTTAACGACCATAAAAATTTGGTAAAATTAAAAAAGAAACATGATGCCTTATATATATAACTGTTTCACTATCATTATGTAATTTTAGTTTGACTGATTCAGTTAAATTATAATTTATCTCACACCATATATTTTCCTTAATTTTTCGTTAAATCCTTTTAAATTTTAAATATATAATCCTTCACTTGTCGGTAAGGTAAAGTCTTCTTTCATTTATTTATATTGAAATTTACATCTTACTATATAAAATTATAATATTTTAAACTAAATACATTAATGTTTTATACTTACTAAATTTTCTTTAATCTATGTGCATTAACCTTGAGTAGCAATAATTTCAAAGCACAGATAGACTGGCACGATAATATATGTTTACAATATTATCTAATCAAAATTTGTAGAGTTTACAATATCAAAATGTGGAAGTGAAACTAATTAACAAGAAAAAGAGATTTGAGGAAACAAAGTCAGCTGCGACGGGACCCTTTAAGATTTGAGATGAATCAGTGAAAAAGTGGTTTAGCACATTGTGGATACAAATAATTTGGGATGGCATACCCCACAAGACAAAGGGAAATTAAGTTGTATGTCCCATGCTCACGAGGTTAGTAGAGAAATAATAAAAGTAGTAGAGTATCTTCCTTTCCCATACCTACGGCACAGTGCCCTCACTGCAAACTTATTTAAGATTCTTGTCCCTCCCAGCTTTCTAAACCTATTGGGCATATCTTATGATTTCAAATTTCTATTCATTGCATTCAATTCTGTCCCTGAATTACACATGGATGATGCAAATACATTTGATTCAGTGGGTCCAAATATATAAGATTTGCCTATATCCATTATGATGCATACCTTTGAATTTTTCACGACTCTAAAAAATAAAGCTAAAAGGTTTTTTTTTTCCTTTCAATACAACAGGTACAGTGAGATTTTAAGCGTACAATGTCATGTAAATTATCCAATGACATGTTTGGCAACCAATTGTTTGTTTCAAAAATAATCGTTTTGTTCAATTTAGATATGCTTTTAGTGAATGTAAAATGTTGATTCATTTTTTATTTTTATCTCTCAAAAGGTTGAAATCATTATTTTTAATCAATCCATACTATTATGTGATATCCACTAACAACTTATATGTTTAATAGAATGTCATGTAATCATCCCATTCTCAGGTAATGTCACTAGTGCCTATACTTCTAAAATACTCTACCAGGATCAAAGTAGAAATATGTTCAATTATAGGGACAAAAATATTGGTTTGAAATTTTAGAGGAATGAAAAATAGATAATTTTTTTACAGGGGTGATAATAAAAACTTCCTCACTTTACGGGAAATAAAAATATTCAAGCTATTTTATTTTTTAAAAGTTCTCATAGTGGATAAAAATAATGATTGTTTTTCAAATTTAATAAGTTAAACAAAACACATACAGTTTTGAAATTTTCTATTTTTTTAACAGCTTAATGATTATTTTTTATTGATAAATAAGTGATTATTTCTCTGAAAATAATATTAACCAAACATGTTTGTGATTCAGAAAAAAATGTTTTTTGTTTTAAGTTTTGGTAAAAGTATTTTGAACTATTAAATGTGATTAGTAAGTGTATTTAAATTAATTTTAGACATTTCTGTCAAAAAGAAAATTAATTTTAGAAATCAGTTTTTTTTTTTAATGGAAGCGTCAGTTTTATTTTGAAACGTGTACTTGTAAGAAATTAATTTTATTATATAGATTAACAATATGAGACACGAAGTCTCTTGCCAGTAGATTAATCTTAATGGCTTTAAACAGAAATAATTGCTTTCTTCGTGTTTAATGAATTTAAATTAAGAAAAATTAACATTGAATGATATTGATGTGGATTTATATAAGATCGGAAAATAAAGCGAACGTACGTATAATAGATAAGGATAGATGAGTGTCCATACTGTGATGGATAGAGGTGAAATGTTACGGTTTGATTGGACTGAGTCTGCGGTGAAGATGAAGGGCTTCACGAGATACATATGATATTCATACATGTTACATTCAGCTTATCATATTCATGGATTCTCACTTAAGTTAATTTCTTTCTGTTTGCTACCGTCTTCCCTAAACCGAGATCATTAAGTTTAAAGTAGCACTTTTTTAATATCTATCAACACCTTTTTATCTAAATGAAATGTTTTTAAAATACCCACAAGATGTGAGATAAGTTGCAAGTAACCTAGGTCTTCTATTTTCAAATTTTAAAATGTGTCATTAAAATGATTTTGTGAGCACAAACTGGGAAGTTACCATTAACACTGAAACTTCAAAATTAGAAATTACTACTATATGTTAATATCACTTTCTATCAACGAGTAATCAAACTTTGTTTCTTAATAATAAGATTTAAAATCACATGTATGTTTTGAGACAAAAATATATGTTTCCTTACAAATGTTACATCCATGAAACAGTGGTTTATTTGTTTCATAAATAATAAAATATCGATATCTTTTCCTAGGAGGATGAGATTTTATTACTATATTTTTTTATTGATAATTTATGTAATTCTATTCAATATAATAGAATAAAAAAAATTATGAAATAATTATAGAATCATTGATTATGTAATTAGAACTTTTGATTTTTCGACTAAGTTTAGATGTGTCTCTGGAAGTTTTAATTTCTTAATTAATTATGAAATTTGGTGTAAATTTATACTTATCTCTAACTCAAATTATACCTTCCTCACTTTTAATTTTAAATTATACTTTCCTCACTTCATAAGCAAATTTATACTCTAATTGTAAACAAACATAACCATTTTTCATTTCTCCGTGCCAAAGAAACGACATTTGAGGGGATTAACTATCTGGAAGAAAAAAATTGAAAGCTAGCTAGGAGTTTAAAAGTGTTTTGGATTAACGGTGCAAACATACGTTGGGGTCAACCTCCGTTTTGAGGAAACAACAGTGGTGAAATAGTCTCGAGTTTTGTACTGTTGCAATTTGACTGAAGAAATAAACACACTAAAAGAGACAACAAAGTACTAGAGAGGAAAGGAAACATAGATGAGCAGGGTGGGTGAAACTTTCTAGTCTCTTCCACGCAAAGAAATAATAATATTGAAGTAATCACCAACCAAGAGCATTCGTACATAGAATGATTTATGTGATCCTAGTCCTGTTCCTATTTATCATGCTTGCACGGATTGGTTTTAACATAAAATTTACAAATTTCAGTTTCATGAACCTAATCATGATTTGGTTGGAATCATGAGTTCGTTTAGCAAAACATCAATTAGCTGGGATAACGCTTGTGACATGATGAACATAATAATAAAATAAAGTATGTTAATTATAGTGAAGATTAGGGTTGTAAGAAAATTGGATTCAATTCAATATGTTGAATTCAATCCAATGCAATTAGATTTTTATAGTTGGATTTGATTATTAGATTGAATTAATTTTAATTTAACGAACTTAAAATTGAATTGAATGATGAATTTAAAGTTTTGAATCTCACAAAAATCTAATACAACTTGTATATAATTAAATTACTAATATATAAACTATAAATTAAATAAATCAGATAAAATATTTTTATCTTAAAGTAATATATTATTTTAAAGTTTATATTTTTTTATTTATTTTAAGGTAATATATTTTTTTAATAAAAGATACTGTAAGTATATATTTATGATTTTTTTCCTTCAATTTATCATATGAATAGTATAATATTTTATTAATATTGATTTTTAAAAATAGTTTTACTATTTTTTAATTTAAAGATTTCTTTAAAAAAAATTCAAGACTTAAAAATATCACATTTTCATCCAAATTTAATCAATTAAAATTAAATTGAATTAGTAAAATAAAAAAAGAATATTCCATTCAACCCAATTAAATTTAATTATATTGGATTAAAAAATAAATAAAACCCAACACAATAGATCACTTACTCCCTAATAAAGAGAATTTTATTCCAACTCAATAAAAACAACTATGCGCGTCAACATTTTTTTTTCTCTCTTATTCAATATAGTTGGATACTCATGATTCAGCTCGAAATTACGGGAGAACAACTTGATGAGTCAATTGAATAATAAAGCCAATATTGATGATGCCCTCTTCCTTCTGCAACATCCTGTTCACCAAACTCAATCAACAATTACAGCTTAGCTAGCCTCGATCTCCCTCTTGTTGAATTCCCCTACCCCAACCAAAACCCTTTGTCGGAACACAAAAAACAAATGATGTCTGGTTGGATGCAAGACACAGCAGAAGAACAAAACTCTGCTTCTGCTTCATGGCCAAACTCAAACGCCAACAACGAATTAAGCTGCGTGTCATTGTGTGCTTACAAACCGATCTCCTCCCAGATCCATGAAGCAGAATGGCGGCACGTGCCCAACAACATAACACATACCAACGTTGCTGCTTCTGATAATTATAATCTGCTTCAACAACCATTGCACCCTACTAACCTCAACTTTCTCACTCCCAAGCCCACCTTTTACCCTTTGGAGATGAGTTCCGATGTGGGATTTCTTGACCCTCAAGCTTCCTTCACTTCGAAAACTGATGGTGATGTCTTCTTGAGCTCAAATAATAACCTTTTAACCCTTCCAAATATGAGCTCAAGCATGTGTGTGGTGTCCCCCCAACCCCAACAACAAGGAAGTGTTGTTGGATTTTCGGGTTTCAAGAATATTATGGGCTCTGATCATGATCACGTGGTGGAGGGTTCTAGAAAGGCCTTGCTTCTGAGCTGCAGGTCCAGCATACTCAGACCCCTTGAATCGTTGCCCCCATCAGGTTCACAGCCAACACTTTTTCAAAAGAGAGCAGCACTTAGGAAAAACTTGGCCGTGGCTGATGATAACTGCAAAGGCAAGAAGAGTGAAGTACTCATTGATAGTAAGAAGAGGGGAACGTGTAATAATGTTGGAGAAGGTGTTGAAGGTGGGAGTTTTGATGGGTCGGGGTTGAATAATTATGATTCTGATGAGATCAGTGATGACAACAATAAGATGGAAGAGATTAGTGCAAGGAACGGTGGAAACAGCTCAAAAGCCAATAGCACCGTCACCGGCAGCGGCGTGGATCAAAAGGGCAAGAAGAAGACAGGAATACCTGCAAAGAATTTGATGGCTGAACGCCGTCGAAGGAAGAAACTCAATGATAGACTCTACATGCTGAGATCCGTTGTTCCCAATATTAGCAAAGTAAGACAGACTTAATTTGCTTTTCGAACCAAACTTAGATTGTACAATTCTTCAAGGGCTTTTAATATTGTTATTCATGTTAGAAGTAGAGTTTCACTAATTCAGTAATCTCAATTAGTAATAAAGATTTGCTTTAAAAATACTATAGGGTTAATTATCATGGTAAAACTCCAATTTTAATTTTAAAAAAACACTTAAATTAAAGAATTGCATTTAAGTGTTGAATAGCTAGCTACCGCTTTGTTCCTCTTTTATTTATGAACTAGGGTTAATTAATCAATGTTCTAGTCCTAGAGCGTTCACAAGCTTTATGTTATAGAGAATACATGATTCATAAAACTATTCACTAATAAATCAACATATATATCATATAATGGCTTCAATGCTTTAATTGTTACTATTGGATTTTTTGACATCCAAAATGAGTTTGTTTAAAATGAAGATGGACAGGGCTTCAATCCTTGGGGATGCAATCGAGTATTTGAAGGAACTTCTGCAAAGGATCAGTGAGCTTCACAATGAATTGGAGTCAACACCAGCAGGTGGCTCTTCAAGCTTTCTTCATCATCCTTTGACACCCACTACTCTACCAGCCCGTATGCAAGAAGAACTTTGTCTCAGCTCGTTGCCAAGCCCTAATGGCCATCCTGCTAATGCTAGGGTAATATTACTTGCTTGGTCATTTCTGGAACTTGTCCTTTTATTTATATGATTCAATCCACATGGCTTCCATAATTTCTATTCCTATTTCTGGTTATCATATTATATATATATATATATATATATATATATATATATATATATATATATGGACACGACAAGAAATACATATGTTCTTCTGTGTGCTTTAATGAGGTGGTGAGCTTTTGTTTGTTCTTGGAATTGCATGATTGCATAAATAGAGCATTTTTCCTATTTCCTTTTATATTTTTATTTTAAAAAATGACACATCAGTAATAAAAAAAAACCTGAATGTAATATTCTGATTTTTGTTATGGTTTTTTTAATTGCCAGGATACTATTCATATTAGCAAAATAATAATACTTTATTTTTATTTCCATAATGAAGAACGAACAAGTTATACTTCAAGTTATTTGCTGACAAATTTATATATATATATATATATATATATATATATATATATATATATATATATATATATATATATAACTTCTATTTTTACTATTATTTCATTTTGAAAATTCAAAAAATATTAAAATTTAACCGTAGTTTTAGATATAAATAAAAATAACATTCTTGATTTCTTACTCCTTAAAAATTGATCCTTAATATATAATATAGGTTTAATTACTCATTTGATTTTTATAGTTTCACTATTTGTACATTTTAGTCCTTATAGTTTAAAAGTAAACTTTTTTAGTCTCTATAATTTATATTTTAATTCTCTTTCACAAGATAATTAAAATATAAATTATAAGAATTAAAAAGATTATTTTCAAACTATAAGAATTAAAAGAGAATTAAAATAAACTAAAAAGATCACTTTTAAGTTATAGGAACTAAAAAATCATTAAAATGTAAACTATAAGGATTAAAAAGATCACCTTCAAACTATAAGAACTAATCGGTATAAATCGTAAAATTATAAGAATCAAAATGAGTAATTTAATCTATAATGTAATATTATGAAATGCGGCAAAGATTTTTATTTATTAAAGTATCGTTTTCTAATTAGATAATATGGAATGGGACTAGTATAATATATTGGCTTTAGCATTAAGCTCATGTGATGTAGATGAGCCAAGCCTTTTATGAATATTGGTTATTGCTAAGTATTCTATTCTCATTTGCAGTGAATAAAAAATAGAAAATATTTTATAAAATGTACATTAAATATATTAAAAACTTAAAAAAATTATTCATTAACAGATAGATGGGACAATAATTAGAATTTTTCATTATTTATCAGTATTATATGAGATAAAGAATTTCTTGATGATGAAACCATTCAATTGAATAGTTTTTTTTTTTTTTTGGTTTCCCGCCAAATACAGGTTGAGGTTGGGTTGCGCGAAGGAAGAGGTGTAAACATCCACATGTTTTGCGACCGGAAACCCGGACTCTTGCTCTCTACCATGACGGCTCTCGACAACCTTGGACTAGACATTCAGCAGGCAGTTATCAGCTATGTCAATGGATTTGCTATGGATATTTTCAGAGCTGAGGTGATTTTTTTTATTCTTTAATCATTAATTATCATTATAAAATCAAACCATGTGCATCCAGCTCATTAGGTTTTTAGATATATTAGCATTAAAATTCGTGCATTATACGGTTTTTTAAAAAACAAAAAGCAAGAAACAATAACAAATAAAAAAAATAAAGTGAGTAAAATAAAATAAAAATACTTAAAAAACTAGTTTTAATAATACTATTAATAACATATTATCTAAATATACGTTTCATATTACCTTGGCAATTACTTCATGTAGAAATGACTTTAATTTAATTTCTAAATATTATTGGTATAAAATTATGATTCGTCTAATTTTTAAAATAATTTATAGTATATAGTAGTTTTGTAATCAAATAACAGTCTAATTTTTTTAATACAATTAGTGTATATTGTTTACTCTATGAGTAATTTTTTTATACTAATTCTCTTAGTAATTTATAAAATAAATATTAATGAAAAATTAAATATGTTTAGAAACTATAAAATGCATTCAATCCTTTGTTTACTAAATAGAGGGATTTGTAAGACGTTGTAAAAAGATTCAGAATTATACATATTATATTTCATGTCCTTAATTGGAAGGCAGAAGTGTTAGTTAATGCTATTATTATACGTTCTGCTTCCCAGGAACGTTCCTGGCTTTATCATTAAGGTTACATTTTCTGTTGAGATGATACCTATGAATTAAAAATCATGACAATTATGAAGTGATGAGTTTTTTTTCTTCTTTTCAGCAACGCAACGAAGGTCAGGATGTCCATCCGGAACAAATCAAAGCGGTTTTGTTGGATTCAGCTGCTGGCTTCCATAGCATGTCCTAATTGCAAAAAACAAACTACTACTGAAAATACCTTTTCAATTAGTCAATTTAGCAATCTTAATGTTTTTAACGCTCAAAATTCAACTGTACTATATACAGGCTCTTTTAACTTCTGCTCAGTTGAATTAGGAGAAAATTTATTTTACCAATTAAAAGCACTACTATTTTTGGCGCCTGTTGCATATTCAAAGTGAAACGAAATTTGATGATGGCCTCCACTCAGTTTAGCGACATTCTGAATATGCATATGTTGATGTCAAGCTTGTTTCTACAATTTCATTGTCTTCATTGTACAATTAGTAGGGACAAAAGCTTTAATGTACTGTTTTCTCTCTTTTTTCGCCAAAAAAAAATTATCTTTCCTTTTTCCAAAAATAAAAAAGGAGATAAGGATAAGAATAAGGATAAACGAAAAGAGCTTTTACCAGACAAAACTGAAAATTCAATGCTGGCTTCTGAAGAGGCCAGGATAAATGGGGTCTCATGCATCTGCAACAAAAAATTAAAGGTTTTGCCAAACACAGTCCCCACTGGAGGCTACTTTTAATTTAGATAAATAATGAATTCCATGGGCCAAAGCTTGTTAGACATAAAGGACAGAACCACGGAAATAATGAGGTCCACAACGTGCACATACAGAGTATGTTTCTCTAGCAGAAAAGTACAATCAATTTATTTATTTTTCAAAAACCATTATTGGACATTCAACGATGGTGCTTTCAAAGAATGAAGTTCTATCACGTAACCACGCTACACATATCCCAGAGAGAGATGACTACACCACAACTAGCAGTGTCATCGCAACGATAAACCACAAATACATTTCACCAAGGAATTTTCAAACCATCGGTTTTCCAGAGACCCCAAGTGTCCACTTTCTTCACTCGTTACATGACTTCAACTACGCCGCTGGTTCGAAAACCCTGGGACAAGATATGGCGGTAATGGACTCATTCGCAAACACCAAGGCTGCAAGGCACATGCCAAGACTTAGAGGCAAAATTTAATAATACATCTACTACCCAAACGCATACTAATATTTTAATATCCACAATGATTAGGCATACTGGCACAAATTACCCCACTAAAATAAGAGACAATCATATTTAAAATCAGATAAACCGCCCTTGTATATGACACTTAATTACATTAACGAGTTTGGGTACTAAGGATGCGAGTAAAACTATGTACAAGGTAGGATTGTTGAAAAATGCAAGGCCGATACACCCCCTATCACCTTGCACAAGGCACAATAACATACTACTATATTAGGAGTGTATAACAGGGAAGGCATATATATATACTACTACTACTACTACTAATTCCACGACACGGTCCAAAATTAGATGGATACTCATTCATGCCATCCATATTCAGATTCCAAACACAAGCAGTCACTTGATAAAGCAGTCAGATTCAGAATTAGAATTTTCTTCATCAGGTCATATTCTCCAACTGGATGGCTTTATGACAGTCACCTACTTTCCACTCCAGTCCGGAATCTGTATCAAATCAAAACATCTTTATACCATGAGATTCTTCTGGAAAACTGGATTCAAAATTCATATATGGGCTAACATTTCATGTGGACAGGGTGAAGTTACCTGGAAGCTATGGAAATCAAATCTACAAATTATCAGGTATCTGAAGCTGAATTATTGAGCTGACACTTGATTTCTTGTGTGTCTGTGGCACCTTCACTAGCAGATTGATTCTCTTCATTCTTTGAACTCAAGGTACCCGGGCTCATTTTCTGAATCTCCTCTTTGGGGTAGATATAAATTTTGCGAACCATTGCAACAAATTCCCTGATTTAAAAATAGAATTATGCAAACGAATTGTCATTGTCAAGATTTTTTTTTTACCATTACAGAATAATCAAAGATGTCATTGTTAGATATCCTTACTGCCACGGATCATCACCAACAAGCATCATATCTCCCTCATTATCAGTGTAGACAATAAGCCAATCCTTTTGTGGAGAAGTTAATAAACCTCCAAATTCGAATAGTTGATCTAATTCAGCAATTAATTCCCCATAATCACTGAATTTTGTGAGGTCCACTGACCTACCGAGCGCAATCCCCTTCTTGTGAACCTAAAATAAAAGCATTTGATTCAAATTTCCATGCAAACTTATTGCTGTCATTTAGTTAAAATGTGATATTAAAGGGGCTTACTTTAGTGCAACTTCTAGCAGAACCACTATGAGATTTTGCTTGAATATCTTTCAGATGTGTCTGAGAAGTTTGTAACACCTTTTCATGGTCGTCAATCAGCAGACCATCAGCTGGTTTTGATCCCCCCCTTGAATGCTCAGACTTCTGATCGTTGTCAAATGCACGCTGTTGGTGTGATGTTGTATGCATGTGACCAACTGGCTCACTTGGGACATTTCTTTGTGATACAGAAGGCTCTGGTGCAATGGGGCTACTAAGAAGTGAGATGCCAAATAGCTTACAGTCACTGTCTTTCGGTTTTGAAACCTCACAAGGTTTCCCTGATATTGGTTTGGGCAACAGTTCTCTTGAACGAGGACTCTCATATGGAGTTGATGGTGGTGGTGGCATCAAAAAGTTTCCATGTGAATGCTCAACTTTATGTCCATGAAGCATGGGGTACTCACCAAATGCACTACTATACCTCAAATTCCCTCGAACTTGGTAAGTTGTATCACCACCTTGAGCAGAGCCTTTTGTATTTGAGTCCAAAAGATTCAGTGACAGGCTAGATGGCACTCCAGACCAAGGACTCAGAACATTATGTTTGCCTTCACAATCCAACAAATGTTTTCTACCAACATTAGCTACAGGACCATTTTGATCAACAAAGGATGGATGGGATGAATGATCTCCATGGGTCCCAAAGCCTGAAAGCAGATCTGGATATGTTAGTTCATGCCTTCCCATTGACATCCAGCTGTCTGACCCATACCTTCTTGAGGTAGAAACATCAATCTTTTCATCATCTGCAACAGGTGGCCACACAGCAGACTTCTCGACCGTATCAGATTCGTTGCTTTCAGCAAAATTACCTCTCAAGGTCGACAGTTCTTGACCTTGCAAGACCCTTTGAAACCCACTTGTTGGCAAAGGATCTACGCTGACTTTAGATGAAGCTGTTAACCACCGATAACAGATCAGGCTTCACAAAATTACAAATGTTTTGCAAATATAGAACTCGAATAAATATCAGATATTTAAAAGCAACTTATCCATACCTTCACGAGTAAGAACAGAGGAATCCGGGGATGATGGAACCACATTAGATCGAGGCCTTTTAGGCCTGGGCATTGGTAGAGGATTCAGAGCAGGAGGTGCAAGAGCAGGCTCTATCTTCCATTGTGAAACTCTCTCAGGACGTGGTATGTTTGATGTTTCATCCCATCTAACCTGGAAAACACATCACACAAGGAACTCCATTACAACATGTCCAATTCAACAGAGACACACAAGGGTTGACATAAAAGCCAGAATGCAACCTTAAGACTTCTCCATTTGGACTTTGGCCACCTTTTGGTATCAGCATCTTCAATTCCAACAATGGTACCAGTAAACCTGTATTTATAATGCCAAGTCAAGGAATTTCTTCTATTCAAATTATATGTTTAATAATAATACAACACTGATCAGTTACATAGACAACGATGGAAAGAGAAGAAAAGAAAATCAGCATAGACGACTAAATTGCTTTTGAGAAATCACTACACATTCATACCTTTGCTCCGGAGCCTCTTCACCTTCGAACCTCATTTTGAACCGCATGCCAATGGTATAATTATTTTTGAGAGACTCCATGTATTGATCATAGGGAACAATAAACTCTGCTGGACTAGTCCTGCAAAACAAATTTGACCACACTACCATAGATGAGTAAACCCGCCGTGGGGAATCAATCAAAAAAGAAACACTCAAATCATTCATACATTCATGTGCAAGAACAAGGTACAAACCTAGGCTTGTAATACACAGTGAACATGGTCCCAGTCAATATGGCATGCCAAGCAGTTGCAAGAACACCGAGATGCATACTGTGGCTTGAGATAACCGATGATGGAACATTACCCTGTTGTCTCATTGCACGCCTAACACCAACTCGAAGTTCCCCATTCTCACCCCTGAAAGTTTCTAAAATTAGTCTGCGCCACTGAAGAGAATACCAAAAAAAAGCAAAAAGAGAGAGAGAGAGAGAGAGAGAGAAATCTAAAACTATATTCATTAATTAACCAACCAACCTTAAAAATATAAACGCATCCCCAGCAACTAGCCTCTTGGAGCTAACAAAAACACTCCAACCACTTTGCAGCAAGTGTCTACGCGGTTGACCTGATATTAACTCAACACATCAGTCATATAGAAAGAACAGAAAAACATGAACTTAAAAACAAGATCTGTAAACAGTAATTAATAATTACCCCGAAAAATATGCCTGAATCGCCACTCGTTCCCGTGCAGATCCTTGGCCACCAACTCCTGGGTAGGTGGCTGCTTCGTCATGTCCTGTCAACAAACACGAAACAAAGGAAGACTCCCCCAACTTCAGCACAAGGAAACAAACAAAGTACGTGGAAGGAGAAGCTAAAAGGGTAAAAAAAAAAGCAGCAAAACCAACCAGCGGAGGGAGGCATTCATCGGCATGTCGCCTCAGCACCGAAAACCCACCGTGAGTGCTCGTATCAGACGCCGTCAGCGTTTTACAAAACGAATGCACGTGAAACCGAGGAGGCGCCGCCGGAGGACCCTCTTTCTCCACCGCATTCTCATCTTGCTGTCATTCAGATCCCACAAAAAAACACATCAGAACGACGTCGTCCGTGTCACCTCAGGAAGTAATTAACTTACATTTGGCTCAGGAAGTAAAGTCACTTGAGCAAACACCTCATCCGTGTCTGGCTCCGCCTGAAATTTTTTTTAACAAAAACGAAACACCATAACATAAATAACAACTTAATTTAGCAAATTAGCTCTTGAAAAGTAGAGAAAATGAAGGGTTAGTTTCTACCTTGAGCATGACGTTGATAACCCGACAAAGGATCTTGGGTGGTAGATCGTAAACCGGCATATGCTGTTCCGCTACCTGATTTGTGGACGCTTCAACCTAATGCGTGTTTGTGCCATAAAAACAAACACTCGTCATAAATAGAAACCCACCAAATTTCACGAGCTCAAGAGAAGCTCCAACGAATCTGTGCTCCGAGGAAGTACAGTTACCTACCTGCTCGATGTGTCCTTGAGGAAAGTAGAACACGCGCTCTCCTTCTCTGGGCACCGTCACCAGAGGACCTGCACACGCGTGCCACAGCTCCCTGTAAAGCGCAGCTTCCGCGTCTGAAACCATAAAACAAGTTATCATCACGCCACAAGGCACAAACCTAACGGTTTCACAGAGGAAGACCACGTTACCTCTCGCGGATGAAGACGAAGAAGAAGAATTCCGAGCCTCGCCTCCACCAGAACCGTTCCTAACATCGTTGGTGTAGCCACCAGAACTATTATCTCCTTTTCCGTTCACCGAATTTCCCTTGATGGATACCTCCGACGTCGCCATTTTTTTTTTCCAGTTCAATTTCCTCACAGATCTCTCATATATCACATCGCAGGATCGGAACCTCCGTTTCTCTTCACTGTTCCGGAATTCAAACCTCGCGAGGAAATAAACAGACACGAAGCAGCACCAATTCACAAAACCTCTCTCTCTATACCTTCAATGGACGCTTTCAACCACTCTTTCTCTCTCTTTCTGTCTTAGTTTCTCTCTCTTGCTATCTTTCTTTTTTTATTTTAGTATTTATTTTTTCTCTCAGCTGATAAATGGGTAGCAATGCAGCACCAGAACCACTGTCGGAGGGGGTGACTTAACCAGAGTGGTCAAAACAGCGTGCAATGATTTCAACCGCGGTCAATTCTTAACCACTCTTAGCAACCGGCTACACCCGGTGGGCATCTTTTCCCAGCCAGGGAAACGCAAACAAAGCGATCCCCTTGGCGGCTCCTCGTACACTGAAAGGTGTTAGTGGTAACGGCGTTAGGATACGACGAGAACGAGAAGGGTATTGGATGGGGAAGTAACGGCGTGTGTCTTGACGGTCGCGGGAAAGTTGCACTGTTTTTATTGGGAAATGGCGTTGTCGTGCTGTGGACGGGCAGCGAAATGCAATTGTAATGAGAGGGCGCATTTAACACCACCCGCGCAACTTAACCATGCTTTGCTTTTCTTTTTCTTTCTTTTTTAGTATGCATGCATTCAATGTTTTTTGTTATTATGTTAGAGATACCCATAATTAATTCTTGTTGGGAATTAGTTCATCATTTTTACTGATTTTTTTTATTATAAGAAGGATTGATGTAATATGATTTATGGGTTATTATGGTTTCAATTAAATACCTAGAAATATTAGCTGGTTTTATTTTAATTTTTGGCGAACCGGTTGTGATAAGAACTTTGATGCGCCAGGGCGGTAGGGCACCACACACAACTGTACAGACTGAACAGCAGTTGTCGCCCCATTTGCGTCTTTGATCTTTTGATGCACATTGACATCGTAATCGAAGCTCCCTTTCCATCTAGGATTTTTTTCCTTTTATTCATTTTGCGTTAACCATTGAACTTCCTTATTTTAACACTGATTAATAATATACTCGCCTTTTTTTCACCTATACAATATATTTAGTATATTGATATCAGGAATAAAAGTGGTTTTAATATTATGAAGGCCCTGTTTTTTTATATATAAATTAATTTGATTTTTAAACTTTATAAAACGATTTAGTTTCTCTTCTTAGAATATTCATTATTTTTTAAAAAGTTAAAATATCTAAATTTACATGTTCTTTTTTTAAGTTTGAGAATCAAATTTATGAGTATAAAATAAAGAGATCATTACACTTGACCAAAAAAGTATAAAAACTAAAAATATATATTTTCTTAAAATCAAAAGTTTTTTCTTGAAATTTACAAAACAGGAATACTAATAAAGTAATTCAGCTACTATTAAAGAATAAATGCATTAATAATTGATAAACAATTTTTTTTTTTTACAAAATTGTATATTTTTATTTGAAATAATCAAATTAAAATCTTAAAAAGATAAAGATTAAAAATGTTTTCACTTAGACGTTACTTTGAGCTAGAATTAATACATTATTACATATGTCACAAAAACGTATACGACCTTAAAGTTCTATATTTCTCATATGTTTCTCACACAAAAGTACGTACAGCTATTGAAATGACAACAACATATAACCTTCATTTTAATTAGTCTTTTAGCACATCCTAAAATATTAATGCATGTTATAATGTATGTGTAACTCGTGTTAAAATCATTATTACATAATAGACAGGAATTTAAATGATTTTTTAAATCTAATTAATTTAACTGACTTACACATTCAGCCATGATAATACTAACATTAATTTAAAATTTTGTTATGAAACTTAGGGGGGACTTTCTATCTGCTGAGGGATAAAAGTCAGAAAATCATTTAATTTTACCATTCAAACTAGGAAAGTCCCACTAGTAGAATATCCCTTTAAAATTCGGAGTTGAATTCATTTTGCAAATATGGCTCCCTTTTACAAATTTTTACCTTGTTTGATTGAGTCCAGAAGCTATTCCGTCAAAAAAGCCGAATAAAACTTTGTCAAGTTCAAGAAAGTTTATGAAGAATATGCACGCATATTGTGTATACTCGTCAGCAAAGAGTTGAACTATATTTCCTTTTTTAATACGGAAGCATTTCCTATTTTTAACGCCATGAAAGGGTCACGAAGCTTGTAATGAAGATATGCATAAATACGTAGAAAGATATTTTATGCATTATTTAATTATACTCACCGATCATTTGTAAATTTATTTTTAAAACTCATGCATACGTGGGAATTTTAATTATCAATTATCAATTATCCCGGACCACACAAACACAGAATTAGACTGTGCTTTGAACGTGTTAGTGACACTTGCAAATATCTGATGAAATTGGCAATTTATTTGATTTATCAATAACAGTTCTAACTGTAATTCGATTTCTAATTTTTATCTCTTTCTTGTAATTGTCTCTCTGTACTTTCTTTCACTTTCATTCACACATTTTTTCCTCGAGATGAATTTTAAACGACTTCCTTCTGAAAGGGGTTATACTCCTAGGTTCAACCATATCTTTGGTAATTTATAAATGAAAAAGGGAAAATAAAAATCAGATTACAGTGCCATATGAATAATATTTTCACAAATTTTACGGAACTATATATACACCATTTTTTAATATATGTAAAAAAAAAAACAAGAAATCGATTATTACAACTGCAAGGATCATTTCTAATTCTATTTCCTTCTGGGAATACAAGTGTACAAAAGGACAGGTGTTTGACATGTGTTTGACATGAGTATTTGTTGAGTTGAAGCGCCGAAAAAAAAATCTTCATGGACTAATGCTAGACACGATTCATAAATGCATCGAATTTTCACTTACAAACTAATTACAACACGACACATCTTCTTGCAATTACCTCCATATTAAATACATCTATAATGCATATATATATCGTGAGAGACATGTATATATTGGAGGACAGGTGATTAAAGCAATATTACATGAGATGGCAAAAACTTCAACGCCCTATCAACTATGAAATTAAGATTTTATAAAGATTATATATATATATATATATAACTTTAGGAACTTTATTAACTCTTCTTAATTAAAGTAGGAATATTTAATTAAATGAGTATGACAAAGTTGAAAATATATAGTTGGATACTTGGAGTAGTTGCTTAGCAATTTCGTTGCACAACATTCTCATCTTGACTCTCATATGCAAACAACTAATATTTTATTTTACTAATTCTCTCTTCTAATTCGATTCAAATCTATTTGTTTCTTGTACGTACACGGTTGCCAATTTAAAAACATTATATACCATTTAGGGTGGTCAATGTATAATTTATGTCATCATTCATTAAGGTGAGTTGAACCACGCAAAAGTGCCATTGCTAACAGATTACCAATCAATGGCTAGTCGTGTATTTGAACCATGCACCAAAAAAATGCAGAGAGCATCGTACTTGTCAACACAAACAAAAGATAAATAAATAGAAGGGAGAATAATTTGAAAAAATTAACGAGGAATGAGAACAAAGTTTCTCCTTTTTTTTTTCCCTCGCTAGTCCTCCTATATATAAAATTAAGAATTAAGAATACAAAGAGATGTAACGCGCACGTTACGGTTTCTCTATCAAGTAAAATTTATGTAAACCTCGTTAAACATATACGTTTTATTTCTCATTCGATAAGTTACATTCTCAAATTAACAATGCTCGATCACATAAATTTTAGCTGATATAAAAAAATATATTACTAACAACATTTAAAATATATCTATTAAATAAGTATAAATATTGTTCGAGGCTTTTATCCTGAAAATTATTAGGGAGATTAGTTCATATATAAATACTCCGTAACCTATTTAGTTTTTTTCTTTTAAGAACTTCCCTTTGAAGTTTCTTTGTCATTTTTTAAAATATTTTCTTAAGTTTTTTTTTTTACTTATTCAAATAATGAACGAACCACGTGTTAAAAAAGATAAACTAATAAATTGATATTATTATTAGGAAAATAATTTGTAGAGGTTTTTTTGTATTTAGATCTTAAAGAGAAACAACAAGATGTGAAAGATAATTTATAAATATATTTGATGATGAAATACGATATAAAAAAAAACTTGGGAGAGGCGAATGAATTACGGTATTTTACTAGTAACTCATAGGTATAAAAGATGTTTTATGGATATCTATTATACTATTAGACACCTATAAAGAAGGAAAAAAATAAATATAAATATTATAATATTCTTAATATGATAGGAAAAGAGAATTAGAGAAAAAAATATTGGTGAAATATTTTCAATAAATGAATATTTATGTATAATTGTTATTATAGATAGTCTTACAGACTTTACAGTTATGACTCCAATTTTTAACTGTTGGTTAGCAGACCAAACTGACAGAATAAAAGGACAGTGATAGAAAAAAGATGGTTATGATAAGAAATTTTAATATGAATTATGGATGAATTGATTTACTTTGAATTAATTTCCAAAAAATAAAATAAGAATGATAAGTATATATTTATCTTAATTTTTGTAGTTTTATTATATAGATGATAAAAAATGGAATTGTGGGAAGAATACAAAGCATGCTGCCAGAAATCGATACAAGACACAGTAAAATTAAGACAGAGGGAAGAAAGTGAAGGTAAAGGCATGTCACGTGGAGACACAGACTAGAGATTAGGGACGGGACCCACGTGTATTGTGATGGCACTATAGAGCAGGTTTGTATGGTCCAAAGCAACAAGGAAAGGAATATTCTTTATTTTCTTTTAAAATATAAATATAAAATCACTGCCTAAAGCAAAATGTCAAAAGACCATAGGCCCACTGGGGATTGGGGTGCATAACTTTTTAGGTTACCCTTTTTCTTATGCATCAAAATACTAAATTACATGTTTAATTTGATCTATTATGTTTGAAATTTTAATTTAGTTTTTTTTTTATGTTTATAAGGTGAGTTATCATAATTTTATAAAATTATTATTATTTTCAAATTTGAGATAACATTTTGAATCTTTTTGACTGTGTGAAAATTATTTTATTAAATTTATTTGCATGAAAATTATAAAATTTAACTAATATTTAAATAAAAAGGATGATAAACATAATAAAAAATAAGTTTCGTTAACAACTAAAAAATTAATATTATATTATTTTCATTATATTTTCCGTATTTGGTATATTGTTCGAAAGGTTTTAGTATTTTTTTGTTTCTAAATTTTTTAGAATTTATGCTTTTAGTTTTAATCTAAATTTTGATGGGTCAAAACTCCTAAAATTTTATCCATTATCACTTTTAATCTTTGTCGTAAATATTTATTTAATAATGTCTATAATAAAAATTATGCATAAATATATTTTTTATATTTATTTGATATGGTAATATTTTCTATATTTTTTATTATTGTTAAGGTTTATTATCTGTTTTGTAAATTAAAAAAATTGAAAGAATTAAATTTTAAAAAAAATATTAAAATTTACTATATATTATTTAAAAAATTGTTACTAATATTAACTTACATTAATTCATTAAAAATTTAAAATAAAAAATTAGTTACAATTTTTTAGAAAAATAAAAATTGAAAATTAATTTATGAGTTCAATGAAAAGAATTTACGACTTTACGGTCAAAAAGAATTCTTACAACTTTAAAGTTATACTTAAAAAAAAAAAACTTCAATATAAAATTGCAATGGATATTACACCTCTGATTGATGTGACTTACCCTAGACATAAACGTGCACGTGTTTCAACTATCTTCTTGGAATGAATTAAAACTATAAGATGGTAGATATGAAAAGAAAACAAGAAGCAAGAGAAGTCATGGAGACAGGGAAAATGCGAATTGAAATGTGCGTTATTTCTTCTACACACATTGGTGGCCTTTCTTGAGAACCTGTGAGCAAGAAGAGGAAGGAGGAAAGAAACACTCCCAGAGCTATTTTTAGACCAACGGATTCAAAGCAGACACGTACAAATTTGGGCATTTCAAGCCATGCACTCTTTATGGCCTAGCTATGGTTTCATTTTAGACAAACACGTCACACATTATTCTCTTTTCTTTCTTTTTTCCCTCCTAAGTACACATGATACGACTCTACTATAAAGGCTCAGAAGATTTTTTTTTCATTAACTAGTGTAATTCAAATTCAAAACCATTAAATTAATGCAAGTTTATTTAATTTTATGAAAATGAAATAAGACTTGCGTGTTTTTTCTTTAAATAATGTGTAAGTGGAACATGTTATGTCCGATCATCTCTGACCTAGATATTGTTTTAAAAAATAATTAGTTAGGCATTTATTTTAAAAATTTGTACTAATTTAATAATTTTGAATATAATTTAGACTATTTTAGTAAAAAAAATAAAAATTATATGTGATGATTAAAAAAATATTAGAGAACAAAAAACTTTACGCGATTGGGTTGTCGACATGAAGTGGATATTAGGAAAATAATAACCGGACAGTCCACGTAAATGAAATAAAGAGATATTAAATTTTTAAAAAAAGAAAGATAAAATGATAAATATGATAACTTACGTGATATAAAAATGTGGAGAAAATAAGATCAATATATTAATTATGATTAGTGTTTTCAAATACGAACTGCAAAAAGAATAAATTTAGATGATTTTGTTGTAGTTTATCCTGATTTTTTTTAATTTCAAGACATAACTATGTATAAATAAATAATGTAACTTCAATTAGATATAGTACAAAGACTGCCTCAAAAAAAAAAAAAAAGACAATACATGCATGGACTTTGATTTATAGATATTTCCAGACTCACGTGTTACCTACCTTTGTATTCTGTATTTTTTGAAGAATTTACAACTTCACATATTGTTAATTAATATATAGTAATATTTTTTGGACAGCAATTAATATATAGTGTGATTATATTAAAGAAAAAGTAATTTTTTATCAATTAACCATTATGTTGAATTAATTATATTTAATAAACATCATGTCCTTCTTTGTATATCATGTTATCCATCAACATAAAGGATTTGAATTCATATTTTTCTACTAAATTGTTTTTCAACTATGAAAAATTAATTAGAATGTATTCAAAATATATATTTTTTAAAATATTGTTCGATCATAAATTATTGTGTATGATAATTTTATTATTTTTCTTAATATATAACTATTTTAAAAACTATACTTTAAACCATTTCTAATTATTTAATAATATTATTTTTACCTAATAGTTTTCATTATCAATTCAAATATGAACCATTTAAATATAAAGATATTTTATATTTAAATAAGCAGCTTTATGTTAGACGTGCAATATAAGTAGCACATATTAACATTTGATCCGCTTGACACTTGTTTTGTTTCATAAATTACAAGTTTACAACCATAATTCTTATTTTGTATACTATATACTCAATATACACGTGCATATCCCATATTATATATAATTTTTGTGAAGTCTTTTTTTTTTTTTTTGAGGTTGTAAAGTCTTTTTGAGATAACAAGATAAAGTAACATAAAAAAAAGATAAAGAAAAAATAGACGTAATATTTTAAATAAGAAAAATATAGTGTAGCTGACATTATACATACTTGTTTGACGTATTTACCCTTAGAAAGGGTCAAATTTGCAATGTTCACCGGGAAAATTACAAATTTAAGCATGTTTGGTTTTAGCATACTTTAACCAAATAAATATATTTTTCATAGTTCATCAAGAAGTTTCATTTTAAAATAGTTGTTTATGTTCTGAAATTAACATATAGTTTAGGATTTCTAATTATTTTGAGAGAACAATATCCATTCTATTAAGATTGGTTTAATTAAGTAGTTTATAGACTAATTTGGTTTATAATGTAAGAAATTGAAGGAGTTGTAAATGCAGATGGCAGGAGCGTAGAGGACAGAAGTAGCTAGCTGTAGATAGGACTAAAGTGGGCCCGGAGTGGATGTCGCCTATTTGGATTACAACAAATGTAAGTTGTGGGCCCAATTTGGTTATGCCTCCTCTCTCCTCAGCAACAGCAATTTCTACGATCCCCCAACTTCCACTCTTTGACCCCTAACCCACAGACCAAACTTTCCATTTATTTAATCTCCTCTTTTCCCCTAATCTTACTAACCACACACTCCACAGCTTATATATTAATATATCACTGATTATTAGCTTCACAATGCGTAGGTTGTAAGTTGCTATGTTTAATCACTAAACATGCCATCCGTTAGTGTTATTATTATTGTTATCATTATCTTCGAGCAAACTATTAACAAATTTTGAGGTCCAAAACTTTTAGATTGTCTTTTTTTTATTCATTCATTCGAGACACTAGAAAGAAAAAAACAAAAACTGAAGAGTGTATAAAATAATTTTCCATATTTGGTATGTATTTTAAAAAATAATATTCACAGGAAATTTATGTTTCTCATAAATGTTTTTTAATTATTTTTTCGTGAAAATTTTCCTATGGAAGGAGGCCTGAATCTTATTTTATCAAGTTTAATGGTTATTTTATTACAATAAAAATATAATATTATCCTTTATTAAATTATATAATAGTATGATAAATAATTAAAATATTCGATAAAAATATGTATAATTATTTAATTCCTATGAAACTCATTTAGAGATTCTTAGTGTTTAACCAAATAAATTTTATTCACTGTTAGAAACATAATTTTTAGGTGTAAAAAACTTCTTTTTTATCGAATATCTCCTTATTGAATAAAGTTTGCAGTAAGCGCTTGTAAGAAAATAATATATAAAGAAAAAGTGAAATCAACCTACGAATAAGTTACTTTATAATTTTTTTTTATTTATGTATAAATTAATTTTAACTTATAAAAACATTTATTGTTATTGTTATTTTATTTTCTTATAAATATCAGGTGAGAAGTTATTCAAACATCCCTTAAGAATAAAAATAGAAATTATATAGGAGTTTCTATAAATTTTAAAAAATATTAATTTTGTTTTCATAAAAAAATTTCTAGTATTTATAAAAATGAAAACATTTTTGTCCATCATCATAGGTGACTTGATGAGAATGTTTTTTAATATAGCTAATAAATTTAATTACTTTTTCTTTTTATCCTCTTAAGCACATTCATAAAACATCAAAATTTATCATGACTTTATTTGTCTCAATAACTTTACCAGAAAATATAATAAAATCACTCATAAGGTGATAAAAAAAATTACAAATAGAAAATGATAAAAAATAAAATTTTGGGAGTATTTATCTAATATAAATTATTTAATTCATTTTAAAAATTTAGTCGCTATAAGTTATTTATAATTAAATTAAATGCATAATTTTATTAAACACATCAAATTATCCTCTAATAGACTTATCATTAAAAATCAATAAAAATACATTTATTTTTACATGAAGTAAATTAATATAAAATTAATATTTTTAAATTTTACATGAATTAGAAGACATATTTTACCCAATTATGTATTATACGACAACACAAAAATATTCACGAAAGTGAATGTTAATTCTATTTTGTCGGCGCCACGCGCCAGTCGGCGGTTTTGCTTGGCAATTGACGTTAGCTCCGTTACGAGAAGAAACAACGTTACGGACTTGAAACGGGGTTTGAATCTGGTTATATGAAAATGGAAAAGTGGAGTGGGGCAGCACGTGGCATTGGAGTGAGTGGACCACTGAACTGAACTGCAGTTATTTTGGGGGAAGTGAACCCAAACCATTGGTTACGTCCTAATCCAATCACGCAGGTTGCGTGAGTTTGGTTGGGTAGAGATGGAGCACTCTTTCGTCATCCTCCACTACCCATATGCTACCTTTCTTTTTTCTACCCCTCTCTCACCTACTATCATTTTTTTATGCATCAATGCAATTTTTTTATTAAAAGTATATTAGGCTCAAAACAATATTATCAAAATTTACAAAAAAAAAATTGTTACATCAGTGAGATAAAATAAAATAAAATAAATCATACAATTAAAATAAAAACTCATTCCTAATGTCACTTCCTATTAAAGCATTATATCTCAACGTCCTCTAGCAAAAGATTTTTTTTAAGTCATTCACCTAGTGATTTGTTCCCACGAACATAAGGTTCGATACCATCACAGGATTTAAATACAAATAATACACATAGGAGTGAGTTATCACATCTCTAAAAAAAGTACAAATCAAAAAAGACATGATTAAAAAAATTATAGAAGTATTCATAACATAACATAACACGTGAATTACATACTCGGGTCAAAACGTAATAACACTCACCAATTTCATAATAGTAGGCGTTATGTAATAATTATACTAAGACTCAAGCTTATATGTAATGTGATACCATGTCAGTGAAAAATCACACTGGGATGCTTAGTAGTGCATAACAGGACACACCGCACAATGTGTATGTCAAGTCCCTCTCAATGGGTCACCTTATTTTTTTGTGAAAATGCTCCAATCATATGAGATCAACATAGACTTAAAGGAGCACTCAAACCAAGTGTCTTTACCCTCAAGACCTAAACTCAGAAGAATCCATTACAGTCTCACCTTCCTGAATTAGGTCTAACTCCTAAAACAAATTTTGCACGCAAACACTGCTCATGAATTATATAATACTCACGACCTCACATTCTTATTTTAAACACGTTTAACACATTGCGTTGCAGTTTAACACTTTAGGTTCCTAACTAGGAATCTTACACTTTCCCTTTAACACTGCGCATAAATACTTTTCTTAATGTAAACATCAGTCAGGTTATTGTATAATTCACAGCTCACACACACAAGTATTGTCACATTAAGTGTAACCACACACTTATTTACAACCAAATTTTATGTCCACAATTTTAACATATCCCAACGTCACAATCTACCATCACATGTTTATATATATATCTAAAAAATTAACACATGTTCAACTTTGCAATTATGCTAAATCTCAGCAACAATGTTATAATCTCATTATAACAATTTATCATGTTAATCTAGTACTTCTTGTCCAAAATACATACAAATTATACAAAAATATTTTTCACAACATGAGAAGTAAAACCCCTCAAACAATTTCACATAATCATATAAGAATAATTTTAATACAATTAACATCCAAAAATAAATCCAAATTTGGTCATTTAAGGATCCTTACACATGTTTATTCTAATCCTAATTGCGATAAATTCATCCCTTACCTCTAAGCGGGTTCACGTGTCTAGTTCAACAAAAAAGTGGTATCTCTAGCAGTTGTCTAAGATTCCTCAAGATTTTTCTCTAATTGTAAGTTTCTCATTCCTGTTGGGACCTAACATTCTTTATCTATATTGGTGCTGGGTCTAGTGTGACTATGAGGTGACGCAATGGTATTGTTTGATGGATGAATATTATGAATCTATTTTGTTTGTTGGTGATGATTGTAGTGCTAAGGAGGTTGTAAACTTGAATGGACAGTACTGGCATTGTTTATATTGTGATAATTATGGAGTTTGTAAAAAAAAAAAAAAATGACAGGAGGTTAATTAGGTGATTGAATGCATTAAAAAAACATTGATATTTTTAGCTGTTATTATTTAAAATTAATTTTTAAAATTTTAAAGTTAACATAACCCTTATGTTTGCTAACACAAATAAAAAGAAATAAGCAATATTTAACTTTCAAAAATATAAATGACCAGGAATCAAGCTTTTAATATTTAATATATCAAAATAAAACTTTTACCAACATGAAGGATCAAAATAAATCTTTCAAAAAAATCAAAATAAAAATGTTAAAACTTAATATACCAAAATAAAATAATATTAAATAATAATGAATCAAAATTTACATTTAACCAAAATTAATTAAAGTCAACTAACTTTTTTAACTAGTATGAAATTAATTATTTTTATTTACCATATATAAGTTCAAAAGAAGTATCAATTTAGAAAACTAGGTGTTGCCTCTCTTTGACAAAATAAGTATTTTTATTTTTAATAACAGAAACCTCAATAAATTATATATATATATATATATATATATATATATATATATATATATATATATATATTCATTTTTTACTTACTTTTAAAACATGCTTAAATATAGATGTTATCTTAGGGAGGCCCGGATACCACACTAGTAGATAAAATAAGAAGTGAAAATGCTTCTATAAATAATAATGTTCTTAACATGTTTGTCCCAAAAAAAAAATGTTCTTAACATCTTAAACATCTACTCTATACATACCTTGCCGACGTCGGTAGATACAACCAACAAAATAATTTTTCATATAATTATTATGAACGAGATACACGTCTTTGGTCCCTCCAGACTCCACATTTCACCTATTTATATCGTTATCACTTTTGCGAAAAATTATTTAGTAGTGTATTTTTATTTATTTAAAAAAATACTTTGAGTTGATTTTCCTTTATATAAAATACTTGAATAGAAAAAGGAGTGAAAGTGAAACTATATCTTAGGATAAAATTTCATTTATTGCAAATTATAAAGTCTAAAGTATTTTTTTGTTAAAAATAATCAGTCAGCTGGGCCCAACAAGTGAAATGGAAAAGGAATTAGAGAGCTAGCTAGTGTGAGGTGAAGAAAAGCAGGAAATAAACAAAATAAGATCATTTGAGCAATCGAAGGATCGAGGAAATTAAGTTGATGGGATTTTAGACTTCCACTAAATTTTAATTAATAATAATCACAATCATAAGTGAAATTGTGTTAGGAGGCTTGCACGTTTGGGTGAGTTATAATGCAATAAGACACATTACTCCTTCACTATGTATACCTTCATTGGCAAGGGAGAGACCAGAAGGTTACAAAAATCTAGATTAGATAATTTTAGAACCTCTGCATCTCTACTTTGTTCTCCTTCGAGCCTTCCAACAAAATTTTGCCTTAAATTACAAATTTGTAGAATTTATATCAAATTTATTTTATATGAATATACATAAATAGCCATCAGATTACACGAGAAAGATAGGAATTTAATTTTTTTATGGGCTAAGTCCTAATTTTTTCCTCCAATCTTTTGAAGATTTTGTTAAGAAACATTAACGGCCAAGTTATAATAAATAAGAGTCTAATATCTGTATACTGATTTTATATTGTCACTATAGTTGTCATTAGATAACTATGTTACACTTTATTATACATATAAGTGGTGATTGAATGACTGTATTATATATATCTTTTTCTCAATAAATAATCAGTAAAAGCTGCTCCATATATATAATATATTTTTTTATTTATGCTTCATATATACGTTTATAAATATTTCTTGCTTAGTATTTATTTTATTTAAGAGACATTATCGTGGAATCTCCCCCCGTCTCCCATTTCAGAACTCAACTCAAGAACGTGCTTACCAACTTGATGTATCATAAATGTCACAAATTTATATGGGGGGTGAGGAATGACTTATTATTGTAAACGAAGGTTACCTTAATTAATTGGATAAACCGATAACCCTGTAAATACTTAGAGTGCCACTTGTATTCATTGTATTTAATATATATATATATATATATATATATATATATATATATATATTATCTTTGCATATATTTTTTGTTTTGGATAAACTATAATATTGACAAAAGAATAGATTTTAATGTTGCGGACGATCTTTTATTAACATGTTATCTCTAATAAGTGAGAGGATGGATTTTGGTTGATGCTTATTCGTTGATATTGAAATTTCCACCTCTCGCCTCCAAAAATATTTGTTCATAAAAAAGCATATAATGAATAAGTTAGAGCATATAATAGGAAACAAACAGGAAGTAGCATCCAATAATGTATGAAGATGCACGAGCGTTATTTTATTTTAGGTACAGAGATGCAGGAGGGTTTCTGTCCATGTTTTGTTTTTACCGACCGAATGTGGAATTTGAGATTGAGTGAATAGAAAAATAGCACAACTTTGATCCATCACCAATCACTGTCAAATTACAAATATAATACCAATATCACTACCGCCCATGCCAGCAGCTGCTGCCCATCCAGTCTCGTCCACACAGCTGGGGTTAATTTTAACTTTAAATAAAACACTTTTTTTTTTATAAAGTTTTAAAAAAATAGAACTCTTTTATTCTCATTCACCCTTTGAAGAAAGAAGTGCTTCGTTATGATATAAATAATATGTATACCGCGTAAATGAAACCACGTCAACACAAAATCTGGTTGAAACCACGAAAAATTCTTATATTTTTCATTAAAAAATCATTTTTTTTCCACATACCATATCATACTATTGAAAACAAAAAGAAGAAAGATTAGAGCAGAGTTGTCTTCAAAAAGGATAAAAATATAATCATAACTCACTAATTAACCTAAATTTGAATGAGGAAGTCCCTGATTATTTTGTGAAATCTACAAGCAAAATCTCCACCATGAGATATTGACAAGTATAAAATTTTTCATCTAACATTCACACTTGAACGATGTGTTTCATTGAATCAAAATGGATACAAATATTTTTAAAAAAAAATTAAAATGATACACTTCAAAAACATAAAAGATCATAATAAAACTTTTAAAATATACTATATCAAAGCGAAATAAATAGGAAACAAAATAAATTAAAAGTGACATTAAACTATTTTAAAATTTAAAAATTAATAAGACACTAATATTTTTAACGAAAAATTTTAAAAAAATTATATATTTTAAAAATATAAAGATCAAAATAAAACTTTTAAACTTAAAATACCAAAATAAAATAACTAATAAAAACAATCAACTAAAAATCACATAAAACCTTTCTTTTATATATGTTAGTGTTGTTATCTCTTTCTACATGATAGCCACAATAGACAAATATAATAAATTTACACCTTTGATTAAATGCAATCAAGTTACGGTCATTTGTTTGAGGTATCTATAGATTTTTGGGATGGGGTTCTGTTGTGAAAAAATTGAATTAAAAAAATGGTGTTCCTCTTTATAGAACCATGCTTAATCATCATCAAAATTGGTTAGGGCCCAGAGATAAGCATATAAGGGGTAAGATGGTTATTATAATTCTATATTGTTTCTTCTGTTTTTGTGTCACAGTGAGTTTCTTTTATTATTCTAAACAAGTTATTAAAAGATTGATATTGATGACATCAAGATAATGAATAATGATAAATCACTAGAGTACGTACGTAGCCATAATTATTTAGTTGGGTCGGCTTATTTATAAAACTGTTGTCTGTGCAATGTGTAGCTACAGCTGGTACTAGCTACTTTTTCTTCTTTGGTAACGCATACATGACTTGTTTACTACCAAACAACATGGAATTGAGTGTCAAATTTGAACATTATTATAATTTAAATCAAAATCAAGGGGCTATCAATTCAAATTTAAAGTTTCTGTATTGATGAATTATATGTTCATGGCCATAGACTTACGGCCACTAGTAAACAAAAAGTTTTTAAATCGATTTTTTAGATAAGCTCTAAGAGGAATGCAGAATAAATAGATACAGATAGTGAGTACTTAATTTTTTATTATATGAACTATGACTAGAATCAATGTAGATTATTTATGGTCACAATTTATATAGAAAATATATTTTTTAAACTGTAATAAAACAGTTAAAGTTTGTTGTATATATATAACAAAAATTTGCCAATCCATTTTTATAGCCAATCTATATCACAATTACCAAATCTAGAGCTACTATTTTACAGAACCAATTCAGATAATTATATCACAATCCGTTTTTATATCACGTTGTAACCACACATACCCACTATGTTCCACATTTTTCCCGTGCCTTTGAATTGTTCTTTCTGCATATCATCACATGTGAACCTACGCCAGATAGGCCTTCTCCTGGCTGCGTGGAGCTTCACTATTGGAAAGTTGAAAGTTGAACGATGCTCTGTATTTGGTACAAAAGAAAGGGGTTCATTTTTCTTTCTATGACATTCGATTCAAAGGAGAATACAGTAAAATAAATAAAATAACAGAAATTAAGGAAGCCAGAAAAAGAACAAAATCCAACATATAGCTCATTCATATTCAGTGAATGATGAGCTAAGGGAAATTTTATTGTTATTTCAAAGGGAAGAAGGTAATATAAAATATAGTGATCACACATTTTTCTTCTTCTCCCATTACACTTCAGCATAATTAATCATACGACTCCATCCATGGGTTTGTCTTATTGCAATCATTCACATTATGCAGCTATAGTCTATATTTGTTACATAGTTCCAATAAAATTTTGAAAAGAAAAAAGTTAAAACATGTTCATACTTTATATAAAAATATTTAATAAACGTAAACTTGAAGAACAAGAATGAGTTGCACATTGAAGTTTTAATTGACCAATCCAATAAAAAAAATTATAATGATGAAACGCGTTCATGTTAATATGTTTAAAAATTAAACTAATATTGATCCATTAGAGAAATTATTGGTTCGCGGTTCATTAAAAAAATAAAATAAAAATCTAGATAGAAAAAAAATTAAATTAACTAATTAAGATGATTCTACTAAATGACTTGTAAAGTAAAAAATTAATAACGAGATACTAAATAAATTACTATAACAATTTACATATAGATACTAATCTCATCTGCAGGCATTTATTCGGCTGAAAAGCATTTTTGATTGAATTAAAAATATGAAAAATACAAATTAAAATAAATGGTTCTAAAAGTAACCAAATATGTGTGCCATCTTCTATCTTAATAAATTTGTTTAGAGTGCGTTTGGATAGAGAATTTTAACTGAGAAAAGTAATTTATTAGAGAATTTGAATTTCTGTATTTTAGAATTCATTGTTTGAATGTTTTTTATGAAGAATTTAAAATTTTGGAATTTTAAAATAAAATTTTAAACAACTAAAAATTTGGAATTTCAATTTCCTTCTATGTGAGAAATTGAAATTCTCTTCTTACGGTCTGAGCTCCTAAAATATCGATCGGGTACGAACATAGAGAACACGTATAACTAGCACACCAACCATATCTTCTCTTTTTTTTCATTCATTTTTTTCATCCTCATAATTTTAATTTTTTTTATCCAAACACAAAATTTTAAAAATAAATGAATTTCAATTGAAGTATTTAAAATTCTTAGAATTTAAAATTTCTCAGAATTTTAAATTTCTACATCCAAACACACTCTCAAATTAATCCATTTAGATAATCATTTCCGACGAAAAACAAGAGTTAGCTTCCAAGGGGTTTTGTAGATGAAACAAACTGGAATATATAATGCATTTTTGTTATATTGTTTTCCACATTTTCTTTGGTCATGGTGGATAACGTGGAAGCATTAGGATGACAATGTCTTCTTCAGAATTTTGCATCATTCATCTCATCCTCTTGGAAGAATTATAAATTATAAGTTTGCAAGTTGTAACTACTAAACATGGGATTGAATGGCAAGTAGATTGAATGGGTAAATTGCTTTTGTTTTTCATTATTGAAGGGAAATTAAAAGGGTATGTAAGGTCAATGAGGTAGCGGTATTTGACTCAAGTGTTGCCCCTTATGAATATGAAACTAAACTCTTTGCAAAACAGTTAGAGGTCGCTGTTTTTGTTTCGAGTTATTGTATTTTTATAATATATTTTTACAATATTTTATTACGATTCATTCCTTTTTTTTTTCTCTCCATTTCTCTCCACAACATCGCTTATTTTATATCCCATTTTTTCTTCTTCTTTTCTTCTTACCTTTTATTTAATTGTAAAAAAGATATAAAAAAACATTAATAGAAATTGTTTTTATCAAATTCTTTACTCGTCCGATTGAATGCTTTCTTGAAAAAGGACTTTGATGATAAAGTCAATAGGTATATATTGACGTTAGAAGAAGGTTTAGACCACTTTTATTCCTTAGTCTCAATTGTGAGACTTGTAACAATAATTACAAAGTTTCACATCATTTAAGAATCAAAATTATAAATTGTTTATAAATATTTTTTTTTTCTCAATCCATTAAAACATCTTCTATAACAATAAAACTGATTGAACACCTAAACAAACAATATCATCTAAGCTGATCCATCTTTATATTATATTTCTGTTTGTAGGCCATGCTCTAATGGACCAGTCAATGTTAAACTTCGTATTTCAGGTGATAACATCTATCAGAATACCCTAATAAACTAACTACTTGATTGATTGGTCTGTATAATGTAACACTATCCAAAGGAGGGTAGTTGTCTCATTTGTCTGACTAACTATAGAAACTTGATGTATTTCTTGTATTCTCGTGTCTGATTCTATTGTCTTAGCTTTCTGATTACCACTTACTACCTTCTTCCGTGGTCACCGTCATTCAGCTTTTTCCCTTAATTATTACAAGTTTCATTCTCTTAAAACTATACCCAAAATAATTATTAAAAATACAATTTTTCTCGTAGTTATTAGGGTATTTTGATCGATGCTATCAAGTGTAGAACATTGTATATAATTTATTACAGACCAATCAATCAAGTGTAGAACATTGTATATAATTTATATCTCCTTATACTATCTTCCTATTAATCAAGTCTGACATTTTGTTTAAATATTTTTCTTAGTTTCATCTTTGTTGTGTGAATTTCATTAGTACGCAACTAGTTATGTATATAGGTAATTTTTTCAGTGAGCTCTATCAAATATTGAATGGACTATTTATGTTCAACTACCCATTTTTTTCGACCTAAAAAGTAAATGGTAACTCTAACATAGTATTATTCATGCATATGTGCACGTATAAAGTCTAGGCAATTCTGGTTTGCTAGTCATTTAAAGAAAAAGAAAATGCAATAAATGTTGATCCAGATGAGTCTTTAAGATTCAACTCACTTGAATTTTTAACTAATAGAACAATACAATAAATTAATGTTTTTAGAGCTATTGTTATAAAAAAAAGTATATCTTAATTGAAGGTTTAAATATACTTTATTGCTTATCCCATTATTTAATCTAGCTTGCTAAAAGGTATGTGCCTAACATTTCTTAGAAAAGCATAACAACAGGAAGAGCAATTTGAGAGGAAAAAAAATGCAAAATAAACCGAACAGGTACAGGAGAAAATAATTAACTAGTAACAAACTGCTCACTAAGTAAATAATTAATTCAACTAAATTTTTAACTAATTAATGCCAACCAGACTCTAACTAAGATAGTACAGCATAGGGAGTTAAGCACCCTTAATTCATATTGCACTCAAGTCATTTATAGGATCTTATTTCATCATATGCTAGTATCATCGCAAGTATGACTTGGTGCAAAAGCACGATATAATTTTTTCAAAAAGGGTTGTGCAGGTCACATCAGATTTATATTATATCCATTTCCGTGGGCATCTACCACCTAAATTCTTGATATAGGTTGGGAGGAAACAAAAGTGAGAAAGGAATTTGAAGTTAAAGTAGTGAGTCATACTATGAAGGAGTTCAACTCATACGACAGTTAAAGCATTGGTATGAATGTACAATTGAGGTAAGTATGATTTTTGATTTGGGCAGTGTTAGTTGCGCTCACTAAAACATTATACGAACCTCAGACTCATTTATTTTAGTGGTATTTTAGATGTTCTTTTTTCTTCTTTGTTGGTTAAAGAACCTAACTTCATCTCTATTGATTACCATTGGAGATCTTCATTCTTTTTTGGGGTTCCTTTTCGAATTTCTTATCTTGACATTTTTTTTATATTTCAATTCAATTTATAAAAGAAGAATTAAATTAAATTTGTTTACAAAAATATAATTTTTAATACAACTTATATATTAAAAGATTCCTAATATTTTCACAGTAAAATAATTAGTATTTTTTAATATTTTATTTCAAAGATGTTTGTTTCCCGTTAGGTTTGACCTAATAATAAAGGTTGGGATATGTGTGAATAGGTTCAAATCTTGATACTCATAAAAAAATGTTTATTTTAAAATACGTTTAGAGATACATTTAGAATTACGCATCAAGGTGTAGCGTGTGATTTAATTTCCTTAATAACATTTATCTAAAATACATTATCCACCTAAATTATGAAACATGGAAAATGCTGGTTACATGAACCTCTCAAATTGTTAACACATCATTGAAAGTGAAGGAAGTGATTTTGAAAACAATTAGACCGGAAAAAACTAACTGAGTCGGACTTTTATTTATTTATTTATATCTATTTGTTTTAAAATTGATATTTTTTCTTTAAAATCCAAGTGACGACTAAACATCTTATTTGAAAAAGTTACCAACATTAGGTGTTTTTTCTAGTGAATTGAAGTAGATTAGGTGTGTTTAATTCAACTTATTCAAGAGAGAAAAATTGTTTATTTTGTATCAACTTCTGAATTTTTTAAAAATTATTTCCCTAAAAATAATGCTAATCAAACGAAGAACAAAATAGTAATAAGAAACTTGAACCCGAGCAGCATGATATTATAACTTCTAGTTTTTTTACCTTTGTATAAAAAAATCACTCAACCAAGTTATATATGGTTTCTGAAAGTCACTAATATCCTTTTAAGTATGCGGTATTATGGACAAGACATTTTTCTAATTAAAAAAAATAATGATTTTTACTACCTGATGGAACATTGAACCTAACAATTCTGTCATAATCAACAACTTAATTAAGATTCACGTTTATAGAACGTCCCTCACATTTCTCTGCTGTAACTGGGCCATACTTTATTAAGATCCTTACATTAAACCTCTTTTCTTCTTCATCTGTTTCTTCTTTTTTTGAATGAACTTATACACCTTGTTGAATAATCATTTAAAGTAACTTATATATACAGTCCTTGGAATACATGACAATGATCTGAGTCCCAAAAATTTAATGAGAATGGAGGCTGCAAAGTTGAACATTCGAATAGACGTGAAACCCCACAATCAGCCCATCACATCCATCAATTAAGAAGATAATTACACTATACAACATGGCCCAATAAAACTAAACCACCAGGCCTCTTTGTGCTCGTATGCATGGCTAGTTGGTCCTCAATCTTAATCTTCTCGAGAAGTCACAACAAGGAATTTAATGACCGCTCATTGTAAGATTTTAAACATGTCATCTGCTTGTCAAGAGAGCGAGAATTTCATCATCACCACAGCCAGATTCTGATGCAAGCTTAACAGGAGTTTTGCCTTCTTTATCTGCGACATATGTATTGGCTCCCCTGTAATGTTGGCATTCTATGTCAATTTTCCAAAGTAAACCACAACTTATCAACCATGAACACAGCATATCAGAGATAGTATATGAAGAAAATTTCCATGAAACTTAAGTTTAAAATTGAAATACAATATTTATCATGGTACAAGTATAAGGCTACTTCACGGTCAAGCAAAAAACTCATTTGAATGAGATTTTAATTCCAACAATCTAATCTCAAGTTCGAGTTCCTGTTGTATGGGTATGGTGTACAACTTACCAAAGGAAAAAGGGTCAATAATGAATTACAGAAATGATATTTTCATATTATAAAAAAAGAAACTTAACTAGTGCCATTTTAGATAATAAACAAGAAAAACATTTCAACGCACTATTTCTCTCTGATTCCTTCCCCCAAGCAAAATAAAAATAGTATAACTTTTTCTATGAGCAAATATCATGCTTACAATGAGCAAATGTGCATGATAATCTGTTTACAGCTTATTCTGCCAAGCATTACTATGACTCCAATACGAAATTATGAAGCAATGATGAAATGGAAGAATAAATTAATAAACATTCAAATTTCATAAAGTTCTGCACGAACTCAATTGTTTAGCTAGCATATACAATAAATGTATGTATAACATATATATGATGTGGGGGAGAATGCTTTAGTATCCCTAAAGGTTTGGTATCTTCCTCCGGGACTGGAGGCAGTGTAAATGTGTAGTTGATCCTTTGATGACTATAAAGTGAAGATAGCATATAGAATACGATGATTGAAAATGATAGGGACATACAAGAAAACGTCCAATTAATTACCTCATGATAAGCACTTTTGCAGCTGCGGTCTTCCCTTTAATAATACAATAATGTAGTGGTGTCTGACCTCTAGAATCACAAGCATTTATATTTGCCCCATGTTGTAGGAGCAGCTCCACCATGCCAATGTCACTAGTTAGGCATGCAAGGTGAAGCACGCTAGAACCATCTTGTATGGCCTCAATGGGCTGAATTTCACTTTGAGAGGCAATGTTTAAATTATTTGAAGAAACCATGTTGAAAGAGTCATCTGCACAACAGCTCATTACTTACTGGTTTTCCAACACCAAAAACTTCACTGGAGTTTAGACTTCTGGAATAATAAGACATACCAGACGATGCTTGCCAACCGATGGCATTGATGTCAAAATCTGACTTGATAATATGCTGGTAGACTGCTTTCTTATCATTGGCATAGATGCTTTCCAGCACCAGTTGTGCGGGTGAAAAGAGAGGGTGATATTTCTTTGTCCGGGGAATAAATATTTTCTCAGAATACTGCAATAAGAAACCGTCAACATATATTAAACTTCCGTCAAGTAATACTTCAATAATTAGATTGCCACTAAATGCTAAAGGCTATTTATAAAGGTAGAAAAAGTAAACCTATAACCTATCTAAGGTTAAATAAGGAAATAGTGGTGTAACATGGGACAATTAAGAGTTGAGACTTTATGCAGTAGAGCTTGAGAAATCTAAGATAGCAAATGGAGACAGTTGTAAAGCTGTCAACCTTATCTGGTCATTCTATTAAATGAACTCTACTTTACTGGGCAAAAAATAAGTAAGCAAACTACCGAACTGACCAAAACCTGCAGTCCGAACTAGAACACAAAGTGGCCATTTACTCTATCCATGAATATAAAATCTCGGTAATTACGTGAAGACTCATTAATTGCGTTTTCAAATCTCCCGTGACTCTACATACAAGATTCCTATAGACTTAAAGCACATCCAATGCACAAACCCATTTTTACCATGTCTGAAATTCAACTTTAATGAGAAGAATGGGGGAGCCAAGGATCAAAATCTTGACCACTTGGTCATAGAGACCTTGATATAATGTCAACAACTAGTTCTTTCAAAAGCTTGAGTTGAACGTTCATGAATGATTTCGTCGCATCTCTAACAACCACATGATGATTCATTAACTGGATGAACTAATAACTAGACTGAGATATTATCATATCATAAAGGTACAAAAAACTGGATATCAGCAAATCAAATATGCTACAGAGTTCACCATATTGGATGCCCAACTTTCAACTTCCAATAGAAGTCAATACAATAGAGAAACAAATAGAGTGTACATTTCTAGATCGCTTTAGTTATTTCTTAAGAGATTTTAGGCTAAGAATACATTTACTTACTGTTATTCGAAGTTGGAAAATATAGGCTATGAATTCTTTACTTCTCAAAGTTGGGGGATTCAAGCTTCCCCCATCTTTCTGAAAAAAGGTAATAGCAAAAGAAACTTGAAATTTTCTTAGAATACCTTTGCATGAATGAACCTTTCCTTTAATGAAATAGAATCGTCATGTTTTGGTTTTCTTGCATGAAAGAACTCCTCTCCATTTTCCTTGGATGAACTACATTGCAGGTACATATTAGCATAAGTTCAAACAGATAATCCCCTCATTTTTTGCAGCACTTACCTCGCAGGGGTGTCAACAGTTTGCAAATTACTCGGTGGATACAGCAGCTCCTCCCAAACTGAGTTTGCAAAAAGATTGCCCAGTGACTTAAGCATACTTAAAACAGAGGGATCCCACACTTTAACATCAAGTGTCAGTGATCTTACCTGCAAAAAATGTTTCCCAACTTAGCTGCAAAAGTGAGAATGAAAACAAAAGGATTTGTTTTCCCTTTTACTGATAAAAAAATTACTAAAAATGATACTGTTGAAAGGGGGTTGATTAAATTAGGAGTGGATCCCGTGCAAATGCAAGGGTTTTTAAGTGACAGAAAAGAGAGGAAAAGAACAGAGAGTAAAATATTAAAAAAATAAAAAAAGACAGAACTGTCCAGCCGTTGATGGGGACTACTGGACAGTTTTTATATAGATAAAAAGAAAGTAATGTTAGATTCAGAGTTTAAAAATAATTTTGTCTTAATTATGTTTTAGTCCCTCAAATCTAGGGGTTTATCTTTGTTAGTTCCCTAATTTAAAATTTGTATTTTTTTAGTCCCTTAAAGTGGTAAAACACTTTTTTTAGTCCTTCTTGATTGATTTTTGGTAGTTTTTGAGTGTAAGAAGGACTAAAAAAGATATTTTTGAATTTAAGGAACTAAAAAATTCAAATTTTAATTTGGGAGACTAAAAAAGGCAAACCCTCAAATTTTCTGCCAGTAATAACTTGACTAATTATCATTATTCTCCATATATGCAGACAATAAAACTTTAAACTTATAATTTAATTAATTTATATTTTTAAGAGTAACAATTGTTAGCTAGAAGTGAGGGCTTTGAGGTACCAGGTACCAGGTCCTCTAACCCTGTCTCTAGCTTTTATTCAGTAAAATTTTATAAGATATGAGCCATATACAACATTAAATTGTAAGATTAAATGTGCGCCCTCAAATACTTACTTTTGATATATGTACACCAAGATTACGATGAACACCAGAACACTCAATGCATATAAGGATGCCAAGGTTTAAGGATGCCCATTCTGGTTCAGGTTTACCACAATCAGCACATTTGTCATTCCCACTCACCCTCCTAAGAACATCAATTGGTTTTTCAATTCTCATACTGTGTTTATGCAACTGCAAACTTCTAGATGAACGAAACTGGTTTTTAGGGGTGGGATTCTTGGATGCAGACTTCACAGTCACAGTGTGATCATCATCTGGAGAGCTTTCTAACTTATCAATATTGTCATCAGAGTAAGAGTCGCCGTTTTCTGAGTCAGCTGAGAGAGGCTGTCACATAATTGTTTTACAATTGTAATAATCAAATTTTAAATGGGTATCAAAAGATGCATATAAAACAAAATATCTACTACGTACCATTCCCAGTGTCTGGACACTCAATAAGGAGGCAATTACTCCATTTATCTTTTCCATCCAATCCATCTGATCCACTGCATTTTCTGCCTGCATTGCTTCCTTTAGTATAAGTAATGATAAATGCCCAAACTTTAAACTGATAAAGTTTTGGAATACGTACCTGCAACGTATAGTTCTTCGATGGCGAAATAATCCTGAAGCAGAATCTTAAATCCGACTGGTCAGCATCAACCTTGATTGTTGATGTCAGCAGGCTTACTGTATGACGTGCTACAGATCTTTCATCATGGACACCCCCATGGTAATGAGAAGAAAGCCATCGACTCAGAAGCCCAGAACCATTTTCAGTGCCACTATTCCTCTTTGGAGATGGTTGATTGCTGCCCTGAAACGGGACGCTCAGCATTTATTTAGAAGAATGAGCATTACCTAGTTTAGTGTATTAAAAGTCGAGTTTTAGTTGGTTACTTACATATGGATTGCGATAGTAGTACAACATTCCTCGACTGTCAACAACAAAATACCTTCTTTTCCAGTCACCTCTCAAATTGGAGGATCGTTTAGAAAGATATCCTTGTCGAATGATTTGAACCTAAAATTTTGCAAGCGATGAAGAAACGGCAATGGACAGGACTCAACTCAGAATTGAAAAGTTTTAAAATGAAGTAATACATAAATCTCAGAAAGAAGGAAACGTCAAATTCTAAAATACCTTTCCATTTGCAGCGGATTCCATCACTACATCTGCCACTTCATTTGATATCCTAGAAAACGGAGGTGCAGAGTCTCTACTAGGAGAACCATAAGGACCATTCAAGGACAACCTACTTTCTTCATAAACTTGTTTTTTGTAGTCTTGCATTCTTTCATAAAGTGAAATCTGCTCCTGATTGTAACTTTCTTTTGACTGTTTTACATAATCCATAATCTGCAACATAGCCGAATCAAATATTTTGGCATTCTACCCCTTCCTCTTAGCATAAAGTTAAGAAAAAGGTTCAGTTTTTCCAATGATGGTTAATGCCCACCCTTGGATCAATATCATGCCTCACAGGAAGGAGACTATTAATCTTATAGTTTCTAAATTTAGCCACTAAATTGTAGCAAATCAATTTTAATTAAACCATTGAAAATCTCTTCAAGAAAAAAAAAAAAAGGCACCTCAGATATGGACAGAAAATCGAACATTCAGACAATAATCAGGAACGCTAATCATAATTTCAACCAAAAATTTTGTTCTTTTCTTGAAAGCAAATATATCACACTGATTAATTGGTGGGTTTCACGTCTGGATGCCCCTACCAATTATTCAAGGTTTTGAGTTTTGAGGAAGTACATTATTCTAACAATTCCAAATGTGTTAAATAAACCTAACAGTCAGATGGTAGATACATTAACTATGTGTTGTGGCTGCCTGATCCCCTTTGGTTTTTTAGTTTTAGAAAAATCAAAACAAAATGACATCTATTTATCTGTGGAAAAGAACTATGTGTACTGGCAGCAGTCAAGTTAAAATAAAAAAAAAATGGAACTAATAACAAAACCTCACTAATTAAAGGTTCCAACTGATGTAATAGCTGATACCCCTGCAAGAGAAGAATTTTCAGTTATAGCATAGGTGCAATATAGATTTGGAAAAAGTTCCGTATATGTACATGTGATTATGCCATATACCTGTTGAAAGTATCGAAGATGAGCATCCATAATTCCAGTTACAGCCTTTAAAACCTCAAATCTCTTCTTGAACTCAATGTTATTAAGAGTGCCAACCTAGATGGTTAAAAACGTCATGTGGTTAATCCTTAATGATATACACATCTTTCCTTTTCTAAGTAGCATCTCTTGTGCAACTTAAATTACCAGATTGAAACGGGCTTCCTCAAATGATGCTCTTGCATCCTGCAACTCCTGGAATGTCTCTACCATATTAGATTCAAAGGATCATAGTAACTCACGGCAAGCTATTTGACTAATTTCCGAATCAAACATGCCAAAGAAAAGCTGCTGGAAATACCTCTTCTATGACAGTGGCAATGTCAATCTTAGTGCTTTTTTTCAGTGACATAAACTTTTCACGTGCCTGTAGCACAAAATCCACATTGCTTGCAGGTTATGATCAAGAAATATGTAAGTGAACTTTCCACAGCACTACATAGACACACAAACTCATGCATCATACTCCTTCATAAGTACCACAGACACAATTTAAACTTTTGAGATGTAGTTCACCAATAAAATACAAGTACTTCCTGAGGGTTGTATCTCCAGGAACTGAGGGAGCAATTGATTTTGCCAAAAAAAAAAAAATGCAAGAACTTTAAGGTTATATGAAATGAGAATAACTGAAAGATCAAACTTGATTTTAAGGCAATTTGACCTAAGGAGAATTTGAAAATCACTGACATTAAACTGCAAGGTCAGTTTCCATTATCTCATTTAATTATACCATTAAATCCTGAATTCTTAGAGCATGTTCGGGAAAGATTATTTTTAGATATTTCAGCAGTTTTTGGGACAAAAAAGCTGTTTGCAAAATTACTCTCTCAATAATCAAATTTTGATGCAACAACATAAAAATTCAACAAGTGAACTGGAGAATTTGAAGTATAAATCCATGATGGTCATTGACTAGGAAGCATCTACACAATCCAAATATTGATTGACCTGTGAATTGTGAAAAATAGATTATACTGATTATCATACTCTTGGTATCAGTTAAAAAGAGAAGCTCTTATGCTTCTTATTTAGTAAATTGTATATCTCAAGGAGATAAACACATGTAGCAGAAGAAAAAAAGAAAATCTACAGGTAAAATGTATTATAGGTCCCTCAACATTTGGTGAAAATTGATTTTAGTCCCTACATTTTAAAAACGGTTGTTTTAGTCCTCATTTTTTTAAAATATGGTGGATGATAAACCACCTTGAGTGGTATTTTGTACGAGTTTTTGTGTCATTTTACATGCATTTTTTGGCAGAATTCAAGTTTAAACACTAGTTTTGTATTGCAAAGACACAACTGCTCAATTGAAAGAAAGAATTGAAAATTACACAAATTTAAGATTTGAAGACTCTACACTTGATCATGGCCATCGTACATTTACCATGGCCGTGGCAATCAACATGACCATAGTCAGGCGATAACAACCCTCCCAAAATAGCCTCAAGGATACAATAACGGCTATGATAAATTCATGAGGGTCGTAGTCAATTCATAATGACTCAAGGCTTCAGTGTCACTTCCGACCACGGCTGGCCATAGTGCACCTGCGCCTTTTCTTGCAGATATCTTTAGGAAGCTATATATAGCTCTCTAGGCTTTGTAAAAGTGAATTGTTCAGTTATATTTTTATCATTTTACAATTTTGAGAGAACCTAAAGGGTTTTTGAGAGTTGAAGATCGTGAACAACATCGCTTGGACGAATGTGACCCTCGTTCTTGCCTATTGGTATGTTTATGTTTACTTTTTATAAGATTGTTAGTTTTGCTTTGATCATGAGTGGCTAATCCCCTAGTCCGCATGATAAATATCGCTAAAACCCAATAATGCAGAGGAAATAAAATGAAGTACTCTAGACACAAAGTATGGAAAGATGTTTATAACTTCCCCTAGGACCTACCCTCAACCTGGGTTATGATGTAGCTATCAAAATGTATTCCTCTCCTTATCCTTAATGGAATTTCTCATTATTTTATGTTAATTAATTTTCTTCCTTATTTTAGTCTTTAGTTGGAATCGATCATTCTAATACTCAATCGATTGCATAATAGTGATCATCTCTATGTAATTGATAGATCTAGGTGAAAAATGTTTTGTATCAAATTGCGTAATCAAGCTGTTTGGATAATCTACGATAGATTAGTTAATCCTTAATCATCATCCCTAAAATTGATTTTATCTTTTGATTTAAGTTGATAGATCCATGATTTCATTAGGATTAAGGCTGGAAAAAAAATTGGTACTAGTAAGTCATAACCCTTGCACACTCTTATTATAACTCAAAACCTCTTTTTATATTCATTTATTTGTTTTCTTATAAAAATCAAAATCATAAAAAATATTTAATTCCTATTTTTAATCATTCATACTGTTAGTTTAATAAATATGACTAATTGGAAATACAATTGGTCCTTTGGGTTCGATATCTGAACTTTTGAGTCCATTGTTACTATTGCCTAGAATATGTTTGACTTTACGCGATCCTAACATATTTTATGCATGGATTTCATCCCTGATCCTATACTTCATTTTAACCTGACAAGGGACCAGATCCACCAAATTTCAGAAATACAAGGATAATACCATATTTAAAATGTAGGGACTAAAACAAATTTTGACCAAAACTTCAAAGACTTTAAACACACTTTACCCAAAATGTATTGATGCAGAGTTCATCACACTATGTAACTTTCATAGGAAAATGAGAGGCACCTGGTCATATACAAGGGAAGCTTTATCAAAACGCTTACGAGCTTCCTGCAAGCAATGCTTGAAATATTAGAATTAAAAAAAAAACAAACAAACATTAAACCAGTCATATGGAGGCAGAAAAATATGAAAGTATTATTAGATATGGAAAGCAAACCTCAGGCCAAAGAGTGTTCACTTTTAAATTGAACATTGATAACTTCACCATGAATAGTTTTGATTGACATTCTTCTAAAGAAGTTATTCAATCACAGTTTTTACAGCAGTCATAATTTCGACTTTACTGTTTCCTTACCAATAAAATATAGTATAAAACAGAACTGGACAAACGATTTATTTCATGAGATTTCACTACCAAGAGCTGTACATAACTTGAGAGAGGAAAGGCAACATCGTACTGCTTTACGAATTATGACTTAAATAGATCCACTAGAGAAACTACTGGAGCTAAGCCATATCATTAAGTATGACATCTTACTGTTCCATCGTTTTGATGTATAATAATCAACACTATTGTATATGAACATTAAAAAAAATCTTACTACTCACAGTATACCTTGACTTCATGGATGTCAACATCGACAATGGGTAGTAACTGGTCATTGAAAATGTGCTCTACCTAAGAAGCAATATTAATTAAGTCAGTATAGCAACATCAATTAGAGCAATGCCTATAATTTAATTAGGGGGGAATTCCAATCAACATAAAGTGACAAGTTATACTTGCAATAGAAGCTCAAATTTTAAAAGTAAAATACTGGAAAGGCACAAGTTTCACCAGTGGTCAAGTGTTTATCTTACTATCATGGGCCAAAATTTATTACAGGCTGTAACTAAACTGCCATAGGATCTGGGCACATAACAGGCACTATCAAGTATCAACTATGTACCAAGTTTTACTTATGGTTTGTAAATGCACCTGAGTACCATAAGTTTGTTATTCTACAATGAGGAATAAGTAAAGCTAACAGTCACATTTTTGAAATTATACAAAAGGGCATCCCTATACTCATGAATAAGCACTCAGCAAAATTGATAGAACATTAGGAACAAGTTGAAATATTTATTGAAACACAAAAAAGAAACACGGACTACACACTACAGCAATGATATTGCTGTCCCAGGGACTCAGCGTCTCCTACAAAGATATTCTTTGTTCTCAAACTTACAAATACCACACCATAACAGTCCACTTACAACCTAATTCTAAATTAAACACTTCAATGCCCTTCAGTTTTTTGAAGAATGCATCTGTGGGGAAATAATATCAGCAGAGGAAAACAATACAATAAGTAATAACATTCTATATTCTCCACTTCATTCTGCTCGTCTACCTCACTGGCCATCATCTACCACATCTTCTCCTAAAATCCCTAATATCGTTTTTTCTTTTTCTTTTTTTCTGAACATTGATGTAATTGATGAAATTTCTCCATACATTTTAAAACAGTCCCCTAGATTTTATTTTCCATTAACTCTTTGACAAGTTAAATGCCATAATCCTCTATTTTATCCTCCTTCACTCTGATCTTGTCCATCTGTCCTTTATCCTACTGTTGTCACAAAGGAATATGCCCCTCGATTTTATGAAAAATTAGACGTACTTGTTTTCTCTGCACTCCAATTTTGCCCAGCACAGCAACACAAGTCAAATTCTGCCTCCCTGTAGTAGTTACCAAACTCCTAGCCCAATGCTCCAATGCCTCATTTCGCTGGTTTAGTTGCAGCCCCAAGAAACTTTTTTTTGAACCCCAACACCTGCTGTTAAATCAACTTTCTCTGCCTCCAAATCTCCTGCTAATTGCATTGCTTGGTAACAGAATTTAGGCTTGAATGTATGTGTGGACTCTATACTTGAGATTAGGTCAAAAAGCACCCCAAAAATACCCTAAATATTGCTCTTGTTTCGGTTCTGTCACTTCTTGATAAGGATTTTCGACGTATCTCCCTGAACCGAGCCACTAACACCTTCAACTTGTCTCAAGTGAGTGTTTCTCCAGTTGATCTCAACAAGTTGAACTAATGTATGGTAGACCCATCCATACTTAATTCGGCCAAACAAAATCTTCACTTCTTAAATACTCTGAACTTCAAAATAAGTGTCAGCCTGAGTAGTTCATCCTAGTCCTACAGGATATTCTCCATTAAAACTGACTAATTCTATCTTCTTGACTGCCATGACAGATAGAATTTCCTTCCTTGAGGCTGCAACTCTCGTCTTCCTCCAGCAATCTCTTCCAAGTCCAAACAGCCTCTGCATCTCAGAGAGAAGCCTATCTTCTATGCGTCCCATTCTCTCCTCCACATGTGATATGCCCCATCTTGGTTCAAAGTTCTTCCATTTTTTCCTCCAATGAATCCATACATCTTAGCCATTGTAAGGTCACTGACCTCAATAAATACCCTTCCTTTTGATCTAGCAAGTCAGAGCATAAAATGATAGAACACCAGAAACTAGTTGAAATATTGAAAGTTCGAAAGACGGAAAAGTGAGAAAAACACAGACTACAGATCACAACTATGATATTGTTGTCCCACAGACTCACGTGTCCTACAGAGAATATTCTCTGTTCTGAAACTTATATATATAACCGTAATTGTCCACATGCACACTAGAAGAGTGGACCAGGAGTCCGTTAACATGCAAAACTGTAAAGCAGTTTTTGAGTTTTGCGTTCCTATTTTTCCCGCTCCCCGGCCCAGGACACATGTCGAAAGGAGACAACCTTATAAATAAAAATCCCCATCAAAGCATAACCGTCATATTATGTGTAGTAACTTCCATTCACTAAGTATAACTGCCCACTTACACAGATCCTACATGAACTAGTTGAAAAACAGGCACTCTGTGCCTGGTGCCTTAAAACTGTCTTTTTTTAGTTAGATGTGATGTGATTGTAATAATTGTCATGCTGAAAAGCTATTAGACAGTAACTACTATTTTTAGTTAAATGTAATTATAATAATTGTCATGCTGAAAAGCTATTAGACAGTAACTACTATTTGTGATTGTGAGTGATTTTTAGAAGTAGTTGAAGGATAAATTAGGAATAATAAATGTGTACACCAAATGGAATAATTGTTATAAATAATAATTGTCATGTTGAAAAGTTAGTAGAGAGTAACTACTTATAATTGTGAGTGGTTCTAAAAGTAGTTGAAGGATAAATTAGGAATAATAAATGTGTACACTAAATTGGATAATTGTCTTCATTAATAATGATAGATTATAAATAATATCTTATATGTTGAAAAGCTATTAGACAGTAATTACTATTATGAGTGGTTTTTAAAAATAGTTGAAGGGTAAATTAACAATAATAAATGTGTACATTAAATGGAATAAAGTAATTGTCTTTATTAATAGTTATACATTATAGAAACTGAAAGGCATAAATGTCATTCATTACATACACCCTCTTCCGCAATAAACATTCCGAATAGGACGGCTTGAAGATGGAGCATTGTTTCCAGCAAAAGTATAAAAACCTACCCTTTACAAAACAATACACTGCTAAAGAACAAGAAAGTCAATAACAACATTAGATAAATCATTACTTGAAACCGGAGCCGTTCCTTGTAAGTACTGATTTCTCTCAACGCTATAGTAAATTTGGCCATAACAGGTCCTGGGAATACCAAACAAAATTGATCAAAATCAACAGATTCTGGAAGCTCATTTACGGGCTTAAAAGTTAAGAATATCATGCAGAGCAACAGAACATACCTCCAGCAACATGACTTATTAGTTGTTATACTCAACCTAATTTGCATGTCAGTTTAAGTCTTGTGACTTGTTCAAATAATAAGACAAGACATGTAAATTCATTTAGTTGCTACAACCCAAGTAATCTTCAAATAAGCATATTTCGAGTTATTTCTTCTCATTGAGCATATCACAAGTAAATTCATTTAGTTCTAGGTTTAATTGCAAAAATAGTTTCCTATTTATTTCAATTCACTAAATCGGTCCCCTGTAATTGTAATTTGATTCACCAGTTAAGTCCCCATTTTTTTTTTAATCAGACTATTTGAGTTGACGGTCACGTATCATAATATCTTGTTGGACGTTAACTGTGACGACCACCATGTGTCATAGTCCTATTGGACGTTAATTTTTATACACCATTTTAACGTCCATTGGGATTATGACACATGACCGTCAACATTATCCATTAACCGTCAACGTCCAATTTTGGAGTTAAAAATAAAGACTAAATTCGTAAATTAAATTATAATAGACCGATTTAGTGAGTTGGAATGACCAACAAGACTATTTTTACAAGTCTTAGCTGGATAAGACAAGACATGTGGGAGGGAAAAGTGAATGATGCGTAGGGAAGACTTACCTCCCAAAGAAACAAAATGAGGATCATTGTGCCCTCCTCCAAAATTTTCTATGGCACTTGCAAATGCAATGTCCCCATTATATGACTCTCGAAGACCTTCCCTAAAAAGTGTTACCAGAGAAGTTAGATGAGATGTATAGTTAACTTGATTAGTTAACTTGAGAGGAGGGGCTCAATTCATTTTCCTTCCTTTATTTCCTTTATCTATAAGTGTTTTATTATTAAGAAGTTTTTCAAATAAGATGGGATGAACGTGGAGAAAACTCACATATACTTTCGACATCCTTTGTAGAACTTGCAGCATCTCGCGCGCAAGGATTCAGTATTTTCCTCCAAACACAGGAGCTGCATCCACAACCATTCATCAATTTACCAACCTATCATTATTATTATTATTATTATTATTATTATTATTATTATACCAACCACAAAACACGTTCTCGACACGACTTCATAAATTTTTAAACAGAACAGCTAGATAACATAAATCACCACGAGATGCAAAATGCGTACAGAAACGGCACCGTTTGAACACAATATATCGTTTAATTCAATATTCAAAGGAAGACGGCACCGAAAACTATAAAGAAGGAAACGGAAGAATAAGAGGAGAACCTGTTGGCGGAACATTGGAGTGTCATCGAGATTCGTGAAACGCATTTTTTCCAGAAATCTTCCCTTCGTCCTCTTGTGTTTCGCAGAGAAAGGAATCGCTACAACGGTTTGTTCAGAGAGAGAAGGAAAGTGAAAAAATAAATAACAACAAATATTATAATATTTGGAGCGCGTTTGAAGGAAAGAAGGAAGGAAGCGGTTAAGACTTAAGAGTGTTTGCGATATTTCATGTCTGTCGTTCACTCAAATAAGTTATAAGAAAATTTCATTAAAAATGATATCAGATTCTTCGATGAAATTAATTTTTAACAAAGCCAACCATACTCTACCAATTACATCTAAGAAAAAATAGTATGGTAACAAAACGACGTGTCTTTTTTTTTTCATAGGCATTGGCGTGCATTCAAAGTGGGGTTGCTTTCAACTTTCTTAATAGTAGGTTCAATCTTTCATGTTACACGTGAAATTGAAAGGAGCATCCATCCTTGCTACGTTCATTAAACTCAGTAAATATTCTCTAGATTTGAGGATAGTAACATGCACAATAAAATTTAATGAATATCCATGAGTTTGGGTTCAAATATAAGTAAATTATTCACAAAACTTTGTAGATATAAGTGTGAATATGGACATATACTTCGTAACTCTGTTCATAATAATCTCCAACAGTTATCAATGTAAATTGCAACAATTTTTCATGACGTCAGTTAATTAATAACATTTTTTTTATATTACACAAAAACACTTTTGAAAGATATAGTCTAAATTTTATGAAAAAAGTATAATCATAGAAAAGGATATTTTAATGAAAATGCCACTAATGAAATTACACATTTAGCTCAAGATTATTTTCATATTAATTATTTTATGCACTATACAAAATTTGACTAAAATCTCAAAATTTCCAAACACAACTTAAGTGTCCGAACTCCAAGTTCAAATTTTGGCCAAGTTTATTTTTTTCAACAGAACAACGGGTTAATGCGAGTAAACGGAACATGCTTCATTCCCTTCTTAGGTAGACGGGACGGGACCACTTTCATAATGTAGAAGCTGTGCTGGAGTTTTTAAAATGTTTCTGATTATTTCCGAGTTTGTTATTTTCCTTGAATATATTATGCTCTTTTTTCTCTTAAACATTTTTGGGCTTCTCTTGATAGACCATTACATTGACGAAAAATAGTCGAAGGCAAGTGAATGAGGAATTCCTCCCATCTGCCTTGCCTGGGATAAAAAAACGAAAGGTTGTGTGAAAAGTATTCATTTTTATATATATTTTGTAACATGTTTTATAAATTCCTATATCAAATTAAATTGATATTTTACCTATTTATAATTATTCAATTGTAATTTTTAGTTTTCTTAAAAAAAATTAGCAATACTTATGTTTCACAAATCAACATCAACCATTTCATGTCTACAATTAAATTAAAAACTCGTCATGTCATGCCTGAAATTCTAAGCACTCCAACGAGAGGTGAATATAATAGGCTTTGGTTAAAACAGGCCAAGTGCACGTGAGACGGACCCCTTAATGATTACGAGATTGAGAAGATGGATACAAGACCTACATGTAGCATGTATAAAAACTTCGTATCCCATTAGGGATGTTGTACGCAGCCTTACCCTTGCATATGCAAAGAGGCTGTTTCCGGATTCGAACCCATGACCAACAAGTCACCAAGGCACAACTTTACCGCTGCACCAGGACTCGCCCTCACATGTAGCATGTATAATTTTTTTATAATTATTTTATCGATAAATATTAATTTGTTAGTTTTTTTTATAAATGTCAATGAGAAAAATTCAAACCTAAGACCTCTATTTTCCTCCTTCTCCCTTCACCCCCTTCCCAACCGTTAAACCAAACCTTATATATCCGGTGGCGTGTGAATGTTCTACGACAGCCTAGCATGGCAAACGTAACAGCCTGCCCTACTTATTTCAAGTCATGCTACGACAAAATAAAAAATAGAAGCCACAAACAATCTCTCTACTGTAAAATTTCCAAATATCTAGACCTCTCAAAGATTTGTATAGTACATAACATCTCAAAATTCATAACAATATTCCACAAAAGAAATCACCAGATCAGTTGTCAATATTTATCAAAAACCCTAATTAAATATACTCATCCAAATATTCTACTGATAAAGCCGCCCTTGGCTTTTCTATCCTTCTTCATCCTGTTTTCAATAGGTGGGAATTCAATCATGTTATAAGCCAGATCCAGCACAATAGGATTACGGGAAATTGCCTGGAAAGCCGGGGGGAAGCCTGCAATGCGTGGTGTACACTTCACATTTGAATCACCCACAGCAGATTCATAAACATCTAGTTTCTCAAGAAGGAACTTCTCCAACTGTAACAGGAATACATGTCAGAATATATCAATAAATGCTCATGCAAATACTATTAACTCCAAGATATTACAAATTGAATAGGGTCAAAACCTTCCCATACGGTAATGCATTAGCAAAAAAAAACCATGATTTTTTGTATGAGAAGTAGAAACAAATGTACCCGCTCAGTTCCAGTCAATGATATATTGGAGACCCTTTCAGATAGATTTTCTTGAGTCTTTTTCTCCTCCATGATCCCCAATGCATGCTCTATACAACTGTTAGATCGGCACTCATTGCACAAATCCTCCAACTCTTTCATCATAGTCTGTGAAACCAAAAAAACAGAGAAAAAATTAAAGAAAATACAAAACCAATCAATACAAATGTGGGGTTTAAGTATTATTGGTATGAATGCTGAAATGAGATTGGACCTTTAAAGTGAGGGGTGTAATGTAGAGAAAAAGGTGCAGAATTATAACTGTTGATTGGAGAATCGACAGAGTGAATGTTAATAACTTAATAATAAGCCTAAAAAAATAATAATTTGTTATGCGTGTGTGTGTGTGTGTCTATACTTTATTATTACAATCAAGTATAATAACTCTACACTTTTCCCTGCAAATTGATTTTATTATTACCATCTTTAGATCTATACCGGGTCATTATACAAAAGGCCTTTGTTTAATTCTTTCCTGTTGCCCGATGGATTGTCATCTTTGGATCAATGCCGAGTCAGATCATTATAAAAAATACTATGTTTACTTGATTAATTCTTTTCCCATTTGTAACATTTGATTTCACACTCAACTTCAGGGTCTACCAAGTGCCCAACTAGATCAAAGTTATCATTTGAAAATATCTTGCAGCGCAAATAATAAATGCTGATCAGTGAGGTGTCCACAGTCCACCAATCTGATCCTAAAAAACAAATAATTAAAATTACCTTATTATCACCATCCAACATTTGGAACTTTTTTAAGGCATCATCTGCCAAATTGCGAGCACGACAGTACAATGCATATGCTTCAGCCCTCTTTCCAGCCACACTGTATGACTTTGCAACATAAAAGCACCTGCATGTGAGTTATGACCACATATCAATATATGTACCTTTAAGTTGAGATAGAAACATCATCTAAACCAGATACAGATTTGGCTGTACTGGCCACTCACTAATCATATACATTCATACCAGTCCACCACTGACCCCCTCCCCCTCCCTAGGGCCCTCAGAGGAGGGGAGGGAGGAAGTCCCACATCAAGTACAAATATGACCAAAAGACGGTACCAAAGGCTATCCTACTCTAATATTGGGTCACCCTAAGTTGTCGAAAAATGAACTTTGTTCCACGGATCTCCCAAGAGAGTTCCCAATGTAATACTTATACATAGGAAAAAAAAAAGAGGCCTACAACCTACACACTCAAAATGTCCAATTCTAGACATGAGGTGGGTGTGTTGAGTTGAGATCCCACATAGACTACAGATATGACCAAAGTAGAGCATAAAAGGGCTTGGACAATCCTCACCTCATGAGCTAGTTTTTGGAGTTAGACCCAGCCCAAATTTAAAAGGGATGAACAGCATGGTTCTTCGGGTGAACAGTAATTAGTGTCCTGATGAACTTTCTTTTGCAAAATCCCATACGTGTTGTTGGTACATGTTTTTTTAAGAATATATATTTGAAACATAGCTTTAAAAATAAAAACTGAAAATACCATGAGTGTGTGTACATTTAGTAAGCAATTAACAAAATTTCTAAGAATGATAAGACAGTATTTTCTCCAAGAAGCAAACCTTTGGGCTCGAAAAGCCAAACTTTTGCATGAACACACTTCAGCAAAGATAACTTCTTCTGGCTTTTTATCCCTTCCAGAACTGACTAAATCAGATAGATCACCTGTATTCTGTCAAATGTGTGATTAATATTATCAGTGTCATTCAAATTTGAGGAGCATATCATAAATAAATATGCAGTGGCCTGGAAAGTCTTTATGCAAAGAGATATTTGTTCAATTAATGCAAGTTCCAAAAAGTGGATGTCAACCTGCAGCAAGAGATCATATAAGCGAACAAGCTCTTCAGGTTTGGTGAGTTTTTCATTTTTATCATCATGACGCTTTGCAAGTTTGCTTTTTGCAACCTTAACCAACAAGAGGTTCCGATCAATGGTTCTTTCTCCTAGGACAGCACTGACAGCCTTATCAAGACCATTCAAATCATCTTTCACGCTTTCTGTACTTCCTGTAGTGGCCTAAAATGTACAGTAAATTAATACTAACAAGTAAAAAAATCTTGATAATTATTCATAGTTAACAGCAGCAAGCAATTTCCCATACCAAATCAGCCCGAATATAGCCTCTGGCTTCATGATATGCAGAAAAGATTTTGTCAAAAATAACAAGTCTTTTGTCTGCTGGAATTGAGTCTGCCAAGGGACCATGTATATCTTTCTCCAGCTCCTGAGCTGAGAAAAATATTCAGATAGAAATATTACTTGATATAGGCATTTAGCTAAAAGAGAAGCTACCATATGTTAAATCAAACAAACAATTACATTTTTAAAAAACCCAAAAAAATGTTACATTATTCATTATAGAAAAGAATGCATTTCACGTGCAAATAAAAAATTATGCACTCAACTTCACACACAAAGACACCTGATATTTGGCAAAATATAATGTGTTTGAATTGATAAATATACTTATCATGGACAAAGGAAAAAACTGTATCCAATTGTTTTTCAAATAAATTTTGGCAAAGTGAAACAAAGCCTTGGAAGAAAAGGATTGCAACAAATTCAAATGTTAGTTCTCAAAAAATTTGCATCACAGGTATCCACGATGTGAAAAGGCCAGCTTCTAACTCATCACAGTAAAGGCCATCTGGTGTAGGCAACAGTGCAGTGCAATTAATTAACTTTATCGCAGTACATGCATGAAAGAAAACACAACATAAAGAAAAGAATCTCATGCAGGGCAGTAAATGTCATTTTGCAGAGTAGAAAAAGAGATGGGACAAAGATGAGGTTAAGACAGGAAAAGATTACTGTTAAGAATAATAAACAGATAATTTTGTTTCCAACTAACTAACCTGCTAATTTGTAAGGGAAGAAAACTACCAACCTTTCAGGATGGAAACCCTTGTTTTGGCATTTGATATTGGAAATCTGTGGCCAAGCCAAAGGAATTCTGTCATGGAAGCAGCTTGTTGAGATCTTGCCTCAGCCATGGCAGCCTGAAACAAACATTATTCAATTCGGCATTTTTATCATAGGATGTACATACATGAATCCAAAAAAGCACCCTACTTGGTTCAAGTAATAGAACTGTTTGATTGAAAATATTGTACTTAAACTAATATAAAAAGGTGATACCCATGAGACATTTACAGTGCGTTGGTTCAAAAAAGGGAAGGGGAACGGAGGGATTTTAATGGAGGGAAGGATAGGTCCCCTTGTTTGGTTTGGTTCACCAGAAAAGGAGGCAAAGGAAGGGAAAGTAGACCTTGCAAGGGAAGGGAAGAGAAAATATGGATAATATACTGCCATATCATTATAAATAGTAATGGAGATGAGAGATAACATAAAATCTTGGAGCAATTTAGCCTACACAGTCCAAAAAATACAAATCACTTTCTCTACCCTCCAATATTGGAGAAGAGACAAAAACATGTGGGGAGGGATTTTAGCCCCTTCATTTCCGTCCAACCAGATACAGGCAGGCATGATGCATGTGAGGAATTTACAAAACTTTCTACCTAAGGACCCTGATGCAAAGGGTCTTGGTAATATAGTATGTAGTATAGGACCAACCATATTATTGGAAAAATGGAAGGAACCAATTGAAAATTAGGACTTCAGGAGTTCTTGAGTGTGAAGGTAGATTGTTCAAGATAGTATATCGATACTTAAAAGATTATCTTATGTCTACATGATTGTGTCCCCTCATTGAATAAACAAGAAAATGAAAAGTCTATCTTATCCCAATGCAACATTTCCTCATAAGAAATATATGAATACATTGATTTGCAAATATATGCATATCATATTACTTGTTTTCCTTTTCCCCAATTATACATATACAAAAGAAATTTATACCAACCTCTAATTTAGCTTTAAAAAGGTCTAATGCGGGACCTTCCACATCACTGATTTGCAAAAGTTCAGAGGCCTGTAAATCTGACTGGCCAATTTTGTGAAGGCAGTACCGGATACTAGGTTCTAGTTCCTCAACTCGCTCACGACACAAAACTTGGTTATCCAGATCTCCATATTTCCCCAATTCCTCATATACAGCCCTATTAAATAAGGACATGGTTAAAAACTCGAACAGGGTGAACAAGAAAAACAGAAGCATGCCAGAAGCTAGTATGCTATATAACACAGTCACAAACTAAACAAGTGTTTGCCATATGAAAACATATAATATAAAATCAGTCACAGAATTAATCTCATTCAAGCAAATATAAGGTTGTTCCCTTTTTTATTTTATTTTTTACCAAAAAGGGCATGTATTTCTTCTTTTTTTCAAGGCAATATGTATGAATCATGGAAGCAGGGTCAATGTACCTAGCACTTTTGAAGTTCTTTAAAGCCACGTCCCAATTCTGATCTTGCTCAAACAACAAACTCCCTTTCATATAGGATTCATAAGCCTAAAATTCAGTGAACAACAAAAAGAGAAAGAATGTTCATTTTCATCAACAGAAGATAAATAGTTATCCACCTTAGATTAAAAAACAAAAGGCTAAAGCCTCCAAAGTATTTACATTTTAAATAGCATGTCTCCTAAAAGTTTTTAATTGATAAATAATTATCAAACAAAAACAGAATAGGTAACATATCCCATAATGTGTAAGTTCAATTTGTTTAAGGAAAAAAAACTAATGAAATAAAGATGCTAAACTGCAATTTTAAGCACAAAACTGAAACGGAAATGCAATTGAGGGATGAAATGAATTGAAATTTATCCCTGTTCATGAACCAGAAGAATATTTTGCCTTATTAATTCTCATGTGTTGATGTAAATCTTACTTTTTTTCTAGGTTTACTATCTATTTTGATCAAACCAAACAGTTAAAATCTTAAAAGAAAATACAAATAAAAAAAAATATGATTCCATAGATAATAATAGGAAATATAGACACTTGAAATGCTAGCTAGTTGATCTCTCTGAAGCAGTGGATTGTAAAAAAACAGCACCAGGAGAAGGGGGAACAAAATACTGCAGTAAACTAACCATAATTAGATGGGGAAATAAAAGACACACCTCAGCTTCCAAGGATGTTCTAGAATCAGCTTTGACCGCACACAATTGTGAAAACAAAGTAGCCCATTTTACTGCTTTCCGCAACCTACCAATCAAATATATGCGCTGACGTGCATTTGGGCCATTTGGAAGCTGCCTTTTCTCCATGGCATGACTCCAAGCTCTCTCTGCTGTATAGAGAATTACATGAAGAAACCTGATTCGAAACCATAACACTTCCAATGTTAGACATAAATGTATAATTGAAAAAGTTACCAGGCAGATGAAATATTTATTTTCCTTTTCCAATAAATTATTGAAAAAGGTTTTGAGAAAAGCAAGAGGAATAAAGACAAAACAAGGTCTAAATGATGGTTTCATATATGTATTTAAGGATTTTTTGATTGGCTAACTCATGGGACTATTGTCGAAGGAAGAAGAGGAACAGGGGTAGGATGGGAAGTGACAGGGAAGGTAGTGGAAAATTTTCTGTTATACCACATCCTAACAAACATTCACCGTGGAAGCAGGGCAAGGGAATAGTAGATGCTGGAATCGGTGGCATGAGGCATGAATGTGAGGGAGGGGAAGGGGAGAGGGGTCAAGGACAACAAAGATAGAAAAGCCTGATAGCTAACAACCAATTGGAGCCAATCCTTTTAATATTCTTGCCTTCTATAACAAAATCTCAAACTAAGTCAACTACAAAAAGGTGCCAAAACTTATATCAGAAAAGAAAAATACCGTACGTAAAGCATACCTTACTTCGGTGACAGTAGACTCAGTTAAGGCCCTTTTTGCATATTTGCCACGACCATGGGTAAACTTCAACGATTTATATAACCTCCTCAAACGAGCTGTGCAATACCTCCTACAATATTGAGGGAAAATTATGTCTATTACAAATCGGTATAATGTTTCAACATGATAGCTAAAGCAACAAGCAGCTTAAATCACATAAATTGAATGGCTGGTCCATAATGCTAGAAGACTCTAAAGCCATGAAGCCCCAAGGAGCACAAAATTATAAAGGAAAACTGTCATTCAAAGCATTCAGAATAAAAGCGAAACTGACACATCAGTAAACATTTTTAGCTGTTTAGTAATAGAACTAGCACATTGAGTCTCCCAGATGAATCATTCTTAGGGATACAGATTTACAAAACACATCTAGATACACAAATTAAATTAAATTAAATTTTAAAAAAATTGAACGCTATTTGACATCATGTTAGCTACTATACAAATACATACCTATAGCGAGTGTAGTCTCCATGACGCAAGCCATGCTGCATTTGCGCAGATTTTAAGAGCTGCAGCACTGGTAAATTTTTTAAACAAAAATATTAATTAAACCAATCACCAAAGTTCACCGTTAAATGCTGTATTATTTTCCATTTCGTTGGTGAAAGGAATAGCGCGGAATGGAACACCAATGCACAACGAAGGAGAAAACAAACCGTTGATGGAGAATTTTGGAACGATCAGATCGGAATTCATCGATTTTGGAGCGTCGATTTCCATAGCGGACGTTTGGCTCTCCTTTCCCATCGAGTCCTGATTAATGAGTGAGCAAAAGATAGAAGAAAATAAAAATTGAAGGTTCGATTGAAGACGCTGCAACAGATCTCGAAATAATAAGGATAGGGAATGAGACAAACCTGGCCAGCGAGGGCTTCGAGTGTCGTGAAAGGGTAGAGGTTGAAGCAAAGTGGTGCCGCTGCGAATTTTTTATGTGCGCAATAACAAAAGCGCTCCGAAAATGAATGGAACTGTCACGGTAGGAAGGAAGTGAAGACCCCCGGTAAAGAGATGCAGTGTAGTCTACCCATGTGTTTAAATGGGCCGGGCCTTCCGCTTTGACATGTGGTAGAGGTCTTTTGCTTCCTTCACCTCCTTATTTTAAAATATCCCAACATTACCCTTCCTTCCATTTCCTATGAACAGGAACTTCTTGACCCACCTCCATTAACATGCACAATTGCACACTGCAAACTCTAGCAATCATATTGGGGGATACAGTATATAAGAAAATAAAACATTTTATGAACAGTTGTTCCAAAATGCAACTGATAATCCAGAAATGTATTTCGAAATATCTATTCTAGAATGTTACAGATGTATTTTGGAATAGCTATTTCATAATTGGAATAGACATCATCCAACATCTTAATACAGAATTCCACCATTAAAACCGATGATTGCATTTCCATTAATTCCAATTTGTTCTTGATCAACATAAGCCGTATTTTTTGTGGACCTGGCCACGGCATCATGAGAGTTCAGTTCAAGTCAATTTCCATATTATTATCAAGTATATATAGCATGAACCAAGGGGGCCTCCTCAGTTGGTTTAACAAATGCTTGAGTCTTGTGAACCCTTAATACTCTGTGCTGGATCAATAATTTTTTTTTTCAATATAAAGAATCCAAAATATCAATATTTTTACAAATTATAATTATTTTTAACACATTTTCACTTTTTTTTTAAATGACAAAAAACATAATTCAAACGTGTCGACGAGAAAGAGCTTTGGAATGGAAATGGGAAAGGGAAAGTAGCAGCATTAGAGGTGCAGCAACGCCGAAGGTGCTTCATGAGAGGGGGGGTGCCTAACAAGTATAACAGGATAAAGGACATTTTTGTCCGTTCGGGGTCATAAATGTTTCCTATCGTCGTTTGTAAATAGTTTCCGTAATGCTAATATGATATGTATTTAAATATGTAATGTCAATAATTATTTTAATGCATATGTGCTGTGTACCAATGAGGTAAGGTTTAGCCAAAGGAAATCGTTTTCACAATATGACATATTAATGTTCAAATCTTTTTTAGGAAAAATGTCTAAATTTAGTATCTATGATAGAATTATCCACATCAGTCTGTTTGAAAATGCTTTGAAAAACATACTTGCCATAAAAAATCACATCATTTCCAAAGCAGTTAGCTGTTGTTTTTTCATCTTTTCTTATCACTTAATAATCATAAGAATCATTTTTAAAAAAATCTAGGCTTTAACGAGACTAAAAAAACTAAAATCAAATGTAATCATTTTTATAAGATTTTAAAAACATATTTTATAAAAAAAAATCAAATATACGTTTACTTCAGTCCATTTTAAAATTAATTGGTTGATTTTATTAATTTTCAAATAGAAGTTAAAAAAATATTATTATTTCTTAGAAAATAATAACAGTCTAAAATTCTTTCCTTTTCTCATGACTAATTAATCAACTGCATTATCGCATTAGTTTCTCCTTTTCATAATTGATTATGTGTTGTTGATAATCGATTGTTTTCCACTTGTGCTTATGATAACCAATTCTTTTTGGCTTTGATTGTTTGTTCTTGACAATCAATTGTCAACTGTTTCTGTCTAAAATCAACTATTGTGTTTTTTTTTATCTACACCATTGTATAGTTTCATAATTGTTTGTGTAGTCATGACAATCAACTATTGTGTTTTTGTACATTTACCTGAACAAATAATTGATAATCTAATTCATCATTATATGTTCGTTTTGGCATAGGTGGTGTAGTGATGTACAATTTTGATTTCACGAGAATTTTGTTAGTGAACGATAAGTAAATCTTGTAAATACTAAATGAATCTTTTGAAAAATGTTCTGATCACAGTGAGTCTTACCTAATTGTTTCATTCACACACACACAAAAAAAAAGTACCGTTTTAATCTCAACCGTGGATATTTCCTTATTAAATCAACGGTAAAATGCTATAGGCATACAGATGCAGTCGTCTAGTTTGGTGCACAGCGGAACCCATCTGGAGAAGTAGGACCCACGAGAATCAGCTCGAGACATGGAAACTGGAATGTTATCTTATCTGGATAACATTTCAACCACTTACTCCACTCTTGAGTCCTTCACACTCGACGCTATCACCGGCCGGTAACGTCACACAAACCCAAAATCACAATGGCGTTCTCATCGTCCCTATGGTCTTCCCTCTTCGTTGCAAACCCAAACAGAACCGCCATTTCCACTCGATTCTCTCACAAACCGCCCAAACTCCCTCTCTCGCCGGCGTTCGCCATCCCGCCGCTCTCCACGGCCACTGCGGCGGACGTCTCGGGCGCCATCGACGGGACTACGATCGCGGTGGTGAGCGGAGGATTCGTGGCGGCACTGGCGGCGGTGCTGTCGCTGACGGACCCGGAGCGGCGGCGGCAGTTGCAGGCGGAGGAGGTGGGCGGCGGCGACAAGGAGGTGGTGAGGGAGTACTTCAACAACTCCGGGTTCCAGCGCTGGAAGAAGATCTACGGCGACACCGACGAGGTGAACCGGGTTCAGCGCGACATTAGGTTGGGCCACGCCAAGACCGTGGAGAACACGCTGAGCATGTTGAAGGACGAAGGTTCCCTTCAGGGCGTTACGGTTTGCGACGCTGGGTGCGGTACCGGTTCTCTCTCTATTCCTCTTGCCAAAGAGGGCGCTGTTGTGTTCGCCAGTGATATCTCCGCCGCTATGGTTGCCGAGGCTGAGAAACAGGTTAGTTTTAGTTAGTTAGTTACATTTTTAAGTGCGTTATCGGTTTCAAAATAAATGTAACATTTAAAAAGAAAAAATTATTCAAAACATGCGTCTCATCTGAAAAAAACAAATTCCAAAATAACTGTTGCATTTAATTTTTTTAAGGTAAATTAATTGTTTTTTTATTAATATTCCTAATAAGTGTAATTTTAATTGTCCAATATAATATTAATATTAAAGTTAGTCTTGTAAAATTATATTTTCTTTCCTCTATTTTTTAGCTTTATTTTTATATTTGTAAAACAAAATAGGACGATGCTTATCTTTAGACGGAAGAGTACATTAGTCAACGGGTAGGCAACCGTTGAGTTTTGGGTTTGTTTTATTTTAAAAATCACGCAGTTTGAGATTATCAAAGCAAACAAATTAATAGTAAAAAATATATATATATATATATAAGGTCCCGATAGGTAGGGAAAAAAGCCTACAAAATTGAGACTTGTATAAGGTCCTCCTGACTTGTGCTCCCTTCAACCAATCTCTTAACATTACTAATAATGTCATGTTTGACTCATTTATATACTTGAATTTTATATTAAGCTTAAATTTGCCTGTTTAAAAAACTAAATCAGCTTGATAAAGGAATTAACAAGTTAAATAATTGTGAAAAAAGTTGAGCTTATTTGTAAGATGAATAGCTGAGCTACCCCCTCAACCTAAAACAATGAACACATGAGAAAAAGCATTAGTGTGAGTTCAAGTAATGTGTCATTACTGAAGTAAAGCAATGACTCTCTATTTGGTGCAGGCAAAAGAACAGCTTGCAACCAGTGAAGATGGATCTGTGCCCGTGATGCCTAAGTTTGTAGTGAAGGATTTAGAGAGCTTGGATGGCAAGTATGATACGGTGGTCTGCCTCGATGTCTTGATTCATTACCCACAACATAAAGCCGATGGGATGATTGCACACCTTGCATCATTGGCCAACAACCGATTGATTCTGAGTTTTGCCCCAAAGACGTTTTATTATGATCTGCTAAAGAGGGTTGGAGAGTTGTTCCCTGGTCCTTCAAAGGCAACAAGAGCATATCTTCACTCTGAGGCAGATGTAGAGAGAGCATTGCAAAAGGTTGGCTGGACCATAAGGAAGAGAGGCTTAACCACTACCCAATTTTACTTTGCTAGGCTTATTGAGGCTGTTCCTATGTAGTGGGGATTGAAAGGTGAGTTTTGCATGATTAGAGGAAATTCTTAGTGTAAATTGTTAGGCCTTCTATTAAGTGATTTTGTATGCTATTATCCTCCACATGGACCACATATAATTCTATTGTGTATATTTCTTCATAGCCTAGAAGATGCTGACGAATTGAGGCTATGTTTTCTGGGAGAAATAGAGTGAAGTGGTTCATGATAATTTGTGTGGAGCTAGTGCCTAGTGAGTTACCGGTCCATTGGGTTGGTGGAATGGAGGCAAGCTCCCTTTAAGCTGTTCAGAAGTTACAGCGATTATTACTCAAGGGTAGTAATTAGTTCCTGTATTGCATTTTTTTTATAAAAGTGATAATGATAATAATAATAATAATAATAATAATATCACACTTTTTGATACTCTTTTTAATAATGTCTTTATTATTGATTAAAATCTCATGCTAGCCTCCTTAACAGAGACCGGAAGTCTGGAACCATATTTTGCATTATGATAGTTTATATTAATTTTACTGTTTCTAAATACCGGAGGTGTTGAAATACTGGTCCCTTTCTAAATCTTAGGAATAAGGGAAAAAGGAACAGATTTGCAAGCTGCATCTAGAGTTGAAAGAATAAACATCAACTGCATGAAAACAAAGACTAGTTTTCCCCAAAAAAATGAGGTAAAAAAACTGAGAAGTACTAATTAAAAGGGGGGGAAATGATGATAATGAAATCTAATGCCATAATTAACAGTAATATGCAGATCCTTATAGGTAGGTTTGAAGCCCCTAAGATCTTTCATGTGTCTTGTGACGCGAATTCATTTACAGCTTGTCAGCAATTTTTGTGAGGGCATCTGTGAGCTTGCCAAGGGCTGCAACTATAATATCAGTTTGTTGTTTCTGCTGGTCCCTGGCCAATTGGTAATTTATGTTCTGAGCCCCAAGATGGGCTTTTAGCATGTCACTGTTCCTCCTTAGTAGATTGGTAATGTTGCTGTTGAAATCTGTGCAGTCCTCACTACTATCCAACGGTAACCTCTTTCTCTTGTATCCCTCTTGGAACATAGGTTCCTTCTGAAAACCTGAACCAAAATACTTTTCATGAGATTGTGAAAAAGGTCACTAATGTTGGAATCAAATTCGGTGCAGTCTACTTTCCATGTATTCACGCAATCAATGAATCATAATCAATGGATGAAGATTGGACAACTCAAATCTAAAATGTTTTATAACCAATTTGGGTGTGTTTGAAAAAACGTTGGGTTCAATGTAACCCATGTTTTTCCAATCCAGTAGTATAGTTACTTCTTTGTTTGCCGCCTTGAAACGCATGAATGAAAAACTAAACATGCACTTTATCGATATAAAATATGTTTTATCCTATCTTCGTCTAATGATTGCTTCGTTGATTATATCTCCGAGTTTTTGTTTGTTTGTTTTATGTGTTTTTGAATCACTTGTCAATCAATTAAGCAAAAGTATGCTTAGTCATGAGTTCAAGGAGTGACCAGGCGTATAATATCAATTATTAAAGCATGCAAAACTGATAGCTTGCAATTGGTAACACATTCCTGGTAATACATGTCATTCTTCTATATCTAAGTAGTATCAGTGTCTGTCTAAAATGATATTCCAGAAATCCACTTTAATAACAGCAAAAAAATAAAGGTTCTAGGTCTATTAGTCTATATTAAAAGACCAAAGCCATGGTATTGAAATAGTAATTTTTTTTTATGATCAAATGCATAACATATGCAGCACAGGATTGCCAGATAAAGTACTAATGAATAGTAGTTCGCTATTTGTTGATCCAATTTAGAGTTTTATGCAACGATTGCATATAAAGAGATTGTTTTGGTGTAACAAAAAGCTCTTTGAAAAAGGGGAAATGGACAAAACAAAAAAACAAAAAAGTGGAATGATATTAAAATATAAAAATATGCGGAACAAACTTTACTATAAACGCTAAAACTGTTTCACAAATCACAAGTAGTATAAAAAAAATTGTTTCATATAAGTCAAACTGAATGATTTCAACCGCTTAAAATGTTTGACTATATGCTATGGACACAGGAGTAACCAACAACACATAGTATGTACACAGCAGAACTGAGTTGATTTGATTTACCAGGATCGTAGTTCCCTTGGTAAGATGGCTGCTGCTGTAGTTTCTCTGCTTATTAATTAGTTTAAAGCAACAACAAAACAATTGATCAATTAATAAGAAAAGGGTATAGATAGTGTAATTATGTGAACAACAATAACAAAATGAGTAGTGTGATGTAATTTATGTAACTTAGTTGTACCTGGAGTAGGCAATGTGAGTATGGGTGTCCTCTTGAGCCTCCCTGCAATACCTTTTTCCTTAATAAGAAGACCTGTTGGTGTTTTAAGAAAACCATTGATGTTAGTCTCCATGTTTTCCTCCTCAGTGCTCCAACCCATTTTCTCAGCATCAACAATCGCCTCATCTTCCTCCTCCTCCTCCTCCTCCTCCTCCTCTTCCTCCTCGTTCTCCTTACACTGTTCCTGATGATGAGACACTCCCTCAACAACAACACCATTCTCACCCTTTGGCACCATCTTAACCAGTGTCAAGGGAAATGCAACAGTGGTGCACACCCCTCCATCCAAAACATTGTACACCACAGAATCAAAGAACCCGGGCAACTTCTTCTCCTTCCTCACATCATTTCTCATTATCCAAAACGACTCACTCTCCACCTCTTTTACACCAGATTCCCACTTCTTGATCTTCCTGAAATCAGTGAGAAGATTGCCCCACCTTTTCCTGCACTGAACAGCCCCTCTCTTCACCCCTCTCTGCTGACACAGTGATGACACCATGTCCCATTTCGGATCGGTTTGAACGCACCCTGATGCTGATCTGAATCGGCAAACTTGTTCTCCATTTTCCACCATTTTCTTGGACTCTATCAGAACAAGTGTTTCTTGCCTTGTCCATCTAGGGTGCCTTGTGGCTTTGATTCTTTGAGTTGAAGTGCTTTTGGGTTCACTCTCTGGTGGTGCTGGTGCTGGTGCTGGTGCTGGTGCTTGTGTTCCAACTGGGGTCGTTGGAGACTCCGAAGCACCTTCACAAATTTTCTCTGAATCTTGTGCCATAACTACTTGATATCACCCACTTTGTATCACTGGTGGACTTCGAGGTTTGAGATGAGACATACATATAATGAAAATGTGCTTTTACTGTGAGTTAATGAACTTCCAAAGATGTTGCGATATTTTTCGTGTAGGAACTTCTTCCACACATGTTATTATTCTCTGAATCAACAAGAGATTTTTTTTTTATATATTACTTGTAGGAATTGAAGATATGACATATATAAAAAAATTACAACATCTTACTTATCTTATTCAATAAATTAAACTGGATCCGATAATATGACACTTTCTTATGCTGAAAAATATTTATGCGTGTAAATATAATTTTTTTCACACCATACACTAATTAAAAACTATATAATAGTTTTATGATTTGTGAATAAAAGATGATGTAAAATTCAATGCATCAACTATTTACAAAAATAAATTGTTGTAATCGGAGATCACCTAATTCCGCCAATATTTTCATGGCATATGTCATGTTTTTAAAAATTATTATTGTTAGATTAACGTAGAATTTAATTAAAAACACCTCTTAAAAGTTGTGACATGTGGTCATATTTTTTGAACTAGTAGTGTATATTATCACGCCTTATATGAGAAGATTGATTGAAAAAAGGGTGGCATCCCTCATACGGTAATTTATCGTGGACACTCAATAGGGTGCCCTTTCCTTCCAAGAAAGGAGCCATTTACTGTGGGCACAAAAAGGACCAAAAACATTCTTTCAGCAAAGTCAACGGCCCTTAATTTGTAACGGTGCCCTCTCCTTCCAAGTAAGGGCGAGACTTGATTTTGAAATGAAAAATCAATCTGATGAGGATGATAATTTTTTATGGTTGGATTTAGACTGATTTAACAAAATAAGAATAAATAATATATATTTATGGTATACCTTTTCTTTACATTTTTGTCTAGTTACAAATTAACATGAATGATATATTGGTTCTTTTTTATAATAATTACTGAAAATGGTTTATAATTAATTAGCGGTGCAAAAATTTAACTAGTGCATCCCTATTAAACTCCTAAAACAATCTAATCAGTTTTCATTGTTATTTGAATTAGATTGATAATTTAAATTTGTCTCTCTTTTTCTCAAGGTACAATCCTCTATTTTTTTTATTAATCAGCGTAACAAAAGAATCTTGAACTAATAAATGAATTCTTTTAATGGGTAGTTTTTCATTTAATGGATAACATTTATTATATAAAAAGTCATATACATAATAAATATACAAAAATATTCAAAGGATTAAATTTAATAATTAAGTCACAACTTAGCATAAATAAAAAATCACAAGTCAAACTAATTTAATTAAATTTGAGGATTAAATAGAAAAACTAATATAAATTTAGTATTTTAATGTTTAGTTCAATTTTAAACATGAGAAACAAAAACTAAATTGAACAAAAAAAATGATTTCTTTTATTTATAATTTTTCAAATAATAGTTCATTCATATTTTTGATCAATTTATTGGTTTGAAACGATTTAGATATGTTCATAAATATTTGAACTAGTCATTGTCAGTACAAAGTATAAATCATACGAGGAGTTTTTACCAATTCCAACTATTTTCCAAATTCCTTGTTTTTTCCTTATTTCCTTTTCAATGATTTTTGGAAAGAATCGGATCTTCAAGACTCAATATTAAGAAAATATCTCACAACTTTTATTAACAGGATGCATATACATGTTATGGTAAAAGAGTAACGGTCTAAAAAAATTAATAGATTGATTGTACCAGGGCAACGGGTTTGGCAAAGAAATAAAAACATATCTCTCCAGAAAAGGCTAAAACTTCAGAAAAAATCGTCCAGATCACACTATTTTTAACTATTCCATTTTATATTATACTCTTTTTTGGTAATAACATATGAGAAATATATTTTGAATGCATTTCTTTCATAATTAAGCAAGTATTTGTGTAAGAAAGGTGAAATGAAAATAAGTACAAAAATAAGGCTTGTGATCTTTAATACATATTCCAATTTTCTATTTGTTACCTAATAATTTTTTTTTCTCCTGGATAAAATAAAAATTTTAGTTTTTAGTCCTTGACAATTTTTTTACTCCTTGATAAATTAGTTAACTTTATGTTTTCTCATTGATAAAAAAAATTATTTGTTATTAGTATTTTTGAAAAAAAATGAAAACAAATGAAAAAATATCAGAAAATAAACACAAAATTAGTTGGGACTAAAAAAAATATTAAAGATAAAAACAAAATTATTATTTTATTAAAAATTCGTAAAAAAAAATTATTAAAAATAAATGTAAAATTTAAATATTTATTAGAAATTACAAACATATTTTAGACTAAAAATAATTTTATAGTTGTTTTCTTGTTTCACATTGCTTAGGGTAGTGACAATTGCCCGGACTATCCAAAATTCTTATTAATTCCTTATCTTCTATTTGATTTTTTAAAAATCCAAATGTAAACATTTGGCGTGATTTGCGTTTTTTTCGGTTGAACTTCTGATATGGCATTCTCTCAATTCGTGATTTTGATGTTTTGTTTGTGCATATTACCCCAATTCCACCGTTAGGCTGATCCTAATGAGTTCACATTTCTTTGTATTGAAACAATGCTTTATTTTAATAAGGAAATTTAATTCAACAAATTTATTTTGAATGGTTTGTTCTTCTTTTTAACGTCCTGGTAAAGATTATACCTATTGTTCACATGTCATACATACCTTAGGAGAGTGTATGTTTTGAGGGTGAGAAAAAATAAGAGAATAGAAAATCATAGGGACTAAAAAATAAATACAAAATTATTACTAACCGATCAAAGTGATCTACTATTACAATTTATTTTAGATGGTTCGTCCTAGCTGACACTTACGATCAAATTTGGTTTCAGATAAATTTTGAATTATGTGTTTTCGTTGCATGTTCCATTGAGGTAGTATTTGGAGAACTTTATCTCAATGTTAGTTCACATTATCACAAAAATTGGCTTCCAAATTGCGTTATGAAGAGAGGGTAACGCGGGGGGGAAATATGCAAAGGGGTGTATTAGTAATAAGGGAGATGTAAATAGCAATAACGTGAGACAGAGCATTTTCTCAAGAATTGAATTGGGTCGAGAAAAATGGAAGTTGTTGATTTTCATTGGATGGGCTGGCAGAGATAACTCAGCATTAGTGGATAAGGAGAGAAGGGTGATGCTAGGTGAACCAATTTTATTGTTTGTGCACCTAGTATTTTTTATTAATTTTAAAATTATTCTATGATTGATCCGTATAATTTGTACGGATGAACTTAATCCGTAAGTATAATTTAAACATATGGATTAACTTGATATGTATAACTCATACGGATTATGTTGATCCGTACAAACCATACAGATCAACTTGATCTGTATGAAATTCATATAATTCATACACATCAACATGATCCGTATGAGTCATATGGATCATGTTAATCAGTATGACTCATATGGATCAACTTGAGTGAAGGGTATTTTTGTCCATTCACTTAAAATGCTTGGTGCACCAATAATAATGTTGGATGCACCTAACATCACCCAGGAGACAATTGGACTTTGTTTTTGATACTTGTACATTGCCTTTATCAGTTTCCTAATTAAAATTGTCTGTCCCATGTTATTGTACGAATAATTTTAAATCTTTCTATTACGTTTTCTCATCACTTTTTTATGGTAAAAGTTAATATTTTAAATATTAAATTTATTTGTTTATTTATACAATATTAAGAAAACTACCAACTCGGACATAATTATTTTATATGAAAAATATTTATGACCTTATATAATATAAAAAAAAATGTAACATGCCCTGCAATTAAGGTCATTTTCAGATTATTGAAGGATTGTAATGTAATTATCCTCTTGGTTACATTGCCATGGCCCTCCCTAAACTAAAGGCACTGTGATCCAATTTCTTTATATCCTCCGTCTTTCTATAAGCTGTTTTTCATTTTCAATTCATCCCATGCCTTTTTTTTTTTTTTAATAAGGAACAAGACAATTAATCACTAGCCAAAAACTGCAAGTAATCTATTATCGAGTTGTTTCAATCCATCATCATCATCAAAATATCAACTAAGACATAATTCGAGCAATAAAAATGCCAAAACAGTTAAATATATGAATAATTATTTCTTTCATTTATCCTTAATTTGTCCGTACTTATTCTGAAAATTAATCTCAATCATGTTATAGCATCTAATCTCCATTCTTCAACTCCCTTTGGCCTTGTCTTCATTCTTATAACGTCCCTTTTTTGTGATCATAATATAATATGATAATAAGCGTACTCATATTCTTTTTTAAGGAATTTCTGTTGTATTATAAAAATTGTTAGAATTTAATTGGAGCATAATAATAATGTAGAGACTTTTTACTTTATGATAAATTATTATATATGGTAAGTTGTTTACTTTTTATAACAATTATGTTAAAAAAAAGTTATATCTAGCTAATTTTTTATTTATTGTCCGTGACAAGTGACAACATGCGAAAATTAAAATCAAAATAATATATTTAATTTTAAATATGTCATAAAAAGATTACTGGTAATTGTGCTGCATGCGAAATTTAAATTTTTCAAGAACTCCATTTACAGGTGGGAGAAAACTATAATTTTGTCAAAATGTTAAAATATGTTTTTTTTTTTACAGAAAATGTTAAAATATGTTAAATGACATAACAAGTATTAGTTGTCTAAAAATCAATAAATATGTCAAACCATTATAGTAAAGGAAGAATAAAAAGAAATCAACTTTAATATTTTTGTCTGTGTTATAGAATTCGGCAAAACCCAATTGTTTCAACTGTAGGCGGTAACTTGATATGAAGCATTAACATAGTTAGTCCAGGATGGCAACATGTTATATTATTAAGAACTTATATGATTCGGTTTAATTAATTCACAAGTTTTCTTCAAAATAATCTTATTTTAAAGGTTTCTATGATATTAAAATTACTTTAAGGGTTGAGTGATAATGACACTAAGGAGGTGAATATACATGGTGGTGGTAAAAGTGATTGTGACAATATTAATGTTAGTAGTAGCAATAAACTAATTTCACAAAATGTAAAAAGAAAATAATATAATTAAAAAACTAGACAATTATATCGTCACGGAAATTTAGAAGAGTTGTTATTATTGATAAAATTATAAAAGCCACAAAAGGTTAGCAATCAACTATAAGATATTCGATCACAAAGACAAACATACAAATGAGAAAAACAAAAGAGAAAATAACTAATTTTTGAGGATGATATTATATATTATGTTTATATTTAACAAAATTAATTGAAAGTTTAAAGTTGGTTGAAAGTTAAAAAATCAGTCTATTAAGTTATAAATATTCAATAAAATTAACTCTTAAAGTAACTAAAAAATATAAAATGATATGAAAAAATAATAAAATTATGATTTATTTTTAAAAGATAATAAGGAAATTAAATAAATGTATTGAAGATAAAAATAGAATAAAATATAAAAATTTAGAAATTAACATTTTAAAAAATATTATTTAAAGTAGCGTTTCAAAAAATAATAATAAATTATTAAAAAACTTGTTTACTAAAAAATCAAACATATTTTCTAGTCAGTAAAAAACAACTAACTTAAATATCTAGTCATACATAATCTACATAGCCAAATTTAAAAATGAAGTGATGTATTTTATATTATTATGTTCATAGACTTTGAGAGCTTAGATCAACTTATGTAAAATTATTTAGCTTTAATCAATGGTGCGAGTCTAAAAAAAGACAATAAATATTAGTTGTCAATTTATTTAGTATTTTTAGTCTTATATATAAAATTACATTAAATATTCATAGATAATTTTTTAAACTTTAACAAAATTGTCTTTCTTAAAAATACTTGTGGTTCATGAATTTTTCTTTTATAATTTATAATGATCCTAACCTTTTTAGATAAAATTTTCTTGAAAGATATTCATGATTCGTAAAAAGATTAAATTATTTTTTATGAACAATAAATTTCAACATAATATTAAATATTTTGCATGCATATTTAGGAAAACGTTGGTTAGACCAAAAATAATTTTGTCAACAAATCAAGATTCTTATTTTTTTTATTTATTTTACATTAAATTGTTAGATTTGTCTCGTGCTACACAACAAAATGAATGGAAAAACAAACACACTCTACATCATTATATATAAACACATTGTTTAATAAACTTTACCCTAATTTATCATTCTGATGGTATAAAGTTTTATATTAACAAAAATAATTCCATTTAATCTAATAAACACACATCACTTGTATACACGTATTTTTTTAAGAGCACATGTATAGGGTTTATATTTCGGTTTAAAGTACAGGTAACATACATTTACTACAGAAGTGTTCTGATGAGCTTTAAACTTTTACACTGTGAGAGATAAAATTGACTTAATTAAGTTGTAATGTCCAAATCTATAAACAAACAATTTTTTGCTTAAACTCGTTGAAATTATAACAATACAACGCAGAGGAGCGAGTTTCTTAATATACATCATTCATAGTATAAATACCCTAGATGTTGCTCTTTTCAGTATTCGACCATTCCATATCATAAAACTGTAAGTGGGTGCATTTTTTTAATCATGAAATTGGTATAAAAGGATGAGAGTTTCAGAATAAATGATTGGCCATGTGATATATAAGCGATAAATTGCTTCTGATTGGTCGGAACTTGTAGGTAGATGAGATGATCCATACACTGATTGACACTACCCAAGTTTGTTCCTTGAACGAATAAATGAATTAGTATAATACTATATAGATAGATAAATAAATATAAACAAATATTTAACTGTTGATAAATAATTAAAAATAGATAATAGTAATATTCTTTAGGAGGAGAGCTGTGAGGACAGGATCGAATCCCAAATATAAAACCACATCGAATAGAACAGCTAATATTATTTTTTTTATTGTGTTTGGTAAAAAATTACTATATATATAGAAATTGTGGTCTCTGATCCAAAGCAAAACATTTTCGTACACGACACTCACCTTGATGCGGTAGAAGATGGTCGATCGGATATGCAACAAGGAACAGAACAGATCCAATGTTGAAGAAAATAATACTATTTATTTTTCATAAATTATTGTATGATTTCGAAATTTTTCTGAAATGCATGAACGTTTTAGTTGGCTAATCGACAAACAGCAAAATAGGAAACCAAGAACATCTTTTTTCCAGAAATGGAGGAGGAAATTGTCGCGTTCACTGGCTTTATTTTTATTTCAAGCATGCACATTGGAAACAATCTATACCGTCTGCAATATATTTAACTTATTCAATTAACGGGAAAAAAATCTGACATAAGGAAATTTTATAGTAAAAAATTATCAGGAAAAAAATATTTAATCATTCTATTCTATATGGCAATAAATTAAATGACCAGTTTTTTTTAATACTTTTATTGCTTTATTTTTTATAGATTTTTTTTCTTCAAAATTTCGCAAGTTGCAACTAATTTAATCAATTAGCGGATTATAAATAGATTAAAAGATTCCTATCAAGTTATTTGCCGCATACGAACAAAACACTTTATTGATTGCTGCACTTAAAGATTATAGACAAGTAGTTTTAAGCCAATGTTTTTTTTAAGGTGGAATGGGTAATTTTCAAACTTAGATGGTTAGAGGTTATTTTTTTAAGGAAAATAAAACTATATTAGATCAGACAGAAACGGCGGTATTGTGGCATAATAGGCTAACACATTGGTATTTCTTTTTTTCTTCTAAAGTGAAGTGATGAAGGGTCGAGAGGCTCATCCTTAATCCTCATCTATTCACCCATTGAAATTGCTATATATTTAGCTAAATCTGCTAGTCTATCAGCATTCCGGTGTTCATAAAAAATTCAAAAAAGAAAAAAAAAACCGAAGCAAATTCTACACCTTGGGCAAATTTGGACCACCTGAATACTACGTTTCTATTCAGCACATGTAAAGCATTGGAAAGTAAAAAATGTAGATTTTTATTTATTTATTTGTGAGTAGGAGAGAAGAGTAATGACATGATCAGAAATATAGAGAGTGCAAAGGAAAGTGAGAGAAAAAAAATGAAAGTTTGATAGTAATAGCACCAAAACATTATTGATAATTGACGAAAAAATGTTGATAATTTTGTTAGTATGTTTTTACAATTTTGCACATTTTCTCCCTTATTGACTTCTCATTACATTGGAGTCATGTTATCATTACATCATCAACTTATGCTGGCACTACATGTATTGACATATGGTAAAAATTATCACATTAAAATTGACTAATGAAATTGTTAATCAATTGATGAAAGGATTAAATTTGCAATATTTTGAAACTTTGAAAACAAAATTCAGGAAAAAAATAATTGGACGCCAAATTGGTAACAAAGTCAAACTTTAGGAATAAAAAGTGTAATTAAGTCAAAATATTTTTATACTATAATCTAGTCACAATTTGTTAAATATGATCATTTTTAAAAAAATTATAATAATTATCTTAAAAATTATATTTATTATTATGATTGGTTAATGGTTAATAGTGTAAAATTTAATACAAAATCGATACATATGCAATAAACTCTTCTAAATATATAATAATATATTTTGTTAGACTATCTCTAGCCCGGGGTGATTTTAAAATCATACTTACAGCTATGATTGGGTGATAGTATAAAGTTTGTCACAATACATGAAAATTAAATCTTTACAAATATATAACAAAATATTTTATCATACATTTTTTACTTTATATTGATTATATGAAACTAAAATTACCCACAACATTATCATGAGTATATGTTATAAAATTAATTAAATTTAACATTAATATATATCTAAAGTTACATAACTTTAATTTTAAATTAGGCCAACGTTTGTAGTTAACAGTGGCAGATCTATATTCAATTGTTGCACCCTCACTTTAAAATATTACATATAAATATATTGAATGTGTGGTATTATGTTTTTCCTAATTTTGTATATTTGAATTCCTATTCCTAATTCTTCATTGCTTTAATGTATTTATTATTTTTATTCAAGTATTTAATGTAAAAATTTAATTTATCTTTTTTTTATTGACTCAATAGGATATGATAAGTCAATTATTTTCTCCTATTAATTTATTGTTTGTTATACTAATAGGATATCATAAAGTTATCATAACTCTTATATTATTAATGTGTATATTTTGCACTCCTATCTCGGGGTCGTAAATCAGTCATGGATAGTTTACAACATTGTTTAAAATTATTATTTGTTTATTAAGTATGTATTTGAATTTATTTTTTATATTCAAACATCTAAAAACAAAAATTAACAATAAAAAAGTTTGATTATGCGTTTTTTCTTCTTCTTCACATTGATCTATATGAATGTGAATATTACTCACAATATTATTGTGATTATATACTGCAAAACTAAATTCATTATTAATCGATTATAGAGCTAGATTAATTTTGCCCCTTTTAAAATATTAATAAACATTAGATATACAATTTACAATGAAATGTATAATAAATTATTTAAATGAACTATAATATTTAATATATTTTTTAAAAATACACATTAAAATTTTGACAATTAACACAGTTAATTTCAATAAAAAAATACATATACTATGTTAATTAAGAACACTATTTATAAATAATTGTTTACAATAAATTATAAATTGATAAACAGAAGTTTAATATATTTGTTATAGTTTATATTTAAATAAACTTGTACAATGTTGGAACATTGCATGTAATAATTCTATTAAATTTGAACTAGTTTTAACAATAAATTTAGATTAAAGTGTATATTTTTACTGAAAACTATTAAAAACATTTCTCCCGTGCTATAACAAATAGTAACATAGTCGTCATGTTGAACGGAAAGTATAATAAGTTTTAAATATGAGTTTTAAAAAGAAAAATTAATTTATTTTTACTAATTATGATTAAGCCAAATATGTTTAAAGTCTTCTTTATGATAATTGATATTAACCAGTAATAAGAACATTAATATAAACTTATAACAGTAGACTATTTTTTTTTAGAGAAAACTTAGTAGATCACACTTCAAGAAGGGGTAAATTTGTTTTACCGGTATTCTAACATGGGATATTATTTCTCTAAAAAAACATAGGATATTGTTGCTAAGAAAATGTCTTGACTTAGGGAATTCAATGTATTTTTATCCATCATATCACATATAAACATTTAATGCTTAAATATATTTTTATATGTAAAATAGTCTATCTATTTTGGTTTTATTACCTAAATTACTTTTATTTATTTATTTATTTTATTATTCGATAATTTTTTATGTTCAATTTTAGTATTCATTGTTAGCAATAATCCATTAAATAATGAAATAATACATCATTAATTAAATAATGATGTGACATGTTAACCTAGTATAAATAAATATCTTGTTAAAATAATAAAACCACTAAATTCATTTGTATAAAAAGAAGATAAATCACTTTTAAAAAAGAAAATGAAAACACCTATTTAGAAATTGCAAATGATAAAATCACATGAAAATAATACTAAATGAAGTTATAACTGATTTTATAAAGGTTTGATTAAAAAATTAGTTCTCTTATTTTTTAATTGAGTATTTGAGTCCCCTTATATTTCAAAATATCCTATCTCAATGTTTAAGAAAATACTAGAATCATAATTCTTAAGGTAAAAAATACACTTTTTTTTATCACTACACCCAAATACATATTTGAGTATTTGGTATAAAATATAATATTAATATAAGTTTTATACGAAAATAATTCAATTTTTTTTAATTTATTATATTTTTATAATCCTATATATTATTTTTTAAAATATAATATATAAGATTAAATTATATTTTCACATAAATTTGAATATGCATACTTATATAAGTTTTATTTTTATTTTATACATTATATTTTTATAATTTTATCTATTTTTATCACACTATTCAAAACTTACTTTATAAAATAAATATATAATATAAATTTTATTTTTAATGTATATTTTTTTATATAAATTATAATTTCATCAAATGATAATATTTTATTATCTTTTTAATATTTATATATGTGATTTAATGATAATATTTTTTTATCTATATTAAGATATTCTTATTATTTATTATAATAATATTTTTTATTTGTATTGAATTTTATTTAATCAGGTACAACTTTTTTAAAAGAATTAAATTATATAATAAAAATATATAATTAAATAAAATGATAATATTTTATATTTTTAAAATATTTATATATGTAATTTACTGACATTATTATTTTTATTTATATTATAATAAATAACATGAATATCTTGATATAAATAAAAAATATTGCTACTAAATTATAAATATTATTATAAAAGATAAATTTAATATATAAAATAAAAATAAAACTTATATAAATATTTTTTAAGAACTGTGATTTTAATCATTCCTTAAACATTTTTTAAAGTTCTTATTTTTTAAGATAATATTGATCAATTATAGTAATAAAAGATTAAAATAAGTGGGGACAAAGATATTATATTTTAAAATATAGGAGAACTCAATTAATAAATAAAAAAAATAAAAAAATAGATTTAATATAATAGATAAAATAGGAGAATAAATTTTGTAATTAAATGTTTTTTAAACTATATCCAAAATGAAAAGAAACGAATCAAATAAATTTACATCAGACGACAGAAAGAAGTAACAGAAGCAAAAAAGAATACGTGGACTAATTGTAAACGAAAACAGAGGTTCCATATAAAAAAAAATAAAAATACAGTAACAAGTTCTCATCCTATGTATAAAAGATAAGTGTCCTCTTTGTAACATTTGTTTCTTCAAAACTTTCCGTGTAATATGCGGTCTTTAATTTTCATTTTATTTTCAAATTCAAAAAATACTCGCAAAACACGACCTGCGCGTATTTAGTATTTGTTATTAATTTTTATATATATATATATATATATATATTTTATTTGTTTAATTTATTTTAATTAAAGCCAACTAACACACTTTTTCTCTCTCTTCTTCCTTCCTTCTTTCTCTCTTTCTTTCTCTGTTACAAGGTCTCAAAACTCTGTTCTTGGGTTGTCTGATTCTCTCTGAACCACACAGCGTGACCGGCGAGCTTAATCTCGCCGGAAAATTGCCCTACGCTGGCCGGAATCTCCAAAATTTCCGATTTGAAATCCGAATTGTGATTCTGTTTTTCCTTTTCTTTTTGCCAGTGTTTGAGTCTTTAGAAACAGCCAAAAATAAAAAAAGAATTTGCTTTTCTTCTTTTTATCCTGGAGTGAGATTGCAAGGAAAGCAATGCGGAGAGAGGAGATGAAATTTTTGAAAAGAAATCTCGAGATCCCTTATTTCTGAATTCCTAGTGTTATATACCTCTTGCAAGATTCAATTTTTCTTCTTCTCCGTCTTTCTTTTTCAAAAGTTTCCTATGAGAAGGTTGTTAAATTTTGTGAAGAATAGAGATTTTGGAGTTTTTTGTGCTGGGGAGTTGGTGTTTGAATTGAGGTCAGAATTTTGTCTGGTTAAAAATATTATAATCTGTGTATTATTATTTTTTAAATAGCAATATTTATTTTTTGGCTGATTATGTCTTGGTGCTTCCGACTTTGGGATTATGACCTGTTTATGTTCATCATCACTAATTCCCCTTTTGGAAAATTGTGTTTTTGCCCCTGATCTGTTCATGTTTAAGGCTTTTCCTGCAAAATTCCCTTACAAAGGTGGAATTGAAAGCCTAAGTCTGATGCCTTTTCATTTTCATTTTTTGGTTGGTTGCAAAAAGGGGAAGTTGGCTGTTATTTATGTGCAGTTGAATAGGAATCTCCTAATTTCTATGGATGGTTTTGTTTCTATTCCCTGCATTTTATTGGCAACCAAAATGGTTCAATTGTGTTAGGTCTTTGGTAGGTAAGCCACGAGCTTTATTCTTTCCCCCCAATAGAATCCCTTTCCGGTGGTATTTAGTTGAAGATGCAACCATTTTTGCATCGATCTCTTTGAAATTTTTGGCAAGTAGAATTTAGGTAGCATAGTTTAAATTACCCGGTTCTTGCCCGTTTTTTTTTTTAATCTAATAGAATCTAATAGTCAAGAGATTAAGATAACTGATATTTTCTGGGTTTGACATGGCCTCAAGTTTCTTGTTTCTTTTTTGATTGGAGTTTCATGTTCACTGTTATGTGCGCTTTCCCTTGTCAAGTAAATGACCTAAAATTTATTTCCAATATACAAGGATGAATAGAGTCCAAGGAAGCTAGCAATTGGTGAGTTTTTCAGCAATATTACTCTTTTTCCAGATTCTCTGGACTCTGAGGCTGCAGGATGCCTTTTCAAATCATGGATCAGAGGGGGGTTTCTGCTTCATCCCACTTTTTTGATGACATTTCCTTTCGCTCTGAGGTATTTTTATTGTAATTTTAGTTTCTTGAACTTCTGTAATGTGACCCCGAGAATTTAATGATCATCAGATCCCTAATTGTACAGTTTTATTAAACTTGGGTCTTTATTTATTTTTGCTTTCAAAATGTTAATTAACTTCTCTCTGACCTTCAATGCTATTACCTTTATGACTCGTTGGTTTTGTAAACTTGTCCTGAATTCTGTTTTTTTGGGCAGAGGAATGTTGGATTGCAGAAACCAAAATCTATTAATGACCATTACCCACAAGGTAAGGACAGATCACTCCATTATTTGTTCAAAATTGTTCTGTATGCTGTACCGGTTTACTAGTACTCTCTAATGCCCTCATTAATGCCCCAAGATTTCTATCTAACAAAATACTACCAATTGTTATTGAGACATTAAATGGACTATTCAGAATTTGGTTCACAAATTGATTAGTCACTTTTGTTTATTTTAGGATTATTTTTCTGTATGTGTGTGTATGTTTCTGCATACTTTATACTTTATAGGATAGAACTGCTCTCAATTTTGAATTGTGGTAATACATTTCCATTTTAGGGCTTTTCAGCCAATATTTCTTTTCCTTCTGTTTTGGACGACTTGTAAATGTTTGGGTGCACATGGAACAAGTGATTATTAATGTAAACTAGAAATTGGCTATGATATGTGTGTGATTGTTAAGTCGATTTTCCTCTCACTTTTTAGCTTTCAACAATATATAAATGTTTGGTTGTTCTTGCTCTTGAATCTGATATAATGATCATCAGTTATCAATCAATATAGTAGAGTACTTTGAATGAGCGATTGATGTCAAACCATTTTTATACATCTATCTCAATTACTGTATTACTTTATCTGCAAAACATGTTACTAATTGCTGGATAAGTAAGTTGTGCTATTCTGATTTTATCAGGAAACAATGGAATGGTAGCATCACCTGGCAGCATTTTGAATGCTACACCACCCCTTGATGTAAATGCAAAAGTTGGCTTACTGGTGCCACAGGCTAGTCTACCTGAGGATAGTATACATTCCACGGAATCATCGAATTGCCGTCCCAAATCATTGTCTGATGCATGTCTGCAGTCAGCACCTACCTCTTATGGTTTAATTGGGAACAAGATTGTGACCAATGCTGCCCCTTGTGAAAGTAGTTTATTCTCAAGCTCCATGTCTGAGATATTTAGCCAAAAGTGTAAGTCTCTGTTTCATGCCTACCGAGCATACATATATGATGGGTATTGTGGCATCATTAAGTGATCGGTACTAATGAAATGTCCTTTCATCTGTCTAATAAGTTATTTGCTATCTGTTTAAGGTTTTCTGATTTTACTTCAGTTAAATTGATATTATTATCTGTCTACTTACTTGCATATCTTGGTGCAGTAAGGTTATTCGGGAATGATGTTCGGTCTGATCATCTCATTAATGCTGATTCCCCTCCTGAGGAAGAACCATATAAATCTCTTGAAGAAATGGAGGCTGACACTATAGGGAATCTCCTTCCTGATGAAGATGATCTGTTTTCTGGTGTTGTTGATGAGTTAGGATGCAGTTCTCATGCCAGAACAAATGATGATTTTGAAGATTTTGATCTGTTTAGCAGTGGGGGAGGCATGGAGATGGAAGGAGATGAACATTTAAGTTCAGGAAAAAGAATAAGTGCTCTCGATGGAGATTTTGGTTTCTTTGGAGGTTATAAAGGAAAACTTCCTTTTGTTGAACAGCCTTCTAGAACACTTTTTGTTAGAAACATTAATAGCAATGTAGACGACTCTGAGCTAAAGGCTCTCTTTGAGGTGTGTCTATATTCTTCTTTGCTGAATGATGTTATCTTATATTCTCAGGAAGCATTTCATATCATTAATCATAAAATGTAAATGCACTATTATGTTTGTTCTGGCAGCAATATGGAGATATCCGAACCATTTATACAGCCAGTAAGCATCGTGGGTTTGTCATGATTTCTTATCAAGATCTAAGGGCAGCACAAAATGCAATGCAAGAACTTCAAAATAGGCCATTGAGGTCTAGGAAACTTGATATACATTATTCAATTCCAAAGGTATAATATTAATAACTTGTCCTGTATGCATATTTCCATTTCCATTGCTATCATTTGGATAAAATTGGTTGCTATTATCGTTCTTATCATCTTAGCAGTTAGTATTAGAACTATGTGCTTTGCTTTTTCAATTACTTTCTCTTCCTACTTTTTACACTTGGGTTATAGATGTATATTAACATGAAGACATGTTAGGTCAATGCTCCAGAAAAGGATATTGGCCATGGTACACTGATGCTATCTGGTCTTGATTCACCTGTTTTAGATGACGAGCTTAAACAAATTTTTGGATTTTATGGAGAAATTAAAGAAGTAAGTTGTCCATTGTTGGTTTCCCCTGTTTTTAGTTTAGTTGCATGTGTTTTATGAAGATTATACAAGGTTCCTTAAATATTATGTCTTCAATGGCAGATCTATGAATATCCAGAAATGAATAATCACAAATTTATAGAGTTTTATGATGTCCGAGCTGCGGAGGCTGCTCTTCGTGCATTGAACAAGATTGACATTTCTGGGAAGCAGATCAAGCTTGAACCTGGCCATCCTAGGTTTGAAACATGGTGGCTTGACCCATTTTCCCCCTCTTTTTGTAAATTTATTTTCTTCTCTAACTTGTAGCAGCTCTTGTAAGTGTTTTCTGTATTTTATGTGTGCCTATCTAAAAGATATTATGCAGGTGGTTTTATTTTGGATATGCATATCTATTTGTATCACCTTTAATTGCTGCCTTTTTTTTGTTGGCTTTTATGGTTATTGGAATGCAAAGTTGTTATAGATCACCTTGATGCAAAACTAGTTACATTTTCCTTTTGAGAAGCTATTTCCTTCTCTTTCACAACCATGGAAACCTTGCATTTGTAGTTTGATGCACCAGTCTCGGAAGGGGCAAGAGGAGCGAGATCTTGGTCAAAGTATTATAGACAACTTATCATCAAGACAAAAAGGTAAGATTTTATCTGCCTGCACTTATTTTTTTCTTAGGATGCAAATGCTCTTCATGGTTTAACTAGACATTATTTACAGCAACAGTGCCTTCTGGAGTAATTGGATCTGGTTGCTTTGAAAATGGATATAATCAGAGATTTCAATCTACAGTTAGGCAACCGCTGAATGCATTTATGGATAATGCATTCATTCATGTGAATTCTGGTATTCACAACACTGTGAGAGGGGCACCTGCTGGAAAAGTGTCCAGTGTTTGTGAGTCAAGTAGCTTTATTGATGCAATGAACTTTGCATCTGGTTCGAGATTTCATCCTCATTCCTTACCTGAGTATCGTGATAGTTTAGCTAATGGTAGTCCATATAACTTTTCTAGCTCCATTAGCAACATGGCTAACAATATAGGTGCTGGAGCAACAGAAGCCTCTGATGGCAGGCATATTCAGGGAATGGGCTCAACTGGGAACTTGGCAGAATTTAATGCAGGAGGTTAGTGCACCTTTTTTATGTGCTAAGAATGCTTAATGTGTATTTTTCCTTTTGTGCAATAGTTTTCAAAAGATTACTGTCTATTTAGAAAATTGTTACTCAAAGCGGCTAAATGACTAGAGAGGATAAAATTGTTTATTTGAACAACATCCTAGCAAGTTTTTTTTTACTGACATATGCCAAAAATATTAATCACTTATTAAAGATCAAGGTATTGGTTGAACAGGGTTTTAAATAGCGTGCTATAGTGGTGCAGTGGTGCGGAGAAGCCCCTGCCCACTACAGGGGCTGCTGTAGCGGAGCAGTTTAGTGTAGCGGGCACTATAGTGTGGTGCTATGTGTTGATTCCAGAAAATCCCTCTGAACAAAGACATCAGGTCTTTCTTGGAGGGCTATTTTTGGGATTTTAATTTCCAGAAATAAAATCTATAGATGTAATAATAGTTAAAATGATAAAGAAAACTTGGATTTAAAAGATGATGATATTTGATGATTGATAATTCCTATCTAGGATGCTTGTATTTGTATTTGACATTTGTTGGTATGAGTGGTGATATTTGGACACCCATGATTTACAAACACCCCACCAATACCTCTCATTTCTCTCTATCTCTCTCTTCACATCACATCACCAATCTTATCTGTCACTTATCTCTCTCAAGGTGCCTACATGACCACACCCTTTGGGTGTCCAAGAATCTTTTTCCTTGTTGGTATTTACTTGTATGTTTTGTTTAAGACACTTCTGACTTTTTATTGTTAAATTATTATATGTATATAGCATACATTATATAAACTATGAAAAAAAAAAATCAAAATAGTGGCTATCCCGCTATACCCTATCTCTCTATGGTGTATTTTGAGCCAACCGCTATGTGCCGCTATCCGGGATTTAAAACATTGGGTTTGAATATTTTAGAGTTGTCTGACTATCTGGGATTAAGAATTCCAAATTAAATATGGGTCTTCAGTTCAAGTGGTTGGAACTGGGTAATTGTAAGCTGAACAAATTTGTAATGTGGGTTTAACAGTTTTACATCTAATCCTGATGTGGCATCTTTGTTTTACTTTTGCTCATCAGGAAATGGGATACGCCCACATCATGGACTTTATCATATGTGGAACAGCTCCAATTTGCAACAGCAAACTTCATCAAGTACCATGCTTTGGCAGAAATCACCATCATTTGTTAATGATGCTTCTTCTCCGGGCCTTCCACAGATGTCAAGCTTTGCTAGAACACCGCCTCATATGCTGAGAACACCACATATGATGGACCATCATGTTGGATCAGCACCAGTTGTTACAGCCTCACCATGGGAAAGGAAAAATTCTTACTTGGGAGGGTCCCCTGAGGCTTCTGGTTTTCGCTTGGGTTCTCTAGGAAGTGGAGGTTTTCATGGTTCCTGGCAAATGCATCCACTGGATTTTCCTTCTCATAACATGTTTTCTCATGTTGGTGGGAATGGCACCGAACTAACATCCAATGCTGGACAGAACTCTCCTAAGCAGTTATCTCATGTTTTCCCTGTGAGACATCCTATGTCTTCAATGTCAAAATTTGATGCTTCCAATGAACGTATGAGAAACCTTTATCACCGTAGAAATGAAGCAAACACCAACAATGTTGATAAAAAACTGTATGAGCTTGATTTAGGTCGCATATTGCGTGGGGAAGACAGCCGAACTACACTTATGATAAAAAATATTCCCAACAAGTATGTTAATTGTCTCCCCCGCTTTTTGGTTGTTCTTGCTTCTTAATTTTCTGTCTTCAACTGAATGTTGCACCGGTAAAACTGTTAGTTTCCTTAAAGCCATTATTTTATTTTTATAGATTATTTTTAGATCTACTAATACTAACATAGACACATGTTTTACATTTAATGGTTTTATCCAAGTTGGCAGCTGAGCATTTGGCTCTTGAGTTTTTAATTTTGAAGCGTTTAAGTTATTGCTTGCTAATGCTTCCATTGACACACTTGTGCATGCCTGTCCTCATCTGACATATACTTTTATGTTTATCGATCAGATTTTAGAGGCAGTAAAGAATTCATACTCTCTTGCATTAGTCTCCCGGTTTGACCTGTTTCTGTTTTTTTATTTGCTATTTGTTTGGTAGGTATACTTCAAAGATGCTTCTTGCTGCAATAGACGAGCAATGTAAGGGAACTTATGATTTTCTGTATTTACCGATTGATTTCAAGGTAAGTATCTCTGGTTGATTGATTCTTTCCTTTTGAGAATAAATAATAAATATGTTTCTAATTTGATTCTACGATGATTGCAGAATAAATGTAATGTTGGCTATGCATTCATAAACATGATTGATCCTGGTCAAATTATTCCTTTCCACCAGGTTATTTGGATGTTGTTATGTAATATTAATTTGAGCTTTCTATCTATGTACTATCAATTTTGAGTTCCTCATGTTGATGGAACTAAATAAAAACATGTTTTGCAGGCTTTTGATGGGAAAAAATGGGAGAAGTTTAATAGTGAAAAAGTAGCCTCACTTGCCTATGCCCGAATTCAAGGAAAAGCTTCTCTTATTGCTCATTTTCAGAACTCAAGCCTGATGAACGAAGACAAACGTTGCCGTCCTATTCTCTTCCATACAGATGGCCCAAATGCTGGTGATCCGGTAAATCAAGCTTGTTCTTTAGTTATACTTATTAACCCTCCCCCTATGAGCTAGTTGGGGTTGAGTTAGGGTCAAATCCAAATTCTAAGATACTTACTATATTATCCACACACTAGGCCCATTAATACTATGCGTGAGGGGGTGCATTAGAAAAAACTCAAATCTCACGTCAACTCAAAGATAGTGTCAGGGTTACATATATAAGTGGGGGACAATGCTCATTCTTTGAGCTAATTTTTAGGTTGAGTTAGGTCCAAACTTATGTACAGGTGAGACATGCCTAAGGTTCATTGTGACACCCTCTACCCTTACAATTATAACTAACTAATTAAATAAATCATACAAAATTTATTTAAAAGATTATAAACACATAATAATAAAAGAGAAGAAAAAAAAAACATGCAAAATTAATTAATAATTTTTCTTTTTAAACACATTTAATTTAAATCAATTCAAAAGGATAAAAGTTCACATCCACTTAGTGAAAACATAATAGAATTTATTTTTTTTAATAAAAGGTAAGATTATCCCGGCTCAAAACAAGGCCGTCCACTCTAAATAAATAAATAATAAAAAGAAACTAAAGTAGAAAAGTATAACGCAATTGTAACATTCAGTAAATCATAACATGTGAAAATCATAATATGCGAGGTAAAGTCGTATGCCCCAATATCACACTTATCAGAGCATATCCCTATCACAGACTAATTCTCTTCATCTCTAGCATGTGACTCATCATATGAAGGCTCACCTGAAACAAAGTGACAATCAGTTCAAACACAAACACACACCGGGAGTGAGTTATCACATTCGTATATAATAAAACATTAGAGCATATGAAATATATAATACTTAAAGCTGAATTTATATAAAAAACATTACTGCACAAAATCGCACACATTATTCACACCCATTCAAGTTTACACACTCCATAAAATAACAACAACCACAATTGTTAACTCAATGAAATTCAAACACAAGCGTTATGCAACAATTATACTAAGACTTAAGCCTACATGCAATGTGGTACCATTTTTCAGTGAAAAACCTCGTCGGGCGCCTAGGAGTACATGACAGGACATGCCTCACAATGGGCAAATCAGGTCACTCTCACTAAGTGAAATCATAGGGAGACCAGTCAGGGGCACGCTGTTTTGCGAGAATGCTCCAACCATGTGGGATCGGCACAGGCTTACAGGAGCACTCAAACCGGATGACCCCCAAGGCCTACACTCCGAAGAGTCCGTCAGGGCCTCTCCCTCCTGATTCAGGTCCAACCCAAAAAAACATTTGAACACACAGACTCTACCTATGAATTATGCAATACACACAACTACTCAATTGTTTTCAAAATCTCAATTGTATATATTTTAAAAATATATATATATATATTTTAACCCAGTGCACCTCAAGTGATTAACTCGTCGGGTTCCCACAGTGGATCCCATCACAACTCATCGCGCATTAACTCGTCGCCCTTAAAAGGTCTTACAGTTGTGTGATTACATAATTCATGGCTCACAATTCAAAACAGACAACATCTCAAGAGTCATGTAATTCACAATCCATCACGTATCAATTGATTATCACTTACACATCATCTCAATCACATTTTCATAATAAAATAATTTATTGCATCTCATGCACCCTACACATATGATTCAATAGTAACATTTACTTGACATCACAAAATATAAATTAAATCGAAATATATTAATTCAGCAAAATAAATAAAAAGAACTTCTATAACAATTAATCTATAAAGTCACAACAATAATCACTATGAAACAATAATATCTATAACCCTATTTTTATTTATTTATTTATTATTATTATTACACATCACAGTAAAAGTGTTTACTTGAAATACACTAAGACAAAAATAAATAGAGTACTAAACCATTTTTTTTATACTTTCAAATGTATCCTAAGGCTCAAAAATATTTCAACTAAGTTACCAACATCAAGAAAATGCCTAATTACAATGTGAATACAACTTAAGTTAATTTCTTTAAATGATTTTAGCCAATTCATTTATCCAACAATCCCTACACATACGAATTTCATGACGAGAAATCACCCACGTGAAATAAAATATAAAAACAGTATCGATATATATGTACATGTATACACTGCGGTGTGAAAAAAAAATAATGATAAAAAAAATAAAAAGAACAAGATTGAAAGGCCAACATATCTGGTATAAACAAAATCACCACCACACAATTTTTATGCTAATTATAAAGAATTCTAATTCCTAAGGTACACACCTAACACAGGAACACATCAATACTACAACAAACTCGCAACAGAACACCAATTGGTTCATCAAACACACTCAATCTGCGATTAAATATGAAAACATAATTAAATTTATAAACATCCCAAAATAACCCAAAAATTGATCCTCTAGGGATCCCTACACATGTTCATTCTAATTCCCAAGCGTGAGTAACTCATCCCTTACCTCAAGGTAGTCGCTTAAATGTTCTCTGTTAGCAATGGTGGCGTCTCTGGTGCTCTCTAGAGCTCCTCCTCTGGTTGCTCTGTTAGGGTTCTTGTGCGTCAGAAAAGAAAAAGGGACAGAAGTGTTTTGTAAAAGCTGCTCTAGGTTAACATTTGGTTTATATAGTAGAGATTTATGACCTAATTATATTTTTATTTATTTATTTATTTATTAACTTATTGCTGTATTATTTATTTATTAAAAAACACGGCTGTTACATTCATAAGCTCTTATGAGGCAGTATCTCTGGTCAACGAGGGTCTTGTGGTCAATAATAGAATTAGGATATAGGTTCTGGAATCTCCAAGACCTGATGTGCATTTAACAATAAAAATGGCATGTTTGATTCCAATTAGAAGGAATAACATATTATCTGATTCTTCTGGTGGTGATAAAATTGATCAATATTTTTTTTGTCTCTGCAGGAGCCTTTTCCCATGGGTGCCAATATTAGACTGAGACCTGGAAAATCTCGCACTGCTGGCAATGAGGAGAATCGAAGCCAAGGGAGCCCTTCAACTTTGTCAAGTGGAGAAGACGCTAATGGGATAGACTCTTCAAAAAACACTTAATTGATTTAGCCTTGCTTGGGCACTAACTGTTCAACATTGCACCATAATGTCATGTCAACCCCCAAGTCTGTATATTGACATTTTCTTTTTATGAGAGAAGAGCCAGTAGGAAAAGGGCTCACAATTTTTTTGCTTATAGAGGAGCCTTAAACACAAGTTTTCTGAGGCCTAAGGTACATAACCAGAATGAAGTCACTCATTGTAGTAACCTTTCTTTATTTCCTAAATTTTTGATTGGCGTCCTGCTACCTTCTCACAAGTTTAGAGAATGGATTAACTGAAGCTCAAAATTTTTGTTAGCTTTGAACAGATGATGATGATGTCACCATTTGCATTAAGTTCCCTTCAGAGTTGTGGGGTTCAAGGGGACTTAACTGCGGATTTTGTTGTTCATTATTGTTGTACTACTTTTTTTTGTTGGACAAAATATTGTTGTACTGTTGTTTATATGTATTTTTTTATTTTATTTTATAAATTCTGGGGCGTTTGTGCCCTTCTGGGATCAGTTTTTTTTCTATAAAAGGGAATGTTGAGGAACATCTTCGTTTTACTTTATTATTATTATTTCGGATATTGTTATTTCTCTTGCAATTGCAATCTCTGAAATTCTTGCGGCCTACCCAATACCACTTTGCAGTGATTTCTCAGCCGTCAAATAGATAATAGACAGAGCTTTGGCTGCATCGTCCAATCATAAAAAGATGCATATGGTTTAAAGCTCTGATTTTTAGCTCTCAGTCCCAGCCATGACCCTCCCCATGTCTGGTTGTGCATCTTTCAAAATCACCTCATTCTCCATATATCGTCCAAACACAAGGTAAATTCTATTTTAAAGAAAAATCAAACACAAATTAATTAACTCCTAAAAGAATAGGAGCCAATTAGAATGTATCTAACTCAATTAATTTTAGACTTTAATTTTCAATGTTATAAATGCAAAAAAAGATGTGAATAGTCAGGTTATTTATTAGTTATCCGTAAAACTAGTAGATTATGTTCACGATGATAATAAAAATGCGAATATACTTTAATAAAAATATTATGTTCAGTTTATTTATAATTAAATACACATAATAAAAAGGATCAAAATAAGATTTTCTTAAAGAATATTAAATTACCCGTTTTTTTTACAAAAACGGCTACAAAGAAGTCGTGCTTAGCACGTACTAATATATTGTAAGAACGCCATTTGAAAAAAAAACAACGTGGAGACAGACGGTACTTATTTTTTAACTTATTTAAGTGAATTATATTTTTTGAAAATTAAATATTTTTCAATTTGTATTTGAAAATTTTACCCTGCAGGGTATGTTTTTTAAATCCGGTCTCGTTAGGAGGTAAGTGTATGGAGTTTGTGAAATTTGTAAGCCTAACTGGAAGAAAAAGGAAAGAAAAACACCTACCTTAGATAAAAATGTTCGGGATGGAGAGTTGAAGAAAAAAAAAAGAATGATAAAAGTTTTTATTTCAGTAAATACTTTTAATATAAAATTTTTAAAAATGGAAAACAATATAATAATATATGAAAAATTCCATACGCTTCTTATAATTTTATAAACATTATATTATATAATTACTTAGTTTTAATAGTACAGATTTGTTCACCTTTTTAAACATTTCCAATCATATACTGTGGGCTAACAATCATTTATACTTACAAAACTTTAAAAAAATACATTTCCCCATCATCAAAAGTTAACTTTTGTGAACTTTTGTTTACAAGAACAATTTACAGCTTCACATCGATGTGATAAATCCCAGAAATTTTCTCCATGTTCAATTCAGAAATTTGGTCTGTGTTGAGGAGGGACATCACACCTTCAAAGATTGGGCTCCACACAATAGTGTTCATGTGTTGCTAGAAAAAACGTTCCTAAGATTTGGTAACTGAACTTCACATCCTGGTACAATGCATATATGCTTTTATCATAGACACTGGATCCAGGTCATAGGGTGTGGGGGAAATTGCCCACACAAGATTTTTTTAATTGATCTCCAGTCACATAATAAAAAAAATTATCCCCATAGAAAAATAGATATTACCCCCATAAGATGAATCGTTCTAAAATGAGTAAAAGAAAATATAAGAAATAAAAAAGAAAAAATAAATTGATATTAATCTTACTTCTTTGTTCTTTTAATTTTTGATAGTATTGACAATAAAAAAATATAGAACATTTTTAAGTATAACAATTCATAAAAAATAATTGCAATATGTAAAAATATAAGTATTTTATATTTTTTTATCATGATATTACATATTTTATGAATTGGTGACATTTTTTTGTGTGATAATATTATAAATTAGTTTTTGTCTCACTGACAAATTTTTTTGGATCCACAGACTCAGTCGTAGTAGTCTAGTAGATGCCAAACTTTATTGTTGGGGTAATCAAATTCGGTGAGGGTGGTATTGGTGACATAGAACGTAATTAACTACGAGAGGATGGCACAATAATACAAAAATTCACAGCAATGTCAACCAATATTTTTTTTCCTTGCGGAAATAACTACATAAAGTACACAACAAAGACGCAATGCATCTATTCCCAATAGTTTTTCTCATAAAAGATATTACCAACTTTGATATCATAAAATGCAATGTCCTATATATAACATCACGTTGGACCAATTACTCTCATTGCGGAATAAGTTTATTTTAATGAAATTGTTACTTAATTTTGCTTATGAAAACACACATGAATTTTTCACTTTTCGATACGACATAAAACATGTAGAACTATAATATGCTACAAAAGAAATATAACAAGATAAATACTTGTTCGTGAATTTCCTTGGAGGATCCAATTGAGGGATTGATGTCCCATGCATAAAAAAAAACACACACACACGCACATTTATGCATACAAAATTTAAAACAATAACAGAACCATGATTCTTTGAAAAGGATATTTTTAGAAAAATAAAATAAATTTCACCCGGCGGAGCCAATAACAATGGCATCGAGGCTAGTAGCAAACCCATTTTATACACTTTATCTTCTTCTTGGCCACCCAAAGGCTTGGATATTAGAGTAATTGTAGGTAAGTTTGGCTTGTAGGCAATCGTTAGAAATATATATTTTTTACTCTGGTTTGAATATTCCTCCCAGATTATGTAGAAACTATTATGGATGATAAATGTATCTTTATAAATATATTTATATAGTATATGTACTATGGACTAACAAGTCTTTGTTCTTAATTAATGGAATTAAGCTTGGTCCTTTTTTATCGCGGTCAATCAAGTTTCAGGTGAATATTAATCATTCACAATTTTGATGGATAATTCATACTAGTAACATGATTATTGTACCGTTCAGTCGATTATCAACCGAGCTTTGATATTTGATTAGTCACTTCATGCTTCGCACTTGGGCCCAATGAGCTATGTACCATTCAATTGGTTATCAATAGAACTTTGATATTTTACTGAGCCTAAGGAGTTGTATACCGTTCTATTGGTTATCAACCAAGCTTTGATATTTTACTAGCCTCTTCAAGCTTTGTAGTTGAGCCTAGGGGTTGTGCATCATTCTATCAATTCTTGGCTGAACATCTAGAATCCTTGATATACAACGAGCCTCACCTCTTCTATTATATGAACTCATGACTAGATTAGTAGTGTAATATCATGCCCATATATATTATCATATTACCTTAATAAATGGAAACAAATATTCATTATATCCTAATTAATATCAAGAATATATTTCATCTAATTATAGAATCCTATCTTATCTCTCAAATAAGAAAACGTATGTAGATCGATCCTGGAGTGTCTATAAATGACACCCTAGGCCCCTGAAGACGATATGACACTTTTAATGTTGTGGATAGATAATTATGAACCCTAGAGATCCTAGACCAAAACAACTAAAAAAATAGTGTATTCAGAATTTTAACCTGAGATCGTTTAAATCGAAATAACTATACATGTATTAGTTAATTCACGTCCATGATGAGTGAATAAATATAAATAAAATCAAAGAAAGAAATAACATTAATAAATAAATAATATATAGAAGAATTTAATTGGTATGTATGCATTAATAATATAAAAAAGATTACACTCTAAATCATAATTAATGATATGTATGACTTTAAGGTAATTTGAATAAGATTTAAACTTTAAAAAAATGTGACATTGTAAAAGTGTATGTCAATTAAATTATATATAAAATATTATATAATTTTTTTTAATCATCATAATTAATTCGAATAAAACCTTAAGATATTTTTAAAGTTTCGATTCTTTGGATTATTAATCATCAATTTAAAATTTAGTCATACTTGAAATTTCCTGTCCCTCCCAAAATAAGACTGTATTTTTACGGAGATAAACCCAAATTCTCCTGTAAATTTGGCGTGCGATATCAAGTTATGCATACTCATTGAAATACAATATGAATTTTAAAAAGTGCAAGAATTGTTTTAAGAAGTAAACGTCCAAAAGTAAACTATGAAAAGGAAGAATACGGGAAACTGATGGAGACTTTTTTGTTCCCCTTTCATCTGTTTATAGACCTAAAAAATTCGTTGAAAAGCCCTAGCTTCTTCCCTACTCCTTATTTTAGCTCGATTTTTTCTTCCTTTCTCCAATCGGCTTTACGCTCGATCTACCCAAATACAATAGCATCAGGTGCTGATATTAGTCGGATACAATATTACCTTGCGCACCCACCCGGTCACGTTCAACGGAACCACAAAGGAAATGGTGTAGTCAATTAATACTCCATCATAGTCATTACAGAACAGCCAAGTGAAGAATTACGTACATCTAGCTACTTGATACCTTTCACGTAATCGATCGATCTGAGTTGCCAAAGTGGATCGAAAACATGGAAAGAGACCACTTCCTTTGGAAGAAGAAGAGAAAGCGTTTCCGATTTATTCTTCTCGGTCCCAGCAAGACATATCGGCTGTGGTATCGGCTCTTGTTCAAGTCATTGGTGGCAATCCAGAACACAAAGATCCAACAACAGCGTCTCAGTCAAGTGTTGTTGGAAATGATTCAAATGAACAATCACAACCACCACAACATCAAGGTATGCCGTTCCTGCCTTTGCCACATATATTCATATATACATTTTATGCCTCTTTCTTCTTATATATAAATTAGAATTAAATTTGATTTGAGGAGTGAACAAGGACCATGGAATATTGGGAATTAACAGATAGGGCTGAAGACTTGATGCACAACCAAGTCTTCTTTCCCCTGTTGTGTTCCTCTCTATCTTTCCCATCGATCCTGATTCAGACCCCAAAATGATAAATATTTCATGTTATTACATGATGTGAGGAATTCATAGATACATGAATGTTGTTTGTTTACTTTAATGTGTTGTTCATTGTTTTGTCAATCTTGTTTCCCATGCACTAATTATATAATATTGGATACAAAATTTTTTTTAGTTTACGTACGTCTTTACTTCTTTACACTCCCCTCTTCATACCCTTCTTAATTATACGTAATAAAATGCTAATGATGTGAAGAAGAAAGAGAAAGAAAAAGGAAAGAAAGCTCTTTTTTAAAGATGTAAGTGTCCATCTTAAAAAAAAAACAGCAACAGCAACAGATGTAAATTTAAAATGCTATTAATATATAGACACCACAGTTCAAGACCCTCTTTTGCAAACACTTTTCCATTTTTGAGAAAAGAAAATGATGAAAAACTGATCATCCATTCATTCCTTGTATGTCTTTTCCTTTTTCTTTCTTCAAATTAAAAGTGATACAACATATACACCCACGAAGTGTTTGATATGCATCTTATAGGACGGTAAAAGAAGTATAGTACAAGATAAGTAGACGAATCATGGCGGTACAAGTTTTATTGTTCTGATTATCATTTGCAGTCAATGCACTATACAAATAATTTTGTGTTATGTATTGTTTAATTTGATTATACATTAAACATGTGATGATGTGAACAAAGTATAACGTATATATAGTGTATGAATACAAACTAGTTTAAAGATTAGAGTGATTAAAGTTTGGTCGATGCTATTTGAAACTTTCGTTGTGTGTAGTTTTTGGGGAGTAAAGAGAGTAAAGAAATGGGTTATTATTTTTCTAAATAAGAAAAAGAAAGAAGAAAAGTATAAGATAATTTTTCAATTCGTATAATGGTGAGTATAAAAGAAAATAATGTAGGTTATTTTTTATAAAACTAATTAAAAATTTAAATATTAAATGAATGCTAGAAAGTTTGCTACTAACCGAAAATTATAAGCTAAAAAATTAATTTATTAAATTGTAAGTGTTTGATAAAGTTAATTGTTGAAATAGATAAAAAAAATATAAAATGATAAAAATATAATAAAATTATAATTTATTTTTTAAAAAAATTAAATAAATATATTAAGGATTAAAAATATATAAAAAAATTAAAATTTAGAAATTAACGTTTTAACAAATAATACTTCAAGTAATGATTTAAAAAATATTATAAACTATTAAAAAATTATTTATTAAATAATCAAATAAATTTTCAATTAGTAAAAACAGTTAAAAACTTATTAAAATATCTTAATGGGCATATTCATAAATTAATCATGTTCATAAAAAAAATGATATAATAAAAATGTTTTTGTTGTTTGCTTACCGATAAAGAAGATAACATTAATTATTTTTATAAGCTGATTTTTTTATTAATGATGGAAGTGTTATTCACAAGGCGTGCCTAAATTGAATCTCATACAATTCTTATATGCTAATTTTTACACCATGGATAGCGTGATAAGAAATACAAAATGAAAGAAGTTTACCCTCTTAGAACATCATAAATGAAAGAAGATAGCCTATTCTTTATAAGCTAAAAATTACACACAGCTTTGCATGCCCACAAATAAAAAGAAGATAGCACTTTTTTTATATAGCTAGTGTGAGATTATAACAGAAGTGCTTCGAGTTGAATTCAGCGTAAGTTTTATCAAAATAAAAACTTGTATGCAATTATTACACACCTAAACTAGCGTCATAAAAATAAAAATAAAAAATGATTGAAGTTGTAGCCTCTTAGTACATTAGGAACGATTTTCTTCATTTCCCCCTATTAATTATTACATTTCACTTATTTTGCTTTTAAAGAAAGTATATATTCTATTGTCTTTATCTAACTTTTTTATCATTTTAATAGGGGCATATAGTATGTCTTTTAATCCTTACACATATGATAAATTTTAGTTTTAATTCTTAAAAAAATTGTTAATTTTGATTCTTATAAATTTTGAAAATTAATGGTTCTTATGATAACATGACATTTTCATCTAGATAAGTCACATTATATGTCATCTCATAGTAGTTGTTAATGTGACATGGTTGTATGCAACACATTATTAAATGATGAAAAACATATTTTTTTTAAGAAAAAATATGAAGATAAAAAACTAACAACTATTTAAGAAATAAATAAAACTAAAATTTACAGCATTTGCACGATTAAAACCTCTTTAAAAAAGGAAAGGCGGCTAAAAGAGGAAAATAGTACTTAGACAATTAAAATTAACACCTACAAGAGATAAAAGAGAAAATATATAGGCATTAAGGTGATATAATATGACGATAAAAAAAAGATAAAGAGAAATGATTAGTATCAGATAGATGTTTGAGAAAAATGGATGTCTAAATATCATAACTTGTTAAAAAAAAATAAAAAATAGTGTAACAAAGATGGGAGCAAATTGTTTTGTTGAAATGTATGGACATGTGTGTGTGTATGTGAAGGAAACGTAAGAAGGCACTATAGAGGAGTGAGACAACGACCGTGGGGGAAGTGGGCATCGGAGATTCGAGACCCAAAGAAAGCAGCGAGAGTTTGGCTGGGAACCTTTGAAACTGCTGAGGCAGCTGCACTCGCTTACGATGAAGCAGCTCTCAGATTCAAAGGAACCAAAGCTAAGCTTAATTTTCCAGAAAGGGTTCATTTCTCTAAGGAATTTGGTTACCTCACTAATCGTCCATCATTGTTCCACGCCTCGGCGACGCCACTCAGTGATCAACATTCTCAAGTGTTTGGTGGCACTGCAACTAATAATGATGCCATGCCTCGTTTATATGGGACTGACGTCGTGTTTCTTTCTGCTGAACAAGACCTTCTACCGTTTTCCATGCAGTCTTCTACTTCTGAGCCTCCTAGGAAACCAACATGTGATTTGGATGGCAAAGACAAACTATGAGAGAGGACCTTCTATACACTATTCATTTACATATAAAGACTTTTTCATTATTTATATGCTTATCAGTTTTCATTAATTAGTAACCCGTATAAATATATGTATGTTGCCAAGGGAATATTTGTTTGAAAAAGAATAGTCACACAAACCTAATTGTGTATGCACCCTTTGTGTAGGATTGTATATATGATCGATATGCATATATGAAAGATGGTTGCAGATCAATAATGTTCGTGAAATCGACAAACAATATACTATTCTTCTAGATTAATGTATAAGTAAAATAATTATTTTCATATTAATTAAAAAACTTAGTTGAAATGATTTAATTTTATTATTCTCAAGTAAATCATAAGATTATTTTAAAAATATCTTTCATTAAAATTTATATCATGAATAAAATAAAATTCTTAAAAATAAAGTTTTAAGAATGATCATTAAATAGGAGAAAAATTAATTAAATTTTCTTATATTTGAGTTCAGAAAAAAATAACATTGATTCAGAGGTCACCTTTAAATTCTCCTAACTAACATTTGACGATAAAGTAAATTACATGAAATCGATAAACCATATATAAGGGAAAGAATTACCGTGGTTTAAGACTTTAAGTCCCAAAGTCGATCGGCTTCGATGAAATGAGAAAAGTACGTAAGAGATAATGAATAATTAATCTGCCATGAAAGAGAGAGGTTGAGGACCAGAGAATACTGCAGAGTTTATCTAGCTTTTACCTGCATCTCAAAACCATCAGCTAGCTGTGTCATATATAACAAAGAGAGATATATAGACAGAGAAGAGATAAAAAAGAAAAAGAAAAATCTTTGAAATGAGTGATATATGATAGAGAAATAATAAAAAAAATGGTATAAGTTGCATATAACTTTACTCTATAAATTACAACTACTGTATTATTTGTAGCATTATTACTCCTTCTTCTATGTCTTTCTCTCTTATGGTATACACGAAATATAATTCTATAAATTAGATTTTGGACAGTGGAGTATAACATATCTGTGTGTAAAAGGGATAAGAAAAAAGAAGCAAGTTTGAACACGCAGTTAACGCTGACCTGGGAGTTTCGGAAAGATACGGCGAAAACCGCGTCACAATAATGATGCCGGCATGCATTTCGTTCGTTCCCACCAATCTAGATTCTATAAAGAAGCATTGAATCCAACGGAGTTGACTAATTATATATAGTCATAAAATATTCGTTGTGTTTGGGAATTAAGACTTCTTACTTCCTGTTCATGTACCTTCATTTTATTTTATTTTTAAATTTAGCTCCCGTATAAATAAATTATATTTACTGGAATAATAACAATAAAAAAATAATTATACATTAATAATATAAAAAAACTATATAATCATTCAATCACATTTCATCATATGATAAATTTATTCACTTTTAAAATAACTTATCTTAAAATAATTTAGACATAATTTATAATTATATTACGTTATTAATACATATACATTACTTAAAAATAATTATTTACAACGATCGATATTGATATACTACATCAATCCAAAATTCCAAATCAAGTCGAATGACAATAAAAATAAAAATATTTCTCTAATTTTACTTTATTTTTTTGCTAAAACAGCTTTTGTTATAACTAATTTACACACTTGGTGGTTTGGTTTGAAATATAATGGATGTATTCATATAGTAATAAAATAAGAAATTGCATATATAGCTTCAGTTTTTTACTAAGGAGACATAAGTCTTATTTATTTTTTTCGAATAAAGTAAGAAATAAAATGTAAATAAAATTTAAAAATTAGATCAAAATTATGATTTTTTAGAAATAAAATAAAATAACTAAATATCTTTATTTTAAATGTTGGGACAAAATTTGCAAATTGGACAAGATAGGAAAAGTAAAATTATAGTTAAATCTTTCTTTTATTATGTAAATAAAAATTGATTGATTTTTTTACAATAATTACTTGTCTATTCTCCCAAAACGTTTATAACAACTCCAACAGACAATAAGTCAACTTTTCGGAAAGTAGTCTCCGTCTCAAGTCGTTGTTTGGGCCAAAAACGATTGAAGATTGCTCCTGATCGCTATTAGTTTATCGCAACGTACACGGATGCTTTTTTTTCTTTCCATTTTTATGAATAATTATAAAATTACTATTTTTTATGAATAAATGATATATGTTCTAATAATATTGTAATAATCTAAAATATTTTACATTATCATATAATCATAAATTATTAATATTATGTATGATATTTTATTGTTTTTTGTAATTACTTTCTTTGAAGTCGTTACAAATATAAATTTTAATTAATTAATCAATAATATAAATATTTTTATATATGTCTATTAAACTCTTATAAATAAAAATTACATCAATTAAATAGTAAAGAACCGCATTCTAATCTGCAAAAAATAGGTCAGAAAGCATAGAGAAATGATTTGCACAATTCCATCAACATAACTATCAGTAGGTAGTTGAAACAAGGAGTACATATCAAATCGTAAGAGAACATTTGTAATGTAGTGTTCGCATATCTTCCTGTGAAACGTTATGACTTTGATAGCAACTTTGTTTCTTAATTTATACTATATCTCTTACACTGAGAATTCCTCAAAGAGCCATGTAACCTCCATTCTTTGACTGGAATGAGTCCTCCATATACACCTCCTTTCCCCACAACTTTCTTCTTCTGAAAACATATACCATTTTATTCCACGTAGGTGCTATATATCAAGATCCAATTATGAATTAACCAATACTTAGCGACTAGATATATTTTCAATATATAATTTAATTTGAGAGAAATTGTAACTTTTGTTATTTTAATTTTTGAAAGTTTTGTTTATACAAAATTCTATATACCAATAAGTTTGTATGCTGTCAGTTTACTGATAAATTTACCATCGATTTTTTTTAATGTTAGTGGGTCTTAGAGTATAATAAATTAAATTTTAAAAAAATTATGAGAATGGGAAAAAATGTAAAAGAAAAAAGTATAATAAAACAAAATAAAAAAATTATGTGTACAAAATCATTTGTTCCTTAAACGACGTATAGGCAGAATATTTGCATCCGCACCTTCAAATATAATAATTCACAACATATCTCAACCCAACAAGCTAAGTTGGAAATGGGACGGATCAGATCATATATTTACATCACTACCTTGAGTAATCAACTAATTTCATGAAGCCAATAACAAGTGCAACATTATTTATTTCAATGATATGTGACTATATCAGCAACTGCCTTTTATAACCATGCCATACTTTATCCTATGGTCATGAATAGTGTGCATTTCAAACAGTGCTTTGCCAACCTCTGTTATATTCTGATTACTTTCCCCCTTCGGCTACCGAAACTTTAATTAGAAATTCGATATGGCAAATGTTAACTTAAGTCATTGGTACGATAAGAAATTAAAAAAATAATTTTTTTATTAGAATGTAAAAAAATTATGTTTTTATAACTTTTTATATATTTTCTTATAATTTCTGTAATAAATATATATTTTTTTAATTTTTTAATTAATATCATAAGCACACTGATTAACAATACCAATTCGATATCAATTCAACATATTAAATTAGAAATGTATATACCAATTAAACTGAGCATAGAGAGAAGACTTGTGGTGGATTCAGCGATATAGCAAGTCACTTGTCATTGTTGGTTTGGTGAAATGAAACCTATTAAGTCAGTTTTCTACTCAAACACGTTCCGGTCAACTGAATTTGGATTCACGTTATGTTTGGGCTTCATCCGAGGACGTTATGTCAAACTTTGCGGCCAGCAGCCGTATATCACAATCTACAATACAACTACAAAATTCCTTAACAATTCATCATCGATTGCTTTGTAAATTTAATTTTAGATATTTCTATTTCGGCTTACGGGAATAACACATTTAGAAGAGGTTTAATTTTTGTATTGCCTCCATACTCCATAGACATGCTCTTGTAAATTTTTCCTCACTTATCCACCATTAAAAGTTCTATATATTAAGCTAAAACAATAGTAATTTTGGAACTTAAACCTCATTTTCTCATCAACAAGAGCTTCAACAAATTACACCAACGATGCTACCAATTGAGGAAAGGGGGAGTGGGGTTAAGCGCTATTTTCATATCTGAATGGGTTTTTACTTGTGGATTATCCCCTAATCCAATCCTTTTATTTTGTATTAATTCTATGATTAACTTTTTTACTTTATTTGTTATTTACTTTTATGTATTGACATTTATTTTATCATCTTATTATGTTGATTTAAATTTCTATTTTGTGGGTTTGTGATGATAATTATTATTTAGGCTTGATTTTAAATTCTTCGTTGCTTATTTTAATTAAATGATTATTTTGTACTGAAAAATTGATTAATGAACTAATATGAAATAAAAAAAATAAAAATTCCATAGCTTGTTGTTAATCGGTTGGGCCCATTGTTGTTGTTAGACCAAAAGGATTTTTTTATCATAAAAAAAAGGCTAATTTATTCTTAAATTACTTAACTGATTTGTTATTTCACTTATGTCTTCGTTATTTATTTTTATTATTATATTTTATTGCTTAATATTTTTTTCATGTTTAAATTATGTTATTTAAAGTTTATTCAATCTTAATTAATTGTTTTTTATGTAATTTTAATTTATTGATTATATGTTGATGATTTAGTATAATGGACTTTTGGCCCACTCAAAAAGAACCGAGGAGACAATTATTTTTAGAATGGGACTTGTCTAGTAACAATTGATTGAATAAGGAATTGGGTTGTTGCTTCATGCACTTCTCAAGTTGCTTCCTCCATTTTTTTTTGAAATAGTTGTTGACCTTTCAGATTGGTCATTCTAAAAAACAAAAAGAGACTGTATTGCTGAACGTAATTTTACATCCCTGATTGATTGTTCCGAAAGACAAAAAGGAGTGCAGCAAGCACTAACCAAAGAATTGATACAAGTAATCTAATTTATAAAAAGACGAATTTTGGCCCATTTACAAATTTGTAACAAAAGACGAATTTTTTTTCAAACTCATTTACTAATTGTCTACGTGACTAAGAATTTTTTAATTCGGATTCAGTAGTTAGTTTAACATGTAGGAAAAAAAAATCGTACTCATTTACTACTGAATATTGATAGCTGATACAACAGTGTAAAGTAATTGGGTAAAAAGAAAACGGCATAGAAACACATAAATAAGAAATAACAATATTTATTTTTAGGCCCGCCTCTCCTTATTCTGTCAGCGGTTACTTAATTAATTAGCTATCTTGAATTGGGACTAATGGCAGTGAGCCACCGAATATCTCTGGGACCTGACTTTCCTCCATCTCTTCTAGCAGTGTTGATTTCACCTTATTTTTCTCCACAAATACTATCTGCAATGCAAGTCAAACCCAACTTTCTAAATATTTTCCTCCAACATATGTATCATGCATTCAGATACAAGCTGAATTTGAAACATAACCTTTTTCTTGGTTTTGTTGTCAATGAATGGGTAAACAATTTGCCACACTTTCATAAAGATGTATGGTGCGTTCACAATAAACAACTTCCCCAATCTCTCTGGGTAGTAATCCTGCCTCCAAAAAATTACAACCATATAAGAACGTATGAATTCCAACTTCACACGCAAACACACACACACATTGTTCAAATCTTATAAGGACTATTGATTCTGACCATATTTCTAACTATAGTGTGTAACATCTTAACAAACATATACAAAAGATCCTCAGAACAAGATGTTTATCAACCTGTCTTATAACATGTCTGAATACTAACACAAACAAAAAACGGTACCTGCAAAATGGATAGAGCACTAAGATATCCACGCACGTCACTGTTTGAGTATCCCCATCCCTTAAGTTCTGCTATACCGACAAACTTTTCTTGCCCAGGTGGCATACTGATACGCCAAATGGTATGTATTGTTAATTACTGTTCATATATGCAAAGCTTCTAATTGAATTCATAGTTCAAAAAGCAGGATCTAAAGTAGAAAAAGTGATATAATTACCTTGCACATACTTTATCAAGAACATAAACAACAAATCCTGTATTACAGAGAAATTATATATTTGTCATTGAGAAACAAACTTGTTTATGGCTAAAGCATATAATATATATTTTATCATTGAGAAATTATATGATGCATGACCCCATTATTTGAAATTAAACATACGCTTGAATTCATCAAGACCATCCTTGTTCTGAAAATGTCTTCCACCGAAGACCATAAGTATAGGTCGACCTATCTTGTCGTGTCCTTGCATGAACACCTTATCTTGTGCAAGTTCGTTAGGAACATCTGACACAGATACAGAGCCATTTGGAACAAATGAATTTCTCCATTTCAAGTACTTGAGGAGCATTGCCGAAGCCTTCTCTACATCTAAATCACGAGCACGCAGGAATCTTCTAATCATAAAATCATCCTCTTCCTGCAACCAAGGAATCAAATCAATTTCTCTTAAACATTAGTACATATGTCATAAGTATTGCTCATAATTATTTACCAAAGTGAACACAAGTCAAAGAATAAGGTAGGTTATACTCTTTATTTTTTATATATAAAGGTAAGTCATACTCTGCATGCCTTAGTAAATATATTCATAGTTATAGTTCACCTGGCTACAATAGATCTGTAGTGCCACCGAGTACGTGGGAATTGATTGCAGTTTGCATAGACAGAGTAATGATTGATTTTGGGAACAAGGTACAAGCCCAGCATTAGTTGAGTTTTTGTCGTGAGTGAGGGTGATCCTCACCGTGGAACCAATAAATTTTGAGTATTGATGAAAAAATAAACACATAATAAAATACAATGAATTTAAAATAATATAAATAAACTTACCCATCCATATTTCATATCATTAAAATTCAGCTAAATTATACTTTTTGTCATTTATCTTTATTTAAAACCCTAATTTAGGTTTTTTTTTTATATCATTTTTGCTTCTTATTCTACTTCTTTATCTTTTTTATATAATTTGGTATTTTTCGTTAATTATAATGGCAATAGTTTTTGTGAATTATAACAAATTTTATATTTGTGATAGTTTTTTACTAGTACTAAAACCAATAACTTGTAAAATATGATAAAAGTAAAACTATATATAAAAAGGGAAAATAGACTAAATTAAGGAAAAAGACAAATAATTAAACTGAGATTTTTGAATAAACATAATTAACAAAATTTATAATTTAGCTTTGAAATTTTGTCTTATATAGATGGTCAATCTTCTCTGCACACGTGTATACTCGTATATACAAACATAATAATACTTTGATAAATGTTAAAAACTAATACACTATTTTGAACACACTCTACTCTCCTTCTAATTGGTTGAAATTGAAATTTATTTAAAATGATAATTTTATGGATCCCAATTACAGAGAGAGTGCTTGAATGTGTTAGAGAGTGTCCTTAAAAAGTGTATTAGAGGGTGTGTTCCAACATTCTTCTAATACTTTACATTAATAGATAATTTTGTTAGCATACTATTACAGTAACAAATATTAATATAATACATCATATTCTTAATGTAGGCTCACAATGTAGAAATTAATAATTTAATGCATGTTAGATAAAGATTATATTGACAAAGATAATACTAATGCTTAATTTTTTGTTTTATTAGTGAATGGTGATTTTTCTTAGTGACAATTTAATACTCTTAATGGTGATATTTTTGTGGAATACAAATCTAACCAATTCAATTACCAAAATATTAAATATTATCTTTCAGATTATGTTTATTAAAATCTAAATTATTTAGACAATTGTATATTATTCACTAAAATAAAGCATGAAATACCAATTAGTTTTTTTTTACATAAATTTTACGAAGTTAATCTACTATATACAAACATACAATTCACAACATATGGATTTGTTAAATTTATATTTTATAAAAAATTATTAAATGAAGTAAGTGTAAGAGGTGAGAAGGATAAATCCAAGTCATTTAATCATGTATGAATGGTTAAAATTAAAAAGTTTTTTAAAATCGCACGATCACTTAAATATTTTTTCAATGCAAATATTAATTAATTTATCCTCTTAAATCGTTAAAAATAATTTTAAAAAGCTAGAAAAAGCTGTTGTTAAAAAAAAAAAAAAGCTAAAGAAACTATTATTTTACAATGGAGGGAGTGGTACAAAAGAGTCTTACATTACTTTAGTCGTGATGTATCATTTTTTGGTTACAACAAAGTATGAATACATTGACATAACATGGCGGTAGAGTATCACATTAGTATATTTATATTAAATATTATACAATTAAAAATGATTTTTCTCTCAAAAAAATTATGCAATTAAAATGATAGGATAATTAATTTTCAAAGGAGAAAAAAACAAATTTTAACAATAATGAGAGAACCAACTCATTATAAAAAAAATAATAGGCATTTAAATTTTGTGTCCCACGCCTCATGTCAGTGTCGGTTGGTTGGTGCATTACTTGTATGACAGTGTCATGACTCCAACTAAAATTTCAAGTCAATATCACCAGTTAAGCTTACAAGAAGCAGTTTTATAGTTATAGTGATAGGTTTACAACGAAAATATAAGGAAATTATAATAAATATCTTATTTATTTTTATAAAAATTATTCGACCTAGTTCAATAGTTAAAAGGATTACTATCTACGGAGCACTGTAATTTTTCAATTTATAAATGTGAAATATTTAATTTTTCATTAATTTTATTTAAGAACTAAGTTATTATATATTAAAACATTTAAGAGACTAATTATGTATTAAAAATAAAAATACTTAATAATTTAAATGTATAAATTTTATAATTTTGCAAAATTATTTAGTGAATATTTATTTAAATGATTTTTTAATATTAAAGATTATTTACTTAATAAAATTATAAAATAAAGTATAAAATTGTCATTGAATAAGAGAATTAGAGTGTAAATCGCCTAACAAATATAAAATTAGTTATAATTAAACAATACGTTATATAAACAATATATAAAAATGTGTGTATAAAGACGTATAAAAGAAATCAAGTGATGAAATATTAGCGTTTAATTTGTTAAAATTGAGGTTAAATCATTTGAGTAATATTTGAGTTTCATCCTAGAAATAATTATTGAATAGGCTTTACTTAACTTTCAGTCAAAATTTAGATTAATCAAATTTTTTTTTCCTGGTGAATCAAAAGATTAAGGGAAAAAAATGTAAATGAATTTAGAATATAAAACAGTTATAGTTAAATAAAAATTATACAAAGAATAAAATATAAAAGTGTTTGTATAAATATATGTACAGTATTATTTATTTATTTTTGAAGATCATGTAAAGTATTATTTCAACTAAAAAAACAAAAATAATTACATAAACAAAAAAAAAACACTAGATTTTCTATTGATAATTTGTTTTTTATTTTATGTTTTAGTCAACATGAAGAGAGAGAAACATCCAGAACTTTAAATAATTAGACTATATAACCTGCAAAGATCGACTTATTGATAGAGAGGATTAAGATGGTTTGTACAAGATCTGAAGATCAAACTTTATTAATGCCCGCATTGTAAAAAAAAGTTCGAAGAAGATAATTACAGTATTACACTATTGAAAATTGAAATAATTATAAATTGTTTGGATAAAAGTTGGCAATATGTATTTAAAATTTTTAATAAATATATTTTTAAATTTAAAATGTAAAATAAAGAAAGACAGTTTTATTACTTTTAAGAGTAAATAGATTTTTGAGATCTTCCTAGTTACTACGGACATTTAAAGATGCACTATGTCAACACAAGTCTATGTAATAGTCGTCTCTTACGTACAACATCTGTGTCGATTCCTTATTAAGCTTTTTTTTTTTTTTCCTTTGTTTTTTTCATGGCAGGTCCGTCCAAATAAGCTATTGATAAATGATGAAAATGAAAGATTACAAAGATGTCATTGTTAAGTATTTAGCAAGGATATTGAAACTTGGATAAAAGATTATGGAAGCAAAGAAATAAAACCTTTAATAAGTTTTTAGTCTTTATATCTTATAAAACTATTTTAGTATCTAACTCACTCTTTTAGTTCCTTAAATATGTTTTTGGTTTAATTTTTTTTTTAATTTCAGTTACTGTAAATTTATATTTTTTTTAATTTTGATTCATGTAAGTATAAATTTATGAGAGTTATAAAAAAATTGAATCTTAAAGACACTAAAATTCAAAAAAAAAATTACAAGAATCAAAATTAAAACAACACCAATTTACATACACTAAAATTCAAAAAAGAAAAAAACAAACTTACGGAGATCAGAAATGAAAAAATATTAATTTAATAGGACCAAAAATAACTCTTGTTTTGAAAATTTTACATTTAGTTTCCCTATTTAAGAAATATTAGGTTTTTTGTTTAATTTTTATTAATAACGTCATCACTAAACATAAAGGCTAAAATGCAACCAAAAAAATTATCAGAAATATAAAAAAATAATCAAAATGAAAATAATATAATTTGGTAAAAATTAAAAAATCATTTAGACTAAGAAAAAAAGAGGGTTACTGTTTAAAAAAATTAACAAACCACATAATGCCCTAAAAATGTATAAGAAAATATTAAAAATTCATGTATTAAACTCATTTTATTACTCCCATCTTTTTCTAAAGTCCAAATAATTAAAGATAATATTTACTTTGAAAATTTGTCCATTTAATTTAATTTTATTTCACTTTCAAACTCCTACATAAAAAATAAGACTAAAAAACATTTTTAGTCTTTCATCTTATTTTCTTAATTCTTAAGCTTACAAGTTTTATTTTAATTCTTTAAAGTATCTCTTTTAGACAAAGTTGATTCCTTTCTGTTAGCTTACTACATTAACTTGATTAATTTATGAAAAAAGTCAAACTATATAAATGTTATTGTATCATCTAAAATTAACATGGTTAAAACGGAAAAACCAATTTGTTATTTATATAAAACGAATACTTCAAGATATTAAAGATAACTATTTTAAAGTTAATAGACCATGAAAATGAAAATAATAAGACAAGAGAAAAATGTATTTTAATTTTCACCCCAAAAATAAGAAAATGACTAATTTGACTATAGAGGTTGAGGCACAAGAATAGTGTGGTTTACCTTGGAAGAGGGATCACGGGTTTCAACAATTGCCCTGAGGAGACGGATTTTGGTGAGTTCAGTCTCAGTGCTGTCCTTGGCTACGCCATCACCTTGACCTAGACCTATTGCTCCTTCTCGACCAGCTCTCACTGCTTCCATTTCCTGCTTCTTCTTCCTTCTCTTTCAATCACCAACAAATTCGATGGTTGAGTTGGCCTTTAGCTCAATCTCAAAACCAAAAATAAGGCAAGTGAGTTTCCCTTTATAAGGCTAACTTGGCTATGGCAACATATATATAGCAGTAGTGATATCTTAACATAAACTATTATCAACCCAAATTAAATGTTTCTTCCCCCACTCACCTATGATACTGATATTGAACAACTTAATTTGCTATTTATTTGATTTTCCACGCTAATTCCAGAGTTAACGACAAAATGGAAAACCAAGTCAATATTGTTGCGGGATCGTTCTGTTTTTGGACGTGAGTATTTATTAAGGGGTTTTCGGTCATTGTTATGCTGTGCATGGGTTCCTTTTTAGGGTAATGGCAACAAAAAAAAAAAAAACTACAGTTTAGAGCATTGAATGCTTTAAATAAAAAATTAAGAGGAGGAAATGAGAGAAGTGAGCAACCAGAGTGAATTCTTCAAAAGATATGTAATAGTTATGAAAAATTGTTGTCTTTATTGGATGATCATTTAAGCATGGTTTAATTACAACTACTAGTTTTCATATTTGATGTTTCGGTGAGGAAAAGTAACTACAACCACTGTTCGTTCCAGAAACCGAATCTCATTAATTCATTTTGGTCAATATGGTCATCCATAGACGGGTGTCTCCACCATAGTTAATGCCATAAGCTTTCCCCAAACTTTTGGCCTAAACGAAATCACACCAAAACGTGGATTCTCTTGCGTCAGGCATTTTTTTAACAAAATAAATTGATTTTTTTTTTGTGTGTGTGCAATAAATTGAAGAATTTTTAATACTATATTTAATAAGATACATATCCATGAAAAAAAATAAAAATAATCATGTAGAGATATCTTGAATTTTGTGTTGATAGGTTGACGTGAATTATGAACCCACCCAACATTTTAGAGCTTGGAGGAGAAAGAAATGAGAAGTTTGTGGCGAAAGCGGAGGGTTCAAGTTTTTTTTTTTTTTGAGAGGAGGGTTTAAGTTAATAAGCATGAGCTTAGAAACTCGATTTTGATGTTAGCTTATAATTTGGGCTGACTTGTTGGTTGTAGATTAGGCAAAAATAAAGAGGTTATTTCAATGTATAATTGTATAAACCTATGTTATATTGGCTGAATCACGTTAAATTTCTACGTTTTTCTTCTTATTGTTTTAATTCTATGTAAGCCATATAAAAAAATTTACAAAAAATGGCATTGTATATTTAATTGTAGATTGCTCGATTTAACTTAGATCCATTAGTAATTAGATTTAATCTTAACTTGTTCCATTTTTAGGATGTGATTTTAACTTTGATTTTTTAACATATCTAAGGTTTTAGCATATGGCCAGTTACCCCGTATGCTTAATACCGAATTAATTGCTATGTGTAAAATCTTAAAAAAGAAAATGTTTGGTAAACATCCAATATATTATCCAACACCTACAAATATAAATAATAATATAAATATAATAGAATTTATGATGTGATAGAAAGAAAGATAAAAAAAATAATATATGATGATAGGATGTTTAAAATTATGAGTGACTCATATCTCACTAAATGAATAAATTAGCGAAATCAAAATTATAAGGAATTGTTTCATTGAAATTGTGATGAATGTGTATTATAAGAAAAAGGGAGGCGGGCTAACTTTTTTTTACCCATTAATGTTAGTTTATGTTTAAATGTTAATAGGAGATTCGAATTTATAACCTTCTCCTCTCTTTAATTCTTAAACTTTTCTTTTTTTAATTACCAAATCAACTTTATAATTCTCGTGGGTTAACCTACAATCTACTAAAATGAGTTGAGTTAGATGTAATTTATTATTTCAATCCACATAATCCACCCAGCATGTTAAAAGATGGTTTCGGTTGAGTTGACCAATTGGATTTGTGTTTTTTTGTTATAATTTTTATAAATTATTTAGTTAAACATTGTTTTATTGAACATAATATCTTTTTAAGGATGGAATATAATGTTTTATGAAGTATTGTAAATTCCATGTTATTTTGTTGCTTTATTTTACATTTATTTAACCTATGATAAGTTTACAATTTTCGTTTGTCTTTAATTACTAATTCATGATTTTGATCTTTTTTTTTCTCCCACAATTTTAGTCTTCATATTTTAAATGTTTTGTAATTTTGATTTAATCATCAATTTTGCATACTTTCAAAGTCATAAGCTAGCTTGTAAAAACTTTCTTATATATCATTTATAACAGATTATTTTTAATTTATACATAAGTTAATTTAGTTTCTGTAAAAGTTTATTTTTTCTTCTAATTTTCTTATCCTAAAAGTGTTTTTGATTCTTTTTTATCTAAACATACCCTATAAAAAAAACTTGTTATGATTAAATATTATCGACAACGATCAAAATTAATTAAGAAATAAATTTGAGTATATCAAGTTGTCGTCATAACTTGTATTCTCAAAATTTCTAAAGGTCAAAAAGAGGTAACATCCATTCATCCAATCAACCCCTTTTTTGCCTCGATAATTTCATCTATTTAGTTTGATTAAATACTTGATTTTAATATAATTAAATTGATATTTTATGGTTATTATGTTCTCAGGCTTAATCAAGTAAAACACAAGAAAAAAAATATAAAAACTTTTTTTACATAAAAAATATACAAATTTTGATCATTTATTTGCATCTTATTGTTCAGATATTCAGTTCTTCAAACCCAATTTTATTGCACAAATTTCAGAATTAGCTCAATATTAAACGTTCGAACAGCAAATAAAAACAACAAAAAAGGCAAGATAAGTTGAGAAAAACACACCTTTTGAATGAACCTCCTACTGCCTGTATTGGGCTGATTTTGTGTGTGTTCTTCTCCCCCGGAGAGTTACTTTGTAATTGGGCTTAGGCCTCCTCTTAATAAAAAAAAAGCTGAGAAAAAACAATGAGCCAACTTTAGGATTGTAGTAATTACTTAACGCACTCCCCTTTTTTCTCATACACCTCCAAGTTTCTAATACCCCTTTTTTACCCTTGCTCTTCCTCTCTCCCACCACCTCCTTCCTAAACCACCACAACTGCGCGACCACCACCACTCACCCCTCTCTTCTCTGCCCGCGATGCCACCCTGTCACCACCCAAACGCATCTCACTCAACCAGATATGCACGCCCCTCTTTCCTCCGCGTGCCCCGTCACCAAAGAGAGTCTTAGAGTGAAGTGTGCGGATGTGAGTGTGAGGAGAGGTAAGAAATCAAGGCGAGTGAAGTGTGCGTCAGTGCGGCATTGAATTTTGGTCAAGAACATCAAGATTAGGGAACAAAGGATAAGTGTAACGCTGAGTTTTGTTACCTTCGATCCCATTACGAATTGCTCAATCTATAATATAGTTTTTTTTATATTACAAACTGGTTAATCCATAATACAAAATAATACGTGAATTGTTCAATCCGTAGTACAAATGCATTATGAATTGTTGAATTCATAATGATGGTAGGGACTGGGTGGGATTGAGCGGACGCGACGCGCGGATCAAGTGACGATGGTGTTGTGTTTGGTCGCTTGGGTGCAAGAGTGATGGTGGCTCGGTGGAGGTGGTGGGAGGGAGGGAGGAAGAAGAAGGATAAAAGGGACATATTAGAATAATAAAAAAAATTGGAGGAGTTGAGTAATAGCTTCATGGTGTATAGCAGAGCTTCATTTGAACCCTTGAGAGTTCAGATGACATTCATTGTGAAAACAGAAAAACAGAAACTGAAAGCTTAAGGAAGCAATTGAATTGATGAATGAAGAGAGTTACTGACCACTGCGCCTTTCTTGCTTGACACAACACAGTCAAGCTCGCTCTATTCTGCTTGCATGATGATCTCCGAAGAGAGCATGAGCAATTAATCAGAACCTTTACACGTGTTCTGTTTCCTTTACACGTGTTCATTTGGTAAGTCCCTTTTTTTACCCACAGCGCCTATATAAGGATCATTCTTCAAGCAATTTGTTGTGGTACTAGATCTTTACTGTTATTGAAATTCTTTTTGCGACGTTGTTTGACTTTCCAATTCCGTTGGTATGTTTGCTTTGTCAAAGTCTTTATCTTGTTTTGACTATTGACCAAGCTTATGCACTGTGGTCGTGGTTATTCACTGACAAATTAATTGGAGTCTTGCTGCATCTAGATAATAGTTATTCACATAGCTACGTTTGTTGGGGTTGAAAGATGATAGAAATAAAAATATTACATTCTTATCAGGTGAAGGACGAGAAAAACTGAAGAAAGCGCAATTGGTGAAGAGGAAGGATGAGAGGGGGATTTGACGGGGTAATTCAATTTGGAATTTGTCAAAAGGGATTATTTGTTGATTAATTTTCAAATGGGATAAGTTATGAGAATTTTTATGACTTTTTGGGGTAAGAAGTTGTAAAGGAATTCATGATTTCAATTTTATTTTTAATGGTGAAGTAATAAAAAATTCAATAATTTTAATTTTTTAAAAGTTGTGATTATTTTTTTTTATTTTTAAGTTAATTTTAATTTTTTTTTAATTATAATTTTATATTTTGGTTTCTATTATTTTATTTTCTGTCATGTCGTCATGTATAATAATTCTTTCATATAATAAGTTTATTTTGCTCCAATCTCTTATTTCTTTTAACATATTTATTTTTAATATATTTTTCAATTAATATAAAAAAATTTATTTTTAATATACTTTGATAAGTATATGATATAAGTTCATTTTTCTCCTATTTTATTTAATACTTTTATATTTTGATTTGTAAATTTAGAAATGAAAAGGAATGTAAGCAGTATAAATTAATAATATAAAAATAATTCCTTGTTCATTTTATCTAATTATTATTATTAATAAAATATTAATTAGAAAAATAATTAATGATTGAGAATTAAAAATAAAAATCATGGGAATATAAAAAAATAGGTGTTTTAATTATAATTATTATTTGGACTGTTTTAAAGTCGTAAATTATAAAAAAAATATTAATTATAATTATTTTTAATTTTAAAATAATTAAACAATTAATCATGAAATATAAAACTATAATTAAAATAACTTTAAGGTCATTCAAAATTATTATTTTTTTTTTAAATAATCACGACTTTATTTATGGCTTATTCTCATTCGAGAATTAATTAAAAAAGTATTCTCATTTGATAAATTTCAAATGAAATTAGATCTTTTTGTCAAATTCCCGGATGAGAGAGAAAAATGTTTCATTTTCTTTTAAAAATAATTAAATCTCGACCTTTGAGATATTTCAGTAGCACTTGGGTAAAAAGAAATGGAGATGCCTATTTCTATAGGAAATGGAGACGATCCGAACTCCCCAAACATATGCTGCTGACTTTTTTCATTTTATTTGTATTTTATATTTGCTTGCTATTTTTCTTTATGAATTTTTATTGAGCTTGTTGTAACTGAACTTATGTGATCCACTTCGCCCATTTACGTTTTGTAACTGGACTTATGTGAATAAGGCCAGTTACTAATTACACTTCTATTTGCTAACCACACCTCCTTTCTCTTTACATTTCTTTATTGCTAATTATACCCTTTTATTTATTAAAACATAATTCTAAAAATTACTTTGTATTTATTGCTAATTATACCCTTTTATTGGACAATACTTATTTCAATGTTACACAATAGTTGGTAATCACTAATTATTGAACAATACTTATTTCAATGTTAAATCAGGGACGAAGCCAACCATGGATCATTATTTGGCTCCATGGATCAATATCAAATTTCATAAAAAAAATATCCATGATTATGTATTTTTTTAAAGGTAATATAATATAAAATATTCAAAAGCTTTAATTAATCAATGCATGATCTTTTAACTTAATCAATAGTCTTAAATTTGAGTTTTAAATATACAACTGAATATTCCCAAAAATGCTTATGGTGGAAGATAAATGTTGTTTGTAACAAAAAGAAAAAATAAAATAAATTATGTTAGTCATAAACAATGGCAAGAACAATGACGAAACCAAAAGAAACAAAAAGAATATATAAAAACAGTAATATGTAAGATGAGAAATTTGTTGATGTATCTCATAATTCAAACTATCAATCTCTCTTACATAATTTTGTAAGTTTGTCTTCTTCACAAAGGTTAATAAATAATATGTAACTTTTAATTATAACAAATTGATATGAAGGTGAGACTAATAAAATTATTTTTATCTTCATGATATTGGTGTAAAATATCTACTAATTTTACCAATGAATAATGACTAATCTTTGTTAGATAATTTAAATAATCACTTTTAATGTAGTCTTTCATTCTAATTATATATTTTTTTCATTTATGAAACTCAAATTTGATACTTTGATTAAAGAGATGGAGTCTAATTTGGTTTGTAAATATAATTATTTATAGTTTTTAAATAACAATAACGAATTATAAAATAAAAAGACTATTAAAAAATTATACTTAAATATTTTATCTAAAAAATATAATTATATTCACAGTAAAAAAAACTATAAAAAGGAGATATAATATTTTGTAAAAAAGGTAAAACAAATAAATAACACTTTAAAGTTATCTACCATAATTTAAAAATTATAAGGAAAGTATGTATGCATTTTTTTTATAAGGAAACTAATATCAAAACCTTCATTTGAGGCTGTATAAAATATTAGCTGCTGACCACTTAACTTCATAGCATTCTCGCTATCCTATCTAAGGATTTCAAATTGAAAAAAATATAGGGGCGCCAAGGCCCTCCAACCAGGGGCGTATTTGTATTGTAATTTAGGACGAGGAAACGTAGCTACTCATTTTAATAAAATTACTTGTATGTGTGACAAAATTTTATATTTTATATCCCTAATTTTATATGTATCTAGTTATTTTAATATTTTTATCTCTTATTTTTATATGTTTGAACTTATTATTTCATTTTCTTACTTTTTTATATATTTATTATTAATTTATTTACACATTGATTTATTAGATTTGTTTTTTTAAAATAGATTGTTTCCACTGATCTCAAGTCCTAAATTCACCGCTTCCCCAATGTTATAGGTAGATCCCTCCTTATGCTAGATATTGAGAGAGTGATTATCCTATTTGAAATTTTGAATGGAAGAATGTAATAGGTTTGATTTATAATTATTGTTACTTTTATGAAGCTATTTTAGAGAAAGCTTCGGTATAACATGTTGGATGTAAGAGAGAAGCTTTATTATTTATCAGTTTATAAGACACAGTGATACTTTAAGATATCTAACAGTGTGTTTGAATTTGGATGGAGAAATCTAAATTTTAAGAAATTTTAAATTTTAAAAATTTTAAATACTTCAATTTAATTTTTTTTTATTTTTAAAATTTTGTATTTGAATAAAAAAATTAAAATGACGAGGATGAAAAAAAATAAATGAAAAAAAAGAAAAAAATGATTGGTGTACTAGTTATACGTGTTTTCTATGTTTATACCTGAATCGATATTTCAGGAGTTAAAAAGAGAATTTTAATTTCTCAACTTTTAGAAGGATATTGAAATTCCAAATTTTTAGTTGTTTAAAATTCTATTTTAAAATTTCAAAATTTTAAATTTTTCATAAAAAACATCTAAACAATGAATTCTACATTACATAAATTTAAATTCTATGATAAATTACTTTTCTCAAATTAAAATTCTCTATCCAAACACATTCTAAATAAAACTGCTTTAACTTTAGAGACTATTGCCTTAAAAAAAAGAAGACTTTATAAATAAAACTGCTTTAACTTTAGAGCCTACTGCCTTAAAAAAAAGAAGACTTTAGAGCCTACTAATACCCCGCCATTATAAATGCTACTACCAAACTGCCCATAATCATATGGATGCATAAACTAGGGAACACCACATTATTTTCTTTTATCAAATTCATTTTCCTTTTTTGGTGATACTCTTATCAAATTTAAATGAAACATAGGCCTGACCCAATCTGACCATTTGGCCTTTTGGGAGCGTTTAAGAAAATGACAGACCCTAAGTTTAAGAGACACTTATAGGCCGTGTTCGGTTGATTCTTTTTTTTTCTTTTCCCAATAAAAACTGTAAATAGCTCTAATATGTGTTTGATTGACTTTTATAACGTTTAGAAAGAAAACATTTCTTAAAACTAAAAAAGATATTTTATTGTTTTCTTTTCAAATCTGAGAAACAAGAAAACGGTAAAAATGTGGTAATAGTTTTTTAAAGGAAAGATGTGGTAATAATCTCTCAATAAATTAAAACTTAAGCTAACATATCAATTTTTGTCTTCTAAACTCTTGTTGGTTTCACTCTTCGCCATCCCACTCCAGTCTTGCAATTGCATCATTCTGTTGGTGTGTCTCTTTTGTTGATGCTTCTAGTGCTCTCATTAAAGGCTTTTTTGATAAATACTCTACATTAAACTTGGTTTTCGATGAACAAGGCTTGAGAGTAGATTAACAAAGTATCAATATGAATGCTATTCAAGTAAATGAAATAACACAGATTTGTGAAAACATTGCAAATCAAATATAAGAAAGTTGTTATATAACTTGATATAATTTTTATATAATTCATATATAAAAGTGAAATTTAGCAATGAATAAGAAAAGTGCAATATTAAGCGTTATCTATTAAGTGTTATCGCTGACATTCAAAATAATAAAAATGCCATATTAGCAACAAATAAATAAACAATTACAACAAAAAAAATTAATTACTCTCATGTTTTTACTATTTCATATATTAAAATTAACAAAAAGAAACTCCCAAAAACATCCATAATAGATCATTGTTTAACTGAGTTTCTTTTCTTAATTTTGTGAACATTATAATTTCACATAAATTTAACACTCTATAGAAAGATTTACTCTGATGCTAATTTTTAAATGAATGCTTAAATTGATTTTGTGAATCTCATAATACTTGAAAAATATATTATTTATGATATAATATTTTTAAACATAAACAACTCCATATCATTTACTTCAAGTGATAAAAAAAATCAATTTTACTTAAAGTTAAACAATTAATGTAAGTATTCTCATCTAAGATACTCTAAACCAACATTTTGATTTTTGAATTATGAAATTTTTTATTACTTGACTTTATAAAATGTCATTTCCTATAGTCTATTTATTTTATTTTAAAAAATGAATAATGTTTTGTAAAATAAGAAATTAACGAGTATATTTTAAATGTTTAAAAACTAAAATGACTAACCCATACAATCTCAAGGAAACATTTGGAGGTTTGCTCATTAAAAGGTAGGTTAATTTAGATTAAGAAAATACTACTTTTTTTTATCAGTAAGAAAATACGACTTCTGTGTTTTATAATATTATATATAGATGCATTTAATTGTAATGTATGCAAGATAGAAGAAAGTTTATAAAGTGTTTACCAAAAGTACAAGAGATCGCCGTAAAAAAAAAAAAAAGAAAGAAAAGTACAAGAGATTTGAGCTGATCAGTCAAAATCATTAATATATATATATATATATATATATATATATATATATTTAAAAATAAAAGTTTTAAATTTAAGTATACTACATTTATAAAATAAGAAAATTTTATATAAAGAAAAGAAAAGTTGTATAAAATAAAGGGGAGGGTAAGGGTTGATTATTTACTGACTGGTTAAAGTTAAAATCTAACTTTGGACGTTGAAAAAATCAATTTTAAATTAATGTGATTTATGTTAAGATATTTTTATTATAAAATTAAAATTTAATATAAAATTTTAGATTTAACAAAAAAAATATATTCAAGATTCCTTGAACTTAGAATTAACTTTCGGACTCAATCATATTTAAATTATTTTTTAATGTATAACCAAACATCTCAAAATATATTTTAAAAAAAAACTAAATCCATAATCAATATTCCAACGTAAAAATAATTAAACACTAACAGCGTAACGTAATTGGATTTTTGGTGCCTAAACGGTTGTGTGAGATGGACTTGTTATCAAACCTCACACGAAGAAAACCTCACTAAACCAGATTTTTTTGGCAAATCCATCTCCTCCAATTCACCATCTTCATCTTCTATCTTCTACTACACTGTATTTGTTTCTTCAAAGCCAATCCACGCTGTGTTTGTTGGTCCCTCAATATTCAAATCTGTCTCTCTCTCTGTTCCTGCTGAGAAGAACCCATGTTCCTTTCCTTCTTCCAAGTGAAGCCCCATTGACAAGAAACCTCTCACAACTACTTTCCCCTGTGACTTCTCAACCTTCACCTTCTTCTGCCGACCACAATTGACTTCCTTATAACACTCACTTTCCTTGTTTTGTAGTTCCACCCTTCATCACCCCCCCTCCCCCTTTCCCCATTCTCCAATCAAAAATCATTTCTTTTCTGGGGGAGCAAAGATGGGTGTGTCGAAATTGGGTTTTTTGGGGCTTCTTTTTGCTGATTTTCTCTTTGCAGTTGGAGCTGTGGAGCTGGGCAGGAACCAACCCACTGAAAGAATTTCAGGTGCTTTTTGTGTGTCTGTGTGTGTGTGCTGATTTTGGTTTTTCAGCTTCTTTATTTGCTTGGCTTTACTTTGGTTGTGATCGATTTCTTTCAGCTTATTTATTTGTTTGCTTGCTTTGACAGCTTTGTGTTGTGGTTTTTAGTGTTGTCTTTGTGATTATTGTGGGTGTTTGATATTAAGATCTGCTTTGGATTGAGGTTGATTACGATATTTGTACTTGTTTTTGCTTGTGATGTTATTATTTCAACCACAAGAATTGCTTCTTCTGCATTGAACGTGGGTGATTATTACTAAGGATCCTAACTTTGAATTACCAAGCCTTCCAGCTAGATACTATAGTACTGAAATTTGATAGTTTTTTTTAGTGGGTTGCTTTTTGACATAGTTCCTAAGGTCCAATGCCTGCGATCAGGGTCAGAGTTTGGAAGATGAATAATTGCATAGGGCGTGAACCTTTAATGATAATGCATGCCAAATGACGCCTTAGAAGATAATTAATAGGTTGTGCTTGATTTCCAATAGACACATGAAAGCTAATTAGAGTATCTGAGACACGTATTGGTTGGTCCCCTTCCCCTCGTTGAACTTGCTCACACTAGAAGATTGTAGATTGGTAGCCAAAATATGAAAGCTGCTCCTTAACAGTACTTAAGTTTGAATTTTATGAAGACGTTAATATCAACTCACCCAGTGGTATATAGATTTTGAACATGTTGCATTAGATTGGATTGCAATTCACCGGGGAAGTAACTGGAATGGGTGTTAGGTAAAAGATGTAAACAAACAAATGGACATCCTTGGTCCCTTGGGATTTTAAGGTGTTTATAAGAAGTTGTGTGCTATTTCTCAATGACTTACATTAGCAATTCTATTTCTGGAGATACATTGTAGTCAACTACACTTTTTAAATTCTGCGTGAGGCTAAATGCATGTTGTGGTTGAATCAATTGCAGGTAGTGCTGGTGATGTATTGGAAGATGATCCAGTGGGAAGGTTGAAGGTTTTTGTTTATGAACTTCCAAGTAAATATAATAAGAAAATTCTGCAAAAGGATCCAAGATGTCTCAACCATATGTTTGCTGCTGAAATCTTTATGCACCGGTTTCTCTTATCCAGCCCTGTCCGAACCCTTAATCCTGAAGAAGCTGATTGGTTTTATACCCCTGTATACACCACTTGTGACTTGACACCAAATGGCCTCCCTTTACCCTTTAAGTCACCACGAATGATGAGAAGTGCTATACAGCTTATTTCTTCAAACTGGCCTTATTGGAACCGGACAGAGGGGGCTGATCACTTCTTTGTGGTTCCTCATGACTTTGGGGCATGTTTCCATTACCAGGTACAAGATTTTTCACATATCACTGTTAGTTTTACTTAAGTATTTGAACCAATTATATGCTGTCTTGAGAAGTAACAAAGAAAAGCAGTTTAGATGTAGGATACCTATCCAAAAGTAACACATAACATGCATTTTATTCATTATTTTGTTCTAGGAAGAGAAGGCAATTGAAAGAGGGATTCTTACACTACTACGGCGTGCTACCTTGGTTCAAACATTTGGACAGAGAAATCATGTGTGCTTGAAAGAGGGCTCGATTACCATCCCTCCGTATGCTCCACCACAGAAAATGCATACCCACCTAATTCCTGACAAGACTCCCAGGTCCATTTTTGTATACTTCCGAGGACTCTTTTATGATGTTGGCAATGACCCTGAAGGTGGTTACTATGCAAGGTAGGTCTTATTACAAGTTTAAAGGAGGGGGTCTGAGTGTGTGGTCTTTTATTTATTTCATATTATTTCTTCATAAGAAAGCTGACTTGCATCCTATTACTGAAAATGCAATGAATAATGACTTTGATTTATTTAAGTATTGTATTTTGTGTAATTATTATCTAAAGTGGTCAACCTTATTGAGATCAACTGTATTCATAACCTGAAATTGCGCTCTCTAAATTTCCAATTCAAAATCAAGTCTGCATGAAGTTTGGTGCATGCAATGATGCTTTCATAACAAAACACACTTGGATCAACAAATAATCCTGGTTGATGAAACTGACCGTGTTTTGCAATCTTGCAGAGGCGCAAGAGCAGCAGTGTGGGAGAACTTTAAGGACAATCTGCTGTTTGACATCTCCACTGAGCATCCAACCACTTACTACGAGGACATGCAAAGAGCCGTGTTTTGTCTGTGCCCACTTGGATGGGCCCCTTGGAGCCCAAGATTGGTAGAAGCTGTGATATTTGGTTGCATCCCTGTTATTATTGCAGATGACATTGTTCTTCCATTCGCTGATGCAATCCCATGGGAAGAGATAGGGGTGTTTGTTGATGAGGAGGATGTTCCCAAGTTGGATACAATACTCACATCTATCCCACCAGAAGTCATATTAAGGAAACAGAGATTGCTTGCTAACCCTTCCATGAAGCAAGCAATGCTTTTCCCACAGCCTGCTCAACCCGGAGACGCGTTCCATCAAGTTTTAAATGGACTTGCACGTAAGCTGCCTCACGACAACACCGTGTTCTTGAAACCAGGGGAGAAGATCTTGAATTGGACTGCTGGACCTGTGGGAGACCTTAAACCTTGGTAACAATTATATTACTTTTATGAGGCCATTATAGGATTCTTTGTGTTTCTTGCTCAATCCTTCCAAAGTGTTAATAGGGGTTGGTAATTTAGATACCTTTTTTCTTTTTCTTTTTGTATTGGAAATTTTGATATTTCCATAGAAAAATGACAAATCATTAGATCATGTAATCCATTTTACAACATGATTGAAGTTTCATAATATGCTCAAGTTTCTTGTTTCCCTGCTATGTCGTCTTTTATGAAATGCATGCTAGACTCGGTAATTTGGGTGACACTGGAAATTAAAACTGTAATGACAATTGACTTCAGAATGAGGGCTAATTCTTGATGGATTAATTTGTTTGTATGTGTCATGACTCATGACACTTTAAGAATAACAAGGTTTCATGCTTTGGTGAATTTTTTTGGTTTTTCATGTCCATTTCATTTGGACATTTTTGGGGAGGCTGGGCAAGAGTATCAAATCATCATATAAGGATACAAATTCAAGTGTCCAGTTCAGAGATCACAAATTGATTGCCATTTAAAGCAACCATCCTTGGTTTTAATTTGATTTATTACTTCGATTCTTATGAAAGCTATTGGTTCGGTGATACGTAATTGTAATTTATTCTCTAGCTAGGCTGGTTGGTAGTTAGTACTGTCTTTCGACGTTAAAGTTACTAAGATTCTAAATACTTTGACTTGAGCACAATTTCGTTACCCGTCCCGCAATTTCACTTCATTTTGATTGAGTATTATAGTTTAAAAGATTTATTAAATTTCTCATGCTTTTTTAAAATTAGGCGCCATTTAATAACAATGACTCCGGGACTACGGGTGTTGGTAGTGCATTTTGATTCTGTTTGATTTTGTGATTTTATTGTTATTTTAATCTATTATCATAGTTTAAAACTGTCAATTAAACTTACATGATTATTATATTTGATATATAATTTTAAAAATGAATTTTACTTTTTTTAAATTGTGTTTAACATATTTTAGTTAAAGTTTTATTATCTTTACTTCTATTTAGCATTAATATAAAATAATATTACCAACTCTTTTTATAACATACTAATAATTTATGCATCACTTGATATTAAATTATTTTTAGACAATATTAATACATATTTTTAACATATAAAAATAAAGTATACATCTTGATTATAAAACGAATAAAAAGTAATAAAATATTTAATACTTATTATTAATTATCATAATAAAAATTAACATAATTATAATATACAACTTTTTTAGATTTTTGTTTTTGCAAAATTTGATTTTTTTTTGGATTGGTTTCACAGTTTACAAAAGATTTGATTTGGTTTTAAACACTCCTAACAATGATTAGTAATATTTTATTAAGCTAAAAGAACTTATTAAATATTTTAAAATTATACTGAAATTTGAAATAAACTTTTGTGATTTTAAATTTATAAAATAGTATAACATATTATTTTATAATTTATATTTAAAAATCTATATTAAAATTTATATCCATCTTCTTTAGTAAGTTTGACTCTTTGAAAGTGAGAAAATGTGTAAAATGAAAAAAAGTAAATTAATTACTAAGGTTAAATTTTAATTTTAGTTCTTTTAATTTCTTATTTGTGATTTTGGGTTTCCTATTTTATCTTCTATCTTAGTCCAAACATTTTAGAAAATCTATAATTTTTGTTTAATTCTTAATTTTTTACATGTTTCTCCCTTATATTTTAATTAATTTAATATTTTTATAGTACCTTAAATAAATATATTAGATTTAGAATTCAATTGGACCAAAATAAAAAATAATAAAACATATACAAAATATGAGAACTAAAATCCCCCAAAAAGTTATGAATGAAAAATTAAAGAAAGATTAAAATTATAATTTAACAATTTAAAGTTAGTTAAAATTACAAAATACTTTAAGTCAAATTAATGGTAGATACTAAATACATACAAAGTACTTTAGTTAATAATAGTTTTGCTTTTGCAATCATCTTACTAAGTTTACTTTAACAGAATTTTCAATTTTGTGAATAAGTAATCTCTAATCTCCGTACTTTTTTTATATGTGTGTAACTACAATTTATATTAATTAAAAAGATTTACAATTACATGCTATTAAGAACTTGTAATATTTTAGATAGAAACACTTACAACTAAAAAAATTAAAACTAATCACTGAGAAGGTAGATGATACTCCCTGTTTCAGAATATATGATATATCAGAGAAGAAAAATGATTTCAAAATATATTTCATTAAATAAAATTAATATTACATTAATTATTTTAAAGATATCTTTAATACATACTTAACGATAATAGTGCACAGAAAGAATAAATTAATCATTAATTAGAATGATAAAATGTATATTAGGAAATTATTTAATATTTTATTTTAAATTTAATAAATTAATTACATTTTTTAATATTTTGTGGAAAAATCTTAAATGTCTTTGGAACGGAGGATTTCTTTTAATATTTTAATGTATACCAATCACTGAAAAATGAATTGAATATAAATCAAAGTAGCTAGTAATGTAATAATAGAACAACTACAAAGTATAAGGAAGTTAAAGTATCAAATTATACAATACAAAAAGAGATTAACCATTTTTGAACTAAATTTTAAAGAATTACGGTATAATTTACCCTAAATTACATATGTATGTTGTAGATACGTGTTGAAGGAGAATATGTTCCTATTGTAAATTCTATTATTCGAGTTTTTTTGCGCGTTCATAAAAAAAAGAACGACAAAAACGAATGGGAAACAGTTACCACGAATAAAGGTAGATAAGAAGAGGAAAACACAAAATATCAGTTCATATTTTAAAGATAAGGATAATATAGGAATAAATAATAATAACTTATTCCACTCAACAATTTTTGTTCCATTCCATTGTTTATATATCCAAAGTAATTTTATTCTATTATTTTCCGTTCCATTGTAGTCCATTATCAACTATTCCATTTCTTTTCATCAATCCAAACATATAGTAAACTTTTTAAGTTTTTTCATTTTCCAAAGTTGGGTGCACAATGCACCCTTAAGGTTAGTCCCCTCATCCCATCACAAGGGTTTATCCCACAAGGGTTTGGCCCCTCTCATGTGATATTATTGGCATTTGAAATCCTAATCTTTAATAATAAAAATAAGAGAATCTTAATCTTTAATTAAGATTTTATTAGTGGAGATTTTTATCTAAGAATGCGTTTGAATAGAAAATTTTAATTAAGAAAAGTAATTTATCAGAAAATTTAAATTTTTGTAGTCTAAAATTCATTGATTCATTGTTTGAATGTTTTTTTATGAAAAATTTGAATTTTTGAAATTTTAAAACATAATTTTAAAAACTAAAAATGTGAAATTTTAATTTTCTTCGAAAATGTGAGAAATTGAAATTTTCTTCTTAATAGAAGAATCTTTTAAAATGTTCGCGTATTTCTTTTATAACCTTCATCCTCTCTTCCATCTCAAAGTTCCCGAAATCCCGTTCTTGAATTTGCCACTCTGCCCTCACGGATCCTTTTCTTCAAGAAACATTGTCTGAGCTTGTGGAGCATCGATCAAGTGTGGATATAGGGGGACACATAAAATTGCACCCGCTAGTCAGGGGAGCAGGTGTCGCTATCCATCACGTAACAGAGGTACTCACCGACGTGGAGGGTCTAAGTCATGCTTGCATCGTTGACTGAATGCTATGATCTGGGTGTGATGGTGTATGCCGTCGTGTCCCGGTTCCCCTATGACCTCCAGTGTCGCATCAATATTCTTTTCTTTGGAAGCACAACAACCATATCTTCTCTTCTCTTTGCATTCATTTTCTTTCATTCTCACAATTTTAATTTTTATCTAAACACAAAATTTTGAAAATAAAAGAATTTCAATTGATGTATTTAAAATTTTTAGAATTTAAAATTTCTCCCTCATTCAAACACACTCTAAGAGAATTTAAGTAAAGTGAGATTAGAAGTCTAGATCCTCTCATGGGAATCATAACCTTTAATTAAAAGAAGACATGGGATTTGGTAGTAGAGATTTTCATGAGAAATTTTAAGTGAAAATCTACATAAAATAAAAGATTCATTAATTTCTTTGTCTTTTTCTCTCATTAGAGTAACTTTAGTGGTAGATTCTAAATTAGGATTTCAGAGTAACTTTAGTGGTAAATTTTAAATTGAGATCTTATATCACTTTTTGGTGGACATCACAATAACACAATAACACGTAGGATTAAAGATCTCTCTCAAGATCTCTTTTATTTATTTTTTTTAATAATAAATCTCATGTGTGATTTTAGATAACTTTTTATAAGTTTCACATAGATTCTTTTTTAAATATTTTTTAAATTAAATATACTTAATTATGTAATTAAATTTAATGAATCATGAAAGAAATTTGTTCATAGATACTAAATGTTAATAAATGACGAATATAAAAATCAAATTTAATTATTGTTGTGAGGTAACATTTCTATTTTTTGGACTATTATTATGTACACCCGTGACGACAACTTTATACACAATACTTCCTTTCACAGTGTCTTCCATCCTCTTCCAACTTTCACACTTTCACTTGCTCTCTCTTTGCTCTTATCCCTTTTCTTTTTTCTTCTTTTCCTTTGGGTTTTCTATTCTCAGTTTGCGGTGTTTGATAGAAATAATGGATCGGAACGGGCCAAAGATCAAAAGTACAATTCTTCACCATCTCTATGAGAAGCAGAGACAGAGCCCTTACTATGACAATCTCTGTCGCCCTGTTTCAGATTTGCTTCCATTTATTGCCAATGGGATCAGAGGTGTCACTACCAACCCAGCGGTACTCACTACTCAGTTTTTTCTTCACCTGAAAACATTACTCTTCTCCATTTGGTTTTATTTTTATCTAGTTTCTGTGTGTTGGTTATAATAACTTTTCAGTGTTCTCACATCGCAGATTTTTGAAAGAGCTATTTCATCCTCAAATGCCTACGATGATCAGTTGAGGTAGTTTTTAACTTGTTCTTTGATTCACAACGGATTACTTCTCTGCATGAATAGAAAAGGAAGTTCAGTTTTGTTCTTGTATTCTTGCAAAGAAGACAGATGTGCCATTAGTACCTTTTTCTTTTTTCAGAGGTAGAAGAGACACAGAGAAACCATTAAGAAATACTACTTCACCAACTTTTTATTCTATATAAATAATTAATTCATCAATAACAATGCAAATAGTTAAATTAATTTTAATTTAAGTGCTGATTATATATAATGATACTATTTGTGTTTGTAATTTTAGAGATTGCATTTTCTACCAATAAATGTAGCTTTACGAGTACATTCATTTCAATTGTATGAAAAAAATGAGTGAGTCTCTTATGAATAGATTTCCCAATAAGCATTAAGCTAGGTTGAAATAACATATTTTAGTAACTTATTTTTTATAAATTATTTGAAATAACTTATTTTGATAAGTTATTTGAAGTAGTTTATGAAAAATAAACTAGTTTATAAATTACTAATTTTTTTCTCAACTTTATCTTTATTATTTATTTAAAAGTTCATTTTACCTTTTTATGAAATTTAAAAATCCAAAAAAAAAATTAAAATTTACCAATCATAATTAGAAGATATGATTTGTATCATATTTTCTAGTCATGAAAGTAAGAAACGTATGTAGCCAAGTTCTTGTACGAATAAAAAAATAAATGTTTAAGAAAAAAACATTTTTTTTGTTTAAAAATAATATTATTAATAAAGTATTTAATTGTTAAAAAAATGATTATGAACAATATAATTCTAATAAATTTAATTTAATTTTACTTTTCCAAAAAAAAAAATAATTTTACTGTTTTTTATAATACAAAATTAAAAAAAAATATTATCTTACTTTTTAATATGATAAATTATTAAAAATAAAATTCAAATATTAGAAATATTAAATATGTCCTTTTATGTCATTTGACATCTATCAAGTAACTTATCAAGTAGTCTTACCAAACACTTTTAATTAAATCAAGTAGCTTACAAGCTTTCAATTAGCTTCTATCTTTACATCTCTTAACTTATGGCTTATATTAGTTTTATCAAACATAGCTTGTTTAAAAGGAATTAGCCATTAATACATTTAAAAATATATCTATGTTAGGTTAATTAGGTTTTTGGTCTTAAAATTTGTTGTAAATTTCACTTTTATTCCTAAAGAAAATTTTTAGCATTTTTTTATCCCTATAATTTTCCTATGTTAATTATTTTAATCCTAATGTCAAGTAATAAATTTGTATTAATTGATAACATAAGAACGACCTATGCTTTTAATCTCTAATGGTCTCACCAACTAGTTGATGTGATGTGATGTGATGTCTGAACAAACTAGGGATTAAAAATATTTTTTCTTTTATAAAAAAATTACACATAATTAATTAATTGGCTCGTCAAACTCCTTGATGATGCAACAAAGTGTGGTTGTTATATTATTAATTAACATTGTTACTTCATCAAAGTCTAAAATTGTTATCAGGGCAAGAATATAAAGACCAAAAATGCTAATTTTTTTTTATTATGAACTAAGAGTGAAATTTGTAAAAGGAACTAAAAACATGATTAACACATCTATATTTCTTAAAGATACACTCATCTATTCCTTATAAAAAGAATTAGAGGTAGAATTTAATTATTTATATTTAAATGGCATATAATATAACATGATTTTTGGTGTTTCATCCATCTAGCTGAATTCACTTAATGGGAAAAGATAAATTATAAGAGGGGAAGCAAATTTTTCAGTCAATGAAATTAAATAAGTGTTATTCTGTTATTTGTTCTTGGGGCAAATTGTGAGTTGTGAAAAAGATAAATTCATTCTCATTGACTTGTTTGTGGGATTTGTGGATCGGGCACTTTAATATGCGATGACATAGTGTATTGTTTTTTTTTTTTTTTTTTTTGTCAAAGGAACAATTTGTTGGATCTCAATTAGTAAAAATAAGATCTGCAGTTTTCTTTCATATCCGGAATATGCAACTGTTGCTTAGTAGTATTTCTTTTTGGGTATAATATATTATTTATTTGATTTGCAACCAAGCAGGGAATTGGTAGGGGCAGGGAAGGACATAGAAAGTGCTTATTGGGAATTGGTTGTGAAGGACATACAGGATACTTGCAAACTTCTGGAGCCAATTTACAATGAAACAGATGGGGAAGATGGACATGTATCTCTTGCAGTTTCCCCAAAGCTAGCAAATGACACCAAGGGGACAATTGAGGCAGCAAAATGGCTTCATAATATGGTTGGAAGTCCGTGTGTTTACATGAAAATTCCTGCCACTGATGAATCCATCTCTTCCATGAAGGAGGTCATTTCTTTGGGGATAAGTGTAAATGCCACTGTAAGTTTGTTATGTGCATTCTGATGTCACAAATTTTGATCCTTATTGGCTGTAACAGCAATAGGCTCATAGTTTGCGTATTTGAACAGCTCATATTCTGCCTCCCTAAATATGAAGCAGTGATTGATGCTTACTTGGATGGCCTTGAGTCTTGTGGCATGACTGATCTCTCTAAGGTTTCAAGTGCAGCAGCATTCTACATCAGTAGAGTGGATGTTACACTTGACAAGAAACTTGAGCAAATTGGTACTACTGAGGCTCTTGATCTCAAAGGAAAGGTAATGTGAAGCATTTTGCCTTTAAAACCTTTCTCCTTTTAGTTTTCTTAACCAATGCCCTAAGGGCACTAGTTAACATTTGCCTAAAATATTATATCAATTCTTATAGGGTGCGGTTGCTCAAGCAGTCTTAGCATACCAACTTTACCAGAAAAAATTTTCTGGTCCAAGATGGGAACGCTTGGAGAATAGAGGTGCCAAGAAGCAGAGGTTGATGTGGGCTTCAACAAATGTGAAAAATCCATCTTACCCTGACACATTTTATGTTAATTCTCTTATTGGACCAGATACAGTAAGTTATATCGGTTTCCTTATTTTTTTACCTTGACTGGATGGCCATGTGGGCTAATATGGATTAATGTTGGTGTGAAAAAGCTTAAAGTTGAGATCATTCATTAATAGGTTGCTGAAATAACCTTGCGTTTATTTGGTGCCTCTATAGATTTCAACCTTACCAGTACAAGCTCTTCAAGCATTCATGGACCATGGTATTCTTTCAAGAACTCTTGATGCAAAAGTATCAGAGGCTCAAGACATTTACAATGCAATTGAGAAGTTGGGGATTGATTGGAGTTCTGTTGGATCAGAACTGGAACATGAGGTGCTGGATTCTTTCACAAAAAGCTTTGACAATGTGCTTGAATGCATGCAAAAGAAGGCTAAGCTTAGGGATTTCAGCAGAGCATATGAACCGTGCTTTCAGGATAACTAGTACAAGTCTAAGACAAAAATATTCGGAACTTGTTTTTTTCTGCGACACTTGTTGCATATGCAGCATGCAACTGATGCGGTTGAAGCTTAGAACTTTGGCGTGTAACTAAAATAATATTATGGAGTATGGACTATAAATAAAATTAAAGCGATTATAGTATTTACGCAATCACTTTGTAGTAGTGGTAAGCGTGGGATGTGTTGGGATGAGTTTATCTTTGTTCTTATCTGACCCAGAAATTTGTTAGGTCAGTTTCTTGAATCTGAACTGGTCCCAATCAAGGCCCGAAAAATTTAGAATAAAATCAGGTCCACCGGTTTACCTATTAGTATAATATATCAATGTATATAATTAAATCGTAATGAAAGAACAATAACACTTAAGTTAAGTTATATTTTATGATATATATTTTAAAATAAATAATATTATTATAAATATAATACTATATTAAAAAATATTATTTATTATATAAAAAATATTAATAATATATATTTTTTTAAAAACTTAAACTTTTTAAAATAACATAAAACTTTGGATCAAACTAAATATGGCCAAATTATAAGACAATTATCATGTTATTTAACCTGATTCGTTGGATCCCGATTCTTTGGATCAGGTTGGAACAGCCCGAGGCATAAAATGAACCTGTTTTTAGAATATTACGGATTTTATTTTTAAAAACCTTAATATGTGATATGTCAAAATCAACTTCAGACCAGGTTAGTTAGGTCTCTTCACCTATACTTTCTAGTATGGTAATATGTAAATTAAATACATTCACTTCGGTAATGTATAATTTGTTGATCGTATAAATTCAAATCACTCTTTTATCAGAATGGTTGAATTAAACAATGTTTTGCATTGGGTCTGAGATATTTTTTTTGGAATTTCATCGGGTCTGAGTTCTGCAATGTAGCTTTGTTTTTTTTTTTACCTATAACACAGTCCGTGATGTTGTGACGTGACATTTGCAGCCTGCTGCATTTTCCTGTACTTGAAGCCTTAAGTTAGTAGACTTTATTCATTATTCATTGTATCATTTTCTCTTAAGAATAACTCCAAATAATCTGATCGGTTGCAACAAGTTTTACACATTCCATTGATGACTATGGCCATGGCTTCAACAGCCACCTTGGTCAGTTCTTTTAATACTGCATTGGTTTTCCATTACCATTACCACGGTCAAGCTTTTTCACTCCCCTAAATCGGGTGAACAGTGAACCCTTAAGGTTACTCACATGACACCCTTATCTTCTCTCATTCTACTTTTTCAGCTACACAAAAGTTGCACCTTATTCACATGCAGCTAATTAACACTAACACAAACACTTGCGTTTTCTATTCTCAGTTTGCGGTGTTTGGGTGGAAGCATGGATCATAACAGTAACGGTTTTTTATTTATCATGCAGCAGCTTTTTACATCAGTAGAGTGGATGCTACACTTGACAAGAAACTTGAGCAAATTGGTACTACTGAGGCTCTTGATCTCAAAGGAAAGGTAATGTGAAGCATTTTTGTTTTCAACTTTAAGGCCATTTTGTTTGAGAAAATGTTACGAACAGAGGACACAGACCTTGTTTTGAGGACAAGCAAAACCTCCTTACTCTAAAATATACTACTGAAATTCTTCTCTCCGTTTTCATTTCTTTAAATGAGTATTTATACATGATTTCATGGTTGTCTGATAGTGAAAAGAAAGAGAGATCATAAAGCATTATCTTCATAACATAGACGCACTCCTAACAGAAATGTGCTAGCACTAGTAACTTCCTGAGAGAATTGCTCTCTACAAATTCTGTTATGACCTATGGCTAGATGGTGATGGTGCTGTAATCATTGTTGCTTCTTCCTATCAGAAAACGACTCCTATTTTTATTTTTTGTTTTCCCTTTTAATTATAAAAATGTCTTTATTTTCACTTTATTTGCTGTTTTCCAAAGTTTGTCCAAGATAGTTAACTCCTTTTCTGTTTGGGGTGTCTTGTCCTTTTTATTTTTGCCTGAAAATGTTATAACAATTCTTATAGGGTGCGGTTTCTCAAGCAGTCTTAGCTTACCAACTTTACCAGAAAAAGTTCTCTGGTACAAGATGGGAACGCTTAGAGAAGAGAGGTGCCAAGAAGCAGAGGTTGATGTGGGCCTCAACAAATGTGAAAAATCCATCTTACCCTGACACATTTTATGTTAATTCTCTTATTGGACCAGATACAGTAAGTTATATCAGTTTCCTTATTTTACCTTGATTGGATTACCATGTGAGCTAATATAGATTAATATATGTTGATGTGCAAAAGCTTGAAGTTGAGATCATTCATTATTATTTATTAGGTTGCTGAAATAACATTGTCTTCATTTGGTGCCTCTATTGATTTCAACCTTACTAGGCCAAGCTCTTCATGCATTCATAGACCATGGTATTCTTTCAAGAACTCTTGATGCAAAAGTATCAGAGGCTCAAGACATTTACAATGCAATTGAGAGAAGTTGGGGATTGATTGGAGTTCCGTTGGATCACAACTGGAACATGAGATGCTGGATTCTTTCACAAAAAGCTTTGACAATGTGCTTGAATGCATGCAAAAGAAGGCTAAGCTTAGGGATTTCATCAGCTTATAAACCGTTATTTCAGGTTAACTAGTACACAAGTCTAAGGCACAAATATTTGGCACTTTTTTGTCTGACATTATGAAATTAGTGCTGTCTAAGCTTAAAACTTTGGCTTGTAACTAAAATAGTATTATGGACTACTAGTTGGATTAAGCTTAAAATGTAAAAGGATATAAAAAAAGAGTTATTGTGTAACATAAATTTTTTAAAAAAGGAAATTAAAAAATAGCTTTGCAAAATGCAAATATACCACCTATTTGTTTGTTCAAGAAGCTCCTTCGTCTTCTTTACTAGTACAAGTACATTGATACTGACATAATGTGAGCCTTAGATAACAAAATGAATTGTGATAAATAAATAAAAATTAAATTTTTGTGTATTGTTGTATTAAATTATTAATTAATTAGAAATTCTTATAAATATGACATTTAAAAAATACACAATAGTGTAAATTATGTTTTTTACACAATCTGTCCATTTAAATTAAATTTACAGAAAAATGAGCTACGAAAAAATGTGGTAAAAAATTATTATTTACTCAAAATGCATTGTTGACATTGTAATATGCAGCTAGTAGATGTGTAAAATACTTAACTTTACCGCTTACAATAATTCTTCAATTTCTTTCTCTCACGTCTGGAAGCTTAAAAACCCGTTAAACGGAAATTGTAACATGAAAACCAGCATGCACCCTGTCTTACTCAATCAGTCTTTCATGTATATAACCTTGTTGGTTGTGACATGATAGATAATTTTATTTTTTAAATATATAATTATGAGTTTAATATCTGATTTGTTTGATATATATAAAAAAACATATGTTAAAAAATATCAATATTTCAGCACTTCAATCGAAAGATATTCAAGTTCACACCAAAAATAAATATATATAAAAAAATAGAAACATTGTCCACTTGGACAGAGAGGATAAAACAAGAGTGAGAAAGTAGATGGGTTGTGTGGTGTAGTTGGGAATGCCACGCTTTCCACGTAGGCTTGGGACACGTTTGCACATCCACAATTTTCCACAACCATTCTCTTATCTTCTTCCTGTGTGATCCTGAACAAACAAAACAGAAAAGAATGGCCCTGCAGGCACCTAGCTTTCACATCGTCAATGGCAATGCTTGCCTGAGACGACCCTTGATGAACCCTTTTGCTCTAAAGTCATCCTTCTTCTCTGGTTCCCTCAATCTCTATCTTCATCCCAATCACCACCATCTTACTTCAGCTCCACCCAGGATTTCCATGCGCGTCGCTTCCAAACAGGCCTATATCTGTCGCGATTGCGGGTTAGTGGGTTACCCTTCTTTTCTTTTTTTCATGATTGATACTATCAATTATTCAATTAACTTATCTTTTGCTTTTGCTAATGTTATTTATTGTTAATTGATGCTATGCTGCAGGTATATTTACAAAGACAGAACTCCCTTTGAGAAGTTGCCTGATAACTACTTCTGCCCTGGTAATTTCCTCTTGTTAGTTGCCCATCGCAAAATGCCATTTTATCCTGCTCATATTTATTCTTCATTCATGAGTTTTGTAAATTACTTTTAAAAAACAAAGAGTTTAATTTATAGATTACCATGCACTTATAAAAATTGGCCTTTTTACTATGTCATGTCATTCTATTCATTAATATATGATATGATGATAAAATAAATATTATAAGATAGTCTATATAGATTAAACTCAGAGAGATTGATGGTACATTGGCCATATATACACACAGCATGTATGGTATGGATGAATATGTTCGTTTCTATCTTGCTTTTCAATTGGAGTTCCCCAATGAGTCAGGCTCTTGTAAATTGTAATGTTAACAGTGTGTTTGGATTCTTTGAAATATTAGCTATCGTGAGTTTAGGTAAACAAATGTTCATATATTTTAGTCTAAAATTGATTTTAAGTTGCAGTAACTTAACAGTAATTTAATTTTATTGTTAACTTGCTTTCAGAATAAAACATTTAAATATAGTAAATCATATTACTTCAAAGTTCAAAATTTATTTTGTAAATACTCACCCGAACACAGTTATGATAAGATAGAAAAATGTGGTTTTGGAATGGTTAATGGTCAGGCAGCTCTTGTTAGAGCTTGGTAGAAACAGAAGAGTTGAAAGAAGTTGGTAAAGTGCATTATCATTGCCATAAATAAAGTGTTTTGCAGTTTGTGGTGCTCCAAAGCGAAGATTTAGGGCCTATGCACCGGCTGTCACTAAAAATGACAATGACACAGCTGTTAGAAAGGCACGAAAAGCAGAACTACAGAGAGATGAAGCAATTGGGTGAGCCATAAATAAATCTTTCTGTTTCCATGCCTGCCAAGGCATTATTATACTATCTATCAGCATTATTTTGGCGTTAACATTATGAAATAAATTTTCCACAGGAAGGCATTTCCTATTGCAATTGTCGTGGGAATTGCAGTGCTTGCAGGATTATATTTCTATCTGAACAGCCAATACTAGGCTGAATGAATGTTCGATTGCAGTGCCCTTTAACATGGGGTGTAGTTTGTTCCGGTTCTTTCCCTTTTCTTTTGTTCATTCTGTTGTAAGCACCAAAGTGGCCATACAATAAATTGTACAATTATTTTGAGAGAGAAGAATGGTCATGTTTATCAACCCAGGCGGGTGAAGGATCGATCCAATGTAGCCATAGAGAGAAGAATATATTTATTTACTTTGTTGCCATTAACGTGATAAGAAGCATTTTATATATATATTTTTTATGTTTTTCAACAATGTCGAAATGAAAGGTAGCAGAAGGATAAGGACTCTCATAAGAGACCTCCACACATTTCTTCTTTATTGAAATTGTTCTCTTCACACCACTTCCTTTCAACTTAAGGTGATATGACTCCATTCATAAATGTGAGTTAGTAGATATTAATTGCCCCACATTTCCAGGAGCCATTTAAAGATATTCATCTCCTTCATTCAAAGATGAATGTGAATTTAAGAAAGGCCGAACTACACTGTCTACACATCTAGGACTAGGAGGGCCAAATTGTCTCTGGAAGACTGGAACCAAAGATTGAGAGAGATGGGAAAACAAGTTGGAATCGGAACCAATTTGCAAAAAGATAGATTAAAATGGATCAAAGAAGCTGCAACAAAGACATACTTGAGACTAAAATCTTAAGAAGAAAAAAAGTCATAGAAGGGAAACTGGGAGCAAATAAAAACACACGAGTTTGGTGGTGGTAAGCAAATTCCATAAACTCAACATAATGAACAGAAGAAACATTTCATTCAGGAAGGTACTTTGACTTTGATAAGGGAATAGGTAGTGATGGATATCTAAAATTGATTTGGTCTGATAACATGTGTTAGACGTGTTACAGCCACACAAGATAAAATCATTGAAATGCTAACCTTGATTTATATAATTATATTAATAATAAATCATACTTCTAAGTTCTAACTAAATAAAGAAGTAAACTATAAAATAAAGTAAACAGCAAAGTATAAAAGTTAATCTAAAAAATAATTTAAGATGTTCTTAATCATTTCAAGATATTATATATATGGTAAATCATAAAGTGAACACTCCATTCTGAGAATTACTTAGCATATGCAGAATGAGGTATCTATCTCATTAAAATCCCATGAGAAGAACCACCAGGAAAAGCATCTTGTGAATGTAAGAGGGAGGTACTTGTTTTGTTCTGTGTCTCAGCGTCACCAAAACAGTAGACAGGAGCCTGCCAGTGTTTATCCTCAAGCACCGCACCAACCTCAAATGTCATCACATGAGCAACCATCCCTGCACCCACCACAACAATAGGAATGCTACATTTATATTTTATCATTCACAAATATACACTACTCATCCCGTCTCAAAATGACAGCACTTTTTTAGCCTCTGAAGAAAATTTCAAATTGACTTACATTCTCACTTTTCAATAAGATATTTAATAATCCGGTTGCCTTGAAACACTTAATAATGCATTCCGGATTCATAGGAAGGAAGCTTAATTGGACTGAATCAGACTTTTTATTCTATAATTGATCAGCAAAAAAAATCCTACATAATGGAGAGATAGTGGGGGGAGGTAACAAAACCTATACTTTCCATTACAAAACCAATAAACCTGAAAAAGATGGATTATTTTGTGAAAGAATTTATGGGCATATTATGCTCAGCTGAAATACAAATCATAAAATTGAAAGTACCGGAAATTCCTAGTTGAAATAATACTGTAGTAATTCTCTACAAACACTGGTACTTAATTTTTTTTAATATATGTAAAAAAACCTTAAACATGAATCTTTTGGGACGGAAGGAGTAGTAAACAAGATAATAATTCTGAATGGTAGTGTATAGAGTAGTAATTGACTAACCGGAGGAGGAGAAGATCCACTTGACGGGTCTTCGAGTGAGGACATCCTCGTAGTAAGAAATGAAGTCAACTTTCTCCCAAACATTGCAGAGGAAGTTGTCGACATGCTCCTGACCGAGGTAGTTGGCGCCGTGGAGCCAGTTGGGGCGGAGAATGCCAACCTCGAAATGGACGATTTTGCAGGTTTTGTCGAAGGGTTCGAGGGTGTAGTAAAAGGAGGTTCCATTGTCCCATTCGAGGTCGTATTTGAGCACACCCAACTGGTGTTGAATGATGTTGAAGTTGCGACCGTTGGGCCAGTCGTACCACAAGTCCGTTTTCTGGAGATCGCCGCTTCGGTTTATGAACAGAACCGAGTGGAACTGTTGCGGCCAATCAGCTGGAACTGGAACTGAAACTGAATCATCCGCCATTATTAATAAGGAATATTGTTGAAGAAAGAGGAATATGAACAACAATTTATTAATGGCTTCTGTTGCAGAGGCCATTGCTATTGAAGGGGAAAGCAAGGAGGAAAAGAAAAACAAAACAAGATAAGCAATTTGCTGTCACTGTGAGCTGTCCAATTTATGCTTTGCAGTCAGCGGTAAATAAATATACAACCTCTCTCATCCTTCGCTTATGTTCATTATATAATTCAATAAAAAAATAATATGATATTTTTATCATAATAAAAAAATTAAATTCCAAAAATAAGAATTTCATCTCTTTTATGAAAAAGTTTTCATTATAATAAACTAATTAAAAAACATTCCCAAGAAAATATTATTTCTCAGAAAAGTTAATATTATTTTTTTAAAATTTATATCAAGCATGAAAAAAAAATTGAACCTATGATTCTCAAGGAGAAAAAAAATTCTCTTACCAAATGTCCCAAAAAGAAAATGAATACTATAATTTTGATTTTAACAAATTTCTTCGTGGGAAGGCCTAAGATTGTTCCGATTCGTTTTGTTTAGGGTTTTATTACAATTTTTTCCTCTTTTTGGTATAAATCACCTGTATCTTTTCTCAAAGATAATTATGTACAATTTAGATTGGAGTATTAAATAATTGAAATAAATTTTATTTTATTTTTTTTATTTTTTTCATGTGCATAATCAAAAATCAAATTCTCTTAACATGCTAGAAAAACTCAACTATCTAACAACTTTAGTAGAATTTATTGGTTTTTTTGTTAAAATGTTGGACAATTATTGTATCTTAATAAGAAAAAATTGGATTGATGTAAGAAAAAATAAACTGAGAATTTGACGATTTGATAACAAAGGGACTGGATTTTTTTTTTTTCCATGACCATACGATAGTGAAGAGATGGATCCAAATTCACTGCATCCGTTTATTCACGCATTCAGACATTCAGCTACTTCGAATTAGTGGTATTTGCAAAACGGTTTGGATCGGTTTTTGAGTAAAAAAAATATTCAATCTAAAGATTAAAACAACTTATTTACAGTTCTTTTCAGTTTTCAGATTGGATTGTTTTCTTAAAAAATCCGATCCAATCCGCAAGCAACTACATCAAATTAATGAAACCATCGTAGTAGCAACGATACCCTTGATTTATTTGCTTTATTAGTGTAGCTTATTTGCCTTTTCTTGATAGAACAAACCAATTCAATAGTAACATGAACATATAAAGGGGGTAAAACGTTAGAGTTCAAAATATCATCATGAACAAAGATGCATTTTCACTCCTACCAGGCACATTTTAAAAAGAGATACACGGTTAGAACAGAAAAAGAAAAATCCAGAATCAAGCATTTCAAGCCACAACACATTACACTCACAATATATATACAATGGGAATGCTGAACGAAAGGCTTACAGAATGTCGATCACAATCTTCTAGTTTCACGGTTTCAGCCCTTTTACCGATCTCTAGTAGTTAATACAAACCTTTATGTTGCAGTTAGCCAGCCCTTATTTATAGTGAAAAATATGGTAGAGCAGATATTTTTTCATTGTTACAAATGAAAAGATTGTTCTCAAAGCTACTGATTCCCAGTAATGGGACCACCCGGAAACTTCTTGTACTGCGCCAAAGACCCATGCGCAAACGATTGGCATGAGAATTGTAACGCAAAGAAAAACAAAATCCAACTAAATAACAAAATTGGAATTTCATCATTTAAACAATGAAATGAGACTCATTGGGTTTATGTTGATTGATTCTGGGGGTTGCTCTTGTCCAGATATCCACTTCCATAAATCTGGATTCTCCTGTACAACAGAAATATGAATTTAAAGGTGGCACTAACTTGAATCAACAGATCTGTCTCTCAAACTTATGCAACTAGTTGCTATCTCGTTTCCATTCTGTATCAGAGCAAAATCATCAAACAAACTACATTTACTACTAACATTCTCAATTTACAGACTCGAGATCTAATTCGCTCATAAAAAGTGTACAAAGTAGTTAAGTTCCAAAGGTGCTAAAATAATCTTACTATCTCCAACTTATTTTGGATTAATCTCATGAATTAGCAAGATTCAAATCACTCCATCCTTTTTTCATTGTACTATAAGAAGCTACATTTTCCATTTAAATATTCCAAACATAAAAAGGCCCTAGTAAAGGAGATACATCAATTGTTAACAGGAAAATAACCAGAATTAAATAAAGCATTGGTACATTGAAAAATATTCTGGACCTTTGTACAGGTGAAATTAATTGAATGAAGTCCATTTTCGCATACAAGCAGGGAAAAAAAAAAAAAACACGTCTAAAACACCCAGGCTCTAGTTGCAAAGACATAGTAGGCCCTTTTAAATGGATAAACAGGTTACCTCCAAAAATTCATGAAATTAGACCCAATATATCATTATTTATTAAAGGTCTTAAAGTTTGAATTTTCAGATAGCATTTTCATCATACTAAATATGAAGTTCATCCCAACTAAACAACAATGTCTGAGTTTTGACATGGAGTTATAAGGTTATCCTCTGAAATAAGGTAGATAACAGAAAAGAACTATATATACTTTATTCTGCTCTAATAGTTGGAGTTTGACAAGATTCCAACAATAGAAACAAACATTGTCTAACTGATCATAGTGGAATTAAGATCCCTGGTAATGTTCGCAGAACCTCTCAATGAACACCAAAAGAAGCTAAGCAATTTGATTTATCGTTGTTTACAAAGATCAACCACATGAGTTCATGACAACACATTTTCAGAGAGAGGGGATGATAACTACTGAGCTTGTTTTAATTGAATATGGCAGTCCAAGAACCAAATCAAAATACTACACATAGAAACTCCAGTTACTCGAATGCCATTTGCTGGCATGAAATATTTAGTGCATGTTTTGATGAATGTTGTTGAAATTAATTTTGAATGGAATTGATTTTAAAGTAATGTGATTTATATTTGAATGTTTTTGTTATAGAATCAAATTAGTTGTAAAATTCAGTATAAATTTTCTAATCAAACACAAAAGTTACTCAAAGTTACATCAACTCAGAATCAATTTTGAAATCTTGTGCAACATGAAACTAAACATGTAAAAGTTGATCTAAAACTAATTTTGGACGCAGAATCAATTATCCAAAGTGAAACCAAAGACACACTTGGTATTAATATGTAAAAGAGGAAAATAAAATACCGAGTCGAGGAGATGAATGAGAGCTCGTACGCGATATTGATCCAAGGAGTTAATGTTGTCCTCTACCCATTTTCCGAGCACCAAATCGAGTTCGAGGAAGCCTCGCTGCTTGCTTCAATATAATAGCCTATTGGAATTGGGAAAGGTATCACATCACTTTTAACATCATATATGAATCAAAATTGGATGATTAAATAAAGAAAGAAGGGGAACCTGTTGAACAAGAGTCTTTTGCTTTCTTCTGAGATGGAAAGAAGCCATTACAATGATTTAGCTGTTGTGTTGTGTTACCTTAGTTATGAATTCAATTGAAGAGGAAGGAACCTTTCTCTGCTTTCTGCTTTTAGCGGGTAAGCTACCATGGCTTTCTTTCCTCCACTTCCCGCCACCCCAAACCAAACGCTATGAATATGAATTGAAGAGTAGTAATGTTTTTTTCTTTTCTTTTCCTTTTTAGTATTACTTTTTCATTGATCAATATCAATTATTGTGTTTTTATTAAAGAATAGAATTAAACTTACTTATAACCCGTCCCAATGTTTTCTCCATGGTTAAGTTTATATATTTTCAAGTTCCATTTCGGAACAATACTTATAATAATTTATCATTTTTAATTATTTTTAAAAAAAAATAAAAGTTTGATCTCCAAGTTCATAAGAAACATGTAATGAGGTAAAAAAAAGAAGAAGATCGTATTTACTATTTAAATTAAAATGCCCAAAGAACTAGATTCACTTGGTATCAATGATAAATACATTATTAGTTTCTTACCTTTACACATTTTCTTGTTTCATAATCATTATCTCGCTTATTTGAGCTTCAATTGTGCCCTTTATTATAGACAATTATCTCTCTCTCTCTTAATTGTTTCATCATTTTTTTTAAAACAAATAGAAAAAAGGTTTACGGCCTAACATGCAAAGGGAGGGACAGAGGAAAGAAGAACATGCTTCCTCTTTTGCTGTATTTGTAACATGTATTAATAAATTGAGCAACTTAATGGTGTGAGAAAAGGCAAGATAGCATATTTTAAGTACTAACAAACATGCAGTAACTTGCTTTCTTTAAGCATCAGTGATCACTGACTAATGAAGCACTCGTCACTAAATTACAAAATAACTCAGAATAATACTAACAGTAACATTCAACACGTACGGTAAGTAAGACTTCCAAGGAGTGAATAATCACTTGTGTATGTGGTGACATTGAGGAATTGTTTTGGTAATCTATCATTCTCAATCTGAAAACACAAAATGGTCCTTCAGACAAACACAAACACACACACTGTACCGAATCATATTTCCTTCAATTTGGTGAAGCTGGTTCCAATTTGATTGATTCTTCAACTAACATTCATTATTCCAAACTTCTTAAAAGTTAATTTCCCGTCTCTCTGCAAAGAACTTGCCCGTAATAGCTTGATCAGGAATAAGGGAAAGCCAGACACCAGAATCAGCACCATCCTCAACTGAAACACTTCCTGCATAACCTGTGAGAGCGGTTTTCACCCAACCGGGGCAATAGGAATTGATATAAATCTTTTCACCATCAGGTCTCTCAGAAAGCTTCTTTGCCATGAACCTTGTGTAAGAATTAACTGCTAGTTTTGACACCGAGTAGTCAGTGAACGTTGGAGGCCATCCTCCTGATTTCCAACTTCCATCTTCCACTTGTTGCAGAAAAGTTGATACCATCCCATCAATCACTTCCTCTGAAAGGGATTCCTCATCACTTAGTTGCTCCCTCAATGCTTCATTCTCCAATCTCTATAGTAGTACATGTTACCCCCACCAACTTAGAATCACTTTTTATATAATTATTCTACCACAAGTTAATTCTAATAAAACTACTACTAAGGCTTCTTTATCGTGAAGGTTATTAAAGGAAGAAAAAAATTTTGTTAGAATCACACTCTTTAACATACTCTTTTAAATATATTTTTTTATTGGTTGAAATTTATTGAAAATGATAAAATTTAGTGAGTCTCATATCATATTTAATGACTTTTTTTTTTAATTTTATAATTTTTAATAAATTTTGACTAATTAAAAAGAATATATGTTCCTAGCACTTCTCATCAAGGAAACATCTATTGTGCAGGTTTCATTTCTATAAACTGTAAAATAAAAATATTTTTGAGCAAAGTATGTGGTAATTGTGTAAAGGGTTTCTATACTATTATTCACTTACAAACTACTGCTTTGTTGAATATTTTGTGAAAAAATATTTTAAAAGTCATATTAATATTAGGTGGTGATAGTCAACATAATGCATAGAAATCAAACTCGAAAGCTTTAAAGAGATATAAAATCAAATCTGATCATTTTACAAGATCATCATATTATGAATATGATGTGATGACAAAGTAAATTTCCTATTGGATGTGTGTATAAATACTTCAAACGGATAGTTTACAAAAATTAAACTCTATTTAACATTCCAAAACACGAATATTTATGCGAAAAAACATGCTTAGTGTATTCCCAGTGAATGGATATTGGATTAACGTTGTTTGCTAGTACATGAATAAAAATTTATATTCAGAAAACAACATATTTTTTACTTACATTTCGCTTCCCGTTTAGTCGACCTAAACGCGAGCTCACATTTACAATGCGTCCGCCAGCAGAGGAAGACTTCATCAATGGAATCATGGCTTTAATCATACGTTTGGTGCCATAATAATTTGTTTCAATAACCAATTTCGAATTTTCAACGGAATTATCAGACCCAAAATTGAAATTAACTCCGGCGTTATTTACCTGCACATATAGGATATATTACTGCATAATAATTCGAAACATATAATAAGGACATCTGCTACACTACATGCTATAGATATGTAACCAAAAACCAAAACTATAGTCTTTTGCTTCCTTATGATTTATTGCGGCATCCTTTGATTTCAATTTCATTTTACGTTGATCAAATAAGAACAAATCCAAGTCCCCATTTATTGAACATAAGTTCCTAACAAAAAGGCACAAATTCAATTGTAATGAGCTAGCTTATAAGGAGGTAGCTAAGCTAATTAACCACATGTATTATTTTAGAAACTTACCAGAATGTCTAAGCCACCATAATTTTCCTTCAACCACTCACAGAATTGGTTGATGGAAGAAGTATCTAGAATATCAAGTTGATGACATGCCACGTCCTGAAGACCACCCTCTTGCAAGACCTTGATTGATTCAACACCAACACTAGCATCTCTTGATGTTAGTATTACCGTTACTCCATGATCAGCAAGTTGTCTAGAGATCTCGAACCCAATTCCTCTGTTTCCTCCAGTAACCACGGCAATTGTTTCCTTAGACCACCACCTATCCTTATTATCACGAGAATTAAGGGAAGAGTAGATGAAAATCAAAATGAATGAATATGAACCTATGATGTATGAGAGGGTAAATAGCTAGAAAAAGCAACCTCTGGTGATCAGCATATGGAATGGTCCTCAGAAGAGATATCTCTTGCAATCTCTTCTCTTTTCGCTCTTTAGATTTTTCTTTGTGCCCCATGTCTTGCTAGCTTATCTCTATTGGTTTAATTAGCACAAATTATTTGAACTCTGAAATTAAGCTGGATTGCTTGGGACGATGAATTTGAAAGAGATGAAGGTGTTGTATCTCACACACACACACACACGAGATGCAAAGGAGCAAATGAGTGGCAATGCATGCATGCCACGTTGTTGGTCTAAGCACATATGTTGGCCTTTCGGTCAAATGTGTAGAACTAGACTTCAGGCAACAGAATTTTTTTTTTGAATAAGCTAATATAAGAATCTTTTTTTAAATGCATAAATTAATTTTAGTTTAGATAAATAAAGTAAAAAAATAATGTTTTAATATGAATTTTGAAAAATAAAAATAAAGTAACGGTCTTATAATTAAAAATAACAACATTTTTTTCCAAATCAAACTATCCTAAAAATGATATCAATATATATATATGTCTTAATGTAGAAACTATATGAGAAAGAACCAAATTTATGTAAGTGTTTGGATTTATTTAGGATCATCCCAAATCATGTTAAAGGGTTAGCTAATATGATTTTAGATAAACATTACCATGTTTAGTTTTATGTTGAATGATTAATTGTTGGTTCAAAATTAATTTGAAGTTTGAGCAATTTTAGATAATTTTCGTTAACTTTTATTATTAAATTGTTTTTAAATAAAATATTCAAATATAAATCTTTTTATTTTAAGATTAATTTTAACTAAAAAGGATTTTATAAAATTAATTTTATTTAAAATCAATTTTATAAGTGTTCACCTAGGAATGATAAGGTGTATCTGGACCTTACCAGTATCTGCAGAAATATTCCTAAGTGAGGTGAATAATTATCCATAGAATTGGAATCGGATACGGGATGAGATATACTCACAAGTTTACAAACACAATATGTTTAGTAATATATTATTTATACATATATTTTTTTGTGAAAATAATTATATTTTTTTATAACTAATACTTTAAGTCTCCAATGTCTACTAGTATCATTATTAGAGAATGAAAAATTCTAAATTGCCATGTGAATGATTCCATAGAGTTAAAAATCTTAAACCTTTAATTAAAATTTTTGTTAAGCGATGTAAACATTAACTTTAATAAGATGATTATTTTTATGATTTTATTTATTTATGACTTGAGTTTAAATGAATCAATATTATATTTGTTTGTTTTTAATATTATGTGTAAAGACATTTTTTTTTCTTAGAATACATATTATTATTTTATAGATTAAAGTATATTTCATAACATACAATTCTATACTTTATTTTATATTTTTTTAAAGGACCTATAATTTATTTTTAAAACATTATTTTTTATTTAATCTATTCATTCCGTATTTTAATTTAATTTTAGAAATACTCCTAGAATGCATGTAGACCTATAGTAGCAAGAAGTTAAAAGGAAAAACTTGGATAAAACAGGGGCAACCAACCTAGAGAGGAATATCCAAATAATAACATAATATCCCCTTTTCTTCTCTAGCTGTTAAGAAAAGAGGGATAACAACACAACACAATCAGAATCAGAAATGGATTGATTTCCTCATCAGCCAAGTACCCTCCTACAATCACAATTCATAATATGAGGAACCTCTCTCCCCTCTTAAATATTCTGATTCGGTTTCCACAATACCTCCCTGGAAAAACCACTGCATAATAACCCATTGCCTTATGTATTAATTAACATATATTGCTACATAAATTGAAAAAACCGTCCTCACCAATTGCAATTCCAGGTACCTTCTTCATTCTTCTTTGTATAATGACACTGCACACTATGCTTAGTCCAATTAGCTTCTGGTTAATCTCTTATGTCACTTTCTTCTCTTTCCTTTGACCCACCCTTCAATTCAATCGCTGGTTTTCTTCTTTCAGTTGTTGGTTTACGACTTTTGCGAGTTTTTGAGATTTTGACCCTTTAAACCCCACGAAACCGCTTTGCAGATCTGAGGCCAAAGTTAGCATCTTTCGGTTCTCCACAATTCAAATGCTCCATTGGGTATTTCCAATTTTTTATTTTCTGAGATTCTGAGCGAAAGAGCATGTCCGGGGCAGGCCAAGCCATAGACATGGAGCACGTGGGGTTTTCGAAAGCGAAAGCCGATCATGGCCGTGGCAAGAAAACGGGTCCGGTTTCGATGGATCACGTGCTTCTTGCACTGCGCGAGACCAAGGAGGAGAGGGATCTTCGAATTCGGAGCCTCTTCAATTTCTTCGATGCTGCGAATAATGGGTACTTGGACTATGCTCACATTGAGGCCGGTTTGTCTGCACTGCAGATTCCCCCTGAGTATAAGTATGCAAAGGAGCTTTTCAAGGTGTGTGATGCTGATAGGGACGGAAGGATCGATTACCGCGACTTTAGGCGGTACATGGATGACAAGGAGTTGGAGCTTTACCGCATATTTCAGGCTATTGATGTGGAGCACAATGGCTGCATTCTCCCTGAAGAGCTCTGGGATGCACTTGTCAAGGCTGGTAGGTATTCTGGTACTACTACTTTGTTCATTGTGTTTTGTGCCTCGTGGCTTGTAAGTTGTAATTATTGCATGTAAATCATTCGATCACATACATATTAACATATATGGTAAGTTTGTTGATTTTTGTAATAATTACTTCATGCCTAAGATGGATTCTGATTGTTGACATACCTAAGATGATTTCTGATTGATCGGCAGTGCAACAATCTTTGCATTCACAATGCATGGAAGTGAAATTATTATTTAATTGTTCGTGTTGTAGGTGTTGTTGTTTTCTATCTGTTCTCTTCATCCTTTCTGTGCTTATGGTGATGTAAGTATGTTGTTGGCTGTTCATTTTCCATGAGTGGGCCAAGACATGTTGACATTCGATGTTGTTCCTTAAACTGGCATTGCATTTGGTCGTGGTTGTGAAGTGGGTGAGCTTGTGGTGGGAATGGTTTTCGTTTATGATAGGACTTTCGTGGTTGTAATCATAACAATTATGTGTGAGAAAAGGTTGAGTCTTGACTCTCGAGAGACTGCAGGGGTTTTACTTTTGTTCATAGCTTTGGTGAATCCTAGTGATTTATGAATAGGTATCTTTTTTGAAGATGTACTGCTGTTTTTGTTTATAGATTCAAAAGAGAGAGAGAGGGAGAACTTTGGGAATAATTCTATGAGTATGCATGGTGCTTTAGATTTGTGAAACCTGGTTCAGCTTCAATCTTTGATGGCAAATTCTATTGCATGTTTGTTACTTCTTTACTTGCTTTTTTTTTTCTCTCTGTATGTAGTGATCTGCTCAGTCATTTATAATTCATATAGGTTTTCTAGATGGTGTTCCTTGGTGCCTTTTGTGGATGCTTTTTCTGTTGTTTCATTTTTCCTGCAGTATCAATTGTAAGCATATTCAGCTTGTATGTTGCAGGGATTGAAATTGACGAGGAAGAGCTTGCTCGCTTTGTGGAGCATGTTGACAAGGATAATAATGGAATTATCACTTTTGAAGAGTGGAGAGATTTTCTTCTACTTTATCCTCATGAAGCAACTATTGAAAACATATATCATCATTGGGAGAGGGTGTGCCTTGTTGACATTGGAGAACAAGCTGTTATTCCCGAAGGCATCAGCAAGCATGTGCACAGGAGCAGATATTTTATTGCAGGGGGGATAGCAGGAGCTGCTTCTCGTACAGCAACTGCTCCACTTGATCGTCTAAAGGTGGTCTTACAAGTTCAGACTGGACGAGCTTCTATTATGCCGGCAGTGATGAAGATATGGAAACAAGATGGCTTATTAGGGTTTTTCCGAGGTAATGGATTGAATGTTGTGAAGGTAGCTCCAGAGAGTGCCATCAAGTTTTATGCTTATGAAATGCTGAAAAATGTAATTGGAGATGCTCAAGATGGCAAGTCAGATATTGGTACTGCAGGAAGACTTTTTGCAGGTGGTATGGCTGGTGCAGTTGCACAGATGGCTATCTATCCAATGGATCTTGTCAAAACTAGGCTACAGACTTGTGCTTCTGATGGTGGAAGGGTTCCTAAGCTTGTCACACTTACAAAGGATATATGGGTCCATGAGGGACCTCGGGCTTTCTACAGAGGGCTTGTTCCATCTCTTCTTGGTATGATTCCTTATGCAGGGATTGATCTCACTGCATATGACACCTTGAAAGATCTATCCAAGAGATATATTCTTTATGACAGTGGTATGGTATTACTGCAACCACATTATCTCTTGAACTTAATGATTTTATTTTACCAGTTTGAAATTTTTTAATGACAAATTAACACATGTAAATTCAACCTTTGAAACTTAAAACATGTTATTCTTTTTTCTCCTTTACAGATCCCGGTCCTCTAGTACAACTCGGATGTGGGACAGTTTCAGGTGCTCTTGGAGCTACTTGTGTCTATCCGCTGCAGGTTATTCGTACAAGGTATAAGGTCGTGTCAGTAGTAGTATTATTTCTCTGCTCTCCTTCCCCCAAAAGGAAATGTGGAGTGGGGGAAGTATAAGTTTTGTTCTTTTAAGTTAATTTTCTTATTGATACTTTATGTGTGCTCTCTGTTGACATAGCATTACCATGATTCTCAGACTGCAGGCACAACCTGCCAATAGTACTAGTGCTTACAAGGGAATGTCTGATGTATTCTGGAAAACTCTCAAGGATGAAGGCTTTAGAGGTTTCTACAAGGGGCTCATTCCTAATCTCCTCAAAGTTGTGCCAGCTGCAAGCATTACTTATATGGTTTACGAAAGTATGAAGAAGAGTCTAGATCTTGACTAGAGTGTCATAGTTAAACTAGCTAATTTCAAATATTATAAAGTCTTGAATTGTTGATGATGACGAAAAAAGAACAGAGATTACTAGTCCTGGTAGGAACTATTACAAATAGTCATTCTTCTGAGGATATCTTAAAACACGATTTTGTAGTCAGAAAGTTTTTCCCCATGCTTATCTGAACTAAAAAATTGAGAAATTAGGTTGTATTCTAGATATACCAAGTTAATAGGTGTCATCCTTTTCAATCTGTACTTTTCCCACTATTTCCTATAGTCAAAAGTGAAGGCACATAATTGTGTTTCTCCTCTATGTTCATGTCACTAGAAATACCATTTACTTACAAATTGACGTAAGGATTTGAGTGAATAAAATTGATGGACGGGATGATGATAAAAGTAATTATTATGAGTTTTCCAGTGAAGAAGATTCGGTTGGTCAAATTTCTTTCTGCTGAATGTACTATGTAACTAACCCTACATGCAAGTGCAAGGAACATGTGTTGGAAACGAAATAAAGATTACTAGCGTACTTAGGTTCAGTACACAGAATTGCTTATAGAGTAAACCTCGGACTCTGATAGTTTGGAATTACTGCCTGGTGAATATCTCTATTCTCTTTTGGGGATCCAAATTGCCGACAAACAGTGTTGAACCACACCACTGACAAAGAGAGTTAAAGATAAATATGTTTACAAAGAGAGTTGAAAATTATCGACAAACCAAATCATTGGCCGGAGATCACCATGGAGGAGGTGCCATACAACGGTTTATCATCTTTGATTGTTGAAAGTAAGGAGAAATATTGTTGAATTTTTTGACAGTGTGACGGAGAGAAAAGTGAGGAGAGATGACAGTTTAAAAGCAAAAAACGTAGTTATTTAGAATCAATTACTATGAAAATTACAAGATTAATAATCCAAATAAGTTAATTTAAAATTGAATTGACATTTCATTGCTATCAATTGAATTGGTTAGTATTTCAAGTTCTATGATATTTTAAAACTCCTCATTCAAACCCATATATGGTAAAACTTCCCATGTGATATGCAACATGATTGTTCATGACTTCCTGTCATAAGCTTGGCATACTCATACGGGAGATGTTCTTCTACGCGTAAATTGCATACTTACAGTTTTCATATTCGAAACATGGACATATCACACATAGCACAAATATGAACAGTAATAGACAGAACAAAGTAAATAATGACAATATTCATTTTTCTTTCTTGATGCCAACAAAGAGTTCACCTCTTTATTTATGGCTTCCAACAAAAAACACAGGAAAATATTACATTTATCTCAAATCACTCACTCACTACCTCCCTACCTGAGTCAACCATTCAAACTGACAATTGTGACAAGAATAGGTGGAAAAAGAAACAGAACAGTAAATGAGCTACATAGCAACAAACACAAACATTGATTTTAAGATGAAACTACAGTCTGTGCATGTCTGGCTTAGCTAGCTGCAAGGTTTTAAATTGTGGACGTGGTTTTGTAGTGTTCTTTGTTATTGTGAACATGTGTCATTGATACGGCTACGATTGTGGTCATGTTGTGATCATGGACACCACAAAAATCTTGGTGTTACAACCGAAATCACGGCCACAGACTGTTTTTTAAAACCTTAGTTAGTTGAATCACCAGTACAGGTGCAGCTTCGTGAATTGAACCTGGAAGAAAGGCTTTGCCTTCCCTAAGCCTTTATGAATTGCCTTTTTGATACTCCTTTTGAATTGTTGTCATCTTCCTCTTCACTTTCTTCTTTCTCCATATCAGGATGTACTTAGCTTGGCCAGTAGATTAGACGGCAATTGGAATGCCGGACATTGGTGGTTTCTTATCTCTCATATATAACCACTCCAAAAGCAGTGACTAGTGGAACGATTACCATCAGATTCCAACATATTAGGGTATAGAAAAAGCGGACAAAAGACAAACAGATAAGCATAGCTAGGCATTAAAAAAAAAAGAATCAAACCACATTTCAATCTCTCATAAGCATTCTATTACACACACAAAAGAATATTATTGTTCGTCTGCTTTAGAAAAATTTCTCTCGCAATATTCCATGAGCCTGTTATTCCACGTCTCACGACCAACAAGAAAGGATTATTAAATATTAAAGGGCTTTGAAAAACAGGTAAAAAGAAGTGGAAAAAATGGTATAATAATAAAAAGGTAGTTGGTTAAAGTAATTATATGGACAAAATAGGTAAAGAGACAATAGGGTTGTGGATAAGCACTTGTGCATTTTAAAAATGTGGTGGTATGCATGGGGGTTGCTAAATTCGGCATCAAGTATACTATAATTAAAGAAAGCCAATGCTCTACTTTTTTCTTATATATTTTTATTCCATACGGAGACAAATAGCAATTATTGGAACCCCTCGTAATAAAATAGTTCCCCTAATTAGGTCAAGTGGTCACTTCTTTCTCTCCTTGGCAAAGCACACTTTGGTTGGTTCGAGCCTTGAGCCTTGAGCCTTGAGTTTGTTTTTCTGAGTGAACCTTGGTTATCATCGCAAATTAAGAAAAGCTTTAGAAAGTCCCTCAAAGAAATGACTAGGCATTGCTTGTTTTATCCACATACACAAAATGTTACTCTTTACTTCAGCATAGCTTTCTTATTTGTAGTTTTATAGTAATTAACAATGAGATATGAATCGACAATTTTATTTAATTATCCAAATTCGCTTATTAGTGGGTACCACTGGCACTATTGATGACCTATGAACATCCTATCTTTGATGACAGGTGATGCCTAAATTTTTCTTCAGGTAGCGAATAATTAGGAAGCTCATCCAGACACGGTATCTTTCATACGTAACATTTGTAGCAAATATTAGCAACCTCAACCAGTGGATTTACCATAACCAAGAAACCAAACACATGTTTTCCCCAAATTTCTCCCTTAAGGTCCCCCACTGATAACTTTATGGGCCATTAGAGTGCGTTCGGTTTGGTATGGTATCGATGGAAAAAAGAAGAGAGCAATGGTATATGTAATAAGAGAGAGATAGGAAGAAAAGGAAAAGATAGAGAGAGAAAGTAATAGATCATATGGGCAATGTGATTAAAAAAGAAGAGAGAAATAGAAAGAAAAATGGAATTGAAAATGAGATGAATGAGTATAATTTTTGAGAAAAAAACTTAGAATATTACCTTTCAATCTATTTTTGTTTCTTTTAAGAAAGATCAGAAAGAATAGAAAACAAGAATTCGTTGGTGATCATCTTTCTAATTTCATATTTAGGATTGTCATCCTTTGCATATATAGTTTTTTGCTAGGAAGGGAAAAAATTATCCTCTAATAAATTATTAAAGGGTGTTAGTGACATTTTTCTAAATCCAAAGTAATAATACATAAATCACTTTTTATTTAAAACATCTCATCAACATTTTTTTTTTCTTTTTATCATATCATAGAATCTATCATATTTATAATTTTTATCTTTGTTAGATATTTATAATTTTTATCTTTGTTAGATAACACATTGGATGTCTATCAAACATTTTCTAATTACTTAAAGAAGGCATTCCATTAATAGTTAACATACAAAGATATTATGATTGCAATTACGTGTATTATGGTGGACGTGCCGGAGTGGTTATCGGGCATGACTAGAAATCATGTGGGCTCTGCCCGCGCAGGTTCGAATCCTGCCGTTCACGTTTTTTGGCTCTATGCGTCCAAGCACCTTGCATTTGCAACTAATAAAGCAATGTAAATCCACGCCCACATTCCCAATCTTAAACAACATCCTCTCTTCCAACTCAAACTCAATAATAACCCACTATGCACTTGTGAGTAAAATGTTCTTGTGTGTAATTAGATCTTTACACTTCAAGTTTTTTAGCTCTTCATCCAGCTCGAGAGCATTGATATTGGGGGCCATATTGGTTCATGACAATGCATCACCAGAAATGTGTCACTTATTCTCAGTAGAGTAAAATAGTTCTCTGAAGATATTAGGTCAATTATATCTACTCTTGGAAGATAAAAAGATCTCTGAATACATACCGTCGATTAAATTAGTCTCTACATTTCTTAAGTTAATTAAAATTAACATGAATTGTCATGCTAGATGCATGATTCAAGTAACTTTCTTTCACCCCCTTTCACGCAACGTTATTTTGGTATTTGGAAGGTAAGAAATTGCATTATCAAATCTTGTCCAAATTACTTTCTTCATCCTCTCGCATTCAAACTGGCTGGTTTTTGCTACCAATTTCATTTAACAAATAACCAAGATCTTTAACTTGCCATTCAGCAAATTGGAGCTTTCTTCCTTCTAGAACTGAGTTTTTTTTTTTTTTTTGGATGAATTTCTAGTACTTAGATTACCATTCTTATCAAGCAATAAATTTTGAAACTAAAATCTTCACCCTTCTCTATTCAAACGAAGAGTTTTGAATTTTGATTCAATAAAATTTTAGTCGGATCTCATGCTTAAGCCACCCTCGGGATCTTGTGTCGTTGTCAAATACATTGATGGCCGCTCCTTTTAACTTTTGCGAAAGTTTCATGAGTAAGGACCTTTCCAATCTCGAAGCAACCCAGTAAAATATCCAATTTCTCCTAGACTCTTGAGAAATAATTTTATTTTTAAAACTAATCCCAATTCATTTTTACATTTTAACACTAATTCAGTATGATTAAAGAAATAATTTAACTATTTATTCAATATCAATTTATTAAGTTAGAATGTGTGACAAATTTAATGTATAAATAATTTACTCTTATCAATCCATTTGCTACTCCTGAGTCCTGACCACAAACAGTGCGTGGCACTTCCGGAGGCTTCTATGGCTATGGTGTCAAGCATGAAAAGTGACAAGTGTCCTTTAGCTTCCACATTCTGCTACGTGGATCCCGAACCTTCTTTCTTTTCACAGACTCACTTCACTTCGCTTTCTGTACAAACTCCAACGGAATCATATCCGATCCATCAAACTATATATATAAGCGTACGTGGTACTAGAAAAAATAACAGCGACACCGACAGCATCAAGCAACCAACACAAACTGATTTCTCATTTCGTAGCATCAACCGCTAACTATCCAGATACTAATTTTCGCTTTGGTTTGGTTCAATTCTGTCCGCAGACATGGTTTTCAGGCCAATGGTACGGTTTTCTAAATTTTCTTCCTTTTTCCTCCGTGTTTTTTCTTTTCTAATCCTTACTCGACGTTCAACATGTGGTGCAGAGTGGTAATTGGTTAGCACTGTTAAGAAACAGTTATGGAGGTAAAGCCGCGTACGCAACCTCAACAGCACCAAAGATGAAAGCGTATGCAGCTGCGGCTGATTACGGACACAAGCAACAACATGGGAAGTCGGCCAAACGGGACTTTGTGGCAATTTACGTGGCGATTGGGATGATAGCTCTGTCCACAGGGCTGGGTCTCCACACTGCGTGGCAGCAACTGAGGAATTCCCCGACGGTGAGCGTGAAGAAGCAGAGGAGGGAGACCCTCCCCGAAGTGGTGGAACCCGACCACGTGGCGGAGGAGGCTGAGAAATTCATGAAGAAATCCTTCTTCAGGAAGGTGGCGCACGTGCAAGAGCGTAGCTACCCTGATCACCACCAAATCCTTAGTCCCATTCACGGAGATGCCTATACTTATACCCCTCGTGTCGAGACCCTCAAGTCCGTTGGGGTCGATCCCTCGCACGTGTGACTAGATAATTACTCTAGTTTTTGCTTTTCTTACAGGTTGTAAATAGAACTCTTAAGTGTCTATCTATGTGACTTGTGCTCTGCCTTTTAATATCTCAGTTTTGTGTTAGTAAGTTAAATGTGAAAATTTCATGCCAGGCCTCTCTGCGGGTATTTTTACAATTAGTAAGAATCAAGGGAATTATCAAAAAGTGCTTCCATATAAAATATCCTTGCAATACAAAAGAATTTTGTACATTATACTTTTAATTAATAATTTTATTATACATTGACAATCATGATTAAATTGTGCAAAATACGACATTTTATTGGCAACCTCATAAAATTGGACTATGTATATGGCGTAAATTTCCAATTAACGGGACCACATAAGATATCCTTAATCTAGGGAGGGACAGCACAAGAAATTGATCGAGTTAATTAATGTTGGATGTCCACGAGGGTTTTTCTTCTAGTTGACGCGGAGCTTTCAAAGAAGGTTTGATTATGAAAGTGCAAGTTACTTCCAAATTTTGCTAATATCAAATGCATGGAATACTTAGCCCTGAAGCACCTGCTTCTGGACCTCACTGCTTAAATTTGTTTCTCTGTATGCCGCAGCTCTAACACAACAATTTTGGAAATTCAACGTCTTCTGAACTCTCTCCCTCAATACTCATTGTTACAGATCTTCTTTCGTAAGAAGCTCTTGAGGGTTGAGGGTTCGAAAGACTTTTAGTTTCCAGAATTTATGTAGAACCAAAAAAGCTTTGTAGAAAGTGTATACTTTGGTCTTCGAAAGGATAATTTATTGTGATTGAGATCCTTAAAAATAGCAAAATGTCATTTAGGTTCGTGAGAGTGGAATTTTATTTGTCAATTTAGTTTTAACATTATTTGCCTATATGGCAATTGGAAGTGCTCAACTGAATAACACTCAACAATTCAATATCTATATGTGACAAGTGAACAATTTTATCAAGGATTAAAAAATGATGATATTTACTTGTCATTGTCATTCACCTATAGACAGTCAATTGTTACATATCCACTAGATCACTTCATGTTATTCATGTGTGTATCATCAATTGTCATATAAGTAGTTACGATATCACGTAGGTACAAATGTACAAATGTTAACTTTAACATAACAGATAAATTATACTTTCAAAGACTTAAGGTCATTTTAATACTCTTAAAGACATGAGTGATAATAGACCAGACATTTGACTTGCAAAGTGACAATTGATTTTTTTTTTTATTGTTATATAGATGGTTTGTTATTAGTAATAAATTTTGTTCTAGATCTAGTCCGGTAAACCAAAACCTCTTTCATCCCAATCTCAACCGTACACAAGGTATAAAACCTTTCCTCTAACAATATTAAGAATCGAGAAAAGCTAATGACACTCATTCTAACACTTACTTTATCATTTGCTTAAAATTTATTAAAAATTTCCAATTTTGCGGCACATACATAGATGATGTTTACATAGCAAACTTAGATGATGTTTGATCAAAATTACAGTGAGAAAAGAGGCTCTTAAATTCATGTAATTGTCATTCGTGAGAAAGTTAATCAAGTTGGCACACATTTGCAACTAATATTATTTTGAAAAAAAAAATATTAAAGAGCCACAATACACGAGTTAATCATAGAATTTGAGAAAGATGAGTGTAACATCCTTCTTTTGCAAGCAAATAAACTGTTTTTAAAATTTGACCTTCAAATCTTATAGCAACAACTTCATTACATCAAAGTTCAATCCCTTTTTGAAAATTAATTATTTTTCAAAAACTATTCTATAAAATTAAAGAACAACATCCATTTAATTAGAATATACCAATCAAACAAAAATCTAATGCATGTTTCAATTAGCTCATTATTTTATGTATAAAAAAAAAGTTTATACCAAGTAACTTAATTGTCAAACTTAGTTTTAATCAGTGTGAAAGAAAACAAGAAGACAGATAGACGTGTTTAAGTAAAGTCTTGGTTTGATTTTATTCCTAATTACACCCCTCCTTATTTTGAAATATAAAATGTTTCTCTTTCAAAAAATCATCTGATTTATGTTTGAGTTTATTTTAATGTAAATGAACTTTATAAAGGTTATTTTTTCTCCCATGGATGATTCTTAACGTGATTAACAATTAGTTCTGAACCTTTATTATCAATTTTGTGATTTAGAAGGTGAAATAAAGATTTTAGAAAATTTCACAATATGCTAATAAATATATTTAAAACTTAATTCATTATTTCTTTAAAAAATACTTTTGAATATCAGTTATTAGTGATATTAAAAAATAAAATATTATTAAGAAACATGTTTGTAATCATTCGTCACTATTAAGAAGTTTATTTATATTCAAAGGATTTTTTTCGGAGATCACTTGTATTTTCAATAAAAAAACAATTTTACTAAAATCAAATATAACTATTATAAATGATAAAACTTCTCTTTTTAACTGTAACTCATATTTAAAAGAACTTTGATGTATCTCATATTTATCTTTTAGGAAAAGTGAATATATGTTTTAAAGTATTTAAATATCTCACAAGAGAGAAAAAATAATTTATTCCGGAATCTATTTACATAATTTTTTTCTTGATTTACATAAGGTATCTCTCAAACACCAGTTATGTAGATAATTGATATTCTTAATTCTAAAAATATAATATTTTCAATTTAATCATATGTTACAGAATAGAATATAAATCATGATTTTTTTAAAAATAAACTTATTTCTAAAATGTATAAATAAAATTACATCCAATATTTTTTTCGTTGAAATTACATACACATAATTTCAAGAATGAAAAACTAAATACAAAAACTAATTAAAATTTTCACACTCTAATAATTATATTTATTTTACAAGTTTTTTTTATCTTTATATTTCTATATGACATTAATTTCCATAGTTTTTATTATTACCTTTTAATATTTTTCTTCCAGTCAAAACTACTACCCCTAACCCCAAAAAAGTCATTTTCTCTAAAAAGAAAATGAATATTACAAGGTTTCATTTGAAACGGTGGAACTGGGAGAGGCAGGGGGTGTGATGCTAAAGAACAGCGTGGCAATATATTATTGGGTGCTGTCACGTGGTGCGTAAAATCATTGGTTGAAACAGCACGAAAGCAAGAGTAACGAAGATCTATAAGTACCCTCGTCTTCGAACATCACTGAGATTTAAAATTAAAACTAGAGATTGCAAAATTCTCTTCCGTTTCAGGATTAGGGTTTCACCGTTACAGTGAAACATGGCAAAACCAAAGCGAATCTCTCTGCGTATCTTTGCGCTGCTCCTCTTGATTTCCACCTCTTCGTTTCAGCTTCTCCGCGCTTCCGATGACGCCGATGATGATGCGGTAATTCATCTTCTCCTTTTCTTTCGTTTCAATTTTGTGTGTTGCGTGCGTTGGATGATTCGATCTCCTTTATGGTGTTATCGTAATTGACGGATTGTTGTGTGTGGATTTGGTTTAGATCTTCTATGATTCGTTCGACGAGGATTTTGAAGACCGTTGGGTTGTGTCTCAGAAAGATGAGTACAGTGGTAATTAGTACAAACCTCGGTTCTTTATGTGTGATTGCGAATTGTTTATCTTGTGATGATTATACTATTTTTTTTTGTAACGTTGTTTTTACGTTGTTTGATTGATATTGTTGGTTTCAAGAGAATTTCTTACGCACTTCAAGTCAATTTTTAATCACACTACTCACATGTCACGAATAGCTCCGAAATCCAACTCTATTTACATAATTGGAAGAAAATTGGATGATAATCTTTCTAGATCTAATGATTCTAGACGTGCAAAACGAGTCCTGAAAAGTATAGTAGAAGGGGTGGTCTTGGTAGTTGAAGCAATAATCATAAGGGTCTGCTAATCCAGTGCCTAGCAGCAATAATATGAGTTAAATTCTTTCAATTACTTAAGAAAATGTTTTGATATCATGATTTTAATTTTTACCAATAAATACTTTTTACTACTTTCTTAACAAGTGCCTTTAGAGTGCTGGTTAGCTTTTATCCTAATGTAATGACTAATGAGGGCACTAGTTGAGAACAAAAGTTGAACGCTAATTAAAAGAACATCTATTGTATTGAAAACAGAAGATTTATTCAATGTCTGTTTCTTCAAGTAATTAAAAGCATGTAATAAGGAAAACACTCGTTAGCTTGTTAATAATATTGCGTAATTTAGCTCCCATTGTATTAATGCTCATGACACCTTGTCGGATGGGATGTATCTATTGAGAGGAACATATATTGGTCATACAACTATAATGGTTAATAATTAAAAGCTACTTAAGAGTCACATGAACATTAATAAGGTGACAACTGACATGATTTCTGTGTTCTACTATTCTTATCATTCGTGGTAAGATTTAATGATCAGTATTTGTCCCTTTTCCTCTACTTTCTATGTCCATTTGCAAGTGCAAGTGTGCGCTCAAGAAAGCCCTTATTACACTTGTTAAGAATTCAAAAATGGAAGTATTAAATGAAAAGTGAAAGCTATTACGTTTTCAATATACTAAATGCTGTGTTTTTTTAAATTAAATACTCTACTGATTATATTCCTTAGCAAGCCTTCAAGGTATTTTTTAACAGTAGCCATATTTATTTAATATTTAAGGCTGTGTATGTATAATAATCGAATCTTTTACATCATGTAGATAGATATTTTAGTTTTTAATTTTTTGCTATTGCAGTGATGATGATAGTTTGTTGCTGAATCTGATATAATATTTGATATGTCGTTTTGATTCTAGGTGTCTGGAAACATGCCAAGAGTGAGGGACATGATGATTATGGGCTTCTTGTCAGTGAGAAAGCAAGGAAATATGCTATAGTAAAAGAACTTGATGAGGCCGTGAGTCTCAAGGATGAAACAGTTGTTCTTCAGTTTGAAACTCGGCTTCAGAATGGCCTTGAGTGTGGTGGTGCATATCTAAAATATCTCCGACCACAGGAGGCTGGATGGAAATCCAAGGAATTTGATAATGAATCTCCATATTCTATCATGTTTGGTCCTGACAAGTGTGGTGCCACAAACAAAGTACACTTCATTTTCAAGCATAAGAATCCCAAGAGTGGGGAGTATGTTGAACACCATCTTAAGAATCCCCCTTCTGTCCCGTCTGACAAATTATCTCATGTGTACACTGCCATTTTGAAGCCTGACAATGAGTTGCAAATTTTGATTGATGGGGAACAGAAGAAGAAGGTAAATTTCTTATCTGCTGATGATTTTGAACCCCCTCTTATCCCTCCCAAGACAATCCCAGATCCTGATGATAAAAAACCTGAGGACTGGGATGAGAGAGAGAAAATTCCAGACTCAAGTGCAGTAAAGCCAGATGACTGGGATGAGAATGCACCCTTGGAAATTGTTGATGAAGAAGCTGAGAAACCTGAAGGATGGTTAGACAATGAACCTGAGGAGATAGATGATCCAGAGGCAACAAAACCAGAAGATTGGGACGATGAGGAGGATGGTGAATGGGAAGCCCCAAAGATTGAGAACCCAAAATGTGAAGCAGCCCCCGGTTGTGGTGAGTGGAAGAGGCCAATGAAGAGGAATCCAGCTTACAAAGGAAAATGGCATGCCCCACTAATTGAAAATCCTGCTTATAAGGGAATTTGGAAGCCTCAGGACATTCCAAACCCTGACTACTTTGAAATTAAAAAACCTGATTTTGAGCCTATTGCTGCTATTGGTATTGAGATTTGGACAATGCAAGATGGTATATTGTTTGACAACATCTTGATAGCTAAAGATGATAAAATTGCCGAGTCCTACCGGGAGACTACATGGAAGCCCAAGTTTACCGTCGAGAAAGAAAAACAGAAGGAAGAAGATTCGGAAGCTGGATCAAGTGGTCTTGCTGGCTTCCAGGTAATGTCATTTTGCTCCTACTTTTAACTCTCCCACTTTCAATTCTCTTTTGTTTTACTCCTCTTATGCAAAAATTTTCATTTTGTCCTTGCAGAAGAAGGTATTTGACCTGTTATACAAGATCGCAGACATTCCCTTCCTGAGTGCCTACAAGCTTAAAATATACGTGAGTAATAAAGCCAAAATGTATCTGCTGTCGGAATAGTATCTTTGCTGTAATATGTGACTTGAATTCTATCCATCTCTGCAGGATGTCATTGAGAAGGGTCAAGAGCAACCAAATCTCACTGTTGGAATTGTTGTAGCCGTTGTGGTTGTCATCGTGTCAGTTTTCTTGAGGCTCATATTTGGTGGGAAGAAGAAGCCCGTAAGTGGTGAAACAATTTTATTTTCCCCTGAACTTTTAGGTCATTCTTATTATGTTGATCTCTGAAACCCCGTGTGTGTTGTTGTGCAGACAAGGGTGGAGAAGACAAACGTAGAACCAGCAGAAACTGCAACTAGCCAAGGCAGTGGTGAGAATGAGGAAAACAAAGAGAAGGAGGAATCATCTGCCCCTGCACGTCGGAGGCCAACAAGGAGAGATAATTGAAGAAATGATTGAAACTTAACAGACAGGGGCGGCCATTAAAGAACACTACCGCACATAAATTTTGAGCTTAGTTTGGGCATTAGGCCAATTCTGTAGTAGCAGGTTGTTGTAATTTTTCCCTTCACCTTTTGAAAGATGATATTGCGTAAGGAGTGTAGATCAGATACACAATTATTTTTCTTTATTTTTCTGGTAATGTAACACAGAAATCAACTCACTGTTACATTTCCATCCCTGGTTTGAGTACACATGCGTGACGTGATCCAACTTTAAGAATACGTGGGTAATATACGCTGTTTCCGCTGTGTGAATCTTGACGGCAGAATCCGTACTTCACTAATAATTTTTCGGAAATGCTAGTTATGAATTTACTTTATAAAATCCTTTCAAGTTCGTATAATTTTGGGAAAATAACATTTTACCGGTTTACTTGTAAATTAAAAATTAAATATTCCAATTTTGGCTACCCCAATATTATTTTCCCATTTGCGGGCTTAACTATTCTTTTTGCGACAACCTCTACAGTCTCAAGATACAAGCTCTCTTAAACCAACACTAGCACCACTTACTAGCTAGGTTGGGAGAGAAGAAACAACAAAACAAAATACAACTAGTGCATTATTGATCGAAAAAAGCTTCATAACTGTGTTAGATTGTGAGAGAAAAAACACCAAAAACATTAGTGCATTATATATATTATTCTATCAAATATCAAATTTTTATATAAAAAATGATTGATTGATATTTCAAATAGTACTTTATGTTAGAAGAAAGCTTCTAGTGTTATCAAAACTAGATCATTTCGAAATTGAAAAAGACATGCTCCAATAACACTTGAAACTGTGTAATATAGGGATCAATAGTTTCACATAGAGATCAGTTCTATGCATATACTAATGGTTGATATAAGTGATACTGGCTAGTGTTCCTTAACTAAATGGTCCAGAGTTTGAATCTTAATTAATCATTAGATATATACTAATGGTTGATATAAGTGATACTGGCTAGTGTTCCTTAACTAAATGGTCCAGAGTTTGAATCTTAATTAATCATTAGATATAAAATAAATCATGCAGAAAAAAAAAATTGACTTGTATGCATATTATTCGCATCCCCTCCATCATTTTTTGCTACTTCTCTCCACCTCCTCGAAAATACATTATGCCATGTCTCGTATCATATCTAGGTGGTGCTTAGCTCAAAAATCAAAAAGCATATCTAGTTTGATACAATTGTGAAGCTTTTTTCTATCAATAATGCACTATTCATTTAGAAGCTTTTGAAGATATTATTTATCAACCTTTTAATGCCAATCCACGAGTGTGTCAAGGCTTGAACTTCAAGAATATCAGCCTGGACAGTCTTAGAAAACTTTTTTTTTTTTTAATGATGAAAAACTTGATGTATAAGATGTTTCGAAGATCTTGTGTCAACCTTCCGATTGTAGACAGGTAGCCTTTTGATCAATGTTTAGCATTCTTCTAAGTACAGTCAGACAACTTTATGGTATTGTGTAAAGCAATCTTCTAAGTCCAGTTTTAAAATTACATATCATGTTTCTTGTGAATGATTTTGATCATTGTCTTGTTGAGTGCAATACAGTCAGTACTGCAGTTCTTGATTACGCTCGCTTCACTAGAAATTAGTTTCTTGATCATTGCTCAAATCCAATTTCTTTGGATAGGCTTCTATTTTCTTAGGAAGTTTTTTGTAGCCATTCGTCAATCATTTCAGCAACTGCTAAGCTTCTAATTACATCCAGTTAAGCTTTTGAGCAATATATGATGAGCAGCATTCATAATTAATGTGCTCACTCCTTATTATCTTTTTGAAATCTTGTTCTTATAATCATCCAACTCCGAAAGAATCATATAATAGCATTCATTCAGAACACTTTAAAATATCAAAGGATTCTGAACCTAACACTTCATCTTGAGTGTTTTGTTAAGCCTAACGAGGACATAAGGACATAACTCCAGTTATGTTGAATTGTTGGCATAACCATTCCATTTCATTCCTTATGTGCACCTTCTTTGGTCAACCTTCTTCATACACTTTACTATATAACTTAGATTTAATTCTCCGAAACATTCATAATTTTATTTTAAATTTTTTTTAGATTCTATTAGATGCAAAGATTTTCATTCGTAAAAATCTAAAGAACTTGGTATATCTTTCAAAATAGCCGGTCTCATTTTATTATTGTTTTCAAAATGGTTATTATCTTCATATTATTAAGCGTGTAACATCCTCGTTAGCAATTGGCCACCAGTTTGCAGAGTAAGCATTGATATTTTAAAGAATACACAGGGCTTAACATATTTAATGTAAAAACTAAAAAAATATTTTATGAAAATTAAAACAAAAATTGTAATATTGTTAAAAACCAAAAACATATTTATCCCTTTACACTATCATCCAATCAACATTCCTACATCAATGAAGAGTTTGACATTAAAATATGATTATGTAAAAAATTTATCCCGACATTGAACTTAAGCTCTTCTAAAAAGATTCCATAAAACCTCAATTGCGATAAATTATTACTTCTATAAAACAATACCTCTGCTGTCCCGAGATATGAAACACCTGCCATATGCACCTTTTATTATAAAATAAGTTTAAAAAATTGTCTCAGCCTACCAACAAAATTTAAAACAAAACAAAACTTACTAAGGATTACATATGGCATTTTTTTCCTCTACCTTGAATTAAAATGTTCATGCCTATAACTTGCTCATTTTCTTTGAAAATGTCTATTTTATAACTTATCTCCCCTCTTAAAATACACTCATTTTCTACCACCAGCCTTTCTAGCAGGAGGAGCAGTGTCCTCGTCATCAGACTGGATATCTCCATACTGCCACATTCCACGCCTACTGGTTCGAGCTTCGCCCTGGAACGGAACCAAATTGTCAAGGGCCTGTTGTCTTTCTTTTCCGTCCCACCTATTCCTTTTTTCTAGCCTAGCAAGTCCTTCCTGGAAATTTTCACAAAGGAAACAAAATCAGAGAAGTTTGTTTATTAGGTATCATTGAATGTATATAAAAGTATATGCCTTTGCAAGCAATTCAAGCAAAGGGGTGAATAGCAATTAAAACCTGTAGCATGGCAGCATTAACACTGATCTCCGAATCCACAGCTACTAGAGTTACCGCAAGCACTGTCCCAGTACCCTGCCCTTTCGCTTTCCCTCCAGATGTATCTCTCTCCTCGACCTTGGCCCTAAACTCTTTGCCACTGTTTAAAGTGAGTTCGCTCAAATATTCAGCTGCTTCTTGGCCAAAATCCTCTTCCAAGTTTGGAACCTTCACATATGCAAGGCTGCACAATTGTGCAATACCAGGAGCAGCAGATACAGATGGATCGATAGGCCGTAGCTGAGAGTAAGGTACTTCTTCTTGATTTCCATAATCAATATAGAATACTTCAAACATGTCGTTTGGAGATTCAACAGGTCCTCGAGGTCCATTGACTACCTACACAATTCCATACCATTTCATAAAGAAGTAAGTTTGACTGAACAGACTAGGTGGTACAAGCGACACTCTGACTATTTTGCATCTCATCAACCCTATTCATAATACTGAAAATTGCAAAACGTGGTGACCAATAGCATGTGCACAAAGTACTGGACATATAAAGAAATATCTGACTAAATAAAGTCTCGTCTCAGATCCTGGCAATGAAAAAGAATTGTCTAAAGGATCGTGTTCAAGATGAAATATTGCTTAATGAGATGAAACCAAGCAACAGTAATACTATGGGTTTAAAATTCTAGCTGGCATTAATTGTGCAATTAAAAGTATCAACAGGTTGATTAATGGAAGAAAGAGGTTTCCATAACTTATAGAATGAGATATTTCTCATCAATTTTTTCATCTATAGGATGGCAATGTCTTATCAATAGTATGGTACGGAACTAAATTAAGAACTTACCATTGCCCGGTACCAAGATTTATCAGCACCAAAAAGACAAAGGACTGTGTCACCCTTCTTAGGATTGAAAGCTCCAAGCAGAGGAGCTTCTTGAAGGTTCAAAAAAGAAAGCTGTTGCTGAATGGATGCTATCCTTTGATCCCCAACAGGCTGCACATAGAATTTACCTCCACCCAAGACTTCTGTTACTGTCACCTAAAGAACATATAACAATGGGGCAAATCATTCAGCATTTTTTAATACAAAAAGAAAGGCCGTTTATAATACAACAGTATATTAAGAACCTTGAGCACTTCTTGTTGTTTGTTCTCGACAGGTGCACCATTAGATACTTCCTCCCCTTCAACATAGTTCTCCCAAATCTGCAATATAAATCGCTTTAGAACAGTAAAAAGCAAGATAACAGTGGCAATGTCAAGCATGATTTGGGACCTCCTTACTCTCAGCTTTTGCTTCTTGGCAGATTGTTCAGCTTGCTCCAGAAGATGAAAATCAGGAATTCTGTCACTGCCAAAGGAGGTTTGCAGCTTTGCAAGACCAGCTTCGAGCAGTGTAATTGCCATATTGGTCCTTGACTCCCATAAGGAACCCAAGAAAGTTCCAGTTCTGTCAACAGTCTCTACCTCAATCTGAAAATTAAAAAATATATTTTATTAAGAAAAAAATTGACAACATGGAGGAATTTAAGTTTACAGAGGAAACCTAATTACCTCAACATCTCTCTGCATTATTTTCCGCCTCATGAGTGCGATGGATTCATCAGAATATGGCTCATTGCGACCAGGACATCTGACACCAGAAAATGAAAAGGCAATGCTGCAAGTTTCTTTTGGAATTAACAATTTAAAACGATGGCCACTAAGGACATATTCCACAACTGCAGGGATTTTTCTACTTCGGTGAAGGAAAGGCAAGAAATCCTTGGCTTTCTTTGCTGATGCCTAAAATGAATCAAAAGTGGGGAAAAGATTAAGAATGTTTCAGAGTAAAAGTTGAATTTAGTACAATTAACATTTTTCTCACTGTGGTCAAGTCAGTTATATGCATGGCTGGAGAATCCTTGGCAGAATGGATCCCTTTTCTTCCAGAAATAGCACGTGATTCAGCAGTAAGGAGAGCATCATAGTAGTTTGATCTCTCTTCAAAGTCACGGTGTCTAACGACAGTTCCAAAGCCACGGCTAACTATCAACTCCCCAACATTCACCCCATTTTGCTGACTTCCAGCAGGTGGAACAGATGAAGGAGCATCATCACCATCAGCCTTAACGGTGCTGGGTAGGAATACTGATCCAAAATCCATTGCTCTAGCTTCAGAAGCTCCTGATGGAACCGCAGATCCATCTGCTGGACCAACCTTTCTAGAATACTCCATTTGAACATTTACCTGAAAACAGGTGTAATCGATTAATTATAATATATAACTGTATTCACCAATGATAGCAATATAAGCCATTACATATTTATATTAAATTTTCATACTTGACGACCAATGAGGCGTGTTCTCAAGAACTCCTTTGCTTCGCGAGCATATGGAGCTGGTTTTTCATCTCTACGAGGATTGCCTACTTTTGGACACCTAATACTTGAAAGGTTGACTCGCCGCTCTGCTAGTGGACTGCCATACGGAATCAAATCATCAGCAACAATGATGCAATCTCCACTAACAACCTCAACCACCTGGAAAAAGATAAGTCCAAAAAAAGACTTAAAATGAATGAAGATTGAACATTTGGGATAAACTAATACAACAACAACGTCTACAATATATGTGGACCACAAGTCACTAGGTTTGGTTAAAAACCAAATTCTCAGGGATATTATTATTCACCATGAGATCCCTTTTAATTTGGGATAAACCAATTTTTCGAGAAAAATTTACCTTTCCTGTAAAATTCTGGTCATGTATTGCCTTTGAATTTGTTGCCGGTGGTACATAGTTTGTCCAAATCTTTAACCTGTTTTTCTTAGCCTGAAGCTCTGAAGTCTTCAGCTTCCGTTTTGCCTCTTCTTCCATCATATTTGCACTCCATTCAACATATTTGGCAAAACCCTGTATGATTGAAGAAATCAAAATGATAGAGATTTTCAGGCTACTTTAAGTGATATCTCATCAGATGAAGAGACAAGGAAAAACATTCAAATCTCCCTCCAGAAAACTAATACATATCACTTCAGCACAATTATCAAAGCTACTGGCTAAGAAACCAGAGACTCCAACTAAAATGTCAGAAAGTAGAGATTGTACAAGTGTTATTGGCTTATTGCATTAAAACTAAAATAAACAAGAATAAAATAGCTAAAATTGACAATTAATGAAGCACATATACTCTACTAAATCTTAGTTTATTATACAAAGAACAAATTGGCCAATCTTTGGAGACAAGATTCTACCCATACAAACAGTATTGATGCTTTCTTTTGATGGGCCACTTGTTTCTATGAACCCATAAGTCTGCACGAATGGTAAGCACAATTTTCCCATGTCAAAATCCATGGTTGGTATGTAGTTAATAAAATACTCTTTTGAAGCTTCCATACATACTGTGTCATGTTCATCGCATATAGATCCTAATAATGGACACCCCCTCAAATTAAGTTTCAAGTAGCTATAAGTTTGTTGCTCACATAAGCCAGTGTAGTCATGCAAAAGTGGAAAATTATAGCAGGAAATATTAGAAGTCCAACATGAAAATTGTTAAAACAAAATAAACCATAGTAATATCACTGCACAAGTGAAGCACTTACATTTTCCACAAGCTCCAATGCCAGGTCTTTTGCTGAGTCACCATCAGGATAATACACTGACCCAATCAAATTGTTGAACTTATCAACACCTTCCAGGACAATCCGAACCTACATGTCCACTTGGTATTTACAAAACACGCAGAAAGGAAACAAGCAAAATAAGTAACAGAAGCAGATTACCCACATCTCGATTCAATACTCTAATCTCGGTGAAGAATTTAGCTTCAGGAGCAAAAGGATCAGCAGCAGTTTCAGCAGATGCAGATGCGGAGGCTGCAAGTTTTTGGGCAGATGTTAGTGGGGCTCGAGGTTCCCCAGTAACATCTCCATTAGTCGCATCAGCTGTAACCTCTGGTTCAGCAACACTTTCAGGTACCGCTCTCCTTCCCATTTGTGGGGCCTAATTTAAAGGAAAACCATTATTTGCATGCTTAGAAAAGGGTAGAAATAGAAACAGCATTTATGATATATACATACCTGAATTCCAGCAACAAAAACTTGGACAAACTGAAACTCTGGGAGCAAATAGACACGCAGGGTACTGCCATCGCGAACCTGCTCAACAATTCCTTCCATGGGCCTGCCCTTGTTAGCATGTAATAAATCCCTAGCATTAAAGTTGCTAGAGTCACCAATGGCCGATGGTGGTAGATTTCTGATGGATGCCTCAGCAGCACCAGGAATCTGCAATCAGCAACAAAATCATATATGGTTCACTCATGACAGATTATATAATATGTTCACTATGTTAAGAAGGGATAGGAATAATGCTTTTCTATTTTCTGTCACACTACAGCATTAACCCATTTGGTCATTTTGAATGGAAGTGTATGAACTTATATAATATATTGGATGACACTGAGACAAAGCATAACCTTATTCTGTAATTAAAACCTAGTCAGTGTTATCAATGGAGGAATCTAGCAGTAGGCCAAAATTCTACAATATAAACACGCCATTGTTTATGGTGCTGCCATAGCGGGCCTCCCCTCACAGATTGCCTATAGCAGAGGGGTTAAAAAACGCCACTTTATAGTGTTTTAGCAGAGCTATTAGGGTCATTTAACAACATTGAACTTAATATGTAAAGCGACAGAAAATTCCTCATTTCCATAATATGCAGCAACATGCAATTAAGTCAACACTTAGATAATGTACATAAGTAAGGAAACAATTTACATCAGCAAAGATGCCAAATAGAATCTGCACTGGTTTAAAGTTCCCAAAGATGCCAAAAATGCTAGGGGTCTGCATGTAATTTTTGAAGTTGCAAGTAACACACGCGTTGTTCTTTACAATTAAAGTGCGCCTTGTTCGGTAATGACAGTAAGCAAGGGGTTTGCATGTAATTTTTGAAATTCCAACTAACAGAAACCTTGTTCGTTGCAACTAACAGACACATTGTTCACTAATGACAGTTTTTGAAATTTCCTGTTACGTTTTTAACTGTCTAATGGTCCAACACTAAAAACTCATACGAACCTTGCTCCAACGACCAAGGCCTTCTTGTTTAGCTTGTTCCTCCAACCGTAACAATTCTGCTAGGTAAGGACTTGCCTCGCCCTTCTGTTGCCCCTGCTCTCTTATCTGCACCAACAACAAATTGACAATATAACAATTCACCAAAGCATAAATAATTCAAACACCACACAGAAACACACGGCAATCAACCTTTGCCCATCCTGCAGAAACAACCAGCATTGCAACATTCTTATCCCCAATAAAAACTGTGCCAAAGTCACGATTTATCGATGGCACGGTGTAATCAACTCTGAAGGCCACCTCCTGTTCCAATCATATACCAGGTCAGAGACTTAGAATGATTTATCTAAAAAAAACACAAGCAGACTACCAGAGTAAGAGCTACTAAAACGGGAAAAAAAAAATATCATTTTGCCTACCTTCCCAATGCAGAGCTTCCGTAGAAACTCTCTACTTTCCCATGCAAACGGCTCATCTACACCACCTCTACGCGCCTAGCAAATTTTTTAAACAAAGAGCTTTAACGTAATGTAAACACCCCAGAAGTAGCACAAAAAGCAATTTTCAATTTCGAAATTAGAACACGGAAAACATTATTAACACAAAATCGATACAGAAGCATTTCAAAACAATTTCAGTTCATAGTTACAACAAAATATCCATGAATCAAGTAAAATTACCAGTCTAGGAGCCATTAGAGATGATAACGTGATGGACTTTTCAGGCAAAGGACCAGGCTTGCCGGTAGGCATGGCCATGATGACCACGCAATCCCCCGAAGGAACCGATTTCACCTTTCCTCTGTACCATCCCGTCGCTCCACTCGCTGATGACGCCATTTACAATCTGCGATTCACACACACACACAGATTCAAATTCAAAACAACAAAACTTTTTTTTTTCTTTTTATCCATCACACATTGACAGATCCACAGGCAGAAAGCGTGCATGCATTAACAGAACCACCGAAAATCAAAACAGCAGAACATATGCACGATGGAGAATTGAAATTGAGATCCGAATACAGAACAAAACATGTAATCTGAGTGCATGCTGAATAGAAGAAATAAATAAAGAGCAAAATAAATTGGGGAGATCTGAGAAGGTTGAGGATTGATAGAGAAATGCGAACCTCTTAGAGGAAACAGGATTCGGCGGCGGATCACAATGCAGGCAGGGTAAAGAGTTCAATTCTACAAATGGCAATGTTAACGACGAGACTTCAATTCTACAAACTCAGTGAGTGTGTAACCCTCTTTTTCTAACAAAATTACGGAAACTGCCACTTTAAAATCCAAACGGACCAAACCAAACCAAAAATTTCTGCACCCTCTCTCCCTCCTCATTAATGAAGTTTTTAAATGTATTTTGTATTTTCTTTTTAATCTAGAAGAAAAGAAAATAATGCTAAGAAGCTTATCTTATCTTTATTCAAAACAAGTAACTGATGTTGGTTAGATTAGTGTTACAAACTATTGTCATAAATAAATAAAAAATTGGAGTTTTATATATAAAAATTCAATAAAATTCATTATTGTGAAATTTGTATGTTCACATTAAATGCTTTTTTTATTACCTATACTAAATGCTTCCACTTTTTATTGAATTTATTACTCTCCCTCCCTATTTGTAAAATATAGCTAATAATTTTTTTTTGTCAATTGTTATAAGATTTTATTTTATGTATTAACTATTTTTTATTAAAATATTCTTATTTTTCATCTTTCTTGTGAAGATTGAAGAAAATAAATAGACTCTCATTTATGTTAAGAGAAAATTTGGAAAAATATTACCGTTATAGACAAAATTAATGTTAACATATAAATTAACTAATTTTTTTTAATAACCGTAATTTAGTAAACTACATTTATAAATAGGGATGAAGGAAATGTCGTGAATCTTCTTAGTAATTTAATTATATTAGTTAAAGGAATTAAAATGACTATTTAAGAGTGGAAAACCAAACTAATTAAACCTATAAATTAATGTAACAAATATTTTCTGTTTCAAGATACATGTCATATTTGATAAAAAAAAAAGTTCCAAAATAAATGTCACATTGGATTTTAATTTAATATTAATTATTTTTTCACTAATATTCCTAATAATTACTTTTGCTAGACTCATATATAAGCAAAAAAAACATATTATGTTAGACTTAAATATAAATCAATCAAATTAACTTTTCTCTATTAAATATTATCATTCTTAAAATATCATTTTATTTAATATCAATAATAATAATTAGTTTTCAATTCCTTTAATTATTTAGCCGTGCAAATCTGTGCAAATCTGTTATTTCCAATTCTGATTTGTTGAGAATTATTAGGAGATTGGTAGCTTGATTCACTACATATTAGGGCTGTTCACTTGTATATATATCACTGTAAACTAATATCAAATTTATTAATAAAAGTTACAAACTTATTCCTCTATATGGTATCAAACGATCCACCCATTCCCTATTTCTTCAATTAAGGACGTCGTTCTCCACCCTTGCCTCCCATGGCCGACAACAACTCCTTCATTCCGCTGCAGGAATGTTTCTTTCACAAAGGAAATATATCATTGATCTGCTACATAAATCAGGCATGACAAATACAAAATCAGCATCCACTCCTTTGTCAGCGAGTGTTCAATTACTTAAGGATTCTGGTGATCTCCTACCCTCTCCAAATGAGTACCGCACACTGGTTGGAAGCCTTCAATACTTGAGTCTTACACGTCCAAACATCGCCTTCAGCACTAACAAACTCGCACAGTTCATGCAAAATCCAAGAACGGCGCATTGGTCTGCACTCAAACAAGTGCTCTGATATTTGGCGGGCTCTTGTGACAAAGGAGTCTTCATCTCAGCGACTGCTCCTTTGACCTTTCATGCCTACTCGGATGCTGATTGGGCTGGTGACAAGGATGATTATGTTTCAACCACTGGTTACTTGTTATATCTCGGTAACACTCCCATCTCCTAGAGCTCCCGCAAACAACGTTCTGTTGCTCGATCATCAACTGAAGCAGAATACAAATCATTGCCTGACACGACTAGTGAACTATTATGGGTTCTTTCCTTGTTCACAGAACTTGGTCACATGCCCACTGCCAAACCAGTCATATACTGTGACAATCTTGGTGCCACAAATCTCAGTGCTAATCCTGTCTTCCACTCTCAAATGAAACATATAGCCTTAGCCTACCACTTTGTCCAAGAACATGTTCAACATGGCAAGTTTCGAGTGTCTTTTGTATCTACCGATGATCAACTTGCTGATAGTCTAACAAAGCCTCTGCTTCGCCCTCGGTTCGAATCGCTACTGTCCAAGTTGCATCTCTCATCCAGATTATACAACTTGCGGGAGGATATCAATAATAATAATTAGTTTTCAATTCCTTTAATTATTTAGCCGTGCAAATCTGTGCAAATCTGTTATTTCCAATTCTGATTTGTTGAGAATTATTAGGAGATTGGTAGCTTGATTCACTACATATTAAGGCTGTTCACTTGTATATATATTACTATAAACTAATATCAAATTTATTAATAAAAGTTACAAACTTATTCCTCTACATTTAATTCTAATTCTATTTTCAATGACTTATTTTTATTTAGGACAACAAGTTTTAATAAAAGACATTTTAGAAGTAATTTAATTTTTTATTTGAGATTAGAAAAATCAAATAATGTCATCCAACTTTCTTAATTTCTTAATTAGTGTAAAATTAGTTATATTTATTTATAATAGAATACAAAGAAAGTATCACTTTAATTTTTCGATGTAACACTAATACTAAGGTTAGTTTTATAAAATCACTATATCTTTTATGTATTTATTAATTTTTTAATGTGTTTATTATTTTTTTTGTGTGTGTAAAATAACTTAAAATAAAACTTATTTTGAAAAGAAAGAAATAACAAATTTTGGAGTTTACAAATAAAAAAATCAAGAGAATTCACCATTGTGAAATTTTTTTAAAAATACATTAATTAAAAATTAATTAGTACCCTAGACATTGGTTAAAAAAATTTAAAATATAAATGTTTTTATTAGAATGCAAAAATTTGTGTTGTACATGATCTTTTTGTGCTCTCATGTGATTATACAATAAATAATTTTTTCTTTTAATTCTTTAACTAATACTTTAGTGTATTGATTAAAAAAAGCGTTAAATACATAAAAAAAGTTTACATTAAATGATTTTTTATTACCCGGCATTAAATGCATTAACTTTGTTATATTTAATATATTAGGAAAATGTCAAAAGTATTTATTAATACTATTATTTTTAAAATAAAATATATTTTTATCTATCAAAATATTTAAAACTTTTGATTTTAGTCCACACAAAAAAATTATTTATAAAAATTAAAATCACTTGAACAATAGTACTTTTTGTTTGAGAATAAAATGATAATATATTAAATATTTGATCAGGGTATTTTTAATGAGGGTATTTTTAAGGGTTTTTATTAAAGATGATTGTGTTTCTATACAAATTTTCCTATTTTTTAATTTTTTAATCATGTACAATAACTTCCCTATAGAGAAACTGAGTATAATTTTTTTAAAATTTAAAGAGGATTAGTATAATATATAACGAATACCAATGTAAAACAATAAAAAATGACTAGTGTGATAGAAAAAAAATAGATTTTTTTTTGTAATTTTCCAAAATTTCAAGAATAATTCAGTGTAATTTACTTAAATATTTTCTTTTAGTACTCAAATTTACAGTATGAAATTAATTGTTTATAATTTTAAAAAATAAATTAACATTTTTCATAACTAGTTAACTTGTGCATTGTATATAATAAATGTTTATTTTTATTTAAATTAAAATTTATAAAAATAATATATTTAAATATATAAATTAAAATTATAATAAATAATATATTTAAATATATAAATTATATTTCGAATTTACAATAACTTGATATATAATGTTATTTTTAATTATTGAAATTTAATTTAGTAATAGAGATTAAAGAGTATAAATTGAAACTAGATAGTAAAAAACAAAATCAAGTATATTGATAAATAAATAAAAAAAGAGTGTTCCAAGATAATTGAAAGAAAATGTGTAAATGGAGAGAAGAAAGAGATGTTGAAACTTGAAAGTGCTTAATTGAAAGAATGAGAAGCAAGTCTCCTAGACATTCCAAAACGTATTTAATTTATAATATACGATTTTTTTTATTTTTTTTTTGGGTGTGATATAAGAATAGATTTGAAGATTAATGTGGTATGTTATTATTTGCAAAAGTAGTTTATTTCCTACAACTCGATCTCCTCTACCTCTTTTTAACTCCATGTGAAAATGATTACATCCATATATGCAATATGCATGCTGAAGCTGTTCTAACAAGTTGCTTAAGGACCCAAGCCCAAAACCCTGAGAGGGTAAGTAGCAGTAAGTGAATCAGCTAGGAAGCTTATCATTTGGCCCGAGATCGTTGATAGGAGGGCGCTGTTTATGGTGATTGGTGACCTCTTGGTAAGCCATTGCCAACGCCAGAGCCTGGAAATAAAACATGACAAATTGATGATCAAGTCATAGCTTATCCTAGTAAAAAATCTAAAAGACAACTAACATAGTAACATACAATGTGATCACGGTTAGGGGGAGCATAAATGCCCGTGGGAATTGTCGTTCTTCTTCTAGTGCCACCAGGTGGTGGATCAGAGATATTTTTAAGTCCTGTTGGCACTACTATGACTGGTAAGCCAACAAGATTTCCTAGGCAAACTTTCTCCCAGTCAGTTGCATTGCCAATGAATGCATCCACGCTGAAGGACTCTCTTATTTCCTTTATTAGCCTTCCCCGTGCTCTTTGTGCCTGCACACAATATTTGCAAATAATATAACGATATCAAACCATTGATTTAAATTAATTCCCTCACATCAAAGTTTTTTTTCCCCTACAAGTCTCGTCCTTTAGGAGACAATCCTGTTCGAGACACTGATATCAAATTTGGACACCTCTTTCAGCAGAGATTTGAACATTGGTTAATCACACGTGGGAGATTAGTCCCTTCCACTAAACCCAACCTCATGGGTTTCTTCATATAAAAAATGTGTTGCATTTTAATTCTAATAAATGATTAACCTGTACATAGTCCACGGCTGGAATTAAGCGAGCACGGCGTAGTTCAGTGGGCCACTGATCTTGAGCTTCATACACATTATCCTTGCCTGAGCGTTGCCACTCATCAAAGTGGGCCAGCATGTCAACATCCATTGTGAAATTTAAGATACCTTGAACGGAATCCACTGTGTAATTCAGTTTGAAAGGGACCATCTTGACACCTTTTGAATCAAGAACATGAACAACCTGAGTTGACAAATCAAAAGAAGTTTAAGTCTTTTGTCCTAACATGATTCAAGAAATGCAAATAAATGTCTTCATGGAATTTGGCAATATGTAATGTCAAAGCTTGAACCACATGTCTAAGTGAAAGAATAATGATTGGCGAACACCTCTTACCACCAAACACCTCATTAATGTCTATTATTTTTCTCTGTCTCTCTCTTGTCATTATAGATCATATCACTTATCATACTTACACGTTTCTTTATTTCTCTCACTAGTTGTCAATTGTCAAATAGGTTATTAGTGTCCACCAAAATTTTTTGCTGAGTGAAATTACTTGAATGGCTAACCTCCATTTCAGCATCATCAAGATATCCAACAGTCAACTTTGTAATGTCAACCAGGAATGGATCATCCAGAGAGCTATGTTTTGATGAGGGATCATCAAGATCTTTTCCCCGAACAATATCAAGAATAATAGCACAATCAGTTGCAGATCTACAGAAAGGACCAAGCTTATCCTAGTAGAAAGATTACATGTAAGTTTAACATTCACAGCATCCTACAAATAACAAGGGATGATATTGGTTTTACCAAGCTTTCTGAAATGCTCATTACACCACTTCGACCAATAGTACCAAAAGTTGGGCGCAACGCTGTCACTCCACATCGAGCTGCAGGAAAAGTTATGGATCCAGCTGTTTCTGTACCGAATGCAAATGGAACCATACCTGTAATACAATAAATAAAATCACTTAAACAGGAAACTAAAATTTTAAGCACATTCTTGTTTTTTTTTTTGGTGTGCAATAATTGATAAAGATAAACCATGAAATGGAAAGGACCTATAAAGATAAAAATGAAACAAAGAAAGACAAAAATAAGTGCAGGCATTAATGGAAGATAACCTCTGAAAAGTACCTGCTGAGGTGCTTGCTGCAGGTCCAGCAGATGACCCAGTAGAAAATTCCTCAATATTCCATGGGTTCCTAGTTCTACCACCAAACCAAATATCATCATATGCCAATGATCCAGAAACAAGCTTTGCAACAAGAACTGCCCCAGCGGACTTCAACCTGTGTTAAACTATATCATCAACTGTACACAAAATTGTAACCAAAAAAACAATTTCTGGTTGTAGATTTACATTTGTCATAGATATTACCTTTTATAGACCCAAGCTTCTACGTCAATAACTTGATTTTTGAATGATTTTGATCCCCAGGTCGTTTTGTATTTGGGCACTGATATTATGTCCTTCAATCCATAAGGAATCCCATGAAGAGGCCCTTCAATAAATACCATTATTCAATTTAAAATACTCACTCATAGATTATAAAGATCATCCTGAAAGAAAGTAGGTGACAACTTTGTAATCTTAAAAATACGGCTCTGTTTAAACAGAATGAAGTCTATTACAAGGTATGCGATAGAAAGACCTAAATTCTTGTTAATCCTGTAATCATTAATAAAAGGTGTTTTATCCTTTAAATGTGATTTTTGCTGATATATCTTGTTCAGGATGTATAGGAATCTTATACTGATACTGATGATGCTAGGGTGGGTTAAGGTTTCAGAATAGTTAGTTGGTCCATATTGACTTATTGATCCTTCTAAAACTAAAAGCATCAAGTGGAAGGTAAACAAACTAAAAATAAATCACTTTTGAATGTTCAAATGCTTGGAGAAAAATCACTACCCAGATAGACTCCACGGCTAAGCAACTTATCTGCTTCTTTTGCTTGCTCGTGTGCCAACTCTTCAGTATAAGTGACTACAGCTTCAAGAGTAGGGTTGTACCTGATGTTCATTCCACATTACATAGTTAATCAGGAGGATATGTTTCAAATACATGAATAAGTCACCAAAAACACACAACACAATACATGTTACTACAATTGCTAGCAAATTAGCGTTCCAATACTAGTACTACTTTTTCAGTCTCCGCAAGAATATTTGTGTAAGCTCCAGAGAAGTAATTTGTTTTGTTTTGATGAGTTCACCTAACTCAAGAACCTGGTTTGAAACATGGGAGAAAAAAAGCCATTCATGAAATAGTAACACATACTAAAATGTTTAGAGATATAACCAAAGCCATTCATGATGGATCACTTACACTCATAAAGGCAATATCTTCTTCAGATTCAGGGCTTTGTATCCCAGAGATGGAAGGATAGTTGAAGCTTTTGTTTTCAAAATGAGTTGGTTGAGAGTTCCAATCAGCATTGAAGACTAAAGGAGAGGGATAATGCAGCTCCCCATTCTCAGAAGCTACAAGTTTTCGATTAGCTCTTATGATTGGAATATTGAACTCATTTGCACCCTCGGCAATCTCCCCAATCTAAGAGGAAAAGATTATTAGTCACCTCACCAAGCATATCATAGTAACAAGAAGCTCACAAGTCAACAAAATTACCTGTTTATCCTCGAAGAAGTTGGCATCAAGCAGTCCAAAGAAACATCCTAGGCTGGAAACATAACCTTTCTTGTCTGATAATTGACATTGGTTTTTACTTCCCTGATTGATTGCAAAACAAAGATCAGACATAATGAAAGCAACAAATTATAAAGAAATGCTCACAAGTCAAAACAATTAGTGCCTGAAGATTGACCAAGCTCTATACGAATTGCAATAAGAAACTTATTTCATTTTTTTTTTTCCAGTTATAACTATTTATGAAGAAGATTTTCCAAATAAGTTCTAGCAATCCATATTCATAACTCATAAGCAGTCAGAAACTAACCTGCATTTTCTCGCAGAATATTTTCCATATTCTTTTTATGGTTCTCACCTGTTGTACATTTGCCAGGGGTAAGAGAACTGGATTGAATTGATTTCATTTATTGAGAATGACCACATCATTTTTGGTAAACTATACGACCGCAGGAGTAGAGTATCTAAATTTGGCAATTAATTTCTGTACCCCTTAAGAAGACTGTGGGACTGTGTATCTCTAAAGTTTCCTTGATTGTTTCATGGACAACTACTTTCACACCTTAGTCTCTCTAAGCCCTTAAGTTTCTGGGTCGGTCTTCATTATTTAACCTGGCTGGTTTCCCTTGTTTATTTATGACCGGGGCTCCTGGTTGACAGATTAACGTCCCATTTAGCTGTCAAGCGACTCTAACCACTCGCGATGCTTTCGGGGCAACGGATAGACTGTTGCGTTATACTCTTGCCAGGATATCGATTCGGTCAGTTATCATACAGCCCTATATAGGCATTAGCTCGCTCTCGACCTAAAGGGACATGCTACACTCTACACTTTATAATTGAATGTTCTTAATTATCCTAAGTCTCCTGACTAGACACGATCTAGTTACTGGAACAAATTTAAAAAATGTTAATGCAATAGTTGAGTTGAAACTAACTATGCTACGAAAGGAAAGTGAGAAATTTACCATGTTTGTTAGGTTTGCACTGGAAGAGTGAACAAAGACGAGAAGCAGAAGAACATGACAGCGAACAAGTGTTGTTGAAAAGTGGAAGCAGATTGTGGCACCGCTACCACGTGTCCATTCTGTAACTGCTTCTCGGGGACACTTGTTCTTCGGCATGGCGTCCTCCTTTCTCACTACCCTGGAGTCTGTTCTTTCTGTAAATAAATTTTGATGCTTCTTTCATGCTAGCTTCAACTTCACGGTTCGTTGACTAAGTAAATATTTTTTAAAAATTAGAAGTAAAATTCATCTAAAAATAAAAAGCTAGAGATAAAAAATATAATGAAGTTAATAATCTTTTACAACATAAACTAGAGACACCTTCCCTTTTAAACTGAGGGAATCAATAAAATAAAAGCATAGGACGTAGCATGGATCTCTTAGTTTAAAAGCACAGGAAGACATTGCATCTTAATTAGGAAAGAGTCAAGATCCTTTCAAACCTTGAGACGGAATTCCTTTCTTTACTTAAGCACGCAATCTGTACAAGGAACTCTTATAAAATGATAAGAAATTGCATACAAGGAACTTACTGTGGTTTTGTTTTTCAGACTTTGTCTAGATCAAAGCCATCTCGCCCCCCCTTGGCTTCTCGCTGGGGAATGTAATTGCTTTTCTTTTTTTCGTGAAATTCGTGGCCTAATTAGCCAAAAGAAAACAACAACTAATTAATGATCCTATCTAAATATTTTGACACGTAATAATGATTCTGTGGATTGGAAATGGACGGGTTTTGATAAATATGAAGGTCATTTTCAACGTTGTTTGGTAGCCTTTCAAACGAAATAGTTTTTTCAAATCATTAACTGTTTGGTAATGGTACATATCAATACAGAAGGCTGTTAAATTAATTTGATTATAAAAAAATTTATTACTTAAATATCACCCATGAGAAATTCAAAGAAAGTTAAGACATGCTTGATTCACTTCTCATTTTTATTTATTTTAAAAATCATTTTTTGGTATCTAGGGTTATATATAGGTTACAATTATTCTTAAAATAAGACAATCTTACTTGAAATAAATAAAATTATAAGTGTCAAAGTTCTCTGCAAGTGTTTAATGTAATTACATTAAAATATTTAAACTCAAGATTATTAATTAGTTAAGCAAGAATAACAACAAACTTTATGAATGATGGATTAGATAGTATTTTTAAGTTTGGAAGAAGTATTACACATTCTTTCCTATTAATTTAAATTGACAAAAGAGATACATATATTAAATATGATGTGAAACTTAAAGGATTTTGTGATTTTTAATAAATGATATTATCTAAAAGTCTAGACTAGATTTAAATAATTTCACACTAATCAACAATCAATTTTTTATCCAAAATTTTAAAAATTATTTTTCAAAAATAAATATTTTAGAAACCAGCAGAAAATTAAACAAAAATAGTAGTTGAGATCGAGGCTATTAATTTTCCCATTTTTTCTCTGTTTTCTTCGTATAGTATGGCTAAGTGTTTAGGGACAAATTTTAGAATACAATAATATACTTAGGACAAATACTTTTAAATATACTTAGAAAAGACATCAGAATACTTGTGCCACAAGATAAAACATATATGAGATATCCATATTGATACATGTCATCGTCCTTACCTTAATGGCCATAGGGAGTTTATATTTGTAAGATCACAACCAGTGGAGGCTTTTGCGGATAGTGGTTGGTTGGGAGGAATAAAAATAAATCGTGGTTGCTTGTCTGTGCACTACTCGATCTACATCATACGTTTTGTCAATTTCCAGATGAACGGCATAAAAAGTCAAATTGCTGTGAAAAAAAAAAAATTAGGCATTAGTTTCCTCCTCGAACAGCATTTGGATAGTTCTATGATTGGCATGCCTTGGTCTTGCATGCCTGTCGAGTCAAAACTCATTATTATTAATTGTGTTACATGCTCTTCTAGCAAGGCCAGCATATATATATATAAAACCGAAACCTATACCTAACGCATCATAGATCTATAGAATACCAATTGCTAAATTCTCCATTTTCTGCTTTTCTCTCTATATTTATATACCCTTTTGGCCTCACAAAGGAACCAAGACAAGAAGGTAGCATATAGATGGAGGGTCTTCTGCCTCTGGTTTACAAAGCAATCAAGAAACGCAAGACTCGCAGGCAATACCAGTGTCTTTCTTCAGGGGCTGCTCTAAGCTACAACATGAACGTGGCTGAGTTCTACCCTCAAACTCATGATCATGGCCATGGCTATAATTACATGCAGGAGCCTTCAACTTCAATGCAAAAAGTGGTTGATCATGATGATGATGATACAGAAAACATTGGTTATCTGCGATACAATTCTGTTAGAGAATTCTCTAATGGGTTCTCTTCGCCTCATCAACAAAGAACCTGTGCCGCTGACTCACCCGATTCGAAGCAACTCGTCAGGTTTAGGAGTCAGAAATTATTTTCATGCCTCGCTGGTTAATTTACGTACAAGGTGCATCCTCTGTACGTATGACTGTGATATATATATATATATCGTGTATGTTGCAATTGTAATTAAAGACACTGGTGTGGCAACAATTCAGCTAAATTTGTGCTCGATGTAGGTTTCATGTGTTGATTAGATATTAATTAATGAAAAATAATGTTATTTTTGTGTGTTTAGTTTTGGTGTTTGGATGAGTTACAAGATAGATTCGTATAAATTGCAGATTTAGGCGACTTTTCTAGATTCAAAACCAAACTGCTAATTTACAATCATGAGATCACTTTGAAACTAGATATATTTTCTGGGTTTCCAACAAAGACAGGACCTTTTACAGCAGATCCTGTAATTAAGGTGTGCCAAGTTTAGAAACAAGAAAAGAAAGATACAAGATAATACCCTTTAAATGCTACATTTTTTCATTAAAAAAATCACTTTTAATTCTTCAATATTTTTTTTTTGGTTGGCCTCTTTAATAATTAATTAATGTCCTTGCTATGGTAATATGTAATTACTAATTAGCATTCTCCATTTTCTTATTTCTTAAGATCTGCCGTTAGGCTGATTGATGGCACTCACCTTCTTCCCAAAAATGAAATAATTTAATCATGGGATTTTGAGGTTATTTTTCAAATCTAGATAGTTGATAGGATGGTGTTATTGGTAAAAACAAATTTATTGCAATTTTCCATGTGTTATTTTTTTGGAAATTAAAAGCCGCATTTGATGAGTTGAACTAAATGCACTTTTTCCAGAGATATTTTTGTTTTGTTATGTTTGGTTTAAACAATGAAAACAACTGCTCCCATTTGATTTCAAAAATTCTGAATATAGCTATTGATTGTTAACTTTTAATATTAAAAGCACAATCTCGATCGCCAAAGAAGCATTGTGAGAAATTTGTTTGTATTTTAACACATGATGTTAGTAATATCAGTTTTAAAATTCTTACAAAACTTTCTCTCTCAACAAAAAAAGAGATTCTTACAAAACTTATCACGTTTAGTTAGCGCATGCAGATGCACGTAAGCTCATGACCAAAAATGAAAATTAAAGTACAACCTAAAACCAATTCTACAAATTCTTAGATTACAGGATTTATCTCAAAAAGAAAACTTAGATGACATATTTCTTACTCTTTATGATTTCTGCATTCAGAAGGTATAATTAATGATTTTTTTTTCTTATCAAAGAAGAACCTAAGAATTTGTCCACCAATTCTCTTTAGGTGGAAAACATTATTTCTTAAGTTGACAAAAATAACGATAATGACATAGATTAATAAATTATCTCCTTACCTTGTCCACTGAAATAAATTATTGAACCACTTGTTAAATTTCTTATAAAATTATAGTGTTTGATTACTCATTTGTGACGTGACCTCTTGTTTAGCATAACTTTCACGATTTTTTTTAGCAAATTGAGGTAGTTTTTCGCATTTATAATTAGTGTGTCTCCAAACACGCATTTAGTATACATAACAATAACAATCAATTTTTTAATACATTTCTTAAAGGTAATTCTTATTCAAATTTAACCTTAAAGCAACAAGCCTTGGCTCACTTGATTAACTTTCTACTCATAACATGCAAGTTAACAACTGCTACATGATTTGAATTCAATTCCAAGTATCTTTTTGGACAAATCATCTATAATTCATAAATATTAATTACCCGAATTGTATAGTTTATTTGGACCAGATAATAGAAAGAATCCATCTTCAGCTTAAACTTTTATGTACCATTTTTTTAGCTTGGTATAATCTCTAACATGAGAGTTGCTAACAATACATAGAGAAATTTAAGAGTTTTGGTAGGATTATTTTTTAAGTCAATAGTCAAACGAGTTTAGGTACATCAAGAAAGAGAGAAACAGAATTTTTCAGTAACAGTATTAAAAAACTCTTAAATTTCCAAAGGTACGAAACTCTATTTTTCGTTCCACAAACTCTATTTTTTCTTTAGCAAAAAAAATACGATCACAAATATTTCCCTTGATCCTTGTTGAGCCAGTGATTATTACGGGTGTGATGTGGTGACTATGCTGTTGACACTTTAATTGGAGGGCATGCAAACCCGGCCCTTAGCCTACGGGTGAAGAACCTCAAACCCAGCCGGGTTGACTTATTATATAGGTAGTAGTGGTATCATGTTGACTGCGTTACGTCGGGGGTCACACCCTTAAACCTTGCATACATTAATGAGTTATGAATGCCATTCGAACTTTGTCATAATCTTCTAGCTTTGGGTGCTATAGTGTTGTTTTTGCTTTTGATTTTGGTGCATATTTTTTCACTAATATATATTAGCCATGAAGATGGTGGATGTAGAAGTTTGTCCTTTGTCGTTCCCCACGTACCAATGGTTTGTTGCAGAATGATCATGGACTCATGGTGATGAAACTCTAGTGAAGCATTGGAGATATGCCATGATGGACACGATCTCGAAGGGTACTGCCCCCGACTCCCCGAGCTTCCTATTAAGATCAAACTACAGTAATATTAATTTCCTCTGTTTTACGTAAATTACTTGAGGCACTAGGGCTGACTAATGTTCAATTTTTCTTTCAAACTGAGCGGTAAAAACACAGTTCTTAAGAACTGAACTAAATCATTCACCGGAGAAAAATAATTCAGTTTAATTCTTAATAAAACTAATTTGAGTCTAATGGCCATGTATTATTAGTATAAAGAATCATATATTGTCATCGATAAAAAAAACTATTATTTATATAATTTTTAATATAATTATTATAAAATTAATAAAATTAGAGGATATGGTGATTTGTTATTGAATAATAATATAAAATTATTTTAACTTTCAATAAATACTTTATTTTTAATTATTTTAGATAAATTAATAAAGTGTTAATTAATCTAAGAATCCTATTTTTTTTATATAAAACTCTAATGTAAGTTGATTTCTCTCCTTTTAAAAAATATGAATATTAATATTATAAATATTTCTTTATGTTAGTAAACTTTTTTTAGTGTAATAGATACATGTATTTAATTTTTTTTTAACTTATATTGTAAAATATAAATTTATATTTAATATTTAATATTGTTTTAACATGAAAATTATATAATATTATAATTGTTATTTAAACTATAAACGTATCAAACCATGGGGTTGCACGTGAAAAACACACGCTACGAAAGCTACTATATAACAGAACATCAGGGTGAGCTTTCAAGTTTAAATCTCAAAACTAAAGCTGGATTTCTGTTACATTTCGCGCCAAACCAGAGAGAGATCGTAGAAGAAGCGAAATGGTTCAGCTGTGTTTCGTTCTGGATCTGCGGAGATTGACACCTCCATTGCTAACAGACATAAAGCAGGTACAGCCATGGCTTTAGAACCTGCTACTTCGTCTTCGCTATAATCTCAATCTCTACCATTTTAGTCGTTGCTTTCTTTTCTGAACTCTGCAATAGCATCATTCCTAATAGATCGGCGATTTCTGAATCTTCCGTGTCTCCATTTTCAGTCGCTGCTTCAACTCGCTAATTTTTACGCCAACTCGAGTTCGTCCTCGTCGCACGCGTGCAAATCAGTAACATTCGGCGATAAGATCGGTTTGTGCAGTGAACGAGTGTTGTATTCGTGGCGAGGCAAAGATATAGAGAGAAAAGTGATTGTTATAACTTCGACCGTGCCTGAAGACGTAGACTCTATGGTGCAGAAGAGTCTTATGGTGAGTCAGCGTATCCCTTACATGACTTCTATGTGTTGGAGTATAAGTGTGAGGTAAAGTCCCACGTTAATTAGAAGTAAAAAAATTGAGCACCATATAAATGAGGAAAAGATCCCACAACTCATAGTCTTAAGGTTTTGAATTAAAGTGGGGTATCAAGTTTTTTTATGTGATGTCTCATGGCAGACAAAGAAAACAAACACTAGTGAAATATACTCATATGTGTCAATTTTTTATTGGTGATTTCCTTTGATGATTGTTTGGAACTTACTTTTTAGATTTTGATTTCTCCATATTTATGTTACTCTTAAAAGGGTCTTCATGTTCTAGTCATATATCAATGGACACATCATAATCGATACAATTATATGCCAATTTTGAATGTCACATGAACTTGCACCTTGTAGATTAAGCAGAAGACGTAAAGGTTGTACAATTACTGTAAAACAATTCGTAAAGTTATGACAATATTCTAAAGAATATGTTACACTAAAAACAAATTGCATATACTTGTTGGAGTGACCTAACTGCTGAATATTGGTTTTGTCATTCATAAATCCAGAGACAAACTGGATACACTATCCGTGTTTGGGAAGAATGCCTTTTACACAAGTTATGTCTTCAATAACCTTTCTGAAACATAAGAAACAAGAAAACAATGTAGTCATGCAAAATAGTTTCTCTAAATCCCACCTTCTATTGATTTTTAAATAATTCTGCTTTTCAAATGTCTTTTACATCATTTATCATTGTGCTTGTGCCATCTAGTATCTACAGGATATCTCTTTCTTTTCACTTTAATTTTCAGTTCCACTCATTTAAAGGAAAAGGAAGAAGCATTAATTATTGGAATTGTACGTGAACAGACATGCAGATGTCATGGCATTCCTTTAGGAGATGCTGGAAAAAATTTCAGCAGACTTTCTTGCTCAGTCACTGGCTGCAATCTGGAAACGTGTTGTTATTGAAAATTCTGTTCGAGTTGGGGAAAAAATTATTCTGTTTCTTCCCTCATTCTATAATTCCCTGAAGCTCCTGCAAATTTCTTTATCAATCAACATTACTGTTAACGAGAGGATAAATTCGGCATCTCTTGATGAAGGTATATATATGTTCTTGTGGTCTTTCATTTATAACTTCAGTTTATAGCATTATGCAACAAGGATTTTTCTTTGTTTTTTCGTTTCAAGTAAACTGCAAAAGGCAAATGGCGAGGTTAATGTAACCTGTAGGAACTTGATTGAGTGATTGCACAATCAAATTGATCTATCTAGCATTCGTAGTAATAACCTACAGGAGTGGAAGGAAATATCTTCATTCTTTCACTTCCTCCTTTTCTTTTTTTTCTTTTCACTTCAAATTTTAAAGTTATTTCACACAAATTTTATTCCTCTTTTATGATCGATTAGAGTGACTGATTAAGCAATTCTGTTAGACTGCATCTTGTTTGAAGCCCCTCTATATATGATTTCACTATCTTTCCAGTTTCCACCATAAAAAAATTGATTCCTTAATTTAAATTTTTATGCAGGTCTTATAATGGGTGCCTCATTTGTTGTGATACCATCCTCTTATCATGTGATCGAAACCATTTCGGATGATGCTAATCAGTCCGATCTGAATGTTCAACGTGTGTAGAAAGCTCTGCTCCCCCTTTTAAATTCATTTAACTGTGTGATCATTACTCCTGAACTGTTGTCATTCAATGTATACTGGTCCAAAATTCTTCACTAAGTTTATGTTTCTTCCATCACTGCTATAATTTGACAGTTTTTCGAAGCCTTTCCAGCTTTCTACATTCAATGAACCAAGGTTTAGTATGCTCCTCAAATTGTGATTTAGAAACAATGGCAGAGGCTCCTTATCATTGCTATTATATTCTGCAGCCATCAGATATTGGACCAATGCTTATGAGGGTGAGAACTAGCCCCCTTTTGCTGCTTTTTGTCCCTCTTGTTCTCTGCACATTCACACACAGTAGAACAATTACAGTAGAATGTATGAATTCTAGCTTGTATATCCTGATGGTAATTCATTACTTTCAATGTAACTTCGTAATCAACATCCATAAAACATGCAGCTCCTAGCAGGGGCAGAAGAAATCCTACGAGTTCCTGACAATCAATTAGTTGATTCATCAATCAACAAGGAAATTGAGAGCTCGGTTCAAGCCTGTTTGCTAAAGGTTAATTTAAACAATTTCCTCAAAATATATTTCTTTTTCTTTTCCCCTCCAATGAGAGACTGATGTAGATAAATGAAATTTTATGTTGGCATTATATTGGCAAGTTGCAAATAACTTAACTCCTCATCTTCATGCATGAAATTTTACTCTATGTTTCTTCCTCAATGTGCTGGGAGCTCTTCATTTCCGAATATATCTGAGAAAATTTTGTTTGCTCATCTTCTAAAATTTTTACCAGTGGGACGAAGTGGCCTGTTACAAACATCTCGAGTTCTGGAAGAATTAATTCACCAAATTTTGCAGAATCTTGAACCATTTTTGTTATCAAATTTTAGACGTTGAATTTGAATTGAATCATTTAACAGACTATGATCCGCTGCTGCATGAAAGAGGCTTTCATAAAAAACTAAATGTGCTTGTCAAAGAGAGCCTACAATTTGGGTGAGTGTCTACGTCCAGCTGACGTGTGACAATGCATGAACTTAAGAACACTCTTTGGACATGATACACGAATAACCTCTCAAAACAACAATTTTTTTAAAAGAATTAAAAATAATAATTAAACGACCAGTCCTTTTTGAGAAGATGCTGTCAAATGTTGCAACAGACTAATTTTTTGAAGATAGTCATTACTACACGACCTGAGAATTCTTAAACTTAATTTTTCTGAAGAAAAAGATGACCTTAATTTTAATTCAAGACTTTTTTGGCTGGTTTTTCTAAATGAACCATCTTAGCAAACCAGTTGATTAGCTGAATATTCAAAGTTTTCTATATGCTTGTTAATTAATGATGATATCACTATGTTGTAGGTCAGTATTTTCTAAATCAGAAGATGCATTTTCAGAACTAAGCTCAAGTCAACAGCCTTCGTCAGAGGTGATCGGTAAAGCAGAAGCAGCCACCGGTGTCATAGTGGATGAGGAAACTTTGGCATTGGATATTACGGATCAAGACGACAAAACCACGGCCTGTATTACAGAAGAATGGAAGCAATTGGTTGTAAGCGAAGACCCCAAGTTGTACTCTCCCTCTTGTATGCCCAAAGCCAAGTTGGGTCAATCGAGTGTATCACCACGAGATGGTAATAGGCAGTTAGACAGGGAAACTTCAAGGATTTTGGAGACATTAGAGGTTCAAATGAAAGTTGCATGAAAAATACCAGTGCGCCCGTAAAGAAGCCTCTTATACAGAACAAGTCTTTGTCGGCAGCCAGCTAATGAAACCTAATTTCCAGAGGCAGAAAAGGAAACATAGATGAAAAGAAGGCAACTCCACGTTTCACGAAAACGTATCTTCGAAAGTCGATAAGGTTAGTGTATTTCTTTCCTTTTCTCCATTCTGCTGCAACTGCAACTGATTTTTTTTTTTTTATACAAAACATGAGTAAGCTAATCATGAAACAAGTTTTAAGGGGCAAGAAGTGTGAAAATGTTTAAAAACTAATGTTCATTTGGGTTTGAAAAGCTTACCAGTACACTAGAGTAGAAAAAGAATAACAGCTGATATTACGGGTCCGTAGTAGTCTCAAGCGTGACCTTTTATAGGCCTACTATGATTTTTATGCAAGTTTTGTATGGTTTGTTAGCTTATTTAAAAATTTATTTCATATTAAGATTTTAAATAAATTGATTGGCTTATCCTTAAACTTACCAATAAGTTTAGAGCCTAATGACATTACTAAAAATATTAATAGATTTTCGAGTAAATAAGTCTACAATAAACATATCAATAAACTCATAGCTTAACATACTAATCACACTAGAAACAGTCAAATAGGAGCGTTTACTGAATGAAATTTTGTTCGGGTAATTGGTTTTAATTTTAAAACTCGCGAACCCAATACCTAATCCGTTAATGTGATATTCTCTAATAATTACTATTTATATATTTTTACATTCATTTATTTATTAAATACAATTTATCATTTAAATACAATTTATCATGTCCTATTTCATTATATATATTATTTTAAACAATTCAAATAAGTCTAAACATAACTTAAAACTTCATAATGGAAAAATTCAATGAAAAAAAAAAAGAACATCTGCCATGGTATCATTAAAAAAAATTGAAACACACAGTATCACTAAATTGTTTCATCTTCCATTCTTATTTGCATCTTCCTCGATGTTTCCAAAGATTCAACCAGGGCAGCCATATGCAAATTTTTGTTTGTCATTCGTGTTATTGATGATGTTTCCTTTAAAAGACCGATTTGTGACTTCCAACAACTTGAAGCGCGAACCATGGTGCTTTAGATCTTAAAGATGAGCCGTGATGGATGAGAGTGAATAAAATAAGGTCTTGCTTTTTCACCTATTCAAATTGAGCAGTCATTTTCCTTGTTAAAAATGACATAGATACTCATAGTAGAAAATGGAATCCTGATTTTGAATTTGGGTAGTGTTTGGACCTCCTAGCTGATGCAGACGTATTGACGTAGGCAAGCTGCAAGCACAATCCAACTTGGACAAGTAACGTGTTTGCTTTTCCGTTTAAAAAGAGAGATTAACATGCATTTGTCAAAAAGCATTTTTTTGTTGGAAAAGTGTGTAAGATATGTTAGAAAGCAGCTAATTATATATTAGCTTCATCTACATGCTTATGACACTAACAAAAACTAAAATACACTAACATTATGATTGGATTGGTATAAATAAAATAAAAGAAAATAGAGATGCATGAGAGAGAAAAAAAGATGAAAATACTGCACTTCTACTGTTTATATAATAAAAAGACATATTTAAAAGCAATTTTTTTCTTTTATTTTCCTTTTTAAAAATAAGAAAGCAAAACGATTAGTGTGTATACGATCAAGTGTTTCTTTCATTGTCTGGATTCTGGAATTCTAGATAGGATGGAAGTGTGGTGTCAACGCAAAATATTTGTCTCTGAATTCTTCCGACTTAACTCACAAACAAACAGAGGTAACGAAAGCAAATTTGTTTCCTGCATGGTGACATAAGTTAGCAAATCTATATAATTTCAATGAAAGTTATTGAAGCTCATGCATTTTTTTTTTGTTATATAGTTTAGGGGAGCTGGGATGGGGAATTTGTTTCATTAAACTCAAAATTATGACCATATAAGAATGATTAGTAGGCATCTTGTTAAAAGAATAAACAATATGACCAGCCATACTAATATCTAATTGAATAGTTGAATACTCCTGAATTGTAATTAATCAACGAAAAGGCATCAAGATTAAGATATAAACTACTACTATTAGGTTCACTCCGAGTGGACAAGTTATGTATGATATTTATAATGAATCTCTGAATTCTGCAATTGATCAACAAAAAGGCATTGTGGATTAATACAAACTATCAAGTGCACTCCGGCTGGACATTATTCTCCCTTCTGTATTACTTTCTAGTTTCTCCCAGGTCCTTCCAAAAAGAGAAAAAATAAAATACCCTTGTGGTTATTTCTCCTTAAATTTACATAGACACAAAGACACGCAGACACAATAATAGGGCCATCCAACCAGACGCCCACACCTTTTGTAATTGGTAGCCAACTCACTACTTCAACCATTTAGCAGCCGCCAGCCTTCGTGCTTTTACAAAGCCATAACAACCAACCATATGTAGAAACTTAATTATTTATAGGCAATCATCTAGGTGGTGGGGAATGGGGATCAAGGTGGACGCCTTAGCTCGTTCCACATCATCCTTCACCTGATCTCCGATAATTCCCCTATCTTGTCAGAAATTTTCTTTATGGAAGTCGTACTTGGTGGATGTGTTGTGAGAGAAATCCAATGCTAGCTGACGAAGCTCATGGGTGAGGGCTGATGGCCCACAGTAAAATACCCCTGCATTACATAAATAAAGCATGCTGTCTAAATCTATCTAAATTGTAATTTAATGATAAGTCTTGAATTCGATGAAACATGTCAAAAATCATAAATGATTGATGTTGATCGAAATGCAATCAGCCTAGTGACAACCACAAGCATGCGTCTTTTGAAAAAAAAAAAGAAAGAAGCATATTCTATAATGGATCCGTAATTATTGAAGTGGCTGAATGATAGAAATTAACAAACGCAACGTGATGAGTTGAAGGAGTGGAGTGGGGGTGGGAACTCACCAACTCGGGCATCTGGATGATTAAGCGCAATGCGCTTGTAGACACTGCGCCAATTGGGTTTGGCAAAGTGAGACATGACGCGTGTGCCAGAGACAATGTCCACTCCATTCTTTGCATGGTTTAGGGACTGCAACATAGCAATAAGAGCAGAGCGAGCATCACCCTCTTCGTAGACGCTGGTGCAGTAGCTGTGGAGTTCAATCACTTTCCTTCGGTCCTCTTCGGCCACTTCGTTCATGACCCCTTTGAACCAGTCAAATGAACCCTGCTCTCTAGTCACCCAATAGAAGTATGCCCTACTTGTCTTGAAGTCACTCAACCTCGTTGGTGATTTAGCACCACCTATTCCCTCCTCCTCATCAATGGCCTTAAAATTGTTCACCATGTCCTTTAGTATACTTATCATTGGGGTAGCCCCAATTCCAAGCCCCACTAGCAACACCACCTCATACTCCCTGTAGTCTTGCGCTGGCGCCCCATATGGACCATCCACCAGAACCTTTGGAAAGGAACTGCACATATATATAACACATGATCATAAATAAAGAACCCCTGCTTTTTGTCAATCAACGCATAATTAAAAGGCTTTGTTGCTATCCAAGTGTGATCGACTCCAATCCTCGCTGCCAGCCTGTGCGATATATCTTCTGGGTCATGTGTTTCTTTCTATTTTATTGGGGTTACAGGGTTACTTATTTTTCAATATCTTATGAACTCGACTAATTAAATGCTTGAACTGACAACTTAAACTTGCATGCAGAAATTTTCAATAGGCGTCCTTATCACCCTAATATTTTTTTGAGTCCAGATAACAACCCCACCTTTTCCCCCGCGTGACAATAGAATTTGATTATAAAATATAAATCATACACACACACTTGTAGTAGATAATAATATGATACAACAAGAAGAGCCGAATAGAAATTAAAAGTGTCTAATAAGTATGTGTAATATATGAATGTCCACATATTCTTATTCTTATTTGAACATCAAAAAACTAACATAGTAGTACTTGATATTATATATAATTTTCTATATTTTTTCATTTTGTATTTTTTGCATGTACACATTTTAAAAATATATCTCAAACTCAAGATTGACAGCTTTTTATTATCTCATTTTAATGTTCACATAACATTTTCCAAAATACTAAGCATGTGAGCATGATGCCAAAGTTTTGTTAATTAATTTCAAACGAACGCGCTATGTGCTACCACCAACTTGTTATGTGTTATCCAGCAGTCATCAATTATTGGATCGCTAATTTTCCCTATATAAAAAAAAGGTCAAAATTTGGTGAAGGGTTTTTCAGTATACAAAGTGTCATTAATTTCTACACGTGTTTTTAACAGAGTAGCATCCTAACCTTAATTATAAGTGGTTCTGGTGTGATTTAAACTCCAAGTTTACTAGCAAATTTTACAAATATGGAACTTTCGTGGGTTTTCAGAATAAATAAATTAAAGCATAAACTACATAGTAAAAAGAGTTAATATGATAATTAATTAAATTAATAAATATTAAATTCAAGGTGTTCTGAAACTTTTATTACAGCGCATTATTAAATTGATAATTATTTTTAACAAATTAAAATATATAAACATTCAGTTAATTGTATCTATATTAGATTTGATTAGAGTAATTGATGATTTTTTTTTGGTGAATTAGTAACTGATGGAATTGATACAAACTTTTATATATTTAATGTTATCCCCATCATGGTGAAGTGCCAAACTATAGTTTTTGCCTTGGCTATCCATCATATACTTAGTAAATTTCCCTATTTAAAGAAAGTAACTGAAAACAAAATAGGACTTACCTTGGGCTGTTATCTCCTTTCAAGCATTCAGCTCTTAGGAGTCCACTCTGTCCATTGAGGGGTTGCTGGCACGCCTGAAAGAAACCAAAGCAATATGGATTGGGAAATTACGAGAAACCCACATTCAAGGGGAGGGGTGGAATTCACCTGTGTGAATTTGGCTTTCAGACTTCGAGTCCAATCACCAAGTATTTTTATGTGAACGCTAAGGTAATCATCATCAGGGGCGGAAGTTATGGAAAATGGATGCCTATGAATGCGTAAACAAAGCACCTCAGGGTGTTATGAAGGTATTTACATGCAAACATTTCATTTAGAATATGTTTCTTCAAATGCATACCATTCAAATGGAGACACAGCAGCACAGTTCACAAACATGTATTGTCCACTTTTGTAGCTAAACCCATGCGGCTTTGACATTTTAAGTGATAACACGTTTCCAGGATAAAGAGTCACCTTCAAAGTTGGCGATACGCATACTTTTTAATCTTGGCCAAAAGTAATTTTGATGGAGTAATGTGTTTCTTCATATAGAAAATAATTGAATTTTAATTATTTGATACTTACCTTCAATATTCTGACGGACTTAATGCTCGATCTGAATGCTCTAACCAGTCTTTCCAATGCATAAATGGTGATGGGAATAGCCAGATACATCCAGGTCTATCAATCACATAATGTCAAGTGCATTTTAATCGATTATTTTTCAATCCAAAACAACTACATAAATATAAGGTTCAACTGAAGGTGCTAACCGTTTTCTTGTACCATTCCTTAGTTAAGTAAAGTTTGATTCCATGTACAACCAACAGGGCATAGACAATGACGAAGAGGTGATGCGAATACCAAAAGGCATTGAAACCTGTGAATTTGTTGAAAGGTTTGGGTAGTTTGGCCCGGCCTCTCCTGAACCTAGGATTAGCCAGCGTAAAGGCTATTGCCATTAGCACAACTATTATGATCCCTGTTACTCCTTCCCATGATTTGACAAAATACCAATAATCTGATGGTCTGTCTCCGAAAAAAGGTTGCATCAGCTTGTACTTTTCATCACTTGCATGAAGAAGGCGAGGAAAATCACAAGTAAGATGATAGATGGAATGTACAGCAACAGCAACTGCTATTGCCACAGCTATCACCTGCAAAAAATACTCCCATTTGTACAACTATAAATTTGCATGCCTTGTTGACTTGTGAAAGCTGCTATATAACCCAACAAACATATGAATTGAAGTAGATATGTTTCCTTTTTTTGTCACTCTTGAAGGAGCAATCAGAAGTAAAAATTACCTTGTGGAAGTTGATGTTGTCATCCAAAGGAACTACAACACCTAACTTGGTCTTATTCCTCAGCCAGGTGATGGTGTTGCGGCAAACAGGTAACAAGATAAGAGCCATGTTCAATTTAAGTGTCTCGGCTGCACCTTTTGCCATGCATACACAATGGCCCATCACCTCATAGGCTGCTTTTCTCCTATATTGCACAAATTTATAGGCAAAAAGACCTAACATCACACCAATCCAAAGTGCAAGTACCCAAGATCTTTGCCAATTGTCCAGCAAGAAGTACTTGGCATCTCTACACCACCTCATAATTGCACTGTCGGCAAATGTAGACTTAAGTTTTTGACTTAGCATTTGGCTCAGGTATTTACTTTCTCCTCTTGTGGTTTCCTCTGGTTCATGCAACAAGAGCGTCTCCAGGTTGTCTATCTGTTTTTCCAAATAAAATATGGCCAAACAGCTAAAGGAATTAGGCTAGGTGGAGAATTCTATAAAAGTTAATGGGGCTTTTCCAATCTGGAAATTGCAGGATAGGCTATTCATTTACCATGATGTATCCTGTGTCAGCAGGGTCCAATTCTTCCATGATCAAAGCCGCATATTCCTCTGCTTGTTTCTGGATGTTTGACAGTTTGTTGGCAGTGGCGCTAAGGCAGATAATCTGAGACCAGAATTGATCACATGTGATCAAGGAAAATCTTAATCGGATTCAGACTAGAAGAATTTGCTAATAAAACAACTTTTGTATGTTGAACAAACTTGGAAAGTGAAGTCTGTACAGTTAGTGGTGAATTAATGATTTGAGCTGTACCTCTTTAATTTCTTCCTCGGTAATTCTGCCATCGGCATCTTTATCAACCCTGCATTACAAATCCAAATTAATATTGATCAGGTCAAGGGTGATATATACTTACAGAGAGAACCCAAACAATTGCGTTCATGTTTATATTAACCAAAACATTAAATTACATGTCAAAGAATGTTTTGAGCCTAGTATCAAAGCTCTGGTCAGAAATATGATCCCAGAACTCCTTCAACTGGATCTTGTTAATGGAACCCCCCTGAATACCTCTCTGCCTAGCAAGAGTATCAAAAAGCTTCTCTGCATAAGCCTCAGACTCCTTGTTCAACCCTACAATCAAATCCAATTATATGATATACTCAGAATTCAGAAACTATATATTTACATTCCTATCATCTGAAGCAAGATGGGGGTTTAGGTACCTAAGCATTGGGCAAAGAGAGCACGAGGAAGATAGCCACCAGTGGTAGCAGTAAGCTTGTTAAACTGCTTCTCCACCTCACCCCATCCTGCGCCACCATCGGTCTTGCTGATAAACTTGAGCCCTGTGAGAGCATGACCCACTGCAGACTTGGTCCTTTCAAAGTGTTTGGGCGCTGGTTTTGAAAATGATGCCAAACGCTTCAGCTGCTTCATGCGATTGGCAGCACTCTGAACCACAGAGGCACCAAAGGTTGTTTTCTTCTCAAGCCTCTTGCCCATCAAACCCAATTTATCACCTTCTTCTTCCACCATGTCAACACCGGCTGCAACAGTTTTAACACTGTGTAATGCCACAGAGTCACGATGAATGTCCATGGTCACCTCCACGTAGTGTTGTCCTTCAGCTTCAGCCTGGGATTTGGTGCCACTGTCAAGTCCAACATCATTGCCAGCTTTTGAATCAGAAGCCCCTAACTTCGTGTCAGTCCTTTCAGCATCAGTGAGTTCTATATCTGATTCATGGTGGTGAAGATCTGCAGAAGTGCCTCCCATTGTTGCTGGGTTTTTTTTTGTCTGATGAACACACCGGCTCAACAGCACTTTCAGGTCTCTTTCTTCACACTCATTTGTTTCTCTACTAGCTACCTGCTCGTTTTGCCTTCTATATGTACGTATGCTGCTAACCTCTTGCTATGGACAACAATGACAGCCATGTTTATCAAAGAAAAAGCCATTCAAAGTGACTTTATTTTCTAGTGTATTACAATGGTTATCTTTATTTATTTAAAGTTATTTAACTTATCTAAACACTAAGTTGCACTTCTTTAGAATAAGCAATGTATAATTACAGATACATCATTTTGACTTGACCTAAATCAAATTTATCATATTTCAGAAATACAAGGATTAAAATAGCCCTTTTTAAAATACATATGGATTAAAATCATTTTTTATCAAATTTTGAGAGATTTAAAACACATTTTACCTTCCTTTGAACTATAAAGTTGTATTAACACCTGTACCTTTTATAGTTGATTGTGATTACACTCGATGTTTTCTCCCAATATAGGCTTTCTTCGATTTATTAGTAACATAACATGTACCGTTCTCATTAATTAATATATAGGTTTCTGCTAATTATTTGTATTATTACGTGAAGTGAAAAAAAGAAGTCAATATAACATCACAAAAAATAGGAGTTTCGAATGTAATTTTGCAGAACATGAATGTAATTTGTCATTAATTGCAATGTTTTTAAAATATAATTTTTACCTAAAATCTAAAGATCAATACAATGTAAAAAACAGTGTATCACTATTGATTTGACAGTATTAATTTATTTTTGAATTGAATATACCTGTATTTTTACATTTTAAAAACGAGTTTTCCATTTCATTGGCTTTAGCGAGATAGACGACAAGCTAGTGAGCTACTATACGGAACTGTGAAAAGCAAAGATAATCATTGAAGGGTTCGTTCGTACGAAGCTCATTTATTTGTGTTGCGAGACAAAGGTGGTATGCTTGGAGATGGGCGCCAGAAAATTCTAACAATGATACAGTTTCTTGATAGATATTCTAACAATCATACTAATAATAATGAAATAATGATTGATAAATTATATATACTAATAAATCTTTCTAAGCATTTCTTATCTACTTTACAGAAAACAAAAACTAAAAAAAAGTCACATGTGATGGAATAAAAATGTGATCATGACGGCAGCACTGAACGGCATTCAATATAAATTTTTAAATCCAAGACTAAAAATCTTGCACATGCATGTAGCCACTAGTCACAACATTGGTGCTTTTAATTATTTAATGGGTTCTGTTTTAATAAATAGAAAAAATAGTTTATATATTTTTTTAATATAATAAATATTTTATAGTTTTTAACTAAGGTCTCAAAGTCATTCCCAACATATTGTCTTATTTATTAAAGGTTTGAATTGAGTTTAACGCAGTTAGTGTAATTTTTTCCACATATATATTATCAATCGATTAAAAATTATCTTGGATATAATTTTTAAAATAACTATCATAGGAGTCAACAGTAATCTTATCATACATTATTATACGAAAATTAAATTCTTAAGATCATTCAACTTAATCGGTAACTGCTAAATGTTTTTAACCTTTTTTTCTTTTTTAGCAACCCAGAAATAAGGCTAGAACATAATGTACATTTTTACTGAATCTATAACATTTGCTGATTCAATTAATCAAAGATAATCATGATAAACTCGATAAACAGCGGAAGGAAATGGCTATCACTGCTCCACTTCACATGTTCAAAACAAAAATAATGTTGTTTCTCTTCATTTTGAATTTGCCGGTTGACTTGACTTTTGGTCACTAAGAACAAGCTTTTTAATTAGATGAGTGAAAAGCAATCATTCTAACGTAATTTTTAGATGGGGGGGAATCTTTGCAGTTTGCACAACTAGTCAACACAACCACTCAACAATGCCTTGTTTGGTAAGAAATAATGGAAGTATATTAATGCATGTACTTAATTAACTAATTAAACCAAAAACTTATATAACATTATAACCTAGACATATGCAGTACGCCATATTACTTCTTTATCCTTTAAAATAGTTGGCACACAGGATAACAAGTAAAATTCCATTTCAAGACTGTTGATGAATTAAATTAATTCGGTTTAAATAAACAGTTTAATTCCATTTTTTTATTTTAACATATAGTCATAGATAGAACAAATAAGGCAAAAAAAAAAAAAACCTTTATAATTGCACAATTTCTATTTTAAAAATCTGCACTCAATTACTTGAAGCATGTTTGAGACAAAAGTAATTTCATGGATGAATTAAGACTCTGTTTATTTTATTTTTATCTGTATTGAAACTCCAAAAGCATGCTTTCATCTATTTTTGGTAGAAGTTTGCACACTGCCCCCGAGTTGCATGGGACAGTAGTTTTGATGGCAAGTGACAAATGATTCCTCGCGTCGATTGCTTTCAGCATTGAAATCCAAATAATTTCAATTTGATGATGTACTGTATACACGGATTCTTTGGTGGTGCTAGCTAGGTGGCTACAGTTCTAACATTAATAATGCTCGATACTTTTGTTCATAAAGTGGAAGATGAAGCAAACACTCAATTGATATGTTCAGTGGTGTTTCCATCTTTTGAAAAGTTTGAACTTCGAAGTTTCACACTCAAAACATGAAAAATCTTTTGGTTGAAAGAAGTAAATAAGCTTTGCAATTTCGACATTTTCTCTTGGAAAGGGCCCATGAGACAATCATATCGTATTATATTAATCTATGTTTTGTCCTCATTTTATTTCTACCAACCTGGACAGATCACTAGCCTCCACGCTATTAAAAAAGTTGAAGACATTTTACAATAACAGATAAGAGCTGTGAAAAAAGAATAAATTAATTAGTTGCGTTTTTTAATCTCTTTAATATGAAATAATGTACAGTTTTAATCTTTTAAAAAACCGAGTTAATTAAATTTCTTTATTTTTAAAATTGATTAAATTTGTTTATTTTTGTTACATTTAAAACTTCAAAAGTCTTATTTTGCATATAAATATTTGGAAGTTTATGATGAATTTGAAATATGAAATAGTTTTAAAATTTTCAAAATAAAATAATAATAAGATCTTAAAAAATATTAGATTTTTTTTTTTTGTGTGTGGATTTGAAGTTTGAATTGTAGTTTTCTCTCACCATGATCGGCCCCGATTCCAATCACAGGAGAGCCTTCTCTCAACAAGAAGCTCACAACTATATTCTTAGTCTGTGTCCATTTTAAATCCTTCCGTGTCCCTCTCCTTTCCTCCACCCAAAACGCCACCGTTTCGCCCTGCGGCTCCCTCGATCGGCCACTGTCCCCGCGACCGGCGCGTGAGCAAGCGCCACTGCCAAGTCCTCTTCGACGCTTCCCTCCGCAAGCTCTACATCCTCAACGGCGTTCTTCCGCACGGCCACGGCGACTCCACCGCCACGTGTCGCCTCGTCCACGAGTTCAGAAAAAGGGCGATGATTTCATTTCATGGCAATGGCGACGACGGCGACGGCGTTGCGCTTCTTCGAGAAGCCTCCAACGGGGTTCTAGTGAACGGCGTCGAGATTCAAAAGGGAAAGGCGGTGTAGTTTTCGGTTGGAGATAGGGTTTCACTGGCTTGTGGGAACGAGAAGGGTTCGTGTGGGGTTGGGAACGAAATTGAGTTTGTTGTTGAGAGAATTGACTTCGAAGAGTGTGGTGGTGAAATTGATGGGTTAAAAACATTCGCGGGACACTCGCAGAGTGGGAAGGGGAATAAGAGGGTTTTTGCTGTGACGGCTAATGATCCGAGGTATGAGGGTGTTGTTGGGAGAGCAAGGTTTCTTCAAGATAGGTGCAGAGATATATTGCTTAGTAACGATCCCGTGTCGCGCATTCTGCGCGATGAATCGAAGTGTGCCCCTGGCAATGCTGAAGTGCAATCAAATTTGGAATTGATTGGTGAAAGTAAAGTGAAGAATTTGGATCCCAAAGCGGTTGCTGACGAGGTTCCTAATACGGTGAGAGTGTTAGATTCTGTAGGGAAGGATAATTGTAATCCTCCTTCTGTTGGTGGTGATTGGTGGCAGGGAACAATTGGTGGTGGCGGCTGCAATTATCCGCCGCCTGGCAAGAAGTTTTATCTGAATCGCCTTGAATTTATGGACCACAACTCCTCGGTGTGTCATCTGTCGATATCTCTCCTTGAACTTATTCATCCCGTGGAAAGTGTTTCGAGGATGTTTATTGCAACGTTTACCAGCGACATAAAATGGCGTGACTGCCCAAAATTTTCAATGTACTGTTTTCCTTCCACAGTGCTCTTTCTTCAGACCATGTTGTATCTTTACTTGTGTTTATATGTTTTACAATCCTAACCGAGGTGTCTTGTTAGGTTCTTGACATATTGCAAGGTGCCTTCATCTACCAGTTACAATTGCATGCCACAATACTGAGATGTTGTAGTTCAAAACCTGATGACGGAGTATTTATGCCTTACCAGGATTATCCTAACCTAGTTGTCGTGTGATTTTTTTTTTAATCTTCTTTTTAAACATCTTTTTGGAGGGTGGGGGAGATATGCAGATTAAATCATGCCCTTACCATACGCCACTTTATTTTTCCTATTTGTGAATGTACTTTCTTGTTGGATATTACGTGTCCTCAATTCCCTGAAACCATAATAGCATTTGGTAATAACTGCAAGAGACAGGGGATTGCTTGCCATCATCCAAAGTTGATTGTTTTGCAAAGAAAAGATAGTATTCAAATTGTTATTACATCGGCTAATTTGGTGGAAAAGCAGGTGTTCTATGAACCAAACTTCTAGTTATTAACATTCAGTTTTGGAGGCCACTTCACTCGATTAAGTTAACTTATATGATACTTCAGTTCAGTATAAAAACATTGTAACTCTTAGCATTATACTTGTAAAATGGTTATCTGTAAGACATCAACTGCAATTGCCTTAGTGTCCCTAATATAAACTTTGAAGCCTATAATAGCAACATTTGTATCATCAGGTTATATTTATGTAAATTAGCATTTCTATAGGTACCTTAAGTCATGCTTATAGTAGGTTTACAACTATTATATGATTCTATGTTTGTATGTCATTAACATGGCAAAACTGTTGATCAATTTTCATGGTTATGTAGGGGAACAGTGTGACTAACACTATATGGTGACAAGATTTCCCTCATGCCACTTCTGTTGATTTTGCATCACTTTTCCCAAAAATTGGCAATGCTGACATTCATCAAGGCTCAAACTGTGGGGACAAGTTCAAATTTTGGGAGGACAGATGGATGGGCGGGGAGGTTTCGTTGATTGCAAGATACCCTAGGTTGTATGTTATATCTTCACAACAAAACCATATCATACAACACATGGGGGTCTTCCGAGATAAAGGGTGGGAATGGGATTTTAGATGGAGGAGACCATTATTCGATAATGAAATAGACATGGCGGTATCATTTCTAAGGGAGGTCGAAGGCCACAGAATTCAGCCTCAGCAAGGTGACCAGTGGGTGTGGAAGGCGGATCCAAGTGGGCAGTACACGGCCAAATCTGCTTATGGTGTCCTATGGGGGGAGATGTTCGAGGAGCAGCAAGATGGAGTTTTCGAGGAGTTGTGGAAGCTTAAGCTTCCCTCTAAAATCACCATATTCGCATGGAGACTAATCAGAGATAGGCTACCAACAAGATCAAATCTGCGAAGGAAGCAAATTGAGGTAGACGATCCAAGATGTCCATTCTGCAGATCAGCCGAGGAGAGCGCAGCCCATCTATTCTTTCATTGCAGTAGGATAGCTCCTGTATGGTGGGAATCATTGTCGTGGGTGAATTTGTTAGGGGTTTTCCCAAATCATCCAAGGCAACACTTCCTTCAACATATATATGGAGTGACAGCGGGAATGAGAGCTAGTAGATGGAAATGGTGGTGGCTAGCACTGACATGGACCATTTGGAAGCAAAGGAATAACATGATCTTTTCTAATGGGACATTCAATGCTAACAAAATACTGGATGAAGCAATCTTCTTAATATGGACATGGCTCACACATCTGGAGAAGGATTTTAGTATTCATTACAATCAGTGGTCTTCTAATATCAGGGCAGCTTTTTCTAACAGCGATGTATAGCGTTCTTAAGTAAAGGATTGTACTAATTTTAATCATTTTCTCAGTTGGTGGTTCTGAGAACTCTAATCTTGGGACCAACACTGAGAAGTTTCTTGTACCTTTTAGTACCCCTGGTACTTCAATTAATATACATATTATTTTTGCTGATAAAAAAAATAAAAGGCTCAAACTGTGACTTCACTGCTCAGTTGGCTGGGTTTATGGCATCTCTTGTTATTGATGTACCCAGCCAGGCTCACTGGATTACTCAGCTTACAAAATATGACTTTGGAGGTCAACAGGACATCTTGTTACTTCAGTACCTGGAATTCACTTTTATAGAACTTCTGTTCTGTCAGAATCTTTTGAGGCTTCTCCTGTAAGTACTCAAGTATGTCATGCAGAGATATTGCTGTTTGCAGTGCTGGGGTTGGCTTCCCTTGCCACTGCCTCTGTATTTATTTTTGGATATAAACTAACATACTTTTGTGCTTTTAAATTTAATATTTGCAAACTGTATCAAGTGTTGTTAAATAGTGGCTATGGCCCTGCCATGGTGGATTTTTTGCCAACTGCCGTAGGCAATTTGTGAAGGAAGTCTGGCCATGGTGACGCCATAAGGCGCAATGGCATGTTTATGTGGTGGAATTTCAGCCTTCTGCCATGTTCCGCAGCCATCCGTTATTGATAACTGATGTATTCACCTAGCTTGAGTTAGAATAATATACCCCGAAACCTGACTTGTGGTTAAGGTATGCTAGTAGAATATCTTAGCTTTCATGTTAAATTCCAGCAATAATATCGTCAGCCAGGTAATCATTTGGTGGCTTAGGTGAAGCCACTTCTCCTCTGTTTCTGGATTCTTTGACTGCTATTTATACTCTTGTAGATGCTAATTCCTGTGCATTTTCTTTATCGGGTTTGAAGTTTCTTGGTTCAGTTGTGGCATCTGTGGTTGGTTTGAGCCATCTTTTCCGCACTGTGGCAGACTCAAATAGTGCAAGACTAAAAGAATTCTTTCCTCGGAAAGTCTTGTAAGAATGTTTATCGGAAGTTGGAGATTGTTTTAAGAAGAAATCCAATTATTTCTGTTGATGAAAATGCTGTTAGTGTTCTTGTTCCCAACCCAGTTCAAACTTTTGAGGGAGGTAAATACTAAGTTGCTTGAGAATTCTTTTTGCACCATGTACATTGGATTCCCCATTCATGTCATGATTTTCAAATTTATATTTTATTTCCATTATTTTTAATGTGTTTGGACTCACAGTTATATTGTTGTTTTGGACTTACGCTGCAAGAGCCAACCTCATCTAGCAGGATAAGGCTTTTGTTGTTGTTTTGAACTAACAGTTAGATTTTTCAGGCTATCCATAACGGTAATAATATCTATTGTTATTTGTCCCTTTCTGTAGATTGTGTTCAACTTGGTTTTCTGCCTAGAAACGTAGCAAAATGGGTTTCTCCTCTTTGGGATGCCAGATTCTTCACGTTTTCTGGATGTTTGTCCAAAAGAGGCACTTACAGCTGCCTTAGGAGAAAGCTGCAATAAAGTACAACTATTTCTAAATTTGTCAGAGGTGTGTTGGATGTGTCTTCTATAGGATGACCTGTTATGTGACTTTGCAAGGGCATCATTTTAAAGATATGTCAAAGATGATGCAACCCGAACAAATTGTGGCGTTTTGCTCACTCATTGCTTCAATTCAAAGATGTTATGGCCTTTGGAGATTACAAGAGATAAATGGTGCCAGACCAGGAAGTTCTTTTTGCATTGACTGTGTTAAGATGTTCCACACTAGCTAGGAATTTGGTCAAAATGCCCCTTATAAGACTTTGACGACTCTTTCCCCTTGAGCCAACTTTTGGAATTGAGTTAGGCTTAACTCATTTCTAATATGGTATGGGAGCCTATCTAATCTCTGTGGTAGGCTGCCTGCAAATTTCCAAACCTGTAAATTTAACGGTTCAGATGTTTTGGATGTCCAGTCTTGGGTGTATATTAAGATGTCTCATATTGGCTAGAAATATGGCCAAAATACTCCTTATAAGGCTGCTGCAATCCCCCCTCCCCCTTGAGCTACTTATTTCTAATAGATTGAAATAGTCACACTTTGTTTATTGTTGAAATTAAGGTTATGTTTGATTCCTTGTTTTAGTTTTGTTATCTTTAAGTAGCACTCTTGATACTGCATGCGAATGAATAGATTTATGCTAAAATATTTTTTGAAAAACTCAGTTATGAATAGTTATTGTTACTTTCTGTACTAGGTTCTAAATCAATACAGATGGCCTGAATCATTCAAGTCTGAAATTATATACAGTAAGTGCCCATTTTGAATATTATTGAGTACAATGGCAACCTTTCTTCATTACAGGTTAAAATCAACAAGCTGACCTCATTCTTTTTTCCTCCTTTTGGACTATATATTGTTTGATACCTTTTCTGTCTATCAGGTGCATCTTCTATTGGTTCATCTGCCAATTCAAAATTTCTTGCTGATTTTTCATCTTCTGTTAGGAAGAAATCATTGCAACATTTTGATTCATAAGAGTCTGATCCCAAAGAAATTTGAAGGCCTTTGCTCTTACGTTATATTTCCTTGAAAAGTTTTACATCTTTTCTGCAAGATGCATGATTTGTTGAAATTATGTTTATTATTTAATTCAATAATTTATTATGCCTTGGCAGTGGGGCTGCTGGAATGCTAGCGAAGAACTGAAGAATCCTTCTGTTAGGATTATATTCCCCACTATTGAGAGAGTGAAGAATGCTTATAATGGGATTTTGCCTTCAAGATATATTCTTTGTTTCACAGAGGTAATATGATTTTCTTATCAGCTTTTAATGAATGAATTAGATGTGTCAGGGAATATATATATATATATTAAGCTAGATTCTTGGGTACCCTTTATTTTCGTGATTGTGCTGGTTCCCTTAGTAGGTTGTGGTCAATATTTTGTCAAATGTCTCACTTAATTGAAATAAGAAAACAAAAATAATGTATTATATTTATGTTTTCAAATAACAAATAAGCAGATATTGACCATTAATTGTTTAGGTGTTATCACCAGTACCCTCATTATTAAAAAAAGGGTTCCAGAGAAATGTCTTTTAAGATAATTCTGCATGATGGAGACAAGGACAAATTTGAGTTTTTAAAGTAACAGGATCACATGGAGAGAGAGGCACACACTCTTGCAAAGATTGCATGGGACAATTTGTAGGTCCCTATTTAGGATGTCCATCTCTCTTAACATGTGGAAAACACATTTTCAAAGGGTTATTTTAAAGGAATATATCGAGTCAGCAAATACCCCCCAAAAGCCATTTCAATTTAAAAAACAAATTTGTTTGTTAGTTTTGAAATCTGTTTGGCATCACAGATGTGAATCTCATTTAGCTTGTGACTCTTGTATTAGTATTGAAATTTAATTTTAGAAATTCTTTTCAAAATTATCTTAGGAAGGTGAAGTTTTGACATTGTACATAGATGTAATTATGTGGACAATGCATAGCTGATTCTCTACTTTTGGACAGAAAACATGGCAAAGGTTGAAGACTTAAAATATACTTCATGATGCCATCCCTCATACACATGAAAGAATAGGTCATCCAATGCATATCAAGGTAACTAACTTTATACTGATTTATATTTTATACTCATGTATGTATTCTTGTTATGGAAACTATACTCAAAAGTTAGTTGCTGTATTTTTAGGGACACGCTAGCAAAAAAACATGGTAAAATGTGCAAAAAAAAACTTAGTAGTAAAATTCACAAAATGAAGATAATTGGGTAGTAAAATGTGCAATTAAGCTTTATTTATTTTCGTTTAGTTACATGGAGTGTAATATTTAATATGCTAGTTCTTTTACTCCTGCTGTAATAATTATCAATGTTCTGGAGGCTCCCCACCATTTTTTGTCATATATTGTAAGTGCACATGTTCTGTGTTTTTCTCTCCGAACACGATACTCATGTTTCTAAGGAAAAGGACAGTATCCAAATCTGTCTGTAGGATGAACTTTTGTCATTTCTTTGTTTATGCTTTCCATCTCACAATTGTGTAGTTAATTAATGAGTCGTTGTTGATGCAATTTTACTCTGTGTGAGCATGGTTTCAAAGGACCCAGATATGAACTGTATTAGTGTATTCATTCATATGATTGTCACTGAGTTGCTTCTGTAATCTATGCCCCTTATAATATATATAGGATTTGACTTGGGTGATTAGCTTATCAATTACTAAATGGTGGGAATCTCAAACTTGGGTGCGATCCTTGGGGGTGTCCCCAATTAACACAAGACAACACTTTTTGCAGCATGTACATGGGATGCCAGGATCGACAAGGTATAATAGATGGAAGACTTGGTGGATAGCCCTAACTTGGTCTATATGGAAGCATAGGAATCAGGTCATCTTCCAGAATGCACAATTCAATGGAATCAAGCTGCTGGAGGATGCTGTGTTTTTGCACTGGACGTGGCTTAGAGCTATGGAGAAAGATTTTTCTATGCACTATAACCAGTGGTCTAGCAACCTAATAGATGGTTTTTGTAATTAGGAAACAAAAACCTGTGGGGCAAGGTGTTGTACTTGTTGTTGAGAATTCTGGATTGATCAGACTGATACACAGCCTGATTCCTTATATCCAGTAGCCTATCTATAACTATAATGTATCTTTAATACCTCTGGTACTTTTATCTAATAAAATCTACTTTTGCTGTCCAAAATAAAAAATAAAAAAATTAGTAAATGAATCTGTGCTTTCCTTCCCACATCACAAATGTATGTTTCGAGTGATTTGATTGAAAATGGTTTGCTCAGGTGATGCGTAGATGCTCCTGGTCTGGGAGGGATGCACCTTCTATTGGTTAGGTATACTGTGGGTCTCATAATTTTAGTGCTGCTGCCTGGGGGCGACAAATTTCAAATCCATTTAGGACAAAGGATGATGGACCTAAAAAAGAGGATCCTTCTGTGAATTATGGGTTTCATATTTGCAATTATGAACTTGGGATTATATTTACTTTTCCTCCTACAGAAAATAATGGTTGTCCCGAAGTTAAGAGCCCAAAATTAGAAGATATAACTCTGCCGTTTGTTGTGCCTGCTCCTAGATATAGATCTTGTGACGGCCAGCTACAAACCAGGCTTTGAGGGAGGTTATGGTTGAACTTGCTGAGCGAGAGAAGGAGAAACATACAGAAGAAGAAATGAAAGATGAGAATGATGAAGAGGAATATGTTGAGCTTCCAGAAGAACTGGAAGCAACCAATTATGTTGAACAGGAGAAGGAAGATGAGAAAGCATATGCTGATATACTCTGGAGTCAGGTTGATTCGTTCCAGAGCAGTTGAACTTCTGCAAGGAGCAATATTAGGAGCAGGAATAAGTGATTATGGAGCTGTCAATAGGACTATTTATACACGATTGTTCAGGTAAAAAATAGATTGCAAAAGGGACTGTATTTGTGTTAGGGTACTTGTGTAAATCTGGCTTCGGGTCATAAAATGCAGGTGTCACTTGGAAATTAAACAGAAATAGTGGCACATATTCAACTTGTGAGGATGTGAAGACTTATCCTGAGATATTAGGATTAAAGAGTGGAGCCAATGACCTTTCCTGAAAAAGTGATTAGGAACACTCATCAAGGTTGATTTACATTTGGAGCAGAAAGTGGTATTTCAGACCTCTTGTGGTTCAGCCCATTTTAGACTTGGTGGAGTACTGATACCATTCTATAGCCTCAGGTCCCTATCCTAGTTGCTTGGGTTCCACCTCAATGCGAGTTTCTTAATGAAAGATATTAGGAAGGTAGATTGAAGGACCTACTGTAGCATTTTCCCATAGTTTAAGGATTCAGTTAGAGTGAAAGTGGTGGCTACAATCATGCAATAGCTCCAACAGTGAAAACTATGCAATAACCCCAAGAAGTACAAGGTGTAGGACCTATCATAATTAGATGATAAAAATTATGTAAATTCTAGGTTATGTGGGTTTGTCAGCGTGTAACATTATTCTTATCTGCTAAGATCTTGATACTTTGGAAACGTGCGATTTGACAAGAGGCTGTTGCTTTGATTTCTCCGGCTGTTAAATGGATTCCAGGTTGGCCTTAAGGATCCCAAAATGAATAGACTAATAACAGCAATACCATTCTGTTGTCCAACTAGGGTTGGAACTTGTAAAAACTTAACCTGCAAAATCTTTGGCAGCATCAGCATGCTACGTTGGACCAGTAAGGCTTTATGTTGTTTAGCATTAATATTGGATTCCAAGACATTCTTTGCCGGTAAACTTCAAAAGGATGCGACCGCCTCTTATATTGCAAGATCAATTGGTGGGTATTCCGATTTATGATGCAGCGGAGACAAATGAATGTTGTATTGTTGGAGTCAGTTGACTGCATTATGTAACCATTTTTTTAAAATAGTTTATGTAACCATTCTATTCTTTGAAGGTTTATGTAACCATTCATGGTAGTGTTTGCTTCCATTTTTTTTTAATTGTTAAGATATGCACGAATCACGGGCGAATAAAATGTATATATGATCACTGATTAATGGTATTTGTTGTGTCAAATGTAATTGATTTCCTAAATTTTAATAATTTTCCAATTGTATGAGACATTGGTTGATATTTACATTTTAGTTATGTTGTAAACAGGTAATAAATAGTTAACAGATAATATAAATAATAATAAGAAACAAATAGTGATTATCTTTTTTCATTAAGTATAATATGTAACAGATAACTATTTTTTTTCTTTTTTACAATAGCATAATGAATCCTAGCGTGTTCATTATTAATTTACGTTAGTTATCTAAAAAACAATAAAAATCTCATTAATTTTAAAAAAAATATAAATTTAAGATAAATTTAATAATACTGTTAATTACATTAATTCCATAAAAGAAGACTGAATGAGTATATAATGAGAAAGCGGGTAAAGGAAGATAGATAGATTTCGTAGCAGTAATAGATGATTCGGTGTTGTAAAATGATTCACACTAGTTGTAATGGTTGTGTCTTAATAAAGTTCTTTATGATAAAGATTAATTATAATTTCTGACGAAAATAACTTGGTACTAATATTAAGATTTTTTATATATATAAAAAAAAAAAAGATGATTCGGTGGATCGGACAGCGTTGAAATTTAAGACGCGTGTGAAAATTGACAAAAAATGAAATTTGATAAAAATTTCAAGTCCGAAAATACAACAAATGAGAGAAAATGCCAAGTCAACTTAAAGTTCACTTAGCTATCAGCCCTTTCGTTTTGCTTCACACAACAGCCGGCGATCGCCTTCGGATCTCTGAGGTACCAAGTTCTTTGTTCCTCTCCAACATTCTCTTACTCTCTCTTCTTAGATTTCAGTCTTGTACTTCTATTTGTACTAATTTCTATATAGTATCGAATTTAAGCATAAAGGGAAAGATTCTCATTCATTATACATACACGTAATTTCTATACAGAGACCAGACAGGCATAACTACCTGACCCAAAACTGTCTAACCAACTAACAGAGAAACTAGCTAACTAAATATTACCAAAAATAGGCTTTGTGCAATTAATTAGAGAAAATAGCCTTTTCATTAACAGATTAAAGCATATTTATACCGTTATTTAATTACAAATGATTAAATTTATTGACTTTTATTAAACTCAATTCATTATTGACTATATTTGGATATATCATTATCCTGTAATATTATACGTGATATCATGCTTTGGGTTTTGCATTTTTTGGTCCTTAATATTTCTTTATCTTACGTGAAAAATATCACGACTTTTTTTTCTTTTTTCTTTTGAGAAACGTTGAGTTTCCACGTTACGTGATGAGGTCATTTAGAGAATCTCTAAACTCTAAAGGGAACTAACCATGATAACTTGAAAGTAACAAACATATGTGGTAATATATGATAATACTAGGAAACTTAATTAAGTTGAAGACGAATGAAAAGTTTGTTTGAGCATCATGTATTTTATATTAGTATTGTTTATATGCTATATTAAATAATAGAATGTTAAATTTTGATGTGGAAAGCTTTTTATGCCAACCCTCAATCATTTGTTTGGTGATTCTTTATGAATATTATGGATTCTCTGTTTTTGTGTTTGACAAACAAAAATTGTGATCCAGAAAAGGAATTCAAAAAGAGGGTGTGAGAGACCTTTCACTATGGCAGACATTGGTGATTCTTCTTCCAAAGGGAAAAATGTATTGGAATCTCTTCCAAAAATTGAGCAATTAACTCAAGGTGTTGCTGATGTTAACATAGAGTCAGGACAAGATGATGGTGAATGGGTGGTATATGCAAAGAAGTCCAAGAATAGAGCCCGAAGCACAACTGTTAAACCATGGAGTCCTCCGGTTCATAATTCTAGACCCACTGGAAATACAAAGATGGCTCACAAGCCAGTTACTCGGAATGATGGAGGAGTTGGAAGGGCTTCTGGGAGTGGAAATCCTTGGCAGTCCCAAAATGCTAACTTCAAGAGACCTGCTGGCAGAGGAAATGGAAGGCCACAGTTAACTGCAAGTGAATCTGAAAGCAGCAATAATGTGACTTCTAATCCAGTCATTCGACCTCCCCTCGAGCATGGGTGGAATTGGCAATCTATATCTGGCTCCAAGCAGTCCAAGAGTGTTGATGATAGCCTGGTGAAGGGTGAAATTACAGAAGAGTCCCCTATGAAGAATGATAGTGTTGATGATGAAGGGGATGAAGAGGAAGGGTTTGATGCTATGGAAGATACGGATGATGATCTAATGAGTGATGATTATGATTCTGATACTAGTCAAAAGAGCCACGAGACTCGTAAGAAGAGCAAATGGTTTAAGGATTTCTTTGAGAACTTGGATGGCCTATCTATCGAAAAGATCAATGAACCGGAAAGGCAGTGGCACTGTACAGCTTGTCGAGGTGGTCCCGGTGCTATTGATTGGTACAGAGGACTGCAGCCTCTGATTACTCATGCCAAAACAAAGGGGTCAAAAAGGGTGAAGATCCATAGGGAGTTTGCTGAGCTTTTGGAAGAGGAACTGCGCAAAAGGGGCTCTGCAGTAATTCCACCTGGGGAAGTATTTGGTAAGTGGAAAGGTTTAAAAGATGAGGAGAAAGATCATGAAATAGTTTGGCCTCCGATGGTTGTCATTCAGAATACAAGGCTTGAACAGGATGAAAATGATAAGGTATGAGTATTTTTTTTTCTTTTTTGCATCAAATGATGAATAATTAGTGATAATAAAAAAAAAACTTCGTACCCCATTGCCCGGAGGCTCTTCGCTATGCGAAGGTATGGGGGAGGGATGTTGTACGCAGCCTTACCCTTGCATATGCAAAGAGGCTGTTTCCGGATTCGAACCCATGACCAACAAGTCACCAAGGCACAACTTTACCGCTGCACCAGGGTTCGCCCTCTGAATAATTAGTGATAATAATAGTATTATTTTATTATAACCTTTCGTGTTAATGTAGCAAAATATTCTTAAATTTCCTGAACTATTTCTGGATTTTGTGTTAAATTCTTATTTTCTTCTTTGTATGTAGTGGCTAGGTATGGGTAACCAGGAGCTTCTTAATTATTTTAGCGCATATGATGCTGTGAAAGCTCGACACGCTTATGGCCCCCAGGGTCATCGGGGGTTGAGCGTTTTGATATTTGAAGCATCAGCTATAGGTTATCTTGAGGCTGAGCGTCTACACAAGCACTTTGCAGAACAAGGAACTGACCGAGATGCTTGGTTTAGTCACCACCGTAGATTATTTCTCCCTGGTGGCCGGCGACAGCTCTATGGATACATGGCAATAAAAGAAGACCTGGACTTTTTCAACAGACATTGCCAAGGTTCCTATTTCTCTTCCTTTTTCAGTCCTTTTCCTTCCTGTGCTGCTGGTTGTTTGATGTGATCTGGTTGCGTGTTAACAAAGCCAGTTCTATGGAGAAAGTATATTGACTTGTATTTTGGGGGTAACTTTTTAATCTGAAATTGTGTATAGGTAAATCTAGACTCAAATATGACATGAGATCATACCAGGAGATGGTTGTAAACCAACTTCGGCAAATGAATGAGGACAACCAGCTGCTTATTTATTTGAAGGACAGGGATGCCAAAAAACAAAAACAAACAAAAGCTCTTGAAGAATCTTTGGGTATAGTGACTGAGAAGCTGCGAAGGACAATGGAAGAAAATCGCATTGTGAGGTTGAGAACTAAAATGCAACATGAAGAGAACAAGGAAGAGGTAATACTAACAGTTGACAGTGACAAACTTGTGGCTTTGATTGTGGCATGTACTTTTAGCTGTTGATAGATGAGTTTTGGATGTGCTTCGGAATGAATTGTTTCATTGAAAGGTGTTAGCTGTAATTTATATTTTTATAGTACAATTGCTGAAGTTTCGTTAGTATGTATAAGCTAAACTTCTCACATTTTCCTTCAGTATAATAATGGGCCTTTGTGTCAAAAGAACTTCAGTATAACCTGTCAAATTAGAGGAGCAAGGAAGAAGAGATCTTCTTTGGCTATTTGATCTATGTGCCTTCTCTCTCATAATAAATCATTGAGCAATGTAATGAAATTCCTAGAATTCTTTAGTAAAACAACTGATATTCTTAATTCTTGTAATGATTTAGTAAATGGTGGTTGCTACTGTTTTGTTGTGGAGTCTGTTGCATACTTTCCGTGACCCACCCAGTTTTCCAGATCAGTTTGTGTTGATTAATGAATTGATCCAATAGCTTTTCTACTGAGTGCCCTGATAATTTCATGTGATTCATAGTTAGTTAGCTCTTTTCTAGCTATCTGAAAAATAATTTATTCTTTCAGACAGATGATTTCAATCCCAATTTGCTTTCCCTTCTGGTTATTCCTTATCAATATTTCACTAATATTTTTTTCTAGGTTATGAAATATTTCTTCTTTTTCTTGCTATTTTTTCTGACCATTGGAACTTTGTCTCAATGAAAGATGTACATGCAAGAAGAATTTTTTAAGGAACAGATCAGAATCATTCATGATTCAAGGGCTGCAAAGGAAGAAGAGTTTGAGAGGATGCAGCAGGAGAAACGAGAGAAGGTGAAGCCGTCAAGTACTAGCCCTTTAAATGAAGAGGAAGGGAGAGTTAAGTAAGCACTTTACATTCCTTGAGGTTATATGTTAGATTCAGTTGAAGTGTTGGACTAATCCCTATAATTATTTATTCACATCTGGTGGCATGCTAGTATGTTGTAATTTTTGGGAAACACAATATCAAAGAAACCTAAATTCACGATAGTCTAACAAATTAATATTTTGAGAAGAGATGTATATACATTTATAGAAACACTGTAGTCCAGTTGTTTTGGTTGTGCACTCGTGCTATTTAAATTTTTCATTGGCCTATGATAAATTTTCATTTCTTTGGATGATAGGGTGGACGAATATCTAAAATTTGTTGAGTTTCAAGATAAAGAAATGGAAAACTTTGTTGCTGAAGAGGAGAAACTCCGTCAAGCTCATAAAGACAATGTTGATGCAATGACGCGGAGGCACTGGGAGGAAAAGGTGCAGTTGGAGGAAAGGTTTAATGAGGAGCTAGCCAAGCTCATGGAAAAGTATTCCCTATCTCACCCAGAAAAGTCCAATGGTATCTGATGACAGTGTGTTGCACATCGCAGACAAAAAGATAAATACAGCATTATAAACAGAAGATAAATGGATAGAGTGATTGTTCTAAGTTGAAGACCCTCAGATATCTGCACTTTTGTACTTGAATACAAGGACATGCCTAGAGAATGGAGATAGAAAGCTTGCTAAAATACAAATGACATTGCTTATTTTCTCCTTTGGTATTAGTGGCTTGAACTTTTGATGTAATTGCTTTTATGCAAATTTTTTGAATAGCAGCAATTTGGATGGAGTGAAATACACCACTTTAGGTTATCTCTGGCTTTGGTGAATCGTATGAATGGAAGCCTGATAGCTCTGCTGTAAGAGAAGTGTTAGCGACACACTCCCTAACACACTTCCTATTATTATTAGTGAAAATTTATTGGAAATTACAAAGTTTGAGTGAAACTCATTAAATAGTTAAGACTTACCAATAAATTTCAGTCACTAATAAGTGTGTTAAGTATGTTGTTAACATTTTTCTTACTGTATTCATCTGTGAAGCCTGCTTCTGTATTCATCTGTCAAGCCTGCCTCTGTTGCTTCAAAACTCAAAAGGCCTGAATTCAACGTTGTAATAAATATTGAATTTTGTTTTTATAGGGGTTAATATTTATGTTTATCCTTGTGTTCACTTGTCCGTTCGCCCCATGGTTATGTTTTTCAAACTTTGAGGTAATAGGTTTAGTTGCCTTTAAATGTAACTGTGATTTATACCCGCATTTTTTCCCTTGCAAAGTAAGTTCCTCGTGAATGAAGCAACATTTGTTCACGCAACCAGACAAAAGATACCAATTCTGGTACTATGCATAAGACCGTTTTAACCATTTTATATAAAAAAGAAAAAGATATTTAGATGATTTTGATAAAGGTATTAAACTTAGAAACAATCTACATAATTTTTCTGGATTTTATTTAAATTATTGGGATTCTTTTTACCTATTTAACCAAATGCATTTTTTATGTACAAAAAAAAAAACTAATGCAACTTTATTTATGGGTATTTTTGTAAAAATAAAAATCAAACCATTTAAGAAGGAATCTTATAAAAATAATGGTAACGTTTAAGTGCCCAAACAAAATATAATGTGATGCTAGTTGCATATCAGATTACAGCACGAAATTTTTTTATATTTTTTTCTTTTCCAATGTGAATTGTTTCATGTTTTTTTTCTTCTTACCAAAGTTGTGGTTTAGATGTAGCTGGTAACCTTTTTAAGGTGAATTGGGCAGATAACATTCCAAACAAATGGTTCTATTCAGACGGTGGTGGTTATTGGTTGCTAGGTGGCTGTTATCTAAAAAAGGTAAAAATCCACAAGTTGTCTCTCTCTTTGGAATCATTGTTTTTCTTTGAATATGAATTAAGCCAATCCATTTTTGGCAGTAACTAGGAGGAAAGTGATACGGTACATTGCCCTTTACAACAGGTAGTTGATGTGGCAAAGCTAACGGTAGGACTGCTTTATGAGGTCAGAAATTCTCTGTCCCAACCAGAAATCGTTAACTACACTCAGTCTCTCCCTCCCTTTTGACACTTTTTATTCTTCCTCTTCCTTTTCCTTTCTTTCTCAACTTGTTTTCTTCTTTGGATATTAAGATACAATAACGCAGCTGCATTGTTTACCAACCATCAAACCATCCTAGGTAGGCTAGGCTAGAACCTGTTCTTGTCATTTTAGTTTCCAAGTTTCTTAATTATGGCTTTCTGGAAGTTTGACATGTTATAGTTTTGATTCTGGTCAGCTTTGTTAATTGTTATAACAACAAAGAATTTGAATTTGTGTGATTTTGTATAGATAGAAAGCCCTTTTCCCTTGAATACCGCACAAAATAGAAACAGTGTGACTGAATATTGGTTTCCGTTGCTAGTTTGTGTTAGTTTCTGCTTCATTTCTAGCAATTTCATGGTTCAATTTTTTTTTATCGAATTTGTATCAAAAGAGAAAATAGAAGACAAATTTTTTATTGGACAAAACTTGTAGTTTCTTAGGCGTTTTGGTGTTGTTCTCCAACTAGAATTAAGTTTCACCTCGAGAACTTGTGCAAACTATTGATGTGAAACTTCAATTCTAATTAAAACACGTAAGAATTGTATCTAAGTTTTCTCCTTTTTGATCAGGTCGAGTTCTGTTTTCAATCCATCCTTAATGTTTGCTCAAACTTCAGCTGAATAGGATTATAATAGTTTTACGATGAGCTGAAATTTTATGGAGCATTTTTTTTCAAGCTGGAGCCGTAGAGAAATTAAATCATTGCACGCACATAATTTTAAAAAAAAATAACATTATTTCGAGGTAAAAAAAAAAGGCTTAAAAGTTGGTCTGTGCTCCCTGGCTAAATTTATGAGTTATCAATTTCAGTCAATAAATGAGAGATCAGAGAGTCAATGAGAAACAGGTAATAGACAGTTAGGCATAAAGTGTTTTGAGCTGCAAAATCTCATCCACATCCTATTAAAAGAAAAACACAATTCACCATTTTCTTGACCTGTTGGGTCAATAAATGCCAACCCTCCACCAAGAACATTATTGAGGGACATTTGTATGTAGTGGAGATTCACATACATGTCCCGTGTTTATGGACACTACTTGTGAGAAATCCTCTTAATCTAACTTGTTAGCCATACCCCATTCTCAGAATTATTTGATATGACATGCTTTGGGCAGGACAGAGAACATTTGGCCTTTTCATTCCGAAAGGAGATGTGGGTCATCATGAGTCACCAAATTATTTAAGTTCGCATTTGTTCACAGCCCTCAGCTACAATAGGTCTATCCATGGTTCTCTAATCATATACTATATAACTTCTTCGTTTAGCTTCTTTTTTCATAAGATAAAACTCTTTGCTAAAGTGGCTTTTTGTTTTCTTTTTTGGCTGAGATTGCGAATCTTCTGCCAATAACTATTGATCAAAACATACCATATGAATGATATTTAATTTATCAGTTTCATGTGTTATACCGTGGATCATTTTGTATCTGATTTCCACCTTCTCTTGGATGCAAGTTTGCTTACAATTTGAGTTTAATTTACAGGCATGCACTGTCAATGTAATCATTATGCAGTCAACAAATTAAAAATCATTCTTATTCTGACAGTTTGTGATTGGATGACAGAGTAAATTGCATATATTATTTATTCTTAAGATGATCATCAATCATGATCAATATTGCAGGTGATATGCTAAGTGATTGTAAATCTGATTGTCAAATGTAGTGATGAGAATGGAGAAGCCACCAATCTATGGTGCAGCATCAGATTGCAAACCACTAACCACCTTTGTTCAGACAAACTCAGATGCATTCAGGGAAGTAGTACAACGTTTAACAGGTCCCTCGGAAGCAAGTGCAGCAAAAGAAGGAGATGCAAAAAAGGTTGCAACTATGAAAAGGACAACCTCAAAACTCCATGAGAGAAGGAAATACATGAAGCCAAAAGTTGAGATTGTTAAACCCACTTTTAATTATAAAACAGGTGCATGTTTGTCACCCTCTAAGTCAAGAAGTTCTAGCTTTCCTCCAAGCCCTGGATCAGGGAGTTCAAGCCTTCTTCCAAGCCCCACCACCCCTTCAACATTGTTCTCTCTGTTGAAAATTTTGGAAGATGAAAAGAAACAAGAGTCAGTGATGCCTGAAGTGAACAAAGAAGAAGAAGAGAAAGCTATCAAAGAGAGGAGATTTTATTTGCATCCATCTCCAAGGGCTAAACCAGGCTACACTGAGCCAGAATTGCTTAATTTGTTTCCTCTGGCATCTCCTAATGCAAGTGAGAAAGTATAATTTTGACCATCTGTGACATGATACTCTTTTATGTTCAGCATGATTAATCATATACCAACGTATGGGAGGCAAGTACTTCGAGTAAGTGAAAATATGTAATGTATGCCTCCTATTTATTTATTTATTTATTTATTACCAATTTGTAACACATGCTATTTTAAGGAGAGTTACTTTAGTTCTATCTTCACTTCAAGGTTCCAGAACAATTGCTCATATAGTTTTTTTTATTGTAAAAAAAATATTATAATAATTAGAACTTAGAAGTCATATTAAATGATAAAACTTAGCTACAATATCTTAGATATGTTTTATATTGATTTAAAATTAAATTAGAGTTTATTTTGGTAATTAACGCTGATATTTAATGTAGTCTTTTATTAAATTAATTATCAAGGAAAAACTTCAAATAGTAATGGAATAATAATAACAATAATAATAATCAAGTATTAAACAAATATGAAAACAAGGCTCTTTCTTACTAATTTGCAAAAAAAAAAATATCTAAGTTCTACTTCTCCTCGGATTTTATTTGAAATGTTTAAATTTTTTGGGTCCTTTTAATGAGTGTCATGAGAATATTAATTGAGGAATTAATAGAAAAAAAGGTGTATTAAAAATACATAAAAGATATATTGAAGATTACAACGAAGTATGTTGATAGCATTATCATATACTTTTAAGGACACTCCGTTTAACTTACGGATTGAGCATATTAGGACTATGTAATGTGAAGGTCTGTTTAAATACGAATTTTTTTCATCCAATTTATTTAACCCGTGAGTTATAAAGTTGAAGTAAAACAAATACAAGTAATAAAAAAAAAGTAAAACAATTATAGGACCAACAAGTAGACTATTTTATTTAAATACGAACCATTATTTGTTGATTTGGTATCCTAATTGGCTTAGTTGGGCCTGGACTGAGGCCCATATCCGTTTTTGGTTATCAAGGCCCATATATTAATAAAAATTTAAAACCCAACCTAAATATCTTTATAAAAGATCCATCAAGAACAGCGCATACTTTGAGTTTCGAATTTGTGGTACTTTCTTTCAAAAAAGGCACTTTATCCTAAAACCGTGTTTGGCACATTTTATTTTTCTTTTGGATTTTTTTTTTGTTTGCAACAGTTGCAATTCTATTCTCGCCTTCTGACAGTCAACCACAAATTCCATAGCAGCTGTTCTAGGAAAATACATTGGTTTGTTAGGTGGCTCTCTACCATTTAATTTAATGTTTTTCTTTGAGGTCAAATAATTATAACTAAATGATGAGAAATGTTATAAGCTCGTATCATGGAAGATAACATTGACCATGTTGTGGGTATTGCAAACAAATTAGGTTTTATCACTGTCTGAATGAAACTGAACAATGAAGTTGGTAAGTAATATAGACTATAGAGTGAAGTGAACCAAAAATCCATAACGAGCATATGTTGCCATGTTATCATTAACCATCATTATGACAATAGATCAACCTAATTTTGTTAATTCAGTGAAGAATTACTCTAAATATAATCAAACTAATTTTGACAATCTATTGTTGCTTGTACAAAATGGTTGGATTTGTTTTTGGAGTTTATTTTTTTTCTATGTGGTTTGTTATCTTCTCTGTTTTTAGTGAAAATGGATGGGAGGTGGGTTCTGTTTCTTCATTGGATTTTTATTTTGAGAAGAAATTAATAATAGAATTTCCGTTTTGACTTTGGCAGCGTTGTTCTCCCTTTTTCTTAATTGGAATAGAATTCTCTACACAGTTAGCCAGTCTGATGTAATATTGGTTCTTTACTCTTCTTTTTTTTTTTATTTCATGTCCATGTGAATCTTTTATGTTTATAACAAATATGTGGCTATGTGTTATCTGATGACACTAAGCTCATAATTATATCCATGATATTATGTACCATTACTTGAACTCTCTTATAATGTATGGTAGTTTAGAAAATATTTATTGCCTTTGGGTCTCCCCGAAGCATAAGTGGTTGGTTTATCATCATTATTCACATTACTCAAGGTTAATGATGCTTGATATGGCTCTGATTTTTATCACATGTCTGTAATTCTACTTGTGTCTGTTTATGCCGACAGTCAATCATGTGTAGCTAAGAAAATTTCACAAAAGGTTGAAGGACAATTGTCAAAATCTCAGAATTTCTTCTGTGCTAGCATGTTAGCTTTCTCACACCATCTTTTTGCTAAATGTAAATGCAGGGGTACAGGGGCTATATTGATAAAGATTTACACCTTACTTAAATCGAATTACAAGTTTCAAGCCAACAATTTTCAATGATTGATTATGACAGCTGAATATCCCTTTGAGCATTAATTTACTTTGGACTAGATCTAGAAAGCATTTCCTTTAGTAGTTTGGGATTTCATATTTATATTCATATGTAGGCTCTATCTAAGTATTTAGGTGATACAAACTATCAACTAGCTGTAAGAGATAGTAACTTGGTAGGCATTTTTAACACATGGTTTTGTGGAAGTTATCTGTGTGCTCACTGCTTAAGAAATCATTGTTATGCCTTCTACAATTGATGAGAACAATGGATTGGGGGTTTGCTGCAAGCATGTTATTTAAATATTCTTGGTCTTCAAGCCATCAGTTGTAGTTAAACTTAGATAGTACTATGATAAAACTACACTTGGGTACTTCATGATTATTATAATAATATTCGAAATAAGTGAACAATTGAATATTTATTTCTCTAATAATTTCTACACAGGGAAAAAATATATAAGCCGACTAACTCTAACTTAGTAATTACAAGCACAAAATATGTTGATTTGGTATCCTAATTATATAAATAAAGTAAACTAATTATAGCTTTTTTTAATTTCATCTAATCACAGCTAATAATGAAGAGAAACTACTCTAGTGATCGAGAGCTGAGATGAGAGAAGGACAAGAATGCCTATAAAGCATAGCAGGAGCTGCAGAGTAGTGTTAATGATGTTTACATTGATGACTCACACTATATAATAGGAGTGATGGACTCTTTTGGGTTATTTTTACCAACTTTTAACTAAAATGGATTCTTCTTAAAATAAATTATTGGTATGGGTCTGTTTTCATCAAAGTTCATGATCAAGTTGATAATTTGAGAACCTATCCGGTCAGCAAAAAGGATGAAACAATAATTATAAATAGTTATTTTGTACTTGATCATGCTCGTTACACTAAAGATACAATAAATTGAATTTGTTGGATGATCACTTTAAAGGAAGTAGCAATTTGAAATTACTGATTTATTATGTCAAAATAAAGTAACAATTTGAAATGACTGGTTTATCACGTCAGCATTCAACAAAGGGTTTGCATATATAATTCAAATGTCAGGACCCACACACAATCTAGTTGTTATTGCTCAAAATGGAACTAAACAAATTGTTATTTTGATGTTAAGTATAATATTGTTTTCACGTATTTTTTTTCACGTGACAAACCTGTAGTTTTGAATTACTATTTTGTTTTGACATAACAAACTAAAAATTTTGAATTGCTACTTCTTTTAAAGTGGTCATCCAACAAATCCAATTTGTTGTGTCTTTAGCAAATTGTAATGAGCACGAGAAAGGTGGAACAACTGGTTAAAATTATTGTTTCATTATTTTTGCTTACTGTTAGATTCTGAAGTTATAAATTTGATCATGGACTTTAGTCAAAATAGAACATATTAGTAATTTATTTTAGAAAGAAACTATTTTGAATAAATAAAAAATTGTAAAAGTGACCCAAAAGGTCAACCGTTCACACAAATTCTTCTGTTATAAACTATAAAAACTGAAATAACAAAAAAAAATAGAATTTAGTTTTTTTAGTCAAAATTAAGTTTATTCTTTAAAGCATGTTCGAGTAAAAATGAAAATATAAGAGTGTGTTTGAATTATATTTTCAGAAAATGCTTTTAGTTTTCAAAATGCAACTAAATAAGGTTGCTCATATAGTTATATAATTGGTGAAGGATGGTGCAAGACACAAAGCAAAGGATAAATAGGATGGAAATAAAAGAAGACGAGAAAACATTTTTTGGCTGTTTATATTTTTTAGTTTTTAAAATGCTACTTTTATAAATTATTTTCAAAACATAATAGATTTTGGATGAGAAATTAATTAGTGTAGTCTGTGTAGAGTGTAGACTTGTTTTAGAAAACAATTTTAAAAGCAAAAAATTGATATTGGAATCAAGCAGACCATAAATATGTAACTTTTGTATTTGGTTTTGAGGTTTTATACAAAGTTTTATAATAAACTTATTTTTGAGATAACAAAAATTATAAACATAAATCAGTTTTGTTCAAATTCATATATAATTAAAATTAACTACAAATTTAAGATAATCCAAAATTAAATCTGAAAGGCTCACAACATTACACACTATGCAAATTCATGATGAAAACGTCATTATTTCCTATCAACCAAATGGAAGGAGTAGAGTAGATTAAGTTTTTCAAATGGATAAAGCATTGAAATATATTTTTTAAGGACTGAAGAGCCTTAATCACTGCGAAGAAAATACCTTGATAAAGAATCTACATGGCATCACGATTATTTTTCGCCTTTTTTTTTTATTCAGGAAGCTTACTGCCTCCAAGAGAAACAAAAGCACGGAGATTTTAATTCTCTAATTTATGTTTGGGTGGAAATTAGGGAAAGTGGGTGTCCCACAGCATTTGTAACAAGTCATTTTCTTCTTTCAGGTGATACATCATTCATTGATGATGACAACCACTGCTAGTGAAAGAAGGTAATGATTGTATACCAATCCTTTCCAGTCTCATCCTATCTTAATCGATAGTAGTTTCTTAATCTCCTTGAACTAAGCATTTGTTTCAGTAATCTTAAAAAGAATTTTAGTTTTATTACACTTTTGATGTAAAAATTTAAGTCATTAAGCTAATGGGCCAATGACATGATACCTTGTAGGGAAAAAATGACATGATACCTTCTTTCTAAACGGGTATACAAAAACTATTGTGGGGGTTTATTAGCTTAGTAATCAATGCCTAACAACTACCACAGTCTAATCAATCACCTGTCCATGAGATGAATCAGCTATAATTGAGGTTGTTGACTGTTTTAATAGTGAATATTCTTATCCAAAAAAGTTCAGCATGGTTTTCATTGGTTTGATGATATCAAACTTTAAAGATTTGAGAAGATATTAAATAATCACAAAGAATGAGAGGAATTGCCAGTTCAGCGTGGTAACGTAGCAAAACAATGCAGTGAGGACTGAGGGCAGATTCGTGTTATTTCTTTTTTGTTATATATGAGTAATAGCCATTATTACTGATTAATAATATGTTTGAATAGAAGAAAAGAAAGAGAGAAGTGAAAACATGGATAATAATATAATTTTTTCTCTTGTTTAGTTTAGAAGGAAATAAATCAAAATTTTCTTTTCTTCCACTCTCTTCAATTCAATTTTTTCTCTCAACTCCCTTATTTTTCCATTCACCTTGTCAAATAGACCCTGAAATTAAATGGCGCATGATATTAAAGGAGCTGCAATTCGTTGTATGGACCATTTCATTTTTTCATGGACCTCATCCAGATCAAGATGAAAAACTTTTCCAGCAAAAGATACGCAAAATTTGGTCAAGCAGCTACAAACAACGTAGAAATTTACTAAATTATCTTTAGTCAATTTTGTCTCCAAGTAATTATTACTTAAAGTAGCCCTCAATAACTTGATTGGACCCATTGTCTACTAATCCAAGAGCATCTCTTAAATTTAGTGTTTTTCTCATAGTTCGCCTTCCAATTCCTCCATTGCCCTTTCTCATCATGGCAGCAAATTCCCCATAATCTATTTGCCCATCCTGCACCACAAACCTTCCATTAATACCCCCAACAAACAAGTTGTCACAAACAGAGACATTACAAGATGAAATTTGAGAATCTTATGTGTCATTACAGGACATTACTTACGTTATCTTGATCAATTTCCTTGATCATGTCATCAATATGGACATCATCTAAACCAAAGTCCTTACAGGCTTGTTGTATCTCATCAAGGGTTATGTAACCACTGCCATCTTTGTCAAAATACGAGAAGGCTGACACTAGGTTTTCCTCTCTCTCCAGCTTATTTAAATGAACAGTGGCAGCAATGAATTCACCATAATCAATTGTCCCACTTTTATCAATATCCGCCTGCCATTGCCAAATAAGATCTTATGTTAAGTTCAAAAATTAAAGGCAAAGCAGCAGCATATATCAAGAAAATGGACTAAACGAAAAAAATAATTTACCCAAAAGAAAAGAAAATGCTAATAACAGACACTTTTCAAAATACTCTATTGTGAGATGAAATTCATGTGATCCCTATTTAGGTCAACCCACATAGATTTCACCTAATGATAGTATGTTGAGGAGTGTTACACTTTTATTAGCATTCCTAAAAAAATCTTACAGCATCCATAAGATCCTTGATTTCAGACTCCATAAGTTCAGATCCTACTCGCTTCAAGCCATCTTTTAACTCATCAAACGTTATCGTTCCACTGTTGTCTGTGTCAATCATCTTGAATAACTCTTTCAGGCCACCAATTTCTTCTTCAGATAGCCTCTCCGCAATAACCTAAGTTCAAGCAAGCAAAACTGTAAATGTTTTGGTATTGGAATGACATTCACATGACTAATATATGGATCACATTCAATTTCTTGTTTCCAGGAAGACTTTATGAACTCCGATGTTTTACAAACCACAGACAACATAATGATGCTCGAAGTTCAGGCTAAGGTTGCAAAGTATTTCATTTCTGCAGATTAGCATTAATTTAATAGATAATTTGGCATAGGAACAATGGGGAAAAAATCATAATTTTAACAAGGAATGTAAAAGAACTTTCAAATTATATTTGTGTTAGCTTTCCGACCTTGGTATTCTCTACTTGAAGCAACCAAAACTTCCATGAAAAGAATGGTTCAAGTTCGTTCAGAACTGAACTGAAATTAAGAAATTAAACAAAACAAAAATCATCTAAATGATCTAATAATAAGGATGAGGCTGCCTTGTGGTCCATATCCAACACTCGAAAAAAAGAGACTTCATAGGTCAAATCAGAGAACCAAACAAACAAAATTAGGAAACAGAATCCAAAAGCACGTGTATAACAAGAATCTATATAAAGTAAAATCAGTCTTTACATCAATGAAATATATCTAACCAAAGACAGCTATTGAGAAATCCATTAGGACACAAGGCAATTGTTTGATTCCAACCATGTACTAGTAGCTTTTTCTAGCGCCCATGCATGTAATAATACCGTTGGCCTTGCTTTAATGGTAAGGGTGATCAAGAGTGAAAGTTGGTGTTTATTATTTATTTTTACAACAAAACATATCTAGTAAAACTGAAGTCATCAATGATATGTCATAAAACAAAAATTCTTTATACAATACTTTTTAATTTTCCCATGAAAATATATTAAAAAAAATATAGATACATGGTCAATATAGATATTTTTATACTATTAACCAATTAGACAACACTACTTATCAAAAAGAGAAAGAAAAAAAACAATTAGATAACACTCTTGCTACGACTTTTAGTGTAACTATCATAAAAGTCAATGATTTTCAATGTTATGACAATCCATGATTGGTTAATAGTGTTAAAAACCTTTACATTAGCAATGCATTCCAATTAAATTAATTAAAAAATTTTGGCTCTAGTAAATAACTCCACCAGTTTCTGAAAGGAAGCCAAACCCATTATACATGAGAAAAATAAATATAGTAATTATTGCATTCCTTGAATGTAAGAGTAGGTAATAGGCTAGTCGTCTTTCTTAGGAATCTAATACCTGATGGTGCATCTTGCATTCTTGCAGGCATCTCACCATGTTTTGTAATAACCTTTAGAACCAAGGAACTTTTCTGAGTCGTGTTAAAAAGAATGCACAATAAATTGGCTAACTAAGAAAAGATAGCTCCCAAATGGATCTTGAAATAATAGCAATCTGCTTAGCTGAAATTCTAATAATAAATATGCATATGAAGACACACAACTGAGAACTCATGGAAGCAAACTTGTTACTAAAATATCCAAAAAAATCTCCAATTCTAAATAATGCTTAGTTAGGATGACTAATTATATCTTAGGGTGACAAATTATATTTCCTTATCTGATTATAATTTGTTTCTCTAATTAGATAGGATTTTCATTAAAATAAATAATGGTTGTTGGTTGGTACTCTAGGTCTTATAAACATATAACATAACTTCAATACATTGAAATACATCTTCGTCATTATCAATTTATTATTTCATTCTCTTTTATCTCTTTTCCTCCCTCAATATCTAAATCTCATACTATTCAACAACCACAAAGAAATTATCTAGACTTGGCAAAAAGTTCTAAAGAAGCCTTACACGCAATGCCATCTTTTTCAATTTATTCATTGCAGAGAATTGTTTCAGACGTGATAAAACTGCAGAATCAAGAGGTTTATCAGGTGCAATGTTGTCATCAACAATCCATGGGTGGCCTGACATAGAAAGACATCTTACAGCTGTTAAGCCATTCTAAGAATTGTTACTTCGTAGTTTGTAGTGATCTTGTAAACTTAATAAAGTTACTTCTGCTTGCTCATAAGGAGTTCAAGAGACTTACGGAGTACTTCATGTGCTGTAAGCCTTGTTTTTGGATTTTGATCAAGCATTTTCCGAATTAGATCCTTGGCACTGTCTGAAATGCTAGGCCAAGGCTCAGATTGAAAATCAAGTTTTCCTAGTAAAATCTGTCGGAAGATCCCTGGTTCAGATTCTGAAGGTAACAATTTGCAGATCAGTATTATCAAAGAAGAAGAACTAACATGAAGAAACTACAAATATGCTAACATCCTCAGCCGATATTTCAAATTTTAACATAAATAACAAATTGTTACCAGCCCAAAATGGTGGCACCCCACTTAATAAGATGTACAGAATAACCCCAGCACTCCACACGTCTGATTCAGGTCCATAGTGCTTGCGCAAGACCTCTGGTGCAACATAGTATGGGCTCCCGACAACATCACAAAAGGATTCACCTGAAAAAGTATCTAACTGTGTTAGGCATAAGGGCATATACAGCTTGAAAGCATTTCCAGTTGATCTAACAATGACTGAAATGAAGAAAGGTAGAAAAATCAAGTTGTAACTGTAAGACGAAGATAAACAAATACTTTTCTAAATTTTAAATAGTTAAGTATATTTTACTAAACAAATACTTTTCTTTATTCATAATTTGCACGAAGATAAAACAAGTGCACCTTTTCCCAACACTTAAAAGAGGACTGTTGCAAGAAAGCAACTTAGAGTCAACTGCCAACCACAGGGATGCAGCTACAATACTTCATTTAAGGAATCAACTATTTTCCATGTTTTGCATACAAAGCACACTTAAATATGATTCTAAAAAATTACTTTGACATAGAAATACCTGTTCGACATTATACTCAGTGGAACATATATAGCTATTTCCCAGAGTCCCAGCATATAGCAGTTAGAATGGGAAAAGGTTCATGCGTTAAGACACCAAAGCCATGGAACAAAAAAAAAAAGGTTACTAACTGCCCTGATCCATTTGAGCTCCCTTTACTTTTTTTTACCCATTTTAACCCTGCTCAGATCAACTAAATCCAGTTCATTCTTTAGTGCCTACAGGGATTTCTCACACAACACCAAGCCCTAACTCAATTTCATTGACAGCATGAAAAAGGAGGATAAAAAAAAATTTAGGAGTCTCTACATGAAACATGACACCTGAGGACGATATTCTTGGTGGTTCCACCGTGGAAAACCACTTGTGAACCCCTTAGAAAAGGAAAACCAATATTCTCTTCTCAAAATGATCACATTTCAAAAAGAAACACACCCCACAAAGAACCACAACTAATCCCTACACCCAGTGGTTTCTTTTATCCCATTCTATCCGCAACGACCAGCTCACAATCAACTCCAAAAAGCATCCTTCCCAATCACGCAAGCAAACGGAACAATCATACCCCACAATATAACCAGACCCCTTTCTCACCAAATTAAAACAAAACAAAAAAAAAAAACATTTACCCCATTTCAGTAAAAATAAAAAAAATTGGTAGAAATATTCTTTTGCTGAATCTAGAATATCCCTTGGCGGAGAATCAGAGACTAATATCTCAAGCTACCGAAATCCTCATTTAAGGGTCTGATATCTCCCTAAAGATATTCTTCCACACGCAAGTTCAGAATTGAACCCTTGATCATTAATTACAAGCCAAGAGATAAAACTTGGAATAAGGAATCCATCCACCTCCAATCAGATCAACAATCTCCACACCCGAATTACTAAATTTAGAAACCAAAAAACTAACAAAGAAAGAAGTCATCCACACTCTGACACCACCACAGCAAGCAAAGAAGACAGTAACAAACAAACAAACAAACACAAGTTCAAAGCATAATCAACCAAACCCACCAGGCTTGTAAAAAACAGACAAGCCGAAATCAGTGGCCTTAAGCTTAGCATCCTCATCAACAGTATCAAAGAGGAAGTTCTCAGGCTTGAGGTCCCTATGCATGACCCCAAGCGAGTGACACGCTTCAACAACCTCAACAATCGTCTTTATCAACCTCGCCGCCTGTCTCTCGCTGTAGTGTCCCTTCTGCACGATCCTGTCAAACAACTCCCCACCCTCACACAACTCCATGACGAGGTGCACCGCCGAGGAATCCTCGTACGTCCCTTCGATGCGGACAACGTGCGCGTGCTCCGACAAGTGGTGCATTATCTGAATCTCCCGCCACACGTCCTCGTAGTCCTCCTTGCACAGCAGCTTCCGCTTGGGAATTGACTTGCACGCGAATTTCCCCCCGGACGCGCGGCGCGTGCACTCGAAGGTAGTCCCGAATTGACCCTGCCCCAACTTCCGCCCCACCTCGTACACCTCACGGATGTTCTGCGTGCGCTGCGGGAGAACCCACGCCGCCTTCAGAGTCACCACGTTTGTTGTCGAACTCGAACTAGATTTCGCCGCCATTGTTGTTGTCCAACACGAAGGAAAGGAGATTGTATGTATCAGTTGTTGGAGGTCGTTATACTAAGTTACAAGTGGGAGCGTGTTTTTCGGCGTGCTATATTTTCTCTCTCTCCTTGAAAGACGCCATGGTTTGGTTTGAATGTTCGATTGGTTTCTCTCTCTATATATATGTAGAAACAAATTTCGGGAACTGAACTGGTAAAACTTAAAAGTACTACCTCTTTCGAAATCAAACTATATTGAAATAAATTAACTTTTCTATTGAGATTACTAAAATTAAATAAATACTCTTATTAAATATGTTGTTGCTATTCATTTTATTCAACTTCAACTTATTTTTTTTCCAATAAGAAAAACATATATCGTTTAGATAAAAAAATATTCTTACTAACTAATTTTTCTGATCAATATAAATTACTGCTTTTTGTAACTATGGGCCGGTTGGACTTTGAATGTGATGATGGTTTTCCAGAACTATATCCGCAGACGACTGCTCAACTTGTCAAACCCTCTCTTTGCATAGTATAAAAGAAATAAATAAAATAAATTTAGTTTTGTTTGCCTAAAAGGTTTAATTACTATTTAAATTTTATATTTTACAATTTTTATGTTTTATTTCTTATATTTAAAATTTATTTATTTTAGTTTTTTTTAACCAAAATTTGTTTTAGTTTTTATATATACACTTTTGAACTTCCTTTAATCTTTATATATACACTTTAATCTTACAATTTTCGGACTATAGAGGTGTCTTCGTGGAGCTAGCTACTTTTACTATTACAAGGTGTATTTGCTTTGGGGCACTGGTAACTGATGTTACGTGCCTCATTTTCTTAAAATGTTAAAAAAATGTTTTTGAATGAATAAAAATATATTTAGTTATGTATTAGTCACTGTCACTGGTTTTTAAAACAGCAATACTTACTTAAAAATGGAAAAGATACTCAATTTTTTTTTATTTGGGAAGAAAAACTCACGACGGACATGAATTTCTAAAGAAATATACAAAGAACAGGGTTGAGAGAGAGAAAATAATAAGGATGGGTAAGCGGATCGGTCAATCCTGCATAAGAAGGTATGCTCGCATAAGTCTATATTGACAGCAGACTAGGCGAGAAAATAATAGGGGTGTATAAGCGGGTCGGCTCGTCCCGCGTGAGGCCTGCTCGCATAAGTCCGCATTGACAGCGGACTGGGCCAACCCGTTCCGCATTCTTATACGGATCTAATAAATTGGTCTGTCTCGCCCGGCGGATCCCGCGGGTTAAATGGGCGGGTCCGCAGACCTAGATTTAAAAGAATTTCAATTTCACTAAAAATACAACACAATCAAATTAAGTTCAACACAAATATAAATAAAATATCAATAATCAGTCAATTACATTAATAAAATAAATAATGTCTTAACAAAAAAAATCCAAACAATAAATCTAAAATATGAAACTTAAACATCTCCAACAACAAATGATTTCATATTTGAAGTAGCTTGAGTTTTCTCCATCTCCATATCTTTATATTCTTTTCCTAAAACTCAAAATGATAATAAATATTAGAATCAACTTAAGTTAAATGATTAAAAGACAACAATTATTACACATTATTTACCTTGCTCGTCAAATCCTAGTAACCAATTTTTAGTACATATCAAGGCTTGCACATTATCACCAAGAAGTCTACTTCGATATTTGTTAAGCACCCGTGAGTCAATACTAAATGCCGATTTGGAAGCTATAGTTATAATTTAGATGCTCAAAATATCATAAGTCAACAATGAAAGATTTGGATTAAGCGAGATTTTAAGATGTTGTAGTTGGTGAAATTCTTAAACCATGAATTAAGCAAGCTTACGGGCAATCCGCAGGTCAAACCCGCACAGTCCACGAGTTAAGCGGGACGGACCCAAAAATATTACATAACCATGGACTATTTAAAAAAATAGATCCGCTATCCGCGCGAAGGGTGAGCCCCGCGAACCAGTCCATGAACTTAGATCCATTTACCCATCCTAAAAAATAATGGATGTAAACCTTATCCTTTCATCAAAGATCCCATATTTTAATTATTAAGCTAGCTGTTGATGACACTTTTTCTTCTTTCATTAATGACATATGCAAACCATAGGTGAGAATTTCAAACTTCTTGAAAGAGCCATCATAACTCTCCCATACCACGACGAGCTACCCTGTATCTGGTAGATGGAAACATTTTAAACTTGTTTTTGATAGATTACCACATGAAAAGTAACTAGGAAATTATTCAATAATTATTTAATTTTTGCTCGCATCAGAGAAAATAAAAACATAAAGAAAGGACGAAAGCTTTTCTTCGTATTTTCTTCGTATTTTTTTATAGAAACATTTTTTTTCTTCGTATTTTTTTTTTGTGGCTACAAGAGATAAAAATATTTTTTTTCTTCATACGATAAATATTCAGGAAAAGAGTTTTGATATTTATAATAATTTGATTTGAATTGATTTGCTTAAAAAAACAACAAACTCAACCTAATCCTATTGTGTTTTATTGGGTTAGATCTTAAAATAGATCAAATACAACTCAATCTGAATCACTTGTATTCTTAATCAGATTGAATTATAATTAAATTTTATAAAAAATTATAGTAATTGAATTGAATGATTTTTTTACTTAAAAACTGATTTAATCCAATCCATAAATACCCTAGCTATTAGGCAATGTATTTCTTGCAAAATAATTAAATAACTTAGTTAGAGCAACGTATAAGAAAGAATAAAAAAAGTCAGGTACAGAGCCTAATGATAATAGGAGTCAGAATTATTTTTATTACGCGAGTGCATGTAAAACCAGAAGAATCACATGACCTATAAAGAGGTTGAAAAGGAAATGGGAGGACGCACTATAGAATACAATTGATCACGTGTGTGACTGAATGAACGAATACAAATGTTTTTAGTTAGGAAAAAGTCTTCTAAACGTATCGAATGGAGGGTTTTTTTCTCAGACTCAGGCAGTATTTTGTTGATTTGTGCACTCAGTCACGTACCATTCATCTGTTTGCCATTATCGCTACGCTATTCATGTGCTCAAAACATCAAATAAAATGATGACATAAACATTTTTTTTACTTACTTTCTACAACTTGGCCTATTTACAATTTAAATATGCATAATGCCATGATGGGCATTTTTTGTTTTTACAGGGATGTCGTATTCACTTTAACTCCCTAGAGTAATTTTTTTTCTTCTACGCACGCGAGTCCACCTGCCGCCATATGGTCAGGTATTCATAATTCGAGGATAATAATAATTTATGTATGATCTATCCTTAAAAAACGATATATGAGAATAATTTAAGTTATTTAAAAAAAAACATTTGCTAGTTTCAAAAACATGAAATCAGTAGAAGCAGTATCCTGTTCCCCTCATCCGGGGAAAGAATATTTTATTTTTAAATGTTTGAATAAAGTTTCATAATTTTTCCAAGATTTTAGTAAGGCTTTTTAATATTTTCATTCTATATTCTTTTAAGATATAATCTTCAAAAGAATCCAACTCACTTGGGCTGGTTGCACTTTGGTTTGATTCAATTTTTTCTATAGAAAAATTATTCTAATTAAACTTAAAACATGTGATTTGATTTGGTCCAATTTTTATTTAAAGTAGAATCTAAATCAAATCAAATTAATATTTTATAGTTTGGTTCAATTTGATTTTTATAATTTTTATTAAAATATTATTTCATTAAAATTGATATATTTTCTTTTCATATTTTAAATAAAATTTTATTAAATAAATTATTAATAACAATCTACGAAACTTATTAATATGTTAAACTTTTTACAATAAAAAATTGTAAAATTTCATCTATTTTAAACCAATCACATTTTTAAAAAATCATATGAAAAAAATAATATACATTATATAAATTTCGTATATATAACACAACAAAATATTGTAAAACTTAAGTAGTTTACACATAAAATACATATCAATAAAGTAATATAAGTATTGTGATTTGCTTCAATTTGGATCAGTTTCAAGAACACAAATCACAAATCAAACCAGTCCATTTGAGAAAAAAAATCATCCAAACAAATCTAAAAATAAAAATCAATTTCGTTTGATTTTTTATTTTTTTTGGAGCAATTTTTTATTTTTATTTTGAATCTGTTTAGATTTGAATACCCCTAAATCCACTTGTGTCCCGATGCCCTGAAAGTTTTGGTATTTGTTTGATATACACTCTTAATTAATATCTTTCTATTTGATATAAATATAGATGAATTAATTTGAACCATGAAGATCAACCTAGTAATGGACTAATGAAGAGTTTGAATAGTTTTAGAGGCAAACTTATGTTAAAGTGAAGGTGTTGTTGTGGAAATACACCTGCACTTTGAGAAAATTATAAGTATATATCTAAAGTTTTTTTTATTATGCCTCATATATATATATATATATATATATAAATCCATTATCTCCAATTTTTCACTCTATTTTCTAATTTTTTTAGTGGCTGATTTCTTTCTTATATTTGATTTCATTTTTAGCTCTTTAGGTACTTTACAATGGATATTTTATTCCATTTCACTTTCCATTCCGTTCTATTATATTACTATTTTATTTAAAATAAATTGACTTAGGGTCCCAAATTTTAGATTCAAACCTCAATATCATTATTATACATAAAAAGAAAATTAATTTGATTCTTTTTCTCAAATCAATAAATTTATTAAACTTTCTTTTGATGTTGGGATAATCAATTATCTTTAAAGTATAATTGATTGTGTTCATTCCGTATTTGCTTCATGTTATACGATCTTTTAACAAGTCTTTGATTTGAATGAAACTATATATGTCTCCCTAATAAGAATTAATGAATACTTCACACAAATAAATTGATTATAAAAAAAATGTTATATAATCTGATGCATCATAAGAATCATTATTGATTATTCATGTCCCAAATAAACAAACTTTTTTTATACATTCAAATCAACAAACTTGATTATTAAGAAGTTATAATTGATTATTGACTATGAGTTATGAAAGTTCATAATATAATTGAACATTTAATTAATTATCTTATTGGAATTTCCAATTTAAAAATAAGTCTCTTTTTTGGTTTTTAATAACATGATAGTTTCCTAAAATAGTTTTATTTTATTTAATTGCACCTCAAGGTTTCTGAAAAACAAGATAAGAAAACATTACCTTCTTTGAAAAACCTTTTGTACGTTCTTGTTCTTGTTAATTCCGTTCATCCAAACATGATTCATTTTTGTGAGATTTTAAGTGCTTTAATTTGTGTTATCACATTATTTGAATTACTCTTATTTGAAAATTCTTCACATATTCATTATATTTTTATTTTGAAAAATTTTCAAACAAAACTGACCTTCTTGAGTTTATTGGCTATTTGGATTATAGATATGCAAACAAATGTCAGCCATGTAAAACGGCAAAAAAGAAAAGGTTGAATATCAATAAAAAAATTCAAAAATAGTTTGCATGACAATAATTTGTGGTTATTGATTTGGTTAACCAACTTCTCAGAAAAAAGAAAAAGAAAAAGCAATTCTACAAAAGAGAGCTTAAAATGCAGGCTGAAGGTCGTATTAACCATTTAACATAGAGTATAGATTAGACGCTACCTCCAATTCCTAAAGCAGGGTACTAAGTACTAACGACCGTCTGCACTCGGCAGGTTTGAATCATGAGATTTCAATCAAAGTGAATCAAACCCTAAAATCAATGCCCTCCTTGAAACTGTTTTCTTCGGTAGAAAGGAAACTTGATTCTTACGGTGTAAAATATTCTAAAAGTTTTAAAATTTTAGTGAGTTTAACAGATGCCCTATCAGTAGTTCAGTATATAACAGATCTTACACCATCAACCAATAAAAAGTCATTATCTTAAGTATGATTATTTAGATAATTATTATAAAAATGAATAAATTTACGATATATATAAATAATGATATGAAAAAACCATTACACTGATATATTATTCATTCAATTTTACTTAAAAGTAAAAACTAAATAATAAAAACAGCGTCGAGCTGAGGTTGTGAAGGATAAGTACCACCAGCTACAGATAGTAACTTATCCCCCAAATAAGGTTTAAGGCTTTAAGCACATATGTTCATGGGTCACTCCAGCTAAAAAAGTTTAAGAAAAACCAACCAGAAGAGCTACCAAAAGGAGCTTAATTTTTACTGAACAAAACTAGAAAACTGTCACTGAAAAAAACAGCCCTACCGATGACCTAGTATCCTACCTTAAAACCACTGTACTTTATAGGACAAGGGAAGAATATCAACAATTTGCAGCTCACAGTGGATGACATTCAGACTTCTATTTGTGGTTGACAAAGGATTTCACTTCAGCATTAGATTGGTAACACTGTACAATATCTAAACCCTACACTCTACGAGAGTAGCAAAAGAAAATGTTATAAATTAGAATCCTAAAGTTAGGCTAGATACTTCGATTCGATGTAGAGTCTATTTCATTGTCAGCATGTCATACACAGTATTTGATATCTCCAATAACTGCTGCTCCATTTTATCCCTCGTAAATAATTCCAGGAACATTTCCTGTGAGAAAAATATTATACGATAATTATTAAACTGAAAAATATAAAAATTGAGAAAATATTATATACACACGTAATACTATTGACATCACCTGATACAATGTCAATGAATTGTCAAGGTCTGACTTTGCATTAACAGTCATAGAAGAATCAGGGGTCACATTAGGTTGATTTCCTTTATATTAGGCACCAACTCCGGCAAATTGCTATAATCATAAGAGAAAAAAATGCGAGGGCTACTGAAAGAAGAAAAGCAACATTTTTTCCTCCTTTATCTTTTTTGCCCTGAAAGGGAGCATGAAATGGTTTTAAAAAATATAATTTTACTTGTATTACCTATTCATGTTAGTCAGTTCTACACTGTGCAGCTGAGTTGGTAGGGATGAGTTCAGATCTTGAAGTACAACCTCTTGTGGAACATTAAGCAGCTCAGGATTCCCAAACCAAGGCGCAAGTTCTTTTCCCTGAATATTGTCTATGTTGGTGCTTTCTAGCCAATCCTCCCAACTTACCGGAGGATAACTTAAAGTGGTGTCTTCTCTCAATTTCCGCACATCACTCAATTTATTGGTTATTTCCATTAGCTGTTGCTCAACTTTAGTTTTCCAAATCAACATGTTTTCATGCATGCCTGTCAATATGTAAAGCTACAGTAATCCATATAATACATTCAACATAAATGAATCCCATTAAGGCCTAGTTTGTTATCGTGGAAAACAGAAGATTATAGAAAGGATTTGAGAGAAATAGAAGAGGAGAAAATATTAAAAGTTTTTATTACTTGAGAAACTTTTTGTTTTGATTTTTTTTTATTCACTTACAAATGATAGCGTCTTTCTCTTATAGGAAACTTTTAGATACATCAAGAAAGTTTTCACATATTCTAAAGAAGAGTTTTACACACTTTTTTTAATTATTTAATTCTACATACTTCTTTAATTAAATATTACTTTTATTTATTTTTACACTTTTCTAAAAATTCTTTAAAGTAATAGCACAAACTTAATGAACGAAACACCCGATTAACTTACACGCTGCTTAGTCATAGCTTTCCAATTGGCAACTTTTCTGTGTCTCCAGTCAAGAAATATAAAAAATAAAAGTTCATAAAGTTCTATTCGACACAACAAACCATTGAATTATTAAATTATTCACCTCCATCAAACACATTTCACTTTTTTCTTGCTTCTTGGAAATGAGCTCTTGCATGTCTCTGCAATGCAAATTAAGTTATTAAAATTGAACATATAATAGTAAGCGTACAAAATTATTTATGAAATTTGAGTTTCCAAGTTCAATACTTCTTCATCTGGGCCATTTCTATTTTAAGAATTTTCAGTTCACCAATATAATCAATATTCTCAGTAGGAACACCGCCAGCCCCAAATGTCGATGGTGGTATCCAGTAAGGGTCTTGCACCCCAGTCTCCTGGTGAATCTCATCCAAATTAGCACTCTCCAACCAATACTCCATGATTCCCATGGTGTTGAAACATCATCGGAACCGCTCAGTTCCTCCAGGTGCCACTTTACCATCAATGTGCTTCAGTAAGTGGTCTAATAGTCCAGTATCACCAATGTGTTTACGGGCAGCCATTCTTAGTGCAGGTCGGGTTAATTGGATTTTCAAAAGTTGCACCATCACCTTTTAAGACCTCCCACATGCTTTGCTATGCCAACTCATACCTACATTACATTACTGTCTCAACTTAATATATGTTAGAAGATAGTAACAAGTAACAACACAGAAAGAATATCATAAACTATTTACCTCTTAGCTGACCATCTGTCTCTGCTTTCACATTTCTTTGTTTTATGCGTGCCACTACTTTGCCTCGCACACATATCTGCTTTAATCTCTCTTAAGACAATTAAGGCTAAGGCGTTTTCTTTTCTTAAAATTTGGCATGAAGATAGGTTTAACTTTAATGATTTTTTCTTTATCTTTTGATCCCTCTACTGTAGGAATACTGGAAGAAAGTCTACTTCCATTTTCCTCATGCTGACCAATGAAACTGACTTGATGATAAACACCCAAATGACCCATCCCTGCAGCTCTTAGTTAAACTCTCTTAAGTTCTGTTGGTCCTTCACGACTTCTGTAAACTCAATCAGCTGCATTCCTGCATTAAAAAGCATTAAAATAACAATTCTTTTAATCATATATTCCAGAAAATATAAATCCAATATTTGCATCATGGCATTATCATTTAAAAGTTCAAGAAAAGAATCATGTGGAACCAAAATGCTTGGAGCAATTGCATTACCTTAGATGTGTAATATTATATCCAATGGAACACAGTAAGCCATATATTGTAATTATATATTTTTTAATGACTATATAATTTCACATTAAATTTTAAATTTCACTGATCAATTTGTATTTTGTTGTATGTAAAGTGTAATTGTCAAACTTTTTACAAATTTAGATATTAAGTCAAAATTTTCTTATTCTTTCAAAAATTAATTTGTTATTGATTTATACATTTAAGAATCAAAATAATCATATGCCAAAATACACGAATGACATAGGTTGAGACATATTCATACGTATGATGTGCAAAAATTAATTTGATAAAAAATTTAACCAAATCGATTTTGAATAATTTCAAATCTAAATAGTCAAATTATTTTAAATATCGATTTGGAATTGAATTGGTTTTTAAAAAACTAGGTTAAAGGTTGATTTTGAATCAATTATAAGAATTGAACTGATTTTTAATTGATTTTTAAATTATTTTTAAGATCGATTCAGACTTAATTGTCCCAATCGGTTGAAACTGAAACCGGTTTTGTAAAATGAATTTGATTAATCAATACTACTTTTGTACAACAGTACAATTTTTCTTTTCAATCCAGTTTGAGTGAAAAACGGTTCTGTCTCGGTTTCGAATTCGGTTTCAAACCGGTTCGACCGAACCAGTTTATTTGCACACCCTGGCGATACTGATCCGTCCCATGCACGCTTTTGGACACTATAATGACGATAACCCATTGAACTTCAACTTCTCAGACTCGCAGAAAAGGTCTTTCTTTTGATCAATGGAGGAAAGAGGAGAATGCTCTGCTTCAGCTTCAGCTTCAGCCAATCCCTCAGATGAAATCTGGGCCAAGCTTGGTAATAATCACTTTTCAGCTTCAATTTCTTTCTGGGAATCCACAATCACACTCGCATTTTACAGATACCAAATAAAGTTTCAAACTTGGGGCTTTGCATGTTTCCATTTCTTCCCCTCCCCTCCTTTATCGAATTTCACTTTATTTCTTTGAATTCTAAACGGAATCAGATGGTAGGGTGTAAAAGTTTTTTCTTTTTAGTTTAACGGCCAAGTTCACATTTTGTCGAATGATAAAGCTTTCATTTCATGCTAGCTTCCCGAATAGTTCCACTGATTAATTAGTCGTACATGGGCTGTAACAATTGGTAGTTGTGGATGTCATTTTGGGGCTTTGATTAATATAAATGAAGACGTTAAACGTGCTTCCCATTATCGGGGTATAAAACAAACTAACATTTATCGATTAAAAAAATATGGACGGAAAGAAGAGAGAGAGAAATGGAGAAAAAAATAAAGGAAAAGAGAGAAATCGGATGTATGATAATAATGACCCTAATTTAAAAGGTGCTGCTGTCTTCATGATGACAAGAACTTTGTAGGTTTGGATAGAAAAAGGAGTTGGACATATGTGTCTGTTAGATTGAAGTGGGTGGCAGGGAATGCAGAGGACAGTGATACAGCTGACTTTATACATTTCAAGGGGTTCTTGAGACTGTAATTTGAATGCTTTTTACAGGCATTGTTGTTTTAACTGTTGGTATCCGTGTGGTGTTCCCTTAAACATTAAAGTTTAAAATACATGGATGAACTTTCTTTGAAAATTTGTATGAAAAACACATCTGAGATTTGCATCCCAATTTTAAGGGGATGCCAAATTGACTCCTAGATATAAAGAATTGAGGGGATAAATTTAGTTTAAAGTTTGAAACTCCCTTAAGGCTCTTATTTTGGTCAAACTATTTCCTTCTTGCAGTTCTGTCAGATGAGAGATATTCAGATGTGCAGATAAGTTCAGATGAAAAAGTAATATCTTCAGAGATATCAGCTACTTCTAATGACAAACATAGCTGGTGCAAAATAGTAAGGAATCCTGATCTATGTTCAGCCACAATGGAAAACAAGAGGTGAAGTCTTGATAACTTAATAAATTTTAAGAAATTGAGTATATCATGCTCCCTATTAGCAAAGATAAATATTTGTGGTTTATTAGAAATTATTAGTTTGAGAAGAACAGAGAGCTATTACTTTTAAAACTAAAAAATGCAATCTCTATGGCCTTCTCACCCCATGTTTTTCATCTATTATTGGACAAATATCATTCAAAATTGCAGTTGGAGGAGATAAATTTCTTGATGATTGTTAGTTGGGGCAATCATATCAGTAAAATCAGTTCTGCTTTGTGAGGGTTGAAATCCCTAAAACTTGTTTCAGCTTGATGATGGTGAATGAATACTGATTACTTAAATAATTATTTTAAAATGTTTTTTACACCCCCCATTCTGGGTTGAAGTATTAGATGTTTATGTATCACTTCAAGAAGGGTGTTATCTCCTTTCCTTTTCATATTTTACTCCTTTTATTTTAATTCTTTTGTTTCTGGGTGTATCATGCATTCATGCTGTAGTCAAAATACAATACTTGTTGATGGGGTCAAGGTACACAGTGATGATACCATTGTCATTAAGGATGGAAGTCAAATTATCCCAGGTCCTGATAGAGAAGGTCAGAGTCTTTTAATATTTATGGCAGTGTAACAATTCCTATTATTAACAAGATATATGGAATAGAAAATTGTAAAATTGTGTTGTATGTCTATCATTCAGTTGTTACAGTTCCATAAAGTAGTATTGCCATTGTGCTATTGTCAATCCATTGATTTGTTTCAAGCAAAGTTGTATTGTTTGGTAGCATGTTATACTGTTTTCTTTAATAAGATTTAAACTTGGTTTCACAAAAGTGGTAATATTAATTGTTCAGCATGTTAAATTACTAAGTTAATAGAGGGCTTCAGGATGAAAAACAGGTGATTGATTGGTTATCATATTGACTTGGACAGTAATGTGGGCATAAACTATAACATATTTGTCCCTGTTTTAATCCTTACCCAAATAATCTTCCTAGCAAGTGGGAACTACTTGTCTCAATAGTATTATGCTTTCAGATAGTTAAATTATAATTGGCAGTATCAAATTTCAACTTGTGGCAGATTAACATGATTTTTGTGTCTTTTAATTATTGGTAAAGATCTTTATTGTAGTGTTGGACAAAACAAAATCTGAATGCTAATTATTTGGTTTTTTATACCATTTTTTAATATTTCTAAGCTGGTTATTAAAGTCTTTAATGCAATCTTTCTCTCTCTTCATGGCACTAGGATTTGTCAGCTACAAATTTCATATAATGTCTGGCCCAGATATCTGCCAGAGGCAGCTAAAGGTTGACAGTATCTAATTTGCTCTGCCTCCTGAATGTCTTCTTTAATACTGTTTTATGTGTAGCAATATTGATGACTTGACGGTGTTTATTTTCCAGATATGTGTAGATGTCAATCATGCAAAGTGTAGCATTTGCTTAAACTTATGGCATGATGTTGTTACTGTTGCTCCATGCCTTCATAACTTTTGGTATTGATAGTTTTTTCTCCCCCTTTTCTTAGTATTGTAGTTCTGTTTCAGTTCATTGACTTTTGCTTGAATTGCTATGTGGCATTATAGCAATGGTTGCTTCTCAGAGTGGCTAAGGAGATCAAAGGAAAGACACTCAGCCGTTCTTTGTCCTCAATGCAGAGCAGTTGTTCATTTTGCTGGGAAAAACCACTTTTTGCGTACCATTGCTGAGGTAAATTTAGCTGATTTGTAGAGATAGTCAAGCATGTTTAACTATTAATTGGAGTGTTTCTTGCTTATGGGTAGCTGCAAAAGAGGAGGAAAAGGATGATGTTGGGCATGGATTAGAAGATAGTTTGATACATAAAACAAAGTTTAAGCCTTATTCTCATGCATAATTCCTAGGATGACATGTCCAAATTATAGTTTTCTAAAGCTACCATGCTTGTATTTTTAACAGATTTACAAAATACTGATGAGACAGTTTTGTTTTATTTTTCTTGGGTGGGTGGGGGTGGGGGAGTGATGGAACATGAGTGTCATTGATTTTTTCTCTGCTATGATCTTCTGATTTTACTTAATTACAAGTCCCAAGCTTTGGGGTTCAATAGCCCCTTAGGCTCAGCTCTAAATGCGTGTACATCCTTAACCATGAAGGGGGAGGAACTTGTTCTGATTAAATTAATGTTAATCAGGTTTGATATGAGATATTTTGATCTCTAAAAGCTTCATCCGTTGACTTGTCTTAATCATAAATCTGTTTTATTTCTTTTGCCTTGACAAAATAGAAACTCTAGAGCTTTGCATATGCGATAACTTCTCAGCTTTTAACATGTGGGTTGTTGTTATCATAGATATAGATTTTACACACATTTTTAAATATTTTTATAACTGCTCATTGTTCATGACTAATGATGAATTCTTGAATGAAACTCAATCTACTCTACTTGGAGGAATGTTGGCATCGTTGATTACTGACATTAAGGATACCATCCAGGCATGATAGTTAATATTTGACTGTATTCATGGAAGATGAAATATTTTTCCCATAATTTTGATGAACTTCTAGTTCATACTTGTGATAGTTATTTTTCAGTTTGTTGTTGTACCTTTAGTTTGTTTGATCTATTGATTTTCTTCTCTCTTTTTACTTTTCAGTTTTTTCTAAATTGTTTCACTAAAGATATGTTCTCTTGCTATTGCCCAATGATGTGGATTATCCATGCAGTTGATCCACCTAGTGTTATAAGGCTTTGTTGTTTTCACTCAGTAGTTTTCTCTTTTTTAATATACATATAATTTTTTTTAGGATATGCTAAGGGCCGATTCTTCACTACAACGCTCACATGACGAAGTTGCACTTTTAGATACTTATGCATTAGTACGATCAAACCTGGTGAGTAAGATGATTCTTTTAGTGGTCAAAATCTTCTTCCCTTTGCAATGTTATGACATTCTTGTCCAACCTTACTGAATTTCTCACACACACACACACGTGATGCTATCCTAATGATCATTTGTGTCAAACTTGAAATGATTTAGGCATTCTTAAATATGTAATCTAATAATAGATAGGTTTATTAGGTTAAATCATTTGGTCCCTATGTCCCAAAACCCTAACTTTTGGTCCTTATCATATGTTCTCGACATGACATCGTAAGTTGAAAGTCAATGTGGCTAATGGAATCCCTGCATGGCACTAAAAATTGACAATTACGATAAATGATTCAACCATCCTTCGAACCATTGAAACCCTAACATGTTGTCCTGTTGCCTACCACCCATCATTTGAGTATTATGGTGCAAAATTAGAAAGTGATGAAGACGACCTGGAATGGGAGCTATTGGTTTGACCAGGAAACAAGTGAAATGAGTAGAAATCAAAGGGGTCGCTGGAGGCATGTGCTGTGAATGTGGAGGTAGGGTGAAGGTGTATACATCACGGACTTCTCAGAATCCTGATTGTAGATTCTTGAGGTGTCCAAACTATAGGGTATGTGATATTATGACAAGCAATGCGCATTACCAAGGCTATCTGAATTTTGGTTTTCATGGTTATTGATTCGAGTTTTAGTGTGTTGATACAGGAGGCATGGAGTTGTGGGTTTTTTTATTGGATGGAGGATCCAACCTCTGAAGGCACGGAGGAGAGATCATAGAAGGGCGACAAAGGCTGGTGGTGGCAGATCTGAGAAAAAGAAATTTGTTTTACCAGCTACTTTGGTGGTGGGGTTTGACAGTTATCGTTGTGGTGGTTGCTTCATTTGTAGTAAGATAGGTGGATTTGGAGGAAGAGAGTTGTGAAGAGGAATTTTGAAGTAGGTTTGAAAAATTAATGATATTTTGTAGTGATGTGTAAGTTGATGTTATGATGTAAGGATTGATTTGAAGTGTATCTGAATAGCTCTATAACTATATCTGATTTGGTGGATGCGGTGGTTCTGATTTATTGCTCTATAACTATGTCTGATTGTTAAAGAGTTCAAAAGATTCAATGATGGGTATCTGAATTGCTTAATGACCAACAATAAGCAAGACTTAAATGGCCAACATTTTAAAAACTTGATCCATCCTTTCATTTGTGAATAAAAGTAGCATTAGATAAACAGCACCGTACAAAAATATAGCAAAGTGAATAAAATAAAACAGATTATTGAGTTTTTAAGTAGTATGAAATTATGCAGATTTAATCTATTTTGTTTTAACAGTTGTATTGGTGAAGTTTGCTTTTTTAAAAAAGTGATTAATGGTGTAATTTTACGAAGTTTAGTTAATTCTATCCCATATCTGTGTCTGTATTTTGACGTCGAGGTGTAATAAAACATCCTGTCCTTGCCATGCAATTTTATTGAAAGTTGGTTGGATTGTGATTAAGTTCATATGCCAGACTCTTATATCTAACCCTATAATACCTTTGTTTTTTGGGATTTTATTATCTTGTTTCATGGTTCTGTTGTTAGATATTGTGTGTTTATATTCTTCTTCTTTTTCACGTGTGTTTTTACTATTAGGTCATTGGATCTGGAAAGAAGAATCGAAAGAGGGCCTACACACCACTGGATGATCAAAGTGATGGCACATACCATCAGTGCCAACAGTGTGGTAATAAGAATACAGCTCCGATCTGTAATAATGTCCCTTGGACAATGCAATCTATGTAGCACAACATTTCCCTTTCAATCTCCTTAGTTTGCATTGCTAATTATTCATGGTGTTCAATTATCAGTTATGCTGTCCATAAGAATATCATGCTTGTAGTCTGTGCTGACCTGCATAAAAGAGATTTTTATTATTTTCTTTTGTGCTATGTTTGGACCTATGGTTCTCTCTTTATGTGTAGTTAGCAAATGCTCTAGTAATGTCATTAATGTGTACTTACATTTCAATGAATCTTACGGTGTGGTGGGAAGGAAAGAAATAGGTGAGAAATAGAGTAAATGGAAATAAGGCTGTTTGGTTTAAGAGAAGAAATAAAAATTATTTTTAAAACCAATTTTTGAGTTAAAAAATCGATTATGAGAAACTGATAATCTGATTATGAACAATTCATAATTGATTAGTCCATCATTGGAAAACTAATGATTTTACTTAAAATCAACCATTGATACTCAATTATTGGTGACTGGAAACGAGTTTACTGCTGAATTTCTGTGTAAATAAGTGGAGAAATTAAAAGGTGTGGGACCCACCCCTTTTAATTTTCTCATCCCCTATTTCCACTCTACCAAACACATCCTCTTTTCTATTTCCCATCTATTTCAACTCCCTCTTCTTTATTGTTCCTCTATTTCACTCCTACCAAACACACCTTTAGAAAATAATTCCAAATATAGATAGGAATAGGATGCTCCAGAATGTTGAAGGCATATTTTTTTTTCCAGAAGCTTCTCTTTTTGAAATGACTTATTGAGCTGATATGTTATTTAGATTTAGTTACTTTTTTTGTCTTTCTTTTTGTGAGTTGACCCTAGACCTGAAAATGGATTTGAGTTTTGTTTGCTTGGGTACTTCCCATTAGCTACTGTGATTATGCTCTTTGAATTTCATGACAAGATGCATCACATGTCATAAAATGAAGAAAAATAAAATGTAACTTCTTTCTTTGTCTCATCATACTCAATGAGCACATTACTTGTAATTTTTAGTTACTGAAGTTGCTGGGTTTCGTTGCAAATATGACACTGTTCATCTTCAATGTCAAGCATGTGGAGGAATGATGCCTTCCCGCACTGGTTTTGGCATTCCTCAGTATTGTAAGTTGTCATGTTTGATTTAGTCAATGGCACTGTCAAATTTATGTTTCTGTTTTTTGATGAATGGCTTTTGAGTTTTGATTATGGTCAAGATATTTTATGCTAGCTTGTAGCAATGTGGTACCTTGTATGTTATTCAAATTCATGCAGATGAACTGAAGTATTTTATTTATGGTGGGTTTTTTTTTTTTTTGTCTTAGTCCTCTGGTTCATCAGGGAAAAGGGACCCTGACTAATCCGGGATGGGGTTTGATATTTACATAATTACATTCATTGATAATGTCAGATAATTCATGTTTTTCTTTTATCATAGGTTCAGGATGTGATAGATCATTCTGTGGAGCTTACTGGCATGCTCTAGGGGTAACTGGGAATGGCTCTTACCCTGTCTGCTCCCAGGATACTTTAAGACCTGTATGTATTATTGTTCATCACAATTGTTAATTTTAATGAATGTTTCTTTCTGGAAAGCTCTTATGTTTTTGTGTAATTATTATTGTTCCATTACAGGGTGGATATTTTTATCAATTTCCATCATCCAGTTAACTGTGCAACACAATGTTTCCTTGCTTGGTTCTTTTCTGCCTAGTGAATTAAAGGCTGTGGATATGTTTTAAAGGTCACTTAGTCATTATCTTAGTCCTTTTTTTTTCAGATCTCAGATCACTCTATTTCAAGAATTCCATTGTTAGCACATGAAAAGAATCTCCATGAACAGAATGTATGGGCTTTCTGATCCCTACATTTTTATTATTTTTAGTCTGTTTTAGCTTACTTTGGTTACTAAGATATTATCATTTGTGGTTTGTGGTTTTCTAGATCACTGATAGTTGCATTAGACAAATGGGGAGGACATTGCCGGATGTGATATCAGAGTGGATAGCAAAGTTTGAAAACAGAGAAATTGGTAAAGTGATAAATTTGCCTTCCTTGTAATGGTTAATGAGAACCATTCTTCTTTACAGGTCCCTTGTTGCCTTGTTTCAGAAGCATTGTTAGCAGATATTTTTTACTAATATTTACAAAATGTCGCAAGGTTCAGTGTGATACTGAATAATTGCTGCAAGAGGACTGTATTCCTCAGGGAGACCTTCAAGAATATCATTTATGTGGTCACAATGAGAAACAGTATCTTCTCTGGACAAAAGGATATCAGCGACAGCTTGAATCCTTGCCAGATTCTGCAACTGTGTGATCTCTCTTTTTGTAATGGATTTTAACTCAGTGAAATTGATGAGATTGTGCACACTCATCTGAGAGTGAAAGAATTTGTGGATTTCTTGCCAAACCTGCCACGAGTGCACACAATGAACAACCCTAGGAAGAACCATCTCTGACAGCATTGACAGAAACCATGTAAACAGCAATAAATCTTGCTGTTCCCAATCTGAATAAGCTGGATTAATTACATCAGCATCACAACCTTGCTTTGTAAGATACCTAGAAGGAATAGTAGGGTCAATTAAGAATTCAAGAAACGATGAAGTTTGTGACCACAAACCGTGACAGAATTTTTTTGGAATCAAGCTTGATTGAGATTTGATGAGAAGCCATGACTTGGACTGATTACAAGCTCATGATACCATAATAGAATTCAGAGGGACAGAAAACTGAACTGTGAAACTTTCATTAATTTGAATGTACAAAAGAACCGGATATATATAGCTGTACAATGTGACTCACTGCTGAGTCAGCAACTAACTAATCAGTGACAGTAACAGAATTATAACATAATATAACACCAATGAATTTGCAGTGAAATGAAATTAAAATGAAAAATTTATTGAAAATATATCAACTGAAAATGAAAAAACAAACCAAACACACCCTAAGGTTTCTGTTTTACATTAACTTGCATGTACAATGCAAATTTTCAGTCTAGCAGTAAATTTTGCAAAATATTTTTAAAATTTAGTCATTGTTGTAAATTGATCTGATGTACACTGACTATGTCAACAGATCTTTACTTACACATTCATTGGTCTCCTTTTTCTCTTGGCAGATAGAAGGCGGATGATGCTGAATCATGCTGAGATGATTACTGCTCGAACTTTTGTATGCCAGTAAGCTTTGCCCTGAAAGTGTAATTATCTAAATGTTGTAACAGGTTCAGTCCCAGATTTTTTAGTTATTCAAACAATAAGTTTTATAGCATTCTGTGTAATGTGATACTGATACCTTCACAAAAAAATTTCACAATTCAAGTGGATGCACACTGAGGCTATTACTGTATAATTCCAGCTCTTTCCCATTACTTGCTAAGTTACATGTTATTTTTGGTTTGAAAATGTGGTCCTGCTCCTGGATTACTGCTGTAAATTAATGGAATAACAATTGAAAGTAGCAATTTAGGCTAAAATATAGGGTGTCTATGCAAGCGGTTGGAATTCTCCTTTGAGCTTATTTTCATTTAGCTGTCTTTTTTAAGGATATATTTTATTGTCACTGATCTGTACCTCATCAATTTGTGTTAGTATATCATATATTCCAAGTTTGTGTTGTTTTTTATATGCTAGTTCTCAATATACATCACGTACAAGCATTACATTTTTTTGGGGCGGGTGGGGGAATTTACAAGGAAATACGTTGGAGTAATTTATTTTGTTGTAATCTCTTGCATTTGCTTGTGCAGTCTTTTCTTTTTAGTCTTTGGACTCTTACCACTTTTAAAATCAACTTTCTAAATATAATGACCAATCAGCTTCTTTAGTGGTTTCCAGAATTCTATTTTAAAAAATAACTTTTGATTGCAGTGTCAAAAGGTGGTGTATAATCCACAAAACACACAAGTTCACACTTCACATGAACTAAGTTTTTACCGTGTACAGTCTTCTTTTTTGGCCGTTAGCCTTTAAATGTTGACTAAACTTTTACGAATCTATTTGAAGATATCAACACCTTGAGCTGGTTGCTACTCTAATGGCAAATAAAAACCGGTTGACTATAGTATAATATAGAATTAAGTCTCTAAGTGTCATTTCAACATTTTCATATTCATAATGCATTCTTGTAATCATGCAGGGATTGTTACCACAAGTTGGTGTCATTTCTCCTGTATTGGTTTCGCCTCTCTATACCCAAACATGTAAGTACCTTCATCTCAAAGCATTATGCTAATGAACAGATTCTAGCTCTACTAAAACTATTTATTGGTTTGTTTTTCTGTTGCTCAGTGCTCTGTACTCTTTAGTAATGGATTAAATTTCACTTGTTGCAAATATTAGGTGAAAAAATGGCACACCAATTCTTTTTTATAGGTTGAAATTCATGACTAACAATGATCTTACTTTCTATGTATACTTTTATTTAGTAGGTTCAGCGTGAATTTTAACCGATAACAAAGAAAGTATTTGAATTTGGAATGGTGTCTTGTTCAATATGTTGCTAGCATTCTCCATGTTGCTTGGTTTCTGAATTTAGTAGGGCATGTAAGAAACCAATTGCATGTCTAATTACTGATTTTTTTGTGATACTTTTAATTTTTATTTTGAACTTTGTCTGCAAAGTTGATCAACCCTTGTGTTTTTGTTTCTGTGTATCTACGAAAAGCTTCTTCCACCAGATGAATCAGCAAGAGAAGATTGCTGGTATGGATATGCATGTCGGACGCAGCACCGGAGTCAAGAGCATGCTCAGAAAAGGAATCATGTGTGCCGTCCAACAAGAGGCTCAAACATGTGACTATTGTAAACATTTTTCTTTCAAGTAGAATCTGTGTTCTTAATCTTGTCCTTTTTACAAAAACAAAAGTGCTGTGTCAATTGGGTTTTTTTTTTTATTATCTTGTTGGTTGCTACGAATGCCTGGATTCAAAGCAGTTCAAAATTATGAAAACTGATTATTCGTCATTTAAAAAAAATTCTAAACCAAGGATGTATTTGGTATGCTAATAGGACTTAATGGAGGAAATTTTAAACTTAAAAGGTAAGATTTTCCACAGAGTGAATGATGGGGTAAATTTTAACTCCCTTAAAAATGAAAAATGTTCGGTTAAGATTCTCACTAATTTAAAGGAAATTTTAACTCCTTGGATTCGTAAGACCTCATGTCGAGTGAAGCAACTTAAGCTTTACACACGTAGATTTGTGATCCTTTTTCTATGGAGTAAGTTTTTAATTAATCCTTGACAACTATGTTAAAAATTATATAAGTCAATCTATAACATGCTCAAATACTTTTTTAACATATACTTTATTATTAGTTAAAATAGGAGAAAAACTCATTAAATAATAAGTAAAGCCTAAAAATGATTTTTATAAAAATTTAGCCAATAATAGAGAAGTACTTAAAAAACATGTGTTAGAAATATTTATATAATATTGGAAACTTAGTATCATGTTCTAGTAATATCATGTAATAATAATTATAACTTGATGAAATTATCGCAAATGTCTTCAATAACTTTTTTTAAACATAAGGAATTTTTTACCTATAAGAATCAAACTTAAGTAACATGGAGTTTGTATATTACTTAATAAATTGAGTTAGATAAGGTTAACTTCATATAACAAATATAGTCTAAATAAAAGAATAAAAAATTAGGGCAATGAACTAATCTAATCCAAGGTTAAACTGAATTAAGATTTATACCTTTTTTTTTAAAACTCAACCACATTATTAATAACTCTCTACCTATCATTTTAGGGATTACAATTAAAACACAAATTAACAAGGGGGAAATGTTTTTTTTCCCCTAATAAGTTGCAATTTTAAAATATTTTTTATAACTCGTTTTGTTTCTATCTAAGACACCATTCATCTTATTCGAGACATCTTTTTATTCTGTTGTCTATTCTTTTTTTATTCTTTTGAAACTTTTTTATTCATTCTTGTCTCTTCTAATTGTAAAGAAATTTGTAGAAAGAATTGGATTTAAATGTAAGTACAAATGTGTCATTTAGATGGAATAAACACTATGAATTGAGCTAGCTTAATAGGTTTATTTGCTTAATATACTAATAATTACTAATTATCAATTAATATGTATCTTAAGAAATGTAGGAGCAGCTACAGCCGAGACATAAGCTAAAGATGACAAATCATAAACATAGAGTTAAGAATTGCCATGACATGGGTCAAACTAGTTTTAATAATCAATTTGGTTTTTCAAATTATTTTAAATGGTTTAATTTGATGTTTTAATTTTTTTAGAAAGTTTAATTTGATTCTTAAGTTTTTTAAAATGAATTAATTTATCCTTAAAATTATTTTAAATTGTTCAATTTCATCATCAAATTCTTAAAAATTTGAAAATCAAATTAATTTATTTTTAAGAATTTAATAATTAAATTGATTTTTTTTTAATTTAAAAACCAAATTGATAATTAAGAGGCGAATCTAACACATAGTAGTAGTAGAGTTCCAAACTTGGAAGGCTCACGTGGAGATGAAAACGAAATAGTTAGGGGAATCACGTGGGCTTTTCTTTACTCCTAAACCTTCTGGAACACTTATTGATGCACTTCATTTGAGACACGACCATATATATAGAATGAATATAGTACACTAATTCAAACATATCCATATAAAATCTGTTAAAAACTACTCCAAATATTTTCAAAGTCGCCAACTTTAGTAGCGAAGCTTGTGCTAATGTGATAAATAAAAATAACTATTTTCAAAATGACCACTTTTGAACAGTAATTTGTAATTTTGCATCAAGTTGGTCAATCAGCCCTTCCTTTAGAACGTGTTTTGTTTTAACGTGTTTGTACTTTGCGATGAAGCAGTTGAACGTGACTGTAACAAATTGTTGTGATTCTTTTTGTTTATGTAATAAAGGATAAAATTGTTTGATTCACACCATAAACCCAACACCCACATATTCTGTTATGTGTTGTGTCTGCTGCTGCTCCTAGAGGCTTCACCCTTCACCAAACTCTTCTCTTTTCTCTTCAATCACGCACGCCCTTCTCACTCATTTTCCAGTTCACTTTCTGATATTTTAGGTGGTTGCAAGACATACATGCATGCATAACCATATTCCTTTCTGATATTGTCACACTCTATCCTACGTGTAAATAATAATTCATTTTATTTTACTTATCATTTAAGATTATACACTTTTTTTAATAAAAAAAAAGGCAACTTAAATATAGTTTTATAGATATTTTGTTATTGTTAAAAAATTAGAATTAAAGTAATCCATGCAATAAAAAAATTTCTATTAAATGCTATTGTAGAATATTGAAGTTAAATTTCAATTCAAATTAGAGAATAACACTAACTTCATCTAATTTTTTTCCTTTATAAAATATTTAATCGTATTACAGATAAAACAAACTTATTTAATTAAAGTCAATAATTTTCTGTAAATGACTAAATATATATTGTATGGTTGTAACTATACATTTATTATTTAGTTTTTTATTGCAAAAGAATTCATATCATTTCATTAATAAGTTTGCGGACTAGTATAGAATCATCAAGAAATCCATCCTTGCAATAGAATGAGAGACTTGATTTGTTTGTGGATCAAACTCACTAAAGAGTTGTTTATAAGACTAAGATGATGTTTACAAGAAGTCAAGATGAGCCCTATAGTTGATGGAATGGAGCAAATCATGCACGTGCTTGCGGTCAATTTCGAAGATAACATTGCTGAGATCTTTATCGACGATCCATTTGATGGCAACTAGCAAAGCTGATGCTTCCATCTCTGCTACAGGGACTGCGCCTATATGAACTGAAGATCTAGCAGTAATGAGTTTCTGAGGACCGCACCCATACCATAAAGAGTAAAGACAGTGATGCAGGCCTTTCCATATTCTTCAATATTTTCACATTTCACCTTCTCCATATACATACAACAAAGAGTGGATACAAAATTAACTTGTTGTCAAAGTTGGTTTAGTTTTCTCATATTGATATTTTATATTCCCTTGATTGTATTAGACCCATGTTATTGTGCAGGGGATGTATAATTCTGCCATTCTTCTATTCAAGTTACCCTCGTTAATAATGTTTGATATATAAAAAATTGAAAAAAATTATAAGGTTACATTTAACCATTATAATAAAAATTGAATTTTGTTTGCTTTGTGTTCAAAAACCCAAGTTCGCATTATATTCTTTAATGTGTAACAATAAAGATTTGCTTATTATACAAAACAATTAATAAAGAGTGCTTAAAATTGAACGCGTGAGAAATTTATTGTAGATCTTTACTAGCAACACTTTCTCTATTGAACATGTCAAATAAAAATAACATGTTTAAATGTGTGTGCAACATTAAAAAAAAAATGTAAATTCGCGACCAAGACAAAGAGAAAAGTTTATTAAAACTATTAAGGCGAAGATTCTGTATTGTTTTATATCTTCACCATTAACAACTAAAGAAATTGATGTACCAGGGCAAAGAAGAAACCCTTACACAATCAGCATGCGCAACAGTGTATTAAAACGAAAGCACCAAATTTCGTACGCCAAAATCGTACGCTTAAGACTAGTTGGTCAGTCAGTCATTGCTCATATTGAAATTGTTCATTATAAGCACTTGTAATTGATATAACATTAACATTTAAAATAAATGAAGTTTTTCAACATTTCATTGAAACCAAAATCATCTGAAAATTCCTAATTAAAGAAAAATGTTTCTTAGACATTTCATGTGTTACTCTTAAGGAGAAAAAAAATATGAAAAATATAATAAATATTTAATGTGACAGACATAAAAACAAAAGAAGAATATCATTGGAGTGTCTAAAATTTAAAATTCTACAACCAATCATTGTTACAAGTAGGTGGAGTAACTATAGTAGCATAGTATCAAAACCCTTAGTTTTTGCAGAAACAAGTTGGGTTACTTTGCAACCCTACATTGCACCACAGGCACACACATTGACTCATTAACATTTCCATTTGTTGCTGGCAAAACATGCACTTCTTGTTACTCCTGTGGTTTCAACCATTCAGGGTTTCTTTCATGGAAGCATCTTCAGGCTGAGAGGGTGGAGCAATGGAAAGCTCCAAGTTGACTTGAGGAGAAGCTTCCTCTATGGTAACACCACTGCTGCCATTTGAGTCTGCACCATCAGCTGAACAATCATGATCAGCGCTAATTTGCACCTTTGAATTGAGAAAGACATTAAAATAATAGATGCGGGGGATATTGCTATCGGTGTTGTTAGTTCCATTCTTGCTTGTGGTGGTTACCATAGACACTTGAGAATTATTAGTTGGTGGAGTTGTGGTGGCGTCCTTGAATGGTTTATGGGTTACAGGGTCGATTCCTAGGGCAGTGAGGTAACGCTTGAGGTGGCTTTTCCAGTAGTTCTTGATCTTGTTATCTGTTCTTCCGGGTAAACTTCTAGCCATTTGAGACCATCTGGGAAATCATAATTAATTAATGACATGCACAAAACATCATCAACGCATTTCAGAATTTCTCTTTCAAAACCTTAATAAGTAGAAGAATCATATATATAAAATCATTTAATGGTGAGTGTTATGTTAATCTAACTCAAGCATAGTTTGGTTTACACTATTTCTTCAATTAAATTTGAGTAACTCAAGTCATGTTAACACTAAATTAATTTCATGCTCACACCAAAAGCTTTTGAAAATCTACACACATACAAGTCTTTTGCAAATTATTTTTGTCGACTTTAATTTCTCGTAGAATTGATAAAATTAAACAATTATTTAGTAGATGGAAATACAGAGAACTTGGTTTGTGTTCATTCTTGTTTCCAAGTAAGCTATGGAGGTGAATGATGAGGTTAGATTCTTCTTCAGTGAATTTCCCTTTCTTGACATCGGGTCTCTGGTAATTCGTCCATCTGAGTCTGCAACTTTTGCCACATCGAAGCAAGCCTGTGCACATAATCAATTCATTAGTTAATTAGAACTATATACATACATATATATATATATATATATATATATATATATATATATATATATATATATATATATTTGTGCATGAAAAGGTGCATTCAAAATTCACCTAGCTAGTGAGAGAATTCAAGACAAAACCTGGATGCACTTTCATAAATGTTATTGGAACTTTTTCCATCAGAATTGAAGTTTTATCATAGTAATCTACACTGATCTATGTAAACTTTAATTTACAACATAAGTCATCAAAATGAAATTTTAATTCTGATCAAAGAACAATAAAAAAGTATAATTGTAAAATCTAAAACTCCAATACCTGCTGCTTTGGGAATGGATTTCCAATTGCCTTCGCCATGAAGGTTGATCTAGTTGATGAGGAATTCATCTTCCTCTTTGGACCAAGGTCCTTTTTTGCTTATTTGCTCTTTGTCACAGTAAGGAGTTCTACCCATTGGGTAAGTGAGAGACTGAGATTTGTGGGGTAAGAGAGAGAGGGAAGAAAGAATATAAACGGGGGCCGGGGTGCGATTTGGGGAATTTTTTTTTTTCTCAAAATAACATATACTATTTGACACCACTTTTTATGTCTTTCAACATCTTTTTGCTATTCTCTCCAAATTTACTTTCATTTCTAGTCCTTGTTTTTCTTTTATTCATACTTTCATATAAATTTCATATAAACGTGAAAGAGAAAAAAAATAAAGAAAAGTAAAAAGAAATATTTGAATTAAAATAGAGAAAAAAAATTGTGACATCCAAGTTATTTTTATAAAAATTTCTTTCTTGAATTATAATTTCTTCTCTTCAACCAAAAAGGTTCTTTTAGAAAAGGATTAAAAGTGTTATCATTTTTTTTAACTTATTATTTTTTATATATATAAAAACACGCGGGTTGTCAAGGGTCTGGTCTTCTGTTCATTTTAAATTAATAATTATTACTTTCCATAAAGTTGCATTAATTTTCGATCAAAATTTATAATTTTCACATATTTAAAATGGCTTGTTGTATATTTTACTTTTAGGATTTTTTCTGTTTATTTTAGATTTCTACACTCGGCTGCAACGATCAACTGTGCTGTCATCGCAATTCTGGTCAAATTGGTTTAAATGTCAACGATGTCATAAACCAATTAAAGACATATAAAGCAATCTTATAAAAATATTAGAAGTAAATACACGCCTAAATTGCTTCGAAAAAACGCGTAAATTATTATTTTTTTTGGCTCTAATTTAATAGTAGCATTGATCAACTTAGACCATCTTTATCATTAAGGAGTTTTATATTTTTAATAATTTTTAATCATAAATAAATAGTGTACTGGTGAGTCTTTCCACCATCTCATCATTTAATTTGTCATCAATGCTCCCTTACAAAAATGATTATTTATATTGATTCTCATAATAAAATATTTAATTCATTTGGATTAAATACATTTATTCCATAAATGATTTTATTACATTGTACAATTGTAACTGTATTTCTTACATTTATTTATTTCATTTGACTAAAAAGGATATTGTTCCATATATATTAATAATAATTTCTTAATACTGACATATAATTTAAGATAAAGAAATATTCCAAAAGCTAGCTAGTGACACGTAAAATGAGAGAAAGGAGTACATTGTTAACATTTTCTTTTTATATTTTTATCCAATTTTTTGTTTCTTAAATAGTTTAGGATACGATAAAGATATTTATAACTCTCACTGAAAAATCAAATTAATGAAGCGAACCAGATATAAGTATTATTCTTTGAAAAATGTTTTTTATAATAGTCACACTACTGAGATTTAAATCTATAATTTCATACATGCTACTCTAACTTTTGACCATTGAGCCGACTTTAATGGTTATTTGAAAGAAGCTACTACATGAGTTTTTTTTTCTTCTGAAGTGTAGTACATAGATAATGAAATATGTATGCAAAGTCAAATTAGCCAAAAGTAGTACTTAATTAACTTCCATCAATATTTTTTTTTCAGTTTTTATTTTACTGTGCCATTGTTTAAAAAATTGGATTAGAAGATAGATGACATTTCTTAATTGAATCGTGAATATATATTCAACTAGTTGAATTTATAATTAAATCGACAATTTCACTAAAAAAATAGTCGTCAATTCACGATATAATAGATTCAACTAAGATCATCTCTAATGTCATTACTTATACAAGAATTACTTCAAGTTAAGTGACGTTGTCTATTAACAAAATTTATAATTGAAGCATACGACTTAACATTATTTATGCAAATACAATTATTTATATAAGCAAAGTTGCTTATAAGATGTTAAGAATAAAAAAAATATTTTTTAAGCTCTAAAGAAAAGAAATTAACATATTATAGACCCAAAAAATTAATTAAGTTATGTATTCACTTTAACAATTTTATTATTAAAGTAATATTTTGTGTGAAATACTTAAATTTATATGACATAAGGTCTATAAAACTAAGATAAGCAACTATTTATTCTAGATGTTGTGATGCTATATATAATCATGTTTATTCTTATTAATTAATTCACCAAATATTTACTGATGATGCTATTGTTAGTTAAGAATAGCTTAATAAAAAAAAACCAAGTGAACCGTACACATACTATAGAAAATCAAATGAAGAAAAAAAGAAAAATGTTTGCCTTTTTGGGTGGTCCCATTACCAACTTCGTTTCATGCGACGTGTATGTTCTTTGTGCTGATGTCCCTTGAAAACAAAATTGTTCATAAGGGGACATGGCAGTAACAGTGTGAGTTCATACAAAAACATCACATGATCCATTTATCTTTTTATTACATAACATTGCCAATGACAAGTATCTTCATAAAAAATTTGTCAAAAAAATTAACTCAAAGAATGAGGGTTATTTCTCACTTACAAAATGATGATTATATTGTTAATTGATATGAGATTTGAATTATTTTTAACACATATTCTTATTTTTAAAATCTAATATAATTATATTATTAATTAATATGAGATTTAGATTATTTTCAACGTAAGCACTGAAACAAACAGAAATACATTTAAATAAGGCTAAGAATCTGCGAGGTTGGTGACCCACCTCCTCCTATCCATGTTTTCCAACTTCATCCGTAGGAGTCAGTGTGCCACTCATTTTGTGTGCTCATGATACACGCTATTTTCAGGCTTTTCAAGTTCTTCACCTGATTTGTAATCTTATTTTAAAAATTATGGAATTTTTTTATTGCTTATAGGCTATTTTAAACATAGAATATTTAAATCACATGTTTATTGGTTATTATGTATCCATAATAAGTGACGAATTCATAATTAGATTTCGTGAACGTGAACATCTGAATAAGTTTAAGAATTAAATTTAATTAGATTTAGGAAAAATGAATAAAAAAAGTGAAAGTAAGTAAGATTTTCTTTTTTAACTTTACTTCTTTTTAGAAGTTGATAAACTTCAATTAATTTTTTTAAACGATCTATTTTAACTCTATCATTAAAAATTATTTTAAATTCTAAAATTTAGTTTATTTAGGTTAATATTTGGCAAATATGAAACAAATATAGTAGTACTTCAAGTTAACAGAAAATGGCATGTTAGTTAATTTAGTAATATTTATTAATTTGATGGGAAACCAGCAGTATTGGGTGGGAAACAAAAATCAATATCCCGTTTCGGATAGGTATGTGTATCAGTACAGCACCTTCTGTTTTCCTTTCTATTCTGGGTTTTGTTTCAATGTAAGTCTATAAGAAAATTTGTGTTAAAAGCCTCAACAAGTCAGTTATTTAAATATGATGGGTAAGAAATTAAATACTTTTTACAACCTTTTAAAGTATTGAATCATGTGTGTAAATATAATGGAATTAATGTCAAGAAAGGCAGAATTAATATATACCAAATTCAATTTATTGCTATTATGACCTTAGTTAAAATTGATTACACTATAATATATATATATATATATATATATATATATATATATATATATATATAAGTGCCGGTTAGTGCTATTTATTTGTATATTAATTTGTGACAGTAGTTATATTATATATGAATCTTACCAGTAGCTAAGACAAGGACGATCAAGAACAAAATATAGCATACAAGCTAAATGTTGTAGTTCTATGATTACTGTTCACCACAACGAAGAAATAATATAGTTTATATGTACATAGTAGAATGAAAGTTTTTATAAAGTTATTATTCCTGAATACAAGTTTATATGTAATTTTAAAAAATTTCAATGGAGTATACAATAGTTTTTAAAAGTGAACTGTATTTATTTTATTTTTGTTTAATATCATTTAAATTCTTTTTGGATGTAAAAACTTATGTTATGTTTATGTTTGTGCTTTCTTTTCAGTTTGTTTTGAATTTTATGCTCTCACTAAGTCTTCCTGATTTATCCTCTACTTTCATTTTTTTTCTTAAGATGCATAGGTAGTCAAGTAATTGACTTCATGGAATTTGCTAACTTATGGAGGAGTTTGCTTAACTTTTTGGTAGGCCTCCATTACGTTTGATTGAGAGTATTTTTTGTAACTTTAATATAATGCAACTATAGGAATAAGAGTATGAATAAATATAGAGAAAATCTCTTTATTTTAAAATGTAGATAATCTTATCTCATAGATATGTTTATGGTGTAATTATGATATTTTGAGACACTTTAATGATTAATATGTATAACCAACCTTACTATTAGTTGATATTTTGGATAATATATCAAGGATCTATATTGTGATTTGTAGCTTTGATATTTAATTGTTAGACATGAATATATGTATATATAAATTTATATAAATATATGATATGTTTTTACATATTATTCAATATAAAATTTATCTTATTTTTAGGAGAAATTTGGTTGAATTTTCAATAATTCTTTCCTTATTGATCTTTTAATTATAATTTAGAATAAGATACTCTTAAACTAATCAGACCTTGGCTTATAGAGCTGGAAAAGAAGATCAGTTTCGCATGCAAAGCTGCAACACGTGTGCGTAGAGAAGGCTGGTAAGCTGCCACACGTACGATAAGCTTTCTAGACATAAGACATGCATGCAGCTCCAATAGGAGAAATTAATGACCACGCACATTAATTTGTCGGTGCCTTTATAAGCTATGCTTCTTGATACCCTAAACAGATTGTGTTTTTACTTTTCAGATTACATATTAGAATTGAATTTAGAAGTGATCGAATGGTTATTAAGTGGTAAATCCAGCTATAAATGCACAATATCTTTTTGTTGAGGCCAGTAGCTATGTATGCTTGAACTTGAAATATGGATATAATCTTTCTCTTTCTCTAAAATTTACTTTTGAAGAAAAAAAAACAAAAATCAAGAAAATGACGCTTGCATATCAGTTTTCTTATATGATTTTGAAAAATATTATTCATGGAGTATTTTAAACTGAGAAAATAATTTTCAATGGAATTTAAAATTCTTTATACTATACCAATCTTTATCTCGTTTGGATATTTTATTAGATGAAATTTAAAATTTAGGTTAAACTTAATCTTTATGCTTGTTGCAGATTTTAATTCGTTCCCTGTACTTAAAAAAATATTAAATTTATTCTTAAATGTTAGGATGGACATAGAGAAATCCAAATATGCTCTTAAAAATTAAATTATTGAAAGATTATACAAGATATAGTTAGATATTTGTATTATAATTAAATTATAGTTTTATTGTTAAATAATAAGAAATTAACACATAGATAAATAATACTCATTAATTAATATCAATTATGTGTGTATATATATAATTGAATGAAAAATATTTCAATCTTTATTTTATGATTTATTTCCTTTTTACCTTAGTTTAAGTTATTTTTTTAGACCTAATTTTAGCTTTGTATCATTATACATATAAATGTAATCGATTAGGTCCTTCCCATATATTATACGTTAATAGTTAACTCCTGTTCACATTCTTATAGTCCGTGTATCATTCTTAATATGATCCCTATACGTAAATATGCATATTCTTAATTTAGTCACTACCTATAACATACATAAGTCAAATTAAGAATGTTCAACATGTATATAAATCAAATTAATTAAAAATGTACTGCCTCTCTGATTTTTATTAGAAGATATCAGAGAGGCAGTACTGCCTCTCTGAATGTTCAACATGTCATTAAGATTAACAAATTTAGTTAAAAATATAAAAAATTATCTTAAATTAATATTTTTTAGAACTATCATACAAACAAAACTAACAAACATTAATTAGTTTTATTTCTCTTGCTATCATATTATTCTAGAGCTGACCTTAATAAATGATATTTTTATAATAAAAAAAAATTAATGAAAAGACATTTTGGATTTGATATTATAAAAAATTCAAGACACATTCTTAATTTAGATCGACTTTATAATAATTAAGTAAGGTAGTATAAAGGAATTCACAATGATAGAGATCAAACCGTACGTTTACATGCACATGGATTGATTTAATAGATTTTTTAAATATAGAAAATAAATTGCGAATCCATGACATGTACATTGACAAAATTATATCTTTAAAAATGAAAGTATTTTAATTAAAAAATTTGCTAAATTCTTTAAAATTCTCAAATAATTCATTTAAACACACTAGATTTTTTTTTTCTGAACAAGAGGGACCAACAGCCCAAACCAGAAACAAATTAACTACAGAGACCCAACTAAAGCTGCACAATCTGCAGCAATAAAGTCCTTAATAAACACACAAGATGAAAAGCAAAGAATCAAGAAAATGACACGCGCTTGCATATCAATTTTCTTATATGATTTTGAAAAATATTTTTCCCTCCACTCCTCAATTATTGCCTAATCCATACGTTCACCCTTTTGATATAAAAGGAAAGATAAATCTATATATATGAAGTTTTTATTTGCTCCTTAATTACTTAAATTTTTATTATAAGATTTGGCAGTAGGAATAATAATAATAAAAATAATAAAATTAAGAAATGTGCAAATTGAGTTTCTTAAAATCGTGTCGCAAAACATTTTAAAAAACGAAACTAGTTCACAATTCAGACGACGTCTACAAAACTAACGTCTTGATCAAAATAAAACATTTTTTCTATGTTGGAGGCAATGTTTGAGCTAGTGAGGTGTCTATTTTTACTGCCTTACACTCAAGCATGTGTAGATTGAACAGAATAATCTGACTTTTAAATCTCAGGGAATGCTTGCGTTGCATATGAGGAGTAGTATGGATTGCGTGTAGGGGGTTTTGTTTGGAGTATATATAAATTATCCTCAAGAGAGGTGTTGTAATTTTGTTTAGAGTATATACATTACGGTTATGGTGGGCACCACGTACATCGGATATTAATTTCTCATTTACCACTAATAATCACATCAGGGGAGAATTGAAAAGGCATAACTAATTTATTAATTTCCATTATAATTTATTGCTGAACAGAGCAAGATGATCACGACATATATATATAACTAGATCATGATGCCACACTTGCTCCACCAAACTAGGATCGATAACAAAAGACACACGTACCTACCTAGCTAGCTAGAACCCCGACACTACGTACATATGTGTCGGTTAGAGCTATTTATTTATTTGTTTGTTTGTTTATTTCATGGCCTCTTTGGCAGTAGTAATTTCGATCAACATGGCCTGCTGCAAAAGCATTTGCGAAGAGGGCCTCGGCACTGACCACCGATGAAACCATCGCTCCTGCACACATGTGCACATTGCCTGTCGAATAAGCATCTACCCTGGAACCCGTGCCTCCTTGTCAAGCAATCTTTCGCCTCTGCTCTCTTCACCGTCACATCTATTTTCACACCATCAGATTAGTCACAAGAGAAATTAAAAGTTCATTATATCAACTTGTCACATATATGGTCAAGATATTCCTATCTTCCCCCCAAAATAATTATTAAATAAATGAAAAAATAATATCAATATTAGATTAAAAAAATTAATTAAAGTATTAATAAAAAAACAATTAATATTAAGTTAAAAAATCAAATACCATACGTGAAAAATAATTTAATTATGTGCCCCAAATGAATAACACGGAACTATAAATATGTATCTTACCAGAAGCTAAGACAAGGAGGAGCAAGAACAAAAACCCAAATGTTTTCCTCTCCATGATCGAGGCAGATTGAATTGAATTGTTTAGTTCGAACTCAAAGTGGAAAAAAGTGTGGCTCTTTGGATCTTCTTATATAATATGGATTGGAAGTGTGAATGACGTGTGATCAGACCTTGGCTTACGTATGGAAAAGATCAGTTTTACATGCAAACCAGCAACGTGTGCGTAGAGAAGGCTTGTAAGCTGCCACGATAAGCTGCTACTCATGTAACTCCAATAGGAGAGGAACAGAATGACTACACACAATATTCATAAAGTTGTCGTTCGGTGCCATTTTATGGTATGCATCATCATATCTTGCTTCATTATTAAACAGGTTAACTGCGTGCGTTTACTTTTCGAATTACATATTAGAGTTTACAAGTAAATGGTTAAGTGGTAAATCCAGCTACACATGCATGCACATCTTTTGTTGAGGCTAGTACATAGTATGCTGCTTAATTAATTGAACTTGAAATATGGATAATCATGTCTTCCTCATTCTATAAAATTTTCTTGTAAAGAAAAACAAAAAAAAAAATCAAGAAAATTAAGATGCTTGCGAAAATTACGTAACGGAAACTAATTTTTACAATAAAAAATTACAAAAATTAGTTTTCATAAGATCACTCTATGAAAAGTAAATAAAAAAATAAAAACGAAAGAGTTGGGATGAGTTTAGAAAAAAGAGTATGCGTATGGTGGGGGGAGTGAAGGTGAGAAAAAGGTGCATGGATGGCCGGGGTGGGATCAATCGACGGGGGAGGTTAGAGGGAAGAGAAAAAGGTGAGCTGTTCATCTTCATATTGACTCGATGAACTCGATAATGCAAAGTTCAAACCAAACAGACAAATAAATTTAGCTCGAATTGGCTAAATTAATCAGTAACTTTCACTAGTTCAAAATACGAACAAAGCCAATTATAATTGGTTCAGTTCTCAAATATATCTTTTTCCAACTCGATGACCAGTTCAACAACTTCTTTAACTTTTACGCTAATACATTTTAGTATACTTTAATTTTTTTTTTTTTTTGTCTTTTCTTTCTTTTTCATTCACTTTAATCTTTTTATAGTAATGTTTCCGAATATCTTAATTCAGTCATAATATTTATTATGCAGTTTTCTTTCATATTTTAACTGAAAGAAATAATGACATGTATAAAAGTGATAACTATAAAAAAAAATATTAAATAATATAAATAAGTTCAAATATAAAATAGAAACTTAAAAATATAATATATATAATAGATAATAAGTTCAAATAGAAACTTAAAAATATAATAAATTACTTTTTATCATAACTTGACCCTAAACACGTGTATGTTTTCACGTAGGAATCTCCTCTCCTCGATCTTAGAATTGCCATTGCCTCGCTCTCACCGCTCCTCAATCTTAGTTTTTTCCGTTTATATGGGATGGATATGGGTTTTGTTAATTCCAACGAAATCAAATTATCACGGTGTGGGGTGAGATGGATATCATTTGTGTGAGATTTCCGTGTGATTTTATAATGTGAAATTAAACTTTGTATCTTACACGCATAAACATTACATTTTCATTTAGATGTTTTGTGTTGAATCGTCAAAGCGGTAGGAAATTAAGTAGTAAGAGAATCTCTCGAGACCCATTTGTGAAGGGAGGCACTCTTGGCCGCATCGGAACAAAAGGGCATTTTTTAACAAAATAAACAAAAGGGAGAAAGAGATGTCATAACAATTGAAAGATGTTTAAAGCGCTTCAGATGATTCTCAGCGTGGATAAAAGCAAAATTAAAGGGCATTTTTTAACAAACAAAACCAAAGGGAGGTACATTATCAAAAGAGTGAGGTATATATAACAACTGCCCTAATTTCGTTATGAGTTAGCCCATGATGAATTGAAAGAGTGTTTAAAACCTGACAGGCCATGGACGTTTGTCCCATGCCGAACCCGGTTTCGTTTAGGTTGTTGCTTACTGCACCTCCAAGTTGCTTTCTACACCCTTTCTAGAATGCTTATTTACCTTTTGGATTGGCCATCCTGAAAGCCACAATCTGTAATCATTTTGAATCGGTCATTCTGAAACTAAAAAAGAAGTGCAGAAACAACAACCTTTTATTTATATGGGACAAATTTATGATTTCTAGCCTGAGACTGCGAAATCTACGAGCCCATGTAGCCATGCATTGCTTCTCTTCCACTCTTCGCGCTACATTTTTTTCTTTTTGGTATTTACACTACATTTTTACAGTTTTACTTCTTTCTATGTTCTCTAATGCTTCCTTTTGAAAAATATACTTGTACAGTAAATCGTACCATAAATTTTATAAAAGAAAAAAGAGAAAGGAGGGAGAGAAAATTGAAACGAAAAGAGATAGACAAATAAATGATGATGGGTGCCGATTATAAATAATGATGAATAATAATTGAGAAAATAATAAGATCAATTAAAAATCTGTTAAACGACCAAAAGTAAACTTCCTGAAAAATATGAGAATCTAAAATCAGTCAAAAGAATATTAAGGGAATAAAAGTGAATTTTATGAAAATATGAGAAATTATATATATAATTTTCCAAAAAAATATTTACATTTAACTATCACATCAAACTAATTGATGATATAATTATCATTTGACTATCACCTTATTATTTAACAATTTTATTTGACGAGAGAATCTAAAATGTTAACAGAAAAACAAATATACAAAATAAGATTGATCCATTTTTTTTACTAAAAATAAAATTTTGAAATTGTTTAAAGATAAAAAAATTAAAATAAAAAACATTTTTTTATCAACACTTCGTGTGACCATCTACTTTGTCCGATTCGAATTATGCCGGACCGAGCGATACCGTAAAGAGAAATCCCTCAGTAGGCGAATCTTTACCGTTTCCATTTTTTATTCAGAAATTGCGCCAAGCCCAAACAGTTTTAGTCCATATAAACGTAGGGGTGTTAAAAAAATACTGTTATATAAAACCATTCCATAATGATTATATGTAAATCACTTTTAATCCATTTTAATGGATTGATTTTATATTCAAATTATTTTTTTGGATTTTAAATCAAAATTAATTATTTGGATCTGAATTGGATATTTTATTAAACTTTTAGATTTTAAAATATTTATGTGAAAATAATCTAAATCGAAGTCGGTTAAAAGTAAATTTTTGACTGACATCGATTAAGATTATTTTCGACTCATATTCATCAATGTTTTTTCCAATAGATGTTAGTCGAAGTTTTTTTGCCAACATCGATTGATAATGTTTTTCAACCGATATCAATTGAGGATATTTTTCAAATGTTGACTATAAATTTTTTCAACCAACGTTGCTTGGGATTATTTTTTTCCTATGTTGTCTAGAGCTTTTTCGATCAACATCGGTTGATGATATTTTTTATTGATGCCATCTCGAGTTTTTTCAAATGATGATGTTTTTCCGCCAACATTGATCGAGGTTGTTTTCCTGTCGACATCAACTAGAAATTTTTGTAGTGTATGTCAACCGAGACTATTTTTCGACCAACATCATCTAGGGTTTGTTTCAATCGACATCGATCAAGACTATTTTTTGGCAATGCTATTTTAAAACTGATGTTGACTAGGTTTTTTTAGTTGACGTCAATCAATGTAATTTTTTTTGTCGACACTAGATAGGATTTTTTGGTCGACGTTGGTGGGAGCTATTGTCTAGCGCCAAATGAGATTTTTTTTGGTCAATGTCAACTCGGATTTTTTTCTGAAGTCAATTAGTGATGTTTTTGGTTCGACATCAACTAGACCTATTTATGGTTGATGTCGGTCGAGGCTAATTTCAACTGATGACAATTAGGGTTTTTTGGTCGACACTGGCTACAAATTACCATCATCCTACATCAGCAAAAAAAATCCTAGTCGATGTCAACGAAAAATAACCCTAGCTGACATGAGTCAAAAAATATCTCCCACTAATAGTCTTGACCAACGTTGACCAATAATACCCTAATTGATGTCGACAAAAAATAGCCCTCATTGTTGTCTACCAAAAAATATCATCGACCAACGTCAACCAAAAAAACCTTAGTCACCATTGGTTGAAAATATTTTCCACCGACACCAATTGAAAACACCCTAGCCAAAGTTGACTGAAAAATCCTAGCCTATATCAACAAAAAAAAAATAATCATGTCTATTATCATCCAAAAATAGCCCAAACTAATGTTAGCTAAAAAAATATCATCGACTAACATTGATTAAGAATCCCTAACCGACCACAACCAAAAATAATTTTGACCTTGGGCAAAAATAGCCTCGATTGACTAAAAATAACCATAATCAAAGTCGACCAAAAATAATTATGATCGATATTAGCTAAAAGTTGTCTTAGTCAAAATAGGTCAAAAATTAATTTAAGATTTAAAGCTAAATTTAAAACAAAAATGATTTTAAACTATAAACCGATTTTAAACCCATTTTAAATCAATTTCAAAAAAATAAAATCCCTTTTATCTAATTAAATGAATATGAATTTTAAATCCAATCTATTTAATTGGATGTAAATTTACAACAATCAAATCCATAAATATTCCTAAATTTCTTATATTATATAGTTATATCAATGTTGTGGTTAGATAAAATAAATAAAAAATTGATTATATACTTACGGTATAAAAAGTTTTATAAATCATTCTATCATAATTTATTATATATAATAAATTTATTAATTTTTAATATAATTTAAATAATAATTTATAATTAAATAATAGAATATAAACATTAAACTCATAAAATAATTTAAAAAAAAGTTATAAAAAATGAGTTGGGGTTGGAAAGTGGGGAGTGAGTAACTGGTAAGTAGGGCCATGATCTGTTGGATAATTGAGAAGGTGTAGCCAGCAAAACTGCCGATGATTTGCCTAATTACAACGTTACATTACGAATGTACAGAACAAAACGGGTCCCACATTTTACGTTAAGGTTGCCCTTTCCTAGCTGGCACAACGCAACACGATCTTTTCTTACACCCCCTCAACTACACTACAATCCACACTTATAGTCATGACTCCCCCACCTTCACCACTCTTTATAACTCCTCTCTCCCTCACATTCTCACCACCACCACTATCTCCATCTACTACTCCTTCCCCTTATTGACGACACCACATTCATTTACCATATCCAACATGGCCGAGGAAGCTCCAAACCAGACAACCACACCACCACCTCCTCAAGAGTCAGTGGCGCAAGTGGAGGAAGTGGTAGTAACCGATGTTCCACAGCCACCAGAAAAAACAACAACCACTGTTCCAGTTGAAGAAACCGTCACTCTCGAGACTCACCTCTCCAAACCCAATAATGCTGACGACAACGACAACATCATCCCTGAATTCAAGGAAGAAAGCACCAAACTCTCTGAACTCCCAGAAAACGAAAACAAGGCACTCCAAGACCTCAAGAAGCTCGTTCAAGACGCTCTCAACAACCACCACTTCTCTTCCAAAGAAGATAATAAGAACCCACCACCACAAACTGCTGCTCACAAGGAAGAAGTTGTAACTGAAACTAAAACTGATGCTGCCCCAGCAAAAACCGAAGAGGAGCAAGCTGAAACAAAGGAGGAAGAGGAAAAGAAGGAGGAAGTGAAAGAAACGAATGAAGAAGCTGCGGTGGATGATGATGGAGCAAAAACTGTGGAGGCCATTGAAGAGACCGTTGTTGCTGTCTCTTCTACCGTTCAGCCTCAAGCTGAAGAGAAAGCTTCATCGCCACTTCCACCTGAAGAGGTTTCCATTTGGGGGATACCGCTGCTTGCAGATGAGAGGAGCGATGTGATTCTGCTGAAGTTTCTGCGCGCGAGGGAGTTCAGGGTGAAGGAGGCATTCACCATGCTGAAGAACACGATCCAGTGGAGGAAGGAGTTTGGGATGGAGGAGTTGATGGAGGAGAAGCTCGGGGATGAGTTGGAGAAGGTGGTGTTCATGCATGGCTTTGACAAGGAGGGTCACCCTGTGTGTTACAACATCTATGGGGAGTTCCAGAACAAGGAGTTGTACAAGAAGACTTTTTCTGATGAGGAGAAGAGGGAGAAGTTCCTGAGGTGGAGAATTCAGTTCCTGGAGAAGAGTATAAGGAAGCTGGATTTCAACCCTGGTGGCATATGCACCATTGTTCATGTTAATGACCTCAAGAATTCCCCTGGACTTGCCAAGTGGGAACTTAGACAAGCCACCAAACATGCCCTACAATTGCTTCAAGACAATTACCCTGAATTTGTTGCCAAACAGGTACTCTCCCACACTCCTTCCAATTCATTGTTTCTAATGATAAATTGTTGGAATTTCAAGTATGAGTAGCTATTATTCTAGATTGACCAGAGAAGAGATATAACCTATATAATGTATTCATTGAATCGGAATTTTGAATGACAAAGTGCAAAAATTGAGATTGTGACACAACACATTATTTCAATAGACCTGCTGATCAAATTCAGATGTATGTTATTCTAATTCTTTGTTTTTTTGGTTCAGGTGTTTATTAATGTGCCATGGTGGTACCTGGCAGTGAATAGGATGATAAGCCCTTTTCTTACTCAGAGGACCAAAAGCAAGTTTGTCTTTGCTGGGCCTTCCAAATCAACGGAAACCCTTTTGAGGTGAGGACATAAAGTTTCAATTTTAGCCTTTTTCTTTGTTGTTTTTCAGTTTGGTTTGTTGGTGATTTTGATTTTTGTCCCTTTGCACTTTCAGATACATAGCTCCGGAGCAGCTTCCCGTGAAGTACGGTGGACTAAGCAAAGATGGGGAGTTCGGAAATATCGATGCTGTCACAGAAATCACAGTGAGGCCGGCAGCAAAACATTCGGTGGAATTTTCAGTTACTGAGGTGGGTTTTCCATTGCTTTTTTGTCGTAGTAAATTGGTTTTTGAGAATCCAAAGAATGCAGCATTGGAATGGGGAATCTTTCATAGGATTCCTTTCTTCTCAATATTATTTAATTAATTCATTGTTTGCATATTTCTCATATTTCATGCCACAAATTGTGCTATCCAGAAGAAAAATTCAGGAGCAAACACTCATATTAGTAAATTAAGAATAAATAAAATAAATACAGAAGGGTATACTCCAATTGAAAAAGAAAGGTGAAAATAAACATAGAAAGCAAGTTTCTTTGGTTAGCTATCTATTGCCGCTGGGAGGTTGGAATATTTAAATTTTATTTCATGTAATTCTCATTTCTCAATATTGCTAAGAGCCAAATTTCTTCTGTGTTTAGCAAACCAATAAAACGTGTGGACCACTTTGATGTTTGATTAGCTAGGTTGTACAAAAGATAAAATAACCTTGAATATTAAATTTGTCAGATATTCCAATTTTACCTCAAAATGATTGATGAGAGAAATTCATGCTCAATCAAGAGCCACCAACATTTAGCAAGGATTTATAAATATGGGAAAAAACATTATAGAGAAAAAGAAAGAGGCAGTAGGTTCAAGAGGACAATTAAAGTGCTAAAAGGACAAAAAAATTCAACAGCCTATAAACTCTATCAAGTCTTGATAACTACCTAATGATGTTGATTTTGACATTAATGTCCATTCATGTATAGGGTTACATACTTATGCTCTACATCTTTTATTTATTATTAGAAGCTGTTATTGGACTTAACTCTGCAAATTAAAGCCACATGTAGCAATTAAATCCTATACTGTACCTTATTATTACAATTGATGAATAGATAGAGACTTCATGTTTGCCTTGTATGGTAGAATGGTTTTAATGTTATTTATTTATTTTTGTGTGTATTGGGGACGTGCAGAACTGCTTACTCTCTTGGGAGCTTAGAGTAATAGGTTGGGAAGTAACTTATGGGGCAGAATTTGTGCCAAGCTCAGAAGGAAGCTACACAGTAATTGTCCAGAAGGCTAGAAAGGTTGCTTCATCAGAAGAACCAGTGCTTTGCAACAGTTTTAAGGTTGGTGAACCTGGGAAAGTTGTTCTCACCATTGACAACACAAGCTCTAAGAAGAAGAAGCTCTTGTATCGCTTGAAGACCAAGCCTTCCCCTTCTGACTAAAATCATCATTGTTATGTGTATGTGCAAGTGGGAAGGGGAAGAACAGTGCCAGAATTGCTTGCTTACATTCCTGCATCAACTTCTACCAAGACACCAGTGCTTCAAAGATTAACTTTCCAGCTGTTCATATATGAATATAAAGTTTTTGTTTTTAATTTTTTGGCCTTTTTGTTTTGATGATTATTATGTGTTCAACCATATTATATAATTATATATACCTCTTTCTGTGTTTTTCTTGCTATGATTATTTATTGTTGTTGTTATCACTGAAGATAAATATCAAGGTCCTTCTTTCAAATTTGGGGTATCTTTTGAGTTGTTCTTAGGGAGGGACTTGTTGGCTGTTGCCCTATTTGTATGTTATAAATATCATGTAAATTTTTGTGGGGTCTCTCTCTCTATCTCTGTCGCTCTGTCCGTACCTAAGCATGAAGTGTGTTTGAGAGCTGTCATGATCTGTGTTCCCACCAGGGAAAAAAAATGATGTGAATGTCTATCATGGCTCTGGACTTCTGTAATATGTCACATTGTTACATTATGGTTGAGATTTAGATCAGCTTTGTTTTCTTGTCACAGCCAGGATCTTTTGGTTGTCTATTTAGACACATTATCAGTTTGGTTCACAGGATATGTAACTGATAATTTCTCTGCTGTTAACAAACTTTTTAAATCAAGTTCTTGGTATGACTAAATTTCACACACAACCTTAATTGTTGAAAATATTCTTCAGGAGTCGACCTAAATTGTCTCTTATCTTTTGAAAAAACTAGGTCCCATTAGATATTTAGAATTGGAGAGTTGGAATCAAATCTTAAAATTATAGCCGAACAATTCCATTTGCTGCCCATATTAAAATTTAAAATTTAATTTTATCTTCAAATTCTATAAAATTAAAATTAACTAATTCATAATATATTTAATTCCAAGTTCAGATCTTGAGAATTATGATTCTAATTAAATATCACAATAAAAGTTTAAAATTCTCAAATAGTTATCATTGTAGAGAGCTGTAAAAATAATATTAAAGAACATAAATATTCACCAAAAAAAAATTAAAGAACATAAATAAATTTTCCTAAAATTTGAAGTTAAAAAATAATAAACATTTCTTTGATAATAAAAATTGAAAAACTAGAATATTTTTTTTTTTTAAAATAGAGTATATTTTATTGTTCATCATCTATTTTCTCTATTACCATGGACAACTATTTTTGGTGGCACCAACCAAACATTGTCGCCGATGACTCTCGGCTACCACAACACAACTACTTGCAACCATTAACATGGTTGACATTTTTAATTAATCATTGTTGCCGTTCAAGTCCCTCAACTCTCCTTGCCGGCCGGCGTCTTTTAAACCATTAACCATGTCGTTATCGGCGTCCTCCATTCAAATTGTTACTCTATCTCTCAATTCTCTATTTGTCCTAAATATAAAATATTTTTTTTAAGCAACTTTAATTTCAGAGCAGTGCTGTTTAGTACAAAAGTTCTTTTGTGCGAATCACACGAATCACAACATCTATGGTAAGATTTTTTGTAAAGCATATCTTGGTGAAGATAATTATAAAACTAAAGAAGAATTTCATGAAAATCAACCTTGGTATTTTGACTAAAATAAATTTCGTAATTTTTAGCATTTTCCTTAATTCTATCATTAAAATAGACGCTTCTTCACAAGAGTGCCTAGAAGTCGCCAAGAGATTTCACTATGTGCAATTAAATTTTTCTAATACCCATCCATTTAATCAATAGAGGGGACAACGTTACTTCGAAGACTCAAAGGAAATTTCATTTTATTAAAAAAAATCAACTATATTTTCTCAATTAAAAAATGCCAGAGTGTGATTACTTATAAACATGATTAGTCTAATTATTATATTTGTAGCCGATTTTTCTTACCAGCAACCAATATTATAATTCGTATACCATCAGCAAGGCAACCACGTATTGCAAGATATTTGTATAATTATACACATACTCTATAGTATTTTCCCCCTTTTTTTCAGCTATCATATGCTTTTAATTAGTAGTAAAAATGTACCGTCAAGCTTTATCAAGTATATCGACCCTTGAATCTTCGACGAATTGGATATGCCAGCCATGAAGAACAACTCGCATGTGTAAATTGACAAAAATGAAGACATTGAAAGAGCCCCAAAGATCTTCAATATCCATGAGTGCAGTGGCTACTTTATCTTTTGTGCACCGAATTTCACCATAAAGCCCACTGGCCACTGATTACTTTAAACTAGCTTGTTTTTTTTTTATCTGTTTAAATATTCTTTAGGCACTTGTTTGCCTTCTTTTTTTCAAACAAGTTTTTGATCCTTTTAAGGCATGAAGTGCAAGAAGAGGAGGACGATCATACCATCATTTAGACCAGCCAGGCAGCAAAGTTATAGAAATGTTTTTGTTTCTTTAGTTAGGTAAAGGCATAAAACATCTTGGTACTTTTTCTTCGTTGATCATGCCTGTCAGATCATCAATAACGTTACTTGTATAAGTGGATACACTGCTCATTTTGCTTTTGTTTGTTTAAGGAAAAGTGAAAGTAAAAAAGAAAAATGGTTTTATAAATTTGAAGACATATTGTATCTTTACTGCTTAGTTATAAGAAAAGATAGAGAAATTAATATTTTATTGGATTTTTTTTTTAACCTGGGATATTCTCAAGTTGAAAATCAGAGATTAATATCTTGTAATACTAAGAATCATTTAAAAAACACGGATTTTTTTCAATAAATGTTCTTTTAAATACTCATGAATAAAGAAATCAAACCTAATTACATACATAAGAAACATGTTATTTGTCAATCTCTTAATCATATCTTGTATGTAATTTAGATGGAACCTATAATAACATTTTGGTCTCTACGTGTAAAAGAAAGAAGAAAAAGAGAAATAAAATGTGTTGAAATAATACATTTATAAATTATTATTTTAAAAAATATAAAAATTATTTGACAATATATATTGTATTTCTCTCACATTTTCTTGATTAGATAAGAAGAGAGAAAATTAATTATTTTTTATTTAAACAATAGAAAATAAATAACTTTTCGGTTATTTTATTTTATTTTCTCTCATCATTCAAAGTCCAAACAAAAACTTCTCTTTCATTTTTTTTCTCTCTCGTAATTTTAACTAACTAAAATCTTTTGGAGTACTTGTGGCAATATTTTCCCTCTATCCTGTCATCTACTTGCATTATTTATATTTATGTAAAGTGGCAATAGTACAAATATTGTTATATCTTTGGGTCAAGTCAAACAGAAATTTTTCTGGAAAAGAAAAGGATTGTTAAAGGAAATTAGGAAAGGAGTAACGGGATTTAGAACAATACTGTAATTTACCTCAATGGCGGAGTTCACATTACTTTTACAAGTGTTAATGAAGTGACAAAAATATGATTCGGTGATAAGGGAAAGGGTAAAAGTAAAGTGGTAAAGCAGAAGGCATGGCTTCCAAAGATGTTATGACTAATGAGGAGGCTAGGGAGATTCAGAGACGCCAAGGCAACAAAGTAACAAACATGGTGCCACTTTAGTTGACTAGATGCCTTTGCCAGTACTGTGTGCGAGGCTTCATCTTATTGTTGCTTTTATTTTTTTATGTACCTTTTCTCATGGTCATGGACGTGCTTTCAGCTGCAACTATGAGCCTTGTATTTGTCCAACAGAGTACGTTATAACGGGTATAAAATGCTTCTCTTGTCGGATCATTGAACAAAATAAAGCACTTTTAGAAACTAATAAGACTGTTATGAAACATACTATTAAGACTGTACCAAAATCTAGGGTTGTTTTGACCTGATTAAAAACCCAATGCTTAATCACACCAGAGGGTTCCAGGCCACATCAGCATTTTTATTTTTCATTTCTTAAATTTGGATGGAGGGCCCTATGTAGCATGCCATGTGTACAAAATGACAACTAGAGATGACAATTGAGTGAGATGAACACACATAACAACTACATATTACTTGTCTTGTTGGATAAAATACTCACATATTGTTTTAATTTTCGGGGGTATCTACACTTGCATATTTGTGGATACCCATAGATATTTATTAAAAAATAAAAAATAATTTACAAATATCTTAAAATACAATTAAATTATATTTTTATTTATTCTAATTTTTTATTTTTTAAAAATAGTTTAAAAGACAAAATTAAAATTATTCAAATATTTTACACAATTACTCTATATAAATATACTAACGAAGATTATTCAATCTAAAAACTAAATTTAAATTTAAAATACTTCAAACCCATATGTCCAAACAACAGTTAATAAAATAAAATAATTCAATCTCGTAAGTTTAAACAAAAATTAATAAAGTATAATACTTCAATATTACAAGTTCATACAATGGATCATGCGCTTTAACCTGGCACAGTTGGTTGTTTAGGTATTTTTTTTTATATAATTTTATGTCATTAATATTTTAATAAGTGGAAACTGACCTTTTTACCCTTGATAAAAAAATAAGCGTGGAATTCCTGTTCGGAAGAAAAAAAAAATAGACCAAATTAAGCCACATGGGTGGTCTCGTCCCCGGCGTCATCTCCAATCTCAGACTCAAAAAAGTCTTCTTCAAACCTCCAAAAGAACACAACTTTGGACCAGATTCGACAAAACAACGTTAAATAGAAGTGGCAAAGTTGGCACATTTTGTGGATTTAGGAAGTGGTTTGTGGCCGAAGAGTGATCGGAGATCAGAGGGGATCTGGGTCGGAAAGTGTCTGAAAATCGAAAACTGGAAATGGTTTTGATTAGAGTGTATGTGAGTGGATAAACACAATGATGATGGCGTCGATTTTAAGAGCGACGAGGATCTCGTCGACGACAACGGCGACGATTTTGACCGGCTGGCCGCCGAGTAGGTGCTGGGTAATGCAGAGGAGAGCTTTCGACTGGTAGATGTCGTCGTCGGAATTGAAGAACAAACCCCCAGACAAGTAGCGTCGTCGGTATAGGGCATAGTTTGTGGTGTGAACAGGTACAAATTGAGTGGCACTTTTTGTTAAGGAAAAGGAAAAGGAATTATACAAAGCATAATGGTTAGCATATCACAAATGGTGACGGTGGTTGGAGAGAAGAAGCCCCTTCAACGACCATTGCCATTAGTCTTTTCAATTTTTGAATTTGGAATTTCCCTCCTTCAATTTGATTTTGGTGGGTTTTGTTGTTTGCTTTAATATTGTAGAAACCAATATCTGAAATACTCCATGCTTGATTATAATTGTGATTTCGGTTTGTTGTTGACAAGTGAGGTTATATTGTGGGGTGTTTTGATCACCAATCGAGCTTTTCACAAATGGTTTGGGAAATCAAAATTGTAGATCAGAGATTTGGAACCCTCTCAACTGGTAAATTAGTTATAAATAAATTAGGAAGGAGAAGGATTGAAAGGAAATAGAAAAAATGGAAAAAAAAAAACAAAACAAAACACCAACTGATAGGAAGATGCAGCGGTAGGCCCAAGAGGAACACTATCAGACCAGCCTATTTGGATGATTTCGTGTAGTGTATGCAGGAAGCACTAGCAATTGTATGTCTTAGGAAAATGCCAAATGTTGTGTTATAGGTTGTTAGTAGTGAAATGTTAAAGCTGTTATATTGGAGAATCAATTCTGTTACGATGCAGCCCATTATTCTTATAAATACACAAATGTTTGAATAAAACAGAATGAATTTGATCAAAGTGATTTAGTGCAGTAAGGAGGTCCTTGTCCTCCAAACAAGGCTAACCACTGTCCTTGTTTGTATCACCAACTGTTCCAAATAACAAAAGGACAAATGAGTCAAATAACAACTTAATTTAATTACTTGAAACTGGTATAAAGGGTTCATAAGACAAATCCTAATCGTCGATTATCTTACAAATAAATCTAACGGATATTATAAAATGTACCAAAATGAACAACTTAACTCACTGGTTCACTGTAGTCTAGGCCCTGAAACAAAAACATATTTTAAGTAACTTCAATATCACAACAGAGTGCCTACACTTTCTTCCTTAACAAGTTTCCAAACTACTGTAACACACACCACAAGCATATAGTGACAAGGCCTTATGTTAGCTATGAACCTGCATCAGGTTGTTTGTACTGATCCTGATTTTGCTTCAATTGGACTCATCTCTTCACCTGTGTTATAAATTTCACAAGATAAACATCTTGTTTGCATATTTACTAATTACTAGACTCATACACTCCCTCTGTATATGTATGAAAACTCAAAGGAAATCTGTGTAATATTCAACTTCAAAATATTTCATAGGAGTTCACTAGAAAAATTTCAATATAAATATTGTAATTAATATTTAATAATAATTGGTCTTTGAGTATTGCCAATCAAGAAAATGGAAATGTATAATTAATTTTTAATATGTCTTGGTAATAAAGTAATGGTGAATCGACTTTGTATATATGTCTCTTTTTTTGGTACAGAACTATGTATGTCCCTGGTGCTTTGGTTTGTGCCTGGTTGGCTGGGTAAATTAGACCTGTGCTTATGAGATCTGAGATAAGAGAAGACATTTGAGTTGAACAACTTTATAGAAAATTGTTTTGGGATATTTATTGAATGGGATTGTCATAGAAGGTCAGGATATTGTCATGCTTATTTGTTTGAAATAAGGTATCTCATATTTATAGTTGCATATGCTGATGTAGTAAAAAGAAGGGTTAGTTAAGATTTTAATTCTCAAGTTTTTAGTTTCTAATTTTTAGTCTCTTTTTTTTACAACTTTTATTTCTTTATTAATTTTTTTTTATCATTTTTAGTCTTTTTAATTTTTTTTGCCCATTTTTAATTTTTCATTTATTTTTATTGCTTAAAATTAGTCTCAAATCTCAAATATAAAATAAATGAGGGACTAAAAATAGATTAATTTTGAGTAATAAAAATAAACAAGAGATTAAAAATAAATAAATTTAAAATGACCAAAAATACTGATGAAAAATTAATGAAAGATAAAAATTTATAAAAAAATTGAAAGACCGAAAATTAAAACCTAAAAAATTTAAAGAACTAAAAACTTAATTAACTCAAAAAAACAAGTCAAAGTATACTATATTAATTATTTAATTGCACTTGATACCTCTTAACTAACATTACTTATGATATTTCTCTTAGGTATTTGCTACAACAGTTATCTGCAAGAATTTGGATGTGGCTTCAAGGGTTGCTCGTACTTATGGTCTGGATTGCATAACACTAGAAGGTTGGCCTAGTTCTTTTCATTGTCGGTAACACTGCATAACACTGTTTTTCCCTGACAAATTGTCTGACTTATTACTGGCGATAAAGTAATTAAGCAAGAATGGTAGTATGACTAGAGGATTTTATGATCACAGACGATCAAGATTGAAGTTCATGAATATCATTAAGCAGAACGAAGACAAAATTCACATTAGAGAAAAGGAATTGGAGAAAGTTAGATTTAATCTACAAAATTCACCTGTGATTTACGGCATTTTACATTTACAGTGGTTCTTTTGGGGTCTATTATCTAGGGGCTTCTTTTATAAGAGAGCCTCAATTTGTTTTAGACCCGAACTATTCCTTGTCGAGAAACAATTTCCTCCATGGTTGTCAATTCACAGGTGGTGTAACTTCGGACAAGCTTATTAGGAGGTGGAAGATCCTTTGGTGCTCAGTTGTTTGGAACACATGGATAGCTAGAAATTCCTGCATTTTTAGAGACCAAGCTTTTGACAGAAAAGTCCTAATGCAAAACATCATGTTCCACACGTGGTGTTCGCGTTAAGGTTTGCTAGAAAAGATTTTGAAGCATCCTTCCCACAATGGTCATCATAGCCGAAGTTGTTCCTTTGGGATTGTGTAACCTAGAGCCATAAATTATGGTAGAGCTGTATGAGGGCCACGTTGATGATATTCGATGATATGAAGAGTGCTTGCGGATGCTTGTTCATTAGGAACGGTGAAGAGAATATGATATTCTGTTATATGGGACAGCTAGTTGTACTATGTTTTTTCTCTTTTATCTGTGGGTTATGTTGAATTTATAGGTTCATAAGTACCCTTAAACTCTCTATAACCCTTGTCTTTGTTTGTTGTTTGTATCTATGGGTTTAGGTAACTCTTGTGCGTGTGTGTATATATATAGGTTTTGTTAATATATATATTCTTATTTTTTCAGTATAACTATATCAGTAAATTATAATTAGAAAATATCTTACAACATATAATGGTGTAACTAGTTAATACACTTATATAAAAAAATAAGGATGTGTAAGTTGGCAACTGCCCGTGGGGTTTGCTTTGCTAACATATACACTATTGTTCTTTAATATGAATTTCTTAATAAATTATATGTAAAGACATATTATAAAAAGATGATGGATTGAATAGTGATTTATCATAATTGTTGATGAAACTTTTTTAAATCAATAAAAAAAATTGTATGTGAAGATAACTTTGTAAAGAAGTGTAATAATCTTTATTGCAAGTACACCTCAGACGATAAGAGAAACCAGTTCGCAAAAATACGAAATAGAATTCAGATTCAAAGTCAGTTAAAAAATAGAGAGAAATCAAAAGGTACTTATACTTCCCAACACACCACTTTTCCTTTTCTTCGTTGTGTATTTTGCCCATCGAATCATATTTTCATAAAGAGAATATTTTTGGAGAATAAAATTTAAAACACACTTAAGAGTACTTAAGAGTAGTTAATAACAAATTTAGAGATGGGAATCTATACCCGATCTGTCAATATAAACTAGATGACAAGACCCAACACTTTTGTTTGGTCCATTAACAATACCTCTTATCTTAAAAAAAAATAATAGGGTGTTAGGAGTATGTTTGTCTCATCTTATTTTTAGCTTAAAATTGACTTTTGAGTTTAAGTTAAAAATTAGAGTTAAAATATAAGTAAAAATTGTTTGTAAAATTTGATTTTTTTTAGCTTAAAAGTTCATTTAAAGATATAAGTTAGTTGGTAAAATTATATTCATAAAATCATAGAAAAAAAATATATATATATATATAATGAAAAATTATATATATAATTAAATTATGGAACTTTTTATTTATATACAATTATTTTAAAAATTATAAAAAATAACGATGATTTAAAGCCTTTAATTTTTAAACAAGTCAAAATTACTTTAATTAATAGAATTTTATAATAATAATGATTTACAAACAATATATATACATATATTATTAATTAAATAAATTTAAATATTAAATAAAAAATTAAGTGCTTAAGTTATTATATTTGTTGTTCAATGATTTTTTAAAAAAAGTTAAAAAAAATAAATTTTTTATTTTAAAAACAATATGAACATCACGTGAAATTTGTTGGTGTATTTTATTTATATAGATATTGATAGTTTGAAAGTGTGGGTCTCTTGTCTCGAATATAAGACCCATAATGGTATTCAAAGAGTAAACCATTAAAGCTAGACACACGTAGATAATGTTAGTTTCATACTAGGTGCATAGGTATATATAATTTCCTTAATATGAACATTATGTGTGGTATATAGCATATCTGATTGTGAACTTTTTGATAGTTTGCACTTTACGGTATTTTATATTTTATATGACGACACTTCACTTAACATATTTATTAATCAGAATTTTTTATTGGTCAAAATCTTTCATAAGTATCCCTTTTCAAAATCTCAACAATTTGTTTCTCTTACTTTGAGGATCAATGACTATTCCCACAAACTAACATGAGATTTTTTAGTGTATGTTGTCCTCACTCACGTTTTCTGGGAAACTTCTTAGAAGGTGAGTCATCTCATAATTACTCAAAGTCAAACAATTGAGGATGCATTTTATTGGTATGAGTAGTATCAATTAATTCCTTTAAGTCATCTTCTTAACACCTCTTCTCCCTCTTTCCTATGCCACCCAAGGTTCAGGTATCCAACCCAAAAACTAGCTTAAGGGGTGAGGGTTGTCCCTCACTTATATATTCTAATGTGGGATTACTTTTAGCCGATGTGGGACTTGGATTATTTCCAACAAGCAATGCTAATGACAAAGCCTTAACTTCAACATATACCACCACCTTCCTTAGAGGTAATCCCATATCATGGCACTCCAATAAACAAAGAAAAGTTGCAAGGTCATCCACAGAGATTGTGCAACTATCGAGATTATGCGGCTTTCAAAATTGCTTACTTAACATCACATCACATTGTATGAAACTCTTGAGTTGTTATGTGATAATATTGGTGTTACATACTTGTGTCTAAACTTAAAACCTAATAACACATTCTTGTATAAAGTACATTTAATTCTTTGGATTCTTTGTAAGAGAACACGTTCACATGACAAAATTACTAGTTTCTCATGTCTCAACAAAGGATCAAATAAAAAACATACTTACCAAACCACTTCCAACCACTAGATTTGAAGAACTTAGGTTCAAGATTAAAGTTACATGTGATTATAATTTCATCTTGAATGGTGTAATGACTCAACAAGTGTTGAAATTCAAAATTTAAACGTAATTTCGTATATCTCTTATATCTTTGTAATTGATCAATCATTCTTTGTATCAATCCTGTAATAATAGTAACAAATCTCTCTATGCATGTTGTATATCTTGGATGAAAACCTATTTTGCATAAACCTCTATACATAATACATCCATTAAGGGAAATTTGTTAAAAACTGTGTGGAGATTTGTCTCTAGGAGAATTTGGTTCTTACTTTTAATAATTAATAATGTAAAATCGAGTATGATTAAAAAGTAACAAACAACACATACAATTAATATGACAGGTAAGTTTTATCTACAAATAATAAGGATCTTTAGGTAGCATCTCCAATAAGGAATCTTATAAAGAGATCTTAGCATTAAAATCTGATTTTGTTAAGATTCATTATTGGAGCATAATGTTGGCTCTCCAAATGAAAATCCAATAGAATAATTGTCAAAATCCTGCATTCATCTAAGAAAAGGATTTCTCGCTCTCTCTCCACAAAATTGATTCAAGATCTCAAGATGAGATATACTATCCAAGTAAAAAGTAAAAAATGAAGGAGATTTTGAGAGTGATGCAATACTACAGGATTCATACAAAAAATGATTAAGATCTCAAAATGAGATATTCCATTGAAGATGCTCGAGAAATGTTGCATACCCAGCCCCAACCAACTGTCAATGGGAATTGAAGGACTAGGTCCAAATTTGGAAAAAAAATATTTTAAAATAAGTGTTGCATTTAATTTTTTAATGTAATATTAATTATTTTTTCCACTAATATTCCTAATAAATGTCACCTTAGTTTTAAATCTAATATTAATATTTTTTTTCATTTATTTAATAAGATTAGTTTTGTAAAACTAATATTTTTTTTCGTCTATTTATTAGTTTCTCTTTATCTATATAAAACAAATTAGAATGACACTTATTTTGAAATAAAGGGAGTATTCTTTATATTGTTTTATTTTTTGTTTTTTTACAATTTATGCTGCATATACTACCTCTAAAATCATAAATTTTATAGTGCGCGTGTTTTAATAGAAAATTTACATTACAAATACAGTGTGATAATATTATAGATAAATAATCTTACTCCTGAATCATGTAGTTATTAGAGATTTGATTTCTAAATTTTTGTGTATGAAAAAATATTTATTAAAAAAAAGTTTGTTTCTCAAATAAAATTTAGGTAAATGTTAACTAGTGGGCATTGAATAAGAAATTTAAAGTATAAATATTTTTATTGGGAGATAAAAAATTGTGTTATTCATGATTTTTTTATATTCTTCTATGATTTATATGATAAATATTTTTTTTCTTTTAGTTTTTTTTAACTAATGGTACATGTTAGTAATATCCTAAAATTTAATAGGTTGAGAGATTAATCTTTAACTTTTTATGAAAGATAAATACAAAATGTATGATTTAGATTAATTTAATATTACCTTTTATATTATATATAAGCAATATAGTAAAAATTATCAAGATCAAGCAAAGTGATGGTTAGATTTAATATTTCATAAATTAAAATTTTATTTCAAAAGTATCCGTAAATTTAAATTTTATAAGTGATTATTTGATTTAATGTTAATGTTCATAGTCAAATGAATAGGTGCCTAATAAATAAAATTAGTAATAAATTAAGAATATAAAAAATATTTAACTATAAGTTTAAAAATTAATCATTATTACTTATAATTAACACAAAAAAATCATATTACTTATACATAAGATCAGAACTAATATATTTTAATCATAGTTAGTAGTTTAAAATAGTTTTTTTGTTTAATTTCAAGACAATATATAAACCTTTTAGTATCAACTTAGTCTGGACTCAACAAATGAAGGGAAGAATTCAAGAGACCAAGAATGAGAGAAGAAGAAAAAAGTGAACGATAGGTGAAGATAATAAATGCAAGCAAATGATTGGGTAATGAATAGGAAGAACATGAAAAATTGAGAGATGACACATGATACTGACAATCGCATGTGGTGAAAACGTGTGACGACGTTGCACAGATTGAGAACAATAACACCGAACATTTCTTAATTGTTTAAGGTAATACTACACAGGTTAAAAATAAAATAAAAAAATCTTGCTCATTAGTAACTCAAAGAAAACTAGTTAAAAAAATTAAATTTATTTATTGAAAATAATATAAAATGCGTTTAGAAATTATAAGGAAATTAATTTTTTATATTCCAATAAATATTTTTTCTTCTACTTTCTTAACAATTACATTAACTAATTAGCATTTGTAAAAAAAAATCAATGTAAAGACACTAATAAAAAAGTAAATTTCTTTTTTAGAAAACACGTAACAATGTACTCTCCTAAGATTTTAAAATGTCATCTCACATTATTTTAATAAAAATATTTTAAAATGTAATATATAGGGATTGAAATAAGTAATGTTTAGATGTAAAAACTAAAATGAAAAGAATGTATAAATATAAAGAATAAATGGATAATTAAATTATTTCTTAAAATGTGAAATTTATTTGAAGAATGATAGGAACATATTTTTTATAACACGGTTTTTTTCTTGTGAACATGTATATTTCGGTCAAAAGTAAAAAATTAATATCATTTCATTTAAGAAGTTGATATTTTTTATTATATTTTTTTCTATGCACATATCAAGAATTGAATCTATCATCACATACTTAAAAGATACTTCCTTGGAATTCATATATAAGAGAAAAGTGATATTGTTTATTGGATTTAAATATAATAAACTTTAATTAACTTTGTATTATTTAATGTTATCATTTCTAAAATATCTTTTATTTAATTTTATTTCAATTTTCAATGATTTTTTTTATTCATGATAGCAAATTGTAATAAATAACATTTTAGAAATAATTTTATTTTTTACTTGAAATTAATAAAATTAAATGATATTAAATACTTTTCTTAATTAATGCAAAATTAATTATTTTTGCTTATATATGAATATAGAAGGAGTAGAGTATAACATACTCTTTTTAATATATTTTTTCTTATTTTTTTAACATTACAAAATTATAAGGATCATTTAAAGGGGTCTAAGACTTGTAATTTTTTAAAGGAAAGTATATTCAAAATAGTGTTAAAAAAATATATTTCTCATATTCTAAAATATTTATTATAGTACTTCCTATGGATTTACATATAAGCAAAAAAGTGATATTATATGTTAAACTTAAAATATAAGTAAATATAACTAATTTTATCTTATTTAATGTTATCATTCCTAAAGTATTTTTATTTTAATTATAATTTTATTTTCAATAACTATTTTTTATTCATAATATAAAGTTTCAATAAAAGACATATTAGAAATAACTTTATTTTTTATTTGAAATTAATAAAATTAAATAATATCAATTAACTTTCTTAATTAGTACAAAATTAATTATTTTTATTTATATACAAGTTAAAAAAATAATGCATATTTGACGGACGGAAAGATCCACAAAGCCTGATATAAGTGATAATTAATTATTTTTTTGACAAACCAATAACTAGTTTGGATCATTTAAACATATGTTAGAAACTTAGGGTGTATTTAAGTTATATTTTCATTTTCTGTTTTTATTTCTTATTTTCATTTTCTAAAAACTATTTTCATCTTTAAAAGATTAGAAGTATGAAAATATGTTTAGTTTAACTTCTTATTTTCTGCTTTCAAAAAAATAAAAATACTGAAAATGTGTTTTCAAAAGAAAATATATTTTTAGATTGGCTTAAAATTACATTCCTTGTCATCCTGTTTTTATTTTATCCAAAATGAGATTCGTGGTTTCAACTCAAAACGAGATTTTAATGTTTTCAGTCTTTGGTTCGTTTGAGAAAATATTTTCACTGAAAATTAAAACAAAAATCCAACCAAACACATTTTCATCCTCATTTTCTATTTCCAATAAAAATTTCCAATAAAAATAAAAACAGAAACAACCAAACCAAACACCAATAGAGCCACACATAGGAAGAGAAGAGTTTCTTCTTAATTAATACTCTATTTGTTTGAAAGATTAGTATTATGATTCAGTAGAGATTTACTTTATTTAGTGACATTTAGTATGTGTATGGATCTCACAACTTCTGTCCTTTTCTTTTTTAGTGGAAATGTCAAATATCTGGAGAGAAGGCTACTCGTGACTTCTAACGGTGTCAGAAAAAAAAAAAACGTACTTTACGAAGAGAAGTAGGCTTGCAGTAGTAACTGATTCCATACTGTTTGAGGAAAGGAGTGTCAGTTAGCCAATCACAATCTAACGACGGTGGTGCTCTTACGCGCCGACGGGATCAAAGTCCAGGATGCTCAACGCGTTTTCTACATATCCACATTTATTTCCCTTTTTGACAGATACTAATAAAAAATTGCTAAATTTTAATCATTATATTTTAAAATAAAAAATATTTTTATATCTATTTTTAAGTAATAAAAATGTTTAATGAAATATAGTATTTTTTATTCTTAAATTATTCATCATAGTAACTAACAATATAAAAAATCTTATTCTATTCAAAATATGAAAAAGTATTTACTATTTTTAAATACTTAAATATTTAATAAAATATATTTTTACTTAGTAATTAATTATTATTGTTTGGACGCTCAGCTCTTTTGTTTATTATAAAGAGTTTTTTATGTCATTGTCTATCAATGGTATCGATTTTGAAAAATTGATTTATATTTGAATATGATATTTTGAAAGCAAGTTTGATTTTATTTAGTTGGTAAATAAGATCCAATATTATCATTAATTATTTTTAGAAATAAGATTCAGTTAAGTGTATTATAATAAAATATATTGTTTCAATTTATAAAGAATAATAAAATATTTTCGTTTTGCAAATTAATCTTTCAGAAATATACTATCAGATATTGGATGGTACTTAAAACACATTATTTACATGGAATATTTTGTAAATCATTAATTTACTTATGGAATGATATTATTTTTTACAACATTCAGTCAAACCCTCTATGTTTTTAATGAAAAAAATTAAATTAGGAGAAGATATGCCTTTTTGTATGGTTACAGAAGACCATCAACCCCAACAAGAATTTATAAAGTTTAATTTAATTTACATATCCTTATCAATAAGAAAAATATGAGAATTGAATTCAAGGTTCAGAATGTTTTGTTCAGGAGACAAGCTAATGCAATGTGTGTTTGGATAGCCTCTAAATTATGATTTTAATGATGTGAGTCAACTTTAATTTTCATCAAAATTTTCATGTTTACATTGTTTTCAAAATTTTGGTAAAATTAAATATGATACAAAAATATATGATAAAACTGAAGCTTTATTTCTATCAAAATCAATTCTATAATAATCATTTGTGTAAAATCAATTTTATCATCACCAATCCATACACATATTAGCTCCTTCTCTTGCAGGATAGGCTACACGCCATGCTAGTCTTTTTTTATTCTGTATTGCTTTATTAATATATATGAGTTAAGTTTCGTTCGGTAAAAAAACAAATAATATAAGTCTTATATGTCTTTTAAGGTTATAAAATGTAAATTACTATTAAATTTAATTTAATATTCTTATTTATAATTAAAATTATTTGTATCTTTAACTTTTTATCTTCCTTATTTATCATGTTGGTATTTTTTACATATATATGTTTTTCTTTCTAACAAGAGTAACTATAAAGATATTATCAAGTTTTTCATACATATTACGAATATTTTAGTGTAAGTATAATAATTAAAACAAACTATATAAGAAAATATCATTATTTTTTTACATAAAAATATCACTATCATTATTAAATAATACTTGTAAATTTACATATTCTAAAGAGGGTTTTACATATTTCAAACAATAATATCATTATTTTTAAATTGCAAGTAGTTTTACCTAGTTATATACATGTACAGGTTCAATTTAAACAACAAAAATATGTTTAATCATTTCACTAAATAAATTGAAAATTAAACAAGTAGTCAAGGTTGTAAGACTCGCGATTCTATGTAGACTCATTTAGGTTTCGTACACTCGATTTATAGAAATTGAATCGTAAACTTGAAAGAGTTTACTCAATTTAAAAAATATATTAATATTCCTATATATAAAATCATAACTAAATATTTCAATCCTAAAATAAATCAAAATAACAAACTTTAACAATATTTCATCTAAGATAATCTTATATAATCATCATATTATGAGATGTTTCTTAGATATTCTAACTGACCTTATATCTATCGTTTAAGGAAGGTTATATTTGTTGGAGCTGGATCTCACTCATGTTGCAGGTATAACACTTGATGCCTCACTACAATGGCTATTTGTGATTCTGCAGTTGAATGCAGAATAATACACACTCAGGAGATGAATGCAGAGAGAGAAGGAAGTGAATTTTTACACATATACACATATTCTGTTATTAATTTGGGGCTCTGAGTAATATTTATTCACAATAATACTTATTGTTGTTTAACAAAAATTCAATGCTTGGTAAACCATTAATGGACATGAACATGATTAACCATCCGAAAAATTAGAAAAAATACAAACAAATAAACACATTTGGATTTGACAATTGAAGCAAGTTTTGGAAATGCACAAGACTTGAAATGATGCTGCATTTTTTCAAACAAGGAAACAACAGAAACGTAAACTCAAAGAGAAGATCAATAAAGCTGAGTGTCATCAGATTGACCACATCAAGGTAAGCAAAAGAGTTAGACTACAAATTTAACAAGAACCTAAATATTTAACCATCAAAGAGAACTTCAAATAGAGAATAGGAAAAGAAGAAAATCTACCGCGGAGGATGAAAAGGGAAAACACAACACATAAGAGAATAGTAATTAGTGACTCTGTCTGACTCCCTTCAACATCGTTGCGACCACGCAATTCACTTTCATCGCGGACACCACGCACTTGCACGGTTGCAGTCTCACGGAAGAAACATGCACTCGGCGTCTCGGCTACTCACACTTCTGGTTCTCACCGTCGCCGCAACCACCATGTATGAGCACGGAGCACCTTGCCTTCGCTTTCGCAATCGCACCGTTGTGATGGAGTGACGGAATAGCCGATATAGAGTGAGGAAGAAAGAAAAACACAAACCCTCAAACAACAAGCACTGGGGCGTAGGCATGAAGGGAAGATGAAGAAAGAAAAATGAAACAAATGAAATGACGTCGTTTCATTTTTCCGCAAACTCGTCTGAGTCTACTCGAATTTCGATTTTGCTACCGTTTAAACTCACAGAGGCTTTGTAAAATTGTAGAATCATACGAATTAAAACGTGATTTTGATAACCATGCAAGTAGCACAACCTAATAAAAATTTATAAAAGGAAAGATGTACCAAAATTTTACACCAACCTAATGTATATACATGGGTTACATTACCTATTAAGATTGATTAATTAATTAATTAAATAGTGGAGTGGTTCTTGGGTGACTGAAAAAAAGAAAAGATGCTGTTAAATTAAAATAAAAAATAAAAAAATAGAAGGTTTAACTATTCATTTGATCCTTATATTTTTTAAATTTATCCTTTTTAATTCTTGTAGGTAATAAATAAATTTTTTAATCTCTGATGTTTATATTTTTAATTCCCAAGAGGTCTATATCATTAGTTGTAGTTAAAAAAATTAAAATGATAATAACCTTTTAAAAATTAAAATATAAATTTTAAGGACTAAAAATTTATTTATTAATGATAGAAATTAAAAAGAATAAATTTAAAACTATAAACACTAAACCAAAATAAAAAGAAGGGAAGGTAGCTTGTGAAAACGACAAAGAAGATTGAGGAATGAAGAGAAAGGTGTCCCTTTCCTGTCCCCTACAGCATCGGCGTTGTAAGAGATCCCATTCCAAATTTCCAATCTCAATTCTCATTTCTCAGTTTCACAAACTCAAATAAAAAAACCAAAAGGGCAGTTACTAATTTTCACAACTGGATTCAAGCTGGTTTCTCTTCCTCTTCTTCATGTTCATTTATTGAATCCCACCCCAAATTTCTAATTCTTTCTCTTTCACTCTCCCACGTGCACCTTCCTCTTCCCCGCTCTAAATAATTCTCCGTTCCCATCATTCTCTCTCTCTCTCTCCCAATACATTATTATTATATGTGTGTGGAAAAAAGAACCGTTTTTTTTTTCAGTGAAAGCGACCACCTTTATATTATCCTTTTGATCAGAGTGTAAAATGGTGATGTGATTTTACAAGGGTCTTGCATGCCCCTTTGAGTTTCAGTTTTCAATTTTGAACCCCCTTTTTTGTAATCCATAACCATAGCTGGTAGCATCCTTGGTTGAGTCGAGGGATTTGATTATGGATAAGTATGAGGCTGTCAAGGATTTGGGAGCTGGGAATTTTGGGGTGGCTAGGCTCATGAGGAACAAGGAGACCAAGGAGCTTGTTGCCATGAAATACATCGAGCGTGGCCAAAAGGTTTCTTTCTCTTTTCATATTTTTAAATTTTTTTTCCTGATTGTTTTCCTTGCTTTTAATCTTCGATTTTTTATTACCACTCCAACGTTTTCCGTTTGAGATGATCAACGAAGGACTTGTGAGGTTGAAGCTCTGATTTGTGAAAAGTGAAAAATCTAAACATGTGCATTTGTCACAATTTCGTTACACGTGATTGAAATAAATAATGTAGAAGGGGATGGAAAATACTATTATAAACTATTTAGTTTTTAGGTGTGAGGCAGCTCCTTCCCGGAGAGAGTTGATTGTGATTACTAATTAGAATTAAGAAATAAAAAAAAAGTTATCACTTAATCTTTGAGTTAGCAAATCCAACAAATCGGTTGTTCATTTGCTTGTATTCTTCTGTAAGTAAAAGCAGGCTAGATGGGAAAGCATGATACTCCTATTTGTTTCTTGTTTATTTTTTTTATATATGAAATTGAAAAGCTATTGTTTTGGTATCTGTGATTATAAGTTTTTTTTTGCCCCCTCCTCCAATTTCAGATTGATGAGAATGTGGCAAGAGAGATTATCAACCACAGATCCCTTCGGCACCCCAATATAATTCGCTTCAAGGAGGCAAGGACCTTATTTGTGAACTTGTTGGATCACTTAGTATTGACTATTGAGTACTCGATTTAATTAATTATGTACTCTTATTTAAATGGGATTTTGGTTTTGCAGGTGGTTTTGACCCCCACCCATTTAGCCATAGTGATGGAGTATGCGGCTGGAGGAGAGCTCTTTGAGAGGATATGCAATGCTGGAAGGTTCAGTGAAGATGAGGTTGACAGCTTACTCTTAGTATTTTCTGCTTTATTTCACCCTCTTGCTTTTAGTGTCATGCCTACTGTAGCCATATCTCATTTATTTTTCCATTTGATTGTTCAGGCTAGATATTTCTTTCAGCAGCTGATTTCTGGTGTACATTACTGTCATGCCATGGTATAATCATGCTCAAGTTCTTGAGAAATTATTGGATTTCCTGTACTCAGAAATACAGAGAGTGAGAACCTATGCTTTTACTCACTTTTTTGCAGCAAATATGTCACAGAGATTTGAAGCTAGAAAATACCCTTTTAGATGGAAGTCCTGCACCCCGTCTGAAAATTTGTGACTTTGGTTATTCCAAGGTACTGGAATGAATACCATCTACTTTCAAAGTTCTAATAATATGTACTTTAGCCTTCATATTTCTGAATTTTTCATATTTTTGGTTTAGTCATCATTGCTTCATTCTCGACCAAAATCAACTGTTGGAACTCCAGCTTATATAGCACCAGAGGTTCTTTCCAGGAGGGAGTATGATGGCAAGGTATTTAGTCTACATATAATTGGTTCTTTGTAGTTTCGTACATCTTTGTGTGTGTGTGTGTGTGTATGTTGGATGTTAACTTTATCTTTCTGCCTTCTTGCATGTCAGAATCATTTGTTTTCTTTGAAAGGGGGGAAGGGATTTGTTTTCATTTCTTGTTAAGCCTTGCTGATCTATAATTTTGTAGCTTTGTTCCTTTGATCATGCTTCCTGGAAAAGTATTTTATGTGCATCTATTGGTAAGTGGTAACCAATATATTCAGGATTCTATTAATGTTCTATTATAAAAATTGTTTCAGTTGGCTGATGTATGGTCATGTGGAGTGACTCTTTATGTCATGCTGGTTGGAGCTTACCCCTTTGAGGATCAGGATGACCCTAGGAATTTTAGGAAAACAATTCAGGTATACACCCTTTTAATACTGATTTTCATATTGTTTCATGTTACAATCACATCATCTTACCCACATATCTTGCTCTCTTCTGCAGCGTATAATGGCTGTTCAATACAAAATCCCTGATTATGTTCACATATCCCAAGACTGCAGACACCTCCTTTCTCGTATATTTGTAGCAAATCCATTAAGGGTATGCTATAATGGTTAACTTTTTCTTCTTCTATTATTACAATTTGGACAGATTGTTGTGTCTGTTTAGATCATGCATGCATTGTTTGTATTATATTCCAGAAGTACACTTTTGTTATTGTGTTTACTTGAAAACCCTTGCGAATCATTATGTCAATGAAATATAATCAAAAGAAATTTTGCTTGAAAAATAAACTCTGTTGACTGAAAGCTATACCTAGTGAGAAATTCTACACCCATGACCCAACCCCTTTTCTTCTTGTTAGTTTATACCAGAACTTGAATTTGGTGTTCTTTTCTCTCCCTTGCACTGTTTTCCATATTATCTTGCTTAGATTTATGTCGTAGAACCAGACACTGCAAAATTTGAGGCATATACAATTTGAATAGAATTCTTATCATATTTTATTGAGAACTTATGGTGTTTGCCTTTTGCAATTTTGGTGCCATGTACTGACTCAATAATAACTTTGCTGGCTATTGGTTGCATATTTTTATATAAAAACAAACAGATCTTTTTTTACTTATATTCCATTCAGTCCTTATTAATTAAATTTTTTGTAAGGGTTTTTCCATCTATATACAGCTCCCTATTTTGATGTTGCTTAATGTTGTCTTCAGTTCATTCTCCAGTTTTGATGCACATACCTAAGCAAAAGACAATATTTTAAACATAAGCATGGTGCTTTTGAAAATACACTTGCTACATTTGATATTAGGAATCAATATCTTGTTTACATCAAGCTAACTGCCAGATCTTGTTATCTTTGTGGTTTACAGAGAATATCTCTTAAGGAAATTAAGAACCACCCATGGTTTTTAAAGAATCTTCCAAGAGAGCTAACAGAATCAGCTCAAGCTGTCTATTACCAGAGAGGCAATCCAAGCTTTTCTGTTCAAAGTGTGGAGGAGATCATGAAAATTGTGGGAGAGGCAAGGGACCCTCCTCCAGTATCTAGGCTTGTCAAAGGTTTTGGCTGGGAGGGCAAAGAAGATGAAGGGGAAGAAGACGTGGAGGAAGAGGAGGATGAAGAAGACGAGTATGACAAGAGGGTCAAAGAGGTTCATGCAAGTGGAGAATTTCAAATCAGTTAAGCAGTATAATAATTCTTGTGTACTTGGTTAAAGTATTATTATTTTTTATGCTAGAAGTCATCTATTTATGTGTACTATAATTTATAATAACTACTATAAACCATCGAGGCAGTCTAACTTATGGCACTTTCCATGTAATGTATTAGTATTACCTGTATCACCATGGAAGCCGTGTATGAGAACAGTAGTTATCTGATTACTTCAAAATTACTCATGCCTGTTGTAACCCGCATAGTTAAAGCTTAAAATGCTTTTTAATAGTAATATAGTAGATGAAAGAATGGCCTCAGTCATGTCTTGTGCCTAAAGTTCTTGTTCTTGGCTTTGCCTCTACTTTGAGTCGCATATTATAGCAAGCGGATGAACTTGCTCAAGTGTGAAATTAAAGTGGTGATATTTTGATAACCTTTTATTTTAAACACTCAATCAACACTTCTTATTTTTGTCTCTTTCCTTTACTATCACATCACATCATTTATCATATTGATGTTTCTCTCTTTTCTCTCTCTATCTCTCTCAAGTTGTCCGTTGATAATGGTGTTAAAAGAACTTTTTCAGGTTAAATTAATCTTAATCATATAATCCTAAATGGTTAAGATCAGATTTTAAAAGAATAATAATTAGACTAGACATTAAATGTTATAAATCTAAATTTAAATTAGATCTTAGTTACCATTAAGAGTAGTACTATTCTTTTTTTATTATTCATGGGAATCAAATATGATAATAAAGGATTTATAACAACTTATAATTTGTTCAATCAATTAAGTTAGATTCCATGGGCAGAGTATTATTTTAAATACTTTAGAAAATTTTTTAAGATTGATATGTTTTACAGTAGTGACTAAAAAGTCTCCGCTCCACCTCATTTTAGTCATTTCCCGAGGTGTGACAGGTCAGGTGTTAATCTTGAGCTTCGAGGCTCCGGCTAGTAAGACCTAAAAAGAAAAGAAATATTTGAGAAATATGATAGATAAAAAAAAGAATAAAAAAAGTAAAATAAAAAATATTTGATTCAAGAGAAATAGAAACAAGTGAATATATGGTGACAAATAGAGTGAATATAGAATGTGAGTTTACAACTTTAAATTTCTCTTCTCCCTTATTTTCTTATCATCAAACGCATCATTTTTTCCTCCTATTTCTCTTTCTCTTCAATTTATTTTTCCTCGTTCAAGCAAAGCATGAAGGCGATGGTTTAAGTATATGTAAAGATATTTCAATCATATAATTGAGATTTGAGGGAACGCTCAACTTATAGTGATAACATATGAGAAAGTAGGTGTGCTTAGTAGTGTTGGCAAGACTTTATTTTATAACGTGGATGCTACCGCTAGTGAGTCATAATCATAACATAACATTATATATAACTCAGATAACTTTTTTGGGTGAACCTAACTGAAGATAACATTATAATGCCATGAGATAATCCTAACAGAAAATGGGCTCCTTTTAAGTGTTGAATATTATAAAGCCATGGACATGGAGGTATAAACAAGTGTTGAGGGTCTTATTATTAAAACTTAAGAAATACCAAGCGATACAAGTTTGAGTCTAATAATGAGAATCTCACAGGAGTCCTCATCCCAATGGACTTGGACCATTTCTGGGGTTGATGCTGAGTTGGACTTAATTTGTGTTGATTCCAAATAATTACTAGTATTGATAACCTTTTAATATAAGGAGTTCTCTAATCTGAATCTGAATTCTGTGTTTATTACTACATTCAAGCTGGGACTAGATATGGCCACAGGCCACGTCCCACGTGGGATAGATTAAAAAAAATCTGGAATTCAGATTGTGCTGTACTCAATCAAACAAATTATTGTGCACCTTTTTGCGGTCGAGAAAATAAAGGACAAACATTTGTGTACCTATACGCATGGTAGCTTAGGCATTTGTGCCTTACATTACATGGCACCCAGAGTATCTGACTCAGACTTACCTTATAATAGCAATTAGCAATAGCCCAAATCATGACTTTGCCCACATATTTATAGCTGATGCAGTACAGTACAATTTTTTTAAAAAAACTAACTAACACGTCCTAACAGAAGTAAAAACAGACACACACCAATATAAATTATAGATGACTTTTCTTATCTTTTTATTTAGTTTTAAATTAATCAGAATTTCTTTATTTTTATAAATCGAAGGATTAATATAAAAAATACTCATTATAGTTTAACTTGATAAATATTTCATAATTCATTTCACACCAATTTTTTTTTCATAATTCATAATTTATCCACTATTTTTATTTAATGAGAAAGAATCTCATAAATAAAGCACTTTTGCATGCTTAATTACATTTAAAATAAGTTTTAGCCACGTTTTTGTTTGTAATATTTTACTTATATAGTTATATGCCTTTTAAAAATAAGCTAATTCAAATAATGATTGGTTCTTAGCAAATTTTATTAGCTAAATGTTACTTTTACTCTTTTATGCTTTAGTGTTTTAAATTTTCATTCACTAAATTTTAAAAAATCTCATTTTAAATTTTTATGTTTTGAAACTTTTACTCTGATAATTTCTTTCATTTTCTGTTAATTATTACATTAATGTTTCATTAACTTTTGAATTTTGAATAATTAATTAGTTAAAAATAATATTAACTAAAAATTCGTCATTGTACGTTTTTTAATGACAAACTACAAATAGTAAAACCACTTGGAGTCACACTATACTCGTCATAAGAAAATATCAAATTCATCTTCTAAAAAAATCAAATTCATCTTATTTATCTATCCCTAATCTGGAAAAAATTTATTAAAAATATATATACCATAAATAACTGATGGGCGCAATGTGCCTACCTCCAACGGATAATTCAGAAATTCCCTTAATTTTATTTTTTTTCATTTATGAATTTCTTGTATCAAAATATTTGTAAAAACAAGAGCATAAATACAAAATTATTTAATACTACAAATAAGGCCAAAAAAGGTATACCAATCAAGGATAAAAACACATAATCCTGGAAAATGGTGGGCAGTAAAATTTGTTGGAGATGAGATGAGATGATAATAACAAAAAAAAAAAAAAGAAAGAAGGAAGTCTGGAGGTGTGGATTTTTCTCAATCTCACCCGTCACTCTCAACCTCAAGGGTCCCTCTCTGCATTCAGATTTCAGATGCAAATGGCCTTTGAACATTTATAACATTCTCCACCTTTGTATAAAAACCACTGTAATCAGAAAAAATATGTAATAAAATAAACTAAAAAGGAGATTTTCATGGTCTTCATTCACAGTGCAGCCTCTTCTTAGGAGTAGCTCCTTCTCTTCCAGTTTTGTGGGAATTTGGTAAAGTTTATTACTTTTCGGTAAATTATTTCTGGGTTTTGTTTTTTGAGCTTTGAGTTTCGATGCTAAGGGTTCAAGCATGCATTTGGTATTGCGCAGTAACAGAAAGACGAGCAAGCGGTTAAAGTATGAATTCTCCAATTCATGCCCCTTCACCTCCTTCTTCTTCTTCTTCTTGCTCCTATAACCGTCCTCCTCCATGTCTCGCTCATGCTTCTCGTAATTTCAAGTTTCCTCTGTAAGTATTCCTTTACCATGACATAACTATTATTTGCGTTTTTAAGTTTTCAGTAACTAACTTTTTTCTCGGAAGTATTTGAAAAATCGTATTCTAAAATCTGAATTGGTGGCCCTAGCTGTTATAAGATGGCTTTACATGTGTAGATCATGTATAGTGAGGGTTGATCTCTAATGTTATGTTGCGTTGCTTACATGGTATTTGTAGTTGAATACAATCTTTGTATTTTAGAATGAAATATTTTATTACTTCTGAATTGTTGCTATTCAAGAAGTTTTATTTTAAATTAACTATTCTATACTTTAAAAACATGTAAGGGTTTTGTTGAATCCAATTCCAGATTTATTTTAAACAAGAGTTAAAATATCTTAAGTACTCTTTCTTTCCTCTCAAGTTTACCTAAATTTTCCATGACAAGTTTTTTTGCATTTAAAGTGGTCAATTGGTCGTGATTTAAACTCAAGTTCCATTTTCCTGCCCTGTTTTCTTGAAGCCGTGAAGCGCTACAATCATCCAAATGTCTTTATGTTTATAAATTTCTTTCCCATTATGCTTCAGAGCCCAACCTGTCTTGGCTATCTAAATTTGCATGCCTCGAATGCTAACATATAACTTTCATTTGCATGTTTAAAATAATTGATTTTTACAGTTTCATCTTAATGCCAACTGTGTTTTTCTTGTATTTTTATTATTTTATTACTAAATGTAAGCAGAATTTTCCAATGATTTTTAATGTTTTATTTTCATAGGCTGTTGCCACAGGCAATCCGTACCTCTCAAAAGATGTATCGCTGCTCTGGAGGCCATGTGGAGGGTTCTACTAACACTAATCCCTTGAAAAATTATGTAGTGGGCAGAAGTACTTCAGGATGGTTTGAAACCCAACCCTTGGTTTCTGAGCAATTACTCAACAGGCGCTTGTTGCCAGTGGAAGCTTTAGTAACTCCCACAGTTCAAGATTTTTCTGATACACCTCTTATTGGTGATGATAAGATTGGAGTGTTATTGTTGAACCTCGGAGGTCCAGAGACTTTAGAAGATGTGCAGCCTTTTTTGTTTAACCTTTTCGCTGACCCAGTAATACACTAGCTTTAACTCTATTCATTTGAGCTAATTGTCTTCCTCATGTTTCCTTTAGGTTGAGATAACCTAAACTTTTGATTTCATATTTTTGATGGTTATGCAGGATATTATACGACTTCCAAGGTTATTTAGCTTTCTTCAAAAGCCATTGGCCCAATTTGTATCTGTTTTAAGAGCACCAAAGAGCAAAGAAGGCTATGCTTCAATTGGTGGTGGATCTCCTCTTAGACGTATAACTGATGCACAGGCACGGCACTTTCCGATAATTTATTTTCCATATATTACTACAGTACATATATTTCACTTTCAACATGTTAGATAGTGTGCATTGGGAATTTCAAATTTCAAGTTATCAGATATTGAATGTCTTTGTTTTTCATTCTCATTGTTCTAGCTTTTTTGATGGTTCTGTGCACAGGCTGAAGAGTTGAGGAAATCTCTTTGGTCAAAGAATGTCCCAGCCAAAGTGTATGTTGGCATGCGTTACTGGCATCCATTCACCGAAGAGGCTATTGAACAGGTATTTGGTCATCTTGTTCTTAGATCACTATAGCATTTCATTAAGATTATGTCTGATAGTGCCTTTTTTTAACAAGTTTCAATGGGTTGTTATCTGATGTTCTCTGATTAGTTGTTTATACATATACGAAAATATTCATTTTTCACTGATTTGAAAATACAAAATCTGCATGACTGGGTGGGATATGTTTACACACATTCTCTGCCTTTCTCTTTATTAGGAGATTTCTTGGCTGATATCTTTCTTAGAGATGTCATATAAAACTATGCATGTGTCTTTACCTAAGAGCAAAGTTTGGTTTAGTTGGTTCATGACATGGTATTAGACAGTAGAGCCTTTATGACCAAGTGGTCTATACTCTATATAGTTTAGAGTTTGAGTTTGATTCTTGTGACCCTCCTTTTGTTCTAATAAAAACTTGAATTTCAATACAAGGTAGGTGCCCCTGTGCGATGTGCACTGCCCATGCCCATGCTTCAAGCCCAAATGACTATTGTTTGAGGGGGTGTGTTAGAGATGTAATATAAAACCAATTATGCTTCTTCACCTAAAACACGAGCTCTTGGGAATTGGGATAGTTGGTGTAGTTGACCATATATCTAATTTTAATTTTCTAAACTTAATTTTAGTTCAGACTGATACTTTTTAAATAACTTGGTCTCTTTTCATTACACTCTAGCAGACACACACTAATGTGTTTGCAGGAAAAGATTCAGAAAAATTAACCCAAAAAATATATACAGAAAGGGGGATGGTGGAGGGGTAAAACAAGAATATGTTAGTGATAAAAAGTTGAAAAAAAATGCTAAAGTTGCTGTGAGAAAATGGATTATATAATCGGTCAAAAATGTCAATTTATTTTGTTAATATTTATTTAAACAACATTCAAATGAATCAAATGAAATAAGACATTATTTCCATTCTTAATGCATAACTTTTGTATTCTTTGGGACAGTTGAAGGTTGCTATGTTATATAATCAAAGATATGCAGTCTAACAGGTTATCCTCTTGAATAATCTTTTACCGTTAAATTGGTTCATACCTTAATCTATCTATGTATATACGTCATTTGAGTAATAAACTACTGAAAACTAGATTTATTCATTTTGGGGATACGATATAGGGAACAGGGTGGACTAATATTTGTCTAATTAATAGAACTTCATTGGTCCTTTGTCTGTCTGATATATTTTCAATCTGGTATTAATTAATTTTTGCCTCAAAATATATCGAGTAGATTAAAAGGGATGGAATTACAAAGCTTGTTGTGCTTCCACTTTATCCACAATTTTCAATTTCAACCAGTGGTTCAAGTCTTCGTCTCTTGGAGAGTATATTCAGGTGGTTACTATAAATTTAAAAAATGTACTGTTATCACATCAATATCATTAGGCTCCAATACATTATCTAACATTCAGTCTGTTATGAATTATGTATTTGATTCTTTAGAGATGATGAGTATCTAGTCAACATGCAGCACACAGTAATTCCTTCATGGTACCAGCGTGAAGGATACATTAAGGCCATGACAAATTTAATTGAAAAGGAGCTAAGAGGTTTTGACTGCCCTGAGGAGGTACCACATCATGTTATGTTTACTTGACTTAGACAAGAGTGTGGTTCTAGACATTTTTATCATATCATTGTTATTCCCCTTTGAATGTTGATAGCATAATTTATATAGTCAAATTACCAGTTATTTCTGGTTAGGATAGTGGAATGATGATGGTAAGAGTGACTTACTCTACTTTGTGAAATGGCATTGTGCTTCTTTCTTTTTTCATCAAGATCTTTCTGTCACCATCTGTTATTCTTTATATCTTGTTTTGGCATTGTTGATGAAGTTTTTCCTGAACTTGAGTTCCCCTTAGCTTGAGCTAGGTAGTCACTTCATTGTAAACATTTGTTGTTACTGCTGGTGATTGATGCACATTGTAGGTCATGATATTCTTTAGTGCACATGGGGTGCCTCTTGCTTATGTAGAAGAGGCTGGTGATCCATACAAGGCAGAGATGGAGGAATGTGTTGATTTGATCATGGAAGAACTTGAAAAGAGAAAGATAACTAATGCATACACCCTTGCTTATCAGGTCACTACTTTTTTTTTTGATTTGTTATCCTGATATTCTGTTTCAATATTAATACATGATATTGATTTATACTAAGGGAAACTGAAAAAAAAAAACATAAGTACTGGGGTTTAACCTAGTATATGGAATAAGGTACACTGCAAGGGGAACCGTAACATCATCCAAAAATGAACATTCCTATCAAGGATGGCAATTTTCCAGCACAAGAAAGTAAAAAATCTAGACTCTAGAGTGAGATCTCTGTTTATGTATAAACTATAAAGCTATTGGTGCTGAAATCATGATTGGATTTTTTCTTAAAAAATGATTGCTCAACTAGGCAATAATATTCTGAACAATTCATGTAATTCACCCATCAGAACATAAAGAAAGATCTATGCGGAATGTATGCCTGTTTGATAAAAGATCTTGGGGAATTTGGAAATGACTACAAAACAGCATTGTTGCTAAAGACTGTAGACTAGATTACTCATCATGGCCAATAGGTGCAGCAGATTACTTATCTCACACAATTAATCTGTACCAATCTCCTCCTATAGCAAAACCCGGCTACTGCTTTTAGATGCATCCCTTTTTGAATTTCTTACAATTGGCTATTATTCTTGTTACAGAGTAGAGTTGGACCTGTGGAATGGTTAAAACCTTATACAGATGAGACAATAATTGAACTTGGGGAAAAGGGAGTAAAAAGTCTGCTGGCTGTACCAATTAGGTGACACAAGTCTTCATTATTTTTACCGTTTCTTATTTTCTCTATATAGTTGTTGACTTGTTTCCTTCTCTCATTCTTAGTTCCTCTGTCTCATACCTACACGAGAATAAGTGACCCTAGTATTTTGTTAAAATCTGCTTGATTCACAGCTTTGTCAGCGAGCATATTGAAACTCTAGAAGAAATTGATGTTGAGTACAAAGAATTGGCTCTAAACTCTGGTATAGAAAAGTGGGGTCGTGTTCCTGCTCTAGGAACTGAACCCACTTTCATTTCAGATTTAGCAGATGCTGTAATTGAGAGTCTCCCTTATGTTGGTGCAATGGCGGTTTCAAACCTTGAAGCTCGACAGGTAGCATGATATTTACATTTTTGTATTCTAGCCAGAAATATTTTATTCAATGTTCTGTGTTGAGTTGCTACAGAAACACGGACTTAGACAATTTCTTTTTTCAGCAAACTGTTGATACAAATTGAGCTGTATAGGATTATGTGATTCTGTATTTTGTAGTTTTTTACTTGTATCATGTGATCTAATAGAAAGTTTTGTTTTTTTGGCAGTCTTTGGTTCCACTGGGCAGTGTAGAAGAGTTATTGGCAGCATATGACTCGCAACGTAGGGAGTTGCCGCCACCAGTAATTGTGTGGGAATGGGGATGGACCAAAAGTGCTGAAACTTGGAATGGAAGAGCAGCTATGCTTGCTGTGCTTCTTCTGTTGTTTTTAGAAGTCACCACTGGTGAAGGGTTTCTGCACCAGTGGGGAATATTGCCCTTGTTTAGGTGAGTGAGTCCTCACCTACCCTCTATGGCAGTGGAATTTAGTTTTGCTTGTATATGTATACCATTAGCATCATATGGCCCTTGAAGGCGTGCGTTCAGGAGTTCTCAAATGTAGTTTAGACACATAATTTGTGGATGGAAATGAGAGAAAAGTAATGTATAGTGATTTGGTTTGTATACTACGCAGAGTACCTCTTGTACGTATCTAAAGCAATTTTACTTGGGTTCCATGATCCATGATACCTACTCGGTGGTTGTAGCTTAAAAGCAGTTTTTGACATCACAATTTCCTTGTGAACTCTTAAGACCTTCTCTCTCTCTCTCTTGTGTGTGTGCACTTGTATAATGACTGCAATAAGGTTTGAACCTAAATTGTGCAAATTACCCAACCCTTTTCGCCTACTAAGCCAACCTTAGTGGGTTTGACCTTGTCAGATGTAATATTTTGTTGACAAAAAAAGGGTGGTATTTTGAAAAGGGTGCAGTAGTTCTTGTTCATGTTCTCGTGTGGGTCTGAGTATACTAGAGGCAAGATTGTGGAGGTGTGAGACATGGTTTGAAGGGTGCAAAGAACGTGGAGAGCGTTTGTGGATATGTGTTGGTTCATTGAAAGGAGGGAGGGAGATGAAGGAAAATGGTTGGGAGTGAGAGGTTGGTGATGTATGAAGAAGAGGTGGTTGAGTAATCCAAAGGAGGTAGGACTCACACTTTTATACCCTAATATATTAAGAGCTTGTAAGTTTTTTTTTTTTGACAGATAAGTGCTTGTAAGTTGAGAGAAGAAAATGTATAGTTACAGTTCCCTAGAAATTAGAAAGAGAAAGCATTATCACACTAGGATTGCAACTTACAAAACCTCCGGTCTCATAGCACATGATCTCATAAACACCCTTAATTACATGCATTCTTACAAACTGAAGCAGGCATATCACCCCCTCCCCCCACCCCCGCACACACACAAAAGGACTAAATCAGAAACCATCAACTTCAATTCCCAACACCATAGAATTGAAAAATAAAAGTTTAAAAAAGAGGTTCTTATGTTAAGAGATCAATCACTAAAATCAAAGCTTCCACTGTGAGAGCTGCTGCCATTGTGACTATGTAAGGAGAGGCCTCTCAAGTGGCCAGCCAAAGTAGCACCGTCCTTTTTATTTTCCTGAAAATATCTCTCCCTCTCAATGTGCTTTGAAGGCGGTGGTGGAATTGCCATGTGAGGAGGAATCACAGCAGGTGCAGAATAAGTATTAGCTTCTCGAGATGGCTCCAAAGATAGTGGTCTTATTAACGGCCGGTTGAGTCTCTCTTCCAGAAAACACAAGTGAGGAAACTCAGGTTCTCTTTCTTCATCTTCAGGCCTTGCACAAGCCTTTCCTTTGCGTAATCTGCCAGCCATAAAAAAGTTATTAACTCACACTGACCCTATATTCCTAGGCTCAGTTTGGATAAATTTTTTAACAAACTCTTAATGGGAGAAGAAAATGAAGAAATAAAATGAATCAAACTTTGTCTTATAAGTTAACATAAAACTTTCTCCAGTTTGGATAAGTTTTTCAGAAGTTCTGTCATCTAAGTTCTTTATAAAGCTAAGGTGCATGATTTGATTTTAACTTATCAGAGACGTTTGATTCATTTTATCTCCTTATTTCTTCTCCTACAAGTACTTGTTGAGAACTTTAACCAACTAGGACTCTAGTAATCAAAACTGCTTTCATTTGATTACACTGTTCATTTGGTAAAATAAATAAAACAAAAAGGAAATGAATATTCAAGATACAGTTTCGTCCTTCATGAAAAGGAAATAAGTTTAGCATGATAAAGAATAGGCAAGGTACCTCCGGAATAACTGTTCTGGTTCTTCCTCCTCATCCTCAGCTTCTTCACACTCCAAATGATTAGCTATTGTTGTGGGCCTGCCCGAAAGAAGGCTATCATGTCTTGCAAGAACTTTCTGAAGTTGCTCATTTAATTCAATTGCTCGAGAAACTATCCTCTCATCTCTTAAAAAAAACAGAGAAAAAGCAGTTGAAGGTACAAACTAAACATAGAATAAATGCATAGAATAAATGCATGAATGTGCAAAACATGAATATTAGGGAAATTTACAAGAACATTTTTGCATAAAAATATTTCCAGTTTCATAACAAATAACCATTGAATAAATAAATTATATTCAAATAATGATTAATGAGTAGCCATTTATTGATTTAATTTTTTAAAACAAATTTCTAGAAATTATTCCTTCATAATTTTCCCTAAATTAATATATCAATTTTCCATTATATTATATATTAATTGAAAAAGTAAATAAAATGTACATCTAATAAATTGTGTACCTCTTAAAAAAATAAAAAAGAAGCAACATGAAAAAACTAAAAATTATGCCTTTCTTAGTTCAATAGCAAAAATCTGCTGCTTATGAATCGTTAAAGTGGATCAAGTATCAAAGCAAAATCTCTATAGATGCGACAGACCAAAAGCAAAGGCATTATAATCCATCCTGTTAAACATTTCAAGTCTAGAAATGAGAAACATAAATTGTATATGCTTTTAGCAGAAAAGAAAAATTTACAGCAGCCTTACCGAGAAGCCATCACAAGATGCATTACCCTTTGCTTCTGAAATGAAGATTGTTCAACAAGGTCAAGGGTGAATTCATCTCTTGCAGCCTAGAAAAGAAAAAAAAAAAAATAAGTTTTAGCTAATGCAGGAATGTGATTATTTACATTTTACATACGTGTATCTCAGGTTTGGTTCATAAAATAAAAAGTATTTAAAGAACATAATAGTCATATGTCAAATCCCTTCCAAGTGACAGCTTATGCCTCATGATTTTTTTAATTTGTTGTAGAATCTTGAAGAAGTTCCTATTGTTTCCATACTATTTCTGTTTATCATCATCAAGAACTATCTCGAGGCTCTCAACCTCATTCCTTGTTGTCAATCTCAAAAACAGAAGCAAAACAAATTTGAGAGTGAGGCCTATTACTTTGACCGAAAATTGAAGAAGCATCACAAGATGTATCAATGCAAAGGTAGATCAAGTATGAATCAAAATGAAGAGCAAGTCATATCCTAGGAATGCAAAATCTGATTTCAGCATGACAGGTCCTTGGCTCACCTGAGGATGTTGGGCATCGATAGCATCAAGGACTTCTTTTAAAACTTCTAATGCATTACTAGCCTTTTGAATAATGCTGCAAAACACAATTGCAGATTAAGAGATGTGCTTATCTGGATAAAAAAGATGACAGAACAAATATTTTTTAGAATGATATTTCTCCACCAGCTAAGTGGACAGGTCTCCAGATCAAGAATCATCCATGATTCTGAATTTATACAAAAAAAAAAAAAAAGGATCTAATGAAACAAGTTAGAGAAGGATTTCTATAGATCCTGTCCACAAGTTTACCAAAGATGAAGATAAGTCACCTAGATTCAGGAACAGTTTGGGACTCTGCTTGCTGATGTCTAGGCGGGACCTGCTCCCTGTTCGGTACATTGTTAATCCCATTAAGTTGTGAACGGGGACGATTTGATTGGGTCACTTGATCCCTTTGAGGAAACTGCACCCCAGCACTCTATAAAAAAGTAAAACAAAGCGTTGACAAATAATAAACTAGTATTGACAAAAAAGTGTTTCCATGACCATATGATCATTTGAATCGTACATATACACAAAGGGAATAGGAGAGTCATGACTGTCTATAATTCAGGTAGAAAATATGTCAGATTTTTTATAGCAAAAATAGAGACTCTAAAGCCTAATACCAAGCATATTTGCATACCACCCACAGGCTCTCTCTAAAGGAAAAATACCACCATTTTCTGTAAACAGAACTAACTTGGGATCATTCTTCCCATTTAACACAAACTTCTCATACAATAGTTACAATTTTATAACTGTGTTCCATAAACTCATAACGGAGACTACCATATGACCTGACCACCATACCCATACCATATGACCTGACCACCATACCCAAATTTAGCATATATAGTAAAAACCAAAACCATATACATTTTAAAACCCATAACGCTTAAATTACTTCACTTCTTTCATACTCTGCCGAAACAATAGTCTAGCTTCCACTTATTAATCAAATAATCTATATCAGAATCATAAGGAAATCTCGCGGTTGTACTTCACATATCTGTACCTACCACCAAATCATAATATGCATTATAATACTGTGGAAACTTTCCAGAAGCACCACCAAGGGATGTTTGTGTGGCATCTAATAGGAGAAATATCCGCTCCCTTACAGGCAAATCTGACTGCATGCCAAGGAAAAAAAAGAGAGAGAGAGACGATTAAGGAAAAAATGAAAAATAACTTTGCTAAAGAACAATAGTCAGTGTGGAGAAAAACTCACTTTTTTCTTCACAATTTTCACAAGAATAGGAATAATTCCTGTATCAATCACCTGCTGGTGAACACGATCTCCAATATTGTTCATCAACATTTCCAGCAACTAGAAAATCAAGTAATATAAATATTCAAGAAAAGAAAATCACATAATCAATCTTCTCCATTTCAGGTATGGTGTAGGTAAAAACTATTTAGAAAATTCACATGAAAAATTATAAACAGAGAAATACATTCAAGAAAAGAAAATTACATAATCAATCTTCTCCATTTCAGGTATGGTGTAGGTATAAAATATTTAGAAAATTCACTTGAAAAATTATAAACAGAGAAATACAGAAGTTGTTATACTCACCGCGACAGCATAAAGTTGAATGTTTGGGTTCTTGTTACCCAGCCTCTTTTTTATAGCTTTAACAACATCTCTAGCTTGCCTGAATATTCAGAAAAACAAAAATATGATGATCATCAACATCAACATTGCTTGGAACCTAGGATTATTCTGGCACATTTATGATTTCATAATCATGTGATAGGCCAGCCAGGCTAGCGCATCTAGGAGTAGCAGTGAACAAGTACCATAATCAATGAACAATGATCAAACAAAAAGAAACAACATCATCAAGGTTTTAAATTATGGTCCCAGTGCAATTGCAGTTTTGTCACAATCCTTGATATTGTAAAAAGTAGCAGCAATTGATGTAGCTGCAATTGTGATTGCAACGTAGTCAGAAACTCCAAAAACCTTGATGTTGCAGTTGCAATTACAGTCAAGGACTTTTTTTAAAAAACCTTGAATATCATATAAGGAAAATAAAGCTTTGTCGGGTACCTTTGATCATGAGCAACTAATTCACAGATTTCAATATTTTTCATCCAGTCAGTTTCAGCCAGTTTCTCACTTGTTGCAGCATTGACCAGAGCTGCCATCTTTTTCTACATAAAAATATAAGAATTCAATAAAATATAAAATTTAAAAGATAATTCGGAATGGAAGGCAAACATTAAACAAAGAGTAAATATCATTAAAATTAAATTAGGTCCACTTTCACTTACTAGAAACAAACGAGATCTATCTCTAAAGAGACAAAATACAACCTTAAATATTAAGTCAAACTGAATACCAAAGAGAAAATAAGCATTTCTGCCCTTGAATGAATAGCACTACAGAATATAGTACTATAAACTAAAACTTGGATTCCATGTTACATTAGACTGTTAACCATTATATATAATTTCACAAGGGAAGTGAAAGTTAACTGATCCACAACACACAAAAAAGTTGCGATCACACGACTCAGAATTTGTCCTATATAAAACATTTTCCACCATAAGGCAATTAAAGTGACTTAGTGACCTAAGATAGAGATGAAACTCACACGTTGTGGCAGAAGCAGAAGGGTAGTGCTAAACTAAATGCTTAGCAAGTAGCGATAAATTCTGAACTGCTTATATGTCATGAACGACCTGCAACAGCACAAAATTTAAGGCGAGATAACTCAGCATTTAACTCAATTTCGATGTAAGCTCAAAGAAATGTTATTGAGAAAAATGAACAAAAATTATAATCCTTCATGCCCACAACCCAAACGATCAGATCTTAATACTTAACACATCAAAGAAGTAAGTGAAATAAAAAGAAAAAATGAAACCTCAAAAACCAAACTTGCAGTGCTTATGATTTAGGGCCAAGATGAGCACACTCAATAAACAAAAAAAAACTACAACAATAATAATTAAAATATATATTTTTAACTTGTACAAGGACAAAGATCATGAGGAAGATGCCAAGGATTCAGTGATAAACCTCAGAGAGCTTCAGCATTTCAATTGTAACCCAGAACCGAAGATCAATTTGGTTGTTGCTTTTTTCTTTCACAGAGAGCTTTTCTTTATGGTTAACTTTAAAGTTGAAAGCTTTTTAGCATATGACGATGAAATAGTTAATTGGGCAAGTAAGTAGTAAAGTTAAAGTGTGTGACAAATTGTCAGATATGATTATATGAATGTGTGTTGTGTGAAGAATTGAAAATGGTCAGAGAAGAAACGAAGAATGAAATCTAAGTAAGGTTTGGGTTTGGTATGTGTTTGTCGTTGTTAAGGTAATTGTTGAACAAACAAACTTCAGCACCGCCATAAGACCTGTCCCTGTCCCTACTCTTCCGAAGCTAAATCTTCTTTTCCAAGGAGAAGCTGCAATTTGATAACCTCACCTTCCCTTTGTCTACTCGCCTATGCTTCACCCTTTTACCTGTTGACGCGTATGATTCAAGATTTTAATTTAGAAAAAATCTTGAATTCCTCGATAGTACTTTGGGTTGATATATCTAGTCAGAGTATTACCATTGTCAGTAACAAAAATTTGCATTAAAAAAGTAAGAGAAAATAATATATATACTGAGAGTATCATGTTTTTATTATTATTATTAAATCATAAATCATGATAAATATTAAGTTTGTTAATTTTAATAATAAATATTTTTTAGAGGAAATAATTAATATTTTAAAAGCTATGTAAAAGGGAATTTTTAATTAATTAACTACTTAAAAAAGTGATTCTAATACCATGTGATGTAGTTGACAAACAATTGTGCTCTTTATTAACAAACTTTTATTTATTTGACAATGTATCCCAAATTCACTATATCTATATTCCATAAATGTGAGAACATCTTTGTTTAGGGTGCTATAATTGCCCCTTACAGAAATGATTTTCTATTTGACATGCTCAAGTTATTCACATTGCAACGACTCTGTTCAATCATATTAATATTTTCAAAAAAGAATACTTATTAGAAAAATTTAAAAGTTATTTTAATAATAGTTTGTGCCATACATGTGTCCTATAGGTACAACGTACTTTTTTTTTTTGAATGAGAAGTATTATTCAAGAAGCTAAAAGCCTCTAGGGAAGACGACTTAGCCATATAAGCTCTTAACTCACAAACAATAGAGTTTAGAGCAAAAGAATAAACATGAAAATTAACAATAACAGTCATAACATGCTTAGCTAATCTATATGTAACTTGTTAGCTTCTTTAGTGATTCTAAGTGAAATTATAGGTACAACGTATTTATATTTTGCAATAAAATTAGTCTTTGTTGTAAAATATTATTTTATAGTATTTATATGGTGAGGTTATGTCATTTAGTGAAAATCTTTTTCATATATAAGCTTAAAACCTAATAATTAATGAAAGATGATTAAATATGTGTTTACTGTGACTTTTATGGATGTTAGAAACCTGTAAACCATAAAATCAATTAAAAAAATATTGCAATTTGTTTCAATTTTTGGCTTTGGCGGTAAAAATTAAACCAAATCAGAACACATGTTATATTATATTAATCTTAATTAATTAATGTTTAACATTATTTAGTATTGTTTAATTTTTTTAATAATAACTATATGTGATTTATAATATACCTCTATTTACTCTTTTTTTAACCGAAAAAATAAGATGTTTTTTATGAGAGATGGTCTCAAGTCGGTAGAATTACTATATCCACCAAAATTATTCTTTAAAATATTTAATACAATTATATATTTAAATTTGACTTCAAACCCGTTAAACTAAATTTTTTTTATTAAGTTGATCTACATTCAATAAAAAAGTTTGTTTAATGTTTTAAATTTAAATTAATATAAAACATGGGCCAATGTTACAATGAACAATCTTGTATATGATCTATTACGAACCACTTATGCACCGATTTGCACATAGATTAAGTGCATCATATGTGTCAAATCACCGATTAATATTCCTCTCACTCACAACAACTTAGTCGTCGTCGTGGCCAACAAGGATTCTTTTGACAACCGCCACAATCTCATCATGCTGAACCATCGTAAGCCAAAAAACACAGACAACGGGTTTGATTTGATCTGTCTCACGCAACTCCATAGCGGTCGTCCTACGCAACTCTGTAGCTCCACACCTCCATCGCGTTTTCTACCAAGTATCTCGAATGGAACCATAACGGAGCACTTGGCATATTTGTTTCAAATATGATCATTTTTGTTTCATTTTGGAGAGGGATATGCAAATTAAGGCGGGTGGTTTCAGGTGATTGCAGATTAAGAATGAAAAGGGAAAAGAGAGAAGAATAAAAGTAAAAAAAATATACTGTCGGATATTCTCTGATAGCAATAAGCAGGAGCCAGAGAGTTAGAAGAATTTAATGTGGTGTACATATGATAACAACATTAATCTAATCTAATGGTTAAAAAATTATTTATTGTTCATAATAGGTTATTTATGAGGTGGTCCACCTTAACCTACTCCTAAAACATGTATTAAAAAAACAAAGATGTTTTTCCTTTTTTATGTTTGATGTTGATTTAATTTCTTAAGATTACTAACATTATGTTTTACCAAAAGAAGAAAAGAGAATGGTTTCCTTGATGAAAATAATTATTCACAAGATTTTATTTAACTTTTAGTATCATGGAATGTGAAGTTGTCCCGGAGGCCAAGTCATCGAATCAGAAAAAAAGACATTACCAACGAACATAGCTTACAAGTGTCACTCAAACAAAGCGATTAGTAACATTTGCTAGTGACTTTGGTCGTGGTTGGTCCCAGTGTCAGGTATTGTCCTCTGGCTCTGGAGTACAGCACACGTTGTCGTTTTCTTTATAAACCTTTGTTGATTTGTTCACTAACATTACCAACATATCGAAAATACGATTCAACCGTGACACAAATGCATTTGACTAGCAACGAGCAAGTGATTGTACATATATTTATATATTTTTAATTTAAGTGAAACTAAAACTAAAAATATTTAAAAAGATCAGATAAATATGAACAATTCATTTAAAACAAAATAAATCTTACCAATGTAGAAAAGTTATATAACACCTTTTAATCATCCAAAATTTAAAACGCTTTTGTTTATAGCTTTATATTGTCGATTCAATTCGTAAGTGTCTATATCTAATCCTATATAATTACATGAGCTAAATTTACAATTCTTTTTTTTTTCATAATATAAATATATATATATATATATAATATTATATATTTATATATTTATATAATTATCCACAAAATGGATTATTTTGCATGTCGAGCACTCTAGTCTAGTATCCTTTTTAGTTTTTATTATATAAATAAACTGTATAAAAGTAACTGTGTCGTCATATGTTTTATCCGAACACGCCAGATTGGTCTTATCCAAAGGTTATTATCAAAATAATTTACTGACTACTTGCATATTCGGGAAATAGTTTAAAGTAAAAATTCAAAGCACTACGAAGAATGTTTCTTTTCAAGACGTAGGCAATTATTGAAGTTTAATAGTAGGAATTATGGAATTCAATAAAAAAAAAGTATGGGGATCGGTTTGAAAATTGGTGTTTGAATGCGTACACAACTCTAGTATCAAGTTTATTTATTTTTCGGATAAAAAATGTTTATTTATTTTAATTATTTTTTATAATATACCATTTTGAAATAATACAATTATTTTTTCCAACTATAATTTTACCAAATAGGCGTGCGAAAAAGAAGCAGGACTGTGTGTGTGTGAATTTTAATAAGTTTCATGTTTTTTTGAAATGAATATTATTCGGTAAGGAGTTCTTCAAGGGGTGGTAGTCAAAGAAAGCCTAAGTTCAACCAGATTGACCTGAGCATTAAAATTAGATTGGATAGGATACTCTGTTAATTTCAATATTCGACCTATGACTCCAACATTATTTTATTATTTTACAAAAAAGAAAACATTAATTTCTTAAAAAATACCAATGTGAATCATACCATTTATCTATCCTTGATCGCGGAATTAAAAAGTGTTAGAACAAATAATGGTTCACCCACAAAAAAAAGAAGAAAAAGTACTATAATTGATTATACAAATATTATTAGTCGTGGCAATGGATTTGGCATTTGCTGCAAGTTGTATTTAAGGTTGAGTTGAATACTAAGGTAAGATGACACGTCAAGTTGGGATCTCTATCTCATCTCATAGTTGATTTAGTATTTAATTCCTATGTAGTTGTTTGTACTTTGTTGTAATCATCAACTCACTCAGTTCCCGTAGGTTGTCGTGATTCATCACAGCATATTGTCTCTGAAATTCAGAAATGACATCTGCAATGGTTCGTAGGAACATCGCCACCCACTACTCCAAGTTTGCTTCTTCTTGGTCTTTGTTGTCTCGCCATTCCTCAATCCTCAACCCTCTCTCTGTGTCTTTTTCTTCATTTCATAGCCAAGGTGTTGGTGGTGATGCATTGCCATCTTACATGCGTGGAGCTGTGTATTGGGAACCCAACAAGCCTCTCACCATCGAGGAATTTAACATGCCTCGCCCCAAGGCCGGTGAAGTTCTCATCAAAACCAAAGGTAAGGGTACCCTTCAATTCTTGTGCATCCACAACGTTAATGGCAACAAGGGTCTTCCCCGAAATTCAATTTTTTAATTTTATTTTTTGTTATTATCTACTGCTCATCATGTGTCTTTTCAAATTTACCTCATTTAATTTTGTCGTACACTGATATGATTCTGAGGGTGTGCTTTGTACAAGTCAAGTGAGAAATGAAAGGGCGTTAGAAAAAAATGAAACCTGCTTGTAGAGTGTCAGTTTTTAGATACTAACCACTCTGAGTGATTGTTTTCGAAGTATACACACACACAAAAAAAAAAAAAAAAAAAAAAAACAAGAGGGGGCTGGGGAAGGATCCTAGTGTCCAGTGGAGGGAATGAGATGTGTTTTTTTATTGAAGAGGTTTCTTATCATTGAATCTAATTGTGTTTTGGTGTAGCCTGTGGAGTATGCCACTCTGATCTACATGTTATGAAAGGTGAAATTCCGTTTTCCAGTCCTTGTGTTGTGGGGCATGAGATTACCGGTGAGGTTGTTGAACATGGAGCACTCACTGACAGCAAAACCATAGAAAGGTGAAAGTTATTGGCAATGTGATTTCTGTGTCATGATGTTCTACTTAACGAAAATATAATTTCATTCTAGATAATGACCAGTAGGAATGACAATTTTGCTTCTCTGCGTTTCAGGCTTCCAGTTGGATCTCGAGTTGTTGGGGCCTTCATCATGCCTTGTGGCAACTGCTCCTACTGTTCAAAGGTAATACTGTGTTAAACACTTCACTCTGTATGTTAACTGGATTCTTGTTCATTGTTGATGTTGTCTCCAAATGGTATACAGGGCCATGATGATCTATGTGAAGCTTTCTTTGCCTATAACCGGGCAAAAGGAACCCTCTATGATGGTGAAACTCGACTTTTTTTTCGAAACAGTGGTTAGTATGATTTACCTATTATTTCAAGCCTAACTATGTTGCTATATTTGCCCTATGTCTACTACCAGCAGCTGCAGTAGTGATTTGGATATTATTTAAAAGTCTTGTAATTTGACTTTTTTTAATCTTATTTTCTTATCACACTACTACAAGCATCACCACTGCAGACACCTGAGCTACTTTTTTCTTGATAGTATACACATACTACTGATTTTACTAATCCTTAAGCATGCCAACTTCCTTTTTCATCAAAGAAGTGTATTTTCTCAATATTTTCATTTATCATACAAGCTTAACTGTAATGAATTATAACTTCATACTAAGAGTGTGTGTCTATTATTCCCATTTTTTCTCTACTATGATGTTCTATATTCAGCTAGTACATATTTCAATGTTCTTCAAGTGCATTTATCCCTAATTGTGGGATCATTCATTATTGGAAAATTTGGAATACTGAAAAAAGTTTGCTACTTACAGGAAAACCAGCATTCATGTATAGTATGGGAGGGCTTGCTGAATACTGCGTTGTGCCAGCAAATGGAGTGTCTGTATTACCAGACTCATTGCCATATACAGAGTCTGCAATTCTAGGATGTGCTGTTTTTACTGCTTACGGCGCTATGGCTCATGCAGCTCAAGTGCGTCCTGGTGATTCTGTTGCTGTTATTGGAACTGGAGGTGTTGGTTCTAGGTAAATAATCTATTTTTGGAAGATTTTTATGCTGTTAAATCTTCACCTAGCTGTGCCTATTGCCTTTTGTAGTTGTCTTATTTATCTTGAGTTAATAAGAAAAAAACATAGTTCTTGTTTGTGATATGCAAAACATTATATGTGCTAGCCATTGGCAATTGAGAACTTGAGAAGAGCTATATAAATTGTAGAAACCCCACTGGTCACTAGATTAGTTAATACTCATTTACGGTATAATTGGGAACCAGTAGATTTCCTATGTTGACCATGTATCAGCTCTATTGGCTCTAATCAAATTGTGTATCCTTTTAACTTTGTCACCCATTCCAGTTGTTTACAGATAGCTAGAGCCTTTGGTGCCTCAGATATAATTGCTGTGGATGTACGGGATGAAAAGCTACAGAAAGCAAAGACATTTGGTGCTACTCACACTGTAAATTCAGCAAAGGAAGATCCCATTGAAAAGATACTTGTATGTGCATTTCTCTATATGTATCTACCTTGAATCAATATTTGTTAGATAAATTCCATTAGAAAACTTTCAAAGCAAAAAGACCTTCTATGGCTCTTGAATGACTTCTATATCACAAAATTTAAAAGGGATTTGCTGTGTATTTCAATATGTAAAAAGGAAGAGCAGTTCATTCATTACATGTTTATATTGACCTTGACATACTTAATGGTTTGTGTACTCTGCCAAATCACCTTTTTACATACACACACTGCCTGTTGGCTCCTGATATGTTATCTGCTCAAACTATCATGGCATCATTTTGTTCACTTGAAGAGACTCTCTTTTTTAATTGTTTACATTATCACACAGGAAATTACTGGTGGAAAGGGTGTTGATGTTGCTGTGGAAGCCTTGGGGAAACCACAGACATTTGCTCAGTGCACACAAAGTGTGAAGGATGGGGGGAAAGCTGTGATGATTGGACTGGCACAAGCTGGTTCTTTAGGAGAGGTGGATATAAATCGGCTTGTTCGCCGAAAGGTGTGTTCTCTTACTTAACTGTTGTCAATGTGATTGTTACCGGTACTCCCACATATAACCACTACCTCCATTCAGAATGAATTTAAACTGCTTATTATGATTATAACATATTAATGTTTGTTTTGTCATCAACTTCGGTTTTCCTTTTTCCAATTTCTCTTTAGTAGCCATCCTCTTTCCCTGGCTAAACTGAAGTTTGGCTTTTAAGGACTAGAAAGTAGAAGTAATTTGCCTTTACTTGAACAAACTGATTGAAGATGATCTTTTGGTTGAAATTGTACATGCCAAGGGGCCTCTTTGAAACCTAATTCAGTGCAAATTATGAGAAATATTTAGACTGAAAATATTTAGTAGTCTTTGTTGAAGACTAAATGAATCCGTGAGAGAAAATCTGAAAGAGAACTAAATTGAGGTGAAAAGATGATTGTATTCAACCCAATTGAAAACAGTTTACAATTCTGTTTATATAACAGTTACAGTTATGTAACTATCAACTAACCTGAGTTAGTTAGTGACAGCTGTCCTAACTGTTAACAACTCACTATAGATTAACTACTAACTATAGTTAAGCCTTACATATTAGCTGAAGGAAAAAGAAAACTACTACACCGAGTAAGTGTACTCCTATACCCCCCGCAAGCTCATGAGGGGTTGGCAGAATGCTTTTCAACCACTCTGAGCTTGGACCTATATGTAGTAAAATTAGGAGTGAGGGCCTTTGTGAGAATATATGCTCTTTGATCAACAGCTGGAACATGAACAACTTGAAGGTGCTTGGCAATGACTTTCTCCTTGACAAAAAATAAATCAAGTTCCATATGTTTGGTGCGAGAATGCATCACAGGATTATGAGCAAGAGCAACAGTGCTCATATTGTCACAAAATGATAGGAGTTGCATGAGAATTTATCCATGTGACCTCTGCTGTAGCCAAAGCCAGACTACGATATTCAGCTTCTATGCTGGACCTAGCAACCACAGATTGCTTCTTAGACCACCAAGATGCCAGATTTGAGCCAAAGAAACTGCTGCTCTTGAAGTAGACCTTCAGTCATCTGGGTCAGAAGCCCAGTCAGCATCAGAATATGCATGCAGTGAAAATGGAGGTCCAGAAGAGGAAGGAAGGAAGGAAGCTTAAGCCAAAACTAATAGTGCCTGCCAAGTATCTGAGAATCCTTTTTATTGCTGCCCAATGCTGTTCAGTGGGATCTGACATAAATTGACAGACCTTGTTGGCCAAGAAACTAATTTCAGTTCTGGTGATGGTTGCATACTGCAAAGCACCCACAACAGATCTGTATAGAGTGGGATCAGAAAAAGACTCATACCCTGATTTGGTTAACTTGCAGCCACCAACCATTGGAGAGGAGATGGAATTAGCTTCATCCATCTTGGTTTTAGTCAACAGATCTCTTGTATACTTGGACTGAGTTAGAATAAGAGCACATTAGGCTGAGGTCTGACTTCAATACCCAGAAAATAATCCAGATTACCTAAATCCTTTAAAGAAAACTCAGAATTAAGTTTAGTAACCAGGATTTAATGAAATTAGGATTGTTGCCTGTGACAGTAATGTCATCAACATACACCAACATGTAGATCACAGTGCTGGATTCAGTGTAGATGAATAATGAAGTATCACATCTGCTGGACCTGAAATTGTATTGAAGAAGAGTAGCCTTAGGTTTGTCAAACCAAGCTCTAGGAGCTTGTTTTAGGCCATAGATGGCTTTGTGCAGCTTGCACACAAGTTGCTTGTTGCTGTTTTCAAAACCAAGAGGCTGACTCATGTAAATATCCTCTTCAAGAATGCCATTTAAAAATGCATTGTTGACATCTAAATGTTGAAGACTCCAGTTGTGAGTGATGGCAAGAGACAAAAGAATTCTGACAGTTACTGGTTTGATTACAGGAGGATGTCTCATTGTAATCATAACTAAGTTTCTGATGAAATCCCTTTGCTACAAGTCTTGCTTTGTACTTGTTGATAGTGCCATCAGGGTTTTCCTTCACCCTAAACACCCATTTACAGCCAATTGGAGCCCTAGATGGAGGCAGTTTAGTAAGAGTCCACGCAACATTTTTCATCAAAGCATCATGCTCAGTCTTCATTGCAGCAAACCAAGTAGGATTGGAAAAAGCAGTTTTTGTTGACTTGGGCTCAGAATGAGCTAGAAGAAGAGTAGGATGAAGTCTAGGATTGACAACACCAGCTTTAGCTCTTGTGCACATTGTGACAAGATCATTTTGAGAAGTAGTAGCTTGAGGTAAAGAAGCTGTTGCAGGGGAAGGTGAAGGTACCTCGGCAGTAGAAGCCTCAATATTAGTTTCTTCCAAAAATGAATTCGAGTGAAGTGCTAAAATATTCAGTATATTTTACTAAATGACAATAGATTCCTTTAGTGTAGCAAACTAGCCTCATTTATTTTACTAAATGTCAGTAGCATATTTTAAGGGAAAAAGCCACTCTAAAGTGAGATTGTCTCTGAAGCAAGCAAGGAATGTTCAGGGGGTTAAGATCATGATGTACTTTAAATTAAATGAAGGGTGGATTCATTCTAACTTACTTTAGAGGAACCTTGTTTTATCTTAATACACCTTCAGTACCTAAAATGAATATATTCAAACATTACAAAAGTTTTAAGTTTATCAAACACACTCACTTAAGTTTAATATTGTTTTGCGTTTTGTTAACATGTGAAATTAAAATAGAAACTATCAACTGAAAAGTAAAAGCATTTAATATATTGAAAATCCAAAAAGCATTTGATATTTTCTTCAATTACTAGGATAATATAATCAGGGACAAAAATGCTTCTTAGCCTGTGTAGGACGCATGTTAACAAAACCCGTTTGTTTTCTGCAATGTTAATTGATTGTATTCTCTTTTCATCTAAAAATGTTAAATTCTTATTTGAGCAGATACAAGTTATTGGCTCATATGGAGGCAGAGCGAGGCAAGATCTTCCTAAGTTAATTAGACTGGCAGAAACAGGAATCTTCAATCTTGGCCATGCTGTTTCTAGAACATACACCTTTGACGAGGCAGGAAAAGCATTCCAAGATCTCAATGAAGGAAAAATTGTCGGTCGAGCTGTGATCGAGATAATATAGCTCTATATTCCCAGCAATGCTTTTCTGCAGCAGCAATAGCTCTGCTTCTCACACCCTACAAGATATACATGCTTTGGAGTTGCAAGGTGTTGGTGCCCTGAGAACACAAATAGATAGATGTCCTCTGATGTGTCATTGCAGGGACATGTTCAAATGAAAACTGTTTTTCTTTTTGTGCATTGCTTTGCTTCTAAGTTCTAACTCATGTAATCAAATAGGTACACCAAGGTGAAGAATAATAGTCTCTGAATGCTCATCATTGGCATGCCATAAAACTGATGATGAAAAAGCAGGAAAATAACAGAAAAGCTAGACATGCTCCAAGAAAGTAAATTTAAAAAAAATGTTTCCAAAATGAATTTTTGTACAAATTATGGGTGAATGTGGCTTTTACTTTTTAACTTTACGTACTTAGAGCAGCCAAATTCTTGAAGATCCTTTGTTAAATAATCATTGCATCTCCAACAATGTCGGAAATAGGATCCTAATTCACATTTGTTGGTACTCTCCAAGGTATAGATTTAAATCCTAGTGCTTAGCAGTCCCACTAAACAACTCCATAAATTTAATAAACTTGGAGTTTACGTACCTTGAAAATTATTCGAAATATCCAATGTTAATTTTCAACTTCCCAAACTCCATAACAATACAAACAAAGTAGAGAAAAAAATATTGATCAACGGTTTTTCAACTTTCCAAACTCCATAACAATACAACTCCTAATTCACATTTGTCAAAGTTTACACGATCACAGGAATTTGATTAAAAGATTTTACCTATGATTCAACTACATAACCGGATCCAGATCATGTTAAAACACCAATTAAATTAGTTTAACAAATTAAACCAAGACCTAAAAGTCTCGCTTATTGAATTTTTGGTTCAATTTTTAAAATATTGTTTTGAGTTTTGACAAGCACGGTCTCGTTCAATGGCCATTCCTTTCCAAAGAGATTCCCTAATGCCCCCGGGGTATACAAGTGAGTTGTAAGGATACATACATGTGCCTTGGCGGTACTGGAATTACTTATCCTTGCTACGTCAATAAAACAGAGGGAATAAAACGGCATTCAATTTTTGCAGTTTCAGATATTATTGATGAATCGAATAAGTAATGTACAAAATTTCTGAAACAAGCATACACGCATGCTTGTCCATCATCCAAAAATGGATCGGAAAACTGCTTAATCTCTATTACAGTCAAGGCAATGAATCAAACTAAGCTCCTTTAAAAGTTCCAAGTTCCATTCGTTTGAAGGTAACTTTACTGAATTTCCCCTAGCACCACCTATTCTTCTTTATGGTACTTGTTTTTATATCTGAGGCAAGCATCGGAGGGGTTCTGCCCTGGTTGAGCTCTAACACGAGTAGACCTACGAAGAACAGACTCATCTACAAACCTGTGCATCAAATCCTTAGATGTTTTCTGGAGTTCTGAGCTGAAAACATAAAAATAAAAAGAACGAATCTCAGAAAACAAGGGGGGGGTGGATTAAAAAATAAAATCTTAACTAATAAAGTGAACACAGAGGCAGCTTTCAATCTTCACTCTATTCCAAAAGTTTCAAAAAATTCCTATCTAATTCAGATGTTTGTTACCTAAACTACTACAAATTAGTACTATTAAAGTAAATTTAAATCCCAAGAAGAACAGCGAAACATAATTTTTTGGGTAAAAACCACTAGATAGTATTAATTCCATAGCTTCCCTTCCCTTTTCTTTGTTTTCTCAACTCTCCTCTCCACCACTTTTTCTCTTAATTTTGCATGGTTAAAGTTTTAAATTCTTGTACTCAGTTAAATATAGTACGTTTATTCACAACATCTAAATCAGAAACATGATAGATGGAAATAATGTCACTATCATGGTCACTAATATAACCACATTTATAATAAATTTAGAGAATATTATATTTCACTTAAGCCACAGCCAACAACTCCAGAATATTGATTAGCCCAACTTGAAGATCCTTCTACATAAGTAGAACATTATCAATCTAACATCACACACACAACAGCAAAATATCATTTATTTTTATCTGCTAACAGTACAAGCGACCTTAGAAGCATATGTGCACATTGGACAAGTCTAAAAACCAAGGCTTCTGCTGAAGTATGCATCAAGATATAACTTAATTATCATGCAAATAGAAAACAAGGGAAAAAGCCATCTAGGTATTCTTCATACATTGAAAAACAAATCTGACTCACCATATTGTACTATAATATTTTTCTAGCTGCTTTCGCAGTACCCTTTCCCGCTCACCCTTGCAATTCAGTGAACTCATCAATGCATCAAGCTATTCAAGCAAGCCAACAGAAAATTAGGAAAGAAAAATGTGGACAAATAATAATGGGAATATAGAAAGCTGTTTTCATCTAGTACCTCTTCCTTACTGCTGTAGTATCCCCACTTCTTGGAGTCACAGCTTTCAACAAATATCCTCCCATAACGACAGAACCACCAATAATTATTGTAATCTCTGTCCTTACCTAATGGGCTCCTACGAATAAATCGCTTCTCCATCTCCCGTTCGAAATATTCTTTCTGTACAATAGGCAATGTCAATAAAAGATCAATTTAAGGAACAGACAACAATCTAAACAGGGAGATAGGCAGCACCCTCTGTTCGTCACTATTCTTCTCTGATGAATCCTTATCAGCCTTCAACTGTTTTGGTGATTCCTTTCTGGATAATTCTTTTCCATTTTCCGTTGGTTCTTTCAGCTCTGAATTTAACTTCTTAAGTGTCTTTTTTGGAGCAGAATTTAAATGCTTGATCCCACTACAAATTAATTTTTAAAAGGAAATAAAGTGAAATGTAATAACCACCAAATTTTTTTTGGTGAACTTAATAATAACCTCCAAATAGAATAAGGTGTTTTGTAGATATATATTGGTAAGCAGAAACAGCACACATGATAAAATCTAACCTTCTGCCCAATGGATCATTTTGCCCAGATGGTTCTATCTCTATAATTCTTTTCTCTCCCACATCTCCATTTTGTATACTATTGTTTGCTAGGACATTTTCACCGTTCAGATGATACCCATCCACAAATCCATTGCTTTCCGACTCAGCTTTCAACCGCTCCTTTTCTTCTCTTCTCCTTCTACCATTTTCCAAAGCTTCTCCCCTTCTAGTGGCCCCAAGTGCCTGTCGCTGTTCAATAATCTCATCTAACTTTCCCCTGAAAATTGCAGTTTCAAGGGCCCGATTGACCAATTCGCCTAAGATTCTTAATTTAGCACTGGCATCTACAAGGCCATAATGTCCCCGTTTTATAGTTGTTTTATGTTGCCATAGTTCAGGAATATTGATCATCTCTAGAAAATGACATAAATATTCTGTCCAATTATTTGTTGTAATCTGAAAATAAAAACGAATGAGACATTGTCACATTAAAAACAATAATGAAAAAACCATCAACCAAGTCACAAAGGATACCAGACATAGGAAGAAGAAATATTCAACTGGGGGTCAAGCCATCTCACGAAATATGGACAATTATCTATTGCTCATACTAATACTAACAAAAAATTAATGTAAGTGAGATGGTAACCTTAGACTTCAATTTTCGATTCTTCACAGCCAAAGAGTATTCATCGTCATCTTTGATGAGAAGTCGAAAAAGTGCTGCATGAGATTCCACAACGAGAGCCACATTGCTATCCTTATGACAGATTGCAATTTCAAAATCTTCTAGAGAGTAGGGGCTCAGCTGCAACAGTCTACCAAAGGAACTAAGAAAATCCCAAACCATCAAGAGTTCCCCTACACAACTCATTGGAATATTGAAGCTTTTTGCTGGAGAAGGACGATCAGTGAAAACAGGATCATCTGGACTAGGGATCACCAATAGATCATCAATGGGGTATTTGATTGCTGCATCCTTGGGTTGACCATTTTCTGGAAATTTTGTGGTTACAGAAACCTTTTAGATAAAACTAAATCACAAGGGAAAGGGGTTTCATGATTTTTTTGTTAGAGATATTATGTATAGTTATAGGTATATGATGTAAAGGGAAAATATATCTGACCGTTGTAGTTTCTAAACCATAAGAGAAAATGCTTTCTATGTAGTACATAGGTAAACAACAAGAAGAGATTCACCTGCAGTCCCACCACACCAGCCAGCCAATTCCAACAAAATAGAGACAAAGAGGAGATAAGGGAGAAAAATGACTTCCAAAACTCCAGGACTCATGATAAGTATTTTATCAGGAAACAAATGAATTAAACAACTTCACATAATAAAAGGACAGAACCAAATTAACATGTGGCCCAAAATGATTTCAATCTCTAAACTCTACCTTTCTCTTGGACAGAATCATCGACTTGTGCACCATCCAACTTCTTTTTACAGGTATCGGTGTCCTCCCGTGATTCCTAAACATGACAAATTTAGGACAGAAAATAATGCAATAAAATTAATTAAAAAAATAATAAACCAATCATAAAAGCCATATATTAGGATTTCTAAACCATGTTCTTATACTATCTCATTTATCAATAATATAATACTTCTATAAAAGAGCAAAAAGAAACAGAAACTTTCATATTTCCCTTATCCTGTGTACCTCGTGTTTCCTTTTCTTGGAGCAAACTAAAAGTCCATCTTTGTAAAAAACCCTTCCTCTTAACTCTTCAGGAATGTCAGTTGATATTCCATGATTTTTAGCCAGTTCATCATGTAAAACCCAAGGGGCATTCCGATATGTAGACTCACGAATAAAAGACTTCAAAATATTTCTACTAAAAAGCGGCTTCTTATGCACCAAATCTTCTGCACTGACTTCTGCTTGTTCTCTTATATTCTTGTTTTTGTCAAGCCAAGCTACCTCATAAGAGACTGTGTCAACTCCTTTCTGAATGACTTTTAATATTTTGCATGGATGAACTCCATCATCCTTTTTCCAATGTAGTTCAGCACCCACAAACAACTGTTCCTGCAATTTCTCACCAATAGAATCAGCAAGATCCTTCAAAGGGAGCATACCTGCAAAAACAAAAGATCACAAATCAGTCCAGTACAAAGTGAAAAATATTGCAAAATTTTGGATGAAAAGCAATGTATAATCAAACTTGTATCAACAGCTGGCATATGTATCAATAACATTTTATGTAGCAATTCTTAAACATGCATGGTTTTTGTAGTTGAGAATCTCAATTCTCAGAAACATGTCTTCTACTATTTTTCATAACTGTTCACGAAACACATTTAAGTAGTCTTAACTCCAGACAAGTTGTTAATCACTTAACCACTTCAATTTAATCTCAGCAAGTGCTGCCAGCATTATAACCCAAATAGTCAAAAGTCTAATATAATGAACAAAAATATATGATATACAAGGAGAATAATCAAAATGTCAATGCTCACAATGTCAAGGACTTCTCTAAGAAAAACAGAAGTCTTTATATTCATCCAAAAAATAAACCTAGAACACACTTTCATTTTCTGTACAGCATTCTATGATCAAAAGTTAAGACCTTCTATGACAGCTCACAATAGAAGCAATACGTATAAAAGGATATATCAAAACTGAAACTCTAGTTGTCTCAATGTCTAAAAGAAGAAATCTAAACAATATGGGGATTATCCTGGTGGGATATACATGAATAGGCTTAAAATGTATACATGTTTAACCAGCTGAATAGTAAAATATCAACTAGTTAGTCAAAGTCTCTAGTCCACAAAAGTCAGGAAACACAATATCGAGGGCATCATATTGGAGGTACCGTATGTACTGAAACATAAGTTGATAATTAATAGAATAAAAATGGGAACCTAGTTTCAACCCTTTGGTAGACACTTGATAACTACACATCCAGACAAAACAGGAACCCCAAACTTCAGTGCAACACGAAAGTACAAACGTAACAAACCTACTCTCATTTAGTCATTTTCTCTTTTGAATACCATCATTGGATCAAAATAGAATCAGAACCATATTTTGGCTGATGTAGAGGGATTATAATTGAAGACAACATTATAATTATTCATGTAGAACAAAAAGAAATATATACAGAAATGCATAAAGTAAAAAAAAAAGTATGCATAAGTGTATGGACATATATTACTTCATCACAGAACTCAGAAGAGAGTAGTTCTTACTGTATTGAATAATCCTTAAAGCAATAGTCATTAATTCTTTAGGAAACTGTTGAACTTTCTCGGTAGCAAGTTGTTCAGACACCAAAGCCTCTTCATATGTCAAGCCAGTTTTTCCAGTGACTTTACACATCCAAACCCTCTGGCGGTATAGATTCAATCGCTTCAAATAATCACTACTCCTTGTTAAGGAACCATTATCTCTCATTGCCAGAACTAAGGATGGAATGACAAAGACATATATTATTAATTAACTTTGCAAAAACTAGCCTAAAATGCTAAAAAAAACTAGACAAACGAATCAATATATTTTAACCACTTTCAAGTTACAGTTAAAAAGCAACAATGCCAAAAGTAAAACAACAACAACAGATAACTACATAGGATACTGATAATCTTGAAAGATTTCTTTTGTAAATCGAATTTGGTAAACAGGCTCATCTGGCTTCAAATCCTCAGGAGGCTCGGCCAAGGAAAAAGGTTTTCTCCTTAAAAGTGGCATTGCGGATGAACCTCAGTTCTCATCAAACAGAGAATTGCACCCTACACCGACAATTTGATAGAACAGAAACCAGTCAGTGGCATGATCTTAGCAGTTCCATTGATTAGGGGGCAAATAATAAAAGAATCTCAACAGTTCCAGAACAAGCAATGAGGAGCCACAACACAGAAGCCAACTCAAATAATATACATCGGCACTACAGTTAGTTCTAACTGTCTGAATTATTTTTAAGAAAATCACAATATCTGAATTTTGATAAAGAAAGTTACAAAGGAAGGAAGAAGAAAAAAGTATCTTCATTGTTTTCTATTTGGTCTCCTTCCTCAATCACAAGCAGCTTAAAAACTAAACAAATGAAAATTAAGACCAGTCTAACCCAAAACAAGCAGCAGATACACTTTCCTCACTGAAATACACAACTTTGAACCGAATAACAATCTCATGTCACTCAAACTCACTCGTTGAAGCCATTATTCTCAGAAGCAGGAACCCTAAGAAAATCCCAAATCCCAAAATTGATAACTAACAAACAACGAAAACCAATCCGCAACAATCTTAACGACAAAATTGAAAAACACCACAAAAATCCAATCTAAAACCAATGCAACATGCTAAAAAAGCAACACGAGGTCGAAACAAAACCCCGAGACGTCGGTTCAAAAACCCAAAAAACAAAAAAAGAGAGAAGACAATTACACATATTTATTTTTCCAAGTAATGCACGCTACGCAAAGCCCAACATTGAAAATCAAAGCGTAGAGCATCGCAGAATCCCATGAAGAAACCCGACGCAAGAGAATAGAAGAAAACCCTAGAATGCGACCCTATTAGGGGATCACATAATAACGCGTAACTCTCGGGGCACCGAAATAATACGCAAACGCCACTGCAAAACGCGGCAACAAATGTCCAAAACGCAAACAGAGAAAGGAACGAAGGCGCCATCCCGCATTCACGAGAGGCACCGAATCCGAAACGAAGGGACAATCTTGAATCGGCGAAAAAACCCGGTTCCCGCCACAAGCAATTAGCGGTTGAAAATTAAAATTAATTAATTAATAAATGAATAAGTCAAAAGTTGCAGAGTGGAAGAGAGAGGGATTAAGTGTGTGTTGTGTGTGAAATGCGAAGAGAGAGAATGAGAGAGAGAGGATCTTACAGTGAAGAAGTTTGGTGAATGGTTTGAAAGGAGAAGCGAGACAGTTGAGTTTGTGTGTTCGTTTTGTATATTCGGAATTGCGAGCCAAGTTGTTTCTCACGTTTTCGCTTTCTCTCCCCTCCTCGTGTGTGGGAAAAAAAATACACATTTTTATGCACTTGTAACTTTGTACCTAAGTTGTTAGAATCAATAACTATTAATCTATAATTTATAAATATTAATAATAAAAATTATCCTAATTAATGAATATTTTTATTGAATAATTTTATTTTTAAATTTTAAATTTTTCTTTTAATTTATACTAACTTTTCATTATTTTTATATTATTTCTTTTTTATTTTTTTATTGAGCTATTTTTTTATTCAAAAAATTTAGAGAGTCATGCCTCTAGTAATAAAAAAAGAATATATTTCAATTTCCGTGGCAAATTTGCAATTGCATCCCTTGCCAATTTAATATTGTGGCCCGCGACCCCAACACGTGTTTATTCTCGCTGCATCTTGGAATTCAAATTTCAACTTGTCAACCAGCATTTACGTGCTCTTGGAATCAAAGCATTGGGATTAACTAAAAAGGACTAAGTTAATAAACTGGACTGGGTGAGATTATTAAGGGAGGACCATGAAGGGATTTGAACCCTAACCATCTTTATAACCCACTTCTCATCCTAAAAGCTAAAAATCATAAACAAATAGTTATATAGGAGTTAATTAGATGTTTAGTTCATATTTTTCATTATTTGCTTGTTTATTACCATGAGCATTCAAATAGTAACATAGTGTTAGAATTGAGTAAGAGAGACAATAAATTGAATCAACATGAAAATTAATTAATTCGCTAAGAGCCATGATATTCTAAACCAATATTTATGGTCGGCCTACAACTTACTTGCATGACTGACTTGAGTGACAACTTAGGTTATTAGAACTATTAATACAGTCAGGCTTAACGAGCACCTCCTTGATCCAAGCACTTGAAGGGTGCAATTGCTTGAGCGTAATTTAAGTTCTGCTGCAAGTACACGAGCTTATAGAATAGGAAATTAATGGGATGAGAGCTTGCATTATGAAATTATTGAGAATTTTGGGTCCAATTAATATGTGTTGATGAGACCACACAATGCCAAACTTACCGTTGGTGAAAACTCGAAGGCTATCGAAAAAAGGAGAGTCGGGGAATCTTGCTATATGACATTTTTGGCCAACTCCTTAGCTATTGATATTGATTTTCACCCAACACACTAAATTCCCAACTCTTTTCCTATTCATATCGTCAAATATTGTCTTATTTATAATTATTATCACTTGAGTATTTAAGAGATGATGCGGTCGTGCATAATTATATACAGGTCATCTTGAGTGCCTATTAAATTGCCAAAAGCATGCATATATATATATATATATATATATATATATATATATATATATATATATTCATCTCAATTAAGTATGATCTTCTCAAACAAATGTAATTTTTCTCGCAATACGTCAACAACAACAACAATGCCTTATCCCACTAGGTGGATCGGCTACATGGATCAACTTCCGCCATAATGTTCTATCAAGTACCATACTTCTATTCAAAGGCTCAAAATCAGAATTAGGTTTTGCATGACGTTGAAAATGAAGAATATCACTAGTAGTATAAATGTCATGTTACGTGTTATATACGGAGACAGCGTTAATACATCCTAGTTTTTTTTTATTTTTATGATTATACATCCTAGTTATAGGGATACATGCTTATTCTGATTATCCGTAGAAACTTATCCGATTTTGGAGTTTTGTCGTGAGTTTATATATTTATGGTAAGATTAGTTTATTAGTCTTTTAATTTATTTTTTAGGTTTGATTTGATTTTCTAACTTTTTTTAGATTCAATTTGATTTTTTAATTTTTAAAATCAATTTAATTTGATCTTGTCACTTTGTGAATACTTAAAATTACTTAATAACTATTTTAAACACCACAAAACATACATTTAGAAGGTAGAATCAAATTTAAACGGTATGATTACTTAAATTAATTTAGACAGCGTGACAAAAATTGAACTGATTTAATAAATTAGAATATCAAATTGAACCCAAAAAAAAAAATAGAAAACTAAATTAAATTAAAAAAAACAGATAACCAAATCAAACTTGAAAAATAAATTAGAGAAAAAAAAAGCTGATTTAACTTATATTTATTGATTATGGTTTTTGGGATACCAATAGGATAGCCGTTTTCCACAACTTGCAATTCCGTGGAAATCACTTTGAGTGGCTTATGATTTGCTACGTGAATATTATTTTGACAAATTTATAATTAGGACAATAACAAATGCACGGTAAATACAAACACGTAAATATTATAAGGAGTAAAAAAAAGGTTTTTTTTTTTTTTTTCTTTTATAATGAGCCAAACATGGGTGGAGGAAATTGCGCTATGGCAATCACCATTGACTGGAATCTTTTTTGCTTTCGAGTTTTATTCGGTGGAATTATGGGTTAGTGACCTATTGGGAATGCATTGTTGACCTGCCTCAAGAAACTCGAGAGAAGAGTGGTTATGCCCGTGATGACCCTCTTGCATTGTTATTTAGTCTAGTTGACAAAACGTTTGATTATATATGTTTACGAACAAAACAAAAATTACCTAATTAACTTTTTTAAGGACCTAATTAAGACTTTTAAGACGATAAAGATCCAGCATGCATATAGCTAATTTTAAATTTATGTTACAAAAACTTTTTCCTAATACTAGTCCGATAATGAATTCAAATGATACAAGTCATTAAGAAAATAATATACCAAAAGAAGAAGCATTTCGAACTTACATCGTATATAGTACTCTCATAAATTGAATAAAGATGGTTTATTGAGCAATAAGCATGGTACGGCTAAAAAGTAAAATAAAGTAGTATCTATATTTGTAGAATAATATATAATTCCCTCTTCCAATTCACCAAGACACTAACCAGAGAGTATACATTGCGAACTTTGAAGCTGTTTAGTGATAATAATAAGGTTGGGCCACCCAAATGGTGCCAGTATTTCCAATCTTAAAGTTCTCAAATACCCATACGATGACTGCTACCTAGCAAGTATAAACAACATGTGGACATAAAATACTAAGCACTATAAACAACAGGTGGACGTAAAAAGCCAAGTATAAACAACATAAGTCCCAAAAAGAAGAAGAAGAAGAAATCATTGTTATTTATTTATAAAATGGATCACAATGATACTTGTGGAATTTGGTTGGTTGAAGATTTGGATTATTGTCTTTATGGGCACCGTGTGGCCCAGAAATCATTGACCCAAAATATGGACCGATGATCTGATATGATATGCATCATGCATCTTATTTTGTTTTATTTTTTTGGCCGACAATTATCAACAGATCAAAGTGACACACTTTTGTTTAATGCTTCAATGTGAACTCGACCTACTGAATCATGGCCAAACACTAGTTCTTCCCCCATGTCTCCCAAAACACCGTGCTGGAATTGCATTTTGTCCTCACAAATTAGTTAGATGTCCCACACAGGTTAATTGAACTCAATCTCTTGTAATAACTTTCTGTTTTTTCAGGGGGGTTTAAGGACTTGAGATCGATCATTGGCCACAATCTTCCATGTTCCGGCGCATAAAATGAAGTGAACCGATATTTTTTGTAAAAAATAAAAAAGCGGCAAAGATGATTTCTTAGTTCACTACAAAAGAAAAAATCTTCATAATTTAAAAACACTTTAAAAATTATATTTATTTTATTAAAAAAAATGAATAATAACTTAAACGTTTAACAGTTTAACTTGTCATATGAACGATTGTCTTATTTTACTTGACAAATGGTTGGAATGTTTTTATTTCATGGATTAAAAGTCTATTCGCAAGAATGTAAGCATGAAAATGTAACATTTTTATGTTACAAATTTTAAAAAATATTTTCAAATATTGTTGATTAGGAATGTCATAATTTTATTTTTTATTATGTTTTTTCATGTTTTTATTTCCCACAAAGAGGGAGGAGAATGTGATATTTGCATCGGAATATGGAAAGTTATCATATAATTAATACAATGTATTTTTTTATTATTTAAGTTATTTTGAATTTTAAACAATAATCCTAGAAATATTAAAATGTAATCAAACATCTTTTTAAATATATCCAAGAATAATAACATTTTTAGTCATATATAATTCTTTGGAATATGATTCATGAAAATATAATATTATTCCATGAAACAAACTGGCTTTAGAGATAACAAGAAATATTTATACTATTAAAATATTTATTTCCTCTTTTTATCTTTTTCTTTTTTTATAAATTTAATTAATTATTTTTAGTGGAGCTAGTCTCCAAGCTTCTTAATCATATTTTTTTATTTAGAAAATTCAAACTCATGAATCAAGATCATACTCAAGAGATGTACATTTTATCTCTTTTTGGAGGCATTACTTGGTTTGAGATTATTGTAGTTTTGCATACATACAGTGAGTGTTTGTGTGTGTCTTGGATCCATGTTCGCCCTCAAATTCACGTCAAAAGTTGGAAGAAAACGCAGAACAAGGCTTTTATTGATTATGTGAATCCATGTCCAAAGTAGACGAGGCATTACCAAACATACTATATGGCTTTTATTAACTTTTTTGTATAATTTTTTTTAATTATTTTCTTTTTGTTTTTCACATGTATTCTTATTTAAAGGCAAATTTATCTTGAGAAGTTAAATATGGACATTCGGTCAAAATATGAATCTTAATTTATCATATTACGTAGACTACCATCTCTTCCTAATTAAATGACTTGAGATCATAAAGAGATACTAGTGGTGTATTATTAGTAACGGATCACATAGTAAATTGAAACGTGATTTGAGCATCATGCCATTTACCACCGCACTAGTGGCGATTATGTTATGAGCTACGCCCACCTTTCTTTCCTCGCCCTTTCATTATGACTACTACAGCACCAATAATAAACTTTACGTAGTATAATAGTATTAACATCATCATGATAACAATACACACACGAATAGGTAACGTCGGTGACGGAGCACAACAGCAAATAACGTTGCCAAAAAAACATCGTAGTACAACATTACATTGACGTACATGTTGGAAAGAAAAAACAAACCGTAAAAAGCAACACATTACACATTGCTTTGCAGCAGCAATGGGTGAAAAAACCAACTAAAGCAAAGCAAAAACACAAACCTCCCTCCCTCCCTCCACTCTTTGTCTTATTTCTCTTTCTCCTTTTTTTTGTTTTTGTTTTTGCACTTCGCCGGAGATAATGCTGCCGCCGTTGGTTAATTCTCCGGCTTCCCTCCGGCGCCGGTGATACCAATACCATGCAAGAGACCCTCCTCACTCTCCCTCTCTCCCACCACGAAGACATCCACATTCGCGCCAAGAAGAAGAAACCGCAACAGCATCATCACAAACCGGGAAGCGACAACAGCCACCCCACTCGCGTATCGCGGCGCGTGAGCCCGGCGGTGTCTCCGTCCTCCGGCGGCGAGAAGTCCCTCCCGAACGGCGACATCTACAGCGGCGCCCTGTCGGGGAACGCGCCGCACGGCACCGGCAAGTACCTCTGGTCCGATGGGTGCATGTACGAGGGCGAGTGGCGGAAGGGCAAGGCTTGCGGCAAAGGGAGATTCTCCTGGCCCTCTGGTGCCACCTACGAGGGCGAATTCAAGTCGGGTCGAATAGACGGGTTCGGATCCTTCATTGGCGTCGACGGCGACATGTACAGAGGCTCCTGGGTCGCCGACCGAAAGCACGGCTTCGGCGAGAAAAGATACGGTAACGGTGACGTGTACGAAGGTTGGTGGAGGTGCAACCTGCAAGAGGGTGAAGGGAGGTACACGTGGCGGAACGGGAACGAGTACGTCGGGGAGTGGAGGGGTGGTGTTATTTCGGGGAAGGGGGTTCTGGTTTGGGCGAATGGGAACCGTTACGAAGGGTATTGGGAGAATGGCGTCCCTGTGGGTAAGGGTGTTTTCACATGGTGTGACGGGAGCACGTGCGCCGGGAACTGGGGGAAGGAGTTTGTGGAAGAGGCACGTGAGGAGAAGATGAAGAGGTCTTCGGTGGATGGCTGTAAGAGTGTGAGTTTTCCCAGGATTTGCATTTGGGAGCTCGACGGTGAAGCTGGGGACATAACTTGTGACATTGTTCACAATGCGGAGGCTTCTATGTTTTACAGGGATGGTACTTCTACTACTACTACTGGTGAATCTGAGAATGGTGGAGATAATAAGAGTCTTTGTTGGTCTCTTGATGGTACTGCCGGTGGGGATGTTAAGAAGCCTGGTCAAACTGTGTCCAGAGGGCACAAGAATTATGATCTCATCCTTAATCTTCAACTGGGTATTAGGTATTGTTATTATTATTATTGCTTTTTTGGAGTTTTGCTTGCTATGTTTAGTTTCATCTCTCTCTCTTTTTTTTTTTTTTAATTATGGTGTTTTTGTTGTAGGTACACTGTTGTCAAGCATGCTTCTATTGTGAGAGAGCTTAGGCCAGGGGATTTTGATCCTAAGGAGAAGTTCTGGACGAGGTTCCCACCGGAAGGGTCTAAGTTTACACCCCAGCATCATTCAGTGGACTTCAGGTGGAAAGACTATTGTCCCATGGTGTTCAGGTGTGAACAGTAACAATTTTTCTTCTGTGTTGGTTTTTCTTTGTATTGATTGATGTGTTTTTGTTTTTCTTAGTAAGGAAAGATTGGTTATTGGTTGTGGATGGTATACTAATTGTGTCTGTGTCTTGGTGGTTACTTGTTGGTTGGTTGGTTGTTGGGGTATTTAGACATCTAAGGGAATTATTTGCCATAGATCCTGCGGATTACATGCTTGCTATTTGTGGAAGTGACACACTTAGGGAGATGTCTTCTCCGGGCAAAAGTGGAAGCATCTTTTATCTCACTCAAGACGACCGCTTCATAATTAAGACCGTCAAGAAGTCTGAAGTCAAGGTTAGTTAATTGGAATGCATTCATTAATTTGAAGACATTATAATTGAGTGAGGTGAAATTTGCTTTCACCTTTGGTTGGTTACTTGGTTCTTTTATGTGTGTTCAATAGTGATTGGTTGGTGTCCATGTCAGGTGCTCATAAGGATGCTTCCAAGTTACTACCAACATGTTTGTCAGTACAAGAACTCTTTGGTGACGGCATTCCTGGGCGTGCATTGTGTCAAACCTGTTGGAGGTCAAAAGGTATGGTTTCAGATTTTAGTTTTGCAGCAGTAATTAAGGTGCCATCTAAAGGCTTGTTAAAATGTAATAAAAAGTTGTGATGCTATGTATAAAACAGACCCGGTTTATTGTAATGGGCAATGTGTTTTGCTCGGAGTACCGGATCCACAAGAGGTTTGACCTCAAAGGTTCTTCTCATGGTCGAACAACGGATAAGCCAAGGGAGGAGATTGATGAGAATACCACTCTCAAAGACCTTGATCTTAATTTTGTCTTTCGCCTCGAACAGTCTTGGTTTCAAGAGCTTATATGGTATTGATTTTCCCAAGCTCCACATTCTTTCATTTTCTGAGTTTTAATTTTGTGTTTTCTTACTTGTCTTGGTTTTATGTAATGGCTTATGCTTAGGCAACTTGATAGAGACTGCGAGTTCCTGGAGGCAGAGGGTATCATGGATTACAGTCTTCTAATTGGCCTGCATTTTCGTGATGATTGCTCAGTTGATGAAATGAAAAGTTCACCACGCAGTTCACATTCAGGTATTTGTATAGTTGTGTAGTTCTTTGATTCCTCTTCAAATGTTAAATCATCCTGGAGGGATATAAAATCTTCTGGGTTATTGATTTGTCAGGCAAGAGAGACATGCTTGATGATGAGATGCTCACATGCCGGTAAGTTCTTTTCTCTTTATTCGTATTTGAGCTTCCTTCTTGTTACAAATTTATTAATTGTTTTAAATTGTTCTCAAGCTCCTTTGATTTTTCATTCATTATCTAATAGAAGACGATGGTTGGGTATCTAGAGAAATCTTGATGCGCTTTATGTCAGTTTCTGGCTTGAACTATTAATGCAAATTCCAACTCAGCATTTCGTGTACAAATACAGTCAAACAGGAGAATCTGGATTGATTTAACTATACACCAATTTTCAGTTACTAAATGTTACTCCTAGATGATTTATATGGGGGATAACCTTTTTGGCTTTAACATCGTTCTCTTTTTTGTACCCCTTGGTGGCAATTACTTTCCTTGTATCCATGTGTCATGTCCTTGATATGGTCCCCGGTCTAGAACATGGAGAGACTAAATGCTTTCTGTTTCAAAATTTCAATTTGGCCCATGCGTTTGCAAAATGCCAAGAGGATGTGGCCGCAAGTTGGGTACAAACAAATCACTAGCTGATGAATGAGCATTATATTTGCCATTCTCTAGTCCTGTCCATCTATGATTTAGGGTGACTTGTTGGTTTCTTTTTAAGAATATGATGGCAATGGCTGAGAATTGAGATGCACCGAAGGTGACCTACCTGAGTTGTACTACCAAAATTGGAGTTAGTTTTGTTGACATTTGAATCAAAATGTTGGTGGGGTCTTTTTTGATTTTTTTAAAGTAAGGGCATAGCTTTCTTTTCAACAGCCAAATGGTAGCTGACAGGGATTTTGATGGATCAGAATGTTTTCTAGGACATGAAACTTGGTAGATATATTTGTGTGCCAAATGATAAATATTTTCATTGTTTGGAAACGTTCCACCAATTTTTTCTCTCTTACAAACCTAAGTCCATGGTGTAAATCTAGTTTACTTTCAGGAAAATCACTACTACTTGTAAACTCAGTAATCCTGTTTCTGTTTGGCCTGACATATGGTTTGGATCCAAATTATGCAAATTCTTAATCCATAATTGTGATTCTTAATTAATATTCCAGGGGACCTCTAATTCGGTTGGGAATGAACATGCCTGCCAGAGCTGAGAGTGTGTGCAAGACTGGATTGGATCACCAAACAATTAGTGGAAGTATCAATTCAGAGAGTAATAGCCAAATCTCTGATGTAATCCTCTACTTTGGAATCATTGACATTCTCCAAGACTATGATATTAGTAAAAAGATTGAACATGCATACAAGTCACTACAAGTGGACTCCGCCTCTATCTCAGCTGTTGATCCCAAGCTATACTCTAAAAGGTTTAGGGATTTCATTCACAGAATCTTTGTAGAGGATAAATGACAAAATGATATGCTTGGGTGACCAAAGGAGTATAGAATGTGAACCGGGACCAACTCTGGCTTTTGCTAAGGTGATATTCCATGTACCCGGAAATGCTACAAATATGGGTGATCTAAACACACATGTAGATTGGAAAACATCATGGTTGTTGTTGATGGCTAAATTTTTCTCATAGCCATTGCAAATATAATGGTCGAATTGGGACACGAATGACATTTTTTTCACTTTAGTTGGGGGGAGAGGGATTGTCACACTAGCTTGTACATGGCATGTGATTAGAGTTCTTTTTTATTTTATTGCTTTTGTTATGGATGTAGACATTGTGGGGTGTGGAGAGAGATTCAAATTGACCCGGGAGGGGAGGTAATAACTGTACAGACAGACAGTCAAAAGATTGATAATAGAATTGAATTGAACATAAACATTTTTGGTTGGAGCAATCAAAAAGAGTTGAGCAAGAAAGAAAAGTTCCAAGAGGGGGGGCCCCTTGTGGCCCTCAACCTCTCTCTTTGTGTCTCTGTGATGTGCATTCAAACGGATTTTTTTAAAACTTTTGCAGCAATGCATGAAAAGAAGAGAAAAGCACAAGAAAGGAAAGGGAAGAGGTGGGTGTTTCGTTGGTTCATGTCCCTTGCAAAAACGAAGTTTGAAAAAGCAGAATATAACAATAATACACAGTGGTGTATGGTAATGGTAATGTGACCCTTTTACTTATTTTGAACAATACCGAGAGGTAGATGCAAACAAGACGACAAAAGCAATCACGTCAATGTGGACCTGTGTGTGGACCAGTTTGGCATCCGATAGCTATCTATGCATGTTATGCCTCGGCATTTTAATAATGAGAAAAATGATGGAACTTGACAGAGAAGTCTCTGCTTCACTCAATACAAGTGACCCCACAAAGACCAAAAAAATAGTGATATTGATATCTCATCACTCATGTGGTCAAATCAGAAGGAGGAAGAGAATAGTGGATTTTGTGTTGGCAAACAGATCCTACTGTGATTTGGCAGTTTTTGAGCGTGACAATGTCCGACACTAGTGCGAGTGAAACATCCTTGTAGAATAGTAGTAATTAGACTGAATCTGGCACTGTCTACTTGGTATCTGTTGTTGGTTTCCAATTTCTTCTGACAACACTAGATTTGATTCACCCACTCACATTGATTATTTATGATAGAATTTGGTTGGTCAATGAAGTTTCTTTTGTTGCTGTCTTTTCATAAGGCAGTATTATAATACCAAATACCAATATTGGATGATTATCAATTATGTATACATTTTTATTTTTCACGTTGCAATGGAATTGAACCTCTACCTCTCCCCCTTCCCAGTTCGTTGTCATCAGTGACACAAAAGCTGAGCTGCATGAATCACCACCATCTCATCTAGTGGCCTCTACCTGTAATCTGATTGCACTACCACTTCGCAACTTTTCCTATTTTATTATATGCTTTTGATGCTTACTAGGGCTTGCTTGGTTATACGGTTAGTAGCTTAACGTTCTTTAATATAAAATATGTAACTAGAAAGATATATTCCAATCACGTTTAATAGATGTAACATTTTTTTCTTCTCAAATCTTCGGTTGCATACATTGTCACATTATGTGTTTGGTTTATAAAAAAAATTTAGGGGTAAGGAAGAAAATAAAGTAAAAATAAGTAGGTTAGAAAAAAAAATGAGGTTATTGCTCCCATTCACTAAAATAATCTTACATTACTTAAAAATTAAGGTTAAAGGTACTCCTTAATTATTGAGATACTTTTTAAGGACAAAATGTGAGGCTTTGACCGGTGCGGAAGCAAATAATACCTTCGATGCAATAAACCTAATAAAGTAGCATACTAGAGACCAGAACATGTTTAAAGGATAGTTAATTGATTTTGTCATACAACGAGAGCACACTTCACATTTAGTGGAGAAATTCATTTGCATGATCCCACAAATTTTTAAAATCTCTGACCTTTTCTATTGTACTAAACGAAAAAAAAAATTATCAATTTCTGCACACTTCCCTCCTTTTTTTCTTTTCTTTTCAAACTACTTCTAACCTACCAAACATACCATAAAATCTTGTTTCATTAGGAAAAGAAAGTAGAGGAAAGAAAGAGAATACAAAATAGGTTTATTTGTATTTTTAATAATTTATTAAATGAGTGATTTTAATCCCTTTAATTTTAATTATTCAAATTGAGCACTCATATTTTTAAAATTAATGAAATTACATGATGATCGAAAATAAAGTTTGAAAATTGAAAAAAGTGTTCAGTGTGAGATTTAAAGTCATCATACCATACTTTAACATCAACTGTAGGATCACAAAGACACTAATTAACTTAGTATATGTATGAAAAAATATATTATATATACAAAGATGAATCTAGAAATATATTAAAAGAAGAACAATTTTTTTATTTCATTATAATAATTTATAGATAATAAAAATATGATGATTTTTAAGTTGTTTGGTAGGAGATTTTTTTTTCTTTTTCTTTACTTGACTCGAATATAAGTCAGAGGAGATAAAATTAAAATAGTAAAAACCAAAATTCAAAATTACTCCACTGCAAAATCAACATTCAAATAACGCTCCAAGACTCCAGTTGATTGCAGAACGCGATTGGTGGATGAATTGTTTTTCGGTGAATTTTTAATGCTGGTAATAAAGTAGTGGTTTCATGACGTTAAACAAATGATTTTTTCACCGAATAAATGATGTCGCTTTATGAATCCAAAGAAGAAATCAGAAAAGTAAATAACAAAAACATAATAAATTAACTCCATTACTTCGATAAAATAATAAATTTTAATTTTGGTCATGAATTGCATCTCTTTTTCTTGTCTCTTGACTAATTATTACTAACATAACACCATCAAGTGTTTTAAAATACAATAATATTTAAAGCAAAACGTTTTTTAATTATATTTAACTTAATTAAGTTTTTTTCCCCTAAAAATAAAGGATTTTTCTTTTGTCTATTTTTTAATTACAATTGATCAAATTACACCACTACAATTTATACTAACTATCATGCGTACCGTGTAATAACTTTTTATTGAGTAATTTTGTCTTTAAATATATTGTTAGACTACGTTTTTATCATATTGATCGTGTATATAAAATCTTATACTACGTATTAATATAAAGTTATTTAATACTCCATTAATATGCACCAAAATTGACATAATATATATCTTTAAAATATAAATATATAAAATGATAAAAAAAACATAGATATAAAAATAAGAAGTCTGTGATTAAATATTCATATTTGTTTAGTTTTTATAAATTTTGATAGAAACAGTGAAGGTAATATGCAATTATATTTTAATATTAAATTGATAAAAAAAATACGTTCTGTATAAAATTATTAATGATGCAATTTGATTCCTTCCATTTTTTTCAAACGAAACTCATAAAAATTATCATTTTATTAGTCTTTTTTTTTATCATTTCTTTTAAACATGACTACTTATTTAATTTTGCTAGAATAGGAGTGCAAATGTAAGATTTGTAACATTTAAAAGAACCCAATAAGAGACAAAACGAAAAGTAAATGAAATATTAACAAAGAATGAAGCAGGGCTTAGTCCGAATGCTATAGACTTGATAATTACCATCATTCCATTATGTTTGGATCTCATTTTTGTATTTTTGGTTTGGTCATTTTATCATTGTGAGTTTTTAGTTATGTTATATTTTTTTTTATCAAGCATCATTCATATAAAATATTTATTTATTTTATTAATAATTAATTTCTATCAAAAAATTTAATTAATTATATTTTTCAAACATAAAACTCAAATTCAAAACCTTATTTAAATAAATTGAATTGAATATCATTTGAACTGACAACCTATTCATCGTTATCTTATGCTATATTGTTATTAGTGTTTTTACTAATTCTAACTAGTTATTTAAAAAAAAAAAAAATAACAACTAGGTGTGTTCTTTACTTTAGAAAAGTGAAGTTAAGGAAGAAGAAAATTAAAAGGTCAAAGAATCTACAAGTCTAGGACCATAGCATTAAAGTAAAGATACACCACCATAAGGCTGGAATAGCCTCATGAATTTTACTTTTATGATCCTATTCCTAGCCCCGTGACACCCAAGTTGTGGCACCAAAGCTGAAACCGTCAGAAAAATACATTCTGCCTACCTAATATCGTGCAACTGGAAAGTTAGTTGTTTGTGCCATAGCACTAGCAGTTGCTAAAATAGGATACTCAATGGAAATAGAAAGAGGGGTTAAAATATAGTTTTATTAAGAATATGCTAATAAATTAAACCATGTTAACATTTTTTTCATACCAACCTGTTATTTATCGGAATGAAACTGAACTTGGTATAATTAAAAAAAGGTCTCAGATTTGTGAATAAAAAATATAAAATATTATGACTTCAATCAATTACTACAAATGATAAAAAAACACTTTACATATTTACTTATTATTTATCAAAATTAAAAAAAACTTTTTATCACATCATAGAAAAAAAGGAATAATAGAAGTTATACTGTGATTTTTCTTTCTCCCAATTTCAACTTTTTATATGATTTTGTATAATTAAACATTTTTTGTTGACTATAATTGAATTTCTTTATACAATGAATAGTTTGATAATAAGTTAAAAGAATTGATAAACAAAAGCTTAATGCAAATAGAAAATGACACTTTGCTTGGATTTTCAATGTTATATAATTTACAAAAGCTAGTCTGTATAATTGAATGTTTTTATCGGGATTTTACGTGTTTAACTGAAAATAAGTTTTTCAAAATGATTTTTTTTAAGATTGACAATATTTTTATAAAGATTAAATAATTAATTTTATTATTGAAAAATAACTAATGTACCTTGATAAGTAACTTTATATCTAAAAAAAATTTGAAAGATGAATTTTTAAATAAAATCACAATAAATTTAATTAATTTAGAAAAGCCTCATTTTGAAATCCATTTTTCAGCCTTATTATGGATGGTGCCACATATGTCATTCTCATTTATTACTTTCTTCTAACTCAACTCAGGAGCTAACGTAGAAGGAAAGTTAAAACTGGTCTCGTATGCAGTTGTAGTTGGAATCCAGTTAGATTGGTTTCTCTATAAACATTTACAGGAGACAAAAATAAGAAAGAAAAATTAAATACTTTTTACTTTGTTTTAATTATTTTTTTTGGGATAATTGGATTTTTAAAATATTACAATCTATAAAAGAATAATGTTTTTATAACAAATTGAAAACCAAATAATATCATAAAAGTATTTTAAGAAAACCAAATTCATTGCTTTATTCTGATGAGCAGGCCCAACCCAGATAGATGAAACTGGACTCACAATTGTGTGATCTGTCATAGGCTCCGATCCATAGTCCAATAACCAGCCCATCTAATCTAACTCTTTGTGGGCCATACCCAAAATGCCTACGAGTGCTGAATCACTATTAATAGCCACGCTTGATTAGACACCCCGTCTCCTCTAATAAAAAGGCATGCTTGATTTAATTATTGTGTTGTTAAGAATATAAAGAAGAAAAAAGAGTTCCATCAGATGGTGAAAATTTTGTTTGCATGTGAACTTTTTCTTATACAATTCTTTTCATCGCATTTTTCTTTTTCTTTTAACAGATTAACGAGGACTTGATGTTACTTAAAAGATTTTTTCAACATCAGTTTCCCTCCCTTTATAAAGGCCAGTTCAAGAATAAACTTGTTTGTATTTGTTGTAATTTAACTTATATAGCTTAACTTTATAACATATTTTAGCACATTATGATATTTATAAAACGAGTTAATCTTGGTTTCCAATTGCAATAGAAATTTGTAATGAAATAATATAAATTGTATTTGTCTGTTGTGGTCATATCCGATTTTTAGTAACATCTTTTGTAAAAATATTTTGTTTTATAGAAGGATAGAGCTAGCTAATTCTAAAATTTAAATAAAGAACAAAATAGTAGGTGTCTTATTATGAAACAGATTTGAGCACAAATGCAAATTCCATAACTTTTTTAGCTGAAGCACGAACCTTAGCCGGAGAACTAACAAAATGGATTAGACTAGTTGGTCTAATTTAAATATTCTCGATAAAATGTAAGGTTTTAATTTTAAATTTTAGAGTTAAATTAATGTAAATATTTTCAACCTATCTGCATTAATTTTATTTGGGATCTTTGTTATTTATAATTTTGTCACAAGATAATTGGATATTTTAGTTCTCATTTTGTTCATCTCTTTTTTTTGGTGTTCTTTTTTAGTATTTGACCAAACAATCTTTTACGATATCTGCAAAAGATATTCTAATGCTCAAGTTAGGTTAGATTTATGTGTAAAGGAAATAATTAGCACAATAAATGAGAGTGAATAAAATAATATATGCTACCTAAAAAATTTAACCATTTTTATACACATGCATATACTAGGCTATGTTGAAGGGATTTCAAGTTGTGGTTGAGAGGGTACTAGGCCATGCTGAAAATGGTGCTTAAGTCATGCCGAAGGGGTAGGTCTAATCCTTGAGTTTTTAAGAGGATGAAGAGAATTAATGAGTATTGTCTTATCGAAGGGGTATTAGGTGGTGATCGAAGGAATCCTAGGTAATACCAGTATAACTTTGACTTTCTAAAAACTCACAACCTCTAACTGATCGATTGTAAGTATTAAACATGCAAAAATTTAGCAAAATAATGCACAAAAAGATCTAGTCATTTGTATTTGTTTGGGTTGGTTCAAGTTAGAGCCATCAAATTTTCAAGAATAGGTACACACTTTGTTACAAAAAATCAACAATTTTAGGATATATGATTTGATGATATAAAAAACTTTTATACTAATAATATTTTCTAATTAAATTCTAAAAGTATTATTTCATACTTTAACTTTTATAAGTTTCTATAGTCAAATGAATAATAATAACAATAATAATTAAATATTTATTACTAACAATTATTGAATGATAAGTAAATATAAATAGGTTAATATTATTAATAAAAATGTATATTAAATATACTTTGGGAAGTAATATAATGAAGAACATACATTAATACAAGTAAGAATGGTGGTATAATATATTATTTAATATTGATACTAATAACTAACAAAATGCTTTAATAACTAAAAAGCCGCGTGGCTGAATTTTATAATTTTTGTGAGAAATAACAAGACTTTGTCTAACCACTAAACTTCCAATTTCTACCAGTCTTACTAGCTCCCGATAGGTCATTCAAATTTGGCACTGAATTGATTCATTCATTATTATTATGTTCTAATATGATTTTCACAGATTCAGTGTTGGATCTTTAACTAGATGCATTCTTCATATATATTTTTTTTCTTTTGGCAGGATTGGAGTTGGAGGGAAAGTTCTGAGCTGCAACCAAATCCTATCCATGATTTCATATTTCATTCCAATTGATAATTGTTTTGAGTTGTGCAAGACAAAAGGGAATCACATGGAGACAAGTTTCGAGGTTGTGCATATGGAGAGGACACGTAACGCAATCCCCGCATGATGTGTTGTGGGTTGTGGGAGCTAGATCGGGTCCATGCCCAATGCCCATTCCACGTAACTACCTTAAATGCCTCAGGCAGGTTTTCCACCGCAACTGTTACGCATATAATAAAGGGTTAAATATATTTTTCAGTTCATGAAATTTAGTATTTTTTTATTTTTAATTTTTTTTTCATTTTAGTTTTTATAAATTTTTTTTTTATTTTTTCTGAAAATATTTTAAATAACATTTTGAACAGTAAAAAAATATTATCTAGGAACTAAAAATAAAAAGGACTTAAATAAAATTTTCTTTTACAGAAACGAAAAAAAACTAAAGAAACAAAAAAATGTATTTAAAATTATAATAAATAACCCTGCCAGCTATCATAAAACCCGAACACACTTGGTTCATTCAAAGTTAATTAATGTAGACATTCATTCTAATGACGGAAGACACAATAAATCTTTTCTCGTCATCGATCCTAAGATAATTATTTTTTATAGAAAAAAGGATAGTTGACTGTATCGTTTTGTTTTAATTTATTTTTCTGGTTCAAAAAAAGAATTTGGATTTAATTTTAGTTTCATATATCATTGAAACATTAGTGGGACCAATCAGAATGGCGTTTATTCTTATCAGTTGAAATAAAAACGTCAAAGAAGGCAGTCTGAAAATCCTACGAGTTAGTATAGTAGTATAACATTACCAACTCCTCGAAACATGACATTAAATAAGGAATACATACTTTTTGTAATTCAAAAGTAACACCTGTTGCAAACTAATTAGTGTTCACACTTCACACATGAGAACATTTATTTAAGAAAGAAATAATAATACCAATACTAATTATTTATTTTCCCCTTAAAATAAACATAGGATGGGAGAACACACATAATGGTATTTATTTATAATTATTGAAGGAGATGACAGGGAAGAAAAAGATGTTGACCCATCTACCAAACGAAACACAGGATCGAAAGCGTGGTTGCAAATAGAAAGTGTGGCTTAATAACTATAACTAGGACCTCATCGAATGATGTACTTACACTATTTCATTTCAGCTTTCAAACCTTCTTTTATATTCTGAGGACAGCTAAAAAGGCCACTAGCCCGAATCCCCGGTGTGTCTTTTGTGACACACCACTTTTTGTCCGTCACAGGAAACAGTGGAACACAAACCAAACCAATACTAAAATGTAAGTGCTAGGTACCAGCTTGTTACGTACTAGTATTATGGATATGTTTGGATATAAGGTATTGGTGTTTTTGAGAGCTTCTATGTGTGGAAAAACAGAGAGAAGCTCTCAAAAACTGTTCTTTTAATCTTGTATCCAAACACGTTCTATATAAAAGTGTGTCGGCTATTACTTACGCATTGAATTGGGTCTATCAGTTTTGGGGGGAAAGCAGAACAGAGCAATGGTTTGTGAGGATTCCTCATCGCAAACTGCTCCATCACCCGAACTCTTCAGAATCGCTTCGTCTTCTTCTTCTGCCGAATCCAACTTTCGTGAACTTGATGATGCATTCCTCCAGGTTTATCACTCTCTCTTTCACTTTCACTGTTTTGATGATTGTTTCTAATTGCGATTTTGCAACCATTGTATTGTTTGCTTTTAGAATCAGATTGTGTAGATTCTTTGGCAAATAGTCTGAGCACATGGTAGAATAACAGAATTATATATATATATATATATATATATATATATATATATATATATATATATATATATATTCTTTCTAGTTCTTGTGGTACCATAGATTGAGTTGCTTTGATGTAGAATCGGGAATCGGGATTTGGATATGTATAATTGCATATCAATTTAAGTTGTGCATATTGATTTTGTTGTGTTTTAAGATTTGGCTCTACGAGGCTTATGTATTGCTATTGTAGTATTGTACTAGTATTGTGTAAGTCCTTCCAACAGGGCATAGAAAAAGTGGAGATGTTTTGTGTTCTCATAAATTTTATCGATATTTAATGAAATTCATTTTGAACTGATAAGTTAGGTAAGTATACAAAAATGGGTGGATAAAATTTGGTTTATTAGAAAATGAGAAGTTGAGATGATACACTGTTGCTATGGCTGTTAATGTTTGAGAAATATCCGGTAGTTATAGCCAATTGATACTGGTAGAGAATTTGTGGGAAAAAAGATAACTCCTTATTTCTGAAATTATCCGTATAAAAAAAAATAAAAAAATGGAATAGACCGAAAAAGTATTAGGTTTTTTACTCTGTAATTCAATCATGTCATATAATTGAACATTGATAATTTTTATTATAATTACTTTAAAAATCAAATTTAGGATAATTTCTCATTGTTTGATGATAGAGTAAAAATATTTTTAGTGTATCAAAATTAAAGTAAAGAAAGAAACAACTCTTGCTTATTTATGGAGGAGCTTTCTCTTCTTCAATGTGGAATTTGGGGTGGTAATGTTGGTGCAAACTTCAGCTTTTAAACCATGTAAAGTTAAAGGTTGAACGAACTTCTTCATTGTACGTCTAACGAATAAATACAGGCAGATATAGAAGTTGCTAGAGAAACACATCATCAAGTATTAATCACTAGAGAATCATAATTGTTTTTCATCCTCTGGCCGTGAGACATGATCAGTAGTTCTCTGGTTCAGTGTTCGTAAATAAATCTTGCACCATATAATATTATAAGTTGTTTTCTTTCCCTTTTCCTTGTCACTGATTTTTAGATGATATGGTTTGTTCGTTATAGCTGTAGCTAATTTGTTTTCCAATTTACAGACTCAAACGAGAATCTGGCTAGGAGAAGTGTTGCAGATAAGACTAGATGAGCAACTCATTATATCAGAACTACTTGCTGATGGAGAATTGCTGTACGTATATTGATACTATGTTTGATGGACAATTTTGTTTGAAACTTTTTTTTAAATTGCTGTTAACATATTAAGCTCGAGATATTCTGAAAAACAATTTATAATATATTATGCTTACCTCTAATCTATTAAAAATTGGAAATTTGAATTGTTTCTCAAAACTGTTAAGATTATTAGCATGTTTAATGTAGCTTTTAAACTTGTAATGGAGATTAAGATGCCTACCCTAGATGAGAGGGGATCGAAGGAAGGGTTTAAAGTTTATCCATAAAAACTTAGATTGAATATGAATAAAATATTGATGAAGTTTTTCCACATAATATATCTCATTCTTATACAGATATCTCTATAAAAAAAACCCATCAAATAGAAGGCACATTAGATGATTCTTTTTGTTGGTTAATTTTGGATAGAAGACAATTAAAACTACTAATAATTAAAATTACTAATTATTAAAACAATTAAAGTAAAAAAATTTGACGATAAAGCTTGAGAGAATGTGACCAAAAAAATATTAGTGAACGACTAACACATACGATTTTCACCACCTGGATGGAAAATAGTAGGAGTTGGAGAAAATCTTTTTATGGACTGTTTCTATCTTTTTAAGTAAAAGATTTTTTTTAAAAAAAAAATTAAAAGATGTGTTTGAAAAATTATACTAATTATGTACGTTTTCAGAAAAAACCTTGAAAAAAATATATTTTGATACTTCTTTGATAAATTGAAAATGATAGTTTCTGAATAAAAAAAACTAATAAAAATTACACCATAAATTTACCTTTTCAAATATAAACAAATCAACCGTTATCGATTCACGATTCTAACATTCATTTGTGAAAATCTTTGTGCTATAATTCTATTCTATTTCTGAAGAGTAAATCCTAAATGTTCTTATGTTTTATTCCAGGCAAATCTACATGTTCAAATTAACTCCTTATAAGAATTTGATTTCACCAGAATATAAGTTGAAGAGTGTAATTTACTATGTCTCTTTTGTATGGAAATTAAAGGATGGGACTACTTTCATGTCTGATTAGTGAGTAGAATCTAACTCCCAAGAGGCATCACACAAGTAGCCCCTGCATTGGCACTTTACATTGCTTGGAATCTGAATACAGTTTGAATTGGTTTTCAGGTTTCAAGTATCAAAAGTGGTGTGGAAATTGCTGTTGGCAAAGCATATGGAGTTAAGGCATATTAAAGCATACAAAATCCAGCCATTTGCTTCTAAGAAAAACATTGCGAGATACAGGCCTTATTCTAATGTTGATTCATTTCTGAAGGTAAATTGTTTGATTATCATATCTTCTCCTTTTGACAAATTAAGTGAACAATTGCTAAATTTTCCTTACTTCCAATTTATAAGAGAATATTGTTAGATGCTTTTTGAAGTGATCGAACAGATCAGTGACACTTATTACCAGAATATAGTTAAATTATATTTTCAGTAATGTTCTGATACCAGCAATTTTCGTTGATATTTCATTTGAATTTAGAGGCATGCGGTTGTGTGGAAAATGGTACTGGCTTTTGTAATTTGAACCCAAATTGAAACGCAGTTCTGTGGATGTTTATACTTATGAAGTTCTGCTCAACCATTCTTTAGTTCTTCCTTTCCCTTTCTAATGTAATCGAATTGCATCCCCTTGATGATTTTTAGTGTTACTCATGGCATGAAGACACAATAATTATTGACCACTAGATCATATCAATTTTAGTTTGAAATCTCTGTATGTTATGTTGATACTGACTTATTTGAAATAGTAGAAAATCTCTTGATGTAAGCATAGGAATACAAGAAAGACAAACTCTGAAACCTCATTTTATTCATTTATATTTCCAACTTTTGAATGATGTAAACAGGTAAAAATGATCAAAGTAATCTCAGTATCTTTTAATTTGCAGATTTGCAAAATTTTGGGATTGACTGGCGTTGACCTCTTCTCTCCATCAGATGTAGTTGAGAGAAGAAATACTCGAAAAGTTTGCATGTGTATACGCTCATTCTCCAAAAAATCTAGATCTATGAATATAAATGTAAGAGAGTCTCATAATATTCCTCACAATCATAATTTACTTGCCCTTGCATTTTATTCTCTAAATAACGGTCTTTGCTAATGTAGAAACGTGGTGACAGGTTCCAGATTTTGACATTGTGACCTGTATGGTGGCCATGCCCAAGGATTTGGTTGGATGCAGGCGTAGAAGCATAGAGCTATCACACAGCATCCTTGCTGATTCCTCCGGTAGCTATTACTTACAAAAGCATGAAAGAAGAAAATCTAGACAGGTTTGTCCTTGAATTCACTAATCAATTAAAACAAAACATTAAAGTGCTATGCCAACGAACCTTTGATTCAATTAGCACCAGCCTAATTCTTTTTAAGACTTGGGTGTGATAATAATGTTTGAGGTTGAATTCCCCACCAATCCACCAATCCTCTTGTTCTTGTATCCAAGTGTTTTGGCATCCAATTTAACCACAAAAGAACAAGTAAATAAATTGTCAATGAGTATGCATTTATGGGAACGTCATGCGCTGTACCTTGTGCTTCTACTTCTACCAAATCATTTTGCTACTTGTATTTCTAAAGCATGCTGCTTCTGTAGGGTTACCCCATTACAGACTCCACCAAAGATTATGAGACATATTCAGATCAATCTGGGAATACAGAAAACAAACCTCTAGTGCTTCAATTTGATGACTTACATACTGATGACTTGTATGATTATTCATCAGACATAAACAACAGCATAGCCTCTCCAATGGTTGAACATGTTTATTTGCCCGAAGAGTTAGATCAATTGGACATCCAAAACCAACGGAGAAATGAAATATTTAATGATGACTTTGAGTTGCTATGTTCAATGGAATCATTGCAATATCATTGCTCTGAGGATATAGAGCATGATTGTGAGCTGACTTGGTCATCATCTCCTACCAGTGGGGATTTACATGCCGACCTTATTGATATGACATCTCATTTAGATACTGGAATGGAACAAGTCCAAGAAAGTAGAAGTATTATGGACTTTGATTACTTTGAGCATGTGTCGTTAAGCAGTAATGCTTCTGTCATTGTAACTCCTAAGAATGACAAAACACCAGGTAAAAGGGATGCTAGCTTGCTAACAAAAGATAGGAAGGACACTGATCTGTTTAATGAAGAAAATAGTACACCAAATGTATATCAAAGTGCCAGCTCTCATGGTTCAAATCCAACTCCACAGACTGCTGAAAATGGTAAATTATTTGAAATTGGTGATGACAATGAGGCTCTGCTAGTAGCTTGCATGAACTGTTATTCAAGGGAAGTGCTGAACTTGGGAGATCAAGTCGATGCACAGAACAATTTTAAGAATATTGAGTCTTTCAAAGTGCACAGTGACAAGAATGGTCAATGGGACAAGATAAAAGAAGAACATGAATCTCAAGGCATAGTAAAATGTAAGGACATGCTGTATCAAATCATTTCTAGCGCAGGATATTCTTATTCTGTAAAGAAATTTGAGGAAACTGAGACTTTGTTATATTCACCTGGTTGTTACTTCTGCAATACTAATTCTCTAGATGGAATTGTTCCTCATAGCAATGAAGCTAGCTCAACTTCACTGAAAATGTTTCTAGCATATGAAGAGAGAGATTCTCAACTTGATTTGGATAATGCTAGTTGCTACCAATCTCAGGAGTCACTGTCCTGTCAGTCTTATGATTTACCTGAGTCTTGTAAATGGGATCAGAAAGGAAAATGTGCTATAACATCATATAAAGATGAGAAAAGTTCGCATATTTTGGAGGATGGATCGCGTGAGGAAATTACACCTTGCAAACAAAAAGCTTCTGAAGTCTTAATGTCAACTGTTGTTAAGTTGGACACTGATGGTAAAGAGCTAAGCATTGACTCTCTGGCTCTGGCCTCAAATGCTCTAGCTGCTGATGACTGTGAAAAATGTTCCACTCTTGGGGATGACCCTAATGATTTCTTCAAAGGTGACACAACTGAAGACAATGAAGAGCAAGGTCAGAGAGTGCTAGATATGTTAACCAATGGAGTTGTAGTTCCTGCCAACTGTGATGATGACATACCAAGTCCTGAATCTTGTATAAACTCAAAACTTGAATTGAATGGTGATCATCAAGCATGTCAATATGAAAAGGATCCTGTTTATCGTTCAGAACATACTCGTGTGGTGCATCTTAAAGTAAGTTATTTTGACCCTTTTTCAGGCATTCTGTGTCAATCATTTCCGTTTGTAAATTGAATCTGTTTTGCAATTTTGTTATATAGAAAGAAATAAAACCAGAAGATGAGAGGGTGCACATATTTGAAAATTTAGCTGGAACAGAAGAGGAAGGTAAAGAAATACCAAAAGCAAAACCTCAAAAGAGGCTACTGCTAAGATCAGTATTGGGTGGTGCAGCTGCTGTTGGTTTGTTATTCATGATTATGCACCTAAGGTTTGTGTTTGACCCGTTTTTTGTGGCAGGTAGTGCTGATTCAATTAGTCCATTGATTTGACTTTTTGGTCTTTTATTTGATAGGAGGAATGGCGGGGAAAAAGCTCCACAACCAAGTATGGCATCTAGTCATAAAGGCAAAGAGAAGATTCAGAAAAAATCTACTCGGAAAGTAAAGAGAAGTACAACGAAGGGGGTTTATCCCGCTGAAAGGATCAAGTTAAAGTGATTAGGATTTGGGTCTCTTATATTCAAATAATGATAATTATTGAAGGAAAAAAAAGGTAATAGTTTCAACTCGTTGGTTACACATTCCAGTTAACTGAAGCTATATACAACAAATGGACGAGAATATACAGATATGCGCTGTTTTCTACCACCACCCAGCAGGCCACGATATGGCTAATGTACGAAATATAGGATAATGGAACACTGCATGTACACACGTATATACAACTAGTACGACAAAAAATATCTAAATTGATAATTAAGATTTATATATACAACTTCTAAAGATGAAGTTGTTAAGTTTTACAATAATAATAATAAAAAAGAATACTAAGAAGGATTGTTTCACATTGCAATCTTTTTAAAAAAATAAAAAATCTCAAGATAAAAAAACCTATCTTATCTCCTAAAAAGTTAATTCAACTGGTTAAGCCATATGATAACACGTTTAAAAAAATGCTAAGAGCCTTGCAATTAAAATATAAGTTTTTTTTTCAATATTTTAACATTTTTGTGTAGTATTCTCTTTCAACTCAAATATAAGTAAAATTAATTATTTTTTGTGTTAATTAAGAAAATTAATTAATATCATTTAATTTTACTAATCACATTTATATAATATATTTTTTTTCTCAAAATATCTTTCATTATTGGAATTGGATATCTTGAATAAAAAAATCATTGAAAATAAAATTTCAATTAATTAAAAAATATTTTTAGAAATGGAAATAGTTTACTTGTGGTTATATTTGAGTCCATCAAACCTTTATTTTATTTTTGTTTATAATTAAGTTCGGAAGGAATAATGTCTAAGAAGTGTGGTGTCTGGTCAAGAGTAAGTATTGGTCACTCTCTTGGCTCATGCCCAAGCCACAATAGGAAGGTGTCTGAGCTGGAATTTTTTTTATAATTGTGACACATTGAAGAGTGTTTGACATCGGTCCTAAGCGGGTCTAACAAGTGTCATATCTAAGAAGTGTTCAACACGTTGATAAGCTATTATGTAGAGGTGCATGTTCTTTATAGACACAGAAAATAATTAAAGAGGAGAAAAACAAATATAATGACATTCACAAAATGAAAAAGTCTCACCTCTCACAGAAAGAAATGGGAGAAAAATAAAATATTTAAAATGAAAATTTTACTTGATTATTTCAATATTTATTATGTTATTAATCCCCCCCCTCCCCCGGCAGAGTTCAAGTTTGAAAGATGAAGATATATGATGAAGTCGTTTAAGGTCTAGTTTGGTCCTGAAGATTAAAATATAAAGTTATGTAACATTTTAAATTGATCATGTCATCATTAAATAGCTTTAAATCAATAAATCCAACCCATTCATGTATGATTGCATAGTTTAAATTTATTTTTCCCACCCTTTCATACAAACACTCATCTAACTTGATATGTCACACATATATGTATATGGTGAGGATCAATTGGCACAACTGATACCATGTATCAATTATCTGTACTTACACTACACCATTTAATAACTTTCCCGTAGAAGTTAGAAAACAAAATTATACCATATGCCAATCATAAATCATTTGATATTCTTTTTAGTTATGTACATAAAATCTCACATAAATTACACACTTCTTGACGTATTATCTAAGCAATTGACATTTATTTATATTTCAAACTACATATTATCTGTCAAAATAGTGTGAAGGACTAATTTCGCATTGGTTGAATCGAGAGCAAGTCTTCCTGTCGAGCATGGAAAAATATATCTCCTTGTTAAGTATTCACTATTTTCCAGTGAAACTGAAAGCTTCATAGAAGAAGCTAAGCATGCAGGCAGTGAGGCGCCTTTAACTTCAAAGGAAGGTGAAGTGATCATTAAAGCACTTCTATGAAGCTTCACTTTCACTTTGCATAACAAAGGATAATAATGAATACTTAACAAGGAGATATATTTTGCCATGCTCAACAGAAAGCCTTGCCCCGGACACAACCCAATATCCGGGAGTATCTTCTGGTCCTCTCATCATTTCGGTTGTGTCAACAAATCTTTGAAGCTTAGGTGTGTGCACTGGCGCAGGGCGTGCAGACGAATATGTATTGGAACCAATGGTTTTATCACCTGGCTTTGGATGACCCCTCTGTCCCTCTTTGGAAATAAATGCTAAGATACCCCCAGACTTGTTGCTAAACTGGCCAAGACTGGAGGATTGATCCCACTCAGGTTCCTTCTGCAGAATTGCACCAATTACTTTAGAGAAACGCAGCCTCAAAAGGAGACACTTCTTTTCAACTTGTAACTGAGCTCCTGTCACAATGGAAACACTATCATCCGACTCAACTGGAGCAGTACAAACGTATGAAAAGGAGTTCCATTTAACTTTCTTATGCAAGTTGCAGCTATATGAGTCACAAGACAAGTACGTATTTGCGTTGTCAGAAAGTGGTAAGGACTTGGGTAGAGAAGCCAGATGCTGCAGATGAATGGCCAACCGGTTGCTTGTTCTCCCTTCCAATTGTAATCTTAGCCCAACTACTGGTCTATTACCTACATCTACCTGCCATCAAGGAAAAACGAACCAAGATTATAAATTCATTATTTTATAATGTATAGAAGCTGCACTTCTCCTAAGTTGCGAATGTTACTAGTATGTTAGTACTTCTACTATATCAATATGTATGTAAAATGCAAGGTTGGTTGGTGTTTACTACCATCAGAGCCATATACCCTTTTATCAACAGAAGGTCACAACATTTTAGATGATTAAATCATGAACCATGATACTTATATTAACTTCTGAGTAAAAAGAGAAAGCAACACACCACGACATCATACGTATTCAACATGTATGTAGAGAAACTACTCCTGCCTTCTATATGTTTATAACAAGAGGAAAGAAAGAAGGAGAGTAAGGTACATCTTTTTGTGCTCATAGTTTATTAGAAACATTGAAAGCATGGGAACATTTTACTCATAAAATGCACATAAAAATGCAAGATGGAAAACTTACTGGAATTGTATTTATGTAAAGCTTGGGACCCAAGATACTAAATTTTAGCCAGGTGTTCACTTGATGCTTCCAACGGGAACCAAGACGAATCTCACTAAGTACAGGTGCCCATTGTCTTGGTAGCTGAAACTCACAAAATTGATGAAGGTCTTCAATTGAAGGTTTGTCTGTTTCAGCAGTCACAGTTTACATGCAGGTTCAGCTAATTCAGTTTCAGAAAGAGTTATTATATACATATGAGAGTTTATCCATTCTAACCCTTTTAAGTTTACAACAGAAAAACCCATTACTAATTTCTACCAGTGTGCTAGACAAAATAAAGGAAAGTGGTCAATTGAGTTCCCTTCAAAGAATCACTTAGGAACTGTACAGTCCGAGAAAATGTTTTCTAGAAACAAAGTAAAAATAAGGAGACATTCTTGTAATTGAAAATGAAGACCAGAAATGAAAACATTTTCTAAAAGTAATAAAGCCCCTAGATTTTTTATCTGTGGATAAAAAAGAATTTCATGACACGATGATCATCTTCTGAAATTTAGGTAGAAAGGACAAATGTTTACTAATGTTCAGTGAAATATTTGTGCAACAAAACAAATCAAATAATGGCTTACAACGGAGATACAGATTTATGGCATGGCTCACAAATCCACTCCCGCGGATACTTGTCAAAAGGGATGTCAGAGGGAGAAGGAACAATGATATTACATCAGGTTCCAAGTCAATAGTATCCAACCATTCATTATGATACATCTTTTGATTGCTTCCTCCCCTCCTACTATGTACCATAAAAAGATTCTGCAAACATAGTTGAGAATTTATTAATGATCAATGCAATTAGGAAATTTGAAAAACTTTTTGGTTGTAACATCAGTTACATTGCACGAGAGGGACTTGGGCAAAAATGCAGTGCATATATTAACAGAGCATAACAGAACAAACATTTCTTCATTATATTGGAAATTAAATATTAATGATGTGACACTAATAGTTGCATTATACTAGTTCTTCATGAAAGGAACATTTACACAGTAGCATTCTAACAGAATTTAAAATTTCAGGATGAATTATTTCATTGTAAGATAAGAAGAGATAATTAATGGTAGTATGGTAATAAAGGAAGGTCCAACCATTCTGTGCAGCTGGACATGCATAAAATAATAATCATTCTTGTAGAAGAAAATTTCTAAGTTGAACGAGCAATTCCATATGTAATGTAAGGCACATACTATTTGCAAGTAAGAAATTCTGGTTGCACTTGTAGCACCTTATGATGCAAATATTTTAACATGTAAATCTGCAATGAGTTTAAATTTTTCACTAATTGCATACTGGATGCATGAGTTAGCAAAGTCAGCAAAGTCATAACTAGATAATTAACTCAACAAATTACATGTAAGTTAATGATCAACAAACAGAAATTGCACTAAAAATTCAATTTTTATAATTTTATTATATTTATGGGAATAATACTTTTTTAGCAAAAACAAGCATACTCAAGTTTATTTTATTTTTGAGGGCATATGGAAGGGGAAGGATTGTCTACAAGTCCTGCCTTAGAATCAACCAATATATAAAATATTCACGCAAAACACCTTTTATGATAATTATTTTCTTTTTCCAACAAAACTTGCAGAAAGACAACAGTGAGTCAATGAAGAAGTGCAATGACACCTCTTTTTGGTTACATAAGTCTTCAGAAGCCAGGCAATGATTGTCTGCAGAATCCTTGAACTTCATATTAGCTGTGTCCTTCAAAAGTTTCTGAATACTAGTAGGACCAAGATATGATGTATCCCCTTGTCTAAGATATAGCACATCCTTCCCTCCCATGCTCACCCCAACTATGACATGAGTTCCAAAACGTTCTATAAACCTTGCATGAATCAATACAAATAATTTTATCATTGTGAAATTACAGTTATAAGATGTCAATTGCTTCACTCAATGACAGCCCTTCATAATGTGATTTGCATTGATTAAAGGTTTGATTAAGTTGTTCATACTGAAATATAAGTTGCTTTTAAATTATTATTTAATATTCATTTTTTTCAACTAAGCACATGAAAAAAATTTTAGTTTCATTTTACTATTTGTCGTTAGTCGTCTTCCGTTAAGTGATGACGTGACAAATAGAGTACTACATCTTCATGTACCACGTCATTACATGCATCATTACCTTCAATGACGTGACACTGATGTGTAAGTGATTGGGCGTGATGACGTAACACTTCTATCACGTCATCATTTAACGGAAGAAAATTAACATGTAGTAGAATGAAACTAAATTTTTTTCAGGTAGATATTTGATAAAAAATAGGTAGTAATTTGAAAACGATTTATTTTTCCAAATATGAAAAACTTATTTAAACCAATTTGAAAAACAATTTTTTAGTTAACAAATGATAATGAGGAGTTTTATCAAAATAAATAATTTAATTTCAGATAAAATGATAAATGATAAATTTTATTATTTTATTGAAAATAAAAATAAAAATAGTAATCGTAAATTTAAGTTATGTTTAAAAACAAAGCTTATAAGTTAATAAAAAAAATCATTTCTCAAACACTTTTATTTGATCAAATATTTGTAAAAATTGTCAAAAAAACTAAAAATTAATTGAAATAACATGATGAACATATATGTAATTTACTTTAAGAAACTTTTTTTTTTATTTTTTAAAGATAATTCCTTATTCAAAATAAGAAATACGTCAAACTAAATAAGATATTTTTTTATTGGTAAGAATAAAAAAATACTATTTAAAATTTATAATAACCCACTATCAATTTATCGTGTTTAATTAATTGAGCTAGATTAATAAGATAATATTAAAAGTAAAATTAAAGAGTTAAATTACATACATTTAATACCTGAATAAAGCTAAAAGAGAATCCAACAGTGAGATATATATTTTGGATCAAGAGAATAGTGAAGGAAGAGGGAGGGATAACATGTTACATGTATACATTAATCATAAATTGCAAAACATCAATTATATATCGTTTAAATAAGTTTTTCATGTCATATATTAAATAAGTTTTTCATACCTGAAAAATAAATCTTTTTTAGATTATTACCTAAAAATTTATTCCTTGTCAAATATCTACTTGAAAAAAAAATCAATTTTATTTTACCACCTGTCGTTAGTTGTCTTCCATTAAGTGATGATGTGCCAAACAGGATGTCACATCATCACGTCCAATCACTGACACGTTAGTGCTATGTCATTTAAGGTAATAATGTGATAATGAGATGTCCGTGACAAAACGTGATGATGTGACACTCTGTTAGGTCATCACTTAACTTAACGGAAGACGACTAAATACAGGTAATAAAATGAAATTGAAATTTTGTTCAGGTATTTAGTTAAAAAAAATGAACATTAAGTAATAATTGAATAATTAATGATGATAATAATTGAATAATTAATGCAGAGTAGTGCATGAGGAGATTTTTGGAATATACAGATTGAACTTTATAATGACATTAATGAAATTGTTTTATACATGATACATTATATCTGATGAAAGAAAGCATTATATGTGGTCTATAAATAGATTGAAATTAACAAAAAAGGTTTGAACTTGCATTAATTGGACGATTTGTTATTATTTGACAGAATGAATAACTTCGATCTTTAGGAACCAAACAATACCTATCATGATGGTATAACTCTGTTGAAATGGTAAGTAATGTGCAAGATAAGCTCATAATTTCTAAGCCAGAAGACTTCTTTTTTTGATACATGGAGTAGTAAGTTGTTACTTCTTACTACAACAAAAAAGGCCTCGGGATCTTACCTTGCCAAGGCCTCAGGATCCCATGATGATGGCACTGCTTCTTTGACATGATCAAGGAGTTCACCCTGATACCTTTCTAATTCAACGGCATAGCGTTTGATGAACCACCCATCATATGCAAGAGACTTGATAGAAGCCAAATCTTTTATATTTCGACAAGATAACCCAAATGAAGCACAGAAATGGCCAGATGCAGTTTGTCCTCCAAGGCACATTTCCTGGTTGAAGTGCTCCAACATCTGAAAGACATCATAGGGTCACAAAAAGTAGCATCTATCTATAGGTCAATACAAGTACATAAAGAAAAGAGCTAGCAACTTTCTTACTGTAATACTTCTTCTAATCATGAGTCGAATTCATTAAATAATAAGTAAAATTCATAAAATTGTGATTTTTTTAATAAATTTTAACTAATAATTAATAATATATTAACAAAAATGTGTTAGAAAATACGTTATTAACATTTCTAAAGTATATAAACACGGTAACATAATATTCTTAACATGCCTGTTGCAAGGTGAGAACTTCTGAATGGACTCTAATGGATTCCCCTCTGACACATTTGATAGAGTTAGGGACATTTGGAATTGAAACCCCTCCAGGAATCTCCAGATTACGGCACTGCTTCTCATTGACAAATATCAACCTTGAACCCTTCTTACAGTTGTCAAAAGCTATATCTTGTGTTATGTCAAAACCCAACCCAATTGAGTTTATGGCTTTCTGGGCTGCTTCTAAACTCGAAACTCTTGGTGCCATCACTCAATTTGAAGGTATATAACATGGAAGCGAGGCAAATATTAAAGGAGAAGAGAAAACTAACGCACACTCCATTAAGATCAACATAGGCAAAGACTTAATTTTACAAAAAAGAACGTTCTAGGAAGTTACATAGATATTGGGGAGCAGAAGTTGGTGTCATTGATTTTGCTTTTAGAACAGTAGGAAGCAGCAAGGAATCAGGACCACGTACACGGAGTTGACTGTTGACTTGAGTGGATGATATCATCATATCATAATAACGCACAACATCTTAGGACTCATGAACAAGATACAAAACTTATCATAGTTATGGTATTTTTGGTAGGTAAAATAATTACTTGTGCTGATTGATCAAGAAATAATAATAATAATAATAAAAAAGTAAAGATTCATTTAGGTTATGAGAGATACAAAGGACTTAATAGAAATTTAAAATTATAATATTTTGATAAAAAAAAGAAGGAACTACAAAATAATAATAATAATCATGATGATAATAATATTTTTTTTTTAAAAAAAAGCTACTTCTTGTGAACTTATCATATTTTGTAACTTTTTTTTAAGAAAAATTATAACATTTTGTAGTTATTTTTTTCTTTTCCTTCTTTTAAAAAAAAGCTAACTTCTTGTATGATGATAGTTTTTAAATAAAAATTTATTATTTTTAACACTTTAATATCAATAATAAAGGTTAATATTAAAAAAAACCTAACATAAAAAAGAATACCATATAACGAATAATCTAGTTCATTTGGTTGACTAGAGTGAGTGAATTATTACTAATATGGAACCACTTAAAGATTAGAAGGTGTATATTGGCATCTAACATCCTTTAATTTGAACAACAAAGCCATTCTTCTATTACTCAAACATTGAATTTTTAGCCTCTTTCCACAATATAGTTGCACATGTTAGATACAGAACGATCCATCACTGGACGACCCAGACATCTCTTAAGGTTTTGATAAAAATACAGATATAAATTTGTTTCAACCATTCTATTACATGTAAGTCAAACAAGTTTGATGACTAGAAGAAACATCATATGAGACTTATCCAATAATAAATACCTCGTCTACTGAAAGTAGGGAGTACTCATCCAGTTCATCCAAACAATAAATGGAACAAACATTTCATTTGAATTATTAATTTATTCCAGTTTATATGATTTTGTTTAAAAGGAACATATCTGCAAATCTATCTTTTATTTCCTTTTATATGTCTAACGGTCATATTGAGCTATGAATGACAGATATGAAAAATCATGATCTTATTAAACAGAAACGCGTAATTTTTGTTTATTTTAGGAAACAAGATTAATATGCACAATAGTCATATTATTCAATTTCAAAGATACTCTCCACGATCACAAGCGTCTCTCTACCTATAAATACGATATCAAGGATTGAAGAATGATAATGAACAAGTGCAGAAAAAATAAGAGTTCTGAATCAAGAAACGAGAGAAAAGTAAAACATTAGTTGAGAAATACACTAAGCTTAAGAAAGTTCATTCTTTGTGATACACAAAGTACTTGTGAGAGATTAGAACTTTATTGTAAATTCACTTGTTGAGTGTTGTAAAGAATTTATGATTTTATATCAAATTTTTGTTTGTGAAAGTCAGGACTTAGTGACAAAACAATACTTGTGTGTTCATAAATTTAGGGAGAATCTAAGGATTATGTCAATAGTGGCCTTGAAAATACTTGTAAGCAAGAAGTGGCAGAAAAAGAATACTTGTTGTAATCAAATTTGATTAGTAGAACCCTTTATTGGTTGGTAAAGGAGAAATAGACATAGCTTTGGTTAAGTAAATCAGTATAAAATGAAGTATTTTTACTGCTTTTTCTTAACTTATCAAAGTATTTCAAAGTCCCTTATTGGCACATTTTGCTCACAAGATTTTCACAGAAAATAAGTTTTATACATCACTGGACGACAATCCACTTTTAGTACTAGACGAAGGTTCTTATCAACTTGTTTATTATAACATCTTCCATTTCGAAAAGGTTTTATACTTTGACTAATACACTATTTAACCCTCATTCTTGTGTGATTTATTGTATTTCAGTTGACATTAGCCCCTCAGGTTAAGTATTTTCACAAATACAAAGGAAATATCCTAAAGTCAAATAGATATGAAAAAAGGGTATACCACAAACAAACCTTCATTATTCAAAAGCGTCAAATACAACTACTGGAAGGAACATATAATAGCTCATTTCGAATCCATAAACATAGACCTCTGAGATATCATAGAACATGGCAACTATATTCCATTGGATGATCAGCTGAATAAAATTCTCAGAACCTCCTAGACAGATGCTCAAAGATATAGGTTGTTGCTGAACTCTAAAACTCAAAACGCTCTGTTGTGCACCCTCTTTGAGGAAGAATATACAAAGGTACACAACTATAGAAGTGTAAAACAAATGTAGGACACATTAGCTTTAATGTATGGAGGATCCTCACGGATAAAATGCAACAGACTCAGCTTCTTGACACGTAAGTATGAACTCTTCACTATGGAAGACGGTGAAGATATACAAGTCATATTTGGACGCTTCCAAACTATTTTAAATGAATTACATTGTCTTAACAAGACTTTTGATAACTATGATAATATTGACAAAATTCTAAGAAGTTCCTGGACTCCATGTCCATTGAAGATCTTATTAGGACCTTAAAGGTTCATAAGCAGGAAATTCAACAAGATGAAGGGTTCAAAAAAGAAAAATCCTTGGCCCTAATAACACAAAAAGTAAAAGCATCTTCAACTTGCAAAGAATCCTCATCTAGACCTACATCTAAAAGCTCATCCAAAGGTATCAACACTGGTACATCTTATGATGATGAGTCCAATGATGAAAGCTTAAGAGAATTCATTCTTTGTAATACACAAAATACTTGTGAGACATTAGAACTTTATTGTAAGTTTAAGGATTGTGCTAGTAGTGGCCTTGAAAATACTTGTAAGTCAAAAGTGATAAAAAATACTTGTTGTAATCAAATTTGATTAGCGAAACCCTTTACTAGTTGGTTGGTAAAAGAGAAATAGACATAACTCAGGTTGAGTGAATCAGTATAAAACAAAGTATTTTTGCTGTTATTCTTTAGCTTATCAAAGTATTTCAAAGTCCATTGTTGACACATTTTGCACACGAGGTTTTAACTGAAAATAGGTTTTATACATCTCTAAACGATAGTCCACTTTTAGTCACTGGACGAGAGTTCTTATCAACTTGTTTATTATAGCATCTTCCATTTCGAAAAGGTTTTATACTTTGACTAGTACACTATTTGACCCCCTTCTAATGTGATTTATCGTATTTCAAACACACGAAGAATCTAATTAATGTGAAAGGATATGAATAAAAAACAACAAAGAGCAGCAAAACATAACCAAAAGAAGTTAATTAGCTATGCAAGCAACAAGACAGTGAAGCACCTTTGATAGAAAAGGAAGGTGAAGTGATGATTAAAGTACTTGTGAAGCTCCAGTTTCAGTTTGCATAGCAAAGGAAAATAGTGAATACTTAACATGCAAATATATTTTGGCATCCTGAACATGCAACCTTGCTCCGGATACAACCCAATGTCCGGGAGTATCTACCGGTCCTCGCATAATTTCCGTTGTGTCAACAAACCTTAGAAGCTTAGGCGTGCGCACTGGTGCAAGGCGTGCAGCAGAATATATACTGGAACCAATGGTTACATCACCCGGCTTTGGATGATCCCTTTGTTCCGCTTTGGAAATAAATGTTGTTAAGATGCCCCAAGTCTTGATGCTGAACTGGCCAAGACTGGGGGATTGATCCCACTCAGGTGCCTTCCGTAAAGTGACACCAATGACTTTAGAGAAACATAGCCTTAAAAAGAGACACTTGTTTTCAACCTGTAATTGAGCTCCTGTCACAATGGAAACACTATCATCCGATTCAACAGGAGCAGTACAAACATATGATAAGGAGTTCCATTTAACTTTCTTATGCAAATTGCAGTTATATGAGTCACAAGACAAGTAAGCATTTGAGTTGTCAGAAACTGATAAGGACTTGGGTAGAGAAGCCAGATGCTGCAGATGAATGGCCAACCGATTGCTGCTTCTCCCTTCCAATTGTAATCTTAGCCCAACCACTGGTCTATTACCTACATCCACCTGTTATTAAGGAAAAATGAATAAAGACTATCAAATTAATTATTATATAATGTACAGAAAGATGTTACGAGTATGTTAGTACTTCTACTATTGATATGTATGTAACATGTAGAGTTTGATACTAGTAAGATTATTATGGGAGATAATGCTACATGGCCACCTAACTGTTAGCAACAGAAGGTCAGAACATTATTGAAAATTAAATCGTGAACTGATATTTCACATTAACTCTATCAATGTAAAGAGAAAACAGCACTCCGTACATATTCAACAAGTATGCAGAGAAGCTACTCATGCCTTCCTTGTATTTAATTATTTATAACAAAAAGAAATACAAAGGAGAGTAAGGTACATCACTTTACCATCTTTTTCCACTCACAGTTTATTAGAAACACTGGAAGCGTGGGAAACTTCAACTTATAAAATGCACATTAAAAGTGCAAGATGGAAAACTTACTGGAATTGTATTTATGTAAAGCCTGGGACCCAAGATACTAAATCGTATCCAGGTGTTCACTTGATGCTTATGATGAGAACCAAGGCTTATCTCACTAGCTACAGGTGCCCAATGTCTTGGTAGCTGAAACTCCAAAAATTGATGAAGGTCTTCAATTGGAGGTTTGTCTGTTTCAGCAGCCACAGTTTACATGCAGGTTCAACTAAGATAGGAGCTGTTTGATTTAAAAACTGTTTTCTATTTTTACTTCACCTTATTTTCACTTTTTTTCTGATTTCAAAGATTTGCATACAACTAATGAAAATAAGATGACACTTTTATTTATAAGTAAAAATGAAACCAGCAAAGGAATTTTTTTTTTTTAAAGTAAACAAGCCCTCACTTAGGTTTATTGTCAGTAGATAATACCATTTTTCTTGACATAATGATCATTTTCTTAAATTTAGGTAGGATAAAAAGGACAAATTTTACTGTTCTATGAAATATTTGTGCAACAAAACATATAAAATAATCACTTACAACGGTGATAGAGATTTATGGCATGGCTCACAAATCCATTTCTGCCGCTTCTATTCCAAAGGGATGTCAGAGGGAGAAGAAGCATTGATATTACATCAGGTTCCGAGTCAATAGTATCCAACCATTCACTATGATACATCTTTTGAATGCTTCCACCTCTCCTACTATGTATCACAAAAAGATTCTGCAAACCCAATTGAGAAAATTTATGGAGTATCAATGCAGTTAGGAAATTTAAAAAGCTTTTGTGTTTGTAACATCTGTTGCATTGCATGACACAGAAAGAGGCAAAAATGCAGTAAATATATTAACAGAGAATTACAGAACAAGCCTTTCTTCATTATATTGGACATTAAACATTAATATTGTGATGCTAATACATTAACCTAGTTCTTCATGGAGGGGACATTGACATAGTAGCATTCTAAACAGAATTTAGAAGTTCAAGATGAGTTATTTTAGTGTAAGATAAAAGAAAATTAATGGTAGTATGGTACTAAAGGAAGATCCAACCATTCTGTCTGGCCGGCTGGACATGTATAAATTGAATTATCATTCTTTGATACAAGAAAATTTCTATGCTGGGGGGGCAATTTCATATGTAATGTAAGATACATGCTATATGCAAGTAAGAAATTTATTTGCACTTGTAGCACCTTATGATGCAAATATTTTAACATGTAAAGTTGCAATGGTTATAAATTTTTCATTAACTGCATTTTTTATGCTTGAGTTACAAAAGTTATAACTAGCAAATTAACTCAAAATTCTTGATGCTTGATACTTGAGTTGCACTTGTAACACCTTATAATGCAAATATTGTAGCATGTAAAACTGCAATGATTTTAAATTTGTCACTAACAACAGCATTCTTGATGCACAAGTTAGCAAAGTTATAACTAGCAATTAACTCAAAAAATTTCAAGTGAGTTAATGATCAAAAATAGAAATTTCTATCATGAATTCGATTTGTAAAATTTTCTTTTATGGGAATTGTACTCTTTTGGCAGAAAACATGCATACTCAGTTTTTCTTTCTTTCTTTTTTTTTTTTGGCGCGGGGAGGGGGGGGGGGGGGGGGATGGAAGGGGAAGGATTTTCTACAAGTCCTTCCTTAGAATCAAATCCATATATAATTTTTCATTAAGAAAATTTTTTTGATTTTAAACTTATTATAATAATTATTTTTTGTTTCCAACAAAACATGCAGGCCAAAGTAAGTCAAGAAAGATGTGCAAGGACATCACTTTTTCGTTAAATAAATCTTCAGAAGCTATGCTATGATTTTCTGCAGAATCCTTGAACTTCCTGCTAGCTGTGTCCTTCAAAAGTTTCTGAATACTAGTTGGACCAAGATATGATGTATCCTCTTGTCTGAGGTATAACACATCCTTCCCTCCCATGCTCACCCCAACTATGACATGAGTTCCAAAACGTTGTATAAACCTTGCATGAAGAATCAGTACAAATAATCTTATTACCGTGAAATTACAAATATACTCAATGACACCCATCATAATAAAGTTTGCATCAATGAAAAAAGAGCATGATCATCAAGTAATTAACGAAAAAATATATTATATGCTGTTTGTTGGATACAAACTTAGTTTATGGGTTGGGTGGGCTGTTTTTATGCCAGAAGGAATAACTTGGATTTTTAGGAACCAAACAATACCTATATATCATGATCTCGTATAAGTCTGTTGAAATGGTAAGTGTGCAAGAGAAGTTCAATTGTTAACGTGTGCAGTTCTGGGGTCTTACCTTGCCAGTGCCTCAGGGTCCCATGATGATGGCACTGCTTCTTCGACCTGATCAAGGATTTTACAGTGATGCCTTTCTAATTCAATGGTATAGCGTTTGATAAACCAACCATCATAAGCAAGAGACTTGATAGAAGCCAAATCTTTTATACTTCGATCAGATAACCCAAATGAAGCACATAAATGACCACTTGCAAGATTTCCTGAAAGGAGCATTTGCTGGTTGAAGTGCTCCATCATCTGAAAGACATTATAGGATCACAAAATTAACATCCGTCTTAAGGTTAATATAAGTATTTAAGTTTAACCATGGTACCATATTCATAATTAACATGCCTGATCCCGGGTGAGAACATCCGATTCGAATCTAATTGATTCTCCTCTGACACATTTGATGGAGTTAGGGACATTTGGAATTGAAACCCCTCCAGGAATCTCAAGATGACGGCACTGTTCCTCATTGACAAATATCAACCTCGAACCCTTCTTACAGTTGTCAAAACTTATATCTTGCGTTATGTCAAAACCCAACCCAATTGAGTTTATGGCATTCTGGGCTGCTTCCAAACGCAAATCACTTGCTGCCATTACTCAATTTGAAGGTCTAGAACATTCAATGCAAGCAAGGCAAAATCAACACAAATAAAGATTATAAAGAACATATCCTATGATGTTTCATAATCTTTCAGCCAAAATTTGGGAGCTGAAGTTGGTGTCATTGATTTGCTTTAGTAGGAACTAGACAGGAAGAGGGACTACGTACGCGGAGGCCTTGACTTTAGTAGATCAGGCTTATGGTTTTCATACTTTAGACATTATGTGCACGTGTCTGATTGCTTTAGTAGGAACTAGAATGCCGTTATACTTAGAGGATTTTCAGCTTTAATTTATATTATATTAAGGTATTTAATTGGCCCTAGCTGTAGTGATCATTGGGTCTTTGTCACCTACGCTATGAGAGCATCTTTAATGTCACATCTTGAGCAAGATCTGATCTTGTAAAGATCTTACAATAAAGATAGGATAAAGATCTCCAAAATAGAGAATAAATTCTTGTAGAAAGATCCTGAATATCTCAGCACAATGTTAAAAAAATGTACAAACAAACCAACAACATCCTGGGAATAAGAAAAAAACAATGAAAGAAGAAAAAAAATAAGAACGAAAATGCAACAGAAGAGGAAGGGAAAAAAAATACCTTTAGTGGACGTTGGCGTCGCGGGAGAGGGAGGTGGAGTGGCGGTGCTGGAAGGAAGAAGAAGGAGCTCTATATGTAACCTCGTGCCTCTTTCCCAGAAGTTATGAATTAAGTATTGCATTTACATTTTTCTTAATATTTTATTATTCTAATTTCTAGTTGCTAGATAGATAGAAATACCTATCAATGCCACTAATTCTTGTACTGGCCCAAAGTCAACAAACAACTCACGACCAATTGTATAACTAGCAAAGTAAAAATTTTAAAAAATGCCAATTTTTGTAGAATATCAAGAAAAAGCTAACAGAAATTTAAAAAATTACCTTCAAGTCTTCAACAATCCACTTTCATCGTTCGTCATTGGCTGCCCAGCAAAATTGCGATTTTTTTTTCCTCCTCTTCAAGGTATGCCTTCAACCAGTAAGTTATTTGTCCCCTCTCCTCTTTTCTGGTGTTTTTGGACTAACTTGTATTTCACTTGATAGCAATAGACTTTTTGTTGGCGCGCGTGTGTGGCATCTAGACTATTCTTTTCAAGCAATCCATGTGAGGATTTTGACGGAATTTTGCCAGTTATGTTGTTGTATGTGTTTATGGCTGTCACGGAGAACTTCTGGGTAATGGAAATCACCACAGATTAAAGGGGAAAATAAATACTAATGTAATTTGTGACTATTTTTATGTTATTCATGCTAATTTTTAACCTGAAAATTCAACCTTCACAAACTATTGGAGGATGAAAACATATTTTAGTTTTTATATAAAGTACGAACAGAGAAACATTTTCACACTCTTGTCCCCAAAGTCTTAATCCACTGGAAATGTGATTGAACTAGGTCACTTTACAATTTCATTTACACGTAAAACTCCTGTTGAATTTGTTCCAAAAAGCATTTTTTAAATATTTACAGAAAAAAATAAAATAAATATATAAAATAATTTTATATTATCATTCAATTATAATTCATTATTTATAATAATTATCTTAAAAGTGATTGATATTGATTTAGAGTATAAAACATTATACTTATAATTATATGCTAAGGTGATAAATTATATCTAATTCAATTCCATTTGTTAGCAATAAGATAGTTGCACAAAAATGATAGTTGCAATAAGATAAATTATATCTTATGTGAGATATGTAGCTTATCATGCGTATATTATCTATACTAAAATTTCTCCCATGTAACTAGCTTCAGTTAATTCTTATTATGTTTAATCAGTGAAGCAAGACAATCAAGTCCTTTCTGCATAATTTCTTTCTGGGTGACCCCAGACATGAAGCTGGACTGGCCAAGACAGGTAGGTGCCTTCTGCAGAGTGGCACCAATGACTTTACAGAAATGCAGCCTTAAAAAGAGACACTTCTTTTCAACTTGTAACCATTTAACTTTCTTATGAAAGTTGCAGCTATATGAGTCACAAAACAAGTAAGCATTGCTCTCAGAAAGTAATAAGGACTTGGGTAGTGAAGTCAGATGCCGGAGATGAATCGCCAACTGGTTGCTGCTTCTCCCTTCCAAATGTACTACTGGTCTATTACCTACATCTACCTGCCATCAAGGAAAAAAGAACCAGGATTATAAAATTCATTGTTTTATAATGTATAGAACTATAGAAGATGCACTTCTCCTAAATTACCAATATTTTCGAGTAAGATTATTAACCATATTTATAACTATTAATAAAGTTAATTATGTCTTTTCGTGTAAATATTTTTTATTTCTAAATTATCTTTTAATATATATAATTATTTTTATTTTTTTATAAGCCTTCAGAATATAAGTGTTATATTTTTTCCTTAAAAATATATTATTACTGATTTTTTAATTATTTTTTCTTTTTAAAAATAAAGATAAGATGTCTCTTTTTCAACTAATAGGAGATAATGAAATAAGGAACTATGACATTTCACATTAACTCTATCATAGTAAAGAGAAAGCAACATAGCACACCATACATATTCAACTAGTATGAAGATTCACAAGTACGAAATTCAAATATTTTTAATTATAAAAATGAAAAATATATCTTAGCTAATAAAAAAATGACATATTTGCTAACATCCATTGCAATTAATTATTTTAAATATTAATTAACAGTTTATTAAAATTGAAAATGTTCATATTTCATTCTTATAAAATTTTTAATAGGTTTTTCATACTTAAAAAATTAAAATATGTCAAATTTTGACTCAAAGCAAACAAAAACATATTTTAGAAAGAAAAAAAATACATATTTGTTAACTGTTTATTAAATTAATTACTTTTAAATATAAGTTAAAAGTCCATTAAAATTGGAAATATTCAGCTTGCAAAATTTATAATATAGTTTTTATCTTCATAAAATTAAAATATGACAAATTTTGATCCAGAATTTTTTTTAAAAAAAAAAGAGAGAGACTGTTACTTTAAAAAGTTACGCGGAAGCAGCTGGACCTCACCAATAATTAGTTGTTATGTTGAATTATAAAATTAGAAATTGTAGTAAGGCATGAGGCGTAGTAGCCGCCCTCGAGCTTTGACTTTTTCTAGAAAGAAACCGTACATACCTACCTAACCTTCCGATCCGATGAACAGATTTTTGCATATGATCATAATATTCCTCTATTTAATTGTTTTATCAAGAATGCCACGTATTAAATTCGACATCGAGTGTTCACAATATAATTGTGTTAAAATTATGTAAATATTTTTTAAATAACACTTATTACTTATATGCACAGTTTATTAGAATCTTCTTGAACTAATCATATTTTTTTAATCTCATTTCTTAATTCATTTTCAAATTTGTCTAGTGTTCTCTAAAGTTTTCTTTTCTCATGTAAAGGGCATGCGCAGGAGCCTAATACCGCATCATCATTCATCAATTTTTGATATATATGTATAATGAATTTCTCGCACACTTTGCTGTGCGAAAGCGTGGATTGGCCTCTACTAACACAGTCAAATAAGAACGACAACCTCGTTGAGTGTTGCACTTGTTTCTATCAAAGATGCATATATAAAAAAAAATAAAAATCATTTACATTCTAAACTATATTCATGAAAACTAGAACAATTGATAGTATAAGCTATTTACTTTGTGCGGATCCAGACTTTATTATATATACATGCTGCTAATTTCCATGTGATTTGCATGTAAAGGAGTTAGAAACGAAAAATCCACATGTATTTATATTCTATGGTCTGAATCCCTAAACATTCATATACATACGAAGCCCACCAACGAAGGAAAAAAAAAAACAGTTGCAAAGTCGGCGTTAAACTCTAAGGTTTAATAATATTAACAAAAAATATTATATGGTTTTACTTTTAGTTTCATCATTCAAGCGTGAATTGGCTTTCTTTGACAGTGAACCTATGTGCACCAAAAATTATACATACATACATGCATATACATGCTTGTTCTAAACAAGTTGTTGGAAAATTTGGGGCATGACACAACAAGAATAGGCGGAAGTTAAATTTTTACAATTCATTTATTTATCTATTATTTCTTTGGCCTACAAAAATAACAATATATTTTTATTTTAAAAAAATTTGAAGCAAGTAACCATGTGATAAAATTGCTCTCAAATTGACAAATGGAGAGAGACACCCTATGTTTGGTCGAGAGAGAAAAAAATGAAAAAAAAATATTGAAAGTTAAATTAAAAAGAAAAAATAAAAAATGAAATGTTTAAATTTTTTTTATCATGAAGTTACTTATTCCTCTTATTTTCTTATCACTTTCTATTCAAAGCAAAAGAAAAAACTTTGTGATCCTATTATTCTTCCTCTTTATTTTCTTTTCTTCCAAATGGACCATAAAGCTAAGCATAACCGAAAATGGTGAGGTGTGACATATAAGCTAAAAGAAGTATTTAAATTTTTTAGTTTAGTAAAATTGGTAAATTTAAAATAAAAGAAAAAGTAGGTTGAAAAGGGGTTTAGATTTGAGAAGGTGACTAGTTTGAGCAGTCTTGTAATTAGGCAAGTAGTATATTAATAATACTACGTCTCCCTTTGACTATAGACATTATCAAACGGCCATCTCCAATTCCAATTCTCGTGAACTCCATTCATTCATTTTCTTTTCTTTTGTCTTCTGCACATCCATCATCTTCACAAATTCCATTCAAACAACATAGGAATTAATTGATTTGGGTGATGAGCGCGTGAAAAAGAAGAAGAAGATGATGGCAGGGAAGAATAAAGGGGTGGCGCCGGAAGACGCCATAAGGGCCATTGGCTTGGGTTACGATCTCACCAACGATCTGAAGCTCAAATCCTGCAAGAACCACTCCAGATTGATCGCTATTGACGATGACAACCTTCGAACTGTCGAACTCCCTCCTCGGATTTCCATCCCTAATGTCCCCAAATCCATCAAGTGCGATAAAGGTGACCGCATGAGATTGTGCTCCGATGTCCTCTCTTTTCAGCAGGTACTACCATATCCACAAGTTGTGAATATTGTGTTTTTATGTACTAAATACTTTTTAGTAACAAAAATTGTTTTTGACTTTTTTTTATCATGGGTTTTAAGTGTAGAAAATAGTTTTTTTTTTTTTTTGTTTAAGTCAAAGGTTTCGTTTTGGTGACCAAGTTTAAAACTTGTTCATTGTGGGCGGAGGAGAGGAAGGACCTGTTCATTTTAAAATTCCATAAAACTAATTTTGATATATTTAGTTTAAACAGTTAAAAATGTGTTATAACTGGGGAATTGTTTGTGAATATTTGCCAAAGGCCACGAAATTGTTTATGTGTCCATGTTGAAAAATGTGTGTGTATTTTAAAAAAAGTTACATATCTGTTTTTGTTTTATAAAATGGGTGGAGGAAAATGAAGAGGCAGATAGGAACAAAAATTGAGGTCAAAATGAGATGTTAGAAAAAAATGGATTTATGATAATAATATAACTTTTTGTTTTAGAAAATCGAAATACTTTGGCATGTCTGTTATTGTTATTATGTTGTTGTTGAAGAGTGTGGAGGATTGATTGTTTATCTGACAAGGCATGTCTACCTTGTTTTAGATGTCAGAGCAGTTCAACCAGGACTTGTCACTGTCTGGTAAGATTCCAACGGGCCATTTCAACTCTGCGTTTGGGTTTAAAGGAGTTTGGCAAAAAGATGCTGCCAATACCAAGACTCTTGCTTTTGATGGTGTATCCATCACACTCTACAACATTGCATTTGAGAAAACCCAGGTAGTTCTTCATGATCATGTCAAACAAGCTGTTCCTTCGTCCTGGGATCCGGCTGCATTGACAAGGTACTTCCTTGATTCAGCAAAATATAGTAGTATAATGCATAGTTGAAGTGTTCAACAAGTGTCCAGAAAGAGCTAACTAAAGTGAGAAACAGAGTCCAATAGGTTTATGCTAATACATACAACCCAACTTGTGTCCTCAGAACTTTGACACCACTTGCAAACCCTTTACCAAAGGTCTTGCTACTTACTGCTTATAACATTTCCCCTGCAATCATAACAAGTGTAGTGTACACATTTAACTGCTTTGCCAGTCATTTCCTTTAAAAAATACACTTGCAATGTTTGAGTTGCAACTCATCTTTACATCTTTCATTTCAGATTCATTGAGAAATATGGAACTCATGTTATAGTTGGGGTGAGAATAGGAGGAACTGATATAATCTATGCAACGCAGCAGTACTCATCTACTGTCCCACCTGCTGAAGTACAGAAAAAATTAAAGGACATGGCAGACGAATTCTTCATTGACAAAGCTGGACAGTATAACAGTAGGTTTAATGCAAAGGAAAAGGTTTGAAGCTTTCCCAGTTCAAGTTTATTTTTATTCTGGTTAATTTTGGTAAATGCTATAAGATTACACCTTTTTGTGATGGGGTATGTGAATACATGGTGGGGTCATCAAGGACTTCCGTATAACTACTGGATTACATCAAGGATACATGTGACAACCATGTCATAAGTAGGAACAGTAGGACCCGATAGTATTTGATTGCGTACTGCATCAAGGTCCACTGTGAGTCCGGCTAGAGTAACCACCATGAAAAACTGACCACATTGCTTGTAAAATGTCTCTGCATCAGTAGTAATGGGCATAAGAGTAAAATATTCCACGATCAAGCTTACCAAGGTATGTCTTAGAAATTTTGACTGAGGCTGGAATGCTTGATTGTCGCCCGAGTGACACACCTATGGATCCTAATGTTAAGCTTCTTCCGGGTCAGGGGGAGCCTATGGAAGACCTGGGAAGATATCGACAACTTGTAGGCACACTTAATTATCTCATTGTCACCATACCAGACATCACGTTTGCTGTCAATGTGGTGAGCCAATTCTTGAATGCTCCCTGTGATAGTCATTATGATGTTGTCACACATATCCTTCGGTACATCAAGAATAAACCAGGCTTTGATACCATATAGAAGTGTTTAGTGTAATTGTGTTGTGTCAAGTATGACCACACTTGATCTCTATTTATAATAGAGAAACAAAATCAGTATTGATTACAAAATCAATCAATTACTGATTAATTGGAAATAGAATATCTGATTTTTGTATAACAATAAATACAACATTAATGTAATCTCACAAGATCAAATAAAAAAAATTAGGAAATGAATTCAAATGATCTTCCTATTTATTTGCGGTAAAACCAGTCCACTTATTTCACCCAAAAACAAAAAACAGTCCACTTATTAACATTTATGCTTTTTTCTAATGAAAATATTACATAGTCTTATGCAGACAGCCATCATAACTTGTATTTTCCTCTTTTTTCCCACAGGTTATGAAGGATAATGCGCTAAATTTCATGGATATTCAAACCAGATCCTACTATGAATCAGAGGTAAATACATTTTATTTTAAAAATTGAATTTATGCCAGGTACAGGATCCTTCATGTTTCTCCTATAGGCTTGGGCTTAAAGAACTACTACCCAATTCCCTTGCCATTTTTTTATAATTTAAATTGCTGTGCAACATTTGGCTGATAGACTTGTTTGTTCTGCTTTGTTTTTGAAAACTCCTGTGTTTTCCAATGCAAATTTTAATATCGTTACTAAAGAGACTTTTCCTGCTCTATCAGTTGTTGTTAGTACTTTATTAATTCATAATTATTTTACTTTTATTCAATATACATCATTTTGTTCTTGACATTTAATCTTTGAAATTGTATGTTCAATCTGGTACTTTCATGTTGAATACCAAAACCAGCATTTAAGCATCTGAAATTGCTTTGGTGGATCAGTGTAATTTGTTTTGCCTCAAATCATTCCAACCAAGAAAGTCATCAAATTGATGTCTTTTTCCGTAGCAATGTCCCCTTCTTCAGTCCAAAAGCAAAATAAATAAATAATACATAGGTCACACAACAATTATTCTTACTTTTTTCCCACTTTTCATTAAACATTTTAGGCGCAGGATATCAAGTTCATGTGCAGGAGGAAAGGTGGAAATGGGAAAAGATCTTTGTCCCATAGTGAGTGGTGCCAAACTGTTCTGTCTCAACCTGATGTGATATCAATGTCATTTGTACCAATTACATCTCTACTTGGTGGAATAAATGGGAGTGGATATTTAACTCATGCCATGAATCTCTATTTACGCTGTAAGCGACTAAGTGTGACTCCATTAGCCATTTTCTTATTTACATTTTGCTTCTAAGCCTGTGGATTCAACAGATACTATGGCAGTATAGATTCATTTTATATATTTTACTTTGGGATATGATATATTTTGGTTTGTTAGGGAAAACCCATGAATCCATGATTCTTTTTAGCATAGTTACCAATAGTGTGCTATAGCAGTATGGCGATGCCGAGCAGCTATGGGCTGCCCACCACAAAGTTTTGAATAGCAGTGCATTCTAGTGGCTGTAGAGTGACGCTTTTTTGAAAACCCATTTTCACCCTCAAAATAGCACCATTTTGGGGAATTTTCAGGGTCAAAGTTGAGATTTCACTCCATTTTGAAATTTAAAAAATCCCTAATTGATGTAGTTTCCCATGCTTTTATCTACTAAGAGACTCTCACATTGTTTGACTAACACCCACCCATTTCCAGCTTTATTTCTTATGACAATCCCCTCCAAGGTTATCAAACTCAAGAGTTTACATAAATTTGTGAGAGTTTCAAAGACTCGACTCCTGAACTCAACTCGTAAACTAAGAGTCCACTTCATATAAAAATAATAACAAAATATTTATAAATAACATACCAATTAAACATTTCAACAATTTAATAAAGTAAAATAGTAAATTATAAATTTCACAATACTTAAATAATCAAGTCTAGTAATGCATCACTACTAGATAATAACTTACAAATGTTATAGTAGTGGTAGAGCATTTCTATCGACGGTTTGATGTTATTAGAGAACAAGAGTTTGATATTATTAGAGGTGGGAATTTTTCGATTCGGGAACAAACACTAAATGGAGGTATGTTGAACACTAAACAGATAGAAAACAACCTAAAATGGCTTACATTTTGTCTAATTTTCTTAACTTGCTGACTCGGTGGTAAACTCGAGAGTCTATCGAGTTTACTTAGAGTTTGTTGAGTTTACCCAGAGTCTAATAAAAAGAGAGTTTTACACATGAGTCAACTCACAGAAGATAAGTGGATTCATAAACTCATAAGAGTTAGCGAGTTAACTCGAGAGTTTGATAACCATGATCACCTTCCATTCTTTTCTCTACTCTGAACTATTTTGAATCCTCAGGATCTCAACCACCTTTGTTATTTTCTCTGGGCAACACTTACCCTCACTTTTTATTGAATGTTTAAGATGTCTTGTATTTGAAATTTGAAATATGAATATGCCTTTTCATTTTGTTTGTTTCCTTAACTTTTATTGTTATTTACTTGTATTTTTTGCTTAAAATCTATGACCTTTTATTGTTAACCATGAAGATATCATAAATCTTGAGTACCTTTTTAAATTTTATATCATTTATATATGGTTGGTATAAATTATTTAATCTATATATACAAAATCAGAATAACGGTCATCTCCCTATGGGGTATACCGCTACAATGTTTTTGGGGTCAGCCACTATGCGTTGCTAACCAAGATTGATAAGTATGCTTTTCAATAATGTTATATGGATGATGACGCAACTTTAGTTAAAATGGAGGTTAGTTGCTGAACATCCGTTACAAAAAAGGAAACAGAATCAATCCTAATAAAAGGAATAAAAACTTGCCTAATTAGTTTTTTAAGTGAATCCCCAGATTTAAGAGACTTTCAGTGGATTCTCCTAATGATTAGATTTACATACTGACAATTTAACAATCTCCCTCAAGCTGGCAAATAGATGTCTTCCATTCCCAGTTTGGCAGATCATAAAAACCCAAGCTGTTTAGCCCCTTTGTGAGAACATCAACCAGTTGGTGTTGTAACGGGACATGCACACAAGAGCTCCCTCCAACTTTTCTTTTATGAAATGTCTATCTATTTCAATATTTTTTGTCCTCTCATGCTGCATAGGATTATAGGCAATATTGATAGCTGACTTCTTGCTGCCGTAAAGCTTCACTGGACCCTTCAATTCAATTCTCTAGAATAATGTTCAGCCACATTAATTGACATAGACATTGTGCAATTTCTTTAAATTCAGATTCTGCTGAAGATCTTATATATTTTCTCAATTTCTTGTCTGAAAATTCATTGGAAATGATTATTCAGAAAATTACTGTTTGTAACTATAGTTTTGTATCCTATTGGAAATGGTCTAATTATATGCCATAATTGTAATTCTTAATCTTTGCATTGGAGGTTAAAAAACTGGTCTTGAAGTAAATTATAACGATCATCCGTTGTAACTTCTAACTGCAGATAAACCACAAATTGAAGAACTGCATCAATTTTTGGAGTTCCAGCTTCCAAGGCAATGGGCCCCTGTATTTGGTGAGCTTGCCCTTGGTCCTGAAAGGAAGCCACAAAATGCTGCTTCTTTACAGTTTAGTTTCATGGGTCCCAAGCTCTATGTAAACACAACACCGGTAATGCTACTTGTTTTATGTTGAACTTTTTGTATCCAGTTGGTTTGTTGTTATCTTTGGTTCCATGATTTATGTAATTGTGCTCACCCCCCCCCCCCCCCTTTTCCCTATTGAATAACAGTGATAGAGGGGGAAGATGGTCTATCCAAGATGTGTTGTAATTTTAAAATTGAGACTCAGGATATTAAGATTATTGTTGTGTAAGAAGTGTTGCTGCGCTAGGTTTGTGCTAGTTGCTCTTGTACTGGACCTAGAGCATCAGTCTAAATAGGAATATTATGTCAATTTTTGTATCATCACAACATTGCATTTTTGCAGAATTATAGTAATCAAATATACTGAGGGTGAGCCCTGGCATAACAGTAAAGTTGTGCCTTGGTGACCGGTCATGGGTTGAAATCCAGAAACAGTTTCTTTGCATATGCAAGAGTAAAGCTGCATACAATGATCCTCCCTCATACCTTCGCATAGTGAGGAGCCTCTGGGCATTAGGGTACACTAGTTTTATAGTAATCAAAATACCCTATCTTTCCCACTTTCCCATTTGGTCTAAACCACCAACAAAGTTTTGGAACTAAAGAAATTATAGCCTAAAGTTAGGGATCATAGTTTGCTTTTTTAGTATGTTTTTTTGCTTATGTTTGGATGCTTTGGTGATTTTCTTGGGTAAATTTGTTCAGTTCTTCTCAACAAATGAGGAATATGATATATACTCTGATGTGTGTACCTTTGCCTTTTGTGGGTTTAAACTAATACATTAGCTAATAGTTTGGCTATTTCAATTTTTCAAGTCTGTCTTACTTTAAGAGATTTATTAGACCTCCTCTTCAGGCATTTTGTTTTATTCTCCCCATGACTTGATAGATTCTTGGTCTAGTTCAGCAATGATTGGGGAGAGATGAATGACAATTATGGCCACCTATTTCGTTCATGAATTTAGAGTTAAAATCACCATCTAATTTGTTTAATTGAATATTTTAGCCAAAAGTGAAAATTAGAAATATTAGTATCATATGATTTGGTTTTTCTTTTTCCTGCTCCTGTCTAATTGATTATTATCAAATATTGCCACACAAATGAGTAGATGAACAAACTTCTTTTAAGTTTTAGTGACTAGATTTTATGTTTCTGGTGGCTGCAAATCACTCTCGTCAGTTGTCACATTTACTTTTCAACCCTATATCTGTGGTTTTTGTACCAAAAGTCTAGTTAGATTTTCTCAATAATTTTGGCTGAAAATGTAAACCTGTTTATGACATTAAATTTTGTTGGTCAATAGTCAAATAGTTGTACACTTGTACTGATGAAGAGTCTTCTATTTCTTTATCTAGTCATTCCAAAATAGTCAGCTATTGTATGCATTATTAGATCTTTTGTACATATGGTGATTTAGACTGACCTTGAACTACTTACATACAGGTTGATGTGGGAAAGAAGCCCGTGACAGGCCTTCGATTGTATTTGGAAGGAAAGAGAAGCAACTGCTTGGCAATCCATTTACAGCACCTCTCTTCCCTACCCAAAACCTTCCAACTCCAGGATGAGCCTATTGGGAATGTGTCTAACGACTCTTCAGAACGCAAGTACTATGAGAAGGTCCAGTGGAAGAGTTTCTCTCATGTTTGCACAGCTCCTGTTGATTCAGTTGATGACAATGCTGTCGTGACTGGTGCTCACTTTGAAGTTGGAGATACTGGCCTAAAGAAAGTTCTATTCCTAAGACTTCATTTCTATAAAGTTGTTGGTGCTACCCGTGTGAAAGAACCTGAATGGGAGGGTTCTCCTGGCTTGACCCAGAAATCTGGAATAATCTCAACATTGATCAGCACTACCTTCTCAAGTCCACAAAAGCCACCGCCACCACGGCCATCTGATGTAAACATCAACTCTGCTTTATACCCTGGGGGGCCTCCTGTGCCTACTCAGTCACCCAAACTTCTAAGGTTTGTTGACACAACTGAAATGACAAGAGGACCACAAGATACTCCTGGCTACTGGGTTGTGTCTGGGGCAAGGCTTTTTGTGGAGAAGGCTAAAATATCACTGAAAGTAAAATATTCCCTTTTGACTGTGATACCTGATGAAGAGAGGGTAAGTTTTTGAAATTATCAAATGAGGGTTGTTGGAAGATAATCTCATCAGGTAAAGTTCAATGAGATGGGCGTGTGTATATATAATAGTCTCTGATTCTTTTTCTTTGTACATTTTCCATTACCATTATTTGTGTATACCTGCACTGCAGAAACTTTTGGGGAATTCCTTGTAGTTTTGGGAAAGGCTTGTGTAGTCATGCCCGTTACATTTTTGTTTTGTTTTGCCTGTATGTTTGAATGCACTCTTATTTTAGTGACCTCTTCTATGCAGTAGTTTCATTTAAATTTTACTCTCAAGACAACGAGAGGGCATTCATTTCATACCTTGGGAGAGTTATTTAGCGTGTGATAGGATAAACAGCTTAACCTTCGCTTGTTGAATAAGAATTTATAATGTGAGTGGTTATGTATAAGTTATTTCTATTATCACAGAGAGGATGAGACTAACTAATTTTATATAAGTTGTAAGTTATTTTTACAAGTTATTTGGAGAACTTATTGAAATAAGTTAAAAATAATTTATAAACATATTTGAAACTCTTTCAAACACTTTCAAAAGTCATGTATCATATGATAAATTCAAACAGGATGTGAATAAGTTGTTCCAAATGCACTTTTAGTGTAATATGTGTGATGGGTATAAAAAAGTTGCATGCAAAAATCAAAGCACTGTACATAATTTGAAGGTGCTTCTAACTACCATCATTTATTCATTGCAAAGCCTTCCTAGAAAAGTAATAAAAACCCAATAGCTTTTTTTACCCAATGGCCTTCCTAGAACTACTTTAAAGACATCGAAATTTTAAATAATTTACCAGTCGGATGTCACATAATGTTTGAAACATTTCCATTTATTAGTGTACTCAATTCCCATTTGGATAACCTCTTTAGTATTAAACGATAAGCTGCGTTTAAATCATCTTTAGTTTGCTAAGAACGACATTGTACTATATTATTTATAAATTATAATTTATAATATTAAACAATTGCCAATTTTAAAACTTAAATTAATTTGGTAAAATAAAAGTCAAAACCAACATTGAACTGGTTTAAAAGTATAAAATATATTTATTATTCAGGTGTTCAGGATGCAAGAAATCAAATATAAATCCAACTTGTTTTCAACAATAACATTGTGACACATTACACATGCTGATTTTTTTTTTTATGCGTACGGAAGCTGATTTTGATTTCAAGCAATAAGCATGATAATGCACATTGGTTAGCCTTGCAATTAAGCAGTCATAAATAAATAACCAAGAATAAACTTTTGAGTGGGTCCCGCTTCTGTTTTGATCTGACCAAGGCATTTTTCTATTTCTAATAATAAACAACTTTTCTTAGGTCAAAGAAAACAAATTCCCGCATTGCGTGCAGCGGCGGGCATGCGTCCACTTCGCTTCCGGCACGATTCTTCTTAGAAACGAAAACAAAACGTTTTTTTATTACTTTGCACAAGCATTTTTTATTATTTTATGGCTAAATTACAAATTTAGTCCTCCTATTATCTTAGAATTTGGTTTTAATATCTCTATAATTTAATTTATGAATTTAGTCATCTAGATTTTTGTAATCCCGTTATTTTGATTCTCACCTTAAGAACTCAAATAACGAGATGGTAAAAAACTGAGAGACTAAATTCGTGTCTTAAATTATAAGAATACCAAAATCAAATTTTAAGATAAATAGGATAACAAAATTTACAATTTAATGTTATTTTATCTAATGACATATATACATTTCTATATATCTCATACATTTTTTCTCTTTTACTTTTTTGGTACCATTTACAACGTAGAGGTGGGTAGGGAGAGAAAAAAAATACATGTATCTTTGCACACTTTACTTTTTATTAAGGACATTTAAGCCATTTTATATACATATTTAACTTTCTTTTTTTCATTTTTTCTTATTAAATAGCCTAAAAATCACTTCATCTCTTCACTTTTTATTGATTTTTTTCCATTTCCTTTTACTTTCTTCTCTATATCGAACATACTGTTCAATGAGAGTATGAAACAAAAGTTTAAGTTTTCTTTTTTCTGTATAATTGTATAGAAAATGATAGAAAAAGAAAAGGCATATTTGTAAAATAATATAAATATCCTTAAATAATTTGTCCATTTAATTCAAAATGTTAGTCTCTCTCCCCCTTTCCTACCAAATGGGGGGAGACATTTGAATGTGGGACTCATAAAATATAATCATTCCTTCCGCTCTAACTAGAAAACCAAACTAGGGAAGGATGCTTCACTATCTTGCTTTCTTTCCTTTCTTTTCATTCCCTCTATTTTTATTCGTACTAAACAAAGTGCAAGTGTCAACCACCTATTATTTTATATCTCCATGGTGACACTCATGAATGCCATTCATTAATCAAGAAACACCTATATTACAACACCCAGTATAGTTTGAAAGGTTAACAAGAAGAGATTCGGTCGTATCTTAAATAGTGATTAATCAAAGGAATAATTATTAATTAAGTGAATGAATCGGTTATGTTAATAATTAAATAAATTTATGGAAAACTAACATTTTTTTTTTAGAAACTAAAAGTTTCTCCTTACCAAACACTTTGATAAATGTAATTTGTTAAAATATGTTTAAATACAATTGGTAATGATTTTCGAATATTGTTTATTTTAAATTATTTACCTTCAATTTAATAATTATTATGTTAATTAAGATTAGAAGCTAATGTACCAGTAAAAATATTAGAAGCTAAGTAAAAAAAAAACTAAATTCTAGTATTTTTTTCTATATGATTTTAGTGTTTTCCTGTATATGGAGTTCCATATACTACAAATTAGAATACATAATTTGAAGAGTGAGGCTCTAATTCTCCTCGCTCTCTCAATTAAATATATTTTTAATATTTTTTCTTCCCCTGTATTTCTCACATTACTCTCGCAATTAGTAAGGAAAAAAATATCAACTATCTCAAATATATTCATTTTATTTTTATCTATATACTTAATCTTTTAACCACCTAAATCTTTATTTCTAAAAATAGAATTTTAATAGATTTACCCATTGAGATGGACAATGATCTAGCACAAGCATGATCAACATTTGAGAAAAATAGTTACCATTTTCGGCTGTGTCAAAAGACATACAGGCAAGGTAACCAAACCAACAATTATACATGTAACAAAAACCAATCATAAGTTACCATATCCTCACTGTCTATACACTCTCAAGAACAAAAAAACAGAATCCACTCCGCTCCAATAGCAAGTGACCACTTCAATCACATTGGTACAAGCAAGAATGATTATCATCTCAACAATTTCCTCGGTTCCATATCTACATCATGATGTAGAGCAGCATATCACCAAAACAAAGCACCCTAATGCAGCAAAGGAATTCAGGATGCCAAAAAAGCAGCCAAAATTTGGCACTCAACACTTGCAGCATGTGTATGGTTGTATATTTACACAAAGAAGTCCCATTCTTCTGTCCATGTCTTGCTACTACCCTTTCATTTCAAAGGCACTCAAGAATAGTTGCGAATTATCTGGCCACATCTAATCTGTCAATCACATCCAATGCTCTTTTTTTGTCAATACCAAAATCAATAACAGGAAGCTTAGACAAAATTCTATTAAAAGATAATTCCTTGCTTCTACTTGTTGATGAATAAGAATAACTGCTACTCTTAGTAAGTCTGTCATTATCTGTCTTCAAACTGTCAAAGTCCAAGCTTTTACTGATCCTTCTTATGTGAATTTTATTACTAACATCTTGCAGCATTTTCTGCTCGTCAGTTGTTAACAATGGCAGTAAGGCTTTTGTTGATTGTTGACTTGTAGTTTGAATGGCAGTGCCAACATGAGACTTTAAGGTAGACCTCGTTTCTCCGGTATCAATGCCATCTTTACTTTTGATGGCCAAGCGGTGAAGCCATATGAGAAGTTCAAGAATATAATTTTCTACTTTAGCTTTATCGGCATGGTGAAGCGTTTCAATCCGCATCACATCAGCCTTCATGGTCTTCTTATTTAGCTCAGAACTGCAAGAATCAAACAAGAATTTGAAAACAGAAAGGAGAAGCATAAAATTAGAATAAAAAAAAGTGGAAACTGGTAAAACATAAAAGTTTTTATTTCAAAAGAGAAATAGAAGATTGTTGCTTACCCAGTGCTTGCCCACTCCCCTACCCAACCAAAACCATGATGTGCTCTGAGTCAATTTTAGAGTAACCAACCAAGAGAACAAACGGTTAGTTTATATAGAAAGTAAATGAACTAGTACTAAAAAAAAAAATCTTATTATTCGACAAAAAAATCTCAAAAAGGTAGTACAGAGCTAGACATCTTACTTGGCCGTGTTTGTAGCAATCAGAACCAGCCAATGCAATGTTTTCTCCATCTCTTCTTTAATATTTGATATGGTGAGCTGCAGGAAACAGACAACACAGGGAAATAGTAAATACACAATAACAAAAACTAAATTTATGTAGAAAATTTCCTCATTGGTCGAAAGTAGAAAGCTGAAAGCCGAAGAGAAATACTAATTTTGTTGATCATTATCCTTTCCATTCAAATTATATATGAAGTTGCAGTATGTTAAAAATCTAGGAAGGTCATAAGGAAAGACCTATGGATTATTAAGTATTGAATGTTAAATCCATGGTATTAGTTGAGGATTGATTATGGGAGAGAGATTCAGTCTGTTAAATAGGGTGCTGATTGAGGGGTGATTAATCAACAATAACAAAAATACAATTGTATATTTGACCCTCTAAAGGCTTTTATATCCTCTCGATCTCAAACTTCTTCAGACCACTATCTTGTCTCAATTTTTTAACAGTGGTAATAGAAGAAAGTACCAGCAGATAAGACTGTACCTGCTTTACGACATGAAAGCTTGGTAATTTGGAACGCAAAGCTGATTTTATATTAGGAGGCAAGCTCTGATACAATGCATCCCTTGTATTTGCAGGCATAGAACTGGATCTGGCAACCTGAAAGCATCAACAATGGCTAAGTACAATGTTCTTCAGTGCATAAGCTTAATTGCACGTGGCAGTAAGAAGACAATTATTTGAACAACTATGAACTAGAATAATTACACCTGATACAGACCAAGAACTCCAAAGTGATCAGAGCCGCAAACAAATCATATACCGATTTGCAAGCAAATGATAAAAAATAAATGTACAACCTGATAAATGCTCAAGAGTCTTAAATAAAGAGTGGCCTAGTTCCCTATTACTCTAGTTGAACATTTAACCAAAAAGATATAGATAAAGCATACTGTTTGTACTAAACCAAATTATGAAATAGACTAAATAAAGAAGAAACACTTACAAGAGTATCAATTTGGAGCACTATATTAGCATAATGCAAAGCAAGGCCTGCAGGACCCAATTTTTGGCGACTGCTGATGGTTTGAATTAATGGTTTATGGTCATCTGCAGGTACCCACGGATAAACACCATTACAATCATGAACAAAAACACAGCTTTTTGGAAGAGTAATTTGATGAGAAAATCAGATTAATCTTTCCCTCCCTTCTTTTTTCTCCCTTTCAAATTTTAAGAATTTCAGAGAGCTAAAAAATAAGGGTAAAAAGGATGAAATTTGCAGTGGCTATCAATGATATCAAATAAGTTATTTTATAGATAAATAACGATTAAATTAGGTGATACTAGAAGAGTATAATACAGCAAGTGAAGCAAGTATGATCCTAATGCCTTAAGTGGGTACATACCTTCAGTGCCAAAGGCATTGTTTATCTCCAAATGCAAAAAATGGACTATCTCTACAAGCTTCTCCATAATCTGTAATCCATTAGATTATGAATTATACTCTACTTTTCTCAATTTTCCATGTATGTTATGCTCAAAAAGAACACACCTCTATCAATAAAAACATTTTAGAGTCTGTGTACTTGTTATTGCATTATACATGGATAGAATGCAATGAAAGGATAAAACATGTCAAGTAGACGAGAATAAGAGATGATAATCATTCATGTACAATAGTAATCTAAACATACCTCCTCCAAACTTCTGGACCAGAGTGACTTTTTTTTCAAATGTTTAACTTGCTTTTTTTGACTTTTAAGTTCTGCCCTCAAGATTGAAAGGCCATCACCTACATGATGAAGAGAGAGTCAAGATTTTATGCATAACAAATTACCTATAGAAATATTGCACAATGTAACAGTCAAAACTTCTAGGTCAGAGTGACTTTTTCTTTGAAAGTGCATTATACAATAACCAATCCATTGTGCCTTCATGCACATGCTCAACAAGAATACACAGTGCAGGCTCTAAACTTTCAAATAAAATATCTATGAAAATCAAAAGAATGTGCTTTGGCAGCTGTGACATGACTGAACAGTCATACACTTATTCTTTGATGGGGGTGACTTGCCATGGGATTACTTACCCAATGCAAATGACAGCATTCAGAACAGAAAAGCCAATTTATAACAGCTAAACAAATCAAACCTAGTTTTTCTATCCATTTCAGAATCTATAGTGAATTAATTCTACTCCCTACCTGTTTAGTTTGATAACAATCACAGTAGTTAACATAGGAGTAGTACAAATCCTGGAAGTGAATCAGCCAGAAACATTTGTGTGTGACCATAAGTAAAAGTCAAGGATCATTTTCACTAGAAATCTGAATAATTGAACAAGTAAAGCAATTGGTTTAATTTATGTGAATCTTAAACCGTGGAATCAATAACACAACATTTGGGGATCATTTTCAATATAGCCACAACAAATAGTAGATAACACTATGATATATCTTTCTCCACCATTTCAGAATCAATTATGTTCAACATGTCCTGTTCAAATTTCATACACTCCACCATCTAAATGTTTATTTTACAATACCAAAATTAATCTTCTCTTTCAAATTAAAACCCTTAATAGAATTTTGGATTTTATGTCAATAATTGCTTGTCACAAACAAAAATTGCAGATTATGTCATAGGTAGTACTCTTCAATTACCACTTTGAGCTGCACCTGAATTATCATCCTCTTCACGCTTATGCTGATAATCTTGTGCAAATCTATCCAAAGCATGTAACTCATGGTATAATTCCTGAGGCCATAAAAATTGATTTTCCAATTTCTTTCAGACTTAAATCCCACAAACACAAAAAGAAATAAAAAGACAGTTGAATGAATTAAAAATGCAGGGCAACAAATACAGTTCCTACCACCTCAGCTTATTTACCAAAACCATCAGTATATAAATAAGTATATAGAATACTTTCACAATCATTTATGAAGTTATATTCCTTCAACAATAATCAATTTGTACCTACTCAACCATCACAGAAAAAGGTACAGCCAAGCATCACATTTGTTTCATTACGAAGCGTTCATGTTATTATGAAGTAGTACTGAACTACTCATATATGTTGATGTCTGATATATTAGAATACAAGCTTTACAACAAGGTGATGATAGAAATTATAACAGTATAACACCCACAGATTACAAGTTGAATTTGAATACAGTAATTTCAATTAACTTTGAACATAAATCATGGTACAAATAAGAGACACAAAGTTGGAATAGAGAAAGTGAGGGATATGTAACACAGGTATAAGAAAAGTAGTGAAACACCTTTAAATCAATTTCCTCAACAAGAGTACAAGAAATTTTTGGCAAATAGTACAAAAAATTAAATTTTGGTATAAAAAAAATCCAATTAGGAACAATTAATTACTGAAGTATTTAACAATATTCAAAGAGTGGTTAAAATGTAACCATTTAGTGATTGAACTAACCACCTGAGTGTTTTAATTTTACAAAATAAATAAATAACTCCATTCACATTTTCAGCTTCAAAAGTAACCATCTTTTAGTAAAGAAATACACTCACAGCTGTTAACTGAACCAACGTCATCAATTGTTGCATTAGTAATTCTGCCTCCTCCTTTGGTTGTCTTTGAGAATTAAGTTCTCTGCTAACTCTAAAATTTACAATAAAAGATGGGTCAGAATGAAAATATGAAAGGCTAAAATTTGTTTTCCCGAAAGGCTAAAAACTTAGATGAATTGAGTGAGTACAATTTATATTACTTCTCAAAGTATCGGTCCAAGTTGTGCCACTGAGGATCCTTTGAACGATTTCCAAAACGAATTACCTCATCAGAAAAGACTTTCAACTCATCCCTGGAAACATAAATCAAAATCACATAAAGTTTATCATTTTATAAAGTCCTGGTAAACTAAAATAGTTGTTGGTCAGGTCATGAAACAGAAGCCCCCCTTGTTAGGAATTTGATTTAATTCAATAGTGTTACCTTTTGTCTGCAGCAACAATCCTTAGAAGCTCATCCATATCCTTTGATACTAAATCTTGCACAGCCTCTAATGGAAGCACCTCTTCTTTTAAATGCTTAATACTTTTTGTCGAAAGAGATTCCATAAGACTAAAACCCTTGACAATAGTGTTTGCAACCTCAAATGCTAAAATACCAATTTCATTCCCCTTTGTCACAGCTCCAGATACAAACCCACCAGCACTTAAATTTGTCATACTGCTTCCAAGAGTGTCCAAAACGTCAATACCAGCTCTGCCCAGGCGTAAACTCACCTCTGAGACCTGAAATAGAAATATCTCAGTAGATAACTTCAATTTTACTACCCTATGCTAGTCTACTTATCCCTTTTCTACTTAAAATAAAGGAACACTATAATGAAGAGTAAGCATGTTTGGCAGTGGAAATTTAAAAAATAAGGGGAAAATGACAAAAAGCAAATCAAAGCAGATTCAACCAGTATAATGAAGATGAAAAATACAAAGAATGTGATGTTCAGACAATAGAAGGAAGTATTTCAACCAATTCAATGGACTACTAGTCCAGGATTCATTTATTTTAGGACATTGGTTACTCAAACTTTCAGTTTTCTCTTATTATTTCCATTGGCAATTCATCAACGTCCCAATATTTCAAATTCAACAATAACAATGAAATTCCTAAGATGGACAATATGCTTTACACAAGCAAAGCAAAAAATCCTAGTAATGCTATGGCCAGAAAACCTAAGCTAAGACTCAAGTAAACATAAACTGGGTCAATTAATCTGTCCAGAAACTATATATCCCAAGACCCAAACAACTAGGTTAAGAAATTCTAAGTTAAAAATAACATAGAAAGCCTAAATCTCCCTAATCCCCAAATTATGAATGTATCCATCAATCTTAAACAGTACTTTCTCATACTACATTTCTCCCCTCATGAAGAAAACTCGTTCTTGATTTGAAATAAGGATGTAACAGGAAAATGTAACAGGTGGCAGTGGAACAACCAAGGATGAAATTGGGAAATAACAGAAAAGTGAAAAAAATAGTGGCTGAAACAAAAATGGCAATAGGTGGTGGAAGAAGAAATGATAAAATCACCTTAGAATTATAAGATCAGTGGTTTGCTAATAACAATATCTTAAACAGCAATAACATTACTAAGACCAACCTAGGTAATGCGTTTCTAAACTTAATATAGTTGTTCCAAACATGCTTTTATGAAGTGACTGCAATTTGAATGAAGGTTGTCTCTAATAGTAAACTGAAGAACGGCAAGAATAGTTAAACTAGTAAAAATCTCCAAAGAAACTCAAATACTTAATATTCATACTCAACAAGGGTGAAATCCCTAAGCCCAATAAGGCTGCTCAAACAACCCCAATACTGATTAGGACAAGGCAACCTAACCAAACCTTAAGACTCAAGTATACATAATCTATGACATTTGAAATTCTTCATCACACAGCAATATATCGTCTCCATTCCAAAACGTTCAAAACGAATCCTCCTTGCATAAATCCCATTCCCTAAAAGCTATTCTTTCAATCCGAATCAAATTTGTAACATAAACCAACCAAATTTTCATTGCCAACGACACCACCATCTTTGTCAATCACTTACACCTGAGAACAAAATAAACAAACAAACAAATAAAAATCTAAAGTAGTAGTCTGAGGACAACTCTACTTTCACCCTGGATCTATCTAACCCAATCCACCACCAACTGCAACATGCATGGTTCATGAGTATACCAGGCTTCTGGTGGTAGACTTAGACTACTGATTGATCAGTTCACAAGTTAAGCAAGAAACAAAATGTTACAAAAAAAAAAAAAAAAGATTGATGAAACGGAAGAAAGAGGGAGAGAAACCAAAAAAAAAAATAACCAACCTTCGCCACAGCATGCCTTGATTTTACTGACCTAGACTTGTGGGAAAAAGAATCAGTAAACCGTGGGATTCCATCATAGAAATCATCAGAACCATTCCCTGCAGCAGCAGCAGAACCTTCTTGTTTTTTCTTGTCCACTCCATGTTCCCCTGCACTAGTCAAATTACTAGGCATGCTGGTGGACTTGTGGTTCTTACCATCAGATTTATGTTTATCAGAATGTCCATCTGATTTGGCAAACACCTTGTCACCTTTGGCAGACTTTGAACAAAGACCCCCCATATCAAAATCTCAATCTTTGCACAGAAAAAAAAAAAAAAAACTCTTCTGGCAGCTCAGTTCAGCTCAGCTCACCCAAATCAGGAACCGATATAATTATAATAGACCACCCTTTTATTTGTTTGTTGTGCTCAATAAAGAATTATATGGCAATAATAATTGTAAGGAGAAAGAATAGGTGGAAGTTTGAGTTCTGGGAAAAAACATGCAAGTTGAGAAAGAAATTAAACAGTTCCAGATAGAGAATAGAAGAGAGGTGGAAGAGGTAATGGGACTGAGACAAAGATTGAAACTTTGGGAAGAAAAAACCCACCCTCAACTTCTCTTTGGTTGCCAAGAATATATAATATATAATATAATATAATTGTCCTTTATTATCATTATAAATATAAGATTAATGATGGAATAGAAGAGAGGGAAATCATAATTTAGTGTTTTTGTGAGAAAACAAGAAGAGAAATGGGTTGAGTTATGTTATGTTATGACAATCAAAAGGACATGAATGAGGCGGCGGTTCTAGTAGGTTAAGGAGTAGCAAGTAGTAAGTAGTAAGCAGTAAGCAAACTGCCTTGGACTGCCAACATTGGAACTGGTCATGTTCAACCTTGTCGCTTCAACATTTTTTTAAGATAATAATCAAACGTAAATTTGGTTTGCTGCATATTAAACATTTCCATTAAAACAAGATAAAACTTTAAGTAATTTAATTATAATACTTAACACCAACAAAACTGAAACTAAGAGTATATTGTTGTATCCGTTTCAAACTTACTAGTACGTTGCTAGCAAAACGTTTGCAAAAGCATTACACATTTAATTTGCGTTATAGTGTGTTTGGAAACAAGTTAAAAATGATTAATGTGATTTTGTTTTAAACATGGATCTTTAATGTAAAATCAAACACGCATGTAGATCGTTGGATCTATTTTGAAATTTGTGCGACAGCAATTAGATGGAAAATTAAACATGCACTAGGTCATGTTCATTTAATTCTCCAACTTCACTTTTATATTAGTTTTCAAAATCACGTGTGCTAAATTAAGCAATAAGTAGTTGTCCGAGTGTTTATGAATTTGAGTTTCTTATGCAAGTGGTTAGAAATTTGACTATAACTCGTGCATGAAGAAAATATGGAGACAGTTCACTTTTAAGAACCTTCCGATCATTGAAAAAAATTAGTCCAGTTGAACTTAAAATATTTCTTAAATTATATGGGTATTAAAAAACAAACATACCAAAGTAGCTTTTAGTATTTTGAAAATTTTAATTTAATTTATAATTCTAGTTAATGTTAATCAAATTTAAAACATTTGAATTTTTTAAGAAATAATGGTGATATAAAAAAACACAAATATAAACATATAAGCGTAAAAAAATTACACATATTTGTTTGTAAAATATATATAGATTTAATGTTATTATTGTTGTTGTGGAATTGATTTAAGTGATTTTGTATGTTGGATTATTAATGGATTTATTGGAATAATTTTATTTGATTTTTGAAAATTATAATTGTTCATTTGGCTTATAGTTTTTTAGAATGAGATTAGTTCAATGGTTTTGTTGTTCATTGTGGTGTTCATTGTTGCACACCAATTTTCTTTTTTTTTAATCAAAATTGTTCCATATTTGAAGGAGGAAGATAATGATATTTTTAGAAGAAAAAAATACTTATTAAATGTCGCGTGTACTGCAGGTTAAAAAGAGTTTCATATGTTCTTAAATAGTTTCCTTCAAAAAAGTTTTTACTTTCCAGAAAATGTCTTGGTAAAAGATATAATTTCTTTGAATTGAGATTTATTTTTAAGTAAGCACATAACTCAACAAGAAATTTTCATACCAATTCAATTTCTAATGAATCAAGATAATCATTTCTTCTGATATAAAAAAATAGTTATTATCTATTCTTCCATAGTAAGAGAAGTTGATTGGGATTGTTTAAGCAACTCACCCAATCCTTGACCTCTTGCTAGTCAATTTTAAGTAGCTTTATCGAAATCAGAAATGAATTGGACAAAACTTATAATTTTGTGAATTGTGCTAATTTCAATTTAATTTACCATACTTGCTTCATGACTTTAATTTGAGCCGCCCATCCAACTCTAAAAATGGAAATACCGAAACTTTATATGCATATACAATACTTAAAATTTAAAATTAGTAGTTAAACTAAAATAATTTTATACACTGATGCAAGTTAGTAGTTGTATTTGGGGATGTTTCTTGTTTTGCTTGTTATTGCCATTTATAGGCAACTCAAAATAAAATCATCTAGTCCGCAAGTCTCACCTTTTTGGCTTTTCCGCGTATACAAAATGTGTACGGGGAAAAAATAAAATAACAATTTATGAAATACTACTAATTAATATGATTTTTCTAACTCGTTGATATAGAAAAGGCTAGAATATGACATATTGAAGTTTTCTTCTCTCTAGCTATTGTTTTCGGATGAGTATATCTGTATATGTTTGCAAAATTAGTTATAATTAATTTTAAATTATATTTGTGTGCTTTTTTTGTAAAAGTAAATGAGTAGTAAAATTTAAAATATTTTTTTAACCAGTTCAAAAACAATTCAAAATCAATATCTTATAGATTTAAAATGAATTCTTTAACATAAGACCAAACTATTTATCTGAAATTACATTAAATGATATTTGATCATAATTTTAAATAATTTGTATTGAAAAACATAATGGTAAATAACTCAATATGAAACCAAATACTGGTATGGATTAATATAAGAAAAACCTAACCTTTTGGTAAAAGAAAGTATCCTTGGTAAACCCTAAAACAATTGTCCATCTTACTGGTGAACCAACATGATACAAACCAAAAGGCATTGCCATTCTGAATCTGACAAATGGCAATGGATAAAGAAAAACCCTCCACTGCACGCTCCCCTGACCATGTGGGAACGATTGACCTATTCCCGTGTTTGTGTTCTTCTTTGAATACTTTCGTTTTATATATATATACATATACGCGCGCGCACCTTACGTACGCTTTAATTTCATCATGTCTCTTGTTTTTTCGACGCTTGAAAACTTATCCATATTTCTCTATATCATCATAATAACAATATTCAATATCAAGTTCTTTCCGATTTATTAATATATTAACAATTTTATACAAGTATTACAATATCCGTGAACAAATTAAAGCCACCGATATATTTCTAAAAATTTAAGCCAGAGCGGTGATAATTTAATAAATTGGGCAAAAATGGAAAATCTAGAAGGTGGCAAGGTCAACGAATGAGTGTTGAGTAGTCATGAATGGAGGAGCAAGAAGCAACTTGGGCAGACAAGCCGACTAAACAAACAAACAAACTTGTTTACTATGAAAGCCAAGAAATCATTAGTTTGAACTTTGAACAAACAATGTAAACACAACACGCATGTACATCAGTACACATATGCAAGTGCATAGAATACAATAAATAAATCAATAGTGTATCAAATCTCTCATAAAATATAATAAACAGGTGGTTGGTAATGGTAGTGATGGGCTGGGAAAGCGACTAGTGAAGAGTTTAAATTTTCACATATGAAAAATACTTGATTTTGGAGAAAACATCTCACTTTTGTGTACTTTAAATCCCCCAAAGCCACGTAAAAAAAAAAAAAAATCCCCCAAAGTAGATTAATCCCATATATTGAATCACGGAAGATACTCCTCACAATTATATTTGTACTAAAAAAATCTCTCTGTTAACTTTTATAAAGTTGGCTTAACGTAAGGAAAGAAGAAAAAAGAAAAAAAATCGTTAATAAACAAAAAAATTACCCACATGCAATAAAAAATTAAATTAACAATTTCAATAAAACAAAAAAACTTTGTCTAAGTATTTGCTAAACTCCCCAACAAATTTGGCTGTCAAATCACTTCTTGTAGAATGAAACTAATTTTATTTTAACAATTTAAATTTTAAGATTTTCACAATAACAACTGTTCATTCATTTCAGGTTAGCAGTAGCATTTGTGGTGCACATTTCACAATCTTTGACTGTTTTGCATATTCCTCAAAATAGTCTAATAATTCTGTCTTGTTTTATCAATTGAAATAGTCTAGCATGACAACCCATGCATTCACCGTCCATAGACAGCAAAATTTGCTCCCCAACAAAATAAGATAATTAGTCAATTGAAGTCACAAACAATATAAAACTCTCAGAGGTTTGGACACAGTATTTGGAGGGAAAATGCTCATCGAAAAGGACAGGTATATAGTTCCAAGTCTGGCCAAAATTTGTCATGATGATCTTAGATTTATAGAAAATATATTAAAAAAATAAATTATTGATAAAAGCAGAAAAAAGAAGACAAGGTGGACAGTTGTCGCCGGAGAGAGAGAGAGAGAGTGCAGAGCCAACGAACAAATCAATGAAGACGGGAAATGTAATAACGAAAGCCTTTAAATGTTTGATTTTAATATATATGTTATTACATTTTGTCTGTATCTATGCGTTTCTAATTTCTATCTTCTCTTTCATTTGGGATAATTTTATAACTTTTTTTTAAAGAAAATTCGTAAGCTAGTAGTATTTTTTTAAGAACTATTAATCAAACACTTCTATAGAATATTATTTTTAGTCAAATAGTAAGATAGTTTATTAAAAAAGTCAAATAAGATAGTCGATTAACTTATAAGTTATCATTAGTAAAAAAAATATTATATGTTATCTAATTATCTTGTCAAACACTTGATTTTCTTTTACATCACATTAATAAGGTCAAAGAATTGAAATATAAGTGTGCAATTTTTTTTAATAAGACCATATATAATTAAATGACGAAAATGATACGCATGTGAAATAAGAAAAAAAAAGTGACAATCTTAAACTTTGACATTTTGAAAATTCATATGGTGAACTTTAAAATCTAAATTTTCAAATTGTTATTTACAAAGTAAAGTTAGGAATATATATTTTCACGTTTAATATAAAATTTTTAAAATATATATAGATATTATTTATTTTAAAAAAAAAGTAACACTCATATTATACTTAATTAATTCAATTGAAAATTGTGGTGTGTTTAATCTTACAATATATGAAATAATTACATGGCTAAAACAAAGTATTCTCATGAGCATTCATCGTTTATCATTGTCACAATTTGTAAGGACAGAAATGAAATAATATTTTTTCACGTAGGAAATAAATTTCAAATCATAATCAGGTATAAGGACAATTTTTTTAATTTAGCATAGGTATTCAAATACATGTTGAAGTCAAATCATACTCCATCAATCAGGTAGTTAGGCCGACTGACTCAGACTATGTTTGATTTATGGTGGAAGCTGAAAAAATTTACACATTTTATTTATTATTCATATTTTTTTACATTTTATTTTAATTTTAAAAAAATATTTTTATTTTCTGAATCAAACACATTTTTACGGAGTTATGTTATGAGTCTTGTTTTGTTTGACTATAATAAATGGCAAGAAATTATTTGAAAAAAAAATAATCTCGCGGACAAATATATCACATTAAAACATATATATATATATATATATATATATATATATATATATATATAAATCAAATTAAAATAAGTGTCAAGTCAAAAGTTTTAATTCAATCTACTAACTAGTAACTATTCTCATAATGATAAACAGAAATGTATATTTTTCCAGTAGGCAATAAAAAAAATGTGTTAAAGAAAAATATATGTCAAAGACTGCATGTGTACTGGCATTTCTCAACTAGGTAATGCGACATGTGCATTGGATAATTATGTAGTTTCCACAAGTTCATATAAAAATTGTTCATTTTTATTCATAACAAAAATGAAAAGTAACATTCATGTTGATTATATAAAAAATAAATTATAAAAAATGGTTAGTAAATTTTTTCAAATAAGAAAATTTTCATATAATAAATTTATAATATGAATAGAAATTGATATTTACACAAATAAAAATTTGTATTATGCAGTAAAACTATAAATAATTATAAGTATAAAATATCATAAAAAAGAAAAGCATTAAAATTTTAATAGCATCATTGTTATTTTGATTTCTTTTAAAACATTGAATTGCATAAAAAAGTATAATCCTAAATAAAATAAATAGTACTATTGAATTCAATAAAGATATATATATATATATATATATATATATATATATATATATATATATATATATCAGAGGAAAGATTGATATCTCATTTGAAGACAGAAAAATTTTCTAAATTCAAAAGTCAATAAAAATATATTACTACATAAATTTAATATTAATATATATTATTAACATAAATAATTATACATTATTAATTAACTAAAAAAGACTTTAAATATATTTCCTTTGTCCCAAAATATTTGTTTTCCTAGGTTTCATTTACACAAATCAAGGAACGAAAACCAATAAAATGATGAAAGAAAGATATAATTTTACAAAATTATTTTTATTATCATTAATTTACTTATAAATTGCGTTGTCTTTTATTAATATTATAACAAATATAAGTTAAAAAATAATATTAATATTACATTGAAAAATTAAAATGATTATTAGTATGTTTGGGTCAACTTTTCTTAGAAAAAAGTTGTTTTCAAAATAAGTTAAATGTCTGGGATGGTAACTTAAATTTTTTAAAATATATATAAAAAAAGAAATTATTTTCATGAATCTGAAAATTTATAGCTTATGGTTGTTTTTTCACGTTTTTTATTTCTACTATTTTCATACTCTTTTACTTTAATTAGTAGAATTTAATTTTTTTATTACATCCAAACAAAATTAATTATTTTTAAATCAATTTTGAACAAACTTACCCAAGCCTAAATTGAATCTAATTATAATCAATTATAACAATATTTGATTATTTAAATAATCTAATTTTTGTAGCTGCTCCAAGCACACCATTTTTATTCTTATAAAAGAATTATTTCGAGGTGAAGGAAATAATAGAATTTAGAATATATCACTACAAAAATTAAGAAATTTGAATATGATGAAAATTCAGCAATTAAATTCCTAATTCGTATGGAACAAAGTAATTGAGCTACTTTGGACAGTGAAGAATAAATGGAGAGGCTACTAATGACAAACTTTATCTAGAGATGCGACCAAAGCCAAGGCCCGTTCCGACAGACAAGAGCGACAGAATTTTAATTGATTGCAAAATAGAAAAAAAAGAAAGTGAAGCGTGTTAGTTAGTTAGTAGTTGGTGCGCTGCGTTGTGAGTTCGAAAGTGAATCTAGGAGAAGAAGGAGTAAACAACACAACCAACAAACATCTTCGATCTTATTCTAGGGTTTCAATTGTGATGTGAATCTAATGAATGTAACGGGAAAAGACTGTAGATAGATGAGCTCCAGCAATTTGACGGGGTTTGTGTTGGCCGTGCTTTCCAGCGCTTTCATTGGCTCCAGCTTCATCATCAAGAAAAAGGGTCTCCAACTCGCCAGTGCCAATGGCCCACGTGCCAGTCAGCCTCTCTCTGCTCTCACCCAACTTTTTCTTTTCTTTCTTTAAAAAAAAAATACATTTTTCTGGGAAATAATGTTTCATTCGTGGTCGTGTTTTGCATTGTGGTTTTTAGGTGTTGGTGGCTATGGCTACTTGCTTCAACCTCTCTGGTGGGTCGGAATGATTACCAGTATGCAACATTTTCTCTTTTCTTTGCTTTTTTACCCTTTACTTCACCCATTTCCAGATTTTTTTTTGTTGCTGATTTTGCTTTTTTGTTGTAGTGATTGTTGGAGAGATTGCTAATTTTGTAGCCTACATTTATGCCCCTGCTGTTCTTGTTACTCCACTCGGTGCTTTGAGCATTATTGTTAGGTAAATATTTATTTCCATTTTATACTATACTAAATACTATAGCTGTTTCCATTTCATGTTTTAGTCCCTATACAGTTTCTTTGTAGTGATTTTGTACTGCTACAAAGTCTTCTATATTAGTGAGAGGGACCAAAATTTTGTCAGGCATGCATGTGCAGGGACTAAAACTTATAATTTTCTCGTATAAAAACTAAAACTTAAAAATGGGGACAACTATAGGAACCACGTGAATAGTTTAACCTTATTATTAAGGAGCTGAGAATTGCTATGGATATGGGCAGTGCTGTCTTGGCACATTTTCTCTTGAAGGAGAAGCTGCAGAAAATGGGCATGTTGGGGTGTCTTCTGTGCATTGTGGGATCAACTGTTATTGTGTTGCATGCACCCGAAGAGAAATCTCTTAGTTCTGTACAAGAAATATGGGAATTGGCCATTCAACCTGGTATTCTGTCAATGTTTCGTTGATTATCCATTATGAAAAAAATGCCTAATGGTATTTTCTTGATTATTGCTTTCTGCTTTTTGCATCCAGCATTCCTCTCGTACACTGCCTCAGCAATTGCCGTGACATTGTTCTTGGTTTTGTATTGTGCTCCCCGTCATGGCCAGACTAATATTTTGGTTTATACTGGAATATGCTCGATAGTTGGGTCCTTGACAGTAAGTGACTCTACCCAGTTAACCTTGTCATATGTGATATTTTTATCATTTTGGATATTTCTGTACTTTCTAGCTGTTGACTGAGTTGTATACCATAGTCCACCATTTGTTTTATCTTTCTGATAAAATACTAATTTCTCAGGTCATGAGTGTAAAAGCAGTTGGCATTGCGATAAAACTTACACTGGAAGGTGCAAACCAGGCTTTCCACTTTCAGGCATGGGTTTTTGCAATGGTTTCTGTCACCTGCATCATTGTCCAACTAAATTACCTTAATATGGTCAGTACTATTTTTTTTTTCTGTGCATAATTTTTTGCATTACACATTAACTAGCTGTTAAAACCAGGCGTGCTTTCTTCAGATACTTTGTTGCATTCTGTTGCTTTGTTCTCTGTGTTTTACATGTATAACATGTCCTACTGAAGACAAGTTAGGCTGTTTGTGTTTGTTGAAACCTGTGATTGATGAAAACTATGTGAACTTTGTTTTCTTGTTTAATATCCTCTTAATTGTCTTCATTTTGGAGGATACACTCATTCATGTTTGCTGACCATTTATAAAATCTTGATTTTAAAATTATTTATTTTAATGATTTTCTTTGCCTTGATGCATTTGGCTACATATTTTATATGGTCTAATTGTCTAACCAAGAATTTGATGAATTCTAGGACAAGGTTTAAAATTGAGCTTTAGTTTTCATCTCCTATGCTATTGTTTGCAATCATACCTTATATTTTTTTATACAATTTTCTCTAGTAAGTAATTGATTGATTGATTGATTGAAAGAGACAGGTGCATTTTCCATAATGCAATCAATGAATCTGTTCATCCCACCACTTAGTTGATCTGTCTAGACTTATAACTTTAACACCAGTTCATTTATGAATTGCATGATTCAAAGCCACAATTTTATCAGTGATAAATAATGACGCCAGTTCATTTATGTATTGCATGGTTCAAAGCCATTTATGATTTATCACATGATATGAATGGCTTGTGGAGTTGTATGGAATCATTCAATTCTAACAACTATGGTTCAGGTAATTTTCAATTTGGAGCAGAACTCTTTTTCGAGTAACTAAGGTTGAGATTAACTTTGAATAATAAATACTGTGGTTAGGAGTGTATATGCCCAAAACACTACTTATTTTTTAACTTGTCTGTTGAGTATATGAATAAAATTTTGACGTCCAGAATCATTTGATTTTGAAATAAGATTGTTTGTCCTTCCTTTAGAAGAAAAGATCTAGCTCGTGTTGGGTTCCTGTTATATGTCTCATCTGATTATATGTAGTATGGGGAATTATTTTAGTTTGGAGACTTTGATCATACTTTTCTTGGCTTCTTAACTTTTTCTTTGATCACTAACTATAATCATGCTTGTATTGTGTTTCCTTGCAATTCTTCTGACTCCATGTGCCCATTGATTGTTCCTTTCTAAATTAAATTGCATATCCAATTTTTTAGAAACTCTTTGAAGGTTGTGAAATAATTTAGAAGCCAGAGATGTAAATCCCTTGTCCAAATAATATCTATGTGATGCTTGAGCTGAAGCCTACCACCTGCATTTTGATTTACTGGAGTGTTTCTGTTCCTTTTAGTTGTCATAATTTTCTTGTTATTTAGTCTTCAATCCTGGCTTCTATGGTGACCAACTGTTCCATGGTTGCAGGCATTGGATAATTTTAACACAGCAGTTGTTTCTCCAATCTATTATGCATTGTTCACTTCTTTTACAATATTGGCCAGCGCAATCATGTTTAAGGTTTATACTTTTCAGAAACATAATGAGAAAATTTGTGTGTGGAAGGAGACATTTTATGGTTCAAGTATTTTTTGTAATCCTGCCTCCTCTGCTTTTCTTATTTAGGACTATTCTGGTCAAAGTATAAGCAGTATTGCATCAGAGCTATGTGGTTTCATCACTATTTTATCTGGAACGACTATATTGCACAGTACAAGAGAGCCAGATCCTCCAGTCGTTGCAGGTAATACCTCTTGCACTTTAGTGTGGAGGACTTGGATGATAGAAGCTCATCATTATTCCAATCTTATGTTTACGTGGATAAGGGCTTTTCTTATGTTGTTCAATATTCTAATCAGTATATTGTACATTTGTCCTAATCCTGAATTCAATATCTGGATAGGGGTCGCATCAGATAGTGTAGGATTTCATAGCATAATAGGATATGTTTACTCTTGGCACTGAGATTGGAAATTATTTGCTACTTTCTAGTAATCTTAAGTTGAGATAACTAATGCTGTTTCCCAAAAAGTACATACACTATCTTATTGTTCTTCACATTCAGATTTATATACACCATTGTCTCCAAAAGTGTCATGGTATATCCAAGGCAACAGCGAACCCTGGAAACAGGAGGAGGATGTGTCACCCTTGAATTTAATTGCGATTATACGGCAAGACCATTTCAAGTGACAAAGGAGGCTAAACTGCATGAGGTAGATCTATCATGTGCTATCCTTCCATTAAGCTAGATATAGCACCTGCATTTTTCATATTCCTTAAGCTTGTTTATATTAAGCAACACTGTGCAGGCAGAGAGGAGACAGTGCTTCCTTTTTTGGGGGGAAATCTAGGTTTTTGTCTACTGGTAGCACTTGAAACGAAGGCTTGAGTGCTATCACCTAAGAATTAAAATGGTCCTTTGACCATGTTCATGTTTCTAAGGAGTGAGTTATAGTCTAGCTTGCTTCCTTTTTCTCAACTCTCTTGTATTTCTTCAATGTATTTCCCTATTGGTTCTTCTCACACCACCCTGTCTTTTTTATTTCTTATTATTTTTTTTGTTAAATGAAGAATGTTTCAGTGTTCTAGTGTTTTGCAGGCTGTGGAAGCTAATAATGTATATCGATCCGTGTAGTTTCAACTTTCAATTATTTAATTAATTAGTACTTGAAAATTATTGGTAGGATCTATGCATACATATGTCATAGTAGAAAACCTATTTGTGCTAACTGCTACTGCCTAGAGACCAGTAAGGTTTTGAACCAAAATGAAGTTATTCTGGCTTAAATTGTGGGATTTAGCTCATATGAAGCGAGTGATTCACTATACCGAGTACATTGAAGAAGAGTTACAGTCAGTGATTAAAAAACTACTGGAGAAGATCCAAACGACATCCTCCAAATTACAGCCATTGGTTAAAAAAATTTATAGGTTAAATTGTGGTAAAAATTAAGTAGATATGTGACAAATGTTTTAAGTTATTAACAATATCAACCTTTAGTTTTTCCAATTAATGGTTATAGGTGTGCTTTATCTTCTAAATTACACTCTTTTCATTTTAGAGAAGTCAAAAGCTATTTGTTACAATTTTTTTTTTTCGAATGGAAGGGGCAAAGCCCAAAATACAGTTGCAACGAATTACACCAAGGTCTTCATTTCTCGTGCACAATTCCCAGGCAACTTTCATCATGAAGGCATCATTCACATGCCTTCATCATAATCTTAACCAATAATTTTCAGGCAATAATCTTAGTTTCTCACATAAATTTGTAAAGTAAATCCTTTATTTTAGAAGGGTTAAATATTAAATTGTATGATGGCAGTTTAGTCATTAGAACTGAATGATACTACTATGGAATTGCACATAAACCAACAAATAATGGCAATATATTTTGTAATTTGATATAATTGTTATTGACAATGGAAAAAGTTAATAAATTGTTGCAACTGTGAATATGTTGTTATATCCTTATTATGTTAATCATTTAAAGTTTATTAATATTGATACTATTCAAATTATTATATATTTTACAAATTTTCTCTTTTATTAAAGTTAACTACTTAATTTTGGTACATTATTAGTATAAATATTTTTAGATTGTTAATTAATTAAAAATTATCTTAGAAATCTGTCAAAAAAACATCTTAGAAATAAATTTTAAAGTCATTATCATAAAAGTTAATAATTTAATGATACATTTTAATGATTTTTATCATAAAAATACATTAAAATTTATGATTGAATCATAATGTAAAAATTATTTACAATATTAATACATTCTGATTATATTCTTTTGGGATTTACTTTATTTCTCAATCATATTTTACTGTCAAATATTATTGTTAAGATTTGGTTAATTTTAATTTAAAGTTGAAAATTAAACATATTAAATTAAATTAATAACATGGAAATTATGTATTTTTTTATTTAAATAATTTATTCTATATTCTATTTTCAATTAATTTTTTATTTTTATTAATAAATAAAATTTCATTATTGATAATGAAATCATCTCTTATCATATTTTTCTTTCACAATAAACTCAAGTTTATCATTATTTAATAATGATTTTTTTTATCTCTTATATGTTTTATTATCTTAAATTTAAAAAATACTTGTATAATACATCATAGCAAAGAGTTTAGCCGCGTCATTCGTTTTTTCTTTGGAAAATTATTGAAATCTTCTACAGATAAACTTAAGGGATGTGATTTCGTGTAATTTTAAAGAAGATGGAAGCAGGATCTGGAGAACAAGATCCAAATTCTGAGGAAAGTGGGCCCTGTTGTATTTGTATGCAAATGAAAATTATACAAAAATAAACATGAACTTATCAGACAAAGTGGCTGTAGTTTAGTGGTAAGAATTCCACGTTGTGGCCGTGGAGACCTGGGCTCGAATCCCAGCAGCCACATTCTTTTTTTTACGTGCTTCAGTTTTCGTTCTCCTTCTTTCTTTTCGACCTAAACAAAATTGTATCGGTTTCTTTTACAATTTCATTTTATTTAGTGAAGTTTGATTTGATTAAAAATTACACCTACTAATATCTAATTATCTTTTTATTCAGAAACAATTAAGGGGCCCAATAAATAAAATACTACCAATAATAAAGTTTGAATTGTAGTGCAAATTAAGTTAAGCCAACCTATGTGATGTTCAAGAATGCATTTTTAACTGACTTGACCCGATCTCATATGATCCAATGCAGGCAGCTGGTTGACATTTGAACACCCCGAATATGCGAACTTTTAAAAAATGTCAAAATTAATTATTATAAGCATTAAGTTTTTTTTAATGTTATTAATATATCTTTTTTTTAAATAAATATTTACGAAGTAACAATTAGTTAATTGACACCAGAGTTAATTACAGGTCTAAATAATTAAACAAATTAATTAACGAATGATTGATTCACACGTATATGTTTGATTTCTCTTAAGAAAGATTTAATTTTTGAAAATTGTGTTTGAAAAAAAACTTTATTACTATATTTTTATGTTTCTCATTATATTTTTAATGATATATAGTAAGAAACTTTTCTTATTTAAAAGCGGGAAAGAACTTCATAGGTTTATGTCAAAAAAAAATCATAGGTATTTATCTGATATTAGACTAATTTGTTTAAATTTATGTTTTTTACTGCATTTGTTTTTGGTTGAGAAACATTAAGATTTAAGAGAGAACGTGGGATAATATCTTTTGGAGATCATTTTGGTTGACCTTAGATACATTAGTTATTAATTAAATCACTGTGATTAAGGAAGGAATAGTTGCAAAACAGGTCATTACTCAAGCGCTTCAATATTGTAAATTGGTCCCTAAAAAAAAGACTAATTATTCAATCAAAATTTGCAAATTGCGGGTATTATAATCGCTGAAATGCTCCTTCAAGATCATTGTAGAGATTAATGGGGGAATCTTAATTAAATTAATCCTTGAAAAACGCAGTGAGATGGAATTACAATATTTTTTCCTAATAAAATAGTGTTCAGTGTCAGTTCACAAAAAAATTGTATTGCGTGACATATATATATATATATATATACATTTCTCTTCTTTGACAAAGCAGGATATCTTTAAGTTTAAGATCGGATTAACATCTGGCTGATTCATGACTTTGACAAATTAATAAGCCCTTAATAATAATAAACGATCGATGATTCAGGTTAGCTGGCAGTTAACGTTAATTGCTGCTGAGGTTTTGCTTATTAAAACACCAAACTACAGATAACTTATATAAACGACAACTAATTATACTATTATATACATGCTAATCGCGCAATTACAGATAATTAAAAACACAGCTTCCAATCTCTATTATCATCATCATGTCATCTTCGTGCATGAGAGAATAATGAGGGTTGAGTCTAGTCAAAAGTGTTATTCCTTTGTAATAGTTGCTTTTGCATCATTTTTTTTATATGATTTTATGTGAAACCAAACACGCATCCAATGATAAACAATGTTGGCTGCAAAATTCTATAATATTTATGTTGTCTTTGTTTTAGCCGTTAGTTGCCTTATACTGTTGCCCTATGTTTTAATGGGTTATCAGTGTGAATTGATATGATTGGGATAGCCTAATTTATATTCAGAACCTGTGCATTGGTTTTGATCTGATTGGTATATAGCTTAATGTCATGGTCTAAATTCATTCAGGATACGTACTTACAAAATACAGAATATTGCATATAATATTTAGAAAGTGAGAATCAAAGACAAAATAACTAAGTAACTACATAATAAAATGTATACATTTTTATGAGAAAAATATGCTTTTTTAATTAATGTAAAAATGTTTAATTTTAATTTCATTTTACATAATTTTAAAAAACATTAAAATAATTTTATTATTTTTATTAATTAATATATTTAACTGTATCCTATTAGATGTCAATATCATCACGATGTTCATATAGTTAAATATGTAATATCAACATTAATTATTAATAAAGATTATTTTCAACAAACTTAAAATTTACAACAATAAAAATCAATAAATTTTAAAGAAATTAGAATTAAATTTAACTATATTTATTAGAATTTAAAAACATATTTAAGTTCCTTTAAAAAATAAATTTATGTCTTTATATTATTTAGAATTATAAGATTAATTGATGGTAAAATAAAAAAAATTATGAATTCGATTTTTCAATCTAAAAGAAACTAATAATTAATGCAACAATTAATACACGACTAGTAGTAGTGGGTCTGGTTCATGTGCCAAGCTGGCTAATACGACAACCCGCAGCGCTCTAATTCGTGCCACTATCCTCGTAATCGTATGCCTCCAATTGTCAGCTTTGGAACCTAAGAAGGAATCTATCTATATCCTTGTGACATTTGGGCCAGATGCCCCACCAGATTATCATTTTTCTTAATATAATATATACGATTCTAAATTATTCTCATAATTTAAAATGTAGTAAAACAGTTAACTTATAATATAAATGTTGTTCACAAATTTATATATGTCAGTATTGTTTTTATAATTTAAAATTTCTAAACCCACCAATTATATAGTATTCTCATTAGACACTTAAGGAATATATATATTTTTTATAGCTTAATGAAGTGCATAAGCTCACTTGTCCTATAATATTATTATCCTCAATATTAGAAACTTAATTAAGGAAAATAAAGAAAGAATATAAATGTGCAAGAATCCTGGGATGTCAACGTGGAGGATCACCTTTTACTTAGACAAGTAGATGGAATCAGTAGGGAGATGCATCTTCTCTTATATCTTAAAAAATACGTAATTATTATTAGGAGCCAGGCGTACACTTGAAGTATGAATAAAAAGACACACCAAAGATACCATTGTTAAAAGTTTGGGCAGCCCTAGGCACAAAAGAAAGTGGTGATTGATGGCTACTCCTCCGGTGAATTCGTTGCCAATAGCATACCAAGCATGGACAAGCCTGGGAGTCCCAGATTGGTTGAACAAAGGAGACAACGCATGGCAAATGGTGTCAGCCACCTTGGTTGGGATTCAAAGCATGCCGGGCCTCGTCATCCTCTACGGAAGCATCGTCAAAAAGAAATGGGCCGTCAACTCTGCCTTCATGGCCCTCTACGCTTTTGCGGCGGTTATCATCTGTTGGGTGGCGTGGGCCTACAAGATGTCGTTTGGGGAGGAGCTGCTGCCGTTTTGGGGCAAAGCCGGGCCCGCGTTGGGCCAGAGGTTTCTGATAAAGCAGGCGGGCCTGCCCGCCACGCCGCATTATTTTAGAAACGGTGGTGGTTTGGAGACGGCGGAGATAACGCCGTTTTATCCGATGGGTACTATGGTATGGTTTCAGTGTGTTTTTGCGGCTATTGCGGTTGTTATATTGGCTGGGTCGGTGCTGGCTAGGATGAACTTCAAGGCGTGGATGATGTTTGTGCCGCTTTGGCTTACTTTCTCTTACACCATTGGGGCGTTTAGCTTGTGGGGTGGAGGGTTCTTGTTCCACTGGGGCGTTATGGACTACTCTGGTGGTTATGTTATTCATCTCTCTTCCGGGATTGCTGGCTTCACTGCTGCTTATTGGGTTTGTTACTTCACTTCTTACACTTCCACCCTAAGGTCATCATTTTTAATTTTCTATATGGCCGCAACCATGCAACCTAATTTCGTTTCTTGATGAGAGTCTAGGATTAAAAAGACAAAGTAAATTATTCAACATACATACTAAAAATGAACAAGGATGTGTATACACGATATGCATGCACGCTTTCACTGTTTAGTATTTTCTGAAATGCATCAAAATTATATTAACTTTAATTTAATTAATGTGTGTTTTTTGCTTTGCCTTGTTCCACATGACCTTATTTCCTTCTATAATTAAAAATTAAAAGATAAAAGTCTAGTTAAGAAACATAGTTTAAATGAAAACCGGAACCGTTTGATAGTGTTTGTATTTTATATATCATTAATCTCTCACTATATATCTAATAATTTTTGTTAACATAATGACGCATCAACAATCACATATATATTTTAATAGGGTTAGCTAAGCTTACACGTTAAATTAAAATGTAAAGCTTAATTTTCTTGGTGATGCAACCACAATATTTAAATAAAAGCGGGAAATTAATCAAACAGAATTAATAGAGTAATTATCATCATCGATCGTTATCATGGAATTTGAAAGCAACGAAATTAATCTGAAGACAAAGAACAAGGTGGACCGATGGAGAATGGTGAAATGATAAAATTTTGAAAATGAAACAGGTGGGGCCAAGATCGAAGAAGGACAGAGAGAGATTCCCGCCAAACAATGTGTTGCTAACGTTGGCGGGGGCAGGGCTACTATGGATGGGATGGGCAGGTTTCAACGGCGGAGATCCGTACGCGGCAAACACGGACTCGTCGATGGCGGTGCTTAACACCAACATTTGCGCCGCCACCAGCCTCCTCGTATGGACGTGGTTGGACGTTATTTTCTTCAAGAAACCCTCAGTTATTGGAGCCGTTCAGGGCATGATAACTGGCCTTGTTTGCATCACTCCCGGAGCTGGTAAGTCCCTAATTATAACAAATCCTATCAAGTGGTTTTTATTAGGATATGTAAAATTATATTGTTTATATTTTTTTTATGTGTTTTTATAATTTTTACATTAATTTTTTAATTAACATCTTAAGAATCAGATTCATACTTAGATTATGTGTTAATGGATACTTACCAATAAAAATAAAAGTGAACATTAAATTTAGGAGCTAGGAAGTTGAACGCTCAACCAAGTTAATTAGTTCGATCCGTTGATCACGATATAAATCCTTCTTAATAATCAGGAATTATCCTTTTTTAATTTTTAAATTTTTTGGGTACGAAACTAGCTGGGAGATTCCACTCTTAACTTTGGGATCCCAATAGAGTTGAATGCTTAATTAATAAACTAATCAATAAACTTTAAAAAATGGGAAGATAAAATTAAAGCATGAAACATTCAACATTAGCGGAAACAAACTGCAACTGGTTTAATTATATTATCAAAGACCGAATACTTAATTATTTGAGGTCATGCTAACGAAGGGCATAGATTAATAAATATAGTATTTTGAAAACTATTAAAAAAAAGTAATTTTTAAAAGAGTTTAATGTTTATACATGATAATTTAAAATAATTTTACATTGTTATTTAATCACAAATCATCATTTAATTATTTTAAAATAATTATTTTAAAAATCAATAAATTTATCATATGATAAGTTATGATTAGATTATTGTGTAAATTTTTTTACACTATAAAGGCATAACTCATTTTCTGTTTTTGAAAAGTAACTATTAAATAATTTTATGTTTTTAATATTATAAGTGTTTTTTTTTTTTTACTTTCATCGTAACGGGATCATATAACATTTGCTAATTAATTTAATATGTCAGAATATGATATTGCAAATTTTATCTATTTCAACATACAATTTGTACTCAATGATAAAAAAAAAGTTAAATTAATTTTTGTTCACTAATTTATATTTTAGATTCAATTTGACTCTTTAATTTTTTTGGGATTGATTTTTGAATTTTTTAAAACGATTCAATTTGATCATATCATCAAAATTGAGTCAATATCCTTAAAAATCATAATTTATAACGATCTTAAATCGCATAAAATATATATTTTCTAAACGAAAGGATGAAATTAAATCAATTTTAAAAATTATAAGATTAAATTGTGCCAAAAAAATAAAAGATTTAATCGAACCTAAATAATAATTTTGAGAAAAAATAATAATTTAACCTTAAAAAAAACATACAATTTGTACTCAGATTCATTCCAATGACTTCATCACTTTATACATACAATGACTATTCAAAATTCATTATATATACCCAATAATTTGTACAATTAATGCGTCTAGATTTAAGGGTATACAATTTTATTTTATTTTTTTGCTGAAATTAAGGGTTTACGTACATTTCTAATCTAGAATATATACGTGTGATGATTCTTTTGCGTCCTATTTACGAAAAAAGGAAAAGTCAATGCCTGCATGTGTGATTCATTTTAAACTATGTTTTGTTTTGAAAAGAACTACGTATTGATATGATATAATCATAACCAGTCATGGTATACAGTATACACAAAAAAAATTATTATTTCACGAAAAGCCTTAATTACCAACCGATTATTTCAGCTAACAAATGATAATTAAAAACGAAATAGGAAAACAAACTCTTAACATAAATTAATCGGCCATAGTAGCACTTTCGGGTATTTTGTTTCCTATCAAGTCTAGCTTTTTTTTTAACGCAATCAAAGTCTAATATTATATATATTTACATTTTTCAAATAATATATGCAAATGGATCAAGTCTTGATTTATTGTTATTAATTAATCGTATATTTGTCTAATAATATGTATGGATCAAGTCTTGATCTGTTGTCAATCGTATTAATTAATCATACCTTTTTATTATTCAATTAGCTGTTTTATAAAAGTTATTATTGTAATGAAACTCTTCATATTGACGTTGATCATATCAAAATTAAATTCATATAAAATATTAAGATAAATTCTTGCCGGCGGTCAATCAAAACTTAAAATTCGCTATATCACAGACTCCCGGTGATGTTGTCTACCCTTTAAAAATATTGTTTACCCATCAAAATTTAAAAGCTTATCTTTTGTGTGTCTATCCCTTACAAAATAGGGTACGTAGAAATTAATTATCTAGCTCTCATCATTAATTTTATAGAGTTTTACTTATTTAATTTCTATCCAGACAGATAAATTTTAAGCACGAGTTTATTATTATGTAAAAGTTTTTTTTTACTGCATTATGTAAAAGGTTAAACTGTTCATTTCGATTCTTGTTCTTATCTTAAGTTTTAATTCTTATACAAGAAAATTATAAGTTTTAGTTTCTAGCTAGACAATTTTTTTTAAGATTTATTACCAAGGATTTTTTTTTTTATAGTAATTTTATATCATCAGATAATTTTCTCTAGTATTAATGCCAAGCATCAAAAGTTATCTTTTATCTAAAACTTACAATTTTCTAGAATAAGAGTAAAAAGTTTAAAATATAGACTATAGAAATCAAATGAATAGTTTAACCTCACGTAAATTTAAACATAGGGTAGGATTTAATTTTCCCTTAATACAACCAACATATTCAGTCAATTAATCTTTGTGCCAAATGTTGGCATTGGATCTTAATTTGTGAATAGGTCTGGTTCAAGGATGGGCTGCCATAGTGATGGGAGTTCTTTCAGGCAGTGTCCCATGGTTCAGCATGATGGTATTAGGGAAAAAGCTGAAATTGTTTCAAATGGTTGATGACACCCTTGCTGTGTTCCACACTCATGCTGTGGCTGGCCTTCTTGGAGGCATACTCACTGGCCTATTTGCCGAACCTCGTCTGTGTGCACTCTTTCTACCTGTCACCAACTCCAAAGGAGGAGTCTATGGAGGCCCTGGTGGAGTCCAAATCCTTAAACAAATCGTGGGAGCTTTGTTCATCATTGGGTGGAACCTTGTGGTCACTTCAATTATTTGTGTGGTTATTAGTTTCATAGTTCCACTTAGAATGACAGAGGAAGAGCTTCTCATTGGAGATGATGCGGTTCATGGGGAAGAGGCTTATGCTCTGTGGGGTGATGGAGAGAAACTTAGCATCTACAAAGATGATACCACTCACCATGGAGTTGTGTCTAGTGGTGCCACTCAAGTGGTCTAGATGATCGAGGAGTTGTACTTGAATTGAATCAATTGATTCTTTGTTGCTAATTTGTGTCATTCCATAATGTTTCTTTAGGATATAGCTGTTGAAGAAAAAGAAATCTGATTTGTTCTGTCATCTGTGTTTGTGTTAATTAATGCCTGCAATGTTGATTTTATTAGTATCATCTTAGCGCTTTGGTCTCAGACTCTCTGTTTAATGATTTCTTCACAGATATAAATGTACCAATGGGCAGTCTTGGTAATTATGTATTTGAGAATTGAGCTTATGAGCTTGGAAGTTGCATTTACGAAATTTCGGAAATGAGAGTAATTTTAATAGTTTGGAATATTTCGCCGTTTGGGGCTAGCTCTATTCTTTTCTTTTTTATATTCAAACTATTAAATGTGGTAGTCTCTTTTTAAGAATTTAAACTTTAGATCCTTGCATTGTTCATATTGTTCCTTTATATTAAGTTCAACTTCAATGGTCTTGAATCTCCGTTTGGTAGGGAGAAATAGAGGGGAGGGGAGGAAAATAGTGAAAAAATTAGATAGTCTTATTTTTTTATTAGTAAATATTAATTATTAATATGTTAATTATTTTGTTAAGAGAGGAACTTGAATCTAATATTTATCTTTCCTCCTCTTTTATTTTTACCATCGAATCAATCTTATTTCTTCTAGTAAATCTTATGTGGGTATATATTTTTAAATGATGCTTTAATTCAAATATTTTTATTCTCCCATGAATCAATTTATTTGATGTATTTTATTTAAAAAATAAAAGTAGGATTTATTTAATTATTTTTTCGCAGTTTTTATTAAAACTAGATTAAATTGTTACAAAAATAAACTAAGTTGTTTCTCTTAGTTATTGCTCATTGCTCATGTAACGAGATCATTGTAGCTGGAGATTTTGTTAGTAAGAAGCAAAGGGGCCCCAAGAACAGTAGTATATTAGTGGGGTCTAATTTATGGTCATGATATCGCCTTATTCCATTGCCATTGAGCTTTGTGGAGTGGCTGTCTTTCCACCCTCAACAATTAATTAAATATTTAGACGTGATGTGAATAGTTTCGCTCCCATCAGTGGATGCTTCATTATCTTTTGGATTGAATCAAAATTTAAGAAAACAAACCATCAAATTTTTTTTTTAATAAATTTATTTTAAAAAATATTTTTTATTTTTATTTTAGAATTTTTAATTTCTACTTCTTATTTAAATCTCAAGATTCAAGAATGTCTAACTCAAAATATTTTTTTTAAAATAATTTTATATTAAAAATTAACATTATTAGATGAACTTTTTGTAAAAAAATTCTAATTTAAAATAGTTTTCATAAGTGGTAAAGGAGTTAGACTAACTTGTTTGGTTCTGTTTAATGTATTAAAAAAATCACTTATTTTTTAAACATTTTTATAAAATAAGCTAAGGTTACCAATATGTTGGTTTGACGGGTCAATTTTTTTAATAAATTTTTTAGTTTGAATTTTATAAATAAATAAAAATAAAAGATAAAATAAGACTGATATATTAATAAAAGGTGTCACGAAGTGACCCTAAAAAGAATATATCAGCACAAAAACATACAAAACAAAACGAAAAGAAAATAAAAACACAATTCGACTAAAACAACAAACGATTATATGTCAAAACAAGTTAATGTCCCACGATCCATATACTGAAGTCATGACCAATACCAAAAAAAAAAACTAAGTTTATGTTTAGTCTATTTTTTCCTTTTAAAAATAATTAAACAAAATTTTTAAAAAAATATAAAGTAGAAGTTGTTTGATCATTTTTATTTAGAATCTCCTTTTCTACTTAAAGTCTTGTTTCTTTGTCTCACATTAAGGTATATATGCAACTCATTTTTAAAAGTCACTTTAGTTAGTCTTTTTCATAGCTAATTTTATTTTTATTTTATAAAAAAAAAACAAAGTCTTAAATATATTTTAAGAGTTTCCTCTAGATGTTTGATTCAGCCTTGTCTTTAAAGGAAAAAAATTACTTATTAAGGACTAGTTTATTATAGATTATAACGAATCAATTCTGACGTAAAATATTTTAGTTATTATTTTTCAAAAAAATTGAAAAATAATTTAGTTCATGTTTGTTTATAATTATAAAATTTACATTTTGTAAGAGAGTAATTATTTTAAAAATAGTTTATGATTTTATTAGATTTTAAATTCTTTTTAACTTCTAACTATTTTATATATAAAAAAAAAACTAAAGCAAATGTATGAAAAACTAAAAATATACTTATTTTAAAAAATAATTCTCCTACAAAAAAAAAATAGAGTTATAACTAAACAGGTCTTGAACCAAGATGTAATGCCTTTATTTCTTGCATTTGGTTATCCTTGTATACCTTTTCCCTAAAAGAAACAAATGAAAATAGTAAGTCAACACGTGAACATTTTGGCTTTTTGGAATTTTCAATCCAAACAAGTACAACCATAGATAGATAAGATACTATCTTTCTCCTTCCCTCCTTCCTTCTCGTTGCTAATTGTCGTCGAAATATCCAACAGCTCCACATTACAGCAATTGCCCAACCTTCCTTCGTTTCTCCCACTCCCAACAGTAACACCAAGTACTACTGTGTGCCTACAAACGTTGACTCCCACGTCAACCATGTTTCTAAGACACCACCACTTTCAACAACATTACATGTGTCACAGTCTCACTACACCATACCAATTCATAATGTCACAAAAAATTATTAGATAATCCTAAATCATCATCAATTATCATCAAACATACTTCATTAATTCGTGTGTGTGAATTATTTGAATTTAATTATAGGTGTCAATTTCGAATTTTGAATATATTTTTTTAAAATATTTTAAAAAAAATCTTATTATTTATAATAATTCTATCAAACTTAAACAAAATTATTTTTGATAAAAAATCCATGTGATTTATTATAAAAAAATTATATTTGTCATTTCAATTCAATTATATGTGATAGAGAGTAGTTGAGTTTTTTAATTTATGAAAAAGAATTAATAATATTTAATTATATAATATGTAAAAATTGACTTAGATAATTGGGATAGTCTCACATCATATAATAATTTAATTTTAATTTGTACACAGTGATGCCATAATTATCCACAATTCCTTATCCTTCTTAAAACATTATTATGAGTCTTCCTCCTCCCCCGCCACGGTCCACAAATTTTACTTAATTTATTATTATTAATGGCACCTTTTAAAATCTAAAGTGGTTCTTTGCCTTTAAAAAAATTGAAGAAGCACCGTCACGGAACAGGAGAATATATAATGAAATCATTTTTAGTGGAAGCTTCATTGGTGCCACAGCTCAGCATAAATAAAGATGGGAATGAGATATATGCTTGGAGTTGGAGCATTGTCTTAAAAGAGATATAAAGGGGTGATGAACAAGGCGATTATTATCAACAAAGTGAAATCCTTGTTTAGTGGGATTCTCATTCTATTCCCACCACTCACACAAACCAAATACTAGCTCTCATATTCTTTATTGTTTTGTTTCATCTATTTATTATTTTGTTTATTCTAAAAAGGAGTCCTCGTTGCTTCCCTTTTGGGTCCTATTGCTCATTGCCACGTGGGTCCCTGCCACTCAACTCACTTGATCTTGACACTCATCATTGTGACAACAATAAAGTTTTTCCCTCTTCGACTGCCTCTCTCTCCTTTCAATGTTCATGGTGGTGTCACTGGTGTGTGCAGCGCGCTAAACTAGTATGTTTTTTCTTCCTTTTCTCCTCATTTTGTCCCCCATTGTTAACTACTTCATAGAAATACTAGCTAGCTTCTTGTTACATGAGCATCCATGTGATGTGAAAATATGTAAAATATGTATAGTGCATGCTTTTTTGGTCTATATATATATACCAAAAAAACATGCACATATATTATCAATCATGGCTATACATATTTTCACATCACATGGATCCTAGCTCATATATATATATATATATGGCCCCATCTCCTGGCTTACTTAATCTAATTAGTCACTCTAATAAATTCCATATTTAGAGTTCTTGCAACTGTGTCCGTTTTTTGTTGAATAAATGTTCTATGTTCTATGTTGGTTTTCTCTCTTGCATTCATCTTTAAAACCAAGGAGTTGCTGTTGTAAACTTGTATATCCTGCTGGCTATGATGTTACTATCATCTATATGTTTCTGGACATACTATATTTATTTATTTGTTTGCATAGTGTTATTGTTATTTTTATGTTAAAATGTTATTAATTAAACTGTTTCTGTTGGTGATTTTTTCCCCGTGGAAACTTCTGAAAAGGGATTCGAACAGGTGAGATTTCCTTGGAGACCAAAGAAGTTTATATGTTTCGCCAAAATTTTAGTAGGGGTCCTCTCAAAATATTGACGAGGTGGCTCATATTCCTTACTATCTTGCAAGTTGGTTGTGCTATCAAAGATCCTGATGTAGAAGGTGCGGTAAACTTTGTTGTTATTCTTTCCTCTCCAGAAGCATATGTTGTTTGAATTTAATTTTTGATTCCCTGTGTTACCGTTTTAAAGACTTTTAAGCTATCAATGAACCGTATAATCATACATGTTTGAAAAATTGTTTAAAGTTCTCAGTACAAATGAAAAACCTCAGTTACTGTAATGATCTGACCCTATATTGTTTATTTTTAGTGTCAAAAGTCAGTTAAAAAGTTTTTATACTGACAGGATCAAATTTTAATCATTGTTTTCCACTTGAGTACCGGTATTTTGATAAATTTGACATCAAGGGTCACTCTTGTGTAGCTTCATTCTCATTAGTTCTTCTTTTTACTAGTTAGATTACTACTATGTTTGTTTCCTAAGACCATTTTTAGCCATGTTATTCTTTGGTTCATGCATGACTTCAATCCCTACGTGATAATTTTTTATTATCTATTGACACTCTTAATAAAATAATTCTTAATATTTTGTCTTAAAAAAAACACTCTTAATTAAATAATTCTGAACTAATTAACTATTTTGGCTAATATCCAGGTGAAGCTCTGCTTGATGTTTTGCATTTCCTCAATGATTCCAATAAGCAAATAACGGACTGGGACAGTTTTTTAGTGAGCCCGTGCTTCAGTTGGTCTCATGTCACTTGTAGAAACGGGCATGTCATATCCCTGTAAGTTCATTCTCATAGAAAGTACAAAATGCTTATGATTATTATATTCTAAGGGTATGTGTGGATAAATTTATCCATAAAAACTTACTATAAGGAAAGAAAAGAAATGAAGAAGAAAAATAAAATGTAATTGGCTTCTCCATGAGGTAAAACTAGCTTTAACACAAGTTAAAAATAACATTTTGGAGAAGCTAATATGAGAAAGTTTCTACAAATTAACTTATGCATAAGTTAAGTTCAGCTTATGAAGAAGTTAATTTCATTTTTGCTTCTCATTTTATTCTTTTAAAAGTGCTCACGGAAAAATTTATCCAAACAAAACCTTAATCTAGTTTTCAGCCTTTTCTCTACCATTTTTATGTCGCACCCTCAACTTCTAAGACTTGTAGTAATTTAGCTTTTTAATTCTAATCTATCTACAGGGCCTTGGCTTCAGTTGGATTTTCTGGAACACTTTCTCCCTCAATTACCAAATTGAAGTATTTGTCTAGCTTGTAAGTGTTCATTATGATAACTTGACGTTTATTATAAGATTTGCATCTACTGCGGCTATACTAATCCAGATAATGAGACCATCATCATTTATCTTGAGTAATTTTTCCAAGAATTAGGAGTATGATGCCATAAAAATCAAGGTAGCGTTTAGTTTTACTTTTGTAAATCTTTTTAGTTGCATGTTGGACTCCTCATTCTCTGTCTCATGTTCTGAACCAAATCATCATTTTACTAAGAATAGTTTGTCATTATGAATAGGTAAGTCATATCACTTACTTTGCAGATTATTTGAAATCAATGTAAAATACATCACAGGTCTTTGGTGAAACAGATTGATCAGTGATGCGATTTTTTCCTTCCATGATACAGTGAGTCTGACAGTTGTCTTAACACTTAACTATACTCTTAATGCAGGGAATTACAGAACAACAATCTTTCAGGACCCTTGCCTGATTACATTTCCAACTTGACAGAGCTTCAATATCTAAATCTTGCTGACAATAGTTTTAATGGTTCTATACCAGCTAATTGGGGTGAACTACCGAATCTAAAGCATCTGTAAGGCATCACTTTCCATTTCTTTGGCCTTTCCATCCTTGTATGTTGTATGTGTAAAAATAGATTTTATTTTTAAAAAAAGAGTCTTCTTGGTTCAGTGTGTTGAGAGGGAACATCCATCTGTTCCTGATGCAATTGCAAATCTTAAAGGGCCAGTAAAACTAAAAAATTCTGCATCCTAGATACTATTTTTGTTTTTATGACTTTAGTTGCTGCCATACTTCATTTCTTAAAAGTGTGTGGTGCATTCCCTATGCTCCTACCCTGATCTTGAATATTATATTAATTGATTTATGTTTTCACTTGACAGGGATCTTTCATCTAATGGTCTTACTGGAAGTATCCCAATGCAACTCTTTTCAGTTCCATTGTTTAAGTAAATTTCATTATATTCATTTGAATATTTTCTTTTAATAACAAACATTTCTGTATACTCTTTAATTATGGATTTTTTATTTCTATCATTAATTTCAGCTTTTCAGATACGCACCTCCAGTGTGGCCCTGGCTTTGAGCAGTCTTGCGCTTCTAAATCTGAAAATCCAGGTTTGGTTGTTTAACACAGACAAAAGGAGGGTGTAATTATGTTTTGGTACATATTAAAGAATGTGTAATTTAACTTGAAGAATAAGAACTAGAAATAAAATGAAAAATAAAAAAGATTAGCTAGGTAGCTACTTAAAGTTTACCTCTTCCTGCAGCTTCAGCCCACAAATCAAAATTGGCAAAAATTGTACGTTATGCAAGTTGTGGTGCATTTGCACTTCTGTGTCTTGGGGCTATCTTTACGTATCGACACCATCGAAAGCACTGGCGAAAAAGTGATGATGTCTTTGTTGATGTTTCAGGTAATTTTTTATTTCTATTTTCAAAGCTTGTAGTATAAGATTCAGTGATTTATATATATATATATATATATATATATATATATATATATATATATATATATATATATATATATATATATATATATATTAAAAAAATGACATCTTTATAATTAAAAGTAAAAATTTTAAAAATGTTATAGTTACCATTTCTAGTCTTTGTTTTTACTTTTAAAAAAATTTCTCTTGTCTTCCCCTGTGAAATTAATTTTCCATACACATTCAAAGTAATACTAATATCTGACAAATTAATTCCACAGGTGAAGACGAGAGTAAAATTTTTTTCGGGCAATTGAGAAGATTTTCTTGGCGTGAACTCCAACTTGCCACTAAAAATTTCAGTGAAGGCAATGTAATTGGTCAGGGTGGCTTTGGAAAAGTGTACAAAGGAGTACTCTCTGATAACACAAAAGTCGCTGTGAAACGCCTCATTGATTATCACAATCCTGGTGGAGAGGCTGCGTTCGAGAGAGAAGTTCAACTAATAAGTGTTGCAGTTCATAGAAACCTCCTAAGACTAATTGGATTCTGCACAACCACAACTGAAAGAATCCTTGTGTACCCTTTCATGGAAAATCTAAGTGTAGCATATCGACTGAGAGGTAAAACTATATATTGCTGTTTTTAACATTTTGATCAAGCTTCTTCAAACTTAAGTTTCAGTATTAAGCATGTTAAAATATTTGAGAACACAACATGTATATTTATTTTATGTTGCTTTACTATTCTTTAATACAATTTGAAAGGGTGTGCAAAGATGAAGAAATGTCATTGTTTAACACTATTTCTCTGTGCTGACTTAGATTTAAAACCTGGTGAGAAAGGCTTGGACTGGCCAACAAGGAAACGCGTGGCTTTTGGCACTGCCCATGGTTTGGAGTATCTACATGAGCAATGCAATCCTAAGATAATACATCGTGATCTAAAGGCTGCAAATATCCTACTAGATGATGAATTTGAAGCTGTTTTAGGTGATTTTGGGCTAGCCAAGCTGGTTGATGCAAGGATGACTCATGTTACCACTCAAGTGAGGGGCACAATGGGTCACATTGCCCCTGAGTATTTGTCCACCGGAAAATCTTCAGAGAAGACTGATGTTTTTGGATATGGCATAACACTTCTTGAACTAGTCACCGGTGAGCGTGCAATAGACCTCTCTCGGCTTGAAGAGGACGAGGATGTTCTTCTGATTGATTATGTAATCTGCCTCACCATTTCCTTGATCACGTCATATAAATGCTGCTTACTGGTGATACAAAAATGTGTTATTGTATTGTTGTGGATGCTGTTATGGGCTTGTTCCAATGCTCTATCCTTTCTTGCCTCTAGACTTGCAAATAATATATGAATTAAATTAGAATGTGCTAACCATGTAAAAATTTTATATTATCATCTAATCATGTATTGTCATTTATAGTATGTTTGTTGACTTTTATAATAACTTCAAAACCATATCTGAGATGAATTCTACAACGTAAATAACTTTACACTCATAGTGCATCCAAATTAAACTCATACTATATATTTTCACCATTTACTATTTAATTGGTCCTTAGAGCTTTTGTGATCATTTACTTTTTAAGATGTGGTGATATATTATACTGATGAAGCTTCTATACACAGGTGAAAAAGCTGCTGAGAGAGAAACGGTTGGAGGACATTGTGGATAGAAATTTGGAGAGTTATGATCCAAAGGAAGTTGAGACGATTCTTCAGGTTGCGTTGCTTTGCACCCAAGGCTATCCCGAGGATCGTCCAACCATGTCAGAGGTGGTAAAAATGCTGCAGGGAGTTGGGTTGGCAGATAGATGGGCTGACTGGCAGCAACTTGAAGAGGCTAGGAATCAAGAATTCTCACTCATGACTCACCAATTTGTTTGGAATGATGAATCTACTCTTGATCAAGAAGCCATACAGCTTTCCAGAGCAAGATAAGCAGAGCTGGAGAGTCAATTTTGAAATTTGGTAGCTTGTTATGGCATAGAATATAACATATACTTGTATGTACTTCAATGTACTCTAAAGGAAAATATATAATTACCTAAAAAGGCCTGTGTTTGTATAATGCTGGATGTACAATGGAAAAGAAAGGAAAGGAATGAGGGAGATTTGGCACAGGCTGCATATCTGAACAAGGGAAAATTCTTGTTGCAATATGTATATCACAACTATGTGTTGCTTTTGTAACCTTGGAAATGGCTTGTGCTTGTAATAGTTGCTATATTCTTTCTTTTCTAGCTTCTTCTAGTTTTTGGTTTTCAGGATTCAATCACACTAAACCTTAGCCTATCCTACATGAGAAGGTTTCCAAACTCAATGTCATTACGCAGCAGGGGAGTGCTCAAAAAGTTTTAGCTTGAATAGCTAGAGATGTTGTATGTCTGACCATGAATGCCATGCTAGATGGGGGAATGGGCTTTGCAGGAAAAAAAATCATATATATGTAATTTCTTACTTGACTTTCCAGAGGGTATGTAGCATAAATCCAAATGATATGCCCCACAAATCCTCTGAGTGCAATCTGCCATGCAAATTATCAGGGCTGCGAATTCATAAGATAAGCTTTGTTCATTTCTTTTGTTGTCTTCGAGCCTAGAAACTCCTCACAACTTTCTTTACACACATGCTTCTATATTCAAAAACTACAGCGGTGGTTCCCACTTGCCCTACATATGAATGAACCTGGTTGAGTTCTAAATGTAAGGCAAACATGACACTTCAAACACACAGAACCGATCATATCCCAATGTTGTAAATTCACTTAAACTTAGTTCAATTTTTATGCATAAAAAAAAATCCTATATATATATATATATATATATATATATCAAACTACTCCATTTGGATATTTTATTTTCAATACTAGAAAGACCCATCGTTAACGTGGGAACATAGACTGGACTGGATCACTGGACCCAGAAAAAATCATATTTTTCATGCTGAGAACAGAACTCCGAGTTAGGCGATTGTGGACCCGATCACCAGCAACGTGGCGAGTTGTGGAACAGAACAGAGGAGGAATCCGTATTGATTTTTTTTCTCTCATTTTCATTCATCCATTTTCACTTTCCGTCCATAATTTCCGACCAAAAATGACCTATAACGGAAAACATCACCCACCCACCCTCCTCCTCTCTTTTCTTTACATTCGAATCATGCTCAAGAAAAATTATCTCCTTTATTAACTTTTTCTTATCAAAAACATGAATCAATAATTCAAATAATATATTTTTTGAAGAAAAATAAACTTTTAGCTTAATTGCATTGTTTATCCTCAACTTTTTATTTTTTGACAAATTTTACCTCAACTTAATAATTTTGTGTATAAGATAATTAAGTTAATTAAAAAATCAGTGGCAAGGGACTGCTAATCCTGTCCTACGCCGTCCCCCACCCCACAAAAATCAGCAACGAGTCGTGGACAACTAAATTGAAATGCCGGCACAAGCAGTCGTTGAATTTAAAATTTAGACAGCGAACGCTGAAAATACCAAAAGCCATGATAAATACAAATTTTGAAATTCTTCAAAGCCAAAAGGAATATCGTAATTTTAATTTGAGGTTAATATTGTAATTGTGATTTGATATGCAAAATTACAAATAAACTCATACGATGTGAGTGTGAAGAAATTCAAAATATCACTGCAATTGTGAGTGTGTCACAAATTAAACCATAATTTGATGCTTATAGCGCCATGCATGCCTAATAATTCAAAAATGTTGCCATGGATTAGTTATCTGTCTTAATGGTGGCACTTAAAAATTAAATTAAAAGTAGTTCTGTCCCAATTATGATCCTCATTGGTTTCCCGATATCTTGTTTTAATTTTCGTGTATAGTGTTGGGATTGGGATTCACGAAACACCCAATTTAATGCGGGCGATGGCGGTGACATTGAAAGGACTTGGACCACCATTCATATTTGATAAATGTAGCAGTGAAAATAGGTCAGCTTCACATAAACTTATCGCCTAACTTACTTCAGGCCTTTTTAAAAATTAGGTTAGGTCTAGATTTTTAATAAAATTTGTTTAAGGTTATCGATTATTTTTTTAAAAAATTAGAAAATGGATTAGGTCAAATTTTTTAATAAAACTTATTTAGTTAAACAGTAAGTTTTAAGTCATTTAAAAAATCTTTTAGTTTATTTAAAAATTATAAATAATTATTCGTTATTAGTATTATTATTATATTAAATTTATTATAATTTTATATTTATTTATCTTTTTAAATATTAATTGTGTTGATTTACATAAAGTTAAAGTTTATAATTAAATTTATTTCTTATTTAAATATTTCACTACAAAGTATATTTTTAAATAAGATGATGAATGTTATATAAAATCGTATAAATAAATTAGATTTAATTCTTATAAAATCTCATCTATATATTTTTATTTTTCTCTTAATGTTAAATTATCACAAATTAAATCTTTTAAAATAAATTTGTGTGTCAGATCAAATTTTTATGTTGACCTAATTCAACTTTAACAAATTTATATTATATTTTAAATAAATAGTTCAGATTAACCTATTTATATCCCTGGATAAGAGAAAATTCTCAAGAATAAAATGTAATATTTTAGTCTCCTTTAATATCAATTGCTCAGATCAAATTTTTATACTTTTAAAATTAATGAAATTTAGTTTAACACTTAATTTATTGTCAAATTTCTAGCACACTCAATGCTTTGAGAATTGAGACCATTAAGACATTAATTACTACTAGTAAATAAATGATAATATTGTAAAACTAAATAAAAAATAACTTATGTTTTTCAATACCGATTATCTTTATTATAACTTAATCACTCCGTATTAAGCGTTTTTTCTTTTATAAAATTGTGATTTATTTTTTTTCTTTTGATATTTAAGTGACTGGAATAAGAAATTATTATTAATGTAATATTATTTTTTGTATGCTGCTAAAAATTTAAAATTAAAATAAATAATTATTTTTAATATTATCTTGAACTTTTATTTTTTATTTCAATATTTTAATTAAAAATAAAAACCTTTTGTAATAAAATCTTGAAAATCAATATTTTGTATTTCACTAAAAAAAACCTTTAGATCAATAATAATACATTATTTAATCACTAAGATATCCTTTTTAATTTTAGTACTATGTAAATTTTTTCTTATATTAAATTTAAAAATTATTTTAGATAACTAATTATAGAAGCATAGTTGTATTTAGCAAATATTTTTTTGTTGCATACAAAGAAAACTATTACATCAATAATAATATCTTATTTCAACCACTAAATAGGCATGGCAACGAGCAGGATAGTCCCGTCCCCAAATCTAGATACCGTCTTCGTCCCCAATCTCCAGTAAAAACTAAATATTTACATCCATTCTCGTTCCTGTTTGGGGTTAATTATTCCCACCCTATCCCTATCCCCATCCGCTGATTCAAAAAATGAATAATAATTTACAACAAATCTGATTTGTGAATTGTGATCCACACCTAATAAGTCTTGGTTCTTTCATAGTACTTAAATTTACAAACACTTGAACACAAGGTTGAGACTCGACCCATGAGTTTTACAACGATAAGGGATTGTGGGTTTAACGAGCACTAGCATGTCATATCCCAAGCACTTGCAATAGAAAACAAATAATGTACAACAACAAAGGTCCGTGAAATCAAAATACCTAAAACAAAGTTGAGACTACGTGAGAGAAATGAGGGTGATCATTGAACAAATAAGGGGCGTTGAAGCAAATAGGTAACCATCAACGGTGCAAACTAAAAGGGCCTAAGAGATGAGCGATCGATGATAGAAAGGAGTGGTGGTCGATGAGTAGGAGTGGTGGGTTGGGTTCGTCGTGTGAGGGAGATGGCACAGTAGAAAAGAGACTAACGAAGTGTTTAAGGGTTTCTATCTTTGTCTTGTGCAAGTGTAAGTTGTAGCCCTATGTAATTAGGGGTGGAAATAGGTCAGGTCAGACTAGGCTTTAAAAGGCCTGAGCCTAGCCTACGATTAATTTTTTAGGCCTGAGCCTGGCCTATAGCCTATCAAAGGCTTTTATTTTGGCTCGGCCTGGCCTTTTTAAAAGCCTAGTCTGGCCTGGTAGCCTATTTAAAAATCTTCTTCACATTAAATCTTTAATATTCCTAGTTATTTTTACCAAAAAAAAATAAAATAACACACCTTCTATAATAGGCTAAAATAGGCCTTAATATATAATTTGCCTTAATTTTTAATCTAACGTTAATTTAGTTGGTGGTCCTAAAAATATATTAATAATATAAACAGAAATCACCAAATGATATAAAATAATCTAAAACAAAAGAAAACCTCATACTTGAGGTAGTATCATCCAACTCTATCAAACCAACATATTAATTATTACAATAAAAAAATAAAGCCTACATCTCCATTCTATTTGAACAGAACCGGTGCATAAAATATCTATCAATAAAATTAATAGTAACGTCATTTCATCATTAGCTCCTCCATATCCATTATAAGATAGGATATGATTTTTGTATAGAAACGTAATAGAATATGATAGGATATGATTTTTGTATAGGAACGTAATAGGATATGATAGGATATGATTTTTGTATAAGAATGTAGGATATGATTTTTATTTGCTCTAGAATAAAGAAAACCTAATAGGAATAGAAAAAGGAACTGTTAACAAAAATAAGAAAACTAATAAAAATAATGAAAAATATAAAGAAACTCACACCTTGTAATTAAAATTTTACTTAATTATAAGAATGAAATCTGCCAATTTTTTTAAAAAATAATATTAATTGTACCCAAAAAATAATACATATATATATATATATATATATATATATATATATATATATATATATATATATATAGGCCGGCCTATCAGGCTTATAAGGCTTTTTAATAAGCCTAAGCCTGGCCTATTTAATTTAATAGGCTTTTAAAAAAGCCTGAGCTTAGCCTTTTAATTAAATAGGTCAGGCTGACCAGTGTTAGAGGGTGGGTAAGAGTACAAGAAAAAATAGTTATCTATTCTCATCCCCAAAAATAAAACTCAAGGATTAACCATCTTCATATTCATGTCTTATCAACTTGAATATTACTTGTCAAACTTGAGACGGAGATAGACTGGTACATGCTCACAGTATTATTTGTCATCTCTATTATTAAAGTATCAAAATAAAAAATGAAAATATAAAGTAATTTTATGCAAGAACAAAATTATTTAATATGGGATAATAAGTTACAAGAAAATAATTAGTATTAAAATGTATAATATTATTTATTTACTAGCTGTAAATATACGTGCATTTTTAGTTCTCTATACATTAACTTATATATAATATATTTTTGATGTATACAACAAGAATGTTATAGTGTGTTGTGCTTATCGTTAAAGTATTGGATAATGGGTTCAAATCCCACCTCGATTAACAAATGTATGAGAGCTTGATTTTTTGAGCAATTGAAAATAGAGAAATTAAAATTATCTATTTGATAAATTATAAGAACCAAATATACAATTAAATATTTATTATTATATTTTATTTACTTGTTATTTCATATTTAACTAAACATTTATAAATAACGTACCACTAAAAGCTATATAACTTTCACAATTATTAAATGATATAACCATAAAATAATAAATAATTAATATTTAAAAATTTATTTGGTCTATAAACTGATATGATAACTCAAAAATCTCAAACGGTATAACTTATAGCTATTTGGATATAAACTTTTTATATACGTTAAAATTAGTCTATATAAGTTTTTTGATGAAAAATTTATGAGTTAAAAATTATCTTTTAGAGAAATTAATATAATAAAACTTTTACACTTAGCTTAATATAGAAACTAATTTGAACTTATTTCATCTTTTCAATTATTTTTTTCAAAAAAGTTTATAAAAAACATTTTTTTATATACAAATACTAAGATAAAGAGGTGTGTTTGGTTGAGGAAGAGAGGAGAGAAACAGAAAAAAGAATTATGTAAATTTCAAATAAATCTCATACTTTCTAAGTTTTATTTTAATTTTAAATTTTAAATTTTTATTTTCTGAATCAAACATTCGTAATCTTGGGAAAAGTGCAGCAGCACCAAAGTAATTAAGTAAAGCCGCAGAAAAGGGTATGGTCCGCATATATCGTCCCTTATCCTATTATTACATGGAAAATATTATTATTTTTTTATTTTGAGATATATTTTTAAAATGAGCATATAAAACATTTCAAATAATAAAACTTTTTATTTCCGTATGCTTTTGAATTGATAGATAGAGACACGGCCGCTTGTGCTTGTTTACGATAAGAATCATGTCATAAAGAAAAAATTCCTACTACTTTTTTATTTTGGTTTCCCAGAGAATCACGTCATAAACGTGAACCCTTATCGTTGAAATTAGTTCTTTTAGTTAGGCCGAATCCGTTAGTCAGATTTCTCATTTTGTACATGTTTAAAATGAATGATAAATGAACAAAACACCTATTTTAAGAATTTCTTAATAATAATTAAACTAATTACTAAAGCTTTTATAATTAGTTTAATTATTATTTTTATACTTTTCTTCCTTTAAAAACATAAATTATTTTAATTAAAATTTATAAAACAAAGAAGAGAAAATACAACTTAAAAAATTTAATATTGGCCAAATTATCATTTAATGGATTGAAATTATTTAATATTTATTTTGAACATACACAAGATTCAATAAAGATTTAAAAATATTTCAATCTACTTAATTCACAAAAGACATGTTAAAATTATTTATTTTGACATATTGACAATCGAGATTGAAAATCCATGTTAATTATCAATTTGTATGATGAACATTGGAGATCACATATTTTTAAGAATTAATTTTACGTCACAAATTATTGAAATTACTTTTATTTTTTTTATAAATACCACATGCAAACACTCCTTCGATTATATTGTTTTACTCTTCTACTAAAATCTATTGAATTATATTCTTGTAATTAGGTTTTACTTAAGGTTTATGAGACTCAATTTAAAATTATTGAAATAAAAAAGTATAATTGATCATCTTAGATTTGTTGTTGGGGTTCTTATTTACATGGTCCCCTCTACCATGAATAGTAATGGTAGTTCAAGCTTTAATTTTGTATTAATTGTCATGATTGGTATCTCATTACTCTTAGATGATTGATATGACTATCAATACTAAAGATGTGGGTGAGTAAGTAGTTGAAAGTCAACCATTAAGGGATCAGTGTTAAATTGATGGAAGGATTGACATTCGATCAGAGAGATACATAATTTATGATTCTTGAGTGCATAACCACATAGATATTTGAAGTAATAAGGTCAATCAGATATTTGATCAAAGAAATACACGACCTTGAGTTTTGAGTGTGAAGCACGAAAAAATTTAAAGTAGTAAAATTGATAGACATATGATCAAATACATCAATATATAACTCCTCACCCTTGAGTCCATAAGCACAAAAAAGTTTAAAATAATAAGATTGAGAGACATATTACCAAATAAGCACAAAATTCATATTAAATTAAGTATTAAAGTATATTTTTCTTTTCTTTTCACTCTCTCTAGGTGTATAATATGATTTGGGTGTTAAAATATATTTATTCTAATTAATTTGACAGGAAAAAACTAGACTTTAAGATTTTTATCTCTACATAACTTGGCATATTTTCCATTTTTTTAGGACTAAAATAACAATTCACTTAAAATATTATTACTCTTAAAATAAGGACAGATCGAGAAATGGCCGGACAATCCGTACGTGTAGGTTTGGACTAAGAAGACAAAATTGACTAGTTTTTATTTATTTTAGTTTCAGTATTATAGTGCCGTGTTCAACTGCGAGTCTCTGCGATTTTGTTATGTACTGACTCTACTAGATCGGACGGTTAGAATTTGGATAAAGAAAAAATAAAATAAAGCATATCCGTAGGATGCTGAGTGATAGTTAGTGTGATACTAATCTGACCATGACTGCATTAATTGTTTTCTTCGTCATCATTCATTAGGTTGTTGTCTTCTTCTAATTATAATTGAGATTTTATTTAATCCCCAACTAACCGCAGCGTACAAGAAAAAGAATTAAAAAGAAAAATCCAAAAGAAAAGATAATGTTGATTCGCATAATTTAATTTTATTATTACAAAATGAAAGCAAAATATTAACTAAACGATAAAGTACATCTCCATCGTAACTTTTATTTATTGTTGTAAAAAAGCGCAACCACTAGTTAGCCACTTAGCTACAAAGCACTCCATTCATGTTTAGTGGGTATCTTCTTAATTATTTTTACGTTAAAAGCGGCAAATGACGCAAATTTAGAACTACTCTTTACAGCTTTTACTAAATAAGCGGGATTTAAGTAAATTTTTAGCCATCTATTAGTTTTCAATTTTAAGTAAATTTTATCAACCTTAAATTAATTTCAAGTCCATATCATGAGTAGTAGTCCCTACAATTCCGGAACTGTTTTGATTCCGTATCACGTACACAACATACATACGGATACAATACTACAACAACAAGTTATTATCTCTTTTATTATTACAATTTTACAACCCTATTTATTTGTTTTTTCTATATAAAAAAGAAAAACCACATTACCTACCCTTGTGAGGGAGCACCTATAATACTAGGGTTCCTTTGCTTTGCTCTCTCAGTTTGCAAGAAAGGAGATGAAGGTGAAGAAGGGTTGGCTCGCGGTTCAAGTGGAAGAAGAAGGTGGCGGTGGAGGGTCTCAAAGATTTGTGATCCCAATTTCGTATCTTTATCACCCTCTCTTCAAGCACCTTTTGGATAAGGCTTATGAGGTTTATGGCTACCACACCGAGGGTCCTCTCAAACTGCCATGTTCAGTCGATGACTTTCTTCATCTCCGATGGAGAATCGAGAAAGAATCCACTACCCATCACCACCACCAACATCATCATCATCACCATCATCGCCAACTTCCTCACGCCTTGTATTTCCATGCTTGTTAATTCTAGCTCACTTTTATACTCTTTCTTTCTTTTTCTTGCTTTTGCTTGTGCTTCTTTCTTTTCTGCCAAGCTTCACCTTTACCTCTTTTTTTCTTTCAAGAAATAGAGGAAAACATAAAAAGAAAGAAAGATTGACACCGCTCTGTAACTACACACTTGGAGAGAAATATTACCATGCTTTAGAGAAGTCTTTGTCTATGTGATTTTGCTTATTTGGAGGATTGGATCGATATGTTTATCTCTTTAAATTTTCTCTCATTTTTCCAAGTTTTCTTGAATTTGAAGAGAGCCCAGAATTAATGTGGTTCATGTTTATCTACTGTACGTACAGCATAAATTCGATCGAACTTCTTAGAAAAAGAAAAAAATCTAGCCGAGTGATATACTGTATATACGTGCACGTAAGGGGTACAATTAATTTTCAATTGGCGATTACGTATTTAATTAGCATCAGCATGCGTTGTCGATCCAAGACAAGAGCAAGACAATTAATAGGCATGATTGTTTGAGGTGTTTATGCGTAGGATATGAGTTTAATTTTAACCAAAATATATATTAACTAACTTCATTTTTTATTTTTGTTATGATGAGCTTAATTTAAAATGCACTTTCGTATCAATACAATTTTATTTTTATTTAATTGCAATTAAATTTGATTGAGTTACGTTTACAATTCTTTAAATATATAATTAAGTTCATCAATTAGGTTATTATTTGTAGACTAGCTATGGATGTGTTGGATTAGTCATCACTTAGCTTATAGCTCATTTGATTAACTTACAGGTTTTAAATTCATCTAAAAAGGAGATATTTAGTAATCAAGTTCTCATTTGTTTATAACACCTTTGCAATTGCTATTAAAAATAATGTATGAAATGTTGATTTTTAGCTATATCGAATAATATTATGTGATTTTTGTAATCGATCTTATATAATGAAATAAAACTTTGTTGTTGTTAATTTTGTGATCAATTGATGACAACTAATCCGTGCATGGAATCACGAAGAAAACAAGTGATGCCATGATTGGATTATAGTTTGTAAAAATCATAGTTTGGTCATAGAATTTTTCTTAACTTTTACTAATAAATCATGATTTAAATTTAAAATTATGTTCAATCATAATTTAATTATATATTTTTCAAACATATTATTTATGTATGAAACTCAGTTAATTAGACTTGCATGTCCCATGATGGAAATTGAATAGTGTAAATTATATTTAAACATGTTAACAGATGATTTTTTAAGTATTAGGGACGAAACTTAGTGGTTAACAATCTTAGTAAATGAGATTTGATATAATTATTTTTTCAATAAAAACAAGAATTATTTAAATAAAAATATATAACCTCAGTTATGCAGATTATTATGATCATAATTTATTTCACTTATACATATACTTTTGGTGTAATGGTTTGGTGGATGCACACTAACTAATTGTTCCATGTTTATGGTCCCGGACCAACATAGTATTTTACTTTTTAGAAACAAATTTTCTTTTGACAACATTTCCACTTGGTGATAAACTGATAATATAAAGATTAAAGTTAATGGACCATTGAAAAGCTAGATCGACAGGTTTGGCAGCGAGTGGTGGTCGAATTCACAATAGCAAAGGTCTCTTTTTTGGTGGATTATTCTACAACTTAGGGATATGCTCTTTTGTTAAAGCAAAATTTTGTGGCCTTGCGTTGAGTCTCTGTCTGGCTCCTACTCAAAAGTTGTAATTCATTTGGTGAGAAGAGGGACGATGATCCCATCAATGTCCCAACTTCTCATTTCGAACATGTGTCTCTTGTATGTATGCTTATTGGGCGTGTCAACCCCATATTATTTATAAAGAAAGACTTTTTTTTTTTTTTTTTTTTAATGTTGAGTTGAGTAAATTTGGCTACTCATTTTCGAATCTGTGATCCTAGAATTAGAGAGAACAAAAAACAATCTTCGTCACTAATTCATTGATTTCACGTAGTCTTCTATTTGTTTGTAAAAAATGAGAGAAGAGAGAATTTTTTGAAATTTGAATCAAAGAAAAATTAAAATACGAAAAAATGAATTTTGGTTTTTAAAAATGATTTTCTTTCTCTCCTTTCCTCTGTTTTTTTTTTAAAAAAAACAAACAAAAAACATCATTATTTATTTTCTTTCTTGTAGAAAAGAATAATGATCTTTATGTTTATTCGAGTGTGAATAAAGAGAAAGGGTAAGAGAAGATATGGAATGAAGATTTTTTTCACTGAGAGTATTTTTTTTTAAAGGTTTAGGAAATAGAATTTTTTTTTTTTGGTATTACATGTAAAAAAAAAATCCTTCTAAATTGCCAAGACCCGGGGAGGGGGGGAGGGAGATGTTGGGTTGCTTAATTTTGTGTTTATTTTTCTAAAATTAAATAAATTTTATAATATTAATACTAATAAATACTTTTATATTAAAAATGATTTTTTTTGTATTAGATTTAATATTTTTAATTGGTAGGAAAATCTTTTTGAACTATTTATTTATTATCTATTTCTGTTCACTTTTGACTCATTCATATAAGTAAAGAGGAATTTTTCTACTCCATTCTTTATTATTTGCATCCATTCAAGTAACATATTTTTAAATTTATTTTCTCCTTTTTATATTTTATTTTAATTCAAAGAGCCTAAGTAAAATGAAATGGGAAGAAAACCATAGAAATAAGAATGGACGATGGGCCAGTATTATTTTCGTTCATTAGCTGGGTGATCTCATAAGCCACGTTGGGCTAGAATATTTAAGAAAAGAAAAGTTGAGACTGAGTCTAGATTATGGGCTAACTCGCCCATGGATGCTGTTTCAGGTTCACCTTAATATATTTTTATTTCAAGTTATGGGCTAGAATATTTTTATATTTTGGAACATTAAGATAGATATGTATTATATGATATATCTTCAAGTTTTTTAAAGAAAAATCTCGCTTCAAAATTATTTTTAGACATATTTTCAACATTATTCCCGTCAATTTCATATGTATAAAGAAGTAGACAAAAATTAGGGAAAGGGAAGGTGATTTTATTTGCTCCATTTGTTCTTTATTTTATGTTAGTTTTGACTAAATCATAAAGATTTAAAAAGTTGATTTAAATGAGTTAATTTGAATTTCTAAAAATGATATAAATTTTCTAAAGTTATCCTAAAAAAATAATTTTTACATTAATAGTAAATTAAATAATATTTCTCTATGCTTAATTTTATTTTTATTTTTTTAAAAAGAAGGTACATTACATTATATCTTTCACAAAATAAATAAAAATATTTATAATATTATATACTGAAAAATAATATATATTAAAATTGTCCAAGGCATTATTATTATTATTATATATAATAAAACAGTAGACATTATTATTATTATATATTAAAATAGTATAATATATTATTTGTTTCTTATTTTTTTTTCTCTTGATTCTTTATAAAAAATTTACTATTCTTTAAAGCTTTTAATAATGAAATCATTTTTAAAATTAATAATATTTATAGTCGTTGATTATAAGTAAAATTTTACTACCATTTTAATATAAACTCTACTTCAAAGGGTTATAAATATCCATCCAATTTTTTTCGAGTGTGCTTTTTATCTTTTTTTTCATTATTATAATATCATTTTTTCATGCTTTATTTTTATTTTTATGTATGAAAAATGATACTTGAATGTGTTATTGATCATAGTCAAAATTGAGAATTTAACTCTTCGAAAAGGCATAAGGTAAATCTATATTCATAATTGATAAAAATTAATCTATTTAAATTTTTATTTTTAGTGTTATTTATGTTTATATTTTGATGTTATGTCTAACTGTTTATTTGAATGATTTTTGCGAGGTTGAATAAATATTTGAATCAATATCATGATTTTATTACAAAGTTCTTATATAAATTATTTATCTAATATATTTTGTGAGAGTGAATAGTAGAAATTGGAGACCATGTTTGATTAGATATATCATCTTAGTTTTTTTTTTCTTTTATCATTATTTTTTTCTTTGTAAGTATCACTCACATTATTTTTCTTTTTTCTTCATTTTATTGTTATGTCATTATATGTTTTGATTTAATGTCATTTCTTTTATTCTTCTTTTTTATGTATGAAATGATACTTTGAACTGTGTTATCTATCAAAGTCAAAATCAAAATTTAACTTTTTTTAGATTAGTAAGATATAATGTGAATCTACATTCATCATTGATAAAAAATAAATTTGCTTATATTTTTATTTTTAGTATTTTTTATATTTATATTTTGATTTTAGGTCCAATTATTTCTTTAAATAATTTTTATGAAATTGAATAAACATTTGAATCAATATCATGCTTTTATTAAAAAGTTGTTCTTACATAAATTATCGTTCTCTTTATCTTTCATTATTTGTTCTTTTTTCCTTGCAAGAATCACTTTTATTTTTTCTTCTTCTTCTTCATTTTAGTGTTTTGTTATTATAATTTTTAATTATTATTACTGTTCAGGTTTTTTTATATATACTTCATATTTTTTCTTTTATAACTATTATATTAGAAATCTTACTTTTATATTATATTTGTTCAACAACACATGAAGAGATTCTATTATCGTAACATTTTTTTTTGTCAATCATATTTTAAATAATTTTATTATAAATGCTTATTTTTCTTACTCAAATCAATTATGGAAGGATATGAATAATAAATTTTTCTTATGATTAGAATTATAAAGATTCCTGTCAAATAGATGATTGGTTGTTTGATAGAATGATAGAAAGATGGAAGCGAGACAGAGAGGTAGTATTATTCGAACAAGACAAAATACTCCCATGCAGAAAGATTACTGTACAAATCTTCATTTTCAAGTAATCAATTGTTCAATACTCCTATCTCATCTCAATTTAATTTCAGAGGCAAAGTTGGTGCCTTCATTGTCAAACCTTAAGCCCAAATTCATTTGAGGGATTGCATTAGAGGTATAAAGTATACACATAGACTTGGACTAAATATATATCTTAAGCTTTCAAGATGATTCATTGCTTGATAATTTTTATCCAAAAACTTAGTCTATTACATCCGGAGTTTAACTATCAATGTTTTATATATTAGTTCTCCGTAGTATGTTCTCAGATTTTGTTTCTATTTTCACCAAAGTGAGGAATACTTTTCTTGAGGGATAAAGGGAGGAGGGTCTGGTAGACTTGGTCATGACCATGAGCCAATCATTCCATGACTCTTTACAACTAAGATGTTGTGTGCCTTTCTCCCCACTCTTTTACAATATTTGGCCGCATTAATTGATATTTTTATGCTTTATTTCTAATTTTGTTCATCTAACAAGTAACAACATGAAAGATGGGAATCAAGAATTATAGAGTGCATACCGATACCATTAGAAGGATTGTCATAGGTCATGCCAATTATATAAAATCGGAGCATATAATTAGCTTGTGTTTATCCCCTAAGAAATAAAACAAGATGATGAAATTTTTTTGCTCTATGTATTAGTTCAAGAGAAATAAATATAGAATCAATGGTAATAGATTCTTGGGCAAGAAAGCTATTCTTTACAAGGGTGATAATTTCTATTATTAAATGGTTACTACAGCCTATTGTTCTATCAAGATGGTGCCCAATTTCTTACCAAAAGGACTCAAAACATTCTGATCTCATTCTCTTCCGTCATTGATTATTTTCCATCATGATTTAATATAATATCAATTTATATATTTACTTGTACTTGACTTTTCAAGCATGACAAAAGCACAAACTGAAATATCAAAAAAAGAGGATAAAAATGCCTTTAATTGCTACTGATGAATCCTATTCGTAGACATGAAGCTTATAACTTTAAGTTTCCATTTTGCACTCAAAATGTGTCTGCAAAACTCCTAAGTATGAATATGTGTTTGGGTAAACAACTGATTTAAGTGCTTGATCAATAAGCTCTTATCACATGAGCTTATGTCATAAATTTGACCATAGAAGTTATTGAAATAAGCCAAATAGAGTTTATAGGAGTCATAAGCCTAAATAAGGTCCTCAAAAGTTCTTCTGAACACTTAATTAGTTTTTAAGAAAATTGAATGGACAAGCATGGTGTCTATATTTGGTATACTTAATCATGAAGTGAGAATGCCCCAAGGTTTATGGAGGAGATGTGCTGTTGAAGTTGAATTGAATGCCTCTTTGCTTCTAATTTAAGGAAGATCTATTGTCTTCAAGCTTTTAACTATTACCTAGGCTGTTTGGGATTTTGGGTGTAAGATTTGATTAAGCATATTGCTGCTTAGTTGCTAAAGTTGGCTTGGACTAATAGTACTTGAACTTATGTATATGTGTTCTCTTTTTGCTCATCCCTTGGTTGCCCTTCATTGGGAATTCACCTGTGGTATGTGTTCTTCATTTCATGTAAATGTTGCGGGAAATGATTCTGTTTTTAAATATTCGGTGAAATAGATATTTGTATACTGCTATGTTGAACTGATAGCAATTATTTTTCTCTACACCATCTACTGCTTCTATTGACTAATTCATCAATAAAAACATTCAACACTTGGAGCTTGGAGGAGATGAATAATGCAACAACTGTCCTTGATTAGTAAACTTTCTTAGTCAGAATTGCATGTGTTGCCTATCACCTGTGTCATGAAAGGCAGAGTTAATCAGTTTCTGAACTTAACCTTGTGCTGATTTAGTGATTATTACATTATTTTGGTTATTTCATTTATTTTCTCTTTGTAACTGAATGCTGGTATTATGATTCTTATTTATTTTTTTCCAGTTTCTCCTTAGATGTCATGCATCTACCTGATAAACTCCATGGTTAATTGTTGAAGTATTCTGTTTGTCAGGTTTGTAATGATGCATATCCTTTGCAGTAGAGTTGTTGAAGATATGATTGTTTAAGTAAATGAGTTCACAAATGCTTTACAATATCCATCAAGCTAATGTCTGGATATGCATATGCATTTACGTAAGACTTACTGCCTCTGTGGTGCCTTGTAGAAAGCTAAAAGTGTCCTATCAAAAAGCCCAAAAAAGGAAGAAAGCCATAAAGATAGGGTTTTCCACGATTGAGTAGTAACTCCTGGGCACTGCTAGCTTAAGTTGAAGCAAATTGAGATGGACTGATGAAGTCTCCACTAACAAAAACTAATAATATTAGCAACTAATAGTTGTCATAAAAAAAAAGGAAGTTAACGGCCTAATGCCCTAACAAACATTTGGCTGACAGAAAAAATTGTTACACATAGTTATGTAGTACTAGATCTGAGGGAAATTCTTATCTGAGTAAAGTTGGGGATGTTTTTGTTCTATGTCCCATCTTTAGCTATTTTAAATTAACATGTAGGATAGCTTAACTTAGTGCACATGCCATGAAAATCTGCTCTTCATTTTCGTTCCTTGTTTTACCATTTTTGTGGTATTTTGCCTACAATTCTGTTTATGAATCCTGTTGTTCGTGTGTGTAGAGTTTTATTTTATTTGATCACGTATTCTTATATACACATTTTTTTTATTTATCGAATCACTTATCACACATGTCAATTTCTCACCCTACCTATTTTTTTTACTCTCTCTGTCTCTCTTACACCCCAAAAGGGAGCTAGTTGTGCTTTGTGTTTTGCCAAGTTACACACATAAAGCAAATGCCATTTGTCATTCGCTTTGTTCCCCGAAAAGTTAACCAGGTGGTTCTAGTAAATTGTAGTAGTAGGTGCAATTATATGAACCTTTATCTTGTTAATTGTCACCCTACGTCCTGATGCTGAATGTGTGTATGGATATTGTCATTGATGTAATGATGTCTTGTTTTGCAATTCTCTACTGAAGAGCCTGCCTATGCATCAAGATGAAGAAGCATTTAGGAATGCCAGAAACATGGTACGGCAGTGGGCTCATTTTCAATATGAAAAAAATTCGGACAAAAAGATGTGAGGGAATATTAATAAGGCGTGACATAGGGTCAGAGAAATTAAAACAGATACTAGTATCGTTTATTTCTACCCACAAGACCTACCATGCATTTATTAAAAGGAAAAATAGAAATGTGATTTGATCAACATGAAAATGGCATTACAGTGGTCCTGTAATTCAGCTTTCTTTTGTAGCCATTAATAAGTTCGATCCTTTGTGAGAATTAATGCAATGAAGAATTAAAAACATACTAGTAAAGCTTAACTGTTGGGATGTGAAAAAGAAAATGGTTTTGAATTTGGAAGTTGAAAGAAACATCTTTGGATTCCCCCGCGCTTGACATGCACAGATCTAGATATATAAAGTCGACGGTAATAAATGTCTGCGCTGATTAGTCAAAACATTGGGACATAGCTTTCCTGTTGAGCTTATGGCTCGAGAATTGAGACTCGATACCTCATCCACTCACTCCCACCGTTTTTAAAAACAACAACCTCATCCCTTCCTCTTAATTTCTTACTTATAGATACTCTCTCTAATCACTGTGTTGCCCAAGACTTCTAATTAATCTAGTACTTAAAAGCTTCTTTCATAAATGAGTTCATTTTATATTATTTTAAAAATATGAGTAGCTAGTTTAACTAGTAATTTTATCTATCTTGTAGCTTTTAACTATCTTATCCATTGATTTTGTCAAAGACACCCAGTATCTATCTGTCAATGTTAATTTCCTGTTTTATTCTTGAGAGATACTACTAGTATTGTACAATGTTTCTACATGAGCTGCGGGTCTTAAAAGCGTCAACTTGACAGTATGTGATTCTAGTTTGTTCATTCTTGTGTTTTATTTCTCTGAGTTATTAATTAGTGTATAGTTTGTTCACATACTAATCATGATGCACTTTTACTTAAGTTGAGTATTTTATCCCTCTTATTATAATTATCGTGAAGGAATAAAAATAATTATTATTTTAATTTTTTGAAGTAACATTAAGTATTTTTTTTATTATATTTTTTATTATATTAATGATGAATAAAAAAGTTTATAATAATATAATTTTATTATTATTATTATTTATCTAGGTAAAATAACGTAATAAAATAATTAGTTTGAAAGCAAGGAAGTATTTATTATATTTTTGTTAATAATGTGATAATAGGAAGTGAGATTGATGTGCAGTGGAGGGGACATGCAGGTGATATGTATATTAGGGGAGGGCCCGAGAAATGCGCAATAGAGGGTCGCGGAGCTACAGGGTGTTGAAGATGCCTTAGCAATAATAAGATAGTGATGAGCCCATAATTGAATTGAAAAGGGTGGTCCCTACTTGAACAAGAACAGTAACAGGAACCAAACCTATCTGGTCACCATTGCTGGTCCCCCACGTGACCCAAGTCTTCAATTCACACCACGTGCTCTTGTCCCCTCCCCACGGGTCCCACACCCCCGCCGTACCAACCATCATTTATTGCTATCACATGCCCATGCCTGCAGCGTACCATGCTCGGAGAATCTCACCCGTCCATTCCACGCACACCGCTTTGACTCCCTATTTCCTATAAATAAATAAATCATTTTCTTTTTTCACTTCTTCTCCTCGCCCTTCATTTTAAATTAAACAATTCAATTACTCTAAATGTAGTATTTATTAAAGATAAATAAATTATTAATATTTTCGTAATTTTAAGCTAAAATATTCGAAAAATAATAACATCCCACAATACTCTTATTATTAACACGTAAATAACTGTTACGATATTAGTATTTCAGTTTAATTAATATTGTAAAAAGAAAAAATCATTGTATAAAAAGAAAAGATTTGACTTAATAATTTTATTCCTAAAATATATGATTAAAGAATAGGTTAAATCCTTAGATAAATTTTAGTATTTCAAGAAATTAATTTTTAACTCTCGAGTTAAGAAATAACAAATTTATTAAAAAAAAAGTGACTTGATGAGTAACTTCTCTTAGTAATAGCCTCTAATGCCTAAAAGGACTAATTAATAAATAGCAATTGGTAGAATTGTCTGCAATATGGGTCTTGAGGATAATATTCCAGACGTTTTTATACAGATAGTTTTATTGTGTAATTGATTTCCTATTCAATATCTCTTTGTTCTAGTATTTTTAATTTAAAAAAGAAGAAAAAAGTATTTTGATTGAAAAAGTAGTAGGAAGAAAGGAGGAGTGTGTTTGGTGTTGGAGAGGTCCACGTGAAGAGGTGCTGGTGTGTCTTGTAGTCATACTCATAATATAATGGTGATAGGTGAAACAAGTGTTTTTGGTTTGGGGTGTTGTTGTTGTGCTCCTCCTCGTTACTCAGCTTCTCCCCATCCTACGCTCCCGCTGACACCGACATGTCCGGTCTCCCTTCTAGCCCTCCGATCCTCATAAGCAACGGCTCTGATTCACCCATTCCCTATTCGCCGTCTTTCCCATGACGTCTTTCACGCAACACACACTTCAGTCTTCACGCTCCCACTCATACCCCATTCATTTATTATCGGTATAAATAAAAAATATCACAAAAAAAAGTAGTGTCTTTACCAACTGCATGCATGAGAATTGAAGTTTGAAGCACCGTTGAGTGTGTGTGGTGTCTTAAAAATTAATTTTAGGGTACTCCTCGTATATATATTTATTCCTCCCATTTCAAATATAAAAAAATATCATAGTAACTAAAAAAATTAATTAATCATATTTATTTATATTAATTTTAATCAAAAAATGTTTTTTTTCGTTCTTAGTGATAAAGATCTTTCTATTATTCACATTTCTCAACAAGAATTCTTAATTAATTACATTAAATTTATCAATTATTTATATTATTATTTTTTTTTATCTTTTTATCTACTTAACTATTTCTCATAAATATTTGGAGAGAATATGATTAAGATAGGATATGGAGATAAAAAATAATTAATGTATCTAGAAATTAAAAAAAAATTATAAAAAGAACAAACAAATTTTTAAGAGTCTTATAATCAAGGACGGAAGAAATAATTTTTTTAATTTATCTTTCATTGGAACTTTTGGAACTTGATATCAAGTCATTGAAATTAACATCTTAACTAAATAAAAATTATTTTAAAAATAATAATATTAAATAAGATAAAATTAATTGAAGTTTTATTATATTTAATAAAAAATTCTTATATTTGAGAAAGAAAAAAAGAGAGAGAGTATATAAGCCGTCCTATTTTCCTCTTTTATTCACTTAGATGGTGAGACAAAAGTTCTATGCCATACGGTTCCACAGCTTCAACTTACTTTTCTAATGCTACATAACTGGTCCTTTTGGTGCAGGAGTGCAAGTAAATTACTATCTCTTCTCTAAGTTATAACGCGTGGTCCACTCATCGATCTTTATACCAATACGTAACTCTATCTAGCTACTTTCTTGTGCTTAACTAAGATATATACTACTTTCAAATCTAAAACGGCCATGACTTATCAGATCAATTAGTAAGACAAAAATTTAAAAGCAGAACATATATCATATCATTGAATGAATTACATAAAATTGGTGTACCTAGTCAAGCTACCTAGCTATAGTCATACGGCTATACTATTTGTGAACTTCTATGGCTTTGGATCCTTGCATTAGTAAATAGTAATAATATCACTATGCTTTAGAAGTATTATGTCATAAATTTAACTAATGTTGTAGTAGTAAATAATGTTTACTAACATTTTTAATTAGCTTGATTTTTTTTTGTTATATTCAAGACCAGGAAAAATGTCATAAATTTAACTAACAAACTTGTTGGAATAAGCTAAAAAAAACTTATTTTAATCAATTATACTGATAGAGTTATTGAAGTATGTCATTTTACTTTTTTATCCATCATAAAAAAGTAAAAAAATTTAAAATAACTCTTATATCTTATTTAATTAATTAAATTAGACTCTTTACAAAAATCACTTCACTTGAATTGACGTTTCCATTATCAGCTGAATTCAAGTATATTGTGTAATCACGTGTCTCTTATATGGCTCAATTGGCGTAAATGGTGCAGTCTAAGTTTATAAAATTTAGATTTTTCCCTGAAGACAGGACTATGGATCGAGCTTGGAAAATGTTTACCTATTTATCGATAACATAATCAGGTCACATGAATTGAGAATTCTTTTATAGGCAATCCGCATAAAATGTGCAGCTTAATTTGTTCTTCACTTGAGATTTTCGACGAACATATAATATATGATTAAAAATGTTGCTTCCTTGGGTAACAAATAGTCTTAAAAAAAACTTACTAAGTCACGGAATTTACAGTAGGTTAGATGTTCGAATATTAAAAAATAAATATTTGTAAGAAGGAGTGACGTGAATACTTTTTTACATAAAGATTAGTCTTGCACACATTAAAAAAAACTTGATAACACAACTAATAATATATTTTCGATCAAAATAATGGCGTTACCTTATACGTAGGAAAGAAATAGTAAAAATTCAAGCACGAGTAATAACGTAAAATAATGTGGGAAAATACATATTACAACTCACCCAGTGGATCGTTAGTTTCTTGAAACTGTAAAATGAGATGACCTATAAGAAGCTAGACATTAGACATGACACTGGTTGAGTCAGACGTGTATATCTGGCCCTATTTATGATAGTTTTTATCTGCCCCACATGAAATTCTAATGGTATTTAGGTACCGTAAATAGACTAACTAATTGTATGCTGCTCATTAACCCATTTCTTTGCAAATTTAAAAGATAAAATATTAACTCTCTTCCGCCCACGTCTTTTCTCTAGTTAAATTATTACGTACAATTAATATAGTATATTTTACTTATTTTTACATATACTTCTCTCACATGCCATTGCAAACATTCTTATGCAAGACGACGCATCTGTATATGAGCATGTCATCACACCTATCAATCTTTTATTTTTCTAGCATGCTAACCCGCACATACATACAATACGTATTTATTAACGTCCTTTATGTGGCTGCCAATGGATGGAGTTAAATGTGACAATAAAGCACGGTATACAAAGCCATTTATTAGAAACATTTTAAGCTAATCGCTCAGGCTATTAGTAAAATAAAATGCTTTTATATAATATGTAAACTACCTTTAATTCCAATACTATTTCAACAAAAATGGGGCGAATAAATAAATATAAAAGTAGTAGTACTTATAATGGGAGAATGAATGAGTTCTCAAAAAATATTCCTCCAATTGTTTTGCGAAAATAAAGTCATGCCTACTTAAATTTTTTATTAAATGTTACTTTTGATCCATTATAATTTAATATTATTTTATTTTGATACATTAAATTTTAAAAAAATTATTTAGATATTTTATATTTTCAAAAGTTTCATTTTAAGAATTTCTTCTATTTTTTATTGACAAACATTATTGTGTCATTAACTTTAAATTTTAAAATAATCAATTTAAAATAATAACAGCAAAAAATACTCCTATTTTTTTAAAATCTATCCAACCACCTATTTTTCTAACTTTCTTGATCTTCTTTTACAAACAACATAACCACAACATAAACAATTGTTAATGAATTGACAAGTATATCAATTCATTCCAAATAGTAAAGTTAAAATAGAATTTCGAGTATTATATCCATATGAATTTTGTTTGTACTTAGATAGATGAATATTTAATTAGTAAAAAAAATTAAAGAAAAATTATGAGAAAAACAATAATTTAAATTGGCAAAAAATTAAATCAAACAAGAGGAGATATTAAATAAAAATTTAAATTAATTAATTAAAGACATAAAAGATGAGAAAATCCAATATTATTGTTGAAGAAAATTTAGAAGATGAAAATGTTGAGAACTTAGCCTACCAGGATTATTGATGTAATGTTAATGATTTTTCTCTATTTATAATTATTTCAATTTACACAAGTATCTACTTGTATACTCTAACTTTGGTCATCCGCATGAAAGAGCCTAATTTTAAAATAGTAAATTACATTAAGAATAAAAATATATAACAGACTAGACAAATATCAACTTATTTCTAGTGATAACTTTATTTAGATATCCTTTGCTAGTTCTATTAGAAAATAATATTTCTCAACGCTACCCTTAAAACTTATCATGCAAATGGGTGATCAAACCACAAACAATAATATTAAGCACAGGAAAAAATAATACAAATGTAATATTCATAAATAGATAGGAAAAAAAATTACATCAAGAGTAGTTGGCAGTCAAGTTTCCAACAAATGGAGTTTAACCTCTCATTGTCATGGAGGCTTTACAATTGCACGAAGGGAATATTTAGTAAAAGGAAAAAAGATAAGAAATGGAATGAAGGAAAAGAATGACTCCTAATGATTGTTTCTCCTTCTTTTAGCCTTTACATTCTATAAAGAATTGTATCCTCTTGAATTTTTGGTGTGTCTTTTTCTTCTTTTCTCTTATTCTTTTATAGATGCAGATTAACAAACTTCTTGCGCTAAGTTTGTCTTTACTTTCATGAATTAATTTGTTTTCCTTGATTAGTCTGTTTTTCTTAAGTATTCTGCTTTCCTTAATTAATCTGTTTTCCTTAGTTAGCATTGCTTTCCTTAATTAGCCATGCCTTCCTGAGTTATCATATTTTTTTGGGCTTTATTTTACTTACTAAGCATCCTAAATTTATCACTTTTAACATTCTTTGCAAAAAACTTAAATAATGTTAATTTAATAATTATTTGCTCAAAAAGGAAAAATTAGGAGAAAAAAATTACAAATTCCTGTATAATTTAACCCCAAAATATACTCATAATTAATAGTTATCAACAATAAAATTGTCCACTAAGATGTACAGTCTTCTCAACACTATAACCATCATCAATGAATAAATTAGATTTACAACATTCATCACCAAACAACACCATTGCGCCACCCTTTAGTCACATCATGACCCAACACCAACATAGAGCATAAACATTGGATATGACAATGGTGACAAACTTCAAATTTGATGACATGACAATAATTTTGAATTTTTTTATATTTTTAGTCACACTATTTGAAATTAATATAATACTAATGTTTGTTAACAAAAATAAAAAGAATAGATCAAAATGAAATTTTTTAAAATATAAAAGATTAAAATAAAAATTTTAAAACATAAAAATAACATTTAACTTATATTTTTTATTATTAAAAGAATTAGAGACTCATAATTTTTCTGTTGAGTCCAATAATTGACGAGACTTGTGTAGCACAAAAGGCTGAGACTATTTTCTCTAGCTCAACTAGACCATACAGGTCGGGTGGAGAAATTCTGGTCTACACCATCATTCTTGCTATTACATATTTAACGTTAAACTAACGAGCGAGTGTACAGATTTTTCTCTAGATAATTGTATTTTTAATATTATAGCCTAGCAACTTCAAAAATTAAATAAAGAATACTACTTTAATTATTTATAGATTAATAGTATTGTTTTATTTCTTAAAATCTTGATAGGTATAGTAAACAGAGTTGCGGATAGAGTATAAAATCACTGCAATAACAAAGATATGATAACAAGAGTATCTTATTCTAAAATCACCACAGAATTCACCCGTAATTAGATATAGAAACTAGAAAGCTAAAGAAGAAGAAAAGTGAAAAGGAAAGGAAGGAAGTATGCGTATGTGATTGTGATATGATGTGGCCGTGCGGGTAAAGTATCGTACAGAGGAGTTTGAAAGTAGGGATAACAAAGGCTAAAATAATAAGGCAATGATGAAAGAATCGCATTAAAGGCATACTTGTCTCGTGTCAAGTGTATTTTAAATACTCCTCATTTTGTCTTGTTCTGTGTTTGACTAGTAGCAACTGTTGGTAGCAGGTAACGGGTCGGTTGGTTGACCGGCACCATCAGGTCATTCTCACAACATACTACAGTATAAGAAAAAACCCTACATCTTTTAAATTAAAAATAAAATTACTCTCGCTAGCCAACATTAAATCCTATAAATTATTTATTATAGTAGCATTGTTACATAAGTGGGTGTGGATGAATTTAACTGTGTGCGCTCACTTTAGGTAACTGAATTTAGTAAAATTTGAGTAAATCTCGTGACATGAAACAAATCGAAGTCACTTGGATGTTGTTTGTTGAAAGAATTTCTCCGTCTTTTGTGGTGATGAGTTAACTACGTACGATGCTTTGCTTTTGTTTGTTGTTTTTTGTTTATCATATTCTTATCTTACAGCTCATGAGTAGTTAGAGTTTAAGTTCCGTTTTGCATAAGCCTAATTTTGGAACATCTGAATGGGTGGCTAAAAAGCACACTTAGTGTGGTAAGTGAGTCAGTGCTTGGTTTTTCTCTCTCATCTCACTCACATCACATGGGCTCGCTATATATAATGCGGGTTAGGGTTTTGAAGGGTGTTGTGTTGAGATGGGTTGGTATTGAGGGGAATGTTGGCTGGCTCGAGGCTTTTCACAAAGGAGGTTCACAGTGGATGGAACTATAAGGCTTCGGACCAGGCTTCATTCCCCTCAAAAGTACTTCCTTCATTTGTTTATACTTCAAACTTCAAACCACAAGATCATAGGTGTAGCTACGTACCTAGCTAGCTTCTCTCTTTATTTTGAAGGATCTCTCTACACACACGTCATGTGTGTGGTTGAGAACTTGAGATGTTTCCTTGCAAAGGTGAGGTTGAGAGGAATGTTGTCTGGCTCGAGGTCATGGAGGAAGAGGAGAGTACTGAGATCAGTGAAAGTTTCCAATGGAAATTTACCCTCTTAACACACACACAGAAAAAATGATTCTCGGACCAGGCTTCATTCCCCCCACCCAACTTTTGTTTTCTATTCCTTTCAGTTTCTTTCTCTCCATTTTCATATCTTTCTTGCATGCCCTTATGGTAAGGCTTTCTCTTCCTTTCATCTTTCTCTCAATTTGCACACACACACAACAACAACAACAAAAAAGCTCTTTTTACAGTTTGTTTTTGCAGGGTCAGAATTTTCAACTCACTGGTGGCAATCTTGTTTTGTAAAGGTTGTATTTTCATTACCTTCGTTTATATTACGCGTGTGAATATGCTACCTTCTCCCAAATCCCAAGCTAGAACTTTAGTGATGAATGAATCAATTTGTTTACATATGTGTGTGTGGCTAAAATAGAGAAAATTGAAAAGTTTTAGTTTTCATCATTAATTTGAAGGCACTTCTATGAAGAATTAGTCCATGCTTGAAAATCTATTAATTTTTGGATGTAATAATATTTTTTAAACAAACGGTTATCTTTTCAAAATGACTTCTAGCTTCTTTGTGTTTCCCTATTTTTCTCTCTCATACATTCACTCAAGAGAGAGAGAGAAGCATGTTCACCGGCACAAAGCAAATCTGTCTAGTTTTCTGGTGTCGTATTAATTTAAGATTAAGATTTTAGGGAGATAAGATACCTATGAAAATATATTATTAACAAATAAGTTGGCTAATCACAGGCCCTCAGACCTGCGGGAATGTTTATTTCACGTGGACAAGAAAGCTGAATGAAAGCATCAATAGTGAAAACCTATCATATGTGAAATTCTTTTCTTTATCTGCAACTAGCTGCTATGCCTCTTAGGTCTTTCTAACATCCCTCTTCTAAAGTCCTTTCAGCTTTGAATAATGTTTCAGCTTTCTGTCAATTAACCTGTTTTCAGGCCGGTGAAAATTATAGGGAAGCCAACTTCATAATTTTACTTGGGAAAAAGACTTGCCATCATTTTCATCAACATCTGAAAGAATGTACTTCAGGTAAATTAACAGTTACCCAGTAAAGCAAGTAATAAATATGTATTTAATGAGTTATTAAATTAATTATCATACAACATACACCTTCAAATGAGTCTAAAAATATTTATGTGTGTGATGTCAGGTTTCGAAACATGATGCACTGTTGAATTTATTGTAGTTTTGTTGTGTAGTGAAATGACAGTGATGAGTGTTGAAGGCATGCACTCACTAGATGCTGAAGTTGCTGATGCATATACATGTGAAAGAGAAATGAAATAAGAGATGTGCTGGAACAGTTAACGAGAAGAAGTGAGAATCAGGAGAAGCTAGCTAGGGATTATGATCTATGTGTCTGTCTATGTCGCTCTTGCTAGCTAGAGAAACAGATACTATATGATTATGATCTATGATCACACCATGTCATTGCCAGCTTCCATTATCATGACGACTCAGATGTGTGCATCTAGCTGCATGCATAATTAAACCTGGAAAAAGAGAAAGAGAAAAGTAGAGCTTCTCTTCTTCTATTCTATTATTATTATTATTATGTGTCTGATATGTGTGTTTTAGTGTAATGTATTTATGGAGCTTCTAAAGTTGTTGAAAATGCAGAAACCATCTCTGGAAAAGTTGGATAAGCAATATCAGCTTCATATGCTGCCTTTTTGTGGAGTCATAGTAGAAATAGTAATAGTGAGATGAGATCTTTTAGCATTTGAAATTGAAAAGCATTGTAGGGAGAGAGAGAGAGAGTAAATAAATGTATAGAGTATCTGGTGTTTCTTGGGAAATGAAACTGAGAGAAAGACACAGCTACTTGGGCATCGTTTCATGACAACCTTGGTCTCTTTAAAGAAGTGAAACAATTGCACTCCTTTATTGTTGACAGCTTCATCATGAATTTATTATCATTTGAGCTAGCTGCTAGCTTTTCTACACTGTCAGCTAGCTAGCCAGCAACAAAATCTTTAAAACATTTAAAATTTCACAACAATATATACCAGTGATAAACAAATTCAAAATAATATTATGTGATGTTAATTTACTTAAGAATATAGTGAAAAACATGCGTTATACCAGTGATAAACAAATTCAAAATAATATTATGTGATGTTAATTTACTTAAGAATATAGTGAAAAACATGCGTATTTCGCTTACCACTTTTTTTCTCTTCAAAATACCAAAATTTGATTTTATAATTGTTATAATTATTTAAGCTCATAGCTTTATTTTCATGTGTACGTAGACGAAGCATTCAATTTATATCTCTCTACTATTATTCGGCCAGTTTTTTCTTTTTTATTAGATGCCACGGCATAAAGAACAGTGCTTTTCCTGGGTGATGTATCAAAGGAGTTTTGAATATCGATCCTTTATCGATCCTTTTTCTCCCTTTTGAACTCCAAGCTATTTCTCTTCTATTAATTGGTATGCACACATAGTAGGGAAAAGATAAAAAGAAGAGAAAATGATTTGGGTCATCATTTGTTTGGTTAGGATAAAACAATGAAAGGAAGGGAATTGAAGATCGATATGCAATTTTTGTGGGTGCCATCATGTTTCATCCCTCTTTCTTAGTGAGGTTTGGAAAGGGAAATATAGTACTAGAGTGGCCATATATGTCTTCATTCGTTTTTGTTTTGAACCCATTAATGGCACGTGTCTTAATCCAATACACAGGTGGCATAAGCTTAACACTTGTGCAAGTTGTTTCTTCGTCACTGATCCAAGCGATTTGTGTATAACCCACCCGACCCAAGGATCAAACATGACTTTTAGAAGATTCTGGGATCAAACAATGTATGCGTAATGTTGTTATTCTCAGACTGATAGACACATCTAAAGTCCTCCCTAACCCCACTTAACTAGCTATACCAAACATTTTTTGGTGCAAACACATTTTGATATTACATAAAACCCTCGAAGTAAATTCTACTGTCAACATATACATTCATATTATAAGTATACATTGAGAAAATATATGTATATATTAAATAGAGGGCAAAGATGCATATCGGCGTGACTTTGGTTTAACAAAAGGATTAGTTTCCTACAATATGGTGAACTCAATCTCTGCTGAAAGAAGTCTCCTACATTCATTTAGTGTCTGACCGTGTAAAAAAATGCCTACGAAAAAAGTGACTTATGGGAAGGAAATAAAATGACGTTTATAAACTTAGTCTGATTATGTTTAATTAGAAGTTATAAAATACAAATAACACCTTGATGACGTCGAAACCCGAAATGAACAAGCTGTTGAATTCTTCTTAAAAAAAAGTTGAATATGTATTTTTTTTTACGTGGACATTTAGTTCTAAATTTGCAAATTGATGTTGATGAAATTTATTTTGAATTGTCAAATATAATTGAAATGTGTATTTAAATAAAAACGAAACACTTTTATGTGCGTGTGTTTTATTAGAAAATATAAGAAATACCTTTCTAATTTTAAAAGGACTGTATTGCATTGTTCATTAGAGTCTTCTCATTTTTTTTTCAAATGAAAAAGAATTAGTATATATATTCCTAACAAAACTGGTTAAGACAACAAGTTAATTGGTTCATGAGGCCCAAATTATTCAGTATACAGAAAACCAAATTATGTGTTTTAGAAAATAATATCTTATGGTTCTCTTTTCCACGAAGAAGATAAACGTACGTGGTTACTAGTGAACAAGCCAACTATTATGTTGTTTTAATGGTTTTTGTTTTGATAGAACATAGGCTGTGTTTGGAAAAGAATAAGTAAATAAATTACTAGTTCAAAATTAAAAAAGTTAGTTAAAGGCTGAAATTAATTGATTAAATTAAAAATATTTAGTAATCAAATCTAGCTGTTAAATTAGTTTAATTACTTTGTTGTTTTGTTTTGCAAACACAAATTCTATGACAGCTAGAAAGTTTCCCTCTAGGAATGGAGATGCTCTTACATTAAGAGGGTGTTTGATCGCGCTTCCATTACGTACCTGCCTTTATAATAGTTTTTACGTCAAATATAGTAATATACAGAAAAGACACAAAAAGTACTATATAGATCACCGAACTTACACGCGTCTAAGACTCACAAACGCGTAACCAAACACCCATTGAGTATTAGACTATTAATTACCCTTCACCATATTTTGTAGGTTTCTTTTTGCATCCCTCCTTTTTTTCTCCTCACTCGCTCCCTCCTTTTTTTGTTTTTTTATTTTTCTAAAATACCCCTTTTCCTTCTCACCTTCACCCTCTTCTTTTCCTTATAACCTCCCACATATCACCCCCATCCATAGTCCCCCCCTTCTTTCTCTCACCTCCACCCCTCCCACACACCCCACCATATGCACCCTGCTTCTTTTGCACCCATTTCTCATTTTTCTCTCAATTTTCTTTTCTTTCAAATCTACTTGGGTCATCACAAATTTTTTTCCCGCTTTACGCAAATTTTACAGAAATTAGTTTCCGTAATTTTCACTTAAGAAAATTAATTTCCATAATGTAGTAAATTTTTATACATTGCATAAACTAATTTTCATTTTGTAATATTTTTGTACTCCCTCCTCTCCTTAAGAAAAGCAATTTATTTAGTTACTATTCTTCTAACTTCATCCTTCATTTCTGTCCACTTAATTACTTATCACCTATGAGTAATTAATATTTGGAGAGAGAATAAGAATATATATCATAAAAAAATAATTAACGCAACAGACAACTAAAAAATAAATCTTATAAAAGAGATTAAAAAAAATGAACTTATCTATAAGAACAAAGAGAGTACATTACAAAAACTAGTTTTTGAAAGGTAATTTTTCCACACATTACATAAATTACATAGAATAGTTTTTGTAATATAGCTGCAGTAATGGGTCACAAATTTTAAAAAATATATTATGGAAATTAGTTTTTTTATAAATATTTTGTCAAACAAAAAAGAATAAGCAATGTGAAGAGAAAGAGAAACGAGGGGTGTGTAAAAAGAAGCCCTTACTTTCTTTCTATTCAAAGAGGCCAGTCATTAAAGTTGAAAAGAGTGGAAGCGTCACCAAACTTGACCTTGTGAGACCCACTCTTGATTGCCATTCGCCACCATGCAAAGCCTTTTATTTAAGGAATTACTATTGGTCGCATGATAATTGTTTTTAGCCCCTATTAAGAGGTTGAGACTTTTTTTATTCCAAAAATACTCTTCCCATGAAATTACAATTCTGTTGTACAAACCCCACAACGGAATTGTGATTCTGTTACAAATCGATTTTCACCCCTTTTACATACAATGAAATTGTGATTTTATTTTGTTAGGGGTGCCACAAAATATAACAACGAATCATGATTCTGTTGTTATGATTAAAGTTAAAAAAAATACAATAAAATCGTGATTCCGTTGTGGGTAAGAGGAGCAAAAATTGATTTGTAATGGAATCGTAATTTCGTAAAAAGAATATTTTTGAAATAAAAAAGTCTCAATCCCTTAGTAGGGGCCAAGAGTAATTTGTGGAGGGACCAATAATAACACCCTTTATTTAATGGCCACCAAACTTGCATTTGAACCCATATCCTCCCACTGCAATAATTCATCAGGGTAATACTAGATGAGCTGGAACACCTTCAAGAAAGGGGCAAGCTGTAGTGTATGTTTTAAATTTGAGAGGGAGTACAGTATAACCCTTATACGACTCAAGAAAGGAAGAATAATTTACTCTTTATTTTGTTAATCATAACTTTCTACTTTTATTTTCCTAATATCAATACTCAATGTTAACAAAACTAATAATCATTCTATCCAACTCAAACAAGATTTCTTAATATCATCACAATTTTTTATGTCGTGCCGTGAGGACATTTGCCACACATTTAAAATACAGTAGTATACTAAACAGAATTATTTAGAAGAATTTTAAATATCAAAGACTTTTTTTTTTACTTTTTGAATGCACTAAGAGCACTCTTGAACATTTTTTTCCCCAGAAAAGATCTCATTACAGTGGTAACAACAGTACAAGTACAAGGATTTCATGAAATTATATTTGGCCCGGTTACAATATACACAGCTTGGGGTGTTAGACGCAACAAACACAACAGTAAACGGAAACCTTAACCACGCCGCCGAACACTTTTCACTCTTCGTGGATGAGTATAGATCTTTGTATCTCTATTTTCAAGATTTTACAAAAATGATTAAATTTAGACGCAACAAACACAACAGTAAACGGAAACCTTAACCACGCCGCCGAACACTTTTCACTCTTCGTGGATGAGTATAGATCTTTGTATCTCTATTTCCAAGATTTTACAAAAATGATTAGATTTAGAGGGCAAAAAGTCAAAAACCCATGCATGGACAACTGAACCAGAGATGGATCTTTATGAAAGATTGATGGCCATCTCTTGAAGAAGAGCTTTCTTCTGAGATGCATTAATAATGCCCTTGCACTCCGCATCTAGTAATACTTCTGTCATAATTGCAGATGCTCGTCCTTTAGGCTCATCTTCAGAAGTCCTCCTCGACATGAAAGCCTGAATATATAAGAACCCCATGATATCAACACTTCCATACAAGAGTGAAATTTATACAAAAACTTGAAAGCATGCCATTACCTGCCCACGATGTGTTATTTCCAAGTATCCTGGTTGTATGATAAACGGTTCCCCATCAATTTGAACTGGGAAAGGACTGGAACAGTGTATCTTGATGGCTTTACCTTGAGCAAGCCTTCTTGCTTGTGAAAGTCCAACCTATACAGTAAATCAAGCATTGTTATTACTAATTTACCATGAACTTCAGATTTTCTTTTATCTGTTTTATAAGCTTGCAAAGTGAAATAAATGTACAAATACATTAATCTCTTTTGCAATAGGTGTTCTACAATATCTAAAGTAATCATTTCAACAGACAAGGTTTTATATAAAAAAAAGTTTTTATGGTAGAGACTGCTGATATCCTTTACAGGAAACAATTTTGTTCCAGCAGGATAGGAGTATTATAAGCAGAAGACAAGGTTTTTAACAACCCAAACAGCTGGTGCAGTATGAAGAGGGGGGATGGGGGGAATGAGTGGAGCGATTTGGAAATTACCACCAGAAGGTGGAATAAATGTGAGGAAGAGGGGTAAGAGGTTTAGGCAAGAATTAAGGTAGAGAAGTTTTAGGAGGGTGGAATATTCAGTCATTCAGTGGCTGAAGAATTTCAATAATTTTTTTCTTTCTTTTCTGGCATTCTCTGTGATTCCAGTCTTAACTGAGGGCTACTCTACCTTTATGGAGCTTGGTCTTGTTTTGTTTTCACCGAGTCCAATATAGAGTAAGGATACAAAATAAAATAAAATCTTGATACAGAGGCTCCATATTTAGACCTATTTCATTAATTAAGAAGAGATGGGAATGACCAAACCTGTGAATACCTTTAACTTTTAGATTGTTAAAATTTGAATCAGTTTGGCACTATCAGTATTAGAATTACTTTCTTTAATGACTAAACTACATATATAACTTATATCATTTAAAAAATAAAGAATACCTCAAAAACCTACCTAAATGTATTCACATCATTAGTTTATAAGAAAAAAATATTTTTGTGATTTAGTTTTCAACCAGTAGTCCAGTAGAATAATTTTAATAAACAATATCAATATCATGATAAATACTTGATTTGATATTTAAGAAGTGCATAAGATTCAAATATCCTATACCTGAAGTTTTCCTAGGTGCCATGCACCACATACGCATACCACCTCCAGCATTTTATCATGCATGGATTGCAGACGAAAATCATCATCATGCTCATAACCATTTTGCCAAAGATCTACTCCACCCATATAGCTCCCAATATTGAGCACAATTAAGCCCTCAGAATCCTGTATGAAAGAAAGGATTAAGGAATGATTCTTTACCCATAATATAGAGGACACAATATTCAAAACATTAATTTCTTAATGTGAAAATAATTATCAGAATCAGCAATTAACCTTAGGAATCTCAATGTCTCTCCCGTCAACTTCAAGCCACACTTGCCATGGCAAGTCAGCACAAGTTCTGTCCATAATATCCCTTGCGCCTTCTTTTGCATATCGCAATTTATTCAAAAACTGTTGACAGAATTATCATTGGAGATTAACAAACCCAAAAGTATTAGGTAAGGAAGCAGTGAATGGATTGTACACAAGTTAAATACCCTAGATAAAAGAAGCCAAAATAATAACACCCATACTTGCTGACCATCCACTAATCCTCACCATGGTCTCTCCTGGTTGTCATTATGAATTATAATAAAAAAATAAAATTAAAAATTAAAAGAATCAGTCTCAATAGGTTTCTATTTCAGTCAACTAGATTTAGCATCCTAAATTCCTAATGCTAACAAGAGCAATTTAGAATAAGCTTAGCCTATAAGCATGTACCGGCAGTGTAATTTTTATAAAATATTACATAGTCTTGCAATGGTAGTTTAAAGAAAGTACGTTGAAAGAAATTTAAGAAAACCAGACAACTGACATGGACTAACACGATTGAATATTTTACAATGATATACATAAAGGAAGGGAGAACTTCTACCTGACTACAAAACTTTTCAGGATTTATTTCTCGAGTAATATGAAATTTATATGCAACCTTTGCATCACATCCAATGCCTATAAAAGCAGGTTGAAGATGTCAGTAACTTTTAAGAAACAATTGCAGGTAGTTGTTGTTTTAGAGTATTACCAAGATAGTTCATCATAGATTTAGTTTTCACTTTATTTGATTTTCCTTCAGAACTTTCTTCTACGATTTTTACTTCCCAGCGATCTAGCATAGTAACTGCTGCATTGCTAATGTCATGCAAAAGCATAGTCAATCCGCCTTGTCCATCAAGTGTAGAGAAGCCTCTTCCCCAGTTAAGTACCCTGGACAAATCATTTCCGGTGCCAAGGGGAAGAATTGCCACAGGAGGAGGTGACTCAAAATTGTGTCTTTCTATAGCATCAAGGACCCATGCAACAGTGCCATCCCCACCACATACCAGCACTTTAAAATATCGTACACTTTTGAAGAATTCCAAGCCCACTTCAGGGCCTTGAGAAGCACTCAATTCAAATATCTACAGTAAAATAACCAAAGCAGAAAATGTCCATTGAGACTATGACATGGAAGAAAAATATTACCTATATCTAGACAAGTAATGCTAAAGAAAGGGGGGGGGGGGGGGGGAAATCATAGATAGCTTGCTCTTAAAGAGTTGTTAGTAGGATTCTATGAAACATTAATCTGTATTGTCATACAAATATCCACTATAAAAAGACAAGAATTTCAAGGGGGAAAACCAACAGAAAGTTCTATTTGACGAGAAAATTGAAAGATAACAATTCGATAAAACATAATGTGTTGAATTTCTCACATTGCATGAATGGAGGAAAAAACACAACTATGCTTAACATGTGTTGAATTTCTCATTTTTTTTCCTTTTGTCTACATGAGAACTTCTATTTCTTTTTATTAACTTTAAGAAATTCACCAAAACAAAAAAAGTTTGAACATTAAGAAAGATTAAATGCTTAGTACAACACCAAAACATTTGGATTACTTTAAAGTTTAAAAATTCACGAACAATGAACGGTTTAAAATAACATACCCTGCAAATCTTCATAATTAGGAATTATATGGATTCAAAAAATAGCCACAAGTGTACAAGGTAAAATAGTTAGGAGAAAATTTCATGATTAGACAATTTGCACTTGATATCAATACTTAATAAAAAAATCTAAAAGATATATCTGCAACATGCTTAATAACAGATGTCATTACTTCAATTAAAAGCAAAAACATTTGTGTATCAAAGACAAAGAAATCACCTGAACAGGATTTAGTAGCATATTCAATCTCCTATGAAGAGAAGGCCCAAGCTGCCCACCACTCCTGGCATTGATGAAGACCAAAAGTGGGCTTGCATCTTGTGGCAAACCAACCAGTGTGTATTTCTTGATTTGATTAGGCGTAGCAGTTAAACCATTTCCTAATACTCTACCATTATTCACAAGATCAAAAAGCTTCTCATCACCGAACTTATTCCAGTGGAGACCATTCAACACATACTCCAATAATGTTGCATCAGTAATCGAGGAACCATCTGACTTACCATTAGCATTGTAACCACCTAAACTTTTATTGCGATTACGCCGCTTTCTAATCTGGCCATTAACAGAAGAGGTTATAATAGAACTTAGTCGTCCTCCTTGTTTATCTTCGTCAACTTGTTTGACACAAAGAGGAGAAAGGATAATTCGCCTCAAAGGACCCAAATCACAAAAGTCACCAGAATCTCTAGTCAATTTGTTATGACATTTCACATGGATGAGGCGCTGACACCAGCGGCAATCCCAGGTAGGAGAAGCTTTAACAAACGGAACACCACATGGCTCGTCACAGTAAAAACAGAAGGCAGACATCTCATGATTTTCATCCACATCAACCCATCTTTCAGACCAGTGATGTCGAATATGGCCAAAACCAGCCTGAGCCACACATTTGCAATCCTTTGCTGCAAACTGAGAACAAAGGAAATGAGCTGCGACACCACAAACAGAGCAACGATGGAGAGGAGTACGCGGTGAGGCTGTTGTACCTAAATTTTGAGAAGGCCAAAGGGAAGTCAAGCAGAAACAACAAGTGGATGGCTGTTCCCTATAAGTAAAATCTTCCACCCACAAATGCTCCGATAGCGGAACTTTAAACTTTTTCCAAACTTTCTTCTTTTCTCTTGCTGCAGCTTTAATCCAATTTAATGAGGACCTTCGCTGCCACTTGAGAACAGCATATATCACAGCCATTAGTCCAAATGATCCAGTTATCAGCCATCCGAAAATAGATGCACTGGATGCATCAGGGCTCGTGACCAACCTCAGAAAGGAAATCCCCAGATCTATCATGGTTAAACTCATTTGATTGAACTCTTCCGACAAACATAAAACCTGGATAACAATGCAAGCCAAACTGTCACACATTGCAATGGATAAAAATTATTGTTTTTTGAAAGAAGAAAAAAAAAGTTATCTAACTGACTGACTGGCAACAATTAATAGACAGAACATAAAAAATATAGCAAGTATGGGCAGCAAAGCATGATTGAACAGTTGCAGTACAGAAAAATACAAAACAGAAAATCCGAAACGGAGTTCACTAGCTTGATGAGAAACACAAAATTGACACAAGAAAAAGACATGAATAAATTGAACCAAATTCAACTGGCAAACTAAATGAAAAATCAGGATACATTTACTTACTTACATCATTCCCTAATCCTAAATCATATCACGTAGAAACAAAAAGCAAAAAAAGCAGAAGCAATTAAACTCGGAAACAAATTGCATAATTAATAACGAAAACAAAAATAAATTTCTAGGGCATGCGCGGTGCTGGCTTAAAATTGTAGACGGGATTGAGAATTAATGCGAGATGAATCGGAAAAACGCTTTTGATAGTGATTGTAAATGCAGCTTAGGAAGGAATCTAGAAATAAGATGAAGGAAGGAAGAAACGGAATTGTGAGAAAACGATGAGAGAGATTAGATCTACGGAACAGAACACGATGAAAATGAAACAGGGAGGGGAATTGGAGTGAAACCTGAATGGAGGATGGAGGTTAGGTTAGAGAGGGAATTTTGATTTTGGAGCTTAACAGAATAGAATATATAGTTGCAACCCTTCTCTTCTTCTTCCCCTCCGAACAAGTAAAGTTTAATACAAATACAATTCCTATATATCATTAATCAGATTTTAAATTTCAACGTTCCATTCTTCCTTCCTTTTCACCTTACTCGATCAAAAAGTAATGAAAAGGGAAAAGCAGTGAGATGAGAGAGAGAAACGGGAAAAGGGCGGGATTTCCATGGCGCAATGAACACGCTTCCCCTGTTGGATTCACCGGAACATACCAATGGGAGACGCGTTTCCTTCTATTTACCTTTTTGTCCCTTCCCTTCTACCATGCAATTTTATACTCCTCACTCACTTTCCTAATACAGTATAATTTATTGATATATATGAGTCTCTATATTTTTTTTTTCTTTGCAAGTGTAAAAATACCGATATATCAATCCTCATGCTAACAAGAGACAAAGATAGATAATATCTTTTTTAACAATGTTTAAAAATGTCAAAATAATTCATCCATATTTCCATGACAAATTAATCATACTAACTCAACATTCTATTTCATAATATTTAATGATGTCATATCAATCTCAAAGTTAGAATCCATTATCCAATTTAATGAAAGGATTGATATGGTGACATTTTTACTCTTTCAAAGATAAAAGAAAGATTTATATGTCAACAAATTACACTTTTTAAGGATTAAATTAAGTATTTATATTTTTTTTAAAGTACATTTTACATTATTTTTATAATTTGTAAATAGTTAAAAAAATATTATTTTAAACTACTCTTTTTTATCTTTATATTTTTTCTTTGAAAATACATTTTTCAATATTTCTATAAATATTTCAAATAATATTTTCTTCAATTATTTTAAGTTTCTCTTCTTTTATCCTTATATATGATTTTATTAATTTTTCATCAAATTCAATCTATTATCTCTTTTATCTTTTATATTTATATTATCTTTAAATTATATTTCAATGATTTTTTTAAATTATATATATTTAAAAATAATCTTATCTAAAAACTGAATATGTCTGTCTCTATTTTATAAATTTTAATTCTCATCCTTAAATAAATGCGTTTTTAGAAGCTACTAGTATTCAGCACGTGCATTACAAAGGTAAAATTTAGTATGTAAATTTTATAATTATAAGTATTTACTTATATAATATAATTAAAATAAATATATATCAAGTGACATCAAGAAAATTTAATATATCTGTTTTAGAAAAATTATATTTATATATATATTTGTTTTAAGAAAATCATGCCACGGCGTATCTAATTTCCCCCCAACTAACATGGTCTCTTCCTCGATGTGACCTTTAAAAGTTAACGTGAATGAATGTTCTAGTTATTAGGAATGACTCTGGTATGACTTTGTTCGGGATCACAATTCACAATAATGGATTATGGATGTGATGCTCAGAATGTGATGACTTTTTGGTATAAGCTAAGCTTTCTGTTTTAGATGAACCATACAACTAGTACCCTGTGCTTCATGCTTGGAATACCAGGCATTTTACATATATGTGAATCATTAGCCACTAGCTTCCATACTTTTTCACTTTCCCACGCCAAGTGATACTTTAATAACCTTGCTGATAAATTGTCGAAATTAACCTTTACTTGCCGAATATCTCTGGATATATACAAGAGTTACCCCAGAAGTTGATTCTACCATAGGCATGAATATATTGGATGAATTTCTTAAATCCACAGTAAAAAAAATAATATTAACTCAAATCTGTATTCATGTCACAAATATCTTTGTATATGTATATATAGAAAATCAATATTTTTTTTCATCATTAATTATTAGGTGGGTAAGGATGACTTAGCGATCTCAATGCATAACTACGGAACAAAACAGTAACAAGGGTTGGTCATGCATATATAACAGATTATGGGGTGAATTTGTAATTATACTTCTCCCATAACTATAGTTTCATTGTTCATCTGAAATTAAAGTTTATATCAAAACGCGTAATCATATCTTTCCGAAGACAATTCAAAGAAATACTATTGTTTAGTCATAAAATTGAGGTGTGTTTTTATGATTAGATATCCATAAAATAATCAGTGAGATCTTTAAATTAAAGTTGATCGAACTCTCCATTAAAAGTTGTTTTCGTTTAAAGTTATTTTTAATATTTGCATGGTTAACTATGTGTTAATTATAAATTATAATTTAAAGAAAAATATGAGTTATTCCTTTTATATTATAAAGTTGTTATTTTAGAAAAATATATTTTAATATATATTTATGTGTATGAATGTTTAGTTTACAATATTATACATTGGTTACGTGTCACAAAACTGAAAGGTGAAATGTTAGTTGATATCTAAAAATTAAAAAATTAATTTATTAAATTATAAATATTTTATAAAACTAACGGTTAAAGTAATTAAAAAATATAATATGATAGAAAAATAATAAAATTTATTTATTTAAAAATGATAACTAATAAGAAATTGAATAAAAACATTAATGATAAAAATAAAAAAAAAATATAAAAATTTAAAAGTTAGAAACTAATGTTTTGAAAAAATTATTTCAAGTAACCTTTAAAAGAAAGTTACAAACTAATAAAAAATACTCATTTATTAAATAATTAAAGATATTTTTCAGCTAGTAATTTTTTTAAATTAATTAAAATATCTTATCAAACATAATCATTATTAATTAATTAAAACTATTTTTGCTTTTTTATTGGAGCATACTCATTATTTCGAATAACACTTAAGACCTATTTAGATACCAGTTATAAGTATTTTTGAAAGTTTTTCAACTAAAAATATAAAACTTTATTGATAAAAAAAAAATTCTCAAAAACACTTTTACCCTTATATCCAAACATGCTCTTAATCCACAATACAAGATGGTAAATCACCGAAGTGATAGGGACCAACATAAGAAAAAACTGAAGCTCTAGCCAACCAATTCGCTTGTTGCCTTATAAAACAAAAGCTGAAGTTTGTAAAATTGTTAAGGATTCTACGACACTGTGAAACAATGATCCCGAATTCTGATACATCTAATTTCTTGTTGTGGATTGCTGATACAACCTGCTGGCAGTCCGATTCTATTAAGATTATTGTTGTTAAGGTTTTTAAAATAATTATTATAAAAATTAATAATTTTTTTATATATACGGAGTAATTTTTAATATATGCATAATATATGAGTAAATGAGATTGTGTTAAAAATGTTGTGAAATGACTTCAATAGAAACAAATTTATTTTGATGATACATTCGTTTCCAAATTTGTTGTGATCGAAACGAATTAATTGGTTCCAAAATTTCAATACAACTTTAATTGAAAGTTGATAAACTGATCAAAAAATTTGAAAGTTGATAATTGGACATGATGATAATCAACTTTTGTGAAGAACTTGATGGACGGAAAAATATGATGGTCATCTCATGATTAATTAAAAGAGAAGACAGCGGTTATTTGTCTATTCGAGCTAATTATTAAAAAAATGTGATTTACAAAATTCCAAAATTAATTATTATTACCAAAAACGTCAATACCAATATGGATGGAATAGTGAAGTAGTTAACGGATGATAATATTGATCTTTAATAGTATCCTCCTCCGCACGACACAAGCCATCAAAATTACACCTGTACTACTTTCTTCTGGCCGATAGGAGTTGTAGCTTTATTCAGAAAGCATAAATTGGTTCGAAAAGGACTTTATTCTTAGATGAATTTTATGTAATGTAATTTTAAATATTTAAATTCAAGCAAATATTTAATGTTAAAAATGGTAGATTTTTTAAAAGAAAATGTATGATCATATATTTAAATGAATTTTTATTCTTGAAAACTGAAATTAGATAAATAATATAATGTATATAATGATAATAAAAAAATTAAAATTTTCCAAGTAATAAATATAATAAACAAAAGCATATACTATATATTCGAGAACATTTTTTTTTTAAACTACGAGAATCTTCCACTGATGATAATTATACTGAAGGTGAGAACATTCATATCAGCAGAGTAACACCAACTTAACTGGAAAAAAAATTCATACACAAATTCGAATAAAGCATCTTAATTGTTTGAGAGAAGTCAAGCATATATCACTTGAACCAACCACTCAAGACTTTACACAACTTCAAATATTCATAATTATAATATAATCAATATTTAACACCCTAAATAGTAGACTCTATATAACAAAAGATCGCAACTTCTTTCTTTTGCCAATTCAAGACTTATTGTGGATTGAATTATATTTTCTTAAGGAATAAACAATTAATTTGATTTCATTAAATATTTTTATAACACCTATTTAATTTATATTAGAATTTACAGTATAAATTGGATTAGATTAATTGAAAATATATTTTTTAATAAATTAAGAAAAAAAAAATTTCGAAATATAACTTGTCCGTTGGCTAACCTTAAGCTCTAGCCCAACCCCTTATTAAGTGGGTTGTGTGAGTTGAAAGTTTTTGAGCTCTCTCATTGGAATACATAATCTAGAAAAAAAAAAGTAATAAAAAACCAAAAGAATGCACCTAAAATAGTAATTAAACAGAGACAACCTCACTGGAACTATGCAAAAGGATGAATACAATAGAGATTTAAAATAACAACGTTCATGAAAAGATATTAACTATTAGGCGGTGGTGGAGAGGACTACTACAGATCAACCACCACCACAAAGAGGACACAACCTTCGAACATAGATGAAGTTGGGTGTAGGTCCACGGGGTGTGAAGTCCTTTAGGAGAAATAGGTTGTGAGGAAAAAGAAAGCTATAATATGTGAAGGGTAATTTAGGTATAATTTAAAATTGGGGGTGCAATTAGGTAAAAAGAATATTGAATAAGTAAAAGCCTTGGGTGTACTAAAAAGTCCTGGCTATTATAGTGGGCCAAGTGTCTAAAACAAATGACACCACTAATTAAAAGGAATTGTTATTTACCTTTTCCAATTTTACTAATATACCTATTTTCATTTATATTTTTTTTTCAAACTATACTTATCAAAATTTGGAGTTGGGACACGTCGGCGTGGACGTGGTCAAGGTAAACTCCTGAACTTTCCACGTCAACTAGAAAGTGACCTTTGTTAGGAAGACAAGAGAGGGGACCTGCCAAATAAAAGACTCTAACACTCAAGCAAGTATATGTGAGTTAGGAGAGTAAGTATGAGAATGTATGCACATGTGAGCAAGTGTGTGTGAGTATGAATGAATGTATTTGTGTGCTTGTTGTGCGCAGATGAATGTGTGTTGAGAGGACAAGGAAACCTGATACTTATAGAATGGAGAGGGAGTTGCGAATCTTTGTTGATAGGAGTTGTTACAATGACGTAACAACCCTTGCAAATAATTACTTACTTGTGGATAATAACCGGTGATTTATAGATAACCTTAGAGATAATGTATAGCTTAGAGATAAAAGCTAGTAGATAATTGTTACTTGCAATGTGTAGCTTTGTAGATAATTGAATATTTGTCGAGAGATACAAAGATGACATTGTATTCAAATAATAAGAGATTAAAGATAACCTGTCGGTTGAGAAATGTGACTGTTAAGGGTTGATTGTTTGTGTTCCCGTGTCAGGACTAGGACTGACATGAAAGGTTGATGTGTGTCTCAGCGTGCCACGTAGCATAACACATATACTTTGTGGACCCTAAACAATACACAAACATATCATTTTTCTTGAAACTATATACACTTCGGAAAGTGTTCAATTTTTAACATTCCAAAAATTAGTTTCCAAAACTATTAACAATTTATCACATTTTGAAAAGTATTGTCCAAAAGGAAAAAAAAAAGGTACAAATTGCTTTTAAGTTGTTTTGTATTTGGTGTGTTAATATATACTTATTTTTTGATTTACTTAGAATAAAACCTAACAAAAGATGATACCATGAGATTCTAGAAGAAGTTATGTGCAGATAATTTTGTGGATGCATCGATATTCTAATCAGAGTGTTAGAAATCTTTTTGGTAAAGTAATCACTGAAATTTTATCCATTTGCTAGTGAAGTTGCACCTTTGGTTGAGAAGTAAAATTTTCACGAAAACAAAAAATGTAACCAAGCTCTTATGCTTCCTCCAACTAGATGTTATTGTCATGAACTATCCCAAACAGTAAAACCACTAAGAGCAATTGGTGTCTTGTCTTTTTTTTCGGTAAAAATTGACTTTATGAAAAAAAATTATATTTTTAAAAAAAATTATATAAAAGGATGTATATATATTAGTAAAATTGGAAGGTGTAAATAACAATTACACTAACAAAATGATAAATAAGAGAGATTGGAATTTGGGTTGAGAAATCTTATCATCAAATCAAACGAACGTAAAATAAAAGTTCAGTGCGCGTAGGTTTTGGCGACTGAGTTATTAGGAGTGGGTAAGTTTTGACAGAGATTTTTAATTTAATGTTAAGGGTAGGTTGAGGCACACACAAAGTAGAGGAAGAGAATGATGAGGCGACAGGGTGTGGGGAGTGAAGAGTTGGATGGTGGTGTCGTCGGAGACAGGAGAGGCACGCCTAGATGATGTTGGGAAGCACTCCATAACGCGGCGAACCGGGTTGCCGGCGCGTGACCGTAGAGTCCTCGATCCCATGCTGTCTCACCCTTCTTCCATCCTAGGACGCCAAAGACCCATTGTTGTCAACTTGGAACACGTCAAAGGAATCATCACTGCCACCGAGGTTCTCATGATCAACTCCTCCAACCCTTTCTTTCTTCGCTTCCTTCAAGACCTTCACACCCGTCTTATTCATCAAACTCCCTCCCCGGTACGTACTTCCATTTTCCCTCACCTTAACACCACTCGTCATCATTGAATATGTACGTTCATGTTAATTAATAACTTATCGTAGCTGGAGTTCACAAAAAAATATATTTATTTGAGCTTCTTTAATTAAGGAACAAAAGTACGTACAAATTTCTTCAACCATATACCACGAGCGGGATTATTTTGGGATTGTTCTCTGATTTAGTGGGTTGGTGAGCACCTATAATCTCTAAAGCACCCAGAAAAAATTAACAAACAAATCTAAATTAAAGTTTCATTTGGGCATGAAAAAAGTATAAATAGGCATGCATGCTTGATAGTGTAAAGAGATTTTGAAGTTTAAACTTATGATTCATGATAAATTATCAGTTTTTAGCATGTTAATAATGTTAATTTAGATTTGAAGATGATATAATTTCCTCCTAAGAATATATGTAATGTAGTCTTAGATATTATTAAAAAATATCATATGCGCATGCATGGTCATGATATTAAACTTGACTACACATGAGCAATGGGATGGGTGGTGGTAACGAAGCAAAGACCTCTAGCGATGGTGGTGAAGATTCCCAAAATGATTCGCCTGTGAAAACATCTGAGGAGGACTCTGATGCGTTTCAAGTAAATTCAGAGATGGCACCAGCAGGTCCTTAGCAGTTACCTTTTGAGTTCCGAGCACTCGAGACATGTATTGAATCTGCTTGCAGGTACCTTGAATCTGAGGTCCAGATGATAGTAAATTCTATTTGCTTGTATAATAAGTTGTATGACTTTGTGTCTATAATATTAGACTTCAACATTGGAGGAAGAGGCTTACCCAGCTTTAGATGCATTGGCCTCTCAACTTAGCACACTCAATCTTGAACGTGTAATACACATCAAGAGTCGTTTGGTTGCATTTTCCGGTCGTGTGCAAAAGGTATATATAATATAATATTCATGGCAAATTGAATTTGAGTATATTTATATTAGCAACTAACCAAACCACATTAATTTCATTCTTCTTACCAGCTCTAAGCAAGTCTTGAAGTTGTTCAAATCTTATATAAATAATTCGTGCCATATTTTGTGTTTCAGGGTGGCTTACTGTGCGACTTTATGCAAACACTTGTTTTGGATTGCATTTTGCAAACTTGCAAACTCTCTTCTGAGCAAGTGTTCTCCGGTTTCATTGTCCTGTTTAAATTGTTCTTAATTCATTTTAGTCGCATAAATTCTCCACTGTGCAAATGGAGAGTAGGCTGGTCTGTACAAATTTAATATACAAGAAATGCTAGGAAGACATTTTTTTTTATGGTTGCTTCTGATTTTTTTGTCAAGGATATTAATTTCGGGTAGGAACATAAAGTCTATATTGTGAACCTGGAAGTGTGAATCCAAAAAGAAAGCAAGATGATTAATTAGGTTTGTGGGTTCTTTTAGTTCGGATTTACTATATGAGCATATTTTTGCAACAAGATGGAGTATATACCAAGGGATATTTTGATTAATTGTTGTTTAATAAAGCTATAATTAACAATTTGTATGAATTATACGAATTCTCTTACATAAAAAAATTGAAACTTCATAGAAAAATAGGTACTCACTACGACGGTGAGAAGAAACCACCAACAAGTAAAAATAAACGGAGAGATGAAGAAGGAAAGATCGCGGCAAAAGGAAGGGAGAGCGACAAGAAACAAAGGAGGAAGGGGATGGTAGTTTTTAATTTCAAGTGAATGACAAATTCGATAATTCAGCTTGATGGTTGGGTATAAAATAAATTTTCAGGAGAAGAAAATCCCTTTTTTTGGTTGGGGAAGAAAAAATATTTGCTCTCTCAATAGATAGAGGGTAATTATTTGTAAATCAATTTATGAATTTTTATACGAGCGAACTATATTATTATGGACAGAAATTTTTGCCGGATTATAAGTTTAACAACTCCGGAATCATCACTACCATAGAAGAGGGAAAAAAAAAAGAATCACTTGTAATAAGCACGCTACATGTTGTTGATTACGTTATTAATCAGCACACTACTATTTTTTTTTCTTTTGTAAAAGTTAAGTTCCTTAATTTTTAATAACTTTTATCTAACGTTGATCAGGTTAATTTCTACCTCAACTAATCCCCATTAAAATTTCAGGTTAATTAAGAATAAAAATAAATTAGTCTTAATTCATCCTATGTGAATATCTTATGGGGGTATAAGATTGACCCAGTAATTAATTTTAAAAAAAAGTAAAGGAAGAAGGAAGAGAGAAAATATTACAGGTCGAATCTCTCTAATTGATATTCTTGATAAAAAAACTAACAAACTAATTATTGTCAATAAAAAAATAATATCCTATGATTTATTGAGGAAATTTTGGAGACGAAGTTACAAATTATATATTCAGATTATAGAATAACCATGCAAATGCTAGGTAAAAATTAACCTTTTTTGGCAATGTGCTTGACATACTATTTAAAAGGGTAAAAATAAGTGTGATATTATAAGTATTTTTTTATACTATTTTTCATTTAAAATTAAATTTTCACTTTAATGACTTAATCAACATTCAATACAACCATTTTTTATATCAAATATTGAAGTGAAAAACAAAGTTTAATAATAAAAAAAATGGGCCATTTTTTTAAACTTAAAAAAGTGATTTTAGAAAAAATATTTTTTAAACAAGAAAATGAGATTTACTTCTTAAAAAAGTAAAAAGTTATTTTTTAAAAGTAAAAATAGTTTAAACAAATACATAAAAAATTACTTATTTTATTAAAAAAACATTTTTTCCAAAAAAATAAACGAGCTCAATATACTACCAAAATAATTATGATACTCAATCTATATTTTTTCTTCTTAAAATGAGAATGATTATCTATTGCACGGGGGTATTCATGAACATGTGCAAAAATAGTAAAAATATCCCTAATTTATATCAATATCGTAGTATGCTGTTCCACTAAAAAATTTCTCCATCAATGTCATGATCCAACCGGGAATTTGAAATTACTAAATTAGTATTAGTATGTATGACACAGAACAGAAAAATAGAAAATTGTGGATACAATGAAAAGGCAGCAACGTGTGTGCATCAGAACCACCAATCCATACGAAAAGTGCAGAGTCCAAACAGTAGCTAGCAGAAAACGACAGAAGCAAAAACTAGTGGCCATCATGCATGCATGCACTGCACCAATGCCATGACATGAACAACTACTACATCTTTTTCTGCTTCTACACACCACTCACTCACTGTTGTTGTCTCTCTTTCTTCCATTCCATGACATGATCACCACTTGCAGAACTTCTTCAACCACCAACCTTGGAGGAGCTCAACCTCTTTCTCTGCGCTTCCTATCCAAGCCAGCTCCTCCGTTTCTATCTCTGAGCCTCTTCTTCCCCTCCCACTCTACTAACAATGGCATTGCGGTTTCCTCAACTCAGTGCAAACCCAGAATCCGGTGTGACAAAGAAGTAGGTAATGGTAATAGTAATGGGGTAGAAGAAGAAGCAAAAGATGAAGAGGGTGAGCGTGAGGTGCAGTGTGAGGTTCAAGTGGTTTCTTGGAGGGAAAGGAGAGTTAAGGCCGAAATTTCTGTCAATGCTGACATTGAATCCGTTTGGAACGCTCTCACTGATTATGAGCATCTCGCTGATTTCATTCCAAATCTTGTGTGGAGGTAAGGTAAACTATAATTAATGTCAAGAAATTTTATTTTCTATAGTAAAATGTGTAACACTGTAACCTGTAAAAAATCAATAAGAAATAATAGCAGACATTTTTAAGATGACAGTATAAACATTTTTATTTAGTATATGTGCTATTTACTTGTATATTAAGAATTTAATTTCTATACACTATCATGTATATACACCAATTGACTAATCAGAAATCATGGCAGACATGAGAATGAAAAGTGACAGTAAGAGATTGGACAAACCTTAAATAGAGTATTATAAGATGTTTTTCCTCTAGTCAATAATGGCGTTTCATCGCAGTAATAGATGCCTTTTTCTGGACAACCTTAGTACACTTTTATATTATAAATAAAATATATCATTTACTATTGATTTCTGATTTCTGAACATAAAAAAAATGGTTAAAAAAGATACGGTAATAAAAGTTAATTACTATAATTAAAAAGAAGACTTAGAGACAGACTAGATTCGTCTCTAACATATTAGAATTTTAAAATTCAGGACATTGATATACAGAGACTGATTAGAGACGCCAAAGGATAGAGGCGGATAATTCTGTCTCTAATTTTGGTCTCTAATGTTACAAAATTTTTCATCTCTGCCTGATTCATTTTGACTGTTTCAGAGTTGGTCTCTAAATTCCGTCGGCATATCAAACTTTTCTGGTAGTGACTAAAATTAGCTGTAATTATCGAGATGAAATGTCAATTTTATTTTTGAAAACAATACAAATGATATTTATAGTATTTTTTCATGTAGTTTTTGTATGAGCCCATGATTATGAGCATTGTTTGTTTGTCTTTCTTTTTTTGTAGTGGGAAAATTCCTTGCCCATATCCTGGACGGATATGGTTAGAGCAAAGAGGATTTCAAAGGTCAATGTATTGGCACATAGAAGCTCGTGTTGTGTTGGATCTTCAAGAATTCATCAATTCTGTAAGCATCTCATTCATAAACACTTGCTATTATATTTTTATTCTTCTGTGATTCAGTTACTTCATGTCAGCATCGAACTAGATATAAACCTTTTAAATTCTTAACAAGAGAAAAAGTTGAGAGTTCATTGTTAGGATTCAAAATGTTGAAACAAATAAAGTTACTGCACTACTAATCTGTCTACTGCATACGAAGGCAAGAAAATATGACGAATCATCTCTCCATCACAACTCATTCACTTCAAATACTCAAATTCAATGTTTGTAGGTCAATGTACATAAAATGAAATGCTATTATTTATTTGTTATGATTCTTTTCATTTGTGTGGGTATACAAATTCAATAATAAATAACTTGTATAAGACAGCTAGAAGGAATCAAAGTGTTCATTTTAGTGTCTAAATGTCTATGCATCCTTGGCAGGCACCCAAAGCCAATTGCATTACAGCCATTACTTGGTTGATGGAAAACTTTCTCAAGAATTGTACGTTCTCATACTCAAATACACGTTGTTTTTAATGCTTCAGGCATGGGATCGAGAACTTCACTTTTCCATGGTTGATGGAGACTTTAAGAAGTTTGAGGGCAAATGGTCTGTCAAATCTGGAACAAGGTAGGACCTATACCCCTGATAGCCAATACTTGCTAAGCAGCCTTGCATAATATAGAGACTATATTTTGATTTTACTTCTGGACTCATTGGACATCTTAAGGTTGCTTCAATTCAAACCGCTGTATTTATCTTTAGTACATCACTTGTGATACAAGGAAGTTCTTATATGATTCAGTTGAATAGCTTCATATCAATGTATTTTGAACTTAAACTCCTGACTATATTCTACTTTTGTATAGGCCACAATGCAATTGTATGAAAGAAAATGAAGTTATACACATTTGCCGTTGACCTCGAAAATTTATAGTTTATTCTTCAACTCTGTTTCTTGCAGATCTTCATCGACTAATTTATCTTATGAAGTTAATGTTATACCAAGATTCAACTTCCCAGCTATTTTCTTAGAAAGGATTATCAGATCAGATCTCCCTGTGAACCTCCGAGCCTTGGCATATAGAGTTGAGAGGAATATTTCTGGAAATCAGAAACTTTCCCTGCCAGAAAATCACTTGGATAAAACTTCTAGTGATATTTATGAGTCATCTGCCCAAAAGATAAATAGTGCTTTGTGTGAAAACAGAGAATATTTAGTCAGCTCAATTCCTGGTACCTTGCCCATGCCTTCCAGTGAGGTGAACATCAATAATTGGGGTGCATTTGGAAAAACTTGCAGACTTGACAGGCCTTGTGTGGTGGATGAAATTCATCTCCGTAGATTTGATGGACTTTTGGTAACTTATCTGCACAAAATAGTTATGTGTTGGCCTTAATTCTGAGAACGAGCTAAATTTGTGATAAAAGTTACCTATAAAATTGTTTTCATGTGAAGGAAAATGGAGGTGTTCATCGCTGCGTTTTTGCAACCATAACAGTTAAGGCTTCTGTTCGTGATGTATGGAATGTAATGTCTTCATATGAGACTCTTCCTGAGTAAGTAGTGTGTGCTTCTTCTTTACACAAAATATATTGAAAAACATAATATAAAAGATTCCTCCAGATGTTATATCATTTTTCGTAACCTGAAAAACAATAATTTCTTGCAGGATAGTTCCAAATTTAGCAATCAGTAAGATTTTATCACGAGATAACAATAAAGTTCGCATTCTCCAGGTATGGAGTTATGTCAATAATGAGAATACCCTGTTTATTGTTTGCTGGTCACTCTATTATGTACCAACCATTATTTTACCTTCACCTTCCGCTGTCAGCAAAATACAGAAGTATCTCCTTAGCAGTGACTAATGCAAGCATGAACTTGTGAATGAGATACAATTTTATCCATAAATTATGTGATTGATGTAACTTCCCAGTTTAATCAATATGCAGGAAGGGTGTAAGGGCCTGCTTTATATGGTGCTTCATGCTCGTGTTGTGCTAGACTTGTGTGAATATCTAGAACAGGAGATCAGCTTTGAACAGGTTGAAGGGGATTTTGACTCGTTCCATGGAAAATGGACTTTTGAGCAACTAGGAAATCATCACACACTGCTAAAATACTCCGTGGAGTCAAAAATGCGCAAAGACACTTTCCTTTCTGAAGCTATCATGGAAGAGGTGTTTGCCAATTAGATACAATCTTGGAGAAAATTGATCACTTGTTTGTCAATTCAAACAATACACACACACATATACTGAGTATTTGAATGCCAGAACTGAAATGTTATTTCTTTTGACAATATTATTTCAGGTCATATATGAAGATCTCCCATCAAATTTGTGTGCAATAAGAGACTATATTGAGAATAGGACAGCATCAAATATGTTCGAAGCATGTAAGCAGAATACAGATTTGGGGCAACAAACTGTTCCATCTGGCTTTGAAGATGATGACAGCTATTGTTCAGCAGAAGACTTGTTTGATTGCAATGCTCAAAGCTCATCTCAACAACGACCAAGAGTTCCAGGTTTACAAAGGGATATTGAAGTACTAAAATCTGAACTCCTGAAATTCATTGCAGAACATGGACAAGAAGGATTTATGCCAATGAGGAAGCAACTTCGTTTGCACGGAAGAGTGGATATTGAGAAGGCTATAAATCGCATGGGTGGATTCAGAAAGATTGCAACTATAATGAACCTCTCTCTGGCTTACAAACACCGCAAACCAAAGGGTTACTGGGACAATCTTGAAAATTTGCATTATGAGGTGAGCGTGCAAAAGTTCCAATCTAGTTACCACTTATTCTCTTAACCAGAATGACAATCTAAAAAGTTAAATAACAATGACATGATGAAGGATAAATGTTAAGCATCTATGCATAACATTGTTTACATCTTCATGCAGATAAGTAGATTTCAAAGGAGCTGGGGAATGGACCCTTCATTTATGCCTAGCAGAAGGTCATTTGAACGTGCAGGTTGGTTAAGATATTCCCCTCAATTTTGATTTTGTTGTTTACAGCAACAAACCATAGGTTTGCTTACTTTCAAGTCTAGCAAAGAAAGATGGATGAAAGTTGTAACATCACAACTGATGGCTGTAACTTTATCCCACTCCCAATTTGAAGTTAGTACATGATGGAATTTTCCCACAGGGCGCTTTGATATAGCACGGGCATTGGAAAAGTGGGGTGGACTTCGTCAGGTTTCTCGCCTTCTGTCCCTCAAGGTGAGGCGGCAACGAAGCAGACAAGACAACCTTGCCAAGGATAAGAAAGTTGATGATGATGTAGCATCACCTGATGTAGATAGTGAGATCAAGACACCATCTAGACCCACTGTTTCTCAAGATCCACAAAATTGGCTTACCGAACTAAAACAGTTGGACATAAATTGGGTTGAGTAAAAAGAGTATAATGAATTGGACATATGTATATATATTGGTTTAAATATAATTTTATGCTTATTGTAACACACGATTCTTGATTTCTTTTTCATGTCCTTGTGTCTGAATTGACTTGAGGGAAGATACTTGTCAATGGTAACATCCACTGGGGGACTAAAATTTTTAGTGGCATAGAATGAATGAAATCTTTCTTGTTTTGTTCCTTCATTAAAATCTTATAGACAAAGTTCTACAGCAAGAGTAAATGTATTCTGCTGCAATGTCGTAATTACCAGCATATTAAGTTAATATACCATGATGCCCAATTCAAAGTGATTATAGGAGAGACTAATCAATTCAAGGCCTTTAGAGAAAATAACGGGAAATGAAGATTATTTGCATAAATTAATCAAAAGGTGAAGATTTGAAAGTTCATTACTGCTGCACTTTGAGGAGTCTATCCGTTGAGATTGTTCCAAGTTCAAAATTGTAAATAACTAGGAGATTGTACAATACACAATAAAGCTAAACAGAGTACACAAGAGTTGTATGATCAACTAAGCACAAAACAGAATAAAAAAAACTGTGGAGAAAATATCCTCATAATGATCAAAAAGTAGAATACATTAATTCACATTCAAACAAACAAGAAACTGATGAATCTTTCTATCCCTTTCAGAATTAGAACACCAGAGTTGAAGAGATGCACTCTAACCTTTGACTTGGTTCCTCACAGAAGGAAGGTAACAAAGAGGTTAGTTTGATATCATAGATTCTGGAATCATCAGAGATGCCATCCCAGGATTGAGAGGGCGAAGTGTAAGCATAGCCAAGATGGTTCCCACAGCTGCGGCAAAGGAGCTTGGTTCTTTGGCGCTTGGAGTTGAAAAAGGGTATCCAAGAAGGCCAGTGAAGTTGTTGGATCTGAGTGAACCTGCTCTCATCCACAGAGAAGAAGGAGATGATGCCTCTCTTTATGGACTTCGAGTCAATCAGAGAACAAGTGTTGCGGTTGCTGGAGTTCAAGTTCAGCTCATAACCACACGAACTACAGCTGCATAATACATGACATGCAATGGAAACAAGTTTAGTTTGCATTTGAAAGCTCAAAATGAACACTAGTCGCCAAATATTTATCCGTCGGTAATTAAAATATACCTTGAATTCATAATCCGTAGGTAAATATCCATAGGTTTTGTTATCAATAAATATTTGTTTATTAGTTTTGTTAAAAATGTTAGCTGGGGGACCAACCTTCCCCACTTCCTTCTCTTTTTCTCAATCACTGGATCAACCTTATATCTCTTTCCATATCCATAGGTAAAGTTAAAATATTACCAACTACGACCAATTTGAATCCATGGGTAAATATCCTTGGCAATTAGCCTTTTTCATATAGTGACGGAACACACATCTACAAGACTACAACTATGAATGATATATAGAGTGTTAGAGATAGAGATCATTGTTTGTGTGAGCTAGTTCGAGAGAGAGTGAAGGAGCGAGTTTTATAATAACGGAAGAAGAGCTTCGGAGACAGGTGGCATGGTCCCATTATCAGCTTGCATTGTATCTAACGCTAACAATAGAAGGCAACAAAATATAATCATTTCAATAATTAAATTAGTATACATTTTTGGGCTGTGGGCACTTTTTTGCCCAAAGATGTGCCTTTACAATTTCATGTAGGGGTTGCTATTTGCACCGCCTGAAAAAATTTTAATATTTTCTTTTATAAAAATACCTTTCACAAAAACCAATTTCTGCTCACAAAATACACAATAAAAAATAGCTTGAATTAAAAGTATTTTCATCAAATAAATTGCAAAATAGGACAGTGTGAATAGCAATATCTTTGGTGTATTTAAAAATACCTCAGTGAAGTTTTAATTTGCTCCCAGAATTATTTAAAATGTATGATTTAAATACAAAAAAGTATGCTGCAATAAACATTTTTGAAAGATAAAGGCTAACAACACTTTCTTTAACATTCCTTTTTTAAAATTCTCTTTAGGATTGACTATAATTTATTGAAAATTATTAATTTTTGTTGATCTCATTTCTAAATCAGGATAGAGTCATTGAGACATGTGACCCACCAAAGGTGATAATTTTCAATAAATTTCATCTAATCATATAGAGAATTTCTTTTTTTATAAAAAGTGTCAGAATGTTGCTAGCATTCCTTTTTAAAAATAATTCATGGACTATCTCGAAATACTAGACATAAATTTCAGCATTGAATAAATTTCCTATGGAGCATAACAGAGTAACGAAAAATTAGAAACAAAATGTCAAAAACATTTTGTGTGACAGGGTAAAAATGAATGTAAACAAGGGAAAAAAACCATCAGTAGTCCACAACCAGGTGCAAACATCGTGGTGGGACCAGGGAAGGTGGCAGCAAAATTTGCAGACATTATATGGTGATGGAACGTGGAAGTTCATTGCAAGTTTTATCTGAATTTTCGTGACATAAGTGCAAGTAACCCAGTAGAAGCAACAACGAAGAACCTTAACATTTTCTTTTTTTATTCGTAGAAATGAAAGATAATATGAAAAACTTTATAATAATTCATATCCTACCCAATCAACTAAACTAGAACCCTTTAACATATATTATGCCGAGACATTATCTATACATTTTAAAACCCTTGACATATATATAGGCCGAGACATATATGTTCCCACTACGAAGGACGAGGGATTACTGATTGCAATTACATCAGAGACAAAAATATACGTGGCTATCTTAACTAATCACCTTGGCTTGACAATGGAGGAAAAAAATAACCTCAACAAAAAGACTCAATTTTAAGAAGCACCTCATGTCATTCGCCTATTTCATTATCCAAGATTTTCTTAATTGCAATGAGCCTTTAAAAGGCAATAGTGCTCTTGAACTCATACAGAGCGATTATTGCTTTTTTTGTCTCACCAAACTGGCAACACATCACTGTTTGGAGCGCTTTAAGTAAACCAGCATGCCAATGCTTGTTATAACAATTGCACTTGCAAAAATACTAGAGCGCATAGACAAAGCACTAGTTTTCTGTCTAGTGGCTGTACAAGATTTTGGAGTTGTTGCTTTCGTTGAACTCCCAAAATCCAAATGCAACTTCAAAGCCTGAAATACGAAGTGCTTTATATTAGACTGTATGGAGCAAATTGAAATGTTATGAAAAAGCTAGTAGAAGCAAATATCTTCACCTTCATTCCTGCAGATGTAGCATAGCTGACGGCAGAAACAAGATCACTATCAGTTGCAAGAACAATTTTATCACCTTCATCATCCTCATACTAAAAAGGAGGAAAAAGTCAACATGATAATAAAGACATACAATATTCTCTCAAAAGGCAAAATAAATTGAAGTAGAATGAAACACACCAAAATCATAGGGCGTTCCACATCATTCACATCAAGTCTCTGCATGATTGTAGAAACTAGCTCATCTATATGTTCAGTACCTAAAAAAAACAGCAACACAATACTTGTAAGTTCTTATAAGAATCAAAGGGGGTAGGGAAGACCGGAAGATGATAACAATTACGTGGCCCAGGGTCAGATATCAATACACACTATGTTTGTGGCTAAGACAAGAAGAAAAAAAGGATTCCTAAATCTTCATAATGCTTTACCAAAGACAAGCCACTCACCACAGTTGAATCGATGCACACGGCCACTGAGATCTTTAAATTTGAAGGCAAATGAATTTCCAAAACCTACAGATTGATATGCAGACTTCGATGTATCAGCCCCATCTGATGTCATTAGCCCAGAAATTTCACTGCAATAGAACATCAATACATCATACAGGCCGATCAAGGATCAGAACAAAACAAAGCTTGTGTTTAAATGTCTGCACAACCAGATTACCTATGAGTATCAGAATCTTCCGGTGGTTCTAGATTAAAAGCTGAGTCCCAAAATTTTTGCATAATTGTATTTGCCACATCATTAACAGCTCCAGAGCTACTCTCAACCTACAAAGCACATTTTAGTAATCAGAAATTGGTATCCGTACAACACTATCATCTGTTGATACAAAGTACATGATCCTTACTAGACAAGATAATAGACTGCATTGTTATTGTGCACGCCCCACCAGTTATAAAAGCATTACAATTGTGAAGCGAGGAGGGAGTGTAAGCAGGACAACAGAACTAATCCACTAAATCTACAAGTCTACCCAGGTACAACATTCCGCTTATTTAGAGAAATAACAATCAAATTTATCAAATATGTATGGAAATCTACCAAACAGATGGAAAATATTAATACTACTATCACAAAATCTAAAAGGCAATATTCCTTTGACTAAATTGAATATGCACTGAGACAGCACAGTTGGCTGTAGACATGGACATTGACAGTTTCCATTTAGGAAAAGAAGAAATAGAAACAGAGAAACAACCTAAGATATTTCAGAGATTCTTAGATATCCCCAGGGGGTAGTGAATGATTGTAAAATCCCTTTCAAGTTCAGAAAAAGTTATGATGAGTAAATTCCAGGGACTGAAATGATGCTTGATCCTTTCATAATACACAGCTATTACCTAAACACATACAAGCCCATATATATGAACACCTCACGGCAAAATAATCAGATCCCTCCACATTCCCATCTTCAAGACTATAATGAAATAGCTTCCTTTATATATATCTGAATTCTGAAACATGAAATTTACCATGGAGATTGCAGCATGAGTTATCTGCAAAACATCCATGCAAGCCACTACATACCCATCTGCATAAACAATAAAAGTCAGCACTCAGTAGTCAGTACAAAAAGATAAGACTTAGGAGACTGCCTGCAAAATTGGAAAAATAAATGTCACCTTTGTCTACCACAGGAAGATGTAAGAATTTCCCATCATGCATCATATGCAGAGAATCCAGTATCGTTGTATCTACTGATGCACAATCTGGGTTTGGAGTCATTACCTACGTGAGAAAGGGAAGAATCAAGTAGAAAATCAACTCAGTTCTGAATACTTAGCAAAAAATCAGAACCAAACAAAAGAAAGGACCTCTCACAATGACCCTCTTTCCACTCATGTCACTTCCAAAAAACAAATATTAAAAAGAAATAACAACCTTTTCCACGAGAGTCAACTCAGGAGAAAGATTTTGAGCCACAACACGCATTAGTATGTCCTTTGAACTGCATGAGTATAGAAAACATTAAGCATCTTACAATGATTAAGGTGCAAATTAGGAAGGATGGGATGAGTAACAGAGGATTGGGGCGGATGGGAAAATCAGCATGGGACAGCATTGTTACCTCCTGTCCATGTGGCAGATTGGAAGAGAAACCAGGAAGGGGATTGTTAGAAGGTAGGGGAAGTGAAAAAAATAATGAAGGAGGGCTAGAGTGAGGTAGGCATGAACTGAGTAAGGCTTTGGGAAGGGACGCTAGCAGACCCTTGAAGTTTTGTTATCCCTATTTTCAGTTATAAAATGTCAGGCTCCTACCAAAGAATAATACTTTATACCCCAGACCTTGAGAGTTCTTCGCTAAAAAAACATGCAATTGGGTATATTATTCCATACCCTCAACTTCCAAAAGAAGGGATTAAAGTCTCTGAAAAAGATCTTACGTGAGTATACCCTGAATCTTGGTTCCCGACAAGGACACAATAACAGCTGAATTAACACGCAAGTCCCGCATCTTCCTTGCTGCTACATAGACAGGATCCGCAGGTGATGCAATAGCAACCCTAGAAACATAAAGCTAGAGAACTTTGTAAAACAATTATATCTGATTATACAAGCTTCTTGCAGCAATACATACAAATAAAAGAAAATATAATGTGGAAATTACTTTGTATTTTCACCCATTAGAGTTGACAGGGAAGGCTTGAACATGCGTTCCCTCAATGCTTCTATCAAAGCACTAGCTGATAAAAATGGTAGCAATTGAAACAGAAAATTAGCATCATTACAAAATGAAGAAGAAATATGGCCATTTCAAACACTTAAATATTGATAAAGCTAGACTATAAGAAACTAACAATTTACAGAAGCACGACTGACAAAAGAGACCTCAAAATACATGGCAACCACTTATATCAGTTTTGAAGAAACATAAACAATATATTTTAAAAGACACATTAAATGCCTAAACAGAATTTTTAATGCACTTCTATTAACAGTATTTGGTTTGCTGCTAGTCTACTTAGAAAACCTTAGAAGTTAACCTCTGAAGTAGGTCATCCAACTATAGTTTACTAAGAACACATTGCCCGGATTATTACATTTCAAGAAAAGAAGTCCTCAAGGTAAGGTTTGGGGTGTTGACAAATATGAGGACTGTCTAGCAAAACTATTTCCAGTTTAGGGAATGTTTAGCCACACAGGTGATCAATTAAGCAAATAGAAGGTTCATGCACTGACCATTCATTTGGTAATTCTCTTCACCCTATGTTTTTGCTATTAACTATCAAATCCTTTGTGTCTAATTTTAGCCGCAAGATAAATAAAGTCAACAATTTTGTTGACTGAAACAGTCATTTCAGCTAATTAGCATGCCAAATGATAAAAAAGAACATAAAACTTCCGAACTAAAAAATGGCAGGTATACTATAAACATTAAAGAGACATATGCATGGAAGTGGATGTAAAGATAATTGTTAACCAACCAGATACATTGCTACCACGGTGGCGTTCCACCCCTTCAACTGCAGCAGCAATGGCACTGCCCTGCTCAGCAGCCTTCTCCATCCTAGTTATGGCATCATAAAGACATCTGGTAATATCCAGTATGGCAATGACTTCACCATTTTCCACAACAGGGAGGTGCCTGAATTTACCTATCAGTTAAAAAGAATAAACCATATCTCATTTAATGCATTATTTTATAGACTGTCTCAATTAGTACAAAATGTAAACAGACAGAATCTAATAGAAAAATATGTTTGTCTCTTGTATCAACCAGATAAAGATACAGAAATAGCAATGGGGAAAAAATGGAACTCTAAAACAAAGAAGAAACATAATATGGCCCTCATTGTTTCAAGTCACAAACCCTTTAACCATGCATCATTCTTGTTCAATAGCATAGTAAAGTAATTGCAATATAAATGCAAACAACTCATTTATTAGTGCAAGGAAATAGAAATCTTGTGTAGTTCATATCCTAGGGCGAATACTGCAGTGCCTTATCCTATCAGAAATCCGATGAACTTAATGAAGCATGAGCACCAATATCCAAAAATACATACATCAAGTACATCCCTGCTCCAATGTAACCAGACCTCTTCTTGCATACAAGACAACCATGGTAAAAGTGTTCCACAAAATGTATTAAATTAATGACATTAACAGTAGGAATGAAGCTAACCTTGGACCATCTTCTGAAGAGCTTCTAAGGCTAGCGTATCAGATGTCACAAATATAGGACTCCGAGTCATTACTTTTGACACCATTGTCTGCTCGGGCCGTAAACCCTCCGCTATAACTCTAGTAGCAATGTCCTGAACACAAGACACACAAGCTTGTAAAATTTCACACACACACACACACGCACACACATACAACACACACCTTGTCAGTCATGATTCCAGAGAGCAAAACATTTGAATCAGTCAACAAAACAGCATCCACACGCCGAGCGGCCATTCTACGGCACGCTTCAGAAACCGTCGTCACCTCAGATATAGTGAGGGCTTTCGACAACCGAAGCTTCTTAACTGTCCTTTCTCCCCCATCAAACCTAAATAATTCAATTAATAAACACAATTAAACCAAAACACTGATACAACAACCCACCTACACATCCATTAAAAAAAAAAACTTTAATTCAAATAACCAACAGAACTTTTCCAATTGACCGCATCTTTCTAATTAGATGCAAGGGGGGATAACATATCCGCCAATTAAAACAGTTAACTAAGCTAACACAAACTAAATCCCTTACACTACATATAGAAACTAATGTATCTAAATTAAATAAAACGGTTTAGTTGGATTTGTACGGATCCGTTTTTATCGTTGAAAAGAGAAAAGCAGAAACCAGAGGGAACCGAAAAGGAAAGAAAAGATGAAATGATAGAGAGAAGAAGAAGGTACTCTTGAGGTGGCGGAGAAGAAGCCTTGCTGGGAGGTTCGCTAAGGCTTCCGTTTTCGAGCTTCTTGGACAAGGAGGGAGGGCGTTTGTGTGGAACACTGTTCCTTCTCGTTATGTGACCACTCATTTTCGGAGACAGAGGTTATGTTAGTTAGGGTTCTTCCTCTGTCACCGCCACCCCTGTTTTCTGTCTCTGCAACCTTCAGTTAAAGTTATAAATATTTTCCTTCTTTTTTTGTTGCTCAGTCAGAGGTTCAAATTTCGCACCATTTATTTTAGAGAAGAAAGAAATGTAAAGAAGTGAATAAAGGAACATGATTTCGATTTTGTTTTTACTGTAAAAATAGAACAAAGTTTGGTTTGGAGTTGTGGTTTGTATGTGCCCACTTGTTAGGGACATGAAACCCCCCCAATTTGGATGTATTTTCCTTTCTTTCTTTCTTTTTAGGAAAAAGGGTCTTTTCTTGGATATGTCTTTTTCCGTTAACTTGAAGGTATGGTAGTTAATAATTTTTAAAGGACAAACTTTAGTGAAATTTCATTGATAATTGTAATATGTATTAGTTTTTAATGTACCAATTATTAAGTTGAAAATTTAATTTTAATTGAAAAATCATAACATAATAGGATGTTTTTCAAGAAATAATTTTAGATCATTCTACTTCATCCTCCTAAAAATCGTCCTCCTATTAATATAAGGATTTATAGGAGAATAAGTACCAAGAAAATATACCAAAATAAATTTATGATTGTATTTAAGACAAACAACATAGATATATTAGATAATTTAACTATCTATTAATAGATTTTATCAAAAAATAAATTCCTCAGAAGTTAAAATTTAAAAATTTAATTTAAATACACGGTAAAGTTTTTTATAGTGGCGTTCAATCATATATTATTATATATGAAAAAAATATTTTTTATAATAACTATTTAAAAAAATATTTCTAAAGTAGTTTCTAATTAGTTTTTATAATTCAATTTCTTATTAGTTGATAATATAAAAAAAAAAACACTAAGGTCATGTTGTTCAATAAGTATTTCAACTAATTTTAAATTTTTTTATTAGTTGAAATTTTCTTAAAAATATTTCATAAATAAATTTTTTAGTAACTTTTAATACTTTTTGAAATATTATGTTATATTTTTTAAAATGTTAATTTTCAATTTTTTATATGTTTTCATTATTATTCTCAATATATATATATATATATATATATATATATATATATATATATATATATATTTTAATTATCCTTTTTAAATAAATTAATATTTTATATTTTATATTTTCAACTACAGTTGATTTTACTGAATATTTATAATTTTAACAAATTAATTTTTTAGTTTTTAACTAATTTTAGTTTTTTTTATTAACTTTTCATCTAATTAAGATAGCCTAATAATACAACTTAATCATGTTGAATTTCGAAATAAAATATCAATTTGATTGAAAGTTACAGTATATCAGATTTATTAATATACTCCTCCTCGACTCTAGGAATTGGTACGTTGTTCTTAGTTAACTAAACAGTAAACACACACTAAATCAAAAACGTTTAAATTTAATTGTTAACGACCTTCCATGTTTGTACCCCTTAAACTTAAAGAGTAGACTTCCTTTTATAGATGCATTTAGTTTTCTAGCATATGATATCTGTCAGACGATTAAACAAAGCCACACAAAGCGGCTAATATTTTTTTGTACTTCACATTGTCACCATGTCAATTGAATATGGGAAATAATTATGTTCTTGTATGTAGGGTTAAGTATATATGTTTTTAAAAGTTGTGTCTCATTTCCCTTGTCAAGTGATGATTATGTTATTTTAGATGAAGAAAATTCTTTCTTCTAAGAGCAGAAATAAAATGATGTTTTGTGTGTAGGGCATACGTATCGGTGCCCAACCTGAATTTTTTTTTATTTTGAAGTTCCTACATATTTTTGTTTAGATTAGATATGTGGGAATTATTTATTCGTGTAAGAGCAATATTTTGTTTTAGGTCCACCAGCTATAAAAAAAAATGTTTTAGGTTTGACTTCGGGGCTAGGTGGAGGTTTTGAATGTCTCCACAAGTTTTTTTTAAGATAAAATTTTACTTGTATTTTTTTTAATTGAAAATTTATAAAATATGGAAGTATTTCATTTTTGTATTCAAATAGAAAAATAATAATTCATGAGGCATTCTATCAATTCAGATCAGTAATGGGAATTAGGAAATGGTGGTACAATGTTAAAACTGATGTAAATTTTCACCCAAACACAACCAAGTACATCCATAATTTTATTTTATATTTTTTGTGTGTTTGATACATAACTAATAAAATTTTAATCATAACGTTGAAAATATATATATTATGAAACAAAATCGGCATTATTTTCTTCCACTTCTACAGAACAAACATGAAGATGGCAAATGAAAGGAATGGATATGGACAATGTTTCTTTCGTATTTATCCTTGTTTCCATTAATCTAGAGACATTTATATGGCTAACAGGTATATTCAAAGATATTTGTGGCCGATAAAAAAAAATCATAAATATTTGTGAAAATTTAAAATTACAAATTTATAACATTAGCATCATACAATTATTAAAAGAAATAGTATCCCATTTTTCAAAATGATAAAATTAAAAATATAATACATCTATATAGAAAATTAATAGAAAATAATTTTTACATAATTATAGGTAACTACAGGATGAGGAGTATTGTGATTTCAACCCCACTCGTGAATATCCATATTCTGCTCTATCACGAATAATTTAATTATACAGATATTTACAAGACATTCTCCATTTAAGATAAAAAAAAAAAATGAACAAGAAGATTTCTCAAAATATATTAGTAGCACAAGTAAGCATACATGACCAATCTTATACGGGAGGCATACCTATGACAAAAACAAAACGACCTAAAGAATTTAATGATATACCTATAAGCTAGACCTAAGGCTACATGTATTATGCGAATAATTGAGATTCACCTAATGCATACCCATAGCACAGAATAAAACTTTTGGTCAAATCTAAACCCGAAAATGAGGCACGCGGCGATATACAGAGCAACCTAAATAAATTATATAAGAGACAGACAAGAGAGCATCAACCCATGCATGCATCTACAATTGAATTGAGACAACGAGATCAAGTTTTTGTTTTTAGAAATTGAGCAATTTTCTTTATACATTATCAAAATCACATATTTAGAATGTGAAATTTGGGTTGGGGGATTTGAAAATTTTCATGATTTTGGAATTATTCATTATCATCAATCATCATTGCTCTTACATAATTTTTAAAGCAAAATAATTGTCTTATATTTGCTCTACGGGAACAAATGGAAGAACTTCGAGACAGACTTTCCTTGCGTGGAAGAAAGCCAGGATGTGACAGGGAAGGAAACATCTATCTTCACTCACCACGTCATATCATGTGGATTTTAATTTTTAAAAGAAAAACTAGTATGTAGAATGCCCGGTAAAACAATATTTTATAATTATTTTAATTGACATGTAATATTAAATTTTTTAAGAAAAATATATCTTACTATCTTTTATTAATATATAAAATTATGAAAAAGTATTTATTTTAATACTTATTATAATAAAAGAACATAAATTTAATAATATTAGTGAAATTAACTACTATGCTTTTTTAAAAAGAATGATCATGTTATTTTTAAGTTGGAGTGATATTTGTATATTTAATATGGATTTTAAAAAGAATGATCGAAAAGAATTAATATGTTAAAAGAATGATAATGTTACACTTATGTCTTAAATTAAAAGATGGATTTAATAAAATAAAAATTGAAGATTTACAAAAGACTTTATAGTTTTATTGTATTTTTTGTCTAGAAATAAATGAAGATTTTACTATTTCTTTTATTATTGTTTTCGTTATTATTATTATCGTTATTATTAAGATCCAGATGATCATGGTTGTCATCAAGCAAAAGAAAAGCCAGCCATGTGACACAAAATACATTATATTATCTATTATTAGATTTGAAAAAAATATGCAAGGATTGAAAATAATACTAAAGACTTACAACCTGTTTGATTTTGCACCAGGGAATATGAACGCAGATCCAACTAAAGAAAGTTATTAGCTTTTGCATCAATTCCATGAATTGAAAGCAAATACTTAAAAATATGTGGGGACATGCATCCAAGCACAAACTTAATGATGGTAACTATTAAACTAAATTTAGAATAAATTACATTAAGACTCCCTTAAATTTCGTAAAATTACATAAACACTCAATATATTGCATTATCTACTGGACACTATTATTTTAAATTATACACCAGCACTTCCTTATATATGCATTACCACCCCCTCTCTCCCCCCTTAGTTATTTAACAATATAGACCGATATAAAAACATTATAGTTATACACCAGCACTTCCTTATATATGCATTACCAGCACGTAAAATAATTATTTTAATTTAATATATAATTAATATAAAAACATTATTGTTATTATCAATAATATTTCCACTTATTATTTAATAAATTGGACGGCGCAATATTGGATTAACGTAATATAATTATTCTAAGAAATATCAACATAAATTTAAACAGCAACATTAATGGAATTTAAAAAAATGATTGGACAACATAACCCGAAAGTCAAACAAGTTAGGCCTGCTGATTACTGCCTTGGTCTTGCGATTCGATAAAAGAAGTCATTCGTAATTGGACCTTTTTTTTAGGAAGTAACTAGCAATATACCATTTTAATATATTTTTATTATTAATTACAATTTATTGCAGATATAGATTATGAATGGAACTTAAATAAAAAATAAAACCTACAAAATTTTGTTATTTATAATGATTTTTTACGAATATAAAAAATGTGACAAAAATATATCATAAAGTATATTATGAATATTTGTTTTAGGATAAAAAAAAGTCTAATGAAGCACACAAACAACATTATAAAGAAATACATAGTTTAAATTATAAAAACAAACACGTAATTTAAATAAATGAGTTATAGCCTTTGGAGGTTAGCTATTATCTACGTTTAATTTATATGTGCGCTTTTCAATATTAATAAATATAATATAATATGATAATAAGATTAATTTTGAGTGTGCGCGTGTGTGTTAACTTCTCATTAGTTTAATAAATGATATGATCTTAACAAAATGTCATGAAGTAAGTCAATAATAAAGGTGTCATTAAAAATTATATTTGTATTATTTTAGGGTCGTTAAATATAACTTTTAAACAATTATTCATCATATCATTTAATTGATAGAAATTTATTTAAGTTTAACCAGTAATTTTTTGTGATTTTGAATTATTTAAATGTTTGCATATAGTTTCATTGTATTCTCTAAAGAAAATTTTATTATTAATAATAGTCTTATTTGATTTAAATAAGATTATTTTTAATTTAACATAAAGTAGTTAAATTTTCTCACAAACATTAATTATCAGTTAACAGATAATTCGTATCAATACCATAATATAAAAAAATGTCAATATAAATACATTTGGTCTATTCAACTTAATTTAAAAAATAATACATTTTAATATATTTAAAGTACAAATAAGTTATTTTACCTAAAAACAGGTAGCACTCCCCCCTAAAAAAAAATAGCATTCCACATGTACAATTATATATTCTATTTAATAAATCTCGCCTATAATTAAGGTTGAGAAATAAATAAATACCGGAATTCTTAGCTCATTTCTGTGAAGCTCAATTCCAATAGAATAGACAGGAATACGATTTCTGCACCATTTAACAAGGCTCTTCATCTGCATTCAGCAACCCAATGCAAACAGGAACACAAAAATAACTATTACACAACATCATCAAAATTGAGGTACCATTCACATAGTTGGTAAATTAGAATTCATTAGACCAAAATCAAAAGACTCTTATCTAATTTATAATATAAAATTTAATTAATCTTCGAAAGAATGTGTTTAGTAGAGATGAATAAAAAGAGAAAAATTTAAAGAATAAAAAGAGATGAAAAAAAATGAAAGAAAGATGAAATTTAACAACATTCATAGTATTATCACACTTCCACTTTCACCTCTATCCTTTCAGCCCTTCCAAACACTCACGAATTTTATCTAATAATAATTCAAATTAGCTTCACTGAGCGTGATCTGAAATGACGCACGTTGAAATGCATAAAGATAGAAAATAACAAGTTGAATAGTACAAGAATGTAATGTAACACGATCATGCCATCACCAAAGTACAGTGAGTAACATAGTATCAGAGGACAAAAAACACCAACAGTAACAAAAATCGAATCAGATTTTGTAGTGAGAATGAAGGACCAATGAGCGGGAATAACGCGCCCCTCGTTTGAAAAAATAAAAAAATAAAACACGCGCACACATCTCCATGACATGTAATAATTACCACCAAATCTCCGCAAAGTAAACAGCACAAAACACAACAAAAAAGATAAAACTAGCATAGCATTGCATGATAACACTTTTCTCGTTTTTTTTATTTATTTTTTCTTCTCTCTATTCCTCTCTCTCTCCCCCCCACATGGTCTTCCCCACCCTCTCTCTCTCTTTCATTATTTCTTTTTTTCATTTTTTGGATTTTATTTGTAACAAGGAAACGTGTTGGATAATATTTCTGAATCTTCGCATGATGTTCCTTGAATTCTGAAAAATTCCTCTGACATTCCTCTCCGATCTCCATAGGTTGTCTTTCCACACACTGGAAGGTACTATATCCCATTCTTGTCCCTTTCAATTGGGTACTTGTCAAACTTCTTGTTAAGCAATCTCGTGGGAGATAATTCAAGTGGGTCAATCACTTTAATTCATCTTTTGCAGATATTTTTTTTCTCTCAATGTTGGATTCAATCGCGTCAATTTGAGAAGTCCTTGGTTGGTGACTGTCAGAGAAGTTGTTACAATTTCCAGTGTAGAGTAATGGCCATGAAATATTAATTGAAATCTTCAATTTTTTTTAAAATATAATTTTGACGTTTGGGATTTGAGTGATCCCTTTCAAGCTTCCATTCAAAGGCACTACCCTTTTATGGGAAGCTTTTCAATAAAAGTTGAGAATGGAGGTAGATGCGTTTGGGTGAGAATTGAATTCTAAGCAAAGCTCATAACTAACCACTTGCTTCTGCTCTCTTTGAAGCTTGATTCTGGCTTCACTCTCATATCTGCTTCCCTTGTGGTGGGGGGTTTTACTTGCAGAATGCAGATTTTGATAGCTATCTGACTGTTCTCATTGTCTATACCAATTGACACTTGTTTTCCTGATCAAGTTTTGAGTTTTTTTTGTGTTGTGTAAGGTGTTGTAGGTGAGGTCATTGTGTGGGAATAAGGGAGGTGGAGCTAGTTGCTTTTGCTTATAATATTATAGATGGACAGGAGGAGTTGGCTTTGGCGCAGGAAGTCATCTGAGAAAAGTCCAGGTGAAACAGAGAGTTCTGGTTCAATTTCATCTCTTTCAGAAAGATTCTCTGATGAACAGGTGGGCATTGGAATGGAAGTGGTATCAGTGTGTTTAAATTGAAAGTGTTTTACCATTTTGATTGCACAGATTGTTATGTGCTTTTTAGGCTTAATAACACAGTTTGTAATTGCGGTTCCGGTTTTGTCCGCATCCTTCATATTATGGAAAACTGCAGATAAATGTGGCAGATACAGCTACAATTATGGTTGTGGAAATCTAGAAAACGTTGATGTTGTAGCCGCAATTGTGGTTGCACACCGTTTTTTAAAACCTCTTATTTCTTTCTATCTTATCTTTGACAATTCAATCTTGGATATGTATTACAGTTGTTGGTGGAATAGATTGTCTGGGTTGTGGACATTTTCTGAAGTGAAAATCATAGTCTTTGTTGAAGGTGATGAATAATTTAGAGGGTGGGATATGACTTCAAGGCTTGGTTATAAAAAAATTTGTACCCTTTTGAATAGAATCGGTGGCCTTATTGCAAAAGTTTCACTGAGTCAATAGTACAAGAGACTGGAATAATAACTCTAATTGTTCCTACTGTTACTTGAGATAGCTTGTAATGTGTAGTCAAGAAGAAAACAATGGTTATTGCTTGGTCTGCAGGTTTTAAATTGACATGTTCCTTTTCTAAGCATGAAGGACTTTATGTTTAATCTATCCCCATATAAGTGTGAGAATTTTGCTAGTTGGAAAGTTATACGATGAATCTGATCCTTTTCTCCATGTTGTAAAGGTATATCCAACCCAAGCTGGTTTTTCTCCTGAAGTCACGTCTAAGGCTGCACCGAATGAAGAAGTTAGTACCCCCAAAAAAAGTAAAGAAGAAGATACAGATGTGAAAATTATTACAGACAAATTAGCTACTGCTCTGCTGACAATTAGTGCAAAAGAAGACTTAGTAAAGCAGCATTCTAAAGTTGCAGAAGAAGCTGTCTCAGGTATTTATTGATTGGTCCTTTCCATGCATGTCACTGAAAGTATTGCTACCTCAAATATTTACCGTCACTAAAAAATGTGGGGTGCATTCAACCCCAAAAGTGATACTTTTAGGAGATCACAAAGGAAAATTCTTTGTGAAGATTTCTTAACTTTTTTAGATAATGATTTGGGCACTTTTATTTCAGACAATATTTAAATTCGTTGATTCTTCATATGGTATACTAATTAGTTTCTTTCTCAAAGATTTTATTCATCAATGTCCATCTTGTGTACCAACAAATTTCCCTGGTTTGGTGGATAGGTTTATCAAATGAGAAAGCAATATATCCTTTGCAGCTGTGATTTACTTTGTTGTTTTACATTTCTTCTAGTGCTGACTTTTTTCAGCTTTTGATTGAAGAATGTCTAAAACTACAGCTAAATTTGTCTGTGCATGATCCATAATTTATGCTCATATTAGGACCGTCTAGTAAAATGTGCTTTACCTGCTTGTCCAGGGTGCATTTTTCTTACCTTGTGAAGCCATGAGTATCACAATCTTCTTCTCTAACGGCTATTGGGAAGTTTGACCCAAATTATTTGAAAAAAATATTTTCTTTTCCTGCTAGAATATCTATGTTAATTGACTAAAAGATTTTGATTTGCTTTTCATTTTATTTAGGCTGGGAGAAGGCTGAAAATGAAGTGTCATCTTTAAAACAAAAGCTTGATGCTGAAAGGAAGAAGAACTCAATTCTCGAAGACCGAGTTGGTCATCTTGATGGGGCACTCAAAGAGTGTATGAGGCAGCTTCGACAAGCTAGAGAAGTGCAAGAGCAAAAGATTGTTGAGGCTGTTGTGAATAGTTCTCGTGACTGGGAATCCAAAAAATCTGAACTTGAGAGGAAAGTTGCTGAACTTGAGGCTCAACTTCAAACAGTTAAAGCAGATGCTGCTGCATCAATTCGTTTTGATCTTCACCAGAGACTAGAGGCTGTGCAGAAAGAGAATTCAAGTCTTAAACATGAGCTGCAATCTCGACTAGAGGAACTAGAATTTAGGATAGTCGAGAGGGATTTGAGATCTCAAGCAGCTGAGACAGCTAGCAAGCAACATTTGGAGAGTGTCAAGAAGGTTGCTAAGCTTGAAGCTGAGTGCCGTAGACTGAAAGCCATGACTCGCAAAACATTTTCTGTCAATGATCACAGGTCTGTGACTGCATCTTCAGTTTATGCTGAGTCCTTCACAGATAGCATGTCAGATAGTGGAGATAGGTTACTTGCAGTTGAAAGTGATATGCGTAAATTAGGTGGCTGGGAGATGAATGAATGTGAGCTAAGCCGTTTCGATTCATGTTCATCTTCTTTAGTTATGGAACTTGATCAATTCAAGAATGAAAAGGGTAACGGAAAAAATCATGCGGTCCCTTCAACTGAGATCAATCTCATGGATGATTTCCTTGAGATGGAAAGGCTTGCTGCATTGCCAGATGGTGAAAGTGGAAGCAGTTTTGTTAGGGAAGGAGTGGCATCAGATCAATCTAATGTTGGTCAGGCTACAATGAAAGCTGAAATAGAAGCTATGATTCAAAAGGATGATGAATTGGAGAAGAAGCTGGGGAAAATGGAAGCTGAAATGGAAGCTATGATTCAAAAGAATGTTGAATTGGAGAAGAAGCTGAAGAAAATGGAAGCAGGTAAAGTTGAGGTAGACATGGTTTTAACCAAGTACCAAATGCAGCTTGAGACATCAGAGAGTCAGACAAGGGAAGCAGAGTTGAAGGTTGCAGAGTTTCAAACCCAGTTAGCTCTTGCAAAAAAATCAAATCAAGAAGCATGTGAAGAACTAAAAGCAACAAAAGCAAAGAAGGCGATAGTTGAGTCTACACTCAAACTTACTCAAACTGAGGTTGAAGAACTGATTTCACAAATCCGTTCTTTGGAGGAAAAGATTCAGAAGGAGCGAGCTTTGTCTGCTAAGAATTCAATCAAATGGGGAAAATTGGAGGATGAACTTTCAAAAATGAAGCACAAAGTTCTAGTTCAGCAAGATACCGAGATAAAGCATAGGGAATGTGTTAATCTCGATTTGAAGTTAAAACAGGTCAGTTTGCTAACACTTATTAGGAAACCTAATATTTTAAGCCTTACCTCTAGCATTGTTTTTTTATTATATAATTTGTCAAGTGCTATATGCATAAACATGATTCTTCAATCTTTTGCCATCTATTTTGATGGAAAAACTCGTGTGAGGGTTTAGAGAAACCTTGTAATCATAAATCATGGTCTAATGATCTATCGACAAACCTTTTTTAGTTGTTGTTGACTTGCTAGTCAAGCAACTTCTCTGCTTCTGGAGTCCAAAGTACAATATGGTAGCATGATTTCTACAATCATGCTTATAGCCTATTTGAGTAGAGAATAATAATCTTTAGCCTGTGGCTCACATATCTGCCCATTTTACCAAGGCTTTTCAGGACTATACTTGCATTGCTCCCAATTCATTTCTGTTGCAGCTTATATATCAAATGTAATCACATATCATATTAGTGAGAATTTGAAGCTAAAATTCAGTCAAACTGATATGTGTCAATTTTCCACAAGACTTGTTGGAAATGCATTTGGTGCCTAAATAGACAAATACAAATAATAGTTTTTGACAAACAAAAATCTTGCGTCGCCCATTTTATACTTTTCATATAAAGAGCTTGGCATGTTCTCTGCAGGAAAAGGAACTAGCACGGGCTGCTAGTAGATTTGCTGAGTGCCAGAAGACCATTGCATCTCTTGGACAGCAGTTAAAATCCCTTGCAACTTTGGAAGACTTTCTACTTGATTCAGACAACCCTATGGAGTCAACTTGTCAAGTCACTAAAGGTCACCAAAATGGTGGTGAACATTTGAAACTACATCATAGTGATTTGAGCTTGCCCAAAAAAGATTCTGAGTCACCCATTTCGTTTAACTCACCAATTACCAATGAGAAAAGCAGTAATGGCTTTGGTAAGTTCATCCCCAGAAGCAAGAGTGTAAGCAAAAGAGGAGGAACTCGCTGAAGGGAATTGTGGAGAAGCTAGAAAGGATAAGGTTGAGGTTGAGTTGTAAATTTGGGCTGTTCATTTTTTATCGCTTGGATTCAACGTGTATGAATCCAAGTTTACGTATTTACATAAATAGTAATGCTTGAAGTAAAAATGTTCAAAGCCAAAAATAGCCATACATAAAAGTCCAAATTTTAAAATGTTATTTTCTAGCCATCCTTGACCTATTCCTCTTGCAATTCGACAATAAGACAGCTGGTAGTAGTACCCCCATGTTCAAGGTACAAAATAAATTATTTGTACCTTCTAGAGCTAGTTCCGCCGAGATAAATAAAATTAAAAACAAGATTTTGGGGTGAGAGAGGCTCGAACTCTCGACCTCAGGATTACTCTAAAGCTATGAGACCTACGCGCTAGCCAACTGCGCCACCACCCCTTTATTGTTTATCATTAATTTATTTAATAATTTATTTTATTAAACGTAGGAAACTTACGTCTGTCCTAATGAAAAAAACCTAATCATATTATGAGTCTGTTTATTTGAAGTTTTTATTAAAAAAATATGAAAAGGTGATTTATTTCTTGGCGATTTTGATAAAAACTCACTTTATGAATTAATATGTATTTTTTTTTTTGGAGTTGAAACAGATAGATGGGAAGCACAAATTAAATTGGGTTTATAACTGTTCCTAATTATTTGCATTAAATCATGGAAAGAAAAAATAAAATAGTTTAGGGAGTCTAACATAGAAAGGAGATATAAAGAGCACTAAATCAGAAATAGAAGGCAAAGCATGATGGCTGAGTGATAAGCTGCCCATCACAAATACTAGCTGAACAGAGGGGCCACTGTTTAGGAGCAACTCAGCCACTTGGAACTGTCCCTTTGAGAATTTAAAGTACAAGTGAAGATTTCTTACATTGAAAATAAAAATGTACTGCCAACTTAAACGTAAACATTTATAAACAAGAGTTTAAAGAGTTTAATAATGATGTATAACTGACCATGTACAATATTATTATATTATCATTTAATAACAAATGATTATGAGTATAATTATTATTATAAAAATTGATAAATTTATCGAACATAATAAATTATAATTAAAAAATTAGAATTTTTTTTACACTTTTAATATATAATTTTTTTTCTCTATAAACAAACATAGTATATTACAATTGTGGGTTAAAATGTGATGGTGTAAAATCGAATGACATAGTAGCTTCTTGTTTAACTATTAGACGAGAAACCTCTTACTAATTTCTGTTCAAATGACTTTTCTTCTCCCGTTATTGGCATTTATATATACTAGTGGTTTCAGAAAAATCCCAATAAAGAGAAGTTATTTTGTTTATTTGCATTTTAAATTTATTCTTGTCACGTTTTTCTGTAGTTAAAATATTTCGGATCCAGCAAATTAATAGGGATTCATAGTGTCCAACATTTAAATAGTATATGTAACACCTACTCCTTAGCAGTGGTTCTATGGTGTAGTGGTTAGCACTCTGGACTTTGAATCCAGCGACCTGGGTTCGACTCCCGGTAGGACCTTTTTAAAAATGTGTTAATTATAATTTATTTTTTCAAACATGGAACTTTTGGCCAGGATAGAGTTCTCACTTCCTATATTTGCTACCATTATCCAAGTTCAATTTTTGTATATTATCGACTCATCAATCTGTTTGTTTATTTATTTATTCATAAATTCTCTTTTTTTAAGAACATAAATAATATAATATTAATTTTTTACTATATTCATAACATTTATGTAAAATAACCATTCTTTTGACACATTATACTCTTCTAATGACTAATGATAATATTATCATACTTTTAAATTGATACATCAAATATTACTATTTAAAAGATAAAACACCCACAAGTTACAATTTGACCAAGTCATTCATACAAAAGAAACAAATGAGCTCAGTATAGTAAAATTTCGAAACTTATTACATAATAACTCATTATATCATAAAAACTAAAAAGATATAGGATCCCATCACAAAAAAAAGGCCCATAAAGACATGTCATGTCATATATTACCAGAGGATCTTATGATATAAAACTAGAATTTTTTATGTTCATTCTCATTCTTCTTGTTCACCTTCATTATACATAGGTAAGCCTGCCCGGACGAATAAATTTGTACACAATTGGGACAAAATGTTTCCGAACCTAAATTTCATTAGTTCAATCCATGTATAAGCCTACCCTGCTACAGCACTATTGCTTTTGAATGATATGACTGAAACTTGCCATAACATGGCTATGCTTTCGCTTGAAAAGACATGACACACTGCTTGTGCATACTTCCTTCTGACATGCTTCACCCCATTTAATTTTTTCTTAACAGATCATAAAATATCTTTGGCTTTCTGTATTCTAAGCATATGGCCTGAGATCATTACAGCACCATGATGTTAGTACTTAATTTTGGATCACCACTGGGATGACAAAAAAAATAATGATTTATCACATGTTTACTTACTCCTTCTAAATTCATATATAAGCAAAATTAATTAATTTTATATTAATTAAAAAATTTAATTAATACAATTTAATTTTATTATTTTTAAGTAAAGAATAAGATTATTTCTATAATAATTTCATTGGAACTTAATATTATAAATAAAAAAAGTCTTTAAAAATTAAATTATAATTAAACAAAAGATATTTTTTTAAAAAAATATCATTAATTAAAATAAAATTAATTAAATTTATTTATATCTAAGTCTAAGCAAGTGACTTTTTTGCTTATTTTTTTATTCTAGATGAAGTATTATGTAGTAGTAACTAGGGACCACACTTTTTTGCAGTCACAAATTCAATTACCTGCGTTGCAAATGCCAAGTGGATCAGTGTTGCTTCAGCCCAAGGCCTTCCTATAAACTGAAGCCCAATAGGCAAACCCAATTTATCGTATCCAACCTGTGATGAAAGGATGATAGAGCTATCATTTAATCTATAAAAAAAGATAAACTATAATTTTGGTCTCTTTTGATTCCCTTATTTTTCCCGTGATTTTATTTTTCATATTTTAGAAATATATAATTTTAGTCCAATCTTCAATTTTGCAAATATTTTTTATATTTTAATCAGTTAAATTATTTTTTGATGATACCTATGTGAGATGTAAAGTTCAATTAGGTTAAAATAAAAATAATAAAGCATATACAAAATTAAATATCAACCAAAATTATAAATTTTATAAAATGTAGGGACTGAAATCGCATAAAAAATAAGGGACCAAAAATGCATATCAAGAATTAAAGAAAGATAAAATTATAATTTATCAAAAAAAGAATAAGTAGAAAAAATTTATATTATTATCCTATTACAAATTATATACGATAAATTTGTTGACTTCATGACTTACAAATTATAAAAGATGTTGATTTCTAATTTGTTGATTGTCCACAAACTCTTTTTCTATTGACTGTGCATATCTCTTAAACTCAAAAAATAATGTAGCATTTGTTAAGTAGACCAAACACAAGCTAACTATTGGGGTGTAAGTATAAGTAACGAACATTAAAGGGGTAACCAAGTAAAAGGAAGACATAATCATACCGGTACAGTCACAGCAGGAAGTCCTAGGAAGTTTCCTGATATGGAATACCGAACAAGTGCAGCTGAAATTGCGGCAAATGGTAGATATTATTTATGCTACCAACAACTTTAAGTGTCATTACAAATATGAATTTCATTTTATACCTCCATTTACGTAGTCAAGTTCACCAGTCTTTAGTGCATCATCTTGAATCGAGTATGCAGTCACACTGTTACAAACAAATATTAGGCAATGTGTTACTACCTAAGAAAAAATTGCTACCAATCCAAAGAAGAAAGGCATTATGAGAAAACAAGACAAACCCTGTTGTTGGTGACACAATGACATCTGCCTCAGCAAATATTTTCATGTGAAACTGCAACTGTCGATTCCTGATCATAATAAACAACCATGTATCACCTCACAAGCCTACAAAAATCCTCATACGTGGCCAAATGTTATGGCCAAATGTTATGGTCAAATACACACACATATATATATATATATATATTTACTTTAAACTAAATGTGATTGTATTGAGTTTGAGTGTAAGAAAATTTTATTAAATGTTGAAAATAGTGCACAATAAAAATTAGGATTTACTAGCTAGAACTCAATAATCAGTTGAGTATTTTGAGTTTTTTTTTTTAAGACAACTATTAGTTGTTAATCATTAGTATTTTGTTAGCGGAAAGGAATCGAACCTACCATCTTTCCCTCTCTTTCTTCTCTTTTTACCATCAAGTCAATCTTATAATTCCGAGTAGTTGAGTTTCTACTTTCTAGTATTGTTTCAATAATTCATACTATAATGTTAGATCTAGAAATTTAGCCTTTATGACTCTCTTCTGATGCCAGCGACCAAATTAGTGATACTGACCAAGTGATATTGTGCTGCTGACCAGAGACAATGATTAGATTACAAACGCAATATTTAGCAAAGAGAGGAACTCATAGTTGTCAATATGATGACAAAATGTTGTCTATGTTTTCTATTATTGTGGTTTCAGTTTATTGAGTTTAAACTCTAGTTACCTGAATTTCTCATCCTAATTTTTCATGTCACTCATTAATAAAATCAGGTCATAGCTTACCTCAGTTTCTGAGCTTTAATGTACTCCTTGCCACTGAAAGCACCATAGATGTTAAGTGCAACCCTTGCGTCCCATCCAAATTCTGCAAAATATCTTTGGTAATAATTTTAGTAATGTCAGCAATCAACCCCTCTGTCAATTTAGAGAGGGCCATAATAAGGAAGAAAGTCAAGGGTTTAGGATTGCATACTTTTCTCCAAAAGAATCAAACCAAGTGGAACACTCTGATCCAATTGTTAAGTAATGTGCTAGGCGCATTGCTTCTATGTCTGGGATAGTGACATCAATTGTCTTGTATGTTTAGAATAAGGTTCGAAGGTTAGCCAGTAAGTAATTACGTTTCTATTTCTTAATGAAAGGCTCAATAGTTGTATTGGAAAAGCTCTATTTGGATTTTCTACCCTTAACAGGTTGCTTCTAAAAATTTGTTAAGCAAGATAACAAAGTTAGCATTTAAAACTGTTCTTTTTTGGGTTAAATTTGCATTACCTTCCAACCATAATGATCCTGAAGCTTCCTCAAGGCACGGGAGCAGCATAATATGACATCATCACTGCAATCATCAAACCACTAATTGATGGAATTAGTGGTTAGAGGGTGTAAAATGATGTTAGAACAACCTACTTTTTCTATGTGTGGGAATGAATAAACTATATTCAAGACAAGGAAACAAGTTTCTGACCTTCCCATATTTTGCCAACTTGATGTCACATATGGACTTCGTCAAGGGCAGCAGTGGAAGATTTATCTTGGTCTAAGGCATTGCACAAAATATTTTCAGAAATTAAATAAGATTAGTAGCAAGTTAAATTCAGATCAGTTTGTTTAACTTCATTAGCAATGTGAAAACTTGAAACATAGAAAGGATTCATTTGAAAAATTACTAGTGATAAAATCATTTGGAATTTTAGAAAAAAACAAGTTCTTACAAGCATATTAGAGGGCTGATGGGATGAAATTTCTCCACTAATGGCTGCATAACTGTAAATATTGAAATATTAGAAGATGTAAAACCAATCTTAAAACTTCCTTGAAGAAAGAAAATTATAGAAAGGACTACTAACGTGATCAATGCATCCTCAACAGTGCCGGCTAGTATTCCAACCATCCCAACTGTCCAGTTTAGAGGAAGGACTCTGAACATAGGGAAAGATCATTCTTTTAAATCATCACAATCCTCTGAATTTGTTCAATCATGACAAAACAAATTTGTATACCTACCCGGAATGAGGTACACGGCCAAAAGTTGGTTTTAGACCAACTACACCACAAAGAGATGCAGGCACCCTCACAGAACCTGAACAAGCATGCTAATAAAATATTAATTCAACCAGCTTTTGTTGTTTGAATGTAGATTGTAGTCTAATTTTCATATACCTACTGATATGGACTTTTATGGTAAATTCGTGTAACTTTGGCTAAAACATAAATATGTTAAAAGCATATAAGCAATAATGAATAATGAGTTCTTTGGTCTTTCATAATTCATAATATAAATAAAATACCTCCCCCGTCAACACCAAGGGCAACAGGGCACAATCCTGCAGACACCACAGTAGCAGATCCACTAGAAGAACCTCCTGAAATCTTATTGGTATCATATGGGTTTCTAGCAGCCCTACGGAAGTAAATAAACATAATACTCTTGTCATAAATTAATTTAGTGCAAAATCTTTAGTGCATAGTTCAGAAGTCACAAAAGATGTAACATAATGTGAATAAAATATATGTTGTATAACTCATGGTTTCATACCCATAATGTGGATTGATACCACTAATTCCAACCCCAAGTTCATGCATATTAGTCTTCCCAACAAGTATGGCGCCACATAATCTCAGACGCTTAACACAGCAAGCATCATCTGTACAAGGCCTTTCTCTGTGCAACCACTTTGTACCTCCTAGAGGACTCCATATTTAGACAGTCAAGTGAAAATGAGATCAACCGCTAAAACATTTGAAATTTTAAATACACAACACATTAGTGAAACGATAACACGTTGCATTACCTGTAGTTGGATATGGCAAACAATCCATTTCATCCTTGATAGCAACAGGAACTCCATCTAGCACAGAGATAGGTTCCCCTGCAAAAACATGCACTGAATGGGTATATAAAGAAGGTTGAAGACACATCCTGACATCAGCATATATATAAGTCATAGCTTTTTAGTCGAATGACGGTAAATTCCATACATCTTCTTGATTTCAATAGCACATAAAACCATTCAGATTTATGAGTTTCAAATTTCAATAACACCATCATCAGATTGCATCATCTAAAGATCAAAGGGTCTGAAAGATAATCGTTACCATTTTAAATTGACACTTGAAATTGCTATCAGTACCTTTTTTATACCGAAGAGTTGATTCATTTGCTTGTCTTAGTATATCATCAGCACTGTAGTGAATAAAAAATCCCATTCGGAGTGGAGGTTTTGAAGATTCATTAACAGCGGCAATAAATCGTTCAGCAACCTTTGGAAATGAAAAAGGAAAGCTAGTGAATGAAAAGGCGCATAAGAATTAAGAGCAACTACAAATATGAAGGACATGAGATGAAATGAAATAACCTTGCACAAATATTCATTGAATGCAAAAGTTTGAACAATAGAACTTTATGCAAGCTGGCGTTAATGAGTTGACACAATAATGAAAGGGTGAGGACATGCTAAAAGAATATGAATATCTAAGTGATGAAATACCATGAGTGGTGTTATTTCTCCCGAGCTGTAGGCTCTGGAATAATCCATTATGGTCCAACGAGAGAACGAAGAGTTTGTTCCATTATGTGCTTTTTCTGAAGATGTAGGTAAGCACTCTATTGCAAGTTGAACTTGTTCTTCTGGAGTTAAAGCAGAATCCAAGCATTTGACTTCTTGTTCTTTGTGGTCTGAAAGAATAAACTGAAATCAGAGATTCCCTTTCCATTTGAGAATATCCTGAGAAAATCTTGTTATTTGAGTTAAATACACATCTAAGACAAAAAGAACAATATGTCAATGTGATTTATGAATTAGGATAACTGCAATCAAAATAATATTCATGTTCACACCATCATGCAGCTAATCTCCCACTTTTGTACCTGATGGAAAGAACCTAGTGGAAAATAACAAACCTTCAAAATGATGTGAGGGAACATAGAGGGGTGACTCTTCTAAGTCTGCATTTGTAATAAGCTGCAAAAATAAAAACTGGCCATGAATTGGGAAAAGAAAATTTCTATTTAAGTGATATCCACACTTCTGGTTTATCCAATCATTTAATAAAAAAGTGTTACTAGTAGTACACAGGATGAAATTCTGTTCAAATGGAACAAGATTTCATGAAAATGGAATGAACTGAGCATGGTCCAAGAGCTTACTTTATGAATAAGATTGTTTCCCTTCAATATATACAATAGCAAGGGTCCAAGTATTGGAGACTCCAAGAACCAAGTGAAAATCTTGACCAGGATTCCAGTCATGCGGGGAGCTATAATTGAAATAATGATCATTACCAACAACTAAAACTTTCTGACAACCAAAGATTCTGATACAAATATTAAATTCTAAACTAGATAAATCAATTTAAAACCGGGAAATATTTCATTGTGAGCTAACACCCACATAATCATAGCCTTCTCTGATGCCAGAGAGTTGAAAATATTACAATCAACTGTGAAAGTGAACCGTGATAAACTTGCAATGAATGAAAAAAATCACTCATGTCGCACAAAAAACAAGATAATCAGAACAAGTAGCAAGACATGGCAATAAAAGTCAATGAATTATGAACCTTTGACATTGGCTTGGAGATAGAATTCAGTGCTATCAGGACCTAAGTTAACATCCTTCACTGGCCTATAAATCACACCCTTACTTCTGAACAAACCCATTAGTCTATAGAGGATGCTTCTTTGTAAGATGTAGAGAGCATGTGGTTATCAACAAAGTAGAAACTACATACTCTTATAGGTGCATAGGCGGAGATAGCAAGAGGTACAACACATTAATTCAATCTTCTTATAATCACAAATCTTAATTGTCACGTTGATGGATGGGGATGGTATGGACAACTAGAAAACAAGTACTTTTGATTAACACGGTGAGTGGAGTTTTGTATGAGAGAAACTAAGAGCTCAACATTGTATTCTTCTTGCTATTCCTTGTTCAGCTCATATATTATTTAGATTCCGAAATGTTTTTTAAGTACTTTCGGTGGAGTCTAGTTTTGGCTGCAGGCAGAAAATGTCAAAAAATTCACTAGCTTGCTACTTTTGGCTCTTTCCTCTCTACACCAAGCAAGTTCATCTTATTTATAATTATTATTTTTATTTGTTGTTGTCCTTGAATGATCATATGAATATTGCGCATCGTCGCGTGATTAACGCAGAAATGTTCTAACTTAACCAGTAAGATATCCTCGTCTACATAATTTGCAAGTTAAATAAATGAGTTTGTATTTAAATAGATTGATATATTATCTCCTCCTAACCTATTCTGTTCGCAGGTTAAGCAGACTACCTGCTAGTCAAACCCACAAATCCAATTTAATGCATGATGATTGATGATTGATGATTGATGATGGAAGTTATTGTAGTGTGCTTTACTCTATCAAGATATACACCAAATCAGATATTAGAGAGCGAGAGAAAAATGAGATAAGTGACAGTATTTTTTTTTATGAGAAGAGATAAGTGATATAACTCATATAATATAAAAAGAAAAAATATATAAAAAGAGAAGTACATGTATATGATTTTTTTTATTTTGTATTAAAATGCATAAAAATAATTTCTCAATTTTTATTTATTATAGTGTAAATTGCTAAAACAATAACTCATTATAAGAATTGAATCGCCAAGGAGTTACTTTTTTTTTTTATCATTTTTAGAATTTAGTGTGTTTGTATAGCCATTACATTGGCCATAATGTTTTTTCTTTTTCTTTCTGAACTTGGCCATGATGTTAATCCAACACTGCCATTCTTTCTATATTTTGTTTATAGAAATGTGCAAAATATATGTTAAACACAATTCAAACCGATTTCCAAACACAGTCTAATGAATGGCTTTTTAGTTTTTAGTGGTCGGTGCAAAAATGTGAAATATAGTTTTGTCGGTACTCCTATAATATCTTTCAATGTTTTGATATTTTAAAATTTTGATACTGACTAATGAATAAATTAGGAAAGATTTTTTTGTAGTGCAATGAAGTTTGTATGGTATTATTAGAATTGCATTAAAGATAATAGTAATAATAATAATAATAAAAACATCGTGAATCCCGCCCGAGTATAGGGATAGCTTAGGGGTTAGTAGGAATATATAGCTGTCTATTTAGTTGTAAAGTAATTTTTAAAAAAGAAGAAAAGATGGGACAATGAATCAGCCTGCGAAAAATAGATTGGGTTGACAAATTATCAATAAGTAATAGATTACTCCAACAGTTCAACGCAATGCAACTTAGAAATAGATTACTTCCCATAATTACAAATGTTTTAACCCATTTTTATTTCACAACAATTGATATTTTAGAATTGCTTAAAAAACAACTGATATTTTAGAAAATCAAAGTCTATTTTTTTTTCAATTATACACTTGTTTAATAACTACTATAGATAATTATTTTAACTAATAATGAGATATTAAAAAGATTATATATATATATATTACATCCATTAAATATTTCTTATCAATAATTATGGGAAGAAGGTAGTAACATCACAGCAGCTTCTTGTAAGAAAGTAACAAACCTAATTTAGTTACCTAAATTACATCAGTCAAAATAAATTTATAGTCGCTTTATATTGAATAATTTCATTAACTACTTGTCCATCATTGATTAGTTTATTAAGCTTGTGTAACTTCAGTTTACACTAATATTTCTGTAGTTCATCATAATTTGTCCATCATTAATTAGTTTACTATACATGGATGTATATATTGTCCAACAAATTCGGCCATTAATGTTTACCATAAACTCTCTGGAGCAGTTTAAGTAGTACTTGCATAATCTGATTGTAAATTGTAATCATACCTTTCTCATCTCCTAACATGAGTAGCGGGGTCATCTTTTTTTTTTTTCCTTTTCTTTTAACATCATTTGATGGTCGTGAACAAAATGCTAAGAAGTTGAAGGAATGAATGTTCTTAAATTATTGAAAGGCAAATTATATTAAACTCCTACACCAACAAATGGTTTTGGACCTTTTGGTACGATTTACCCATGCAAGTTTCGCGGTTAGGAAACAAATTATATCAGGTCAAGATATACGCTTCGATGATTAGAGTTTATCCTTTTTATTCAAATAGGTCGAATTCTCACGGCTTTGCCGTACATTAGTTCAGAGACAATTATTTCACACCCTGTGCACATGACAAGATTCATTTATATCTCTCTCTCCGCCCACACATATTCCTTATACTATCAAATACCTAGATGAATTGCTAATATAAGATTGTTACATATTTTAATCTTTGAGTTCAAATTCTATATTAATATAGAATTGTATTAAACATTTAGATTTCAGAGGAATAGTTTATAATTATTTCATCTGACTTGAACAAAGCTATTTCTTGTAAAAAAAATACTTCAATACTTTTGAAATAAAATTAAAAAGCTAAAACATCAATATATAATGGAAGGAGTATAATTGAACGGAGAGTTATACTTATAATTATTGAATTGGTGCGCAGATTATGATGTATGGTAAATTTAAGAGATTAAAATATTTATATTTAAGTATATCATATAATTAATATTTACTTTTATTTTTTTTAAAAAAAATACTCGTCCACACATGGCATGACCTTTGGATCGTAAAATTAGGAGTTTGATATTTGTGTATTATCAATGGAAATTGTTTTTACCTTATGAATGATTGTGTAAAATTATTTTACATTATTAATGTATAATTTATTTTCTCTACAATTAATATATGTACTTTAATATTTTCAAAAGTTTTTTCATCATCTACTTTTTTTGAAAGATGAAATGCATAAGTGTAACTTAATAGAAAATTTTGAATTCATGTTACTTTTTTTTCAAAATTTCTTCACTTAATACTAAATTTTTATCTAAACTGGACTAGTTAATTAACTGGTTGCACAGGCAAGTAATGTGAGTTCACTGAAAGCTCAAGTTAGACATATATCATCATCTTGATTTAACGTATAACTAATCTTAGAAGGCGACATGTGAGGGGAAAATGCAAATCAATAAGGAAAAATGAAAGGCATAGAGGATATTATCCGGATGATAGCAAATGGAAATAAAAAATAGTGATAGCTTGTGATTTGGAAATTGAAATTAATCAAAGGAACAGGGAGGACTTAGCCCTCGTACTTAATATTTTAGTTCTGACTGCAAGACACGAAACGTGGTTAACCTTCCTGGATGAAAAAATGCAGATAAATTATTTTCACCATATAACAAGCAAGAAGTTATTAAAACGTCTTATTAGGACCTTGCTTTGGTTCAGAAGCCACTCATTTTCACACTGTATTACTTTTTTTTAATATCCCTTCTTAATTAAAAATAAGTAGCAGGAAATGAATTTCATAATTTAGATCTTTCTGGATCGGTGAGCATGTGATTTGTGCCAACTGCCTTAGCGACCCTTAATGACAAAATGAGACTATTCATTTCCGAATGATTTTGACTTCACGAGGATTTCCTCCAAAAAAAAGAAAATAGAACCTTTCCATTAAGCCAATCTAACTTTTAAAATATCAATAATGATTCATTTAATATCCACAATCTTACACCACTTCACCAAAGACAAAATCCCCTTTTTGCCACAATCTTAAATAAGAAGTATTACTCATTTTCTCCCGTCTCATTATAATTATGGTCGATATTTTATACATATTAATAAGATTTAATAATTAAATAAAAGAAAATAATAATATAAAATTAATATTGTTATCGCTAATTTTTTTTTTGTTTTGTAGTATATATTATTAATATTGTAAAAGATATAAGTAGAAAAAAGTAATTAATGTTATGTTAAAAAATTAAAATTAAAAGTTTTTTAGAATAATTTTTTTATATGATGATTACCATGAGATGAAGGATCAATTGTTTCTTCAATATAATATCATTGAGGTTACAATGATTGGTATTTTTTTTTCTTTTTATATACCAAGGATAACATTGAGATATAACCTTCCAAAAAGAATATTCTGATAGATAGTTAAAAATGAATCCTTTCGTAATGTAAAAATTATCTAAATCAATTTTATTTCTCTTAACAAAATTTCTTATACACATAATTAAGAAAACAAAATAAACTCCTCTCTTAGAAAAAAAAAACAGCAACTAACAAATAGGAAGGGAACAACCCATTCCATCTTCAAAAAGAATAATTCCTCCCTTCTTAAATATAAGTAAAAAATATATATATTCACACTAATTAAAAAATTATTTGACATCATTTAATTTTATTAATTTTATTTAAAAATATTTTTTTTCCTAAAATACGAAGGTGAGAATCCTTATTTACATGTTTTTTTAAGAGATTATCAAAAAATATTTCTTGATCTTCTTCATTTTCAAAAAAGTTGCATTTTCTTGTTTACACTATTTTTTATTCCCATGACAAGGGGACGAGAAAGTTACATGAGTGGGAAGTTATTTTTTAACCCCACTAAAATTTAAAAAATATTCCTAGAAATATTAAAAAATAACCAAACGTATTTGTAGATATGTCCAGGAATAACATTTCTAGTTAAAAAATATTCATAGGGTTTTGGGAATGCAACATCATAATTTGAGACAAACCCCCCAAATAGATGAATTTAATAGAGAACTGCTATTCTCAACGGAATTACGTTGCGTATTTTTCCGTCAGGAGAATTTTTGAAAATTGCAAAACTAAACAAAGAATGGGGTGAAAAGAACAGAAAGTTGAGTGAGAATAGAAAAGCCTATTTAATATCATTTATAGTAACAGGGCCTTAAAAGCCCAAAACAACAAAACTGACAACGAAAACTGGGTATTGTTTTGTACACCCAGCACAATTGCTATTGTATCCAGCACAACAGCACAATTTCAATTTTGTCCTTCTGATTGGTCAATCCATAAGTGGCCCAAACCCATGCAAGAATCAAACTTATAACTTTCGCGTTATTAACAAGATATTTTAACCAACTGAGTTAATAAATCAAATATATTATAAAATAATTAATGTCGTTATATATAACATTAAAATTTCTAATGTATATTTAATACACATGTAAATTCAGATAATAAATTTTGTAACAATTATATTTTATCTAATAATTAATTTGTTTACATATATAAATTATAAATAAAAATCATAAATTTATTAACATAAATCTACTAAAATATTTTTTAACCTTATTACAATTAATTTTAATCTAATAATGTATTTTTTTACATACATAAATTTTAAATAAAAATCATAACTTTACGGAATAACAAAATTGTGTTGTGCTGGTGTACCAGCACATGCACAAAGCATTGCCCACGAAAACATGCTGTTGTTGTTGCTTACTGCTTGCGTGGCCTTGGCCAATTTGGAAGGTAAAAAAGAAAAAAAAAAAAAAAAAACATTTCAAAAAGATGCAGGAAGCAAATAGCCGGGGAATGAACATATATAGCTAAATACTAACATTATAACAGTTAGTATTTAGTTATATAGCTTTGAACATGGGTGCTTGATTTTCTATTGTTTATGCATTATGCACTGTTTTAGTGTTTTTCCTTTAGCCTCCTATGTTTGTTTATGTATGGGCTGAGCATTTTCAATGAAAAATCTGTTGACAAAAACAAAAATTGCTTGCAGAAGATGGAAGTTAAAATTAAATAAAGCAGACCCTTCCAACTCGATCATGTATTTCTTTTTATTATCATTAATAATTGCTGTACTGAATCTTGTATTTTAGAGTTGAATCTATGTTTCAGCCAAGCTATATACATGATACATCAATAAGAAGCTAAGAGCCCGAAAGGACCTTGTACAAGGTACTTTGTAGCGATGACACAGAATCAATAGCAGATTTTGTAAGCCAGCTAATCCCCACTTTAAGCCTATGTTCATCCGTTGGTAACCTGATCAAATAAGCTATCTTCCTCGCTGAAAAAACAGAAAAGCTCAAACTTGTTTTCTTCTTTGTTTTATTTTTTAACTAACATAATGAAGAATGGCACATGGGGCCAACTTACCAGTATGACCAATGGAACCTTCTAAGGTCAGCCCATCAATAAAACTCGGAGAAATGGCAGCATCGTTTCTTCCCAGGGTCATCATCTCACCTAGATTCTGAAACCTGGCACCCCCAATAGGAACAGATATAGCATTAGAAGTGTGTGTGTAGATTACAGAATAATCAAACAAACTGAATGCAATAGTACCTAAATGGTAAAAGTGGACGCCCATTGATTGCAGCCCACAAATTCCAACCAGTGAAGTCTGCTTGCTGAAATGCAACCTGCAAGGTAAAGGAAAACAATCAGAAAATAAATATGATGTTATCCTGAAAATTATATACATGTCATAGGATATCAAGCAGCAGTTACACCTGTGCAGTGGCTGGAAGAATCCTTCCATTTGAATCCCTTAACGCAGAAGAGTCACCAAGGGCAAATATCCGGGGGTGACCCTTGACACGAAGTGTTTCATCTGTTTCAGCTTGTCCTCGGGCATTAAGTGGAATTACAAATGGTTCATCTGAAGGTTCCAGCTGAGGAAGAGGAGGCTTGGTTCCAACAGTCCACAATACCAGATCTGCTTCAATGATTTTGCTTTGCATTCCCCTTTCAGCAGGTTGTAGCTCCAATATATATTTCTCAAAATCAGGCACTACTTCAGTACTATTTTCATCTACTCCTGTCAGGGGATCTGAAGACTCTAAATCACTGAGCCTCCGAATACAGCGGACAAAATAACCCAATAAAAGTTCGACTTTCCTTGATGAAAGAACCTAACATCCATAGAACAGTGTTTCCTTTCAGAAAACATAAGCATTACTTGCTATAACATTGGTAATGGAATTAGGCAAGAGGAATACAATTGAATGACATGCAAAAACTAAAGCAGTAATAGCTGTGGAAACAGGTTAGTTGCATGCTGGAGAAGCTTCAACATTGAAAGCAGGACTTCAAGCAGATGGTTTGAAAAACATTGTTTTCAATTTCATCGAGTGGCACCCATGTAGCATTCAATTAGGGCTAATGCTTATATGATTGCAATAAATCTATTTAAAAATGGGCGTCAAGAGTTAACTACAGAATAGGAGTGAAGTTACATGAAAGGAAATTATATAATTCCAAACTGCTCAGAATTTCTTCTTCAGAATATTTTGGGTAAACAATTAGGTTTATATATTACTATGCAGCTCTCTCTATGTCTTGAGAAAATTCAAATAAGTCCCTATGGTTTAAAATTTGTAATAGGAGTACTTATTATGCGAGGACAACAATCGAGCCTTATCCCACTAGGTGAGGTTGACTACATGAATCACACAATACCACTAGAGTACTTACTATAGTGTCAAAAAAATAATTGAAAAATTAAAAATTTATAGAGATTCACCGACAAATTTCAAGGTTTAGGGACCTATTTGAAATTTAAAAAAAAAAATAAAAAAAAAATATATATATATATATATAGGGGCCTACCAAATAATTAATCAAAAAATTATTGAGTCCTTATAAATGACTAAAGTACTAAACATGTTTACTTAGGCATCATGAGGCTTACGAAGAAAATAGTTTTCAATCTTAGCTATGTCCTACTAAAAGAAGAAGCAACACCTAATTTGAGCAAGGATCATCTTGCCTTATATGATGATCAGGATTACATTGGGTTACATTTCTTCAACCCAGGCAATAAACGATCACATTTTAATTTAAGCATATATTTTTTGAAGTTACTAGACAAATTAAATTTTATTCAACATCCTAAAAAATTGTTGCACATAAAGCTCTAAATATCTGGCTTCACTCTGTTAAACTTTATTAACATGAAATAGGGAAAATAATTATTTGAAGAGAGCAGTGAATCTCACTGTCTTCCATAGAAGGAAATACAAAGCCAACATCATATTCATAGTGGATCATCACCTAATTGCATATGATTTTCAGAGTTGTACAAAACAGATATTCAGGCTCCAATAAGCATAGAATATAAAATCTAACCAACTTACTTTTAGTGCAACTTCTCTATTGCCAGGTGGGGCATTTGGGCAAATCATTGTTTCAACATTAATAGCTCTCACAATTCCTCTATTTTGTAATCGCTCTGCCAGTGTTGCAGCCAATTCAACTCCAGAGTAGCCACAACCAACAACAGCCACACTAATTTGAAAGTCCGTACCAAAGGTCTTTCTCTCTAATTTTGTTAATTTATCATTGACTTTCTGTAACAAGAGACAAGCATGTAAAAATCAATGAAGTATAAATATTGCAAGATATAGACTGTCCTAGATATTAAATATTTGAGAGCACTCACACGTGCATCTTCTAGCGTTGAGAAAGGAATTGCAAATTCTATTGCCCCTGGTACAACATCCAGTTTAGCTTCAGCTCCCAACGCAAGAACCAGCCTGGCTGTCCAGTGTGAAGAAAAGAAAAAGTTCAAATCAACAGATATGGTGCAATTCTATTTACCATAACACTACAAATGTATTTCTATTTCATTTAACAATAAGAAAATTCATTTTTCTTTTACAGATGATTTAAGTACACAAAGGAGCATTTCAGCAAACTACATCAAAAGATCCTACCCAAACATTCTAATCAGCTGTCAGCATTAAGCACGGTCACAAGAAAATAACAGAAAAAAAATACAAATGTAGTATGCTACCCATCAATTACAAATTGAAGAAACTAAGCTAATATGCAGAACACAGAGCCAGCGAAAAACATATCACATTACTGGTATAAAAAATAATTGTTCTCAGAAAACACTGAGGTACTTAAACAGTGCAGATTGTACCAGTCATATTCAATAAGAAGACCACTTTCAAGATGAACAGTTCCTCCACAACTAGATGCTTTGGATCCATTCATTCCCCAATGATCAGAGGGATTCAAAACTTTTACTCTGTCTTTGAAAAACTGCACACTAGTGTTTGCCAGCAAATCTGAGAAACGAGGAGCTATTTCCCATTCGTCCACTTCTGCATGCCATAATGTAATTCTGTTGAATTATTTTGGAATAAAGAAGAAAACCACAATTGTTGTTTAGGTTTAATAAAGCATACCTCCAGATAGAAGCTCATACAACATTGGCTTGAAAACAAAACGTTCAGACTGGTCGACAAGAACAATCTGCTCCATATTCAACAAAGAATTTATTTTATTAAAACATCACAAGTAAACAAAAAGTGTATAGAAAAACCTAACAGTTAAGTCACCGGGAATGGATATAAGACATTGTAATCATAGTTGTAATAGAAGAAGAAAATAATTTCTGATCAAACAGTCATTCGCAAATGTTAAAGATACTGCTGTGATTCTTTTTCCTTTTTGTTTCATTGGTGGATGTACTGACACAGCCTTTCATCCAAGAAGAGGCTCCTAAGTTCCTTCTATCATGGCTTTTATATCAACTTCCATGCAGTTGAGTGAATTGAATTGGAGGATTATCCTGAGCTAAGAAATGTAAAAGCAAGCACTAGAACTTAGCAGTTAGCAGCTTTAGGTTAAGGAAGCCTATATAACTGAACATAAGGTAGGTAGTTTTAGCCGAGTATAGGACAATAAAATGATATTTATTAAGTCAAAATAACGGTGAGCTAAAGACTAAGTGAACATATCTTCTTGTGTTATCATTGGTTCATGAAATTTAGAAGCATATCTGAAGTTTAAAATGATTATGATTCTGAACAAACAGAGTAAATCTTACGGGTTTAAATGCCTATTGCATCAGTGGTAACACGCATTTATATGTCCATTGCATCGAATTTTTTTTACAGATACTGACAATATGAGCACAAGCAATCATAGAGTTTTAATGCCCTATCAAACCAAGAGACATCAGCAGTCATATAAACCTGTTATCTGATGAAATGAAATTCCATAAGAGAGCGTGATTTTGAAGACAACTTACCTGTGGTTTTTTATCATCAGGCCACTCCAATGATTCCAACCTTAAAGCAGTATATAAGCCCCCAAATCCACCGCCTAATATGCAAACCCTAGGTTTCTGCAATCAAATAATTCTTTTCCTGTGAATTCCATGATGAAATTTCAAACACAACCTGGAACGCAGGTTCCCCAGGCCAATCACGCATGCAAATAGATCCGATATCCAAAAGAGAAACTGTAACTATTCGAAAACCTTGTTATCCGGCCACGCAAAATTCGTAGGCTCCTTTTCGGCTTCAGATATCTCCTCCAGAACACCTCCATTGCCGCCATTTTCTCCCGAAGCGAAAAACCGCAATTGCAATCGTTTCCTGAGAGAACTTGAGAACACGGACGAACCGATTCCCCTGCTTCTCCGAAAATTCGGAATTAGCGCGCTCCATTGCTTCGCTCCGCCTGAAACAGCAACGATAATGCTGATGCAATGTAATTATTAAAAGTAGAAAAAATAAAAAAATAAAAACACCGATAACTTTCCCCCGGTTTTCTCGTAGTTGTGAGTGGGTGAAATGATGAATGATAGAGGAAGATGAAGAAGATAACATACGGTGAAAAGCGACGACGGTGGGAGAGACCGGTGCAGCTAAAGCAATGTGCAACATTGTAACCAGAGAAGCGAAAATCAGATTGAACGAAATTCAAATTGAGTCACTGAAATTGACTTGGGTTTGAGTTTGGTTTCATCGCCAAAGAAATGAGGAGTGGGAAACAAAGAGAAGAGGGTGGAAGAACGAAGAAGTGAGGTAAGCGTTAGTTGCAAGCTTTGCGGCTGTTCTGCGTCCACGCTTTCTCTCTCTCCTCATCTCTTTTACCTTAATTTTTTATTTTCCATTCAATTTCTTTATTACTTTTTAGTTACATAAGTTAAGATCTTGTTATTATAATATTTAGATATTACACTTCAAAGATATTTTAATTAAGATTAATTAAGTTTTTAGTTTTCCGTGCATTTTGAAATTTTTATTTTTAAATTATTTTTTTAAAAAAAATTAACCTCCAAAAAACATTTGTTGTTATTAAAAATTATATTTATGTTAATGTCATCTTTTAAATAAGACAGATTAAATAAGTTTTATTACATTAGGAGAATAATTATAAAACAAAAATAATTATTCATTTTTCTCTTATTTACAATCTAATATTCGTAGTCATTTAAATAGATAATTCTACACTTAACAAATATTATTAAGGTAGGAACCATTCATAATAACAAGAAAAATCTTTAAAGACCAATTTTTTTTTAAATAATTTAAGAATAAAAAATTCAAAACCCACAATTTAAAGACTCAAAACTTAATTAATCCCTTTTAACTATTAGAGTGTATTAACAATCAATATAATGGGTGTATACTTTATTAATAAAATAAATAGATTTTATATAAAAATATCTTATAAATATACCCATATTATTTATTTTATATTTATCCGCCATTCTAATATATAATTTTTTCCAAAGTCTAATAGGAAAAAAATTTATGTTCAGACATCATGATTCTTGAAATCGTTTTTCAATAAAATATGTTTTATTGACCATTAAAAATATTTATATAAATTTCTCAACAATAAAAAAGTTACATAATATGTTTACTATTTATTTTAGTATAATAAGAATAATATGATATTTTTATTAGTATGATAAAAAAACAGAAAAATAAAATTTTCACCAAATTATGAAAAAGATTTTGTGGAAAGCTTTTAAAAAATATTTATGGGAAGTATTATTTTCTCTAAATGTTAATGTTTTAAAATGAATATTAAATATGAAAAACTAAAAGTTTTTTTCCAACTAAAACATCCCCTTACAATCAATAAGACGGTGTAATAAATTTATACTACAAGTCATTCAGCTATAACTAATTTTCAGTTCCAATTAATTTTTCATCGATTAACTTTTGCTAACATAGCCATAGTAGATTAATTTTATAAAAAGGAACCAAATAAAATGAATTATAACTTTTTAAATTTCAAATTATTCTTATTTAAATGTATTATCATTAAGAGATTTAGCATTAGGTTTAATTTTGTAAAGATAAAATAGTTATTTTATAATCTAAAGTTTTTTCCCCATCAAACACACCCTAAATTTGAGAGGTAGAAAATGAGGGTTAAACAATCAAATAGATTACGATCCATCTACTTTCCTTATGTTTCATTCTTATTTTTAAAAATCAAACAATCAAATTAGTTTCCTTCTATGGGCCACCAATCCAAACATAACTTAAATATTTAATACATATACATATTTAGGACTTTAATTCGTTATTATTAATTAAGCTAAAACAACAATGTGTGATCATTCTGATCACGTGCTCAACACAACGATCATATTATATAATGTCATACCACTAAACTTAAAAGCTAAAAAAAAAAATTAATTTCATGATAAGTTATCACCAAATGTTTGATTAACCAGTATAAGGTTGCTTTAGTCTATTTCATGATTTCAAACATGAATCTTGTACATATAAATATGTTAACTACTTGTAAAGAAAAATTTATCGTTCACAAAAATCCTACACAACTTAAGCAAAATTACTTTTCATGAAAAATTCTTATAATTTTATACATAAAATTCAACTAATAAACTAGTCAGATTAATTTATAAGCGACTTAGCAAATATGTTCTTAACGTGGATTTATTGAAAGATTCCTTGCTTAAAAATATTAATAAAATATATTAAATACAATTATTAAATATTTTGAATTACGTGAAATGATAAATAATATCAAACATTATTTTTTTTTATCGCTACAATGAATACTCACTCCAATAAAATCATTTCAATTTTCACAATTAATTAGGATAATATTACAGTCGTGTAATCATTAAATATATTTTATTGTTTTGAAATATATTTTCTCATTGTAATCATAATCACATGAGATTAACTTATAATTTCATAGTAATTTTATTCGATTCTGACGAAATCATTTATTATACATAATACATATAATTTCATATAAAAAACCAACTTGTGAAATTAACTTATAAATGATTAAAGTAATTCACCTGGACATGTAATTATTGAAAGGTTCCTGCCTTAAAAATATTAATTAAAGTATTAATTACATGAAATATTAAATAAAAAATATTTTAGTAAATAATAAATATTATTAAATATTTTTTTTCCTAAAAAATGAATAAATACTTGCTCTAACAAAAACCCTTTCAATTTTCAGACGCTGCTGCCTATCCCCTTGCGATCGAACAGAACAGAAGAGAGATGGGGGACGGAAGTGGGAGCCGGTGGAGCAGGGCGGAGTGGGTGCAGCAGTACGATCTCTTAGGAAAAATCGGCGAAGGCACTTACGGCCTCGTCTTCCTCGCCCGAACCAAATCCCCCGTTGGCACTCCCTCCAAATCCATTGCCATAAAAAAGTTCAAGCAATCCAAGGACGGCGACGGCGTCTCCCCCACCGCCATCCGCGAAATCATGGTAACTAACTCTATTCCTAACCTAACCTTTTCCTTTCCTCTTTCAACGCAATTTTTCATCCGCTCCTCTCTCTCTCTTTTGTTATTGCAGTTGCTGAGGGAGATTACGCACGAGAACGTCGTCAAGCTCGTCAACGTACACATCAACCACGCCGACATGTCTCTCTACCTCGCCTTCGATTACGCCGAGCACGATCTCTATGTTGGTATATCCTTCCATCGAGAAGCATTTTTCTTTTCTGTTGGGTGTGAAATAAATTGCTGTGTGAAATATGGCAGGAAATTATTAGGCATCACAGGGACAAACTCAACCATTCCATTAATCAGTACACTGTTAAGTCTTTGCTCTGGCAGTTGCTCAATGGACTAAGCTATCTGCACAGGTCTGAATTATTAACTGAATTTGAACATCACTCGTATTTTTTTTTTTTTTTTGAGTGTTCCTTTTGTAAATAGATATAATATTTTGCATTTTTTTTTGGTTGCGTAGTAATTGGATGATACATCGTGATTTGAAGCCATCGAATATATTGGTATGGTTTTGGCTGCCTCCTTGCCGCTGTACACTGACTCGTTCTTTTAATGCTAGCTATAGTCGTTAGTATTTCGAAATTTCAACTTTGTTTCTCAAGTTTTGATTAGTGTACTTTGTTTTTTTTGTTGATTGAACTTTCTTTGGCCAGGTTATGGGTGAAGGAGAGGAACATGGAGTTGTTAAGATTGCTGACTTTGGACTTGCGAGGATATATCAAGCTCCTCTGAAGCCGTTATCTGACAATGGGGTATGACTCAGGCTGCGTCTAGAATTGTTAAGCAAAATTTATATTTGAGGCCTAGTTTTTATTTTTTGATTTGTAGGAATCGAAGATAGGTACTTAGGCCTAGTTTAATATAATAAATTATTAGTCAAAATGTTAAAATGAAGTAATTTTAAAATCTCATTATCAATAGATAATATGGTTTAATACATTTAATCTATTTTGCAACATAGTTAATCTCCAATAGGATTTAATCAATTTTGCTAAACTTATTTTATATGCGATGCATCTAGAGAAACACTGTAAACGTTGATCATGATAGTCCCTGATTTTACAAGACCCTCCCCCCCCCAAAAAAAAAAATTGAAATCTCTGAGTCAAATAGAAATAAAGTATATATTCTAAATTTTGTTCAAATTGGCTCTCAATAGAAGAAATAAATTAACCTAATATGTACATAAAATAAAAAAATATGAAAAGAATCTTCAATTGAATTTGTGATGTGTTACACTTATCACTAATAATTTAAATTAACAATATATAATTTTTTAAATGTATAACTTTTTTTAAAAATGATTGGGGACCTTAGACAACTACCTATTTGGCCTAAACGCCTTATCTGGTCTGGATATGACCATACGAGGCATTTTTTCATTTTCATCAACATGTTTTATATCTGTTGTGTCATTGATATATGTAAGAAATCTTGACCTGCATGTGCACTTGCACACACATTAAATCTTAGGATCTAAGAAACCAAAGTCTGGCTAAGTATATAATGTAGACAGGAAATCCTTAGAATAGAGGTGCATACTATCCCAGCTTTCTTTCACAAGCAGAATGATGGATATGTTGGTTTGAAGTTTACCTTCTTGAACTACCTTGTCTGCTAGCGTTCTCTAGTGTTTTGATTCCGCACACATGGGTTGCTTAAACATTGTTTGCTCTCATTTGATTATTGGTTTCTTGAATATAAGAGATACTAACATGCAGGTTGTTGTAACCATTTGGTATCGTGCACCTGAGTTGCTTCTTGGAGCAAAACATTATACCAGTGCTGTTGGTATCCTTTTATTAAAGCTTTACTTTCTTTATGTGTTGGGTATCAAGGTGATTTTCTTTTTTGTTTCATTCATATTTGCCAGTCAAGGAATTGCTGTGCTGTGGCATAGTTAGCTTCATAGTTACATGTTTTTTGGTTCTGTTATCCCCAGTTTGACTTGAAACACCTGCTTAAATGAGCCATGTTTTTGCTGACACCTGCTTAAATGAGATGTCCACAAGATTGACATAATATTTACATATTAATTTATCCATTTGGATGTTGGGGGAAGCTTCCACTATGGTACACATAATCCACAATTAAACTTGTCTATAGTGTATAGTAACTGAATGTGTCTGTAGCATTTTCTCACTATTCTAAAAGTGGTCCAGTACTCGATCATTTTTCCTTAAATATACATTTAGATATGTGGGCTATGGGATGCATTTTTGCTGAGTTGTTGACCTTGAAGCCACTATTTCAAGGGGCAGAAGTCAAAGCTACATCAAATCCCTTTCAGGTACTTGATGCAATAACTTATAGCTTTCTGGTTCTGTAGTTGAATTCTGTGCCGTTGATTTAGTTTTCTTTAGGTTGGTGTTGAAGTAATTTTTATATTAGTGTAGTCTTCGCCTTTTGGATTTTGTATAATTGTTGTTCTCTCTATGCAGCTTGACCAACTTGACAAGATATTTAAGGTTTTAGGTAATTTATTTGCTTAGAGTTTTTCTTTTTCCCTGCTGCTGGACATTCATTCTGTTGATGAATATTCTAGAGCTATATCACAGGACATTGTTACTGTGCCAGGCCATCCCACATTAGAAAAGTGGCCTTCCTTAGCAAGTCTTCCACATTGGCAACAAGATGTGCAACATATACAAGGACACAAATAGTAAGATCTTTTGATACTATTGTAGGTGATGCTACCAATTTTCATTATTTATGTGATTATACAATTATATGTAGGGATCATCTTTTCCTTTAGTATGTAGTCCTTCCTTACTTCCTCCTTTACTAACCTATTACTCTTTGAATTTTAAAATTAATTTGATTTTTTTCTACCGTGAAATTAACGGATTTTCTTTCTTATGTGTGTAAAGTGACAATGCCGGTCTCTATAATGTTGTACACCTGTCTCCAAAAAGCCCTGCATATGACCTCTTGTCAAAGATGCTTGAGTAAGTATTTTCCTTCTTACATTTTTAAAATTTTATTTTTGCTATGCCCATACAGAAAATGAAAAATGATGTGTTCCATTTTCCATTTGAGTAATCCAAAATTGAACTCAAGGTGCAGTACAATCACTTTTATATACTTGTGGTTTGTATTGACACTCCCTCCTAAATAGTGATAGGGTGGATAAATGGGTCACAACATTTCCTTTCTTTGCCCAGGCATTGATACGTAAAATATGGGCCTGAGATTTTATTACTTTTACTTGTAACTATATCATTATCACCTATTACCCCTGCTAACTTTTTGTTGATTTAATGGTCATGATCTCTAGTTTTTCAGTTTCAACCTCAGTCTATCTCTTCCTGCTTTGTATGTTATTTGAATGGGTTTTTTTTTCTTGTTGATACACTAGTCAATCTGTTGAATAATCTACATGGTAATTATCCTAATTGTGAAATGCTGTGATGCAGATGCTTTTAGTGTAAATTATTCACCATGTGAACCATAAATCAATTTAGCATCCAGATTCTAGGAATTTGTTGATATTGAGAATGAATTTAAAGGCCCATTCTACTACCCTAGATATGTCTTAGAATTTGGATTAAGGACCTAACTGTACCCTACAAACCTGACTTGTAAGGTGATGACTGCTCAAACTTTTATAAGCTCTATTTAAGCCATATCTCTAGTTGATGTGAGACTAAACACTACCCTTGAGGTTGCAATTAAGGCAGCCCTCAAAGAGGCCACAACTAAGGCGTGCTAAGGGTGACCACTATCAAGGCGACTTTCTAACACTCTTCCCCATGCTCTGGGCTGCTAGCTTGGAGTGTGGCAATGCAAGTGGCCCAATAATATATCTAAGATAGACTCTGATACTATCTTAGAATTTGGGCTAAGGACCTAATTCAATCCCATAAAACTGACTTGTAAGGTGAGACTATTAAGCTTTATAAGCTCTATTTAAGCCATATGTTTAGTTGATATAAGACTAAACACCGCTCTTGAGGTTGCAATTAAGGCAGTCCTCAAAGAAGTTGCAACTAAGGCGGGTGCCTTCCAGCATCTTACAATAATTTACAGCATCTGAAATTATCTTTGAGGATTAGTTTCCATATTTCCTTATATTTGATGATTTGTTTCTTTATTTAATTAAGATTATAATATAGTATTAGTATGAATAAATGTTAGTGCTGTATGTCTTTTGTAACATATACAACTCATCATAACATATCAAGTCAATATCAATTTTAGGGTATTCAATATCTTTCATCTCCTTTTCCTCCCTTTACCTAAAACCTCATAATTTCACACAAAATCCCCCCCCCCCCCCCCCCCCCCCCTTTTTCCTTCTCCTTTTCTTTTTAAAATGATAGGATAAATCAACCATCCCCAAAGCTTAGCTTTTAGAGAAAAGTCATGAGTATTTTTATATTTAACACTTTCCAAACAAATCTTTTGGATATGAAGTGGGTCATGCACAAGCCCACCTACCTTATACTTAGTTTCAACTTTTTTATTTATAAGAATGGAGGCAGCAATGATTGAACTCTAGGCCACTTGATCATAGAGGCTCTAATAGTATGTTATAGACCCAAAAGCTTATGCTTTACAATGAAGGCACATTAATGTTTTTACATTTAATAATGGATTGTGTATTTATGTGCAGATATGATCCTCGTAAGCGTTTAACAGCAGCACAAGCTTTGGAGCATGAGTAGGACTCCTTCTCTTCTCCTTTGTTCTTGTGTCTATTATGTGTGTCTAACCTTGAAAAGTATGATTTTAAGTTTTTTAAGTTATTGGTTTTTCAATGTTTACTGAAATCTTCACTTAGTTTTACGTTTTCCCCCATGTATGTTCTATTTCTTGATATATTGCCTATGGTGCACTGAAAATGATGTGGTTGCTATCTTGTTGTATCAATATAGTTAAGGACTGTGCATTGTGACTTTTGGTTATATTAGTTCCGTTTTTGTAGTTCAGCTGTTATCTGACAAGCATCCTTATGCTCTGTTTGCCAGGTATTTCAAAATTGAACCATTACCTGGACGAAAGTAAGATTCTGCCTTCCCATTGTTGGTTATTCTGGGTTGGCTTTTATTCTTAAATTCAATGGATAAGACCTGTTCCTATCATTCTTGATTATTTCTAATTTATTTAAAATTTTGTTTTGGAAGATTTATAAACAAAAATGTTCGTGCAGTTATTTTGTGTTCTATAAAAAAAAATTGTTCTTGTCCTCATGAAGCACTATTCCACCAATGTTTATTTTCTTTAACTGAACATTTCTGTAAAATCATGCTCAGTGCACTTGTACCCTGCCAACTTGGAGAGAAAATTGTAAATTATCCCACTCGTCCAGTGGACACTACAACTGATCTTGAAGGGACAACCAATCTGCCACCTTCACAAACGGTAAGCAATGATGGTTGAAAATTTGTTGCTACTATATCATTCTAAATAGCAATTGTGTATACTTAATATATCGTTGGCCTATCTCAATCTTACTAGTCTCGTTATAGATTTAAAATTTTCATAGAGCAGGGCATGTCAAAATAGTGGATAATATTTGTCCTTAAATCGTAATCATCTTTTAATGAAATCTTATAGACTGAAGTTTACTAGGAGCAATGAACATTAGAGAAATTAAGGCTCATTATTTTTTTTTTAAGATAAGGCAGTACTTCAAATTGTAAGAGTATTGCATATTTAGAGGAATGAAGGATCATTTTCAAATGTTTGATGTACCTTGAATTGTGTACATACAATTTATGTTATGACTTTGGGTTCAGTGCCTTGGTGGGTGGTTTAGTCAATTCCTCTTTATTGCCATAATCATCTAAACAATATTTGCATGCAATGTTGGTGAATAGAATATAAAGAATTTGTTGATATGTGGGTAGCCACAGCTGGAGTTTTTATTGTGTGAAAAATTTATGGTTAATCAGAGTTATAGGATGATAAGGAGTTATATTTATAATGATAAATTACTTTTTCATTTGTCAATGAACAAATGCTTTAAGATGTTAAGGAAATGAGATTGGGTAAATAGGCATTATATAAGGAGGAATATACGAGGACTAGAAAAAGAGGGGGGGGGGGGACAGATAGAGGGAGGGTGAACACTTGTTTAAATAAATTTATGATATCTTTGGAAGGTATATTATTTTGAAACTTAATTGATGACCACATGAAGCTCCAGCCGAATAATGTTAACCAGAATTTCTATTTTGAACTTCAACTCTTCCTTTGTTCATTCAATAAAATCCTCCTTATAACCTTCCAAGGAAATAACCTTGTTTTGCTTTTCCTTTTGTATACAAATTGAGAATTGATTGCAAAAAATAGAATAGATTGAATTTATCTTGGGTAACCCATATGTAATGGAGTCCATCCAATTATAAATCTGACATCTGAGTACTTATTATTGAAAAAGAGAACTTTTAGGAGTCACTTTCTTTCTCTGAAAGCCATATGGCTTCTCTTAAATCAAGTATCTCCCATTTTTAAAAAATATTTTATATTATTAAATATTATTGCTTAAACTTAGTTAAATTTCTATTTGAATTTAGTTTTCTAGTTTTTGAATTTTAACACACCATATCAAATTAATAGACATAGAGATAATGTGTTTTGATTCAAAAAAACTATTTTTGTAATTTCCTTTTTAATTTTAAAAAAAATTATCTGTTTAATCTATTCCTATCTAATAAAATATAATTCTTAATATTTGCAATGGATAAGTTTCTCATTATACTTATCTTAAGATATGTAATTTCACCATTGTTTAACAATATTGATATGTTTCTACTATATTTTAAAATTAATGTAAAATTTAAAAGTATCCATGCATTAACTTGCTAGTTTTATATTTCTTTCAGATAAGGGATCTGCTTGGAGATTATGTAGATGATAATTAACATTAATAAAGTTCAATTACATGGTGCCATGATGTTTATGAACATTTTCAATGATTTTGCTATGTCTAATAGAACATAGCTGGCTTTTTTTTACCATATTGGTACAGTTCATGTTCAATTTTATCAGACTTGGATTTATTATTAAATTAGAGTAAGTCCTTCGTATCATCTGTGGATTGGTAATGATAAGTCAGAGTTGGTATTAATGAATATTGTGAAAAATATATTTTATACAAGTCATAGTTGAAATATTTAAATTTTATTATTTATATTATATTACAAAAGTTGTACACAGGAAAAATGACAACCTAAACCTTCATTATACCATGAGTCGTGTCCATAATATACAATTTTCCTAGATTATTTCTTTAATTAGATAATTAGTAAGTTTTTAAAAAAATATAAAAACCAAAAGTTATTTAAATCTTATATGTCATATGTGGCTTGCATAATTTTTAATTTACAACTCTGCAAGTCATACACAATATATACAACATACATATTTCTTAATATAAAATTATGTAAGTCTTAAAAACCCTAAATGTGTAATTGTTTGAAAAGAAATAATTATTTAACAAGCTCAAGTTTTTTATTAGAAATATGACAACCCAATTTTGAAATTATTTCTATTCAAATGGTTGAGTAAATTATTAAAATTAGTCATTGAAATTACATATATTAGTCATTTTAGTCCTTGAAATTATGACAAGGAAATTTTAGTTTTTTATATTAATAACTGTTGGCCATTTTAGCCCCTAATATTAAGAATCTGTCAATTTGATCCTTGATTTTGACAACTATAATAATTTTTCTCCTAATTTGATGCACATTAGTCCTTAAATTTGTTGTGTGTCAATCAATTTGGTCCGTAACATCAAATTCAGGGTCCAAATTAACAATAGTTGTTAAATTTATGGACCAAATTGATGGATTCTGTAATGTTACAAACCAAAATGACTTGTGTCAATTTAAGGGATCAAATTAATTGGCAATTGTGAAAAGTTAGGGACCAAAATTTCTATTTTATAATATCAAGGACTTGATTGAATTGTGTTTATATTAGGGACTAATTTGATGTTTTACTCTCAAATGTTATGTTTAGGGCCTATAAAATGTAAAATAAATTTTTTATTAAGAACACTTAGCAATCAACCAACAAAACTATATCATAAATTTAAGAGTAAAAACTCTTTAACTCGTTGAATTATTACTCTAGTTGCATTTCCAGACTCAAATATCAAATTAAGCACGGCCAGCCCTGGCACAACAGTAAAGTTGTGCCTAGGTGACTGGTTGGTCATGGATTTGAATCCGGAAACAACCTCTTTGCATATGTAAGGGTAAGACTGAATACAATAACCCTCCCCCATACCTTCGCATAGTGAGGAGCGAGCCTCTGGCCACTGGGGTACATTAGTTAGTTAGTTATATCAAATTAAGCATAATACATCTTAATTTAACATAAGTCATTGTAATTTCCCCTTTCCATCAAATTTAATGGTTGATTTTAATAGAGTTGAATGCACAAGTGCATATAATATTTGGAAAGAAATGTCTAACAGACAAAAAAAAAGAAGTAAAAAGCCCTGTTATCATAGGGAGAAGGGAGCTGCTGTACCATCAGGTACTTCTTTAGTGTCATATGGTGGACATCTTGCTGTCCAACTTCACATGGGACTTTTGGGCATACATCCAATCTCTGAAGCTTAAATTTCAGAACTGTATTTTAGATTTGAGTTTTGTCACTCCAACGAAGAGGCATCTAGACTTGGGGCTTCAGCAATTTCCTTATATTGGCATCTGTGACATCGGACATTTCTTTCCACAAATGGATAACTATTAGCAAGTAAAAGGGAAAAGGGGGGAAAACCCAAAGAAAGAATAATAGCATTCTGTTTGATGCATTTAAGGAAGAAATTGTAGAATTACTTAGTGCAGTATAGCCTTACTAATACGTTACTAAACAAGAAGCCACTCAAGTTCATCTGGTTTTGCTGGAAAAGATGTATTAGTGTATGTTCTTTTTTTAATTTATTTCTGTAAGATTTCCATTTGAAAGACATGCCTCTTTCACGCAACATAAATAATGCTGAATCATTGGTAAATAAAATGCATAGCTCCACTTCTACTAAAATGTTGTTACTTTCCCTTCCTGTGGAATGAAGTTTCATTTTCTTTCTCCTACTTACTGGGTGCCTACTCCATGAGATTAAATTATCTCTGTTTTTGATTGTTGGCATCCAATGCTGTAGAATGAAAAACTAGATCAAGACATCAAAAGTGAAAATACTAATTCATAGGATGCTTTTCAACCCATCTATTTAATCAACACAACACAATTACAAAATAAGACTTACGATAGTGACATTAGCTTCCAACTATAAAGGTTTCAGCCAGTGTTATTAAACCTGTTTCGACTTGGTCAGTTGGACTGGAAACCGGGCTCATAGGCGGATCAGTTTAGTTACTGGATCATTTATGGTATTATCAACTCAGTGCCACATTATCAAACAGGTCCCGAACTGGACTAAACTGGTGTATTCACTTGGACAGGACTGCACCAAAACCAGTTGAATCACTCCCCTCTGATCTTTTCAAGTCCTCATAGGCTGAACCGTGTCCCAAGCTGTCCCAAGTGATTCGACCAGTGATCCCCATTAATCCAGTAGCTTTACCAAGTCAATGTCTTTCAGTTAACACTGGTATCAACCAATGTCTTTGTTCAGAGGGCTTTTTTGAAATCAACACATACTGCTGTTATTCAGCCCTCTAATTGGTCCGCTATACTAATCCTCTCTGTTATGGAATCCACTGTAGTGGCTAAGGGCCGCTCTGTTCTACTGCACTGCTATAGCGCACTATTTAAAGCCCTGTTTTAATCAACAACTTGTGTTTACACGATAAAAAATGAGAGAATTTTCGAAAAGATGATGGTGTAGATTTTTCTGCATAGGGCAGTGAAGATTTAATAACATGGCTTTCTCTTTTTTGTCTTTTGCCCAAATATCAGGTGGATGGCATGAACATTTAACTGTCAAAATTGGATAGGAAGGGGAAATTACAATGAATTGTGTTAAATTAGGGTATATTATGCTTAATTTAATATGTAAGGAAGAAAGTGCAACTAGGGTAATAATTCAAGGATTAGGGAGATAAAATGCCTTTTTACCTTAAATTTAAAAATATTACAGCGCTATGTAAGTCATCTATGCCGTAACAGATTGCATAATTTTTTTAATTTTAAAAGTTATGCAATGTGTATAACATATGCGACCGACTTAAAAATTATGTAAGTTGTTGTATATGCCATATATGACTTATGTAATTTATTTAAATATCTTTTCAATTTGAAAACATCTCATTTAATTAAATAAATTTGCATGATTCTTATATTTTGGATATGATTCATGATAAAATAAAATTAAGTTGTCATTTTTCATGTATACAACTTTTGTAATTTAATTTTAATTATGTAAGACTTGCACAAAATATATTTTCCTCATTAATCATCAAGACCATTATAACTTTCCTTACAAAATTCATAGATGGTAGAGTAATAAATTCCGGAGTTGCACTAGTTTGGATATTATACTAATATAATTAAAAAAGACGGATATAATTACATAACTATTTATTAATAATATGCTAAGTGCCTTTTGTGCATATGATTGTCTGGTTCCTTGCTGAGCTTAAATATTTGTGTGTGTGAATAATATGAGCGTGAGCCTTGGTGCGTGATAAGGTAGCCTTGTGAACTAGAGGTTCAAATCCTGGAAACATTCTTTCTGTTTGTGGGATAAGACAGCATACATTTGCCCTCCATAGACTTCACTAGGTGGGAGCCTCGTGCTATGGGTCTTCCTATATGTGTGAATAATATGCTGAGTGGGATTTGTGCATTTGATTTCATTGTTCCTTTATGAAATTTAAGTTACCTTGGTTTTAAACATACCTATTTATGGTAAAGTATGGTTTTATACTAGCTTGTTCACAAGTTGTATGTCTAAACATGCTCTACTTTAGAGTTTTAATCGATCCAATTTATTTCTTACTTGTTTTGAGCCAGGTAAATGCAGTTTCTGGTAGCATGCCTGGTCCTCATGGGTCAAATAGATCTGTGCCTCGGCCAATGAATGTTGTTGGAATGCAAAGACTGCCCCCTCAAGCAATGGCAGCTTATAATCTCTCATCTCAGGCAGCCATGGGAGATGGAATGAATCCTGGGGATATCTCAAAGCATCGAGGTGTTCCACAGGCCCATCAGCCACAACAGGTTTAGTGTTTCATGGGAATTGGGAAAGGGGATCAGGGGTTTGACTTTTTTCTTTCTTTCTTCTTTTCCTTCTTGTGATATTCAAGTTTACTATGTTGAACAGTTGAGAAGGAAGGAGCAAATGGGGATGCCGGGATACCCTGCACAACAGAAGTCAAGACGATTATAAGGTAATGGAGTTTTGGACTTACGGCTCCACTTATTTGTGGCAATGGTGATAGACTGGTAGTGGTAGCTGTCATAGATATGAACTTCACTTTTAATTGAACTGGGACTCGGCTGGGAGGATACCTTTGAGGTGTGAATCTGAAAAATTATCTATTGTTATATTTGATGAGTGTATCAATCTTCTCATATTTTGTGTGGGTGATTTTTATGGAATAAGGTAAGGTTTATGAGAGTTCTATGGGAAAATTTAAATTATGCTTGTAATTTGATTCTTGTGCTATGGTTCTTGAAAATTGTATGGGAATCTCAAAATCAAGCATTACCTGATCCATCTCTTTACTAGTCATATGTTTTGTGGATTGTGGCAAACTTCAAATTCTACACATTCTTCATTTTTATTATTCCATCATTGTACCTGTTGGAATACTTGAACTTTAAGAGTTGGGAAACTCTTTATTTGCAAATAGCTTGTGAGAAGCAATATATTGTCTCATGGTTAGGTTTCTGCTGGAAGAGAGACTAAGTGAAGATAGATTTGGGGTCAATACTTCAGTACCTGAACTCATGCAGGACATTTCTGGACAGTGTTTGCCTTCAATACTTGCAAGCCTCACTTTATTGCAATCAAAGATTGGGTGCATTCTTCTCTGGAATTTTGATGCTAAAATGCCAAATGTATGCTGGAACACCAATGAAGCCATAAAAGGGAATAAACGTATGAAAGGGTTAAGCTACTGTAAGCACATGTATATCATGATTATAACAATGCAATTCTATTGTATTTCTTAGCTTTTGGGCAAGATCAATGTCAGTAAACCAAATGTTGATCATCCATTAGGTTTTCATAATGGAACTTTTCTTGATTAAATCTATAACATGCTACTTTGTATTTGTAGAATATTTTGCCTCACATGATTGAAGATAGTTCAAATATCACTTGCCTTTGGTATTTCCGTTTTGAATTTTTCTGTGATCACTGGAATCACAGACTTTTCACTCCCAAGGAGATTATTGAAGCTTTCTGTGAGTATGATGTAAACTTTGTTCGGAGACGTAGTAGTATGAAGATATGAAAAGCAGCAATTGGGAGAATTATCTGATCATACTTTTGGAACTCTAATGTTAAGCCAGTGTTAAGTATTTTGATATCATTGGCAAGTGGCTCTCTCGGTTATCATGAAAATTTTAAGATGCCATTCATTACTCTTCTGAATTTTTTTTATCCAGTTATTCAAAGATAGCAACATATACAATGAAATTAAGTTATGAAATTGTTTTAATTAAAGTGTAGAAATAAAACTACAGAAAATGTATATTCTTTTGGTGCTACAGAGAAAATATATGCAATGATTGAAATCTCATCTTACAAATGATGGGATTATATAACTTAAAATAATGAGATTGTATAAATTAATACAAAAAAATGATTTTTAAAAAATGAGTTAAAGTTAAGAAGATTTGGATTATACAACTTCAAAAGATCCTTTGAAACAATTAGTTCTGTTTAACTGGTATTCAAACACTAAAAGAATGAACTGTGTATAACTTAAAAGGTTTATCACTTTTCTCATAAACACACTGCGCATTCGAATTTCGGACCCTTCAAATAAACTCCGTAACACACTAAAGCACTCTTCACCCTCACGAAACACACAATAGTTGTGGTCCCCTTTCTTCCTTTATAAACCACATTCTCCTACACTCAGGTTCCATAAAACATACAAAATCATGGATGGCTTTGTTGTTGCGGCCAGCCCACACCCCTTTCCCTCTAAATGCTCCCACAGCTTGTGATCTGATTTAGGGTTAGGTTTTCACATTAAAAATGATTATTTAATCTTAAATAAAAATAATTTAAAATATATTTTTGATTTTTTATCTTAATATAATTTTTTTCTTTTGATTTTTTATCTTTCAAAAAGATTCATTTTGATCGTTTTAGAAATGATTTACAAAATATAAAACATTAAAGTGTTATTTTCAAGTTGACAAAAGAATAACTTTATTAATTTTCGTCAGAGATTATGTTTATTTTTATTTTTATTGGAAGATGTTAATTTGATAGACTATTGATGACAAACTCTTCATTTAAGAATTTAATACAACTAAAAATATTGAGAACTCACATTTAAGACCAATATTATTACGGAATTGCTAATTAGCACGAAAATAGTTTTCATACAATTAGCCCGAACTGTATTATATTAAAGAAATCATTTTATAATTTTTTTAACTGCTAATTGATAATTACTTAAAAAATGACAGCCATCCATTTAAGAGTTGGTGCCTTTTGTGCGCTAAATCTGTCGTGCTACATAGCACTGTTCATGTTATTAATAGAATTTAATATGTGCTAAGTCATACAAGATGGCAAATCCATTTATAATATGAGTAGTTTTTTTTTTTATAAAAAAGAAGTGATATCGATTTTCGTGGTGAAAAGGAAGAATAAAATAAATTCAATAAAGAAACACAAAATCTTTAAAAAATCTAATTTGATTAGATGGAATAAAAAAAAAAACCTAGATGAGTGGGTGTTTTGAGCTGCAAACTGTAGCTAGCAATTATATTCCGGAAAGATATTCCAACTTGACGTGGGTAATATACAACTGCAACAGAAAACTATAACAAATAAAAAAAAGGATGACGTATTTGGGCACATGGCTAGAAATTTTAAAACAGATACCAGATGGCTTATCTAATTGATGTTTAAAAGAATATTGAAAAAAAAGCTTTTTCTTTTAATTCCTAATTTTTTAAAATAAAAGACTTGGCTTACAAGAATTTTTCAAGTGGAACGCATTAAATATTCAGTTGAGACTTGAGATATGATACAACAAGTATATAACCATATTATTATATAGCCCACAGATTATACCTGCCATGCAACACTTCAAACAAGCTTTTTGTTGTTTTCCTTTAGGGAAGCAAGGCATCCTGCAATAAACAGCTTCTATCTAGTTCTGCTTCTGCCATTTATTTATTTATTTAGTCTCATGCATGATCTTATCCACCATTATTATATCATATAATATAATGTTCGTTTCCTCAAATGGCCTTCACACACGCATTGCACACACACATCTAGTTAAATCTCTTTCACTACATTACATAGCAGCAGCAGCATTTACAGCGAATCTAATGCCAATCCCATCATCCAATGACATACACAATTCCCTAAAACTGAAGGCCTCCATACGCCCACTTGCAAGTGCATGTTTTTCCCCGCTATAAAAACCACTTCATTTTCTATTAGGAGGGTTATGTTACTTGTGTAGTACTTGTGTTGTGCTGGTGCATTCTTCTACTTCAATTCTCAGCCATGTCGGTGGTTCCTTGCAATTGCAACCACACCACAGAGAAAGATAACCTTAGTGGTGAAAGTGAGAGCTTTCACAAGTTTTTTGAGTGCTGGATTTCTGAGCAAAAACAACATCTGAAGGACCTTTTAGCTGCTGAATCAACCCAGCTAATTAGTGATGAGGAGCTTCAGGCACTGAATGATAAGGTGGTTGAGCATTATGAGTACTACTACAAGGCCAAGTCAAGGTGTGCAAAGCAAGATGTATTGGCCATGCTGTCCCCAACATGGATGAGTTCCTTGGAAGAGGCTTTTCTTTGGATTGGTGGATGGAGACCAAGTATGGCATTTCACTTGATATATTCAAAGTCCGGCTTGCAATTCGAGGCCCGGCTCGATGAAGTCCTCCAGGGTCTAAGAACACATGATTTGGGGGACCTATCAGCATCACAACTTGCTCAGCTTGATGAGATGCAAAGGAGGACTATCTTGGAGGAGAGGGAGATCACTGATTTGATGGCAAGGCACCAGGAGACAGTGGCTGATGCCTCAATGGTGGAGTTGTCTCATGTGGTTTCTGAGATGATTAGAGCCAATCAAAGAGGAGAGGTTGATCAGAGTAAGGAAATAGAGAACAAGGTTGAATCAACTCTTGTGCTTAAGGAGGAAGGTTTGGAGAAGATTCTGCTGAAAGCTGATGAGCTAAGGTTTATAACACTCAAGGATGTTGTTGATGTTCTGACTCCAAAACAGGCCATTCATTTCTTGATTGCTGCTGCAGAGCTGCACCTGAGGCTGCATGAGTGGGGCAAGAAGATGGATGCAAGAAAATGCAATCAAGGTTTTGGTGAAGGTAAAAGCCACAATTCATCAAGTTGAAGATAGCAGCACTTGGATTGGAATCAAATCAATCAGAACAAGTTGAAGAAAAAAAAGAGAACATGAACATGGTATTTTTTTTTTGGGGGGGGATCAAATCAAATCAAACCATACTATGTATTCACAGCTTTTAGAAAAAAGAAAAAAAATGATTAGTTTGAAAAGCCTAGTCCATATGAAACAAACCAGGTCTCGATGTGTAATTTCATATTGGACCATCAAAAGCCTGCTTAGTTGGATTGGATCATTCCCATGTTTGACAATGCCAATCTTTATCTTTCAATCCACCCAGAAGGGAATTTAAATTTGTAAGCAAATATCCAGTTACATTGTCCAGTTACATTGATCAATTGCAATAAGGAAAGCGATGTTATAATTTTTCATACACTGGAAAAATAAAAGATTGAAGAAAGAGATGAGCTTGCGGGAGTTAGGATATAAGTCAAACCCACGACCACGAGCATTCACCGACAGAAAAACTCACAAGCATTTCTCTAAAACACAATCAGCTCTCAATAATTATAATAGACCTTTCTAGTAATTTGGGGGTTAAATTATTAATGGTAAATAAATGTGAACTTTTTTTTATTAGGAAAAAGAATATACAAATTGCTGTAAACTTTTGTAAATTAATAGAATTTTTGAGCTATGATATTTTGATCTAACTAATTCTTAATCTCTTGCTAATAATTGAATAAAAGAGTTTATTACAATAGTGGGAGTTTAAGAAGAAATTGGATGAAATAAAACTTAAAAAATTGCTTCTTTTTTGTTTAAGAACTTAAAAGTACTTGTATATATTGTGTATCTGGCAAGTTATTCTACGTAACAATTTGTTCGACTTGGTTAAAAGCAAAGATTGACTAAAATAAGTTTGATAAGTGTATAAGTTCATTTTAGTAATTTTTATTTTATTCCAGAAGTTATTCCTACTAGTTTTTACTTATAAATTACTATTTTTTCTATTATTTTAATCCTCACAAATTTACTTGAATTTTTTAATCTTTGTTCATCAATTACTTTATTTTACTGGCTTTTCATTAATTACTTATTGCATTGTTTACTTTTACTTTTAATTGAACTATTTGGTCACTAAATAATGCAGATATTCATATTTATTTTTTATAAATAAAATTGATAATTCATTTTATTTTAAAGTGATATTATTAAAAACTTATTAAAATATCAAGAATAATTTTTTTAAGGAATAAAACCTAATTTTTAACAATTTTAGTTAAATCATAATTTTTTTGTTGAAAAATAATTAATATCCTTCTTTTATTAAGATTGCATATAACTTATATAATTATATGTTAGGTTTTCAGTTGTACATCAAACACGGAAAAAAGATAAGAATTTATCATATTTTTATTCTTTCATATTCTTCTCTCATTTTGTTGATCATCCTTATCATATCTCATAAAAAAAGTCATCCTTATCATATCCTTAAATTCAAACAAATCCAATCAAATCTTTAAGTTCTATTATATTTAATTCATTTTGATTTTATAATTTTTCCTCAACCTAATTTTCTTTTAGGTTACTTCTTAAGTTAGAACAATTATATTAACTAATCCAGTAACAATGTTTAAAAAAAGAACAGTATTGTCAACCATACTATTACTAACCTATGAGTTTAATGACGCGACTATAAGTTTACACTGTTGTTCAAAATATTATTAATAATAGTGGGTGTAATATAAGATCGTTTTCTTTATCATGTATATGGGGGGAAATTTAAGTCAGGAAAGATTTGAGGAGTGAAAAGAAATAGGAAAAGTAAAATAAAACAAAAAAGAAGAAAGAAATATATGCATTATGAAGTGTGTAAGGAAAAGGATTGAATAGAAAGACGAAATTGGGATATATGTATGAGAGGTGAAAATGTATTGTCGCGACGCGTAAATAAACCTTAATCTGCGATCTTTTCTATTTATAACTCTAATTCATCATCATTATTAAGGAATTTTCCTTTTCCCTTTGTAAAATCAAACAATTGTGGGTGGGTTCCGTCCCATCAATCAATCCCTTATGCCGTTCTAATAAGGGTTCTTGGTGCTTTGAAGGTGAAGAGGATATTGAAATTCAAGGACTGACACAGGACTTATGACCAGAGCCAGAGTCAAAAAGGCTGAGGAGATCCTATAAGAAGTGGTAACAACAATTCTTGAAGTATCATATATGGTGAAGGACATTGAACCAAAACTAGTTCAGGACATTATTATTGAAGACCCATGAAAGGAGAGTGCTGTTGTTGACTTTCTTTTCTTCTCTTTTTTTGTTTTTAAAATTAAATAAAATTGTATTTTTTTTTTCATTTTATTTTTGTTTAATTTTATATTATTTTAGTGACCGACAGACTTGTGTCTTTTCATCTGCACCACTAAAAGAATTAAAGTGCATTCAGAAAAATATCTGTGCAGTGTAAAAGTATTCTCTAGATTCCACCCGTTTGGACTTACCCAAGACTATCCATCATCCTTGTGGTGTATTTCTTTGGATTATCCTTCATTGCTGGAAGTGACGCCTTCCAACGATCCGTAACCAGAATCATATCAGAAGGAATATGAAGTATTGAGGGAAAGAACTGCTAGTGGGGATCTTGGTGCTGCACAAGTCCAGGCAAATGCTGGTGTGGATCCTGATGTTGTGACTGCTATCCGGAGGCAACGGCTAAGTGAGATTGCACTATGGTTTTGTCCTTATAATAACAGTCACAATAACAACATTAGCAGTGTGGACACAGTTTCACAGATTGTTTCTGATCAGCCTTTGAATATTGTTACTGAAGATGCTGCCCCCGTACAAAATCATGCAACCAAGTGGGCAGTGAAGGGTACAAGGATCCTGCTTGCTACGGTGTTTCTTCATCTGCTAGACCAAATACTGGTTTTACTTAAAGAAGTTGCTTTCATCCTTATTCAATATTCTACCAGTATTTTTCAGTAAAAAAAAATACATGGTGGAAAGTCAATAACTGGAAAGAATAATGAAAATAATAAGGGGCAGGAAATTAATAATGGACTTTAGTTTAACCACTGAGTTGAAATTTAGTCAGGCATTCTGTATAATGATCGCCTATATGGGTCTTATGCCACCGCTTATCTGCTACTGAGATGTGGTAAAGAGAAAGTCATGGTTTTAAAGGTCATATAGTCAAGTTTAATATATAGGTAATAGGTCAGAAGCTGAAACCTCTAGATGATGGAAAACTTAGTGGTCTGCTCCTTAACAGTTTAGTCAGCACATCTTCGTCCTTTTTCATGGGCAGTTTGAAGATTTTTAGTTTATATTTGGGAGTTGGAAGGAGAAGAGAATGACAGAAATCAAAAAGAAAATAAAGGGGGAGGGAAAAAGAATAGCAGATTAAGTAATAACTAATAAGTTTCCTAATTTCCTTTCCCTTATTTGGATGATTAAAGTCTTCCAAAATTCAAATATTCAATTGGGTTTTGAGGATTACATGATAATCCTTCATTTTTCTCCACACTTCGATAAAGTCCCAAAGAAGGGTTAGCTTTACTCATAACCTTTTCCTTCATCTTAGCACACCCTTAAGATTTATCATTGAGAATGTCATTTATGTGTGCATACAGCTATGAAGCACGGACTCCAACCCTGACACCACGACACGATCAAATTCTAAAACATAAAACACGGGAACACAACACTCACACACACATTCTGCAATGTCCCACATTTTAGTTTCTTTTTTAAGATATTGTGGGAAATTTATTGAAAGAAAATTATTATGAACAAATACTAGATCATTTGTCATCTTGTTTCTTTTGATTGAATGAATGAAAGAGTAAGTACTCTAGTTTTTTTCATAACATGATAATGAATAAGGTTGTCCTAGTAACTTAAGAGCAATCTTTTGAAGTGTTGGTGCATGAGCACCATAAACTAGTCACCAAGACTTTGCATCCATTAGACCATTTATCCCTTAAAGAGTCAATATCATCAAAGTCTTCTCTTCCACCAAAAAAGTTTGCAAATTTTACATTCACTTGTCTTCTTTCATTATAATTTAAAATCTAATATTTTATCTTTTAAGATTTTAAAAAATATGATTTTGAAAAAAAAAAACAAAACAAAAGCAGTGTTGTGCCTGTTGGCTTCTCGTGTCCAGAACCGTGTCAAAGGTTTTTTTTTTTTTTAAAAAAAGTTGGACACGACAAATGCGTGTCTAGTGTGTGTCCATGTCGTCGGCGTGTCAAAAATGGGGACACCACTGTTTGGGGTTGTGGTTGGTGCTTCACAGGCATACAGTGATAACTGATAACATTGAAAGGTAAACTACAATTTGGGGCAGTAGAATTAGAAAGAAGAAATTGTTAATTATATTAAATTTGAATGATCAGATTATGTTTATGGTGTAAACTATTAAGTATATTCATTTTCGTGGATGCTAGTTGCTACTATAAGATATTTATTACATTAAGTCCTGAAGATATATCTAATAAAATGGGTCTCAGTTTTTGTTTTATATTGTAACTAGCAAGTATAATTTAGCTTAAAGTGATGCCAACCCAACAATCATTATTTCAACTTACTTTAGTTCTTGAAAAATTGTTTCCCAGGTGACATATTTCTTTTATTTAGGCAACTAGTTTCTTTCAGCTCGAATGATGGTACTGGATTAAGTTTTGGGAGAACATTTGGGTGGGGAATGTTTCTACTTTAGAGGCCTTTCCTTTTCAGTTTCATCTCTCTAGTCTACTTTTCTCAACTCACCATTAGCTGCTTTTATTCTATTTAGGGTCATTCAATCTCTATATTTGGGACTTTCATGTCAGTGTAGCTTTGAATGTTAGGGAAACTTGTGAACTAGAATCCACTTCGTTCCAACTTAATTGTATATGTCTCTCGGCCATTTATGATAGGAGAGTTGGACTTTGGATTTCTGTGGAGAGTTCTTTTGCATATCTTCTTTTCTGTTTCTAAGATATACTTCTAGTTTTCAAGATTCCTTTTGAGCCTCGACAAACCCATTCGGAACCCTAAAGGTTCCTCCAAGGTCAAGTCTTTTGTTTGGTTGATGGTGTTTAACAAGATTAATACAAATCACTTGTTGCTTGTGTGTAGGACCAAAACTTTGAAGTATGCAATTGTGGAGAGGTTTCACTATACAATGCAATATGCGATTGAGGGAATGTCTTCCGATTCGGTGTTTCACGTGAAGATGCTTGCACATCCCCAAATTCGTTTGGCCGAGTTTTCATCAAGTGTCGCACGATTCGGAGGGTCTGACTGAGGTTTCATAGAGTGTTGTGCGATTTAGGGTTTGATGCGTAGAGACTCGCACAACTCCAAATTCGTCTGATTGAGGTTATTGTCGGTTGTCATATGTGATCGGAGATCCTACGATTCTGTCATGCCGTCTGATTGAGGTTTATCGTCAGTTGTCATATGAGATTGTCGATCCTGTGATTCGATTTTTGATGTGAAGATGCTTCACGAAATACTGCTGTTATAGCATCATCATCATAATCGCAAACGTAGAATCTCTAATATTAACAAAAATCTAAAGAAAGCGAGATGCAAATGAATGATGCAATCGAATTTCAAAAGATTCTTCTATGCCGATCTGGGAGAGGACGAAGTTATATGTGAAAAACCTTGAGATGAAGAGTAGATACTTAGGAGGGAATGCAAAAGACTGGAGCATTTGGAGGTGAGTATTGAAATGGACTGTATATGATTTTATAAGATTGTGAGTATCACTCAATAGAATAATATTTTTCTTCCTTCATATATTATCATTTTCGCTAAGGTAACTATATATGAAATAACTCAATTTAGAAAAGAACTCAACTTTTGTATATTATAAATAGATTAGTTTTTTTTTTTTGTTATTTGTGCTAATATAAAATCCAACACACTAAATTGTCAAATCTTGTATACATGTCGGTTTAACAAATCATAACACTTCTTAATTTAAATGATACGTAGCAGCTCAAACATTGAGGTGAAATTTATTATACACTGAAACTCAGCTCTGGATAAAATAAGAAAACCGTTAATCTCTGCCTCTATAATTATACCTTTATGAAAATAGTGAGCAACATACTTTTTGTCCGTCGGCAACTACCTTTTAATATATTCCTAATTTTTACGGTGATTATCCGTTAGTATTTTCAAAAACTTAAATCGATTTCAAAAATACGTTTGAGAATAAAATTAATTTAACATTTCATTTGGTTACCCCTCTAAAATACATTCGAGAGTAAAATTTTACCTATAAACTTAATTTGAGAAAAAATAAAACTTTTATAAATTCATTTTACAAACTTAAATTTACAAATTTTAGTCCAAACATGTCCTCAACAAAAAATAATAAATCGAATTGAGTCAAAATTCAAAAGTAACAAATTAAATCAATAACTAACTATTCATTAATAAAATATTCGATTTGTAATTTTCTAATTCCTCTTCGACCCAACCTCATCGCTTTGGGCCTACAAAATTTACAGTGCTTATTTTGCGGTGTATTCTATTTTTGCGTAGTGATTATGAAACCACATAAATTTGACGATAGTACATATAAAATAAATAATAAAGAACAACTTGCAATCCAAGAAAAACGTGTCAAAACTATAATTTAATTTATCGTAACAGTATTTTGGTTGCAGTGTTGGAAGGAGGCAAGGAAGAAGTTTCCAAGAAGCTAATGAAGAGTGTCTCAAAAGCTGAACTAACACACTTGTACAGTGCTTCCAGTTCCACCTTCTCTTCATCTTCATATCCACTGAACTCCCATTTCTTTCATCTACTCTAAAGGGTTGTGAATTGTGATAATCTTAGGAACCAGAAGTCAAAGCATGAAAAGCAATCCCACTTCCAATGCCGAGGCTGTTCCTTCCTAATCCCAATCCCAATCCCAATCCCAATCCAAGGTTGTCACTTATATTCCCACAAACTAACACCAACTAGAGAAGCAAAAGCAATTTCCACGAACAAAACCAACTCTTTCAACAAGAATAAAGTATTTTTATTTAAACTCAACCCCCTACACTCTTCAATTTCTTTCATTCATTCATACATTTAAATAATAAATAAAAAATTATAAGAAAGAAGAGTTTGGTTGGATAGATAGAGAGACTGAGGGGGAAAAAAAAGATGAAGATGGGGAAAGTTGTGATGGTGGTTGCAGTGATGGTGTTGTTCAACATGTTTTATTGTTCAGCTTGGTCTGGTGGTAACAAACACAAAAGTGGAAGGAACTCGATTCTCCCAGGTGAAGCCATTTCATCATGGCCGAGTCTATTGAACCCTGCTGGCTCCTCTATTGTGTTCCCTCTTTATGGAAACGTTTATCCTGTTGGGTAGGTACATAGCTTGTTGTTCTCTTTGTTCAAAACTTTTGCATAAGAATATAGCAAAAAACCACTTTAGTTATTTGTTCCCAACAAAAAGTAATCTTTTGTGCACATTTTTAATTTGTTTTCTAAAGTGAAACGTCTTTAGATATTGATGGCGTGAAGGAAATTGGTATTCTGATATTGATCATTGTTGATTTCAATTTTCAATGTTTGAAGGTTCTATAATGTTACTCTCAATATTGGTCAGCCAGCAAGGCCTTATTTTCTTGACGTGGACACGGGTAGTGATCTCACATGGCTCCAATGTGATGCCCCTTGTACCCATTGCTCTGAGGTAATATTCACTACCTATATGAAAAGAAAATCCCCCTAAAGTTATTTCCTTTTTGAATCTTAATAATAGGCTAATCACCAATGTGAAGTGCCAAATCTTGAGAGATTGAAAAGCTCATCCTTGCTTATGAATGTAGGTAGAGATACATGTAATCTTTGTTTAGTTGAATTGAACTTGTCGCTTATTTTTCAGACACCCCATCCACTCCACAGGCCCAGCAATGACTTTGTTCCCTGCAGGGATCCCCTTTGTGCATCCTTGCAGCCCACTGAGGACTACAACTGTGAACACCCTGATCAATGTGACTATGAAATTAATTATGCAGATCAGTACTCAACCTACGGCGTGCTTCTCAATGATGTCTACCTTCTCAACTCTAGCAATGGAGTCCAACTTAAAGTTCGGATGGCTCTCGGGTTAGTTTACTCTCCTAGCTTTGCTTCAGCACCTCTCAACCATTTTTACTTTATTTACCTATGGATGTTTTCTTGATGTCTTGACATTTCTGCAAGCTTTCTTTTAGAAAAAGGCCTTGAGATAAAATACTCAGCAAAGTTGTTTATGCGTCTTAACTGCAATTGTAATTAGCAAGTACCGATACAGGTTAGAATGATGTGTACTAGTTAGTTATGTTGAAACACACGAACATTGAATGTGAGAACTTCAGAATGGACACTTGTGGCAGCTTACTCAAGTCTATGAAGCTGGTTAATTTGCGTGTTAATTGTTATGCATACTAACATTTAGAGATTTAAAATAATAATATACCAGAACAATTATGCTTTTCATGGTATATGTTTCCCATTGCGGGATGAGTAAAACTGTTTTTTTTTAATCTTACAAATTTCTTATGAAGACCAGAAATCCTGAGAAATGGAATATATTATCTTTAGATAATACGCTAGTATTGCCTAGAAAAATTTCAGAAAAACACTCCAATGTTGTGTGATCAGAAATGCTTGATCATGTCATCTTTACATCCCATGGTGATTACAATTTGTGTCATTTTGTATTTTTGTTGATAAATTCTTAATAGTTATCTAATGCACCTCTCTTTTTTATACCTTTCTACAGATGTGGATATGATCAAGTATTTTCACCTTCTTCTTACCACCCCTTAGATGGACTGCTTGGCCTTGGAAGGGGAAAGGCCAGCTTGATATCCCAGTTGAATAGTCAGGGCTTGGTACGAAATGTGATTGGACACTGTTTAAGTTCACAAGGAGGAGGGTATATCTTCTTTGGAAATGCATATGATTCAGCTCGAGTGACTTGGACTCCAATTTCATCTGTAGATTCGTAAGTACACCTTAAGAAATCAGATGCTCATTTTACATTTTCCGCACGTTCTTAATGATTCATAATTCTGCGTGCTTTGTGTCAGCAAACATTACTCAGCAGGGCCAGCTGAACTTGTTTTTGGAGGAAGGAAGACTGGGGTTGGAAGTCTGACTGCTGTTTTTGACACTGGGAGTTCTTACACTTACTTCAACTCTCATGCTTACCAAGCACTACTTTCTTGGGTCAGTTAAAACAATTTTCACTATATTCTCATATTTAAAGTATTTCCTTAAGCATAAGGCATTTCTTCTATAAGATCATGCCAGTTTCATCATTAAGATTCAAATTGTATGAAGAGAAAATAAATGAATAAAAAGTACTTTAACTTAAGTAATGGTTTTGCTAACATATACCCTTGAGGCTGATTCTAAGTAACTAAAAGTAGAAGGATTTTGTTGGAGAAGAAAGCATTTTATTTTATATTTTTGTGCCAGAAAATAATGGCAGGTTACTTAAGATTTGTTCAATTTCCCAAATGTAGCTGAATAAGGAATTAAGTGGAAAGCCCTTAAAAGTAGCACCTGATGATCAGACTTTATCTCTCTGCTGGCATGGTAAAAGACCTTTCACAAGCTTACGCGAAGTCAGGAAATACTTCAAGCCTGTGGCACTTAGTTTCACCAATGGTGGAAGAGTTAAAGCTCAATTTGAGATCCCTCCTGAAGCTTATCTGATAATATCTGTGAGTTCTACACTCTAACCTATCAATATCTTCTATGTTTGTTAACTTTTTTTCTGCTATCATAAGTAATTGATGCATTTCATGTGTGAATGCTAACAAACTGTTCTGCCAGAACCTGGGAAATGTTTGTCTTGGCATTCTAAACGGCTTTGAAGTAGGGTTGGAGGAACTGAATCTAGTTGGAGGTAGGAATTTTGTTGTGTTGTTACCATCTCTTTTCTTCTAGTTCCCATACCACTCGCATTACAATTCCTAACTTCATCAGCAGTTTTCATCAAAATGATGTGTAAACTCTGCACTATGTAAATCTTGGTATTTATTGTTTATGCAGACATATCCATGCAAGACAAAGTGATGGTGTTTGAAAATGAGAAACAGTTGATTGGTTGGGGACCTGCAGATTGCAGCCGTGTTCCAAAATCCGGAGATGTCAGTATTTGATTATAAAAAATACATAGTTCAGCCATGCATAAGGATGGTATATCATTAAGAGAATGATGTTGTCCTGCAGTTTATAGAGCAGGGTGATAGTACTATTAAATACTAATGTATGTTCGCTTGTGATTTGTGAATACAGTCTTGTGTATACTATATCGGTATATTGGAATAGGTATAGAGATCCATCAAGATAAGGATATTATTGTTGTGTTAGTGTTACATTCTGATTATCGAAGTAATTGGTTATAATTTAAAGGGTAAACACAATGCAAGTTGATGCAGTATGGATATACATCAAATATTCTGTAATTACCTGGCAGATCTCATGGATCTTTCTTTTCAGTTTTCAAGGATCTCAAAACTATCCAAGTTTCACTGCAGAAAAACTAAGTTGCAGTTCTTCATGTGTTTTTGTAATTGCTCTCTAATTAGAATTGGAGTTTTCGCTCAATAATTCACGAAAAAAAATATTCCATCAAAGGTTAGTATACATTATTAAGGTGAAATTTTAATATTAATTGAATAAGAACACCAAACATATTTAAGGATTTGCCTCCTCTAAAGTAAAGATAAATATGTTTACTCCTCAGAAACTTATAAGCTCATCTAATTAGTTTATAAGCTATTTTGTTGATAAAAAAATAAAGTGTTGATATTTAACATGTGCATGATTTGTTATGTATATATACGAAATATTATTGAACAGATTTTCTTATCACCGATTGAGATGATTTTTTTTCTTTTAAAGTGAGTGACTCACTTTGAAAGAATCAGAAGTCTTCCACATAAACTGCTTACTATATCTCAGGTTTTCTTTAGATACAGATCCCCAAGCCATAAAAAAGAACCACTACTTTTTAAAGCTCAATTTGAGATCCCTGCTGAAATATAATTTTTCTATAAAGAAAAGTTGCCCTCTCATCAAATAACATAAAGAACCACTACTGTATAATATCTGTGTCTCTTTTTCTCTTTTTTTTTGGGTGTAATATAATAACCGTGTCTTCACCTTTGGTAAGTACGCGCACTACGCAGCACCTTTTTGTGTTTTGAGCGTTTACTTTGCTTAGTTGTTTTCTTCTAACATCGTTTTTGCTTTTCCCATAATGTCATTTGCTTCAGACACAGGTTATTTTCAAGCTGCCAAACATTAAGGCCATGCTAGGCAGCACCATTCCAAAATACACGTGAGAGAACATCATAAAGGCAAGTTAATTTTAATTTTTAAAGCAGAAAAAGCCTTGTTTCACGAAGATGAAACCCTTACATTTTCATTTCAATTGCTGCTTACTTTGAAAATTAAAAAAAAAAATATATATATATATATATAATATAATATAATATAATATTTCACAGACATACAAAAAAATCCTACTACAATAGCAATGAAACAAGAATTTTCTACTAGGGGTCCTTAGTCCTTACATGTCGACACAATTCCTAACATAGCTAATGGATCTTCATTCTTCACCCAGTTGAGATCATTTTTCTTATTTTTAGGTACCTATGATCTCATTTTTTCCTAGTGATCAATGGCAGTCAAATTCAACAATCCCAAGAACAGATAATAGTCACCACACGTGCAGACCAAAGCCGGCATGAGTAGTAGTTAGGTACAGTAGTATAGTAGGTACGCTTGAATGTGATTTTTTTGTTGTTTTTTTTTTTAACGAATTTTAAAAATAAATGTGAGACCCGTATTTCCTTCTTGGGGTCCCATTGACCCTAAAAAAATCAAAATGTCTTTGGTAGGTACGTGAACATTTCTTGCCACGGTGAGAGATGGTTGATTTGGTATTGAACCTGAGGGGCAAAAGCGTCATCTGAGGTCAGGTCCATGAAATTAAAATCGAAGCCCAAGGCTGGGTCGGGGCCCAACTCAAGATCATTCCACTTGGGCTCGCTCTGCACCTCCTTCTCGCACGTGCCATCGGGCGAAACCACGTGCTCGGAGCAGCTGGAGTCCGTGTGCAACCTGGGCCCCGAATCCGACGTGTCCATGTACAATTGGTCGTTCCTGAAATCATCGTGGCCGTACATCTTGATCTGAGGCTTGGTCTCGTGCTGGAACTGAACCTCCTCTTCTGATAACTTGGCCACTTTCTGATCCACCACCGCAACACCATTGTACTTCTCAATCTTCCCTTTCTTGTTGTAAATTCGGCACAAAACCCAATCATCAAGCTGCCATTCCAATAAGCACAACAGTTAAAAAAATTGTCCAAATCACATATTATTTCTACCTAACCAAACTTTGAAACATTATTAATCCCTGTTCTTAATCTTAGTTAAAAAATTAAAAAAAGAATTTTGTTTATGTATTTATTAAAATACATAAAATTATGTATTAATGACTTTTTAAAGCTATCTCACATTAAATATTCTTTTTATTCCTCAACCAACACCTAACGATATTGATTAGCAAGAATCTTATAATTATTATGAATAAGATTGTTATCGGGACATACCCTCAAGTTGTTGGTGGTGGTGTTTTTTTTTGAGGCGGATCTGTCGACGTTGGCTAAGCGATATTCGTGCATGATCCAATTGGTCTTCACTCCCTTTGGGGCTTTGCCCGCGTAGAACACGAGGGCCTTCTTGATTCCAAGGGCTTTCGGTTTTCCGATCGGTTTGTCAGCTCCGGTAGCCTTCCAGTACCCGCTTCCGGCAGCCCGGTTCGGTCTCGAACCGTTTGGGTATTTTCGGTCTCGAGGAGAGAAAAAGTACCACTCTTTCTCACCGTAAAGAGCCATCTCTGTACATAAAAACATAAATAATAGGACTTTAAGGTGGAGAGAAAAAAAATGTAGTAGAATTAAGACCCTAATGAAATTAAAAAAGGCAAAAGAATACAGAGACTAGAGTGAGAAAAGAAAAAAAGGTACCTGGAAGCTGCCATGGATCAAACTTGTACAAATCGATTTCTTTGATGATGGGAACAGCAATGGTTTGTGCAGCACACTTTCTACACAAGTAGTGATTCACAAGCTCATCGTCAGTGGGGTGGAATCTGAACCCGGGTGGTAATTGGAGTTCTCCTGGCATTCGCGTTTCTTCTGTCCTTTGTGAGTTCTAGTGTTACTTTGTTTGCGACTTGGAACTTGGGAAGGGAGGGTCAAGTTTGGGCTTTATAGGCACGTGGGTAGAGGAAGGTGCTATGTAGGGCAGACAAGTCCTCCAAACTTCGAACCTAGCCCTCAGTAAAGGTCACCGCAGCCAGCACGTGGCAAAGCCTCAGTGGAGGGGGAGCTTTTCAATGCCCCACTGGATTGATACTGTCATTGCTCACGTCACAGCCCCCTCCCTGTTTTGGTAAAATCGTTGACTGTTATCGTAGCGGCTCTGTCTTTTTCGAGTCGACACCATGTGTACCAGTCTCTGCTCTACTGGACCCACTTTTTCTCTCTTCCCAATTATCCCCTGCCACGTCTACCACTATTTCACCGTTCTAAAATATGCTCTTCATTTTGCTTTTCCTTAGACTCCTATGTTCTTACGGTGGCCATTGTAAGTTTTTGTCTACCCGCAAATTTTTACTTCTGTATTACTATTGTAAAGTGCTCAAGTAAAAAAATATTTATTACATGTTTGTATCAGCATGCACTTGAATAAAATCAAAATTTTTATTATTCGAGAGCTCTCCATTCAAATGTTTTTTTTTTTTTTGTTTATATCATGTTCAAATGCGAAATTTAGAAAAATAATATTCTTCAATTTTCAAACTCCATTTATGAGGTCAAATAAAATCAAAATACAACAGCCAGAAGAGTATCTTTCTAGTATCACGAATTGTTGCTTGATATTGATTGATTTAAGAAACATGCTACAGCTCATAAATGATTTTAATTTTATCATCTCATTACAAGACTCCATGCCCCAAAAAAATGATAATAAAAAACTGTTTTCCTCAAGTACTTTTAATTTTTTTTCCTCCAAAACTAGGTTTTGAAGTCTTATGGAAATGTGCATCCATCGTGAAAAAAAAAATCTGGAGTTATTCTCAAATACTTTTATTACCAGGATTGTATTTTTATTCACTACAAGAAACTTCATAATTGTCGGTCATTTTTGTTTTTCGATGATTACTTAATGGCCATTTTTTTGACAAAATTGAATGCGTCAGAAAACATTTTAAGAGACAAAATGAAGTTGTTAGTATCACTGGTTTAGCCACCAATAGATTGTTTTACACCACACAAGAAAAATCGTTGATAATTATTGATAACTACTAACCGTTGATAAATATTTCATCCATAATAATTAATATTTTATTTTAAATAACTGTTAATTTAGATTATATTATGTTATATTAAAATAAATTACTTTTGAATATATAAATATTATAAATAACAAGCATATAAATGAAATGTTATCAGGATTAAAATTCACTTTGTCTTTCATTCGCCTTATCAGTATTAAAGAACGAGACCATTTTAAGTGAAAAATCAACATTTTACTCTTCAATTATCTTGCTTGACCGATGTCTCCTTTCATTTTTTTTAAGATTTAAAATTCTGATTAATTTGAGAATTTTCTATTTTCATTAATAATTATAAAATATCATATTATTATCATTTTAAAATTTATACAGAAAATAACAACAAAATAATTCTAACTTTTTCACTATTTTTATATAAATATTTGAAAAGAAAAAACTGGTTCTCTAATTACTTTTAAAAAAATTAAAAACATATTCTTGTACAATAAAAAAACACACTCTAATAAAGTACTAATAGTATATGATTACTTTAAAACTGGGACGAATATCTTCCCTTAAACACTGATTACTTAAATTGGCTATTGCCTTTCTCTTCACTAGTGCTTTGACCATTAGGTGTGACTTGTGACTTGTGAGGCTCATTTGATAAATTAACACACTTCTCCGGCGGCCAAAACATAGCACAGCACACAAATTAGGCAGCAATAAGCACACACAAATTTTAGGTGTGCGTATCTTCTCCATAAATTTTTAGCGAAAAATAAATAAATGGTAAAAAATTTAATACTCTCATTTTTATTTTTATTTCTCTCTCTATCCGTACTATACAGTAAACAGGATCCACATTCAAATTTTAGGCCCTCCTCTTGCTTTTATAGCACTGATTAATAATGACAGTATGATACTAGAAACAGGTACGAGGTCAAATATATACCATTTCCATTTTTAATTATAAGATTTTTTCCCCAAAAATTTATTTATCTATTTTTATAAGATTTTAAAAAAAATTTAGATATAATAATAATTATTTTTTACATATTTTTATTTAATTATTCTCTCCAACTATTAATAAAAAATAATTAAGTGAATATGAAGATAAAGAAATATAATTTTAAAATAATATCATAAATAATTAATAAATTTAATATAATTAATTATTTTTCTTGAGAGAAGTGAATGAGTTGGAAGGATATAAGTGGGAAGGGAGTACATTGGATATATTATTCAAAGTTGCATGCATTTGGTATATACTACTAATATGCATAGTTTATTTTGCGCCAACATTCTTACGTAGGGGATTGGAAAATGGATTCAGAAACAGTAAAAGGAATGTGAAACCTAGTTCGGGTTGGTGATCCTGGGCGAACGTGGATAAGGACGTTGTTCTAATGTGGAAGCTACCTGGATGTTACCTCGTAATGGATTGATCTAGACCCGTCGACAAGTCCCTTCCCATACAACCTATTAATTGGTTGAGGTTAGGAATCATATCTCATGTTTTGGCCCTTGGGATTCTGATTTTGTCAAATTCAAACCTTTTTGCTTCCCCTTTGGTCAATCAAGTTGCTATCCTCTTGCTTCTTTTTTTTTCTTTTTTCAATTTGGCCAGCTTCCATCCATTCCCCTGTCGAAACTCCTTTGACCTTTTCATTTTTACCCCTGCCCATCAAAAACTTACTTATGTAGTAGCATTTATTTGTTTATTGGTGAACTAAACTTCCTTTTCTTAGAAAACCACACACCGTTAATCAAACAATACACATTGTTTTTCTTCTGCAACAATAAACATCGTTATTAAAATAGAGGAATTAAATGCATATTTAATTCCTCTATTTATCAAAAGTGATGTATAGTTTTAAACACTAAAGATATATTTTATGTAATTTATTAAAAGTAATTAAATTTAGAGAACGTGCATGCGAGACCGAGTGTGAAGTGTGAACACTTAATGTGCGTAAGAATTTACCTGACTAACTGTTGACTTAAAATAATGAATAATTTTAAAGAATGAAGCCCTCGTGCTAGTTTGTCTGCTTATGGATATGATTTTCTGCAGCTTTTGGTCCTTGAAATTTTCCTTAATTTCGTCACAGTATTATGAAATGGCATCTACGTGTATACTTGAGCACTAAGTTTTCTAGCTCCTTTTGCTCCATACAACATAATCATGATACATGCTCGCCGCCGTCTATTTAGTGGTCCAAATTCAATAAACTATTTGCTTAAAATTAAACAAAGATATACTGGTTTAATGAACATGGTTAAGAAACATCTTTGTCAATCGTAAACCTACTTGGATGTAGAAAGAGTCAACAGGTCCAAAGGGATATGAACATTTTGTTGTCTAGTAAGTTTGGCACCTTCTATGAAGCTTCTTCATCCTTCGCACTAGCTAGAAGCTACCAACTTCGACTCCAGCTTACTTTCTGCCTTGTTCACTAAACGACAAAAAATATAATGGACAAAGCTTCAACTGGGCTGGGACTCATCATAGTTAACGGGCTAGCACCTATTGAAGATTGAATGGCCCATATTATGCTGAAAACCACTAGGGAGTTGCTATTCTCATCCTAGGTTTGCTATTCTCAACGGAAGTTCTAATGCTTAAACAAAATGCACTGAATCAACACAATGGATTTTTAAGAAATAGTAACCTAAATTATCTTTCAATTTGGTGTACCAAAGACAATGTAGAAACCCAGGTTGGAAGGTTTGATTGTTTGAATTAAGATATAATAAGCATGGTACTATGGATGGGTTTTTTTTGCATGAATAGCCAGAAAAGAACGGCAGAGAAAAACAAAGAGAGGACTATGATGAGGAATTTTGACAAAACCCTTTTATTTGCAGATGTGGCCAGCTTTGATAGCTAAAGCAAAAGAAGGAGGACTCGACGTGATTCAGACATACGTATTTTGGAATCTACATGAGCCTCAACATGGAAGGGTTTTTTTCTCTTTCTCACATGTGTGCTTAATGAACATTAAATATTTTCCATTTTTTATTAGATAAAATTTACTTAATTTTCTCTCTTTTTAATCCTAATCTACTTCTTTCTAATTTGTTAAAATAACATAAAATAATAGATACAATATATATTGAATTTCAACAACTTGTATTTAAAAGTAAAGAAGTTAACTGACTTGACAGTTCAAATAAAATGGGAATGAGATTAATTTAGCCTGGACGTAGTGTATGGTATACATGCAAATTAAGTATTTACGAAGTAAATACATATGACAGCTAGTATGATCTTAGCGGTAGATATGACTTGGTGAATCAACATATCAACGTTATTAAACTTAAGAGTTTACCCAAACTTGTGAGACTTCCATAAATTCGATTTGTAGATTTATAAGAGTCTACTTTATATAAAAATAATAATAAAATATCTATAAATAATATACTAATTAAACATTTTAACAATATAATAAAACAAATAGTAAATCATAAAGTTCAAAATATTTAAATAACCAAGTCTAATAATAATACTAGACAATAACTTGTAGAGGTTATAATAGTGATAGATTATTCTCATCGAGGGTTTGATATTATCAGAAAATAAGAGTTTGATATGATTAAAGGTGAGAATTTTATATTTGAGAATAACACGCTAAATGAAAATATGTTGAATGCTAAACAGACAAAAAACAATAAAAAAATGACTTATATTTTTTGTCCTAATTTTTTTTAACTTGTTAACTCGTTAACTCGGTTTTAAATTTGATAGTCCGCCGAGTTTACTTTGAGTTTACCTAAATTTTACTAAAAAAACATATACTCAAGAGTCAAGTCTCAGATGACAAGTGAACTCATAAGAATTAGAATTAGCGGAATTAGCTCGAGAGTTTAATAACCTAATTTTGAATTTTCCTTCAATCTTCTCGATCTCTTCCTATTTTCTAGCTGGATGAAAGAAAGTTTTGGACGCGGTTAAAATAAGCTGAACCAGTGGATCTTTTCTGTGTCCGTGACTGTTTGAACTTGTTTGCTTTAGTCCTCTAAATTTATATATAAGTAAAAAGAGTGAACTTAAATAAAAATATAAATAAATTTAATTTATTTTATGTTTTTATTTTTAAAATATCATTTATTTAATTATAATTTTATTTTCAATAATTTCTTTTTATTCATGATAAACAGTTGTAGTGAAAAATATTTTAAAAATAATCTTATTTTTTACTTGAGATTGGAAAAATTAATTGATGCCAAATAATTTTTTTAATTAGTATAAAATTAATTATTTTTTTTATATGTATGAATCTAGAGGAAATATATATTATACCATCAAAATCTGCTTTATCTAAATTAATCAATTGGACTCATTAATTGTGATGTACATGTAGGGGATTCCCATTTTGGTTACATGATGTTCCTGACATTGTATACCGAACTGACAATGAACCGTTCACGGTAATTATAAAATGAATAATTTTAAATTCTCCCATAATATTTTCCTATTAATTCTTCTACTTTTATTTGTATGATAAATATTCAATGTGTTTTATATTTTAAAGATATTAAATATATTTATTTTTTTATTTATAAGAGTATATAACATTACTCATACAAAATTCAATTGATTTTGTGAAAGTATCCTCTGGGATTGGCCTAGTGGTAAGAAATATGAGTAGTTTGTACAAAATTTTATATTCAAATCTTATTATTGTCCTTATACACAAAAAAATGATTTTGTGAAAGTAAACATACCAATTAATAATAGAAGTTCAAAATATTTTTTTTTTCTAAAAATGAATAATTAAGTTAAATTTATTGGAGAAATTGATTAAAATAATTTTATAAATGATTACTATAGTATCTCTTTTGCATTTTTATTTATTGTTAATTATGCATTTTAATGAGTAGCTCTACATGCAATATTTAAGGAGGCCCAATTATATTGTCACGGGTATGATTCCTGCCAAATGAGTATTTTGATTTTTGAACCATGTAGTGTACTAAAACCTGATAGTTTTTTTTTTCTTAAATATCCCAATATAATCGTAAACATGGAAAAATAAAGATTGATAATGAATATCAATACGTGGAAAAAGCATTTGGAGAAGAAGGATCGCAGTATGTTGAGTGGGCTGCGAAAATGGAAGTGGGCCTCAAGACTGGCGTACCGTGGGTTATGTGCAAGCAAACTGACGTTCCTGATCCACTGGTCAGTCCCATTCAGCCCAACTTTTTTATTTTCACAAATTTAGCACTTGTAAGGAAATGATTTAAAAGTTACTTTTCCAAATATATTATTTGATTATTTTAAAAATTTTAGACATTTTTAATTAAAAAATTAGTTTTGTTCTTTAACAAATCAATTTCTTAGTCTAATTTTGCTTAGAAGATTTTTTAATAATTTGTTGGCAGCAACATTTTTATTTTTGAGTTTTGCTTTTATATTCAGATTAATGCATGCAACGGGATGAGATGTGGAGAAACTTTTACAGGACCAAACTCCCCCAATAAGTCTAATTTTGCTTAGAAGATAAAAGGCTTTTTATTCATCATATATCTCAATTAATCGGGGTTTTTTCTTCATTTTCTCTCTCTCTTGAAGCTATCAAGTTTATGGAGGTGAGCCATACATAAGGTCTGCCGAAGACATTGCATTCCGCGTCACTCTTTTTATTGCAAGAAAAAATGGAAGCTATGTCAATTACTATATGGTATCAATATTAACATATGCAACTCTCTTGATTTAATAGGATCTCTCTACTGTCCCCTCTGTTCTCTGTTGCTAGAATAACCTCTAAGTTACATTTTGTTTTTTGTTTTGCAAACTTGGTACCATGGTGGAACTAACTTGGGGAGAACGAGTTCTTCTTATGTTATAACATCTTTTTATGATCAAGCTCCACTTGATGAATATGGTGAGTATAGAACATTAATTGTTTTCCTACCCCGACATCCACATAACAGGCAAATAAAGGTAAACAAAAGTGTATATATAAGTGTAGAGAGGTTGAGCCCGATTGGTTTGAATAATCGGATCTCTAAATTTTTAAATTTTTGCATTAGGTCTATTAAGGCAACCCAAGTGGGGACATCTCAAGAAAGTAGAGCAATTTCTCTTTAGGTCAACTACAGGAGGTGAGTACTTTCATTCCCTTTTTAGATGTTTATTTGCACTAATTAATTGCATTTGGACTTTGGTTTCAATTAAATCAGGGTTATGTTTTTGAAGAAGAAGGAAAATGTGTTGCTTTCCTTGTAAACAATGATCACGTGAAAATGTTCACCGTCCAATTCCGCAACAGATCATACGAATTGCCTCCGAAGTCAATTAGTATTTTATCAGATTGTCAAAATGTGACTTTCAATACAGCAACGGTAAGTTAACACCTTGTCAGAAATTAATTAAAGTGTGTATGCTTGGTGATTATATATAACTTTAGTGATTAGTTGTTTGTTTAATTTTACTCTTCTATTTACATTCATACATAGGTAAATACAAAGAGCAACAGAAGAATCATTAGTCCAATACAAACTTTCAGCTCGGCCGATTAATGGGAGCAATTTCTGGATGTCATCCCTAACCTTGACCGGACTACGTTAATATCAAACTCATTACTTGAGCAAATGAACGTAACCAAAGATACATCAGATTACCTTTGGTGTACTCTTAGATTAGTTATACATAAATACATCCACTTATCTGACATAAGGGTTCAAATATATCTGACATTCCTTTTTATCTATTCAATCACATCATTGGACACTGATGGTGTAATTCATAAACTTGGTACTAACTAATTACGAAACTAATTGATTCTGTGAACAGGTTTGAACATAATTTATCTTGCAGTGAATCAAAACTCAGTGTTCAGTCTGCTGCTCATGTTACCCATGCTTTTGCAGATGGCACATACCTAGGTAAATTAGAATCATATATATCTCAAAAGGCATAATTGAAACTTGAACCCTTTAATTGTTGTTTCAAAGATCAGAGACCAAGAGTAATAAAAATTAAATAAAAAAAGAGAGTAAAAGAGAATCTGGGTCTTTATGTGCTTGTTCAACATAACAAAAGAAAAGAGGATTAAATGAAACAAGTGGCTGAATACTGATATCATCCAAATATACTTAGTTAATATAATTATAATGAAAGTGACGTTATACGTTGATTAACTCTGCTAGGAGGAGCACACGGGAGTCAAGATGTGAAGTCATTCACCACACAGGTCCCCCTAACCCTAAATGAAGGGGCAAATAATATATCTATACTAAGCGTTATGGTTGGACTCCCGGGAATGTTTCTAGCTAGATATATCTCATATCTCATTTATTACAGAAAGGGATTCTTCTACTAATTATTTTTATCATCTTTCATTGAAATTATCACCTTAATTACTTTTGATATCAAGGAAAAAATGATTATTTTTTTCTAACAATTGTATGACACTTGTTAATCAAAAGGATGCAGGAGCATTTCTTGAACGAAGGCCTAGTATTATAAAAGCTTGAGTGGGATAGAAAATCCAAATACTCTTTGGAATTTGTTGTAACTTTTAACATTAAAAAGGAATAAAACAGATAAATAGAAGAAATTGTGTGATTTTTATGTATTTGGTTAGAGTGGGATAAAGTCACGGGTGGAAATGTAAAAATTAAGGGTATGTTTGGTTTGTATTTTCATTTTTTGTTTTAATTTTTTGAAAATTGTTTTTATTTTCAAAAGATTAAAATTCTGAAAACATGTTTGGTTTGACTTCTTATTTTTTTGCTTTCAAGAAATAAAAACACTTAAAATGCGCTTTCAAAAAAAAATATAATTTTAGATTTACTTAAAATTACATTTTCTGCCATCGTGTTTTCATTTTACCTAATGACATTTTTGATTTCAACTCAAAATGAGATTTTATTATTTCCAGTTTTTGATTCATTTGAAAAAATATTTTCACTAAAAATGTTTTTAAAAATCTAACCAAAAGTGAAAATGAAAACAGAAACAGTCAAACCAAATGTCCTTAATGGTTCCGCTATTAAGCAAATTCCTCTTCAAATGGGATAAAAGTAAAATGGTTTATGTTTTTTTTTAATTTGTTAAATATTATATAATTTTTACAACATAATTTTGAAAAAAATGATAAATAATTTATATGTTAAAGAAAAAATATGAGGAAGTAAGAGATAATTTTTTTAATAAAGTTGAATTGGATGGTCAGATATTTGGCTAAAATGATGCCAACTAATAAGGTTGAAGACTTTTGTTAATGTGTTACTATAGCAGTACGTGCATATACCATCATTTAAGTTAAACATTATTTAGGAGATATAAAATTAATATAGTAATAAAAAAGAATGACTTAAGAGTGAAAGAAGAAAAAAGATGAAAATCTTTCACCAATATTTTTAATAAAACTAATATTTATCAATTAAAAAAAGTTAAATACCTTTTCTTCGATTAAACATTTTCAATATTATTTTTCTTTTCCAATTATCTTTTCATAGTAGAAAGACATAATCTCTCTAAAGGTTAAAATTACGAAATAGATTTTACTTTCTTCTGACAAAATATTATTCGACATCAGACGTACAATATATCAGAGAATCTAGATCTAACCCCTCCCTTTGAACATGTTAAGAAGTGTGTTGGATCACAAACATCTTTCTTTAATAACATTACTTTTACTCAACCCTGGTCAAATGAAGTAAAACATGACATGTAGAACAATGACATGACCCACGTGTACGATGAAGCAGGTGTTGTGCATGCTACTTGACACGTTAGTTGTAATTCAGAACAATTAACTCGTGTCTCTCAGTTCTAAACTTCTAATCATTTCCGACCTACATCTGAATAAGTGTGAATTCCCCCTTTCATGCATCTCGTCATTTTCATTACACCTTTTTCTTTTTGGTTCAGTTCAGCTAGCTGCAGCCTGCAGGTAAGTTATATGTCTATATCTATACGTATCAGAATGTTTAAATCAATTTCTAATTGGTCAGGATTAGGATTATGCATTACAACGAGCAAAGAAGATCTCCAACCCATTTCACTTACGAGCATTCGTAAATTTATTTTTTTTAAAAAAAAATATTTATTTGGAAAATCTTAAGAAAACGTAAAAAATGTCATAAATATAATTACAATTTCAACGATATTAATTAACATTTTCCTTTGGCTTATAGCAATTTTGCATGATCATATCGTTTCTATCGTTATTAAGTGCCTTCTTTGTTAATTCCCAGAATTTATAACAACTTCTGACTATGACCATGTCGGGTCCTGAAGAACACGGAAGCATGAGCTTAATGGGTTCGTTACGTGTGATAGAGCTGCAGCTAGTGGCATTCGCGTTGGTTTTCTCAGCAAGTGGTCTTGTCCCTCTACTCGATTTAGCTTATTCGGCCCTTATCTCCATCTACCTAATGCTACTTGGGCGTTTTGCGTTTCCGTCGCATGGGTGTGCGCCGGGCCCGATGTTCCACGAAAGTGGGCTTTTCCAAGTGTACGTGGTTGTGGGCACGACGGTGGGCCTGTTCTTGCCGCTGGCCTACGTGCTTGGTGGGTTTGGGAGAGGGGACAAGCAGGCGGTGCGGTCGGCGAGCCCACACTTGTTCTTGCTGGCGTTCCAAATACTGACGGAGAATGTGATAAGTAGCTTCTCGCTGTTCTCGCCACCAGTGAGGGCCATGGTGCCCTTGATGTACACTGTGCGGAGGATCTTTGTGGATATTGGTTGGATACATGATGTGTGCCTCAACAAGACTTTGCCCCCATATGCAAACCTCAAGGTTCTTTTAATGTTTCATGAGACATACTATCATAGTTTTTTTAAAGTTACTAAGTAATTAATTGATAATTTTTGTTAGTAAAGAGTTGAATTTACCATCTTTTTCTCTCCCTTCTCATCTTACCACCAAAGTGGGGGTTAATCATGACATCGGGTTTTGTTTCTTTATAAATACACTCTTATCTTTGTTTCGGGTTGATATTCTAATTTCAAAAAATTTGACTTTGTTCTTCTTATCTTTTGTATTAACAGTGTTAGTTTTAAAATGTGCCAAAGGCCCTATCTGATGTGAGATCTCCCAAATTTTCACGTGATAAAGCAACAGAATTTTGATCTGATAGAGAGACACTTTTAATTTTTAAAGATCAACTTAAAACATTTTAAATTTTAGAACTAAATTTTAAAAATAAAATAAGATGAGACTAACAATATATTTTAGCCTTTATTTTAATAAATTTTGTATGCAAGTTTGTTGGTCATTTTAATAAATTTATGAATGAAATTTTGGAGGATAAAGTTTTATGAAATGGATGTTTGATAAAATTGTTTACTTAAACAGGATAAGGCGTGGTTTTGGTTTGGCAGGGTTTTGGCAGTGGCTAACCTGGTATATTTCTCCATCAATCTCTTTGGGTTCTTGATACCAAGGTTCCTGCCAAGGGCTTTTATGAGATATTTCCAAGAGAGGGGAGAGATTTATGCCAAGCTAGTTGAAGAGAAGCGATATGTGAATGTGGTCAACAATAAATCCCATCCACCGGACAAGAAGTAACATTAACTAAGGATTTTTGTCAATATCTGTTACTATTTTAAACGTGTTAGTACCTTTTTCCTATCTTAATGATGAGATGGATTGGTGTGTATATTATAGCTGCTTGCACAAAATATAGCTGTGTTATATACTGTTAGTTAACCTCTGACATTTGGTTTTATGAATACATTATCACAGGTGAATCGTAATTCGAGTCTCTCTCCCCAAAAAGGAAATCATCTGAAAAGTCAATGTTCTCATGAAGTAGTTCTGGTACCTTTCAGCTTGGATAAAGTTCATCAAGTTATTAACAGATGTCTTGTTTCTCCCGAAAAGATTTGCTTTCTGTTTAACAATGACTCAACATGTATAATAAATAATTTTCCACGATAAGGGACAAGCCAAGTTGAAGATTAATTTTACAGTTTCTTCTGTTATTTTCGCCTGATTTGCACCGTGGTTTTCTGTTGACTACATTATAACTACATTTTCCTTCATTAATATGTTAGTTTTCACTAACCAAGTGTTTTAAAATGTAAGAAATGCTAGCGAATTAATTATGTTTTAATATTTTCTACTATTGGTTGAGGATTTTTTTTAATAAGAATGAGAATCTTGAGAGGAATTTTTTTTTTTTTGGCCTTCCGAGGTTTTTGTTAAAGGAGGAATTTTCTTGGTGTAAATTGAAGTTGAACTAAATTTATGCAATAAAATCAATATTTAATAAATTAACATTCATGTTTAGTCACAAGTAAATAAGAATTTGAACCTCAATGAAGTATAGCTCAGATGATTGAATAAAGATGTAAGTTATAAATCTTTGAACACCGTTCTTTATTCCCAAAACGGATTAAAAAAAAGAATTTGAACTCTTAAAACGATACATGATAATAATAGTTGACAAATTAATTTATAGTAACGGATGAACATTTATTCACTTAAATAGTTTTCAAAGAATTATAAAGGCTGTGTTACTGGCTAAATTATAAATCCAGAGACAAGTCCAACACAAAACAATGAACAACAAAAATTAGAGGTGGTTAACACAATGATCCCGTTCAATATTGATGATCAAAACGTAAAACATAAAAATAGCGCCAAGGAGGCTTTATCCCATACTAGACAAAATTGATCATATGCATACAAGAGGACCATTCTATTCAGCATCACCAGATATTTGCAGTCAGACCAGGCCGTGGCATTCCAGAGGATAAAGACTAGAATTAAAAACATAGGTTATCTTTCATGCATCATTGCTTCTATAAGTGCAGCTTCTTCTTCCTGGAGACAACACAAACAATAAAAAAGGATTAGGGATCAAACACAAAAATAAATTAATGTTCAATAGAAAGAATGTAACCACGTACCACCAAGGCATTAAATTCGGTCTCCTCATCTATGGCGTCAATGACAGCAGGATCCTCAAGTAGATCCTGTTCACAAATGTTGCCATTAGCTACACAAGCAACTAAAATTGAAACTGAGGATGAGACCACAGTTAAAGGCAGCCAAAATCTAAAGTGCTGTTTACTTGAGAAAATATATTTTCTGTTTTCATTACTTATTTTCACTTTGAGACAAAAAGGCTACACTGAAAGTGTAAAACATATAAAATAAAAAGGACGCATGCAACATATAGAATATGAGATTGGAACTAAGAAAGGAACTTTGGAACAAATTTTGTAGTGAATTAGTGATTGCCTACTTACATCATCAGCAATGTATAACATCCCGTTCTCACCCTGCACAAAGAATGGACAAAAAAAAAAATCAAATATTTTACGCCAACTATATAAACTTGAAACCAAAGGAACTTTAACACTACATTCACATAGGCACTCTGGAAGGTTTTCAATCAACTATAATCTGCCTTTCAGAGAGAAAAGTGACTCAAGATAATATGGAATCCAGAATCCGGCCACTGTTCTTAAATGGCATTAGTTGCTCTAAAGAAGCTTGTAAAAATGGAAGCTCACCTTCATAGCAACAAAAAGAAGTGGATCAGATGGTGTATAAATCATGTAGCGGGCACCTTCCTACAAGGAAAACGCCATATATATTAGAAACACGGTAAAAATTAGTGTCCATATTTCTACTGAGGTTCGCAACAGGCCAGAGGCTCCTTTAGCAAGCATCTAAATTTTAAATATTGGATGAGAACAATTCAACAAAAAATGCATCTAATAAATAAAGCGAGCTTCTTCATGGTGTGGTGTAAACACAATATGGATGTGAGAAAGTAATTTCGATATAAGAAAATAACGATAATGAATTCAGTATCCAGGATTCTTCCAGTAGACTTGATTAATAGAAAAGAATAACAAGAAAATGAGAGAAGCGTTCATATGGTAACACAGGCAGGGGACACAGTAACCAGTAACCACACCTTCACATGAAATATACAACAATTCATCTCAGAAAACTGATCATTACCACCTAAGAAAGCACTCAGGCAGTCACAGACTGTTATCCAATATAACTAGAAAAATTATGATACATCCACATTCTAGAAAGGAGAATGATTGCAAGGCAATTTTGATTCTTTGCTAACTTAGAAATCGCTTTATTCGTTTAGTTAAAACCATGTTAGGACATGCTAGAATATATGAAGATATCTCATCATATTTTAGATTGTCTTACTTGGATTATCCCTTGAACTTAGTTCCTCTATTTCTCATCATCTCTTAGCATTGATTACATATTTCCTTTTCTCATGATTTGTTTCCCTGATTAATTAGGAGTAGGATAAATATGAATAACGATTAGTACTTTGGGTTTTATACACACATCCATGCATTTCATTACAGAATAGAATATTATACAAAGTCTCTCTCCTTCAATAGCTAAAATCACAAAATTTCAATGGGACAAAAGCACAATTGCTTGGAAGAATAAAAGGAACACAAAGTAGTTAGTTTAGATGCCGTTAAAAAAACGTAGTTAGTTTAGACAATTAGTTAGTTAGAGGGGATTAGTTAGAAATTGTTTTTTGAGAGCTTAGCGAATGAGTAGTGAAAGGGGAAACCCTTTGGAAAGAGGAAACTATAGGAGGAGAGCTCTTTCTACTTGTTCAGTTCACTCTCAGTCAAACAAATTTGTGTAATTGAAGGCAAAAAAATTACCTGATCGAAAGATGTAATTTCTACACCTTCAGTTGGCAAGCCATCTACTCCCTTGCCGTCATCTGCAAAACGGTAAAAGCATCCTAAATTATTTTAGGGGATAAAATTCAAATAATTGTGCAGTAGATAAAGGAAATAGAACAAAAAACAGAGAGAAAGCTACATCTTCACCAAAAAAGTTGACTTTCAAAAGGAGCAAAGATTAAGTTAGCAAAAGTTGATATTTAGCAAATTCAAGCTCTAGCCAGGTAGTATCCAAAAAATTGACAAGCTTTTAGCAAATATAAATGATGTCCAAACCACATGATGCAACAAACCACTCATGAAGTATAGAATCTGAAATGCAATAACAGCACATTTTGAACCAAAAATTATTCTGTAATAAACTAAATAAAGCTCTGTTTAGTCTATATTCTGATGACAAAAACAGTAAACAAAATTACTTTAGTGAAAAGGCAGGCAGAAAAATCCTTGCCTGTGTGGAAGTCAAATATGTCTTCTTCTGTGTAGCAAAAACCACCACGTGCTGTATAACAATACCTGATATGGAGATACAGAAATATTTTATGATGATCAAACACAAAAGTTAATTTCAGATCTTTCTGGGTAACTAGAAACTGCCAACATACCCACTATAAACAAGATGCATGTGTATCTTGGCAAGTGCATAAGCTGCGGCAGGCAGAATAGATTCAACTTCCTCATCACTGATCTAAAACACAATAAAAATATGAAATTGAGTGAGAAGATCCACCAAAGGATAACAAAAGAAAACGAAAAATGCGGGGTCCATTTGGTTGGAGAAAATGTTTCCTATTATATTTTTCTCTCTGCGGTAATAATTACAAAAAATGTCACGGTTTTGCTTTATTTCCTCTTTTCGACGTTTCGTACTAAAACCTGTACAAATGTTTTCAACGTTTTGGATACCTCTAAAGTGTGAATTGTGAGAGTGCCTTGTAATATTAGGGATATAAAAAGAGTGCATTGTGTGAGAGTAGGAGATGTTATCTTCATCTGTGGATCCTAATTTTTAAAGTATTATTGTATGCATAGTCATAGAGAAATATTACTTCTAAGTCAGGATTAGAAGTAGCACTAGCATCACTAATGAGTATATAGACAAATGAATTGAAGGCTTAGAGTGTGAGACAGAAACTTACAGCAGACCATCCATCAGCTTTTGTGCTCTTCAATATTTGGACAGGCCTGCAGTAAAAACAAACAATTCATACATACCCATAGTCAAGAACTAATAGAATGTGCAAGTGAAAACTGTTTTTATTAAAGGGTAATATTCAGCGTCCAATGTGTTGTTGTTATAAACCAACGTGCAACGCGCTGTTATATATCAACGTCCACTATTTGTGAAAACCAGAGTCCATACACTGAGTTGTTTTTTATTTGCGGCCTTAATCACTTACACAATCGATTTATAATTTAATTTGTTACTTACGTGTCAACAGGGCAGAGCAACATACATTCATCTCTCTCGGAACTTTTGAAGACTCTCCTAATCACGCACTCCAACGGAAGGTTGTTGGTAGGATCAACCTGTCAAAGAAAATGTCATTGAAATTCTACAGAAGAATATAATCACAAGAAGAAGAAGAAGAAGAAAACTGACGACAGTGATAAGTCGATTTGGGGAAGCGTGGAGAACGTTGCCGTTATCGTCTAAGACGAATCCAGCTGGCGGTTCGGGCAACGGCATGGAAGGATAATGGATAGGAGCATCGGAAGTGTCGGGGCCATTTTGGAGGGGAAAATCGTTCAGAACTTGGAAATCATCGTTGGGATTCATTTGAGGGAGGGATTCGTCGGAAGTCTTCTTGCGCTTCTTCTTCTTGTTGTTTTTGTTTTTGACGGGGTCGGTGCGTGAATTGGTGGCGCGGCAGAAAATTCTGGAAGTGGAAGTGGCGGAGTTAGGGATTGGAAAGGTAGCAGAGATTGGGGAGGGAGGGAATTTGGGAGACTTGTTCAAGTTGAAAGTGGGTGGTGCTGATGAATGAGACACTGCTACTACTGCCATTACTCTCTTCTTCTTTTCTCTTCTCTTCTATAATATCTCTTTTCTCACTCTCACTCTCTCTCCCGCAATCATTTTCATTTATCGTTATTGTGTTTCAAATCAACGGCTGTTATCCTCCTCCAACTCAAGTTTCCTCCTCAACTCAACCCACTTTTCCCCTGTACTTGGGAAAATTATCTTACACCATTCATTCTTCTTTAATTATATCTTATTTTATTAATATTTCATATAAGTTTAAAATAAAATAAAAAAATACCCGGTACCTTATTTAGAGGAATGCTCCATCCATCGTCCTTAAACTTAAAGATGGGTACATAGGCATACCCAATATACTTAGGCCTACTTCGCATGGGTCATAAAATTAATAGGACGAACCAGTGGGCAATAGGGCATTGTTGCGTACACCCAACAAGAACAGCAATTTAGTGATCTTCCCATTTTATCCTTTCATAGAAGGATTCGAATCATCTAATATGTATACCTCATATTGGTGAACATGTGATTTTATTAGTACGATACTCTAACCAATTAAGTTAATAGATCAATTATATTATAAAATAAATAATGTTATTATATATAATATTAAAATTTCTAATGTATATTTAATGGACATATAAATTTAACTAATAAATTTTGTGACAATAAATTTTAATATAACTCATAAATTATTTAATCCGTATATTTTTTATAAATAAAAGATATTTACTATTAAAAAAATAATTTATTAATAAATTAAAAAAAAAAATTGAAAAAAAAACTTACGGATCACGTAATTCAGATGAATTAACTCGTACGGATTACGTGATCTGTATGAGTCATACAGATTAACTCATACGGGTTACATAATTCGTATGACTCATACGGATTACATAATTCGTATGAATCATATGGATTACGTAATTCGTATGAGTTAATCTGTATGACAACTAGTATAGATCATGTAATTCGTATGAGATATGCGAATTATGTAATCCGTAAAAATAAAAAACCTTTTAAGGGTATTTTTGAAATTTTGTTTTAATGTTGGGTGCATAAGCAATATGCTTGGTGCACCTAGCAAAGCCGGTGACAATAATGAAAATGGGCTTCATTATTTCGTTTGGATCAATAAGAAAGCCTTTATTAAAAATTGTATATTGTTTTATTGAATATAAAGATGTGGAAATTTGGTTGCTAGTTAATTAATTAGGTTATAGCTAATTAACTCCTTAGACTTGGAAACAAGATTGATTGGATATGGTCAAATTCAACCATTTAACCATAATTAAAAATTGAATGAATTCCCCATTAAGCTCCTAATAAATACTATCTAATCAGCCATTAGTTTGTAAGACTTTGATAATGACAATTAATTAAGGTTGAGGATGAGATGAACCAACTTACTTTTAAGAGAAGAAACTTCATGGCCACTTAGCTAAATTATTTTAGATACTTCATAATATACATAAGATTCTCATAAGACAAGAAGATTTACATAAGACATACAATAAGAGAAAAATGTATGGATTAATTAGGATGTAAACCTAAGTGATTAGAACTCATTAAGTGAGTAATGTGATTAAGTATGATGTTTTTAATGATAATCTTGATGATTATAATTGTGAATATAATAATGATCTTGATTAAAGTGAACATGCCATGGTGATGTTTTGGATGATGGTTGAGATTTATGATGAGATGGGTTGTATAGCCTAAAGGCACGAGGACAAGTTAGGTGTAACTCTAATGAAAAGTTTCCATATATTTGAATCTTGAATCATAATTATTGTAATGACATGTAATTCTTGAGCATAGATAGTATATATGAGAATGGATTGAGTCATACTCCCATAAAAGTAGTGTGGTTGGTGTTGATGGAGGTCATTGGGAGACCTTAAGGATGTTTGGGCACAAAATTCTACATAGGATCAAGTGAAAATGTCCTCATGTTTGGGTAAGTTGATTAGCCCCACATGGACATCCAAACTAGTTGTTATTGCACCCAAGATAAATTTCAACATATTTGCTAAATAGTTTTTGACACATGTCGCCATGAGAAAACGATGATCATTGATTATTAATCATAATTTTGATTGAATCACTCAAGATTATGAGATAATTTCATGGAGTAAAGTCATTGAGCACATGCATTTACATTTGATCATCATATTTCAACATTGTCAACATTTTATGTCTATATATATATATATATATATATATATATATATATATATATATATATATATATATATATATATATATATATATATAGTTGAGTTCCAGATGAATTGATTTGCTTTCTCTAAATGAGATGATCTATCTAAATTAGACCTTTTTTACATGAGAAAGTTTTGTGTATGTGACACAATTTCATCATTTTGCATGATTACGTATTATTGAAAAAAAATTGTTTGTATTTTTATCTTTTTGTTGTTTGATGAGATTATGTTGTGATTTTAATATTTATTTTAAAAGAATTTTCTTAAGAAAACATTTAATTAAATGAGTAGGGAAAAGGAAAATTATGACATTTAAATTTAAAATTTAAAATTCAAATTTTCTATTATTGTTAATAAAAGTGAAAATTAAGAGGGGGACAATGACAATTATAAACACATCATTAGTGATAAAAAAAAAGGTTGGCTGAATTTTGAACATAATTTTAAAAGGACATGGGTCAATTGCTTCTCCTCTTTGTTGCTCTTTTCTTTTGTTAAGCTTTCTCCCTCTTTACTCTTGGGTCAATTATTTTTTCTTTGTGAGTTCTATAATCTTAGTTCTGGACAATCTTGTTGTATCCTAGGAGATTTATATGAAACAGCACAAATAAAGTTAGTGACTATCACACCTCACGAAGTTTAACATGTTCGTGATTTTTGACTTCACTAACAATAGATTATTGATCCAACATGCCTCTTCTACCAATTTGTCACTGTGATACCTTTGAGGAAGATGGTTAGTGGTTGAACTACTTGGTGCAGTGCATTATCTATGACAGAAGATTGATGATTATAGATTCTTGGTGGTGACTCCACTTTCGTACATTATGTTCCCTTGGAGTTGCATTTTTCTCTCACAGAGGAGATAGCCACACATTGACTTTTCCACCCTATGCAATCCATTTTTTGAGGAGGAGCCTCCTCACGTGGAGCTCGCGAGCTCACTAGTATGGTTCGTGGATTCAGATTTAGATTAACTAATTTTTAGCTTATGTACCAAGTTTGCATGTTGTTGTATTTTTCTCTCTCCTTTATGTGTTATTAATTTGAGTTGTATTTTTGACTAAAATCCTTTATGTATAGATGGAATTATACTATCCTGTTATGAGCCCTCATTGTTTACTATTTGCTAAGTATCAACCTGTAAACCAAACCAACATTGTTTAAGTGATTTGGAACATTGATATTACATTAATATAAAAATGGTAAATAATATTAAATTATCATTTAAAAATAAAATGCTTTTGGCCGTTGGCACACGACCCTACTAGAGAGGATGCATTCTCTCGGATGGGAATATAGAGAATGCTCACTTTGTGCATGCGTCACTCCAGTCTAGAGATTAATTGTAAGTTTGAAACTCAGAAATATGATGAGGTCGATCGGTAGTGGTTAGATATGGATTTGAATATATTTAATTTTCAGCACTCTTGTAATGGGCAGAACTGAAAGACATGCAACTTAAATTGTCACCATTTTGGTGTACTTGGATAATATATATGATGACCACTTCCGTTCGTGCTACTTGTAGTTGAAAGATCTCGAAGAAGAGGCTGTGGGGGAAACAATTACTCCAAATCCACGTGGGTTTATGGAATTTATCTTCGTCATAAAGATAAAGAATAATGGAATATGCTACGTACACTCATATTATAGCTATATAAGTGCTTTTCATTTTGCACTAATCATCCAGAGGCTTCTGCATTGGAGTTTAGTTAAAATTAATAATGATAAGTTAATAACATATAGTTATCAGAATATGTAGTGGAAGAACAATAACCAATCGAATCAGTTAACCAATTGAACCGATAAAATTATTTGTTTGACTACGAAATCAACTATAAAATCGATGTTCAGAGCACTTTTCTTTTCGCACTTTTGTTATGGGCACGATTTTTACAACTTGTTGCTCAACTATCGTCATATTTATCTTATTAATGGTCTACTTAATTGAGAGGAAAAACAACTACAAAGAATCACTTCAAAAGCGATACGCCGAAAAGAAAATAAAGATAACCATTGGATGGGTGACTATATTGTATCCTATTGGCACGCTTGTTATATTTATGTGCATATCTGACAAAGTTGTTCTTTGCAGACAGCTTAGGCTGCTTAGCATTATAATTAGAAATCTCAAAAGAAAAATCTTTCATAATCTTGAAATATTGTAATAAATGACCAGTTAATATCCAGCATGATCTGTATTAATTAATTTTTATATACCTATTATTTGTATAGATTTAATTCTTTTATATTTATTTGTATATAACATATATTCTTCAAACCATCTCATAATTGAGTGTAAGTACTTTAGTGTTTGGAGGGGAATTATAGCATGTCTCTGACCAACATCTATAGAGATGAAAAAGAATTGAAAACCTTACATGTGACCTTTTGAGGTTTGGCTAGCCATTCAGTGCTTATATCTGAGATCACCACTAGCTACTTTATAAAGTAGAACGTGATGAACTTCCATGCCCATACCCATGACTAGTGTTATGGTTTACGTCTATAAGAAGAGTCACCTAATTAATTACATTTTGTTTTGAGACTCTAGCAAGTTAATTAAATCATCTTGTGTTCAGAGCCCAAATTAATGCAATAGATAGACTTAGGAATTAATTAGCATGACCCACCACTATACCCAATTTGGAGGTCAAATCCTCCTCTATATACCCACTTTCAGCGGTTCTTCCTTCCTTTCACTTATTTCATGTACAATCATCAATCATGAACATGTTGAACATTGCACTCTCACAATCAACCCAAAAAATAAAAATATCAAGTGAAAATTCTGGTTCCCAGTACTATTTGTTTAAGATTCTCCAGAACAACTCCAACTAATTAGTTAGTTTGTCTTCGGACAATATATATCATATGTACCACCAGAATATTAACAAATGATAAGAGATCATGAGTCAGTTATCCTCACATGTCTCTTTGACAGGAGATATTATAATGTAGTCCCACCATCATCTTATTGAGTTCATTGCTTTCTTAATTTTTCGGTGATTCTTGCCATGATTAAGTAGTGGAATATATACTTAGGTGCTGCTAACCTTGTTCTCGCTTGCTTTTGGCCTTGAATAAGTCGCACTAATTTGATATCTTTTGTAGAGTTTCGGAAAATCTCAATCGTACACCTCATTTTTGGGGTACGACTGAAAGAAAAAAAAAATTACAGAGAGAAGAAAAAGAAAGAGAGATAACTTGTATAACAAATGATATGTTGAGAAATGGTTAGAAAAAATAAAAATAAAAGAGTCAGAATAAGATAGAAGAAAAATTGAATATATAAATATACTTACTAAAAAAATTTCAAGTAAAATCTAAAAGAATGATTAGATAGACCATTTTCAATGAAGTCAAAGATGGTGAACAAATCAAGAATGCATTTTCGGACGTCTTCATTCCTTGATGATGATGATATAAAAAAAAACTTCGGACGTCTTCATTCCTTGATGATGATGATATAAAAAAAAAACTTAGTTACAAAAAAAAAAGAATAAATTATCATTTCTTTATTTTATGTATATAAAACTTTAATTTGTAAAGTTTGCATAAAATCTTTCTTATTCTACAAATACACTACACTTAACAACCTAGTTATTAAACTACATAATTTTTTTTAAAATAAATTATATACTCTCATTCGTAATCAAAATTAAGAATATTTATTTCACAGTTTATTAATGGAGTCTTACTCTAGATATCTAATTATAAATATTTTATAGATTTAATAATTTAATTATTAATTTTCAAATTATAACAACTTATTTAAAAATTAGTTCTCAAATTATTTGACCTTAAAATTTACCTACTATATCTCCGCATAAATCAGGAATACAAATCAAAGCAAATTATTGCACAACTCAATTCAACAAAAACAAGGTGAGAAATTACTTTTGTTCCTTTCAAAAGCAGGAAAAGAAGAAAAAGGAATACGATGTGGTGTTTTATTCCTGCGATTAGCCTTTATGTGTAATAGGGAAGATACAGATGACAAATCAAATGTGTAATAGGGAAGATACAGATGACAAATCAAACGTGGGAAGTGGAATAGATTCCTATGTTATATATTAACAGTATAGGGGTGAAGGAGAGGAATACAGAGCTCTACTTTTTTATTTTGTATTTTTAAAAGAAAACTAGGATCCCGTTAATTAGTAACTTTCTAACGTTCTCCCCTTTTCTGGATTATATTTGTAAGCTTTAATTAAATTAACAAAAGTAGCCAACTAGGATGATATAAGTGGTCAAAGAATTCGGTTCCTAAAATCTTTCTTATTGAACAACTCTCCTCAAAAATACTTTGATAGTCAGGGATTAATTGATTAGATGTAACTAAGTAAAACTGGCCTCAGTTATAACTCTCAAACGAAGGAACATGATAAATATTACTACTATCTTATAAGGCGTCAATAACATGTATGCTAATTGATAGCATCTGTTATGATACTAAAAACTTGCATTGGTTTCCAATTTTTGTCACGTTTTTGGAAAAGAGGGCTGCTATAGTTAGAGATATGATATTATATTTTACCCACTGCTTCAAAATTTAACGAGGTTTTGTGGGAAGTAACTAGTTAGTATGATTGCATGAATAAATGATTTTTTTTGGTATATCAGAAGGATATGAAGAAAACAAGAAAGACCAAGATCTGACAAATCAGCCACTAGCAGAGGTCCCTACCGAGGAGGAGGCTGAATGAACTTGCCACCATAAATTATTAAATTCCACTTGAAAGAATGTCCACATCATGGGTATTTGGTTGCATTATTGATCAAATTTAGGGATATATCAGTAATAGCATAATAGAATAATGTTATTCACAGTCTTTTACAGTGCACCCACAATCCATGTATGTTGATTACATTCATCTAGATATCAGAGAGGAATTAAATTGATACCATTAAACTCAAATATGCTAAAGTAAAATTATCATTAATCCTAAACTAGTTATACACTTTTTCTTGCGGGGAGTTATACAATGATTTGGTGATATATAAAGAGTTGGAGCAATAAAGAAGTAATGAGTTTTTTCACTAAAATAACATACTCCAATCACCAATCGTAAAAATTTGATTGTGCATAAATTCAACGTAGATAAATAAAAATGTTGTATATGATGAGTATACAAGTAAACATTATGCTGTTTATTTTTTTTCCTTTGTGTTGGGTGTGTAACAATCTTCTTTGTTCTCTTTTTGGCTGTGCATTTCCTTTTTCTCTAATACTACCTCTAAAAATGATACTCCTTTTAAACCTTATAAATTTATAAAAAAAAATTATAAATTTATAATTTATTAAAATTCAAACTACAAAATCTTAATCATAGAAGTCTTTAAAAAAATTATAAAAAACATTACATTCTTATAAACTCTTTTAAAATCTACACAAAAAAATTTATAAAAAAATCTTTTAAAATTTTAAATGAATACACCTCTCTGAAATTGTCATTTATTAGGAATTTAATATCGGATTAGCTTTCGTAAGTATATTTTTTTAATATAAAAATTAAACTACTACTATATAAAACTAAAAATTAAAAGAGTAAAACCAAAAAAAAATATATTAGGGCTGCATACACAACTATTTGGTTTTTTGTTCTAAATCTTGGCCGCCCTAAAAAGTTTTGCAGTTTTTTCCATTTTATTGCAACTGGAGCCGTTATAGCATATGTCTCACTGCACTCCTCTCTCGTATATATTTTAATAGTTATATGATATACATTAGAAATTAAAAAAATAAAAAGAGAACGTGCTTACCCATCTGTATGCATTTGCGTAATGTTCTTCATTTGTCAAGTGAATTTGATTATTGAGAGAAGCCGAATTCTGAGTGTCTGCAATTCGTTCTTTTATGTGCTTGATCAAATGCTTGACAACGAGAATATGTGCCTTGAGAATATTTGTCATTTGAATGCTATATATATATATATATATATATATATATATATATATATATATATATATATATATATATATATATAATTCAAATGACAAAAATGATTTCATTTTATAAAAGTAATATAAATATTTATTTTCTTAAAATATAATCAAATTATTAACTAAATTTTAAATATTATTATCCAATTTTCCCATTAATTATTCTTAAACAATAGTTTTATGAAAAAAAATTCTTGAATTTTAAACAACATAGTTAAATGAAAAAACTTGGCATATATCTAAATCCCTTTAAACTTTCGAAGTTTCATTTCTAATTTTTTTCCACGAGTATTAGATTCCTCAAAACCAAAACCCCCTATAAATAACCCATTTCTTCCCATAACAAAACGTACTTGTACCAAGTTTGCTCTCTTTCTACGTGTCTTTTGTGTCTGGAAATGTGTGATTTCCTAACGAGTTCTTTAGTGCTATAAACAAAAAGACTCTACTATTATCATCAACAGTTTCTTACACATATTTTCTCTACTTTGATATCAGTTTCATTTCACCAAATTAAGATGCCTGAAAACGCAGCCACAACCAACCTTAACCACCTTCAAGTTTTTGGCATCGAAGATGATGTGCCTTCGCATTCACAGAATAACTCCAAATGCTATGATGATGATGGCCGTCTCAAACGAACTGGTACAAAATTCATTTTAGCTGCTTTCACTTTTACTAACAATAATACACGACTCTGTTTCATATAAACTAGAATTTAGTTAGAATGAATCGACACGCTGATAAACAATTTTTTATTATGTTATCTAATTATAAAAATTTTGTACAATAAAATTATTAAATTTTATAATAATAAAATTTATATTTGGTATATTTATTGACCGTGTAAACTGTTTATAGAGATTTTATAACAACTCTTAAGTTTTAGTCTATTGACTTTAATAATAATTATCTTAAAATTTATATTTAACTTTATTTTTAAATAATTTTTTAATATTATCAATGTATCCATAAAAATGAAACTATAAAATTTAACTTTGTAATATAACTGTTCCACTATTTGAAAATCAAACATCAGACATTGTTAATTATTGTTTCTATCTCCATTTTTTTTAAAATCTTTTTGCCCCACACACATCTCAAAATTCCTTCAAAAATCCAAGGAAATAACAAAAGCTGACCCTTTTTTTATGTACAAAAAGTATTTTTCATAATGTAAATTAATATATAATGTACATGTGATGATATGAGACAGGAAATGTTTGGACTGCAAGCTCGCACATAATAACCGCAGTGATAGGATCAGGGGTGCTGTCATTAGCTTGGGCCATAGCTCAGCTAGGTTGGATTGCTGGTCCTACTGTCATGTTCTTATTCTCTTTGGTTACCTTTTATACTTCATCCTTGTTGGCTGATTGTTATCGTGCCGGTGACCCCAATTCTGGCAAGAGAAACTACACTTACATGGACGCAGTTCGCTCCATTCTTGGTAACAATTCATTCATTCATTCATTCAGTCAGTATTGCTTTTTTTACATTCTTTTCACAAATTAATGATATGCATGCATGTTGTTGACCTTAAATGATACTATATCATATAGTACATATAGTATATATTGTTGGAAAGTCTCACATCATATTATCTATTTTAATTTTTGAGATGTAATTTATATATTTGTTGAGTAATTTTATAATATCAATAAGATGTATGTAATAAATTAAACATTAATAACTTATAATTAATGGGATTGTCATGATCATACTGATGATAAGGTCATTATCACCTCATGAAAATATATGAGATTATGTCCGCCAAAGAAGATGCTACTTGTCAAAAGGGATTCAACTCATGCACATGCTCTTGTTCACATTCTACTAGCTAGTTATCTAAAACTTAATATAACATGCACTTTAGGGTTGGCGAATTTAATATAACTCATGCACATGGTCTTTGTCTTTTATTACCAAAAAAAGAAAGGGAGTTTTCCCTAGAAAATACGATTTAATTTTTAATTGCCAATTTTGTATTCTGTAGTCTTAATATATATAAAATTGTCTGGCCAATGCCTCGTGTTGGCTGCACAGTGAATAGCAATATTTTTTATTTTTTCTCTTTTATTCTCACTTTCTCTTTTTGATTTTTAAAAAACCCTAGACTCTAGTATTATGATAAATCTCCTCACTAACGGTATGCCACGTGCCTGTCAAAGAAAAATAGTATGCCACGCGTATTAATTTCCCACTCTAACATTAATCATTAATATGTGCGCAAACCAAGAGCATCTTAAATTGATGATTTATTTGTTTGTTACACTTACAAGAACAGGTTACAGTATCCAGCTTGCTTTACTGAGAGGGTTTTGCTAATTAGTGTTTTTAGATATTGGTTAACGGAGTTAAAAAAATATATTTATTATAAAAATTATAGACAAATATAAAAAAGTCATAAAAAATATAATTTTATATATTTTAAAAAAAAAAATTAGTTTCTCAATCAATACTTCAAAAATATTGATTAACATTTACCTTATTTCAATACTTCTCATTCAACCATATATATACATGGGATAATATTAAATTAAAAAAATATTTATTATAAAAATTATATATAAATATAAAAAAAAGTCATAAACAACACAATTTTGCATGTATTAGCAAAAATAATAATTTCTTAATCAATGCTTCAAAATATTAGTTAACATTTACCTTATTTCAATACTTCTCATTCAACCATATATATACATGGGATAATATTAAATTAATTTAACTTTTTTAACTAGTTTGGCTAAATCAAGCTTATTTAATGTCTATGATAGTACTTTGGAAATTGGAAGATGCATGTATAATAATTTTAACGTATCAATAACCAAATTAAAAATTAGGTCAAAAGTTTGAGAAGGCAGAAAGAGCATACAAATTTCATATGATTTATAAATAATAGCTTAGTTCAGATAAACTTATTAATAATTTTAACATATGATTTTATCTTATATTTCATATTGTACAATGCAATATAATGTATTTTGCAGGTGGAGCCAATGTTACGTTGTGCGGAATATTTCAGTACCTGAATCTATTGGGAATTGTAATAGGATACACAATTGCCGCTTCTATTAGCATGATGTAAGTTCAGATTTAAACTTCATAATGAATGATATTACTTGTAGTCTACCAACATCATTTCATGTCAGTGTTATTTCTTATCATTTAATGATAATTGAGCCTATCTCATTTTCCACACACTTTTATTTTGATTTGGATCAAAATTAGTTACCTAAAAACTACACAAATACTTAAAAAAAAATGTTCACGAGTTAACTATGAGTAAAATATCTAATGATTGTATCACACACAAGTGACACAACCTGAAATTAATTTCCTTGAACTGATTGATAGGGATAGTATTATACACTACAGTTTGATGATCATTAATGGGTTTGATTCAGTTTCATAGATTTTGATTGACAGGGCAATTAAAAGGTCAAACTGTTTCCATAAATCTGGGGGCAAAAACCCATGTCACATGTCAAGCAACGTATACATGATCATTTTTGGCGCAACCGAAATTTTCCTTTCTCAAATTCCCGATTTTGATCAATTATGGTGGCTCTCAACAGTTGCTGCAATAATGTCTTTCACCTATTCCATAATTGGTCTCTCTCTTGGAATTGCCAAAGTTGCAGGTTATTATATTGAAAATGCTCTCCTACACTTTTAGTTTTTTTTAATACAACACTTTTCTTAGGGTTACATTGCATCATATAGGCTTAAATTTTGGTTGGTTCATGAACAGAAACGGGTACCTTCAAGGGTGGCCTCACTGGAATCAGCATTGGACCAGTGTCAGAGACCCAAAAAATCTGGAGGACTTCCCAAGCTCTTGGTGATATAGCCTTTGCCTATTCATATGCTGTGGTTCTTATAGAAATTCAGGTATCTCCTTCAAAAACTAAGAATTAGTTAATCTAAAAAAGGTTAAAATGTTCATTTGATTTTTATAGTTGTTCTCATTTTAAAGTTTCGTCCATGTTCAGAAGGAAAAAAAAAACAATAGCTTTTAGTCCCTACACAATTTTTTGTGGCAGTTTATCACTACTTTTTGTAACTGTCAAAAATAAGTTTTGATATTCTCAGCAAGTACCAAAACTTAACTTAAACACATTGTAGGGACTAAAACTTATTATTTTTTCGTATAAAAACTAAAACTTAAAATGAAGAGAACTGTAGAGATCAAATGAGTAGTTTAACATTAAGAAAAGAAGAATATGATTTATTACATAGTAAGCTAGCCAAAATATAATATTTTGCTGACTACAGGACACAATAAAATCTCCACCGTCTGAAGCAAAAACAATGAAGAAGGCCACATTGATAAGTATTGCAGTGACCACAACATTTTACATGCTCTGTGGCTGCATGGGGTATGCTGCTTTTGGAGATGCTGCACCGGGGAATCTGCTAACTGGCTTTGGCTTCTATAACCCATATTGGCTTATAGACATTGCAAATGCAGCTATAGTTATTCACCTTGTGGGAGCATACCAAGTGTTTTCCCAACCCATCTTTGCCTTTGTGGAGAAAGAGGTAACACAAAGATGGCCCCACATTGAGAGGGAGTTCAAGATTCCAATTCCTGGTTTCTCCCCTTACAAACTTAAGGTGTTTAGATTAGTTTTGAGGACAGTGTTTGTTGTCCTAACAACTGTCATATCAATGCTGCTTCCATTCTTCAATGACATTGTTGGAGTGATTGGGGCATTGGGATTTTGGCCCTTAACTGTTTACTTTCCTGTGGAGATGTATATTTCACAGAAGAAGATCCCAAAATGGAGTAACAGATGGATTAGCCTCAAAATATTTAGTGTGGCCTGCCTCATAGTATCAGTTGTTGCTGCTGTTGGCTCAGTGGCAGGAGTCTTGCTTGACCTTAAGAAATACAAACCATTCCACTCACACTATTAAGTTTCAGTGTCATGATGGTTTGTGTGTACCATTATCTTATGGATCAATTGGAGTACTATAACTAGCCACTCCTTGTTTGAAAAATCAAAGGCAGGAGTTTCCTTGAATCATTTATTTCAGTGTGTCCAAACAATATCTGGCATCCTCGTAATGCTTCTTGTTTATTGAGTTTTAGAATTTCCCGTTCCATTTTCATGTTTCAACTGCAACTTTTTCTTATAGAAATTTATCCAAGAATGGATCGCTGTGTTTGCGTCTACTCTAAAGTTTTTTATTCGATAAACTTCTCCATATGCATATGCATATGCATTTATAAGAGAAGCAAATAAAAGGTAAAATGCATTCAGTTTTTATAAATAATGAAAAACTAAAACTTCGAAGATAAATTTGATAAGAGGAAAAAACTAAAACTTTCTTTTTTTATATAAATAATAAAAAAATCCACTCAAGCTTTATAGTTGATTTATTTAACTAAATAAGTCAAACATTAATAACATTCATTATACAGACCACGTAGAAGCTTTACTTCCCCTTAATTTGACTCATTTAACCAAATGAATCAAAGTTTGAAATCTTCATACAATCTAAGCCGAAACTTTCAAGAGCTTAACTCGACATGGCTTATTTACACCACCCGCAATATGTACATAGAAATAAAGTTGAATATACAGAACTATTCAAGAACAAACGAAAAAACGTACAAAAGCTTTTCATCAGTAGACTAAATACTATGCCGTCCCAACATCAAGCAAAATAGTTGAACAAACTCAACCAAACAGTACCGCTGATGACAAACAAATTTAAATGTATAAAATGCAGAAGCTTGTGCGAAGATCCATATAAATTGCAGCTTTTGGTGTCAATCCATGGTTATATGTATTCAAGACATCGTACTATACATACCACAGGTATAAAAGGAGGGCCTCCCAGGACCCACTTCGAGGTGGATCCTCTCTTGAACCCGGAAAAAAAGGATCACTCATGAGCCCTCACTAGGCAGGGATAATGAATAATGAAATTGATAGCACAAAAAGATATTTTACATCAACAAAACATGCTACATTAATAAACATTTGAAGAAACATTTGTAGAAACCACCCCCTGGAAGGATATCAATTACACCCAAGAAGACTTAGACTTAGAGACGCCAGACAAGGAAGCAGTATTTCACCATTGATGAATTATAACTTCAATCAAAACAAATATGCTATCAGGGAGGTAGATGAAACAGGGTCGTGGTCCCCTCCGACCAGAATCATTGAACAAATTACCTTGAAGTGGATCAATTTATCAAAAGGCTAGAAAAGCTCCTCAGAATTGAATTTATTCCAGGCTTCCTGTAATAAATGATTAAACTTTCAGGCAAAAATGAAGACTATTCTGGAATTAGCAATATAATATACTAGTCTTGACACAAACCCACGTGCATGTCAAGTCACTTTATACATATTTATTCAAAAGAAAAGGGGAGAAAAATTATTTTAAGTAATGATCAAACTGCAAATAACAGACCACTAACTACAGCTACCTAATTTTGGGGTAATGAATACAAAAGGGAAACACCACCAAAACTATATTAAAAAAAAAAAAAACCAACACTTTCTTTTAAAAACAAAAAACAGATTGGAGACATCATGAGATCGAACCCTGCTTAGTAAAAAGAGTAGCTTAATCTAAATTCAGAAACCCATTGATTGTCACTGGCTACTAAAAATAAATTCTTTATAAAGCACTTGTTAAAAAGCATACAACAGTTGCATAAAATGACCAGAAATACCTTGAGTAGATCAAACACCTTCTCTGCAACATATTTCTGCTGTAGATTGGCACCCTTCTGCTGCACTTTATCAGGATGGATACACAACGTAGCTTTCCTATAGGCTTTTTTAACAGCAGCAGCTGTAATCAAATCAGTCAAAGAAACTGGCTGCCAACCACATTCAGGCCACAGTACCTGATCATCATTCATGAAGGAAGCAAGTTAATATAATTGATACAGATTCTGTAACAAAAACAATAACACCATAAATTAAGGGACTGCTTTCACTGCTTCAAAATTCAAATGCATGGATTATTATGGAAACAAGTTCCTTCGACTCTCCTGTCCTCTGGAATCTGGATTGATTGCAATTGAATTATGAGTGCATCCTATCTTTTCAAAATCAAAATTGTTTCCCAAGAATGTGGTCTTCTGGTAGCTAATATCTTTGCATATATTTTCTGAGATCATCAGTCTACAACCCTAGGGCTACGATGAATAATATCTACTTCATGAAATAGATATAGTGGTTGCACCCTATGAGGAGCAATTCAAACCCAAACAATCAGTATTACAGTGTTAGAATCAGCACACCTATTCACATCTAGCCCAAGGGTAGAAGACTGGTGATCTGAGAAAATATATGCAACACCACAAAATTCCCACCATGCAATACATTAAAATTTGAACCTAAGAATTCAAAGAGAAGACATGAAGATACAATTTATGCCTACATACTTCCAGGCACCATATGGATATGGATAGAAAAATTTAGAGAGATTAACCAAAGTGTGTGCACTGAGTACATACATATTGTAAGGTGGAAAGCAAAGCTCGTAAATTCCCCTCTTTTCCTGCAGCCCAGCGCTTAATTTCAAAATCCAGTGTTTCGGCAAGCCTCTGAAATCAGTGCACAGAAATAGATAACAAAAATAAAGGATATTAACAAAATGCAAACTTTTATTAGTGGTTTTCACAAAATAGTTTGTTGGCCAGAACAAGGATGAAGGGGAATGAATAGATTGTGTAGATGCAGCTTTTGCAATTATATGAACAGAAACCCACTCACCAGTCATCAACAAATAAAAAAAATAAAAAACTACTTACATGTCTCTCAGCTTGTTCTCTTTGGGTTTGTAAGTCCCGCTGATTCTTCTCAGCCAATGCTTTTGCCTAGAATAAAATGACAATGTTCATAACATAGTGAAACAATTTTGTATGAAAAGATACACTTGAATCTTCCACTTAAATTTAATGTCAAGTTGGCTAAAAAATAAAGTATTTTTCATGTAATTGTAACAACTATCAATAAACAATGAAGAAATCAAATTAAGGAGACAAATACAGTAATGCAATAATACATACAGCACGCTCCTTAGTCCTCTGGTGGCGCTCCAACCTGGCTCGTCGCCTTTCTTCAGTTTCCCCTTCAACTTCCTGAAACTCTCCAGATGTTGGAGCAGCTTCAAACCATAAAAGAGAAAGGAGAAAAAGATCCAAGTAAGCAATGAAACAAACACACAAACCACTACAGTAAAAAAAATATCTTGAAGACACAAACCTACCTCCAAAAATTGAGGAAAGATCATCAACAATATTAGTGGATGATGATGTTTTCTTCATACTTGTAGATGCACTTGTAGATTTCCTTGTTACATCTGACTGAAATTGGGATTCAAATACATTGTCCTGAAAACATCCACGTTCAGAAAATTAGCAATAAATTTTCAAATAGAATTATTATAGTGTTAACCTGCATATCAAACTCGCCCTTTTATTTTAATTTAATACTAAATAGTTTTTTAAATTTTAAAAAGACTACATAAATATCCACTTGTCATTTTAAAAATCACATTACATTTATTTAGAATAAAAAAGGTAAGAATAAAATAACTGCTCACTAACTATAACTTCCTGCTTTTTTACAAGGTTAATTTTAATGATTGTGCTTTTACATTAGGAAGGTTTAGTATAGGATGGTCTAAGCTTATCCTCTAAGTAGAAATGGTTATTCTATATTTATGCTGTTTGTCACATTTATAAATACAGAATAACCATTGTTTGATAGTAGTCTTTTTTGTAGGGCTGACTTTTGGCTCTTTCTTTTGTAAAAGGATTCGTGTACCCCTTGTACCCGTGTTAGTATAAATATGTCTTTGCTGATAAAAAAAACAAGTTTAACTTTGCAAGATGGTAATACACCAAATGCAGAAGCCAAATTTTGGCCATAATATGTTAGTATAGAACTATAGATTAAAAAAAAGGTCCTCACAGAAGAGTTAGCTCTGGGAGGCCTTGGAACACTGCTAGCTCGTGCACCCATGCCAAAGAAGGATTCAAGATCATTTTCATTCTTTTGTTGGTTCATCCTTGCAGCAGCTGCTGCCCTTTCTCGGGCCTCAGCAGCAGCCCTTTCTACAGCGGCACGTTCCGCTTTAACTCGTGCTTCTACTTCAGCCCTTGCAGCTGTAGCTCTTTCCCGTGTTTCCCTATCCTTCACCTCAGCAGCAGCTTTTTCAGCTCTTTCCTTCGCCTCTGCAGCAGCCCTTTCTCGGGCTTCAGCTTGTGCCCTTTGCACTGCAGCCCTTTCAGCACGTCCTCGAGCTTCAGCATTAGCTTTCTCAACAGCAGCCCTCTCAGCTCTTTGCCGTGCTTCAGCAGCTGCTCTTTCACGTGCTTCTCTAGTAGCTCTTTCTACAGCCTGTCTTGCCCTTTCCCTCTCTAGTCGCTGTTGTTCTCTTTCTTTCTCCTCCCTTTCTTTCATAAGTCTCCTCTGCTCCTTTCCTTCCTTCTCCTTTTGCTGCCGTTCTCGGTCAAACCTTTCCTGGTTTTCTTGCTCCTCTAGCACAGTTCTCTCATCTTTTTCCATTTGCACAGCTTCTTTGCTCCTAGCAGCCTTTGAATACTCTCTCTCCCTAACTTCCTTTGCATGCCTAAACTTGGCTTCAGCTCTATCCATGGCCTCCTTCATAGCCGCAGCAGCAGAGTTCATCTCTAATTCTTCATCAGGAAGACCATTTGCACTCTCATTATCATTACCACGACTTCTGCCCATTGCAAAATCATCAAGTTCATCAAACTGAGATGAAGGGGATACCCTTCCAGCAGCAGGAGCAGACTTAGGTCCCTGAGAGAATCGGGTAGAGCCAGGAAAAGAAGAAAATTCATTAGTCTTCTTTCTAGCATTGGTAGAAGCTGGTGAAGTTGTTCCTGACTTGGGAATATGTACTGGTCGTGGAGGAGGGGGTCTTGAAGGTGGTGGAGCAGTAGTTGGTTGTGTAAAAAGAGGAATCTCTGATACCGTCAGCCATATATCCTCGCTTGCTTCCAAGTTATCTTCATATTTCGGAGACATATCTGCCTGAATATTGGTTTGTCTAAAATCGACATTATTATATGGAGGGGAAGTAGACCTTTGGCCAACTGGTTTATCAGAATCAGATGAATAGGTAGGCATGTGAAATGGGGCATGTAGAAATTCCTGATCATTTTCAACAGGAATCTTGTTTTGTGTGTGCCTCTCAGGACTCCTCCCAGATATTTTATCAACTGGTTCTTTATCTCCAGTCCAACTTGTGCTTGTATTCAACCTTGGGGAACTGCTACCCTTCCTGCTATTTCTCTCTGATGAGAAAGCTGGTACAGATTTTCCAAGACCATCAAAAGGATCAATATCTTCATATACTTTGCCATTTGAAGTTGAAGAACTATCATTTTTTGTGCTTCCAGAACTACTAAATTTACTAATTTCTTCCAACGGGTTCATAAAGTGGCCTGCAGATGAATCCACTGGGGCTGAAGCTGATTCAAATACTTTGAAAGGGTCTTCTGCTGCAGTGGGGATTGTTTTAGATGCACTGGCAGTTGGTTCTGAGGATAAACCGATATCAGGAGTGTGCCTGTTGATAACAATATATAAAAAAGATTATGATACATCAACCATTCACGAAATAAACAATATCTATGAATCAGTCATCAAAGATAAGTATAGACAAGTATCAAGTTGTTCATTCCACTTATCTGACAATAATATTCTGTAGATATTGATTGGGAGATTCACAGAAGATATAAGAATAAGACACAATCTTCATAGAAAACATTTTGAATTGATATAGGATTATTAAACAAAAGAAACAGAGAACTTTTTAACACATTTTCCTTAAAAAAGATTACAAATGTATCTTTGATATTACATCTTATTCTCATTCTTCTACACTCTTAGAGCATTGTTAGTTGGGCCATCCATGTTACTCATTCATATTCACTACAACTTTCAAAAACATATTTATCATTCATAAAATAAAATAGAAGAGAAAGACATGATACATTTTTTCCCAAGTTGCATACACCTTTTTAATTTAAAATTTTAATTATCATATATGTTCATAGCAAGATCTATTTTATATCTGTAAAGTGTAAACTACAAAGCAGAAATTAAAACAAATAGAAATTTATCTTCGACAAAACAAAATGATGCATGTACCAGCATACAAAACAATAGAGTTTGTCTAAAGGAAAGGGAACAACAATGATTAAGTAGTGCCCCCTATCGAATAGAAAAGAATGAAAAGAACAACAGAAATCATTTAATAGATATGCACTTTGTGCCATAAATAAAATAAATTAATAAAAGAATTGGCTATATATGTGTTTCTGATTTTTACTTTGATTAATTTTATGCACATACAATCACATGTTCTCAAATTCAAATTATAACTTATCCCTTTTCCCCTCACTCTGTCCAATATCTCAAGGACCAAAGAGTCGACGTAAAATTGGTTCCCCGGAATGTACCATCCCTCTACTTTCCTTTTACCACATCAAATTCATATAATAATAATAATAGTGGGAAAAAAGGCTTTTGTTAGTTGTAGTAGTAGTCGTATTAGTAAATAGTAATAATAGTACTGGATGGGATTCCTCCTTCTGCTATTCACATTCTCTTTCATTCTGTCTAAACAAATGAGATGCTTAGCAACAACAAAATTTTAAGACTTTCAACTCCTAGCTCCTATTGGACAATTGGATAAAGCATCCTCAGGACAAAAATAACTTAATTTTCTTTCATCATGGTAGACCTGTTACACATCATCAACCAGATAAAATGAAGAATTCACTTTGTAGAAATAAAAATGCACAACAAATGAAAATTATCACCTGGCACCTCAAAAGTTATTTCTAATGGAAGGATAACCCTTGATCTAGAAACAAAAAATGCTAAACTTAATCTTTACAGGGTGCATGACATTCTCAAACTCTCAAAGCAATTTAGGTTTAAGATTTGATAACAATTACTCAAACTCTCCTATTACAATGAGTAACTTAAGTTGACCCAATTTGAGGGTGCTATACTGCCTGTACACAAAAATAAATAATTAAATAACCACTAAAGAAATCACCTCATTGGTCCTCTTTGATACTCCTTTCAGTTTGTTCAGTTGCCAAACTAAAGAAAAGCATAACAAAAGTTACTAAACCTTTTTCATTCAAACTGTGCTATGCACAATTAAATATCAACCAGATAGATTACCTAACAGACTGATATGACACGAACAAAAACTTAAGATTGTGCACAAGATATTATATGAATCTTTACTCCCAAACACAGTTTGCAATACATCAACACATGAAATACATAGAGGAACTGACGAAGATAATCCCTCCCCCATCAAAGCAGCACCACCACCTCCATTTCCACCTACAAGTTAGTCCTATAGAGTATAGACCTAATGCCAGAATAGCTCTCTCCAAGTTCCAAACAACTAATATCAATTTTAGAGGGGCCAGAAAGTTCAAAATTCAAACAAAAATCCATTGACAACTTTAGAGGACTAAATCAGGGGTGGGGTTTCTGATTCCTTGTTTAATTGCAATAATAGTCAGTCGTTAGCTAATACTTTCCAACATGTTCAGTATACAGTGGTGATAAACTTTTATACTCATTGGGGCAAAAAACAGTAGAAAGCTTTCAATGAAGATCACCGGGGAGAAATTTTGTAACTAGATGATCTTGTATAAACACAGAGAATTCAAATTTCAGGAAGATTATTGCCAATGATTTGCTTTCTCCATGCAAATATAAACCTAGTTATTAAACCATTGACTACTCCAAAATCACCTGATTCCTTAATGAAGCTCATGCCTAATTAATATTTGAAAAAAGCTTTATTCCCTTTCCCTTTTAAACAAAATGTAACATAAGGCATATTAAATTCAAACATATCAGCAAATCCAGAGAGTTTCTCCACAATAGATGAAAGCTTAAAATTGTAGAATTTGCAACTCGCTGTAAACTTTCCGGAATTCCTTGGCTCAACACAGTCGATTTTCGCATTTCTCATTGACGTTCCCAGATTAAAAAGCCAAAAAACACCAAATTTCAGCTCTCTCTGACAGCTTTACATGGTAAAGAGCTATAAACACACCATATAAATTCTTGCGCATTAAGTAAAAGTCCAAAACCATGAACACCACTACTGAACAATGCCAATTGAAAAAGAAACCTAGTTACCAAAAAGCACACACACAAACATATATATACCTTCCACCAGATGATGACCTACTGTGTCCGAATCCAGCAAGCAAATCATCAAAATCGGAAACACCTTTCTCATCCTTCTCCGATCTCTTCCCATCCAAACTCTTCGATTCCTTCCCAAAGCCGCCTAGAAGATCGTCGAACGCGGCGGCTCCACCACCACTCTCTGCCGTCGTCGCGAAAACATCGTCGAATTTAACCTTGGAGGTGCTCTTCAGCCCCGGGACGCCGTCGAAAATGTCGTCGTCGTACACCGGCTTGTCGTAGACCGGCGGCGGCGGCGAGTTGGCGGACCTAGCAGGGGGGCCGCCGTACATGGAATCCAAATCGAAGGGGGAATCGGAGCGGCGATTGTCGGATCCGGCGCCGGCGAGGAGATCGTCGAAGTTGGAGGAGGCGCGGGCAGATCGCGATCCGAAATCGAAGTTGAGAGATGCGGAGTTGGAAGATCCCTTGGGTTGAGGAGCCATTGGCGCGGATTTGCCCTGGGGTTTGAGGCCGAAATCGGAGGTGAAGAGGCCGTCGAAATCGTTCATCGTTGGGATTGGGGGGAAGGATCTGGTGTTTGAGGGTGCAGGGGACTGGTGTGGTGATGCGGTGATGGAGTTAGAGGGAAGGGGAAGGGTTGGGTTGCGGGTTACGCCTTTGATTCCTCCCTCCTTTTGCCCAATTGGAGAATTTGCCAAGACCGATCCACCTTGTTTAAATTCTTTTCTTTTTTCCTGTTCAATCATTCCCCATTGCTGGCACCTTATTCTTTTTCTTCCATTTTATTTATTCATTTCTTCTACTTTTGCATGCCATATTCAAGCTCCAATCGATGAAGTAGGGATAAATTGGAAATATAAATACTTATTTTTGCTTTAACTATTATTTTAAGTGTCACGTAATTATTTGTTGTGTATAAATTATTATACATTTTTATATATTTTTAATTTCTATCAATAAAAAATATTTAATGAAATTTTATCTCTCAATTATATTTTTTTATTTATAAGACTTTGAAATTTCAAAAACTTTGTTTAAGAGAATTTTCAATTAAATTTCTCTCATAAAAATTATATTCTTCTGATTAAGAATTTGATTGATAGGCATTGTTGTACAATATAGTACAACCACTTGAGTTACATGATAATAATTTATCTTATATACTTTTTATGAACAATGAGCAACAAAAATATATAATGATATGAAATTTACTAAAAATATCTTTTTTTTAAGCATTCGACACAGTTATGTGTCATTCCAATTGTAGTTTAATGGAATTCATACTATAGTAACACTAGTCTCATCAATTATGCATGCCAATCAATGAAGCGGGCTCAATAAGTCCTGCTCTTCGTGACCCATAGCAACAGGATCTCAGAGAAAGAAAGCATTCGCAGTAAGCCTAGCGGGTTCCTATGATCAACGATCAAATAGAGCATAGTATTTCTTAGTTAATTATAGCACTTTCATTGAATTAATCATGACAGTTCCATGTTGAATTTAGATTATAACATACTTGTGGTTATATTGTGCATGTAAAGAGAAAGAAAATCACAATGTATGCTATAATTTAAATTTGAAATTGGTATATTTGTAAAATTCATCATAGGGTATATATTATTGAAAAACAAGGCAAGACAATGACTACAACCAAAATCATCGAAGTTGATTCCGATGAGGTTGGGAAAAGAAGAGAATGAAGGAGGTTGTGTCCATGAGTTTGGAGAATGAGCTAATAAAAGTAGGCCGAGATAGGAAGGGTTAGTGATGGAGGTAAATTTTGGATAAGGTCAAGGTAGGTTAAGGTAAAAAATGTTAAGGTTGTTGATGATAAGTTGTCTAACACTGGTGAGGCCAATCAATCTTTGATGGATCATATTTCTCATTTAATAACCTTTTCTCCTAATATACAAGTGAGACCTACTAAAATTAATAAATTCTAACAAATTGTAGTCAATAATAGAAAGAAACTAATGTTGTTAATATTCATCTTTTCTTGTTTACTAGTTAGTAGCTATTTAATGTATAGATATTGTTTCATTTTAAAACAACACATAGTTCACTAATTAAAGATTAAAACGTTTTGTGTATATAAATAATGAAATTATGGTTAGGTACTTAGGTTATATGAATAACCTAACTATGAACACCCTACTTATTGCGACAAATCTCATTTTGTTAGTTTGGATGCAAATCATGAAACCCCCTTGGTTCATACGTCATAGAAAATAAGGTCCATTCGAAGAGAGGTTTTTGAACCCTATTGCTCTCAAGGTCAAGATGAAGCCACTACCAAACAAAACGCACCGATCATTAGATATTACTTTGCAGCAGATCAACAAAGAAGATAGTGAGCCAAAACCTAGACGTGTCAACCACCTCCACAACCATTAACATACATTTGCTTTTTTGGTTCAAACATAATTCCTATTTATGAAAACTATAACAATTACTTATTTACTTTATTGGATGAGCATGGTAAATCATATTTTAAAGATCTTAACTATTGATTTTGTCTCATAACGTGCGTTCTGTTGAAAATAGAAGTATAACAAAGCACTTTATTTTAAGTATGTATGTATTTGTTTAGGGCGTGCTTGGTTTACTACCAAAATCAATTTTACATACATTTTATCATTTTCTCTTTCTCCCTTTTTTTCATTTTCTCTCTCTTCCTTCTTTTTATCTCTTTCTTGCTTCCATCTCTTTATACTTGAAAATAGGGTGTACGCTCGAAATTTTTCTATGAATATAAGCAATTCTTACATGCTTCAGGTAATGAAGTCACCTTTTAATGATTTGACCAATCATATACTTAATTCCTTTGCTAGTTGCCACAATATCAGAATTTGTTCTGCTTTGTGCAGTGCATTTAGTTCTTGATCAGATTGAAAAATTCAGCTAATTAACTATTCACCATTGACAAGCATGGTGTGAAGTTTAGCTAGTAAGGAATCCCAGGTGGCAAGGTCATGGAGGCACAACCTCGCAGCAACCACATAGGAATTGAACTAGCAAACATGTGACTACAAGATCATGCATTTACGATCCAGTGATCCAATATTTTAAGCTTATGGTTTAGTAACTTGTTAATGTAAGGAAAAAAAAAATTAACCATAGGAATTCTCCTTGCACCATCTCTCTCAAAATAGGGAATGATTTCTATATTTATTACTAATATAAATCATGCAGAGAATGTTCCAAGCCATATTTTAAAAAACCATATTGTAACCAATACACGCAACAAACATACTGACTCATCATAACAACTGATACATGCACTAGTTCATAATTAACACTCACACATAACAGCCTCCCATGCAACGCTACTGCTTATGCACATATTTATCCTTATCCTCAGCTCCTTATTATGCATGCTGCTCTCCCTAATTGGAACACCATTCTCATTAACTTATTATTGATGTGCTATCAATTGACATCACTTTCAGGGACACTGGTATCATGCCTATTTCCCTCTTCTGAAGTTGTAGGTTGTGATCCCGAGGCCTGCGAAATCATACCAAGTTGTGTGATTGTATCAACTTCTCTTGTGTTTGAAAGAGTTTATATTCAAGCAACGACCAAACATGAGCCAAGTCAGCAAACAACTTGCTTTTCTAAGTTTCTCATGAATATCTCTCTAGCTCTCTGACTGTGTCAAATGACATTGTGAACTATTAAGTTCTCATAATATAGATAATCATCACTTCATATCTTTCTAGGTTTGAAAACTAAGCACTGATCAATGGCCAAAAAAAAAAAAGCAAAGTTCTTTACTATCCTCTACATATGCTAACTCTCTCTTCTTATAACCAAATAAATCTAACTCTGCCTTATCACTAGCAATCTTGAGACATGAGTAGTGTATATTAAAGCAAGACACTTACAGTTTCATCTGGAACAATTGCATATCTCTCTGATATGGAGGACGAGGATTTCCCTATTTAAGGCAAAAAGTCAGAACATCCAGAATCATGTTAAATTATTTTAAGGGGAAAAAAACTGATTCTAAATTACACCTCAAATGGTATACACCAGTAATGGCTAAAGAAAAGGAAAGCATCACAAATGAGCCAATGAGAGTACCTGATGATGGATAAGGTTTTGAGGATTCTATGTGCTGTCCGGAAGATCCATCAACACTGAAGGCCTCAATAATTGTTGGAACATTGCTATAAATGCCAAAAAGATCACATCATTATTCAAGCCTTGTAATGAAATGCACCCATTACCTAGACTACTTCTGCTTAGTGAAGTAGATTACCAACTTTTTCTCTTAGATCACAAGAAGTCAACAACCAACTTTTTGAGGGAGGAAAAAGAAAAAGCACATTCAAACCTACATTCTGATTGGCAAGCTTAAAAAGACAAATTGATATAAAAGAATAAGATTTTTTGATGACCAATATTATAATATAAGCTTATTCTAACAGTTAACAAAGTAATTTTTCCTGTGCTACATTAAACAGGCTAGATTTTTACTTCCCCAACTCCCCTTACAAGCCCCTTGTTCATCCACAGTTTGACTACCTACTTCATGAGTGGTAAAAACACCCAAGACCAAAATCACAAGACGGACTTCATCACCAAAGATCCTACATCCATATTCTAACGGATATGTGGCAGCAATGAATATGATGACCAAATTGATGATGTGAAATTCTATTCCCAATAGATTTTATAGCATGAATTAAGAAATCAGAATGAAGCAATTAATTTGTTCACAAAAAGGCCTTGTTCGAATCAAGAAGTTAACACTGCTAACATGATAATAACTTCGAAGTTGGAGCCCAAATAAAAGAAAATATCCCAAGTGTATAGAGCAAATGTTTGAAACAGATAAAGTATTGAAGTGGACATTGAATGTGATACATGTATATAACTCGCACATGCAAATGCAATTACCGGTCTATGGTTTCTCCATTCCCAAGTTGTCCATTTGCTCCTCTTCCCCAAGAATATACATTCTCACGTTCAGTAACAGCAATCGTGTGTCTCCACCCGCATGAGATCATTTGTACTTTCTACCAAGCCAAATAAAAGTTTGCAGAAATAAAAATAGAGGGTCATTATTATACAAAGTCAAGAATATTCCAAAAGAAGAAAACGGAAAAAGATTGTTGCAGTTTCAAGTACCTGATCATGGGGAAAGTTCACTTGCATGGGAGAGCAACAATCAAAATTGTTACCAACTCCAATCTGTCCGAACTAAGTACAATTGAAGGAGATAAAGGTTAAAATTCACCAAACAGATGCACATATGAATAAGATGTAAACAATTCATTTCCATGATTCTAGGAATTTATCTCAGGCATCCTATTTCTCCTTGGTTCAACTCGCCTTTATTCAAAATATTTTCAAATATTGTTTAGTATATTTTTCAACATGAACACATGCATGTTCGTTATTAACCAACCTTGAATTTGTATCCTCTATGTTGCGTTCAACTGTTCGTAAGAATTTCATGTTGTTATGATACAAAAAAATTCATGAAAATAGGAGAAGAATAAAAAGTACTGCCAACCTTATTCCATCCCCAGCCCAAAAGTTGTCCACTAGACGTGAGTGCCATACTATGCCTCCACCCACCTGATACCTGAAAGAATCCTAACAAACATAAGAGACAAATGCTAACTATAACCACTATACTTTGTGCCAAACACGTCACATATCCTGTTTTCACATGACTCTGTGACCAGTTTTGTTTATATTAACCAGGTTAACTTTTTAGAAAGTTATAAGCAATAAAAACGGCAAAACATGTAAATGAGACTAATGGTCACCAACTAAGCATGAATTTAAAGGACCACCTGCGAAATGAACTTATCACTCAAGGCTTGAACCTTGCGAGGCACAAGATGATCCTCAAAATCCCCATGTCCTAGCTGGCCGTATTTGCCCCATCCATTTGTGTATAATCCACCAGAAGATGAAACACATATTGTGTGCCGCCAGCCACAAGCAACCATGGCCATCTTGTCACCCTGTAAAATTTATGATGACATCAGAAGTTAACACCTTCATATGCTGCTTCTTTTGTTTAAGTTAAAAACAAAATTTAGATGCAGTTGCTTTGCTGCTTTTGCTATTGTTCTCCAATTAGAATTGAACTTTCACCTCAATAACTTGTGCCGATATTCAAAACAAACTTTTATTACGCAGATTAATGAACTCTAGTTCTAATTGAAAAACAACATCAAAGCACCTCAGTAATTGCATCTAAGTTTTGTCCTTAAGTTAATAACAAGTTTAACTTTTTCGGGAATCAAATTAAAAATTTAATCTCAATATATTTTTTTCCAAACTAGTATCATAATCACAGTCTAATCTGAAAAGGTAAGTCTGTACAAGCTTGAGAGCATACATCAACAGTCACTTTCTCAGGCAGCAATCGATCGTTTCTGTCACCCAATCCCAAGTTTCCATATCGGCCTCAGCCCCATCCATACAAATTCCCATCTTTAGTGATTGCTACACTATGTTCAGCACCAGCAGCAACCATTTTGATAGGTATTTCCTGCAAAAATACAAAGTTCATGTCTCCAAGTAGTTAAGGGAATAATAATCTGTTTGATACATATACTTTTCTGTTGTTCAATTAATTTATATAATGTCATTGTCATGAGTCATACATTAACCCTTTCTTGACAACAGAGCAATTGCAGCTGTTGTTTTTGTTGATGTTAGCTGCTTTTTCTCCTTCATTTGTTCAAATTGGAGGATATATACTTGAAACTGTTAACCTTAGCCATGCTATCTTTTAATGAATGAAGATCAGATGATGCGTTGGTTAGTTACCATGGCATTCAGTTCCACCTATTATAACGTAGTTCCAAGTTTCTCCTCTCAAAAAAATAAAAAGCAATCTTATATACCACTAACCTCATGGTTTCTGAAAATTCTTAAACTTCGAAGAGCAAGCACAGTAAAATTTCATTTGAAAAGATATAATTCTGTAACAATTTGTCTCACTATATATAACTAAGCGCACTAATCAGTTAGAATTTATTTGTCAGCAGCTTTGAGAACAGCTCAATGCTTTCTAGCTTCATTGAGTACTATTAAAAAAAAAAAATTAACCTGGATTATTAATTATAGATAACCTGGATTCAGTTCTGAAAAGAGTACCTCAAAAATTTGAATTTTTTGTGGCAGAAGAGAGTCCTCTGCGGTTCCAAGTCCAAGTTCACCATTTTGATTGCGTCCCCAACTTCAATTGTAGCAGAAAAATGATACAGCAATAGTTTAAGTAAAAAAGTACAAAATAATATTAGAACTAAACATTGAGAAATTATTTGATATAGTCTGCCTAGTAATGCAGGACATGAGAAAAAAAATGGAAAGGAAAAGAAGTTCTCTGCCATGTAAAAAAGACACATATACAATGCAATATGTCACACAGGAAATGAGAATAAAACAACATTTTTCTTTCTGCTGAAACAAAAGACCTGTAACCAGAACCTACATCTAAGATTATGTTGCAAAGAACAAATATATAACTGCCTTTTAGCCTTCCAGAACAAACAAAGGATTTTAATATTGCTATATCTAAAACGGAATGTTAAATTAGAAGGTGTATCCAGGATATATAAGAGTTAAACTATACTAGATGCATGAACCATGGCCAAGGTAGCTGAGATAAAAGGAGAACTTGGGTATGAAATCCTTTAACAGTTACTTTAGTAAGAAAAGATTCAATTCAGCAAGGGCGTGTCCCAAAAATCAAATGGACATTATAAAGCAACCTCTTAATGTTCCACTGTCAAAGATCCTCTTCAAATATTCTCTTAAGAAACATATAAAACAGAATGAAATGAAAGTAAAAAGATGGGGCCAAAGAATCAGCATGAGCTACAAAGTGACTCTCTGAGAATAGCTATTAGCCTATTAGTGCATGGAAAAAAAAGGTCGGAATAGACAAAAAGACAGATAACTACAAACCTCAGCACCTGGCTGTCCATGGTAACTGCCAAACAATGACTGTCCCCACAGGCAATTTGTTGTATCATTAGACCCTGTAATGCTTTTATGGGATGAGGAATGAGCAAGTCACTATGATCACCATGACCCAACCTTCCAAAGTCACCCCTGGAAAGCCATAATAAGATCTGCTTGAGAGCTTAAAAGATATCCGAATCACTAATATTAACAGGTAAGGTAAACCACATTTCAAAAGATTGCTTTTGATGTGAATAAAAACGGCTCAGAAATTTTCGGGCAACTAAAAAAAATGATGTTCCCAATAACGCTAAGATATCAAGTTTTTTCCTATCAACCAAATCAAACTAATTGTTCAATTTTCATACTAACAAATTATTGATTACCAAATCAAACTTGCTCTTGAAGGAAACAAGGTCAAATACTCCACCTTCATGATGTAATGAAAAAACACTGATTAGAGCATACTAACTAATTTTCCAATTAAACTAGATATTACTTGAAGCTGAATCCAACACTAAATCAGAACATACATATACCTGTGTGGTCCCATTCTAAATCAAAAGCCAGAGTAATGAGATTTCATTTATGGAAAAACATAATAGCCAAAAAATAGTTAAGATGGAGAGAATAGTACCATCCCCAACTATATACATCCCTGCCAGACTCAGAACGTGCCATAGTATGATCAGCTCCACAAGTAACACATATTATGTCTTGGCCATCCAATGCACTCAGTTTTGTAGGAAATAGTCGATCATCAGTGTCACCATGGCCTAACTGTCCATCCTCTCCTCGTCCCCACGAACAAACAACATTTCCACCTGTTAAAGAATCAAAATTAAGAAGAAAAAAATGACAGAAGTAGCACCTAGGCACAGATTGAGATAACATGAATATGATTCTGCAACAAACTATTCTATGGAAGCCACAAAAAGTTTAACAAGACAAATGAATAAAGTTAATAAGTTTACCATGGACATGGATACGAAGAAGAATAAAGAGAAGATCGATTTGAAGTATGAGCTAAATTTGCATTTATTTAATGAAGAACTTCTTACAGCTTACAAGGAAATTAAAAAGCCAATCTATTGGATGTGAATGAGACCTAGATGCAAATATCATAAAGTGATACTTATGAACACCTCATTTAGCCACATTCCAGTAGTTCAAGACAATGCCAATATCAAACATTTGATCATGTACATGCAGACACGCAGCATACATAAACCAAATAAATAAATAAAAAAAGGGTCAAACATAAACCACATAAAAAAAACTGTCTATAGATTAGGACCACAGAGAACAAAATCCTGACGCCAGAAACAAATTGATGGATTAAGTGGGGACCTTCAGATTGAGGCAGAGAAAGCATATAAAACAACAAAATTCCAAAGACTTGCAACATAAATTCATCACCCTTTTCAGAAAACTCAATATTCATTCAGCAGCACAATAACAACAATCAATATATATATATATATATATACTAAACAAAAAGATAAGTGAGAACTGATTGATGCTTACTCAGAAGTGCCACACTGTGGCTGGCACCAGCCGATACAAGAAGAACACGACGAGGTGGAGCAGCCACTTCACTCATCACTTCATCTTCCATCGGCGTGATCTCTATAGTCTACGTACACAACTTGCCGTGCTTAATTTATTGGTGAAAGAAGTTGACAAACGTGCTTCTTTAATACCCGCAAAGAAAAAGAAGCATTTTCGGAAGAATAAGAGAAACAGAAAAGAGTAGATATTCATGTTCAAAGAGTCAAAATGATTGTTTACAAAGTCTCTCCATACAAAACAAACGGGTAGGTGAAAGTTTAAGAAACTTTCTGTTACTAACCTTTAATTCCTCACCAAATTATCTGTCAACACATAACTATATATCTCTGTTTGACTGTTAGCAATATCTATATCTATTTCAAATCCTGGTCACTAAAAGAAAATTAATGTAACTACTGTGTCACTGATGTATGCAAAACAAAAATAAATAAATACAAAAGTTATAAACGTACTTCACGTTGGTTTGATAGTTACTTACATTACATGTGCACTGCATCAGAAAAAGGGTAGTGACATGTGTATTTTGCAGACACTTACACTAGGGCACGGTAAAAGTGAAAGTGACTGGTTGAGTTGGTGGAATTCAATGATGAGGGCCCCACATGTTCTATGGCACCACTCCATGTTTGTCTTGATTGGCTTTGGATCCTGTGATGTCATCTAGGATAGGACTAGGCTTGTAAAGACTTTAGAGTGATAATGCATGTAGATATCTGCGTTGGCATATGATTATCTAAAGTTCACGTGATATTACTGTTTTTAATTTTGAATTTAGGACTTGCCATAGGAATAATTTGATTTTACAGATTTCAAACATAGAGGCTCTGGTGACAAATTGACCAAATTAGACTCTTTTTACAAATTTATTTTTAAAAGGGGTTCTTTTGAAACTTTTTTTTGAGGGTCTATTTTTAGAGGGGACTCGCTAATGGAGTTGGTGAGTTGAACACGTGGCGGCACCTGGTGGACTCGCAATGGAGTTGGTGAGCTGCTATCCACATGGCGGGTCCCGTCATTCGTACCGGCGAAATATTTTTTTACGACAAAAAAATTTTTTAACTTCAAACGGGGTATAACTTTTGATAAGAATGTCCGTTTGAGGCTCATAATATGTCAAAATATTTGAAATTGAATGAAGAATCCCTTGGCAAATAGAATTTGGTCAACTCATTTTTTTAAAAAATGTCTCTAAGTAGCTCAAAAATAGGATTTAAGATTAAAAAAATGGGTGGTTGAATCTTAAATCCATTTTTTGGAAACATGAATTGACCAAATCCCCTTCGGGAATTTGCCAAGGGATTCTTCATTCAATTTCGAGCATTTTGACATATTATGGGCTTCAAACGGACATTCCTATCAAAAGTTATATCCGTTTGAAGTTAAAAAAAATTCCATAAAAAAGTATTTCGTCAGTACGAATGACAAGACCCGCCACGTGGACAGCAACTCCAACTCCACTGGCGAGTCCACCAGGTGCTGCCACGTTGGTCAATTTGTGGGCTCTGATCGGTGTTATAATGGACTTCATCATAGTTTCCTCTGAACGAGACAAAGTTCTTAAGTATTTAGCGCAATTTATAAAGGACTCAAATTCAAAAATACTGTGCGCATAGATCAATAATAAGCAACGAGTTTTTGGCCTGTGTACAAAAACAAAAATATTACGAAAAATGAAACTCATTTTAGTGATTTTATACCTGTGGAATTAATCTCACAATTTTTGACTTGTAGGTGGATTTTTTAAGTTTGCCATTAAATTACAAGGATTTAACCCTAGACAAATGGTGAAAACTACTAAGCTGTAATACAATCGGGACAAAGGGAATTTCTATTGGAGTGGTAAAATGCGTAGAAATAAGAGCACCAACGGTTAAAAGTATCTATAGGAAGAGCAAACGAGATTCAATATCCAATAGTCCTAATCGGAAATGATGGATACTAGACAATATTCAATATATTGCTTTCAGAAGAAAAAGAAAACAAAATTTCCAACTTACGTAATTGTTTTGAGTTCAAGGTTGGATATGTACATCATTCTATTAAATTTTTTTTTTATTTTAAAAAATGATCAAATCCTTGTGAACACCTTTAGGTAATAACTCAAACCCTGGTAATGTGATATTAGTTATAAGAAAATATTGTAATTATTTAAAAATAAGTGTTAAATAATTTAATGTTTTTAGTATATTGATTTTTTGTTCTTGTAACTTCTAATATATTTTTTTAAATTGTATTTTCTTTTAAGTTTAAGTGAGTTGAATTTTTTTCCTAAAGATACTTATATTAAGAGTGAGATTCGAATTTACATTTTGTATCCTTACTGGACTAATTGTTATTGAAAAATGTGTGTTAAAAGATGCTTAACATTTGTAAGGTTACATATACATGCTAAATTAGATTATGGCTATGCTTGGAATGACTATTTAAAAAGTTAGTTGGAAGCTAAAAAAACTAATAAAGTTAGAAGCTGATAACTAAAGGTTGAAAAATTGGTTTATTAAATTATAAGGGGTTAATAAAACTAATTATCGAAGAAGTTGAAAAATATAAAATAAAAAAAATTATAATTTATTTAAAAAAATAACTAGAAAACTTGATAAATATATTAAAAATAAAAATGAAAAAATATAAAAAAATAAAAATTAGAAACTAATATTTTAAAAAATGTTACTTTAAATAATGTAAAAAAAAATTAAAAATTACTATAAAAAAATTATTTATCACAACTCGTATAAAAAAATTAAAAATTAATTAAAATATCTTTTACATCATGACATATGAAACAAGATAATTTCAGTGATTTTGTTTCTTTTAAAACAAATGAATAATTGAAAATTGTTGTTAAAATGCAGATACACATTAACCGAGAGATATTGAATTTGAAGAAGAGTAGGTGATACATTTTTTTGTGTGTGAGTAGGTGATAAAATGTAGTGGACGGGGTTTGGTCTTCACGCAAACTGGTTTAACGCACATGATAGTGATGACGCTGAAGTGCTAATTAATTGCTCCTCTTTTCAAATTGAAGGCGTGTCGCTAAATGAATAGGGTTGAATTTTTAAAGTGTTTGAATTGAATTATACTAATCTTATTTCATTAAGAATGAGTTAGACAATAATTTTTTTTAATTCGATCTAACCATCTCATATAATTTAATTTATTATATATAAATTAATTATTAATTATTAAACATAAAACATTTTAGTAATTTTTATTTCACATAATTTATTAAATTATTAATTTAAATTATCTATAATTATTTAAAGTTGTTTTTATTTCAGTCTTAATTTTGTTTATATTTTTAAATGTTAATATCATATTTTATTTGTATTTAAAATAAAAATATCATATTAAGATTAAAATCATTAATTCTATTAGTTAAATATTTTCATAATTTGATTTTTTTAATACATTTAATCTAATAGTTATATGCTTAAAAATTATAGACAAAAATAAATTATAATTCTAATTTTTAAAAAAATATTCAAATCCAATTAAGTTAATTTGACTCAAGAATGGATCTATAAAATATTACAAAAATTCAACCCAACCCAAGTTAGACGAATCCGACAACCTGAGCAATGAACATGAATCAAGAAAAGGAAAATACGGAATGGTTCGTGAAAAACATACGAAAGAGTCTGAGACTTGGCCCACTTACGTGGATCCATTCTGTTACTTTGGGCAACGAGTCCACGATTCAATAAGCAAGCTAAAATGGTAGCTGGACCTTATGGAAGCTCAACTACCCAAGTGAAATTACAACAGCAAATTTTTTGGGACAAAAAAAAGCTATGAGTATTTCAGAAAACATAAGATTTCAGCTTTATTTTATAAAGGTTTAATTGCATTTTTAATATCTATGTTTTGGGTTGTATGTAATTTCAATCTATCAACTTTATTATTCTAGATATTTATTTCTATTTATTTTTAAAATCAAACAAATTTATTTCTCGTTAATTTTGTTCTACCTAAACTTTTAAATCACTATCTCTATAATTTTGTTCCTATTCATAAGATTCAACCTTTTAAAAGTTTTTTTTATTTTTTATATAAAATTCAATCCATATTATTTAATACATTAATTATTTTTGGGTAAAAAATACTCCTAGTTAAATAAGATAGAGGTTATATTAACATGTATTTAGAAGAGAGAAGTATCATTGATAGTGATATTTTTAATATATATATATATATATATATATATATATATATATATATATATATATATATATATATAAAGGACAAATTTATTATTATAAACTAAATTGAATATTTTTTTTAATCGTAATGAATTAGATAATTGATTTTTATAAATAGAATAATAGGTAATATTATCTAAAACTATAAATTTGACAAATATATCCCTGATCATATATATTAAAATTTAAGAATGTACTCCAATATCTTTATCTATAATTATTAAGAACACCAGTTATTTAATCAAATCTAAGAGAAAGAATGATCATTAGCCACTCCACCTAAATAGGTAGGGCTTAGACCTCTTGACAACGAAAAACATTCAAAATAACTCAAGAATAATGAAAATTATCCCATTTGGTATACCAATTTTTAAACAATTTTATCTTCCATCATTTTTTTAAACAACTATTTCACTGCTTTTTAGTTAGTTGTTTCCTTTTCTTACTTTTTTTAACTTTTAAATATTTTTTCTCTCTTTTATTTTATTTTTTATTTAAAATATACAGAGAGAGTGTTCCCCTAGTATATATATATATATATATATATATATATATATATATATATATATATATATATATATATATATATATATATATAAAAGTGTATCCAAATGCCGCGTGAAATTCAGAGGTGTTAACAAAGGACGGAGAGAGAGGGTTTGACTGGGTTTGTGTGTGTTGACGGCAGTTCGGTAACTCATGTCATTTCAAAACGCGTTTGCGTTTCACTTGGGGGACATCAAATTTATATGCTTATTTACCAGCGGAATTTGAAAAATGAAAGGTAAAGACTTATGAGTTATGACAAAGTCAATTAAATATTAAAAAAAATGCTGGATCTGTTTTTGCATATGTCACTATATCATATTCATTCTTATAATTTATAGGAGTAAATCGTGAGATGATAATGTGGAGTAATTTTTATCCATTTTCAAACTAATATTTTTTTCTTCTTCTAAAAAATAGGTTTGATGTAAAGCGGTAATTATTATAACATTATTTTTCACACATGAGTAAATCTTTTTAATAATAAAATCTTGACCACAACGTAACTTTAATTCAGAAGTCACTGCCGGTTCCTTGGAGTTACGATATATATACTTACTAAAACAGTACACAATAGGTTTTATTTTCTTCTATATAGAAATAAAATAAATTAAGAATATTAAAATAATACTTAAATATTTTATAAATTTTATTTAAGTTTTAAAAATAACGCAAGAATTTTTTAATTTTGTCTTGAAAACCTTTAAGTAATTGATCAAAATATTTTTAATTTATTTATTTTTAAAAAAAAATTAAAACTATAATGCAAGCTTTCGTAGGATAAAAATTCATTGCATAATTATTTCATCAAACTAAGTAAACACACTTTTAAAGTTACTTAAAGTCATAGCATTATAAAAATGGCGTATCTAGTATAGAAGTATACTCTTGCCACCTGATCCATCCCGCGTTAGTTTTTTTTTTTTTTTTTTTATCAGCGCGTTAATAGTTAATCTCTATATAGATTTCTTACTTTTTATATTATAGTACTGAATTTAAAAATAGAAAAAGCAAAAGAATTGAAGTGGTCTAAGAGCTTATATATGCAATATTCAAAAGGTAGCAAATTCAAGTTCTTTCATTCAAAGTTTCTCGAATTCCAGTCTCCGCAAGACTCCAACAACAGCAACGTAAGAAACAAGGAAGAAAAAAAAAACCCATTATTTCATTTCCATGCGCATGGCTTCCAACGAAACTTCACCGTAAGTACTCACTCTTTCTTTCTTTCTTTCTTTCTATCTATCTCTTCCCTTCCTCGGTCTTCATTTTTTCCAAAAGCAAAATTAAAATAAAGAAAATTCAAAGCCTCGAAACTTTCGAGGAAAAGTGGAAGCAATTGAGTTGAGTAGAATCGAATCGATCCGTGGTGGCAGGTTTGAGTCCCGCGAGATGCTCGCAACCTTCGTCTCGTCCACGCCGCTGCTGTCGGAGTCATGGCGCCTCTGCAGCCAGGCCAACGCCACTCCCTTCCGGACCTTCGTAACGGAGCGCGTCGGCGCCGCCGTCTACGTCGCCTTCTCCGGCGTCCACATGGCCGGCGAGTCCGACCCGAATTGGAGAAGTTTGATTCCGTTGGACAGCATCGGCGGTGTTCCTCTGTTTTCGTCGCGGCGGAGCAAGGAAGGGGAGGAGCCGGTCATGGTTCACGCCGGCATGCTCAATCTCTTCTTCTCACTTTTCAATTCTTTCCAGAACCAGGTTCGTTCTCAATTTTCAATTCTTTAAGTGCTTTTACCAGCAGCGTATTTAGATAACTATTTAGTACTATAAATTATTAAGGTAAAGGTAAAACATTCAAAAGGTACGAGAATGAGGCTTAGAGAAAAGATAAAACAAGGGGATTTTTTTGTTAAGAAATTGAAATAATTAATTTAATTTATTATAATTATGATTGAAAAGGGATAAAAGATAGCATATTAATTTAATGAAATGGAAATACCGTCCAATTTCGAAATATAGACTAAAGTCTGCCAACTGAGGTTTGAGCTAATCTTAGAATAAATTATAAGTACTAAGTTTTGGAATATAAAATAGGTAAATTATTATGTGTTCATGTGGTGTATGTTATACTATATCATTATTGTTTTCTTGGTACATGGGAATGAAAAAAGATATCATTGTTGTTTTGATGTTACTATTATTATTTAAACATTTAATTTTCATCAATTCCTCTTTATTTATAGTGCCCTAACACTTTAAATGTCATCAAAGCAACTGTCAATTATATTACAAATATCCCCACTCTTAAAGTTTCATATGTTTTTTTTTATTTTGTAAATATTTATTAGTTCCTAAAAGTATTAGTTAAAAAGATAAGTGCAGTTTTTAATTGAAAAACGAAATATAATTATTATATTAGGGATACAATAACATGTCGTCCCTTTGTTCTATTATACAGCAATTTTTTGTCGAGAAAGTTGCATCTGAATTTTAACCCAAAAGTTGCATTCCGTGTCCGTTTTGTATCGTTGTTTCGGCGATGATTGATGACTTTCGTATTTATCATCAATTACAATAATCATAATAAATGTATAAAAAGCAAAAAACATTTTTGCAATGTGAACGGTCCCGTATGACCTCATATTCTCAGACATGGGTCCCTATGGGCTATCGTTTTATAAAGGGGCGGCTAACAACCAAGCCACCTTGATCAGTGCCTAAAACAATTTATAAGCAAAATAAATAAATAAATGTTAAATGCTCCAAGATTCCAATTTGGCAATTTTAAATGGTCGACTTATACTTTTAAGTAACAGTTGCCGCCATCACCAAGCAAATCGTGCCATAAAAAAAAGATGAGAGTGGGATCAATTTGCAGAGTAAATAATGACGTAAAGAAAGACTTCCATTATCCTCGTTCAATCCTTCATCATTATGGTTATTGTCTCCCACTCCAATTCTCTGACATGTCATCATAAGTATATTTGATGGGCAGGTTAAATTAAAAAAATAATTTTTAATTTATCTCCGAGACTTTTTTCCGTGTCCGATTTAAATTAAAAAAATAATTTTTTTAAAAAAAATATTAAAAAATTGATTTTAGAATAAATAAATTAATTGTTAAATATTTATTTTTAAATATGTTAATAAATTTATTATAGCACATGTGTCTACAAAAATCATTAAGAAAATAATATTAAATTATATAAAAATTCTAAAATAAAATTAACAAATAATAAAAATTCTAGATTTTTTATTAAATTATTCAAAAATTTTAGTGGCAGGACATGTCCGGATTGAGGGTCGGAAAGCATGTAGTAATTTCGTATATGTACTCGATTTTTTGATTATTGGAAAAATTTAAACTCAAATCCGAATCAACTTAAGGATTATCCGTTAAAGTCGGAACGTGTTAAAATGCGTATTCATGGATACAAATTTTGTTGCCATGTCTAAGATGGCGTTTGTTAATGGACAAATATCTATGACGCAACAATTTGTCTTCACTCTCCACCAGCATTAGTTGACCGGTAAATGAAACCCTCATAAATCATTTTTAAATACTCATGTATCATTTTATTTGTTATTTTCTTTGGAAAAATACTATATGGGATGATTCTGTAAAACTCTATTACACTTTTTTTTTCACAACGAGTTTTATGATTAATTATTTGATTTTTATAATAATCATTTTAAAAATTATATTTATTATGCTTTTTAATTAGTTGACAGTTTAGACCGAGAGTGCATTCAAATTAAGCTCATCTTCTTTCTCTTTAACGGGATGTTAAAGAAAGAGATGATTTTTTATACTAGGATTTAGAAATAAATATATAAAACTGCAAAATAAAATAAGATTTAGATAACACATAAAAAATATTCACGTGAAAAATATTATATCTGAAACATGTCTTTGTGACTTGGGTGGGTTAGATCCAACTTTTATTACCATAGTTGTTTTAGATCACATAATTATCACAGCAGAATAGGATATCCCCTTCACATCAAATCTCTATTATTATGCCGAAGTCGGGAGCAAGAAAACAAGACTCGAGCCTTGGCGTAGTGGGCACTCTTGACTCACCTTGTCAAATTGAACAAAAAGAGTTGGCTTAATTTTGAAAATGACCTTTTCACGTGTGCAGAGAAAAGAGTTTCATTTTCACAATTCACGCCAAAGGACCGTAACTTTAAGTCGTACCATACCATGTATTTTTAATGCCCATTGCTCCGGTGGTCCACTACTATTATTTCAGCCCTCAGATCAATCAAGGTGCAAATTTTTATTATACACCCTCCCATATTATAACTTTTCCCATCTTATCTTCTCAGTAATCCTCTCCCTCTTCTACCACCTCCATGATGCCTCCGCCGCTCTTTGCCGTGCGTGGAAATTACCGGCGGCGGAGACGTTTTTTTCCTCTTTTAATTTCTTGTCATCTCCTTCAGATTCATCACTTCCGCTTCACAACATTGACCATGAGCTCTTCCTGTAACTGCGGGCTCTTAGCCTTCAACCACTCTGAAATCGCGCCGTTGACGATGACATTAGCGACGTCATCGACACCATCATCTTGACCGTTCGCAACGAGATCCTAGTGATTGCCGATCTTGGCCTCCTGCGACTCCGAATCGGCACCTCCAGCGACACGGCTACGGCAAGTGAGTTATCAGCAACAACACCGGGGTGTAAAAAATCAAAAACTTTTTCTACAATTTTGTTCTTGCGTTCATAAAAGTGAAACCTTATTTTTTTGGACGCAAGTTTTTTCCGATGGATCTGCATTTTTTTCAACAAGGTTCTGTACAATGAAGGGAGAATAATGTCCTCCGCCGTCTCCTGCCTCAGTTTTGTTCGTTGCCGCAGCGAGGGAGACACATGTGAATTTGAATCCCTAATTTACGGTTCAAATGTTTGATACGCTCCGTTTCTGCTTGATGCCATACCATGCTTTTCAAATTCCTGATTTGCATTGATGTGGCGAGATAAGAAAGAGGAAGGAAAAATACGATGCACCGTAATGGGGTGGGTTTTAAATTTATGGGTTTGTTTTATTCTTGAATAAGAATAAGAATTGGGTTTTGATTTTCAGAGATAGTGGATGGGTTTTGATTTTCACAGAGATAGAAAGTGAAGGTGCGAGCGGTGGCTTGGAGGTTCCATCGGAGGTTGCGGGAGAGGGAGAGTACGGATGAGAAGCAGGAGAAAAAAGTGGTGGCGGCACCCGGCACATAGCGGCGGAGGCACCATGGAGGTTGCAGGAAGAGAGGGAGAGGATTACAGAGAAGATGAAGAAGGGGAAAGTTATAATATGGGAGAGTGTATAATAAAACTTTGCACCTTAATTGATCTGACAGCTGAAAATAAACGGTGTATAGTGGATCACCTATGGAGTGGTCCATCGGAGCAATGGCCATTTTTAATTAGATGATTACCACTTTATGGGTCAATTTTGAGAGTAACCTTTGCTTTTTCTTTTTCAATTGGTAAATCATACTAGATGAAGTTAAAATCCGAAGTTTTTATTCATCAGTAATTATTCATATTAAAATCTTTAAATAACATTTTCTTTTGTTCTTCAAATTTCTTTCACTGGAATCTTATTCTGTTATTCATATTCTTAACTAACTGTTGAAAATTAGCGTTGCAATTCAGATGTTGGAAATAGTGGGAAGCAAAGACACTAAATCAGTTGTCATCACTGGACATTCCATTGGAGGAGCCACTGCCTCTTTGTGCACACTCTGGCTTCTGTCCTACCTCCAATCCATCTCTTCATCAGTGTCAGTATTGTGCATCACTTATGGGGCACCATTGCTTGGGAACGAGTCCTTTTCCCAAATCATTTTCAAAGAAAGATGGGGTGGCAACTTCTGCCACGTGGTGTCAAAGCATGACATAATGCCAAGGTTGCTCTTTGCCCCTATAACCTCTCTCTCTACTCAGTTAAATTCCCTGCTACAGTTTTGGCACTTGTCGATGACTTCACCAGATATGGGGAAGCTTGCAAATCAGATATCTGAAAAAGAGAAAGATAAGTTGTTCACTGCTGTAGTAGATTACTTGGAAACGGCAACACAAGATGGAGAAACATCAGTGCCAATTTTGTTTCACCCTTTTGGGAGCTACTTTTTTGTCTCAGAAGAAGGAGCCGTGTGTGTGGATAGTTCAGCTGCTATTATAAAGATGATGCACTTGACGCTTGCAACTAGTTCTCCAGCTAGTAGTATTGAGGACCATCTGAAATATGGGGATTATGTCAATAAAATGTCTGCACAAACATTGTATCAGAGCAACTCCATGCAAAAGAGCATTCCTGATTCGAGCTATGAAGCAGGGCTTGAATTGGCCATTCAGTCTTCTGGCATAGCAAACCAGGTAATTGCAATATCTATAATAGATGTAATATAAAATGATTCATGTGTGTACCTAACAGTTAAAGCTTTGTGGGTTCGTAGATTCAGATTCTAAAAGATTTAAGTGGTGCTAGGTGGGCCTATACAGTATCACCTAAACAACTTAAAGCTTTTACAATAGGCGGATGATGACAATATCCTGTCTCTTCTTTAAACCTTCAAATACCAAATTCGAATCTATTTTTTCATTTCATACAAAGTAGGAAGAATAAATCTCCACTTATTTTCTTAGATTATCCACACGTGTGGTAACATGTTTCCTCACGATAGATCCACGTTCAGCAGAAGCCATGTGTTGGGATGTATATCCAAACACAGCATGACCATCTTTCACTTTAGTCCCTAAATTTACAAAACACTCACTTTTTCTTGATTTTACAAAATTTCTTCACTTTAGTCTGTCCTTTTATTCCAACATTTTTCTTTAACAATAAAGATTAAAGGACATTTTGCAAATCTTGGTAGAGTTAAAGATTAAGGTGATTATGACTAAACAATTTCAAGAACTGAAGGGGGACTCTATTGGGAAAGCAGTGTCTATGATTTTTGCAGTGCTTTCTCACTTATATAGTTATGTTATCCATTCATGATTATTTTCACTGAACAAGTTACTGTGATGTAACCAACAGGAATCAGCTATTACATCCGCCAAGGAATGTCTGAAGACAACAAGGAGAATGGGTCCTTCACCAACCCTGAATGCTGCAAGCCTAGCACTGAGCTTATCCAAGGTGGTACCTTATAGAGCGCAAATAGAATGGTACAAGACTTGGTGCGAAAAACAAGATGACCAAATGGGTTATTATGACTCATTCAAAAGCAGGAACTCTTCCAGTTCCAAAAGGGGCATGAAAGTCAACATCAACCGTTGCAAGCTTGCCAGGTTTTGGAACAACGTTATTGACATGTTGGAAAGGGGTGAGCTACCTCATGATTTTGACAAGAGAGCCAAGTGGGTCTATACTTCACACTTCTATAAGCTATTGGTTGAGCCACTGGACATTGCTGAATATTATGGGAAGGGGATGCATAGAACCAAGGGCCATTACATACAGCATGGTAGAGAGAGAAGATATGAGATTTTTGATAGGTGGTGGAAGGATGAAACGGTTACTACTGGTAAAGAAGAAAACAAGGAGAGGAGCAAATTTGCTAGTTTGACCCAAGATTCATGCTTTTGGGCCAGAGTGGAGGAAGCAAGGGACTGGTTGAATTGTGTTAGAAGCGAGAGAGACACTAACAAGTTGGCTCTATTGTGGGATAAGATTGAAAATTTTGAGAAATATGCCATAGATTTAATTGAAAATAAGGAAGTGTCTAGTGATGTTCTCTTTAAGAATTCAAGTTACAGTATATGGGTGGAGGATTTAAGAGAACTGAAACAACTGAAAGCAAAGGTGCAAAGGTTTCCTCATCAGTTTACTGGTTTTCTAGATGGGGAAGTAGTTCCTTAGTTTGTAATTTGGAACCAATAAGCTTAACTCATTGTAAGTGTAGTATGCATAAGAACTGCTTCCTTCTGCAAAATATCTCGTTTTGCTTAGTTATGACTTTTTGTCACGTCAGAGTTTCACTTGAATACATATACGAGAGCAGGGCCAAAGTGAATCATTAAAATATTAATAACAATCACATAATATATCAAATTCTCTTACTGTGGTAACACAATGTATATAAGTGAAATTAAAAGAAAGAATATTGTGACTGGACACTAGTGGTGCATTCAAATGAAATAGGTATTTTAATATCAAGAAGTGCTTGAGATAGTCAAGCAAACATCACGTAATTACAACAAGGGATATTAGCAAACACCAGTGTCGTGTCCAAAAGAAGTGCATCAGTGAGTGTGACTCACTATATCAATCATACAAACATCACTATTTCAATCACACAAACAATAGAGTATCACTGAGCAACACATTACCCATCAAACCTACGCCATTGCAATGTTACCTCAAGACGTGCCCTCGCATTATCTAATTGTTGATGGCATCCTCGTTCTTAGCCATATCTACCGTGCGTGCATTACGGAACCCCTGGAATGAATTAATATGGAGGTCCAACTGAAGAACTGCTTCTTGGTGCTTGAGTCCATTATCTTTCAGAATTGGCGTTCCTCCCAATTATACTTCATGCCACGTAGAATTTCATTTTTCATGGTTAGAAGCATTCCATCATTTGAAAATTCATGGATTGCCCGGTCAATCTTAGCCAGAAATTCTACAACGCTATCATCAATTATTCTAAGTATGGTCTTGGTCTGAACAGCATGGATAATCTTTGCAAGATTTATGTATGCAGCTCTTTTTCCTTTAACTGGCAAAGTGTTGAGAACAACCCTGCTCTAAGTGTGTTCCTGACGATATACTCAGCAAGATATGCAATCTAATCTTGAGGTACCTCTATACCTCGCAGCATGTCCTCAACAACAGTGACATTTTGAAATGACGACATTGTCTGCAAATCAAAGAGAAGCCATACATATATAGATTATGAATATATCTGAGTGTGTGCAGAGGTGATCATGAGTTGCTCAAAACTTGAAATAATATAGATTTTAAAACAAACTTCACCTCTAAACACTCAATGTGCTTTTATAGGAGCTCAAGTTTGACCATCACCACATATAAGACTAGATCGCGTTTTGCACTTCACCTTAATTTCTTGAAACCTCCCTCTCCCTCTCTCTCTATCTGCAAGTTATTTTCTTGCAATTCATAGTATGCATTTTATTTCCATTTCATCTACAGAAGATCATAGCAGACTCTGCAAGTCTGCAAAATTAATCCACAAAGGAAGTTGTAACCTTTACATTTGAGATTAACGCAACACACATAGTATCACATAAGGCAACCACCACCAAACTAAATTTTCAACTATTTTTTATTAATCTGTTAATCGAATGCATGAAACAGAATCAATTAATAATACGTAAAAGAATGCACTGAAACAAAAAGAATAGCTTAAATCTTGAAATCACATAGATTAGATTAGAGTAAGCATACATTGATCGGTTAAAAGAAATGTGTATTGAAGAAAGAATCAGTCAGCGTAAATCGATCTAAACTTAGAATCAATCAATCAACCATTGGAACATTAGAACAAGTTTCCTAATCGAATTGGTGCGAGCAACTTTACCACTATAATACGGTTTTGGGTGCAACAGATTACAGTTTTAAGAGGTAATTAGAAGGAAAGAGACGATGAAAGAGATAAATTATTTTTTAGAAATTAAAAAAAATAAAATTAATTTTTATAATTAAGACAAAATGTTATTGAGTATTTGAATCAATTAATATGAAACTCTTCCAGCTAAGTGATTTTAAATTCGAGTTTTAGCGTACAATTATGTTAAATAATTGAAGAAAAATTTGTGATCTATAATAATTTTACCGAGACTTGAAAATAATTCTAATCTATACAAAATAATAAATTAATGAGTGAATAAATATTGGTATACAAATATTTAAATTAAAAAAAGTTGAAATGAGACGACAGTCAAGTCAAAAGGTAATAATTAAGTAAAATCGTTTCGCAACTGCTTGACTTCAAAATTTGAATATCTGACTCTCTATAAGAAAAAAAGTGCTTAAAGTACAGTCACTTCTATCAGAACTTGAAACAAATCACGGTGGGTTAAAAATAAAAATAGTGAATCTACCTAAATTTAATTATAGAAAAATTGTTCTGTAAATAAAATTATAGAAAAATAGAAATCCTTTTTTTGTTAAGAAAAAGGAATGAATTTCTTTCTTTTCCTTCGTAAATGTTTTTTTTTTCAATCGATAATTTAATTTCTTCATTTTTTACATTTAATGTTTTCCAACTTTACAATTTGCATTAGACCACTCAACTTATCTTACGGGTCCAATGATGTGTATAGCAACGCCATAAAGGATCATATATTATACATGATATCATTTCGCTTGCTTGCTTGATTATTTTTTTCCAAAGGAAAGATCAAGGTGGGATATGAAAATCGATGAAAGCAAGCAAAAGATGAGAAAGGAATAATTTACCACAAGTGTTAAATCCAATGGAAGGAAAAGGTTTGTGGGAAAGTGAGTATTAGTAGTTAGTACTTCGTGGACAGGCCATTTGAAGATAAGAAACAACACTATCATGCTCTCTTCACATTCTCCTTTATATATATATATATTTTCATTAGGGAAAATTCATGAATTTTCAATTAAAACTTTTAGTCAAAAGGTTCAATGTATGCATCCGTGTATATATGGAAGTATATTTATTAAAAGTTACCGGAAAAAATATTTATTAAAAGTGATCATCTCCTTAAATAAATCTCAAAATATCAAAAAGTTAATTTTCAATTTTACGTTAAGGATAAAATTATTATATTTGCAAGAATCTCAAACATATTTAAGTTTAATTTTAAATTTTAATTAATTTAAAAAGCGAGGGACATTTTGAATTTGATATTGTGTATTAAAATTCAAAATTTAAATTGATAGTCAGACCGAAATTAAGTAATAGTATTAGAAAGAAAAAGTGGAACCTATGAAGTTTAGTAATTTTCAATAAAGTGTAGTTAATAGGAAAATATGTTTAAAAGAATGTGTTATTAATATTTCTCAAGGCACAAATTCAAGAATCAAAACAAACCAAAATGCTATCACGGTTAAAAAAAATTAAGGAGCGAAAAAATATATTTTGCCTTCATTTGTTATTATGTGAAGGTTTTAGATGGGTGGTGACAAAAAGTGTCTACATGCGACAGTGTCTGGTTATGTGCTATTAAGTTCATGATATGTATCCTGTCTGGTGCACTAGGGCAACTATCATGCAATTGATATCAAATGTAGATTAAACCTTCATTAGGATGATCTTTTATGTATATTAGTTTCTAATATTTGTGTAACAAGCAAGTGCGTATACAACTATAGCAGAGAAGCAAATACTACTTTACTACAAAAAAAAAAGTTCATATTACTTTATATAAGACACGGACTCTCTCCTTCTTTGATCTTAAAAAGGCAGTAACATGAAACCAACAGCAAGAAGTGAATTCTGTGTGACAACCTACAGCAATGCAACTCCAGCAATAAGCAACAGCCGCCAAGAAGTTTATGATCCTCTTGTTAAACTGTTATAATAGGAAATAGGGCACAAAATCCATGCAGTGCCAAACCCAAAAATATACCAATATTGTCTTTACCTGTCAAAAGAAACATCAATCCAGGCTTATAAATTATAATTCCCCATTTGGCAAGTAACTAGCAACTAATGTCAATCTCCCATAGGTATTAATACATACAATTCAAATCTACTACCATTATATATTTCAGAAAGAAAAGCAATGCAACAGGGAATTTTAAAAAGAAAAAAAGTGTATTAAGTAGTCATATCATATCTAAATAAAGGTTACACTATATTTCATAACACTAATTTACAGAACAGTCCATTGGTTTTTCTGGATATATAAACATATTTCCATCTCTTCCAATTTTTAGTATCCTGTTTATCAAGTTTTTCTGCACAGACTCATTTGTTTTTACTTTTTAGGGGATCACAAGAATTTCCATTTCTTTACCAGACACTAATTATAGAAAAGGAGAAGCTTATGTCTATTGCAGTGACCACACAGAATCATGAATAAACTTTGTTTTCTCTTTAGTTCCATAATCATACTAACTCTCAATATATTAACCATAAAAAAGGTTCTGTAACTAGTTTTTTTCTGTTGCCAAATTGGATACTGACACTTATTGGAGAGACAAAACAAGAGTGATTTTATGTAAGTCCTTCAAATAACAAGACCAAAATGTCCCAAATCCAACCTAATAGGAATTATTTGTCACCAGTTCCTACATCATCATAACAAAAACTTGTGTGCAAACTACTTCTTCACAGTCAAATACATTGTTGCTATACTAAAATTGTTGAGAGTAATCATAAAAAACAGGTGTGATATCTATTAAGCTACCTAACACAATAAATATCTCCATCACTATCTTAGTTATTGCAAATCATCAAGCAAGGAGGACATGCCATAATTGAGTGGAAATTTTAAAATATAAAAGATGCTGACATGTCAGGGTTAAGTCAAACCTTGGTGAAGGCAAGCAAGTGGAAGCACCAGGAAAGCCTGTAAATACATTTGAGTAGGACTTGGTCAAATATGAAAAATTGTTGATGGGAGGCAGAGAAGGTACTCTTTCTCCTTTCTTCAAAATATCTTGCAGGTCAAGTCTCTGCAAAGTCAAGACAGCCCTAGTGTCCTTCCAAACAAAGGCAAGGATGCCATTTTGAAATACAAAGAGGGTACCGGGCTTTGATCCAGGGTATCTGAACCCATAACCATTTGAAATACCCTCTCCTGTAAAAGAATGTGTGATATCCACTGAGAAGGAGTCTTTATTGGTGTCCCAGGGAAAGGGATCAGATGAAGGCTGATTGACATCCACTATAAACATTGCTGAACCATTAGGATGCAAGACATAGTGAGTGCCTTCCAATATTTTTGTTGCAATAAGAAGCTTTTGTTCCTGAGACTCCTCATAAGAGAGCAGAAGAAAGAATAGAGCCTTTCCAGGCTTGTCTTCAGAAGGTATTCCAGGAGGCCAACCAAAAGTTCCTCCCCACAAACCCACATAAATTTGATCCGCTGAGGGAACTCGCAAAGGCATCTTGTAAAGTGCAAACCAAGTATCAGGCATATTCGGCCATGCTCGATAAGAAGATAATTTTACAGTTGAGGCCTTTAATGATAGCCCTATTGCATCGCTTGATCTAAGAAAGTCTTCAAGCCGTGCATGCTTTATCTCACGTCTTGCAGTAAGCTTCCTGAAAATTGTATGACTCTCATTAATTGAACTAGATCTTCCAACAATCTGTTTAAAGCTACCCCAGAGATATCCACCAAGACATTTTTTCTTGGTGCATTGTATGTGACCATCCTCCTTGTTCAGAAGATCAGAGATATCCTTCCACCAGTAACAACTCTTTCTTATGTCATCCAGCTCTAATTGCATTGGACCAACTGCCCCTTGAGAAACTTCCTCATTGTCAATCTGACCACTACCAAGGTTGTTCATTTCACAAAAGATTGCTCTTCTTTCCTTCAAGAGCACCAAATCTTTCTGAAAGTTGTCACAATCATCTCTCAACCTAGGAAACAATGGCCCGGCTGCTACACTAGAAACCTCTTGTCGAAGTAGGCCGATAGTGACCTCAAGCAACTTTCTTCTATCACTAAAAGATAACTTGCTGAAGGGAGCCATTGCCTCATCATTTCCACCCATCTTTTGAAACCTAGAAAGCTCACTGTTTGACCTACAAACCTTTCCTGATATCGTCCCACCCGAGTCATCCAAGCTCCTACTCTGCAACAAATTACTACCATTATCTTGTTCCCTAGGTTGAACCTCAAGCAACAGCACGTTGCAAGATTCATCTATATACTTGACAGAGCCACGATAAACATAGTCCATTCCCTCTTCCCTTCCATGGAGAAAAAATGTAGCCGAACCATCAAAATCACCAATAACTTCAAACACAGATGACCATTGGATAGGACCATCTTGAATCCCCAATGGACCAAGCTCCTGAGGAATTATCCGGCAGCCTACAACCGAAACAAAACCAGGCATGACATAGACAAGGTTACCAAGCTCAGGGTTCTGATTAACCCATATCCCAAGCAATGGTTTAACACTCAGAAGGAAACGGCAAAGTGACTTGTAAGATGAGACACCCTCCCTCCACTCAACAAGGTCTTTCTGGGGCACCACTCCCACCATATCACACTGAGTGAACCACACTTTTTCAGAGGATCCAAGAGCATAGAGACTCTTGCAGCATAGACTGAGATTGCAAACATCTCTGGGCAAGAGGAACCGTGACACCAAGCCAAACACATCATCGGGTAGACACAGAAGAAAGCTCAGATCACAGGGTTCAGGTGACAACATAATGGAATGGTGAAGAATTGAATTGAACTAGAACTGTAAGTGTGAGCAACCCACAGAACACATAAATGGTATTGGTGAATCTGCCAAGTGATGTTCAATTATTGAGTCTAAGTCTAAGAAATGTTAAATGACAGAGGCGCATACCTACCTTAAATGAATTGGGTTGTTACGATGTGCGAAATTCTCTTGATTGTAAAACGCGTTTGTGGTGGAAAAGAAAACGCAGAATTCCGTGCGAGAAGGCACAGCACGAACGAAGATAAAATGAAGAGGTAAGTCGACTCAACCCACTTTAACTCAAACTGCTTCCATCTGTTCACTTTCTGTGTCGTGTCATCAGAACAGGAACATATCAAGTTTTTTTTCCTCTCCTTTTTTTGCTTACTTTTTATACTTATTTTTACATTATTTAATCACATCTTGTTTTTTACTTCTTTTTTTAATCTTTACTCTATCCATGGGTTTTGGTTTGATATCCCTTGTCTGATATATTTTCTATATTCTTATTTATAAATCTTGGATTAACTGTTGGCGAGTCATATTTAATAATACTTAAGGCTGCTCATTATTTCGCAAGAGTATATTCTATGAAAATTGAACCTATGTTTTTTTTTTATAAATTTAATATATGTTCTCAATTGAACTATTACTCGTTGGATTCTCAAATTCTTTTTAAGCTATAAGAATCAATTTTAAAAAAATTCATATTAATTAATCTTAAATATATTTTTACTCCTTTAAATTTAAATAATTTTTTCTTAAAAAATATGTTTTTATTAGTCTTTAAAATACAAAAAATTACTTTTGTCCTGTTTACCATTAGAAATATTTTTTAATTTAATTTTTTAAAAATAATTCATTACCATTTAAAACCACCAAAAGTAGAAAATCATCACAAATCCACATTTATGTTTTATTTTTCTTCTTTAAAATCACAAAAATATCTAAGAAATTACCAAACAATACAAGTCAAATACTTTCATGATTTAAAATTGACAAAAATTATTTTTTAAAGTAAATTAAAAAATAAATGTTAGCCAATAAAATCACCACAAATTATAAAACCATGAACAAAGGACTAAAAGTAATTTTTTGAAAAAAAATAAGAGATTAAAAAAAATAATTATTCAAATTTAAATGATTAAAAACATATTTAAATCCATTAATTATTCATTGCATGTAATCTTTTGTTGCTGTCAGTCATTTTAAATTTATAAAAAATAAAAATTATACATACAAAATATTTAAAAACCACAATTAAATTGAGCAAAGTTAGTTAAAAATGTTTAAAATTATACATATTTATTTTGAAATCTATTTTTTTAAAATTACTTAATGTTTGTAATTCATTTAACACATACGTCAATAGATGTTATATTTGAGTACATTCCACTGTTTTCTTCGATCAAAATCTTACTCATTCGCAGTCACCTTACGAAATAAGCTTCGCGGTATTGGTAAGAGTAACACTTTCAAATTGGAAGCATCAACAATTAGGTTCCTTTGAGCAAACCTACGGGGACAATATTTCTGATAATTTTATATTTTCTATGGATAATCTATCTATACATTGAACACCCGTTGAAATTCATCCAAATCAACCACATTTCTTTCTTCCCTCTTCAGTTCAACTCCGCAAGCCGTTTCTTTAGTTTCTCGCCCTTGCCAGGAATTTAGAAGCCCAGGCCTGAAAAGGTTAAACGGATATACTTAAATCAGTTCACTATATATTGATTTCAGTATGAGGAATGCGACACCACTATTCTATTTCTATGGTTGGTTCTTGACTTAATATTCCATTTCCCACTCCATATCTGCCAGACATTGGACGGCATAAAACGTAGTGGTATAGAAGGAGGAATTAAATTAGTATAGCGTGACAAAGAATGATTTTTTTTTTTATAAACCACAAGTATCCTATGTAAGACATTCTTATTCGAACCGGATAGGGTTATTATTTATAATCACAAAGAATAATATTCAGATACCATTTAAGAGAAAAGCATACCATATTTGAGAGTGTTTGAGAGATACTCTTAATTTTATCCTTGATTTCTGACTCGGTCAATTTACCAGCACTGCTAGGAGAAGAACCTTTTTTGCTTAACCCAACATCCTTAGGATTAAATGCAAACTCCGGGCTGGTTTAAAGCAAAAAAATGGAGAAAAAACATCAATCAGAACCAAAAGCATCCTTTAATTTCTAAAAAGTATTGAAATGAGCATCATACCCATAAGCAACATGCTCATTTGAAGATGATCTCGAAGTTCCAACATATTTCACCCTATGATTCCTGCAACCATTGTATAAATGGTAAACATATAATTAAATAGTAATTAGTTAATTAAAAACTTCCAAACAATAAGAATATTTCAAATTTCAGCATATTTCTCATAAACTAGTGAAGCACATCCCAAACAACAAACTGTATGGAGCTTTTTCATATTTAAAAAAATTCAATAGTTCAGCTTTCAGTTAGAGACATCAAACGCTTCAGGAAAAATTCAGCAATATATTTGGGATAAAACAACAATAACACAAAGGAAACAAAAATGGCAATAATTTACAAATTATTAATAATTAACAATATGGGCATGCAACTAAACAGAGGTAATGGCTTTGATCCACGAGATTGACCCGTAAATGGCCATAAAATTACGGACCTGAGCCTAAAAATAAGTTTCTTTTTGAATTTAGGCATATACGAGTTGATCCATGTAACCCATGAGCACAAGGACTAACCCATTAACCCACAAAAGGTTTAAAAATTAATTTGTAATATTTTCTAATTATTTTAGAGTGAAAAAAAAAAACATGTTAAATAAAATTACAAGTGAAAATTATAAATAAAATGCATACGGGCAGGCCAGTGAACCGACCTATCACCTAAAGTATGACCAGAAAGCATTATTACCTTGTAACTTCATCATCCTCATGATCAGCTCGAACTGGCTCTGCCTTGGAAAAGAGTAAACTGTGGTGACTAACTCCAGCTATGCCCTGACTTTTCAAAAACTTTATATGTGCTTTGAAAGAGTCATCACTGCACAAAATACAAATACTCCTTCAGATAAAATCAGCATATTGAGTTCAATTTATGAGTTAATGTTTGTTTGCCTCAAACTTATTTTAATGAAATAATTACTTTTTACCAGAATCCGTAAAGTTTTATTTAAATATATAAAAAAAATATTTTTCCGAAAAAGAAAAGCAGTTCCTATATACACTATATTACGTCACATTCTTAAAATTTCAATGTATATCACCGTTATATTAATTTAAGTAAACTGAACAAGATAGTACAAAGAACCGATGTAGATCACCCTAAGTAAGAAAAGCTAAAGCACGAGTTAAGGTTAAAAAAGTAAATTACACCAAAACACAATTTCAAAGTTTAGACTCATTACACTGTATGTTGACGATCGTGCTCCTCATTCAATTGCCTTTGGGTAACAGATACATCAAATCCTTCTTTTGGAAGGCTAAAAAGCCCCCTGAGATCCTGCAAAAGATGAATGGAAGATTACACCAAATCACAACTTTTTTGAAGATGTAAGCGTATTTCTCAATCAATAATACATCCCACACCAAACTTGTACCTGCTGGCTAAAGTACCGAATTTGTTCTTTATGTTCAGTAGCAATTTTGAATAATCCTCCCTTGTATACCTATAAAACATGCAATTTGAGTGTTAAAAAAGCCAATCAATGTCTAAAGCGCATATTTTTTGCCCTTGTAGTTCTATCAAAACTATAACATACATACCCACACCACACATACGTACATATGCACTTAGTTACGCGTTTCTGCATATTTGTGTGTGTGTACGTTGCATTGGTGTATGTATGTACAAAACCAATGGAAAAGGAAAAAATTACCTGCTTCCTGTAGATCTTTTCTTCAACAGTTCCGCATGTCATCAGTCTATATACCAGAACATCTTTCTTTTGACCAATTCGATATGCCCGGTCAACACTTTGATTATCCGTACTGGTAGAACAAAAAATTGTAGTGCTTAACAAGTAAACATAAGCAGATACCTCCCTCAATGAATGACTCAAATTGCAAATTATAAGAAAGAAACACAATAGATTTGGGCAATCAACACTAACTTAATCTAGGGCCAGATGCATAATAGCTTAATCTCAATCATATGACTAATATACAAAAGATCAAATGTAAAACAAGAAACAGAATTATCATATCATAGGACATAAAAAGAACAGCAACAGAAGATCTAAAGAGAGGAAGTAAGTTATACTTATAGTATTTAGATTTATATCCACTTTCACTCTCCTGAGGAACAAAATGACATAATTTATAAATTACCATTCAAGAACAATGAACAATATTCGCAAATCTCACTTAAAAAAAGATTAAATAAAAGATCTACTTTCATCATTTTACATTACACTGTTTCAAAACAATCTTGTCAAACATAATAAGACTAGTAAAACTAGAAAAATGGTAAAAAAGAAATGTTTTAGCAACAATTCAGCACCTTGACAGTTAGCGATGTATATAGTCAAGGGAAACGAATACTTCAAGATGTACCTTGGGTTCCAAGAAGGATCAACTACAATCACACGATCTGCTCTTGTAAGTGTTAGTCCTAAACCACCAACCTGAGATGTCAAGAGAAATATAGGAGCTCCAAAACCTTCTTGAAAATCCTGAAATCAGAACAGCAGGTGTCATAAGACAGAAAAGCATTCAGAGAATTGCAAAGGCTACTAAGTTAACTGTGCAAAGCACTTACATTAACAATCTTTAGTCTGTCACTGGCTTTTGTTGTGCCATCAATTCGTAAAAAATCATAACCTTCAGATACTAGGCATTCCTATAATCAAGCAGTAGAAAATCCTTAAATCAACTTTCATAGAAAAGCATACGACAAGAAAATGATGAGGCAAGGAATTAAGAGGAAAACTTTAAACATTCCTACAAATACCTAGCAATCATTAAAACTTTTAAAAGTTTATAAAATTACTTTCTATGCATTTCCATTCCAGTTACGACAATGCACTGACATCATGGAACAGTTGAGCAAATGTTTGACTATTCCATGGTTCACATACAAAATAATTGAAAAACATTAAGAAATAGTTTCTGAACCAACCTCAATAAGATTAAGCATCTTGCGAGTCTGAGAAAATATAAGCACACAATGCCCTTCTGGGATCAAATTATCCTACAGCATAGAATATGAACTGTGATATTATGCAAAGAAGTAAAAACCAGTATATAAACTCCATGATCGGCACTTACCAATAATGACATAATGAAGGAAATTTTGCATGACACATCTTGCTTGTCTTTAAACTTATCTTTGCCTGCAACATCTGCTATGTGCATTGCCAATTTTTCTGCAACATTAGCCTCTTCTGGCTTTAGCATTGAGTCTATCCCTTCCAACACACCCTCAGCAGCCCGCTTTGTCAACAGATGTGGATGATCACATATTTTCTTCAAAATCTGATATGTAAAGATTTTCAAAAGATGAAGGCATACGAACCAAGCACGGGAACGAGAACAACCTAGCTTCGAGGGCTAGGAACCTCCATAGAAGAAGGAGAGAGAGAGACTAAGGGAGAACTTGCTTTGATATTTTCTGATATTGGAAGCGCACAATCCATCCACATATATAGTTGCTGTCAAGGGAACAAGGCCCCACAAGCAAAACAGAAAAGATAACAAAATGGAATATCCTAACAATCATATTCCCTTATTCTACTACCTACATATCTTCTAGAAAGCAGGATGCTAGTGTTGTGCACTACCTTCACGTACTATGCCAGCTGCATGGGGTCTCTGTTATTCGTAACATTCTCATGCCCTTCAAAAACACCTTGTCCTCAAGGTGTTTCCAGTCTGCCGAGGTCCTCCAAGATCCCAAGGTCTGTACCGGTGAGGGTCCTTTGGGTCAGCCACCGTCCCTAATGCAAAAGCAGCTGGTTGGCGCTCGCGTGCTGCCAGGGTCGGTCCGTAGGGCGCAATGCTCTTCTCCAACAGTGCCATGTCTCTATGTTCCAAAAGCTTGTCATGCAGAGCCGCCTCAGACCATAATGAACAACAATACGTGAGATGTTGTTGAGGGAAGCCACGGCACGGGTGTGGCCAAGCTGGTTGAAGATGGAGGACAACGCGTGGGTCACTTGGTGCTTGCTGTGGGCGGCAAGGTGAAGAACCGGCATGGAAAATGGAACTGGTAAGGGTGCGGCGTGGTTCGGCCTGAGTGCAGGGGGTGGTGGTGTTGGCTTGAGCGGCGGAGGCAACGGTGGAGGTGGCGGAGGCGGTGGCGGAGTCAGCAGCGGAGGCGGTGGCGGAGTCAGCGGTGGTGGCGCCGGAAATGGCGGAGGCGGCAGCGGAGTCCGCGACAGAGGTGGGGATGGTGCCGGACTTGGTTGTATGGGTGCGGAGCATGGAGACTGCGGAGGGTAGTGGTGGCCGGGTCGTTGAGGCAGTTGAAGGAGAAGGGCGTCCAGTGGGGAGTCGAGGCGGCGTGTAGCGGCATCAAGTTTGGCCAAGACGGCCTCAAGGAGGTCCTCGACAGCCATTGAAGCTTCGTTTGGCGACGAGTAGTGTGGGTGGTGGTAGTGGAAGGTGGGAGCTCGGTACGGCGAGTGGTAGCCATGGAAGCTCTGTATGGCGAGTGGCAGCCATGCAAGCTTCGTTTGGTGGTTGCTGCAATGAAGGAAGGGTTCCCTCGGGATCGAACATGCTTAGCAAACGTTTGGGGGTACTCTCAAAATCAATCCCAAGGGATTGAGCTGGATGTACAAAGGGATGAGGGGTGTGCGGCAACGAAGGTGTGTGGAAATGGGTATGGCAGCCATGGAAGGCGGCCATGAGCTCTCAATGAAAGTACCAAATGTTACGAACCAAGCACGGGAACGAGAACAACCTATCTTCGAGGGCTAGGAACCTCCATAGAAGAAGAGGGAGAGAGAGACTAAGGGAGAACTTGCTTTGATATGTTCTGATATTGGAAGTGCACAATCCATCCACATATATAGTTGCTGTCAAGGGAACAAGGGCCCCACAAGCAAAACAGAAAGACTGTAGCATAAATAACATGGCAAAAATTACCGTAATGGCAGCCAGTGGTGAGCCATCAATTGCTGAGAGAACAATCTTACTATTCAAAAATGCTTCATAAAGATGCCGCTACATGAAATAGAAATAAAACAAAGTTATCAGATTAAAAGTAACCTCATAAAATAAAATGAAAAACAACAAAGAATTGCATATTTAACCTGAACGCTGGTCAGTCGGAGCCACACAATGATCTCCTGTTTCTGAGAAAGTTTTGTAGTTGTTTTCTCATCATCTTGATTGAAAATCTCACTCTTCAAACGTCTCAAAAAGTAAGGATGAATACAATCTCTTAGTTCCTAGTGAAAAAGGAGCAGTTATAACACTTAAGTCAAAGCGAAATTTGCTATTAATTGATGATCAGAATAGAGAGATCACTGCATAGGTACATATTACAACGAAATGCATTATATAATGTTTAATCAAGGAACGGCTTTAAGTGGAAGAATAGAAAGCATATCTAATCACATTCATATACTTTAATTAATTGTATGCATTATTATGTGAGCTCAAGATCAAAACCAATGCTCTTAGCCTTCCAATGCCAAAGGCCAAGTCACACAAACTAGATTTTGGAACACAAAAAATCCTTACCTTTGCTACAGATGAACCAACACGCTTCTCCCTGTAAGAAGCATGTTTGTCATTTCCACGAAGTATGGGATTTTCAAATCTTTCTTTGAACCTGAGAGATAATAATCTTTTAAGTAATGATAACCTTAACTAAATTAAGAATGTAGCCTGAAAATTATTATTACCATTCGTGGTCACCAAGCAACTCTGGGCAACAGAAATTGAACAATGCCCACAACTCCTGTTAGGAAGTTTTAAGAATGAAAACCATTAAACAAGGTACAATAATCTAAATTTCAATTATTATTAAAAAAAAAAGCAAAGCAGAAACACCATGTTAAAAAAACATTAATTGATGATTATAAACAAGACAGTTTACATCAAAAATACCTTCAGATTATTTTGCAAAGGTGTGCCGCTAATGATAATGCAATGAGCACTTGGTATTTCAAGCAAACTTTTAGCCCTTTGTGTGCTAGGGTTCTTTATAAGGTGTCCCTAAAGTTAAGAACATTTTGAAAACAAGAAAAAATTAAAGCCTTTTACAATATATTTAATATAAGTGTTTAAACTCATTGTTATATAATTGAAATTTCAGCACACTACTGAGTGAACAACATCATCAGATACTCTTAAGCAGTCCCATAACTATTCCTACTTGTTAAATATGCAGAAAGAAATTTATAAGGTAATCTTATTACATAAGCATAGCAAATAATACTACACAAGTCAAATTTCACACTGAATTTTTGGACCCCGTTATTAATGACATAGTTTTCTGTATGTCTAGATATTATAAACAATACAGCACATCATGCAGCCTTGTACAAGTACAACATATGTATACATTTGTTGTTTCTGACATAATGATTTCCAAGAAATTTCAACATATAAGAGAGTGTGTGGCTAGCATTTCTCTTCAACCAAGTGTATACACTTTTCTGAAGTAATTTGCTTCATTGATCGTCTGAGAAATACAAGATCCAAAAACTACTAAGGAAAAGGTAAATGGAGTGCAAGTAGTAGACACACCAAGTACCCAATATTAAATAGGTTTTAAATAAAACAAACTGATCCTTACCTCATCAAGTATCATGTAGTCCCATGTTACACCTTCTTCATTATCCTCATCATCAAAATAATTATTCCCCTGTAAGGACTTAGAATTGTTGCGGACAATATCATATGTTGTGAGAAGAACTCCTTTGTCCTAGAAGGAGACATGAGAATAGAGTTGAGGATTGATTGACAGAAACAAAGAACTCAGAAACATCCAAATACCATCAATTCTCCAGCAATCAATTAAACGTCAACTAAAGGACCAAATTTAAAGGAGTATTTTTCAAAATAAATTGAGGCAGCCAGAACCACCACAAAATAGTTTCCCTTCTAGTTCCTAAGCTCAGTTTTGAGTTACATATAAAAACATTAAGATATTTCTTTATCCTGACAGTCATGAAGCATGAGCTTGAATTTAACTTTAAGGTAATTCCAATTTAATTCAAAAATTAAAGAAAGCAAGAAACATCTAGAACCTGAAGTATGTACTGAAGTTCATATTCTCTGAGTTTTGTAGAGGTTCCAAAATATCTGCAGAAAAAGGACAAATTGACTGTTGCTGTTCTTAAAGCAGAAAATTTTAAACTTTGCATGTTATAGATAAACCACTCAGATGAATAAAGTCCGGCAGCCTCACTCTCTTGTCTTCTCGGATAGACCCACAGCTGACAACTCTTTGATCCAATGGGGCAATAAGGTTTTGGGTGCTACAATCAATGCTCTTCTAATTAAACGAGAATGAAACAGTCCAGCTAGAAAGCCACACATCTGCAAGAACCACCCAGCATTGGCAATCATGTACCAGCTATTGCAAAATACAATTTCTCAAGGTTCTATTCATTTATTTCCCTACCTGCATTGTTTTCCCCAAACCCATGTCATCCCCCAAGATTCCACCTTTTCCCAGACAATGCAAAGACCAGAGCCACTTCAACCCCTCCCGCTGATGCGGATACAACATATTCGCAATTCTAGCCTGCAACTTATAAGTCGATCTGGGGCCAGTCAAAGTTATAGAACCATCATTCTCAGGTTCAAAATGATCCAACTCTTGAACAGAATCATCTGCATCATACTCAATACCATCCCCATCACCATTTTTAGTACCCTCTGACAAGCTCTCCTGTTGTGGAGAAAACGAAGAACCTGCACTCCCAAACTCTGAACCATCATCATCACAACTTTTTTTCCCTCCAGCCAGACCCTCAACATGCTTCGGCCTCGGCTTCCTCTCTACCGACAGCAGCTCAAACTTAGAGTTCACCAAACTTGGACTCGTCAACCGCCACACTTCTGCCTGCATCTTCATGCACAACCTTGCAGAGGCGATGCCGCCCCTGTACTTTTTGCCCTGATGATAATAGTAATAATCGAGTGAGGCAGGTTTTAACGACGGTGCTGACTGCAGATTGAAGTGAAGCAGAGAATATATAACACTTACTAGGAGTAAAGTTAAGCGAAAATTGGGGAACATCATCGGATGGAGCTTGTTGTTGCTGTTTCTCGTCCGAGTTTAACTCTAATAAGAAGAAGAAGAAGAATGGATTGTGAAAAGGGAGAATAAGAGTGAGGAGTAAAAAAATTGAGAGAATGAGTTGTAATACTGAATGGAGAATCGAAGTCGGTGATGGCGGAAAAGTGGGGGATGTTTTGGCGTTGTTGTTTTCGGGCGGATTAGAGAAAAATGTAGTAATAGTAAAGACTAAAGAGTGAGGTTACCAAAGTGACTGTCGTTGAGGCTCTTCGGTTTCTTACAAACAAAACATGAAGCTTTTATTCGCTGCGACTCCTCACCTTCCCGCTTGGTTATGATATTTGAATTTCAAGCTTAAGGAGTAAGGACACATGCTCTTGCTGTTTAATGTTAATGGTGCACTCTCAATCTGCCTCTTTTGAATATTTTTATTATTAGTTTATGTTTGTTAAAATTTGTAAGTTTGTGTAAATCTCAATCTTTGGTTAATAAGTTTTAATTATAATTCTTTTAATAGGTAAAAATTATATATTAAATATTTGCATGTGTTGAAAATACACTGAACCACGTTGAAAAAATCATGGTATGCTGGTAGCTTTAAAGCTACTCTTTATGGCATGTTTGGGATGGTGGTGGGTTGCCTACATTCATTTTTTGTTTTTTCGCAGTGTCTTCGAAGTAGCGCCTGCATCCATGTATAGGACATGCATGCATCCCTCGATCGCGTATTCCAACATTGCCTATATATTCTCATGAGGTGCAGATGCATGCATGGTGAGGATTAGAGATTGTTTCAGATCAAGCATTTCGGGTGGTAGAGCCATCATGAACATGATAGATGTATATCATATGGCAACCCAAAAGAGAACATGAACAAAATGCTACATGAAAAGGTAAAGGCCATCAAGACTAAGAACATGAAAATCATGTTGCCATAGATTTTGCAAATGTCATTTCACTTTCGTGTGAAGCAACAGATGATGCCCTATTTAACAGATTGTCACCTTTTGCATGAGATGCAACTGCAACCTCCACGTCTGCATTTGCAGTAGGAACCCAATTTCCTCCACCAACACTAACTCTACATCCAAAAATCCTTGAGAAGATTCTGTATAGGAAAGTGAGCAACCAAAACAGCCATGGTAGGCAAAGCAATCCCACGGTACCCCAATCTCGGGTATCCAAAGATGATGATGTTTCTGATTCAGGAAGCCCCTCCTGCGGCTACAGAGATGAACAAAAGACCAGCTATGATCCATATGAACATTCGCCCAGAACTAGGATCAGACACAGGCATTTGTGTGTAGAAATAATGATGATCAAATATTCGGGATTTCCTCTTTATCTTCCTCTTTATCCATTTTAGTCATCATTATAATAAATTATTTTAAATTAATTATTTTAAAATTTAAATGTTAACATAAGATTAATATTTAAAATGAATAATAAATAAATAATTAATAAGATTGTCTATTTGTTGATTTAATTTTCAAAGTAATAAAATGAGTGAAGGTTTTTATTATCATTTTAGTTCTCTTGGAAATATTTACGTTAACGTATTTTGAATTTTGAACTTAAACGAGGGATAAATTGTTTTTTGAAATTTTTTTTATTATTTTATTATTTTCAAGGAATAAATTGATAATGTTTTTTTTTTTTACGAAATTGATTATTTACTCTAAAAAAATTGTCATTAACAAGTCTACGGACAGACATTGGATCATTTATTACATCACTCCCACTAAAGTATATTCATATAGATGAAAAAAAATCTTTAAGTGTAGTTAGTTTTTTTTTATCAAGGATAACTTTCATACTTGAATCAAAGAGAAGATATTTCAAAATTTTATTGAAGAGTTAGATATTTTAATTATGTTAGTTAAAAAAATAAGATTAATGTTAACATAAGATTAATATTTCAAGCAAAAAATAAGTAAATAATTAATAAATGTAATTTAAAAATATAAAAGATTAAAATTAAACTTTTACAATTTAATTTATTCAAATAAAACAATTAATTACAATGATCAAAAACTCCCACAAGGCATTTCTGTTGAGTGTAGGCATTGATTCTCCATGACCATTCAAACCACGACTTCATTTGCAATGACCATTAACAAGTCTACGGGAAAGACCTTGACGCATGTACAATTGTATTACATCACTCTCACTAAAGCATATTCATATAAATTTATCACTCTTTAGATTAGTACTATTTTATAAAGTAACAATGTCCCGCATGAGATTTTTAAATGTTTACTACTCTTATTTATATATGCAATCAATTCATTCATTTTTGTTCACCATGCAACCTCTCATTCACTATAATAATCAGTTACTAACGATCTACAAATGGATGAGATTAATTTCAAATTCATATTTTATTTAATGTATTTTTTTCTGTCAATATTTAAACATTATTATTATTTAAATAAACAAAATTATTTAAGTATGTATATGTAGTAATAATTTATATTTATGAAATTTCAAATATTAGTATGAGCATGGTACGGACGACTCTCTAGTATACATAATATGACACACTAAATACCAAAATTGATAGAATAGTCGGGCATCAAAGTGACATGGAAGCTTCATCCAGAGCTGACTTTCTCAGTCAAAGAAACTTCAGGCACCTCATCTTGGGAATTTGCTCGAATGGCATTCATCATTTTGTACCTCCTTAGTTCTTGAGCTTTCCTCCGTCTGGCTTCGATCACGATGAGTAGAGCAGTGATATCAGCGGGGCTCACCCCCCCTACTCTGCTTGCCTGACCAATGGTTTGAGGCCTAACCTGAAATCATTGAAATAACATATTTCATAACACCATTATATATATATATATATATATATAAATATATATATATATATATATATATATATGTAGATGAACAATCAAATTACCGTAATTTTGAGGATTATTATATTATTTTTATAACTTAATAGACAATGTGATTTTTATTTATTCAACCATTGAATTATATCTATATATATTACTAAGATCATTTATGTTAAATTTTATTAAAATTAAATAACAAAAAAATAATCAAATGATCCATATTCTAATATATTTTGAAGTGTTTATATTACATTGATTTTAGTCTATATAAATGAGGTAACAAATGATTTTGGATTAATATAAAATTTTGTATATATAATTTATGCGAAAGAAACTTTCAATCCAACTATGAGTTTTAAAAAAATATTATAAAATGACATAATAATTGTTAAAGTTACACCTCTATATTTTAACAGGATCAAATTACACTAATATAACTTAAACAATTGTTACATCATTCAATAACTTGATATAAAATGTGATTTTTATTCATCTAACATTTGTATTCTATCTACATATTACCAAAATTGTTTGTGTCAAACCTGATTAAAAATTAAAATTGAATACCAATAAATATGTAATCAAATGATCCATATTTTAGTATATTTAAAAAAAATTATATTATGTCGATTTTAATCTATACAAATAAGATAGCAAGTAATTTTAGATTAATATGAAATTTTATATATATAATTTATGTGAAACGAGTTTTCAATCCAACAATAAATTTTAAAAAATATTATCCAATTAAAAATTATTAAATGATATAATAATTTATCAAAATTATCTTGGTGTAATTTAATCCTCTATATATATATATATATATATATATATATATATATATATATATATATATATATATATAAGTATTAAAATTGAATAAAGTGTACCAAATTTTCTTTTCTTTGATGTAACAAAAGACAAGTTACTCCTTAATCAGTATCCTCATCAGGACATGTTAGCAACACCCTAACTTTAGTTTGACGGTGCAATATTATTGAATCTTATTGGTCACTCTGGCATAGATTCTGTTCTGGTGGAAGACGGGTCATTTTATGAATTCAACATAGTAGTAATATTTTGATTGATAAGAGTTGATTCACACAAATATTTTATTCCCGTAATATCTCATTATCTTTTGCCCATTATTTCTAAATTTGTACATTGAACTTGTGACGAATGTAGTGTACCATCTTAAAATTTTAATATAATTATTATAAGTTTTAATATAAAAATTATTAGTATCAAAATTTTTTTGAATTAAAATAATTAATGATAATATATATATATATATATATATTTAAAATGTTTGTATTATGATATATTAAATTTCATTTAAATAATTTAATTAAAAAAATATGTATGTCTCATAAACAAAGATTGAGAAGAAAAAAAATAAAGAAAATCTTGTTAATCCACTAAATAGAGAACATGAATAATAAACAAATAATACATGAATTATTATGCTTCAAGAGGCAGTAAAAAAACCTTTTTTTAAATCCTCTATGGTATGTTTTTGATAGATATGATTTTTGGGTCTTGGATAAAGAAGAGTTTGTGGTTAGTGAAATTAATTGAACAACTCGTGATTGCTCACATGTACTAAGTGTAATTTCTAGTTGGATGGAATTGTTTGTATATAGGCATTATAATAGGTGTTGCTATTTCATGTATATAATATTGGTTTATGTTAGTAATTGATTTACCTCTATCTAGATGGAAAAGAAATTCTGAATACCTTCATCTATGATAGGTCATCTATGATAGGGAAGATAGTGAAACACCATTACATGAATATAAACTCATTGATTTTTTGAAGAATTTGAAATCCACACCAATTCTAAGAACCAAAAAATTGAACCTAGTGATTATAAGAATCATTGAGTTGTGTATATGATATTCATTTGTTCAAGAATTAAATATAGCGAAATGTTGGTGTTTATTTACTGAAAGTATTTTTTTTGTTGTGTGAATAATTTGTGATTGTTTTATAAGTATGTATACATTATTTTTAATTTCATTATGCGAATACCATGATTGGATTTTTTTGGTTACCACGCTGATTAAGAATAACACTATTTACAAACTCTTTTAGAACTTGATTTATTCACTAGGATTATTATTTGGTTAAAAGTGTTGTTTTCAAAGTTCGAGAAAAAAACTTTTGAAATGAAAGAGAATTAAAGACTTAGTTCATTATTAATTAAACTTTATATATGTCTATATTTGAGAATGAAGTTGTTTATTTATTTAAGGACTCATTTATTATAATATTTGAAGTATTTTGAACCATTAAAATTTATAAATTCTTATTTTACGGATGTTAACCAAATATCTATTTAATAAACTTATAACTTACAAACCTTGGAAAGTTTTTCGCGAGCTTCAAGAGACAATGTTGTCATTGCATAGTAATCTAAGTCTTCAGGAAGTGGTCTATGTTGTTGAGCAACCACCTATAGGTAAATCCATCACAACAATGAGATTTCAAGTTAAATACCAAGCTGAAATTCTAAAATGTGTAAAAATTAAAATGATTTAGGGTTGTGATGTTGACACAGCAAAAAAACATTCACTTTTCCTCATTGACAAGTGTAACAAATACCTGTTGAAGTTGGCTTTGCTGACGCAAGATGAAACCTTCATACTTTATATCAATCTCGACACATTCTTTCTCCATTCTTGATAAGCTTTTGTCGCCGAAACCATGCTTGTCAAGAATTTCATATTGTATGTGTGGTTTCTTAAGAAGACTTTCTAATGTTGAAAAGTCCTTCACTGGCTGACGAGAAAGATTAGTGACTTCAGCAGCCAAATCCCCTCCTGATGAGAAAATTGAGGAGAGTAGCAATAATTGATAATTAGTCAAATAAAATTTCTACATAATCTACAGCAGAATATATATTTGAAGGGAAGAGTACAACGTTTGAAGATCAGTATAAATATAATACTGAACTCCAATATATATATATATATATATATATATATATATATATATATATATATATGAAAAAAAAAACATTTTTGCCAAGAGAATGGATAATAGTAATCACAAATAGTTTATAATTTTATTTAACACTAGCGTGAATTATCTACCAGACTATATTAAACAGTAGTTTACATTGTAATCCTTATGTAACATTTTGTGACCATATAAAGTGCAGAAGACTGAAGATTCAAAGCTCCCAATTTTACAACACCCACTATATTATTCTATGATTTCTATCATGGGTATTACTTTAGTGAGCTAAAGATTATAAGGAAAACGAAGGGGGTGGAGGGAAGTGAGGATAAGTTTATATTACAGGCAACCATCCTCATGTCAATTGTTTAAAAATATTTTATAATAATTGAATTTAACAACAAAAGCAAGGGCAACAATTTTATTTGACTTGAGAAGCATCAAATACTTTGTTATTATGTGCAGTTATTGCCATCCTGTTTTCCCCAAAAGGATAAACTTTCTTTCAGTCCTTTTTAAAGAAACAGCTCCCAAGAATAAGTTGCTACACGAGCATAGTAGACAAACAAACCTGAAATCCTGACACTTTTCAATCGCTTCTTTTCCTCAGAAATCCGAGCTTGCTTATCCTGGTACAGTTTCCAGCGCCTATCATCGATCAACCCAATTTCACGACCTAAAGGTGTGAGACGGCTATCAGCATTGTCAGATCTCAAAAGTAACCGATGCTCTGAGCGGCTAACATGAGGAAGACAAATTTCAATTTAAATATCAATAAAGGAAAAAGGAGTGTCAGGATGAAGCAGCATATATGCATCTATGAGCAGAAAGCAGAAATGCTGTTATCTTGGTTAGCTTACCTGGTTAACATGCGGTAAGGCTCTCGCAGGTCCTTAGTTACTAGATCATCAATTAATGTTCCTATATAACTGCTCTCCCTCTCAAGAACAATAACTGGCTTACTGTCTGCATGTCTAGCAGCATTGATACCAGAAATGATACCCTAAAGGAATAGTAAACAGGGGAAGAAAGCTTGCTAGATTAGCAGGAAGCCCAAATAGCCATGAGGAGTCAACTACCCATGATACAACTCACAAGTCACAACACCAAAAAAACAACAAAGTATTAGAATTAATAGTACAGATGAACTTTAAAATAATACCTGTGCTGCAGCTTCTTCATAGCCTGTAGTTCCATTTATCTGACCGGAGAAGAACAATCCTTGTATTTTCTTTGTCATTAGAGACCTACCGCATTGATGAGCAGGTAAATAATCATATTCCACAGCATATGCAGGCCTTAACATTGAACAGTTCTCAAGCCCAGGTAAAGTTCTCAGCAAAGGTAATTGTAGTCTCTCTGGCAAACCTGTTGAGAACCCCTGTAAGATAGAATGCGTTAACCATATGCATTCCAATCTTTTTCTTTTGTAAGGGGAATTTTATGGTTCAGCTCACTACTAACTTTCTGAAACAAATGTATCAGATTGTTAATTTATTTTATGAATCTTCATCAAATCATTGTATTCAAACACCCACAAACCCAACCCCCTCCCCCTTGGCTTGCAAAAGAAATGTCAAGTTTCATTCAGATTACAGAAAAGGGGGGATAAAGAATATATAAGTATATATAACTCACCTGCACATAGAGCTCAGGCACACTTCGACCCTCAGGTTCAAGAAATATTTGATGAGACTCTTTATCTTGGAATCTTACAATCTAAAAAAGTGAACAATATATCACATCAGAAAATAATAAAAACGATTCCAATATAGTTGATCTGATGTTTCAAAACCAAGGTAGCTTTTTTGAAACACACCTTATCTTCTATTGAAGGACAGTATCTAGGTCCTTTGGCTTCAACCCATCCCCCATAAGTGGGAGTCTCATGTAAGTTCTCTCGTATTATCTGATGAGTTGTACTTGTAGTACGAGTTAGGTAGCAGCACATCTGCTCTCTTTCAATATGGACCTCAGGATCAAAACTAAACCAGCCAACCTGCCAATTATGAAGATACACTAGGGAAACACTATCTTTTTGTTAGAGTAAATGCTTTTAATTACAGATTACAACTTACAAGCAGTTAGCAACTCAGCATTATCATTATCATTCAGCACTGGAGGGAAAAGTAAAATTCTATTTTTATTTATGATGTCGTAAATTGTTTGAACTATCAGGACTAAAAGTATTGCATAGCTATCTATGCTAAATATTATTATCGACCAAGCCAATCAGAGAATTAACATAAAAAACATCTTGGACCTGGCCCAACTGATGGCTGGTAGACATAATTCTCCAAGTAGCAAACTACTAAGGCCTTTAAGTTGTATCAAGATTACTAACATAATCAGAAGTGACACTTGGAATGAGTCCAGACAACCATTTGCAAACTACAAACCAAAAGCCTGATTTGAACCAAAATTGAATCTAATGAACCTACTTATAGGTTTAGATGGACAAACCTCTTCATCTCCATGCTGTGGTTCTAATCCTGAGAAATTTACAGTGCGAATGTCCACTCGGGCAGGGGTTCCAGTTTTCAACCGATCAGTTTCAAAACCAAGTCGTTGTAAGTTTTCTGTTAATCCAAGTGAAGCAGACTCGCCAGCTCTTCCTGCAGGCATAGAAGTTCTACCGACCCAAATTTTACCACTCATAAAAGTCCCTGTGGTGAGAATAACAGACGGAGCATAGAATTTCATTCCAAAGAATGTACAAACACCTTCCACGTTATCATTCTTCCCTAGTAAAATATCTGTGACCATAGCCTCTCGAATAGAAAGGTTTGGAGTGCTGCAAAAAATAAAGTTGCAAAAAAAACATGATGGGAAGTAACAAACATGACAAATGCATATAACATGTGAAAAAAGATCACATAGGACCAAAATAGATTTGCAGAGATCAGGGACCTGGAGTTCAAATTGCTACCCTCCCCCACCAGCATTATTACTTGTTACAAACTTTTAAATTAAAAGGTTATCTCTTATATGTTAAGATATTAGGTTATTAGTCCTTTATTTGGGGGCTTGGGCTAGTACCAGTATAGAACCAATCTAAAATATCTCTCGGGCCTATAATTGTGGTGTTTTTGACATTGCTCTTAAAATTATGAGAATTGGCAAGACTACGAGAAATAATATTACTACAAAATAATCATTTGGTTGTCGCGTGCGATGGAGGTGCTTAAGTATAGGAAAAATAGATAATGCAAATAAGAAAAGGAAAAATATTATGTGTGGATATGAACTTGCCTTTCTACTACACTTTTCATTTGAATGGCATAGTCCCTTTTATCGGTCTGAGCACGTAATGCACGAACTGCAGGACCTCTTGAGACATTGAGTACACGCTTCTGTAAGTAACATCTATCAGCAATCTTCCCTATTTGACCACCAAGTGCATCCACTTCATGAACAAGTTGGGACTTTGCGGGCCCACCAACAGCTGGATTGCAAGGCTGCCACGCAATTCGGTCAATGTTGAGAGTAAGAAGAAGAGTCCTTGCTCCCAAACGTGCAGAGGCAAGAGCGGCTTCGCACCCTGCGTGCCCTCCTCCAACTACAATCACATCATACTTCTCATCCACTCCTCCTCCAAAGCCCAATTCATATTCCACTTCTCGGGAGGTGGAGCCGGCGGAGAAGCGCCGGGACAAAGAGATTCGGCGGCGGAACTTGCCTCGGAAAGTGACGTGAGGAGAGCTCCCAAGAGCGGCGGGGGAGGGAGTAAGAAAGAGCGTTTTGCATAAGCTTCGGCCAAGGCAACAGAGATGGAGAGTTAACGGCGCCGTTGCCATTGTGGCATTTGGTTAACGGCTCTGTCTGAGTAAAAGGTGTTGTTTCAATGGCGTTTGATTCTCATCCTCATCCTCATTCAGTGTTTTGCAGCTTCCTTGTGTCTGTCTTCTCTGCCATAGCAATATATCCAATAATTATGTTGTGCCAAGTGAACTGGCTGGCCTGGCCCAACCTCTGAACTTAGCTTAGGGTTGCTATTGGCCCCAATCATTTGCTATTGGCCCCTATCAACATTTAAAATTCCAAAAACATCCTTTCCCATAATGCACAATGAAATTATGATTTTGTTGCACTAGTAAAGATGCAAAAAACATTATGCAATGAAATCCTGATTCCATTGTACATTTTTTCACATCCCGCCAGTGTAGCAGAGGTGTGTTTTTGTTGTGTAACTGGATTTGTGAAAAAAGTGCAAAACGAAATTACAATTTTATTATGCAAGTGGGTGTCAATAAAGAATGTACAATGAAAATGTGATTTTGTTGCACAATGTACAACAAAATCATATGTATGTTGTACATTGTTTTTTAGGAAATAAAATGTAAAACAAAAGTATTCTAGTATCATTAAGTTCAACTCCATATAAAAAGTTGAATTAGTAAAAGAAATATTGGCTTTCATCATCTATATTTCCTCATTTATTTAGCATTGTAATCTCATCATATGTGAAAGTATTTCTATTCATTGGCCTACAATCAATAAAAAAAAACTAATTATTTAAACAAAATTATTTGCTGCATAATTTGCAGTCCAACAAAATCATAATTTCATTTTCTGCGAATTTTCAATACAACGAAATTGTAATTTTGTTGTTTAATAAAAATTACAACTAAATAAAATCATGATTGTGTTGGATTGGTTGAAAACAAACAAAAAAATTGAATTATGATTCTACTGTACAAATTACACAACGAAATAAAACGATTTCGTTGAGCTGCTAGAAGCGGGGAAAAACTGAAAAAAGGGAGGTATTCGTGAGGGAAGAGAGAGAAAGAGGAAAGGAGGGAAGGAAGAAAGGATAAAGTGGAAGATTAGCGGTCAATATTGGAAGAAATGATACAAATGGAATTCTGGTGTGTGCATTGATAATAAGAGTCAAGAGCAATTCCCACTTAGCGTGCATAGGTATGTAAATTTTGCATACTTTCGGACTTTAAGAAAAAATTCAAGTATTATTTTTTCTTTCTTTTTTAATAGTCCTTTACTTCTTCTTTGTTGTATAATAGCGATAACAAAGTTAGATAATTTGATTAGTAACATAATTTATTTAGTGTTAATAGATTTTTACTTTTTAGAACATAACTAATAGGATATTTTAAATAAAATTATAGTTAATGTAGATATTCATGTTTATTATATTATAAATAAATTTATGAATGTGGAATTGGTTATTAACATTTATAATTTTAGATTTTTTTAACATATTAGTAGTTATATATTTTTTATAATAATTGATCCCTCCTATCATCCTCTGATCCCAAAGTGTTTGCTTAAGTATATGAAAAGCACAATGAGAGCCTTCGTTAGCAAAAAAATGGGAAAAAGAAAGATACGGTGAGGGTAAAATGGAAGTTGAAGATTTCAGAGTCGCTAAAGATGATGACAGTGGAGGAAAGGGAAAAAACCAACACACCATCTCTAACAACAACAAATGATGATCGGAGAAGGAAGGGGTGGGATATCTGATTCAGTGATTATTTGAGGAGAGAAAGAAGTGAAGGTACAACGGCAGTGAAAATGTGTCGGCTCAAGGAGGCACACCCGTGGAAGCTGCGGAAAATCCGAAGCGATTTGGGAGATCGACGACCAAATGAACGATCTTATACACATTAAGAACATTATTTTCGTTTTGCACTCTCAAAGTTGTTAGTTGATTGGAATGTGGCCTCGTTTTATGTTTCATGAAATTGGTACTGTTTTATTCTCCCTCGTTTTTTCACTTTCTTTCTTGATTTCGGGCTTTTATGAAAAAAATTAAACGGCGTGAGAGCAGAGGCTACAGAGATTAGAGAAAAGGAAAGGAAGAAAAAATATTTCAAATTTTTACGAGTTGTCTTTGCTTGTTACTTGTTAGTGAAGATGATAGGAATAGTATGGGAATAGAGAGGTTCAATTAGGTAACTAAAAAGACTATCCTTTTAATATTATTTGATTTAATTTTTTAGAAATATTAAATAATATCACTTGTGATTGGTATTTTCTTATATTAGGTTTTCAATTTTTTTAAATTACCTTGAACACCCCAAGAGGGAAGATTGGTGTGACAGTTTTACGCCTAGGAGGGAGAGTCAGTATAACAATTTACTAAAAAAAAATAGTGTAATAAAGATAAACATATCAAAAAAAGATTATAAGTCCATTTGATTTGTTAAAATTATAGCACCGTACATAACAAAATAAAAATACAAGTTATAGGACAATTTTCTTATCTTTTATATCATTTAATAAATAATAAACAACACACATATAATAAATTTACTAAAATACCTAATTAATTATCTTATTAAATTGATATCAAATTTAATGAGTTTATCATAATAAAAAAATACAGAAAGATTAGAATAAAAATTTGATGTTTTTTTTAAATAATTATGTTGGTTAGTTATTATTTTTTTTGTTATTAAAAATATGTGTCTTGTTAATATTTTATAGCTAAAACAAAAAATTGTCCCATAATTTTTTTAATAACAAAAATTAGAGATTTTATTTTATTTTCATATCTTAAAATATATCTAATAACATCATAAGAAATATCTCTACTTTCAATAATATTCTATGACAATGTTACATCTTATTTTTAATCTGAAGAATTGGGAAATTTAACAGGTAGTCATTACATTCCTTCTCAACAGGCAATAACAGCAATATAAACTATAAATCTTAAGTTAGCAGACGAGAAATCCCCAACCCAACTCAAGTGTAAAGTCTCAGGCGAGTTGTAATTTCCTGCCGGCACATAGGGCATGAAGATAATGTCACACCACACTCCTTGCAAGTCTGTATCAAAAACAAAATGCAAATAAACAAGACACATTTTTACATGTTCGTTTTCATCACTAGCACACAAGTAAAACTTTTTCAAACGTGAGAATTATAACTTAAAATTCCATTTAACATAAGCATTAAACATGAATTAAACTTCAAACCTACACATTAACATTGGCATTAGCATAAAGCCATAAAGTAAAGATTTATGATTATCATTCACATAAACAGTTAAATCCCCCTCCGGCACATAAACATAATCATTGAATAAGTTCATTAAACAAACTTACTGTATGACCACATCCAAAAGCCATGTCCTTCGGATTTGTTAAGCAAATAGGGCATACCTAAAGCAAGAGAAAGACATTTATTTAGTAAGCATAATTTGATCTTAAAATGAGCCTAATGCAGGAGAAAGACCTCCGTGTGGGGGTACAGGAGTAACATACTGATTCTACTGCAGCTGGAGCTGATGGCTCAACTGATTCAAAATTTGGCACGTGTGGAACAGCTAGGACTGCATTGTCACGATCTATTACTTCCTTAGGCGGAGGAAGAGGCCTTTTACGTTGATGACTTGTTGGATTTTCACTACATCAGAATAATATTAGATTCAGTTATCCTTGATTATAATTTAGAATTGTCATACCTTTATTTCATTACTTACTTGGCGATTTGTAGATTTTGGGTTATCCGGTACTGAATTGGAATTTCCATAAGGGCAGCAAGTGCAAATGCTGCTTCCTTCTTTGATGCATCTTTGTTCTCAGACGTAATCTTTGTGAAATTCACAAACTGAAGGGGCAAGAAGGAAACATATAGTAGCTAATATATCATTATTATATTATTAATAAGGCTCAAATATATTTTTCATCTCTAATAAATATTAGATTTTTGTATGTATTTTTTAATAAAACAACAATTTTATTATTGGTCCTTAATATTTATTTTTAATCCATAATAAATTAGCAAATTTTGTGTTTACTCTCTTATAAAAAAAATCATTTATTATTAGTTGGAATTAAAATAAAATTTGCTAATTTATTAAGGAACAAATACAAAATTAACTATCAGTGACTAAAACAAAATATCAAATATAAAAATAAAATTATTGTTTTATTAGAGACTTGACCCAAAATAAAAATTTATTAGAAAACAAACACAAAAATCAAAGATTTATTAAAAATCAAAAACATATTTAAACCTACTAATAATAAAACTCATGACATCATAAATGGTTCAGTATTAAAAGGTGGTAATTTAAAATATGAATTCCACAAATATTGTTTCTGAAGCCCATTACACGCCCTCATGTAGTCAAGTATGTTTTTGTGACTTTCTTTGATAGACAAATTTGTTTGTTTTAGCATCATCTTGAGGGGAAGAGTTAGATCATTAACGTATCCCATGTAAAAGAGTATTATTGTTTTTAGGCTGTTACTTCAATGCAACTTTAAAATAAGCTGCTCGAGTGTGTTATGTATTGTCTAATCATATAATATCACATAATTTATTTTATCACATCAGATAATTTAATTTAATTTTTTATTTTTTGCAATTAAAACCTATTGATCTTTTTGTAAATTTGATATTTTTATTCTTTGTACTTTTAATTTATTTTATTTTAAAAAAACACTTTAATCTCTAATTAATTCCTAATCTTCCCTAGGTTCTTAATCTTCCTAATTCTAAAAAACTACTCTAATAGAGCTTGTGATTCGTTGAGGGACAGTCAACACGTACTCGTCACCGCAACGTCTGTTTGAGACAAAATAACTTTTTCAGCGGTGACGATTATGAGTACTTTTTTTTAAAGGCAAAACAATGAATATTATTCAATACCAGTTTCAAGCACAAGCTGTGTAATAACTGATTTTCACAAGAGTACAATATTATGCTGATGATTTCAAGACAACGCAACAATAGGGGAAAAGCCTAATGATTTCAAGCCCCCTAACATTCTCATCCAACATCTAATAACCACGGCTCTGATGATTATGATTACTCCCAGAAAGTTCAACAAACCAAAGGGTGGGAAAGATGGATAGAACGCAGCAAAGGATTGGGTTTAGAATGAGGAAGATTAAGAATTGATTAGGGAATAAAGTATCTTTTTAAAATACATTAAATTAAAAATAAGATAAAAATCAAATTTGCAAAAAGATCCTTAGACTTTAATTGCAAAAAACAAAAAATTAAACTTAATCATCTGATGTAACAAAATAAGCCATGTGATATATGATTGGACAATGCATAACACATATTATGTGTGACTTATTTTAAAGTCAAGTTGAAGTAACAACCTTGTTGTCATTGTGTCAGTACATAGTGTTGTCTGGCAGGGCATTTTTATTAGTTGTATAATTTGTATTTGACCTAGACTATTGGCACAGATAGGGGTATGCGATCAGTGTTATATACAACAGTTATCAAGATTTCAGAGTCTAATTATAACTTATAAGTATTTCTTTTCCCTTTGCCGTCTAATCCCGAACATTTAAACAATACTAAACACTAGTTACAAGCTCACACAAACTTGAACACATACTTGATCATACATCAGTCAAGTACCTGAAAGTTATCAAATAAGCGTTGAGTAATGTTATCATCAAAGTGCTGCATTTCATCCCATGGTCCATCTCCAACTCCAACCAAAATAATTGAGAGGGGATAGTGGCTGATAATCAGAAGAGCTCCACATTAAAGACAGATACCAATAATAGTAGCAAAAGAATACAAAAGAAATTGTTTTACCTTGCAGCAATGATAGAATTAATAGTTGCTTGTTCTTGTGGACTAAACTTTCCATGTGGTGTATCTGAATTTCTAGTGACCTATATATAAAAAAAAAAAAGATATTCCAGAAACACAAGAAAATTAATGAAAGATAATTAAATAATGTCAAGAAAACATAATAATGGAATAGCTTATAACATAAATAGCTAAAACCTGTCCATCAGCAATAATGACAAGAACATGATATTGACCATTACTTCTTTCCACAATGCCAACTGCTGCGTCAATTACAGGGGCAAATGATGTTGGACCTATGGATAAGCAGACAACTGTCATAATTATATTTTCATATCATTGCTTGGATACCCAAGTCATCTCTCTCCTTGGATTTTTTACCTTTTTAGACTAAGGAAGAATTCATTAAGGGAAAAATGGAAATATAATGCAAGATTATCCTTAAAAATGAGATAAAACAGCAAAAAAAAAGGAAAACAAAGTAGATACATCAGCTTAAAAGGGAAATTTAGTACACATTTATGTACAATTTATTTTAGAGAAATAATCAGTTTGTTTTTCAAAAACTCTTTTAGGAAGCTGCAAAAAAGAGCTTTAATGACCGTAAATAGGATTCTCAACAGAAATTCTTCAATTAATGGAAGCAGCATGAATATATCATATCCAATTGTCATACTCTGACTAGAAAGGAAGAAAGGAGCTGCTTTTCATATTTTCTGTCGGTGCCTGTAGATCTTCCACAGAACATGCCTCAATCTCTAGTCCAGCTTACTCCATAAATGGTACGGTAGATGATATTCTCTACATTTTCTACTTTTGGACTGAGGTAATTCTAATTTCGTATCTAAACCTTGGTATATTGATTCTAGAGCTTCAAATCACAAGACCAATGCCATTGTTCCTCACACCAATGTAAAAAGATATGATAGTCATCAGAAAATTCATACACTGGATGAAGATTCTCTGCCTATCAGGGCCATTGGTGATATTTCTAAATTTTTTACTGATATTTTTGTCTCCTAGTCTTTCGACAAATCTTATTTTTGTTACACAATTGTTTGATTAGATTTGTGATGTCAATTTTTCTCGTGATGGTTGTGTTGTGAAGGATCAAGTGTCCAAGTAAATAATAGAGTGGGGGCCTAAAGTGAGACAACTCTTTCTTCTATTCAATTCTACTTCCACAAGTTGTCTATCCTTTGCTTTGCTTTTTCTTGCATGTACTAATGTTAGACATGAAAACGAAGTGGGGCATAACCATTTAGGCCACCCAAACTCACATGTATTTAGCACTTTGCTAAAATCTTGTTTGTTGGGCAATAAAAATTGTGATTCTCTTTATTTCTCTTCTAATTGTACCCCATGTAAACTTGCCCCGTCAAGACTTGTTATTAGGGAGTATAAACTGCATATGAAGCCCTAGGCTTTCACAATTTTTGCAGGTGATTGGATCAGCACATCAATTATCATGTCTTCAACAAGTATTTATTTGTGTTCCAATTATAAGCATTATATAATTTTGCTACAATTGAACCTTGCAATCATCATCATACAAATATTTCTAGACAATCACTACAGTGGGGTTGTCGTAAAAATATATTTCGTATATAAACTTGTAACAAAATTGCAAAACTTAGCCAGCAAGGATGATAATATTAAACCTGCCAATTTTAAGTGTGGCACTATCTCTCGGTAGCGTGCAAGTACTTGCTCAAAACCATGACAATAGCACTCATCAGGATAAAAGCTGAACACATTCTGATCATGTGTAGATGCTACAGAAGTATATGAATGAAATCAATAGAAGAGAAAATAAATAACATTTCTTTGAAAAGTAAATCAGAAACAGCTTCTCACCATCACCAAATCCAAAACATGGTATCAGATTGTCTTCATCAAATGAAGAGAGAGTACGGCCAATTATAGAGATTGCTTGCTCATACGGATTAGGAGTGTTTCCAGTAAAATGAAGGCTTTTGTGGTTGAAGGAGTGCTTGCCTACAAATATCAAAGTGTGACTTTTCTGCATTCTCCATACTTATATGTATGTACAATATTAATTTTATATTCAAAAGAAATAACCTGTCCACTCATTGCTCTTGGTGAAGTCAATGCCAATTATTAAATTTGAAGATTCCAGACCAGCTTCTCTTAAAGCAGAAACAACCTGAAATATAATGTGCTAAAGCTAAGTATTTTTAAGAATCCACACAGAACCGTGAATCCAGTTCAGTAAGGGGAGGTACATTGTTTCTGCTATGAGAAATGTTGGTCCCCATAAACATTTTTCAAAATTAATATAATTGTTTTCAACCCCTAGCTCAACCACTGAGTTCACCAATAGTTAGTTAATTAGTTTTTTTCTTATCAAATTGACCTAAAAGCAATACAATTAGCTTTTATAAGTGTGAACGCAGGCCATGCCAACTTTTTCATATAGAACCGTGTTCCTTCAAAGTTCATATTTCTTCTGAAACTAAAGCAGGTATAAATAAATTTATATTTGTAAGATGTGTAACATATTCAATGACTATTAGTATGGCCATAAATAGATAATCTAGACTTGACTTAAAAAACCTTCAAGAAAATTCCTAATACACAGTGGCGTTGAACTAATCAACAAATATCTTACACAAACTGTAGTGTCATGAAATCATATAATCAAACAAACTTAAATTTTTCTACAGGTCTGATTGAGGAAGTTTTCCTTGTAATGCTAAGATTAATAATGACTATTTTCCCTAAATCAATGAGCAAAAGTAGCAGCAAAAACCTGATCCAATGAACTGAAACTGTCAGCTATATATGTGGGTCGCTGCTTATATTGATGTCTGGTATTCACCGAACTCCCAGCATATGATGAGGGTTGATGATATTGATGGCTAGTATTCGCTGAACTTCCATCATAGGAAGGGGGTTGATGATATTGATGGCTAGTATTCGGTGAACTTCCATCATGGGAACGGGGTTGCCGGAAAAAATCATCATGAGAATCATGTGTTGATTCTTCATTTCCCATACTTAAAGTCTTTCTTTCACCTATATCAAAATTAAAAGTAAATAACAATGTAGAATTGGAGTTAAGGAAGATAATACTGAAATTAATTTGAAATAAAATGAGAACCACAACAGAAGAAGTGATAGCATTCACATTTGTAAAATATCACAGTTCAAGAGAAAATAAGAAGAAACAAATATTCGGTTAAAACCATAAGTGCATTTAGTTCACGGTAACCTAGGATATTCCTTAGTTGAAAACTAATCCCTTGAGGTATTGTAACTGTACTAGGATACTCCTCAGCTTTGATACCGGTTTGTTGTGACAAATTTTCTTTGACGTAGAAATTTAATTATATAAACTATAACGGTAACAAAGAAGAATCTTTACTGCAAAAAAAAAATGTCATGGGGGTAAACAGCAAGAGATCTACACCAATGAGTATACCAATGAGCCGGAAGTGAACCTAACACCACATCTAATCTAAAATCTTAAGACTCAATTTTTTACTTTCTACTAAGTGTGGGAAGTGTGGGACCTCACTTCACCTTGTACTCCAACAATTCCTTCCTTAAGTGTGAGTCTTTTCTACATGATAGCTCGGCTCGAGCAATCCACGAGTATCCAATTTTTCTCAGCTAACAAAACTCTCATAAAGCTAGAACATATAGAGAGGAAAAGCAGAAAAACCATCAAACTTCACAGTAGTCCATACTCCATAAACCGGACACATGCTTTGCTGACAAACATTACTTTCCAAAAAACTAAAAGATGCTCGGTGTCTAAGTCTAACACTAGATTTTTTAACAGCGTAAAAATAAATTTCAATTTGTTAAAGAACCGTAAATAGCATCAGAGAATTGTGCAATCGCATCACATATTCAAAACAGAAACGCCGAATAATTTGCTTGAATCTAGAATCATATATATATATATATATATATATATATATATATATATATATATATATATATATATATATATATATATAGAGAGAGAGAGAGAGAGAGAGAGAGAGGAGAGGAGAGAGAGAGAGAGAGAATTAAGTGACCTGAAAGAAATAAGAGATTCAAAACGAATCTGAGTTCGAAGTGAATGAAGAGCTTCAGCTGCTGCTTTTTCTATATGCTATTAGTCTATTACCATGTTGACCATTTTATAAAACAGAAACTATTAGTATTAATTAAAAATATTAAGTATTTCTTAAGTTTTTTATTTTATTTAGTTTTAATTTAAGTTAACACGAATTTTTTTAACTTATCCATTAAATAATAATTTTGAAATTCATAAATATAGGTTTAAAATGTTAATTTGTCACCTATTTTGAATCTTATTAGTATTTTTAATTGGACCTATAATCGAAAAAAAGTTCAAAGATTTTTTATTAGAAAAGGATAAAATTTCCGACAAAGCATACTTTAACATTATTAACTTTTTCCTGTATTGGTAGGACTTGGTAACCTTTTTGATGCGTGCACTCGAACTTTTCTCTGTTGTCAAATGTGTTTTCTACTGTTGTTTGAAAACGATCGTCTTGACAAAAGGTGCATTATCTATCTGAATCATAATGGGTAAATTAATTTATTGATCATTTCCTTTATTTTTTAAATTTAATTTAATATTTTAATTTTTAAAATTGATTCATTTTGATCATGTCAATTATATTGAACAAACGATGTTAAAAAATCTCATGCTTAAAACATTCGGTATCGATTTTACACCATCATAAAAACACATATTTAGACAATAACATCAAATATAGATGAGAGTATCACTCAAATTAATGTAAACAACACAACCAAGTTGAACATATTTTAAAAGTTAGAAAATTAAATTAAACTCAAAAAATTAAAAGACTAAATTCAATCAATTTTAAAAATTAGAAAATCAAATTATACCAAAGAAAAATATAAGATCCAATTAAACATTAAAAATAAATTAGAAGAAAATAAACTAAATTAATCCATCATAATTGAATCAAAGCTTTTATGCCCTTTGAATTTGTTTACCTACCTTTCCAGCATTTTCAAACTCAATACTACTAATAATTAACTTTTTTAATTTAAAAATCTTTTTTTATCTTTATTATTCTTTCAAATACTAGTTGAATAGGTAAAAAAATGTGTAAATTGTTGAAGATATCCTATACACGGTTAAAAAAATTAAAAGTAACAAGTAATTATTCCACGCAAACATATTGAACCGAAAACGCACTTCTTCCAGCACCACATGTTCAACAACGAATGAGGTGACCACGACAAGTGCTCACTGACGGACCTATGTCACAGCTAGGGGGTGCAAGTGCACCCCATCATTTTCTAAAATTCACAAATAAAGGTACTTTTAACAAAAAAATTATAAATAAAGTCTTACAATTTTTTTTACTTTTTGAAACTACTGATTTTAATTTTTATTGACTGCCTCCACTGACTCAAGGTCCTGCATATGCTCCATACACACCGACACTTTTCTCACCTTCTATATCAATATTCACACAAGGTGTGGAAGACATGGACAAACGTTATCACAACCATGGAGTTGTTGATGTCAAGAATCAAGTTTATCAAATTCGAAAATTTATATAAATTCGTAAGAATTTTATATACTCGATTCGTAGACTTAACTCGTAAAAATTCACTTTATATAAAAATAATAATAAAATATCTATAAATAACATATCAATTAAACATTTCAATAATATAATAAAATAAAATAATAAATCATAAATTTTACAATACTTAAATAATCAAGTCTAGTAATACATCAATGCTAGCTAATAATTTGAAGATATTATAATACATTATGCCTTACATTTTGGTATTAAAGGTGAGAATTTGATGTTATTAGAGAGTTTGACGTTATTAGATAACAAGGATTTGATGTTATTAAAGATGATAATTTTCTTATTTGAAAATAACACGTTAAATGAAAGTATGTTGAGCACTAAACAAACAAAAAATAACTCAAAATGACTTACATTTTGATATAATTTTTTTAACTTGTTAATTCATTGACTCGGTGGTAAATTCGAATTTACTTAAAATTTATAGAGTCTACTCAAAGCCTACTGAAAAAGAGTTTACACATGAATCAACTCGCATATGCTAAGTGGACTCAAAAACTCGTAAGAGTTAATGAGTTAACTCGAGAATTTAATAACCATGTCATGAATGCCATGAATTGAGAAGGGCAACCTTTGAAGTTGCCATTGCCAACAAGGAAAAATTGGGTAAGAGTGTATATGAACTATGCTATTAAGTTCAATTTCTTCAACTTTATTTCTTTCACAAGCCTAGGCTTAACTTGATCATACAGTCATGTTCAAAGCTTAACACTAGAATCTTGTAAATAATGTAATATGATCATAAAATTACATTATTATTATGTATAATTTCATATTTTCCTAACAAGTTAAGAACTTACTTCATATAGACTTGATTAAATAAATAAATCAAACTTAGGCACCATATTTTTTGAAGGTAAAATTGAGCCTAAAGAACTCGGCTCATTTTGACATATTTACACGGTTACACCCCCTATAAATCTTTGACTAGATCATCAATGAGTTAAAAACAAGATGGAGGAGGTTCAGATTTAGCAATAACCTTTTAAGTCAAGAAAAGCACGAGGGATTTCGTAGTGACATAACAACGATGACAGAACAATCCGTTTATCATATCATCGCTTTAACATATTTAAAACATATTAATTTGATGAGTTGAAGGCATGCACCATTAGGTAAAACGAGAGAGACATGATAGGTAAAACGAGAGAGACATGATATGAGAATCACAGAATTCAAAAGGACCACATTAACAAGCAGAAATCCATGCAAAAAGGTTCAAAAGCACCAATAGGCTCAAAGTTTGTAATTTACTTTTTACAATACATAATAATAAGTTGTTCAGCTTTCATTTCTCTTTCTCTTAACTGCAAAAGCAGAGCATGCATTGTGAATTAGGATTGCTTGAGTTGATGCTTCTAAAGTTTTTGCCACATTTGAAATCATAGTATCCTTAAACAGCATCCTTCGTTTTACCCAATACATCTACCAAAACACGAATCTCTTTTTCGTACTACAATGTAGAGTCATCAAGGATAATCTGAGATACATCAAGTTAACTAAAAGCTCAATTAATTAACAAATACGGTTTAATTAATTTCAAGGTACCTTCTAAGGTGATACTCTTGATACTCATATAAAGTTCAGATACAAAACTACATACAGGACAAAAAAACTCATAGTATTGTGGTCACAACCACAAGAACCATTTTATGAAATTATCCATCTTAAGTAAGGTTCTTGATCCAAAACTAGAAGCAACAGTTAATGAAAGAAATGCAGAAAATAACCGCTCATGGAAAATGACATTTCTTCAAATCAACGAATATCATATATACTTTTTTTTCCCTTAAAGATGTTATTAACAATATGATAACCCATGACAAGGAAAAACAAAAAATTTGCAAGAGATTATGATATTAAATAAAAAGGCCTTATGCCATAATAAGAATCAAAAGGACTATAATAACAATCTAGAAACATACCACTTCAATTTTCGCCAAGAGCATTTTCCAGCTTTCCATTTAGTCTTTGATTTTCACTTGCTAAAGCTTTAATCTGCATATATATGTGAGGCAATAAACAACATTAAAAAAAAAAAGATGAATATCATACCCAAAAACAAAGAGGATAAAGCTTAAAAGATGCATTAGAAAATTAAATTGGAAAAAAACTAAAATAAAACCTTCTTTTGTGAGTCAATATACATGCTCCTAAATGGGGCTTCACAAAAGGCAATATTCTCGTCCACCTGTTATGTGTTCAGCATGTTAATCAAATCAATGAAACAAGCCGAAAATCACAGGAAAAATAGCATCCACACATTGTCTAGAATACAGACTTATAAAATAGCTTGGATTTCAACAATTCTACTGCCTTATTAAGAGCATCTATTCTTTGCAAGGCACAGTTAATTTTTTGTTCCAAACTCTTCTTTTCACCTAAATTATCTGCCAGCTCCGACTCGTGCTCCAGTTGAGTATCTGCTTCATCTTTCTCACCATCGCTGAGAGTTATATACTCAATGACTTCAATGTCACAATTGGTGTTAGGGTGACTAACAACTAAACTTTTACTTTTAATGCGTTCAGATCGCCTCACATTGGAAGGCTGTGGTTTTACAACAGTAGGCTTCAAAAAAAAAAAAAAATCAAAGGGTCAGTGGTGACTGGTGAGCAAATAACATAAGTATAAAATACCATCAAACACTTGTTTTGACACACATGCACCGATGCCCGTCTAGAGAAGCTTAAAGAACACCGTGAAGTTGAAAACAATTCTTCGGAAACACCCTAACAAATTTCATCAATTAAATTATAAAATCAGCTACATGACATGTGAAGATTGACCAGAACCATGAACCCATGGTGATACTAGACCCTAAAATATTTATTCTCGAAAAGGTAAAGAGAAAAAAAAAAGTGCAAAAAAGTGATAAGTTGGCATATCACACCCACAAATGCAATCAAGAGCACTAACAGCAAGCTTTCATTTTTCCTCCTAATCAGATGCAGCCAACACCAAAAGGCAATAAAATAAAAAGATTCCATAACTAGAGGGATAATAGGAAGACGGTGAAAGTGAAACCAAGCAAACAAGCATGATAGATACTTTGGAAACGTTACAGCAAAACGAAAACAGATAATGTATGATGATTAGAGAAAAAACATTAAGCATAAAAGCGTACCAACACTAGAGCCCTGTGGGTGTTTTTGGAAGCACGTTTTCGACCCATTTTGGTAACGCAGAGAGAGTCACTAACTAGTGTTTCAGGTAAAGGGATCATAGGGACCTATTGTGTACTGTTCTGGCTAAGCTCTGAGTAAGAGTAACACACAGAAAGTTTGAATTTGAAGTGTGTTTGTGCCTTTGTGCCTCTTAGCAAAGCAACTAGCCACGAGGACCTGCTTTCTGCTTTCTGCTTTCTGTGTGCACAGCGCCCAGGGAATAATACTACAGCTTGCGATATCTTAAATATAAAAATAAAAAAAAATACTTTTCGTTTAATTAAAATTTACAATGATATTTTTTTATTTTTTACATCAAATGCAGAATAAGTTGAAAAAGAAATTTTTCAAATGAGATTAATGTAATTGAATGTTATTAATTAATTTTATCACTTTTTTTCTTTGAGATCGGAAGGAGTAATTATTATCGTTATAAAATTAGAAATATTTAAATTTTTATTTTATTTTCTTCTTGTAAAATTGAAATGTTTCAAAACAAAATTAGATTTGGTTACATATAAACCTATATTTTACAGTGTGTGGTCATTAGATTTCTAGAGTTTAAAAATCATAAATTAAAAAAAAAAAACTCCCACGGATTATAACAAAATCATCACAAATTACAGTTTTTTTCCTTGAAATTTATAGCAAATCTTTTGCAATTTGCGAAAGTTTTATCTTAACTTAGTTCCAAACAAAAAATTAACACATCTTAAGTTTATGATGGCTAAAAATGTATTAGAAATTTTACAGAGAAAAAATTCAAATATTTATAATTTTGAATGATGCGGCAACCAATTGCATTAATTTTTTGTTCTCTTAAAAAAAAGTTAGTCAATTTTAAGCTTGTAGCTAGAAAGATCTACTAGAGTTTTGCAACGCTAGCCTCCGTGAAATTTAATTTTTAGTATTCCCTGGTCTGTCCCTAACGACCGAATCTTAAGGCATTTTTAACTCTCACTCAGAATGTCAACATCAATACTACCTACTATTTTATAAAATTATTGTCAACAAAACTTCAGATTTCCTATGTTCAGCACATTTAATTAAGGCTTTTTTGGAATGGAAATTGTTGTATATAATTTAATTTTATCACAATTATCAATTGTTGATGTTCTAATTCATGATTGCAAATGTAATTTATCTTTTAAAGTTTATTTCTTCCACTCCAGGAACCAAATTCTATGGGGAAGCAACAATACACGTTTTCTAACACAAATTTTATTATTGATTAAAATTTATTAGAAATTATAAAATCATGAAAGAAATTTCTTAGATAGGATTGATTTTGATAAAATTATTTTTTTAGTATGATACGTTAAAAGTAAATTGAGAAAAAAAATTATCTTGTTTAGTTGGCAAAACAAACTTGCTTTAAAATGCACAGATTATATAATTTGTGAGTCTCATTATCTCATATAGAATCATTTTTATCTAAGAGGAAAGTTTTAAAAAAAATTACTTCTCTAAATAATCAATTATAGTAGAATTGACCTTTTGGCCTCAAACAAAGTTTTGCTTTTCCCCATAAACAAACATGGACTTCTGTAAACGACTATGCATCTTATTATAAGTACAAAAATAGTGCGCATAATTTTGTATTGCTAGAATGTATGGATAATAAGCACCATGCAGTCTGCAGAGAAGTTTGTCTTGAGAGAATTGAGGTCTCTCAAATCTTTCAATTTTGCGTCCCTTGAAATGTGTTCAATTGCAATTTAAAATAAATAGCCAAAAAACGAAAGAGGATGAAATGAAAGCAATCATACAAGCAGGTGAAAGGCAGAATATGCTTTATGCCAGCCTCAATGTTTTCAAATATCAAACCTAATTCCACACTTTTATTGTAGTATTTCTATTCTCAATTCTCAATATGTATTTCATTATTTATATGGTTCGATTGATGGAATAAAATGCATAAATTATTATAAATCTTCTTATATTATTTTTTATTTTTACTAATAAAAAATGAACCTTAATTTCTAACATCTTCATTATAAGTAGAAGTACTGGAGTGACTAATGTTTAATTAGTTTATCTTGCACCCTTATCCATTTCTATAATATAAAAAATCTCTCTTTTTTTTCAGACAGCTGTACATATAATCTTTGTTACATGATATCAATCTTATGAATTTTTATTTGTATTAAACCAAAATTTAGGAGTTATAAGATTAACTAATAATTAAAAATAGAAGAAAAAAAATAAGAGGTCACACTTAACAACTAATATTAATCGATAAAAAAAAAAAAAACCTATTAAACCAATGGATGCCACATGGAACTCATGACCATATTCAGGAAACAATCAGCCAGAGTTTTATTTTCTGTAAGTAGGAGAAATGCAAATAGCCAACAACGAATAGCATAAAGATGATCGGGAGTGTTGAGTCCAAGAAAAAGGGTCGCCCCTACTTTAAAATATTGAATTCTATTAAGGATCAGCTAAATGTGCTGCTTTTTTTAAGAAAAAGTTAAATAAGGAAAAGTTCATAAAAAAAAAATTGACGTGTATACACTGATTTTAAGTAAAAAGTTTAATTATTTGCTTGTCTATTTCTTAATTATAAGTGTTTACTGAAAAAGTTTATTCAAATTGTCTATGAGACATTTATAAATCACTTTAGAACAACATTCTATTATTTAAACTAATAATTTTTTTAAGCATAAAAAGTTCAACATGTTTTTTTTTCTTTCTTCGGTAATATATTTTTAGAGTAAAGCATTTCAAAAGTTTAATTATATAATTAATTGGATTTATAAAATGAATAATTTTATATTTATAAGTTATGAGAACAATAATAAAAAGAAAAATATTAACCAATATTCATAATGAATTACTTAAAGAACTAAAAGAAGAAAATTTTATATTAAGATGCGTAAAATTATAATACTTGTGATTTTTTTATGTTCTTGTATAGTTTTTATAATAAATATTTTTTTCTTTTACTTATTTAATAAATATTATAATACCGCGAGCCCTGGTGTAGCGGTAAAGTTGTGTCTTGGTGACTTGTTGGTCATGGGTTCGAATCCGGAAACAGCCTCTTTGCATATGCAAAGGTAAGGCTGCGTACAATATCCCTCCCCCATACCTTCGCATAGCGAAGAGCATCTGGGAAATGGGGTACGAAGTTTTTATTTAATTAATATTTTTAAAATACTAGTTAGCAAGACCCTCATAAAAAAAAGTATATGGAATATGGATACATGTATATAAAAGAAATCAGGTCATCCATTATTTATATTAGTTTGTGTACGCTAGTCTTATTTATATAAATAATTATGCATATAATTTGATTACCTAGTCTTATTTATACAAATAATTAGGCATATAATTTGATTGAATTTGGGTTGGCCGCTAAGAAAAGAAACACATCTTTCCAAAATTGTCCTAGATAACTCATAACCCTCATGCTCCTTTGCAACAAGCATAATTGATTAGATAATCGATCACTAGAATTGAACATTTTGATCTCGAGATATCTATATAATCAGTCATCTTATCCACATAATCAGCTATGTAAATAACTGAAATTTGTGGATTGTCAATATATTTGATTATGCTTATATCATAATTAATTAGGAGCCAGTTTGTTTAAATCTATTTATTGAAATAAGTGTTTATTTTAATAAAATAAGCAAATTTTTTTTGTTTTTTAGTGTATTTGTCTAAATTATTTTTGTTTAAATAAATCAGTTTTTTTATTTATTTTAAAGTTGTTATTTTTTAAGTTTAAACAAACTCATCTTATATATCGACTGTTAAAAAATTAGATAAAGTTAGTGTCAGGTTTACAACATAATCAATTGTGTTTATAATATAATGATTATGTGACTAGATAAAGTTGCATAATTAATCATAAAATTTTCATAATTGACTATGAGCATAATTCTTAAAAAAAATTATCACATAACAGGTTAGAAAACCTGTGTGGATATTGAGATAAAAGAGACTTTTACTTTATTTTTATTATTTTAACTTTTTCTTTTATTATTTACCTATTATTTTAATTTAAATCTTTATTTATTTTTACACTCTTTTTCATCTCAATCAAATAATTTCACTTTCTATTCTTTTTCATCTCTTTTCATTCATTTTCATTTCTCACACTTTCATTTATTTTTATCTCTATTTACCAAAGAGTACCTAAGACATTAACCAACACACAGTATTGGCAACTCTTGTATAACCCATTCGACAAAGCCTAGGAATAAGATACCCAACCAAACACATCGTACATTAATTATGACTCTTATATTTGAATTTAATTCAAACTCAATCTTACAGTCACGGTATTGTAAGACAAGAGTATAGTCCTTGTATATGAGTTGAATCACACTCTAAGTGATACTTTATTGTTTGTTAAATACAAAATTTGTAAGGTATTTTATAATAAAAAGTAATAAATTTATACTATAAGACAATAAGATAATTTGTGATTTGTGATTTTTGATTAAACGATAATGTAAAAAAAAAAATTGACATTACATGTATTATTTATTTATAATATAATTAAACTTTTGAAATAATTAATTTATCACATGGTACAAAATTAATTTTTGAAATAATTTATTTGTTGAAATAATTTTTGAAATTCATTTTGAATATATGAGAAAAGGTGAAGGAGAGGCAGAAAATCTGAGTTCATAATATTGCAACTAGTACACACTTATGACGTCTACCGTAGATACATTCATGTTAGGAGGAACACATTAGCATAACCCAAAAATGCTTAAATTGTTGTAAGAACGTTAACGATGTATAACTGACTCAGTTATATAACCGTACGTGGAATTATGTCCCCAACAAACCATATATGTAACTGTTGTATCTAAATGATTTACACCAAGAAGAAACAGGAAAATTCTAACCTCAAATTATTATTATGAAAAATGAAACTCTAAACATCACATTATAGTCTTTATACGCATAATTATGATGTATATAGAAAAATTGGTCTTATTCGTACCAGTGCCCCACAGAATCAATCTGGTCTTGCTGTCGTAGCTGACTCTGAATAGAGTTTGGGGAGAAGGTTAGAGAAAACTTCTGATCAGTGGGCACATAAGGAGGCTGAGAAATGAGATTTGATGAGGCATATGCACCATTGAATGGTTGATTATTTTGGTCATGATAATTATTATGGTGTTGTTGTAGCCTTTGTTCAGAACGCATTTGCTTTGGAATGCTAAGTTTTTCTCCTTCTATCTCTTTATATTTCTGGAGGTAAGTTTTCAAGGGTTCCACGTAATCCTCAAAGCCTAGGGTTGTGATGGCCCATATGACATCGTCTCCATTGATGGTCTTTCTCTTTTCCCTTTGGCATTTGTCAGAAGCTTCCCCGGTCACGAAACTAATGAACTCCGAAACGCATTCTTGAACTGTCTCTTTTGCGTCCTTTGAGATTTTGCCGTTGGGGGGAATCACTTTTTTCATGATTCTTCCCACGTTGGCTATAGGGAGAAATCGGTCCTGTTCTTTGTTGTGTTGTGTGGTGGTGGTGCTTGTCTTTAAGAAAGGACTTTCGGGGCTTCCTGTGTTGAATCCATTTGGCAAAGTGTTATTATGGCTCTCATCTTCCATCACAATATTATTTGTTGGAGAGGGAATGATCGAGCATTTAGGATATTTATTAAATTAAACTGAAAGAGAGGCATGAAAATAGGCAAGTAATTAGAAGGGTTAGGACAAGGAACAAAATATGGGTGTGGTGGATTTTCACCAATGAAATCCCCCGGACTCGCTCTAGACGTTAGATAACACTATTTATTGACATTTCACAAATCTCTTATAATATTTTTTTATTAATTCTTTTATTGAATAAAATGAATAACATAAAAAAAAGAATAACTATTTCTATTAAATATATTCATGTTTCGCAATTATAAATAATAGTTCCATTTATTTACTCTCTTTCTCTCACACACATGTACATATATTTGCCTAAAAGGTATAGTACTTACCATAATTTCTTATAGGTTGATAATATACAAGTTTTTACATTAAAATAGCTATTTAGCAATTTTATGTCTTAAGAATTTTTGTACGTATTGAACAAGTTTTTAAAGTGGATCGGTCCATTTTTAAAATAAATATTAATTAAAAAATAAAATTATAATTAAGTGTTTTACTGAAATCACTGATTGTACATAATTTATATATGATGAAATTAATTTTCGTCCACCGATAATATTTACACTGTTAATTACTTAAAAACAATACAAATATAATTTTGAAATAATTATTATAAAATTTAATAAACTTATTATACATATCCATATTTTCTGATTAGATGACATTATAAAAAGAAATTATGTGCATTCTAATTAAATTCTTTTACACAAAAAATTCCGTACTCGTCAGCATTTTCAATAACCGTTACTATTATATTCTTGTATCCTTTTATCAGTTTCTGATGTCTCTGACTCTATAATCTAATGATTTTGAATCATAGTAGCATGAATGTTTTTCGGTTTTGTTAAGGTTTTTATCGTAGCTTTATTTTTGCCAAGGACTAAAAAGCATGCAAACATTGTCCTCTTATAAAGAACTCGTTACAAAGTTACATGTTTAAAAAAAGAGTCCTGATTTTGTTAGACCCACAAATATAAACCCAACCCCTGGTTGACAGAAAATTTAAGGCTGTTATATCGCAGACAATAATAAAATTAGAGGGGGGAAAAGCGTAAGTTGAACAAATTGAGTTTTGTTTTATAAGAAAGAAAAGGATCATATTGTAAATTTTTGTGAACAAATAAAACTGTTGATAATAGAATAAGTAGAAGTTTTTTTTTTTTGGTACCTTAAACTTGAGTTTTTTTAGTCTGACATCTGAGTTTAAGTATCGAAACATATCTAATCTTTCTAGTGATAGTGATTAATGTATGGGATTCGGCAATTTAGTTCAAAGAATAAATGAACCCTTCCCCTCTCTTTTTGTTATAAAAAAAAAACACCAATTCCAAAACGACTTTTTTTTTCTCTCAAATTTGTAAGACACAATTAGTAGAAAGCTAACAACTTCCATTATTTGATAATGTGAATCAATAATATATTGCTCCTGTCCATGTATGCAATGACATAATTACCACCGACTTTTGGTGAACATCTGACCATAACTTTTCCAGAATCTCAACTACTATTAATTACCAAAAGCCTCTACATTTGAAAGAATGTGATCAAATTTCCTTAACTATGGCAGCATGTTACACAAAGACACCAACCCGTAAACAGAGATAAAAAATAATTACCAAAGAAAAAAGACGAACACATAATTACCTAACTACAATTATATATGATAATGGCGGACGTACAGATACAAAGAATTTTGAGCAGCCAAAACCCAAAAAATCACCTATAACAATAATCTTGCTGGCGTCTTAACCAATAGCATACTCGAGTGTCTCCAATTCTTTAGGCCGCCACATGGACTTCTGGACACATAAAAATCCCACCTTATCCTTAGAGTAAGTCATGCGAACCTCCCACTTCATGGACTTCACCATACTTTCAATCTCGCTAATGATTTCAACAGTGTCCCGGACAATAAGCTTTCCCTCAGGCCTAAGAATCCGATCAATCTCAGCCACTACAGCTTTTAAATTACACCTGCACGACCCGTTGACATTAGCGAACCAAGAAATTATACAGATCTTTCTAAAATCTGATAATAAAGATTTTACTTGTGATGAATGAGAAATGAAATAGTTGTTTGCACCTGTTCTTAATATTTGAAAATAGATTATCTGCATGAAGTAGATCATAGGACCTCGGATAGGTACTAAATGATTCACACCAATCATGATACATGCCAAAGAGACCTCGCTCATAAATAATAGGAAGTGTGTCCGCGGAATTTACTGAAACCACATTCATGACCCAAATATTCAAATCCTTCAAGGCAGCAGCAAACCTGTAACCCAAAAAACAAGATGTATGTCAAAATGGCCGGTTAATATAATTCAGAGTAACATGGGAAACAACAAATTTCACTCACCCTCCATAGACTGATCTCATATCCATGACATTCCGCACATTAGACCAATTAATTCCTATCCCATTAAGATAAGATTTGGACACTATACGTTTCCAGTGTTCATAATCAGCAGTAAAATCTTCAGGGGCAGGCTTTCCGTAAACTCCAACTTGAGAATTTGTCAACCAGTAAGGTGTGTTGGTCAGTCTTGCCGGCCACTTCTCTGGCCATTGTGACCCACGTTCTGTTGAACTCACAGGCACTTTGTGCATGCAAGCTTGCAATGGAATGTTCCTGCATGCCATCAGAGAGATTAGACATCAGCCACATATATTACACCTTTTTTGTGTGTATAATGTAAAGCAATAAGAAACAGGTAGTGTGAGAATGCCAGTGTCCTATCCTATAAAATTAATACTACAGGTTTGTTGAAACTTTACATACTTTGGAAAGAAACATTGTTCATTTGTAGCAGAATCCAATTGTTAAAAAAGGACAGTACAAGGTTTGGTTTGTAGTCGTTTATATGTTTCAGACATATGTTCCTTGATGAAAAATTGAATAAAAATATTCTGCCATGTTTTATGACAGTCAAAGATGAATATCAACAACTTTAACTAGTTCAAAACTCCTTTGTTTTTTGTTTTGATTTTTAATTAAAAAATTACTAATGTCTGAATTAACGATGAAATACCATGCTGCATTAGGATCGTCAGAGTCTGGACATATAGGAGGCTGATTCTGAGAACGTTTCTCATAACACTCATTAGAAGTTGGCTTCTTATACACAGCTATACCAACTCCATTAAGTTTATCCTTGCTGATAGACACAACTTCCCAGCACATTGCTTTTGTTAGTGCCTTCATTTCTACAAATTAATTCAGAAAATGTCAGAACTAATGCAGCAACATTAAACTGCTTAATAGAGGCAGACAATAGTATATTATTATCTACCATTCCATATTTCAACATCTTCAGGAAGCTTCTGATAAATTGGAGTAGCAGACCATACAAAGAAACCACCAGGTCGCAAAACTCTATTCAGCTCCAAAAGAAGTTTGCCACCTACACATATACTAGCAGTAAGTCCAAAATAAAATCCAGTTGGATTTATATGAATTTTACATCAAGTACTTACAATCTATATAGTATAAGGAAGTTCGTCTTAAAATCTAAATGCACAAGCAGGGGAAGTACTAAAATGCTACATAAAAATTTCAAGCTTGTATGAACCAGAATTCATCTAATCACCAAAATAAATGTTAGGTCATTGAATACCTTCTATATGCCATGGAACTCTACACCGTGCACAATGGACTACATCAAATACTCTCCCAGGGTAGGGAAGCCTCTTTGTGCCCATCACAGCAGATATAGCAGGAATCCCTCTTTCAAGTGCAAACTGTACCTGAGCTTCATGTTCATCTTTTGGTGCCAATGACATTGTAAGTACATCTCTTTCAAAGAGAAAGCCACCAAAGCTGGCAACACCACATCCAACATCTAAAATCACACGTGAGCGATTGCCCCAAGCAATATCTGGTACAGACTGCAGCATCAAAGTTCCTTATATTAAGTGAAAATTTCAACAACCTGAAGAAAGCATATCACATATCCATATATAGAGCATAAAATTTTCTTACACATTACCATGTCAAACTTCTTTTATTGCTAAAGAAATTTATTTTGTAGAAGTTCAAATAATGCTGATATCTCTATTTGATAGTTGTCTCCTAGTGCAGCATATATACATAGTGCATACCTACCTGATTTTTCCCTAGTTAGACATAACAAAAACGTAGAACCTCAAATCCCATCATAGTAGTACTGCCAGTGCCACTTCTCTATCTCAACTCTCATTTGCTATTTGTTAGTCTACTAACATCATCTTGTCTACAGTTCCTATCTATTAAAAAAACATTACAATCACTTATTTTATGTCAAGATAGTATCAAAACTTTTCTTTGCTCTGGATGTCATTACTGTAAAATGTTGGACAATTTAATCTCATACCAGTTACCCAAGAAATGTCAATGTTAGATCAACAAGAAGCATGCCCACTACAAGATGGAATTGGCATCAAAGTTTTGTTTTTTGGGTTTTGCTATGTGTCTTTAATATAAAATTTTAAATAAAAAGAACAAACATTTAATATCTTGAAAACGTAATACTTTTTGTATCTTAAGGTAAAATAGCACATACAATATGGCTTTACTAAACATGCAGCAAAAGGTGATCCGGATTTGTATATAAAGACTTGACACTACAAGCAACTAATAGTCAACCCTGACAATAATAGAGTATATATTTCACCTGTTGTATGGTGTCAATGTAATGAAGTGCACCGTGTTTGAATTGGGTTCCACCACCTGGAAAAGTAAGGTACTCGCCTGTAACTTTCACCCAATTCTGGTGCCCCTTATATTCAGCAAGCTTAGTGTGTGGAACATTAGAATACCATATCTGCAGGGAAACAGTTTATTAATTTATGAAAGTATAAAATTTTAAACAAGGAATGATAATTGAAAAGCATTTGTGTGGATGCCTACCTTCTCTCTGCTTTTGGGCCATTCAATTGGGCGTTTGTATCCTTCAGGAAGAGGGACAAGGCAGGTAGGAGGTTCTTCAGGACATTGCCTTTCTCTGTGTTCATAGTGTTTGGTACTTGGAAGACTCCTAATTGCTTTCAAGTTGTCGAGGCATGGGATGTAATCAGGGCCAGCAGTGACATTACACAGTTTCCAAATAGTAGATTGCTTGGAGGATACTTGAGACTCCTTTTCATTCTTTGACTCTGCCGCCTGAGTTGTAAAAGAACCATTTTGAGTGGTACTTTCATTCAGAAGCTCTGACTGAGCCACGGAAGGGTAAACCTCATTTGAACCCTGACTGTTGGCATTGTCATCTGTTTTCTTCTCATTGGAGTTTTCATCAGACTCTTGGTTACCACTTTGTTCCACTTTTTCTTCAGTCTTATCTGTTGTTTCACTTGCATCACCAGACTTCTTTTCATTTTCATCTGAATCAGATTTATTCTCCCTTTCATCTGAGTCAAATTGCTTGTTATCATTTGATTCAGAACTCTTTTCAGTCTCATCAGAATCAGATTTCTTCTCACTCTCATCAGAATCAGATTTCTTCTCACTCTCAGCAGAATCAGATTTCTTCTCGCTCTCATCAGAATCAGATTTCTGCTGGCTCTCATCAGAATCAGATTTCTGCTGGCTCTCATCAGAATCAGATCTCTTCTCGCTCACACTTGTATCTTGATTTTCTGTTTTTGTATCTTCAGAAGGTTTTTCTTGAGACTTTTCGTCCGATTTCTCCTCCTGTTTTTCTTTCACGTCAGAGTTTTTATCAGGGGTGACACTACCATCCCCTTTGGTTGCATCCTCGGACAGATCACCCCGATTATCTTCAAACTGCTGAGAATTGTTATTAGAGGGGTCAGTTGCCTGTTCCTTCACCTCACTATTATTCTCCTGAGACACATCTACATTTTGCACGGGTGTAACAGATGACGATGTCATCATCCAAATCCCAAACAAGCAAAGAGCTACAAACACGACAATAGTCACTGTTGAACAGTAACTTGACGGTCGCTTGTTATTGTCTATTCTAGTATATTTGGCTTGAGCCATGTTGTCAGAGGGTGCAGCGGTTCACGGATAGTTTAAACCTGGACATGAACCAAACAACAATTAAACATCATCCCTATTGTTGGACATGGATCAGCAGTGGCAACACTCAATTAACAATATCTATGCAGTTAGATGGCAAAATACATGACATGAACTAACAAGACACGAAAATCAAATACCAATAATTTATAACATTGTCCAATCAGATGAAATTAGGAGGATTTGGCATAAATATAAGACGTTTGAAAATACATGACATTGCCAAGTTATAACATATGAGAGGGGTCAAAAAAATTGATTCCGTTAAAAACAGTCGAAGGCTTGCAAACTTCAAGGTGAAACACACACATTCAAATGTATCTTTCTCTCTCATAACCCGAGAACATCGTTTATTAAGGAAAACGACCAGATCTAACAAATTCAACAAATACGAATGAGCTAGAAAATTAAAATAACCAGAAAAAACGGATCAGAAAGACTCCATTACCAAGAATTGCGGAACAACAACAAATTCTAAAGATTCAGCGGATTGAAAACAGAAGAAAAGACGCGTTCAACGGGAAAACAACGACACTCACATAGATCTACACTGCCAGAAAGTCAGAAACAAAACTGCACCAATCGCAATAAACGTTAAGTAAAGACAACCAACCAAGTTTGCATGCTAAGAGAAAAAGAAAGCGGAAAAGAAAAAGGGAAAAGGAAAACGTTCAATTCATAGAAGCAAAAGAGCAAAAATGTGAAGATTAAACGGAAAAGAGAGCGATTCCGGTGAAGATGTGGTAGATCTGAATAGCTTGAAAAGAAAGGTTAATTGGACAAACCTATGACTACTGGGGAAAAAAAGCGAAGAATCTGAGAAGGAAGAGATTATTCCTGCATTGTGATGCGCATGGCAAAGGTAGAAAGAGAAGAGAAGTATGCGGAAAGAATTGGAATGCAATGAGGAAGTGTTGGACATAGATATAATAGTAATACGGGGGCGTGCGTTTCTCGATTTGGGGGGAAACTGTTGTTTAATTCAGCGGCGTTTGTTATTGTTGGGATTATTTTAATGTTTTTATAGCTTTTATGAAAATTACTTTTTTCTTCCACAATTAAAAAAAAAAAGTCATGTTTTTTAGTTAGTTATCATAAAAATTAATACTTGCTTATTTGTAATTGGATAATATAAAATTTCTCTCTACAAAAAAAATAAAGAAATAATCAGAAAAGAAAGAGGGCAGGATGGGCAAAGGTCAAAGGACGGTAACGAAAAAAGTGAGACTATGAGAAAGTGACGTCCGCATGAAAGCCGTGAAACCGGCGGGGATTAGCATTCAGCATGTTCAGGTTTGGCGTTTGCATTTACATGAAGAATAATGATATATAAATATTTTATTATTTTAAATACTCTTTTAATATTTTTTATTTTTTATCTCTTTCTTATTATTATATTATAATTTTTATTATGTTTGTATTTTTTTCCTTTAGGTGTCAAATAAAATAATATATTAGATGTCCATTTAACATTTTTCATATCTATAATATGTTAACAAAATTAAAAGAAAAGACAAAAAAATTATATATGAACAATATAAAAAAATTTACACAATCATTTAATCACCATTTATTATATATAATAAGTTTATTGATTTTTAAAACAAGTATTTTAAAAATCTTATCAATGATAAATTATGTGATTGTATGATTATATAAAAATTTGACACTAACAATTATCTCATTTGGTATATACATTTTTTACACCGTTTGCTATCTAACTAATATTGAAAACTAGCTCTAAACATGATGGTTATTACATCTTTTAACCATTCTTTATTTTTAATTAAAAACTAAAAAATGAAAATATATTGAACTAGTAATAATAATAACAATAATAATGAGAGAGATAATTGATCAAATTTTCAAAAGAACTTGCTCCATTAATTAAAAAATGACAATATCTAACTTGATAAAAGAAATAGGTACATATTTTATACATATTTATCAAATTTGTTCATGATCATTTGATAACTCTTGTACTAAGTCATAAAAAATAACAATAAATTTCTTAATAATTTAACATTATGTAATAATAAAATATAGAGTATAGATGGATTATATTTTGTTAATTATATTACATATTTTTAATTTTTTAATATATACCTATATCAGGTCAACCGATCAATAAATAATTCATCGATTTGAGATTTAAATTATTAATTTAATTTTTCAATTGGATTGATGACCTTATCCATCTCATAACACTAGTTTGTAATATGTTTTTTTTCAATTTTTTGTCTTTTTCATGTCTCTCTTACTAATAAACACTTACTTCCTTGATGATTTTTAAAAAATTATCAATCCAAGAGAATATTTTCTGGCCTCATGTGCTAAGAAAAATAAAGTGAAACATATGATAATATGTTAAAGTACATTTTCATGAGTATAAACTAACTCAATTGATAAAAAAATGTGTGTCATGCATAAATTATTCTAAATCTTAAGGTATTATCTCTATTTTTATCCTTTTATTTAGTGAAATGATTAAAGAGAAGATTTTCTTTTTCTTAATTTCGTTTTTATTTTCAAAATTTCCTAAAACAAATAACTGATATACTTTTTCTTTCTTTTGTATATTTTTCTTTCTTTTTACAATCCAAACAAAGACTTAATGTTTAAGTTATGCTGGGTAGGAGGCAGGTACTACCCCCATTAAGCATGAAAATTCTATACTTGGATCGCACTCAACTTATGGCCTTCTTAATTGGATCCATAAATGAACAAAATTCATGCATGTAATGGTCCTAATTGTCATCAATGCTACTTATGAGAATAAAAAAAAAATGCTCCTTATGTTATGAGTGCAAGTTGGTGATCCCCAAAATTTCCGAATTAACGGGGATTAGCGAGGACTGCGTGTTACGGAAGTAGTGTATACACAGAGAATCCTTTCTTTGAAGGTTTAAATAATTTTGGTTGATTACAATTTAGCTTGTTTTTTTACTTTTCGATTTTGTAAAGTTTTTATTTTTTAAAATTATATTTATTTTATTTTCAGTCTAAAGTTTCATAAAGGAAAAATAAAACAAACATAGTTTACAAAAATTTAAAAAATTATAATTTTACAAGGATTATAAAAACACTAAATTACAATGACTAAAAAGATATTTAAGTATTTTTTTAAAATTTTAAGATAAGAAAATTTGTAAACTGATAAATAAATATTTTAATTTAAAGTAGATTAAGATGGGAGATTAGTCATTGTTTTGATGACGGTTATTTCATAGAAATATCATAATAAAAAATATTATAAAAACACATTAATCAAATTTAATTATAAAGAAATTATTGTTTTTCTTTTTGTAACAAGGAAACCCAAACTAAAAGGAATTAAAGTTTGTAATTCTAACTTCCTTTGTGTATTTAAATTGTTGTTTTCTTACTTTACAAATTTCCATATTTAAAAAAAATCCTGTTAATGTAAATTTTATGCTTATCAAATAAGGTTTGACAAATGACTGGTTAAAAAATCATTTGATATATCTTATTAAATATTTTTAATTACTTAAAAATAATTAATTTTATACTTTAATCTTCTTACTCTATCCCACAAATAAGGAGAATGTTAGTAATCAGAAATGGAAAAAGTTTTCATTAAAAAATAATTGTTTTATAAAAATTAAAATACTTGCAAAAAATTTCACAAATAGAAAACGAAGACGTTAAATAAATAAATTCAATGATAATATTCATTAAAAAATAGAAAAGTAAATCTCAATTATATAATTATATATGAATATGTAAATTATTTTAAATTTTAACTATTAACGTTAATTTAAACGATGGATATTTATTGAAATAGACTCATCCCCTTAGCTCAAGTATTCATGATACAATTCATGTGTCTTTTTATTAATCGAATTTGTCATACTTAAGCATTGAATGTCTTTTTAACTATTAACTATTAACTTTAATTATGAACATTCCTTGTGGGGTCGACATGTGTCTCCCTCTCGAACCTTCACAAACAAATGCCATCTCTGTTAATAATTGTTGAAAAAGAGGTGTGATATTGGCTAGTTGCCTCCAACTTAAGGGACACTGAGTGAAACGTGCAACCAATAAAGCTTGATCCGAATGCAATGAAAATCTCAACTCTTTTCCAAAATATTTATAGTTTTACCAACTAATGTCCTTATGTCAATTGCATGGTAAGAATAATTAAGAAACTAATATTATTGAGAAGTGAAAAATTATACAATCTATTATCTATTTTGTTCTTGTTTACATAATAAACATTTTTTTATTCTTTAACTAATATTTTAAAAGTACTGGTTAGTAAAATCTATAATCATACAAAAGAACTTATTCTAGGAAAGAAAAACTATTTTATAAGAAAAAAATGCAAATAAAAAACTTAGAGGAAACAAAAAAAAAATAAAAAAGACAATGAAATAAGAAAATTTATAATTAAATAAAAAATAAAAACAGGAGGAAAAAAGTATGTTAAAAAAAATATATGACAATATAAAATTATCATCCACTCATACATATATACTATATAAATATAAATATTATTTAATAAAAAATATATTGAATATATATTTTTGAATCAATAAATTAATATATTTATCATATCTATTAATTTAAGATTGAAAGATAAATTATAAATAAAATTTGTAATTATTAATTAATTTGAATCAAACAAGTATATATATATATATTATATTGAATCAATCAAGTATATATATAGATATATATTATCATATAAATATTAATTAATTTAAAATTAATAGAATGATTAAATTAATTTAATAGAATAAATATAAAATATGTATTAATTAATTGAATTATTTAAAAATAAATAAATATGAGATTCTCACATAATATCATTCTTTAGAATCAAACATTTTTTAAAAATAAATATAAATGTAGTAGATAGATTTTACATGTTTAAGGTAAACAAAATTGTAAACATAATGTTTATTAAAATAAATATTCCTCCTAAAGTGTTTGTATTTGTACATGTGTCCTTGGTTGTTTGCAGATCTAAAACGTGGAACCCACCACCAGTGGAGATGTTTGAGGTCGGTGGATTCTTTTATCTTTAATTTAATTCGTACGCACGTAAAATAAATTTGAAAGGATTCGTAACGTTGCATCTCACGGATGGGTTACTTCAGGACTTAGGAATCTATAAAAATGAGATATTATTTTTGGTAATCACTTTTTTTAAAATCATTTTATTTTTAAAAACACATTTAATAATTTTATCATGATTAAACCAAAATAAAACAAGTCATATACAAATGAGTAATACAAATTTTTTAACAAATTTTGATTTACAAGTTCATTTTCTTATTTTATGCTCTCAACTAAAACTACAACCCTTAATGTTGTAATTACTCACTAACTAAGTTTCATTTATACAAATATATTAATAAATAATATCTAAAATTGAAATCAATTTTTTTTCTAAAATATAATTTTGTTTGTATTGTTTTTTTAAATTTATTTTCGTACTCTTAGATTTATATGTATTAATTACTAATTATTATGCATATTTTAATGGTTGTAATTTTTTTATATTTGTTAAAATTTCTGTTTGACTCATTCTTTATTCTTTATTGTAAACAACTGTTACTTAAATATTATTATTTCATTTTATTTTTTAAATCTCAAACTATCTCACTATTTCTTTTAATTTTATTTTTATTTTAAAAAACTTGAAGTGTGTTTTTTATAAAAGAAATAATAATTATTTTTTCGATAATAAAATAAATATACGATAATATTTATATATTTTAAAAAAATTATATATAATATAATACAATAGAAATATAGACACATAAACTTTTTCTGCTAGTAAGAATAAAAAGTACGCGGAAGGAAAGGGAAATGTAATGAGTAAGAATGGGTTGGAGACAAACTGTCATACGAACGATGTTCAAGATAGTCAGGAGTTGGTTTTCCATATCTTGCAATGCATATGACTAACGAGTGTATCTCGAATGGATTCATCGAGAAAGCATTTGACTTTAAAATACATGATTATTTATTCGGATTTATTTGTTTTTAAAAATTCTGCTATGCTTTTTCGTGGTCGAATCAATGGTTTGTTTTATGCATATTATTATGGGTGCGTGTCGAATTGGATTAACTCGATGATATCTGTAATTCAAACTAAATAAGAGTGACTTAGATGTTTCTTTTAGTACAACTATTTTGATTTTCAATCCACTAATAATATTAGGATAATCGTATCCAAAGTATTCTCCGTGCTCAATTACCCGTTATAACTTTATCCTTACAAAATATCTTACGGAATAGAAGTAAAAAGGTATTTAAACTTGATCTTGACGCTAAACGTTATGAGATTTCTGACATATCATAACAGTTTTAATTGATTTAGTTTTTTTTTTTTTTTTACTTCAAATAACAACTAAATCGATTATAATTGGTTTAGTTATCAGATTTATCTTTTTTTTTTTCTATAACCGAAACCAATTCGATAATTCAATCAACTATTTTGTTTTACCTTTTAAATTAATGTTTTAGTCTTTAGATTTTTTTACTTTTTTTAATTCATTCTAATTTTTTTATATGATCTTATCTAATGTTATCAAGTGTCTTATAAAATAGTAATGTTGAATATGTAACTTTTTATTATTATATTTTGGTTAAGAAAATTAAATGCTACTTAATTTTGCTATACTAGTCATCTTAATAATTTTTTATGATGGGTATCAAAAGGGAATGTTTGTTTCATGAAATGTTCTTATATTTTTAGAATGTTATTATCAGGTATATGGGAATATCATTCCCGAGTATTTGTAAAAAAAAAAATAGTTACATTTTAATAGTTTTAGGAGTAATTTTTAAAATTCAAAAAAATTTAAATAAAAAAGTTACATGTCTATTGGACATTTTTTTTACATTCTCGTGAAAATGTCACTTTTTCACTCCCTCTTCATGGGAATATAGATGCAATAAATTATCGTAAAAAAAAATAAAATTATGACATTTTTAGGAATTAATAATACCCAATATTTATAAAAAAAAATTATAACAAACATGAGAATATATATTTTTGTCTTTGTATTTTTAAGAATCATTCTATAAACAAGCATCTTCTAAAGTGATATAATTAACAAGAAATATTGTTAGCTTAGTGGTAATGATCAATCACTCATTTTAATAACAACGTTGATATAAAATAACGACTTGTGTTCCCTAGTTAAATAATTAAGGGTTCAAATATTTGGATATGAAATAAAATAGTGTTTGAAGGGAAATATATTGAAAAATAAACATTAAATAAAATAAATAATTACTCATTAAAGAATAAGAAATGTTACCTTTCATTAATATAAAATTAAATATTTGAATAAACTAGAAGATAAGTGGAAATAAAAATATCAATAAGGTATGATATGATTCACAAATAATTATGTGTTAACATGATTAAGAGAATTTAATGCTACATTATATGATGCTCTCTTAATTCATTTAAATTTGCAAAAGTAACCTTCTCTCTCTATTTTGACCTATTTATCTTTATATTTTTTAAAGTAATAAAGAAAAGATAGGCTAAACAAAAATTAAACATAAATACAGTACATTGAATATTATTAGTAGTATTAGAGTAGTGGTGATATTTGTTTAGACCATCTACAATAGATGATCTTGAAGATGAATCTTAGGCTGAAAATCTACTCTTTCAAAATTTAGTTACAGGAGATTCTCTTAAAATCTCTATGTTGAAGGTTTGATTCTTGTAAAATAATCATGAAAATCTATATTTTTTATTAATTTTTTTATAGTATTTTTCTCGTAAGTTGTAACTAATTATTGCAGAAAAAAGAAGAAAAATAGATGACACCAACAACAGACCACAATACAATGTAATAACATAGCAATATAATTTTAAAACAAATAATAAAGAGTAAACTAATTACAAAAAAGAACTAAGGGTGGGTGGGGAAGGAAAGAGAGAAAAGAAGAAAGAAAGAAAAAAAAAAAAGAAAGGAAGAAGAACAACTAAAGGCGTGGAAGAGTGTGGGTGAAAAAGGATAGAGAAAAAAAAATAAAAGAAAGAAAGAAAAAATATATAATTATTTTTTTAATTACTTTAAACTAAATTATAAATAAATATTAAAAGATATGTTTTTTTAAATCTAAAAAAATATTTAAGATTAGATTTATTATTAGAATAAAAAATTTAAAATACTTAGGATAATTGGATTAAGATTTCAAAGGATTTTAAAAGACTTTTTTATGATTAAAAAGTCTTGTGGTATTCAATCAAGACTTTTATAAAATATAAACAAATCTTGTGGTATTCAATTAAGACAATAAAGATTTTTTTTTTAGGGCAACAAAATCTGTTGGTATTCAATTGAGATTTCTTACCACTTTTAAAATGTCTTTTGGTATTCAAAAGTAAATAGATTTTGATGGATTCTTTTGTGGAATGGATTTTGAGAGACTTCTTAGTTAGAAATACACATAAAATACTCCTCCAACAATCTCACCCAAACCCTTGAGACTTTTCATAATCTTCCAAAGACTTTTTCTTCTCCTGCCGAACAAGACACAAACCACTACCAGGTTCATTCTCTTACAACTTTTCAATCAATTTTACCTATTTTTTTAATGGCAATCGATAGTCAATATTGTTTATACTATATGTATATTACGCAAATCAAAAGAAAAGAGTGCTGTATATGCTTCAAGATTTCGTATTCATATTGTTTTCAACGTCCAGGCAATGAATATGCATCAAAAGAATGGCAATTGATATGCATCAAGATTTCATATTGCTTTTTTTTAGTACTGTATATGCAAATCAAAATAAAAAACTCTTTTTTTTTCTGTTTCTTCAACTTGTTTTTTTACAACGTCCATTATTATTATTATTATTTTCTTGTGTTATTATTAAAATGTTAATTATTAATGTGTTATTATTATTTTTTTGACAGCGTGTTATTATTATTATTATTGTGTTAATAATTTTTTAATTGTTATTGTGTTATTATTATTGTTATTTTGTTAATAGTTTTTTTAAAATGATTTTATGATATATGAGTATTATTTTTATGGAAAATGCTAACATGTGCCCTTAAGACACTTGTTAGTGTATTATGTATAGAAATTTTGTATTGAAAGTTGTGCAATTTACTTTTTTAAAAGTCAAAAATTGTTGTTTTTAAGACATAGTTACTATTGGAAATATCCTTAACATGTGCCCTAAGTGCGCATGTTAGCATGACCCTTATTTTATTATTAGGTAGTTTTTTATTGGTTTTTCTATTGAATTGTATATTATTCGGGATATAGTCACTATACTTTTGACAATTAGGAAACAATAACTATTTTTGTCAAATAACTAGTTTCTTATATATATATTAGCGATCAAATGAGGGATTCACAAGAAAATAACAAAGGAAAGAGTAGAGACAAAGATAATTATGTATCTTGGACTATGGAGGATACCAATGAGTTGTTGCACCTCTTGGTGGATGCTATGAATAGGGGATTGCGTGATGCCAATGGGTCACTTAGCAAACAAAATGTAGAACGAATAATACTTCCTCAACTCAATGCAAAAACTAAATTCCCTAAAACTTATAGTCATTATTTGAGTCGGATGAAGTGGTTTCGAAACCAGTATAACATGATGTCAACCCTTATGCGCAACAACTCTGGCTTTGGATGGGACCCAATTGGAAAAACTTTCACTGCTCATGAGGATGTATGGAAAGATTACTTAAAGGTGAGCTAAGTTCATAATCTTTTAAATATATTAATAGTTATAAATTTAGTAAATTATAATATTTGTAGTATATTAACAATGATTTTTTTTTTAGTCCCACCCAAGTCACAGCAAACTTCGAGGAAAAAGTATGGTTGATTATGAGTATTTGAAGATCGTTGTTGGGGGTGGAGTTTCTAGCGGGAATAATTCTATATCAGTCGATCCAGATGATACTGATGCAACAACTTTTGAGCCAGAAAATAGAACTGTTGGGATAGAAGAATTTTCATATGATCCTAATAGTGATACATTCATAACACCAAATAACTATGAACCAACATATCAGCCTCCATCACCAAACCAACCAAGTCCACCATCCCACCCCCCTTTAGATTCAGAGGTTCCCATAGAAAAACAAAACTGTCACAAGCGAAGGAGATCCGAATATGGAGGGAGTTCAAGCGTTGTTGGGATCAACAATCAAGGCAACGTTCTGGAAAATCTTTCTGTTGGCATTGGGACTATTGCTGTGAATTTTGAAAAAATATCCAACATGATGGAGAAAAGAGAAAAAGATAGAGATAGAGATAGAGAGCTCGAGGGTATTATTTGGGATGTTATAAAAGAAATTCCAAATTTGGATGACATAACGCGTTTCAAGACAGCTGAATTGTTAAATACTAAAGCAAAAAAGGATTTTTTCTTGAAGATGTCACCGGAAGAACGCTCATGATTAGGCGAACATGAAGTGAGAATCACTTTGTTATTATTTTTTTAGGCAATAATGACTTTGTTATTAAAAGGTTTAAAATTTCTATCGTTTTTATTTTCTTTATTCAAACATTATAATTTATTTATCATCTTTTTTGTTTAAAAATCCATAAAGTACTTTGAAATCTTAAAAATCTGTGTTAGAAATCCATTAAAATCTTGGGTTAAAAATCCTGATTGTAAAAAGTCTTTTAAAAAAAAATCTTTTAAAATCCCACAAAATCAATACAATCCCACATAAGCTTTTAAAATCTTCAAGATTATTTTTGTCAAAATATTCTCTCAAAATCCTAATCCAATACACCCCCTAATATTGCATATCCATTCAAAATGTAATTAAGATGTCAAAATATTCTTTTTGATTCTTGAACATGCTGCTCCGCGTTTGTGTTCACGCCACCGAATCTCAGGTGAAAACTAATCATCATACGAAATCACGATTCACATAATACCCTCCTTAATTTTCTAAATGACACAAATATCCCTCATCGACCAAACACGGCATCTTTTAATTGGATCCGTGGCGGTGTCGTGAATAATGAATGAGACAGAACCAGTAAAACAATAGCATCATCACCACCACGACCATCTTCTTCTTCTTCTTCAAGTGCAGGGCTAACTTCGTCTTTTCCACCTACAACGCAGTGGATCTGCAATTGTGAAACACCCGACACTTCCCTATCGAGTCGCACGAGCAACTAACACAGGTTCTTATGTCATTGCCTTTATTTTAATTATCATACACTCTGTGCCTCATTTCTATAGCTTCAATTTCGCTTATAAATTAAGAGTAGAACATTTGCATTGGAAGGTCTGTGATGCAATTGTGTGTATATTGGCCTCTCGTTGAGTTGTGATAATTAGAAGGCAGAAACGGCTTATATGGCAATATAGATTGTGTGGATATTTTGGATATGCATACATCAATGGGCATTTATTTTGGATGATTCGAGATCTTGTTGAAAATTGAAATATTGATTGATGGAGTTATTGTTTGATTTTTTTCCCCCCCATGATTTGTGCCTGGCCTCTGTTAATATATCCACACTTTGATTCTGGATTGATGAAAATAAAATCCAGTTTTGGTGTGATTATACAATTATGTTCTAAAGGAAAGCTTGGGCCCACCTCAATGGCAGCTGTTATCGGTTGAGTGTGCATGACAGTGGTGTGTGGCGTTTGATTACGAAGGAAAATATGTGTTAGTGTAATAACGCATTTTTTGTTTTGGGGGGAATGAGGCTGGACTTGGTACCTAGTGGGGATTTTGGTTTGTACTTCACAGTGACATGGTTTTGCATGTAAACATCGTCAAGGAAACATAAAGGGTGTGCTTGATTTATGAAAGGGAAGGAAGTAAAAGGAGTGGAAAGTGAGATAATTTTTTAGGTTTTTTGGTTGGAAAGAAAGATAAAATGAGCAGACATATAGACTTCTTTGCCAGGATACTGGAATGGAGTCCAGCTCCATGCATTTTTATTTTTCATGTCTTTATTTGTCTTTCTGATTCATTCATTCTCACACTTACACAGATAAGCCTCTGAAACAACAAGAATATCTGGAGAAATTGTGAGATGGATATTTCCTGAATGTGTAGACAGAGTCAAAGATCTGTATTTGGAGAAGCGTGTAAGCACAGATGAAAGGGAGAAATAGTTATAGCTTTAGAGGGAGGCATATTTCCTTGGCTCTGGTTACTCTTGTTATTTTTACCACGTTACTGTGGACATGGGAGAGAAATCCGATAATTGCCATGACTTTAAGATCAGCTCATGAATGGTACCGCTTACCTTCAGGTTTGTATTCCAGTCAATAATGACATTGATTAGTTCTGTTTCTCTCTCGTACCTTGGTGCAAACTGCTTTCAAGTTTGAAAACAATTTATGCTGTATTTCAACAAAATCTATAATGGAAGCTGCTTCAAGAGTAGTTAAACTTGTTTGATAGACACGGAAGATCTTTCTAGGAGGAATGTTTATATCTGTATTCTTTTAGCATGTCCAGATATTGATATCAATACCTTAAATCTTGGAATATGATATGGCCATCTTGTCGATGTGCTTCTTGAACTTATTAGACTAATTGATACGGAGCTTGATATCCCCATATGATGAAGCATAACTTACAAAATAATTATTTCTTTTGGCCTTAATAAAATTTCTGTGGTAAAATATAATCACTGTTAATTGCATGTGTATACAACCATATATTAATTTCCCTAATAAAATGGTGAAAAAGTTTGACATTTGCAATTCTTTTACCTCTTATAGGATCTGTTTCTCATTGTTCCATTGACTAATAATTTGCTTACTTGTTGGATTTGTTACCATTTTCTGTTTGTGTTTTGTAATTAGCATGTCCTTAACCAGCTATTTTGTGTTATTAACTGTACACTGAGGATTTTTTCTGTAATACATGTGTAGAATTTCCTGTGGAAGCCCCGACTGAATCAGTGGGAACTCCAACACTGGAAAAGGGTGTGGAAAAATCCATATCCCCCATCAGAGAAAATGGAACAAAACTTCAACTTGATACTCAGGGGGTGGCAGCTGTAGATTCTACACCTGCAGAATCTCTAGAAACTCAATACTATCAAAATGTCACGCCTTCTTCCAGACGTAAAGGAACACCAACACTTGAAAAGGGTGTGGAAAAATCCACAACCCCCATCACAGAAAATGGAACAAAACTTCAACTTGATACTAAGGATGTGGCAGCTGTAGATTCTATACCTGCAGAATCTCCAGAAACTCAATACAATCAAAATGTCATGTCTTCTTCCAGAAGTAAAGGTAGATTCTTTTTGTTCTGTTCTTAAATTCATTAACAATTAATTTTTGCTGCTACTCTATGAAGGCATTCTCTATTATCATCATTGTTATGCTATACCTGTTTTTTATTGGACAATTATCTTTATAAAGTTGTTTTAGAGAATGTGGTTGAACAGCTCATTTGGCCCACAAGTTTCTGCTGCTAGCCTGCTGCACTGTACCCACAAAGAAAAGACAGAATTTTGCTATTTAATGGTTGTTGTTAATAAGACAAAGTGATGGGGCCCCTCATCCACCCTACAGTTAGTAAGCAATTAAGCATGCTAATGGATTCTGGTTCCCCTGCTTTCAAACTGATAAGCACTCAAGCACTTGGGGAGCCCTCCCTTTAAAGCTAGCCATCAAGGGGGGAGATCCAAGCCACTTAAATACTCTACTCAACTGAGCATCCCGTACTACATGGTGTGGGACTTAGACACCCCATAATACCCAAATCTCTATCATACTAGAAGGGTGATCTTGGTTTCTTAGTCTGGGGAGTACCATCGTCTTTGTAGCTACATGTTTATTAGTACAATCTAGACTTACTAACTGGTGACCTTGACATGGACATTGGCCTTATTACTCCAATTAATGCCCCAGAAAATTAACAAATAGTCTGCAGATTATGCCTTTTCCTGGTTCAATATTCTTAAAACTTATATCTTTATTCTTCAACGAAGTTCACTGGTTGGAATTAGTACTGATTGGATTTCTCCTGTGCAGTTTGTAATTATGCCAAGGGTAAGTGGGTTGCAGACAGCAGGAGACCGTTGTATTCTGGATTCAGCTGTAAGCAGTGGTTGTCCACAATGTGGTCATGTAGAATGACACAACGACCAGATTTCTCATTTGAGGGATATCGCTGGCAGCCAGAAAATTGTGATATGCAAGAGTTTGACCGGTCTGCATTCTTGAGAAAGTAGGTATAATCCTTTATTTTCTTTGATCTAGTTGTTAATAACGCATACATCTCTGAATAAGATTATTATCTAGCTGCTATGTTTATTAAATGTTTTGTCTGTGAAGGAGCTTAAAGTTTTCCTATTTTATGTCAAAATAAGTTACTTTGCATCATTTTAATTTGCATGTTTGATTTTTATTCAATTGGTACTTTTGTATTTTGTTAAATCAGAACTTCTAATCTTTTTTGTCTTTATTTCTTCTGTTCTCCTTTTGGTTATATAATATTAACAGAAGTACACAAATTTTAATTTAGATAGTGTTTAGTCAGTGGTGTTTAATACTAATGTGGAATGTAGGATGCAGGACAAAACAATTGCATTCATAGGGGATTCGTTAGGACGGCAACAATTTCAATCTCTGATGTGTATGGCCACTGGTGGAGAAGAGAGCCCAGAGGTTCAAAATGTGGGATGGGAATATGGTCTGGTAAAACCACGTGGAGCTATTCGTCCAGATGGCTGGGCTTACAGATTTCCCAAGACTAATACCACTATCTTATATTATTGGTCGGCTAGCTTATGTGATCTGCAGCCTTTTAACATCACAGACAAACAGACCAATGTTTCCATGCATTTAGATCGCCCCCCGGCTTTCATGAGACGGTTCCTCCATCGCTTTGATGTTTTGGTTCTTAATACAGGACACCACTGGAACCGGGGGAAGCTTAATGCGAACAGGTGGGTAATGCATGTTAATGGAAAGCCAAATGAAGACAAAAAGATTGCAGAAATTGCAAATGCCAAAAATTTGACAATCTACAGTGTAGCCAGATGGCTTGATTTGCAACTTGTGTCACATCCTCGGCTCAAAGCTTTCTTCAGGACTATATCACCTAGACATTTCTTCAATGGGGATTGGAACACTGGTGGAAGCTGTGATAACACTATCCCATTAACCAATGGGAGTGAGATAATGCAGGAAGGATCTAGTGATCCAACTATTGAGGATGCACTAAAGGGTACAAAGATTAAGATACTGGATATAACCGCTCTTTCACAACTGAGGGATGAGGCTCACATGTCACGCTACACTGTCAGAGGCACTCTTAATTCAAGTGACTGTTTACATTGGTGCCTTCCTGGAATTCCAGATACGTGGAACGAACTCCTTGTTGCTCAGATATAGGCTCTGTCATAGTTTAGTCACCTCTTGCTTACAAATGCATTTCAGAAAGCTTTAGTAAGATGTCTAGGGAATCAGAATCTGTCTATTATTTACGGTCTAGGAAGACCAATTATTATTTTCTGTTCAATGTATTTCATTTATTGCTTATTCGCTAAATAGGAAGTGGGAGATCGTAGAGTTCCATTTCACTCAAGAACAAGGTGAAATTTATATATGTTTTGAACAAAGTCGAGGATGAACATAACCATACGAGGCATGAGCTAAATACCATAGGCATGGCCAGAGTTGACATAGCCTTTATTGAACTATTTGAAATGATTTTGTAGTTTGTATCGATGTATTTGTAATATAATTGGTTTCAATAAGAACTGAGTGAAAGATTAATTGTTGAGACTTGGAATACAATGCTTGTATCTGTAAAACAACATTTATCTTCTTTCCCAGTGGAGTAAGTTTTTATGTTTTTTTATCATGGGCTTATCTAACTGGCTACAAGCTAATCTGAATATCGGATGGAACCTGATCTTTGGGATGATGGGATCACTCTTTGGTTCATTTGGAATATCAGTAATGACTTCGTTTTCAACTCAAAGAACCATTCAGTTCTTGAAGTCGTTCATCGTATCGCCAGGCATGCAACATAAACTCTTTTTTCATGCACCAAAAAAAGAAGGTCGATTATGCACGTTGGTTAGAGAAAAGGTTGGATACCAAGCTAAATTTAATAATGTGTGTGTGGATTCTTGCTTGGTACAAAAGGTTATTTTTTTAACTAAATTTTCTTAATTTTTTAGCGTATAATATATATCTTATTTATCAGAAGGTTTTGATAATTATGAACTCAAGGATGCCATTTTTTTAAATAAAAAATCATGTGTTGCCTCCAATCTACTGGGTTATGATGTAATCTCATTTGCACCAAGTAATTGCGTTGGTTCAAAACATATTGTATAAAAAATAATAATTCAAAATACATGTTTTTTTATACGTGAATATAAGAAAATCTTACATCACTCTCTATCTTATAGGTTATTTAAGTATGTCATATTATATAGACATATGACATCTTAAAAAAAAAAGTAAGAACACCAAAGTCATGTGGCAGGCTTGATAAATATCACAATAAATATGAGTTGTTAAATTTAAATTCAAATAGGAGAATAAGAAAAATAGATTGAATTGGTGTTATCAAAATTCTAAGAACTCAATTAAAAATATGCTAAATAAACTATTTGATGTCTTATCTAGTTTTTTAGTTTAATTTAGTCTTTTACCTATTAAAAAGTTTATTTTAGCTATTTATCTCATTTACCTATTAAAATTAATTTCGTTGATCTTTTAAAAGTGATTGTTTTATTATAAATGAAGTGAGGGAAGGGAAAAATACTAAAAACAACGCTATCAATCTTAAATGAACTCAAAGACCAACCAGATTGAATAACAAAATAAGATAAAAATCAAAATAATTTTCTTAAAAGATAAATATTTTTTTCTAAATATTAAAATTACCTATCAAACTCCGTTGTCACCTGATTATTTTTTTCTTAAAAGATAATATTCTGTTGGTCTTATTTTCTAAAGATATATCAAAATGATCTTTTAATTTGATGTTTTATCTTTTTCTGTTGGTCTTATTTTGATTTTTAAGAAAATTACCTATCAAACTCAAAGATAATATTCTGTTGGTCCAATCCAAATATTAAAATTACCTATCAAACTCCGTTGTCACCTCATTATTTTTTTCTAATGTGAACTTATCCCTTCATTAACCAAAACACGTTGTTTCAATTATTCTATTCGCACACTCCCTGAGGAGTGAAGAGAATCTCTCTCCTTTTTATAAACCCATAAATTTAGGGCGCGCTTTTTCCCGGCCTCCCCTCGCCACCGCATCTCCATCCATCTCCGCCACGTCGCCTCCTCTCTCTCTCGCTTTTCGTAGTTATACTTCTTCTCTCGTTCCTAGAAATGAGCTTCTCAACATGCGCAGAGCTGTCGCGTTGTTTCGCCGCAGCATCGGCGAAACCTAATTCCGGTCAGTCAAACGGCACTTCCACAACAAGCCTCAGTTTTCTCACTCCAATCGGTCGTTACGGCGCCGTTTCATCAGTATCGAGGTCGAATAAGACCAACAGAATAGTCGCGGAAGCTACTCAAGGTCTTACTTACAGGGACGCCGGCGTGGACATCGACGCCGGCTCCGAACTCGTGCGCAGGATAGCGAAGATGGCGCCAGGGATTGGAGGCTTCGGTGGTTTATTCCCTCTCGGTACCGTTTGACTTCTTTTTTTTTCCCCTCTTTCTTTTCGGTTACTTATAATTGGAATTTGATTGAACTTGTTTTCTGAGTAGGTGACTCGTACCTCGTTGCTGGTACCGATGGCGTGGGAACGAAGGTGATGCTTGCCTTCGAAACTGGAATCCACGATACTATTGGGATTGACCTGGTAAAAGTTTTGTGGAAAGTGGTTTTTGACTTTGCGTTTGTGTTGGCTTTGGAGTTTTGATTGTTGTTTGTGCTGTTTAGGTTGCGATGAGTGTGAATGACATTGTTACTTCGGGGGCGAAGCCTTTGTTTTTCCTTGATTACTTTGCCACTGGGCACCTTGACGTGGACGTTGCTGAAAAGGTAATGGATGTGTTTGTGTGCCTTCGATTGAACTTTGAGCAAATTGTGAAAGCTTATTCATGTTTCGCTCACAACTCGTTTACTGTTCTCTTTTTCAGGTTATAAAAGGCATTGTTGATGGTTGTAAGCAATCTGATTGTGTTCTTTTAGGAGGAGAGGTAATTGATATGTTTTGTGGTTTGTTTTATCACTGTATCACATTGAATGCGCGTTGGTCTTGCCATGTCATGTTGTCATGAATTCAGGTTTTAAAACTTATTGTGAGTCTCTGATGTTGAGGGTACTTAGGTGACGATTGGATATATACAAGAAAAGATAAGATTGGGAACAAATGTTTGGGGAGAGAAATGTTGGAGCAGCGATTATTGTAGGGTAGCTGGGTATTGTGAGAAGAGTAATAAAATAAAGGCTTCATTGAGAAAAAATTGAAATGTATAGAGGATGACCTAAGGAAATGTTAGGAAGACCTTGTTCTGAATGGTTTTACTGCAAATTTGGCTTGCCTAATAGCAATTATTCTTCAGTTTCTTTGGTTTTGTTGTTTTATTGCATGTCTACAATACTACTGTACTAGTCATCATTTGCTGGTTTAAATGGTGCATGGATTTTTGGATCTTGATTTATTCATATTCAATCTGTTTTAGATTTTTGCGATCTTACATTATTGTCAAGATGATTAAGTACACGAATATATTGCTACCAATCTCTCCGCTGTAATAAATAAATACACTTTCTTACACATGTTCAGCTGCATGCAAATATAGATACGATACAGAATCAGTATGATTTTTTTAAATTTCTCCTTTTGCACTTATAGTTGATTTTATTTGCTTCTCAGACTGCAGAGATGCCTGGTCTCTATAAAGAAGGTGAGTATGATCTTAGTGGCTGTGCAGTTGGCATTGTGAAGAAAGATTCTGTAATCAATGGGTCAAACATTGTTGCTGGTGATGTTATTATTGGTCTTCCATCTAGTGGAGTTCACTCTAATGGTTTCTCTCTTGTAAGAAGGTTGGTTTTCAGTATAGAATGTATAAGATTTTATTAAATTATTAGTTACTCAGTGAGATTTACTAATATATCTTAACAGAGTGCTTGCTCAAAGTGGTCTGTCACTGAAAGATCAACTTCCTGGCAGTGATGTTACAATTGCAGAGGCATTGATGGCCCCAACTGTTATCTATGTTAAACAGGTCATTCGTCATTCTTTATGACATACTTAAAAAAGTCTCTTTTTTTATATTTTAAATTCTTTCCCTTGACATACTCTTGTCTTTTCTAAATAGGTACTTGACTTAGTTAGTAAGGGAGGGGTGAAAGGAATTGCCCACATCACCGGTGGTGGTTTCACAGATAACATACCCCGAGTTTTTCCAGAAGGCCTTGGAGCTGTAATATACGACGGTTCATGGGAAGTGCCTGCAGTGTTTAAGTGGCTTCAGGAGGTAATACATCTTTCTTTAGCGTTCCCTGAATAAATATACTTTAGCAGGAAATAAATTATTTTTAATTTCTTATCAACAATTATATATTTTAATTTGGTCTTCAAAATTTTAATGTGTAAACGGAAGTATATAACACTATATTGATAACCTCTCACGTTAGGCTGGGAAGATAGAAGACTCTGAGATGAGACGGACTTTTAATATGGGCATAGGGATGATCCTGGTAGTTAGTCCGGAGGCAGCTAATAGAATACTCGAGAACAGAGGCGAAACAGAGAAATTCTATCGCATTGGTGAAATTATAAGCGGCAAGGGAGTGACCTTTAGCTAATTTTAATTGAGTTTAATCATGTAGTACCCTTTTAATACTTTCATGGAAAATTTCTGGGAATATGAGATTTGAATGGTCAGTTTATTTGGAGCCTAATAATTTTCCATACATAAATGATGAAATTTGCAACAATTTTGAGGATGCGCATGAGTCAAGTTGCTAGTGAAAATTGTTTACTTTATTTTGATCTTGCTTTTTAGTGAAAATCATTGAGGTTTAGTCATCCTTTTATGTATTTGCAAAGCCATTTATAGGGGCATGAAATTTGATGTAAACCAAAAAAGTGGGGTTTGTTTTACCCTTTGCATTCATGCTCAATTGATATGTTTTTATGAATCACTAAAAGCTTACCTTGTTTTTGTTTTGTTTTATTGTTTTTAAGAATTTGAAACCTCAGTTCCATTTCAATTACTTATTTGTTCCTGATGGAAGCTATGATAATGTATTTCATATTGATATCCGTCATCCGCTTAATTATAAGTTAGGTTTTAGTGATTTGCAGCAAGATTAGTAAAAGCCTAAAAAGATATAATATTTGCTCAAATGATAAATTTCCATTCGAAAAGAAAATATTTGTTATCTGCGAAATGTTAAAAGCAGTAAATTAAAAGTACTTTATATAATCAAATGTTTGTATAGCTCATTAATAAGATACGTTTAATTAATTTAATTATAGATAATTGTGTTTTAATTACCAAAAAGGAATAATGATGTGTCACTTATTTAAAGCTTACTAACACTAGAAAATAATTTCTACCGGGTATATGAAGTAAATATTTGATTCACCACTTGGTCTATTCAGTGTTTTATTTTACATCACCATTAGGCACGTAGAATTTTTAATAGGATTCATTTTGCTTGGCTTAATTGACGGTTGTGAAAAATAGACGAGTTTGAAGATATGATTGTTATTACAACTTCTTGTTTAGTCCGAAATAGAACTCGTACACCTCTGAATAATAGTTATACGATGAGATTGAGAATAATAGCCATCTACCTTTTTTGGGTTACCAGTCATCTACCTTTGAATACATACAACAGAGACTGTATTTGAGTAAATCGCCATAATTATGCTCCCACAGGAGGGGGTTACTATGAGGAACACTTAGAGAAATCTTAATATGGTTAATTATTTCATGTATGGGTTGTCAACTTTTTATTTGGAAGATATTATTATTTTTCTTGACCATAATAATTACGATTGTAATTATTGACTTCGTGATAGAATTTCAAGATATTGTAAATTTTGATCTGTTGGACTAACTATAGGGTTAATTTTCAATGCGAGATTGAATCCCAATTAAAGTTCATCTCTTAAATTTTTTTGAAACGTGTATCTCAAACATTAGCAATTAATGGTTCAATTTTTTTCTCTTATAATTAACTTATTGACTTAATAATGATTTTTTGGTTACAAAATAATGATTAATAAAAAATAAATATTTATATTTTTAATTTTTTGAAGAAATTTAAATTTTTTATTCGTATATTGAGGGGTAATATATTTGTAAAATTTATATTTTGTTCCTCACTATGAAGCATTCACCTTCTTCCTCCTTTATAATATTATCTTTTGACATGAAATAAAATATATTTATTTTCATTTTGATACTCTATTTTAATTATTTGTATAGTAAAATCATACTACAAAATTTGCATTATACAGTATTACTATAATTAGCCTACAATTTATTAATATATTATAAGTCCGATTGAAACATATCATAGTAAAATCTCTGTAATTATATTCTATTTGAAAAAATTATAAATATAAAAATTAAAATTTATCTATAGTACTCAATTAAAACAAAATGAATCATCACATAGAAAATAAATCGACATTTTAAAAAATGTTAAATATTAACTATTTTAATTTGAATATGAAATGTGTTTACATGTGTGAAAATATTATATTTAGCAGGAGAATCTTTGATGAAATTTTTTTATTTTTTTCATTGAGACTATCAAGGAATGAAGACGTTATCCCCTCCCTAAATACATTGAATACGGTTAATTACTTTTGACTTCTGAAAATCGTAATTCCACGAAATTGTGCATCTGCTTGAACATCCACATTCCACGTTCACGTATTTCATTTTAGTATAAGAATAAATATTTAAAAATTTGTTATTAAAATATATATTTGATAAACATGTGCTTAGGAAACAGTCAACACGACTAATTCATTGTATTCCTGTCTCCTTTTGTCACCGTCTCTTGTGTAGTAGTAGTCTATCGAAGTAGCAGCACCTTTTATTGATCGATTCTTAAGCATAATAGTATTTTTTTTAAAAAAAAAAAATTGTGTGATTAGAATAAAGATGTTCAAATATTTTTTTATTATCGATTCGAAACTTGATTTCCACAATGGAAGACATGATTTGTTCTCTCACACCCTAACCTTTGCTCGGTTATTACTTATTAGGCACCTCTTATTGTTAGCATATGTCAAAGGGACATCATATCCTTAATTCTTTCTTCAATGATTATTTTTAATTTTCTATAATGATTGTTATTTCCTTCCCTTTTATTTTGTCTTACTTTCCTTTGAACAACAAAAAAATTATTAAAATAATTGTCATGATCAATGTTTATCTTACTTTATATTTACATAATTTTTTATCAGAATAATAATGATATATCAAACACTTAATTAACACTTATTGTTCTTTTCTATATCTTTTCTCTATCGCATATATCATATTTACATTTCCTACTTTTGTTATATGACCACATTTAGGCTCATTTTTTTTATGTGTATTAGCCGTACGGTGATGTGTATCGGCCTTGGGAGATGCATTTGTAGATGACTTATCAATTTTCATAATAGTCTAACTTTGAACGCACATTAGGGTCAAGATAACAACACAAGTAGTCCTGCTTAAATGAACACTTCTGTAGCAACTATTGCATGTGCTGAAAAATATCTCACCCGACTTGGAATTATTAGCCACTATATATATGCCAATTAGAAACAACATTGTTGATAGTCACAAATTTCTCTGAATAAATATTGTATATAAGAATCTAGGGTGCAGAAAATAGAGAAAATGAAGAACAAAAAGTGTGGTGGCAGATGTCAGGTGAGAAGAGGCCGCATCAAGCGCCAAGTTTTTTCTGATATCATCCAAAAAATTCTCTATTTCTTCACATGTCGCACACCAATAGTCAATGCAAATGCAAATTAATAAGACTAACTTGTGCACCTAGAATAGAAAAATCACTCCAAATATATAGCTATGTTCAGATCTTGCATGCATGCCTTCTTACGTGTCCCAACTCTTTCCATTGCTACTTTATTGTGTAATCACATGCATTTGCATTTATAATAAATAGTGCTTTCTTAACCATTGTAGTTTGCTAGCTGTTTAACTTTCTGATACTTATTTATGGTAATTTCATGTACAACTGTACGTGTGTGTGTATAAATGTATAATATACGTTGTGTACGTGTATATTTCTAGTTTTTAGATACATTCACTACTATAAAACATTTAATTTACGTGTATATTTCTAGTTTTTAGATACATTAATCACTACTATTTTTACACTTTCTAATGTTCAGATGGGAGTGCGTGAATTCTTTTATGGATTTATATGTAATTAGGAACTTATACAAGGTTTTTGTAACAAACAAAAAAACTTATGCAAGTTTTTTTTAATAATAATTCACAACCACACCCGGCCCATAACCTTTAATAACATTTTTTTCCTAACTGTTAAACATTTTGACAACATTTAAAAAAATGTCATTAAATATGAATAAATATTGTTAATATGTTTTTACGATATTTTATCAAATATTATTTATAGCTCATGTTGTTCCTAATAATAATTAGTTATAGATGCACTTTCCCCCCCTTTAATTAGCTCCTTGCTTTCTTGTTTTTGTGTTTGGATTTTGTTTGAACGTGAATATCTTAATATTCTCGGACGTGAGTGATTGTGAGGTTGCGTTTCTTCTTGTTTGTGCTTGTGTTTTTTAATTTTTAAATATTAAAGCGACGGTTAAAAATTGTTTATGATGATATTAAAAAAATATATATTTTGTAATGACTATTAACCGTTAATATTTTAAAATTATTAATAACATTAAATATATATATCAATGAAAAAGTTATTTTGAATTACTTTAGAAACGCGTAGAACTAAATTAAAGTTCTTAAAAAATGAGACACTAAACTATACAAAATAGGTTAAAACTTAAATTACATATTTGGCCTTTTATATTTTAATTTTTGTTCAATTTAATCATTTATATTTTAAAAGCTTCATTTTAGTTTCTAACATTTACAAACAAAATCATTTTAGTCCTTCATTTAACGATTAAGTTGGCCATTAAAAATACATTGAGTTGGCCATTAAAAAAGGACTAAGTTGAAGATTTAAAAAAAATAAAATACTATTTAAAACTTTTTTTGATAAAATATTCTCTTAAATTTTTTTTTAAAAATATGAATGATCATTTTGAATAAAATTAAAAGCATGTTAACTGATCCGTCTGTAGCAACTTTAACTCAATTGATGTGAGGAGCGTGATAATGTCCACATGTTTTTATTTTTTATTTTATTTTTACTCTAATAATAGAATTTTCATTTGTTATTATTTGTTTTAAAAGATAAATAACAATTAATTTTTTTTATCCGAGAACAAATACAAAATATGCTAATTTATCAAAAATTAAAAAAAAATTAAAAAAAATGTCGAAGACCAAAAATTGGCTAATATATAAACTTTAACAATTTTGACAACATTTGAGGGTAACAACTAACAAGAATTATACATTAATCGTGTGGTTATGTGAGTTTAGAATAATTCAGGGAGTAATTAATCAACTAATTGAGTTAGATCTGGTTGATATGTAAATAGAAAAATTGATTTATAAATAATGTTTTTAAAATTCGCATAACACGTGAGAATAGAGAAAAAAAACTGATATATATATATATATATATATATATATATATATATATATATATATATATATATATATATATATATATATCAGCAACATTTATCATTATCTAAATTTTAGAGGAAACTATTTTAATTATTTTTTCATTAAGAGTAACACAAGATGAAGAACACCAGATTAACTGTCTTAAGCGTTTTTTCTGTTTAAAATTAATTTTCTTTTATTTTTGAATGAGTAAAAAAGAAGAAAAAATATAAATGAACATGTAATGAGAGTAAAATAAAAGTGAAATAAGTATAAGTTTTATAAATAATGTGATTTGACATATAAAAAGATAAAGAAAAATAAAAAAAATATGGATATCCATGTATGATTCCTAAGAAACAACTTATGGGATAATATCTAAAAGGAAGCTTTCCACGAATGGGAAATTCAATCTTATGAAGCAAGCAAGCCTTGAACGTGACTTAGCATGGAAGAAGAGAAGCAAGCCACCACATGCAATATCAACACATTTTTTTGGGAAAAATTTAAATTATATTAAACCCAAAATGATACAATAATAAACGGAACATACGCCGCAGTTAAAGAGTCAGTACTGCGCTGTAAAGAAGGAAAAAAACCAAATCACGGATGTGACCCCAAACTTGAAGAGATTTCCTGCAAGAAAAGAACAAATGAACATTTTACTCAGTTTCATTTGAACATAAAGGATAAACTTGTTCAAAAAAGCAACTTTATGAAGAGTAAGAAGCCGCTTCCTTTTAACAACTTGTATTCATAGACTTTGCCAACAAACAATTATTTATTGATACGCCAAGATTGAATCTTTTTTTGACCTCTTTCTACTTAGCTCTTTAAAGATGCAATATTAATACATTTAATATAGTGATTCAAATGGCTGCAGCAGCAAAATTATCATGATTTCAGAGGGTTATTTAATATAGTGACTTTTTTGCATCTCCTTTTCTTCTTCATCTTTATCTATGAACCTAAAAGAAATTAAGTTTAAGTACATTTCTCCACCTATGGTGACATTGAAATGGTTAAAAAAGATACGAAAAGAGTCTATTCAAAGATAAAACATTAGATTGAATTGATTATAGAAACAACATTATACACAAAGTAAAGAAAAAAATAAGTCGAACATTATGAGTCTAAAATAAACTGTGGGAAGGTTTGGAGCTTATGGATGATCTTAATTATCATACTAAATAAAATTTTATTTATGCCGTAGACTATCATCCACATTGACATAAAATAAATTATAAAAATTAAAAAATATATACATATTTGAACAAATGTAAAATAGTGTATATATCATAAAAATTCTAAAAATGATCTGATTAAAATATCTTGAAAATTAGAAAACCTAATAGGAACGTTTAGAAATTTAGTACTTAAATAATTTAGAGATAAAAAATCTGGAATGTGGTTTAGGTCATGAGAGGCAGGGAATATTGGATTGGTTCAATCTTGAGTTGGAATGGCGTTTGAAGACTTTGATCCTATCTTCAGTAAACCCAAAGTGAAGTGGGATTCTGAAAGTTGTTCTTCCTCGTGTCCCTTTTTCCTTCATGCCTATGCCCCTGATTCTTCTCACCTTGTAATTCATGTCACCAATATCTACGATGCCTGGGAAACTCGTCTTTCGCTCTCCATGCTTGAGGACATTGTCAGCATTATTATTATTCTCTGTTCAAGAACATTAATTTTATGATTTTTGTTTATAATAATATCTGTTTCCCTTTTTTGCAGAGGGATATTGTTGGTATAGGGGGCTCTTGGTCAGACTTTGCCGATTATTTTCTAACATCCCTCAAGTCACAAGATCTTAAGCTGGTTCTAGAGCCAGATTCAAATTCTGATGGTACTTACTTCTACTCTTTGCTTCCTTCCTTTCAAAATTTTAAAATAGAAAATATCATACGCTATACGCTGGATTACTATAAAGTTTACTGCCTAAGTTGAAATAATTGAGTGACTTGATACAATTTTCTTGGTTTTGATATCTTTTAATCCCGGTATCTCCAGATTCATTTTGTTTTCCTGCTAATGCCGTTGTTTATGAGAGCACAGAGCCCTCAAAGGTGTTTGAGAAGATAGTAACTGATTGATGATGATAGTAGCAGCATGTTGAAATGGGGTTGTTGTCTTTCTATTGCGATTTTTTGTTGTCCTGTTTCAGTAACCAGTTACTATTTTTTAATCTTTCTTTTCCAATTTAGATATTGACAAATATTTAAAGAGTTACATTTTAGTACTTCTAAGATTACATTTATATACTATCTTTTTATGTTTTAATTTAGAAGTTCTCTTATGCACGTAATAAAGAATGCCATGCCATTATTTTTCTTAGGAGTCATTTTAGGGAAGCATACTGATTTGTCAGTGCTCTCTGTTTTCAGGTGTTAGTCATGTGAAATTAGTAGCTCAGAAATCAAAAGGGATGCCTTTGATCACCATTCCTCTCACCAAACTTATGGACTCCGCTGCTATGGAGGTTAAGTTAAATTTTTGTTCGAGCCTCTTTGAGGCATTTGAAATCAAAAGCACAGAGTGTTCTCTTGAAAAAGGTGTGGCCATCCCTTTCATTTTGCATCAATCTTTTGAATCTTGGGTCTTACTTTTGTTTGGTTCTTTCTAATAATGTATATAAATGATAAATAGATTATGCTGAATTTTTGCATTGAAAGTTGTAAAAAAAAATGACATTTTAGTTGCATTAGTTGTCATTCTGAAATTTACTCTTGATCACTGGACCAACTATTGTTGTAATTTGTTAGATGAACACAGGTTATCTTTCCTTGTTTCCTGGTTGTATCATGCAACTTATCCTTGTAATTCATTTTTTTTATTTGGTAAAAAGATTGGATTATTTAGTGGTAATTGGAAGATACAAGTTGCTTTGACTTTTAAAAAAGTAGTCAATGTTTTTAAAAAAGCTTGCCATTGCCCTTAATCTCTGATAAATTAGTAGGACTATGTCACTTCTCCGGTATTGATAATTTGATTGGCCATGCTCATGATGGGAATGGTTTGAATTTTCTGTAGCATGCAAATGCACACACATTCGTCTGTATCATAGCTATCGGCTATCAGATAGTGTAACTCATGTATCTAGATTTGCTTTCCAAAGATGTTGGGAACTTGTATGTAAACTTAGACTGGACCTATATAACCCTTACTCTGGAATTCATTGTTACTTTTGTTGTGCTTTCAGAGCGAGAGCACTCTGCTCGGACAAACATGTTAGCAGCTGAAAAGGTACAATAGTCAAATTGAGTTGAACTAATACCGCATAGGCTATATATTAAAATTTTTCTGGTTGATTTCTCTGATTATGTTTTTTGGTTGGCATTGCTAGGAATTGATTTTGCGTTCCTACTTTATGCAGTGTCAAAGTTATATCAGATACTTCTGAATGTCATTAATAATGGCTGAATATTATAGGGTTTTCATTCTTAGTGGGGGATTCATCAATATATTCTTAAGGTCTTCCAAATTATGCAGTATATTAGTATAATAGGAACTGGTCAAGAGATGAAGAAAAAGAAGAAAATTGATGTCTTTTTTATTGAAATTAAACGAAAGAAAAAAAAAAAGGTATTCAAGAGGCCTGAACTCTCCTCTTCTCAAAATTGCCTACTGCCTAGTCAGCCTTTTAATGCTCTTCCTTCCCTTTTTATGCTCCTTAACTCTACTTCTAATTCTAACTAGCTGTAGTTAGTTAGCAATTGACAACTATTGCAGTTACACAGGGGTCTAATCCTCTGTTTGACTGTTTCTTATTTCTCCTATTATGCACCCTACCCTCCTAGTAGGAGATTGCAGCTCCCTATCACTGCACATGATTCCTTTCTTGTTTTCATAGGCTATCGTGGTTTTTTCCTTGTTCAAAATGCAATTATGCCTGAATGATTTATATGGATAACTTTGGCTATATTTCACCTTCTATTTAACATCAAAAATTGATTATAATTAGATAAATTTGTTATTCTTAGGTGTCCGGGATGAAAGTCTTAACTTCCATCCATTTGCTGCTAGTAATAAGTTAATATAATTAGGTTCTCGCTCTTTATCATTGTAAGCTAATATGAACACTCTTTCTATACCTATCAGGAAAGAAATGAAGCCATACAACTGGAACAGCGACAAAAGTTTCAAAAGATTAGCAACTCAGAGAATGGCGTTTCTACTGATGGATTGCAAAACTCTCCAGGTGTGTTATGTACTCTGTCATTCTGAAGGGTCGGTCTTTTGCTGATAAAGTAGTTCCAAAATTATCTCGGTTGAAGGTTTTACCAACTTCTCTGTGGTACTATGGTATACATGGTGAGCTTGTGAGTAAAATGTCTCAAGGCTGACTAAGTAATTTTTTTGAATTATCAGGTCTGTCCATTTTTCAGTAGTTATTTAACTATTTCTCCTGCTAGGAAAACGGTAACAGTCTTCTTGGATCTATTTTCTTTAAGAGAAGAAATGCAACTTCTAGCCCCACTTTGAATATTCTGGAATATGTTTGGAAGCTTCTGGTTATATTTTACTGTTGCTTGCATTGCAAAGTGCTTTTTGGCTTGTTTTAACTTAAAACAAGACTTTTAACCATCTCTTGGATTTTATTCCTTCAAGCGTTAATGAAATTTTTGTTTTTCACCTTCCTGATGCCATGCAGATAAGCAAGCAGCTCGGGATACAGGTGCTACAAAAGTCAAGAATCGTAAGGTGCCAGCTTATCGCAGGCAAGTTTTCTTACTAGCTTATTAACCTTGGTTCTGGTATTACTGCATACTGTTATCATCATAGTATACTTCATTCACCCTTTTTTCCACAGGACTAGAATAAGAGGGGCCCTCTTACATGATAGTGATGAATGAGTTATGTAATTCAGTTCTCATTCAAACCAGTTGCTCAGTAGAAAGCGAAAGGATAAGTAACGAAAGTAGCATTCCATTGAATTTCAGAAATTTTTGCTGGGCTTGGTAGATGGGGGAAATGTGATGGGAGGAAAAAGACTGGGCCATAGGGATCGTGTCAGTGTATGTTTTCAACTTTTCATGGTGAAAAGTGAAAGACACCATCGAAAGAAGAAAATGCATTTACTTGTGAGAGTGTTCACAGACAAGATAAGATTGTTAGTTATGTGCCACTTGATGATCACGACCACTTAATCTAGACTAATCTTACATTACAGTGGATGTGCTTGTACATATTGCAACTATTAATACATGCATAATCTTTTTGGTTTGTGCTTTTAGATATCTGTCCTGTGAATTTTTTTTTTCTCCTTAAAATTTGGGTAAAGGCCAGAAATTCATGATAAGTAGTCCACCAAACTTGTGGTTTAGAAGTAGTGTACTTTGCTCAGCTTAGCTGCGGAACCTGGAATGAAATCTTCTGATGGTTAAACACGTGATCCATTGTTATTGATAATAGGTCAAAACAGCTTAAGTGCTACTTTACAGAACGGATGCATCTTCTGTATTAGGCATTAGCATTCGTGAATTTTACAAAACAGGAATACTGGGACAAGTGAATAGAGAATATTTCACGCAGTGTTTGCCAGTTGCTTATACGCCATACTGTTGTAAATGGTCAATAATTTAGCATAAAACTCAGTTCATTCATTCCCAATAGAGTGTAATGGAAATTAAGCCTGCTAAGCAACCTTTAATTTTGGCTGAGGGCCTGCTAAGCAAACTTGCCGTGGCTGTTTAGTTATTGCATAATCCCATTTTCATTGTTCTTATTTTAGGACTAAGCCAGTTGCATTGGCCAAGCCATAGATGATATAAAATGTGGGAAGAAGGAATCTAGATGAGAAGAGAAAGACAATGTTGTGAATTAAGTAATCATGTAAAGCAAAAACCAACATAATATCGTGTTAGTACAATTTGTTGGCACTCACCGAACCTATAATTCTTTATGCTATTTTTTGTTGAGAATATCTTCATTGGTTGCTATCAGAAACATCCAAGACACGTGAATCAGAGAGAGAGAGAGAGAGGGAGAGTCACCATAGACATTTAGTTGGTGACAACCCTGCCAAATCCCCTCTGGGAACATCTGTATCTAAGAATAACATAAGAAATGAACCTGTAAACCAAGATGAAGCACACAGTGACCCCAACATTCTTCCATCTATTACTCTCTCCCCCGTACCCTTCTTCTTTAAGCACATCCTCTCCGCTCTTTATACATGCCCCAAACATGTATTCCAAGCACTTCCCCGAGTTGGAGAACTCATTGATCAGGAACCCTTCAAAGGGATACTTAAACAAGGATATATAATGCATGAAAATCCAGTAATTTGGAATTTCCTGTTTTGATATGAAGTATCCAGAGAATAAGAAGAATGACCCTATAACACCAGCAATCACTGAGTTCCCAACAATAAAATTAGGCACCAGAGCACTGAAACACACCACAACTGAATTGGCCGTGTAAAGAATCAGCCATATCAGCAACAGAAAGTGCAAAAAAGCCAAGAAGTTCCGGTTGAGCCCTACAAGCCAGTACAAGGGCATTGAGAACAAAATGGCTAGGATGAGAAGAAATGGCAAGTAAACTAGGCCATTTGCAATAGCATAGGATGACACACGATAGCTTCCACAAGATGTCTCCTTCATTAGAATCTCCCTTTCTTGCAGAAAAATTGGTAGAGCTTCTATGCTGCTTGACAATAAAAACGTTAATATGAAAGCAAATAGACCCACCCTTTCAAAAGCTCCCTCTAGATCATCCTTAAGGTTACAAAAGATGGACCCCACAACCAGCCCAGAAACCAGCATCTGAACTGTCCTGCATGCAAATAGCTCTTTTGTACGGAATATGTTCATGGAGAACCTATGACTGAGAATCATAGTTTCTCTCAATCTAGAATTAGCAAACTCACTAGTGAAATCCATTCCAGCATACATGGTTTGTTCATCAATTACCTTGGATTGCTGAAAGAGCTGTTGCAAAGTGAGCTTACCATTCCTACCCTCACCTGCTTCACCATCACCACCTTTCTTCTGTTGTATTGTCCCTGGCAGTTGCCTTGGAGTTTCTACCTGAACTGGCACACATTTCTGTTGCTGCTGAATGGTATCAATGGACTCAATGGCAAATTCAACTACATTGACATGAAGAGGAAGCTCCAGACCCATCAGCCTTAGATTCACACTAAGCAAATCAGCTGTTCCGTGGTGCAAAACACTTCCATTGGCCAACAGCAACAATGAATTGAACAGCTTCACTATTCTGAACCCGGGTTGGTGAATACTAAGGATTATGGTTCTCCCTCTTGTGTCAGCCATGACCTTAAGCATGTCAATTATTTGCAAAGCTGAAGTACTGTCAAGCCCTGAAGTTGGTTCATCAAGAATCAGCACTTTTGGATCATGAATGACTTCAACACCAATGGAGACTCTGCGCCTCTCACCACCAGATATGCCTCGGACCCTATCATCACCAATTCTAGTGCCAGCAACATTGTCAAGTCCAAGCTCCTGAATCAGTGACTTGACCCTGGAGCAAAGTTGCTCTTGAGAAAGCTTCAGCCTCAGCTTTGCACTAAACATGAGGGTTTCTTCAACTGTAAGTAAAGGAAACAAAGTGTCCTTTTGTGTAACATACCCTGAAAGCTTCCTGAACTGAGCTTTGTCTACAGGCTTGTGGTTCAGAAACACAGTTCCACTTTGAGGGCTGTGTTTACCAGCAAGAATCTCAAGCAGTGATGATTTGCCAGCTCCACTTGGCCCAACAATTGCTAGGATCTCCCATGGCTTGGCTTGGAAACTCACATTCTTCAGCACATGCCTTACTCCACTGCAACTTTGTTCAACTTCTGCTTCCTCTTCTGGCTCTTTACCATCTTGTTCAGTGTCAAGATGTGCAGATTTGTTGCTGAAGATTTTAAAAGGGTGCTCCGATTTGTGTGTGTGGATCGTGTAGTTTATGCCAATGGCATCAACCTCACAGCCTTGCATCATGGTTTGAATAGGTTGGCTATGCCTCCTTTTTCTATGTGTTTCTCTCGGTTGTTTCTACTCTCTTCTCATTCCCAAACCCATTTGTCTCTCTTCCTCTCTGTTCTATATTCTTTTTTAAATCAATGGTTTTGGACTCAGCTACTGACAGTAAAACAATGTGTGGCTCCAAGGGACTTAGCTGCAAAGACACTCAGGTCCTCGAACTTTGTATATAAAGTTCACGTGCACTTCTTGCTATTTCTCCACCAATTTTACATATTTGGACACAGAGATGCTCGTATATAAATTTAATACAACTAATAATTTAGATATAACAACTCAACAATATAAATATAATAGTATATGTCAATCCGTTACAAGTGTTATTGAATATAATATATATTTAATAAGAATTAATATATTCTTTACGAGAAATAATCCCATTTGACTCAGATAAAACTACTTATTAAGTTGGAATAATTTCATATTATATCCCGATTGTCATAAGAATTAATATATTAATACTATGTTGATTATCGCACCAAATTGAGTGTCCTAACGTTTACCTGAGGCTCAGACGTGGAACATTGAATAATTCACGTGAATCATTCCGGTTTATCATTGTTTATTGTTTAATATACAGCTATACACTAAACATAGCTTAACTTCCGTGGCGTTGCCAATTGCCAATAGTAACTGCAAAACGAAGGATGCTAAATCAGCACTGTAAATGGTTTTGGTCATTTGGTGCATAATCGATTCGTTCATCAACGTGCTCGACAGAATATTATTTATGACAATTCAGTTTCTTCTACCGTTTATTACATAATAATACTATTTTACCTGCATCAAGATGTTTGCAAATCATTTTTTTATCTTTTAAATCTACTGTCCCCTACTTATACAAGGATTAAATGATTAATCCAATTCATGCAATAATGGAAACTTGTTATTTGTTAACAGTGATATGTATACACAAAGGTCAATTTCCCTTTTTCCGCGGTTCCATCTACCTCTCTATATTTGTCTTTTCTGTCTTGATCAAATTAAGTTCTTACAAAATTAAGAACGATATTGAGTATAGCAGAGATACGTACGGAAAATATTCGTGTATTTTATGAGGATTGATCACAGTACAGATATTTTTGGAACAAAGACTACGAAGGGCTAATGATGGAATTATTGAAAAAACACTAAGCACACATTTGGAGTTACGTGAAAGGACTCTAGGATTTGGGAATTACCAAAGTGGTGGTCCCTTGGGTTCTCAAGTTTGTGGCTGAAATTTCACAATGGTCCACAACGAATCAAAATCAACATAACTATGTAATTTGATAAGCTCACCGATTTTCATCTTTGTCTTGAAGTTCAAGCAATTGCAAAGAATTAACTACATGCAATTATCTTCTTTGTTGTTGGCTGATTGATAAAAAAATACAATTATCTTCTGCCATGCACAGGTTTCTCGAATTCTATCTTGAGCATACTTATAAAAACCATTCTCACGAAATGTATATGATCATGAGATCATCTTATCTGTCTAATTAATAAATCAAGAAAAAAATATCGTTCTCTATTCAAATTGCTCCAAAACCAACCAATCCCTATGTGAAATTTGATGGGGTCATGTGATTGCTTAAAAAACATAAGAATTTGTTGAATTTAATGTGATTGTATCTCCATTTATTGATAGATAACTAATTCTGTTATTGCTCCACGGAATTGGGTGAAAGCCTAATCTATGACATTGTTACATATTAAGCAAACCAGGACATTATTCCCAACAAATTATAATCAAGCTTGGTTAGCCAATAAATTACTTGTTTGAACATCTTAAGAAAAGGAGTTCATTTTTAGATAAGAATGCAAATCCACACAAAATGTTGAAATAAATTATGAGTACTGATGAAGTTGTGTGGTTGGTTCATCACTAGGCTGCAAGATTTTTTCTTTTTACTCCCGGATTTTTTTAGTGTGTTATAAAAATTCATTTTACTTTATTTGTTTATTCAAGAAACTTGTCTGGACTCAAATATCTAATTCAGTGTCATGGAGGAAGCTGAAGCACCCGTGAACTCTTTCTGTGGTCAATTAGGTACACCCTGTATCTCTCTCTCTCTCGCTTGGCACTTGCTCCACCTACAACAACTCATTACCACATTATCACATTACTACATTAGTAGTGTTTTTACTACGTGGATTAATAATTAATAATGAGAAACAAAGTCAAGTTTAATAAACAAAAGAAATTTAATATAAAAAAATACTCTTTGCTTGCCCGTGAATCTCTTCCCTTTCACTGTTCAATTATTCAAAACCCCACTCTCCTCACCACACAACAAAAAAATCTGCACCACAAACGTCCAATTCATTCCAGTGACTTTATGATATGCATTTTTTTTATATTTTATATTAGTTAAGGAATAAGGATGTTTGCTTATTATAAGCTGATGGATTAAATCACTATATGTCCATTTTTACCTTCTCCTTCACTGATGAGAAGATGCCGTGGCCTCTTCTTTTTGTCTTTGCTGAGAACAGTTTTATGCTTCTATCAATACTTTTCGATGCGACCCTGCATATAATACACTATGATTTAGCTTCGACACAGGATCCGATCTAAATCCCAAGAACAAGAAAATGTTCCAGATTAATGCATGCTGTATTTTGTAGCTTAGTGAAACATATAACTTATGTGAATTAGTATGACTGTAGTTGTACGAAAAAAAGTTGGAAACTATATACACCTTTCATAATCCTTACTTTGGAGGTTAGTTAAATAAATTCTTGGAGGGTAAAATGTATCATTTATTAAATTAAATCAATCCAATATAAAATTGTGGATATGAATAATTAAAGAATCCATCAAAAAAATCACATGACAATTAATATCCCCATTGAGCTCTACTACTTGCAATTGTAGCAATATTTATTATTTACTCTTCTAGTCTAGTTATAAATAATGATTCTGGTAATTTCAATATTAGGAGTACGAATGAACCATTCGATGTGTGAAGAATGTCTCCCAAATCCTCCATTGATGGGATTAGTACCCAACTGAATGCTGGAGGCACTTAAACTAGTTGGTCACATATTTGAGGTCCTCAACACATAAAAAGACAGAGAACAAAGGAGCCTCAAGGGCCAACAAGAGATACAGCATAAGACATAAACCACATGGCAGGCACTCTAAAAACTAAAACTGAACATAAAACTCACTAAGTCAGAAGACAAAAAGCCAGAAGTAGTTGTCTTGACTCTTTGAATGATTGAACAGAGAATTTAGTTAAAGACTAGAGGTGGGGAAATACTCTTCTGTTATAATTATGATATTAGATTGAGTGTATGACAAAGACTTTGTTTGAAGAGATCAAACCTACTTAGGTGATCTCTATGTTTCAGAAGATTAATTTTATAATTTTCGGCTACAGATATATCTTGTTCTCAGGAAAATAAATAAATTATGATACTAGACTAGACATATCTTTCACCATATCAACCCGGACTAAAGTGGCCATTAAATTTGTGAATGATACATAAGTCATTGGTAGAGCACAGCAAATGGCTTATGCTCATAATTAAGTTAACTGGCTTATGATATTGTTTGGAAGATGAAAAAGGTCTAAACTTACTAACATATTGAACCTTATTTATTTATTTTGCAAACTTGGAGTAAAATCTTAAGTATAATTTTACTAGACTTTGATTTTTTTTTTCTAGATATGATAAAAGTTCATAATTAATTAAAATATTACTTTGGTAAATTAAATATCATAACAAGGTCCAACTAATTTGTATATATAGACATGCGTTACTCAATGGTGTTGTTCAGGTTCCTTTTTTTGTCATATGGATGCATGATCTATTATATATGTAAGTGCATTTTATTATTTTTTTAACAAAAAAGACACATACGCCTAATTGATGACTATTCTTGATGAATGTTGTTATGAGGAATATTATTGTGCCCAAGCCAGCTGATAGGGATTTCTTTTGCAAATTAATCAAAACACCAACCATATATATAGTTCATAAACTACTACGTACATGCTCGATGAAAACGGAGTCTAGGTAAAATTAAAATGTAGCCTTTAATAGGACGTGTAAAATTTGTCTAAAAAGTGTAAGCCTTATCAATTAATAATAGATAATTTTATATTAAATAATTATGAAGATTCTTATTTTACATAATTATTTTATATTCAAAATGATAACATGCCTGATGTTGATTGTTTCAATTTTCACAATCCATATAGATCTTATTTACACTAGAATTTCCTCTTCAATGTTCACTTGCGTGTTTTTGGATATTTTGTTGACACTTCCGAATCTTAGTAAATGGAAAATGCTACACGTCCAAACTTTTTAGTTGCCTCTTTTTGGTGGATTACTTTTTGGTTGGTTGCCTTGGAAACACGGAAAACTCTCTAAACCAAAAAAATTAGTCTGTAAATTAAATGTCCCAATTTTATAATTTTTTAAACCTAAAAATTAGTTTGAAATTAATTTTTTTAAGAAAAAGATAATTATGTAAATTTTATACGATCATCCAATAAAATTCATCATTTATTATAGGTATTGAATTTAAAAATAATTATCTTAAAATGATTCAAATAATAATTTTGATTAAATCAGCTAGTAAAATTGTTTCACTATCAATGCATTGAGATCAAACTTACTAATTTTTATCTGTAACTTCCCTGATAATGGGATCTAAAGTAAGGAAGGAAAATGAGACGGAAACAAAAAAAATTCCTAAAACTAATTTTTTTCAAAGTTTTCTTCATTAAAATTATATTTGTCCCACCTTTAATTTTTTTTCTCTTCAAAATTCTATTGGTCCCACCTTTTCAAGGAAATTAAATAAATTGAGCCCAATATTACTTAATTCCAAAATGTGCTCTTTGAAAATGTAGGAGTCCAAAGTTTAATTATTTTTAAATTTGAAGGGAAATGTACTTGAAAATGAGAAAGCAAGGTAATTGAAAATGAAAATTTACTTACTCTATTACAATCACTTCAATTACCTCTGTATATATATTAATTTTTCAATAATTGAAGTGATTGTAAGAGAGTCAGAGGTGTTAATTTTAATGTTAAAATCTTTATCATATGTTTTTTAAATTTTAACCGGTACAATTGGCTTGAAATGAACGGAGAAAAAACTCGAAGAAAGATTTAGTATTATTTTATGCAAACGATTGAGAGTAGAGTTTTATGCCTTCTTGTTTATTAATCTGCGTGTTGTGTCAGTTACTGAGGAGCATGGAGCCTAAAAGATAGTGATAATTGTTTTTGAAATTCTAAATTTTGATCCAAAAACCAACCAGCTATATACAGTAAAAACCTTGTTCTTATTAGCACACGCAATACAAGGTGAGCTTAACCTGTTGTGTGTTGTCACATTCAAAATCAATATAGTCAGATGATTAACTAGTCTTTCAAACAGTATATTCCAGAGCAAAATGATAATGAACACGTGTACCGGACCAAGTTAATTAAGGTGCTTAGGGTGTGTTTGTATTCCTGTTCAACTACGTTAAACGTAATTCAATTTGAGTAGATCAACCACATTTGTTTATACATTTACCTGATCTTTAGAGTTTCTAATTGTTAGTTATGAAATGATATATTTCAACGCAGAAGCCAATTCACGTCCCTCGTCTAAACTTTAGACTGTATTTAGATTCACAGAAAGATATTATCCCGACCCTGTTTGGATTTACGTTTGCTGGCTTCAACTTTAATTAAATTGAAGGAAAAAAAGATTTGTTTTAGCATCGTCTGAGAGTTTTGAACGTAAAAATGTAGGAAAACATGAATCACAAAATCTGATTCAAACACACTAATAATCATTGTATTAAGTTCGAATAGGATAAACTTTTTAGGATAATATTATAAAATAGGATAAATAATCATTTTCTTCCAAAAAAACAATAATAATTAGGATAATATCATGGTTTTGGCCACTGTGATTTTACTTGTACCACTGCTGGTGCTTATGAATTTTATCTTTTTATCTTTAAAAAAAAACAGTAATGGTAATTAGGATCCATATTCTAAAAAAAATAAAAATTAAGATTCATATAAATTTCAACTAACAAAGTAAAGTACGTTATTCTTTGAAATTCTTCTAAATACTCCAGAGAAAGTATTTTTTATACTGTTATTTCATAATCATAGATTTTAATGTTTAGTATTTTGTCTTTTTTAATTTATCCTCTTTTATTTTTATTTCTAACTTAAACTATTTATATATTTTAATATATTATTAATTAAAAATATGATTTATTAAATTCAAAATATTTATTTTTATTGTAAATTTTAATTATTCAAAAATAAATATTTATTCTATTCATTGCACTTTCTTAAAATACTACTGCCTACTGGTGAAGTTAATCTTGCTTCTCCAAATCCCAATCCCAATCCCAATCCCAACCTACAATTAGATAATCCACAAAAATTTTCTATAAAAGAAAAACTGAAAATTTGGCTGTGTGTGCCATTTGTCAAAGTTTGTGATAACTAATAACTGGAGTGTGGAGGTTGTGAGCAACTTTCACTGGTGTCGTCTGGTCTCCATGCACCTTCTCAAATTTCCTCGCTCTCCATCTTCCTTCGGTACTATTCCTCTTTCACTTTAAATTTTAATCTTCCATTCATAAATTGCTTAATTCATAAGAGCATTTTTGCACTCTGCATGTGGGTTTATCAAAATTGAAATTAAAATGTTTCTTAAGCATCATCAGGGAATGCGTTCTTTCTGGTGGGTCATCATGTTTTGGACATAAGAGTGTTCCGTAAGAACCAGAGATGTTTCAGAGCGTCCATATCGTGTTCGGCTGTTAGGAACGGTTCTATTGAGCAACTAAGTGATGCACGGCTTATATACTCCGTCGCTCCATCTATGGGCCACAACCAGGTATACCAAATTATCAATCATTCCAACTAAACTTAGTTTTCAATTTTAAAGTTGGTTCCATAAGTTCTTTTGGCTGTTTTGAATTTCTTAGTTTATACATGTTTATGTTTCAGACTCCTCAAGCTTGCTTGTCGAGGGTGTTCTAGTATAGTAGTATATGCTGCTGTTGTACTCTTATTCTGTTTTCCTTCTTTGGTTAGAAATACCGACAGAGATTATATCTGTTGTCACCACCTGCCACTATGTTTGAACTCGTGACATTGATGTGATTGCAATTTGGATCTACTACTTGTAACAGGAGTCTCATCCAGAATCACATTTTAGAGTTCCCGCGATTGTCAATGCTCTAGAAGAAATGCAGCTCACTTCCAAGGTACTATAAGTGATAGACATTGTGCTTTGGAATTGTTTGCATTTGTCGTCTGTATATGTCTTGGTGATATCTTCTTTTGAAAGATTTGATAATACCCTATCAGAAAATAAACCCAAATGCCTTAAAAGCAAAAAAAAAGAAGTTGTTCTCTATGTCATTGTTTCAGTTTTTGTTTTTTAGTTTTTAAAGACTATTTCATAAATCAGTTTTCAAAAACTAATTTTTGGATAGTAGTAGGGGAAGAAGATAGGGTATTATAAGAAAGAACATGAGTCAGAAAACTGAAAATAAATGTTCTGTTTTTTTTTTTCTTTTTCCAATTCAACAAAAAAGAAATGATATTTTTTTCTTTGTTTTCTTGTTTTTAAAAACAGAAAATAGTTTCTAAGAATAGGAAACAAACAGGCACTAAATGAACTACATTTTCTTCTGTGTACAAAAGCAGGCTACATTTTATTCTCTAGAATATATCACTGTCTTCTTTTGTTAATTTGCAATTTTTCCTATTTTATTGAATGACAAATTAACTTCCCTAGGGCCTAGGCAATCCATGGATATAAGGTTTGTACACATGCCAGCCAGAGAAAGCTTGTCAATTTAAGAAAAATAGACTTAACCAGATGATAAGTGGAATTGTATTGTGATTTGTGATACTGGTATGGTGGTATTAAAGAGTAAATTATTTTCATTTTCACAACTTTATTTTATGTATGATTCAGTTCCGTGGCCCAGAGGTAATTGAACTTCAACATTTTGAGCCTGCTTCAGTTGATGATATTGCAAGTGTGCATGCAAGAGCCTATGTTTCTGGGCTTGAAAAGGTAATTTATTTATTTATTAATTTTCTAATAGAAACCTGATATCTTATTAAGAAGAAATAGGGATAAACTCACAGCTCCACAATCACAAAGGATAGAACACTGAGGAATTTTGAGGGTCTGTGTCTTCCGATGCCAAAAGCCAAAAATGTCAAGATGATGCCTCTCTTAGCCCCCCTTGTTATTTATAGGCAACATGCTTTATTTCTTCAACCAACAAACTTAACTATCTATGTAACTAGCTAATTAATGGGTATCTATCATTTTTGTTGGAAAGTCGCCTTAATTTAGGTCACCCTAAGCCTGCCTTAAGTTTGGCCTCTTTGGGATGCTTTTGTTGCAGCCTCTAGACCTAATATAGTTCGGGCAATCTTCACCTTACAAGATGATTTTGTGGAGTTGAGTTATACCTTAAGCCCAAAGTCTAAGATGGTTAGAGCCTATCTCAGGTCCATTATTGAGCCACCCATATACTTCCACTTTCCAATGTCTAGTCCTGGACATGAGAGGGTGTTGTTATTGGGCCACCCACATTTATCTACGCTCCAGATGTCAAGTCCTGGGTGTGAGGGTGTGTGTTGAGATTTGACATCGATTAGAAATTTAAAAAATGGCCAATGTAGTCCTTATAAGGCTAGAGCAGTCCTTATCTTACAAGCTGATTTTGTGGGGTTAAGTTAGGCTCCAAACCCAACTTCTTAGAATTTTCCTTTGCTTCACTTGTTCTTTCTGTGAGATATTGTATATTTTAAAATTTAAATTATAATGTTTTTAATTTTACAATATACTTTGTGGTCAGGAAATATGTTAATATCTTTTATTTTATTTCCTATGTAGCTATGCTTTCTTTTTTGCCTTGCATTATCTTTCCTAATCTTTCTGTTGTATTTCCATTAAAAATGTTACATCATAAGAATTATTTACTTGTTGAATTTGTTATGTGCTTTGTCATTACTTTTATCAATTACTTCCACTTGATGCATGCTTTACTTCTGGTTCAATGCACTGTGATTATAAAACATGAAATCAAGGATTGCTGCTGCACACTGAACTTTCCACTGGGAATTTGTGCTTACAAAGATGACTTAAATTTGATTAGTCCAATCTCCACTATCCTAGTTTTTAGTTCAAGTTTTCACCATCACTAGCCATTTGCAAGCATTTAATAATTTGAATTTTATCTGATATTTTTACCATGGCATAGGTTATGGATCAAGCTGTGGAGAAAGGCCTTATTTTCCTTGATGGTTCAGGACCAACATATGCCACTGCCACTGTAAGTGCTTTGCTAAGAGCTTTATGATTCTTTCCCAAGCTTGTCAAAGGTCATTCTATGCTTGAAACTTTATATTTTAGTTCATTTTGGTAGTAAATACATTTACCAATGGAAAATATTACGGATATTGTGTTTTTTGCATTCTTATGGTGGTATTCATGATGCAGACCTTCCAGGAGTCAATAGTTGCAGCCGGTGCTGGATTAGCCTTAGTTGACTCAGTGGTGATCTCTTAACCTGGCATGTCCATCTCTTGGTAATAATCTGTGTGTGTGTTTTGGGGAGGGGTAAGTGAGTGGATATGGATATGTACATATCTACTTCTTCTGGTGACTTCATACTGGAAAGGACTATTTGTGTGTGTGTACCTTTTTTGTATCTTTAAGCTTGTGTTTGGTAGAGGGGGTTAAGGAGAGAAATAGAGAAGAAATAGGTGGGTCCCACACCTTCTACACTCTACTTTAATTTAAATATCTCTCTTCTATTTTCATCATCTCAACCAAACACACTATAAATGTTTGGGGGAGGTGGGGAGTCACAGATATAACAAGTTTTGGAACTCAAATGTGTGTTCTTGATTGGCTTTTGTTGTGTCCAATATATTCTAAAGAAAAAATCATTCTTGACTCCCCACTTACTGGCTTAAGCTTTTAGAAAACATGATACCAAAGCCTGCATGACCAAATGGTCAAGATTTTGATCCTTGCCACCCCTATTCTTCATAATTAAGTTGAATTTCTGCACAAGGTGCTCATCATGTCCATTGTCTATGCTTTAAGTTGGCTCTTGCATGAGGGGTTTTTCAGAGATATAAAAATCCGAGTCCTCCAACTAATATAGTTAAGGCTTTTAGAATAGTTGGTTTTGGACATAAATGTTTCAAGAAGTAAAGTGAACTAGGGATATATTTCTGAGTTGGATGTAAATTTCTCCTGTTCAATTTCATATTCAGGTTGCATGTTCAAAGATAAAGGGAGATGCACCCACTGGTTTTGCTCTGATAAGACCACCAGGACATCACGCAGTTCCACAAGGACCTATGGGATTCTGCATTTTTGGAAATGTGGCCATTGCAGCCCGTTATTCTCAGCGTGTTCATGGATTGAAGCGTGTGTTTATAATTGACTTTGATGTTCATCATGGGAATGGAACAAATGATGCTTTCTATGATGATCCAGATGTATTTTTCCTTTCATTTCACCAAGTAAGCTACTAATTTGGTCCCAGCTCTGATTATATTTTCTTGTGCTTCATTGATTCTGAAATGCCACCTGTGTTCAATGATTCTCTTTTCTTTTTGTAATGTTAGCTTATTGATGTGTATATTTTCTTGTGCTTCATTGATTCTGAAATGCCACCTGTGTTCAATGATTCTCTTTTCTTTTTGTTATGTTAGCTTACTGATGTTGTAGAAGCCATGTTAGCAGAGCTATCTTTGGCTCAAATGTGAAGGAGAGAAACATTACGTGAAGATAAGAAATAGGACAAGGCATAAAATGTGCTAAAATGTGAAGAAAAAAATAGAAGCCTTGCTATGCTTAATGACTTTTTGTTGCTCAGGATGGAAGCTATCCCGGTACTGGTAAATTTGATGAAGTTGGAAGTGGAGATGGTGAAGGAACCACATTAAATCTGCCTCTTCCTGGAGGTTCAGGTGATACTGCTATTAGAACTGTGTTCGATGAAGTCATTGTACCATGTGCTCAAAGATTTAAACCAGACATCATTCTTGTTTCTGCTGGGTGAGTCTTTCTCTGAATCATTCTCATCAATGCAAACACGGAATAAACACCTTATCAATTTTACCAAGTTTATTCCATCACACGGGTTGAATTTTAGGTTCTCAAGCAACTTACAATCTTAATTCTGCCATGAAATTTGGATTGGATTTTTAATACAATAAAAGACTGCTTCATATAGATTGTCGCCAATCTCATTTTCACACGTCGAGTTTCATGTTCATTTGTTAGGTATGACGGCCACGTGTTGGATCCACTAGCTAATCTTCAATATACAACTGGAACATATTACATGCTAGCGTCCAGTATCAAACAACTAGCGAAAGATTTATGTGGGGGCCGATGTGTGTTTTTCTTGGAGGGAGGATATAATCTGAAGTCTCTTTCATATTCCGTGGCAGACACATTCCGTGCTCTTCTTGGGGACCGAAGCTTGGCATCTGAGTTTGATAACCCTAACATTTTGTACGAAGAGCCATCTACAAAAGTTAAGCAAGCTATTCAGAAGATAAAACACATTCATTCCCTGTGAGGTCAAAATAGAAACTGACATGACAAGCATCTAAATGTCTAGCATTAATAATTTCCTTTTCTGTGGGTTCAATCTATAAGTACATGTCTTTACACTCTTGGGTGGGCATTCTCCCACTTATCACATAGAAGCAAAACCATTGTACAGGATTGCTTGTGGTCTTTGAACGAGTCTCCAGTTACAGTTTCTATATGCCATGCAGCCATATTGATCATGTGGTCATAGCCATATACATAAAGGAGTAAACCCTAATTTTATATATTTACTTCATTGAGGAACACTAGCAACACAATTTTTAACACACTCTTATTAGCACATTCTCTCTATCAAATGAAACCCATGTAAGTCTCACCAAATGATGCATGCCTCGTAATTTTTTTTAATGGGTTTCACTTTCCATTTCGTGAGTCATATGTAGCTTTTACCCAATAATAAAGAGTTGAATGCATTAATAGGATCTCTAAGAACTACCGAACATGTTACTTGTGGGAGAATTTTTATAATGCCATTCTTTGTAGATTCAATAGTGGCATTTACTGTGTCTGTGTTGTAGGAATCTGCTACTTGAGCCTTGTTAGATAGATCAAAAGCCTCCTCCTATTGGGCTAGGTGGGTGTATCAATTATCATGTATGTTAGCTTCTTTGATTTTTTTTTTTATTATCAGCAAATCAAAATATATTAAATAGATGACCACCTGGCTAATCTCAATCCCCGGCTTCTTTTACTTGCTTTTGCTTTCATATGCACCTGCCTCCCTTGTCATTCCAATAACAAGTAAGAGTTCATAATTTGTAGTAGTAGTTTGTATTTAATTTGGAATATTAAAAAACATTGTTTTATATTTTATTTTCTATTTGGGCTTTCAATAAAAAAAATAGGATAAATAATCATTTTCGTTTTTGAATGTGTATATGACACTAACAAATTCGTTTCCAAAAGATGAAAATTTAAAATTTAGTCCTCAAAAGTAAAAAAAAATGAGACAAATTCATTTATCCGTTAACTTTCGTCTATTGTCGTTAATGAAAGAACATACGTGACACATATTTATCAGCATTTTATACATTCACGAACAAAAATGATTATTTATCTAAAAAAATATTATTATTTCAAGCATCCTTCCCACATCTTCTTTGTGATTCAAAATTTCTGTCAATTAATTTCAATATTATTAATTAAATTAAAGATTATATGAATGTCTATTTATTGTTGTTTGGTCTAAATTATAAGTATCTTCATTGAAACCATTCATATTTTAGTATTTTCATAAAATGAATCTAACATGTTCTACTTGAAACTAATCGTGTGTTTATTTATAAGATTTTGTTAATGAGTATTGTAACTTTTAAAGACGGTTAAAATATAGTTTATTAAACCAATATTATTTTAAAAAATAAATTTTAATGAGTTTTTACATTTTTAATATAGTATAAAATTTTCATTTATACTCTTAAGTATACTTGACATAATAGATCAAAATGTTTGACATTCTTCTTATATATAAATTGGAATAGTTATCAGTGTTTTTAAGAGCTATTATTTAATGAAAGTACTTTTTTAGATTTTTTTTCTTAATATCTTATTTAGTTCAATTAATTTTTTCATCTTTATTTTTAAATTTAATTTTCATATTTTTTGAAAAAAATTAACAATAGTTAAAAATAACCTTGTATTTAAATATAAATTAATTATAAAAAATCTAAAATTTAATTTATATAAAATTATTTATTTATTACGAATTTTAATTATAATTTAATTTATATATTTAAAACTATTCATTCCGTATGAACTTTTGTTATAGAAAATAAACGTTTATCTTTTGCATTATACATGTTAAAATATTAGTCTGATATTAATTTTTACGATAAAACTATCCATCTGATTAGCAATTCATTCTTCTTTTATTGATTAATTCGACGTCAAAATTGACGTTGACATGGAATGAAATTACGATTGGACTATTAAAAGTGATTTCTCCATTGAATTTAGTGCCTTTCTTATTCGTAGTAATTATTATTTGTAGTAATTTCATTTAGAAAATGTTACTACTTTATGTAATCCTCATAACCCCACATGCAGACCATTAATGGCAAAAAATTACAAGCCACATCTAAAATGTAACTAATTACAACCTCAAATCTCAAGAGCAAAAGCAAAATAAACAATAATAAATGTACACCGACAAACACATGCAGGACTAATAACATTATTATGACAGAAAAATACTTAAGCTCGTCTGGTTAGTGGCAGGTTTTTGAATATTAGTTTTCACATGCAATTTTCCAAAAACATGTTAGATTAAAATAAATCTGAGATGATTTTTAATTCAGTTTTAAAATAAGTTTAGATTTTTTTAAAAAATATTTGTAAGAATAATTTTTAGTTTGAAAAAATACTTTCACTACATTTTACATCATTATTATTGTAGTTGAGTTGTGACTACTATTATTCACACCACTGTGATTATGACGCTTTTACGTTTGAATTTTAACTTTTAAATATGAAATAAATTGTATTACAAGAAGAATATTTATTTTATATATATCCATAATTTCTGACGAAGTTTAATAATCACTGTTTTTAATCAGAATTATTTCATACTAATATCATAATCAACAAAAAAAATTATCATCATACTTGACATTTTTTTTATCTCTGTTGTCGTCACCAAAATCATTATACAAGCATGCACACTTTTAAATTAATTTAACTAAAAACAAAACTAATTTTTAAAAATTAAAAACGGTTAGTTTTTAATTTTTTTAAAACTTATAACTAAAAATGACGCAAAACATGCCCTTAAATTAATATTTTTCAAAATAAGAAAGGCGTACTAAATATTCAAGGGAGAAATAATTTTTATTAGTCCAATCGTGATTCCATTCCATGCCCTACTATTATACGTGAAACAAGGATTTTCCTGTTTGTTGAAAGGAAAAAAAGGAAAAAGAAAGCATGAAGGAAATATTTTTCTTAATTTTTTTGGCGTGTTTTCTTCTTATCAAACACCATTTAAGAGAATTTATAAATAATAATAAAAATTTTAAAAAGAGAGGAAAATTAAATTAACAAACAACTTTATTTTGGTTTCTAACAATGTATTGTTTTTATTTGAATATTAAAATATTTTTAAAATAAAAATAATCAATTAAGTCAAATGCTACCGAAATAAATATATTGCACCATTTAGCGGTGTTAGAGTTACTATTCCCTTGTAAAAAGGAATAATTGGTGTTTTCTTTTTCTACATCATAAGTATTCTCGTGTGATAAACTAAAATAATTTTGTACGGAATTTTTATATATAATATCTTTTATAATATATTTTTAAACATATTTTGTATTTTAGAAAACATTTTTCAACATTACATTTAATAATTAATACTTAACTTTTTATTTTTGCTATTCCAACTAAGATGTAAAGAGTTTGATTTATTTAAGATTCCATGTTTTGATTATAATTATTTTGAAAAATAATTAATAAATAGGAGATAAGTTTTATTCCGATATTCATATTCCCTTTAATGGATTGCATGCATGCATGCCTGTCTCTCATATTAGTTGAAACTCAATGTAATTTCCACATATGGAAGACCCTCACCTATAAACACTTAACCAGTTATCTTCAAAATGACTAAATTTTTAATACTAAAATTTCAGCGTCAAGGTTTCTTAATTATTGTTTTAAACACACTGTAAACACAGTCGTCAATATTTCGAAAGGATAGATTGACAGATGAAAAAACAAGCCATCTAAGTTACCCAATTGTTGGGTTGGTGATTATAAAATGACAAAGAATGTGTACTTAAAGTCTTTCTTGTGGAAAACAAAGTAAACAACAAAAGCCTTCGATCTCGTCAAAAATAGAAATGGTGATAGAAGGTGAAGAGTAGCTAGAGAAGCTTTTGGTTTTCACATTGCTATGTAGAAATGCCACTGTTCCCCTATAATATTAATTATAGATATATGGTTTCTATTTCTTGGCCATGGTTTACAAGTGGCATGACGATAAAATTAATTAAGCAGAATCAAAACACAGCTTGTTTATGAATCAACATTGTGCCGGCAAAAGGTGCGTGACCTACCAACTAATGCATGACGCAAGATCTCATCAACTTTTATCCTTTAGTGAAGCGTAATGATGGTTAATGAATCAGATACTAAGCCACAAAACCATCCACTATAATGCAACAAAATTATTTGTGTTTGTTATATTTGTCTGATTAAGTATACTAGAATAACGCTAATTTTCATAGGATCATGCTGCTAAAAATAGATGAAGATCGAAGACTAGTAGAAGCTAGGAATCGAAGTTGGTGGAAGGAAGAATACGAGAATGGGACTGATGCTAATATAATTAGTGGGTGCAGCTGGCAGAACTTACGAAAGGTGCTTCTTTTCATAATTAAGAAGCGGAAAATAAGGGGGGGAAAAATGAACAAAGGGACTTTCTTGTTAAATGTGATATATTTCCTATGAATGTGAACAGCAAGAAAAAACAATGCCTCTAATTAAGCATTCAGAATCTTTAATTACCACGTAAATCCTCCTCTATCGGTGCAAATTGCAATAATTAAGATTTCAAATGGGCTGCCTTTAATATTTTAATGATTTTATCTTTAGGGTACAAATATCAACTGCCCGTAACACTGGGTCAATAGCTTCGGTTAAAATGATTCATGCCTGGGCGAAGGTGAGCAAGAACACTTATGACACATGCTATTCAAAGTTCAAACCATGTAAAGAAACCATTTTCTGATGTCAGAGGCCCACCATTGAGCATATACTAGTGGTTAGTAAATAATTAGAATTAAAGGTGCAAATTAATAAGTATATACTACTTATTCACGCCCATGTTTATCCACAACTTAATTATTTATATCAAATATGAGATGTTGCAGATTAAAAATTGTACCCTCTCATATTAACGCTCAATAAATATATAAATAAGTAAAATATTGTCCAAATAGTTTTTTTACGGTTGATGACTTGTCCCGTTTCACAGACTTAGTTTGAATTTAAGAAATTATATTTGGCATATTTTTAGGATGAGTTTGAATTATTCTTTTTAAAAACTAGAATTTTTAAAAAAATTATGTATTAATAGTAAAAAAAAATAACTTAATAAACTATGTTTTGTTTGACATAATATTATATTTATATTGATATCTTTTATTTTAAAATCTGTATTGTAACATATACCTTAATTTTAGTTATATTCTTTTTAATTTTACAATTTAATTATATAATATTAAGATTAATATATTGTGTCTCCAATCTGGATTGATTAGTCTTAATTCAAAAGTTGTCGGATTTTGACCATGTTGAAGTTAGCTAGAGTTCACAAAATTAACCTTTTTAAGATTTTGTGCCCAACAAAGAAAGTTAACTTGTTCTAACCCATCTTAAATTGTACAGTAAATAGCATCTAGTTTTTTATGGAGGTTAAATTTAAAAATTACTTTACCGTGGTTTAAGTAAATCAGTCAAAAAGCGAAGCCGAAATTATATGCACATGACTCCTATTATTGACTCGTCCCACGATTTATTAGAATTTCTTTTATTTTTTCCCCTACTTTGAGACTAATTTAAATTTGGGAACATCTTTCTAGTCATCGATGGAGTGTCCACACTATTGAAGACTGTTCTTTTTAAGTAGTACTACTAGAAAGAAGGCACAAATAGGAAATAATAAAAAAATAGGAGTACAAATATTACAATATATAGATTAATTGACGAGGAAACCTAATCGTCATGCCTTCATGGATTATGCTAGCAGGTGGGAGGGAACTAGAAATTGACAGTTAAAAAAAGGAGGAAACATGAATCATGGAGATAAGGCAGGTCTTAATATTCCCATAGTACTCCCTAACTCAAATAATTATGTACAATAATTTGATGTTAAATTATCATTAACAACGCAATTTCTATTGTTAGCTTCCATGGCCTATTTCCTGGGCCCTACTTAATTTCTTTGGTGGTATTCCACGCAAACGCCGACTTTCTTCTAGCAACTCATTTCTTTTTCTGAATCATAAATCATATTCAGGCCCAAATTTCTCTCTCTCTTACTTTATTTAACTATATAGTATATTCTTTGACAAACTTGACATTATAAGCCAAAGTCCCCCACTCCACAAAAACTAAAATTAACCAAATGATGGCTTGTGGAAGTGTCAACCTTCCTCCTGGCTTTTGCTTCTCTCCAACTGATGAAGAACTCGTCCTTCACTTTCTCTGTTCCAAGGCTTCTCTACCATGCCATCCCAACATCATTCCAGAGCTTGACCTCTCTCTGCTTGATCCATGGGAATTAAATGGTATGTATGTCTCAATGTCATTGCTTAATTAGGTCGCTGTTCAATTTTCAATATATATATATAACTAATCACATAACCATATGCATGCATGGATGGATCCAAAACAAATAAAAGAAATCACACACATGTCTTGTACTTGTATTCATTATATCTTTGTGTTGTACATTTATGCATATTTAGGTAAGGCGTTGTCAAGTGGAAATCAACACTATTTCTTCACCAAAGTGAAGGAGAACAGATCCACAGAAAATGGGTATTGGAAGGAAATAGGAGTCATGGAACCAATAGTATCCTCTTCTGAAAAAGTGGGGATCAAGAAGTACCTTGTGTTCAACCTTGGTGAAGCTCCACAAGGCACTGAAACCAGTTGGGTCATGCAAGAATATCATATTTGCTCATCCGGGTTTAACACTACTACTGCATCTAATTGTGCAAGTACTCGCGGAAGACGAAAAACTGTAAGTGATGACTAATTATTAAAATTTATATTAAGACAATTAATTAATTAATTAATTACATGGCAAATTGAAGAACTATTTGTGCTAATAATTTTCTAATGTACGTTGTGCAATACAGGATCAATGTGGGAGCAAATGGGTATTGTGCAAAGCCTATGAAAAGAAAAGTTGTCAATCCCAACAAGGTGTAAATTGTTACAGCGATGAGGATGACTGCGGAACTGAGCTTTCATGGCTAGACGAATTTTATATGTCGTTAGATGATGATCTTGAAGAAGTTATGAGCCTGCCTAGCTAATTAATTAGACTTAGATTGAATAATATGTATTAGGATATTAATTTGCATGTTAGAATTTTATAATTTACATGTATTTTGAATGGAAGATTAGTGAGTAGTCTCCAGTTAGTTACATGCAGCACAAAGATGTAATGTGTACGTATTTAATTAATTAATCATAGGTAATAGCCTTTTTGTTGTCTCCTTTCAAACGTCCTTATGCATCCAAGAGGATATACTTTGCTTTTGGAATGTAGCTTACATACTTTTGTATCTTTTCCTACTTGAAACTTCTTTTTTATATAATTACTTTTTACTTTTTTCCATTTCTATTTCTATTTGAAATGGCCTTCTCAGTCTCAACTAATAGAGCACACGATTGCACCGAATGGTAGACGATATTTCTCAAAATTCATCTCACCGTTTTATACTTTACCCAACGGAATTAATTTTCAACGAACCACAGAGAATCAGACATGAGTGTGGGTCTCACCACCGGGCACTGGCCACTCTATTATAAATTTATATTTCTTAAATAAGCAAGTTTTGTCTCGTTATACTTTGAATCCATTTTTTATTACTATTTTTTTTTTGTTAGTTTTCCCACGTATATATCTGCTTCTTTGGAGATAATTGTGTTTAAGATAAGGTCAGATATTAAATGTAATCATCTCTCATCGCAAATTCAAACTTTAATTTATCATATTACGAAAAATTAATCGTTTTCGTTAGATCAAACCTCTTTAGTTTTTCATTACCCTTTTCATTATCTCCACAAGGCTTAAAAAGCATAAACTTATTTTGCTTACTAGATGACACTGGCATTTACCTTAAGATTAATTACTCGTTTTGTCCTAATATATATGTACAATTAATCTTTACATTTTAACATTGAAACTAGTCATTAATCTCCGAGCAAAGTTCTAACGAGTACAATTATAATTACTAGAGAGCATCGACGTAAATATTTACACAATATTCTTATTCACTCTTTGATTACTTCAATATTCACTTGAAAAAACATTAGTGATGAAATGATTTATATTTAATCTTTAATAAGTTTGTCGCTAATATTTTGGGATGATAATATTATAGTGAAGAGAAAGTAATTTTTGTTACTAAATTTTGTCACTGATACATTAATATTTTTTGTAGTGACTGCTTTGTGTCTTTTGAATGCAGTGCAATTTCTCTATTTTATAAGGAAATTCAATTATTTATTTATTTGGTCGGACAAGTTATATATGGATCAATTAACGCTAATTTCTCTATTTTATATGCTACAATGAATGTTAACTTAACTTTATATTTAATGCTTCTAAAAAATACCTATCTTATGCTTAATTCTTCAAAAAAAAAAAACTTTATATCTAATGCAATCTTATCTTGTATATAGTATGTTCACGTATTTAATACTGCATTTTCATCTTTGGGACAATGAGTATATTTCCTTGTTGACTATCTAATGCATATGCATTCAAAATCTTTATCTTGTTGACTATTTCACAGAATACTTGAGGCCTTATTCATTTCATGCATCCTAGCTACTTGGTTTACATGTTTTATTTCTCCATTATAGTCAATGCGGGGTTTTGGTCTTCAATTTTTAATTATTGCACAATAAAATTCGGCCACGTTATCTTTTTACAGCAATATTCCTAATACAGTTTTTTTTTAAAAAAAAAAATACAATAACGCATAACAAATTGAGTGGATCTCAATCCCACATGTGCCCCCAATTGCTCATGAAGTTGAGACCTCAACATTGTTCTTAAAATAGAGACCCCAACATAAGCCATGAAAATTAAGTAGAGCTCCCACTTGAGTGCATAACCACCAAAACAAAACGAACGAACGCGTGAGATTTCTCTCTTTCTAGTTTTCATCCAAAAGAAAAAGAGCAAAAGACAACATTTGAGAAAGCAAACATTAGGAAGTGGCGGGGATCGAAGAACAAGGCAGAAGCAGGGATGGTGTTTAGAACTAACGAAACAAAAGAAATAATATGCTATTCAGCAACCATGATAACAACAGAAGGGATATGGAATAATGATGACCCTTTGAAATATTCTCTCCCTCTCTTCATCCTGCAATTAATGTTGATTGTCATTGTCACCCGTTTATTTGTCTTCATACTCAAGCCCCTTCGCCAGCCACGCGTTATCTCTGAAATGTTGGTTAGTGATCCCTTTAATTACCATATATTAATTTTCTCATATTTAATTTATATAGTTAGTTAACAAATCATCTTAATTAATGTTGCATGCATGTGTACGTGTACGTGTACGTGTAGGGAGGCATATTATTGGGTCCTACGTTTCTTGGGAAAAACACAGTATTTTTTGATGCAGTTTTTCCTTCAAGAAGTAGGATGTTGATTGAAACAATGTCAAACGTTGGTATCCTATACTTTATGTTCTTGGTGGGAGTGGGGATGGACGCATCAGCATTAAGAAACATAGGTAGAAAAGCAGTGGCCATAGCAATTCTTGGCATGATCTTGCCTTTCTCATTAGGAGCTTTATTTGCCTCCTTTCTTATCAGACTCAGCGAAGAAGATAGCAGAAGTGGCGCCTACATCATATTCCTTGGTGCTATTCTCTCTGTTGCGTCATTTCCCGTTCTTGCCAGAATCCTCGCCGAGCTCAAATTCATCAACACAGAGTTAGGAAGGGTTGCTCTTTCATCTGCGCTCGTTAATGATATTATTTCTTGGATGCTCTTGATTGCGTCCATTACTATGGTAGAGAATGAGAAGCCTTCTCTGTCTATCTTGATGGTTTTCGGTTCATGTGCAGCGTTTATTGCTTTTAATATTTTTGCTGTGAGACCTCTGATCTTGTTGATAATAAGGAAAACCCCGGAGGGTGAAGCATTCAGTGATTTCTATATTTGCCTGATACTATCAGGTGTCATGATCTCAGGTCTGATCACAGATGCTATTGGGACACATGCTATCTTTGGAGCATATATTTTTGGTTTGACAATCCCAAATGGACCACTCGGACTCACTCTTGTGGAAAGGCTCGAGGACTTCATCTCATTACTTTTGCTCCCTCTATTTTTCGCCACTACTGGCCTCAGGACTGATCTTGGACTCCTCAGAGGGTTCTACTCATGGGCTATTTTGATCAGTCTTATTGCTTTGTCTTGCATTGCCAAAATCGTTGGAACTATGGTCGCTGCAGTCTATTATCAAATGTCAATTCGTGAAGGAGCAGTCCTTGGCTTGCTCATGAACACAAAAGGCGTTATTGAAGTTATTGTGCTTAACATTGGCAAGGATCAGAAGGTATATATCTTGTTCAAGCTAGCTAATAAGCATCTCTTAATTTCACTACAAAAGTAATTCAATCACTAGCTAGAGAAATTATCTCTCTTAGTTTGAATTTATCTATTAGTTGTTACTTGATGTTATTTTTCAATTTGTATTTTAAATAATCATTATCTACTTGATGGTATCATCTTCAATTTATATTTCAAATAGTTGTTACTTAGAATAGGCTGTTACCCAATTCTATTGTACAGCCACTTCTGATGTATTTCACATTACAGATCAATGAAACATATTCATTCAAATTATTTCTCAATATCTGCCATCCTAATGAATTGCTTAATTACAGGTTTTGACTGACGAATCATTTGCATCGATGGTGATTATAACCTTACTAATGACTGGTATAATTGTACCTGGGATATCAGCTATATACAAAACATCAAAGGGGATCATACCTTACAAAAGAAGAAATATTCAAATGTCTCAAACAGACACAGAGTTCAGAGTCCTGGTGTGCATCCACAGCCCTCGAAATGTGCCAACAATGATTAACCTCCTTGACGCCTCTAACCCAACAAAGAACTCTCCAATATGCATTTACGTGCTCCATTTGACCGAACTCGCCGGCCATGCATCTGCATTACTCGTTGTTCACAATCAATACGGGAAGAAATCAGATCAAATTGGCAATGGAGGCTACAACAGAACTCAAGCTCAATCTGACCACATAATCAACGCCTTTGAAAACTATGTGCAACAAGCTTCACACATCTCAGTGCAGCCCATGTCAGTAGTCTCCCCTTACTCCACCATGCATGAGGACATATGCAATGTGGCTCAGGACAAGCGTGTGGCCTTCATAGTCGTCCCTTTCCACAAACAACAAATGGTTGATGGCGGAATGCAGGATATGAACACGTCGTTTCGCACCGTGAACCGAAATGTTCTGACCAAAGCGCCTTGCTCGGTTGGGATCCTTGTGGATAGAGGCTTCAATTTCTGCAACCATTTGGCTCCAGATCAAAAGGCTCACCATGTGGCAGTGTTGTTCTTTGGAGGGCCTGACGATAGAGAATCCTTGAGCTATGGATGGAGGATGTCAGAACATCAATCCATAAACCTCACTGTGATGCGTTTTGTTCATGAAGAAGAAGTGATGCATTGTCATAGTCATAGTGGCGGCGACCGTGATGATGAACCAAGTGTACTAACAGTGAAAACGGATAAGGACACTCAGAAGCAAATTGATGAGAAGTTTATACATTGGTTTATGACAAGTCATGCAGATGATGGTGGTTCAGTTGTTTATGTTGAGAAAAGGGTCAACAATGGGGAGCAGACAGTGGCAGCAATAAGGTCAATGGATGATGTGCATGGCCTTTTCATAGTTGGGAGAAGCTATGGAATTAGTTCACCACTCACAGCAGGATTCACTGATTGGAGTGAGTATCCAGAGTTAGGGGCAATTGGGGACTTGTTAGCTTCATCAGATTTTGCAGCCACTGCTTCAGTGTTGATAGTGCAACAATACGTTGGGGAAGGGATAGAAGGAGATCATGGTGGCTTGGGAACGTCTACAAACGTCATGATGACAAACGAAGAATATGTCACACAAAATAAAGGATATCGTTCAACACCTCCAAGGTGATCACACAATTTGTTCAATGAAGAACAACCTTGGTGATCGAGTAAGCTATGTATATCTATCTTTGTGCCTAGTGATCCAAGTCCTACAATACAAACTTAAAAGAAAAAGGCTTCCACAGACTTTTTTCTTTTAAGTTTGTCTAGTGTGATTAATTACAAAATGCATAAGGAAAGAGATATATAGTATGAAATTGTAGAATACAAAATCTTAGGTTGGTGAGGAAGTAGATACCATGTAAAATTATTTTTTATCTTCACTCTTGAAGGGTCATATGTTTTACTCCTATTGGTAAGCTTTTTTTCATTCTGCATAGCAGAAATAAATAGATCGAGTTTAATAGGAAATATATAGACACTTTCACATTCTGCATATAGCAGACGTTCCTTGGTTGTTTCAACAATTCAAAAACTCGTATCATTAATATTTTTGAGCAAAGATCACAATACAAATTAAGAAAGAACGAAATAAAATAAATAAAAAAATATGGATAAATATAACTTTTCGTTATTCAGTTTTATACATTTAACTGATTTTATATGTTTTGCAAACCAAACCACCGCTTAATTAGAGTGAATCCATGTTCTTCATATGAGACTTCTATAGCAGCTGTTGCAAGTGTCAAGCGATGACAGATAACAAAATGGCAATAGCGAGTCCAATATTAATACTTGGCCACATATTCCCTTGCCTATAGTATGAGTGTGCACCATTCTGTAAATAACAATGAAAAACATGAGATATACATATACTAGTGGTTAATGTATGTAATTGTAATTTAAGTTTAAGTTGTCAAAGGAAATATTACCGCATTGGGACTTGGTGCTGGTGATGGTGTCTCTTCTGAATCGGTTGTAGCAATATCGTCAGCAAGTGGTGCTGGGGGACTTCTCCGAATAATAGTTGTAGGTGCTGGAGCCAGAGAAAGTGCATGGTGTCTCTCGTGCTTGTGCTTGTGCTTGTGTCTTCTTCTCCTGTGCCTGTGGGGAGGGGGGGGTGGCGTGTCATCTTCAGGTGCTGGTGCTGGTGTTGGCGTTTCAATCGCTGGCGTTGGTGCTGGTGTCGGTGTGTTACTTAGTGGTGAGGGAACAGGTGATGATTTTGGTGCTTTCTTTTTGTGTGCAGGTGCTGGTGCTGGTGTTTCTTTGGCTGGTGTTGGTGCTTTGGATGGTGTTGGGGATACTTTTGGAGTAGGCAATGGTGGTGCATCAGCTGGTGGTAATGGCAGTGGAGGGGGTGAAATGGGAGCTTTCTTGGGTGGGATTTTGGGGGATGGGGGTTTTGGACTTAATGCTGGTGTAACCTTGGGGACTGGTGGCTTCACAGGAGCAATTTTTGGAGGCAAAGTTTTGGGAACAGGTGGTTTCACCGGAGCTATTTTTGGAGGTGTAGTTTTGGGAACTGGTGGTTTCAGTGGAGTGGAGGTTGGTGGTAAAGCCTTGGGAACTGGTAATTTAACTGGAGCAGATGATGGTGGTAAAGGCTTGGTATCAGGTAATTTCACAGGAGCAGAAGTTGGAGTTGTAACTTTGGGCACTGGTAATTTAACAGGAGCAGATGTTGTTGGAGATGTAGCTTTTGGAAGTGGTGATTTCACTGGAGCAGATGTTGTTGGAGATGTAGCTTTTGGAAGTGGTGATTTCACTGGAGCAGATGTTGTTGGAGATGTAGCTTTTGGAAGTGGTGATTTCACAGGAGCAGATGTAGTTGGAGACGTAGCTTTTGGAAGTGGTGATTTCACAGGAGCAGATATTGTTGGAGATGTAGCTTTTGGAAGTGGTGATTTCACAGGAGCAGATGTTGTTGGAGATGTAGCTTTTGGAACTGGTGACTTCACAGGAACATATGATGTTGGAGATGTGGTTTTAGGAACTGGTGATTTCACAGGAGCAGATGATGTTGGAGATGTGGCTTTTGGAACTGGTGAATTCACAGGAGCCTGAGTGGTGATTGGTGTTTTGCTAGAAGTGGGGGAAGCTGCAGTTGGCAATTTGGAGGGTGCAGCTGTTGTTGTTGGAGTAGAAGTGGGAGAAGTTGCTGCTGTTGGTGGTTTCTTTGAGGTGGAAGGAGTTGCAGCCACAACGGGTTGTTGTTTGGCTACTGATGGTTTGCTAGAAGAGGGGGAAGTTGCTGTTGGCAATGTTGAGGGTGCAGTTGGATTTGTAGTTGGCAATGTTGAGGGTGCATTTGGAGTTGTGGTTGGCAATGTTGAGGGTGCAACTGGGGTTGTGGAGGGCAATGTAGAGGGTGCATTTGGCGTGGTTGTTGGCAATGTAGATGGTGCATTTGGGGTTGTGGAGGGCAATGTAGATGGTGCATATGTGGTTGTTGTTGGCAATGTAGAAAGTGCATTTGGGGTTGTGGTTGGCAAATTGGAGGGTGCTGAAGGGGTTGAAGGTTGCCAATTGGAGGGTGTACCTGTTGGTGCTTGGGCATTGATTGTGGCTAGCGGGTAGCAGAGGCTAGCTAAAGCCAATACCCATAACACTGCAGCCATTGTTGGAAGTGATTTGGTAGGGAAAGTTAGCTTGTTATTTATAGCATGTGATATATAGTTATGATAGGATTAAAAGGTTGAGACGTAGAAGACATGGTGCATGTAAGAGGAGATGTAGCATTCGTGTGATTGCATCATTTCCACCAATGAGAATGTAAACAATTGAAAAAGCATAGCTTTTCTTGCATCAAGGGGACTACGAAATCAGAACTTTTTCTCTTGGGATTTAACTGCCCACGGTTGCATGTTAATGAGAATACAATTTTACCTATTATGTCTACATACGACCTATATCTTAGTACGGGGTCATCACCTTCTGTTAATATCTGATGAACCAATATACCAGTGTGATTGAGATGTTTTCTCTTTCCCACTGGTTATCTCAGAGTAAGCACCAAGCTTTGCTCCTAAAGAATGAAAAGATACAAAATCAACTTGATGATGCAGGCAGGCACGTTATAGAGGAAGTGGGATCACCAAATTTCATATTCTAGAACAATATATTTAATTATAATCTTAGTGCTTTTATATTGTATATACTTAATTGTTTCAATATTTTATTTTTGTTATATAATAGTAGTTGAGTATTAATGTTTTCTTAATTAATTCACTTTTCAGTTTCTAAACTAATTTCTGTTCTATTTTTCCGCATATAATACTTGTAATCCATCTTATGTTATATTCCCTTGAGTGTCGGAGACTCTTGCCACCTCTATAATACGTACTAGCTAGCAACTTGTCCTTGTTTTTGTTGTTTTATGCTGAGAGTGGTTTTGTCCAAATGAGGAATTTGTCACTCATGTCTAAAACAAGACTAATAACAGTGTCTTGTCAACATACACTACACACATACATAACTCATGATAATATATAACGCATGCATTAACGCCCACTTTAGCTCAAAAGAATGACCCAACTTTAGTTTTGGCTTTGGATCGAGCATAATTAACCTTTCAACCCAACAAAAGAATGACCCAACCTGCTCCTTTGAAGCCCAATGAAAACACAAATAAAAATAAGGCCCATGAACAAATCCTTTGTACTCCCACGAACAAATCTCTTTAGTGTGTACTTATTTAAAAAGGCAAATCAAGTTTGATGTCTCTATTTCATATACCTCTAACTAAAAAATAACACCTTAGTAAAACTAATACTAATAGGGAATGTAATTTTTAGTGCTACGTATTAGTATTCTGTAATTGTAAGGAGAGGAGCGAGATTTCTATCCTACAAAACCAATTTCTAGTTACTTCTTTTTTCTCAATATGCGAGATTTCTATCCTACAAAACCAATTTCCGTTCTCTTCCTGGGGTGTAATACCTTAATTAATTTAATGCTGTAACATCCCTATTAAGAATAAGGGTGTTGTAATTTATAAACTGTTCTTCACTGTCTTAAAAATGTGTTGACAGTGTTAATGCATACTCCTAAGTTATATTACAGTACATTTTCTAGTGAAATTAGTGAGTTATCTATCAGATGCGCGATCCAATTAAGACCACACTAACTCTCCAAAGTGAAGTCATTTTGTTTAGATGAACATAAAGCATGAAGCTCCTTTCCATGGTAGTTGCATTTGCATATATCAAACTTTGTGGAGACAGTATCATAGCCAGAGATTCAGACTACACTATGTAGTTTGTGCATGATTTCAGGCTTTGTGCGATCAATTTGTATATTTATATAGATCTTATATCAAACAAGGTACATCATATAACGAGTTAACATCCACGTAGCTCACGTAAAAACAACTGCATATAACATTGATAAAACTTAACAAAAGTAACTGCTATATATTACTGACTTCATTTTTGAAAGAGTTATCTTCAATATATATATATATATAGTATACTCAATATGCGCCTTGTGCTTCTAAAAAGACGTTAATTTCCTTGTCTCTGGCACGTAACCAGGGATTATGCATTATGGCTTCTGAATTTAAACAACTCAGACGGCAAATCAAAGTAGGAACTGAATGAGTTATCTCCTTCATTTTCATGAATTCTTGCTTTTGAAACCAGGGAACTACGTTCAAATTTTTCCAAAGAATTTGGCTTTGATAACACAGGGACAGGGTTCACGGCAGCATGCATTTGGGTTTCTGCCTTTCTTGCTTTAACTGGCTTTGTTTTGCCAAACCCTGGAAGATGCATGCAAAGTGCACTGCATGTGAATCCCTCTTCCTTAACCCTGTCACTTTTTGGAATAATTTCTTGTAGCTTGTAGTTGAAGGAAATGTTTCTAACCTCACTTGATGATGGTTCAAGGCTCTTGGTTACTTTGTTCATTGACAAAGCTCTAGGCGATGAGGTGGTGGAATTTGTGGCCAAGAATTTGAAAGAAGGTTGAAGTAAGGATAGGGTAGCATTTGAAGGTGTGACAGAAGGTTTTCTCTGTGACAGTGGATGCACAGCAATCTGTTTTTCTTTTTGTAGATTCTTCTTGATCAAGATTTTGGGCTTATCCATCATGGTTACACGGAAGAGAAGTCAAGTCACACCTTATGCATTTTTTTGCAATGCCTGCTTCATCTTCTTTGACCTTAATTTGTCTACTTCCTGGAAATGGTGTTCTGTGAAATATAGGGATCATATATCAGAAGCTTGAAGCATGCACCATATGCAAAATTGCATATTGTGATAACTGCCTAAGTGGCTGATGACTGGATATTTATACATAAAAAGAGGGCTTAGAATGGTCTCTTTCTTTGATCTCTCAATCGTATCATCAATTTAAATTAATATGATCTTGTTTCTTAGAATTAGTTGACTTCTCTTCTCATGCGCCATAAATAATTACTAATAAACCTCTTTGAGATTCTAACTTTTGATCAGTTTTCCTACCGCATTTATATTTCATTTTTTAATTATATTATTAATATGAAATATTTATTAACTTATTGATGATTAATTTTAATAAAAAAACTGATTGATCTAGTGGGATTCTTCTCCTCCCAATCACATGTATCATTAGGACCAATGATTTCTTCATCAGCATTTATATTTCTGAAATGATTAATGTAATATTTGTAATTGTGCTTTTTTTTTTTTTCTGAAATTGTGATCGTGGAATACAACGTGCATGCACGACGTGATAAATATCACAAATTAAACCAACCTGAAACATGACAGCATCAAAAAGGGGGGAAACTATGTCAAATAGAAATTAAGTATAGAATATAAGAATCAAGGTATTAAACTGATCCGTTTGGCCAACCGTCTAAAGCCCCACTCATCTTGGCTTGGTGCTTGAAGAATTGTGAATAAGGATGGAAATAAATTAGGTGGCTTAATTATCAGGATCCTATAGTCTGACCTAAATAAGGCACGACATGTCTGGCCTCTTTTATTAAAAAGTTTGACATAGACTTCTTAAAAAACCTATTAGCGTAAAAAAAAAACTATTAAACATGCATATGATAGGTTGATCTATTTAAAAACATTATAATCTATTATTATTATATTTATATAATATATACTGCATATGACAATATAAAAGTTGTTATTAATTATTAATAGGTCAATAGGCCTATTGAACTTTTATAAAACTTACAAAATAAACTTTTAAATATATTTTTAGGCTAGGTCAAGCCAAGTCAAAAAATTAAAAGAAAAAGGATATTTTATAGTTAAATAAGTTAGACTTAAATTTTATCTTTTTAGAAAAAAAATCAAGATTAATTAGACTTATTAAAGTATGGTTTAACTTGGTCTATTTTTATTCCTAATGAATCATTCGTTATCGTTTGATTTGTTTAGATTGATCTACAATCTGTTTATTCAATAAGTTTTTGTTTGCCCGGTCTCCTTTTATATATCTAGAGCCACAATGTCTTTATTCAAAGCCTCTTTTTTATTATTATTCGACTATCTTCTAATAATGGAAAGCATACCTTAACAAGATCTTGGAGCATGTTGTTTCGATAATAAAAGGGCAAGCGGTAATCAAGAATGGTGCTCCAAAGAACATCTTTGATTGAAAGCTCAAAAAAGGGTTGACCACAAGAGAGAGAAATTACTAAAAATATTTTAAAAATACCTACTAAATAATAACAACAATATCTCCGTATTAATTTGCTCCAACAAATTTCTTAAAATTGAATAGACTAACTTGTATCAGAAAGTCTAACCGTGGATTCCCTTGACCTGATAGAAGTTGCACGGTGATCAGATCCATGGGAACGAATCACTAAAACACTAATAACAATAAAGAATTATTGGAGAGTTTGTGATGAAACAACCCACGCAGCTAGATATTTATACATACTTTTTATACATTATTATTTATTAATCACAAGACGAGCTAACCAGCACATAGTGGCTAGCTAGTAGCTTATGGCTTTCTTTCTTCCTTTTTTTTTGTCAAAATGGACCTTTTTTCTCTTGGGATTTTCAGTATCTCTTTATGATATATAATTTTTAAATAATTATCATAAATATTTAGGATTAAATATATTTTTCTCTCCGTAAATTAACGTTTTTTGTTCTTTTTTCTGCTTTTAAATATTATTCCATCCCTTCCAAAATAATTGATGTTTAAATTTTTTTACATAGATTAACAAAGCAAGCATTCCAAGAGAATTGGTATTTATTAGGTGATAATTTTATTAAAATGTTCTTATTTTTTTCTCTTAATTTTAATAAATACATTATTATGCCTTTCAAGACAACAATATTTATTAGAGATCAATATTGGAATAGTTGTATGCATATCTCATTGAAAAGTGAGAATATCAATTAATTTGAGATAATTTTTAAAGACAAAAATTTTAGTTATTTTGGGATGCTGGAAGTATTAAATATTACGGCATGAGTGAAAATTATTAAACATTACCTAAATATTACAGGATGTATAAAAATTATTAAAATATTACTTAAATATTATTATTAAAAGAGTCTAACCTAATTGATTGATTGAATAAAATGTATAAATAATTATAAAATTCTCTAATATTATTTTTGATTATGAGAAAAACTCATCCTACCTTATTTTTTGACGAACCAAAATAGGACATGCCAAAATAAATTCTCATGTTAATAGTATTGTTTTGATCCATTTGAAAAAATAGGTTAAACAAGCTGCTCCCACGAATCAAAACCGGTTTAACACCTGTAAATTACTCTACCACCTTAATCAAGATGTTATATAAATTTTATTTATTAAATAATGTTTCATATATAAAAAGTAATTCAAACGATTCAGAAACTGTCAGTCCATGAAAAATTAAAATTTCTTATTGTTGTCAAACTTACCTGTTATCAAGGGAACATTAATATCTTCAAAAACCTTTCAAAAAAAATTTAATATCTTCAAAAAGAAAAGGAGAACATTAATTAATGAAGTTAGTTTTCTTACATTATTCACGTGATAGGTACGTGGATTATAAATTAGTTGCCAGAAAGTGTGGTAAAAAGATAGTAATATTTTTTTTATAAAAAAAAAGAAGCGGTAGTCATATCCTTTTTCTTTGATTTTGTGGTCCCAGCTATCATCGTTAAAAATTATTGATTCAACTAATCTGAAAAGACCAAATAAGGATATAAATTCTTTATATGTATGTGTTTACTTTTTCTTAGTAGTCACACACACATGGAGATCACTGCCGAATATCTACAATGTAAGAAAATTATGAGTGAATGCTTTAAAGATAAATCTCTTAATAAACCTTTATCTTGCCTTCGAATCAAGTATGCTTGAAATAACGTATATTTACTATCATTTTCTGAAGAAAAAAAAACATTAGTAAATTAATGTGTGTTTGAACTTTGAAGCACTAAATATTTGAAAGAAGAAAAAAATCAATGTAAAATATATTAAACCACAAATTCGCAAATACGAGGTTTATAAATCAATGTATAAAAATATTTTTTTTCATGGAAGAAAGTCGGGGAACTTGTAAAAAAAGTTACTAGAAACAAGCAAGATTGATATTCTGCAAAATTCAGTAAGTTGAGAAATTCGTTTTGGTTGGATATCTATAGGTGTACTGCATATATATGGTTGAATTTGTTTTTCCACGGGTATTCTTCATATCTTTATACACTTCTAAATGTACAGAGTGTTAGAGATTTTATATCACCTAACGACATGTGCAACTTAAAGTATATGAATGAAAAATAACTATTAAATCAGTTTTGTAAAATTAAATTAGACTAAAATTCAAAATCTATTTTAATGATAGTTGTTAGGTTTATTGGACTATCCGGTATGAAGATGTTATCAAATCACATCCAAATATCTAATCCTGTAAACTTTACCTTCGAGATATTTATTTTTCAACATTAGAGGACTTATTCTTGATATGAGACTTATTCCAAGTATAATTGGACATTAATATGAATGCATGTTTCTGGTTAAGAATTTGAAAGTTGGTTGGTTATTTTAAAGGAAATCAATCTTTTTTAGACTAATCCCATTAATTAATATTTAAAACCTTATTATTTTAAAGTGAATAATTTGTTTTAGATAAAAAGTAAAATATCTCAATATTGAATAAAAATTTATTAAATTTATTATTTACTGTGTATGTATATATCATGTTAATTGACAATTTTTTTATAAAGTAACTAAATGTTAATTTTCCTTTTAAAATAAGAAGTCGATTTTAAAAAATCAGATCTCAAATATTAATACCCACTTATGTAATTTCGTAATTTTTTAGGGATTTTTTTTTTCTAAAAGGGTAAATTATATAAAAGTAACAGTAGTCTATAAAGTGGAATGGATTTGGTCAAAAATGAAATCAGACATTTGCAGAGTCACATAAATCGGAGTTATTGGATGAAAATGGAACATATGATTCAAATTATATTTTGTCTGACTTATAAGAACGAAACCTTAGCCACACGCCTTTGTCTAATGGATCTAATTTGAACGTGTGTAAATGCATAATTTCTTGAGTGTACTGTAGGTAATTGGAATCCGTATGAAGTTGAAAGTTGAAACACTACTATCGGGTTAATGCCGCTACCCTAGGATACCTGGATATTTGGGGTGTTTCTAGAAGTGCAAAACATTTTATATTTATCAAAAGGAAAAAAAAATTATTATTACAAATAGTTTGACATTTTGTCCGTTAATTATCAATTTTAAACTTGATTATAGAGTTGTATCTTGAGAGTTCATTTTTCCAAAATGAATCGATCTAATAAAAAAAAAGGTTAATTGGGTATCAAATAATAAACTCTAAATATCTCTTAATAAAAAAACACATTGATATTTTAAAAATATTTGATATTTATATGATTATTTTCCTTTGATTATATTATCAGTTAGACAATATGCCAAAAAAAAATGTGAGAATGATCGAGACACACTTCTTTTGCTTTAAGAATAGTAAAAAATGTCAACAAAAATTAATTTAGTTGATATATTTTATCACGTGGGTTTAAATATCATTATTAATGTCATGATCTTGTTGATGAAATAATCAATAAGCTCTTAGTGAGTCTTGATGCATCTTATAACTCTGACGAGTCTTCAAAATTTAACCCATTTAAATTTTTCTTCATAAAAAAAAATAAAAATCAAAACTAGATAGGATTAAGTAAATTAATTTAGATAATAGTGTGAATTAGACTCAAATTTTATTAGTCGGTATCTAGAGAAAAAGTATTGATTGTGAGGCAGTAATTACTCGTTTTTTTTACTGGCAGTAATTACGCGCTAAATGAGTTAAGATTTTAGTATAATTATTATTTTTGGAAAAATTGATAAAAATTATTGAATGAGTTCAAGTATTATTTCATATTAGTGTTATTTACTATATTAATTTTAAAATAAAAGATTAATTTTTTATTGATTTTTTTTTCAAAATTTATATTTACATGCTATAACTTTATGTAGCAACTTTTAAAATTGTAATCATCTTTATCATTTTAATTCCTAATTGTTGGCATACAATATATTCATCTATATAATTGTGTCGTGGAATATCCTTGGTTACCTATCCAAAAACTTCATTTTTAAGTTATTTTTATTTTTTTTCCTTGGTCAAAGAAAACAAGTGTTCACAACTCATTAATCCCGCTATGTCTTTATTCAAGTACTTGTTCAGTACTAAAATCACTCGTGTGAGTATAAAATTTAAAAACAAGAATTAATTTTAAAAGTCAAAAAATAAATAGACAAAAAAACTCTATGCACCAAAAAAGCAAGAAAATACAAATTGATGTTTAGATGGACGTTAACAAAATTGATTTTGAGATAATGTAATTTATGTTTAAATACTTTATCATAAAATTAAGTCAATTTTAAATTTCAGAATTAATCATGGAACCCAAATTAAATACGCATGAAGGCCGCAATTTGCTTCCTTTAGCTTGTAAGTATAAAGGTGGATTATCAATATTTTTGACTGGACAAAAGCAAAGGAGTGTCTTGGGTTGACTGGATTGATAAAGAAGATGCCCGGGGTGGGGCCCACGCTCACTGTTAGTTTTCTTAATTGCTTTCACTAGAAGAAGGTTTATCTATTTTTTGGACTGTTGGTTTCTGTTTTTGCCATGGCTCACTATTGTGGCCAAGAATTACAGACCTACAGAAACTTCCCTTCCTGCCAATGACTGAGTGAGTCTTCAACTTTCTGACTTTTCTTTCTTTCTTTATCCATCACTTCCACAGATGCAATATTTTATGGTCATCATCTCTTTTATAATTGAGCCACCACCACCACTTCCATGCTTCTTCTTGCATCTGCCTCTTTCTCATCCTTCTTCTCTCTCTCAAGGCTTTAGAAGCTAAAAGAGGAAACAAAAAGTGTGGCACTTTGATTTCTTCTTTAAAAAATGCATGTCTCCCATTCTAAAGCCTCACAATATTTACTTCTTTTTGTTCTTGGGAATCTTCAGTTATGAACGAATCTCAAAACGCCATTCCCCATTTATTTAGATGCCCCATCAGTTTAGACTTGTTGGAAGATCCTGTGACTTTATGCACTGGCCAAACCTATGACAGATCAAACATAGAAAAATGGCTTGCTCTGGGTAACCTCACGTGTCCTGTCACAATGCAAAAGCTTCATGATCCATCCACTGTTCCCAACCACACTCTTCGCCACTTGATCGATCAATGGCTTCAACTGTGTCACCAATTCGACCCTGCTAACCCTGAAGCTTCAACTATTGACTCCTTAGCTTCTCTGAAAAGCAACATTGAATCCCATGAAAGCAGCTTAGAAAACAAGTTCCAAGCACTTGGGAAAATCAGTCTCTTATCTGACGAGTATTGTTCCTTTAACAAATCATGCTTCTTCCAATTGGATTTCCTACCACAGCTTTTGGAACTAGTTTTTGGAACTCAAGTGTCACCAGAAATTGACATGAACTTCATAGAGCTAGCACTTTGTTGCATTAAAAAATTGCTGCCACTTGGTAGTTTGGAGCCTCTAAATATGATCAAAGATGGGTCTAAATTAACCACGTTTGTGCTACTATTTGAAAAGGGTACTAACTCGGTTAAGACTAGCTTGTGCCGTGTTATAGAGTCATCATCATCATCCTCTGAGACAGAAGATTTATGTTCTACTCTTGGAAACTCTCACAAACTGGTGCACGAGATTGTTCAAGTTGTTAATCAAAATTACGAGGTTTCTGGGGATGCAATTAAAGCCATGTCAGCACTATGTTCGTTGCAATCCAACAGAGAGAGTTTGGTGAGAGGAGGAGCAATAGAAGAAATTATGAGATACATTACATCAGAAAGAAGAAACATGGCACCAGTGGCAATGAGAATAATAGAGAAAGTTATGTGGCTGAAAAGTGCTAAAGAGGCATTGGTAAAACACCCTAATGGTGTTCAAACTATGGTGAATATGGTTTTCAGGGTATCTGATCAAGAATGTAGTGAGAGTGCTGTTGAAGTGCTTTTAACTGTTTGTGGTGAATTTGAGCGTGCAAGAGAAGAAGCCATTGAGAGTGGAGTTTTGACTCGGTTGCTCTTGCTTCTGCAGAGTCAGTGTAGTAACACAACAAAATCAAAGGCAAGAATGCTGCTCAAATTGCTAAGATCCTAGCCAAAGCAGGGTTAGACTGTCATTTAATATATAATTAATACAAGTGTATGAAACAAAATAACAATAATACAAAGTGGAGTTTAATGACTATGTGGGTCTCATATTGTTGCTGTGTCACTGACATATTCTCCGTATAGCTGTAATCTTTGAATAATTGAATATCATTACGAGTTTGAAATTCAGCTTTGTCCTCATCGTTGCCCGCACCCATGTACACAAGCAAAACTTAAGACAAAAATACTAATGAATCTTTAATTTAATACTCATTAGGAATTTAAATTTAAAATAACTCTTTTTCAAATGGAAAACTATTAAATAAAATAACTCTTTTTTAAATTTAAAATTAATTAAATGTGGTAATTTTAAGTATTTTAATTTTATAATTACTCAAGAAGTTTTCTATCATATTCGGTAGAAAAGAAAAATAGAATTGCAAATATCTTAACTGATTATGCATTTTTTTTAATTTCTAGAATAGAGGTGCCCTTTATGGAAAATATTTTAATTTTACAATGTAATTAATACAATTAGCGGCTTTGAAATTTTTTTTATATATATTCGAACCTGAGACTTAAAAAAAATAATCAAACATACATTACTTAAATCAACCATCGACCTGTTGAACTGTGATTTGACTATCTCATATTTGGTGATGAAAGAAAATGCAAAAAAATGATTTCACAAAAAATGCTTTTAACATTGAATTTTTACAATGATTCTTGAAAAATTGATGCAATATGTAAGATGATGATATATTTTTAATATTGGGATAAATATTCTACATCTAAAATTAAAATAAAAAATACTTTCTAAATTAGTTGTACAGAAAACTAATCTAAAAAATACTTTCTAAATCAATTTTTCGGACAATCAGTGTAAAGTATTAATAATTTAAAGGATTAGAGCAATGGTGTGAGACTGTGGTGCGTTCACATAGCGGGAAAATTCATATATAATTATCATCGTGTGTAAAAAAAATTTGGACCCGCAACAGTTACACACTACGAGTAGAATTGATCTATGATCCACTGAGTTATAAAATATCCGTGATCTTTAACCTAGGAAAAAAAATATAAAATGTTAATAAATGCCTTTTTCTAACTTCTGAAAATTTAGTCAATTTTTTTTCTGTACCATTGTACTAAAAAGTCATTTCTATATTGGTTCAAAGTAAAAGCACAGTATAAAAATCATTAATGTTTTAAATTTTTGTGGCAAATTCATATTTCAAACTCTTTCTCTCTGGTTCTAAGACGCCTTAAGGTAAGGACAACCAAACCGATGTATCCCTCAATATTTCTCTTATATAAGTATATATACAACAGTTTATGTTTTCTTATTGTACATCTCTTGTTTTCATTGAATCTTCCTCTTTTGTTTTCCTTTTTGTTCTGTATCAGTGTGTTTGTCTTTCTTTCAAACTCTACCTCATGAAGTATTGTTCTCTTGCTCTTGTAATGTTTTCAAATTATAACCTTATTTTCTCTCTCTCGTAGCTGGCATGTAGGATTAATGTTTGAAAGCTCATGAAGAAATAACAATGTTCAAAGGTGAGTTAAAGTAATGTTTGAACACTGTCCTTAAGGAATTATTTACTTCCACAGACAGAATGAAGACCACATGAACCTTATCCCTTTTGGTTACACTGGCCAGACACCAGAAATTTTCATTATATAAATATTCCCAAGTGGAATTTTTCTACCCTTTTCTATCCTTATCTCATCTGTTCCACATTTTAATCATATAAATATTCCACTCGGGTTATATATTCATTATTCTCTTTCAAAACTTTCTTTGAAAACATAGATAGAAGCTTTAATAGAAATGAATGTATATATTTCAATTGAGGAAATGATTTGGCATTGCTATGGTATCAAACAAAAACAATTAAATTTGTCGCATATGGGAGCATGTAACTAGAAAAAAGAAGGTTCATATTATCTCTTTGTTGGTGTCCATGAAAGGAAGCAATCCCCTAAACTAGATGACAATATATATGTTTATAAGTAAGAAGAGGGAATATCATGCATATATAGATAGGTGAAAGAAATTACTGAAAACAAATAATATTATTGCACGTATGATCCGTTCATCACTATCAATTTAATTATCATTGCTAAAGAGGAAAAAAGAAACATGATATACGTGTAGGCAAATGCAAAATAATTATAGTACATGCACCAGTAGTATCAGATAAAAAATTACATTTAACAATAATGAAGTCACTTTCTTGACTATAATCGTTCATAACGCTTTTATTAAACCGAATATAATATCAGTAATATTCTGAATGCTTAACAAGCAAGCCCACTTGGATACTTTCCCTTTCCTGTAGCCTTTTTCCATTTCTTTGACAATAGAATCAAATTAAGAACCATCTTGGTCACGTAAGCAGTATTATTAATTATGCTATGTAGGATGGTAACACGTCGTAGCCTAATCATTTTTATTGTTTTTCATAAGACAAGTATTGCATGATATCATGTAACTAGAATGATTGACGTTTGAAATCAGTTGATAGCTAACGCACGTATTTCTTTCTGCTTTTAGGCACATCCATTCCATGGTCTCTCAACTCTTCTATTTTAGTACGGAATATCTCTCACTCTCACTCAGAATTAAGAACTTACTTTTTAAAATACTGAAATTTATTTAAAAAAATGATCTATTCTAACATATATATTTTTATACGTACAAATCTAAATATCGTATCATGAGTCATGACCATATGCTTAAGCTTCTCTCAACTTTATTGAAGGCAATTTAATTTAGAGATGGCAAATTGGCCCATCCGGTTCATGTCTAATCCGGTCTGGCCCGGGCCCACCAAATCAAAGTGTAAAAGTAAGACTGAATTTCTTAGGGACGGCGGATTTATTGGTCCAGTCTAAAATTAAACATATTTGATGTATAAAATCTTAAGATATGTATATTTTTTAAAAATAAAATTGTAGTTAATAATAATGAGTTAACTAAGATTTATTTTTCGAACCTACACTTTGTAAGTCTAACCTAGCCACATCAAGTCCATTGAACATCGCAAAATTGACTCAATTTTTTCTAAGTCTATATCTTAAAACCACAACTTAATGTTATTTATAAACTGTTTAGAGTTTAGACCAATCCTTCAAACGGACGCCAATTTGGAAAACTGGAGAATATTTAGTTTAATCAATCTCAACTATTCGCACCTTTTTTTTTATAATTTAAATTTATCAAATAATAAAATTAAAGGATGGCTGAGATTTCATCCGGTTAGGGCCTTTTCCCCCATCAAAGTGTGCTTAATATGCTTCCTCTATAGTTTAATTATTTGAGTAACAAAATGGAGTCACGTCCTCGTATTAGTTGTAAAGGGTCATCATAAGCTGTTTGACTTTAGGTTAAATTGCGGGCATCAACTCAATATTGATTTCAGAAAATAGAAACGGACAAATTACTCTTCTAAAACCTATTTATATTCTTTGTTTTTTCCCTTCTCCAATCAAATTTGCGGTCCTTGGACTATCCCTTTAGTCTGGAGGTTCTTCCTTCTTCGATATATTGGGTAAGACAAAGTTTTACACCACATTAATGTGCCAAATTAATTTACCCACTTGAATAATATTTTTCTTAATTTGGTATTTAATATATTAAGAAATACTTATTATGTTTTATTAAACATTTTAATTAATTAAAAAAGGTTAGTATTGTTTTTTATTGTTAATTTAACAAATAATAGATCAATTATAAAAACTTTAAAAAACTTTTTTTTATCTTAATCCTCAAGTTTATTAAGGAAAAAAATCTTAATTAATTCAGAGTTCGGTTAAGATTAAATAAAATTTAATCAAAACTTATTTCTATCAAAAATTAAATTTAAGTATTGTCCAAATCATTCAACCTTAATTTTAATATATTGATATTTTTATCTAATTACTTGGTTAAATACTATTTTGATTTGGTATTATATAATATTTTATGTGACATAAATTTATTGAATGTTAAAACAAGACCACATAAAGAAAATAAGAGTGCATTTATTATTAATTTTAAATAAAATGCTTCAAAACTTCATTGGTTTTGAATATTTTAATTAATAATATTTTTTTAACAACAATGAATATACCTTAATTTACTTTTGAAAAGATTATACTATAACGTGAGTATTACATGCGGAGGTTCTTCTAGCCGTGTCTTATTCTAACACGCAAGCATAATAAACAAGACAATCCAATTGCATCCCCATCCATGGCAACAATAGTCAAATCTTTCAAACGTTGATGTAATAACCTTTTGTCCCTAATAAGAGTATTGTTTCATTATATAACACATAATTACAAATGCTATATCCATTTTATTACACGCATCACTTTCAAAATTAAATACGCACCTTGAAACCCAAAATTATAGATGACCTACTTTAGCTTCCAAAATGTTCACCTTAATCAATAGACATCTGTCAAACTCTGATATTTGTGTGCCTTCCCTGTCTTTTATTAGTTCAGCTGGTTATATTTTGTCTTTTACAAAGTGTTAATTTTTTATTAGTTTAATTATTTAAATTCAACTCTAATGCTTTTGGTTGGATGGAAAAATTTAAAATGAGGAAGAGAAAATTTGGAAATTCAATTTGAAGGAGAAGAAGAAGAAGAAAAATTGAACTTTTCGTTTATAGAAACAAACTTTTCTTCCTTTTTTTCCTTCCGCTTATTCTTCAACTAACAGAAAAAAAAAATCCTTATATAAGCTTTTTTATTTATTTCCATTTCACTCAACCAAACATACTACAATATTCTTAAGTTTATAAAACAAATGATAACACGCAAATTTAATTGAAAATCAAATCGAAGTAAAACAAGATCAAATTAATTTAACACATAAAATAATTTGAATTATCTTCATTTATATAATCCATCAATTATTATATATAATTTGAAGCAATCATTCAAAACTATATTTGATATACTATGTATTTTACGTAGCCAAAAACCTATTTTACATTTAACAAGTCTTTGTGTGATAGAACTTATTTTATATTTAACAAGTCTTTGTGTGATAGAACCTTTATCATATCATAGATAAACGAGTGTGAATCCTACATACAATGCCTTGCCCACTCTAGCATTGGATTTTATTTTCAACCACTATTGGTTCCTCTGGTAGGATGTTCTCAACTTGTAAAATCCCGACTAGGTTGCTGCAACTAATTATTCTCTTTTAGAATCGAAATTCTTTTGTCATGCTAAAATTTTAGGTCGCTTTTATTAGTTTATTTTTTAAAAATAATTTGCAGAATTTAATAAATTTTGGATGAGAATATATGGCTTATTGTAGAGTAAACCACTTTGACTTTGATAGGTGGTCAATTATAATTTTGAACCGTTGGATTTATTAATTACTATGAGACAGTTTACACTGGATCCGCAACCTTCCCCAACAATCTTACCCGTCGCTGTTCGCTGCGGCTTTTTTATTCCTCCCTGACCTCCACCATCTCCTTCTTCCCCAAATCCCAAAACCATAGTTTCAACCGGAAACGCCGTCACCTCTTCAAACCACCGAGAGAGCAGCAACGAGAACAACTGCGATTCAGGGAGCGCCGCACCAGATCTTGCCTCTAGATTTCCCAATCTCAAATCTTTGTTTTTGGTTGTTCTGGATTTCCTCTTCATGGAGGTGACGGCTCAAAGAAGAAGACGAAGTCGCCGGAGGTGGCAAGGAAAGAAGGAAAAATAAAACCGAAACGCCTTTGTCGAAAAATCGCCTTCGACAATGGCGAGCGGTAGTGAGAGGAGATTGGCAAAAATCTAGCGTGGAAGAGCCCACTATTGCAAGATTAATCCTAGGGTTTAAAATCATGCTCCAATATGGACCACATGTTAAAGTGATCCTCGTAGTATTGGCCAGAATTTAACATAAAATTCAAAATTGTATTGACTAGGAAATATTTTTTAAAACCAAAAATGAAAAGGGAATCAAACACACCTTAGTCTTTAACATGTGTGGATGCAAGTGGAAGGAACTCATGTGATCTTGGATTTATTAACATGGAAAAACAATTCAGTGAGGAGGCATCCCAATTTAGCACCTAATTAATTTTATTTTAAGATATTAGTCTTTCTAAGTGAGAGATACTCTGGAAAACAAAAACAAAAAAAATCTTGTAATAGGCCTTCTTTTTAATAAACAAATAAAATAAGAATATTGTTTTGATATTAAAATTAACTATAAAAAGAAACCGTGATTTATTATCAATTTTCAAGCATAACAATGTACTTTTACTTATCTACATACTTTAAAAGCTTGAATATATTTAATAGTACTTAACAATACACCGGATGCTTTCATACCTATAAGTACGTGATACTCCCTAGAATTGCCCTAATAGTGAACAATTTGAATTATTTACCTAATATCTTAGGTTCAGATTTCATTACCGTCAAATTATAAAAGAAAGTAATAGTGTAGGACTTATTTTTCTTCAACTTATTTATACATATCTTTCTATTTTAATCAAATAGTTTTTTTCTTTCCTTGTAGTATTGTTAGACGTACTTTCTTAAAGAAAAATTAAGTAAAATATTTAAAATAGGTGGAAAATTTTTCTAAAAAAGACAGATAATTATAGGATTATTACTTGCACTGTAGGCACCAAATCACAATCTCTTCTGCTAAAATTAAAGAATCAAATATGATGAACTTGTTAAAATTCTGACAGTTGTGTACTCTCCATTAGCAAAATTTAACAGAGATTACCCTTGTGTGTAAAAAAATTTGACATTTCATTTTCTCCTATCTCTCAAGCTGCTATTCTCACTAGAATGATCTTTTCTATTATGCCCCAATCTGACCCTTCTTGGTGTGCGAGATACACGATGAAATTCTAATATTAGGCCTTTCTCTGCTTGAGAAGGGAAGAGAGCTATACCCAACAACATGAGAGAAAGACCAACTTAACTAATCAACTTTTTGTTGGGATGAATAATTTATTACGTCAATATCTAGTTCAACATATAAACATTCAAGTCAAAATTATTGGGCGGATTCTACTTTTTGCTTTTATGCCCTTGTCCTACATTATGCAGAGTTAACAATGTTCTATTGGATCTATTTTGATTTAGTATCAAGCCTTTTATATTAAATAAATTTGATATTTTTTTTATAAGCAAATAAATTTGATAAATCAGAATCATTATATCTAACATTTGAAATAATGTCTCTGACTTATCATTAGATGATAATATAAAGAATTTCATGCAGACAATAAACCTAACTATAATTACTAGAACGGGATGATCTGTACCCTTAAGGCAGTTTTCTTAATGTGAGTAGACATTAATTAGGGAAGAAGCCAAGAGGACAAATACCATGGCTTATTCAACATCAAAGAAAGTTATTTAACATAAGAAAAAGGTGGAAGGGTTTATCATCGATGTTCATTTCAATCACGTTTCAAGGTCAGTTAGCAGCGAAAAAGGGGGAAAAAAGGAGATGATACCTTATTAACACTCCCTGAATGGCTTAGAATTCATACAAGCACAAAATTTTCGATTGAAAGCTTATTTCAATATTACATCAATTTAGTGTTAGAGTTGAGCAATCTAGCTTCTGAATTGGAAACATTGTCACAAATTTTGAGAGATACCTTCCTGTGCAAAACATTGAAAGACAAAGAGAGAGAATTTATATCGCTGTTAATTTACATTTCATAACCAAAAGAGTTAAAATTGAAAAACTTAAACAAATAAACAAAGTTAAATATTTGAAGTCATAAACTTACGAAGTCGTCATATAGCTAGCACTGCTTAGTATGGGATAAACAAAACGTATAAATATCCTGTGAGGTCTTAAGATAGTGTGATGAAGTGCTGCAGAGAACTGATCAAACTTGGAGGCCAGTGCTTTGTGTCTCTGACATATGAAAGGTCTGTAAAATGGGGATCAAGAAGAGTTGCAATGGCAAACTGGTTTTCAGCAAGCAAAGTGGCGTGCTTATCTGCATATAAGGCTGCTGCAAGAGCTGCATGTATTTCTGCTTGGGTGAAAAAATGTAGAATTAGATAAAAGTGAAAGTTTTCCTTTTGCAGCATGATCATGGAGTGCAAGAATTCTATGAATATACCTGGATACCCTTTTAGAGATATTGAAACGTCTTCCATCTCTGCAATTGCTTCTTCTCTGTCACCAACTTCATATAGGGCCAATGCTCTTCCTACCCTTGCATATTCTGAGAATGCTAAGTCTTTGTAGCTTTCAATAACCTGAAAAGACAGGTAGGCATATGTACCCCATTACAGCATCAGTCAGATGATTAAACCACGGAATATGAGAATAAACTCATTGACACTTGGAATGTGACATTAGTTGCCATGAAATAGCTCAGCTTTTCCCCCCTTATAAGCTGAAATAGCTAAGGTTGAGTTAACAAATATAAATTAGCTGAAGGAAGCTGCAAGGTTGATGAGTGAAAACCATGGAAGCATAATTTGCTCCTCATCCCAACGAACTGCGATACCAATTCGAGGTAATTTTGCAAATTGGTTCCCTCCAGTTCTCTACAAATCTGTAGACAAGCATGCATTGGGTTCATGTAAAAGTCGGGAGAACCAGAGGCAAAAAAAGGATGGAAACCATTGCTTGCATTTAGTGAACTGTGCATTCATGACGCAGGCATGGAATGAGGACCTCAAGGTCAACCACAAGGTGTTGTTATTGTTAGATGTAATGTAATTGAACATTCACCAGAGGCATTGGGTGTGCGAGCTTGATTTGAATGACAAGCTAGTTGGGTTGGGGTGTTAGGTCTAGGCGTTACACACTCTTGGCTCAGAATGGGGTTGTTAGGCTCTTCAGTTAGAAGGAAGGGGGTGTCTTCACTTTCTTTCTTTTGAACTTCCTACATCTTGTTATATTAGATAGTACTATCTACTATAAAATGACACTGGTACTAGTTACCTCTCCAAGAACTATGTAATTATTAGTAGTGTATCAAAATGTACCCACTATATATACCTCTACTACCAATACCTCAAAAGGTCACACACCGGAAAGTATTGCAGATCTGATAACTTCTGGTGGAAACTGAACTCCTATAATGACTTCAAAATTCTCATAGACCTAGCTAAGAGAAGGAAAGTGGCTGACCTAACAGTTAATGAGAGTAATATGGTGAAGATTTAAGTCCTGCTCTTGCTTTTGGAATTTTAAGGAATAGGGGTCCAATGTTAGTGGACTGGGCGATCATTTCTCACAGGATGTTTGATAATGAGGTCCTGAACTAAAGACCAATCTGGGGTTGTCATTGAGGTTCTTAACTGAGTTTTAGTAGGTGATGGAAGAAGGCACATCAAACCTCACATTAACTTAGCAATATTACATTTGTTTCAAACTAAAGTTCCCAATTCTTGGCATGAATTTTGCATGATAATCAATCTATTATAACTTATAAGTACGTCACAATATTGAGATTGAATGGAGTGTTACCCTGCTTCCAATCCCGTAATAATCCATTACCAAATTTTAGTAAGCAAAAGTTACATGGAAATTAAAGCTTAAGATCCCTACACTACTCTGAAACTCAAAAGTAACAGCCTAAATGGAGTAATCTCCCAGATTAATAATCAATATTATACTAGTTAGTCATTTTAGTCCTTAAAATTTTAGAAACCCTATATTAGCTCCTATCTTTCAAAAATGTCATTTACATTTTTGAGTGTGTAAAATGATAATGCAAAATAAAGTTTTAAAAAAAGACTAAAATAAATTACTTGTTAAATTAGTGGAGAGTTTTCAAAATCTTGAAAACTAAAAGGCCTAACCCATATAATGTTAAGGCTAGTTTGGAAGTTTACTGAAATATAAGATATCTAAATAAGTGCACATCATCACCTTAGAAAAGTAATCAAGAGCACCACTAAAGTCACCCTGAGTCTGCAATTCCCTCCCTTTCTCCAGCAACTCCACTGCCTGAGACACTCTCTCTGAAACCAAAGCACTTGCTTCTCTTTCAGCCGCACTTACTGGGTCATACATTGTGGCAGCAAATGAAGATGGCCCACTTTGAAGTTTATCAATAATGATTGCATTGTTACCATCACCAAAGCTTGGAACAGGAAGGAGAAGGAAACTAGAGAGAGGCAGAGAGAAGAGGAACAAACGCCTATTTGGAAGTTGAGCTCTTCTGCTGTGAGAATTCTGGATTCTGGTTTTGGGCTTCTGCGGAGGAAGATGGCAAATGGGTGCTCTGCACGCACCCGCCATGGTTGTCAATTAGGAACCAAAATCTGAGGTTCTTTTGTGTTTGAAAGGAATCTCAGCAACCATAACTGAACTAACTGCTGAGGATTTCAGTTCAGAGTTCAGCTACCTCACATTCTCATGTGTTTTTTAAGGGATGTGTTAGATTTAGATGAGATATTTTGGACCTCCTTATCAAATATTCACTGGTTAACAAACAATTGCATTTATTTATAATTGAAATACATCTAAAATCCCACTAACCTTGTAAAATACAACATGCAATTCTTTGTTTTTTTTTTATTTCTTCACCAAAAATAGAAACAAATTACATTTAGTATTTTATAAAGTAGTTAAATTAATCAGTATGTCTCTGAACTATTTATATTTTTTATTAGATTCCCAAATTATATATATATATATATATAACTACGTCTTTCATCTTGTGATTTTTTTTAATTAAATTGCTCATTTTCTTTAAAAAATAATCATAAATTATTATTATTATTTTTCCAATTTTAAGTTATTATAAATTAACTGACAAAAACAATTACTGTTATGATCTGTTATTGTTGTTGTTATTATTATCAAACTTAATCAATATATTTTCTTTAGTCAATGATTTAATTAATTAAAACTTTAAAAGAGACTTTTTATTGTCTTTAGTTATTCCAAATAATACTTATTTTATATTCAATAAATGTTAAGTATCATGAAATATTTGTAAATATAATTTAATGATTTAATTTATTTTCACAAATTTTTAAATGCATTTTTTTTAAAATGAACATGTTTTATTCTAAATTTCTATTGATTATTAGTAAAAAAAAATTATTTATAGTTTTTAATATTTATAGATTTATAAAATTTATGCGAGATACTTCTTAATTTTGTTATTTATTATTGTTGTTGTTACTTGGGCAGTTTCTGGTGTAGTACTAAAATGGTCCATTTCCATAAGTATTTCACGGGAGGGCTAAATCCAAGTCAAATAATCTTTAAATTATGGAGAGGTATAATATATCTAATTGAGATTTATTTGTAAGTATTTTAAAAAATATTAATATTTAAATTACCAAATATTCACCAATCCATTTATTATTAAACTTGCAATTAAAATCAAATTTTACTCGTTTTATTTGAGAAAATTATTAGTGAAAAGCATTTGGAGAATAAATTGCTTGAATTAGTTAATTTTTAAATTCGATCCCTTTAGCAGTCAATTTTTTTTATACCATTATATCAAATGGTATCCAACTATCCACGATTTAAAAAAAAATAAAAATGAACGTCTACATACAAAATTAAATGTAACTCGGACAAACAAGAAACCCAAAAGGTAAAAGAAATTAGACAACCAACCATCAACATTATGTTACATCTAAAACTCAAGCCAAAACAGGAACCTGAAAATAAAATATAAAATGGCTTTCTCTGATGCTAAACAACCAGCAAAATATTTTCAGGTTCAGAAAATGGATGAAGCTCCCTTCTCTAGGAGATCCAATTCTTAAAATCCAGGTTGTTGAGTGAAATAGCTTTTCTTCAAATCAGCAACAACTACTTGTGGATGCATCAGACTGGGGTGGCCTCTCCTTAAAAATGTTCTTTTTAACACCCTTTGAGCCCTCGGCTATGAGGCTAGGTGTATCCAAAATCTGCACAGACCCAAGGAAAAAAAAAAAAAGCGATACCATGGTCATCATCAGCTATTGGTTATCACAATTCAAAAAATGCAATCCATTTCAATGTGCCCCCTAAACTAAATTTTCTCTAGTTCTCAACTTCTGTCTATTATATCTTAAATATCGTCAACCATTTAACTTGTGAAAAAGCTCCTTTCATGTGACTGCAGAGGCTAATTTTCTAAATCAAACATTTTCATGTTTCAAACCACACACACACAAAGAGTATGGAAAAAAAAAATTACCATAGCCTTTTAAATATCACTATGATAGTAACCTTATTACATGCATAATGAATTGTATGCAGCACACCAATTACTGCCCAAGTGTTAGGAAATGGGTATGTGTTGCTTAACATACCTTCAAAACAAGCTCTTCGAAGCATTGCTGAACGTTAACTCGAGTTTTAGCACTGCATTCAATAAATAGGCAACCATATTCCCTGGCAAAGTCTATTCCCTCTTTCTTTGTCACAACTCTATCACCCTCCTGAAAAACAAATATCATCATTATGCATGTCGAAGCCCCAATGGAATGCAAGAAAAAATAATTCAGTAACATGCTACGATATGATGCAGAAGATAGAACAAGAAACAAATGGGACATGTAGCTGACTAGACACTTGGTATTGTTGAAGCTAGAATTGTATAGCTGAGCCACCAAAATGGAGTCCATGAAATTTCGGATCTGTATTTCTGTAAATACCATCTAAAAGCCGGCAATCAAACCTGCCTCCTTATCTTCTTTATGTTAGATTTCAATATTCTTTCCTCTAATGATATCCAATAGTCTTTTTTTTAATCATTAATTCAAGGAAGATAACCAAACATGCTAGAAGAACCAGAAGCAAAAACAGACAAATGAAACAAAAGACAAGTGCCTTAGATCAAAAGAGCTCTCAAATCCCTTTGTAAATCTGCAATAGAAACTTCTCTACAAAGACATGCTGACACCCTAATGGAAGACAAGAAAAAAAAAACTATGTTCAATAACAGATAGAAGGGAGGAATATTTTGATTAAAACTCAGTATTAACAACCCATCATAAAACACCATGACTCCAATAAACAGAACACAACAGCAAAGGATGTCACCCCAACCCTTGCAGCAAACCTCTAAAATGAAAAAAGAACAAAATTTGGTTCAAAGATATTTTATAGATGAAACATAAATTGGTTAAAAGATATTTTGTAGTATTTTCTGTGTAAAAATTTCCTAAATATTTGAATTGATTAGGAATCCAAGGTCTCAAGAAGGAAGAAACTTATGCTGGAATCATATCGATTTTGAACAACTCAAGCACGGTCATCCTACACTATATAATGGGGAGCATATGATTGTAAACTTCTTAAACAAAGATACCTTGTCTACTTTGTTTCCAACAAGCATCTTGATGCAATCTTGATTAGTTGAATAAAGGTCTATTTCCTTTGCCCATATTTCAGAAAGATTTGTAAATGTATCTCGCCGGGTTACATCATAAACTGCATCAGTTAGAGGAACAAAATTAGCAGTTAATCCAAAGTCAAATTTCACCACTACATTAACTTGGAAGGGCCACCTCCTGGTTTCCAAGGACCATTAAACACAGTGCATCTAATACAGATATTGCAGCCATTTTGTGGTGAATCCAACCAATAAGAGAAAGAAAATTCCAGTTTGGATTACTACAGATCAACTTGATGCAGAGCAATTCACTAACAAACCAACTGAATCCAGGATTACTCACTAATATTCATACCAGCTCTCAAAGCAAAATTTTCCCAAGCAACATCAAAGATATTCAACTCTCACAATAAATCAATAAAAATTGAATTTGATTAGAGTAGATATAGATACAGTATGCTAGGAATCAGAATCATCAGGTCACCACATGTTTCACAGAAGAGGTCAGCGAATTAGTCTAAAAGAACTAAGATAAGAATTAAAGTGCAAGTAACCACATGCTTTGATTAAGCAAGGCACTGAAAAAGCTTTAATGATGGATGGAATAAGCATACAATTCCATAACCTAGCATGGGAAAGTTTTTCTGTTAACTCCTGTCAGCAAGGAACCAACTAGCTCAATGCAAATAGCGGAACAAACTAGATTACCCCCGAGTAAGGTAATATGTTTAGTTTTAAAAGAAAGCCAAATGGCTTACATCTGTCCTTAAAAGAAATGCTAAAATCCAAATTTAAGTAAATGAGTATTGATTTCAAGTTTTATTTCAAAGCAAGTAAAAATGCCAAAGAAGGCCATTATGGTGATGCATAAACATATGTTATTTCATAGTGTAGACACTAAAAATCATACTTCTTACTGTTCTTTAACTGAAACAAGGGGGAAAGATTTCAATTTACAGGAATTCATCATAAGCAGTGCCTGCTTAATAAAAATCCGTGAACACTAAATTGTATTATTATATCATTCTAGTCCAGGTTGTCATTCAAGGCATTTCACCTAATCCAATAAATGTACAATTGGGGAAGATGGCAAGTCAAAAAATGGAGAACAGAAACTCGCCCATGATGATTCCTTGTGCCCCTCGGTAATAAGAATTCGTCAGTGTTCTGAACCTCTCCTGGCCAGCTGCATTATCGAAAAAAATAAGCACAATCAATCACATCTAGTATTGGCTGCCACCGCCATAACAATGTAAAAATCCTCCATGACTGCCAGTCATATCTACCATTCAGCAGTATCCATAATAGGCAAAGATATCAAGCAAGGAATAACAACAAAGTGAATACCAGTATCCCAAATTGCAAGCTTCAGCTTTTTACCCCCCATCGTCACATATTTGACCTTAAAATCAACACCTGCAGGAGGCATGATCAAATCAAATAAGAGACAAAGGTGCATAAATATCTATCTTAATATACAAATCAAAGGAGAAAAGGACCAATAGTGGGGGAGAGATCTTCAAAAGCATCGGAGGTGAAACTGAGAAGAAGACTACTCTTGCCAACCCCAGAGTCTCCAATCATCAACAACTTAAACAAATAATCGAATTCTTGATGCCCCGAACTCGAATCCATCGTAATCGTACGTACTCACCTGAATCAATCACACACGTAAAAAAAACCACAAAATAATAGTAATAATAAGAATATAAATTGGTTTCATTTCATTAAGAAAAAAAAATATTATTAAAATTAAATATAGAGAGATTTGTCATTTGTGTATTACCTAATGAATGAAATCCAAAGGGAAATTGAAGACGAAAGGATAGCAGAAGTGCTGTAACTAAGAACGTGGTAATGTTAACGCGTGCGTGAGCGATGCAGTTTCTTTTTCCGAGTATCTCTTTCTGATTCAGAAAACCACTATTGTGCATTTGCTTCACCAACAAGCATCACTGAAATTAAAATCACACTATTTTCTAAAAACCCAAAAAACAGAAATAAGAAGCAGACATTATCTCTACTACTTTAAACCCCTTCCTTACACCGAATTATTTAAAAGTTATATACTTTTGATATTTATATTTTTTTAACTTACCAAAAAAATTTAGTGTTTTTGTAAAATACATATACATAGATAAATTATCAATTTTTAAATATTCAGCAGTATATTAAATATAATTATAATAAAATTAAGCAAGATGATTATATATACTTCTAATTAAACCTAACTTCTCTTCAAAATACCTATATTTTTAATTATATTATCAATTACTATCTTTTTAATAATTTTTTATTCATTGATTCTTTCACTAATATCATTAGTACACTCATTAGCAAGATCCAAAATAATGTTTTTTTTCCTCCTAAAATATTCTTAATGGTAAAGGTTTTATTGAAACCCTCTTTCCTTTCACATACTTTGGTAATTGGATACATCATACTTAGCATTGAACTGATGGCAGAAGTAACACTAGATAAGCTTAACTATAATAAAATTAAAAAAAATCTAATTATAACATGATCGAAAAAAAAGTTCTATCTCTGACACTTAGTCAACAACTACCGTGATGCAAAAGAGAAAAAAAAAATCCGAGGGATATGACCTTAAGAGGCATGATCAACTTTTCTATTTCCGAGAGATTTTTCATATTAAACCAAATATAATGACATTAGAGAACATTAGTTACATGAAACAAAATCAAGCTCAAAAAGGTTAGTGGAAGTTTTTTTTTTCTCTCAATGTGAGCCAACCCAAGCAACTTCTACCTCAAGTTTCATATGAAAGTGAACCAAACACTTATGACTCCATTATGCAATTTAGCCAATTGTTCACGCTCCTGTACAGTATCTTTCTTTTGGTATACAAAAAATGGTAACGAAATCTTGTACAAACTATTCTAACCCCTCGCTACTAGGCCGGCTCTGATAGATTTCCCTTCCCTATCTAATCTCAAATAGAATTTCTGATTCAAAATGGAAAGAGTGGCTATAAAAATTACTTTTTATTTTTATTTTTTATCCTGCCATGAACTATCATTATACAACATAATTGTTACTACAAACACAGTGAGCACATTGCATTTACAATAATCAAGAAATTGTTACAAGCAGCATGGTCTCCCCAATGCAATGCACCGAGAGCATAGGGCCAGAATCATTTCTTCCGTCATCTGGTTCTCAAGTATAAAGAATGGACCCGCAGAATATTTAGGATAGTTTGTGTTTCAGAGTCCAGATTGAAGTTCAACCACAGACCACGAGGTATGCTGGGGAGACGTGGTAATATTTTAGTTCTATAGCTATTTACAATCTCAACTCAAATGAGTCTCATTCTTGGAGATCCACCAGGTGGTGTATTGGCTCTGTATCGAGATGTTTCATGCCAAGGATCAAGAGCAAACGTGGCATTTGATGTCATTGGATATGATGATATGTCATTCAAAGTGTAACTACTTTGTCCCATTATTGTGTAAGCTGGATGAGGAGGAGAGAAAAAACAGCTCTGATGCGTTGGCCCATACCGTCGCAATGGACTTGAAGAGGGAGATACTGGTAAAGATGTGATCATTCTTGTGTTATCTCTGAACAAGAGAATTACAAAAGGATGTGAGTCCAAATAAGTAATAACATAGATGCAATTCGTTCATGAGACTAACAACAGGAGGATATTTTACCTAGGACTCCTTAATGCTCGTGGTGCTGCAAGAGCTGGCTTTGATGCAAAATCTCCATCAAGAGAAGTTATACTTGTTCGGTTGGAATGGGACTCTAACACAGGCTGCAAACAGATAAAAATGATGAAAAAGTTAACTCCAGCTCAACATTAGCAATAGAAACAACTAATTAGAAAGTTCAACTTTGAAACCACATCATTCAGTGCGAGAAATATGTGCATTAAATGTGTCATCGTTATTTTGTTTTTGTTAGAAACAGGTCTGAGATCTGTTGTTATAGGAAGGCAGGTAGGCTAACATACAAGAAAAAGTGTCCTGGTTGGGATTCGATCCCAGGATCAAGTAGTTCCAAAGGGACTTGGTGTATGTCTAGTATCATGCTTTAAATTTTACAAAAATTGAACAAATTGACACAACAAAGTCAGAAAACACCAAAATGAAACTTAAAAATCATAACTAGTTTATACAGAAAAATCCTTACTCCACATAATTCTGACAACATTAAGCCCTCTATAATATATGCTCCACTACAATGGTATATTCATATTTTTCCCTTTTTACTCAAAACTAGGTTGTGGCTTCCTTCTTTGTTTATTGTCCAACTTTAACTTTTTCTGGCATTTCTGCTATGTGAATTTTAAGTGATACATGTGATATACATTGCAAGTTGCAACAAGCCAACAACAACCAAAAGCAGCTAGAGCATCGAATTCCAAAGGAAATGCATGTAATCTTGTAAGTTATTATAAAGAAACATAACAATGAAGTGGACCACTAGTAGCTCGTAAATCATTTTATATTCACATTTCATAGCCTGGAGGCCATGCCACATCTTGTGTCACAAATCCAGTGCTAACAATTTATATGTTCATTTTCTTTTGCCTTGCAAAAAAAAAATGATGTGGAGCGTGGACGACTAATTATGTGAAGGTTCATAACCGACAACCAATTCATACATGTGACAAACATTCACTGTTTTTTTTATTTTCTTCACAGTAACACAGTATTTGTGTGTAACATCTATCTAATCTATAGTTACAACCAAACAAATCACACCAAATTTCCACTAATGGTTCTTGTATACCACCTCACTTTGCAGTTTAATAATAATATATACGAGATGGACTACATAATGCATCTACATAAATAACTGAAAAAACAATTGCATGATTTGGCATTGTTTTTTCTATTCTTCTGCCGTCAATGATATACTGACATTGAATCATAGTGATTTGGCATATAGATCATAACAAAGTCTATTGATATCCAGTGTGTACATCATCTTTGTATGTTATCAAGTACTTTATAACATCTTGAGTCATTCAAACTTCAGGACAATTGCAGCATGTTAGGAACTATCATGTAAGAAGTAACATGACTTTTCAAAAATAAATAAATAAATAAATATATATATATATATATATATAATATATACCGGTGTCCGGCTTCCATCAAACATGCAAGGAAAAGCATCTCTGGTTATGCTGACATTTGCAGCTTTTGTTGCCGATTGATCTCGAATGAAGGGGTGGTCTAGTAACTTATGGGCTGTCGGGCGAGCTAATGGGTCTCTTTGTAAGCATAGCTTGATGAAATTTTTTGCATCGTTCGAAAGATGCTCGGGGATTTCAGGCATATCTTTGCTGTTCCCAATTTTAAATATGGCAGCTACCTGTTCAATCCAACATAAAAACAATTTTAGTCATTCATATTCACCAAACAGGGTTATGCAAGTAAAAGCTAGTTCTGAAGTATCCAATATCTCACCCCTTCATACTGATTCCATGGAGGTTTTGATGTTGCCATTTCAATAATTGTGCATCCCAAGCTCCATATATCAACTGGAAGACTATAGCCATTTGTATTCATTACAACCTAAAAAAGAGAATATCATTATCCAGTAATTATGGTGAGAAAGAAGTGGAAGAGGAAAGAAAAATATGCTCACTTTTAAAAGAAATTTCAATATTGCAGAAGAAAAGAAAAAAAAATTTACCTCAGGTGCCATCCAGTATGGACTTCCTTTGAATGAAAGCATTGAGGCAGAAGAATTTATCTGGTTCAGAAGCATAAAATGTCAGAGACAATGCATCAGAAACCAATCAAAATACAAAATCATTTTTTTTAGCTCTCTAGGTCGCATTTTCTTTGTAGCAGTAAAATCTAATCAAATTTAAAACACTGAAGAGAGACAGAGATTGTGATTGAATGAGAGGAATGCATCCTGCATGCATGAGAGTCGTACGTGTGATGTGCCGGCTCTCCAGCTCTATGTGACAGACTGGGAATGCACAAAGTATGACAGAGCATCCGCATCCGAGAGGAGGAGATGTCTCTCTGTTACTAGGAATCAGTAGGATTGCTACTTTTAACAATGAGCAAAAGAAATACTTTTAAGTAACAACTATCACCTAATTTTACATCACGTGTGATGTTAACTATTTTTCTAATGAAATAATATATATAGTTTACTTCTGAAGTGAGCTAGGAGCAATTTGTTGTTTACAGGATAAGATGAACATACATGTTTAGCCATTCCAAAGTCTGCCAGTTTGATTTCACCATTAGGATCAACTAGTATGTTCGCCCCTTTAATATCCCTGCCAAAAGAAAACCACGATGACAATATGAAAGAATAAATAAGACTAAATGCCACGTTAAAGATTGCGTAGGAATAATCAAAATACCTGTGTACTGTATTTCTTCCATGCAGATAGGCAAGTCCAGAGACAATCTGTCTGGTATAATTTTGAATAACAGGCTCCTTAAATGAACCATACTCCTGAAGTAATTTATGGATAGAACCACCAGAGACATATTCCAAATATACAGAAAGTGATTCTTCTACCTGAAAACATGGATATATATTAGTTATATACATGATGATGGAAATTCTTCAATTTCTCTTTTGAGTGTGCACAGTTAAAATATGGTTAAAATGGTATTATTCTAGCATACCAGTTCACTCCCATGGTATTGAACAATATTAGGGTGTGAAAGCTGATTTAGCAAATTTATCTCCTGTAATCAAATAGAGAATATGTTATAACATTATGGACTATAAAATCATAATTGGACATATTAAAGCAAACTCCAATGCAACAGCACAAAGAAGAGCTGCAAAAGTACTATGTGTTGGAGCATCATGTATAAATCTTCTTAGGAAATGTCAGAATGACCTGGTTAAGTTGTTTGAGGCACTCTTTTGATGTTTGATCATCAGAGACAACCTTGACCTCTTTTATTGCACACATTTGTCCATTTTCACTGTCAAACATAGGAAGCGGAAAAGAAATGGTTTCAGTAATCTGTCCAGAATATAGACATTGAGGCGAATACACAATCTGAAAGAATAATGATGAAATAACTATGTAAATATTGTTGCTCTTTAATGTCAGATTTGTTATTTCCAATGACAATTACTACTGCAATATTTAGTTCTTAGGATTTGGCTCCTCTAAAGTGAGAAATGCACTTTGCAGGATACAGTGCAGAACTATAACTGTTGATTTGAAAGTCAAAGGAATAGATTTTAACAGCACTTCATAGTTTGTTAGATAATAGTTACCTATTGAATCCCAGATATACATGCCCAAATGTTCCCCGTCCTAGAAGCTTTCCTTTTCTCCACTTGGACACATTGCTAGTAGCATTTTCCAAATGTCCATTTGCTCGTGCGTTGGAAAGCACAGAAGAAGGACTAGTTGGAGAGCCAGGTGGAAGAGGTAATGGATGACACTGACTCCCCGTAGGAGAGTCAAGGCTCAAATTATTCAACCTTTGATGAAGCGGTGAGGTAGGACTGGTAGGTCCTCTTGACCCAGGACCCGGACTTTTTGACCTTACATTGACCCTAACCTCATCATGTCCTCTGCATGTTAAACAAATAACATGGATTAGTTCAGCACCAGATTGGAAAAGCACCCTAAGCACTCCATATTCTTTCTGTTCCTTACACGATCAGCACAAAGAATTACAAATTATAATCTCAACCATGTATCACAGTCACATACCCTAGAATACAATTCCTAAAAAACAAGGTTTCAAAAATGGTCCACAACCATGATTTCATTCGCGAGGTCAAGGAATTTGGCCTCTTCGTGACGACATCAGCCGCATTTGTCTGTAATTTCCTGCAGGATTCCTTGATATTGCAGGAAATTTGTGGATAAATGCGACACACCAAAAACCTTATAGTTGCAACGATCTACCACAATTTTTAAAGCCCTCATAAAAAAACAAAGAAATCTAAAGCAGAAATTAGGCAGAGGAGGAGCTAGGTAGTAACTTGCTATCTATTAACAATTTTTATAATCAAACTAGGAATAAAGTGTAGCTTTTCAGTCACAGACAAGAAAGAACAGAAACAATCCAATGCACAAAGCCGGTGATAGAAAAAAGGGAAAAGAAGGAAAAAGGCAGTGGAGAGAGAAAGGAAAAGGAATGAGTGCAGTTTATGCAGAGAATGATTGGGTAGAACCTGTTGGGGTTGGGGTTGGTGTTGGGAGACGAAATTGGATGATCGTCGAAGGAGGTGGAGGAGCTGACGCTGGAACCCCCCGACACCGAAACAGATCCAAGAGGATCGGCGTGACTATGCGCCGGACGAGGCAAGGGAACACCCTCCACCTTCTCGTCGAAGCTCTTGGGCTTCTTCTTCTTCTTCATCGGCGTCGGCGTCGTGGTCTTACTCTTGCTCTTAGACGATGTAACAGAAACCGGAGATTTCATAAAATTCAAGTGAAAACCGGCACGTGGCTCATCCTCCTCATCCTCCTCCTTGCTCTTGCTCCACTTTCTATTCCACCAAGCCGGCATTCTAATGATGTGAAGAATGGGAGAAAGGGGACACACCCGTTAGACACACAAGACTAATTATTAAGTCAGTGGATCTGTCAAAACACCGTGTTTTTATTTTAAGTATAACCCGTGTTCCTCTTCTCTCTTCTCTCTTCTATGGACCCACCCTTCTTCTTCACTTGTTATCTCTACAGCCTACAGGGACCACTTCACTTCAATTACAATTTCCTATATTTACTTTCTTACGTCATAATATTTTCATTTTTATTTACTACTAGTACATCTTACTCTCTATGCTATTATTTTTACATAAATGTTAATTAAAAAACTAAAAAAATATATATTTTGTTAAAATATGTAAAATTATAAAATTGTGTTACTTATTTTCCTATGTTCTTTTATTATCTCTATCATAGGATTTTTTTTTTTATAATTCCTTGAGTAATGTTCTAAGATTTATTTTTATCTTTTTGAACGTGAATAAATAACATTTTTCCAAGAGTAGTACAAGTGCATATCCAGAAAGATGAAAATCGACATTGGTGATTGTGCGCTGGCCTTACCGTTTCCACGTGCCGGACCTGGAATGGCTTTACAGCAAACATTCATTTTTCTATTTTTATTAATGAAAACTGATAGAACCAGAAAATATCAGATACAGTTTTGTTTAGTTGTCAGTAAAAACTCGAATTGCAATAAGGTAGTTTTATTTAGTTCTAGTTATTCAATTAGTTGTTCAGTACCAAAAAAAAAAAAAAAAAAATTGGAATCTCAACTCATATGCATGAGAAAGGTAGGAAGTACAATTTATTTATTTTTTAAATCTTTGAATGGAATCTTGTACTTCCTATTTTAAATAACAATGGTAAATTGTGTGCTAAATTAATTTGTAGGATCCATTACTAGTTTTCAATTAGAAAAAGTAGTGTAGTGTAGTGGTACCAAATTGAAAAAATTTTTATTTCATTATTGTTTATAGATTTTACTAGGCTCCTACAAGTATGTAGATCCTAGAGGTAGAAGCAAGGGAAAGGAAGAGCAAGTTGGAGGCGAAAGCGTGTTTATTTTGTTAGTATTTTTCATTGTATGTTTTATTATGAAGGATGAAGTTTCTCTTTTTTGATTCCAATCATGGGTTGTGACTTGTGAGCCGACGTAGAGTACGTCATATTACCCCGTCACCCACCTCCATGTGACGTATGTCTCTCCAGTGTACCAAATACTCTACTCTCTCCCACTTTTAACCTTGATTTTTTCCTATTGTTACAAATCTTGTCTTGACTCCGTTTCATGTAACAGTAATTAATCATCATAAAAAAAATTCACGGCCAACCAATAAAATATCTGACTTTTAATTTTCATTGAATGACGAAAATGAAGTTCCACCATTTTTTATATTTAAATGTTTTATACCATAAAAATACTTTATTGTATACCGACTTTTATTAATTAAAATTAAGATAATATGTAATTTTTTGTTTTGAGGAATCATACAACAGAATTTATGACAATCACAATATATATATATATATATATATATATATATATATATATATATATGTGTGTGTGTGTGTGTGTGTGTGTGTCACGAGTGAGTACGGCTATTCTGAATTATAATACAATTATACATGCCCCTTAATCCGAAAAATCAAACGGTGAAGTCCTTTTTGGATAAGATTTTTATTCGAGAGATTAAAATGGGATCCTCCTCTAAGATACAAACAATAAAGTGGTACCATTTTGTGTCATCCCATGCGAAATTTTTTAAAACTGGAAAAAGAAACAACACTTCATGATGTTGCCCGTGGTGCTCCCTGGGACATATGGATAGCGTGATCAAATTCTCGAAGAATCATTAAGTTTAATGTGCTTATACGATAAAAGTATAGTATACATTAAGAAAATGGTTGAGGAAATATTAAATGATTTTCAAATTATTTATATATTTGATCTACTTATTGGTTTTATTAAATTAATAGCTAAATTAATGAAATGTAATGTGTGTAAAAAATTATTAAGTGGAGTAAATTAAACAAATTTCATTTCTGCATACGCTACTAAGTTGGAAATCATTCTAGATTTTTTTTGAAGTAATTATTACAAAAGTTAAATTTAAACTGTGATAGTAATCCATTGAATAATGGTAAAAACAAATCACACTATCAATTCATTCCAATAAAATTATATATATATATATATATATATATATATATATATATATATATATATATATATATATATATATCAATAAAAGATCAAGTTACATTGGTATAAATTTGATAATTATTAAATTATTTTTATAACTTGATATGAAATATAATTTTATTAATCAAACCGTTAAATTATGTTTACATATTATTAATATCGTTTGTTTTAAATTTTGTCAAACTTTAATAACAATAAGAATATAATCAAATAATCCATATTTAGTATATTTTTAAATATTTATATTATATCAATTTAAATCTTATCAACAAGCTAACAAATGATTTTAAATTAATATGAAAATTTACATATGTAAAAGGAACTTTTAGTTCAGTGGTGAATTTTAAAAAAAAATATTATTCAACGAAAAGTTATAAAATAATTTGTCAAAGTTTGTCTCATATATTTTACATAATTATTGAAATTTTTAGGTGACACTTTTTATTTTCATTTTCAAATTTTCAACATTTAAAAAACATGTATAAAAAAAAGTACTATAAGATTTCACCATATTTTTACTTATTCATATAATACTGAAAATATTGATTTGTTATTTTCAGCAAAATATTTTTATATGAAATATTTTTTAAATTTTAAGCAAACATAATTTTACTCTTATTTTTTATTTTCTTTGAAAATGAAAAAAAAAATACTCAAACCAAATGTTACCTAGTTTTTTAGTATATATTGTTGGTATAATCCAGGTTTTTAATATTCACCCAAAAAAAATTCAGGCTTTTAATGTGCCAATTAATAACCATTTTAATATTGTTTTTGGTATACAATTGTCACATTAAAGTTTGATAAACCTATGACTTCCTGTATTTTATCTCAAAATACAATATATTAGCAATAAAAATGTATTTTTATTAATGTATTTTTTGCAATAAAAATACAATAAATTAATTGATGAATCGATTAAATATGTAGATTTCTGATATTTCAATATGCAAGTTTATTATGGTCCCTAAATAAATGCTTCATATATTAGCGTTTAAAAAACGTAGCTTAAACTTAGAGCATAAAATTCGTGCGTAATGGTAAAAATAGTCTCTGTTTTCTTCCTTCCCGCAAATCAACCGAAGTTTTTAACTAGTCATGTGCAAGTGCCTGGAAAGTTTTTAAACACGTGATGAAACCATTTGTAAGATAACTAGAATATCAAGAAAATTTGAGTTTGAGATTAAAGAGTTTTTTTTAAGGAATTTACATTTCATGTTGAATCCACAATAAATTAATATATATATATATATATATATATATATATATATATATATATAAAACAACGGGTAAAGAATACTTGATAATTAAAACCAATAATTTATGTATCAACTGTCACGTATTAGCAGGTGGCGTAGGTGAAGAAAAAATAAATGATAATGTGGAGTGGATATTAACCGACTCGCATATTAACACGATTGACATTTATTGCTTGGAATTTTAAAATTTGTCAACTTTGGTGTTGAGTTTCGCCCACAGTATTTCACTTTGATTTGATTCTGAACGCAAGAAAACAAAGGACAAGTGTAGGTCTTGATGAACCCTAACCCACTTGGATCTCTACTGTAATGTGTCTTGGCAAAAGTCCAGGGCACTCAAAGTCAACCCATATCCATTTCAAATATGAATTCTTTGATGCACTTAAATTAATGCCCTTTTACACAACATTTTCAACTCCTGCCAAACTATCTAAGTAGTTATACGTAAATTTTATAATTTGTAGAAATAAATTTGTAGATGTTTCTCATATGTAAATTAATGCCCTTTTACACAACATTTTCAACTCATGCTAACTATTCAATAGTCCCCTTGGATAGTATTGTTTGTAAAAGTAAAAATAAATTTGTAGATGTTTCTCATATGTATTATATCTGGGGGCAGTAAGCTACCCTCAATTTGAGTTTACATTTGTTATCCCTTTTTGATGTACAATCGTGACAATGAAATTTAAATTCAAAATTTTATATAAATTATCTAAACCCTTTATTATAAATTAGATTAATCCTGCTAGATTACCTTTTTTATTCCCTAACAATTATGCTGTCTAAAAACTTTAATTTTGTATTCTAGCTCTTTCTTCAAATCACACATAAACTTGAAATTCCTATTTATGTGTTCATGTTAGTAATTGACTTTGTGAACTAGTTATATTAACCACCAATCTTTGAGAATGATATGGTTTCTTACCGTTTTATTACTTATAATGATCTAATACATTTGTTATAGTTCCTTTCCCACAAGGAATATATAAATCCAATTGAACAATCCTAACTTCAAAACCAATTAGACTAGCCAAAATTATGCTTATACAAATTAAATGGATTAACCTATACAACCCAACCAAGTCAAACTTAATCAAACCCGAATCAAACTAACAAGTAAGCAAGAATAATTAAATAAGAGAGAAAACAAAAGACTCATCCCCACTACTAGGGTCTAAATCTTTTAATAATCAAGCATGGTGTTGGCATATGCTTCAACTTTAACCATTAATATTTAAGGAATCCTAGAAATACCAATGAGTTTACCAGGCTTTGGGGCTTGGAAGACCGAAAGTTCACCCTTCATTATAGAGAAACATGCACCCAATTATTTAGAATGGCCCAAAAATTATATGATTCCTCCTTCTCTAGATTAATTTCTCAATTGTTGTATCATTAAAACTGTGACAAATGTTAATTAGCTTGATATCACAATTATAGAAAGCAAACCGTGCAAGTTGCCATGTGGAATCAGACCTATATATCCAAAACTTGTCGCGCAGTGTGTAATAACTCATATCTGGTCTTGTACAGTTGTACGCACCTAGTTTTATGAGATTTCTGCTAGTTTACTTTGTTTCTGTAGTTGACATTTTCTTAAAAACAGCGTATGAAAAAAAAAGGATAAATCCCGCATAATTAAAGGAATTATATATTTTTATCTTTCTAGTAGTGTATTTGCTTTTCATCACAAGAAAAGGACAAAGCCCTACCAATTAATATCCAGCAAGATCATCCATCACGGACCCTATGGTCTTTTAAATATAAAATATGTTTGAATTAGATACACCCCTCTTAACTACCTTTGGATTTGATGAGATATTATTATTGGACCCATGACAAATATACATTCCTGTATATAATTTCTCTCTCTCTCTCTATCCATCCATATAAAAGTAATCTTCTTTAAAATTAAATATTGTCAGATATTGAATGTAAACATTCCTCTTCTTTTAATAAGGATTTAAATCTTAAATTCAATGTGTTGTGGAAAACTAATATCTTTCCCTAAATTCAATCCCATTTGAATGCAATGAGAATGACACAATTAATTAGTTTTCTGCTTTTCTACCCAAATCTCACATGTTAAATTTTTTAATACATTTATCATTTTTAATTGAAGTTCACATGTCATTTCTTTAAATTGGAGTTTCTCTTTGAACTTTAACATTCTTTATATATTTTATAGTTTTTATTGTTGTTTATCCATTTTTTAGTTCTCTATTTATAGAAAATTATAATTAAAATAAAGTAACTTTGAGTAATAAATAAATATATTTCTGAAAAAGTTTTAAATGATCATATATAGATTCACAATATATACATAAAATTATATATTAATAAAAATAAAAATTTAAATTTATCAACATACTTGTGTAAGAATAAGTAACTTTCTATTAATTGTTCTTTCTAATATTAAATTGGAGTACAATCTTTTAAAAGAATATAACATAAAAGTTCTTACATTGATATATTTAATCATAAATTACTTTATATGACGAGAGTTATTATTGAAAGAGAATTTTTTTAAGAATTATTCTGACTTTTATTAGATCATTCATTATATTATTATGACTTTTTTAAAGATAATATTAGTATGACTTAATTACTTATCTGGTCGCACTATTTATTTATTTTGTTGAATTTCATCTCACTTTTAACAAAGGGTTTGATTTGATTCTTTTTGTCTAAATAGAACTAACGACTATGAATAGTGACGATTTGGATCTGAGAATTGAATAACGCCATTTTTGAGCTGCTACTATTTTATCATTAAACAAGTCGGTGGCTTGATAATCGTGATCACCGTTATTTGATTGTCAAATTAGTCGTTAAGCCAATTACCAAAATATATAAGTTAGCAACTGAAATTCCGGTTGATCTTTTTTCTTTTTATTTTTTTACGAGAGGATTGATCTTTTCTCTTCATGTGAATACTTAACTATTTTATGACAGTGTATATTAAAACAAATAAAAAATAGCAACAAATATTAACAAATACTTCCTCTGTCCCAAACTAACTGATATTTGAAGTTTTTTCACAATGACAAAGAAAACAAATATTTCAAGAAAATTAACATTTAATAAGGAATAATTTTACTAAAATATCATTGTTTTCTCTCTTAATTTCAATAAATATATTATTAAGTCTTACAAGATAATATTATTTATTACATGACAAATTAAATTGGAATAGATGTTTTAATATCTCATTCAAAAATGAGAATATTAGTCAATTTGATTTAAAAAAATAAAAATAAAATAACTGCAATCATTCTGGACGGAGAAAGTAAATAAAGTCAAGCCTTTTTTTTTTACATTTTTATAATCAATTCCTTAAACCAGTGTATCTTAAATAAATCGATAAGAAAATATTAAATCAATGAAAAGTAAAAGAATTTAATTTATTTAAAAATTTAAATTATTCCATACCATTTTAAATAATTGTGATAATTAAAAAAATAATATAGACACCTGATTTGAAGAAGGATATTAAACACAAAGATACTGATAGCTCAATTCACTATATATAGAACGTTAAAGATAAAAAATTACAGCCACCACATTTCAATAGATTGATCAGCTAATTTTTACGTGCCATGAAAATTTTATAATGTAGAGGCACCACATTTCAATAGACTGATTAGTTAATTTTTACGTGCTTTTTTTTTAAAAAAAAAAGGAGGAAACTTACTGGATTTCATTCAAAATAAGAGAAAAGATACAACTTATAATATAATCAAAATTATGGATGCTAGTATAAGATCCTGCAACCCTGGCTAAGGTGTGGACAATATAAATAGCTTGTTTCCTAATGAAATTCACCATTGAGTTATGTAAAATGTGAAAATAAGCTCTACACTTATGATTGGTTTGGTTAGAGAAAAGAGAAAAAAATACAGAAAAATGAAAAAAAATATGAGACCCATATTAAATTTTAAATTTTTTTCTTCCTTTCTCTCCTATTTTTTTTACAACCAAACATACCATTAGACATGATGTTGTGAAAAACAGTGTGCCCCTAACAGGAAGAGTGTTTCATAAATAATTATGTTGAAGCTCGTGTTTGAATTCCATTGAAGATTTTTGAAATGCACCGTTTCATTTATTATATATATATATATATATATATATATATATATATATATATATATATATATATATAAAATAATAAAACAACTCTCTCCCCTCATTTTTATAAAACCCGAGACGCCTTCTCCCTTTCCTAATTTCGTTTTCTTTTCAATAACTCATCCTATATTTTTTTTCTTTTCAATTTTTGATCTCTGAACCTTTCACTCATCTTCCTCTATTATTCTAAAATTTATTAAGTTTATTGCATCCTTGTGTCATTCTCAAGCACAGAAAGGTAATTGGAGTAAAAAGAAATACTACTCATTTCCTTAAAATTTCTATTTGATCTCTTTAAGGTAAAATTTATAACCCATTGTATTAGATGAGTATTTTATAGCATAGTTTAGTTATGGATTGTATGAAAAGGGTTAGAAAACTAAGTATTAGGGATTATTGTGACTTCCTCAAAACCCTAGAGATATTAGACATTGATTGCATTCTTTTTGAGTGATTAGCTAATCTACTTAGAGATATTTTTTTTATAAATTCTTTTAGGAGAAGCAAGTAAACTTTAAAATATTTTTTTTTGTGATCTTTGAAATTTTAGGAGTACTTGAGAATAAAGTATAATGTTTATTTTTGTTTGATTGGAATTTATTATGAGATTTTCATTAAGGTATTTAAGAATGAATATTGGATTATATTTTATTTTATTTATTGTGAGTTCATGATTGATTTTTATTTGCTACTGTGTGTGTATTAGGGATTATTGTGGCTTCCTCAAAACCCTAGAGATATTAGACATTGATTGCATTCTTTTTGAGTGATTAGCTAATCTACTTAGAGATATTTTTTTTATAAATTCTTTTAGGAGAAGCAAGTAAACTTTAAAATATTTTTTTTTGTGATCTTTGAAATTTTAGGAGTACTTGAGAATAAAGTATAATGTTTATTTTTGTTTGATTGGAATTTATTATGAGATTTTCATTAAGGTATTTAAGAATGAATATTGGATTATATCATGATTGATTTTTATTTGCTGTGTGTGTGTGTGTGTGTGTATATGTAGTTCTAGAAGTTTTCAAGGGAGTATACAATAGTTTCTAAAAGTAAGTTGTATTTGTTTCGCTTTTACTTAATGTCATTTAAATTATTTTTGGATGTAAAGACTTGTGTTATGTTGTGCTCTCCTTTCTTTCTGTTTTGTATGTTATGCTCTCACTCAGTCTTTGTGACTTACCCCCTTCTTTTATTTTATTTTCTTAGATACATAGATGGTTGAGTAGTTGACTTTCTCAGATTTGTTGACTTTTTTAGGAATTTGTCTATCTTTTGTTAAGCTTCCATTATGTTTGATGAAGAGTATTTTTTGTGACTCCAGTATAATGCAGCTAGAAGGATAAGAGTAGTAATGGATATAGAGAGAATCCCTTTATTTTGAAATTTAGATGATCTTATTTTATAGATATGTTGCTGGTGTAATTATGATATTTTGAGACACTTTGATGATTAATATTTATTACCAACATCACTATTAGTTGATATTTTGGATAGAATGTTAAGAGTCTATGATCTAATATGTAGCCTTGATATTTAAGTGCTGGATTTCAATATATATTCATATATATAGATTTTTTTGGATATATGATATGATTTTACATGTTATTCAATATGGGATTTGACATGTTTTTAGGAAAAATTCTGCTAAATTTTCGGTAACTCCTTTTGATTGATCTTTTAATTGGAATTGAGTGAGGATTCTAAGACTAATCAGACTAAGAAAATTATAGTTTATACGTTGGTCATGGTCCAAGAGTGAGTCATAACAATTTTTTTTTTACATTTTTTAAGTGCTTTGTAATTAAGTTTTATTAACTTGTTTTTCCTCATAAATTAAAAAATTTAAATACATCTCACATAAGGATTAGCCAAACCATGCACATGTGATAATAATCTTATAATTCAAACCATATAATTAATAATCTAAAATTATTAAAAATGTAATTATTCTTTTTAATATACATATTTTCTATTTCTAAATTATCCCTTAATATATATAATTGTTTATATTACTTTTAAGAATCTTCAAAATGTAACTGTTTTTTCATTTTTATTTTAATATTCATTTAAGTTTGGAAGTAGTATATATACGGTATGTTAATTATTTCTAGTAGTGCAGCATGCAGGATGGATGATGTGTATTATTAGTGCGCGGGACGAGCTTGGTTCCAAAATCCAAATAGTTAGTTGGGGTTGACGAATTGGTCAGTTAGAAATAGACATGAAGAAGAAGAAAACGGACTTCCGTTGAATTGTCTTGCACTGATGTCACTCTCACTCCGGAATCGGTGTTCTTCCACTCGTTCTCGTTCTCACTCTCACGTATACTCCTAATTCCCCTTTCTTTTCTTCAAACCTTCATTTCTGCTTTGCTTCTCTCTTTCTCCTTCACCTCCATCCACAACAATGATTAATGCAGCCTACAGCACCATACTCTCCACCATCATCTGAGATCCAAGGTTTTGAATATTCTTTTATTTCCCGCGTTACCGAACAGGTAGGTACATTAATATTATTATTTCCACACTCTCAATCTCAACCGTACCAAGAAAGTGCATTATTATATATCTTGTTGCGAAGAAAATCACAGTTAATTTCTGAATATGTGTGTATAGGCAGGCGGTGGAGAGGAAGAAGAATGTCGAATCCGGATCAGACAGTACTGAATCGGCGGCCATCAAGAAGCGCCGCGACGACGACGTTTTCGCTGGAGGTATTCGACAACGAAGTCGTGCCTTCCGCACTCGCTTCCATTTCTCCCATTCTCAGAGTCGCCAACGAAATTGAAACCGAGCGCCCCAGGGTTGCCTATCTCTGTATGCATGGACATATATATAGTCACTTGTCATTATTAATTAATTAATTCTGCTAATTGCTAATTAATTGCAAAATTAAATATGCATGTGCAGGCAGGTTCTATGCCTTCGAAAAAGCGCACAGGCTAGATCAGAGTTCTAGCGGGCGTGGCGTCAGGCAGTTTAAGACAATGCTGCTACAGCGATTGGAGAGGGTAAGTGCGTGCAAGATTTTTCAAATTGCAACACTATGCACGAGCACAGCGAGTCACAAATCAATATTCTTCATGCAAAGCTTTATACGAGTGATAGAGACAGTTTCACTCTTAATTAGTAATATCATCATAATGCTCAAACCAATTTTCACCATAATTTTGCATATCTAAGGGAGAAGATGAATGCTAAATAAGAAATGGAAGTGTGCAGTATTTTTATTTTTATTTTTACAGAGTATGCATTTAAATAGAAAAATGTAACAGTAAAAATGTCCAATATTATATTATATTTAGAAAAAGAGAGTAAAAATGTCCAATATTATATTTATGATAAGTTCACCTCACAAAATATTAGATGATTTCTAATTGGTTGAGTGAATATATCAAAATTAAACTCTACAAATAAATATATATTGAAGTGTATAAAAAGTTTCATTATATTACTTTTTAAAATTAAGTATGTGCACAGTATTTCCGTATTCCCTTTCCCTAGCAAATTACAATCGATTTGGAAGAAATCATTTGCTCCCTTTTCTATATTAACATCCGCGACTGCTAGAAGTGGTACTGATCACTCAATATACATACATACATACATACATATATATATATATATATATATATATATATCACTAATTCGTCCATCTTACATAATTTCTTGTGCTACACCAGGACAATCCAACTAGTCTTGCCTCTCGGGCTAAGAAGACAGATGCGAGAGAAATTCAATCTTACTATCAGCAATATTATGAACATTATGTCAGAACTCTCGACCAAGCGGATCAAGCAGACAGGTGGATACATGCAATGCGTGAACTTTCACACTTGTTGCCATGAATTCCGTATCTAACCTTGAAATCCAAATTCATTTGCAGAGCCCAGCTTAGCAAAGCTTACCAGACTGCTGGGGTTCTATTCGAAGTGCTTTGTGCCGTTAATAAGACTGAGAAGGTCGAAGAAGTTGCTCCTGAGGTTCGTCTCGGTTCACATTACCCTTTCAGAGTTTAGTTCTGTTCTGTCGTGACAGTAGATATTTCATTCCCCTTTCAATATTCAATTTTTGTGTGCAGATTATCGCGGCAGCTAGAGATGTCCAGGAGAAGACGGAGATTTATACGCCTTACAATATTCTTCCTCTGGATGCTGCTGGTGCTTCTGTGCCCGTTATGCAATTTGAAGAGGTGTTGCTTTTTATTTTAACCAATTGATGTGGAGTCTTAGTGTTTTATTATTTGGCATTGCACTGAGTTCTTTGGCTTTCTTTCTTATTAGATTAAGGCTGCTGTTTCTGCACTTTGGAATACTCGTGGCTTGAACTGGCCTAATTCATTTGAGCAACAGAGGCAGAAAACTGGAGATTTAGACATGCTTGATTGGCTTAGAGCCATGTTTGGCTTTCAGGTAAGTGTTTTGCGCGTGAACAGAACGAGAAGATTTGTGATTGACTAGATTCTTGTTTAGCCTTCTTATATTGTTAATGTGGTTGGTTTGTTTTTGGCACAGAGGGACAGCGTTAGGAATCAGAGAGAGCATCTGATTTTGCTTCTTGCTAACTCTCATATAAGGCTACACCCTAAACCCGAGCCTTTCAACCTGGCATGTATCTGTCTCTCACATTTTCTGTTTCAGGAAAGCGTAATGGACTAAATAAAGATAAAACTGCAATCAAGAGAACTCTTGTCAATATTACATTATCAATTTTTTTTATCGTAGTTATCAGAGTAGCCTGCTTTGCTTTTGGCCAGAAGTTAAATTGTATGTTCTTTTTTTTTCATTTGTTTTTCTTTTGGTTTTACCAAATCAGCTCGATGATCGTGCTGTTGATTCAGTGATGAAAGATCTCTTCAAGAATTACAAATCATGGTGCAAATTCTTGGGACGAAAACATAGTTTACGGTGAGATATAACAGTATCAGCTTCAGTGATAAAATCCCAAAATTTTTGTTTTAAAAGTGCTTATGGTGTTCTTTCACACAGACTTCCTCAAGGTCAGCAAGAGATACAGCAAAGGAAGTTGCTTTATATGGGCTTGTATCTTCTCATCTGGGGTGAAGCATCCAATGCTCGCTTCATGCCAGAGTGTCTATGCTACATATTTCACAACGTGAGTACACTTTCCATGTGTTATAATGCTTTTGCAAATGCAATGTAGTTGTTTTCTCTTTTTAATATTTTTTAATTTGATACTAATTTTTGCATATGCTAATAATGGCCAAACTATAAATAACCTCAGATGGCATATGAACTCCATGGTTTATTGGCTGGAAATGTCAGCATTGTTACTGGTGAAAATATCAAGCCTTCTTATGGTGGTGATGATGAGGCATTCTTGCGCAAGGTTATAACTCCCCTGTACCGAGTAATTGAAAAGGTAAGATTTTGTCTCTCATGATATCATCATAATACTTCAGGTACCTATGCTCTCTATGGTGATTTGTAAAGTTATTAATCGTGTTAATTAATCTAGGAAGCCAAGAAGAGCAGACATGGAAAAGCTCCGCACTCAGCATGGTGCAACTATGATGATCTAAATGAGTATTTCTGGTTTGTTTTTCTTTAGGATTTTATTATTGAAATTGACTTTGTTGGTTTGCTTACTCATTTATTAATTTGCAGTGTCTATTTTTTTTGCAGGTCATCTGATTGCTTTTCTCTAGGATGGCCCATGCGTGATGATGGCGAATTCTTTAAATCAACAAGTGATTTGACACAGGTAATTACATCCTAAGAAGCTACTAGCATGATTGTGATTTACTTTATTTTCATTCTTTATATAAATTTCATATCAGGGAAGAAATGGTGTGCCAAGAAAATATGGAAAAACTGGCAAATCAAATTTTGTCGAGACACGAACATTCTGGCACATCTTCCGCAGCTTTGACCGTATGTGGACATTTTTTATACTGGGTTTGCAGGTATTTAATTCAACCAAAGAAAATGTTTATGCCTTTATTTTCCCCCTTATTATGGTTATGATAAGGCTTGAGCATTCTTATTTAATTCAACCAAAGAAAATGTTTATGCCTTTATTTTCCCCCTTATTATGGTTATGATAAGGCTTGAGCATTCTTATTACAGGTGATGTTCATTATTGCTTGGGAAGGGATTTCACTGACGGATATATTTCAGAAGGATGTCTTATATAATCTATCTAGTATATTCATCACAGCATCCATTCTGCGCTTGCTTCAAAGTATGATATGTTCCCTTAAGTTTTCTATTGTTAATGTAATCTTTTTTTTATCGGTTTGTTAATGTAAACTTATCACACTCAATCATCACGGATCACCAGTATCAAGAATTTTATATTGATGGTCTGACTTTCCTATTGTTCAAAAATCTTGGCATCTCATTTGTTCGAAACTACAGAAAATGTCATATGAGCAGTAGAATAAGTCATATGAGAAGCAAATAGCACTGAATTATATTTTAGTTTTTGGCAAGACAAGTTCCACCTCTTTAAATAAATAATTCAAATCACGGTTCCTTGCCTCCATTTCGCTGTTAGGCGAGTCAGGTGCATGGGTTGTTCCTAGCACATCCTTCATATAAATTTTCAAGTGTTTTATTTAGAAAAGAAATTCTGTGGTGACAATTTATATAAGATCAATAAGCTACTTCCCTTGAGGATTTAAATGTCCTAAATTATTTGCTGATCATATCCATGCCTAAACGTTTTGTAATGACTCCAATGATCAATCCATACCTTGCAGATTCAATCTGTAAAGTTTACCTCCAATATCTCAGATTGAGTGTAGAAATTGTTTTCTTAAATGTTGATGCTTATTTATTCCATTTTTCCCGGCTAATTCATTTGCTGGATTTGTATCACACGACAACTTATAATGATTCTTTCTGGAAACAAAAGATAAGTTGTTTTTTTCTACATTATTTTTCTTTCATTAGTATTGAAGTACATCCAAGCTTTATAATATCTATTTTTTCCTTTTTGACAGATCTTTTTATCTTTTTCCTTGGTTATAGAAATTTATATCATTTCTGTTCCTCTTATATGATTTAGGTATCTTGGACGTGGTCCTGAACTTTCCAGGCTATCATCGATGGAAATTCACTGAAGTGCTAAGAAATATTCTTAAAGTCTTTGTCAGTCTTTTTTGGGTTATCATTCTTCCACTCTTCTATGTTCATTCCTTCAAGGGTGCACCTGAGGGTCTAAAGCAGTTGCTTTCCTTTTTCAAACAAATAAAAGGCATTCCGGCATTTTACATGCTAGCAGTTGCATTATATTTGCTTCCGAATTTACTAGCAGCTGTTCTGTTTCTTTTCCCAATGTTAAGGCGTTGGATTGAAAACTCTGACTGGCACATAGTTAGATTCTTCTTATGGTGGTCTCAGGTACTCATGTCTTATACATTTACATATTTAACTATTTCATTTCATGGTTGTAAATTAAATGACTCCGTTGGTAAAGGACTTCTTTCGATGTAATTATTGGTCATTCCGAAAGTAATGCAAATTTGATCACGAGCCTAAACATTTGTTTTAGTTAATTTGTTTAAATTGATATGACTGGTATCTATGACTTGATGAGCATATAGCTAATTTCCTAATAAGAACTTTTTCCAGTAGGAGTGATCCCCTTCAGAACCAAATTCTTACGCAAAATATCTACATGCATTTATTTACACAGACAATTCATATCTTGCAGAAATTGATAGTGAAGCACTAATTTGAAGGCTTTTTTGTTTTTACTTTTCTAATATCACAAGATATTTGACTACAACATGCAGTAGCTTTCTATACAATTTAATTTTTCTATCCTATAGTTGAATCGTAACAACTAACAATCCGTCATGTCAATCATTTGTGTCAGATTTTGAACAAGAATGAAAATAAATAGTTCACATTTTATTTATTTGAAAAATATATATTACATTAATCTTAATGCAAATCAGTGAGTACAAAACAATTTTGGACTTGCATGAGATTTTATGGCTATGATCTACATGTTAGAAACTTTTAGAATTTGGACTTTACAAAACAAACCATTACACTTTTCAAGTTTGATAGTTTACCTTGTCTGATCAAAGATTTTCTTCTACTTGTTTGGGAATCCATTTCAAGGTTCAACTAACTTTTTGTGGCAACAAATATATCTAACGAGTTTCCAAATAGTTATGATACATCTTTCTGTTACAGTTTCTTTTGGTGTCTGGTGAGAATGCTTAATTTAGAACTTCGTACTCTTGGGACAGAATTTTCCCACAGAATTGATTCTTCTATAAATGACCATGATTTTGTACATTCAAAATCCCAACATTTATGGTCTTTAAATATTCCAAAGAATCCGAATTGTAGCACTAATTTTTGTTTTAAGCCATTATTTATCTCTTTACTTTTTGAATGTGTGAATACTATTAATTAGTAACTGGTAGTCTTTAAAAAAATATCTGTTTTCTGAACTTGAATCAATAATTTGGATTCTTTGGGTATCATTTGTCCATTTTTAAAATTTTCATTTCTCCCCATGCAGCCAAGCATCTATGTTGGAAGAGGAATGCATGATAGTCAATTTGCTCTTATGAAGTATGTTTCACACAACACTATGTTACTAAAACAAAATATATTATTGTTCCTTTTTTTATTGTTTGAAAATTGTTCCATCATCTAGATTCTTTCATGAATTTCAGGTACACTATATTCTGGTTGTTGCTTTTGACATGTAAATTTTTATTCAGCTTTTTTGTCCAGGTAAAAAATCTTATATGATAGTAGTTGTTACCTAATAAGCTAGCCTTGTAAATATATTTGGCATCTTTCTAACTGTTGTGTCTATCTTCAGATAAAACCTCTAGTTAGGCCAACAAAGGACATAATGAGCATTCGGCATGTTAATTATGGTTGGCATGCATTTTTTCCCAATGGTAGTTTCTTCTCCTTTTCATGATTACATTGTATATTGCTGTTAATTTTATTGATCTAATATATTCAAATCTATGCAGCTCGAAATAACTATAGCGCAGTAGTTGCACTCTGGGCTCCTGTACTTTTGGTGTGTATGTTATATATCCTGGTTATGTATACATATATTATTCTTTTCTCTAGTACAGTTATCTCAGTGTATCATCTCATTATTTACTTCAATACAGGTTTATTTCATGGACACTCAAATTTGGTATGCAATCTTCTCAACTTTGTACGGTGGTCTTGTTGGAGCCTTTGATCGTCTAGGAGAGGTCATCATAAATTTTATTTTATGTTTATCTTGCCATGTCCAAAGAGAATTTGAGTTCCATTATCTTATTGACTTTCTAATTTATTTGTATAACAAGCTCATATAGAAACCCTAAATCTATTTAATCAAGTTGAGAAATCTATAGGATCCTTTTGGATGTAAAGTACTGGATCATCATTTGATTATGTTTTTATAAGATAGAATTGCTAGCAACACACTTTTCAATAACTCTTTTTAACATATTCTTTATTGTTGGCTGAAATTAATTAAGACTCAAAAATCATGAGTGAATGAGACTCATTAAATAGGGAACTCACATAACTACATAAGTCCCAATAAATTTCAATCAATATTAGTGTCTAAAATAATGTGTTACTAGCATTCCTCTTCTATGAAATTATTAAGTCTTCAATTTGTAACGAAGTCAGATTTTCCTTTTCATTTGAAGGGTGAACTTTGGATTCAATTACTTCTATGGATTCAAAGAGTAAAATAGCTGACCATCTTTTAACAGTCAGTTAATGTTGTTATTAATTTGATTCCACAGATACGCACTCTGAGAATGCTGAGATCACGGTTTCAGTCATTGCCTGGTGCATTCAACACATGCTTGGTTCCTTCTGATAAGAAGCAAAAAGGAAGATTCTCTTTCTCAAAGCAATTTGCTGAGGTTGCTACCACATTTTCATTATCAACTACATTAAAATATATGCATTAGTTTATATTCACTTTAGTTTCCATGTTTGTATAGATTACTGCAAGCAAAAGAAATGAAGCTGCCAAATTTGCACAATTATGGAATGAGATTATTTGCAGTTTTCGCGAGGAAGATCTCATAAGTGATAGGAAAGGACCTCAGAGCCAAACTCTTTAGCTACTTTCCCTTGCTCTCAATCCTAGATTCTGTGCTTTCTCTTCCATGTTTTCATTTTTCTGCCCATCACCTATATAGGACTAAACTAAGTTTGCATGACTCCAGGGAGATGGATCTTTTGCTAGTTCCTTACTCATCGGGTCATAATCTGAAAATAATTCAGTGGCCACCATTTTTGCTTACGAGCAAGGTAGGTTAATGTAATTCAATTTCAATATTCATATGTTTATTACCAGTTTATATGATTGACAATGTCAGACTTTACAGATTACTGTAGCACTGGATATGGCATCTCAGTTTCGAGGGAGGGACTCTGATCTTTGGAAGCGCATATGTGCTGATGAATATATGAAATGTGCTGTGATTGAATGCTATGAATCCTTTAAACATGTTCTACATGATTTAGTGATAGGAGAAACTGAAAAAAGGTATCTGTTGGTATCTTGTGTTGGTGCATTTGAATTTAGTTTACACTTCATGCCAGAAGGGCTATTCAAGATTAATGGATTATATTCTTTTCTATTGGTACAAATTAGACCCAGTTTCATTAATCTTCTATACTTCTCAGATCTGTTTTGGTACAAAGTGTTCAAATATGTTCTTGCGGTCTATCAGTCTTTTTGAATTTCCTGAATAGCAATTACACTAAGACTTTTTATTTTTCCTTTTTTACTTTAGCTAGATTTTAGATCTATTTCTGAGCTACTTGACTACACTAAGTAAATAAATGAGTGAAGGAATGGTTAACCGCTAACTTGTGTAATCAATATTAATTTGAGCCACATTAATTCATAATTTCATATTGAAGTACAGAGGATCATTTGATATTTTCTTATCAGCTGTTTGCTATTTTCTTAAGTAGCACATATAATTGAAGCTATGAATATTTAATTCAATTAAATTCTTATTGTGCTTCTTAATCAATTGTGATGAACCAGTATAATTTCCTCTATCATTAAAGAAGTCGAGAGCAACATCTCAAAGAATACACTTCTTACAAATTTCCGTATGGGCTTTCTACCCTCCCTTTGTAAGAAGTTCGTGGAGCTTGTGGAAATCATGGTGAGCCATTCAAAACAAAACTAACTATATATGTTGTTCATATTCTTGAATGGTGTCTTGTCTTTAACCATTATATTTGGAAACTTGTGCACTGATTTCTTGTCACAGAAAAATGGAGATCCATCCAAGCAGGGTACAGTGGTGGTATTGCTGCAAGACATGTTAGAAGTGGTTACCGATATGATGGTGAATGAAATCAGGTTGGTTTACCTAGAAGGCACTGAATTTGGAATACATTATTATGATTGCTCATGGATCCTTCATTGAAAATAATAACGCTTGATTTTTTACTTTTGATGATCATCAGTGAATTGGCAGAACTCAATCAAAGTAGTAAGGATGCCGGACAAGTTTTTGCCGGTACAGAGGCAAAACCTGCTATACTATTCCCTCCTGTGGTTACAGCACAATGGGAGGAACAGGTACTTAGTAGTGTAACTTCAATTTTTATTCTTTATTTTTTTAGTTTATATTATTATTCAAAGATCCAGAGGCTTCTATAACCAATGAATCATTGTGGTTGGTTCAGATTAGGCGCCTTTATCTACTCTTGACTGTGAAGGAATCTGCTGTTGAAGTTCCAACAAACAGCGAAGTACGCAGAAGGGTTTCATTCTTTACCAATTCATTGTTCATGGATATGCCACGTGCTCCTCGAGTACGTAAAATGCTCTCATTCAGGTCTGCTGCAGATTCCTTAATGACATGGCCATGAAGATATGTGCCCATGTTATGTATTATAGAGATTATAAATTGCTGGAACATCATGTTTTTATTGTGCACACTAAACTATGCAAATTAAATGTCAACATCCTAACAAAGCCAATAGAACAAAAGCCATATCCATCAGTGTTAGTGTTGTATGATGTTTTCTTTAGAATGTGTCAATGTCATGACTTCAACTATCGTAGGTTATTATCTTATACAGTTGACAAAAAATATCCTTTTTTAGTTATTATACATTTTTTGTCAAGGAATTTTTTTATGCATAAAATTCAAAAAATGATGCATTCTGAAGCTGCCCTGTTCTTATTTATCGCCGCTCTCTTTTTGTTTCTTCTTTTCAGTGTCCTAACTCCATACTACAGTGAAGAGACTGTATACTCTAAGAATGACATTGAGGTTGAGAATGAAGATGGTGTGTCAATCATATATTACCTTCAAAAGATCTTCCCTGGTTTGTAATAACTCACAATATAACTTAATTGTATATTGCTAATATAGAATGGACTGGCTAAAATTTAGTAATGTTGCCAGAGGAATGGAATAACTTCTTGGAGCGACTTGAGTGTAAGAAAGATAGTGATATATGGGAGAAAGAGGAAAATATATTACAGCTACGTCACTGGGCCTCATTAAGAGGACAAACACTTTGTAGGACAGGTATATGGTGACTCCCTTTCCCCTCCCCTCAGGCTGGATCAGGTCAACTGATTTTTTTCCTCTTCTAATGTAGTTAGGGGAATGATGTACTACCGCCGAGCAATAAAGCTCCAGGCATTTCTTGATATGGCTTCCGAACAAGGTAAGACTAATTTCCTTTTATTCTGAGATATTTAGCTAAATCCAGTAGGTAAAATGGGGGGTTTGTGATTCATAGTAGTTGGCTCAGTCTTTTCGTATGTATACATACCTTCAACTCTTAACAAGCATTTCCTCGTTAATATGCTATCCAGTAAAAATACTTAAGAGTATTTATCTGCTAAGATGATTGCATGTTATTTTGTCTTGTGAGCAGAGATATTTGATGGCTATAAAGCTATTGCTGTTCCATCTGAGGAAGAAAAAAAGAGTCATAGATCCTTATATGCCAATATAGAGGCTATGGCTGACTTGAAATTCACATACGTTGCAACCTGTCAGAACTATGGGAATCAGAAGCGTTGTGGCGACCGTCGTGCAACAGATATCCTGAATTTGATGGTTAAGTATGTTCTCCTTTTGTTAAATAAAATTGAAAATTTTAATTATAGTACAAATTTGGCTTTTAGTTTCCCCAGTTGGTAATTTAAGAATCTAATTTTTGGGTCTTCATTTATAGCAATCCCTCACTTCGTGTTGCATATATTGATGAAGTTGAAGAAAGAGAAGCTGGCAAAATACAGAAAGTTTATTATTCTGTATTGATCAAAGCTGTGGACAATCTTGACCAAGTAAATGCATATTGATGTCTAAGAAGAGGTAGTTAATTACTAGTGGTTACCTTAGAAATGATTGTTTCTGTGTCTCCTCTGTAGGAAATATATCGAATAAAACTTCCGGGTCCAGCAAAGTTAGGAGAAGGAAAGCCAGAAAACCAAAATCATGCCATCATTTTTACTAGAGGGGAAGCTCTTCAGACTATCGACATGAACCAGGTAAAACATTATAAAATGTGAAGCTTGAACAAGTTGACAATGGGTGTCAGGGTTAAAATTGGTTTATTTGAAAATTTCTTCTAGGATAATTACTTGGAAGAAGCTTTGAAAATGCGTAACCTTCTGGAAGAATTTAATGAGGATCATGGAGTACGCCCACCCACCATACTAGGTGTTCGTGAGCATATTTTCACTGGAAGGTTATGAATATTTTTCTACTTAGAGCTAACACTTTGTCGTGTTTAGACCCTGTATTACTTAATTTTTTTTTATCACTTGTTACAGTGTCTCTTCCTTGGCCTGGTTTATGTCAAATCAAGAAACTAGCTTTGTCACAATTGGCCAAAGAGTTCTTGCTAGACCGCTAAAGTAAGTTTTTGTTTGTTGTGTTTCTTATTATACGGTCGACTTGCCATCAATTAGGAAGAAACACATGTCTAATCAAGGCAGCATTTAAGAGTGTGATGCATGCAAGATATTTAAAACAATTCTTAAAGGTTAACATATTCAAACCATAGTTGTTCCGAGTTTCACTTACTAATGGATTTCCTGCCTTTTCCCTCCCTCATATTTGATTTTCTTGGAGGCAATAATCAATCAACTATTGGATTTTTCTTTTTCGCTGTCTTCAGCCGTTATTGCAAGAGAATTAAAATACATATAAAACAGAATACACATTTTGACTTATGATAGATTTTTTCAATTTTAGGGTTCGATTCCACTATGGTCATCCGGATGTTTTTGATAGAATTTTCCATTTTACCCGTGGAGGAATCAGCAAGGCTTCTTGTGGCATCAATCTGAGCGAGGATATATTTGCTGGTAACATTCTTGATTAAAAGAGTTTGATATTGAGAGAGAGAGAGTTTGAGATTGAAGAGAGAGTATTATTCAACCCAATCATTGAATGATTACCAGCTCTGTTTATATAGAGCCTGACTAACATAACAGAACTAACTAACTACAGTTAAGTTAGTTAATACAGTTGTCTACAGCTGTACTAGAAGAAAAATAAACAATCAGAGTAGGTATACTCTAATATTGGTACATGTTTTGTTAACAGCAATATTTGATATTTCTACCTTTGCATCATATGCCTTTGCCTATACAGGATTTAACTCAACACTAAGACGTGGGAATGTTACTCATCATGAATATATCCAAGTTGGAAAGGGTAGAGATGTAGGGCTCAATCAAATCTCTCTTTTTGAAGCAAAAGTGGCCTGTGGTAATGGAGAGCAGACACTAAGCAGGGATATCTACCGACTGGGGCATCGATTTGACTTTTTCCGCATGCTATCATTTTATTTTACAACCGTTGGATTTTATGTCAGCTCGATGGTAACGCTTAATGCTTTTGGTTCAAGCAATATAATACTGAACATCTTTTATTAAAGCAATAAGGTTTATTCAGGAAATTCTGTTATTAAAATTTACCTAATGGTGTCTTTTGATTAAATAATATGGATATGGAAATTTTCTGATAATTGATCACTTAAACACTAACATCTGGCAATCTCTACACGTGAGCCATATAATTGTCTTCGCTTAGTTAGCTAACCCCACATCTAGCACTAAAGCTTTTTTCTGCTGTTCACAGTTAGTGGCCATCACGGTTTATGCTTTCCTCTATGGCAGATTTTACCTGTCATTGAGTGGATTGGAGGAGGCAATAATTAAGATAGCCAGGAAAAAGGGAGATGATCCATTAAAGGCAGCAATGGCTTCCCAATCCCTTGTTCAAATAGGTCTTCTGATGACTCTTCCCATGGTTATGGAAATTGGACTAGAGAGAGGATTCAGAACTGCACTAAGTGACATCATAATAATGCAGCTGCAGCTAGCTCCCGTTTTCTTCACTTTCTCACTAGGGACTAAGATGCACTATTTTGGGCGCACTCTCCTGCATGGAGGGGCAAAATACAGAGCAACTGGGCGTGGTTTTGTAGTTCGTCATGAGAGGTTTGCAGACAACTACAGGATGTATTCTAGGAGTCACTTTGTAAAAGGGATAGAGATTGCTATACTGCTTATATGTTATGGGCTTTATGGATCAGCAACTTCTGATTCAACATCATATGCCCTTCTGTCATTATCAATGTGGTTTTTGGCATGTTCTTGGTTGTTCAGTCCTTTCCTTTTTAACCCATCAGGATTCGAGTGGCAGAAGATAGTTGAGGATTGGGAAGATTGGGCAAAATGGATTAGTAGTCGAGGTGGTATTGGTGTTCCTTCAAACAAGAGCTGGGAATCATGGTGGGATGAGGAGCAGGAACATCTGCAGCACACTGGCATTTGGGGGAGGATTTGGGAAGTCATTCTTGCCCTGCGTTTCTTTGTCTATCAGTATGGGATTGTATATCATCTTCATGTTGCTAGAGGTGACAAGAGCATCTCGGTAATTTTGCTTGCCAATTTACTTATACTTGCACGTTTTCACATCAAACTTTTGAATCTGCATCCTCAGGGTTTGACTGCACACATCTATCCATACTATATTGTAATATACATTTTAGACAAAGTTCCTTGGTCAGAAGAGAATTTAGTCCATTACCACCCTCCCTGGGTGAACAAAAAAGAAAAAGAAATAAAAATCAGGGGTGTATATAAGAGAAGAATTTTCTAACATGCATTTTCTCTCTCAGGTTTATGGTCTGTCCTGGTTAGTCGTAGTGGCTGTCATAGTCATCTTGAAGGTCAGTATTCCATGATCAGATGGTTCATAATGAGTTAAAGAATTTCTATGCTTGAGCTTAATAGTTATTCTATTAATTAATTGATGCCATTCATGCGTCTGTAACTGCAGATAGTGTCCATGGGGAGCAAGACGTTCAGTGCAGATTTCCAGCTGATGTTTCGTCTCCTCAAATTGTTTCTGTTTATTGGAACCGTTGTCATCCTAACATTGATGTTTGCCCTACTTAGTTTCACAGTTGGTGACATCTTTGCGAGCCTCCTAGCCTTTATGCCCACAGGTTGGGCATTTATACAGGTACTTCTTTAATAACCTCTTGTTTTGATGGGCATTTCTTTCTTTTGATGATATTGAACATACAACTTGACCTTAACTGTATCTCACAGCATTTGATACGAGCAGTACATTATTAGGCCCTTTATCTCATAAATAAAGTTCACTTGTCCAAGCAATGGCTAATTTACTGAAAAGAACAACGTTTCTTTATGTTAGATCTCAATATCTAGTAAATTAATTTTCCTTCCAAGTTCGTTGGTGATATTATTAGACAAGTTTCCCTCATGATTTCTTTTGCTGTTATCTGTAAAAGAAAAATTACTTCTTTCTGATATGCCCCTGATGTTATATATGAGCAGATAGCTCAAGCATGTAGGCCATTGGTGAAGGGAATTGGAATGTGGGGGTCTATCAAAGCGTTATCGAGAGGGTATGAATACGTGATGGGAGTGCTTATCTTTGCACCAGTGGCCATATTGGCTTGGTTCCCATTTGTTTCAGAATTCCAAACTAGACTGTTATACAACCAAGCTTTCAGCCGAGGGCTACAAATCCAGCGCATTCTGGCTGGTGGCAAGAAGAATAAATAAGACAACCAACAACTGAATCCTTTTCAGTTATCTTGTTACAAAGTCCAGACAGGAGATGAGATGAATGTTACTGCATACAAAAATTCAGCAATTATGATGCGTAGCAAACTGCATAGTGAGACTGTATATAGTAGAAGAATTCATTCTTCGACATAGTGTTGGATAAATTCATGAATGCTGAAGAGACGGTGAGTTGAATCCTACCCAGGCAACGAAACAGGTTAAACTCCTCTGGACACATGTTTCGACAGTTCTTGTGACAAATGGTCTGATTTTGTACTCTTTATTTCTATTTTGTTCTTTCTTTTTTTGTAAGAAAACGATAGGAACTCCAAGATTACTGGTGAGTCTTAGAGAAGCAATGACATATTTGGTCCAAGATCACAGGCAGCAGTGCCTACAAGATTATATTCAATGATACCTGTGAAAGGAAGCTAGTCAATTAATCCTTGAGTACCATGAGGATTTCCTTTTTAGAAGAAATTATTATATCATTCGTGATCCCCGACAAATTTTCATGTGACACATTCTTATCTTTCTTTTGGAAATTGAAAAAAATGCAGTTAGGTATCACGTGGAGATTGACCAGGATTATTTAGGCAATAGTGAAGTTGTTACTAGTTAGTACAACCGTCTGTTTAACACTTTTACTAGCTCGATTAAATAAAATTTTCCCTAATAGGAGAAATAAACCTGAAATTTGTACTTAACTGGTGTAGTTACGCACGCACGCACGCATGGTAAGTTCAATAATTTGAAATATAAACGTATAAAATTGTAAATACAAATAAAACAATAATAATAAAATAACAATATTTTTATCAGTAATAATATTTAGAATGAAAGAATTGTAAAAATAATTTTTTTATATTTATTTTACATTTCTTTCTTATTATATTGTGAATTTAACGTAGCTATATAACGGCAACTAGAACTTCAACTCAAAAAATCTGGTTAGGTTGAAACAGTCTTACATTAATTGATTCTATGTACATGCATCTTAGTCCACGGTAATTGACATCTTTTTTTTTGTTAGTTTGATCATAATCGATTTTAACCATAAATTAATATTATATTAATTTTTAGGCAAAGAAGTTACATATATAATATCACTTCTAGTACTTTTTATAAGAAAATAAATTATATACAATATAAAACAATTATAACTTGTTTCTTATTGAAAGGACTCAAAAGAAGCAACTAATAAGTACACAAGCCAGCCTGAGCATAATTAATATATATAGATCAAGAGAATTTTTATCCTGTTTGTTAAATACATAATTAGGCCGAAGTAGGCTAAAATGGTTTTATGCCTATTCCCACACTTAGTGGCTACTCTAGCTATACATTATGATCTCTTACCAACTGTTTGTTACGGGGGTACAACTTTTCAACTTTTAATCTATCATGTGAATGTGAATTATTAATTCATCTCTATGCTTTCTTCCAATCTTTGTTGGACACCAGTACGAGGTTCTCCACTGACGATGAATTTACATTACATTATTAGCTTTCGGTTTTCGAAACCTAACTAAATCAAATTCAAGACAAATTAATTATATATTACTCCACTTAAACCAAACCGCCCATTATTTTTTTTATAAAAAAGTATATAATTGAGTTTCAATTATTTTACAAAGACTTGTCGTGTACCAAAACATGCATAATGAGGCAGTTAAACAACCGAACATTATTGGAAAAGCACCCAAAATAGGGGATAACGAATCATGTGAAATATACTTAAGAACCCAAAATTTCAACGTGTATGGCAAACGATATGTACAAACTAACTAATAAGTGGAGTATATTCTACAATTATTGCACAACATCATGAAGAACTCAAGTCAATTGAGTTGTTCAAATTGTTCTAGAAAGGTGCAGATGCTATGTCTCTGAATGCTGCTGCTGGGGCTACTTGTGTTGTTGCGTCTTTGGAGTTCAACACTTCAAGTTCTTCACCCAAATCCATGTCCATTGTTGTGCCGGATCTCATGCAGCAAGCAGCACTAACCACTGGCTGCAACCCCTGCCAATATTTAATTGAGAAAATCCTTAATTATTATTTCAATAATAATACTTAAAAATATTTAATAAAATAGAAAAAAACTATCCATTAACTATGTTTATTAATCACGAATCATCATATCAATCATATATAATAAATTTGTAACTTTTACAATAGTTACGTCATATCAACAATAATTACATTATTAAACTCTATTTAAAAAATGACCAGATGTATTCAATTAAAATTTAGAATGAAAATACATTAATATTTTTTTTGATAATTTGTTTTCACTTTTTCTAATTTCTTAATAGACACTTCAAAGAATTCTGTTAGTATCTTTCTGCATGTACCTCCAAAATTTCAAATACAAATTTTTGTGATTTCAACCTATTTATAAAATTGAAAGTGCTGAATGAATTAAAAATCACAACAAAATTGTATTTATAATATTTTCTTTAATTTTTTAGTTTCAAATTCTTGGCCATCTTAAAGAGACTTTTTTTCGTAGAATTAGCAGGAATGTTTTCGATTGCTTATCTAAACTGTTTTTTAATTTTAAGAAATTTGAATGTATTCATAAGTGGATTGTCTTCCTTTAACCAAATTTCTGTATATACAACCACTTGTTTAAAGAACTTCAAAATTTTCACTACTTAGACCCACCATTTGATAACATTTTTTTTCATGTAAATCCAAAATAATACACAATTGACTCATGCGATTTTTCTACTTACATGGCTATTCTTTTTCCGTCCCCTTCAAGTTGCAAATTTGCAATTCTCATAAAATTATATCATGACCAAGAGCCGTAAATCTTCATGCAAACAAAAATCATATACACAGTATAAAGCATTTAAATTACCAGAAAACCTTCACCTTTAGTATGCATCATGCATGCGTCTTCAAATCATATGTACACATTCATGGTCCAGATTAAGGGCACCTAATTAATTATCGGTACATACAATACAACCCCCCTCCCCAATTATATTACATGATATATTTTCCGTCAATCATATTCAACGGAATACAAACAGCCAAATCGGAAATAAAGGAGAAGAAGTATCTAGATACCTCCGTGAAAATTCTGGACGCTTCTTCTATGGTCTTTGTGTTCAATATATATATTGCTAACTCCTGTAAATTAATTAAATCCACCAAACATTAAACCCTATATATATATTAATTAAAGTTTGGTTTATATATAGCATCAACCTTAATGGTAGAAGAATTATAATATGAATAGAAGACAGTAGCCAGAGAAAAAGAAAATTGAGAAATGAAAGAAAGCATGATGACTTACCCTAGCGGATTGGATTTGGTTGATATTAAGAGTTCTGGGCTCTCTTTCAATTGACGAAGTCCTTTCAAGGGGTAACATAATGGGTGCCTCCATTTTTTCCTTTTCCGCGATATTATATGGTAATATCTCAATGCAAATCCGAAAAACATAAAAAGCTTTGCTCTCACTAATCGTGGAGTAGTAGGTTTAGTTGTTATTATGGAAACAACAATGAGAATTGTATGTATTGACGTTGGGGGAACAAACAACAACGCTTGATATATGGCGGTCTATTGTGACGGCACGCAACAACACACGTGGCACGCTGGATGATACACATGTCACTCCAAGCTGACATCGTACGGACAGAGAAAATGGTGCGTGCAATCGTGTTTTGTATGAGAACGCACTTACGTGTTCAGAAACGGTGGACGGGCACCGCCATGGGCTTGGGCCACGTCGATCTAAACGTGTACGCATGTCATGGACCCTAAAATGTGGCCCAAGATGCTGCATGCACGTCACTCCTTAGATTTTGGATATTCTATTCTTTTTGGGGTCAATTATTCTATACTATCTCACGTCACTTTCGTATCCCTCTCAAAGTTTCTGCTTCTTTCTTCCTTCCAGCGTTTTCACCACCGATATGATGATATTTACCTCTGTTAGTATTGGCAGTTGCTATATCCATTTCCCTTTTTTGCTTATTCTTTCTCATTTTTAATTTGTTTTCCAAAAAATATACTCCCTTATTTACTTTAAAAAACAAAAGAGTGGATAAATAAAGAAAGAAAGTGAATATAGCAAGTCCCTTATTATTGCAAGAGGTTTAATTGGGAGTTGTGTTGGACGGTAGTGTTGTCTCTATCCAGGCCCAAGCCATGAGCCCATAAGCGGGGGTATGCAGATTGGACTCCTAAACTAGGCATTGTATTGGCTCCTCACTTAATGGACTTGGGTGTTGTTATTTATACCATTTTGCAATTTGAGAACTCTCATTCCCACCCTGTTATTATTATAAAATGGTGTTTGTTTCAAGTTATCTTAATTTATTTATGGGATTATGAGATTAGGAAAATGTATTTCTATGTTTGTTAAGATGTTATAAAATAATTATTTTTTCATATACTTTATTTTGGAAAGTAATATCTCCACGTTTTACACTTTTTTATTCATGAAAAAAATGACAGGAAAAGTGAATTCTCGTGTGATGAGAATGCATCTTTGTTGAGTATCTGTGCAACATCTTAGGAGCAACCGACATAGAAGTAGCTCGATAGAGTCATCATCAAGCAAGTTTCATGACTGTTAGGTATTTATCAGTATGTTTTTCCTTTGTGTGTGCTAATGATTTGTGGTCATTGCTTAAGTGAATAGCTCAAAATATGCAATTTCTGTAATATATATAAGAAGTTACATTATAGAAAGTTAGAAACTAATTTTTCTAATGTAAACTTTACATTAATTATCCATCTTTTTTTAAGAGTTGGAGTACGACTTGTACCCCTAATCCATCGTGTCTTTGCTGATAAAAAAAATGTAAATTTTTATATTGTAGAAACTATTACAAAAATTATTTTCTATAATATTCTAGTAATGCTAGCCGCAAGGTAAGGCTTTTTAAATAAATATTCTGAAAAATAGTTTCTAAAATCAACATTATTAATTTATAGTGATAGTTGAGGAGAGAATGAATATTAGAATTTGGCAAGTAGTTCCTTGCTTGGCGCCGAATAACTATGGCTTTTTGCTGTTGGATGGCTTTGCCATATGCCAGTGGTGCCAGCACATCCACTTCCTAACCTTTTATCATTTTCCCAAAATGATGCTACTGATCATCACTGCTTTACTTGTCACTTTGTATTGTTATCAGTGAAATGCAATCATCGCTATGCCCCTTTCTCTTTTTCTCCTAATCTCCCCAACTACCATTCCTCAGTCTTATATCACACCTTAATCCACATTATAATCCTTGTATGTGTTTTTATTTATTTTTAGTGGATGTTTATTTTTGTATCAAACATTTGAAACCTTATTTAACTAACAGTAAATAAATAATACTAGTGCAACTTGAATAAAATTGTTTTCATAATATATATGAAAAAAAATGTTATTTTCTATGTGTGTTTTTTTACGTACGTACGTACTAAAACAGGGTATATGAGGTCAATGCGATGAAAAAGAAATATATACATTATCTCAAAATAAATACAAATTATTAATGGAACAGCTGGAGGCTGAAAACTTAGAAATGAAGGTGGAAAAAGAAAGAAAAAAGCAGAGACAAGTTGTCCTCATTTTCTTCACCCAAAACAAAGTCGAAAAAATCATCACCATTGTCCAGAAAACAACGCATACATCTTCGATCCTTAGTCCTTATTCTCTCTCATGAACCGGTGGTCCGGCGGTCGGGGTCGTAAGCCTCGGCGGCGAGCATGGTGCTGCTCGTTCGCAATCCCTCCGTCGAGCCCCGAAGTCAACACAATCCCTCACTCCAAATCGCGCCACAAAAACAAAACAGAATCTTTTTCAAAACCCAGCGTCGTTTCGGTCCCAAACTCACCGCAGAGCGCCAAATCCGGGTTTCCCATCGTGGGCCGGATCGACCCGCGCCGGATCTTGTCGCCGGGAAGAGTCTCTCCCATCGACTCCGATCCCGCCCCCGCCGCCTCGCAGCTTCGATCCCACAGCTTCCGCGACTCCTCGCCGCCGCCGCCGGAGAGTGCGGCGGCGCTGGACGTGAAGCTGAAGCTGCGAGGGAGGAGCGGCGGGAGCATGGTGGTGGAGGTGGAGTCAGAGGTTCTGGGAGCGAACTCGGAGGTGTTTGCGGGTTTGATAGCTGATTGCAAGAGAGGTGTGGGTGGAGCCACCATGGAAGTTGAGAACTTGGGAGTGTTCAGAGACACCATTGAGCTTATGTTTGAAGACGACGATCGCATCACCAAGACCCTCATCAACGTTGGTGTTTCTCGCTCCATTGATATTTTGGAGGTTGCTTCCTATTTTTTCACATTTTGCTCTTTCTTACTCTTACCTTCATCACCATGGTTTTAAATTGCTGTTGCATTGAAATGAGTCAGAAAACCTTTATATTATGTGGCTGATGCGGCCGTAATTACAGTTGCGGTGAGTAAAAATGCCTTGACATTGCAGCCGCAACTGCGTGAACAATGCTATTTAAAGCCATGCTCTTCACTGATATGGGTAAAATAAAGTATACAAGGTGAAGTCAACTTTTAGCTCATTAACTAGTTTTTTGAGCAGAAAATCTTTTATGACAAAAGGGGAAATATATGGAACTATAGACCAATATATTTGGAGCTGAGCCTGCCCATGGGTGATTTTAGTACATCTTTGGATCAGTATGTGTAAAACCAATTTTAAATGAAATTGATTTTGGTTAAAACTGATTTTGAAGTGAACCGGAAAAATTTCACCAATAGACCACGAGCACCCCCCACACAAGGAAATTGATACTACACTTTAACTCAAATTGTGGTGGGTCTTTCCTCACTTATATGTTATTCAGTTTTTTCATTCCTATCTAATATGCAATTTTACCTTCACACTTGTACTTGAAAAGTAATTTATGTTTAAATGTTTTCATTTTTATTCTAACAGCAAGTTAGTTGTAAAATTTAGTAACTATTTTTTTATTTAATACAAAAGTTATCTAAAGTTGTTTTTAGCTCAAAATCAATTTTGGATCTAGAATTAATTTCTCAAACACGAAACAAATTATGTGAATATTTATCTAAAATCAGGTTAGTTGATATTTCAATGTGACTTTGGATGATCTAACGTGAATTCAAACATTCACTTTGTCACTGACGAGGTTAACCTGATATATGACTAGGTTTCAGCAGGAATTGTGTTTGCTAAGGGCGTTCGTTGCTGCTTGAAGTACCTTGAGGCGGTTCCTTGGACTGAGGAGGAAGAAGAGAAATTGAGGAGCCTGTTCACAAGATTTGAGTTCGATGATGCAACAACAAGAGACATCTTAGGAAGACTGTACTTGAATGACTCAGTAGATTCCAGGCCAAATGTGGCTCAACAACTTGTTTGGTCTATCAGCACTTGTGAGGATGCAAATGCCAGAAATGAAATGAAGTCACTAGTCAAGGGTCTTCTTTGCAAAAGCTCTGTGTATGAGAAGAACCATCTTGACCTCAGCAAGGAGGATCTATATGCTGTTTGTGACTCGTGTTTGAGTTCACTTATCAGTCTCTTTGAGGAGGCATCTGACACCACCCCTCCTGAAAGGTTGATGAAGAAGGACTCAAACAAGCCTCTGATTGAGCGAATATCAAGACAGGTTGACAACATCAACTGGTTGCTGGAAATTATGCTTGATGGACAAGTGGCAGAGGACTTTGTGGATATATGGGCACATCAGCAACAACTTCTTAAAATGCATGACATTGCATCCCCTATGATCAGATATGAACTCAGTAGAGTGTCAGCAATCTTATTTGTTGCAATGGGTACAAGAAAACTGCAATGCCCTTTGGAAGCTAGATCAGGGCTTCTCCAAGCATGGTTTGGACCTATGCTGTTGGACTTTGGTTGGCTGCAGAGATGCAGAAAAGGGCTTGATATGAGGACCTTGGAAGAGGCTATGGGGCAGACACTTCTTACTCTACCTTTAAAGCAGCAGTATGTGCTGTTCATGGAATGGTTTCGCCATTTCTCAAGGCATGGAACTGAGTGCCCAAATATGAGCAAGGCATTCCAGATTTGGTGGCGCAGATCTTTCTTAAGAGGCTCTGAGACTTATGCTGTTGAATCAAGATAAATGGTACTGTGGTTTCTCATTTCTAGTGTGTGTAGAGTTGGAATAAATTAGACATTTTGAATAACGTAGATAAGTAGGATCATTGTCTTAGCAGCTTCATGACTAACTGGTGTCAAATTTTCTAGATTTTTTCCCCTTCATTATTTGTTTGCTTGCCTGAGTTGAATGAAAAGCTGAAGGCTCCTACTGTATTTTCTATGACTGCTGCCCATGCTTTGCAACTTGATTGGGTACACTTGGGTGTAAATGGAATAATGCTATGTTGTTGGGTACACTTGATTGCTGAGAAGATATTCCTGCTGGAAGAGGGATGTGTATAAAGCAAACAAACCCCAATCTGCATTGAATCAAGAGCTTTGACTAGATTTCATCTGCTAATAACCTATTTATTTTGAAGATTTGTACCTAACCATTTGTTAAGATAAGTTATGAGAAATAGTTATGCAGATGGCCTATACGGCATTTTTCTTTCTTTAGGTTTTAGAAGAGGAAAATTGGAGTTGATTGAACTGCAGAACTTCTTGATGGCAACTTCTGATTATTCAAGAACAGAAATTCTAAAACAGAGAGCGTCGGTTCGTATCTCCATATCTACCATAGGGGTTAAAGTTAATTAAACAAAGGGCAGAGATTTATCTAATTGTCTCTATAAATATTATACTCAATACAAGAATTGTTCGTAATCAACAATATATTGAGTCATTGAGAAAGTGTCCCAACATCCAAGTAGATGAGATGATGGCTATTCCGTTTTAAATTTGGAAATAACAGCTGTTACACAGAATTAAGAATTCTAATAAATTATTCTTCTTTACAATGAATTATTCTTCGAATAATCTTCTATATAGAACTTGCGAAAAATTATAATTTATTTATATTACATTGTTTTTAATATTATCACTAGGGCTCATATAGATAAGGCAGATATTAGTACTTCACACTGCCTTAAAAAGATCGGAAACTAGATTATTTTTAATATATATATATATATATCATTTAATATTTGTTTTAATAGAAATTAAAACATTTAATAAAATATCTTAAACACTCGGTAAACAATACCTGGAACTGCAAGCCAGTCGTTAGTAAAACCTGAATAAAATCATTTAATATTTACTTTAATAAAAATTAAAAGCACTTATTAAAATATCTTAAATACCCTTAGACACGAGATGTGTTGGTTATCTTAAATTTCACTTGAAAATTAATTAGGGAAAATGCATACTTAAATAGTTTATTTCTTAATGACAAATGACCCTTAATTGCAACAAGCAAAAAATAGATATTGAAAAAAAAACATTTATTAAAAGTATTTAACCGTATTTTTTATGATCCTTAATCAATATTCTCACCAAGTAGCAAGACGTTGGGTATTTTAGTGAATCTCTTGATATAATGTTTAAGATATTCCCCAAATGAATATGTTGAAATACACAATTTTCTCGTCAAGAGAAGGAAGTTCTAAAATGAAAAAAAAAATAAAAACACATACACACAATCACTCGCGGAACTTGAGTGCCAAAGTTCAAAGCACAGAATAAGATAAACCCATAATTTAAATAGCCCTCTAGCTAGTTGCCAAAGGTCAGTCGTAAGTCATCACCAAAACAGCCCCTTTATTGCGACTCTTATTAACTTCAAGGTTGTGTGATCGGATAGAACAATGGGGTATCTAGGTCATTCAACTCTATGAAGTCCAAGTTATCAGAGTTCCCAATATCACCTGTATTCTGGCCAGCGGAGAAACCAGCCAGAGCAGCCCAGTAGTCTTTCAAGCCCTCAAAAAATTCATCAGAGTTACCAACATCACCTGTAGTAGCCGCATTCCGTTTGTGTTGAATTCAGTATTCTGGCCAGAGGAGAAACCAGCCAAGTAGTCTTCCAAGCCCTCAAAAAAATCATCTGAAGGTGATGCACCTTCAACAATGTTTTCCTGACCAGGATTATAGACCTCCTGTTATCCCACAAGCATAACAACATATGTCAAGAAATGAGTATACACAAGCATATTACAAGACAATATGCATATATTAAGGCTTAAATTCAGATAAATAAGTCCCTGGAATTAGGCATATCCAACTAACATTAACCCATACATCACAATCAAATGATAAAAATTAAAATGACACTTGAATTATGAGGAGACTACAGATAATAGGCACTGGAACATAACACAACGAAAAACAAATATTACAGCATTTCCCAAAAAGAATGCACAAACAAGAAGAAATATATAGTGCACCTCAAACCATTTGTCGTCATTAAAAATATCAAGCATTGGTAAAATATCATTATCATTAGCAGCTTGATCATTTGGACCAGTAGGATTTACTGTACCAGGAGAAGGCAGTGATCCTGATAGACATGATATGGATGCTGACCCAGTACATCCACTAGCAGGGAGATTGTCATTTGGAACAGAACCATCAGATGTCATAGGCAAGATGGGAACTGGTGCAGTCAAAGCAGCACAAGGTATTCCAATTTCCTCATCATCCCACTCTTCCTCATTAAATGGTCTCGCACAGTGTGCCCCCTTCCTGGGACCAAGACCTTCCTTTTGGAAGACCTTGCAGACTACATAGGAATCCTGCCACAAAAATACACCAGGAGAACTAATTTAAATACTTTCGCAAGGACAATAAGATGTGAAAAAATCAGCAAATGATACAAAGGTGGTGAGAAGGGCAGCTAATTTTGTCATATACAAACAGCCAACAGGTGTAAGACAAAACATGAAATAACAAATTCCATTTTGATGCCACTAGCAACGCAATAGGTGGCAACATAAAATCCACGCTAAATTTCAACATCAAAATGTATTCATATATTATCTGTTAAACTGTTACTGTGAAATAGATACCAACAGTAGCAAGAATAATACATATCCTTATGTTATGTCATATGTGCATTCACAATCAAAGGCACAAATTCACAAACGTCCACATATTCAACAGTTCACAACAAACTGATATATATATATATATATATATATATATATATATATATATATATATATATATATATATATATATATGTTTCCTAAGTAAAGCTCTTCCAGAAAAAAAAAAAATTATGATTAAATTGATTTTAATTCTTACAAATAGGAAAAGGTTTGCATTTTGTCCCTTAAAAAGTAATCATCTCCTTTTGGTTGTCCTTGTCCTTCATAGAAAATTGTTTTTATTTTAGTCTCTCATCTATAGAAATATATGGATCACACATGAAACATTTACATAATAAGGAGACAATTATTTTAGGAACTAAATAAAAGTGAATCTTGTCCTGTTTATGGAGACAAGAAACATATTTAACCCAAAATTTTAATGATGCATAACAATTGAGAAATGAAAGAATACCTGAGCAATCCCTTTGTCAGCGAGGTCCTTATCTTCAAGCCTATGAATGATCATGCATAACCCAATCAGTTCTTTCCCCACAAGGCGATTTACCCGTGTGAAATATCAGTGTCTTTATCATCCCCACAGTTCGATTATTGTGCTGAACAACTCTATCCTTCCCAGTAGCTTTCCAATACCTAATTTTGGTAGCAAGCTTCATCTTGCTCCCACTGCCATATTTCTTCTCTAGCGGGCAGAAAAAGTACCATTCCAATTCTCCAGTTCTCAGACAAGACTTATCTGAAAAGCAAACCACCAAAAAGTAAAACCTCATTAATTTCAAGCAAACAAAAGGACGTTCATAGATTCGGTTTTCAATTAGTACTTAGAGAAAATGAACTAAATTTCTTCTGTAACTTAACATTAACTTATGCACCATTTTGGAGAAATTAAATAAAAGAACTTAAAAGAGAAATATAGTTCATAAAATAATTATAGTTTATGACAGAAGCTTAATTTTGTAACTGCTTAAAGAGAAAATTATCCAAAGAGTCACACTATGCTAAATTAGTGTTATGAATGTACCTGGGAGACCCCAAGGAGCATACTTGTATATGTCAAGTTCAGCAATGAAACCATCACAGATTTTTTTTGCCATCACTTTCCTCTTCAGAAAGTACACAACTAATTCAACACCAGTAGGGTGGAACCGAACTCCAACAGCTTTGGCCATGGAATCGAAAATAAAACACAACACAACGCTTGCTTCAGAATCTAGCAGTTTTTTTTTGTTAATTTGAGTGGAAAGGAAACCTCGTGCGATTATTACTATTTCATGTGTGAGAGGAAAAGAAAAAAAAAAACCTCAAAAGCGAAAGCGTATCTTAGCGGGACAGCGAAGCCTGGCGCGGTTGGTGAAGCAGGGTCGGAAGCCGATGATGGATGAAGAGCCTCCGATTTCGTGGTAAACAGACATCGGCGCGATCAAACCCTCAAAGAAAATCGTACGGATTCGGGAGACGGAACGAGACAGGAGAATTGTTGACACTTGTCAAAGAGAGAGAAGAAGAATGAAGAATTGAAGTTGCGAGAGTGGTGAAGTGAAGTGAACTACGCCTCTCTCTCTCTCTCTTGTTATTGAAAAATGAAAGGAAAGTGTAGTGTAGAGATCAAGGTCCTGCTGGCCCAGCAAGCTTAAATAAGTTTAGTTCTAAAGTAAGGCTGTTTGATTTGAAATAAGATAAAAAGTAAAGGACAGCCCAGCATAAACTGGCTAGTTACATGTTTGATTAAATAAATGTAGGACAAACCAAAACAAGTATAAATAGAAGGACAGGATAAGTAAGCCACTACCTCATTCAGTTGAACAGTATATTATAAATCTTTGGTATCATATTTGGTTCTAGAGAAATAATTTTACAATGGGTAGAATCCACTTGTACTATTTCTTACTTGTTTTTTCTATTCATCTCTTTTCTCATTTTTTTTCTTTTTGCAACCAAACATTCTTATTTTGAATCCTTAGGGGCATTTGGTAGAACATACTAAATTAAACTAAGTTTTTTATAGGGGGATTGGGAATCTAACTTTTCCGAATAAGGAAAAATTTTAATTATCTAAAATATATTATTTTTTTACAACTACATAATAAATGTTCATTTTAATTTCTAATAAGTGGAGTTTTTTAAATTAAATTTTAGCAATCACACAAAATATACTTAAATATATAACTTTATTTAAATCTTATAATTAAATTTTCTAAATCTTATATTTGAAATATAGTTTGAGTTCAAAAAATATTTAATAAAGGATATTTTTTGTACAAAAATCTTGTATGCACAATAAAGTTATATTATAACCAAATATAAAAAAATGGATTTCTTAGAAAATATATTAATACTAATCAAACAAATTTTTATGATTTTTGGAATTTTAGTTTTCTAGAAATGATGATTTTTGGGAATTAAATTTTTTTCTCCCTATTGTAGACGAATATGATTAAATGTTAGAGTTATTCTCAAAAGGTAATGTAAATTTATGGTTAGGACATCTTTGTATCCAGGTAATGTGTGTGTATATATTATAATAAATATTTATTTTATATAAATTAAAATTGATAGTAAATATTTTAAATATATAAATAATATTTTATACTTACAATAAATAATCTATATTGTTATATAACATTATTTTTAAGTATTGACAAAATATTTGTAAAAATTATTGATATTACTAAAATTCAATTTGAAAATAATGATAAGAATTTTATACCAAAAGATATAAACAATCAAAAAATCAAGTATATAAATAAAGAAAAAAATTTAAAAAACTTTAATGGTCATGCCCTGAAAAAAGTAAAGTAATTTTATATTATCATTTAATCATAAATTATCATTAATACGACTTTTAAAATAATTATCATAAAAGTCAACAAACTTACTATACATGATAGAGTGTAGTTGAATGATGATGTAAGATTACTTTACACTATCAGGGTATAACTTATCTTCTCAAAGAATTATTTTTTGAACCTAAGATTAAGAATTTTTTTTATCACCATGACATTAATATGAAGTATCCATCAGCTTTACTATCGTTGGTGATTAATCTTCAGTTGTAGAATTAATTGAGAATATATTTGAAAAGAATTAACAAATTTTAAAATATATAAGATTAGATGAGAACATTTGTTGGAAGTAGAAACTATTATTGAACAAGAGTGTTCTTCAGATTTATTATTGAATGAAAACATTTTAAGAGTTATTTTTACTCATGTTAAGTCACATGTCCTATCTTACTCCTATATCTTGCTATTTAGTTTTTTTAAAACCATAGTTAATTATAAATGAATTAAAAAGCATTAATTATTAAAAAATTAATTTATAATTAACTTTATAACTCTACTAATCATAATCGTTAGTTAACAATCTAACAAATGAACAAAAGGACTAATTTATAAAACTAAAGAATTAAATGTTACAATTAAAAATTAGGAGAATCAAAATTGTGAATTTAAAAAATTAAGAAAACTAAAGTTACCATTTAACCTAAAAAATACTTGTCTTACACTAAACCAGAGAAACAAAAAATATTATTTAAGTGTATAAATCTCATTTAAAAAAGAAATATTTTTTTTAAATAACCTTCCTTGGAATTCGATATTAAAAATAAAAAGAGGTATAGAAATAAAACCTCAATTAAATGAAAAATATATCATCAAACAAGATAATTTCAGTTATATATATATATATATATATTTGAATTTAACATCCAGGACATTATTTTTACTTATATTTGACACTAGAAGTAAGATACTCCCTCCCTTATCTTTTATAGGGAAAAAATCTAAAGTTAAGAAATAAATTGTTTCTTAAATCATCCTTTGTTGAAACTTCATAAGGAGCATAAACTCCTATTAAATAAAAAATATTTTAAAGATAATATCATTAAATTAGAAAAAAAAGTAATTGATATTTTTTTAAATAAGAAACATTTTTATATTATGAAAGAGAACGAATGAAGTATAATTTATCATAGTTAATGTCAATTTCAGATCTCACAGGACTGCAGTTCCACATTCCCAACCCAAGTCAAAATGGTTTTGCCTAAATGTGTACACATCCTGACATCCAAGTTGATTATATTAAACCAACAAATTATTAACACATTATCAATTAATAATTACCACAATTAATTTACTACAATAATTAAATAATATGATTTACTTTTAGAAAATACTAACAGCATCCTAAAATCTCTGGTTAGGCCGTTAAGGAAGTAAAAATGAAAAAAAAAATTAACACTGCTACCATGATGTTCAAGTTAACCTCATCTTAATTTTTAATAAAAAAAATTTATTTATTAATTCCTCTTAACCAATATTTTCAAGACCCTTTATTTTTCTCAATGCCACATTTGACTTTGTTGCAGGCAAAGACAACTTTACAATTCCACAATAAGTAAATTTCAAAAACTGTGATCCAGATACAACGCCACCAAACCTGAAACATTTTATACGATTGATACGAAGGTGAGACAAATTTCACGTGAAATTAACCAGGACATAATACAATCAAACATCATTTAAGAATCTGGATCACAATTTTCCAGGGTCAAGCAATCCAACTCTGAAAAGACAGACACCATTGAACATATGTGAATGAGATCAATAAAAATTACACCAGAGTTGGCTAACACTTAGGCCTGTCCATCATTTCCTTCCCAACACTGAAGTTTGAACACACTCCCAAGACAATCAATCAGTTTACCAAGCAACCATTTCAACGCCCATTTTATATGTGGTCTGTCCCGCTCAAATCACTGTACACTCTGCACTATCTCTCTGCATTTAGGAGGCTAAAGCAACTTCTCCAAGCAGCAGAGCTTCATTCGTATGATATGATACGAGGGAAATGAAATAAAAAAAAAGACCCAGCTCCAATAAACATAGCCCAGTACACTGTACAAGTTTTAAGGCCAGTTAGGATTTTCCTGGGAGAAAAAGAGGCTGCACGGCCCCACCTATTAATTCTTCCCTCTGTTAAAAACTTTAAAGCCGAACCACAGTGAACCAACCTTCCCTTTTAGTGACTTAAAAATGTAAAATACTAATTGAATTGACGAGCATTCACTGTACAAGGGTTGGCCAAAGTAGAAAAGCAAGTGATCACCATGACAAACTATCTCATAATATTCCATTCAAAACCCTCTGATAATAATCATACTGCCGTGTCCTCCAAGCATCCAGGCTACTGCTAATGAGTGAAAGCACCAAGGAGACACATTGCTGCCAAAAAAAATTATAACACTCTTAACAATCACACCCAGAAACATTTGACAGTTAAATAAGTAACATTATTAATATTGAAACCTCTTCAGTTAAACTGAGATGGAATCGCTTTCGTAGGTTCTGTATCGTCCGAGCACCACCTTTAAAGCATGGGAAACCTGAATCCTGATACCAGCATCACCCAAAAAAAGAGAGAAATTCAGAGGAAATCCAACATGAATAGGAGAGAGTATTCCCTGATACACATGCAAAAGAAAAGGGGGCTAAGAGGCACACAATAGTGTACATGTACGGTTGAGAATAAAGACTAATCTTATCACTTAAAGCAAGTGAAATATGAGGTCATTTGCTACATGAGGCAGTCTACAAGTTTACAATCAAACATCATCTACAAGTTGGGGAAAAGAAAAAGGTAACCACTCTTTCTTGCCCTTGCCTCTAATCAAACAGGTGAAGCATCAACTTTATGCACAAATTAATGTATCATGAAAAAAGGGGTTGTTCCTGCCTTGTTCAGTTTGGATTCATTGGAACAGCACTTTTCAGACACACAACCTTGGTTTTAAAGCCATGTTCAAGAAAAATCTTTCTCATTTTCCATCCGCAGCCCATTGCCTAAAACAAGTACTGTATTTCAGTAGGCCAATGGTATGGTAGATACAGGTCATCCACCATTTCCATACCAAATGACAACAAAACGTTGAAACATGTATCACTTATTCACCAAAAATTTCTTGTTATGATTATTGAGCTCAATGATAAATGTCAACACCAAACAAATACCTACCCTCCTATAACTACAATTTCAATAGAAATTACTAGTAAATTGCTTTGCATTTCATGTACTCCTGAAATGCAAAGTGCATCACACATCACAAGCTTCCAAAGAATATTCTTGTGACCCTTCTTATTCCCAAAGAAATGAATTTTATATATTGTGTCAATTTTGCAGATCTAAGTCGTCCAATGAGTATGAAGAGATTCTTGAGCATTTCATTGTCTCGGTGGTCTCTCATTATGCTCTCCAGTTTTTACCTAACTTAACCATAAATTGTAACACCCATTTTTTTAAAAATAAATTAAAAAAGATTTTATTTTAAAATAGAGTTTTAAAAAAATAATGTGATCTTTGTAATTAAATAATAAGGAGAAATAGTTTTATTAATTAAAATAATTATTTTAAGGTAAATAAAATAAATATATGTTCTTAGAAAATAAAAAAATATTTTATGTATTCATTTGATATGGATTAAAATAGAGTTTATTTTTGTAAAATAATAAAATAAAAAAATAGAATAAATAATAGACTGAGAGTATCCTAACTATAAATAGATACATATTAGGTTAGTTTTTACATTTACGATTCATTTTCCTTCTCCTTCTTCCAAAATCCTCTCTTTCCGCATACACTCAAACCTGTCCCAGTAAAACTACGATTCAAAACTTGTTAATCGTTGAATCATCGTAAAATTTGATCACCAGGTTAGAAACTCATTTTCGCACATCCCCACTATTGGGATTTGCGAAATAATGTCTGTGAAGAGAGAAATGTCCCTCGCACGGAGACAATGAAATGAAAATTCCAATTTTTTCTCCTTCTCTCTAACGCTTACAGACCCTAGCAGAATAACCAGAGGAAAAGTTTGAGGAATCTTAGGGAATCGCTAGAGACGCAGCTATCGATGCCAAACTACACACATGAACCTGTTTAGAGGTAAGTGATGAGTTTATTGCAATTGGGATTAGAATGAACATGTGTAGAGACCCTTAAATGATCAAATTGAGATTTATTTTGGGATGTTTATTGTATTGTAATTCTTCCTTTACGATTATAATTATGAAATTATTGTGTTTGACGGACCAATTGATGTTCTGATAAAATTGAGTGCTCTTGGTGTTTTCGTGTTTTTGACCTATGATTTTGATTCCTTTGATATTGATATGATTATGTGAAATTGTTTGAGGGATTTTACTCCTTATGTTGAGAGAAATATTTTTGTATAATTAGTTTGTGTTTAGAACAAGATTTATTAGATTAGCATGATAAATTGTTATATTGAGATCAAGAAATTGTGTGTAAGGGATAAATTGAATGTGTTAATTTGTGAGATACAAGTAAACATGTGATGGTGAATTGTGATGTGAGATGTTAAAATTGTGAACATGAAATTTGGTTGTGAATAAGTGTGTGATTAATACTTGAGGTGATATTACTTGTGTTGTGAGTTGTGAATTATACAATAATCCGATTGGTATTTACCTTGAGAAAAATGTTTATGCACGAGATGTTAAAAGGAAAGTGTAAGGTCCCAAGTTAAGAAGCTGAGGTGTTAAATTATAGCGCAATACGTGAGGTTTTAAAAGGAAAGTGTAGGATTCTAAGTTAGAAACCTGAGGTGTTAAATTGTAGCGCATTGTGTTAAATGTGTTTGAAAATAAGTTTGAGGTCGTGGGTACTATATAATTCATGAGCAATGCCTGCATGCAAAAGTTGTTTTAAGGGTTGAACCTGAATCAGGAAGGTAAGACTCTAACGAATTCTTTGAAAATCTTGGGGGTAAATACACTCGGTTCGAGTGTTCCTTTAAACCTATGTTAGAGCATTCTCGCAAAACAGAGTGATCCTCACTGGTCACCTTATGATTTCACTTAGTGAGAGTGACCTAACATACCCATTGTGTGGTGTGTCTTGTTATGTACTCCTAAACGTTCTGGTGTTGTTTTTCACTGACATGGTATCACATTGCATATAGGATTGAGTCTTAGTGTATTTGTTGCATAACGCTTATGTAATGATCATTATGACTTACTACGTGATGGTAGATAATGAATTGTGTGAGTGTGAGATGTTGTGTTGTACTTAAGATTTGTTGTCTGAACACATGATTAATGTGAAAGTGTGGTATGCAATTTTGTGATTAAATCATTGGGACAAGTGATGTTACGCAATGAGTGATAAAATGATACAAATTGTGCTAAGTTGAGCTTATTATACTTTTACTATATATATGTGTCTTCGTTTATCTTTGTCTGTTTAAGAATGTAATAATTCACTCCTTGTGTGTTGTTTGTGTTTGAATCTTGTGATGATCTCGAACCTTGTGTTTGTGAGAATAGAGGACTAGGTGGATTGCTTTAAGGAACCTTGTGCTGGAGAACGTCGGGACACAATGCTTTGATAAGATGTGACATTGGAACATAAGTTTCTATTTTAATTGCATGATGTTCCAAACATGTCACTTTAGTTTATTTTATTCTACTACTTAACTTGAGTTCTTTTGTGAACTTGAACGACCTTATTTTGAGCTAGAGATATTTTTAATAAGTTTTATTTGCTAATAGTGATTTGAATATGGCCCTTTTACCTACGTAAATTTGTTTAAGTGATTTGTATAAAATTGATTTAATTAAATTCTGAATTTTTATGTTTTTCTTAATTATATGTATGTCGGGGTAAATGGTATCACATAAATCAACAAGATTCACAACAGAAATCATGTTAGCTAACAGCTCTTTGCATAGGATGTGAGCATCAAATTGTCTGAAAATACCATAAGCTACAAGCCTACACTGCAGCATGTAAAGTTAAATATAATTTTAGATAGTTATTAGTTATCAATCTGTTAGTAATTAGAGTGTTAGGTTGTTAGTTAATTGCTGGTATCTATTTGTTTGTTGGGCTGAGAAAAAATAATTAAGAAAGATCGCCAATAAATAAGAGGAGAGGTGGAAAGAGAATAATAACTTGTCAATTCTCATTTGTGAGATAATTGGAGCCTTTAGGCATTGGGGTGCAGACCCTTGAAGTTCTGCAAATTAGGCACTATATTCGAGGGAGAAATCCCTTATTCTTTCTAATACGGTATCAAGTTTCTATCGTATAATGAGATATTTTCCGTCAGTAAAATTTGCAAGGTTGTTTGAGAGAGCACAACGTAAGCTACCTATTGTCCTGTTCTGAGAAACTGGAAGTACAAATCACAACCAGACAGAACACAGGTGGACTCAATATTATATGACCATGGAACCACAGGGAGCTAACATTCATATTACCTGCAACATCTCAACAAGAAGAATGATGCGCTCAGCATGCTTGCGGCAAGTAAGGAAGCCTTGAATGCATAAAACCTGAAATGCAGAGGACAAAGCAACATGTCAAATTAGAGCTATCAATAGCATCTATCATCTGTGATCAGAAAGAGTATTCATCAGCACCTTAAAATAATCAAAGAACTCGCTCGGAACACCCTCAGCATCAGAATCCATAACCTAGCACAATCAGATTGTTGTGAGCTTGTGATCATTGTATAGAGGGAATCTAATATCTAATCAAATGAACATTTGAATATGGGTACTATAACAAAAAGCAAATAATCTAAGTTTTACCTCAAGAAGTTCACGTGTTAATTTGAAAGGTGCACTTTCAAAGTTAACACCACCAGGTGAATTGGAAAGCATGAAGCCAAAATCGATATGTATGATATGACCTTCTTCATCCAATAGGAGGTTTCCATTATGCCTATCCTTCACCTGAATGACAAGAAATGAAAAAGAGAAATGGGAAGAACAAGAAGCATTCAATAAAAATAAACAGTAACATGTTGTCATTCAAAGCATCATTTAATAAGTTTCGCACCTGCAGAAAGTAGCACACCAGGGAATATCCTGCCATACTTTCAACAAAGTTTCTCTGAAACAAAGAAAGTAAAATTATCAAAGTAAAACAGAATAACAGAAATGTTGTCTCCATTTTAAACATAAAAACAAGGTGTTCTTCATCACACAAGTTAAAATTAGTAAAATTATTAAACAAACAGCTTCAAAAATTAATAACCTCTACACAAACTGTGAAACAAATGGCACTAAACAACTATGCCAGATTAAAGGACAAAGACATGGGGAAAGTAAGGAGCAACTAGACTACATTGATCAAAACAAATCAACTCTAGTATGCCCCAGAAAAGGGTGCTGAGAAGTAGAACTTAAAATAAAAGAAAACCTTTGCTTAATAATTTAAATTTACCAGCAATATGATACAAGAACAATAAATCAGAATGCAGAAAATGGCACAGCAATATTCCAAAGTATCAAGACTCAATTGAAACACGCCAAAAGGTTTGTATGTGTTAAATTTTGGATTGGAAGTATTTAAATTCTTCATATATTATCTAATTTTTTGTTTGTTCAAGCAATATATACTAGTGGAACAAATGCCAATAAGAAGTTCATGCAAATCATAAGATGAACAAGTTCAGTCTACAATAACTCAGTGCATCTGCATCTCTAAATTACCTGGGCAAGTTTAAAACTGGGAGAATTTTCTTGATACTTAGCATTGAAGAATTCACGTAAACTTGAGATGTTGGGATATCTACTTTTGATGGAGTGTAGAGAAGCCTAGAAAGCACCAATATTTTTTAATAGTAAAAGAGAAAAAACTTGGACATTTCAATACATGTAAAATGAGTTGAGCACAGAATTACCGTATCTGGAATTGTTTCAATAAGAGCTGTGTAAGACGAAGTACACAAAACTTCATATGGGCGGAGCCAAAGGGGTAGACCAGCTTCTTGGAAAATATCTAGCATCAAAATCCGATGATTTTAAGCAACATGTAATGAAACACACAGACGACAGTCTGCATTGTGGTTTAAACTCACATAAGAATTTAGAACATAATAAAAATATGATCTAATATGTTTCCACAACAGCTCTTTGTACTATAATCCAAACTTGCTCATTAGACAAGTTCATCCATGCTTTAGTAAACACTTCCCCTTACAACTACTGCATTAAAAACTGCAAAGAATAGATTTACCAATTCTCAAAGTGCACATCCACGACTGAACTTATATGAGATCATGAATAACATAGTATTATTATACAAAGAGAGCCTTACATGACATAGAAAATGAAATGAGAATGAAATTTCTAAGGAATACTGGAATAGTTAATAAAACACGTTCTGAAATTTAAAGATTAAAAAGGCTTCATTTGGATCCAGGGAAGCAGGTGAAAAGAGAAGAAAACACAATAACTTGAACAAGAATTCTGTTGTTTAAACTCAGCAAATCATATAAAATAATAGCTATATTTATTTAGAGTTAAAAGAACTGGATTAGAAAAGAAACAGTTACAAGAAGGTTGGTCATTTAGGAGTTGGTTTGGTTCAGTTCAGTCTAAACTCTGAAGTTAGTTTGGTTCAGTTCAGTCTAAACTCTGAAGTTAGTTTGGTTCAGTTCAGTCTAAACTCTGAAGTTAGTTTGGTTCATCAGCTTTTTGCCCATCCCTACTAAAGGCACAAGAATGGTTTTATATCTAATAGATGTAAAACAATTAGAAACTTCCTAATTCTTAACAAAACAACTGTTTCCTGTCATTCAGATCCTACTCAATCTAACTTCAAGCATGCATAGGCAAATTATAAACCAATGTTTATTAAAAGGAAAGGCAGTCTTAATTTTACCTTTTATACTTGTTCCATTTGGACATAGATTTTAATCCTTTTATAGATACATGCTGTCTAAACTTCATATAAACAAGAGTTGTGGGGAACAAGTTATAAAAGACAAAACAATTGAGAAAAACTTTTATGCAACATAATGAACATCAATGGAACAACAATGACTAATTGTGTACATGAAGGGGGAAACAAAAGGATCTGAAAGACCACTGACCATAGAAGTGAGAAATAAGTTGAACAGCCAGATGCTCCTGCCTGCAATCATCACCACTCTTTACAATAACCTATGTGAGAAAGGGAAAATTACACCATCATGCTCAAAAGACAAATAACCAATAACTAATACAATACAAAAAGCCAACCACCATACTTATAAATAATAATAATAATAATAATAATAATAATAATGATAATAATAATAATAATAATAAAGTACACGATAATGTGCTTTAGACACTGCTTTTGACACAGTGAAAATATTGTTTGCTAAGTACTGTATGTAATTCAATCTTGAATCTATTATGACTTATGAGAATTCTTCCGTGTTATGTACAATTAGGATCTACCCACAAAAAAGATATCAGCATACAAAGAATTCAATATTCAGAGTCAGCCCTTTTTCTTAAGAGTCTTAAGCCTTCAATTCTAAAATATATGATGCTTTTTCCACCAACCAAGTAGAAAAATTGTTGTTACACTGATATTTTTAAGCACTTTTTGAAGGCACAAATTGAGAAGCCAGTGTGTTTAAACTTATTTGTTGAAATAGGCACTTATTTTAATAAAATAAGCAACTTTCTATTTTTTTTAGTGTGTTTGTCTAAACTACTTCTACTTAAAAAAACAGTTTTCTGCTTATTTTAAGGGTCAATTGGTTTAAATTTATTTGTTAAAATAAGCAGTTTTATGTTTTTTTAGTGTGCTTGTCTAAACTACTTCTGCTTAAAAAAAGCAGCTTTCTGCTTAATTTAAGTAGCAAATCCTATTTGCTTCTTAAAAAGCATTTATTTTAAAGTTGCTTTTTTAAAGTTTAAACAAACTCACCCTAAGAAGCAAGTCTTATCTACTTCTTAAAAAAGTGCTTATTTTAAAGTTGTTTTTTATTTTAAGTTTAAACAAACTCACCCATTATTAAGTTTAATTGTAAAACCCATTTTGAAAATAATTTGACTGTAATATTTCTATGTCAAGGATCCAAAGCACTGAATCCCAAGTTAGAAAAAGTAGGATTTATAGCAGCACAACATTCTTAGCCCCCTCCCCCCCCCCCCCCCCCCATATAACAAAGCACATTTATAAAACATGATCTTGACTCTAAATCAATATTTCAAATAAAAAATGGAAAGGAAATAATCTTAATGAAACAAATGGTGAGAATTTCTATTATAGTAAAATAAATTGATCAAGAGATCCTTGGGTTCATTGTTGTTCCAATTATGCATGTTAAAGATATGATTTGATCCCAATAAATAGGGAAATACCTCAGCTGATAATTTGGGGTTATACTCATTATTATGTTTCCTTATATTGTACTTTGAGTAATTATAAAACAGAATAACATGTGTGAAACAACACAAAATTACCCAGCAAAACACTGTTATAATGCATATTGCATAAATATTACCACTTCTATAGTTTTATTAATAATTTAATATATCCAGTGCATATCTTCAAGCGTTTCCAAAATAAGAAAATAACTACACATAAAGCAAATTCTTTCACTTAAAACATGCACTTACAGATCGCAAGTCCCAACCATGTAACTTTCCATATATGGAAGCCTTGCATATCCTATCCTTCTTTGCCTCCCAAAGTTCACCAGACAAGGCATCGCTAGCTTTGGGATTAAGTCCATTAACCTGTTGGAGGAATCATGTTATATATGACAACTAAACAATCCTGAGGTTAAGTAAAAGTAAACTTCAATAATTATGGCTTACCCTTGGTTGTGCATCGGAAGAATCTTGACCAGCACCTTTCAAAGGGAGTCCAAGAGGTGCTTCCCCTTTAGCTGCCGCAGCCTACCAAAAGTTCAAATGTTGACAATAAAAAACAAAATATTCTTCCAATTAAGGAACTCTTTTAATGCATAACATTTGGGCAATCTAAAGCGCGCAGTCCACTTTGACAACCAGCGATAGAAAAACCAATCCTTATTGACCCATTGATTGATGAAAAGTAGGAAATAAAGTAATAAACAGCATCAATTTCTTTCATCATAGGTTGCACAATGCCTGGAGGAACCAGATCATCAGACATATATATGACAAGTAATTTCTTAAGGAGACATGGCTGACTTACTTTACGACTCAAAACAGATCAGAGAAGCTTAGACAAAAGTAATGTCAATAGCAGCATTATTAAAAAAGCACTCTATCTCACCTTTACTTCCTCTATTGCCACAGTACTTGGAACACGGCGATGTTCCTTCCTCCGAGGTGGTGCTTGATCCTCAATATCTTCCAATCTAGCCCCAGGATCAGCTGACAACACTACTCGTACCCATTCCAAATCACTGCCACGTCCTGCTGCGGCTGCATCATACACACACTCTCTATGAACTGAAGCAGAACGCTGACTGCCACCATGTAGATCGGCCACTTCAATCTCCTCTGGCTGACCATTTAACTGCATTTCCACAGAAAAATTCACACTAACAAATTTGATTTTTGCCTCAGACACATGAGTCATTGCCTGGTCAATTGCATGAGCAGTTGAACTGGACATCCTATCGTTGCTATTGCGGTACACCTCTTGTGCTGTCCGTAATGGATAAGCCCAAGGGGGTGGTTTTTGCAAGAGTGCATCTCCATTTGCCAAAGGAATTCCCCCTTGAGAAAGTTTCTGAGAACTGGATGCCTCCTTGGAATTACTAGAACAAACAATTTGCATGGAATGGAACATATCAAAAATACGCTTTTCACTTTACTATTATTCTTCATAGTGTTGAGGAGTATTATCCATGTAATACCTTGGCATTTCACATCTCAAAACTTCTACACAGATCAGGTAAGGTGCCTTCTCCCTAGAATTCAAGAGAACAGCTTCATCTTCAGGTATATTAAGCACACGATACATGCCCTTTCCCAATGGAAAACAAACTCCTAGAAATATATAACAAGCAAGATTCATATAGAAGCAGGGAGATAAGTGAAATCTACTTAGCATAAGCAACGGAAAATGCAGCAACTTAATTGGCATTCAGAACACATCTAAAGGATATATCTTTACGGAAACTGCATTCACATTACAGAAATACTTTTCCAAGGATCCTCCTAAAAATGGACTGTCAGAAAAAACCAAAAACATAGAGCCTGTTTGATTACTGTTTTCTAGAACATTTTTTTGTTTTAAGAAAATTAAAATTTTTTATGTGGGATCTCAACCCACTAAGAGTCAATGTCTCGGTGGCTCCACACTATGACACTTCACCCAGCCTTACTGGTCAACCCCTCTATAGCTAGCCCTTTCCAAGATATGACCTAAGGGTGATCACAAATATGGCAGTTTTCCAGCAGTGTTTTAAGTTTTATGAACACATAAAACCCATAATTTCAACACCTAAAATTATAATTTCCTGTATGGAACTAATAAATCAAGCTTGTCTTTTTTTTTTCTCACATAAACTTTCAATGGCCATGGGCCATCTCATAGGCGGGACCCACAGAATTTGGCCTATCAGTTTATCAAACAGATATTTTCTTCTCTTACTTTCAAAATTGATTCAAAACAAAACAAGATTATCAAACAGATTTTTTTTTCCTTCCTTTTCTTCTAAAAATAGTCTAAGAACACAATCAAATACACCCTTAGTTTCTTAACACTATCTCCTAGAGAAATGAAAAAATAAAATGACAGATTTATGGGAAAATTCACCATTTTTACTTCAAAATCCGCTGATAGCCACCCAAACCAGTTATTTTGTTAAATATTGAAAGGAACAAAGAAAATACACATGTAAAACCTCTCACTCTGAACCAAGAGACAACAGCCACTAAAACAATTCAGACTCCACTCTTTGGAAATAACATTTAACCTCCTCAGTTGAAACATAAAAAAATATACAGGAATATGCTTCCTTAAATGAACATCATTTAAAAAATATAAATAATGGGTAAGAAGTACCTCCAGTGTTCTGAACCTCTGCTACATGTAAATTGATTTCTACAAGTGCCTAGAAATAAAAGAATAACAAAGAATAAGTCAGAAAAGGAAACTATAAACACGTATATAGAATACATACATATTTCTGCAGTTATGTCTTTAACAATGTTAATTAGATTGAAAAAGCATCAACAAATATTTTAAGGAAATAACCTCACGAAGAGCACTTTTGCGATCTTCAATGGGAAATACATCCACTAACCCATATGATGTATCACATAATGACTGCACAAACTCCATTGAATCATGGTAAGCCCCTTTCCGGAACTGCGACAAACTAATTGGTAATGGTGGCTTTGTGCTCAATTTTTCACTTTGCTGCTTTGGGGATCCAGGATGCTTCTGGCAAAATAATATGATAACCCCCAAATGAGGCCATAACAATATGATATATGAGAAATCACCTTTATCTTAAATTAAAAACAAACAAAACATAAAGGAGAAAATGAAAATAAATTTCAGAATGCATTGATACTAGTAGTAGTACTCCTCAGACCTACAACTACAGTCAGAGACATCGCAAATATGGACCATTTCTGATGTCATGCTATCATGCATGCAATGTATCATGTTTATTTAAATTGATTTCTCAAAAAAAATGTATGTCTTTTCTCTCAAAGACCGACTCCAATAAAAGCTTATACTTAAATTAGTAGGTAAAAGCTCATCAATGGCTTCACTATATATATATCAAGCCCCCTCAAGAAAAAGTCTTTAAAGGCAAGGCCTAATTTTTACAATATGCTGAATATCAGTTTTTGTTTTGAAGAACAAAGGCAGCAAGGTTGAACTTTCTAACCACCTGGTAATAAAAGATCCAATACCATGTTAAGGGCCAAGTCTCCAAAAAACTTAAGTTATTAGGTAAAAGCTCATGAATGGCTTTATTATATCTCTAAAAACAACCTTTCCCATTTCATAAAAACATATTAGTTGAATCTAGTATGGATAAGTAAGAGGCATTCCTAGCTAGAAAATATATATCAATTCCATAAGTGAAGGGGGGGAAAAACTGTAAGCCTGGGAGCTTTTATTTGATGAGAATGGCCACCTGGGATGACTGCCGAATTATATAGTTAACCACAGGAAAAGAGTTAGTCTTGATGTTAGCTACAAATAGAAAGAGACATGCACTTTGGTTATTTTGCAATCAAACTGATTCTTTCCCATAATAATACCCTGTTGTAATGACACCAGAGTAAATGCTAATGAAAGGTCATATTCACTGCGTGACTAGGTTTTCAAAATCATTCCAATGTTCAAAATAGAGTTCGAAGAAGGACTAGGACTTTAACATTGAGGAGCTAAAATATAAAAACTTAATGGGTTTCAATTCAACAGAATAGTGAAAATTCAGTGACCCATATTATATAATATATATTAAGAGTCAACTGAAAAAAAATTATGGAAACTGGGAAATTTTGAATTTTTCAAAGTAGATGGGGTGCCTGCGGGTAGTCAAGCCAATAAAGTGGCTGTTACAAAAATTTAAGCAATGTCAGAGTCCAAATGGACATTGTAAAACAGACTTTCTATCAAGAAGTCACAGAGAGCCATTAAGCAACTTTTATGGTTAAAAAAATTAATTAGGAGTCTGTATATATGGGTTCCATTCACACTTTTTTGCTTTATATTCCTGATTACACCGTGGAAATAAACCAAATTATAAACAAATATTCAACAGACCTCTTTCTGTCTTTTTGAACCCAATAGCTCTGAATCTTCAATTGAACGGTCACGGTCTCTGAACAATTTACGGAAAAAATTCTCTGTACCTGGACTACTTTCAAATAAACCACCATTATTGCTGTTTTCATTGACCAGACTACTTTTAGCATCTTCAGGGTGCACACGAAATAGTCTTTTGAACAAGGAAAACTCAGAAGACTCTTCTTCCTCACCATTGGCAGTACCCTCTTCAATTTTATCATTTGTATCTTTCTTGTCCTCAAATTTATCCTTAAATAATTTACGAAAAAAACCTTCTTTTTCATCCTCTTCGGCAGGTTTGGCATATTTCTCTTCAAAATTAGCAACATCTCTGTGATCATTCCTATGACTCCCATCCTTCCTATCTTCAGATTTCTCCCGGAAAAACTTTCGGAAAAATCCCTCTTTATCTTCATCTTCTATTGTTTTAGTATGTGTTCTGTCCTCAGAATCATTCTTGCTATCACGAAACAACCTCTTAAATAATCCCTCTGAACTTGAAGCTATGTCTTCATCTTCGCTTCTACTGTCCCTTAAGAGCCTTCGAAAGAAACCATCCTTTTCCGAGTCGTCATCGTCACCTCTACTGTCCCTTAAAAACCTTTTAAAGAAATTATCTTTTTCAGAGTCTTCATCATCTTTCACAGATGACTTCCTAAACAGAAATGAATCACGAATTTTTTGGCCCAGCTCATCATCACCTTTGCTATCTCTCAAAAGCCTCTTAAAAAAACCATCCTTTTCTGAACCATCATCGTCTTTGTCCACTGACTTTCGAAAAAGCAAAGCATCTCTAACCTTCGGGCTAGGCATAAACTTCTTAAATATCTTGTTCTCATCAGGAGAAAGTGGTTTGCCGTCCTCTTGTACATTGTTTCCTGAGGAAGGTGAAAATGATAAAGACTTCTGAGAAGGTGGTGAGGATGTTAGTGACAACAAGCGATTTTTCGACGACAATAACCTATTCAAAACTTGGCTCTTGCCTCCCGGACTCGGGGGTTCAGTTTGGGGCCTTATTAGAGGTGGCCACTCACCCATCAAGGTGGCAGCGATCCGACATTTCTCCTGAATCCTACTAATCCCGTTATTGTCATCAGAGTCCTCAAGCTCTGCCATCAAGAACCAATGCACCTTCAAAGCAATCTTAAGTGACTTCGAGCACACATCTATCACATACTTATCCAAGGATGGACTAGGCTTGTGTATCATCATGTAACATATCTGGAACAAATAACTCTCAACACCTTGCAAAGGAAGAGTATACATTCTATTACAGAGATAATCACGCACCCCGGCATGATCATGCTTGTATAAGTAGCTAACAGCAATCCACTCGCAGAAGAACGCCGAGTCAAAGAACCTAATGAGCCACCCATTTTCACCAGAATCACTGGTCAGGTTCGACCTCGATGCTATTTCCCGGGGTTCTTCAGCATAACCAAGAGTCAACCCTAAAAACCTCACCATCCTCAACCTACCATCATCAAAAGGACACCCTAATTTCAATTGGATCAAATTCAGAACAACTAAAGCACATTAATGCTACTGCCACTGGCTACCCTTTCAATATAAACCCTATAAATCCTTTAAACCTTGGTGAAAACCCTAACCCTCCCACAAATCAATATTACCCTCTTTCCAATTGCCCAATTCTGACGACTACTGCAAAAGCAAAACCCGAGCACCGAGACACTGAGCAGAAACCTTTGCAACAGTCATGCGAATAAAATAACAGAGCAACGATTATAAGTTGTAGGAATCCGGAAACTGAAGCTAAAGGTGAAACGATTGAGGATACTGCGACACAATTTTGAATAGGAGGGAATGAAGATACCCGAATTGCGATGATATTTGAACCTGATTCTTCTAGTTGTACGAGGACGTGGAATTCAATCGACTATCGCAGTGGATCTCCGTAGCTTCTTTAAACGACGGCGTTTTGTGGATGATTGTTGCCGTGACAACGGTGCTGCAGTGGAGGTTCGTCGTTACTTTTTCAGAGTGAAAAGACAACAAAGTTGAGGTCCGAGTTCATTAAATTATTAAAACATGAAAATATAAAAAGAAAAAAAAAATCATTCATATCTTTTTAACATCAAGAATAAATAGTAAAATTCATCTCCAACATCAACATGAGATGAGATGTGATGGTAAAATATCCATGAAAATTTACCATTTGATTGTACAAAGTGTAATAAATTAATATTATTAAATTTATAAGATTATTTTATTATTAAGTTGCAATATGAAAAATAATTTATCAATAAATTATATTTTCTAAAAATTAATTTGATATTAAATTGTAAAGTTTAACAATCATTTTATTATTAAATTATTTATAAGATTAATTTGTCACACTCTATTTATATTATTTATATTCAGTTACTAAATTTAATTTTTTATCATTAATTTATTAGTATTTCATATAAACCTATTTGACTATTTACATTAAGACTAAAATATTATTTCTTTTTTTACTAAAATTATTTGTTTTTGTTTCATTTTAAAAGATATCTAAGCCTTCAATCTTTCAATGTGAGTCATTATTGTCCTTCTTTTGAGTGACAATTTTCTATTTTGTGTCTTTATTTTGAACATTTTTTTTCCTGATTTAAGGCAGAAATTTTGCCTCAATGAATTTTTCTATATAAAAATTAAAAATCATCTAATTACAATTTTGTCCATATACTTGTAATAAAATTTAGTGTAATGAAATATTACTATTTCATTACTATTATATTTTAAAAAAATATTTTATTCATTTATTTTCTCAATTGTATTCTTTTTTAATACTAATTAATATTGATAATAGTGTATTAAATAAATATAATTCAACCATAACTAAATTGTCTACTATTATTCCTTACAGATTCTTTAAAATTACTACAAGACAATGCCAACAAATTTAAACAATTCATTCTTGTAGCAGTTTTAAAAATATAAGTGTAACTATGTTAGGGGATTTGTTACAATGAAAATCAAATTGGTTACAAAAATTGGAATATAGAACTGAAATGAGATGTTTTAAAATATAAGGATTAAAAGAGAAAAATATTATATCAAACCTATAAAATCCAACTAGATTAGAATTTGGATAATTAATATCCTTCCCATTACGTTCCTCCTAATATTATATTTATTATTAGTTAAATTTTATTTAAGAATATAAAATTATAAACAAGAATCCTTAAAATAAAAAGTAAAATCCATAAAAAAATTTGTGATTTTCAATCAACTTAGTTGATAAAAAATAATATATATAATTAAAAGAGTGTGTTAAAACTATTGAAATTCATCTTTACAACTTCATTCGAAATGTTTTTTTTTCTTTACAGACCTCCTTCAGATATATTAGAAGCTATAAGATCCATCTATATGCTTATATGGATTTAGGTACCCTTCTTTCAAGTTTCTTTCAAGTAATGTCATTGGAAGTGTAATTTTCAGTCTTTTAAGGTATGTTTAAATTGATGATAAAGAATGAAGTTGAGTGAATTGAAACATGATAGAACGAAATGAATAGGACTAAAAATATTATTTGAATGCTTATAATGGAGTGGAATGCAAATTCAATTCCAAAGTTTCATAAAAATAAAATAAGAACAAAATAAGTTACAACTTTTAACCGTTCCTATTTTATTTTTTCATTTCTAAATCCGATATCAGTCATTCACTATTTTAATTTTGTAAAGTATAGAAACCAGCAAGGGGTGCCAGGAAATGTAGATCTCAATCATGGTGTGAAAGCAATGGAAAGTCTCATGAAATATTTGTACATCGAACAAATGATGTTTGGTACTATATTGACAAAATTTAAACTCTAAAGCAGAAGATATTGGGATCCACATCCTCCTGGAGTATACCCTGAGAAGGGAATTTTGGGAGGCCACTAGCAACACATTTAGCCACCTCAAAGTATGATTCGTCCCTTCGCATGCCTTCCTTGGTTAGTGCCTCAAATTTCTCTGTCTTCAATCTCCAGCTGCCATTTATCAAATTGAAACTATACAGAGGAATGAATCGTTGGCCATACACAGCTAAAAACTCTATAGCTCTTAGAATGTACTCAACATCTTCTTCACTCATGTAGTATGGAAAACTGACTCGAGTCCACCCTGGCTTTACTCCAATATAGCCCTGCGCAATAGTAACAAACAATTTTGGTTTTAAATTCTGACTCGAGTCCACCTTGCTTCACTGATGCAATGACAATGTAAAAAATTCAATTACATTAACTTTTAAAATAATTATCTTAAAGTAATCTAAATGATGATTTGTAATTGGATGACAGTGGAAACTACACTTTCATTGCATAAACATTAAACTCTTGAAAAAAAAATCATGCTTTGAGACTTTGTTTCAAACCAGATCATGTGTTTAAAAATCAATAGTTTTATCCTTGTATTTTCTGAAACATGGTGTATTTTGTCCTTGATTAGTTCAAAATGAAGTATAAAGTGAAGAACAAAAAAAAAATTTGAATATAAATGTGAGTTGAAGTCTCACATCAGATAAGAAGAGAAGGTTTAAAAGTGATGAGAAGACTTATAGATTTGAACCTTAAGATTTTGGATTAAAATATATTGTCAATTCACTTATATGAATTGATCATTGTCCATTAATAAAAATTGATATTTATCCTCTCAGTTTCACAATAAGGACAAAATCCACCACATTTCAAAAATACAGAATCAGGCCGATTCTCAGATTAATTTTGAATAAATCTTAAGCGATGTAAAACACATTTTACACACTTAAAACATACTAATATTTAAAGTTGATGGGGTCATGTTTTTCACCTCTTGAACTGCTGATCTAATGGCAAGGGATTGAGACTTGTTGATGTGGAGCAATTCGTGGCCATAAGGTCCAGCACAAGCACACCCTCCTCGAGCTTGAATGCCAAAGAGGTCATTGAGCAATGCTGCAACAAAAGGGCCATGAAGTGGTTTACCTCTTTGGTTCCCCGTTTCTGCCCACAAATCAAGCTCCCCTTCATTTTCTTTGTTACCATCACTCCACTCACCAGCTGAGGAAGAGTTGGTGGTGGTAGAGTATATCAGAAAGGACAATATGGCTTGTCTCTTGGCCTTTAAGTTTCCTAGAACCTCAATGTTGGGGTTTGAACCAAACCTCTCGAATGCCTTGTTAATGTACAGTTGTTCCCGTTTTTCAATCTCTTCATAGCTTATGTATTCCTTCACCCAAAATGCCAATGCTGCTGTCACTGTCTGGATTATTGGAGGGGTGCCTCCAGTTTCCCTTTCCTCTATGTTCTCCAAATATAATGTATCCTGCATTAAATGATAACACACAGTTGATGATGATGATTGATGAAGTTTGAAAAGAATATAAGGTGAAGGGGAAGAAGATGTTAAAATGCTTTGCAAAATGAATATTGAAATGGATTGATGTCTACATATTTAAAGTGGTTTCTGTAATAGGTAGGTTGGCATAAAAAGATAAAATTTAGATGCAGTTTCTTAGGTGTTTTTAGTGTTATTCTTCAATCAGAATTGAAGTTTCACCTAGCTAACCTATGATGTCTTTAATGTAAATCTTTATCATGCAAATTATTGAGGTAAAATTCTAATTCTGATTAAAGAAAATTATCAAAGGAACTGCATTAGTATTGCCAAAGGCCAAGACACAAGATCCTATAGATTTTCCAAAATTTCCAACATGAGATGGTGATTTACCTGTTCATTGAAGCCATTGACATAAGTCACGGTTCCACCTCCACAAGTGGACGGTGGTGAAGATCCTAGCAGGTATAGGGCCTTATTCATGAGGAGCACCCCGGGAGAGTCAGGACCACCAAGAAACTTATGTGGACTTAGGAACACAGCATCATACCCATCACTCTCACCTGACCTCACGTCAATCTCCACGTATGGACCACTAAACAATCAAATAAAACCATTAGTAACTTTCCAAATTTTCCCACAATCACAAACTCATGTACAACGAGAAATTATTGTATGATCTGACACATGTTTATGATCCTCATCGATTTCCACATGACAAGTATGAGTTTTGAGATTTATAAAAAAAAATTAATAAAATTTGATTACATATCATGGAGAGATTAGTCAGATATATACACATATGGACGTCTTAAGACTACATATTAATTCGCCATGTACAACACATGCCCAAAATTCTATAAAATACCTGGCTGCAAAATCAAAGCATGCAAAGGCTTTGTACTTATGAAGAAGCTGGGCAATTGCTCGTGTATCTGAGTAAATTCCAGTGACATTGCTACAAGCAGAGAAAGATCCCAACATGGGTCGGTTGGTATCTCTATAGGCCTCAAGTTGTAGCTTTAGAGCATCAATATCAAGCAACCCTTTTTGATCAAGACCAATCTCTACCACCTCAGCCAAGCTTTGCCTCCAAGAAAGGAGGTTTGAATGGTGCTCATGAGGTCCAACAAAAACCACCCATCTTTCTTCTGTGCCAAGGCTCTTCAAAACCCTTTCCCTCAAAACAGATGGCACAGCGATTCCCATCACTTCTTGCAGCCTCTTGATGGCTGCAGTTGTGCCCGAGCCACATAATATGAGTGCATCATCTTCTCCACCACCTAAACATTTTTTAATGTACTCCCTTGCTTCGTGTACCATTTTTGTTGTCCTGCTTCCCACGTAACTGTCGCACGTGTGAGTGTTACCTATACACAGAAAATAACAGATTCAGAAATGTTCCCACGTTTAAAATTCTAGTGGCTTCTATAACTTTTCTTGAAAAATCTGGAAGACTAAGTCGAGCAACGTAACTTCTATATACATATTAAAAAAAACTACCAACATATTATAAGAAAGACTTCAATTTCTAGGCACAATCAGTTGATCTTGATAATGAATAATTAAAGTCAACAAATTTATCATACATAACAATTTATAAGTAGATGACCGTGTAAGTATAAATACATATACCAGTTACTCTTATAACAATTCAGAGCTTAATATAGTATATATATTACATATATGATAAAGGGTGGCTTGGTGTAATGATGTGAATAACTTACCATAGAAAGGAAGAAGGTGTTTGATGATGAAATTCTCATTGTAGTGAAGGCTGCGGCCTGAAGCAGTGTGATCAGCATAGACAACTTTTCGTTTTCCAAATGGGGAATCGAACTCTGCATCGTTACCAATGATTTGTGACCGCAACCAATGCAGCTTTTCCTCCACTGATTCATTACACGGCAAACCCATCTCCACGAGCTTCTTGAAGGACTCAGAGTGGTTGCAAAAGTCATGAGATGTTTCTGATATGCTTGTTTTGGATAACACTCCAACCTCGTAGTTGGTTTTGTCCACGCTTTGGTCCATGCATGGTTCGGCTAATAAGGGGTGCTCTACTACTTCCATTATAAAGAACAACTGAATAAAATGGCGTATGATGTTGTTTATGTAACGCAGCATATAAGAAAAAGGTGGAAGTAGAAGAAGGCTTTTAAGAGAAGGCCAAATATTTTTGTTGATTTATATTTTGGTAAGAGTTAATAGTTTCAGTGGGATGTATATTATGGGCTGAACAAACTTGTGGAGCCTTTTTACTGTGGATATGTCTACAATTCAGGTAGCTCGCGCCCACTAGACAACAAGTGCAAAACATTGTATTTGAACATTACTTTAAAATGGAACGTTTCTTTACAATTATAATATTATTTTTTTCTTTCTGTTGACCACCAAGTGCATGGTAATGATGGTATCTTACTTTTTCTTGAACCAGGTAATGGTAATGGTGTATTACCTGACCTTAGTTTTTGGAGAAGTTTTCCCCCCTTAAGTAAACTGGAAGGAACGGTAGTTTGGGGAGTTTCATCATAAACAGTAATTATTTTATTTTATTAGAATACATAAGATAAGGTCTTGGTTTTTAAGAAAAGGACGTGTTCCGTATGTTTAATTTATTATAAGAAGTTAAGAACACGTATTTTCAGTTTTTTGAAAATTAATTTTATTTATAAAATTAGTTTTGCATAATTTCTAGGTGATTGTTTAATTTTAAAAAAAAATCCATTTTTTTAAAATATTTTTTATTATAAAAAACCACTTATAAAACTTAGAAGAAAATTAATTTGTAATTAATTTTCAAAATGGAAGTGGTGCTTACACAAAAATTCTAAAAGATATATAAATCATTTTTTATGTTATTTTAAAATTACCATTTAACAATATAAATGAGAATTCAATGACCTGAATCATAAACTTTAATTTTAGATCAGTTATAAAACTAAAGTTAAAATATATTTTTTATTCCATTCACCCTAAAATCCTCCTTCACCTCATTAATCAGAATGCACTCCCCCAGGCCAGTTTCCTAAAACCCTCCAACACAGAACCAATTCCATTACTCCATTGCAATAGGGAGAGAGAGAGGACTTACTAGAATTTCATTTTCAGTGTTTTGTTTGCGCCAATTACATCCGATTAGATTGCTGGAGTAGTGTGTGTGATTGTGGTAGGCATCCATAGGGAGGCCCGCTGGAGATCTAAATTTTGTAATTTTACTTTTTAACCCCAAAAAATATAATTTTATAATTTAAATTAAAAATCTAAGATTTGGTTATAAAAAAAATTATACATAATTTTATGAGAACCAAAAATGAAAAAAAAAATTATAGAAACTAAATTTAAATTTTACTAATTTTATGAGAACCAAAAACTAATTCTTAATCCAAAACTTAATCATACTTGAAATCCTTCTTGTAAAAGATGTGTTTGTAGGAAAGCACGATGATTCTAATTCTCCAGGCCAGTTTTTCACCAAAAGCTACTTCATTTCCCTAAAATTCAAACTCAGCTTTCTCGTCCTGTGGATGTGGTTCCCACGATAACCTGTTATTGTGGACAAAATATGTTATATTTTAGGTGTTATCTAGCAAGTTGATTGTAATAATTAAACTTAAAATTTATAACTTTTATTTATATATTAACACTTGTTCTGTGTACAAAATAAAATAAAATTTTAATTGCAACTATAAGTAATATTGTATGAAAAGTGATTAATATGACTAAACTCATAAATTTAAATTAAAAAGTAAATAGTTATTTTATTATTTTTTTGGTGGAATTATTATGTTAGTGAGTGAGGGCGAGTTCTGGTGCAGCGGTAAGGTTGTGCCTTAATGACTTGTTGATCATGGGTTCAAATCCGGGAACAGCCTCTTTGCATATGCAAGGTAAGACTGCGTACAACATCCCTCCCCCATACCTTCGCATAGCGAAGAGTCTATGGGCAATGGGATATGAAAATTTTTTTATTATGTTAGTCCGTATTAACAAATATTTGGACTACATTTAAAAATTAAATTGTTATTATTTAATTGGATAGTACTTACTATTTTTTTAGTTACATAAAATTAAATTCTTATTATGCGCCGTGATTCTTCTTTTAACTGAAATCAAAGTATATATTTTCAAATTGTTCTCAAGTATTGAGTATTAATTGACTGGTCTTTTATAAGTTTTTCTCGTAAAGAAAAAAAAAAGAGAATATATTGTGTATGTATGCTGAGAAGCTGTGCTGTGCCTACCTAATTTACCCACAAGTTTAATTTGACATGGACAACTGGACCCACAGAAACTTTAGTTAATATCGGTTAAAATTTAATTAAATGAATGATCAGTAGCTTCAAGTGGGGACAATCCTCAATCCTTACTTTAAATAGTTACAAGAATCCATGCCTTGGTCACAGTCCAATAAAAGATAAAAGACGAATATACATTTTAATAAAGAGGGGCGTGGGTCTGATTGGTAATTACAAATTTCATTTTATTTTAACTTTGAGATAAAAAAAATGGTTGCATTTTTTTTAAGTAACAATAAATTATCTAGATTACATCTTATGTCATAATAATACTCCAGAATGTGTCATGGAGTTTAACTCAATATTGAAAAAAGTGTAAGAATTATTATAAATATATTATCATTAATTCATATAGATCCAAAAAATACTGCACAAAAGTCACTGATTTCATTTTTTCGTAACTGTTATTTTTCGTATTGGATAAGTAATTCTTATATGCATATAGTTTAATTTAAAGTTACAGAAATATATTTATGAATTCTAATGCAAAATTACGTACACGTTTTAATATATGAACAGAGAAAGAAAAGTTTATTATTTTAGAAGAAAAAATACTTTTAAACTCTTCCAACTTTAATCCAAACATCTACATAGTGGTTCAAAGTTGAAGTATTCTGAATTTTTTTTAAAAGGTGAAGGATTCTGGATTAATAACAAATTATGTTTAGATGTTTTGATACTTTATTAAAAGGAATTAATTGTACGTAGTAGCCTATTAGAATAAGATATGTAGATTAGCAAATGATGCTTGTAATATAGATGAACAAATTATGGTTGTGATTAAACTCTAAAGTAGAGGATACTGGGATTTACATCTTCATGGAGTATGTCTTCAGAAGGGAACTTGGGGAGAAGACTAGCTATATATTTTGCTATATCTAAGTATGATTTCCTTAACATACTAACTTGTTTAACTCCAATATTATATTCATTGCCTGTTTTGAGTGCTTTCAAATCATTGTTTGTTTCCTCTGGAGTTTTTTGAAAGTTGCAATTCTTTTCCTTGATCAAAGTCTCAAGTTTTTCTGTCTTCATTCTCCAACTTCCGTTTCTCAAATTGAAGCTATACAGGGGAAGGAACCGTTGGCCATAGATTGCTGCAAACTCTATTGCTGTTAAAATGAACTCAAATTCCTCCTCCTCCATGTAATAAGGAAAACTAACCCTAGTCCATCCGGGTTTTACTCCAACATAACCCTGTTAAAAAATAAACAACCTTGGCTTAAACATGTTCTTTGTGTCTTGCAAATATAATATGATGAATTTTAGTGCTATTCCTTATCATTTTTCTTTTAGTGTTAACAATGTTTTTAACCCGTGAAATATTTACTAAATTTTAATTTCAGTCTCCAATTTTTTAAAAATTGATTTTTAGTCCTTATTGAAATATCTAAATACTAAAATTTAATGATATTTCGAGGACTAAAAATACCATTAAACCATTTTTTGATGATTTTTATTCTCATAAGTTTCTTTTTAAAAAAAGTATATGTCATTTTTTAGTGATCATATAAATACATTTAACTTTTTCATATAATCACTTTAAGATGACAAAGATGTAACATGTCTAGATGCATTTTGCGTCATAAAAAATCAATTTTAAAATTTATAAGAATTAAAATTAATTAAAAATTATAAGGATTAAAATTAAATTTTATCATATGAATTAACTTTTTATATATTAATCAGAAATATTTTGAGTTTTTGACATTAAAATTAAAATTCAAAAGTTAAAAATTAAAAATCACTCGCAACAAGGCCTAAGATATTGAGAAAATATACCTCTTGAATTGCTGATCTAATAGCAAGCGATTGAGATTCATTGATATCGAGCAATTGGTGGCCATAAGGTCCAGCACAAGCACACCCACCACGAGCTTGGATGCCGAAGAGGTCACTTAGAAGTGTTGCCACAAAAGGGCCGTGAAGTAGCTTACCTCTTTTGCTCCCTGTCTCTGCCCATAAATTAAGTTCTCTTTGATTGTCCTGTTTCTTGATACTACTATCATCTAGCCATTTAATGCCCCAACCATCTGATAACGAATTATTGGTGGTGGGATAAATGACAAATGACAATATTGCTTGTCTTTTAGTGCTTAAGTTGCCAAGAATCTCAATGTTTGGGTTCGATTTGAGTCTCTTGAGTGCTTTGTTAATGTACATGTGTTCACGTTTCTCAATCTCTTTGTAGCCGATGTACTCTTTCACCCAAAATGCCAATGCTGCTCTCACTGTCTGGATTATAGGAGGGGTGCCCCCAGTTTCCCTTTCCTCTATGTTCTCCAAGTACAGTGTATCCTGCCATATATATATATGAACACCCACACGCCCACATAAAGTTTCAAAGCTTACAAGAAGCTTATTAGATGAAGGTAAATGTGTTATATGGAAATTGGTTAGGATTACATGATTTCAAACCATGTAATTGTTACAACATGTTTGGTTTTAATTCACGTCCAGCTTAAAAGCTATATCAATTTGTGTTTGGCTGGAAATTGATAAAATTGATTTTGTAAACTTAATTTTGGTTAAATTTGATTTTGAAGTGATATAATTTATGTTTGGATATTTTATTATAAAATTAAATTAAACGTAAAATTCAATATAAAATTTTGAATTTAACGCAAAAGCTACTCAAAGTTGTTTGAACCTATAATTAATTTTGAATCCAAAATCAATTTTAAATTATTTTCCAACCTGAAACTAAACATATGAAAATGTATCCAAATCAATTTTGGATTTAGAACCAATTCTTCAACACCAAACTAAACATACATATAAGTGTATTTGAAAGGAAGTAGACAAAATTAATTTTGGTTAAAATGATATAATTTATATTTGAATGTTTTATTATAAAATTAATTTATGATATAAAATTTTTGAATCCAACATAAAAGTTACTTAAATTGTTTCATCCCATAAACAATTATAAATTTAAAATTAATTTTAAATTTTTTTCTAACATAAAATCAATTTTACACTCATAATCAACTCCTCCAACATCAAACCAAACATACACTTGATACCTTACGCTTAATGCACAATTGGACGTGAAAAAAAAAATGGACAGACGCATGTATGTCACTTGCAAGCAAACACCCACTTAATTTTCTCACAAGAACATTTAGAGGAAAGAAATTGAATTTATATATCTTCTTGTTTAATAAAGAAAAATATATAACAAAAAAAGGTGTGAGATTAGATCATTGATATGATGGCGAGAGAAAAAATATTATGGAAAAGCATCAGTAGTATAACTTTTTAAGAAAAATGTGTGGATTAAATATTTAGATGAATTATTTTTCACAATTAAACAGGTTTTTATATGAAAAAAAAATCGAACAATTAATTTGAATAATAATATTCATACAACCGATTTTTATAATATTTTACAATTTATTTTTCTCTCTATCTCTCGTATGCGTCACTTACCTTATTACAAACTTCTTTCTCTTTTTTTTTTATTATCTCCATGTTAATTACTTTGTAAGAATTGTTGTAAGAAAAATGCTATAAGAGTTAATTTATCCAATAATTTTATATGTATAAAAGTTTAAAATTATTAAGATATGAATATATTGTTATAAGTAATTTATTTTTGGTTAAGTTAGAAAAACATAGTCCTACACGTGACATTATTTTTCATTTTAGTTCTCATAAAAAACATATTTATGAATTGACATTTGTACATTTTGGTTTCTATACTTAAAATTTTGATTTATAAATAATTTTATCAGGGACCAAAATATTGAAAATAATCATATAGGAAATAAAATAATAAGGGAAGACTTTTTTTTTCTTTGGTTACGTGGGATGACTAAATTATAATTTGACTTTTATTTTCCTTACATAAAATATTGAAACAGTGGATTTACCTTTTCGTTGAAGCCATTGACGTAATTCACAGTTCCACCTCCACAAGTTGATGGCGGCGAAGATCTTAACTTGTAGAGTGCATTGTTCATGAGGAGCACTCCAGGAGAGTCTGGGCCACCAAGAAACTTATGTGGACTCAGAAATATAGCATCATATCCATCACTCTGCCCCGACCTCATTTTAATCTCCACGTATGGACCGCTAAACATATAAAATAATAAATCCATTATCATCAAATTTTAACGAGTCATGATGTAGTACATATATAAAAACTTTTATATATCATATTCAGGTATTGAGGTGTCTATAAAAAGAGTGTTGAGGTGTCCATGACACTTTTTTAATTTTAATTAATTTTGTTATCATAATATTAGTGATTGGGAATCTTAATTATATATAAGGGGAATATTTTTTCTTTTAATATGATTTATTGATTCATACTCAAACATAAAATCTGAACCCTAACCATTTAGATTAAGTCTCACAACAACAAACCGTTATCATTTTGGCAATCAATAATGATAATTTTAATTAATTCAAGTAGACCGACCAAGTAAGATAAGGGACAACACATGCCCACAATTCTAAATGATGAATACCTGGCTGCAAAATCAAAGCATGCAAAGGCTTTGTACTTATGAAGAAGCTGAGCAATTGCTCGTGTGTCTGAGTAAATTCCAGTGACATTGCTACAAGCAGAGAAAGATCCCAACATGGGTCGGTTGGTATCTCTATAGGCCTCAAGTTGTAGCTTTAGAGCATCAATATCAAGCAACCCTTTTTGATCAAGACCAATCTCTACCACCTCAGCCAAGCTTTGCCTCCAAGAAAGGAGGTTTGAATGGTGCTCATGAGGTCCAACAAAAACCACCCATCTTTCTTCTGTGCCAAGGCTCTTCAAAACCCTTTCCCTCAAAACAGATGGCACAGCGATTCCCATCACTTCTTGCAGCCTCTTGATGGCTGCAGTTGTGCCCGAGCCACATAATATGAGTGCATCATCTTCTCCACCACCTAAACACTTTTTAATGTACTCCCTTGCTTCGTGCACCATTTTTGTTGTCCTGCTTCCCACGTAACTGTCGCACGTGTGAGTGTTACCTATATACACAAAATAACACAGGTTCGCAGAAATGTTCATAGTTAAAAAAAATAAAATCCTCTCGAGAAAGTAATTAAGAAACACCAATTTTATTTGTGAGGTTTGATGTATATCCAAGTCAAGCAATAAAAAGGAACTCAACCCCCTCCTCCTCAAATAATATATATATATATATATATATATATATATATATATATATATATAATGTATATTTTTCCGCATTAATTTGAGGCACACTTCTGGGCTCAGGCCTTGCTTTGGAATATTTGAGAAACACACCTGTCCAGATTTTTCTAGGGAGAATAAATAAAAATGCAATTATCACACTCCATAAATTACTTTCATGTTGAATTTCGTATATCTGTCATTATGTCATATGAAAGTTTTCTACCTCTCTTATTTAATTTCTTAAAAATTAAATAGGATGTCATATTAAAACTTGTGTATATTTAAGAAGAGAGAGAAAGACACATTTTTTAAAAAAATATGGTCATGTAAGATTATTTCTCATAAATAATTACCCCAAACTATTAGAATCTATCGACCATTTGTTTGTTTGGAATTTCGTTAAATGTAAAAAAAAAAAATCTTTAGAAATTGTTTCTTGAAGTGTGTTTTAGGGTCAAAACTCCAACCATATTACAGTTACTCTTTCTAAACTCAGTATATATAAAAAGAAGAAAAAACTCATGTATGCTTAACCAAAATAGAAACAAATCTTAACTCATTTTATCATATTTAAAATATTTTTTATCTGATTGAAATTTATTTTCAATGATTTTATTTTTATATGAAGTTCTTAAATTATTTCTTAAATGAAAAAAGTAGAATTAAATAATATTAACTAATTATCTTAATAAGTGTGTATTAGTTTTTTTTATGTTTAAGTCTCGTGGAATTATATATTTCCTCTTTTAGAGCCCGTGCACCAAGTGTTTTCATTTTCTATTTTTGCATTTTAATTTCAAAACTGCAAGTTTATTTTTAATCTTTTTGTTTTTAAATATATATATAGAAAATATTGAAAATAATTTTTTATGCATTTTTTTGTTTCTTGTACAAATATTTAAAAACATAAAACAGATTAAAAATAAGGTGGCAATTTTTGTTTTTCAGTTTCCTGAACAAGTATTTAAAAACATAAAGTAGGTTGGAAAAAAGTGGTTGTTTTCTAATTAAAATGTAAAAACAGAAAATAAAAAGTAAAAACAGGTTATTAGTAACAATTGAAGAATACAAATAAATTTATAATACTGATATATCTTTAGGTATCTTTTCCGATCAACTGAACTAAAATCTTTTGACACATTTTTTATTCTTATGTTTAAGACAGTAATATTTTTCACACAAGATAGTGATATTTTCTTATAATTGGTATTTAAACTCCATTAATTATCACCATTATTGTTGTATAAAAAAATTATATATACCCAAAAGGAATAAATGCATAAAATGAAATTATGAGAGTAAATCCTCTCTCATCAAAAATTTTCAATGTGAGAATTTTGTGTTTTAATCTTCATATTTATGAATTTGAATTGGGTCCACTATGAAATGAATATTAATACACAAAAATTCTTTAATTATTTTCGATGTGATGATACATAAACTTTGTTAACATCTTGTACTTGTGTATTATTTAAGTCAATTTCATGGGGCTCGGAACTTTAATTAGGTTTGACACAGTATTTTGGTACCCATAACCTTATATTAACATATTATGTATTAATATTTAAAGTTTAATATATTGGTAATTTAAAAAATCTTATCACAAATACTTTGGACCTTAAAATTTTTGGTTTGATACTTTTTCATGAATATTTTTTATGTAATATAAAAAATCCAAGTAAATAAATTTCTATAATAATAATAATAATAAAAGGAAAAATATAATTTAGGTTAATGAAATAATTCAACCTACTATGTACATGAACTGCTCAATTTTGAGGTTAAGTTGAGATAAATCAAATTAAAAATTAGTTTAGTTTTTTAGAGCTCGAGTTATATTACTCAATCAGATATATTTAGATAAAAAAATTTATAAATATTTTTAAATTAAGAAAATAAAATGAAATAATATTTTTAGACTTAAACTTACATTTTATTATTTAACCTGTTATCAATTTTGTAAATTTTATCATTCAATTTTTTTCATATATTTTATCATCATATTTTTAATTTTTACACATTTTATTACCCAAGCTTTTTTATACATTTTTTTACCATCATGTTATAATAAACAACATCGTTTCATCAAAATTTAGTGACAAAACGACATATTTTTTATAAATTATAATCAACATACGTACATTAAATTTTGAAGAACTAGTATATAAATTGATTTTTTTTAAAAAAAAAATTGTTTTTTTTTTAAATATTTATGAAAAAGTTGAGGTTTGAGCCCATTTTACAGCATTTATTCCTCGGAAATTTTATTATGAGAAGATGCATGCTTAAATTAAGTGTAGATGTCACAAGCTGGCATAAAGCACACCAACAAAATCAACCCAATGATAAATAAAGCTTAAAACAATATTCTTATATTATTTTTTTTTACTTTTAAGATAATTATATATATATATATATATATATATATATATATATATATATATATATATGACATTTTTGTTAAAATATAAGGCTTTTTTTTTCTTTTACAAAAACTAATTAATAAAAAATAATTTTTTATTGGTGAACCTAAAATTTTAATTTTTTTTGTAATAAATGTAGTTATTGTTAATATTTTCTTCTCAATCTCTTCTTTTAGAAGCCTAGCTCGAACAAGAAAGAGATAAAAGAATCTTATAGTAAAAAATTCATATAATAGAATCCCATTATGACTATCAAATTAATTATGTTGATGTTGCTGAAAATTAATATACGTACCATAGAAAGGAAGAAGATGATTGGAGATGAAGTTTTCGTTGTAGTTGAGGCTGCGAGCGGAGGCGGTGTGATCAGCATATACAAGTATTCTTCTTCCAAGAGGAGAGTAAAAGTCCAGATGGTTACCAATAATCTGAGACCGCAACCAGCGCAGCTTTTCTTCCACGCATTCATTACACGGCACACCCATCTCCACGAGCTTCTTAAATGACTCGGAATGGATGCAAAAATCATCATGAGATCTTTCTTCTTCTATATCATTGGTCTTGTTCTTGCCCTCATCAGCTACTGCATATTTGGATCTGGGTTTAATAATGTGACGTTGTTTACGTATGCAATATGAAATAAGAGGTGCAGCTTGGATCCTCTCCATCTGCATTCCCTCTGGCCAACATCCAACCCACATATCTAAGCTCGTGTTTGTAAAATTATACAATAATCCAAAGAGGAAAGAAAGAATAATATATGGATGATTGAGATTTTAGATGAAGATAAGTATTGTGAGATGAGAAGAGGAGTTTTGCAACATGAATGCTTTGAGAAATTGTCCTATTCATATTTATATTGTTAGAAACTTTTGCTTTGGCGGTAACGTATAGTATAATATATAATATATATGGTCAAAATTTATACGCAGTTGTTTAATATTTTTTGTGTTGTTTTTTAATTAGAATTTATGTTTAGTTTTTGTATTTTATATATCGTAACTTTTGATGTAATTTTTTTATTATAACAATTATCAAAGTGGGATTTTAATATTAACAAGTTATTAGTTTGATTTAAAATAAGGTTTCAATATGAAAAAAAATGTAATTAAAAAAAAATGTTTCTAAAAGTGATTAATTAGGTCTTCAATAAAGATTAATATTTCACATTAATATTAAGATGATAAAAAAGTAATATTTTAATTTAAATTACTAAATAATATTAAAAATATCTATAAAAACTGTATCTAAGTTTTGTATAATAATGTCCTATAGATAATTTGACATTTTTCTTCTTATATCTTTTTTAATATTCTTATAATTTCGTTGTTTCTTTAATTTTTATCCTATCATTCTTTATTTCTCGTATTGTTCTCTTAACTTTTCTTATCTGTCATAAAATCTTTCTGGCATACCAAAAAGAAATAATATGTTATGGATAACAGTCGGTGGCGGTGCCATTCTGCTGTGTAATGTGGATTATATATACCAACTAAGGTATAATACTAGATCTAGCTAGTCTAGAATGCGAGATGCCAAAATCCAAAATTTTCATGGTTGGTTTGATTTATTTATTTTTTACTGTTTTGGGTACAAAGTTTTAAACTTATTAATTACCGTTCGTTTTGATGATGTTGGATTACGAGAGGATATACATATGTTATGTGATATGTCTTCAGTTATGCAGTGAAATTTTTTACTATAACTGAAAGACAAATGTAATACTAGGACAGCATAATTACCTGCTAACTAGATGGATCCAATAATTGGAAGAAGATGTACATATATGATGTAGGTACTTGGTAGCTCAGGATCAAATTTATTAACATATGCATAATTAATTTTTCATGGCGGATGAGTTAGTCATACGGGCTACGGCTACTTGCCCTTTCTTACTAGAAATCTAGAATCTCCTTATCTTATACATATATATATATATATATATATATATATATATATATATATATATATATATATTAACGTTTTCAATACACTTTGAATGGTATTGCAGTCACATTCTCATACTATATCGTTGTGATTGAAAGGAACATATAGGATAGTGGGATACCAACTATCCTCTCTGTGGTTAAATTAAGTAGGTGCGTGTTACAAATATACATTTCAAAGAGAAAATATTGATTCTTTTCCCAAGTACGAATTTGGAAAAAGAAATAGCGTGAACATCATGAATTAAACATGCAATGAATTCTTGACTTTAACATTATATAGTTAGCACCAACCATTCCCTGTTCCCTACTTAACCATCGTCCACCACAAAAAGGATAAGGATAATAGTAACCCCACCATTAACTACTTCAATTTAATAGTAATAAAAATACATGTCCTACCAAGACAGAATTTGTAATTTATTATACTTTTGCCTAACAGGTAAAGATTTACCTCCGTGAAAAAGATGATTCATTCAGATCGACATGAGAGTCCAACTACATTGCATTGTCAGAACCCATGTTGTATATTTAAAAAAGGTTGACCTCCTTGTTTCTCTCATATTACAATCCTCTTGCCGCTGAGCTCCCTTTCTCCTCGGTTCACAGAGACAAAATGTAAGATAGGTGTCAACTGTTCATCACGAAAGAAAGGCTAACTGAGCCGAAATCACTAACTAAAACGAATTTAATATTAATCGAAAATACTAATAGAATAAAAATAAAACTGTTTTTTCATATAAATATCTCTTCAACACAACATAGGTCATCGAAAGGATCTCGAAAACCCACCAACGCACGAAAACCGGGATCTTTTAAAAAATAGATTCTTATTCGAAGGGTGCATAACCGCATGGATAAACGATCATTTAACGATCTCACTTTCTCTCATCACATTAATTAAGATGAAAATAATAATAATAATGATATATACTAAGTATAAAAACAATTAAATAAGCTGACAAAAAAACAATTAAGTAAATTAAAATTTAAAATTACAAGTAACAAATAAATAACAATAAAAAATATTGAAAAATAAAAAGATAATGACTCTAATAAAATGTATGGAGTTCATCTTCATTAACGGCGCCTTCAACTTGGTATTGTTGTGCGCCTTCTACTAATTTATTTTATGAAAAGACATCATTTTTATATCAATATTATGATAGAATGGGTAAAAATTAAAGAGTATATAATAAAATGTGCGGAAAAAATTATGATAAAATTACAAATGATGATAGTTGAACGTGTGCAATTAAAAAAAATCCTAACAGTTAAAAAGACAAAAAGTAGTTTTCTCCCATACCATGCTAAGATCTGATTTGTTTCACTTTAACAATTTATAAACGATGCGTATTGATGCCACAATAGGAAAACAGTTATACATCTTTTTCAGAATTTCCACCCCTCACGCTGTTGTCAACGTGGACATTTCACGTTCACGTAATCACGTCCATAGGGTATAATATAATATTATAATGTATCTTCAAGAACCACAACGCAAACATCATATCGTGAACTTTGGTGTTTATCAACATGGTCGACGAGAGATGTGAGAAAATCCTCTGGCTGCTCTCAAGCATGTTAACGTTGCTGGCAAGACACCCTTATTTATTTTTATTTTGGTACATAGAATAACAGTTGTTAACTGTGACCAAGCAATCTTCTTGGTACCAGTATGTCACTAGCTAAATGCATTCTTTTTTTTGAAGAAAAAATATTTATATAGCTCCTCAATTTGCAAAACGTGACAATGTATTAATTTATCTCTCACTTGGCATTCAAGTTTTTTGAGTTGTCCCAAATTCTCAATTTGCTTTTTTTATATATAAATTTATATTTTTTCTGAATTAATTTTTGTTAGTGGTAGCGAACCAATCTTATATCTCTCACCATTGTTCTATTGTTCTTATATATGTGTGATTTTATTCTTCCGATCACAAGTTCTTTTGTTAATTACGAATTAAAAACAATGTAGAGAAACTAAAATCCTTAAATTAAAGTCTATTACGGAGTATAAAAATAAAGGATTCAATTCTTCGAAAGTGATTAATTCGCCTTAGGAAATAAATTTAGAAGTATTGATTGCTAATGAAAAAATCAATAAATAATGTTACAAATAAAAAAAATGATTTTGTACGAATATTAATAATATTTTTCTCTTCAAAGAATAAGATTACTCATTTTATCTTTATTTACAATAAATAAGAAACTAACTCATCAATGAATAAGAAATTACCCTTAATTTTCCAATAAAATAATAAGAAATTAATTTTCTCATTAATTTCAAACGGTAACAATAAAAAACTATTATACTATATTCTATAATTATATATAAAGAGAATAAAATATTTTGATGTACACATTTTAAATATATTTTATTTTTATAATTATCTTTATAAATCACCCACTAACTTTTATTATTCTTCTTTTTAAATAAAAAACATTAAAAGGCCGTGAGACACCTAGTGTCTTTTTTTCCCTAGTATATATAAAACAAGTACATATTTTTTTTTTACTTCTAACTTGATTGTTAGATAGCTACAATTTGATCCTTTGATTTTTTTTGTTTTTTTTGTTGAATTTAATTTTTTAATCTTTAAAATTAATTTAATTTGATCTTTTAATTTTTTTATATTTAATTTAGTCTTTTAATTTTTAAATTCTTTTTTAAAAAATATACATTTTGTAATGATTTAAAATCACTTAAGTGATAATTTTGAACCGTAACAAACTATAATTTTTTACAATTTAGAGGGAAAGATCACATTAAATCAATTTAAAAAATTAGAGAATTAAATTAAATAAAAAAAATTTAAAAATCAAATTAAATCTTAAAAAATAAATTTGAGGACTAAAAAATTAATTTGACTTTACTAATAATAATAACAATAATATCATTACTTTATCCTAAAGTAAAAAGAACGTACGTACTCCGTAGTTCTTAGCAGCCCATATAAAGAAACGGGGTTGGAGATAGTTGGCACTTAGCAGCCTTCTCTGATTGGGTCATGCAATTGCGTTACAGGGTTAGTCAGAACTCAGAAACTTTTGAAAGTTAATTCATCGATGTCATTAACACTATTATTTATATATGGATAGGTTGATATAAAATATTATAATTCCAAGAGAAATTTTGATCAACAAACAGATTGCCAACGGGTCCTCTTTTTCGTGCTTACATCTTATTCCAAGAGAAATTTTCATTTTTTTCTATTTTGTAAAAGATGAAAGTTTTATTTTACTTATAGCCACAATCGAACATGTTTGAGAGAAATTAATATTTTTAATAAGTTGTTAATTGGTTAGGAACTAGGGCCATATTGTTACAAAAATAATTGTTTTGTTTCAACAAAATGTGGTAGAATGAAAGGCCCTTAATACTACCCAGTAGAATACCAATGATGTGTCAACTACAAAGATTCAAACTAAACATTGAATCTCCGGATATTTAATTATTTAATAAAAGGTCGAACTACTGTAACACTCTTATTGTTAGTGGAAGAAAATTTTAAGCATAACTTGAGACATGATTGATCTAAGGATAAAGTAAAACTTTAGCTTTAAGCCTACTAATAAAAATATATTTGTTATTAATATTTATAAAGGAAAAAAAGATCTTATACATTGATAAAATAATCAGCATATATCAACAAAAAGACTCAACATATTTAAAGTAATTTTTAAAAAAAAAAATTGCTTGTTGCTGAGTAGGTCCTTGGGCCTTGAGATTGATATGTAGGTCATAGTAGTTGATATTTAAACTGTTAATGCAAATCTAAACAATAACCTCCCAAGTTAAAGACTTCCAAACATCTAGAGATACATGAAAAGGTTTGATAATAACAAACCCAACACTCAAATCATTCTTAGATATGAAAGACAAAACTAAAAGCTGAAATGACATAGTTTTGAAACCCGATTCAATTCAATCATTCAGATCGGTCCAACTGAGACCTGGTAATCTAATCGAATAAGTTTCACTATTAGATCGGTTACGCAATTGACCCAAGATAATCCGATCAAATTTGGTTTATTAGATACTAGATCTCGGTTGGACTAGTCTCATCCGTCTGATTTTACATAAAAAAATTAAAAAAATGGATCATCTCTATGACATCATTTTGATGTCTCATTATTATAAATTTGTATTTTGGATTTTATAATATGGATGAATTTTTTTTACTCAAATAATGTTAGTTATATGTTTATATATAATATATACATATATAATTTTGAATTTATAATATATACCAGGTTAAACCGAACCAAATACTGATGCACCGGTTGAACCACTAACCCATTACCTCGATTGGATCAATGACCAAACCGGGTTTCATACCTATGCCAAAAGGTGAAAGATTGAAGATACCAAGACACTTAAAGAAACTAGTCTAAGGACTTGGGGTAAATTTGTAAACTTCCTACTCATCTAGAGCTAAGCTACATGAATACATGATACAATTTACGGCTTTAAAAGATTAGGGTGTCTAATTAAGTGTTTAATGAACCCGTATAAGTAACATAGGCTAAAGGACACAAAAATGTGTGATTTTAGGGATAGAGTCATGAAACTCAAGTCTAAGATTGAGGAACTCGAGTTTGATTGTGCAAACATGAGTTTACACGCACGAACGAAACTCGTAAAGATTCAAGTCCCTTGTAAGTCCCACGAGCTGAGAAGCTCAAAACACATGTTTTCTAGACGTTAACCATGAGAACTCTGGATTAATTGAGGTGCAAAAGCTATAATTGACAACAATTCTAAATGAAAAGAAGTAGAGTGATATTGTTGGATTAGACATTAGCTTTGAATCAACTTTTTCTCTCGAACACCTTTCATCATATACTTTTTTCTTATTTATTTATAATGTGACAAGAACTTGAGCCGGAGAAATTATCAAAATTTATCAGCCATGAGTACCTTACTCAGAAATCAATAAAGCTTTTAAATACATTGCAAAAAATGGAGAGGCTGTGTTGAATCATCCCCATGAATGCATAGACGTCAAATTATTCACTATTGATGTCCGAAAGAAAATATGTATAGGATAAATAGTAAACGTAAAAAAAAGTTCAAGGTTCTCCTTTGAATTTCATTGCGTTTGTATAAAACAAACTAAGGTGTTGATCTGCTGCCGGGTTTTACATATGAATAAAGTATATATTTCATCGCTGAATGGATTTGAATTTTGAAACTTTTATGCAGAAATCTATCAAAAGTCTTCTCAAATAAATTAAACTATCTTGCCTGTAATGAGACGATTAATTACTACTCTTATGTTAATATTATTGATGATAAGAATTGGAGAATATTGAACTTGCAATAAGGGAAAATCTTCTGACAAAAAATAGAGCAACTTCAAAGATTTGTAGCCTTTCAAACGTGAGCAAAATCTAGAAGGACCCAGTAATTGGTGGTTGAAGCTTATTGTTCATGTGATGACTGAGAAACATTACAGAACTGGATAGACATGGGATCTAGAGTCTAGATTGTTGTTGGTTGTGACCCGTGAATTAATTGGGCTCTGGATGTGTGCTAGAAGACTAGCATTGCCTTGTGGGTTATGAGTTGCTTGGTGCCTTCCAAAAAAGGTCTGCATAATCCGTAAATACAACAAGAAAACCACTCATATTTTACAACTAATGCTATGCTAGCCCCGCCCAAAAGATATGTACATCATTGCTTATAATTAACCAACAATAATGTACTACTAGCTAGTACTGGTACAGGATATTCCTAGTTTATCACAAGAACATGGACCAAACCATCAATGCTAGTGTTACATGTCAGGAGTCCTACATAGAACATTGTAAGAATTTGTAGTCTCATTTCAAGCCGAAAATTCAGGCAAATTATTAATTCTTGAAACGCAAGGCAAACCGGACGTAAAAGCACATCCGAACATATATCATTATGCCTTTTGACTTTAATTATTGCCTCGATTTTCATTACAATTTTAACACTATGCAATGGAGAATAAAGAAGTACATAGTATTTTAGGAAAGCAGTACTCGATGGCTTTAAAAACTGAAATCGTTCCACGTCAAAAACAGAAATAGGAAATTTCTAAAAACCTTTTTGAAATACGCAGTCCCCTAAATTATCGGTGTTGGTTATTCTTCTTTTGCTATCTCAATGGCTTCTAAGATCTTCTATCTATCTCTCCTCTTGCTAGCAATATCACTCTTTCAACCACACGCTTTTGTGAAAGGAGATGACAGTTTGATAGAAAAAAGCTGCAAGAACACCAAGTACTACAATCTGTGCTTCTCCTCCCTGAAATCCAATCCAAGCAGTGCAAACGCATGGCTGTGGTCATGGTTGGGATTGGAATGGCCAATGGCACCTCCACTTCTCTCTATTTGTCTTCTCAGTTGCTTGGCACTGCCAACAAGGATTCCACCTTCAAAAGGGTGCTGAAGGAGTGTGTAGAAAAGTACAAGTATGCCAGTGATGCCCTCCAAGCTTCTGCACATGATTTGGCTAATGAGGCATGTGACTATGCTTCCATGCACATCACTGCAGCCTCTGATTACCCCAATGTTTGTCACAACTTGTTCAAACTCTACCCGGGTTTGGTTTATCCTACTGAGCTTGCTCCCAGAGAGGATGGTTTGAAGTGTTTATGTGATGTTGCTTTGAGGATTGTCGAGAATCTTAATTGGTAGCTAGTTTGCATTTGCACATATGCCAAAGTTGAACCACTTAATTATCTGGTGGTGTCTATTTTTCTTTTATACAAGTTCTATATTAAATATATACTTTAATCTTCTGAATGTTTGCAACAGCTGCGTGTAAAACAACAGTAAAAGCTTATATAAGAGCTTGTTAACTAATATGTTAATCTAGTATTGCTCCACGTATTTGGCTGAAGCTAATTATCTCGGATTGGCTAGCTGGGCCAAAAACCGACTAAATTTTGTTGACTGAGCAAAGAACTGGCTGGAAAATCAACAAAACCAAACTAGTAAAGCCAGAATACCGTTAGTGAAGTGGTTTGGAACTGACAAACTCTTTTTAAAATTTTTCTTTTAACTCCACCAAATACTAACTTTTTGTGCTAAATGAAAATCAAATGTCTGGTTAAAATAAAAAAACTTTTGAGACACTACTAGAAAAATTGGATTTTAAGTCGGTTCTTATGCCCATGTCACGTCGGTTTTCAACCGTCGTTAATGCCAACGTCGTAAAACGTGTAAGCTATTTTACGACGGTTATGGGACCGTCGTTGTAAGGTTTCAATACTACGACGGTTATATATAACCGTCTTAGAATACGCGAAATATTACAACGTTTCTTCGATAACTGTCTTAAAGTGCACAGATAATTTTGGGTTATAAAGACGGTTGTGATGCCCGTCTTAGTAGGTGCGCATCGTCTACATTTTTAAGACGGTTTTGATGACCGTCTTTGTTGTTATGCCCATTTACGACGGTCTTTGTGACCGTCTTAGATGGTATGTCAAGACTGCGTACGAAGACGTTTTAGGGGAAACGTCTTTGTATGTTATGCCAATTTACGACGGTTTTGGGAACCGACTTTGTAGTTCTACATTATGTTGTAATTTTACGACGTTTTCGGGAACCGTCTTTGTATGTATAATTTTTTTTTTATTTATTTCGTTTTATTGATGCATTTTTTTTACATTGATCTCTGGTACCTATAAATTATATCAGACCATGCAAATTAAATAATAACATCAAATGAAATCTGAACAATATATAGCATCAAATGACATAATTGTAGCCAACAATTGTAGTCATGCAAATTGAATACCCTTTTTTGAATTAATGATCCTCTAATGCATCCAACATACAAATGTACTTGTACATAATACAAATCAATTTTAGCAACTGCTTTTCCTAAAAGATAAAAAGTAAGTTGCCCATTTCTGTCGAACTGATGTGATGGCCTCCACGTCTAACGATGAGCCATCAGAGAACCACTACAAAATTAACATTAGATAAAATTATTAGTAACTTAACAAATATTAACCAAAGTTACAATTGTAATTCCATGCATTATGTTTACCTTGTGCCAGTCATCCTTCAAACCGGCAGTCACGATGCACCACATCCAGTGCATGACATAATATCCGCACTCAAACCCTCCGCTTTGCACATTAGTCTACATATAACATTTTTAATGGTTACTTAACATTCAACACTTAAAGATGTACAAACGGTTCATTACAAACAAGTATTGATTACCTTGGGTTCAACCCACCGAGGTGCACCTTGATTAGACATGCCTTCAAAAGAACTGGTTATTGTCTTCATTGCACTAGTTAAAAAAAATAGTATATATATGACAACCATTTTTGCAGTATGTGTAACAACAATTACCAACTAAATGATGCCATGATTTGTATATTTGAATAGAACCTGTTAATTGCGCCTTTGATGCTAATATCAGGCTTCTTCCTCAGAGAACAAAACCAAACGACCGTGTTTTCCCTTGGGTGGAGAACAAATAGTTGCCAATGTGCCCTGAATTGGACAATTATAATAACAAAATTGTACAACAACAAAAAAAAAATTAAATTCCAAGAACAACTGAACTTACTGATTCAAGTAAGCTCCTAAATACAACTGCCTTTGTGAAAAGTTTATAGTTTTGCTGATAAGGTGAAAAGTTTTCCTGGTTTGGCAAGGAGGGCAACATGGAAGGTTGGCAAAGAGGATCCAAGAAGAGTGGTCCATGCTTTGAAAGTTGGCATGGCTTTGACACTAGTTTCTTTGCTGTATCTGATGGAGCCATTGTTCAAAGGGATAGGGAAAAATGCTATGTGGGCTGTCATGACTGTGGTTGTGGTGATGGAGTTCACTGTCGGTAAGGCTATCTCAGTGACATTGTTTTGTTTTTAGATCAAAGCTTCAATTTTTTAGATCAAAAATTCAGAGCATTCATGCATATCACTGAGAAGTAATCACTTAACTTAACTGTTTGTTTCAATTTTCCACCAGTAAACCCGTGTTATCACTTATCAGTATAAAAGCCGAGGACGTGTGAATTTATTAAGAACAAATTACGGTTCTAAAGAGGGGGAATATGCGGAGGTTAAAGCCAAACATGCATTGCTAGAACTGAGGCCAATGTGCTATTACTAATGAAGTTTTGCATGTTTAATTAGACTGTTCTTAAGAAATAACTGTTTATTTTTTAAATTATTTTTTAAAAATTCCTAAAAATATACTAAACCACCCTGACAAAATCTCTACATGTATTTATTTTATTTCTTCACTTAAGTTCAAGGTGTTGGAAGGTAAGGTAGGACCATAGGAATATTACAACACAGATAAAGTAAGAAATCAGGAATTTCGAATACTCTTGCGACACAGTGCCTTCCATACTTCAATCATTTTTCATTAATTTTCTAGTAACTAATCCTGTTATGAATTAGCTCAAGATTAAATCCACAGAGATACAGAAACGAAGGGGAACAAAAGATTATGCGACAAGGCAAAGTGAAATAGAAGATAAAAGTGAACAAAATCAATCAACAAAAAAAGGTTTTTTTGTGTGTGGGTGGGGCCTCAGGAGGGAGGGAAGTATCAAGCGTAAATTGCAATGTCCAATGGTCGGGGACAGTATGGGGCACACAAGACACGAGTGCAAGACAAGCTTGCTACCAAAAGGGGAAAAAAATATATAATTATGAAAATAAACATCAAACATGTCTTCATCTAGTGCTCTCAAGAATTTTTTACTATGTCGTAAAAATTAGGGGATAAACTATTTTTTTAACGCAGTAGAGTACTTTTCTTCCTTTTATGCAGGTCCTGTTTCTGGGTGGCATGAAGAGGAAAAAAAATGACAGACACTGAAATATTTTCCTCTGGAATAAAATGGAACGTGTCATTTCATCGCAAGCTTAGAGTGATTTGAAAGCCTTACGAATCGCAATATTCATTTTCTTTGTCGCTTCAAAAAACCCCAAAACTGTACATCGTTTTGGATACATGCTTGATATCGGACAAGTTTCATATTTAAGATCAATCAAAAAAAGGATTATCTATCATTATTGTTTATGCACAAGTTTAAGAAGTGGTAAGGAGAAAGAACAACTCACCAGTGACGACGACACTGGGTTATACTCCGGCGAAAGGCGGCGACGGAGCTGAGGCTACGATTCCACGGCAGCGGCGGGGGAGGTTCTTTGAACCTTTAAAAGGTTCACTTTGCAGCTGAAAGAAAGTGTTCAGCGGCGGCGGGGGAGGTTCTTCGAAAGGGCGCCTCACTTTGCTGACAGCTTAGAAGATTAGGGTAAGCAACAGAGGAGGAAGAGGTAAGCAACAGGACATCAAGAGGTTCGAAGGGCAAAGAGGAGGAAGCGCGAAAGGGTTACAAGAGAGGGTTAGAGAGACTTCAGCGCGAAAGGGGAAAGAGGAGGAAGCGCGAATATTAACCCAAATATATTAAGACGGTTTTCATATTAAACCCGTCGTAAGTTTAATTTTAAAAGCACATTCTAAGGCGGTTTTAATAACCGTCTTAGATTTAATATCGTAAAATCCTATTATTATTCAGATAATTACAAAAAAGCCACCGCACATCTTTTTAAGGCGGTTCCCCAATAACCGTCGTAGAGTCTGTGTCATAAAATGCCAATTTTCTAGTAGTGAGACTTGCTAATGAGATAGAAATATTGAACGACAAATTATGACTCTTAACAAGAGCATGTAAGTCAATGGGGTTGGGATGGGTATAGGATTCCCATCCTAGCCTCACTCCCCAAAATCCATCTATCCGTGGATGGGTATGGGATTGAATATACTTATCCTTCACCTATTATTTAAAAACAATGTTTTTTTTTTTGCAAAAAAACATTTAATTTTAAGATTTTTTAATAAAGTCAAATATATTTTTTTATTCAAGATAAAGGTAAAAGTCTTTACTCTAAAATAAGTGTAAAAGTTTAAAGGTAATTAAGTAACATATACAATATAAAATAAAGATAATTTAATTATTATAATGTGACATATGTACATATTCATCCTCTCTATTCAGTTTAAAAATCAAATATTATTTATATTCATTCTCAATTAAAGTAGATATTTCTCATTAAAATTAAGACAAGTTTATGATGGTAACTACATATATGAGTTTATTTGTGATATCTAAATGAGAGTTGTTCTAGTTGAAGATATTAATATTTTATAACTTACTGAATTAGGATTTGAATATCTATGAAGATAGGTGTCTATATTTGGTGACTTATTATCCCTTTGCTTCTAAAAGAGATACACATGGTAAGCTAAATAATTGCACGATTTTAAAAAAAAATATTTATTGGAAATGAAATCTCAACTTTTTCCCCACTATATATAATAATAACATATGTCATTGGTTAAAACATTTTTATTTTATTTTTGGTATTTGACCAATTAATTATATATATATATATGAAAAATAGTGGCAACATATTTTTAGGTAAAAAAGTTGTTTGCAAAATAATTGTTTAAGACATTAGCTAAAATTTGATAAAATTTTTTTTTAAGAAAATTGTTTTTCAATAATCTATACTTTTTCGAACAACTTTCTTCTCTTGTCAAACGTGTTATCCTCAAATTACTCCCAAATTTACCAACATTTTTTTTCTCTTTCACCTTTATATATATCATTTTCTTAATTTACTATGTAAATCTGATTTTTTTTTACTGTATTCAAAGTTTCAAACGAAGTTATCTTAAACATAGTTATCAAAACAAAAATTATTCAAATTATAATTGATTAAATATATAACTGATTTCTTAAATATATTTTAATTTTTTATTTTTAGAATCAGAAAAGATAGTATTACTCTTTAAAAAAATTAAAAAATCTTATAAAATACTTCTTTTTTAAGACATAACACAGTATAGAAACATTCCTATGTTTTTGGAAGCCATGGTTTGAATTTTGATGGTAGGATCTAGGATGTGTTGAGTTGTGAGGCAAAAAAGAAACAAAATAAATAGAATAGAAGTGTGGTAGGCCCATACAGCATTTCCCGCCAAGAGCAAAGGTGGGGGGCGCGAAAATCCATTTCCCCGTGTCTCTGTGGCTTCTTCTTCAACACTCTAAACCTAAAAACTTCGATACGGAAAAGAATGAAGGGTGGCACGGTACAGATTAGCTGGCACGAGAGCAAGCCCGTCTTAACCCTCGATTTCCACCCTCTCTCCGCCACTCTCGCCACCGCCGGCGCCGATTTCGACATCAAGGTCTCTCTCTCTCTCTCTCTCTGGCTTCGCATTCGGTTAGACTAGGGTTAATCATTCGCTCGATTTCATTCCTCTTCTCGTGTGTTTGCAGTTTTGGCAAATAAAACCCGCGGGGTCGCCGAAGAAGCTTCCCGTAGTTTCCTATCTTAGTAACCTCTATTACCACAGCTCTGCAGTCAATGTTATTCGCTTCTCTTCTTCCGGTAAGTCCAATTCGCTGCTTCTCTTTCTCCTCCTAGGAAAAGGATACGTCAAAATTTCATTGGATCAACTACGTCTCAAGTTAATTCGCGCGCATATTGATTGACACGGAAATGGAACTCGTTAGTCATTTTTGCTACTGTTAATGACATTTGAATTGTCTTCCCTCACTTATTGTGCTGCAATTTCTATTAGTAACAACTTTTTTTTTTTTTTTTTGCAGGGGAATTGCTAGCCTCTGGTGCTGATGGTAAGTCATAGTGTGTTCAGCGATGCTTTGCTTGAGTTAATGCAATTAGGCAATGTTTCATCTAAATCGGTTTTTTTTTTTTCAGGAGGGGACTTGATAATATGGAAGCTACATTCTACTGATGCTGGACAGACGTGGAAGGTTCTCAAGATGTTACGGTACGGCCTTTGCTTTGATTTGTCAATGAGCACTTAGAAGCACTAAAATTTAAAAGTTAAGCATTGTAAAATAACTAAAATGAACTGGCTGTATAGCAGATTTTGCCATATTTTAGCTGCTTGATATCCATTCTATTTGTCAAATTGTACATTCACAAGCTCCACAGTTTTCATAGTTTATTTGGAAAGGGAATGCGGAATTTGTGCTTACCTGTTTTAGTTTAACTAAGTAATGATTTTGCTGGATTTATTTGCAAACATACATGTAAGGAAAGAATGAGTATTGTTAAATTAGAATTACAAACTATGACTACAACCCATTTGTAAAGAACAACAACAACAACAAAGCCTTATCTCACTAGGTAAGGTCAATTACATGGATTACACGTCGCCATTTGGTTTGATTAAAAACCAAATCTTCAGGAACCATTCATATAGACCAATGACATTATTTTTTTTTAATATTCCTTTTAACATTCCTGTTTTACTGCATTGATTTATAAAGGATATTTTTATGCATTAGATCTCATCACAAGGACATTCTGGACCTGCAGTGGTCTACTGATGCCACATATATCATTTCTGGATCAGTTGATAATTGTTGCATTATATGGGATGTTAACAAAGGTAAGAAAGGCGACACATGACTGTCCTCAATACACTTGAACTGTTGCACATGGCAGTTGATAATTTGATATACTGTAATTGCAATGGCAGTTGATGTGCGTGGTTTATGTTCTTATAGTACTTGATCCTTGCGTGTCAGGAACTAACCTTCAGACATTGGATGCCCATGCACACTATGTTCAGGGGGTTGCATGGGACCCTCTAGGGAAATATGTTACTTCTCTTAGTTCTGATAGGACTTGCCGAATATACATGAATAAGCCTCATAAATCAAAGGGCATTGAGAAAATCAATTATGTTTGTCAGCAAGTCATTTCCAAGGCAGATCAGCCATTATTAAAGAATTCCAAGGTTAGCATATTAGAGGTCCATATTTGTCTTTATTTGCATCATTGATGGGTTGTTGCATACTTGAAGATCAGGCTTAATTTTCTTAATGCAGGAGACAAAATTTCATCTCTTCCATGATGAGACATTGCCATCTTTCTTCAGAAGATTAGCATGGTCTCCTGATGGTTCATTTCTACTTGTGCCCGCAGGTATTTGCTTTGAGCAGTAGTAGATCATGATTCAATTAATCTTACTTTTTGCACTAGTTCCATGGATGGGCTTTTGTAATTGCATGCAGATATTCTTTTAGAATCAGGCCAGTGCTTGAATATTTCATAGTTTGTCATCTTTTATCTTACAAAGAAGTGGACAAGTCTCTGGTCAAAGGAGATTGAATTGTTGATTTATGTATTGTTGGTTGTGTTCTGATGTCTGACTGTTTTTTCAATTTTCCCCTGTTTTACCTGACATCCTTATAATTTATTTGCAATTCATTGGTTGAATCATATCTATTGATTTCTTCCTTTCAAAGCCTGAATTCCTGCATAACATTTACCATATGCTTGGTTTCTTACTGATAAGTTTATGTCTCACTTTACCTATTTCAGGCTCTTACAAAATTAGTACTGCATCTGAATCTGTGAATGCGGCTTACATATTTTCTAGAAAAGATCTTTCTAGGTAAAAATTTCAGCTATTTTATGCAAACCCAAAACAGACTTCTAATCTTTTGCTTTCTAGATGAGTAGTTAAATTTCAATGCCACAAACTATACAATTTTCTGGCTTTTATATGTGTAATTATTCATGTGAAGTTAACGAATCAAGTTACAAAAGTATGTGTTTGTGATGTGTGTTACTTTATTATTTGACCTTTTATACAGGCCTGCTATACAGCTTCCCTGTGCAAGCAAAGCTGTTGTAGCTGTCCGATTCTGCCCCATATTTTTTAAACTTCGAGGAACACACTCAGGTATCTGTGTACTTAGTATACTTGTATTTATGAACAGTTATTATATATAAATGGTGCTAGATTGTACTGTTACAATTGAATTGCCTGAGTGGCCTGGGGTTCAGCTTAAATCCAAGCTTTCACTGCCAATTAGTATTGCTTAAAATTTACCTGTCTTGTAGAATTTATTGGTTACAGATGCATAATGCTCATTTTGCTTACTGCAGCTGGGTTATTTAAGCTCCCATATCGCATAATATTTGCTGTGGCCACTTTGAACTCATTGTACATTTATGACACTGAGAGCACCTCTCCAATAGCCGTATTAGCTGGTCTTCACTATGCCGCAATAACAGATATTACCTGGTAAATTTTAGTTGCTAGCAATTCCTTTTTAGGTTTGAGAATGAAGATGAATTTTTAGGGAAAGGTTTAACTCTAACTGGTATTGTTCACAAGGTCATCTGATGCTCATTATTTGGCATTGTCATCACAAGATGGTTTCTGCTCTTTGGTGGAATTTGAAAATGACGAGCTTGGATCACCTTACTCTTTATCAGGTAAGCAGCCTTCCTTTTTCTGCTGTCATATTGTCACCACTCTGAAGTTTTTAATTTCCCTATTATATATTTTCTAGAAGGAAAAGTCTCAAACGAGGATGGTAAGAGCACTGTACAGACAACCAATGACACTGTCACTGTACCAACTGAGGATGTTAGTGCAGTTTTAGCAGAGAGCAAGAAAATGGAATCAGAAGAGAAGGCTGATGACATGGTCATTGAAGCCTCTGGCAATATTGATGCTGTCGTAACAGAAAGCGGGGAAACTATAACACAAGAGAAGGATGAGATGATCAAGTCAACTGGGAATTTAGCAGATTTTAGGAAAAATGAAGCAGCAGAGAAAGCTATTGACATGGCCATTGAGGCAACCGGGAATGTTGAAGGGGTTATAGCAGATAGTAGGAAAAAGGAGGCGGAAGAGAAAACTGATGGCATGGTCATTGAAACAACTGGAAGTATTGGTGCAGCTGAATTAGATAGAAGAAAAGCTGAACAGGAAGATAAGACAGAGAAACAGCCAGCTAATCTAGATTCAGATGGTAAACAAAAGGAAGCAAAGGAGAAGACAGAGATTCTGCAATCAAGTTTAGACGGTATAAAATCAGGGCCACAATTGTTCAGTCCGAAGAGTACACCCATTTCAAATAAGCCAGCCAAGAAGCGTATTACTCCTATCGCCATTGATCCATGATTTTTCAATTCCTGAGAAATTCCTTCCACGCCTGCCTGTATACATCTGTTGTGCGCCATTTTTTGGAAGTCATATATTTCCTCCTCTCTAATGTTTTTCTCATATTTTTCGTTGACAGATTCTGTAATATAGATTTCAATATAATATTTAGTGAAAACAATTTTCATTTTGGAGATTTCTCCGTGGACCTGTTATTCTACTTCTTGTGTCCTATCTAATGCTCGGAGATAAAATAAGAGTGCAGGGGTGACGGATGAAATTAGTAGCGAACAGGGTAGAGGCGAAAGATCATCACCAAAGCTTGGTAAGATACTAAAAAGATAGCATAAAATGTCTTTTTTACATGTATTCATAGCTTTGGCGTGTCTGGTTTTAAGTAAAATTTGCTTAATTTGATGCATGATTGTGATGTGTCACCTTATTTTCAAAAGATATATATATATATATATATATATATATATATATATATATATATATTGCTTAATTTGATAAATATACTATTATTGTGCTTGATTATGTCCGGTTATTTTAAAGAAAAAATTCCATAAGTTGAGCTTACAGGGTTCTTTTACCATAAGCTATAAAATGATTATTGGGTAAAATATGTTTGGATTTTTGTAAAATTTAAAAAAATATTAATTTTGTTTTCATTTAATTTTTTTATAAATTTGGTTCTAAAAATAAAATATTTTTATTGATTTTTAGCAATAACTTTGTTAAATGGTTTCTTGACATCATTAACGAATTTAATTAATTTCTCCTTATCTTTTCAAGCAAACTCAAAAGATACAAAACTGACTCAAATGATACAAAACCAATGATTATAATTTTTGGAAGTGTTTAACTATAAAAAATTATTTAATTCATTTTGGTATATTTTAACTTTAATTTACTTATAATCAAATTACAGGAAAAAATGTCACTTTTACTGGAACCAAATTACTATAAAACTGGAACCAAATTACTATAAAAAAAATTATGATAATAAAATTAATATTTTTCAAATTTTTCAAGAATCCAAATATATTTTAGCCATGATTATTTTATTCAATAGTTAATCCAATCCAATAAGCCACGTGTGATTTATTTCATGTTATATACATTACATTTTTGTATTATACATTTTTATTGTGGAATCAGTGTTCCATCCATTTAAAATGGTAATTGGAAAATGGCTAAAACAGACATTACATTGGCAAACATTCTTGTGAGTACTTGACAATAATCCAAAAAAGTTTAATATACATCAATCATGTTAAGAGCACTCAAATGATCGTTTTGGTTGAACAAAGATTCTCGAATTATTCTCAATTTTTTCTCATTATCTTAAAGCCAGTATTTCACCGGAAAGGCAGTTTAGTGGTGATGATAATCTAACACGAACATACCTTGAGGATTATGTTCCATGTGAGATACAAATGAATCTCCCTGAACGTAGATTCAACTGATTATTGTCTACTTATGGAATATGCACATCCACTGTTTTGGACTTACCTAGACTACTTCACCATGTGACTAATATTCTGTAACTTTTTTGTTTTCCAGTTATTTTTTATACGCGTCGAGTTATCCACATATTACACTTGAGTAGATCGGTCTCCACCTATCTATTGTTGTTCTTAATGCACTGTATTGTGCATAATATAGGTATAGATATGAACATGAAGTTTCTGAATAGGTGTGATCGATCACATGACTGATCTGACCCTGTCAAATGGTGCATTAACCTTTCACAAGGCCAAAAGAAAAATGGCATCCAAATGAAGCAAAAAATTAAACTCAATTTCATTTAAATAAAGAGAAATATGACAACCAAAAATAAGACAGGGCAATCAGAAAAATGAAATTGATTGATTCGTACAATCCTCTTTCTCTTTTGCCTTGCAGAACAACAGTATTGTCATGACAATCCAAAAATCATGATATGCATCCCAGACACCCTTTCTGAAATACAAAGAATTGGAAAATTAAAAAATTACTTTCCATTTCATTGGATTTTGACAAATGGTATGTGTATTTTGGCCTTTTACAAAATCTGGTGCAGTTTTGTGTTTTGAAGAAAACCATGGTAGCTGGCAGAGGTCAAAATTGCAGAATGAGATGGCTCCAGATTTATGGTGCTAGAATCCGATCCATACTTAGGAGGCATCTGAATTTTTTGAGGTATGCTTGCAATTACTAAGAATTTTAGTCTCTCTAATCTGCACCCAGAAATAATATGTGAAAAATGTAATTCTTTTCTAAAAATGATGAAGCATTACTTCATAAAAGAAAAGTATTCTCTCTCTCTGATGTGGAACAAGGGCTAAGGGGCTTAGGACTGAAGTCATAATAAGTTACAGTGGGGAGTAGAAACATGTAAAGTATCCAACCTAAGAAAAGTTATAACTAAACTCATCGGACTTGAGGGAAAAAAAATGCACGGTATATATGAGAATAACAACATAGCTATTTTAACATGCATAGGTCAAGCTGAGAACGGAAAGCTAAAGTGGCATAAATTATCATACATTAACATGTGAAATAGAAAGGCCATATAGTTTAAGATATATTATATAGTTGCAGATAGATCTACAAATAGAATTGCAATGGCAAGTAGTTATTTTGTGGCTGCACAAAGTTACATTTAAGGGCGGATAGTTCTTGCAATTATACTGCTTTCGTGATTAGGAAAATACATACCCTGACTCCCCCTCCTGTTAGTTCTCTACATATTGACTATAAAAGTAGTATCGTTTGAACAATATATGAGAGACTTAATTATAATTCAATCTAAATAAATAGTAGCTAACATAAAAGTTAGATGAGGGAAATTATGTCCAATTACTAAACATAAGGGGAGTGACTCTGCACCAATAGAAATCAAAAGAAGTTTTAGTATTTTAGCTAATCATGAATGCGCTTAAATCATACCAAAGGCTCCCAGGCAAAAGTGAAAAAGAGTATTAGTCTATTAGAAGATAACTGAACTTACTGAATGATTCAATTTGCTGAGAAGGGATTTCAGATTCAGCAAAAAGTTGGGACAGGATAATTTCATTCCACATATCAGGTACCCCAGGAAGACACCAATGGCTACAATCTTGAATAGATGGGTTGTCACTCCAGCTACCAACATGTGCATCACTCCGGAACGCAGACATAGAAGTAACATGAAGAGCATTTATAGGAATAGTAACATTCTTTACAACATCTAAAATTGTATCTGAAAACAAGCTTTGGTCCCTTCCATTAGTTCCAAATGTTGGGTACTGGGTCACATTGCAAATCCTACGGGTAAGATCACTGCAGCAATCATGAAGGATGGATCAATAATTGTTGAAGAGAGCATACTTTAACCAGGAAAGATTGAGTTATACATAAGGCATGGCCAGCAAGTGAGATTTCAAAGATTAGAAATTCCTATGCATGAAGTTCCTTAAACCGAGCGAAATTTGCCACTTGCATGATGTAAATATATATTTTGAAAAGGAATAGTTAAGTAGGAATAGTGTTAAGCAATTATAGAGCATACTTCTTACGTCTTGGATTAGGAAGGTTTACCAAGAAAAGGAATAGTTTTAAGCAATTATATGAAGAAAGACAAACATGCTTAAATAGAGAATCATGTTAACAGTTAAGTAGGAATACCTCCAGTGAGAAGGCTCAAAAGTTCTAAAGAAGATGCGTGTTCTATTTTTATTAATCTCTCTGTCAACCCATGATGACCAAGTTTCAAGAGCTATTCTAAAGGCAGAAGGAATTGTCATCCCAAGTTTCAGAGAGCTTCCAACCTGGAAATAGCAGCCCCTGTTGAAAGAAAGAAGAGGACCATTTTACACAGGAACCAAAAAACAAGATATCAAAATATGAAGACACATATTATGCCTAACAAAGATAAATTTAAAAGGCAGTTGAATGAATATTTAACGAATAATGAATCTGTTAGGCCTGATGGGGAAAATCAAGGTTGATTGCTTAATGAATCAGATCAAAGGCCTAGAATCTGATAGGTATAAGCCAGAAGAGACAAAAAAGGGGCAAAATGGGAGAGTCCAGAAGGATTTGCTGATTTGGAAAATAGTTATGCTAATAAACACGTTTCTGCTAATACAACATTTGCTACTGGTAAGTTATAATGTTATTTCAATTTATAGAAAATTATGCTTAGAAAAAGTAGCCACATGCAATTCCCATCCAACAAGAAAGCTCACAGAGAGCTTATCCTGACAGTTAGGAACATTCAAAGGGAAGTACTCTTGAATGTAATTATAAATGTAACAGATTGCATAAGAGGATTCAGGAGCAACTACATTAACTACACATATTTAAAATAGATGTCAAGATGGGATATATGCATATCTATGTTCTTTTTGAAAATAGAATATGGACATAATGTGGTACATGTCTCAGTCCAACCTGAAATTACCCTTGGCTCCCACTCTCTGCATTAGAATCAACTGTACTAGGCAGTGGCTTAGCATTAAAACGTGTGAAAGAAGGGAAACTTACATATCAAAAAGCTTAGATGGAACCCACCAATGTCCAGTATTGAAAATCAGAATATCTGAATTAAGCCACTGGTCACTTATATCATCCAATTTGTCCAACAAAAGCGTGGATTGGACCCTTTTTGGCGCATGTCTAGGCACCCGACCCTGCTGCACAAGGAAAACCGAGCGAAAAAACTCAATGGTGAAATTGAAGGCACTGAACCGAACCCCTAAGAACCTGATCCGCTTTGTTATCTGATTCTGGTTCACTTCATAAACACCCCTCTTATCTTCAACCCCAGCCATGAGCATACAAATCAGAGACTCCCACTGCGTCCTACTCATTGAATCACCAACAAAAACAACCCTTTTGCTTCTCAACATTTCCAACACACCACGCACATCAAACCTTGGAATATCACAACTCCTCGGCTTCCACCTCCAACCAAGATAATCCCTGTCACCCCTCCCATTCCCTAAACAATCGAATCCTCGTTCCACAAAAGGACACTCTGTGGCATTGTACAAGGTGTGATCTTTAACCTGCACCCAGCTTCCATCAAAGACATCACATTCTCTCACTGATCCGTTGCTGTTATGTTCAGATAATAAGGGAACTTGGCCATTGAAAAACGCGCGGCTAAGGCTTGGAAGCACGTACATGTAACCACCTACGGCTACAAAGAAGGAAACCACAGAGACAGTGATGATAAGAACCTGAAACCTGAGAGAGACACATCCGAAGCGGTTGTTGTGAATCGCTCTGGGACTTCCAATGCCGAGAGTCCTTCGGTTGAAGGATGAAGTTTTGTTGAAGGAAATAATGGTCCTATTCAGAGCACTCATTGTTGTGACAGAACACAGCCATCACGCTAAGCAACCGCTCAGCAAGTTGAAAAGGCAAATTAATTCAGTGACCCAGATGAGAAAGATTCGATTTTGGAGAGAGAGGAAAGAAACCCAGATGCCAAAAATGGATAAAGTATGGGAAATACAGAAAAATCAAAGTCCGAGGAACGGAGAAAGAGTTGGTGGGTTCATTATGGTGGGGCGAGAACATGTGTCATCACAACTCAGTGGTGTTAGGTAAATTTTAAATTTATTATGGACTAAATTAATTTTCCATTCTTAAACCTTCATTATTAAAAAAATAAAATTTTATAAAATTATATTTAATCTCGTTTTTTAAGAATAATATAACTTTTAACCGACTTTTATTCTAATGTTCGGTTAATAAAATGTTTTTAAGAATATAATTTATTTTTTATAAAATACTATTAATTGAAATAAAAATATTAGAGTAAATTACACATTTCTTCATCAAATTTAAAAAAATTACATATATCTCTTTTTTATATAAAACCTACACATGTCACCCCGAGTTTTAAGGAAATTAAACATATCTTCTTTTATTTTTAAAATATACATAAATCTCTTTGAAATTGTCTCTAAACATTTGACACTAATGAATTATATGTGTTGACAATTTTGATTAAAAAAATGTTAAAATATATATTTTTCTCATAAATATAAAAATATTCAAAATTCATCATTACAAAATAATTTATCTATTTTTTGTACTCATAAAATTTAAATGTTACTTTTTGGTCTAAAGCTTGGTTTGAGTACATCTGAACTTATATGTATGTTGTAAAAAGTGTTAGATTATTTTAATTTATTTACATTGTTTATATGTATAATCGTTGTAGAAAAGTTGAAAAATATAAGACACTTTCTATAACAACATATTCGGATGTATCCAAACCTAGCTTTGACCATATAACTCATTTACAAAACTTAAAAACTTTGACACTTTCTATGATAGCATACATGTAGGTTTGAATGTATCTGAATCTAACTCCAAACAAAAAATAATATTTAAATTTTACGAGGACGAAAAATAGACAAAAGAATTTACAGGTATGAATTTTGAACATTTTCATATTTAGGAGAACGAAAAACATATTTTAGTCTTTTCTAATCAAAATTTTCAACGCACATAACTTGCTATTGTCAAATACTTAGACAACATTTATAATATTTGTGTGGGGTTTTGAAAACAAAAATGAAACATATGTAATTTCCTTAAATCTCATGAAAAATATATATAATTTTCTTAAACCTCATGAGAGATATGTATAAGTTTTTTAAAAGAATAATAAACATATGTAATTTTTTTAAACTGCAAGAAAGATATATATAATTTACTCATAATATTATAATGTGTTAGTATGATATATTCTCTAACTTTGTGGACTAGAAACTCAAATGGATGTCTTATTAAAAGATCAATATTAAGTGACAATATTCATGCTAATAATGGTAGGATAGAATGGTAATATCCGTTATAATAATGGTGATAATAATTATAATTGTAGTAATGTTGATGACAATAAAAATAATAATAATAATTAGCATAATAATGCTATTGTTATTGATAATAATAATACTAATAGTAATTGAGATATTAATAATATATTATGAATTATAAATTAAAAATTCATATTTATGGGTTTAAATAAAATAATAATTTTGTAATTATATTTTTTAATTAAAAAATTAGGAGAAGGAAATAATATCCAGGAGTAAGACAGCAAAATAATTTCATAACTATATGATTTGTTTTGTAAGAAAGTTTTATTTTTTAATACTTCATTCTTATTTTCTATCGAGATTAGTTATATGATTTTTTTTTATTTATAAAAGACTAGTTATTTTCGTAATATGTATTCAAGGGTGCTAAGTGTTGTAATGTGAGCTCAAATCATTCTAATGCGTACACAGTAAGTCATGTATTTAAGAGAATTAATTAATTATTGGGTTAATCAAGTTTTTAGTTCTCAAATATGGGGTTTTGAATTTTTGGTCTCTAAATTATTTTTTAAAAAATTTGGTCTCTAAAGAATCTATCGTTATTAAAAATAGTATCTGCTGTTAATAATTTTTGTTAAGTGTTGAGTTGTTTATTTAAGTAGTCATGTGATTAGTTTTTATTTTCTAATTCAACATCGTACATTTCCTCATATGTAATTATTGTAAATTCATGGGTACTTGAAGCGTTAGGATTTAATAATGATTATTCTTTTTTTTTTATTTTAATAACATAATATTCTAATTATTTATTTAAATATAATAAAACTTACATGATATGTAAGTAACATACACAAGATATTTAATCTGTCTTATTTCATAATATTTCATCACTTAATAAATATCATATATTAATGGTAGAGATTATATTTTTTAATAACGGCAAAATCTTTAGAAATCAATTTTTTTTTAAATAGTTTAGGAATAAAAAAATTCAAAACCACATCATTTAAGACTTAAAAACTTAATTAACCCTTAATCATTCTAGTTGAAGAACTCATAATATTGAAGTGATTACGCGTTAATGAAACTTTTGCATAAATTAATTGTTTAAGGTATTCCTCCGTTTCATTATAATTAAAAATATTTTATCCCAAAATAATTATCATTTTTTGTCTTTCAATATAATATTAATTATCTGATTTTAGTCATAGTTGTTATAATATTAATGATAAATAACAAAATATATTGATTTATGAGATTAGTTTTATAAAATTATTTTTTTATCTATTTATTATTGTTTTTTATTTATGTAAAATAACCTAAGAGAATAGCTATTTTAGGACGGAGAGAGTATTATATTATTTAAAGTGTCACCTAAAAGAAGAACACATAAAATGTAGTGACTCGGAGTGATTTTAGGGTCTATTTTTTTTAGTTATAAAAATAATTTATTTAGTTCACATACGCTTTAATATGAAATTTATAATTAAAATTAATTTAAATATAAATTTTAATTGCTTTCAACTATGTAAAATTAATGCTGTAAAAAAACCTTGTAAAATTAATTTTACTCTCTTTTGAAATAAACCAATGGTAATTTATTTGTTTTCTTGTAAACTGAATTTGTTAGCACGAGTGTAGATGGATTTCCTAGTCCTTAGATTTTTCTTGTTTTGTTTTTGTCTACCAAAACCAAACCAAGTTTTTATATTATTACCATTTATCAGTTTAGATGTCGTCAACAGTGCACACTTGCTAGCCTCCAGGATGGCATGATCTGGTCACCACTATTTTTTCCTTTTTAATAACAATCATCGAACTAATTAATCAGTTGACGCAAAGAAGAAAAAAGAGACAGAGAAAAAAGAAAGAAAATTAGAAGAGAAAATGAATTTTTAATTTTCTTTAATTTAAGAAACAAAACATTGTTTTTCCTCTTATTCATTTCAAACAAAAAACTGTTATAATATGAAATGACGCATTTGTCATTCTTACTAAAAAAAGAGATGAGTTGGCCTAGCAAGAGTAATATTTAGATAAAAAAATTTAGCAACATCTATTTAATAAATTTATATAAGCTTCACTTTTTATTTAATAAATTTTGCTTATAATTTTTTCACTTTTGAATAAATTTTAACTAATAGTTATAAATGTGTTCCTCACAATTTGTCAATTTTCTCAATGCAAGATGACATCTCACCAATGGAAGAATTTTCTTTTTCGTCTCTTTTTTTAATTCCCAACTAATAATGAAAAAATATTTTTCTTTCTCGTTGAGAGGTATATTACTGGTGAAAAAAAATTATAGGCCAGCGTTCTTTTATTATGTAATATAACTTGTGATTAAGTGAAAAATTACAACAACAATGCATTGAAAATTACATATTTATTATGAAATTAGAAAGAGAAATTAAAAATACCAAATAATAGAAAAATTAATCGATACAGTATATAAAAAATTAATAGAAAGCTGAGTATGGATTCCATGCAAGTCTTAGTCTCTCTTCCCTTTGGGCCTGCTCCTCTTTTGCTTGTGGACTATATCGGGGTGGTCTTCTATATTATTAATATAGATAAAAGGGTCTCCTTTTATATTGCTCTCGTTTTTTTTAAATGTTTGATTGACCCTCAATAATGTGTTATCCAATACTCATAGAAAGAGTTAAAAAAAAATTATAAGTATAATAGAATCCATGATGCGATAGAAAAAAAAAGAGATATTAATGAAGTGTTTAAAATAAAAGATATTTTTGTATATTATTTTTTTTAAGGGGTTTATATTGCTCTCTGATCATCATGAGGATTGATTCTCATAATGCTCATCGATAGTCGAGGTAGCAGTAAACATTTGTAACTTTTTTCTTTTAAGAACATTTGCAACTTTTTTTCCTCTAAATAAACATTCGTAACTTTAGGTTAATTAGCCTCTTAAGCTTAACTTTGGGCGTTTTCTTTATATAATAAAATATCATAGTCCTGGGGGGCGTCTTTAATTTATTTCAATTTCAATACTCAATTACTATGCCATACATGATAATTGTCTTGACAACAAATTTGTCTTTCTCTCTCTCTCACTCTATGTATACAAAGACACATAAAAAAAAAGACTTTTTCATCTCAGAAAAGTGATGTCAAATATTAAAATTTAATTTTTGCGTAAGTATCACGAGTCTTTAAACTAATTCCGGTGTCTGTTATATGATGAATTTTTTCGTTTTCAAGTAGTATATGTGCTTCAAAAAGTTATAGTGTAGTATAAGACTTTTTGCACTCCATCTTTTCTTGAAACCTTAAAATCTGCGGATTCATTACGTGAATGAATAGGGTTAAACAGGAATGCTTTAACATAGTTTTCAATGTAGTACGAAGCACAAGCACCGCCAGCAGAGAAAAAGCCACTGACATATACCCGCAATGCAAGTTATAATTAACTAACAGCCACTATTTTGTGAGTGTAAGTACTGGCGCGTTTTTATTTATTTATTTATAATCCGTAGAAAATAATGTTTGGAGATTTATAGCAATTCAGCTATGGTGTTTAACTAATTGAACCATACTCCTTCACTGCGAGCGCGTATATTATAAATGTTGTGTGTTTGCAGTCTACTTATCATGTGATTTTCATTCCTTAAAATGATATGATTTGAGTGGCCGCAAAACAATCAATTTTTACTCGCATTCTGTATCGATTAGATGCATATATACGACTAGAGATCAAATTTGAAGGCATTATTGTAAACTTCATGCTTCTTATGTCTTTATATATGCTTAGCTGAGATCGAACGATCTGCAAATTAAGCATCCGAGTTTATAACACAGTTTCTACTTTTCTTCACCATGCACGATATTCTTCTTCGGCAATAATTTATTTTGCTCTACTCTTCACAAAATTAGAACCCACACACAGGGCGTATCTAGCTCTTATTATGTCATATTATTGAGTAAAATCCAAGAATTCACAGCTGGTTTTAATTTGAGATTTAAGAACCGTACAATTTTTTTTAGAACACTGACAAAGATCCTAATTAAGGCCATAATTTACATACTACTGTCTACTGCTATATACATATATAACGTATCATTTAAGGTTTTACATTAAAAGAATATAAGTTTATTTAACTATATTTTCCTTTTATTCAATTTATTCTCTCGATCTTATTCTATTTGGTGTTGGCACAAATCTCTCAGTCTATTTATCGGAAATATTTTAGATAATGTTGAAGTTTTAAAAAGAAATTAGTATGTTTTATTTCATTTAATAAAAAATATAAATATATTTAAAAAATTGAAGACAGAATTATTTTAAAATAGAAAAATAACATATATAATAAAATAAATATTATGTAATATGTCCTGGCTGGTTGGTACGTTGGTAGTCTTATAATTGGATATAAACAATATTCTTAAAGCATATATTACCGGAAAACGCAATTCATCGATAATTACTTCCTGTTTATAAACCCTACTCCAAATTAAGGCTAGCTAGAATGGATTGAAATCACATACATCTCTTTCATTTCCACATAAAAAATTAAGGGAGGAACCTATTAAAGGAAAGTATCATTTATTAAAGGGACAAGTGATTTGAGTATCATTCTCTTACTCATAGTTATAAAACCTGGCTTGACTTTAATCAATTTTCTCAGTACAAAACTTGGCTAGGCTTGACCAGTTTGATCAGTATTCAGTAAATTAGTGAACCAATTATTTGAAGAGGTCGCATGTTAATGTTCTCATTATTTAATTTATTATATACTTGAACATTATACTGTTCAATTAGTTCCATCAGTGACTCATTATATATAGTTATGAAACGAATGACCGAGTAACTTAATTGGTATCTTATTGGAATTGAAGATTTGACTAATTAATAACACTCCTCTCATCCACTCACACCCTTCATTGTCTCCTAATATGATACACACAACCATTTTTGTAAATGGTTTTGGGCACCCATTGTACTCAATGATATATAGTTTTACCTTTTGCTGAGTAAAAAATACACACAACCTCACTGACAATATATAGTGCAAGATCATACGATTAGCTCTTACCATCAGATATACGTGCAAATCCACAATTCTAAATTTTCTTCTACTTCTTTCTGATTTTGCAGGTCGTAACCTTGCTATCTATGACATCTTTGCAACCAAAAACATTATAATTTGAGATCTCCACGTCAAAATCAAAGATGAAATCAAATTAAGTGTGTTTGTTTCTTACAAAATAGTAAAAACAAGAATTAAGGATGGTTTAACTTTGATTCATGGAATTTTTAAGACTTTCTGGGGATTAATTTCTAAGTGTTCAATATTTGTTTATGAGTAGTTGAGAGAAGAAGTGTGAAATTGGTGTTAATATAGTTAAGAGATAGACTAGTAGTGGGGTTAGGTGTACATGGTTAAGGAAGAGTACTATGTATAAGTGGCTAAGAGGGGAAAGTGGGTTAGAGAGCAACATTAATCGTTTCAAGAAGCGATGCATAAAATGAAACATTTCTTTCAATTATACCGTGTGTAATTTTGGTTTCTTAAATCTTTTTAGTTAATTCAGTTCTATGTTTTTAAAATTAGACAAATTTGGTTTCTCTGTCCTTTTTTCTTCCACATAGAATCTTCAAATTTTTTATGTTTTACTTAAAGTTTTCATAAGTTAAATCAATTACTTTGTTTTAAACCTTATAATTATTCTACTCAAAGTTCACTAATAAAATCATTAAATCTCACCCAAAAAAAAATCTCACAATTTTCGTTCTTCAAATCCTAATTTTATGCCGTATAATATCATTTAAACATTACTAAATTCTCACTAAATTTTTTAAATCTAAATTTATAAAATTATTTCATATCCTAAATTCATAATAAAGCCCAAATATTTGCATAAGACAAAAAGAATTTGAGATGTTTAGGCAAAAAGAAAATCAACAAAACCAAATTTACATGATTTTAAAATAGAAATTATTTGACTCAAAAAAAATTAGAAGACCAAAATTGCATATAGTTAAAAGATAAAAAAATATAATTAACTCTAACTTTTTCATGTATCATTGCAAGAAGTATGAGCTAAAAAAGATGGAGTCAAGAAACATTTTTTTTAAAGGACAAGAAATATTATTGTGCTTGAGCTAGACGAGTTTTGCCTTCATTATCTGTTTATCTTAGGATTATAGCAAATCATATACATAAATAATAATCCAAGGAAAAATTATTAGTCTGTAATAATTAGCAGTCACTCTCTCAAATAAATTGTTTCAAATAATATTTAGAGAAGAGAAATATTAGTAAGTAAAAGCAAGACTTTTGTATATAATAACGTAAATGTTTGTGGAAACTGGTTAAAACTTTTTATTGAAGAAGTATTTATTATATTAAAATATAAAAAAATATTTAATATTCTTTTTAGTAAATGAAATGAAAGTATTTAATATAATGTATTTATTATGTCTTAACTTAGCAAGACCCTTACAATTAAACTTACTATTAGATAACAAGTATGTTATTAAAATGCATATGTACCGAAAAATATAATGTTAATTAAAATAAAATAATCATAAGTGAGCTTTTAATGGATTGCGATCTTCAATTCTCATTTTCGAATTTTTTGGTACAAATTCTCATTTTCTAAATTTGGATTTTAAGTACATTTACAAGTATGAGAAATATTAGTACGTAACACACTTTTAGTATATTTTTACTGTTAATTGATGAAATTATGTGTACGTTATTTTTTATTTAATAAACTTTACTTATAATTTCATGAGTTTTAATAAATTTAAATTGTATATTAGAAAAATATATGTTTTCTTACCACTATTTCTTATGGCTCCATCTGAAACACTACAATATTTGAGAATTGAAGCCATGTATTACCACTTGCTGGTGACCAATTGCTAAGTGACTTTGTAATTAAATCTCAAGTAGATGAAGCACTTTGATCTTTTCTTTTAAAAATACTTTTGACTTGTGTTGTGGGCCTATATATGTATCAAAATACTTGAGGGATTTTCTCTCCTATAAGCCTTCATATTTCCTTCACTTCTTTGTTTTATAAATTATTTTTCTCAATATAGAATTCAACTGTAATCAACTATTGATGTATATTTTTTAAACTACTATCTAATAACATTATTAAATTGAAATTATGTATATATATATATATATATATATATATATATATATATATATATATATATATATATATATATATAAGACGTCATTTTCAGTGATATAATGTCTAAAGCAAAGTGAAGATTTCGCAAATAGTTATGCATCTATATTTTCCATATGACACATGCTCCTCAAGTGTGCATACAAAATGAAAATTCACCATGTATACATATGTGTGTTAAAAGACCATCAAAGACTCTAAATCTATTATATATGCGTGTGTACCACGATGAATGATATACCTCCCTCGGCACCTTTCTAAGCTAATGGACAAATTGTATATATTACACACCTCACTAATTTTTATGTAGTCAATATTATAATATTACATAAATCCAACTATATTATATTATTCAAATCCATTTACGCATTTTTTTTTATCAGCAACGCAACTTATTAACTAAACAAAACAATAATTGCATATATTCATAGAATTTGCTATAGCGTCAGTGTGTCATAGGTTTACAGGAAATACATAAAATTTAGGCATGACTATATGCATGCAATGCAAGTATTCCATACGCACATAACAGCATCGAGATGTCCTGAATTCTTATTCTCTAAGAAAGAAGGCATACAAAAAAAGCGGATAAAGATGACTCAATGAGGTAAAAATAAAAAGAAACAAACCATAGGGAGAACAAGAAGGTTTCTTTTTCAGTGCAAATGAAAACCGTTAGGTTTTGAAACCCATAACCCACATTTGTTTAAGTGTTTGATTTTATCGCACAGAAAAGAAAGAGGGGACTAAGATATATAAACAGAAATTTGCTAAGGAGTTGTTTATGAAAAAAGTTATGAATAAAAAATAAATTTAATATTTCAAAAAGTGAAAAACATTTAATACTTTATTGTTTAAATGCTTAAAATAACTTAAAAAGAAAGATATCAATTGTTTTATGACAGAACAGCCTTAAACAATGGATAGCCAGAACACGTAAATACTCCATTGTGTGTCAATCTAGGCACAAGGAAACAACTGAATATATATCTAGGTGATAATTTCCATTATTAAATATATATCCAAAATTATTCCAGTTCTTCACAAAATCATCTGCAAACTAAAACTTTACAACACAGGTATCAACTGAGTTTTAATTCCTCTTTGAGCCCTTTAGGAATCAACATATAATTATCAGAGACAAAAAACATGAGCCAAGTTAACTTGATTCTCACATTAAATATATTGTCTTGTTGGAGTAGAAATCACTCGAGTGCTGGTGTATGTGTATCTGCTGGCACACACGCCAATAAGCATGTATATGTGTAATTATGCAGAGAGAGAGAGAAAGAAAAAAGGGCACTGAAAGTAATAGAAGAAGTCTTGAGAGAGAGAGAGGGATATATGACCACAAATCAATAATATTGTTCATTATTCAATACTAGGTTATAACGTCACAGTGGAAGTTATTCCAGGAAGAGACTCGACCAAACAAACTTTCCGGCCAACACCGAAACTGGCATACACATTATTCTATATGGCTGTGTACGTAACCAAGCCAACCGTTATGATTATTCTACAGAAGCCTTTAGTCAACAATATCCTAACAAACCTTTCTCCCCTCCCCTAAATTATTACTCTATTCTTTTTTCCTTGATTTTCCCCAAGCTCAAAACAGTCATCAACATACACATACACATACACTAATACTAACCAAGCACTCCTCAATTCCATATACATACACATACAAAGCAATACAATTAATTATAACCTATAACCACTAATTATTCACTGATTACCTCATGATGGTTAAAGCTGGAGGAGCCATCACAAGCATGAGCATGGCCGACGTCGAATCCCAGTCCGGCCGACATGTCCATTGAGGCGGTGGCGGCGGTGGAACTGGGAAGAACATTTGGTGCAAAAGGCCAATCACAGGAAGGGGCTAACAACAAGGTACTAGCATGATGAGAAGTAGTAGCAACACCAATGCATTGTGGTGGATTTGAAGATTGAGGAATAGATTGAAGCAACCTTATTTGTCTCTTCAAGAACTTAACATAGCGAATGGCTTCATCAAGCATTGAAGCGGTGTCCATTTTGGTTCCCCCGGGAACGAGTCTCTGGAGGATGCGGATTTTCTCGCTGATCCTCTCTCTCCTGTGGCGTGCAGCCACACTCTGAGGGTCATCACTGATGCGAACATTTCTTCTCTTTGGTTTTCGAATCGTGGCGGGGTCGATGTCCACGGGTTGCATAGCAGCGATCTTGTACATCATCTCCTTCATGGCACCTAGCTCTTCTTCTGGCTCTTCATCTTCTTCTAGGTTGTGAACACCCAGTATGTCTCCAAGGAACCCTGATGAGGAGGGTGGTGGTGCTATGATGGATAAGGTTGTTGTGTTGGGTGTTTGATGCATTTGAAGAAGGTTGTGGTAGTTGTTGCTGGGCCAAATCCCAGAACCCATAGGGTCTTGGACTTGGAGAATAATATTATGTTCATCATTTTGTTGTTCATTTGTTTCCATCTTTTCAAGATTCCAAGTGCTGTTCACATTTGTGAATGCACTAGTGTTGGTCTCCATGACCAAATTGACAAATATGAAATATAAGATGGGATGGGGCTAGCTAGCTGCTTCAGATCGATCGGTGTTTTTTAAGGATTAATTGGCTTGAAAAGAAAGAAAAAGAAACGCAATTAGAGAGAGGTATAGCATCAAGGAATAACAATAAACAAGGTTTAATTTTGGGTATGATCATATCACTGGAAATGAAACACACCACTTATAAATATATAATCTAAGTAGTACTACGTATAAGAGGATGACAGCTGTGTGGTACGTAGAATTGGTGTGACGAAGGGCAAATTGAAAGAGTTTAATTATCCTTAGCAAGATTGAAGCTTTTATCGTTCTCTCTGAATTAACTTGGTTTGATTGAGGGTTGTAAAGGTGGCTAGACCCTAGAGGGGGCCCGAGGGAGAGAAAGAGGGAGGGCAAGTAAGTATTAGTGAACGGGTTTTTACTGAAAGGGGAGTGACTGCAAAAAGCATGTACATGAATGAATAAAAAGAAAAGGTGGTAAAGCAAATTAAAGGGGATTCAATGCGCGGTTCTACGAAATATCAACCATTCTTGTATCGAGTATTACGGAAATTATAAGTAATGTTGCCCCTTCCATCCCAATACCTAGCTAGCTAGCAGTTCATTTGCAGTGCACGGATTTAAGTTCTATGGATTAAATTTGTTTTCTGGTTGGTATTAAGTATTTTAATTTTTTTTGGTGAATTAAGCATTTTAATTAAGTGTGTTTGGGGTTTTATTTTTATTTTCCATATGAATCTTCTTTTGGGTGAAATTCGATTCAAGACACGGTAGAATGTTAAATGTAAGCACATCTTCTAGTAGAGACTTAAACATTGGTTTACCATATTTGAATCAATGTTTATAAACTTAAATTTTATATTTCTTGATTTTTTTATAAAATAATTAATTATAATTAAAATTAAATGTTTATTATCTTGAGAATTGATTTATAGTAAAATTTTATATAAATTCAAAACCAAAAAAAGTTGTGTAAGAATTTCTTTTACTATAATTAGGTTTAGAAATATATTTTATTTAAAATATTGATATTTTTTATTTTATGCTAACATATATTTAAGAAGTTCTAATGCTACAAAAATCCAATTATTTTAACAAGTGATAATAATTAACACATTTTAATTTAATTTAACACATTTTCTTTGCATATTAATACATTTTTATATTGGTATAATTTAATTTGTTTTATAAAATATATTACAGAATATTTAGTTTTTTACTTTTAAATTCAATTTTAAAAATTATAAAATTGATACCCCAATTTGATAAATAAAAAAGTCAAACATCCAATTATTACTTGAGACATGATAAGACCTTTCCACAAAATTGACACGACCAAATTATCGTATCAAGTTTAGATTAGGTTAAACTAGTATGAGCAATTGCATGACTCGTAGTAGAAAGCTAGCGGTGAAAAGAGTTGCACCTATGGAAGACTAGCTGGTGTTTCTCTCTCCAATTTGATTTTTGTGTTGGGGCACTGAAATCCTAGGGCTGCTTCTCCTTTATTACCATTTTAATAATGCCCCTTGCCCTTTGGTATATTCCAGTCTCCTTCCATTTGCTCAATTTCGGGATTGATGAACACTTCGATGGCGTCCTCAAAGTCACACCTTAATTACAGCCTTACACAACGAAAAATCTAAGACAATGGTTAATTCTTGAATCCATTTGATTCTTAAATAAATGGTTATATATATATATATGCTCAAAGAATTTCTTTTAACTAATTCATATCTTAAAAAAAATTATTAATCTAATTATTAACATTAAATTTGTTAGCAGATTATATTATTCTTAAAATTATTAAGATTCATCATTTTTATCTTTCAACTTAATTACTTTCTACTTAATTAATTTATATTTAATTATATATGAAATATTTAAAATATTAAATTTAATATTTTTGTGAATTCACAATTTTATAATTATTGAATTGATTTTTATAAAGATATTAGCAACCGAAGGATATAGTCAAATTGTTTTATAATAAATTTAGCAATCGATAGTGTCTGTCGCAAAGTAGGACAAACTATTCTTGCTTTAGCTAATCATTTTTACAATGAGCCACCAACTATTTCAGTGGTCAAATATTAAATAACATTAGCAACCACGTAACACGGTAGCAAAGTTTTATATATATTTGTATTTAATAAAAAATATTTGTTACTTTATTAGCATGTAAAGTAGGAAAATAAATTGAATATATATCTATTCAATTTCTTTTTTAAAATTATTTTTCACATTTGAATAGAAAAATTTAATTAGATAGTTATATGAGTTGAATAAAATAGCTTCTTTTAAATACAATCAAGGTGTAATTTGTTACGTTTGCAACTGAATAATCAGTTGCTAATGCTGTTGCTGAATATCAAAATTTCTTGTTATATTAGAAGAGAAGCGGTCTTTGGATCCGTCTCTATTTGCGACCAATACAGTCAGTCACAAAATTCCGGTCACTAAATCATATTCTTTTGTAGTATCCTTATAAGAGACATATATCTTTTAATTTAAGGATATTTTAGTTCAAAAATAATCAATATAAAAGACAGCAAGAATAATCTAAAAAAGAACAATTTTGAAAAAAAGGACAAAGGTAGTAATAAAAATATAAATAAAAAGAAATTGACCTTGCATCTAAAATCATAATACATCCTCCGGAATCAAATGCTCTTATAAGTAAAAATAATAAATTTCATACCATTAAAAAAATTATTTAATATCATTTAATTTTATTAATCTTAATTAATTTTTTTTATAAAATGTCGTCTTTCGTTCAAATGTGATACTATACATAAAGAAGGGTCATTGAAAATATTACCACAATTAAATAATGATGTTTTAATAATTATTTTATTAAATAAGATAAATTTAATTAAATTTGTGTATATTTAAGTCTACTTGGCAATTGTACTATGAAAGTGACAAAAAATTTATCTTACTTATTCCTAATGTGACATTCTCAAGAATAACTTTTTATACCCATATAAGATATATATTGTTATTCTTTTCTATCCAATATGAAAAACTTTTATTGTATTCCTGTGCCACAAATGTTAAAACATTCTTTATACCAAACACCACCTTAGAAAAATGGTTAAAAATTAATATATGGAATTTTTTTTATTAAAAGTCATTGTAGAAATGTATTAATAACACTAAATGTTATATTTTTCAATACAAACTTTATATTTTTTTAACTATTGCCCTAATTATAAGAATAATTTACTAAACCGTAATGCTTATAATAGATTTTACGGTAATCCTTAAATTTTAAGAAATTAATTATTTACAAATATTTATTCAATATTGTGTCGTACGTATATTCGAACAACATAAATTAGGAATAATAAAAGAAAATATTTCGATTTGGTGAAACATTTTTAAAGCATTTCTGAATTTATATTTACAGAACAAGAAAAAATTAGACAAATTAACTTGACCACAAAATACAATGACGTTGATTTCATAGGTGAACCAATTAAATGAGATATGAAAACTATATGCAAAGGTCTAAAGCTTTTTCCGACATTCAACAATGATTGGTCATATTTAAAATAAATTGTGATTCTGGACGAACTATATTTATACCGTTTCAAGTTTGAATATATCCAAGAAATGCTACTTAGAAAAAGGTTAGTTCCAATGACTAAGTTTAGATGTAGATATAGTTTCTTAGGAATCATTTTATATGCGTGTGGATAATAAATTTTCGCTATATAGTTATTTTTTTTAAAAAATACATATATTTTAAAAAAAGTCACATAAGATGTTTGTTTTAATCTTAACTTCATAATAAATTTAATGATTAATAATATGTTTCTTTACTTTTACATAAAATGTCTTCTTATTTGATACATGTGTATAACTCTAATTTTTTTTGTCAAAAATATACTATCTGATCCTTTTGTCAAGAACATTTTAAAGTTTGTGTTGATACTTTTTATAATAAGGTTCCCTCTAAATTATCTATGTATTTTTTTTTATAAAAAAAACCCTTTAAGTACAGATACAATACTAATTAAATGGGTACTCATAAAAAATACTAATTAATTTGGTAAGAATAAATTATAAATAAATAAGTTTTACTACAGTTATATGGATCATTCTAAAAAAAATATTAGCTTGTTAAAAAATAATATTACTAGCTAAATTAATTGAAATCATTAACTTTTTTAAAGTGATTGGAAGGATGTTATTATATTATAGGTATATATTTTTTTATAAAACTAGATATCATCACACAGGAGGTAAATCACACCGGAGGTAATTTTGTTTGAATCAAATAAAATTATTATAGGTGATGATTTTTTTAAAAATATAATTATATAGTTAAGACTTAAATTCAAAATTATTAATTAAATTTAAATAACTTTATATCAATTAATTTTCACGTTCGATAGTTATAGATATGCTTCAAGATATTTTATTTTAGGGTTGCAACTTGCAAGTAATGGGTTGGAGTACCCAACCGAAGGCTTAATTTGGCTGGGTATAAGAAGACAATTCCGAAGTTATAATTAATGCATATTGATGCAGATTCAGAATACAATTCCAAAGTTATAATTAATTTTGACATCACCTGCATGTGTCGTATGTAATCATAAGATTAATGCTATTGGTCATTAACGTCAAGAAACAATAAGATGATTAAAATATCAATATCATCCATGAACAGTATATTTAATGAGAAATTAGCCTACCACCAAATAATTAAGGTCGTATCGTGTTCTTGAAGCCAACTAATCTTTGAAAAAGGAAGCTGATGCTGTATTTTCCAAAAGTGGAACCATTTCCCTAACAAAGAACATTATCCATCATATGGAAATTAAAAATTGAAAAACCATATACTGATATACACAACCCAATTTAATATCTAGCATTGACGCACCTTGAGGTCCTTGAATGTTGATGTCATTTAGTTTAATAAAAGAAAACCGTTCTGCCGAACAAATTCAATGCAAGATACTGCTTCAATAACCGATCAAAGTGATTTTTTTTAACAAAACGATTCAAAGTCTGCTAAGGTCTCTAGATATAAATAAAGTATCCTTGATTGGTCATCGAAATTAAAGAAGCTTAAGACGTGAATTAATTGAAGGCATTATCTACTTCGAAATATACAGTAGTATATAGCTAGATATATTCAAAGCTAATTAATGAAGCAATAATGGATTCAATTAAGATCAGAGATGATGGCGTCTGCAAATAATTCCAGGTTTTGAAGCAGAGAAGATTTTCTGTTTCTGAGCAGGAAATATAGTTACGTTTCACTTTATATGTAGATGAATTCAATTCTCAATTATTTCTCATATATACGGGTCACAAAGTTCTGAACACATGAAGGAAAGTGGAAAGAGAGAGAGAGAGAGAAAACGGACTTGAAATTTAATAGAAGCAAGGAAAGTGAAAAGGGAGTTATGTTGCTATCTTTCTGATATATGATTCACACAGAAGCAGGTTTTTGTGTGTGTGTGTGATCATACACAGAACAAAAAAAGTGTAACAAGTTATATGTAATGAATACTTAGAAGATACAATGAGAACTGAGAAGCAACAAACTATATAATATATGCCAAACCAAATTACATCAGCCAGCCTCAGGCTGATGATATATGATCAGAGGGTGGGGAACACTGCTTGTGATGCCTTGTGTGATCATTTCTTCTTCTGTTTTTTTTTTTTTTTTTCTTAATCATTTTTCAAAGTTCTCAAGTGCATCACACATACACACACATTCCTGCGCATGACTTTCACTGTATCTATCTATCTATATATATATTATAATTCTATGTTGTTCTATGCGCATGCACAAAGCAATCATTTTGTGATGGCTACGGTTTCCTTCCTCTATATATCTCACTTATTTGGCTTTCGGTACAAAAAACAAATCTATCGCAGGTTTGGCTCCCTGGCTTTTTTCTTTTCTCTGTCAGCTACTCAGTCTCAACATATCTATTACTAATAGTAATCTAGGATCATAAGCAAATATTAATCACCACCATTATATTATTATTGATATTGTCATTAAGAAAATTTACACTTTCTCAAATTATATTATTCCCACAACTTTTTTGTCACTAAACTCCCCAAAATTTGGATTTAAATAAAAAAATGTGAAATTTCATTAACTATGCTTAATTAACTATGGTCTCGGACTTGTGGTTATAATTAACATGTTTCACTTTAATGCAAATTATAAGGAAATTTAGTGGCATTGAGGAGGTAATTAAGTTGGGTTTTTTTTTTTTACATTGGAGGTAAGTTGAGGAAATGTGAAACATGAAAAGAATAATTAAAATAATTTAGTGACATTATTGTTCTTATTATTAATTGTTGGATAGGTGCACACAGTAGTTAGCTGCGTACATTAATGTTACTTAGTAAAGAAAATTTTCCTCAAGATTAATGATAAGGTCAGCAAGTAGGCGCCGGTGGAAGAATGAAGAACCAAAAGAGTTTGCACTTAGAAAAAATAATGTAAGATATACAAACCCTAACTTCCTTTGCAGGTGGGTTAACGTACGAACTCCATATTGAGAGACCAATACAAACTAATCAATATTGGATCTTTCTTTTCGAACAGTGATATTTCCTCCCCATCGTACTGGTTTTCTATTTTTATTTTTCTCAGTCCTGAAACAAAACCTGTAAACTGGTTACAATTAATTAATTTTCTTGGTGTTTAATTTAAATTGATTTTCTTTTCCTTGTTTTGGTTGTTTGGAAATTATTGCACTATCGATTACATTTATCGTACCATCCATGTGAATGTACGTGCAGTGTTTGTATCTTGTGATGAAATTTATTGACATACAAGACCATTCATTAATAATCATGTTGACAAGTATAACAAAAGAAATTTTTGTGTAATCTGACAATAGTACATTAAATCAATAAAAATACAACACATGTGTCACAAAAGAATAGTTCTGTATTGTAAGATTAATTTATAATTCGTTAATATGATCAAATTTCAGTATATCACTATCAAAATATGAGTGTACGTGTCTCAGAGTAAAGGGCTCATGATCAGGGGATCCTCCCCCTTTTTTTTTTCGGAGGGGAAGGGTGGAGTAATGCCAATTAAATTAGCATTTACGGTCTTACACATACTTTTTGAAAGTTTGTATTGAAACCTGAAAAGTAATAATCAAGGGTGGACCTACCACACACGTTAAAACAATTTGATTGATTCCATTCACGCACAATAAGCATTTAGTCATATAGAGAACAGCTAGCGTTGTTTAGATAGTAGACTTTTAGGAGAAAGGATCAATATTAAAACGAAGTCCATGTAAATGTGGTAGTAAAACTGAAAGTTAGTAATATATAAAGAAGATAAGATAAGCACTACTCTAATTAAAGTAAAGTTGTGCTATGCTAACTAGTTTGCCGTTCAAATTTTATGCTTATTTATCGAAGGAAACTTACATTGAATAGTAAAACACTAAGAAAATATTTGTTTAAGGGATTATTTATTTATTTCAGGAATATAGGATTGGAAAAATTTATTATTACTTTTGTTATGAGATAATAAAATAATTATTTATAAGATATATCACACATTTTTTAAAATACTTGAGAATAATAATATTCTCATGCCATATTATTAAGAAAAAATATTCAAGAATTAAAGAAATAGTCCGTGAAGACTTTAAGAATTATTATTATTATTATTTCTCGAAATATGATATATATATATATATATATATTGAAGGAAGGGAACTTAGTTGAATTCCACAAGAGAAGCAGTCAGAAAGAAGGGAGGGATTTAATGTAAGAGCATAAAAAAGGGTGGGGAAATGCCCTTAGAGAAGGATACTAACTTTTAAGCATAGTTATGTATAAATGGAAGAACATAGATCTTTACGAGGAGGATTGGGTCAGATCTGACACCACCCCATGCATTCACTTTCCCACCACCATACTAAAGAGAGTTAAAGGGTGTCATAGAATTCAACTCCCTCTTCAAAATGGCCTCCTCAGAGTCCGGACTATAGTGACTTGCTTAGAGTGAGGAATTTCACATTTCCATTTTTGGAAAAAGGAGGGAAAAAGTGTTGCCATCCTTGTTGGGTTTAAGAATGGCCTTTGGAAAGCTCTTCTTTGGAGTTGTATCCTAACCAAAATTTTTTCTGTGGGTTTTCAGGTTTAGTTGGAATGCAATTTTTTCAAGGATGGAATTAAAAAGAGAGAAGCGTACGGAACATCTCATTGATTGATTAATTAACAAGTCATTACTGATAGTGATTTGTGCTTCCTTGTCAATGTTAATCTTTAATTTGTTGACACACGCACGCTGTAAGATTTCCAAAAATTACGAGAATAATCAATTGTATAATCAACATTAGTATTATAAGCGGAGTTCACCACCAAACACATACGTGTCACAATATTACTTGTTTTAAGATAAATAATAATTAAAAGTTAAAACAAAATATAAAACACTCAATTAACAAAATACACAGTCGTGCCTACTTTACGAAAACAGTTTCGTACGTACTATTAAACATTTCTCTTATTATAAATAATTAGAACATATTTAAATCATCAAGATTATTTTTTGGTTTTAACCTTCCCATTAATTTAACTGAAAAGTAAATAAAATCTAACAAAAAATTTATTTATGCTAAGGATTATTAAAAATAAATATATGTGGCATTTTAAGTAAATATATGATCATTAACTAAATTATAATTTTAATTATTCATCTCTAATTATATAACTTAAAATTATATTTTTCATGTTTCTAAAATAAAAAAATTATAAGTACTTATCTGAAATCGACGTCGCTGCATTTTAGTCTTTATATAAAATAAACATTACACTTTAGGATCCCTATATAAAATTGAGGTATTTTAGAATATTCTTTTATTTTCTTACCGAACCTGATTAATATGCTTAGAATATTCATTTCTATACATTGAATTAATTTATCATTTTCATTTGTTCTTGAAGGTACCATTTACACTTTCAAAGTAAAACTAGAAGAATCACACATATGATCAATATAATAGGAGGCATCAATAATAATCGCCTCAAATAAAAATGGAAGATCCACACATATGTTTTATATATTTGTGAGCATGTGGAGAGAGAGGAGGCATGATATGATCCCTCAAATTGCATCTTTTGAAACTAGATTTATAAATAAATATAAAGCCAAAAACTCTCATCATACACTCTTTTCTCAAGACAAGATGATTCAACATCTTTTGAAACATAGATGCAGATAGATTGACATGTTTCATGTTTGAAATGTTCGCTTAATTATAATTATCTTAAGACAATCAAGTCTCGGATTAGCTGGCAGCCGCCATGCCATGGATTATCTAGTAACCAGTAATGGTTGATCCTTACGAGTTTCCTAAACAGATAAAAATTAAATAGAGATAAATCCAAGAGTACTACTATATAAATAGAAAATAATTCTTATCGATAAGATTGAATTAGATTCAAATTTATATTTTAAAATAATATTAAATACACATCAAATCCAATAACATTGGAGGTAAATAAGTGAATTAAGAAATATTTAAGTTTTATACTGACTAGAAATAAAATTTTTAAAAAGTATACAAGTAAAAATAATTTTCTTTTTTTGTAAGCTTATTTTTTTATTAGGTTCAAATTCATATTCTACTTTATTTTTCCACGCTTAGGATATGATATTTGCCATCTAGGAAAGACGCAAGGTTACAAATACCTGAGATTAAAAACGAAAAATAAATATTTAATAATCCTTCATTAAAGTGTATAATTCTTGTTTAAGAATGTCTAAAGAGATTTCATCAAAAAGGAATGCCTAAAGAGAGAAGCTTGTTATTCTCGTTTAAATTAAAATCATTCATTAAATGAGTTGCACATGCTGATTAACGCAATTGATGATATCTAATTTGACCACTATTTTTTTTAACAAAATTAACTTTTTATTCTGTTTACAATTTATCATATTGAATAATTGAAAAAAATGATAAATTAAAAGGATAATTTAAAAGAATATTAAAAATATAATAAATTATATATTATCATATGTATTAAACAATATATTTGTTTCTCTCGTAACATCCGTAATATATATATATATATATATATATATATATATATATATATATATATATATATATATATACACAAAAGTCATAGATGTACAGAAGAATTATGGCCCGCATGTAATTATTAGAGTAAGAAATAGTTTATAATATTATCATATAAAATAATATCATCAATTATTATAAAATAGGTGATATTATGATAAAAAATTAAAATATTTATGTTTTGATAAATTACAATTATCTTTTATGTATTTTTATATTTTAAAAATATTTTATGATTTTTTTTATCATCAAGACTATAAAAAATTATAGGAATAAAAAAATAAAATTAGTATCAATTTATTCTCTTTTTTATTTTTTATATTTTCTTAAATATATTTTAAAACAATTGATCTTATTATGAGGGTAATATTTATTTTTCTATGGGAACAAATTTTTTAATTACACATATAAAAAAAAAAAAATCAATCTTGTGGGATAATTGTCCCCCACCCAATAACCTGGATCCGCCTTGGGCATGATTCCAACTTAGCCTCGGTTTATAGGAATTTAGGATTAGAGAAAATAATGATGATGGTCATAAGCTAGATTCCAACTTAACCTCAACACATGATTTGAAAGTGTTTAACGTATATTGTTGAAATCATAACTCAAAACATAAAACAGTTTTGGTTAACAGGAGGGACATATGGTTCTCCTTAAATTGGCAGCTGAATGAAAACCTTCAATCAAAACCCCCACATGATCTTCATTCTAAGGCTTGGCGTCAACATAAAGAACAAAATTTAGCATCGACAAATAAATTACCATTCACAGTAATTGAAACAGTGAATAATATCCACCATCATCACAAATGGAATTTACGAAAACTCTTGGCATATGTGTGGACGAAACTCTTTAATTGATGTTTACACTAACGTAAAACTGTCAAAGAGAAAGCAGAACAATGAACTTATATTTTTTATAGTTATAATAGAAAATCAATAATAATATATATGATGAAGAAAAAGGCTAAACAATAATTTTTTCCTTGGGCAGGGCCAAAATAATGTCATCAAGTTCTTAATTAAGATTTTTTAAAAAATAACTCGAAAATGCTCCCCCTTTTTTTTTTTGGAAAATAAGTCTTTCTTTCTAAAAAAATAAAAATAGAAATTCCATCAATATCTAGAACGGCTTATTCCTTCAAATTATATGGAACAAATATTGCCTAATATATATAATTTTTTTTCAAAATATTTACTTTAGAGAGAAAGAAGACAAAATAAAAATAGAAATATTGCTATTTTTTGTGTAAGGACGGGGAAACCCCCCCAAGAAATATTGCTCATACAACTGATACAAGTAATTATATATGTATACTTTTCATCTATACAATTTTTACGAGAAAATTAAAGAAAAAGAGTAACACTTTATTTTTTTATAAAAATGTAAAAACTATACAAAATTAACTATACCAATTCATTATTGAAAAGAAAAAAAAGCATCCTTTACAATGACTTCAACGTTTTTAATGTATTGGATTGCAAGATCAAATCATTTTGAATTGTACAAATTCTCATAAATTAATTATGATATATTACCAATCCTTATCTAATATACCAAAGTATTGTGATCCGTGTCACGCATAGCTAAACCTTTTTTTAAAAAAATATTTTTATAGAATAAATTTTAAATATATAGTTTTTTAATTTTTTTAATAAGAATTATTTATAATTTTTACTTGTTTATTTTAACCATTTAGTTATTAGTTATTGTTGTCAATTATTAATGGTTGTTGGTAGACTTTAGAAAAATACAATGAGAGAAATAATAATTAATTATATATTAAGTAGGTTAGTAATTTATATAATTGTTGAAAAATAATATTACAAACAATCTAAATTTAGAGTTGTTGGCTATAATAAAAAAATATATATTTATAAATTACATTTTCAATCATGTATTTCTAAATTGAAACTTAAATTCATGTGACGCACGTCATTTATAAAAAATAATATAAAATATTTCAAAATTTTGAATTAGGAATTATAAACTAAAATTAATATTTTTGTGCTAGATATCAATAATGTATCATAAATATAATAATTTTAAAGTTATTAATTATTCTTGTGCAATATAAATAGTCAGTTGAGGATCCAATTAATTATTATATCTTAAAAAATATAACTAATAAAAATAAGAACTAAATTTATGTTCACTCACTAAATTGTTTATATTTTATCTTAATTTGAATATGTAGTAATTCTGAATCAAAATATATTAATGTTATTAATTAATTAAAATTAAAATTATATATTAATCCCAATTAATTTAAATTAAGTATTTAAAAATGATTGATTATTTTACATTGAATATTTTTATTTTATATTTAAAATGTTTTTTTTTACTTACTTGAACTACAATGAATTGGGGGATAACTGTGTGAACTCTAATCCAAGAAAAAAAAAATAACAATATTAATAAGTATTATACTTGCATTCATTATAAACAATTAGTTTAGTAATAATATTAATAAGTATAATATGTATAATTATCATAATTCATTGTTAATTATTTCATTATTATAATTATAATGTTAAAAAATATGATTGCAATAAGTTATTATAATTACATTACAATCATTATATAATTTAAAATGAATTCTCTTTAGAAAAAAAACAAATGAATTTATTGATTAGAGCTCTATAGAATTCATGTGTAAATGTTTCTATTGAAAAACATTTGGGTATGTATTATTATAGATTACATTACAATTATTATATAATTTAAAATGAATTCTCTTAAAAAAAAAGCAAATGAATTATTACTTAGAGCTCTATAGAATGTCATGTGTAAATATTTTTATTGAAAAAAAAATTTGTATGTTGCAATTATTATATAATTTAAAATGAATTCTCTTTTAAAAAAATCAAATGAATTTGTTGCTCAAAACTCTTAAGAATGTCATATAAAAACATTTTCGTATGTATTATTATAGATAAAATGATTTTGCTATATATTGACAATTATGGAAAAAATAATAAATAAAACTATTTTATTTGAAATTATATGGTAGAAAGACATTGTAGATGAAGAAAATATAATTAGGAGGGGAGACACAATTAAAATAATCAATCAGATTTTATGACAAATATTAGTCACCAACAAAACTGCTAGATACTTTATATTAATGTGATGATGCCTAAAAAAAATACATTGTTAACACATTCAATAAAAACTTTCACTTTTGATTTTTTAACAAGTGAAACACTGATAAGATTAAGCTCTCATTTTTGTGAGTGTAAATGTTTTTTTTATATCATATTTTCTCTTTAAAGAACGTATTTTTATTATATTTTACTATTTTTCATATTTTTGAAACATTGATCATACATTAATTATAGGATCAAATATTAAATTCAAGGAATGAAATATCAACCTTACTTATTAAAAATATATGCAAAATAAAGCGATTTTAAGTGCATGTGCATCAGTAGATCGTTGGTATAAAAATCCAAATAGATTTTAGAAACAGAATAGTTAAAGACAGAGTTTAGAAACGAAAGTCAATTTCGATTTTGATTAAGATGGAATTTGAAACAAATTTATTGAATTAGTTATGATTAGATTAGGTCTCCAATTAGAGACACCCGGCTGGGCCCAACTCATTATTGTTGTTATTTGTTAATCAATAAGACAAATAAAATATTCTTTGAGGTTTTCAATCATTCTAGTTTCTTATTTGTATGTGTATGATTTGTGGTTGCGTGAAGCCTTTCAATCCTAAATTCGGAATGAGAGCTAACACATTTAGCACACTTTTTTCTTTATTATTGATTTAAATTTATTAAAAACTATAAATTATGACTAAACATCATCAATCAGAAGCGCAATTAATAAAATTTTATATTTTGGAAAAAATTAATTTAATTATAGTAGAATGTGTTTAAAAAATTATTACAATCATTTTTTCTTAAGACTAAAAATTGACTCATGAATTTGGATGATTATGTGTGAATGAAAGTGAAAATGGTTAGGTATATACTGGTTAATACTTAATAACATGTTTTTAAGATTTGAAAGCTATAATTAATAATTTTTTACATTATATCCAATTTGTGGAACTAAACATATTATTAAGTAGGGAAGTTACAGGTTTTTAAGATTTAGAACGACGCTCTTTCAAAAAAATAACAAAGTATTATTCTTTTTATCTCTTCTTCTCTCTCCCTTCCTTCAACGTTAATGTTTTTATTGTGTGTTTAATCTGTATCTATATTTATATGAGAAATGTTAGTAATTTCATACTTTCTAGTTCTCTTTCATTAAAATTTATTAAAAATTATCATTTTTTTGGTAAGTTTTCTTATCAAATCATAGAATCTTTAACAAAGAGTGTTAGAGAGTACCATTAGTACTCTATTTATATACATATAAAAATAAAAATTACTCCATTAGTAACTAATGTATATAAAAAAAATAGAAATGCATATAAATAATTAAAGCAACCCCATAAAAATTAACAACCTTCCATTGGTATACATCAAAATAGCACATAAAAAAAATTAAGAATAGGACACACGCACAGCTACCACATTTTTTACTCTATAACTTAAATTGAATTTGTCTCTTCATAAGTTTCTTCATCATCATCTTCCTCCGCGTGTTCTAGATGTTCATCTTCTTTTATGTATTCGTAAAGAAATTCTTCCTCTTCTTTACTATTCGATATGAATTTTATATTTTCTTTGCCTTCAACGTCAATTTTCTTCAACAAAGAGATTAGCCCTTCCTCTGTTACTGTGTTACATAAGAATGTCAACAAAACTTTGCTTATTGAGCTACTATAATTTTGATATCTCTTGGATTTTATATTGCAACATTGCCATAATTACCTAACCTTATTGCTTGGGGAATAGGATCAAACCATTTACACTATAAAACCAACTTCTCAGTAGGCCAACGAATTCATCATTTTTTTTTATTTAAAAAAGAAGGGTATTTGAGAGAATAAGTAATCAAAGACAATAAAATGATTAAAACTCTGATTAACTACTAAATGCTACTTGTTTATGATTTTTAATGTTTTTAGTGTGAAGAAACGGTATGTGGAAGTGATTAGGGTTCGAATCCCCATTTTTAGAGAAAAAACAATTTTTTTTATTATGTCTATATAAATATTAAAATAAAACTTGTATATAATGTTATGATATAACAATGTCAATGTGGACTTAAAGAATTATTTTTGTTTAGTTGCAAAAAATAAAATGGATAAATTAGGAATATAAAAAATAATAAACAGTAAAACTTCTCTTAAAGATGTTAATTCTTTCTTATGATCTTTATGGTAAAATTTTACTTGAATAATTAAAATTCATCAGAGAAGTTTTAACAAGAATCAAAATCAAGCTTCATAATATTGAGTTTGAAGATATTTAATTGCTTTCCTGAAGCATGTATAATTTATTAAATAATATTAATTATTTCTGTTATTGTTGCATTTACTGAAAGAAGTTTCTTGAAATTAAAAATGTTAAAATTTTAATTGCAATTTACTATGTCATAGGGTAGATTAAATAGTTTTGCTTTGTTGTTTATATAAAAAAAAGTTTTAAAAGAAGGTTGATATTATGAACATATTATTAATGAGTTTTGTAAAAAACAAATTTAAAGAGGACAATATTAAATGATTATGAGGGCTTAATATCTTTTGGTTCATCGAGGGCCCCAAAAATCTCAGGGCGGGTCTTGTGTGTGTTTTAAATGTAGTTGGATTGTTACTTGAAATGAAATGAAAAGACATCTGTGACCCTCTCCAATCCCCCCACCTCCCATGCTTTTGGTTGTAATATAATTATGATTTTATTGTGTTGGGCAGAGACGAAAATATGATTTTGTTGTGTTTTTATTAAGCCAAAATAAATACTTAACAAAAATAATATATATTTTCCATGCAAAATCTATATTATTGCGGGGAAGGGAGTTTGCAACGGTGTGAGGGAAAGAATAAGGTCTGAAAAAAGAAAGGTCATTTAAGTTATGACAAAATTAAAATAGGGAAAGGGATTGTACTTAGAAAAAAGGGAGTGGATGCATTATCTGGTGGGGGGTTCTAAATCTATTTTGGGCTTCAACTTGGCCCAACTCAAATTAGCAAAATATTTTGTTCTTTAAAGTTCATCAATGCAACGCCATGAACTTACCAAACTATGGATGCTAATTTCCTTTATCTCATGAAATTTCCTATTTGTCCATCATTTAGTCAGTACAGTGTGCATGTTTTAGTAGTTCTACAATTGTACCAACAAGTATAAGTACAAAAGACTTTTTACATATAATTTATACGTGGAAGCGTTTATTCAGTTTTAGCCTTTTATTAAGTTTTTAATCTCCAAAATTAAATTCTCTTACACTCGAGAGTCAATTATAGTACAAACATTTATGTACAGAAGGAAAAAAAATACGAACAAATTTGCTAACCAAAAACTGTTTTACTTACATTTATTACAACCACTGTATTATTTAAGCAAAGACATTATTTTTTGCATTTTTAAGAATATTTAGTCATTTTACTGAATTATTTTTAAAATCATTTCATATGAAAAGGATCAACAGGTAATTGATTCAAGTCACATGCTAAACCTCCTTTTATATAAAATCTAGCATTATCCCATATAACAGTTGGCCTGATATTCGTGTTATAAACTAATGTCTAATAACTAGGCACCCAAAATTTTACCCTGAAAATACTAGAAAACAAGAAACAACTTTGTTTGCATGTATATGAGCTACAAAGGTTCTGCAATTCTACTGTCATATGATCTAAATGGGATAAAAAAAAAAAACTTGTGCAATATAAAAACAGAATACGCAAGCAAGCTGTTACAATAAGCCCAAGTCTTTATCAGTCAATACAAAACGAAAGTACTACTTGGCCCAAAAGAGAGGTCCGCAGATTATGTTTTCCATTGAGTGAATAACAATAAAATATAGGCAACAGATTACACAGCCAAATTTCTTTACTTGCACTAAGCCTTCTGAAACTTTTCCACATATGCCTGTAACCAAAAGGAGAATAATCATAAGCAAGTCGGAAAATGAATATGACTCAAATTCAAATGCAGATTCAGAAGCTAACATAGATCATGATTCATAACTGGTAAAACGAAACATCTTTTTTTTTTTGGGTGAATAGGGGAGTAGAACCCAAAAAATGAAACAACTTTGACATTGGAGATAAGATGGATATGTAAACTTTCAGAGATCAGTTGTAAACAATTTGATAATTAAAGAAAAAGGATGACCCATTCGCACCACTGTAGGGTATGGGGTGAACTAAACATACTAATCCTTGTATCCAATCACTTGATTATTTAGTCCAACATTTAAGGACAAAGTTTAGTAACATGTGTAAAATCCATGGAGCGGATAAAAATCTCTCCTCAAAATTTAACCTCATATTTATGGACAACTTTCCTACAACTCTTTCAACATCCAAATTAAGCGTTATAGAAAAAAAAAATTGTGCAGTTGGAGCTACATGCATATTCATCTAGAAAATGGTAGACAACTAAGACAAGATTTGGAATTCTTCATACATATGATGGAAATTTGTAGGAGAACCACCACTGACCTGTACAAGTTTGTTAAGCTTTGATTTTGATGATGATAAATAGCAATCAATTTTCTCTTGTGTCTGAGGAATATGTGCCCCTTGCACTGTATCAATTACTTTGTCAGTAACTTTCTTCACAATCGCTTTATAATCTTCTTTGGTGATTTTACCATCTTTCCATGTTGGATTCAAAAGCTCCTTAACGAACTCAACCAATGAAAATTTAAATGTATGAATCCCCTTCAACTGAACTGGATGCTCATTCTTCACAAGTTGTCTATCTGAAAAGGCAGACTAGAGTCATCAAAATGTTGTCCTAACTTAGATAACAATGATGGGATTATACTATATATTTTGGAATATTTTTACTTGGAAAATAGGCAAGGGACACCCCCCCAGTTGCATTAACATTCTTTTGCTCCCTACTATTACATGTTGGATCGCGCTGCTTCGGGAATCTAACAACAGGCTCTGGCTTGATGAATGTTTTAGAAACATTCTGATGCAATACTTGTCCTGGCATAATGGAAGAAAAATTTACGATTATTTTTGAATCAATAGCTTTTTTTTTTGTATGTAATAGTTACTACTATGTGATCTTTAGTAACATTTTTATGCTTAACATTTAGTAAAAAATTTACTAAAAACCTTTCATAACATTTAAAATTTTACAAAAACATATTAATAATATTTATTTATATTTAACTATCTTTTAAAAGTTGCTAAAAAAATTTAACAATATTTTTACTAAGTATTAGGTAAAAAATATTACTAAGATCACATGTGTATAGTGAGCCATCCTTTTCAAAAATTTGTTTCCATTAGCAAATTAAATGGTTTTTCAATCATAGGAACATTAAGCAAGTAATTTACCTGGAGCAACTTGTTGCTTACTCTGCCCTTGCTCTTGGTTAATATGGATGGAAGATCTCACATCATAAATCCAATTAGGAGGAGACATTTTTTCATTATCAAGCCAAATGTCTGCACCTACTGTCTGGGAAGTGTGAACGTTGGCACTATCATTTTTTGCAGTCCAATTGGATTTCTTGATATCACTTGAAAATGTTGATTCACCATGCAATCTATTCTGGTTTGTACCATGTTGAACACCCTGCTCTAAACAACTCTCTGTGCGCCTTCTATCAAAATTGTCATGATGCACATACTTGCATGATGCTCCCATTTTACACCTTCCTTGTGCATAATGGAAGCAAGTTCTATTATATGATCTTCCAATTGTACGAGAATAGTTATTATTTTCATTTGGAGCAGAATATATGTGTCTATTTTCCCAGCTATTACCATAATTTTGATCGTCATGGTGAAGGAAACGACATCGGTTGCCTCTTCTGCATTTCCCAGCAACAAAATCTCTACAATATGGTTGTGTCAATCCTCCAACCCTACCTGAATCCCACCTAAAACTACGTGGAGGGCTCCGACTCCTACTCCTGCTCCAAAGAAAGACAAACAAGTAAAAAAATAAAAAGTATTATAAGAGTTACTCATCAAATAGGTTGATGGATCTCTCCTCTGAAAAAATATTATGCATACAATGCACAATCATATCAAAGATCTAAAATTTTCTAAGGTTATCATACTTTGAACTTAATAACTACCCATAAGAAAAAAACAAGCTTCCGAGGACAAGCACATACAAAAAACATTGGACAAAGTACAATATTTGACAAAAGGATGGAACATGACATCGACAATTAAGTTTATCTAAGGGACCTAAGAACTTCAGCCTCTAAACTTTTCCATAATCTATTTTTTTTTTTAATACAAGGCTATTGAACGTTGCATAAATACAGCAAGATAAAGAAAATAAAACAAAAAATTCAAACGTTGTTAAACACCGTACCGGAACATCCATGGGAGGTGGTGGAGTGTGTTAGAGGTGAGTAGGCCCATGAAAGCACCATTAATAGGTGAAGAAATCTACTCTACTTCTACTCTTATCATTCTATAACTAAAAGAGATAAATGTTACAATTCTGATTTGTCATTGATTGAGGGATACAATATATTAACAACAAACATACTCAAACAGATTACTAATAAACTCTATTCTATAACTTATCTATATAAAATATTATATATATTTATCTATTACTATTAAAAGACAAATAAAGGATATTAATACTAATAATAGACCAAAAAGTACACAGTACTATTAATACTCTATTGGGCCAAAAAATAGTGTATTATTCGTGACAAACATCACATTATCATGTGATCATCTAAAGAGCTAAAAACATTAGATGACTTAATGTTTCAATAATAAAAATTCATGCAAGATCTCCCTTGTTCGTGCCTATATGTATACAAGCATGAAAACATAAATGAATTGAAAATAAAATTAATATATATAATAAATATAAATTTAAGGGCCTCATTAAAAAAATCAGGAATATAATTAAAAATTAACATATAATTATGAAACATATATTATTATTATTTATTCTTTAATTATATATATACACACATAATAATTAAACATTTATGTATATATAAAGAATAAAAAAATAAAAAGAAATAATAATAATAATAATATTTTTCCATTAATTTTCCGAAAAAAGGGTTAGTGTTGATGTAAGTGGAGAAACAAACCTGAATAGTTTACTGCAGCCATCTTTTAGGGATTGATTGCACTTATTTTTATAATCCTCATCAAGCCCAGGAGAGATCTGCATGTTGTAACTTCCATCAGTGTCTTGTGCATTTGTTGCATCCCAAACTCCGTAATTTGTATTCGCAATATCATCCTTATTTGAACCTTTGCGTCCAGAAACAGGTTCCTCGCATGAAAATCCCATTGTGGGTTTTAACTCATCATTTCTTTTCAAATTGGACCACTTTGAACTATTGCTACTGGCAACTCCTGTTGATGACCCAAACTGCTATTACTTAGGTGTGTTCAAATAAGAAAAGCACCTGACTGATATACAAATGTTTTATGGTCTAGTTTATGAAAATAAAGTGATTTTTTTCCTGGATCGTAGCTTTTTTTGAAAAATAATTTCATTTTCTTATATATTTTGAGTTGTAGAGATCAAAATGACATGAACCCAGTAACAAAATTTCAATGACAAATTTAATTTCATGAAGACACTTGGGTTGCATATAATATGTCATTCGAAGAGTCAAATAATTTGTTTACAGTGGAAGACGCCCTTCCTTAGGTGGCATATATCAAGTTCAGAACTCGAAAAAAAAAAAGCACAAACAAATTGCCTTACCATAAGATGCAAATTCAGGTTCGTCTCTCAAGTTCCACTCTGATGAAGACGTATTTCTACCACTTTCGCTCATCTTACTCCCCTTCAAAGCCTTAAAGCTTCACTTTAACTAATGTTGAATGCTGTGATTTAGATAAGAACAGCAACAATAACAAAAGTAAAATATAATAAATTAGGAACCTGAAATCGATCCTCGTTCTTTTTATTATCCTTTTATTAAAGGAAGGTGGCATGCTAGAAATAGAAACAACAGAAATATCAAATGAATGCAAGTATACATATAAACTAAAAGGCATTAATGCATGTAGTTCCACCAAAAGTTTCAAGAATTCAGCTAGTCAAAGTTCACATTTCACATCAACAATCCAAGTCACAACTATAATTGACCATTGTAAAAAAAAAAAAAAAAGAAGTAAGAGAGAATAAGAACAGAGAACAACATGGGGTTAGGAATCCTCCTAATAACCAAAACAAATAAGGTAAAAGGAGAAATTAAAAATAACATAAACTTAAAAAAGTTTTCCCATGTTGATTATATCTGACAAATAAATCCCCATAAAGCAAAGAAAAACCATCCTACTTCAATAAAGATTTGCGGGTAGGAATTGTTGGCTGAAATTTTTTGCATTTTTGTACAACTATAATTTACCATGAGTATCAATAAAAGTAAGGAACAATAATAACACCTTATACAACTATACAACTAGGTGAAATCGGCTACATACATCACACGATTCGATTTAACTTGGTTAAAGGCCAAAGTTTCACTAATATTATTTATCATACCACCCCTCTTGGCCAGTTCCTCTAATGTCCTTTTTAGCTTCTCTCTTCTCATTCTAGTCAGATCTAATCAGGTTTGGGGATACTTGTGGGTAGCCTGTTACATTATTTTATAATTTTAATATACTTGTGCATTTATAAATAAATTATATATTAAGTTATTAATTATATTTTAATTCAAATAACTTATAAAAATAATGAATAAAAAAGATAAATAATTAAGAATTAATTTATATTTTTAAAAGCTATAACAATAAAATCTTATATATATATATATATATATATATATATATGACAAAAAATATAACAATGGCATGTACGGACTAGGGATAATTAGATACTTATCCTTCTTTTCATTCCCGTTTAAAAATTTTGGATAATACTTATATTCATACCCAGTCAAAGCAGATATTTTCTATAAAAGTTGGGACATGTTTGGGATTATTTATCTAGTCTAACACATACATTAAATGTTGCTTGTGACATGCTGGTTTAGTCACCTTATTTTATATATGTGATTTTGTCTTTCATCCCTTGCCTAAAGTGTTTTTATAGTTTTTTTAAATTACATTTATATGTTCATGTATTTTTATTATAATTTAAACAAGCCCAACAAAATAGCTTAGCCCATTTCAACATTTCTTAACCCTAAATCTCTTAATCTAGTTTCATATATGCCTAGCCGTCACTTAATAAATATTTTTTTCTACCTTCTCCACAACAACAATATTTTTAGGTTTTTTTCTATTTCTTCCATGGTTCATTTGAGTCAAGTTGTTTGGTCGGTTTAATTCGATTCGCATTCGATTCAATAATGTCAACACCGATTTGGAAGCAAATGTGATATGGTGACAAAATCGGTCACATGTCCAGTTTCTAGTTAGATTAGCCGATCTGGTTTGAGTTTAATAAAATTGTCAACAATCTAAAATAATAATCCCCCATTGACATAAAACCACACTATGATCATTCCAACTTCTAAATATACCAAATAAAAGACAAATAAATATAAATTGTAAATGAAATTATGAGATAAAGGGAAAAACCAAAAAGGTGTAAGCACCTAGAAGAATGAGAGATCAAAAGGCTTTACAATAGTAGATCTTGACAATTTACCATAGAAAAAATTAGAAAATAAAAGAAACAAAAATGGAAATTGAAAGATAAGTTATCAAGTGGAAAGTGAAAGAAATGAAAAATGAAAAAAAAATATGGAGAATAGAAAGGGAACAAAATAAAGAAAGAGGGTCATACCAACGAGGGGGGATGGAGCCCAACAAGGTGAGAAATCAAGATGAGCACAAACGACGACGATGAGTCTAATTCTTTAATCGTCTGAGACGTTAAAGAAAGAAAATACAGTGAAAGACTTAAGACGACAAAATATATAAAACACAGGGATAACATATATATATATATATATATATATATATATATATATATATATCGGTTGATCAAGTTAGTTAAGTTTGAAACTCATAAATCCATCATCCAATTTAAATATAATTGGGTCAATCTAAATAATCCAACCTAACTTGTTGAAATGAAGTTGGGTTGGATTGATTGAATTTATTGATTAATTGTAATCTATTTGCATCCCTTAAATTTACTTTATTTTAAAATAAAAATACTTAATTGATTAAAAAACATTATAAAAAACTAAAATCACGCATAATTCAAATTACAAATATATAAAATACAATTAAGTCTTCTTTAAATTCTTGATAATTTTGATAATTGTTATTAATTGTAGTAATTTGTACAAATTAAAATAAGAGTAGATTTAAATTTTATTACTTTCACATGTAATATTTGTGTTCTAAATATGCATAAGTATGAACATTTTAATATGCACAAGTACATGAAAATTTGCTCTTATTTTCACATATACTTGCACAAAAGGTGTAAGCAGCAAGAAGAATGAGAGATTGAAAAACTTTAGAAAAGTACATGAATATAACTTTTATTTATTATTTAAGTTGATTATATACTCCATCCGTCCTTTTTTATAAAGTACTTTTTAGAAAAGTATTTATTTCTTTTTATATGACTTTTTCGTAATTGTTTGTTCCATCAATTGTTTTTTTCCTAGAGCATTTTTAATTAATTAACAAGTTTTTTAGTCAAAAAATATTAATTGTTGAAAATTAATGAGATAAATTCTTTCTTTCTTATTAGAATTAGAGAAGATGAGTAACAATTTGGTGACACGATTAAGTAGAAAAAGAAGAATGATTAATTTCAAAAAATTTAAGGACAATGTCAAAAAGAAAGTTATAAATTATTGATAAATTTAATATTACAAATTAAATTATTTATTTTTTAAAGGGTGTGCATTAATTACTTGAAATGGTAACATTTAATAGCATTTAATATTATTGCTTGGGGAACTTTCCTTATATATACATATTTATATATTACTTTTAATAGATATATCATTTTTTTGGTATAATAATAAATAGCATTTAATACATTTAATAAATATAGGATGATTTTTGTTTAAACTTACAAAAAGTAACTTTAAAATAAGTGTATATTTTTTAAGAATCATATTAAATTTACTTCTTAAAATGAACAGAACAATATTTTTTAAGCAAAAATAGTTTAAACAACCATACTAAAAAAATAAAAAATATATTTATTTTATTAAAATAAATATTTATTTCAACAAATAAATTTAAACAAACTATTCCTATCTTATAACTTGGGAGGTTGACCATAGAAACATCATGTATGACTCCAATTCCTTGGTTGTTTTTAATTTTTTGGATTATTAGGACCTCCATATGCATCATTTTGTTCCTCTTGATTATTAAGAGAATGAAACATGAAATCTTGGTCTTTGAACATTTCTTTCAAGCACACCTACATGGAGGGTAACTACCATGTTGATTGGTTGGCTAGGCAAGGATCTTAATCAACGTCTTATGTGATTGTTTGGATGTCCTGTTGTACTCGATGTCACATCTTGCTTGTTTTATGTTGATGCTTAATATTATGTCATCCTTTTAATTATTATTTTTCTTATTTATTTAAAATAAAAACAAAACAAAATTTGTCTATTTGTATTTAATTATAAAAAAGAATAAAATATACTTTTGATCATTTATATTTTTTATCATGTTCAATTTGACTTTTCATGCTTTAAAATATCTATTTTAATCTTTTATATTTTTAAATGACATCAATTTAGTCCTTAGGGTCATGTCCTCAACCTGATGAGACAAAAAATGCATATCTTATCATGAAAACACCATATCTTAGGTGGCAAACAATTAAGTAGAAAAAATGACTAGTTTCAAAAAATTTAAGGATAATTTTTAAAAAAATATTATAAATTATTAATAAATTTAATGTCATTAAATAAATAAATTATTTTTTAAAGGGTGTGCATTAATTACTTGAAACTGTAACATTTAATAGTATTTAATATTGTTTAGTCAACTTTACTTGTATACACATATTTATATATTATTTTTAATAGATATAACCTTTTTTTGGTATAATAATAAATATACTATTTAATACATTTAATAAATATAGTGTGGGTTTGTTTAAAATAAAATAAAAACTTAAAAATAAGTATTTTTTTAAAAGAAATATATAAGATTTGTTTCTTTAAAATAAGTATAACAATTTTTTTAAGCAGAAAATAAAAATTTATTTATTTTATTAAAATAGACATTTATTTCAACAAATAAATTTAAATAAATTAGCCCATAACATTTGGCATAGGGAGGTTGGCTATAGAAACTTCATGTGCTGTGACGGATCCAAGACCCTAAGTTAGTGGGTGTAAATTATAAAAAAATAAAATCAATGGATTCAATTATATAAATATAAATAAAATAAAATATAAAAATATAAAATTTTATTTACAAATTTAGTGAATTTTAAAAAATGAGAGAGTACAAGTGCACACTCTCGAACTAATGTAGGTCCACTACTGTTCATGTGTGACTTTGATTACTTGGTTGTTTTTAATTTGTTGGATCGTTAGGACTTCCATATGCATCATTTCTTTCCTCTTAATTATTAAGAGAATAAACAACATGAAATATTGGTCTTAGAATATTTCTTTCAAGCACATCGACGCAGATGACAACTACCACCATGTCAATTGGTTGGCTAGGTAAAGATCTTCATCAACATCTTATGTGATTGTTTGGGTGTCTCGTGGTACTCGGATGTTACATCTTACTCTATATTGATACTTAATATTATGTCATCCTTTTATTATTAATTTTCTTATTCATTTCAAATAAATTAAAAACAAAATTTGTCTATTTGTATTTAGTTATCAAACAAAGGCTAAAATATACTTTTTAATCATTTATATTTTTTATTATATTCAATTTGATCTTTCATGCTTTAAAATATTTATTTAATCTTTTATGATTTTAAACGACATCAATTTAATTTTTATTGTCATGTTCTTACCATGATGAAACAAAAAATACATATCTTATAAAAAAAAAACACCAAATCTTATTTTTACATCAACTGCATTTTACTCCTTAGTTTGATCCATAAAACTCAAAAACAAAAAATATACCAACACATAAAATAAAATGACCTTTTCATTCATTAATAATCAAAATATATTAATACAAGACCTAACAACTTCTCGTTCTACCTTACAACATTCCCACATTTTCTACTTTTCTTTTTCTACATCTAATATGCAGAACTCTGAACCTTAGGTAGATTGAACAATATAAACATAACAATTACACTTATCCTAACATTACAGAGCAAAACATAATGGAGAACTTAAGCCATTTGCTAGAGCAGCTTAATGAATTCTACAAGTTGATAATCCTTCTCATTTGTCTGATAATGACCATGTCTTTTTCATCCAAAATCTCTTTAAAAAAAACCAATAAAAAAAGACACGCACTACCTTTATCCCCTTTGTAACATAAACAAAATTTAAGATTGAGGTTCACAAAATTGTTTTGTCTCCGCAGTTGCACAAAGGCACTCACATGCTTGCGCCGCTCATGGAAGAACCTTGCAAATTCGTGACCCTGGAATAATTCGCCCTACACCTGCATGCATGTAGACGCACTTGAATCCGTACGTGATAGGCAAAACTCAAAGGAAGTCAATAATGGTAAATTGTTCAATTTGGGGGAGTAGGAGAACCTGAACCCTAATTTCTCAAAATGGAGAAGAAGACCCTCTTTTAACCAAGTAAACTCCAATGGTAACAATTGCAAGGATAAAATAAATAAATAAAACATTAATTTTAAGGTGGAAATGTCAGACAGAAGAATAGATTACAAAAAGGATCATTTTCACTCCCTAGAAAGAAAATAAAATTGAAATAAACATTTTAAGAAACGAAATATTAAATTGAACAAAATTAAATACATGAAAGACTTAAATGACAATAAAGTAAAAATCCGAAAAGAATGAAACACGTAACCTGCACCCAAGGCAGCAGTATGGTGCTCGTGACCCGTCCCTCCATTCTGGTATACAGACACGCAAGATTATATTGACTAAGACGGGTGTTCCAAGACGGTGCAGGAGGCCGTTAACGCCGCGCCAGATAACATTAACGGCGATGGTAAGAGGTTTGTGATATACATAAAAGAACGGGTTTACGAAGAGACCGTTAGAAAAGAGGAATGTGGTTTTTTTGGGCGACGGCATCGGCAAGACCGTCATCACCGGCAACGCCAACGTCGGGCAACAAGGGATGACAACTTACAACTCTGCCGCTGTCGGTATGCTCTTTATTCTTAATGGAAAAAACAGAAACAACTCCGTGTCTAATTGTTTTTTTTATAAATAAAAACAAAGATAATAAAAATTAGTGGATGATTTGTAAACTTATTTATATTATGATTGTAGTTATAAGAATATAATGAACATAAACGCATCTATATCAAAACACTCTATTCTCTTTATGTACAATATATATAATTATAAATTCGAAAAGGTTTACGAAACTTGTCCATCCTGATTATTTTGTTTTAGTATGATTACTGCATGCATGTTAGTATGGTCTTTATTTAATTACGATGGGATGCAGCGGTTCTTGGCGATGGATTCATGGCAAAGGATCTGACGATCGAAAACACGGGAGGTCCCGAGGCTCACCACAGATCAGACAGTGATCGACCTTTCTGTGATTGAGAATTGTGAATTCTTAGGCAACCAAGACACTCTTTATCCTCACTCACTGCGCCAATTCTACAAGTCATGCAGCATTGAGGGCAACGTGGACTTCATCTTTGGAAACGCTGCAGCAATTTTCCAAGACTGCCAAATCCTAGTTCGTCCCAGGCAAGTGAAACCAGAGAAGGGTGAGAACAACGCTATCACGGCAAATGCAAGGCAAGACCCTGCACAACCCACAGGCTTTGTTTTCCAGAATTGCTCGATTAATGGCACTGAGGAATATATGGCATTGTACCACAGCAAGCCTCAGGTACATAAGAACTATTTGGGTAGGCCTTGGAAGGAGTATTCTAGAACAGTTTCCATTAATTCGTTCTTGGAGGTCCTTGTGACACCCCAGGGTTGGATGCCATGGAGTGGTGACTTTGCTCTCAAGACACTTTACTATGGGGAGTTTGAGAACAAGGGTCCTGGCTCTTATTTGTCTCAGAGGGTGCCCTGGAGTAGGAAGATCCCTGCCGAACATGTGTTAACGTATTCAGTGCAGAATTTCATTCAAGGAAATGATTGGGTTCCATCACCTGTTGGTAGCCCAACTGATCACAGCAAGTTTGGAGCCATCACTAAATAGGCCGGGGGAAAAGTTTTATTTTAGGTACCCTTTTGTAAATTACCATTTACCAATTCAATAACAATATAATATACCTATCCAGATTAGGAAGAAATTTCAGACCAATTTGAGTCGTGCTGGTAACTACTGAGGATTGAGCCCCTCTCATTTTATTGGGATGATTTAATGTTGTTGCTTATCAGTTAAAATCGTGGAAACCAACTGCGAACGTGAATATATAATTCAAAATCTTACCTTGATTTTATGTTTTTATAAAATATGAATTCTCGTTTGCATGCATCATTACAAACGGGATTTTGAAACTCACTATTAGAGCATTAGTTTGTTCAAACTTCAAATTACTTACTACGTATTTAACATGTTCCCAGAATATATACATATATATATATAGGGTTATGAAATGTATATTTTCACGTTTGTCATTAACTGTTACAATTTACACGGTCAACACACCTCTATCCCTTTATCCGTTGTACTGTACAAATGGCATATAATAAGCAGACACGCTTTCTTCTCTATATATAAAGCATGCGTTCGCCTCTACTTTGAGCATTGCCAAAGGCTCATTTAGCTGCTAATGTGTCCCATTCAAGAAAAGACAGATTGAAAAGTCCAACACTGATCTATCTCCTTTTATTCTCAAGTTGCAAAAACTTAAGCACGATACTAATTATGCATGATCTGGGATTGTATTGTGTACTTAAGTTAGCTTAACATTACTCTACCACATGTTATTTTTCATATTGACGGGACTGTATTTTGAATTGAATCGAATTGTTATTAATTGCTGGAGTTTATATATACACCAGCAACTTCAAGCGCCCATTTCACTCCAACACTTTCTCCATGTTGTCAATCAATATAATTATACACTTTTGAATGCCGAAATTCCAACACCCAATCTTCTTTAGAGAAAGTCCCTATTACTCTCCACAATCGTAGCCTAAGAGTGACACCGATTATAATAGTATAATGTACTTTAAGTAGTAAATGATATTTTTTTGACAATATATAGGAATCTTTTAATTTAATATGAATGTTTCTGTTAATTATTCAATCAAGCATAGGGAAATGATATACACGACAGTGCTATATATTTTGTCACATAAATGATTCATAAAATACCGTTTTTATGTATACGACAGTGCTATTATTCAATCACATTATATAATTTTAATCACATAAATGATTCAATCATCCTATTTTCGTTTAAATCATTCAATAGTATATTAAATTTTAAAATTTGACAGTTTTCATTATATTTTAAATTTAATTTTTTGAAACTTTTTTTATGCATTTGAAATTACATGTTTATTCCTGGAAGTTTTGGAGAAAATTTTTGTGCTCGGTGTATTTTACTTTATGTAATAAAAGATATATATTTAAATTTTATTATTTGACATATACTTTATATGACATTTTTCTTCTAAATAATAGTAAAAAAATCATAAATATTTTCGAAAGTTAGATGCCATAATAATGTTTTTGAATAAAATTTATAAAAATGAAAAGTCATGCATGCAATAAAAGTCTAATAATGAATATCATTTATCATATTATTTAAGTTGATTATATGCTATTTTTAACAAATATAATATTTCATACTTTCTTTTTGACATCTTTTCTTTAGGTAACATTTCAGTCTGTTTAATCAACTTTACATATACAATGTTGTATTTTTTTTTTAATAAATGTAACATTTTTTTGGTACGATAATAAATATAACATTAAATATTATTTTGCACTCAACTTTTCTTCTTGATTAGAAGAGACTAGACTCTCAAGTTTCGAATTTTTATTAAATAAATTGTTTATATTTACAGTACCTGGAAGAAAAATTAATGTACGGTAATTCTATTAACTCAAATACATACAAATCAATGTACTTGATAGTATTTTTTTTTCTCAAGAGAATGTGCTTAATAGTTAATAGTAATACTATGTTAACCGTTCATTGTTATTTCTTATTCGGCATGACATTATTTCTTATTCGTTTGAAGTAAAGTAAAAACAAAATCTCTCTTGAAAACAAAAAGTAAAAGCAAAATTTGTCTAATTGTATTTATAAATAAAATATGGTCTGGAAAGTAAAAACCCGAGCCGAAACAAAAGTGCTAACAGTGGTAGCAAGGAAAAATAGAGGGTCCCTGCACCTGACAACAACCATCCACGTCCATGACGCACTTAACCTTCCTTCACTTTAGTCTTCCCTCTTTTCTACTCTTCTCACCTTCACTCAAATCATAATCCACGTCGCATTCACTCATTTCCAACACCATCTCGTGATGTCTCCCTGAACCATTCTGCTGCCGTGACAATTTACCATAATTTACTATTAATAATAACGTTTCTGTAATAATAACCCACTATTCATTATTAAGAATAACACCAAACAAACACACCCTAACAGCGATGATAATAATAATAATAATAACAATAGTGCCCACTCCTTCATTCCCCACAACCCAAACCAACAAAAGAGACCCACCCCGTCCGTGACACCATTTCTCAATCCACGGTCACGAGACAAAAACCACAGCCACCAGATACTACTGCCATAACAATACCAAAAATTTAAAAATATATATTTTTATGAATTATGGATTACCCAAAAACACTTATAAATAAATTCCACCATTCTCACTAAACACATTCTTTCTCACCACATTCCATGATGGTTGCTTCTCTCTTCTACCTTTCTCTTTCTCTTTCCCTCATCCTAACCCTCTCCTCCGCCGCGCACCACAAACCCCCCCACTCACCGTCCAAGCCACCGGCTAACCCCGCCGTGACCGCCGCCTCCCCGGCAATCGAACAAGCCTGCGCCGCGACGCTCTTCCCGCAGCAATGCGAAGCCTCTCTCTCCCAATCCCAGAACCTCCCTCCGAACCCGACCCCTCTCCAGCTCCTCCAGTCCGCCATCGCCCTCTCCTCCGATAACCTCGCCACCGCGCAGACCATGGCTAAGTCCCTCCTCGACGCCTCCGCCGACAGCCGCAACCGCACCGTCGCCGCCGCCACCTGCATCGAGATATTAGCCAATTCCCATCACCGCATTTCCCTTGCCTCCGACGCGCTCCCACGCGGCAGGACCAAGGACGCGCGTGCGTGGCTGGGCGCCGCACTCGCCTACCAGTACGACTGCTGGAACAGCCTAAAATACGCCAACGACACCCAAATGGTCGGCAAAACGATGTCGTTCATCGATAACCTCGAAATTCTCTCCAGCAACGCCCTCAGCATGGCCTTTTCCTTCGATGCCTTCGGAAACGACATCGCTTCGTGGAAGCCCCCCGCGACGGAGCGCGTCGGATTCTGGGGGACTGTGGGGTCGGGTGGGCCCGGGCCCGCGGGAGGGGTTCCGTTGAATTTGACGCCCGACGTTACGGTGTGTAAGAATGGAGGGGATGGCTGTTATAAGACGGTGCAAGAGGCCGTTAACGCCGCGCCGGATAACGGCAACCGAACGAAGAGGTTTGTGATACACATTAAAGAAGGGGTTTATCAGGAGACCGTTAGGGTTCCGTTAGCGAAGAGGAATGTGGTGTTCTTGGGGGACGGCATCGGCAAGACGGTCATCACCGGCGACGCCAACGTCGGGCAACAAGGGATGACAACTTACAACTCTGCCACCGTCGGTATGTTTTTTATTTTTTATAATAAGAATAAAATAATCAGAATGCTTTCTCTTTTATTTATTAAATTAAAAGAACAATATTTTTTTTCCTGATTAAAAAGTCCCAGACTGTACTGTACTTGAGGTTGAGCAATGGGGCCCTCTGATTTCAGGAAACATATGCAAAAATGCGTTTTCTTTTTTAGATTATTACAAATTTAAGGAGCGGGGACCATATAACAAGAATCAAGAATGCTTTTAGGAGAATTTCTGTAAGATACAAAATCCAGTCTTGTTCTAGTTGACCAACTCTAAGATTGCATAAATGTGTTGTTTACTTGTTTCAACACAGACCATATATTACAAATATGTTTTTGGAAGCCTTTTTGCGGCATGAGAGAGAATATTTCTATAGGGGAATGCGGAATATCAATCATTGAATTATAAAACTGAAGTTCCCTCCAGTGCATACTTATTTTGGTTTATCTGATTTCGATCCATTCTTTACATGTTCAGTAAACCTTGATTTTCAACATGTATGACTTATGATGACATGCATGCATGGATTATTTGACATATTTAATTAACTGTGATTGCAGCGGTTCTTGGCGATGGATTCATGGCAAAGGATCTGACGATCGAAAACACAGCAGGTCCTGACGCTCACCAAGCAGTGGCATTCAGATTAGACAGTGATCTTTCTGTGATTGAGAATTGCGAATTCTTAGGCAATCAAGACACTCTCTATGCTCACTCACTGCGCCAATTCTACAAGTCATGCAGAATTGAGGGCAACGTGGACTTCATCTTTGGAAACGCTGCAGCAATTTTCCAAGACTGCCAAATCCTAGTTCGTCCCAGGCAAGTGAAGCCAGAGAAGGGTGAGAACAATGCTATCACAGCACATGGCAGAACAGACCCTGCACAACCCACAGGCTTTGTTTTCCAGAACTGCTTGATTAATGGCACTGAGGAATATATGACATTGTACCACAGCAAGCCTCAGGTGCATAAGAACTATTTGGGTAGGCCTTGGAAGGAGTATTCTAGAACAGTTTTCATTAATTCGTTCTTGGAGGTCCTTGTGACACCCCAGGGTTGGATGCCATGGAGTGGTGACTTTGCTCTCAAGACACTTTACTATGGGGAGTTTGAGAGCAAGGGTCCTGGCTCTTATTTGTCTCAGAGGGTGCCCTGGAGTAGCAAGATCCCTGCTGAACACGTGTTAACGTATTCAGTGCAGAATTTCATTCAAGGAAATGATTGGATTCCATCTATTGGTAGCCCATCGTCGTAAATTATGAGGCATCAGTAGATGGGGAGTTTTATTTAGGGTACCCCCTTGTAAATTACCAATAACTAATGCAATACCAATATATCAATCCAGATTAGGAAGAAATTTCAAATCAATTTGAGTCGTGCTGGTAAATACCAAGGGTTGATCACACTTCACTTTATTGGGGTGACACTTGTTTGGATAATTTACAACGTTTATTTCAAGATTATAATATCTTATTTTTCCGTTCTCATGTTTTTCATTTCTTAGAATGTTTTTTCGGAAACGAAAATGGATAATTTGAAACAAACAAACGCCTTGTTAGATTTTATTTTTTAATTAGTAAATTTAGTAAATGAGTGTTTACATAGCATGACCTGATCAAATGATAAAAGTAGAAGTGCCCTTCGGCTTCTATCGCTTTCAGTCTAAAGAAAACAAGACATGGGCATTATGGGAACCACGATGCTCTATAAGAGCCGGTGATTTTTCAATTTCTATAACTGTTACATGGACAACACCACTCATTCTCTTTTCCATTATACTAATGGCACAATAAGCTGACACGTTTTCTTCTATCTATATATTGCGCTCATAAAGAAGTTGGAAATGGTCACCTTAGTTCAAATTTCAAAGAAGCTAATGCTAATGCCTTGTACAAATGGCCATTTAGTTGCTAATGTGTCCCATTCCTATTAATAAATCATCCATGTTCCCATTCCTTGATGAGGATGTTGAAACCGCTTGCACGTGAACGACAAAGGAATCTGAGCTCAGCGATTGCTAGGGGCACTGGGAAATTTGATAAAGAAACACCGTTGGTTGGGCATTGTAATTACCAGAAAAATATTCACATTATCAAAGTTCTAAACAAGGACGCATATGTATGGGCCGTTGACGTAGAGTGACCAACCACTGTCGACAATTGTCCCTAGTACTATTCTTGTTCACATGAGGTACTAATAATCTAATAGTGTTAGCGGTAATCACATGTTGCGGAAAGGTCTTACTACTGCATGTTTGGTTACCAAACAAAATTGATTCTAGCCCCAAAAATCATGGTGAATAATTGAAAATGGAGAAGCAACAAAGTGTTGTTTTGTTATGACCATGGAAAAATAAGCACCATGGTGCGTGCGGTGACCACACCGCCTATTCAAACATGCACTTAAAATACTTCCAAATCAAAATTGATTGCTTCATAGTTCACCATTCATCGAATGCAAGAGTTAATTAGATTTAAATGCAATTCCAAAGACAGCGATAGGCCGCACTAACCTCCTAATCGCTAATGCTATTTTTTAATGAACTTTTTCGAACAAATATACCATTTCATTTGGAAGTTTTTGACACGGGACCAATTATATATAAACACTAATTTGTCTCATTGCTTTAGTTTAAGTAAGAAAAATAAAAAATAAAGGGTTGGTCATAGTGTTAGCTAGCTTCAACTAAATTTGCAATTGCTGTGCGAATGCTATTTTTAGAGTTTGGTTAGGCACTATTATAATCCAACCATTAACAACTTGTTTTTGGGCTCTTTGAAATTGGCACCACCCATAGTGAATCTGTGGTCTCTCCACTACCTGCAGTACCTGCTTTAGGATCAAGAAGAGATTTAGGGTGTATCCACTTCCTAAACAAATGCTCTTATTCTTGGAAAGGTCAATATAATAATGACAAGGTTTGTTGGTTCCATGTGTAATCGGAATATTGTGGTTGATAATCACGCATGGGGTAGTAGTAATTAACCACCCCCTATGGAACTTTCCTATTGAGCTCGATTGTCAAAGAGTGGTTCTGTTAATAGACAATAGTATATAGTTGAATAACATGTGTGTGTGTGTTGGTTCAACTAGTTATTGCTCTGTTCCCAACCATGTGTTTCGTGACATTTAGCCTAATGCCTTTCATGCGAATTTAAACATGAAATAAATTTTTAGTGAGGTATCCGAAGTAGGAAACCATGAGACTGATACGTAAAAAATATTAAATAAATTTTACTTCTCTAAATAAAGTTTTCTAAATTCTAATACACATGTCCAAATAATAAAATTTTGTCGACATGCTTAAAGAACTTGACTATTACCAACTGTATTGGATTTTGTTGGTAAAACCCAACTTATTAATTTAGTTTGAATTTGAATTTAAACCAGGATTGTCAGAGAATCCAACTATATGGTAATAAATATTTAAGAAAATAATAAAAATTTAAAAATGAGGTTTCCATCAAAATTTATTTAATTTAAAATAGATAAATTATTAATTTGAGAAAAAATTTGAAAATTTCTTTTATTAGAAAAAATTGATCCAAGGAGAATAAGTTTAAAGGTTGATTTACGCATATGAAGGGGAATAAATTCAATCTTATGATACCTCTAACATGTATGATTATCTTTAAGTTGATTGCGTAAAATTTATAATAACTTTTTTAAAAAAGTTTATTCTATCTTCTTTTAATTAAAATAAAGGAAAAACTATTTTTATTTTTTTGGAAAAAGTGAAATTATAATTTTTAAATGGAATTAAATAGTTAAATTTGAAGAGAAGAATACCGGTAGAAGATTTTAGAAAAGATAATTTATTTTGGAGAATATTCTTTTTGTAAGATTTAAAAAAATGAATTTATTTTCGGTAAGGTTTTTTTTTATTTTATTTTGGCTGGACTTTCTTTTATTTTTGTAAGGCTTTTTTGGTAAGATTTTTATTTTGGTGGATTTTTTTTTTATATTTTGGTAAGATTTCAGGATTTATTTTATTTTATTTTAAAAGATGAATCTACATTAATTGTTCAAGAAGACTCTAGATCAATCAATTATATATATATATATATATATATAGACCCACTTAGAAAATAAAAAGTGTAAATTAGCATCTTGTATTATTTTTTATTTGAACAAAATAACCATTCTTCTTATATTTAAATTAGTATAAATTAAAGGATACTCATGTAAATTTATTTTCTTTTAATTATGCAACTTAAGTTAATTTTATTGACCGTTCTTCGCTCTCCCATGTCGTGAACTCTTTTCTCCGCATCATTACTTTTATTCTACCAAGCATGGCATCTCATGTTGCAAGTATCAATGGCATATCCCAAACACCAAATGAAAAAATGACGAGCCTAAACAAAAAATACTCTGCAGCAATGTGACCCTTTGACAAAAAACATTGATTCCACCAATCTCGTTTTTTTTTTTCCAAATTGGGGACTAAAGTAATCTTAATCTCTTGCGGGGTAAAGAAGGGGCTCCCTTTCTTATTGACATCTAGGCTATTTTTTTCTTTTTTGAAGGCAATCAATGCTAAATATATCCGGGGTGAGACATATAAGGAGGTGGAGGTCGACGGAGATACTATTAAAGTAACGAAGTGCAGGAAAGAGAAAGAGAGGTGGGAAAGAGGAAATAGGATTATTTGTGTTTTAAAAAATAAAATAAATTGAAATTACATAATAAACCTTTGATTGATGTTGATATAAGATAAAAGATGATTATTTTTTTGTCTAGTTGAAAAGGTATTAATTGTTAACACCTTCTAATTCTAATTTTTAAGTGAATTTATATATATATATATATATATATATATATATATATATATAAAGTGAGAATGTGAAAAATTCTCTTGTTGTGATAAATATAAAGAGACATATAATTATATAAATTATTAACATTAAAAGTTAGCCTGCAGTAACATGTATACATAAAAAAAGTCATGTGTACTTTTATATTATCACTTGTAAACGAGATTACCGATACTTATATAAAACCTTTACTCTTATACCTTAAACTAAATTCAATTTCCTCTAAATTTGGGTATATGTTGTAGAACTGATAATTAATTTGAACATTTTTTAGAAATTAAATGTATATTTTGGAAGGAATACTTTATACTTTACGTTTTTTTTATGGATACTTTGCGTTTCTTTTTATAAAAAATAAATAATTGTCTTCAACTGACTTATATTGATTGCTTTAAATCAATTGGATTATCTTTACCAGTGGTTGGTTACAATATAAAAGAACTTTACATGTAGTGGCGGAATTCTCTCTAGAACCAACCCAAAGTCCAGGCCTATGTTCGCAAACGGGCTTGATGAACAAAAATAATCTTTGTAAACCTCTTGTGATTTAACAATAGTAAAGGATAAAATCAGATCTTCTAAAGTTGTTGGACTAGGTGAATTGCTCTGAAATTGAATTGATGAGATGTGCTATAATATATGATCAGAATGCAGAATAGACCCAGCACAAAATAAGAGTGTAGAATATAGACCATATTCAGGCAGAAACTGAAAAGGAATAACTTTTTTCCTTTGTGCCAGTTTCCTACACCTTGAAAATTATTAGCATTTGCAAGGAAAGTAGAAAGCTAAATTCACATGTCACAAATCAGAAAGGGATGATGTGGAAATGGCTGGTGGAGTTGGAGTATAAGACTCATCATCAGTCCAATTGGTCTCTCCCCAATGCTTCAACATGTTTTCCCATGAGCACAAGTTATCAATGCATTTCTTCAACCTCTTATCTTTAACTTTAATTTGCCAATGCCCATTTGTGTAGTTAGCTATTTCAGCTTGCCTACGATCCCATTCCAACTGTGCCTTCTGCTTTGACTTCAACATGCAAAACTGTTGCAAGAGCTCAGGCATTGCATCATGCACCTTCCACCACCTTCCATGAGCAACATCACTTGCAAACTCGTGAAAGATATCACTGTTCCAGTTACAATCATAGTCCCGGAAGCACAACCATGGCTTCATTCCTAGATAGTGAAGCACATAGAGAATTGGAGGGTCTGCACCAAATAACAAAGTCTTCATTTGTTTCTTCTCTTCCTCATCACCAACCCAAAAATGCTTCAGAAAGTTCATGTGTCTTGGTATCCTGTGCCACCATGTGAATATTTCATTTAAGTATCCCTGGTCCCCTCCATTGTAGGACTCAAACTCATTAATATGATCCATGAGGAGCTTGAATGTGCAATTTGATGGCTCAACCACCATGACACCTGAGTTGAAAAGAGTGCCATTATTTCCAGTTGCAGTGATTTCTGGCATTCCAAATAGGAAATCTATATTTCTTAGGATGAGCAAATCTGCATCAATGAATATTATCTTGTCATATTCTGTAAGCTGCCACAAACGGAACTTGCTGTAGTTCCATTCATTGTAAGCATCTTTTTCAGCCTTTGGATTTCTGATTCTTTGTATTGTCCTGATTTTCCACCCTGCTGCTTCTAAACCACTTCTGTGGTACTCACTTATTGTCTCATCAACAAGTATTACTAGGTCTCGAGTTGAACCGGACATGCGGATGCTTTGTGCAGCGGCAATAGCTCCACAAACATAAACGTGAGCTGAATGGAGAATTGTTGCATATGCTTCTCTACGAACATTTCCCACATAACTCAGCTCTGCTTGCCGTTAATTCAATTTTCACATGTCATGTATATGATGAAACAAATATAATGAAGAGTGGACAATATGATAATGTTCTACTACTCATGGATCAGAACATAAAAAGTTATATAAAGTAGAAAAAGTCATTTTTCTTGGTTGTGCAAATATTGAATTTCAAGTTTCAACAGCTTTGCTTCTAAAGAGAATCTCATCATTTTGTAGATTTAATCTGTGCTTCTTGAGCAATTATTATGTTAAAAATCATTATCATTGTGCAATGGAAAATTGGTCCAGAAGCATGTGTTACTTCAAAACAAGTAATCAATTGCTGGTAAAAGCATTAACTTTATATAAGTTCCCACATTTTATGCTCTTGAAAGTACTATGATGCTGTCACGTTATGCCTATGTAATGTTCCCACACACATTATATGCTTGTGAAAGTACAGTAATGTTATCAACTTATCATACTATGTCTATACGTGTGTTAGAAAAAAGAGAGTAGAACTAACCTTTGCCCCTCAAAGGAAGTGCAAGTTCACAAGATCCAACTGGAAGGTGGAGTTTTTCTCCCAAAACTTTCAAGTTTGGTTTGTATAACCACACATCCCCTTCATGTCCCACAAGTTCTTTGCAGGTAAACAAATTAGGTATTGGAAAGAAGTTGGTAACAAAAAGCACGTACACGGGATAATTGCCTTTGAAAGAGGTTGCAAGCCTAGCTACTGCTAACTGCAAGTGTAACCGAGCAACATCTCTAGACCAATTCCCCCCATTGACATGAGGAAGCTTCACAGCTATGAGATTGAGCCTTATTCCAGGAGATCTAAGACTTGGAAGAGAATGACAAACCGGGACTTCGGTTTCTTCTTCCTCATCAATCCATTCTGGGTATAGGGATTCCCATGTCACATTTTTTGCAGCATACTCTAGCTCCAGAACAACATGTGTGGCATTAGGAATAAGCTGTTCCCAATGGTCTAGTTCAGTATTGTTGAAGTTTACAAGTCCAACCCCTTGAAATTCTTTTTTCCCTGTCAGTTTCGCAGTAATTTGCAATATATCACCCCAGTTAATATCTACATTCGATACATACCGAGGATCTAAACCATCCCATATCCACCTGTTCACAAAATTTGGCCTGCATGATATAAATTTGACACAATGAGTTGATTCTATTCTTAACACATTCTTTACTATATACTCACGGAACATTTTAGTTTCACCTTTGGAAATCAAATTTACTAGGTGAGCATGACCATTGCAGAAAAGAAATGGCAAAATTACTGATAGAGAATAGTAATTTGACACAAATTCATGGAAGAAGAATGTAAAATAATCACTGTGTCATCAGTGTCCATTGTTGCGAATCATTTTGTTGCTATTTCACAAAAATGCAATACATAAGAAGTTATTACCATCCTTAATTCCTAAAATATAGTTAACAACAACAAGGTTTCATTCGTGAATTGTGAATTTGGGAAGAAAAAAGAAGATATATAGTTGTAGTATGAACATAATTAAAATGTAGCATATGCTTACCCGGAGCCAGAGCTTGATAAATGGTTGTTGTTGTAAACCTTTGGAGAATACAGAAGCGTTACATAAGTGCCGCAAATGGTCATCAATAAGACAAAAGGTTTTAAGAAAGAAAAGTTGCATCTTGAGCTTCTATCTTGGATGGATAACTGGATAGGCTTTTCAACATCTTTTGCATTCCTTTTTGGTAATCTCCGTCTGTATAAATCTACACTGTACCACGTAGTTATTCAAGATCAAAAAATAATAGATATAACCAAAAGAAATAAAGGAAGAAAGTATATTAGAAATAATTGCACATATTAGTAATGGAAGGAACTTTGAAGGAATTGGTTTTTTTTGAATTGTTAGAAATAAAAATGTCATGTAATTGTCAATAAAATGAGCAAGGCCGAATGCAGCCCAATCGATAGCAGATCAAGTAAAATATGAATCCAGCCTGGCCTAATACAAAGGGCTGGTCCGTTAGCTATTTTTTTTTTTAGTTTTTATGTAATTAGAGTATAAAATTGTTAATTTAAAATAACTTATTTGATTATTTTATCTCAAAAAAATTTAATTTAATTTATGTTTAAAATAGACAAAAGAAACTGGTTTGAAAACAATGCTTAAGTAAATTTTAAAAACCAAAATAAATAATTAATTATGATAATTTTGAGCCTGTGGTCCAACTGCTCTATGTTGGGTAAAAAATTGATGTCAAGTAAGGCGGAATCTATTTGCTTTTTTGACAAAATAAGTAATAAAAAAATCTATATATTAAAGTAGAGTAGTTTTAAAATTATTTACATGTGATAAGTTGTTTTAATCACTTAGAAGAACAAGAACTATCATCTTCAATGGAGATTTGTAATCACTTAATAGGAGATATCATCCCAAGTGAAACATTTTGTTATTTTTGTTTACTTTTTTACATTGGTTATTTTCATAGCGTAGAAAAAATTACTTTTTTACATCAATTATAAAAGTAACCAATGTAAAGAAGCAAAACCAAAATATCATTCACTCCCTTGACCCTTCATGTACAGAACTTTGGTGTTTTCTATTATTCTAGATGGCAAAAATAACCCATGATACGTAAATGATTTTAAAACTAATCTATATGCTTTAGTATACAGTTTTTTTAATTACTTGTTTTTGTAAAAAAGTCGATTGTACAACCGGTCTAGTTGAGTAACAAAATACATATTTTGCTTCAATTTTATTGATCTAACTTGTACATTTATTCAGTTAGACTATATCTATCTTTATTATTTTTAACCTCAAACATAAGTACAAAAAATGAAGTGTAAAATTGTCAAGCCTTTATTGGCGTGAAAAGTGTTAATTAATAGTATATTCCTTTTAATGCGCGTTTTTATTGGTGATTAAAATTTATTAAAAATTATAAATAAAATTCATTAAATAGAGAGTGACATTCACAAAGTTTCATAATTCTCAAAAAATTTCTCTAGTAACAAAAAAATAATTTAAAAAAGTGTGTTAAATCATAGACGAGGAGTTGATCATCTATTAGCAACTCCAATAACAACAGCATATTGCTGGAAAAGTGGAAAGTATCTACATTTATAGTAATTCTCTGCTTTTCACTTTAGATGACAGTCTCACTAATTTTTAATTGTATTTCGTTCACACAAATTGAAGGAATAAAAGTGAGACATAAATTGTATGGTTTATTCAAGAAATATTTCAGAGTTATTAAATTAAAATAAAGGGTTAATTAAGTTGCTTAAAGTGATAAAAATAATGTGGTATTATAAAATATGTGAAAAATTATATAAAATAAATTTTAGCTACCGGTATAAGTTGCTTACATGTTACCTAAACATTATGTAGCGAATTTAACTTCTCTCTCGTTAGCATATTATAATCACGTTTATGGTTTTTTTATAGGAATAGATATTAGAACTTATGAAAATTAGTCCTAGACAGTGATATTCAAAGGAACTTTTCGAATCAATGGAGAGAATAGAACACCCTGTTAGTAGCACCAATGATAAAATTGAGAATTTAAAGCAGAAAGTGAAAGAAGAAAGAACTCACATGGATGCTGGAAAACGGTGTCTACCTTCACCGGCACGTGGGGAAGTATCCATTTTTCGTCTCTTATAACAACTTTTCACTTTTCAGCTACAGGGGCATGCAACATCTGAACTGATCAAAGCCCAAAGATAATGTATATTAAAATAAAAACATAGTTTAAACGACTAAATCTATATATGTGGAATTATATACGGACAAAATAAATTAGAAATAGGAAACCATCTATGGTCTATGTAAAGATGCAACGTGTAAATTTTCACGACCTCATCAACCTCAAAACCACAATCCTCAGAGATTTTGATCGGTAGACAAACTAAAGTTATTATTATAAAAAATGAGAGTGGGAGAGAGATGGAGAAGAGGTTGAGATATCTCGAAAAAACACACATATTTGAGAGGCTTGTCGAGAACAAAGATAAAGAGATGGAAGGGACACATTATGGAATAGTTGGGGAGTTTGAGTCAATGTAGACAGCCTGACAGAGTAACTTCCTTGAGAATTTTATTTTTCTTCTTTCGGTTTCATTTTACTTTTGGGTAGTCACCAACTCTGCCCCATCTTTCAACATATCTTTCTAATTCCTAGTTTTTCTTCTATTTTTAGCCCTTTTCCACTTTGGTGTTGGAGTGAAAACCGTCCTACTTGCACTCAAGTTCCTGATTATGTAAAACAATTATTCAAATTCAATTATTGATTTGTACTTGACAAGCCACTATAGTAATTAATACAAAGAGGACAAGATGTATGTACAATATTATGCTGTACACTTCAATGTCTTCTTATAAAAAAAAATGCAGTACACTTCAACTTTGCACTTTTAGTAGTTAGGGAGGTCAAATTAGTTAGGCAAAGAAAGTATTTATGGTACTAGCAATGGCTTTTAAGATCTTTTAAGCTTTAATCCATTTCAAGAATAAATGGCAATTAAAACTTCTAAGAATTTTTCACCCTGAACAAATAAATAGTAGTACTTTTAGCATTTTAGGTGCCAAATATGCACACACTTTGCCCCCTTTTTTTCTCAATCATTTATTTAAAGTTTTTTTAGAAAGAAGACTAGCTGTGTAGTGGTTGGAATAAATTAGGTTAACCGTTAATGAAAACAAGTGTTTATTGGATTAAGAGTTAAGGTCCCAATCCATGCATGCATGTTTCATGTCAAATAGTTTACATTCTGAAGTATTCCCTTAAACAAGGAATTATATACTACTTTTCGATCTTATCATACATATATTTGGCACCTAATTAATCTTGAATTTTTATTGCTCAGGACTCGGGTTTCAATCCTAATCCCCTTACCTTGATAACAACCACACGATAAATTTCTTATCCGCTGTAGGTAAAGTTTCTTTTCATTACAATTTTCTCTTTATGTTAAAGTACACAAGCATTTGAAGAAATTGAGTGGCTGACAGCATTAAACAAATTTAATTTACTATTTTGTTGTGTTTTCATTATTATCTTATACTGACAAAATTAACCATCCCTTAAATTGATGATATCCATTCAAGTGTCCTTTCACACTATTTCACCAAACCTCCTGTTTAGTCACTATCAATCAATAATATTAAATGTAAAAAATACAGTAAGAAGGTTAATTAAAGGAATGGTATAATATATATACGCTTGTCAATCAGCAAAAGATCATAGAACATTGCATCAGTTGACCACCCGTGCTCCCTTCCAATTCAAACTTTTATTTTTGCTCTACTTTGTGTCTTTGCTCTCAAGTTAAGGCATATATGTAGCATGAAGAGATAAAGTATCAGGAAGAAATTTTCATGTATGAAGTGCCAAAGGGCAAATGCAATGTTGTAAAAAAATTGTTAGTAGCAAGGCCTCAGCCACAAAAAAGGTCCAAACCATAATAAAATGAATCTTCTAAAACCAGAGGCAGAACTGGTGGCAATCTTATAAGAGTGGGTACTGATATGGAAATGTTCATACAGTCACACCCATCAGTGAGAATGCATGATACACAAGAATAAAAAAAGGAAGGGAATATTATATATAGAGAGGTGCAAGACTATGTGATCAAACGGACAACACCTTGGTTTGAATGTGCCAAAGAGAATTGTTTGTTTCTGAAGAAAAAGGATAGTTGTGGAGAAGAAAAATGGACAACACCTAGGGTTAGGGGGTAATACTTGTATTAATTCAAATTACAATTATTAGTCAAGCCATGTTTGAATTGGGATTAATAAAAGATACAGAATTATTTCGAACAAAAAGAAACAAATGAGTTAACGACCCTTAACATCCACACAATTATAAACGCATAGACAACTACGATTTTTAGTCTAAGATAAATATTATTTTTATATATTTAAAATTTATAGTAAATAAACATTTTTTAATATATAACTTATATAATTAAAAATATAATAAAAAAATAGTTGTAAATATATAAATTATATTTTAGATTTATAATAAACAATCTAAATTGTGATATAAGATATTTTATCTATTTTTTTAAAATAGTAAAGTTCAATTTAAAAATAGAATAGTTTTTCTCCATAGAAAAAGAAAAGATATAAAAGAGAGTATATTTAAAGAGATGGATGGTTAAGAATACAAATAAAGATAAAACAACAGTAGTTTGGAATGATTGAGATATAATATTTTGGTTAATTATGAGAGTAGTATGTAAAATACGAATTTAAATAGAGAAGTAAAAAAAATCTTTAAAACGTTTAATTAAAAAAGTGAAAAGAGTGTGAGTTTGATCTTCAAATTATTATTTTAATTTACAATATTGGAGTAAAATTTTACTTAATGATTTCAAGGAGAAGAGGAACATGCTTGTTTTGGCGTTTGGCCACCAAACGTGGGTTAAGTTTGTTTCTCAAACACACTGATTCATCTGGTTTGGCGTTCTTCTCATCATTATGTTCAACACAATTATGCCGCAAACAGTATGTTGGAGCGAAAGCGAAAAATCGAAACTTTTACGTCCCAACTTTGGCCATTAGAGAAGTAAATGAAAAACCTCAATTTCAACAACCACTTTTAACCTTATCTTTACTACTATATTTTTTACCTCTTATATTTTAACCTTTCCCGTGAGTTTAATTTCATGTTAGTTACATGGCCATATAAATAAAAACATATATTCATGTATTTATATATTTCAACCATATTATAGTTTACTTACAATAGTATTTTAAGAATGTTATAATAGTAGTATTATAAATAAATAACTACAGCAGTGTTAAAATTTTATTATTATTTTTAATATGAAATGTACTCCTTGCATTTAATGTGCATTTCTATTTTCTCACTTGAATTTCCTTGCATCAAAGATTTAAAACATTAAAAAATTTGCAATTTTATGTTATATTAATTGAGGAACATTGACGTTACATTATGAAAGTCTTTTCTAGTAAATTATAAATCTAGTGAATTTTTCTTCAAAAAATAATTCTAATAGTGATTTAATTTCTCTTAAAAAATAATGAAAGATAAGAGCTTCTAATTAGTTAAAATTACTGACTATAGAAAATTATATTCAAATTGTATGATATATATAAACTTTTATCGTGATATTTCTTGTCATCTTGTCCATCCCTTTCTTTCTTAGAGTAATCGTTGTTTATAGGGAAGTAACATATCATTTTTATTTTTTAGGGCACAACTAATTGAAGATATACATATGTGAAAGAAAAAACTTGTAAAAAAGAGAATTAAGGCTCATAGTTTTCAAGTTTCAAATAAATTTTAGTCAATGATAGAAAGAGCTTTAGAAAAAGAATGTTACTCTAATTCCTCTTGTTCTTATATTCCTTCAACAAATCAGAGAAAATATATAACAATTTTGTTATATATGTTTTGTCCAACATGTAGTTATCTTGGACTTCTTGGTAACAATCAGGTTTTATGCAACCTAAATCCAAATTAGTCATTGTCCTTTTAACATATAAAGATTTCGAGCCATTTCGGTTGCCACTTGCATTGACATGTCCATTGGTGGTTTAATAAATAAGTGTTTATTAGACTATTAAAATATAAATAATTAAAACATTTCCTAAAAAGTATGAAGTGGTTAAATGCAACACGGATGCTGCCATTTTCCAGGAAGATCAGAAGTTCGATGTAGCAGCATGTATCAGGGATAGCAATGGCCTCTTTTGTCGTCACAGCTACAAAGCTTGGTTTAATGGCATTCCAGCGCCTTTGGAAGCAGGATTCTTATATTGGATCGAGAATGCTAATTTCAATAGCATCTTTTTGGAGTCTATCAAGGCCAAGAAATTCCAGAACAATGAACAATGAAGCTGGAGACATTCTTCCTAAATGTGCTCTGAAGTTACCTTCTTTTGAAAACTGTTGTGTTCAATTTGTAAGTCGTTAAACCAATTTAGTTGCTCATTTCTTAGCAATAACATCTAAATCCCTTTGCTTGCCACCATTTCTTTGATCAATGTCCTTCTTGTATTCACCCTATTATTCTCATTGATTTAATATAAGTTTCTTTCATTAAAAAAATAAGAGTACAAAACATAAAATTTTATTTTAATTATCATTTGTAAATAATATATAAGTAAAACTAAAAATATATATATTGTTATTTATAATATATTTTTACTATAAAAGCATTATAGGTTGATGTTTTATAATAGAGAAAATTACTTTTTAAAATGGCTTTGTATGGTATAACAGGGAAAATACACTTGAAAATATTAGTGGCAAGAACGTTGTATACTCCACATGACCGTCAGTCTCCATAAAATTTTATTCATGGATTATGGTAAGTTCTTTTAGCCAAATAATTGAAACAAACTAAACAATACAATCAATTCTTGTTTTAATTTTTTTTTATCTAATAACTCATACCTCAATTAAGTGATGTCAATACAAAAAATATTTAAGAATTTTTTCGCTCTCATTCTAATTAAATCAATCCCAAAATTAATTTAACGGCTACGGTCTCTCAAATACTTCATCAGCTTCAATAACTAGTTTATCATAATAGGAATTAAAAGTCAACCATTAATATATTTCTAACTCAAATAGTTGTTACTAAAGTTAAAGTTAAAATAGATTTGAAACATCTAAAATATTTGAATAAATATTTATGAAGATTATTTGTTACGACCATTGTTGTAATTAATAAAATAATTTTTTTATTAAATAATATGTTCTTGTCACTGAAAAAAAAAAATATGTTCTTGTCAAAAGAGTTAGTTATAATTGTGAATCTTATGGTTTGTTAACCGTTTTATAAGGGTCTGACTGAAAAAAAGGAATAATGTTTTCTTGATTTTTTGAAAGATAAATACCTTCAATGAAGTAAAAAAAAAATGAAAAGGACTAATCATAATTTGAAATAAATGGAGTGCATTACAATTTTATTTATGTTACGTGTATTATTAAATAAATAATCTTTTCTAAAACATCCGAAATAGAGAATTAATCTTCTTCATGGTGGTATATAGGGTAATTTGATTTTCACTATCGAAAGTAAGTCGCATGGTTCTTAGATATGGTAGATCATTGATCTTTATCCAAACACCATCAAATCTACTTACCTCACAATTCGTTCTTATCTCTACATTATTTAAACGACTACTAGTTTTTTTTTATTTATTTTTTATTACTTTTCCAGTGTGGTTAGGGGAAAAAGAAACACAAACATATGTATACGTACGTGATTTCTGAAATGAGTTGTTGGAGCCACGCGTAAGAGATGAAATATAAATTTATTATATTTTTCTTTTGCTGATTAAACATCTTAAGCCTTTATTGTTATACTTTTTTATTCACATACTTTTTATTCGTTAAAATTTATTGAAAAATTATTAAATATTACACAAGACTAATCAAATTTTATGATTTTTAATCAATTTTAACTAATAAAAATTATATTCAAAATAGTATATATAAAATATATTCTTAGAATTTCTCTTATGATTATTGATTCGTAACAAAATATAATACTACAAACTTCCTATAACTAAGTACTTTAGAGTTTGATAGTTTGTTTAAAGTTTAAAGGGCATATCTAACAAGTTAAGTTTTAAAGATATTCGGAGAGAAAATTTTATTATTTATAAAAATTTTACTTGACTTATCTCTCATAGAAGTTATATGCTAACTTATACAAAATTCAAATTACTAAATTGTTCTTATATCTTTTTTTCTTTTGAAATAAAAATAATATTAATGAAAGTCGTTGAAATATTGGTAAAAATACAAAAACGAATTCATACTTTTTAAATAAATCATTTAATTTGAATTATTTAATATATATATATATATATATATGCATTTTAAAAAATATATTAAACAATTTTATTTCAGAATTTTTAGACACTCGTTATCAAAACTAGAAATAGAATAATTAAATCTTGTAATTGAATTGTTCCTTATCCTTAGTAGTCATTATAATAACAAAAACAAAAGACAATAGATGTTATTTAATGATTGAAAAAGGTATTACTTGTTGACTCTTTGTCAAATATATCAAGCTACATATGTAATATAATGGTATGGTTAAGTATCGAATTTCATAGGGATCATATTCAAAGTTATTTAGTAATTAAGTAATTAGTGACTCAAATTGAATCTTATTCATTGATTAACTACAAGTATAAACAAAAAGGAATCAACTACAAAGCAAGGAACATCAAGGTTAAGAAAACAAACTCTCAAAGTTGTGAGATGGTGTTGTAATGAGTTAATGAATGTGGTGGGAGCTCCGCTTGCCAGAAATATTCTTGATGTATTCTTCACAAATTTTTCTCTTTTAACATTAATATAATTATTACCCGTATCTATTAGTCTATTATAATCAAGATCTCTCGAGCGAAAGAACCTAAATCACTCTCAATTCCTTGATGATTTATTACTAAATTATTTGTATTAAGAGTAAAGATGCATGGACAGGCTAAAGAAGATCACTCTATCCCTATATATGACTCACTTTAGATATTCTTTCCAAATTCTTAGCATATAAACATTTTCCAATATTTATATCCTAAAACAGTGCATAAAGATGGATGATCAAACCATAAATATGTGAATAAGCATCGGGATGAATAATAATAACTACATTATATTAAAAGATGGTTTAGAATCATTACATTAAAGAATGTTTGGTTTTTAGAGCTCCTAACAACGGGTGGTTTTAGCCTCTCATTGTTATGAGAGACTTACAAATATAAAAGTGGGATGAAAGAGAAATGGATTGAAATAGATTGGTCAGAGTTCTAGAAATGAATTTTCCTTTCACGGGCTTCTTTGCTTTCCTTTGCTTCTTTGTTCCTCTGCTTCTTGACTTTTCTTTGTGTGTAAGGAAACAAATGTTTTCTTTCTTTTTATATGTTTCACCAACTGATTGATCAATCAGGACTATCTTGTGCACTCAGTGCAACACTTGTGTTGAGTGCACATGTACAACTAAATCAAATGGTCATGCGCTAAGAGCAGGATGCATGCTTAGCACACTTGCTCATGACATATGTCTTTCAACGTGACTTCTTGCGCTAAGTGACTTGTTTAGACTGAGTGGTTTTGACTCATTGAGCGAGAAGGTTGCGCTGAGCGCGACACTTCAATTCACCAATCCTCTTTCATGTCTTTACTACAATTATACACAAAATACAACAAGAATTACTCTAAATCATTAACTTTAGCATTTGTTGGATAATAAAAAAAACTAAATTTCTATTATTTTAACACAAAATAAGAAATAAAAAAAAATAAATTCATTATACAAATAGCATAAACATAACACTTGTCATTACTATATTAAAAACAATACTATATATCAAATTCTAAAGAAAGTATATTTAATTAACTCAATAATTGACGTGTGCCAATTGACCAACAAAGAAAAGGTTAGGTGGATTATGAACGTCCGTAATGTGATGCGATATGCATTATTTACAGATTTAGCACTTCAATACGTGTGTAGAAATGAAACGATGAAAGGGAAAGACATGCATATAGTTGTAAGCAAAGAAGGATAATTGGATTAAAAATTAAGACAGAAAGGGACGTGTTTGTTTGTCGTATACGTCACCAAGTTTCCCATGGTTTTGTTGCCACATGTTTTTTCCATTGCCACTGGTTTCATTTAAATGCGTATACTGGGTACAGCTTAATCAATGTTCCCATTAATTTTCTATCTCTTGGTCCCTTTGAAAACGTAGCCTCTCATCCATAACTTATTCATGTCTATATCATTCTGTCAAGTCACTTTTTTTGGATAGTATTTATTGGAACTGTAGAGACGGTTTTAAATGTTTCTCAATATGATAGTAGACATTAACATACTCATCACATTTGTCCTTCTCTCTCTTTTTATTTGTGTGGGTGATAAAATCTTAAAAATACAATGAAATATACAAAGAAAACACAAAATAGACCGGGCCAAATACTGAACCTTAGCTAGCTTGCCAGCACACCACATGCAGTGAGGGGCACCAAATTTTGTGGACTCTAAGCAGTAAAAACAAATTGAATTAGAGGATGGCTAGATTCCCAGTTTTATTTCTTCTATTTATTTATGTGCTAGGTTGTTGTTTTCTTACATGAACACACGTAATTCCTAGGATCAGAAGCTACAACTACTTGACAACTTACTATAATGGAAACCCTTATCCCAAATTGGCTGTCTTTGTGTTCATAATTGCTGCTACTACATGACTAGGATGGATGTGATGACACTCTCTCAAACTTCTTGTGCTTGCGGAAGGAATAAGATTCACTAAAATTAGCCTAATTGTTTGCAATGGACACAAGTAAGATTAAATTTAATATTGATTTAATTTAAACTATTTAAACATTTCAATCTAAATTAACTAAAATTTAATTTAAAATAAATTATATATCCTTTCTTATGCGCTTCACTTAACTCATTTTAAAGGGAAACAGCTATATACTGTTTTTTGTATATTTACGCAACATTTCAATCCGTACAAATTATTATTGAAATATTTATGGTTAATCAATTAAAGCTACGAAAGAGAGCTAAATTAAGAATCTAATCTTATAAATATTGTTTTGGATTGGAGTTGATACCCAACTCACATAATGGATTATCTTGACGGAAAGTGCCTCAGCTTCATAATACGTACGTAGTAGATTATACATTGATCCAGAGTAAATTAATCTTTTTGAATATATCAAAATAAATTATCATTGTCCTCAAGGACCATTAAACCCTGTCTTAGAGAATCTAACCCTTCTCTAACTTCTATAAATAGAGTTAAATATCACCGATGTGTATATCATGTAAGCATTTTAATATAAATTCTCACTTAGGTGAAATTCTTGACTCGGACTTTAATCGGAAAAAACCTTCAAACCTCGATCCATTTGAAAAACACTAGAGTTAAGATTCATCAAGAACAGTTCTAGACCTGCAGTCAACCTTAAATATGTCAGCAGTCCATCCTAAATACATAATCTTGGTCCATCTCTGACAAATCAAATAATATTTTACAAAATTATCATTACAAGAATTATTTATTTTATTTTATTGAGAATACAAGAAAATTTTAAAATAATATGTTATTAATAGTTCATACTGTTACTAAAAGAATCTTTTCACATTAAATCATCACTACTATATTTAGGTTACTTTTGTATTAGTAACGTGATTTTTAAATGTCACAAATTATTTTAGATTGACGATAATATTGTCAATAATATTTACATAATAACAATTACAATATAATTTTTCACCGGTAAATATGATAAATAATGATTATTTATTCGTTATTAATAAGATTTTAAAATAAACATAATTTCAATTTTTAACTATGAATAATTAACATATTGTATAATTGGAAAACTATTTTCTTATTTAATGAATACACTTTTCAAGTCACTTATCTTTTTGAGTTTACAGGTTACATGACTAAGAAATTGGACCTTGGATCTAGTGTTTTTGGAATAAAATTCTACTCTACTTATAATATTTGGTTGTTGGATATAATTATCTATGATATAAGGTTTCGTTGACAATATGAATGTGTTAGCCATTTATACATAATATATTGTGTATATTTTGCAGTTGAAACTTAGGAGGAAGAAATGGTGTCGCATTTTAAAGTAAGGAAGACTTGTAAACTAGGATTTAATTATTGTTTTGGTTCTTATAACTGCAACAATTTTTCTTTTTATTTCATACAGTTTAAAACATTCAATTTTAATTCCTATAATTAAATTTTTACCCTTTTAATTTTTGCTGTGTAAAGTTGTGTTACGCAATACTTTCATATCTAGATCTTTTAAAATCACTATAAAACTAAAACTAACGGTGTAAAATCATAAACAAAAAAGCACAATCCCCACAAGTTAAACCCAATAGAGCCTTATTTTTTAATTTATGACAATTAAAAATTATCAAAATATCTTCTTAGTGATATTGCATCACTAGTTTTAATTTTGTAACAATTTAAAAAATCTGAAAATGACATGTTAGATAGATCAGCAAGGACCAAAAGGATCAACGGCAAAATAATATTATTATATCCTACCGATGCAATAAATAACATCTTACAAATTGGATAAAATAGTTATCATATCCTATAATATCCCGGACACGAAATTAACTCTTAATGTAGGAAAAAATTACGTTTAACTTTTAACTTAATAAATATCTATGTATTGTCATTATAAATTTTTTCATTTATCAATAAAAAATTGTTAGTATAACTTTTAGATAGTTATTAGAAAAATTAACAGGCGTATAGTTTATGATTAGACACAAATGTAAAGAATTTTTAAACCGATAATACATGGCATTTTTTTTTGTCCTTCAAGTAACTTATTAAGTGATACTCCATATTGTAAAAAATAAATACATTTATTATTATTGGATTGAAATTGATAGTTCAGACAACACATTTGATCATAAATCGCACATAGTTTCCTTCTGTTTTACTTTTTAAAAAGTTAGATCTTCTGTTTTATTAAAGATTACGAGAAATATAGTAATCAAATATTGAACTGTATTTTTTCTATCAAAAAAATATATTGAACTGCAATTGCCCATAAAAAAATATTAAACTGTAATTTTAATCTATAATCAAAAGACCTGTCTCTATGCATAACTTTTTTATTATTATTATCTCTATGCATAACTTTTTTTATTATTATCTCTGCATAACTGTCATCATTTAATTAAAGAATCTTTTTTATAACAATGACAATAATAACATTTAAATATGAAATCTTGTAGGAATTATAAGGTTGAGCTGTGATAAAGGAAGAAGATAATGAGTTTGAATTCATGTTACTAACAATTAATGACTGGTAACATTTATACCCATAAAAGAATCTGAAATCTTGTACAAATTATTCAAAATTTGCCACCAAAACCACTTTTTATTCAGTAAAGAAGATTTAAAATTATCAATATAATAATTTTCGTCCCAATTTGTGAAAACATTTTCAGTTGGTACTTTATTTCAATCTAATTTACTGGCTATAACACTGATGTAAACGATGTTAAATATGATTATGCATATACGAATTAAATTACTTATGTACAAGGATCAAACTGAAAGTAGACATTTCATAGTTAAAGAAGAAGAAAAAACGTGCAGTGTGGAGCACGGAGCAAAAGAAGGAATCATGTAATCTTTCCTTTCCAATGTTATCCACATCGATCATTTAAACGTTGCACGTTTTATATTTAAAACATGCAAATATATGACTTGTGTCTTCTCAACATTTCTAAGTTCGAAAAGGAAATTAATGCTATATTGTCTTAGAAACTACAAGTAATTCAAGGAGATTCTTAAATCAGAAATATATGAAACTCGTGATCACAATTTTTTGGCATATCCCTTCTTACCTACATCTTCTATTCCTTTGAACCAGAAAACAGAAGAAAAAATGAAACGGAGAAGGATATTCTTTTATTCGACAATAGGATTCTCAAGTGGATTACAAGCACTTTTTGCTCACAAAATACTAAAATTTTAAAATCCACGTAAGAAGTGCTCTTATTTTATGGCACTACCATAAGTGGCAATAAAAAAATACTTGTGATGATGATCACTGAATTTATCAAAAAGAACTCCAAAATTGCGACCAAAATTGGTTATAGTAGTTCTTAGAATAAGCAGAGACTACTCCCCTAGCAACAATTTACACTCATGTTAGATAATTGACTTGACAAACCAGATCCACCACCATCCAAATCCCTTTTCTTTGGCTTCAGTAATGGAGGTACCCAGTTACCAATAATATCAGGATCAGCATGTTCATGATCATCACCAATGGCATCACCTTTTTCTCCCACATAACCTGCATGGCTAGGCTCTTTAGGACTCACAGAGAGCCACTTGGCTTGCATGTATGAGGTGGTTCTCCATGGTGGCACGTGGAGACCCTTCTCTCTTAGGCACTGTTTGGCAGCAGAACATAGCAGCGAAATTATCTTGCACAGTTTGCTCTCAATCGCAACAAAAATCACTGGGACCGAGTCTGTCAATTCTTTGTAGTGTTGTGTTGGCCTCGCAACTTCAAATTGGGACCTAAAGTCTATATCCACTATCAGCCTCATAGGTTTGGCATAATTCTCATCATCCTCTGTTATCACTTCAATATACTCGTACTCACCTGCTAAATGTTACACAAACAAACAAGTTTTGAATACAAGAAAGTAATTAATGAAAAGCTCAATTTCATTTCATAGTAAATATGTAGCACCACATTAATTTTGACATTTAAATGACAATTTCAAAATTTTAACATAAGATCCACCAAAAGGGTCCATCATGTCTAATTCAAATTTTGATATCTCCTTAGCATAGTTAACCAGATAATCCAAATATGTAGCAAATTAATGGAGCCAAAGGATATTTGGATATACGATTCAATTTGAATATGGGGTAACAAAAATTGAATTAGATGTTGAGAAAAGGCAGAGAAAGAAAGACCCACCAGCAGGACAACCCAAAGAGGTGGCCCAAGAGGTGTGGCATATAGAAGCATTGAGGCCATCCATTTTCATCCTCATAACAAGCCATCTACTGAGACTTGTTGTTTTCTCAGCACCCTTTCTACCTCTCATATGCTTCAATACACACTTCAATACCTTAGCCTCACATGCTGTATCACCATCACTCCTTAGAATATCCTGAAAACATAGAGAGCAAAAAAACACATGAGACAACCTTAAACCAAGACAAAACATTGAATTCATTGAACAGCCAGTACCTGTAGAATAAAATATTGAGTTCGGTGGTTTAAGGTGTGGCAATTTGAGGAAGTGGAACTTGTGGGGGATGTTGATTCGGATTCTATAAAATCTTGCACCATTTGTACCAACTCGTCTTCCTCTAAACTTCCCATCTGTTTTAATTTCTCTTCTCTACTATAGTCAAAGACAAAGAGAAGAGCGTAGTGGAAACTCGTGGGAGGTTCGTATTTATTATATATAAAGAGGTATGGCGGTGGAAACAGCACCTGTGTGGTGACAGATCATAGATATATGTATGAGGCCCAGCACTGATGATAATGTAAATCTATTAAATAAAACAAAAGGAACCAAAAAAAAAAAAAAAAGTTGATAGATAGCGGTTAAAAAACATGTTGCTAAGGTATACTGTCGGAATATCCTTATCTTAATTCGTTGGTTTAATAACCATGAAAGTGACACAACTAAGTGTTTTCAATGTATTCTAGAACTTACTCTGAAGGTTTCCAATTCAGTGATGGATGATGTTTAACTCACCTGCTAAGTGCTAATGCAATATATACACGCAGATTCGCTATCCGAAAGTCATTAATTATAATATCGATTAATTCGAGTGAGGATAATAAATTTAATTAAGGGAATAAAAATCTATTAAACCATTTTTTTTGTTTTAATTAGACTTTGAACTTTAGACTTGAACTAGAATTTTTTTTTGAAGGAAACATAGTCCACGCCACTTCAACCATTTTGATTGGTTCCATATGGTTTACCGAGGACTTGGAGTATTTCAAACTTTTTTCAATATAATATAATAACGTTATCATATACCCAAGTTGTTGATCCTGGACTCTGACATCGTGTTTGCTTCCACTTTTTTACGTGCATTCCTAGATATTTTCCATGTCCATTTCAAATTTTACGCAGAAGCTGGGGGGAACTGCATCAATTGGACCTGGATAATCGCATCAAAAAATTGGAAGCAAATATGCATTGAGTTGTACTCAATCAGATTTTCTTGAAATGATCAGAAAAGAAGAATCTATCCAAGGTCATCAATAAATATATATCAGTATCATTGTATCGGTACTAAATATATTTATCCTTAAAAATTATATATTTATTGTTTGATTTTAATTTATTTGAATATAATATTAAGTCTGTTTTTTTTTTCAATTCAAGTTGTATCGATTATTATTATTATTTTGTTTTAAGAATATTAAATAATACATCAAATATATAAGAAGTTAAATGGTATTTTTCTAAAATTTATTTTAAAATTCTCCCAATCTATGACTTCATTTGATTTTATTTTTTAACCTTTTATTTATTTCATATTAATATTTCTTGACTGTTCGTATTTCAATATTTTAATTTTTAAAATTTGTATAGGTATTGTTAATAAATTTTAAAATAAATAGTGATTAAAAACACAATAATTTTTAATAAACTAGAAAAATACTATTTCATTATATGTATTGATCTTAAATAGAAAAGGTGAAATTATAAACATAGAATATTATTAATTATTATTCTCTTAATTTTTAAGTTTTATCATCTATTAATCTTTAAGCTTTCCATTTTCTATCATAACTTGTGCTTAGCTTTCCACACTTTGCTTCTTATTCTGGCATACTTCTCAATTGGGCCGCGTATCTCTTCTATTTGGGAACTGCTAGGGCACCTGCATTTTTACTGATACATCCAACATAACATGCAAAATTCCAATTTTACCCTTTCAAAAGCCCAATACAGATTAACAATCCATAGGCCCGATACGGATTGCCAATCTGTACATGGCCCATAATATTTTTTTTATTTTTTTTTTCAAAAATATAATTTATGAATTAATGGTTTAAGCAGGAATCAAACCTATAATTTTTATATTATTAGTACAATATTTTAACTAATTGAGCTAATAGACCAATTATGTTAAGAAATAATTAATGTCGCTATATATAACACTAAAATTTCTAATGTATATTTAATGAACATGTAAATTTACATAATAAATTTTGTGATAATTAATTTTTATCTAATAATTAATTTGTTTACATATATAAATTGTAAATAAAAATCATAGGTTTAATAGAAATTTACATATGTTAAAAAAATATCAAATTTGTTTAATTTTCAATTGTCGTAATAAACATCTAAATGCATCATTCAATTAAATATCATAGTTGTTTAATTTTCAATCACAGTAATAAACATTCAAATACATCATTCAATTAAATATTAAATTTTTTAAACTATTAATTACTGTAATAAACATCTAAACACAAAATTCAGTTAAATATCAAAAAAATTTAATTATCAAATTTTATAAATAAATTAAATGTATAAAAAATCTAAAAAATTATAATTTTTTTTAAAAAAATTAAATCATACGGATTGACAATCTATATGGTTCATATGGATCGCCAATTTGTATGTTTTAAATTTTTTTAATATGCACCCTTCTTCCCCCGCGACAAAAAACTACTAAACTTCATCGTATATCCGTAAACAACGCACGTACACCATTGGCGACAACAAACACTCACAAAAGAATGCTAATGGAAACAAGTTATATTAAGGGAGTGTGATTTTATGAAGAGAGAAAAAACACTGCAAAAATGAAAAAGTTAATCTACTATTTGTAACCAAAAATACCCATAAGGGCATTTTTGATATTTTTGAAAACTGCTGGGTACCCCAAGCAGTTCACCCTCTCATGGCTAATGTTAATTTCGGCCCATCTTGTATCTCATTGGGCTCCATCTCTTGTCTTTTAAATCCGGCCCACTTTGTCTTGTATTTCACTTGTTGAGGTATAAAAAAAAAACTTGTACCACTCGTTACAACAGAAACAAAAATATATGTTAATGGTATGTTTGGTTGCATGGAAATAAAGTACAGAAAAAACATACAAATAACAAAAAAAAAAAAAAATTGTTTAATGGAAGAAAAAGGGAAAGAGAGAGGGGGAGAGATAACTTCTAAAAACAAAAAATTAAAATTTTATTCTCTTTTACTTTTTCTTACTTTAAATTTTAAAATTTTCTCTTTCTTCATCTTTTTTTCCATCCAACTAAAGTTAGCATAAGAATAAGGATTCACATGGAAAAAAGTAGAGAGCAAAGAAATAGAATAAGAAAAAATATGGGATAGAAGAGAAAATGAGTAAAAAAATAATAGATTTTTAAAATATTTAGACTAAAAGTAAGAAGTATAAGAGAAAGAAAAGTTAAGTTTTTCCTCTACATGCTTGGTTGAATAGAAAATTAAAGAGAGAAAAAATGATTTTTTAAAAGACATGTTTGCCCTAGTGTGTATATATATATAATAATAATACTTTTTAAAAATAATATAATATAATATTTTAAAAAAGAAATATTATCATAAAAACAAGTAACTTGTTTCCCACCCAAAAGTGTAAATAGGGAAATAATATTTTTTTTATCAAAGGTTCTAAGACGGAAGCACTTTATGTATAAAAAAACACAAGGCAGCATTGTGGTTTATTAACAGGTCTATTATCGTAAATTTAAGCAATCTTTTTTCTATCTTATCAGTTTTATTTTCATTGGAGAAGAGATTTTATTTTTAAGCGAGTCTCCATTTTCTCTCTTTCTTACTTCTCTTTCCTGTCCAGATAATGTAAAATTACTTTTTCTCTTCTACTTTTATCCTTATTTTCTCACCGCTTAAAATCAATTAAACCAAACCATGTGTAAGTTTTCATATGTTGATATAATTAGCGAGTTATATTGATACATTATTATTGATAATATGATGTTTCATATTAACGAATGATTAATATATATTATGAATGCATATATTATTAGTATAATGTATTTCAATGATAGTGTAAACTTATAATGTTCATACTAAAGATGCTTTTACTTGTAAAAATAAAACACTAAGGCCATATTTGATTGTTGAGGGGGGAAAATTGTGTGAAAAGTTTCAAAATTTTAGCATGGGTTTCACATTTTCATATATCATTTTAATTTAAATCTTTCTTTTTAATTATATTTCTTTTATTTTCTTTTTGTTCTATCGAGCGCTACATAAAGATATTGTTAGAAATCTGTTTAGAGACTTCTAAATAGAAAATCTCACTTTCAGATGCAACAAACATAAAAAGGAGAGTAAGAGATGGATTAGTAGTGAAACTTGACTGAGTTCCAAAAACCCGAGTTAATTTTGGTTAAATAAAAAATTTATCAGCATGTTTTTAATAATTAACATTTTTCATTAGTGTGACATTTTTTTAATTAAGAACTAAAGTCTTCACTATATAGTACTTTCACCATTAGACACTAGATACTCTAATTATCTAGATGCTCCAATTACTTGGAAATTTAGTACAGAGAGCATTAATAAAAAAAAATGCCATAAGAGCTTCGTAAGTATTAAATACTTTTAAAATGCTTGAAAAATCATTAAAAGGATATAAAACTTTGATGAATTACGAAGATTCATTAAAAAGATATAGAAACTTTCTGATGTAGAGTATGTTTGGTTCACATTCAAATGCCTTCAACGTGAGTTTAATGGTGGTCAAACTTAATTTTTCCTTTGATCATGATGTTTGGTATTATGTTGAAGACGTGATTCTGTGATTCAGATCTGAGTCTGAAAGAATCTACATAAGTGTGGTTTTTGCGTCAATTAAAATCGATTCTCTCTTGTAGACATGTTATCTTTCGAAGTTTATCCTTTCCTTTCAAACCAAACTCAATCATCTCCCCATGTTCATTTGTACCGCTATTGATAGTAGTTAAAATCCTTACTTGATGCCATTCAAGTGATTTAACAAGAAAATAGTCATGAGCTAGTTTAGACTTGAAGATAGTCATTTACTTCCCTTGCGAATTGCTAATTACTAATGAATAACTTTCCTTTGTAGCAACTTTATTTTCCTTTAAAATAGAATGTGTGATAATGAGAGTTTTTATGGTACCACAAAAAAAATTGAAATTTTTTATACTTTGATTTTTTAACCAATAAAATTTTCATGTCATTTATCTTCCCAATAATTAAAGAAACTTTTATTTATTTTAGATTAGTCCTTGATTAATTAATTTTAAAAAAATATAAAATTACAACTATTTTAAATTTAAAAAATCTGATTAAACATAAGTTTAAAATTTTAAATCCTAATCTCCTTCACCAGGTAAACCACGTTGATTTAATGATTCCTATAGAGTGACTGTTATGTTCAAGAGAAATATAATTATGATTTTGTCTCTTTAAAGTTTACAGTCACAACAACAGGATTTGATCGGAGAAAAAAATGACAACATGAAAAAACATCATGCTCGTCTTCATTTGAATCTTGATTGGTAGAGAGACTTGAACTTGAGTGAGATTTGAGAGCCTCATCCCTCACACTGGCGAATATGAATTAATAGTTCTATTTATAGTTAAAGTGTACCTAATAGTAATACTAACAAGAACATCTAAAAGAGACAAAAGTTTCATCTTTCTTCAATACAATTATGCTTTTGGAACGAAATCACAATTTTATATGAGAAATTTTATAATACCAATAAAGGTTAATTCCTTATAAACAATATTAATACATTTGCAATTCTATTTCTTTTTAGTGCAGTAGTCACTTTAAAAGAGTTAGCGTAATTTATAGGGTGAAGAAGATTAGGGATCAAACTTCTAAACTTATGTTTCGTTAGATTTTTAATTTAAAATAGTTGTAATTTTTTTTTAAAACAACATTTTAATTAATCAAGGACTTTTGAAAGAAAAATGAGAAGCCAAATCACATAACAATTTTATTGCCTAAATAATCAACAGTATCAAAATCCCAAAAAAATTTAGGGTATCATAGAAACTCTCTCATGATAATTACTTGTGAATTGTAGTGGTTTAAGTTTTTTTTTTTTTTACAGCAATTATAATGGTTAAGTTAATATTATATTGTTTGTGTTTTTTAAATAACTTTTAAAACGTTTCAGGGGTCCGTGAATAAATGACAGAGGAAGTTGAAAATCATGGATTAAATAAAATTTTAAATATAGTCTATGTAATTTAATGTTTTTTTACTTGTAAAAAAATTATTTTTTAATTTTTGTAAATTAAGTTTCTTTTATTTTTAGTTCGTAAACTATTTTATATAACGTTTTGAATAATAAAAAAATGTTATATAAAATATTATAAGGACGAAAAACAAAACAAACATAATTTATAAGGATTAAAAATAAAAAAGTAATAAATTACAAAGATTAAAAAAATATTTAAACCTTAAGTAAATAATTATTATTTTTCAAACCTAAATAATTAACTTTTTATAAGATAAATAATAATGAATTAATGTTATGTAAAGAAAAATCAAACTATTTAATATTAAATTATATATATATATATATATATATATATATATATATATATATATATATAATTCAAATGATTAACACAGTCATTTAAGGTCTCGTCGTGATTATATAAGTGAAAACGATTTATTTAACAGTAGAATTCATGTTCAATTTTCATTATATGCAAAATTTTCTCGGACTACTAGTTAGACATTTCAAATGGGATTAAATTCTAATCTAGTAAATTAGTTGGAGACTCCTTTATCTCTAACCTAAGATAAATAACAATAAAAAAAGTCTAAATAAAAAAATTATGCATAGATATTAAAATCTATTTGAGTAATTATACACCTAAAATCAATTTTGAAGGAAAGTTTTCAAACAATTTTATGTGGCCAAATCAGTTTTTTAATGTGTTATCCAAACAAAATCACATTACAACAAACTCATGTTTTCTTAAAATCAATTTTGCAAAATTATGTTGATTCAAAATCAAGTTTACAAACATCCAAACACAGTCAAAACCAGATAAATATCCTTTAATATATGAAGTTTTGAAAAGTCATCAAAGAAAAATAAAAACCTGGCTCTCTCTTTCAGTAGAAAGTGCTCCATCCAAATTGCCAATTATGGCCACATTGAATGATGGAGATCCTATGCTATCAAGTATCATCAGAAAGTCACATTTGGTTCTATTGTTTGGTTTGCTCCATTGAACCCATCACAATAATGCCACCTCCTGCCGTCTCCCCCCATCTAGGCTATTATTTCCAAATTCAAATGCCGGTAGCTTCACATGGAAAATCAATTAATATCTCCATAAATGGTTCCAACCACCAAGCATACAACTGAGCTAATGCAATTTCTATCGAGTACATCCAACCATACTAGTAGTACGTAGTTCTTTCTTGATGCATCCCTGGCTAGTTATGGTCTTCTGATCCTTCTGTACTAGCTCGATTCAAGATGAACTTCTGTGGGATATATCCAAATATTATCCACTATATCGTAAACAAGATTGGGCAAAATGCAACTCGTGGAGAATTTGAGGCCAAACAAAGCATGTATCTCACAAATTGGAATATATACACACAAATAAAAAATATTAAACGAAGCAACAAAACATGTGTCTCACAAATTTTACCGTTCCGCCTCTTAATTGCACGAAATTGAGACAGACTGTTTCTTTTGCCATTCTTTTGGCTCAAGACTTTGGCATGTGACTATGAGACAGCATACGGAGTTGCTTTGTTGATAATGATAGTACTATTTATATAGATGCATTTCCTTAATTGATTGGCCATCAGCATCAGGAGGCAATTGCTTCCTCCACTCTTCAAACTGCTTCCTACACTCTTCATAATGAAAAGTGCAGGAAACAATTCCCAAAATGCAGAAAAATAAAACACCCGCATCTGGAGCATAACATCACAAGGTCCAGAAAAGTCCATTTAAAACCAAAGTTCCATTCCATGTATTGATCCCTTGATTTAATTTGGGCCAATTGAGGAAAACAAGATTATAAAAGAAAACTTCTGCACATTACTAAATTACCATACGCCAAAACAATGTTTAGTTGATACGACTATGTTACGTCGTGAAGATGCTATCACCCATTCTAGAGAGAAATTAAAGAATACGCCCTAATATTTCGCATTAAACAAAACAAATAGAAGATGAGAGTTATATCCGTGTCAAACAAATACTTTTTTAAAAATGATGCGCGTCAACTGATAAGAGGGTGGATTAATTGACATGCAGTTGCTCCAATTTAATTTAAAGTCTTGTATTTAAGTTATACACTTGTGTTCAATATTTAGAAAAAGAAATGTCTCATTCATAATTTTATCTGATTCAAATATAATTGTTTATAATAAAGAATACAATCTAGAAAAAAAAATTAATTTTAAAATTTTCATTCTGATTTTTTATATTTTCAAAATATATCATTTTAATATTTTTTTTTCAATTTTCTTATAAAAATATTAGTGTTTTGTTAATTTTAAAATTTTAAAATAATTTAATGTCATTATATTTTACAATTAATTCATTTTGATACATTTAATCTTAAGAGTTTTATTCTATTTCTTTAAATTTTTAAAATATATCATTTGATCCTTTTTTAGATGTAAAAGTTAACATAACACTGATATTTTTAATAGAATATTAAAAAAATAATTAAAATTAGAATTTCGAAAACATAAATAAATAATAAGAATAAAATTTATAAGACTTAATATAAAAAAAGAATAAAAAGTGATATTAAGAAGAAGAAAAAAGAGATGAGGCGTGGCAGAAGCCCACACGACATAAGGAAATAGAGTTTTTCATTTGTGAAGAGAAGAAGAACATGTATTTGACTAATCAACCTCTCCTGGTCAATAAATGGGCATCTCTTTTGGTCCTTGCTTCCCTTCCTAATAATAAATTAACAATTAATACAGTACTTGGTAATTTGGGGTCCAACAACACCATCCTCTTTTTAATAGCACCCATTTTCTCTTCCTAACAACAAGCTCCACCATGAACCCGCCGGAATTCCCCTCCGCCGCCGCCGGAACATCTTCGCCGCCGGGAAAGAAAGAGCTCCAGCTCCAAGGGACACGCCCGCCGCCGCTCAGAGTCAGCAAAGACTCCCACAAGATCCGCAAACCGCCGCTTCCCCCCACCGCACACCAACCGCCGCCGCCGCCGCCGCCGGAGCAGCGGAAGCCGGTGATCATCTACACCGTGTCTCCCAAAGTCCTCCACGTCACCGTCAGCGACTTCATGAACGTCGTCCAGCGCCTCACCGGACCCTCCTCCGGCGCAGAACCCAATCTCCGAGCCGGCGACGTATCGCCGGCGGCGAGACTCGCGTCGATCGAGAGAACGAGCCCGTCGGAGAGGGAGAAAGTTCGCAGCGAAGACAACGACGTGACGTTGATGTTAGAAGGAGTGGAAGTGGGTCAATTCCCCGGAATATTGTCGCCGGCGACGTTGCCCCCGATATCACCAGGGTTTTTCTCGGAATCGCAAACGACGTCTTTTTGGAATGACTTGAGCCCCTTTTGGTCAACGACCAGCTTCATTGCGAGTCCGTCGGGGCTTTTTCCCGGCAACGTGATGTCTCCGCTGCCGTCGCCGGACATCTTTAATCTCTTTTACTAATTTCATTTTCCTTTTTTTTCGGCCAAAGACTTTTCGGTTTTTTATTTATGATTAATTCAACGTTTCGCTGACTTTTGTGCCATAAGTTTTGTAGTAGTGAGTATACATTGTTGTACTGGGAAAAGATAATCAATGAGACAATGAGGACTCTTCAATTCAAACTTTAGAGATTTACTGTTCTGAACTAAAATTGCCTGACTTTATTTGCGACAAAATTTGAGTTTCTTTCCCAGTGTGTTTATGTGGTACTATCGTGGATTGGGTTAAAGTTTTTATTTATTTATTAATTTATTAAATACGGCGCACAAAAAAAAATTATTTTAGATTTTTCAATAATGGAGGTTGGAAGACTCTTATTTTACTTTTTTGAGTCCAAGGAAGGATGAATTTCTTGACATACCATCTTGTGCTTGTTTAGAAAATAATTTCTCTCTCGAATATTCAATTTTTATAGTAAAATAAAAACAAACAAGTTTAGTAGATGTTGTGATTGAACAGTGAACACATAGCTGCACGATCAATTTTGCAATGACCTTTGGACGAGGAGTCAATTGAAACGGGTAGTTCTAAGCTATCAGAAAACGTCAAATTAAAATAACTCAAACGCAATTCCAAGAGTGGAGAAGTCGGGAATTAAAACAATAAAGCTGGATGGTATCTTTTCAGGTGCCAAGATATGTAATCTTAGGGGAATGAAAATTTTCAAACATGAATATGATAATTTTCATTGCTTCGTTCTTTCTTCTATTCCCCCCCCCCCCCCAAAAAAAAAAACAAAAAAAAACAATGGCTTTCAGCTTGAAGAATCCAAGCCTAATAGTTCCGTGCTTTTGCTGAAAATGGAAAGAGGGTGAATGGGTGATAAATATCATCCGGATTCCTATTCCTCTGAAATCTGAATTACATTTCAGAAAGGATTAGATTACAGCCGAAGTACGCATTCGTTTTGGACCAAAGCTGAAAGGTACATAGCAAACGTAATACGGAGTACAAATTATGGGGGGTCAAAAAAAGGAAGACATGAATTTATGCAAACGGAGCACAGTCCAGAAGTCAAAATATAATTTGCATAAACCACAAAATGGCAAAGTAAAATAAGGCCAAACCAGGTGGAGGGAAACATCAAACGATAATTTAACTTGTTATATTTACAAATTTATGACTCAACAGCACCCTTGAAGTCCATCAAAACCACCAATCGCAAGTAATGCACCTCACATATTTGGCATCCTCGGCTGGAAGATTGTATAGGAAAAGAAAAACACAATAAATAATCAATTGGCAAGACTACAAATATTTTCATGTTCTTGATACGGTAGAATTCCAGGTTGCTCCAATCAAAGTGCCAACTCTTTCTCCTTTAATAGCTTTCTCAATGTTACCAGGTTTGTTAAGATTGAAGACAACAACTGCACCATAAAGGAAGGGCAGGGGCAGCTTAAAATCACTTCACTTTTGGCAGGGTAAGGAGAAATTTAAACTAATAATAATTAGAAAATATATATATATAAAAAAAAAAGTTCATATAAATGTTTGTCAGCGTGACTTACCTGGAATATTATTTTCTTGGCATAAAGTTATGGCAGTCATGTCCATCACTGACAGATCTTTGGAAGTTACCTCCTGATAGGTTAGTGTCTCGTGAAGACGTGCTTGTGGATTACGCTTTGGGTCTTCATCAAAAACTCCATCAACGTTTGTTGCTTTGAGTACAACCTCGGCATTAACTGAATAAATGACGGAATAAAGTTATGTAGGCGCTGGAAAAGTTCACCTTGTATACTGAAGTGAAAACAAATTTAGCAAAAACAGAGAAATTGATTTCGAAAATCTACCTCCTTTGCCAAGAAATTACAGGGAAAACAATATAAACGGAACCATCAACGATAAACAGATAGAGCTTAGTGTGGTATGCTTGTTCTAGATCACATCAATAAAAATGTAACTTACTTTCTGCACATCGGAGTGCTGCAGCAGTGTCTGTGGTAAAGAATGGATTACCAGTTCCAGCAGCAAAAATGACAACCCTTCCTTTTTCCAAATGCCTCACAGCCCTTCTGCGAATATATGGTTCTGCAACCTCAGACATACGAAATGCAGTCTGCACCCGAGTAGGAATGCCAATACTTTCCATTGTTGCTTGAAGAAATATAGCATTCATAACAGTGGCCAACATCCTAGAGGATAAATTAAACAAAATTAGTAAAAAGCCTGGATACTACTTCTCTCATGCATTTTGAGCAACTCAAAGTATAGTGGATGTGGATCATAATAAATTGGAAATCTAAGTTAACAACCAGCACATCAGCGATCAGTGCCCTGACTTAACCTTCAAGATAAAAATTAAGAGATTAAGGGAATCACCCAATATAATCCGCAGATGAGCGGTCTAGTCCACTACTTCCAGCCCAGGAGGATCCACGGAAGATGTTACCCCCACCAACTACCAGTGCAACCTGAAACATCAGCCTAATCGTTTAAACCAAAGTCTGAAAACCAGTAAAAAGCTTTGAATAACTTCAAGTCAAATGTTCTAACTTGCAGCAATATCATAAAGTCTCCCAATATTACTGCCAAATACAAAAAATAGATCCGTGTATCACTTATCCTAAAGATTAATTTGTAAAACACATCGACAACGACAATTTCACAAAACTACTGTAAATTGCACAAATTCAATTAGTCAAATGATGATCTCAAACACCAGATGATGCAGCAGAAAAACTATAACAAAAGAAACAAAAACGTATTAGTATAAAAAAAATCCATTGTTGTCACCTCAATGCCAAGGCGAGTCACTGCTGCCACCTCCCTTGCAATGGCCATGGTTATCTGTATCCAACCAAAAAAAAAATCAGAAACAATGTCGAGAACAACATAATATATCAAAGTATTTCGTTTTATTTATTTATTATGTTTTCAAGAACCATGTATTGCCACACTTGTCTCATTAACTTGTTTTCTCATTTCCCTAAAATGTCCATTAAGTAATTAAGGCATACCAAAGATTTATCACCACTCTTATATCTATGTAAACTTGTAATTAACAATTACAAAACTAATTTTAAATAATGAAGGCAGTAACGCACAATAAAATAGTAGAAAAATGTCTAACTAACAAAGAGAAGCTGTTAGTATATTTAAAATTAATTATTATAATTGCTCAAAAATTACTAACACGAGTGGATTATTAAAAAGGATAAATAGTCAAATTTGTCCTTGAAAGTGTGATGCGGTAACATATTGGTCCTCAAAGATGAAAAATACAAATTTAATCCTTAAATGTAGAAAAAGTGCAACATATTAGTCTAAATTTTTGACACCATTTTGTCATTAAGTTGTAATGTTTATGGACCAATTTGACAATAAATTATATTTTTTGATAATCAATTTGACATTAGGCTGTAAATTTTAAGGGATAATTTGTAATTAAATTTAAATTTTTCATCTTTTTAAGGACTTATTTGTTAATGTCTTACGCTTTCTTTCAAGGACGAATTTGGGTATTTACCCAAACAAGAATTGAATAGAGTAATAGAGTAGCAAAGCAAAGCAGGGTATGTAACCTTAGGGTCAATGTTCTGAGAGTGGTCTCCAGCAAGTGCTTCTCCGCTGACTTTGAGCAAAACCCTTCGCCATTTAAATGATGGCTTGCTACTTTCGTTCATTGAGAGTCTCAAGTGAGACATGGACGGAATCCCTGGCTTCCTGCCAACAACTTTTATTTCAGTCATAACAAACAATTTATCGTCTTAGTTCCACAGAAGCATTTCTACAAACAGCTTGCTAGTGGGCCCAAAAAACAAAAAAGAAGAAAACAAACCTGAAATTGATGGGCTCAGGGGAAGAGCCCATTTCGGAATAAGAGGAGCGAACGGCGAGACTGGTGGTGTGGGAGGTTGAATTGCCCACTGTCAAAGTAAAAGAAGGGAAGAGAGGCTTTGGAAGACATAGAGGCGAAGGTGAATGAAGAAAAGAAGAAGAAGAGAAAGAGATGAGATGGGTGTAGAGTGCCATTAGAGAGTTTCAATTCGCTCTATCTCTATTCTCTATGCTGCCGCTAAACCCTCAACTCTACCGAGGTTTTTCCTTTCCGTGCTCTGCTCTGTGTTAGACTTGGAGTTACCGCTCAAGATAATTTTGATTTTTTTTTCCCTTTCAATTTCATTCCCCACAATAATTTAAGAAAATTTCTGCGTCCAAACTCCAAATATCTAGCGCGCACAACAAATCCGTATTGAATTATTGGAAATGTCTCACTGGGCATGGGCTACCAAAAAAGAAAACGAAATTTCCTAGGAAATTTTTTGGCATATATCATATATCTTATATTCAATTGAATTAATAGGTTAATTTTATAAATTAATTATCATAATAAATTCAAATATGTATTAAATATATATTAAAAATTAAAAAATTTAATATTATATATAATGATATTAATTATTTTATAATATAATTAACCTATTAATTCAATTGATTAAAATTGTTTATTAGAAACATGGCTTTATGTACCATGCAGACAAAAGTAAATGTTAAATCAGATCAAGTGAGGTTCATATTAACTGGCTGGCTAAGACCGTTTAAAATAGTACTAAAATTCACCGTTTTTTCTATAATTTCAAAATAAAACTTTCTTTTTAATTAAGGTAGAGTTATTTTATAAACAATTAACTGTTATACTTGGATTCTATTATTTTTTTAATCGAAATATGAAATCCACTTTATAATATGGCAACTAACTTGGAGTTTACTTTCGTGGAATCTATCATGCTGCATCAAATTTAAAAATTTATCATTTTTCACTTTAATAGTGCAATCATTAACATTGGTCCGGCATTTCGTTCTCATATTAAAAATATTTTTGCTTCTCAATGATAAAAAATTCATCTCACTACGTTCAAAACATTCACCAACTCATTTTCTTTTCAACAGCTCCATCTGACTCGCAACTTGCCACTAAGGACAGAGCTTCCTAACAGGCCGATTATGGCTCCCCTCCAAACTCTTCAATATATATTTAAATTGCTAATGATTTTAATTTATTGAAAGAATATAAAAACCAATTTGCAAATTGCCAAATTTTAGTCATTGAAATAGTGTAAAGAATGTAATCATTTATTATTATTATTATTATTATTATAGGCAATTTTATTTTAATGAGACATATTTTAAGTGACTATTTCTGCCATGACAATTGATAGATATTTAGATTGCGGCCTTAGCAAGTCAATAATAAGGTAAAGATAAACTCTATAAAGTAATAGAAACGCAAAATTGAATAAAATTTCAATTGCATTTTTAAATTTGTATCAGCTGTATAAATCATCTAATCACAATGTGAGAATGAGAAAAAGAGATTAAGATTCTCGTGTGGTCTGTGGCCTGACTTCACCACTAGAACCACATTAAACTAGAGGCATATCACAAGTGTTAAGTGTACAAATTTCTAGAACATTTCGAGAGCCTTGAGACTCAACATGGATTTAGCAATGATCATCATATAAGCAGAGGCAAAGGCTTCAAATTCCGTCTTCCCACATTTTGAGCCACTTACATTGGATTCTAAGGCCATAATACACCGTTGTAAATTTCCACCTTTACCAGGCAAAGCCTTAATGGATAAGTGGCCAAAGTTCTCATATATGGAAGGCATTGTGGCTGAATCATCGATCCTTAAATAGGAGTAAGTTACATGGTTATTCAACACCAACATAACCATGACATTTACATGGTTATTCAATGCTAACATAACCATGGCATTGTCTTAATTAAAGCCTAACGGGCAATCCAAAGTTGTGGAATGTCTTGATAGTTCCATCACAACCAGCTGCCACAATTGATAGTCCCCATGTTTCTGATACATTTCTGCCATGGCAATTATCTTTGTAACATAACTGCTGGTGACCATATTCATCTTCTGTTATAGGTAAATCCCAGCTAGGAAGTTTCTCCTCGGGCCAAGTCATAGAACCTCGACACGTGCCATCAATGGCGAACCAATTACCAAGAGAAAAACGTTTGTGATCTCTAGCCTCAGAGGCAACCTCTAGCTGTTGGGTTGGCATTTCTGAAGAATGGTGGGAATAATTACCACTAGAGTCCCTTTTATCTGCTTTCATGCCTGACCAAGGAATTGCAACAGTAACACCTTTAGAGAAAAAGTACTCACAGGAGCGTTCGGATTTCGTCTGTTTTGAAGAAGCATTTCCCATGTCATCAAAGTTCCAAATATATACATGGGAGTCCTCTCCAACTGAGATTATATGTTTTCCACTTGATGTGAATGAACTAGACATCTGACATCCTGACTTAGGAAGACCTGTGAGAAGTAGTAAGACTAACTTGCTTAGAACTTTTAATGAAAACCAAGCATTAAGTACGCAATGGAAAAAATACTATCTTAAATTTATCAACATGGCAGTGGTATAGACAACATATTATATTGAAGTCACAAATTAGTGAAAGTAAAGTCAAAGATCAATTAAGGAAAACATACAATATAATAGAGTGTCTAAACATAACTCTAAAGCTTGCTATTGATAAAACAATACTATATTGCTAGTAGAAAATTGAAGAGCATGAACATGTAGAAGAGGAGGTTGCAGAATAGGTCTAGTTGGAAATAGCCAAAAGAAATCAAAATTCACGGGCCTCTTGCTGCATATTAGAATGCACAGAATATAACTAGCACCATGATTATATGAATAATTCCATTTTTATATGTATGAATCTACAATTTCAACGTGATTAGGTTTAAGAGAAAAAGAAACAGAACTTCAACTACAAATCTATCAAAGTTGAGTAACTAAACCTTTCCGAAGAAAGCTTCCCCTCCCCTCCCAACACAGTAAACATTATAACTCCCAATTTGATGTAGAAAGGTAGGATAGACATTAGGCATTAAAAATAGAGTCGCTACATCTTCCAATTTGTAAGACAATTGCTCAGGCCTAACATCAGCCTATCGGATAAGCAGATCCTGATGCCACGTGAGGAAATTATAGCATAGGTTTAAAAAATTAACTGCATAAAACTAGAGTGAATTTTTGTAATAAAAAAATCCCACCCATGTGAGGGGAAGAAGCTCAGTTTGTGGATTATTTTTTCAAATTTAATCTATTAACTAATCAACCAATGATATTTCAAACTGTTTAAAGTGACAGGTATAAAAAATACAATGAAACAGACAATAACAGAATTACAGAGGCTGACCTTTAAACTTACAAATATAAATCAACAAAACCTCGGGATACAACAAAGATTCATTATGCAGCTCATAAAAAATGTTACACCTAGGTAGTTATCAGAAGTTGTTTTCTAATTATTTAGAAAATATAACAAAACCTGTCACCATTCCAAGGTAACAAACAACAAAGAATATGCTAACATAAAACTTTTATTCGTGCCAATTATATGGTTTCAATTAAGATAACAATTCATAACTTCAGAAATGATCGGCATCCCAACAAAAGAGAATAGTTACAAAAAAAATGCAAAACAAATATTGATAAGGTGAAGAACTTTTGAAGCTATCCTATTATTCTTCCAATAATGATTCAACAGTCAACACTAAGTGTTGTACCTCTGTATTTCTGAACAAGCTCAATGCCATCGAATACACAAATTTTAGAATCTTCTGATGTGATCATTATTCTCTGACTGTTTTTTTGGGAGAACTGCAAAGGAACAAGGATGTTATAATGTTAATAGATGAAGGACAAAGTATAGCACTTTAGTAGCTAAGAATTAATAGATTTAAACCTGAATGCCAGTAATCTTGTTGCCGGACGCTTTCTTCTTTCCATGGACATCTATCTGAGCCTCAAGCTGGAAATATGTTCCTAAATCATTAGAAATCCAATTTAGACAGTCCTTTCTATTTTATGTCCCTCTATTTTATCCTTTGCAAAGAGAGTTCATGACTACAGTAATTGATGGTTTTTTTGGATCGGCAAATGTTAGTTTTTTGTTAGTCGGGGGAATCAAACTCACGACCTTTCCCTCCCTCCCTTCTCCTTTTACCACCAAGCCAACCTTATAACTCTTTACAGTAATTGATAGTATTTGTTAAACAAGAGGTGCATACCTGAAGCAACATAAAAACAACAAGTGCCTGTAACAGAACCAACTACAAATCCCTGCATATGTAAATAGCCAATGGTTCATCAATCTCATATACATGAATTTCCAGTGTCAGAATATGTAAGAAGACCCAAAGTCATGAAAAGATTCAGCCTAAAAATTTATGACATACTTTCCCATCTTGCTGGTAACTTATAGCACTTATGGCATCTCGTATATCTGCCCAGTCAATAACTCGCTCTTCACGTATCCCCCATATTCGAACCTTACCATCAATGGACCCACTAATGAAGTAGTTTTCATCAACAGGGTTGAATTGAATGCATGTCACTGCTTTCATTAAAAGTGAAGACACTATTATAAATTACATTCACGGGAAAAGATATAGTCATGTGCTTTAAGTTTTGTTAACTAATTAAACTATGGTTGAGAACAATATGCGTCAAAATGCCTGGTTCTGTTATACATACCATAGTCATTGTGATGGAAAACATTTAGACATTGATTACAACCAATTTGCCACAAGCGAACAGTCTTGTCCATAGAAGATGAAAGGAGAATCTGCAACAAGAATTTTTTATCAGCTTCAAGGAAAACTTAAAATTGCAAGCAGAACAAATTGAAGATATTGCATGATTGGAGGGGGGGGGGGGGGGTAACAGCTTCTGCTAGTTAAACTCACATCTGAATTAGACCAAGCCAAATCCAAGACATCATTGGAATGACCAAAGAATTCTTGCAGTGGTGATTCCTCAATTTGAAAAACACTATTTGGAAGGAAAATGAAGGGTTGGCTTGAGTGTTTCTTCCGAGGAGAAGAGTTGTCACATTCCACTTTGCTTTTAGAAGTACTGTCTTCTGGGGTGAAACAAATACTGGATTTATCCAGTGATGTAACACACCATATGCGAACAACACCATCTTCGCCTCCACTCGCTAAATACTGACCACATGGACTAAATTTCATGGTCCAGACTAGGCCTTTGTGTGCTCTAACCTCTTGTCCAAGGTATAGGCCACTGAACTCCAGCCACCTCTTTTTATTCTGCCTCACCTTTATTCTTCGAGTTTTATTTGTCCCTGCATTCAATTTGGACCTTACATTTCCTTCACCACTTTTCCTGATGTTCACAAAGCGCTTCCACCAGTTTTTCCTCTTTCTTTTACTCATATCAAAATCCTGAAATTCTTCTTGTGAAACAGCTTCTCTGGGTCTGTGCTCCTCAGCTGTAGAAGAGAACTCATGCTCTTTTCCTTGAATGTTTGCTTCTGCTTCATCTTGGGGACACCCTTTGAATTCATCCAAAGAGATTTTTTCTTTAGAAGCTGCTTTGCCTCCAGAGAGAATCAACTTCTCAGATACTACTTGATCAGTATGCAAAATGCAAGCATTTGAGATTGCCCCACTGCACTCCCTGATCCTCTCCAATCCCAAGCTGATGGATGAGTCATCTAAGCTCATTTTCTCTTGTGAACAAACCTTGGAAGAAGAATCAGCTAAGCCCAAACCCTGCAGAAAACGTTCCCTCCTCTCCTTCACACTAACAGGCTCCTTCACCCAAATTTCGTCATAACCACACCTTCCAGAACCAAACTCTTCTTTGGCTAAAACAGAATCTTGAGCTGACAAACTATCCACTGAGTCAAAGAACACATCCATGTCTCCATCATCAGAGCTCAGCATATCTCACACTTCGATTTGAAACTAACCACCTTCCACATGAAAATCTCGCCTTCAAGACCTAACCCTTCTCCCAACTATCAATACACTACTTCTCAACACCTTAAAATAGGGAATTCCCAATCAAGGGACCAAATTTCTCCCCCCAATTATGCAAATCACAGTAGAATATTAAATGTCACAGGCTAAAATCATAGCCTAAGTACAAGAAACAAACTAACCACCAATGAGTAAATAACAACAGTTAACTTGCAAGTTCAAAACCTCCCAACACAGAGAATACTAATTAACAATTCCACACGCCCCAATAGACAATAGATCATAGAATATTCATATCATCAAATACAAAGCAGAAACAAAGTCCAAGTTTAGTTCAAAGTGGAGACTATACCATGACTACATGTTATTGTCAAGTCAAACAATACCAAAATTCAGCATGATCACCAACCCCCCCCCCCCCCAAGCTACCATGGCCTTATCCCACACCAAAACCTAAAGCAAAAGCTCCTCAACCAAATATGGCTGCAATGAACAACTGAAAATGCCTCGAGATCTGTAACTTTTGTGATATGAAGATTGCCAAAGCGAACGAGCGGCGATAGAGTTAAATTTATGCCTCTCCTTTCTTATCTTAATATCACACCTCGTAATCCCCGCCTATGATCTGTAACATTAGTGTAGTGTAACATTAAAGTCAGACACCGAAAAAAAGCAAGATATTTTAATAACCGTTTCCATTTAAAGAAAACAAATTTCGTGACTCCGAATGAAGACAAAGGTTGATTTGATTCTCAACTTTTCGCTGTTGTTCTGTGACTAGAAAAGTGGCTTTGATTGGTAACTGGTTACTTACAACAAGTTAGAAGCGTTGTTGTTGTTGTTGTTTTAAGCTGTTACATTACATTAGACAGAAGTGGAGAAGGCTGAGAAAATGAAAGTGAAAACTCAAAAAGTGTTAGGCCAATTAGGTTGTCATAGGTGGCCACAATGGACCCTCTCATAGGCTTTCTTTCCTTGTACTACAGCTAGCACTGTTGCTCTCGGCATTGAAGTTTGCACTTGAAATTTTTGCTTTTCTCGGGTTGTGTGTGGTGTGGTATATTCTTGTATTGATTGAGGGTGTTATAGGCTTAGGTCTCCTATATGCCTATTTGGGTACTATGTTGTACGCTTTTTTTTTAACCATTCCCTTGTAAAATGGGAGTGTGAAATCAAAGAAGGAGAAAGGAAAGGTGGTGTTGTGTTAGGCCTAATATGCTTACACCATGCTCATACCTTTGTTGTTGTTGGAGTCACATATAAAATAAATATGATATGGCAAGGTTGCGACTTTCTAATGCCCACAGCATTGAGTGCTTGGAAAGTCAATTCCTTTCTGAAAATGGGGTATCAAAAAAGGGGCTTGTCACTCAGATGAGTTAATTGAAAGGAGTGAGTGATCGAGGTGGGTGGGTGGGGACCGGAGTGTACGGAATAGTGTGTGAAGGAAATGAGAGAGAAGAGATGGGGAAGCATGACATGTGTTAAAAGAAAAAGGAGACGGTGATAACTGATAAGATACATCATGGTCTACATCATTATTAGCTCTTCGTTGTAACACAGGATATCTCTTCGTTGATATTTAAAGATTAATTTTTCAAAAACGAAACCAGTAATATGCATAAGTAGTGAGAAACATTACATTTATATCGGTTATGTATAACAAGTGTGAAAAAATAATAATAATCTTACATTCGGATTTACCTGAAACTTTACCCCGAACTAAAATTTAACACATTTTAAGTTTACGAGAAAAAAAAATTTATTAAAATTTTTATATGAACGAAATTCAACATTTCCAATTTTATGAATGTAAAAAATATTTTAGCCTAACAAAAATTTGAAAAAATTATAAAACGTGAAGGATTGTGTAGAAGATGAATTTGGGGTTTGAAGAGGGGAAAAATCAAGATTTTTTTTTATGTTTTGCTTAATAAATTTTGAGCTATAGGAAGATTAAAACAATTAACTGGTTTAATTTGTAAAGATTTTGATTAGAATCTAGAAAGTGAAAATTTGAGGTTTTTGGTTGAATAAAATAGACTATGTAGTCGAATTTGCACATTTTTTTAAAAAAAAATAATTAATTGATTAAAAAACATGAATTATAAAATTGATTTAGTGTTGAAAGGAGAAAGGAGGACTATGAAGTCATAGTTTCAAAAAAAATTTACTAACAAAAATTAAGAACTAGCCATTGTAAAAAAAAATGATTCAGAAAAGCTTGAAAAACCAAAATCACATGCAATCTAAACTAAGGGGTGGGGAATGCAATCAAGCAAGGGAAAAATAAAAATAAAATTGTACATTTTATCATCCAATTATTATTATTCTTTAAATTTTATCACCAAAGTTTTTTTCCATGCATTGTACTATCATATATTTTTTTATTAATTAAAATATGTTTGTGATCTTTTTGATAAAAATTTAAATTTTGGATTTGTTTCATGATAAAACAAAATTTTTATTTTTGATCCTCGTTATTTTTTTTTAGTTCATAATAAATCAATAAATAAAAAATATAAAAATATTATTTTATTAACAACTCGATACAAAGAAAACTTCTTTATACAAAATTTGAAAATTACAACAGTTAACTTTCAACAGGACATAAGAGAGCCTAACTTCCCAATGCTTCTGTATAAGCAAATTAATTCGCTACCAAAAAATGATTTGTGGTATGTCCCTTTGAAATGAGGTCCCAACAAATTTTGGACTACCAATATAAAATTATTTTATTAAATTATTTCCGTAAAAAATATTTTATTAAATTATTTTCGTAAGTTTCTATTTTTAATTAATCATCTTAAATCTTAGACCAATGTCAACCAATAATTTTAATAAAAATGCAAGAATTTTATCTCAACCATTAAAAGGACTATATTGACTTTCCCATAAACCTGTATTGAGTTCAAATTAAATATTCATTTACATTGAACAAGAGTGATATATTGATCTGGCCTCAAATTAATATTGATTAAGGGGTTTAAGAAATTTGTATATCCTGTGATTGAGGTTGTACATTGTGATTATTTCCATTTTAAGTTGAATTATTTTTAAAAATATTTTCAAATTAATATTTTCTTCAAATAAATGAAAATTAAATATTTAATTTCATATTTTATTCCATTATGATTATTTCCATTTTAAGTTGAATTATTTTTAAATATATTTTCTATATTAATTACTCCTACAAATAAGTGTTTCAGCTATAGCAAGTAATGTGAGCAAAGTATAAACATCCTCACTTTAATTATTTATTTAAGATTAATTTTTTAAATATATTTTTACTTTAACTATAATATCCACATAACATTAAATTTTATAGTATTTAAAATTAAGCTTAGTTTTATTTTAATAATGTATTATTTTAGTAAAATGAAACCTCAATCCCGTGCTAATGTTATGCTACTTTAGTATGTACATAAGTGTCATTTAATAATAATAATAATAATAATAATTTATTTCATTAAATAAGTGCCATATTAAATTATCTTCGTAAATAAAAGTTCATTTTAAATTTTGGTCCACCAAAATAGTATTAAATTATTTTTGTAAATAGAGTTCTCATTTTCATAAATAATCATTCATTTTGAATTTGTCGATCATCAACTAAATATTAAAGACTGATGTCAATCAATAATTTAATAGAGATACAAGATCAATAATTTAAAGGAGGAGCAATATGAAGAAGACTACACACTATATTTGTAGGCTGAAATGCACTAGTTAGTTTACATGTGACAAGTAGAGATGATAAAGATAGTGCTTGATTGACATGTGACAATAGAGACTCTTTCTGGGAATTACTTTGTATTATAGTAAGCACTACGAGTCACTGAACTCTTCCACCATTATTTATTATTCTATGTTTTCCAAATAAAAAAAACCTTCTAAAGCAATTGAGGTTTTGAAAATGGCTCTGACATCAAAGTAAATATAAATCAAATGTTTTGTATCAATTGGAAATGGTAATTTTAATTAAACCAACAAACTTGACTTTGCCATTGAAACTCTGTTGTGCCGCTGCTTTGTGCTCGCAAGACATTGAAGTTTGACTCAGCTTTTTCCTGTGGGACTTGAAGCTTGAGACAAGCAATTTGAGTTTGGATATGCGCAAGTGCAATTTCAGTGTTGTTGATTTGTTCATATAATTTAGAGATAATCCCAGTACATCCATAAACAGGGTCCTGAATCCTACATTGTGCTTCAAAATACAAAGTATTTGCAGCTTGTTCACGTAAGTATGGTGGAATTTGCTGCAACATCAAAATTTACAAAGGTTATTTCGTAACATAATGTTATTGTCTTTTCATGACATATTCTAACTTTGATATTATCTATTTAAAACACCTGAAGCATTTTTCCAACATTGCTGCCACCATAGATTCTGTGAACACAAGCAAATCTCTGAGGATCATTGGCAGGAAAATATGGAAAGAAAATGCAATCTGAAGAGCATTTTCTTCTTTGATTCTTGCATGCTGCACACCTACTAGACATATGTCTAGTAGAAAAGAAAAGAAAAGAAATCAAAGGAAAATATTTGACATCCAACAAAGATTTCTTCTCTTGTATATTTTACTCTCGTGAGAGGGAGGATATCTTACATAAGATTTCATGTTTTAGTTGTCAATAGTATTTATATTGTAGGTTTATTACCCATAGAGAAAATCTAAACGGCTACTTTTTCAATCTTGAAATGCAAAAGGAAATTTTTTAAATTAAGAATCTAAAAAGAGAAAGAACCATGAATCAAGCCAAATAAATAAATATATCACATGAAAATTAAAGAAAACGAGTAATTTGTAACACATACTTTTTTTTTTTATAACTCACGCAATATATAGAACCCATCTAGACAGATACTTCTAATTTTCTTTATTAGCAATGGAGGATAGATGTCAAATAAAGAAGTCCTTTCATTTTTGTCAGTAAAGTTTTAAAATAAGAATAATATCAGGTTTCAAAATTTTAATTATAAGTTGTGTTTGACAACCGAAATTTGTTCAATTTTTATGTGTGTTCTTATATTTAACTCTGAATCGATGCATAAAATTCAAATGCACTGGAAAATATCTATGTTCATTTTTTAATTATTTATTTATTTTTTCACTCATTTCTCTTACACAATTTTTATATTACACCATTAACCATTGTACTATCTATTAAAAAAATTAACCATTATACTATTTATGGCATTTAATTTATTATTTCAACATTATACTTCACAAAGTTAAAAATAATAAATGTTAAATTTATTTTTATTTTTTAATAATTTCATGCTAGACTATTTATTTTAATTATTACACTGACTAACATAATAAAAATATAATGTTTACTTAAATGTATGTTTCTTATTTTATTTTAAACTTGATTAAAAATATTTTAAAATATCATATAAGATTAATAACAGAATACACAATATGATAAAATGAAAAAAATATAATAATTAAATTTAAAATATAATGAAAATAATTTTTTTATAAATAAAAATTACAAGAATTTAAAATTAATTAAAAAAACAAAATTATAATACATCAAGTTATATTTTCATTCATAAATTAAAATTATAAGAAAATATCATATAAATATGTTTATTTATATCATTTTAATTTTTTAAGCTGCATCAATAGATAATTTTATAAAACACTTATGATTTAATAAGCTAACTTGACATAAAAAAATTATATTAAAAGCTTTCAACTATCAATTACTTTTTTTTCAATTTGAAGTTTTCAGTTAAATTTTTAACTTATTTTGTCAAACATAAATAAAAGATTAAATCATGAAAAAATAAACTATACATTTTAAATAAAATGTAGTTTTACCGACTCATCATATCATAGACCATTAGGTATAATAATTTTGTTTGACTTTTATATTAATTGTTTAAGAGTCACATTTAAGATAATATTTTATTAGTTGATTGTGTAAAAAAAATTACATTGATAATATATAGTCTTTAAACTCTTGAATTGGTTATTTTTGTAGTGTGGTGAGACTTTTTTTGTTTTTGTTTTTCTAAAATTCATCTTTTAGAGTTTTAAGTTAGCTCTAGAATTTTCAAGATTATGACATCAAATCAAATTTAGATGTTAAATATCATAGAAAATACAAAAAGTAAAAGTAGAAAGATAAATAATTACTTTAAAGAGAAAAATTGAAGAAAATAACAATAAATTTTAAAACAAAAAAAGGAGTTGACCGGAACAATAAAAAAATAAGATAAGTGAAAACCCAAAGATACCTCTATGTGGGTACCAACTTATCCGTCTCACGATAATTTAGGTAGTGCTAGACGAAAGTACAAATTCGTACGTGTTAGTAATTAAGTTATGATTTAATTATATAATTAATTTCTTAATTATAATTAAAAATTTAATTGGGATTTTTAATTATTAAAAATTATAATCAGGTCTTTTAATTGTTTATAAATAAATACAATTATATCTTTTTTATTATCTCGATTAGATTGATAAAAATGTTTGTTTATAAAACTTTGATTGAAGTGTAAATAGAAATTTTTAATCAATTGTATTAACAATCACGTAAAAACGTCTATTTATATAGGTAAGAAATCCTAATAAAAATGTCATTTTTATATCGGTTATATTGATAATCGAAGATTTTCTTCTTTTATATCATTTGTATAGAAAATTAATGCAAAAATATTTATTTTTGACAACCGAACTAACGAAACTCAAAAAATGGTATTATTATAGTGTTTTAAATAATTAAAGGAGTCTATTGAATTTTTTGATAAATGAGAGATTTAATTGAACTTTTAATTATAATTAACCAATTATATAATTAAGCTTAAAATTTATGGGATAAAAATGATTGTAAGAGTGATAAAAGTTTCAATTATGTTTTCTTGATTAATTGTTTTTTTTTTCTAAATCAATATATATTTTATTATAAACAATCTTATTCGAGTCAAATAAAATCATTATAAACGATAAAAAATTTCTTCCAATTGTTAGAACTTGAAACTTAGACCTTTATATGTTCTTGATTAAGTACTCTAATGTTACGCATTCAAACTTAATATTGAGATGAAATTAATATAATTTACTCTAATATGACCCTTAAATTAATTCAAATCCAACTTTTTAAAATTTATATAAGATTGCATAGGGTTATCTAGTTGCTGATTTAATCTTACATAGGTTGATCTCATGAATAGTTTCACACTTTTATTTATTTTTGTCTCAATCCTTCTATTTATTAAGGAAAAAAAAAACAGTGACAAAAAAAGGTAAGTAAAGTTAAACCAAAAATTATTGAATCGAACTTAAATATTATTTGAAGAATTTAATTTTAACTTCAACATATTAACCACTTAGACTAATTACTTGAAATTTTTCTGACTTTCTTTTAATGAACCTAAAAGAAAATACTTGGCATAAAAAACGAAAACATGTATTACGTTTCCCAACCAGAGAGAACAAAAATCAGCTAACTATATGTAAATATATAAAATTGACGCTACAATAAGAGATTTTGAGTATTATGAAAACAAATAAAAATTTTCAATTTTCAGATCGATTTTAAAGTAATGGATGGTTTGAATGATTCTACAAGTTGGCCAGTGGGTTGTCCATTTTAATCGCAGAGGGACTAAGCATCTCTTTGGAGCAGTATTATGATTAGTCAATTATTAGGTATTCTGCCTTGTCATAGCGCTTCGTATATATCTCGAACAAAGCATTCAGATTTCAGAGGAAATTAAACGTTATGGCGTTCGATTTCAGTTCCCAGAGTTTTCCTTGCTGTCCTTGCTTTATCCCCACAAAAGAAAAACGCAAACAAACAACTCACCAAAGAACAGAGCCAACTGAATGAAGAAGCTTTATAAATGTGTATTCATTCATTTAATCAAGTACACGAATTAAACATACAAGTTATCTGTGCCCACCAAACCTAAAACGATAACAACGGGGTCGATGAATTAAACATACAAGTTATCTGTGCCAACAGAGCTCAAAATCAGAGAATGTTTTTTGTATTGGTCCGTTAGATTGATCTAAAAACATGTGTCACCGCATAATGAATACAAACTCAAACATGCCCTTAATTTGCTTCTACTACACATCAATCTCATTAGGTTGATCTACGTTAGGCAGTTAAACACCATAATCATCTTGGCGCGATTAAAAGAAATCATCTTAATAATTTGTTTCTAGCCTTAATAAAATTATTTTTTAAGCATTTAACACAACTTTTAAGCCTTAATAAAAAAAATACAAGTCGTGGAATTTTCAGAGGTTGATCTTGACCTTATTTTGTCAAACTGTAAACAATCATTTTGTACATTTTCAAACTCAATGATGAGTTTTACTAGAATGCAAGCTAATAATATCACTCACAAGTTAGTCAGAACGTCCAAATTGTTTACCCAACATTTATACTTTTTTTTTTATCACATTCCTTCATGTATCCTTTATGCTATTATGAATGAAATGATATGACTTACTTTTTCTATAAAAAAAAATGTGTTTAAATTAATTTCAGTTGTAAATTTATATTAAATCGCATTTTTTATTAAAAAAGTGTAAATTTCTTATCCAAAATGAACTGGAGCTATAATTGTTGATAAATTCGTGAATTAAATTATAGAGAGATTAAAATTGAATTTTGAAACAAATAGGAGAACCAAAAAATAAATGATCTAGTATGTTATACTCACCACCTTGAATTTTTTCTGTATCGAGCTAAGTTGGGTCAGAATGATTTCAAGCCTAAATTTTATTAGTCCAACTCATGTTTTAAATTGGACTGATCACGTTAGCCCATCAGAACTGACCTATTTTGACACCAGATATGGATTCCTTACAGTTCAAAAATGAATTGCACCCGACACAATTTAGATCTAATGGCCTTAATTAATACATTGTTATTTATAATTTTTTTGTATAAAACAAACTTAATGGGTAAAGATCCATGCACTTTGAAAGGCAACTGCGGAGGATTTGAATTCTTTGACACCCTTAAATTCACCAATAACCTTTTGCAACCCTTATTTTCCAATCGCAATTCACAATTTAAGTTAGAAAAAATATTAAAAACATACTCTTCTAAACGTACTATTTTTTATTGGTTGCCCAGGCCAAGCAAGCGTGCTATGGCTTGGGGTATGCATTAGCTGCATATTAAAATAACCAGACCCAGACACCAATTATGTGTACTTTCCTTACATGCCACTAACTCAGCTCGCCATTTGGTCCATACAGGGTATTCGTCACTCAAATTGCAATAGTTTTAAGACAGCACTTTATGCACCCATAGAAAATAATACTGACCCCAAATGGACTAATAAGCCCTTTTATTAGTCTTGTTGTGCACCCCACTAGGTCGCCCAACCCTAGAACCTCACTTTCGGCCTTTGTTTCTCTTGCATTGAACCTCACCTCATTTATAAAAGCAGCTTATCTCACTTCCACCATTTCTTGTTCGACAACAATAGCCACCCCCACAATCGTCGATGAAGGTACTACCTTTTTTTTTCTAGCACCCATTTGTGTTTGGCATTTTCCATAATCGTTGACCCATAATACATAGGTATTCCATAATATCAAACATATATTCCCAAATAGGTATTTCGGAATACATTTCCAAAAATACCTGAATCATTTTTTTTATCAATGTCTCTATAATGTGATGAAGAGTAATGTGGAATAATAGAATAATGGGATGCATCAAGCAAAAAATAGGGTGCATCAAGCACTAGCCTAGTTCGAAATGACTCAGCTGGTCTAGAAAAAAAAAACTCAAGGCTCTTACTATTTACACCTCATTTTCCTAAGTACACTCTCATAGCCCCTTTCTACCTCTCAATTGCCAATTATACCCTTTTTCTTAAAGAAGTATACCTCTTGTTTTTCGGAAATATCTTTCCAAAATTACATGTACTTATTTCAAAAAGGTATCTCTAGAACTACGAATCATAGTTCCAAAGATACACTTACAGAATAAGTATATATTTTTCAATAAAATATCATTGAAGAATTAAGATGATTGAAGAGAAATAAAAAAAAGATGATAAACGTTTCTCTAAAACCTATGTTTGTTAATCTTATTTTCATCATATTATTAGAGTTCTTTAAGTCCTATCTAAAATCTTATTTTTATCTTATCTTTATTATTCTTTAAATCCTAATTTTAAACTATCTTCGTTATATACTCGTTATATAATATTGTGTTTCCATCATTAATATACAATATTTTTTATTTTCCTTCATGTGACATTACGTTTCAAGGAATCTTCATCACTAACTTCATATATTATACACCTTAATTACAAAACAAAGCTTTTGATGATGTTTTCTTTTCTTTAAGTGCATTCATTCATTTTCTAATCCAAATCGTTATTTATGATTCAATGTCACATGAAGTTAGTGACGAATGTACCTTGAAACGCATTGCTACTTGAAGGAAAACACAAAATATTATATAATAATGATAAAAATGTAATATTATATAATGAATTTATGATAAAGATAGTTTAAAATTAGGATTAAAGAATCTTAAAGATAAAATTAAAATAATACTTTAGATATGATTTAAAGAATATTAATGATAAGATAAAAATAAAACTAACAAACATGAATATAAGATAAGTGTTTATCATTCTTTTTTATTTCTAGTCGATCATGTTAATTCTTAAGTGATATTTTATTGAAAAATATATACTTATTCTGGAAGTATATCTCTAGAGCTATAAATCATTGTTTGAGAGATATATTTTTGGAATAAATATATGTAATATTTTCAGAAAAACAAATGGGGTATACTTTTTAAGAAAAATGATATAATGGATAATGGAGAAGTAGAAAGGGAAACAACTTGTGTTTAGGAAAGAGGGTGTAAATAGCAAGAGTCTATTTTTGCTGATTATATTTAATTTAGATTCTGAAATAGTCTAAGCACTTGACAAAAAGTAACTCAAAGTATGGTACAGACATTTGATTTTTTTTTTTTTGACGAAGAAAAGGACAAATGACCCTAGTCCTTTAAATTTCCAATCTCTAAAATGTGTGCTAATCAAACAAAACATAATAAGTACATTGAATTAAATTTTGTTACATATTAATTCGCGAATAGTACAAAAAAATTATTAGTCACGTGCATTGCTTATCGAATATTCGAATAGCTAAGAAGAAGCAAAAAACAAAAATTCCAAAAATAGTACTACCTTCCTTATTTTTGTTATGACACAACCGGATAGTAATCTTTGCAATTCTAAATTAATCTCTTTTATGTAATTATTTTTAGTTTTGAATGCTAGAGTCACTCGGATAACTTTGGATATCAACACTAAGGAAGCTCCATTGTTGTTAAAGCAACGAGTCATCACAACAGGAAAATTTCTTTTAAGAATTAGATAGTAGGAATGTAATGAAAAGCCGTATAGGAAGAAACAAAAAACCGTAAATCTTAATCTGAAATTTTGGCCAAGTGCATGCGTGCGGATCTACAGGGAAGAATCAATAGGCATTCATAAGAATAGATATCAATAATTTTTAAAATTATAATTATAATCACTGTTTTGGTTGCTAAAACTAAAAGTCTACAAGTAAAAGGGATACGTGGAGTGGCAGTTGTTCAGTTCAATAATTAGGGTGGTTGGAACTTGGGTAGCTGAAGCGTGGGCATTGCAATTCACTCTACGAACTTTGCATTACGAAAATGGCGAAATCCATTACTCATCATCATCAAATACTACTATTATTGTCATTGATAGCCACAATTATGGCTGTTTGTTTGGTATACTCTTTTCGACTTTCTATAATCATGCTAGAAAATGAAAAAGAGCATAAAATGGTAAATAGGTGCTAATTAAGTATCCATCCTTAGATATTAAGTAAGTTGTACAATTGTTGAAATAATAATACTTGCATGCAGATAAAAAGATAGGTTTAATTATCTATCTATTTGATTCTTGTAGTTGCAATAGTTTTTCTTTCAGTTCATTTAAAATATTTTATTTTGATTTTTATAGTTATTACTTTATTATTATTATGCCGGTCTTCATTATCAAAAATTGTCTAATATCATTTGAGAATAATATGAATTAAATGAGTAGTGTTATTTATGTTCGTTTCAAATGGTGTTAGTCGACATTGAAAATGTAAGTGGTTCGCCTTTTATTTTCAAACCCAATTAAACATAATTGATATAAGTTATGTTTGCCTTTTATTTTTAGCAATCCAACCTGACCTTAATTGAACTTGATTGAATTGGGTCATCAAGTTTAGTAGATTAAAAAATGTCTTGATCTCTTTAACTTATAAAAGATATCACAAAATCAACAATTTAATATTGTTTTTATTGCTACTTAATTCTTATAAGTCAATAGTTAGTGTATATTGTTTCATTGTTTTACAACTCAATATTAATATTCAATCAAATCATTAAAATTAATTTTACAACTTACAATTATTTGATTAAGTTAATCACTAAAACTAAAATAAATTATTACGGCTTGCGAGTGAATGAGGGTGAGAATTTAGGATTTTTTTTATTTCTTGTTATTACCCACACTCTTTCACACGGACTCATAAAAAGAATTAGACAATTGATAGTTTTTATGATATATTTGTTTTCTAGTTTGGTTGGATTTTATCCTATTTGAAACTCATCACTCATGAATATGTTATCCAAAGTTATTCTAATTGGGTTTACTAAGTAAAGACAAACACAACTCAATCACCCAATTCAACTTATAAAAATGTAATTGAGTTGAATTGTGTTAGACACAACCCGCTTACACCTCATCTATATTTTGAGCTATAAGAGATTAAAAAGAAAAAAAAATACAAAGAAACCAATAAGATAATTAAACATGAAAAGATACTAATCCAGTTTTTTTTTTTCATTTTTTTGCCCCACACCCCTTGACCCAACTACTAACAAAAGCATAATAAGTTTTCTTTTTATATATGTAATTGTGTTTTGGGTCTCTAAATTTTTAGCAAAATTCATTTTTAGTTCTTTAATACTCTCCCTTTTAAGATAAGTATCATTATAGATTGTTTTACATATTAAAAAAAAGCTAATAAATAGATGAAAAAAGTAATATCTTAACAAAATTAATCTTATTAAATAGTTGAAAGAGAGTAATAGTAATATTAGATTCAAAAATTAAAGTGGCATTTATTAGGAAACATTGATAGAAAAAATAATTAATGTTACATTGAAAAGTCAAATATAACTCTTGTTTGGGGGCAATTTTTTTTCTCAATGTGACAGAGAGAGTATTTTTCTTTAGCATTTTTTATCATATTTTTTCCTATAATCATCCCTTTAGACCGAAATATAAGAAAAATATTTAATTCATGATAATTAAGAAAATAAGTTAATATTATTAAATTTTGGTCATGTTATAAATAACAATGAAAATTGATAAAAAAAAAAGATAATCAAGATGGTAGTCACCTAATTTATCATGTGATAAATGAATCTAATGTGTGTTTGTGTTTAAAAGAATTACTTTTCATTTAATAATTAATTTTAAAAAAAAATTAATGGTTAAAATTAATTACTTATTACAATTATTAGATTTCAAACAAAATAAATAACAAGGATAAATAAGTAGATTGATCTATTCTCTATATATAGTTTTTTAAATAAATTTTTAATTTTTTTAAACTAGTTAACATCGTTGGACTAATCCATAATTAAGATATAAATACTAGACTTTTTATAAAGAAACTAATCCATAAATAAATTAGAAGTGTAAAATATAGATAATTAAGATACACATAGTACAGTGCGATTGAAAGATAATCACTCTAGTTAGGTTTGTATAAATAAAAGAATATTTGTTAAGAAACATCAACTACTATAATTAAATGAATCTTCATATATATTAAGGAATTAGACTTTGAGTCTGAGCCAAAAATATCCTGAAAAAATGATTAATTTAATTATTAATTAATTAGTTAATCCACAAACCAAGAATATTGAGTCGTGGGATTAGTAGTGCCGCGACACCTTTCTGACTTTCAGAAATCAGAACACTCACAATGGACAAGTAGTCATTTCTGAATAGCAATGGCTGCTTACCCCACTCTCTCTCAAAAGTGGGGAATGTCCTGCAAAAATCCAACCGATACATAATTTTTTTTTTATAAAACTTTATAATGGAAGGGATTCTATTTATCTGCCTCATGTTTTGTTTCTGGTAACTTCAGTGGATTTGCACCCATAATTCATGCCTCAGCAATAGTAAAAAGTTTTAGCTAATCCTTTTATTTGAGCGTCTAAACTATATATGTATCTCCTTTATCTTATATATTATTTTTATACATGGACATGTTTATTTTTAAAAATTAAGCATACTTCTTTTATTTTTTAATTTAAAATCCATGTACGAGACAATATAAAATAATTTTATATTATTATTTAATTATAAGTCACATCATAAATTATTTTAAGATAATTATTTTATAAATCAACTATATTATCATATATGTGATAAATTGTGATTGAATGACCAGGTAAAATTTTTTGTTATTGATGCATAATTATTATTTTTTTTCTTTATTTTTATGTGTGAATTATACACTTAATGGCCTTAAAAAATTATTAATAATATTTGCACTTAGCCTTTTTTTTTTTAAAAAAAAAAACCTTGAAAATAAACAAAAGAGGAGCAAGGCAAGTAAATGTAATTTTTCATTAAAAAAATACACGTTTAATTTGCGCTATGCTTAAGGGAGATTAGTGTAATTATCTCATCAATAAATATAATCTCACACTTGAGATTGTGTGGTTCAGGTGCCAATTTAAATTCTATGTATGCTCATAGCTATTTTAGGCAAATAATCTGTGACGATATCAGAATCGCTGGAGAGGTTTGTCATAGTCTAAAGTCTTAAAAAGAAAGCACAAAAGTAATCGTAAAAACTTATAAGAGACCATATTATTTGATTTTTGATATAAAAAAATTACACTAATTTGATAACTGAAAAAAGTAGCGTATTTTGATAATAAGAAAACAAAAAATATACAACAAAGACTGAAAAGATAGGAATAGTACTAGTCATTTTCCCCCTTCTAGTGTAGTAGTAAATACTCTCAGGTCTCAAATCCCATTGTTCATAAGATAGGTTACTCTCAAATCTCAATAAATAAAACCTTATAAATCTGTCACGTGATTTGTGCACGCTCCTCCAACAACGTCCTTCTTGTTACCGCCAATACGCGCGCTTGATCCAATGCGTACTCCACATAAAAATTCGTACAAATTACAAACACACCTTACATTGGAGAAAATGTATATAAAAAGCACCAAGAACACGACTTAAAAAAATAAAAGAGAGAGATAGTGCTTGGGGAACCATGCTTTCCCAACTTTTTCCCCTTCTTATTGCTTCTACTTGCAGCCAATCCACACTCATCACACGCACCAAGATCCAATATAGAACAAACAAATTTTGAATAATGTTTGTATATTTGTTTAATAATCTAATACTATAGTATGTAGCTAATGGATTGTAATGGACGCCGTCCTTTTCTCAAGATTATGGATTAGTTATTTAAAGTTTTATGATTGAAGGTGGGCATTGTTTAGTGCCCTTAAAGCATTCCATAGGATAGAAGTGGTCAAACCTATAATTTATCTGCCTCCACTCTTTTAGCCCATTTCTTTTTCCATTGGGATTCCCATCCTTTTCGTCCCTTTTTCTTTCCAAACAAACAATACTTAATTGAAAGAGAAAGCTCCCATGATTACAGTCAGCAAAGCAAAAGCCCATTTCAGCATTTTGCGGCACTCCCTTTCTCTCTCACAAATTCTTTGCTTGGCCTTTTATATGTGCCATCAAAACCCAATACCAAGTCACTTCATGCCCCTATACTTGTGCAATTTCGACATTATTCGATTCAATTAATTCATTACTAAAAATGTTTCTTCAATAAGTTTGCTTAAATTAAAGACTTCATCGCACTTGCAGAATTATGTTAGTGTTGGTAAAAAACGTTAATAGCATTATCAATGACGTTTAAATTTTTTTCCTCTCAAATAACATTTAAGATCACTTTGTCCCGACCTCAGCATTTTCTATTAAAAGGAAAATAAAAAAATCTAGCAAAAACGGTGAGATGCTATAGTAAATACTATCTTGACATTCTAAAAAGTCTACCAACACACTCCCAGTAAAATTCAGACGTTGAAAAGATCTTCAGTAAACTTTCTTCAGAAATGGTACGGATAAAGCAATAACTGCAACGCTCTTTAATTAGTTATTCAGAAAGAAGGACCATTCTCTTGCTTGACAATTGACATATTGCTTTTTCGAAGAAAAGACTACACGGTAGAAGTTCAATAAAAAAACATAACAATGCATATAACAAAATTTTGTAAAAATTACTGCACATTTACATTTTTTTTTTATCTCTTCTAATCATAATATATACTGTATATATAATTGAATCGGTTCTAGATGTCTGAATTTATCTCTTCTAAACATAAGATTTCTAGCATTGCCAGAAGTATCATAAATACGTGTCTAACGCTTTTGAGAATTATCTATTTATAAGAATATCATAAATACGACTCTTATGCACAATTAATTTTTAATATTTTTATTCGATAGTATTTAATCATTTTTTATACATAATTTAATTAAATAATTATATTTAAATTATAAATAAACTCTTGATCCGTGTATTACAAAAGTAACTTGACTAATTTATAAGAATATCCTACAGTGGATTAAGTAAGGAAAATGGTTACAATTGAAATTTTTTGACCCATTCGAGAGTAGTGTATTGTTGATTTACTCTTGATTGAGATGCACTTGTCTCTACCTTAAAATTGGTTCTGCTATGGACTTTGGTCCACTAGTTCTTAATTATAGGTTGATTGGTTCAACAAAAAAATGAAAAGAGAGAAGTACGAGGACAAATTTACAAATGGGGCAATTTTTCAACCTGATTAAAAAATATATTACAGGAATCGATCATTTTTAAAAATATTGCAAGTTATAGGTAAATCATGTTTTAAGACATGATTTTAGAACTACATTTTTATTTAAAAAAATACTGAAATCTTGTTTAAGTCGTGATTAAAACACACCTTTAATTATTTTATTTTATTTTATTGAAAAAATTACTAAAGTCATATTTTAAATCACGATTTCAAGTATTTTATATTTTTTAAAAATAAAATTACAAGTCATGTTTTAAAACATAATTTCTTTATATGATATTATGTTTTAAAATACCACTTAGTGATATACGTAATATTTTCAAAATCTATTCAGTATTTTTTTTAAAAAAAATTGCCCCACTTTTATAAATTTGCCAAGTACGAGAGTAAAAGCATTTTTATATTGTTGTTAGACAGAGGAATAAACAACAGAGAAAAACTAACGAGAGAATCACCTTAAAAATAATATCCCCTTCGGTAAGAAGGGAGAGATATTTATTTCTTCTCTACCATACAAGGTCCACAAGAATTTTTGTTTTTTTTTCTATCCAAGTATAACTGGAGAGAAAACTTAACTTCTATTTTCTACTTTTTGTCTATCTAATCATTAAAAAAAATTTATACAATATCTTTCTTCCTGCTATCTCTTATCTTCCAATTCTTTTCACTCTACTGTGCTCACTATTTCTTCGTTTATCTAAAGGAAAGATTAGGATTCGATTGATAGAGTGAAAAAAAACAAAAGAAATACAATAAAATATAAAAATATGCGGCTTATATAATTTTATTGTTATTTTTTTTTATTTTCTTTCTCTTTTTCTGCAAAGAATGAGACCTAAGGACTTTGGCCTTTTGGGTTGGTGTGTGATCTAGGCTAGACTTACGTGTATTCGGTTTGGAACAATAATATCACACTAAATTACTCAGTGGTCAACTTTCTGCTTAGGTTCGTGTAGTGTACTAGCCACTTAATAAAATTATTAGGATAAGATATGAAATATCAAGGATTAAACTCGAAAGAATGAGTGGTTACGGTGAAAATACAAAGGTATATCTATATTAATTTAAAATGCATTAAGTTTGTGAAGTATTTTAGTTTAAAAATGTTTAAAATTTATGTGTCATCATTTTAGAAACTTTTATATTCTTAATTAATTATAAATTATCTTATATTATAAACTTTTTAAAATAATTATTATAAAAGTGGCCACCAAAAAAATATATTATAATTGGCCCAGTCTAATGACAATATGTTTTTTTCATTATCATTACATTCTTATTAAATTCTAATTCAAATAATAAATGAAAATATTTTTAGTTTTGTTGTGAATAAAAGGCGTTTCAGCCCAAATTAAAAACTACAGGGAGAAACAAATAGAGCTAGTACAAGAAATGTATCTTTACTTTCTGATCTTATATGTCTATTCATTTCAGATAACTAAATTTATTATTAAAATTTTGTTTACATAAAAAATTAAATAATTTTATGTTCTTACTCAAAATAGTTTTAAAATTTTGTATTTTTTGTTATTTAATTAGGACACTAATAATATCAAAACATTATGCCTTACTAGTTACTCCTTGAGTGGCTCATGCTTTGTGCGAGGACTTCTAAAGATTATGCCAGTCCTCATAATTTCCATTATACTCCTTTTTGTTTTTTTGTTAATTGTCCTCCTATTTGTATTGCTGAACAAGTTTTACTTGAAATAGTACTAGTCTTTACCTTAAAAAAAAAAAAAAAAAAAAGAATGCCATGAGAAGTGTTTCTATGATTCCCACAGATTAATGCATCTTCAAGTTTGGTTGCCTTCTCTCTCCCCTAGCGCTGTTTAGCATAAAAGCATACATAACACAGCAGATGCAGTGCCAATTTTACAACATAATTACATTCACATTACAGAAAGGCTCTCAAGCATTAGCAATTTAACATTTAACAAAAACAAGAGTTGAATCTGTTACGTTACTGCACACTCAAATTTCTCGTTACTTGAGGAATTCATGTATTGAATTTTCCCCTATGTTTCGAAATTTGCACAGACCAGAATTTAATGCAAAAAGAGGGAAGAGAGTCTCCAAATGAATTTTCATTTTCATTTTGCTTTCTGTCTAATCACTAACAAAAAATTTGTCTGATTTACAAAGGCAGTAGTAGGGACTAAGAGGAGGAGGAGGATCAAAAGGGCATAATATGAGTGGTTTTGGTGTCATAAGAAGAAAGGCACGACTTAGAATTAACCCGAAATATCTTGAGCAAATCCGAAGACATTTGACGCACTTGCGGCGAGCAATTGCTCTGCATTAGAAGCAGAATCTTGGTCAATCCGTTAGCCTTCGTAACGGCCTCTTGCGCCTTCTGATCCCGAAACAGATAACACACACTCCAAAGCGTCGTAACGGCGTGTTCCGTCGCCACGCTCGACACTTTCAGCACCTTGTTCACTATCGCCGAAACGCACGCCGAATCCTCGCATATCTCCGACCTCCCTTCCTTCGTAGACGACACCGTTTCCACCAGCTTCAGAACCTTCTCCGTCACCGACACGCTCAGGCTCGGAGTCGAAAGAAGGTTCGAGAACACCTTCACCGCTCCGAGACGCACCAGCTTCATCTTGCTCCGTCTCGGCGTCGATAATGAAACCAGGCACGACAAACAGTTCTCCATTAGATCCGGATCTTTCTCCGGTGTGATTAGATTCAGCAATTCGGATAATAAACCATCCTTTTCCGCTAACAACAGCTTCGATTCCGCGTCTACGGCGAGGGATTTCAAAACCCTAGCCGATGCGATTTTTATGACATGGCTTCCTTGTTGCAGAAGGAGAAGCAGAGAATCCACGCTCTGTTTTTCTCCCCCGCCCTGCCTCTTCAGTATCAAATTTTTCAGGCCCTCGCAATCTTCCATTTTGCTGACAACCAAATCCAACGCCGTAACGACCTGTTCGAGGAATTCGACGCCGTCATTGACATTGTCGAGGAAGCCAACCAGCGCCGGCACGAAGCATTCCGTTCTAACGAGAAAATCGAGGTTCTCCTCGGAATCTTGCGCGAAACGCGCGATTTTGGCGAGCGAGTCGAAGCGGTTCGCGCAGTGAGTCTGCAACTCGGAGATGGCGACGAGGATTTGGTCCTTGGAGAGGACTGATTCGGACTGGGTGGAGGTAGGTGACTCGGGCGAGTCCACTCGGAGGGTGACCGAGTCAGACCAGATCTGGATGAGCCTCTGTAAGGTTCGGTTGGGAACGAAATCTCTGGTTTGGAGAACCTGCATGGTGGCGGGACAGGTGTTGTTCCCGTTGTCGAGCCAGCGTTGGATGCTGGAACGGTCGTAGGTAACGCCGGTGCAGAGGCTCACAGGGGATTTCATGACGTCGAGGGATATAGGGCAGCGGAAGAAGCTGGGAACGGTGATGCATAGATCGTCTCTAACCATGGTCGTCCCCACCGTGCTGTGACTAAGAGAGAGAGAGAGAGAGAGAGAGGTAGGCGATGGAGCGGACAGGAAAGGGGGTGTTTAAAGAAGAGAGAGAGAGTCAAAGGTACGGTGACGTCTGATGCTCGCTTTTTGAGTTTTTAATTTCGCTTTGAATATATTTCTTTTTTTGGGATATTAAATTGGTCTTTGGGGGGAGCAATATTCGTTGCTTGCGTTTTGGTATACGGTCAAAGGAATTATTGCTTTATTTATTTACTGGGTACAGGGAAGTGAAGTGTGCTGTGCTCCGAGAAGGGATGGTGGGCGTTGGATTGGAGTGGGGGAAGATGGAGGGTTGGGATGGAAAGGGCTGTCACACGTGCGGAACGAGAGAGAGAGAGGGTGGGAAATAATTGCGTATGATGAGGAGGAGAACGTGGGGTGGAAAAGGAGGGGAGTTATAATTGAAATAGCTTTGGGTGGTGGGGCCCAGGGAGGGTTCCATCGGTCGGATTGATTGCATCATCCGTAAGTTGGGGGAGTCCAACATTGTACAACGACAAGCAGCTGCCACCTCCAACCTCAAGTGGGGTAAAGTCACTGCCTTTTCAGCGCTACCCCATTTTATATTTCCAAAATAAATCTTTCTATATTATTCTTTGCAAAAATTTTCCATATTCACACTCTCTACTATTTTTTTTTTATAGAAAATATCTACTTTTTTTCTGATATAATTTCTGTACCTTACTGCTTCTTTATCAACCTGCTCATGATTTCAAGTATTTTCGTGTTCGTGTACATTCAACGGTGTTTATCCATCGATTCATGACTTGTTCTGAGCATTATGAGGCCAAAAGATTAAATACATGTACACACCTCGACGATCGAGGATGCAGTATCAAAGAATACTTTTTATATTCTGCTAATCTTTTATTTATATATTGATTCTATTACTAATTTCTCTTCAAAATGTATAAAATGATGAAAAGAAAATTAAAAAATTAACTTAAAAGAAAACAAGTACTTTACTAATAGCTTTTCTTTTCTAAAAAATTGTAGTTTAAGGTGTTGCGAAACAAATCTTGTGGCTTCTACTAACAAAATAACACTGGTTATCTTGTTGAATCTCGTGCCGCTTTATTAAATATATAAGAAATATGAATATCTATTTTTTTATTAGTGGAAATTGAAGATATTAAAGAATTTATAATATTTATATATTCTATTTAATCAATCGAGTTATTATTTTAATATATGAATGTTTGTCCAAAAATAAGACAGAATATAAGTATCATATAAAAATATGTAAACATATACGATTGTAATTTATTATTATTATTATTTTGTAGTATTTTTTTTACAAATTCATTATTTTGTATTTATCGTGTATAACTTTTTGTTTTTAATTAATTTATATTATGAACTATATTTATTTTATTTAATGACATAAAATAAAGTAACACAACTACTGAGCAATTGACATGATGTTGTTTTGTTGAAATAAGAGATATCAAGTTTGAGTCATAAAATTAGGTAATTTCATTAAATATTTCTAAGTCAAACTCAATCACACATACTAATTTTACTCAACTCTGGAATAAGATTGCTTTTAGTAGAGGATAAATGTGATTTTTGTCAAATAATAAAGTAGCACACATAATTTATAAATAACTTTGTTCATATATATATATATATATATATATATATATATATATATAAATTTTAAATACAAAATATTTCGTGGTCAAAATAAGTTTGGTTATTTTATTTGTTAAAAAATAGCAACAAATTTAGATGATAATTTTTTAGATTTAAGTGGGTTAGATATTTAACTAATTTATATAATACTCCTTTACTTTACTCAATATAATTTTGTTTAAGTCAAGTAAGATTATTTTGAGTGGCAATATGTTTTTTAAAAATATTTAACACAATTATATAAATTTAAATTTAAGATCATTAATAAAGTTAAAATAATCTCATGCCAGATTAGTTGATTCACATGCTTAGTAGTATAACTTATTAAATTTTTATTTAAGTAAATTATTGTTTTATGTTTATTTCTAATTAAATAAAAAATTAAAATTATCTCTACAAATAAAAAAACATAAAATAAAAAAATTAAGATATTTAAGAAATTAAAATAGTCAGTCTTAAATAAAAACATTAATGGCCCGTGGATTGCATGGGTTAAATTAAACGTGTAAATTTCATATTATAATTAGTTATCGCAAAATATAACTAATTATTCATACCAGAAAATTAAATATTCTATAATTTGATTAATTTTAAATTATTAATGAATATATATTTTTAAAATACAAATGTTATTTAATTAAAAAAATGATTATCTTCGTTGCAAAGGTCTCTCACATAAATAATTATAAACTTAAAAAAGGAACACATTTGATATCTTAAAAAAATTTATAGTGATATATGACTATAAATTTTTATTATAAATTTTTATTACTATAATATTAGTATGAAGTTATTCATCACACAAAAATGATGATAAATCTTCATTAGAAATTATAAAAACACATCAGTTAAAACATTTATCTTCCAATACAATTGTATAGGCCATTGTTCTTTTATGACCATAGCTATTTCCTCCTGAGCGTTAAACTTATAAATGAAAAGAAAAAATATTACCTTCAAGAAAAATGATTATTCATTATATCTTACAGGGTCATAATGGCACCGAAAGCAACCTTATATTTAGGGGAGCGGCACAATGGTTGCTCCTATCCCCCATTCAGAGACTAGGGCTCTACCATTCTTTTTTCTTTTTTTCGTTTCCTTCAATCTGATTTCCTAAATTTCTATCCGAACATATTAAAATTTGGACATGGCAACTTGGCAAGCTTCTGCCCTATTTTCCCGCAAGAGAAACTGGAGAAAACGTGGATCTGTTCTGCATGTCCATTTATCATATTCATTCACAAAAAAATTATTATAGTTGTAGCTATAGTACATACTATTATATCAATATTATTCTAAGATATAGACTAATAGTCTTTAAATTATTATTATTTTTCGAAATACTGGTTAACTTATTATGGCTGTAGAATGGAAACAAAAACTAGCTGTGAGCTAACTAGCATATATACCATGTGGTTCTAGTGTATGTAGGAACAGTAATAAGTGTTCTACTAGTAGTATTTATACGCAAAAACCCAAAGACACGAACGAGTGGTGCAAAAAATTCAACGAGGAGGGGACATGTACTGGCATAGCGGTATTGTGATATTTGACCAAACCTCAGGGTTGGGTTCTATTTCCAGTTTAACCAAAATCCAATTTGGTATCCACATTAAGCCCACAAAAGTCGAATTTGGTGTTGATGCACCATACGGCACTGCCTAACACTGCCAAGTCAAACTTGGGAAACTTCCAATTTCCAATATTCCTCCCATTCGCAAAAATTCTTTGTCATTGTGCCTGTGAAGTCTCAAGCCAACTACCCATTCGACTTTGTGAAATTTTAAGTTTAATTCCAGCATTGAGATTCAAAATGTATGGCCAACTATATTGAAATACGGGGGTGCATGTGTAGTTCGTACGTTTATTTATTAAATTATCTCTAATACTTTATCAGCCTAAGTTCTATCATGAACGCGGATATTGGGCTCAGTGGGTTGTAAGTCAATATCGTCATCAGAGGGGAAAGAAGATTGTGACATAGTTTGCAAATATATAAGCAGACATACAATAGACTTCTGATGGAAAAAAATCCAGGGTTTGAGATCCTTTTAAACGCAAATTTTGACTCAATATACACCTAAAGTTACAAAGGATGCGTTTATATTTACGTTAGGTTGGAGGATTAATTGGACGGACACACGTCCCAATGCATATTTTCTGAGAAGTGAGAATTTGAAGTTTTTGGTAAACACGCACTAAATATTGTTATTTGTTGAAGATTATATATGCTAGCTATATAAATTTCTTCAAGTTCAATGCCGCCTCAGTTTAGGGGCAAACAAACTAAAGCAGTTTAATAATCTTGTGAGTTAAATTCTAATCCTCTTTATTAGAATAATGTGTTTTCGAATACATTTTAAATATTACTACTTAAAAAATTTGTTTAATTATTTGATAAATTAATTTTTTTTAGTAGTTTTTAGTGCTTTTTAAGATACCACTTGAAGTAATATTTTTAAAATACTCGTTTTTAACATTTTATGTTTATTCATTTTTTATTCTTAAATAATTATTAGATTTCCTTTTTAATATTTTATATTGAAGGTAATTTTTTTTTATCATTTATGTAATTTTATATTTTCTAACTAAACACTTGTGATCTAATATGATAATTTTTCACCACCAACTAACTTTCGAACTTCTCGTTTCCAATTATCTTTTAAGTTAATTTTGTCAAAGCTCGTGAAATACTTTCAAAAAAATTAAGAGTTAATATTACTAGATAAATAATACTAGTCACTTCAAATTCATTCATATATTGCTTATAAAATAACGTTAATAATTTCAGTAATGCTTCAGTGGAAGTAAATTTTACAAAATTAAAATTGATTAATTTTTTTTAATCTAAGATCAATAATGTCATGAAAGATTAATTGAACTGACTTTATTACTGATTGAAAAAAAACATCAAAGAAAATTAAAAAGTAATTTTGTATTAAGAAAATTCAAAGATAAATTAAAATTAAAATTATGGTTTTAATAAATTAATTTCATTAATTTAAAAATATCTAAGGTTGAATATGAGTTTGGACTTAAAAAAGCGTTAAACCAGTCTTTGGAAGAATGGAATTAATCCCAACTATATACTATTAAAAAGATTCCTTATTAGATGGTGCTATAATTAATCTCTATAAGTAGTATTTGCTTAAATGACAAATGAGTTTGCTCCTCGCATATTGTTATCACAAACTTAAAGTTGTAGGAAGATAAACTTTAATCAACTTCCGTGCCAAACTTGATATAAGAAAATTATTATTTTTTATTTCGTTTTTAGTTAACGTTTTATTTGCTAAATCAGTAAGGTGGCGTGTTTTTTTGAATGGGTCGATAAGGTGGTGTTGCTACTAGCTAGTTTCCACTTTCCGCACTACACTCAGGAAATAATTAATTAGCACTTTAAATTATCTATATCTCTTTGTTCAATTAATAGTTTTGAATAAATGTCCCACACTTTGAACATTTTAAATGGTTTTTATTGTAAGTATTATTGGTCATTTGGCCTAATTTGAAACAAATCGTGAATTCATGATCAAGAAAACCAAAATAAAATGGCAGTAGATCAGAAAACCACAAAAAAGTGGTCACAAAACGTTTGACTTGAGATATAACACAGGCTGTAGTTGTCGTGTTAGACCCAACTACTCCAGTTGGAGAATTTTTTATATTTTCCAAGTTCCGTATGTAGTCATCGTTTCGAATTCAAAAACGTGTTTTCCTCTTTGTCTCGTACTTGATGGGGTAGTTTAGAAGATGCATCTCTGTATTAATGAATTAAATATTTATTTCTTATATATAAGAGCGTGATTGCTTATTTTAGTTTTTTTAAGTTAAACAACAATACTTAATTGTTTAACATTGAAGCACGGACCAATGGAGCTGAAGCTGCTTATTTTAGCATAGTTGTTTATTTAAGTAAGTAACGTTACTTAGTAAATTCTTAACAATAAAAAAATACTAAAAACTCTTTAAAATGTGTTTAGATAGAAAATTTTAACTGAGGAAAGTAATTTATCAGAAAATTTGAATTTCTGTAATTTAAAATTCATTGTTTGGATGTTTTTTTATGAAGAATTTAAAATTTTAGAATTTTAAAACAGAATTTTAAACAATTAAAAAAAATCTGAAATTTCAATTTCCTTCTAAAAGGTGAGAAATTGAAATTCCTTTTAAAATCTGAAACTTCAATTTCCTTCAAGAAACACCGTATGAGATTGTAGAACATCGATAGCATAAAAGAACACGTATAACTAGCACACCAATCATATTTTTTCTTTTTTTTCATTTATTTTTTTTTCACTCTCGTAATTTTAACTTTTTTTTATCCAAACACAAAATTTTGAAAATAAAAGAATTTCAATTGAAATATTTAAAATTCTTAGAATTTAAAATTTCTCAAAATTTTAAATTCCTCCATCCAAACACACTCTAAATGTGATATAGTGAGTAGGATCCACTAAAAATGCATTAAAGCAACTCAACACTGTAATTAACGTACTAATGACTCAATTGTTATTAGAGGAATTCTGTCAATTCCATCTACTCCTACACTGTAATTAGGATGACTAGATTTCTTTCTTTCTCACTCTTCAAGGTTAAATTGCTTGTTGAATGAGATACTCCTACACTTCATAAGACTCCCCATTTATAGGAGTGTGATTTATTCTAAAATGATTAATAAAAGCTACTTAATGCTTGTATTTCTAAGCACTACTGAAAATTTTAAAATTCATTTTCTTTATGTTGAATATGAAAGCCTCAGAATCAAATAATAAAGTTCAAGACTTTGAAATGTTGTCGTGTCCATTATGTGCAGGGGATTTTTTTTTTTTTTTTTATTTTACAGTAAGGGGGAGGGGATTGTTGAGAGCCGAGATAAACGTATAAATCATTATCTTTATGTGCTGTATATATTAAAACATAAAGTTCTTAGAATATACTAAAACAAAGAATAAAATCACTAATAAAAAAGTCATACTTGCATTTCTTTCTCAACAAGTAATCTATAAAGAGAGTGAAAATAATTTTCGTCTGCTTTCTATACAATCGCACTTTATCATGCAGAAACTAGTTTAAGAAAGAGTAAAGACAATGAAAGAAACCAAAACAATTGTGCATTAATTCCCAAGGCTACGGCTAAAGAAATTGATCGCCGCTGTTGTTGGGTTTGGTTTGGACACGAGGGTGCATATATATTTACTTCCACGCAAAGCAATGATATTCTTTATGCTTTTAGAATGAAAGATGTGCAGCTACAAACACTTTTTCCCTTTAGGGTAAACGATATCGAGACAGTTTTATCAGGTTCAGAAATAGTTACCATAACTTTTTGAATCGGTTCATTACTCTTACATCTATAAACAGATCCTTTTTCATATATCCACTAATTAACTTCTATAGTTATCAACAATATTCATTCATTTCACTAACTTCACTAGTTTTATCCCGTCGAGAAATAATCATACCATATTTTCTTTTTTTAAACTGGGAGGAAGAAGATGACTCAATTAATCCCACGTACCATGCAGATGCAGGGCATTAACTAACATGTAAGGAAGATCAATAGAGGCCTTATCACTGAACGTGCCCAAAATTCGAGCAGCAATTTTAGGCATTCAATTACTTAGCTAGTTTTTGAGGATCGTGAGATTTCTTGAGGAGAAACCTCTACCAAACGAGATTTAGATGACTTTAGGATCGATGTTCTTGAGGAGGAACCTCAATCCAAAATGTTCTTGCTTATATTTCTTACAAAATCGTTTTCTTACAAAGATGAAATAATTAAACTTTCTCAAATTAATAGAAAAATATATACTCTTTCTGTCTTAAAATATTTGTCAGTTGGTAGTTGTTTTACAAAAAAAAAAAAAGATAAAAAGAATAATAATTTTATAACATTATTCTTCTTTTCATTAATTCATTTATAAATTAAATTATCTATCATTAATATTATCATTATAATATTATAAGAGATGTAAGTGAAAAAAATAATTATTATTACATTAAGAAATTAAAATAATAATGTAAAAATTTTTGAAACATTTTTTTATTAAGTATGACAAATAATTAAATTTAAGAATAAAAAATATTAATAAATATTTTTAGTATGATTATTATATTTTAAAAAGCAAAAAAAATATTTTATAAAATATTAACTTTAAAATTTTTTAGTATATTAGATATTGTAATTTTTAAATATTTAATAGTTGTGAAAGCGTTGAAGAACGAATTACTTAAAAATATTTGTCACAATATTCAATAATTTTTTTTAGTGGATAGTAAGAAAAAAAAGTTTTAAGTAAAGATGTATGGAAATTTTTGTGATGGGAAACACAACAAAAGATATATAATCATGCCAACATATTTATATTTTAAGAAGTTATGAAAAACATCTTTATAAGAAAATCTACCCTTATAAATCGTTTTTTTTAAAAATTATCTTATTTTACCTATAAAAACTGTTATAAAAAATTATTTATAAATATTATTATCCATATAATTTTTTACATATCATATAAATTATTTAGGTTAGGTTAGTAATAAGAAAATTTAAATTATTTACACAAGGAAAAAGCTAAATAATTTGCATAAGAAATACAAATCATTTTAAATATTTCAAAAAATAATTCTTTATAAAAAATTTAATGTTATCTCTTATCAACTTAAATATTTTCCAAAACTATTTAGTTTGAGATAATTTTTTGATATTCACTTTCTATTTAGTTATCGATAGAACATCTCAATAATTTTTAATTTTTTGATAGACTTAATTGTGTTTTTAGTTCCTAAAATTTGTGTTAAATCTAGTATTAGTTCCTCAAATTTTTTTAAAAAATCATTTTAGTCCCTTAATTTTAAAAATATGTTTTAAGTTCCTAAATACTAAATTTAAGGGATTAAATAATCTTTTGAAAACTATTTTTAGTCCTTAAACAGTAAATTTGAGGAATTAAAACTATATTTTTATAAATTTGAGGGACTAGAATGATCCTTTTTAAATTTGGGGACTAAAAATAAATTTATCCCAAATTTTAAGAACTAAAAATATAATTAAATCTTTTGAAAATTTATAAAACATTGTCAGTGATAAAATTTTGAATCTATTTTCCACTTAGTTATTGTGAGAAGGTGGATTCAAAATTTTAGAGTACATTTAATTTTCTAAAAATAAACCTATCTTTTTAAAAGAAGAATTCATGATTTTTTTTATAAAATGATATTTTAATTAAAATTAATCAATTCATAAAAAATTGTAATGAAATATGTACTTTTGATTTTTCCAAAAAATATTTTGCACCTAAAGATACTTAAGATTAAGGGACATCCTTCTCGAGTTAATTGGAGAAAGTATATATATCTATATATATTTTTTAAAAAAATATTATTCCAAAAATAATATAAATTATTTTAAATAATATAAATTCTTATATGATAAAAATAAAAATATTAAAATTTCAAACCACGTATTTTTCAAGAAGTTTTTCTAATCATATCTTTTCACTAAAAAGAGTATTTATGAGAAGAAAAATACTTTTATATTTGAGAAAGTTCTATTGAAACTAAATTTAATAATTTTTTTATTTGTAAAAAAAAACGTGAAAAATTTCTAAAAATGTTTACGGTTAATCATATAAATTTTAATTATTTCTTAGAATTATTTCTGTATATATATTTTGTGACTTCTGGCTCACTAGTTCAGTTAGATAGGTCTATTTTAACAAGTCTTTTTTTTTTTTTTTTACATTTCTAACAAGTATTATAATAAACTTCCATTGTACTGAAATTTATTAATTTAACGTTCTTCAATTAATGGATACAAAACTTTTCTCCATTCTATCCTTAAAGCATGCCATACCTACTCATTATTACATTTTCAGAACTAATTCTTAAATGGTCTTTGTTGATTTGGCAATGGCAATGAGAAGAGTTAAATACAGTACGGATAAATCTGCATCAAGACATTTATATTCTATTAAATACAAGATAAATAATGTGCCACTGCTAATTTATATGATTCAATATTACAAACTTAATCTTGTACGAACAAATATATAATTTAATTTACTTATCGTATTTTGGCGAATGATAACGATTACAAAATAAAAAAGAACTTTTTTCTCCCGAATCTCTAATATTTATAATAAAATTAGGATTATATTTAAAATTGCATATCATGCTTAGTCAATTTTGCTTACCAAACTCATTCATAAAAACTCACACACCTTCTGTAATGTGTAATACAAACCTCAGCTTTTGAATCTATTTAAGTGGCTTTGAAAATAACCGCAGGACATGTAATAGCTTTTGGGTGGTGGTACCATACGTACACATATAGCATATGCTAGACTTCATTATTTCCACGGATAAAAGTTCCCTCAATATCCCATAACTTGACAAGGACACCCAATTGCATATACTACCGTCAGACTCACTCTGGCTACTTAATTATGCGACCCTAACAAAGTTGAAACCCATCCCCACGCTAGCTGTACGTACGATCATATATTTGAGCGAGTGTTAGATTTCTAATTTGAAATTGATGTGACACATGTTTTTATGTAATTCAAAATATAAAAATAAAAGTTTTGATTTTTTTAAAAAAATACTTTTTTTTTAATATACATTTTTACTTCATTTTCAAATGTGCATACTCATAGATGGACATTTCATAATTCTCGCGTAATAATGCTATTACTTGTATAAACACGAATCCTTTCTGTTAATTAATGAACATGATCGATGTCAATGGTTTTCGTGTACAGATAAGTCTTGGGAGTTTTGTTTGTGTTATCTTCCTTTTAATTTCCAGCTCACTTACCAACCAGAATCCGGCATAAACAGTCACCGGATAATGAATTATGTAACTACACTTCTCATCAATTTGAAGTTTAAGACAACCACCTTTTTTTGTTAGTTTGTATGTGTGTGCGTGTGTAATTCAATTAAAAATTGTTCCCATGTAATATAGCTGTATCCATGTACGGGTCCATGTTGCTTTTGCATCCAACAAAATGACCTACAAGAAAGGGAACTAAGGCAACTAGCTAGCATGCATGTGTCTGTTTTTCTCCTACCCCATAGGCACACATAGCACCTCTTCAATAAATTTAAATCATGCACTAGCCTTTTCTCTACAAAATGTCAAAACGTACCGTTCCTTCACAATCGCAAATGTTTGGTCATATATGGGATATAGAATTTCAACCCTATTAAGTACTAATTATTATATATAACACGAGTGTGAATGTGTATAAGTTTGCAAAGCAGTAATCACATAGATTTTTTTGTTTTTGTTTACGGTTATATTTTCTGATCACTTTGGTGATAAACCGATCCTTGGCATTATTCCGTTGTCCTGCATGGCCAGGTAGACGAGGGATGAAAATTTTTCTCAGAAAATGTACCATTTCATGAATCATGAAAGCTATAAAGGAAAGGGAGAACATGCATGTGATGCAACAGGTTGTAATTTTCTTTTTCTTTGGCAGCGTTGCAAAACCAATAGTGGGGTCCAATCTTATTAGCTCAATATGCCATCAAATCAGTGGGACGATCTTAGTAAAAGGAGACTTTTTGATTGATCGGTTGATGCATCGCAAGTTCAATACGTGTCCATGGACTGTGGTGGTGCATACTTCTCCTTGTCCACATTCATTTTGAATCTCTAAACTCAAGTAGGACCATGCATTAGAAAAAATTCTGTTCATACTACTTTGTTACCTTATATACTATGGTTGCTGCATAGGATCCAATGGTTAATTCAATAACATCCTAAATTCTCTAATGGATTTATGCTTGCACGATCCCCAATGCCATAACGTTTCAATTGTTGTTTACTTATGGGCTACCTTCGATTCGGTCATCTAAGGCAATAAATTTCAACCCCTTTGACGTCACAGGAAGAAAAGTTGGTGCGGTTGATCAAGTAATCACACTATCAAATATAGCATTGTGATGTGTCTTATTAAATGGTAGTGACTGCTTAAAGGTAACCCTTTGCTGCTTTCAGCTGAATTTGAATAGTCATATGATATAGTAGACAAATTGAAACCTGCATTTGCCATATTAAAGTTTCACGATACTGCCAACAGTGTAAAGTGGAGACATAGAGATAGAAGGAAATGCATTGCATTGTATGCATGATGCATTGCTGGGACAGGGAAGAGGCACTGAGCCCCAAAGCCATGCCCTATCCTAAAGGGTTTATGAGTACTGAGTGGGAGCATTGAAGGAGCACTGCCTCTATCACAGGTCCTACAGCACAAAGGGTTAATGAAGTAGTATACTGATCAGCTTAGTTAGAAAAGAAGAAGAATGGGTCCACCCTAAAGCCCTGACATGCATTTAATTCTCTTCTGCTTGGAGCTGGGGTGTGCACTTTTCTGTCTTTACATGCTTGTTAATCACTTGGACCTCGCATTCAATTCATGTAGATTTGTTGAAGTTCTGTCAAACAGAATGTTAGTATTTCGAAAAAATTTGACCAATAGAGCTTGCCTCAGTTTGAGATTAGCGTACAAAACTTAATTAAATAATTCTTGGGTTCTGAATTTCTTTAATTAATATACCTGAAACAGGGAAGTGGGGTTGGTTATTTTGGATCATTTCAGCTATGTTTTGATTTAGGACGGATAATGAATTTGAAAGAAATAAAAAAGGGCATTTAATTTTTTGAATATTTTATAATTAAACAAAAATAATCTATTCTATTATTTTTTTAAAAAAAATTAATGATCATTTATTGATAATATAAAATACTTTTAAAAATATTTTTATATTATCATTCAATCAAAAACATCACAAATATGATTTTTAAAGTAATTATAATAAAAGTCTAAACTTATCGTGCACAATACATTATAATTTGATATTTGATAACCACATAAAAGTATTTTACACTATTGGTGTATATTTCTTTATTTCTTTGGAAATAAAAAATCAAACATAATATATTATTATAACTTTTTAATTCTCATTATTTTTATCTTAAATATGTCATCCTTAATATACTTATCATTAGAGTTAGGTTTATAAAGATAAAATCATTATTTTATAATTTTAAAACTTTGTTCTATAAGATGAATCTCAAATTTGGGAGAACAACTTTCTCTTTCACTCTATTCCTCTTTATTCCACTTACTATTTTAACAATTCAAATATACTGTCATAATAAAACTTTAGGGCAAATTATGATCACAACCATGTCATTTTTTAAATTTCACACGACTCTTATCTTTTTAACACCTATTACACCTACTAAAGAAACACATTATGTAATATAGAAAGATAGTAAAAAAAAACTTCAAGAAATCATGAGTATTAACGTAATTTGTCCTAAAACTAATGTTTAGTAACTAAAAAATGGATGGGGTAGGGTTGTGAGTTGAGAGTGACAAAGTGGATAAATGGATGGGGGGTGTACGGTGTGGTCTCCCTATATTTTGTTGTGAATGTGAAAATCTAGGTATAAACGAATCACAAATGAGAATGTAGGAGTAGGAGAGTGAGTAGTAGTAGTTCATTCAGTTACTGTTGGTGCACAATGACAAGGCACCTTTAATTAGGGGAATGGGTTAAAGACAGAGAGAAGCAGGGAAAACACTTCAAATCAGAGCCTACAAAAGGTTCTACGGCAAATGGACAAGTTTTTCCAGTAATGGAGGGGTCTAAAACAACGGTTCCCAGTTCCTTAGTCGGCCATTAATAAAGGGTGGGTCCAAACACTCACCAAACCACAAAAAAAGATGACATAACATAACCCTTCAATATCTTTCTTTTCTCCACGACAAATCCCATTTTTAATTTGCTTTTCTCTTTGTACCTCACGTACTGTTCCCCCCCTCATTTTAAATATAAATAAATAAATAAATAAATTTCATTATAATAATCACTCCACCCCATAAGACCCGTTCCAAAAAGCTTTCTCCTCCCTTTTCAACTTTCTGCTTCTTCTAACACTACTCTACTCCTTGTAGAACCATCTGAATTCTCCTTTTGACTCAATATCCCTTTATCCCCAGACCCAGTTTCAGTTTCCACTCTTTCTCTTCACCAAATCACCCGCCACATGAACCCTCCAACACGACCACAACTTCACATCTCATACACACAATTTTGTGGCATATATTAGCCCGTGTTTCTTGCTCTTTCCACATCAAAAAGCTAAGCTAGGCTCTTTCAACCACGTCTTCCCAAAAGTGAGTTATTACTTACTTAGTGATAATAAAATATTGCAACAACAACATGGTTTTGCATAGGAGACCTCTGATTCTAGTAATCATCTGGTTGTTCTTGTTTCTCTTCATATTGGGTCACTGCCATGGTTCTAGAGCCACAACAACCGTGTTCAAATTCAAACCCAAATCTCCACATCATGGTCACTTCTCTGGCTTCTTGCCCAAAAGGATGCCTATACCGTATTCAACTCCTTCAAGGAAACACAATGACATTGGCTTAAGAAGTTGGAGATCACCCTGAGCCTGAGGATAATATGCAGATTAGTAGTTTTGTTTTGGGTTAAGGTGACCTTTGGGTTCTTATTTATATTAATTTTATTTTCTCCTTCTCCTTCATCTTCATCTTTCTTTTCTTTATTAAGTAACAAGGGAAAGTGATAAACTAATGTACATGGCAGGGGTTCTTAGTGAGATATTCATTGTCTTTACGTTTGATGATGATGTTATTTTGTTTCAAGGGATGTAATAGGTATGATCTGTTAGATGGATATGGATTTCTCCTTGTTACTTGAAAAGGAGGAAGTCATGGTTGTTTAATTTAGACTCTAATATTTTATTTTTTTTTGGAGTGTGAATCAATTAATATAGACAATGAAATGGTCAACAGCTTCATAGAATTTTCAGATACGTAGTTTAAATGTTGTTCTGCTGTATACACGACATCAAGTGTTTTCATTATTCAATGTTCAAACAGTGCTAGTATTAGACATGCATGTGTTGTATTTCTTCTAGTTATTATTCAAGAATAAAGGGGGTAAAATACAGTGAAAAATCGGTAATATTTTTCTTTTGGAGCAAATAAAATCGGTGATTAACATACTGAACCAGTATTGATTCATGAGGTGTTTTACAAATTAAATTGAATCTTATATTATAAAGAAGGATATTTCGTTTTTAGGGTTACTTAATCAGATTAGTGATAAATTAATATTGAATAAACAGTTGTTTTTTTTCGTTGGTAGTACAAACAAGTTGTGGCTGGCATGAAACCTACCCCGTTGAAATTACCCGTGTGCAAGCAGCATTGAACTCGGGTAAGATGGTATCAGTGTCATGCGATGCGTGCGGTTGCGTGTGTTGCTTTCTTGATTTGATATGCACAAATAAACATATGTGTTTGTACGTATACATTATACTGTTGAATAATTAATTCAAGATTTTCGGGGATTATTATCTCTGTATCTCACACACGAGTGCTACAATGGCAGTGTATGTAGCATACACGAGTTCAATAAATAAATAAAAGAGAAAAAAATAAAACCCACAGAATTCTTCGTGTATATCTGTAATGATAAAAAGCTACTTGCTTTATGTGGTGTTACTTGTGAATGTGCCCAATTAACGCCAAAACTTTGGTATAGGTATTATTTCATGTCATCATAACTTCTTACGATCTTTAGAGAAAAGGGGAAAAGAAGTTCGACCTAGAGCATATAATTCGAGGAATAATATTATTTTAGTGATAATTATAATACTTTTTGGCTCAAGGATTATAGAATTCCAAATTTCTATCTAGCAGCTTTTCTTTTTCATATATAAAACAGATACGAAAGTCAAACCCGAATCAAAGTTTAGATTGTAGTCTAGCAAAATGTTTACCGCTAATTTAATTTGGTCGATAAATTCGTAGAATACTAAATTTGCTTATATATGCTCAACTAAAATACTTTAAAATTCGTTCAAAACCTTCCATTTAATAAAAGGTGAGTTCAAAATTTTTTGAGCTGAATCCAAGCAATATATTGAATAGTTTATATATAGTTAGTTGCCAGCTAGTATTCCATCTGAAAGTTATATTTTTCTTTTTCTAATTTAATTTTCAGAGATCTTAATGTTGTACCCCTTCTTTCCTAAGTAAATAAAAAGAAGAAAAAAAGTATTATCAACATGCTTTACATTGGATAATGTCTACAAAAAATGAAGTTTCATTGGATTCCACTGGAAAAGACATCATGATTCATGAGGAAACGATAGATAAATTACTTTTTTTTTTATCTCTGTTATAAATATGCTGGAGTATTATCATCGTTTAGATTTCTTATTTCAATTTGCTTGGTTTTTCGTTTCTTTACGATACAAATTACCAATTATAAAAAACTATATTTTGATGAGGGAGTCTGTCATTATCTCTTTGCTTTAGTTGAAATAATTAGAAATCAATGGAAAGTATAAAGTACTTCCTGTGCTCCCTTTAACGTTTTAAATTAATGCATAGCCCAAGTCCTAATTACGAGATTATTGAATCCTTCAAACTTCAAAGGTTCATTTTCACAATATTTTTTTTTCAAATTAGAAAAACACAGCTCATGAATCTCATCCCATACGCATCCCATACCTCATACTACCTAACTATGACGCAATGATCTTAAAATTAAATGACCTTTTGCTAAAAGTCTTTATTTATTTTTTGGTTTGAAAAACCACACCTATAATTCAATTTTCATTTCAACAAAACACTCTATCGTAGTGACTCAAATTTTAGTGACACACTACAAAAAAACTGGTTCCGTGGCTAAAACAAGGGGGAAAGAAGAAGATATTATTAATTATAGTAAACAGCTTCCCTATTTCAAGGTCATTACTCTGTGTCCCCACGTAGAAATTGGTAATGAAATTAAGAATAACATCACCAATGAGGCTGGAGGGTACCTTTCCCATTTGTAAGACTGATCAGGCAAAACCCTTATCCCCAATATCCTATGTGATATAGAAATGCAATGGATTCTATGAATTCTATGAATTCTAATTCTGGAAAAAGATTTGTCTGAAAGTTGTTCTGATTTCCCCTTTCCAATTAATATCCAACTAGTCTAGGGCTCCCTTCACCTTAGCACCATTAATTTTTTGAACCGTGTCATGTGCTGTTCATATCTATACTAATTTCGAGTGTTATGTTGTCCCAGTCAAACTTCACAAAACATTGTTATTTATTAAGGAATAGACCCTTCAATTTGGCCTTTGGTATTTAATTTTCTTGATCATTAATTTGACTACCAGCTGAAGAGTACCAAGATCCCTATTTCAAGGCAACAAGTACCATTATACCATAAATAAATAGAGAATAAGAATAAAAAAGCTTCGCAGGCACTTTATCAAGAATTAAGAATACACTTCAACGGGGTTCATTTTTGGATTCTAAGAGTCCATAACTATTACTGTGGTTAAAAAATATTGTTAATCATAGTTTTAAAAACCTAAGACCGCATGCTTTTCCCACGTTTGTCGTTTAAAGGAAGAGAATAATGAACATTCAACTTCTAACATATTGTCGCTTAAATTGCGCATTAGCTTTAATCGTTTTCAAAAAAGTTTTGTTTATTGAAGGATTAGGATGATGTAATATCTTTTCTCATTTTTCTTTTGTCAAAATGCAACATTCTGACTCAACTCTCATTTGCTAAGATCTCTAATCAGGTTTCTGTCGCTTCATTCATGTGCCCTGTAATTGTAGGCCCATGCATGATGGAGTGGAGGGACATTTATTGTCAAGTCATATTTCCATATTAACCAAAAGGATTAAATAATTGCAAATGATTACCTTCATGGTAAGTGAATTCATGACCCCACGGTTAAAGCAATAGCAGATAATCATAGTATATAATGTGTATTTGATATTAATCTAATAATTCCAGTAACTTGGTGGATTATATACTTTGTGCTATTCACTCATGAGCGTCTGTGTACATTTTTATTACTCCAAATCATGCATCTTAACTAGGTCGCTTTATGCATAACACTCCTCCACGATGAAAAAGAATAATAATTTGTATATTTTTTTTTATCTCAAAATAATAATTATTTTAGATTATTTTACACAAATTAAAATAATAATAAATAAATGAAAAAATAATAATTTTATAAAATTAATTTATATCATCATTAATTTATTTATAAACTTTATTGTCTATCATTAATATTATAAAAAATATAAATAAAAAAATTATAATTAATATTACATTAAAAAATAAAATATTAATTATTTTAGAATAATTTTTTTCTACATGACAATTATATTATAATGCAAACAGAGGAAGTATTAATAAACTTAAAACACATCATCAGTATCATAAATGCGTATAGAAGTTAATAAGTAAAAATGATTGTCTATGTTTCCAAAATATTAAAATGATTGTCTTAGTTATTGATTTGATGGACAGACCGGTTGTTATGCATCTTAACTACAGTCAGTATTCATCCAAATTATGCAGTAATATACTTTTCCACCGGATATGAAGTGATGATAAAAATCTTATCCGCGTAATTATGTAGATCTAACAAAGTTATAAGTAATAACTATGTTTGTTTTTTACATATGTATCTTATCACTAAACAAATGGGGAAGAAAGGTTGTTCCATAAGAATATCATAGGCTAGGACAGGGCACGCAGTTTATAAATATTTATCTGCTAGCATTGGAATATTGCATGCTTAGAGTTTAGAGAGCTCAAATTATATTCAAAAAAAAAATAGCTAGATAAAAATATTTAAGAAAAGTAAAGCCGTAAAGGACTCGTTTTAATATTGAGGATCGAAGTACTGTTTACTAGGACAAATAAAACTGTTTTTATGCCATTTTTAGACATCCATTAGTAATCAAATAGCATATTTTGGTCACACTTTTATTTTAATACTAGCAATTATTTCAAATATCTTACTAGCACTTTTTTTATTTTAGAATAAATAAAAACATGTAACTTTAAAACATTTAATTTAAAATGAGATATATTCTTTTAGATTACATTTCTAAAAAATTCATATATAAATATTTTTAAAACTATAAAAAAGTAGAATTACTTTAATATATAAACTTATATTTAAAAATACTCTAAGAAATTTAACTATCTTCAAAAGAGTAGGTTCTAATTTAATATAAAAAGCTGGATAAAATGAGAAGGTACTATGGTTTGTAATGATTGAACTGCAAAATACAATTGTGAACAATATAATATGCAATTTAAATAATTGCACTTGGATTGTATGGTTGTTGTTCTAATTAAGCAGAGATATGAGTTTCATAGTTTTTCAAAGTAAATATGCCGGCCTAAGTATGACTTATCTAAACTTATTAAATGATGGGTGTACAAAGACCTAACAAAATTAAGAGCAATGCAGTTGTAACGAATATATATATATATATAAGAATCGTGGGAATCTGTGTGACACTAACCTGATGGTTAGGTGGTTAGGGGGTCAACGATAAAAGACAGACATGAAAGATATAGATATAAGCTACAAATTTTATGTTAGTATTTCAATTCTAAATCATTTCTCAATTTTTACGATCACTAACTTTAACGTTAAAATTCTTGTAAGTGGCCACATCGATCTGAAGAAGTTTCTCATAGATTTCGTCCGAAATTTACACTTTCAACTGCGAACATCCTAGGTGGATTGGTGCTAAACAGTTGTGTTGCTCCATCATTAGCTGATAGATTTTAAAAATGCTTTCAATTTGTTGCACCAAAACTAAAGGTGGATTGTCGTAGGTTCTGTAAACAAAAACCGGCTGGAAGCAAAGTTTGAAAGGTCAAACATTATTATAGGAATACAATGTATAACGACTTCTATAACCTACTGAATGTTGTTATTTGGTTTACAATTGGTTTATTAGATTTTTTTTCCCTCAAACATTATTATAAACCTTACAGAATACAATGGTTTAAGAGAGTCACATATAAGCTTTCCAAAAGGAAAAACAGAGTCACTTCTAACCTCATTCCTCAAACTCTATTAAAAAAATATTTGTCAACTTTATTTTAGAATGGATTGAGAAAGAAAATAATTATTATTTTAGTTTTTTAATATAACATTAATTGTTTTTTATTTATATCTCTTATGATATTAATAAACGATAACAAAATCTATAAATAAATTAATGATAATATAAGGTTAATTTTGTAAAAAAAATTATATTAATTTTTCTTGATCTAATTAAAACAACCTAAGACTGACAATATCTTGGGACAGTAATTGTTCTTATTATTTCATGTGTATAATTACACATTTAGATTTCATTTTAGAATATTCCCAATCATTAAATTTCAATTTTGAAATTTATCATTTCTCATACTCAAAGCATTCGTGATTCTTATTCAGAGAAGTAAATACTAGAAAAGAACTTTTGAATGATACTCACCCACGCTTAATGTGCAGCATTATTTCAGCATATGGAATAATCAGAGAGTATAATTGATTGGTGTTTGAGTTTCATCATCAAGATGCGTGAACTCTTCAGTAATTCTTTTTGCTGCCTACACGAAGAGCTATTCAGTAATTAGGGGAATGTATTTTTCTCCTTTGATACTTTCTTTACTTCATTAGTTTGAGATGTTTTTAATTTTTTCCACCGTTGGGATAATCACTGTAGTTGCGGTGCCACCATCGTGTGGAACACTGAATAAGTTATCATAAGGTACCGAGCATGCACATTATAATTAATTTAATTTTAATTTTAGCTACACTTTTTTACTCTTCTTTCTTTCTCTACTTTTTAAAAGCTGAGTTTTTTCAGATTTCATTTCTTATATTGTTTTAACACTATTTTTTATCTTTGTTTTTATTACCTTTCTCATTTGTTTTCTCTCTTCGCCTGGTATGTATCTCAAATCCTTCCGTAGGGAGGTGAGAGAATCATTTTTAACCTTTTCGAGGGCATAGTGAACTCGACTATCCTATACTTTTAAAATGAACTACGCGGGCATAGTTTCAAATCTAACTAGTAAAATTTAATTTTATAGATAAATTTATCCATCCCAACTTGTTTTCTTGATGGATTAACCATGACAGATCAAAATGGGAAGCTAGTCAGACTGTCCAATCCGCATAATAATATATACACGTGATTAAGATGAACGTTTTAACCTTTAAGGACGTGCCTGACATGATAAATGACGTTAGACGACCTGTGCTGTACTACTACAAAGTGACATGCATAAATTCAGCTGTTGATATCACAGATATATATAAAGCAGCAAACGCCTTTTTATTCATAAAAATGCTCTCGAACATTGATTGATGAACTGCCTCTTATTTTTTTGATCGGGATATTAACATGGGAGCAACATATCAAACTTTCTTGCAGCAAGGTTTCACTCTGCAGCACTTATTTCCCCTCGTTGAGAAGTGAATAATCTGCTCAGTAATGTGCTTCTGACTTGAAAGGGGTCGTAAAGTCGCCCATGAACCATAGAATGCTTCCGCAGGTTGTGCAGAAAAACCGTTATTGCTAAGGTCTAGTAATTGCAAGTTCTTTGCCTTACCAATAGCAATTGAAAACTGTTGCGTGAAATGGCACTCGGGAGATGAATTTCTTTGACATGAACTGACACAGCTGTCGTCAAGTCCAGATGCAGCTGCTTCTACTGGAATATCTTCATTATCATCAACTTTAATAGTATCAAGTTTCTGCTCTGGGTTTTGTGAGCAGCTTTTTACCGATAAATCATATTGTAGAGAAGAAACTTCCGTTGGAACAGAATTATCAGCAAGATTAAGTTCCTCAAGGCAGCTGTTCTCTGATAAAAGAAACAACATCATCAAACAATTGAAGATGCAAAAAATGAAACAACCAAATATAATTTAATGCCTACCTGCCAGAGCCTCAATTATGTGAAGAATTCCAGCAAGCCCAAGTTGACACTTTTTAAGGACCAGAACTTTTAGACAGCACTGTGGGTTTACGAGGAGAGCAAATAAAGCATTGCTGCCCTGTATTCATTAGAGAATTTGAACAAACCATGGATAAGAAACTGGTTAAACTCAAAATTATCACCAAAATGCCACAGCTATACCTAAATCTATAAACTGCAAGCCAGTGTTTTAAGGGTAAAGAAATAGTATGAAAAGCCAGATTCTATTTTGAGTGTTGAAGTAATACATAGTAACACTCAAATAAAACCAGCCAAGGAAGCATGCATTACAATAATATTAGCAATAGAAATCTAGTCAAGGCAACAAACCTCAGGCATGATAGGATTTCCTTCCAGGTTCAGCTCTATGACAGAACAAAAAAAATTAACACTGGTGTTTAAAACAAAGTTAAATGTTAGACCACAATATGATAGGTCAAGTTTCACAAACTCTTCAGTTCCTTTGAGCAATGATTCTGCTAATTTTGTTGCTCCTTCCTGCAGAATAATGCCTCTATCATTAGAAGATCAAGTGGGCAAAGCATGCTAGAATAAACCATAATGATACAGTAATGTGAACATGCAGTTGGAGATAGGTTTTACTCACAGTTCCAATACCCGTCCCCCCAAGTATTAGTCCTGATAAAGTTAAGGTCCCTGCAAGCTTGCAGAGGGTATCGACAACTGGTTTGCCTAGTTTTAGACCACTCATATTCAACTCAGAAAACCTATAATGGGCAAATTTAATTTAAATTTATGTATGCTCTAAGAAAATACAATTTATGCAAAGATGATATGTCGAGATGGATGGTGACATTGGTACAACTGATTTTACCTTTTCAGGGTAGAAAGTCTGGACAGAAGATTAATTATAGCATTTCCAGATACCGGGCTGTTGTATCCTGTCAAAGTTAGATTACCCATTATGCTGTAAGATTACTTGTATCTGGGATTTAAAGAGAATGATAGATTCATCATACCTATACATAGATGGGCAAGTACAGATCTTGAGTCCAATGCATCCGCAACTTTTTGAATAGTTCTAGATGTGACACAACAGTTCTCTATATTCAAGCTACAAAGAGCTACACAACAGAATGTAAGTAAATAGAAGTAGGGAGATATCTAAAGCAGGAATCCCCATACAAGCAGATTTGAGACCATAAGTGCATCATAGCATAAATTTGATATAAACATTTTCATAGCTTAGAGTGAGACCATGTATACTAGAACAATGTTGTCAACGACAGATGGCACAAGGCCAAAATTCAGCCATATAAACATGCCATTGAGGCCTATGGCACTGACATGGCAGGTCTCCCTTCACAAATTGTCTATGGCGGTTGGCAAAAAATCCACCACACCATTCTGCCATCATTTAACAACATTGTACTAGAAAGAGGAGGGAACAACATGGCAATCAGCATTCTTAAGGAGATAACTTATTCAAATTGGCAGAGCTTCAGGTCATGCATCTTACCTGTACAGTTTTTTAAGATTGTTGAAAGATAAGATCCACATGCATCAGTAAGACGGTTTCCAGAAATGTTAAGCACTTCTAGTCGAGCAAATAGCAGTGAACATTCACAAATCTGACAGGAACAAGCAAAGTTAATACATTTGCAAATTTGAGATTAGTCATGCAAAAAGAGAAAAGCATTCTTTTATTATATTAATCAAGAATTGTATGAATAGATTATCATTGTGTAAATACTAATTAGTTAGGTTTGAAAGTTATTGAAAAAATGGCCTTTGGTTGGGACAAGGCAGGTGAACTCAGCTGATATTTCGGTGATTTAAGACATGAAAATTTGTTCTTTTTCAGAAAATATCACAACTAACATCAAGTGTATGCATCCATTATATTTACGAGTTAAAAATTTTAAGATATTTTTTCTGTAAAAAAAAAGGTTTAGAGCAACCATCATTTCAAACCTCATACCTAAAAATCAGATTTAACAAGATCCAATGTTAGAAACATGGAACAAGGGGAAGAGAAACAAGCAAAGATCAAAAGGGTTGCAAGTAGTATCATACCTGAAACAATGCTGTTGGGCCAAATCGATTGCAATGCAAATCCAGAGTTAACCCACCATAAGATTGTCCTGATGCTGTGAACACCTTTTGAAGTTTTTCGATTGTTCCATTTCCTAAAATATTATCAACTCAATAAAAGGCTAAAACTATTTAATAGATTCCCTCGTTATTTTTTATCTATTTTAATTCTTTTCATGGTTTTAGTTTTCAAACCATTCACTAGTCACCAACAAAAGTACTGATTAACAGACGTAGTTGATGGAATTTGAGACTTGAGAACCATAAAAAATGCTCCTGAGGAAACATACCAAAAGAAAAGGCAACTACTAGACAATTTGATGACAAGGCAAATACTGCACAATCTACGACAAAAAAAAAAACCACAAACCAGGAAAAAAATTGTACCTAACAAATTGTGAGAGAGATCAAGCATTGCAAATGACTTTTGGGAATGCAGTGCATTTATCAATGGTGTAATAGACAAATCTTGCAGGTCACAGTCAGACACAACAATTTCATCATCTGAAACCTGTTGACAATAATAAGCCAAAAGCAGTTGTAAAAAAAAAAAAAGAGAGAAAGAAACAAATTCAATCCAACATCTGAAAATGTGATGGCATATCTGTCAATGTGCAGTGGCTATGAAAGAATTGATACAGCTAAGATCCCTCCTTACCTCTAAATTGTAAAGCTTCTTCAGTACCTTGATGTTTGGTACCTCAGACAACTCCTTGCAGCCGTCTACATACATTTTTATCAGGCACTTGTGAATCCATCCTGTGAAGGATAACAAATCATTTGCTTATCTCTCTTAGAGATAGATAGTGGAAAGCTAAAAATTGATGTTAAATACAGCATAAGCCTATAACTGCCTATTTTCCAAATGATGCATACATCTTCGGATGTCAACTTCCTATGCTTATTGCTTACATAAATTGCAGTTTGCAAGATCAATGAATATCAAGTGATGAGTCAGATTAATGTTAATTTTTTTATCAATAGATAACAACCATCAACCATCTGCAACTAGTCTAGAGATTTGAATATTTATGTCAACATATGTGCAAGTAGTTAAATATATTGAAGATAAATTTCTTGTCAAGAAGCCAGATAAGAAAAAGAAAAAAAAAGGGCATGGCATAAAAAATTGAATGGTGATATCACTGAATAAACAAAAAGAATAAGAATCACATACCATCAACAGAAGCTTCAACCATGCTATTTCCCAGAACTTCCTTCAGATGTTCAACAGTTTCCAGGGATTTTAAATCTCTTCCAGCACATTTTATATGCTCAATAATGGGCAACAAACCTATTCATAAATTTGTAACTGTAAGTACAGTCAAGTGCACTCAGCAGGAAAAGAATATCAACAGAAGGAAAACTGTAATAAATAAATAAATGTATAAAAAGTTGATATAACATCAAAGTTGATAAACAAAGAAGAAATTAACCATAAATCCTGGTTTTGATTAGTTTTTCCCAAATTGTGATATTTTACCAGAGGGGCACCAATCTTTTATTTTATTACAACAAGGAGCAAATGTCACCATTTATATGCAAAGCCAGAATACCCCAAACCCTCTTCCTTCTTATCTTTTATACAATTCATACCAAATTAATTTTCAAGACAACTGGGATCTTCTATGCTAATATTATAAAGTGATAGAAAACACTTCAAAGTAGGAACTGCCTACCCTCTGATCTCTTTTCAGTTGGAAATTGTAGATAATATAAGCATGCAACTGCAGCCTTCAAAGAGTCAATGTTCAACTGATCACCAGTGGCACACAAGGTTGTTTCTACATGTATTAGATCATTCCCAATCCGGCATGTAATATATTGCTGGAGCTAGAAAATACAGAGGCAGCAAGTTAGAAAAATATCAATTAGATGAGCATGACAATTTGGCAAAAGGAATGAACCCTAAATATATTCATACTCATGAAATAACAGTAGAACTTACGTCATTTTGGGAATGATGCAACATGGGCTGGGAAATATCGTTTTGTTTGCCAGAGACATCAGTACCACATTTAGAGCCAATAGGAAAATCAGGTTCAGCAACTATATCATTGCTCAAAGACCTGGAGTGTCTGCCAGTTTTTGTGACTGTATGTGGACTTGAACATTTGTAAGAACAACTGCTTTCTTCAACATTTATTGTAAACTTGGATCCATTCTCTGAGATAAACTGCTATCCCAAAAACCAAAAAGACTAGGCATTCACATGGGGATACTTGACAAAAGCTCACACACGCAACTAAGTGGAGATTTCTTTACCTGAATTTTACAAGGACTGGCTTTAGTCTTAACTGCAATCAGGCAAGTATCAATCAGAGCACAATATTGGTACAAGGGAAAGTTTGGGTCAGAGCAAAGCAAGTAACAAAGAAAACATACTGGCATCATAAGTGGGTAAGTCCTCCACTGGGCAATGATGATTCTTTCTGCTTGAACACTCCACTTCCTCATCATCATCGTCATCATCAGAAAGAATTACACGGACACGTTTACGACTAACAACCGTCTGATGATCGCTGGTTTGATTTTTCAGACTACTGGGTGACTGCTCATCTTGCTTGGTAGAGTTGGTAAGACTTTCTTTGTGGCCTGCTTTCTTTTTGGATGAGCCTTTTATGGACTGATAGACTGACATGAGAGGCATGTCATTTTTCATTTCTTCTCCAGTAGTTAGAGTTTTTGATCGAGAAGTTGTCTTTGGAAAGCATAAATCATCAGACCCACTGTTTGACAGATAATCATCTGCTTCGGTATCAGTTTCAGAGCAAAAATCCTCCGGCATACTTTTAGCTTCTGCCTCTTTTTCTTCTGATTTCTTCAGTTTATCGATTAGAAGCTTCAACCTCCTATAAAAGACCACAATTGATCAGCATTAATATTACATGTCCATCAGAAGGACCCATGATAATGGAAACAACATAATGGATTTAGTTCAGAGTATGAGATTTTGGCCTCCAGAGGTTTGAATACTAAATGGATCCCTGAGTAATTCAACAAAACTGCAAGAAATGTATATATAAGGAAACAGATTTCCATGAACCAGTTACCTGGTTTCATCCTCATCATCAAATCTTATCATGTTGCTATAATGCATATTTTCCAAGGCAGAGAGTTGCACATCAGGAAGGTCTGCTTCAACTGCGATACTGCAATATGATGCAATCAAATCAACACAGTTCATATAAGATCATCAAAAGGATGCCAACATGGATGTATTTTTTAAGAAAATCTAAGCAAGGATAAGTCATATAAGTAGTAGACTAGTAGGTGGTCATGTTTCATTCTAGTATTGGCTGAAGCACTGACTTCTGAAAATAACTTTGTAACAGCCAACATATTCTATCAAAACAATGACTTCTGAAAATTTGTAAAAAGAAACCAGTATGACTAGACTAGGTCATCAACACGGCAAGGAATGGAAATTACATTATGGGAAAATTCTTATTCTAATAATTTTCATTCATGATTCACAAAACAATAGTGGTACCCCCAACCAAGTTGCATCAGGCCTGAGGAAACTATTGTGTTCAACTTACAGTACATAGTTCATGTGTCTTATGCAACCAAGTTGCATCAAGTCGAGCATGTTGAGTTCAACATAAATTCAGCTACTTGGAGATTCCCTTATAATTACCAACTATTTCCTCTTCCTTCACTGATTTCAAGAAATAAAATCATTCAGTAAAGTTATATGGATATAATTACCTGTAGCTCTCTTGAAATGCATCCAATGCTTTTCTCCAATTTTCAGTAGAATCGTAAACATTACCAATATTAATTTTCACCATTGCTTGCCCCTATAATCATTATTAGCAAAGCATAAGAATTAACCAAGTGACAACACACAAAAAAAAAAAAAAATCAAACAAACTATTTCACCTACATTTATCTCTGGATACTAAGTAACGTAAGACATTGACATGCACACAAAAATTTAAGCGTTCCATCAGGAACGATTTGAAGTGTCGTGTCACACAGGCAATGTAGGACTTCCCTAACACCCCCCCCCCCCCCCCAAATCTCTACCAAAACAAGCGAGCCTACTAGAATAAGTGAGAACCAAGATGGGCTATAGGCTTTGATACAATGTTAGATTTCAGCTTTAAACCAATTAACTCTAATTGAAGTTGTCCAACAGATATATAAATTGCACCCCGAGAATTGAGACAAGCGATGTAGGACTTCCTAACATTAGACACATGTCTGACTAACATAACATGGAAGTAATTCTTATGTACAGTGAGTATACTACAATAATTTACCACGGTTTTATTATAAAGCATTTCCAAAATAAATCTTACTGCATAGATTTAATTTCTGTGTCACAAGTTATGTTTTAGTTAGATTGTTCTATTACTTAATTTCTCTTTGACATGTACATTGCTCCTCTTTTGAAGTGTCCATGTTTCATTGATAGCAAGCAACTAAATCTCAGAATTTTCATGTTTTGTGCTTATGGGTAATGGATGTATTTAAAGTTACTTCCTCTTGATTTTGTATATAAATTATAGGCTTAATCATATAGATTCTGAAGATTGAATGTATAATTAGTGGCTTGGAGTCTTTAAACCCTCATTTTGCAATTTACTTAAAGCATATTTTGTTCAGCTTAATTCTAGAAAAATAATTGCATATTTTTCAAAAGCTATTTCAGGAAGCTAAAAGAAACAAGTTATTAATTCTCCAAAAATAAGTAGAATCAAACATGAATTCATATTACCAATTATTTGAAATAATCATGGATGTTTCTAAATTCAGATTTGTGATATATTGAATAAGGTTAGGTTGAAATGGAGGAAAAAAGAAAGTGTTAAAAATGTCATAGAATGATGAAAAGGTTACCTCTAAGTTACCAATATTTTTGTACATTTCCCAACTCTTTTTGTACCACTTGATTGCTTTGTTGAATTTTCTGAGTTTCTGGTATGATTCTGCAACATCCAGATATGAATCAGCCAGTCTCTGCCTATCACAGAGTTCACTTGCTATTCTCTTCTTCTCCTTTGCAAATTCACAATGCTAAACAAAATATTGTTTAGTAAGAAAGGTCACACTTAAGGAATTACTAAACATACCTTAGCTTCAAAAAGTCTCTGCATTCACCACATAATACTAATAAGTCATTAAATTATCAAATGCGGAGGAAAACATCATATAGTTATACCTACAGGTCTGCGAGAAATACGTGCATAAATCTCAAACTTCAATATATTACTGAACAAAGTCTTACATTTTCCTTAAAGTAAATCATGAAAGGTTTTCAATTGAATAAATTGCACAATGAAACAAACCATGCTTAACACAACTTCAATGAATCTGTGCTTAATCCATAACTAACAAACCACGAGCATGTGTACATCTGTCCTTAAAGCAACATTAATAGACCAAGCCAAGAAGACTTCTTCACGAGTAGCAAAAGGGAGCAGTAAAAGGTCAAATGGAGAAATTGATACAATGGAACATAGCCATGCAGGTAAAGCATTTGTTTCCTTAACATGGTAAATAAAAATTGATCATACTAAAGAAATGAAACCCACTAGGTGTATCGGAAAAATTATGAATTGTCTCATCAAATCTGGAAAAATTCCAGACAAAATAGCCATTCCAAGACAGACATCATTTGGTTAACAGAATCATGATAACCGAACACAAAGATAGAGCCAATACCTTCTCCCACGCAGAGATCATCCTTGCTTTCTCAACCAGGCGCTCAAGAACTGCATTCTGCTGCAGCAAGAATTTGCGCTCATTTGGTGTCCCTCTGGCAGTGGCTATATCTCTTTTGAGCTTCTTAAGGCTCTGCTCATTTTTCTTTATATCAGCCATTACCTTAACAGCTTCTCTCACAATTTTAATATTCTGCTCGATTTGCCTTACCAAAGCATCCTCATCCTCCAAGCTCTTTGCCAAACCAAGCGCCTTCAAGTAATAAGCACTTGCATCTTCATACTTCTGAGTCCTGTAATGCACTTCACCAAGATTAATATACCCCTTGGCTTCCCCTTGAACATGTCCAATTCTGTTACAAATCACAATATCCGTCTTAATGTGTTTCCTAGCTTTATCCCAATCCCTAAGTTCCATATACACATTCCCAAGGTTGTGGTGGAGTCTACTGCGGCCATCATCGAATTCAGCGACCTCCTCTTCCTCACAAATCTCCAATCCTCTAGTTAAAATCTTCCGCGCCTCATGCAAGTTGTCGAGATCCATCTCCAGCATGCCTATGTTGTTGTGCGCGTCGATGTACTCCTTGAGAAAAGAGGACTTGCTGTTGGGAGGATTCTCCTTGAGCTTCACCGCGAGATCCATCGCGGACTTGAAGTACTTCTTCGCATTGCGAATCGAGTTGTGGTCGTGCTCCGATCGCGAGAAGAGCTCGTGGTAAGTGCGACCGAGTTGCGTGCTCGCCCGCTGCTGCTCAACGACGTCCTCAGCGTCCCTCGCAAGCTCTAAGTGCTTTTTCTGTGACGGAAAAAAAAAGTAAAACTCTCAGTGTTAAAAGGGGAAGAATAACTAGGGTTTTGGGAGGAAGAAGTGAAGCGCTGACCTGATAAATTAGGGCATCGGAGAAGTGTTCGAGGCGGAGATACATTTCGCCGAGGGATTGACAAGTTGGGAGCAAATGTTTTTCGGGTAAATGTTTGAGCGAAACGTCGTAATCGGTTCGGAGCCATTTGAGGGCTTGGACGTACTCTCCTCGGTTTTTGAGTATGTCGCCAATGACGTTGGCCCACCGCGCCTCCTCCCGGTGGTTTCCCTCCGCCTTGGCATTCCGGTACGCCGCCTTCGCCGATTTCAGATCCGCGTCCATCTCGAAACGACGGCGAAAGGTGCCGTCGTGGGTTCTCTCTGAATTTAGAAAACTCTCTTCTCTTCTCTTTTCTTTGTAAGGTGCGATTTGCAAAGGCAAAGGCAAATGTTACTTGCGCCCGCGCCGTCTATTCAAGGTTCGAATGAATTTGCTGTGTCCCGCCAAAAATACTTTCTCCTTGTTTTTCTCTCTCTGTTTTTTCCTTCTTTTTTTTTTTTTTCGTTTTTGTTAAACTAGTTTAATAGTTCATTTCTCTTGTTATTACTATTGCTGTTGTGGATAAATTTTTGTTTTTATACATTGACTGTTTGTGTAATTTGAAACAATAATGATTAGCAAAAATATTTTGTTTACACAATTAGAAAAAATATTTATTCACAAGAAGAAACACTGTAAAAAAAAACACAATAAAAATCAGGCCATAAAAAACAGCAAATTTGATCGCTTTACTTTTTATATTTGTGTAGTTTTGTTCCTCATACCTATAATATTTATAATTAAATAATTTAATCGCTAGATTTTATTATAAGTTAAAATTAGATCCCTCCATTAGTCTCGCATCTAGGAATTTGCTAATAAATGGAAACACGGTGGATTAAAGTAAGGTTTCGCCCTCCCTCTTCCGTGCTTCGTCACAGCCAAGACAGGTTTAGCAGATAAGTGTTTAAAAAAATTAAACTCAACCTATCGCAATGTTTTCTTTGAGTTCGTGGAAACTTAGATTAGTATAACACATGAAAATTCTTCAGGTTATCGTTTATGAAAATAAATGTTAAATTAGCCTTTGATAAAATTAATATTTAGATATAATCTAGTGATGGTTCGAATTACATATTTCAACTCAACTCTAACTTAGCTTTATTAAACTAGAGAAACTCCGACCCCATTCATGATCTTTTCCTAATCAATATAAGGTGGAACAAGTTTATATTCAGCTACAAAGTTTATTTTGTATATTGTGCAGGAAGTTCTATTTTTTTATTCTATAGTTCTAATGAATCAATATTAAATTTCAAATCATTAACTAATCATCATATTCCACAGCGTTGGAAATAATATTCTATATCGGATTTCTTATTGTTTTTTGTTGTCAAATCACCAATTACACCCTTACCTACATGGTTACTAGACACTCACGGAGAGACACATTACAGCACATGTATACTTTTAGTTGGAATATTATCAAAAATGGGAGCATATGGGTATTCACAAGTTCAATTTTAAAATGTCATGTGTATTCGTTGACATCAATAGTCATTTACTTGATTGATAGCTTAATTTATATATATTTATAAAAGTAAACTTCATTTAAAGTTTTTAGAATAATCGGATCAAAACTTAATTTTATAACCCTTGATTTAATTTAATTGTGTAAGCTTTACTTGGATATTTCACCATTAAAATTTTAACTTTATTGTAGCCGTCAGATTGAAACATTTTAAAATATTATTAAATTTTAAAAACAACAATTTACTGTTTATAATTCTTATTACTACTATTATTATTAAATAGAAATAGAGAAAACAAATAAATAAGAGATAAGGCAGTGTTAATTTAAAAACTAAAAATTATTTTTAGAAAAATTATTTAATTTTAGAATATTTACTTTTAAAAATAATTATTTAATATATTTTATTTGATATATGTATAGTAATAATATGCACATATTTAAAACATTCTATATCTATATATCTATAAAAATTACAATAATATATATTTTATTCTTGAATTTTAAAAATAAATTAATTGAATTTTGTATTATAAATAAAATTATACTAACTATATTATAAAATAAAATATGTGAGAAAATGAATTGATAAAAATAATTGTAAACATGTGTTTAAATTTTGAATAAATTTCATTAAAATGCATTTAATTTGGTTACTTTCAAAGGATATAATTTATATAACGTTGGAAATCATGAAATACTTTTCAACTTTAAAATAAAAGGTTATATTTTTTTATTTGTAAAATGTAAAAGATATGTACTTTTAAAGTCTTTTTTTTATGAAATGTTCATTCGTTATCAGAATCGAATTAAAATGCTAGGAGTATTATTAATTTATTTTATCAATTAAATTGTCCCGTTGATTCTAAAGGCAAAGAATAATTCATTCAATTTTTAAATTGATAAATATGTATAAAATTGATTTAAATTTTGTAACTTTTTATAATAACATTTAAATTTTATTCAAAATATGAATTGATCTCATTATTATCATAATTAAAATCATTATTTCTTTTTTATATATTTTATATTCTTCCATGAAGTATAGGGGTCAATTAACATGTGTATTTCTTCATTCTTTATTCTTTTAATTTTGTATAGATAAGCAACGAAGGATAACCATATTAAGAAACTTTAGAAGCATATGTATCAAACAATTGCAATAGATATGTAACATGCAAAACTGAAGTCAAATTAAATTCTTTCATGTTAGTGTTTCTAAGGTAGGAAACTTTAACTACTCATATTATCATAGTTTATTCTTTTTGTTTCATTTTGCTAATCAATTACCGAGTATTAGTCGTTATATGATAATCTTTTCATAGTATTCTTGAGTATATTGTATCTATATATAAACACAAACAATTAGACATCAAAATAATTAAGTTAAAAAATAATAATATTTTTTCCTCCTTTACATCATATTAATTATGTGAGTGAAAAATTTTATAAGTATGAAATTTATCCACATTATTATTATAATTTTTTTAAAATCATTATTATAATTATGTGCTATAAAACTAACCTCGTATCTTTTAAAAAATTAGAGATAAGTTAATTACTTTATATTTTTTTCCTTTTTTTCTTATTCAAATATTAATGAATATGAAATATATAGTTTATAAGAAAATATTTTAAAAATTACTTTAATAAAATATAGTATTTGATATATTCTATTTATTTTAGTTTTTTTTTTTGCTTAATTGTTCATATTGTTTTTCATATGACTTATTTTATTTTGTTATTGACTTTTATTTTTTGTCCTAGGTCAAAAATTTGTAGAGACTAATGCTGTCGGCCAACAAGATTTGCTGTCGACTCCTATTTGATAAAAATCACATTTTTCTCTTTTTGCATATCATATTTTTCTCTTTGCATACTTCCTGCAGACAGATTGAAAGCTTTACCCCATTAATATTTTTTGAAGGATCAATTAATATATGCAGTATTTTATATTCTGTCTTTTTATTTGTTCAGTTTTTTTTGCTTTTGCTTACTTAATATTTTTATTTCTCTCATTTTGCTACTGCAGTGAAAATATCACTAGATATGTCTTATTTAATTATATTGCAATAGTAGTGACATTTGTATACAAATAAGAGATAAAAGTTTATCATCTAATGAATTGAAGTAAGGATTGAGAACCAAATATTACATAACAACTAATCTCAAATATATATATAAAAAACAAACTAGTAGTGAAATTAAAATCAAAGAAAAAGTTACAATAGTAATAGTAAGAACTATTATCTCTCTTAAAAAAAATAAAAAATTAATATCACATGATTGAAACTAATATCTTCAAAATGATCAAAATGTCAATTTTTTAAAATTTTTACAATAATATTATTTAAAATTTATTAATTATAAAAACATAAAACTTAAATACATGTAAACATGGTATTCAAAATAAATAAAAAATGAGTACTCAAATTTAAATAATTATTACTTTATATGTTTAACATATATATATTTTTAATTTATACATTTCATAAAAGTATTACGTTATTATTACTTGGACAAAGAATAATAAAAAATAAATTTGAATAGACTTAATATTTTTTGAACAACATTTGAATTAAAAATATAATTAATTATCTTTCTTAATTTCAATATAATTATATTTAATATCCTATTAAATATTTTAAAAAATAATTTTATTAATATGCATTTTTTTTATATAAATACTAAATGCATATATAAAAAATATATATAATTTCATCAAATCCATATATGGTACGAGTTAAAATCTAGTATATAAGTAAGTGATGATGTGAAATCAACACTAACATATTAGAATATTAAAAAAATGAGAAATTCTCATTATAGTTAACAGAATTTTTTTTTTCCACCTCCATGCACACATCCTGAATTCTCCTATGGTTGAAATAGTTTGTTTCATAAAAAAATTATTATTTTTTGTTTTGGCTGTATCAATATCAATATGAGCAGTAGTTTTGTATCAACAAAGTTTGTTAAAATTTGGATGTCACACTAGTAGAAGCATACAATTTTAACATGTAATTCAATTTAAGGATTAATATTATGTAGTTACTACATATGCGTGCAAGCACACATAGAGTGCATTTAAACCAATTTTGAGTTATAATGAAGTTATTAGGTAAAAGTAGTAAATGAGTTAAAATTAAGGTTAAATTCTTTAGATATTATGTAGATTTGATGTTTGGTGGAATAATTATTTATCAGATTTTATTTATTTTCCAATCAAACTTCAAATAAATTAGAGTTTTTTTCTCCTAATAAATTAAGACAAAAAACTATGAATTATAAATAATAAAAAATAAATTGTAATGTGACGTGTGAATCCTTTTAATATATACACATTAATTTATATGCATATTTTTTCATTCACAAACCTCAACTTAATATTTATTTAAAGAGACCAAATTCAATACCATTCAAATCAATAATTTAATGGATAAAACATGACTTTTATCATGCAAAACCAAAGCCAAAACCCTAAGTTAGCATACATCAAGTGTCAACTATTTAATAATAAGAGTCAAAGAAAAATTTAAAGAGAAAGTTTTAAAGCTAAATACATCTAGGATAATTTCAAATTAATGTCAATTACGCCATATTAATAAAAAATTTGACGGGACAGATCTTTGAAAAGAAAACATCTTTCCAGTTGCCATAACAAGGAAACATTTTCATTCATACCGTAGTATTTACACGTAACTTCATAGGTATAAAGAAAAGATGGGATACATGTAACTATTAAAAAGACTAGTAAAACCTTTGATATCCCACCCCTTATCCTAAACAAAAAAATAAGGGAAAAAAAAAACTAGTGAAATTGTACTATCGTATTTTCTCCTGAATAAATCTTCATTTCTTCTTGATACTCTGTTCAATCATTTCTAACTTTATTCTCAACTCACCCTCAGATTCAGATGAGGAAACAATGTTGGGAAAACCAAAGAAGCTTTCTATTTCTGAGAACTCACAGTCGAGTAATATGTCCAATTTTCAGATGCAAATGAGGATTGACTCCCTCTATAAAATCCTGATTCAGCAGACATGAATGAAACCATAGAAAACTTATTCTCATTGAAGTCAGTTGTTGTTGCAGGAACATGACTGCTTTCGGAAGTCCAGTGCATTCTCATGATCAAACCTGGTCAATATCCATGTTATCAAAGTTTTCTTTTCCTAAATCATCAGCCACAACCACAGTTGTGGTCGAATGTTTTGAGCTTCCTTTGCATTTTTGCCAACTCCAGCTTTCTCTGTTGGTTCTAACCCGAGAGTGTGTATTGTTTGGAGAAACCAAATGATCAATTGCAATGCAAGGTTTCCAATCAAGAGATCAATAACAAATCTATTAACTCAGCTATGAATTTAACATTATGGCCAGCAAGTTCAAGTTGCTCAACCATTTCACTTGATATCGAGACAGCACCATCACTCTCAAGATAGAATATGAAATGGATATTTCTCGCTCGTCCTACACACAAATGTCAAGGCTCAATAAATTTAAATTAGAGTTGTAACATAGTATAAATGAGCTGTAAGTTGTACTGACCATGAGCTATCCGCAGAATTAATGATACAGAATTCTCATTGGAAGCTCACTGGTGTCACCAAGACCCATTGAAATGTCTCCTTTATGTGCACTTGCACGACCTTCTGATAGCATACAACGACTTTCAAAGGCTCCAAATTTGGGAAGAACAATATCTAACAATGGAAAAAAACCATTATTTGTTGAACCATTCATTTGAAGAAATGGGTCCATCGGCTGACAATCTTTGGGATGCTGGGACTAGACATTTCTCAATAAATGATTACATTTCTGGATCTATTACTTTTGAAAGAACAACAGTTTTTATACCCTGTAAAGTCAAATATTGTTGAACCCAATAATATCAATAATAGCTTGTAGAAAAAACTTAGTTATTAATTATCTTATACTTACAGATGAAACTTTCTTGTATATCTGAGCTGAGTTTCTACATTCACTATAAGGATATTCAGAAGTCACCAACTCCAGTATGCACATACCAAATGAATATATGTCAGCTAATTCATTGTAATTTTCATCATACAGCTCAGGTGCCATGAACTCCGGGGTTCCTACCAAGATTAATGTACGTGTAGATATTACAAGTAGAGGGGATTAATGTGTAAATAGAACAAATAGAGACATAAAACAGCATTGGGAATAAAGGTCTATTCCTATTCCTATAGCTATGAGATGAGAAAATGATTAAATTTAGATTAACGTTTTAACTATGCAAAGGATCAACACATAATAACGGAAAAAGAAAGTACAGGGAAACAAAAGAGTATACCAATTATACTCTTGGAATTACTTCGCTCCAAGAAAGTTGTCAGGCCCAAATCCCCAATTTTAACTTCTCCTTGGTGGCCATTGATAAATATATTATCACCTTTCAGGTCCCTATGCATAACGGGTGGGTTATGACTGTGGGGATAGTTTAAACCCATTAAAATCTGTCTTGCCCATCCTTTAATAGCCTTCAAGTCAACCTTAATTCTTGTGTTTTTTTACGAAACCTGGTCTACGGTTTGTCCGTGTAGCCCTAATATTCCTCAATTCCATTAATTCTTAACAAATTAGTATTTACAAAAGAGAGTCATTTTAACTATACACGAAATTCTCGATTAATAATTAGGTAAAAATATATTGGATTTAGTTGGAGGAATTCATAAATTTAGGGAATTGATTACTATACCAGTAATAAATTCTACAAAAAATCAAAATATAAAAAGAACAAACACAAATAGATACTAATAATATTTACATTTACGATCAAATAGATCTCATTACTAATACTATACTATTACTAAATAATAATAGAATAGAAAGAATTTGTAAATTTTTATCCGAAGATATTAATATTCGATAGAATAATAATAATAGTAGTATATTCAGATACTAGTCTAAAAATTTTATACTTTAGAATTTATACTTTACACTAATAATTAATACTAATCCGGTATATTTTTCACATTCTAAGGAGTACTTTTTTATGTTTTTTCTTTATGAATATGATGTTTTTTGGATATTTCTAATAATATTAAGTTTCATTCCTATTCTGGCATTTTTAATTTCTGGAACTTTAGCCACAATTAGCAGGGATCAAAGAAACTTTTTAGTTATGAATCGGGAATAGAACCAATAGGCGATGCTTGGTTACAATTTCGAATTCATTATTATATGTTTCTCTCATTTTTGTTGTTTTTAATGTTGAAATGGTTTTTCTTGGACAATGAGTTTCGATGTATTAGGGGTATATGTATTTATAAAAGCTTTTATATTGGTGCTTATCCAAATTGTTGGCTTAGTTTATGCATGGCGGAAGGGGGCATTAGAATGGTCTTAATTCTTGACTATTTAGACAATTAGGAAAAAAAAATTAGTTGATCAAACAACCAAAAATATAGTTATTTCAACTACATTAAATGATCATTTAAATTGGTCAAGATTATCGTTTATAGTTACTTCTCTACTAGTTGTTCCTTTATTGAATTTGCTTCATTAATAGGATCATAATTCAACTTTGATCGTTATGGACCAGTATCAGGATTAGTCCTCGGCAGACAGATCTAATTTTAACTGTGGGCACAATCATTATAAAAATGACAACTATCTACTTGGAATCATGTTTTCTTAGGATTATTTTAAATGTACAATTCCATTTTGATAGCAATATTCCATTTCAGTTGAAAAATACACTCAAATGTTTGGGGTAGTATAAGTAATTAAGGGATAGTGGATCATATTACGGGGAAATTTTGCGCATCCATAATCACGCATTGCATCCACTAACAGAAAGGTTGATTTCACAATAAATAGCACAAAGAAATTAATAATATGTATAAAAGGGATGGTCAACATACTGTTTGAGGCTACCCGAAGTAAACAACTCGTCTTGCGCTTGTCATCAAAATCCAGGAATTGTAGAACCTGACTGCGTTATTGTGCTTTAATGAACTCAGGAGATGCACTTCTGAGTACAGTCTCTCTAAGTCAGCCGGTGACTTTAACACCTCGTCAATCTGAACCAGGCTCCACGAAACTTCAATTCCATTGACTTTTCATCAAATGCTTTGTAACTGATTAATCAAGAATTATGGAAAAAACATATATAGTTAGAAACAAACAAGGTCAACTCCAATAACAAAACTATTCTTCGTCTTAAACCACAAAACACATTGCATATATCCTATGGCGCTTAGCAGTAAAAAAAATGATTTAATTTCAGCATAGCAAAAACAGTTCATGATCAAGTAAAAGTATTATCTTGTAAATAATGATGCTGGCAAATAATCAAAATCAATAAAGAAACATGTATGTTAAGAAAGCAAAAAACAATGGATACACGGTTTTGAAGGCTCCTTTGCCGATCACTTTTTTGTACCGTTATGAATGCAAAAGGCAGAATTAGCTTACTGCATTGAGATTTTTGTCCCAAAGTGAAAAAATAAAGAGAGAAGAAACAATTAACAATCATATTACCTTGATGTAGCGACAAGTTGGATCAATGTCAAGGACATCAGGATCAGGGGGCTCCAAATGCCCTGCACCCGTCAAACTCATCTAAAGCGCAATGTAATCCAAATCAGCATTCAATTTGAAATTACCTTCAGAATCAAAATCAATAATAATAGACGACAGTTCGTTAGGTGTCAAACTTTCAACAAATAATGGCATGTATAATTAAAGTTGTTAATTAATAATTAATAAATGTAAGAAAGCCAAATCCAAAATCCTAAAGCACCAGGAGGAAGAAGATGAATTTCAACAATGCATCTAGTTCCAGTCACAAAACTTCAAGAAGAAAAAAAAAAAGGAATCCAGCTCAATTCACTTTTTATCTTATGAGAACTTATTTGTGAGAAGAAATCAGAGAAAAGAAAAAGAAATAAGAAGTTACAGAATGCAGCATAAAATAATTTCAAATTTTTTCATAAAATAAAAGAATTTGAAATGTTAATATTTAAGTTAATCAAAATATTTAAATTTTAATTTTTTTTCAAATTTTTATGTAAATATCTTATTTAATTGAAAAGTAATTAATTTTTTTAAAAAAATTGAATTATACTATTAAATTTTTAGATTCAAAAATACTCTTAGAGATACAGAATGTCAGAAATGAATAAACCACGTCGCAGTCCTTCTCTTCTCTCTCTATCTAAAAAGAGAAATCAGAATTCACCACTCTCAATCATTGTTTGTTTTTTTCTCATTTTCTGTCTCCGTCATTAACATTCCGCATCGCCGTCACATCACACACTGGTGACCGTACAGTGTTTCGTCGCTTTCGCCTTCTTTTGTGGGGGATAAATAGCACTCGTGTAATGGGCCTGGCCAAGCAAGCCCATTTACCCAATAAGGTTTAGTGACCCGAAAATAAAACACACAAACCATGACGTTTTATTCAGGTAAATAATTAAATTCGTGCAGTAATAAATTAATTTTTAAAAAATAAAAAATTCAAATTTAACTACTAAATATATAAAAAATATAATAAACTAATCTTATCATTACATTTATAAAATTATAATATTCAAAAATTAATAATAATAAATTATATTTTTTAAAAATTAATTTAATATTAAATTATAAAATTAATTTATCATTAAATTATTTATACATTAATTCATCACATTTTTTATATTAAATTTAATTTTTTTTATTGTTTAACGTAAATTTGTCACCGTCTCAATCAAATTGGGAATTTGCCCTTTTATGTTTGTTCGCGTTTCCGTTTCAAGTGTTTGCGAGAGAATGGAGTTCCTGGACGAGGACGCAAGGCCAAGGTTCGTGTTCCAGTCCGGTGCAGCTGCGAGGAGCAGCGAGCCACCGCACCCGATCCACAAACCTACCAAGCCATTCCTCTTCGCCACCGTTTCCCTCTCCTCACTCTTCCTCACTCTCTCCCTCTTCTTCCTCGAAGCGGAGCCCTTCAAATCGCTCCTCTTCTGGCTCGCACTCTCTCTCCTCGTTGGCCCCTTCGCCCCTCCCTCCATCACTGGCGGCGACGTCCGCGTCGGCCGCGGCGAGGTCGTCAACTTCCCCGATCCGGAGCCCGAGCCCGACGAGGACGCCAGTAGGAAGTCCTCACAACGGCGATCCAGACAGCGGAGGGCCGAGGAAGCCGCCGCCGTAGGCCCGGTGGTTTCCGTCAGCGCGGCGGAGAAGAGAAAAGAATCTTCTGGAATCGAGAAGCGTGCGACGGTGGTGGAGGAGGAGAAGGGGTGGAGCGAGGAGGATGTGGAGGTGCTGAAGAAGCAGATGGTGAAGAATCCGGTGGGGAAGCCAGGGAGGTGGGAGGCGATAGCGGCGGCGTTCGGGGGGAGGCACGGAGTGGACAGTGTGATAAAGAAAGCGAAGGAATTGGGAGAGAAGAGAGTGGATGATTCGGAGTCGTATGCGTTGTTTTTGAAGAAGAGGAAAGCGTTGGATAAGAGGGTTGTGGAGGAGAATGCGGATGAGGGTGAGAAAGTTGTTGATAATGGTTGGAGTTCTGCTGAGGATATCGCGTTGCTGAATGCTTTGAAAGCGTTTCCTAAGGAAGTTTCCATGAGGTGGGAAAAGGTTGCTGCTGCGGTTCCCGGGAGATCCAAGGCTGCTTGCATTAAAAGATTCGCCGAATTGAAGAAAGGGTTTCGGACTGCAAAAGCTGCAGCCGAGTGAGCACTGAACACTCTCAAAGGGATCATTTTTTTGTTTGATTTTGATATGTTAAGGTAAATGGATTCATCGACTTGTAACTTAAACATAATTTTTTGTTTCTAGCTATTTTGAGTTATGATTTATGTTGGCCTCCTTCTAGGTGACACTCAAATTGTGGTTGTGTAACTTTATAAAATGCAATGAACCGATCGAGATTGTGTATTCGGGATCTCTTATAGTGCGAATAAATATTTAATATTTCGACTTGAATCTTGGAACTTTTCTGGTTTGCTTGTTGATTTCATTTTCAGGCTTTCAGCTTGGTGAAGTTGTACCTATTCTCTGAAGTCTTTACCTTTGTACTTTTATGCCGAATGGGTTTAGATTCTAGGTGCCAGGTTTTTGTTATTTAGGCTCACCTTGCTCCCAACTATTTCCCTAGTTTAGTTTGTGGAACTTTGATTTAACTCTTCTTACTGTCTTGGAGTTTTGAATTTTGTGCATGTTCGTCACATAGAGCCTTTCATTTTAGCATCCTATTATGTTAAGTTCTGATTTGTGAAATGCATTTCTATTGGTTAGTGATAGTTTGGGCAATTGGACTTTCAATTACTTTTGTTTTGTGCAAGGTGCCTAGGGCCTACTGTTTCAAACATGGCTAATTCCTTAGTAAGTTGTGTTGGTTTGCTTGGGTTAGACAAAAGTTTGGCCATGTGTTTTATCAGCTGGTTGCTGGCTTTACTAACCCATTTAACATTACTAATCTTTAAGTGGGGTGTGGGGATTGCCTTCTTATCTCTCGCTAAATTTCAGTTTAAGTGTTCCACATCTAATTGCTAGCACCGTATTAGGGAATATTGTTTTCGTTCTTGCATTGTGGATTTAGGGATTATTGGTTTATCATAGGGATTATTGCATTTGCACTCTGCTAATTTAGAAAACTACACTAGCCTCCCATGCTTTGTTATTTTAAGGGGATTGTGTGTACAGTCCATAGTCCATACTCGGTAAATAAAAGTGAGGTAGATGTGTGTAACTTTCTAAATAAGGATAATATATAAAATAAGGGAGGTAGTTCAAACAAGCAAGGTTTAAGTGTATCTAGTGTGCTAACCTTAAGGGACGTCTATGTAATTAATCCTTTATGTCAGATGATCTTATCTTGGAACCAGTTGCGTGTTGGTACAACTGGGTTTGAAATTTTGATTTTAGTATATACTACTATAATATAATTATTAGTTATATGTCAACCAGAGTTCTGAAACTTGATCAGTGTATTTGGCTATTGAAAAGTTACATCCTTTTACAATATTGCTTATAGATAGGTTGGTTACATTTAGTCTCTTGGAACTTTACTTGTCATGGACACTGAATGGCACTTAGGGCCAAGTGGGATAAACACCATCTCATCTTTCTTTGTCTCAGTTTGGTTATTATGGTTTATGTGGATACTGGATAGTAGCTTGCTGAGTTCTGAATTATTCCATACTTCTATTAGAAAATTCAGATTTTAATTCTTAGCCAACAAAATAACTGATGTCATTTAAAGCCGGATCTGGTTTTGCATATTGCTTCTGGCTGACAGCCTGTCATGTTTGACAACTTTAGTTTTTCATATTGAAAAAACACCTATTTTTAAGCTAAGAAAACGATTAGTTTGTTTTATCCAGAACAGTGTTATCAAATAGCGGCCATGGCGGCGCCATGACGGAGTAGCGTTGCGGAAATTTGAAAAAACGCCACCAAATAGCGGTGGCGTTGCGGGTTGCGGATGGCGACGCCATGGCGGAAATGCAGTAATGGCTGTAATAGTTCCTTTTTTTTGTTTTTTGAGCGATAGGTGTTGGGCTGACCCGACCCAACCCTACCCGAGAACATATTGCAAAAGTGCAGCACACAATAGGGAGAACGCCCAGAACACAGAACGCACAAAACACAGCACACAACGGCGACCAGCAGTGATGAATGGCAGCGACACACGTGACACCCGCACCCGCGACCAGCAGCACAACGACGACGAACGACAGCGACGCACGAGGATGACAGCAAACGGCGAACGACAGCTTTAGTGGTGCGTTTTTTTTGTTTTTTTTTGCTGTTTGACACCCATTTTTGATGTCTAGAGCTCTTTTTTATTTTTCTATTTGACACCCTTTTTTTATTTTTGATACCCATCTTGTATTTTTTTTCTGTTTGACACCACGTTATTGTATGAATTCATGAAACTTTTTAAATTTTAGTTTATTTGAATGTAGTCCATTATTTTTTTCAATTTGAATGAGTTTATTTGGTGTTGCTACTTGGTTATTTATAATTATATATATGTATATATTTTTTTTTGTCCGCCATGACGTTCGTCATTTTCCGCTACCTGCTACACCATCTGTCATATTTTTATGACGGATTTTTGGCTTTCCGTCATAAATCGCCATCCGGCATTAACAACATTGATTCAGAATTCTTTTTTAATTTTGGTTCATAGGTTAGTCTCATAATACAACTTACAAAGAGGATGAGGATTAGAAGACGATGGAATTGGAAAAAAGCAGACTGCATTGCAGGAAAAATACTCACAATTTTCACTCTATCGACAGTAATTTTTAGTTTTTATGCATCTAAATTCTTTCTTTGGGACCTGTTCTCGCTGATCCAATTCAGATGTTGAATTGGCATTCATCACACTAAACCTTGGTGCATGATTTCTTTGTGACCTGTTCTCGCCGGATCCAAATTCAGATCTTGAATTGACATTCATCACACTAAACCTGTTTCTCATATAACTAGTTAGGAATGTTGGAATCTCAAGCAATGCGGATTTGTGATTTAAAAGAAAAATTGGATATATTTCTAAATTCTTTCGCCAATCATTGCATTCCGTTTCTGGGTGTCAAACCAATACAATACTATTGTCAAGCACCATCTCATTATCATGTAAAAATTTTATACAATAGGTTAGGTGATTGACTTAATGTTTCTTAGTGCATGTTTGAATGACGGTTGATAAAATTAATTTTACAAAATTGATTTAGTTAAAATTGATTTGAAATTAATGTGATTTATGTTTGAATATTTTTATTATAAAATAAGTTAAGAGTAAAATTTAGTATAAATTTTTTTATTTAACGAAATTACTATTGAGTTTTATTTTTATAGGAATCAAATTAATAAAAAAAATTATGAGGATCAAATTAATATTTTTTAAATTTTACAGGAATCCCATACATATTTTATCCTAAATTTTTTATACAACTTCTAGTCCTTCATTAATTTTGTGTTAGAAATTTTAGTCCTTCTAATTTTTTTGTCTATTTTTAGTCTATTGTTTATTTTTATTGTTCAAAATTAGTCATTGTTTTATCAAATTTTAGTCTAGTCCCTTATTTATTTTATATTTGAGACTACCTTTAAACAATAAAAATAAATGAAAGACTAAAAATGAAAAAAAGTTTTAAAGGAGCTAAAAATTATGACAAAAAATTAATAAAAAAAACTAAAAATTGTCAAAATTATTTTGAGGACCAAAAATTATAATATAAAAAATTTGAGAAACTTAAAATTTAATTAACCCCAAAAATATAATCATATTGACAATCAACTGATCAATATTAATTGTTAATAAGAGATTACATGACCATTAAAAAAATATGTATATTTATCTTTTGATATTAACCACACAAATTATCTAATGTTTAATGTTTACGATTTTCATTTCTTACAGTAAAAAATCATGTATTTTATATCTTTTTAATGTATGAATTTAATGCGGCATCTATCTACAAAATGGACATTATAAAGAATATAACATACGAGAATCTAAACTTATTCTAAAACAGGAGATTGACCAACTAAAACAAAAAAAAAAAAAAGTAAAAAAACGTTGGGCCCGTTGGCCCAATTCTCCATGGTCCTATCAAAGAAGACTGAATTGCAAATTAGGAGAGCAGATAGATAAGCATACGCAACGCAAGAATAGAGAACTGCGTAGCGACCCATCAGAGAAGATCGCGATCTTCTGAAACATGTCTGGGGAAGAGGAAGAAAACGCCGCAGAGCTCAAAATTGGAGACGGTAATTAAATTCTCTCATAGGGATAGTTGCTCCAATCTGTTACCCCATACGCATTCCGCAACTTTTGAAGCCCCATATTGTAATTTCCAAACTTGAATTAGGGGAATGTTTCATGAGGACTAACGTAGGGTTAGGTTACATGTATCTGAATTGAGGAAACCCTAGCCCTATATCGTAAGCGTCGGTCATTTAATTTTTAGTTTATAGCTTTATGAAATTCTCATTTTAGTCGCTAAAGTGTAAAATGAAGTGGATAAGTGATATAATTAATGGCATTTTGTAACTAAACTGAACAAACCTGTGATATATATGCTAAAAACCAAGTCATTGGTGAGAATTTTGTCAGTCGCTTTAATATCATTGCCATATGTACGAATTAGCACAACTTTTGGCTCAGAGTCTTCCCTGATTTGTGCTATATATTTCCTTGCTAATGCCAAAAGAATTTCAAAATACAAGGTCTTGTTGGTGATTCGGTTGTCACATCATGGAAATGTGGCTATTAACAATTTGTCTAGTTGTTTTGAAGTGCGGTGAAAACTAAAGAGTGAGTAACCATTATAGTAGCATGCCAGTGTTCCCCTTTGACTGTGGCCATGTTCACAGACCTGGTTCCCAAATTAAGAGAAATCAACCTAGAAAAGAATTGAATATGACAAAACTAATTAATGTTTAAGACACTAATAAAATCATGGAAGAATTTAAGGGTAGAGATTAGAATTTTAGATAACGCAGTAAGTAAACTATTTTTTCTTTAACAGAAAAATTTAGTAATTTGTACTTTAATTCATATTGTTTTGAAGTTTGAGCGGTGCTATTTATTCCTGAAAATTTAATTACTAACTGATTTGTGTGTTTTATTCATAAATCCATATCTGATGCATCATGCTCCTTGCACAAAGCTATCTTACATCATCAGAAATCCAATTGATTTTACAATATATGGTTTTATTGTATTGTATCATGTTTGATTGCTTGAAGCCTTGAACATGTTTTTACGTTTGGTATTTCACCTTTTGATTTCACACTAATGAAATAGTTTTTTTCTCCCAGAGTTTTTGAAGGCAAAGTGCTTAATGAACTGTGAAGTTGCATTGATTCTTGAGCACAAGTATGAGCAGCTTCAACAGACATCCGATGATCCCATGAATCAAGTTTCTCAGTGAGTTAAATTCCTTATCAAGTTCATGGTTATTTAACACAAAGATCCTGGTATAATGTTTTCTGATGCTCTTGGAATAATTAGTTTTTATTACAATTTGGCTTGCACTTAATTCCTCCTAGATCTTGTTTTATTGACCAGTTGAAAATGTGTTCCACTTCAGTGTCCTTTAAATGCAATTTTATTACTGTTATAAAACATGTCTGCAAACTTCCTGATCCCAATTGACATTTTGGCAGAATTAGATTTGATATTGTCATATTGATAATGAGATGGAAGAGGAGCAAAATTGTTGGACATGATTCCCACCTTATGGCACTGATTGTTTTTCTCTTCTTTTTTCTTTCTCAGGGTATTTGAAAAGTCACTGCAGTATGTGAAGCGCTTCAGCCGCTATAAAAATCCCGATGCTGTTAGACAAGTTCGAGAGTATCCTCCTAAACTAAATTGAATAACCCGTTTGTCATTTCTCTTTGTCCATACATTTACTTTTGGTTAAATAATGTTGAATTTTGATGTAAATGTCCTGTTCTTATAGAAAATTTTACCTAAGTTTCTTTCATACTGTTATTGACTTTTTATTGTCTAATTTAATTTTGTATTTTCCTTCAATTCACGTATATTGTGTCTCATTTGGTTCTGATGAGAAAAATTGGTCTATGTTAATTCCTCTTTTCCTGGAAGGAAATGCTAAGAAACCTTATTTTATTGCCATACTTCAGAATTGTGCGATCTTAACTGACATACAGAATTCTCGCCAGATATGAATTGGCTGAGTTTGAGGTAATACACCTATTTCCTTCATGAAATGAGTTAAGGAAGCAAGTGTTCACATTTTATTTTGAAAAAAAGTTTAGAGTTGTCAGTTCACACATTACAATATATGATTCTTTGTTTAAATGAATCTGTTGCAGTTGTGTGTCCTTGGCAACCTTTGCCCAGAAACTGTGGAGGAAGCTATTGCTATGGTTCCATCTATCAAGGTAAAAATAATTTGCTTCTCTCTATTTTTGTATTAGGTAAGTTTGGTTTTTTTGGGAATAATTTCCATTCTCTCTTTGATGTTTGTTAAAATGAACTAGGAAGGAAATAGAGGATTTAATAAAAGCAATAATGACAAGTTTTTATAACTTTTTGCTCTTCTAATAACAGTTAAAATTCAATTTTGACATGCACCAGAAAGTTTATAAAGTAATTTAGTTTACAAAACACCCCGAAGTGGAGGACTCACAAAAAGTAAATGCTGATAATTGAAGGATTTTGTTATGTTAACTAGAGATCTCTTACTTGCATCTCTCCTTAAAATCATCCCAGTAACAGTTCCCTTCATTTATCCCCCTCCCCCCAATGCATGAAACTTCGGTAGCATAGTTCTCGTTATCTACTGTACCCTCACGAGCTTATGTTTGCCACACTGAACATGTTTGCCATGTGTTGGTTATGGTCTACGCATGAGGTTTTTTTGCGTTTGCTGGTGAGGCAACCAGTTACTTGGAATATTCATGCTCTATTGGGTTCTGTGAAGCTGCTAAGCAAGTTATATTTTGCATGATATATTTGAATAATAAAGGTAACAGCCATCAAATCTTTTACGTTAATTAATGCATCATTTTCTTTGCCTGCAGTCAAGAGGACGGGCTCAGGATGATGAAGCAATCGAGAAAATGTTAAATGACCTGTCGTTGATTAAGAAATTTGAATAAATACGTCAAAGTGTGTGATATAACTGACATATCACTTGACTGCAAGCAAACATTCTTGTGGTTTGTATTACAAAAACGCTTGGTAATTATATTTAGTTCATTTTGTGACTGTTATCGAGTAGGATTTTGACACATGCGAACTGGTGTATGAAAGTGCTTTTGACCTGTTATGATGATTATGCGAATGTGATTATTGTCTTACTATAACCAACTATTTATAGCAAGAAGATAGATTATTATCCTTTAAGCGGTGACAGGGCAGGGGTAAATTTACGTAAGCTCTGGTTCCTACGAATGTTTCGCCTAGCACTCTTCGTTACCCAACAAAGTGGCTTTATCAAGTGAAAACCAATCTTACGTATGGCCATTAACTATAACCTTCACAGTCAGTGAAGATCAGCGTAATATAATGGTATAACAAGATAGTGCGATGAATAAAGACGGAAAAGCTATAAAATATTCAATATTGAAAATACATTGAGTCCAGAATTATGAATTTAGGATTAGATAAAATGAAATTAAAAGGGAGTGTAAGATGATATTTAGGGGCTATAAGTTTAAACCTTATTATTGTCATTATATAAAAAAATATTGTACAAAATGTTGGTAAACAAGTTCTTGACAATTAATTTTGTCACTATTATTATAGATATGAAATATTTATTGATTTTATTAATGATTAATTAAAAATCTAATTAACTATCTTTAATAAGGTTTTTTTGGATTAATTTTTCTCTATTAATAATTCTTAAACAGACCTTACATTATAAGTCTAACATAAGTTATACTCAAACCAACACAAAGTAATAAATAGTTGACAAATAATACAAACGAGTATTTTAGCATGTATATTCTACATAATAAGTGTTTATTTTATACAACTAAAATTATAATTTACAATAAATAAATATTTCTAAATGCATAAATTATATTTAAATTAAGATATGAAATAAATTATATTTTAGATTTATGATACATAATTTATTTGTGATATATTGTTATTTTTAATTATTGATAATTTCTTTAAAAAATATTCAAATTCTTGTTAATCATGATAGAGTGAAAAAGATAAAAAGTTGAATATGATATCCTATACATGTTAGGACCATATTTGTTTTTTTAAGGTAAAATATATATTTGAGATTGATTTATAATATTCAGTCACATATTGCCAAACCATTTAAATGATATTAAAATTTAAAAGTATAAGAGAATATATATCATATGCTTATTAAAAGTATGAGATTTATCACTAAGAGAGTATTCAAATTAAAGTGAATGTGAGAGTAAGGAGAGTGAAATCCTGAAAAAACAAAAAGACTTATGCCTTTGTATAATTATATATGAGATTTGTAATTTAAAATAGTAAAAAATGAATATATCTTTAAAATTTCTCTTGTTGTCTTATTTACTAACATGACACTCAATTATTGAAATTCAATTATTGAAATTTAAGTGTGATTGAAAATTTTCGAATTAACTTATTAGAGTTCACCCATAAAATCAGGGTGTATATAATCTCTATTTTTTAAAAAAGAAAATATATACTACATGTTCATGTCTCACCACATGTAACACCACCCCACATAATTTACACCCTTAAGATAGAAACACAAAACATAAGAGGATGAAAATACATCTACTAACTGTTTTTGTTTTTTAATGATTCTTTCTCCTGGTTTAAATATGATATCCATCAAAATTAGTATTTTTAACAATTTTTAACCAATCACATAAAAAGTGTTGAAAAAAGTGTCAGAGAAAGTGTCATTAATCATTAAATTCCAAGAAAATGGTTAGAATGAAAAGTAATGTAACAAAGTTATTCTTGGAGTAACTTGATTCCTCCTCTCTACTGTATACATACATACTAGGTAGTGAATCTACAGCCTGTAGATGAAGCTTCTGCCTTGTTATATACAATATGCGACTATTAGCAGTTTCAAGAATTTTTACACAATATAAGGCTGTACCATGCCAGCCAGCCAGCTCAGACCTGATCATAGATCAAAACTTAACAGTCATAAAGACTTAATCATCATATTCACACGTATTTTTCAAAACTAAGAACATATTCTTCAACTGGATGGACCAATTTATCAAGGGGAAAAAAAGGCTTAAAGCTTACATGTGTTTTACTGATTTAACATCAGCATAAACGCCATTGTGCACAAGCATAAGTGTAGTATACTATATGTTATGTACTACTATATCTGGTGCTTACTACCTCGCGTAAGCAGCAAGTTTTTCATTTCTTTGTAACCATGGAACTCTTCCAATGCATCAGCTGTTGTTTTCCTAGTGGCTATGATCCCAGAAGACATTATGCTCACAGGCCTTGATGGCTCAAGGATCTGATTGGGCCCTCGAGTGTTATGGTTCCGAGTTTCAGGGTGTGAACCTTGTGACAGGTGTTGTGAGGTGGAGAAATCTTGACGTAGAGGTGGTGCTTTTTTCAGCATATGTACAAGCACACCAACAGCAGCATCTTGAGACTTTCTAATGGGAAAGAATCCACCGGCTTCAAGCGTCTCAGTCATATGACCATGATCAAGAGATTCAGCTCTGGTTATGCACAAGGAATCATGTTAAAATTGCTAAATTAAAACAGTCTAGCAAATTTTATGTCATCTATAACTTATAGAAAAAGGAAAAAAATAACCAGATTATATGTTGTTTTCTTTGAAGTTTGACTCAATATAGAGAAATTATACATGAATTTGTAATAAGCACAAGGATCTAGGTGAAGTTGTGAACTGAGTCACAAACCTCAATTGAAAATTGATGGTGTGAGATTTTCCCTGGTTACCATGTGTACCGTGTGAGAGTAATTTGGGTAAATGTAAATACTTTTGGTTGTTATATGCATGAGTATTTCGATTCTTGTTTGTAACAATGTATTATACAAAAGTACCTACCACATAGAGAGTGGCTATGCAATTTGGAATGCATCAAGAAGTTTCAGATTGTGTGACTACATTCTATGGGACCAAAGCTATTGCATTGATAAATTACTGCATACCCAAAATTACTGAAAATTTTTGCAAAGAATATTACTTGGCAAAAGAGTAGTCTAAAGCTCCTCTGTCATCACGGACCTCACATGAAGAATATGTTTTGCCAGTAGGATCAATCAAATAAAATGTACCACAAGAGGAAACAGTTGACAGATTTACAAGAGTGAGTGAGTGACAATTACATCAAGTCAGGATGTTCTACAAAAAATGCAAACAGCCTACTTTATCTAGCAAATTCTTTTTCAAGCATGCAACACTAGACACCAGATCTGCAAACTAATTCTTACTATAAATAATAAATGAAACCAATACAATCTGCAATCAAGATGCTTTTTCTACTCAGATACAAAAAACCACTAGATGTCTTTGCCTTCAGTCATCAGACTGCAATACCAGATTTCCATGCCCTCAAAGATGCACTCAAAGTTGGCAGCAAGATACTATGGCCCCTACTTGGTGTAAAAGCAAATTGGGGCTTTTGCTTTTCAGTTGCAACTTCCAGAGCTTGCCCAAATCCATCCAGTGTCATGTTTCCCAGCTTAAAAAAACAGTAGGGAAACACTCAATTGAAGCTAATCTACCAACAGAATTGGAAGTGTAACCCTAGGGGAAGCAACATGGGAAGATGTGGTGGCAATCAAATGGCACTTTCCAACCTTCAACCTTGAGGACAAGGTTGACATTTTAGGCAAATGTATTGTTAGGAAAGTTAATAATGAGCCAAAAGTTCTAACATCCTACTTCCATGGATGACATGAGGATGATCCCCAAAACCATGGCTTCCAATCCAGTGCAGAATGCTCCTATCTTCAAGGATGTTTCTCCACCTCTTAACATGTCATGGACCATGTTGTGTTTCAACTATGCAAAGAGATAGCAGAACTCTTGGATTTATCATATTCACTCTGGTATATTTTCTTTTTCTTTCTTGGAGGATATCTTATAGCTTGTTTGGTTTTAGAAAACATTTTCTATTTTCACTTCATAATTTCACAAGTAATTGCCAAAATGTCACCTTATTTTCATTTTATTTCTTGTTTTCAGACACAGACCTATATAGGAAAAGTGAAACAACAAGATATTGTTTTCACTATATCCAGTGCAAGTCTTTGAAAACAGAAATCAAATGAAAATAAGATGGCACTTTCCTAAATATTTGTGAAAATAGGAAATGTAAATAAAAAAAAATCCTCTTTTCTTTCTAAACTCTGTTTCTTCTAGAAAATTAAAATAACTTAACCATATTATTAATTGGTAACAAAATCTAATCACGAACTAAACACACACACCCCTGGCCCGTTCCCAAAATGACTGACTCCCTACTATCAACCTGGCAGTTGAATTATCCTTGGATTAGAAGCCAATATGCCCCCTCTCCATACAATAAAAATCTCTAGTCATTTTACATAATAGATTGGTCCTATATTTGAATCAATGGTATGACATCACTGATTTTCCTGAAGGAAACCCTCTCCATTGACAAAGAACTGTGGATCCCTGATTACAATCAAATAACAGTAAGGATACATATGATCCTGGTATTTTGTCTATTTAGCCCTCTATCATCCGACTGGGTTTTTAGACATAACTAGCTGAACTAGATCAAATTTTTGCCAGCCAGAAAATCAATAGAACTATAGAAGGGAGAACATGATGGGAGGGTGCAACAGTAAATAGATTAATGTTGATTGTTTAAGTGCCATACTATAAGACATGGTTAAAGAAGAAAAAGTCAGGACCAGCAGATTCATTCACTGCAAATATGCCACATCAATCACTTATTTTTGGAAAGTATAGCATTAAATACCAATAAAATACACTTTCAAAGATGGGGTAAAATAAAATTAGAAAATAATAGTGAGTCTAAACCATTTCAATAGTATAGTCATTGACATACACATGATAAATATTTATACAATTTTGAGGAGCAATTGTCAGGCCCAAAATACTTTGAAGAAAAGAAGAATATGCAAAACTTTCACCAAAATATAGGTGAAGCCAAATATTTATGCATATCAAAAGTAAGTGTGTTTACCAATTAATGTCTAGATGCTAATCTCTAAAGTGGAAAAGAAGGAAAAGTTATAAACAGTGTTTTGATACTACTTGTCAAAAACTGTGCAGAAAACAGAAATAATGAAATTAAAACACTAGAGCTTATTTCTTATTTTGTTTCTATTTTTTAACCTGTTAAAGTCAATTTTTTGTTCCATTCCTAGATAAATTATTACACATAACTTTAAGCGCAATCCTCCCAGAACCCCTAAGTGTATTAACCTAGACTTTCCCAGACCAGAAACAGGAAATCCCAGTGGGATGGAAGTGCTCCTGTTCCTGGAACCTGTTCAACCTGCTTACCCCCTTTATGGATTTAGATTGTCTCCTATTTCTGAATTAAAAAATATTGTCAAAGAGAAAGGCACATTTTAATGCAAGGACCCACCATGATATTCATAAAGATTGTTATTCTCTCTCCAACAAGACCATATTCTGTTATTAGCATATCTAGCTTATATGGTATTCTTATGTAAAACTTAGCATATAAGCAAAACATAAATGCAAGTGAATTTCAGCTATGAATTACCTGCTTCCTGGATCTGTCATATCATCATCATCCACATCAAATGGACAAGTAAAATCAGTATCATCAAAATCATTCTGATAAGACCTACTGGAGCTTCTGGAAATTGAAATCTGGGGCGAGCTGTTAGCAGATATCTTGACTCCAGAATATTTTCGAGACTCATCTTTTCCAAGAGAAAACAACTGCAGAAAGCAGAAGACACCCTTAACAAATCAAAATATACTTTGAACTATGGAAAAAAGTACATTGTGGTTAGCACACACACGGCATACCTTCTCAGCTGTTGCTCCTGTTTGCATTGTGTTTCTATCAATCTTAGCAGTGCCCCTTGAACCTCTTAGGGGAGGAGATGGAGGCACATTATGACTATTGGAGTATCCAGGGGAATTAGCAATTTCAGCAATAGGTATGCTGACTGGAGCACTTTCAGATCGTAAAAGTGGTTTGCATGGAAATGGCCCAGAATTAGAGATTGAAGGTGATGCAGAGTGATGATAATCCTCAAAGTTTGTATTCTTCTTCTGAATCATAGACATCTCAGTTGGATGAGGAGGCAAACTTGCATTATACACTGATGAGAGTGATTCTGAATGAGTAGGCGAAGGTAAATAAGAAGGAGGTGAGGCTCTATAATGATCGAAACTCCAACTACGCTGCCTTGAAGATGGCAACGATGATGGAGAGCCATGTGATGGCAATCCTGCCACGAGATGAGAAGGAAACCTCCTTAATGGATCAGCCAATGGACTCCCAACATAGTCAGTTATAACTTGTGGGGACATTGGAGTTGAAGGTTCAGAACTCACATCTGAGGCTAAGGAACAATACATCACACTAAGACACAGCCTACCAGAAGAAGTATCCACAGGGGTGAACCCGAATTTCGTCATTTCAGCCTCTTCTTTCCGGGTGAAGGGCTCAACAAAAGAAGACACACGGTGAGCAAGGGTGAAGTCCCTAATCTGTCCAGACGAATTAAGCTCTCTGAAAAGTTTATATGCAGGTAAAAGTCTAACAGTGACATACAAAGACCTCAGAAGCAAAGTTGATTTCTTATACAAGTTATGCAAAGAAACATTGCTTGACCTCCTACTGCCAGAATTAGAATCCCTTGTCTTCCTACTCTCATACTGCACAACCCACCTCTCCACAATCTTTTCACTCCTTCCCACAACCCCCAATTCTTCCTGATCAGTGTTCCAGCCAAAAGGGCATCTTTCCTTCAGTGAAGAACTCCTAGGAATAACCCTTTTGGGAGAAAAACTCACACTCACCAGAGGCCTCTGCACCAAAATCACATCAATCACTATGCACTCTAGATTGTTCTGGCGCCAGAGGTCAATGTTCTCCAACGCCGCGGGGCACTCCCGGAGCGCCAAATTGAACCACTTATCCCTCGGCCGCACATTTGATGAAGACGAAGACGACGAACACGGTGACGAAACAGCTTGATCACCATAGGAATTACGGGAGGACACATAGAGTGCCCTTGATTCAAGTATTATGTGAAGGCTCTTCGCGAAGAACTCGGTGATTATTTGTTCCATCTTCGCGGCATCCGAGTGTGCATTACCATGAGACGATGCCATTACTTTCAGGTGTCAACACAACACAACCCTCAGAAACAAACAAAAATGTCCAATTTTCACCGTTAGCTTAGACCCCCAATTGCAGTGCATTTCAGGTTTCACTACATCAACATCACACACAACAACTTCAGAATTCAAATGCAACCGAATCACCCATCAACTCTATTACTAATAATACTAGGTTCTTTAAAAAGAACACGAGAACAACAACAACAACAACAACGTAAAAGGATGTTCGATTCTTCACTAAAAATAGTGTCTTGTAAAACAGCAGCAGCACTGTTTAGGATTTGAGTTATACAATTAAAGGAGAAACGCGTCTTTTGTGAAAGGAACAGAATTTCTATATTTGAAGACTTGGATACCATCACAATTGTGTGGAAGAGAGAGAGAGAGAGATCAGTGTGTTTACCTATGCATGGGAGAAAGGGTTGGATGATAGGGAGTAGTTGAAAAGGTTGATGTGGGGGGTCTAATCTATCACTTAGAACCTTGATGATGTTCTGTTCTGTGAGTTTACACGAAACGAAATATAATGAATGAAGAGTGTTGAGAGAAGCAAAGCAAACAAAGTAGGACTGGCTGAGGAGTGGAAGAGTGGGACCCTTTGGCAGAGGCCGTTGTTGGCTAAACCCGGATGCATAGCACGATTGAAACACCCCCATCATTTTAAAGGGAAAATATATTACTTGAATCAAAATAAATATAAAATACAAGGAGTGGAGAAATTTCTCCACCCGGACAAAAGAGACAGTGAAAATAAATTTGATAAAAAAAATATTTTTATAGTACTAATTAAAAGAATATAATTTTTAATCTTTTTATTAACAAAATATTTATTATTTTAAAAAATATATATATACGAACAATTTTTTATTTTGGTCCATGCAAAAAAAATGTTTTTGTTTTTCATTCTTCTAAGATTTGAAATTTTTTTTTTATTCCTTTAAAATAAGTAAATTTTTGTTTTGGTCATGTAAAATAATTTTTTTAATTATCATCATTTCAAAATTTGAAACCACTGGTTTTAGTCCTAAATTCATTTATCAACAACAAAAAGGTGTATCCTTCTATCTTCTAGTATCAATATTGTCATAAATGATTTTTCATCTTTGAATCTTCGAAAAAATCAAATTTTATGATAACTTTTTATTTTGTTTTGTAAATGATAAATAATTTTATGAGTATAAAAAAGATATTTTGTTTCATCTATGAATCTTCGAAGAAATCAATTTTTTGGACTAATTTTTTCAATCTTTTGAATTGAAACAATATGTTTATATTTTTGAGAAATTATATAAAAGAAAATCTTATCTATAATTTTGTCTTGGGTTCATAAAACGTTAAAAGCCTTCCAAAAAGGGATTATCCGCCCGACACTTTATGTGAATTTGTGAAAATGTCAAAGGGATTTTATTCCCCCAATGCATAATAATGTCTCACCATCTTCACTCTTTTCGAATCCGTCTTGATGTTAACGGGTAATACTTGAGTTTTGAGTTGATCAATATAGATTTGGATTTTGATTTTCTTCAATAATCAAAAGTCGGATACGGATATCGATATGAGATTACTAGATTCGTCCTGACCCCAAACCCAAACCCGCCCCTCCACTTAAAATCTTTAGAATTTTTGTATAATTTAATCAAAAGACAGAATTTTTATTACTAGTTAATTTTATTTTAGAATTTTTACATAATTTAATATTATTTTCTTAATTATTTTTGTAGACACACGCACTATAATAAATTTATTGATATATAAGTAATTAAAAATAAACGTTTAACAATCAATTTATTTTTTCTAAAATCAAATTTTAATTTTTTTTTTAAATATTTTTCTAATTTGAATCGTGTATGGTATGGGATCGGGGATGGGATCATAAACTTAACCCCGTCGGATATCGGATACAAATACGAGAATATATTAGAGAGTCGGGATAAAAGATTGCAGAGACAATACTCCCGCCCCACCCATTGCCATGTCTAGTATGGCCTGTATCCCATTTGTCTCGGTGCAATCATATCTCTCTATGCAAGACAAATAGTATTTCAGAACACACACAGCATTGGAGTCCGTCAGAATTCACAAACACTACGATTTATCAACCCAATTCCATACTCCTTACAGTTGTTGACCTTTCATATTAATTCATTTTGTATAGTCAGATAACATATCGGATTTGGATACGATGCAAAAGCAAAAAATGCCTCCGGGCTCGATACTGTAATTTGGGCCCAAATTCCTATGTTATTTCCTGCACTTCCTTTTTCCTTTTGGAATGTCCATCCTAGAATGTAATAACATTCTGAAATGCACTTTTTTTTGGAATAACCATTCCGAAAAATTAAAAAAACATTCTGAAAAGAGTACAAAAAACATGGGAGTGCAAAAAGTAATAACCCACCTACAAAATTTTCTCAAGCTGCAGAATTATTTGGGGATAGAATGGGTTGACACTTATACCAAATGTCATCCTTAATTTCATTGAATTTTATGGTTAAAATTATTCCACATAAAAAGTAAAAAATAAATATTGACTAAAGATGTCACATGAGAATTTTATATGCATTATATATTATATGTTGTTTGGAAGTTACTATTTTGGGAGTCGCTACCTCAGTTCTGGTCTTGTTCTCTGTTGTCTTGCTTCATGTTTGGAGTGATTTTTGTTTTGATCACAGTATTCAGATGAAGTTTTGTTTGTTTTAAGCTGAAAACCTTAATAACACCCTGTCCTTGAGTTTAGTTCCATTCTACTCTTAATAACTTGATTTGGCTTGCCGAAACAAAAACTTGATCCTTTCTGAACACCATCTTGTCCCCACGTGTGCACACGATCTGATAAGGTAAGGGCTTACTTTTGGGTCCCTAACCTCTCTTACCTGATGCTAATTTTCTTTTAAATGGGCTTGGTCCATTTTTTGTTTTCCTGAATGTTTCTTTTCTTTTTCTTGTTGGGCCTGGCTCATTTGTCTTTTCCTTCTGTGTTTTTCTTTTTTTTTTTTAAATGTCATGGGCTTGGTCCCCTTCTTTTTTCTTGTTAGACTTTTGCTAAATCCATGCTCTTATTTCTAAGTACACTTCCCTTTTATATTTTTGGCATTTCCCCGCTCAAAAATACTCTTTTCTGGAATGTGTTTAACACTTCCGAAAATGAATTTACGGATGCTAAAGTTAAATCTTTGATCTCATTATGTTAGAGTACCCCAACCCCAAGTATTTAATCAATGCCAGAGGAGAAGCCATTGGCTTAGAGAGCTAGAGGAATTCCAAAGCGAAAAAAAGGGCCGCCTACCTCACCACTCTTTTTCTACATAAACAACCGAGTTGTAGCACTTTACTTTGCAGATCTAGAATCAACCAGGTCTCAGCTATGTAAGAAATTATTTCAAATTGCCACATGGCACATTCTCCTGCAATTATTTACAAACCCATTCACAACATCATTATAGCCCCTGAAGAATTTGATTTCAATAGAAACTTAGTAATTATGATACATTGATTATGAACATGCTTGAATTTTAGTTAGAATATGAATGATTAATCAATCAACTTCTACTAAATCACACATAGTCAATAATTGAAATACACACAAGATAAAAAAAAGATTGTCATGGTGATAAAGGAAGAGAGGAAAAGTTGTGAATTTAAATCTATCTGCTAACAAAAAAAAATTAACAATTAACAATTAATATTTGCTTATAAAAAAAATAAATAATTCAAATACATAATACATTGATTCTACATACCAAGTATGTTAGGGTCATACTTGCAAAGTCTAGGGTGAAGTTGTAAATTTGTAATATGTAAAGAATCAAAATTTAGTATTCAAATCGTTTCATCATTTTGGGAAATCATTATTTTTTTTCTCTCCACTTCAGGACATACAATTGTAAATTTGTAATATGTAAAGGATCAAAATTTAATGTTTTTGAAGAACCTCTTTCAATTATAATTTTTTATTAGAGATATGACATCTCATAAGAAGAAAATCAAAACTTAATGTTTTTCAAAAACCTTCTTCAATTATGAATTCTTATCAAGACATGGTGTTTGATAAGAAAAATAACTAAAATTTAGTGTTTTTCAAGACCCCCTCCAACCATAAATTCTTATTAAGATGTGGTGCTTGATAAGAATATTTGATTTTAGCAGCCTTGATGGAGATATTCTTACGGAGAAGATTGGTTTGCCATTGGAATCTATGTAGGAGATCACAAGTCATTTTCGGGGGAAAAAAAGTATATCATACTACTTGCATCAGTTGCATGTATAATATCAGTATCTATTGTACCGCAATATATTAACTCGGTGATTATGTGCAGCTTACGTCATCTATTAAGGTTTGAGAACACATTGTGAATTCACATAAACTGAGTATCTTTTAAGATAAGAATGCAAAATGATAGGTTCCTTATGGATATAGCGATGAGGCATCCACGTGTCTATGCATCTTCAAATTCACTTTTGTTCAAGAGATGCACCGTGCATGAGAATAATTATATTAAACAAATTAAAGCTTTATCCGTTTTAGGCCTTAATCTACGCATGGTAAAGTAAAATTATAATTATGTTTACATTAATTTTTAGTTTTTTTTATTAGTTAAAAATTTATTTAATTGTTTAATAAATAATATTATTTTAGTAGATATTTTTTAAAATATTAATTTTTAATTTTTAATTTTTAAATTTTTTATTCTTAATATATTTATTTAATTTTTTTATTATCTTTTTTAAATAAATCATTATTTTATTATTTTTATTTATTTTAATTATTAATTTTATCAAATATTTATAATTTAATAAATTAATTATTCAATTTTCAATTAACTTTCTAATTAATTTTATCGGACCTAGATATACATGCATCAAGTGGGCTGACCTAATAATAACCAACATCAATGACCAAACCACAGAAACAAAAAAGAAGAAAACCAACCTAGCAAAAGCCAAAAAGCGAATTGAAATACTAATTCAATACTCAAAAGAGCTCTAGAAAAATCAAATAAGATCTTGGGACCAGATAATTTAATTTGGTTTGCATTAACTACTGGCAAGAGTAATATACTGGCCTTAGCATGTCCTGTTAATATCACACGTACTTTGCAATTTTAATGTTACTACGGCCTAGACCTGAATATATGGGAGGATTAACTTAGATTAATTTTTTAAGATAATATAATTTTATATTTATTTACGAATTATTATTAATTAATTATTCAAATATACAAGTTAAAAAATCAATCAATACTATCATTTTAATATTTGAATACAATTAATTATAAAAAAATATTATGTGACTATAAATATATGTGATTTTTTTAATAATTATTAGTATGAAATATTAATTAATTTTAATTTTGATAAAAAAAATAAACCTAACACTTTTTTTTAATTATATTTTTATAACAATCAAATTTAAGATTTTATTTAAAAGAATCCAACCTTATTTTATTTAGACTTGTAAAGGAGGGTGTACCATGGCACACTGTATAGTGTTCAATTACTATGTGGAAACGGATATTTAAGCTATTGACATGTCCCAGTCATGGCGTGTCAAGCACCACACATAAGTAGGAGAAAAATAAAGACGATGGATTAATGAGACCAGCAATTGGTCATGATTACTTCTGAAATTACGTTTATGCATCTTCTAGCCGCAATTGCTATCGGTAGATTAATGCATACACAACAAATTAAGAAACCTTTGAGTCTATCACTTGTTAAATTAACCGCTTGTGAGTGTGACCGAATCATGATCAAGAGGATGATTCCCGTGAACAAATCCAATATATACATCACACTCAATCTTTTCATATATAATAAATTAAAATATGTATTCTCTATTTTTTCAGTCGCATAATTATTTTATTAAAAATCACGTTTTTCTACTTTTTATATTGAATTGGCTCTAAATTTTCTATTTTTTTACCTTATTATTAGTTTTATAAAATATATTTAAACAAATTCTATATTAGCTAGATTCACTGTTTTGTACGAAGAGATTTGTATGAAAAGTATAAATTGTGTTGTTTGATCATGGTGTATTGAAGTAAAAAAATCACGCATGCACTAGTGTATATATATATATATATATATCATGTGAATTTATGCCACTTCATAATTCGTTTTTTAATTTTTTATTTTTTTATTTTCAAACTTTGTTTTCATAGCAATTTCATATTTTCTAACTATTCTCTATGTTTATATGATTAGGTAATATTTTACTTAACTTTTTAAAGTTTTTTCACTTCAAAATAAAGGTTTTCTTGGAAGAAAGTCCATCTTCTTAATTTTTGTTCATTAGAATAATTACTTTTAATTTTATTTTTTTATATTTTTAAATGTTCTTGGCTTCACTTCTTATTCTAAACAGAATGGAAGTCCAAAAGAATTGGGTTAAATACTATTTTAATTAAAAAAAATTCATAAATAAGACTCTCCATATATTATTATTTGTATTAAGTGTCTCAATATATTTAGTTGGGTCAATACACTCTTAAAAATGGTTTAATCTTTGCTTATAAAAAATGGCTTAATCTTTTTTATCTACTCTCATAAAAATTATTGTTTTCTTTTAAATTTATCTAAATTCTTATATATATATATATATATAAATTATGTTCGACAAGATATTTTAGTTAGTTTCTAACTTTTTTAAATAGATGAAAAACTTATTTGGTTTTCAGTAAACAAATTTCTATTATTAGCTTTTAATTTTTTTGAAATGTTACCTGAAACATTATTTTTTAAAATGCTAACGAATAACTGTTATGCATACGTAATTTGTGTGTTTAAATCACATAACAATTATCTAATTTTCCTCTCTTTTATTGCTTCTTTTGTGTCAAAACATTAGGAATTTAGTTTCTCTTGAGTTTTTGTCCATTAGATGCTAAAGTTAGTGAATTTATAATATTTTTGGTTGTATACTTTTTGTAGAGATACAATAGGAGGTATGGAAGAGGATCAAAGAACTGGAGTATCACTCAGCCCAAGAAATTCGCTTAGCACAGTAAGTCAATTGTCAAGTGCACCATGCGACTTAGCGCATAGTCACTTAAGCCAATTGGACATGTGTGCACCGCACTCAACACACTCATCTCACTTAACACACAATCAATGTCGAAAAATATGCTTGTGTTATGTTTTAAAGGAAAAAGAAGAAGGAACTTGGGTCATTCTATTCAGTATCAGAGAGTCAGAGTTAGTGCATGACCCATTGGAGAGAACCACTCATTTGGAGCACCTCATCTCCATTTTCCTCTATTCTCTTCCATTTCTTTTGTTCCTTTTTGTATTTGTAAGTTTCTCATGACAATAACAGGCTCAACCACCCTTGTTGGGAGCTTAGCAACCAAACAATCTTGATGTAATGATTCTAACTATCAATTTAATGTTATTTCGATATTATTGTCTCTTTTCTATGCTTATTATCATGTTTATGATTTGATCACCCATGCTCATGTTTGTTATAAGGTTTAGGCATTGGAAAATGTTTTTGTACTAAGAACTTGAAAAGAACATCTAGGACAAAATGATATTATTTAGCCCAAATCATGCATCTCTGCTCATAATGTAAATTATCTGACGTAACTCTTAAGGGATTAAGAGTAAAATTATGTAATTTAGTTTATCTAACACGAGGAATCATAGCTAGAGTAGGTTAGTGGATGTAGGTAATAATTGGAATAACATTAAATAAAGAAAAATCCTTAACGTTGCATCAAGAGTAGTTCTGGTGGGCTGAGTCCTTAACATGTTCATAATTCTGCATCAACCGTCACTTCACTGTTCCGAGTGTTTATTTTCTCGTCCTTGGACATGCTTTGCTCTATAGTTTAATTTACGATGAATTTATATTTGTGCATCATCACTTGACAAATATTCAATTTAATTCATTAATTGCTTAAAATGGGACGTATACAAACTATGAGTATAGTCAAAGTCCTTGTGGAATCGACACTTGGTCTTATCGTTTTAAAATATTACTTGGACGAGTTGGTACACTTGCCAAGGAGTTAACACTAACTTCTATCTTCTAGTTTTTTTATATTTTTTTTTTCATTTTTATCCTCAATATATTTATTCAATTTCCTGATTACTCTTTTTAAATAAATCATGATTTTATTATTTTTTTGTCATTTTACACTTTTCAGCTACTTCAATAGTTAGTTTTACGGAACACTTATAATTTAATAAGCTAGAATTTTCTATTTCTTGGTAGTTTTTTTAACTAGTTTTGTCAAACATAGCCAAAATGGGAGAGGATAAGCTTACTAAAAATCGGCATGACACTTTCTAAACCTAGCTTACTCTAACGACGATTTCTAAACCTAACTTTGTAGAGCACCGTTAGAGATTCGTTTCTTGCCGCTGGATATCACTAAATCGAAGATCAATTTGGAACATCATGTAGGAATCCCCTTGGAATTATGTGGAACTCCTGGAATTACAATGGACTAGTAAGTTGCACTTGCAAGTCCTAGTTCATACACGATTAAGAGGATTTTGTGTCTGGAAATTCCAATTGATACATACCTCAATTTCAATTTTGTTGGAAGGCTTTTGAGACCTAAACACAATTCTCTAAAAGGGGTATAAGCTTCTATAGGTTGTCATGTGTATATTAGAAAAAATGGTTCAATAAAAGATTCATACAAGGAAGGAAACTAAGAGGAAGACCAGACTATGAGCATCTCAATGAGAAAATCCACATCTTGATTGAGACACATTTACCTGATAATATTTTTGACATAAGGCTTTGGCAAGCTCATGAAATCATAGAATAACTACTCAAAACTGTGGAAGAATTTGATGACTATATTAAGAAACAACATTTGCATGAACTAACAATGCTAGATTCAAATTTTAGATAAAAAAGTCATCAACTAAGTGGAAGTGTATCTCCATTTAATTCCAATGGAATGAGACAAACTAAAACTAGCTGATGAAAGGTTTCCTTGTTACTTGTAGATGGATGTTATTGTTTTGGAGCCATCTCAATAAAGCATTTATGAACAAATAGGTTAACAGTTATTGTTGACTTACATTTTGGTGGTTTTAAATCCTCCCTTTATCCTACATTTTTCTTCTAAAACAACATGAGTCAAAGTTACAAAATTTTTAGAAAGAAAAAATGATAGTAATTTGGTATTGAAAATAAGTGTGTTAAATGAGTCTTTTTCTTGCACACTTCATACATTTATTGTTGAATTTATTCTTGCATCTGTAATTTGTGAGAAACACGAAATATACATGTGATGGGAGAAGCTTTAGGCCTTAAGTGAGTAAGTTTTGTGGGCATGTGACATGCCTAGTCTCATTGGTAGTCAAAGATTAGTTATAACATAGGTTGAATTCTTTTTAGTTGTTTGTCTCAAACATTTGTATTTTATTCACTACATTATATGTTAACAAAAAAAAAAAATATGCATACAGTGACTAGTCTAAAAATTTGACAATGTGACGACAATATAACATGTACTTGCATGCACACATACACACGCATATGCACACCCTCATTATTATTTTTATATAATTATTTAAATAGAATCAATTACACTTTTGGACTCCCTACTATTGTTAAAATTCAATTTTGGTCTCTTTAATTTTGTTTGTGCAAATTTATTCTCTTTACTATTTTAATTGTGCAATTTTAGTTAATCTATTAACTTTAATTATTTGCACACCATTGATTCTAATTATCATGTAACTTGTGATGATTGGTTTAATTCATTGATTTTGTTCAATATGTGCTCTAATTATCATGACCCGACTATATATAGCTAGACATGGATAACTACAATTTGGATCCAATGCCATTACACTTAAAATATAAGGAGTAAAGTAGCCACCAATTGAATCTTGTACGCGGTATCACAATTAAGACACTGATAAGTTTCACAGCATCATCAACACAAGAGGGATTGAGATTAATGTACAACACTTATTGCAATTATCATCCTCAACCCACGGGGGGATTGAGATTAGTGTACAACACCCACAGCTCCTACCATCATCAACTTATGGGGGATTAAGGTTAATGTACAACATTCACCGTTGTCAATATATATAGAGCATGTATCAAATGAGAACGACTATCTTATGTGAGAATGAAAATTATTAATCTCAATCGTTAGATTAGAATGGGAGATCAAAATTAAAACATTTTAAATTTAAAATAAAACTTCATTTAATCATAAAACCTCTATAAGATTTACCAAACATAAAATTAAATATTTTAAAGATTTAATTTATGACGTCCTAAAATATCTTAAACATATCATTACTATGACCACCACTATCATGATCGTTTCCATCATAATTATCATGATTGCTATTGCAACCACCACCATAATCGTCAACCGCCGCCATCACCAACATGATTATTGTTGTCATTATTGTCACCACTGTCACCGTGATCGTCGTCATGACCATCGTCGCCACCACTAACATGATTGTTATTGTTGTCGCTGCCAACACTACTAGTGGTGGTTGTGGTGACGATCTTGACGTAAATTAAATTTTTAATATATTTTGATTTTTTGTTTGATAAATCTTATATAGATCTTATGGTTAAATGAGTTCTTAGTTTGAATTAAAAATGTTTTAATCTAAGGGTTTAGATTAATTATTTTCATTCTCACATAAGATGACCATTTTATTATTTTAATATGATAGATCTCCCCCCCCCCCCTCTCTCTCTCTCTCTCTCTCTCTCTATATATATATATATATATATATATATATATATATATATATGAGGAGGGATGACTTATTTCAAAAGTAACTATAAGTTACTCATCATGCTCACCATTTATTTTTTTAAAATGTTGCTACCATAGAAATGTTCATTTCATTTTATACTTTTTTTTTTCATTCCACCTTTGCTAATGTAGTTATTTTCATTCAACTCCACCAATCTTTTTTCTCCAAACTATCATTTGAGGTGAAACTTGACACCTATGTCTATATGTATTGTTATCATTTATGCCTGTAAATAATTTTGATGTTTTGGCATGTGGAACTAATTGTTTAATTGGTGATATTCCTCCAATTACTACTAAAATTGATAAGCATTCATTGTTCCATCTGGGTATTAGGGCATGTTGGATAAGTGGTCTCAATAACTTAAGAGGGAGGGTGAATTAAGTCTTACAAAATTTTTCACTAACAAACTTTTAATCCCCTTTTAAAAGATATGCTCAGAATGCAGAAAAAGAAACAATAATCAATTTAATAATGTTCTTTAAACGTGCAAGATAAAATTGATCGCAATAAAATAAATAAGATAAGAGAAGAAAGAATTGCAAACTCGATTTATACTGGTTCAGCCACTTCTTGTGCCTACGTCCAGTTCTTAAGCAATCCACCTGAGATTTTCCACTATTTTTGTAAATCCTTTACAGACTTTGAACACACCTTGGGATCCCTCACCCTTGTGTTCAAGATTTTCACACTCCAAGAGACACATCGTCTCTTGATTACAACTGAGTTTCTGAGATGAACAAAAATATTTCTCTCCTTTAGAGTGGATGATACAAGGAATTTCTCTCTTTTAGAGATGATAATACAAATTGAAATTCCTAGATGAATTTTCAATAGATTTGCAAGTGTTAGGCCAAGAGTTGTCTAGAGAGCATTTGACAATTAAGCTCCATTAGAATATCTCTCTCTTTTTCTTTTTGAAGTTAGACACACATATATATAGGTCCATCGTGCCTTTTCAAAAATGTTTTGAAGAGATGTGTCTTTTCAAAAAAAGTTTCTGCAATTTTCTTACTAGTAATCGATTATCGATTTCTGGTAATCGATTACACAGTTATATTTTAAAGGGTCATGATTTTTCAAAGTATTTTTTGAAGTATCGTTACTGGTAATCGATTACAAACATTTGGTAATTGATTACAAGATTTAAAATTCAAATTACAAAACCAATTTGAAAAGCTCATTTGAAATCTTGTCTTCTGGTAATCGATTACAGTGTCTAGTAATCGATTACCAGCGCCTTTAATCTCTTGGAAACAATTTGTTTGAGGCAAAAACTAATCAACCAGTGAGATTCTTTTAACAAATAATCTAAGGTCTTATCTTTTTCTTTGATCTTGTTTGCTTGATCTTGAATTAATCTTGAAGCAATTTCTGTTTGCTTAGTTATACTTTGGCATCATTAAAATATGTGTTCATACATTCACATTCTTCCCATATTTGATGATGACAATCATTATCTTATCTATCTTTGTTCTTTCATCAAGTAAATACTTTCGGTATCATCAAAACTTGTATGATTTACAAGGCATGTAAATGAAATATAACACTTCAATAATACATCTTATTGGAGGCATCGTTGGGTTTGACTTTGTTGGTGGACAAGTGAGAGTCAATCAAGAGAAAAATGGTGGGACCTCCAACAAGGAGGAAGTTGTAAGTCGTTGATCCATTTGTCTCTTGAAGATCTCCATGTTTTGCAAAGTAAAAGACGTAAGAGTTCATTCATGGAGAGAGGAAAGATAATTTTGGATTATTTGTATTTTTAAAAGATAAATTAAAATTATAAAAATACTCATTGATCCATGCTAATATATAAAAAGAAAAAATAGTCATTTGTCTAATACAAAAGGTGTTCAGTGTTGTACCACTCAACACTCTTGGTCGTATATGAGTCAACCGAGACTCACAAATTAGTCTTTTTGTGCTTATGTACTCGAGGCTACAAGACTGTGTACCCCTTGACACTCTCAGTTGTATGTAATTCGACTGAGACTGATAGATTAGTTTCTTTGTGTTTACGCACTCGAGATTACGGGATTGTGTTTGTGTCCCCTAAACACTCTCGATCATATATGAGCTGATCGAGACTCATAGATTAGTCTCTTTGTGCTTATGTACTCAAGATTGTGGGACTATGCACCCCTTCGGTCCCTCGATCGGTCACCTCATCTTTTTATGTTAATCTCCAGTGTCCGACTAAGGTCATGACACTGTCTTCCAAGCGCCCATCAACCACGTCATGTGACATCTGACACAATTCTTAGTCTTTAAGTAACCCTAACCATTTAAATGAGACATGCTTGAGAGTCTTGAAAAGGGGATGAATTTTGATGAAATGGATCTTTTTAAGAATATCGAATCAATTAGACACTAGACTAGGAGTTAGAATATATTTGACACTTAAATGATTTTGAACTAGGTCTCATTCCCATATAGGACCTAGTTACAAAAATAAATACCAACATATATCTTCTATTTTTTAAGTAGGTCTATGCTAATCAATCTCCTATATATATATATATAATACGAATTAATTTTAACATTATATATTCCGGTTTCCTCAAACCCACAGAAAGGGTGGATGCAACCAAGTACAAATCTACAAGTCAATCCTCGATGAAGACATAGCATGTGCATGCTCATCAATTTGTTCATTATTACTGGACAACAACATGGACGCAAGATAATCCAATATCCTGTTAATATGTTATGCATAGTTGTTATTAACTTATTATACATATTAATGTGCTCCTGATTCCTCGAAAGACCAGTGTCTCTGTCGGTAATTCTCTTATCTCTCCGTTGGTGTGGGACCAGAGAAACAATAACAGTAGTGAGATCCAACCCACCAAGATACGGATCCAAGTAGTGGTACTTCTAGTACTGCCAGAGCAAAAAGCAAAAGCATTGCTTTAAAAATGGCCAAGCCCAATAGATTCTCTTCCTTGGTTAATTACTGTACACGACTCTAATTTGTTACTCACTTCAATTATTATTATACAAAGCTAAGTTAATTAAAAAGCGAAAAAGAACCCCTCTCACCACTTGTCTCCTCGAACATTACTTCATTATATATATAATATCCCACCCCTTAATCAAGCACTTTCCGCGTAAAAAGTACAGCTGTAGACAGATAAAATCGGATTGGAGATCAAATTTAGCTTAAACATTTTGCCAATTTGATCATTTGTCATCATTAACAACGCTGCTTTAATTAGGAGCCACAACTCGTTAAATCCATGAGATTGCGATCTATCTACTTGCATCGCGTGAAGATTGCAAAACAAATTCACATATAGCGGAAAAGATTTAGGGCCATTTTCTATCCAAACATATATTATGATTTGACAAGAGAATAATTAACATATTGCAAACATCGTATAATTGTGTACAAGGAATGACACATCATGTACATAATGAGATAAGAGCTATACAAGAGTTCGTTGTGGCCTACATATGGAGTTATATAGAATAGTTTATGGAAATTTAATGACCAATAAATACACTTTCAGCAAGTAGTTGCTGGTTCAAAGTTTTAACTGTATGTATGTTATTGGCTGGAAATAGAAACTTTTACTCTCCACACCCAACTCCCTTATCCTTTAATGTTTGTCTAGCTATAACATTTTTTTAAAACCTAGATGAATGATTATCCTTCTTTTTGGGTCTTTAGATATTAGCCGATTTTTTGCATCTTTGGTGAAAAGCCAGTTATCACTTCTGATATCAAAAAAGAAAAGCCAGTTACCACTTCAGCTTTTACTGAAGTGAATTTTACTTGATTCATCAAGCATGTGGGTTTGATATTTACCTATTTATTTAATTGAAACCAAAATAGTGAATGTATATATTTAGAAGTAGAATTAAATGTAACAATTTGTAATCACAGATAAATTATTTAATGGCTAAACATAGTAAAGATATTTTATTTGAAACCAGCCGCATTCAAACACAAACATATATAGGCTACCTAACCAGCTAACATTATGATTCAAAATGTTGGGGGGAAAGTACCATTATTCTTTGATAAAAATTTAAATGCCACTTGTGACATCACTATATATCTGTCGTGTAAAGAGGTGTTAGAAAACAATATAACAGCATCAACTTTCATTAAATCGTTTAAATTATGTAACAAAGAGAATTCCTTAATTTTGAAGAAAAAATGTTATAATAATTCAATTATAATTTTTTTTTTAGTTTTGTGTTTTTTAGATAAAAAAAATCAAGTGGGCCGTGCAATTTTTTTTTCAAAAAAAAAATCTTACAATCAGTATTATAATTCATCATTTTTTAAAATATCTCTATTAGTTACCCTTTAAAATGTATTTCTTTATATATTATTTAACTAATTCAAAAATATTAAAATATATACCTCCTTATGAATTATGATAAGTTCTAAATTCTTTCACAATTATTATTACTGGGTGTTTTGTCCACTTTTCGAATGTAAAATTGATTCTTATTCAAAAGCAATAAGAGTTTATAGTCACCTAAACATGCTTTTCATGTAACAACAAATAATCAATTTGTTGGTTCCTCAGGGCGAAGGAGTTGGGTTAAATTTCCTCTTTGGCTCTTTCTATCCTCTTTCAATCCCCTCCACGCATCGATAGGCCCCGTCTCATTGAGTGAGTGTTTTTTGTGTACATTCATTGGGTGAGTATAGTGTCGAGTGTCGACACTACACAGTAACCCGACATTAATTTTTGCCCTAAACAGTGGAGGGGTGTATATAAACGTTGTGTATCCTAATCATATCCAAAAAGAATCTTATTTTAATTTTGCAATTTTTATTGGTTATCCTAATCTTATTTTAATTAATGAAAATCAAATATATAACACTTTGTAATTAGTTAATAATAATAATTAATATATATGAAATTAAACTCTAATTTTTTCTATCAAATTCTGAACCAAAACGTGTGGCATTGGAAGATAACCATGTTGCGTCTTGTTCACCAAAAGGAATTTGGCGGCAATACTAAAAACAAAAACCATTTCCTGAACCTTTTCATGTGATCAGCCAATACGGATGAGGCCACTTAGTTCCACTTTTTATCGTAGGGACCCAAAAGACGAGACATTAATTGAATCAACCTTGAAACTATATTTCAACTCATACATAACCTTCAGGAAGCTTCACAATTCCTTCACAGGCTCACGGTGTCTTCAATTACCTAGCAAGGAGTAACAGCTGCGACGTTGACACATGGCAAATTCTGCTTCGTGTAAAGTGGAAATAGAAATGGACCCATCATAATAGCCAAATTAATATACAAAAGGCTTTGTCAGTGGATGTTCCATATCATATCATATGCTTTCTTTCTAATCTATATATCTCTAAAGACCAAGATAAAAAGTTAAATTTCCAATCCTTGCCAAAACTCCCTTAGGAATATTCTACAAACCAACCACTCACCAAACAACAACAATAGTTTCATATTCTAATCAAAGCTAGCTAGCTAGATATATCATATCATGCCCTACTATGTTAACTTACCCTATATATATATATAATGGCCTAAGGCCTAATAGATAACCAACCTCAAAGCTCTAACTAACTCTTGTTCAATATCCCCATCATCAAACATGTATGCCTCAAGTTCCTTTACTTCACAACTAGTCCATGACCTTCTCGTGGACACAAACTCAAGAAAGCTACTCCTTCAAGATCCACTTCTTCACCAATCAATGAACTCGGCCAACTCCCCAGATTCCATGAGTTACAACACAACAGACTCATACTTCACAGGTCGTGATTTCGATGCAAATGTTGTCATGATACTCTCAGTGCTGTTATGTGCTGTTATTTGCTCACTCGGGTTGAACTCCATCATAAAGTGTGTCTTGAGGTGTTCAAACATAGTCATCAATAATAATGACCCTTCTTCTTCTTCAAGTAGTGCGAGCTACAACCCTTCACCAAGATTGGCCAACAGAGGAATCAAGAAGAAAGCCCTCAAGACTTTTCCTACTGTGAGCTACTCAACAGAGATGAAACTCCCCGGTTTGGACACAGAGTGTGTGATATGCCTCTCGGAGTTTGCCAATGGTGATAAGGTTCGCATTTTGCCAAAGTGCAACCATGGTTTCCACGTTTGCTGCATTGACAAGTGGCTAAGTTCACACTCATCATGCCCCAAGTGCAGACAGTGCCTCATTGAGACTTGCAAGAAAATTGTTGGATCCCAAATACAACCAGTGGCACCAGTGCCAGAAACAATTATAAGGATTCAACCACTAGAACCTGAAGGTTTGGAGCGTAACTATAGGGAAGTATGCTAGCTAATTACTTTAATTCATTAGTACTAGAATGTAATATAAACCAATCAACCATAAACAATGCGGTGGCTATAATTGGAGATTTTTCAGTTGCCTTTTGTTTTGACCTCAAATGTAAGATAAACTAGTTCAATTTTTGTAACTGCAATATTATTCTTTTCAATAATATTCTAAAGTTATCAATTGAACCAGGGCTTTAATTTGTCGTGTCTTTGTGAAATTTAACTTGGTAAAAGATATATCCAGATGAAGATGCAAGTGAATTATTTCGGAACAAGAGATAAGGGCAAAGCAAACTATATGTGTATTTTTGGTGGTCACAAACTTGTGAATATCATTATTATTTCCACTTAACTATTATTTTTAACCTTATAACTTAGGTGACCACTTTGAATGAAACAAACTAAGCACTCTTTCTTACTCCGAAGTTCACTTAGAATTTGCTTAATCCAAGTAAGTTAAGATACGCGGCATACCCGATAAGAGTAATTTAATAATATTTTGCACACTTTAAAACTTGCATTATTACTCCTCCACCACTTCACTTTTATATAATAAAATAACAAAAATAGACATTTCATCACTTATAGTACTCTCTCTCTCTCACTAGAAAATAGTGGGTAATATAAGTATTTTAATGTGTAAATGTCATTTGTGTTTGATAATAACGTACTCCAACAGTCTTTCAAAAGAGAGTATACAAACTCGTCAATATATATGGTAGTACTGTTTTATCTATCTTGCACGTAAGAGATAAATACAACACCCACACCCCCCACCCCGGGTGCCCCTCAAAAATAAATAAATAAAATTCTAGTGTGTCATTATTGTATCAAAGGGTTTGAAGTTTATATACAACTGTGTTAGAACATCAGGAATATGTATGCCCACAAAAGTTGTAGGACAATGAATTCAAATTAATTAAGATCAGAATGGTGCACATAAACACAGTAAAATAATTATGGTTTGTGGCATTGCTGCTCACATTATGCTTTAAATATTTGTGAGATAATTCGATCGATTGATACAACTTCAGTTCTTCTCAATTAGCGGAATTGGTGATTGAATTGATGAACAAAGTTAATAATAAAGAGCAATCCAATAAGATACATAATTAATCACATCGATTCAGATTATAAAACAATTGCTCGAAAAAAAACGCCACAAGGGAATAATAATTTCGTTATATATATAAGAAGGGCCCCTAGATTGCTATAGTAACTAGACTCCAAGTTTAAAAAGAAAGGAAAAGAAAAACTACAAAGTGGGTGTACTTTATCCAGTCAATGGAGCATATATATAATGAATGGAAGCTGAGGCAGAAATCACTAATCAACTTCCAATCAATGAAATGTACCAAAAGGGAAATGTTGTAACATAGGCATAGTGTATAATTCCCTACACTAAACTAACCACGTATATATTCCGGGCGGCTGAACTTTGTTTTGCTAGAGTTCAACGCATTATATAAGTTTTGATTGCGGCATAGTATGGTAAATGTATGTGCATGGGACACTGAAAGCTAGGCGAGGCAGATTATTATGACGTTAACAAATTAAAGCAACTGGATAGTATTATTGTTAGGAATTGTAAGAAAGCCAGAAAACAGGGTAAGCTATAGATACACTATATAAATTAACGCATAATGGAAGTAAAATCTATTAAAAACTCTTTTTTCCCTTAATAAATTCTTTATTTTCCTTAACTCTCCTATTTATTAGAAATACTAATTCAAAAATTTGAACGAGAGGAAGTAAAATCTAAACAAAAATTATTTTCAATAAAAATCAAAATCAATTACAATCGGTTTAATCACTTAATTAACACAACATAAAGTCTTATAACCAAAAAAAGAAGTTAAGAAGGAAAGATAAATAATTTTTTTATAAATTAAAATTAATTTATACACATAAGTTTACAGCATATTTTCTCTGTCCTCTGAACCTTTTTTTTACGGCATATTTTCTCAGAACTTGAATATAAGCAAACAAATATAATTTCATCGTGATTAAGGTTGTTAGTTAAATTCATTTGACTTTCTTGATTTTTCATAAAAAAAACATGTTAAAATATGTATGTGATTCTTAATAAATAATCAAATTTTATGTTTATTTTTTGATAATTTTTTTTCATTTTTTCTTCTAATAAAATAATAATTTTATTTTTAGTTATTGAAACTTTTTTTAGTCTTTAATAAATTAATGAATTTTGTGTTTGTTCCCTAATAATTTTTATTTATTATTAGTCTCTTTGAAAAAAAAAATAACAACTGAATTGTTTTATTAAGAAACAAACACAAATTTACTAATTTAATAGGGCCTAAAAAAATATCAAGGATAAAAATAAAATTATTGTTTAATTAAGAATTCAAAAGAAAATTTTTTATTATGAAATAAACACAAAATTCAAGTATTTATCAAGAATTATAATTATATTTTAACCAAAAAAACATATTTCCTAAACTAGGTTAATCATATTTATTAGACATGATGAAAACATTTGAATTAACTTAAGACTATTTTTGAAATAATGACATTAATTAGATTTCAATTAATTAAAATTTGTTTATACATCAAATTAGCTTTAGCATTTTCTCATTTATATTTGAGTCCAAGAAAAATAATGCAATAGAACTTCTACAAGTTAGCCGAGAGAGAAATTTATTTTATTTTTCTTCCTATTTTTTTATATTATATAAGTGCTTTTATAAAATTTTATCCAAATAAATTCATAATTTCTTAGCCTAAAGACAACCCCCCTCCACAAAAAAAAAAAAAAAACAAAACATCTATATTTAATAATAATTACACGTCAAAACCTCCTCATTACTTTTGTACTTAATTAATTTTTTCAGTTAAAAATGTTTATGTATATTAATTTATGTATGTATCCAACTTGATTCTAAGTGAGGTTGTGCAAACTGCAAAGTAACCGGGGATAGATCAAATTAATTGGTTAAGAGCACAATGCATTTAATTTTAAGTAAATAAAAGGGTCTGAACATACTTTAACTTTTTGCTTTTTGAAATAGATATAGTTCAGTATGTTTCCTTTTTTACGTTTTTTTATTTCACTTTATACGAGATATCCTAATCATTAGGGGTGAAAATATTTTATTTATAGCCTAATGTTATATGCGTATTAATAGCCTAATTAACATTAGACTTAATTAGATGTAAGGTTATTTATTAAATATATTATTTAAAGGTTTAATTCAATAAATACAATTTAGTTGACAACACATAAAAATCTGATGACATTTGAATATTATTATAAATTAAATGATATAATTATTTGTTGGTAAAAACAAATTCTGATGGTATATGTAAGGGTTGAGGCTCATTTATCTGTTTATATATATGTCGGTCTATTTGTTAATTTCGAAAACCATACTAAAAAATGTATTTTTAATAAATAAGGTTTCTAATTAGCTGACTTTAAAAATACTAAACTTTTAAAAAATAAAGTAGACTTGAGGCCTAAATCTTATGTTTGTCAAAAGATTAAGCTCGTTAAAAATATGACTTGATCAGTACTATTCACAGAAAGAATTATTTCATTATTTGATACATTTTTTAAAATATATTCTTATTATTAATTAAAATTTAGTTACACTAAAGAAATCATATATCTTACTTTTTATTTAATAAGTTTCAGTTATATTGTCATGATTTCTAAAAAAAATTAATAATAAAACTATATTAAAAAGAACGTACTAAAATTACTTACCCATATCTTCCTAGAATGTTACCTTTATGTAAGAAATAAATTAGTCCATTTTTTCCTAGTAATAATGGTAGTAATAGTACAATAGAAAACTATGCTGTATCGTCACAGTGAGGTTTGATACAACAAAATGTTGTCCCTTTCACCATTTTCACTAAACATTAAAATCGCATTAATTTTATTAATTACTTTTAAAAACAACTTATATTTAGAAAAAATAAAAAATGGAAACATATTTTTATTTTGTTAACTTTTTCACTGAAAAAATAACACGACAAAAATGTATTTATGTTAAGTTAATTTTTTTACAAGAAAAAATAACAAATGAAATTGTGTATCTATTTAGTGTTAAAAGTAAATATAAAACAGAAACGTATTTTCATTTTGTACTGGGAATGCACATCCCTTCTGAAAAAATAGAAAACTATTTTCATAAAATATTAGTGATGAACGAAAACGTGTTTCTGTTAAGAAAATAAGGAAAGAATATGTTCAATTTCCATCAAACGGAGATTATTGCAAAAGTGTTAGTATATATATATATATATATATATATATATATATATATATATAATAAACAAATTAATTAAATTGTGATAAAAGTTTTTTTATTACTTAAAAAGGTCTTATTAAAAATAAAGATAAGAGATGATATATTAATAACAATAAGCAATTAAAAAGATTAAGGTAGATTGGAAGAAAAAAAATTCATTAGAATCGCCAATCAAATTTTTTGATATTTGATAGAGATTAATCATTGATAAAATTAGTAAATATTTTGTACTAATAATATGGTTATATAAATTAAATAAAAAAAATATCAGGTAGGTTGAAATGATTGAGTTTTTCTTAACATGAGGGATAACCTGTGAAATGCTTGTCCAAATGAGATAAGAAGAAGAATATTAAAATGTCTAATTAAGAAAATGGAGAAAATGAGAGTTTCATTCTCTAAATTGTATCTTTTAATTTACCATATAGGAATAGATTATCTAAACATTAAGTGTTAATAAGAATATAGTATTATCTATTAATGTAAACTCAGAACGTGTAATAATTGTTTAATTTTCATTAAACAAAACGACCCATACTAAACACACGTGTTTGTCTGGTCAGAAAAAAAAACATGTATTTTAAATTACAGAGTTAGTTGAATAACGATAAATTTAACGATATAAAACATTTTAATTATTTATCTAATTTGTTCTGGATAGCGGTAGAGCATTAGATAATCGTAAATATTGTAAACCTCTAAAATGCTTGGTAGGGAGACGAGTACCCTAACATGGAATGCAGCAATAATCTATAAGCTCTGCGCACCTGCAGAGTCCTGACATGGAATATAACAATTTTAATGACGTTTTGAAATGTAGTCGGGGATGAGGATTGCCCTGGCTAATGGTCCCATCTATCCTCCAATTCATTATATTACAGAGTGATTGGATCCACATGTTGTTGGATTCTTATGTGTTATTGTTAATTACTTTCAAGCCATAGGTAAACTTATGAAGTTATAAGATTAGTTTAATAGTCCAAAAGGAAAAAAGAAAGAGATCGAGAACCGGTTGTGAGTTAGAATTTTTTTTATTAGCATTTTAATAAAATTAATAACTAAATGGATAAAAAAAAATTATAAGAAGCTTGTGCTGCAGTAATGGAATTAATTTTTATAGATTTAACTATTGATATATAAGAGTGTTATTTTAAGTGACATAATAATAAGCACCTTGATCTTAACCTTTTTGTTATGATAATTGAGTACCATATATACAAATCCAATGTAGAAAGATATTCATGATGAATTGAGGGGATGGGCTTCTCGTCGTGACTGATCGATCAGTATCCCACTCATTAATTGGAGCTTGGACGCCAAGTTATATATATAGGTGAATCACCAACCACCACTTCATGCAGCAACTGCGAATTTGTTCATTTGGGGTTGATCGATGACTTCCCCATCAAACAACGTAAGACTACTGATGATGTATTTTCATTTTTGACCATGGATTGAGATAAAATACACATGCAAAAGTTTGGTGCATCATATTCTACCTAATTATCTGTTAATAAGTGCTTTTCTTTTCGAGATATTATAAATGCTACTAATGTTGAATACATGATTGATAAAACGACCAGATATATATACCCACCAGCTAGCTACCACCCGGTATCATACGCCAATAAAAACTTCACCTAACATGTAGGATATACTGTATGCGATGAGTTATATTCAAGTGATCAACTTCACCAATAAAAACTTCAACTTCACCTAACATGAGGAGTAATAACTAAATCTTTGCGTGTAATTCACTTGTTTTCCCCTCAAACCTACGGTTCTTGATCATCTTCGAATTAAAATGCACCAATGTAAAAAAAAGAAAATTGCACTTTCAACTCTACCATATTTCTATTATTTGAAAATGATTAAGGATGTGTTTAGTTTAAAAAATAAATTTTTAAATTAAAATAAAATATAAAAGATATGAATCCCATAAAAAAATACAAAATTTCTCTCTAATATTATTTTTCTTCTCTCTACCAAATATACCATAAAGGATGTGATACGGGGAAAGTTACTTGATTGCTAGTTTAGGAAGGGTCTTAATGTAAAATTCCAGGTTATCACTGATTATTAATTAATGCTGTCAAAAGGAAAGGTTAAAAAAAATGACACGATTCACGGATTATAAAATAATAAAGCTTCTAATTAAATAATGCATAATTTTGAACTCGATCGTTCATATATTCAGATAGTATTAAAAAAGCGTGCTAAAAATCTAGTGATTGTTTACAAATATTTGTTAATACATTTTGAAAAATGTAATCATACAGAAATAAATTCTTAACAAAATATAAAATACAGTTAATTATAATTAGTGAGATATATAAAAATGATATTAGATATCATTGATATAAAATAAAATGAATTTTTTCATGTTTAGATAAATATCAATAAACACTTATAAATAAAAATAAAACAAAAAGTAAAATAAATCAAATTTATTTCATTATTTAAAATCAAATTATACAGCTTCACTTTTAAAAATATTACATGAAAGAGCTTAAATAAAAGTTAAAGTACATAAATAAATTTAAAGTTATGGAAAATGTTTAATTTATTTTACTTTTTATTTTTTTCCGTATAAATACATATTGGTAAATCGATTCAAACAGAACAGTTCCCCTTGTCTTCTTCCATTGTAAAGCCTCAAATTTTAATCAAATCAAATGTAACGCCAAAAAAAAAAAATCTTTAATCAGTACGCAAAAAGTTGCCATTTATCAGTATATGATTGGATAAAAATTCTACTCATGGCCAAAAATAACTTGTCTCAGTATACATGCATATATCATTAACAGTTAGTTTGGTTTGGTCATATGAAAAATACAATGAAAGAAAAAGAGAGAGAGAATCATATATATATATATATATATATATATATATATATATATATATATATATATATATATTCACATGGACATAGGAAAAAAATTGGGTTCCATGAGAAAAAAAACTCCTCAATAATGTGATAAAAAAGAAATGGAGGGAAAGAAGAAAAAAAAATCATTTAACCTTTTCTTCCTTCATTTTCATCGCTAGGCTCTCTCCTTCAACAACCGGCACGCATGGAGACGAATCCACAGATAACATTCTGACCACAGTTAATATTTTTTACATTTTGAGTTGCTCAAGGGAGTTGCTTAATTGAGGTAACTATTACTTAAATGATTCATACCAATGAAAAAAATTATTTTTTTTCACAAAATTTAATGTAGTTCATGTTAAGTACCTATTCTATTAACTTTAACATTAAAGTAATTTTTTGTATAAATTTTTTTAATTTATGTGTATTATAGGTCTCATAAATTTAAAAATAAGCAACTCATTTAAATAATTTTGCATTATAAATATTCTTTAATTATTTTAAAAATATTAAACCAACATCCTTTATATATTAAACTAATTTTTCTTAGTTAATTTGAAAAAAATACACCGTGTTCTTGAAAAGAGTTGCATAAATAATAATAAAAATACAACTTTATACAAGCATGCTGTCTGAACTTGGATTATTTTTTGTAGTTTTATATGTGCGCCTTCATTCCCAAATATTAATGTGTCAACAAAACGAGCAACCTTTGAATGTGCTCATAGTTGGAGCATCAACGGATTGGCTGTACCTAGCACGTGTAAGCACATGCATGCTTTTAAAAAGATGGGGAAAAGGTACCACGTGAATAAGAGGATCAATATTTTGAGCTGAAAAGTTATATTTCTGAAACTTGAATACTGCAAATTATAGTTGAGATTCCTTTTAAGAAGCTAACAAAACCGTTTAATTCATTTGCACAAGCATACATTATATTACACGGATAAGTGATTCCCGGACATTAATTATCATTGATTAACGTACAATTCATTTTGCTGTCACAGTTTGGCCAAAATATTTCAGGGAATAAAGGAACGACTGTAGTATCTTACAATGATGGGGACATGCAAAAGAATAACTGTAATATGTATCTTACAACGATGAAGACATGAGAATGCCCGCAATATATCTTTATATTTATGTTGTGATCCCTGAGCATGCGTCAACATATTTTAATATATCTTGTGATCCCTGATAATGCGTTTGTTTTCTTGTGTTATTATTTCAGGTAAAATAGGATAGTAAGCAGATGGTTCGGAACTAATTTGCGATTAGGAGATGAAAAATAAGAAATCTTTATGATGTATTAAACAAATTCAAATAATTATGTTATTGGTTTATAGCTAATTAACTACGAAAAAAATATATTTAATTACCTACAAAAATATAATTAAATATCTTAACTAAATTATTTAAAGTGATCAACTGAAGGACGTCGAGTAATGCTGCCTAAGAAACAATTTGCTGATTATGAAATTGAAAGGAGATTTATAGTTTGAACTCTCTTGGTGCACGGAAGTAGTAGTTAATGTGAAGTTAAAGTTAAAAGAAAAGTGCTTAATGACACTAATCATATTTCATTAGAATGACACGATCAATGTGACATCTCATTTTACTCTAATTCGTTTAACGTGATTTTCTCACTCCATTTTTTTTATGCAATTTCAATTCGAATGAATAGGCATTTTGGTTTCTGACTTTGTATCCATTTTATAAATTAGTCCCTATCTTTTTGAAATGTAAAAAATAATTCATATCTTTATATCTGTTTACAATTAAGTTCCTACCGTTAAAATCCAATTTTTATCGTTAGTCATATGTCTATGTGATAAGTTTTAGTCCATATAAGTAAACCCATGTGACAAGTCTTTGGACTAAATTGAAAAAAAAACCTTCATTCCTCTCACAGATCTTGGCCCTTGATTCCACCGCTTCCTTTGTCTCAGATTCTGCTGTTTGCAGCTCCTTCAAGGATCAGGGTGCTTCTGTTGCAAATGTGTCTTCTTCGTTTGCTCTAGCTCAGCTCCATAATAATTTTGGTTCCATCCCAAATTGGACGTGCAGGAAAAAAAACTTTTTCTTATACAAAGACGATGTAGACATTTTTTTGTCATGCTTTTCTTCCCTTTGAAGGTATTTATCTCATTTTTGCATATGTTATTTATATATATTTTATTTTTGCACATTCAAACTTGAGATAAGAAAAAAAAATCTTCTTCTACTAAACAAATTAAAAAAAAATCTTTTTTTCCTACTTTTTTTCTTTTCACTCTCTTAAACAAAGCAAAACTTTATATAACTTTATCCTGCATACACAGTACAATCATAAATCTAAAAATTTTCCCTTTTCTTGCATAATTTGAAATAACTCATGCAGTTGCACATGGTCATATGCTTTTGGCTACAAATTTCAACTCCCGCCAAAGCTATTCAATACGTTTTATGAATGAACGATGAAAGATTAATATTACTAGTCATGCAGTCACACATGCATCTACGAGGACTCATCTGAACTATTAATTCAACTTCAATTGCCATTATTTTCACAAAAATCTCCACAATTGATCGACTCACAAACAATATTTTGCCGTGTAAAGAACACCATTGTGTATTTGTGTTGGCAAATGCTAACGTATCTTGAAGAAATGTGAAAAAACTGCATTGCGTTTTTGAAGTGAAAACTGCACTGCATTTTTGGTTATTTTAATTTTGAAGTACAATTGCTTCATAATTTCAGGAGATTTACCCTCCCAAGCTTTGCAATAGATGACGAGAGGGAAGCCCATGGAACACTTGCATCTATCACTTTTCTACTACTTGGAGAAACTTTGACCAAGTTTCTAGGGAATCCATTGTTAGAAGCTTCTAAAATTATCAACAATGCACCTCACTAACGACGTTACTTTTAAATTTAACGACAAGGACTATTTTGCAACACTTATGCAAAGATAGTGACTATTTTTTACATTTAAAAAAGATAGGGACTAATTTATAAAATGGGTACAAAGTCAAGGACCAAAATGTCTATTCACTCATTTCAATTCCAATCGAAAGAAGTCCAGCAATTTCAATTTTAAGTTCCTTGATCGTTTGTTTGGATGAAGAAATTTAATAAGGTAATTTAATTTTTTAAAGGATTTTAATTACTTTTCCAGTGAAATAAGATGTTTGGATAAAAAATTTGAAAAGAAATTAAAATTTTAGTATTTTGTTCAAGTATTTTAATTAACTTAAATATTAGGATTTCAAATTCTTTCAAAAAATGAAAGAATTTGAAATTCTTTTGTGAACATAGGATAGGAACACATTATCTTCTCTCGCACCTTCATCATTTCCAACAGTTTCTTCCTCTTTTCTCTCTTGCAAACTTAGGATACGACATCTTGGCGAGCTCCGCTAATACCATCTTGGGCTTTCCGACGCGCATGACGAGATCGGAGCCGCGCGCTTGGAAGTTGCGGCAGAGGTCGGAAGTTGAAGATTCTCCTAAGTTCGGCGTGACGTCAGTTTGCGGCAGGAGAAGAGATATGGAAGATTCTGTTTTGGTGCAGCCTTCCTTCACCCAAGGCTTCCACTACTTTGGCATTTTCGATGGTCACGGTTGCTCTCATGTTCGTATTCTTTCACTACTCCTTTGCTAAATAGTAATGGATCTGGTTGTGGTTGTGAATTGTGATTCTTAGAAGTTGTATCGTTTTCATTTCCACAGGTTGCAACTATGTGCAAGGAGCGGTTACACGAGATCGTGAATGAAGAAATTGACAGCGCGCACGAGAATTTGGAGTGGAAGCTAACAATGGAGAATAGATTTGCTCGCATGGACGACGAGGTTAATTGCAAGAGTCAGAGCAACCAGACCTTCACTTGCAGGTGCGAGCTCCAGACTCCCCATTGCGACGCCGTCGGATTCACCGTCGCCATCGTCACGCCGGACAAACTTGTCGTCTCCAACTGCGGCGACTCCCGCACCGTCCTCTGCCAGAAAGGCGTAGTCATCCCTCTCTCCTCTGGTCACAAGATCATTTTGAAAATGAAAAAATTTAACTTTTTATCTAAACACAGAATTTTAAAAATGAAAAAATTTAAATTAAAACATTTAAAATTCCTAAAATTTAAATTTTTTTTTCCATCCCAACACACACTTTGGATGGATTAACTTGCCTTCAGTCCCTTGCTGCCACTAATTAATGTCTGTGCACCTTATGTACCTAATTGTCACACCAAGTCTTGAGTTGAATGCATTAATTAGAATTCAGAGAACTCCAGCCCAATCTCTCACTCTCTCCCAATCCTATCAAACAAGTTTGATTTTTAATCCCAATTTCGTTTCTCAAGTTTCGTTTCCAGTGTTATTATTGGATAAAAAATTTCCCCACTGCAATTGGGTTGATTGTTATATTACTGAATTTATTAATAAACAAAGTTTTTTTTTTCCAATAAGCTTTTCAACAATTATAAAGAATGTTGTGTGCCTGCGTCTCATTCGATCATTCTTATCTTTCAAACAGGATGTGACTTTTGTTGTTGATGGCGGGAAAAGCTTCCACAATTAATAACATTGTGATTAGTAGGACAATGCAGTTTGATTTAAAAATATCTCAACATTTTAAATTATTAATATTTAAATTAATTACAGGTAAACTTGTGGTGAATTTCGTACTTAAACTCATCGTACCATATAGCATAGCTCAAGTTAAATATACGACACGAAGGCCCGAGGCAAGAAAGGTTGTCAGACAGGTCACCTTATGGTTTCCCTTTCATGAATAAAATGATTCCATTTCTTTCTCTTGTACTTCAAATGCTTAAATTTCGGTCCTAATCTAATCTAAGTATAAAGGATCAATTTTTCACGTCATTAGTAATCTAATCTACTACAGTATTATTCACGCCATTAGTATTTCATTACTCAACTCTACAATTAGTTATTTTAATGAAGTGCACAAAAACATAGTTATTAGTCACAATCAATATTTTTGATAAAACCTAATGACTAGTTAGGTTTAACGGGAAATTGTTGGTTGGACTTTAACGGGAAAAATTAGGCCTCCGTAGTGTTATGAATCAAAATTTAAATTTCTACTCAGAAAAATATTTATGTTTAGTATTTCACTGTGTCTCGTATAAAATAAGAACTGAATTTTGAAGAAGGATATACGTGAAAACAAAAATATATCTTAAAACTTGAAATTATATATGATAAAGATTCAGTCAATTTGTATCAACTTATCCAATTTCAATTTTATTTTTTAAAAACATTAAAATGATATAACTAAGGTCATGTTAGATGTCTACTAATCTTAATCAAGTCGCGTGAATTTATTTAAAGAAATAAATTTTTTATAATACTTATTTTTTTTTCATTTACAGAAAGAAGAGTCAAGAAATAAAGCTTCTTAACTTCTTACTATTTCTTAAAAGTCAAAAGGAAGAAAAATTGACCCTTGATAATTACCATTTACCCCTCAGTTTTACCAAGTTTGAAGCGCCTTGTACCTAGCTAGACAAAAAATAAAAGGATAATACAAATTGACCCTTGCTAATTACCATTGACCCCTCAGTTTACAAAGTTTGATGAGCCTTTGTACACGGTTAGAGAAAACCGTTGTTACGCTCTCACGAACACACTCATACCCTCTGCTGCTCTCTCTCTGTATATATACCCCTTCACTTCTGTTCCAGCACCTTCCATTACTCCATTTCCATTCTCAACTGCGCGGTGAGTGAGTGAGAGACGGAAAGTGCAAAGCCACCGTCTTCTCTTCTCAGAGCTTGGCTTTGCTTATCGATTCTCTCTCCTCTCATCTTTCTCATTCAAGGTAATTCTCCGTCTAAACCGTCTTAGATCGCACCTTATTTTCCACTTTTAGTCAATTTTTTTTTCTCGCATTTTAGTTCCAGGTCATAAAACGGTGCTAGTTATGCTTCCTTTTAACTATTCTCTGAACGAGGTTCTCCGATTGGTTAAATGTAGCCACCAGAACTCAGATTTGTTTATTAGTGCTTCTTCCTGTGTGAGATTGCCTCCGATAGCAGAACCGTGTTTTCGCTTTATTTTATTATTACTCGGAATTTTGATTAGTATGTATTGATTGTTGAAATGAAGTTAGATTGATGGTTATATCACTTCAATGTAGTTGATCTGCGGTTTGGTGTCTTATTTTGCATGCTACTCACCCTATCTGGTTCTGATCTGCTACAAGTGAGATCTTGGATCTTGCCACAACTAGACAGACAATTTGTTTTGTATATATCTGTTGTATATGTATGGCTGCAGTTGCGTAGTTCTTCTGGTTTATTAACTGACTTTATGATCTGATCTGGATTTTATGGGAGAGTCTTTGGTTTTATTTATTTTTAATATGGAAAATCGTTAGGTAGTTAAGGTGTTGACAATTGATAGTGATATTTCTGAGTCAGTGGGTAACATGTGGTTGTTGCTTATTCCTTATTGAGAAGCTTAAATTTTAAGTCTCGTCTAATCGAACCTTTATTCTATGATATTATGAATAATGTCTGTTAATTTATTAATGTTGGCAGTTTAACATAATGTTAAGGATGCTCTCCTTTGTTTATTCATTTTATGTACACCGTGCTGTTCTCTTTTTCCATTTAAAACACCACTACCTTTTCTAGTTATTAAATATATTTCAACTTGCAGGCACTAATGTGATTGCTTGATTTCCCCTCTTTGTTCTTGTTCTTGTGTGTGTGTGTGCGTTTTATGCCATGTACTTTTGTTATATCTAGTTTAAAATAGATATAGCCTTTGAAGTAAATCCTAGTCTTCGTTAGCTGTAAATGTCTTGGTTTCACGGGTTGTTCATATAATACAATGTTTATACTTTACTTACTGACACTGTATTTCATGGCACCCTATGCTTTTTGCAGGTTTGTAAAAGATGGCCGATGCTGAGGATATTCAACCCCTTGTTTGTGACAATGGAACTGGAATGGTCAAGGTTAGTACTTAGCGGCTTTGTTTTTTGTTTCATGTGCTTGTGCATCTGCTAGCCTTGAGTTCATAACTGAATCTTTGATTTTAATATGGAACAGGCTGGATTTGCTGGTGATGATGCTCCCAGGGCTGTCTTTCCCAGTATTGTTGGCCGACCTCGACACACTGGTGTTATGGTTGGGATGGGTCAAAAGGATGCCTATGTTGGTGATGAAGCCCAATCAAAAAGAGGTATTCTTACTCTCAAGTATCCCATTGAGCATGGTATAGTCAGCAACTGGGATGACATGGAAAAGATCTGGCATCACACATTTTATAATGAACTTCGTGTTGCTCCTGAGGAGCACCCAGTGCTTCTCACTGAGGCTCCTCTCAACCCAAAGGCCAACAGAGAAAAGATGACCCAAATCATGTTTGAGACCTTCAATGTGCCTGCCATGTATGTGGCCATCCAGGCTGTTCTCTCCTTGTATGCCAGTGGTCGCACAACTGGTTTGTATATTACCATCTGTCTTGATTCATTCTTTTATAATCACATCATTCTTTCCCTGAATCAATTCCTTTCAAAACAGGTATTGTGTTGGACTCTGGTGATGGTGTGAGTCACACTGTACCAATCTATGAGGGGTATGCACTCCCCCATGCCATCCTTCGTTTGGATCTCGCAGGTCGTGATCTAACTGATCATTTGATGAAGATCCTCACTGAGAGAGGGTACATGTTCACCACCTCTGCTGAGCGAGAAATTGTCCGTGACATGAAGGAAAAACTTGCATATGTTGCCCTAGATTATGAGCAAGAACTCGAGACTGCAAAAAGCAGTTCATCAGTTGAGAAAAGCTATGAGCTTCCTGATGGACAGGTTATCACAATTGGGGCAGAGAGATTCCGTTGCCCAGAAGTTCTTTTCCAGCCATCTATGATTGGAATGGAAGCTGCTGGAATTCATGAGACCACCTACAATTCTATCATGAAGTGTGATGTGGATATCAGAAAGGATCTATATGGCAACATTGTTCTTAGTGGTGGCTCAACTATGTTTCCTGGTATTGCAGACCGGATGAGCAAGGAGATCACTGCTCTTGCTCCTAGCAGCATGAAGATTAAGGTTGTAGCTCCACCAGAAAGAAAATATAGTGTCTGGATTGGAGGATCAATCCTTGCATCCCTCAGCACCTTCCAACAGGTGATTCTTTTATCATTAATTAGCTCTTCCATGTGTTCCATTTTCATTGATTGCTAAAAAATGTTGTGGTTTTGCAGATGTGGATTTCTAAAGGTGAATATGATGAGTCTGGCCCATCCATTGTCCACAGGAAGTGCTTCTAACTTCTAAGTACAAAATATGCTTCAATGGTGAAATATTTTTCGCACCAGTTGTTTTTATGGGTCTGTGTCATGTCATGTTAACGATATTGCCATGGATAAGAGGTGAGGAAGTATCATTAAAGGAGGGTCTATTCTTTAGCTTGATGCATCATATTTTGTGTGGGGGGCAGACAGTTAGAGAGAGGCATTTCTTGCGTTTGGCCATCCGTGGTTCATCTATATCTTCTTAGTAGGTTGTGTTGTAGCAAGGGAGTGATTGTGATGATCTCTTTTTCCCCTTGGAACATTGAATCATTGATGTTAATAGTCATATGTATCGAGAAATCTCTATATTATTGTTATTTCCCGTTCTTGCTCGTAAATTCATACTGCAGTTTTTATGTATGTTGAATTATGTCCTAGAGACGGCATTAAGTCCATTTGATGAATGCATAGATCACTGTGTGATATTTTGTCGTTGATGTGTCATAAAGTGACAACCAGTGATTCCATAATTCTAAGACATATTTTTGGCTTGAGACGGTTTGGATCATTAATTGCATTAATTTGTTAATCAAACCAACATGTTCCATGCCAAACTACTGAGTTTGACTTTAACTGCCTATGTGGCATGGAACGTGTAGTTTAATTAGCACACACTTCATGCTATGCGGCGGTGTAGTTTAATTAGCACATTTCATGCTAGGTGGCGGTTAACTTTGCTGATGCATATCAATTCATCTTTTTGTATACACATTTCAATTCCAATGCAAAATAAGTGTGAGATGTAAACTTTTCATCACAGTATGCATAGATCACTAATTGACTCACTAATTCATCTTTTTTGTATACACATTTCAATGCAAAATTGATTTGCATCGAGATTACTTTAGCGAGTCAAACTAGCAAGGTTAGTTTTGATTGTAAATCTTGTATTGAGATGTATAAACAAAAGAGGAATTGATATGCAAGGTCAATTGTTGCATAGGCAATCAAAGTTAAACTTGCCGGTTTGATTGGTGAGTTTGACTTATTTGTATGCTTGGAAATCAGGTGAAAAAGTATTTTTTTCAGGCCAAAATAATTTTATTAAAAGATCATGACTCTTGTTTTTGTTTTTATCTGTTGAATTTGTATTTGAATGTGGCTAAGTACAACTGATAATATATTTCAGAATAATCTCATTTTAGGAGTATTGGTTTCCTAAAAGTACTCTGATTTGTTCAAATCAGCCCAAGGAAACATATATGAGAGGAAAATAATGCACTCTAATTCCAATTTCGAATTTGATTTTTGATGATCTACATGCATGGTACAAGGTGAGCTTTTTACAGGCAAACTTCGTGGGATATAAAAATATTAAACAACTATAGTTAACGGCTAGAAACTAAGAGATGCCAAGGCTTAAATGCTAAGGAAAAAAAACTCAAATATTTTAACTTATTTTTAATTAATTGACCATTTCAAAATATTTATGTAGTGCATGAAAATTAAATAATAAAGTAGTTTCATACTCAATTAGATTTTGTTTGATTTTACTTTTGTTTTTTTGCGATACATGTTTGTTCTAACTTAATTTTAAAACAACCTTGCGAAGCTGGAAAAAATAACTACTTCTAATAACAGTTTTTTAATTTTTTTTTTACAGTATAAATGTTTTAAAACATCTTTTTATTTAATATTTTATGAAACTAGTAAAATCCTTCTCTCTTAATGCCATAGAATATTTTCAAACAAGGACACAAACCGCCGCGGGTTCCGTTGTCCCGGGAAACCGAAAAGCTTCAAATTTTTTGTAGAAATACTAGTTTGGTGGCTGGCGCCAAAATGAAAAAGATGAATCCGCGTGACATCTCATAAGCAAATCTTAACCGTCTGATAAACCCACACACGGATCGCTCCAAATCCAAACTCCCTCCTTCCAAAATTTCAAACCCTATAAAGCGCTCTTGATTCCACCACCAAAGCACAAAGCAATCTCAACTTCCAAGTTAGGTCACTCTTCCAGATGGCGCGTACAAAGCAAACTGCTCGCAAGTCCACCGGCGGCAAGGCTCCCCGGAAGCAGCTGGCGACGAAGGCCGCTCGGAAGTCTGCTCCGGCGACCGGCGGAGTGAAGAAGCCGCACAGGTTCAGGCCTGGAACAGTGGCCCTGAGGGAGATCAGAAAGTACCAGAAGAGCACGGAGCTTCTGATCCGAAAGCTTCCGTTTCAGCGTTTGGTTCGTGAAATCGCTCAGGATTTCAAAACGGATCTGAGGTTTCAGAGCAGTGCTGTTTCGGCGCTCCAGGAAGCTGCTGAGGCTTACTTGGTGGGACTCTTTGAAGACACCAATCTCTGTGCCATTCACGCTAAGAGGGTTACTATTATGCCTAAGGATATTCAACTCGCCAGAAGAATTAGAGGGGAAAGGGCTTAATTTTGTGATCCCTTTTGGTTTTAGGGTTTACATGTTTTTATTTAGCCCTTTCTGGTTTCCGTCTCTGAATCTTTCAAGGTTTAGATTTATTGTAATGATGCCATTCTGATTGAAGTATTGAAATTATGCGTATTCTCTTCAAGTGAATGTAAACGATTTGTATGGTCTTTGTGGTTGACTTGTTGACTGTTGGCTCAGTTGATTATGCAAATTGGGTGGTGTTGTTCATTCGCTCTTGCATGATTACTTTGTGTCGGTGAGATAAATGAAGCAAATTTATAGTACATAATTAAGCAAATATTTTTTGCTGCTTAAAAAAAATGCAACATTCTTATTAGATGAACGAAGAAGTCACTTAATTGAATTAAAGATTATGGCAATTGCGGCACCTTCTTAGTTGCACCGTTTTCTTTATTGTTAACCTTGGCTATAAATAGGCCACACATGTAACATTTGAATATATGGTGTGAGTGAATGACTTAGTGAGTGAACGTAAAGCTAATTTTTTTTCTTCCTTCTAGTGTGTGCGCGTTAGATAACTTTCTCGGTTTATATTCTTTCGCTGCGTGTGCTTGAGTTGTGTGAGTTTAATTTAAATCCCACTGTTAACACTTTGTAAATCACAGCTGCTTTCAAAACAATATAAGTTCGTATTGTGTTCTATCTTGTGGTTTGTTTGTGCTCTGGTTTGCGATGGAAAATGGTTGTAGGTTGTGTTCTGATGCTGCCTGAAATATGATGCCCTTTTATGGTGTTAGGAGATTGTGGTTCCCGCTGCTTCAATCATTCATGGCAATTTTTGTTCATTTTACTTTTTAGATATTCACTGAGTAATTGAAATTTAGGCTATCTAGAATTTTTGGAACTCAAAGGAACAGACAGTTGTTCTTGCCTCTTATATGCAAATTTTCGTATTAGAAGCAAACATTTATTCGAATTTGACATGTTTTTCAAACCAACCATCTCGATGGTTGATTTAAATATCATATAAAATGTTGTAGAGCTTTTTTCAAATATTGATCTTCGATAACAAAAGATCTTGTCTTTCTCTTTATATATGCTTATTTTCTTATGAGAATACTTTTGGCCTTAGATGAATGAGAGTACTATCTTGTAACTTACAAATAAGCTTTTAATCTATAAATTTTCTTTAACTCTTAGATATAATTAACTATTATCCACATACAAGATAAATGAAAGTACTATCTTGTAACTTACAAATATAAACACAATGGCCAAATTTGTAAACTACAAGATAGTTTTTTCAAATTGTTTAGTATATCTATGAAACAGTTCAGTTTAATTCTCCTAAATTGTTTGACAATTTAGTTCAAACGAATCATTTTTTTAGTTCGTAATTGTTTACGACAATTTAATAATCAATTTGAATTGAACAACTTTACTTATATCATTGCTTTAGTTATTGCTCCGTTGCATAAAGTGATTTCTTCCGTTTGCGAAGTCAATCTTCTTTTTTCAATAATCTTGAATCCTTCCCATGTGTATAAATGCATTTTTTTCATCAAGTTGAACAAATTCTAGGTCCAAATGTGCTATGAATTCTTCACTAACTAGATAAAATACCTCATTAACCTTATGAGCAATTGAACGAATTCCTTTACTACTGATCGTGCCTTAAATTGAACATCATTCTTCTTAAAAAAATGCATCTTTCTTTGCATATACCCTTAAATTGAACATCATTCTTCTTAAAAAATCTGTTATTTTTTATTTCTAATTTTAGCCAAATTTTAATACTTTTTGATTTTTTGGTAATAATTAAAAGTAGCTTTATATTATATTTTAAATTTTTGTTATAGATTAAAATATAATTTATGCATTATATAAAATAAAATATTTATCCTATACAATATACAAACTAAAATACTTGATTTATGACTTTAATAATTTCACAAACTAAATTAAAATCCTTTTTAGCATACAAATAAGGAGACCCGTACTCCCGCGAAACCGAAAAGCTTGGAATTTCTTTTGAGAAAAAAAGGCAAGAAATGAGAAATACACAACCCCACTCCAGTGGCGCCAAACCAAAAACTAAAAATGGTTGAAAAGAGTAATCCGTGTCTCAAAACCGAATCCTAACCGTCCGATTGACTCACACACGGATCGCTCCAAATCCAAATCTCTGAAACACAAAACTCCCTCCCTCAAATTTGAATCTCTCATCTATAAAACCTAAACCCCCTTTCGCTCTCAACTTCATTCCAGCAAAGCGCAAAGCATTCTCCACTACGATTCGCTCTTCCAGAAGCTTCCAGAAAACTCCAGATGGCGCGTACAAAGCAAACAGCCCGTAAGTCGACCGGCGGCAAGGCTCCCCGGAAGCAGCTGGCGACTAAGGCCGCCCGCAAGTCTGCTCCGGCGACCGGCGGAGTGAAGAAGCCACACAGGTTCAGGCCAGGAACCGTGGCCCTGAGGGAGATCAGGAAGTACCAGAAGAGCACGGAGCTTCTGATCCGAAAGCTTCCGTTTCAGCGTTTGGTTCGTGAAATCGCTCAGGACTTCAAAACGGATCTGAGGTTCCAGAGCAGCGCCGTTTCGGCGCTCCAGGAAGCCGCTGAGGCTTACTTGGTTGGTCTCTTTGAAGACACTAACCTTTGTGCTATTCACGCTAAGAGGGTTACCATTATGCCCAAGGATATTCAACTCGCCAGAAGAATCAGGGGCGAGAGGGCTTAGTTAAATAATTCACTTTGGTTTGGGGTTTAAGTGTCTTTGTTTTAACGCCTTGTGTGTGAATCTAGATCGTTGAGCAGTTGCTGATTAGATTTCTTGTAATGATGGTCTTATATATGTAATCAAGTATTTGTCTCTTAGGTATATGGTTGTTTGCCTGTTAGTTGTATCACTTGATCAATTAAATCAGATGAAATGGTTCATAAATAAATAGTAATTGGCAGTTTTTAAAGTAATAAACTATCACTTCATAGGTCAGGTATCATCATGATAAAAACGCTTTTAACAGGCCCAGAATTGGACGGTAACAATGGGTTTGATCTTTAAAATAGCACATGGACACTTCGAAGGCATGCTATGCCTGCTTTTGTCCCAGAAGTTGAAGAATTGAAATCTTGTGTGATGAGACAATCGATCAGTACTTGACTATAACCCTAAAATTTTAGCTAATTTCAATTCCTCCCAGTGTCAGCTTCAAGCATTACGCATCCAAACTAGACACTGTTGATATTTGGGGTTCGGATTTCTTGTTTTTCTCTTGCATCATTAATTCTACAAAGTCCCTAAAAGCTGCATAAAGAACAGATAACGTTAGTTATTAAGTTGATTGAAATAATTAATGAGGCAGTAAGTTTTTATCTCATACCGTAATCAGAATCATGGGGTCCTGGGGATGCCTCTGGGTGGTATTGAAGAGACATTATTCTTTGAGCAGGGAATGCAAGGCCAGCACAGCTTCCATCATTAAGATTCCTATGAGTAACCTCCACTCCTTCTGGCAGTGTGGCAGGGTCAACCGCATAGTTGTGGTTCTGCCAATGAATATACAAAGCCATGCCAGACAATAACAACAACCCAGTCTTATATAATAACTATTTACATGCATACAATCTTTTTATGTTGCCTTCTACTTCATGCCGAAACAAATTCAGTGACATTGACTTCATGCAATAATAGCAGGCTATCTTGGTCAACAGGGACATGAGCTTAGTTACTGCGTAAATTGTTTTAACACCAAAACAAGCATTATTCTACTGAATACTTCTTTTATTTTAAGAAAGTGAGGACAGAGTAGCAACCCTTGTTAGCAAAAACATCCATCTAAAACTAATAATGCTCATTTCTCTTCTCTAGCATACCTAAAAGATTCATGGATTTTACACAAGATATGGTGGAGAAGGAACACTACAAAATTTATCAAAGAATTAGTGTAGAAGAAAAGTCCATTTAATCACATACCTGAGCACTAATTTCAACCTGGCCAGTTCGAAGGTTACGAACAGGATGATTTCCTCCATGATGACCAAATTTCATCTTAAAGGTTTTGCCTCCTAAAGCCTGACCCAGCAATTGGTGGCCCATGCAGATTCCAAAAACAGGCACCTTTCCCAGAATGTTCTTTACTGTCTCAACAGCGTAAGGAACAGCAGATGGATCTCCAGGGCCGTTGCTAAAAAGCACCCCATCTGGCTTCATCTTCAAGGTTTCTGATGCCGGCCATGTAGATGGCACCACAGTGATTTTACAGCCATAGGATGCCAAGCGCCTAAGTATATTATGCTTAATTCCAAAATCATAAGCAACAACCTATGGTTCATTCACCACATTAGGTATATTAACTTATGTATTAGTCAAGCAAAAGGAAGGAGGCAATACCCACAGAATAATACACTGCTAATACTTACATGGAAAGTCTCCCCATGCCCCTTAGAACTAAAATCCCATTCTTGCTTTGTTGTATCAACCCATTCATGCACAGACTGACATGATACTCCACTTATTAGATCAATACCTGCAAAATCAAACAATAGTCAGTACTTCTACTTATTAGATATATTTTCAGAGCCTAAAAAAAAAACTTGTATCCATACCAACAATGTCCCAAGAATGAGTCATCTTAAGTAGTTCCTCCTCTGTTTTAGAATTGTCAGTACTCAACACACCAATAAGGCTGCCTTTTTGCCGTAATCTGCGCGTGATAGCCCGTGTGTCAACGTCATCTGTTGCATATCACCAAGGTTAAAGGCAAAACTTGCAGTTGTACAGAGAGTAGATTTTCTCAAAGAATTATATATTTATATAAATTTCTTACAAATTCCCATGATGTTCCTTTCTGCTAAGTAATCACCTAGAGTTTCTGCACATCTCCAGCTTGAGGTACTGCATGAATTTATTGCAAGTAGAAAGAAAAGGTAAGCATAGCCAAAGTAAAAAGCTCAATCAATGAAGAACATTTGTAGAGCATGTGAAAAAAACCTGATACTCAAACTTCTAATTACTAGACCGGCAAGGAAGCACTGTCTTGATTCCTCATCATCTGGCAGTAGGTGCATCAGAATTCAGAAGGTAGGTTTTAGATGACTTCCAAGAACAAATATTCAAGAGACTTAAAATAATATAAATATTAAATACTTACCAAAATTTACACCAGTGTTACCAATATGTGGATTTGTCATCAGTACAAACTGACCAGCATAACTAGGATCTGTTAGAATTTCTTGATACCTGCAGTTAACAGATATTATTAAATAAACAAATGAAACATCGGTATATCCATGCTCAGATTGAATGAATGCCGGTTTATATATAAAGTTAGTTCATCTCACCCAGTCAATGATGTATTAAAAACAACTTCTCCAACTTGGGTTCCTGAAGCACCAAATGACTTTGCTTTCCAGATTGATCCATCTTCTAACATAAGTCTAGCGCCTGAAGTTTTCCAAGGCCTTTCTCCATTGCCTATATTTCAATACAAAAAAAAAAAAATGCATCAATTTCTTCAAGCTCCATGAAAAAGTACAGAGTGTGTTTCACTTTAAGAAAAGGGAAGAAGCAGGGGTTACGAGTTACCAGCAGAGCATCTGAGAGTAAAGACGCAAAGCTTGGGTGGCGACTTGGAACCGAAGAGGTGAGTCACAGACACAGCGAAGCCCAAAGATTTTGTTGCCATTATCTCTTCTCTTGTGCGTGTCACTCTGAAACCACTTGGGTTCTTATTTTCGCCAAAGTTGTTGACCCTTTATTTTTCTTGTTTGTTCTGTCGTGCTGGGTATCAGAACAGGGCTAAAGGGCTATAGAGGTTGTTTTCAATTTTCATAAGTATTTTCTTTTCTGTTTTTAATTTCTGACGTTTCTCTTTCGTCTGTATATCCTTTTATTCTTTCTTTCTGAAAAAGGGAAATACCACTTGAGTGGTTCAGGAAGCACTTCTGCAACTCTGATATTTGTTGTGTCAATAAAATATGAAAATATTATCCTATCATCATTTATCTTATCTTATTATTCTAGTATATTTTTTTTATTTTGTCGGAAAATCAAGTTAGAAGTGACGCAGTAGGATAAGAGCTCTTTATATATAATATAATTACATATCTACTGATTGTGAATTTTACCTTCTTGATGTCATGTCAAGTATCTAACTTAAATCCACGAGTAAGTCGTTTTACCTTCTCGAAAAATCAGTGACGTAACCAAATTAACCACACAATTTATATAGTTGTGATTGCAAGTACAGCATGTTGCTAATAATTCTGGTATAGGGTGTTGGATTTTAATCTGATTACTTGATCGTTAACCTGCAAATTAGTGCAGTAGATCTCAAGGCTTGCAGAATTTAGTCCGGTGTCACAATGACGGCATGATTCTTATAAGATTTTATATATCTTAACACTATTTGTATATTAATGGAGATAAGTAAATACAATTTCTTTATGATATTAATCAATAATAACAAAAAATAGATATTAAATGAATTACTTTTATAATTTCCGCTCCATTTTATATAAACATTGTTGCTAATAAGTTTCATACTTGGACAACCCTATTCCGCTGCAATCCACTCAACTGGTCATGATAGCCGGATCAAGAAACTAAGCAATCACTGCTACTTCAGTAAACATAAGGGTTCACAATTCAATCACAGGATCAGGCTTCCTACCATTAGAATACCCATCAAGAAATTGTCATCACATGGAGTTTGGCAGTTGTTTGTTTGGAAATTGGCTGTCTACCCTTGAATCATTTGAGTATCTTTAACACAAGGTATGGGTATTGCATATTAGGAGCATCTAAAATGAGTATTTTTCCTAACCAATCCTTTGGCGATAACACAAAACAAGAGTATATTAAAGCAGAAAAATGTGTAAATGATAGAGAGAAAAATGAATTATAGAGAGATATATAGGAAATAGAAGGAATCACCACCTTTCTCTGAATGCATTTAAAGTTGTTTCTCCATGTATATTTTATTTCTTGTAATTGTTGTAGGGTTGAATTTCATGAGACGTGAATCTAAAAGGTTTAACTGCAATCTCTCATGCAAACCCTCATACAACTATGTGCATTGGGAATGACTGACTGATATATATGGCTGGGTTTGGTAAGTGTGTGTTAGTTAAACAAATATATCATATCATCACAATTAAAAAATATTATTAATTAATTGTTTTAAATAATCAAAGTAAATATTGTTAATTAACAAAAAAATTTACATTCAAAAACAAATTAGATTAGTTATCAAAATCTCCCACCAACATTTAAAACAAATTATGTTAGTTATACATAATTTATGATATTCTTTAATTAATCTTTTTTTACAAAATTCTTTTAAAATAAATATTAAAATTACAACAGTAATTAGGCGTTATTTTGTCAGCCATTGACTTGGGTGTGAGAGTCTTTGAAGGTGGCTCGACTTCCTCTTTGATAGCAGTGACGAAGCCTTAGGACCATCCTTCTTCACATTAGTCACGACAGTCAAGGGCATAATATTGGTGCCGACCATAAAAAATATAGTCAAATAATTGCTTAAACCATGGAATCTCTTTGATGTTTATTTGCATATACTCCAAAACAAGAAGTTGGTCCATCACATTTTTACATTCATAGGCACTCCTTTGCATCCATTGGAGATGTTTTTCTTAGTGATCTGTTTGTTGTAAATGTTATAATTCTACAGTAAGTTAATGCTTACTTGCAAAATTTGTACTCGTTTGAAGTTTCATCATTTCTCCACCATGCTACCCTTAGTTCTTCAATCCCATATATGGTTACAGGATGATAATTTGCAATAAGATTAGTCCCCTATCCATAATCATGAACAACAACAACAACATAAATAACGTCGTTCGATTACCGTTAAGGAAATTAATTTTGATGTAACATTTGTAATTTTGCGGTAGGACTGGTCAATATTAATTTTGTTGTATTATTTTTAAATATAAAATTTTAATCAAGATATTCATTTTAAGTCCTTTATAATATATTTTGATAATTCTTTTACACTTAAAATATAACATTTTATTAAAAAAACTAGTCCTAATACATTTTAAACCACAAACTAATTAATTATTACACATTTAATTATTTAAATAAACCACAAACTAAATCAACTATTTAAATTAAGAAATAAGAAATGACGTGGGGAATTCAATTTTCCAAATGTCGATTTTCCTTTTTCTAATAAAGAAAAAATATTAATGTTCAGAACTCATTTTTCAATTGTCAATTCCGATTTTTAAAAATGAGTATTCGGATAAATATTTTGGAGGATAAGTATTTGTGTAAATAACTTTTTCATTCTATCCATTTATTTTTTCTTTTTGGCACTCAACATAGTATTTTTTTTATCAGCGTCTCGATAACGCAAAATCAAAACGCGAATATATTCCGTTAATGAAAAAGTAGCGGCTAGAACAGAAAAATAAATTGAAGATTGAGAGAAGATACAAAACAGAAGAGAGATGGGCGTGACGAAGGAACAAGTTGAATTATCCTTGAAGGCCAAACTGAACCCTTCTCACCTTGTAAGCTTTCTTTTTCCTCTCTTTCACTTTGCTATGTTCGTGTTTCACGTGTGTTTCGTTTTCTACTTTCTTGCAGTTGTAGTTACGTATTTATTTTGCAATTTTACCACCAGTGTGTCCGTTAGTTCTAAATAATCTGTTCATTCAATTGAGTTCTCCTTCTTACTTACCAAAATCCCAAAAGTGAAATTTCGGCATATTAACTGTTTGGATAAATTTCTCATAACCACTTATAGGAAAAGAAAACAAGAAGGAAATTGAAGTAAGTTTCTCCATAAGTTAAAAACCAGCTTTTGTAGAAGTTGATATGAGAGAGCTTCTACATATTAGCTTTAACGTAAGTTAATTTTAGCTTTTGGAGAAGCTTACTTTATTTTTCCTTATTTTCTTCTTTTATAAGTGCATGTATAGAACCTAAAGTTTCGGCTTCTAAATGAGAAATAGCTTTTGATTGAAACGAAGCTTTATCCAAGGAGTGAAGCATAATTCGTTGGTTTATCTAGAGAACCATGAATTGGTTTGTGGGTAGCAATTCATGGTTGAGTTGTAAGTTAGGTCACTCCCATTCTTGTTTCAATTCATGAAAATGACAGTTGGAGAAGAGATAGAGCAGGGCTGTGAAGCAGAAAAATGTGAAGGTAGCATCAAGATACCCAAGTAAAGGGTGGAGCTTGGAGTTGATGACAACGGAATAACAAGTGGAGATGTAGCAGCTCTATTGGGAGGAAGAGAGTTAGCATGGGAATGCTCAAACTCAAACTCAAACTCAAAGAACCCCATTTGCACTATGCAAATTATGATGATTGTGGATGGTCATGTCTGTGCATTTAATAGATCTTTGATTTCTTCGTAGCTTTGTGTATTTCTTTTTTATGGGTGTGGGAATCTAAGAGAAAGAAACCCTTGCATCCCAAGGCAAGTACAAAAGCATCCCACAAACCCACTGCATACTGACTTATCCCATTGTGCTGCATACTTGGCAAGATGGCACAGGGCATATCCAAATCTGTAACATGTACCAGATAGTATTGCGAATTCTTAAGCCACCAGAATTGATCTCTTTGGCTGTCTGGTTTCTTTTGACTGGGTTTTACTGCTTTGCTCCTTTTAATGAGCTTAAGTATTTTTTGTTCCAAGTTATTTCCTTATCTTCTTTCTTTGGTGTATCTGCGGCAACAAGTTTGATACCTTGTGCGAAATATTCAAACCCTCACCACTTGGCCAACCTTAGTGGGTTGGTTATTTCCATATCTGACTGCAACCATTTTGTAGATATCAAAGAGTTGCTGACATAAACTGTCTTCTCCTACATGGATTATTGACTTTCTTATTTATTTAATTGTGTGAGAATACATGGTTCATGGTGCTTCTACTTATCCATTGGATCTTGGTTGCTTAGTTAATGCATTGGAATTTTACTCGATCTAAAATTCTCATGTGCTCTATGGTACCTGTTATTATCTATGACTATCAGAAATCCATACAACAATTTTGGAATTTCCTTTGACACTGGACAGTCTGAGTGAATTATGCAGTGACCTTGAATTAAGTGTTGTCTCTTGAATTTTTCACACATGTCCAATCATTTTAAACATTTACAAAAATTTTATGTTTGTCAATGTTGTGGTTTGCTTCATCACAAAAACTTCTTTCAATATTGTTAATAGAGAGCTTCCCACTTGCATGTCACATGGGGTGTGTAATACTTTAAATATGAAAATTTGTTAAACTTAAAGGGGATTTTTTATAAGGGTTTGGAGATTGTCTGTTAATTCTAGCCCTCTGTTTAACAGTTTCATGATTTGCCTAAGTTCATGGGAGTTATGCATAACAAATCAAATTTTATGCACCAAACATGAAATGGGCTAACTTCAGCTGTGTACCCTACCCTGTATTTGACACCCCTCCCTTTCTTCATATTCCGTGGTCTGATTTTATTTTATTTGTGTTTCAGGAAGTGGTTGATATATCTGGAGGGTAAGCGTTTTTTTTTCCCCACTAACAGACTTTTTGTTCTCTACTTTGTAGCACTGTTTACTTCCTCCTTTTTTTTTTATCTTACAATGTTATAATGTGGCTATTAGGTGCGGTGCAAGTTTTGTGGTAGAGATTGTATCCGAACAGTTTGAAGGCAAAAGGCTACTTGAGAGGCATCGAATGGTGAATGCTGCCTTAGAGGAGGAAATGAAACAAATTCATGCTCTCTCTATTAAGAAAGCTGTTACCCCAGAGCAGTGGAAACAACAGCAAGAATCCAACCAATCAAATCCTGCTGCCTAGAGCATATGTTTTAGTTATAAAATAAGAAATCCATACAGGGTGTTGCTGACTGTTGACATTGTTTGTGGATTCTAGTTCTATGTAGTTTTATCGACACTCAAATTTACAATTGTACTACTAAATTTTAGTTTACAAAATCTGGCTTCCCGTAAGTTATTTTAATATGTGACCCTCTTTAGGTAGGAGTTTTCAAATAATTTGTCATGTATACCTTCTAGGACCTTTTTTTTCTTTCTTTTCTTTACGTGACCATGAGTTTGAACTTATGGTCTTATATAAATCACCCACGTCTCGTGCCACTAGATATAGTGACTTTAACTTCTTTTTTTAAAGAAGTAAAATATGAATCTAGGATATTTTTTTCCGAGTCTAGATACATTCATTTTTGTTTCTCTTAATTTCTTACCAACTGCACTCTTTCTATGAAAATTGTTTACTTGAAAATTTTAGTTCAATTGAAGGACTTACCAGTTACCAGATGAATTTTATTTCAAGTCTTTAGGGATTGTTGCCAGATCTTAAACTGCATTAGAGACACTTGAGGATTTAATTCGTCGTGTTTTGCGTTGCAATTTCCCTTGTTTCATATTTGTGTCTGCTTATCTCACTAGAAGGTTTGCTCAAGCTTCTAAGACGTCTTTGCAATTCTGCTCTTTCCCTTGCAACCAATTAACCAGCTTGAGAACTTTTTTCTTTGTATCCTATCTAATCTTATCCCAGACACATGCGAACTTGATTAATTCATAAATGTTCTGAGCATGACCCTATTGTTGTGTGCACTCCCTATTGAAATGAAGACTCAGCTGCAGGGTAATTTTTTATATAAAAAACTTCACAAAATAATGTTTTTTTCTCTCTATTAGAACATGGGCCTTTAGAGGTTGGCACGTAGAAGACCAACGCATAAGGTATCTATCAACTGGATCTCGTGTCCTTCAAATGGGAACTTCTAAACCACATGTCTCGATAGACCTATCCACACAACCTTTGTTATAAAAACTAAATCGTGTCACAGTTTCCCTTTGGCCGAAATTTTCAGCCTTAATAACTCCTTATCAGCAAAATAGATAGAGCAACGACCCTCTCCTATGTTTCATCCTTCTGTCTCTCATCCCACGTGAAGGTTCAATGGTCACTAAGCTAGTTCAGCCACCAATGACAGATTCCCATGTGAGTCCTCTTATTTGTAGAACCATGAATGCCATGAAACTCCAAAATTTTGTTCCATCTAGAAATCATTCAAGAATAAACACTTCAAGATTTGGTGAGAGACCATTATGGTTTAGACCCATTACAATCATTAAAGTTGCAGAACACAATCCTGGCTCAGGCTTAGCTGAGCTTGAAACACTTGCTCAGAAGAAAAGAGAGCTTTGCCAGGCGGTGGAAGGTACCCACTCCAGTTATTTTCATCTCCCTTTTATTATTATGATCGAAATAGTAATATGATTGAAAAAGAGTGGCAAAAAAACATGTTTCAAGGAATCAACAGGGGAATTTTTGGAATCCCAGCTACCAAGAAATCTGAAATTGAAAGATTGGTGAAGCAGATAGAATCTCTGAATCCAACTCCATGCCCAACTCTAGAACTGGAGAAGGTAACACCGATCCTTCTTCATTGGCATTACCCTGTAAAATAGTTTTACACTGTCATCTAATCACAAATTAGTGAAATCACCATGCATAGTAAGTTTATTGATTTTTACAATAAATACCTTGAAGGTGATAACAATGATGATTTGTGATTAGATGATAGTGTTAAAGTGTTTTGCATTGTTAAACTATTTTATACTGTTAATACATAATCATCAAAGTCTAATTATAATATGTTGTTGTTATGGTAGGTGGCTGGGTGCTGGAGGCTTGTTTACAGTACGATCTCAATTTTGGGATCAAAGAGGACCAAATTAGGCCTCAGAGACTTCATCTCATTGGATGATTTTTTTCAGACGATTGACATATCCAAGGTACTAAAACAATTCAGTTCTGAATTTTGTATGATAAAGGCTGTTTTTCTTTGAATTGAGATTTTATTTGATAGCATGGGACCTCAGAAGATACACAGCTATGCACCGTTTCCACAATTTCAAGTTTTTTTTAAAAAAAAATTTTATCTACTGACTTTTAACTTTGGTAATGTGATTTGAAAATGGAGAGCAAAGCAGTTAATGTGATAAAGTTCAGTGCAATGGGATTGAGTTTGTTGTCTGGACAGCTTAATATTGAAGCCTCTTTCAGGATTGCTTCCTCAACAGTTAAAACTCCACTTCTTGTTTGGTCGCTTATTTCTCTGTAAAGCATTAATATGTTAATATGGCTTCCAAATAACTACCTAATTGGTTACTGCTTGAAATTGACAGAGGGTTGACATTAATTTCGAAAACTCAACGATCACTCCTGACCGGGTATGTTAGCCATATTCTGTTATATTTTTTACTTAATTGTGATTTTAATTCTTATATCTTAACTTATGAGTGTTTTTTTTATCTTCCTTAATTATTCGCATTTAGTACTCCTAGTGTTCCAATTATTAAAATTAAATCTCATACTTCAAATTCTAATATACAATGGGAATATAATGAAAGCGTGGCATGGCATTGATTTGTATAAATTGGCAATGAAAATAATGTATTTTAAATAAAAATGGATTTCATTATATTTTATAATTTTATTTTTATGCAAATACTTTAAATATTTTTTCCATTGCCATTTTCTATAAATCAATATCACGTCACACATTCGTTATATTTAACTTAATTACTGATCGAAATTTGGGGTGTCGGACTTGATTTTAATAATTAAAAAATTATGAAGATTAGAACCGAACATGGAATTAAGAGGAAAAAAAAAATCACACATTGGCTAAATTATAAGAACTAAAAATTGTAATCTAGACTATTTTTCTATGCTAATCAGAATTTTCACCTATAATTAATCTGTTTTTCCTCCTTGCATGCACAGTTGATGAATGTATTTCGGAAAAATTATGATCTTTTGTTGGGCATCTTCAATCCAGAGGGATGGCTGGAAATCACGTATCCTAATTCTTTGAAGATTTTTCTTCTTCTTTTCTTTTATTGGTCTAATTTTGAGGTCCAACCCATATCTACTCTTTTTGACGAGCCCAAATCATGTCTTTCTTTGTTTTCTCATGCTTTTTATTATTGATGAAATTTGTTGTTGTTCCTAAACTCCATTATGCCATAGATATGTTGATGATACCTTGAGAATAGGAAGGGACGACAAAAGCAATATCTTTGTACTGGAAAGATTTGATGATAGTAATAACACGTAGCCAATTTCCTTCCACTTTAATCTTCAAAATTAATTAGTACGCGAGGCATTTTTTATCCTTACAGATGTTTTTGTTTTGAAAATTTTGTTGGCCAAGATTCATTTAGTAAATATGATAGAAATTTCTTCTTATACAAATTATTATGGGCAGAAATAAGCAAGTTATGTTGCTTAAGAGAAGCAATTAATTACTGATCACTGTTGTATTCCTACTCTCACTAGTGGCCATGAGTAGTTTGTGCCTTATAGTATTGTATCTTAAAATTCTTAGGTTTAGATAAGGTTTTGGTTCTTGTATTTTTACTTATTGGAGGTTTTTTTTTTTATTTTCATTTAAATATTAGTAATAGGATTAATAAATAAATTTGTCAGTTAAAAAATAAATAAACTAATAGGATTAATAATGAGACTGATATTTAGTGAAAACCAAAATCACAGACGAGATACTAAGGATTATTAATATCTAAAATCTTGCTTGAAACAAATGCCTCTTTTTCATGGTGTGAACAAAGCCAATGCCTAGAAGAGCTCTCAAAAAGAAATCAGAAAAACAGAACATTCTCAGTACCTCATAAAATGAAATCACCTTCAATGTTGAATAAAAAAAATGTTCCTAATATTGATAAAAAAAATTAATGTTAGAACTTCCACCCTTGAAAATGTGTCCCATAGTAGTGCTTTCTTCGCCTGGATTATTAAAGATGTGTTTGATTTACATTTTCTTTTTTTTTTTATTTCTTGATTTCATTTTCTAAGTTTTCATTTTCAAAAGATTAGAATTCTGAAAATATGTTTGAGTTGACGTCTTGTTTTCTGCTTTCAAGAAATAAAAATACTGAAAATACGTTTTCAAAAGAAAATGTATTTTTAGCATTTTCATTTTACCTAAAATGAGGTTCTTGGTTTCAAATGAAAACAAAATTTTCTTATTTTCAGTTTTTGGTTCGTTTGAGAAAATATTTTCATTGAAAATGTTTTTAAAATTCTAACCAAATATATTTTCATCACCATTTTTTATTTCTAATAAGAATGAAAACAAAAAGCAGTCAAAATTAAACATGATCAGTGAGTTTGACCTTATAAAATTATATTAGTGAAGAATTTAGAAGTGTGCAGGATGGTTTGGATCTTGTACATGGAATACAAGACACAAAATCAAGTTATCAACTGGTGCGAAAAGAAGACACATGTATTTTGCATATACATGTTACATACTTTGTTGAATTGTTTATCAATCATTAAGATTCTTTATGTTGAAATGAAGCCCGCAGTGTGACATTACTTTTCTTCCATTCAGAACAAACAAACTGGATAGTGAACTACTGAACTTAGTTTGTCCTTATTCAACTTTTACCATCTAAGATATTTTAATTTAAACATGTTTCAGTGTTCTGTTTTTGTAGTAGCTATTACCAATTATACGAAATATAAAACAATTACATATCTAAAATATTAAATTCATTAATAATGACGCAACTATAACAGAAATCCTAAATCCTAATATACCCTAATGGTGCAGCATAAGTGCACTTAATTACTTAAAAGTGAGAATGTTGTACTTATCAATACACAGATAGTTGTGAAGTATCAGGTTGATACTATTGTTCACAAAAAAACCAAAATAACAGCCATAAAAAGGCCACAAATGTCTTTTACCAAAAAAAAAACTACCTAGAAATGAAGAGAAAGACTGTTTTTGTAGACCAAAATAGAATGCCTAGGAATTTCCTTTTGGAAAAATCGGTTATAATAGCCTCATCTAATTCAAAGATTTTGATACAAGTAAAACTGCAGAATCACAAAAATATATATATAACATGGCAAGGCAAGGTTCTAAAAACACTTACTTGATTTAACATAAATTCAGATAAGCCGTGCGAGCTTTGTATAGGAGGAGTTCAGTTACGATAAGGCAAAACCAAACTTTGAACATAATCAGTGGAATCCAACCAAACTCTTTGGTGGTAAATCTTACTATGCTCTACGATGTTATCTCTCTGGTGATACGTAAAAATTAAAGGACCTGGTTTACATTTACTTCCCAGAAACACAAGATCGCCATTTTCAGACATGCTCAATGGGAAGACCACCCCAAGACAGAATGAACGGAAGAAATCAGGATGATGGTTATATGTAACACATTCAGCAACGGCGTTCAAAACTCTACAACTCCAAACTTTAGACTTGATTTGCAATAATCATAATCAGAAAGAGAACTCTCACATTCGTTTTCATTGATTCCCAATCCACAACCACTGTAACCACTTTGTAAGTGTCTCTTGAACCGAAGCCCATCATCTTACAACCACGTCTTGGGGTCTGAATTTGAAACTGTATACATGGTGATTTTTTGGATATTAACCTCGTATCAGGGTTCCAAAACCGGACCCAGGTTAAGTAAAATCCATCTTTAAGAGTCTCCGCTCTCAAACAGATCAAACCATTGCATACCCCAGTAAGGTCGTACTTCATATTCATTGGGAGGCCATCATCATATTCGTTATCAACACTGTGAATGATGGCTGCTCCAGTGTAGGGAATATGGTTTGAGGTCATCATCATCAATGTTGCTGCCCAGTAGCCTGAATAGGATCATAGGGGTGTTTCTGTGATTGCTAGAATTTTGAAGGTGTAGTTTCACAAAAGTAGAATTTTGAAAAATTTATTTTTCTACGATGAATTTTGTGAAAAAAATATAATGCTTAATGGCAAGAGAGATGAATAGTTAAATAATTGTTTGGTTTAGAAATATTATTTTTTATAATATTAACAATGAAAAAATTATAGAATAGTTTCAATATTAAAATGTATAAAAGACAATTATAATTTGTAGAATATAAATATTTTAAATTTCTTTGGTATTTTGTAAAATCTTACTATTTTACTTTTGTAAAAACATATATTATTTTTTATCTATCACTGACAAAAAAAATAAAAAAAATTCTAGATCCGCCTATGCATGTCAGTTTTGCGCGTGCTTCACATTCGCTGCAAATAGTTTACTGGAAAATCATCATCCTCGCAATTAGATTGCAAATAGTCTCGAAAATCTTTTAAAGATAAAAATAAGTTTTTTTTAAAAAAAAAATACAATAAAAATTTGACGTAGGAAAAAAAAAATTGATAAATGAGCTAGTAGAAGATTTTAAAATATATATCGTGATAAGATGCTAATTTTGATAAAAGTTTAGAAAAATAATTTATTATGCATATGCATGCAATACTAATTAATGATTCATATCTCAACAGACATGAGTTATTTTGCGTTTTTTTTTCTGAATGAGTTATTGTGTATATACGATTAAGTATTAATTTTGAATAAAATATGTTTGAAATTCCCATAAAATTTAAAAAATATAAATTTTTCATGTAAATTTATAGATGGTAAAAATTGTATACAAATTATTCTGCTAAATAAATTACTCCCACATGTGATTTTTTTTATTAATGATTGAGATTGTTTACTTCATAATTTTTTAAATATAAAATAATTTTTTTGTTTTATAAAAAAATAAATATTTAAAAAATATATTTATGAAAAAACTATTGAATTAAATACATTGATTTTTTTAAATCTCATCTGAAATGAATAAAAATGATAATTTTCATCGTTTAAAACTTAAGGATGAAAATATTTGTTTTCATCATAACCAAGATGATAATAAAATGACAAAAATATTTAGTTCTGATGTGGGAAAAAAGCTCTTATTTGTTTCTAGGAAAAAAATTATATTATTTCATGCATAATTTAAATAACAATAATAAAATAAGATGTAATCAAAATCATGAGAACCACCATAAAATATTAAGCCCTTGTGAAGTTTAACTCACCCATAAAAATTGGTGCTTCTACTTCTATAGGACCAATTAATATTCTAACAAAGAATATAGAGAGAGAGAGAAAATCAATTGTAAAAAAATATGCTCATCATAGATGTGACATGACATCCGTGATCAGCGGAATAAATTAAGAAAAAAGCAAGGAAAGGGAATATATTGGTTGTTCAAAATTTTGGATAATTAACATATATTTTGAGAAATAAGGAGCGAACACACGACGCAAGCGTGATGAATGATGGGCGACACGATGTAAATGTAATTATAAGCACACCACAACTACGATCGACATTTGCCTTTTCCCTCGAACATGACAGCTCTACTTGATTCGTGCTTTCTCTTAGATCACATATTTTTCTTTCTTTTTGCCGTCTAAATTTTTTTAGTTATAGAAAAGAAGATTCAACTATATATTGATGAATGAAAGACGGCTAGAACGGGTCAGGTAACGACAATTCAACAGAAAAAGTAGGTCAAACAAAAAAATATAAATTTGATTCATTTGTTTTTTGAAGTTTGTATCCTACTCATATAGTTTTTTTACGAGTTTTTTTAATATTTATTAATTATTCTATTATATTTTAATCGAGGTAAAAGAGAATTATTATTGGATTATTAGATTATCCGGTTAAGATTTTGATCAAATTAAGAATCTGATCCAATTAAATTTAATCGATTTAGTTCGGTTCAGTTTTTATAATATTTTTTTTAATTCAACCTAATCCATTTATGAATAATTTGGTTTGATTCGAACTAATAAGTTACACATTTAAATTTGATCTTTTTTCTTCTTCTTAGAATTACTATATATTTTATATTATGATTCATCTAAATATACAATACAATTAGCACAATATTATCAAATGTCTCAAAGTAGTAAAATTGATTTATTTAATACCATCAACATCATATTTTAAAATAGATTAATACAAATTAAAACAAAATATTTTTTAACGAGATTTACTATAATAGCCTGAATCACAACTATTTCCTACAAACTAATTTCTTACAATAAACTTTGTTCTAACTAGATTTATTTCAATCAAATTTGCTGAAACAAATGAACAAAATTTGATCCATTAATATTATAAACATGGTAGGAAAATATGAAAAAAAAGTGAAACAAATAATAATATATCTGGAAGTAATATCTTAATAATATTTAATAATATTTTAATAGTCTCAACACTTGCATTTTTCAACACCTAAAATCCTAATATTAATAATATTTAAAATCAATCCAAACAACTTTAAAAATTTTGATAAGTTCGTTACGATTTTTGTCGGATCTATAAATCTAAACTCGTGACTCAACTTGTACATGAATGATTTTGATGATTTTGATCGATTGGATTAGATTTTAACCAAAATACATAAATGATCTAATTCAAATTGTTCAAATTAATTTTGATCAATTCTGATCCAGGAATAACTCATAACACATAAACACCTCTATGTTTAGTTATTAGTTGAAAAGAGTTAATAGACTAATGAAAAAATGTAAAACAAATTTCTTTCATTTGGTTAAATATTAAAATGTTGTAGTCTATTCGAAAATTACCTACTACCTTAATGAAAATGAAGCATTCATTTTAGTTAGCCGAGTCAAATGACTTGACAACCCAACTTCTAATACATCATAAGGAAAAATCCAAATTATCAAAGACACTTTGAGTACTGAAAAACTCTCGAACAAATTGAGAAGATCTTAACTCCAAATAAATTAGGAAAAGAAAATGACAAGTCTAATAACAGTAACGGCATAGGCTAACAGGACCAAATATTTGTTAACCTTCAATTATTAAAGTTCTTATTTTTTTTTGTAATGAAAAAATTGATAGAATTTTCAATGATTCAAACGTCAGAGGGTGCATATATATCGTGACTTGTGAGTACTCTTTCTCTTCAACGCGATCTACAACTCCCAAAGCATTCTAAGTTCTAACTTCTAACCCCTAAGTAACAGAGACCAGTTTAGAAAGAGAAATAACTTCGCTTATGCTGTTTATGTTGAGAAGATGAAAATAAAAAATATAAAAATGATTTTTGAATTAAAGTATTGTAGACGTGAAACTTACATGAAAGTCATATAATTTTTTTTTATTTTTCTCTTGCTTTTTTCAATCAATCACAATATCATGTTGTGTTTGATAGAGAGAGGAGAAGTAGGTAGATAAGAAAGAAAATGAAAAATAAAATAAAATAAAAATTGTTTGATAAGAGAGAAATAAAAATATGTAAAAAATATTAGAATTAAAATAATATGATATATAAAATAAAGAGAAGAAACAATTACAATAAAAGTACTAATGTATCCTTTTATTAAGTGGGTTGTTTTTTTTTCTACGGTAAAACTGTGTGAACAGTACAAATTATTGATGAACTTTTTCACTTGAGAGGTGATATATTGGGTCACGAAATCCACCAAAATATTTGAATATTTCTTTCCAATTTCATCGCTCCCAAACCTTAGAGCATGTTTAGATGAGACAATTTAAAATTTTAAATAATTTTAAATTTTGAGAATTTCAAATACTTCAATTTAAATTTTTTTTATTTTTAAAATTATGTGTTTGGATACAACCTCTCTCTTCAATAATCACAGAATTACCAAATTACCATCAAATGACAGTCTCAGATTTCAAACCAAAACTAAACCCAAATTCTCCTCTCTCCCCTAACCTCAACCTCTCCCTCTTCAAAAAAAGCTTCAAATTGCATCCTATTGCACCAGAAAATTCTCCATCTCCCTTATCCCGCGCACAGCACCACAACCACTGTAACCACAATGGCGGAAGAGCCTGAAAACAATCCACCGCCGCGTCGTCGGAATCTCCAATCCCCTCCGCACAGGATGCCACGGAGGAAACTGCAGCTCCAGCTCCGGCAACGACGTCACAAGCAAGTGCCGAGATCATCGCTCCTCTGGCGCTAGCTCCAAAGCGGCAGCGCCGTCCGAGTGTTCGCCTGGGGGAGATCGGCGACCAACGTGTATCCGTGCACGACCACGACTCGCAGACGCGTCGCCCTTGCATGCTATCATGGAACTGGCGGACTTCGAAGGCATCTTCCAGAACCTCGAAGGCGCACTTGGTGACGAACCTCGCAAATTAGAGAGAGAGAAAAGAGAGACGAGAGAACTCTTACATAATTTTCAAATTTACTCCTTTGAAGATAGAATTTGAAATTCTATTTTTTCAACTAACTAAAATTCCTTTTAAAATTTGAAATTCCTTTTTCTAAAACATCCAAATCGTTACTTTTAATAAAAAAGAATTTAATTATCTATAAAAAATACATTGCCTAGTTAAATTACCTTATTCAAACACACTCTCAGGGCTTTCTCTTCTCATTTCGTGGATTTCGTCGCAACCAATCCATAGTTAGATTTACCAAAAGTAATGTAAAGCTAGGATCATTTATGGGGTGTTTGTTTCTTATTTTTAAAATTTGTTTTCTGTTTTTAAAATATGAAAACTAATTATTTTTTTTCGATTTTGGATCCAAAAGAGACTAATCTTAGTTGCGGTACATGTGATTGTCATTAATTTAAAGAAATTTTTCATATAAGAAAAATCGAATATGAATTGTTTCCCTAAATAATTTTTTGTCCACCACATGTGAGTGCATCAAAGTCTTACACTATTATGTTATATTATGTTAACCTCTTTGAGTTAAAAAATTCTTTGATTAAAGCCATTTTAAAAATAATAATTTTGAATTTAAAATTTAAAAAATAAACTTTTTTATTTGCAATTTCTTTTTTGTATTGTCGCTTTTTTTCCTTCACTTTTAAAAAATTGAAAATCAAATAACTGTATCCAACACACCTTATATTTTTGATTTTTACATTTATAAATTTATTTATGTAACTAGAAAATATTTATCAATATTGTTTGTTAGTTTTTATTAATAAAATATTTAAATTCATGATTTTTTTCCTTTTTTTTTTCCCTCTTTTCACCACCAAACTAACGTTATAATCCCATTTGGTATCAAATTCTAGACCTAGATACCTATAATATCACTAACATGACTATACTATGTAAACATTTAGTATACATTATCATTTTAATGTGATTTTTACTAATTTGAGTGGCAACGTGTCTTGTACAAGTACTCACCTATTTTTGAGGAGGTCTCTACCATATTAGAGCAGCAATTCACCTTAAATGAAATTGAATCTTGGTGCATTGAAGCACACCAGTCAATATTCCTCAAGTGATCAGCCCTAAGCCTAATCTATGTCAAACACAACAATATAATCCACTTCAGACACACCATCCACATTCATTCCAAACACATCAGTTATAATAGTCAACGATTAAATCCTTTCATCAACACATTGCAAAGACATGCTTTGTTTTTGTATGTTTGTGTGCATGAGAGAGAGAAATGCTAGGGTAAGTATATTCATGAAAATGTCCGCATTTGAGGTTGTCGAGTAGTAACCAATGCGTGACATCAACTAATGATTACTATATATGTTATTATCTAACGAAAATACCAAACATCTACCGAAGGGTCCACTACATGGCTGTCCTATATACTGTCCATCCATGCGTACAACGCCCATCCAGCTGGAATGCCCACTTCTATGTGTAGAAAACATAGAAAAATTGTTCTACGGCCAGTGACATCCTCACTTTCTACTAACCAATACGTGTTTTATGGGAATATCAATATTATAATCTAATGAATTTTCTAAATAATTATTACCTAATCTTGAATTTAATATCACATAAGGCAGAGTAACTAATTTAAAAGTTATATTTTCAATAATTAATCAATTAATGTAAAGTAATAGCTATAAATTATTATGTTAACAATGCATTAAACTAAACTCTTAATATTATTACTGACTTTTATATTTTTCTATGTACAAGGCGCCAATGAAGATCAAACCTAAGTCCCCATATATCTACCCCAATCCCTCACCATATAAACTAACCCTAGTGGTTTTATTATTAATTCTTAAGTTAAGATAAAATTTAAATGTGTTTTTAATATTAAAAAAAGATAAAGTATATTTTTGGTTTCTACACTTTTAGTAAAACTTGGTTATAATTTCTGTAATTTCAAATTAATCAATTTGGTCCCTATAATTTACAAAATAAGTAAATTTGGTCCATATTTGATCTCTCGATCATCAGTATGCATGCCGGGACTAAAGACAATATCTTTTTAAAATTATGTTGTATAGAGACTAAATTAATTGATTGAAAAGTATAAAGACTAAAATCAAGTTTGATTGAAAGTAGGATTAAAAATATATTTTTATCCTTTAATTTTTTAAGTTTTATTATTTTTAATAACCATCTTTAAAAAATAGCACGTTTTCATTCCTTCATCATTAATTAGAACCAGTTTTTTATATCTTTTAAATATTAAAAATAAAAAATTTAAACATATTAATTAAAAATTAATTAGAAACTAAAAAATATATCTGAATCTAAAAATAAATAAAGGTGAAAGAAAAATTATTTTAGTACACTCTTTTGTCTCACTTTTATTTGTTGGAATCTCTTAGTATTTAATAATTATTGTAAAATTTAACTAAACTACTGATGAGCTATTTTACTATACTCGTAAAGAAAATAAAAGCTAAAATATTAAGAATTTAATATTATGAGTTTTAAATTAGTAATATTTAACCTGAATATTATCATTCATAGTTTTTTAGTAACAATATTATCGGTCATAGCTTTATCCGTATTGAATATTGCTATCAACACAAAGGTTGATACAATCATATAATGTTTTGTTATATTCACATGTAAATAATGATTTATTTAATAAGATAATATGCGTTTGATTTTAATTATGTGTGAAATTTTTTTGGTCTAACGAGAATCACATATAATATGTAGGATAATTTTTTATCCAATGAGTTGAGAGATACTCATAAAAAAAATCATTCATAATAGTTTTTTTTTTCAAGCTATGGGAAAGAAAAGAAGAATGTAAAGATTTGGTGGAAATAAAATATGAGAATATATAATTGAGGGTTTGGTTAATGTGATTGGTTTCTTTGGGGCAGCAGAACAGATAAGGGGAACTACTACATACAAACTGTCGTTTTAAATTGCTTCACCTTTTTGAGCCAAGGCCCAGACAGACACCGCATGCTCTTCTCTCTCACTACCATTGATTTCCCCGCACGTTCCTCTCCTAATTCCCCTCCTTTTTCGCTACTCTTTTTCTTTTGGGGTGAAAACTGAAAACTAGAAAGAAGCGTACGGAGAGAACCAAAGAAAACGAATCCAATGGGAGGATGTGCAACTAAGCCGAAGGTCTCCCAGGACGATCCCGATGGAAAGCCCAAGGCACCCCAACCAGAACCAGAACCTGAACCTGAACACCAACAACCCAACAACAAAGACACCCTGCAAACCAAAGTACCCCAAGTGGAACAAGGTGCTGCTCACAAAGACCACAACAACCTTAATGTCAACGAAATTGTTGACGACGACCAAGCAAACAAACCACGCTCTCTCAGCTCCTTGTTCAAGCAGGTACGCTCTCAAATTCCACAATCTCAACCCTTTTTCAACCTTTTTGTTTTATTATTCTTTGAAGAAATGTGTTTTTAGTTTCTATAATAATTTGGTCCACCGTAGTTAAGGTCTCTACCGTTAAGCTGGTTTCCTTACAATCCTCCTAACTTTAATAAACATGATGAATTTTTCACATTTTTTTTAAGTTTGATAACCAAATTCTTCAACATGACAAAGGGAATATTAATCATGTTTAACCAAAAATATAGGACTAAAACACATTCTTTTTCTCTTTACTTTTTATGTTTTCGTGTTGGAATTGGAAGTAATATTTTCTGCTGCCATAGAAAGGTAACTTTTTTATTTAGTTGTGACATTTTTCTAAGTATATCCCATCATCTTCATCTTATGCATAAAAGAAAGTCGTAGTCAAATTTCCCCAAAATGATTCTATGAGTCCTTCCATGGAGATATTTCCAATACTCCCTGTTCTAAACTTTTTTCTTTCTCTCGCCTTTTTTTTAATAAATTGATAAAATGGAGAATAGCGCTACAATTATTGGATTTTGTTATTTGCTACTTTTCTTTTCTGGCTTGCTGGACGTATGAACAGATTTTCTTGTGTCATTCCGTTCCATCCCAAAAAGAAAAGGAAATCCTTACATCTTTAACTTATTATTGACTACTTTGTCGTACTGATTCTTGGTCCACTTCACGACTTTACCCAACAAAATCACCGTTGTCCCGGTTTAATGGCCAAAATTTTAGGGGTAACTGGTAGGTACCCCCAATCATGCGCATGTAAAAAAGGATACAACAATACGTCCCTGGAGTCCCCTAATCGTCTGGATCCAATTGATCACGTTGACCGCTATCATCCTTCTCATGCTTTCATTATAATTAATTAGTGTCTCTATTCAGCAGAAACATCAATCATTTCAAACAAAAGCTTATTCATAGAGTTTTGTAGTACACATTGATTATGAGGAGTATATGATTTTTATTTTTTTTTATATTTAAATGTTTATGTAAGAAATAATAAAACAGAGAATAGAAAAAATACTATTAATTTTATATAAATTGTTGAAACAGTGGATAAATTAGTAAAGTGATGTAAGAATGAAAATAAATAATAAGATATGAATCATTTTTAAAAACCAAACTACCTTATTTTAAAATTTTATAATGAGATTACTATAGTTTCTTTTTTAACAAGAACAAAAATATTCCCTAAAAAATTCAAGAAAAAAAACATTAAACAACATGATTAATAGATAACTTTCTTAAGTATATGGTCATGAATTTGATCTATCAAGAATACCTATTTTTTTTTTATAAAAAAAAGAACAAAAATATTAAAGCGTCAAAAGTTTGACCATGACGGAATGGACCTAGAAATATTATCATGTCCATATGCATGGTAGGTGGTGTGGGTCTCCAGTCCCGTACATATAATGCCTGGAGTAAAGTGAGTTTTCTATGCTATGGGTAATAATTAGACCATGGTTTTCCCTAACCGGATTTTTAGCATGTTTTGCCTCCGAAATTAGAGGCCTTGAAAGTTGAATCTGACTAGTTAAATTTGTTCTCCGCCACGAATTCCGGGGATTTGTTAATTCATCTTTAGTATGAACAGTAGTAGTCTAAAAAGAGCGTGAGAATCTCCCCAAACAGAGTATGTGAAATTTATGAGTAGTAGGTTTCTTTATGTTCAGTTGATAGAATCTCAACCAAAGAGAGTAGTACGTATATAAGGCAGTAAGATGGCAAAAGTCTGTGCACCAAAACTTTTTACCCCACCCCCACCACACACACAAAGAAACCACAATAAATGTGGCACTCATTGTCAAAATTGGAAAAAAAAAAAAAAAAACTGTAAACACGACACTTTTTTTTATCTCTTTAATTTAGATTGAGTGTTTGTTTTTATATTGGTTGAAACTTGAAAGTTACCACTTCCGGTCTTTTCCGTTAACTTGGTTTAGGCATTGATATGATGAATGAAATATCAAATTATTCATGACTTGCTCGTGTTATTGTTAGTAAATTTAATTATAATACATTCAAATTTTGAATACATACTGATTCAGAATATAAAGGTAAATTTGGAAGCGCGTATTCATTTACCCATCAACTCTTCCGCATTATTATTTCAGTTACCTAACACAACCTCCTGAATTCAAGCATAATTGTCTACCCATTATTTAAAGAGCATTCCTGAAGTTTCTGAACCAGAAAAAAAAAAAAAATCATTACTAAAACTGCATAGTAAAACAGTAATAACCATTGTAAAAGAAAGACAGAAGAACATCAGAACTTTTGAATTTATTTCAATGAGTTTCACATTTAAGGTCAGACACAAATTTTATTTCATAACCTTTTTATCAAGCTAGTGCTTAACTTATTCATATACACCCAAAATCTATTTTGATTTGTAAAAGAAAAAAAGGGGAAGTAAACAGAATGTGATTACTGCTTGGCGCGGAAGCAAAGAATCTGCATCAGCTCCTACGATTGTATCAACCAAACTAGAGACTATTTAGTGGCAACAACTCTTCTTGCTCGAAGCTTATCCAATAAAGCCTTTCTTAGCACTTTCTGATCTTTTCTGGTTTATCACTTGGTGTGTGTGTGTGTGTGTGTGTGTGTGTGTGTGTTGCAGAATGAAGATAAAAGGGGTTCCACAGAAAATGAGAAAAACAAAGTTGAGGAGTCTGTGAAAGAAGAAGTGTTAGAGGTCAAGAAACCTGCGGAAGATACTAAAAGCAATGAGCCAACAGTTAAACAAGAATCTCTAAAGCCAGAGGAGAAGCTGTCCGAGGAGAGTAAAAACAATGAATCATCAAAACAAGAATACGAGACTTTGAAGGCAGAAACTCATGTCAATGAACCATCTAAGGAAACAGTGAAACGAGAGTCAGAAGCTGAGAAACCTTCAGAGGAAACTCATATCAGTGAACCAGTTAAGGAAACAGAGAAACTAGAGTCAGAGACTGAGAAACCTTCAGTGGAAACTCATATCAGTGAAGCAGCTAAGGAAACTGTGAAACTAGAATCAAAAGCTGAGAAACCTTCAGAGGAAACTCATATCAATGAACCAGACAAGAAAACAGTGATAGTTGAGTCAGAAGCTAAGAAACCTTCTGAGGAAACTCATATCAATGAACCAGTTAAGGAAACAGTGATAGTAGAAGCTGAGAAACCTTCTGAGGAAACTCATATCAATGAACCAGCTAAGGAAATAATGATAGTAGAGTCAGAAGCTGAGAACCCTTCAAAGGAAACTCTTGTCAATGAACCAGCTAAGGAAACAGTGAAACTAGAGTCAGATGCTGAGAAGCCTTCAGAGGAAAACAATCAAAGCAGCGAGTCACTGAAAGAAGAATTTGTAGAGGCCATGGAGGCACCTTCAGAGGAAACACAAAGCATTGAACCCATCAAACTCAAAGAAGAGCCTATTGAACCATCAGAAGAAGGTAAGCCAAGTGGGGAATCAGAGAAGAATGCTTCAGAAACTAAGACTCTCATTGTAGAGAGCATAAACTCTGAGGTGGCTCCTGTGCCTGAGGAGAGAGTAATTGAAGAAATTCCAACTGCTGCCAAGTCTTTTGAGAAGGTAACAAAGGAAGCTGCATCAAGCACAGAAGAGAAAAGCCATAATGGGGTGGAGAATGCACCTAAGGCTGTTGATGCTGGCGCTGAGATTCTCTAAAACCTGAAATCTGAATGAGAGCCATGAACAATTTGAAACATTGTAGAGTTTCAGATTGTTCTTTGGTTCATCCCAACCGAATCATTGTGTGAGATTTCCCAACTGCATTTTCCTCGTGTTATTTTTTTTCATATATAGTTTGAAGAACCAATTTTTTGTTCTTGTCAAGTCACTTTTTTTCTATCCTATCATTGCTTATCTGTATTGGTAGGTCAAATTCACCAATGTAAATTGTAATTTTGTTGGGATCCCTGATCTGCGAGGGGGAATTCCAAGGACCTCAATCTTTTTTTCTTTTTTTAATATTACCGTCAAGTAATTTGTGCAAAACAAGTAGTGTACGAATGTTTCATGAATCAAACTGAGCAAACCAGTTATTTTTGGTTTTCAAATACAAGGAATTCCTATCTCTATCTTTACATGGAATTTGTTTTACAGAATTGATTATATTTCCTAGACTAATATTCTTTGGGAATATTATTACTGAGAAATAATATGTTTAGTAAATATTTATTATTATTTGAAATATTTTACTTTTTTAATTTAAAACAAAAACATTAATGAAGTAGAATAAGAAAAAAATCGAAATTTTATTCTCATGGAAATAAAAGATTCACACCCTTTTACATAATAATAAGAAGATGTAGAAACATATAATATAGTAATATAGATTCATGACCTAAAATTATTGATTCTGATCCTTGTAAATTTTAAAAGTTTTGGGAATATTATCTATTACCATGTTGATAGCATATTGGGAAGTATAAAACTTCTTTCAAAGGTCCTTCAATTTTGGAGACAAATTCCTTTATAAGATAATAGTATTAAGCCTCCTCTTGCTGGCCAGAAGCTCTTGCATGAATTTGGTATACACGAGTATTTGTTCAAGTGTCTTAAAAAATGGGTATTTATCTGCAACTTCTTAAAGATCTATAAAAATTCCCCATAATGCCTACCATTTTGCTACTTCTTCATTCTGAAGAATGATAACTTAATGACATATAAGGGTAGTTTCTCATTCTTTAGAGCAACAAATAACTTCTTAACTTCCAATTCCATTGCATGCCTCTTTTTCTTAGGTAGTGGTTCAATTATCTTTCCACTCCTAGTTGTTATAAGATTAACGTACTCATTACTCCTAAAATTAGGATTCATGTCATGTCATTGGACAAGGAAAAACCTAATTTATGTCTCTAAAAAAATCACTTGTCTACCTCTCCCTCTCTCTTGCCTTTCGGCCATCATTGTATGTGTCTCCAAGTCTTCCGGCCTTGAGTGCACCATTTCTGAGACAGGTGTTAACCTTTCGCGTAAAACCCAAAATCACATTGGCACCATGGAAATAGTGCTGTCAGCTAAGGCTAAGTGGGATTAGCTTATCATTTACTCCCTTCTATTGATGTTCTCACTTTTCAATAGATATTTAAATATATATTGAAATTTTATGTTATAATAAATAATGTTATCTTAACTTTTTTAATAATGTCTTCATTAAAATTAAGAAAAAAATAAAGATATTTTAATAAAATTATTTCTTAATAAATGTTAATTCTCTTCAAATACTTACTTTTTATTTTATATGAAAAATGTTAAACATCAATAATTTTGAAATCGAGGGAGTATCACATTTTAATCAATGTAAATTAAATAAAAAATTTAGGTTGTTGTTTATATTATAAAATATAAAAATATGATGCAGTACACAATAATAAAAATGAAATAGAATGCGTGAATTGTGAACAACTAGCAAAATATTTTTAACACACTTTCTATCATTAATTATTTTTAAAAAAAATCACAAAATTGTATGGATTTCATTTCTTATTTAATAATTCTCTTTTATAATTTTTATCCAATATAAAAAAGTATCTTACTGTCACTCATATTTTAGTAACAAGTGTTAGAAATTAAAAACAAAACTCAATGTACACAAAATATTAACTTTAAACTAGACATTAACAACATGTGCAGTATTTAACTTATCATTTATGATTTTATTAATTATAAAAAAAAATGTCCAAAGAACGGGCTCAAGACACACGCACGCACACCCACATTCACTGTAGATTTAATTTCTTTTACTCCCCATCAATACATTTGTAGTGTTTGAAATTTTAAAGTCCATTTATCTTAAAAAATATTTTTTGTTTTTACTTTTAATTGCAAAGTTTTCATCTTGTTTTCAATTTATATTTTCTGCTTTCAAAAGTTTGTACAGAAAACAGTGAAAATAAAAGAAATATTATTTTCACTATTTTATGCACAAAGTTCTAAAAACAGAAAATAAAAAAATAAAGGTGACAGATTTGTAAATAAAAGTATAAAAAAAAGATAAACAAGCTTATAATTTTTACAAGTTCGTGTTAAATTCTTGTTTGGTTCCTATAATATCAAGTTGTTTTTGTTTCCATCCCCTTAATTTTGGTTGTTTTTTTGTTTTGTCTTATAATTTTTGGTGTTTTTTTGTCTATATATTTTTTCCGTTAAAATTGACGACCCAATTTAACAAAAAGGACCAAAATCAAACAAAAAAGTTTTACAAAGAGTTATTTAACCCTTAACTATTTTTTTGTGTGTAGAAAAGTTACAATAAAATAAAAAGTTATGATATTATACATATAATCCAAATTTTTCATTAAGCCAACTCATGTATTCATCAACACTATTATTATTACACTTATCATTATTACAGTTAGGTCTCAGCATTATCATTAATGCTCACTACTCATGTATATACTAAACATTATATAGTATAATCTTGTGATTCAATTTGTTATATTATCCTATTTATAAGACTTAAACTTTAAATAATGTTTATTTCTTATTACAAGACTCAATTTATAATATTTTTTTAATTATTTTTAGACTAAAATACTTTTATTAAAATAAGCGAAAGAATGTATTGATAAACAATTAAAAGAAAAGAGTATCAATAACAAAGATATTTTTAAAAAAAGTTATAAATTTAAGATAAATTTATTACTATCAACTTAATTAATTATTTTTTTAATCTTAATAAATTATGTAATTGAATCTTATATAAAAAATGGAGGAAATATTAATTTTCAATGTGCATCAAATATACTCTTAATTTCTTGTTTAGGTTAAATGTTTATAATTTTTTTTATTATCATATTATTAATACGATCTATTAATAAGTAATGTTGATGAGAAAATCTGATTAACCAAATTTGAGTAATTCTCTTATGTCAATCACATTTACAAGAGTGTTCAACTTCTTTAACGTAAATACCAAAACATCATCAATTTCCGCTGCCAATCCTTATCATTATCAAATTTTATACTGATTTTCAACTGCGGGATTTGTAAAACACATATATTTGAATAACCAACCCAATACAAAAGAGAGAAAATTTAAAAGTCTAGCTAGTTCCTACGATATGAAGCCATTACATACCTAATATTATCGGAAAGACATAATTGGCATTGACCCGTGTTTCTGTCAAGAAGAGGTTGTCGTCGGAGATTCTGCCTTTAATTAGATTTTGGAACATCTCCACAGGCTTAATACATTATTAACATGTTTTCGGCACTATTTCAAACTACATACTGTTATTCATCTATTATTAACATATATATCACGTGTCATGACAATTGTGATTTGTGAATCACTCCACTCTAACCCGATGATGCCTCCTCCAAGTCTAACGAGGCTTTTGGCATTTGCTCTCTGCTCTTTCCCCACAGCACGCAGTACAGTCCAATGACCAAAGTGATGCCGCCTAAAAGGCTGGTCATACAACAAAAGCAGCCACATAGTTAATTAGTATATAGGTACTTAGCAATGTGCAATTAAAGAAGAAACAAAATTTAAGTTTCTTTATATAATTAGTTAAAGGAGAATACTACCTACTATAAATACAGGTGCTCTTAAGTGAACAGCTGTACAAATTACTTTAGAAGCCAGTAGTTACCGTCGGAGAGCTTCTACCTATGATGACTTTAACTTCTTACTCCTTTTTCTGAATCACACATGTATAAACTATATGCTGTGTGGTGTTGTCTCACCAAATCTTAGGTATAACAAAGTCAAAAATTGATAGAGTTGTATAAAGTGAAAACAAAGTGTGATTGGAAAGCGTAAAAAGTTATGCAAAATGAATTTTTGCAATTATTAAAAATAGCTTGGAGGAAGTAGTCCTTACACCCCAATACTCTTCAGTCCTGTTTTATTCATATCTTTCTCTTCGTTAATGGAGTATATGCACTAAAAGGAGTGTCAAACTATCTTTTTACTAAATGTGATGGGTGACATGGGAAAGGAAAATAAAAAGGGAGTAAGCATTGGGATCAGGGTTATAATAATAACCTTCCCAAAGTTATGATCTCGCCCAAGAGAATTGCGGAGGAGAAGATGGTCATGATCAAAGCCAGTGGTGTTGCCATGGCTAGAAACACCGGTCCTTTCTTCTCTATAACCCATGTTTGTAAGTAATATGTTACGCCGGTCACCATAATTCCCTAGCACAATATATAAATTAGTTCCCATCAGTCTTACAAACTAAGCAGGCCTAACTATTAAGCAATTAAATTAATATAGAGATTTTTGCTTTCATAAAAAAATATTTGTTACTCAGAAAAAAAAAAAAGATGATCATCAATTTAATTATGAAGAATTAGTTAGAGGATTACACAATACGCTACGGCGAGGAGTCTGACGTTCCACCCCAACTTCCATTGGTCAATATCTCTTTCTACGGCCAAGGCAATGCTCAAAGACTGAATCGAGCTTAAGAAACACTGAAGAGTCGTGAGGAGCAGCTTTGAAGGATACTCTTTTATGACATAAGTCTGGTCAATCAATTAACAAGAAGAATGTTAATTAATGATATGAATCTTATTAATTAGGAAATATAAGGTGTGTCACATGATTATGGGAGAAAGAATGAAAAGATTGCAAATTTGATTATTTTACTAATAAAAACTAACAATATTAAAAATTAGTATTTGTTGATAAAAAAAATGAATCATATTAATTAGGATATGAAGAATCATGAATTGGTAACAATTAAGGTTCACGAAGAAATTAAATTTACCTGTAGCACAAGCCACATTCCCCAAAAGGTGTTGGAGAGGAGCAAGAGGAAGCAACCCTTTATCCATGACCCAGATGCAACACGACCCAGATGTTGTTGGTTTTTATGGTACCCTAAAAGGTGATAATGGCTTAAAAGTTCCAAATGAGGACCTTTAAAGAAAGCAAGGATTGCTGATCCAGTGAAGCATGCCACTACACCAACCAACTTAGCAACCCCGCGGGCACTCTTTACTTTCAAATCTTCTATCCTGAAACAAACCAAATTCTTATGTGAGGTATAATAACGGATTTAGTGAATGTTGAAACACCTAATAAAATTAATGTCTCGGTTTAAATTGATCCATTTTTAACCACTTTTGTCATATTTTGAAACACGTTAAGAATATAAGAATCATGTTTAGGACGTGAAAATTATAATTGTTAACTTCTAAAATTTATATCTAAAAGGTGAAACCAAACAAGCTATTTAGTAGTATCATATATTTTCGGCATTGCATGGACATAGATATGTAAATTAACGCACGTGTCTACGTACAACATGGACTTTTTCATCTTTTAAGAAATTGTCGTTTCCCTTGAAAACAAACAAGGCACAACCATGCATGATAGCATACTGTGGCTGCAAAAGCTGAGCACAAACATGGACCTTGTTAGCTGCTACTAACTGGTCCAATCTGAAAGTTACTCACTACATGCACAATACATTCCCAAAGCTGAACAATGAAAATGAGTGTATTCACTTTCAGAGTTAGAAACGCCAAGACCTAGTCAGAGCAACCCACAATTGTACTAAACTAATAAATGTTGTCACAAAATTAGCATGAAATTGAATTTTAGCCTCATGACTCCAAAGTCCAAACTTCATATTCTGAAACAAAAAAGGGCCTACCCATTCAATGAAAAATGAAGTACAATTTCAAGGGTCGTTTGTCCTTGAAAGTTTCGTCACCCGACATGAAGGTACCATCAAAAAGCCTGATTTATATCCGTGTCTAACTCCTAAAATTGAATCAGATTGTAATTAAATTTAAATTGAATTAGTTTTTTATAATTAATTAAAAAAATATATTATTTTATAAAATCTATTCAATTAATTGAATTATTTCTATAAAATCAGTTTGTTTATCAAATTGATTTTTATTTAAATAATTTTTATTTGAAAAAATTAATTCAAAAATTAGTTTAAAACTGGTTCAATCTTAGAACGAATTTAAAATTAATTAAAAATCACTTTAATTTTAAACTAATTTTTTAAAACTAGTTTTGTTTTAAATCAGATTGTAAATCAATTTGATTATTTGAATATAAAATTGAACTGATTAAAACAATTTAAAATGAATTCGGTTCAATTTTTTTTATCGAAATAGTTTTTACACACCCCTACCGACATGTATATTTCCTTTATTATTTATCTGAATTCAAGTCTTTGCTTTGTAGTACTGAGAAGAGAAGTGACCACGTAATTAATAATACATTTTGCTAGGAAAAATCTCCTCATGGGCGACTTTCTTTTTTAGTAGACAAAGAAGATATTTTAATTTAATTAGAGGGAGTACAAGTGTTCTTCCTGGCATTTTTTTAACTTATCCTTCTCACCCAGAGTATTTTAATCGCTAGCCACACCTATATCTCACGTCTGTTTTTAATCACATGTAAACTTTAAGAGAGACAATTGAGTGCAAACACAATTAAAGATATTTTGGTAGACATCAAATTCTATTCAACATTTAAAGGAGAGAAGAGAAAGAAAAAAAGGTATAATAGGTTATATATGTTAGGCATTGATATTTGATATAAAAAAGATATGTATATATTAGTTCTCTTCCGATTATCTCTTCCATTTAGGCAAGGTTTACAATTTTGCTCCATTTTAGTTTTTGGTAACAAGATACTTTGCTAGACATGCAATTGTTTTTGTTTATATCACCTGTCTAGTACTACTACATCCGTTAAATCTGATGCTTTACTATCCAAACGAGAAAGTAAAAATAAGAGGACACTTAAACTAAAGTTATGATTTATGAACCGCTTTTAGGTGCCTCAATTGTGTTGTTCATAAAGAATCCATGAATCTTAGTCACCAGCAAAATCTCCACTAGTGATCGAACAATATTTGATTTTAGTATTTGACAATAAAAGAAACGAACACTTTTTTTCTTTTTATAAATTGCGGTTTTCAGATGGACTTAATTAAAGTCCAATTTAAGGTTGAGTTAGGGTGGGAAAACTAACTATAATTGAATTTAATAAAATACAAGCAATTAATTATATATGAGCAATATTCTACCTGAGTATGAGCGCCAAGAAGAAGGTGATGACTGGAAGGCAATTTGTGGTAGCAGCAGCTAAAGTAGCAGAAGTGTAAATAAGACCAATACCATATATGTCCAAGCTCGCAGTAATCCTGAATTAAATTTTTAATAGCAACCACCGACAGTTTTAATGAATTTTCAAAAAGAATCAAACAATAGTATCATGTGAATCACATTTTGATTGAATATATAACGTCAAGTTTAAACCTAGCTAGCTTTATATTTATAGCAGTACTCTCCAACTTTGGTATATTAGGATCTAATCATAATAGCAACAATTGAATATATATGTGGACATACCCCAGGAAAGAAAGGAAGAAGATCTTGCAGAAGGTCACGAAGGACAAAGGGGGTGCAGTTTTCCTGCTTTCAACAATCAAAAATCAAATCATTAGCTAGCTAGACATATATATACATACATGATACATGTATGTAATATATATGTTCATGTGTTGATGTTAGTTGTGTTGTACATGTGCATACCATTCAAAGAAGAAAGCGAAAGGAATAAGGAATAAGGTGGCTGCGGTTTGTCTATAGAAGACAAAGATGAAATTGTTCATGCCATGGTCAAATGCAGCTTTTGAGAGAAGAAACATGCCAGCATAGATGGCTTCTATGAGGATCGCAACTAGATAAGGCTTCTTGTTTCCTTTCATGGTGTTTTTGGGTTTGATTTATGACCTAATTTAGGCTCCGAAATCGAATGAAGATGGTTCACAGTAGTCGATGACACACAATTAAGTTCCACCTTTGATGGGCAATGGAGATATTGGTGAAAGTAGTGAAAAGATCGAGCACACTGCCATTGGCTCTTGTCTTTGTATTATGGGGACTTGTGTGGTGAAGATGATAAGCTGCTTTACATGTTCGGGGACCACTCTCTCTCTACTACTACTACTACTGCGTCTTAGACGGCGTCAAGCTTTCATGCATTTAATTTCGTAGTGCACTGTGTACTCCTAGGCATTGCATCGACAAAGTTAATGTCACATTTTTTGTTTTTCACTCACGTACGTTCCCTTTTTGTTTCCAAAATTATTTTTATACACCTCAAATAGTAATACTACTATTCAAAATTTGGAGAGACAAAAGAAAAACAGAAAAAAATATATATATAAGTATTATTGGAAAGAAAAAAAACTCACATCAATTAGTAATAACTTCAAAATAATGTAACTGGTATTCTTGATCTATATGATTAGTCATAAGACAATAACATAAGGAACTGAATTTAAATCCGGCCATATATATAAAATACAACAACAACAAATATTAAAATTTATTTTAATTATATTAACATGTCATTTATCATATTATCCCTATAGTAAGCGTATAATAGTGTGCTGATTACTGTGTTTGTCCAAAATTTCTAGTATGTTTAGTATTCATGTACTTCAAAATTATCTCCACTTTCTAACTCATTCTTTTTTTTTTTTCCTTTCACGTCATTCATAACACCATCTCACTCTTTAATTTCTCTTTCCTTTATATCTATGAAGGTGTATGTTGGAGTATACAAACATCAATTTTCCTAGTTCGCTTTTGCTTAATATCCTATTAAGGAGAGGGGGAGTTGGACTCACATTTTCCTATTCACATTCCTTTCTAGTAATTACAATTGTTATTATTATTATTATTTAAAAATTGACTTGTTAATATTTAATTAAATATATTTTCGAATGAATATATTAACGTTTTAATTTATCTATTTTCTTTAATTATTTAACAACTTTTAATTTCATAAATTAGCTTCATTCGATAAATTCCCTTCGTAAAATAATTTTAGTTAATTAAGTGTATTTTATTGTAAAAATTAGTGTCGCGTTAACTGTTTGTTATATAGTCACGTGTGCCGTTTCTGTTTTTGCTTAAATAAAATTAATGAGTATATGATATTATATATTAAACTAGCTAGTGAGTAATCAAATTAACATTAATTAGAATTAGATGGTAGTCGAGCTCACGGATCGATTTTAACTTTTAAAGAGGCATGACAAGATTATTAGCTTTAATCATTGACACATACACTTCTCATAATCTGTTAGTATTACTTCCGGTAATGTCAGTATTCTTAATTAATTAGAGCATCAGATAAAAAAATTAAAAAAAAAATATTTATCTTCAAAATCATAAAAGTGTCTAAATAAATCATAAATAATATAATTTTATACATCTCAATAAAAATAAAAATAAAGTATTTTAAATTTCTTAACCATTAATTCTTTATTTACTTCTGCGATGAACCCCGTGTATTCCTTAGAGTTAGATGCAGTTCTTGTCTCATTGGACGACACGAACGGAAAATAAAAAATATAGTCGTTTTCTCTGAAATTTCTTTACTCGATTGGCGAGAATTAACTAAACATGGATTCATACTTTTCTAAATTTATTTTTTTATCTTTTTAACTAAAAATTAATATTGATTTTAAAAATATCATGCAGAAATCATAAAAAATAACTGTCTGCATCAATTAAGAGCATTTATAATTCATAACTATTTAAATAAGTTTTTTTTTATCTTAAAGTTGTGAGCTTTTATAAAAAAAAAAAACATCACATCAAATACTTTAACGATAATTTTCATTAACTAACATCTGATTATTTTTAAGTAATTGTATTGCAGATGTTTTTAAAATCAGATCGATGATTGGATGATTGAATTAGTACTCATTTAAGGTTTAATGATTTAACTGCAGTTAAATTAATTTTATGTTTTTTTAATATCATATAGTATTTTAAATGATAGAATAATATAGAATTATAAAAAAATTACAACCTAAAATATTATAAATTAATATAAATGACTAAATTATACATGTTTTATAAGATAAAAATTAATAATAGTTGAAAAAATAATTCATAAATATTATATGAAATATTTAAGTGCATATTTGATTTATCTTAAGAATATTTTATATTAAATAAAAAAATTTAGAAAACTAAAAAAATGGAAAAATTGAAGAAAAAAAAATTCAATTTTATACTGATTCTCTATAACGGCTCAACATCAATCTTGGACTAATTTGACCAAACCAATTAAGATACTGGTTCCCGATTCAACTGATTCAAGCGTTTTCACTCCTATATGTTTTTTAAAATACTAGACTTCTAACCATGTTTTGTCCCACATAAATAACGCCGTCTAACCATAGCAACATAAGTAGCGGATTTGACATGAAAAAGCGTATATACTGCTAGAATCTATCCAAACAGACACTAATGATATGTTTAATAGATTAAGGGTCCAATTCATTTAACTCAAAATAACTGAATAATTTGAAAATTAGATGATAAGCACTGAAGAATTAGTTAAAACAGGCCAAAATCATTATTAAATTAATATGAAAAATTTGTTTGAACGTATTATTTTAACTTCTTGCAATTTTTAATATTCAATAAATATTTTAAAAAAAATATTGTGTATTAACTGAAAAATATGAAATATATCAAAACGACGGGCCTTTAATTTCTTATATATGAAATTGGACATTACTGATCAGTGAGATTATCACGAATCATGTTGAGTTTGTGATTTCTTATTAATTTCTGTGAATGAAATTAAGTGCAGTTTATCTTGTTACTTTTACTTTTACTCATAATGAGTTCAATCATTGAACTAGATGCAACTTTAACTTTAGAACAAATAGGCTTTCATTTTTTAAACATATACGTCGCGTACCTAATTGTTAATAGTGATCAGTCACAACTTTTAAAATTTTCTTATACGGGTAAGAATTGATTTATTTTAATGTTAGCTGCGTCTGTTTCGAGTCATGCAAATTTATTTCTTGGAAATATATCATTTATGTGTTTGATATAAGTAATAAAAAATATTTTCAGAATCTATTTCTAGGAATATAGATTACGCACATGATTTTTTCTCTATTTGTTTCCATATAAAACGATGGGGATCCAATATTCTCATGAAAATAGAAGTTATTTTTTAAAATAATCTCCCAAATTCACTTTATTTTATTTTTAATTAAAATAGATTTTAAAATATTTCAAGAAATGTTAAGTGGTTTATTTTGTGCTGAATGGAATGTTAAGTAATTAAGTAGTTACCAAACACGTGGATAAAAATAAAATTTTCAGTCATTTTATTCACAGAATATCATTCTCAAAAATATAATTTAGTTCGTTAAACAAAAACACCCTTAGTGTTTATACTTAAATTTTTGTCATCTTCCTTTCTTAATCAAGTTATTAGCTTTAGTGGAATGAAAAATAAATAAATAAAGAATTTTTGTCACTAGTCTTATTGGAATTAAATTCAAGTAGTCGAATCCTCTATAATATACGAATAAGGTCTTCGGTTTAATACCGGATTACTGTTTTTAGAATAAGATAGGTTTCATTTTTAATTTATTTTTTAAAATTTAAATTTTTTGAATTAATTAGGCTTAAGATTTTTACAATTTTAAATTCATTTTTTTCTCTTTTTGTATATGATTTTTATATTTTAGTTGAATTAATCACCCACATTTTTATATTAACTTTTTAAAATATATTATTAATTTACATTAATTAAAAATTATGTAATATCACATTCATAAATATCAAAATTAACATAGTATATTTTTAAAATATATAATATATAAATAATTTGATTAATTTTTATTATTATTCGATTTTAATAAATTTTGACACAAATAATTAAAGTAATATATAATTATAAACTGTAATTAAACAGTTGAATCAATAAAATTTATAATTTATATAAAATTATTAATAGTGTAATATTCTCGTAGAAATAGGATCAGTTGACACCTTTTGACTTATTTTTACCATATACCACTTCACAAGGATAGGATGATGTTTGGTGTCAAATATATCTTAATTTGTACTTATACAACTTAATAATTTTTTGTATAATATGAAATTAATTAATCAAACCACCTTAATCATTTGATATTATCTTTCTATGATGTGTATAAAATTTGTATATATTTTAATATATTATCTTGAACATTTGTATATATTTTACTCCCTAAAAAAACATTTATATATTTTAAATAGCTAGCATAATGTCTGTCAAAATAAAATAATACAATGAATGAATGATATATACATTTGAAGGTTCTACTGTTTACAACTCCGCATCGGTCAAAAGTGATAATTAACTAAATTCGTATATTTTTCATAATCTTGTTTTAAAAATTAGTCGTTACCTACTTTATTTCTTTTCCTACACAATTTAAATCACATTCCCTACCTAACAGACAAACAATTCGTCCATCTTAAAGTACTAATTAAAAGTTTGTCTTGGCTCCAAGTATGACTATATATTGACCTAGGTCTTGCACTAACATACAATGTTTGTCTTGTTAAGCACTTAACTCCTAATTAGGGTAAGTAAACCACTTGTTCCAACCTGTTAATCTGCTTCTAGAAGCATGACATAAGAAAAGATAAAGTTATTGCAGTAACTAAAAGCATTTCTCGATCTGATAACATGACGTTAAATTTGTATCCCCGTATTTTAGATAAATGTTTTAATATGTACTTGTTGAAAAGAAAATAAGAAAAATTAATTAATTATTTTTTTTATAAATTAAAATCAGCTCATAGTCATACATAAATTAAAACAACTTTTGAAAAAAGTTAATTGAAAAAGATTCTATAAACTAACTTATGCATATTTTACTTTTAATTTATTAGAAAAACTTATTTTATTTTATTTTATTTTCCTTCAAGTGTTTATTGAAAAATTTATGAGAGAATCTTAATTCATTCTAATTCAAAATTAATTAAGTTTAATTCAGTTAATTAAATAAATTATTATAAAGCAGTTGATATTTATTTATAATTCTTATGGATATAAAAAAACTAATCTAAAGACTAGTTAATTAATAGCCCCACAAAGGCACTGGCCCTTAATTCCTGCGGTATGATTTATTTTTTTTTTTTTCTGTATTCCTCCTCGTGTAGCATTTGCTAACAAGAGAAGAAAGGAAAGAAAAAAAAGACGGAGGCAAGCTACTTTCTTGCAAATTCAGCAACGAGTCTAAATTACGGGGCTTGAGACTTTTTCACACGTTTGTGAAGTAGCTTTTGGACGTAGATGAAAAGCAAAGAGATGGTGATACGTCATAAGTGCCTAGTTGCTTTCCATGCAGATATAGATGAGATTGATTCATAAATTAATATTTCACAAACATATGATGAAAATTTAAACGGAGAAAAAGCTGCAACGCGCTTCATAGAGGACCATTTCTTGTGGAAGGAGGATATTCCCAAAATGGCTAAATCCATATTTTGGCCATACTTTGGATTTTGGAACCATAAATGCTTTCGGCTACATTTATCTTTTATCAATCATACCTACCATATGGCATTTAAAAATAAGGTTACATGCATCTAATGCCATATACTTCTAAATCCTCTCAACCAAATCAATAATTAACTAAGCACTGAAGCAGATATATTTTGTGCGTGAATTTTGTAGTTTTATATACTCAAATTTGATCTATTCAATATTCACCACCCATAATTAGAATCCATATTCATGTATGGAGTGAAATTAATTAGTTCCTATAAAGGTTATCGGTAAGAAATTAAAAAAATATTTTCGATTGCAATTTCTTTTTCTCCGCATATCTGCCCATTTTGTAGGAATATTCACAAAGTATTCACGTGAAGGTAATATATATATATATATATATATATATATATATATATATATATATAGAAACAACAGAAAATGAAGTTATAGTTATAATTATGTTTAAGAACTAACTTTAGGTACTTTTGGTGTTATATATTTTCAAATCAAAATTGGAATTTTACTTTCTTTTTTTTTGCCTTAAGCTAGGTAGAAATCACATATATCCTTCAAACAATTGGATAAAAAATTAATAGAGGTCATAACCCATGATACGTGATTGTAGCTGATCTAAGAGAATTTTTCACAAAAAATTAAATATAATTATTCTGTTGAATAAATTATTTTAAACATGTAAATGTAGTTTAATCTTATACCATTGCATCAATCCTATGAGTTAAATTAAAATTTTACTTTAGTTGTACATGCAACAAAAAAAATAAATTAAAAAGGATTAACAAGATAAATCTCTAATTTTAATTAGAAAACACAATAAAAAAAAATGGCAAAGAGATCGAGTACCCTTAAATTCTAATCAGTTTTATGATGAAGATGATGTTAATCTTTTAGTAGAACAAATAGATGGAGTTCCCCGCATAGATGGGGTTCCCTCTCCCTCAAAAAATAAAACAAAGAACCTTGTTTCATTCCCCGTTATGTCTCTTTGATGGGAATTGATTAGAGGTTATAACAAGAAAAGAAAAACTTAGGATTCCTGATATGTCCCGTTACTCATATCACGCCCGCTTTAAGCAAATTATGATACATATGAAAAACCTTTTTTTTTATTTTTGATAATTATGGAAAAACCTTTTCCAGTGTGAAACAAACTTAAAAACTGCGCGGTTAAAGCTAATTAGTCAAGAGTCATCAAGACCCGTTGTTAATTATAAGCAATTTATTCGAGTTGTTAATTAAAAAGGAATAAAGCGACAGATAAGTAGCACATTGAGCACATGACCAATGATGGTAGTAGTTACTTAGGAACATAGTTTTTTTTTTTGACTGGTACTTAGGAACATAGTTGAGAATCCCTTTTCTACGAAAGATATTCATAGTCCATAGTCCATATGAACTATTATACCACATGCACCCTTTCTTCTCTTCTACGCAAGTGGCTTCTCTAAACTGTGTGTAGCCTGTTTGTTTTTCTTGGTCCTACTATATATCGATCTCAACACATTAAAAAAAATGGAAGCAAAGCCACATGCAACAAAGAGGAGTTCAATTATTAAGTAGGCTTGTCACCTGTTAGCATCAAAATATAAAAATTTCAGCATGATAGCAACTAGCTACAATGAACATGCATGATTTAAAAAGGAATTATTTCAATTCAATTAACCAATTGTTTAAGGCAAAGTTTGCGCACTTCCCACACTATTCATCCCTTTTCAAATTAATTAATGATCAATATGCTTGATATAGTAGGTTTCTAGGTTGGATTGCTCCATGCATTGTCCTTTATCCTTGCTCCCTAATTATAGGTTATGGTATATGTTTTTCCTCCATTCCCTTGCAACGTTAATCATGTGGGTGCGAATACTAGCGTGACGCACCCTACGTGATGGTCCTAAATCTAAAAGCAGTACTCTTCATAGTCCATAGGCATAAGAGGATCTTTAATGCATTGAATCACTGATATAGGATATGAAAATTAACCCATTCCAAAGTAGGATAGTGAAACATTCCCAATTGATTAAACAAGACAAATTGATTTTGTCAATGGTTGAAGGCAACTCTCAATAATGCAAGGGCAAAAAGCAAGTATCCAGTTGTATTATATTTGATTATTTGCATAGCTAGTCACATCTTGTCATAATATTCTGTTTGATAAATTATATTTTTGATCCTTCATTTTTTTTACAAAAAATTGGTTTGATCTCTTAAAAGTTTAAAAATCTTTACTTTGATCTCTTAAAGTGTCATTTTGTGTGACTAAGTTAGTCACTTTATTAGTTTACCACATAACGGTTGGAGTCTTTGGGTCATACGCCTTTGAAACCTGTATCCAATTGAAGAAAAAAAGAAATCATTTGTTATTGAAATGATTCTAATTGCTTTTGAAGTAAGATTGTATCATAATGTTAAAATTTTGTGTATGTATGTAGTAAGATTTTCATGAAATATCGATTTCATTTTATATAGGAATCCAAGATTCAAGCCACAATAAGAAAGCTCATGCTAAGAAAATTTAATGGATTGTATCAAAGAGGAAGACAATAATGAACTTCTTCAAGGTAATTGACAATGGTGGTTCCTATAGGACCACGAGGCATGTGGTAAGGTGTTGTTTCTGTTATCTTTCCACCTTCATATGTAAGGAAGCCTATGCTAACGAAATTGAATAACTTGGCCAGTTGAAGAGTGGTTAATTAAGGTGTTGTTTCCAAGTTATCTTTTCTACCTTCATTTATCTTCTGTCTAGCTTTTAGTATTCATTTACACTCAACAATTGACTGAATCCTTTCACCCGCAGTCATCTCTTTCTCGTTTTCTCCCGAGAAGATAGGGTTAACTCAAGTTTGTGTCTCCTGCCACAAATATAGACAAATCTTCGTTTGTATCTTTCTTTTTCTTATTGTTTTCACGACCAAATGCTATCTCGTTTCTATTTTCGGGTTTCACTCTTCTTTTTTTCTAATTAACTTGCTTGTTTTTATGTGTATATGCATGCAGGAAGAGCAATTTCCAGTTTTAAAGAAGTTGTCCAGTCAAGTACAAAATCACATAATGAATTCTTCTATGTTCCAAAATGTTAGTATTTAACGTGAAGTAATCGTAATACTTATATATGTATGCAGAAGGACATGAGAATCATGGGGGCAAAACCTCAAGGATCTAGGCTCCTAAGTGTGAGAAAAGATGCCGTACTTGTGGGCACTATCATGCAAATTAAGTGGTTGTGCCTCAAATTCAAAGCAATAGAAAGCATTGTCATGTAAAAATCAATATATACTATCCTTTATATATATATATATATATATATATATATATATATATATATATATATATATATATATATATATATATATATTGATGTTGGATTTATTTATCATGTTAATTATGATTTACATAATTGTTTGTTTTGCTATTGCAATAAATAAGAGTTAAGGGCACAATTTATCACAAGTTGGTGTGTACTTAACAAGATCAATGTTTTCTCGTGAACAATTATATATTGCAGTATAAGAGAGTCAAAAATATGTTTGAATGTTAATTTGTGATGAAGATAACCAAAGGTTATCCAATACCAAAAATATTATATATAAAAAAGTATTTGACAAAATATAATGTATTTAATTTATTATATGTAATTATGTAACTTCGATAAAAAAAAAGTTGTCATGTAAAAAATAATATATATATATATATATATATATATATATATATATATATATATTTTGTTGAGCCAAGAAAGATGAAAACAAAAACTCACACGAGGTAGGGGAGAGTGGAAACCAACTAAAAAAAAAACACAAGAAACAAATTTCAGATTAGAGTAAAGCCTCTCTAATCTCTAGCAGCAATAGAAAACGTTCTTTAAAAAAAATAATCAGGAGAATATTATATACGAATGTAAAACTTTACATTAAATAACTAACGTACAAATTTATTTGATTTTTAGTGAATTTATGAAATCGAAACGTTGTTATCATGTGATGTTCCACTTTTTTTTTATACTGATGTGATGTTCCACTAATTCACAATAAACATATAAAAAAAAAAATTCAACCTCGAAGAATACTCCTGATTATTTGTCAAAAAAAAACTCCTGATTAAAATGATAAGTAGTTGTGATATTGATTTGGTGCTGAAAAGGGTTGGTATCAATTTAATTATTCAAAAGTATATAAAGCCCATTATTAATAACAAATAGCTCAATGACGTAACGCTTTCGTGTTTATTCCGTGTAAAAAGTAATACATTAATAATTGCTACTTCTTTAAAAAAAAAATGCTACTATTTTTTGATGAAGAACATAGCTCAAATTTAGGATCTAGCTTTAAGTCACTTCTATTTTCCCACTGAAACAGTCGAATGTAAATAACTAAATAAAGAAACTAAAATAAAGAACCAAAGCGATACAATACATTCAATCTCTTTTTTTTAAAAAAAAAAAAGAATACATTCAATCTCTCATTTCACTTTGTATAGGTGATAAGAAGATAAATTAGGAGAAAATGAAAGAAAAAGATAGGTGATAAGAAGATAAATTAGGAGAGAATGAAAGAAAAAGATGCATGATACTATTATTTGAATTTTACAATTTAAGATGAAGTTCATTAGAAAATGATGGAATGAAATTCATTTTATTTCATTATTTACAATCATTTGTCTTTCTATCCAATTTGGGAGGAATGTAATAGAATACAAATATTTTATTATAGACCTTTTTAACTTTATTATGTATATGTCGTACGTATTAGTTCCTGCTTCTCACCCCACTTTTTCGTGCTTGCTCTAACTACTTTGCACCTCGCCCTCTTTATACACATCTCAGCCTCTTCTTCACCTTCAACATCAAATATTTGATAAAAATGGAGATAATCAACCAAATTACGACAAAAAAAAAAGTCTAATGAATGAATATATATTTAAAATATTATTTTAGTTGTATATTACACTGGATAAATATTTATTCGTATATAATCGTAATTATAACTATATGCTTTAATAGATAAGTATTTTAAAATTATAAATTATATTATAATTAAAATTCATAGTAATAATATTTTAAAATATATAAATTATATTTTGAACTATTAATAAACAATTCAAATTAATATAAATTTATCTTCCAATTGAAACTGATAAGCAATTAAGTAATTCAAGTATGTGGATAAAGTAAAAGAATGATAGTTTAAGATGATTATTTGTAGAGATAGTACATTAAATGCACCTCCCAAAGACAGAATGAAGTGACGATAATTTCTAATTGAAACTTTGAAAGAATAGAGAGTGGGAACTACATTCTCCAAGTTAGGAATTCTAATTAATAATACAGAAGTAGATTACTTTTATAAACACCAAAAATTAAAACATGGCATAATTCAGATAGTTTCCGACCAGAATTCACTCCTTAGTCCTTACTAATCTATCTTTCCACCTCCGATAAATATAAAGATTTTGTTAACCAATATTCTTTGGCATTGGTTAAAGAACAAAAAAAAAATATTTATTATGCAAATTATAAGAAAACATAAAAAATATCATGGACACGTAATTTTTCACCTCTCCATAAAATATTTTAAATTCCTTAACCAATATCCTTAAGACACCGTTAGCATTTGCCTAAATATATTTCCCAAAGAAAACTCCTTGGAATTGTGTAACCAAAGGGAAATGTCAACCCTTTTACATGCTATTTATTTGCAAAATTCGTCCAAGCCCAATTCATGTTTGCACCGAACCAACCTATAAAACAGCCGTATATATATTTATATTTTCGTCCAAATGGATGCCGATATAAACTGACGAAATTCCGAGGCAATATCCTATGAGTTTCATATTTGACTTGAGTTATAATATTTACATATGTAATTTGCTTTAAATTTCTAACCTATGAATTCAATTGCTTTTTTCGTTTACCATCCTTCACAACTATTCATGTTTGTGGGTGACAATAAAGAAAGAATGTTTGAACCAAAACATAAAATGAAATAAATTGAAAATATCATTTCTTTTCAATCGATTCGTCTAAATTGTTTATAATTTGTAGTATCATACGATAAAATGATCTTACAAAATCATGCAACTTCATGAGCCAGTATCTACCACTGAACATAAAATGTCATCTTCACAACTTTCCCCTTTGGAGGTTATACATGTTAATTACAAAATCATTTAATCAGCAGCTAATAGGTTCAATCGATTCGTCTAAATTGTTTATAATTTGTAGTATCATACAATATGATCTTACAAAATCATACAACTTCATGAGCCAGTATCTTCCACTGAACATAAAATGTCATCTCCACAACTTTCCCCTTTGGAGGTTATACATGTTAATTACAACTTCCTTTCCCAGTTTCACATGATCAAGACAGGCTTAAGAATTATTAGAAGTCTAAAGTCTCAAACAAAAATTATATTAAGAGCTTTTCAATATATAAAATATATTTTTTAAATCTGTTTAAAATTTAGTAATCATGCAAAATCAACTATTAAAATTTAGTTTTTTTTTTAAAAAAAAATACTCATTAAATCTAATAAACAACTACTAATGCTGTGAATTACAGTTGAAAGACACCTACAATTCTAGAATTCTAGAATATATATTGTTTGAAAATAAAGTAATACATTTTTACAAAAATATTTTTAATTTAGTATCAACTCTTAATTACTAATTTTTTAAAAATTGTTCACAAAAATTTTGGAATCCCACAAAAGTATGGCCTTAAAGACCTATGTCATGTTCCTCCTAAAAGAAACAGCTGCAGACCCGGGTGATGTTAGCAACCGAAACAATAAAAAGTCCAAAACGTACACTTTGACGCAAGGGAACATGATTCGCACATGAATTATTAATTGAAATGCGCTCCACTTCATTTGTTGAGATCAGAAAGATCAGTTACTAAGGTCCCAGGCCGGACAATAATTGATCATGGCACCAACTAAACTACCCCACGACCCTGACCCGCACCCGTGCAAATTAGTAGAGCTAGAAAGTAGTCAACTCTTGACTTGGCTTTGGATATGGCCTCAAGATAAGAACAAAGACAAAAATCAAGTTAAACAATCCTTACTGGAGCACCAAATCAATCATTAACCATACCCTCAAGCTCCAACCCAAAATAATCAATGGTTTAAATCTCCAAAAAAATCATTTCCCCTCCCTACCATCCTCATTAAGATGCTGAAATCATCATGTGTGCTCCGCAACTCACCCACATTTCATAAAAATCATAGTTTGGCACATAAAATATTATGGTTTTTTTTGGTTGGGGAAAGCGGGGGTTGATATTAAATAAGGAAACATAAAACCATAGGGATTTTTATTTTGGGGAGTAAAATTGTAAAGGGATCAAGCGGGTTTTTAGGACTATGCGGCATCACCCACCCATAAAAAGCCTTTTTACAAGAAAGTTGCCACGTACATTATGGGTCACCACTCACCAGTGCCTTCCCTGACCAGTGCCGCCTTTGTTTTTTCCAAGGAAGGCATTCTTGGGTTTCGGTAACTCATGGAGATCCATCACTTGAATCGTTCTTTGCTTTTTGGCTGAACACCCCCACCCACCACAACACAGACAAAATAGCATTCAGTATGCATGGAACAAAGTACTAAGTACTAACTAACGAAAGAAACAATACTTAGTACGAGAATGTAAATTAAATGAAGTAAAAACTTCACCATTTGCAGCCTCTTTGTAGTTCTCTTGAAGCCGTTTTCTCGCTGAAGCAAATCTATCCGGGTCAAAATTGCCTTCTCTCTGTCTCTGCGATCATTCAAAAACGAGTCAGGACAACTCACACACACTGATGATCCTGCATAAGCGCTACACAATGGAGCTAAGCTCCACATTTATTGCTCATTGGTTTTAATTTTAAACTTGTTAGTGATTATGAAGCGACAACCTCCAAATTTTAGTAGTAGCCACATTTAGAAGGTCAGAGACTCCAGAAAGGTTATAAATTCATATCCATACGTTTTGAGGAGGAGAAGCAGGAGTAGTGACTGATGGCGATGGTTTTGGGGGAGCTTCTTTGCGAGGAATTGCTTTTGGTTTTCGTTCTGCTTCAATATTGTTGCGCTGTGATGACCCAGAACTCCCATCTGTGTGAGCAGCAAACATGCTATTACATCAACAAAATACAAACGAAAAGCTTGGAAAGAGATACTATACTCACTGTGTGGATTTGGCGAGTATGCAAAATCAGGAATCTGCAAAAGGAATAGAATATTAGAAAGCCAAATTGCCAAGCAAAACCTCTTTGGTCAATAAGATTTCTTTAACCTGACGGTGCCCATTTTGTAGGATTCTCTGCTGAGGCGAGTCCTCATCAGCTGCCATGCCAAAAGCATAAATGCATCATCAACATTTTCAGTTTCGTAAAATCCAAAATCCTTCATTCACATATCCACTTCAAAACCTAACAAATTTTCTCAAACGAAGATTAAGATTACCCATGACAGCAGTACCCGGGTATCCCGGGGACTTCAACTTCACCCATTCATCTACAATTTCCTTCCACTTCCTGCACACACACACACAAAATGAAGGTAAAAGTCAACCAAAAAAACAACAAGATTTCCAGCAAAATTCATCCACTGAACTGTTGCAATGCACACAAATATGAAATATCAATCAACATTCATTCTTCATATTTAAAAAATAGTAATAATAAAATTCATAGCTAGTTCCAAAACCTGACGAGTAACTTGACCAATCTCTTGACATCATTAGACGAATGCTTCCGCAACCGATTCACATACCTCCCAATGTCAGACTCCTACGGAATTAAATTAAACCCGAAATTAAAAACAGTAAACCTAAAACAAAAACAATAAACAAAATGAATGAAATAAAAGAAGTTATACCTCTAACGCTGGGAATGTGATATCCATGTCTGCTAGATTCTGCAACAACTCCACTAACGAATCTTCGGACTGATAAATGAGAAGGAAAGAAAAAATCAGAAACACAGTCAAGCTTAAAAAAAGTAGTAAATCGTGGAATTAAAAGAAAAAAGACCTGGTGAGGGTCTTCCAGTTGCTCTTTAATGTATAGAATCTTCTTCTGCTCCTCGTCCAGCAAGCCTCCGTAGGGGTCCTTTTCCTCCTCCGCGGAGGGACTGCTCTGCGTCCTGATTTCACCGGCGTCGGGGTCACAGTTCCGACACTGCGGCAGCGCCGAACTCGCGTAAAGGCGCTCCACGATTCTGTCTCTCCGGCGCTTTAACTCGTCGGGGTGGTCGACGGAAGCCACCGCGATGGCGGCGTCCATGAAGGCCCAAACGTCGACGCCGGCACTCTCCAGAATGGATCGGAAATCCTCCGAATCCATCTCCGAAACGGAAAAACGAAATTAACCTAACGAATGCCGAGCTGATGTGAGAACGCGGATCCACCGCAGAAACAAACAAACCAAATATCTAATCTCTTTTTTCGGTATTTTTTTTTTGGAAAAACTTTAGAATGAGGGAAACTCACCAGAACAGAAGGAAAGGAAAAGTATATTCCGCGAAACTCTTTTTTTTTATGTTGAGGAAATGAATTAGTAGTATTAATTACTATTTTCATGCGCGTGTGGTTTGTTTTGTTTGCGGCAAGAGAAAAGGAAGGAGAAAAGGTGAAGAGAAATTGAGAAGTGAGATGAGAATGAAATGGTCTCAAGTCATAAGTATTTCGTTTTACGTTAAATTATTTAATTTAAAAGTATATGAGAAGGGATTGAGAGAAATGAGTTTGGGTTGGGCGGGTGTACATGATGTGTGTAGTGTTTATCTTGGGGCATATCCAATCCAGGTGGATTTGCTTCCTAAGTAACCGATAATATATCAAAATAACCACAGCCTGTACTGCACCTTCGGAGAGCTAAAAACATAATGACTCCCCGAGTCTTTCTTTTGCTCAATGCAACACTCAACTTGGCCCATTACTTTGTGATTTTTCTTCAAAAGCCCCAAATTTGAACAGATAAAAAGCTCCTTTCCTAAGACAACTTTTGAAATTAGGGTGTGATTAAAAAACAATGCCAAAATTGTAAATTTAATCTTTCTATCTGTTTCAGAATTCAATTTTGTTCTCTCTATAATTTAATTCACAATTATTCATTTTTTTTAATCTCCAACAAAAGCGGGATACATAACCATCAACGTGTTCAATAAAAGCAAGACATATGACGTTGAAGGCAAGTAATTAACCGTTAACATCTAATATCGGAATTGAAAATTGAAATAATGGAATTGCAAAAAACTGAAAGACTAAATTCATGAATTAAATTATAGGGGGCCAAATTTATAATTTTGAAATAAATATGAAGATCAAATTTGCAATTTTATCAAAAATAACCTACATTAGATATATTAGTTTTAAATTTAATGGCTTAGGTCTTTTTTCCCTTTTTTGGGTTTTTCTCTTTTTCCCCAACTTCTCTAATTTATCCCTCTCATTTTTTCCCCAACTGATCCACTCCAACTATGCTTTGAAATGTTGCATTCACCTCTGACCAAGCCAACAACGTCAAAGCTTAAAAGGAGCGACAACGTTGGAAAAGAAGACAAATGTGTATGGGGAAACAAAATAGGAGCCACGCTACTATAATATAAAAACGTCATTGTTTGAGCATCATAGTTAAGGTTTCTCGATTTGAACTCCTCCATCGTGGGGTTTAAGCTTCCCAAGTGAAGATTAGTAAAACAAAGCTTTCTATGATTTTCTCTAGTGGTACAATTAGTAATTATAATGCATGCGCAAGTGTATGTCTATAGGTTGGGCTTGTCAAGGATAAAGAGAGGGGTACACGCCTCCAGAAAATTAAAAAATAAATAAATACATAAATCTCAACCGCTGATTTTAAAACACGCACGTATGACGAGTAAAAAAAAGTTTCCACAGTGGAAAACACGAGAAGCTTCCCACCCTAAACCCTGTTTAATGACATAACTGTTTTGGAATGTGCAAACTTATATTTAAAGGCTTTTAAACAGCAGTCCAAACATACTTATGAGCTATATGCAACAAATTAATATCTATAATGAACAAGGTGATTAGCAATATTCACTCTTTTGGTAGAAAATATTTTTCCATAATGTGACCAATTACATTTTATATTTTTTATTGAAAGAAATACTCACAGTTAGTGTTTCAACATACTTCAAACAATATTTGTTAATGAGATATTTTGTCGTAGTGATCAAATTAATCACAATCAATTTAAATAATTTAGAGACAGTCAAAATATTTTGTTATAATGATCAAATTTAAAGTTTGGATTTTTCTTGTTGACAAAAATATGAAATCAAAATTTGGAATTTTTAGTTTATTAATTAATTATGTTCCTTTTACCCATAAAAAATATTTTCAAAGTATTTTTTATGTTTATAAATTTAGTATTTAGTATTTTTATGATAAAAGTGAGAAAAATGAAAGCATATTTAAACATAAAATTTATGTAAGGATAATTTTAAAATAAAACTACAATTTATTATATTTTTATATAAAATTAAATTTTTGTATTATTTCAACACACGGATTATTCACGAGCTTTAGGCTATAAAACTCATTCTTGCCTTGTTCAAATAATTTTATCTAAAGGCAAATTTAAGCTTAATTTTTTATTAAAAGAAATAATATTAATCGAATAGTTAACCCATAAGTTGAAATAATTCATAAATTGCTTAGCTTATTATCATGTTTAATTGATCTAGCATCCTCTAAACCTTTTTTTTTTCTTTTGTTTATTGTTAAGTACAAAGATATAAGTCCATTAAAGAAATTCCTCGAATAAAGTATATCTAATAAAATATTAATTAATATTGTCTTAAACTTTTAAATAACAAATAAATAAGAATAGAAAAGTTATTCTAAAAGGAAAAATACTAAAGCACGGAAGGAGTTTTGGAAAAGGTTTAATTGTAGGATCTTATTAATTTAAGATACTGATTAAAAAGTATTAAATATACTATAAAAGTATTTTTAGTTATCTAAAAGATAAATATCAAATAAGTTGATACTCTCAATACAATACATATTTTAAAATAAATATTACAATTAATTTATTAGTTAATGTCTTTAAAATATCAATTTATATTATATAATCCTCAAACTTTACAATTTTATCAACACCCCTCCTTATAATTGATGTCAAGGTAAAAAAAAATGCTATCTTCATTCTTAAATATATATTTTTAAGATATTCTTAAATATATAGTTAATGTCTTTAAAATATCAATTTTATTTTAAAAGATAATTTTATTGATGACCAACACACATTAATTATAATTAGGTGAAAAATAGTTGTTAAAAAAAGTGATGGGATGAATTTCAACAAATTTAATTTAATGTTATTAATAATATTAATAATTTTTTTAAAATGTGGATTAGTTAAAAATTACTTATACTCTAACTTTGTTCCCATAAAAAAACATTATATTTTTTTAAAGATTAGAAGAAATTTTTTTTATTAACAACAGTTTTTTAAAACAGTTAAATCATTAAAGATAAAATAATCTGTGTGACTCAATTGAATAAATTACTCACCTGACTTTGCAAGCCAAGCACTCGAGCAGTAATGAAGAGTTGGGATTCGCCACTAACTAACTGGCACGATATTCAAAACAACATTTATATTCTCAACTACTACCATTCTAACAGTTTCTATTTTTCAAAATTTGTCGGATATTTCAATGCATTCATGAGTAGATTTTAAAAAAGTAGTTAAATTCATTTTAAAAGTGTGAAATGATAATAAATTATTTCGTGAAAAATAAAATCATATATAAAATTTAATAATAAATCAATTTTTAGATATATAATTTATTATTAAATTAATCTTTTAAAATTATGACTCAATAATAAAATAATCTCTTAAATTTAACATTAAAATTAATTTGTCATACTCTTTATATATTTATGTCCTCAGTTTATATTTTTCATTTTTCAAAACAACAACTTATCATCATTCACACTTTCGAATTTAACTATTTATTAGTTTGTAAGAAAATGAGTATATATTTCGATACTTGAAGTATTACGTATGATATGGCTTTTTATTTTATAATAATTCTTTCAAAAATTATTTTAAAGTGAGCTTTACTTGTTTGAAACATAACACTGTATAAAAAACTGACAAATAATATTTAAAATATTTATTGCAAAGACCAATAATCAATAATAATGATCGTAAAAGCATAAAATTATTTTATACTTTTAGACTTCAAATTAAATTATTCCATAAATAAAACTAACTTTACCCGCATTTATTTTTACAATAATATTTAAACAGAAGGAGTAATATAATATATTTAATAATTTTAACATTTAACCGTCAACGGAAAGTTACTATTTTAAATTTTATATTATTTGAAGATATTTAAATATAAAGTTTTATTAAGCTTGATACTTAAATTATTAAATTATTATATGAAAAAAATTATATATACAATTATGTTCTAGAGTGAATTGTATAATTTTACCCTAAATTTTAAAAAATTATTTAACTTTAATTTATATTATACTATTTTTTATCAAAGGGAATAATATTATTACTTAACTCCCATCAAATGGGGAAAACGAAACTCCTATCGCATCAGCTGCTACAAGCGAGGCTAGGAGGGGTGTACAGAAGGTAGCACATACATAGGAGAATTAGATTCATGTCCTAGATTTGCTAAAATTATACTAATTTAAATATATTTATGACATATAATATCAAATAATATAATTATAAATTCTTAATGAAAAAATTAATAGGAATATATGGATAAAAATATCAATCTTTTAATTATTTATTGATTAATATACTTTTCTATAATTTGCTAATATTGGACTTTTTTTTACTGCACTATCATCTGGAGAAGAGAAAATAGATATCTAAGAAAAATTCATTTTGGTTTCAAAAAATGCTCCTCTTTTGATAAATAAATGAAAATATTATTTTATCTATTTATGACAATGTCATTTTAATATTTAATCTCGACAAAAATTATTCATATAAATCAATTATTCCAATATTTATTTCACTCTTTGAGATATTTTCAAAATATTTGGCCCAATCTTTCAATGGAATGAAATTAGATGTTGCAAAATTCATGTTACATGAATGCTAATAAAATATAAATTATTTATTAAATATTGAAATAGTAATTTATTTTGAAAAATATTTAATTCCAATACAGATAAATGGACCCTATATTTATTGTATAAAAAATCCAAAGGAGAAAAATATGCACTTAAGCCTACACTTTTCTATAATTAAGTGGATGTTTGAAATAGATTTGCTTGCATATACTTTTCAAATGCGTGGATCCATCTTTTTTACCTGTAGAAATTAAACTCAATAAATTTATAATATCTGATCATATTATTTAATCAATCGAATTAGACGCTCTTAATAAACGCGTATCCATTCTAATTCAACTTAAAAACAAAACATGTTATAACTAACATTGCACAATTATGTTAAAGAGAAAAAAATAGATAATAAAATAGTCAACGCATTTTCATCTCATAAATAAATAAATAAATAATACTACTAAACATCTATAACCACTCATCTAACATAAGTACCAATGTAATATAAATGATCTGTCATATATTTAAATGATTATTTGTTTTAAGTACATACTTTATTTAAATAGGATGCTTCTAAATTAATAATATTTTATACTTTAAAATTTTCAAAATATTATTTATATAGTAAAATATCAAATTATTTAATACCCAGAGGTTAAAAAATATTATGAAATAATAATTTTTTTCTGTTTGAAATATTATTGGAAAATAACTGAATTATTTTATCAATTCATACTTTTAAATCACAATAAATTTTAGTTTTAATTATAATATTAAATTTAATGTGACATATTTAATAATCTTAGCATCCAATAATGATAGAAAACTCATTTGAAACTCTCCACTTTTACAATATTTAAATTTACAGTTTTATTGTACTCGTTATTTAAATCATATAAATCTATGATGTATAATAATTCTCACTATATTATACAAAATATGTAATAGTTTTATAGTTGAGAGAAATGGAAAAGAATTATTTTATATTATTTTTTAAAAACTAAAATCTGTATAATTAAATCATGTACCACTACAATTACAAATACTATATTTTATTATTCCTTTTAAAATATATAATTTTATTGTTAATTAAAACATTTTACTTTTACATTTAATTCAATTTATATTATGTTAATTTTAATAAATGTACGACGTATAATATCAAATAATATTGTTAATTTTTTCATGGAAAATTGATTGAAATATCTAACAAAAATATCACTCTTTTAAGTTTTGATTACAATTAATATATTTTTTATGATTAACTAACATTGTACAAATATGTTTAAGGGAAAAATATCTGCATCATAAAACTTAATAGCTAATTTAGTATATATAAAAAAAACTTAATAGCTAACAATACATTTTCTTCTCTCAGGTAGTATTAAACAGCTACATAACTCATCTTGTGTGTGTGTGTGTTTTTATTTTACAGAATCTTGTGTTTTATTGTTGATACAACAGTTATCTTGTATTTATAGACAACTCATTTTATATAAGTATTAATGAAATATAAATGATATATTAGATATTAAAATAATAATTTATGTCATGTATTATTTCATTCTAATAGTTTGGATCTAGTTTATTTAATATATTATTTTTAATTATTCAAATATTGTTTAGAAACTCTAAATATTATAAAATTGAAAAAATCTATTTTTATTTATAATATAATTGTAAAATAATTGAATTATTTTATCATTTTATATTTTATATTTTAAAATTACAATAACCATATAGTGTCTTAAAAACTATTAAAATAGTATAAGTTACTGTTTTAATGAGAGATCAATTTTTTTAAAAAAAACATATTAATTAAAAAGTATTAAATGATAGTAAGATATTAATGAAATGAATAACAACAATAATGTTATAAAAAACAACAAAATAGTATTGTTTTTATTCATTTCATTAATATCTTATTTTATGTATATAATAAAAAAACAATTGTAATTTAACAGTAGTAGTAGTAATAAATTTAATAATTGATATTTTTTTTTCAAAAAATGTCAATTCCGACAAGGAAAATTCTTTGACGATATATACCGACTGTGCCATTGCATTGCATACTGTCACATCACTTCAGCAGCAAAGGGAAAAGCAAACAGAGTGTCTAATCGAAGATAGAAGAAGAGATGGCTAAATCTCCAGAAACTGAACTTCCCGTCGAAGCTTTCGGTTGGGCTGCTTCAGACACTTCTGGCACCCTTGCACCTTTTCATTTCTCCAGAAGGTTTTTTATTTTATTATTATTATTATCATTATTCATCACTTTGATCTCATTGTTTGTTGGTCCATTTTATTGATCTCACTCACTCACTTCACGTGCAGAGAAAATGGCGTTGATGACGTCACTCTCAAGATTCTCTTCTGCGGGGTTTGCCACTCGGATCTCCACACTCTCAAAAACGACTGGGGTTTCACCACTTACCCTGTCGTTCCTGGGTATCCTTCTCTCTCTCTTCTTTACCCTTCTTTTTTTTTATTATAAAAAAAAAAAATCATTTTGAAGGTTACGATATTCTTTTCATTGTTGACTTTTTCTTTTTCTTCTCTCAATCATTTTATTTAGCCCCCAAACATAGATTTGGGGTAGTAATATAAATTATTTATATACCAATATGCTATCTGACATCGTTAAGTTTGAATGTTGTGGTGGGACACATATACAACAAAACAAAGACCACGCTCTTCTTGATCCTTGAACCGACAACAGTTGTGGTTTGGAATTTCGATCTTAATGTTAATTGACATCATTTTTCTATGGATTTGGGTGTTTTAACAGTAATGGGGAAAAGTTTATAGGTAGAGGGACCGAACCCTTCATAAAATAAGCACCTAATTCTAACCGCACGTTGTGTTTTACACATCACCTCACATGATTTATATTTATTTCATTTGTGTTTTACACATCACATCACATGGAGACATAAGGTTGGTTGGTGGCTTAAAAAAAAGAAAAGGAAAAAAATGTCTCTGATTCGTACCTTCCTATTAACATAAACTAATTATTAATATTTGTTGGAAAAAAATATTATTATGTGTGATGTAACATTTTAAACGAATCACAGCAGAATCAGAATAGATATCTTAAAGAATTAATTGATACTACTTATACTAACAAAATACATATATTTTTCGTTAATTTATCACTTAAAAATTTCATAGTTAAGTATGCTTAATTTGGAGAAGTTACGGAATGAGTGACATTCTTAAAAGTTTTCTAGAAAGCGTGAGTGAGAACAAAATACATTAAAAAGTTTTCGTGTTGGTTCATGGAGACAATCAATGATCTTGAGAGCAACCAAGCAGTGTCAGAATTGATTGTTAAGGTCTTGGAAACTTAAAAAGAGTTTTGACCGATGGAGGGTTCTAACCAACAAGAATGTTGAATGAAACGTCATAGTGTGAAAGCTGCCAGGAGGTCGACAATCAAGGGTGCTACAAATGTTACCAGGTAGACCTCTCTTCCAGTGGAATGTGGTTCAAAGACGAATTAGATGGAAGCTGGTGTGCATGTCACACCCTTGAATGAATCGCACTAGAATGAGAATGATCCAGAGACTATATACGTATGAGACTATACAGTTGAGAATGACTCAAAAGAATTACTTCATATTACTTATACCAACAAGATATATCTATTTTTCGATACCCTATCATTTAGGAACTCCATAGTTAAGCATGTTTGACTTAGAGTAATTATGGGATGAGTGACCTTCTAAGAGGACAAAACATGTTGAAAAGTCTCGTGTTGGTTTGTGAAAGATGTTGAGTGAAGTATCACTATATGAAGTGTCACATCGTTAAAGTCGATAAGAGATCGACAATCAAGAGTGTTACATGTGGTAACTATGCAAGCAAAGCATTTGCAGAATTATTTTTCAATAAAATTGATTTTGAAATTATGTGATTTATGTTTGGATGCTTTAATTCTATAACAGGTTAAATTTTTTGAACTAATGCAAAAGTTATTTATATATAACCTCAATTGAAAATCAATTATAAACCTAGAAATCAATTCTTCAAAATGTGACCAAGCATGTGATGATATTTCAATGTGATTCTGGACGATTCAGCATGAATCCAATTTGTAGTGTTAATAATGCAAGATTCGTTTATCAAACTTATTCAAGTAGATTAATTGGCTTTATTCTTTTGTAAGTTTCTCATCCGTGATTTATAGGTAATAGTTGAAGGCTCGCACGTGTTTGTGCAATTGTCAACACTGGAGATAGTAATACTTGTATTTTGAAGGTAAAATCAGGAGATGCCAGTAAGTTTACCATGCACTTACTATTGTTTTTGTGTTTTTCAGGCATGAAATTGTTGGTGTTGTGACAAAAGTTGGCAACAATGTGAAAAACTTCAAAGTGGGTGATAAAGTTGGAGTTGGTGTGATAGTGGAGTCTTGCAAGGAATGTGAAAGTTGCCAACAAGATCTGGAGAGTTACTGTCCCCGCCCTGTTTTTACCTATAACTCTCCTTATTATGATGGGACACGAACCAAAGGTGGTTATTCTAACATCATGGTTGTGCACCAGCGTTATGTGCTCCGATTTCCTGAGAACTTGCCTCTTGATGCTGGTGCTCCTCTGCTGTGTGCTGGGATAACTGTGTATAGCCCGATGAAATATTATGGGATGACAGAGCCAGGCAAACATTTGGGAGTGGCAGGGCTTGGTGGGTTAGGTCATGTTGCAATCAAACTTGCTAAGGCGTTTGGGCTGAAAGTTACTGTCATCAGTAGCTCTCCTAACAAGCAAGCTGAGGCCATTGACCGACTCGGGGCTGATTCTTTCCTTGTTTCATCAGACCCTGCAAAAATGAAGGTAAGTGAGATACAAATACAAGATATAAAGAGTTTGAAAGAACTCGTTTCATTTGGGTTCTGGTTTTTGACAAATTTACTGGTGCTTCATAATGCAGTTCTGTAGGAATTTTGTAAGGATAATGGCATTCTTATGTTGCTGTTGGTGGTCTCTGGTAGCTAGTAATTTGTGATTTACTTGTTACTAAAATTTACTATTTTGCAATGGTAGTTTTTTATTTTACTTATTGCCATATTTCAAAAGCTATCATCAAATAGTAGATTTACTAGCAAGAGCTAAAGCTAACTACCGTAGATAAGTAAAAAAGGTAGTGGAATGGAGAGTTATTTGAGACTACCTACCATTACCCTGTTGAATAGAAAAAATAGTATACAAAATGTTCCAAGTGACTTTTTGCAGCTGTAGTCAATGTTAGCCGTGAAGTGTGTCTCAATCAACACGAGAAAACCTCACCCAAGATGATCAATAGGATGGGATATACACTATTCGTGCACTTTATTAGAATATAAAAACAAACCTTGGTTTGCTTCTCCGTGATAATCAATAGTAAAATAATAATGGATTATTTTACTATTGATTGTAATTGCTGATGATGATGATGTCTTTGTAAATTTGCTCGTATTCTATGCAGGTGGCTTTGGGAACCATGGACTATATCATAGACACAATTTCTGCTGTTCATTCCCTGATTCCACTGCTTGGTCTGCTGAAGCTGAATGGGAAGCTAGTTACTGTAGGGTTGCCTAACAAGCCCCTTGAGCTTCCTATCTTTCCATTAGTTGCAGGTAAGCCATCAATTATCTCCAACATGGTACAATGTAGTTTTATATGTTATTAGAAGTACTAACAGAAAGGTGAACAGAACCTGATTTTAGCACAAGTTGTTCCTCACAATAGCCCAATGTTAAAGTCTGGTTTTGGGTATATGTCATGTATTCAAATTTAATTAATAGTTGCTTGTGTCTTTTCTCATTTTAGTATTGAATGTCATACAGTGTAATTCAAATCAAGAATGAGTCTCCAACCTGCACATCTGGAATGAAATATTTCTTGTTGGAGCTTATGTTCTATACTTAAAACTTGGAGCAGGACTACCTATTTTCATAGTAAATAATAATAGTGCATGGATTTGGCAAATGAAATGTTTTGTTATGTCACATACGCAGGACGGAAACTTATAGGGGGGAGCAACTTTGGAGGGATCAAAGAAACTCAGGAAATGCTTGATTTCTGCGCAAAGCACAACATAACTGCAGATATTGAGCTGATTAAGATGGATCAGATCAACACAGCCATGGAAAGGCTTAGCAAAGCTGATGTGAAATATCGCTTTGTGATTGATGTGGCGAACTCTTTCGCAAGTTTGTAGAAGCCACCATGATTCTCCAACTCTTTGCATGTGTGGCCTTTAGATGTCTCAGTATTTTGAAAGTAGATTGGTGGTATAAGTAGTCTATAAGATGTTGAACTTTAAAGATGAGAACATCTGCTAATTAATAATACTTTGGGTTTTGAATTTATATTATGTTCCTTTATGTTGATGAAGTCGTTGACCAAGCGTTTCGATTTTTGGGACTAAAAAATCTAAATTTGTCGTTCGAAGTTTACAATTTTTTGCGACCAAATTATTTTTTTAAAGATATTTAAAATGTCATTATATTTGGTCTTTAAGAGGATTATGGTAGTAATATAAAAGAATATAATATTAAGTTATTACTTTGTATTTATGAGACTAATTTGGTGGTTTGTTAGTTTTTTTTTAAAATTTTATTCCGGCAATATCTTAAATTCTTAATCATTAGAAGATTATATAAGAATTAATGTTTTGTCCGATATTGCTATTATTCTTTCTTTTTGTTTCATGCTACGCGGAATAGTAGCATACGTCTCAATCCAACCGGCTATCGTCGGATTTTCTCCGGATTTAGTGTTTCTCAGACCAGTAAATCTTTTTACAATTATATTCTATTATTTTAGAAAAATTATCAAATTATAAATAAATATATTGAATGTTTTAAAAATATAAAAATTATTCAAAATTATTCTATGAAATGTGTGCAAGTTTTTTTTTTTCTTTTTGAATGAGAAATGTGTGTAAGGTTGAAATATATTTCTGACATGATATTTTATAAAGAACTTTGGTTTGTACATTCTTAGGTAAATAAAAATCAGTGAAAATGATGTTTTGTTTAAAGAAACAATTTAACATCATATCGGCTTTTGCGAACAATGATTAGGGTGGCATAAGAGAGTGCAGACTATTCTAAATCCAAATAAAGCTATTAATTATTACAAAATTCAATGATGGAATTATAAATCACTTATTAACCAATTGCCATGATTAGAAGATGGATTAAGAGATGACACCAAAAAAAAAAAAAAAAAGATGGATTAAGAGATTTGACTCTGTTTGCATACTAGAACTTAACCAAACGGGATAATGGATAATTCGAAAATTGATGGATTAAAAGAACTAAGCCTGTTTTTTCTTTTTTCATGGAAGAACTTAACCAAATGATGGAACAGTAGATGTTCAATTGTCAAAAGTTAATTGAAATTATGATTGAAATATGCCACTAAAGTTAGAAGGATACCACTAGCCGGCACGCATATCTCTCGGGACTGTCCCATCTTGGTTCACATGGTAGACAATTGAAGTTACTGGAAAGCAATCAAGAATCTCCAAATCATTGTCCTTACGGATTGGAAATGAGTGAAATTATTTATGAATTATTTGAATTTAATTTGTTATTTACTTATTTAAATTTAAATTTGTTTGTTTAATCAAATAAATAAATTAAGTTTGATTTTTTTAAATGGCTGGAGTTTAAATTTTGAAAGTTTGACATTAAAAATTTGTGAATAATTTATTTATATATATATATTATAATTTTTTTTTATGAAAACAGTTTTGTCTCTTAAAAAAAGTTAAATTAATTATCCAGTATTTTTTAATTTTTTTAATTTTACTTATAATATGTTAAACTGATTTTTTTATCGGTAGATAATTATCTAATATTAAAATAATTATTAAATATAATATTGATAAAATTTAAAAATTATTTAAGAAAATTTTCATAAAAATAATAATTAAGTTGTAAATAAACTAAACAAATCAAACTCAAGTTTAATATTTCATAAGTCAATCCAAACTTTTTATTAGATTTGATTAAATGAGTCAAACCATCATCAATTTTTTTTTCATAAGTCAAATTTAAACTTTAAAAACTCTGTTTGGCTCGGATTATTTACACTTGTAATTATAATGATAATTTGAATTAAGTAGTAAATGAATCAAATTGGACCAACTCTTTCTATTTTTATAGAAAAAAGATGAGTGAAAAATCAAAATTAAGCTAAGCATTCCTAGTATATTGGCATCCAAATCCAATTAATCCTCTTCTACACCTATCCCAATAAATTGCAAAGAAGACCAATAACCAAATAATATGGGAGACTATGTCAAAGCCAATGCCAAGGCATAATGAACCTATACTGAAAAAATCCCATAAAATTACGGGCGAAATGATGAGAATAAAAATATTGAACAAAATCACACACACACACAAAAAAAAAAATTGCAGATACAATAAAGTTAGCTAGCAAATCTACATAGTGATTTGCTTCTCTATGTATATGAGTTACTTAGAAAGAAAAAGAGTTAAATGAAGAATAAATTAGTCCATCTATATTATAACGTCCAAGGAACAATCTGAGGCTTTGGGAAAGCCTAAATAACTTCCAAAAATTCGACCAACCCTTTGATTAACTTAGGGGTTCTTGTTGTTTCTTTGGTATTACTATTAGCCAGCCCTGTGTAGACGAATTTAAAGGAAATAAATTACCTCATGTCATCTGTAACTCATTTGTTTCGGAGTACTGTGCTGGGCACAACTTGTACTCCCAATTTAATCAATTTTTTTGCTAATATTTTTTTTTACCTCATTTCATGTTACCCGGCCTCCATACGTTTATTAACAGTTGTTGTTGACGAATATCAATTTTTCATCGCCTAGTGATTCCTACTTATATATAACGGAAGAAGCTCAAGACTCCATCAACTCAGCTAGCTTCAAACACATCAACTTAAAAAGAGAACATGGCACCAATTAGAAATTTAGAACTATAGCCGGAAAAGCCAGGAAAACTTCTTTTTTTTTTCAATGTAAAGCCAAGAAAGCTACTCTTGCAAGGTTATTAAATAATATATTTCAAAAGGGTAAATTTCTTCCTTTCTCTTAATTATAATTTATATTGAGACAATACCTGAATTGGTTATTCACCTTTTCCCCCGTTTACATAAATAATTAAGATATATAATTAATATTCTTTTTTATTTAAATTATGATCTATTTTCCCATTATGTTATTTATCCATTTATTGATTAATTTTTATGCATTTATTATTCTTTATTTTTCTAGATTTATTTCACAGTAAATGTGTAAAATAAAATTAAAAAAATTACATGAAGGTAAGAGTATAATAACAATCAAAATATTAATTAATTAGAATTTAATTTAGATATATTATCAAAATGCAGATTTTTACATCATTAGTTAAATAGAAATCATCTTAAACATGATTTTTAAAGTAATTATCATAAAAATCAATAGTTTATGATAAAAAATAATCTATTCACTAATAATATAAAAGCCAATAATTTTACAATGTCACTGATTACAAATTGGATGTTGTATCAATCATGTTTTTTATTGATTGGTAGTGGTAATTTTCTTACACTAACATTATATAAAAATTAAACTCTATTATCCATAATTTTTAAAAGCAATACATAAAGAAAATATTTTTTTAAAAAGAATGACATTTAAAAAATGAGAAATAATAATAATTGTAGGAAAAAACTTCTCATAATCAAAGTAAACTATTTAAGTATTTGTCATCCTTGATAAACAGATGAGGTCATACATTCTACCCTTAGTGTCACTATTACAAAAAATAACAAGTAAATAAGTGTTTGTGAAGATATGAACATCCCAAAGGTGATCTTAACCCACTGAAGAGTAACCTCGATGAATTACAGCTAAACATAAATAAATTGATAGTAGGTGGATAGAATTTTAGTGAGTTGTTATTAAAATTTAAATTATTTTGTGAACCATGGTTTGTCCTTATTGAAGTAGAAGTTTGAGGTAAAGTCCATATTGGGTAGAAGTGAAAAAGTTGAGCATGATATAAGTGAGAAAAATACACATAAATCTGAGTTTTAAGATTTTAAATTAAAATGTGGTGTCAAAATTTTATTGTGTGGTTGTTTAAGTCTCATAGGCTACACCTAGTAACTACATAATATATTCTAACAACTTTATTTTGAGCAGCAAAACATGGGCAAACAATATCAGAATATTGTTCTTCTCATCATTGCTGTTTATTTTTCACTTGTCATGCACACCTCGTTCAGAAATCCGCATTGAGGTAATTGAACAGAACAATCTCGTCAATTAATTTGCTCAACTTAAATTTACACACCATACTATTCTGATATATTCATTATCTATATATATACCTTTCAGGGCTACGATTATTCACGTGGGGTGTGGCAATTTGAAGGGCATGGTTTTGTGCCCAATGGTACTTCTGGGGTGTGCATTATGCAAGTGTTCGGGGCACGCCCTAAACGTGCCACCACTCTTATGCTTGATGTTTATAACAATTCACTCGTGTATTATAATAATTCTGCCCTGGTTTCAAACATAAGGGACAGATGGTTCCAGTTAAATTAAATGTGATCCCTGATGTGGAGGTCTCTAATGTGAAGATTTATGTTGATGGGGTTCAGGTTTATGAAGCCAATGGCCAGGGAGGAAGTTTCCATTTTTTCAAATTTGGTGTCTACACACAAGATGATCCATCTAGCTATATGGAATCAAGGTGGAAAGGAATTAGAGTTTTAAGAAAGTTTTCATGATTGTGCACCTTAATTGAATCTATATTCCCTCGTATCCATTAGTTTGTATCTCTACTTTTCAGCACAGTTTAGAGAAATAAAAAAATTAAGCACTAACTAATTAACTACTAAAAAATGGCTCATTTGGTTATGCTTGCCTGACAAATACATATAATTGTATTGATTTTATTAATTTCACACACCCAACTAGGAGAAAGACGACTCTAATTCTAAACTAGATCGATCAATAAGTAAACCTAATATTAGTATTATATAGTATATTATATTTAAATTGTCTGTTTCTTGCTAATATAACTTGGAGTTTGTGTTATTGACAAATCACCATACTTGTTCTGCCGTCAAAATTTCACTAACATACTCTTAGTGGTCAAATTCGAGGTAGCTGATGACATGTATCTAAACCAGCTTTCCTTAGATACCACGTCATAAGAACATTCCTCTTATATAGGAAACCATGATTTACTCCTAACAAAGCAAAAATAAGACGTTGAATATTTATTTATTTCATAGATTGGGTTGGCAGGTCCATCAGCAGCGCAGCAGGGGCTAACGCTTGACTTGATGATGTAGCTTATCTTCTATACTCTAAACTTTGATCAGCAGGACTACTTTTCATAGTAAATAATATATAGATTTTTTTTATCGGCAAATAAAGAGAATATATTGATGGTGGTACAAAGGGTACCGCAACCCATGTACATAAGATTAAAAGAAAACAACATTAATATATATATATTAGGTGGATTTGGCGAATGAAATGTTTTGTTATGTCACATATTGGGGGAACAACTTTGGAGGGATCAAGGAAACACAGGAAATGCTTGATTTATGCGGAAAGCAAAATTAACATAGCTGTGGATATTGAGGTGATTAAGATGATTTGAATTATCGCTTTGTGATTGATGTGGCGAACTCTTTCTCAACTTTGTAGAAGGCTGCTCTTTGCATGTGTGGCCTTAGACGTCTCAGTATTTTGGAAACAGTTAAGATTGGTGGTAGTATACGAAAGATGAGGAGAACATCCTCTCTTCAATTAATAATACTTCAGGTTTTGAATTTATGTTACATGAAGTCGTAGATCAGGTTTAGGACTGCTAAAAAAACTAGTTTTTAAAAGATAACCATAACTATAATTATAATTAGTTTTATAGTTATGATTATTTTAAATAACTTATTTTTATTCATTCTTAATCAATGATTTTAGATAAAATTTATTATATAATTAGTTTATTCATAATTATATTTTAAAAACAATAACTAGTTTTATCGAATTATAATTAGTTATAAAAAATTAATTATAATTATATTATAATAACCACTTATAATATAGTTATTTATTACTTATGATTATAGTTATTTAAATAATCATGAGCACTCTTGATCAAGCTTTTCAATTTTTGGAATAAATCTAAATTGGTCATTCAAGGTTTACAATTTTATCATTTAGCCTCTAAGTTTTCCCGCCCCCAAATTTTTTTTTTAAAACATTGAAAATGTCATTATATCCCGTACGTCTTCTAAAGGACTATGGTCGTAATATAAAAGAATATATTTAGTTATTACTTTGTTTTTCTTTAAGAAATTTAGTACTTTGTATTTATGAGAGACTAATTTGGTATTTTTTTAAAAAAAACTTTTAATCTGGTAACATTAACATTTAAATCAGTAAAAGAATTAATTCATTTTGTCGGTTATTTAGGTATTATTATCCTTTCTTTTTGTTTCGTGTTCCGCGGAATAATGGCGTGCACGTCTCAATCCAACCGGCTGTCGTCGGATTTTCTCCTCTTAGATTCAATGCTTCTGAATGCAAGAATTTGTTCGCTATAACATTCTACCTTATGCATGCAAGTGTGTAAGGTTAAAGTATATTATTTTATGACATGATGCTTTTTAGAGAACTTTGATCATGCATGCCTTCTTAGACAAATAAAAATAAGTGAAAATTATTTTTTTACACCCAAAACCTACTTGACACCTAAAAAGAAAAAAAATATAGATATAATAGATGATATGATATGATAATAAGAGAGATAAAAACTATTGATAGGATGTATAAAATAAATTAGTGTTAAAATATTATTACTTTGTATAAAATAAGTCACTTAAGTAAGTTTTTAATTAGACGAGATCCTCAAATAAGTTAAAGTAATTTATAAAATTTGCTCGATCACAAATAAATATCAAACTCAAATTTTGTAATCATGAATCCGACCAAGCTTAAGCCTATCAAAATAATTTAAGAAAAAAATTATAAAAGAAAAAATATATACCTAAGTCATAGATTATTTAGATAAGTTTAACTTTATTTTTTTTAACAAGACAAGCTCAAATTTTATTTTATTTTTTTAACAAATTAAACTCAAAGTTTTGATTAGCTAGGCTCGTTTAAATAAATAAATTAAATTTATATATATATATATATATATATATATATATATATATTATTTTTCTTACAAGTTAAACTTAAATTTCAAGTATTCTTGGCACTCATTTTGAAGCATGCAAAATGCAAAATGCAAAACTATACTTCAAACCTACTACCTCGTTTGATACAAACTCTCAGGAAGTCACAGTCTACCAAGCAGATATAAATGTGCGACGACAATGGAATATGGTTTGGAACAAGTTAACTTCTTTAGATGTGCTTAGCTTATTCTTCCACTTATAATTATTCTGCAGGCTATACCTAGTACTATATATATTCCACTCTCTGCATCACTGAATCAGCATCCACTAAAATCACCAAATTCCAAGCTTTTCCACTTTAGAAAAAGACATGGGTGCTTTGTATCAGATAGTTCTTCTGAACATTGCTATGTATTTTGCATCAGTCATGCACACCACATCAAGGAGCATGCCACTCATGCCAGTGGACTTAACACTCGGTTTCACTGAACTCTCACTCAACATCTCCAATTTTAAAAATCACAAGCCTTATAATTTACCCGTAAGAGAACGCTATAGGTTTAAAAACAGAGTACACAAGCTGTGGGTGCACGTCACAGACAAACCTCTATCCCCACATAGCAATACCAACCCTCGTTCAGAAATCCGCACAGAGGTAAATTAAACTTAAGAAAAATACTAATAAGTGTTCTTAGATCATTGGTTAAAAAATTAAAAGAAAAAATTAATTTAAATGCGTAAAATTATATTACTTGTGACTTTTTATCATATGATTTTTATAATAAATATTTTTTTAATTCCTTAAACAATGCTTTAATGGGCAGTCCTAATGATCTCTTTGCTTAAATTAAATGTACACACTATGTGGCTTGTAATATATTCATTATTTATATACCTTGCAGGGCTACGATTATTCACGAGGGGTATGGCAATTTGAAGGGCAAGGTTTTGTGCCTAAGGATACTTCTGGGTGTGCATTATGCAAGTGTTCGGGGCACACCTAAACGTGCCACCACTTTTATGCTTGATGTTCGTGTATTATAATAATTCTGTCCTGGTTCCATGACGAGGATGCCTCCAATGTGAAGATTTATGTTGATGGGGTTCAGGTTTATGAAGCCCCGGGTCCCATTATTCCAAATTTGGTGTCTACACGCAACATGATCCTTCTTGCTATATGGAGTCAAGGTGGAAAAATATTAGAGGTCTAACAAAGTCTTCATGATTGTACGCTTTGGATTTATATTAATTTCCTGGTATCCACGAGTTTGTATCTCTGGTTTTCAATATTCGGTTATTGAAATCTAAGTTTTGACCTCTAGCTACAAATATGGCTCATTTTAGTTATGCTTGCTTGACAAATATATGTAGTTATATTAATTTCACACACCCAACTTTGAGTAAAAACGATTCTAATTCTAAGCTAGATCAATTCATAGATTAATGAAAAATGGGCAAAGCACATTTTCAGAATATTATTAGACGAGGTCTTAAAATACTATATAGGAAAATGACATAATAAATGGGTTCTATTCTATCTTTAGTTACACAAAATGATAAGAATAAAACATCACATTCATTCCATTCCCGTATGTTGGTAGGCGTGGCGTAGCACTATCTATGATTCACATAATTACAGTAAAAATTTCCCTGATTATCAGAAGAATTTTGTTATTTGGATCAAACATAAGTATAGTGCTCTAAGTGCCTATTTCCAATCAAAATCGAATCTGATCTGGATAACATCAAATTTATTTTATTTTATTTTATCATTAAGCAACTAAGTTTAGTCATTTTACTTCTTCACTTGACACATTTTAATTGTAAGTTATATCACTTAGGGGCGATTCATATTCTTTAACAGCCCTTACGATTTCTTGTGTATTTACCTAACAAAGTTTGGTGAGTAAAAAAGGTGTAACTAACTATTACGAAAGAAAGGGAAAGAATATTGTCTAAACTTGGCAGCAATGAAAATTTCTATCGCCATTAAACTAACGATCACAAAATGTAACCTGCATATGTATTATTGACAAATCATCATACTTATTGTCCCGTCAAATTTAATAAACTAACATACTTTTAAGATTCAAATTGGAAGAAACTGAATTTATTCCATAGATACATATGATAAGACCATTCCTCTTTGCATGGGAAAACCATGATTCACTCTCAACAGAAGGCAACTAATTATCAAATTGAATATTTGTTTAATAGATTGGGTTGGCAGGTCCATCAGCAGCAGGGGCCAAAGCTGGGCTTGAAGCAGCAGCATCACAATAGCCACGTATATTGAGAGCTTCAAGGTGAGTGTAGCCCAGGGAAGTGAGTATTTCGGGCCAGCAATCATGGGTTATTACCGTAATGGAACAGCAACAGTTGGGGCCAATATCAGCTTGACCATTGATGAAGAAATGCATAATCTCATTGTAACATGATTTTAGCACAATGAGGTTGCTCCAGCACTCCACGTGATTCTGTTTTGGGCTCTTCATCGCCAAGTCCCTTGTTGCTGTGCCATATGCAACAAAGCATGCAAGGGCCAACAAGAATAATCCATGTTTGAGAGCCATAAAATGAAATTGATGCTTTTGTGGTGACAATTCCAAGATGACAGGCATAACTGTTGTTTCTCCAACTACTTATACTATTCGTAGTACTTCATTTCTCTATTAATATATTATTATTTATTTAATCAAAGAAGTGGGATGGTTAATTAACTTAAATAAGGGGTATTTACAAAACTGTAACTATCGGGATATGAAAAGAGCATAATTGCCTTCGGCCTTCATTTTGCATGACCTTAAAATTTCACTTCCCCCAACAGTTAGAGAACTTAATTAATTTCAGCTTTATTTGGAGGCTTCCTCTCTTCTTAATTTTATTTTCATATAATTAATACAAATAAAATTAACTTCAATATTAATACAACAAGAAAGAAAGCTACATTTGGTTTGGATGGTTCAGAGTGTTGTTATTAGTAGGGTGTTCCTATTGGTTCTTACATGTTTTGCTATTGTCTCCTGCCTAGAGGTGAAAAGAAACTTCTGTGTCTCTGGGTTCAAAATTCTTCATCCCTTCTGTTCTCCTCCTTCAACACCCCTTTGCATTAGTAATTTTTTTTTTGCAATTTTGTGTTCAATGGAATCGTGATTCTATTGTAGTTAAGTTTATAATGAATCGCATTTCCGTTATGTACTTTTTATTTACTTTTGAATGATACAATAGAATTATAATTCCATTGTGTATCTAAACAAAGACCACAACGAAATTGTGATTTTGTTGTGTGTTTCATCAAAACGTACAAACGAAATCATGATTTCATTGTGATCTTTTTCAAGACACACAACAGAAATCATAATTCCTTTATATGTTAATTTTATTATTGTTATTTTTTTAAAACTAATGAAAAAAATATTTTATTTTCTTAGTTAATATAATTGTTTTTCATGAAGGATTATTGACTTATTTTTCCAATTTTTTTTTCATATTTGTGATGGCTTCCATAAAACTGATATCGTATATTGTTGGACGCAATCCCCTTGAAGGCCCCTCACATGAAGGGAAAGGTGCAGCAAAGGCATCATAGAGTGACTACATCAACACAATGTGATGCTGGAATGTAGAGGTGGTGTCAACTTCTAATAGAATCATTGGATCGTCATTTGGAGGACCTCGGAGCTATGTCACAGAGTACAAGTCATCAACAACTCCTACAAGTGTTGCATGAAGGTTTAGCAGTTGGGTGCAACTCAAACACACAGAGACTAAAAAAAAAGCTGGCAAGGATAGTGGCAAGGATAGTGGCAAGAGTGACTTAAAACATCGCAATACTCCTTCAGATGATGAAATAATGTCACCATCGCAATACACAACACTTTTCATGTTTTTAGCAATAAAGTGAATATCAACCAAAGGTGTCGAGTTACATCACACCCCTATTGCTAGTTATATTAGATCATGTACTATTCGCTTATGAGTCATACCAACGACTAAGATTGCACCGATAAAATAAATAGTTTAGATTGCATCTATATTTAATATAGTTGATATGCATATAAAAAAATAGTGTTCAATCATTATATATTGGAAAAAATAGTGTCAGTCAAGTCAATTATTGCAAAGTTCAATCAATGAAAAAAACATCAATTTTTTTTAAAAAAAAATAATTTTAAAAAAAAGAAAAATATTGCAACCGAATCATAATTTTGTTGTGTTAATGGAGTATGAATAATGTTATACATTGAAATCATGGTCCTGCATTGCATGACCTACAACTGATCAATGCTAATGTGATAAAGGCATTCTGAGAATAAAAAAAGGGTCAATCAGTTGGCAGTGGCCCATAGTAATAGGAGTGAGACCAATAACAACTCCCTTCGTAATTCTGATTTCTGGACTCTGGGTCCTTTAGTAGTGACTTGGACATTCGGCGCAATCCATTTAAAAATTTAAAACCTGGCCTAGGCCGAGAAAGACTTGTATGGACTCACCCCTACCACATGATATTTTTAGAGACGTCATTAAAAGAAAAATATTTCTCTCTCTCTCTCTCTCTCTCTGCATTCATTCCTTACCCCAACTCTGTTTGTTCCTCCCTCGCCGCCGCAGAATAGCTCAGTGAATCGCGTCGTATTTTGGAGTTGGTTGAAGGGTTGGATTGGAGATTTGGGAAGAAGGTACAGAACGAGAACGTGGGTCTGCAAATGCAGTTGTTGGAGGTTTATTGGTTGTGTCTAACAACTCATATTTAATTTAGGGGTGTGTGTGTCTTTCTCTCCTAGAGCCTAGTGAAGTAGAAGAGATGAGCGTGAAAAATGATGTTCCTGGGAAAGAGGTAAACGTGCTGAAGGGTCACGAGGGTGGTGTGTTAGCCGCGAGGTTCAACACCGACGGCAATTATGTTCTAAGTTGCGGCAAAGACCGTACCATACGCCTCTGGAATCCTCACCGTGGCATCCATATCAAGACTTATAAATCCCACGCTCGCGAAGTCCGCGATGTCCATGTCACACAGTACTCTCTCTCTCTCAGAATCATGCATATTCGGAATTCTTCAATTTGTAGGGTTTATTTAGGTTTATTTAGGGTCAACACTCACTAGTTGAGTTCATGATAATACATTAATTATTTGCATGCTACTATTATCAGGGACAACTCCAAGTTATGTTCCTGTGGTGGAGATCGACAAATATTTTATTGGGACGTTGCAACTGGACGTGTAATTAGGAAATTTCGTGGCCATGATGGTGAGGTGAGCTATCCTTCTCCTATTTTTCACTTTTTCCATTTCTCCATTCTTTATTAACTTCTCTCACCCATTTGCTTCAATACCATTTTGGCCTTTTATGAGTGTTTATGCAGAAGGGTATAGATTACTATAGTTTCTGATTGATAATTTCTTCTTCTGCAGGTAAATGGTATCAAATTCAATGAGTATTCATCTGTTGTAGTCTCTGCTGGCTATGATCAATCGTTGCGTGCTTGGGACTGCAGATCCCACAGCACAGAGCCAATTCAGGTGCATTTCATCAAAATCATTCTCTTGCGTATTTTTTTTCCTTTAACAGTTATCTATTACATGCAATAGTACTCTATTTGTTTCTACATTTTGTCTTTTATTAATCTAGAGTTGCAATTGACATGCAGATTATTGACACATTTGCGGATAGTGTGATGTCTGTTTGTTTAACAAAAACTGAAATTATTGGAGGAAGTGTTGATGGAACTGTTCGAACATTTGACATTCGTATTGGCAGGTTTCTTTCAAACATAACTTCGAGACCATCATTTTGTAATTCATGTTTAAAACAGTCTATCAAGTAACGCAGTAGAGTGCTGTTGGACACTTTTGTTGTGGCCATAAAATTTGTTTGCATTGTGAAATTTTTGCTGACGATCTATTTTATATTCACCAGAGAAATATCCGATAATTTAGGGCAATCTGTCAACTGTGTATCAATGTCAAATGATGGTAACTGCATTCTAGCCGGTTGCTTAGACTCTACATTGCGTCTTTTGGACAGGTATGTTTATTGCATTTTTGGAAAAATTACTATGGTATGGGTCTTTATCCCTCTGCAAGTTTCATAGTTCTTTCTTGTGACAGGTCCACAGGTGAACTGTTACAAGAATATAAAGGGCACACTAATAAGGTTAGTCTGCAGATGCCTGAAACTGATTTTAGCACTTCCTACTTTTTAATGTTCTGCATATAGCCTTGTTTAAAGATACAGGACCAGGTGCAAGCTCCCAAAGAATTTGGGATACAAGTTGAGATTCACTGTCACTTATATATCTTTATTTCTGGACTATTATTTAGCGGTTCCTGCAATTGTTCATTCTTAAAGCATTTTCTTGTGTGATTTAACTTTTAAGTAACTTTACATGTTACAAACTTTTTAAATATTCGTCGTCTTCTTTTTTTTTTTTTTTGAATATTTGACCATTTCTATCCCTCAGTCTTACAAATTGGATTGCTGCCTTACCAATACGGATGCTCATGTAACTGGCGGCTCTGAGGATGGCTTCATCTATTTTTGGGATCTTGTAGATGCATCTGTTGTTTCAAGATTCAGGGCTCATACCTCAGTGGTAATTTCTTTTCACTAGTTTATTCTTTCTGGAAGCAAGCTGTGCAAGGGTGATACTAAAAGGACATTATAGACCTTTTCTTCATTAATAATTTGTCTTGAATCATGAATATGGCTGCTTCAAATTTTCAATTCCTCCTTAAGCCTCAACAAAGGAAAACTGATGCCTTGATACCCTTTTACAAAACTTGCTGTTTAATAATTATGAATTTTCATTTAAGCCATATATGATTTAACACACTTGTTCATTATGATTTAATTGATTTCTCACCATTTTTTTGGCATTGTGTTCAAAGCCCCGCAAGAAAATTGTTATCACAAACACTTGATAGTTGAAATAATATGGTAACTTTCTTCCAAAACAAAGATTCTCCCTCAACTTCCCAAGCAGTTATTCTTGATGGTACTTTGGTCAGTTGCTGATTATGTTTAGAGGAACTTTGTTATTTCTTTAACTTATGTTCCTTATGCTATATTTTATTATTGTCAGTTTCAAGTCTGATGATAATATCATCATTACCTTACCCTATGGGGTGAGATGCTTTATTTTGTTCCAAAAAAGCGTGCATGTTGCAGCTTGGACTGATGACATTTTGTGCTTTATAATATGATTGTCGTTTTACCTGTAGAGATGCATAGGTTTCTTTTATTTAACAGCCTTTTGAAGGATGTGAGAATGATATAATGCATATGGATTTTCTGTTAGGTAACAAGTGTTAGTTATCATCCAAAGGAAAACTGCATGGTAACTTCTTCTGTGGATGGCACCATTAGAGTATGGAAGACATAAAAACAAAATGCAAACACTAAGCTTATATGGTGTGTCCATGCAGCCCATAGCAATACCAATTAGGATAGTGATGATTACATGTCCAATTGCATATGGAGTCCACAGACACGATGTTACTTCCAAGTTATATATATATATATATCCTTTGGCAGATTTTGACCTATAATATGCGCTTTTCGTGTGGAAGATGGTAAACGCAAGGTGAGTTTGTTGGTTGCAGCATCTCTCTTATATACGGTCAAATCGCACACATTTTTTGACCTTCTGTCTCCGAAAGGGATAGGGTATTGTATTATTCACTTGTGTCCATAGAAGGAAAATGTTTTGTATACTATCCGTTATGTTGTGAAAATGAGTTTGTATTGCATCCGTTATATGGAGTTTTTGATCTTGGTTTTTACTGGTATAGTTGGAAAACTAGTTCCTGCGATGCTCTTATGTAGCTACAGATCTTTGCTGTGATTCATTCAATCCGTGGCTGGGGTTTTTCCATTGATCTAACCCAGCTCAAACTTTTTCGAATTTGTGGGCACCATCGTTTGGGAAAAGAAGACCCTTTTGTTCAAATTATTGATTGATGTAGACGTTTTGGACTGTTTATTTCGTTAATCCTTGGTTTAATTAATTTTTTACGGTTGATTGATATTTTTCATTTTAGTTAATTATAAAGGTTTTATTAGTTTATTTTTAATGCTCAGGTTTTATTTGTTAAATGTTAAATCGGTGTGAACGATTGATAACAGACGATTGAATTAAGACATGTAGAACCTAGTTGTCTTTTCCGCTTGTCAATTTACTTCGACATGTCTATAGGCTTTTTTGTTATATTAACATTTTTGACAATATAAAACGTTACCCACATTATAATCATAGTCACAATAGATGTGTAAACTTCTAGAACCACTTTACAATAGACCCTAGCACGAATATTTTGATCACTTCCTCTTGTTAATAATTTATGTATAAATCACCCGACACGTCGGCAAAGTAACTCAACAACTCATAGTTGCTCTTGCATCTGCCTGAGCCTGAGCCAAATTTCATGTAGCCAAACAAGTTATTGTTCTTGTTTTTGAGTATTTTATAGTCTCGCTGTCGCACTTTCTTGGCAAGAAGGATTCTCTTGTACATGTGACTTGCAATTATAACAATAATAATTACAATAGTGGCAGTTATTATCATTATCATGGTCATGATTGCATCTTGTAAATAAATATTCACCAATTTTTATATTGAATAGAAAAGTCCTATTTCAGATTAAACATGTCAAACGAACACGGTTTAAACATCTATTTGTCTAGGTAAAGTTTTTCTTTCTCAGGAACGTAATTTTAGTTAAGAAGAGAGTTAGTCACAACTTGTCGTTCTGGTACATACGGCAACTTTAACTAAATTTGGCTAGTTATATTCTGATGCTTGTGAGAGACACCGTACAGTTTTGATGGTGCTGCTGATAGAATTATGTAATGCCTATGATTTCCGTATCTCGCGAAGATATGTTTGATGCTTCAGTATCACATGTATGGTGCATATATTTATTCGAATTAAAATATGAACAAATAAGTATACCCTGCATTGCATAAGTATTTATAAATTAAATGTAAATTGAAAATATTTTAATGTTAGAACTAAAAAATGAAAGACGATTGTTAATGTTTATTATAGATATATTAATTAAGAAGTTAATAAAAATAAAATTGTCATTACAATAAATAACCAATTAAAGAAAATATTAAATTAATTTAATACTATAGAATACGTTAGAAATTTGTTATACAATGTAAAATTACAAGTCCCTTAAAATTAATTAGTGATAACGTATGTGAAATGCAGAGGCATTAGGGTCCTGATTTCAATGCATGTTATATTCCTCGTGGTCAACACATATAAAAATATAGTTTGATGGACATGCTATACCAATCTAACTTATGCATATTGAATAGAGTATTGATGTACTCTAAAAAGTAGGTGGTCTGTCCAATTTAACATTTCAATGAACCCAGGTAGAGAGAAAGACTTGTATATGGCGTTGTCCAATAATAATAATAATGATGAAGGCCCTTTACTTGTTGTGGTGTAGAACCTTTGTATTTTTATTTAAAGCAACTCGAAAGAAAGAAAGAAAGAAAAAGACATTTTTATTTTTTAAAAATAATAAAGGACAGAGGGGAGGAGCGAGAAGGTAGCAGCACCGACACTTTTGCTAGGTAGCCAACGTCCAACAAATGATCTATAAATCTGAAATGAATGGGTCCATTATGACTATGTAATGTAATGACTCAATTTTATTATTTTATTTTATTTCCTTTGTGAAAAAATAATAAAGAGAATGAAATGAAGGAAACCCCATTCTTCAGTTTTGTTGTGGCCTTAATTCTTAATTGAGTAGTAGCTAGTAGTAGCAGGGTTGCAGTTATAGGAAAGAAAGCATTGAACCCATGGCATTGATGCTAAGTTCGTACCAAAGAAGAACAAAAGAGAGGTTGTAATGAAATTGCTAGACTGGAGCCAGTGATTCAACATGCCAAATATCTTTGCCCGACATTGTGTCCCAACCCAATTTTTTTTTTTCTCTATAAAACTCTTTTTAGTTTTAGATTTGGTGTGGTATATGTAATGTGTATAGTGAAATTTGTGTTTTAGGGCATCGTGTGGTTCACAGTTCACTTTCCACCCAACACAAGCAAACACATTGCCAGCTGTTACCTCTTGTTCTTCGTGGGGCCCACACTAAATTATGATATTGGAACTTGCTCGGTTGTCCCTGGCCCCACCTCCCTCACATGCTTTTTAACGTGGCCTGTTGTTATTATTGTTATTACAAGACCATGGACTAACCCAATTATTATGAGTTTTGTAATTAGCACAACTTGCCCTTTTCCCATATACCCACCTTATTTTTCAGGTGACTTCAAATATGGAGGATGGAAGATTAAAAATTGTGCTATAGGAAAAAGAAATTGGCTACTCTTAACCTTTTTTGTTTTTTTACATTGAGGATTGACTTATTTTAATATTATCCGTGTGTTATGCCAAATGATTAAAAGTTGCTAAAAGTTTGATTGAAGTAGAAAAAATTATCATGATCATATGTGATGCTTCACCCACAGATCAAATTAAAATTCAATAATTATTAAACAATGCTTCTTCTTCTTTTTATTAATTATTTCTTTTGGTTTTTTTGTTGAAAAAGGAAGGCCGTACTAGCTTTAAGATTTTCTTTTCTTCTCTTTTCTTTCCGTAGGAAAATGCCCTTGTGACCATTAGCTTGCGTTGGAGTAGAGACCCTTTTGCGTTGCCATAACCATTCACGTTGGACATAGGCAAACGTTAACATTAGCATTTCATTAGTTGAAATTTTGCATCGACAAACGAATAACAAATTAATTAAGGTATCAATCGAGTCGATTTTACGAACCAAAATCCCTGTTCTTCCTGCTGCCATGCCTTTGTTTAAAGAGTTTTATATTCTTAATTAACTGAAATAATATAGATTTGACTTCTAAAGTAATTATTATGAAAATTAATGATTTTCATTTTATAACAATTTATGATTGAAAGACCTTCTAAAAATATATTAGTGTATTTCAATTAAATTTTTGTTATATAGAGAGAGACTTTAATCTTACAAAATATTTAAGATGAAGTAAATATGCATACATATATATATATATATATATATATATATATATATATATAATTTAAATATGTTTATATTAGTAGTTAGATATTGTGTTTGCCTCCATTAATATATTTTTTAACGACCCATCTTCTTACCTTATTTATTTTCCTTTTCTAATATAAATTTCCTTGAGAATTTTTTACTTTATTTGCATATTTTCTGATTGTGTTATCAAGAGTTAGTACTTGATTAAACTTTTTATATTTGGTTTGTTCTATTTTATTCTATTTTTCTTTTTTTTTTTACAATTATTTTGTTTAATGAGACGAGTCAGGTTGCAAATAAACTCTCTTAACTATCAACTCATGGCAGGTTAAACTAAGTTAAATGTTTTTTACATCACAAAAAAATAAGCTGAATTAGGTTAACTCATTTTTTAAATAATATGTGATAAGCTTACACAAATCAACGGGATTATCTTCGAGTATAGAATTGTGACAATGTTGTTCTAACTAAATTAATAGTTTTGTATTTAGGTTATAAATATACAATTAGATTAAATACTTATAAAAAAAAAACTTTAATGTTATAATGGTCATATATAACTCGAGTAAGAATACCTCAAGTGAAAATTAAATGTATCTTATAAAATAAAAAAAATCCACGAGGGTGGCTCCCTAGTCTTTATTTTCGGTTGTTGTAGAATACCTTTATGAAACTTAAAAGAACAAGTGTTTATTTTAGCCATCCAAACATATAACATGTGATGAAGTTACATTAATCGTTTATTTATCGAGGACGTGAAATATAATAACTAATGTCACGTGTTCTCCTATTTTAAGGATCAATTTAGCATTATTTTTTAGTATATGTTTGGGAGATCATAGAAGCATTTGCTTCGACTTTAAATAAAGAGTGTAGTATCAAGTATGTAGTGTAATGCAAATTTATATTTCAATTTACTTAAATTTAAAATGATATTAAAAAGAATAAAAGGTCTGGACATATATAAAAAACATATGTAATTAATTTAAATAAATAATATAAATAATGCTAAGAAAGAGTAAATTTTAAAACAATAAAAACTGTTTCGAAAGTATGAAAAATTTATATTTGAGATGAAAAAAAATCTTATACTATAAATTTAAGTTTTTTTTTAATAATGTGGAAGAATGAAGAATCACTCCCAATTTTATTTTTTTTGTGAAAGTGATTATTTTTTAAACGTGGAAATGTCTCTCATTGAACCTTCTTATTTTTTTATGCCACATGATGACTTCATTGTTACTTAATGTTTATTTTTTTATATTTTTTTTAAAGTAAAGGATTATTTAATTTTAAAAATTTATTTTATGTTAAGATATTATTCTCTCAAATTTTATTGTCTATATAATTTTTTTCTTTTCAAATCTCTAATATTTATACCCTAAAATTTTTCTTAATTTTTTTTCCAAACTTCTTGTTTTTTCTACTTATTTATTGAAACTATATATATATATATATATATATATATATATATATATATATATATAACTGTTGTATATTTAAAAGAAGTTGAATCTAAAAAAATACTTTTATAGCACACTTGCTTGTTTTAATATAAAAATATATATTTCAGCGAAATTAAAGCTGAGATTATAAAATATAAAAAAACAATATTAAGGGAAAATTGTAAATAATTAATAATTTACTATAAATAAAATAGTAAAATGAGATATATATTCACATTCAAGAGCAATGACTTACTTTGATAATATAAAAGTTATGAGTAAAAAAAACTTTAAATGACGAGCTCCCTTTTTTTAATCATTTTTTAGAGTATTTTTTCACTCAATATATGAAAAGGTAAAACATTCATTTTTTTTCCTATATATATATTATGTTACTAACAAAGCAGTTGAAGAATTTGTGGGGGTATAATGTAACATATCATTACTCGGGAATGGATCTTAATATTCAATCTTCAAATAATTTAATAAAAGGTTTCATTCAAAAAAAAGTTATAGGTTTAAATTTCATTATGTAAAAAATAAACAAATAATAATAAAGTATGTTCTTATTAGGTGTGATCAACTACACAAATCATATAATACCATCTATAAAGATGACAATGAGATAAGAAATACATGAATCTCGTATTTATGTAAGTAGTTGTTAATCAAATACTCGTAATTTTTTTAATATTTTATGGGTATAGATAGATATTTTACTAAAAAAATAAAAACTTTGATTACAACTTTTTTTTATCAATTTTTCCAATTTCCTTAAAAAAATTCAAGGTCAATTAAAATTATTCAAATATTCTACGTAATTATTCCGCACAAATATACTAATCAAGATACTTTAATTTTGTTCCTAAATATTTTATTTTAGTCCTTAAATGCTTCTATTTAGTTCCTTAATGTTTCATATTACTTTTTGTTGACGTGGATGCAAAAATATTTTTTTGTTACTATTAGTTTAAATTATGAGACCATCTTCAAGACCTATCTTTAAATTTTCAAGTGAGTCTTTTTTGTACGTATTATTCATTTATTCTTTTCAATTTAAACATCTTATAAGAATCCAACATCTCCTACCCAACACCAATAACTCTACTTCCTTACTTTTTTTTTTTTACATTTTAATGAAAAAAAAGTAGCAAAATGATCCACCAATTAAGGTATAGATATTGATTCTTATTTAGGAACCGAGTGCTTGTTTAAGAGTGTTACGATAATTCTCCAATGAAATATATCTCTGTTCGACTTGTAATATGAAACTTTAAATTTGATTAGTGCTAATACAAACACTAGACGCCACGTGGAAACCAGTAAGAAAGAGACTAAGTAAATTACAAACAAAAACACAACATTTGACAATCACTACCAGAGTTGCTAACAATTACTAACAAAAAGACTACTTTTCTAGATAGAATGCAGTATTATAATAAAAAAAAGTTTAAAAGACTAAAAATTTGATGAAGTGAAAATTCAAATGATCATACAATTGTCTATCTTCCAGCAATCAACTTACCAACATCTCACATTTTAAAGATAAATTTGATGGTTTACTCAAAACTAAACCTACGTAGGTTATATGCATAGTTGTGGCACTCACTCTAAAGCGGACACGACCTTGGACCTTTACTTTACGGGATTAGTAAAATTAAAATAAAATTCACGTATTAATTAGGATTTTTTATTTTTTTTTTGTAAAATAAACATAAAGTGCCTAAATACGGTGCATATTCTAATGTTTTTAATTAATAAAATAAAAGTATTGATCATACGCATTACTGCGAAGGTAATCATACGCAAATCACGATCACAGTTGTTTTAACGTGACGTGGACTAGTTTTCATAAATCGATGAAAACGACAATTTTTTAATTTATTATTCTATTAAAATATCACCACCGACAGCGGGCGCTGCCCATGTGGCATAAAAGTTGTAACAATTATTCTAATAAAAATGCTAAAAAAGAAAAAAAGAAAACAAAACAAGAAGAAATGAAGCATCACATTATCTTATTCTTTTAGGCTAACTAACAAGACATGTTTTATACTAAATTCAATCAATGCTTTACTCGGTTACTTTTATTCATTTACTTTCGAATTGATTCAATTTTATTTATAATAATATAATCAAAGACTTTAAATATATAGTATCTTGAACAATTGTTTAAAACACCAATATTCCTTTTAAATTTTAAAATATTAAATGCTTCTAGTTTTATATTATGTTTTAATTTTAATTGCTCAACTTATATTTCCAAAGGCACATTTTATAATGATAAACGGTATGTTTTAGTCAGCAAGCACAGCTGGAAATTACGTATAATTTCTCATTGACTTGAGAAAAAGTTGAATAGAGAATGAGAGGGACAATAATGGATGGGTTGGCTAACCCACGTTACAGGTTAAAACTTAAAACAACTAATAACTAAAAGGTTAAGAATTAAGCCAGTGGACCCAAAGTCAATCAAATATAGATCTAACCACCCAAACCCTTTTTGCACACACAATATAGGAAAATTATAAACTCTAAATACGAACCTATTGTTTAATTACCTTGTGGAATACTCAATTTGGTTATCAGAGTTTTTTCATTTGTTTTGTTTTTATTGCTTTAAATAAATTTGTAAAGTGAAGTATCGTAGACAAAATGCAGAGTCGGCCTAACATTTTCGTAGGCTTTAAAAAAAAAGTTAAGATTAGGTTTTCATAAAACAGTTTTTTAAATCATTATAATTTTATTTGACTCTTATCTTTCATATCCTTAGAATTTTTTTAAACTTAATATTCAAAATAAATTTATGCTCCCCACTTATTCCCCACATGTAATAGAATGTCAAGAGAAAAAAGAGATTAGGGGAAACCAATCCGTTATTATTTTAATTATAATTTGGGAGCATTTACAATGTTGATAGAGAATATGTTAGATAAAACTTTTGAAGTAATTATTATAAAAAATAATAATTATATTATTGTAATTGATTGATGGAATAAAAAACATTTTATACCGTCAATGTGTTATACTTAAATTCTCAAAATAATAAATAATATAAATTGTATATTTTAATTAAGATTAATATGTATTGAAAAGTAAATCAAAGAAATCAATAGAATATTTGTTAATTAAGAAAGAAAAAGATAAAATGAAAACTTGTTTTTAAGGAAAAATCTTTATTTAAAAAATTGTCAATTAACTAATTAATATTTTGTTATTATTCTGCAAGGAAATTAAATAATGTTTTAAAAAAAAATACATTTTAACCTTATATTATATGGAAAGCTAAAGTAAGTGTTTACTTGATTCATGGGTTAGCTTTGACAACATGTGAATGAATTATTTTTTAATAAAAAATAACCAATTAAATTTAAGCACATTTATATATATCTTTTTTAAATAAGTTCCTTAATATTGTTTCAGTTTCAGTATTGTAATTATCAAGGAATCCATCACGTATTTAATTTTTATGGATAAAAAAAAACAGTTTCGTAATTTAATATGATTGAAGTGGGCATTTGATTTTAGTTAAATGTGAATGTCAACTTTAAACTGTTACATTCTCAAATTAGTTAGTGTTAATCGCACGTAAGGTTCTTTTGTTTTTGGGTGTGTCTTTCAAGTGGCAGTAAGTAATTAAAAGGAATTAAAAGATAATCATGTTCTTTTTGTCTTAATGGTATGTTAGGGTCAATAAACTATTGTCATGCTGCATTTTATTAGTTTCCGGCATTCTATGGTTTGATGTAATGTAATACATTTTATTTATTCTCAGTCAATGATTTATATTTTATGTGTGTATCTCATTTTTTTTTCTAATTATAATATTGATACAAAGTAATTTTATTAAAAATGATGATTAATTTTTGTTAGAGTAAATCTATATAAATCAAATATTTTTTTATTAATATGATTTATTTAACACTTAAAAATCAATTAAAATTCGAATCTCATTCCATTTGATTAAGAGACACACGTTATTTATGAATTATTGGTCATGTGTGTGCATCTCATGCTATCATCCCAGATATATTAATAGTAAATGTATGTCTGCCGATTTGATAAAATAAATAAGAAGTAGATGAAGCATGATCCATAGCTTATAAAAAAAAGAAATAGTAGTACTCAGAAGGAGTTAGTCAATAATTGAAGTAAAAAAAAAATGATTCGTAAGAATTGTTCCTGACTATACGTTAATTTAAAACATATTTTTTATTCAGGGTTCTTGGTATGGAAATTTTGTTCTACATTTTTTTTTGTAGATGCATAGTTGATAACTTGATGCCTATATTTGTAGTGGAAAAAAAGAAAACATAAGATTAATATTATTTATTTGGACGGTTATGATTCTTGTAGATTTAGTTTGATGCTGTAATTTTAGGAAGTACATCCAATGCAAGCTTGAACTTGTTACGCAGTTGAATTGTTGTTCTTCATCGTCTTTAGAATTTTCAAAGTACATTGGAAAAAGATGAAGTACACCAAATGTTGCACCGAAATAGTTCAGTGCTTGAATTTAAGCCATGTATGTAATCGGTTCCTGTATTTTTTTAATTATTAGATTAGATAATCAAAGTAAAGCAAATTAAAATTATTAGCAGAAAATGCCAATAATAAAATGTATCATAAATACCAAGAAGCTACAATAATTTCTATTTCCATGTTAACAATAATGTGAACACATATACAAATGTGCGATGACTAGGAAAATGTTCATAAACCATGCATAAAAAACCGAAAAGAGGATCCAAGCAAGAGCAGAAATGAAAGGACTCAGAAGGGGTCGTTACATTTACAACACAGACAAAACACTAAGTCTGGGGCAAAGATGTATAACAGAACAAACATACAGACATTTGGAAAATCTTGTTTAAATTTATAAAAGTAACTCATAATTATTTTAATCTATTTTAATAAGTTTATGAAAAAAATATTAAAATAAACTTTTTTTTAACTTATCAAATAGTAAAAATTACGATTAAATTTATGAATATTTTGTATTTATAAAAAAATCATTTAATACGTATTTAATGAATTAATTTTGATCTAAAGATACTCTTAATTCTTAATTACAAAAAGAGATATACTCCACGCCATACTTATGGTGAAAAAAACATGCAATAATGTTTTTAATAAATATTATGGTGAAAAAAATACTACATAGTATTTATTGAGGAGTATATATATATATATATATAGGAAAAGTGTTAAGTGCATAGTTGTAAAGACATAATCTACGCACGCCGCGTGAGATGATCCTACTTGCCAGTTCCTTGCCAACCCTTCTCTCTCTTTCCTCACACTTTCTCCAATCTAACAAGTGCCAGTGAATCCTGATCTGACCCCAATCACTCCAAATCAATATATAAATAAATAACCTAATAATTCGAAAAGTGTAAAGACTAAAAAGAATGGTTTTCCAATTTTAATTCCTAAAACAAAACCCGGTTCCTTCACCGACGAAATTTTAAATTTTTATTTTTTCTTCCTCCGAATTAGACATTAAATTAAATTAATGTAATAAACCCAAAAAAGAAATAGATCAATTTTGCTTTAGCATTATTCATTCATCACCAAACTCCAACTGGGCCCCACCTACCACCTCACTCTTTACTAACTCGTACTGCTTCATATTTTTATTTTTATTTATTATAATTTCGGTGTGTTTTTTTCCTCCTTTTTAATAATCTTAGCTTTGATTACTTTTCCTCTCGATCTCTCTGTCCCCCCCCCCCCCCTCTCTTCTTCCTCTTGTGTTGTTGTATCTCCTTCTCTCTTACGCGTCTTCATTTCCACTCACACACACAACACTCTCTCTCTCTCTCTCTTGTTCGTGTTCTCAGCACTTTCTCTCTCTAAAAGAATAGGACCAGCCGACGGTGGCTGCCTTCTGAAGGAATCAAAGTGCACACACTGCACGCACAACCCCAACACTCTCCTCTTTCTCTCTCTTTATTAAAGAAGGGAAATTGTGTTTTGTTGTTTTTCTTAGTTTTGCCCCGCAATCGGGAATTGCTTGTGTGTGGGAAGCAAAAAAAAAAAAAACAAACAGAAGAAGAGAGAGAGAGAGTGATTTTGGATCTTTTGGTTTTGTGTGGAGGAAGTGGGGTGTGATGTGGTGGTGTTGAGCAATGCAAGCGTGGATCTTTTTCTTCTGAAACAAAGAGGGGTTCTCGATTTGTAGAAGAAAAAGAAGAAGACTTTGTGAGTTCAAGAGTCAGTGATGCACACCGGAGGAAGACTCGTTGCTGGGTCCCACAACAGGAACGAGTTTGTGCTCATCAATGCTGATGATAATGGAAGGGTAACCTCTCTCTCTATCTCTTCTGAACTGTATAGGGTTTTTGTGACTTTTTTGTCCAAATAAATTTGTGCTCTATTTCTCTTCCGATCTCTTTTTCTACGCCAAAAAAGTGTCCATCTTTATTGTTTTTTGCACTGTCGGTGGTCTCTTGAAGCAGTCTATTGCGGTTTCTGTGGTTATCCTGTTCTTATTTTTAAGTTATTGGCTTGTGGGGTGGGGGTGTTTTTATGAACAAAAAGGGTGGTGAGTTAAAAATTGGATTTTTGGTTTTTGGGGGATAAGCTTCAGATTTAATTGATCGTGGTTCGGTTTGAGGGTTGACCCTTCTGGAGTGTGTCTGCAATGTGCGAACATTGTGTGTGATTTCGCTCGTGAGGTTAGCTGAGGATTAGTTGATTAGTGAGGGTGGAACAATTGCCAATGGTTTTATCAGATATTGGAAGATTTGATGTTGATGTGTGACCTGATTAGCTTTGAGGAGTTCAGTGAGAGGAGTGTGTGAATAAATTTGTCTATTTCCCTGCCTATGTGACTTGGATATGTACAACCTTTAAGTTGGGTAGGATTTTGTTAATGAGGAATGTTATTGGGTGATTGGATTGTTTAGTTTCTCCAATGATTGTAAATCAGGTGCTAATGACATTGTTGTTCTCTTGTTTTGTTGGTTTGGTTCTGCTCAGATTAAGTCTGTCCGAGAGCTGAGTGGACAGATATGCCAGATTTGTGGGGATGAGATAGAGATTACTGTGGATGGGGAGCCATTTGTTGCCTGCAATGAGTGTGCTTTCCCGGTTTGCCGGCCTTGCTATGAGTATGAAAGGCGTGAGGGGATCCAGGCTTGTCCTCAGTGCAATACCAGATACAAACGTATCAAAGGTGAGATTGGTTTTGTGCTTCCTTTCTTTGACTCTGGTATCTTGTTACTGTTGTGGAAGTTTTCTTACAGTGTTACCGAAGAATGAATTGCAGGTAGTCCCAGGGTTGAAGGCGATGAAGAGGAAGATGACACTGATGACTTGGACAATGAGTTTGATTATGGGGATGTTGATGCTCTGGGCCCACAACCAATGTCGGAATCCTTGTATTCTGGACGCCCTAATACTGGGCGAGGTGCTAATAACGGATCTGGCATGGCGACAAACTTGGAACATGGCTCAGCTCCTCAAAATTCTGACATACCGCTCCTGACTTATGGGGAGGAGGTAGTATATTGTTGAATTTCCCTTTTGGCGTGCCTGATTTTCATTTTGTGTGGGGATCACTTCACACTGGCAACTGATTCTAACGAATTACCGTTTTTGTTATTTATAGGATCCTGAGATATCTTCGAATAGCCACGCGCTAATTGTTCCGTCTCATATGAATCATGGAAACAGAGTCCATCCAATGCCTTATAATGATCCATCTATTCCATGTAAGTGCTGTACAATTGTCTAGTTCTGCATTGTTAAATTTTGTGTTGTCTGTATATATTCTCACCCTGGTCCTTCTTTTGTTATAGTGCAACCCAGACCCATGGCCCCCAAGAAAGACATTGCTGTGTATGGGTATGGAAGTGTGGCTTGGAAAGACCGCATGGAGGAATGGAAGAAAAGACAGAGTGACAAACTTCAGGTGGTGAAGCATGAAGGGAGCAATGATGGAAATTTTGGTGATGATTTTGAGGACTCTGATTTACCTATGTAAGTCTCCAATTCAACATTTTATTTTGCTTCATTTAAGTTCCTAATTATGCTCCATAATTAGAGTGGATACTAGTGCACCTCTTTACAACATCAAAGCCATATCATTTTGCATTAGGAAAACATTTAAGACTCCAAAACAATGTAATGGCAATAGGTGGTTGTTGGATACATGCATACGTCTTAGCCATGAAATCTGTTATTGTTTTGTTAGTTAGGTGTTGCAGTGTATGCATGTGCACTTGAGGCAGGGGGATGCAAGTTTAACTAGAATGGAACAATTATATTTCTCTAATTTTTCTACCGGATACTTTTGCTTTGGGTATTGACATTTTTATCAATATATTATAACAGGATGGATGAAGGCAGACAGCCACTTTCTCGGAAGCTACCAATCCCTTCAAGCAAGATAAATCCTTACAGAATGATTATAGTACTCCGCCTTGTTGTCCTTGGGCTCTTTTTCCATTACAGAATTCTCCACCCAGTTAATGATGCATATGGCTTGTGGTTGACATCAGTCATCTGTGAAATATGGTTTGCTGTATCATGGATAATGGATCAGTTTCCAAAATGGTACCCAATACAGCGAGAAACATACCTTGATCGTCTGTCGCTCAGGTAATTGAGCCTACCTACCATATCTGGTGATTTTTTTTTCTTGATTTGCATTTATTCTGTACCCAAGTATATCTCATTCTAATTTTCATGCTTAAAAGTCCTACTATGTTGCTCAAGATTGGCTTTTTACATTGCTGCAGGTATGAAAAAGAAGGGAAGCCATCTGAGTTGTCCAGTGTAGACGTCTTTGTCAGTACTGTCGATCCCATGAAAGAACCTCCGCTGATTACAGCAAACACTGTTCTGTCTATCCTTGCTGTTGATTATCCAGTTGATAAAGTTGCATGCTATGTCTCAGATGATGGTGCTGCTATGCTTACTTTTGAAGCACTGTCTGAGACATCTGAATTTGCTAGGAGATGGGTTCCATTCTGTAAGAAATACAATATTGAGCCCCGGGCACCAGAATGGTACTTTGGTCAGAAGATGGACTATCTGAAAAATAAAGTACACCCTGCATTTGTCAGGGAAAGGAGAGCAATGAAGGTGTCAACTTTTTCTTTTTAAGTAATTTGCTTCTTGTGCTAAAAGATGCAACCATTTGACTCTGCTAATGGTCTTTTTCATTTTGGCTGTTACAGAGGGATTATGAAGAATTTAAGGTGAGGATTAACAGTTTGGTGGCAACAGCACAAAAGGTTCCTGAGGATGGATGGACCATGCAAGATGGGACTCCTTGGCCTGGAAATAATGTGAGGGATCATCCTGGCATGATTCAGGTAAGAAGATATATCAGTTTAACAAACATCGAAAATAGTGTTTGCATATGATATTGTTGGGCATCTCATGGATGATTTTGAAAACTTTTTGCCCTTTATTTTGTTTTCTGTTAAATCAAGAAGAATTTGGGTTTTCTTGGCTTTTGAAAGGTTGTCTGGTTGATATTTGTTTCCCCTGTATATATACATTCCTTTGCCTGATGTTCAAACTAATTTGCATTATAGAATGTAAGCAATCTTGCATTGCAAGTAGACCTGCTCATGCCACCTTTCTGCTTTAGCTAGAGAATTTGGATCCTAGTCAACACATTTCACTGTCTTCTGAGTTAGAAATGCTAAAATTCTTTTTGTATTTTACAGGTCTTCCTTGGTCAGGATGGTGTGCGTGATGTTGAAGGAAATGAGCTACCCCGCTTGGTCTATGTTTCTAGAGAAAAGAGGCCAGGGTTTGATCACCACAAAAAGGCTGGTGCAATGAATGCTCTGGTAAGTATCAATTCACTTTTATTTTGGTTCAGCTTCAGATGATGTTCCATTGACCTTAAATAACTTGTTTTTGTAATGATATTAAATATGTGAAGGTGCGGGCATCAGCAATTATCACAAATGCACCGTATCTTCTGAATGTTGATTGTGATCACTACATTAACAATAGCAAGGCACTTAGAGAAGCTATGTGTTTTATGATGGACCCTCAACTTGGGAAAAAGGTTTGCTATGTGCAATTTCCTCAGAGATTTGATGGAATTGATAGACATGATAGATATTCAAACAGAAATGTGGTATTTTTCGATGTAAGTTTTCTCTTCCAATTTTCTTTGCTTGTTTGACTGCTTTTCTTTTGGTTCTTTAGTATGACAGCTTCTAACTCCCCAATTGAAAACAGATTAACATGAAAGGATTGGATGGGATACAAGGTCCAATATATGTCGGAACGGGATGTGTTTTCAGAAGGTATGCACTTTATGGATATGATGCACCTGCCAAGAAGAAACCACCGAGCAAAACTTGTAACTGTTGGCCAAAGTGGTGCTGCCTATGTTGTGGCTCTAGAAAGAAAAAGAATGCCAACACTAAGAAGGAGAAAAAGAGGAAGGTGAAGCACAGTGAAGCATCAAAGCAGATACATGCACTTGAAAATATTGAGGCAGGGAATGAAGGTTAGGATTTTGTATGATGTGGCTATCCTTACAAATCAAAATACATACTGTGAGAAATTTCCTTGATAATAATACTAAATCTTTTCCAGGAACCAACAATGAGAAGACATCCAATCTGACTCAAACAAAGTTGGAGAAGAGGTTTGGACAGTCTCCAGTATTTGTGGCCTCCACACTCTTGGATAATGGTGGAGTTCCACAGGGCGTGAGTCCTGCATCACTTTTAAAAGAAGCCATCCAAGTCATCAGTTGTGGTTATGAAGACAAAACTGAATGGGGAAAAGAAGTAAGTATCATAGAAAGAAATTTGTTTTGTAAATTCTTTTTGAAAAATTAGTCTTCTCATTCTTATATTTCTTCTCTTGCTCATAATCGTTGGCTTGCTACCAGGTTGGGTGGATATATGGTTCTGTGACAGAGGATATCTTGACTGGATTTAAAATGCATTGCCATGGTTGGCGGTCTGTGTATTGCATTCCTAAGCGGCCTGCATTCAAGGGGTCTGCGCCTATCAACCTTTCAGATCGTCTGCATCAAGTTCTTCGGTGGGCTCTTGGGTCTGTTGAGATTTTTTTCAGCAGACATTGTCCAATCTGGTATGGTTATGGTGGTGGGTTGAAATGGTTGGAACGATTTTCCTACATTAACTCAGTTGTATATCCCTGGACTTCCCTCCCACTGCTTGTCTACTGTACTTTACCAGCCATATGCCTTCTGACTGGAAAATTTATTGTACCTGAGGTATGCTTATATGTCTTCTGACTGGAAAATCTATTTGTCTGTCAGTGAAGAAATCACTTTCGTATTTTTCCTTGCCCAACTAGGGAATTAAAACAAACGAAAATGTAGTATTTGGATTGTTGAGATTAAGGCTAGGATCTAGCTCCTCTGAAGTGTAGGTGAACTTTAGAGGGAATAGCGAGGGGTTGTTGGAAAATCTAGAGTAGAGTAGATTTTATAATCTAAGCCTTTGATTTTATAATCAATGGTTATAAAGCTGGATTTTCCCTTTTGATGTGCACTCACCATACAGAAGCTAAATTCATAATGCTACATGTGGGAAAACTAGAATGAAAATGATTTTGGAGCATCTCAATACTCGTATCTGTGACCTTGCCATCTTGAAACTATTTTGGAGGTTATTGGCATTGCATATTACTGCGTCATTTGTGTTCCTGTAATTTTAAACAGTTGGATTTTACTTCAAATAATAAAAGCGATAGGTATAGACTTGTTAGGTTACTAACATCCAAATTTCTGTCTCAAATGCAGATTAGCAACTATGCCAGTATTGTGTTCATGGCCCTCTTCATATCCATTGCAGCAACTGGCATCCTTGAGATGCAATGGGGCGGTGTTAGCATAGACGACTGGTGGAGGAACGAACAGTTTTGGGTGATCGGAGGTGTATCTTCTCATCTTTTTGCCCTATTTCAGGGTTTACTGAAGGTCTTGGCTGGTGTGAACACAAACTTCACTGTGACGTCAAAAGCAGCAGATGATGGAGAATTCTCAGAACTCTACATCTTCAAGTGGACATCACTCTTGATCCCTCCAATGACCCTACTAATCATGAATATTGTTGGGGTGGTTGTTGGGGTCTCAGATGCCATCAACAATGGTTATGATTCATGGGGACCTCTCTTTGGTAGATTGTTCTTTGCATTGTGGGTGATCCTCCATCTCTACCCCTTCTTGAAGGGGTTGCTTGGAAAACAAGATAGAATGCCAACCATTATATTGGTTTGGTCAATCCTTCTGGCCTCCATCTTGACTCTCATGTGGGTCAGAATTAACCCGTTTGTGTCAAGAGACGGCCCCGTGTTAGAAATTTGTGGATTGAATTGTGACGAGTCTTGAATAAAGAAAAGCTGAAGAAGAAGGTTAGTTATTTTTCAGCTACACTGCAGTCATGTTGAAGAATGTAGCACATCATGCTTCACAAAGTTGCACGAATTTTCGGATGGAAGTTTTATTTTTCGGGTGTGTAGAGATTAAAGAGAGGAAGGGGAGGGGGCTGACACATTGTTACCTTGTAATAGGGGTTTTTCATTTATTCTTTGATTATATTTTCTGTGGGTTTTAGTGTTATTCTCTTTACAGTTTCATGTATTATAAGAAAGAGGCATTGAATGATAAATTATTCCCTCTTCATAATGGGGGATCCTCAGTCTCAAGAAATTAGTTGTCATATTTTAAGGTATGGTTCTTGTTCTTGTTTAAAACCTTTTGGGACATGGGCTATCTTCATTTGTAATACCGTCAAAACTATGGATGTTCTTGTTCCTCAGATGTGTTTTTGTGTTTTTATTATTTAACACTCGGGAACCTTTTGGGAAATTCAATTATTGAATGCTTGGTTGGCAGAAGAAACATGTGTTATGGAGTTTGTTCCTGCAAGTTGCTTTTTCAAATTTATTTTGTATCTTTTCCTGGTCAACCCCACCACTAAAAATAGTAACGTTATTGCAAACCGAGGGATAGCTATTTGACTATTTCAAATTCAAGATCTGGTCATCACCATTGGCACAATTATTAGATTTGCTAATAACTTCTAAGAAGGAAAATCAAGGTCCTTATGTAAACAAAAATTAAGGCTTTACTGAAACTCCATGAAAGTCACGAAAAGGTTAGCAAAATTCTTCACTGCGAGAAAGCAATTCTAATAATGAAATGTCCTGGCTGCTCACTTTTAATATATTTAAAGTATGAAATAGTTTTATATCATAAATTAATAATTTTATTATACTTGCTGATTTATTATTAAAGTGGAAAGTTATTTAAAGTTGTTTTTACAATGACATAGCATAGCCTATTTTCTCTTGACATTGGAATTCAGATGACACGATCCATTTAGTGCCAAGTTCCTGTGATTATTTTCCTCTTTTTTTATGGGAGAGAAATGTGCTTGAGCTCAACTCTGAATACTATTTTGTCGGTTACTCATTTATCGGATAACTTGTGCCAGGATAAAAAGAAAGGGCTAAAATGGCTAAAACGAGGATTCTGAGTTAAATCAGTGAGCATTCGTACTGTTTTTGAAATATTTTCCCAACAGCCTGGCCTAAAATTTGCTGGCTCACCCATTTTTATTTTCCAAAATGTGGAGTCAGAAAATAATGACTAATTACTGAAAAATTGTATGTATTACTAGTATTTTTTAGCATATGTGGAGGTTACTGTTATTGGTAGACATGATAATTAAATTCAACATAAAGTCCACAAGATCCATTATTGAGGGGGGTGGGGGGGTTGGAAGGTTTGCCCCATACCAAGTGCACTTGATCCAATCTCATTTGCATAAGTCCATGCCACTATTATCTTCTTTATAAGTATAAAACAGTAATGTGAGACTTTCACCTTTTAGAATATTCACATTTTTTCTTTGTTGAAACTATTCTTCATATAATACAACGTAATTTACATTAAATGCAAAATAATTTAAATTTCTTCTTATTGAGATGATATCAAACTACTTACTGGTTAATTTTTTATATAATGACTAATTTTATGTCAATTATTGATTTTTTGTTTAGCAGTCTCAATGGCCAAGGAGAAGGTGCGAGTTTTTATCTGAAAAGAAAAGGAAAAAAAGGTTGGTGTGTGTGAGCCAGGGCAGAGTATGAGCATCGGATGGTTTTCAGTTTCAGTAAATCTAATTGGGATGGCACTGTGGTCTATGGTACGTAGTTTTGGTATCTGCTAAAAAGTAATATCTATAGCTGAAAAATCGATCATTTTAAAAACTTATTCAATTATTTTTTCTCTGTCAATTTAACCAAACATGGCCACTTTTATTTAGCTCTGGAACGAATTGCATTAGGGAATGGTGAATGTTATGTTTTTTTTTATGGCCTTTGTTGAATGCACATGATGGTATCAGTCCCTTGCAAACAATATTTAATTTACCTAGTGCATGTGAGCTTTGTGTGTGTTGTATGTTCTGTTCTATAACACGTACACAATCTTTTTTTTTTTTTTTGGTGTTGCATAGCATTTTTTGTATAATCATTAAGCACATGAATTAATTGAAGTCGAATTTTAGATATACAGTCACGTTAAATAACTTTGAAAAATAACCTTTTTTTCTTATAATAATTCTATTTAATTCCAACATAGTTACTTTCGGTAAAAGATATATATGGTCTAAAGTAAAACAAACACTTCTAAGTAAGAGTTGAGAAATCGTGAGGTGATAATTTACACAATTGCTTTGCTTCCACGTTCCAAGTTTCTTGACTTGCATAAGTTAACTAATGCTTTAATCTCAAGGAAAGCGCGTGAGAGAAAGAAAAACCAAAAAAATTGGGAGAGCCCTGTTGATAAAATTAATGTTTGATTAATTTTAATAAAGAAAACAAGTTTACTTAGTCAAATAAAGGTTCAGACAACCAAAACCTCACAAATTGTGTCCTTGAATCAACTCTTCCACTTTTTTTTCCCCCCTTTTTCTCCCCTTCCTTTCCAAAAACAAAAATACTCTGGGAAAGTTTTTCGGCACGTAATTAACTTACCCTTTTAGAAACTTAAGAAAGAGAGAAAAATGAAATGAATGACGCGGATAGAAGAATTCTTGGTAATCATTTTTATAAAGTTCGTTTATTGGAATAGTTTATGTTATATTATTAAATATTTATTTTATTAATTAATATAAAATGAAAGAGTCTAAATTATATATAAGAGGCAAAATCATTGAAGTGTTTAATTAGGAGTTTGGAAAAAGAGAAAACAGTCAAACATGTTTTATTAGGCAAAATCGTCATTATTATTATTGGTCAAAAGAACTTGAACAAATTTGAAGTTTTCCCAAGAGTTTCAGAAAGTGGACTCTTTCCTGATAAAAACAAAAACAAAAAAAATATTGTTTAGAAAAAGAAAATCATTTGAATAGTAAATTCCACGTATCTCTATCAAGGTGTGTTCCAATTTCTACACGGGCAGCGAATTAGCCAAATGCGGCTGATCCATGACTTGGGTCAACTCAACTCAAGCTGATATACCACGTCTACTCTATCATTCAACTTCTGAGTAATGATAAAAACAAGATATGACTAACAGTATTCTTAAAATATAAGTTAAAAAATAAAAAATATTTATGGTAGAAATTATAAGAATATATATATATATATAATATAATTTTATGTATTTTAATAAAAAAATTCTTTTTTTTTTTAATTTCGTATTTAATGTCCTAAGAATACCAGGAAAAAAAACAGTAAAGTCCTAAACTGTTTAGGACCTTTAGTGCATTATTACCTAAAAGAAGGTTTTTCTAATTATAGTTCCCGTTGGATTGCCGACCAATAAGTCAAAGATGAGATCACAAAGATCAATCCAACGGTCACGACTCGTTTTTGAAAAGTACGGAAACATTGGACGATTCTGATTCATGCATTAAATAAATAATGAATAATATAAGATTGTCAGCTTCATAGAACCAACCTCGTAGTTTCTATCCAGCTGGTCTCGTTCTTTTCTAAATCAAAACTCACACAACACAACCCAGAAAACACGCTAAATGCTAAAGTACATAATAATACGATGCTTATTTGTTGGGCTGTAGAAAAACACACGCATATTATTATCATCAAGAGTGGGTTCTAAGTGCATGTGTTAACACAAATCTCTAATGGCAGAAGCACCCTGTCGTTCTTCTTCGCGTAAGGGTAAGAGTAAGGTCGTGAAGGATCACTGCTTGGTGATAACTGAGTCTGACGTGGACGCGGCACAGAACCTTTCAGGAAGCAAGAGGAGCAGAAGCATGGATGAAGAAAAGGGAGAAGAGGTTGGTCAGAGGCTAAGTAATATTATAATGGCGAAAATACAAGAGATTTTTGGGAATGATATAGATATAGAGGTTTTTCCAACGAAGAAGCAAAGGAGATATCGGTCTCTTGTGAGTATTTACATGGTCACTAGGCCGGTTAATGCTGGAAACGATAGATTAAGGGTGAAGGCATGAGAAGTGATGACAAAGTAAGGGTAATTAATATATACTAATATATATTAAACCCTCAACTATAGTTTTAATAATTTTTAACTGGGTCAGTCCCAGATTTTTGTTTTGTAGAAAAGTTTCTCTCGATCGCAACTTCAACTTCAGTTGTACTCTTTCTATATAGAGAAATGTCTCAGCAGCAGTAGTGTTGCGTTTTGTCGTTAATCCGTTAGATAGTGCATGTTGATTTAATATTATCGATTGCTGATGAAGAATGATGCAAATTAAGTACGTCTCTTGATTTGGCAGTTTGTTTAAATTCATCCACCCGAAGCTTTCATATAGAGTTCTCCAATTAACGCCTTTCATTTTCTCTTATTAATTAGTTCATTCTATGGTGAGGTCGTGAGGGGAATTGCTTTAATTTGGGTTTTCATCAACGAGTGAATGTTTAACGTAATTTTGTAGCTTCTTCCGAGAGTAATTAACTGGTTTTTGTTTTCTTTTTGGTGTGTGTGTATACTTGGGTAAGACCTATGACCTATGATTCTTCTAATGGTGATGGAGGAACGAAAGATAAATTTCTCAGGTCTACACAGTCTCCACATATGCAAATGCGATGTGGTGTTTGTTAATGGATCGAAGCTAGCTAGCTATAAAGGATTAAATGAGCAACACATTGATGATAATACTTAGTTTGTTGACTTATTAATTGCGAAATGCAAAGGTTCAGAAGTTTGGTTTTGCACACAATTTTTGAATTGTTATCTGTTTCTTTTTTGTCAGCCTTAATTCAGAAATGAATCAAGAGTACTTGGATAGTAATGAAAACTGACGGAGATCGATCGACACTTGGTCATGCTAAGAAATCTTATATATTAGCATCTTGTAAATTAACTAGGACTTTTGTTGCTCTTAATTAGATCATGTTTCGTCTCATTTTCCTTGGGGAGCGAATTACAGAAGAAAGCACATGAGATATCTCGATCAACGGCAAGTTGTTATTTACATTGCTCAAGGAAGTATCAGTTGCTGCATTTATGTTTAAGCTTTCCCACTTCGTCCCTCGATCCAAATTCTAAAGAGCTTCATCTTCAAAATACTTAGAATACTAAATTAATCAGCCAGTGCTAAACACACACACACATAAAATACATGACGTAGTTATGTGATCATATATTAAATAATCTTAATGTATGATTATATACTTTAGAGTTAAGTTTTCGCAACTTTAAAATAAGAATTATTTTTATTTGATGTACACTATATTTATATAAGAAGGATAATATTGCAATTCATGCTTGGATATTTTACAACACATTTTTATAATTTATTTTTCTTTCCTTTTTCCTCTTTCTAATAGATATTTCACTTTATCTCACATTTCTTTCTTTTGTTCTTCCTATCTTTATCATTTGCTATAAGGTATGTTGTAACAAGAGATTCTACCTTAATTGTTTGAGAATGTATAAATTGTTGTAAATTCTTTTATACCAAAGTTCAATTTCTATGAATTAAAAAGTATTATTTATTAAATGAAAATGAATTAGACAATATAAGGATTCAGCATCTTTTTAATTTTTACAATTTTCAACATCTATCCTTAACATTGGCCAAAAATTAATCTAGAAATTCTATTGTTGATGATTTATACCAAAAAAAATAATATTATAATTAGGAGATAGAAATATAACAAAGATAGAGAAAAAAATAAGTTATTAGAAAAAAGTCATAAAAATAAGTTTTAAGAATATATATATATATAAGATATAGAATATATATATATATATATATATATATATATATATATATGTAGTTAGGTGTACTCGACAAATTTTAGAAGAAAAATAATGTCGCTGATAAAAAAGAAAAAGAAAAAGAAAAAGGGAAATTATATTTGGCGTGACTCACGTGACTAAAAAAGAAGTAGGTATATAAAGTATACACCTTCTGGGATGAATATCCTGGGAGTACCAATTCGTGAGAACAAGTATCCTGGACGAGGCACAAGTAAGAAAGTTGCTCTTTCGAAGATGAGCATAAAAATGAAGAGCATGGGGTTATAAACAAATTAAGCGGAAGATGTTGCTGCCTGGTTGGAAGAAGGGTATTCTGGATCGATGCCGAACCTCAATGCAGACCTATACTTCCAGCAATTCAGAAGGGCCTTATCATAGCTGAGGAGAGAGGACCAACAACGGATTTGACACAACTCTTAACTGATTGGTTCAGGATTCCAATCTTGGCTTTTAGCCAGGATAACTTTTTACTAATATCATTGATGAAAAAAAAAATAAAAACATTTGTGAGTCTGATTCACAACTTGGTGACAGTTTTTCGCATAAAAAACAAATAATTTTACTGATTCTTTTTCTTTTTGCTGTTTGAATCTGTCGAAATTTTTTGTATCATCAACAGCTTATAGCTTGTTTGTTATGATGAATGTCAAATCTTATTATTCTGTTCACGCGGATGATCAAATTTTACCGATCAATCAAGATGTATGATTAATGATAATTCTGGACCTATGTGAGGTGGAGAGAACCTGACTACGGAGGCAACGACAATGGGTTGAAGTTTAGTGGAGGATGATTTGGACTAGGGGGTTCAGGGTGTGAGAACAAATTTGTTTCTTTTTTAATAATTTATTTTTAAAAAAATAAAAGTCTGATGAGACAGTTTTAATCTCAATGTATTAATCTCAAAACTATTCATTATAATTTAGGGCTAGTGCACTTTACTCTCCAAAGTGCTTGCATGCACTTTAGAGGAGCATATTCCATTTTAAAACTATGTGCTTTACGTCAACATTTTATTGCTTGGGCCCACTGTTAATTTTTTTTTACCCTTATATGTTAACATTATTGACAGTACTAGTAGTATTATATTTCTTGGGGTCTAGGTTCAAAAGTACGAACTAGGGAAGGAGGGCATCCACTGAAATCATACACGGGTCACGGGCGACTTTAGGTGTCATTATGGCTTTATCGTATAAAAAATAGAAACTTTCACATTGTTTTCGTAGGAAAATAATTGAAGTTCCATAAAAAGCCCAAAAACTGATCATAAATATCGCCAACATCAGGACATTATCATTTCTGTAATCATACATCTAATACAATTCATGAATCCTAAAAACTAGAACTTAATGGATGAAAACTAAGACCACAAAATAATGCATATTGTATCTTCAGGAGCCTCGAGGCATGTATGAACTTCAAACTTCCCCTTTAAACTTGGCTTCGTACAACTCTGGTTGCTGCAAAACAAACAATCTCTTGAAATAAATAAAGAAAAGTTTCATTATATAACATTAGGAACTATAAATCTAAAGGGGGGGGGGGGGGGGGGGCAGAAAAAGGGAAGAGAGAACAGAGACGACATTCAGGCCACACATGATATCATGGTAATGTGATTATCGGATATGATGATATAAATACTCTTACCCAATAAGACTACAGGAATTCTTATATTCTAACCCGCGGAAAAAAATTTCAGAAATATACACAACCATAGAGCGTTATAACATCCCAAACATTGCAGGAGAGACGACTGAAAAACCTGCTGATACTAAGCCTCACGTGGCGTAGCCCAAGGGTCTGAACTGAAATATGTTAATGCACAAGGATAACCAGTAGGATGGTATTTGAATAAGAGGACACCTAATTAGACATCTGAAAAAGATAATATAATCCTAGAAAAGAAATACCTCTCAAGTAAAATAAATAAGTTCAACTCCGACTATTTCATGCATCTGATGAAAAGTATATGAAAATTCCTATTTATGGATCTCTTTCTGTCCTTGGTGTCTGGTTGGTCATGGGTTCAAATCTGGAATCAGTCTTTTTGCATATGCAAGGGTAAGACTCCTCCCCTTCCGCATAGCAAGGAGCCTCTGGGGACTGGGATACATTAGTATTTTTTTAATGCAAATCATTTATTAATCCTTCTGTACAGAAATGTCATCTTGTTCTCAAGATTTTGGCAAATATCATTAAAAAAAAAAAAATTAAAAACAAAAAAAAGATCAAACACCTAATTTATTATTTATTATTATAAATCACATTTTCAAGTCCAAAGGCATGAAAGGTGGAACTCATGAATAAAAAGATTACCATGAAGACAGCAGAAATTAACCTGCGTGCAAACCATCTCAAGTGCATTGCATGTTGAGCAGCACTTGCTGCTTCCACTGTATCAAACCGCAAATACACAAAACCTGCACTTTTTCTGTATGTGTGAAACCAATTAATGAATTGTAACTCACATGTAATGTGGAATTTTTTCTTTTTTTTTTAAAAAAAAGTAAAAGCACGCAGTAAAATTTTTCATGATTATTGAAGTGTGTTGCACATTCATGAGCTTACTTGTCAACAAAAATATGCTTCACTCGGCCATATTTAGAACACTCTTCCTCTACGTCCTCTTTAATGTCTATATCAAAATCTGGTTCCGTCTGCATTGCAATGTTTGCCATCAGTACTTTGTTAAATGAAAAATCACATGGTGGAAGTATATAATTAGATAACCACAGACCTCAGTGCTCGGATCAAACATATTCTTTAAAAGTAAACACTCGCTGGGGTTTCCTACAGGTTCTACCACTGGATTAGGCATGACTAGCGTTGGTAGAACTGGTGCACCAATAGGCAAGCTGATAGCCTGCTGAGCAGGAACTGAGCCATTCACAACAGGCAAACCTATGCTGCAAAGTAGAAAACTGTGAAGATAATGAACAGATTTACAAAAATGAGCAATATTATTAACGACATACCTTGCAGGGTCTGCGCCAGCCAGCCTCTGCATAAGCAATGCTCTTGAGTGAGCATTTAAAGTCTGCATAGCAAAGCACAGCTCATAAGCAAGGTCTTCATTATGAATAAATAACATTGTTAGTATACCAGGGGGAAACAACAACAAAGATGTAGGAACAGAGAAGCTTCCTAAACACCCTCAGACCTGTCCCCGACTAGAAAGAAAAATTGTTTGAGTGCAAAAACAGAGTGAAAATGCAGAAAAGAAATCAATCTTAATCTAATTTGAGAAGAAGGAAACCTGACAGCACCTGCTTCTAAACTATGTCCAGATTAAGCAAGGAAAAAAGTGATTCTATGATACAACATTTTTAGAGCTTTTGCTTAGAAGATAACATTTTAACACCTGAGGGGAAAAAAAAACAAATTTTTTGAAGAGTTTGCATTGATGACTATAATTTTTTTAAACATATCTTTTAACAGAAAAAAGGGCCTTTTTCTTTGAAGCACAAACAACTCTAGTAAATTTGCAATATTGCATGATGAGGTATAGATTTAAAATTTTAAATGGCACATCGCCAGTTTTTGAATATTTTATATAACAGAAGCAAACTTACCAATCCACCTTCATCGTCATCCAAGTCTGCAGATTTTGCAGTTGCATCTTGGCTTGCAACATGATCTGTTACACATGAAACCTGAATTTGATGCTCAATATCAGTCAGTCACAAACAAAAGAACTGAGAATTATCATCAACAAAATTGAAAACAAACAAGTGAAAAACAAAATGAACAACACATATTTCTACCTTGATAGTCCTGCCAGCAATCTCCAATTTTCCATTTAAACTCTGAGCAGCCTTGGCATGTTCTAGATGAGTAAACTGTCCAATGAATGCAAATAATTAGATAACAATGCTACCTGAATCAAAATTACTAAAAGTTAAGAGTTAGAAACGAACTTGAACAAACCCAAAACCCTTGCAGTGTCCTGTTTCCAAATCAAGAGGCAGTTGGACAACCTCAACCGGACCAAATGGTTCAAAAATCTAAAACACGAAAAACAAAGTATATCAAATGATGATAATCTACCAATAAGATTCAAATTGGTGATAACCTACCAATATACTAGATCCAGATAAGAGAAACTTAATTGAATGTTTCTAGGGAGATATGAATTTTGTAAAGTTAATGGTATTCAATAAAATCATGTGCATTTGTATTCCTAATAAATGTAGCAAAGACCAAAAAAGAAATATGCCTTATGCCGAAACTCTCCATCCACAACACAACAGCCAATAAGACAGCAACAAAAGTAAAATACCTCCCGCAGCTGACTCTCAGTCATGTTGAAGTGAAGATTTCCCACATACAATTTTCTGTCCACAGCTCCATAGGGCCCAGCTACACCGGCCGCTCCACCAGAAGCATTAGATTGAACAAGGTTCTTTTCAGCTTCAGAAGGTTTCACCATTACAGGTTGCCCAAGAAGAAGTTGGCCAGAGAGAGCAATAGCCATTGGCACTGACATCGCATCATAAAATTCAATATACCTGCATCCTCATCAAGAACTTGCATCAAGTTTTCAGAACTAATAAACAAAGTTGCAATCAAAACTTACAAAGCATACAGCAAAGAGATGTAGGGAAACAAAAACTCTAGTGCAGACAGCTCAAGCTGAGTTTCATTTAGCCTGTCATAATAAACATTATAAGCTAAAGCATGTATTAATTATTAAATTGACAATTCAATCAGAAGAGAATAAGAGAAAACGATATGAGAATATAGGAAGGAAACCATCGAGACCAATGTTTTTAAAAACGGACCAGTCATTGAACTAATCAAGGCACTGATCCAGGGTTCAATGTTCAGCCATGGTCGAACTGGCATTAATAAAATAATAGTAATTCAATAATGCATAAAATAATATGAAAACATAATATAAATTTATAAAACTAAAAATAAAACATAATGCTATAGATTCTTAATATTCAAAGTACACACAAAAGTTCAAACCAAAATCTAAGTTTCAACAATACACAACAATGCTCATTAACCATAATAACTTTAGGTTCATTTTTCATGTTTTTATGGAAAACAAATCAAAATAACATTATATTAAGCATTTTCCATTAACCCGTTGTAAACCAGTGTTCTGGTCTGACCAGTTTTCAGAACAGTGATTGAGACAGGAAGAGGCAGAATTAGCAACAGTAACAGACTTTGGCTATATATGTATACATGAGAAAATCCAATCCTAAGAAAAGAAATCAAACCAAAAACTGGCAGCTGGCTTTGCTCAATAACTCACTTGTAGCTACTCATCTAGCTACTTATAGTCAATAATAGTAAAAGTCAAACAGAACCAAATCCATGAGCATCTCATCTAGCTACTTATAGTCATTCTTCTAAAAAAAAATAAAAATAGAGATATATAGAAAAGGAGAGTAAAATTTCCTCCATATCAACCTTACCAAGCCCCACAACCAATACAAGGGGCTTCCAATTAATAAATGGAGGAAAATAAACTAAAAGGAGTATCAGCACACAAATGAAATCCTCATTGTATGGCATGCAGAGGAAGAAAATTGGGAATAGGACCAAACAGAAAACTAGGATTATGTCATCTACCTTGAGTGCGCAGCATGAATTGATTAAACATGAGTGCAAGGTATTCCCACCATCCCTCATCATTATCGCATTGCTAGTCCATTTAAAGATACAGTTAAACATGATTCTTGGAAGTTCATATCCTAATACCACAATAGCACATACATTTAAACAATAAATTATTTGACAATAAAACACATACCCAACTCCTTTAGATCGTCTTGAGTTCCTATCCATGATCAGACGGACATCTCTCACCTAAAATGAAAGGAAAGAACATTAAACTTGACGGATGAAGTACCTCATACAAAGGCAAATATATAACATTCACCCTAAGCATGCAAACCAAACACCAAATTTGTGACGTTGAAAATATCATCATGTAATGTAACCCCATATTCATTCATCGCACAAACGAATGTTGAGACATAACAAAGTTGCTCTCCTACTTAAAACTGAAGGCAGAGGACAATATACTGCAACAGAAACCAAATGTCTCAGAATAAGAAGCATTCAGTATGCTTGTAAGAACTTCTACATTGTATATAATTGTTATCACTACTCATGAATGAGAAACAACAATATACTAAATACAAAGCATAAAATATGATAATATTAATAGTTTAAATGACAACAGAAGTCAATAAAGTTCCAATGGAGACAAAAATGGTTTGATAGGCAAGTCATCACAGTTCCAATGGCAAAAGTACATCAAATTTAATAGCAACTGACCTTGCCAGCTTTTGAAAAGAACTCATACACATCTCTCTCTGTTGCTTTTAACGGCATCTGAAACCACCACAGGGCAAATAGCCAATCATCAGAACAAGACACCAAATATGTAGAACTTGTATATTCATATAATTTAAAACAAACAAAAATAGGAACTTCCAATCAACCTGGTAGGCAAAAACAGTTCTCTGATCCCTTTCTGGGTCAGCCTCAGGTTCTGAGGCCTCTTTCTTAACCCTAAATCTCCTGCAACTCAAATTATAATAAGGTTATTAAAAAAATAAAAGAGAAGTTCATATTAGTTAATTTAGAATCTTGCTAAATCTTAGAGTCAGAGTAGCCAAATGAATGCCTATGGCCCCAAGATAAGAGGTGTCACCACCTATTGGGACCATAGGAGTATCTTTCTGGTTCAAAAGAGAAACACCTTTATATCATATTTATAAATCATAACAGTAGAAAAAGCCTAGCCAACTAACTTTACAATGAGATACTAAAGGGTGTGATATTTATCATATAAAAAGAATAACTAGTTTTGGGACACTTAGCAGCAAGGAACTTAGCATCTAGTGAGTTGCACACATCAATGTAACATATTTCAAGGAAAGTAGTCAAAGGTGAAAATTTCCCTTTAGGCACCAAGGGATTTTAATGCCTTGAGGTGATGGGCACTTAAAACTTAAAAGTATACACCTTAGTAAAGAAAACAGAGATATGTTAATGCCTTGTGGTACCATACCGATGATATGATTGATATAGATTCTCAGGCCACCTCAAGGTCATTAATGGAGTGAGAATTGCAAACAGCAAAATCACATATTAGAGTATTATAAGGAGCTGCAGTTATTCAACTACAGACTCATCTAGCTTCTAGTAGAAGTTAGTTAGACAGTTACTGTTAGACTAACAGAATTGTCTATATATTCTCCTTTGTAAGTCTCAATTACTTGGGTTAATGAATAACATTTTACTCCTTCATTCATTACTTTCTCTATCTCTCTCTCTCTCTATTCTCTCAAACTAGGAAATCTATGATTGTATCAGAGCTTAGTCGATCATCAATGGCAACAAACTCTGTTTCTTCTTCTTCCGCTTCCGCTTTTCTGAGTTCAATTTCACAGAAGCTTGATGATTCGAATATCTCATTATGGCAACAGCAAATTGAGGCATTGAGCCTGTCATCAAATCTCACAAACTTCAAAGGTTTGTTGGGAATCCACAAGTCCCGTTATGATTCCTTACTGAAGCAGATCGCAAGGCAGGAATGGAGAATCCTGCATATGAGACGTGGGAACAGCAGGACCGGGTTCTTCTCACCTGGTTGCAATCGACTCTGTCTATACATCAATTCTGTCTCAAATCATTGGTTGTGTTCATTCATGAGGTCTGGGAACGAATCCATGATTATTTTCACAAACAGACGTGAGCCAAAGCAAGGCAGATTCAAACTGAATTGCATGCAACGATGCTTGAAGATAAGTCGACGTGCGAGTTCCTGCTTAGGATCAAAGCAATTTCCGATTCGCTTGCCTCTTTCAAAAGTCCAATTTCTCTTCAGGAACACATTGAAGCTATACTTGAAGGACTTCTACAAGACTATCATTCAGTAATCTCAGTTATCGAAAGTAAATTCCAACCTCTTCCTATTGAAGAAGTTGAAACGCTGCTGTTAGCTCACCAAGCTTGATTGCTGAAGTTTCAAAAACATACTTCTGAGAGAAGAGAGAGAGTAGGGAATGAAGAAGGAGTAAAATGTTATTCATTAACCCAAGTCATTGAGACTTACAAAGGAGTATATATAGACAATTCTGTTAGAGAGTCTAACAGTAACTGTCTAACTAACTCCGAACTAACTATCTTCTATTAGAAGCTAGATGAGTCTGCAATTGAATAATTGCAGCTCCTTTATAATACTCTAATATCACATAAGAAATATATAACACGAAGAAGCTAAAATGCATAAAATCTACCCTCAAATGATACAAATCCTGTCACATTTCTTTAAACCAAATAGAACTCTTATTCCCAACTCAGTCCCTCCTTTTACTTAAAAAAAAAATTAATTGTATGAAGGACACAACTTTGTTAAAGTTCTTTAGGTGCTTTTGGTATTGTTCTCCAATCAAACTTGGTGTTTTGCTGCGGTAACCCACATCGTAAAGGTTTCCATTAAAGCTCAACATAGATTACCAACGTAAAACTCCAATTCTGATTAGAGAACCGTACCGAAAGTACCTACGACACTGTATCTAAGTTCAGTCCTTGCGTAAAACACAAAGGAGAGAGCAATTTACCGGCCATCGCGCATTTCGAAATCTCGCTCCCTGTCTCTGTCCCTCTCGGAGCGACTCCTGCTCCTTGTGGATCTCTCCCTCGCCTCTTTTTCCCCCTCTCTCTCCTTATCCTTGTCTCTTCTCTCGCGCTCCTTTTCCCTATCTCCGTCCCTATCACGGTCTCTCCTATCCCTATCCCTATCCCTATCCTTATCCTTATCCTTATCCCTCCTCTCTCTATCCTTATCCCTGTCTTTCCTCTCTCCGTCTCTCTCCCTCTCGCTCCTGTGACGGCCGGAGGAACGTTCGCGGTCACGGTCTCTTTCTCTGTCTCTGTCGCGATCTTTCTTGGAACCACCGTTCTCGTCGTCGCCCCTTGACCTCTTGCTCTTTCTGTCATCGGCGTCGAGATCGTCGTCGACGTCGCGGGGCTTCCGGTAACTCCTCTCGCTCTTGTCGGTGATGTCCTTCTTCTTCTTGGAGGAGTCTTTATCTATGTCTTCCTCCACTGTCTTCTCCAGGTATTCGTACTCGTCGAAGTCCATTGGTTCCTCCTCCTCCTCCTTCTTCTTCAGCTGAATTCTGAATTTCTAGGGTTTTAGGGTTTTAGGGTTTTCTTTACTCTTTCAGTCTTTCCAGATGATAATAGCTGTTGCTTCCTCCGGTATTCGTAACAGTATTATAGAAGCTTTAATTCATTTTATTTTTTCTGACTAAGCTTTAATTCATATCCCTACATAAAATAAATATTTTTAATTATATTATGATTAAAATTTATAATGTTCCTATCATAAAAATATATAATGCTTACGATAAAGGCTAAATTATGGAGTTGGTTTTTATCTTATACTTTAAATTTCCTTTACTAGTATCTATGTCAGTTATAATTTTTATGAATTAAAAAAAATTGAGCTTTTGTTTTATTAAAAGTTTAATTTAGTTTTTTATAATTTAAATTTTATCAATTTGAGGAGTTTTTTTAAATTGATTCATATGGTTAATAATTAAAAAATGACACAAAACAATATTTATTAGTTTATACATGTTTTTGTATGCATAATTAACATAGCATGGTTTTTAACTGATGTAATAATATTTAAAATTAAATTTAGGGCATTTTGATTGGGATACAACAATCTAGAATAACTCTCAACCTGAGAAATTAAGCACATCAATATTTAAGTTCTTTCTAAAGAAGTTGTTAATATTTTTAAAATGTATAAATTAAATTATAATTTTAGTTTCTCTAAATTTCCAATTTCACAATCTTAATCCCTTCCCTTTTAATTGAGAAATTTGGTTTTCCTAGTTTCAATAATTTGCAATTTTGCTTATTTCACAATTATATTTCGGCTATTAACTCATAATAACAATCAATAGAGTTATTAAATTAATTATATATTAATTAAAACTTGGATCAAAGAATATTACTCCCATTATTTTTTAAAAAATAATTTCTATTTGTGCTTTTCCCCCTTCAACTCTTAGAATTCCGAACTATATATGTGTTAACACAATTGATTTTTTTGTTGAAAAATTGAAAGAATAATAAAAGTGCACATAACATGAGTTGAATCAAGTAAGAAACAAAACAGATATAAAAAAGCGCTTCCTTCTACTTTATTTCAAAAAGAGCGTGGTCCCGCAGCACCTAGCGTAACCCACTCTCCCACAATTCATTTAATTCAAGTTCTGAATTCCAAATGCAACGTTCTCGCGGGAAAATTTCGAAATTGCACACATTTGCGAGGGAACCCTCATTATTCAGCCGGCAAAATAAAAAAAAGAAATCTTTCACATATCCCAACCCCTCAGCACACAAACACTCTATTTATACCCTCGCGCCTGCGCCAAAACTGTTCGACGAAATTCTCCACTGAGAGACATAGAAAACCGAGAAAAAGAAAAAAAGACAATATGTATGTGGTGAAGAGAGATGGGAGGCAAGAGACGGTGCATTTTGATAAAATCACCGCGCGTCTCAAGAAACTTAGTTACGGTTTAAGCACCGAACACTGTGACCCTGTTCTGGTGTCTCAGAAAGTGTGCGCTGGCGTCTACAAAGGCGTCACCACTAGCCAGCTCGATGAGTTGGCGGCGGAAACCGCCGCGGCTATGACCGCCAACCACCCTGACTATGCTTCTGTGAGATTCTTCTCTTTTCTCGCGCTTTTTTTGTGGTTCATATTATGGCTTAAAGGCTGATCTGTGTGATTTTGTGTTTGGTGCAGTTGGCTGCGAGGATTGCCGTTTCAAATCTGCACAAGAATACGAAGAAGTCATTTTCTGAAACGTAAGTGTGATGGAGAGCCGTGTCTGCGTTTTGTTATGAATTGTTCTTTACCGTGGGTGAATTGTGACTGTTTCAGGATTAAGGTTATGTATTACCATTTTAATGAGAGATCTGCGATGAAGGCTCCTCTGATTGCTGATGACGTCTATGAAATTATCATCAAGGTAATTCTATTTGTTGCTGTTTGAAATTCGGTTTGTGCGTTGTTTATTTTCCATTGGATTACCCACATAATCGTGGTTTTCATTTGTGAATGTTTCTTATGTGTGATGGATCTGGTGTCGTATAGGTTTGACTATCTGATTGTAGTTGGTTTATGTTTCAAAATTGGAAGATATAGGCCTTGGAGTGGTTTGAGTACAGTTACTGATTATTGACAGTTATACTCTGTGTGTGTGAGTGTGGTGTAATTCTATGCTTTTAAGTTTTGTTTGGCTGTGTTTTAGTATGATGTGAAATTCACTTTGGTATTGTTTTCTATTTTGTTTTAGAATGCTGCTCGATTGGACAGTGAGATAATCTATGATAGGGACTTTGACTATGATTACTTTGGTTTCAAAACTCTTGAGAGGTCATACCTCTTGAAGGTTCAAGGAAAGGTTGTGGAAAGGCCTCAGCACATGTTGATGAGGGTTGCTGTTGGAATTCATAAGGATGACATTGATTCTGCTGTCAGAACATACCACATGATGTCTCAGAGATGGTTCACTCATGCATCTCCAACACTTTTCAATGCAGGAACACCTAGGCCTCAGGTATAGTTTCTGTTAATGCTCTTTCCCTCCATGTCTCCCTTTTTTTGTGAGCATGTGGTGTGCTTTTTGTCCTTATTGTGTAAGATTACTATGGTGACCTTATGCAGTTGGATATGTTTATGTGCATTGGCAGTTGAGTAGTTGCTTCCTTGTGTGCATGAAAGATGATAGTATAGAGGGAATATATGACACTTTGAAGGAGTGTGCAGTCATTAGCAAATCAGCTGGAGGAATTGGTGTTAGTGTTCACAACATTCGTGCCACAGGAAGTTACATCCGTGGCACAAATGGGACATCAAATGGTATTGTTCCAATGCTGCGTGTGTTCAACGATACTGCTCGCTATGTTGATCAAGGGGGAGGCAAGAGGAAAGGTAAAATAATCATTTACACTGTTGATAATTTCTACATTGTAATTTTAATGAATATTTATAAATTGTCTTGCACATTTTGTGTTTCTTGTAGGTGCATTTGCTGTGTACCTGGAGCCATGGCATGCTGATATATTTGAATTCTTGGATTTAAGGAAAAACCATGGAAAGGTATGATTGATGGGTCTTTAAAAAAGTAGCAATTTTGGTTCCCATTATTTAGTTTTGACCCTAGTTTTTAGTTCATGCTAGTTAAAGAATAGTTCTATTTTATTGATATAGCCACATGTTGTTATTTATGCAGGAAGAGCATCGAGCTCGAGATTTGTTTTATGCTCTTTGGGTGTCTGATCTCTTTATGGAAAGAGTTCAGAGCAATGGGCAATGGTCTTTGTTTTGCCCCAATGAAGCGCCAGGTTTGGCTGATTGCTGGGGTGAAGAATTTGAGAAATTGTACACTCAATATGAAAGAGAAGTAAGTTTTGGTCTTTGTATGTTGACCTGTTTTAATGTTTTGCATGTTTTGAATATTCCTTTTGCTTATTATTGCCTTGCTTTTCTAACCAAATTGATGTGTACATAGGGAAAAGCAAAGAAGGTTGTTCAGGCACAGAATCTCTGGTTTGAAATTTTGAAGTCCCAGATAGAAACTGGAACTCCTTACATGCTTTTTAAGGTGGTTTACAAATGCATGTTTAACTTTTGCTAGGTTTCTATTTCAGTGCATTTTGTATTTATTTTTCATTGAAACCTCTTCCTTTTTCTATATCCTAGGACACTTGCAATAAAAAAAGCAACCAACAGAATTTGGGCACAATCAAGTCATCAAACTTGTGCACTGAGATAATTGAGTATACAAGTCCAACAGAAACGGCTGTGTGCAACTTGGCATCGATTGCCCTGCCGCGATATGTAAGAGAGAAGGTAGGACATCCCTGGCATACTTCATGTGTTAGGATCAGACGTATTTGATTTCTTGGTAGCTATAGGCCAACTTGTTATTCCTGATCTAGGATGTTTATCCACTTGCATAGGGTGTGCCCATGGAATCTCATCCATCTAAGCTTGTTGGAAGCAGAGGCTCAAAAAACCGATATTTTGACTTTGACAAACTGGGAGAGGTACAATTTCTAGTTATTCTTGAACTAAACACTATACTGGTTGTTCTTTATGTGTTTCAATATGTATTGACATTATCATTATATGACTGATAATTATAGGTTACTGCAATAGTGGCAACAAACCTCAATAAAATAATTGATGTTAATTACTACCCAGTTGATACTGCTAGAAGATCAAACATGCGACACCGACCCATTGGTATTGGAGTTCAGGGTCTTGCCGATACCTTCATACTACTAGGTGTGGCATTTGATTCACCAGAGGTAAATAACATTTATGGGACTGCTTTTTCATCTACAATTTAAGCTAGAGGTTCATCAATTTGATAGTTTTCCTGGACATGGGATGCAGGCTCAGCAGTTGAACAAGGATATATTTGAGACTATATACTATCATGCACTAAAAACTTCATCTGAATTGGCTGCAAAAGAAGGTCCCTATGAAACATATAGTGGTAGTCCTATAAGCAAGGTACATTCCTGTTAAATGTTTTTATACTTGTGTCTTTTTAAGTGTCCTGAGCTATATTCATAATGCACTGGAAATGCTCATGTATATTCAACTTAATTTTTTAGGCTTATGATTAGAAATGTAAACATCCACGATGTTTGTATGTAGTGGCTTAGGTGATTTTTGTATTGTGCAGGGAATTCTTCAGCCAGACATGTGGGGTGTGATGCCCTCAAGTCGTTGGGATTGGGATGCACTTCGGGAGATGATAGCAAAGACGGGTGTGAGGAACTCACTTCTTGTTGCCCCTATGCCAACTGCATCAACTAGCCAGATTCTTGGCAATAATGAGTGTTTTGAGCCATATACTTCTAATATCTACAGCCGCAGAGTTCTAAGGTTTATTGCCATATCATCTTATTATGTTTTGATATCTTATTGATCTATCTTGATTGTTAACTGTTTGTCTTTCAGTGGTGAATTTGTTGTAGTGAACAAGCATTTACTTCATGACTTGACTGAAATGGGACTTTGGTCTCCTACAATCAAGAATAATATTATCTATGAGGATGGTTCAGTTCAGAAAATCCCAGAAATACCTGATGATCTGAAAATCATATACAAGTATGAGATTTGTGATTTTGTTACTTACCCAAACTTGGCTCTAAGATGTTTATGCTAAACTCAGTTTGAAATTTTCAGGACTGTTTGGGAGATTAAGCAAAAGACATTGGTTGATATGGCTGTTGATAGAGGATGCTACATAGACCAGAGTCAGAGCTTGAATATTCACATGGATCAACCCAACTTTGGAAAGTTAACTTCTTTGCATTTCTATGCATGGTCAAAGGTATCGACCTTCTTCCTTGGGTCTAGTTAATGTCATTTTTCATTGGATTGTGTTCATGTTGTCTCTAATAAAGGATTTTGTGTGTTTGGTAGTATGTTCTTTGATGTTAAATTTACGTTTGCTTTCACAGTTGGATCTTTTAGTAATAATGGATTTCAGAGAGGAACATTTAAAAATAGATAAATCTATACACTGCCTACAGCTGTGTTTATTTCTTCTGCATTGCCTTTTATTTCTAGATACACTACTAGGTGGATTTTATATTATTAGAAACTAGGTCTCTTATTGGGGAAATTTCAGACCTACTTTTTACTGATTGATGTTTATTGCTTTTTGATTTGGCATGAAAGGGTTTGAAGACTGGGATGTATTATCTGCGATCACGTGCCGCAGCAGATGCTATCAAGTTTACTGTTGATACCTCTATGCTCCATGTAATAAGAATTCATTGTCATCAATCTTCCTTATTCATGTAATTATATACATTTTGATATTAAATGTTTCTATTGTGAGTGCAGGAAAAACCTATGGCAGAGGAAGAGGATGATAATACCAAGATGGCACAGATGGTGTGCTCTTTAACAAACCGAGAAGAGTGTTTGGCTTGTGGAAGTTGAAAGCATTCCAAGTTGCATTTTCCCGGATGATTTTGGGCCTAAAAACCCTTAATAAGTGCAAACCTCAAAAATTTGTTTTAGGCCTTAATGATATAAGGTTCAACTCATACATGATAATCTTAAGCATTCTAAATTATCTTTAGAGCTTTGTATAGTACTTATGGTGTTAATTTCATTTGTACCTGTTTATGTATTGTATGTTAAATAGTTGAAAGATGTCATTGTTGGTAGCATGTCAACTGTCCAGTGAGATTCTTTATTTCCTACATTTAAATGTTACTATTTGCTTATCTATTCCTTCTAAAATTTTAGCATTATTGTTGTTCATCCAGTATTGTTAATTATGTTAGTTAATTTGTTAATTTGTTTCTTCTAAAATTCCTACGGACTAAAAAAATATACTACATTTATTAACAAAATTAACATCTCATTAAAATTTTAGTGAGATCAAAATGGGATGAAATATTTTGGAAGGACCAATTATTTAGTTTTTTTTATTTATCAATTGTAACTTTTTTTAAGTGATTAAAATCAATAACTCGATAAAAAGGTTTAAATTATAACAAAAAAGAGATAAAGAGGCTAAAATGTTAAAAGGAATGGGGGAATTAAACTGAAAAAAGTTTATAAATCAATATTTATTTTACCTATTTAATTTGATATATTATGTGTCATAAATTTCGCTCTAAAGAATTTGACGACTCATTACTAAATTTTTGCGATTTGACTGACTAATAAAGTATTTTAAGAATTTTCAAGCCTTAATGCATTGAAATTAAATACTTATAATATAAGTACTTAAAACTAATATAGTAATCCATTCAAAATATGTGTTTTATTTTACTTTTTAAGTGCTAGGAGGATTTAAGTTTGAGTTAGTTAGCGATTATTTGAAAACAGAGCTGATATTTAATAAGAGAGAGAGAAATCCTTGAGTTTCTAAAAGAAAGGGTACGAATGATGATGTTCCGACTCAAGTTAAAATTTGACACCTGGCAATATTTTAAAATTTATTTTCTTTTTCAAACTTACCCTTTCTACACCGTTTGGTCGACAAGCACGCGCTAATTCACATTGCCTGAAGAGTGAAGAAGTCGTTGGCAACACACAGTCTCCCAGGCGCTACTTCGCCCCTTTATTCTCCGTCTCCGGCGTCTCCACCACATTGCTTACGGTACGGTGAACTACGCCATTCTCGTGACCGCGTCGCCGCTCGCATCGTACGTCTAGTTCAAATAGATGATTTTGGAAAACAGTATGATACGTGAAGGGCTCAGGACCCACGTCACGGCGAGCTTCGCGGCTGGATTCGTGGCGGCGAACCCGGTGGCCATGATCAAGACGAGGGTACCATGGCACTTTATAAGTGGTTTCCGATTGAGTTATGCGAACTCAAAATCGTCCCCAGATGTTCTTGTACAAAAATTGGTTGTAAGTTGTAACCTTTTTTTAGTACGGTGAAGATAAAAATGGTCAAAGTTTAGATCTTTTCTACTTGAGGGTGGTGATGAGTAGGGAATTGAAAGCATGAATTGTAGTATTTTTTTTTTTACATAGATCTAAATAAATGGAATTTCTACAAGAAAATTGTGATTCTTTGTGGAGCTTCTAACAGGTTCAACAATGGTTCTGTTTTATGTATGTGTATATATATATATATATATATACAATAAACTCAGTTCAACAATGGCAAACAAGTGCAGCGTTTATGTTGTGAGATACTGAGATCCGCATCTAAGCACGATGGCCATGATTGTTTCATACTTTAACTTTTTTATTGGTTCGGCTGATCTTTCCGCTAAAACTTTTCGGAAGCCATAGAACTATAAAAAAACCACAAGTACATGTTGAAGCTTGGAGCTTGATATAGATATCATTTCAGTCCCTTATTAAGCTGTACTTGTTTGTTAGTTAGTTTGTTATTTCTGTTATGTCTGTTATTTCTGTAAAAGGGACTCTACTGCAATTGGGTTTGGTGTAGAGATCCTGTGCTAAATGTATAAAAGGGAAATGCCTCTATGAAATGAAAATGAGATTTCTTGCTCACAATATCCTTACTCTTGTGTTCAGCTTCAATCTTAAGTTTGTGTTTTCTAGCTTAAGGGTGCTGTAAGCACCAGGTCTAATAGTACAGACAAGAAAGGGTAATAAGGCGACACTCACAACGAAACACTTTTATCATTATGTGTAGTAACTATTGATTCTATATTTTGGTTTACTGCTTTTAACATTTCTTTGTAACCGGTTGTGACTTTTATAACTCTGGGGTTACTGCTGTATAAATAACCCCTTTCTGTTGCTATGCAGAGGTGAAAAATTGATTCCTTAGAAGAATAACAATATCATTCATCTTCTCTGTGTATATGTGAATATATCTTTCTTTTTAGTTTGATCTTGTTTTGCTGTATCATTGCAATATGAACCAACAAGTGGTGTCATTTGTGGGGACACACGCAAAGGTTAACAAGATCATTCAAGAAATGACAACGAAGTTTGACATTGAGAAGTTCACTGGCTCCAATGACTTCGGGCTATGGAAGATCAAGATGGAAGCAATCTTGATTCAACAAGGATGTGATGAAGCATTGAAAGGGGAGTCGAACATGCCTTCAACCTTAACGCAAGCAAAGAAGAAGAGCATGATTGATAAGGCCAGAAGTGCAATCATATTGTGTCTTGGTGATAAGGCACCGAGGGAGGTTGCAAAGGAGAAAACTGTAGCTGGAATATGGGCAAAGCTGGAATCGCTGTACATGACCAAGTCTTTGGCCCATAAGTTGTGACTCAAACAACAACTCTATTCATTCAAGATGGTGGAGTCAAGGACGATCGAGGAACAACTTGCAGAATTCAACAAGAACATTGATGATCTTGAGAATATCGGGGTGAAACTAGAAGGGGTGAAACTAGAAGATGAAGATAAAGTTGTCATTCTTCTAAACGCTTTACCTAAAACCTTCGAACACTTTAGAGATGCTCTTTTGTATGGGAAGGATAAGTTAATTACCTTGGAGGAGGTGGTCACCTCAATTCGAACCAAAGAATTCCAAAAACTCCAAGATTCGAAGATCACAGAGGAGGTGTCATCTGGTCTAACAACTATAAAGGAAAAAAGGGAGAAGGTAAATGGAAGAAGTCGAAGCCTGAAACCAAGAAGCAGGTTCGATGTTTCAAGTGTCAAAAGGTTGGTCATATCAAGAAGCACTGTCCTGAGAAAGGTACCAAGGACTCTCGGGTTATTGAAACTGCAGATGTTGCAGAGGCGTCTAAAGGATATGAATCTGTTGGGGTCTTGGTGGCTTCAACTGACAATTCATAGAAGAGTTGGGTCATGAACTCAGGATGCACATACCATATGTATCCTGTAAAGGATTACTTTGAGGATCTTGAACAGAAGGAGTATGGAACAGTACTTCTTAGGAACAACAAGGCTTGCAAGGTGCACGACATTGGGACTATCAGACTGAGAATGTTTGACAATAGGGAAATGCTGCTGCAGGATGTGAGGTATGTTCTAGAGCTCAAGAGAAACCTTATCTCCATAAGCATGTTTGATCTTATGGGATACACTACAAATGTTGAGAATGGGATGATGAAGGTGTCCACCGGAGCCTCAATCATTGCTAAGGGAAGGCGAAGCAATGGGTTGTACATCCTAGAAGAATCCATAGTAATTAGGCATGTGTCTATTGCAAGTCAGACAATGGAAGATAAGTCTAAATTGTGGCACTTGCGGCTAGGCCACATCAGTGAGAAAGGCTTGACATAACTTGAAAAACAACACTTGCTGATGAGTGATAAATTCCATAAATTGGAATTTTGTGACCAGTGTGTCATGGGGAAATCTCACAGCGTGAAATTTGGGACATGTAAGCATACTTCAACCAGAGCCTTTGAGTATGCTCATGCAGATCTATGGGGACCATCGAGGATCCAAACACATGGGGATGGATCCTATTTCTTGAGCATTATCGATGACTATTCAAGAAGAGTATGAGTCTACATCCTAAGGAACAAAGCTAAAATATTTCAGAAGTTCAAGGAATGGCATACTCAAATTGAAAATCAGCAAGGAACCAAGTTGAAGGTCTTAAGGACAGACAATGGACTTGAATTTGTCTCAGATCAATTCAATACTTTCTACACACATCATGGAATCAAGAGGCACAAAACAGTTGTTGGTACTCCTCAACAAAATAGCCTTGCAGAAATGATGAATAGAACCATTCTGGAAATAGTGAGATGCATGCTTCTTGGAGCAGGTTTGCCCAAGGTTTTCTGGGGAGAAGCTACAAACACAACTGTGTATTTGATCAACAGAGTCCCTCATCTGCCCTTGAATATAAAACACTAATGGAGGTTTGGAGTGGAAGTCCAGCAAATTACTCTAACCTAAGGGTGTTTGGAGCCTTGACATTTGCACATGTCAAGAAGGACAAGTTGAAAGCTCGAGCTATAAAATGTCTATTCCTCGGGAATGCTAAAGGAGTCAAGGGGTACAGGCTGTGGAGGTTGGACCCAAAACCTTCCAAGCTCATCATCAGTAGAGATGTGACATTTGATGAGACAAAGATGGGAATGTATTTTGAAAACTCAGAATGTGGGAAAGAGAAAACTCAAATTGAGGTGGAGCCTTCTACTGATAAAGTGCAAGAAAACTCTCAGATAAATCCAATTACTGACTTAGACAATACACCAGAGGAAACTGGACACTCAGTTTCAAATTTAAGGGGATCAAAACATGCCATTAATGATTACCAGCTTGTTCGTGATAGGGAAAGGAGAGTTCCTAAACCAAATAGAAAGCTTGCTCAAGCTGATCTCATCTGTTATGCTTTAACTGTAGCTGAAGAAATTGAAGGATCAACAGAACCAAGGAATTTGAGGGAGGCATGTGAAACTGATGAAAGGCAGCTTTGGCATCGTGCCATGGAAGAAAAACTTGAGGCACTCAGGAAGAACAATACCTAGAGGCTTGTGGAACTACCTAAGGGACAAAAGGTAGTTGGTTGCAAGTGGATCTTCAAAAGGAAATTTGAGACGAAGGACCTTGGGGAAGTTAGATGAATCCTTGGTGTTGATATTTAAAGAGATCAGTTGAAAAAAACTTTGCTCTTATCCGAACAAGCCTATATGCAGAAGGTAGTAGAGAGGTTTAAGATGCATCAGTCTAAACCTGTGGGCACACCTTTGGGGCAGCACATGAAGCTCTCGAAAAGTCAAGGTCCAATATCAGATGATGATAGGAAGAAGATGGATGTAGTTCCCTATACTAGTGGGGTTGGAAGCATCATGTACGGAATGGTCTGTACAAGACCAGACTTGGCTCATGCTGTGAGTGACAGGTTCATGGTGGAACCTGGTCAAGCACACTGGGAGGCTTTAAAGTGGATGTTGAGATATATAAATGGAACTCTGGACTCAGGCTTACTTTATCAAATGAACCCCTAAGGTGGAACAGTTATCGAAGGGTTTATGGATACAGATTTTGCAGGGTGTTTGGACACAAGAAAATCATTGTCAGGATATGTGCTTACCTTGTTTGGAATTGCAGTCAGTTAGAAATCAAACTTCCAGTCAGTTGTAGTTCTATCTACCACTGAAGTTGAGTATAATGCCCTGGCTGAAGGAGTGAAGGATGGTTTATGGCTAAAAAGGATGTTGCATGAATTGGAATTGAACAAGAGACGAGATATATTGTGATAGCCAAAGTGCTATTCATTTGGCCAATCATCATATGTACCATGCAAGGACCAAACATATTGATGTAAAGCATCACTTCATTCATGAAGTGGTGGAATCAGGAGCAATCAAACTAGTGAAGATTGCATCTGAAGACAATCCAACTGATATGTTGACTAAATCCCTTCTAAGGGATAAATTTGAGAATTGCTTAAGCTTAGTAGGATTTGTCTGAGATTAGTGTTGTTAGAAATGTAGAGTCAAGGTGAAGAAGGTAGTAACTATTGACTCTATATTTTGGTTTACCGCTTTTAATATTTTTCTTTTTTAGTTTGATCTTGTTTTGCTGTATCATTGCGATAGGAACCAATATTATGCAAATACAGACGACTATTTCTACAATACGCAGAGTACACAGAACTTTCACCTTTAGTTACTCTAACATGTTTGCGCTCCTAATCACACTGATACCACTATATTGAAACAATGTCTAGATTCTTTCGTATACCACAGAAACACGCAATCAACTATTCTAATCCACAACTAAAGTTGAAATCAATTGTTGAGGTATGGGGGAAGGTCGTCAAAAGTTACATCCAGGAGGGTTTTCGTTTTTCTATCCCTAACAGGAAATTTTTTGCCGAGTTCTAAACTTCTGATGGCGGCTTGGAATATATTGGAAAGACATCAACTTCCAATCGTTTCCAAAAGCATGATAGAACGCAGATATAATATGTTGAGAAATTTAAAAAAGAAAATAAGAATAATCAAATTATTGGTTTCAAAATAAAAATTGTATACATTTTTTGAAATGAAACACATACGCGTGTTCTTGTCTAGTTCAGAAGAGGTCGACGATGATGTGGCACGCTTCCTTAAAATTATTAACAATGAAAATCATGATAAAACACGTTCTCCATTCCAGATCGAACAACACTGAATACTCACCGAGGAGGAACAACAACGCAACGCAACCGCCTCATTCTGGCCTAGGATGAACGCGGCGGCGGCAACTTGGAACAACAACACTCCAGTTTCATCTTTGTCTTGTGTTGATTGTGCCATTACTCATGTCTTCACTATTTTATTAGTTAGATTCTAATTAATTTGGCACCCTTGAAAAACGACGTATAGCATATAAGGGGTACGCACCTTAGCCGAGGTCGGTACATACCGCGTTATGTTATGTGTTTGTCGTTTGACAAAAGTAGCAAGAGTTGACAGAAAACTTTTGTTGCCTACTCTAGATTCTAGATTGGAAGAGTCCAACTGTGAGTCAGATTGAACAATAAATCCAATTATAATAGCACTTTTAAAATACTATCTATTAGCACTATTAAAATTCCACACCAAGTCGGCAAAATTATGATAGCATGTTATTATTTAATTATTTCTTAAGAATTTAAATCTTAAATTCTGTCAAATTAAAATAATATTTACTTTGTGATTCATGTTAATCCTATTCGATTCGAATAGAATTACGTAAAGAAGACTTGTGCTCTAGAAAACTAAAAAAAATAGTATTTACATATTAATTTACACATTTAGTCTCTGCAAAAGTATAACGGATTTTTTAATCTATGTAAATATAGGTCAACCAAAAAAAAATCTATGCAAATATAGTGATTTTGTAATCTCTACAAGCAATATGACGGTCATGTAAATAGGTTCTCTGGTTCTGATTGCAAAATTTATAAAGGTCAAAAAACAGAATATATAAAAACTAAAAGCAAAAGCCACTATTTTACAAATAACATAAATTAGCGGGTGTATAACTATATATTCAACTTAAATAATGCAATTTAAAAAGAATACCTAAATAATAAGTTTTAAAAAATATTTGGAAAGTTACTGTTTTCCAGTAACATTAAAGGAAAGAAATTCATTCTTAAAGACTGAGTGGCTCCTGGTCCCCTCACCGTAGGTTTTGGATAAAACGTACGGCATTTTGTAGCGTTCCGCCAAGCCAATAGACCAGTTTGATTTGATCACTGACAAGAAAATGAAAGCTCAAATGTATTTTTTTTATCAATAAATAATAAATATTAATTATTATTTTTTATTAAAAAAATCAAATTCGTGATTCATTCTTTTTCCCCCTCTTTTTATTAACTATCTGACCGATTTTATATCTCTATTTCCTTTTCTTTTTCCTCTTCTGGATTTACTTAACCAAAAGCTTTTTCTAATTAATGGATGTGTGTTAGTAATAGAAACACGTTTATTAATAGGAGATCATCAATAAATTAAACAAAATGAACGGATAAACTCGCGGATGCAACTTGCCAATTTGATATAACAAGTACGCCAAAAGGCACATCTTCAGCGTAAGTAACTTGCAGACTCATCCAATCCTTACTTAACCAAATTGGGTGGCAAATACAATCCAGCTTAATGGCTCCAATTTAGATACTATAGAGAATAACACCACTTGATGGACGTAATTATCCATGTGCCATTTGCGTTTCATGTCGGTTAATTAATTTAATTAAGCTCATAATATTTAATTGCACAAGCATATTTTATTGGAATTCATTTTGAATAAGATAGAATTATTAGGAGTGATAATCACATATTCATGATTAAAATTTGAGATTATAAGTTGAGCTGAAATAATCTCATACGAAATTGATATATTTAGTATTAGAAAATCTCACATAATTTGTTTCAATTTTTGGAATGCAGTGTTTATATATGGTTGTCTATTGAACAATTTCACTCTAACGTCTACCGACTTTAAAATAAAGTCCAACATTCCATTCCATCATATTAAACTCATAGTTTTTATTTTGGTAGAGACCACAAAAATCTTAAATCGGATACGATACAATTCTCCATATAAACATTTAATGTAACTAGATACCCATCTCTTGTTAAGCTTGTAATTAAAGATACAATTAAGATAGATCGCATGTATAAAATAAAATAAATTATTGTAATTTTATGTCGGCCTTCACTATTGCAACCCTTTTCAGCACCGACCTACTGTGAACCGTCAAGTTTGTTCACTCCACACAAAAGCAACCCTATTTTTCAGTTTTCACACCTAAATCCTTTGACCCATCATCACTATTAATCTACAAGCTCCATGTTTTGTTTGCAATTTGCTTAGTCAACTTGTTGGTATCATCAGAGCTTTGTGAAACATAAAGTTAAAGCAGGGCATATTGCAGAGGGAGCAAACCGAATATTTCAAAACTTGTTCTACTTTTTATTATCACTGTTGCATTTATTTCAGATATTTAGTATTTGCCTACAAGTTTGTTCTTTAGTTTAAACACAGACAAGACGACTCTTTATGGCGGCTATAACCAATTTGAACTTTTCTTCCTTGTGTAAAAAAAGGTTTTGTGTGCGTTTGTGCGTGTTGGAGTTGGCTTTTTGAAGTGGGTGCATGCTGAAGTTATATGTGTATGTGAAAGATGAAGAACAATAGAGATAAAGAAAAGGGTAACGACGTTGACCAGAGTTACAGACAGCATCACACGTTGTCAATGCCAATGATGTTTTCTGGTTTGAACAGAGAGAAGGAGATGTCAGCCATGATCTCTGCTTTGACACATGTGGTTTGTGGAGAAGATGAGCATCATGGTGCTGATTACTCTCTTCTTAATCACAATATTAATAATACTAATAGTGCAGTTGTTGGTGATGATGATTTTACTGTAACATCAAATATGGCTTCTGGTTCTATGCCACCTTCTTCTACTTGTTCATCTCAAGGTGGCAACTCTGTTCTCAAGAGAAGACGGGAATATGATAATACAAATGATTTCTCACGTGGAGGTTCATTCCCTGCTATTTCAACAAGTAAGAATCAAATTCAATAATCATACTTTAAATTCTAAAATGACAAAATCTTTTTTTTTTTTAAATTTTTTGGTCTAAGATATGTTGATGGGTCCGGGCATGTTTAAAGAGTATGAAAAAAATAATTATTTTAATATGTTTTTCTACTACGAAGTTATATATAAAAAAAAAAAAAAAAAAAAAACCCACAAGAATTGAAGGCTAGGTAGGATCCCACAAAATACCCACATCTTAATAAAATATTTATAGAAACATGTTTATAATGATTGAAGTTTCCAGCCGGAGAGACACATAGTAACACAGAGCATAACATGTTACATCATAGAAAAGTGGAAACAAACACCTTTTATTTATATATTTTATTTTGACACTTTTGTTATTCTTAATGTTGGATTGGATTAGTTGCTGAAAGTTCAAGCACGGTAACAAGAAGAACGGCGAATACAGTATACGATTACGAATACAGAACAGAGAACGTGAAAGTAGTGGAGGAAGAACCGAGGAGAAAATACAGAGGAGTGAGACAGAGGCCATGGGGAAAATGGGCTGCGGAAATAAGAGACCCTTTCAAAGCTACTAGGGTGTGGTTAGGAACATTTGAAACCGCTGAGGACGCAGCCAGAGCCTACGATCAAGCTTCATTGCGTTTCAGAGGCAACAAAGCCAAACTCAACTTCCCTGAAAACGTTAGACTCAGACAACAACAAGAACCTCCGTTGAACTTGAACCCTCCACCACCTAATCATGGGGCTATTTTGTCAATTCCTTCAACCACTGTTCACACTGAGGCTCTTCAGGGTTCACTTGGTTCAAGCAATTTTTATGAGCATTCTTATTCGCATCTTCATGAGTTTCCCGTGAGTCTCTACGATCAGATTGCAGAGTCAACATCTACTACTATGGCTTCTCATCATCTTCAATTTTTGCCGCCAGCTTCTTCCTCAACTATGACTATGACATCTCCGCAGGCACCACCTTCGATTTATCCTACGCATCCAGCGGCATGGTCTTCTGGTTATAGTTATAATAGCTCTTCTTCTGCTTCGGGGTGATGTAAATTGCGTTTTATTTCAAGTCTCTCTCGTTTTTGCCCCTTGTATTGTATCATTGTTACTCTCCTCTGTTTTTTGCATTTGCACCACGACCATTTCCATCCAGGAGTGGTTTTTTGTGACCATGTTATTATGATCAAGCAAATCATATAATTCACAGTTAACAGTTTAGTATCTGTGTATAATAGAGTTTTATTTATCCTCCCATCACATTTCTCCAAACAACCATATCAATCTTATATCTCTTCCTTCTTCTAACAGTTTAACAGTGTAGTATATGTGTATAGTAGTTTTATTTATCCTCCATTTGAGACAATTATGATTGCGTAGAATAAGATGATTATAGATCCCAAAAATTTATCTTCCAATGGTTAACATGTATATTAGAGTTTAAGACTTAATTTAGATAAACTTGTTTTTATAAAATTAATTTTAACTAGTAGTAAATTTGACTCAATAAATTAAGGTGTGTTTGGTTTATATTTTTATTTTCTAAAAATTATTTTCATTTTCAAAATTTAGAATTCTGAAAACATGTTTGGTTTGACTTGTTATTTTCTGTTTTCAAGAAAATATGTTTTCAAAAGAAAATGTATTTTTAGATTTGTTTAAAATTACATTCTCATTTTTATTTTACCTAAAATAAGGTTCTTGGTCTCAACTAGAAACACTAAAACGAGATTTTATTATTTCTAATTTTTTGTTCGTTTGAAAAAATATTTTCATTAAAAATAAAAATAAAAATCCAACCAAACATATTTTTATTACAATTTTTTATTTAGAATAAAAATAAAAACAAAAAACAATCAAACCACCCTTAATGTTTGAAAATATATTCATTTGGAAAGTAATTGACATAGTTAATGTTGTTGGAATAGCGTTAGTAAAATTCACTTTGGAAAAGGATATAACGAAAATGATCAGTGCATATATCTCACGAGGGTATGACTTTCCTTAACGCAAAACCATTATTTTTTTTGCGAGCTGCCTTATAAAAACAAAATATTGAGCAACTGTTTGAAAAACTCATAGGTGTACTGATGTACCTTAGGTTGACCATCATGTTGATATTACATTGAGCATTGCCCGATTATGAAAGAACTTAACGGTATGTTTGAATGAAAGTAAAGGAAATATGAAAGAAAGTTATTAGATAATTATATATTTTTTATTATTTGGTTGGAGAGAAAGAGAGAAGACATTGGAGAAAAATGTTGACTTATAGAAACAAATTAAAATCTTTCTTTTCTCTCATTTTCTTCTAAATTCAAAATTTAAAATTTTCTTTCCACTCCCATTTTCTTTCCTTCAACACAAAAGGAAGATAAATTCAAAATAAGAAAAATAAACATAGACGAAAAACCAAATTCACAAGTTTCTATAAAAGAAGCAAAGGAACATAGGCTATGTTTGGGTGTCTTATCTTCGGTTAATCCTAAGAAAATTTAAATTAATTTTATCTTATTTAATATTATTATTTCTAATTGAAAACCTTCTTAATCAGTATAATATTTTTTTCTTATATTTGAGTCGAGAAGGAATAACAGTTATATAACTTTAAAATAAAAACGAATTAAAAAAAAATAGACATCACAAGTAAACGCCCTTAGATCCTCAAGTTTCTAGAAAAGAAGCAACTGACATACTCTGGAGTGAAGTTCCATAAAAGCCTTTCTATTTAATTGTGGCTTGCGTCTGAGCAAAGCAATTTCAATGTTTGACTTTGAAGTATCTTTCAAGCGAGGCATTGAGGCAAACTCACCACACGTTCACAAAAAGTTTATATCAGTGACGTGCGAAACACCAGAGAAATATAGCTTTGTACGCAACTTCTGGTAGTTATGCAATAAATTTGCGACTAAGAACCGTCAATCAAACGGCTAGATTAACTTAAAAAAAGACTAGAATATGTTTCCAAGATAATTTGATGATTACGTTTCCCTTAAGAATTTTATCATTTTCATATTTGCTGATAAACTTTAGAGATATTTTTTTCATAAAATTATTTGCATTAGATTTTATTTCAATAACCATCTTTAACCCATATTTGAATAGTTTTCAACCACTAAATTCTTAGACATCTTTCAATACATAAAGACAATAACATACTTGGCCGAAAAGATTGACCAGGCTACATGTGAAAATAAAAGATATTTCATACTATACGAAAATCATATTTTTGCCCTTCAATTAAAATTGGTAGTTGAAATTGTTAAAGTGCAGCAAAGACATCCAAAAGGTCTTCTTAAAAACCGATTCATAAGAGAGTGACCTACCCAATTATATAAGCACTTATCATGTTCGTTAACCACCCGATGTGGAACTCTCAACACGCCCCCTTGAGTCAGGACTCGTCACCACAAAGTGAGGATTAGCAGCACTATCCACCACACCACCGGACAGAACCTGACTTTGATACCATATTAAAGTGCAGCAAAAACATCCGAAAAATCCCCTTAAAAATCAGTTCATAAGAGAATGACCTACCTAGCTATATAAACACTTATCATGTTCGTTAACCACCTGATGTGAGACTCTCAACAAAAATACCATAAAAGTGACCACATCAGATAATTTTTTTTTCTTTTTGCCACCGACCACTGCAACTTCCACTTCACCGTCGACTCCTACTGCCTCCTCTGCTTACTCCTTGCCTTGAGTTTCATGCCACAAGCGAGGTTCTTGCTCGCCTACCTCATCGACGACAATGTTCCAAAAGGCATTCAACAACTCCAAAAACGACGTCATTAATAACCCCTCGCCAAAAAACCTGCATCACCTCCAAAACAACACCGTTCCAGGCAACATTCTCTTCTCAAAAATGAGTTTCAACAAAACAAAAACGATGTTGTTCTGGACTCAAATTCATAGGAAATCATGTCAATCCAAGAGGAGGGGAGATCCTCTTCGACGGCGGTGGCCACCATGCAGTAGCGGCAACAACAGTGTAAAGAACTGGTTTAAGTAACAATCTCAACACAAACAAGAGAAAAAGCAAATCTGGTATAAGCAATCTCACAATAGTCCTACACTAATCTTGAAATAAAATTACATCGGACAGACTATATTTCTTTCACACCATGCGTAACTTGTTACACTTACGCACGCTAGAACCCATCGAAAAGATTAAGGTGACGTCTCCAAACATTTTGGGGAAAAAAACATCTCAGTTCAGTTACACTTCTTCCAAGGCAAGCAGTTGCTTTAGGTACGAAAAGATTGATGAGTTCAGTCGGGAAAATAATAAGATGTCTAAGAATTGAGGGAGGATTAGAAACTTGTATAATATCTCATTTTAAGAAATTCTCAAATAAGGCGAATGTTCACTTTAAGTGAACCCCAAATCATAGACGTAGCCTTCGGCAACCCCAAATCATTGCACTCAAATAAATAGATGCTTTGCTTGCAGTTAGGAAATTGCCATTCAGGGAAAATAACGACGTCCAAATTTCACAAGAAAATGTAATAGAGGGAAAAAATACGAGAGGAAAAAACATCAACCAGGCAAAAGAATATAAATGAGCAAACACTCAATTTCTAGCCACTGCTTCAATCAAGATCTTATAGGATCCAGTCATAAGTCAGTGGTAAGGTATGTACCAGTAGTATACAACAATGCTACTTTCAGTACTATGATGCATATATCCAGCTCTACCCTGAACGCATGAGTGACAAAATATAAAAAAGAAAAAGCGATAATCGTTTAGCGAAATTCTTCACCAACTCAGTCAGTGACAGTTCAATAGAACATTCCTGAAAAGGCAACTTCAGTACAAAATCACATCAATATTGAGATGCCCTGCAATTACCAGAAACAAGCATTATCGCAAATACTTGAGATGTGAACACCGAACAGTCACGATTCTACCATTTTCCATAAACCAGACTTCCCTCCCCGTGTCCCCAACTCCCTCTTAAAACAACAGAGATAACAAAATGTGAGAGGAGCAACAGAGGGAAAAGGGACAAAAACTTTACCTGTGACAGTATGTGAACCTTCTTAAACCTTCAAAGCAGCTTTATGGACCATGGTTTCCTTGTGTATTTGATGACAACTCTTCTCCACAAGATCAAGCAATTTCTCCAAGTTTGCTGCCCATGAATTAAGAATTTCATTGCTATCCTTTGCTGTTTGGAAACAGACTATCCCCATTGGCCTATCAATCTTTGCCACCAGCGCCTTAGACACAACCATATCTGAGAGATGCTTCTCAGCATCCTGAATTTTACACAAGTATTAATTAGGATAATCAAACAAAGAAATAACATTTTAAGAAAATGAAATAAATTCCGTTGCAACATCCATATTCGCATGCAGCTCAACAATAAACAAAATAAACCACTTGAAGTGGTAAGTGAACTCCAGCAGCAAACCAGCATAAAAAGACCCTGCCAACCCCCAAGATCATATATTTTCTTTGTAACACTAGTATCCACTGGCAGACTAGGTGTGCCCATGCACCACTTAAAAAATGTTACCTCGGTAACACTTAAGAGACTTAAAAGCAGACAACCACAACCAGAATCAATCACAAACCTGTATACTGAGGCACAAAAGCTCTGCAAGTCTCTTCAATGTAATTCTTGCATAGTATTTTGATACAACAAGAATATTCTGAAAGGTAACAAAAATGCTCCATATTAATGTTCACAAAAAGAAGTATAAAACATAAAGCATATCATACAATACCAACCAACAAAATTGATGGGTGAGAAGAAATATAATGGCATCAGTTATTTACATGTTCAATTATTCTTTGCCTCAGATCTTCTGCTGCTTTTTCACCCAAAGATTTCCCAGAGGCCTTCTCATTCTCAAAATCACTCTTATATGTATCCCATAGAGTGGTCCATTGGATAACCTCCATGGTAACCAGCTGTTTCAAAAGTAACCTAGGCACAACATATAACAGGCACACCAAATGACAAGGAAATCCTAAGAAAATGAACATGACTTGGAATACGTGAGATAAAAGTTAGGATAACATACTTGAAGTTTGGAATCTCAGATATATTCTTATCCTCCAAGGTGGAATTGAGAAGGCTTGACTGCATTGGATCATAGGGCGCTAGAACCAAGTACCAACATATTTTCCTTAGGATCTACACATAAAAGATAATATTCAGAAAAACAGAATATCGCATAACAACAGAATCTCACAATAACAGAAAAAAGAGAAGGCTTACTGGAATCCACTTGGCAGGGTCTTCTTTGACAGATGGAATCTCATATATTGCCTTGTAGCAACGGCAAATTTCAAGATAATCATTGTTATGGGAATAATACCTTGAAACAGAAAGCAGCATAAGACAACAAAGATTTTAAAATCAGCAGCATAAAATAAGTAGTTAAAAAATATGTAGCATAAAGGTACAAAAAACAAACACCCATCTACATCACTTCACATCACTGAAGTCTGAAAGTGATATAGAAGCATTGCACCTAATTTGGAAAGCTGTGGGAATTTGCTGGTACAGTCTAATAAACTACAACAATTTCCATACACTTTATTATTGTCAAATTTTATTAGTTCCTCAAACACAAATTCAAATAAAATAGCTCAAAATGAACTAGGATTAAACAAAAAAAAATAAAATTAACAGCATGAATGACAATTGATAAATAAAGCACTGAACATATCACACACAATAACCCTGCCTGTGGTATCATAGCCGATCCCAAGCTCAGGTAAACAAGGAAGGTTGTGTTAAGCCAGTGGTCTACATAAAACTCACTGATATACAAAATATGGATCACTCACGACATGACAAACACACAATAGTTATGAACCTATGTGGAAATTACAAAGTTAACAAAATAATGTCTTCACTTTGTAGATCTGCATTATATCTTTTAGTCTGGCTAATTGGTGCCCTCAGGGAACTAGTTAAGGAATTAAAAGAGGAAACGTTTTATTGGAAATCATATGGGAGCGCATTTAAAACTCATAGGGGAGCACATTTTTCCTCATCTCAATAAAAACATTTCCCCCTTTACTCCCTTAGCCAGTGCCCTTATTTCCTCTTTTAATACCATTGAAACAAATCAACAAGAATGACCAACAACATTCATTTTCATTGATATAGTTAAAAAGGACAACACAAAGCTTTACTAATATACACCCAAACGTATTTAAGCAAACCAGAACAAATGCAAGCAAGAGAGATTAACCGAGAGTGACCACATATTGCAGGAAGACAGTCATTGGCAATGCGCCTTATTCTTGGGCATCTCAAATGCACAAATTGGAATAACTAGCAATGTTTAGAGAAGCCCAAAAGCCAGAATAATTTTCACCATTTACTTGACGTTGACTTATCTCAAATAAAATGGAAAGAGATGCAAAATATACAAGGTTAAGGCACAATATTTGTAACTATATCATGATAAAACAAGAAAGGAAAAAAAGCAACATGAAGTACATATTCAATTACCGAATCATTAGTTCGTAATATATCTGCTTCAACTCCAGCAAAGATGGTATATCTGCGGGAGCCTCTTCTACAACATTATCACCTTCTTTAGGCTTTTTCTTTTCCTTAGATAAATCGGCATCAAATACTCTTGGGCTAATCTTTCTTGAGAGTATTTGTGCACGAACATAATCCTGGCGATCTAGACACAAACGGACCTACACAATTAGACATGGAAGATTCTGAAATCAGCAACTAAATTGAAACACAAGAAATAAATGGCCTGCTATTGCTGTCATCACAGTAACACAAAAATATCCCATACTTGTTCGAGAATGAATGCAATTTTCTCAGTCTTGGCCATGGCACCAAAAGTTTCCACCTGTTAAGATTACCCATTCCATAAGTAAACTGAATACTTATCAGTTAAGTCCAAAAAACAAAGTATAGAAGCCAACAAAACATGAGACACGTTCACACTGACCGCAATTTCTTGCATCAAATCAGCAGCTTCAGCTATAAGCCCTTGTTCTTCCTTAATCTTTGCAAGTTTCTTGATCAATCTAGCTCTCTCAATTTCCACGTATATCTAATAAATGATAAAAACATATAAATCATACATAATCACATAATGAAAAGCTATAAAACAAACAAAAAGTTCAAACATAGCACACCCACCTTCCCTGCAGACACACTGTTCAACGTTTTGATGAGTTCTATGCGAGTTTCGATATCTGGTGTCTCATCAATATATTGCATAGCTTGTTGCACCATAGCTGTTACGGCCTGCAAACATATAATCAGCTCATTAATAACAGACAACAACACCTTTTGTGCCCTTTTACAGAAACAATTAGATAACATCTGAACTAAACTCCTATCGATAAAGGAGATCTACAAGTGTCTTTTAGATATCTCTTATCAATTGTGGAACACAGAAAATGGCAGAAAGCCAATAATCCGCTATATCATATAGTGGATAACCTTGTGGGCAAATAATGGAAGTCACACAGTGGTTAATATATATATATATAAAGTTGGCATAATACTAACTCAGTTCAATTGACTGGAGACTTGCCGGAGATGACAAGAGGATGCAGGACACAAGCCCGCAACCATGGTGGCCGCAGTGGCAGACAGAGTCGCGATAGCAGATCCGAGGATCTCCGCAATGCAATGGCACAATTGCGCCGCTATAGCGGCAATTTAGCAACACTAACTTAGACAGCCTACTCGCACGGAACTCTACGTGGTAGAGAATCAACATTCTCACGGCCCTAACATGCTAATTTTGTTGTCTAAGCAAAATTTGAGTCAATTAATAAACTGTTTTCCATTATAAATAAACAAACAAGTACAGCTACAATTTTTTCAAAGAGAACTAAAACCCTAAACCTCCTCACGCAAAACTCCACGGAGCATTTCACGCAACCACAAATGAAATTGAAATAGAAAATAATAATAATCGGAACGCACGGAGTACCTGTTTGAGCTGGCCACGTCGTTTTGACAAAACGACAATCTGGTCATTGAGGGTTTTCCAGGCTCGTGCATCGAAGCAGAGCTGCAAAATATCGGTAGCCGCCTTTCTGGTACCTGCCACGTCACCGGCGAGCCTCATCTGCTTCTCCACGTTCAGCAATTGCTCTATCGCCGCGTCTAAATTTCCCGTATTTGCCTACAAATAAAAAATTCATAGGAGCCGTCAGTTACAGTGACCACAATCATCGAATTTCAGTTCAGAAAAAAAAAATAAACAACCCTAGAGTCGTTGAAGGAAAAAAAAAAACAACTACTAGTAGGAAAAATTAACGGTGGAAGTGAGGAAATAAAAGTAAAAAATAGAGATCTGGAATGGGTTCGATCCATGGATAAATTGAGTGAAACTGAAAGGGGTAAGGAGAGTGAAGAGAGAGGGTACCATGGTTGGATTATGGGCGAGAGAGAGATCTCCGAAGGAGTCGTGAAATTATTGGAAATTGAATGTGGAAGGAAGGAAAGGTGAAAGAGGTGAGAAGAGAAGGACGGAGAATTTCATAGACGCTCTTTTTATACTCCTCAGGCCCACCAAGGCCCAACAACGATCTTAATTGTCTGGCCCGATCCGCCTCTTATGTTTCTGTAGGTAAGCAACAAACCTCTGGACTCACAAACATACTTCAATTTTTTCAGAAGAAAAATGTGTACTTGACAAAATTTCACATGCATTTTTAAGAAAACAATGTGACTAAGTTGGGAATAAAAGCACTTTTGAGTTGAGAAAGTTGGTAGGTTTAAAGGCAATACCTCTTGTTATTATGGATGGACTATGCTTCTTGGATTGGGATTTTTTATTATTATTACCGAAAGATTTTTGCCAAAACTAGTGCCACAGTGGATCAAAAAAGACAAACGTAATTCTCAATAAAAAAAAAATGTGACCAAATTGCAAACAAAACAGTTGTTAGGATTCCCCTCTTTATAAACACTAGAAACTCTAGCATACCAACTTCTTTGAATTAAGTTTATCTTGTGTTGGAGATTCAACGTTATCTAGTGATGAGGTCAAAATAATATCTATAACACATATTTTAAAATAATAATAGAGTTTGACTTGATGATTTGTTAATCGGTCTATCGTATCACTAATTATTGTAAACTTTACACTTGAGATGTTTGTTTCTCTCATGTGAGAGGTGTGTTAAAAATCTTACATCACCTAATGATTTTTAGGATTGAATTAAACTCATAATCCACGTTTTTATCAAGATTTCAGAATTAAGGGTCAAGTGATCATGATTGCTCTTTAAAGCAAAAAAGCTTACTTCAATAAAGTTGGCCATAGCTCAACAACAAGTGTTTTTATGTGGATTATGAAAGTAAACCATCTATTAACAAATTGTTCCTTTAGGTAAGGCCAAATATTCAACAATAACCTAAAGTTTGGAATCTTTGGTGAGCTTTTACAAACTAAACTTCAATGTGCTTCTACTAATAAAAAATTGTTTACAATTTAGCCAAATAATAATTAATATGGTGATGCTATGTTGCATATGATGTAGCAATTTTTTTAAAAAACATAAATAGATAAATGATAGATAAATTTTATATATAGACAGATAATAGATTCTCAGTAATAGATTACTGGATATTTATGAATAAAAAATGAATCCAAAAGATTAGTGAATATTCATAAATATAATTAGATGTTTCTTCTAAAAAAAATTAAAATAAAATAAAGTTGTTCACATTTTCTGGTATTAGTTTCCGTCTATCTACCTCCCTCTCTGCCCTCACTTCTTCCCCTTTCCCCCACGCCACGCTCGCGAGTAAGAGGACTTGCTACTTCAATTCAAGGGTTCCACAAACAACAACAAGCCTTTTTTTTTTTTTCATGTTTAAACAATGAAAAGCAAGCTTAGACGATATTATTCACTCTGACTCCGAGCTATACACCACCGAGACCGAGCAGTGTTTCACTCTCATTTCACTTTTCTCCTCCCTATTCCCAAACTCGCGCTTAATCACGTCGAGGGCAAACAAACCTCGAATTTGAATAAAAAAAAATGAGGTTTGACGAGAACGCTATGAATTGGATTGGCGCTACCGTTGGTGACCTCGTGGGCACAGTGGGTGCAATATTATCACTAAAAGATACCAAAGTGGCGATTCCGTTTACCTTCGCTGCAGACAATAGTAGCTTCGAGAAATCGCTCTTTGTTCCGGGTTTGCAAAACCTCCAAAACAATTGTTTCCTCAACGTTGTTTTGCAGGTAATATGGCTTCGCTGTTTGTTGCTTTTCTCCTCTTTTTTCAATTGCCAAATGAATATTTTATGTTATTTCTTTGTTGCAGGCTCTAGCCAGCTGTTTTTGCTTTCAGAGTTTTCTTCACGGTGTGATCGGAGAGTGCGGGAGTAAGGACCTGGATGAAAACATGCCTCTTGCACTTGCTTTGGCTACTTTGCTAGAAGGTAGTCGAAGAAGAACCTTATTGAGGATCTTTTTGGACATTTTTTTTTCCATAAGTCCGGTTTGTTTAAACTCTTATTTGTTAAAAAAAAAACACTTATTTTAATAAAATAAACAGTTTTCTATTTTCTTAGTATTCTGCTTAAAAAAAATAGTTTTCTGTTTATTTTTAGAAGCAAATCCTGCATATTAAACACACTTTTTAAAATGGCCCTTATTTTAAAACTGTTTTTTTTTTTAAGTTTAATCAAACTGACCCAAAATAAGTTAAAACAAGGTAAAATGAAATAAGCTTCTTTCCTATGAGTTAATTTATAGATGCTCTCATTTAGCTTCTCCAAAAGCTGGTTTTAACTTAAATGCATTAGCTAATGTTTAGCTCAAGGGAGAAGATTAATTTATTTTACTTTCTTATTTTTTTCTCCTATAAAGTGCTTTTTGAAAAGTTATCCAAACAGAGCCCGTGTATGTTTCTGTGATTGTGAATCAATTCGTGTTTTACGTTTGAAATCTTTGATGGAATGTTTCTTTATGTTTGTGCAGAGCTGAGTTCAGTTAGTGCAGAAAGGGTTACATTGAGTCCTCGAAAGATGATGCTTGCCATGTCCAATAACATTCCAAATTTTAATCTAACTAGCCAGCAGGTAGAATTGCGTGTGTCTAATGATTGATTTAGTGGCTGAGTTATGTTTTAGTTATGTGTCTTGTTCACGCTTGTTTTTTTGTTTTTTGAAGGATGCAGCTGAAGCATTTCTCCATCTGTTATGCTTATTGAGAGAAGAATTTGGAGGTTGTTATGCTCCAAAGATGAGTTCTTTAGCAGACATTTTTGCTTCTAATAATAGAATTCTTACTCCAATACAGAGGGACTGCCAAAGTGAGCAGGAGAGATGGCAGCAACTCTTCCTTGGACCTTTTGATGGGATTCTTGGCAGCCGCTTGACCTGTCAAAGTTGTTCATCCCTGGTACAGGGGTCTTTTCTCAATGCCTTATGATACACTTTTCCCCGTTAATTGCACATACACTCCATTATCATTATGATACACTTTTCCCTGTTAATTGCACATACACTCCATTATCATTATGATACACTTTTCCTTGTTAATTGCACATACACTCCATTGTCATTGTTTGCAATATTAGACTGGCTTTGTTAAAAACTATGACTTAACATTTATGTATCTCTGACTGAGTTGCATTATGTTTGAATCATTCTATAGCTGGCTAGTGGCTACTAGGAGCCAGGCTATGGTTTAGAGACATGTTTTTGTTGACTTGCAGTTTTATTTTGAAGCTGTTGCATTTGGAGGGAAAAGGAGTGTAGGGTAACATTAGGGTCACTTGGTAAAACTTCTAGGAAGAAATAAATTTAGTAATTTCAAAATGGTCAGCAATGAAGAAAAATATAGGAATTGAGGTTATAGGATGGTGTGATTTGGGTTTTAGAAGCTAAGAAAAAAAGTAAATTTTGGTTCTGTTCTATGTGACTTTTGATTTTCATACATTTAGTGTTCACATGTTGATAAATTTAATGATTGTAATAATATAAAGGATAAATTTTAAAGGTCACGTTGGCTGACTCAGCTCAGTAGTTCACATTCTCAAGCTACTTTCACAAGACTTATTAGCAGGTTACTGGAATGACTAAAGCCAATTCAATTACTCCAAACTTGCAATCAAGTTATTGATGATCTGATAGTGTACTTTCTGACTGCAGATTTAGCTGTTGATTACAACTTAGCTTAACATAAATATTTATTTTTGTTTTTTAAAACAACTTCCCTCTATCATTATTCTTAATGTAACTATGATAATGTCCCTTTGTGACAGTCATTTATTATATTTTTAACTTTATATTTATTCAGTGCAGATCTCGATTAACTTCGAACATTTTGATTGTTTGCCTCTTTCACCTGTGCTTAGTGATACTTCCTCAATGGTAAGTTTTAAAACTAATTTCACTCATACTCTAGCTTCATTGTTATTTCTTTTATAATAGAAGTGCTGCACTCCTCCTGTAGCTCCCTGATTATTAAATAAGACACTGGCATATTTCAGAGAGTTGGTTGTACCCTGGTGGATTGCCTGAAGCAGTTCATTGTTGCTGAACATGTTGAAAATTATCGCTGCAGCCACTGTTGGCATAATGCTGCAATCAAGTATCTTTCTATAATGGAAGGAAATGAGGTCATCCCTGTGTGAATATTTCATTCATTTAGAGACATATAAAGGCAGTTTAGAGATGCATAGTTGGTGGTTGCCAAATCTAGCAATTATTCTTTATGTTTGTCCAATATGGTTTCTGTGCTTAACTCAGGTAGAACTCAAAATGATAAGGAGATGCTCTGACCCAGAAATCTGCAATTGCCGAAAAATGTATAATCTTGATAAACTACCCTGGTCAAACAGGTTTTCACATACTCTGAAGCAGCTAAGTATTGCAAGGTGCCCAAGGGTATGCATACTGTGTTTTCTGATCTGACATTTATCATTTCCTCAACTAGCTTTTCTTGTGTAGTTCAATGTCTGAACTACTGAAACATGATTGTCTGGTTGCAGATTTTATGCATCCAGTTGAAAAGAGTTTATATGAATGTCTTTGGAGAGCTAGTCAAACTGCAGGTAATTGAATCTCTGACGTATTGGATTTGTCTCAGCTTTTGTCCCACCCCCTCCCAAAAGGAAAAGAAAAGTTCCCCAGACCTAATGCCAAATTGATTGTTCTTTTAATTAGGATGTAAACTTGAATATTATTATAGATTGGTTGTACTTGAACAAAAGACGGTAATAATTGAGTAGCATATAAATATTCATTAAATTTCGTGGTAGAATTTTGTTGTGATGATGGTAATGCAGGGCCATATTTCTTTTCCATTGATTTTGGATGTGTTGTCATTCATGACAACTAGACTGGGAGTAAAGACACAGGACATAGATGTACAAAGTTTGCCATTAAATTTGAAGTATAACAGAAGAAATTTTTTCCCAAATCATTCTGATCTGCAATCTGAGATAAGTACATTGAAATTTAGTGGCCTTTATGGAGCAACAAGAGAGCAGATCAATTCAGATGGTGTTATTGATGATGGATTTGTCTCCTCTACAAATGGACAGGCACTTCATAGTGACACTGTATTTCCCTGCTCTGGTTCTTCAGAAAGCATTCACTCAGATACACATATGCAATCAATTGACCAGGTTGGTTTAATTTTTTTGATATTGATGCATTTATTTTGCACTGAACTTTGAAATCCCATATCCTTGTGATGGAACCTCTATCACCTTGCATCTTGTGTCTGTCCATAATATGCCCCCTTTAAAGAAGCTTCACGTATCTGTCCATCCATAAATCTTATTTGTCAAATATAAACTAGAATTTTCTTTCCTCTAGGTAAATTTCTTTCATGTCACGGATCCAAAACAAGATTTTTCACCACAAGCCATTTTTTTAGATTGTGCTAAAATCAAACTCAAAAGCATTCAACTAATTAATTGTGAGGATAATTCTACTAATATTGATGCCTTTTTTTTTAGATTGGACCACGGTATTTTTTGGTGGGATAGTCTTAATCTTAAAAATGGAAAGATGATTAATGTGATATTGACTTCGTGGTGGAGGTGCTTTTCATATTCTCACTATGTTGTGCTTTGTGCAGGTAGATGTTTCTTGTAATTTAGTTCCTCAAGAAACATGTTTGTATCAACTTGTTTCTGTTGTGGAACACTTTGGAAAAGCTGGAAGTGGGCATTACACTGTTTACAGATCTGTAAGAGTGGAGTCTTCAGAAGACGTCTCTGATGATTACCTCAATCAAACTCCAATGCGTTGGTTTTGTATTTCAGATTCTCAAGTGCATGCTGTTTCAGTGGAAGGTGTTCTTTCCAGTGAGGCCAGCTTGCTTTTCTATGAGAGAATTCCAAGGAACTGAAAAAATTCCTTTATTTTGTTTTGGGAAGTTCTGGGTTCACAAGATGCATTGGTTGATATGTTCTGAATCACAGGAGTCTATGTTTGTGGCGTTTTAACTCACCACAAGTGGTATAAGGAAGTGCTAAGGTTGTTCCAAATTGCTAAACAAGCTTTTGGGGAGGCTAATTATAATGAAAGAAAATTAACTACTCGGAATGGATATTCGGTTGTTTTTCTATACTCAGCTAATCAATTTTGTTCCCTTTTTGTGGTTACGCCAATCAAATTCTTTTTAGGTACAAAATAACAGATTATCTCAAGTTCTCAACAGCTACAGTTGCAGCAGAAAGCACTAACTTATGTTAAGGGTTATTGAACGGGAGCCATGCGTTTGGAATGTCGTTTTTAGTATAGGAGTTACTGAGAATAAGTTGATCATACTGTCCAAAGGAAATATCAATGATAAACAACCTCTGACCAATTACTGCATAACTGCATGGCATTAAGTACATGTTTGAATTTCAGTAAGGAAAATATAAAAATATTTTTATATTTTTATTCTCAAGCAACATTTTCTCTCTTTATTTTATGTATTGGAATTCAAAATTATATATTGGAATTCACAAAAGTATTTTCATAACTGATATTTTTTCTGCTTTAGTTTTCATTGCAACCTTTTAGTTATGTCATGTCAAATCAATTTAAATATATGAAAGATAACAAATGGTCTAACGAAAATATTAATATAAAATATATTGAAATGTATTCATTCTAATTTATTGTCAATTAGAGAGTTCACATAATATTAGGATGGATAGTTTAATAAGTACATTTACCTGTGATTTATATTTAAAACAAAAGATTCGATTTTCTTTTTACTTTATGCTTATGAATTTTACTTAAGGAGAATAAATATTATACTACTAGCTTCATGAAATATAATTCTAAAGTAGTCAATAATTATATATATTTTTTTACCAATTGTGTGTTGTAATTGATAATATTCTTATACTTAAAAACAACTAATTTATGTCTATTTACAAATAAATAACTCTCTTATAAGAAGCATGCATGCTTTTATATATATTATATTTTTCATTAAAATAGCTTTGTAGTTACAATTTTTGTTAGTTTGAAAAAATTGAAATACTTACATTTTAATTTAATTTTACCATGCAACAGTGTAAAAGTTTAAATTATTATTATTGCTTTAAATCAGACTGATCATTGAATGGATAATATTGATTCCTAGTTCATTAGTTTACTCATAGTAGAAATGTAGAATTGAGAAAAGTTAAATATAATTTTAATACAATATAATATATTAAACAATAAACTAATATAAAAATTATAAGAAAAATGAATTAATTAAATTTTAAATTGTTATAAAAGGAATCACATTTTTTTGAGATAAAAATTCATAATAAATAAAATGTTAAGAGAAGATATCTGGTTTAATTTGGTGAGATATATAGACACAATTTGAATAATTTTAAAAGTTCCTTTATGACTAGGATGTTATGCAATAGGTTGCAATGGAGTATATGTACGTGTGTAAATATAAGTTTATATAAGTATCACTATTCTGAAATTTCAATAGAGATCTCGCAGAGTACTGTACACATGCATATTTTAATTTGTCTCTTGGTACCTTTAATATGCTATCCTTACCCAATTCTTTTGTGTAGGAAAGACATTGAGTGATTTTCTTACCGTGTATCCTAGAAAATTACAAGGCTATAAAATTGCAAGACATTGAATAATATATGGAACAAATTCCTAAGTATATAAAATAAATTGTGGCACAAAATTTATCCATCAATTCAAATTGTGGATCGGCGGCTTCCTTCTGGCTGGAGTGTAATCCATTGAGAACACTTCGTTTGCATTATATTTACCTTCTTTTGGCTTAAATACGTGATCATGCGTTTCACTATGATGAGCTGTACTAGCATCACTACTAGTGCTATCCACCATATTGCTTTTTTCTTTCAGTACTCGTGCTGCACGTACAAATAATGATAACATAAAACAAATTAATTTTATATAAGAAAAATTAAAAAGTGGAATAACATGAGAGAGATCTCAAATCAAATATGTGACTATGATGATATGTGATCTATATGACAAAATACAAGAATTAATATATACCTCTAGCATGGATAGAGATGAAGCAAAGGAAGAAGAAAGCCACAAGTAGAATGCGTTTGTTTAGCACAACCATCTTAAATAATTAGATTAATTGTCCTCTATGACAAGATTTTTTATGATCTGAATATGTACACAATATACAACTTTTGTGACCCTTATATAGACATGTAGATTTAGCTTGCATGTAGTTGTAGGAAGTTGCCAAGAAGATTATAATTTAGTATGGATCATGGTGGTAGTTTGTACATTAGAGAAATGGTCTATGAGGGTCACCATCATTGTCTGCTGCTGTCTAGATTGAAAAGATGGGTATGTGTTTTTGGGGAAAGTCTTGAAAGAAAAAAAGTAGAAATCCATGACATTCATAAATGTCAACCTCTACAATAATATACGTGTATTTGGGCCATACCAGTTTTCTTTATAATATTTTGTCAACTGCTTCCTGTAGGACCTGTACACTATATTAATATTGCTTCCTAACTGATCCACTTCCATATATGTCAGTAGAATGAAAAAAATAATATGAAAATGAATTAAAAAGAATATAAAAACGTAGGTTTTATCTTATTTTATTTTTTTCTTTACAAATGAAGGGATCCTTAATATGCTGTTTAATTCCTAATATGTCAATTAACTCTTGATATTTCTCATGAAATTCATGACATTCTTCTGTACATATATTTAGACTCACCCACAATAAAAAGAAATAGAATAGAACAATTGATAAGATAGTTTCGACTGTCGAGTTTCGAGACTAATTAACCTAATGCATTGAAGCTTTGACATTGAATAATAACATGAGATAGTAAAAAGTTCTGCCTTTTGGTCTTGGGGGCTTTGCACGAAAAAGATAAAAATAAAAATAAAATAAGAAAGAGATGGAGATAATTATATATAGTATATAGTATCATATGTACCACACGTCAATTTTTATATTTAGTAACGAAACTGATCCAACAAGCAGCATACTAAAATTTTCCATGTACGCATAGTTTAAATAGTATTTTTAGAATATCAAACTCTAGCTGCAGAGTCTTTGATTTCTCAAGCTCCTCTACTTTCCGTATGTGGTCGAGTCCTTAAAATTTTGAGTTGCGTTAACAAACACAATAATGGCTAGTTGAGAAAGCCACCCACCTCTAAATTAACTACCAGAATCATAATACGACCTCAGTGATTCGTGTCAAATTATCAACATCTAACAGAAATTTGATTGAGGAAATACTGTCTGTCATCTTGATCTTGCCCATTAAATTGTGTCTGAGTGTACGGACAAAATAATTGTGAACACTCAAATTTATTCGAATACTTGTTTCATTATCCTTGAAAAAAAATTATTAAAAAAATATCTATTCTTTTATATAAAATTAAAAAAATAGAAAAATCAGAAAGCTAGAAAAAAAAAGAGGTGAGAAAAATTATTGAGAGAGAGAGAGATGAAGAAAGAAAATGAAAATCTTTTTAGCATTCAAGTGTTTTTTTCTTTTTTACTTGAGGGTCGATCCAATTTTATTTAACTGCAACCTAATAACATGCATAATTCATTTTTCTTATCCAAATTATTAAACTAACCCATGATATGAATCACGGGATGTGTTATGATAAGGTATTTGTGGGTGTATAATTAAATATTATCACCTTTTCTTTTATATATAACAAAAGAAACCCTAGCCTCCACTACTACATTTCTTTGACACGTACCTGAAACACATTAAATGCGTATTGCCTCAATCTTTCACTAACATATATGTTGTCAACTTGTCATGGAAGAGAAGTTCCGATGTCCCTGATTGCTAAAAACAATCATGTTATGCACAATGTTTTTGTGATATTATATTTATATTAGTACTGTATTTATTTTGAAATACGTATGATAATATATATCTTTTATGACCCACAAATTTTCATGTCCCCGATGGAACGAAGCTACAGCGCGGTTGTAAATTTGTGGAAAAATATGAAAAGGATTGAGAGGAAATTATTTTGAGCTTTAACCCCCCTTGAATTGAGTACAATTAACCTACGTTCAAATTAATGCACACAATGTAGTCCTTAATTAACTTAGGCTGCTTTCATAGATCTTTGGATTAATTAAGCTTCGTAGTGAAGCAACACAAAGATTAAAAATGTCTCATCAGATGTGTCATTTCTCAAGAAACATAATAGAGGATTCATCCGTTGTTGCAGTCGCATCACATTGAAAGTAAAGAATCAAACACATCCCATGATCATCAATTTTGCACATAGATCACAATCATATTAGAGCTCCTCGATTCCTATACTGAAACCTAATTTATGCTTAGGAAACTATATACCTCAAGTAGAAGTCTATCTTGGACCCAACTCTCTCCAAGACATGCATGTATATTTATAAACAACAATATCATGGACCAAGTTTATATAAATTTATTGAAATAAATATTTATTTTAATAAAATAAGTAATTCTTTGTTTCTTAATATATTTGTCTAGACTGTTTTTATTTAAAAGAATAATTTTTTTACTTATTTTAAGAAATAAATTTATATTTTTCTTAAAAAAACGTTTATTTTAAAATTATTTTTAAAAAATTTAAATAAACTCACCCAATATTACTTTCCTTTTAAAGTTATATGTAAACCACCTCAAAATTTTACTAATTCAAGCATCGAATAATATGTGGATGCCACCTCCTCAGTTGCTGGAATCTCCAACTCTCCCCCATGAGCTTGCAATTTGCAGCCACATAAAGAACCATCTATACCATTATGCGAGCAGGAGACAGTCCCACAACCTCGGACATGCTGGGCAGCCTCTATCTTAGGTTACGATGAATGCAACAATTCACGAACTTGTAATCCACATCTTCATGATGATGCGAGTAGCTAGGAAATAAGCTTTCCAACCTGCTCCTTATGGGCACCCTCTATCTCTAGCTACAATGCAACGGGAATAGTATCATAGTAGCTAGGCAATTTTATTCTCTATATTGTAATTGAGAACTGAGTTGAATAATTCAAATTTCATGTTGATGTTCTCTTTTTCCAATTTTTTTTTATCATATGTCATGCTAGACCAAATATGAAGCCGATCTTTTCGAACTTCTATATTCGATTTCGTATATTTCATATTTTTCCTACAAAAAATAAAAGAAGCTAAGAAATTACCTCACCAAATTGTTATTTTTGTATTGCAACATAAATAAATAAAAAATAAAAAATATAGAATATAAGGTTTGTTTTGTATGTGGAAAAAGGTTAGACGACGTTGAGTTTAGGATAACAAAGTATGTTAGTGTGAGGTAGTTGAACATCCTTAATTAATCTTATAATTTTTTAAATAAATAATCTAATAAATTATACTTTCTAAAAAAATCTAATAAATTGTAAGTAGTCTTATTTCATTATAAATTTATGTCTTATTTTGTACATAATTAATTGGAAAAGATATTTTAAACAATCTTTATATTTATACATTTACTTCTAAAAAAAGCTAATTTAGGTGAGATATTTTCTTAGCCTTGTAGTTTAATTAGGAATATAGGAGTTGCAACTTTCATTATCCAAAATTTATTTTAAATAATTTTCTTATAATTGATCGATTTTATGTAAAAATGATTAGTTTAGGTTTGGCGCCTTATTAATCATATAATTTGATGAGATATTTGAATATATTGTGACAATTTGAGTATCTAGATTTTATTGAAAATGGATAATTTAGGAGTGTTGCACTAAAAACATTTTTTTTCTATTTTTTTCTTTATTTTGCTTTTAAACGGGGTATACTAATTATTTTTAAAAAATGTTAATATTTTACGCATTTGATTCCAACTTAAAATAATCAATCACTTTAGGACGAACGTATGAAGAGTGCTTGGATTAAATATTTATTTTTTATGCATAAATCCACTCTCAAATCTAGTTTAATTTTTATAGAGCAATGTAACGACTTTCTTTGGGGTAGTATGTTTCGTCAAATCCTTATTTAATATAAAAAAATCACATTCTATTTAATATTAGAGGAGTATTAATAACATAGTACTGTACTATCTAACACACTCACTTTAACTTTTATATATATATATATATATATATATATATATATAAACTAAATAAAAATAATTAAATTAATTAATTTTAATTAATATTATGATCAATTAATGTATTTACTTGTAAGCACATGCTATGGCCGTCACCTAAATTCCTTGTGTTTTGTGGTCTAAGTTTTAGATAATAAACTTCACAATTAAGACTATAAAAATAATAATTAATATATTTAGAAATGTTGATTAGTCTATATTTTTTATAATTAGGATAATTTACTCGTTTGTTTTCTTATAAAGGACCAGATATATACAATTTTTTATAATTGAATTTTGATATTAACAAAACATTTTCCTACATATATAACCTTATCCGTCCCTTCGCATAAACACTCCCACCAACCACATACATTGTTTTTGGACTTCAAATATATATATAAAAAAAATCCCTAAATTTTTTTCTTCATTTACATTTTTGTCTAATACCCATTAACCTCTCTGCTTATCAGAAATCCTCGTGGAAATAATTAGTAACTTTGAGTAATATATCGTTCAAGTTTTAAAATCATTATATTTAGACTATATAACACAAATTAAAGTGTGAGACAGAAGAATTAATATTCACCATTCTATCTTACAATTAGTAGACCTGTCGACTAGGTTTATGGGTTTGCTTCTTTTTAACTCCCTTGAGTCATCCTACGTCATACTCACATACACATGCATTCTATAATCATCTGATTGATTGTGAGTGTAAAAAATCTTTTACACTATTAGTTGATAGAAATTAAGGTCTAATATTGGTTAAATATGAAGAAACTTTTAAGCTCTGTAAAGTTATACTGTGCACAACGAAGCAAATATTTTTGTTCTACCTTTTCTATATCCAATAAATTTTATATGATGATGACAACAGACAATAAAAATAAATTATAATTATGCGCCATGGTCCATACTCCGCTAAGTATTTTATATTACTAATATTTATGTCTTAATTCTTCTTTATGATTAACTTAACAAATGTTTCAGTTTATTCAGAATACACTTTGCACACACAAAAATACATTAAATTATTAGTTCATATTCAATTTTTACAAAATATTTTGACATATAAGGCATCAGAATTGAATTCTTGAATGAGATTCCTCGAAAAGAGAAACTTCATCATGCTTAGATTTTGGATATCGATAGCGCTCCTTAAAAATATTGATTATGCTTAATAATAAAAGAAAATTTATATTATTTCTTCTGAAATTAATATTATCAACCCTCCTAATTCTCTTTAAAAAATTTAAGTAGGTATTTTTATTAACTCTTTAATTTTTTTTCTATTAAAAAAACTGTTTAATTTTTTCAAGAAATTATTTCTTAACTTTAAAACAGTATAACTTGCATGATATATAGCATAATTAACCGAATCCGTTCTTACTTTGTTTTGGATATTAATTTTTATTTCATGTTTTTATGAAGTGATATAATTAGTTATTAAACAAAATATAAATCCCTTTCAAAAAACAAAATATAAACCATGATATAAAATTGTTCTGTTATAAGCTTCCTCGTTTAGGGTTAGAGTCTGTTTATCCAAATCATTTGAGTGTGTAATCTAATATCCTTTAGGTCTGCACTTGGGGTTTTATTGAAAATGATAGATTAAAAATCATACCAATATATTTGTGATTGATTGGCAAATTAAAATTATTTTACATTATCAACCTATGCATCACTATTAAATTCTTTTTTTTAACTAAAATTTTAATTTTATAGTTACCATTACGATCAATTGTGCTTCTTTTGGTATCATCTATAATTTTTGTTGTTGTTTTCAAAATAAAAATATAATATTATATTATTCTTTCATTTACATATTATCATAATTTTTCATCAATAAAATTTAACTGGTATTTTAAGAAATAATAATGTTAAAATAATTTTAATAATATAATCTTCTTTAATCATACTAGGCAGTACATGAGTACAAACTCTAATTAGTTATTTTCACCTATATCATGCTCACATTAATTATTCTATATGCATTACATGAAAACAACCTCACACATATTCACATATATGTAATATAATTATCATTGTGACCCTTGAATATGACTTTAAAATGAGAAAACGCACTACATATTTTCCATATGTAATTTTCATTGTAGGGCTTCTTAATTAACAAATAAAACGTTCAATCTGCATTATTCGATAGCTAGCTAGTAGCAATCATTCAATTGTCTTGGTGCTCAAGATGTTGCCAGGCTCAATTTACTGTGTAGTACTGTACTATACTTTGTCATACAACAGTTTTTTGTTTGTTCCGATTGTATTATTCTCCTAGAGTTAGATTGCACATAATAGGAGATTTGATTAATTAAACATGGAGGATGGCAGGATTTAATGAATGGAGGGCGAATACCCAACACTGGTGAGACTACGATCATTGTCAGATAAGACAATGGACAATGTTTTTCATGTTTGGAGAGGATTGAGACAACGGACAAGTGTTTGCATGGATCACATGGGAAGAGTACTCCATTGGTCATCTACTAGGTAGGCCTACTTTGTCCCTTAAACATTGAGCATGAACCAACCCTGATTTGGAGGGCTATTTAAACGCTATGATAGACACAGCCTTCATTGAGAGAATGAAATTATAAGCAACCAAGTTGGCTAAGGCAAAGCTACATAGCATATTTATATGTTTATATAGGTAGCATTATATGGTGGGACCAAAACTATTATTAGGAAGTCAGAAATTAAACAACTTTTGCAAATTTAATTTGAAGAGACTTTCTATCTTATAATTTATAATCTTTGGAATTAGTGTCATTTTTTAATTTCAAATTTAACTAGTGTGGTTACTGCAAATGCACTTAGTAGATGTGAAAAAAATTGAGCGAAAAATTATATCTCGTGCATCTATAATATAAAGTAGTTTTTCTAAGATAAAATAAAATATGGTAGCATCTTTTATTTTATCCACGTTATATGTGAAATTATATATTAGGTAAATCACTTAAACAAAAAATAGGTTTTTTATTCATTTTTTATTGTAGGCCAACTTACTAACGCAAGGCCCAATTAGAAACGGAAAAGTTGCGTCAAACTAGATTTCGTGAAGTGTGAGTTTGGTCTATATTTCTCAAATCTAAGGCTTGAGATTAGTCAACTTATAGAAAATAGGCCTTTAATTTGACTTGAACCGAAAGGTTATTTAATAGTACAATTTTTTAAATATAGGTTATAAAGTCACCCTTAAATATGTTAATGGGCCTAAACTTATAATCATGTAACCAAGCTTAAACCTTTAAATAAATCCAAAAATATACAATCTTAAAATGTTACAATATAAATTTAGTACAATAATAATTATATTATTATAACTCTACATATTATCATTGTTGGAGATCCTACATCCTAAGATATGATCCAAATAGAATATATTAGTGGGAACAATTTTTACTTCTTGTTAGGTTAACTTTTGGGGTTAAGTTAAACTTAAATTTAAATTTTAACATAATATCAAAATTTATTTTAAGTTTTTAGCATGAGAAGTGTGTGTTGATGATCTCACATTGTCACAGGAGATTGAATTAAGTTTAATTTTATGTTATAATTGTTATTGCTATTAACTTAATTAAATAGAGCCTTAATTGAAAGGTTTTTTAATGACTCAAAACTCAATTTTTTTCATTAAATTGGCATTAAAAAAAACTAGACTTAACTCATTTAGGGTTAGTTTTTTTTAAATTAATATATGTTAATTTATTAGTTTTGTTAAAATATCAATAAAAAAGATTTAAGCCTTGATCTCTTCCTCCCATTTTTTTCTTCATTCTTAAGTTTTTCTTTCTCAATCACTAAGTAAACTTTATATCTCTCATTTTGAGGGTAAGTTTATCTTAAGCTTTGACTTGAGTTAAATTGTAAACCTCCCATGAAAAACCTAACTTATTTTTACACATAGACTTAACATAATCATTACTCAATCAATTCAAGCCGATTACATTATTTCTTCCAATAATTAACTCGTAATAAACTTTATACACAGGGCCGACATCTTTTTGTGGCTTTTAGGATCACATATGGGGATTTAATCTCTTGAAAGATAGACTATAACCACCTATTGGTCTGTCAAATTGTGACTACCTGACGTCCTAATCCTATAAAGAAGAATTTCATCTCTTATGCTCTATCTAGTTGATCAAAGAACTAAATATAAAAGAAATAAGAAAATAAAAACTCGAAAGAAGAGAAAATGAAGGGAACAAAAGTAAAAAAAAAAAATATTATTTGAATTAATAGAAATAAAAATGAAAAAAAATATTTTTAGTTTGTTATTGAAAAAGTGAAAGAATGAATAATAAAAAAGGCTCGAATCAGACCACGAAAAACACTACTTATGAGAGATTTAGGTCAGATCATTTTGACAGCTCCAACTGCATGTGAATTTATTTTTTTATTATTATTAGAGAAAAAATATTAGACCATGCGTGTTGGGGATCCAGACAGGCCCATTAATATTTACTCTTAATTACTTATCGTACCATTTATTATCATTACTATTAGTTGCCCTGCAGGTAATTTCTTAATGCATGAATGGGTTGTTCTTTTGCTCCTCGATCTGCTGCAACATCAGGTATCTTTGGTTAAGTGACTGATTGAAGACCTTTTATTCGAGAAGAACACTCCGTACAGTAGCACGAAAACATGGTAGCCTATGATAACTTGTTAATAACATGTGTCGATGCCATATGGAGTAAAAAAATTATTCTTCTTCATATACATTATTGAACTTTTTGACATTTAATTTCTTGTCTTCTCATGTCCTACTGAGTAACCCATTTGTTGTTTATGATATGGCTGAAGATTGAAGGGCCACTCTTTTGTATCTATATAAAGATATATATAAAGATATATATATATATATATATATATATATATACATATATATATATATACATATATATATATATATATATCATTATTTCATATACCATCATGCATTTTCACAACTTATAATATGTAAATTGACTTCAAATATTCCCAGATGCTGAAATTACTACAAGAACATATATGTAATAATCAAACTTCTAACTCCTGTCCTGATTTAATTTGTTCCCCAGCATGGCTAGCTCTTTACATGTTTGGTTATATGGATATGTGAATAGTTTCACTATAGCAACTGAGATGTCACCAACTTTTTTATCTTCTTTACATTAAATAAACTTCAGTCTCTTAAGATGTACCCCGCCGATAAAGTGATTGCATTAATTATTCCAGCAAAAATGTATATAAGGTTAGCATAGGGATAAGGGTATGAAAATTAAGCTTATGTTTTTTTTTTTTATTAGCACATCTAAAACAATAATAGTAAGTATTTTGGTGCCTGCTTAACACTTTGAATTTTGAAAACTCTTATTAGTATGCTCCCCTCATATTCTTATGGCTTCAAAAACCATTTACACGAGTTCTGAATATATGATTTGGCAACAGATAGATTGGTGTTTTCTTAACACAAGTCGATAATTTAAGTGTGGATTTCCTAGCTTCAAACAATATCTATACAATATACATGAAGGTCCTAGATAGATCCACTGCAGAGTAGTTAAGCACTGTGGAATATCGGTTCCTTTTCTAAGACAAGAAGAAAAGAAAAAGAACTTCAATTATGGATTGGCGGATTCCTTTTTGCAGGTGTGTAATCCATTGTATCCAACTCATCATTGCTGTCTTCTGCCCCTTCATGGTTTGGCTTAAAGAAACTAGTTTGAGTACTCTTCTTAACTGCATCATCCTTAATCTCTCGCAAACTTCTGGCTGTAAGATATTAACCAAAAGAAGCATCACATAAATGATAACGGACTTTGAATATCATATCATATACACAATATTAATCTTAATTTGGTAACATTTTCTAACAATGTATAAAATTGTAAACATAAAACGAAACTTACCACTAGCTGTCATGGTGATGAAGCAAAGCAACAGAAAAGCAACAAGGAGTAAGCGCTTGTTTGGTGACATAGCCATTATTTTACTTAACTCTTGGAGTGTCTTTGGTATGAATGTGTTATGTGTAACTATGCACTTGCACAAGACATGGCCTAGTTGCCCTCTTTTTATAGTCATGGAAATCAAGTACTTGCCAATAAGAGGGTACACCCATTCACGACAAGGAAAAATATTGTTGCGATTTAGGTTCTAATCGATGTCTCTCGCTTTGTCTTCCTTGAAAGTGACAAGACTTTGCTTCGAAAACAGGATCTAAGTTAAGAGCAAAAATGGTTCCATTCCTTCAATGCTACTAAGTTGGCATTTTGTGCCCCTTAAAACTTGGCACTGTGAATGTGAATTAACCAAAGATGATCCACAAAAGAAAAATAATCCCTTTCCTTCTTTTGAGGAGGAGGAGGGACCCCAGTCTTCTTTTGTGGAATACACTACGTGCACGAGACTTTTAAGGGTATTGTATGGTTATGAAACAATAAGGACTGAATCGAGCATTTGGCCCCTATCTCACAAGATAGGGTGAATTTCAATATTCCTTTCATATAAACTGACAGACATGAATGCTACACATGCAATTCATGAAACATCTCTTTCTTTCATTTAATATATACAATGACATATGTTATATATATTTTTATTATTTTGTGTACTAGTGTACAAAATTAGCTACGAAGTAGTATCACAGCACATATTTTATTCATAGGCTAACATTCACTGGTTATTTACTTCTAAAATTTACGAGAAACTAATCTCACATACCTCGCCACCTTAGGGTGTATGGTTTTCCAATGGTTGCCTTCATCCAAGCTCCGCATGCAATAGTAGAGGTGTCACTTAATTATAATGATTATGATGTTAATTAAAGTCAATGTGGGTCAAATTAGTCAAGAGGTAAGAAACAGAATAACATTATAGAGTGGTCGACATGCGTCCATGAGTAGCAGCAACATATAACTTAGCTAGGAAGAGTAACATTTTCAGTTTGTGCATGCACCTCATATTTAACTATTCTATCTTCATATATATATTATTCTTCTTAATCATGCCTATTTCTAATCTAGTTAAACAAGAAAGGAAATCATGCATTATTTAATGAATCAAAATAGATGACCGACATTGATGGGGCTTCAATCATTTTCAGATAAGCCGTTGAACACTGTTGTCTGTTGAAAAATCACCCGATCAATATCTAATTGTGGGGCTGCATTGTCCCTTTATTGCCCATACATAAACTAAATATTTATCTAATTTTCCCGCTGATCATTAAGATTAGAGATAATACCGATGGAAAAGAAAGATTAGGAATATATTAATAAATAAATTAAGAAATATACTTAAGCAATTTTCATGAAACTATATATACTATCATACAATCACTTAAAAAAGAACCAAATTCAAAAAAGAAAAAGAAACGTTTCATGCAATGATATTTTTAAAATTGCACCTCTAGTATATTCTCATAAAACACCACTGCATACCCACCTCTGTCTGGACGGGAAAATGATTTAGATATATTTAGTCGGTATTCCTTGCATTTATGATTTTTTTATATATATTTTAGTCAAAATAAAATTTTAATTAAAGTATACATCCGTATTATATTCAATATCGAATTCCAATGAAAGATATTTTATTAATATAAACAATAAAAAAATTCTTAAATATAAAAAAATTTCAATTATTTATAACTTATTTAATGAAATTCTCTCCAAATTATCCTTCTTTTTAATAAGGTTAAAAACTTTTTTATATTCAATATTAAATTCAAATAGAAGATATTTTAGAAAAAAAATATTTATTTTTTAATTAAAAATAACATAATTAAATGAAATTCACTAATTTTTTAAATAAATGTGAAATATATCTTTTTTATTGCTTATAATAATCGAGGCGGATGGAGTAAGAAGATCTTTACTTTTTGTAGTTAAAAATGAAAATAAAAAATATTTTCTCAAAATAAACACTACTAAGTTTTTAGAAAAAGTTGCGCGGGTACATTTCTAACTGCAATGTTAATTTACTTATTTATTTTACACATTACAACCATAATAGTGGTTGCATTATCTACATTTCCTCACAATTTCCTACAAAATCAAATATCACAATGAAATCACAAGCGACTAGAATTTAAAACCTTCATCATAGCTCGATGACTTGTACCGTACTGTTCGTTCTATGATGACAACACGTACATGCCAAATAGTGAACTATAGGAGTAGGACGCCATGGAAACAGTACTCAACGTAAGCTTTAATAGAATATAGTTTGCATTTTGTAATAATAATAATGTACTTCAGGTGATGGTCCAGATTGTAATTAAGTAACATGGGGTCGGTCGGTTATGTCAGGCACAAAATGGCAATGTGGAAGCCAAAAAAAACCCAAGCAAATGAAGTGAAACCTTCTTACCCCTGAAAATGAACTAATTGAGCTTGAGTAACAAATTGTTGAGGTTAGAATCACTAGAACGAGCGTGACCATGTTCCACACCCGGGTTTTAGGGTAGGGGCCAATGGGTCACATTTTCTTCTTCTAATCAAAACGCGTGGATGCATACAAGACCAAAACCAAAAGGCCCCATTGGAGGGAAAAGTGCGTGGTCCCAAACAAACCCTAGTTTTGGTTTTGGACCCTCTGGGCTGTCACGTGCTTCCGCAGCGGCTTTCGCGTGATATTGCTTTGCTATGCTTAACATCATTGATTAGTGTGTGGTTTATAGGATTAGGAAAAGTTAATCACGTCTTGTTTCGGATTGATTTTGATTTTGCCTCTTCAATGAGAGTGCCTATTTGCTTTCACTTGTCTCTGCGTTGCGTATTACTATAGAGTAACGATCCAGGGCACAAACTCACATGTTCTGTTGGGAGTAGTCCATTCATTATCTACACTACGTCGATGTGATATGGACCATCTTAGCAATTCACACAATTTAAACACGTATTCTTTTTGTAACAATTTTAAACACGATACAGGCATATAATTATTTAGTTGCAATATTCTAAATATTTTATACCATCTTTTAATTATATTACAATTTCATCTTTAAATGGAGAATCTTAACCATAACATAAACTTGTAAAAGGTTAAGTTAGATCAGAAAGTCATGTGACTTTTTTAAGTGTTCATGTAATCACTAAATAATTTTAATCTTAATAATTCATGTTTTATACACATATTTTTGTGTTTTAATGAGGACGTATCAAAAAATAAATTTTGCTTATTATGAACAATGAAAACAATCAATAATATGCTTACAAAATTATAGATAAATGATTAAGATTAACAATCAATCATTGATTGCATGATTACTTAAAAAAATTATATGCATTTATCTCTTAATGTCAATCATTTAAATATGAATTCTTTTAATCTTTACAATTAAAATTGTCATATGCATTTTTTTATTTTGATAATTCAAATATGACTTAATGGCTTATATTTGTAGATTATATTTGATAAAATTAGATGAAAGCTGAAAATTAAAAAATTAGTTTATTAAATTATAAATGTTGACTCAAATTAGTTGTTAAAATAATTGAAAAGTATAAAATGATAAAAATAATAAAATCATAATTTATTTAAAAAGGTAATTAGGAAATTAGATAAATATATTAAAGATAAAAATAAAAGAAAATATAAAAAATAAAAAGTTAGTGTATTTTAAAAAATACTACTTCAAGTAGTACTTTAAAAAACGTTTGAAGTTATTAAAAAAAATTATTTACCGAATAATCAAATAAATTTTTTAACTAATAAAAAATTAAAAATTAACTAAAATATATTGTCAAACATAATAATAATCTCACCTTTCATAACAACAAAAAAGGGATTGGGTGAGCCAACTCACCAACTTGTAGTGGTTCTAGTTGAATTGAAACTTTCTTAAACCACCACAAGATGAGTCATCCATTTAAAGCTTCAATTCTTAGTAAGCCAAATCATGTTAAAGTTTCTTAGGGATTACTCCTTATTAGTGTCTATTCTCTTTTGCACCGATAACTACTCCCCTTCCTCGTCAATGTTTGTGATGTTATAGTGAATAATGATAAACTTAATGCCTAAGTTGAAAGGATAATTTAACAGGATTACAAATTACGAAATGGAAAAACATACCTTTGGTGGGATGAAGGTTAGACATTTATATGCAAGGATTATTATCTCTAAAGGATGATGGTTACTAATTCTTAGGAGCAGGTGAAAATAATAAACCGTTAATTAAACAATTAATAAATCTAAGGAATATAAATTACTTTCCCATGGTGGGAGATCTAATTGGCTCTCACAACTGTAGCCTGCAATGTCAAACAAAAATTTTCTACATTTCAAGGCAACAACAAAAAAAGGAGGAAAACTATTAGAGTCATGAAAAAAATAAACACACATTAAACGTTCATAAGTACATGTTAATCTTCCTTGAAGCAGTGTTATTAGCTGTGTATTTGTGATCAATTTAAAATGTCGTTACACACAAATTCAACAATTTGTTAGTCACATTAACATGTTTTGTTTTTCGTCTCTCAACAATTGACGCACGTTAGTCCAAAATAACTAAGTGTTGCTTCTGCATCATTTGCTAGCTTATATGTGTATTAGTCAATTTTAAGTGCGTTTCGAATTAGAATCCAAACACACACTAAATTTCTTAGAATGTGCAAAAATGAGAGTTTACTAGTTTGAACATGAATTTGCCAATTTTGTGTTTTGGATTGACACTAACCCTATTATCATTTGTAAAGAGAACTAAAAACGAGTGAAATAAACACTAATATAAGGTGGGGCCTATACTTTTAATTTCATTTCATCCTACAAACATTTTAAAAGCTTCTCAGACCGTGCAAAAGTGAGAGTTGAACCACTAAACAAACACATCCCTAGTTAATGAGAATATGATATCCAAGTAACCAAACACACCCGCCGAGAATGATCCCGCGCTAATTCGAAGACGGAGACAACCAAACGCCATAGTAGTGCCGAGGCGGTGACGATGGATCCCATCATCCTCTCCGACGAAGAAGACCCTTCAACGCCGTTCCCGCTCCGTCCCAAGAAACGCCGAACCGAACCGGATCCAAACCCAAACCCAAACCGCACCGTCTTCGTCATCGACGATGACCCAACCCCTCACAAATCCGCCACACCTTCTATCGTTCCCGAGACTCCAATGTCCGCGCTATTCGATTCCGACATTGCAATCGTCAAATGCACCATACCTTCCGATCCCACCGCTAGGGTTTCCCCCAAAAAATTCTCTGGTCGAATCCATTTTCTGTCACTGCTATCACTTCACTTTAGCTCTATCTCTCATTTCTTATTTTCCATAATTTGATTTATATTTTTCGGCTGGAACTCTAGCATTACTCTTTTTCAGTGATTGTATAAGCAAACATAATTATTACATTATTTTGCTATCTAGAAAAGAAAAAAAAATTAGAATTGCATTGTTAGGGTATTTGTTTGTTTCCGTGCTGATATGTAGCTTTGGGTTTCCTAGTGAAATTTAATCTGTCATGCTTTATGATTGTTGTTTGTTCTCCCCCCCTTTTTGAAATGTTCAATATTCTATGAGAAGTGAACTTCATCTGAACAGCATGTATATTATTTGTTGTTCAGCCCCTTCAGGGATTAGTCAAATGATATGTTTGGAATCGGATAATGAGTCGGAAAATTGTGGAATGGGCACACGGGACAAAAATGAGCCAAGAGATTCTAGATGGATTTCAAATTCAATGGGGTCTGGAAGTTCTCCTGGTATATGCTTGGAATCAGATAACGAGTTAGAAAATTGTGGAATGGACAAACCGGTTGAGAATGAACCAAGAGATTCAAGATGGACTTCAAATTCAAGGGAATCTGGAAGTTCTCCTCATATATGTTTGGAATCAGATAATGAGCTAGAAAATTGTGGAATGGGTGAACGAGGTGAGAATGAACTAAGAGAATCAAGATGGACTTCAAATTCAATGGGGTTTGGAAGTTCTCCTGGTATATGCTTGTTGACAAGTTACATTTGTTCTTCACCACCTGAAATGCTTTGTTTATTTGTTTATGTAATTGAAAATTCCAGAGAGGCATATTTCGTGGGGAAATGCTACTCAAACTGAAATGCCTGGGGATGACCTTTCAAATCCAGCCTCTTCACAAGTGGTTAGTCATTTGATCATCATTCTCCGTGTTGTGTTTATGCACATGTATGTAGTTATTCATTTTCTATTTGATTTTCATTGATAATATAAAATTTGTTTATTCTAATTGTATTTGCTTCAAACGAAAAAGTGGATTGTGTTGTTTTTTTCTGTGCTTCTTGGATTTTTCTCCATGCATTTGAGAGAATCTCATACTATTGTATGAGTTTTATGGTCATCCTGATTAGGAAAATATGAACATGCAGCAAGAGGAGAACGCCAATAATATTAAAAAATCCAAAGTTTCTGCAAAGAACACAACCAAGGCAGTGGGAAAAACAAAAATGACAAAAGAAGAAAGAAGTCGCTTGATGGAGGAAAAGAAACTACAGAAAGAAGTGTGTTTCAGTTTATAGCTCTGGTCATTGTTTATACATTATATCATTTAGAATATGATAGCTCATGAAAATTTATTCTTCAGCAAGAGAAGTTAAAAAAAGCTGCTCTGAAGGCTGAAGCTGCAGAACTGAAAAAAATTGAAAAAGAAAAGCAAAAGTGGGAAAAAGGGAAGTTTGCAATGAAATCTATAGTGGCAGAAATTGATGCAAAGGTGGTTGAATTAGGTTCAATTGGAGGTAGGTTATTGATATCTGAATCCATAAGTACATGATAAATTTCTACATAGTTTATTTATTATGATTGTTTTCTCTTAAAACTAATATTCTCTTGTTTATCTGAATTCTTAACTACAAAATAAGTTTTAATGCAATTTCTTAATTGTGATTGTTTTCATATAAAACTACTATTCCCTGGCTGCAGGACATCTGCTTACTAGGTTTGCTGAAAAAGGACTTACATACCATATTACATCAAATCCAATCACAGGGTCAATTTTGTGGTCTATGAAAGTTCCAGAACATATTTCACAGGTAAGAAATGCCTGCAGTTCATCTTTAAGCATCAAATCATTAAGCACTGCCTGTAGCTAAATTCAGGGAGGAGAAGGAGGAGAGCAATTAGTTACATGAGTTCTAAGCTGGTTATAATCTCATGACTCATTGTCCGTGCATAACTCTTTTTGGCCTCAGGAGTAGTCTTGCATGTTTCCTCATCTGCATTCTTCATTCAAAGAGTTGAAATGGATGTTTTAAGTTTCAATCACACACACATGTATTTATGGATGTATTTAGAGAGGGATGCCATGACATTAACATTATGTTTTAGTAATGACAAGTAATCAATCATACACACCTGAATTGTGATAAACTTTTAGGCCTGGCCAGTGTAGAATTATCTTTATATATCTAATGAAAACTTTTTTCAGTACATCCAAACTATGAGGCTGATATCAATTTCATTTATTTGCAGCTTTCTACTGAAAGAATTGAGATTCCATATATCTTGCTCGTTTATGAGGCTGACAAATTTTGTAACCTTGTCATGAATGATTCTCTTTTTGATCAACTCTCTAGCATTCAAAGTCTTTATCCAGCTTATACAGTTTGTTACCTCACCAATAGGTTATTGGCTTATATTAATAAAAAGTGAGTGATATATTACAATTTTCTCAATATTTCAATTCTACCAGCAACTAGTTGCATTTATGTTTTAGCATATTGTGCTATGTTGATATAGTGTGCGCATATATTTGCTAATTCATCCCCAGCACCAGATAACTTAATATTGGGTTTCAATCAAACTCCCAAAACAAATTAAAGGAATATAATATAATAAAAAAGTTAGAACTACTCAATAACTTTTTTACAGTATACATGCATTTGAGTTAACTTTAATTTTTCCTTACTCATGCTCATATTTATTACCCATAAATCTCTTTAAAAAGTCAGATTCATCAATCATCACCCATTTGATAGGGCCCTAATTAGGTAATGGTAAGGTACCCATCTGTATTCATCTACACCTCTGTGAACTTTTTTTTATAAATAAATTACAACCATATAAGCCATTCCATATCTATTGTTGAAAATTGTATGAAAGTAAAATATTGTGTAGTTGGAATTTGGAATATTGTTTTAACGGACCTTTCTTGTATGAGAGCTATGAAGCTCAAACATGCACCTTATTTTCTATTCTAAACGTTTATTTTAAATATACTTTTATAAATATGAGATTTACTTGAGTTGCATGCAGTAAAACTTTTATTTTTTGTTTTTTAAGATGTACAGGTTATCTGAATATTTTTCTAAAATTACTTTTGAATAGGAATTCCATTTAAATATTATTGAAATAGTGTAAATCAGGAGTTTTGGAAAATCATATGCAACATTTGCCAAAATGCAATTCCTTTCAGCTAAAAGTAAGAAAACTTGGTCCAGACAGAATGTAAGTTTCATGCTGTGCAAGGTACAAATGCATTCTGCACCTGGTTTCCAAATGCAAGAAAAATTGCCAAAAGGATGCTGCATAGTGCATACAACCTTCTTTACACACAATTCACACATACTAGTATTTTCCTCTGTATATAATTTTATTTAAATATCTGTTAATGATTTCTGATACTTTAGTTTTGGCCAATTTATTTATAACCTACAATTTCTTTTTTGATTTCATGATATTATTTTGTTGAATCTTTGTTTTTGTGATCTGTTAGGGAACAGGAAAAATATAAGAACCCTGAGAACAATAGTTGTTGGAGACGTCCACCTGTAGAGGAGGTTGAATAACTGGCCCTTTCATTTTCAAATTACAAGGAATAGGTCATGTTTTAAATTTTTACCTTCTTGTTCAAACATGTCTATCATTTTTGTTTTAAATTGCCCTGTAGGTTCTGGCAAAACTAACGACTAATTTCAACAAAGTACACTCCAGGCAGTGTGCAGATGAGGCTGAACTGGCTGAACATGTTGTCGGTTTGACATGTAGCCTAGCATCTTGTCAGTTTAGGTACTTGATGCTTGTATTTTTGGTATTGAATTAGAGTCCTGTCAATCTTTGAAGGAAAAAGGTTTTATATGCAAAACTTCTACATGTAAAACCAGTTGCGCAAAATCCATTAAAGGGTCCATTGGTGGAAGGTGGAATTTGACATGTCTACTGATTCTTTGCTATATCTGTGTTATAAAAAAGAAACCATTGTTTTCTTCCGTTTTCCCCCACTTTTTTCATGCATACAACTCATTTCTTTAAATTTGTATTGAAGCATTAATTCTCAGTTTGCAAGAACAACTTAAGTCCTAGAATTGGTGTTCTTTCACTTATTTGGAAGACACAATACCTGCCTTTTAACACTGTAAATATGCTCCATATTCATTGTGTAGTTTATCTTTTAAAATTGAATGTTGCACCATTTTTGTTTTTTTAAACTGCAGAAAGAAGTTATCCCGATTGTCTGTAAATGCAAATGGAGCCCTTATTCCAAAGGACTACGTTGACCGGAATTTGATAAAGAAATCTTTGTGGTGAGTGATTTTGACATTGTTATATTGCATAGAGAAATGCATCCTCTTAATTACTTCAAACAAAAAGACGAAAATGCTTAAGCGTTTAAGTTCTTGCCAACACAAAGGACATTGAATACTTTTTTCTGTTGGTAATTAGGAGAATTGATAGGCTGAATCGTTTGATGGATTGGTAATTTTTCTATTGCACAAACTCTTTGAAACAAACACATGACCTCTATTTTTATTACCCATTACCTGTTGTTGTTTACTTTGTTTTTGATTTATTTTGTATTTATCTACTAGTGTACTTCATATCTGTTTTGTCTTTTCAACTTGTGTTCCTCACCATGACTTCCACGACTATAGGTTAAAAGCTTTGGTTGCTATGCCCAAGGTACAGCCACGATTTGCTATTGCTATTGGGAAGAAATACCCAACCATGAAGTCCCTGTTAAGTGTTTATATGGATCCAAGTAAATCGGTATGTGTTGTTAAGATTTATTATGTTTGCTTAGACCTTGATTGATTGCACATTGCAGTAAATTTGGACACTAAAATGTAATCTGTTTGACATCTTTTAGTTGCTTTAGTTACACATAATTGGTGATAAAAGAAAGGATGGCCAGAAGTTTTTATTATCCTTCTTAATGATGGAAGGTGCAATATAAAAAATAAGACTCTGCTTTAATTGCCACAGGAGCATGAGAAGGAATTTTTACTTCAAGACTTGATGACCGAAGGTTTGCTTGGTGGTGACAGAAGGCTAGGTGAGGTGTGTTCAAAGAGAGTATATAGAATTCTAATGGCGCAAAGCGGATGCATTAGAACAGATGATGTCGAGAATGGTGCTGATTTCTTTGAACGTCAATCATGAAGAGCTTTGTCCTTGTATGTAAACTGTGTTTAAGAAAGGGTGCTACATGTGAATATGCAAGGGTGACAACCTTTTAGATGTTTAATGGATTTTACATTTTATAAGAAATTAAAATCCGTTATTATTTTATATAAGTGATAAACTATTTTGTTACATTTTGTCGTCACTATTAATGAAGTTATAGTGGTGGTTATAATCGGGTAACTATTATGAATAATTATTAATTAACGACAACCTTTATATTTATTACTGATTTTTTGTCTCTAAAATATCTAACTTTCTATGTAATGATTGTTTTTGTACAACATAATTTGTATAATTTTTTTATGCAACGAAAAAATATGAAGAGAAGGGAGAAAGTTAAGATAAGATTGATGATCTGACACAGAGCCATAAAGAGAAAATAATATTGTAAAAAAATACTTATTATTACTACAAATGTTGTCTATAATAAAGTATTTATAATAGACTATAAATTGTTCAAATTTTATTTCTTAAATATTTTTATCACATCTTCCGAAAGGGAAGAGTGACTCAAATGATTATAAATACAATAGAAAACAAGCAGAGAAAGTTACATTTCGTGGCCCAACTTCTTATTTGGTTCGTAGAGGCTTGATAGATTCTCTGGATCAAGTCGAATATCCATTGCAGAAAAGGACTTGCGCAAGGGACCAAGTTCATTGCGATTGATCATATCAATTATAGATGCTTGCCAGAGGGTATAGTTTTTTATGTTCTTAAGAGCATTAGGATGGCCCTCGGTTTTGGGGGATTTTCTCACACTGGAGAGAAAAACGGGGGATATAGATGCATTCATGCTCCTCTCGTTCATAAAGAGTGACCATGTGCTGCTTCCACTTTTCCCTGTTTCTTCACATTTCATGTCTTGTGCCACACTCTTCTGTTGTCAAAACCAAAAACATACAAGTATTACCTTTGTCTTCACTATATGCAAATATCTAGCTACAATAGTTCTTTAAAAAGAATGAGTAGTTTCTACGAGATTCTAAGTTCAAACTTCATTACCGTCATTGTACATAATATTAAAAAAGTTCCTTAAATGTGAAAAAATATATCAAATAATTTGATGAAACTGTTTGGTTGGAAATCACCTCTTTTGCTGATTCTGAATCTCTCCTGCTTTGTTCAGCAGTTTGGTTCTTTCGTGACTGACTCACATTGCATGCACTTGTTTGATATACATGCCCTTTTTTTTTCAGACCCTTGCGCCTTAGTTTTTCATGAAAAGTAATAAACAATGATCAAGATCAGTCCACAATATGAAATCCAATGCTGCACTATAGTTAATGGTTAATGTTGAAGATATACTTTTGTAACTGCATAATATTTTATTTTTCAATTTTTAAAATAGGATTTAGTAAATAAGTTGATTCCCTATATTTTAGGAGTAAGTCAGTTTTAATAGATTAGCCTAGTTAATAAGTGGTTCCTATCTTTAAGGAGCAAGTTAGTTTTAATATTCTGTTTTGTTAATATCTTGTTATCTAATTAGTTTATCTTTTGCTATTTATTGTATCGTTGCTGAGAACAATTTGAATTAGAATAGAATAATTTTATTTCCTCTGCATACGTATTGTCTCTCTTCTCTCCTCTGTTTTTTATAATTTCCTCCACAAAACCAACAATTGGTATCAAGAGCCTTATTCTTACGGGACCTCTACCATGGAAGGTGAAGCAAGTTTTTCCCACATAACTCTTCCAATCTTTGATGGAGAGAATTATGATCTTTGGGAAGTGAAAATGCAATCCTACATGGAGTCTTTGGATTTATGGGATGCTGTGGAAGAGGATTATGAAATATATCCGCTGCCTGAAAATCCCACCATGGCCCAAATTAAAAATCATAAGGAAAGAAAGATGAAGAAGGCAAAGGCGAGGTCATGTTTGTTCACTGGTGTTTCACAAATGATATTCATCAGAATCATGACTCTTAAATCACCCAAAGCAATTTGGGATTATCTGAAAGAGGAATACGCTGGAGATGATAGAATACGAAGCATGCAAGTGCTGAATTTAAGGAGAGAATTTGAGCTTCAAAGGATGCAAGAGTCAGAGACAATCAAAGAATACTCAAACAAATTGTTGGGTATTGCCAACAAGATAAAGTTGTTGGGAAGTGATTTTGCTGATTCGAGAATTGTAGAGAAAATTTTGGTAACGGTGCCGGAGAGGTATGAAGCATCTATAGCTTCATTGGAGAACACAAAGGATCTGTCGAAAATCACATTGGCAGAAGTGCTACACGCCCTGCAAGCTCAAGAGCAGCGAAGGTTGATGAGGCAAGATAGTGTTGTCGAAGGTGCTTTGCCCGCCAAACATCATGAAGTTGATGAAAACAAAAAGGATTTTTTCAAGAAGAACCAACCAGCAAGCAGCGAAAATAGTGCAAACAACCAAAACAAATGTAAGGATAAAAAGAAAAATTATCCACCTTGTCAACATTGTGGCAAAAAGGTCATGCACCTTTCAAATGTTGGAGGAGACCAGATGCAAAATGTAACAAGTGCAACCAGATAGGGCATGAAGCGGTGATCTGCGCCAACAAAAATCACCATGATGAGGGAGCTCAGATTGCTAATCAAGAAGAAGAGGACCAACTGTTTGTGGCCACATGCTTCTTGAGTAGTGAATCAAGTGAAAGTTGGTTGATTGATAGTGGTTGTACGAACCACATGACATATGATAAGACTTTATTCAAGGATTTGAAGCCAACTAATGTCTCAAAGGTCAGAATTGGGAATGGTGGCTATATTCCTGTAAAAGGAAAAGGAACTGTTGCAATTTCAACGTGTTCAGGTATCAAATTAATATTAGATGTTCTTTATGTACCTAACATTGACCAAAACTTGCTAAGTGTAGGTCAGTTGATTAAAAAGGGATTTAAAGTGTCCTTTGAACATCAACATTGCTTTATCTATGACAATTTTGGCCGGGAAGTTCTAAGGGTTAAAATGAAAGGTAAAAGCTTCTCATTTGATCCAGCAGAGGAGGAGCATACAACCTATTTCACTCAAGTCACACCCACGGAATTCAAGCACAAGAGACTTGATCATTGCCGTCTTGAAAGAATGCTAAACATGGAAAAAAGGAAATATGCAAAAGAAAATTTGAAGAAGTTTCAAATGGAGGAATGCAAATCTGTTAGCACTCCAATGAATCAAAAGGAGAAGTTCAGCAAGAAAGAAGGTGTTGATAACATTGATGAAGGATATTATGGGAGCTTGATTGGATGTCTAATGTATCTCACTTCAACAAGGTCAAATATTCTATTTGCTCAAAAAGAACAAAATTGAAATTTTTGTTGATAATCAAGTAGTCATTGCTATTGCAAACAATCCCGTGTGTCATGGGAAGACTAAACATTTCAACATCAAGTTCTATTATTTGATAAAGATGCAACAAAGTGGTGAAGTGAACTTAATTTATTGTAAGTCTAAAGATCAACTGGCTGACATGTTTACAAAGTCACTACCTATCAACAAACTTGAACTTAAAGAATTGGAGTTTGCAGTTCCAAAAGCAAGGAGGAGTGTTGAAGATATACTTTTGTAACTGTATAATATTTTATTTTTCAATTTTTAAAATAGGATTTAGTAAATAAGTTGATTCCCTATATTTTAGGAGTAAGTCAGTTTTAATAGATTAGCCTAGTTAATAAGTGGTTCCTATCTTTAAGGAGCAAGTTAGTTTTAATATTCTGTTTTGTTAATATCTTGTTATCTAATTAGTTTATCTTTTGCTATTTATTGTATCGTTGCTGAGAACAATTTGAATTAGAATAGAATAATTTTATTTCCTCTGCATACGTATTGTCTCTCTTCTCTCCTCTGTTTTTTATAATTTCCTCCACAAAACCAACAGTTAATATATCAATAGCACATAATTTGGTTCACACTTGTGTGAAAGACAAAGCTTCTTAGTTCTAAACTGATAGCATACCTTTTGCGTCTCTTTGTTTGTGAGCGTTCGCCGTCGTCTTTGTAGATCACTGGTAGCGCTGAAAGGTCACATGCTAATGGACTTGACGTGAAAAACTGTAAGCAGTCAACCCTTAGCATATAGCAATTTCAATTTTCAAATAATGTTTTTACGGCACATAAAAATTCTATTTTGTTCTTCAAACTTTTGAAAGTTTATAACTTGCAAATTTAGTAAGAAAACCTTGCTAACTTTCAAATATCAAGTGGCTAATTCAGGACTTGATCTTAGTGTCAATTAATGATGATGTTCTTCGTGTTGAAAAGCGAAGACTAAGGTAAGGAACAATGGAAAGACAGTAGTTATCTTATTTTATCAAAGGAGCACTTCTAATCTTCCTTAAACGTCCTCTTCATCAAATAAAAAATATCAACCAAATATTTGTTATAGATATTAAAAATATTTATGTTTATTGCAAGAGTTTAATTTCAGACACTATTACAGTCTCTAAGTCATTCATTATCAAATAAAAACACATCTAAGTGCACATAAAAGTAACTAGAAGCATGATTAATTAGCAACAAGCTAGAGAAGTAACTCACTTCACTTTCAAGAGCAGAGGCAGCGGTGCCACGAGAGTAAGAGTCTAGATCAAGAAGAGTGGCCAAGAGAGCACAGGCAGAGGAAGGAAAATCCTTGAAATTTTCTTCATAATTAGCTTTATAATGTGGTGGTGGACGGAAGCTTGTCATTAGCTTCATTTTTATCCAGTAATCCGCTGAAGGTGAACCACAAAGTTTGAAAATCATGTGAAGCTGTTCAACCTATATACACAAAATTCTTAGCAGCTGATCAGACCCTAAAAAGCTTCTATTAGCAGCTTTAATTAATATAGAATGTACCAAATGCATTCACACATTCATAAGATATGAATCAGACTTAAAATATGCATTTGAGATTTAAACCATCCAATCTTCATCGATGCCGATTTATGATTGTGCGAATGCATGAGTTCAAAGAATTCGGGTCAATACCCAAATATAGTAGGGGGACAAGAGAAATTATTATATGGTCTAAAACTATCATGTCCTGGACAATCTTCTCATAACACATAATTGAGTTTTATTAATTTTTTCTCGAAGAACTCAATTACGTGTCATGTAAAAGTTATTTATGATCATAGACACATCACATGTAGTAGTCCTAGACCATGTAATAATTTCTCCATGAAAAGGGGCAAAAATCAGTTAGTTACTTTAACATGCATGTGAGATGACTTGATATAAGTTTCCATAATGATCAGATCAATCATCGTTGTGTACAGCTAAACTCTTTCACTATTTTCATGCAGTCCAAATAGTTTTACCTCGGTCCTCCCGGGCATAATTGGTCTTCCAAGGAACATCTCGGCCAACAAGCATCCTGCACTCCAGAGATCAATTTCATATCCATAATCTGTTGATCCTAAAAGAAGTTCAGGAGCTCTATACCAAAGTGTCACCACTCGATTTGTAAAAGGTCCTTCAGGTTTGATAGCGAAAGAATTTGCCAGCCCAAAATCTGCAATTTTTAGCACCCCTTTTTTATCTACTAACAAGTTAGAAGGTTTAATATCTCTATGCATAACTCCCCTCTTATGACAATGCTGCAGCCCCAAAAGCAGCTGCTTCATATAACACTTGATCTGCATAAATTACAACTAAACCACTGTTATCATTTCATCACTAGCCAAGTGCTGATCCAAATATCAACAAGAACAACATAGGAAGTGACTAAAGATTTTTAAATTTGAGCTATTACAAATCCTATATTTATTAATAAACAAAATCAAGAGCAACTAAAATAAAAGAAACAAATCATTTATATGTAGCCTTTCCTAGCAGCAAACAATCACAATTTACAAATCTCAAAATGAATCTTTTTGGAATAAAAATATAATTAGCTCGAATTCCAGTATAAAAGTTATTTATACTTTCATATACTAATGAATGATAAGATTCTTAACTTTTGTAATAATTACTTTAAAAGATATTCAGAATGATTCTTAATTTATTAACCGTGTGAAATCTTTTTATACTAAGAGTGCATTGAAATTAATATCAGTGTATAAACCAAACCTGTGGTTCAGTGAGTTTCTCCCCAGGCCGGGAGATAATTCTTGTAAGGTCAGAATGCATGTAATCAAAAACAATATAAAGACTATACTGCATCCTTGATGTTGCTAGTCCTTCCAGTTTCATGACATTGGGATGATCCAGAGCCTGCAGTATCATTATCTCTCTTGCCATAAACTTTATGCTTTCAGGATCAGATGTGTCAAATCTTACCTTCTTCAAAGCAACAATCTTCCCAGTATCTTTATCTCGGGCTTTGTATACATTGCTATATGTTCCACGCCCCACCTACCACCCCAGATAAATAAGTTAATTGCTTCTCCAATCCCTTTCTCTATATGTACGTCAAATCATTACAGTAAATGATTTGATATCATTATGGTAATAACTCCTAACCAATCTTTACATGAATGTAATCGAGTTTTATGGAGACAATAGAGTGAATAGACACGTTATAGTCCGGAATCATATAATAATTTCTCTAAACTTACATGCATGCGAAGAGAAAGAACAACCTAACTGTCCGTTTGGAAGTAACAAGGAATTAAAGGAGAAAGTTCAAAAATTGGTGTAGGTATCACGCCTTCTGTCACACTACTTTAATTTAATTTTTATTTTATTTCATTCCACTCCACTGAACAGGAGCTAAAATTATATATAAGCTAAGAAAATAATCTTGTGGCTTATTATCAGAGAAATTTTCCGATAAATTTAGCTAGAAAATGTACACTATTATATAATTTTACTTACATACAACTTTATACATGAATTTGTTAACGTTAAAGAATTAATGTTATTTACATGCAACTTTACACATGTTTAATAAATGAAACATACACTATAACTAACTAAGGAGTATATACTCAAGAATTTATAGATATCACAAAGTATTACTCTCTTTTTTAATTACATGTTTGGACACATGCGTTAAGAAATGTAACCAATTTGTTGAATTTTATAGAAAATATTAGACAATTTCTTAATATATCATTTATCTCTCTAATTAATTACTCACTTACTCTTCTTATATACTACTCTCACTAAATATTGATTAAGGATAATCTTAACAAAAAAATATTTAATGTAACAATGGATTTATAATAAAAAAAATTATATAAAATGGAGGAAGTAGGTGTTATATTAGTACCTTTCCGAGTTTGTCATAGGAATCAACACTCTTGGGAACCAAACTAGCCAAAACGTTTGGAGGGATATTATCAACGAGCCATTTTGGCCAGCCTTCCACAAACTCATAGCGTGCAGTGTTGTTCTTCTCCTCTGAAGCATTAGCAAGCTCATGACTCTTGTCATCGTTTGTAGCAACAGCCTCTACCTTGCTACTAGTATTATCTCTAATTTCTTTGTCTTCCAACACGTCAACGTGCTTGTTAGATGAGTGTGTAGTAATGATTGGTTTGGGTGCATGCTGCTCCTTGTTTCGTTTCAACCTCTCAGCGTTCCTCCGAGGAGGAGTGTATTTGGTGTTAACGCACCCCATATGGCGACTCGAAACTGCCAATATCTCTGTTTCGGTCACAACCACGGCATATACTATACTATATGTATCTAACTGTAAATTTAACCAACACTAATAATAAGAACAAATTGTCTAACCAAATGTATCTATGGCTTTTTATTTGACACTTAATTATTTCTCTCCCATCCAATAAATGTATTTTAGATAAAATGGTATTTTCAGTTGTGACTTCAAATTGAAAATTAACTCTTAGACTACAATTAAAGGATTCAAATGTGAACTCATTTGACAACAACTTTTGATAACACTAATGAAATGGATAAAAATTTTGTTTTATTATTTCTAAAATAGACTTAATCATATGAATTACTACTATAACTTTATTTTCTAAAATGAACCTTCTTTCAAATATAAAGAATAAGCAATGTATTTTAGGTTAAAGATAGAAAATTAATTCTATAATCAAATCATTAAAGAAGAAATTTTATCTCATTTCACTTAAATCTAAAGGAAAGAAAAGTATAAAACGAAATAAATCCCATCAAGTTTCATTCTATGACCTTATATCATATTTTAAACAATCCAAAAAAAAGAGTAATATCATGTGATTCCATGTAGTATTTTCTCTTCATTGTCATTATAAGGAATCATTAAAGTATTATTAAAATAAATAAATATTTGTAATCAGAAACTAAACAGATTTTACATTACAAACAAAAAAATAGTTTAATTAATTTTTATGCATTGTAAGTGTAAAAAAAAATACATTATCAATCAATTAAAAATTATTATAGATATGACTTTTATGTTAATTGTTTTTAATGTTAATAAATTTATTATATATGATAAATTATGATTGAATAATCACATATGTACATATATTATTTACTCATAAAAATCATATAATGCTCATTGTCAAAATATATAATTAAAGTAATAAATAAAATATATTTAATATTTTTAATTAGCATTTTTTTGGTACATCCAGACAATAATAATAACAATTTGGCTGGAACAGCCTGTTAGCCGGCACAAGATAGAGAATTGAAATATTTGGAATTATGAGTGGTAAACCCTGGCTTTCTCCGTCAACGATGATTGAGTGTTTGAGTATCGTATCATATTAGAATACCAATGTTTGGATTTCATCAGACACCAATTACTATATATGTATTATTCGTGACGGACCGGCTCCTGCTCACAACCCCAACCATTAATTAAATTCATTTGTTTGTCTTTTTATGATGTGCCATGTGTTTCACCACTATTTATTTTATAAAGAGAGAAAGAAACCATAGATAAGAAGAAAAAATAATTAATATGATAAATGGTGTGATAATATATATCTTTATATATATAATGAAAGTGATGTATGTTTTGATTTATGCATTTTTTTTCCCAATTTTATTCTTCGATTTGCTATATGTAACTCCCACTTTTCTATTGACGCTTCTGATATTTTTCTTTTTGGGTACAGCTGAGGCTACTGATATATTCTTTTTAGATATTTTGTCTATTTAAAATGTTATCTTTTCAAAATTACTTCACTATTTTATTCTAATTCTCAACCTCCTGTCAGTTATATTAATAAATAAAAACTATATTAACTATATACGACAAATTAAATTTCAAAAAATAAAAATACATATAGACTCGTACATATTTGTCTTTCCACTAGTATATAAAGTATGTTAAATTAATTATTTGGTTGTTAATTTGGTTCTTATTTATGAATGAGTTATTTGATAATATATATATATATATATATATATATATATATATATATATATTCACATTTTAAATGCTTGCATATATTTATTTTTATACTTTAATTATATAAAGTTTATGAAAAAAAAACTTATTAGTTATTTCTAACAATTTTGAAGATTGGTCACATTGATCAAACTAAGTGCCAATTTGATTTAGCATTGATTAAATTAATTTTAAAGTGATGTAATTTATATTTAAATATTTTATCATAAAATCAAATTAGAAATAATATTTACTACAAAATTTTGAATCAAACACAAAATTATTCAAAATTATTTCAACTTAAAATTAATTTTGAATCCATAATCAATTTTCAACTCAATCAACTCCCCAACATTAAATCAATTACACACTAAAAAAGTTGATCTTGAACTTCGTCAAACCGTATTTGTAATGCACATTAAACATAATTTTAGACTTTGCTTAATTTGTAATATATATTTTTTACGTTTTCATAATTTAACGGAAGTATTATTATGAATTGTATTGTTTTGTAGCAAGCACATTTAAATAAATCATACCTGATATCTTTTGCATGTTACCTAAAACCTGATACAAGCTAATCGAAAATACCAGGCATCAAATTGTAATGCTTAAACTTACAAATGCAAGAAACCAATTGAATAGCAATCATTTTCTTTCCACTTATATGTCTTCCAATTCGCACCAAATAAGATTAGTCTATTCCAGAGTAAGATGAAAGGTTCAAAAGTATAGCATGATCATTATAATTACATTTCAGCACATCACTCTAGAGATAGTTGACATAAAGCCGAACCAAATCGGGACCAAAGCGAAGACAATGCAAAAGAGCTAAATATTAGTCCTCTCAGTGGCTATGGTTTAAAGTTTAAGCCTGACACAGCTCCGTAATCAGTATTCTGACTGGCTCGTATCTTCAGCAAGTATTTCTATTATGTACAATTTCCTTTTTCTTCTTTTTCCTGAGAACGTATCTTCGAAATGGAGTCATTTGGTCAACAAATTATGCATCTGTGCTGCTATTTAACAAATTTGCCAGTAAGACCGTCTCCACCAATAAGCTTCTGTGCGGGCATGCCAAGATCAAAAGGTCCCATAGAATCATTCTGTATTCAGATAGTACATTACTTAAATCAGAAATCAAGATATTAAACATATAGTAAACACTAAAATGCTTCAATGAGAAAATTAAATACCCAATTGATGCCTGTTAACCCAAGACTTCTATCATCATCATATGGGCGTGAAGAAAGCAAGTCTGTCTGAGTCTTCCCCGATGGAGGATTTTGTGAAGCTCCATCTTGATCATTGACCTTTAAAACACCACAAGAGACAATGAAGGGCAAGTAATGATGGATAACGAAGCTTCCATACAACTCCATAGTCTACTAATAGAAACATAATCTCATTCATTCCCACATCAATTTGAATCCCAATATCCGTCCTAGTGCAACACTAGAAGTTACTTTATTAACAAGACATTTTTGTGGAGCCTTAGGTTCATTTGAAAATACAAATATTATGTTCATAGAATACCTGTTAATACTAGGTACTTATAAAGCGGATGATGACAATAATATCAAGTTATACATTGCCTTCTTAAAAGCATCTATCTTTCAGAAAAGTTGCACAAATAAAAAATTGTTTTTGAGTTATCATACAAAAAGCACTAGGTAATTTTTCCATCAGACGCACCAGCTACATTAAACTACTTCACATTTCAATAATGGATTCTCATTGAAGACTGGGCAACTAACCTTATCTATATTTGACAACTTTAACAAGTTTGAAAAAACACCCTGACTGCAGACAGCAGAATAATCCTTTCTACAAGCTGCCTGCACATCCGTTGGGGAAGATAACTTTTGAAGAGGAAATGCATGACATGTCTCTTCAGCATCCAAAATAGATGTGTGCAAGTCATCAGCAGGTAGTCTTGGAACTGGGCAATTATTAATTTGAGCAGCGGCAATAAAAGCATCCAATGAATCAGAAGTTATATCACACGGCTGTATGCCAGCAAATGATTTTGGATCAAGCCCACCAAATAATGATGCTTCGGACAGGAGGCCCCCTATGCTTATATTGCTTAGACTATCAACCCATGGAGATGATGACTGTTGAAGGCTGCTACTTATTCTTGTTCTTGGCTCATTATCCTAGTTAGAACAAACATGCATATCTTAGAAAACAAATATTTATGATGAAATGTGTTGGAAATTAGTCTTTTATTAGAACATAAGGAACATATTGAAACTGTCAGAAGATTGGCATTCAAAATTCATTTTAGAATTCACAACCAACCAACAATAGATTTCTCAAACATCCAATAAAGGTCAAAAATAAGAATTATATATGCACAAAAACTACCCAAGTGTTTATGGTCTCATGGTATCACAAATAAGATTAATTAATGACATTTTAACTTTCCTTTCAAATTTTTATACCCACATTCCAAAACTTTTCCCAGAATTATATCAGTATTTCAGTCAATAAAGCAAACCATCATAAAAATCATTTTGTTGTTCTTTGATTTACACATTGATGGGCAATTTAAGCAACTCTTTGCTAGTTATTATAATGCACAACAAAATAGCTATCAGTCTACCGTAGGATCAACAGCAGCGTTTTCTACTTTCTGAGCCACAGTTTCACTTGCTGCATTGCCCACTTCGGTTTCTTTGTATTCTTTGCTTATCTCAACCTCGTCCCGTTCACCACGTAAAGTCTCCTCTAAATTAGCATTGTCTCCTCCGGGTACAACAAGCTTATAGGGAGTTGGTGTAGAAGGTATACCAAAAGACCTGGGCTCATGCATGTAGAACCAGCCATACCTTGAAAGAGAGAGAGAGAACAAGTTACAACACTATAAATATAAACTACCTAAGTTCCACATAGAAAAGGATAAATAAGATAGATGATCAGATATAATACTTCAACCGGAAAAGTGCAGGAGTTCCAACAGCAGCATAAACAGCAGAGGCTGTTGTGTCACTGTCATTAATTGTCCACCTTCTGCAGTCAGATAGATTTTCCATTACATTATATGGAAAAAGTATAAGGTCCCCATTGGCTATACTTGAACTTCCCCACTTCTTTCCAAGGTGTTTTAATATTGAAGATATTTTCTTTCGACCTCTAAGTGTGAGTTCCAAATAAGGATTATGCCCATCCTGAAAAGGAAAATAGTCTAAGCATCAAGACCTACTGCATGCAGACTAGGAAAGACATAGAGTACATCCAAATTTTCCAAATGCTACACAAATCACCATGTGACCTTTTCAAGTCCTATCCGAGTTTCTTCATTAATTGGAAAAAGTTGTAACTTGATTTTTGCAGAAGTGAGCATTTGTCCAGGATGAAGTTCAATAGCCTTTCTCTTTTCTGTAAGAAAAGTACACTTGTTGGAAAGTTCTGGGCACTTTCTCATATGTTCCTTAAATGGAAAATACTGATTCTCTTTATCAGTCAACTCTTGACTGCATCCTAAATAGAAAAAGATTTAACTATATTAAACAAAATGTACAAGATAGTGGCAACTGAACACTTGTGCAATTTTCAAAACTAGTGTTGCCTCATCCAAGAAAATAAAAGATTCATTTTTTCTAAGACACGGCAAATTCAATGCATCAAGGGGGAGGACAATTTGAAACCAAAATACTGTTAAATCAATACAAATGGTAGTTTGACAAAAATGTATTACCTCTGGCTTTGCTATCCAACTTATTTGTTCTTTTGGGAGAATTTCTCACTCCAATGGATCCTGTCTTTAGATTGCACTTTCCAGAAGCCTTCACGGCTTTCCTGTCTAGTGATCTACCTGTTTTCATGATGGTTCAACCTTCCTGAAAATGATGATAAAATAATCCTTGTTGTTATCCTTCTTGAGAAAGCACTAAAGAATAGCCAAAAAATTAAGAGAAGGCACCAAAATAGCTAGTCAGAGAAAGAGATTCACTAACTGAGGAGCAATTCAAGATATGTACCAGTAAATTCATCAAACAAAAATCACCAGGATTGCTTTCAGTACCTACTGTTTTGACATCACAAAACCATATAAATAAACCTAGATACTAGTATAAGGGTCCTGAGCCCTAACATGTTATCAGATTATAATCCTGGAACTAAAGTTAACACAAATCTACGCCTTTAGAGAAAATTTTCACGTTGGAAACAAAACAAACCCACCAGTATAAGAATAATTATGCAGACACTATCAGCTTCAATTCAGCAAAACAAATTCAAAAATCCCAATTCCAAACGAAATTTACCATAACCCACCATTTTTCTTTTTTGTATTTCACTAGAATTATCAAAGACATCCTTTCACTTTCCGTCCTTATTCACACAATCATCGAACATGAGAGAAGGTTAAACTAAATTTCAAGGAAGACCCGAGAGTCATCACACAGCCCTAATTGCGATCAGGATCACAACAATGGCATACCATAAGCAATCCTAACACTAGAATCATATTTATCTACGCGCACCAAAAACCCTAATTCGATTATTACACGATTCAGATTACAAAGAAAACAAACATTCCAACACTGAGATCAAATTAAAGAATTGTGTTACAGAAAAAGAGTGTCACAAAAAGTAATCGAGCGGAAAAAAATTAAGGCGAAGGGGAGGGATACAGAGATGAATTCCATTAACAATGAAAGCATGTTTTACAGCGGGAAATGGTGAATTGAGTATAGCGAAGTTAAATTCGATAGGTTAGGAAGGGTTGAGTCAAGAACCTTCGAGAAGCTCCGACGGTGGGAAGAATAACTGAACGGAATCGCAGAGAGAGAGAGAGGGAACAGAAACAGTGTGCGCGGGAATGAATGAATGTTGAAAGTTTGTAAACGGAGGGAACCAAAGAAGAAAGGGACCACCAAATTTTTTCAAGGCCAAGGCGGTAACACTTTTTTCAGTTGGGGGGGTCCACACTCCACAAACACGTTCCGTTTACGTTTCCTCTTCAGTCTTCGTGGCTTTTTTAAAGTATGAGCCTCAGACAAATTAAGCCTTTGGGGTCCCAAGATTTAGATAGCTTCTTAAACACTTATTTGTTAACGAGGGTAAATTCTTTATTTTTTAATTTATTCAGTTAATATTAATAACCAAAATGTCTAAGTGAATAGAATTTTTAATTTGTTATTTTTCTATTTTTATTTCATAATTTTTAAATTGAAACTATTATAAAAAATATCACTTCTTTTTCTTTCTTCCAAAAACTTCCATTCAAATCCAATGATTTTCAAGGGAAAAATAATTAGTACTTAACAAAGAGAATGTTAGAGAAAATGTGACTAGCATTCCTCTTATAGAAATAGAAGAAAAATTGAGTGGAAATAAGTTAAGAAATTGTTTGGTTAGAAATAAATGAGAAAAAAAAAAGTTATTGTTAAAATATCATATTATTCTAAGAGTGTATAACATTATTTTAAGATAAATAGTCATTTTGACTTATATACTTTACATTCAACAATAATTTAGTCTTTATATTTTTAAAATGATCAATTTAGTTCATAAAAATATAAATATTGTGACAAATTAATCTAACCATTAAGTATTTGTCATTTTTGTATATATGTCATTAGTGACTTGACAATTCCACATAAGCACATAGTATTTTGGATTAAAATGTTAGGTTTTTTTTTTGTCTCATTTCTTTTTTTTTATCTCTTTTTTCCTAATTTGTCCTTAATAATCCTCCCTCTTCTCCTAGTTTATCATCTACAATGATCCCCTCTATTATACCCTTAAATCTTCTTTTTCTCTTTCTTTCTTCATTAACCATTCCTTCGTCATCAACCTCCCACTCCATCTCTTTTTTTCTCTCTTAAAATCCTCAAAATCTAAAATCCCCCAAAATTACAATTACAATTTCATACTTAATGGACAATCAAAACCATAAAAATTCATAAAATTGAACAAAGAAAAACAAAACAAAACATTGGATGGACAAAACAGATTCTCATGCATCCTAATTATCATCTCCATGAATTGCAAAACCACTAACAGAGATTAAAAACAAACAAAAGTGCATTCAACGCAAAATCAACAGCACTAGCCCATATATATACTTAGTGGTGGATCCATAACTTTTTCTTAGTGTGGGCAAAAAATTGTTTAAACTCCATCCAATCCTTATTATAAGGTCCAATTAATTGTTTTGTTGGAATAAAAAAAATAGCTAATTTAGTTTAAAACATTAATTTATCCTAAATTGATTTTTTTTTTCAAAACTAGCCTCATAAACAAACATTGAGTTATATTTTCTCACTGTTACATCATTCTAACATTGTTTTAATTAAGGAGATTTTATGAAAAACATCATTAATACACATGATATTTTAAATTGAACTTTATAAAAATGGCTAAGTCACACTTTAATTTGAACCTTATAATAAAGACCAGAGTCAGAAATATTTTTACAAAAGAAAAATATCATAAATTTTTGCAAGATATATAATGTCGTGACAAAAAAATCAAAATATTTAACTTTTTACAAATGATAATTGTCCTCTACACATTTTCACACTTTGAAAATGTTCTATGATTTTTTCATTGTTAATATTATAAAAAATCAAAGGAATAAAATAATAAAATTAGTATCAATTTATTATCTTTTTTATTCCTTATATTTATTCAGTTTTTTAAAAATTATCTCGAGGAAGAAATACCTTTTTTATGAAGGCAAATTTTTTTTATTACATACATACAAACAAAAAAAATCTTGTGCGACACCTTAACACATGGATTTGCCAATGTCTATATTGCTAGGATCAACACCACAAATACTGTGACAGGGATGGGGACAACGAGCAGATGGGGCTTGCACTTGGGCTTGAGCACAGCAAGGGCAGACTGTCATTGATGTTGCTCCCAAGATTGACATTGGCAATGACACAAGCCTCAACAGATATGCGATGGTTAGTGTAGGAGAGCAAAACACGAAGATCTTGGTTTTGGTCATGGCTACATTTTGGCAGCTACAAGGTGGTGGAAGAAAGAGAAGGAAGGGTAAAAACAAGAAACATGTAATTTTGTTCTCCATGTCAACATTTATCATCATGGTGATGCCTTTAAATTTTGTTCATAGTCTCTAATGGCAAATAGAAGAAGCAGAGGGGAAACAAATGGGAGTGAGAAGAGGGGGAACAACATGTCACATATGCACTCAATGCTAACAGAACCATTGGACTAATTTGTTACAACATTTACACTTTTGTGAACTAAATTGATCATTTTCAAAGTATAAAAATCAATCACCATTGAATCCATTATGGGTGAAATTTATTTGAGGCAACCATAATAATCAGATCACATAGAACAAATGACAAAATCATGTCATTTTGGTCCTAAATAATGGGTATTTAAAAAAAAATGCTATAACATATTTTATATAATTAATATAATTTTATTACAATATAGTATTAGTAAATTTTGTTATCTTTAATTTTATTCTTATAAACTTTTTAATAAATATTTGAATTATTCGATTAAATCTTTAAAAATTTAATTAGTAACATTTATATTTTATGTCAAAATTTCATAAATATGTTGTGTATAAATATTTTATACAGGATAGAGGGAGATAAATAATATCTTACACTATTTTTTAACCCAACCCTCTTCACTTAAGGGAGAATAATTAATAGGACAAAATAACCATATGTTATATCACCCAAGTCCAAACAATGGATTAAGCCACCAAATTAACATAATTTTTTATTGAGTTTGAAGATTATAATTATTGTCTATCTAATTATTTGTGATAATCAAGAATTTTAAATTAAGTAAATAACAGAAAGATGTCCATATTTATACTCAAATGAATTTAAATCCCACATTCTAAATAAATAAAACAGACGTGCATCCTCCTGTAAATCAAACACCTAAATTTGCGAAATGCAAAACTTCAGCTACTAATCTCAAACCCTTTCAGGCATAATTTAAAGCATCCCAATTCACAATCATATACACATAGATATTGATTTAGTAATAAGAATAAATTCTCTAGTAGCTTACTTCGCAAAATCTTATGCAAACATCACACACTAGTATGACTATATATTGCTTGGGAAATGGCCAACATTTTTCAAGAACTATCTATTTAAACATGTAAGCTGATGTTCAAGCTTTCAAACTGGACGACAATGCAACACCAATAAATTGAAGTTTATCCACAATAAATTTGACATTTTTCACCACAGATTTCATAAATGACCTCTTTTTTGTTCCCTATTCTAACTATGACAGCATCAGTATGAAAAATCATGACCAGGACTATCTGAATGCATATCCATGCAATCACTGGAGTTGGAAGAATTTGTGTCCCTGTTCTGGCCATTAGCATAAGTCATGTCACTGTTCCGGGTTCCATTTCCTGAAGACATGATATTACCTGAAGGAAAGCTCCCCTGTGCCAAATGATATGGCTGAAGGCTGCGACGAATGGGGCTAGAGAGTGCATTTGAGAACACTGAGTTCTTTGGTTGTTGATCAGGTTGTCCAGCACGTATCCCCTGTCCTGCCACAGTTGCTCCAAATGCATTAGAGGGTATTGATGCACCAAAATTAGTGTTGTGCATTGCAGTATGGGAGTTCTGTTGATGCATTGGTTGCCTTGGGGACACTGGTGCCTCCTCTCCTGCATATTCAAGCTCATTCTACATGCACACGCATAGCTCAAGGTTATATACTAAGATATATCCGAAACCAGATACATTCATTTTGAAGGATAGCCGGAAATAGCACAATTATATAAAGGAAATTCCAGTCCAAGTGAACTGAAAAGAGAAAAAGAAATTCTTTTTCATGCTCTGGCTGTAATTCAACAATCAAAATCCGTTTGGCAGGTGGCACAAGACCTCTTACACAAATAAAAATATTGGGATGGTGATAGGGCATACAGCCATTGTATTCAGTGTCCAGAAAAATCAAAGAGACAAATTAAAAGGTTTTCTGGTAGACTGGTACATCAACGAGACTTGGATACAATTCCCTAGGTGAATAAAGGTTTGCATTAAAGATTAGTATAGATTACTGAGGTAAAACTCTAATTTTGGTTAGAGAAGATTGTCACAAACACCTAAGAAATTAGGTCTAGGTTTTGTCCTACTTCAAAAACCAAAGGTCTAAGGATTATGTCCATCAAACAACAACTTAACATTCAAAGCAATTGACAAAGGGATCCATAAGCTATATACATAGATAGAGTTGACGAAATATACTTAAACCTTGTTGGATGGAGTAAAAAAAAAACAAGAAAAAGAGTATCTCCATTGAAAAAGTAACACAAAAGGCACAACATACAAAAAAAAAAAAAACAATTGCAAAGACAACAAAATAAAACCTGCAAATGGGTAACAATATCAATGGTGGTCAGCCTAGATCCATCTCGCTGTTGCCTGAGAATCCATTGATACAATTTTTCCTGTGAAGAAATGGAAGCAGCGTTATTCACATAACCAAATCCTCAACAGCGAGCAAAGTTCAAACACATCAAATTGGGAAATTTAAACAGCGGTCAATTCACTTGAGAAACAAATTACTATGAATTAGTAAAACCACAGACTGACGGAAAACAAAATCTCAAATCAATTATTCACAATAACCCTAAAACGGTAAACATCAATTGAATAAAAAAGGAGCGTGCTTTCGTTCAAGGTGGGTGCGTGTGCATATTTGCAGTTTAATTAATAATTTTTTAAAAAAAAGAAGGAAAAACGAAACGACGGAAGAGCTTACAAGAGCGTGTCGTTCACCGGCCTGGAATGAGAGTTTTTGTTGGTTCATGGCGTGGGTGTAGAGATGAGAGAGGGAGTTGGCGGTGCTGCAGAAAGTCGAGTACATGGTTCGATCCACTTCGTCAAGGCGCGTGGCCACGGACCTTCGCTTCTTCGCCATCCCAATGGCAATGGCGGATTTAGAGTGAGGAAGGACACTAGAAAATGTGTGTTGAGAGAGAAAACACAAAACAAAACCAAAGGGAAGTGATATGATATACTTGTACTACGAACGAAGGAATTTACTTACGGTGTACAGAGACGATACAAGTGGCGTCCACGTGGCGCCTCTTGCCGCTTTTCTCTTCTACTTGCTCTTTTTTGGCTCTCAAAATCCAAACTATAATTGCACTGCACCCAGCCAAAATTGAAACGCTACGGGCTTGTTTGGTATGGAATTTTTTTATTTTTTTTTGCCTCAATGTCAAATGTAAAAGCTTATTCTAGTCAACTTGATTTGTGAATAATTTAATGATAAATTAATTTTTAAATTTTATAATTTAATATTAAATTATATTTTAAATATTATAATTTAATAATAAAATAATCTTATAAATTTGATTATAACTATTAATATTAATTTGTTGTATTTTTATTCATTCAAAAAATTTACCTTTTAAAAATTAATTTATTATCGCCACACATCTTCAAAGATGAAAATAAATATTTACTTATAAATAAAAATTGTCTTGTTTTTAATTCAGTTTCACTAAAAACAATAATAATAAAATTATATTCTATTGAAAAGTTTTTATAGCAATTTTTTTAGAATAAAAATAGTCAAAAATGAATTTATTTTATACGATAAATTTGGTTAATAATTATTCAAATATACATTTAGTCAATTTTGATTGATTTTTATTTATAATAATAATTATAAATCATTTGACTTTTTTTTTATTAAATTTTGACTTTTAACTATATATAAATATAATCATTTAATTGGGTCATAATATATTCATTTTGATAAACATGCTTCAAAAAAATATTGTGTATCAATGTGATCCAAATTAGGAAAACAATAAGATGTATTTGAATGAATTTAATTTGGATCTTGAAAAAAAAAAAGCAATTTAAGTATTAATTTTTAAAAATTATTATTATTTTCATTAAGAAGATACTTATTATTATTAGTAATAGTAGTGCAAAAAAGGTACTATGGGCCTAGATTTGAAAGTTATTTATATATGTACTTGAGTGTAACTTATTTTAAAATACGTAGTAGAAACTAAAATAAAATGATGTAGTGGTTATAATAGTTGAGGGTAAAAATGTTCAGAAAAAAAATACTAAATTAAATTATTTCTATAATAATAATAATAATAATAATAATAATAATAATAATAATAATAGTTTATTTTATACCATAAATATAATATTTGTCATTTATGATAATCATTGTCTTGATACAAGGTATCAAACCATTCATAGTATATTTTTAAAGTTAATAAACACGTTAAGGAAATATTTGTTGAGATTATTTTGGAATAAACAATTACTTATTTAAAAAATTACTTATTTTATAAAGTAAAGTGAAATATAAAAATACACTTATGATATTTATAAATAAAAACATTCTTTCTAGAAGGAAAAAAGATAATTCATCATAATTTAATTAAAATAACTATTATATCTTTCTGGTTGAATGTTGATCGATTTTATTACTTTAAATTTCTTAGTGCTTATGCATTCACGCTATCACATTAGAAGTTGAAAGATCATGTATCTCCCAAGTCTTATTGGGTTGATATGCCTAAGACTCATTGTCTCATATAATGAACATTTTGATCCAATTACAATAATGCTATATGATTCATGCTAGACCTAGACAACATAGCACATCACACTTTCACACTCAAATGCTATTGGGTTAGGTATTCCTTTTCCGAACCACGATCTAATTGCATTAAATGATAATTATAAAAAAACTTGTTATTATTATATTATATTTATTGTTTTATCGTCATATATTGTATATTAATATACATTTGATTTATCTCTCAAAAAATATAGATTTTATTTTTTCAATGTATATTCATTACAATATTCTTACTCTCAAGTGAGAAATGAATTTAATATTAACATAAATATTGTGTTATGGTTTTAATTTTTTTTAGACGTATTTGTTAATTTAATTCACTGTAGCAAATAAAATTAAAGTTACTCTATTATATTATTATATACATAAAATAAAAAATACAACAATGAAATTATTTGTTATCATTTAAATCATTTAAATTTGTTTATTAATAAGCATTTTATTTATTTTAATTTAAAATATGTTTTCTAAAAAATAATAATTAAAAATAAGGATATCTAAATATTTATAGGAAAATTTAAGAAATATGTAAAAGTTATTTAAAATGTTGATTAAGGACGTAAATGGGGAGATGTATTACTACTACTATTATTATTACATATATATCCCTATATGTTATATTAGTATATATTTGAGTTTTCTTCTTTAAATAAAATTTGTTATGTAACTTTTTTTAAAAAATCTTAATTATTTAACAAAAATGTCTCATGTCATATTAGAAAAATATTTCTTATTTAAAAACATATAAACTAATTTTTATAAAACCTCGTTCAAATAATTTTTTTTTACACTGATAGGAAAAATGAATATTTATTTATATGCCTGTATAAATATTGCATTAACAATACTAAAAATCACTATCCTATTATTCATGACCATTCCTCTCTTGTGCATTTGTTCTTTGAACGGATTTTAGTAAACTCCCGTTGTAGCTAGTGTTAGATGATGTTTATGGAACTTCTCTTTTAAAAATATGATTTCACAACAACGAATATATTCATTGAATCATAAAATACAAAAAAAAATAAAAAATATTTTTAACGTACCGTTGATTTTAAATAACTAAAAGTAAAAAAAAAAAAAACCAAAAAATCAGGGAAGTAAAATGAACAAATAACAGGGTCTCGGGTTCGGGTACCCATTTTGGCATGGGCGCATGGGTTCTGTTTGAGCAAAATAAATTATAAAATAATGTGGAGGGGTTTGGGAAAAATAGGGCACAACACAACACAAAAGTCACAATCACAAATCTGAGTATAGTGGAGTAGGGTTTTTTTGCGTTTGAGAGAAGCATGAGCAGGAGTTTGGGAATTCCGGTGAAGCTGCTCCACGAGGCTTCGGGGCACGTGGTGACGGTGGAGCTCAAGAGCGGAGAACTCTACAGAGGCAGCATGATCGAGTGCGAGGACAACTGGAACTGCCAACTCGAGAGCATCACCTACACTGCCAAGGTTCTCTTCTTTCTTAACCTACTTTTTATTTTGTTTTATTTTATTTTTTACACCAAATATTGTTTATTTCACGATTGTACTGCGAAATATGTCGTCAATCGAGGGTTTGAAGTTAGGAAATGCCAGTTTAAATTAGCTATTGTTAGGTCCAGGAATTAGAGGTATGTTAGGGAGTGTTTGGGACAGCTGCAAAACATGTATAATTAAATATTGTTAGAATATATTGTATTCAGAATCAGTTTTTTATTTGGGTAAATTTGCTGGAAAACAGGTTTAAGATAATTAATTTCACTTGGATACAAAAAAAAAAAAAAAGAAGCTTTTGTGAAAAGAAGTTGTTGGAAAATAATCTTAAGTTTCAACTTTTCAGAAAAATGTATTGACAGTCTTAAGCCTTAGTTGCTGAGTTTCTTTTAAGTTAAGAGAGGACTGTGCACAAGTGGATATTGGGGCATGGATGTTGGGAATGAATAATTATAGAATAAGGGTTTAGGGCGTAGACCATTTGTTTATGCATGATCCATTGGACCTTGGGAGGCAACATCTGCTATATATATGTTTTACTATGTCTGTTCTTTGGTCTCTATAACGGGGATTACTTGGATTTAGGGTTCAGGCGTTATTAGTTTGGGAAATTTCCAAGTGTTAACCTTGGAGTGATACACTTTCTACTGTTCCGTTTTGAACTATGTTTTTGGTGGCATATAATGACTCTGGATACAGGAGAAGCTTATGAAATTGTGCTTTTGTTAATTTTTAGATGTTGTAGAGATGTTTAATATCTCCAACTTCAAGTATATTTGTTAAGACATGCAGTGTAATTCATATTAGTTGCTGATATTGGCTAAATCCTTTTCAGGATGGCAAAACATCGCAACTTGAGCATGTTTTTATTCGAGGAAGCAAAGTCAGGTATGAATCATATGTTTCTTAGTGACTTTTTAATTTTATATACAATCTTGTAAGGTTTTATACCTCAATCATGTGCTGTTTGGTAACTTAAATTTTTATATTCTGAATAAGGTTGTATTTGTAGATTGCATTTTCTGTAAGTACATTGATTTTGACATGATAAGAATTTGACAGGTTTATGGTCATCCCAGACATGCTGAAGAATGCGCCTATGTTTAAGCGTTTGGATGCAAGAATCAAGGTACCTTCTTATTTCCAAGTTATTAAGTACTCCGTATTCGTTTTTTTGTGTGCTTTTGTATTTTATGCTTTCTGAACCTCTTGAAGGGCAAGGGTGCATCACTTGGTGTTGGTAGGGGCAGAGCAGTTGCAATGCGAGCAAAGGTACTTATCTCCCCTTTTTCTTAATTATTAGATATAGATTTAGCCTTAAAAAATTGCTTTTTCAATATCCTGCTAGGTAAGGACCTACCATGTGACATGTGTAACTCCATATATTGCTTGTGTAGGCTCAAGCTGCTGGGCGTGGAGCTGCACCTGGAAGGGGTGTACCACCAGTGCGGAGGTGATCACCATTCATATAATTTGTATTCTCCCTGTCTGTTGGACATGTTTATGTGACAAAGAAATTCGAACAGAAACTGAGTAAAGACATTACAGATTACTCTTTATGGATAGTACTTGATCCCAAATTTGTTCTCATCATCTCTAGTATTTTGATCTGCACTGTGTACTACTTGGCTAGGAGGATTTTGTAGAAGGAATATTTGTTAAAATGGTACAAGATAGTATCAGTTACATAGGGGCAGTTTGACAACTGTTAATGCTGGTTTAGAACTGTTCGTGGTAAATTATGACTCGTTTGAAACTGTGGAGATTGTGTTTGTTTTTAACAACTGTTTTGTAAATAGTTTTGAAAAACCGTTTTTTAAGAAAAAAGACAATCTGGTTGATAACAGTTTTCACTTGCACTCCTTCTCCACAATCCAAACCTCTATTGATCTCTCCTGGTCACTGCTCTATCATGTCTTGGACGATCGATATCGAACCAGGAAGCTCCAATATGCCGAACTAGTAATTGCCAAATATCACGCCAATAGCAAATCACTTTCATACTCCCCCCTGTTTTGTTGGATCCTTGTGTGTTTAATTAATCATCAATGTATTGCCTCGTTTTGAATTATGTATGATTTTTTATATATATCGGATTTTTGTTTTTGCTTTTTGATAATTTTTTTCTTTGTATTTGTTTGTGATATTTGAAAAGTTTATTTTAAATTCTTATTATTAGATAAGTGATGATGTATCTGTTAAATATTTGATAATACGATCTGTGAATGTTTTAAAACTATCAATATTCATTTTGAAATTAAAAATACAATTTGTGACGGTTATCACTCATCATAATCATTCAAGCCTTATTCTCCAAGCGTTAGGTCCTCACTCTCCTTAACTCCAATGTGTTCTCCTCCAAATGCCTCCGCCATAACCCAAACCCACCACACAACTTGTCCTTTATAACCACTTGCACAACGGTTGGCAATCGTGCCTCCACCATCAAAATGTGATGCGTTGTCACCCATCACACCAAAATCCAACCCCACACAAAAAAAAAAAACCTATGAGTGTGCCTCACCATAACTCATGATGGGAGTAGCAAAAAATTCGTGTTTGAGATCTGTGTGTTTTTAGATCTATGTTTCACCATAGATTTGTGTTCAAATCTATGTGTTTCTAAATCTAAGTGTTTTCAGATATGAAATTGAAGTAGCTATCTATGTTTTAAATTTCAAACTCAAGCATAAATCCACGTCATGTCGACCACATCCTTGTCATCGTTGTGGAGTAGAGCAGCGAAACCTTGTTAGATTAGGGGGAGGGGTGTTGAGATCCAAGATTAACCTTGTTAGATTAGGTGGTTGGGATCTGTTTCATTCTTTCTATGTTTCATCCATCTTTTATGTTCCTATGTTCTTCTTTTTTGTTTTGCATTGTGTTCCTATTGTTCCAGAGTTTCGATTATGCATTGTGTTCTTATGTTCTTCTCGGTTTAAAAATAGAAATGAATAGTGGTGGTTTTAAAACGAAATGTATATCTGAGCTTCTTTTTTTTTTTTCTCCTTTAATTGATTCTAACAATTTTTAGCCGTTAGAAATTGTGATTTAACAATAGAAATGAATAGTGGTGGTTTTAAAACACCACAAATTATATTTTTAAAAAGTTAACTGTCACGTCATCAACTAACCGAGAAATCCTAACCAGGATTAAAAACAAACCTTTCAAATATTAGGGAGGAAAAATAATTTTTTTAATCAAAAATTAAAAACAAAAGTCAAGTATGTATCAAGGATCACAAATATATTTTAGTCTTATCAAATATCACTATAGCAAATCACTTCCATACTCATACTAGTTTTGTTAGACTCTTGTATGTTTAACTAATCATCACTATATTGCATGATTTTGAATTAGTTTCTAACTTATCATTAGTTTTAGCTAACAATAAACAAAATATCCTATTATAGCATTGGTTTGACTGATGTTATTTTTTAAACTAATTTGAAATGGTCAAATTAATTAGAAGTAACATTAATTATCATGTTACGTAGCAATGACTAGATAGGTATGTATTGTAGTTAGTGTTGGGCTTTGGCGATGCAAGAGTAATGCTAATTCAAAATTGGTGTTAGTTTAGGTTGATGCCAAATAGTTTTATTGATTTTCCTATGTCATTGGTGTAAAATATTACTAACTTTGTTAATATTTAATTTTTGTTACGGATCTCCCTTTTTCACCACGTTATTTAATTTTGATATTGTTTAAGAAATTATAGTCAAAATAATATTAGAATCTTTCAATTAAATAACTATCTTGTACCATATTACTTAGTTTAAGTGGTGATATACTTGAGCCTCTTAACTAAGAGCTAAGAGGTTTGAATCTTGATATTGTGTGAGGAGAAAATCTAGTTAGGAAAAGACAATTCAGCTTTGAGTGTTTTCAATTTTAGATATTTAAAGGTGATTAGTCTTGATATATGATAAAAAATCTAATGAATGAAAAAAAACTTGTCTTCTACTTCTGTAATGCTGTTTGATAAAGTGTAGAAATAAAGTTGTGAATACGTGTATTAAATAAAATGCCTATTATTTTAAAATTTATAGTTATGTTCTTAAAAAATAATATTGTTAAAATTCAGTTAAATATAAAATAGTGTAAAATAAAAAAAGACTTCAAAACGACAAATAAATCAGCAGTTCAAAATGATATATTTTTTCCTACAATAATATAGTTTTTAAAATAACACTTAAATGCTTCAAACTTTAATATTTTATCTTACGTATATAATTTAAATTTAACTGAGAAAATACCAAGATGTTCTTTCAATTTTACACATAAAATAAACTGAATCAAAATATTGTTTATAATAGGCATTTCTCGTCTTCTTCTCCAGGGTTTAACCTATGCTTGCCTGATGCATTAAAAATCAATTAGAAAATCAAGATGATCGCATGATTGATACATTGTAACTTTTCTTTTTAACCTGTCTGAAAATTTCTTTTCAACCATCAGAAAACCCACTTTGATTTGGGAAAAAGGAAATAAAAGGACAGAAGAATTCATCGACGCTAATAAACACATCATGGACAAATTCAAAAGGCATGGAAAGAAAATGACCTAAAAGCTGTCCTTACTCCTTATATGGCACTGCCCAACGCCCCAACCTAACACCGGAAATAAGAGAAAGAAGTTTTTAACTTAAACGGATTAATTTAGATAATTATTTGCGTTTCTGATACGATTAATATTCTTTGGTTTGTTCGTAACGAAAGAAGACTTTATTACCCACCTCCTTGAGTCACAAGATTAATTTCACATACAGTTTTGTCGGAAGGTGACATATATGAGACAATTCTATTTGAGGTGATTGACAGTTTTATTTCAAATATTAATATAATTATAAAATTTGAATCTGACATTATTATTGATAGTTAAGTTAAAATAATTTCGTATCAATTAATTAGTCGAATCCAAAAAAGGAAAAGAAATTTTGATGAACCATTTTCTTTTTGTTTGGCAGCAGCAAAATCAGATTCTATCCATCAATAAAGAATTGTGAATAAAATGAGAAATTACATTTAAGATGTTTTTGATAAATTAGTTTGTTTCCTAACAAATTAAATTGTGTAGGAGGGATACAATCTCATAACATCTCTGATTTGATTAATAATCAATACGTAATCTGACAAATCTCCCTAATCTGATTTTAAGAAGAGTGCTAATAAGTTTATTATTGATATACACTTTTTAACAAATTAATGTATAAAAATTGAATTTTTTTTAAGCACTTGCTTATTTTTTCTTGTACACTTGCTCCTTTTCTTTTTTTGTTTCTTTCTTTCCGCACTACCCATAAGTGATGTCTCTCCTAAACTTGCAAAAAAACAAAGACAGAAAATAATCACTCTTAAAATAAAAAGCAAAAGCACAGCCACAATTATTTGTCTGACAGGCCACAAACTAACCTTAAATTTAAGGTAACAATAAACTATCAGCAGCAGCGATGGACATGTAACATGCACACACATAGTACTACTTTTCATTTCATTGCCAGAATGATTAAGATATCAAACTTTGTGTTGCTACCACGTACAATGCAACGTTAGTGGCGGTGTGCATAAAATTGACCATTGTTCTTCATGACATTGTTTACGCTGCTGTTCCTGCTTCCTCACTGAGTGAAGAAAAAGGACGTTACAAAAGCGCACACGATTTTTCAAGAGCCAAACAGAGTGCCCTAAATTCAAGCGCAACGAGTCAAACAAACAAAGAGAGAAGAAGAAGAAGCAAAGTACAAAACCACCGAACTCTGCTCTTTGTAGTTTTTCTATCTTTATATAAACTTGTCTTCTCTCATAACCTCCCCTCACTTTTTCTTCCTCTTTCTCTTCTCACCACCTACGTCGTTTCGCGTGAGTACCAGCTTTTCCTTTGGGCAATTCTCGTCTTCGGTGATTCCTATGGTTTCTTCATTGAATTCGGTTTAGCGTGACTTTTTCTTCAAGTTATTATTATTATTATTATTATTATTATTTCATTTTTGGTGTTAATTGCCGTTGATATTATTGTGTGTTGGGAATTATTGCAGTTTCATGATTCTGTTCCTCGGAATTGGACTGTATTGCGATTTGCTATGAATAGAAAGGAGTAATGGATCTAATGAGAATTTTGCTATTCTGCTTTGATTTCATTTTTTACTACTATTATTTGGTTTCTTTGTCTCTGTGTGTGTGTGGCTGTGTGTTTTTAGTTACTACTTGAATTCTGTGTTTTAAGTTTGAGAATGTTGGATTTTATGGCAAACTGAGCTTCAAGGTTCATTCCCGGTCCTTGTAATCTACATCAGCTCTCTCTCTCTGTTGGTTTTATACCTAGAATCAATTGTTTTGTTCATAGACTTGGTCTGACACTACTCAAAAATCAATTTCTCGTTCAAATTCTTTGAAGTTTTGAAAATTATTTCGGAAATAAGTGTTTTTAAGAACCAAAAAACAGGAGCAACTGGGAAATATTTTCTCATCTTCTTCTTTGAGTGTTCTGTTTAAGTGTGCAGAAGCGACAGATTTTTAGAAAACACAAATGTGCTCATGGAACAAACAATTTCAAATACGCCAAGGATACAAACAAATTTTAGAAAATAGATAACTGTTTTTGAAAATAATAAACAAAGCCAGCCTAAAATTAGACATGGTTTCGCCTTTTCTTTATTTTATTTTTAAATAGAATCAGTATGGGAGTTTAACTTCTTTCGTTGCAATCTGTGCTGCTTTTGATGACATGTGTTCGCATGCAGATAAAGCCATTGAACATGTCTTCAGCAACCAAGGGTGATAGGAAGACTGCACTTGATGTGGCATCATGGATGTTCAATATAGTCACATCTGTGGGAATAATCCTTGTGAATAAAGCCCTCATGGCTACATATGGTTTCAGCTTTGGTATACAGTTTCTTGACCCTTTCCCATCCCTGATAATTTACTCCACTTTCATTTTATTTTCAATGTGCAAATGCTCACTGCTTGCAATGCATTCGTTGAGTCTATCGTTTAGTGCTCGTGTGCAGCATAAGCTTGTTCTTAGGATTTAAAACAAAAGTATTTAATATATTAAGGGAATAAGGGTGGTTGTTGAATCGGGGTCGAGTATGGTATCAGCGATGTTGTTTATAGACAACAATACTACCTATGATAGAAATAGGGATAAAAAGAAAAAAAATGAGGAAGGGTAATGATCTATGTTATGATTTCGGATGATATGCTGATGCTGTACAGTCCTCACAAACTTTTTGTATTTGCGACTCACAGATAAAGCATAAGTAGGCTACTTTGGAGTTTGGATAAATTTATCAACAAGTACTTATAAGCTGAAAAAGCTAATCCAAACTGGACCCTAAACCAATTACAATATTCACTTAAATTGACGTGGTATTAAAAAAGCTACCAGTTTTTCTAAACTTCAGAGGGCACAGGAAGAAGACACTTGTAGCAAAAAATATTTATTGTTGTGTTCAAGATAGGCATACAAAGTTTTCACCCGGAAAACTATTTTAAATATCTTATTTGCAAGATTTTAGTATTCAGATTGATTAGTATTATTGGTTGTATATATCCCAGAGTTACAATAGGCAAGTGCTGAGAATAACACTCTATAATTGATTTGAGTCTCTTGTATAACTAGTTGACCAAAGAAGAATGTAATGTTATGGTTTCTCTGATTCCAGGTAATAGATTATTTTGGAGCTTCTACACTACTCCTGAGTTCTAACATTGCAAATCATAACTATTATGCAGCTACAACGTTAACTGGTCTGCATTTTGCCACAACAACCTTGCTGACAGTCTTTCTTAAGTGGCTGGGATATGTCCAAACCTCTCACCTTCCCTTACCTGATCTCATCAAATTTGTCTTATTTGCAAATTTCTCTATTGTCGGCATGAACGTGAGTTTGATGTGGAATTCTGTCGGTTTCTATCAGGTAACTAGATTTTTTACAAATTTTTTGAAAGTATCAAATTTTAACACTGCCAGTGACAAAGGTAGGTATTTATAGTGTTTCCTTCTCTTGAAATGAAAACTTCAGATTGCTAAGCTGAGTATGATTCCAGTATCTTGTTTCCTGGAAGTTATCTTGGATAATGTGCGATATTCAAGGGACACAAAACTTAGCATTTCTCTAGTTCTCCTTGGGGTTGCTGTATGTACAGTCACTGACGTGAGTGTCAATGCTAAGGGTTTTATAGCTGCTGCAGTGGCAGTTTGGAGCACCTCACTACAGCAGTATGTAAGTAACATACTACTAAAACTATCTATATCCACTCTCAATCTTAATTGGGAGATTGCAGTAGATCAAAATTGAATTTATTGTCATAAAGGTGGTTCTAGAATTGATGAATGTGCACTTTCAGGTGCAAGAATGCTAGTTGCTAACAATGTATGTTAGAATTTATTCATCTCATCTTATTATATGTCTAAAACTGCCAAAATGGGAACCCTGCAGGCTGCATTTTAGCAACTTGTGCCAGATCATTCCAATTCTAGTTTCTGCTGTTTTATTTGGGTGTCATGACCTAGATTTCTTTTAGATGATATTTTACTTCTATTTTGCACAGTATGTGCATTTTCTTCAGAGGAAGTACTCTCTTGGATCGTTTAACTTGTTGGGCCACACTGCACCAGTACAGGCAGCAAGTTTACTACTAGTAGGTCCCTTTTTGGACTATTGGCTGACAAACAAACGAGTTGACGCCTACAACTATGGTTTCACATCTACTGTAAGTTTCTCTTTGTGGAATTACATGCTTTATTGACTTTTGCCAAATACTGTGAATTTTGCCATTTGTTCTGCCAAACTCCAGTGCCATACTACAATAAATTCATGTCTTTCTCTGTTTCTGATTCACTGTAGCATATGTTTAGTTCAACTGTAATTTTCCAGTACCATTATTTAGTATCTCCATATAAAAGTCTTGGGCACATATCTGTTCCTACCCTTCCAAAATGTTTAGAGTTGAAAATCAAGATCCTGAAAAGTCACGTATAATTGTCTAATTTTGCTCTAGCCTTGCACTGCTTAAAACATTTCCTAATGCTCAAAATTTTTAAGCACATGACATCAAAAATTTCACCCAGCACTTAGATACTGAATGATAGTCTTCTCTTTGCATTATTAACGAGACCAATCTAGTCAATCAAAATATAATTGTCAACGTGCCTATCTATAGAATGTTGTAAAAGACACATTGGCAGATGCATAATTATCCATGATGTAATTCTACTCTTCATCTGCATACCGGCAACATGCATAGTTGCATACAACACTTATTGTTTTTCGGACCTAAATTCAGCTCTTCATATTCATAAACTTTGTACTAGCTTGACTTTTTTCTATAGGATTAAAATCAAATTTAATTATATTGAGAAGGACTAAAATTATATTTTACCCAACAAATTATTTATTGAGGAACACATTTGCCAAATCCGACATTCTATCTCCCAAAAAAGATAGTGACATTTTCCTAGGAAAAAAAGAGGCATTTAATGTTAAGGGGTCCTACTAACTAGTGTCTTAAGAGCAAAGTATTCGAAAGTTTTTATTGGAATTTATGTTGGAAATGCACTGGAAATCATTTTCTATTTTGAATTCCATATGCATAGGCCTTTGCCTAATGTTAACTTTACAACAGTACTATATTGAACTAATCTGCTTCTTCTGTTTGCAGTTGTTCATCATTATCTCTTGCACCATCGCAGTAGGGACAAACCTCAGCCAGTTCATCTGCATTGGCAGGTTCACGGCTGTATCTTTCCAAGTCCTTGGACACATGAAGACTATTCTGGTACTGGCCTTAGGATTCGTTTTCTTCGGAAAAGAAGGCCTCAATTTACAAGTGATTCTGGGCATGACCATTGCCATAGCGGGAATGATATGGTATGGCAATGCATCTTCTAAGCCAGGAGGGAAGGAACGTCTTAGCTTACCCATTAACCATACCACCAACAAGACACAAGAGTATAATGTACTGCCAGTGTCCTCTGAAACGGATCAGGAAATATAGAAGTTGATGTAAATAAAGTGGTGCCCTCTAGGACACCTCATTTGGACACTTCTCCTACCCGTATGGAACACAACATGCTTAGTCAAATCTTCTTCTCTCTCTCTCTGCTTACTTACAGGGTTTGCAAAACAGAAAGCTTGTGTTCTCCGCAATGAAAAATGACTTATTGTCTCAGTTTTTAGAAAAATGAAAATTAATTTCTAGTTCTTCAAATAATTTGCATAAAAGGTACTATAAATCACATTACTTTAAAACTGATTTTAATCAAAATAAATTTCCTCATTAAAAATCAAGTTTGTCAACACTTACTCATGCATATAGTAAACTTACTTTCAAGTTTTAAATACAAATGACATTAGGTAGAATCCGACTAGGATATTATAGTTTCATATCTCTATTTTAAAGAGATAAAAGATCACGACGAAATGAAAGTGAGAACTAAAGTATTACTTTTCCTACTATAAAATATTTAATTTAGAAGAAGAATTGAATTGTAATTATTTTTTAAAATATATTTTTAGTGTAACTAAATTATTTTAATATTTTACAAATTACTCATGGATGGAAAAACTCTTTTTTATTTTAATTTATTTTTAGCATAAATTTTAATCTTGAGATTGGGAATTTAAAATAAATAGGTATTTTTATATAAAAAAGTAAATAAATATTTTTTTTATAAGAAGTGATTCACTTGAAATATGTTAGCAATTAAATGTGAATCCCCAGCTTTAAGTATATTTTTTTGCTTATTTTTTTATAATAAAAAGTCAATTAAAAATTGATAGATAAATCTGAAATAAACAGTTTTTTTGTTGGAAAAAAATAAACAGTTGATTAAAGATGAATTTTGTTATTTATTATTCTTAAGATGATGATTAAAAATTAATAATTTGTTAAAAATAACACAATATCATTAAATATTATGTTTTTTCAGTAAAACTTTTCAATTTTAATTTCTTAATTGCTAACTTTCCAAAGACAAATTAGGTTTTCAAAACAAATCCGAAAACCCCAACCTATCGTCTCTTGGCTCTTCTTCACCTTCAGTCTTCACTCACGCGCGCCATCTTCTCAGTCGCCACCACTCCACGCCCACGTGAGTTTCCCAATCTCATTCCTCTCGAATATGATCAATCTCTTATGTTGCTATTGTTACTCTTAGATTCGCATGAAATTGCGTTTTCAAATTTCAACTAGCAGGTTTTGTTGCTATGGATCTAACTTGGGTTTATTTAGTGCCACGACTTTCATTTCCTTGTCTTTTTGTCACTGAATTAGTTAATTGGACTTTTTTCACCAATGATGCGTGTGGAGTGTAGCGTTCCTCTTGCTCATTCGATGTTGAGCTTTCTCAGAAACATGATTATTCTCACCTTTGTGGGAGTGAAAGAGAAAGAAAAAGAGAATCACAAGTCATACTGTCATAGAGAGATATTTCATTTAATTTTTTAATATGTTTATATATCTCTTTGTTAAAAAAATGGATGGAAATTGGAAAATAGCGTTACTCAGAGAAAAACACCGGGAGGTGAAGTGTGTCAGATTTTATGCCAGAGTGGGGTTTACTGTTTCTGAGCTGAACCACGAAGGGCTAACTGAATTTTAGCAGTAAAATATTTATTTGTTAATTATGTGTTAATCTCATGTATTTATATAACCAAGAACAAAATTCCACGCAAACTAAACACAAAATTTTTTAAGAAGAAAAACACAGATTTTCTTGATGAAACTATTTTTTTTAATTCTAGTATTTATATTGTTAAATTCTGTGGCATGGGAAATGAAGCCTTATCAATTGCTCGTTTTATTTGATGCTATTTCATGCAATTTATGTGTATAATAGGCTACTGGAGAATTTTTGTTAATCCTATCTTTCTCCCATGGCAGGCTGAGAAAAGGAATATGGGTGATCGGCAAGTAGTTGACCAACAACACATGGGTGATCCACAACTGCCATCTTCTCCTCCCTCAAAGGATGATATGGTTTCATGTGTTATGGCTTTGGAGGCTGCTTTGCTTCCCTGTTTGCCAGCCAGAGAACTTCAAGCAATAGACCGTTCTCCCCACCCCTCACATCAAAGTGGGTAACTGCAAGTATTTCAAATTTTTGATTTTGCATTTTTCAAAACTGGCTGCTATGCTCTGCTATTCGAGATCGATAACTATGCATCAACCGTGAGCACTAAATGGCCTTTGAAAGTTTATTTAATTATCTGACATTCTGATCTCGTGTCAATTAAAGCTTTTAGGAATTACAGTTAGAGGTTTCTCTTCATGCATACATAGTGCTTAAATTAACAATAAAATGGCTTAGGAAGATCAAGGAAAGATATGTCTACTACTTTATCTTAAGATTTGAGGAATTGAAACAACAGGAAAAGCATATTCATTTTGTTGATAAAAATTGATGGAAATTGGAAAATAGTGTTACTCAGAAAAACACACGGAGGTGAAGTGTGACAAATTTTATGGGGACATATTTTCTAAAGTGTGTCAAATTTTATATTAAGCATATTCATTTAATTCAGTTGTTGATGGATTATTCAATGTGCAAGTATGCGCACATTGATTATCTTGGGCAGGAAGGCAGGGTGGGGAGGGAAGAAGGGTGGTAAAATGTTCATATAGATGATTATACAGTTGATAAGTAAATTTTAAAGAAATATGTTTACATTAATAACCATTGGCTTGATAATTATATTCTTAGAAACGAGCTCAATAATCCTAGAAATGAGTGAAAATGCCATAAACTGATTTCTGATCTTTGGATGAAGTTCAGCTTTAATCTATGTCTATTTTTCATAATTCCATATATTATTGGGGGGCATAGGTGAAGGTTTGCATTTATTTACACCTTACTAAAGTTCCTATGGATTATGGCAGTCTTCCCATCTTCTGGTTTGAATGCAAAGTTGGAACTTTTTCATATGTAACACGTATCACAAGAACCATAGTGCTGAAGTTAAGCTATTGAAGTTAATAGAAAATGATCAGGTCACTGTGACAAGACCATATTTAAGTTTAACAGCATTTGCAAGACTAATTAAGGTTTAATTATGTCCCTGGGCTTTAATTTACAGCGAGAAGGGAAATGTCTTCTTTGCTCAAGTCCTGTGTTGGAAACTATATTTGCAAAATGGTTTTCTCATCTAGCAATGCACGGTAAATTTAACCATGTAATCCAACTGAACTTTCCTCGCCTTGGTATTTCTTTTTTTTTTTTTCAGTTGATGTGGATAGGTATGCAAGAGACTTCATGGAGGCTGCCAAGAAGCTTCAGCTTTATTTTATCAGCCTGCAACGTGAGGATAAGCCAACAAAAGTTGAAATGCTTAGAAAGGTATGGCAGTTCATTACGAAATGTTTTTGATCAGTTATGGAGACTGTAATATATTTTTCATCTAAACTAATTCTATGTCTTATTTATGCAGGAGATCGCTCTGATGGAAGAGGAACTTAACATAAAGAATGAGCTGATAAAAAAACAAGAAAATTTAATTCAGGAGTGGAAAAAAGAGTTGAAAGATCAGTTGGACAAACACAAGATTGAGTTGGATAGGGTTTAGCTAGGGGTGTGCAAAAATCCAAAACCCGACCCAAGCCCGAAGAAACCGAAGAAAAAACGGTTCGGGAGGGTATGTCATGGTGGCGTTTGAGTTCTGTGAGTGAATTGGAGTTTGAAACTGATCTCTTGCTAATCCGAAACCCCTCCTATCCAAAAAAAGCAATGATTGGATTTTGCCAAGTCATTTTGAGCCTGAATCTGCCCGCCCGATGAACACCCCTAGGTTTAGTGTATGCTTGTGCTCCTATGCTCTTCACATATTTAAAGACTCGGTGCCACATTTTTGGCATTTATTTTTTCTTTCTCCTTCCTCTATAGTCTTTATTATTGCTCATCCCATAGCATGAAATCATGAATTCCAACCACACTTAACTGGCTTCGAATAGGTGTGCGATTAGATTGATTTGAAGAATATATGATCATTCAAACCAATTTAATTAAATTTATTTAGTTTAATTAATTTGGTTAGTTAGCTCTTGTTATTTTAAAAATAAATTGAATTAAATTTCATTGAGTTTTTCTATTTTATTTTTAATTTAAATTAAATCTATCAAAATTTACTTGGCTGTCAGATTATAGTCATTTTCAACTTGGTCACTTTTTTTTTTTTTTGGATTTTTCCTTTACTTTTGGTTATGCTTACTATTCAAATTTATCATATTTTAGATCTAGAGATTAATAAGTTGTAAAGTTTATAATTGTAGAAAAATTTATATTAGATTTTAATTTAAGTTTATTTGATTTGGATTTTAAATCATATTTCAAATTGGTTTGATCTGGATTAATTGAAAAAAAAATGGAAGTTAAATTAAATTGACCCCATTAAATATGATTGGTATGAAATTTGGTTCGCAATAAAGTTAAACCTGTGAATATTCAAACATGAACTGTTAGACTAGATATTCAGAAATTAGCTGGCTAAATTAGACGCCAAAGGTCTATTCATCCATAATGGATGATCAGAAAGGTGAACTGAAGGAGGTTGCAAGTCGAAAAGCTATAGCGGAAAAGTATTGTCTTAGCTTCTGATATTGTGGCACATTATCAATTTATTCTTTAAAATTGTTGGATTCTAAATTAATTTTTAAAACAATTTAATTTCTGAAATAATATATGAAAATTGAAGATGGTCAATGAAATTAGTTTTGCAACTATCACTTTCAGTTAATTAGCTCACACATGGAGGCTTTGTCGTACGAAATCATTATTTTAGTCTCTAAATTGAAAATCGTGGATTATGTTGATCCAATTGTCATTCCTAAGAAACTAGGTGGTATGTTAATCGCCCTATTGACTCCAACATTGACCCACGCATGACAGTTGAGTCGCATAGTCTATTTTGTTGTTGTCTTTTACGGTGTTCACATTTCTCCTCTTCTTCTTCCTCCTTCTATTAAAAAACATCCCTTAAACTCTCGAACCAGCAAAATCAAAGCTATAAGAGAAACAATATAGAAGTGATGATAATGAACAATGTAGGGCCATTTGCACAATCAAGACAATAGAAAAAGACAAGTGTGTGTTAAGTGCATTTGCAAGCTCAAATCAATAACTAAAAACAAGATCCGTAATTTACAATTTTGTTATGGTAGTTTAAGAGCAGTTGTGCAATACTCTAGCAGTTAGAGAACCTAAAAGGAAACTTTTATAAGTACATATATTCTAAATATATTAATACTGTGAATATCATTATATAGTATATTAATACTAGTATATTTTTATCCAATAAAATAAAAAATTATTTTTTAAAAATTAAATTATGTAATTTCATCATATTATTTAATAATAATAATATTTACATCCCTTACATACTTTTTAATTAAAATTTATAAATATCTGTACAATGCAAAAATACGCTAATAATAATAATAACAGACAAATGACATAGCAGACTAAACAGAAGGAAATGCAGATTTTATTGGGCACGGAAAATAAAAAGACACCCCAAACTTTTGTTTTTTGTGCCACACAATCTCTAAAAAACAATTAACGAATACCCTAATAACATTTTAAATAAAATAAAGTAAAAATATTTTTATTAAAAAAAGTTATACTTTCAATAATTTTTTTTATGTCTTCCTACATAATAAATACTTTTTTAGTTCCTTAACTAATAATTTAAGACAATGATTGGATAGACTAAAAAATAAAAAATAAAAATCTCATCATTAAAATTGTACATAAAAGAACAGTAGTATTAAGATAAGAAAAAGAAAAGCGAAACAAAATATCAGACGCCAAGAAGAAAGAAAAAAAAAAAAATCGACATGCGCTTCTTTATCGTGATACGTGGGTCTGTGTCCCTCTAATTTCAAGATCCACCACATTCTCGGTTCTTCCCTGGTCGAAGGTTTGTTCTCTCCAACACCGCAGATAGTTTCTTCGATTATAGTTTGTCTTTTTGTTTTGTTTTGTTTTGTTAATTTTGCTATGTATTTATGTATTTCTGTCATTTACATCTGTGAGTGTTTCTGTTGATAATTTATTTGAGATATGTCATGTTATGTTTTTTTTTTCTTCCTATTAAACTTTTTTAGCTCTGAGCTCTGGTTAGTTTACGTAGTTTTTTTTTCTTCCTTTTCTTTTTCAGTTTTAGAATTATGTGTGTATGAATGAATTGAATTGATTTTGGGGTAGTTTCGGCTAAGTGAATGTTAATTCTCAATTTTATACTTTGCAAACTGTTTGTTCTGAAGTCGATTTGAGCATTCGTTTTGTGATGTTTTGGTTTTTGTCCTACCGTTTCTGGGTTTGTTAAAAGTAAATTTTAGATATGGCTTCACTTTAAACTATTTCTTCCCCTCTTCAAAATTGGAAGTTACTGATAATAGTTAGAAAAATAATTAGGAAACAACAAATATAGCTACAGCGAAGGGTCCCGAACCAAAGAAACTCAATGCTCCAAAACATATTTTAATAAAGTAGTAAAATGTTTAGGAAAGAAATAAAAACTTCTCTTCTTTTAAGAATAGATAAAAACTGGTTTTACTACTTTTTTGTGCTGCCTTACTCTCTCAAGAGGAGAGATATATATAGAGCAGAAAAACACAACGCAACACCAGTCAGACAAAAACTGAAACAACCACTAAGGCACTAACTTGCAAATATACTTGTAAGGTTAAGAAAATAATAACAGAACAATAAAATCTCCTTATAGTGCAAAGGCCTATAACGTTAAGAAAAACAAAATAATTTGACTAAGTAAAACTAAAACTTCCTAAAAGATAGGAATGGAAGAAGATACTGGGATGGATACTTTTAGTTGCACGGGAAAAAAATCTGAAAACATATTTGATCTTTAAAAAACAAAGCTACTTAAGAAATATATTTTTTTTTAACTTTAAATGTTAAATCATGATAAAAATATTTTCCAACATCTTGCAATCTATATTTAGTTGAAATTAATATGTCCATGTCATTCAATTATGCTGAATTCTGCTTAAGTAGTTCTCACAGGTGTAATCTAAATGCACTATACAGGAAGCAAAATTTAAGCTGGTACAGTTTCTTTCTATAAAGCAGCATGTCCCTGGGTACTTCCAAAGTAGTTTTTCAGGTTCTGTCCAGGGCTGTGCCTCAAACTGGGTATAATGATTCTCTTGTGAACTCTTCAGAATTAGCATTACATTCCCGTTTTAGAGTAAAATGTATGAAGAAAAGATCCTCAAGGCATAGGGATTTCATTGAGTGTTCTAGCATGCTTCAAAGTAGGTTAAGAACTCAACAATTTCAGTGGATGGGTGTCAGTTTCCACGACTATAAGACCTATAGTCGTCCATGGTGGCACACATGCAAATGCCAACAGGCTGAAAGTGTGAGTGGCGTAACTACAGGAGATGGAAATGGATCAAGACTTGTGAATGATGTTGAAACAACAAATACGTTAAGCAATGGGATGAGAGCAAAGCATATCCTAGAGTTTGAAGATGTCCAAGCCCAACAGTTGAAACGGGAAAAGGAGGTTTTGGCATCTAATCTTACGAATGGATCTATTAAAGGCAGCTTTAACACAATTGACCTCAACTCCATTGAGGAAGAAGCATGGGATCTACTAAGGGAGTCTGTAGTTTATTATTGTGGCAATCCCATTGGAACTATTGCTGCAAAGGACCCAACCAGTTCCAATGTTTTGAATTATGACCAGGTCTTTATTCGTGATTTCATTCCTTCTGGAATTGCCTTCCTATTGAAGGGGGAGTATGATATTGTTCGGAATTTTATCCTTTATACACTTCAGTTGCAGGTAATTTCTTGGAATCTTGATCTTATAACACAACATGTGCCGGTAACAGCAAAATTTGATACAACTTGGTTACTTACATGCCTTAGATATATATATTTTTATTTTCAATTGATTATTTTGAAGTTATGCAATTGCAATTTGTGTTATGCCTTTACAAAGTTATTCTTATTAATCAATCATTACTGTTTTCAATCCTACAAATCTAACTCTAGCTGTTTCTCCATTAGCTTGTAACTTTTTTGGTGAATAAAGTAAAATACTAATTTTCTTTTAAGAAACATGCCGAAAATGCTTTGGTTTGACAATTAATATTAATGTGCATTGTCACAGATAGAATGAGGTAGGACCATCTGCTGTACATAATTAATGAAAAGGGCATGAAATTATACTTTTCATTAGTAATCTTTTTTTAGCACTTCTTTTGCCTTAACTGTATTATAATTACTTTGTTGTTTCTGATATATTGTCTTGAATCCACACATCCATATTTCAGAGCTGGGAGAAAACTATGGATTGTCATAGTCCAGGACAAGGTTTGATGCCTGCTAGTTTTAAGGTTAGGACAGTTCCTTTGGATGGTGATGATTCTGCAACAGAAGAGGTTTTGGATCCTGACTTTGGAGAGGCAGCCATTGGGCGTGTTGCTCCAGTTGATTCAGGTAAAATAAATAATTAAATCAATAGAAATATTTTCTTACATAGCTGAAGAAACTTACCATAACTCTCCTTGGATTGCTGAACATATATATGATCTCAGGATTGTGGTGGATTATTTTATTACGGGCATATGGAAAATGCTCTGGTGATCTATCAGTTCAGGAGAGAGTTGATGTGCAAACAGGAATTAAGATGATATTGAGGTTGTGTCTTGCTGATGGCTTCGACATGTTCCCAACCTTATTAGTGACTGATGGTTCTTGCATGATAGATCGGAGGATGGGAATTCATGGGCATCCTTTGGAGATTCAGGTAAATAAGATTTCCTTTCTTTCTTCGATTGTATGATATTTGTAAATATATATTTTCTAAGGCCAGGAATGAAAATTTGCTGTGTATTCATGATTATACATGTGTTTAGATAGGAGGGAAATGATGCATTTGTGTGCACCATTTTGGCAAGAAGCAAGACCAAATTGAGAACCTGCATTCCTGTACCGTGTGTGATTGAGTTCTCTTCTTTTGTTTTTGGGAAGAAGGTAGTGGTATTAGTCTATTAGATATTTTTTTATGTATTTAAACCTTTTTTTTTAATAGAGTTGGAAAATTTAAGGTTTTTCAACTTCATATTGAGTTTGAATTGATTGAAGAATGGCATTAGAGTGCTGGCTGAATTCATATTTGTAGGAAGCAGCAACAGTCAATTATCTGATATACATTAGAGTTCATAAAATCATCATTTTTTGTAAAGGAGTGGTGATAAATAAACTAAACAATATCAAAAGCTAATCCATCTGAATAGTAAATATTAAAATGATATAGGGCATAAAAATTAACGCAGTAAATTATTGAAATTACAAAAAGGGCACATCTCTTTCCACAGATTAAGGCTTGGCTGGTTCATGAATAGAGGGTCCCTGTGGTTTTTTCTATTTTGAACTTTTGATATATACTCTTCAATAACAGTTGATTGATACTATTTGATACCTAATTCTGTAAGCTTAGAACTAAGCATTCTTTCCTTATCTTGACTGCCCTTATGGTAGTCGAGAGAAGTGAACTCTTGTAACGGATTATGGGACTAAGAATAAATGCATCCGTGTGCATGTGGATTGACAAAAATATGTGAAAAACTGACACACAAGTTTGCACAGAAGTTGGACTAGACAAAGCTGTGTAATTTCACCATTCTAACAGTTAATTGACTAACAGTTGTAAAGCTGTCAGACCTCTACACTTACATGTTATTCACTATGCATGCCTTTCTCAAATGCTTTTGTTCAAGTCAGATGAGAATGCAACAATCTTTTGATAAAATAAATTCTCAGCTCTGGAAAATGAGGGGAATCAAGTGATAATATCACACACAATTAGAGAAACTTAAAATTAAAGATGAAATTAGTGTTCAAGTAATCTTCTCTAACTTGTATTCTCTTTTGCTTTTTAATTTTTCTGTTTCTAGGCACTGTTTTATTCTGCCTTACTTTGTGCACGTGGGATGCTTACTCCAGAGGATGGATCAGCTGATCTTATACAGGCACTGAACAATCGTCTGGTAGCTCTATCATTTCATATTAGAGAATACTATTGGATTGATTTGAAAAAATTAAATGAGATTTACCGTTACAAGACAGAGGAGTACTCATATGATGCAGTTAATAAGTTCAACATATACCCAGACCAGATTTCTCCTTGGTTAGTGGAATGGATGCCAAACAAAGGAGGCTATTTAATTGGCAACCTACAACCAGCTCACATGGATTTCCGATTTTTTTCACTGGGAAACTTGTGGTCTGTCGTAAACAGCTTGGCCACAGAGGAGCAATCACATGCCATATTGGATCTTATTGAGGCCAAATGGTCAGATTTGGTGGCAGAGATGCCATTCAAGATTTGTTATCCTGCACTTGATGGTCAGGAGTGGCAGATAATCACAGGCAGTGATCCTAAGAACACGTACAGTATCTAATTTGCTGTGTTAATGTTTTTTCTATTATCTTATTATATTTTTCATCAAATGATTTTTTTATTTGTTTATTTTTTGGCAGGCCATGGTCCTACCATAATGCAGGCTCCTGGCCAACACTGCTCTGGCAGGTTAGTTACAGTGACAAATTTTGGTACACTCAAGTCTCTCTAGACAAAGCTGTTTTATTTAAAGCTTCTATCCTCTTTTTCACCTTTACTATTATTATAGAATTTGGTTTCTCTAAAGTGAGTAATTTACTTTATAGAGTAAAATAATTAATCAGTCTTTAATGAGAAAAACAATGGTCAATATTACATATGTTGAAATATCAATGATTAAGATTACTTTACTTTTACTCAGTTAAGAGGAACCAAATTCATTATTATAATATATCCTGTGTACATTTTCTTTCATCTAGACATTTAAGTGAATGAGCTTTGTTGTCTTTTTTTAGCAGTAAATGTCCCGTTTACTTAATGTACATGTAAAATCCTTTTTCTTAGTGTACCTGGTTTCTTTATTCAAGTATTGCAAGTTGGAAATATCAGGTTCAAGTTTTTAACATGAAATATGCCTATTGCAGCTCACCGCTGCATGCATAAAGATGAAGAGAACACATATTGCTGCAAAAGCAGTTGAGATTGCTGAGAGACGCATATCAAGAGACAGGTGGCCAGAATATTACGACACGAAGAGATCCCGATTCATTGGAAAACAATCTCAACTATATCAGACTTGGTCAATCGCAGGATACCTTGTTGCAAAGCTGCTGCTTGCAGACCCAAGTAAAGCAAACATACTGATCACCGAAGAGGATTCTGAGCTTGTGAATGCCTTGATTAGTGCCAACCCTAGAGGAAAGCGAGGGCGCAAAAATTTGAGGCAGACTTACATTGTATGAGTCTTTAATTGCAATTCTTGGTTCCTTTGGGTCAAATTCATTTTTCCTCTGATTATTAGCAGCATGTTATTCTTGCTAGATACGGCAGGAATATGCAAAAATATATTGTAGTTTGAGTTGGTTGTGATGAAACAAAAATACTAGTATGTATATATATGTGTATGTAATTGTGAAAGTGATGTCGATACTCCTGGTACAAGATTGTCAGTAGCATACAAAATATAACCGTTAATCATAGATGATTAGGACTTTTATACTAGTAATTTCTAGATGAATAACTGGTTTCCCCCCTGTTTGCATCATAGAATACCATTTTCCGTAAACTGCCATAGTGAATTAATTTGAACTGGTAGAAAAAGTGCAGTGGTACCAATAGAATTCAAGGCAAGTGACTCGGAGTATTGGACCGTTGTGTCTGTTAAGGTAAGTGATATATGCTAATTGCACACCTCTAATCAGAGATATGCCAGCTATCAGTAAGAAAAACACGAAGAGAAAGGATTGGAGTGACCTTAGGAGTCCGTTGTGGTTAAGTATCAATAAAAAAATTTTAATCTAAACTCCCTAATTGTGTCCACCAGTTTCTTATTTGCAACTTCCTTTTTTTCTCTTTATACTCCTCTAGTCATCTGTTTTTATTTTTGTAAACTTTTTCTCCAAAAATACCTCCTCTTTCCCCTTTCCTCTCCTACCAGTTCCCTTCTTTGCACCCCTCTTCCAACCACCACGAGCTGCCGGGAGTTGCTGTCCCACTCCCTTCTCACTTTTATCAAATATTAATTAATTTCAGTCTAACTCTACTCTTTTTTTACAGTGAGATAAGTATAGGGTCCTATGCAGTTGAGTATTTTTTATAAAATACTCCCAATATAAGAAGCAAAAAATATTTTTAGACTCAGATATAAGAAAATTTTAACTTTTCTTATAACTATTTTAATTGCATTTAATGATATCATTCTAAAAATATTCTTTAATTAATTATTATTTTTGTTTCGATAACTCTTTGTTATTTTTTATATTAAATTCTAATGAAGATATTTAGGGGAAAAAAGTTTATTTTTTAAATATAATTAGTAGAACTAAATGATATTAATCAATTTTTTTATTTAATGTAAAGTTAATTATTTTTGTTTATATTTAACTTCGGAGTAGTATTAGTTATCTTTTTATCTTTGAGATTTCACCAACCATTTAGAACAAATGTATATCTCACTTTGCATCTAGTTGCTAATAAAAAAAAATCAAATTGGGTCCTAATATTTAAATTTTTTAAAATTTTTTTTTAAGAAGTTATCACCGAGATGTATTTTTGTAAGAGAAAAAAAAAAAAAAAAAAAAAAAAGAGGCGCAAGATGAGTGGTGGGATTTCTGGGAAGGTGAAGTGGTTCAATGATCATAAGGGGTTTGGATTCATAAGCCCGCCAGCGAGGACTCAACGAGAATGCATATGATGTCACATATCGCATGTCAATATGTCCAATCAATAGTCATGTAATTAGTTAATAAATTTTGATTAATGATAAAAAAATTTAAATATTAAAAACCTGATTGGAATAAAAAATTTATGAAAAATTAAACATAAAAGTCAAATATATATTAGGAATAAAAAATATATTTAAAAATTAATTTTGTTATTTTTTATCAAATATTAATTGTTCATATATTTTTTATTTTAAATTATTTTTAATATTTCATTAAAATTTAAAACTATTGATATAATACATTGAAATGCTTGTTATTTCTTTTTTAGGAAAAAAATATATGTGATAGTTCATTTATTGGAGGGTAGTATATGCACAAGTGAGTCCCTGTTATGAATTTTAAGGTGTTATCAAGCATGTTTTAAGTTTAATTTTCATGTACTATTAACAAAAAAAATGTATATTATCAACTAATGAAAAACATTACAAGTATTATTTTTAAAATAATTTTATAAAAATTAGCATACGCTACCGATCACAACAACTTGTTATTAAATGATGATATAAAAACCAATTACACTATCAAAGCATTATAATTAAATTATTTTATTCTTTATAAACATTTAATTCATTAATTACTTTCAATTTTATATTTTAATTTTCTCTGAGATCTCACCAACCTTTTAGAATAAATGTATTTAATTTTATGTTTTTTTATCAAATATTAATTATTTATGCATTTAAATTAATTCCTGCCTATTTTTCTTTTGATATTTAGAATTACTATTTTCCTTAAATATTAGCTAAATGTATTTATTTTTTGAATTAATTATACATATTCTTGTAATTGTGAACTTTCCTCTTATATTTTTATTTTAAATTATTTTTAATATTTCATTAAAATTTTAAGATATTGGCATAGTACATTAAATGTTTGTTACATTTTTAAAGAAAAATATACATGATGGCTTTTTTTTTTTTTTTTTTTTGCAAGTATAGGTAAATTGAATTCCGAGGCTTACCGTAATTAAGACAGACCTCAAGCTTTAGAAAGTATTTACAAAGAATATTCTCACATCATAATAGTTCATTTATTGGAGAGTAGAATATGGACAAGGGAGTTCATATTATTAAGTTTAAGGTTTTATTACAATATATTGGTGAAATAGATTTGAATACAATCTCTTGAATGCTTTCCAATTAAAAGGTCTTATTAATGATTGTCCTAAGAGCAATTATTAAGATGTATTTTTATTTGTTTTTAATGGTCAAATTTTCTTTATTTTTTTTTTAATTTGATATATTTATTATTAAAATCATCTATGTGGTCTTCTAAGTATCAAATCATATGCAATATGATTGGCCTTTTAATTGCAAAATTATATCCAACGTAATCATTTTAAGCTATTTTCACATTAACAATAGTAGTCTAGTCTAATGAAAAACCAAAAATGAACATGCGACTATCACATAAAAATTGATCATCGTTATTAAAAAAAAAAAGATAAAGCGTCACATTTTTTTTGGTAGAAATTACATTGCATATATTTTAACAAGTAAAGGACCACATTAAATATTTTACTAATAGAAGGATGAAGTTGAACAAATTAAAAAATAAAGATACCAATAGAACAATTTAGCTTTTTTATTTATTTGTTGTTGTGAGAAACATTTATTAATAATCATGTGTCTATTTAAAAATTTTAAGATAATATTAATTATTATTTAAGATAATAATATTAATTAGTTTTTTTATTAAATAGTGCATATATTTTTAACAAATAAAAAATGAATAATAGTAGATGTAATATTAGGAATTTTTTTAGAACAGTTATATTAGGAAGTTAAAATTAGTTTTAACAAAAATGATTAAGTGGAAATTTTATATTACATTTCATATAATTTATGTATTAGACATGTAGAAAAGGAAGTAATCCATTGAGTATTTAATATGTTCACTTACTTAAAAAAAATTATTAATTAGATTACTTTCAAAGTAAAAGGTTTTAACTAAGAGAAAATTTATTACTTAAAAAATATACAAACATCATTTTTTATCTTTATTTCTTAATATCCTAAAAAAATACTTTTTTTTTTACAATGATGGAATAGAGTTTGAATCTAAGATTCCATACAAGCAACACAAAGTATTCCCATCACTAAACGAAATATAAATACAAATGGAAAGGAAGAAAAATAAACCACTGACGTATTTATTTAGAAAAAAAACTTCCACGTTAGGTTACATTAAAATTTCGAATCAATACCAAAATAAACAATAAAAATTAATTTGAATGTGTAAACTTTTTTTTTCGTTTTCATTGAATCATATTTAATTTGTAAATGTATTGACTTTTATGATAAATAATTTAAAAATCATATCTACAATGTTTTATAATTATTTGTTAATATAAAAAATTATATTAACAAAAAAAATCCAACAAGAAAGAATCTAAACAAAAACCAAAATTAAATTTCTTCAAGGGCTACTCCAATTATAATCGACCCTATTCAAAATACAACATGCAGTAAAAAAAAAAAAATCAAAATACAACATACCTAGCTAGTATGTAACAAACACCATCCTAATAAATTATTCTTACACACAACCATTCCTTTATTTTACTTGAAGTTTTGAAGTTTCAAAAACCATATCCTTTGTTATTTGGGTCTAATTTATATGGATTGCCTCTCTAGCTTCTTTTTTTTTTTTATACAAGACATTTAATAAGAACCCGTTCTATACATTATATTAATTAATAGAATAATGTGCAAACAAATGAACCTATTAACTGTTTTTGCAATATATATATATATATATATATATATATATATATATTGAAAATGTATATACATTAATTCTAATTATTTTAGTGATGTTTAGTTTTTAGAATCGTGAACTTTTTGAATCGGTGCAAATATTCAATCTTAGACAATTTTCTAAGATGTTTTCAAACATTTTGGTACTTGTGAGTTTTTTTTTCTTAAGCATATCCTTAAGTTTTCATCAATTTTAACTCCCACTCTTCGTTAAATTATCAAAGAATTTAATTCAGTTAAATGAATATGATATATGAATTGTTGTAAATCTTTGATATCATTTTCATAGATTAAAAAAATTGGCTCATTAAATTTATTTATTATTCAATTTATATTAATATATAAAGGAAATACAATTTTATATAACAGTTTTTGTTCTTCACATCTGTTAGACCATTTTATTCTTATTCTTAATAATATTAAAGTAATAACAATAATTAATCATTTTTAGATTAAAATTAGCCCATTAACCAAAATTAAGTAATCACCCACTAATTCCTCTTCATTTTTATCGGATAATTTTACTTTTAAATCATTTCTTAAATTTTAAATTTTTCTTTTAACTTACGTTAATTTCTACTAATTTTATATTATTAGTTTTTTTTATTCTCTCATTTTTTTATTAACTGTATTTAATTTATATTTTTTTATTATTTAAAAAATTTAGAGAGGCACGAACTTCCCCTATATATAGAGTTAGTTTTGTTAATTTATTCAATTATTTAGGAAACCTTAATAAGCGCATTTGTTTCTTACCATGTAAAAGAATTCACCTTACCAAGACAATCCAACTTGTTATATATGACTATGAAATTAACAATTAGGTAGTAGAAATTTATTAAATACATGGCATGTTGAGTACCAACACCACCGCTTAGCAAATTTAGAGAAAAGTGCCCCATCAAAATTGTTAGAATCATTGGTCTTTACTAGGTTTCAATTTAATCTTTTAATTCATACATTCACAAATTCAATTGGCGATCAAATAATGGCTTTTCCATTGCTATATATTTAGTGTCTATCATCTCTTTCTTTACTCAGTTTTGAAAAGGCTTGAGTAGCTGATATGGAGTTCTTCAAAGTGCAGCTCTCGGACACCTTCAAGTCCATGAAGCAACAGGTCTTTCTCTAAACTCCCTCAATAGTCATAACAGAAAAAAATTGTGATCAATTAGTTTCTACACTTATAGTGGGTTGAAAGACACCCTTGGTTTTAATTTGTTTTTTAATTTTATGTACTTGTTCAAACTAAATTTTGCTGAATGTACGTGAAATTGCCTTATTTTGCTTTATGTTTTTCTCCTTCTTTTGTGATAGGGTTTGGTGGATGATCAGTTCACTTTTGTCTACTCGTTGAAAAAGAATGTCGAAGATAATTTCTACATCGAAGTGATACCTGAATTTTGCTGTGAAGTTCGAGATGGCTTGAAATTTTTGACACAAACAATGTAATTTTTACTTCTTTTTTCATACATAAATTTTTACTAACAAAAAAAATTAAGTATTGTTTTATAGGTATTTTTCTGTGTTGTTTTCAATTAAAACACAAATAAATAATATGTAAACATGTTTGTGTTTTATTGAAAAACAATACAAAAATGTCTATAAATTAAATATATAAATGTTGTCTTATTATTATATGCTAATTCTTTAGTTTTAAATTTGATACTTTCCTCTCTTTTTTCTTTAATGTAGGAATGATCAAACTTTGAACTACAAACTTATGAAAGAATATGTTTATAAAGTTAAGGGAAGTTCTTCAAGGTAATTATTTTAAAGTTTGCATAAAGGTTACGAGTCTTTCTCACTAAAGTTAGATAAAGTAAAACGAGTATATATATTGAACTAGATTTAATTCTCATACCTATTTTCTCCAAGCTTGTTTAGTTTAATGTTAGTACTTTTGCACTTTTGTTTGGAAATCCTACATTGCATTGCGAGTTTTATTGTTTTCGGATGTTAATCAATCTCTTTTGAGGCGTTATAATCATAAGACAAATTCCAGTAAACTCTCTAAATAATGCTCAAGATATACTATTTTGAATATTTAATCAATTTATGTCAAAAAATAAAATAAAATATGAGATATAAAAATTCTCATTTCTAACTATTATTTATTTGTGTATCTCAGTTTTGGGGCATGTAGATTGGCAAAAGCACTTACTGACTTTGAACGCACTATTGATGCAGCCTCTAAAGAAGAGTAATGAACACCTAAACCTATATATTAGATGAACTTAAACCCTATATTTAACAGCACATATTCAATAAACAAAACAAAAAACAAATTCCATGGAACACTTTAAACAAAAATCTCTTTCTTTGTAGGTGTTCGAAGGCACTGAAACAAGTTCAACGTGAATTTTCTGCTCTAGAAGAAAAACTTCATATTTGCCTTAAGGTAATTGTTTTGTACATATTTTTCAGTTAATAGTAACTCATGAATAATATGCACATATTTGTTCCTTGTCAATATAAGTTTGATTATGTTACATTAAAATATATTGTTGCCACGAGAACATAACAGCTAAATCTACAAGATTAGACTTGACACTAATACTTAAGGGTTGCTTTGAGGTGTGTTATTAATTTTATTAAATAAGTCTATTAGACAATGAACGAATATTTGACTTGTTTAAATTGAGGAGGAGACTGAGACTAATCAAAAGTCTTTTTACATATGTAAAATGTTAGTATTAACACATAAATGTTTTTAATTTCAACTGATAGCACAAAGTATTTTCATATTCCCTCCTGGTTCGTGGTCCTTCTAGTGTTTTGGTTACTATGTACAGTTGTCTTCTTAGTCTATCACTTTTAATTAGTTCATTGCATTGATATTGTATAATCTTTATTATGTACTTATTGTGAAAATTTTTTTTGCTACAGCTTGAAAGAAGTTTAGTTCTCAAAGCTATTGAGGGAATGGCCAATATGTGAGAGTCAACTTATTGCACTCTATTGCTTTGTTGCTATCATATTTTGTGTAAATCAATCTGAATAGATTGATTTTTTATTTTTCTTTGTAGCAAAGATATTGCGTTTGGTTTAAAACATTGATATCGATCTATATGAATTATGCCAAATTATTATTGCAATTAGTGTTGTATTTGAATTTAATCTCCATTTTATGTTATGCTAATTTAATTTGAGTGTCATTAATCAAAATATATGTTCAAACACCACCTACGTTATCAATTTGAAGGGATTATGCGAGAGTCAATTTGATATGGTTTTATTGACAAGAATATATATATATATATATATATATATATATATATATATAGAGAGAGAGAGAGAGAGAGAGAGAGAGAGAGAGAAATAATGCATTTATATCACTTCAGTTTTTTAATACATAGATAGTAACTAAAATATTAAAAAAAACATTTTTTTTCTTTTCATGAGTAATTATAATACTTTAAAAATTAATTTAGATTTTCACATTATAGCTAAAGAATTTTCATACAAATATCATAGATAAAGTGTTACTACCGCGCGCATGTTAATTATAATTTTGGGTGAGGGGGTTCCTTGAAAATGATTAATGAACACCCGTGTATTATTTAATACCTAGAGAGATAAAGAAAGAGAAATATATGTATGATAAATATTATATGATAAAAAGAGAAAAATGAGTGTTATCGGATATTTATAATAGAGATGTGTTCATATATCACTACTCGAATTCCTTTTATGTGTTGCAACCGAGCTTGGTTAGCTAGCATATAATTCGAGCATTTGTTGGGCGGAAGGAAAACAATATTCATAAGTAGTTGAAGATCAATGGGTTACTATGACGTTGAATTTCCTTGATTTTAGTAGTTATGGTTTGCTTTTAGTACAGGTAAGTAAGGTATAAGTGTCACAAAAATGTTAACAACACGCTCTTACAGTCCTCGCATACTATATATATAAATGTAAATTATCTTCTTAGCATTCTTATTTTTTAAAACTGTTTTTTTTTTACTCAATGGATTGAATACTCTTTCAATTCTTACCAAAAAATATAAAACTATAGACGTTTTTCTGACAGAATTATCTGAATTGCTAATATAAACTATTGTGAGTTTTATGAGTTAATAATGTTAATAGTATGATGCAATATTAAATTAATAGATAATGTTGTTACTATAAAAAAATTATATATATATATATATACATATATATATATATATATATATATGTATATATATATATATATATAATTTTTTTATAGTAACAACATTATCTATTAATTTAATATTGCATCATACTATTAACATTATTAACTCATAAAACTCACAATAGTTTATATTAGCAATTCAGATAATTCTGTCAGAAAAACGTCTATAGTTTTATATATATATATATATTATCATTCTTAGTATCAGTATACTATATAGTGATTCATTTAGTTTAAGCCCACAATGATTATTCATTTAATCAGTATACCAAGACACAAGCTAATGCGTAGCATATATAAAAATAGAAAAGTCAAATACACTCTCATGGTGTGCTTGTAAGTGATGAAAACGCGGGAATAATGGATGGAGAATATCATGCATTTTATAAATACATTGATTCCTTCCTCTATACTTAATTCATTTTTCATCTCAACAAATCACACCCTTAAGAACGTATACATTTTACACGAATATTATGGTTGGCGTAGTGTACCATAATAAGAAGTTATCAAGTTGAGATGGAGTCTTCGAGATCATTTGATGGAGAGTGAACATGTCTCCCTTCATATGTGGTTATCACCATCCTTGGATCCTCGGCGAAGCGTTCCACTCGTTTCTTTACACGACAATTATCTTGTATGCAACGGTAATAGCTTCTACATGCAAATGTAGGCCAAAACACAATAAGATAACTTCATAATGCTTATAATCGTTCAATGAGTTGTTGTGATCGATCATATTTTTAGAGAGTGAATTTTATTCCAACTGATGAAATATTTAACCTCCATAGTAGTATTAATTAGTGACTATTAATAACAAAAATCTTCATGCTATAATCAGAATCAGTATCTAAGAGTTATCAATACCATAATTAATGAAGGCACTATAAAAACCATTTTGTATTTTTTTTCCCGAAAGTGCTTTAATGGGTTTGTGAGAAAAGCAAGAGTATCAATGTATCATGATCTACTCGGTGAGTGTCAGGAAAAAGTTCTAATAGACAGTTACATTTACATATACTATATACATCTGAGGGTCATAATTATTTAGTTCTTTAACCTTGGCAAAATTTTCTTCCTATCCTTTGAACAAATTTATATATGCTTTATATATACATTTTGAACTTGACATATAAAGTGAACTTTTGCTTTTATATATATCTTTAATTATTATAGGCATCCGCACATTATTTAGAAAATTAAGATCTTGCCGAAACTAGTAGCAAAGCCAGTTATGTGATTATGATCAAAACAATAATGAAAGAGAGGTAACAGATTAGAGAGAGAGAATATGTTGCAAGTGTTGGGATATACAATCGATCATCAAAGGTTTGATCAATTTAATATTCTTTAATCAACTTAAAAATTAAAGAAAAAACAAAATGAGAGAAGCTTTGAATTCATGATCATACCTAGGGTGATGCGTGCTCTTCACAACTTTCTGTCCATACTTCCTCCACTTGTAGCCATCGTCCAATACATCCATATCGCTCATGGTCTTGAAGCAAAACCTAGGCTCTCTCACCTTCCTTCTTGCCTTGATTTTCTTCATCTTCGTGGCTGAAATTCCGAGATGATGATCATCAATTCCACTTCTTTTACAGCTGAAGCAATCAGCCACTTCTCCCAGTGCCCTAAATTCATTCATAATGGAATCCCAACACTCTTTAGCTATATATAGAGAATATATGTTTCTGTGCAGAAAAATTGTTACATGATCCTATTTCATCATGGTCTTCATTATAATCTTCTCATGGCATGCAATCAAGTATTAGTAATTCTTTTTTTTAAATTGAAAAATTCGACTACATATTACCTAAAAATTGACAGGATCAATCATAAACATTTAGTAATTTAGAACTATCTAATATTTTTTTTATCTATCTAATGGTTAATGAATTTACTCAATTACATGTCAAAAAAAGGTTAACGTGCGTGGTTGGATATTAATTATGAGAATTTATTAAAGTGGTATTGTCTCACCATGGATTTACACTTAATCTATGCAAGGATAGGAATTGAGCTCCTCGAAAGCTAGAAGTGAGGTCTTCCCTTGACTTTTGAGCAGTGGTTGAGAATAGGGTTTCTGCTGTTAGATTTGATACAGAATCTTGTTGAGATATAACAAGTGATGAAGAAGGTGCTATGGAGCTGAAGGCTTTCAGAGAGGATTGATGGCAACCCAAAGGAGGGAAAGTAAGGTTTGTTGGAAAGGGAAAGAAACCTATCTGTGTAGGCATCTGATCCTGCTCCTCGAATAAGCTGTGGTGAACAATGGAATGGGAAGTTGTTGACATCACTTATGATTTTTTCTCTTTCTCCTTCTCCCTTGTCTCTTCCACTACACCGTTCCTATATATAATATAGAGGTTAATGATGTTTCTAGATAATCTTTCAGGAGAAGGTGAATTAATGGAAGTCTAGATAGAATTATCTTCCTCTTTAAAAAAACAAAAAAGAAGAAGAAGAAGATCGAATTATCTCAAATCTCTCAAGTAAATTAAAAAACTTAAACATATGTTACGTGGAGATCGAATAATCAATTAGCTAAAACTATAGATACGCGTTTGTTCTAGATTACTTAATAATTGTTCTTTAAAATGGGGTTGACGTTAACATTCTTTATCTCTTTTTATCTTTTCTTTTATTAATTATGTTGTTAATTAATATTATATCAAATATTATTTATCTCCTCTCTCTCTCGTTACTGACTACACCAAAAGAGAGGTGTCCACATAACATGGATGTTCCAGGAGTATTATATATTTTTTATAATTAAGAAATTTAACTCAATTAATTAAATAAAATAGGTAAGTTATTATAAAATATCATTTTCAATTTTTTAAAAAAAATATCAATTTTTATAATATGACTGATTTATGTATGTCAAGACAAAAAATGATCGAGCAAGGCATTCTCTTATTTATTTGAAGTCTCAGCTTCGTGCACAAGTTGGATTGGAAACTAAACATGCATGCCGCAAGTCTCATGTTCCTTGATGTTTACTTTCAAACAAGAACCAAATTATTTCGGGGGGCATGAATGCCAACTGTGAAAACAGCTTTTACTACGTCCCTCATCAAGAACTTTACTACTCTTATTTTCTCTCCACGCGCTCTGATAATTAAGAATATAGCATGAGAAAAACTGGTGTACTAACAATAAACGAAAACGGTAGATTTTGCGAATCGCTTGCAACCTGGTCATGTTTCTAGTTTAAATTAAAGGGTCACAAACAGTAGTGTTCAGAACACTGCACATTAATTCCCTGAAGCAAAAGAACACAGTGACACTCAAGCGAATCATGGTCGTTTCAGTGTGTCTGAAAGTGACTGTTCAAGGCTTCAAGCTAGGTCTTATTTGCGCCAGCGTGATGAGACGCTAAACAAAACCAATGCTATGATTCATGATTATCTGATGTTTGTATGATACCTACCACCATCCCCAATTACGACCAAAGCCAAGCCCTGTCTATTTGAAGAAAATTTCAATGCTTCCATATTTAGTATGTGTTTCATTGAAATATAATTTAGATGTACGTAAAATAAATTATTTTTTATTCTAATGTGTGGTTTGAACATTTTTTTTCTTTAATATAATTTAAATATAAAAGAACTTGACTTTGATATCAATGGAAGGAAAAAGGTATTCAAAACACACAATAAAATAAAAAATGATCTATTTTTCATTTAAATTATATTTCAATGGACGACATAATTAAATGTGTATATATTAATGAACTCTTGAAACATAAAAAATTTCTTTATGTGTCAACAACTTTCACGGATGAAACAATAATTGGTGGTGTTAAGAGAAAATGAGAAAAGAATTGATCACAAGTCTCTTCAACATGTAGTCTAGAAATGTATTTATAGTACACCGAAGATAACATGTTTATGATAAAATCAAAACAACTATCTTATCTTTTAAGTCATTTTAAAATATTTTAGTAATTTGAAATTAGAAATAATAATTGACCAAGTCCAACTAGTATGTAAGAGCTTTTTAAACTAAATTCCAAACATGAAATCCTACAATTTGTTTCTTTTCTCTCACCAAATATTTCAAATTATTTATATTGTCAGTGCTAGCAAAAAATATAATAATATTTTACTTAGAAAATTAATTAATCATATGATTATATTAAATTTTCTACTTTAATTGGTCATCAAATATTAAAATAATTTTCTTAGTAGAAATTAAAACACTTATTTGTATGTAACCTCGTAAGTTCAATATTAAGCCGATAATATATTAATCAAGGTAGACATTTATAAATATTCCTTAACGTCCGGATAACATGAAGTAGCGTTTTACTTTCAAAAACCATTAGAAGAATAATATAATAATTTCTTCCATCTTTACATCTCTGTGTTAACTTTAGAGTTGATGAATACCTTCTTGATTAATCATTAATTCTACAGGTATTTAATTATATCCAATATTCATTCAACAAGTGTTCTAAAACATTATATGTTTTAGGTCAAAGAAAACTATTAAACCTCTGCTTGAGAATTTTTTATTGACAGTATATGATAAATTTAACCATTAAAAAATTTTAATTGAATCAATTCAATGATCATATTCATATGTGACTCATATATATATATGTAAATTAATAAATGAGATCTATTAATATTTATCCAATAAAGACAATAGCATATATATTAATCTATCCGAATTATTAATGTTCTATTTACAATAATCTTATGATAAAAAATAATTAAAATTAAAATTAAAAAAAATTGTTTCTGATTATCATATTCTCTATTATAATAATAAGTCTTTAATTTTAATCAATAATATACATTATCAAATAAATTATTTAATTAAACAATGAAATATGACAATAATAATAAAATAATACTTTATTATTAAAACTAAAATTAATTAGCTATTTGAATTGTGAGTATATAAATTTATTTCGGACAATATTCACCTATATATTTTCTTTCCCACTTCACCAAAAGGAAAATGAAAGCCCTGGTGTGTTATTATATTTTTGGTAGGGGAAGAAATGTTTAATATATATGATCTCTTGACCTTTTCTTTACATATTCATGATCGTACCAAATTTAAAGGACTCTAACTTTAATGATACAAACATGATCGATAATGATAGCTAGACAGACATATTATTATCGCACTTTTGAATAAAAGTTTGTTTTTATTATTCTTTTATTTTAAAATTTTAAGATATTTATTTCCTGTATACATAAAGTTGTAAGACTATAGGCTTTCTCAAGTGTCTTCTCTTTCCATTCTTTCTCATTTAAGTACACTCCTTTCTTAAGCGGCGAACTTCACTCTCTTAGTATGCTTTTGTTATATTCTTTTGTTTCTGATATCAACAAAATGATTTGACAAAGTACTAGCTAGTATAATTGAATATTAGAAATTATATATATATATATATATATATATATATATATTATCTTTAAAATTCAAATTCATTTCTAACGTACAGATATATAATCTTATAGTTTTATTATCAAAACTCTTTTGCCTAACTTTTTTTTATCTTCTCCAATCTATCATTTTTAATATCTTTAATTTTAACTTGAATATTTTTTTAAAAAAATATCAATAATTAAAAATAACAATATAACACAACATAATAATTTTCTTATAAAAAATTTAGAATATAATTTATATGTTCAAAAACATTTATTCATTTATTACACATTTTAATTATAATATAATTTATATATTTAAAAATATTTATTTATATAAAATAAACATTTATTCTATGCCACACATAAGTTAAAATACTAATTAATTATTATTATTTTACTCATGTCTTTAAAAAGAAGAAAAGAAAAATAATAAATAAGAGAGAAGCTATATGTTAAAAGATTTGTTTTGATCTTTTATCCTTTAAATTTGAGTTATTGCTGTCCTTTTAATACTAACTAGTAAATTATTAGATAACTCTCATTCAACTATATATATCATGTAGTCCTAAGTTGGAAATACATGGATGAAATGGAGTTATATGCCAAATAAATGGATGGTCAATTACTTGTGGCAATTATTACTGAGAATCAATGTTAATGTGCTTTGTTTGTTCATAAAAAGTTGGGATTATATACCAAGTAAATGGATGATCAATTAATTGTCGCAATTAATTGGGACAAGATCCGTGTAATAATTGTACCAAGGGACCGATATTTAACATTTAAATATGGTCTTGATATTGTGCTCTACTTGACTTTCCAATCAGATCCTACTAATAAGTTGTAAAATTAACTAAAAATTATCTGGTAATTAAAAATTGAAAAACTTATTTATTAAATTATATTTAATCAGTACACCTAGCTCTTTAAATAACTAAAAAAATATAAAATAACATAATAAGACCATAATTTATTTTAAAAGGATAATTAGAAAATTAGATAAATTTATTGAAGATAAAAATAAAAAAACTAAAAACTAATATTTTTAAAAATTTTACTCCAGTTAACGTTTTAAAAAATATTAAAAACTACAAAAAAAATTATTTATTAAATAATCAAATAATTTTTTCAGCAAGGAAAAATCTAGTTAAATACTTTACGGAAGCCTAAGTTTACATGGAACACAAACCGGTAACTAACTTCTAGGAATTTGGATAGGGCTTAGTATGAGTTTACAAAAGCAAAATGGGATGAAGGTAGAATTTGCAGCATAGAAAAGATCCTTTAAGAGGCCTTGGTATTTGAGATCCCTATCTCATTATTGCTTTGGGATGTGGTTCAAGTGCATTGCACGTTATATGGACTAAGTTGTTAAAGTACATATATTGGGCTAGTTATCGTCGAATAAATAAATTTGGGTGAAGCATTATTATATTATTACTGATATATTCAGTATTTTAAGTGAATAGATGAAATTGTCTTTCACTCAAGTTGATTCGTATGACTCATATGGATCAACTTGATTCGTATAAGTCATAGTTGATCCATATGACACATATGGACTAACTTAATTCGTATGAATCATAGTTGATCCATATGAATTATATGAATCAATTTAATCTGTATGACTCATAGTTAATTTATATGAGTCATATGTATCAACTTGATCTGTATGATCTATACAAATCAATTTGATCTGTATGTGTAATTTTAACTTACAGATTAAGTTAATCTGTATAGATCTTACGGATCAACTTGATCCGTACTTATAACTTACACATACAGGTCAACTCACGCACACCCAGCAAAATGCAACAAAATGACGTACTGGGATGAAACAACCACCGCAACAATCACCACCGATCCATAACACTTTCACCTTGACCCAAGCGACAACTCTCTCAACAATGAAAAACCAATACGAACCAACAACAGAGGTAGAAAAAAAAAAAAAAAACAATGGAGACGTAAAAGAAAAAATAACACTACAACCAACTTCAAAAGAAAGAAGACACCAGGAGCATTTAGGAAATTAAAAAAATTATTGAGTGCACAAGTAATAATGTTGGTGCACCTAGCATCACCCAATAAATTTTCCAATCAATCTTCTATAAGCAAAAGCATTTGAGCTATCTGGCAATGCCCGGATAAGTCTTAGCATTTTTTTTGCCTTTTGGAAAATAAATATAATTGACAATAAATTAATATTGCAGTGTAAAATAAAATATATGTGAGAGGGGATTCGCTTACTCTAAAATAAGTTTAAAAAATTACCCTTAATCTAAACCATTCATTTTATATTAAATCAATGATTAGATTAAACAACTAAATATAACTGAAGAATAAATTTTAAAAATCACTCTTAACCTGAATCATTTATTTTATACTAAATCAATTGTTCAATTTTTTCTTTATCTTACAAAAATCAGTTTTAATAAAAAAAAATGACTAAGTAGACTTAAGTTTTATTTCTGTTAATTAATGTGAGAATTTGCTAACCATTTGTGAATAATTCAAATCACTTCAGGATTTATCTAATGTAAACCTTTTATAGCTTCATGAGTTTCGTTTCCTAGTTAGAAAATAAACTTCACAATCAAAAAATTATCCACAAATGCTTAGCAAATTAAAAAATCTTAGTCTTAATTGTCAGAAAACTTAAGGATATATTGAATTAATAAAGTTCAATAATTTTTTAGAAACTTAATCATCAAAACATACCAATTTTTTTTGCATATGTTTAATAATTCATTAAAAATATTAAAATAATATATAAAATGTTATTATTTGTCATTATAATGAAGTTATAGGGCATTCACATTGTGCACCCTATCCTCGCAACAAATATAACATGCCACCGCCGACCCACTTGGGGTTGCCAGAATTAACTCATATGGATAAGATTCCCGGCATGTCAAAGGGGAGTTTATCTTCCTATTCCTATTCGATATTCCGATTGTTATTTGGCAAAATTTTAAGGCAAGCAAGTGAATTTTAGGTAAAAACAATTGATTTTAAGAGAGGTAAATTTTGATTGATAATATTCCATTGAGTATGGGATTTATAAAGTTATTTTCAATCTTATAAAAAAAAATTGAGTGAAATATGAGTGTCTATCAATATAGTTTTGTTTGCAGTATCTAAAAAAATAAAATACAAGTCTTCTAGTTAAATATATCATTTTTGACATGTGAACATAATCAGAGCATTACATCATTACACATTTCATCTTATAAATTTAAATCTTTACTTTTAAATAAAAGCATTTTTTGAAGCTATTTTTTCTTAAATTTATTAACTTTTTTTTACATTGAGTATTTAGTTTTATTTTTATTTACGATTAATTGTATTTAAAATATTATTACTTAAAATATAAATTTAATTTTAAATATTTATACATTATACCAAATTAAAAATAATTTTTATTAGATAAATTAAATTTTATCATCACTGTTATCTTAATAAATTTTAATTTAAATATCATTTTTAAATTTTAAATTTTGACATATCATGTCAATAAATATTTTAACTTAAGAAATAAAATTGAAGTATTTAATTAAACTGTTTATGCAACCAGTCTTTTACCCATTTAGCTCTATATATTTTGCTATATTTTTCCCTCTCAAAATGTGTGTAAAATAATCTGAATACATTTTTTCCAAAAAAAAGTAGAATAATTAACACGCAACATATAAATAGTAATCATAATTACTTCTTGAGCTTTTCAAGTCATATTTTTCCATACAGTGTGAGCCATGGCCCATGGGCCTAATATGTGACATCCCAAACTATGGCTTCTGGTAAACTGTCCCTACTCATTAATCCTTAAAGTCCATGTATGTATAATTGCAAAACAATTGTAAAACTTTCTATATATTCATCCTCTTCCTTTAGCATTGAGCATAATTTGGTTATGAGGAGTTAAGGACCCTACCCCAACTAAAGGAGAATTACCATCCCGTAAAGTCTTGCTTATTATTACTTACGCTTGCCATTACAAGTTATCACTTATCACGTTAAAAAATTTCAAACTAGGCAATTATATTGCTTGACATTTTTGTTTTGACAATAGATAGTTTATGTTGCTCAGGCACTAGCATGAATTATTATCGTGATGTAGACATTGATGCCTGGAATAAACCCCTTTCTTTTCTTTTATGTTATTTTCAAGGGAGAGGGTTCTTTGACACGCAATTGAATCTAATGGCGTGTACAAAGTATGCCATTAAAATGGCCAAGCAGTCCCAGTTCATTAAGGAGTGAGAACTATCTATTGTTTGACATTTTTGTTTTGACAATAGATAGTTTTTATACCCAAATGAAGGGGTTGATATTTGCCCCTTCAAATTTTCTATTCCCTCCTATAACCATTTAACATTCCAAAAATATCCTTCTCCACAATGCACAATGGAATCATAAGTGTGCAACAAAATCATAATTTTCTTGTGTGAAAAATATGCACAATAAAACCACATTTATGTTGTGTGAGTGGGATCAATAAAACATATACAATAAAAGTATGATTTCTTACACAATATATAATGGAATCATGATTCTTTTATATATATATATTACATTGTTTTTTTATAGTTTGACAAATAGGTATAATTCTGTTGTGTTGTATGATTCTATTTTGTTATAGAAATTGTTACACAACAAAATTGTGATTTTATTGACTTACCAAAAGCCCAGGAAAAAAATTGAATCATACAAAATTATGATTCCATTATATTTACAAACATGAGAAAAAATACCTTGCACAAGGAAGAATTGTGAGGCAAGGAATGAAGAGAAAAAAAGAAAATGAGGGAATGAATGAAGAAAAGAAAAGTGGAAAGGGTAAAAAAATGAATAAAGGGAAAGAGGAAAGAGTGATGGGGTGGAGAAGGGTAGCGTCAATTATTGCAAAATGACATTGGTCTTTACAATAGATTGGTAGGGACCAACAGTAATTTTGATGAGACTAATAGCATCACCGCAAATCAAATGAAAAAACTCAGCTGCTAAAATGGTGCCCAACCCAAGTATCCAAGCCGTGTGCTGGTTATTTTTACATGGAAATGTGAACTTTTCTCTAATAATTGTATCCAGCTCAACTAGAGTAAAAAAAAAATCATTTTAGAAAAATAACGTAAGTATTTTTTATTGTTAATAAAAAATCAATAATAATATTGTATGTGTCAAAATTAATAAATATATTATATTTCGTAAATATAATACTTAATAACATTAATATTTTTTTGGAAGAATAATAATATTATAAAAATTAATTATATATTATGTGTAGTAAATATAATAACTAATAATATATGCGAAAATGTAAATACTACATTGATAACATATTTTATAAACTACTATATGAATATTTGTATTTTAATTCTATTATATTTTATAATTTAGTTTGAAATGTATTATATACAGGGATGAGAATAGTATAGGCTTGAAATAAGGTCTTATGGCCTGACATGCTCCGATCTGTTTAATTAATAGTTTAGGTTTGAGGCTCTAAAAAAATTTATTTAAATAAATTAGACTTAGGGTTAAAAAAACCTTATTGGACCAACCTATTTATCTATATAATAGTATAATAAAAATGAATATTTATATTACGTTAATAATAATATTATTAATTAAATAAATTTATAAGACCAATATGAGATTATATATAAAGATGAAGCTAACTTTTAATCATCCTTCTAATTACGAGTTCAGACTATATAATATAGTTTTATGTTAGTTTTTTTGTTTTCTACATTAATCTTTTTTTATTGTATGTCTTTTATGATGGTGCTTTACGTTAGTCAAGTGCTCATATCATGTCTATTAGCATTGTTAGTTTTTATTCTTTTAAAAACTAAATTTAATTAGTCATGTGATTGTTTTTTAAAATGTTACTGTCCTATTTAACTAGGCTTAGATTTTTATCTATTTAATATTTTTAATAAAGAGTAAGCTTTTGAACAAGCTAATAAGGCAAATTAAACTTTTAAAAAGATCATATCAAACTCTAAAAAAAAATAATATATAACAGGTAAGACTTACACCTTAGTTTTATAAAATAGATTAGATCTAATTATTTAAAGTTGAGTCTATTCCCATTCCTACTTATATACAATATTTTTAAAACAATAATAAAAATATTTAATTTAAATATTTCAACACACTTAGACACACATACGTTATGTTTGTTTAGGTGAAAGGGAGAAAAATAATATTACAATATTTTTAAAACAATAATAAAAATATTTAATTTAAATATTTCAATACACTTGGACACATAGGTTATGTTTGTTTAGGTGAAAGGGAGAAAAATAATATTACAATATTTTTAAAACAATAATAAAAATATTTAATTTAAATATTTCAACACATTTAGACACACATAGATTATGTCTGTTTAGGTGAAAGGGAGAAAAATAATATTAATTTTAGGTGGATAGTCTTTACACTTTGTTTTAATTTAACTATTAGTTTTTTATTTTTATTATCTTTGATTTCATCCTTAAACCAAATACAACGATAGAAAGAAATGCATTTAAGTATGATATTTATAATAATATTTTTTGTTAGGAATGTCTAAATATGTGCAACTTGATGTGTCCAATGAGTGAATTGAATGAAGTGTGAAAATTCAATCTCAAATTTATTTTGGTAAAATTTAACTCATTTTTTTTTTATCTTAAGTGAGTTGGTTTGTGATTTTTTTTTGCTAAGTATAAGACATATCGAGAGACTAATTTCTCAAAAAAGTAAAATTCCAAATAAGAAAAAATTCCTCTTTGCATATATGTTGTTCTATTCACGTGGGCATATATATTTTTTTAGGAGAAATAGCCACGTGTTGGTTTCTAATATATCTGATGTTAATTTTTTAAAGCTAATATTTTATAGGTATTGAGTTTTATTTTTAATTTTCAGCACTTATTTATTATTATAACCGATACACTTTATTTCATTTCTATTATTCTGTATTATGTATTATATTTTGCTATTTTTATAGTATAAAAATTACTCATAAAATATTACTAATAAGGCCGAACAAACTTTTAAAATAATAAAAAACTAGTTGAAATATTATATCAAACAGCCATCATATTAGATGTCACAGTGTCATAGATTTAATTAAAAATATTAATATCAATAAAAATTTAAATTAAATCTTAACTATCAAGAAACGACATTATAACCCTTGAAAATATTATTTTAATCATTTTTGCCCAAAGATTTAACAAGTTGGTAAAAAAAATAAATCTCTTGTCATTTAATACCTCGACCATTGTCTAAGCTTCAACAAATAATGAACACTCATACTTATTGGAAAAATGCTAACAATACGTTTATTGAAATTTACAAAAATTATAAGTAAAACTCATCAGATAAGAAATAAAACTTATAAAAAATTATAATTTTTAGTAAATTTTACAATAATGGAGTAGCTCATAATAAAAAATATCTTTACAAGGCTATGTTTTTTTTAACGTTAAATCATGCATTTTATAAGGCTATGTTAAATAATGGAGTTTGTTTTTTTCCCCTTCCCCGTATAAATAAATAATTCCTATATTTTTTGAGCAAATATTTCCTATATTATTAAGAGTAAAAATAAATAAAAAAACTTACGGAGTTGGATCGGGCATAGAAGCGCACAGTAGAGAGAAACCAAACCAAAGCGTACACCTTCTTCCTTCCTTCGTGTTCCATTGCGCTAAAGTTCGCTCCATTCTCATCCCAAAACCTCCCTTCGCAAAACTCAATCTCTCTCTCTCTCTCTCTCTCTCTCTATATATATATCCATGTTCCATGGAAAGCAACAATTCTCTATTTTAATTTCTTAATCATCGCCCTACTCCAGGTTCTATCCTTTTCCATTTTTTTTTTCTCGATTTCTCCTCGATGCTATTCGAACTTGTCCTTTCTTTTTTTAAATAATATTCATTGAATCCGGATTGGTTTCGAGGCTCCATGTGTTTCCGATTACAACATTCGATTCCACCGCCAGCGATTCTCGGTTGTTTTCAATAATAATAATAAAAACAAAACCGTGGAAATGAAATAGAAACACAGACTTAGCCTGTTATTGCTATTCTACCGTTTTTGTTATAGAGAATAGCTCACTCAAGTGTTTTGTATTGTGAGCCATGTTAGATCATTCATTACGTTCATTTTTATTTTTTTTTAGTTTTTAAGTTAGCGATGAATAGTTCTTTGGATATTTGGATAACTAGTTATTATTATTATTATTATTATTATTATTATTATTATTATTATTTTATATATTTTAACGATGTTTTGTTTTTGTGAATATGCGTTTGGTTGAATCAGGAAGAAAATGGATTTTCCCTTGAGTAGTGAGGATCCAGCTATACTTCAGCTGCACAACTGGGACCTGTCTGAGACCCGAATTGGGCTTTCGGACTTTCGTGAAGCTTTTCTTTCTCCTACCAGAGAGATACTGCTTTTGCATTCTTATGAGAGGGAGGCTCTTTTGCTTCCTCTGAGTAAAGGTGGTTACTGTTTTCCTTTATTCGTAATTTTAGTTTACTGTAACTGAATAGTGTATTTTATTTTTCATGTGCAAATGCAATTCTGTGTTTCGGACTAGTTGATTAGTATTGTGCATTTGCTTTGTTGCTTGCAGGAGTGTTGCATTCTGGTGGTGCTGAAGGTGGCTATGATTATGAGAATCACAACCCAGGTTCAGCAGATGTTTCCCCGGAGGCATCCACTAGGCCCAGTGAATCGGTTTTGGTGAATGATTCACCTTGCACTTCAGGGTCAGATACTGATATTGATACTGATCTTGCTGGAATTAAATGTTCAAAATCCAATAGTTGCCCATACATTAGTGATGTGAACTCGTTGGCCTGGGCTCATTGTGAGGACGGCTATGATCAGCACAATGATGCTTCATTTAGAGAAGTTCTATTTGTTTCTGGGAGATGTGGGGTAACTGTCCATGCTTTTTCCAAACCAACAAAAACCAAGGGAATGGTTCAACCCATGTTAGAGGGTAACTTTAGGCAAGGCAGGTGGGTGGAATGGGGGCCCATTGCTACATTATCTTCCGACTTCAGTCATGGAGTCTCTAGAGACCAGAATGTAAATTTGACTGGAGATGATGGAGTTGAGTTGTTAAGAGGTTCTGCTACTAAGAGATACTTAGAATCATTTTTCACAAAAGTTGAAACTACTGTATCTGATGGTATTCTTTTGACCAAATTTCCTGAGAATAATGAATTTCCTTGCTCGACAAAAGTGGTTTCTTTTAGCATATTTGATGGCAGTCTATCCTTGGACCATCTCCTCAAAGAAAAAACAGTCCAAAATAAGGAGAATTGGCAGGAACCAGCTGATTCAGTAAGAGATGCTTCTGACCACTCTAGCTTGAGCTCTTGTGGAGCAGATACTAAGCTTGATTGTTTTTCCAGTGTTTTTGGTGTTGTGATTAATGGGTTCTACAAATGTCGCAGAGTGTTCTCGAGTGCTTCGAATTGCCTGGTAGGATTTTTTTTGACATTAATGCATCACGTGTCTGTCAATATTAGTGATGAAAATCAAAGAGGCAGAAGCGGAGATTTACTTCTTGTTGCCAAGTTAGATAATTGGGGTATTCGGTGGGTTTCAATGGTGAAGCTTGATGAAAGAATAAACATAGTTCAGTCAGTTGAGTGGATGGATTTCCAATTTTCTGATAATCTTCTTGTCTGTCTTAATTCTTCTGGCTTGATTGTTCTCTATTCTGCAATGTCCGGTGAATACATGACACATTTAAATGTTTTACAGGAGACTTGTGGCCTTAACCCCCATTTTAATTTGCAAGGGTTAGAAAAGTTATATTCACACGATAATATATATGCTAAACAAGAGTGTAGCATTAAGGATAACATGTCTGACCAGCAGAGTGATTCTTTTAGGAGATCATTCAAGAGGTTAGTTGTTGCTTCACACACCTCCCTTTTAGCTGTGGTTGATGAATGTGGTGTGATCTATGTGATCTCTTTGAGGGAATATATACCTGACAAAAGTTATTCATCTGAGAAGTTGCTTCCACATTGTCAGCAATTTGGGCTGGGAATGTTGGTTGGCTGGGGAGTTGGTGGTTCTGATATAGATCGCCAAGCAGTATACTCCAATTTATCTGGACATTTTCAATCAAATGATTTAAACATAAAACATGGAAGTGTTGCTTCCTTAGACAAAGCTGTGGCAGGTAATGCACTTCAGAAAACTAATGGCTGCACATTCAAAGAAAAGGGGAATTTGGTTGGCTCCTATTCTAGTGGTTTTTCTGCTACTTCTAAAGTAAATAATGGTCACAAATTTCTTGGTTATGATGTGCAATCACCTGTTATGAGAAAGATATTACTTCCCAATTTTAGAGTCTCTGAGGATGATTCTATTTGTTTTTCTCCTTTGGGAATTACTATTTTCTCTAAAAAGAAGTGTGTAAAGAATCAGAAGGGTTCTCAGCTTATCCATTTTAATCTGCAAGTGAAGTTAGAAGTCCGTGATGACAACTTCTTAGACAGTGTATATGATGTATACCACTTTGATGGAAAAGATGTTATTGGAGAAGCAATTGGTTGCACATTCCAAGGTTGTTTTTATATTGTGAGAGATGGTGGTCTATCAGTATATATTCCCTCCATTTCAATTTTATCAAATTTTCTTCCTGTTGAGTACATTGGTTATCGTCAATCAAGTAAGGATATGGGGATTTCAGTTCTACTTAAAGACAATCTAAAAATAAAAGAACCAACCAAAAGGTTTTCTCCTTGGAAAGTTGAAATTTTGGACAGAGTTCTTCTGTATGAAGGCACTGAAATGGCAGATCAATTGTGTTTGAAAAATGGTAAGTGTTACAAAGAAAAATCATTTTTCATTTATCTATAATATGGCATCACTTAGTCTTCTCCTTACTTGTCTTGGGATAGACTGATAGACTAGTTCATTTAGTTTGTTTGTGATTTTGCATATGGTTTATAGAGGGATGTTTCTCTAGAAATTATTCATTGGGGCCAATGGCAATTTCTATTTTAACAGAAAAGGAATATAAAAAATAAAGTACCGGAAAAACGATAAATCTTAGCAGTAGGTCTTTCCAATCTCTTTCCAACTTGATTGGGAAACTCCCTTAAACACGTATATAGGCCACAAAAAAGTTCCTGCCCTTTGGCTCCTTATGTGTCTCATTGGACAGCATGCACCAGCACTGGAGAATTTTATTGTTTCAAGAAATGCCAAGTCCTCCCAACAAATCCTCCTAACTACTTATAAGCAATAAATGAAATAACTGAAGCATTAGATATCTTGGGAACCCGAAAAGCATTTCATGCTTTCTTCTTTGATTAGTTAGGAGCATTTTGAGCCTGATTCAACAGGAGGATATAAAATCATTTTTTTAATTATGCATTTTATTTCTGCAACTTTCTGTAATGAGGATATCATAATTTATGTTTTTCTTATTCAATGTGACATAGTGACAGTTTCTTTTTTTTTCTGTAAAGGACTCTGATTTGTTTCATTGAATTAATGCTTCATTTCAATAAAATATTTCCCTGCATTAAATGTTTTTATTTTTATTTTTATAGAAAATGCAGTTGTTCTTCTATTCCAATTTCTGTATATAAATACTTTTTGATATCTTGGCGAATTTTAGGGCTAGCCAGCTAGGTGAATTATGATGTGATTATTTGCGATATCTTTGTTAACAATTAACATCCTCATCTTGACCAATGCCTATCGACTTGTCTTGAATTGCTGCTTTTGGTGGTTTACCTTCTCTTGTCTTTTGCTGCTAAAACTACCTCTATTTCAACGCATGAGTAAACCATCATTTTAGTCTTTGAAAGTGTATAGCGCTATCATATTAGTCCTTGAAGAAAATTTCAAATAAGTCACTGAAATTGCAATTCGTCAATCACATTAGTCTAAAATTCAAAAAAAGGTGTGACTTAAGTGATAATATTAACATATATTTAGGGATCAAAATGACAGTAAGAGATTAAATTTAAGGTCTAAATGAAATTTCAGGGACTAATTTGGCATTTCCTTAGTTTTGGAGGCTAATGTGATAACACTATACACTTTCAGGGACCAAAATGGTGGTTTACTCAGATCTTATTATAGGAATAAGGAAATTGTCTATTAAAGGTGAATAAATGAGAAACTGATTACAAAGTAGAAAACTTATGGTGATATTAATCTATTTTTTGATTTTAAAATTTGATGTGTTTGTGTAATAGGGTGGTGGTGACACACTACTTTAGAATTTGGTGAAACAATTTTAGGTGCATGCTTATTTATCTTATTTATTTTTTCTTTGTCAGGATGGGACATCAAAGTTTCTCGTATTCGTCAATTACAAATAGCATTGGACTACTTGAAATTTTATGAAATAGAAAGGTAAGCCAAAATTTATTCATTGCAAGTTTGATTTATACTTTTTGTTCTTTGAAGTGGCAATCTTGTGCCATAATGTTTGGTCATGTTGTTCTTAGTATTGTTTGGGGAAGAAGGGTAGGGGGTGTGGGGGGAGGGGCAATATCAATGTTATTAAACTTGGACCAGTTATCAACTTAGTTGAGGGTGTTAGGTTACCATTTCAACCATTGAGTCACAGGGTGAATTGGTTAAACCAGATATATAAAATATATAACTATTTAATATAGATTAAAAATTAAAATTCTAGACTTAAAATTATAATTTAATTCAATTACACCTAAATTTTTTCAACATGATGTTGTAATCTATATCTATATTAAATCTGTCCAAACCAATGTCACTTGTCATTGTATGGTTCGCTGCAGGCCCACCATGTTCTCTCCATTTTCACCTTTTTGCTTTTATTTTCTCTCTCTTCTGCTGTGCAAAGCACAGGTTACTTATCTAGTTTCCAATAAATTTTGATCATTAGTAAGGAATGTGTTAGAAGGAGTGTGTTGTCAACACTCCTCTTTAGGTTTTACTATGGCAAATATTATCTAATGTAATTCACTTTCCAGTTTTATTGATGAACAGATCTTTGGAAATGCTTGTGGATGTTGATCTAGCAGAAGAGGGAATTTTGAGATTGCTTTTTGCTGCTGTGTATCTTATACTTAATAAAGGTGGCAATGATAGTGAAACTTCTGCTGCTTCTAGGTAAATTTATTTGTTCATTGCTTACTTACCTATATTTTTTGTTCTTTATCATTTTCAAACCAATTTGCTACTTGCTAGACATGTCATCTGTGTAAAATACTAAAATATATGGAGCAAATGTCCATTTTGGTCCTCCAAAGATATATGTAACATCACATTGGTCCTATAGCTTATGGCTTGTTTCTCTAGGATAGCTATATCAATTCATTTTGGGAAAAATTGAAAATAAAACGAACTGTTAGTAAAAGTGTTTCCACTTTAGGAACTACTGGAATTTCCTTATGTCTACACTGGATGAGGAAACTGAAGTTAGGTAATCGTCGATATATCCATCCATTGATTAACAAAGCTCTCTTTCTTGTATGAACTTCTTGTTGTCTCTGCTGAGGGCCTATATAAAGTTACCATAGCTATCTATGTAATTTGTTATTATTACATGTAAAAAACTAAAAATTGATCCAAGCATGATAGGCATGTGTTTTTCCTGCTTGAACACTGGATATTGCTTTCAAGTTTCAAAGTTATATCAACTTTCATATGTTTGTAGGAATTTTTTACTGTTTTCAAGTTTATTTCAATTATTTGACTAAATTCACTTCTAAATAATGTAAATTTATTGTTTTACATAGTATACTAGCTGACGTAAATGCCTGAAGATAAATTTGTAACTGGTGTCTGCATAATTCATATTTATGTAACACATCCCTTACTAGAAAAAAAAATTCAGTAATGTGATCCTTTGTGCTATTAGATAGCAAGAGTGAGTTGGCTATATCAGAGGCTATGTCAATTTTTCTATTCAATTAGTCATTGCTTGGGTTGTCAATATTCTGTTTGATTTCTTGTGCCTTTTCTTTATGTCTGGCTCTACATTCTTAAGGAGAAAAGGATACTCATGAAGAATGCTTTGTACAGCATGCATGGTCTGTTTTAATTCTGATTTATTATGTTTTTGTTGTCAACATCTATAGGCTTCTTGCACTGGCCACTTGCTTTGCAACAAAGATGCTCCATAAATATGGGTTGCTACAACATAAAAAGGATACATGCATAGCAGAGGGCTTTAACAAGACGGGATTACTATCTCTTCCACCAATTGAACCAGTTAAACTAAAAACTGAGGTGGATTTTGCTCAGAAACTTTGTGAGATAGCTCATTTCTTGGAGATCATCCGAAATCTGCAATGTAGACATAGGTCAATATTTCTAAGGGCCAGTCAAGGATTGGTATGGTACTCCATGGTTATGCTACTTGTATTCTGCTTAAATTGGTTACATTGTTTTTTCTGAAAATTAAATGGTATCTTGTTGCTATATACAGGTCGACAGTGGAGAAGAGTCATCTTTAATAAGTACAGACATGTTGCAGGAAGAATCCCAACTTTCAATTCTTCCATCAGATTTAGAGTCATTGGATGTGTTGAACCAACATGAGCTTTCTTTTCCTCTACCAGGCGGCAACAATAATGAAAATCTTGTGCTGGTGCCTGTTGATTCTGAGTCTCATTTGGTCTCAGATGAATTTGGCAGCATATCTCATTTAACCCCATTAGAAGGAATTTTAGGAAAGAAAGTTTTGCCTGTGGAAAATCCAAGAGAGATGATGGCACGTTGGAAGCTAAATAATCTGGACCTTAAGACTGTGGTTAGGGATGCTTTGCTCTCTGGCCGTCTTCCTTTGGCAGTTCTGCATCTTCATCAAATGAATGATTTCGTTGCTGATAAAGAGCCTCATGATACTTTTACTGAAGTTCGTGACATTGGCAGAGCTGTTGCTTATGAATTATTTTTGAAGGTAATGTATGTAACATTCTCATTAACTGTTACAAATTACAATGAAAATAACCAACACATTGCAATTATATAGGGTGAAACTGAACTTGCTGTTGCTACACTTCAAAGACTTGGAGAGAACATTGAATCTTATCTTAAACAACTTCTGTTTGGCACTGTAAGGAGATCCTTGCGAATCCAGATTGCTGAGGAAATGAAAAGATATGGTTATCTAGGACCATATGAGTGGAAGATATTGGATGATATGTCACTGATTGAGGTATGTAGAATTCATTTGTCTTATTTTTGTGGTCAATGTAGTGCAGTTTAACTACTGGGAGGAAAAATTTCCATGAGCTGAGACTTGTAATCTTATTTGTCCCTGTGCATGTATATGAGAAGAGTCTCTATCCTAGCAGTAGCTTCTGGAAAACATATAATCGCCGACTGAAAGAAATCAGCATTGCACCGGACTCTGTTTTACCAGTGGAAAATAAATTAAGGCTCTTGCATAACCATTCATTTCATAGTCATGTCATTGAATGTGGTGAGATTGACGGAATTGTCTTTGATGCATGGATTGATATTAGTGAAAGTTCCTCTGCTCTGGAAGTTGATGAAGATGATGCTCATGTTGGATATTGGGCCGCAGCTGCTGTCTGGTTTGATGCCTGGGACCAAAGAACTGTTGATCGTGTAAGTTGCTTCTCTGTTTTGTCTCTGTTTATATTGATGTTCATTTTTATTGCTGAATTTGGATGAAGCCAATGATGATTAGCAATTGTCTTCGCCTTTAGAATAGTCTAGATGGTGGATTTTAAACTTGTTTTATAGTTGTCATTTACTAAATGAAATAAAGACCGAAAGAGAAGGTTAAGGTAAGAATTTTTTAAATTTTGGTTTCTTATGAGTGTGACATTTCTGTTGATCAGGTTGGAAGCAAAAGTGCCTATGCCCTCTTAGAGATTTGGATTTGATATGCATGTGTCTATTTGTTTCTTGAAGTCCATTAGTCCGCCAATTTGCACCTTTATAAGATCTATTTCTGGATGCTCTGGTTGTTTTGATTTGAACTTCAAATCAAAGATTTCTATACTTTGAATTAAAATTTTAGTTGTGATGAAAATTTGCTTCCCCCTATTGATGTATTCAGTCATGGTACTGCTCTTAGTCATTAATTTAATGTCTATATCTCTTCAAGGACAAAGATCCTTATCTATAGTAACTTTATTTTTCATTATTCATTCATCTTTGCATGTACAGATGATATTGAATCAATCTGTTCATTCGGACAATCCTATATTGTGGGAGTCACAACTTGAATATCATGTTTGCCGTAACCACTGGAAGGAAGTCTTTAGACTGCTGGACTTGATGCCTGCATATGTCCTATCGGCTGGAAGCCTTCAACTCAATTTGGATCTTTTACAGCCTGCCTCATCTTTAGGATGCAATATGAATATGAAGTCTTCTAATTATGGAAATTTCTTGTGCTCTTTTGAAGAATTGGATTCTGTATTTATGGAAGTTCCAGATGTCCAAATGTATAGGTTTTCACCTGATATATGTTCTGGGTGGATGAGGATGCTTGTGGAGGAAAAGCTTGCAAAAAGATTTATATTTTTGAAGGAATATTGGGAGGGGACATTGGAGATGATAACTCTCTTGGCTCGTTCAGGTTTCATATCTGGCAGAGATAAGATCTGCTTGGAGGATGATCTTACTAAGATGTCATCTGTCAGAGATGGAGCTGTACAAGCTTTGCATAAAATATTTGTACATCACTGTGCACAATATAACTTGCCAAATCTTTTGGACCTTTACCTTGATCATCATCGTTTGGCCCTCGAAAATGATTCACTTTATGCATTACAGGAAACTGCTGTAAGTTTCTTTATGTCCATTGTTTGATATTGTTATTCTGATTGGTCGTTTTTGGTCTTTATTATTTCAAATCACGATGCTAGTATGCTTCCATAAGCTGTTAATGCGCTGAAATTTGTAGGTTATGTTCTTTCGTATTTTTTGGTTGGTTTTCAAACTTCATTAAATCTATGGTATTATAATGCAAATTTAGTTGCTAATTCAGGTAACCTATTTCTTTGATAAAAGAAGAAATTCCATAAGATGAAGTGAAAAAATATAGCAGGAATATGGAGGACTGGGGATCCTCCATAGGGAAAAAGGGAAAACAAAAGTCAAAACTACAGAAAAAAACCCATCAATAGAGCAAAGCTGCTCAATCCCTGTGAATATCTGTTAAGAACCTCTATAAATGACTTTGCTTTACACCAAACAGAAGCTGATCATTTAATTTTATCTGGAATCAGTTACTGAATCAATAACATGTCATTAAAATACAAGTGTTACATTCCAATCAAAATGTACACGACAATCAACAAAAATCAGTTGAAATTTTTTTACACAGATTGTACATTGCCATAAAACTTTTGTCATATTACTTTTACCATAAAGGCAAAAACCACTATTGCTAGTCGTCAACAAAAATTAGTCCAAGAACCTTTCTCAGGCCTATATTCACCCAAAAGGCTGAACAATACACTGTAAACAGACAGAAGCAGAACAATGTAGGAACAGATGAAGAAGAACTAGAACCACGCATACTACAATTGTTAGGGTAAGAGACTAAGATCCTTATAGTTGCCAATCTAAAATATGACATTAGCATTAATTCTATGACACACACTAGTCCAAATAAGAAACTGACCTTAGAAGGAATTCATGTAAATTCTATTTCTTTATGTTAATGTCGCTGACTTGCATGTGTTATGTAGTTAAGCCTCTTGAATCTATGTTGGGCACAACTCAACCCCATGTGATTTGCCTTTGCACCTAGGATTGGACATCTTGAGTTTGGAGATTGTAGGTCTGACTTTTTAAAGCTTAAAAGTTTTAGTCCCTATAAAATGTGTGGAAAATGATTTTCTTATAGAGGGTGAATAAATAAATAAGAGAAAACTGAGCCTGTACATCAATCTAATCCTAAAAATCAGGAGCCATAATCTCCTTGGAATCTCTATGTGCTAAAAAATGAAAACAATAATATAATTGATCCTATAAATTAAAACAAATGATTAATGTCTAGATGTACAGAGGATCTAATGATCCTGATTGATTTTAGAGAATATTAAGCCATCGACAAAATGTGTTTTTTGTTTTAATCTTCTTAATTTTTTTATCTGTTTGTGTCCCTATTAATTTTTATTTATTTATTTTATTACAGTCCCTAACATGGCTCCCAGTCCATTCACCTCATTATTTCAGTCCCTGTAAAATTGTAAACTTTTGATCTAGGCTTAAATCAGTAGGTTTTCATTTTAGTTCCTGTTATTTAGGCAACATCAGCTCTGCCCTGTTTTGCAACCTCTGCTACCCACATCATCAATTATGACTTAAAAAGGGAACCTGATGTCAGTGACTAAAATGAAAAACAATTAATAGGGACAATGATAAAAAAGAAAAAAAATTTAAGAGGACCAGCATGAAAAAAAAAACACTAATTTTATAGGAACTAAACTTATTTAAGCCTTTTTATATATTGTATAGGAAAGCCTCGAGGCCAATAGATTGCACTGGCAGTTGAGGGTGCCCCAATATTAGATTTATGATTGACTTTGATGCCATTTTGAATATGGGTTAGTTCTAACTCTCCCCCCAAAGCTAGCTCATGAGATAAGGATTACCCAAACTTTTATAAGTTTCACTTTAGTCATATCTATGGTTGATGTGGGTATAAACAAAGCCAATGGATTGACCCAATGTTATTTATTAATTTTTGTTACTTTTAAGGGGCTTTAATGTTGTGGACATTCAATATTCCTTATTTCCCTTTCATTATTTTAATCAACCTCTATTCTTTCAATCTTTATGTTAACATGGATGTCTTTGCTTTAAAAACGTTTTAGTGTTGCGTGTTGATACATTGCTTCTCAACAGGTTGATTGTGAATGGGCAAGATGGCTACTCTTATCGAGAGTTAAGGGGTGTGAATATGAGGCCTCACTTGCCAATGCTCGATCGATAATGTCACGTAATTTAGTTCCTAGAAGTGGCCTCAGTGTTCTGGAGTTAGATGAAATAATTCGAACAGTCGATGACATTGCTGAAGGAGGGGGAGAAATGGCAGCCTTGGCAACCCTGATGCATGCTGCTGTTCCGATTCAAAGCTGCTTAAATAGTGGTGGTGTAAATAGGCATAGTTATTCCTCTGCCCAGTGCACATTGGAGAACCTTAGGCCAACTTTGCAAAAGTTCCCCACATTGTGGCGCACTCTCGTTGGAGCATGTCTTGGACAAGACACAATGGCCTTGCTGGTCCCTAAGGCAAAAACTGGTTAGCTATTAACCTCATTTGTTGGGTGACCCCCCATCCTCTTCTCCTAAGTTACTTGAACACTTAAACTAACCCTATTTTTTTTTGTGTCAATTTTTGTCTATCACAATATTGCAATGCAGCTTTATCCGACTATCTTAATTGGCGTGATGACATCTTCTTCTCTACTGGTCGTGATACTTCACTTCTACAAATGCTTCCATGCTGGTTTCCTAAGCCTATACGCAGATTGATACAGCTTTATGTCCAGGTCTGTTTTATTCTCCTCTTCTATATGATTTCATGATTCTTATTTAAATTCAAATTATACCAGTCTGTGTTGTTGTTAGGATGGCTTCATAACCAATCTCTTGTTATCTCCTTCTGGTTGGTTATAAATACCTTACTCTGTCATGTAGTTTGTATGTTGTTACAGACAATCATGTAATATGTAAGCAATCCACGTTATGTAGTTTTCATTGCATTACAGGGTCCTCTTGGATGCCAATCATTTTCAGGGTTCCCTACAGGCGAAACTTTGCTGCACAGAGACATTGATTTATTCATAAATGCTGATGTACATGCTGAGATAAATGCAATCTCCTGGGAGGCAACGATCCAAAGACACATTGAAGAAGAATTATATGGTCCTTTACTTGAGGTATGGGCATTGAATTTAATTGCTTGTTTCTCTCTTATTTTCCTTGCCTCTGTTTGGGAGGATTTATTGTCTGACTCAACATTTTTGTACTCAATTTTTCTTTCTTGAAAACTTCTAAGAAATGTTTTACTGCCTAAAGCTTGTTTAGCTATATAGTATTTGCAGTTTTATTGGTACTACAGACTCCAATTACAATAGTGTGAGGAACCCGATTATGAGTATCCTCTCAATTGAATTCTATGCAGTTTCTGGTTTGTGCTGTCAGACTTAATTATGTGACAATTTTCTTGACCGTAAAAGGTGTTTTTCCCTAATCAAATATTTTTGAAAGCAATGCTACGCAGTAAACACACACAAGCACAAAAAAAGACAATTCTGCCAGAATTTTGCATTATTCTGTAGTTGTTGGATAAGTCAAAATTGTCTGGGACCACCCATCTATCGAAAAGTCATTAACCATGCCAACTTGTTCCAATAAAAAATTCTGGCTAACTATTATTTATGCTTTTAGGAACTTAACTCTAATATACAATATTCTTCTCTATCTGCTGCTATAAGTGCAAATATGCAATTTGCTGTATTCTAAGTATATTTTTATACTGTGTGTTGGTAATTTGAATTGATTTTTCAGGAAAATGGATTGGGGCTTGAGCATCTTTTACATCGGGGACGGGCATTGGCTGCTTTTAACCAAATTCTTGGCCATAGAATTCAAAATCTGAAGTCAGAAGGGGAATCTAGTACTTCAGCTCATGGACAAACTAACATTCAATCAGATGTTCAGACACTTCTCTCACCACTAGGACAAAGTGAAGAGACTCTACTTTCATCTGTGAGTTCTTGTTTTTGTTTTTAAATAGATTTTCTGGTTATGTACTTGAAATGAGAGATCAAATTAAAACAAATCAATGCATTATGTGCAAATGTTGAAAAATGCTTGCTCTTTTACAACATAAAAATCTTGTATTGATGATAATGTTCATAATTGGCAATACTCCCAACTCCCAAGACCAGCTTCTAAATGATCTGTTTATCAAGAACAAATTCAACCTAAAAGTTTAAAAAGGCCATATGAGTAGTTTATATCTCTAAAATGCCCCTATAAGAGTATTTTGGACTTTAAGCATGGAAAATACATAAGTCCATTTTAATTTATGCTATAGGTTAGTTGAATTATGACAAATATGGGCAGCAAGGATCAGCTTTTGATCACTTGGCCATTGGGGCTATCGAACCTTGTGAAGAACCTATGGACCTAAATGTTTAAGCTGTTTGGTTAAGGATATGAATGATTGTATACTTTAACTATTCATTTGGTCTTCTATCAATTTTATGATACATCTTAGGGTTTCTTTTGATTTTGATGCTTGATATTCTCCCATATTCTTTCCTAATATTAACATGTTTGGTTCCTTGCTTGATTTTGTAATTTTTCATTCACGAAAATAAAAAAAGAAAGATATGAATCTCATTGAAGTTTTGAATGGAAGATTGAAAACTTTTCTTAAAATTCTCAGGTTTTGCCAATTGCTATTATGCATTTTGAGGATTCCATGCTTGTTGCTTCGTGTGCTTTTCTTATGGAGCTATGTGGTTTATCAGCCAACAAACTGCACGCTGATATTGCTGTGCTAAAACGGATATCTCTGTTCTACAAATCAAGTGAAAATAATGAAAATCTCAGGCAATTATCACCTAAGGGATCTGTGTTTCATGCAATATCCCATGAAGGTGATGTAACAGAATCTCTTGCTCGAGCTTTAGCTGATGAATATTTGCACAAGGATTCTCCTGTAACTGGTACTGAGACTGTAAGTAAACAACCTTCACGAGCTCTTATGCTTGTGTTGCACCATTTGGAAAAGGCTAGCCTTCCTCGGTTGGTTGATGGAAAAACATATGGGTCATGGCTATTAAGTGGAAATGGTGATGGAAATGAGTTAAGATCTCAACGAAAGGCTGCTAGTCAGAACTGGACTTTGGTAACAAATTTTTGTAGATTGCACCAGCTTCCATTAAGTACTAAGTACCTTGCTGTATTAGCTAGAGACAATGACTGGGTATGTTTCTACTTCTGTTTCTTTTATTAACTACTCAAATTATAATCTTATTTTTTTTTTTTTGGCTCCTGTCAGATTGAATTTTTGTCTGAAGCTCAGATTGGAGGATATTCATTTGATACAGTAGTCCAAGTGGTGAGTTCCGTTCCTTATCTTAACTCATCATAAAGTTTGAATCATATATATGATATGCCAAAGTGAAACTGTTTCACTTTGAATTTATTTGTGATTGTGAATGCTAGGCATCAAAGGAGTTTAGTGATCTGCGTCTCCGACTTCATATGTTAACAGTTTTGAGAGCAATGCAGTCAAAGAAAAAGGCAAGCACTGTATTGTTCTTGGATTCACTGGAGAAAGGCAGTGAAACAACCTTTCCTGATGAAAACATGGGTGTTCCAGTTGAACTCTTCCAAATATTAGCAGAGTGTGAAAAGCAAAAATGTTCTGGAGAGGCTCTCTTGAGGAAAGCAAAAGAGTTGTCATGGTCAATATTGGCAATGGTTGCTTCATGTTTCCTTGATGTCTCTTCATTGTCATGCCTGACAGTTTGGTTGGAAATTACTGCAGCAAGGTGACTGGGACTGTATATAAGTAAAATGATAATTTCATAATTGTGTTCTGGTTATGTTTATATTTAGCCATTTCTGATGTGAAGAGCTTGCAGTTTTGTGTGATTTAATTTATGTTGAGCTTGAGTGTGAACCTGGTTATGTTATATATATGTATATATATTTATATATAGCCATTTCTGATGTGAAGAGCTTGGAGTTTTGTGTGATTTAATTATGTTGAGCTTGAGTTTAAAAGTAGTCTATGTTATAGTAGGCAAAATCTGCCTGTCTTTTTATCTATATTTTAGGATAAAGTAACAGCTTGAATGAAATTGAATCTTACAAACAGCAGGAATTATTCTTTTTATGTGATGGGTTTCTCGCAAAATCCACTGTTGAATTAAAATTTCCATCATGAATATCATGGAATTTTACATTCTTCTAAATTTTTTTGTATTGCATCAGCACATGTTAAAACTAGCATTCAAATTCAATATATTTAGTTTTTCATGCTTATTTGTGTCCAATTTTTAAAAAAAATTGGAAAGACAAGCAACATATTTTATCCAACTCCACGTAGTAGAAAAGACTTGGTTGTTGTATTTGTATAATTCAATAATTGGACTGAAAATTCACATTATATGATGAATTGTTAAAGGTCTAAGCGTTTTGTGTCTTATACCAGTGTTAACTGATCCACATGCACTCAAACATGTGCATAGATTTCAATGATTAAATGTTTGAAACTCAATACCTTTTATCTGTGGGCAGAGAAACTTCATCCATTAAGGTGAATGATATCGCTTCCCAGATTGCAGACAATGTTGGAGCAGCTGTAAATGCTACTAATGCCTTGCCTGTCGGTGACAGAGTACTTACATTTCATTACAATAGGCAGAGTCCTAAACGTCGACGGCTAATAACTCCTGTTTCACTAGACTCCTCTGCTTCTGCAATATCTGACATCTCTAGCTCTTCTATAAGTGAAAAAATATTTGATTCCCAAGGTAAAACTATGGAGAATGATAGAAAAATAGAACATTTTGGATGCATTAATGTTCCTAGTAATTCCGATGAAGGGCCTGCTTCTCTCTCAAAGATGGTTGCAGTGCTTTGTGAACAACAATTGTTCTTGCCCTTGCTAAGGGCATTCGAGATGTTCCTTCCATCATGCCCCTTGCTTCCATTCATCCGCGCTCTTCAAGTAAGCCAACTAATTCAAAATTTATCTGTTCATTTAGTGTATACCATGTTCCTCAGGTGTCTATTGTTGAATACAGTATTGATTCTTTTTTATGTGCTGCTGCATCTTTAGCTAAGTTCTATAAAAAGTGGTCTTGGTTTTAAGTGCCAGTGTCTGATTGTGTTTTACACATGTATCTTGACTTTCTTTCATTCAGTATTTCTTTTTTCAGGGTAAATTACACTTCATCCCCTTGTAACATGCCAATGTGTAAATTCTTTTTATCTTTTCTTCAGGCATTTTCGCAAATGCGCCTCTCAGAGGCTTCTGCACATTTGGGTTCCTTTTCTGCACGAATTAAGGAAGAACCAATCTACTTACAGGAAAATGTAGGAAGAGAGGCGCAGATTGGGGCATCATGGATTAGTTCTACTGCTTCAACAGCTGCTGATGCTGTGCTTTCAACCTGCCCATCTCCTTATGAAAAAAGATGCTTACTGCAACTTCTTGCTGCTACTGACTTCGGTGATGGTGGACATACTGCAGCATACTATCGAAGGATTTATTGGAAAATTAATTTAGCAGAGCCTTTACTTCGTAAAGATAATGAGTTGCATTTAGGTGATGAAATTTCAGATGATGCTTCACTCTTATCTGCACTAGAGAATAATAGGCACTGGGAGCAAGCAAGGAACTGGGCCAAGCAGTTGGAGGCCAATGGTGCACCCTGGAAATCTGCTACGCATCATGTTACTGAATCTCAGGTAATACTTAAAGGTTGTAAACCTGTTTGTGACCTGTAATATTAACTGAGGGGAAGTCTTGAGCCGATATTAAAAACCTTAATCAATTGAATGGTTTATAGAGAACCCCATTGTAAATAATTCAAGGTTTCTTCAACTCATGTTGATATTACTGCAGACACTTGAAGTGACTGCTCTTCGTAATCATATTGTCTCTTAATAATTATAATTTTGGTCTGTCAAACTTCATATTAGATTAATTAATTTTTCTTTGGTGGGCATGATAAAACTCGTTGTAATACAGACTATTGCCAATTGAAAATTTAGGATTATGAAAATGTCTCTTAATGACTGCATCTTTTATACGTGATTCTGTTCTGATACTTGCAACGAATTGTACAATTGATTTGTCATGTCAGTTTGACTCATACTGTAAGTATCTTGTTTTAATAAATTCTTGTGCAGATGATCATTTCATTTGATCAATTGGATGGCAAATTCTTTTGTTGAAAACGAGGAGTTTTTGTTGACAAAATTCACTTTTTAAAGATTGAAGATAGGACATTACTGAAATATTATAAATTCAACTTGAGTATTAAATTATCTTAATTTTGCTGTAAATCTGAGCTCTGGTGGAGCTTATAATTTCTTTGTCATTTTAAATGATTTTTTTCTTTGACGACTTTTAGCAATTTTAGTTGATAGTTTGTGTATTTCTCCTCAACCCTTTACCCTCATCTTTCTCTGCCCCTTTTCATAAATGGTAGGCTGAATCTATGGTAGCTGAATGGAAGGAGTTTCTTTGGGATGTGCCAGAAGAGAGGGTTGCTTTGTGGAGCCACTGCCACACACTATTCATCAGATATTCCTTCCCTTCTCTTCAAGTGTGTTTGGTTTATACTTTCTAGTACTACAGTCAATGTTCAGCTAAAGATACATGCTGAAATTTTGTCTTGGTAATGATTGCAGGCTGGGTTATTTTTTCTTAAACATGCCGAAGCTGTGGAGAAAGATCTTCCTGCGAGGGAGCTTCATGAACTTTTATTGCTTTCTCTGCAATGGCTGAGTGGGATGATAAGTCTTTCCAATCCGTATGGAACATATTCAAGAATTTACTTTCTGTTTCAATTTTAGTTATTATCTTTACTTAAACTTAACTGAATTTTTCAGTGTCTGTCCATTGCAACTTCTGCGTGAAATTGAAACCAAAGTATGGCTCCTGGCCGTTGAGTCTGAGACTCAGGTGAAGAGTGAAGGAGATTTCAATTTTACCTTTTCCACCAGGGAGAGTGGTATCAAGAACGACTCCAGTATTATTGATCGAACTGCTAGTATAATAGCAAAGATGGACAACCATATAAATACAATGAGGAGTAGAATTGTAGAAAAATACGAGTCCAGGGAAAATAACCAAATCCCCCACAAGAATCAAGTGATGGATGCTGGTCTTTCAACTACTTTTGCTGGGAATATGAAGACAAAAAGAAGGGCCAAAGGATACATGGCATCAAGGCGCCCACCTCTTGAATCCACAGATAAAAATGCTGATACTGATGATGGCTCTAGTACTATTGGTTTAAAGAATGAGTTGCAGCTGCAAGAGGAAAACATAAAAGTGGAAATGTCTTTTTCTAGGTGGGAAGAAAGGGTCGGAACAGCAGAGCTAGAAAGGGCTGTACTTTCCTTATTGGAATTTGGACAAATTGTGGCCGCCAAGCAACTACAGTATAAATTCTCTCCTGGGCAAATACCATCTGAGTTTAGACTTGTTGATGCAGCCTTGAAGCTTGCTGCTATTTCAACACCTCCTAGCAATGTATCAGTGCCAATGCTTGATGAGGAAGTGCGTTCAGTTATGCAGTCATACGGTATAATGAATGATAAGCACTATGTTGACCCGCTGCAGGTAGTTGTCCACTGGACCCCCCTCCCTGCTGTTATTACAAATTGTTTCTCTACTGATTATAATGTGTATAAATACACTATTGTGAACATGCAATGCTAGGTTTTGGAGAGTTTGGTGACCATTTTTATTGAAGGCAGTGGGCGTGGGCTGTGTAAGAGAATAATAGCAGTTATAAAAGCTGCAAACACCTTGGGCCTCTCATTTTTTGAGGGGTTCAACAAGCAACCAATTGAACTACTACAGCTGCTTTCGCTTAAAGCACAAGATTCCTTTGAGGAGGCCAACTTTCTGGTTCAGACTCATCCAATGCCAGCGGCAAGTATTGCTCAAATACTTGCAGAATCTTTTCTAAAGGTTTGGTTCATCATTCTATTTCAATTCTAGTTAGTAATGTTTTTGCATGCCATGGTGTGTGGTAATTGACAAATGTGTTAGACATCCCTCCTGATCATAGATGATTTTTTTTTGTAGGCTTGTTGCCTATCTATTGAATATAGATATTAATCAGGATATGTAAATTGGTGTCATTTTGATTTACACTTTCATATTTGACATGTAGTGTCAGTTATGCAGGTGTCTGTTAAACAACCGTATTTAGACACAATTTTGTGACATTAATAAGGGTTCATAGAACTATATTGCTATGTTTAACTATTTATATTGCCAGGGTGTGTTGGCTGCACATCGTGGAGGATATATGGATTCACAGAAGGAGGAAGGGCCTGCTCCATTGCTGTGGAGATTTTCGGACTTCTTGAAGTGGGCAGAGCTTTGTCCCTCTGAACCAGAAATTGGACATGCTTTAATGCGTTTGGTGATTACTGGACAAGAAATACCACATGCGTGTGAGGTATCATGCTGATAGTTGTCGGCCTTGCAATTTTTTTCCACTATTATGTCCAGAAAATGGTGAATTAAAATTGGGTTCTGGTGGGGAAATTCTAATTCATATTGGTTTTAAGATGATAAATGTAGTCAATTGTGATCCCTCTTGTTCTTGTTTTGCTTAATTAAAGAAGAAATTTATTAAGATGATGAAAAGAATATTACAAAGGGAAAGGAGAGTAAGAAATCCTCTTTAAAACAGGGAAAAGAAAAAATAAAGAAGCAACAAATGACAAGAATGTAGCAATGCTACTCAATCCCTCAACATCTCTGTGAGGACAACCTTTGAAAAGGTCGTGCGCTTTACACCATGTGGAAGCCAAGCACCTAATCTTGTCCGGCCACTGCTTATGTTAAGAGATATCCTTAAAACCACCCTAATGTCAAAGTGTAGCAAATATTTCAATTTACCATTTTTTTTAATTCCTGCCAAAACCAGTAAAACTGGTCCAAACAACTAGGACATGCCCATATTGGAAAAAAACCAAGTCCAATATTGGCTAGAGACAAGGCCAAGATAGAGGATATAAGTGGGGGAACAACCCTCATCCTTTAAGCTAGCTTTTGGGGCTGAGTTAGGCTAAAATCCACATTTTAAGATGGTATAAAAGTCTATCCTAGATCCATTAATCAGGCCACCCACCATATTATCCACGAACCCAGTCCAAAAGTGTTGGGTGTGAGGGGGTGTATTGGGAAAAACCCAAATCCCACATCGGCTAAAGATAGTGCCAAGATAGAGTATATAAGTGGAGGACAACTCTCACCTTATGAACTAGCTTTTGGGGTTAAGTGTCCAAACCCACATTTTAAAAATTGGTTTACAAACTAATTATGTTTTTCTAACCAAAAAAAGATCGCTAGTCCATTAACCAATAATTGACCCATAATTAGCTGGTGCCCGGAAGACTTTCAGGTGTAGAAATAATAGACCTATCTGTGTGTAGAGAGAGAGAGAGAGACAGACAGACAGGACATGCCAAGTGAGAGACTTAGTTTATTATAAGAGTGAGATAAACAAAGCATAATCATTAAATCTTGCATAAATTGTAAGAGGTTAGATGACCACTTACACCACACACTTTAGTGCCCTAGCCATTCTTACAAGATCCTATTTTCAATATTTGTTCCTTTATCCAATGACAGCTTGACAGTCAATGATATTGTTTACAATGCTCCTCTCCCTTTGTCTTATTGGAAGCCGTAATATGGATATAATAAATATAAGTAGAGAAAATATCTTAATGTTTCTGGCTGAGTTATTCCTTTTTCTTGAAGCTGACACTGTTTTGCCTCATGAAATTGGCATTTTTAGGTTGAGCTTCTTATTCTGTCTCACCACTTCTACAAATCATCTTCTTGCCTTGATGGAGTTGATGTTCTTGTGGCCCTTGCTGCAACTAGGGTTGATGCTTATGTCTTGGAGGGTGATTTTCCATGTTTGGCTCGCTTGATAACTGGAGTTGGAAATTTTTATGCTCTCAATTTCATTCTTGGCATTCTTATAGAAAACGGTCAGTTGGATCTTCTTCTTCAGAAGTATTCTGCTGCTGCAGACACAAACACTGGCACTGCTGAGGCTGTCAGAGGATTTCGAATGGCTGTTCTTACATCCTTGAAGCATTTCAACCCCAATGACCTTGATGCATTTGCCATGGTTTGTTCTTTTCAATATTGCTATAATATCAACTATGTTGTTTTTTTAGCATACAATAAATGAATATATAGATTAATGATTGTTTGCTGCTAACATACAATTTATTTATGTAAATATATTATTGAATAAGTCGATACCTTTTTGTTTCACAGTAATTTAGTCTAGTGTATGCCATTTTTTGAGCCATTCATAGTCTAATTGTTATTTTTTAAATGACTCGGATTATTGAAATAGTTTACTGTTATCCCATATCAATTGTATGGCATTGCATAGTCTGTAGTTAATAGCTTTCTTCAAGTAGCAACTTTAAAGTGGACAAGTTGCTTGTTCCTCATGCTTAGAAATTTTTTCTCCTTTTTTAATTCTTGGTTCTCTTTTGCTCAAAATCAACAAAGTTTAATTTATTTTAGGATGAAGCAAAGAAACTAGATTAACATGTGTTGTAAATAACAGAATTATCCTAGGGGATCCATCATTATCTTATTTGGTCTTTTATCATCTTTATTCTTTTTATCTTTTTTCCTTTTTTATTTTTAAGTCATAGTTTCACTATTTTAGGGGTAGTTCCCTTATAAAAGCATGATTAGAGAATGTAATTCTTGTGTCACAAATTAATAAAATCAGTGGCTTTTCAACTATATGTGACAATTTATTGATTATAATTTTGTGTTCTGTACAGGTCTACAATCATTTTGATATGAAACATGAGACGGCAGCTCTTTTAGAGTCACGTGCAGAGCAGTCATGTGAGCAGTGGTTTCACCGCTACAACAAAGACCAGAATGAAGACTTGTTGGATTCCATGCGCTACTTCATTGAAGCTGCTGAAGTTCACTCTTCAATCGATGCTGGCAACAAAACACGTAAGGATTGTGCTCAGGCTTCCCTTCTGTCCCTTCAAATACGAATGCCAGACTTCCAATGGCTTTATAGATCAGAAACCAATGCTAGACGAGCGTTAGTTGAGCAGTCTCGATTTCAAGAAGCTCTGATTGTAGCTGAAGCTTATAACCTGAACCAGCCAAGTGAGTGGGCTTTAGTACTCTGGAATCAGATGCTTAAACCTGAAGTAATGGAGGAGTTTGTGGCTGAATTTGTGGCAGTTTTACCTCTTCAGCCTTCAATGCTGATTGATTTAGCTAGGTTCTATAGAGCTGAAGTTGCCGCCAGAGGGGACCAATCCCATTTCTCTGTCTGGCTCACAGGGGGAGGATTGCCAGCTGAATGGGCTAAATATTTAGGAAGATCATTCAGGTGCTTACTGAAGCGAACAAGGGATTTGAAGTTGCGGATGCAGTTGGCTACAGTGGCAACTGGATTTGGGGATGTCATTGATGCATGTACAGAAGAAATGGATAAGGTCGCTGACAATGCAGCACCACTAGTTCTGAGGAAGGGTCATGGTGGAGCTTACCTCCCTTTAATGTGAAAGTTTCTACTGTAGATCATCATAATGATTGGATAATCACGATGGACAGGAAGTTGGTTCTTGACCTTGAACCATTGATTAGGGAATATTGCTGCAAGCATTGAAGATGGCAAGCAGAAACCTTAAGTGTTGACCAAATGAAAATTGGATGGTTACTTGGTGAAAGTGAGAAGTATAATTTTTGGTTGAGTAAATGCTTGATGGTTGTATATTAGGCCAACTGTATTTATAGCTCATTCTTGTAAAACACCATTCTAGTTTTGGTTTTCTCCATTTTTTTTGCAGGGAGAGGATAGTTTATTGTCGGTTTTGAGGCTAGTAGAATAGAATGCCCCATTGGTTTCTTTTTTCCTCTTTTTTTCCCCCTCCAAAATGTATAGTTCCTGTACATCAATATAAAAAATCTATTTGCCATGTTTTACATACATGCTCCAATCATATCGACAAAATACTAATGCCTAGTGCTGTTTTCACACATAAACTGTTTTCACACAAACTATAGGCAGACTTAGTTTTGCTCAAGAATTTAGAGTGCTAGAAGCTACACTAGTTCCACTCCTAAGAAAACACCATTAAAGACTAGAGAAAAGCTATGAAGAAGATAAAATAACAATTCAGATATTCTTCATTGATGATGCATACCCAATGTTAAATAGGGATTTACAAAAGATACCAACCATACAAGTGGCATCATCTATTGTTTTTAGCAAAGTAAAATAAAACTCAATAATAACAAAAAGATAATACAAAAGTCATCTAATATTAAAACTACTTATTGACTCATTGGGTTTCTTTAGGTTCATCCTATCATAGAACGTGTGTTTTTGAGTGATGCCATTTCAAGTTTTTCATGGGGTCGAATCTCTCGAGTATTAGTTTTCCATAAAACGCGTGTGCTTGCTGTTGAAAGACTAGTATTTTTTATTTTTATTTTTTATGAAATGAATTGAGAAAAGCAATTTCTGTCATGCTATTGAACCCTTCCCTGAGTCAAGTGCGCTCCCTTTACCAATTGGAGTACATACTTAGACGGAGAAGTTGAGTCAATGCCAATGAAGGTTAAGTTTTCTATTTAAATTAACTTTTTTATTCTTTTTGTTTTGACAAAATAAAAAACAATCGGCTTCACTTAAAATTTTACAACAAAAAATACTTACACATCTCGAATCTCGAAGGCAGCAGAGGGACTGAGTAATGAGTATCAAATAGATGAATGCTTTTCTAAATATGCGGAGAGAATAAATGGGACATTTTTGTTAAATATAAATCACCAAAGAATCAACGAATCCTAATCTCAATACTTATTGATATTATGCTTCCCAAAATTCAAAACAAAAAATCATTTTAGCAGTTGGCCAACATAGAACAATGTTATAGAATTACAGCCCACGGACAAGCACAAGCAGGAAGGGAAATAATCAAGATACAATTTTGTTCTCAACGCTTAAAATTAAGAGTATACTGTATTTAAGAAAATATTATTGCACTTGGAAAAAGGCACTGAGGGGAGAATTGAAAAAAAGAAAGAAAAAAGTAAGAGGCTACGACAAAAACTATTAATCTTTGCTCTTCTCTGAGTATGTGTTCTGGGGTAGTGTAGGGCGTCTCTCAGCAAGAAAACGTTTTGTACTCTCAAGGACACCAAAGAATATTGAACCACCTATGCCTATCCATAGTACTCTGGGACCAATACCCTGCAGCAAATATATAATTTATAAGCATTAAATTTTTTTTTGCCATGTAGCTGCAACCCTCATTTGGATCATGTACTTTACCACTCAAACTACATTACAATGTATGGAGGAAAAACAGAAAACCCTTACTTTCAAAAAGGCACGAGGTCCTTCTTCCTTAATAATGGTTTGAACACAGTCAACGATTCCCTTATATTGGTTCGCAGATCCCTTGAAGAGGAAAATAGGACCTTATGAATGGCTTGATAATTCACACTGAATATTCTTATTGATTTGCTTCTAGATTATCCATATACATAAGGTATCTATATACATAAGGTATCGTATGTGCGTGGTTGTATGTAGATGTCTATGTTGTAAAAACAAGATTAAAAAAGGGAAACAGGATTACTGCTTACTTGAACCATTAACCTTGTCTTGATGACATCAAGGGGGGTAGTTATAGCTCCAGTTAGTGCACCTACAAGAAACAAGGCAGTTAGTCACATTTCAACGCAAGGTTAGTTGGACTTGCAAATTGCAATAATGCTTAACAAAAAGCAACTTATACCTCCAAGAATCCTCATTTGCCCATGAACCTATTTTCCCTCCCCCTCAAAAAAATATAAATAGAAAATTAAAAATAATAGAAGCTACAAATGGTTGGGTGTAAGCATATGTTAGGTAACAGTTGCCCATGTCTGAAATTTTGGAGGTGTAAGTTTCGCCTACTCAATCATGCAGATACTTTATATAAAATGAGTAGCTTATTACCAAATAAATCAATATTCAGTTTTATTTTGCTATTGCCTATTAATTTCTCCAATGTAACAAACCCAAGAGTTTTATGAAGATATAGAACTGGGGATACTAGATTATTAACATTCTTCTCAGTCACAAAACTACACCACTCAAGCATTCATTCCATGATGTGGTGCCCACTTTGTCCTCTGGGAGACATAACATGGTGATTGTGATTCACTACACAAGATGAGTTTGCATAATCTATGGAAGCAATAAGAGTTAAAAACGCATATCAATGTCATGAATAAGATATATTATAACACAATTTATACTCATTATCTTAATTTGTTCTTGATAGCATTCAGTGGGGGCAAGAATAAGTAATGCAGTACTTTGACATGAAAGCATCATGTAGATCAGGAGACCAAAAGAAATAAGATTGAGATACTCCCCGTAAGCCCCCTTTTTTGGTTCATTTTCAACTGATAACCCAAGCATTTGATAGAGAAGGCATGCAACTGGCACCTTACAAAGAAAATTAACTAGATACATGGTACTAATTGTAAACAGTAAAGCCTATTTGTGTCAAATTACCATACACCTTACAAGATTAATTCACATGGTGAGGATAAAAAACTGACTTTTAAATACCTCGCGCAAAGAAAAAAAAAACTCATCCTAAAGCATAAAGTCATCATAGTTATCAGAAATGAAACTCAATATGTATGTATATCCTCATATTACTCTATAGTACATGTATAACGATATGCCCATAATGGTACACATTTACCTGCAAAAGCACCAATAATTGCATTTTCTGGATCATTCAGATTTCTTCGTGCCTAGCAAAAAGGAATGTAAGTTGCACCAATCATGAAATGAAATAGAGGAGCAAACATCACCAATCCGTCTTTCCTTTAATAAGTTTAGCCTATAAATATGGATTAGTACTTGTATTGAAAAACCATCAAATACTGTTCAGTTTTCCTCTTCTTGCTGATATATCTTTTTGTTGCTTTCACCCATGTCATTGTCAGATTCCCTCTCCCTGGTCAAGATTTTTTTTTAATATGTGAATTTTGACAAACACATTACTTGCCATTACTACAGTGAATCCATTTTACATCAGACCATAAAATACTAATTCTTCGTCAAAGAAAACTAAACAATAAATAGTCATTTTCATCCTTATTGTTCTCCTACTTGACCTTTCAGTTTCAATGTATAGGAAGGAAACCTAAAGTATTTTCAGGCTCAAAAATATAAAAAGAGAATAGGAATGGAAATTTGTGCCAGGCAAAAAAAAAATACCAAAACAAAAGTGTCTCTAAAACACATAAAGATAGAACTTGAGAATTTACCGCAAGCATATAACCTATTCGAATCTGCTCATAGATGCAAAATTGAATAGCATCAAAGGGTAAATCCCTCAACAAAAAAGATCCATACCCCTGTGATTTCAAAGATCAACACCAAAGAAACATTTTAGCATATCATTGCAGACATGGAGAATAAAATTTATCAAAAAAATTTAAAAGGAAGAGATGGTGAACTTCATACAGCATAAAATCCTTTAAAGCCTTCCTTAGAAGCAATAAAGCGAACAGCACCAGAAGCTGAAGTAAACTGGCCAGTTTGCATTCGTTGCTTGATAACCTGAGGAGCATGTAAAAATATGAAATTGTCCAGTGAAACAGTTTTTAACCATGGCAATGTCATTTTTACAAATAAGAGAATTTATTTACCTCGGTTGGAACACGAATCAATGAAGCAGCAATGCCCCCTATGGCACCTGCAGTCTAATGAAATTGAAAAACACTGAAAGATTTTATCCCCATAAGAATGAAAATTTTACATCAAGAGAAGTGTATGCCAGCAACAAAATAATGATAAAATAGACAGAGCATCAACTCCAATACACCAAATAAATGCCAGAGGCTTCAGAGGACCATAATTGGCCAGAATTCAGACTTTTGAAAGCAATAGCAGGTCCTTAATTTACTTAAATTTTCGTATGCCAATTGTAATATTTGGAGAAGAGATGATACTTTTGTTTTTCTCTTATTCATATGGAGTCAGGCAATGCTAGAACATAAAGTGGGAGTTTGATTAGGAAATGTCAACCAATCTGCAACAATTTAGGAGAAAACAGGAGAAAAATAAGGGATAAAAAAATGAAACTTAATTCTGATCTGAATTGGATAATTTAGATCTTATTATAATTCTAACTAATCTTCCTAACTATCAATTCTTAACATGAATTTACACCAATATCTTCATATCAATGTTTATATAAGAAGTATCTTACCAAGTGAGTAAAAGCACTCAGGTGTTCAGGAAATACCCTCAGCAATTTCTGCTTTATAGGTTCATAAACTCCAACAAATAAAGCAGATGCCCTGCATATTTAAAAGCAACAAAAGGGTGTGATGGAAAGAACCTAGATGTGATTCATGAATTCATATCCTGATAAGCATGAAATGAAAACTTGTGAAAATCACTTCAATAAATTTGTGAGGTTAAAAAAAAACTCTTTTTGGCTTTGAATATGCATAACAATAAATAAATAGTTACTTCTAATGATACTACTTTTTCAAACAAACCCTTAATAACCTTAATCAGAAAACTCAATATCCAGTCTTGGAAGGATCTATCAATCTCTTATTCCAAAGGCAAGTACATACCAGATTATTTATATCATAAACAAACAAGCCCTGCTTATTCCAAAAAATTGAGTTAAGTCACATTTTACTAACAACACTATTATTTGACTTCATGTCTCTACAGTCTACAATGGCTCCCTTTTTTCAAGGCATACTGCCAGAACCACCCACAAAAAGGGGCAATGCTGAATTCCAGCCAGAAGAATTACAATCCCTAAGCCACCTCTCTTCATAGGATGCAAACATCTCTCAAATAAAAAAGAAAGAGATCTTTCTTCGTCAAATGTACTACATAAGAATATGTTATTTCTCAAATATCTTTGGAAAAATGAGAGATAGAAACCACTGACAATGTGATTTTGCAGTTAGAATTTAGAAATTCATACAAGTTTTCTTTTTCTTCGACAAATAACCTTCATACAAAACGCAAGTCTCTTGAGTTAGGTCACTGAGCAGAAATTCAATGAATCATGGAAATAAATTTACTAAGCATGCCAACAACTTTCTGATTTCTTTCAAAGATGATTAGGTTTTTCAAAATTTCTAATTAACATAAAAACCTAGAATGTTTGAAACATCATGCTATCCATGAGGTTCTCACGGTAAGACACCAACAAGGTTCCCTGCCAATCCGGAATAAAGGCCCTTCAATATTAGTTTTTCTCCTCCGCGAGCAGCCTAGGGAAAAAATTATATCATCAGCACATTTTATGTCAACACAACATACTATGGACATACATGCATACACACACACAAACACACATAAAATTGTATGGTCAGTGGTCATAAACTAAAAGCACACCCAAAATTGCCGTGAAGAACACAAATTAAATTTTTAACCCACATTTAGCATATTGAAAATTTTATTCAAATTCAGAAAAGTCCATTCTATTATGTAAATCAACTAACGAAGTATTCCATACATATCAAATGCTTGAAGAAACTTTTAAAGCTTTCCTATTTCCTCATTGTTAGATTTCATCTTAAAAGCAATTGGCATTAAATGAACTCGACCAATAAGTAAATAAATCACACCCATCAATTGAGGCAATCGACATGGAACTTTCCAACACCCCCCTCCAAAAATCACAGAAGCAAACAAAATGGGCCATTAGAAATAGACTGGGCCTAACTCACCCCCAAAAACTTGTTCAAAGAAGGAGGATTGCCAAAGTCTTATAAGAGGTATTTGGGCCTAACTCACCCCCAAAAACTTGTTCAAAGAAGGAGGATTGCCAAAGTCTTATAAGAGATATTTGGGCCATATTCCTTGCGAATGTGAGACATCTTAAATGCCAAAATAAAATTTTACAGTATTTCTGTCAAGAATCATGCCTAGCTAAAACTGATGCAAAGCCTTATCACTTGGCATCATATTCAAGATTTCAGCATCAAACAGTAATCAGTAAAATACACAGCAAAGCACAACCCTTAATCTTCATTACAATTTTTGTCACAAAAACCTGCCTGCAGACGTGTTTTTATTGTGTCGATTGGGTATAAAACTGTTTCAACAACAACTCCAGCTGTACCTCCTGCAATAACGCCCTCTGCAAATTTCATCTAGCTCATCAGAAAGATTGAAATGTAATAAACCCATCAAGTATATAGTATTGTTTACCAACTTAGCAAAAAGGTAAAATACTATTTTAGAGGGGCAAAATTTCAGTTCTTCACTTCATATATGAAGAATTGGGGGATAGCATCTTAGCGTTGGTCCGCCTTCTACTTAACAAGGCCTTAATAATTATTTGCAAATCACAGAAGTGAATATATGTAGGCAGTGAATGTTTTATGTTTCGTTTCCAAATCACAGAAAAACTTGGTAAACAAACTAAACAGGCATTACAATACCTACCGAAATCATATTTTGTTGCAATGGAACACCAACACTGATAAAATTTCTTCGCTAGGAATAACACCTAAGAAGATCTTATACTTACCAAATAAAATGCGTAGGAAGTCAAATGGCTTTTCATCTCCCATGCTAACTGATGCAAAAGAATTTTTCAGAAGTAAGTTCTGCTTTCTTTTCGTACAAGTATCTGCATAACCGTATATCCTTCCAAAATGAGAAGCAGATAGCACAAACCAGCAGCAAACAGAGTGCTAAAATAACACATGAACATGAGACTCTCACCCTTCACCCTATAGATCTATCTGCTAAATCATGCGCTAAAATAACAAATACACTAACCAATAACAACTTAAGTTTAGATGTAAAAATGATATTCCCTTTTCGCTGACCATCAATAACATGGACAGTACAATCCGTAATTTTCTTACTCCCTCCCCGAATATAATCCTAAATAATCCCGACTTATAAATGTTGAATTAAGAAAACCTCTGGTTTCCAATGGTGCCACTTGATTCAATATATCATAAATCCTCGTAACAAATAAGAGCAGCAAAAATCAAAATTACTAAAGTGCATTTCTCCTGTCTCTACATATACTTGTATATTGTGAAACTAATAAGCTCTTCAATATTCTCATCAATAGAATAATAATCCTAACAAAAAGAAAAAATGAAAGAAGAAAAATCACCTCTTACACCAACCATAAGTAACTGGCCATCACAATTTGAACTTGAACCTCCACACAACCCCTAACCCTAAGTAGCTAGGAGTGATAAACCTCACATTTATAAATATAATCCCACTAACCCATGTCACAAATTCAAAAACACATATATACAACACAACAACAAAGCAAATGGGTTACCCACCTGGTAATGAAATGGCAGAGTCATTAACCATAACGGATAGTGAAAAGGGACCCATTAAGACCCAACGATTCCACCTCTGACCAAGTAACAAACTAACAGAATTGGTTAGTATTCAACAAACAAAGCGTCAAATTTTGAAACAGAGAAAAAAAAACGACAACAACAGAGGTTGTTTCCAATATTATTGTGAAGAAATAAGAATGTTTACCTCAGAAGTGAGAAGAGTGATAGAAGGGAAGTGAAGAGATGAGAGTAGCGGATAGAAGAGCAGGAGTGTGCAGAAACGAGTTATCTATTTTTTATTTCCCAAATAAATTAAACTATCCGTTAATTCTTGATGCAGGCTTGTTTTATTTAGTTTATAGTTTAATTTGCATCTATAATCAATAATAATCTATTTATAATAATAAATTTACAAATCCATAAATAAATTTGCTTCTCGTGCTTCTCGGACTTTGGAAATATTTCATAATTATTTGGTTCGATTATCAACCAAATTAAAATTAATATATTTTTAAAAACAAACGGAATAATACATTTGTTTATTCTTAATATAATTGGAACAAACATTAATCCAAAATTAATTCGACTTAATTTTCAAAATTAAGTTTAAATTAATTAATCACATGTTACACTTTTTCTTGAAATGACTCACATGAATGAAGTGTGTATCTTGTAAATATGTCACAGTGTTGTGTTTGTTTGTAATTGGCATACATTTGTTAAGTACTACATTATTAGTCAATCTTGTTAAGTAGTGACACTAACTATATGTGTCACACACATTATTTTGATTTTGTGACAATAGTGTAGTACATGTTATTTGTTTGTCACATTTGTCATTTGTCATATTTATTGCACGAAATAACTCCTTAAATTTTGAATCTTTTATTGTTAAGTTATTTTTAATTTATATTATTTTAATTGAATTATATAAATTCATACTAATTAAAAAAACATAAGAGTAAGATGATTAAAACAAAATATATACAGTGAATCGAATTAAAAGTTGAAAAAAGAATAATCATTTTTTAAAGGTCATATTCTTATTTATACATCTAGAAAATAAGACATAAGCAGTCAAATTTAAAACAATTAATTGAATAAAAAAATTCAAAAAAAACGAAAATAAAATTGATCAATGTTTCATTGATTTGTTGTTATTAATGTTGAATTTCGTGTTTGCTTTATACTCTTAACTTGCTAAAGGAAATGTATTTTTGATATTTAAACATGGTCTATTATAATTCATATACATCATATTACTGATGGTGGAATGAAATAGTAACATATTTACAAACATTATTTTTTCGCTTAAGAGGAGGTTAATATAATAATTTTATAATTTTATTCTAGCTCATTATTTACAGGCTAAAAGTGTAATTTGCAGTGTTGTTATAAAAAAATAAATATTTTATTTAAACTAATTATATATATTGAAGAATTCTTTTTTTTACCTGAATTTTTTTATATTTTATGAATTTATAATATTTATTATATTAAAAAATTACAATATTTTAAGGTGACATACGATATACTGTTTAACTAAATATTTTCTTTTAAAAAAAATTATATATCTAATGAATTAAAAAAATAGTTACTACTGAATTATATATAGTTTATTAGAGAAAATTAAAATATTTATTTCCGATGACAAAATATTGAATTATATACGTTTAACGTTGAAATAAAATACACATAGCTTTTTAATTAGAAATATATAAATTCATTTATCTATTTTTTTAAAAAATATATTCTAATACAATGATGGCAAGGATTGTGATTGAGATTTAAATGTACCAATGACCATATGGAATTAATAATTTTATTATGAAAACAAAACATGTTATCGGTTTAATTTGATAGCTATTAAATTCTTCAATCAAATATAAATGCAAATTTAAAAAGTTATATTTTGATTAAATTAAAATTTAATGTTAATTTGAAAAACTAATACGTAACCACACAATTAATTCAAATATAAATGCCTTCCAACATTAAAATTTAATGTTAATTTGAAGTAACAACAAATCCTCGCACTCAATATATTTCTATATATATTGAAGATTTCTTTATTGTTACCTTAATTTTTTTATATTTTAAGAATTTATAATATTTATTATTTATTATATCAAAATTATAATGTTTTAAGGTGACATATAATATACTGTTTAATTAAATAATTTTTTAAATAATTATATATATATATATATATTATTGAAGATTGCTTTTTTGTTACCTGATATTTTATATTTTATGAATTTATAATATTCATTATATTAAAATTATAATCATAAATAAATAAATGTATTTATCTATTTTTTAAATCTATTACAATACAATGGCAAGGATTGTGATTGAGATTTAAATGTACCAATGATCATATGTAATTAATAATTTTATTACGGAAACAAAATATATTATTGGTTAATTCGATAGCTATGAAATTCTTCAATCAAATATAAATGCAAATTTAAAAACAGTCATCTTTTGATTAAATTAAGATTTAATGTTAATTTTAAAAATTGATACGTAACCACAAAATTAATTCAAATATAAATGTCTCCCAAAATTAAAATTTAATGTTAATTTGAAGTAACATCAAATCCTCGCAATATATATATATATATATATATATATATATATATGTATATATATATATATATTGAAGATTTCTTTTTTGTTACCTTAATGTTTTATATTTTATGAATTTATAATACTTATTATTTATTATATCAAAATTATAATGTTTTAAGGTGACATATAATGTACTGCTAGTTGAATATTTCTTTAAGCTATTTTTTTATATCTAATGAATTAAAAAATTAGTTACTATTGAATTATATATAATTTATTACAGGAAATCAAAATATTTCTAATTGATATGTATAGTTGATTATACCAAATTATAAATATATTTTGAAATTGTGATTAATTGATACGAGCAATTGATAGTATATATAAATATTTTTTGAAATTGTTATTAATTTATACGTGCAATTGGTCCAAGTTAAAATAAGTAACAAAAAAAGTGATGTATTAAAATTGTGTGTTATGAAACAAATACGTGTAAAATGCTATTATTCAACCTACATTATGTTTAAACCAATTAGTGGCAGCACACACAAAAAAAATTAGTATAATTATTTCCTAAATTGGTTTAAAAGTTAGAGTACTATATAATACCATTTTGATGACACACTCTATTTTTTATTTCTAACTCTCAATTTTCTTTCAAAAATTTTACGTGCACTTGTGTTGTGAGTACATATTTTTTATATTGCTTCGTTGTTATCATATAAGTATAACACATTTTAATTTTAATTTTTTTGCTGTTGAATGACGCCTAAAATTTCACTCATTGAAAAAATTAAGCCTGCAACCATAGAATGTAGATTAAGAGTTTGAGTTATCAAACTATGTAAGTAACCGGAATACAATAAATCGCATCAGATTAAGAGTGTCAAAATGATACTTCCTGACAAAAAGTAATAAAAATTAGTATCCAACTCTTCTTTGTTATCAAAATAATAGTTGATGATACGGTAAAATCATAATTAAAAAAAGTTGCATTTTATGCTCTTTTAAAAAAAATAACTTATTTTTATAACATTAAAAAAATATTTTTATATATACATTTTCCCGTTTTTATTTAATTTATGATTGAATTGAAAAAAATAAATGAATTACCATTTGTATGGTAAAACTGCCTATCTAATCATTAATATGTTGTCTCATATGTTTGAAGGATTTAAGTTTAAGTTATTGTAATCATTATTTGAGAAATCTGTTAATAATATTTATTATTCATTTATGAAACACAAAATAATGATTATTTTAAGTTGTCAGGTATTCTTATTTTATCATCAATTTCATTTGTCAAATAAATATAACTCTTCAAATATTATTATATGTTGTCAAAGTAGGTATAAAACAAAAACAAAAATTAAAAATCTAAAAAAAAAAAAATACATTCGTGCATAGCACGGGTAACAAACTAGTATAAATTTAAATTTACAACAAATGAACTAACTATCCTTATCTAGCTATCATCACTAATCCTTTGTTCACTGGCCGAAAAGTTTTTACATAAAAGTTGTGAAAATCAATGTGAATCCAATTAAAATGCCTACCACATTTTGCATTACTCTGAGAATGTTTCCACTACTGATGATAGCTATAGGGAAATAACAATCTCCTTTTGATGGGTCCTTTGATACAATGGTGGCCAACCCCTCGAAATCACATGCCTCAACACTTTGATCGTTTATTTGAAAGTATTGATTGAAAGCATATGAAGCATTACCAGATGCATCCAAATTTCCACAAGAACAACCAGGACATAAGCTTGTGCAATCACCACCTGCACAAGCATAACTTAAAGATCCACCCAACGCACTCTTGTTGGCATTATTTTTAAGGACACACCATTTGTGCTCTTGGTAACGAACCCCTTTTGCTCCTATTGGCATTTTATCTTCTCCTTTGCCAGAAAAATCAATAGGGAACTTAGGCTTCCCATCATAACGAAAAATACCCCAATGACGCTCAAAGTCACCAGGTGCAACACTCTTCATGTTCTCATCAAAAAGAGAAAATAAATAAGTGTTCACGGGTCCAGGGTGAAGTGGAGTCCCTTTCTTGCTTGCCATTTTCTTAAGGAACCCTTGGTAGAACCTGTTTGCATTTTTATCATTTGCATTTTTGTCACCATCAGTTGGCCATCCAATTTCACCTACGCATATTGACACATTAGGATGACCAATCTTTTTTAATGACCAAACAAGGGTATCTAAGTTAGCATCAAACATGTTTGTGTAATGTGCATTTTTGTCATCAGTGCTTTTACCATGACCTTCAAAGAATGCATAATCCTCTGGAAAATCTTCATTTTGATATAGACTAAGGAATGGATATATGTTAACAAGAAATGGTGACTTCTTTTCATCAAGAAACTTCACTATTTGTTTCATGACACCATAAATGTCCTTGCGGAAATTACCATCTGAGGGCTTGTTTGAATTAGACTCGTAAACATCAGCATTTAAAGCCGTAGTCACCTTTATTTTGTCTCCTAAACCAGCCTTATCAATAGCCTTTTGAACATTTTCCATTGCTGGAAATGTGATTCCTACAAATGACCCATTGTAACTTTTCAAGAATGGCTCATTTCCAACAGATACATATCTGCAACAAAACAACGAATGAGGATGAAAAAAAAAAGTGATCTCTTAATCGTAAATTTGTGATATGTTGTTCATGGAAATTAAAAGATTTAATTAATCGTTTCATTTTAGTCCATATACCTAAAAACTCTAAGCTTTAGTTTCTATACAAATAACTCTTAAGTTTTCTCCAATTTGTAGTATTTTTACACCAAAAAAAAAAAGAAAAAAAGCTAACGATATGGATGTAAAAAATAACTCGTATATGAATTATTAAATCTGTTCTTATTTATAAAATCCAACTTCTTAAACTTATTTGTTCTTTTATATAATATCTAATTCATGTCTCATGTATTAATTATTTTTAAACTAAAAATATTTTTAATTAAAAAGTAAGAGAAATGTTATATTATCATATATTTAAAAAAGAAATATGCATGAATGATAATTATATTTTTAAAAAAATATATAAATTTAAGATAAATTTATTATTATTAACTAAATTAATTATTTTTTTAAATCTAAATAAATTAGGTAATTAAGTCTTATAAATAAAAACGGAGATAATAAAACATAGAGTTTTAGAAATTAGGAGTAAAACGACAAGTTAAATACTAAATGATTAATTAAACTTAAATTAAAAATAAAGAAATAGAATAATGTGAGTCTTATGCGAAGGAATTGTATATACATATACACACACCTGATGTTGACCCCTCCGTCATGAACATGTTTGCTGACATTTTGTTTGACCCAATCTTCTGCATTGTCTTGGTCTTTGGATAGTTCCTTCAATTGATCATTGGGAATTCCAACCATGACTTCAATGTCTGTGCCAGAAAAAGCACTCACAGTCCAAGAATCTGCATCAAAAAGCTTTACCTTTTTAATTCCATTGTCCTTTAGCAAATTCACCACAATGGGAGGATCCATAGGATGAGATGCTATTGCACCCCAATTGACACCAATACCAGATACAGCCTCTGCTCCTTCACCGCCTTGTAGCTGGCAATGAGCCAGAACCAAAATCATACAAAACGCCCACATAAAGGAGAAGTGGTAAATATTAGTCAAAGTAACAGAAAATAAGAAGGATAATTATCAAGTGAAATATTTGTTAAGATTGAATGATTGGCAACATTTGATAAAAAAAAGTGGATGTTCCTAATCCTGTGTGTTTAATTAGCTATACTGTCTAAATAAAGCATTAAAAGAGTATTGGTTCTTTTTTTTAGAGGAAAAGAGTATTGGTTCTTAAGCTACCTGTGTAACTAACTTTCTATATTTGTAGATGTCGTGTGTAATAATCTAAAACTAATCTAAAATTTTATTTTTTAAATGATTGTCCATTTTATGTTCGAGAATATTTATACATACGAACGTGTACTTTTTTGACAAAATTAATCTAAAACTAAAAATGATTTATTTAAAAATATAGATAGAAAATAATTACTATAGTTTGCGATAGATTTGTTGTGTAAGTATATAACTTGATTGTACATCAGTGACTCTGGATAAAAATTAGAGAGAAAAAAGTAACTTTGAGAGAAATATAAATATAGTCTTTTTTAATATACACTGCAAATATTCCTGAGACTCAACCTCCAAACAATTAAGCATACCGGCTAAAAGTAAAATGTAAATATAATAAATAAAATATATAACATGGAAAAAGTAAATAAAATAAAAATATCAATTTTATATCAAAATGAAATATGATTATAATTTTATCTTGTTCGAAGTGAACCAACGTCCCATCACATGATTTACGTACTTGGTGACTGTATGATTATAATTTATTAAATAATTTATTTTTCATAGTTGTTTTAAAAAATTATTTTAATATAAAAAATCTTTAAATTTTAAAAGATTTTATAAAAATATTATGATTTATTAAATATTCTTAAAATATGTTTATGATTAAGATTTTTTAATTTGAATTTTAATAAATTTATATCATAAGAATTTAAAAAATGATTTCATAGATTTATCAAATTTAAAAAAACTTCTTCAATTTTTTAAAAAATAAAACCAATATAACTTTTGAATTGAATTGCTGTGTAATAATAGCCACAAACGAATTAACGTTGACTTCTCCGTAGTATTATATGAACAAATGTTCGTAGTGTCCAAGCCATAGAAGAAGCAGCATATAGCTTCTTATTCTCCCCTTAAATCCACTTGTAACATCCTAGAGCTTGAAATTTGATGTCAACGTCCACAGACATTATAACAATATGTTTATCATTAAAACAAAGTTGCCCACACCTGTGTCTTCGTCGTATGTTAATATCAATATTGGTTCAAGAATTGAAAATTGATGAGATTGTATTCTTTGAGAAGAAAATTATGAAAAACAACGAAGAAAGAATGAATTACATTACATGTTATTAGAGAAAGAAAAGTATGACAACAGGTAAAAAAAAGTATATGGAAAATTCCAAGAAACGTTTAATAGTTATTATTTATTATAAAAATTCATATGAAATCCATTCCAAGACATAATCGACCGGGAAATTTTTATGATTTTGAATAACAGAATATTTTTTTTAAACAGTACACAATTTGAATTGAATATCACCCCATTTTTTTTATCATAATCAAATAATTGTAAAAATCTTGATTAAATATCATAATTTTTTTATATTGATTAAAAATCATAATTAAATACACAAGACTTTTTTACCTAAAATTCTAAATGAATACACTCCCTTAAAATTGAATAAAGTAATTAGACCTATTATATGATGAAGGGCGCTAGGGCTTAAGTCGTATTTGTATTGGCAGCTTAACCCCTCCGTAAACCCTAGTATAGCTGGAAAGAAGCAGTTGCTTTGCCGCTCTGAATCGAAATTCCTCAGTTCAGTCGCTGCCGTCGTCTCGTCGTTTTACTCCAGGTCTCATTTCTTGCTCATTATTGTTTCCTCCACCCGAGGCCTTCATCGTGCATGACTCTTTATTGACTCAGCTATGATTGTGCTATTAGTGACAGTTCACAATTCAATTGTGAAATAATAAATTTGAAATTCTGGAATTGAAACAATCTCAATTAGACGGTTTATTCTTTATTTATTCTGTTGTTGATATGTTTGGTGTGAGATGGTGACTTGTGAGAACTTAAATTTTGTAGCAGAAGAATGAGGAAGAAAGTGGACGAGCGAATCAGAACTTTAATTGAAAATGGCGTCAGAACAAGGCATAGGTCTATGTTCATCATCATTGGCGACAAGTCCCGTGACCAGGTCTTTTTATATTATAGGTCCCTCTCTATTTGAACCGTTTTGGGAACTCCATTTAATGGAAAAGAGTTAAAGAGTAGTGCAATTTGAGTGCTTAATGCAGTCTCTACTGTGTGCAGATTGTAAATCTACACTACATGCTTAGCAAGGCACAGATTAAGTCCAGGCCAACTGTGTTATGGTGTTACAAGGACAAGCTTGAACTAAGCAGGTTCTGTATAAAATCAATGAAACTGTCTTGTGCGAATAAACTTTGTTTGAGTTATTCTGGATGAGTTTTACACTTGCTTGATTATAAATGTGTTAATGCAGTCACAAGAAAAAGCGTAGCAAACAGATTAAAAAATTGGTGCAGAGGGGTCTCTATGATCCGGAGAAAGGTGATTCGTTTGAATTGTTTGTGGCAAGTGGGGGATTAACTTATTGTTTATACAAGGATTCAGAAAGAGTTCTTGGCAATACCTTTGGCATGTGCGTGCTTCAGGTATCAAACACTTCCTTCCTGCTCAATTTTTTGTGCAGTTGTGCTTTCTAGGCTGTCTTTCTCTTTCCTTTTTCCAAGATAGATCAATTTTTCCATCATCTTCCAATTTAGGATTTTGAGGCGTTGACACCTAATCTCCTAGCAAGAACAATAGAGACAGTGGAGGGAGGAGGGCTGGTTGTTTTGCTGCTTCGTTCTCTATCCTCGCTGACCAGACTGTACACCATGGTGATGGTATGAACATAGATTCATCAGTGTTGATATTCTTGTTTTTTTTTTCTTTTTTAATTTTCAATTCATTTGGCTGATTATAAGTGTTGTTTTAAGCTGTAGTTGGTACTCCCTTCTTTTGATGATATTTGTGCCCTGTGACCAGGACTTTGATTTCAGGATAGTCATTTTGTTTTTTCTTTTCTGCATTGCATTTATTGGAGTTCATAGACTTTCATGAAATATTAGATGTCCTTCTCATAAAATCTTGTTTTATAAAAAGGGGTATTGGTCATTAATTGAGTTAGCTGTGTTAGCTAATGGTTTCATTACATGCATTTGAAATGGATTTGATATCTCTCTTGACTCGAGTTGATGGTCTTTATTATATTTGTGTTGTTTCCTTTATTTTATTTTATCTATTATTCTTATTGGAGGATTTCTTGTCCTTGTTAGTTGTTAAAGTTATTTTATTTCCTTTTTCTTAATAAATTCATTTTATATAAAAAATATACGGTAAATTTAGCCATAACATGATATCTAAGTTAGCATACGTAATGTTGAAAAAATAAAAATAAAAATAAAAGAATGGAAAGAACTACTGTTAGATAATAGAATAAAGAAACACAAGAAAAGAGGATTTCTTGAAAGAGAAACTGAAAGCACAAAATCTAGAACAAGAAAGGCACATCAACTAAGTAGTTAACTGACTTCTAAAATCTATATATTTCCTCTCTAAATAGACACGAGCTGGTGAGCTCCATAATGAGGCTAAGTAGACCTCTGTATCCCACAAAAATTATAAAGTTTATGCATGAAACTTCTAGCATTTCTGTCCATGCACAAGCACCATATAACAAAATAAGACACTGCACGCCAACTTGTATCCCTTGTTACTACTCCCCTCCTTGGTAATTTTTTTCATCGTTTTGAATTATAAAATCACATAAGGAATCAGATTTGTGGTGGATATAAGAGACACCCCCAAAAGTTCTTTCTGTGAAGAACAGCTTCTCTGCAAGCAAAAACTTCCACCAATTTTAGTCCATTTCTCAACTATAATATTTCTCATTTTGTCAAATCCCTAACCTATAATTGTTTTAAAATGCATATATATATATATATATATATATATATATATATATATATCATGAAGGATAGATGGCCCTATATGTTTGATCAGGGCTTCAGTAAAATAAATGTATTGTATGTGAGAAGTAAATATTGCTCCTAAAAATAATTATTTTTGTTGGGCTCTAGTAGAAATGATTGCATTGTTCTCATTCTCCAAGCACTTTTCATGGAAACCTGAAAACCAGAAATTTACATTTCTATGGTTAAGTAGACGAGCCATTGCTTACCATGCTACTTTTCGTTAAAAGTCTCATTCAACTTGCATGTTGATTACTGATTGCAGGATGTCCATGATAGATTTCGAACTGAATCCCATTCCGAGGCTGCTGGGCGCTTTAATGAACGGTTCTTATTATCACTTGCTTCTTGCAAGGCATGTGTGGTCATGGATGATGAACTGAATATATTACCAATTTCATCTCACATAAGGTCTATTACCCCAGTTCCTGTTAAAGAGGTACTCGCATTACATCTTCAACAAAATATTTCTTTTTCTCTTTTCTTTTTTGATTGGGTTTGCATATAGTTTTGGGTTTTAATGCATGAAAAAAAAATGTTTTTTTTTTGCTGAAAAATGAGTACCTCTGGTACTCATTTATATATATGCTACTTACTTTTGCTGAGCAAAAAAAAAAAAAGTTTTGGCTTTTAATGCATGAAAGACCTAATGCCAAAGTGAGCATAAGTGCAAAACAAATCATTTTTTTTTAAAATATTTTTGCAGGTTTTAAATCTGACTTTAAATTAAATATGTAATGTGTCTTGATTGATGTTTCTGAAGATTCTGGTTCAAACAGGTCCTTTTGCCTCTCTCACAAGAATCTGGAAAAATAGTGTCCTACTTCCTATATGTTTTGCTTTCAGTATATGATATAGGCACTTCAGAGTCTTTGTGATAGTTTGGAAGCATCCGATGAATGTTCAGATATTTGTACTTGTAAAGATGTCGGGGAGAGATAATACAGATAGGAGCATGAAATATGGAAGAGACTAGATAGAGTAATTCTGTAATGGGAAGGAAAGTGGTGGTCATATTTAATGCTAACATAATTTTAAATTTTATTCCAAAAGTGTCCTAAGTTTAAATATTGTAAGTGATGGTCTCATTTAATGTTAATACTCATAGTTCAATGAGTGGGTGTCTTGTAAATAGAGTTAGCAATAAATTAAGGATATAAAAGACATTTAACTCTGAATAAGTTTGAAAACTGGTCATTGTTGCTCATAATTAGGACCAAAGAAAAGTACTGTTTGTTGCTTATATATAGGACCGGAGGTAGTATTATATACTACTAGTACTAGGTTAAGGATGCAGTATAAAGTACATCTAGACTCCGCCCACATACTCTTAAGTCTCCATAACTCTTAAAAATACTGATTAATTTTCACTCTTGATCTTCCATTGGGATGCAATGTTCCTCATACTTAGTGTCAGATGCTTACTCGTTGCTGATAAAAAAAAAGATGTTTGTTGTTGAAAACACTATCATGATAATTGTTGGAGCTAATATTTTCTAATTTGTGGTGTTGTTTGTACTTTTTCATGTAGTTAGACATTTCGTAAATTTTGGTTTTTGATATTTGAATAACTGCTAGTCTTACACTCTATTCTAGCTACATCTAATTGTAACATGGGCTTGCAATTTTTTAATCATAATACCAAAGCCATTTAAACTATATTGTAAGCTTTTTTCCTTCTCTCTTGGCACCAAGCAAGATGCTTGTGTCTTACTTTCTTTAAATTTTGGTGGGGTTATATGTAATGTTTTGTCTCTGAATTGATGCTGTAGGACTCTGACGAACTCTCAGAAGCAGAACAGGACCTGAAGAACCTTAAAGAACAACTAAATGAAGATTTCCCTGTAGGGCCATTGATTAAGAAGTGTTGCACATTGGACCAGGTAGGTTTGTTTACCTCAACTTTGCATTTTCTACTTTGACCAACCAAATTGGTTTTTGGGTGGTGGATGCGAGCAAGTTTTATATGATTTTTGTTAATAGGGAAAAGCTGTCGTGACATTTCTGGATGCAATTTTGGACAAGACACTTCGTAGTACTGTTGCATTATTGGCTGCTCGTGGTCGTGGGAAATCAGCTGCTCTTGGTTTATCAGTTGCTGGAGCTATAGCTGTTGGGTACTGTGCCTTCTGGACAGATATATATTTATATGGACAACTATATTTATATGGACAACTATATTTTTAGTATCTTATAGAAAATTCTGTGTGTAGGTATTCAAATATCTTTGTGACTGCACCCAGCCCTGAGAATTTGAAAACCTTGTTTGACTTTATATGCGAAGGTTTTGATGCTCTTGACTACAAGGTACTAGTTCTTTCCCTTGTTGACAGCTATAACCCTTATTGGTTAATTTATTGGGAAAAAAATCAAGTTTCACATTGGCTAGAGATAGTGCCAAGATAGAATATATAAGTGGGGGACAACCTTTAACTTTGGTAATTAAGTGAGCAAAAGTTCCAAGGATGGCAACTGGGCAGTTTAATTAAGTAACCACTGGCATTTATATTTGATTTCTCTATTGTTCATTACCCATCTAAATCCTAATGTAGTGCATATTTGGATAATTTATCTGCACAAAAGTGAAGTTAAAAAAAGGTGACCCAGTACACCCTTGCTAAACGTACCAGCTTTTTTTCAAACAGTTTTTATCCTTAAAAAAGCCTTTTATCACAATTTAATCTTTTCCAAAATACACTTTAAGAGTGCTACTGTTTCCAATGTCAATAGGAACATATTGATTTTGATGTGGTGAAAAGTGCGAATCCTGAGTTCAAGAAAGCTACTGTAAGGATCAATATTTACAAGCACCACAGACAGACAATTCAGGTAAGTTCATTGAACCTTTTGCATTAATTACTGTTAAGGGAACTTACTGTTGCTGTGAGGTTAGCAGTTAATTCTGGACTTATTTTCCATCTTAATTTCTATCAGTATATACTGCCACATGAGCATGAAAAGCTTTCACAAGTTGAACTGTTGGTTGTTGATGAAGCAGCTGCTATTCCACTGCCAGTGGTGAAGTCTTTGCTGGGCCCATATCTGGTCTTCCTGTCTTCTACTGTTAATGGGTATTACTAATGTTTGTTTTTGGTGAAATTTTCCATATATCATGCCAAATGCAATGTTTTGTTTTTTGTAAACAATTATGATTTTTTTTTGTGACCTCATTAGTCAATTTTACGTATCCTCATGTGGCTTAATTACTGAATTTTTTTTTGTAACTCATTGAAAGTTATGAAGGCACTGGACGCTCTTTATCACTAAAACTTTTGCAGCAGTTGGAAGAGCAAAGCCATGTGTCTGCTAAGAGCACAAAGGACACTGGTACTTATTTGTGCTCAGAGCTTTTAGAAGTCAGTTTAAATAAATAATGTGCATGTCATGTGCTGTTTTGTATGGAAACACAGTCTAAGTGGATTATGAAATTAAGATAATTGGTTTTCAATGTTCTGTTAAATGATTGTAATACAATATTTTCAAGGTCCATGTGCAATATTGCTAAATCTTGAATTATATGTTTCAGGTCGTCTGTTTAAGAAAATAGAATTGAGTGAATCTATCAGATATGCTTCTGGGGATCCTGTTGAAAGCTGGCTTAACTCTCTACTTTGCTTAGATGTTTCAAACGCCATCCCTAATATTAGCAGGTTATATCAAAAGCTTATTTCATATTTCCTTGGAAAATGAGACCATTTTTGTCTATCTCCATTTACTGTTTTTCTCCTGAAATCAGGTTACCTCCACCCAGTGAGTGCGATTTATACTATGTTAATCGGGATACGCTCTTCTCCTATCACAGAGATAGTGAATTATTTTTGCAGGTAAAGTCAGATTGATCTGTTTATGTAGGTGGTTTGTGATTGATATTTTCATGTGTTCAAATGCTGTACTAAAATATTCTATTATTGCAGCGAATGATGGCCTTATATGTTGCATCTCATTACAAGAATTCTCCAAATGATTTGCAATTGATGGCGGATGCTCCAGCACACCACTTATTTGTACTGCTTGGTATAATTGTTTTTCTTTCTTGTTATTCTTCTTTTTAAATTGACATCACTCGAATTAGTCTTATAATAGTATTTGTGTGACAGGACCTGTTGATGAATCAAAGAATCAACTTCCTGATATTTTGTGCGTCATCCAGGTTTGCATCTTTAGTATAAATCACCCTATTTTTCTGCTGCATTTTTCGCATATGGCCTGTCTCATTGGCTTCCATGATGGGGTTTGGCTTATTTGTTTTGTCAGAACCTGTTTTGTCCAATTAATGATATTTTTTTGGTTTATTTCACACTGTTTGATTATGATGGGGGAAATTGTTGACTTGTTTCTTGTGATGTGACCCATTATGAAGCTACAAGCACACAACATATTGTGGAAGCCGTGGGAAAGTTATATTGATATTGATATTATCTACAGATTCAGACACTATCTTTATATTGGTTTAGAATTAGAATGCTTGAAGCTTTGGGGTTCTCTTTGTTTAATATTGATGCTTGATAGCGCATATCATTTTTTTAATCAGATATGTGAAGTTGCTGTATATGCTTGAGTTCTGATTTATGCCTCTGCTTTATCATGCCACTCAAAATTTGTATTGGAGCACTAATTACAGTATTTCAAATTTATGGTGGTTGCATGATTTCCTTCATTCAAATAAAACTTTTGCCACCACCCACTCCTTTTTTTTTTTTTAATTTTGCTTAATGTTAGCTTTAAATTTGTTATTATTTATGGTTATAGTACAGATGATTATGTTTACTATCCCGTCTTCTGTTTGTCTTTTCTTTATGACTTTCTATATTCCGCAACTTTGATTTACAGGTTTCCCTTGAGGGGCAGATTTCTCGTAAGTCAGCAATCCAAAGTTTGACTGATGGTCATCAACCTTTTGGAGATCAAATTCCATGGAAATTCTGTGAGCAATTCCGAGATACAGTTTTTCCCTCACTTTCAGGTGCTCGTATTGTACGCATAGCGGCACACCCAAGTGCCATGAGGGTAACTTTTATATTCTGCTCTGGCATATGGTTTAACCAGATTCTGCCAAAGTTGTAACTTATTTCTTTTATTTCAGCTTGGATATGGTTCACAAGCAGTTGAACTTTTAATTCGGTGAGTGCATGGTTGCTTTCTTGTTTCAATTGGAGTGATGTTCATTTTATCTTTTCCTTTTTACACAAGGTTCCATGAGCATAGAATGCTCTTCAAAAGTTTTTAATTTAATATTTGATTTGGTTTGGGAGGAGCCTTGGTTCAACAATATGATAGAAAATATCTGATATTTGTGTGTACAGTCAATTATTGTTCTAATCAAGCCTTGTTATTAGGATTTTCATTATTGTAATTGATGCAGTATAGTGACTCTCTATTTGACACTCTTTATGATTGGCTGAAATTTATTGGAAATCACCAATTTTGGTGGGTCCCACTTCTCATTTAATGACTCTTTTGATTTAATAGTGGGACCCACCAAGTTTGGTGATTTCCAATAAATTTCAACCAATCTGGAATAAGTATTAGAAAGAGTGTGTAGAGAGTATTGCTAGCATTCCTCTAAATATATTCTTGTGTGGTCTGATCATATTACACAGAATTCCAGCATACGCTGTTTTCTGCTGTAAGCCCACTGCCTTGGGACCTGGTGGCCTTAGGTTCTAGTCATATAGGCAACCTCTATGTTTATGGGGGTAAGCCTATGCACTTTTTACCCTCTTTAGACCCCACAATGTTGGGATGCACAGGGCCGCCAAAGAAATGATTTGTCTTGTGTATGAATTGTCCTGTACATTCAATGTTGCTTTAAGAGAAGCTGTAATTTGGTGCTTCATTATATAGTCTTTTTTTATATATGCCAAAATGTTAAATGCAGAACATCATCTGTTAATAATTTACGTCACTGTCTGCAGCTACTATGAAGGACAAATTACTCGTATTTCTGAGATTAATGTTGAAGATAAAGTACAGGCTCCACGACTTAGAGTTACAGAAGCTGCAGAGAAAGTATGTTACCACTGAAAGTCCCTTTTTGATTAGGTTTAGTTAGTTGTGTTCATGAAAGTGTCTGAAAGTTATGTATATTATGATGGTATTGGAATTATCTAATATTCCTTTCAGTCCAGCTGACTGGCATCTGTAAGATCAAGATTGAACCAGTAAAGACAGCATTTTCATAATTGAGAGAAAATGTCATTCGTACTAGTTATATTAAGGACATGTCCTAAAATACGACTTAACCTTAGAGGAGGCTTCGGAATTCAAATAGTTCTATCAAGATGGAGTTGATTTGGTTCTTCAATTTTTTTTATTCTGCTTTTCCTTTCAATCAGCTTTGACATGCACTGCCCAACTTTTGTAACTATGGGCTTCTTTACATGGGAGATTATATTTTCTTGCTCTTGATAAAATAAATGTGATTTAATGACTGTTGTCCGTTGATACTGTCTGCATAAACTTACGAAGTGTTTGATATTCATGCTAATGATGCTATGGTCCTAATTTTCCTTTTGTAGCATTCATGGTGTCTCACATGGAATATATCTTTTAATTGTATATTCTACTTTTTTTTTTTTCGAAGAAAGATGTAATATTTTCTTGCTTCTTTCACTGGCTTTGTTTGATTTCATAGAGAAAGACAAACATTACTTTTAGACAGGTCCTTGGTTTCTTTTAGCTTTTAGATATTAATGACTGAATTCAAACATACAGTGCAGGGTGCATTTGAGCAAGAATGGCAGGCTATATTTGATTTGTTATTTTCTGTGCCTTTTAACTCTTAACAATTTATGTTTATCCTTTTCAAATATGCTTTACCTTTTTCATGATACTACTATGGAATATGGATTCAGGTTTCACTACTTGAAGAAAATATAAAACCTAGAACAGATCTTCCTCATTTGCTAGTACATCTGCGTGAAAGGCAGCCAGAGAAGCTCCATTACATTGGTGTCTCCTTTGGGCTAACTTTGGACCTTTTACGCTTTTGGAGGAAACATAAATTTGCTCCTTTCTACATTGGCCAGATTCCAGTTAAGCTTTATTTATTTTTCAAGCAGTAGATAAGACTGAATTTATTTTTACAAGTAATTAACATGGTTCTTCAACTTGATAGAATACTGTGACTGGTGAGCATACATGCATGATCCTGAAACCCCTAAACAATGATGAAATTGAAGCTGATGGATCAAATCAGCTGGGCTTTTTTAGTCCATTTTACCAAGGTGGGTTCATCTTCCTATGCTGTTGTGATCTTTGTGTTTGATATTTATGATTCATTTTGTGAATGGTTGATGATTTAGCTCGCTACTTGTAGATTTTAGACAACGATTTGCTAAACTTCTTGCTTCCACTTTTCGTGGCATGGAATACAAGCTTGCTTTGAGGTTAGTATTAAGAATTTAGTAGTTCACTGTTATAAATTATTAGATAGTGATTTTGGATATTTTGGAGTTCATTGAATTCTGGGGAACTAGGATTATGTGCATATTGATTAATAAGATTTTCCACATCTTTATTTTATCATTTTGATAAAAGAAGTATTGGTAGAGGAGAAGATGAAGTGCAAAGCAGAGGGGTAACCGAACAAAACAAAAGACTTGAAAGAAAAAGAACTTAATATTTCAGTGTATTTAGAATACAAGCTCTAATCCCCGTTTTTATAGGCTAAATGGCTGATGCTAATTAAGGGAAATAGGGGAAAACATAAGAAAGGAAATGGGAAAAGTATTAAAGATTCAATGTGATATTTATTTAATCCTAATAATATCAAAGATATTTACTAGACTCCCCCTCAAGTTAGTAAATGGATATCAGTCATTCCCAACTTGCTAGTAAGTTCTTGGAATCCCGTTGTAGGGAGCTCCTTGGTGAATGCATTTGCCAATTGGACCCCCAAAGGGATGTAAGGTGTAGTTATAAGACTGCATCTATAAGTGAATATTTTAAAACTCTAGGGCTTTAGAGTTTCATGAACTCTAGGATATACATTCCTCATTTACATCTCTATTTTTCTGAATGCTTATTATCATGATAATTTATCCAGCATAATAGATCCCAAAATCAATTTCAAGTGCCAAGACCCTACGGAGACCTCGTCTGATAAATGTCTGCAGTCGGTCAGAGGTTATTTATCCCCACATGATATGAAGCGATTAGAGGCATATGTTGACAACCTGGCTGACTTTCATCTGGTAAGAGCTCAAGTGATGGATATGATACCATACCAATCAGTTTTTCTAGATGGTTTCTTGAAGATGACATCTAATACTCTACTTAGTTCTTATTTATAAGACCCAAATCAGAAGAGATGTTTGTTCCTTTTTATAAGACATTAGAAGAGAGAGGAGTATTAATGACAAAGGTAATTTTGGGAAAAAATATAAATTCAAGACAAATTTTCTTAATCATAATGAATCAGGTAATTATATCTTATAAATACGAATGAAGGTTGTACTATTTTGGTAATTGAAAATTGTTGTTCTCTACTCCTAATGGCTCTCACTTCCTTGGTAAAAGCCTAAAAGGTGATCCCTTTTTCAATTTTCAAAGTAGAAGTCTATCTTGCTCCCACCCCACCCCCACCCAAAAAGTGCCTTAGTTTTTTTTTGCCCTAATATATTTTTACATAGTGTAATTTTCATTTAATTTGACATGGTTAAAGTGAGTAATAATTTTTGATTGGATAAACTGCAGTGACCAGACAAATTAAATCAACATTTACGTGATTTTGCATGACATGTATGGCCATCAATATGTGAGAATCGTGATGAGCGACTTAAATGGCATTTAAGATACTTCAGTGTGGTGAACTGATGTAACTTAAAGCATCTTGCACTATGTCACTGCTAAAGTTGTCATGTAACTGTGCCAAGCATAGTCCATTGAAATAACATAAGTCTGATTGGTTATGCAAAAATCGGTTCGGTAAAAATACCAAACCGAACTGGTTTTGAATCATTTTAACCGATTCAGTTTTATATTTAAATAGTTGAACTGGTTTAGAAAACTGATTTTGAACCAAATTGATTTTGAACCAGTTTTAAACCGGTTCTAAGAACTGAACTGGTTCCGGACTGTCTTTTTTTAAAAAAAATTATCCAGGTGAAAACCAATTCGGTTAACCAAACTGGTTTTGTAAAAACAATTCGGTTAACTGAACTGGTTTTTCAAAACAGTGTAGTTATTTTTTTCAAACCAGTTCGGGTGAAAACCGGTTTAGTTTTTTGGTTACAATCCGGTTCAGCCCGAACCGTTTTATTTGCACACCCATAATTCTGATTATCTGTTCAAGAAATTTGGGTGCTTTTAAGTTTGATCTTGAGCCTTTTCTCTTTTACAGATTTTAGATTTGGTTCCAACCCTTGCACATCTGTACTTCCAAGAAAAGCTCCCAGTTACATTGTCGTATGCTCAAGCTTCTGTGTTACTCTGCATTGGTCTGCAGAATCAGAACATTTCATACATTGAGGTCTGTTTATCAACTTATTAATTTGTTTAGTTGTAATATTACACTCAGATGACTATTTAGCACCTGATGCCTTGTACATCAAAGCAATAAGGATAACATAAAGCTGAATCCTATTAAGTTAATTTATATGCACTTATGCAGTGCTAGTGTAATTTTTTGTACTGATATCAAATAGGAGTTCACTTAGCTACCACATTATAATAATGAATAGGATGATGTGGTGATAGGATGAATTCCTATTGAATAAAAACAGTTTTATATTGATTGTGCATATAAATTAAATTCAAATCCTATTACCAGATATACAATAACAAAATCCTTATCTCACTAGGTGAGGTTGGCTACATGGATCATGTGTTCTAGAAAATATACTCAGCCTTCTTTTGAAATTTATCAATCATTGGTCAGTTTATCATGATACAGACAGTGTTATCAATGGCAGAACATGGTGGAAGGCTGAAATTCTGACACATAAGCACACCATTGCACTTTATGGCACTGCTGTGGAGACCTCTTCACAAATTGGCTATGGAAGTTGGTAAAAAATTCGCCGCACCATTCCACCATGGCTGCTATTTAACAACACAGGATACACATTTTCTATCAGATCAATGAGTCAGTCTATAATTTGTTGCATGATTTTGTTTGAGGTTTGAGTTTGCCTGTTTGATATCTTCTCCCATTGGTGTCTTTTCAAAAAGATGGAATCACATTCTCTTATATGCCCTTTTTTTAACAGGGACAAACGAATTTGGAAAGGCAAACAATATTGTCTCTATTTATAAAGGTTATGAAGAAGTTCTACAAATATCTAGATGGCCTTGCATCCAAGGAGATTCAATCAACCTTGCCAAGACTGAGAGAAGTAAGTTTCTTAATGACAATTTACCTTGTGTATTCCATGGTATGGTGCTTTCAGTAGAATTCATAGAAAATTTTGGTTAGTGAACTCACTTCTGCTGCAGTGTGTTTAGGAACACATTCTAATTTGTGCTTCCTTTTTTATCATTTACTAATCTTGTGCCTCTTCTTTTTCCCTTCTCTTCTGGGTTATGTTCTGTTTTGTCCGTAGATTGTCATGGAACCTCATAGTGTCGCTCTGGAGGAAGATCTCAATAGTGCAGCTAAACAAGTTGAGGTATGTGCCTTCACCTTTTGTTTTTTTGTTTTTGTCAAAAATCCCTACCCCGAATCCCATCTTTGCTTGTTTTCACCTCCGGTTTTCATAGCTCATATTTTCAATGATTGTCACTGGATAGGATGACATGAAATCAAAAGCAGAAGCACCCTTTACTCCCGAATTGCTCCAGCAGTATGCCATTGAAGATGGAGAATCTGGTTTTGAGACTGTTTTACAAAATAATGGTGGAAAAATACCCACAGGTGGTCTTATTAGCGTGAAATCCAGCAAAGTGCTGCATGAAAAGGAGAAGGGAAGCCATAAGAGTGACAAAAAGCGGAGTAAAGATAACCACAACCATAAATCAAGCAAAAGGAAAACATTGTTGGATTGACCATGGGAAGAACCACCCAAGATAAAACTATGATTATTTCAGGGATTGTTGGTCCTTGAGTCAGAACAGCAATATAAGAGCAAAGTGAACGGCCAAATTGAAGGGGATCGGAATCCACCGACAAGAAGCTCGGTTCATATTCTTCATAAATTTCAAGTGCAGGATTCTGTATTATTGCTGCTATACTTTAATTTATTTTGTTTTTATTTTTTTTAATGGGAATTAGTGGGCAACATTAGTATAAATGAGACGGCTGCAGAGAAATATGTCAATATGATATAATTTTACCAGCCTTTTTTGGCGGCTTAAACGGATAGTATATATATGCGTTTTTCCAGGAAAACATATATTGTAAGAGACTGATCTGACGGTCTTGTGATCAATGATACGATACTAGTGAGGTGTTGCGCCTGACATTAATGGAGTGTAAATACGAATGATAATTTAGGGGTGTAAAGAGGATTGAATTGACCCACTAGCCTGGTTGACTCAATCCAAGATCAAAGACAGAATCGAGAGAGAAAAAATTAATTAATGTGGCATTTTAAGTTTGGTTTATAGTCATGAAAAAAAATGAATTCCTGACTCAATATTTTTAGATAAAATTTGTTTTAAAATACGTATATTTGTAACTCGAAGATGGAACCTTGAGAATTTTATCAGCCATCGAACCCTAACAAATACGAACTACATTTAGACACTGACAAGAAACAAAACCAATTAACTTTCTTTGAAAATTGAATCTGCATGTGTGCTGAACATTACCGGATAGAGATTATAATTCTGATGAGTTCTCGGCACAAATAATAATACAGCCATCTACTTTGGAACTTCAATTTGGACTATGGTATGTAAACTTGAACCCTCCGGAATTCCTAGGGGTGGATCTATGCATGAACAATTGTCAACAGTATATAGCTCCCACTCTTTAATTTCACATTTGTCTAGTGCAGCAACTATCTTTGTCCTCTCTCTGTCATTTGGAAATGCTCCATCTGGACTAACAAGTACTGCCCCAGTATAAGATTGTCCTGCAACTCTAGCAGCACCACGATAATGGAACAAACCCCAACTAAGATTATCAGCCACATCCACAATTGTCCAAAACTCATTTGAAACAACTCCATTATCTAATACACTGAAATAGAATGTGCCAGGTACCTTACCTCTTCTGACTCTATATTTCCTCCTCCTCCAAACCAATTGGCCTTCCAATGTTTTTACCTGGAATACTGGTTCGTACCAAAATGACCCTTTTGCTTTTCCCCTATAGAACAACTGGTATTGGCATGGAAACTGATCATATGCTGGGTTCTGCCCTGCTACAACACGCCAGCTCCATTCCAAACTCCCCAACCATCCAACAAACAAATCTTCTGTCATTTCATAACTTAAGTTCTTCCCCCGGAACTTGATCATTGGAGGCACATATGGCTTGTCAGGGATTTCTGCTTCCAACTCAAGACAGTTGTTTTTCTGTAATACACATAGTGAAAAAGCCTCTAGATTTGCACTTTCATATGAAGCAATACATCGGTAGTTACAAACTTGATCAACGGGACTACACTTGTTCAAGCATTGAAGAGCTTTTCTACAATTGGGATCCAACAAGCAATTAAGTACCTGACGACCACAGTTCTTCAACATACAGTTCAGGGTAGAAAAACCTTTAGCTCTCAAGTTCTTCAATACTGGAACGGGCCTTATATAAGCATTGATTAGTACCAGCAAACAGAACCTTATATCATCAGAATTATGTCGATCCCATGCTTCAGATACAGTCTGCACTACTTCATATGATTCTTTAGCTTTCTCAGATTGAGAATTTCCAAAAAAGTTTCCAAACATACTTCCTCTCACTTCACTGGGAACATCATAGCCTCCTAATTTGTTTTTCAAATCCGGTGAAGAGTCAAGGCATATTACATTTTCAATAGTTTTTCTGTTGTTATTAATCCACTCAACAGATTCCTTGTTTGTAACAGCAACAATAACCAATATATCAGCATTCAGTAATTCTCTCTGGAGTTTCATGGTCATCGGTCCATTAGATATAATACATTCATCTGTAAATACAAGAAGTTCATACCCTTCATCAACCCATTTCAATCTCTTTGCCTGGTAAAAAAAGGAAATATTAATGGGACTGGACCCAATCAAAAGATAAAGTATGCTATTCATATGAGAAATATTATGACAAACATAGTACATATGCAGTAAGATACATTACACGAAGATATACAAGATTTCTGTCACAGGCAAAAGCTGCATGTTATCCAGCCAAATTCAAAACCAATAAGCCATAATAATAATATCACAAGCACAAACTCCCAATTTGCTAGCCATATATGTTGTACCTGTTGTCCTGTGGTCCAAGTAAAAGGGTCTGATCTCTTTATCTGTCTTGGGTATTTATGTGCAAATTTCTTTTTCAATTCTTAACTTGTTATTTAGAAAGAGATATTTTCAGCTACGATTTAAGGTCAAGTCTTTTTAATTGGATTGCAGCGCTTAATAGAATTAAAACCAAATGACATGTTGCAGGTTCAATTCGAAGGCCATCAAAGGCGGTTTCCTTGATATGTGTGGTGCAAGCACTACTAAATCAGTTCCTCACTTGTACTTACATTGTTTAGTTGATCTTTCTTCACAGAATTCTTTGTTTGCCCTTTTGGAGAGTGTTTGATGTGATATAGGTCCTTGGAGTAGCCTTACTGAAAAGGCCAAATTTTTGTGGCAATGTTCTGGAGTTTTAACTCTCAGATCTTTAAGGAGATTTCTTATAGGCTTATAGGCTTCAATTGGGTGTAAAGCACATGACCTCTTCAAAGGGGTTTTCCCTTGCAGATATGTTGAGGGATCAAGCAGTTTTGCCTCATGGATGTTTTCTTTCTTTTTTGTTAATATTGTTATCTAATGAATCATGTAATTCAAACAAAGTCCACGAGAGGCTGAAGTAAATTACTCTGAAGCTTAGGAAATTATCATGTGTGCTCCAAATGTTCACTCAATGCAGCACACTATTTCCTCCTCTTTCTCCTCCTCCACAAATAGTTCACATTTGCTAAATACTTAAACAACTTTCTCTATTTCAATTCATCAAAATTGTCCACTGCAAGCATCCTAGTTCTCTCTCAAAACAAATTCCCGAAATATTGAACCACGAAAAAAAAAACTCAGAACATATTGCTAAGTGCTAACAATCATCGACAAGATGTTTTACACTATTGTCATGCATTAAACAAGCACTATAAAATAAAAACAAGAGAGAGAGAGAGAGAGAGAGAGAGAGAGAGAGAGAGAGAGAATAATTAACATTTGGATCCATAAAAGTTGAGGTTGCTGGCAAAATAAATAATTAACTTATTAAATTAAACAACTCAAACTCATTGAATTCGATATAATAACTGAAGGAAAGAGAAGTTATATAAGCTAAGGAGTGATAGGGTACGTAACAGTGTGAAGCATGACTTGTTCCCAAGATGCGGACTTGAGAGGGCTGGCAGCTCCGTTGCCAACCACAGCCACCATCCTCACCGGCGGCGCGGCGATCTGCTCCGCCGTCAGGGCGGAGAAGACGGTTGTCGGAGGGCGAAAGCGAGTTTGTGGTGGTGAGGGAAAAGAGAGCGAGGCATGGGTATGATATTGATGGTGAAAAGGATAAGTGAAAGAGAAAGCGTTGTTATGAAGAAACTGAAAACCAATTGTTTCAACATTTTTTAGTTGCAAATTCAGAGACATGTAAACGGGATTCTCTCTCTCTCTTAAAAAACACGAAATTGAGATACGAGATATGAGAGTGTTTCCACAACACAACACAGCATTAACATTAACGATTAACCATTTAACCTTAACCAACCATTGCATTGATAACCAATCACAAAAGTCCTACATTCTCCTCCTTTCTTGATTCCAGAAACCTCAAGAGTTTTTATTTATTTATTTATTCAGGTTAAATTAAAAATTTAATCACATACGCATACACTATTTTTCAATTTAGTTTCTATTCGCAAAAGCTTTACCCTAATTTCTTTTTAGACTAATCCGTACCGTTTATCAACATTGCGACCATATTATTACAGTATTTATTGTTACAGGGCATAAACTGCATGTTTTTGTTACCTTTTGAATTACTCCATATAGTCTTTTTTTTTCTCACTGAAACTCCATAAGTAATTATTATCTATAATTCAATTATCCTAAAGGAAAAACCAAATATTATTTGAAAATAAATTAGATAAACAATCAATTTCATTCTTAAAACGTGATACATCATCCTTTAGTTTATAAATAAAACTAATATTTTTTTTAAAAAAAATTCTAAAAGCACAATATGTCACTCATTTTAATTCAAAATTTAAATAGTTGCATAATTTACTAAAATAACAATAATAGTTAAGTTTAAGAATTAAAATAAAAAATAATAATTTATTTTAACATTTATAAAAAGTAATACGACGATACTTCACATTTTCAAGAATTAAAATGATAATTTATTCAAAATAAGTTCACTTATATACATAGTAACTATATTTAAATATATTAAGACCAAAAAAAGAAAAACTTAATTCTTTTACCCCCAATGAAATCATATACCAAATGAACCCCCTATTAAAAATTTACTCGAGAAAAATATATTTAAATTGTCTTAAAACGCTTTCAATTTTCAAACACGACATTTAACAAATCCCTATTCCTTCTAAATAATACAATCACCATAACGTCAATTGTACAACACCTCCCAGGATCCACGATGTTTTTTTTTTTTGAAAACTTCCCACGATATTTGTTACTAGACAATTTTCATCAACTTCTTATTTAGAATGTTACACACACAAAAAAAGAAGGAATTCTGTACATGTAAATGTCTTCTTTCCAATGAAACAATAAAATGTATATAAAAAAAAACTAGCTATATATTCATGTCATATTTTAAGCGACTTCATATCTAAAGAAATAAGTTAAATTTGCTTTCAAATGGGAGTCATGATCCTTCCAGCATCATACCTCTGCCAATGAATCACAACTTGAACTGCTTAGCCTAGCACAATGTCTAAGAATCTGTAAACATGCGATGTTCATAACTTCATATTCCATAAAGATTATGAAACAAAATCTGGATTGATCGCGCACTTCTTTTAGGGTAGAGTATAAGGAACAGTTCATTTTAAATGTTGTAAGATTGTTTGCCAGGGTCGAGAATTTCAATTAATCGATGGATGGGATCCAATGGGAACAGCCATAATATCAAGAAAGAATAAATACTTGGGAAACATGACAGAAGAAAAATTTAGAAAATTTGATCCCCTCAACTTCCAGTTTAACATGGAATTTGAAATACAAAAAGACCTTGAAAAAACTCAAGAATCTTCAAACTGGCATCAATGTTGCACTTCAAACCAGTGGTGTCTACTTATTGAACACAGCATCATCATTATCCAAATGCAATAATTTCTAGTGTGCAAAAACATCCTTAAGACATTTAAAGGAAGTTTCTGATGTCCAAAGTTTTGACATCGACTGATTCAGGCTCATCCTTGAATTCCTCCCTGAAATGGCAAAAAAGACAAGGCAAAATCAATCCTACAATGGTTTAAAATTTCTATCCTATTGCACATAGAGACACGAGTGGAAAGTAATTCTAAAAGTAGAGAACAGAAGTCCAATTTCCAACGCATCAATTGGACAGTGTTATATTCATACGTTCAAAGTTCAAAAGCCATAAACCTACGGTGCAAGGAAAGGCCAAGCATCATCTTTGGGCTTTGGACTTGGGAGTTAAAATTAAGCAGAAAAAAAAGGTAATTATTATGTGCTTATCAATGATGTTCTGGGTCCAAAAGCATTAAAGAGAATTGGGGAGAAGGGGAAAATTCAAGAGCAAGAAATGATATCATTAGTAGTACCTCTTCTTTTGAGTTTCCATTGCCTCAAGAGCATCCTTCTTCAGCTCCTCCAGTTGTGCTTTGGCTACTTTAAGTTCTAGCTCCTCTTCATACTTCGGTAGATCTTCCTTTCGAATTCCAAGTCTAAGGTAGACCACCAAAGGAAGAAGGGGGGGGGGGGGGGGGGGGGGAGAGACAAAAAAGAGAGAGAAAGTAATTACAACCGAGTAATTTATTGCGCTCAACTGAAGAGCATAAAAACACTTCAGAATCCTCACCAGCAAATTAGGAATTTAAACAACCAAATGGAATACCCAATGCATAAAACTAAACATTGTGATGGAATTCTTCCTTCTACTCAATAAAATTTCCTCCTCTATATTTTATAGCAAAAATTCTTACCCTCTAAACCATCTAATGAAATGAGCATTTTCCCATATAATGAGGGCATAAATGCCACTCAACCATATAAAAATATTTATAAAATCAGCAACAATTAGAAGTAATTGCATGCTTATATTCCATGACAATGATGATGAAATAAAATCATCACAAAGACAGATTCAAAAGTTAGAATTTAGATGTCACATAATATTAGCTGAAGCCAACATATCAAAAATATATCAAGGGATATGAACTTACTTCTTATTAATCTTATCAAACTCAGCCAAGAGAAGGTCCATTCCTTTCTTATCATTTCTCAGTAAAGGTTTTTTTAAATCCTTTTCAACTTTGTCCAATGCATCTATCATCAGAGCCTCCGCACCAAGATCATCTGTAAGACCTCTCCTGTAAAAAAATGAACATATAAATATAATAATATATGTGCCCATGTAACAAGAACCCAACACATCCAGAAGCAAGGGATGCCATATGTTTCCTTTTATCTCAATTGTAACATATATATACACAAGTATAAAAAGACAACTATTAGGTAAATCCCAATAATAATTTAGGCTAGTCACAATTTGCAGAAAGAACAAAGCCATATGCAATTTTTAGAACTGGAGGTTTAAAACAAAAGCAAAGTCAAAATGGTGCATGGAATTGAAAAAATCATTTTACATATCACAAAATAATGAAGCTGGTATAAATGAAAAAGTAAAAGGGCACACTTTACATATCAATCATCACATATAGTTACAAAATGAAGAGTAGAGAGAATAGATCATCATCACACACTTGACTCTTATTTCCTTCAAAGTCAGAAGATAGGTCCGAGCATCTGGAATATCCTGTGTCTCAATTTCAATGGTGGATAGTATGTCTTGGGACTCCGACAATAAGCTTGCCCTGTAGAATGCACAAAAGATTGTAGGCATAACATAATTAAAACAACAAAATGTTGAGAAGAAATAGTCAGATAAAAAGAACAAGTTAAAGCAGAATCTCACTTCTCTCTAATTGTTTTCATGACCTTTGCATAATGAGAAACAGCAGCTGGATCTTCTGGGTCAATGGTGATTTTCTCCTTCTTTAATATTCCTATGGCGGTCTCAAATTTGTTCTTCACCTCCACAAAAATGTTCTTCAGCATCTCTTTCCCATTCAATCAAAGAATACGTTGTCAGGACGCAACATAAAAATAACAAAATTTCCATTGAAGATCAAAATGCATCTTTTAAAACTCTACAACTGTATAAGAGAACTCACCGTCTCCCTTAAGGGCAGGAGGGGCAGACTCTTTAGCAAAGTGACGAACTGGAATAGCATGCTCCTTTTGTAGAAGTATTTGACTGCCATAGATCTGTAAGAAAATGAAGAAAAATGAGCACATGACAAAAAAAAAAGTGGATAAACCACTAACATCATCACTTGCTAATTAATAAACAAAACTTATGCATATTAACGACCATGGAAACGTGAGTTTCATATCATTCATTTTCACACACCATTCCGCAACTCAACATGAGATAAATCACAAGCATCGTCACTTTTAAATTAATAAACCAGATTTATGCATATTAACCATCATTAAAACACGAGTTTCATATCACTCATTTCAACAAAATATGACAGATAAGTAACAAGCACCAAGACATTTTTTTTAATCGGGTGGCCATATCACAAATCCAAACAATAGAATAAGCGAAGAAAGAAAAACCTAATTGACCAAAAGAAATGGATAAACGAAATGTTAACCCTCGAAATCTAACGAATATTATCTCTTTTTCGAGTAATTTTGATTTTAAATTATCCAAAAGAAATGTATCGAAAGCAATGCAGATCCCGAGATTACAACAATAAAATCAAAAGTGAGAACGTGAAAAGGAAAAAAAACGCCATGAAGAATTAAAGTAGACAGAGAAGGAATTGGCATGAGAGATACCAATTTGGATTTGGAAAAGAGACGAGAAGAGAGTGCCATGAGCGACGAATATTGAGTTTTCTCACGAATGCGTGCGTAGTTAGGGCTTCTTCGTTTCACCTTTGATAATTCTCTCTCACCCTAATGAAATGAAATGAGTTTCACAGGAATCACAAAGGGAGTAATCAGGTACGGTACACCCCAGTTCTGGTGAACGGGCTTCGCGTTATATCTCAGCCGTTTGATATTCCTCCCACGTGATGCTCTCGCTCTTTTATACAAAGAAATGTTTTTAATTTTTAATTTTAATATAATATAATGTTGAATGTGAAAATTTTACACTATTACCATATAGAAATTATTTAAGATGTAAATTTTAAACAAATTATTGCAAAAATTAAAAATCTCATAATTTATTATTGAATATCAGTCCAAATTTTTTTATCGTAAATACATTCTAATTAGATTTATAAAAAAATCGTAAAAGTGATTATTATTCATTTATACCCAAAAAATAATGAAAATTTATTATTATACCTAAAAATTAATAATAACACAATGGCAAACATAATCGCTACAATAACAGTACATTATATATATTATCAAATTTAATAGGTATTATTTTTAAATTTAGGCATAATCTGGTTAATGTTGACAGTTCCAGTATATTAACATTTTCTTTATAAAAATAGATTAAAACATTTTATTAAAGAAAAAATAATATATTTTCAAAATTCTTTTATCTCTTTTTTTATCAGCAAATTTTCTTATCTTAGTTAATGACAGACTTTTGATACTTGTTTGAAAACATCAGGTATTTATTATTTATTTATTATAATTATTAATTATATTTTACATGTTGAATGTTGTTAAGACTACTTTTCATATTTTTTTTTATAATTTGACGAAAAATATCATATGAAAATTAAATGACAACCACTCCCATGTCACAATTTTTATTTTTATGAAATTTTGCATAAACGTCAATTAAAAATGTCATTTCCCATATGGAAAAAAAATTAAGGAATATGAAAAGTAACTTGTACATTTTTTTAATAAACGTTTATTATAGAATGGCGTATTTAGACATTTCGCTTCAATAGGTGCTGGTAGATATTGCCTAAAATCAAATTAAAACATTGTACTATTTATTAAATTGAATGTTCATAATTGCTTTGACTTTTATACCAATATATCGTTTAGATTATGTAATCAAATTAACTTTTATATGCGATATTATTAAAACAAACGTTAACTAGTGTACTTAGCGCATAAGAAATTTAAAATAATAATTTTATTATGTATAAAATTATATTGTTCATAATTTTTTTTATTCTTTTATGATTTTTATAATAATTTTTTTCTAATTCTTTAATCAATATTAAAAGAATCAAGGGAATTAGGGAAGTCAGGAATCCCTTAACTGATACATTTGGGGTCAAAAAAGTTAATTGCTGTAAAAAAAATATAATTAGCAACTTCGATGTCCAAAAAGTGGCTCCTGTGGAAGCATTAATGTTGTCTTTAATCATGCCTTCACACATTAAATGTGACAAAACATCTCATGTTATATGATACAGATCCTATAAACATATACCTTAAGAAAATTATTAGTTAAGAAATTAATAAATAACTTTTAGAAGTTACGATGTTGAATAAAATGGTGAGAATATATCATTAGTATTTTTCAATAATTTTTAGTGTTCTAAAAACAACTTGTTATAATTCTCCTTGTGATATTCCTGAAACTAAGAAACATAATTATTTTTGTGAATCAACTGCAAAAAGTTGTATAAAATACAGCAGTTTTTATCTAATTTCTGCAATACTTCAGCAATCAACAGGTACTTTCTGCTATGCTTGAATTAGTAAAAGAGGATAGAATGAAAGGGAATGTAAAATGAAGTAGGAATATAATGAAAATTAGTGGGATCTATTTCATCTTTTACCTTCACTTTTCTTTCGCTTCAATTTGGGAGTAACAAGATGGAATTGAAATTTTGTTTCATTCCATCATAACAATCCAAACAGAGATGGGATGAAGGTTTTATTCCATTACAATTTAGTTCATTCCATTTCATCCCCTCTCGTTCCATCAATTCAAAAATGCATTAACCATGAACGCGATAATAAACAGATTTCCTTAAACAAATTGAAAAGATGAATGACTAATGATGCAGCGAAACAAATACAAACAGAAATACAAATAACAAGCATTCCATTCAGTACATTTTTTTTTTGACAATGCATATAAATATATTTATGTTAGTAATAAAAGTCTATATTTAGTCCAGAGTGTTGTAGAAACAAACTATTGACTATAAACATGGTTCTAAATTTCGGCAGCAAAGGATTTACCACATCCACAAGTCTGTGTCGCGTTAGGATTCTTGAAAGAGAAGCCTCCCCCAATCAGAGCATCACTGTAATCTAATTGCATGCCAAATATGAAGAGTAGGCTCTTAGGATCACAAACTGCAGAAATAAATGGAGAAGTCAAAATCATGCAGTGGCTTATGGTTTATTGATCAGAGAAATATATAGAGGAAAGTCTCCAATACCATAAACACCATATACATGCATCATTTTTGTTTTGGCGTAAGGTGCAAGACAGTTTGCTCACTGTTCTTTCTCTTATTTTACCAAATACAGTAAGCTTAATACTGGAAGCAATCCAAGTGCCGTCTTAACAGTAATAATAATAATAATAACAATATTTTTAACTGTTTCTCCAATGCAAAAAACTCTAGCAATCAAAGCTGAAAAAGAAGCAAAAAAGATCATGCTGAGGGGACCAAGCTTTCAATTCAGTTTAAGATTTAATTTTTTTCCTATTGAATCAACATAGAGCTAGTAGGGGGTTGGCTTTCATTTCTTGAAAATAAAATTAAAGTGAATTACACTTAGTTGATACATTAAGCAAAAAAATGGGCATAAACTGTAAAGATAGTTGGAAGTTGGATCCAGGTAACTTAGTTAATCCCTGTAGGAGGAAATGCTATGTTCTAAATAAAATCAATCAGACACTATTGCCATTGGTTAAAGAAATATTCTTTTAAGTTTTAAACCATTTGTATTCCATAGATTCCCTCCCTCTCCCAAGTAAAGAATAAGGTATTTTCGGTGCAAAGACATTTTTACATGCTAAAAGCCTAAAATCACTCATGTATATAAACATTGAACCAAAACCTTCAACCACATAAAAACATAATTTAATATTATCAACACCACTACAGCCCGTTTAGTATCCTCCACTCCACCTATTTGCAACTACCAAGTGCCAACCAGTACACACTTTGTCTTGGTCAAATAGCTTAATTAGGAAAATAATTTTATTCAGAAATTATGGTTTGTAACGTGAAGTGCATTCGCAATCTTGACAAATCAACCAGTAAAATTGCATGTTATAATGGATGTAGCTAAAGCTTGTGAATTATAAATGTTAATGATAAGAAACAGAATATGAATCATACCAATTTCAAAACCTTCATACTCAATGATTGAATCATCTGGCCTTTTATTAACCCTGTCTTCAAAATCCATTGTGTATGACATACCAGAGCACCCACCCTGTTTGACACCTATTCTTAAACATAAATCTTGATTTCGTTCAGACCTCATCTTATTCAAGTGCTTCAGCGCATTATCCGTAACAGAAATTGCAGGGGCCAGAGACCCTGATGCTGGTGCAGCTGAAAGATATTGAGGTGGGGTGAGCGAAAGCAAAGACCAAAAAAGTATTGAGCGTGGCAGAAAAAGTATTTCACATAACATACACAAGTATATAACAAAATTCAAAGTATACTGTTTAGCTGCTGCAATCTAGTTAATGATATTAAAACAGAGTGAATGTCAATAACAGAAAACTCCAAGTTTTTCGTTGGAATTACTGAGAGCACTAGTCCAAATAACAATAACTTGCTGAGAGTTCTTTAGGTTGGGAACTTCAAAATGTCTATTATCCATCATCTAAATCTTCGTATATGAAATTATGAATACAGAGCCTAATTAAAAGTGCAAATGTAAAACTTCTTTACACCATCATCTAATTATGTAATGCCAAATCATTAAACGATTTTGAAATCTTTCCTATCATAACAACTACCTAGGAAGTCAAGATCTTCTAATGGTGTTCCAATTCATCATTAGCTCATTACATGTAAGTGTACAAAATATCAAATTTGAACTCATATTATATTCCTTTAATTGTCAAACAGAACATGATTTACAACAAAATATTATGTCATCATTTGCCACATGTAGCTGAACCCACCTAGTGCAAAAACGCTTGGTTGATGTTGTAAATAATCAAATTAGTCCCTAAAAAACAGTGTTGCTCATATTAATCCCTAATGGAAAACACAATTGTGGTCCTTGAATATGCATTTAGTTAGTCAAATTAGTCTCTGAGGTTCCTGATTCCCTGAAACAAGGACTACTTTGACCAAAGAAATGTTCATTTAAGAACCTTAGGTGTAATTTCTACTATTCAAAGACTAACATGACTGACATCATATCTTTCATTGGCTTATTGGACTATTTACTTATTTTCCTTTCTTTGCAGAATAAAACAAATGATAGAGGCGGAAAAAGGTAAGAGTAAATTTGGAAGAGCTTATTCACAGCTAATTTAAACTTATCTTATCGCAAAAACACTGGTATAGGTGTTTGTGAGAGCTTATGAAAATAGCTTATAAGTTGTCCATAAATCTGTTTTCAGCTTATTTCAATAAGCCATCCAAGATAACTTGTAAAAACAATTTACAATTTATATGAAAACAGATTAACTTTATTTTCCCTTGGATTATAGAAACAACTTACACTTATACATAAGCACTTATTCAGCAAGTGCTTAATTAAGCCATTTACCCAAACAGACCCTAAATGAAAGGGTAAGAAATCTGTCTACAAGGTCAATATACCATATAAGGAAGCAAAAATTATAACAAAAGAGTTCCGGCACCATTACTATATTGATAAGAAAAATGCAGTAAACTTAAATTAAAAGGAACCCAAAACCTTCCCAGAAACTAGGGTGGGCAAAATCGTCATGCAAATAGTCGGATATCTTATTACGAGCAAACGATTTGTTTGCAAGTTGCAATGGTTTCCTAACAAAACCTTCAAATAGAAAAAAGTGGGTCCCTCTTTGCTACAAACCAGAAATAATTTACTCTATCACGATGTATCATATTCTAAGCGATGGAATTGTAATCATAATTATGATATTTGTCATTGATGTTGCTAATTAACAGAGAAATTAACGGCAAATTCATAAACGAGGAAGTAATATATAATGTACCAGGAATTGAAACTGATCGAATGGAGAGTGGTTTAGGGCGTTTGAGAATTGGCGGTGAAAATCGACCAGAGGGTGAAGAACGGGGAAGGGAGATGGGAAGGCGGAGAAATTGAGGAGAGTGCATGCTAGTCATTGCAGAGAAAGCCATTGGAGCCTGGAGAGAGAGAGAGAGAGAGAGAGAGAACTACACACACAAACACGTGCTTTGCTTCAAATTTCAACCATCGTGTGTGTCGTGTGCAGGTGAGTTTTAGAATTTGATATATTTCTACGCAATCGGTTAAAATCGGCCGCGAAATTTTCAGGAATTCCAAATAAGTACAGTTTCTGCCTTTTATTTTGTTTTTTTTATATATAAATAAGTGTACTGGTATATTGTATAAGTGTTGTTGTTATTTTTTTTTATTTTTCACTTTTAAAAATTTTCTACACCCCCTGCTTCTAAACATTTGTATAAGAAATAATAATAAAATAAACAACAAAATGTCAAAAACTCGATTCTATTGGTTCAAGTAATCGATTATGGCTTTTGGCATATTTGATTATCACATAATTGAGTATGGTTTTTTTATTATTGATGACCAGCGGAAGAAGAAAAAGTTGGTAATAAATACAACGGTATAATTGTAATTGTAAAAAAAGTTATTTTTATTCATTTATTTTATTATCTAATAAATCACTATAATTCAAAATATTTCTTCATTTTCATACATCTTTTATGTCAATCAAATAACCTCATTTTTCACTCTCGTTCATTCCTTCTTCTTTTTTCCTTTTCATTAATCACACTTGTTTTCCTTTTCCTAGCAATCAAATACACTGTTAATGATTTGTATTTAATGTCAGCAACCAAAATTATTGATGGAAAATAAATAAAAGACTAAAAATAAACCCTTAAATTTACAGGACTAAAAATCAAATTTTAAAATAGTTACGGAGTGAAAAAACTTATTAAACACTTTATAAAATGCAATTCACTTTATATTTTTTAAAAAATGCAATTCACTCTGATAAATTTAAATTATCTCTCTTAAAAATGAATTCATCTATATTTTACTACTTCATGTATCACATGCCCTTTTCATTCTATGACACGTCTTGAGCTTCTATATTAAGCTACTACATCAATACCAAACTTCTTAAAAAAATAAAATAGTTAAGGGGTGAAAAACTTATTTAACACTTTATAAAATCCAATTCACTTAATATTTTTTTAAAATGTAATTCACTCTGATAAATTTAAATTATTACTCTTAAAAATGAATTCATCTATATTTTATTACTTCACGGATCACACGTCCTTTTCATTTTATGACACGTCTTGAGCTTTCTATATTAAGTTAATTACTACATCAATAGCAAACTTTTTTCTTCTGCCTATTAGAATCCGCCTAGTGATAGAAGAATTTAAGTAGTTTGCGCAAAATCTTATGTTAAAACCTTGTCATTGCTGTTGATTTATTGTACAGAAAAACAATTTTTTTTTTAATTTCTTTAATTATTTAATTAATACTTTTAGAAGCCATGACATACTTGTTAATTGTTAACATATACAAAACAGATATACGTAACATTTAGTTTGAGCATTAAAATTAAAAGCTCATCATGTAAAGAGTACAGAGAAGGTTACATGACATACTTAACAATAAATAAAATATACAAAAAAAGATTTACATAACTTTTGATTCGAGCATGAGAATAAAAATTTCATCTGAAGAGAGTACAAAGAAGGTTTTCCACACATACTGAGATTTAGAAACCCGTACGATGTGTACCAATTTCGGGATTTAAAAATAGACACTACACCTTAATGAATTAAATGATACTGTACCAGAGCTCAAAACCAAATATGTTCAGTAAAACACATTAATCTTCTTACATCCTACTTCAGCATGCACAACCACTTCGTTGTTCTGCTTCTGAAACTGCTTCAGAGATTCCTCGAAAATAACTGCCATGAACAGAACAATATTAGAGACTAACAAGAATTGGATTTGGGTAGCACTAGCACTAGCATTTATGAAGAATTACCACAACCTATCATCATAATTCATAACAGAGAAGAAAAAGGTGCGAATGTTGAATTTAAAGAGATAATTGAGTGGTCTAACAAAAAATAGAAGGTACTGCCAGTACAAAAAGTTGATTCTCACATGTCTTGATCGTGTTCATTTTCTAGTGCAATTTTAGCAACGCATAAAAAAGCCTCTTCAACATTGTAACCCTCTTTCGCAGAGGTCTCAAAGTATGGTATGTTTCCCCGGGAAGCACACCAGTCTCTAGCTTTTTTCTCAGTGACCTGGAAACAAATAGCAGGGCCAAGCCAATAGTGATCACTTCAAATACCTTGCATGAAAAGGTTCAAATATTTGGATATAAAATTTAATTAGAATGGGCTCCATAGCGTAGTGTCATTTAACCGTATATTTATAATAATAGTTACATTAAAAGTTACATACTTATACCTAAAGTAATTTATAATTGGTGGAAAGTGTACAATTCTTTACACTAACAATTGTATGAAAATGTAATCATTGCAAAAGGAAGGGGTATATTCCATACCCTTCTACTGTTTCCACCGTCTACATCAACCTTGTTTCCAAGTAATACAAAGGGAAATGCTTCAGGATCGTTCATATCTCCCTGAGGTCAAACACAAAAATGTAGATAACGTTAAAACCAGTTTCACATGATTAAGCAGAATTTGATCCAATCATTTAACCATGTCTGCTCAGTTTGAATTAAAAGAAAGACTCATCTGACTTGGTTTGGTTTGACTTCAACTCAAGGACAACGTAATCCAAACAAAAGACAGAAACCACTTATTAACGAGTATGGAAAGAAGACACGAGGCTTGAAAGAAGTAACAACACACCTGCTTAAGAAACTCATCATGCCAATTGTTTAGTGTATCAAATGTTTTGTGTATGTTTACATCATATACCAGAACACAGCAATCTGCCCCTCTATAAAATGCAGCCCCAATACTATGGAACCTTTCTTGCCCTGCTGTATCCCAAATCTGCCATAATATTATATTTTCACTTTCATTGTGTCACTCAAAAAAATAAAAGTACTGATGTTGATACTTTTTTCATACACTCGGACATAATGCAAAGAGAAAATGTAAAAGGAAAGAAACTTTCAGGAAAATTTAAATAGCTCACCTGCAATGTTACGAGTTTATCATCAACTTGTATTTCCTTGGTAACAAAATCAGCCCCAATTGTAGCTTTATACTGCTGGCTGAATTTTCTATAAACATATCTGAATTCGTAGTTAAGTTACACAATGACTTTATGGTAGCATGCCATTTGTCAAACACAAATTCAGTATTAAAAAACTTAAAAAGCCAATTTGGGCTATTGTTTTTAAGTAAATTCAGATCAAGATACTAATAACTACAGAAAAAATATTATCAATATGCAAAATAACTTCATTTACTCTACTAATTTTAGTTGTTAAGCACCCAATAATATTTTGCCAGCTGGACCTGAACCAGTGTATTCCAAAACAACTACTGCCAACTCATATACTACCAATGCTGGTCGTGACTTTACAGAGACTCGTCGGAAAAACGAAACAAAACAAAAAGGGAAACAGTGGAAAGCTCAAAAGCACTCATGATTTGGAATGAATAATGCACCTACTGCGAATCACTGACATCAGAAAAACTAACAGACTTTCACTTTCTATTTGCTTTTTTGGCTTTCAAACTGAAAATGGATACTGGTTCATCAAGGAAGTCTTTCCCACCCTGAAAATAAGATGAGGAAAAAGGAATAAATTAACATTCACATTTATCAATGGAGAAGCTTCCATGAAGTAATAATCTCATTAAAGTAACAGACAAAAAGAAAGGGAATTGAAGATGAAAAATTTGGAAAGGAAACAATTTAAAACTAGGTGGCATACATACCCACTATCACCAAGAACAATGATCTTAAGCAAAGTTCTCTTTCTCTGTGAAATGTCCATGTTGGAGACTCAAAGCTCAAAAGGGTAGTTGGCAGAAAGAACAATCTTCTCTATTTCTCAAGGATGGGAAATGGAAATGGAAAAGAAGGAAACAACTGGTGTGGCCTTATGAGAGAAAAGGGAAGTTCTCGATTCCTCTTGGTTGGTGATATGAGTATCCTCCTTTGTGGGGAATTGCTTCTTTTTTTTTTTTCCTTTCATTTCCCTTTTCTGCATTTGAATGATGCAGGTGAGGATCATGTGATTAGCAAACCAAAACAACGTTCTAGTGACAGCGGAGCATTATTATTATATTTAACCTATAAAAAAGTTGTCATGTCACAGTTTTTTTTTTAGTTGACTTTGGAATATACGTGCTTGCCTCTCATTGTTCGATCTAAAATCTGAATCTGTATGAGCTGCAAATAAAGCAGCAGGCTACACTATGCTTCACGGTTGGACAGTTGAGAAACGCTATTCAGTTGATCAGTTATGTTGTAATCTGATCTGATTCTGACACATTGTGAAGGAACCGATGATGCCTGCATTTAATTTACAGCACTACTATGTTTTTTTGTGACAACCAGCATTTTTTGGTGTGACAACTAGCATTTGAGTGGTGGTGGTAATGTCTAACACACTCATTTTCAGTAGTATGTTTGGTTTAGCCTCCGGTTGATATAGGTGAAAGACAATTGAAAAAAGTGAAATAAACAGTCAAATAAGATAAAACTCACATTTTATATTTTATTTTAATTTAAATTTTTTTTAATCTTAAATTACTTTTATTTCTTTCCCTTTCATTTCAATCTATTAAACACTACAATAAAAAATGGTTTAGAGAAGAAAGTGAAAAAAAATGAAAAGAAAAAAAATAATGAAGAGTGAATTGTAAGTTGTTTGCTAGAATTAAACATATATATATATATAAATGACATAAGCATTCCTATTATAAGACGAAATATGCACAAAGAAGAGGGCTATTTAGTCATTTAAATAAGCAAAGGTTAGGTTAAAGAATTCAAAATAGAAATTTTTTCATAAAAAGTGTCCTTAAAGTATTTTTACTATGATTTCAAATACATTCTAAATATGAATTCCAATATATATATATATATATATAATTAACTAATTGAAACTAATTAACAAGACTCTCTTTAATATATATTTTTAACAGAAGACCATTTAACGTACAAAACAATGATTCTCTCTCTTTTTGTTCTAATTTTGGGAAGAATTGCAAACTTGTATGTCTCGTATTTGTTTTAAGTCTCCCTCCCTACTTTTAAGTGACCAAACTGAAGAAATATTTACGGCACTTTTTTAATACATTCTTTGCTGTTCACTGAAATTTACGGAAATAAATATATAAAAGAAATTACTGAAATAATGTGAGAATTAAGGGTAGCTTACCCAATGTAATTTTGACCCCAAATCACTTTGGTGGTGTGCTATTCATAAGTTATTGTCTAATGTGGTTTGCTCCATTATATTTTTCGCATGATCAATACAAAACACACGTGCCACATGTGATGTCACTTTAATGTAGGATAAAACAGTCTGATATGCTTTATATCTTAGATGCGTGATGAAAGAATACTTGATTATAATTTTGTTATGAATCCATTTCAAGAAACATTCAAAATATTTGTTGAAAAAATACTTGGTTACAAAAATTATATGGATACAGGGGTAGCTCTTTATTGCTTTAGTGGTTACCTAATATTTGTTGAGAGTCTCACTAAATATATCGTAACCACTGCTTGGGGGGTTTTCTATGTAATTGGAAACTTGGTTTCATGTGATCTCACTCGTATATGGGATGGGTATCCCTTGTACCCACTGTTAATACATTCTTTTTACTGACCTAAAAAAAAAAAAAAGAAACATTCAAAATACCATACAACCTGTACCATCAAGAAATAGTATCATACGACTCATGCATGTTGATATGTGTCTATTACTCCAACGACAAAACTAAATAAATATAAATAAAGGAGAAAAAATACTTTCTCCTGTATTTATTCATCAAACTAAATTAATTAATTTATCAATATAAAATAAATTAATTAGTTTAGTTAATAGTATTAAATTTATCCAAATTTTATATATTCATCATATCACGTTGTAATAAATTGTTTGCTACCAAATTAGGATATAACAATCTTATCATACGCTTTATCTTATTTAATTGGTTTAGTTATTATAGGTGAGGGAAGTTAAGTTAGAAAGTAAAAAAAAAAACATAGTTTTGTGCTAGTATAATTTAATTAAAATTATATTTTTATTTTGTATTTTTATAAATTTAAAATTTATAAAATTAAATTAAAAGTTACTTTTAAAAAATTATATGTAATTTTATAGAAATAATAATTTTGGCATTGAGCATACTTTATATCTGACTTTGCCATGAACGATGACACACTAATATTATCTGATTCATTATTTAGTGCCGTAAAATTAAAACTTATCCTTTATTTCATTATATTTTAAAACTATTTTTATATCTTATCATGTGTTTTTCTTATAACTATCTTATCATGTTTTTTTTATCCGTATAGTTATCTTATCATTGTTAACTATCCAGTATATCCTTATATTTTTATAATAAGGTACATAAAAGGATAAGGTTATTGTTATCAATGTACTAAGTTATTATTTCAGAAACTAAAATGATAAAATATTAATTATGTAAATTATATGAGAACATAAAAAAACTATGGATATTATAATTTTTTATCTTTTAATAAAAAATATTTATATTTTAAATTTCTTAATTAATATTATGACACTGGTTAATATTTGTCAAAGAATAAAAATAAGATTACATTTCAATTAGTTTTTAACTTTTCTAATTAGCTGAAAAGTTTGTTTAATTATTTAATAAATAATTTTCTTTTAACTTTTAACGTTTTTTAGAAAGTTAATTGAAATAATATTTTTCAAAATATAAAATTTTAACTTTTAATTTTTATATTTTCTTTTTTTATTCTTAATATATTTATCTAATTTCAAGTTATTACTTTTAAATAAATTATAATTTCATGATTTTTTTTATCACTTTATGCTCAATCTCACTGAATAATTATAATTTAATAAATCAACTTTTCAACCAATTAATTTTTCTAACTTTCAGGTACATCATCTTATTGCTTAATTATGAATAAACCTATTCAATGAAGATATTTAAGGATCTATTCACATTACAGCGCACAATAACACTAATGAAATTACAGTGAGATACAGCATTAACTATTAACTATTTATAAATTTAATGCACTTTATATTGTAGAATTAAAAAGATTTTTTTTTCTAGCTATGAGAAACTTGGCTATCACTCTCATGCCCCAACATCTATCTCATTCCCTAGTCGCCCACCAGCAAATATCAAGTAATCATTTCTCAAAATAGTTATTTATTTATTTTTTATTGTAGACTAGCTTCCTTTCCTTTTATTGCTTTTTTGCTTCTTGTCAATTCCGGGTAATTTCATCTCTTCTTCGTGAGCCTCGCTTCTTTCTTCCAAATCCTCGCATTAGATTTTAAAGTATATCACTTGCACGTTCTTTATTCTTTTTCTCCCTCCACAGAAGTACACTTTTGTGCTAGAATAATTATACCAATAATTTGGCAGCACAAATTTCAAAGCACCTAACGAAGAAGTTACAAAGAGCTTGCTGTGGACAGACTGAGTTTGAAAGGATATAAAGGCTGCTCCAAACATACACTAATTCTGCACATGAATATATATAATGCTTGTACGTGACCATTGACTCGCACTAAATAACATTGAATCAAAACATGATGACGGCGTGAGTGCTTGGTGTAGGGTGGGAATGACATTGACGAATATATTGTTATTTGAAGTCAATGTTTATCTTATCATATGAGCTATTTCCTTGTACTTTCCCAAATATACATCATATTAGTTTTGATTTGATGTGTCTTAGTCTCACTTATCAAAAGCTCTGAGCAGTGCACTCCACATACCCAGGGTCTCCTTCCCCTTATCTGACTAGTGTGACTATCGTCAAGGAGTACTCCTCAACAGTGCTACCGTCACATTATTTCCTCCTTTGACTACATACATAATTCTATGAGTGTTTTGAAAAAATAATGGTTAAAAATGTTATTAAATATTTATTTATAGTACTCCTAATATACATTTAAAAGTCTTTTTTTATGTATATTTATTATGTATAAATTTTGTATATAAATTTAATAAGATAATATAAATTAATTTTATATTGTTATTTAACAATAAATTATTTTCAATATGATTTTTATCATAAATATTATAAAAGCTAATAACTTATCGTATATAATAAATTATTATTATTATTATTTTTTATATATGATACTTGACTAATTTATTGCTTACACTTGCCAAATAAACACAGTAATCTGGTATTGCATTTCTGATAACAACTTCCTAGAAGTTTTCCAATCGAATTTAAAAAAATGGTTTAAATGTGTTACCTGTTAATGTTATGTAAAAAACAGGTATGATATATTCATATGACCACCAAACTCAAAAGATAGTGTGAACTGGGTATTGAAATTTTCACAAAACTGATAACACACCCACACACCCGACAGATATATATTGTCTTTTATTACATCATTACTTTATGAAATGGTCAAGTCTCATATCATGTTTTAAAAATATAATTTAGTTCTTAATTTTTATGATTAATGTTATTTGATATTTTTTATATTATTTTAATTAAAATATAATTAATAGCTTAATATATAATTTATTTAAAATTAAATATAAGTAAATGAAATTTAAAAGAAAAGATGGACAAACTATCAACGGATTTTTTTTTTAATTTTCATCTCTATCTCTAGAGGTATGAATAGAAATAATTAACTCAGACGACTGACTCTGCATAATTAAGGGGCCATAAGCTAATACAAAATGCAGTATTTTTCTTTTAATCTTAGATCATCCATACTCTAATATTATATTGTACAACCATCTAGATCTAATCCTCGAATCTAATAAGACAATTATGAGCTACAAATTTTTTTTATAACAAAACTGCAATTCTTATTCTAATTAAGCTAGTCTTAAAGAAAAGTCTAATTAAGCTAGAGAAGCCATCCAGCGGCAGTTTTTGTTATTTTTAGTGAACTAAAACTTGTCAAAGAATATCTCTCCGCCCGCCACAAGCCCTCAATTGTTGATGCTGTCGTGCATAACTAGCTAACTTTTGATTTAAATGATGAGATAATGAAACCCAAGTGCTAATTATTTAGGGTAAAATCCAACAATAGGTCAGCGATGCAATTAAAACATACATATGCAACCATCTATTTAAAGATATAACTAAATTACATTAAATAATTTATAATATGGTAGTGCCTTTGTGGCCTTTTTTACAATGACATCATCCCATGACTTCACCTTCGTGTGGTTGACGTTGACAAGAGGATCCGAGAGGAACCCTCATTGCATCATCTAGGAAAGAGTTTGGAAGGATCGTTCATAGAAAAGCATAATACGGAAATTAAACTATATTTATATCCTTCTAGATATCATTGTTTTTAATATATAAAAACCATTGGCTAATTTAACTCACACTCATATATAAAAGGGCCAAATGCTTTACACACCATAGTCTTTATTTTCACCAGCTACCATATTTAGTTATCAGCAATGGACTTCTACTTTGGAAACCCTCATCCTTATCCCAATATTCATCAATATCATGCTCATAATTCTGTAGTCAGCATGACTCCATCTTCCCCTGAGATCGCACTATCTGATTATCTCATGCTCGATGACTATGTTGATCATCAAGATTCTCGATCATCACAAAGCACTGAGTCATCAGAAAAAGCAACCTTCTGTGATCCCACTCACGGATTCAGCACTGGTGCAACCTCTAAGAACAATAACATGCAAGTGCTTCTTCCCTCTTTCATTTCTCTTCCTTCATTACAAACAGGAAAATGATACGTTAATGAAATGAACTAATGATGCTTAGATATCCTACAATTTTATACACTTTATTAAAATGCATTATTTCTCTTTATTTATCTCTTCTTATCATCTTATATTACTTATAGTTTTATCTCTTCTCTCTTTCTCGTGTTAAATAAGTGTCATGGGTGTCCAAAAATTAATTTTGTAATGCATATAACAGAAAATAACACCTATAATATTGAATAATGTTATGCAGGAAGTGCAAAAATGGGATTAATGAAAACAAAAGAGGAGTGGGTCCAAGGATCGCGTTCAGAACCAAATCAGAGCTTGAGATCATGGATGATGGATACAAGTGGAGGAAGTACGGCAAGAAGTCTGTGAAGAGCAATCCCAATCTAAGGTAAAAAAAAAAATATTACTAATAGTATTAATGAAGTAAGATATTATTTATTGACGTACTTTTTTGCACTTTGAACCTTCTTATTTTAAAATAACTGTTATTATATAACAAATTTAGATAAATAAGACTAAGTTTAATTTCAATACATTATAAAAAAAAGTTTACACTCCAAACCAATTAGACCTAGTAGGCTATGAAACAAATTAATTGATACCTGGCTCTAGTACTTAATAACTCACGGGACATCATTTACATTATAAGCTCCTTCTAGTGGGATATATATATTAGGGCACCAACATGTAATAGCTTAGGTTCACCAATATGGCTATAGATTAATAATGTTTGTGGCCACTGGTATTATATTAAAGGTTTGGGATGGGGACTGTTATGTTGTCCTTCTAGCGTATATGCAAGTTGGGTGTTATCAATGGACCCCAGTTTAAATGTGTGCTGTTTCTGCTTATATAGTAAGCAAGGTGGTCTCTCTATAATAAGTACCTATCTGGTCACTGTATGTGCTCTTAACGTGGTTTGTTACTGATATTACGGTTGACAAAATTAATTAAAAAATTAATCAAAAGTTAAAAATTTTAAATTAACTTATTAAATTATAAATGTTCAGTAAAATTAATTGTTGGAGTGGTTGAAAAATATAAAATAATTGAAATAATAATTTTAAAAAATATAAATAAAAAATTGAATAAATATTTTAATGTTAAAAAGGGAATAAAATATAAAAAATTAAAAATTAACCTGAAATGATAATTCAAATAATGTTTTAAAAAAATACTAAAAATTACTTTAAAAAAATATTTTTCAAACCGTTAAACAAGTTTTTCAATTTCTAAAAAAATTTAGAAATTAGATGAAATAGCTTGGTGAATATGACATTTGTGCTCTTTAGTCTCTATTCTTTTTTTTTTCTTTTATCCTTTTTTTCTTTTTGGGTGTTCGTCTGCTTGAAATTGATAATAGTTGTTTGTGGGGATCAAATATTTTGTTTTATTTGAAAGAAATTAACATTTTGTAATCCAGGTTGCTAGTTAAGAAAAAAAAAAAGTTCATTGAGAGAGATCAATTTTTTAATTTAATATAACAATCTAATTAATGGGTGAACATGTATTCAATTTTAACTGTATATAAAATTCTCTTAGGGCCAATGACAATCACACAAAAAGAATGAAATAAGTCTCGGACTTAATGGGTCGAAACACTCCTAATCTTTGATCACCCAAAAAATAAAAAATAAAAGTATAAAGCTTTTTACAATGTGAGTAAATAGAAATTAAGCTCTTTTAAAAATAATTACAATGAAACATAAAAGTTTTTAAAATGTTACTATATAAATTAGGGATAATTTTTTTGTTATATGCACACTATGGCCTTAAAGTAAAAAAAAAAAAAAAAAAAACTTTTGCTCTGATAACTCTTTTTTTGGTTCCCGTCTCTCCTTCAACTTTTTTTCTTTCTTTCATCCTTCTTCAATTTTGTGACTCTCACTGGAATTTTTTTCATTCCTTTCATGACTGGTCTCCCCTTGTTTCATTTCTTTAGTGAAAAATAAACATTACACAATACAGATCATGGTTATTTTTGTACCATTGTTTTGTGAAATTAGAGAACGTATAAAATAAAATTATTATTTATTGATGTGTATCAATAAAAAAACATGCACAAAAACAGAATTTTGAACTAATGATAATACCTAAATTTAATATTTTTTTATAAACGTAAATTAGTCAATAATATTTTATAAATAAGTACGGAAGGAATAATATTATTGTTCCATCCCTTTTGAGGATTAGTTAATTAATGCTTACAGTGCAATCAATACATGAAGTTTTTCAAGTAGGTGACTAATTAGGAAATTCCATTAATGATGACAGGAACTACTACAAATGTTCAAGTGGAGGATGCAGTGTGAAGAAAAGGGTGGAAAGGGATAGAGATGACTCCAGCTATGTGATAACAACTTATGAAGGTGTGCACAATCATGAGAGCCCATTTACCACATACTACAGCCCCATCTCCTTCGTACATTCTGATACTACTTTCAAATGACACCATCTCCAACCCCTTTTCTGCTCTTACACCTCCCTAGCTTAATTATGTGCCGAGAAAAAGCTTGGAAGATTCGATCGAGCAAGGGAAGCTGTGTCAATGCATTGTCTAATTAATCTTAATTATTTTCATGCTGTAATAGGTTGAAGAGAGTTTCTTTACCCTTCTTTTTCCATTTTGTTTTTAGATGAGTTTAATATCTCACTTAATGAAAAATCAACCTTTGTTAGTTCATGTGACAAAGAACATGATTTTCCATGTGTAAAGTTGTTCAAATCTTAAAATAGAATGGAATGCTTCGTCTTGTTACAGTTAATAAATTCAAAGTTGTTTAAGCTGGTTGACAAGTGCCATGTCGAAAGTGATTGCGATGCTTCACAAATGCACAACCACTTAAGTTATTAGTAACTTGCAGCAAGTTGGGCAGTGCTGAATGATATCCTTAAGAATTGGCAGAACGGAAACAGAGGAAACTTCTTGTTGGGAAACCGGGACGGGAGTTGAAATTGGATCATCAATCCACCATTCATATGCATGTTTGTGTTTTGCAAATTTAATTAGGAAAATATTTTATTAGACATTTTAGGGAAAGAGAGAAAAAAAAGAAAAAAAATATATGTTTAATAGGATTTATGATATGATAGAAAGACACGCAGACAAAAAATAATAAGTGTCTAGGTGAGATGTTTAAAATAAACATGATTCATATATCTTTATTCATTTAATTACTAGTATTATTTTTTTTACAGCAGCTAGCAAAATCAGTTCATTTCTATTGCAATAAGATTGTGAATACAATGAGGGCTGAAATGAAAGATTTGTGAGTCAACATAATTTTTAGAATTCCTAGCCAAAGTGTGATTGAACATTATAACATTTTTAAATGTAATTCTCAATAGCTCCAAAACCTCTAATATCATCCTGCACGAAAAAAGCTGCATCAGTATTACATCTTAAAAAACTAGCAGGAGGCTGCATCAGTATTACATCTTAAAAAACTAGCAGGAGGTTTAATCCACACCACAGAATCTGATAGCAATTCACCTTGGATTTCATAAGAATTTATATGTTGAGCTAATTTTCCATTCACTGAAAGCTACACGAGCTCTACTCAACAATCCAATATTCTGCTCATCACAAGAATTCCAAAGTCTTTCCATTTTCTCTCTTCCAAATACTCCATAACATACATGCTAGATTGACCCTCTGAAAGCGAGCAACATAAATTAAACACCATTTAAAGGACTCAACATTTAGCAACACGGATTCAATCCTTTGCAATAAAATGATTTATTAAAATTTAATATAAAATTAAGTACTATTTAAGGTAAGGAGTAATAATAAAATGATTTATTAAAAAGTATAATAGTTAATGTAATCAATATTAATGCATTGTTATTGTAATTTTTAATAAAAAAATATTTATTATTTTCTTAATTAACAATAGGAGTATTGCAAATAACAGGACTTAAAACTAAAAACAATTTCTTATCTTCACATTTTGGTTATAAATTTGAGAAAAGTAATAATGATGTTTCATGTTCATTTTGGTTTTATAGGGTTACAATGTTTTAAATTATTTAGAATAATCATATAAAACTTTTTTTTTGAGAGAAACTATTTGTAACATTAATTTTTTTTCTCATTAAAGCTATTACATGTTTTTTTAAAGAGTCTTATTAACTAATGTCCTAAAAATATGAGTAAGAAATTAAAAGAAAATATTTTATTAATAATCAAATGAGAGCACATTTAAAAAATCATAAGAGAACACATTTTTTAGTATTTCAATAAAAAAATTCTTTTATTTTCTTAACCAATATCCTTAAGGTGATAATTAGCATTTACTATAAAATAATAAAAATGTTACAGTACAATATAAAAAAATGGTCCAAAAGTTTATAATTTTATAGATAATGAAACAACAATGCAAGAAAGTAAAAAAAAAAAAGTTAATTTTTGTACACTCACTAAATAGTAACACCTTATCAACACCATTCATTTATTATCTTATTACATCATTAATCATATTATTTTATAAATCAATCATTTGTCTTTCATTTTTATCTCCCTCCAGGTATAAGCATCTAAAATAACAGGAGTTAAGGAATCATTTTTCATAAACAAAGTTTAAACATAAACACAAGAGAAATCATTTATATCATTAGGATTAAAATTTCATAACAAATGTTAATCCATACCCTATAATTTTTAAATATGTTCTCATGTGTTTTCAATAAAATCTTTGATATTTTAATATCTTAAACAGTTAGTTGACAAGACCCTAAATTAAATAAGAGTTAAGTTGACTCAAACTACAGTATTTTTGTTAATAAAGTTATGGATTTTGTTAACCAATTACCTAAAAACACATCAAAAGTTTTTTAAAAAAACTTTAAAAAAAAAACAAGAGCATATTTAAAAGTCATAAGGAAACACATTTTTCTGCATTATAACAATTTTGTATTATCTCTTTAATCAGAAACATTAGAGTATTGGGTGCCATTTCCCTTTAATTTAAACTCCATCTTAATGAAATCAATATATAATCAATTTTTCCCAAGTTTACAAATTCAAAATATCAATTTAATCAAATTTAAGGGTTGCGAAAGTAAATACCACTGCTAATATTTTAATTATTACCGACACATGGACATCACGTGCTATTGGATCGCGTGGCTTACACGAATGAGTAGCGAGAGATGGCATGTTCGTTCATCCCTTCAAATTTCTGCCACCATACCATCATCCCAAAACCATTTCAAGACACTACACACCCCTCCCAACCCAATCAAATCAAATCTTCGTTCGAATCCTTTTCTCTTTATCGTTCACCGCATCCCAAACTCACCAGATCCGTCGTCGATTCGGTTTTCCCGCTTTCTATTTTTCGTTTCCCATTTTCTCCCGGAACGTGAAGTTCTCGCTCTGATCTCACGTGAGGGTTTTGGAACCTGATGAGTGCGTATATGTGGGTGTATCGTAGTGAAGGCGTGTTTTGAGTTATCGTCGGTGTTGAAGGAATCATGTTCTGGAGGGACCGTGAGAGAGAGAACAAAGAGTTGAACGGTGGGGTCCTATGTGGCCTGGTCAGAGTCCTCGTTGTTGGTGATTCTGGTGCGTGCGTCTTTCTGTTACCAATTTTATTTTATGTCTTTTAATTTTTTAGAGTAAAACTTGTTTGCACTACTAGGGTGTCCACTGCTGTTCATTTAATTTTAAAGTCATATATGATAATCTTATTGCATTAAAATGTTTGCATAGATACACATTTAATTGTGGCTTGAATTTTTATTGAGTTTCCAGTGGGAATACTGGGAGATTTTGTGATTGTGAGGTGTGGAGAAAAGTGAAGTTGATTGAATGCGGGAGGTTGTACTGTAAAGATTGGGGGGCTGAGAAAAGTAATCATTGTTGTTATACCGTTATTATAACACTCAATGGGAGCTCTAAGAGTTATGTTAATGATATTAGCTGCCATGTGGGGTGTTGTGCGTAAGGTTATGGATTTTCAATTTGAAATGATTTTGTTGATAGTTATTGCCTTTTGGTCTGTGGTTTAGAGAATTGATTTACGTAGGCTGCTTTAAGAGGATTGTGATCTTAATGTAAGAGAAACAACTAGGAATATGGTGGAGATTGCTGAGAAACCTTACGGCTGATGCGAGTTTGTCCCGAATTAGTTTGACAATATATTTGGACATACTTTTGAGGTGTGTATGCGTGAGCTTTCAAAGTTATTCGGAATCAAGTATTCAAGGATAGTGGGACAACTTCAAATATTGGCGGTCTTTGACTCCACAAAGTTTGGATTATTATTTGGATTGTAGTTCTACTATTAATTGGTGCGAGCATAATTGGATTACAATTAATATATTTTTAAATATCATCTTAAGGACATACTCAGTCCTAATGATTGAGAGCAACAGAAGGCTATATTTTTTTATGTTATATTATTTAACTGAAACAGTAAAGATCAGGAACTGAGTGAATGATGAGCTTCCTCATTTTTGATAGACTGTAGTACATGCAGTAAATCTTAAGTAAAACCTGTTTATATAAATCAACTCTGCGTGAAAGGAAATAAAAATCTAATGTTGTTTAATAGGTTGAGGATGGAAATATCTCTTGCTTAGTATTCTGTAAGATCTGACTCAGAATATAGAGATACAAATGGAAATCTTTATTGAAAGGTGGAAATCACTGAGAGTTCGAGAGTCCAGACCCTCCCCTTTCACTAACTAACTAGCCCAAAATGTGTCCTCTCTCTTCTGCCCTTCTCCTCTTTGTTCTATTATTCAATTCCATCCCCCTGTAACCTCCCTGTCTAACTAACTGCCATCCCTAGCAAGCTTAACATAGACTTTCTTATTGGTTAGATTGCTGACATATTCCATTGCTACTGTTAAGTTGCTGGTTTTCTGTTTCTACATTATATTTTTAATAATAATTATAAATGTTGCCTCTTTTCACTTTTGTTTCTTGTTTTCACCTAGTACTAAAATGTTGTTTTCACCATTTCTAGTACAAATTTTCAAACACCAGAAACAAACTGAAACCAAGGTTGTGGTTTGTAATTAGTTAAAAGAAAAGATAGAATAGAGGTAGAAAACATTTCCTTAAACCAAACAGGCCCATAAGTTGTCGGTCTTTGGACATAATTGGTGGTACTTCCCATCTCTAAACTTCATAAGCCTGGATGTGCATTGGTCAACTATAGTTAAATGATGAAAGAAAAAACAAATTCTGAGCTTGTGATTGCTTGCACCTTTGTGAACATTTTTCAGAGATATTGTAGTTGCATATTTGTGATATTTTCTCATCCTTGCAGGTGTTGGGAAGACTTCTTTAGTTAACCTGATTGTAAAAGGTTCTCCAATTGCTCGCCCTCCTCAAACAATTGGTTGTTCAGTTGATGTGAAGGTAAATACCCCGCCCCCCCCCCCCTTCTATGGTTACATGAGTATACATTGTTTCTGTACCGTAGTCTTCATCAAATTTCCTGTTTCTTTTTCCAGCATATTACTTATGGAAATTCAGGCAGCTCTTCCAGTAGTCTTAAGGGTGATTCTGAGAGAGATTTCTTCGTTGAACTGTGGGATGTCTCAGGACATGAACGGTACAAAGATTGTCGGTCTCTGTTTTATTCGCAGATTAATGGTGAGTTAAAAAAAACTCCATTATTTTAGTTTTCTAAAATGTATTATTACTTATATTCCATGAAGTAGTTGTGTATAATCAATTTAATCATGTGGCAGTCTACAAAACGAAGGGTCAAGATTTGTAACCAAGGGGGAAAGAAAATGAGGAAGAGGATTTCCAATATTTAAACAGTCACTACATATATCCTTGGTTTCTCTTTTTCAAGCCTTGCATACTGAAAATAAAATAATTTTGTAACGGAACATTTAGCAAAAATATTTTAAATCTGCAATAAGAAATCATGCAGATTTGGCTGTCCAAACTCTAAACTTCATTTATCTGCAAATTATCTTAATTACCACTATTCTGGATAATTGCATTAGTCTCTTAATTAATGGAATTTGGGTATTCTGGAACTTTTGACAATTAAAATTAGTAACAGTCAGTGCATATTAGAGAGTTGGCTGTCTGATATTTTAAACTTTGAAACCTTGTTTTGACTTCGTTTGCAGGTGTAATTTTTGTTCATGATCTTTCACAAAGAAGAACAAAGACTAGCTTGCAGAAGTGGGCAGCTGAGATTGCTGCAACTGGGACATTTTCAGCTCCTTTGGGATCTGGTGGTCCTGGTGGCCTTCCTGTTCCATATATTTTTATTGGTAATAAAGCTGATATTGCTGCGAAAGAGGGTACAAGAGGAAGCAGTGGGAATCTTGTTGATGTTGCACGCCAATGGGTTGAGAAGCAGGGTTTGCTTCCTTCCAGTGAGGAGCTTCCTTTGACTGAGAGTTTTCCTGGTAATGGTGGCCTTATTGCTGTAAGTGTCTCAACTAAAAAATTGTCAGTCTTGAAAATTTGTTTTGCACCACTTTCAATGCTTGAGATAATATGCTACCCTCATGTGAATTAGTATGTCGTATTCAGGTCAATTTGAATAAATCCGATGTTAATGCTAATTACTAGGGAGTTTCAACTACTAGCAAGTAGCAATTTTTAGTTTTGCTTGTTTTGTACTTTAAAGCTAGCTGTTGCTTTTCAAATACAATGTGTGTTACACTTGAATATTTTCCACATTTTTTTTTTGTGTCTGACCATATCACTGTATATGAAAGAGTATTTTAGCTGATGGAAGGGGATGGGATTTAATGAGAACCATAAAAAAAGCTTCTCCTTACTGCCCCCTTTTCAAAATTCAGAACAAGTTAATATTGCATCTATATCCTTCTTTTTCCCTGTCAGGCACACTGAATATTATGGATGACCTGCATTGAAACTTCACATTTCACTTTGGTGCCATCTATATTGATTAAAAGCAGAATTTTCAGCTTTCATTCATTTTCAAAATTGAGAGGCTAACCATTAAACATTTTATCTTAACTGATCTTGAAGCTTATCAATGCATATTTCTTTGAGCCACTCAGTATGAATAATGAATTTAGCTTAGCCATTGCCCACTGTGCTGTGCTTTAGAAAATGTTAGACTGGAGATGCTATACTGTCTGAGAATCTTTATTTCTCATGTTGTCATTCTAAACCGAAATACCGGTTGTGCCAATGAAGTGACAAATCATGTCTTATAAAATTGGATGCAGAGATCTGCCCTGTTTTTGCATTCTGTTGAATAGTTGCCATCCAATTCATTCTTCTGATAACGGTTGTGATTTTTATGTCGGGCATCTACAGGCTGCCAAAGAAGCAAGGCATGACAAGGAGGCTGTGGTGAAATTTTTCCGCATGGTCAGTATGGTCTTTGAGCTCTGTCTTTTTTATTTTTTATGTATGGGTTTTCATCTAAGTTTTTGTGGTACATCTCCTTTCAGTTGATCAGGAGAAGATATTTCTCAGATGAAATACAAATACCTTCACCAGCATGGTCCATTCCTTCTGTTCAGAGACAAGCTCAGCGTATAGATGAAAATTTCACAGAAGATGATCAATCTTATGATACAAGGTATTTTCTACTTGTCTTCTAAAATCATTTTGGACCTGGCATGCTGCTGTGCTTTTATCATCACCACCGTACCAACAATTTCTTTGGCTGGAAGATGCCTTCTTGATCATATTTTGCCTCTATGGAAAGGCTTATGCATAGATGCAATTTTGGGTTTGGCTCCTTGGGTTGAAAAAAATTCCAGATCATTGTATTGGATGGTAGTTGTAAGATTATGGGCCAATCCTAGGTAGCTGGGTGATGGAATTATATTATAATACTTGCTTATTTCATTATCAATTCATCATAGTGCGTGCAAGTGTTTGCTCTTTTTCAGCTTGTTTTGTGCCACTCCTTACAAAGTTCATTGTTGATTGCAGTCTAAGCAGTGATCCTTACAAGTATAACATGCTTCCGCCACTTCCAGCACAACGCAATCTAACACCACCACCCACACTCTATCCTCAACAGCCAGTTTCGGTGTCGGAAAACTATAGTTTCCCTAGATTTTCCTTGTCAGGCTCCTCAGAAATCAGTACTGTGGCGAGAACAAAGCGATCAGATATTAATGTCTGAAGATCTGTGTATTTGGTAATTAGTCATTGCTAATACATGAATGTATACTTGCATGGAACAAAGTTATATGCTTGTTTAAATTCTTTGTTCCTATTGTAACTTGTCCATTGATTCATTCGTTTTTAAGAGGCTTTCTCAGTAGACGGAGGAGCTACTTGTTCAAAGTTTGGGGAGAATTTAAATGATACGTACTTGATTCTTTTATATCATACTTTTTTTTCCTGCCATTGAAACTATCAGCACTCAACAGTATTATGGCTAACAACACTCTCCAAATAAGAAGGATTCCACTTTGATAAAACCGTTGATGTTATCCCGTAAATTGGGTTTTTCTTTTAAAATTGAGTTTGAATATTTATACAAATTGGCCTTTAGGTCTCAGGAGTGTAAGAGTAGTGTCAAGCTGAATATTTTTCGTGGAGATTATTGGATGTTCAAAGATTATAATAGTCTTGACTAATTTTTATATAATGCTTAATTGAGTGTTATTTAATTGTTTTCCATAAATTGAAAACTAAGTACCTTTCACATAAAGATTGGTTGGAATGGAATTATGGGTAAGTAAAATAGTGTGATTAGATTAGATTCATGGTAATAATTTATTATTTTTTTACGGTGAATGCAAAACAACAAATTTTACTTTTTTTTTTGGATACCACCATGATTTTAAGAAATAGAATTGTTAAATACATTAGAAGTCTTAGCCTATCTAATAATCTATCTTGTCAGGCATACTTTAAAAAAGATTTAAATCATGTCTTATGCCAGTGACTTTTTCCATGAGATCTCAACAACAAAAGAATTAAGTGTAAAAAAGAGTGTGATTTTTCTTAATTCAAATTATAATTATATATAATTAAGATCATTTGTATCAAATTTTATTAAAATTAAACAACAAAAAGAAGAATCAAATTATTCATATTTGAATATATTTTGAAATTTATATATTACGTTGATTTTAATTTATTTAATATGAAATTTAGTATATATAATTTATGTGAAAGAAACTTTCAATCCAGTGATAAATTTTAAGAAAATATTATCCAATTAAAAATTATAAAATAATGTAATAAATATCAATGTTACATAAATATAATTTAATCCTTCTAGTAGTTGAAATACTGAAAGTATAAATTTATATTTTTATTTAAATATAAATTTTTATTTGATTAAAATGATTGGTTTTTGTAATAGTTATTTAAAAATTATATCTACTAGAATAATTTTTAATTACTCGACAATGAAAATATTTATACCAATAGTGCATTAAAATTAAACTTGCTATAATATAAAAATTTATTAAATGATATATTTTAATATATTTCATTTGTTAGATCTAATATTGTTCTTCTATGGTTTAATTAATCTTGAAATATTGTCCTCGTAAATATTTTTTTATTAATTAATTAGAAATTACTCTATATATGGTTTTCAAAATAAATATATGACACTGTTTAATTAGATTACAACATTTTTATTTTATTTTTACCTATTAGTATATTCTAATTAAATTCTAAGATAAAAGCATGCATGTTGTTCCGCATTAATTTCGTGCCAAAAGATTTCTTACCCTATGTATGGAACCACCAGAAATAAAATTGTCCACAACTTTTATTTCTTCCATTGTTACTTGTTAGTTTTTATTTCTCTTTATTTTTGAAGAAATAATAAAAATGTTTGAATTTTGAAATATTCAAGTATATATGGACATGGACCACTACATGCAAGAAGCGAGCCCCACGTAGTAGAACGTGTTCAACGTCGAGAGATCGGCGAACTACGAACAACCAAATCAGCCAAAATACCTAATAGGCATCCCTCTTCTCTAACCTAGCTCGAATAATAAATCTGTTACTGATTAACATGGATAAATTCAGCAGAACGATTCTATTCTTTCTTCTTTTCTGCGTCCTAATTATTCTCCAATTCCAACGTGCAACTCCTGATCATGAAAAAGGTGGCCAAAATGTTGCTCAAGGCCACCCAGAAAAACCACTTCTTTCTAAGATGTTGATGGATACCGTTTCTCTACTCAGAAAGTCACATCAAAGCTCCTGGGAGAAAATCAAAACTGTCATACATGATCTGCAAATGCAGTTTTCTCCACCAAATTTGGAGTAAGTTAATTAAGAGGTTCTTCCTGTTACAAACCCATAACGCATTTCTTTTCTTATTCACAAGGTTGAATATGCATGTTTCTTGTTCTTGTAAAAAAATTATTCATTTTTAATTTTTATAATTAATTAAATGATGTAGTTTTAGTCTCTCGTTGTGATTTAAAAACATGTATAAAAAGATATTAAAACTACAACATTTTGCAATCGGGACCCATGTTATCTTGAGGGGGGTGCAATGAGTTTGAGAGAAACCTAAGAATATAGATAGTGTTGTTATTTTTTGCACCTTCTGGTTTTTTACTTCGACCCCTCTGCTTTTAATTTTTTAGTTATTATTAATTTTTATATTTTGTTCCTTTTATACTTTTTTTATTAGATATTTCATTTTGTTTTATATTTATTTTCATATGTATGATAGTAAATATTTTTATTTTTAAATAAAAAATAATCCCTATTGTCTCCGGGGCCTGAATGACACTTTGTTCAATATAAGAATTAAAAATGAATAAAAATTTTAGTGACAAACAAAAAGTTATGATATTTTTGGGAATAAAAAACATTTAAATTTTTTAGTTATCATTCATATTTCTATATATATTTTTTCTCAGCAAAAATAAGTAATATATATATATATATATAAATGAGTACCAAAGGTACTGTAGATACATAATGGGAGTGGATTAACAGCTGGTTCTGAATGCTAAGAACCAAGCTGAACCCGAGGAAATAAAATACATTTTCCCTACACTAATTACTTATGTTACTGCAGTTACCATCCTTTCCTAATTACAAAAAGCTGCTGTGAGATGAGAGGACCAGTGATTGAAATGTAGGGTGAAACCCTTCTCCATAAGTTTAAGCCATGTCCATAGTAGAAAAATTGCATCTTCCATCACTTTACTTCCTTCCAAGGTTTGGTTAGCAAAGATCACTCCATTTCGATGCTTCCAAATGATCCATGTTAGCGCTACCCATCAACACTTCCATCTTATTGCTTTAGTTCCAATAGGAGACCCACTTACATGTTATAGAAAATGGTCCTTAGGATTTTTTGGGAATACACCCCTTATGTTTACCCATTGCAAAGACTCCCACCATAAAGGGAGGGTTTTGTTGCAGTTGAAAAATAGATGTGCTGTATTCTCCTCCGAGGTGTTGCATAGAAGGCACCTTGGGTCATTTAACTTCACTTGTCTACTTCTCAGGTTGATTTTAGTTGGTAATCGGTCTCTAATGAGCCTCCAAGCGAACACGGCTGCATTGGATGGAATCTTAAGCTTCCAAAGATTCACGAAGGTCCAATCTTCATTTTCTCCCCTTTTTTCTGTCAGCAGTAGCTGATACACTGTTTTTGCTAGAAAATTCCCACTCGGGTCAGCCTTTCATATCCATGAATCTGTAGTATTTTGGTGAATTGTTAGCTGTGCTGTCTCCTCTAGAAAATCAGCCGCCATAGCAATCTCATTTTCGAAAAGGGGTCTCCTCCAGCTAAAGTTCCAGTCCCACCCTGCAGCATTATGCCCTCCCATACAGTTGATGGTTTGCTGTTGTTGATTTGAAACCTGGTACAGTCTAGGGTATTTTGCCATTAGTGTTCTGTCATTGCCTGCCCATGAATCTTCCCAAAATCTGAACTTGTCTCCACAACCCACCCTCCCAAAAACTGGTACAGCCACGACCTCATATTTCCATATAAGTAGCAATTATGTATTTTTCTTCTTCTCAGTTTCAGGGGTACGGGATGGGTAGAATATGATGGTTCCAAAGGAACGTTCAAAGAAGCAGTTGAGAAGATTTTTGGCAAAAGCAAAGAGACGGTTGAGGAGAGTGCTGAAGGAGCAGCAAAAGTAGTTGAAGAAGCAATTCATAAGACAACAGAAAAGGTGAAGGAGAGTTCTCACTCTGAGCATGAGTCTAAAGCAGAACTTTAATTTTTCGGGGGGTTATATTTAATCGAAATTGTATGGCTGTTGCTTAATTTGGAGATAGCTATCTCTATATGAAACAATTTATTTATATTAACATATTTTCTGTGTTTCTTACACTGTTCCCACTTTCGGCCAAATGCTTGGTTGGAAGAATGAGAAAAGAAAAGAAAAAAAGAAGCTGGAAAGCATTAATTTCTAATACTAAAGAATAGATAACAAGAACCTAATAATTGCAACATATGTTTAATTGATTTAAGAAAATTATACAAGTTGTGGATGGTAATTTAATGAACAAAGTTCTTTCTTCAATTAGTCTTTTAAAATAATGATATGAAATTATGGATTTCATGAAGCAAAAGTTCCATGATCTATTTTGCATTCCATTATAGTTTTGGCTTATTTGTACTTTTTGTCTCTAGAGTTAGACAATCACTCAAATTTTGCCAAGTCTATGTTATTAAATGCCACTAACACACATATATAAAAGAATTATTTTTAACATAGTGTGGATTTTTAATCGCAACCTCTAACGAGTTTTATTTTCTATTGGGGAGATGGCTTGAGGTAGCTCCCACCACCCATGGCTACACTTCACTGCTCAATGTCAAGCCGCTGCCAGAACCAAACCCCCACAAAACCTTCAGTTGCATACCCAAAAAGAAGAGTAAAAAAAAGAAAAAACAGAAAATAAAAATCAAAGCAAAAAAAAGAGAGAAATCCTACCAGTTATTTTGGTCATTGAGCACAAATGACTATGTGGAGTCCGAATCCTCTTCGTTTACTCGAGGAGTCCAATCTCATGTCTCTCTCCCACTAAAGAGAATAATATATTTTTCAGGCTAACTGGCCATTCATATTTCATTTAAACTTATAGTTTTTTTTTTAATGATTAACGTCTCTTGATAACTATTGTTGACAGGAGAAGGAAAATCTCAAAACCCGCGGAACTAAAACTATATATAAAAATGAATCTGCCAATTGAGTAATGACACGGACTTTTAAAAAATTAACGTAATTTTTATATGATTAAAAAATATGCAATCGAAAACAATATATAACAATCATTAGTATTCGCTGATCATTATTTATTAACACCTATCATATTCACCTATTGTCGTTCATTCTCCGGCAAAGATAATAACTAATGAACTAGAAATGCCTTTATACTAATTAGGGTGTGGTTGGCAATGCACAAACAGTAGGAAACATTTAATACTTACAAACTTACAATCCATGAAGTTGAAGCACAATAGAGGAAGAATATTTATAACCAAAAGCATGCCAGTGATAAATATTTTCAAGAAAAAAAATACTACTAATATACTAGTATTTTTTTTTATTAACTGAAATTTATTAAAAATTAATCATTTTTTTGGGTATTACTTTTTTTTAATAAGCTTTTTTATAATTTTAGAATCTTCACAAATATTTAATTAACTATAACTTAGAAAGTATGCTGATAACTATCATCTTCAAAAAAATACCTTATTTGGAAGAGATTACTGTTTTAAAGATATTTTTCAGGATTTGGTTGTTTATCAACTAAGGAGACATTTTCCATTTTTTGAGAGGCCAAACCGTACGTCACGGGTATGATAACATCTAAGAAGAAGAAAAAGACACCGAAGCCTAAAGCGAAAGATAAGTGTAAAAGTCGTGTGCACACTGCAGTGTTGGGTATGCATAGCGTGTCCAAGAGTGGCATTTTCGTAAATGAACTGACAAAACAATACAAAAGTTTTCAATTAAAAAAAAAAAAAAGAGAAATGATACTTGTAAGTTGTAAAATGAATCTTACAACAAAGAGGAGAGGAGAGATTAGGAAAAAAGTGAGAAAGAGAAATTTTTTTTGAAATATAATAAATAAATACATAAAATAATATTATATAAATTATTGTGAGAATTAATATACATGTATCACATCTTTGATAAAAATGACAGCAAATGCAGCTTTGTTTTTTTTGTAAGTATATAAGACTGGAGATACAATCAATGATTAAGTACAAATATTTAATGTTTTAAAGTTAAAGTTAAATCTTACTTGAGTTTGATTTTTAATAAAAATAATTTTTGATTAGATTTTTAATGAAGATTCCTTATAAAATGGAAGGGTCAAGACACATGATATAACGTTACAGCAATTCAATGAGATTGATTGGCATTGTTGAATAAGTTTTGTATTTGACATCATAGCCAACGAACGGGGACCTCTCGTTTCTTTCTCTTCTTTCGCATTCTCCTATCTGTTGTTTGTTTCACTCTCATGGACCGTCGTAAAGAGGTCAGTTTCTCCCTCTCTCTCTCTCTAATTAGTCTTCTTCTTCACACACTGTGTTCGGTTCATAAAATAAGTAATCGCTGTATTGTTTGCGTCAATGTGAAATTCGCTAAATCGCGAATCTGAAGATTAAATTGCATGCTACTTGTTGAAGCAGAAACAGAGAGCGCAGTGTCTTCTTCTCCTTTAATTTTGAAAACGATATATTATATATATTTGTATTGTTAATAGGTTCTGTGAAAACTTGGTAGTAGCTTGGAGATAGGATTTAACCAGATTAATTACTGGTTAACGTAGTTTAAAGGTCGAAAATCTTACTTACATGCAATTATTTACCTGCTTTTGGTTCTATTCTCTTTGTTAAAGGTGAAATTCTAATATTAATTAATCTGAGAAGACTACAAAAATTATCTAAAGAATTGCATGTTTTATCCGCCTTCAAATTAAATCCGTAGTTTGTTTCTCGTCTGATTTAACATTTACTTTTGGTCATTTAAGTAATAATAGCTGTTATTCAACATGCATCTGCAGAAATTGTTGTATTTTTCTTCTTCGATTTGATTCTTTCGTATTTTCTTTAATCGGTTTAAACGGAGACACGGGTACCATGATTCATGCGCTTCCCCTTCCAGCTTGGCTAAATTAATCATTTTGTTTTACTATTACATTTTCTCTTTCTATTGTTTTATGTAAACTTTTTAAAAGGATGAAGATTCTCTACAATTGTTTTTAACCTCGAAGGAACCTTGATTTGCTTTGAAACGTTGATGACAGTGTTACAGTCGTACAAGTAATCATAAACTCCTTAATTTCTAAAGCAAAGAAATAGTCAAATTCATCCCTACGATTCGTTCTTTTCCCATGTTTTGCTTTATAGTTGGGTAAATTTTCCTATGCTGTCTAAGTGTGTGTTTGCGGGAAAAAAATTGATTTTAAATAAAATTGATTTTACAAAATTGATTAGTGTAGAATTGATTTTGATAGAAATAGAAATTACTTCTAATTATTTCAATTTTATCATAATTTTTATACATTATAATTAATTCTATCATGATTTTAAAAATAATTCAAAAATATTAAATTTGATTAAAATCAAGATTGATTCAACTCATCATAATTTTGAAAAGTATCCAAACATATACTTAGTAGCAACTCATAATAAGTAATAATACCAATAATATTCCATCTTATTCTAAATCTTTCAATTACATTTTGTTTTGTATGCTACATTTTAACTAACATTAAGTTCATTACAAATGAAAGAGAATCAAGTTTAGTTACTTGAGTCGAATACATGAGTTAATATAAATTTTTGATATTATTTTAGATTCTTACATATTAAAAAAAAGTTCATTACAAATTATGAACCCTTTGTTACTGTGATTAGCTGACTAAGTTGTAATCATATATAGAAAAATGGTCCATGGTTATCGGTGCCACAATTTGGGGACTGGGATCAGAAGGGCCAAGTGCCGGACTACTCACTTGATTTCTCAAAGATCCGGGAAACTAGGAAGCAGAACAAGACAAATATATCCAGGGCTAGCCTTGGCAATGAAGAAGAGTTCATGGATTCGACAACCTCCAGCAGCGTCAACACTGGCCACAGCAGTGAGCACCCTCAACCGCACTACCATCAAACCAACTCTCCAACTGTAAGATTCTTGTCTTCACAAGCTTCGCTGTTCTTTATTTTTGGGAAGCTCTTCAACACTATTACTGTTGATCCACACAAATATTGTAGTTACAGTTTATATGTAGCCAGCAAATCTTCATCAGTATGATATTATAAAAAGAATAAACTAAAAAGATCCCAGAATATATATAATTGAAGTGGAAGATGGGGTGGATGGGGGATGCATGTGGTATAAAATCAAAAGATGGTATGAGACAAAAACATTCTTATCGTATTTTCGTTAAAAATTACTAAGAAGTTTAAAATAAACTCAATCTTTGTGTGACCGTGAATGTGTTTGTGTCCATTTTTATTTTATATTGGAGTAATTGATTTTCGCCTGAAGACCTAGCTATTTACTGAAGTTTTCCTCTTAACCACATTTATGTTCATGTTATGTCCTAGCTATGTTAGAGAAGAAAAAATCGCGTATAGTCGTCACACGTCACAATACCAAAATGATGTGTCTTAGCTTTTAAAGAATGATACTAATATGAAAATATGTTTTTTGCAATTAAATTATATTTGTATAAACAAATTGTATAATTTTTAATACCTCAAAGAAAGTCAAGAAAATATGTGATCTCTATAAAAAAGAAAAAAGTCAAGAAAGAAGAGAGAGAAGTCTCACATAAGACAATTAATATGACAGATAAATTAATGAAAAAATATTCTTATAAAAATATAACAATAATAGCCTTATCCTGTTAAGTGAAATTGGTTCTATGAATCAATGATGTTATAATAATAAAGCTTGGTCAAAAATCAAATTCTGAGAGATTTTATTTATTATGAAATCTCTTTTAATATTTTTTTTTCCAATATCTTTCTTAATTTCCCTCTACTCCTTTTCATATGATTAACATGTATAAATTACATTAACCAATTTATAAATGAATGTTATATATAAAAAATGTTTTACAAATAATATAACTCAATATAATTGAAGAGTGTGTTGATGAACATATATACCTTTGAGCAATATTATTCTTACTCACTTTTCCCATATCACTATTTTAGTTGTTTTTTTCTTCACTTTTATCACATTTGGTTATCTTATTCTACACTTCTCTCACACACACTTGTAAAATGTGCATTATAAAGTTGTCCTATGAATTCCATTTTTCTAGTAAGTAGGTACAGCTAATGTATGAAACTACGGGATGAGAGGTATTTGCTCTCCCTTTCTGACTTTTTCTCTTTCTCTCTCCTCTCCTTGACCTTGAGCTGTTGAGCATTTAGCAAACATTTTCAAACTAGTAACCTGTCTGTCTCCACATAGAAAAAGGCACCGATTAGTTCATATTTGGATTTAAAAACTCGAGTTGACATAGAGGGTTTCTCGCCAAAAAAATTCCGTTACTCTTCAAGAAATATCGTTTATATCATTTTTTTTCCTCTTCAAGTTTAATTTCATATATATTCTCCTTTCATTTCTAGTATTGGGACTCGGGATGAACCTAGCCATACAAATCTTCATCATGATAAATTAAACATTATTACTGAATAAACTAATGACATACACAATCTTCCATCTACCCCGTCACTGAAATGCTTTGAGACTCTGGAAAAGAAAATGAAGTAGATCAAAATAATATAGGATTATGTTGAACAAGGGACATAGATCCGTGGTTTTCTACTTTTCCAGCAGCTGTACCATATATTAATGAACACAATATGGAGAGAAAGTAGTGAAGAATAATGTAGTGAAAAAAATATACAAACATTTTCCACCAAAGAAAGAAGAGGATACACTAAATCATACAATACAGAGAATATTATGGTGGGACCCAAATTATTGTTGTGTATCATCTAGATACCATGGCAACACGCAATTCTAGTTGTTGCACATGCGATGGATGTTTGGAGCAATTGAATTCTATTCAATTCAATAGTAAGAGGGCCACACATTATATAGCTTGCTCGTATTTTGTTAGAGATAATGTCCCTTTATGTGGTTATGAGAAGCCTAATAGAAAACAGCCCAAATAAAATGTATCAAAAAAAGAAAAGAAAAGAAAACAACCCAATGTCTTTGTGGTTTCTGATCAATATTGCTCAATTATGCTTTTCAAAAAAAAAATGCTCAATTATGTCGTATATACGTATGGTGCACATCTTTTACATCATTATTTATTTATTTTCCCTGACAGGCAAGGAAGAGCTTCCTCAGCTACTTCAATTGTTGTGTGAAAGCCTAACATTTAAGGGCAAGTGCAATCTTTCGCTAGTTTTCTGAAGATTATGGATAGGAATAGCTATGCTTCTCTGTTCATTTGGTGATAAATATTAAATACTTATTACCTATTGATCTTGATTATGGATAGGAATAGCTATGCTCCTCTGTTACTTCTTATGGTAGCTAAAAATTTGGTTAATCAAACTACAGGTAAAGATGGTAACCATTAAACGGCGCTCATGAGTTTTGACCAAAAAACTTGTAAAAACACGATAAATATTTTCCATTTTATCACTCTTCCAATCTTATTCTTAAATTAAATTTCGTCTGGCACTTGCTTTGAAAATCCTTATTTTTTTAATATTAAGCAAGTTTGGAACCTGTAGCTCAATATTAAAGAGTACATAAGTATTAAAAAATTGTGTTGGTAATATTTTCATTTTTTCTTCTACAATTTCATCAGTAATTCGCTTCCAGTTTAATAGAAGAGTAACCAGCCGTAACCAAAAGAGGAAGTGTATTTAGAGTTAGACATTGTGACTCATTGGTTTTTATTTTTCTGACCTTTGTAGCATAACAAATCTACAATTTGCTAGGCATAGAACTATAGAAGGGTTTCCACTATATATCAGCTCTACGGTCATCGTGGCCGTTGTTAACCTTTTACTGAGATTTTGTCGTTGTACATTTAATAAATAATTATCAGTGGTCATGCGTTAATTGCAATTCCTGCCAGCCAGTAATGTTCCATTTTTATGATGACAACCAAATAAATATTGCGTGGAGGCTTATTCTATTTCCTGATGTCAGTAATGTATAGTGATCAATTAGAAACATTTTCTTTTCAAGACATTTTACTTAAGAGTTTTTTCACTTAATAAATTTTTCAAAAAATCTCATTAGAAATACGCTCTAAGGAATAAGATTGCTTTAGGCCATTGTCCATTATCTAAACTGGGACTAGGACCACCAACACACGGCAACATCCATCCAACCAAATTTTCCTCTTCAGGAAATTCCTACAGGATTTAGCATCAATGAATGTTTTGCAAGTTCTCTAACAAACACCCCATCATACAGTTGATATCCGGACTCTGGAGACTCCAACTGACCCTGTTGGTTTTACCAGTCATTCCATCTATAATAGTAGTAATTTCTTTGGGTTTAGTCCCACGTTGCAGAGTTTCCAAAACTGACAAACCACACTTCTTTAATATTAAAGATAAAAAAATACAAAAAAAACCTATTTGTTTAAAATATGACTTTAGTTGTAAAAAAAAAAAAAAGGCTTTAGTCTCTTCAAGTATGAATTCATTTTATTTTGTTACTTTTATTTTATCAATTTAGTTTTAACTATTATTTTTTTAGGAGTATTCAGGTCAGATTAAGTCAAATTATTTAAATTTATTACCAATCCAATTAAAATTTTGCAAGTTTGATCGAGTCTATATAATTTTTTATGTATCCAACCAAACCAACATAATCATAATCGGGTATGATTATAATCGGGTCTAAATGTTTAACAAAAATTATAAAAAATACAATTTTTTAGTAAGTCTCTTTTGTCAAAAACTTTGAAAGTATATGCTCCCTATATTTCTAATTATAAGACTAATTGGTATCCCTAAACAAAAATAACTAATTTAATTTATTAATTATTTATATTATCATTCCAAAATTATTTCTCTATCCACTTAACTATTTTTTATTAATATTTGAAAATATAATAATTAAGTAAGAATATATATAAAAAATAATAAATAATACATCTAAATTTTTTTAAAAAACCTTATAAAAAGAAACAAATAAATTTTTGAAGAGTCTTATAATTAGAGATAAAAAGAGTAATGACTAAAATGCACTTTTGAAACCAAATTGTGACAATATTTGACAAATAATGATTTCAATGCTAATACAATATTTTTATTTTAGATAAAATATTATATTAACATGAAAAAATATAAACAAAATCAAGGCAAAATAAAAATAACTCAACAAAAATAAATCATGAGTGGTTTAATAATTAATTTACATATAATAAATATTATATTTACTTATATGATAAGGATTGAATTAGATTTAAAAAAGATAAAACATCAAATTGGATTGACCCGAACTTATGGATACCCCCTAATTTTTTCATTAACAACTGTTATTTCATACTTTACTTTTTGAATTGCTCATTTTAAATTTAAATCCAAAAAGAAATCATTCAATAACTTGTAATTAGGTAATTTTATGTCAACTTATTCTGTTAGATTAAAGTTTCATTCATAAAATTTTAGATGAATGATTTGATACCTCATTCATGTGTATCATTTCTGCATACTGGCACGAGCAATCGGGTAGCATCCACTAATGACCATGCACCACTTCATTTGCAATGACAACATGAAAGCCCCAAAATACAATCAACAAAACGTGAAAAGGAGCAAAATTGCATAAGGAATATCCGAGACACAATTGGTGCCTAACAAAATTTTTAAGTACTTAATTTGTCTGTTGACAAGGAAGTTATAAAAGTGCAACTATTAGGACCAAAATCAATAAAAATAACAGGATATGCAAACAAGAAAAACACCATTCTTTCCTCTAGAAAACTAGCTCATGAGGTTTCACGCCAGCCTTTAAAGAAAACCTAGCACCCAGATATGTCTTCAAATCTGGAACACTCCCGATGGCTTTTATCAATGCAGAGTCAATAGTTTTCTGGTCATCTTTCTTCTGCTGGGGCAACACACTCTTTTCCTGCATTATAAAGAAGAAGAAAAAGACAGATCAGCACGCAGAAGCAACTAAGAATAACAAGAACTTCAACAAAATAAGAAAATAGACAATCCCACCTCCTTTTCTGCCTCAAAGAACTCGCCCTCTCCCTTCTTCTTCTTCTTCTGGGCTTCCTTTGCAAAGTATTTGTCATCAAACTGGTCAACATTAACAGCAGACACATCTACTTTGGTTGATGTGCCAATAACATACGACTGATTGACACGTCTCAAAGGAACTCCATTAATCTTGAAAGGACCTGACGTTGCAAGTGAGAAACATAAGCCAGACCAGAAATGGGTGGAGCAGAGAGTACATTTCAGAAAAGCAGAGTCTAGTGCTATTAAAATTTGAGATCAATATGTATCAAAAAATCAATGTCAAACAACGACTTCAACAATGACTAACATATAAATTCAATTGATGATAACAACAGTCAAAGCATAACAAATTAACAACATGCTAAAGTAACATAATTAATGACAAAACTCACCAGTCACAAGAAGCAACCCAGAAGGAAGCTGCTTCAAAAAGACTACCCTCTTTCCCTTAAATCTACCGGCAAGAAGAATCAACACTGTCCCGGGAGTAATGCTAGCCCTGAACACACACCAGACACAAAATCAAACGACATAGGCTCCACATATAAATAATAAAAAAATGCCATTAATCCAAAGAAATTTTATTAAAAAAAATTCAAATTCATTTTATCAATTAGCAATAACATACATTTCACTCACCAGATCCCAAATCAATTCACTAGCATCATCATAAAATAAGTCAAAATAAATTAAAACACAAAAATAAAAACAAATTAAAGTGAGGATGGGATTGAAGTGAAAATGCACCTGAGCTTAGCTGGTTTCGGTTTGTGCTTGTTGACAAGGGGCTTCTTGATATCATCAGCAGGGTAAAATTTGGGTGGTTTTTCAGCAGGAGCTTCAGGCTTGGGTTTAGGGTCGTGGCGAGGTAAAACGCCACCGTTTTTGGCCTTGATAGCCCAAATGCCCCTCTTGTGGTACATCTGCGACCTCGAGTACTTTCCGATTCCCCTTATCAATTCAGGGTTTCTGCTAACCTTACGTGTTATCTTCGGCGCCATTGCTGCTTCTTCCTGCTACACTACAAACCCTAATTTTCGTTCAATGCGCAAAGGAAAATCAGACATACACATGCTCTGTATAAACCCTATCTAACGGGCCTTGACCCGACTCGAAGGATCCATGCTCCAGACCCACGAAATGTTGGCTTACGTCTGTGGTTCCAAGCCTAGTCTAATACGTGTCCATTAATTTTTTAATATGCCAATCTTCATTTTACTAATTAAAATTTAATTTGTTTAAATTGACACGTGCCATCAAACTATTTAAATGATTTGATTTTCTATAAGTAGGGTCATAGTTTTGATTTTTTTATAGATGAGAGAGTTAGTCCTATTGTGCATGATTTCCGATTCAAACAAGATCGAATCTTTTACCTATGGTTTAAATGAAAAAACATGATTTTTTTTCTGTCTCACACACATATCATACTTTTATCTTTTAAGTGTAAATTTCATTTCATTTAAATTCAAAAAGAAAAATTTTTCATTTTTATTTCTACTTTTTTAGTATATATTAAATGCATATTCAATTTATCAATGAAGAAATAATACTTCACGTTTATCAGTCTTTAAAAAATAAAGGATTATTTTTTCAAATTTAGTCTAAACATGAATATTAAAGTTTTCCAAAAGCATAACTACTTAACTGCAAGTCAATAGAAAATTCTAAAAAGGAGCCAAGGGCAAAAAAAATAAAAATAAATACTCGGGAAGGCTCATCCTAGTCATTGTCGATTTTTTTATTATCTTGAAATTTTATGAATGTATTATGAAAAAATTTCCATGTAAACCTCAAACTAGGGTCTTGAATTTGGCAAAGGAGTCACTTTAGTACGTAAAATTAATGAAACAAAAAATATTCTCTAAATTTGTAAATCGTCATTCGTTCTATTGAGTGGAACATCATTATGTAATATGCAAAACCTTTTGCTATTAATTAGATTATAAATGTCATTTCACATAAATATTACGAAAGCACTCAAGGTGCAAACTAAGATATTCTGTTAAAAATAGCATACACAAGTCAAATGTTTACACTAATACAATAATACGTAGTATTCATTTTCTAAAAACACTAACAAAATTGACCCTTCAGATTATGAAAGACGTGAACTGAAAAAAATCCTTGAGGCAAATTTGATAAGTTCAGAAAATTTTGCATGATAATTGTTCATACCCATTTTACTACTACCACGGTTCTTTACAAGTACCATTCACCAGCCTTGCCACATGTATATCTGTTTCCAATTTTTTTTCATTTGGCATGCTAAAGGTCCACACAATATCTAAAATTCACACAATCAACAAAAGGTAGAGAGCACGCGTCACAATTTGACTAACAAAATTTTAGGTTCTTCATTTGTCTGCTAACAAGAATGTTATAAGAGGGCAACTATAAGCACCAGCATCAATAAACAAACACGATATCAAAAACAAGAGTAACACCCCTCTTTCCTCTAGAAGACTAGCTCATGAGGTTTCACCCCGGCCTTCAGAGAAAACCTGGCACCCAAATAGGACTTCAAGTCTGGCACACTCTCAATGGCTTTTAACACTGCAGCGTCCACAGTTTTCTGGTCATCTTTCTTCTGCTGGGGCAACACACTCTTTTCCTGCATCATCAGAAAAAAGAATGCAGAGATTAGCATGCAGAAGCAAGTAAGAATAACAGGGAGAACATCAACAAAATCCAAAAATTGATAATCCCACCTCTTTCTCTGCCTCAAAGAACTCGCCTTCTCCCTTCTTCTTCTTCTTCTGGGCTTCCTTCGCAAAGTATTTGTCGTCAAAGCTGTCAACATTAACAGCAGAGATATCTACTTTGGTCGATGTGCCAATAACATAGGCCTGATTCACACGTCTCAAAGGAACTCCATTAACCTTGAAAGGACCTGAAATGGCAAGTGAGATATAAGACAGACCAGAGATGGGTGGAGAACAGAGTGCATCACAAATTACAATTGGTGAGCAATAGGTATTTAGGTACCAAAAAGCCAATGTCAAACTACATTCTAGAGCACACCCACCAACATATTACCAGCATTTTCACCCACATACTCAGAAAACTACACAAGATGGGAAATAAAGGGATCAATTGGTTTGAGAATATTTTTTTTTTAATTTCACTATTAATTACAAAAGCGCCTCCTTGTTTTCATTTTATTTCCTGTTTTCAAAAGTTTAAAGCATCTAATCTTTGTTTTCTATTTTCACTGTTTCCTATACAATCTTAAATCAGAAAATGAAATCCCTAATATAATGAGACTAACATTGTGAGACGAAACAGGAGTATACACCCCAAGCAATAATGAAGAAGCAACATTCACATGCAAGAGTAATAATTGATTATTACTCATCAAGAGTAAAATAAAAAATTCAATTGATTATTACAATGGCACATGAACAAAATGCTTAGCATGCAAAATCTTAGCAATAAGAAGTATCATGTTTAACAACAAAACTCACCAGTTACAAGAAGCAATCCAGAAGGAAGCTGCTTCAAAAAGACTACCCTCTTTCCCTTAAATCTACCAGCAAGAAGAATCAACACTGTTCCCGGAGTAATGCTAGCCCTGAAACACATCCAACATTCTACTTAGTTACGTGTTAGTGAATTGGTTAGGTTGTAAATTTACCCTGAGCTTTGTATCAGCACATTATATTATTCAATCATTAAATTTCAGAGTTTCCTATAGATCCTCTTTCTACTTTAATCTCAATCATATGTCACCTTTCTACCATCTCAAACTCCAAATCAAATCAATTACACAAACTAAACTAAAATCAAATAAAAAACACAAATTTTAAAATCCATTACACATAACAAGTGAGAATGAGATTGATAATGCACCTGAGCTTAGCGGGTTTGGGTTTGTGCTTGTTGACAAGGGGCTTCTTGATATCATCAGCAGGGTAAAATTTGGGTGGTTTTTCAGCGGGTGTTTCAGGTTTGGGTTTAGGGTCGTGGCGAGGTAAGACGCCACCATTTTTGGCCTTGATAGCCCAAATGCCCCTCTTGTGGTACATCTGCGACCTCGAGTACTTTCCAATTCCCCTTATCAATTCGGGGTTTCTGCTAACCTTGCGTGTTACCTTCGGCGCCATTGCTGCTTGTTCCTGCTACACTACAAACCCTAATTTTCGTTCAATGCGCAAATGAAATCAGAGAAGTGCCTCTTTTTGTATAAACCCTATCTTACGGGCCCTGACCCGACTCAAAGGATCCATGTCTCAGGCCCATGAACTATTTTGTCATTATAAACGTAATAACATGAGAAAATTATGTCTCTTTTTTTTTAAGAAATTACTTTTATGTCTTATTCTCAATTTCTGTGACTCTGTTTTGTTACTAAGTAATTTTAAAATATCCCAATTGTATATTATTAATTATACAGAATTAATTATAAAAAAATTATACAATAGAATCATTGCTTGGTATTTCCATTAAGCGGTTAATTTGAAAGTAATTTATTTTAGAAAAATGCTTTGAATTGACTTTTATTTAAGACACAGATTAATATTTTAAATAATGTTAAAGCACCCCAGTCCAAATTGAAAAGAGATTCTTCACTGCTCCTTGTCCGAAGAGCTAAAGGAAGATAAGTTCAAATGTAACTATGACTCAGTTGAGCAGCAAAATAATCGATTGTTTCTTTTGGAGAGGATGGATGGTGTCACCATTTACATTGCTTTCTTAAACAAAAAATTGTCCTATCCTTGGGACTTCGGAGTAATGCTAGAAATAAAAAGTTTACATGCACAAATTCATCGGTTCTATTAGATGAATCTAAAGTTGCAAGTTCACATTTGCATTCATGTACCAGTTAACACATAATCAACAATTCTGCCTATTAGTTGAGTCTTTGTCCACCTAAACTCAAGCTTAGCGTTGCCTTCCTTGACCTGTCACCCACAAGAGAACACCTCCATCTCTTTGGTATGTGCTGTAGAAGTTCGTTGTCATGTTTCAATCTCAAGGAAAAATCACTGCCCAGTCTCATCCTTTGTCTACAGAGAGGTGAGCTTGAATTTAATTGGATCACAAAATTAACCTTGATAAAAAATGTCTTCAGGATGAAAAAAGAATGAAGCCCAATATTGTTGCCCAACGAAATAGCAAACTATGTACAGTTTGATTAATATCAATCATCAAGAAAAATGTGGCAGTGTTAGGCACATAACCAAACCCTTTGATCTGTAGAATCAAATTGTCTAAAACTAGAGATATAAGTATAGAGTCACGATGGGCTGTGCCTCTGGCAATAAATCTGTGAACTTCATTATTCACTTCAATCCAGCTCCAACCTGGTTCCTTCACTACCCTGCTCATGTCCATTTTCTCCCTCACCCTTCTGACATTTGCCCACATCCCTTTTGATGCAAAAATATTTGAAAGTAATATATATGATCCGCTATCTGCTGGATCACACGAAATTGCCATCTCAGCAGCATGTGTACCCAGTTCTATATGACCTGAAACTCTACATGCACTGAGCAAGCTCCTCCACACTACTGCTGCTGGTTTTATGGGCATCTTCTCAATAAATTCCTTAGCTTCATATATTTTACCAGCACAGCCCAAGAGAGAAACCATGCATGCATAATGATCAATCCCTGGTTCAATTCCAAACTTGGACATTGATTCAAAGTGATGAAGTCCAAGGTCTAGAAGTCCAGCATGGCTACATGCTGATAGTACACCTACAAAGGTGACATAATTTGGCTTCGCTCCCTCCATAATCATGTGTTTGAACACCTCAAGAGCTTTTGCTGCGTCTCCATGCTGGGCATATGTTGAAATCATGGAATTCCAACAAGCAATGTCTCTTTGGTTTGTGGAACTGAATGCCTTGTGAGCCTCTTTGATGCTTCCACACTTGGCATACATATCCAGTAGGGAATTTGTTACAAAGGGGTCATCATCAAGACCTATCTTAATCACCTGGTTGTGAAACTGCTGACCATGTCGCAGACTTGCTATGTTACTTGCTGCTGCGATTACAGCGGCAAAAGTGAATTCATTGGGTTTTAGCCTTGACCTTTGTAGATGTTTGTAAAGTTTGAGAGACTCCTCATTTTCCAGTTGTTGGCCGCAACCAGAAAACATTGCATTCCATACTACAATGTCTTTGTCATATATCTCCTCAAAAACTAGTCTTGCATCCCCAACACATGAGCATTTTGAATAAACATCTATTAGAGCACTTCCAGAAAAATTGTCTAAAGAAGCCCCATATTTAATAATCAGGCAGTGGATTTGGATGCTTAGTTCCAGGAGAAATAATGATGCAGATAGCCCAAGAAGGCTTACAAATGTTAATAGAGTTGGTGGCGATAAACTTAGCCTCATTTCACGAAAAAGATCCAATGCTTCAACCAGCTTGTCTTGTCTTGAGTATCCTTCTATCATTGCATTGTAGGATACTACATTTATAGCAGCCACAAGGTCGAAGACTTTTCTTGCATTAGTCAAGGAATCACATTTGGCATACATGTCAATCAAACCATTTTTCACAAAATCATCATCATCAATATTGACCTTGACAGCATAAGCGTGCACTTGTCTTCCCTTTTCTAGGGCCTGCAGTGAACCACATGAATTGAGAACACTAGTGAAACCAAATGCATCAGGCTTCCAACCCATTCTAACCATTTCAACAAACAGGTCCATGGCATCCCCGTGGAATGAATTTTGCATGCAACCAGCAATCATTGTGGTCCATGAAACAACATCTTTATCTTCTAGCTGATTAAATAACGTCCGTCCTTTCTTCACTTTGTGACATTTCAAATAAAAATCAATAATTCCATTGACCACCGAAACATCCATGTCAAAGCCCCTCCTTAAGATATATCCATGAATTTGCCTCCCCCCTTCAAGAAACTCAAGCATCGAACAAGCACTCAAAACACTAGAAATCACATACCTGTCTGGATAGACATCGCCCCCTCTCATTTGGTCTAACAACTTCAAGGATACTTCACTTCTTCCAAGTTTTGCATACCCTGCTATAATTGTGGTCCATGTGACAGTGGTTTTAACTTCTAGGCCATCAAAAATGAACCTTGCTTCATCAACATAACCATGCTTGGTGTAAAAATTAATCAAAGATGTACCCACATACGCATCTTGAACAAACCCACCCTTAACAACAAAAGCATGCACCTGGAGAGCATGACTGAGACTACCCAATTGTGTACAAGCTCTAACGACACTGGCTAAAATGTATTCATTTGATTCCTCACTGCAACTTCTCATGAACCGGCAGAACAACACCAATGCTTCCACATTGTAACCATGTTGAGTGTACATAGAAACCATGGAAGACCAAGTAACTAGGTTCCTATGAGACATAACATCGAACAGCTTCTGTGCATCACTCAGAAGGTTCATTTTTGAGTATGCGTGCAAGAGAGTGTTAACAAGGAAGACATCATGTTGGTGAAAACCCAACACCACAACGTGGGCATGGATTTTCTTATAGTAATGAGTGGTGGGAATGTTCGGGCGTGGCTTTTGCAATAAGTTGGCCAATTCACGACCAATTTTCCTTTGTTTAAGGATTGGAGAATCATGTGGTTGAAGAAACTGAGGTAACAGAGTGGAGAAGTGCAAAGTCTCGCTCACATTGATTTTGTTAAGGAATTTGAAGTGGGATATTCCTCGTAGTAGTCGACGCTGGCTTCGCATCATAGATAGAAGCGAAGTGGATGCATGCTCTAGTTTTAGTTTAATGATGTCAAAATCAATATCAGCATTTCATCTACTTCGGATTCATGACAATTATTATCAAGCCAGTCCGCAAACGTTAATCTTCAAAAATCAGGTAAGCCAAATATGTTTTTTAATCCATTATTTTTTACTAAAATTTGTTTTAGTTTTTTATCTTTCAAAAAATTTGTTTTTGGTTATTTATATATTTTTTAACATTTTAATTTTATGAATGTAATGTTGAATAAATTTTCAATAATTAAAAAACAGAGTAGTTCCTTATCATAAAAAATAGTATTTTTCAACTCCGCGATTAAGTGTATTTTATTTGTACGTGTGTTTAAAATGCATTTGTCGAGGAATCAATACCTACTCAAATTCATAAAAACCCTGAAGAAATCTTTTTTTTTTCTTTTCGAAATTGTATCAATGTGTTATTTTTTTTTTATCATTTATCGATGTGTTATTTATTATTGGTCATAGTTTGTGTCCAATAATGATACATTCAGCATGCTCTACCAAGTTTTATCTTTCATGTATATGATAAAAAAATTGAACCATTATTACATAAAAATGGAAATGTTTCATCAAAATTGAGGATTTTGTTTTTTTAATTTTCCAAATTTAAATTTATTTTTTTAGTCATTGAATTTTTTAAAAGTTGTTCTCTTGAGTGTACAAATTTTGGCAACTAAAAAAATAAAAATCAAATTTTAGTAGTTAAAAACTATTTTTAATTTATTAATCTTGGCTTAACTCATATCTCAATGAGAAATCAAAGATCCTAATTAAAAAGAAAAAAATATATTACAACTTAAAAAAAGTACTATAAATAATCGTTCCTCTTTAAAAAATATCATATGTAAATTAAACTTATATTCTATCAATAAACTCAACGAATTAATTTACCCTCGTTGGATAATAAATCTCAATTTTTTTTAAAAAAAAAAAGAGAAAAAAAACCTTGTGGATCTCCCCAAGCATAGAGCATGTTAGTCACGTTAGCAGCGGGCAAGTTGGTCCGGCGGCACCTTCCCCTTTTCTTTCGGCTGTTCCATCTTCAAAACCGTGGGCTCGGATCTTCAAAATCAAAACGAATTTCCATTCGTTATCATATAAATACCTCATCTTCATCCCCAAAACCACTTTCAGTTTCAGAACACAAAGCAATGGTGGCGCTCCTAGTGGCAACTACATCCGACCCTGCTTCCATCAACCCGGCCAACGCGCTGTTGGGCATGCCCGGGTGGAAACCCGGTCCCCATTTCCAGGTTCAAACCATTAAAATTATACCCTTTTTGCTGGCTATTTGTTTGTTTGAATTGAATGTTATTTGTTGGCACTTACTAGGATGATATGAAGAGCTATGTGAATGAAGGGGTGAGGGTGTTGGTACATGGGAAGAGCATAGTTGCGGAAGATGAGTTGGACAAGAGGTGGGAAGAAGTTACTGGGGAGGTTATTGATGAAGTGATCTTCTTCAGCAAGCACACTGCTGCCTCCAACAAGCCTGCCCTGACTGTTCACCCTATTGGAGTTCCTCATTTGCGCCAAGGCGATGTTCCCCCCCAAGGCGGCAGACCTGGATGGGCAGCTCTTCCAAATCCTAGGATGGGGCCTTGGCTTCGCCTTTTGAAAAACCTTGCCCAAGCTCATAATCTTGTCCCTGAATTTGAGGTGGTCATGTGTTTTTTTGCTATTAAACTAAATTAGCTTTTGATTCAATTCGATTCGACATTCTTGCCTGCAAATGCATAGCTTGTTTCCTGTGGATGGAAAGTTCAATTTTGATATGCAATTCTGACACTGTTTCCTCAATTTAGATTACTTTAGAGGCCACTCACCATGGACCGTTGACCAATAAGCCAACCATGTTTTTGGAGATTGGTCAGTGTTTTTTCCTTCCTCCTACACCGATTTTTGATTCGTGGATTTGATACATATCTTATTTTGTAAGCACGTTGCATGGTCTATTTATTAGGTAAGTACTGTGAAAATGGTGTTATTTAAGTACTGTCCTAGGTCTTAACCAATTTGGGTTGTCATTGTTTATCATCCAACCTAAAGATTTTTGTCGTGTCCTTTCAAGGCATAAGCATTCCTTCACCAGCCTTCTTTTAGTAAGCCACCCATTAAGAAGGTTTGTAGCAGGAAGAGTGGTAACAGAATATCAGTCATAAGGATTTATTAATAGCAATGATTTTTAGTGGCCAAATACATGTAATAAATATAGCTAGAATAAATGGGGAAGAGAGAGTCTGTAACTGAAAAATCAATCTATTAGCCCAAGCCAAAATGTGTCCCCTCTTGCCAGCTCAACACCCCTATTTTGTTGCTTACGTTTCCTATAGTAAACTTGCCAAACCTTGGGCCTATTTTCCACATTTTGTATCTGCTGACCCAAGTTTTCCTCTTGATTCCTATCATAGTTTGTGGCTGCTAAACTCCATTCTCAAGTTACACTAGAAGCGCTAGCAGTTAGATAAAATTTTAAATTTAATACAACAACTACTTTTCTATTCTGGTATAGGTAGTACTGAAGACTATTGGAAGAGACAGGATGCTGCTCAAGTTATGGCACAGGTTGGGTGGACTTTTATATTTATTTATTTTCATTACTTTTCCATCAATATCTGGAATTTTCCTGTATGGAGAGTACACTCTTTTACCCAATTACTCCTGAACAATAAACTTCCCTCTAACTATCCATACCAAAATAGATGCTTTAGATGGCAGCTGCCAGCTGGTTAGTAATATTTGATTTTGTTGATTGAAATGATATTTTGTTTGGGTTCTTGTAGTTAGTATGGGAAGGACTTGGACTTGGAGGTGGGTCAGATGTAGGAAACTGGAGCAGGTAAGTTGATTAAGCTAAGTTAATCACATGCAGCGATGTTGGTTTGCATGCTCAATTTTGTATTTGGTATATACCTCGTGAGGTCTTCAGTCTTCACATCTTGTTCTCACTCTGTTTCATGAGATGCAATATATGTTTAATCTATGGTCCTCTGATCTTACAATTCCAGACTTGGTGGACTATATATCTTCCTGAAACTTTTAAATTGTTCGTGTTATTGCATAATTATGGACTAGAAATATTAGGTTTGTTTCCTTTTGATCATTAAAGCTTCCTACAAATGGTGAAATTTTTGTAACCTGAATCTAAATCTCATGCTCTTACAGGGAGAATGATAACAAGAAAATCCTTCTTGGGATAGGTGGTGGACATTATGCACCTCGGCATGTGGATGTAGTATTGTAAGTATTCAAATCATTCATTGTCAGTCATGTCTTTATAATTTAATTTTCTAATGTCAAAGAAAGACTGGAACTTATCAGCTGTTGTCAGCGTCATTAACTTTTGGGTAATTTTGTAGCCCCCTTCTAGTATACTCTGCTATTTGATCCCAAGATTTGGACTATGTCTTTGCCTTTTAGGGTTTCAATTATTCAAATTTACTCGCATCATCCATTTACTTATTACTCGCATCTTCCATTTACTTAATATGCAGATGAAGACTTTTATCATAGTATTATTAAAACTGATATGTTAAATGTAGCAATTTGACCCTCATAAAATTTTTGATCGTTACATTATTCATAAAATTCTATTATCAAATTCAATGGCCCTATGATGGAAGGCTGTAAATAGTACATTCAAATAGATTATGAAAATATATTGACTACAAAGTTTTGTTTTATAATACATCTCGACTTTGGGTGAATAAATTTCTACTAAATCCATTTGAGAAGATATTTACATAAAATTTTATGATTAATAAAATGCTTATTTTTGTATGCTTAAATTAGTTCACTTTGTAATTACATGGCCTTTAGTTTGAAAGCTCTGTAAATTTTACAAGTTTTCTCAAACTTGATCTCATACTATATCAGTTACCTGAGGGTGATTTTGGAATTGAAATTCTAAACATTTTGTGTGCATCATATTTTCTCTTGGATGTGTTTTGCTCAAATGAAGTATGAATACTTACTCTGCTCATCCAATCTAGGAAAGATAATGTATGGGTGGGTCACCTACTTTCTGGATATTCGCTGCCAATGGAAGATCCAAACCAGTCAAAAGGAGAAAAAAATGTGGAGATTGGTGGAACATGGAGACAGTCTATAAAAGCTGCATATGAAGCCACTTATTCTGCATTTCCTGGTGGTGAAATTCTTGCACATCTAGACCACAAGTGAGCTTAATGAGCATTGTCCTTATGCAATCAGCAATCTGTTTGTATTGCTAATGCCAAAGCAAGAAGTGAATGCTATTTCATGGTTGAGAGCTGAACAGTTTATAAAAAAAAAATCATCCACAACCACAAGGCACCTTGGTTTGAAAAACTTAATCAATGTTGTTATTTAGACCACAATCTGTTTAAGGCTTTCCACCTACCATTATTCTCTTGCAGTAATAGATTGTAAAAAAAAATGGTAGAACTGCTTTCTTTGGGTTAGGGAAAATTGGGAAAAGAGTGATAAATCCTTTTCCACCATCCCTTCCACACTCACTGACTCCCACTAGTTCACAGTCCTTCCCCACTAATGGAAAATGTCAGAGAACAAGAACCAACCTGGACCCTACCTAGTTCCTGCCATTGGTTATCATGTTCACTTATTAAGATTTAAGAGTCATCTGCATTCTTTGTGGTGAGGGGACTAGCCTAAAGTTACCCACTTTCCAAATTAATTGTCATATACACTCCCCATCCCCTCCATTGCTGACAGATTTTTATTACTGGGTTTGCTTGTTAGTACAGTAGTTTGCTTAAAACTAAGTTAACACTTCGGTACTATGTTCATGTCAACTGCAAAATTTTGAAATTCAAAATGAGTCTAGAATGACGATTTTGTGCACTAGGAGAAAAAGGAAGAAAGAAGAAAACACTATTTTAGCAGGGCATGCTGCTGTCATATTGAACTTGTTTTTGTAGCCAATTACACATGTTTGTCCTTGAGTACTGAAATGGTGCTCTGGTAATGCTAGAAAGCAATATTCTTAGGAGTACTTTCATCGTTTCCTGTGTCTGTCATTTGTGTAGCTTATTTATGGTTTTACATGAAGGAAGAAGGCATGTTATGGGCATATGTTGAAAGTTAAGAAAACTAAGTATGATTTTAGCTGTGCCAAGGTGATCCCAGCTTTGACATCAAAGATAGAACCTAATGCCTTTTCCTTTTACTCAAGTTAATCTTTACCCTAAACTAGTTCTTTATTGCAGGAGTTTCAAGGGCTGGCAGAAGAATGCCATAACAGGATTCCTTGCGGAGCAAAACATTAAAATTGGAAAACCCAATAACTTCTATTGAGTGGATGCTATGTGAACAACATAGCTTCTGCAGAGTGTGGAATGAGTCAGGCTGAAGATTTTGGTAGATCATACTAGCAATTTAATTCAGTTCTCTTGAGATCACAGTGATAGTTAATGAATAACTGAAGTTTGAGATAAACTGATATATACATAAATCCAATTCTGATGAAAAACAATATTTGCAATTACATCAATTAAAACCATATATAGCAATAATACTTTATAGAATGTTTGTTTTTATGTAATGTTTCCAATGTTTTTAATGTTAGACCTGTCATTAAACTGATCATTGATTCAACCGTATCGAATTGGTATTAATAATAATAATGATGATATTGTAATTTTATAATACTAAGAACTAAAATAAAACATCATTTTATATGTTCTTGATATGTGAGGTACATATAAAAGTTCAAATCAAATATATCTTAAAGTATAGGTTGAATAAAAAAAGTTTTAAAAAACATATTTAACTATAATAAGTTTATATCTAAAAAGAAAAAGAAAATAGCAAGTTGATATAATAAAATTATAAGAAATCAAGATGTAAAAATGTAAAATTATAAGCAAGTTGGTAAAATAATTTATACCTATGTAATTGTTATTAAATGTGTTTTTATTGACCTTAAAAATGTTTAAGGATAAATATTAAAAGAAATGAAAAGTACTAATTTAAACCAATAAAAAATAAAAAAATTAAGTTTATATCTTTATTAATTTCTCTGTTTTATTTTACTTATATGCTTTATTTTGGAGATCCGTTAGAAAGCTCTACAAATGGATGTTCGCCAAAATTCATCATCTTCATATTCTTACTGTAAGCAAAAAAAGACTATTATACTTTTAAATATTTTTGGTATCGATGGTAAAACTTATTTTTACAACGGGTTAGAAATTATTGAAGATGAAGGAGCGATCGCTATCTCACCAGAATCGTTGTGGTGGTGATGTTGCGTCGAATTTGTCATTCTTTCTTTGTTTGAAAGGAGAATGCACACACTCTCCTACCCCGTAGTAGGTGCTGACCAGAGCACGTGCTACTGCCACGTGACATCTCCATTCCGTTCCGTTTTAGCATCATAATCACCGTTTGGATTTGGCTGCCTAATTAGTAATCTGGAAAACAAAACAAACCTTTTACTCTCCTAATTAATTTCTATATTCTTATTCATTTCATGTTTGGTAATTTTAAATATAGTCATTAAGATTATAAAAGATCAAAATGTTAATAATTAAAATTAAAATCAAAACCTACAATTTTAATATTTTTAAAATACATTATAAAAGAATAATATATAGTTTGACTTATTTCTAAATTCTAATTATTGTAACTGAAAAAAGAAAAAGAAAATGAAATGTATTCTGTAGTATGCGATTCTGAAACACCCACATGCCACGTGTGTGTATTAGTGAAACCAAACCTACCACTGTTCCACCAATCCAGTAATCCACCCCATCACGTTATGAAAAGTCAAAATAAACAAATGGCTCGTGTAAAAAAAAAACTTATATTTTACTTTTTCTTAAATATACACCTTTTATAAAATATCTGTGAATTGTACTTTAATTATTTAAAATATAAATAAGCCTCTTAATTAAAAGTGAAAAATAATTATAAACATATATTTTAATGATATTTAATGTCGCCGATAGTTGGTTTTGAATACTTCATATATTTACATTTGAAATAAAAATATAAATCAGAGGAATTTATTAATATACAGCAAGGAGTGTATTAATAAGATATTTTTTTGGTTATTTTAAAATAATATTTATAAATTGCTAACATATGATTTTTCTTAAATAAGTAAATGTGCGTATAGTAGCGCTCAATCATTAACCTAAACCTATTTAATTTTTAAAAGAAGTATGTTAACAAATTATATAATTTTCTTAAATCATTTTTTAGGTGTAGCTTATAAAATACTCTTTTTGAAAAATAAGTGAGCGTATATTAAAAAAATTTGAAATTTAAAGTATTAAAAACTATGTTTTTAATAATAAAAAAACTTATTTTAAATTTAATTTTAATAATTTAATAAATATTACATAGTAAATATTTTCTACACTTAATATAATTAAATAAATTAGATCATAATTAAAATATTCATAACTATATTTTATGAAAACATTAATTTAATCATAAATAAATAAAAATGATGTTATGACTGAATGAAAACAAATTGTTTAAAAACTATTCTGTTTTAAAATAAAATTTAATTTATTATATCATTAAAATACATAAGGGTCAAATAAAACTGCTTATAATAATCAAATCAATCGCAAATAAAACTGTTTATAACTAAAAATAAAATAATAATCAAATCAATCACAAATTCAGAACTGAAAGAATGTGTCTAACTCATTTGATATATCTCCTAACAATATCTGTTTTTGATTTCTCTCTCTCTCTCTCTATATATATATAAAAGCAATTGCAAGTAAAAAGGAGAAAAAATTATCTCAATAAACAAAGAAAAGAATAATTGTATTAGCTACCATTCCTGGTCATACTCACACCAAATCCTAATGAACAAATTATTTATTCACTTTCGTACTCATTCAATCGAAAACCGCCCAAACGTATAATTTATTAAGCTTTACAATAACAAATACATATTAAATATGACCTCTGTGTAATTTTTTGGTAACAAAAAAATGAATGTGACTTATTTTTATTCATATTAAATATGTACAAAAAATATGACTTCTATGCAGTTGGTATTTAAATATTTTTTATACTAAATATGACTCATTCAATAACACGTTGAGTCAAGTTAATAATACATATCAAGATTGTAAGAGACAACTTGAATTTAATATCTGTATAACACAATTTTTTAAAGATTTGATATCTAAGAAATTTCGTGTAACTAAATCTAATACACTAAAATCAGTTTAGTAGTAAGAAGACTCTAATTGAATATGAGAAAATAAGATATGTATTGATATTTTTATATTATTATTTATAGTTTATTAACTTTAATAATAATTATTTTAAACTCATATTAAACATGATTTTTAATAAGTTGAGCGGGTACAATTTTATTTTATTTTATTCCATTTGTCAGTGATGATCAAAAGAAAGAAAAATAATAAGAGGAGTGCGGAATCGTGAAAATTGGATTGGATCTTTAGGCATAAGAAACAGAATGAGAAGGAATTATGCAGAAAGAAAAAGAACGTGAAAACCATTTCTCTTCACAATTATCCCTTTTTCCACTCTGACGCCATTTAATTATTCATTCATATAAATTAGGCTCTCTCATCTTCCATTCCAATTACTATTAGATTCTGCTTCCGTTATTTTTTCTCTCTTCTTCACTTCCTCTTTACTATTCGTTCGTTCTGGATTCAGTTGAGGGAAAAAAACTGCGTGGTTTGAGCAATGGATGTTAAAGCTGCACAGAGGTTACAACTTTCAGCGGTGGTTCAACCCGAAAGGTTTGGGAGAAGACCACCATTCAGTACATGTCGTTTGGGTGTGTCTCGGGAACCGCAGAGCCTTCGGGTTTTTGTTTCGCCAATGATGATGCGGCGCAGAACAACCGCTTTGGAGGTTTCCTCTTCTTACGACAACATTTCAGGTTTCCATTCAAACCAATCACCCCATTACTTTTTTTTCCTCTTTTGGTGTTGTTGAATTTCGTTCTTGCTGCTTTCCACACGCTTTTGTTGTTGAAGGGTCATTTTGCCTTTTTTATTATTTAATTTTGCTGAAAGGATTGTTAGTTCTGAGCTATCTGTCTTTCAAACAAAATGAAGGATTGGTAATTGGGTTAAGAAGTGTAAATTGTCAATGAATCGGAAACAACGATCTGTCCTTTTCGTGTGCCATATTGTATATCTGCCTCCAAAGGTACCTGATAAATAATAATATCTCGGAATATTTGGTCTTTAACCGTGCCAAATAGCATTATGGTGTGATCTATGTAGGGGCTTTTGTTGGGAAAAACCCAAGTCCCACACCGGCTAAAAATAAAGCCAAGTTAGAATATATAAGTGAAGGGCAACCCTTACTCCATGAGTTAGTTTTTGGGATTGAATTAGGCTTAAACTCACATTCTAAGATTCTAAGAGCTTTTGTTGTTGTTGTTAGTGAAAAGATTTTCCACTATCAACAAATAGATAGAAATCATCATAGATATGATTTTTAAAGTAATTTTCCGGAAGTCAATAATTTTAAATTATATGACAATCTATGATTGATGAGAGTGTGAAAAAAAAACTTTATACTGGTAGTATATTCTAATTAAATACTAGATATTTTGTCCATTTCATTCTTTTCCTGTCTGAATTATGTACATAAACATAGGTTTTCCCAAGGTTTTGTTTTGTTTTTCCAGCAATATCTATATTGAAAAACATTATATGATTAATATGAAAAGATAATGCTAGTAGTCCCAGGTTTCAATCCAGCAATAACTACATTGTCCAGTTTATTTTGAACTAGCTTTTATTATCTGCAGATTGAATTATATTTCCTTTTCTATTGATTACTGATTAGTTAAGAAAATCATCTTACCACATCTTCTGAGGGAAAGCACGGTGTTTGAGAAGATGTAGTATGTATTATGCCTGGATCTGATCTAGTTTCTTACTGGATAAAACAAGTGCTGCCCATCTTGAATTTTTACATATTATTCCTAATGTTATTCTTGTAGCTTCAATTTTGGAATCTGGGAGCGTTCATGCTCCTCTTGATGAAGAGCTGATTCTAAAGGTATAGCAATGATGTTGTTTGTCATTTTTAGTCAACTTAGTAAATTCACCAATAAATTAATATTAGGTCAATTGTTGCTTCTTTAAGTATCTGCATGCCATTGTCTTACTTGAATCAATAAAATTGCAGAATAGATCACAAGAGACCCAGCCATATTTAAATGGACGCTGTATTTATCTTGTTGGTCAGTTTCTTGGTTGACTTCTTGTGCTTACATGGTATGCTTTGGAAATTACTTTGGCATTAAAAATGCTTTGAATTTGACATGCAGGAATGATGGGCTCTGGGAAAACAACAGTGGGGAAGATAATGTCGCAAGTGCTTGGTTATTCATTTTGTGATAGGTTAGTATGCTAATTGCTCATCTTCTCTTCATGGGGAGAAAATGCATTTAATTAATAGCAAGTAAATTATGTGTAATTGGAATGCACAATAGACCAGTAGAATAAAGAAAGAATGATCAATGGTTGTAAAGCAGCTCTATTATTTTTATTTGTGCAATTATTTCGTTATATTTTAGTATCTGATATGAGCTTCAACCGACCAATATTCATATTCATTTGATATTAGAGGGAACTGAAGACATGTCAAAGATGTATGTGTGTGTGATTGTATTCAATTGATGAAAGCAGGGTGGGTCTCAGTTAAGCTGGGGAATTTGATCTACTCTGCCGTGTAATGTTTCTGTTCAGATTTATACTACAGTGTACATGTTCTATCACAATACAATAAATCTGTTTCATGACCATATTAGAGGTCTTGCTGAATATTTTCTCTATTTTTTGAACTTATGGGTGTTGTAGTGATGCATTGGTGGAGGAGGAGGTTGGTGGAAACTCTGTAGCCGATATATTTGAGCAACATGGTGAGACTTTCTTTCGTAATAAGGAGGTCAGTTGGGTTGGAAAGCTCTATGATTTTAGTTGTTATATTCTTCAGTGTTCAGAGAGTGTGTTTAGTTGTGTTGAAATTTTAGATTTTCCTGTTTGTTTAATCTCATCTAGCATCCACATCCTCATCGTCATCTATCTTGATATTATCTTATATTGTAAGCAGCAGTGGTGCTGGATTGTTTTAATTGGAGTGGCCAGATAGAAAAAATACTTACATTATTTTTTAGTCCTTGAAAATATGACTTTTCATTTTAGTCCCTTCATTTGTTTTTAATTCTTACATTTAGCAATGTGTTTTTAGTCCTTTATTGGAGACTAAAAGCACATAATTTTAAACCAATTGAGGTCAGATTTGGTGGAAGGGGCTAGTCATCCGCAAAGTAGCAAATCAAGTAATTATTATCAGTGTCTTTGATGGCCAGACATGTCTGTAATTGTTGCATGGCACTTCCTTGGGCCACTGGCTATGCCATGAGCTCCCACATGTTCATTGAGCTATACCCTATTCCTCTTCAACCTGTCCTGTGGCACAATTCTTCTGCCTTATTCCTAAAATATGGAACTGTTCTGAATTCTGATTTTGTGTAGCTTTCTCCTCTCATTTCGGTATTCTTCCCACTAGTATTTCCCCTGCTGTCAATCCATTCTGGCAACATTGTCCAGTAATTTGCAACTGCTGGTGACTTCTCCAGCCACTCTCTGGTGCCTTTTTCTTGGTAACAACAAGCTTAAAGCTTAGTAAGCTTTGGCTTGAGGGGGAAGTGTTAGAATTATGTGCAGTTCATGTATCACATGTTAAAATGCCTTTAGTATTCATAGGATTTAATATTTAGGAAATTGCACTTATTTAATCTTTGCCTATAGTATCTATATATGGATATTTTGACTATTGCATGATGGAGGTACTGAATAAGAAAGCTTTTCATTCAGATCTTACTCTCTAGAATATCCTATCTATATTTCTCTGTTCCTCCCCCTCTAAATTCAACAGAAACTTTGGTATCACGAATTGTTCTGGATTATTTTTGTGGTTCTGTTATTGCATTACTATTCTGTTTCCCTGCTTACCATTTCAGACTGAGGTGTTGCATAAGCTATCCCTGCTGCATCGACTTGTTATTTCTACTGGTGGAGGTGCTGTTATGAGGCCCGTCAATTGGTATAAGAATTAGCTCGCTGTTTGCTACTGATAAAAGTTTAAACTTCGCTCTCTTTCAATTAAATCTTTCCTCATCTTTACATGCGAATGGATTTCCAGGAAATATATGCACAAGGGGGTTAGTGTTTGGTTGGATGTACCAGTGGAAGCCTTGGCACAGAGAATTGCAGCTGTAGGAACTAATTCTCGTCCCCTTCTAAACTATGAAGCAGGGGATCCTTACACACGGGTAATTATTTATGTTCCATAGTAGGGGTGTTTTTCTTTTCTAAACATAACACATTAGTTTAATAATTTAAGCTACCAAGTTGGACCAACTTATCATCATAGGAATTTGCATCAAAATTATTTTCCACTAAATAATTTTACCCCTTGGAATTCACATTCAGGCTTTTATGCGTTTGTCTGCTATTTTTGAAGAGAGAGGTGAAGCATATGCCAATGCCAATGCCAGGGTCTCATTAAAAAGTATGTCTATTAATCTTTCGTTAATGTTTTGAAATATAAAAAAAAAGTGTGGAATTGTCCAGAATATCTGAGAAAGAACAAACATGCTTTGTATTTATTGTTGAATGTTTCTTAGATGATAACATTAAAATGATCTGATGCTGTTTTTGTCTGTGACAGAGATAGCAATAAAACTGAGCAAAAGAGATGTGTCCGAATTGTCTCCAACTGATATTGCAATTGAGGTCTTGAGCAATTTCTGCCTCATGCCCTTCCTTCTAACTCCATTTCGTCGGCTCCAGGCAAACTGAAAAGTTCCTGGAGCTGAAGTTGAATCTAACTTTTGTATTGATGCTTATCTAATGTTATCCCGTTGTATCTTGCAGGCGCTAGAACAAATTGACAACTTTTTGAAGGGTGAAGGAGGCGGTTATGCAGAATGCTAGTACAAGCTTTGGTCACAAGCTTCTTTTTGATTGTTCATATTTTTTTATGCAATTGCAATTAAGGTCATGCTGTTGACCTCTCTTTGGTAAAAAAAAAAAGGGGTAGTAATGCAACATGGCACTTGTTTATGCATAATTTGTGTTGGCAAATTAGCACAATCCGAAATCCAATAGCAACAACATTTAATTTATGTTCTGTTTATTGTTTAATGTTGATGTATATACACATAGACACTGGTGAACGAGGTGTTGTAATCCGAGTTCGGTTGATCAATTTATGTATGCCTTCCTCTAAAGAGGTTTGTATGTTGTAAAGTGACGCACGCATATTTTAAATTCTCCCATGCTAGTTCTAATGTTCTATGCGAAAGATCTATATGAAACACATTATTTTTTTAAAATATTTTTTTTAAACGTTTCTTATTTTAACGGTCATTGTAGGGATGAATATGTAAGCCGCTGTGTTGAACTTGTTTATTGAATTGCAGTGTCATCAAATTAGTAATTTGTGCATTTAAGGACATCTTATTTCATATCATTAGGTTGATATCATATAAATAAGAGTTTTGTGAGATCCAACTCTTCACAATATCTTCTGCAAAAAAACAACCCTCCATAATATCCAAGACCAAACCTAACATAACGTTTAGCAGCCTCGGCTATGTAGGAAAATTAATACAAGGTCTGCCCTTAAAGAATTGGAAATAAAAGAAGCATAAAAAAAAACGTAAAGAAATTTGGAGATCTGGCATATGTTCAGTGTAACCTTATTTGCTTCAAGCAAAACATGAAACCGAAGCACCTAGCCCCAATATTGATGAATATTGTGCATGGCTTTAGCTTGGTTTACCAACCTCTGCTATGTAGTTTGCTCTTAATTTGGTTAGATTCATTTGGGTACAATCTTTTACGTGGGTGACTTATTTTTCTTTTATTAATTTATTTTTGGTAAGTAAGCAAGAAAGTTAAATAGAGACCCAAAGCCCAAAGTTTTTTATTTTTTAGATGAAAATTTAGGGTGAAGAAATAACCTTTATGTCCCAATACAAGGTATTTGGGTTTAAATAACACTTATAAATAAACTTGCATTTAGCACATGTTTAATTGCTAGGCAAATAAAAACCGTATGGAAATCCGGAAGTGACATTGGGTTAATTTACTATAAACATGAAAAAATAATCGAATTTCTTTAAATATACCGCAAAACCAAACACACGTTTAATTCAAAGAGATGAATATAAGTTAAAACTTAAAATCTGTCACATATAAGATGCGGTTTTACTTCCCTCAACCAATCCCTTGAATTAGGTTTTATTCTAATTAGTTTCTTTTTATCCCTTGATATTAATTTAAGTGAATTTCATTAATAATAATAAAACTATAGTTATTTAGCTTAGGTGCCCGCATTTGGTGGTACGCATATATTTTGTACAGACACCGTAATGCTGTCAAATAGGCCCTTGATGGAATGCGTGAGAAGCCCTTCATACGAAATTCTGGAACATCTTTGCATATGTAACTTTATATCAATAAGTCTCAAGATATTAATATCTTAAAATTTTCTTAAGTGTTTATATATAAGCTATTAGTTATAATTTTTGTTGCTTTGTATGACCCCTACTAACATTAATGTTGAGATGGCCGAGTTGGTCTAAGGCGCCAGATTAAGGTTCTGGTCCGAAAGGGCGTGGGTTCAAATCCCACTCTCAACATGTTTATTTATCTTTTTTTCTCCTTGGTTGGTCCTACCAACTACCAAGTTTGAAGTTCTTATCTGCACCAAGCTCCACCCTCCAATAATCAAACAGCGTAGATAGCAAAGGGATAATGTGGATGACAACCATGGCTAACTCATCTCTGCTTCCCAAACCCTATTATTACCATAATTTCCATTATCAACACCAAAGATGCTTCAAGATCAACCTCCCAAAATGGACTACTAGTACTAGAGCTTCCTCTGCTGCCCCTGGGGTCGACCTCAACACTCTCGAATTTGCCATTTCCAAGGTGTTAGTTTAGCACCAAATGTCTATTATGATTTTCACACCAAGGGGTAATAAACACTTGCTTTGTTTGTTAATTGTTAGATACCAGTTGAACAATGTAATAGAGCATTACAATAGGCTTAAGTTAAGAACAATTGAGATAAGAATTGAGTTCCAATTAGATTCTTTGGCTTTATATTTATGCCCCTATGAAAATATTGCTCCCAGTTCAGTTACAAGGTAGTTACTGTCTGTGTGTTTAGATTAGCATTGGCAAAATTAATTTTGAACCAAATTTATTTTGCAAATTGATTTTGAAGTAGGAGAATGCTTTTTAGTACGAATCCAAATTCGGGAAAATTTACGAGATGATGTGATTGGTTAAAAATGTTCAATTTGTATATGTAGATCATAAAATCCTTTTTTATAGGGATCCACCATTTATGGTTATAAATTCCCACTTTTGGTACTCATTTTCGTAAGGATTTTTTGCACTAAATAGCACTACTCTTTGAAGCAATATGATTTATGTTTGAAAGTTTTTATTCTAAAAGCAGGTTTGTAGCAAAATCCAATATAATTTTTTATATTCAATGTAAAAGTTACCTAAAGTTGATTCAATCAAAATAAGTTCTAGACCCATAATAAATTCCTCAAGGTAGAAATAGAATCAAGCATGTGAAATTTACCAAAAATCACATTAGCTGGTATTCTAACATGTTTCTAGACAATTCAACGTGGAAACAAACTTGCACTTACTGTCTAGCTTTGGAGCTGCTACTGGTTAGGTAAATAATAGATAGGCTTGTTTGTGCAGAAAGACAGTGATGCTGTTAAAGAGGCACTTAATCAGCTTAGTGAAGTTGGTTGGGCCAAGAAATGGAGTTCTCAGCCATATGTTTCACGTCGTACGGTCAGTCTCCAATTAAAAATGTGGCAAAGTGACAACTAAACATTAAGCTCTCATCAACCATTCTTGGACATAACATCCATCATGTATACCTGTCCAGTGCTTCCACTACTCATTCATATGTAAACTAATTCATCGCTCATACAAGTTTTCACCGTTCAAAATTTGTGTATCAGACATCACTCCGGGAGCTGACAAGTCTAGGCATAAAAAACTCAGAGAACCTTGCAATTCCTAGTGTCAGAAACGATGTGAGTTTCAGAAATCTTTTAATTTTTAGTATGAAATGGAGTATGTAATATCATATGTAAATATCTCAATTGTAAATGGGGAAACTAGTAATTTCTAATAAGACTTTCAATCTTGAAAACATATGTTTCTTGTAAGTTGTACACATTCTTAACAAACAAGTAACAAAAATCTTTGATGGTGCAGGCAGCTTTTCTTTTTACCGTGGTTGGAACAACAGGATTTTTGGCTGTTCTTGCTGGGCAACTTCCCGGGGTATCACTAGCACACTTGTGTTTTGCTCTGTATGTCTGTTTAATGATATAGTGTTGAAGCACGCATTTGTAAATACAGATATGGCATTCATTTTGCTTGCAGAAATAATCTAAATTATTATGGAAGCAGTATGTAGTTGGAGCTTCTAGTAGAATAATATACTTATGGATTTTAAATGCTTGCTTGGCAACCAGATAAAGAACAACCAAAGTGGAAGATTTAGAAACTCTTTCCTTTCATGCATGCATCATGGTCTCACTCTACATATTATATTCTAACGCCAACATTGGTGATACTTAATACTGTATTGCGCTTTTTGTGGTTTACAAAATTAGAATTGGAAAAAAAATGGTTGAAAATACTTTTCCTTATATTTTTCTTCTAACTACTTCCCACACACTCAACCAGGCAGACCTTAAAATAATTTTGACATTTTTTTTTCCATCTCTGATTGATGTGTGCTGACTCTTGTAGGATTGGGGCTTCTTTGTACCGTACTTGATTGGGAGTATCTCATTAGTGGTTTTGGCTGTGGGTAGCATATCCCCAGGGTAAGAAGAATAGTGTTTGCCATGTAGCAATGGATACCCCTCTTCAGTGTTAAATGTTAATTTTCTTTACATTAATGCTCCAAGTTGCTAGTGCAGGCTTCTCCAAGCTGCTATTGGCAGCTTTTCAACACTTTTTCCTGATTATCAAGAAAGGATTGCCAGGCATGAAGCAGCTCACTTTTTGAGTACTGCCCTTTTCTTTTTTGGCTGGTTTTCATGCACAACGCATCAGATATGTGACTTTGCTCTAACCCATTTTCTGTTTGGTCTTGTGTTTCATTCTAGTTGCTTATCTGCTTGGCCTACCCATTTTTGATTATTCCCTGGATATTGGGAAAGAACATGTCAATCTCATTGATGAGAGGCTTGAAAAACTTATCTATAGTGGACAGCTTGATGCCAAAGAGCTAGATAGGTGTTTATTTACCATACACCTCTAATTTCTCTTATTCACTGTGGAAGAAAAAAGCCATGCCAACTTATAACTTTTCAAGAACCAAGTACTAACCAAGCCAAGCCTTAATAATCACAAAACTTGGCTTAATAGGAAGAGTTTTAATTAGTAATTTCATTTTTTTCATATCAGATTGGCTGTTGTGTCAATGGCTGGACTGGCAGCAGAAGGTTTAACATATGACAAGGTGGTTGGTCAATCTGCTGATCTTTTCAGTCTCCAGGTTAAGTATCTCTATTTTTTTGTAAGATGTGGATATTATACTACTCGCAATTATCTCAAATAATAATACTAGAAAGTTTTTTTTCCCTGCAGAGATTTATTAACAGAACCAAGCCACCACTCAGCAAAGATCAGCAACAAAATCTCACAAGATGGGCCGTATGTTTTTAAATACCATATATGTTTATGATAAATACCTAAAATAAATGCAGCTCTCAAATTTATGCATTTTTGTGCTTAAAAAGCTCATGTTTGCAGGTTCTGTTTGCTGCTTCTCTCTTGAAAAATAACAAGGTGACTCATGAAGCCTTAATGGCAGCGATGACAAAGAAGGCAAGCGTACTGGAATGCATTCGGGCAATCGAAAATGCAGCATAGTTCCACATTTATCTGTTTTCAGCCAAGACATCAAAATATAGTATAACCAAAGTCTAAGAACTACAAATTACAATTTTAAGTTATTTCTTGTACATAATCACTCATGATTCAAGTTTTTTTTTCAAGAGCATTCAACTTTCCATTATTTTTGTTACTCTTGGTATTTGATATAAGTTACTATATGCAAGAATGATATATTAACATAACAGAATTGAAAACGGTAGCTCACATAATTAGAGGGATTTGATAAAGAAAAAAAAAAAAACACATGTAAATAAGAAAGTGAGACACAATCGTTTACACTTTACATAATCCATTTAGGTTCAACAAATCTATGGTGCGCATCATTTATTTATTTTACTATTTTTTCTTCTGCATCGGGATGACATCACTTTTAGTATTCTTCCTCTGCTTATATATTTCTAAATATTATTTAATATTACATCTTAGTCTAACTGTGTCTATGGTTTTTAGACACATTAAATCTGCAAAGTGTGTAAAATGGTAAGAATGGTATATTTGATCACGGTTCATCGGGCCAATCAGTAGGGTCGTCGCCTTCATAGAACAAACCATCTACGATTTGGTCAATTACGGAATCGATGAATGCGTTGCAGCTGACGGTGAAGATTCGACCAACTCTGTTTCGAGCACTGGAGAACCATGCAAAGAGTGCTGCACAAGTTACTGCACCCAAACACACCCCACCAGCCTCTGTGATTCCTTCAATGTCCATCTTTCTGAACATAGAGTTTCCTGTCACCATTTCCATTGTCACCGTCGCTGCAAACACCATCTGCAACAAACATATATATCATCAAAATTAAAATGAAAAAAAAATGATCTAGTGCCTAATTCTTTATTTCTCTTATAACTAAGAGTTTAAATTGCATGCACGAGTATTAATTTAAAAGGGAACATTGACAAAAATTATGGCAAGAAGGAAACGGGAAGGGTACACTACACTTCCTGGTATTTAATTTGTAAGATAATTCTATATTCAATGGAAAAAATTAGTAAATATAATTTTTATATATATTTTTGAACAGGGAATCTTCCGGTCAATGACTAATTCTGCACAACAGATATTTTTCTATATTTCAATATATAAAAACTGAGGATCAAATCCTAAGCACACGTTTAAACAAATTATCTATTAATCATATCATACCAAGTTAATTAAAGGTTAATTAATTCAAAAAAATTATTTTTTAAAAATTATTATATAAGCTAAAAACCTTAATAATATATAGTCATGAATACAGACAATATTATAAAGATTTTTAGAAGTAAATGATTAATGGTTACTAGACTTAATAGTTAATAGTATAAAAATCTCTACATGCATGGAAAAATGAACCCAAATAGAAGGGGTTAAATTTGCAAAGAAAAACAGATTAATGATTTGCTGAATAAAATTGAAAATAATTTTGATGGGGTTAGAACTTAGAAGTAGCAGTAAAAGGTTGTAGCCATAAAAAATGAATGGAAAGTGCAAGTTTTTATTTATGAATAGTTACGAACCATAGCTAGACGACCAGAGATGATCTCAAAATCATGACTTTTCTTAGAGCTCTCAATATAGTCGGAAAGAGCGGCGAAGAAGGGGGACACGTCATCATCGTCACCCTCCTTGCGGGTCTTGATCAGAACCCCCGCTCGATCCGAACCGTAGGATCTCAGAGTGCACAAACGTGGCTGCAAAACGATGTTCGCGCCTTCCGCCTCCGCCGCTTTGGATTTCGGGATCGTAACCTGAACCGGACCGGCCGGTTCCCTCGCCCGAACCGCGGGCCTCGCCGACCGCAGCTCGCAGTGCACTAAACGTGTTGCAGATGCCATAGAGAGAAAGGATTTTGGGAGAGCAAGCATAAGAGTATGATAGGAAAGGACCTGATTACCAAGTGCTAGAGGAGGTTACGTGTCAGTCAATTGCTTCGGTAACGTAGCTTTCAAATGTTTTTTTTTTAATCATCTTATTCGGAAAACAAAATATGAGTAATTCAAATCAAAATAAATAAATAAAATTTAATTAATAATTATTTTTGTTAAAAATTGAATTGAGATAATATTTGATCCACTATATACAGCAAGTAGATTTGTGACGGAAACAAGTGACAAATCCAACAAAAAGTGCTTGCATTTTCTGTTCCATGTGTAGGATTAAAAAAAAAATGGATGTCTTATATCTATGATTTCATTATCATTAAACGAATAAATTATTGGTATTTTTAAAAAAACCTGTCTAGTTATGTACTTTGCACGGTTTAATAAAATGAAACAATGGGGTTACAAATATATTAGTGTGATTATCATAACAATATTTATTAGAAATAATTTATTATCGATAAATTTACATCACGATAAACTAAAATAAATCTTAATAAAATAAAGAAATTTATAAATAAAACGTTATTTCATCAAGATTTGGGTCTTACTCGTTTGTGATATTTAAAATGAAGGAACTGACATTTGACAATTAAATATTTATTGTACAATAATAATTTATGTATTGCACAGTACAATATGTTATAAACCAAGTGAACAAAATAAAGCATTTTATAATTTCACTGGGGCAAAAGGTACTCGAAAGTGGGAGAAATAAAAAAATGACAATTGCTAATTTGCTATTGTTTTATTGCCTACTTTCCAAAAGGGCCAAAAACGCCTAAACCTCCAAAACTTCATCCCTTCCTTTTGTTTGCTATTTTCCTTGCACCATTGAGGATTTGCCTCTATTCCGTTTCTGCTTCAGTTATTTTGCCCTCTCTTGTCTCACTTTTTATCAATAGTTTGCTCCTTCATTGGTGAACAGTAGTTAGCATTATGATTGAAAATTTATAACTTTAATTGAAAGCCTTAAATTATAAAAATCATCATGGCCGCTGAAAATTCCAAAGCATCAGCTCCTTCACCACATGGAAAACAAAATATAGAGAGGGTTAAAATGTCAAGACTTTGAAGAAGTATATGAAACATAGATTTATTTAGTTTCAGTATCAAATCATAATAATTAGCTTCTACCAAGAAGAAATATCAAAACTTACTTAAATGTGAAATATATATTAGCAAATATCAAAACTTACTTAAGTGTGAAATATATATTAGCTTGTTTGCAAACTGCAAATATGTGAGAAGTTCCTATTCAAATCAAACCATAGAAGATTGAAGGAGTTGACCATATTAATATTCATTAATTTGCAATCACCTATCTATTTGATATTTTAGACTTAAGGTTCAATATATCATCTACCATACTCTCACGAAGAAGACAGACAATGAACAAATTATAAGAAAAAGAGGAAGATAATAGAAAGAGTGAGAGAAAAGTTGGTGTCAACCCAACACAATTGTTGCATTTCCCATAAATTATTTACTAGGGCATCAAGGGTATGCTCAACTCTTGTCAGTTCCTATTTATACCTATTGAGCACCACAGAAAATGTCTCAGATCTACTTAAACATGTAGATAGCAAAAGATATTTAATTGCTTTTAGCTAAAAAGACCCTCAAGTAAAGAAATACAAAACACAAAGTATGATAATGAAAATTACTTAAAAACTAAAACCATAAAGTTTCCTTGCATAGTTAATTAAAAAAGAAAAGAGAATCAAGTAATTCATACCAAAGTGATGATGGGTGTGATAATTAAGAACAATTTCATACCTTGTAACAAATTTTATCGACTTTCTTGTCTAAAAAACAGTAATCAAACTCTTCTCTCACCAAACTCTATGTTGCCTATTTATGATGCCTTTACTCTATAGAGCCATCATTCTATAATAGATTTCACATATTATTATGCTTTTTAGATGGAGGTTGGTGATTACCAACAACCTAAAATTTGAACCATTTGTTTATGCAGCTCCTCAAATTTCCGTGTCTCAAATGTTGAAAGTTGCAGCTTAAGCTGCAATTCATGCATTCCCTTTCTAGAGTTTTCATGCTCAAGATTCACATCATCAAGTGCTCTCTTCACATGAAGAAGTTCTTTTTGCTTTCACTTATTGACTTTGCATGTCCCTCTTTAAAAGTGTTGAGTTGCTCACTATGTTTATTCTCAGCTTTAACAATCTGATCTTGAAAAAAGAGAACATAATTAAAGGACAAAGTCATCGTTATAGTAGGAAAACAATAATGCCAACTTTCAATTTTGTAACAAAAGCCTTGTCATAAATTTCAAAAACATATAAGTGTTAAAAGACCAAGAGAGTAACTGATATATAGAATGAATATTTAGAATAATTACTGGTGGTGATTTATGGTGAAGCATCAACACTTGCAACTTGAAGCAAAATTAACATTGAATTAATTTATACGATCATTTATCAATAGCTACATTACAATTTTAACACTTGCAATTGCAGGGTAATTTTATTTGATTCTTTTTGTTAGCAAGCGTATTATTATTTGAGTCACTCCAACTTACACAATTTTTTGTTGATTTGTTTTCAGTTCATAATCCTATATAGTAAAATAAAAAGTAGATAGACATAAAAACCACCCATGATCCTGACCTTGACTTCACTGTTTAGGATTATAGATACTGATCTCAGCATGTACTTCCCTCATGATCAGTCAATGATTCCAATCAACAGGAATATATAACTCGTCTGATAGTGGGGGTAAGTAAATTTGGCAGGCCAAAAATAATTACAACTGTGAACTTCCACATGTACGGTGAAATATAATTGAAAAGCATAAATCTTAAAAAAAAAAACCACACAACTTCAGTTGTTACATGAAAATAAAGGAACTTCAAAGTATATTCAAAGAAAATATAACAAATGTCGTTTAAGAAGTTTGCCTGAAATCAATGACTGTTGGGTGAGGCAGGGACAATGATATGGTGAAAATGTAAAATCACAAAAGAGAGAAAGTGTCTCCTATAATGTTGTCTAATTCTCCAGCAAAACCCTGTTATTCTTAAAACAAAGTTAAAGATAAGGATTATATTACAAATAACAAAAACCATTAAGAGTATTTATTGGAATGAGCAATTACCAATTGAACCAACCATATGAAAAGAACCCAAATTTCCATTTACTTGCCTACTTAACAAATCATATGTTAAGCTGTTGCAATATAATGGTTTATTAAGCATATTATAGTATAGTAGCAGGCTGGCTTAAGGCCCAAATAGTCCAAATAAGGGCTTTAGACCCCACAAAAAAAGGTTCCAAATTATTTTAGTACTAATATATCTTAAAAAAATTATTATAAAATTATATTTAAAAATAAATTTTAAATAAAACAATGATAATTTTAATAAATTATTTTATAAATAAATAAAAGATATTATTCTTAAATTTATTTTAGACCTCTCAAACTTGAACCACCGTAACATCAACTCTTACCAATTTCAAGAAGTGAAATTCAATAATGAAAAGAATATCAAGACATTTAAACTTTAAAGGTCAAAAGCTTTAGAACATTTAAAGCGATGAATAAAATCAATACTATAAAGTATGCTTTATAACACAATAATTCCATTTAATTTATTCTAGAAGGATACCATGAAAAACTCATGATACAAATGTGTACTTAAAGATAAGGTATATGAGTTTAATATCTATATATTATTTAATAAATTGTGATTGAATAATTTTATAAAAAAATTTATACTATTAATATATATATATATATATATATATATATATATATTATTTTATAACATCAGACGTTCATACAAATCAAATGTTTATATTGTTGTCTCTTCTCTGCCTCGTAATTCTCCCAAGAAATAGGTATTCAAAAGTCAAAACTTAGCACAGTATTTCTTAAAAAATACCAAAAGACCAATGCCTACTCTACGTAGAGCAGCACGTATCATACAGTGCCTGTGTGGTTTACTTTTTTTATTTATTTAAAAAAAACAGAAAACTCAATTCATTTCGGCAAAAGATCTGATGATCAACATCAAATTTTTGTCGCCCAAGCTAAACAATGAGCTATAAAATTTGTGTCTCCCACCAAAATGTATCTCAAAGTTTGAGGCTATGTTTGGATGTACTATAATACTTCCTATATCAGATATAACTATACCTTTACTTCTAGCCCATTAACAACAGCTTTGCAGTCTAGCTCTATGATAATCTTATATATTCAAGTTCATTGACCCAATTCATAGCCTCCAAGTAAGCTAAAGCCAACAGGAGAAATATACCAGCAATAGAAAAAGACTTTGCCTTGACAAAATAACCAAACTCATCTCTTAAGCACAAGCCAAATCCTACTGTTTGCCGTTCATAATTAAAAAATAGCAGCATCCACATTACATTTAACCTCTATTTATTAATTATGTTGTTATTAATTTGTTATTTTCATTTCAATGACCTGTTAAAATTTTGATTAACAAGCTCTCACCTTTCTTGGAGGAATGTTCTGCGTTTTACTAACCTGCAAACTGTGATGTCTTTAAATTTATAAAACCTTTCAAGTTTCAACAAAAAGGATAAAAAGAGATTACACTCCACTAACTTAAAAGTGGAGTACTAGAGTAAGTCAATCCTACTAATATTTTCTGATAAGTAGGGATTTTTTAACTACATAATATAGAAATAAATCCAAACAAACTTGATAATTAAATAAATAAAATTAGGTAAGTAATAAAATAAAAATATTTAGTTTAAAATAAATAGTAACAAAGAAAATAAAATAAAAAATAATTTTTTAATCAACTTTTGATAATAGATTTTCTTCCCTTAAAATCATTTTTGTTAAAATAATTTATCGCAAACTTGATAATTGATTAAATTTGGTGTGAAAACAATTGGTAATTGATTGTGGAACAGAATTAATTGATTATTTTATATGACAAATGTGTTATTGTTAAAACTTAAAAACTTCATTATTTATCGATGAAGTAAATCAACGTGAGACTCACATTTTCTTTATCTCTCCTTTTTTTTTACCATGTCAAACGATTGAAATTTCCTTTCTCTCTTCTATTTTGCATCCTCTCTTTTCTCTATTTTTGTTGTTTTGTTGTTGTACCAAACATAACATTGTGTTAAATTACACGTATCCACAAACAAATAAAACATATTTTTAAATTTCGAAATCCATAAAATTGTAATGTATTTATTTAAATTTTAAAAGAGAGACTAAAAATACATTGTAAATTCAAAAAAAAATTACAAGAAATTAGGAATTTGTTAAGAGTGTATTTTTGATTTTTGTCGTTGGAATCATTATTATTCAGATTCACGTGTGGGCATTGCTCCCTCCATGTCAGCGTCTAGTCGTGGTTTCTTTTTCAACTGCCTATGCTAATTTGTACCATGTGTGGTCATATGTCCCCATAATGCCTTTAACCCCAAAGTCCAAACCAAAAACATTTTGCTGATTCTAATCTCTCTCTCTCTCATTATCTATCTTATATCTAAACTAGTATGTTGTTGGATTTTGGAGATGAGCTGACGTTAGATAGTTTCTGGATTCCATGGCTCATATGGATTCAACTGTTATTGTTCCTTCTTCTCCTTACCATTCTCTCTTGTCACTCCATCATTACTTTAGATCCCTCTCACCACACAACTTCTCCTTCTGCCTCTGCCACTGATTCTGATCTTCACACTCAACAACCCTCCAACCACCGTTCCACTGCTGTGACCAACCGTCTTCAGAGCACCCGGGTACACCCCGTTTCCCTTTCTTTGCTTTTTCTTTTACCCTTTTGGATTGTTACGCTTCCCAGCATATAAAGATTGCAACTTGCTTCCTCTAACCTCTTCTCTTTTTATATTTTGGCCTTTTGAAATAAGCCAAGGGTGAGAGATCTTCTTTGGCTCATAGAAATCTAAGATTTTGGCTTTGTTTGCATATATTGGTTTTATTTTCTTAGGCTATTTAATGTCCTCTCTGACAATTTCTTGTTGATTTGTTGAAGTTCAAATTAAGCTTCTATTATTGTTCTTTTCATCTGAGAAATCTAGGTTGTAGATCTTATTGGAGTATTAGTGGGTTCACTGTTACAGCACCCCTCCCATTAAGGCCACTAACTGAAACCTTAAATTGGATTTTAATTACCTTTAAATGGTCCACTGACTTTTGTGGATAACTGATTTGAGGTTTCATGGTTAAGAAAGTTCTAGGTTGGTAATTAATGTTTCTGGTTAGGAAAAGAAATTAAATTGACTAAAATGTTTTAGTTGTCATTTACCGTTTCTTTTTGTTGAAAGGAGTTGTCATTTACCTGTTCTTAAGTTTTTTTTTTTTTACGCCTGTTTTGAAGTTATGAATTATGATCGCCGACTCTTTCTTTGTTTAGGTACAGTAGACATTAACCAAAAAAACGAGAGTGAACTTTCAACAATCTCCCCTGGTCCCCTTATTTTGTTATGAATTTAATGTATGCCGCATTTGATTGTCTTCCCTTTTCATTTTCACCTTCAAAATTTCGAGACATGCGTAATGATTTAAGACAAAATTTAGATGTGACTTTGTAAGTATTTTTTATATTGTTCTCTAATCAGAATTGGATCTTAGCTCAATAATTCTCGTACTAAAGATTTCTATTAAATATTAATGCGAATTACTAAGGTGAAATTCTAATTATAATTGGAGAACAACAAAAATACCTATGAAAGTGTATCTAAGTTTTTTTTAGTGATTCAACATTTTCATCTTTGAATAAAAATGAAAAACTGGGTTATACCATATAAGACTAAATAAGTCTCAACAGTCAATCTCTTGAGTCTTGACTGCCACATAAAATTGTGATGGCTTGAAAGCAAGGTTCTGTTGCCATTTGCTTGAGGCCATCAACCAAAGTATTCAAATTTGACGTTTCTGTTCATTCATTTTATGCCACAGTAGTTACCTTACCTAGTGCTGTTACGTTTGACGGCATCCAGTGTGTACATTTAGTTATTGGTTTAAATCAAATATACATTTGCCTTAATATTGATGTGAAAAGCTTTATTATTGTCTTTAATGATCTTTAACGCCTTAAAAAATTATACTAGTACTGGGTAGGTCAAACCTGGTTTTCTGTCAAGGAAGAATATTAAGTATCTAGTCAGAATTATTACTGCATTCCAAATCCTAAATTTGATTTTTCTAATTGATTTATTCATATAGTATATATAACTTTCAGTGAGTGATTACTTTTTTTGATATAGTATTTATCTGTCGGTTGAATTAGCATTTATCATTACTCTATCTGCTTTACCAAAGGACCTGAAGGATTTCGTCCTAATTTACTGAATAATGAAATTGATGTGGGTAGTTGTTTAACTACTAGTACCCCTTTTCAGAAGGACAACTAATAATTTATCTTGTCTGTATTCAATACGTTGCTGGTTTTTCTTTCTTTTTTGCTAGCAAGTATTTGTTGTTTTAAAAAGTGTTGAATATCCTGATTGAAAAACGTATTTTAAGTGATAATTTTGGTATGCAGCTGGGACCTCGTGCATGTTGGTATGCCACCTTTGTAAATAAAAAAATAATTTGGGTATGGAATTTAAAAATGGTGTTGATATGGTTTATATGAGATTTTGGATCTATAATTAATATCGACTCACAAGTCACAAGGGTAGGGATATTTTTTGGGGGGTTGGAGTAGTGTGGGAAAATATGAATATATTGTAATATTATATATATATATATATATATATATATATATATATATATAAGAACGATTTCTTATTTTAAAAATGTAAGAATCATAAAAAGTTATGCTTGTTTATTTATTCATCTTAATTATTAAAATAAAAGTTAATAATTTTTTTTCACCATAATCAAAAGGAAAAATAATCTATATTCATTATTCTCATTTGTCGTAGTAATCAAATATGCCTATCTGAGTCTCTCTCTCTATATATATGGTAAAAAAAGAGAATTATTGTTGTTGAATTCCTAGATCCCCAAGAATTTATGACCATTTGTCAACTACTCGGTGTTGATTTTTTTCTTTCTATCTTCAAAAGGAAATAATACATTCTCTTCAAACTATAAATCATACATTTATATTAATCAGTAGGAATAGATCCCCTCTCTCATGACGTGTCATGTTTTAATTTTGTGTATATTTCTCTCATAAGTATATTATTAAAGCATAAAAGAAAGATGGGAATCTTTTTGTGTACATTGAATCTCGAGTTTAAATATTATTAGATCATAGGCTCTAACTATAATCTAATCATAACAAAATTTTACATGAAAATATGCATTATAATTTATTTTCCTTTTGACTAAAAGTAAATTGACATGGCAGGGAGTAGAGAACACAAGTATTAAAGGTGAGATAGGAATAGTGAGAGAAGAGTTTGCAGAAGGGGAGGCTTCAAGTTCGTCTGTGTATTTCCTCCACCCTTGCTATTATTTCAACTTAGCCAAAGAAGCATTCCTCAAATGTCTTGGCCTTGATTCTACATCATCTAAATCTGATGCTCCTTCAACCCAAAAACATAGGAAACAAAACAAAGCTAGCTGATCATCAAAATTATGTTCTCATTTATTTATGAAATGTTTTCTCATCATTTTGAACTACTTTTTTCGGGTAATGATTCTTCCATCGTGAGAATTGGAAAGAGAAACAAATTTTTTAAGTGATAGTTAGGCAAACAAAATCCATTTAAATTTCTTACAAATTAAAATAATTCATGATATAATTTATTTAATAAGATAGGCCTTGCCCATGACTTAAAATTGCTATTCCCACTTGCAAATTTATACTCTAAATTTTACCTATGAATTTTGAATATTTTTATATTTATAAAAATAAAAAATATATCTTAATCATTAAAATATTAAAAAATGATCATATAAAATCATGTCATGATTCCGTAACTAAAGACGTCCAGATTAAAAAGTATGTATATATTATTATAAACTCTCTGACATTTGACCTGATTCCGGGTTAAAATGTCAATTCCATAAATTTATCTATACAATTTGAAGAAAAGATTTGTCTAGGGACAATAAAAAAAAATGAAAAAGCATAAAACATTTTATATTATCAATAGCAAGCCTTTTACTGCATCATTATTATTATATTCCTCTTAAAATTTTGTGCAATATTTAATTTAATTGTTGCTTTCAACTCTTGAAAGTATATAAAAAATAAGTTAATTGGAATATTATTAGGCTCTTGCAAACCATTTAGGACGCGGATTAAGGAATTAAAATAAGAACTTTTTTAATGTGTAAATTATAGAAGAACGTAAAAAAAATAATCAAGAAGAACATAATTTTGTATCTTTCATTAAAGAAACTTTATATTTTTAGTTACTTAACTAATAATGGTTTTTGAGCATTTGTTAACATTTATTATATTTATCAAGTATTAATTATAAGTATAAGTGTTAATTATAATACCCTTTGTTAATTGAGTATTAATAACTAAAAAAATTAAGGTTATTTTTAAAATTGCAAGAATTAAAGTACTCTATCCATTCCTTTTTACAAGACATTGTTTTTAAACTTTAGTATATTTTTTTTTATAAAACTCTTTTGTACATGTCTATTGTATTAATTAATTTTAGACCAAAATACCATTAATTAATTTAATTTATAAATAATAAATATTACAAATTATCTATTTCTGACTCCTATGAGAATAGGAGAATGAAATAATTTAGTTTTAAAAATTAAAACTCCACTGTTATTATTCTCTTTTCATACATTAGTTATTTAAGGATAATTTTGAATAAATAATATAATTACTGATAAATTTAATAATAATAACTAAATGATTAACTTTTTAATAAACGTAAATTAATTAATAATTTCTTATTATTAGGGAGAAAAGAAATATTTATTTTGACGACGTTTGGACGAAGAACTTTTGGACAAAGGAACTAAAATACTTTTATTTCTAAATGATAAGGCAAAAAGTGATTAATTTGAATTAAAAATAAATTTATCCTAAATTTTAAGATATAAAACATATTTATGACAATTAATTAATTCGAAATCGAATCATAGTAATTAAAATCCACTATTTGAAGATTTGACTATAGCCGCGTGCGTTATTTTCACGCCCCCCACCCTCCCTATAAAACCTCTTTTATTTTTTCATTCATTTATTTATTTGTCTGTGTAGTTGCGTTTCAAAAAAAAAACTTGTCTCTCCATTTTGAATCTGGATCCAGCGCCTTCTATTCAGCATTCACCACCCAAAGCCAAACCCTATTTCTCTTTCTTCCCTGTTTGGTTCTAGCCAGCACAATGAGGAGAGGAGCTAAGAGAAAGACCAAGCAGGACCAAGAAGCCAAACACGACGCACCCGAAGATAACATGCCCAAAGCTCAGCCTCGAGCTAAACGAGCCAAGACCTCCAAGCCTCAATCCGAACCTGAGTACTTCGAAGACAAGCGCAACTTGGTTAGTTTAGTTTTTTGATTTCAATTCGAACCGTTTTCTTTAACTATATGCGCCGAACAAGAAACGCTGTGAAGAACGGAATGGAACGCAGCCGTTTTGTTTATTAAGAAGAAAATATTGATTCGGCGCTTCATTTTCCCTTTTTTTTCGTGTCTAGCTTTAGTTAGCTATACTTCGAAGTGGTTGTATTATATGTGTTTAGGTTTTTTCTTCTTATTCGTATCTGCATTGTGTTTTACTAATGGAAGATGGTATTTGTCAATTTGGATTGTGTAGGAAGATTTGTGGAAGGAAACATTCCCCGTTGGAACTGAGGTTTGTTCAATTAATTTGTAGATTTTTCTTCGTTTATGACTGTGCCGTGTTTTTTTTAACTGTTTCGTGTTGTAATGGCAGTGGGATCAATTGGATTCTGTCTATCAATACAAGTGGGATTTCTCAAATCTAGAAGTGAGTATTGGATTAGACTGCTTAGGTTTTGGTTGGTGTTCTGTTTTTGAGTGGAGATAAAATGCTTTATTTTGACTAATTGCTGATGATGTTGCGATTTGGGGGTGTGTTTTTTCAGAATGCGTTTGAAGAGAATGGCGTGTTGTATGGGAAAAAGGTTTACCTCTTTGGTTGCACTGAGCGTAAGTGGCTTGCAGACTTTGTTTCTTGTCATTTTGAAGGCGGCTGATTTGCTTGGTAGCCGTTTTCCCTTTATTATTTGGCCTTTCATTATCTTATGTTGATCTTTCTGACTGCAGCTCAATTAGTCATGTTTAAAGGGGAAAGCAAAGTTGTCTGCATACCTGTTGTAGTAGCTGTAAGTTGTCAAACTGGGCTGTCTACATAAGTCAGTGACCTGAACACTTGATGACCAAATTGATTCTTGCTTTTGAGTTTTTTCAGGAAAAATATACTGTTTGATTTTTGCAAGTATGCGATAATATGTTTCCTCTTGCTGTGATTTGTGTCTCTCCTTCTGGGGCATGGTTCTTTGGTATATAGACTTAGATTAGATATTTAAAATCATATCCTTAATGCCAAGGTGTAATTTGGAAATGCCAGTTCATTGAATGTGTTTTGTTGCAAGTTTTACATGATGGAGCAACCTTGTATCACTTTAGATGATTTGGATATTTGTATTTTGATTTTAATTTTGAAAATATTCCAACATCCTTCTGCAGGTTGTATCACCTTTCCCACCATCTGATAAAATTGGGATAAACTCAGTTCAAAGAGAGGCTGAAGAGATAATTCCGATGAAGCAAATGAAAATGGACTGGGTTCCATACATTCCCTTGGAGGACAGGTATTCATCTCAATTTGTTTGTTTTGGTGGTTTCTTTTAAGTATGTTTATGAATCATTGCTTCTTGATCATCTCTAAACTTCTTCATTATGGTTTTATGTCTTCAACAGAGATAGCCAAGTTGATAGACTGAAATCCCAGATATTTATCTTGAGTTGTACCCAAAGAAGGTATAACCTTTTATTTTCTCCCCTTTGCAATTTTGTATTCTACAGTTTGTTTCAGATCTTCTGAATGGATTGTTCTTGGAGAAATATACATACCTTTATGTTATTGGTTATCTAGCTTAAATAATCTTTTCATTGTGCTTTTGGCTGTTCTCTGGTTATTTTTAGTCTCCATTTTCACTTCTCAAGGCAAAATTTGTAAGCTACAAGTCTATCGTTAAATTTTGTTTGGTGATTGCATCATATTCTTCTCCTGCATGTAGCAAAAAAACTGTAGTTTTTCAAGTAGTGTGAAGAATCTTCAACTTTCTGTGTGCTTTTCTGTTTCCATTCTCCAATAGATTACTTGCTTAAGTATTTATCCTTGGCATGTTCTATTTGTGTTGGTTTTTAACCCGAAATGCAGAAATAAGTGAGTAACGTCAGGAGTCTAAGCCTTATAAAATAAATGAGTTTGTGGATCCATAAAATCTTAAAATGGATGTTTGGGAAAAACTGAGTATTTATTTCACAGTTTATTTCCTATATGCAACTTGATGAATTGACCTTTTACTGTAGTTTTTTTTTACCTTTTACTGTAGTTGTTGACATTTTAACGTAAAGCTTTTTACTCATGCACAATTTTACAGTTTGACCCCTATGTACCTTATTTATGAATATGACTGACTCATCTTACCTATGTTATAACCTGCGGTACAGGTCTGCTTTAAAACATCTGAAGTTGGATAGATTAAAGAAATATGAGTACTGCTTGCCTTGTAAGTCTACTGGCTTTAGAATATTACAATTGTTCTCATACGTGTATATCAGTTCTATCTAATACAAGGAAGAAGATAACGACATTTTATTAAATAAAAAAGTGAGAATTGTGGATTCTGGCCAAAGCAATTTTTTTTTTATCAATTATTGATGCTTCATTTTGTTCAAGGCATACTGATTCTTCATCAGTTAGTATTAATGTTCCTAATATGAGAGTTTTTTATTGACTGCTATTCTTTCTGCAGATTTCTATCAGCCATTTAAGGAAGATGAACTTGAACAGAGTACTGAAGTTCAAATAATATATCCAGCTGAGCCAAAGCCGGTAATTACATTAATGAAGCTTTTTCCTAGTGAATTGACGGTGTTTGGATTTTTGGGATCCTTTTGTGTATAATATGGTTATGTAATGACCTTTCTGAATAAATTTTTCTTAACAAGATGGGCAGGTTAGTGCCCTGTTTGATTTTCTAATTTGTAAGTGTTTACATATTACTTATGTATCTTGTTTGCAGGTCTTCTGTGAATTTGATTGGGAATTAGATGAACTTGAGGTAATGAATTTACTTTGTGGTGATTGTAGTTTCAGATTAAGTCAGCTAGCAGTTGCAACTTTAAAATCATTGTCATGCTTTTGAAATCTTTGATAAAGCTTGATGTTATTATGCTGGAAATTTAAGGGACCAATTGGTGTGAGAAGATATTTTGTTTTTTCTTTTAGAATAAAATATGTTTTTGATCCCTAATAAATACCCTAATTTTGTGTTTGTTCCCTAATAAATTTTTTCTTTGCATTGAGTCCCTAATAAAACAATAATTTTGTTTTTGTTTCATGACTCTTTTTTTTTGTTGATAAATTAGCGAATTTTGTGTTTGCTTCCTATTAATTTTTTTTTTCATTTGTTATTAGTCCCTTTCAAAAAGACTAATAACAACTGATTTTTTTTATCAAGTAGCAAACACAAAATTTGCTAAATTATCAAGGAATAAAAATAAAAATTTTGGTTTTATTAGGAAGCAAAAACAAAGAAAAAATTTATTAGGAAACAAACACAAAATTCTAGTATTTATTAGGGATCATGAACATGTTTTAGCCTTTTAATTACAAAATGCTATCTTGTTTTCAAATATCTGTATACAAATCATTGTTTCCTATACAAATCTTTGAAAATAGGTAATAGTCACCGTTTGCTATACTAATCTTTGAAAACAGAAAATAATGTGAAAGTAAGGTGACACTTTTGTAATTAAAACTTTAAAAGTCAAATTAAAATATGAAAATAGAAAGCATTTCTTTCTTTCCAAAACCAAATAACTCCTAATAGAGAGAGGGTAATAGTAACGGGCAATTGGAAAATCAAATGACAATGGGCAGAGGCCTCTGAGACTGCTTTGTTCTATATTTTGCAGGAGTTTACTGATAAGCTCATAGAGGAGGAGGAGTTATCAGAAGATCAAAAGGATGCATTTAAGGTACCAAATAATAGAAGGCATCTAGTTATTCCATAATTTCTGTATTTTTTAAGTAATAAGTTAGGCTGATAGTATTGTTTTTTTTAGGAATTTGTCAAGGAAAAGGTTCGTGAAGCAAAGAAAGCTAATAGAGAGGTACTTTTGGTGCTGTTGGTTCTGCACATTATGCTTTGCTTTCTGCTTGTTTTTTAAATACCTTTTTTACCTCTTGTAGGCAAGGGAAGCTCGAAAAAAAGCCATTGAAGAAATGAGTGAGGAAACTAAAGCTGCGTTTGAGAGTATGAGATTTTATAAGTTCTACCCTGTTCAATCTCCAGAGGCACCTGATGTATCGAATGTTAAGGTAGGTGTTTAGGAATTCTATTATTACTTTGTTTTCTTCTTTTTGATCAAAGGATGAATTCATTAGGACTAAGATGATTTCAGATAGTTAGGAGCATAGAATATCCTCCTTTTATTTTAATAAAAAGAAGATACAAACTATGGAGAATATTAAAAAATCATTGATGAATTAAGGGTACCCAATCCCTCAACTTACAAGGGAAAGCCCTTTAAAAAGATCATGTGCTTTACACTAAAGTAGAAGCCAATTGCCCAATAGCCAATCTTATTTCAAAGTAGCCACTCTATTATTATTCTTTTTTATTTATGCTGCACATGTCTTATTTGATGTTATTACATTAGCTTATTCTCTGAAAATTGGTAATTCCTTATTTAAAACTTGTAATACATTGAGGGAGAATGGCGAGCTTCTTAGGTGTGCCTACATACATATGTGTGTCTGGAAAGCACTGATGGGAATAGATATTCAAATTCTCCTTTGCAACTTTGGATTGTTATAGTGAAGGAGTTGATGAGAGAAGAGCCCGTACTTTGTTAAAAAAATCAACTAGCTATTCCAAATTAGAGGAATGAAATCATTGAACTATTAGCTGCTATACTTCTGTGGAATTATTAGTTCCTTTTGCTTTTTTTTATCCCTCTTCTCATCAATCCGGTTCACATTTAATTTGGTACTGCTTACAAGGTAAAGAAATGGAAATGACAACATCTTTATGGTTGTAACTATTTTCTTCCCAGAATAAATATCCCTACTAATCTGCTTTACCACAAAATCTGTCTATTTCTTGGCATGTTGTGTAAAAGAACATAACCTTTGTGAGCATATATTCAATGAGTTAATAAAAGGAAGACAATTCAGGGTAGGATAGCAGCTTGATATAGAATATATCACAATTTGTTGAATTTCTGGTTTTGATTAGATGCATTTTCCTTGTACCTATAATTTACAGAGTATCATTATCTGTGTTTGCAGTCTCCATTCATTAACAGGTATTATGGAAAAGCTCACGAGGTTCTGTGATTGGCTCCAAGACAATAATGACAATTTTTCTGTGGCTTGTTTTGCCTAACACAAGAGATGTTTTGTTTATTATGAACTCTGTAGTTCAGGAGGCAACCCCCTGGTGCCCCATCAAATTGTCTTTGACAGTGTAGTTGTCTAAAGTGACATATACCATGTAAAACTGTATGTAGGTCAGAGATCCTAGAGAAGTGAACTAGGTGTTGGGAGGAATTTAAGAGATGTTTCTGGCTTCCATGGTGAAGAGAATTTCTGAGGTTCTGGAGCTGCAATTTGGGTGGCTCTTGCATGTCTTGGTTTTCTCTTAGATTATTCTTTTTCCCTTCAAAATTAGATGTACGACAGTTTTGACTAATAGCTAAATGAAGAAATCAATTCATTATTGTTTCGTTTAATGTGGCTCAGTTGTGAAAATGCTGTTTATAATATCGTAGCTGCTATGAAAATTTTCTTAGTACAATGTGACTTGAAATAGGTTAGTTAATAGTTCTATGATGCTAATGAAGTTGCTCTTACTTTTAAGGGTAGAATTTCAATACATCTATCTCGATATTTGGGCGTTTTGTTCCTGTTTGCCATTTAAATCAAGTGCTTGTTTAGGTTGCTGTTAGATGTAATTTCAATGTGCTTTTTCCTTTCTTACTAAGTTGAAGTATGTTGTAATTTGTGCTATCAAATTTTCAATGGAAAAGCAAACATAGCTTAAATTGGTTAATTGTTAATTTTTACGATCATGTTCTCCCGAAGCTCAATTTGAAAAGCAAGTCTTGAGGAATTTCTGTTGTAGATGATATACCATAGGAATACATCTGTTTCAAAATAGAATTCACAAAGCCATGCATTTTGAATTACTGTCTCGGCTTAGAGATGGGACAGAAATCAATGCTCGTTTTCCAAATGTGGGCTAGTTATGTCTTTCTAAATATTCCAAGGGTGTTTGATCTAATGAGATATTTTTTACTCTTACTAAATTCCTTTGGTAATGAGTATTTAAAATAAACAATTACTTAAGAACAGAGTTAAAAAAACAGCTATCAGAATTAAAAAAAAAACAATTGCTTAAGAATATTAATGAGTATTCTTAGTACATTAGTTAACAAATCAAAGGTAAAAAGTTTTAATAATACACCTTACTGTTCATTATTAGATTGTGTTAACTTACCTCATAGTATACACAAAAATTGTTTGTTTATTTAAAAGAATCAAGCTTAGGTACCAGGATATTTATAATAAATCACATACACTTTACAATCGATTGAGTCATACTTTCTTGATTTTTAATAAAATATAGAGATGATTTCAATTATCTAGACCAACACCATCTTAAGATAATAATGTTTCTTACAATCATAACACTAATCATAACACTTTAATGACTATTGAAGAATTTGAGGAGAGAATACATTATATATAAAAAATGAAATCATGCTAGTGAAATTATTTTTGAATTTCCTCTAAATAAGAATGGCAATTGAGAAGTCTAGATTGTTAAAGCTTTTCTAATACAATGTCTTTTGTGCAAAACATAAAACGATTAGTTTTAATAAAAGTGTCTGAAAGTTTGACTTTGGAAAAACTTTTTTGGATAGTATTGTAAATATCTATATTATTTTAGTCTAAAACTTGTTTTTTTTACAAATTTATTCTTTTGCCAAATAATATTTTAAAGAAGCACATCATTATAAAACTATTATGATATTAATAAGTTTTTTAATTTTAAAATTTGTAACTAAAACTACCGTGATTATTATCGAACACATATCAATTGACATTTGTTTAATTTTATTAGTCAGAAAATTTTGTTATTCATAATAATTTTATCCTTGAACATAATTACTTTCAATAAAGAATATCTATATATTAAAGAGACAAAATAAGTTAAATCTCAACTAATTTAACTAACTAAAATAAGGTACATTATTTGAGCTGACTTTTATATGCAACCTAGGAGTCATGTTGAAGCTGAAGTAGATTTTGTTAAATTTCTTTTTATTTATTTATTAAAGTTATCTTACCCTTTTATTCATTTTCAGGCAGAGTTAGGCATATAAATCACATGTAAGTTATGTAAAATGAAAGGTTATGTAGATTAACATTTTTTAATCATGTTTTGTCAAGTTTTGGACAACTCTACAAAAAGTGAAATAAATTTCTACCAAATTTTTTGGACAAGTAAACCTTTTAGTTTATCTTTCAAAACAATTATTGAGTTAACTTGCAAACCTATTATTCATCTTTTAAAACAATTATTAAGTGGGTTTTCCACTTGTCCTACTGATTTTCCTTAAATACGTCAGACTAAGCATTTTAATTAACCTATTTTTTTAAAAATGGATTAACTTGCTTTGTCTTGTTACTGTACCAAACATCATCGATAGATAAAATGCACCAAATAAATTTTTTAACTAATTTTCTACACTCATTTGCTTATTAAAAGAGTAATTGTTCTTTAATAGCTTCATAATACAAATCATATAAACCCTTTCTTTTCAAACAATAGTTCTCTAAAGAAAGATTTGATCCGCTGATGATATACCATTTTCTACTAACTACTGCCAGATGTAGTTGGTCAGAAAGAATCACCCGGGAGAATGAAAATATTTCGATTCTTTCCTTTCAATTAGAGAGCTAATCTTCGAAATTATATTGTATTATCCATATAGTCTATAGAGGATTGATGCTTGAACAATGGACACTAATCAATAATCAACAAGTCTTATTTTGATTGTAATTCTTCACCTTCCTGAGTTGCCTGTTAATTTTTTCCATTAGTTTGTTCTCAAAAATTGTATGCAATGGCCATGTTCACAATGTGAGTTAAATAGGGTGATACAATGGTGAAAGGCTTGAATTAATTTGAGATTCGTTGATAGAAATGTGACTCTTTGTTCATCAGCACTTTATAAAGTTGCATTAATTCTGAATTGATGAAAAGGGTCCAAGTAAAAGAGTAAATCCAAGACAATTAAAAGCTGAAATGTAGACAAGTTTTCAGTTTTCACCTCTTCTACAATAAAAATTGGCAGCGCCCAAACAACATGAAGAAGATGAACTCATGGATTATCTTTTTTGCATCACAATCTCGTACCGTACGATACGATCTTAGAGAGATATTCTCGTGAACATTTTGACTTGAACACTAAGGAAGACTCATGTCACAAGATAAATACTACTAAACACTCCAAACTCCAATAAACTGTGTTACATATATATATATATATATATATATATATTGAGTAACTAAATAATACTAATTTAATATATCCTCTCCAAGTGTGTGAAATATTGTACCATTAGATATCAAGAAATTAAACTGATCCGTTCCCTGGTCTAGCTAATCAGCAACGAAAGTTATATCATAATAAAAATATTATTTATATATATTATACTATATGATATGATATAATATATAATGGGGAAGGGACATGAACTTGTTGGTATGCATATCACATCTACCATTCAACCCTATAACGTAGGTTGGGTGGCATCATTCTATTGCCACTTGCATCATGATCACCACTGACCGCACTTTGAGCAATGGAACTTTCTCTATAGCCATTGATCCCTCCAATCTCAGTGAAGCTCTTTGGAGCAGCCACTTGAGGCCCCACAGAATAGAAGCCACCACCACTGAAAGTGTTGAAGTCTGCAGCTTTGTTGGTTGCTGCCACAGAATGATGCAACTTGTTGATTTCAACCACCACCCCATCAATATTGGTTTGATGAGTTGGAGAGTGTTCTTCTTGTTTTGCCATAGAACTCTTTTCTCCCTCAGTTTCCCTGTAGTTGTTCAGGTAGAGCTTCAAGGGTCCAACATAGTTCTCAAATCCTAGTGTTGTCATGGCCCAAAGAAGATCATCACCATTGATTGTCTTCCTCTTTTCCCTCTGGCACTTGTCTGAGGCCTCACCAGTGATGAAGCTTATGAACTCAGACACACACTCTTGAACTGTTTCCTTGGCTTCCTTTGAGATTTTGGCATTGGCTGGGAGTGCCCTTTTCATGATTCGGCTAACATTGGCTATAGGGAGGAACCTGTCTTGTTCTTTTGAGGAGGAGCTGTCTGAGATGTTACCAGATGTTGGACTTCCCACAGGACTTGTTGTAATTTGGTTTCTCTTCCCTGTCATGTTAATGGAATAGAATAGAGTCACTCACGGAATAAGCTAAACAATTGAGATTCTCACCTTCACCCTCTCTCCCTATGTGTGCAAGTGTAAGTGTGTACAAGTTATGCTTAGCTTAGGTGCTGCATGCGGCTTTTAATAAGGGAGGAAAAGATGGGGGATATAGAATGGAAAAGTGGAAAGGTGCTTTGATGTGGAATATTGGAAGAAAGCAAAGGGTGATTGATGAAGAAGATCACAAAGGGTGGTTTTTATATCGACTAGGAGGACCCCCTTGGTCATATAAAAAAAATGAAAACAAGAAAGTAAACAAATAGTACTTTTATAGTTTTATTCAATGACCATGTATAACTTTCAAATTTAAATCAAATACTAACGTAACACCTTGTCAGAAGTGAATTGGACCAGTTTTTTTTTTATGTATTGAAAAAAATGAACAAATAGATAGGGTCGGCAATGCTGATTAAAGAAATATCATTCTTGAATCTTGTGTCTAATTGGTCATGTGAGAGATTATTATATAGATTAAAGAAAATTTTTGAGGGCCAGAAGAGAAGAGACAGGAAGGTTCAAAGTTTAATATGGAACTTATTCATGAGTATAATGCAGTGGATTAAGTTGAAAGTTGTGGCATTGGTGTTTGGCAAAATATTTCGTATATATCCCATCTTTATTTAGGTACTTGGGAAAAAGAGAAAATGCTTTCCAGATAGATCAAGAACTAATTAACTAAATATCAAAGCCTGTCATTGTTTGAAAATTACAAGGTAAAATGGTGTTGGCTTTTAATTAGTTTGGAATTCTTAATCAGACCCCATAACGTGAATTATTCGTACTAGTGCATATGTTATTTTTGTACGGCTTTTTAAAAAAGGGGCTCGAAAAGATGAAGCAATGGGATATATGCTTTCACTTTGCCACGCTTTTGTGTTGCTTTGTCTCACTGAGATTCTTCCATCACATACATATTGCAGGACAGTATCATCTCAAGGCATCTCAGCCCTCAGTCCCCAATTTTCTTATTTTCCACCTGACTATTTCTTGAAACAATGCAATTAATGTGGAAATAAAAGAGAAAAAAAAAATTGCATAGACCAAAAAAAGACCCTTTAGCTTTTGTATTTCCCCTTAACGAATATGTCTTAAACTGGCTTGGTTCTTTGATCAGTTCCAACCTGTCAAGTCTCACCTGCATGATTCTGAGAAAAAAAATATCAGAACCTCACAGATTAAAGCTATCAAACAGGCTTCTGACACATGGAAGCTAAATCCACCAAGCATGTACTAAATATATATATATTGGACCGGCTCTTACGTATTGTCTTGGATATTAATTTGTTGTTAAGAGAGGTAGCTACAAGCTGCACATACAAAATTCAATTATTGGATGGGTTTGTTTTTGTTAAATAAAAGTTTAGGTTAATTGAATTTTTTAGGGTCACTGGGACATTTAAGATAGGCTTCAAGACCTAAGAGTGTACGTTTATATAGAAGTAATTATATATTAATTACAAGCAAATTTTTTACTTTAACAAGGAAATTCAAACTTACAGTCTTTATAAGTTATGAGTTGTATTCTTATCAATTAAATCAATTATTGGATGGATGGGACATGAAAAATGATTATTATGTGAATTATACTGTCACAATAATGTCTATTTTAGTTTGACAGAGTTGGAAATTAATAAGTCAAACTTAGAATTATATTAACAACGTACGATGATACGTGATCTAACGCATAAAATATAATACACACATAAAAAGAGCAAATTTGTCAGGATCTGAACTATTAAATGCGCAAATACAATTTAAAAATGACATCAAAGTAACAATTACGGTCTCTAATGAACCCATGCTAATTGGGGTCTGTGTCCAATTGAAGTTGATGAACAAAAAACGTTTCATGCAACCCTTTTGTTCCTGTTTATAGTTACAATTGCATGCTAGTGTTTTAAAGCTAGGGGCAATATTTCATTTTTAGATTCTATTCTAGCTGTTCACCAATCATCGATTTCTGGTTTCTTATTCTTTGGCTTCAAATATCTGCTGTTCGTTTTTCTTTTGCTAAACTTGTATGCTAGCTGTACTTCTGTTTCGATCCTTTTCTTCCACTAAGAACAAGTAAAGTTGTCTATATATTGCTCTGCATCATCCAGCCAATAGGCACTTATTTTAATTGGAAAATACTCATGCATGTAGGTAAGTTAAAATGATAATTCCAAAATCTTTGCCTAATTTTAGATACAAGATTGAGATGTTTATGGCATTCTTGTTGAGAACCTAATATGTAGTACAAGTAGTGGTCAATTGTGTACATGCATTATAAGCTTAGTTTTATTCTGTTCTGTAAAGTTTGAAAATAATTGTTTGCATTTGTTGATAGCTAAATACGTGAAGTGAGATTACATCATGATTGATTAAATATTCATATTATGTGTGTGAATAGTCTTTGCTTGTGCTTATGCTGGTAGCCTGAGGATTATTGACAACTGAATAAAACAATTTGAAGATATTACCACAATGGGTATATTTTAGTTATAATATATAAATTATAATATACCATTTGCAAATCTGTTTGTCAACTTGCCGGCTTTCAGAGAATGCTAGAAAGTCAGATAACATCACAATCAGAACTCAGAAATATGTTGAAGGGAGAATTAGGGGAGGATGATTCTAAACGTAATATTTATTTGTGAGAGAGCTAGTACAATTGCAGCAGGCCATTCATAATAGTGATAAGATTCTCTTCATCTATATACACACACTGTGATGCAATAGTTTTTATTTAAAAATTAAAGATTCCAATATGGTAGAATATATTACGAAAAATATAATTATTTTTTGTTTAAAATTTCTTTTATTTTATTGTTTTATTTTTCTTATTTTTTTTAATGTAGCTGATATATATATTGGTTTACCATTTCCATCGTCATGGTATTATTGTTGGTTTTTAACTTCTTCATAAATTTATGAAAAACCATAATCAAATTTAAATAAGCAATATTATATTCAAATTAAGATAATAACTCCATTATTTATTATGATATGAATAAGTTATATAGGCACACATATATAAGATAATATTATACTGTTATGAGATCAAACTACTCCTTGCTTTTGTTTCTTTTATTTTCACAGTGAACGTTAGACCTAAATTATATTTGGTAGTATAGGTAGCACGAGCCTTTCTACACGGGTCTCAACTCTCAACAAGGAAATTAATTATCTTGCTTTGGTCCTAATGTAGTCACTGTTTGTACAAACGCATGGTGGATAATGCCATCCAGATGTTAACATGAACAAATCGTTGCAGTTTCAGAAGATTTAAATAGGATTTTGAACCCAATATTTCATCGTGTTATTAGAAATGAATTGAAGGATTTTTAAATGAAAACGATCAGTTGTAATTTAGGTCAATACTCAGCATATATTTGAGCTGTGACGTGAGATCAATTTGTTAGAACGGGACCAATTATTGGAATTATAAAATACATCAATCAATTTGTTAGAACGGGACCAATTATTGGAATATTGTCATTAAATCAATTTTGTCACCTCTCTCTCTCTCTCTCAAGAAAAAATTCAATTTTGTGATCAATCAGATATAACTTTTATATGGATGTCTGTAACTCAATTTTGTGCAAATTTTGCAAAATAAAAAACTGTATATATGATGTATTGTAAATATCATGACCTAGCCAATCAACCTACAATATCATAAGTAATGCATTAGGATTGTCTAAAACCACTTAAAAACAAGCCTTCAAACCCAAGGAATAATGAATACTTATAAAAAAATATCCCATTTTCAAGCACCAAGCAGAATAAAAGTTATTGGATAGATACAAATTAGTAACACAAGTCACAACTCACTCAGCCATTTTCACAAATACTGGTAGCCGTATCTGAAAATTTATCTTTATCACTCCAATGGGGTCAATTCACGCGATATAACTCCAACAAAAAAAAATAAAAAAATACATCACTAACCCATAAAAGAAAAATATCTGATTGGTTTAAAACATAAAAGCGACAGTGAATAACTTCGCAGGAAATATGAAAATTCATGTCAAAAATACATATCCAACACATATCCAAACACGCTGTAAATTATCTCAATTCAATCCAGTGTTTTATATTCTTTTAAAAAAATATAACCTTTTAAAATAATTATATATTAATAATAAAGCTTATTTTTCTAATGAATGGTATTTTTCAAAATATAATATAATATTTATATTATTTATTTTATAATATATATTATAAAATATATTTTAATCATAGATCGATTTAATTTTATAATTTAGATATATATATGTATATATTATATGGTATTAAAACTCAAATAGTATGACAATAAACTAGGTTAATTCTATATTATTTAATTTTGACAAAATCAAATTCCAGTTAAAATAAATGAACCTGATGGAATGGATCATTATTGAAAAACAATTTGAATCCAATTGAATGGTTGATATAATCAAATTAATAAATGGATATTCTCTCTTATTTTCAAATTTAATAAACTGTCTAATTAATAGTTCATGAATCATGTTACTAGTACTTTTACAACTCTGTCGTCTTTAAATGCAAATTCTATATAAAATATTTACAATAGATAAATTAGTGATCATTGACGACAGTTGAAATTGTGGTCCTGTGTATTTTATTTTCATAATAATATTTATTTAATTGCCTTTATTTACGAATATATTTGGCAATTCAAAAGTAATTGTTTTTATTGTGTTGTAAAAAACAATGGCTTATATTATTTATATAAACAAGTTTTATATAAGAAGTCTCACGTTAATTATTTCAATCATATAAGAATGAAATTTTAAATTTAAGCACTCAATAGCCAATAGGTGCTGCTATAGAAGAGAGAAAAGAGAAGAAAGGAAGGAGCAGAGAATATTTTACAAAATTATATAATGATTTAATTTTTTAAACAAAATTATAAATAAAATGAATATCTCTTCATAAAAATATTAACAAACGAATTAAATATTTTTTTTATTAAATGCATTATAAATAATTTATACTTTTTAATAAGTATAAATGAATTAATAATTTATTTTTTAACTCAATGTAATTTTATTTTTGAATTCATGATTTTGAAATTGAAGAAAACACACATTCAATGTTGATAAATTATATTAGTAAATTTAACTTAAAATATGATTGGTTTGATTTGATAAGAGAATCCACATTCATTAGAACACGTAAGCATAAAGCGTCCAAAGAAGTCCTTTGTGGCCACCAATAACCTTCATGGCCTCATCTTTTTCTTGCCACGTGTCCTCCTTATCACCACCCCCTTCCCACTCCTTTTTCTTTTTCAACTTCACTTCAACTCTTGCTCTTCCTCTTCTCACGCGCAATGAAATCTAGGTTTTGAGTTTGATCCTGTCAATGGCTTCCTCTTCTTCTCTACTCTTACTTGAGCTCAAATTTCTTGCGCCGCAAATTACCCCCAAACGACGCCGTTCTCTCTCTAGATTTTGCTCTCAGAACTCCAGGTACAATGTTGCTCTCCGTACGCGAATCCGCGCCTTCAAGGAAGAAGGTGCCGTCATTGACAGAGTGAACGACGTGAAATGGAGCGGAAACGGAGTTGCCGCGAGCGAATACGGTGCTAACGGCTCCGTTAACGGTTACGCGAACGGCGTCTCGGGCGTTAGGGAGAGTGAGAATGCGAATGGAAGCTTGGTGAAGTACGTGAACGACAATGGCAATGGCAATGGTGTAGCGGCGGAAGTGGTTGAAGATTCTGCAGAAGCGTCAAAGCGGATGGAAGATGGAAGAAAGAAGAGGTTGGAGGAGATTGGTAAAGAGGAGGCCTGGTTCAAAAAGCAAACTGGGGAAGCACCAATTGAGGTATGAATACGAGTGTATTTGTTTGTACAATGTTAATTAGGAGTGAGGAGATCTTCAGGTCAGTGTGTATATAGAATAACATCTGTTAAGAGAGGTTAATTCCTTAAATGAATCTTAGTACGTACTCCAAAGGGATTAGTCTTTGGCTCTCAATTTGAGGATACTCTGGGTTCACATAAAATGTTGATTAGTGTGACTGTGTTGTTAGATTGAATGAGTGAGAATAACTTGTGATTTTCTTTTTTGCAGGTGGCAGTTGCACCTGGAGGTCGCTGGAGCAGGTTCAAGACTTACTCGATGATCCAGAGGACGTTGGAGATTTGGGGATTCGTTATAACGTTTATCTTCAAGTCTTGGCTGAATAATCGCAAGTTCTCATATAAAGGTTTGTTGTTTTGCTTGGCATGGTGCAAATGAGGTGTTCATGAATCTGCTGAAGTGACCCTTAGAATACTTATTATGGGACTTGGGAGGCACTTGGGCTCCATTATATGTTTATTTTATGGATTTGATAAACAAATGCAGAATGTATTCAATGTGTTTTCTATCAGTAGTGGATGCTGGAATCAGTAATGCTAATACTCACACAATTAAGCATTTTTTCCTGCATGTTAAAATTCTAATATTATATTTTAATGGGCAAGCATTTGAGTAATTGCAATCATATAGCATCAACAAGTAATTTTAACATATGGTAGAGAAGTTTACTTTTAGCTGTAAGCTGTGTGGGAAATGGAAACTAAGAGCAATCATTTAAATAGGGAGTATCTCAGCCCTGTGTACTTTACTATTTTCTTATTCACCATTTGGTTCTGCAATCATGGAAGACTTGCTTTTTTTGGTATTTTTGTGTATTTATTCTTCCTGTTTGCCACTTGTTACTTATATGTTATAGTCACAATTTAATAATTTAGTTGTTTTTCTTTAGCTTTAGAATCCTGCTGGGTCACTATATGCCTTTAGAGTTTGGATCTAATTTGATGCTTATCATGCATATGAACTTGAAGTATAAAAGTTTATAAAGTATGGCAGGTTGGTTATGCTAGCCAGAGTTGATTCTTGCTATGCTATCTATGCCCAAGTGCATGCTTGACCTCAAGAGTTAATCTCATTGTTATGAATTTATCATATTTATCAAGTTTGCCTGTTTGGAAATCATTTCCTGACAACAACAAATAAACCTGTTAAACACAAAAATTGTGAAGTGCTTTTTAATTTTTATTGAATTTTTAGGAATTTCAACAATGTGACCATTTGTTTTTTATTGACGCAAAGAGATTATTTACAGGAGGAATGACAGAGGAAAAGAAAACCTCAAGGCGAAAGGCCCTTGCCAAGTGGCTAAAGGAGAGCATTCTGAGATTAGGTCCTACATTTATCAAAGTTGGTCAGCAATTCTCCACAAGAGTGGACATTCTTCCACAAGAATATGTTGACCAGTTGTCTGAACTTCAGGTTGAATTGGAGTTTTGGGTTGAACTTATAAGATTATTTCCTTGTGTTGTGCTTATGTTATATTTCCTTTTTTTATCTAATTTTTTGTTTTTGGTATTTATAATTTCACTTGGAGTTTAGAAAGCTGATGATAATAATTTTGAGACACAAACACACACACATTCACAAAAGAAAGAGGTTAAATTGAGAAGTTTAAAACATATTAAGGTTTCATTTCTTCAAAGCCTAAGTTACCTTATTTTTTGGGTTCAGGATCAAGTTCCTCCATTTCCCTCAGAGACTGCTATAGCTATTGTCGAAGAAGAACTTGGAAGTCCTTTAGCTGGTGTCTTCGATCATTTTGAGTATGAACCAATAGCTGCTGCAAGTCTTGGTAATTAATGTTTTACTGTATGCATATCTGTAACAGTAAATGTTCAATCAGAGAAGGGAACCCAATTAAATGTACTTTGGCTTTAGGTTTAATATTTGATTAGAAGAAAGGAACGGCGAACATCTTTTTCCCCAATGCAGGTCAGGTTCATCGTGCAAGATTAAGGGGACAGGAGGTTGTTGTTAAAGTGCAAAGGCCTGGTCTCAAAGCTCTTTTTGACATCGATCTTAAGAACCTGAGGGTCAGTGGTATAAGCATTTCATATAATGCTTGCCCTTCTAGTGTGGTGTGCAAATGTGATATAACTCTTTGATAATTCTATCACTTGCTCCTTAACTTATCTTCTTATTTTTAGTAACCTTGCAGGATTGACAAGTCGTTTTCAAAAATTGATCTGTTTAATTTTTTTTTTCCTTGTATGAAGGATTTTAATAATAGGACTTCCTGCCTGTGAAGACTTGCAGAATTGATAAAACACTGATACTTGGGCCTTTTTTCCCCCTCCAGATTATTGCTGAATATCTTCAAAAAATTGATCCCAAATCAGATGGTGCAAAGAGGGACTGGGTTGCTATTTATGATGAGTGTGCCTCTGTTTTATATCAGGTGATGATTTTCTGGAATCTTGTTGCACTCTTAGGTTAGATGAGATCAACAGAAGAAAATTATATGTGTTTCTCCATCATAAAGATGTCATTCTGCTGTAGTGAATTCAAATATAAAGATTGCATAGGGTGATCACAATTCATATTGAGTTTGTCAAGAAGCTGGCGTTGCTCTTTGAAATTCCATATGGGGAAACCAATGAAGTTCCATTTGGTCATGGAAGATTTCATAGCAACATTTTAGTTAAGATTTCTTAAGGTTGATTACGAGGCTCTTATTTTAAACAGAAAGTTGTTAGTTTTGACAGAAGGAATAAGGTGGCAGACAATTTTACCTGGCTAGGTGATGGAGTAAAATGGCAAATAGGGATTTTTTGTTTATAGGTGTAATAATAATGCTTCAGTAACAGCAAGAGTCGTGTTTGTTGAGAATTTTGTGTCATAAGTTGTTTTCTAAAACCTTGAACAACATTATTGCTTTTCAAGTATTAGAGCTTAGCAATGTATAAAGGGAGTCTTCAGCTAATTTGCAGGTTTGGAGGGGTTGATTTGTAGATCTTGTTCTTGTTTCAGTATGATGTTTTCATGTGTTTTCTGCACATCCTCAGCTTTATCTAATCCTGTTGATGTAACATGAATTAACAATTTTCAGGAGATTGATTACACCAAGGAAGCTGCTAATGCAGAACTATTTGCAAGTAACTTTAAAAACTTGGATTATGTGAAAGTCCCTACAATCATCTGGGATTATACCACACCACAGGTTTAGCCTTCAGTTATCATAGATAATATATAGAAATTATACATCTTTCCCATTTTTACTTCTGATATCTTTTGTATTTATCTACAATTTAAATATTTTTCCAATGCAGATTCTGACAATGGAGTATGTTCCTGGGATTAAAATAAATAAAATACAAGCTTTAGATCAACTGGGTCTTGACCGCAAAAGGTTAGTGTCATCTGAATTTCTTCAAGCAAAGTTACTATTGGCATTTTACATCATACTTATGTGCATATCAACAACTGATTATGGCATCTAAAATTCAAATTAATATAATGTCTGCTTGATCTTCTACAGGTTAGGGCGATATGCAGTTGAGTCTTACTTGGAGCAGATTTTATCACATGGATTCTTCCATGCTGACCCTGTGCGTTCTTGTTCTTTGAATTGCTGAGTGGTTTTTGAGTTGTCTCTCATCTTATGTTTGTTTGAGTTTTCTCTGTATTTCACTTCTAATCCAAACAGAGCATTAGTGATTCTTTTGGATTGTCTAGTAACTGGTAAATCGTATGGTGTAGCCAACCTGTTATGTTCACTATCTTTGAATTTGCTCTTATACTGCAACATTCAAGCATCTGTTACCCGAGGTACAAGAAACAATGCTGCTTGTGCCACATAGATTATCATCTGTTGTCTTGGGAAGCTTCCCTAGGGCTTATTCACAAGGGCATTAGATTAGAAGTAACTTCCTTACCATGATAAGGAATAGTGATTGCCAAGCATCCAAAACACTATTTTAGGAACTCATTAAAATATTGCCATGGCATGTCTTTTTTCCTTTCTCTGGGGAAGAAACAGTGTTAAGTGAGGAATAATGAATTTTCAATTTTTCATATTTTATGATTATCCCTCAAGAGGTTTGATTTGATACTTCTTGTAACTAATATTTACACTGTTCGTGCAGCATCCTGGAAATATTGCAGTTGATGATGTCAATGGTGGAAGATTGATCTTTTATGATTTTGGAATGATGGGAAGGTATGTTCTTTATCTTTTCTGTATATTTAGAATATGAATTTACAAGTCAAACATTTTACTCTTGGTGTGATTAATACATTTGCTAATTGTTGTTATGATTGGTGTTGCACCTTACAGTATCAGTCAAAATATCCGAGAAGGTTTACTTGAAGCTTTTTATGGAATTTATGAGAAGAATCCAGATAAGGTAAAGTGTAACTGTTTTTTATGGATGGTTTTCCATTAGGCCATGGAAAATCTAGCATGATATTCCGTTCTTGATTTTAAATTACTTACCAAATGAAGCTTGTGTACTGATGTAGGTCCTTCAATCAATGATTCAAATGGGTGTTCTTGTCCCAACTGGAGATATGACTGCTGTTAAACGAACAGCACAGTTCTTCCTCAACAGGTAGTTTATTAAATCCATTTAGTGGGAATGCATAAAAAATCAAAACACCTACATAGATTTAGCAGTAGTATTTCTATAAATCAATATCATTAGCAGTAGCTTGTTAATTATTGATTGCAATACCTGCAGAGGCTGCTTAAAACTATTTAAAGAAGTGTTGTGAATAGGAAATTCTAAGCCTTTTATCTTGGAAAAGGAAAATTTTGTTGATTGACTGGGATTTGTGCTTTTGAGTACATGGCTGTCCTGATTAGTTATGTCAAGAATATAGTGATCTTAGGGTTATCTCAAGTAGTAAGGATCAAACTGCATCAACTCAAAGAGTAAAAGGTCTCAACTTTTTTTCCTACCAAAAGAAAAAGGAATAATGATATTTATTTGAAAATTGTTACTGAAATTTTTTGAGTAATTGTTGATATTTTACGTTTATATTTTCTTCCCTCTATTTTATGGTTTAGAGATACATATCTGTACTGATTAGTTGTGTTAGCAACCTACTGCAAACTCTGACCTTGAGCTCTTCAACTTTAATTTTTTATAGTTTTGAAGAGCGTTTGGCTGCACAAAGGAGAGAGAGAGAGATGGCAACAGCTGAACTTGGATTCAAACAACCATTAAGCAAAGAGGAAAAAGTAATGAAGAAGAAAGAACGTCTGGCTGCTATTGGTAATGCACCTGGTCTAGTGTGTCTTTAAGTTTAGATTATTTGGATGTATGCATACAAGGATTATTGTTCATGAAATGAGTGAAGATAAAATTAGACAAGCTATAAGGAAGGATATATTGTTTGGGCTATTGGCTATGGGTTGTTAACTTATTATTTTATCCAGTAGCACTCAAGTAGGTCAGGTGAAAAGCAATACACAGTTCTATATACTTACGTTTTGAACTTGGATTTCCTGATTGGTTAAAGAGATTTTTTCATCTGTGAAGTTTGACATGACCTGGGTCAACTATAAGAATTTTGTGTGTGTTGTATTAGTGCAGTGCAAGTTTGGTTGGATGGAATGGATCATTCCTATTCCCATGCTTGGTTAAGTCATTGGAATGGGAATGGACATTTGTGTACAATTATGGGAATATGTATTCCATTACAGAAGTGATGGAATCCATTTCCATTTTCCAACATGTTTTAAAATTGGCCCATCTCGCCTGGCTTACCCATTGAAGTACAAAATCCTTTTGGGCCAATATGTTTGTTTTAGACAAAAAAAAAAGAAAAGAAATAGCTTGAGCTGACATGGGCCCTTCTCATCCCGATAGTTTGGTTGGCTCACATTGGGCCTGCCTCTACTTTTCTTGTATTTACTTAAATCATTCATGACATATGAAACAAAAAAGGGAATGAAGTCATCATTTTATTTATTTTCATAGCAAAATGAAACACATAGGAATAAGCATTCCATTACCATACCCATTTCATCATTCCATCAAACCAAACATGATTTAGTTCAATAACATTTTGCAATCCATAGGCTTTTCACTTATTCATAGCTCTCATACTTTAAACAGGTGAGGATTTATTAGCCATTGCAGCAGACCAGCCCTTTCGGTTTCCTGCTACATTCACATTTGTTGTTAGGGCCTTCTCAGGTGATTATTAAGAGTTTAATGCGTTACTCTTGCACATTCTATGCTTGTGACTGCAAGGTAACAAGTCAACATTGTTTTTGCAGTGTTGGATGGCATTGGAAAGGGCCTTGATCCTCGTTTTGATATTACTGAGATTGCCAAACCGTTAGTATCGTATTCATACTTTATAATTTTTTTATACCTTTTAGATATTAAAAGTTTTAAATTATATGCTTTGCATATCTAATATGACTAGTTTTCCTGGTCCTGTAGTTATGCTCTGGAGTTGCTAAGATTTCGTGAGGCAGGAGTTGAAGTTATCCTAAAGGCAGTCACGAACTTGTTCCTCCATGTTTGAATTCAGTCTAAGTCCTATGATTTCCTTTCTTATATCTTTCTTCTAAATGTACAGGACTTCAGAAAGAGATGGGACAGACAATCTCAAGCATTTTACAATTTATTTAGACAGGCTGATAGGGTTGAAAAGCTTGCTGAAATCATCCAAAGATTGGTATGTATTAGATTTTTGCTGATACAATTTTAGTTGTTTGTTTGATTTGTATTTTTTGTTCTGCATTTCTGTTATTCTAGATGACATCTTCCCGCCCTTATTCTTGCACAGGAGCAAGGCGATCTAAAGCTCCGAGTCCGAACTCTGGAATCTGAGAGGGCATTCCAGCGTATTGCCACTGTCCAGAAGACAATAGGAAATGTGAGTGAATCTGGCATCTGACTTAGTGAAATTATAAGTTTAGTTGTTTCTTGGTATTTGGTTTGAGAGATTGAGTCCATTTAATAGCCTGTTGTCATTTTTAGTAGCCATGCTTGCCCTTCTTATTTATTATCTAGCATCTATTGTAAGTAACTGTTGGCTATTGTGTGAACACACTTGCATTAGCATCAACTCATTAAATATGGAAATGAAAATGGATACCCACTTCCTGTTCTGACAATATAAAACTACATTGAATAAGCTTACCTGCCTTCAAATATTTGTAGTTCTCTTTTAATCAGTTTAAAAAAATTGGGATATTTGTGAGTGCCTTGCATGCAGGAGTATTTTCATGTGTTGTGAAGGCATGAATCATCATTTTTCAAATTACATAGAAAAACCTAATATTCTTAATTTTTTTCCAAGAGATTTTCAAGTGAATAATGGATGTACATAGTAAATTGGCTCTGGACAGTTGACAGAAGTATATTTCATTCACATACTTATTATAAACCACATGCATGATTTTTTAGAATCAATACTTCGGATATATGTAGGATGTGTGTATATGACCAAAGATGAAAAAAGTTGGTAGGATGATGCATATTTATGTTGCTTTTTTAATAGGCAATAGCTTCTGGGAGCCTAATAAATCTTGCAACAATTCTGTATCTTAACTCAATTAGGGTAAGCTGTTCCGATCTCGCTTATTTTTCTTGTGTTGATTTTCAATTCAATTAATTGATGGTCTGGTTGTAGTGGTACTTTTTCATTCCCAAGTTTCATGCGACCTTTTTCAGGTGCCTGCCACTATAGCATATGTTTTCTGTGCAATATTTGGTTTTCAAGTGCTCTTTGGCATTGTGAAGATCAAAAAGCTTGATGAACGGGAAAGGTTGATTACAGGGACTGCATAAGCAACTACTTGGTAATTTTCTTTTTTTTTTTTAAATTTTGGAATTGGATGTGACATGTTCATGTTATAATATGCAAAATGTGAATTAGGTAATCAAAAAGATTACTTTGCAAGTTTTTGACATTGCATTTTTCCGCATTATGGTATTTTTGTTTTTGCCTTGTGACCTGGTGGCTATGGGTTCTAGTTTTGCAAATATCCTCTCATTCTTATGGGTAAGGTTGTGTACATCTTGCTCATCCCAAAGACAAAGATGGAAGAGGCTGATGTAATGAGCTGTCCTTTTTCTGGTCTTTGTTTCTTCTTCCCTGCTCACAGTGGTTAAGGCTGTATACATTTGAGCCTCCTCAGATCAGACCCCATAATGGTTGGGAACCTTGAATTGGATGCTTATATATAATTTGGTCTTAACTTGAAATTTGATTTATGGTGAGTTTAAACATGCAACTTGAAATTTTAGATGTGAGAAAATGTTACTTGATGACATCACCCTGGTAATAAGCATACTGCATTATGACAGTGGCTAATCAACTTGTCCGTGTCACCTTTTGTAAACAGAGTTAACTATTCATGTGGTTAATAGTTTTTTTTTAGTACATATGACCATGGCCATTCATTGGTCTTTGAACGATGAAAAAGAATTAACTGGTAACGTGCTTTTAACTGTTCTTATTCTTTGATTTCTTTCTGAGATTTTAGTGTCATGACTCATGATAACCTTGAGACATAATCCTTCTAACTGAAGACAAATTCTCTTTGTTTTCCACTTTGGAGAGACATGAAATATGTGTCAGAATTCAAGTGAGTATGAAATCCCACATTGGGTAAGCATGGTTTAAGTGAGGACACTATAGGTGGAATGACCCATATGCTCTTTGTTTTAAGGTTTTAGGTCAAGATGTGGTGTCTAGCCTGCTATTGTGCTCTTTCACTTAACCCCATTAATTCAGATCTCTCTCCTTTGGGGCTCATCCTAGCTGCTCAACAAGTAGTATTAGAGTTGATTTTGTTTGGCAGAGGATTTGCAATGATTTCAGTCTTCAGTCTCAACCCAGTTGTAGATGGAGCATTTAAGAAGACTGAACTCATGGTTGGTATCCCCCCTCTTGAGGGGGAGCATACTAATATTTGGATATACACTTTGAGGGGAAGAATGTTGGAAATTCAAGTGAGTGATGAAACCCTATATTGGTTAAGAATGGGTTAGGCTGACGAAGACAAATTCCAAGTGAAAAGATTCATGTACTCATTATCTTAAGGTTTTGGGTTAAAGATGTAGTGTCCCACTATTGCAACCTTTTGCTTCATCCCTTAATGGAGATCTACCTGCCTTTTGGCTCAGCAAGATGTTATTTAAGTGGTTGCAGGATGTTAGTGAGTAACTGACAAATGCAAATTCTGATGGTTACCTCTTAACTCTTAATTTCTAGTCAAAGTATATTAATGTGGGTCTATGCATTCTAGTGTCTGTCTCGTTATTAGTAGGGATTTTGATTGGTTGGTTCTCTTCACCTTAATATGTAAGATACACCCAGGTATCTCAAATGTAGGGAAATTCAATTTTCATAAATCTTACTTCATGGTATGATAAATTAAAAATAATTGTCTGAAAACTCAGATTTCTTTACATCATATGTTCTTATGCAATATGGTGTTTGCGTACCAAATCTGAGCATCTGGGGTTACTCAGAAATCTGAGCATGTGCTAAATTGAGATACAATTCTGCTTAGCTGTAAATGGGTCGATATGTTTTGTAGTTCTTATTGAAACACTGTTTTGGGTCCTTGCTCCATGTACTTAAATCTTTCGTTTGATGTTGGCCATTGCAGATTTAGGATGGACATGCTGCTCATGTTAATGTCATGGTTACAAGTCAACCTTCGGGGCATCAAAATGACTAGGAGCTCAGAGTAAGAGCTAGCATCTTGGAATATATCAGCATGTGCTAAATCTTTATACTGGCAGGCATGCTGGAGGCTTCTGTTCTCATTTACTTCCCTAAAATGATTGAGCTGAGGTAGCCAATTGGCGAGCCACATTTTTGTCATTAACACGATCCCCCATGCGTTTTCATTGCTAAATTTTATTATCAAATAACATGTATTAGTGTTTTATTTTATTTTTTTACCTCATCCATATTGTAAATTTAATAGGCATTGGTGTAGATTGTAGCGTTTATTGTTGTAATCACCATATGGTATGGTGCAGCTTCCAATATAGTTTGACAGCGGGAAGCTTTGCTTGTAACTGACGTACATAAATTTATCCAATGAAAATGCAAATATAAGTATTTTCTATAAATATGTTGGATGTCAATTGCCCATGAAAATACAGTTTTTCGTGGTTATTGTTTCTTGTCCTGAGCATCTATCTTTAGGTTCGCTGTTGTGCACGAGCATGATGGGCCTTATTTTGACTTCAAGTTGCCTGTTTAATGGCTTCAAGATTCAAAATTATCTCTCCAGCCACCAAATTTTTACTGTTATCTAGTACTGGTTTCCTAACGAAACCAAATGATGAGTGTGATCCATGTAACTAATCTCACTTAGTAGGATAAGATTTTGTTATTGTTTTATTAATATTGGTTTCCTGGTTTGGGCCTTACCTTTGGTATATACATTTCCCCATTCCCCAATTTGTTAAATGTATTCTCACCCTTTTATAGTATGATGCACCAAGAATAATAATCATTGAAGAGATTTTTCATGGAAAGGATATAGAGTTCCATATGGTAGTAGATCGTAGCTTACTGGACATCTTTTTTATGACATCCATATGGGCATCTTCCGGGTAGCTTCATAACAATAGACTGAAATTTGCATTATGGTCTTTGTTTTTAAATAGTTACTATAAACAATAAATAAAAGTTATAGATCTTTTACAGTCGCCATTCGCCAATGTGGCTACCTTAGATTTAGACAAGCTGTAATGAATTCAACAACGTTAACACATGACAAGCTACGAAGCAAAACTACAACATCATCTGAGGCAAGGAGTTGGTATAGACGTAGTCTTCATTCTCAAAAACACTTTCTTGTGACTCACCACTTTCTTCCTTGCATTCACTGACCCTGCTTTACCCTGCTTTTCACAGCCACCTGTCTGCACGATTAAAATTAATCTAGTTACTCCAAAAAATAAAAACTTTGATCGTTAACCCTATTTACATCTCTATTTCACCATTATTTGTTAGACAATTTCATTACAATTGTATTTATTTTACTCCCATAATTAGATTAAATCAACCAATAACAAAACTATCAAGAGGTAGATGTAGATGAGAGATTCAAACTCACAATAGTAGCAGAAGTCCCAGAAGCCACAACTCCTTCACTGATTGCTTCCCCTTGAAAAACACATATCACATTGAAGCTAAACATCAGAAATAGAAACAAAGCAGGCATCAATATATTATTGGACCTATCTAGCCTATCAGAAAGCTGTATAGACTATATAATATATGTGTGATATGGCAAAGTTGAAAGGACTAGCTATAGCCTATTGTCTTTTATATAACAAAGAATTGAGGTTTCGAAAATTCACGCAACATTGACACGATATTGGTAGTTGATAATATTTATTGATATCTATGTATATTCAATCAAGGGGGTTTCAGCATTCTCCTTTAACCTGTCCCGGATTCCTCGGCAAGAAAGCTCGATCCTCAAGAACTAGGCTGGATCATCTTGATGTTCTCACATGAAAATTATATATATATATATATATATATATATATATATATATATATAAAGCAAACCAACAGAGATCCCATGTAAAAGTAAAGATTTGCCACGTTCTTGAACCCAAACTCACCCTGACACCACCTACCTACCCTCTTCCGTTTCCAAAGGCTACAGTAAAACTTGACCTATTTCAAAAGTACAAGTCTCACTTGAAATTAAATTTTTTAAAATCTTTATAAGTTGTCTTGTGTTTGGATTTTGGAGTTTGTGGGAAGATTGATCTCATATACATGAGATTGGGTCATGGAAATCCATTATTGCTCCCCTTGTATCTTGGAAGATATGCGAGTTTAATCCTTAATGTTATTGCAATTGGTATATGGCTTTTGTTGTTGTTGGCCGTGATACAACAACAATCTTAAGGATTTAAATAGCTGATAATGCTCATGTCAGATTTCTGCTTGTAGTCTAAACTTTTGTGTATGTCTTCAACCAAAAGTGTTTAAAAGTTACGTTAGACTCAAACTTGTGGATAAAGTTAAAATAAAGAAAAACATCACAATTTTAATTAAAAATTATTATTTAATGATATTTCACTGTATATATATATATATATATTATTTTTTGAAAAAAAAAATTAAAAAGAAGGTGAGAGTTAACAAACAAGGGTGGCGATACATGCCATTGTTCGGGGAAACAAGCATTCAGCACACATTGCAACAGCAATGAGAAATGGTAATCCATTATTCTGGTGTGACTCTGTGCATCAACCGTTTCTCAAATTTATGGACGTGGAACTCCAACATCAGACACCTTGTCAATCAGGGCCATGCCCAAAACGCACTTGTTCTCTTCCGCCAGATGAAGCAAAGTGGCGTCACGCCCAACAACTCAACCTTTCCCTTCGTCTTAAAAGCATGTGCCAAACATTCCCATCGCAGGAACTCCCAAATCATCTATGCCCGCGTCCTCAAATCCTGCTTTCAGTCCAACATTTTCGTGCAAACCGCCATGGTTGACATGTATGCCAAATGTGGTCACTTGGACGATGCACACAACGTGTTTGTGGAAATGCCCGTGAGGGACATTGCTTCTTGGAATGCAATGCTGTTGGGATTCGCTCAGTCTGGCTTCCTTGATAGGCTGTCCTGTCTTCTACGTCACATGAGGCTTTCTGGAATTCGTCCGGATACAGTCACTGTCTTGCTACTCATTGATGCGGTTTTGTGCGTGAAAAGTCTGACATTTTTGGGTGCGGTTCATTCCTTTGGGATTCGGATTGGTGTGCATATGGATGTTTCTGTGGCATATTCAAAGCTGATGAAATGAATACAATAATGGAGAAATGGGCCGGGATAGAATCCATAAGCAAGTACAAGTTATATCCTTTGTGGTTGATTTGTGGAAAATAGTTATGTATAGATACTTGTGATTATGGTGAAATGATATCTTTTTTTAAAAAAGTATGTTTTTTTATCATCGTCAAAAGAAAAGATTTTATTGTGAATGAATAAGATATTGAATAATTATTCATATCTAAAATCATAATTATTAATATTGATCTTTTTCATGTAAAAAGGAAATTTTTTGTTATAATAGAAATAAAAGTAATATTAATTATTCAAAAATTGAAGTTGATTTGTTTTATAAAAGGAATATATCAATGAATTTGTATGACATGGTTTCATAGGTTGAAAAAGAAGAGATAATTTTTTTTTTTTGTTTTTAAAAAATAATTCAATGTAATCATTCTTATAGTATTCCCACACTTATCTCAATAAAAAAATACATTCCAGCGCTAAAATATTTTTTTTCCACCGTGAGAGACTTAATCCGCTATCACAGTGGAGGAAAACATGACGTATTATTTGGTTAAAAGATGAAATTGTGTGGAGAGAAATAAAAAACGAGTGAGTCCCACATTGGGTATTTCTTTTTTAAGATTATTGTATTTAATTACAACCCTATGCTAATAGATTAAAACAAATCAATCCATTTTCTCATAATTTTTCTTGGTTTCCTAATTTATTATGAGTTTTATATACAATGTGTTTAGACACATTTTTTATTCACATCTATGTTACTTTTTCCTGTCAGATTGAGAAGAGACAGAAGTCATTAAAAGTGGCTTTTGCCTTAATGCGATGAAAGGTAGTTGGTTCATGTTAATCAATAAATTTTAAAATTAAGGGATTCTATTATAATTGATTAAATAAAATATATGAATTATTGTAAATATTTGTTTTTTATTTTTATAGATAAAAATAATAATTTTTAAACATTCACGTAATCGGTTACATTGTTCTATTTTTTTTTTAAAATTGTACAGAACAATCTTTTTTTTAATAACAATTTAATTTCTTTCATCCCAAACATCTTCAAAACTTTATTCAACCCTTCAACTAATCAAATAATATCAATTAACACTTATATGAAACATTACACACTTGATTTATTTTAATTTCAAAACAATCTTGAGATTCGATCTATTAGATTGAATAATTTTAATTAGGCTCATGATCTAAAATGTCATTATTCAAGGAAAGCCAATCAAGCACAAGCACATTGAACAATAAACAAATAACTCAACTACAAAGTTTCACTTCAAGTGTGAAGTTTCTTCGTAAAACACCTTTCTTCTAGCAATCTTCATATCCAATTGCATGCACATCATCATCTCTCTCAAATATAAAATGGAAAAGAGAAAAAAATTTAGTCACTTATAAGTTATATTTATGAAAATAAGTTATATAAATAAGGTTGTATATTGTAAAAAGAGAGATATGATGGAATAAAGAGAGATAAAGAGATAAAATGTGTCACATAAGTTTTATTTAGATCTTGTCCACGAATTTTCTCTTTTAGCAGTGATCATGGGCTTGTATCAATTCATCCCATTCTTAAGACTAAATTTTTTGTCCCTTTCTTAAAGTTTATGTTTCTTTTCATCATCATCATCATATTATTATTATTATTATTATTATTATTATTATTATTATTATTATTATTATTATATGCTTCAAAAGATGTGAAACTTATTTTTCTAAAATTTATTTGGGATTACATTTTTTCTTTAAAACCATTTATTAATAATAATAATAATAATTATTATTATTATTATTATTATTATTTGTTTAACAATAGTAAGTTTATATTTAAATTATTAAAAGATCTATAACATTAAGTATGTGGATTGTTCTAGGTTAACTGGTGTTCTTGAGTTTTAGTTTTGAATGAACATATGTCATTATGTATTTAAGAGGAAATTTTATCATCCATCATAATCTTATTTAATTTAACTTAGATCATCTCTTATAAAAAATAATAAAAAATTATCGATAGATAATTAAATAACTTAATTAATGAAATATTCATCTTACATTAAGAAAAATATTGGTCATATAAAATATTAATAATTTTATTTTCATTATATATATAAGTTTGATGTTAATTTTATATGTTTACAAAACTAATTGGACAAAAAGTCTTTTAAAATATTATTTTTTATATGAATCACATCAGTTTATATGGGCAAAAAGAAGATAGAAACATAAATGTGTACCTTATCTATCCTTTTGTTCTTTTTCGTTCTATTGTTTATGTTTTTTTCTCCCATTTTTTGATATTACTCTATATAAAATACTAAAAGTTAATCAAGTGAAAGTTTTTGAAAAATTAATTTTAACTATACAAAATTTTAAACATCACCAATAATTAAATAGATGAAAAGAGAAAAATATTTACCATTAAATATTGGATAAAATCTAATTAATCTAATGCAATAACACTTTTTATCATCTATATTTATTTCATCTCTCGTCTCTCTATTTTCTTCCGCAGTTGCTCTCAACTCTACTAAATCAACGAGACAGACGTACGTACGTGTTCCCACTTCAGCCTCCTTTAAATTTTTAATTTCTCTCCAATTCTTCTTCTCATTCTATTATTTATTCATACTTTTTTTAACTTTAGTTCTTTTGTTTTTAGTGCATATATAAGTGTGAGAATGGCTTGAAATAATCCAATTTGGATATTGCAGCATGCAATAAAAAAGATAAGTTTGCAGCAGCTGCACTTTAAAATCTAAACACGCGGAAATACCAAAGTATATATATATCTTGTGCAGGCGCCGAGTCGTTCAACTAAGGCGATGGCCACGGAAACATCGAGGTGCATGTCTTGCTCTGACCCGTAAATACCAATTATGATACTCATCACTCGTCATGAATCATGTCACAATGGACACAAAATACATTATATAAACCCTGTATCACAAAGACACAAACATCACTCCACAATTGCTTCATTTTGGCAGCAAAAATATATACACACTTGGCAATAGCAACGATGATTTGGATAGCCATTTTTTTGGTTTCTCTTGCTTATATGTGGCTACGGAGAATTAGCAAGAACAAGGCAAAGAAATTGCCACCTGGTCCCAGAGGGTTGCCAATTTTGGGAAGCCTTCACAAGTTGGGACCAAATCCTCATCGTGACCTGCACCAACTAGCCCAAAAATATGGACCTGTCATGCACTTGCGCTTAGGTTTTGTGCCCACCATTGTTGTTTCTTCTCCACAAGCTGCTGAACTGTTCCTCAAGACCCATGACCTTGTCTTTGCTAGTAGACCACCTCTTGAAGCTGCAAAATACATCTCTTGGGAGCAGAGAAACTTAAGCTTTGCTGAATATGGCTCTTACTGGCGCAACGTGCGCAAGATGTGCACGTTGGAATTGCTAAGCCACACCAAAATTAACTCCTTCAGAAGCATGAGGGAAGAGGAGCTTGACCTGATGGTCAAGCTTCTGCGAGAGGCAGCCAAAGATGGAGCTGTTGTTGATCTCAGTGCCAAAGTTTCAACACTCAGTGCAGACATGTCTTGCAGAATGGTTTTGGGGAAGAAGTACATGGACCGCGACTTGGATGAGAAGGGGTTCAAGGCTGTGATGCAAGAGGGAATGCACTTAGCAGCAACTCCTAACATGGGAGATTACATTCCTTACATTGCTGCACTTGACCTTCAAGGCCTAACCAAGCGCATGAAAGTAGTTGGCAAAATCTTCGATGACTTCTTCGAGAAAATTATTGATGAACACTTGCAATCAGAGAAGGGTGAAGACAGGACAAAGGATTTTGTGGATGTCATGTTGGACTTTGTCGGTACTGAAGAATCTGAATACCGCATTGAACGCCCCAATATCAAAGCCATATTGCTGGTAAAATGAATAACACCGTTTAGCCTTTTTTTCTACTCTCTATATAACTATCTATCTATACATATTAGCTGCTAGTATATGACTATATATATACGAGAAAAGGTGCCATGACGAACATATGAAGTATCAAATGTTCTACATTAAGTTGGCGGCTTTTAGAACTGGCTGTCAAATTCTCACTCTCTTTGACACGTTTTGTTTTTTTGGCAAAGGATATGTTGGCTGGTTCAATGGATACTTCTGCTACAGCAATTGAGTGGACGCTTTCAGAGCTCCTAAAGAATCCAAGGGTGATGAAGAAAGTCCAAATGGAATTAGAAACTGTGGTGGGTATGAAGAGGAAGGTGGAGGAATCGGACTTGGACAAGTTGGTGTATTTGGACATGGTTGTAAAGGAAAGCATGAGGCTCCATCCGGTGGCACCGTTGCTCATACCACACCAGTCCACGGAAGATTGCATGGTTGGAGATTTGTTCATACCTAAAAAGTCAAGGGTGATAGTGAATGCATGGGCAATTATGAGAGACCCAAGTGCTTGGGATGAGGCAGAGAAGTTCTGGCCAGAGAGATTTGAAGGAAGCAGCATAGATGTGAGAGGGCGTGAGTTCGAGCTGATACCATTTGGGTCTGGCAGAAGGGGTTGTCCAGGATTGCAATTGGGTCTAACTGTGGTTCGTCTAACAGTGGCACAGATTGTGCATTGTTTTGATTGGAAACTACCAAAAGACATTTTGCCAGATGACTTGGACATGAAAGAGGAGTTCGGACTCACAATGCCTAGGGCCAATCATCTACATGCCATTCCCACGTATCGGCTTTCCAATGAAAGGGATTAGGAAAAACAATTTCATAGTATGTTTAATTAGGTAGATTTCAATAATATTTATGGAAAAAATAAGTTACCCTTTCTCTTCCTTTTTTTTTATCAGTAAAAGTGAATAAAATGCATTAATATTGACCCTTTCCCTTCCTTACCTTCAAGAAATAATAGTTATGTGTCTCAAGACTCTCTTGTTTTAGAGTATAGATGGGAACATAACTCAAGCGATTATAGTGACTTGTATGATCCTTGTCAAGTTTTTCAAAGTGCAAAAGGCAATGCTCGATCTTTCACCATACGCCTTAGCAAACAAAGCAGTTCTTGGTTTCTAATCTGTTGCTTTTTAACTTTCCCTACAGGCGACTTATGACTATGCACGGATGTTGTTAAGATCAAATGAGCTGGGTATGCATAAAAACGAAGATATGGCTATGGGAGTAGGCACAAGAAGTTGACCACGATATGTGGCAGCTGAAAGTAGATTGATGATATATGTGACAAATTGTGAACTAAAAGTTGGTCAAAAATGTTTCGTCAATACTTGAAAGTGTTCTATCAACCATATAATACTGCATGTAACAATATCGGTACAATAGTGTTATATATATGACTATATATAACACTATTACTACTATTTATTTTCTCAATGTCTTTTTTGGTGTGTAGTAGCATAAGTATCAATACAGCATTTTTTTTTAGGTTAAAACATCAAGACCGTCTGAAAAAGAGACTAGCAACTACGATAAATCTAAGTAAATGAAAAAAGGAGTCATTGAAGAAGCCATTCACCCCCAAGTAATTATTTAGATCGAATGTGTTTGTTTTTTAGTTTTAAATTTTATTTTTCAGTTGTTTAGAATAAGTGAGAGCAATCTAAAATTTAGAAAATTACTAAGACTAGCTATTAGTTCTTTTGTTGTATAAAGAGATTCACAACTGAAAAAAATATCTTAAATCCTACAACATATAATGAAAACTAAAGTTATCTTTCACAAAATTAGTTTTGAAAAATTAATTTATTAAAGTATAAATGTTCAATAAAAAAAACTGTTGAAATAAATAAAAAATATAACACGATAGAAAAATAATAAAATTATGATTTATTTTAAAAAACATAATAAGAAAACTAAATAAATGTATTGAGAATAAAAATAAAAGAAAATATAAAAAATAAAAACTAAAAATAAATATTTAAAAAAATATTAAAAACTACTTAAAAAATAAACTTATTTAATAAACAGTAAAATATTAATTAATAAAAAATGGAAAATAATTGAAATAACTTTTCAAACATAACCTAGGTTGCATTTAAGGAATGTCATATTTTTTGAAAGCAGTTTCATTTATACGTAATAAGATTTATCTTTTCCAATTTGCATGTTTATTGTAAGAGGCCAGGCTCAGGCCTTTCTAGTCATCTATTTGGGCTTTTTATTAAGCCCAATGTGGGAGTGCGTAAATTGAATCAATCTCTGTGTTTGAGTTTGAGTTCCCATGTCTAGTCTATCTTCTTCTCCTTCATTTGCAAGCTACGGTACCCATCCTGGCGCGGCCCCACTTAGCCGAATTTCATGCGGTGCCAGACCCAAGAGGAAGAAAAGCAACCACAATTCGGAAGCGCAAGAGCTGGTTCGTTTGCTCACGAGCAACGACAAAGAGCCTCTGCTGAAGACGCTGAACAAGTATGTCAAGCAGGTCCGAACCCAACATTGCTTTTTGCTCTTCGAAGAACTCGCCAAGCACGACAACTGGCTCCAATGCCTTGAGGTCGCTCACTTCCCCCTTCTTAGCAATATCTTTTAAGCTTTTTAATCTTTCATCGCTTTTGGTGAACAAATGCGCCTCATGTGTTCCTAATTGCATTCGCGGACAATTAATAAACCTTGATGTTTGGGCCCCAAATCACGTTTGCCTTCGTTTTTTAAAACCTTTCTTTTATCATTTGTAAAATTGTTGTCCGGTGCTGAAAGATTTATTATTATTATCCCTTTTTAAATAAAATTAGTACATTCTCTCGTTCATTAAGATTGGCCTTTTATGCATATAACAATGGTAATATCAAAAAATATTGTGATGATAACTGTGATATGACCTAGAATGTGAGAAAAATAAACAAATAAAGTGTGGGAAAATTAACGGCAATGAGCAAATCGAAATGGATACTTCTCATTGTTTTAATATATAGTATATACAGTGCAAGAACATAGTAATATGCATTAGTTAAAATAGGGGAGCATGAATGATGATGTCAATGGTTATCTCTGTCTCATTGTAGTTGTGAATTTTGTTTGGCATTCAGGTTTTTAGATGGATGCAAAAACAACGATGGTATATTGCTGATAATGGGATTTACTCAAAACTCATATCAGTTATGGGGAAAAAAGGGCAAACCAGAATGGCTATGTGGCTTTTCTCAGAGATGCGTAATACTGGTTGTCGTCCTGATACTTCTGTCTACAATGCGCTAATTACAGCTCACCTTCATTCGCGGGACAAAACAAAGGCTTTGGCTAAAGCCATTGGCTACTTTCAGAAGATGAAAGGAATGGAGCGGTGTAAGCCCAACATTGTTACATACAACATTCTTTTGAGAGCTTTTGCTCAAGCTCGGAACGTGGAGCAGGTCAATTCTTTGTTTAAGGATCTTGATGAGAGCATTGTTTCGCCCGATATTTACACTTTTAATGGTGTGATGGATGCTTATGGTAAAAATGGGATGATCCGCGAAATGGAAGCAGTGCTTGCTCGAATGAAAAGCAACCAGTGTAAACCTGACTTGATTACCTTTAACTTGCTGATTGATTCCTATGGGAAGAAGCAGGAGTTTGGTAAGATGGAGCAGGTATTTAAAAGTTTGTTGCGCTCAAAGGAGAGAGCATCACTGCCCACGTTTAATTCAATGATTTTGAACTATGGGAAGGCAAGGCTTAAGGATAAAGCAGAAGATGTTTTCAAGAGGATGACTGACATGGGTTACACACCAAGCTTTGTTACGCATGAGAGTCTGATCTATATGTATGGCTTCTGTGATTGTGTCTCCAGGGCTGCACAATTGTTTGATGAGCTGGTTGAGTCAAAAGCTCACATAAAAGTTTCAACCCTAAATGCTATGCTTGATGTTTACTGCATAAATGGTTTACCACAGGAAGCAGATTCACTGTTTGAAAGAGCAAATAGTATAAAAATATATCCAGATTCATCAACATTTAAACTTCTTTATAAGGCTTACACTAAAGCCAACCAGAAGGAGCTTCTTGATAAATTGCTGAAGCATATGGATAAAGATGGTATTGTCCCTAATAAGAGGTTCTTCTTGGATGCTTTGGGTGCTGTTGCGTCTTTACCAGCAAATTCAGAATCTGCTAATGCTGCAACTGATTCAAAAACAGCAAATTCAGAATCTGCTAATGCTGCAACTGATTCAAACACATCAAATTCAAAATCTGCTAATGCAGCTACTGACTCAAACAACCCCCAAGAGTTTTCAAAGTTGGCTACTCATGTGAAGAATATTTTGGCTCATCAATGACTTGTGTACAAACAGCTCAGTTTTTGTGAGATGGTATACTTATCCTTTGCCATCACTTCTCTATCACATGACATCACTTTCCTTTTTTTACTTTTCATAATGATGCTATTTACTTGAAATTATATAATTCATTTTATGAGATGCTACTTCTCTGTTCCTGTACTCACCTTCAAATTTCAAACTCAGGCTTGTTTTTGGTTTTCAGATGATAAGCTCTGAAGAATTATCCTTTATTATTAATAATTTATGCAAGTACCTTCAAATTAGGAATTCACAACTACGAAACCTGGGGCAACTTTAGGCATTTTAAAATACTTGGTTAAATTGACATCTGATGCTGAAAATTAATATTCTTAGGACAAAAGAAACAAGAATACAAGAGATGATGTTTGCTTATTTTCCTTACTGGTCTGAGTATAATGTTTCATTACTGGTCTGTGTATAAAATTGATTTCGTATGATTTGCTTGATTTGTTATCTTGTAAAGAAATTTATGAGAACAACAGAATGCAATTTTATTCTTCACTGTATTTGTTTTTGGTTTCCTTAAGTTGCGTCTGTTCACTTTTAAGTTGTATCTGTTCACTTAAACATGTTTTTTTTCTTGCTGCTTGTTGCAAGTTTGCCAGTTTCAAATGAAGCACTAAACCCTTTTAATGAAGTTTAACCAACAAAGAGATAGGCATAGAAGATCAAGATCCTATTGCCTGGGCTTCACATGTTGTCTGGCTTTGCCTTTCATGTCCGGGTTCATTTTTGTTCATAGGTATAGATGTATTTCCAGCTCATTGCCCCTTGTCTTGGCACTATGATCTATCAAATGAAGAATGCATCAGATCTGACCGCTACCAAAGCTAATTAGTTGATGACAACCAATCCAAAAAGAGCAGACTTGCAGCTGAAAAGCAATGTGTAAATCTATAACTAACAAAATTGAGTTATTAACAATGGTCTTATTGATAATTCATGTACAATTATCATTCTGATGTAATTTTAAATCAAGATTAAAAGCTTGAGCTGTCATGTTACTGAAAGTACCAGAAGGAATTCTCAATTGATTGTGTGACTTGCTGGAGCGGAGCTTTTTAAGCTTACATAGTAACCATAGCCTCCCAAACCGTTTGCAAAAGAATTTTAGACTATATATATTTTTTATTTAAACGGTTGACCACGACCAATAAGGTAGAAGCACTAGTAAAGAAAGGAAATTGCATGGTTTTGAGTTTTTTGTAAAGGAAAAGTGGGAGACCAAAAAGATCATTGAAGGAAAATTGTTGAGAAAGATTTCATAGTAAATATATCTGAATATTTGGTCTCTGACCGATCCGAATGATGTTATATGATTTGTGTAACCAATCTCGTCTAATATAATAAAACTTTTGATGATCGTGGTGGTGGTGATTAGTTTAAAACACCACACCACCGCATATCCATTGAATAATATAACTAATTTAAAAGCAATTGATGTCTCTTCTTTATTTATAACTATTGACGATTTTCCCTTTGATTTAAGTCAAGTTGAATATTACTTTAGCATATTTTTCCGTTTGCCTCATGAATAAAATTTGTCTGGCTTCGTCTTTCACGACTGGGTTCATTTTAGTTCACAGGTATGAATTTATTTCCAGCATATTGCCCTTTGTCTTCGTGGTATTGTGGCCTATGAAGAATGCATTAGACTGACAGCTGCCAAAGCTAATAAGTTGGTGACAACCAATCCTAAAAGAGCAATGAGTAAATCTGTAACTAACAAGTTGAGTTTTTATCAATGATGTTATTGCTAATCCATGTACATTGATAATTCTTAAGTAATTTGAAATCATTACTAAAAGATTGATTTGTCATGTTTTCTGCACAGTACTGAAAACAACAGAGTAATAATAAAAAGTTATGGCATAGGCAGATTATTCACTAGTAAAAGAAAAGAAAAGTCGGTGCAGGTGATTAGTGAATTCATCTTCCAACTATGCAGATACTATTTGCTGTTTTTCAAAATTTGGGTGCTAGAATTTCATGGTTCAATCACAAATTATCTTTATGCTGATGTTGTTATCACAAATTACCAACTATGCATTATAATTAATTTGTGGACATCATACCACCTATTTAACACCTAACATCTAATTAAATATTGAGATACATGATTAAAAAATATAAATATAATAAATTATATGATGTGATAGAAGAAGAAACAAAATATAGTCAAAGTGTTTAAAATAGAAAAATACCTACCTTTTATTACTAATTTTTTTAAAAAAAATCAAGAAGAGTTAGATCTAATGGGGTTTATCTCTCACAAGGTGACAAAAAAGGTCTGAATCTATGCTATAAGAGGTATTTACGTTTGATGCCTAATTATCTCCGAAGAAACATGTCTTAAGGGAAAAAAAAAATACTACAAAAATAAAATAACTGGTGATGACCATGGGTCCACAAATTAAAATCTTAGCAAAACTGCAAAGATAGTAGAGTGAAGAAAATCTATTTTTGGACTATCCCACACTATGAGTTGTGGTGGTCCCTCCGCTCCGCATTGTTAAATTTTAATATTACTACTTTTTTCAGCTTGAATGGGTTGCTAGGAATTTTATTTTCATTCAACCTTATAAGAATTACTCAGTTAACAAACTAGGGAGGGAAAAAGGTACAAATGCCAAGAGGAAAGTAAGTGAGGAGAAAATACTTGAATACCATGAATTCAAATAAATAAAATAGTTTTTTTTTCGATTAAAAAGGTGCAGAATGCTAGTATTATATATTTAGTGAGAAGATTACTAACAAATCCGTTTGAAACAGTCTTAATAAACAATTAAGATATAAAAAAAAAAAACTGAAAAATGATTCAAATAGCATTCTTGTTTCCGTATGTATGTAAAATGAAAGTGATTGGTGAAGGGTGATAGAATGCGACCAGTGTAGCACCGAACATGGAGAAGGCTGGGATTATGACAAGTTGATACTATAAATAATCCGGTGTTTCCTTGTTTTGTGCGTCGCGGATAAGACCCACAGATTCTGAATCTTGGATTGTTTATCGTGCAATGGCTATGCACTGATCCTGCCAGCAGAGCATAGCCCCATTTGTATGTAAGACAGCTAGATTCCCATCAAACATGATCTCATTATTCAGATCATAATCATCGTCTTAATCTTAAGTTCTAAACAGACACGTCTGTGTTCTGAAAAACACACCCACACGTACTTTTGTTTGGATTGCATGTATTCTTTTTTTATAATGAAGAAATATTTGAGGACTTTACGTCTTTATATGATAAATTATTTGTAAACTAAATATTTCATTATTGTTTTATATGCATACATATTATCTATTTTTAATTATATAAAATATAAATTATTTATGACAAAAAATTAAATTATATTCATATAATTTAAATAATTATTGTATCATTTAATAACCTCCTTAAAAACTGAGTTGAATTAACAAATAATTAGTATAACAAGGAAATACAATGTTCAATATTCATGATTGTGAGTCATGATTTTTTACATGAAAAAAACTTATTTTTTACTAAACATTTCCTTAGGTTGACAGAATGTTTAAGAAGAGTGCTAATAAGGTAGTACTTCTGATGCACTATTTTTAATACTTATTCTGTTATTAGTTGAATTTCTCTAGAAATTACAAATTTAAAAGAGACAATATTAAATGATAAATGAAATAAAAAAATTGAAATTTTTAATAAATTTTAGTTGATAAAAAAATATTTTAAAAATATGAAAAAAAAATGTGTTACTATCATTTTTCAATATTTAAACCAAGATTGTGACTATGACTTTAAGCTGAACGGACATAATCGTTTGCTTGTCAATTCTATATAGTGCTGTGAGAATCATCTTTTCTATAAACTGAAAGTGTTTTTATGATACGAGATAATTCCCATAATGAATCTTAACTCTGACGCTTTTTTATATTATAAAAAAATATTTATTTTCGTACTTAAAATTATTAGACATAAGTCTGTGAAAGATAAAAAAATTTATATTTTAACTTTAAATTTATTAAAAATATAACAAATTAATTTTATTTATAATTTTTTAAATTTAAATGACTATACTTACTTAATAATTTTCAATAATAATGTGACATTATCATTTATCACATGTCATCTATGAGTCTCATGCATCAAAAATTAACTTTTTTATTTGTTATCTAATTAAATAATCTATTATTATTTTAATATCAAACTTTAACCATTTATTAGCTTTCAATTTACTTAACCATTATTTAACACCAATTTAACTTCTCTTCTATCTTTTCTGAAACTGTTCATGTACTTTCCCTTCAAATCTACATAATTTATATGATTTTTATAAAATGGGTCTATAATTAAATATTAACATAAGTGTTATTATGAAATATTATTTTAAATGAACAACACATAAACACAGCAAGAATAACTAGGAAAGGGACGGAGTAGAGAGAAGTCCGATCCTACTTAACACATCATCATTGTAAATTCCAAGGTCGATCATTTATGTATCCAAAATTAGCTTTCTTTCTCTTTCCAATAACGCAGGGAAGCCCCTAGTGTGTGTGTTTTTTTTTTTTTTTAAACATGAGGGGATAATGTAATGTAATATTATTGGTTTGGTAGCCTTAGAGGTGAAAATAGTCAGAATTGGGTTGAATTTTATTAATTTTTCAATCCAATACAATTAAATTTAATTGAATTGAATTTTTTTTATTTTGTTAATTCAATTTAATCTACCTCAACTTTAATTAAATTAGATTGAGTTGGTTATTGAGTTGAGTTATTAACAAACTATTATCTTTTTAAATATTGAAAAAAACATCTTCAAATTCAAAAATAATAATAAAAAAAAAATTACAAAATAATAAGATACTTCTAAAAATTAATATTTATAAAATATTATATTATCATAATATTATTTATATAAAAATGTATTACTTTAAAATGATACATTACCTATATATATATATATATCCCCACGGCATCATTGGTGGACTGAGTCTGATTTGCCTATGTCCTAGGTAAGTTTTTATTTATTGAATCCTCTAATTTTAAAACGGGTTAAAAATGAGGAAAATTGATGTTCTCTCCTTTAAGAATATTAAATTCAAATTAATGGTAAAAGTCATTATTTGATGATCGGTGATACAAAAAGTGAAACCCCCTATGAAATTTTTTACCTTGAATTGGAACACGAGATCTTTTTTCTATTTCTAATGTTAAAATATTTGATTCATGGTACGTGGGGGACTCGTCTAGATTCCTCTCCACATCAGCATATGCATTCCCTCCCTCCCTCCCTCAACGGACGCCAAATATTTCAGTTTCACATATGCACATGCATTCTCTCTCTCTCTCTCCACAATCTCACCTCGCGTGTCAGAATAACTCGTGACTCACTCAGTCGCCACAACACAAACATGGTAATAAAATAATAAAATACTATACATATATATATATATACCCACCATCGAAAAATCAGAACAGAACCCAACCAAAGCAGCTATGGCGGCGATGCAGAGGCCACTCAAGAGAACCATTGCAATCGCCAAGCAACGCGCGTGCTTTTCCTCTCTCCTACCCTCCGCCGCTGCCGCCGCCGCCGCCGATACCGTCGCGCCTCCGCAGCTCCCCCCGTTCGATCACCAGCCGCACCCTTACAACGGTCCCTCCGCCGATGAAGTCTTCGCCAAGCGCAAAACGTTCCTCGGTCCTTCCGTCTTCCACTACTATAAGAAACCTGTGAGTCTCCGAAATCGACACCGACCACCTTAGCATCCCCGAAACCTTTTCTATTTCCTTTCTTCTTCTTTTTCTTTTTTTTTGTTTTTTGTTTTCGCGTAATGTGAATCTGTAATGTCTGTGAAGATCGATGCGTTTCCGATCAGGCAAACATTAACGGATTTAGCAAGGTGTCTGTTTTCTAAAATTTGTTTGTCTCCTATACACATTTTTCTCTCTCTAAAAGTTTTTTTCTTAAACTCTTGAGAGAATGAAAAAATATCTCTCACTTGTTTTAAAAACTGTTCCGATCTCAAGCCAGCTGCATTGTTAGGCTTACCACTTTTGACTTTTGAGTGATTGTTCGCTTTGACTTTCGTGTAGGCTTCATGATTCCAAAACAATTGGGATTTTTATTATTTTGTTTTTACCAGAACAGTAGGATAAGGGGCTAGAGGATTTAGAAAATAATCTTTGAAACAAAAGAATGAGAAGAAAATCATATAGTCCCTTCATGTCTCTTTTTCATCATTTTGTTTATTTAAGAAATTATGCCTTGTAATTGATGTGTGATTCAAATTTTGAATGTGTGTGTAGCTGAATATCGTGGAAGGGAAGATGCAATATCTTTATGATGATAGTGGGAGGCGTTACCTTGATGCATTTGCGGGAATAGTTACTGTTTCTTGCGGACATTGCCACCCTGAAATTTTGAATGCTATCACGGAGCAGAGTAAACTTCTGCAGCATGCTACAACCATATATCTACACCATACAATAGGTGACTTTGCTGAGGCATTGGCAGCAAAAATGCCTGGAAACCTTAAGGTCTGTTTTTCTTGCTCCTCGAATATTTGACTGTATGATTGCATTATGCCTCCCATTCTTGAAGTTCCTTATAATATAGTTTTAAATTGTGAGTCATAACCGCAATTGCAGCTGCAATGTAAAGGGTTTTTGACCCAGTGCAACCGCAATTGTGGTCACATTAGCCGCATTTTCCTTGCTCTTAGTGTTCAGTTTTTTAATGTGGCTAGATTTCTTTTGACAAGGAAACCAGGATCCTAATTGATGACAGTTAAAAACATGATTTTAAATTGCAGGTTGTTTATTTTGTAAATTCTGGTTCAGAAGCAAATGAATTAGCAATGATGATGGCCCGTTTATGTACTGGTAATCTCGGTATGATTTCTTTGAGAAATGCATATCATGGGGGGAGTTCTAGTACACTTGGTCTGACTGCTCTGAACTCGTGGAAATACCCAATTCCAGAGGTTTGTCTGTAAATTTAATTATAATTTTCAATTGGTAGGATGATCATATATGGAAATTATTCTTAACAATGATTTAAACCTTTTAGGGCCATGTTCATCATGTTATGAATCCAGATCCATATCATGGAGCCTTTGGTACAGATGCTGCTAGTTATGCAAATGATGTCCAAGACCATATTGACTACGGAACTTCGGGAAAAGTTGCTGGATTTATAGCCGAATCAATTCAGGTATGTTTAATCTAGGGTTACTCTAAACTGGTTATTGTCCCATGAGCTTAATATTATAATCTTGGAGTCGGACTGCAAGCAGATCATGGGCAGCATCAAAGCTAGAAGTTTTCAGAATAATGAAGTTGGAGATTTAGAACATCACATTGCCTTTTTGGTTTACTTTTTCTTCATGACTTATTCTAGGGAGTTGGCGGAGCAGTTGAACTGGCACCAGGGTATTTGAAACTTGTTTATGACATTATACATAAGGCTGGTGGTGTCTGCATTGCCGATGAAGTTCAAACTGGTTTTGGCCGAACAGGAAGCCATTATTGGGGATTTGAGACACAGGGTGTCATTCCTGATATAGTTACCATGGCAAAGGTCTGTACCATTATTTGTATCTTATGTTGTTCATCATGTGTTATATTCTTTTAGCATAATCTCATGTTTTTCTTTAAATTTTCAGTTTAAGATATTTTATTTTTGGTATGTTTTCGTTAAAGTGTGTATTTTTTTCTGCCATATTTCATTGTGGAAATTATTTTGTTCTAACTTTTTAACCTTCATATCTTCTGCTGCTATTTCATCATATCTCGTGTTAATTTGTATCAGGGTATTGGCAATGGTCTGCCATTGGGAGCTGTAGTTACAACTCCAGAAATTGCAAGTGTGATGGCCCAAAAGATTCAATTTAATACCTTTGGTGGGAACCCTGTCTGCTCTGCTGGTGGACTTGCAGTGCTTAGGGTTCTTGATAAGGAGAAGCGTCAAGCTCACTGTGCTGATGTCGGATCTTATTTGCTTGAACGTTTGAGATTTCTCATGGAAAGACATGACAGTATGTTGTCTTGAATTTAACACCCCCGAAATAGTTAGGGACTGATTGATTCTCTTCTCGCTTGTTTTTGTTTTAAAATTTGCTTTTCTAAAGCAATTTTTCACACTACTCAGCAATCAATTTCTTGTTCAAAATTTATTTTTTTCAAAATCTTTTACAAAATAAGTGTTTTAAAAACTAAAAAAAAAAACAGAAGCTGGAAGGTGTTTTCTCATCCTCTTTTGTTTCTTCAAGTGCCGCTGGAGACAACTTTTAGAAAACAGAAATGTGTCCAAGAGACAAACACTTTCAAATATACTTGGGAGACAAACAAATTTTAGAAAACAGAAAACTGTTCTTTAAAAACAGTAAACAAACAAGGCCTTAGTTTTTTATTTATTTTGTAATACACTTCGTTTATGGTACATTTACACTTTCTCTCTAATGCATTCTTTATTAGGCAGGGGCATAAACTTTCGGGTTGAGAGGTTTCCATATTACTCTACTATGGAGCTATATACACAAGAATGTTTCTCGTGTTTCTGTTATTTTTGTTTATTATTCTCATTTTTTGTGTAATGTGCCAGTCATAGGAAATGTCAGGGGAAGGGGACTAATGGTAGGCTTAGAGTTGGTTACTGACCGAACCAACAAGACACCTGCAAAGGCTGAAACTGCTGTTGTGTTTGAAAAACTCAGAGGTTACACAAGAACCATTTTATTCTATGCATGTGAAGCCTTATTTTCCAAAATAACTTCCAAACAGTCTTAACAATTTATTTGTATATGCATTGAAGAACTCGGTGTGCTAGTTGGGAAAGGAGGACTTCATGGCAATGTTTTCAGGATCAAGCCACCAATGTGTTTCTCCAAAGATGATGCAGGTATAGTTCTGTCCTCACTCTCTCAACAAACTTAGATGCAAAATGTCATTACATTTGACTGACAGTTCTCCACGTGTGCAGATTTTCTTGTGGATGCCTTGGACTATTCTCTATCTAAGTTGTGAGCTGATTGTGCATCTTGCTAGCATGAAATGAAATCTTCGACAATGGAGCCAAATTACTACAAGCCAACAACAAAAAGCTCATTTAGTTCATAGAAATCACCATGAATAATGTAATGTTCTCCCCGTTGAGAAGAGAGGGGGTTTCCCTCCCTTTTTGCTGAACATTATAAGTTGAATGCTGACTATTATTGTATATAAATTTGGGTTTCATGACATCAAAAAGTTGCATTCAATCTGCAGAGTAATGTTTAAATCCATATAGAAAGAGACTACATTTGCATATTGGCTTATATATCAAATAACGAAATCAATTACCTGCACGAGTTGCCTTATTCAAAATTGAATCGTGTAACCAGTCGTCGTATCTAGGTATCAATTAGGGGTGGGAATAAGTTAGGCTAGGCCTTAAAAGGTCTGAGTCTAGCCTACGATGAATTTTTGAGGCTTAAGTTTGGCCTATAGTCTATCAAAGACTTTTATTTTTGCCCGGGCCTGGTCTTTTTAAAAGTCTGACTTGGCCTAATAGCTTTTTTAAAAGTCTTTTTCACATTAATAAGAAAAAGTAAAAGGAAAGTCAATAAAAATAATAAGGAATATAAAGGGACACATGACTTACACCTAAATTGTAATTAAAGTCTTACTTGATTATAAGGATGGAAGTTATGGAGCAGTAATGTGTAATCAAAGTGTGCTAGTTTCAAAAAAATAATTAATTGTGCCTAAAAAGTAATATAAATATATATTGGTACCCAAAAAATAATATAAATATATATATAGATCGGTCTATAGGTCAGGTCGTAGGCCCTGTAGGTCGGTCTGGTCTATTCTCACTCCTAATATCAATTATATAAACTTTAGAGTGTTTTGTGAAAAGAATAATGATAAACAATTCAAAATTTAATGTGAAAATTTTGTACTAAAGTTGTCCCAAGTTATTACGTTCAAGTTTATAATTTATTCAGCATTAAAAATATTCCTATTATTAACAATTAGATTTTTTTTTATCGGCAATTATGATTAACAAAGATGAAAAGAGTATTTTGGACGAATTGCTGAATTAGGGGTGACAATAAATTATATTAAATTGACAGTAGGCACGTCCTTTCAGTAACGAACTAAAGATTTAACTTGCATTATAGTAGTTTTCTTTAATTATTTCTATCAAAGAAAAGAAAAAAGGATTATGCAGTTTTAAAAACACGCAGGTGTACTATTTAACATTTTACATGACCTTAATAAACACGTATTTACAACTTCTCAATGCTGGAAAAATGCGAGCAGCCGGAACAGGATGATAAGTTTAAGGGTGTTTTGCTAGAATTAATGTTTGATGACTGACTAAGCATGTCCTGGAAATTGAGGACGATTAACCCAAAGTTTGCTCAAAGCCCGCAGGCGTTGAAAATATTCCCCCAAAGCAAGCAGAAATCGACCAGTCTGACGTATGGTAAGTATTCGATACATTTGCCGCAACGTTTCTTGTCGTAGATGATCAGCCTGTTTCACATACAGTTTACTTTAGTTAGCCCAAAAGTATACTTTCTAAACTTGTTTTAGATGGAAAATAATGTTTTATTGTTTGGATCAATATTGTTTTCTGTTAGAGTTTTCTGCATAATTGATGTTAGAAAAAAAAAAACAACATAATTTACTGAGGACGGTGAATCTTTTCAAGTAGATTTTCCTTACTTGTATTGAGAAGGTTTTTCATATTAAAATTGTTTGTCTCATTTCTTCTACCTTCATACATTGTTACGCTTTTGCTTAATGCATATATTTCTTCTACCTTCATACATTGTTACAGACTCTTTTCTGTCTACCTAAGAGTTAAGACACTTTAATAGTTTAATTGTCAATACCCCCACACCAAAAAGGAAACTTAATCTGTAATAAATGGATCCTTAATCTCTAAAGATTTTATTACCAGTTTAGTTTAATTTGTCACTGGGTTGGTTCTTCAAAAACTAAATATCACTATAGCTAGTAAGTTATCCATATAAAAACAAATGTAGTGACATTTTAGATCATTCATAATTTAATTTAGTGATAAATTTAATTCATCTTCAATCAACTAAATATTTGAATTGGTTCGTGCAAAATATCACGAGCATGGAGACAATGGCGTACTGATGGTTCTATTATTCACAATAAGGGTAATATACAATGCGTACCACAATTGTTCTAACGGACTCTAACTACCCAATTACAATGAATTGTCTCATTTACCCCTATTTATAGAATTATGCATATCAGTACCCTCCCCTCAACACCACCCTTGTCCTCAAGGGTGAGCTAGCTTAAACAAGCATAGGGAAGTTCTTCTTCAGTTCATACCAAGTCTCCCAAGTGGTTTCTTCTTCTAACTCCCCTTTCTATTTCACCAATACTTCTGTGACTGCTCTATGCTTCTTCTGTATCATCCTTCTATCCAGTATTCTTTCAGGCTCTTTTGGAAATTCTAGATGCCCCCACTCATTCGATAGTTGTTGCAAAGATATGCTTGAATTGGGACAACGTTTAAGTAATGATACATAGAATGTGGGATGAATTCTAGATGAAGCTGGGAGCTTGAGGGCGTAAGCAACTTGTCCTACTCTTTGTAATATATCTCATAAGGTCCAAAGTATCTTGGCGACAATTTTTTAGAACTCCTCAAATGGGTGGAATACTGTCTGTATGGCTGAAGTTTTAACATAACCTAATCTCCAACTGCAAATTGTGTGTACTGCCTGTATCAATCAGTACAAAGATCCTTTTTTTCCTATCCATCCTGTGACCCTCATGGTCGAATATTGCCTTACCCCCTAATTGCCTGCACCTTTTCCATAATTGCATTTAAGGATATCAAAGGTTCCTCTTGTTATTCAATTTCCTCAACTATCTCAACTTTTTCTTCTTCCTCTACCTCCATAAGGAAAACCTACATTTTCCTTCTCTGAATGCAATCATCTCCTGGCCCAAATTTCTCATGACAAAAGTAACAAAGACCCTTGATCCTGTGTTTATCCAACTCCTTCGGTGTCAATCTTTGATGGAACTGCATATTAGGTTTTCCCAAAATTCCCTTAGAATTTGATGGAATTGAAACTTGGCCAACTTAGTAGCTTCAAGAAGTGTTCTTGACCCAAACAACTTCACTCCAACTGCCATTTCAGGTTTTAGCCATGCCATGTAGCAACTCAGTTTCTGTTGTTCACTCGATTTCACCTCACAAATCAGTGCATCAAATTCTTCTTGATACTCGTTCAAGCTTCCTCCTTGCTTCAATTGCATCAATTGCTCCATTGGATCTTCAAAGATGGACCCTTATCTGATACGAAGTGCTTCTACCAACATACCCCATGTCCCACGACCTTCAATACCCTGTTCTCACCCTTGGAACCAATTGCAGGAAACTTCATCTAGTGCTATACTAGCCATGGTAACCTTATTTTCCTCCAAGAGAAAAAAACCTCTCACATTTTGATAGCCAACCAGTGACATCATCTTGTGTAAATTTAGGAAAATCAAGACGAGTAAGTCTGGTTGGGACACGATACTCACCTTCGCTCCTCCACTTCCTTGATCGCTGCCATTGTCGAGCTCTGATACCAACGATGGTACCAAGGGATAATTGGGGAAGAATAGAGAGAAGATGGCATAGAAGAATAGAGGAAATTGAGCCAACAAATCTGATGCTTCTGTTATTCACAATAAGGGTAATATACAAAGCTTTCCACAACTGTTCTAACGGACTCTAACTACCCAATTACAATACATTGTCCCATTTACCCCCTATTTATAGAATTATGCATGTGGCATACCCATGTTCTCCCTTAGCTTCGTCTCTACTTGTAACACGCATTAACCTTGAAAAGAGACAACTTCCTCTCTTTTTTCCTATGTAAAGAAAGGAGAAAAAATAAACAACTCATTTAAGGAACAAGATTCCTTACTATTTCACAGGCCTATGCTCCGATTTTTGGAGAGTACAAAACAAGAATATGTTGTCGTAGCTTGTATAGTGGAGGCAAGCATAACATAACGGTAAAACGGCCAACGGGCAAAGCAAAACCACCTCCCTTTTCAGCTAGGTCTGTTTTCACGGCACATCTATTTACATAGTGTTTGCTTGCATGTTTTTTACACGTGTTCCCAGACGTTTTCCACGACCATTTTAAATTTTATGCAGAGGCTAGGAAGGGCTACTTTCAATTGGACTTTGGATAATCCCGTCAAAGATAGGAAGCAAACATATGTACAGTTTTGTTTAGTTTTATGTTAAAAAATTGATTTTAGATACATTTTCATATGTTTGATTTTAAATTAAAAAAGAATTTATAATTAATTATGGATCTAGAATTGATTTTGGGTTAAATTAATTTTAAATAATTTGTACATTGAATTCAAAATTTTATATTAAATTTTATTCTTAACTTAATTTTATAATAAAGACATTCAAACATATATCATATCACTTCAAAATTAATTTTATAAAATCAAATTCTCAATTCTATCAACACATTCAAACACACTTAGTTAAAGCGTATAATTTGAGGATGTATAAGAAGGAAAATAATAGCTGCAAATCACTTTAACTGTTCAACTGCAATATACTTCATCTAATCCAATATTATATGGCCCAGATCATGGAGTTTATAACGCACCACATAAGATATGGCACTATTCAAACATACAAAAATTAGAAATAAAAAAAGCCAATTTACCCAATCCAAAACACTTTTTTGTTTATCTTTCTAATTAAGCGCACATACTAAAAAAAAAAACAGCAATGCATCTTTGATTGAGATGACATGCAACGCAACGGAAAGAAAAGTTATTAAATTGATAAGTAAATGGGTGTGAATAAAGTGAAGCATATGCATTACCTGGTTCACAAAGCTCACAAGAGCTTCTAGCCTCTCCATTGCAGTATCCATTTGGGGAATGTGGGTTCCTTCAACTAGTTGTCCTGGTCCTACAGAGTCCGAAAGCATTTGCTGAAGTTTTTCCATACCTTGAGAAAGGGCATCTTCTGCTTGCTGGCATGATTTTTCAAGGCCATAGGCATCAAACCGTTGTTGCTCTGTCAAAGGTTCACTTAGAGGGACCAGAACCTGCAATTAAAATTAAAATAAAATAAAGTTGTTACTACAACCTTACATGATACTATAGTGGAAATACGGCAACAGAAATAAAATGAAATCAAGATTGTGCCTTTAGCAAAGCATGTTATTGTGAATTTGCATGCATCCATTAAAAACAACATTTGGTTACAGAAGCAGAAAAGCTGACTGGGATAACATCCTAGTTTTTGAATTAAAAATCAAATTAGCTCATTGAATAAAATTCACATTTAATTAGTTAGATATTAAGCATCACCTTTAGAAGTTCAGAGGGGCGAAATCCTCCAATCCACAAGAAAAATCGTTCAGCTGTTGTCTTCCACATACCAGACATAACATAGAAAACATCTGCTTTTGCTGCAGCAGATTTCATGCCAAAGAGTTTGGTGTAGTGGTTCATTATGCCTTGTACAAGTGTCCCGAGCTGTATGTCACCGATATGAGAACTTAAAGCAGTTCTCAGTTCCAAAATTTGTCTATTTTGTTCCTCCACCCAGTTTCCATACTCCATCTTGAAAAGGGTTATTCCTGTAAATTGGGTATTTTCAGAGGGTTAAAATAGTTGGAAAAAGGAGTTTAATCCAAGAAAAACATACTTAAGGAAATCCAAGAAAAAGATATTATATCAACCAAAATGTAGTATCTGATTCTGATGTTTACTAGACAAACTAAGAGTTGCAGTTTGTTACAGAAAGTTGTACATAGAACTGATATAAAACACTCATTTTCAAGATGCGTAATGGTGCTTATATTTATAGTATCAACATATTGACAATTTAAGAGTATGGGCCTGTACAACATCCGAACAATGTAAATAGACAAAGGTAAAACAAATACAACACAAATTTTCAGGATTTTCATCTGAGACTAGATAATCTAGTTTGGCAGCAAATTTCAACTCAAGTAGTTAAATAAATATAACGGTGCCTCTAGGCACTAAAGTTTTCTAACCAGTAAGTCGTGAGGGCAGTTTGTAAGGGCAGTGTGATTTAGGCATAGGTAAAAATACTGTCTTCTCAAAAAAAAAAGTTAATTTTAGAACTGAGAGCAACAAATGACCGAGATATGTAATAACCAGTAACCACATTTAACAGAAAAATCAGGAGTAGTGACAACAAATCACAATATCTAGCACTAGCAGCTTAATGACCACAAACCTGAATTTACAGAGCCAGCAAAACCCAAATTATTAGAACCCAATCCGTTGCCAATATACAATCCCTGCAGTTATGTTACCTCAAGAGATTGACAAGAGAATGGGAAAAAAAGTAATAGAAAGTGATCCATAGCAGAAACTAGGAGTAAACACCTGTTGTTTTGCATGATCTACCTCTTGCTCTAACTGCAAGAGCTTCAAACGACATGATTCTAACTGCTGCACGTATGCCTGTGAAGAAACATCAGAAATCACATGAATATTAGTATATGTATACACTTGTTGCATGTTTAGTGTATCTTTCAAAGCATAAACCTTCAAACCTTTTTCCTCAATCGACTCTTGCGAGCAGCCTCTCGATTTTGTGCTAGACGTCGTTGTGTCTGCATGTTTCAACATGTTAAATTCCTTCTTTTTTTTCTCCGTATAAGCATAAAAGAAGAAGTATGAATACGAGCCCGACATCCAATATCGGAAGCAGAGGACCCCTAATTTTTCAGTGCATATATCTTAAAGAGTTCAAAATGTGGGTCTAAAATACTTTCTGATGTCACTCAATTTCTACATAAAGCTAAAAATGGAGGCAGAAGAAAAAAGTAAATGGTGTGCCCTTCCATGCTGGAATATCACCAAGATTAAGTCCTTACTCCTTAAGTTCAAAATGGTTTAATTGTTTAAATTAACTTATCACATTACAGAACACCCTACATATTGAGGTTAGCAAAGTGAGAGTATAACTAATTATGACATTTACTATATAAATTTCATGGTAAAAGAAACTTGTTCTGCAGTTAAGCACATGAGTATTTGCTTTCAGAGGCAATTTAAACCGAATCTTTCACATGCAGAAAGTACTTAAAAGGTTTCCAGTGTAGAAACTATTCCGAATTAGTTGTGCTGTATCTGATAAAGGGGTATTACATAGCATGGTTCTACCTTATCAGTAAGTCTGTTAGTGTCTTGGTCGTACTTCACAGATGTGCCAAATATTCCATGAGTATCATCCTCTGACTAGGTATTTAACAGCAAAAAAGAACTTCATTAGTAGGCAAAATAGGCATTATCATTTGCAAAAGACAAGGTATAAATTTGGTAAACTTACTTGCACCTGAAACTGATTATCTAACTTCATGTCCACCTCCCCAATTATGGATGTGGATACAGTTAAATTATTAGTATCATTACTTTTGAAATTTTCTTCCCACGTGCTAATTTGGTGGATAGGATCATATACACCCATTCTTCTTGAGGAAACAAACGGTGAGGATGTAGCATCCATGCTCTATGGACTTATCAGTGCGGCGATTTGGTGCATACACATATAGAGAAAGCTTCTGTTAAGAATTAATAAAACCTCTTAAAACTGCGTCAATCATAAAATGCATTAAAGAAGAGCTCACTTAGATACTAATAATAAAATAATCAGAAAGCAAATAAGAATTAAAATGGCAGATATTTAAAGATTGACACTAGCGCACCATAAGAAAAATGCCGTAAAGGTGCAGAAATCCTCCGCTGCTACCATGTTATAAGAAAGAATACAACAAAAGAAACCTTATGGTGGCACTGTTCCATACACTACTTATTCATATTGCATGCACCATTAACAAGTGACGTTGATCACAAGGAATCATACCGGGGCAAAGCAAAAAAAGGTCAATTTGATTGGTAAGACCAGAAGAATAAAGAAATCTCCAAGCCTCCCTTGTGATGTAACCAATCTAGAAGCTGGATTAAATGAAAGAAGGGGGTGGATGCATTTTAAGAAATGCTGATTAAACAATTCAATCCCCACTGAATATCCCATAAATGTGGACAATTGTGTTTGGTAGGGACTGAACCAGAGAAGAAAAAGTTTATGGCGTCAAATATTGTAGACATGTTAGAGTTGAATAAGCTCTACAACTTATAGCGTATTTGGAAATTCATAAAGAAGGAATCACGTTTGGGATGTGAAAGTTGCTGTAATAATTAGCTTTTTAAAATTACGTTTGAAACGTGAAACCAAGCATGCTACTAGTTCTCTTGCTTAGGTGACAAAAAGATATAAAGGGGTAGCCGAGAATGATAAAGGTACGGTAAACAAATACAAACTTTGGACTTCAAGTAAATACTACAGATTATGCACAAGTACAAAAAGCAGCACAAAATACGCATCAATTCTTAATTCCTTCAAAGATAGATAACAATTAAAACACGCGCGATAGATAGATAGATTCTAGGATACTTACTTACTAGTCCTCATTCAAAAAAAGGCAACAACCAAAATCATCATTTTTGGTACGTACGTGAAAGCAAAGCCAAAACCGGTATGCACACTTTTTCAAAGACAAAAACAAAAAAATGATTATAGAAGCAGGAGAAGAAAGTACCGGTGAAGGTGATCATAGAAAGCGCACAACACAAGCAACTAGTTCAAAAAAAAAAAAAAAAACATAAACATAAAAGAGCTGTCATGTATTTAGTATCTCGCTCTCGTATCTGGTCCTTCCTCGTTTTCCTCGGCAGTTAAATCTTTAAAATTAGAAGAAAAGGAAAGGGAATTCTTTTTTTTATTTTAATAATAAAAATATGGCGAACCTTTGAAAGCTACTTTGAGAAATAGTGAGAAGCATTTTTTCACGCAAAAATCATTCCACCTTCCATTGGTGACTCACCACCAAAAAAAAAAAAAACAGAACCAAATTCCCAACGCAAACTATTATCCAATTGCCAACCCTACCCTAATCTCCCATCACATTCATGGCAAGGCGAAAGCATAGAATTATAATTAATGCGTAGAAAATAGGTGCCACTATTTTTTTAATTGGATTTAATATGAAAAAAAAAAAGGAATGGTATGGAGACGTGGTGTATTGAAAATTAGAGAGGGTTGTATTTTTGTGCGTGTCTGTTTTATATGTTGACGTTGTGTGATTTGTGTTGTGCTAGAGAGAGTCAAGGCTTTCACACACGAATAAGAAAGCAATGGCATCAACGTATTCATGCTGGTCACATTTCCACTACCACTAATGTGCGCACCAGGTAGATCCTGCAGATTGGTGGGGCTCCCTCGCTGACATCATTTTACGATTACGCCAACAGTCGAAGAAGCTTATGCACAGAAAAATCTTATTCAATAAACACTCCGGGACAAGTTTTTTCACATGTCTCCAATATTATGATTCGGGAAATTATGAATTATATTTTTTATAATCAATAGATTTTTATATAGTTAATGAAGTGTTAAATGATTGTTATGAAATCAATATTCTTACCAACTCAATTTGCTACCGTTATGCATTGAGATATGTCATGACATAACCAGCGAATCGAACCTCATCCCAGAAGCCTGATATCATACATAACTTCCATGCCAAGCTTTAAAATATTCCAATCGAGTGTTATTGGCTCTAGGCAAAATTCGATAAGATGACGATAAAGGAACTAATTACTCCACTCCAACTCTATCCAGGTATGATTGGGGATTAAAAATAAAAATCCAAAGAATTTAGGAATTAAAAGAAATAAACTCTTTAAAAATTACTGACTCCACAACTGTCAATGATTTAGTGTAATAGTGAGAATTACTGCAGTGTTCAGAAGAATCACTCTCGCATTCTGCTCAAGTTAATTAAGCTGCTGGAAATTTTTTGTTTCTATTTTTATAGATAAAGTTTGCTTATATTATTTCACTATTCATATGGGCAACAATACAATTGGGCAAAACATCAAACAAATAGGGACTAGCATGAGAATAGGCCACCTTTGCCAAGCTATGACCAACATTATTTGTCTGTCTCTTAACAAAGCAAACATTAACGTTTGTTAAATTCAGAAGAAGCCTGTGATATTTGATAATAATGTTACCAAATTCCGAATTATCCTGACTTCGACACCGTAGACCGTTGATCATTAGGTGACTGTACATCTCCCCTATAATATCCTGGATACTTTTAGGTTTAATTTAGTCTTTTAATATTATTTTTTTTAATTTAATCTTTTAATTTTTAAAACTAATTTAATCTTATGTTCTAGTTTTTTTTGTCCAATTTAGTCTTCTAATCTTTAAAACTGATTATTTTTAAAAAAAATTGTGTATTTATAACAGTTAAAAACACTTATTAATGATTTTGAACCGTTATAATTTCTTATTATTTAAACTAAAGAATCAAATTGTATCAATTTAAAAAATAAAAAACTAAATTGAAAAAAAAAACTATAAAGAATCAAATTAAATTTAAAAAATAAATTAGATGACTGAGATATTCTAAGGTGAAGAGAAGAGCCAATGCCTCCCCCTATCTGACTGTGGGTAAGCTGGAAAATTACTATTAGATCAATGTATATTTCTCAAACTAAATGCAACAATTGTCAGTAGTTTCATGTGATAATATAATGATAAATAATACTTGTTCACATTATATTTTTTATACTTAACAAAGTTAATATTGTCAATTTTTACATTTTTTATTTATCTTTCTTTTCCTTTTGTTTTACACGTTAACAGTGTTTCTTTTTTCTACACATTCTACCGCATATAGAGACAAAAATGTGATAGTTGAAATGGTAGTTTAACATGATTAAGAGAGAAATTTTTTGGCTAATTGCAAGAATAGTACGTGAAATGCATTTTTAGAAGAAAAAAATAAAAAAATATTATAAATATTTAATTGAAAAAGTGGAGAAAATATTTCACTCTTCAAATTATGTATTCTAATTTATATTATAAGAGTAGATTATTTGTAAAATTTAAGGAGTTTAAACTAAAATATTATTTTAAATTATTAAAAAAATGTATATCTGACTAAGAAAAATTTGAATACATTTTTTTAAATATTTTATTATGGACTAACACCTAAATAAGGCCAGACTCTCCAATAGAAGTCGGATGAACATGTAATAGACCCAATAAGATAGTTGAATCATCCACTATTATACTCATTAACACGGTAATAGAATTACATTAAAAAAAAAAACACACAGTAATGGGACTACAAAAATAAAATATTGAATGACAACCCTTAGAAGTCAAAGAAATAGTTGGAACTGCATACCATTCCTTTATTGGCAAGAATGGCATCACAATGCAAGATAATGAACACAGTATATAGAGGTGTATAGTATCACTAGAAATATATGTCATTATCCAATTTCTTCACCTCTTTACTCACACTCTTGTTAACTAGAGTGTCACAGCCATTGCAAGTGATTACTCACCTCTAGCCAAATTTTAAAGGAACAAGAAGAAATATTCCTATCACCTAGCTAGACTAACTGTACTTTATTCCCTATTATATGGACTGGTGCAAAACATATTTTATAGTCAATATAAATATTATTTTTAAGAAGAAGAAAAACGTATATGCATTAATTCTAAAACATGCTTTAATTAATTTGATATATAAAATTACAATGTTTTGATTTATTTATGTTTTCTTTCGGATTACATTTGTGAGGAGCCAGCTGATTTCGTCACTAACTGCTCACGTCTGATTAATTGAATAAACATATTGCACCAAAAGGACAATAAATAATCATCAATGGATAAAATTGCTGATATGGAACGGATTACGTGCTTTAAAATTTGCAATAAGAAATAATTTCACAAGTCAAGATAAGTTTAAATAATTGTATAGAATATTAGCTGAATGAGTGACTCTTATATATATAACCATAAAGCTACAATAATGTCGGTGGTTGCATTTTAGAATGGTTGGTCGACCTATTAGTGACTTTCCTTTTCATATTCTCGGGGTGCATTGGCTTCATTTCATTACTATCAAACACACAAATGTAACGTCACGCAAACACTTGCTGCCTTTTTCCAATTCGTTGTTTTTATACTCGATCAAGTGCAATCCAAAGTGGCTTGCCACTAAGAATGGCTTTTGGATCTCTCAATTATGAAATCTTTTTTAGATTTTAGATTTTCTACCACAGTCATACATGTTTCTGGCAAAACGGAAACGTCACACATGGTAAGGGGGCAGAAAATTTAAATGAATTAATGAGGACACTAGTCTTGAATCTAGATACTTCCTCTCTATTTGATTGAGGAAGGAAATTAATTCAAATTTTGAATGAAAAATAATACATTTTTTACTTTTAACGAATAATTTTTTCTTTATTCTTCTTCAAATAAAAATAATATTACATTTCTATATATATATATAATATTATGCCGTTCAAATACATGATACACATGCCTAGTCTTGGTAAAATATTAACTAAAATTCTTTTGTGCGTAAATTATGTTATTTCTTTAACACAAAATTGTTAATCCCAATACAAATTAGGATACATGTTTCATGTTTGCGAAATCAAAATTCAAGTGTATTGTATGCTTGAAAATGGACAAAGGAATAAGATACAGTCAGAGGAGCGCTTTGGCTTTAGTGGCTGCTTCTGTATCGTCTTATTCTGGCGTCATTCGAACTCCTTCTTAGCCTACTGTCACTAATGATCGGTCACGTCAGCAACGTTTTTTTTTCTTAATTATTTAATTTGATTTCTAAATTATGTTAAATGATTTAATTTAATCTCTAGATTTTTTTAAAATTTAATTTATTTCTCAAGTTTTTAAAAATATATTAATTTTTTTCAAAATTATTTTAAATATTTTAATTTAATAGTTCTTAAAATTTTGAAAACCAAATTGATTCATTTTTAAAATTTTGAGAATTAAATTAATGTATTTTTAAGAACTTAGTGATTAAATTAAATCTTTTAAAAATTATGAAATTAAATTAATTATTTTTAATAACTTGATAATTAAATTCAATCATTTAAAATAATTTGAGGTTTAAATTAATAATTAATCTTTTTTCTTTTTTGTGTAACTTCATTTTTCTTATAAATAAGTAGATAGTCACGTTAAACGTCTTTATCTCAAGTTATCTACTTCATAAGTACTTTCTATTTTAATATTATATAACAATCAAGTATTAAACGATTAGCTATGTTATATATTTTGTCTATGTAATCAAAAACTTAAAATGACATGATTTGTGTAAAACACAAAGAAAGATAATGACTTCTCAAATAATAAGCCACAAATATAAGTCACAAAGTAGTAGTATTTCACTTAATTTTTATTTTCCTTTTTATATTATTTTTTTTAAGTCTTACAACCACTTAAAAGGAAATTACACAAATCTCTCATGAGATTTTTTGAAATTACATAAGTGTTTCATTTTTAAAACTTCCAAAAAATTCCTCCTAAATGTTCGCCATTTTTTATACCGTGCTCCCCTCATAGCTTAACACCGTTTAATCTGTTGATATGAAAGAGTCAGGTGCAAACTCTTCTAATGACAAAAAGGGAGAAAATGAAAGACTCTAAGGTGATATAGAAGTCTCCATTGTTATTGTAAAACTCGTGGAAACTCTTCTACCCAATTATTTTTTTTACGTTGCTAGGCTGTAGAATACATGAATAGAAATTGCATTGAAATTAAACCCAAATTATATTGTGGAATACATTAGTTTAGTTATGCAATATGGTCTTGAGTTGCTGGTTGGAGAAGGATCCCTCGCTCCCCTCACACCTCTCTCAAAACTTACTCCAAATGGAACAAAGACTATTAATTGTTAAGGGGAAAAGGGAAAGAAATAGATTCTGAAAACATGAAAATCATTTTTTCTTTTCAAAACTGATAAAAATTAGCACAATTAACTGATTCATTTACACGGATCTCACAAGTTTCAAAGAAGCATTTGATATGTGTTAATTGATATTATGATTTTGCTATGACAGACATGTATCAAAATGGAGTTTGATGGTACAACTTATGAGATGTTGGTTTCACGGATATTTTTTATATTTTTAGGAATATTATTCTCATAAATATAACATCAGAATATCATTCTTAGATATTTTTTTAAAAAAAATGTTTTGTTACGTTTTAATATTAATGGAAATAATTTTTAAAATTTAAAGTAGTTTAAATAAAATAAAATAAAATTATATGTTTATTAAATAATAAATTTTTACATTTCTATGAAAATATTACTTTCTCTCCCCTCTTAATGGGAATATAAATGTAATAAACAAACGTCCCCTTTGTATTAATTTTAGTACAATATCAATTTGTAGGATGACCAGACGCAACAAAAGGCTTCGGAGGGTGCGAATGTTTCATGCTGAGTTAGTATGTGGATTGGAGGGGATTTAGGGTTAGGGTTATAACACCACCAAACAAACTCTATACAAGGACGGTTATAACACAACACCAAGGGGTACTAAACAAGGAGGGTTATAACACAACACAAAACAAACTCTACAATTTTTTAGTGAGATCTGAGAGGTTTGAGGGGGAAAAAAGAGAGGAAAGGTAAGATAAGAGATGGAGATATTTAAAGCGAAAAATAAGAAAATAAAGTATATTCAATAATAATGGAAGGTTTGTTTTAACAATTTCCTTTAACTAATAGATTATTCTAGTATAAACTATTAGGACATTAAATCCTACCAATACAGATGAGGTTCATAAATCCTTCTTTTTTGTGTGTGTGTTTTTGGTAAGGATGCATGATGTTTGAATTTTAAAAATTATCCAGGTCCATTTCATCGGAACATTTCAACTTCGGCTATTGCTTCCCGCACTTCTCAGTTGCTTTCAGCACTCCTTTTTTATCTTTCGGAATAGTCGATTCAAGCACTTCCTTTTTTACTTTTGGAATGACTAATCCCTAAGGTTAAAAAAAAAAACATCCCAAAGAGAGTGCAGAAAACAACTTGAGATGTGCAAGAAGCAACAATCCTCCCAAAAATGGTGTGTGGTAAATACTACAATGTAATATTTTATTCACAACAACAATTTGTAGTTCTCGTAAAAAAAGCAAAAAAAAAAAAAAACTAGTTTCTAGTTGCCTTCATTTCACATAAATCAAGTGACATTCAATTTTCGAAATTTCCAAAAAGGGATACACAAAAAATACTGTTCTATTTCTCTCGCTACCTTTCAATTAGTGATCATTTTTAACATGTAACCAAATAATGCAAACGTAAGTTTAAATTTAATATGCTCTTAGCGTAGAATACTAGAATGTGTTAAAACTATGGGCAACCAATTGGTGATGCGGTAAATGATAAGCAACACACACTTTTAGTATAAAAAACTACCGTCGTTGTTACCATAAAAAAAAAAAAAAAAACAGAAGTAAAGAAGATAGAAGGAACAAAAATAGTTGAAAAATAATGTACAACATTTTACTACTTTGATTTTTACTACATTATCTGATGCTAAATTGGCACGCAAATGGTTACAAAATAACAGCATTTCACTAATCAAAACTTCTGGTTTCTTCCCTTTTCTCGTTATAGCTCTGAACGTTTGGTATAAACAATTAAGCATCATTTTGCCCTTGCAATTTGAATTTAGTTTGTGAAATTTAATTTGCAAACTAAAACAAAAAGACGTATATAATTTATGTTTTCTGAATATTTTATATGTACAATTCAAATCATTAGTTATAATCAATAAGTCGTTAATTCAAATAATAGTAAATTTAGTCTTTTTAAATAATATGTTGACGTAGTTAAAAAAAAGATAAATATTTTATATCAATACTATGTTAAAAAAATTGTATTATAAATAACATAAATAGTCATACATAAACTGCACGGATGATAGAATAAATAATTCTCTTGACCACTTCTAATTGGAATCTTTGACAATAACAAGTGATATTAAATATAAAACGTGATTTATTTATTTATTATCATGCATGCTCTACCCTCGTAATAAAGTAAGATTCCTTGGTGCATCGTTTATTAACATAATCAAGATTGGTTTGATGAGTAAATAATATATGCATAAAAGTTTTTTATATTATTATTTTATCACAAATTATTATGTCTGTCAAATTTATTGACTTATATATTAATAATTTTAAAAATTACATTTACCAAAAAAAATCGTATTAATTAATCGAGTGCACGTAAATAAAACTGTTAACTAATTATCTATTGTGGTTACCCAACATCCTATATTTTCTTTGATCTAAGAATCCTTTTTCTTTTCACCACAATGTCAATTTTACATGCGCTCAAATAGCACAACCATTATTATTATTTTCTACAGGGTATCATTCTTTACTAATGTGAACACTTTTTTTTAGCAGAGTTTTAAATCTTCGTTCACCATATTACAAGAAACTAAATTTTTTTACCATACGCAACCCTGTCAATTGTACTTTCATTATTTAAAATCAAATAATTAATATTCTATGTGACACGATTGATTAGATTGATGAGTAATTAATTATTTTATCCTGAAAAAAAACATATGAAAATTTATTTTATTTTTATATACACATATAAAAAATATTTTCAAAATTAAAACATAAAAAAATGAAATTTGTTATCTAATTTATTATACTAGCTAGATATTTTACCCCTACGTTGCATGGGATTAACAAACAGAAATGACAATTTTTATTTAATTTTGTACCTAATAGGAGTTAACTTAGTATGAATCATGCAAAGGTACTTCAAACATCAAATGTAATCGGCTCCATAATGCGAAACTAAAAGTTTTCTTCTATAACACAGATGTATATTTTTATTTGTATTTAACAACTATCGAAAACAAAATTCCAGTATTTTTCTATTAAATGTTTATAGACTTATCATAACACAAATATTATAAAAAAAATCAAACTACAAACAAAAACGAAACATGTGAAACATAGATTGGTCACCCGTCGCATGAAGCACCTAACCAATAATAAATGTGGGTATGAATCAAATTATTTATTCAATTTTACGCAGGACTATGAAAAATTGATTAAACATAAATAAAGTAACAAAAAAATACTATTCACATCCTTTATGCAAACTTTAGTACTATATATAACATTTAAGTAATGTTTTTGTTCAATGTAATTTTAACGACATCCTTTCACTTAACTTTACAATGTAATTCCTTAGAATGTGTTATTTAATAATTCTTACAATCCTGTCACTTTATTTATTAGCAAAAACTAAATGAAAGTTGTGGTTCTAGGATTTTTTTAATGGCTCACAATTAGGCAGTTGTTGTTGGTTACTATAACATAAACATTATAAAGAGACAAACTACAATCGTGTGAAACATAGATTACTTGTGATGTGATACAACTCACCCATAAAAACTTGGAATATGAATAAAAAAAAATCATCCATCTATTTATGCTTGACTATAAAAAATTATTGAAGCTACTAAATAAAAGCAACAAACAATAGGTTATTCCGGTTCTTTCTACAAACTTTGGTATTAAAACATTTCAATAATGCTTCTTCTCTGTATAGTTTTAACAACATCCTCTCACTTAGTATGGCATTATAACTCCTTGGAAGATTATTTAAAAATCCGTCACTTTATTTATAAGCAAAAATTAAATCAAAATTATAATTTCTAAAACTATCTATGGGCTCGCAATTGGCTAATTGTGAGCTATTTATGCTGCACAATTTTTGAATTTTGGTCACCTACTATGTCATAACAATATATGGAAGTTTTCATAGGGAGACTATTTATTTTGCTTAAAATTAAATTTTATGTATATTTTCTTTTTTATTTATCAACTATCAATAACAAAATTCCCTTTTCTATCAAATGTTCATGAACTTATCATGAAACAAACATGGTAAAAGAATCAAACTACAAACCTGTGAAACATAAAATACTTATCTGTCATGTGATACAACTCACCAACAATAAAATTGAATAAGAATCAAATTATTTAGTCTTGTATTTTATGATGGATTGTGAAATAAATATTACAGCAGAACAAAAGTAACAAAAAAAAAATTATTCTCACTTTCTGAAAAATCTGTTTAATAACATTTAAATTCTTTATTGTTTGATAACATTCTCACACTTAACATCACAATATAATTACAAGATTAATTAAATCCAAATTATAATTTCAGACTTTCTTTTAGTGACTCCCTCCACCAATTACTTATCGCTCATATCACACAAAAGTTTTAAATTTGACAAACTTGATACTACATGAAATTTTGATGAATTTGAAAGAAATTGTATTGAGAAGTAATTTATATGGAAATCGAGATGCGTCGATTTGTTTCAAAGGTCATGGATATGTAACCGCTAAAGACATTATTTTACCACCTTATGTGAAAATCATTGATATTACACAACATATAATCAACATAACGTTAATTTGTGTATTGAATTAAAAATTGAGAGGAATTATGGATATCATATGAAAATACTAAAAAACTTTCAAGATGGAGGTCATCCTATAGATGTCATATTCATGCATGTTCGAAATGTAAATCATAGTATGTATTCTTATGTGAATGGGAATGAAAAACTGTTAGAATCCATTAATTGTAGGGATTAGATATAATTTGAATTTAAATTATAATTGATCAAAATTTCTATATATTTTTTCCTTTTTTATTTGTGATTTTGTTTTTATATTTTTTCCTCAATAATTATGAAAAGATGTAGAAATGATCATGTATTTATTCACTGCTTCATATCAATGAAAATTACCAGATATTATTTTCTTAACATGATATCAAAAAAGGTTGAGGAAGTAAAGAAAATCATCCCCCACTGGGGATAGCCCATCGGGGACCTACTGTCCCTGGTGGATCTTTATACTCGCCACATCTTTTATGCCAAACTTCTTTCATATGCTTTTGCTTTTTGGGGGACTTTTATGGTCGTCACATTTATTTCGGGAACTTGCTTCTGCTTTGTGATGACCCTTTTCTCCTTTCTCGGAAAGTTTTTTGATCATCACCTGTTGTCATCACTTTTCCGATGACTCATTGTCCCGATGGACCTATCTGCTCATCACCTATTTTCCAACGAGCATTTTACTCGTTGCCCTGGTGAGCCCTTTTGCTCGTTGCCTTTCTTCTATCATTCTTTTTCCAGTTTCTGGTGTATCATTCAACTCGTTACCCTTCTTCCAGTGAACTATTTCTGTTTTCCAGCAAATTTTTTGGCAAGTGTTCTTATCCGGTGAACCATGTTTCGTTGTGCAGAAGTTGTCACTGCTAGCACCACTAGACTCGTCTCTTCATCGCCAGCCAAGCCCACCTTTCTTTGGCACCATCAAAGCTGCCACGTGCCACCACCTTCTCCAGCCATCTTTTTTAATCTTTTCACGTTTTGTCAGATCTATTCCTCTCCAGTGCAATCTAGGTGCACCTCCAGTGCAATCTAGGTGCACCTACTACCACCATGGTGCTTGTCTTCCTCCGATTCCATTTTTGTTGTTCTTTTTTTCTCTATCCCCCTGTTGAGTCTCCATCATTGATTCTGAAGCTTCCAACTTTTGGTTTTAAAAAATTCAGAACCTTATTTGAACCTTTTGAGGCTGATGTGTTTTCCAGCTCTCTCTTTTTCAAGCAATATTCCCTGACTTCGTCAACATCCTTGAGTTGTCCTTTCAAATATTTTTTTGTGGAACTCCATTTTCTGTTATGTTTTTTACCTATTAGTGAGAATAAATTTTCTTGTAACAAGCTGGTTGCTTAATAAGTTTCAGCTTGAGAGAGAGTGTTGAACATTATAATTAATATTATGATTATAGTATTAATTACAGTTTATAAGGGTATTATATTTGATTTAGTGGAAAAAATATATTCTTTATTTATGTATAATTAATGTAATTATTCTGATACTATTTTCTTAATAAAAAACAAGAGATATTCTTTCTTAAAATATGAACAAATGGAAGTTTAACTAAGGAACCACTTTATGAAACCTCGTGAAATTTGATTGTTATTGATTACTTGGTAACAAGTGGAAGACGTCACTTCCAGCAATAAAAAATAAGACAAAAGAAGATGTCACAAGGGTGGTGCACAACCTAGTCCAAACAGGTTTAACCTCAAACCTAAAGAATAATCTCACAATGCACAAATATTTATTGAAAATTTAAGTTTGTCTATTTCATCGCAATTTCGTGCACATTAGGTAGTCGATCTTTAATTATTTTAAATGCACTATTAACTATGATCACTTTAATTTCTAGTGGCGCAAATCAACATACACAAGGCTATCCACCACCAAAATAAAAAAGAAAAAAATAAAATAAAAGAAATATAACTTTATTTAATTTTTGGTTCAATGTCGTTCACCGAAAATATAATTCCAAGAATTGTTACTATAACTTGTTAGGGTTTCTTCTATCCGATTGACTTTGGCTCTAATCACAGATCCTTTGATAGTTAAGTTTCAGTTTGATGAGTAATTAATTATTTTACCTTGAAAAAATATAATAAATTTTATTTTATTTTATATACATATATAAAAAACACTTCCAGAATTAAAATATAAAAGAATAAAATTTGTTATCTAATTTATGATATAAAAGAACAATAAAATCATGGCGAACAATTTTATAAAAACGCCGAGATACTTGGTCCATACACAACGTTAAATATTCCCTTATCCATAAATTAATACTAAAAAATCTTGGTGCGTAGTGCGTGAGTCCCGTTTTAATTTATCAATAGATATTTCAACAACCTCTCCTACTCTCTTTGGTTAGTCAATCCAAGTTAAGCCAGGGTGGTGTAGTGTAAGTAACCATGGTTGGAGAGTACGATTACACGGGTGAGGCATTTCACACGTGTGGCATCAATGCTTGAAGATTTAAAACTTGACTTTCCGGTGAAGACCGGCTAAAGGGTAATTAATGAAAGTCATTCCATCGGACGAGAAAAATGAAGTATTTTTAAACCCACACTTGTCCTTACCTGCCTCATTGGGCAGCCCGTAACGCAGCATTTCACGTGTTGTGACGCTGCCCGAACTGCCCGATTATTGGCCGAGAAATTACGAGCATTCGGTCTCAGTACCTGTGTGTTTTTCCTTCTCTCTCTCTCTTTCTCTTTCTCACTCACCTCTGATATTTCTATATTTTGGTGCTCTGTGTCTCTACGATCTGGATCCAACGGTCCAAAATGTTCGGGGCTTGTGCTGCTTGTTTTCCCAGGTTTTAGAGCTCCAAACCTTCAGATCCACCTCATTCGTCTCCAGATCTTCCTTCCTAGTAAGCTCTCCAGCCTTCTTCTTCTTCAATTATCGCTATTTCCTCGTTTTCTCTTTCTGCCGTGCTTTCTTAACGCTACTTTCACCTTTGCCTTCTCTTCTTTCCCGATCTAACGTTGTAATTACTGCTTCTCCCAAGTTTTTAGCTGAAACTCTTCCTCTCAGCTAAAAACTTTAAACGTTAAAACCAAAATTATTCTACTTTCTCTTACGCTTTCCTAAGTTGCTTCAATTTTATGTGAAATCAGCGTCTTGAATTATGCTTCCCCTCGTTTATTTTTTTATGTTTTTTTTAACAAAATTATTTCATCGTTAGTGACTAGTGTCATTGTTTTTGGTACTTTGGGAAACAAGATCAGCTACTGTCATGATTTTGCAGAAGATCTAAATATGGTGATATCATTTAGTTTTATTTTTTTATCTTTGTAATATTTATTTATTTACAGGATAACGTTTTCGGGTTCGAGAAGGCACTTGTTTGTTTGTCGTACGAAATGGAGACTAAACAGAGTTCGGTGATGGTTACGCTCAGTTACGGCGCGTTGACGTGCGCCGCGGAAGTTCTCGCGACTTTGCTAGCTTCTGCTGTCGTCAAAGCCACGCTTTTGGCCCCGGTGAGTCACTCTCTCTGTCTTCGTCCCTCTAAAACCTAATTTCTTTCAAGTCTAAAAAGCTAGAGTAACGTCTAAAGCTTTTACTAGCCTCAACCTCGACAAGATCTAACGTTAACGTTATCTAAATCTCTTTTGAAAGCAATTTGTGTTATTTCTCGAGTTCTTGTTTTTATGGTCTAAAGCAATTATGGGAAGTTTTTTTGGTCTTTGTCAATATGCGCTTATTCTACATGCTAATATGCGCGTGTTGGATGATGAATCACCTCACCGAGTCTTGGGATTTTTTTTGGGGGGGTAAGTTATGCGATGTAACCTTATCCTTGCGCATACTAGGCCACGGCTTCCGTGCGCCGGTGATTTTTAAGTAACTTTTTGAGTTTTGCGTTTGCTAACGTACGCGCACTTTTTTATTTTCACCTTTTAGCTTTTATCTTCACAAGGCGGCAAAAGAGTAGAAAATAAAATAACCCAGAAAATAAACCCTTAACAAGGAGTTGTTGTTTGTTTGTTTCCTTTTGCGGAACTGGGTGGAAGATATGAAATGCGGTTGAGGGATTAGTTTAGTTCCGAATTTTTACCAGGTGGGGCCCGGCTCAGAATAAAATATCTTTTTGTCGTGTCTGAGGGTATAAAAGTCAAAAGTCAAGGAAGCGGATTCGTATGGATTATTCGCTTGGATATGCCGTTGAGCGTAAAGCACGCTTCACGAACGCGTGTCGCTTTTGTGTTGCTGCTTCCTGGCATCTTGGGTGGGAAAAAGGGTGGAATCTTATACGACGAGACATAATCGTAGTATCCACTGTCTTAACTGTAAACAGTGTTAGTCACTTATGTTTATGTAGCGCATTATAATGTTATAAAAAAATTATTAGGAGGAATATTTAGTATTGTCGTATCTAACGTGAATTTTACAAGTATAGTTAAGTATGAATATATATATATATATATATATATATATATATATATATATATATATAGTAGTACTTACATATTCCTTTTTTTATATGTATAATTAATAATTACAAAAAAAATCCGTTTGTTTTCAATATGTTTTAAGTACAAAAAAAAATATTGACGTATGAAAAGAATGTGCGAACGTATTACTACTGTCTAATTCATTATGATCAAGAAAGGTTGTTATTATTATCAGTGCTTGTACGGTTTAACTGGTACAAAACTGTCGTAAAGGGGTTATCATTTATATTCTGAATTAAAACAAAGTTAATAAACAATAACGTGTTTTTTTTTTATTCAGAAATAATAAGTGTCTAATTATTAGTAATAGATATCAGTACTGATACAGTAAAAAAAAAAAGATATCAGTACTGATAGTGCATATCAATATATTTTTTTAATTATATTTTCAGTACCAAAAGTTTTTTATTCTTGAGGGAAAAAGTGAAATTCGGTTTGTTCATAAATTTTAACTCAGTAAACCTTTCAAAGTAATAGCTTGATGCAATTTGTGGGGGAGTTTAATTTTATTTTTTAGCATCATTGTGTTAATAAATTGAATGGCTTTCAGCAAACAAAATACAACAATATTGTTTAAGGCATATATATCTCGTAAAATAAAGGAGAGAAAAGTAACGCACTAACGCGATTTATAACATAATATTGTTCAAGGCATATATATCTCGTAAAATAAAGGAGTTATCAAACTCATCACTTAGACATTTGAATTTTGAATCTTATTAACAATAATACACACAATTTGAGAAAAGTAATCTGCAACTCAATCAGTCAATCGTGACCAAAGAAATACACCTAAATGTCCTCCTTTTTTAATTACTTGTAGTATTAAAATTGAACATTTTTTTCGCTTTTCTATGTGTCAATTTGGGTGCTTCGGTTATTATTATCTCCTTGGTTCATTTGTCTTGACAAAATGGATGCAGGATCTCTACCGGCTGCTATTGACCAACACGCCTACAACCAAAGGAGAGAGAAAAACTCAGAGTCAAGACAAGCAACGTGATGCAGAGGGCGAAGACGGTAACGATGATGAAGGGGACGATGATGACGATGGAGATGGTGGATTTGGGGAGGGTGAAGAGGAGTTGTCATCTGAAGATGGAGGTGGATATGGCAACAATTCCAACAACAAGAGCAACTCAAAGAAGGCACCCGAAGGTGGCGCAGGTGGAGCAGAAGAGAATGGGGAAGAGGATGAAGACGAAGATGGTGATGATCAAGATGATGATGAGGATGATGACGATGACGATGATGACGAAGAAGATGAGGGAGGTGAAGAAGAGGATGAAGATGGTGCTGAGGACGAGGAGAATGAAGAGGATGAGGAAGACGAGGAGGAGGAAGCATTGCAGCCCCCAAAGAAAAGAAAGAAGTGAATTTAGTTTAGTCAAGCCTCCCGTTTGTATTGTTATGTACGAATTTGGCTTCTAACTTGCATGTTTTTACTTTTTTGGGTACTAAACTTCCATGTTCTTATTTAGTTTATAAGGAGGCTTATGTAGGACATGTTTTAATTGATATCTATGTTTACCATTGCGTAATTAGAATGCTACATTATTGAGCAGTCAATGCTAAATTTAAGAGAGGAAAAACTATGATCTTGGTTTTGAATTAAGCCTACCCTTGATTGACTCTATTGATAGTAAGGTCGTATAGTATGTCTAGAATGCAAGTATCCTTTATCTCTCTAGCTATAGGCAGTACTTGCTATTCTTGAAATTTCTAGCTTAACAAGACATGGCTTGGGCCTTTGGGGATCCATTTTTATGAGCTTGCGGAGAGCTCTCTATTCAGCAGACACTAGTGGGTTATTCGGGCCTGACTGCTAACTCTTCTAAATTAAGTGGGCGATATTGTTCACGCGCCCATACAGATAATCTAATGTCAAATTCTCAAACAAATTAAGCCGGATATTATAATGACTTTAATATCTCTGTATTTATAATGTAAAATAGTTTTATATTATTATTTAATTATAAATTATCGTTTGAATTATTTTAAAAAATAAAAAATTTATCATACAAAAAAAAAAATTGTGATTGAATTATTTTGTAAATTTTTTACATTAGTGTATAACTCTTTTTTTTTTCTATTATAATTGTCACCATACTGCCTTGTTTACAAGTCAACGGGTTGCTATAGTTTGGGCTTTTTGACCCGGATGAACCAAAATTGTATATATACTTACTATTATTAAATATTTTTTCCTATATTATGTATAATTTTTTTGCTGAATATATATATATATATATATATATATATATATATTATGTACATTATTAGTATTAATATTTAATAATATTATTGATAAATTAACAATTTAACAATTATAAATATAAATACATAAGGAGTTTAATTGAAAATATATGCTATTAATATTGAGCATCAAATTTAAATATTTTAGTAAAACTGATAAATAGTTATTTCAATTGAAACCAACAATTAGCAAAACTGATAATTTTATACCTATATTTTACCGATAAAACTTGAAAAACCATGGTTAATTTTGAAAATTCATTGTTCATTAATTGAATGTTTATTGATAAGTGTAAAATGAAATGTTTTCGAATATAACAAAGTGAAATAAATTCCACTTTATTATATATATATATATATATATATATATATATATTGTTTTATGCGACATTCTCTAAGAAAAAAAAGAAGAAAAATATCAATGAATGTAAAATTTGTAACAATTTCACTTCCATCCATTTCTCCAAGCTTCTCAGTTTAGTGACAGTGGTATATTAAAAAAAAATATTGGGAAAATAAATAATTTATAATATTATTACACAAAAAATATAACCCGTTATCACAAAATAACAAAAAAATATAAAATACTTATGCTTTTACAATTACAATTATATTTTGTGTATTTTTATATTTTAGAAATGTTGTATGATTTTTTTATTGTCAATATTATCAAAAATCAAAAGGATAATGAAATAAGATTAATATCAATTTATTTTCTTTTTATTATTTTTTATATTTTCTTATATTCATTTTAAAATAATTCATTTTATGAGGATTTTTTTTTATTACACATGTACAAATAAAAAAAAAAATCTTGTGGAAACAATTACCCCCACACCCTATAACCTGGATCCGCGGGATGTAAGTGACTAGTCTTTATTCTTTTTAATCTTTATATGTTTATATTTTTACATGTGCCTTTGTTTTTATATCCTGACAATATTAATTTTAAAATTGTTTTTAATTTAATAGAATTAAAATTTTAAATATTTTATTTATAAATTAATATTTTTAAAACGAGTGTGAAATAATTAATTTAATTTACTTAATAAAATAAAATTAATTTTGAAATGTGAATAAGATATAATTCATATTACACCCCAAAAAAAAGTTTTCATAAATCTATTTTGAGTGAGAAATGGTTTTGTTGGGTACTCTGGGTATTTTGGTAGAAACCCAACAGCCAATGGAAAATTTAGTTGTTTAGTATATGTTATACTGAACCTGTCAATGGTCAACCTTATGTCCTTCTTCTTAACCCTTTCGTTCAAGTTTCATCTCTTTTCCTCATTTCATTCTTCTAACTTTCTCTCCGTTTACTTCACTTCATGACGGATTCTTCTCCTCTTATCCCTCCCTCACCGGTCACAGTCACCGAGATCGACCTCGAAGAGGGACCCTCCGAACAAATTCAATGCCGGATTTGTCTTGAAACTGATGGTAATTTTTCTTTCATCTCTCATGTTTTTTTTTCGCTTTCTGGTTAGGGCTAGGTTAGATCATTCATTTTGTTTGACTAGAAATGGACAAGTCAACTTCAAGTTCATATTATTGGAATTTGAGCTTGAATAACTTTAATCGAGCAATTGTGTTATTGTTCTTGTTAGTTCCTGTTTTAACTTATTTGTTAGCAGAATGGCGTTTCTGGCAGTTATGTATTCACTGCCTGCAAATATGTTGAAGCTTAACATTTAGATGTATTTTCATGTTTTGTTCCTCACAGGTAGAAATTTCATAGTTCCTTGTAAGTGCAAAGGTACGTCAAAGTACGTACATAGAGAGTGTTTAGATCATTGGCGAGCCGTGAAGGTAAGGATGCTCTCTCCTTTTAAAACTCTATTCAAATTTCAACACTGTGCAGTGTGTTGTTCTATAGCCATATCAAGAAATATTCTATGTCCAGTGAGCATTGTGTAGCAACTATGAGATTTTTAAGTTATAAATTTGATTGCTAGAGGTGACAACTTTTATGTACTATCTCTGACTCAAGGCTGTTTTTGGTGGTCTGTGTACTTTTTGTTCAGCTGATCAATTAAGCATTGTGCATGTTAAGTTATCCTCTGCTTATCAAGTGAAAACTCGTTATTGTCCGAAATGAAAACTATAAATCTGGACTATAAGATTATATTTGAATGATCAAGATTAAAAGATGGATGCACATGACTTTTTTAATTGGTCATGTGATCACTAACTGACTTTTAATCTTGACCATCCATGCATGATTTGGATTTATAGTTCTGATTTTAAATAATAATTAAAGATTTCTCGCTTGATATGCCTTATACACACTCATCCACATGCAAGCATATCACTGACAATCTATAGGTATATAATATACAAGCACCTGCTTCCTGAATTTTATTACTAAAATTTCTATGTGAAGAAGAAGAATGTTGCTCTTTCCAGTGCTTGACCCAATATAAATGTAAATTACTCAATGTTCTTGCAGGAAGGGTTTGCATTTGCCCATTGCACTACTTGCAAGGCTCCATACCATTTGCGTGTTCATGGTGCTTATAGACAATGGCGTACTTTCAAATTTCGGTTTTTTGTAACCCGAGACATTTTGCTTATATTTCTGGCTGTTCAGCTTGTAGGTGAATTGTTTCGATTCTCCTAGCCATGTAGAAGCTTATTCATATATAATTAATGAATTCCATGTAATGTTCTAATTCTACATGGCAACACCTTATTTCTTTTGTCTGCAGGTCATTGCTTCACTTGCTTATTTGGTTTACCAAATAGATGGTTACGAGAAGTATTGGCTTCGTCTTGTTTGGGGTTTTGGTAGTGAGCTGAGCTTTTACTATATATGTGGTAAATTGCTATGGACTTGAGCAGTAGTCATCAAAATGCTTATAGCAAGTATTGCTGTTACTATTTTTTTTTGTTGGGTGGTAGTGGTGGTAAATTTTGGTATTGCTTAATTTCTTTTATTCGCAGTTGTTTTATCCATACATAGGATGATGCTGGCTCTGTTGATTTCATTTTGGTTTTGTCAAATGTAGGAGCACTGGTGTTTTTTTTGTTGCTTGGCCTGTCTGGGTGCTTTATTACTTGTTCTGATCCAAGAATTCGCAGTGATTTGGGTCAGCCTTGTCGAGAAATATGTCTTTGTTGCTGTCAACCTGGGTAATAGCTCTGCTTTTAAATATTCATGAGCCTTTGACACTGTTAAAACACACAAGTATACTCGTAAATCTTAACAACTTCTTGAATCATCATATATTTACTTTTTGCTTTTTTTAAAAAAACATTTTATGATCCAGAAACTATGCTTGGATAATTTCCGTTATATTGGAGACCCTAATTTGCACTAAGGAATACTTATGAACTTCAGCTTTTTAAAAAACATAAAAATGTAGCTCTTATATAATACATCCTTGGACATGCTAAATATAGAGAGTATGCTGCTTCATGGTATATTTGAATTTTGAAGTATATGTCAGTAGAAAGTCTGTGATCCACAATGGTAGTGACTAAGGTTGGTATTGTATTGTTTGTTTCCATTGCAGAGTTTGTGCTGATCGTCATTTGCATGGTACTCCTTATATGTACGGTACTCCTTATATGTCGACTGATTGCAATGCATGCTGTGAGAATTGTGGAACTGAATGCTGTGGTTGCACTTGCATGAGAGGTTCTGAGGACGAAGCAGGGCTACCATTATTATTCATAATGGTTTTGTTTTTTCTGGTACTCTTTGCTGTACTTGGGATATTTTACAGTGTATTAGTGGCTACAATGATAGGACAACGGATATGGCAGCGTCATTATCACATACTTGCGAAAAGGATGCTAACAAAGGTGCCCATGCCTTACTTTATTGTCTTTTGCACATTTGGTACAGTGCAGTTAACCTTCAATTAGTGTTTCACTGCAGCTGCTGAGTCAACTTAAATACCTTTTTGATATGTACAACTAGCCTATTTAGTGATTTCCTTAGTCTACTGAGGAACGTATATAGAAATTGCTGCAAGATGTAATGAGAAGGTTTTCTGCTTGTTTGGCCTTTAAATCCAAGATAATATATATCTGCAAAGATTTTATTATTATGGGAGGAGTAGCCTTTATCCTCTTTCTTTCTTCTTCTTTAGTCATTTAGACTGTTTAGCGTTAGAGTATTATTAACTGAAAGTATTGTTTTCTGATGGTTCATGAGAAATTTACTTTTGTGGACTTGATGAAACTCAGGAGCCCAATGCAGTGACTGGTTTTAAGGGCACAGTAGTGCTGCAATTAAGTCACGGCCCTAAGATATGGAAGGTATATTCAAGAAAAGGGGAAAGTGGGAAACGTAAAGTTGTAGGGGGAGAGGCGATTATGCTGAGTGAAAATTGGGTGGGGCTCAAAGCAGTAGAAGATGGGAGGTGGTTATGAAGAGTGCAGGATCGTAGCTGAGGGAAGGGGAGAGCAAGTTGGTTTATCAGCCGTAGGCTTGGGCAGGAAGTTGGCATCCATCTTCTCGTGATCTTCATAGCCCTGTTTTGATTAACTTCTTAATAAACACTTATAAAAGAAGAAATGACATAATGAATTAAGCTTTTTTAAGTTAAAATCAACTTTTTGGATAAGTTAAATGTGACAGTTTCTATAGAAGTTGAAGTGTATAAGTTAATTTTAACTTACAGAAGTTTAATTCATCTTCTTATTTTCTTCTACTTTAAATGCTTATTGAGAAATTTATCCAAACATGACCTTATTTTTTCTCTCTTCTTGAATATTCTGCTTAATTTCATTTTCAACTGATATACTTTGTGTTTATCAATTTGAGTTCAATATAATCTCCTCTATATCACTATTTTTTTGGGTTCGTATTAGGCTTATACTGAATATCATGGACTCAAAATCATCTTGCAGTGTAATATTCAAACTGGTTGGGGCATCTTTTTCCCTCCAATGTGGGTAGTGTAAATCTGGCACATTGAAACAGTGAAACCTATGACCTAAAAATCATGCAATCCCCTTGCCTCTAGTGGTTTTTAATATTGATATTCCCATGTATGAAGTTAATTGCATACTTGATAGGTTATTAAACTGTACTCTTTAATATTCAACCATCATCTTGAATTCTTGATTATGAAACTGTTTTGTTTATCATAGGAGTATGTCGTTGAGAACATTGATGGAGAGATAGCAGGGCCTAATTGGACTCCTCCACCCCTCCCCCAGGAGCATGTACGGCAGCTGAAAACATTGGGCCTCCTATGAGTTTGAAGGAGTCATCTACCTGCTGAGGAGAATGACAGTGGCGGTAAACTGACACCTTGCTTCGTAGTTTGGCCCTTGTCAGGGAGATATGCAGTTAACTGATAAAATTATGAGTCACTTAAGTGACTCAGATCACTTAGGTTTGACTTGGATAATTGTTCTAGATTGTGGAAATTTATGAATTTCTGTTTTGTCTGCAAATGTAAAGAAATGGAAGGGAATTCTAAGAATATATCTAATTACAAATGTACAGTTCAGGATCTTGATATGTTTTATATTAGCATTAAATCAACCTTGCTATGTACGGATTTTCTCTCAAAACTTTAGTCATTTACTTTTTATTATTTTATTTTGCTACTAAATTTTAACATGATTTATCATTTGATATAGTATGTTATTATTAATCCTAATTGCTAACATCCTAACATTTATAATTATTTTAGAGTTTAAATATAGTTTTAGGTTTTTAAAATATAGTCTCTTCATTTTTTTAGACTTTTATCTGGTTGTTTGTAGGAAAAAAAGTAAATGATTGTTACATTTTTTTACCAGTAGAAATGAAAAATATTTAAAGATAAATTAATTAATTCTGAGAACATGTTTACAAATATTCAAAACATATTTAAGCCATTTTTAATATATAAAAGTTTAAGTAATGATAACAATCAAGTTGAAAACATTAAGTTTTTGGTTCTTAATGTTTTTACTAATTTTACTTAGTTCCTCAACAAAAATTTTAGGGCATTTAGTCCCTATATTTGTATTCTGTTAATAGTTTTAGTGTTTATTGTCATGTAAAAACATATTAACTTGTGATGTAACCTTCACCTTGTTAATTTAGTGACTTGTTATATCATTAAGGATTTTGATAGAGAATTCACATAATTTTTAAATAGTTATAAATTCTGGAAATTAACTTCAGGAATGTCATTGAAAAAATACTTTCGAAAATCTTCAAGTAACATTTTAAGAATTATTTTTTGAATTTCTATCATATGTGAATAAAAAGGTCAAATTTATTGAAGAAGAGGATGGTAGTGAAGGAGAAGAATGTGTGGGAAAGTTCACCAAAAAAAAGAATGTGTGGGAAAGAATAAAATGAGAGAAGAAATGTTAGTAGACAAAGAAAAGAGAGGAGAGGAAAGGGGTGCACTGGTAAAAGGGAAAGAGGGAGGATGTGTTTATGAAGGAGAAGGGAGAGGGAAGCAGGGAGGGTATTTGGGTATTTAAAAATTTACGAAAAAAAAATATAGGTGTGTAGAGAAAAAGGAGTGCAAACAGATAGGGCTTCAGTAAATTTTTAGCCTGTAGAAACAATTTTTGTATGATAATTTTTTTAAAACAAAACTTTAAATTTAGTGACTGTACAACCATGGATTTTAACCTGCACCTCATGCAGTTCTTTTTTTTGAGGAGAACCTCATGCAGTTCTTAAATGAAAGCCAGAACATCTAATGATGTGCTTCGAAACTTGTTTCACCGGCATCGAATGGACCGTTTGCACATTTTAATGCAAAAACATAGAAGAATAGGAATTGTAGGAATACAAACACATACTAATTTCTTGGGCATATTTTGTTTAAGAGCATGTTTTTTATTTTCTTTTAAAAGTTTAAATAAGAAATAGTGAAAATAGAAAATAATGAAAAATTGTTTTTACTCTTTCTTGTATAAACTTTTAAAAATAGAAAATAAAATTAAGATGATATTTTGATAGTTAAAAAATAAAAACAAAAAAAAACTATTTTTTTAAAATCAAACAATTATTTTTCTTTGCCGTCTGTCTTCCTTCTAGTCTCCGATTATAGGCCCTACCACTCCTTGCTTCTCAAGCTGTTGCTCGTTGGTGTTGGTGACATGTCTTCTGTGGCAATTGCCTCGTCATCAGTTTGAGAAAGTTAAAGATTTGGGTCTGTTTAAATAATCTTTTTCATAAACACTTTAAAAAAAATGAAAAAAAATGAAAGACGAATACAAAAAAAAAAAAAGTGCGACGAAGGCATTGTACAATTGATTTTATATAACGAGTTTACAATAATTTTCTTCAATTTTTTTGTGGTCAAATTTTTTTAACATTTTTTTTCTCTTTTCTCCTTCCTAAATTGTAAAATTTGTTATACAAAATTTAATGTTCATTGAATACTATCCATATCCATATTTAACATATAAAATTGAATAATCAGAGCCGAAATGGGATGTTGACCCAGAAGGAATGGATTAGCGTTAATTAATGATTATATTTACTTATTGTTAGAAGATATGATCATATAAATTTAATAGATATAATAATTATAAAATTGAAAATAAATTTAATAGTTAAAGATATAATTAAAGATAAATCTAATAGATATAATAATTATATAAAATCAGAATATATTATTCGATCTTCTAACACTTATCGTATCACAATAGAATTGAATGGCCGCAACTTTGTGGCATTGCAGGAGATCCTGAACTAGATAAGGGAAAAGAGAAAAGGCTAAATCATGTTTTCTTTTTTGCTCAATTTTCACGATAATAATTCTTAAAAAGAATATCAAAAAGTACATAATATCTTGTTAACAAGTATTTTAAGGAGATGTTAAAATTTTAAGAATATTTAAAGGAAGAATATAAGATTGAGTATATTAAGAATTAAAAAAATTATATACTTTATTTAATACTATCTGTCATATTTAAACTCTTGGTAAGCGTAGCAAGAAACTGAGAATACTCAATGGAATATGCTAATAACTTGAAGATATCTAAAAAAATGAAGTAACTTTTGTGAATTACCAAACTTGGAGTCTTGAACGGATGAAGCGATGAAGGAAAAGAAAGGACGAAGGGACCACTAAGGTGCGCTTTTCGCGTCTAAAAATAGTAATAATTGATCGGAAAGAGACTTGGGCATGTCACATGTGCATGCTGGATACCATAAGCTGAGCTTAGATCAAAGTGTTATCAAATGGAAAATTTATGTAAACTTGAGAAAATTTTATAAACCGAACTCCGATACTTAATTTCTAAATTTGTAAGACTTCATTTTATATAAAAATAATAATAAAATATTTATAAATAATATACTAATTAAATATTTTAATAATATAATAAAATAAAATAATAAATCATAAATTTTATAATACTTAAATAATTAAATTTATTAATATATTACTATTAGATAATAGCTTACCTATATTATAGTAGTAGTAAAACATTTTTATCGAGAATTTAATGTCATTAAAAAATAAATATTTGATGTTACTAATAGCGAGAATCTTTCTATTTGAAAACAATACATTAAACAGAAGTACAATGGATAATAAATAAATAAAAAACAACAAAAAAATAACTAATGTTTTTTTGTCTAATCTTTTTAACTCATTGATTCGATAGTAAAACAAACAATCTAACAAATTTATTTAGAATTTATTTAATCTACTAAAAAATTTATACACAAATCAACTCATAGAAAGTTAGACTCGATAAATTAAAGAATTAACTTAACAACCAACTTGATAGCCATAATTTTGTCTCTATGCACATACATACACCGTTACATTACATGGCCCCTGCCCCACTTTTCAACTTTTCATCATATTCCACATTCAATGGGCGCCCCCACTAACCTAAATAAAATACCATCAATTCTCAAAACAAACCATGGCAAATACTACTAGGTGTTATCAAGAAATTGGTTAAGAAATTCTTTTATTCAAATTTATAAAATTACAAGTTGTTGATGGTTTTTTTTAAGTTTTATTTTTATAATAGATATTTTTTCTTTTTAATTTTTTAATTAATATTCTAAAGAGATTGATTAGCCAAACCCAATAATAAAAATATAGAAACAAGGTGCCCCACCCACAAAAAGTGTATTGAGAAAACAGACGAACCAAACCCACCAGCGGCAAACAACAACAACAACAAATTCACCCTCATTCTTATCCAAAACACTGTTGGTTGAGACTTCTTATAAATTGCTTTTGTCAAGCAAAAAACAAAGCAACAACCTTTTAAGCACAACACATCACACAGTGAGAGAGGTATACGTACGAGGATGTCTGACATTGCTATGTTGGTGGCGGAGGAGTATGAGAGGAGGGTCAAGAGTTTAAGAAAGGCCGGTGGTGGTGGAACCGGAGCGGGGGAATTTGACATGGTTTCTTGTGTTTCGGTGATGGTGTCTAGGCTCAAGGAAAAGAAGCAGCTTCTTCAATGGGTTTGGGAGCCCAAGACCCAAGTTGCCATGGCTGCTTCCAACAGCTTCTTCTCTGCTTAAACAACTCATTCATCAACTCCTCTGGACTCTGACGTGCTTGGTGATTGATTGTTGCAACCAATTGTTATCTAGTTTTTCCATATTCTAATTTTCATGAAATATTGTACATAGCTATGTTTTGAATTTAAATCAAAGGCAAAGCATTATTCTGTTTCCTTAGATGTTAAATTTAGAAAACAACATCATTGCAAAGTATTTATCTGTTTTGATGATATTTATTGGAAAACTTGAGTATAGTCTTTTCTTCCATCGGTGTGTTTGGATTAAATCCAATTTTTCTTTAATTAATTTCAAATTCCAAGCTGAAAGTCAAAGAAGAAAGAGTTGCCACCATTTTTAAAACTTTTCACCATAATTTTGTGGGGCTGAATTAATTCCATTAACTATTCAAATACACTATTAGTAAAATTTCTCAATCAAATCTTTTTTTTTTCGTGTACGATGAAATCGTACTCAATCCATTCTAATCAACATAATAAGAGAGTTATGAAAAAGTTATGTTTGTATTTTTCTATTTTTATAAATAAATAAATATAAAAGTATGCCCTTTTTTTTTACTTGATTTTGCAGGATTTTTTGTTTGCATTTCGGTGGGCGCCCCTAGACCCTAGTCCAAATGAGGAGTTTTATTTTTTGTGGACGATTGGAACATAAACTTGCAAAGAAGTGAAGGCGGTTTAACTTTCACTTGCACGCATTTCAGCAAGTTTGGCGTTGGCGACAACTAATAATGTGGGTAACAAACAATCAAACATATGATGTAATCTACTAAAATATAGGATTATAAAATATCTCTCTCGGTAAAAGGATTTTTTTTTTTAATGTCTTGTTAGTGGACTGGTGATGGTGGTATATGTCTCTTTCCAATCAGAAAAATACAAGAATTTTCACTCTTTTTTTGTTGCACTTGATTTGTCCTACTCTTTACGAATTTCTTTATAATGCTGGATGTAATTTCTTCCACGTCGAGTAATGGATAACAATAATGATAAACTCGTGATTCCTTCTGAAATGAATTACAATAATGATAAGCTTGAAATTTCTCCGGATTCACCATAATTTACGTGGGTATTCAAGCTAGCCTATGGTGTTTAGCTTGTTTTGTTTTGGCCCATGATTTTCCACCAACTTTTTTTATCTTCTCACCCCCAGTAATTTTGTGAAACTCCTATTCTATCCCCTCCCCTTACCTCATTCGTTAGGCACCCCTGGCTTGTTGGGCCCTCTTTGCATAAAAATAAAATAAAATAAAATTCGTTAGGCACCCCTCAACTCCACCTTTTCATTTTCTTCAAACGTCTTCAGACTTTTTCTTCTAAGAGCATTGCTCTTTCTTGTTTTCCACTGACTTCTCCACGTGAATTTTCGCACATTCATTGCTTTTTCTCTGGAGGTGTTTTGTTTATTATTTATTTTTTGTGTGAAGTAGATTTGACGAAAACCAGTTTCCGTTAGATCAAGATACACAATGAAACTTGGTTTTCCACAAAGATATTTTTGTAATAAAAAATAGGTAGAGAGTGGGAAAATCAAATAGAGGTATGGGAGTATCACATGCATTTGTTTCACACATCAGCGAAAAATGAATACATGAAAACCCAAGATGCCGGATGACAAATAAAAAAACAAAAACAACTCGTAGTTATATTATAAATATAATTTTAATTTTTTTAGAATAGTTATTTTATGAAGTTGAAAGTTCAATCAGAAGAAAAGTATAATATAATAATATAACCATAAATTAAAATACAAACTTATAATTTGATATAATCTCCTGTTTTATGTTGTTTTAGAATTTATAAATTATTTTTCGCTATCTTGGGCTATAAGTTTATTGGAGTAATGATGAATAATATGAAGAATACAAATTTGAGAAGCTTATCTCTCCTGTCTCCCCCACCCCCACTTTTTTGTTTTTTTTATCTTTCTACGTTGGGCTGGACCTTTTTATTTCCTTTTTATATGTGATATTTTTAAGTTAAGGTTATTGCTATTGACACGCTCCTCATTGCTATTTAAACCTCCCAACCAAAGAGAAAATTGCTAAAATATTCTTTTGGCATTTAATTTGAAATACCTGGTCAGAAAAATAATTGTGTTTATTACATTTAGAGGAGTACTAGCAATACACTCCTTTATAAATTTTTCCTTATTGATTAAAATGTATTAAAAATTATAAAATCAAAAGAGAGAATCATTAATTAAGATGTAAAACTCACTGAATTTGGTGATGCTTAATAAATTTTCACCAATGAGAGAAAATATGTTCAAAAGAGTGTGTCTAGCATTTCTTTTAAATATTTAATACAACAAAAATAAAATTTTGTTGTGTTGTATGTTTTAAAAAACTTAACAAAAACTTATTTTCGATCGGTCAAAATTTAAAGTGACTTCCGAAATTTGCCGATTTCAAACAAAAAATATAGACGAAAAAGAAACAATGAAAGTTACAAATTTAAATTTAACCCACACGTTAATATTGTTATTGACTTTCAGATAAATTCAATCCAATTTTAATCCTATTTACTCTGCGTATACAATCTTACTCGTTTGACACTTATCAAATTAAATTCACTGATCATGTAAAATTTATACCTTAAAAAAATTGAATTCATTGATCTTGTAAAATTTCTAGCACGGAGATCTACTATTACAAGAAATTAATGTCAAAGACAACATAAAAAGTAAAACCAACGTAACATAGGTGTTACCAAACAAGTGGGTTCCTTCATTAACACTACAACAACAAATTGACAGTTTGGTGATACACTAGAACTTTTATTTTTCGAAAATGGAGCGTGCAATTTTTCCGTTTGTGGTTGGACACTTAAATTAAAGGGATGGGCAAGCAGTTATTTTTGGGAAAAAAGGGTTCACAATTCAGTTCATAACACTGCTCAGCTCAATCGAAACAGAACGAAAAAGATGGCCACCAAATGGTGCATGCATTGAATGATTTGCCGCAAAAGTTGCTTATAATATAACCTTGCATTGAATTGTCTCTTTAAACCAAGAAAAGCACATAGTTAAATCCGCATAACTATCCGAGTGATATGAAATTATGAATAGTGGAAAACATTGTCACTTGGTAAACAATGATTATATCCCATGCAAATGCATGCATTATTATCTCGACTGAACATTTTAACGATAATTTGCTTTTGTCGTACGTTCTTCAACCGACGCCTAATGGGGCTAATAATAATAGGGAACCGACAGACACAGTTTGAAAATAAAAAAATTATAAAGATCATAGTTTGCTAGCAATTTAGCTCACCACCTCCCCCTCAAACCTTTTTTGAAGAATTTCCATTCATAAACCGAGAGGAAACAAGAGCAAGAAGAAATTATTACGTGGTTCAGAGTTATAAAATTCTGACTAATTTCTTTGTGATAAATAAATTATCTATTTTTTTAATTTATAAAAAAGTTAATAATATATCATCATCACATGAAGACTGGTAGAAATCAGATGATCTCATACGCTCTATAATAATTTTTTACATAAAAGGCACTAGGAATGCACTTTTGCAAGATAAAATACAGAACAATAACCATTAATTAGGATATTTAGTAGTTGAAATCTTAACAACTTCATATATTTTTTTATGTATATTTGTAAATTATAAAAAAAAATTAATAGTAAATTCCAAATCAACATATTTCCCTAACACACTTTATTAGAGTCTGTTCGGTAAGATCTATATCGTTTTTTTTTTAAAAGAAAAGAGAAAAAGAGAAGAAAAAAAAAACCTTGGTGGTCCAGACAATTTGAACGCATATGAAAGCAGTACAAGTGTCCCATGGCCCCCATTCAAAGTTAAAAAGTTTATAGCTATGCATCCCCTTGGCCCTACTAAATTCAAGTTGCTCAGCTAACTCTGCTTCGCGTGGCAGATTTATGTTCTTGAAGAATAAAAGTTCACGATAATTATTAGGTGAAAATAAATGTGCTTATAATAAATGTTAAGTGTTAAAAATGTAAAAGAGTTTAATATAATTAAATAACAACAATCATACATAGAGATTCTTTTATTTTAAACATCTTATTAATATTTTTTTATTTTTTATTTCTCTCTTCTTAATATATCATAAATTTTATTATCTCTATATTTTTTTTCTCCCTAAATGTTGGATAACATATTAGATGTTCATTAAATATTTTGTATTCAATAATTTGTTTCATTAGTTTTTTTAATCGGTTAATGTTAATTTGTTAACTTTTATTAATGATTGAAGAAAATTCAAATACATGACATCTTTTTCCATCTTTTTTTTTTACTGCCAAATCAATTTTATAATTAATTTCATTAGTTTGTAGCATTTCGTGAAAGTTACTTCAATTGTGCTTGGCAATACTTTTAGGATAGCTGCTAAATTATTTGACCATCTTAAAAGTTTATCTAACCAAAATAGGCCTTTGAGTTTATAAATTTTAATATATCTTGTGGCATTTTCGTAGTGTCATTTAGGTTTTACTTTATTTTCAATCCTTATAAAATAGCATGTTTTTCATATTAGTCTCTATAAATTTCTACAAGTACTTTTAGTTCTTACAATTTCCGCCCATTTTTCACAGTGAAATTTCCTCCGTTAACATAATCTTCGCTGTTGAATTAAAAAAAAGTTGATACTCTAGTATTTATAAAATTATCATTTTAGTCCCTAAAAATTAGAGATAAGAAAAAATTTCAAAGAATAAAATGAAAAACCATAATTTTATAGGGACTAAAAGTGCTCACAAATTTTTTCACGTCAATGACTAGGACAATATTTCTAACGGGAAAAATGTAAGGACTAAAAGTGTTTGTAAAATTTTATAGGAACTAAAATAAATAAAAAATACTATTTTAAAAATTAAGTGTAAAAATTTTTTTAAATGGTATTTAAAAGTAAATTAAAAAATATTTTTATAATAATTTTCAGTTTTCAAAATTTTTAAAAAAACTGAATTGGTTTATTTTGGTACACCAAGCTTGTTAGAAGACATGGAGCTTAGCAGTGGTGCCTTGGCTTCAGCGTGGAAGTGCGTCTCTATCAATAGAAATACACTATTAGTCGTGACAATGTTTTTTTTTTTTTTTTTTGTCCTTTTTGTTGACATCCTTTGCAAAATTGTTGTTTGATCAACGCTAAAATAGCCACTGGCGACAGGTTTTGATGATTATAGTAGACGTAGTTGACGTTAATATGCGTTTTTCTGGTAGTTTATACATGCACACACACGCAATATATGTAAACAAGTTCTCTTTGAGTTGTTAATGTTAAGCTTATAAATTTTAGGTTTAATTCATTTAAATACTTAAGTTAAATTTCAAATTGAAATTTAAGCAATCAAATTTAAATAATTTACAAATAGATAGTTTCATTTATATTGGTAGTCTTAATCATGAAGGGATTCTACTGAAAACTTCATAATCTACTGTGCTATTTTTCGATGACTAAAATAGAATTTTGATTTCTTATTCATATTTTAGGTTTTAGTTTAGTCCAATAAATCTAAAATTTTCACTTTTGTCTCTAAAAAAAATTGATTATTTCATTAGTTTTTCACATTAATTTAATTTGGTAATACGTGACAAATTATAAAATATGTCACATTAGTCAAATTAATATCGTTAGTGTAAAAATTGAAAAAAAAAACTAATTTGTTCTAATAAACACAATAAAAAATTTTGGTGAATTTTTTTAAACTTAAAAGATTAAATTAAAACTTAAAATATAAATAAAGATGAAAATTATATTTTAACTTTTTTTAAATAATTACTATGGTATTTTTTAGAGTAAATTACACATATCTTTTATGATGTTTAAGGAAATTATGTACGTTTTTTTCTCTTTCTGAAAAACTTACACATATTTTTCTTTATATTTAAGAAAATTACATATGTTTTTTTTTTTTAGATTTAAGAAAATTACACACACTTTACTTTTGATTTAAAACCTACACAAAATCCATAAAATATCGTTTAAACATTTGATAGAAGAATACATCTCAACCTCTTAAACAAAGTTATCTTCAATTTTGGCGTTTCCATTTTCCAAATTCAAATCACAAGACTAATCTATATATTTAATACAATTTTTGAATGCTTGACTTGATTCTTTTTTCAAAATATACTTCGAAGTCAAACTTAGCTTTAAATATGTGAGTAGACTTAACTTTAAATAGGTTAGTTAGCCTCATCTTTTAAATAGATTAATAAGTATATAACCTCTTAAACAAAGTTAGTTGTGAAAAAAGTTATTATAAAATTTTCCATTTACGTAAAAAGTGATCTAAAATTGTTTAAATTCAAAATTAATTCTAAATTATCTAATACGAATCCAAACACCGAGACGTAAATTTTTCTTGTTGGCCACCATATAAAGTTCAAAAAAAGGGTGGAGCTCCATAATGCAAGGTTTGAATTTGCACTTGTACAATGGTACATATGTACCAAGCTATCCTAGTGTACCCAAAACCGTATTTACTACGCAGGTGAAACAGTAGCAAATAAAGGGAGAAGGAAAATGAGTGTGGTCCTGCCTGGAAAATTAGGAGATAATGATAAGCTATTATGCATTAAAAGCAACACTGACAAGTCAACAACTCGAACACTACCACTCTAATTCTATAACTATTTTTGTCTGTGTTGTGGGAAGCTATACTCACTCAATCAACTTTCTTTCTCAAATTTGCAGGAACTGTTTATTTCTCCTTAATTATGCAAAAATTGCATAGTAGTTGTACTGTGTAAACCTGGGAGGTTAAAAGTTAAAATGAGTGCAGACAGCTAATTCCTGTGCTCTTGCATGTGACTAGCTCTGCGTTGTGGGGACTTAAAAGGTTGCTCTGTCTAACCTCTGAGATTGTCACCACCAATAATACGAGGAGTCACTTGTACATGCATGAACAAATCATTTAACCTTTTCACCTACCCATTTATTATTGTATTAAGGAGGGTCTTGGTAGAATTTCAATGTCTATCTACTAGTACTACTACTTGTACAATACTACAGTTGTAGTTGAACAAAACAACTTGGGTTTTACTCCATGGGAATATGATGATATACATAACTTTTAAGGGGTTGATTGATCGTGGAGCAAGATAAAGATTATTAAGCTCAGTCCTTACCCCTTTCTTTGGGATAAGTTAAATATAAATTTTTCTGTAAATATTGTTTGAGGCCAAAAGCTTTCGCAACTTTCCTTGTCTTGAACTGAGACATTATCCCCTCTCCTTAAATTTTCGATAAAAGAAAAAAAAATAGCCTGCTCAAATACATCTCCGTTTTGGGATATTTCGATGTGGACTCCGAAGCATCAAACTAAAATCGTTTCCAAATTTTAGCAAACCGAAATTCAAAGAGTAAAAAACAAGGTATTATGCAGAATATATAGCAGGGAAAGTAGTTAGAATCTTTCTTTTACTATATATAACCTTGAATCTAAAAGACTAATTGATACATCAGTTTATGGAACTAGATCAGAGATATCTGCGCAAAGTGCTACCACCCCTTAATGCAGATAACAAAAAGATAAGCTGGTCATCATTCCCATCATATTCTGCCTGATTCTGAAGCAGGTTGTAGTTGGCCACAACATCATCTGGGAGCACCTGGTTCCTGCAAAGTGGGCAAGTAGCACAGTATTGTTGCAACCACTGGTCCAAGCAATCCTTGTGAAATGTGTGTCTGCAATTGAGGTTCCTCACTTTCTCCCCTTCCTGGAATTCAGATAAGCACACTCTGCAATCTATGTGTTCTGCCTTCAATCTTCTATTGAACTGAATAGTGGGGTTCTTCTCTTCGATGAAATTGAGGTATTGGGTGGTGGAAATTGGATGTGTATCTGACTTAAGGTACTGGATGATGAAGATAAGTTGTATTAGCATGTATGTTAATAGAACTATTGCCTTGGCATAAAGCTGATACAAGAACTCACACACAGACGTCATGGCTTGGCTTCTACTACTTCTAGCTAAATGCTAAATCAGTTCTTCAATGCACGCACGACAAATTTTTTTCCTTTGTAAAACAATGAATGCTCCCAGGCGCACAATTATCTCATTTATAACTTATAAATAGAGGCGTGTCGTCTAGTTTTTTTATACATACCCACCACATGTATTCTTTATGAAATAAAGATATGTATAGATAAACTCAGAAATATTTGTAGAAGAAAATAAGAAAAAGAAATTCTGAAAGCTAGAATGCTTAAGTAAACTATTATTTTTTTCATATTAGTTTCTTTAAAATTAATTTTAATTTATGCATAAATTAATTTTAACTTATAAAAAAGTTTTTCATTTTTTTTCTAATTTTCTTCTTATACAACTGCTTTTGAAGAAGTTCATACAAACATGCCTTAGTTATTTATTACAACTAATACTTAGGATTTGTATTTCAGATCATTAATTTAAGTTAGAGCAACTTGTATTAATTAATTCACATGCTCGATATTTTTTTAGTTGAAATATTTTCACCTTTAAAATTATAAAACTAGATAAAACTTAGATGCAATCCATAAAATGTTTTTGGTATTATTTTCCAATTAGATTTGGTGTTTTATCCCTATAATCCGTATGATAAATGTTTACATTGAATGTAAGTATAGGTTTTCAAGTAGTCACTCCAATTCTAATTGGAAAACAATACTAAAAAGATTTTAAAAGAATTATTTCTAAGTCTTGTTCTACTATAAAATATATTTTATTTTATGCTTTTGTTTTGAAAATATACAAAGAAAATAATAAGAGTTTGGAAAACATTTACCATCAGTAAAAAAATTTAAATGAATAAAATTATTTTTAACAGTGTAACTTTTAAATTAATTATTATTATAAAAAATAATAAATTTATCATATGTATTAATTTTTTTATTGAACGATAATATAAAAATTCTTTATAGTAATATAGAGGATTTATTATTTATTGGTAACAAAAGTATTTTTTAAAATCTCATTTTGTATTCACAATTTATTTTATAAATGATTAAAATGAAAATAATGTTTCTATATGGGGGAATATCAACTAAAAAATATTTTTATTTTTTTCCCGTTCTCTATAAAAGGAATGTATATATAAGATATAATGTGTACTTGTGTTCTTTATTAGTAGTTTTTTTTTTTTTCTGTTATTGTTTGTTCTGTGACTATATAACTTGGTCCCATGTCATCCCAGGTAGGAAAGTGGACAACTACCACTATTTCAGAGGGCGTAGCTACATTTCCGCAAACATTTGTTTGTGTAATTATTATTATTATTTGAACTTAAGAAAGAACTTCCATGTTATGTAATTATTGTTTGTACAACTATTTTTCGGTTATTGGTTGTTTTAAAAGGAATGTCTTTACTTTTCTTTTGTATAAAATGCAATGTAATGTGACGTACAGAATCTAATGGAATATATAGAATTTGGGCAGATTAAGTTACAATTAATTATTATTATATATCCCTAAAAAAATGATATTATTATTATATGAATTCTTTTGATAAAATACATAGAATGTAATATAAAATTTGTTTTAATGAAACTTCATAAATTAATTGAAAATATTTCAGTCCTATGTCACTTTATTACCAAACACATGTTGTGGGACGCACTAGTTCAATAAATTCCTACACGCTACGATTAGGTGATATAAATTGAAGTGTCTAGTTGTCATCTAACCTGTATTGCTTCTATTTTTCCAAAAATATACATTTTGGATTCGGTCCTATGACAATGTTTGTAAATACTTAGTCCAATTACTTAAAATGGATTTCGACAAAAAAAAAAACATAGATACTTACTTTAATAATTTTTATATGACCTTAATTATTAAATAGATTTTAAGAAAAAGGCAGAAATAAAACTTACACACAATATTATTTTGTAAAATTTAAATACGAGATGATACATTTTCAGTGCAACAACCAATATATAGAAATCAACATTTAGGCAACAAAATTATTGAAATATTAAAATATTGTTTTTTAAAAAAACAAATAGACCAATAAACTGGCTTAACTGATTTTTCAATCCAATTGGGTTATGTTAAATAAAAAATTAAATCTCATTTCATACTTCATATTTGATGAGTCTCACTTATGAATTCATTGTTTAAAATAATTTTAATCAATAATAAAGCATGTTAGGAGGGATATTTTAGAAAGTATTGCTAATACTTTTCAACAAAGTCAAAGGCATTTAGCTAAATAAAAAATCTAAAGTTTTATCTCAACCTCAAGCTAGATCCTTCATTTGGAAATGCGCAAAGACTTTATTAAAAACTAAAAATAGGTTACTTAAATAAACTGAATTTGTTCATTTTTGGTAAACTAAACTTGTTACTTTCTCCGTTCCATAATAACGGTGGTCTTAATTTTTTTTTTATACAAGACAAAAAAAAATTAATGATAAAATGAAAAAAAAAATCACAATTTTATAAGAACTAAAAGTGTTTACAAAAATTTTCACCTAAAAAACGAAGTTAATGACTCGGACTATATTGCTAACGAAAAAAAATATATAGACGGAAACTACTCATGAAATTTTATAGGAACAGAAATAAAAAACATTATTTTAAAAATGTTCAAATGACTTATTTGATTATTTAACTTTTTTTTGTTTAGTTTAATCTTTTATCTTTTTAAAAGTTTAATTTAATCTTTTATCTTATTTTTTTTCTTCAGTTTAACCCTTTTATCTTTTAAAAAATTTATTTTGATCATTTATTTATTTTTTGTTTAGTTTAATCTTTCCGTTCGTTTAAAATTGACATTGTTAATCATTTAAAAATAAATTTGTTTTATTAAAAATGAAATGAAGGGAAAGGGAAAAAAATTAAACAAAAAAATTCATTTTCAAATGATTGATGATATCAATTTTAAACTGAAGGACCAAACTAAAAAAATTAAGATAAAGAATCAAGTTTTAAAAAAGATAAATGACTAAATTGAAAAAATAAAGAAGATAAAATACTAAATTAACTTTTTAAAAAACTAAAGAATCAAACTGAAAAAAATAAATTAAAAAATCAAATAGTTCATTTAGCATTTAAAAATTAAACGCTACATTTTTTAAAATGGTATTTAAAAGTAAATTAAAAAAAATAAAATTCATAGAATGTAATGTAAAATTTGTTTATTGAAAATTCATAAATTAATTGACAATAGTTGAGTCCTATATATGTCACTTTATAACCAAACACATGTGTTACTGTTGTGGGACGCACTAGTTCGATAAACTCCTACACACTACGATTTGGTGCTATGAATTGAAGTGTCAAGTTGTCATGCAACATGTCTTGCTTCTATTTTTTCAAATATATACATTTTAGATTCAGTCCTATGACAATATCTGTAAATACTCAGTCCAAATACTTAAAATGGATTTCACCCAAAAATAAATATGGATACTTGTTTTAATATTTTTTTATAAGATTTTAATTTTTAATAGCTTTAATGAAAAAGACAAACATAAAACTTACACAAAATATTATTATGTAAATTTTAAAGACGAGATCATAATTTTTTTTTTCAATACTAGAACAACCAATATATACATTCAATTAGGCCTAAAATATTATTTAAAAAATAAATAAAATGAACTATGCCATTGAACTGGCTCAACGTAATGTTTTCAACCCAATTGGGTTATGTTAAATAAAACTATAAAAGATAGAATCGAACTAACATTTTCACGATACAATTCATATTTATATATGGAGTAATCTATCCTATAAGAAGACGAATGATAAAATTATACTAATTTAATTTATACAAGGACGAATGATAAAATTATACTAATTTAATTTATACAAATCATAAATGGTAAGTTTATTAATTTTTATAAACTTCTATAATAAATTATCTTAAAAGTCATCTTATCGATTATGTCTAATTGACCGATCATGTTTAAAATTATTGAAAAAGTTTAAATATATGAAAACTTAAAGATGATGTTTAAATGTTGAGAGCAATAAAAGTTTTAAAAAATGATGTTTAAAAACTGATTTAAGTGTTCAAATATATTAAAAAAAGTTGGAAAGAATAAAAATTAAAAGAGTAATGTCTTGAAAATATGAAAATGTTGAAAGCAATAAAAGTTTTAAAAAATGATTTACTTTTAAAATACTTAAAAAGTTAATGAATGAAAGTTTTAAAATGTGAGAGAGTAAAAAAAATGTCTTGAAAAATTTGAAAATGTTGAAAACGATTAAATTTACAAGAAAAAGATTTTTAAAAAGTTTATGCTTAAAAGTAATTTTAACAATATTGTAAAAGTTTAAATACATGAAAATTAGAAGAGTAATGTGAAAATGTTGAGAGCAATTAAGGTTAAAAAAATATGATGTTTAAACAATTATTTGAATGTTTAAAAATATTTAAAAAGTTGAAAAGAATAAAAATTAAAAGAGTAAAGTCCTAAAAAATATTAAAATATTGAGAGCAATAAAAGTTTTTAAAAAGATAATGTTTAAAAAGTAACTAAATGTGTAAAAATAATGTTTAATAAAATTTAAAAAGTTTAAAAATATGAAAAGTAACAATAAAATAATGTCTTGAAAATTTTGGAAATGTTGAGAACGATTAAAATTACATGATAAAGATTTTTTTTTTTAATTTTGCGTAAAATTAATGTTTGACAATATTGCAAAAGTTGAAAGGAAAAAAATTTAAAAATATGAAAAAGTTTAAATTTATAAAAAAAAATTAAAAGAGTAATGTCAGACAAGATATGAAAATGTTGAGAGCAATAAAATTTTTTTAAAAAAAGATGACGTATAAAAATTATTTAAATGTGTAAAAATAATATTTAAAAATATTTTAAAAGTTGTAAAGATTAAAAGTTTAAAAATGGGAAAAAGTAAAACAATGCCCTAAAAAATATGAATGTTGAAAACGATAACACTTACAAGATAAATATTTTTTTAAAAATTATATATGTAAAAGTAATGTTTAATAATATTGCAAAAGTTGAAAGGACTAAAAGTTTAAAAAATATGAAAATGTCGGATGCATCAAATGCTAAAAAATAATGATGTTTCCATAAAGATTTAAATATGTAAACATAATATTTAAAAATATTGAAAAATTTGAAAAGAATAAAAGTTTGAAAAATATGTAAATGTTAAAAAGCGATGACTTAAAAAAATATTTAAAAGATGAAAATAATAAAAGTTTATAGAACAGTAGACTGATTCCACTGAAAAATTAATAAACTGGTTAGGTAATGAATACATAACTCAGAAAATTGATCTAACAATTCAAAACAAGTGATGAGAACTGAGAAGCAATTTAAATCGAAAAAAAAAATCGACACAAATAAAAATTCATTTACAAGATCTAGATATGAATCTATATTATTTAACCTTTTAATATTAATGATTTTTTTATAAGACATGCTAGATACTAGATCTTTTTAGTAATTTAAAACTTAATCTGACTTAGTTTCTTGTAGTTTATAATATTTATTACTAAAAATGTCTCCGTTGATTCAATTTATTCATATATTAAAACTAATTTAATCATCATCAATTTATTCATAATTCAATTATGGTCAAACAAGTAAACTGCCAATAAATGTCTCCGTTGATTCAATAACTACTCTAATTATTAAATGTTGGACCTTCTACAGTCAAACACTATCATACATGCTAACCTGGCCCTTACGGCATGCTTGGTGGAGCTTCTATGGTCAACATACAGCCTCCAAGTGCCAACCTTCTTCCCAGTAACACCACAGGAGAGGCATAAGGACTGTTGTTTTGTTGAAGTTGAACGACACCCTGGTTCCACATTTCATCCTTTAGATATCAATTAGTTTCATCTAATTGACAAAGCTCAGAGTTGGGGGATGTAAAACTGTGAAAGTTGCTCCAATCAACCAAGCACAACATCAAACACAAATTTATATGCGGGGGACGAGAAAGACACTCTGCCTCAGAGTTTCCTTCATCCAATATAATCCAATAATTATTTGACTAGCCAAGTATATACAATACAAGTACATTATCATCAAAAAAATTCCTGGTAAAATATCTGTGAAAACACTACCTTGCTCATGAGAACTCACTGTTCACTCAATCTCAACCAAATTTGTTTAAAGCATTTATAATCTTGAGTTGTAATACTTTCCTTTAACATCCCAGGGACCAGGGAGCTAGCCTGGCTTCCACATATTTGCCAACTCAACCCCGGTGAGCCTACCGTTTGCTCAAAATTAAATAATCTTAAGATTTTGCTTGTTTCAAACAGATCATTTTGATTAAATTCCAGTTACTGCAGGTCTCATATAGAATGCTGATGATTACCATAGTACACCATTCCTGGCAGTTGAAGTGGTCGGAAATTAGGAGGTGCTGGGGCTTGTTGTGTCATTTTTATTGGTTGATGCTGACCTATAGGTGTAGGCTGCTGCTGAGTTATTTGCATTGTCTGATGTGTCAAAGGAACCATTGGACCCACCATATGGGGTGGGGGTGGCCCCAATGGTAATGGTGCGATGCTACCATAACCATAAGAAGAAATGACCCCTCCTGTTGATTGCAAATAATGCTGGGAGGATGAATTACAAAGCATTTGATATTGACCCTGTGATGCAGCAGCTGGATTCTGCAAGGTGGGTTGAGGTACCAAAACCGAAGGATATGAATGATTTGGTGTGGCAATTAACTGTTGTGAAGTCATAAAAACATTTGGATCTGATATAGGTATTGACTTCTCAGGTTTTGACATGGTCTCAGAAGTTAGACAAGCACTTTTTGCCTCTTCCGCTGCAAATGTTGAGAGAACAGAAGTCATGATTAACTGAGATGACGTAGAAGCTGTTAGCTTATCTGCAACCTCAGCTGCAATTGCTGCAGCTGACTTCTTAGTTGTTGCTTCTGATTTTGTATTCACATCAGTAACTGAAGTCGTTGAAGTTGAGGCTTTATATGAAGAATCTTCATCATCAAGTCGCTTCCGCATGTAGCTAGCCTCTTCTACTTGTGCTTGTGCTACCTACATACCATTAAAGAGATATGTCAGCACAAAATTCAAATTTTTAGTATCATCAGCAGTAAAAGCATGTCAAAGTTCCATAAGGAAAGCATACTCAACAACATATAAATGACCTTTAATGCTTAACAGGAACAAAGTTACTTTATATTTGTGAGATAGTGCAACAAAGTTTTTTCCATTTCTAAACCGAGTTTATTACATTGAATGCCTTTGAGGGTTTATAAAAAGTATGCATACACTCTAGTTTTGGAAAGGGTTAAATATTTTTGTCCTTATAAGTTATAAAAAGTCATGTTTTTTATTTTAATTCCTATAAAAATTGTCCATTTTTGGTCCCTCATTTATTTTCCCTTATCAATTTCAGTCCTTGGGATGGACTCAAACTGGGCAAAAAATTTATAGAGACTAAGCCCAGAAATATGAATTTCATAGGGACCAAAAACATGTTTAATCCTTTCAGAGATAACACTGAATTCCCCTATTCCCCTCTCCAGTTTGAATATGTTCCAGACATATCTAAAATCAACTAAGGAAGGAATTTGTATAATATTTTTTTAAGAGGCAAGGGTTTGTCTATGTTATGTAAACCTCAGGGAAGGTGGGTCTAATTTATTCTATTAAATGTTTTACAACTGTGAACATTATATATGAGCATTTTATTGACTTTACCATAATAATCGTCCAATTACCTCTTACAGATAAACAAAGAAGAGTCACATAAGAGAGGTAATTAAATGGTGGAAAACCTAGATACACAACAAATATATCACATTTACATCTCACAAGAAACTACTCAAAATAGGACAGTCTTCTGATAAAAGGAATCATGATAATAGATACCTGAATCTGAGTGCGAACATTCTCCAGCTCAGATTCCTGATACATTAAAGCACAAACAATTGCAAGAGGGCATCAAGACTCAATATCATCCAGAAACCAAATAACTGCAAAATTCAAAATATAAAATCTTATTGAGCACATGGACATAATGACTTGCCTGCTCATGCAAAGCTTCTTTTAAGCGAGTAACAAGTGATGTTCTACTTGCTTCAACTAATTTGAGATTTTCAATGCATTCTTTCAAAATATTTTCTTCCTCCACTAGTTCCTTGGACAAAGTTTTTCGCTTAGGGTCCTTTACTGGAAGAAAAAAGAGTATAAGAATGCTAGCTTCCAAAACTCTGGTGTTAATTTCATTATATTGATAGCTTACCAACAGTGCATGCAATATCAACATTTTTTTCCATCTTCCTCACACGATGAACAGCTGCCTTGCATTTACTCATCTCTGCATCTTCATTGGAATGTTCATTAAGCACCGTATGAAAGGCTGAGACTATTTTTTCTGCTGTACCTCCAATGGACAATTTCTGGATTACGTAAAATTCATGACAGTTAGTTATGCAAAAAGAATTACAAACTAGTTTGAAGGATGTAAGAATCTAAAAGCAGAGAAATGTTGGAGTAAAAAATTGGGGAGGGAAGAACCACAAGGACCCTCAGTCTCACCGTTTTAATGGAACGAGAATCCTTTTTCACAATTCTAACTGAACGGGACCGCTTTTTGTTGAATTCTAACTGCGGAGGTGCTTCTTCTCCAAGTATTACATTTTTAAGGCTCTTAGCCTGAGATCCAAACACTCTCCTTTCCTCCCATATATCAACCTAAAGTTAGGCAAGCACCAAGTTAAATAGATCAAATTGCCAACATTGAAATCAATATCATGGTATGCAAATCATTTCTCAACATTTATATGCCATATCTGAAGTATCAGCCCATGCATGAAGAATTATGTCCACACCAACTTCATATCTAAAGAATAATTTCAATGGTTGTATTCACTTGTACTAACTTCAAACTTTGGAAAAAGGGCTTACCAGTCTAAATACTGCACGTTTTTCTTGATCATCACCTTTCTCAAGAACATCCTTAAGTGCTGTGGGAAGAACCTTCCAAAACTCGGTCACAAATTCATTTCCTTTACGTTTGCTGTTTTGCAGGATATCATTTGCAAGATACAGAAGGGGGACTCGCTGAACCTTCTCTGAATTGTGAAATTGTTTATTCCATGTTCCCACTACCAGCTCTGCTTTGCTTCGGTGAAATATACACCAATGTGATAAAGCTATTAAAAAAATTAAGGATCACAGTATATGGCATCAACAACTAATTCATGCACTTTAAACAGTCAACTTAATAGTAGGCAGCAAAAGTAAATCACTTTTAAGCTAAGACAAAATCCATGCAAAAATACTAATTCAGAAACTCACACTCCAAGTTACATTGGCCAAGCCCTAACAAGTTCAGCTTAAAACTGTGAGTGCAATAAAATTTTGATGCATCAAACATCTGACTTAGTGATAGAAAGATAAATAAGTTCTCCAAAAACTAGGGCTGCCACTGCACTAGACAAATCCTTTTCAAGATGGACATTGTTCTGATCAATAGTGGGTGTCACTGCAGGTCCCAAATCATAGAAAAAGAGAGAGAGAGAGAGAAGCAAAAGTAAAATACGTAAACAAAATACATACAGGAAGGCAATGGATGCCATTAAAAAGTTTAAGATCCAATTCTTTGTAGGTCTAAAAGCAAGACAGACTTTCTAGAACTTCCCATAGCTGAAGCAAAAATGTAAGCTTTATTAATATAAACCAAAGAAGAAGCAACTATGAAGAATTATACTCATTGCAAATATCAAATTAATATGGTCATTAACTTTTTCATCTCCTTGGCATATGGATCACATGAAGCACTGTAAAACATCTGCATTTTAAATAATACTCCATAACTTTTAGCATGACTTTAGTACAACATGTGACTTGACAAATAAAAGTTCCCTCCAAGTCCTATGGTTGCTTAGCAATTCTAGTGCTACTTCCACACTTGACAAGAACTTGTCCAATGGTTTTTGGCCTATGGTGTATTTTATTTATCTTCCTACTTTGCTCATCCTGAGAACAATATTAACTTTCAGAAATTTCACGAAAACAAAATTGGTAAGATGTTCAAGCCATTCAAACACGAAAAGGAAGCAATAACATACAATTCTAGGGCAACAATACACGTGTAATTCACAGAACCAGTCACAATTCAGTAGTTCTTTACTTGTTCCCAGAAATCACGTACAAACTGAAAAGATTGACCTAGTTCACAATTACCATAACACCTGAAGATATAATTGCATATTTATAAACGAATACAGTAATTCCAATTACAGCAATGCTATTTATTCCGAGACCACTTCCTAAATCAACACACCAAATATCACACACCTTCCAGAATTAATTGCAACATATACAGAAACAGTTCCAACCCCCCCCCCCCCCCCCAACATACATACCCCAATTTGGTGAAGCAAAGCAAATAATTATATCATATATACAAAAAAAAAAACATTTATTGAGTAAACAAATTAATCAACTTATTTTCTTAGTAATTTTCCAAAAAAAAGGATACTTTCAATGCACTGCTGGGTGCTGTTGAGCTTGGACAGCTTGTCCGCGAGTATCTGCTCGCTGAACACGCTATTCATACCAGCCAACCTGCGAGAGAAATCACATGAGCGAAACCCTAGCACCCTATACAACCAATTGATGAAAAGGAAATGCGAGAAATTCTAAGAAAACTAAAACCCTAGAACCTAACGGAAACATAAAGGAAGAACGAGAGAAGGTAGTTTCGAAGCAAAAAACATCATTTAATCGAATAATTAAGCAAAAGAAGAGAATGAAGGAGGGGGAATTGAGATACCAATGCCGCGGAACCGGACCCGGTGGAAACGACCGCGTTTTGGGGAAAGTGATGAAGGTATATGAATGTTAATGAGAAATAGAATGAAGGAGAGTTACAGAAGAAGAAGGAGGAGAAGGGAAGCAGTTAAAGTTAAAGGTTTACGTTTGCGGGCTTTGGTTTGTCCATTTGGCGCAAACTCTGCGACTTTGTCTAAAAGCCGTACCTCGTGCATATGTTACATACGCTGTTCTCCTTCGTGCCATGCTGGGGAAGAAAATGTGTCTTGTAATTTTTTATTTTTGGTGAAACTGTGTGTTGTAACTGTAGTAGTATTTTTTAGCTTCAATTTTTATTTTATTTTTAATCAAGTGCTAGTTATAAGGAAGAATGGAGATTTTCTATAATTTTCATATCTTGGAAACTTACAATTCTTATTGTATATCAATTTCCTACACTTGCTAGTGTTTTCGATCTGATTTTCAGCCTAAATAAATGTTTCCTTTATCGATGCCAAATTTGTTTGATTATACTATAGTATAAATCAGGTTTTTTTTCGGTGATTAATTCTTCAAACATTTATGGATCTAATCCAATCCATAGTAGAATTTGGGCAAGTTGGGATCTCCCCTATTCATTATTTCATTCGGCTTTATTGAACAAAAAGTAATAAAATTGTGTATTTCACCCACTTTAAGTTTATCTCTAAATCTTAAACCTTAAACATCCACATGCAAAAAATTCACGTTTACCGTACGTGTATCATTACTCTTCTTTTATTGTATTTTCTATTACAACCTATTTGTTTTAGGCAATGGAAATAGTGTTTTGGTGTTTGGTGCATCAGATTTATAAAAGAAATAACATTGAATTAATGGGTCTCATTCTTTTCACCCATGAAACATTGATGTTTTTATTCAAGTTTTTTTTTGTTGTTGTCAGCCAAGTGACTTTATATTAAGGGTATTTTTTTAACTACAATATTATTTCCCCCCTGTTTTATTTCCACTCATTTCTCTTTAAACAAACAACTCAACATTCAATTTTATTTCTACTATATTCTCTTTTTTAAAATTATTTCTCTTCCATTTTTTATCTTTTTCATTCTGTCCTTTCTACCAAACTCTTAAGTGACTAAATTATTAAATAAAACCTAACATAAGACAAGAACAAAAAAAAACTTGAATAAAAGAAATGAGACCCTTAATATAAAGTCACTTGGCTGACAACAAATTAACGTGAATTTTTTATCTTTTTTGTTGTTGTCAGCCAAGTGACTAAATTATTAGGCAATGGAAATAGTGTTTTGGTGTTTGGTGCATCAGATTTATAAAAGAAATAACATTGAATTAATGGATCTCATTCTTTTCACTCATGAAACCTAATTCACGATTATATTTTTTAAAATAATATTTTTTGGAAATGTTACTTCTATAAAAAAAATGTTTGGTAAAAAATACTACTAATTCCTAAGAATGATTTTAAATTTATTTTAATTTAAAACAAAAATATTACATAAATAAATGAAGTAGAATAAGAAAAAAATTGTTTTAAATATTTTCATGAAAATATAATATTTTCACCTTTTTACATGGAAGCAGGAAGATGCAGAATACATATGTAATATATATATATATATATATATATCGTATATCTACATTCTCAACAATCAAATAAAATTCTTAGAAACATTCTTCTGCTAACCTTTTGTACCGATCTACCATTATGCAACAAATATAAGCTATCCGATAAACATTTTTCCGAGGTCATAATTAAAATATACAAGATCCTAAACAAGTTATTCGCCATCACCACTAAAAGAACTATAAGATCGTTTTTTTTTTTTATAAAATTAACCATGGTTGTTTAGAAATCCAGTTTGTTATTTGACGTATTGGGGTCCCCAATTACTTAATTCTAATATTGAGTCATTAGTTGTTACTTATATCTTATGTTTAATCATGGATTCTTTTTACTAACACTTGGGTTGTTTCCTTGAAAAGTTTGAATGGTTGTAAAACCCTGCTTTGATATGTGCGTGGTTAGAGTTCAGAACGTTAGACTTGCCAACCCAGTTTTCGAGGGAATTTGGATCTGAACCTTCCATTAAGTCCGCTCTGGAGTATTTTGTGGCTTAAGAATTTCCATTTCAGCATTAAAATAAAAGATCGCCATTGACGCCATATAACTATTGCTCACAAGCTAAATCTCTATTCCAAACATACTATAAGACGTCAGACGAAAGGGTGTACAGCTTACTACTAGGTGATACTCGCTCATATTTTCTTATTTAAATTTAGGGATAAAAAATGGCGACAACGCATATATTTTGTTAACCAAAATGATTTGCCACTATGCGATGTTGCATGGCACACATCTTCGCGTTAGAGATGTAAAATGCATCTATTCACTCTCTTCATCACTATTGGCTATGCTCAAATGATTCATGTTCTTTTCAAGAGGTGGAAGCCCATCTTCAGAATCGGAAGAGTTCTGGATTTTATCCTCACTTTCAGGTGTCGTAACTGTCCATGCAACAGCACAAAATATAAAACAAATTAGCATAAAATTCCCAGATAATATTATCTTTATGATACAATTTAAAAAAAAATCACCAGCTAGAGTATACTTAAACGCATCAGAAGCACATTCATGGCTTCATGTACCACTTTTCAAGAAACAATAAAAAAACACATTGACAACTGGCAAGCCCAACTTTCTGCTCAATCTACCTTTGAAAATTGATTTTATGCAATGCACATACAGAACAAATTCTGAAAAAAATGAGAGATAATGTAGGAGCAAAAAGTTTATGTCCACAGCGGATATGTATTTAGTGATATCCGTTACATTTGGATCAACAAAAGCAGAGTCATGGCTTACCTTTCTTGCTAAATAAATATACAGACACTATAGAGTATGTTTAACAGATAGGAGAAAAAGGCCAAGGGTGAGTTTGATTTCCAGGGGGAGGGTTCCAAAGATACGTATGAAAGTAAAATCGGTTTGGGGTCATCTTTGGTTACCTCTCAAAAGTATGTTTGAGAGTAAATTTTTGCCTGAAAACTGAGTTTGGGAGAAGACTTGGGATATTTTTGCAAACTTAAGTTTATAAACTTTAACCAAAAACACACTAAATAAAACTGCCAAACGAAGGTGGTAAAAAGGTGGCACAGTGCACAAGGCTTCCACCTTATTGAATCCAGAGTTATCCCCACAACCAGGGAGGCTGTTTCCATAAAGGGCAGCCCAGGTCACGAGCCAGCAAACTTGGTTATGGCCATTGACCACCATTGCATAAAAAAAATATATTAAATTTACAGCAATACATACCTTCACTATCAGTAGGAGCCCTTGGAATCTGACTCTCTTGTGACAGCCAAGCATTTTGAACAGAAATAATTTCGGCACTATTTTGGCATTTGGAGTAGGCCCTCAGTAATTCCCTGCATAAATTAATATAAAATTGTCAATATGGAAGAGTCTATGAAGTCATGCAATTGAGACATTTGTCAACTGAATCAGTATCTGGAATGGAAGTAAAACAATTAATAATTAAAATGAATTTGTATTTCCCTACAAAACCCTTGAATTCACTTTAGTATTATATAGAAAGTACAAATAGATGAATTGAATTGTTTTAGACTACACACTTGATCTCCTAATTATAGCTTGAATACAATCAATTACAAGAATAATCAAAGGACTAATTGGAGGCTATTTAGGAGCCAATGGCATGCTATCTTACAGCCTTAGAATCATAGCCAATCAGTATTATGTTAGACCTCCAATTAGAGAGACTTACACAAGGAAAACTCACGGGAAGTATAGGCTCAATAGGATAGCCAAGCCCAATAAGATGGGTCTGTTGTAATTGATTAGTTTTGTAAGAATTGTATACATAGAATAGAAGGAGGAGGGCGAGGGCATTCGGTTAGTCTGTTAGAAAGAGGTTAGGGGAAAGGATAGGCTCTCGAACATTCCTATCAGGTTCTTTCTGTAATTCTTCTCTACCTCAAGGGAACTCATTGCCTCCTTGGAGGATTCATCAATAAAATCACAGTTCTAACATATTATTTGGAACCCAGATCAGAAAATAGACAAAAGAAGAGAAATATTCTATTTCTTGATTGCAGAAGAACAGAACAAAGGAGATATATCTTCCTCCAAGGTTTAATCCCTTCACAACAAAGGGTTTCCTCTTTCACACAAAAATAATGCTCAGTTCACAATTAGTACAAAACAGAATGATCTCCCTTCCCTTATATCCTCCTATTTTAACCCTTCTAACTAACCACTCTGACAGTTGCTAACTAAATTTCCCTACTCTATCCAAACTCCTAACAAGTATCAACTATCTAGTTATTTACACATGCCTAATCAATTCTAACATTTTACATAGTTAAAAGAATTGATAAAACGGATATCCCAAATTATTTTTAACAAAAGAATCTGTTCATACATACAAAGACAGATTTTTATAGCAGTATTTATTTACAAGTCACTCTTATGTAAGTGATACACTCAACTCAAAAGGGATGAAATAAGCTTCAGAAAGAACAAAAGGATAGCTGTGTAAATTAAGTAAAAATAAATAAATTACAATCATAAATTCCAGGTTTGAAAAAACCAAGAGTGGCAAGTACCCAGTTGCTTTTCTCATTTGATGGGTAGGGATAAATAAATGCCATGTTGATGTTCAACTTGTGCTCCTAAATGTATAAGAAGTGAAAATAATCTCAATAACAAAATTATATAAATGAATTATATCATATACCCATTCAGAGACATAAAAGCATGGCCCCATTTGAACTTGCCAAGCAACAAATTTGCAGTTTTTTCTTCCCCACTGCAAGATTATAGTAAAGAACTTTAACCATATAGAATTGATAAATGGATAATATTCTATAATAAATATTAATCCAAATCAAGCAAGTTAACAGTAATATTATACACGCTGCAAATGCAAAGTCAATTAAGTTCAGACCAAATTCTTTTATTTGAATGTTTGTAATTGTTCCATTTACAAACCCGTTTGGAGATAGCATGATCACGCACATCTCTAGCAATGACAATCTAGTAGCAAATCAGACAACAAAAAACATTCCTGACACCAAACTTCAGTTTTTTTTTTTAATTTTTGGGCAGGGAGGAGGGGGTGAATAAATTATAGAACACACCAAAGAAAGAAAAAAGATATCATCTAGTCAGTAGCCGCAGATAAGGCCATTTTGTACCATATTGTCAAAGCAGCAGATAAAGCCTCTACACAAGATAGCTGACATGGCCGACCATAATTTACTGGATTTGCTGCTACAAGCCATGGCACTGCAATAAAAGGAAAATATGAAAACTAACTATTATTACATTACATTCCATGGCAAATTGTCAATATGAGGCAACCTTTAAACAAGGCAAAAAGATTAAATACAGTGGTACTGGGAGCTTTTAAGCATCACAGACAACTACAATAGTACATTAGTACTTGAGCCAAGCATGGATATTTCCATAGACTAACATATTTGAAAGTGTATAAACAAATAAGCATGCAAAACAAAGTATATAAAACAAATTTTGAATATATTCTTGTCGGTGGTTAAGTTCATACAGAGGCGAGGAGCAGCACAGCGCAGCCTCATGAAAGGCACATCATCTAAGCGTGCCCATGAACAATCCACAACAGCCAATCCTTTCTTCTGGATTAAAGAGTAATCTTCTCTTGAAACACATTGATTTCCAGCAGGACTGTCAACAGAATCACAGTAAATCAGTAATCACTATTTGGAGGGGAGAACACAGGAACATGCAATAGATAGCTACTTAACAGTCAAAAGAGAATGCATTGTTTTAGAAGAATAGCATCGTAATGCCTAATTGGTCTGGCTGGTAAGCTTTTGCTTCAAGAATTGCTTCCTTAAAAAATGATTCGACAGAAATGTTGTTATATAGAAACAACTTTATGTGAACTTTGTTTTTCTTCTTTTGCTTTCTATGAGAAGCAAGCATCAATTGCTTGCTCGTCTTTAGAAGAAGATTTTTGCCTCTCCTGTCATAAATTTCTATACTATGATCAAACACCTCAAAAAATCAAAACATGTGTTTTTCAAGCTAAAATATAGCTTTATCAATTGCACAGCATTGTTGAACAGGTTCTTAATGAAGGGATTAATAGGTGTTAGTGCTTCAAATGCATCAACAACACTAATAGTGAAGACTAGTATATAGGGTCAAACCAACTTCCTACAGTCCAAAGTCAAAATACATTATTATCTTCAATGATTAGTTATCATCCATTATTTGAGAAAAGCACAAAAACTAAATACTCAACCAAAGAGCTTTCGAGCTGCAGTAACTTTAACAAAATAAATTATATTGCGAGAAAGAGACAGGTTAGAAACTACACAACTAATAGAGGCAGAAGCCAAGAAAATGCCCTAACAACTAGTAGATGAAAATCATGAACCAGTTGACATGTTATATCAAGATAAACCATGTTCAGGCAAAAGTAACTAACATTTTCTCCATGCATATAGTGAGAAGAAATATAGTTTCCAACAAAATACCTTAAAACAACGCCCCCAAAACCATTACTCACACGTAACTCCTGTATAAAATCAATCAAAATCAATACTACTAACATATTAAGCTACTTTAAATAGTGCAATTTGAGCTTCATAGAATATAAAGTGTTATTTATTTTATGTGGCAAAGAAATAGCTAACGTAATCATGACAATGATATCTAACATCCAATTAACTCAGAATGTCTCAGATACAAGATATATGCATACATATTTATATTTCTATGCTTATGCTTATATATGTAAATATGTATGAAGTATGAACACGGTACACTAAATCATGTGTGCAAAAGGTAACCATAGAATGAACAAAAAAGAAAACAAATACTTGCTTTTAGTATGCCCAATCTTGAAAGCTTGCGTCCAGTGCACCTTTTGGCATCGCATTGCCCAAAATCCTGAGCCAGAATCACAAAAATCCAATTACATCCAAAATACAAAGTTACATTACATGCCATATGAATATTAGATCTGAATTCAGAGATGACATATACAGTAAACAAAATTGAAACAACTTTTCCTAATATAATTTTTTGCCAACAGAAATAGGAGCCGAGGTATGACAGAAGTCCATAAAAAGTTCTTATTATTTTTTATCTAATGCCAACTGATTGTTACCATAAGTTTTGATAAAAATGAAAGAAAGAAAAATGAAACTTGTTAAGAAACCTAACAGTAAATAAATAGACAAGAATGGATTGCTAGAAAGCTCGGTTAAATTAAAATAAGTAAAACGGTTATATGCATACCCACATTGCAAGCTTTATTTTTGGTTCCGTGAGCTCCTCCTCCTCTTCCTCGCCCTCAACATTTTCTGCTGTTAGAAACAACATATCATGTTTTTTTGGAAAATAAAAAAGAAATTTGAACTAAAAAAAAATGGAATCGAGGAGTACCTGGAAGAGAGCTTTGAGAATCGTCCTCTCTGAAGTACAGTTAGATAAATAAGCAAAGCCGCGTAAATAGGAATAAAAAATCGAAAGCATAAGTATTGGGAAAGAAGTTACAGTAAGAGTTGTTGTTGGTGGTGTCGACTTGATTGTGCGCGATGAGCTCTGAATCTCCTTTGTCTATTATTCCCCATTCCTGCGAAACGAAAATTGGTCACCAATGAACGAACGTGTTACTGCTAGCTGCTTCTGCTATTTATTGTTTTGGCTCTCCCGAATCAGCCAGAGGGGTTTAGTATTAGGTCTTTAGTAGCACATAAATAATATAATACATATCTAATTTATTAAAGTAATTGTTATTAAACTATATTTTGTGGTTGGTAAAAACAAAATAATAAGATGAAAACTTATGGGATGCAAATTTATATATTAAAAAAATAGGATTTTTTTTCCTCCATTGATCCATAACAATTTTTTTAATTTAAAAAAAATAAAATCAAAAAATAAAATACTTAAAAGATTGAATGATATTTTAATCTTATCAAAATTTGTAATTATTTTAAATCAAAAAAGGTGTAAGTGATAATTATGGCAACCGAACAAAATAGGGATATGCAAGTTGTTCCATTTCTCATCCCCACTAAATAATGTTAAAATCAAAAAATAAAATAATTAAAAGAGTAAAAGATGTTTTAAGCATGTCAAAATTTATAATATATATATATATATATATATATATATATATATAAAAGAGTGATGATTGAGAATAAACATGATAATGAAATAAGTCAAGAATGTGTATGTTTTTTCTCACCCTCATCTTTATTTTTTATCTTTGTCAGAAATAAAATTTAATACTCATTCTCATCCTTAGTTGGGGTTGACTATATTTGTTTTATCCTATTTATGTCGACTAAAAATTGTTATTGCTTCATAACAGTATATTTGTAGATATTTTAAATTAGAATTTAGAATAATTTTTAGTATAAAATTTTATTTATGAAATTACTTTAATTTTTTTATACAATTTCTATTTAAAAATCATTTAGAAATTTTTAAGTCAAAAAATTAGCAAATTAATTTGTACCCACTTCTGTCCCTATTTATATTCGGATATATATGTCATGTTCTCATTCTTAATCATTAAAAATAACTACAAGTTAAAAATAATATATTTGTAGAAAATTTAAATTATTTTCTACTATCGAAATCTTAACCTTACCATACAAATATTAATCAATAAAATATTTATTTATAAAATTATTTAAATTCATTTTATACGAATTTTAAGTAAAAATGATTTTATATAGAACTTTAAAATAAAAATGTTACCATTTGGGGTTGGATATATCCGTTCCCTCCTTATTCTTTCACTAAAAATGGTTACTAATTTAAAATAATATATTTGTAATCTAATTTTAAGGAATAGATATAAGTATAAATATAAAACAAGAAAAAAGATTAAGAAAATTAAAGAGAGAGAGGTTAGAAAGAAAAGTTTTGGATAAAAAAAATTAAAAGATAGTTACATGTATCTTAAGAATATATATATATATAATAGGTTAATAAAATATTTATTCATATTATTTTAAAAATAAAATAATTATAATACAATATTACAACAAAAAATAATATTTAATATAATACATAAATAATAGTATGTAATAACATGATAAATTATAAATATATTTTACATATTTAATAATAATGAGAGGATGGAAAAGGTGAAAAGGAGGTGGTGGTAGTTGCGTTTTTTTAGAAAATAGAAGAGAAAGAATCTAAAAAAGAAAAAGGAAAAGCAAATGAGGTGTTATAGTTCTGGAAGAGGAAAAAGAAAAAAAAAGGAATAGAGAAAAAAGATTAAAAAAAAAGAAAAGAGGGAAAGAGAGAGAAGTTTTCCAGGGGAAATTTTTAAGGAGGTGTTAACATGTGTTACAAGAAAACCTTATTTTATTAATAGATGTATATATATAAATATAAATATAGTTATAGATATAGATATAGACGTCAATGGGTGTTCATATTAGTATTACTGTGAGATTATTCAATTAGAAAATATCAATTATCAGAGAGAAAGGTAAATTTCAATCAATTTTTGTATAAAAAAATGTAGCATTGATTATTAATATTTTTTAAAATAAGAAATTCATCTAGGAATAATTTAAATTTTAATATATGAAAATATTAAAAAGAGAGTTTTATCTATTAAATAAGAACAAACTATCTCCCCCCCCTAAAATCATGGCACATTATTATAGTAATTGTGAAATTATAAAAATGACAAAAAAATTGAAAATGAATATTGTCCATCAAGTTAATTTTTGTGATTAGTTTTTCTCTTATTCTTGTAATAAGTATGTGATATGACACTTTGGCTATCACATTAAGAGTCATGTGACTAATTAGTCATTGATGCCGTGATAGAGTCTAAATTGATAATTATGAGAAATAAAATGACATTAAGTGTAAATCACTAAACACTTATCAAGTTAGATAGATCAATTATCTATCATCGATTAATTCATATCAATGAAATGTGACTGAAAAAAATTATGACACCCATCAACTCTCACCTCTGTTCTCCAATGATAGTGGGGATCCACCACTAAAAGGTATTTATCATAGTTATTAGTTAACATAATTAGTGTATATCTTATTACCGACTTAGTTCTTAAAGATATCAATTCGATCCCAATTGACATATTCATAATTGAGCAATCACTGATAGATTGACAACACATGACCATTAAAGTGCTAAATAAATTGACACATCACATGTCTACTAACAAAATTGGTGGATGATTAATTATAAAAATTAACTTGACAAACAATTTCGAGGATTTACTTCATTTTCATACTTTTAAATATTACTATGATAATATCTCATAAGTTTAAGGACCAAAATGATAATTTAATCATTCAATAATTTTGAGTACTGAGTATAAATATTTATTCCAAATTTTATAGGGGGTTGAATTCATTCATTAGTAAATTAATATGTCTCATTCCACAATCATGTGGATATGAAGAAAGGTTTCATTAGTAAATTAATGTCTCATTTCACAAACATGGGCTCACTTGCCCATATGGTTGACTATTAGACAATCTCACACCTCATTGGTAATGACTTTGCTTGAGCCAAAATCATGACTAACATTTAACCATTAACCTTGGTCCTAACAGTTCACGCAAGTCTTTGACACCAACATGGGCTTTGCATCCTATCACCTTCGATTGTAACATGGGCAACCCACTAACCACATACGATTCGTATGGAACTCTTGGCAAAGTGAGTGTTTTACATTAAATTCCTCACCTAATACAAGAGTAATGATATTTGTGCTGCTAGTTTATGTCCATTTGGACACTTGGTTAATCATTTATGTAATTTCTCACTTTTACGCTCTTGATTCTCTCCCTATTTTTTATTTGTTGGGGGAAAAAAATATATTTTTAGTTATTATATTTTGTAAAATTTTTTATTTTAGTCGTTGTGTTTCATCAACAAGCATTTTGGTGCAAAACTTTTAAAATTAAGTATTTTTAATCCCGGAGATAAACACTCCATAAAAAATGGTGTCAAGAGTATGTATTACTTTTTAAAAGTCTAGAAACTAAAATATTCGATGATAAAGTATAAAAACTAAAACTAATAATTTTACAAAACATAAGAACTAAAATTATATTTTAATTTCCTAATTTTTTCTATTATTCAGCATTACTTATTGAAGATTATCTTACCATTTTTATTTCAGGTCAACTATATAATATATAAAATAAATTTTAACAATTTTGAAATGTTTATATTATGTTGATTTTAATTTATATGAATGAAATAATAAATTATTTTATGAAATAAACTTTTAATATAACGATAAATTTTTAAAAAATATTATTTAATTAAAAATTATAAAATAATATAATAACTATCAAAATTATACCAATATAATAACTATCAATATTATATGAAAAAAATTTAAAAAATTCGCCGGTGTTAAGTAATTGGGTGTGGTTTGGCGTCAAGATTCCGGGTCGGACTAAAACAAAACGGGTCACACGCCATATGATCGATTTCTAAACGCAGGACAAGATTGGAAATTACAATCACAAACTGCAAAATTGTTGTGTAGCGAAATTAAGGTCGTAACCGTAGTTGTTGTATCAGTATCAGGGGTTTGGGAAATACATCTTTCCCTCCGCACTCCCACTGGATCCTCACTCTCAATCTCAACACACCCTCTTCCCACTGCCATGTTCCGCAGGTACCCTACGCCTATTCAATCGATTTTCTTTTTCATTCCTTTGATTTCTCTAACCTCACTTTTCTGTGACGCGAACTCATTCTTAGGTCCATTTTGCAAATATCATCTCGCCCAACTCTTAGAAGGAATCCCAGACGTTTTGTATACCAGGTACCTACCTATTTGCAATGCAATTAATTGATGGAATATAATGGAGGAAACAAATGTCTAATCCGGGCACTCTAATTGCCCTTGCTCATTACCCATATGTTTTAATCTTTTCAACCATTTTGGTCTTTACCCTTAGCATGTAGATAGTTCTGCTATAAAGTACTTTACTAGTTACCAAAGAAAAAGAAATGCTTAGCACAAATAGTACAGCATCCTTGAATATTTGAAGATGGGAGATCACTTTATACCATTATGACGGGATTGTCACTCTTGCCTGAATGTATGTCTCCTGTTGCTATGTTGAATCGAGTTGAAAAGCATTATGCACTCAAGTGAAGCATCTAACCTTTCTGCATATTTGGTGTCTTCATATTATACATTGAATTACTGATTCTAACTAACGAAATTGCTAGTATTAATTCCGTAATAACAATCTGTGGCACTGAATGTTGTGTGATAAAATATCAACAAGAGAATAAACTCAACTAGAAGAAATGAGAATGTTGCGTTGGATGAGTGGCCATACTAGGCAAGATAGGATTAGGAACAAATTCATTAGAGAGAAAGTTAGAGTAGTACCTGTTGTAGAAAAAAAATGGTAGAATGTCATCTTAGGGTGTGTGAGAAGATCTGTAGAAGCTCCAATTAGAAGAGTAGATTGGATGGAGGGTAGTTTAATTGCTAAAGGCAAAGGAAGATCTAGAATAATTATAGGTGAAACCATTAAGACATATTTGGAGGTCAATGGTTTTTCTGTAGACCTAATTTTGCAATAGAACATTATGGCATCATTTAATCCAAATAGCCAACCCCACTTAGTGGAAAGATGCTTGGCTGTTATTATTATAACACAATGTTTGATGAATTTATATGCAAAGTGTATTGCAAAACTGGTAGTGTTACCACTTCTCGTTGCTATTGTACTAAATTGATCATAGGAATGTAGTACAGGAAAGTGTAGTTGAAATACATTCTTCTTGCTATAAAATTAGCAATATACTGTATTTATATGTGTGCTAGGAACTGCTTAGGTTGTTGATTTGGTAGTGCTTATCTCCAATTTTAATCAGCTTCATATTTTACATTTTTCTAATTTTTTGCCCTTCTTTTCCTTTTCACATAATTCAGCAGATACCTTTACATCTATCTTTACAAAAGAATTTCTCAACTGCATCAAAACCAGGGGTTTCCTCAGCTTCTGGGTCTCCGGGCAAGCCACCTGAGTCTAATGGCACTCTATCAAAGTTTTTCATTGGAAGTGTAGCTTTAGGTGCTGCTTTTCTGGCAGCTTATCAGACTGGTTATTTGGATCAATATCTTAAGAAGGAGCATTATAGTGTTCCGCAGGAACCTCATGTCAATGCAACTATTGAAGACTTGAAGAGTGTACAACATTCAACGGACCAACTAATTTCACCTAGTGAGAAATTTAACCATGAAAATCCCACTGTAGAGATTACAGAGCAGAAGATTGATGCCCATTTTTCACAGCCAGAAATTGTAGTAGAAGACCAAGTGGATAAATCTGATATCGCTGAAGAGGTTACTGCTGCTGCCAAAGAAAACCAATTGCCTGAACATCCTCAAAGCAGTCTAACATCTGATGATCCAAGTAAAGAATCTGTGGCACAATCTGATGGGATTATTGGAATACAAAGCACTGAGACAGACAATACCCCAAGACTGGAAGAGGGACATCATACATCCACATCTACACAGACCAGTGCAGTTCCAGATGAAAATGGGATGAAAAATATTCAACCTGAGCAACTGGAAATACAAGAAACAGAGAGAAGAGAGGTACTTATGAGTTTTTGTTGGCTTGATATACAGTTGTATCATTCAGATATTCCCTAGCATTCACCAAGGATTTTTTTTTTTCCTTTTATTTTTTTTAAACTGAATTTTGACATTTATTTCTTTTTAATATATTTCCTTTGTTACTCCATTACAGAGTGCATTAGGCAAAGATATAGAGCAACTACCTACCCTCCTTGAGGAGTATCAGTTAAGGAATAAATCTGAAAAAAGCCCTGCAACTTATATATCTAGTCATGGCTTTACTGAGAATAGCCATTTTCCTGAAGGAAAAGAGGTTACTTTAGAATCTTGTTTATATTTTTCTTTTATGTGTGGTACAGTTATTTATGATCTTAATCATACATGAAAACTAAATTGTTGAAACACTAGGCACTTAGTGGTGCAATGGAGGAGTTAAAAGATGGTTACATTTCTGAGAATGGGAAACTGGTTCTTGATTTCTTGCAAGCCATCCATGCCGCAGAGAAAAGGCAGGCTGACTTAGATGCACGTGTTTTTAGTGAAGAGAAGAAAGTGTTAAAGGTTTGGCCTATAAAATATCATCGTTTGTAACCCATCCTCTAAAACCATGCAAACGTGCTTTGTTTGTAGCTTTTTTGGTTTATTCATGAGCTTTGAAATCTTTATTTTTACTTGAAACTTTGTTCATGTTAGGAAAAGTATGAAAAGAAGTTGAAAGATGCTGCTGCCAGAGAACTTATGCTTGCTGAGGAGGCTGCAATGTTGGATAGGGTAAAAATCTTTTGGTCTTCTCTTTTTTTATTTTTATTCAATTTACTTATTTTTGCCTGTTGATTTTTGTCTTAAATACATGGGTTGGAATAATGAGTACAAAAGACATTGAGAGAGATTGGCTCTGTTATCAGAACAAAGAATAATTCCTGTTTAAGTGGTGATGGTTGATGGGTTTGTTGTTCGATGTATATACATTTAACTCAATCATAGTTATTTACTCTTGATTCAGCAAAATAGTTTGTATTAAAATTGAAGCTATACTATTATATTCTGAGTTTGACACAATAATGGTTACACAAAAATAATCAGATTTATTTTGTAATTGTGAAGCTTGTCCATTGGTCAAGTTGAATGATTTCTTTGATATGTGCTGTTTGCCTTTCCCTGGCTGTTTCTGCCTAGATGAATAGAATCCAAATCTATAAAGTTAATAACTCTCTATCTTTCCTCCTTTTTCATTTTAATACTTTTCAGGAGCTAAAGAGAGAGAGAGCAAAAGCATCCCTTGCTATCAATTCACTTCAAGAAAAGATGGAAGAGAAACTGAAGACAGAACTTGAACAAAAGGTGCTCATTTAGTATTTTGTTGATTTTACAAGTACTGTTTTCCCTCTTTCTCTACATGTCTGCTGTTACTGTTATCAGTTACTATATAATACTTGTTAAATAAAATGTATCTTTGGTAATTGCAGGAAATTGAAGCAGAATTGAAGTTGAAACAAGCTCAGGAATTAGCAAAGGCAGAGTTAAATGCAGCCATAGCAAATGAGAAGGCAGCTCAAATTGAAAAAATGGCTGAAGCAAATGTTAATGTGAGATTTCTGTTAAAATCAAAGATGGGTAGATGCACCCATTTTATATTATTCATGGCTTGATTTCAATTAATTTATGAAAAGGGATATAATTTTGATAGGTGGCTTCTAGAAGAATAAAATAGCCAGAATAGTTTTATGAGTATAAAAAATTTCTAGAGCAACTGATACAAAGACTAGCCTTGTCATGAAGGTCTAAGAAATTAACTCATGATGTGCAAAACAATTTCCAATTATGGCTTTAGCTGTCTCTTCCAATTTTTATCAGAATATTGCCAATTAGAACTCTGCTTAGTAGGCAGATGCATTCTTAGTCATCAATGAGTTTCTGAACAAAGTAAAAGTTTGTTTACCAGTGTATATTAATTGGTATAGTATGTAATCTACTTTCCATCATTCTGATCATAAGAGTACAGTGTTAGGATCCAAATGCAAGTGCAAACAGCAAAGAAATGGCGTTCCTTCGTGTATTAGTGATACTAGGGAACTGCCTTAAATGCTTTACATGCTGAGAACCCGAATAACATCAAATCTACTATTTGTTTGAGTCTCCTCTGGTTTGTGATAGACCTTTCTGTACATCCAAAGCAAAATGTTATATAAATTGTTTGCAGATAACTTTCAGTACAGCTGCATATTATCCTGAATCGAAATGTGAAATGTAAATAAGTGAATTTCTTGCCTTCAAATATTTTTGGTCTACGGACTGTGTTGGCTTGTCAAAGGATGAACCATACCACTACAAGTTTACATTTGATTGTGCTGGATATTTATTTTGTCAGTGGAAGACATTATTTTCTTTTCACCAATATGTGTTGTTAGACAAGTACAGCATGTCTGCCTTCAATTATTGGGAAAAATGCCTGTTTATGCAAACTTAAGCTTCTAAGAATTGATCAGGAACATTCATGTTGAAAAGGACAAAACACTGGGTAGACTTTTGATAGTTGCAAAATTGACATCATATTTTAGCCAGCAAGGCTTGATTTGGAATTTTTATTAATTGACATACCTGTGGACTTTATTTAGTTAAAGTTGAAATTTGACTTGTTTAAAAAATTTCTTTCCCTCCATTTCTGTAGATAAATGCCTTGTGCATGGCATTTTATGCTCGATCTGAAGAAGCTCGTCAAAGTCATGCTACACAAAATTTTGCATTGGTAATATTTTTTCTTTCTCCTGTTTCTTTGTGCTGTTTTTATCTGTCTTCGGCCATAGAGGAGCTTAGTGACAAAATATGGGTTTATTAGTATTGTATTGATTTTTCCAATCCTGCTTACTAGTTTCTTTTTTCTGCATGGATCCTGCAGAGAGCACTTGCATTGGAAGATGCACTATCTAAAGGACTGCCAATTGAGACAGAAATAGCATCTTTGCAGTCTTATCTTGGAGGTATAGATAAAGATTCAATTTTGGATTTGGTGCTAGCATCCCTTCCCGAAGAAACACGAAGCAACGGCACAGACACACAACTGCAGTTAAAGCAGAAGGCAAGCTGTGTTTTTGTCTGTATTTAACTTTACATGGAGTTTTGTATTACATGTTCTTTATAAGATTGCTACATTTCTTCAATTCTTCTGCAAGTTGTTATTACTTTTTGACCTTGTTAAACTTTTATTTGAAGACCTGCTAAAGGTTATATACTCTGGATGCTTATAGCATGGATATCAGTCCCTTTAAATTGATTTCTTTACTTTCCATCTGTTATATTTTTTACATTCTGTAATGCTCCTATCTTGTGAAGCTGCCATAGTGATAAATTTGTACAAAACAATTAGAATTGACCGGTGAAGCAATTCTGGAATTACAAAAATTGCAGTTTCATGAAATGCACTTGTCTGTTTCTACATCAATTCTAGAATGAATCATTTACTTTTGAATTTCAGTTTCTAATTTGTGCATTCTGTTTCAGTTTGATGCCTTAAAAGGTAGTGTAAGACACTTCAGCTTCTTCCCACCAGGAGGGGGAGGTATGTTGGCACATTCTTTGGCACATCTAGCATCCTGGTTGAAGGTATTCAATTAACTGACCAGCATGCCATTTCCATTTAAGGCTGTGCTTTATGTGAAAACAAAATTTATGGGAGAAGTAATAATTGGTGGCCATTTAGACATAATACATGCTTTGATACATTAACTCTGTTTATTTCTTCCCCCTTGCCCTAACTCGTTCCATTTTCATTTCTATTGAGCTCATCCTAAGTCCAAGGAAAGATGTATGTTTGACTTTGGCATGCACTCAGGTTAGGGAAGACGATCAATCAGGTGATGGGATCGAATCTGTGATCAATAAAGTTGAAGTTTATTTGGCAGAAGGAAAACTTGCTGAAGCAGCAGATTGTCTAGAAGAAAGTGTGAGAGGCACACAAGCTGCAGAAATTGTTGCAGGTTGGGTGAGACAAGCAAGAAACAGGGCTATTTCTGAGCAAGCTGTGCTGCTTCTTCAATCCTATGCCAATTCCCTTAGCCTTACATGATTCTCAAATTTTGAATATTTACAAAATCATGTTGATTCAATACAAAAGGTTGCAGAGATTATCTTTGGCAGATTATGCCAACGGGAATTGTTGACCTACGAGGAAAATAATTAACGTTTTTGTTTCATAGCAGCGGAAATTAGTTGATTCTGTGATTTCTATGCAACTGCAATGGCTTTGGAGTTTTGACTGAAGTGATATCAGGCTCTGTATAATTTTGTCTTTTGTTTTACCTGAATAACAGAAATATTGCATTGCAAGATATTGAAATTTCAATAATATACCTCAGGCGACCAGGACAAGGTTGGACGTCACATGTTCATCAGTGCTTTCAATTAAAATAACGGTTATTTTAATTATTTATTATTTTTTTAGGGGGGAGGGGTTGAAAATTATTTAGTAAATTGATGGTAAATTAAATTATTGAAAAATAAACCAGTTGGAGTATAATTTATATGTTAATAAATAGTGTTATAGTATAAAACAAGGATTTTTTTAGCGCGCGTACACACTAATAAAATTAGCTTTCACATGTTAGACGTGGTTACAAAATTTTTAATTTTTAAATGGGACCTTAAAAAATAGAACCAATACTTATATGTTTCTTATATCTTTAATTACACAGTGCTCCTTACTTTAAGAACTTACGTTTGAATTTTAGGCCTGCTGTAAGTGGCCTTTTAATTTCAGAAATGCGCCATGTCGTTGGGAGGAGAGCATCATTGAAGCGAAGACTGGCTTGATGATATTCTCTCACCCTAAACTATTGAATTATTGCTAATTTTAATTTTCTTGCAGTGCTCTAAGCTGCTCGCACTTTTTTAGCACTAGCACAAGAGAAATTATTTAGAAAATATATAATTTAAGCTATCCCACATAAAATTAAATGAGGTATAATTGCTTTTGGAGTTTTCTTTCTTTTTTTTTTTATAAAAAAATGTATGCAAGTTTTAATGCATATAGCAATCTCTATATATAATCGTATTAGATTATGTCAACCCAACCCTGTGACCTAAAAATTTTGTGTCGTGATTGTTTCTTCATTCTATTCTACTTTCATCCTAACAATAATGAGGATAAGAAAAAGACTCTAAACCTACTAAACTAACCTCTGCCCTGGTTTGACGTAGATGGATTTAATTCGGGTCAACATAATGGAACAACTAATCGATGCTATACAAAGCTATTGAATTACTTTGTTATCGTTGTTTGGTTTAAGTACTTATCAACGCAAAGTCATATATTTTGTATTATGGATTGCTACAATAAAATAGGGAAAAAAAATCATTGTGCCAAATAACCGTTATTCAAAAGTAAAAACATTATAAGTTAATGATGTTTTTCTTTGCACAATGACTAGAATGAAATTTAAATCTAAGACTTCATCCATATTATCTTAATGAAGTTTGATCAACAAAATGAACACTTACTGGTTTAATTGTACTATTTATATAAAATATCTACAATAGTTTTTATGATATAATATTTATATTTTATTTTTCTCCATTACAACAATAATCTTATCTCACATTGTTCTCTATTTTTATTTCCTATCTCTTTCTTATTGTATAAATTTTTGCATTAAAATATTATATAAATAAAAATTCTTTTTGCAATGTGCCTTTACCATGAGAAAATGTGTTATCAGGGAGAAGGACTTCTCTTTTTCTTTCATATTTTAAGATGACAATTTGTTTGAACAAGCTTCAATAGTCGTATCAATATTCATGGTGATAGAAGCAGACAAAGGAATAAAGTCATATTCTTCTTCTACAGATTTTTCAAATGCTTTATAAGTAAAGTATCAAATAAAAAGAAAAGGCAAATAATGGTTTAAAAACATAAAATAGTTGATATTTTCTCTATTTTGCTAGTAGGAAAGTTAATAAAATGTTATAAAGAATTTAGAATTAGACAAAAACAATTATTAAGAAACTAAAAATAGGAAATATTAAAAAATATAATGATACCCTCTCACCATAACATCCCAACAAAAATTTTAATAGAATATTTTTATGATTAATTCATTTCTTATGTGTTAGCGAGATCCTAAGAGAAACATTCATTTATCATCAAGGTCATGTTGTGTAGCTGAATATAGTACCAGCCTCTCACGGACTCTGTCTGGTCCCTGTAAGCAAAATACTTTTTTTTTTTCTTATAAAAAAAAATTGGTGCTAGTCATACTATTGTTGATGATTACTGACTTCTCTGACATTTTTCTTATCATTATTTAATTTGCTTTTTTAATTTTGATTATTTGATAAATAAACTTATGTAATTAACATTAACATTCTTAAACATTTTAAGATATGATAATTTTTTTAGTATTTTTCAAACAATTCCATACGAATACTTGTTAAAGCAAAATCATAAAAAATATTGGTGGCATATTATTATTATTTTAGAAAGAATGGTATAACGAGGACACATCCTCAAGCTACCACGGTGCCAATGATATGCTGGAGATGTCAACAAAGATTTACCAAGAAAATTACTACACAGATTCGAGTTGTTAACAGTTTTACTCACAGGCAACTATTCAACTAATTTCTAAGTGACAAAGATTTCCTTTGACAGAGTTACACATCAAATGAAAAAAGTTGTCATGGGACTCAAATCCATGTTCACGGAGGAGGTGAAAATTCATACCGAATCATTAATCACTTGGTCAATCACATTGACATTACAGGTGGAATATTAACATTGGTTGCTTCGTTTTTCTTTTTTTAATATAAAAATATAAATTTGATTTGTTACCATAATATATTAATTTTAACATAATACATAACTTTATTAAAAAATTTAAAATTTTAATTAATATACATTTTATAATATATATTTCAAAATAAATAATATTAATATTGTTTTGAGATGAATTAAGGGTGGATGGTTGCACAACTCCTCTGATGAGGTTCTCCTACGGATGTGTCCAACTATTTGCATCCATATCCATATAGAGTTTGCATACTGATAGAGTCTCTAGCACTCAAATATTAGAGTTTGACAGAGTAATGACACTATGGTTAGATTGTGTATATGATTTAAGTGGAAGGGGTCTTACTTATCTAGTGTTTTTTTTCCTAAGGTCATAGCTTTTAGGTGATGATGAATCCATCCTTTCAGTTAAGAGCGTGAGTTTCAATATGCAATGTTAGTCCAATTCTATAAAAAAAAATTGCTGCAAGAACTCTTTGGTGTCATAGTAGGCGATATGATATGATGATGGTAACAATAGATAATAATGTAACTATAATCCTTATGACGAAAACAATCAAGTAATCAATGAAATGAAAGAAGGTATAGAATTATTTTGTCAAGGATTAGCTAAATGCTTGGCTTTGTTATTTCTTCGGAATAAATATATTATAATATTACGGTATATAAAATATCATTTATTAAGTCAATAAATTCAATTATTAATACACAAATTTTTAAAATATAATACATGTATATATTTAAAATAAAACAATAAAATTAAAATTAATTTATAATAATCTTATTTGATTTAAATAAGATTGTTTTTGATGAAAAAAATAGATGTAATCCAAAAAAGAAAAAAAAAACTTAATATATGTCTCGAATCCGTCAATCTGATTTGTAAACCTAATGTACTATATTGAGATGAGATTAGTTTAAGAAAATAAAAAAATAAGTGATGAGATTGTTTTGATATGGTAGGGGGTCCCAATCATAAGAGGGATATTAACAGCAAATGCTTACGGGGCGCAGCTCGTACTAACATGACTCCCAACTTGCCACTTGATTTGATTGCATAATTATATCTAACCTCATAACTTGCCACTTGATATTCCAGCTTGTACAAATAGTAATAATAATAATATAGTTTTCAACTTATTATAATTTGCTTGTCTTTCGGTCTATAGCGTCTCTCTCTCTCTCTCGTGGCTAATAATAACACCGTTTTTATAAATAAAAAAAAATGCTCTCATTGTATTTGTAGGTACCAAAATCAAACTCTGTACTAGTATTTTGTTACCGTAAGTTACGAAAATCATAAAATGTAATTCGATTTTTTATTAAAGAAAATATTACATGTATTATGTACCTATTTATATTTCAATCAACAAACTAAGCACACTGAAAAAGAGAATAACCAAGGAAAAAAAAAAGAGATTGAAAATTGAGACAATTCTTTAATGGTCTTCCCTTTCTGGTTGGTTAGACTTTTTTTTTCTTCTTTTAACATGTAGGAATCAAAGATAGCATTTGAGAATTTATTATGCTTAACTAATTGTGTTAGATTTTATTGACTGGTTAGACTTGGTAACAGTATTATGTTTAGCTCAACTCAAACTCAAACCCATGTGATGAACAATTAAAGTTAGGTTCACCGTAGATATTCCATTTGCTTTGGTACCAAGAGACATTAAAAAATGAGTGTAATATTTGGTGATAAACTAACATATAACTTGACTTAAAACTGAGAGAGCACACAACATTTCAATCTCACGAAACATAGAAAATGAGACTTAAAAGACCAAATTTATGTTAATGTTGAGTTGTTACATTATATTCCAATGCTAATCACTTGTCCATTTGATGAGCAGGAGACCTCGAATGCAATTTTTAGCAACACGTTGACTTATAGTGATAGTTTGTCATGGGCTCTGAAACAACGTTTGACTTTATTTGACATTTACACTTCTTGGGTATAGAGCGATACCAATTTTTGTATCAAATAATTGTTGACTTTGTATTTGACTATATAACATATGTCTATTTACCTTAGTTTAGGTCTACATTAGATACATCATGTATAAATATTTTAAAGAAACTCAATCATCAGTTGACTATTTAAAGTTTTTTTGGATATATTTTATGTAAATGTTTCAAAGAAGTTAAATATTATAATTATCAATCGATAATCAAGATTCAACTTTAAATATTGAAGATGTTTTAAGGAAATCGAATATCCTATTTAAGATTCAACCTTATTTACATTCGATAAGATATTTCAAGTGGTTAGATATCATACTAAAATCTATTTTTTAGATATATTTAATGCATATGTTATAAGAATGAAGAATATTGTAGTTGAGGTATTTTTTATTTTTATATATGATTATTAAAATCATTTTTTTCATTATCAAATATTTATATAGAAAAAATATTTTATTATTTTAATATTTTTGTTGAGAATTTGGATTGATACAATTTTAATGTAAAAAAATAAATATACAGCAAAGAAATGAAAATATAAGTGTGATAAAAGAGACAAAAGAAAAAAAACCCAGAAATTGTTATAAATCTTTGTTGTATGAATAGTAAACTTACAAATTTAGATAATTTTTTTTAACTCATGGAGCTAGTGGTGGAGCATGAGACTTATGTTTGATTTATCATTGTAAAAAAAATAAAAAATAATTATTTATATATAAAAAATTAGACTCACGTGGAGTGTGTGAAGCCGACGCTTAGCTGTCAGCTATGAGGCTGAACTTGGCACTGTCGGTGCTCCGGTGACGGCGAGATCCTAAAAAATTCCCCAAACTAACCATCTTGCCAACAAAACTTCCTATCCTTCTTCCATCACATTGAAAAGTTGAAAACGTAAGACACAATCAAAAGTAAAAAAATAAAATAGAATAAAAAAAGAAAAAGGTACAAGCAACTACATTTGTTCCTCTTCCAATTGTGTCGTCTTATCTTCTACGAAACCCATACATAGATGCATGTGATGTGCACCTTCTTCTTCTTCTTCTATTCCACTCACTCCCTCTCACACCATTGCTGAATTCTTCAATTTCATTCACTGTACTTAACCATATTCCACTTCCACCCATACCTTACTTACTACTATATTGGATCTGAATGAATCAATGATGCTTTGTCTCTTCCGGATCTGAACTTGGTTCAACTTAAACTGAACCCACCATCACCATGGCCACCTCACTCGCTTGGAGACTCTCTGCCAACAATGGCACCACCCTTGCCGCAAATGATCTGGTACCTTCTTCACTCCAGTTTCATCTTTGTTTTCTGTTGTTTGTGCCATTACTCATATCTTCACTATTTTATTAGTTAAGGTCAAAAGTGTTGTTGTCAGTGTTTGCATGAGTTGGAGTTTATGGATCTTGTTCCCATCTGGTTGCATCTGTGTATTTTCTGCCCATTGCTCTGTTGAGCCAATGTTTTACTCTCATTCTGTACTTCTGTACTGGATATCAGACAATTCTAGGAAGTATTATCGAGGATCACTTATTATTGGAAGTTTATAAGAACTATGGGATTTAATTATGCAAATATTAAGGATTTCCTTTTTGTTTTTTTGCTGATGTGTGATCCGTATGTTAATTTGTCCCCAAGAAAGTAGAAACATGTTTGTGACTGTTCTACATATTGAGGTGTGTACAGTTTCATCTTTGTAGCATGATTAACTGTTCAACAAATCTTGTGGGATGCAGGGCGTAGGTAAAAAATGGAAACAAAGGATGGGGTTTATAAAATAGTTCTGGCCTGTTTGTGTACTTTACTGAAATGTTCATAGTTTTGTTAAGATATGTGGTTCTTTGCCGATATCTTAAGTTGTTGTACTATTTTCACTGCCCATCAGGTTTCCCTTATGTTTTGCTCGATGAGATGCAATACTAAAGGATCAAAAATCAACTGTAGTGAAAGCAAAAGCAACAAATCTATTTGTTTAGTACTCTGAATGTTTTCATTTGAACTTGATGTCCCATTTCATCTCCTCTTTCTTTTAGGACATATTACTTAGTTATCCATCCATCACTGGCTTTATGCTATTCCTCTGTTTGTGTTTGTTTTTGTTGTTTCCAATGTTTCAGTTGATGTTTTCAGAGATATGCTACATACCTTGCCATATAACATTCCCCATTGTCACCCTTTTGATTGCAGGAAAGAAATGGTGACGGGAGGACTCAAGATTCAGAGCCCCCAACTCCACATTCTGTTATGAAAATGGGATTGAGGTTGGTTACAGCTTAAAACTCACCTAAAAAAGTTGTCACACAACAGGAACAGTGTACAACCTGATAAAATTATTGATTAATTGCTTGCAATGCTACAAGAATAAGCGATTGTAATAATTGCTTGCAGCCAAATAAGCTAACAGTCTAACCTGTGAGAATGAACTAAGAACCATGTGAATTGATGCTTTGATTTATGGACTATGGACATTAAAAAATTTGTGAACAAAATTTTGGTTTCTTACATGTTTTACTGGTTGCTTTTGCAGAGAGCGTAACAGCAGCATGGAGGATCCAGATGGGACATTAGCTAGTGTTGCCCAATGCATTGAGCAGCTGCGTCAGAGCTCATCTTCTGTGCAGGAGAAAGAGTATTCCTTAAGGCAGTTATTGGAGCTTATAGATCTGCGTGAAAATGCTTTTGGTGCTGTTGGATCTCACTCTCAGGCAGTTCCAGTACTTGTTTCCCTTCTCCGGTCCGGTTCATTCAATGTGAAGATACAAGCAGCAACTGTCTTGGGTTCCCTTTGTAAAGAAAATGAGCTAAGGGTGAAGGTCTTGCTTGGAGGAAGCATTCCTCCATTGCTTGGTCTACTAAAGTCCAGTTCTACTGAAGGCCAAATTGCTGCTGCAAAGACTATTTATGCCGTCTCTCAGGGTGGTGTAAAAGATCATGTTGGTTCAAAAATTTTTTCGACTGAAGGAGTTGTACCAGTGCTCTGGGTGCAGCTGAAAACTGGCCTGAAGGCAGGAAATGTAGTTGAAGGTTTATTGACTGGTGCATTGAAAAATCTCTCCAGCAATACCGAGGGATTCTGGAATGCAACAATACAAGCTGGAGGAGTGGACATATTAGTGAAGTTACTGGCAATGGGACAGCCTAGCAGTTTAGCTAATGTGTGCAATTTACTTGCTTCTGTAATGATGGAGGATGCATCTGTTTGTTCAAAGGTGTTGACAGCGGAGGTGACAAAGCAACTTCTGAACCTATTAGGCCCAGGTAATGATGACTCTGTTAGAGCTGAAGCAGCTGGTGCTCTGAATTCTCTTTCTGCCCAGTGCAAAGAGGCACGGCGAGAGATAGCCAATGCTAATGGTATTCCTGCTTTGATCAATGCTACCATAGCTCCTTCCAAAGAATACATGCAGGGTGAGTGTGCTCAAGCATTACAGGAGAATGCTATGTGTGCTCTAGCAAACATCTCTGGGGGTTTGTCTTTTGTCATATCTAGCCTTGGCCAAAGTCTTGAATCATGCACCTCACCTACCCAAATTGCGGACACATTAGGAGCTTTGGCATCAGCTCTCATGATATATGATAACAAGGCAGAATCTACCAGAGCATCAGATCCTTTGGTTGTCGAGCAGACATTACTCAAGCAATTTAAACCTCGCTTGCCCTTCCTTGTACAGGAACGAACCATTGAAGCGCTTGCTAGTTTGTATGGAAATTCCATACTTTCAAATAAACTTGCAAATTCTGATGCAAAACATCTGCTTGTTGGTTTGATAACAATGGCCGCCAATGAAGTTCAAGACGAGCTTATAAAAGCTCTGTTGACACTGTGCAAAAGTGAAGGAAGTCTATGGCGTGCACTTCAGGGCCGTGAAGGGGTTCAGCTATTGATATCTCTTTTGGGGCTTTCATCAGAACAGCAGCAAGAGTGTGCAGTTGCCCTGCTTTGCCTTCTATCATATGAAAATGATGAAAGTAAATGGGCAATTACTGCTGCTGGTGGCATACCTCCACTTGTTCAAATTTTGGAGACAGGATCTGCAAAAGCAAAGGAAGATTCAGCTACAATCCTTAAGAACCTGTGCAATCATAGCGAAGATATACGTGCTTGCGTTGAAAGTGCTGATGCTGTTCCTGCATTGTTGTGGCTATTGAAGAATGGAAGCCCAAATGGGAAGGATATTGCAGCAAAGACTTTAAATCATTTAATACATAAATCTGATACTACAACCATTAGTCAGCTTACAGCGTTATTGACTAGTGATCTTCCTGATTCTAAGGTTTATGTCTTGGATGCTTTGAGAAGTATGCTTTCTGTTGCTCCCCTTAGTGAAATTTTACGTGAAGGTAGTGCTGCCAGTGATGCATTTGATACCATGATAATATTATTGAGCTCTACCAAAGAAGAAACTCAGGCAAAGTCTGCATCAGCTCTGGCAGGAATTTTTGAAACAAGGAAAGATGTGCGTGAAAGTAGCATTGCGGTTAAAACTCTTTTGTCAGCCATGAAATTGCTTAATGCTGAATCTGAAAGTATCCTGACTGAGTCCTCACACTGCCTGGCTGCAATATTTCTTTCCATCAAAGAGAACAGGGATGTAGCTGTTGTTGCCAGAGACACATTATCAACCCTAGTTGCACTAGCAAACTCTTCAGTTTTGGAAGTTGCAGAGATGGCCATGTGTGCTCTGGCAAACCTCATTTTGGACAGTGAGATTGCAGAGAAAGCTATTGCAGAAGAAGTTATCTTACCCGCTACTAGAATATTATGTGAAGGCACAATTTCTGGAAAAACCCATGCTGCAGCAGCAATTGCTCGTCTCCTGCATTCTCAGGATGTTGATTATGGTGTAACTGATTGTGTGAATCGTGCTGGAACTGTTCTTGCATTAGTTTCTTTCTTAGATTCTGCTGTTAATGGGTCTGTTGCCACATCAGAAGCTCTAGAAGCACTTGCCATCCTGTCAAGGTCAGAAGAGACCAGTGCAAATATTAAATCTGCTTGTGCAGTTTTGGCTGAATTCCCTAAAAGCATAAGCCCAATTGTCTTGTGCATTGTTGATTCAGAGCCAATGCTGCAGGATAAAACAATTGAGATTTTATCTCGATTATGTAAGGATCAGCCTGTTGTTTTAGGCGATACTATCGTGTCAGCACCTGGATGTATATCTTCAATAGCTAAAAGGATAATTAGTTCCACAAATGTAAAGGTCAAAATTGGGGGAGCAGCACTTCTTATTTGTACTGCAAAAGCCAATCATCAGAGACTGGTGGAGGATCTCAATTCATCAAACCTGTGTGCCAATCTTATTCGGTCTCTTGTTGATATGCTTACTTCTGCACAGCCTTCGTTGGGTTACCTGGATGGTGACAAGAAGGAATTCATTAGCATATGCAGGTACACAAGAGAAGAGGCCAACGGTTGTGAATCCAACACTAGCACCAGCATTATATGTGGTGCTGACTTGGCGATATGGTTACTGTCTATTCTTGCTTGTCATGGTGAAAAAAATAAAATTGCAATAATGGAGGCTGGAGCAATTGATGTTCTCATTGACAGGATCTCAAATTGTTTCTCACAATATTCTCAGGTATTTAAGTGCCTTTTTCAGTAAATCCAAAGAAATAGTTAGTCTATTTGATTCTGATCATAGGTAATACTTAATAGCGAAAATCATGCTTTAACCCCTCCGCCTCCCCTCCCTCTGAAGTTTTGTCCAAAAGCAACTTTAGTGCACCAAATTAAAATCTTTCAATTCATGCAATGATGCAAACTTTCAAAATCTCCCACCTAATACCCTTGCTAGAAACATTTCATGTGATCATTTTCTCAATTCTCACTTGTACAGAATTTAACAAGTTGTATTTGATATTTATCTTCTGAAACATAATGGTTGGAGAGACACTAAAATCTGTTCAAGACAATGAATTTTTTATGTAAAAAATAGAAAATGAAGTGTTTGGATAGGTTATGTACTCTTTCAGGTGAATCTTTGTCAAACACAATGATCACAACTCACAAGTTTGGCCAATGACTTATCCGTTGTCAGTTTTAATTATATTATTATCCACTATGATGTTTTATGTTTCTTCTAGGATTTCAGGGGGGTGGGGATGAAAGGTTGCATGTTTCAGAATCGTAAGCGAAGTTAATGTTTTAAACTTGATTTAGACGAAATTCATGTAGATAAACTGTAATTTTCTCTAGTAAATGTTTACTTCTTTGCACATTAAGGCATCCTTAGCTGTAAAACTGAAACAATGTTACTATATGACAATTATTTCTGTATATAAACCCTGTTAGCTCCCTTATGGTGAACATGCAGATTGACTACAACGAAGATAGCAGCATGTGGATTCATGCTTTGTTGTTGGCAATATTATTTCAAAATAGAGATATCATACGGGCACATCCAACCATAAAATCTGTACCAGCACTTACCAGTTTATTGAAGTCAGAGGAATCAGCAAACAAATATTTTGCTGCACAATCAATAGCTAGCCTTGTCTGTAATGGTAGCCGGGGAACACTTTTGTCAGTGGCAAATTCTGGGGCAGCAGGTGGACTTATCTCTTTGCTTGGCTGTGCTGATACTGATATACAGGATCTTCTGGAATTATCAGAGGAATTTTCTTTGGTACGTTATCCTGATCAAGTGGCTCTTGAGAGGTTATTTAGAGTTGATGATATAAGAGGGGGAGCCACTTCTCGGAAGGCAATACCTGCCCTAGTTGATCTGCTCAAACCAATTCCAGATCGTCCAGGAGCACCATTTTTGGCACTTGGGCTTTTGACTCAGCTTGGTAAAGATTGTCCTTCAAATATGAGTGTAATGGTGGAGTCTGGGGCCTTAGAGGCACTTACGAAGTATCTTTCACTGAGTCCACAAGATGCAACTGAAGAAGCTGCTACAGATCTGCTAGGAATTCTGTTTAGCAGTGCTGAAATACGAAAACATGAATCAGCATATGGTGCTGTTGCTCAACTTGTAGCTGTTCTACGTTTAGGGGGAAGAGGTGCAAGGTATAGTGCTGCAAAAGCCTTGGAAAGTTTGTTTTCTGCTGACCACATTAGAAATGCAGAGATTGCTCGGCAAGCTGTTCAACCGTTGGTGGAGATTCTCAGTACAGGTTCAGAAAAGGAGCAGCATGCTGCCATTGCTGCATTGGTTGGGTTACTGAGTGAAAATCCATCAAGAGCACTTGCTGTTGCTGATGTTGAGATGAATGCAGTGGAAGTTCTTTGTAGGATCATTTCATCAAATTGTTCAATGGACTTGAAAGGGGATGCTGCCGAATTATGTTGTGCTCTTTTTGGAAATACAAGGATTCGGTCCACAGCAGCTGCTGCATGCTGTGTTGAACCACTTGTCTCTCTCCTTGTAACTGAGCTCAGTCCTGCTCAGCTTTCAGTTGTCCGGGCATTGGATAGGCTTGTTGATGATGAGCAATTGGCTGAATTAGTTGCTGCACATGGTGCAGTTGTTCCTCTTGTTGGTCTACTGTCTGGTAGGAACTATATACTTCATGAGGCTATTTCCAGGGCTCTGGTCAAGTTAGGAAAAGACAGGCCTGCATGTAAAATGGAAATGGTGAAAGCTGGAGTTATTGAAAGCGTACTTGACATCTTACATGAAGCACCTGATTATCTATGTGCAGCTTTTGCTGAATTGTTGCGTATATTGACCAATAATGCTAGCATAGCTAAAGGATCATCTGCTGCTAAAGTGGTTGAACCATTGTTTTTGTTGTTGACAAGACAGGAATTTGGGCCTGATGGACAGCACAGTGCATTGCAGGTTTTGGTTAATATCTTAGAACATCCACAGTGCCGCGCTGACCATTCATTGACTTCTCGCCAAGTTATTGAACCACTTATCCATTTGCTTGATTCTCCAATTTCAGCAGTACAACAGTTGGCTGCTGAGCTTCTTTCACATCTACTTGTAGAAGAGCGCCTTCAGAAGGATCCAGTGACACAGCAAGCAATTGGCCCTCTCATTCGAGTTCTTGGTTCTGGTATACACATATTGCAGCAGAGAGCTGTAAAAGCCCTAGTTAGTATTGCACTAACATGGCCTAATGAAATTGCTAAAGAGGGTGGTGTTATTGAAATTTCCAAAGTTATATTGCAAGCTGACCCTTCCCTTCCTCATGCTTTATGGGAATCTGCTGCCTCGGTTTTGTCAAGTATTCTGCAGTTTAGCTCTGAATTCTACTTGGAAGTTCCTATTGCTGTACTGGTAAGGTTGCTTCGATCAGGCTCAGAGAGCACAGTTGTTGGTGCTTTAAATGCTCTTTTAGTGTTGGAAAATGATGACGGAACTAGTGCAGAAGCTATGGCTGAAAGTGGTGCTATAGAGGCTCTCTTGGAGCTCCTACGATCTCATCAGTGTGAGGAAACTGCTGCAAGACTTTTAGAAGTATTGCTGAACAATGTGAAGATTCGAGAAACGAAAGTAACAAAATCAGCTATCGTACCATTATCCCAGTATCTTTTGGACCCACAAACTCAAGCACAGCAGGCAAGGTTGTTGGCAACTTTGGCTCTTGGGGATCTGTTTCAGAATGAGGCTCTTGCTCGAACAAGTGATGCAGTTTCAGCTTGTCGTGCTTTAGTGAATGTGCTTGAAGAGCAACCAACAGAAGAGATGAAAGTCGTAGCCATATGTGCTTTGCAGAATCTTGTGATGTATAGTCGATCAAATAGGAGAGCAGTTGCAGAGGCTGGTGGTGTTCAGGTTGTATTGGATCTGATAGGTTCAAGTGATCCAGAAACATCAATTCAGGCGGCAATGTTTGTTAAACTTCTCTTCTCAAATAATACTATTCAAGAGTATGCTTCTAGTGAAACAGTCAGAGCAATTACTGGTGAGTTTTTCTTTGCTAATCTTGCAGTTTTTACTGCTTGGCTGATTGAGCCCCTTAATACTTTTTTCCCTTCTAAATTCCTACAAAAAGATGCATAATAACATGCCCTCATTTAACTTTCTAGACGAGGCAGCCTTGGTACTGGTGTAAAGAAAAAACCCGATTTTATTGGAATAACGGAAGTTTTAGAAACTGAACAAAACAGATATTTAAATAATAGTAACACTTAGTTCTTTAACAGTAGGAGTGAATATAAGTGGTGAGTCTTTGTGTGCATTTCTGATGATAATTTTATGTTGGTTTAGTTATAGTAAAAACATAAATATTGAACATTTTGGGAAAGTTGGAGTTATAAGGTTGGCTTGGAGTTGGAGGTCGTGGGTTCGAATCCCCCCACTAACAAAAAACTAACAATTAACAACTAACATTTGGCGATAAAGAAACATTTTGGGAAAGTTTAAAATACACTAAATTAGGGAATACACTTCTACTTTTGTTGAACAAATTGACCTAAAATGGTCTTTTTGATGTTATGATGCATTGAACATGGTAAATGATTTTTGCCTTGCTATCATAAGCCAAGGCATAACTTGATTGCTAAAAAGGAGAAGTATATCAAATAACATTACATATGAAGAGCTAATTTTGAATTGATTGTGCACCTAAAATTTATGGAAGGAAACATAAATTATAGAACCTGTGTCCTGTGAACTTCAATCTATTATTACATTATTTAAACATCAAGACTGCAGTTGTGCTTATATAGCCTCTTGCAGCAAAAATAGACACTTATTGCTTTTTAAGTATTCAATTAATGTAACATGAACAATTACAGATTGTACTTCAAAGCCTAATTTACATGTATAAAGTTGCAGTTTTTTCACAGAATTGATTGATGAACAATGGTGATTCATTTAAGCAGAAACACATCTCCCCCTTCCCACTTTATATTTCTAACAAGGTTTTTGCTCTTATAGCTGCTATTGAGAAAGATTTATGGGCTTCTGGAACTGTGAATGATGAGTATCTGAAAGCCTTAAATTCTCTATTTACCAACTTCCCAAGACTTAGAGCAACTGAACCAGCAACGCTTAGCATTCCCCATCTGGTTACAGCCTTAAAGACAGGTTCAGAGGCTTGTCAGGAAGCTGCATTGGATGCACTTTTCCTGCTCAGACAAGCTTGGTCAGCATGCCCAGCTGAAGTTTCTAGAGCTCAGTCAATTGCAGCTGCAGATGCTATTCCATTGCTGCAGTACTTAATCCAGTCTGGGCCGCCTCGGTTTCAGGAGAAAGCAGAATTTTTATTGCAGTGTTTACCAGGGACATTGGTGGTGATCATCAAGCGTGGTAACAATATGAAACAGTCTGTTGGAAACCCTAGTGTTTACTGCAAGCTTACACTTGGCAACACTCCACCAAGGCAAACCCAGGTCATTATTTTACATTTATGGTTTCGTACTTTTCTATTAGCTTTGAATCATTTGTGTGTTGTTATGGGGAAGAGGCTACTTGCTTTTTCGGTGTATGCACTAGGATCCAGTGATATGGGTGTAAAACTAAATTTGGGTTTTGTCTCTCCATGTCAGTCATCTACAAATTTAACCATGAATGCTGTTTCTTGAATGACTTAATATCATCTGCCTTTTCTCAATGAAAATCATGCCAATTCCAAAAATACTCGATTAGGATATGCATTTTTAGAGCTGTTTCTTAGAAAGAATTTCAGTTGATCATCTAAGGATCTACCTATTCTGCTGAGGTTTTGCTACATATGTATTGGTAGAATAATCTATTTACTTAACCCAAATCATTTTTTTTCTGCCCCTTTAGGATAGGTTTGTCTTAATTGTTGGTTTGCAATTTTTCTGGTCCCTTACTCTTGGGAATCCTCTCTAATGCCACTTGCAAGTTGTATCTTGACCTTGAGTTTCAAAATGTACATGCAAGAGTTTGAATCTTGTTGAATATCATAAAGGCAAAGAACATTGTGTTTTCTGCTGAATGTATAAAAAAATTGAGGATTTTTTTTATGGAGCTTTATTTTTTATTATTACATGTTGCATGCTGTATACTCTTTTCCAGAAAAAGTGAATATACTAAATTACTAATATCCTTTATGATGATGTGCTGATCAGGTGGTTTCAACTGGCCCTAATCCAGAATGGGGTGAGAGCTTTTCATGGACCTTTGAGAGTCCTCCAAAAGGCCAGAAGCTTCATATTTCTTGCAAAAATAAGAGCAAAGTGGGAAAGGTAAATGTGCAAAATCATGGACTATAAAGGCAGTGTATTCATCTTCAAATATTTTGTTTCTATGCTTCATTAAGGAGTGTCTTAAGGGCACTAATTAAGAAACATTTAATCGGTTTAATTGAATATTTTAATTACTTTAAAACAGATAATTAAATATAATAAATATAATTTTATTAAATATCTTTTATCTTTGTTTTCTTAATCAGTGTTTTAAGAACACTTGTGTGCATTTTGTCTTTGTTTTTACACTTCCACTTGACCCCTCTTCTGTGATTTTTTATGACAGAGTAAATTTGGGAAAGTTACAATCCAGATTGATCGAGTGGTAATGCTTGGATCAGTAGCTGGAGAGTATGCTTTGTTGCCTCAAAGTAAAAGTGGCCCCCCGCGGAATCTAGAAATAGAATTTCAGTGGTCTAACAAATGATACCATCCAGCTTTCAAATTGGAACATTAAAGATCAAGCTGGAAAGAAATTTTTGGATTTTTTATATTACACCACGTGTATATAGCTGTTGTTTATTTTTGGTCAAAACAGATTCTTTTGTCATATTATTCTTTTGTAACTTGATCTTTCATTCCTAGGATAAACACTAGGAGCACGAAGATCAGGCCAGCTTCGAGTTTCTTGTATGATTCTTTGCGTGTTGTCAATTTAAAGTGATATAGCGAGTGTGTTTTTTTTTATCATTTTTGCTTTGGGGCTTGCATAAGTACGACTTAGTATAATTATTTGACACTAAATTGAACGTAAAATAACAGTGACAAAGATTGTCGTACTTGGAGTGTGGATCATCAACTTGGTAATCATCCGTAACGGAGCTTGTGCTTACCTTTACTTTTGACTGCTTGATGTTTTAGTTTTACTCTATTTTGTTTTCACACATGTACATATAAGCATGCATTATACTAAGCAAGAGGTAGAACCAAGTTAATCTTGCGTATCCATTTTAAATGTGCTCAAAATTTATTCTTTTTACAGTTGTATTTGTATGGTATACAGTATACATTATTTCGACTAGAGAATTAACGTAGCATGAACTTTCTATCCACTCATAACTCCAAGGCAGCAAATAGCTTGCATCATCAGCTTCAAGATATGTATACCATATACATGATATGACATATTTGTGCGAGAAAAACACTGCTAGAATGACATTTTTTTAATATTATTATTGTATTATAGTATATGATATCATATGATGCATCAAATGAATCCTAATGTGGGCCGTGGAGCCATGTTGTGTGTTTGACAAAAGCATGAAATGTGACAAATTGAGAAGTGCATTATGTGTATCATGGAGGGCAAAGCCGAATGGTCCTAAAAAGGAAAACCCGATTGTGAGGTTATGTCATGTGGACCAAATAGCGAATCCATGAATATTGCATTGCGTTATACTCTCACCTAATTCTGTTTAATATTGCGTGCCAGCTGAACTTTACGTGTATTTTATTTTGTTTCTTACATGACAAAATGATTCATTGAATAACTGGTTTACAACATTTAAGAGGGAAAAAATAACCATTGAACCAACTTGAATGCGTTGCACAATGTGATGATGACCTGAGATTGAGGACACTATTCACACACGTTTCAGATATGTATGTGATGTTGACTTGTATTATTCCATTTTTCACTGAAGATGCCCCTGCTAAGGTGTTATTACTCATTCTGAGTTCTGACCTTTAAAAGACAGAAAGGATGGAATAAATTACGGTTCTATGATTTTAATATCAAATCATGTTGCGTATAATTATTTTACATATATTTGTTTTTATCATTTTATATACATATATTTTAGAATTTAAGTTTGATAAATACTAGTATAAATATTTTTACACTGTCTATTAACTGTCATCTTGTATATGATTTAAAAATTAATTATTACAAAAATTGAGAATATCATCACATATAGCTATCCAGATTAGAGAATATCGTAATGGTGTAAAAGAAACTTTTACATTGTTAGGATGTGTTAGTTTAGGGGAAAAAAGTGAAAGAAAAAAAAATTGGAATGATTTTAGTAAAAAAAATATAATTATGAAAAAGAGTTGATCTTATTGAACCTGGACGAGGCCTCATTCTAATGGAACATGATACTTACCAAAGCTGAGAAGAATAGAGTACAGTATAATGAAGAAGAAAAACATACATTTCAATACTTTTTTACCCTATACTTTATCCTAATTTAACACACTAAGTTGAGAAAAGAATAATAAAAAAAAAGGCGTTCAAACTTAAATTTTTATAAACAAGTGTGTAAGTGATCGTTTTGGGAAGGGAATGGGAAGAGAAAACACAGAAAGCTTGATGCGGCCTTTAGCTGCACCTTCCATCCCCATTTCCTAAAGTAGTTCCTTTTTCTTATAATAAGAATATAGAATCCAAAAAGAAGAAAAAAAAACACACAGAAAGCTTGATGCAGCTTTCCCTTGTTAGTACACTTCCTGCTTCCTTCAAAGTTCAAACATGAGCATCCAAAAGATAGAACTCCATGTGTATGTCATGAGCCAGAGGACAAACATTAATTTTCTTAAAGCAGAACATGAACAAGTAATTGCTAATTCCTATCCCCAATGTCAATATGCCATTCCAGGCACTGCATTCCAAAGGTTCTTTTGTGTTTAAGGAGAAAATCACCATCAATATTAGAGACCCCAATAAGAACTTATAATTGGTCTAATCTTTACAAAACTATAGTTTTTTCTCTCTCTTCACATTATCATTATCACTCTACATAATAATAATAAAGTTTAATTTGTTATTAATGTTGTGCTTGAGGTTAATTTGAACGGTTCATGCTCCCACCTAAAACATGCCCATGAGGGACATCAAAGTTGACATCTGTGTTTGTTATTATCATTTCAAAATCACATATAGTATCTCTAAATGCTTTAGCGTAAGTCACAGTTAATCCACCTCTAGCTCGTGGCTAATGTTTTATATTTCCGCAACTAATTAAAAGATTGCGTTGATATTTTGGTATTATGATACATGTTTCTCTTCTGAGTTCCGACCTAGCTACTCTATGTTGTGAGTTCATTGGTTTAGTTTTTATTTATGTTTTTTGTTTGCCTTTCTCTTTGCATCTACTTTTCCCAAAAGTGAGAGCTTTATGTTCAGTGTTGCTTTGAAGTGAAAAGGTTCTCATGCAGTTTGATTAAAGAAAAAATGTTTGACGAACACTATCTTATATTTAGAGAGAGATTTGAAAAAAAGAAAAATATTATAAATATAATATGATTTATGATGTGATACAAAAAGAAAAATAAAAAAAGGAAAGATGTTATAAAATGTTTAAAATAGAAAGATGTATGTGTATGATTTTCCTTGTTTAAATTATTCAATTAATTGCTTCATTTGGATCCTTTTAGAAAAAACATCAGCAATGGAAGTTGTTGTTACGTTAGCTTTCGTTAAAAGGAAAAAAAAGAAAAAAGAAGCTAATCGACATTCAAACATGAAGGGATTTAAAGAAAAAAAAAAAAAGCAGAGATTGTTTATCTAGCACCGAAACCACGGTTTCCCCCTACCACCCCACTCTTTATGTTTAAGAGAAAAGGAAAGACAGTGCTTGAAATGATAAATATAATTAGTCTAACTTTTGAAACTATAAAATATTATTTTACCTTTTTATGAAATGATGAATGATGAGGTTATAATCTAACCTCAATCAGACTTTTGTACACAAAAAAATAAAAAATAATGAATTTTTCCTTTTGTTACTCAGTATCTTTTTGTTTAGAACTATGATTGATTTTCATGGATATTCACTCTAATTATATATGCCAGAAGGCTTCAAGGTTACTTGTTCTAATAGAAATTGAAATATATTAAAAAGTTTATAATAATTTACATTGTTTAACTATGGTGTTGATTTGCTAATTTCAGATTTTTTTTATCATTCGGGTACCATTTTTTTCCTGCTTTTTTCATATGAAGTGTTTTTGAAATTATTTTTCAGAAGGCATAAATTTTATAGGTATTATCACTTCTAACTCATAAATATTTATTATGAGTTATTATTATTTTTAATTAAATTCATAAAATTATTTAACACTTTAATGTAATTCTTTTATTTACAGCTTCAAAGTTGTTATGTTTTTTTTTTAAAAATTTAACAACTTCAAAGTCATAAGTTTTTTATTTTTTATTTTTTTTATGGTCCGATTATGAAGTTGTAGTATTTTTTTTTACTGTTTTAGGATTTTTTTATTTACTTGTATTTTTTGTTTTGTTTTTTAATTTTTTTAAAAAACAGTAATTAAATTTTATTTATTTAATTATTAAATAAATATTTTTAATTTTACTTGTTATTAGTTTTATTTAATATCTTGTATATATTTTTTATATGGTTTTATTTAGCATGTTATATATTTTTTAATATTGATTTATTTAAAATATTTTATATACTTTTTAATATTGTTTTATTTAATATATTTAAAATTTATATAATTTTTTTAATAATGCTAATGAATTTTATTTGTTTTGTAAATGAAATAAAAAAAATAAAATAATGATATTTAATATTTTTTTGAATATTTGTTTTATTTTAAATACTTAAATTTTAGAAAAGTAAAATTTTAAAATAAATATTAAAATATTTTGATACTAATATTAAATTATAATTTATGAAATAATATTATTTATTTTGTATAAAAGAATTTACTATTAACAACATCTAATAATTTAGTGATAAAATTAGTTGTTAAATTATAAACAACAAAATAAATTAATATAAAATGAATAATACAATTTAAATAAAACAAAGTAAAAATTATATTAATCGTCTACTTGTTTATTTGTATGTACATTTATTGTGATTACGTCAAATATACAAAATATTAAAATATATAAAATTATCTAAATTTTAAATATACAAAATGTTTTAGATAAAAAATTATATAAAATATTTAAAAAAATATATAACATATTAAATAAAATCATATAAAAAAATATATACAAGATATTAAATAAAACGAATAACAAGTAAAATTAAAAATATTTATTTAATAATTAAATAAAAAAATTTAATTACAATTTTTTAAAAAATTGAAAACAAAACATAAAATATGCAAGTAAATAAAAAATTCTAAAACACTAAAAAAATACTATGACTTAGAAGTCATAAAATTAAAAAAAAAAACTTAACAATTTTGAAATCATAAATAAAAAAATCATTAAAATCAAAAATAATTTTACGACTTCAATTAAAAAAAAAATTAATAAGTCAGATGTTATTATTTCTAACTCAAAAATTGTAACATCTATTACGACGGGTTACTTTTTAAAAATAATTTTAAAAACACCCATATAAAAAAGGGGAAAAAAAATTATACCACCAAAGTCTTAATCCTCTCATACTAGGAGCCATTTAATTTGGAGAAAGAATAATAAGGATGACGCATGATCCTACTTACCTACATGTTATGCTCCAATTGATTTGTTTAAAACAAAACTAGAGTTAACACTCACCGTTAATTCGATTGCATTTCATTAGTATTAACTCTAACCTCCAAATAGGTGACATTGATGGCTTTGTCCATATGTAGTATCTATCTTTTAGGTGGAGGCAACAATTTAATTAGTGCATACACTTTCGAAGAAATGGTTATTTTAGGGATATTGATCCATCAAATAATAGACTAGGTGACCAGTCATATACTAGAGTCTATCACTGTAATAATATATGCATGGGAGTGTATGATTGAGTGGAAAGGTATGTTCATGGGGTTGGTAAAAAGAATGGGGCTTTGTTAAATCACATCCATTCAAATGGATATCTACGCATAGAGGCCATAATAGCTGTAAGAGGACAAAACCAAACAGAGAAAACGACATGCTTACATTTATTATGTCCTATTTATGCATTTGTATCATGTTTCTTGTGTGTTCGAAAGTTTTAAGAGACAGGCATCAGGACTTGCTATGAGTCCAGCGACATGAATAAATAAATGAAAGGGCAACAGTATTAGATAGTTCTATATATGAAAACCAATTATTGAAACTAGAAAAGAAAATAAAAAGGTTTTATGCTATTTTTTATTTAAAAAACTTAAATTTAGGATAAATTACATTTTACCCCTTTAATTTATTAGTTCTATTGAATTTCTCCCCCTAATTTAAATAATTAATTATATTTTTATACAATAACTATAATAAGATTAGAATGAATAAAACTTATGACTTTGTGCAAATTACCCACTCCTCACCAAGGAGATTTAGTTTAGTTAAATAAAATGTATAAATTATTATAAATCTTATAAAATTTGTCTTCAATTGCTATTGTGATTTTTTCCCAGCCCTCCTTCGTAGACCGAATTTATTAGGTTAAATAATTAAGTATTTTAAAGGTTTCCCAATTAATTAATTGAATAATTTAACCAAACTCCATGAGAGCCTTTTTCATTTTTGATAACAATGATCAAATATCAATATATACGAAAGGGATGCAGTTTTATCAGACCACAAATCCTTTCCTTTTCTCCAATTAAACCTTATGAACCAAAAAAAAATTAAAGATACTTTTTTTTTTGGCTGAGAAGGGGGATCAATGAAGCTTCCAAAACAGTAGACTTGCTCAGATTCTGGGATTAAAATAATTTAAATTCTCATTTTTGAATTCATAATTGTGCAACAACCCTTTGCAACAGCTGTGCTGTGTGAATGTTCCCAACCAAACGCGTTCGTGGCTGCTGTCATTTGACCAACAATTTGTTACATAAACATATTTGTAACGTAATGAATCATTTGAAATTAATAACTAAACTCTTGCCCTCATTGCTAATTATACTAAATTGTAACAGAGCAGCTCTGTAGTGGTATTCAATTTATGAAGATGAAGTCAGTGTGCGCTGAAAGCAAGAATAATACATCAAATGGAATTCATCAAGAGCCTAAGTTATACTACAGGGTATCAAATATAATGTGTATTTGGATGTCAACTTCATTGGCTTCCACCTAGTGTGATGGAGATCATAAAAGAACAATTAATACATGTACAATCCTCCAATTACAAATGGTAAGTACTTTTATGATAATTATATTATAGGTGATTTCTGATTAATTTACCGTATGATATATACTACATTTGTTTTTAATTAATTATTATAAATGCTATTTTATTTATAAAATGTAAAGAAGTTGAGTTTATTTTTCTTCTAGGCTTTTAAGGGCGCGGCCATGGAAGGCTCCAGCTTTACTTTTTTCACAGAATATTTTCTTTTAAAAAGGGCACTGTGGATTGATTTGAGCCTCGTACACAATCTGTGTTCCTTCATATTTTTTTTTTTTTTTGTGAGATCGAGAATTGTTTTCATTTAATTCACTATTGCTCTGTAATTTAAATTCAAGAACTTTAGTAATACATTTATCACAAGCTACCATTTTTATTATATTAAAAAATCTCAAAGAATAATAAAACAAAAGCATAAGCAGGAAAAAAATCCTTTAGTCTTAAGCATTTTTAATGGGAATTCTTAAACTCAAGAATTTTTTTTCATCAAATCTATTACTATACATACTTTCAAAATCTCCGGCAGATTAGGTTTCTTTTGGAGAAGTGTCTTCCTTTCAAATTTTTAATGTTTATCTCCTATCCATTGCAATACCCACAAAAATGGTTCAAAAATAAAAAATGGGATTTATCACTTGAACTAAAAAAAATAATTACATCTTATATGAAATAATGAAACCAACAAAAAGTAATCAAAGACTTTAAAATTGATTTTATCACTAAAGATAAAAGAAAAAATCATAAAAGAATATTAAAAAACATGCTATCTAGCCTGAAACTCGATTCCATGAACATTAATATACTCTTCAAATTGAAAATTATATCTCCTCTCCGCTTTATGGTCACGGGAGGGAAAATGAGTTTTGATGTGAACAGCGTAAGAATTATTTTTCTCTCTCAATAATTTCCATGTTGTTCCAAACTCAGCGAAATGTAACGATAATCTAGTTTTCTTTGCCTTTTTTTTTTCTTTATCATTTGTCTCATAGCAAATAAAGTATTAGTGAGAGTGTGAGACATGAAAGAAAATAATTTTAACTTTGATTAAATGATTAAAATGAACTCTGATACGCTTCTTATGTATAACAAAAAAGATATCAACTACATACGGTGATATTTTTAGTTTATATTGTTATAAATGATGCATCTCAAGTTTTTGCATGTAATACAGTTTAATTTTAATTTAAACTTACACGTACCTAACCAGCCATTTATTAATAATTGAGTGTTTCTTTCATCAATGTTTCTTTATCTACTTTCATGACCCCTTTAAAAATACTAGTTCTCCGATAAGAATTTTCTTTTTAATTTAATGTTAAAAATTAAGAGAATTTTTTTTAATCACCATTCCATGCAGAATGTTTTTAGTTTTGGTAATAATTAATCTCCATAAAAATTTGAATAATTATCTTTACTGGATCTCTGATTTCAACTATTTTTTTTTTCATTTACAATATTCAAACTCCACCCTTTACTTGAAAAATCCGAGAAACTGAGTTCAATTGAGAACCCATTTTATGAAGTAGAATTAATAAATATGAGCCAGCAATGTTTTGTTTTGCGGTTATCCTAAGACAAACTCTCCAAGGCAAAATCTGGGGGTACGAGAAAGTGTTTTGTTTTCTGGTGTTGTGGGGGCCACGACCTTTGCTCTGTTTGAATCTGATTAAACGTCTCTATAAGTAGGCTGTATGTAGGTCTGTGACTCCCTGTAACTAAAAGATCTCAAACGTAGTATACGAGTTCTTCACAGCACAGAGCCGAGCAGCGTTATTATTTTTTATTATTATTACAAGGTAAGGAACGAATCCAGTTTTTTTAAAGAAAGAAAGTTCCTTGCAACTACTACTTCTTTTTTCGTTTCAGAGCTGGCTTCCTTCTGTTTTTCAACATTAATTTATCCGTTTTTATACATTCAAATAAGTGTAATTATATTCCATTAATAATTAAAGTCATGTACAAACTGTTTTACATGGAGACGAAAGAGGAAAGAAAAGGGTCTCGGATAAGATAATTAAAGTGACAGAGAGATAGAGATAGAAAATAATAATGTTGTAAAAAACATTGTACGAATTTGTAGTGGTCTCTCTAGAAAATGATCAACCTTTGTGCTGCTATATATATATGCTCCCTTGCTTCACTCTCATCGAAGTTCTTTTGTGGCACACTTAAGAGGTTTAGTTCACTAATCAATCTTGTTCCAATATTCATATTCATAACATACAGAAATGGGAGTTGGAGGTACATTGGAGTACTTGTCTGATCTAATGGGCAGTGGCCACCACCACCACAAGAAGAAGAAGAAGCAGTTCCAAACCGTGGAGCTAAAGGTGAGAATGGATTGTGATGGTTGTGAGCTTAAGGTCAAAAACGCTCTCTCTTCACTAAGTGGTGAGTTACATAAATTGTTATCATGATCTATTATCTATTTATTTATCAGTGTTATTCAACATGAAGATAATGAAATGAATGGTGATTAATAATTGCAGGGGTGAAATCTGTGGAGATAAACCGAAAACAGCAGAAAGTTACAGTAACTGGGTATGTTGAACCAAACAAGGTGCTGAAGAAGGCCAAATCAACAGGGAAGAAGGCTGAGATTTGGCCCTATGTGCCTTACAACTTGGTGGTTCATCCATATGCAGTTCCTTCTTATGACAAGAAGGCTCCTCCTGGTTATGTGAGGAGAGTGGAGGCCCCTGCTCACACTGGAACCATCACAAGATATGAAGACCCTTACATCACCATGTTCAGTGATGACAACCCAAATGCATGCTCTATCATGTAGACAAAAAAAAAATAATATATGCTTTTTCCCATGGCACTGTAAATTTATAAATTTTAATGCATGCTCTATCATGTAGACCTTATATGCTTCTTTCTGGTCTATTTTCAAGTTGTTGTTGCTTTCCTAGAGTGTTGTCTTCTTTTTTGGTTTTTACATAAAAAGATGAGAAGAGACGTTGCTGTGATTATTGTTTTTCTATTTTTTTGCTTTAGTGTTCCAGATTGTACACTGTAATTGCCTCCTTGTAGGTTTGCAGTAGGTAGTTTCGGTGGGCCTTGACCTTGACCTTGAGATATGATATTGTTTCTTTGTTGTTATTTATGGCCTTCTTTTCTTTCTCCCGTAAATGAAACCAGTTTGGGAGTAAAAGTAAAACATCAAAACAAGCATATCATGTGAATTAAGCCGGTAAGGGTGAAATAATGGTGAATGAAAACAATGTCTGATTGTAATTTATTTTTCGGTTTGCGTGCTTAGAGTTAAATAGAAAAGTAGCAAATACGTATTATTCGTGGAGGTAGAGGGTGAAAAAAAAAACAAAGAAAGGACCAAGAATATAACTGTTAAAATACTCAAAATTGGTCAAAGTTACAGGCATTGATCATTTCCCTCTAAACTGTAGTATACACTAACATTGGTATTGCATTTTGCCTACCCCGGAGCATTTGCATTGGCATTGGGGCTATTGTTGATCGAAAAAGCATACATAGTTTAAACTCAATTCCAAATACGCTTAATTTCCAGAAGAAGCTGGAGCAAACAGGTTCAAGGAACGCGTATCCTTTTCCTCTCAATTAACGTGAGGCAGGAATCGGCTTTACTTTTTCTGCTTTGCCTTTTTCTGTTTCCCTCACCCTTTACCAGATCCTCACAAAGTGTAAAGGCACATGCAACCTCGGGATAGTATAGACTATACAGGATTCAACAGAATTATGCAGATGATTATTCTCATTTGTATTATCACCACCCCCAACGTCATCATTTGTAAGAAGATATTCAATGGTGCAAAATACGGATACGGATATACACAATTATTAAGGTTGAAACAATTCATATATGCTTTCCAATCTCAAAACCAGTCAATCATACCAACTGGTGAGCACAAGAAGATTGGGGTGGTGTAACATTTATTTGGCATTTCCAAATTGGAGAGACATAAATTTTAGATTTAAAAATTTGCGCTACTTGTACAAAATATAAAGGTCTAATTACGATCAAAATGTATTCACAATGAACTATTATTGTTCAGAAAGAAGAAGAAATTTCAGTTTGGTCATGCTTATGACCCAGTGAAACACTAAGATCAAGCCAGTCACTGAGTTAGCTAGTGTGTGCCAGGGCTAATTAGCCTAACCAGACACAGAAGCACAAGTTGCATTTGAGAAAATTACAAATTAGGATATCTTTATGAACATATTTCTAATTTTAGATGAATTACCTCCAAAGGGATGATTAATCAAGTCAGCATAGAAAACGTCTTTGAACACTTTTAAGTTTTAACTGTTGACCTTTCGAGATTATGATTCTCCCTTTGCATTTTACTGGTCTAAACATACAGAGCCATGCCTATTTCAGACAGGAAGGTGAAAAGGGTAAAGCATATCATGTAATAGAGATGGCATTTATCATATGAAGAATTAATAAATTTTTATCATTCAGAGAGCAGTATTGAAAATTACATTTACAATAAAGATACACAAACTGCTCGCATGTCATGTGAAGAAATGCACATGAATTATCTAATATATATCACCAGGAAGGATTGCTCATTACTCTCAGAAGGGATAATTCAGGTCAATCATGTACAACTCCACTAACCAGGAACAGTAACTTGAGGTAGCTGTAATCAGGAAGAAGATTCTGCCAAACAAGTTGATCCACATTCTTTAGCAAAATGTCCATTTCATTGCTCTATAAACTATAAGAAATTAGAATTATACCTATTTTAGATAATTCATGCCAGAGATAAAAAGAAAACATACAGGAAGTGTCACCATTATCATTTTCCCCTTATACTATAGGAAGATATATCAAATTTATAAATATACTGGTCTACTTCTACCTGCCATTAAACATATATATAATCTTAAATATCACCCGGTCATTAAACAACATGTTGTAAATTTCACAAATCTTGTGTCTCAAATAAGAGTTGAAATATTAAGCAGCCTATGTTTTAACTATGATCTCTTGTGTCATCAAATTTTAATGTTGCTTATTAGATATAATTATGCATTTAATATACATTTCTCTCTTCCAATCCCTATAATCTAATACCAACAGATTAAACTACTAAAGCCCGTGATCAATGTTTTATCAAGCAGAGAAGCAGTTGCTACATACCCCTACAAATGCATAAAAGCTTCGTGGTTACAGGGCCAAAATTTGAAGTTGTTGCTTACTATTTTATTAATAAGGAAAGAAAACCCAAAATTTTAGGTGCAAAGCATGCAGAAAGTAATCCGAACACAACAATACGAGTGATTGACTACCATTTCAACCATCTATTTTAAGAACATAAATATTCTAAAGAAATCTGGAAACTCACCCCATCCATCTATGGTTCATATGTATATATGTATCTGATCAGTTTTGACTGACTTCACTTTGATCTGTTCCCCGAATAAACCTCAATAAAATTAATATCATACAGAAGAGTGGCATTGCCGGGTATATTGCAGTCACCTATTGAATCAGTGGCAAACAATGTCAAAGTCTAACAAATTTAATGACTTAAGGCATCTTCTGATAACATTCACAATACACTTATCTAAAACTCAATGAACTAGAAAATGCATATCCCCAGTGATAAAATTAACCAATGAATAATGATTTCTCCCTTCTCTATGGTGTCTATTCTACTACTTTATAGGTGTTGCTGATTGTTGAAAGAGTCTTTCCATGTTTAAGACTAAATTAGATAATATAGCAAATTTCCAAAATGCGATGAAACATAACCCGAGAAGCACACTGCAGGTTCAGGGCCATATGCTAAGTGCAGAGGAATCTGCAGTTTGCATTTCCCACCTGGGTAAAAAAGGTAAATTAGCAAGTGACACGTGTCATGATTAAAGAATCTTAAAATGCTCCAATTAAAATGATACTTATTCGCATTGGAGGTACCCCTTCACCCCCTAAAATCCCTTGATCCAGTCCCTTGATTACCTGGACTCAATACACTCTCATAAGTTACAACATAGCAAAACTATGTTACAAAATACTTTAGGATAAAAAAAATTTGTATACCTTGCCCACACCAATGCGCATGGTGAGAGGTCTAGACGTTTATAGCTGCTATCAAATACTATCCCATCAGCGAATCTCGCAGTATAGTGAACCTGTAGTGTATATATTTATGAGTAATATACAAACTATTATTTATATTTAAACACTTCATCAACACCTCTTATTTTTTCATCATAAATTCTATTGTATTTATATTATTTTTTTCTCTTTTTTTCTTCTCTCTCAAGGTCTAAAAAGCACGTTAGGTGTTTATCAAACATTTTACTATATTTATATACCATTTATTCATTCATAAGTAACTAACTAAGTAACATGTTTGTTTGCATGCTGACAGTGAGTGAGTGAGTAACTAACATTGATAAGCTCAGCAAGTGGAGCTTCGTCACCGAAGTGAGTAACTAACCGAGGCCAGACTTACATAGTTGTACTCACAGAAAGGCTCTCCCACTGTTGCGTAGTATTCGATTCTCGTGGCGTCCGCATCCAATGCAGTTAAACCCATCACACAAGCCGTCACAACCCCAATACCGATTCCAACCAATGGATTCTTATTATCATTGTGAGCTGCACAATGCACATGAAGGAATGCATACACAGAAAGAGGAGGATGGAGGAGAGTGAGAGTGCCATTTCCCTTTCAGTTTCACGTTATCTATATCTCTATTCAACTCTTCGTATGGCTCACTCATGATATCAAACCCAGGCATGGGTCTACCTTGACCCAACAATTAACGGTTTGTTTTTTCTTTTATTAAAAGAAATAAACTAAAAAAGTATCTTTATTTTTTGGGCTACAAAACTTAGTTAGGCCGAAGCACTGATACAAATAATTATTAATTCATACAAAAAAAAAATCAAGAAAGTTCTGACCTCTAACGACCACGTAACTAACAAGCACGCTTCCCCAATATTCCCGTAACGAACTTCTCAAAACCGCTCCGTTCTCTCCCTCTCCCTCACTCTCACTCTCACTCGCGCGCTTACATATAAATACCACTGCACCTCCTCACTCGCTTCATTTCCCGCTATATTCACTCTGAAATCGAATCATCACTTCTTCCATTTTCTCTCCACCATGGAAAACTCATCTTTCTCTCGACGATTCGCGCTCCTCTGCGCCGTCTCCTTCGCCGCCATACTCTGCAGCCCCAAGGTCACCGCCACCATCGAAGGATTCGAAGCTCCCTTCGCTCCCTCAACTCCTCCACCGCCTCCGCCCGATATCCACGATCACTCGTTCTTCTCCCACACCGCTATCCTTCCTCCGATCTTGTCTCACCTCGGCTTCCACGAGCTCGCGACGGCCGCGCCGTCTCTCTCCGACGCCGCTACCACTGGTTCCGTTGCCTGGACCGGTCCTTCCACTATCTTCGCTCCCTCCGACGCCTCTCTCCGCACATGCTTCTCGTGCTCCGTTCCAAACCTCCTCCGCGAACACATCGTTCCCGGCCTCTTCACCATCGATTATCTCCGGAAACTCGCTTTCGGCACTAAGATCGAGACCTTGAGTCCAGGCCGTTGCATCACCGTAACCTCCGATACGCTTCATCGGAACACGAACAACACCGCCGCGAAGGTATTCCTCCTATGTTAACTTAATTATAGACCTTTCGGTTATTTAGTGTCTAGTTAGCATCAGTGTCATTTTCTCTCGAGTTTAGTTTTTCAGTTATATTTGTATGAACAACACCGTCGTGAAGGTAATTTTCAGTAGTTTGATATTTCGTTCCTCTTTGGCGAAGGTCTTCGTCGGAGGAGTGGAGATCACGCAACCGGATCTGTTCAACAACGGCATGGTCGTAGTTCACGGCCTTCAAGGTTACGTCTCTCCGTTATCTCCGTTCTCTTGCGACGTGGAGAGGATGAACTCGCTCTCGTTTCCGTTCCATCCAGATCACCGATCCGGTCACGCTCAGCACCATCTCCACCACTCCAACAGCGCCACGGTGCAGCCTGCTGCTATGATGCGCCTGATGCTCCGAGATGCGATGCTGAGGCTCCGCAACAACGGCTTCGGCATCCTCGCCCTCGCGATGAAGGTGAAGTACGCGGAGCTCGTGACGCTCAACAACATGACCGTGTTCGCCGTCGACGACCTCTCCATCTTCTCCGGTTCGCACGCGTACATCGGCAACGTCAGATTCCACATCGTGCCGAACCATTACCTCTCCATCGCAGATCTCGAGAAGCTTCCGGTCGGAACTGCTCTGCCGACGCTGGAGAGAGGCCAGTCGCTGCTCATCACTACCTCCGGCAGAGGAGAGACCTTGGCGCCGATGAGGATTAACTACGTTAGGGTTAAGGTCGCGGATGTGATTCGCAACGTGAAGATCGTGGTGCATAGTGTGTATTTGCCGTTTCCACATATTAATCCTGTGGCTGCGGCTTATGACAGTATCTTAGGCGGTGGTGAAGGAGCGTCGGAAGGAGCGGGGAATATTGCAGATTCTGCAGATCAGACGACGCAAGGGACGTGTTCTGTCGTTGACGGGCGTGGAAGTTGCGTCTTGCCTACGATGCCTGATCAGGTTCAGGTCAAGCCAATGGTGGAGATCGAAGACCACCATGGCCTGTGAATAATGCCATATATTCATCCACGATTATCTTTTCTGAAGTGAAACTTTGTCACATTTGTAGTTAGTTCACTCTGTTCTCTTTAGTTTGTCAGTGTATGGTGTGAAATGCAGTGTTGTTTAGTTTGAGCGCATGTTTTGTATTCAGCATAGTCAATACTGTTGACTGTTGTTCTTCAATAGAAAAATGTTGACTTAAACTTCACACATTTTGGCTTGTATCCAGATCATCTTTGTTTCTTTTGCTCTCAAGTCTGATTGTCATCGCAGTGTGCTTATTGACCTGAAAGGTTCTCTTCTAATTTGACCATGACATTAATTTGTCCCGAAAGTCGTTTGGATAAATGAATCTTTTAAATGTATTTTATTTTTTGTTGTTTAAATCTTAACGTGAAATGACTTATTTAATTCTTTATTTTTATTTTTTTAGTTTAGTCTTTTATTTTTTGAAAAATTCATTTTAATCCTTTATTTTAAAATAGTTCTTCCATCAACCTATAACTAACATCATTAATCAGATAAACATATTGATCACCAAAAAATATAATTAACCTTTTATTTTTACACGAATGCCAACATTCGCACCATGGAAGGCGTGACCCCTTTGGACATCCTGAGAACCCTAACCTAGAGCTTCCTCTTGGACAATCCCACCCACATTGAGGAGAAGAGGGGGAAGAGTATAACTAAGAAACACATATTGTGGCCACTAAAAAGCCGCCAATATTTTTAAATCATTATCAATGTTGGTTTACAATAGATGGAATAACTAATTTGAACCAATCTAAAAAGATAAAGGATTAATATGAATTTTTGAAAAGATAAAAGATGAAAATGAAGCAATAAAAAATTGTGGTTTTTCAATACTTTTTAATAATAAAAAAATACTATTTTAGAGAGTGTTATTCGCACTCTCCTTTCATTATTTCCATTTTGGTTGAAATAGAGAGACATGGTAAAAGGATACTGTTTTTTAATTTAGATAGTAAAAAAGTCGTCACTTTTAATTTTGTAATTTTGTAGTATAATTTAATTCTTTCAAAAAACAAAAAATAGTATAATTTTAATATACATTCTCAATTTTTTACCGTAGAATGGCGAACGGATAAAGGATTCACTTACGAAAGTATAGGCCTTTCCTCCCACGTAGAGACTTTTTTTTCGGTCATCAGGTAGAATTTTTTTTTTCTCATGGTCCTCATCAGGTTGATATTGGTTGGGTCAACACCAGATTAAATTAGGGCAACTCCTTGGGGCACCCAGATTTTTGCTGGGACACCCAGCAGTTTTTAAAATGCCAAATGGGTTATTTTCGTTACAAATAGGAAGTTTGGTTTTTCATTTCTGCAGCGCCTTTTTTTTCCACAAAATCTCACACCCTTAGTGTAAGTTGTTTTCGTTAGCTTCTTTTAGTCTCCTTTTCCGAGCGTTTTTTGTATTCAGTGGTGTACGTACGTTGTTCAGGAGGATATGGTACAGTTGAGTGATTATTTGTCGTCAAAGAAAAAGAAAAAGAGGTATGTAAAAAAAATTTAGAAACATACAAATTGTCAATCCACATGACTTATACGATCATCAATTCACATGGTCATAAAGATTTACGTTTCTATTTTTTAAAATTTTTAAATCCGCAGGGTCATACAGTGATTAATAATTAAATTTTAAATCTTAAATTTTGGTTTTAATATTTTTTATAACTACCAAATTTAATATATTTTTAAATTTGATTTCAATCACTATCTTAAACTAATAATCTTAACATATTTTAAATTTTAAATTTTGGTTTCAATATTTTCTATAACTACCAAATTTAATATATTTTTAAATTTTATTTCAATCATTATCTTAAACTAACAATCTTATCATATTTTAAATTTTAGTTTCAATATTTTTTAACTATCAAATTAAATGTTTAAATTTGATTTCAATTAGTATCTTAAACTAACAATCTTATCATATTTTAAATTTTAAATTTTGATTTCAATATTTTTTATAACTACCAAATTAAATATATTTTTAAATTTGATTCTAATCATTATCTTAAACTAACAATCTTATAATATTTTAAATTTTGATTTCATAATTTTTTATAACTAACAGATTTATTGTACAATTAAAAATTATATTTCAATATTTTTATCACAAATTTTAATTATTTAAAATTTTCATTTAAATATTTTTTGTAACTAACAAATTTAAATTATTTTTAATTATGATTTCAATATTTTTCATAAGTAACAAATTCAACATCTTTTAAATATTTTTTTATTTTTTAAAAAATTTAAACAAGTATAATATAACAATATTGAAAATTAATTGTTTCACCAATCTAATCTTAATTTTAGCAATATAATCTAATCTAATCTTAGTATTAACTAATATATTTTTTTATAAATAAAATCAATACTTAACATATAAATCATAAAAATTATAAAATTTCACTAACATTACAAAACAATATTACACTACGAAACAATTTAAATAATATTTAACAAATATATATTTACAATGTAAACAAAAAATTTTAAAAAAAATAAATTTAGAAGAAAACAAAATTATTCAACAAAAAAAAAAAAAAACTCACACGGATGAGTAATCCGTATGACAAGGTCATACAGATTGTCAATTCATATGACATTGCGATACAAATTACTGATCCGTATGGTTCATACAGATTGTCAATCTGTATGGAAATTCGTGTGAACCATACAGGTTGATGATCGTATGGAGATTTTTCAGAAAAATATCATTTTTGTTTGCGACATTGCTTCAAGCAACAACATCAAACCAATATCAACAACATTATCCAGCACTCACGAAGGAAGAAGAAGCACCAACGGAGTGAAACGACGCAAGGAAGAGGAAGAAGAAGAATCACAACGACAAGAAGAAGAAAAGAAGAAGAACCACAATCGCGCGGGAAGTGGAAGAAGAAAAAGAATTGCAACGGGAAAGAAGAAGAATCGCAGCCATGACGTGTGTGAAGGAGAACGAAGAAGAAGAATGAATGAAGGAGACCACTATAAGGAGGAAGAAGCATGACACAAAGGAAGAAGAAGCATTGCGACAGAATCGTATGAACGCGCACTATAACCCTATTTATATTAATAGGGTGAAGGACATTTTAACCCTTTCACCTAGGGTCCTGGGTGCCCAAAGTAACACCCTTAAATATGATTTTGATCGTCACCTTAAAAGTTGAAGGGAACTGTTAGGCGCACCCAGCAGTTTTGTTGGTACACCCAGTATAACAGGAAAATGTCATTTTTACCCTTTTGTAAATCCAATAGGTATGAGGCTTACGGATTAGCAAATCATATTGGGCCTACGAATTGTCAATCCGTATGAGATCCATAGGATTTTTTTTTTTCAAAAATATAATTTTTAAATTAATTTAAAATTAATGATCCAAACAGGAATCAAACCTATGACTTTCATAGTTATTAACACAACACTATAATCAACTGAGTTAATAGACCAATTATGTTATAAAATAATTAATGTCGCTATATATAATACTAAAATTTCTAATGTATATTTAATGCACATGTAAATTTACATAATAAATTTTGCAATAATTAATTTTTATCTAATAATTAATTTGTTTACATATATAAATTGTAAAAAAAAATCATAGGTTTAATAAAAATTTACATATGTAAAAAAAATACCAAATTTATTTAATTATGAATTGCTATAATAAACATCTAAACACATCATTCAATTAAATATCATATTTGTTTAACTTCTAATCATTGTAATAAACATCCAAATCATACACTTAAGTCTCACTCTTCATGTAGTTGCTTCGTGCACTTTAAATTTTGTTTCATGCATTCTTTTGACTTAGGTGCACCTAGCAATTTTACTCGTACACCCAATATAATAAGAAAATGTCGGTTTTACTCTTTCATAAGTTCAATACGAATTGATAATCTGTAGGTCCAATACAAATTGCCAATCCATAAATTTCATACCGATTTAAAGTACACGAATGAAGAGTGAGACCTAAGTGTATGATTGGATTAAAATTATGAGACCTCAAAAGTTTTTTATTTTTATTTTCTTCTCAAATCATGTATTAGAATGCATATTTTTTTAATGGAATTTGTAAAAGTATTTTTGTGACATTGAACTAAATATAATAAAAGTTTATAATGCTTAGTTGAAGGCCTTAGTTTACTCTAAAATGCTTAGTTTATAAATGTTATCTTATAACGACCTTATAGAGACTAAAAACGTACTATTTAACTCTTTAAAAATTATATACTTATAAAATATTTTTTTTAATTTGAGATATAAATAAAAATGTAGTTTTTTTAATGTGAAGTCATGCACCTTAAACAATGCCTTTGAAAAATGTAATTTCGTAGAAGATAGTTTGTATAGAATATGTGTTATAAAAAAATGATAATAATACATATTGAAAATGATGTATAGAAGTTGAGCTCAAATGGAATCAAAGAAATAAGAAAGGGATAGACTGTGTAGGCATATTCATATATGTAAGTTGATACAGAAAGTGGAGGGAGACCAAGAAACAAGAAAAAAAAAATTAGGAGTGATTTAGTTTGAGAAAAAAAAATATTTTTTATTTTAAATTATAAAAATATTTTTTTTAATTGTGAAAATGCTGACTTATTTTTTAATTTTAATTTTAGTTTTGAATAATAAAAAATAAGGAAAACAACTTATTTATTATTTTCAAACTAAGTTTGTGATAGAAAATTCATAGATTGAAATTTTGATGTTTTTCTTACAGCGTGTTGAGCAACATCTCCCCGTCGCTTGCCTCGTAGTTTCCTTTGCGATTCAGTAATCAGTATATGGTTTTGACCCAGCTAGCCTGTGCGGATCTAGAAAAGCACAAGTTGTAAATTATCATGAATTGATGTCCGAGATTTATATTAATGTATGTTTTTAGAGCCTGTAGTTGTAAAAGGAATTGTAGAGAGTGTAGTTTTCCGCACTGAATAAATGTTTTTCTAGCTTTTGTTTAGTTCTATAGAAAAAAGTGGGAATATATGAAAGGGTTCACATGAAAGCAATAGGTAAGAAAATAAGAATTTTACTCTCATCACATGAAAATGAAAGAAAGTGGAAACTTAGTGGGTTACATAGATTTTCTATAGAATTGGTTTTTAAAGATTAAATGTACTGGTGTAATATTTAGTTATTGGTCAAACCTGACCGACCTACGGGATCCAATATCCAATTTTAATAGCGAAATGAAAGAAAGTATTAAGCAGAGGTGTGAAACGGGATACAATATTTGATGTTCCAAATGAAACAAAAATACAATATTTTTATTTAAAAAATATTTAAGCCCATGAAACATCTTTGTAAAATCCAAAAAAAAAAAACAAGAGAAAAACATATTTTTAAAAAACATATTTATATTAATATCTGTAAGGAACAATAGTGGAGCATTAATAATCTCATGCTTCATTTATCTAAATAGATAAAGGAGTCAAATTCTTTCCAATAACATTCCTTTCTTTCTTTATTTTTTGATTCAACTTTAAGCTCTCTCTTTCTCTTCTATTTTCTCTCATTTCTTCTTTAGGTTTTTCCTGCTGAGAGGGCCGGAGAGGATAAAGTTGAGAGGACCATAGTTCAAAATTTTAGATAACGCGCTTAGTAGTTTAAATGTTTTATGTTTTAAAAAAACAAGAGTTAAAATATATTTGCCTAAAATTAAGATATTTTTTAAAAACAGATTCAAAACTAAAAATAATAATTCAATATTTTCAGTTTTTTCTAAAAAAGTAAAAATGTGATAACCCCTTAAAATATCTTTTACTTGATATATATTTTTTAAATCTTAAGAATAAAAATTATTTTCAGAAAATAAAAATGAAAAATAGACACTCAAACCAAGGTTAAACTAATATTTCACTATCTTTTAAGCACTTATTTTAAGAGTAATTTTGATTAGATTGGCCAATAACAAACCAAACTCATAAACATTTTGCAAACAATTCTAAGCCTATTTAGAAGAATATAAGGAAATAATAGAAACCTAATATTTCATTTATTTTTACTTAACTTTGATAACCATCAACTTCTGATTTAATTAACAACCTTGATTAATTAGTCATCGATTGATATGGCAAAAGAAGAATATAATAATATATCAGAAACCCCTTCAAACTTTCTTTCTTCTCTCTCTCTCAATTATGCGACATATTCCTAAATTTAAAAACAAAAACCTTCACTTACTCCAGCGTTTCATCGATGCAACTTAGCTTGTAAAGATAGCCACATTAATCATTCAATTAAATTCTTAAAACACACTTCATTTATTTTGTTTATATGCTTAAGATCTTCAGTATTATTAAAAATAGAGCATGTCGCCCTTCAACGTTTTCGAAAGAAAAAAAAACATAAAGAGTACGTCGCCCTCAAGGAAATTACAATGCATGCGAAAAAAAGAGCACGTCGCCTTCAAGGAAATAACAATGCATGCGACTTGTATATAAACTATATAGAAAAAATTATAAATTTGGCCTCCTATTTGTGTGAAAATTTGATTTTAGTTTCCTTCTAATTTAATTTACAAATTTAATTTTTTAGTTTTTTTAATTTCGTTATTTCATTTTTCAGTCTCAAAATTAAACTTAATTACTTACTTTAATTAGGTATATGAAATTAGCATCCAATAAAAACACCATAGGTAACATTTAATGTTAACAATCAATTTCAGAATTAAGAATCGAAAGAATAAGACGAAATTACAAACATAAATTAAATTATAAAAAAAAAATCGAATTACAGAATCAAATTTACAGTTTTGTCAACTATATATTAAAATTTCCCTTTCGAGCTGAACGCGCTTTCAGCATTCCACATAATGACAAGACAATTAGCCTAATGATTAACTCAACACGTATTAATTACTCTTCGAAAAAAAAAACTCAACACGTATTATAAAAGTGAATGTGTATACGAATACAAAGTATAGTTTAATGTGCGTACATATAATGATGTTAATAATTTCTTAGAGTGAAGCTGTAATTTTTTTTAATGATTTTAACTTATAACTAATTCTTAAGAAGAATATTTTGCACAAATGGACTTGGTCTTGAGATAGGTTGTCAATCAATGAAATGCGTATGTTTAAGCAAATTCACGTCAAAAAGTATGAAATGATGCAGGGACGAATATTTTATGCTTAAAAAATGACGTGTTCCAGACCGGAACTTGGAATAAACCACGATGATAAAATCCAACAAAAACGTACCAATAAAAACAATCCAACAGAGATGAAAAAAAAAACAAATAACTGTAGAATATATTTATCCCGAAAATAAACCTTAGGGCAAGGTAGAAAGCTAGGTTTCATAAAATAGGTTAAAGCATGTTTATTTTATATATTTGACTCAAAATTTTGGTCGAGTGGATCATTTAATTTAAAACCTAAACTGGAGTCGAATAAAAGTTCGTTATAAGACCATATTAATTTAATTTATAAATATAAAATATCAATCATAGGAATATATATATATATATATACAAATTAAAATATATTTGTGCTATGCATTAAATTTACCCAACTAAAGTCAAGAAGCCTAGTTAAACAAATGTGAAAATTAAATGGTAATATTTATATTTATTGAAAAATCTCATCAGATTTTTAACTAATAGCTAGGCTAGTTGACTATTAGTTCGGTGAGTCTCTGATGAGTTGATCAGAGAAGCGTGCTTTGTGACCAAACACTGCGTAAAGCTTTCTAGTTTCTAGAGTCTGGACCGCTGAAGATCAAATTTACGCGAAAGTTATGATAACTATAAATATTTACCCAACTTAGAAGATAAGCTCAAATGCATTTGGCTTCTCAGTCAAAGGAATACCAAAGGGATGGAAGTTGGTACTAGATGCCAGGTGGCAGACCGTCAAGGAATCGTTTTAGTCTTCTCATACACATTTGACAAAACATTCATTTTTTTTAAAAAAAATTTCACACCTTAATTTATTACCTGTAGCTTTTGGTTCAACTTTTTTGGTAAATTTAATTTCTTCGACTTATAGAGATGATTTAGGTAAATTTTGACTTTTTTTATCATTTAAAACTACAAGATTTTTTTGCTTGAATCGAATAAGATTATCTTAAAAGATAAAAGTTTCTTTTTTGAGTATTAACACAATCCTTTTTTAATATAAACAATAAGAATATAATTATAATTAACATACTTAAAAATATACCGGACACATGATTATTTTGTCGATTGTACTAGATTTTGTTCAACGTTTAATAACATATTCACTAGTTGATTTTTTTTTATATATAAAATAAATAGTGAGTATTTCATTCTTTAAGATTATAAACACAAATTAGTGCATCAACTTGAAAAAAATCTAATAATTTCTCAACTGCTATAATCAAGGAATTACTGACACAATTACAATTTACAACCTAATGAAAGCACAATTTGTATAATACTTGCACATTTTTCGTTAAAAAAATACATGTCACGATAGTTCTTTTGGACACATTGCAAAAAGAATTGAATTAAACTGAGTACAAACCAATTTGCGAAGAAATTGAAAGAAAGAAAGAAAGAAAAAAGAATAAAGAATGTTTAATTATGGCCTATGAAAACCTCTTGTTTGACCACAACCCATGATAGATGAAGGCAACTTCCCAACCCTCTCTATCCCTTCTTCAAAAACCACTCCCATCCCCATATAGAAGTGAGACTCTATATGGCAATGAAAAGCCCACACTCCAGGATTATCCGTCCTAAACCTCAATGCGGTCCAACCAAAGGGGTGCACCGGAACCGTGTTCTTCATAATGGGGTTCTCCAAATTATACTTTTTGGTGTCATTGTTCACGTCAAACTTTCCCTTCCCATACCCAAGAACCCAAAAATCGTGCCCATGAAGGTGCCACGGGTGTGTCTCGCTATTGTTTTTGTTCATAGTGTTGGCGTTTTGAAGTATAATATCCACCGTTGTGTTGAACTTGAGCCTATAAATGCCACTGCTAGAAGTTGCATTCGCGTTACTAGCCACACTGAAAATGTCATAGTTTGCAAAGTCATAGCCATCAGGGGGTGGAGTGGGGTCAAACGCACCGGTTATGTTCTCTTTGAGGGAAATGAGGTAAGGGGTGTGAGGGAGTGTGAAAGAGACATTGTTCACAGACCAATGCCGGTATTCGCTTATGTTGTTCTGCGTGTTGAGGAGTACTATGACTCTGTCCGAGGTTGTCGGGGGTTTGAGTATGTACCCTTGGCGTGCCTTGATGGAGAGGCTTTGTGCCAGCCTTGGCTCAACGTCGTCCCAAGCAGGAGGAGAAGGTGGAACCGTTGGAGGAGAACGTTTAGGGTGGTTGGGGTAGTAGTTGAACATGCCCAACCCGGGTGGGGTGGTTCTGTTTCTGCTTACCACGTTTGAGGTGATCCAATAGTTCCTTGATGGGTCTTGATCGGTTTTCACTAGAACCGAGTAGGTCTCACCTGAGTATATGAAGAGGTTTTTGACCTCAAATGGCTCTACATAGTGACCATCTGCTTCAACCACTGTCATGTTATGGCCCTGCATTAGAACATTTCATAAGTTATTAGAAGGGGGAAAGAATAAAGTAATAAGCACAAGAATAACATTCTTTTAACACATACACTATTTTTGATAAACTTGGACCGTTGGACATAAGAATATGTGTTGTGATATTTCAACACCCTTAAATATCAAACATCCCATCAATACACTTAATTTTTTTTTATCTCTCTCTTCTTACACTTAATTTTTTTTTTATCTCTCTCTTCTTATGATATCACATAATCTATTATATGGATATTGCTCTCCCTTCTCTCTCTAGTTCTCTGAAGGTGTTAATTGGTTTTGTGTATGCAAAGACTTTTTTCCTAACAATATACAGAAGAAGAAAATAAGATAAAATTAAATTTGTCATAACTTAAAATCAACTCATATAACTCACTCTTTGAAGAAGTTACATGACAGAACTTAAAAGTTGAAGTGTAAGTTGACCTTTAAGTTATAGAAACTTTTTCATTAAGTTTCTTTTACCTTAAGGGTTTACAAAGAAGTTTATCTAAAGAGAACATTTGATTACCTCAATTTCGAAGCTAAGTGCTGATAAAGCAGTCAAGCTAGCAATTCTGAGTCGGTATGTTTTTCCCGGGATCACAGTTTGTACAAAGGGAGAGCATTGAGGGTTTGATGTGTCACAAACATCAGTGCTTACGCTTGGGGATTTAGAGCAGTTGAATCTTCCTTTTCCATGAATCAGAAGTGACTGAGGAACCAAATATACACAAAATATAAAGCCAAAAGTTAGATAATTGAAAAAAGAAAAGAAGAGAAAAAAGGAGGGTAGATTTTGAATTGAACCATTAATTTACCTGAGGTTCTCCCACCCATTGAAAGGGAATTGAAGACAATCCAGCAGCTTGTTCATAAGTGCTCTTGTGGTACCAATCGTTGAGGATAATGCTACGGTCAAGGTCATAAGCAAAGGGTTCAGGGTCACGGGGTGCCACGCGAATCATCCCATATAGCCCCGCTTCTCTTTGCATTCCATAGTGTGCGTGGTAAAGATATGTACCAGGCTGTCACATAAAAGGTGAAAGTAAATTAGATACTATAAATTGTTTTGATGATGAGATGAATGGATTACAAATATAGCTTGTTCTGTTTTCTTGCAATTTTTAGAATTTAGATTAGAAGACCAAACAAAAAATAAGGAATTAACACAATTACTCATGTGGGTTAATGTCAGTTAGGTTTTTACAACTTACCCTGTCTACAACAAACTGATAAATAAATGTGTCTCCAGGCAATATGGGACACTGAGTTACCCCTTCTGTTCCATCAAACCAAGGAGTTCCAATCTGGCCACATACAAGTGATTAATCAATAAGCACAAAAGAAAAAGGTGTATATTATTTAATATTCATATTTTGGGGCAGAAAATTAAAACCAACCTGTCTTATCCCGTGCCAGTGGATGGAAAGGTTTTCTGTCACTAAACTATTGTTAACTTGAACTACAATGGTATCACCCTCCTGTGCCTGGATGGTGGGTCCTGGAGTTTTGCCATTGATTGTAATAACCAGCTTCTTAAAGCAATCAGGGGACCTAAACTCATACTTTACCTCCCATTTGTGATGTCTAATTCTGGCCTCAGCTTTGTGAAAATTCCCCAAAATGAGGAAGAAACACAGAATCAATAGTGTTGGCAATTGCAGAGCCCTTATGCTTAACCGAAGCTCAACCATGCCTAGCTAGTCAAAGTATATATGTTTGAGACTGAGAGAGGCTAATGGAGTTATAGTTTAGAGATATTAATCAACTTTGGTGTTTGATGTGTGTACATTTGTGGAGCCAGGATTGCCTTTATATAATGGATGAGCACTGTGGAAATTAGAATTATATTATATATATTTTATTGTTGGCTCCGCCTTTTCAAACTAAGTTGTTCATAGAAATCTATCAAGAGTGAAATTTTGACTTTTTCACACGGTGTTGACCATGAGCTAGCTCCCCCTTTGCCTTGCCTCAAAGTTTCTTCGTGATTCATTATATGGTTTTGTTTTGACTATCTCTATGTAGATTGGAAAAGTACAAGTTGAAAATTATTCTGTTTTGATTTCTATCGATGATATTGATGAACTTTCCTATATAAAAAAAAACGTTGATATTGATTTTTTCATTGACATTTTTATAATACTTTTCTTTTATTTTCTTAATTACATCACATATTTTATCTCTTTTTTTATTGTAGAAATTATTAAAGTTTAAATAAATATAACGTTACTTTATCAGTCTTATGCTTATAGCTATTTACCAAACTTTTCAAGTTTGACAGCCGAGATTCTTCCAATTGAAGAAACAAACGATCTTTATTCTTAGGACAACTTTAATCATGTAAAATAAAAATAAAAATACTAAATATTTAGCTCTTTAAACTCATATATATGTGTGTGAATATTTTATTTTCTCGACTGTATGAGTTTTTTTAGGCTGTGGTATAGTTTTATTTAAATACACACATACCTAATGATATTTATTTACAAATAAAATAAAAGCAACTCTTTTTTTAACACATTTAGACCATTTTTAATGGAATTTTAAAGATGAGTTCTTATGCTAAAAAATTCCTTTTTGTTAGATTTATCAATAAATATGTTTTCAAGTTCTTTAACATAGAGATTGAGCTTCAATGAAAGAATTTTCAAAAATTATCCTTTTTAATCAAAAATAATTTTTTAATATCTCTTTCTCTAATTAATTCATAAAATATATTTAAGTAAGGTTTATTGTGAGACCCACAAAAAATATCTAAAAAATCTAAAGTGAAATTTACTATTAAAGTAAAAAAAATTATTATATGTTATACTACATCATGTAACCCATTAAAAATAATACAAAAATTCAAAAAAAAAAAAATCTACCACTCTTACAAGTCTAACCATGTAACATGGGTGTAGCCTTATAACTTGTATTTTATTAGTTCTTGGTGTAAATAAAAAATAAGAATCTGATTTTAATAATAGCCAGCCCTCTATTTCTGACTTAACGACCTTACTTAGCTATCAATATATATACCAAAAGATGAAATTGTAAGCATCTAATTCGAATTTCTTTCAAACTCTCTCTCTCTCTCTCTGTCTTGCTTATATCTTTCTCTCTTCTTTAAATAATGATGTAGTGCGTAATTAAAAAAGCAAGAAGTTTCGGTTACTCTGTTTCGTTGACGCAACTTGTAAAGTGTTTTTTATTATTACTTGTAAATTATGTATACTCCATAAATCATTAAATTAAATTCTTTTTAAAAAAAAAAACACACAAGCACGGTACTTATCTTCAATAGTATTGTTAAAATAGAGTACGACGCCCTCAAGGAAATCGCAAGCTCGCAATATATGTGACTTCACTTGCATATAAACTATGAAAAAATCTCCTTTCGGAATGAACACCGGAACACGCTTTCCACATAATTATATTATATATAATATATGCAAGGAAATAATTGAAGGTACATATAAAAAATTTATCTTTCTCGAAGTCAAGTAGTATTTTTTTTTTGTTGTAATTTTTCATAATTTAACTTGTAACTTGTTGTGATGTTCACCACAAACCATAAGAGGTTTGAGATTCAAAGATGAGCAGGGAGAATTAGAGAAGAAGGTTTCTTGTATTGATTCGTGTATATGCTAAAATGAGCATAATTGGTTACATTCAATTAGTGTTTCCTTATTTATTGTTGTGAGTAGGACCCTGTTACCTCGTGTCAAACTCTTATATGTGTCTGTTGGGCCCTGAGGTCCCTTACCCTAAAGCTGAGTTATAGTATTGGTCTAATCTTTGCAATAGTTTCATGCCTTAGGCCTATTTTATTTTCATTAATTACCTGTCTAGAATGATTTTTTGTCATTTAGCTGGGATTTATTTCAAAACAGTTATGTTTGAGTCGATATTATTTTGAAGAAGTAATATCAATTTTATAAGTAAAATGAAGATTTACCTTGAAACATAACTGATTCTTAACGATATCAAAATTCTTTAACATAAATTGACTTAATCTGAGTCTGGAAAATCTCAATCAAGGAACCCAGTGTGAAAAGAGGAACTTCAGATCAGAAAATGAAAGTGTTGTCAATAATTAATGTCTACAAAGTAGATAATAAAAATTAAATTTATTACGTAAAACTTTTATTATAAAAGTATTGTTATTGTATTTTGTAAAACAAAGATTCTGTTATTTAATAACTACACAGTAGAGTTGACATCATTATCTGTGGAAAAAATAATTTAAATTTATTGGCATTAATATATTTAAATTAAAATATAATTCTTTTTTTATCATATCTATAATCTGATATACAAAAATTTATTAAATAATGTGTAGTTATGTTTGAAAAAATAATAATTAAAAATAAAAGTTATATTTAAATTAATTATAAATATATTATGTTATTCAATATATTCTTGATCAAATAAATTAATTTATTTATTTTTTAGTTTTATTTCTTAGGTCAATTTTTATAATAAATAGTTGCACTCAAGAAAGTATCAATTATCATCTTATATCAATTTTATTTCTTTAGTTTTATTTCTTAAATAAGGTATACACAATTACAATTATACTATATAAATATCTATGCTAATTATTATTGTTATTAATATTGATTTTCTCTTTTTTATATTTATTTATTATCATTGTCAAGAATCAAGGACGAAAATGGAGATGATGTTAGAGAATAAGAATAATGAATAACATGCATGCTCCATTACCATATTTATCTTAATAATCATTTATATATATTTTTAAAAATAACTGTATATAAACATATGATTAAATACTTTTTTTTATTTTTTGGGTTTAACTTTGCTTTCTAAATCTAATAAAATATTTTGATTTGTTCTCATGTTGTTATTAAATCATTTATCATACTACATTATCAAATTGATGCTTTAAATTAGTCTTATAATTGTTCTTCAATGTATTTATCATGAATGTATTTCAATATGTGAGCAATCTTAAATTTTTACTCTATAGTTTAATCTTTTATAAAAAAATGTACTAACAACATATCCAACTATAATAACTTCAATAAAATTAAATATGTATTTCATTGTTTATGAAATTTTAAAATATAAATAATCCAGAATATCATCAAAGCTAATTAGAAAGTGATATTTTATAAAATATATTATATATTTCAATTATATTAGTTTTTTTATTCTCATTAAATAAGTTATACACAATTGAGACAGATGGAGAGGAAACATAAATAATATACAATCTTATAATACTCTGTTGTCATATTTGTCTTAACCATCATTTATATTTTTTTTATAAAACATAAGATTAAATACTTTTATTTTGCTACAAACAATGTTTATAACATTATGATTTTATTACTTTCATTTTGTTATATAATATTTGTTTTCTGTTTAATCTTCAAATCAGTTATATGTACTGATAATTCATTTTTTTTCTCATTTATTTACTTTTAAATTTAATAAATAACAATATTATATAATAATATAACTGTATAGTCCACACCTATATTATTATTTGTATTTTCTTGCTTATCCGTGTAAATACACGTGTTAGGACTAGTTATGAAAATGAAAGTTGTTCTGGCTAGAGATAATTGGAATCAATTAGGATCATAGAATCGAACAAAAGTGTACCAAAAAAGTGAAAACAACTCAACAAAAGCAAAAGGCCCATAATTTAAACATATATTTACCAAAAAGAAAATAACTTTACGACGGAGTGGAAAGGAAAAAGAGAAGACGATTAAGAACGCGCTTCTTTTGTATCATACTATAGAAAATAACTTTTCGTCACGCTAGTCTGTTCTTCTATCATACTACACCTTTTTATCTCTTCATTCACGAGTTAAATTTGCTTCTGTAAAAAAAAAAAGAACGCGCTTCTTTTATCTTGTATACATGGAAGTACGTTTATACGAATTTGTGAATGTCCTGAGATGTTCATCGCACCGTAGCCATGTGGATTTGTTAACTTTATGTTCATTTTTGCTCCAACATACCATGGGAAAGTTGCAGCGACAGACTAAGGAAGGAACAACATTTTTCCACATTTTATTTATATTAATTATATTCTCGTTTGTAAACAAAATATAATATAATTTTAGTCTTATAATTTTTTTTGACAGATTTTATTTGTCTTATAATGTGATTTTAATTTTTCCATTTTCTATTGATTTTAAAATTTTCAAAATGTTAGAAATTTTTAAAATATTTCTATCATCACTAAATAATTATGTGATATATATATATATATATATATATATATATATATATATATATATATATAATATTATTACATAACATGTCGCTTCAAAATAGTAACTAATACAACATAATTATATATAAAATATATATACCATGTTATCATCAAAAAGATAATAAAAACTATTAAAAACTTATAAAGATTAAAATTAAATAAAAAAGTTTAAAAGATAAACCTAAATTAAATCATATTTATAATGATTAAGAAGATATTTAAATCTGAAAATGACAAGAAGCTAGCTAGTTATAACTTGTAACTACTGTCTGCACGGCGATAAATTATTATACGTGATCGGCTGGCCTTCTCAAGTCATCAATTGCCTTCTGAAGTCTAAGAGCGGTTTAGATGCTTAATTACTGGGAATCTTCGCTAACTTGGGCCTCTATTAATATTGTCTGCACTCTAAACTCTAAATACTGAAGTCTAAGGCGCTATTTTACGGTGTTTTGTTTTTAAAAAAATTATAAATAGTTTTAATAACAAGAGATTAAAAAAAAAGTTTAGATTTTCACATTATATTTTCATCTCACTTACGGTAAGTTAGCATCGTGGTGAGCTGGTGACAGAGTAATGCGTTGCGGTGGTTCAAGTTTGGATCCGCTGGTAATGGAGTTTTGAAGCAAAGACACAAGCTAATATTAGTGGATAAAAAAAAATTAAAATGTATAATTTTTAGTCTATAATGCTTTGTCGCAATTCTTAATATTACAAGAAATTGTAGGCACGTGTAGTTGATGCAGCCGCAAGAAAATTTGTTTTGAAAATAGGAAGCTGACAAACTTTAAACCCTTTTGTGAGAAATGTAATATACGATTTAAATTCAAATTCAATTAAATAAATAAATTATTAGACGAATAAAATATGGGTGAAATACAGCATGAGTCTTGACTCTTGAGAATACGGGTGTATAGGAGTTCCACTCACGCCTGTATCCAAATCAACCCAGATAATTTGGGTTAGATTTGGGATAAATAATTATTTGTGCCTTCAATATATAAAACGATGATAAATTTATTTTTAAAAGATAAAAATTTAAATTTAAAATTTTAAAAGTAGAAAAATTTGACAAATATATTTATTTGTCAAACAAATTTGTGAGTGCTTTATATATTCAGTGACGAAAATAATTATTTATCTAAAATATAATTTAATCTTTGTTTTCTCTCATTTTTTTATTGTCACAAATATAATATTACAATAAACACTTAAAAAATAAGAAAACAAATATAAATTATAACAAAAATTATAATAAACATAATATTAATTAATAAGCATAATCGGTCTATTACTCTGAAATTTTTAATATGACAATATCTTACTCAAAATATGAGATTTAAACAAAAATACACGATCATTAAGTTAATTTTTACAAAAAAAAATTAAACTCAACTTAATTTTGTCACTACCTAATGTTGTCACAGTGGAAATTTTAGAACAATAGACAAATTATATTTATTATTATGTTTGTTCTAAGTTCTAACTTATATTTGTTTTTTTAGTGTTTATTGTAATATTATGTTTGCAACAATAAAAAAATGAAGATTAAATTATATTTTGAATAAATAGTCATTTTTGTCCATGAATGTAACACATAAGTTTTTTCATTAACTATAATGGACGAAAATTAACGAGTGAATGAATTTGTTACACCTTTTTTCATTTTTGAAGACTAAAATTTGAATTTGAATATTTCGGAAACAAATTTGTCAATGATTTACACATTTAGGGACGAAAGTAATTATTTATCCTTATATTTTTTAAGAGTTTTGATCAAATTCGACCTAATTCAATCAAATTCATTTATGCACAGGTTGGGTAATGAGTTTTTAAACTCAATCTAACTCATAATATATGATTAAATTATTTATTAAATATAAAATACATTAATTTTGATCTAACATAATTTATTGAATCATTAAATTAAATTATCCATGATTTTTTTTCTTTTTTAAGTTATTTTTCATCCTTTGCTTAATTTTGTTTATATTTTCTCATGCTAATAGTTTAATATAGTATTTTATTTTTATCTAAAACAAAATATTATATTAACATTAAAATTATTAATTCTATTAGGTAATATTATCACAATTTAGTTTTTTTTTATCACATTTAATCATTATATATTTATATAACTTTAGACAAAAATAAATTATTATTTTAAATAATTTTAATTTTTATAAAAATAAAAATTTAACATTTAGACCCGTTAACTCAATCTCATCCAATCTAATTATAATTAATTTGATTTGAATTCGATCCATTAATAAAATTGTACAAAATTCAATCCATAAAATTAAAATTGGATAGAATAACCGATTTAATCAAATACCACCCAACTGCACCCGGAAACACCCAACTTGACAACAACCACTCTCAACTTGGTTAGTAGGTTTGCAGGATTTGGGCGGGTAGGTTAGTGCAGGTACGGCCACTACCGGAGCAGATTATTTTATCCTTATTAATTGTGTTGTTTATATGATTTATAAAAATCAAATATACAAAAAAAAAAACAAAAAAAAATACATGGACCATTTAAGCTTTTTACATTATTTTTCCAAACGTTAGAGTCAGACCGGCCTAATAACAACAAAGTAGCTAAAGTTTAAATTTCAGGTTGAATAATAATATAATATTTATCAATTAGTTTTATAAAATAAAAAATTATACATATTAACAAAAATATCATATATGTTGATAAAAATACCCAACTTATAACTTTTTTTTATAAAAAAGATCTCTTAAAAATTAATTAGAGTTGTATTACTGAATTTGAAAATAAATGGGCCTAAAAAAAATTAAATACAACCGTGGTGCATTACAAAGAAACATCCAGAGGTAAGACTTTCGACATAAATAAAAATTGCCATCCAGTACATTTTAGTAAAAAACTCAACTATATATTTTACAAGTTTTTCAATTTTCATTTTATAAGTTCATCACCACCATAAAATATCATGTTGCTCGTTGCATTGGCTTCATACGTCATCCTACTCACTGCATCGCCTAGTATCAGACTCGATGATTTGTTGGTCCTGCAAACATCAAACCACAAATAATCAAATAACGGCCAACATCAAGAAGATGGTAAGAAAAATTTATTGTTGCACCCAACATTGAAAGGCGCACAGCATTTTATGTTGAAACGTGATCGACCTTCACATGTTACAATTTTTTTGTCTTGTCAGAGATGCAGCTGCCCAGGTTGCCTGAAACTATTGGTATTGTATTAGAGCAGGAGTTTGTACATTAATTAGAGTTTCTCAATATTATTCCTCCCTTTAAGAATACGTGATATTTTAGAGAAGAAAAATTATTTCAAAATGTATATTTTATAAAATTAATGTTATATTAAATACTTTTTAAAGCCCTCCTAAATAAATATTTAATAGGAGTGATGCATAAGGAAAAATATATATTATTGAAGATGGCTCTGATGCATAGTTTTTAAGGGGGCCTTGAATCGATTACATTATGAACGTGATCCATGTGTACAATTTGATAGTGAAAACAGAGCAAAATAATGCCATGAGCAATTTACTAATTGGTCATTGTTCCATTTGCATATATTACCACATTGGCATTGAAGAATGAAGAGTGGCCTCTTTGCTAAGCCGACCTCGAACATTTTTCTATTTATTTTTATATAATAAGAAATTATAATAAATAAATATATATCTACAATTATATAAAATTTAAATGAAGAATAGTTATAAATAATTTAAATTCTAATATATTTTTTTAGCAATTGGTAATTTCATTTTTAAAAATATTAAAATTTAATATAAAGATAATGATAAAGTTAAAAAGATGTAGGTTTTAAAAAAAAAGATAATTATTAAAATAATATATATAGATAGAGATCAAGAAAGAAGACTTTTAGATAGTTGAAAGAATTTTTCAACTAATTAAAAGGTAGTATGATTCCATAAAAGAAAAAAAATACTAAAAATTTCTAATTGAAAAACTGGTGATATGTTATAATGTGAAGAAAAATGTTTATATGATTTTTCTAATCACACGCTCCAGTACCTTCAATAAAAATATAAGGTGATTTTATATGATTGAAAAATGTTTATTAAAATTATTAAAACTAATAAAACAAGATATATTTTAAGTTTCTTTCATAGTTTAATAAAGTTTACTTAAAATAGAAAAGCATGGAGAATGTATGAAAAGTGAAATGAATAGTAGGTGGCTTGTAGTCTTGTTTGTGTCTCTTCCTCAGATACAATTACACCTTGCACGTTATATAATGGGGTAGTCTCCGTACTTCATTTCCATCAAATCCTTCTATAGTCATACATTGATATCTTTGATGGCAACGGCAAATGCAGAAGCATCCTCATTCCAACAACTACCCATGAAATCCCACATTGCTGTACTACCTAGTCCAGGCATTGGCCACGTCACACCCCTCCTAGAGCTCTCCAAGCTCCTGGTCACACACCACCAGTGCCACGTTACCTTCCTCAACGTCACCACCGAATCTTCCGCAGCCCAAAACAACCTCCTTCACTCCCCAACTCTCCCTCCCAACCTCCACGTCGTCGATCTCCCACCCGTTGACCTCTCCACCATGGTCAACGACCAAACCACCATCGTAGCCCGTCTCTCTGTCAACCTTCGAGAAACCTTGCGTCCCCTCAACACAATCCTCTCACAACTGCCCGATAAGCCCCAAGCCCTAATTATTGACATGTTCGGAACCCATGTTTTTGACACCATTCTCGAAAACATTCCCATTTTCACTTTTTTCACTGCCTCAGCACACTTGCTCGCCTTTTCCCTCTTTCTCCCTCAGCTGGACCGTGACGTGGCGGGCGAATTCGTGGACCTTCCGAACCCGGTTCAGGTCCCGGGCTGCAAACCCATCCGAACCGAAGACTTGATGGACCAAGTAAGGAACCGGAAAATCGACGAGTACAAATGGTACCTCTATCACGTGAGTCGCATGACTATGTCAACCGGTATTTTACTCAACACGTGGCAAGATCTAGAGCCCGTCACGCTAAAAGCATTGTCGGAGCACTCTTTCTACCGCAGCATAAACACTCCACCGCTTTACCCTATTGGACCGCTGATTAAAGAAACCGAATCGCTGACGGAAAACGAACCGGAGTGTCTTGCGTGGCTCGATAACCAACCCGCCGGTTCGGTTCTGTTTGTCACGTTCGGGAGCGGGGGCGTTTTGAGTTCGGAGCAACAAAATGAGCTGGCGTGGGGTTTGGAACTCAGTGGCGTGAGGTTCGTGTGGGTGGTTCGGGTGCCGAACGACGCTAGTGCATTTGCTGCGTTTTTTAATGCGGGTGGCGATGATGATGCGACGTCGTATTTGCCGGAAGGGTTTGTTTCGAGGACTCGGGAGAGGGGTTTGGTGGTGAGGTCGTGGGCCCCGCAGGTGGCGATTCTGCGGCACGCATCTACGGGGGCGTTTGTGTCGCACTGCGGGTGGAACTCGACGTTGGAGAGCGTAGCAAACGGGGTTCCGGTGATCGCGTGGCCGTTGTACGCGGAGCAGAGGATGAACGGGACGACGGTAGAGGAGGATGTGGGAGTGGGTGTGAGAGTGAGAGCGAAGAGCACTGAAAAAGGTGTGGTGGGGAGGGAGGAGATAGAGAGGGTGGTGAGGATGGTGATGGAAGGGGAAGAAGGGAAGGAGATGAAGCGAAGAGCAAGAGAGTTGAAAGAAACCGCGGCCAAGTCTTTAAGCGTCGGAGGACCATCCTACGAGATGCGTGCTGCAATGGCTAATGTTTGCTTGTTTGCAACAAAAAAGCAGTGCACCAAAAAGCCCGTTCAGAGGGTGGATCATGAAACTGAAGTCAAAGGTTGAAAATTAACCAGCGTGTTTTCGCGCGCGCTCTTTTGCCGAATCTTTCCTACAATAAAATAACCGTCACGTTTGGCGGTTTCGGCTATAAATAAGTAATTTTTTTCTGCGTGTTGTAGTAACTGGGAGTAGGTTTGGTTTCCCTAAAAGTACTCTTGCCACCTAGGCTTAGAGGTTAATTGGGCTTGCTTCTCCAAACCTTAGTTTAGCCATCCACATTTGTGAAAAACAATAAATGTCATCAGCTTCCTATTTTACCCCCTCATCATTTCCCAACTCCTCATAGAATTGGATTTTCAATGGTCATCGGATGGTGTTCGAAGGAGTTTCTGCTAACTCATATTGTATTTCGGTGTCCCTTTGTTTGCTTTTCGTATTCGTTTCAGGATCTGAGTAGAATATTGTTGGTCTCGTGTGTTTTGCAATCTGGTCAGGTTTGCTTTGGATGAGGTGATTTATGGCTATTTGTAAACCCCTCTTTTGTTCTTTGCCTTGAACGTTTGTACCTGTTTTTGGGTACCTCTGCCACTTCTTGCATTTATTTATAATATATTTGTTTTTGCTGATAAAAAATAAATTGGGATGCTATTCAAAGAGAGCCTATAAAAAAATAATATTAACATTATAGTATATATTTCAGGTTGTACTCCTTTCTACACTTAGTTTTTTCATACTTATACACTTGAAATTAGAAGATTGTGTATCCCTTTGGTCTCCTTGGTTGTACCAACAACAACCACTACTCTATATTTAGTCTCTTCGTATTTATACACTCGAGATTATGGGATTGTCCCTGGACCTCCTTAGTCGGTTCCACCCTTCAATTTGATCGGAGCTTGCCAATTAATACCCTCAAATCCGGACCGACCCTCTCATATTGCCAATTGAGCACTCCACTATTCACGTTGCTCAATCCTTAACCATTAAATGACTTTAATCGATCATGATGTGTGCCTAAGGATCTCAGGATAACAGATAGAATCATGTATGATAACACTTGCAATAATATCATATTGGTCAGTTATGATGCATCCCTATATAATGCCAATGCTTGACCTGGATGAGATAGATTACGCTTAACACTTATGGTCTTGGACTAAATCTCCTTCTTAGGCATGATCTAGTTACAAGAACACATGCCATTTTCAATAATTATGCATTTAAAAGTATTTTTGATAGTATTATACAAACAAATATCATTTCATCAAAATACTTTTTTGAGTGAAGAAATATTCTAACATAAATGTGTGTAAACTCATTTTTTTAATATCAAGCTTAACTTCAACTTTAATCCAACACATGCAATGGAATGGTTGTAATAATGCACTCAATATTCTAAAGTTCTGTCCCTAATTTGACTTAAAATAAAAGTTTACATAACCTTTTTTTAAATAATAATAGTAATAATTATAATGCACTTAATACTTGATTAACCAAGTGAGATTTTTTTTTCGAATTCAAGTTATTTAAGTAATTTTTTTTTTTTGAAAAAGAAAGAGGAGTGTACTTAATAAAAAATTGAAAGTGGATATAGTAAAACTTTTTTTTTCTTGAATTGAAAATCAATGAGCTCGGCCCATTAGCTATAATCAGACCAAAATGAATTTGTATCTCAAGATTAACTCACACTTAGTCACCACTACTTTGTTATTTCAATTTTTGTCTTGATAGTTTTTTTTTTGGCTAAATTATTGTTTTTTTCCTTTAATTTATTTTTGAAATTTGATTTTGTCCTTTATTTATTAAATGGTTTAATTTGATTATATAATTTTTAAAAACATTCCATCTAAATTGAATCTAATGACGTTATTATATGATCATGATTATTTATATAAGATATTTTTGACGCTTTAAATGTTTAAAATAAATACGAAAGATTGAATTAAAAGAAAAAAGTTACTCATGTTTTTACTATCCAAAATAATTAAATTTAATATCTCTTTAATTTTATATAAGTGTTACAATGTGAGTGTGAGAAATTACTTTTAAAAACTAAATTCACTATTCAACTTGAATATATACTTCATATGATATCCAAGTGATCAATAACATCGACATTTTGATATTAAGAGTACATATACTATAAGTATAAGAATTAAATTCTAGCAAAAAAATTTGCATGAACTTTTTCAACAGAGTTAATTTATCATATTTGAAATAAAAATAAAAATATATATGATCCACTTGGTGTATGTTTTACAATTTGTTGGTGGAAGATGGAAATGACACTAATTTGTTTTCTTCATTCATGGGTTAGATGAAAAGAAGAAGGTTGATTTGAATGTGAAAGCGGGGGGCCCATCCCACCAAACTCCCTCTACCTACAGCTGTTGAAGCTTCTCCTTCTTGATTCTTCAGTAACCCCTTCTCTCCCAAAATCTCTCTGTTCAGTTTTCATATGGCGAACACACTATATAACGGCGCCACATGCCGAATCCCTCTCCGGAACCAATCCCTGGCCTTCTCTCGCCACGTTTCCAGATCCCTCTCTTTCCTCCCTATGTGAGTTCTCTCCTCTCTTCTTCCCTCCAATTTCACTTCACACACCAATTTCTCTCTCTCACCCTTCGCAGAACACGTGCGGCAAAACAACCCAACGCAATTGCGGTTAAGGCTTCTTCGCACTCTGACTTCGACTTTGACCTTTCGCTCAGTCCTCGTGTCAATGCCGTCAAGCCTTCCAAAACCGTCGCCATCAGCGACCACGCCACCGCTCTCGTCCAAGCCGGCGTTCCCGTCATCCGCCTCGCCGCCGGCGAGCCCGATTTCGACACGCCCGCTCCCATAGCCGAGGTTGTCTTTCTACATTCCCCCTTTCATTCATAATAACTACGTCTTCTTTTTTTAATAGTGTAATTGCAGGCTGGGATTAATGCAATTCGTGAAGGTTACACGAGGTACACGCCCAATGCCGGGACCATGGAACTGCGCCAAGCGATTTGTCACAAGCTAAAAGGTTGGTTTGAATTTCATTATGTAATAATGTGCTTTTCGTTTGGATGATTGTAAGAGATGAGGGTTTTGAATTGCAGAAGAGAATGGGATTACTTATACTCCTGACCAGGTTGTGGTTAGTAACGGAGCCAAACAGAGTATTGCTCAGGCAGTGCTTGCAGTTTCCTCCCCTGGAGATGAGGTAAGTAAAAAAATAGTTTATGCTCTAACTCCATACATAAGCAATAGAGAAACTAACTACTTATATGCTTCATTGTCATTTATTTGGCTAGGGCTCAATGGATTATTTAATTTGACCAAACTTGTTTGAATTATTCAAATTTGTTTATCATTTGCTTGCAGAAAATCTCTGATGATTTGTCTGGTTGACAACCGTGCCAGACTTGTATTATCATTCTTCAATCTATCTCAAGTTTGAAATTAGTCACTTGCACTTGTTTGTTCAAAAGATTCTTCAACTGGCTTTTCAGCTTCTAAAGCTTTTGCTCTATGTTTGTTTTATGTCCCTGGTAGTGTGTTATAATTACTTTTGTTGAAATTAAATAGTTTTTTTTATTCTTTTATAATTGTACCATGTTTATATACAAGTCTGAGAAACTCATCAATCTCATAAATTCAGGGACTAAAATCAAGGATTAGAATCAACCTACGTATATAAAAGTAATAGAAAGAGAGCAGAATTTCCCTATTTACATAAATAGACAATATTTCCCTAACGGTACACAATATGTCAATATCATTTCCCACAATATCTCAACTACTTTTTTTTTATCAATTTATCATTTATTCAGGGTCCAGTAATATGTTTGCTGTGGTAAAAGTCACAAATAAAATAGCCACTTGGTACTATGCACATATTTCCATTTATTAAATTATGTCTGAGTTGTTTTTGGACAACTTAATGCTTATCACATACTCCATATTTTTTTTTTCTCTTCCTGTTGCTCACTGCAGTGGCTTTCATTTATGGCGTGAGTATTTCAGGTTATTATTCCAGCTCCATTCTGGGTTAGTTACCCAGAAATGGCAAGGTTGGCTGATGCAACACCTGTGATTCTTCCAACCTTAATATCTGATAATTTCCTTTTGGATCCCAAACTCCTCGAATCCAAAATTACTGAAAGATCAAGACTGCTTATTCTTTGTTCTCCATCTAACCCAACGGGATCTGTCTACCCCAAAGAATTACTTGAAGAGATAGCCCGAATTGTTGCAAAGCACCCCAGGCTTCTGGTATAGTCATACATCCATAACAAGATCACAAGTACTTCAATGTGTTGAGCCTATATGATATTTCCTTTCAAGATCTTAATAGTTGTTTTATGCAGGTTCTCTCTGATGAAATTTACGAACACATAATTTATGCACCAGCAACTCACACGAGCTTTGCATCTTTACCAGGAATGTGGGACAGAACTCTTACTGTGAATGGATTTTCTAAGGTTAGTCTGTAATGTTCTATTTCTGTTAAGAGTTGCGGGATGTATTGTTGATCCCTCATTCTTATTTTATACTGAATTGCCTATTCTTTATTTCAATAGTGAGTTCTAATTTTAGACATGACATGGAGGCCTCCAAATTTGATTATGACACTTTTGAGCTGTTTTCCTATAGGCCTTTGCAATGACTGGTTGGCGGCTTGGATATATTGCTGGTCCAAAACATTTTGTTGCAGCATGTGGAAAGATCCAAAGTCAGGTATGCTACATTTTTTATTGGTCACTTTCTTTCGTAAGCCTTACCCTATACATCATACATGTCTTGATTTCCTTTTCCTACAGCCTCCATGACATCTTACAGATTCTTAAGTTTAACAGATTCAGTATTTGAGAGGAAACTTAAAGAAATTTTCTAGCCTTCATTTGGAATTAGTTGGATTATTGTTGCTGGTTAATATTATATGCAGTATATACTGGCTGATGCATCTTATTGAATTTAGTTTACTTCAGGGGCCAGTAGTATAGCTCAGAAAGCTGCAGTTGCTGCATTAGGACTAGGCCATGCTGGTGGGGAGGCAGTTTCTACCATGGTGAAAGCATTTAGGGAGCGAAGGGATTTCTTAGTACAAAGTTTTAGAGAAATAGATGGCATCAAGATATCTGAACCCCAGGTGCAAATTCTTTTTTTTTCTTTTTCTTTTTCCCTTAAATAATTCTCCTCCTTTTGTTTTGTCTCTTCCTTTTGCTGTCTGTTTTTCTACTCAAACATAATTTCTCTCTGTTCATCCGCAGGGAGCATTTTATCTATTCCTTGATCTCAGCTTCTATTATGGAAGAGAAGCTGAAGGATTTGGTAAAATTGTGGATTCTGAGTCCCTCTGTCAATATCTACTGGAGGTGGGCCAGGTATATGCATGAAATGGCTTTAAAGATTTTAGTGATTTCATGAGCAGGAAATTTCAAATGGTCTTGTATTTTACGGTATTGGCTATAAAATAGTCGAGATTTATTAGCAAAAGGCCAAAAAGTATGTTCTCATTTTTAAAGTATGACCCAACAACTGAGTGAAAGTTATCTGGAAAGTGTCATCCATGGTCTTTTACAGTTAAGCTTAGACCATCAATATGTATACAAAGTTGAAAGAGAGAGGAAAGAAACATCGTATTGTTGAACTTTTAATGTCTCATCAGTCATAAGTCATAACATTGTCTTTTGCCATTTTGGCTTACAGGTAGCCCTGGTGCCAGGGAGTGCATTTGGAGATGACACTTGCATCCGCATCTCTTATGCAGAATCGCTTACAACCCTACAGGCAGCTGTAGAAAGAATTAAGAAAGCACTTGTCCCGCTGAGCTCTGCTGCACTTGTTTAATATCGATGTTTTTTTTGTTGTTATGCGTGTATTTTATTTCTATTTTGGCAATGTGTAATCTGTTTATTCTGAAAATAATAAGCTTTGGCTACTTTTCCACAAATGAAGTGATGCAACTGTCTTATTAATGGTTTAAAATTATAATAACAAAATTGTCCTCCTTTAATGTTACATATGTTGTCTCGAAAGGGGAAGCAAATAAACAGGCGTTCAATGGCTACAATCTGAAAAGGGCGTGGTAATTTTTAAAGTAGAATCCATTGAGGGACAATTTTCTCAGGCAACAGTTTATTACCTAGCACTAATAAAACTATGGAAATTTGAATTAGCTACAATCAAAGTAGCATTGATAACTCTAGCTAATGGTAAATTTCATGTTTCGTTTTAGGAGAGATTGAATTTGTGGGGACTCCATCTTTGCTACTTTTTACAACTGCATACGGACCCTACGCGGACTAGTAGTACATTGCGTTTTTTTTTTTTTTGGTTTGTCAGGGGATGTAAATTGTGGAAAGTGGTGCTTGTGCCTCATTTCATACAGAATCGAAACTGATCCAACGAAACAATGAAGTACACCCCTCAAGTCGGGCCTGCTAAGCAAAACTTCCATAAAAGCCCATTAAGAATAGTGGATGAAATGGAAGCCCAATATGCTCATAAGTTGTAAGTCCTATAAGATGTTTTGGCCTTCAACTTTTTTTTTCCAGGTATCGAGGAAGATGAGTTAGGCGTGTAAGCGTAGGCCCAAATTATGTTAATTAACTCGTTGGGAACAAAAGACGTGGATGAGTTGATTAATTGATGCAATTTGCGGCAGATCATGTGCTTGATTTGGCATAGAATCAATTCCAAGATAGGAGACTGCTTGACCTACCCCACAACCGCAAGTTTTCCAATAGGTAGGGACGTAACCATTAGAAGTTTCCTGTTGGAAAGGCAATGCAACAACACATACAAAAAATAAGAGCGTGGGAGGGAAGGAACGTAAGAAGGAAAGGCAATCTTAACTCTCTTCAATATTCCCATCTACACCAAACTTTAACATTCTCCAGAAGCTAAGGAGCTCCAATTCCCCTTCATGCAATCTTGCATAGTGACTTCAACTTGGAGACAATCAACCTTCAGACACAAGAATTTCGTTTTCCTCTGCATGCACTTTTTTGTCCCAAAAGTGCCACTTTCCCATCTAAACTTCATCTATATATATATATATATATATTAATCAGTAAACATAGGAAACCAAGTTGGAGAGAGGCAAAAAAAACAAAAGCCTTGTGAGTTGTGATCATGGACGTCTCTAATTCATGCAATGAACAACAAGCACCCGAGATCGTTTTCTTTGATTTGGAAACTACAGTACCCAAAAGGGGTGGAGAGCGTTTCTGGGTTCTGGAGTTTGGTGCTATTGTAGTTACACCCCACAAACTCACCGAGATTGAGAGCTACACCACGCTGATAAGACCCAAAGACCTATCTGTGGTCTCAGTGAAATCCAGCAGAAGTGATGGAATAACTCGTAAAGCCGTTGAAAATGCACCATCTTTTGAAGATGTTGCAGACAGAATATTCAGTATCTTGAATGGAAGGGTGTGGGCGGGGCATAACATCCAGAGATTTGACTGTGTTCGAATCAAAGAGGCCTTTAATGATATCAATAGGTCAGCACCGGTTCCCGTTGGAATCATTGATTCTTTGGGGGTTCTAACTGAGAAGTTTGGAAGAAGAGCTGGTAACATGAAGGTATGTAAGAAATAGCAGCAGCAAGTGATTCATTCTTCACACAAAAAAAACAAAATCCTCATAATTATTTCAAGTTCTTAATTGCTCTTATTATTTATGGGCAGATGGCAACACTGGCTTCTTATTTTGGCCTGGGCCAACAAAAACACAGGTACACATTTCTAACTCTAGTGCTAAATGCATCGTAATATTGTATTAATTTGAGTATTATATATGCATAAGAGTTTAATTTTAATACACTAACCAATTTATATATGATAGTATATAGTGCCTTTTGTAAAATTTGAGTGATGTGGATATATATATATATATATATATATATATATATATATATATGACATTATGAATATTTTGAAGCAGGAGTCTGGATGATGTTCGCATGAACTTGGAGGTGCTTAAGCACTGTGCAACGGTGTTGTTTCTGGTGTGAAATTAATCTCCATGTTCAATTCTACTTGGTTAGCTTTGAAAACAAATATTCCACCTAGCAGCATGATTCTCACACGTTTGTTATGGCTTATGGATATTGTTAGGAATCTAGTCTACCAAACACATTGCATAGCAAATGGTATGGATCTTCCAGCGTTATGACGCGAAGCAGAAGCGATGGGAAATCTCCCTGCAAGGAAGAGACTAGCAGAAAATCTCCCCCAACTTCATATGGATATCAGAGGACAGTTCCCTATGCTAGGGGAAGTTTGGGAAAGGTTTTATTTTATATATTGACACAATATTTGATTTTCAAGTGCATGTTCAGTATACATTATTTTTGGAAATATATATAACCTCAAATACATATGGTTTAATGATAATGGAAATTCTTTAAATGTAGGTGACCGAAAGAGTGAAGGGATTGTTGTGTAAAGCACAAGGGCAACCACCACTTCAACATCTACTCAAGCATTCTCATTCATTACTAAGGTGAAGAAGTGACAACATGAATATGCCACATTCAGAAAAAAGGCCTTGGCGATTAGGAAGAGAAGATCAAAGGCCTCACGTTTTGGTTTTGTTGATCGTTGGCAAATTGAAAGGAAGAAGTGCATGCACAAGATGCCAGAATGTTTTTCACGACGCTCCTGCACATGTTTCAAGAAACCGAGTGACATCCCAAATTCATTTGTGTATAGTTCGATCATTTGATTTGTATATGCTCCAAATTCATTCGTGTATAAGCATACTTCTTCAATGAAAGATGCTAATAGTAAGTGAAATCAAAATGAATATTAACATCAATATTATCACAACAATGAGTTTAGGATATATACAACCTTAGATCTTGCTTTCCACTGAATCACAAATATATTGTTGATAAAAGTTTTTTTTTGGCAAAATGACCAGGTAGGGTTATTTTTACAAACTTATTCTCTAAACGGTCTCTTTTCAAACAATTTCTGGAGGAGGTCTATTTTGCAAGCTTTTCATCATTCTTACTAGGGAAACACCGTATGTCGCCATTTCCTTTGTCATAATACCTTTATGTCGCCATTACCAACAACGGAACAGGACTGTCCCTGTGTTTTTGCTTCAAGTCTCCAGGGTTTTGCTTGTAGCTACTGGTCAATGCCTTGCTTTGTTTCAGGTTACAGCATTATCAATTGATGTTAGTCTAAGCCACCGGCCTATTTGTTACAGCAGAGGGAGACAATCGAGTAGATAAAAATAATGAAATTGTGTGTTACGGCAGATTCAGTACAGAGCTACAATTTTCATAGTTAAATGATATATGTTTAAGAATAAATATTTTCAGGAATATGAATTTTGTGAAAAAGAAGACAAAAAACGAAAGAAAATAAAAGTTACGTACTCTGCCAACAATCTTTAATAATAAGTGTTAGTTTTGAATATTTAATTATTTTTTTAAAAAAATATAAAAGCTGTAAAAAAATATTCAAAACACCATAACTGAAAACTTGATAACATTATAAAAATTTATAGGTCAATTTAATCATAAAAAAATATTTGATAAAGGAAATGTGTCCTGATTAAATGTGAGAGACTAAGAATAAGTGGATATTTGATTTTAGAAGTTTTCCAATATCTTCCATTTAAAAAAAATAGAAACTTTTTTTAAAAAAAGTTTCTTTTAAAAATATAAGATATTTTAAAAATAAAATATCAGGACCAACATAAATTTAATGTTAGTACGTTACGTTTTCGTTTAATGCCTATTTTGTGTTTACAAAAGAGAAAAACTATGATGTCATTTCCAACATAAATTTCACATAAACCATATAGTTCTTTTATTACATCATAGACACACACATGTACACCAATATAGTACATAGACCAAATTCCACTTTGCGTGTGGCTAAAAGAGGAATGGGAAGACTTATTCTTCTGTCCCACTATATTGTACATAAAGTACTCCGGGGAAGGAAATCCAAGCACACAAAAGAAGCATCATACATGAGTAAAATTTTACAACATTCCAATTCAAACCAGCCATGAAAAAAGCTAAGATGTTATTCCCACACACAAGTTCTATCAACAAAGACGTAGGTACAACACTCGGTTTAATCAGTAGCAATTTAGAAATCCAGCTTGCAGTCAAAAGCTTCTCCAATAGTGAAGAAGACCCTTCCTCCAATTCTTGTGACAAAGTTGGTCGCCTTTTGCTTATAAATCACTTGTCAACGAGGATTGGCAATTGCTACCCGAGCGAAATTAACACTAGGAATAGGTAAATAGACACAGTGCAGACATGAAATCCGCAAATTATAGTGTAAAAGTTCAAGGCAAATTAGGCACCCCTTACCTGCTTCCCACTTGAGACCAAACTCTTATGCAGTTCCTCAAGAGAAGCAATTCCTGAGGTCTCAATGCTCACCAAATCTACCATATAATTATAATATAGTGAAATAAACTGTTCAGTGCTTGCCTAGCAACAATATTGTTACTAGACACAAGTATAGCAAATTTACACATTAATCATCCTCAGTGGTGGCTGTTGCACTTAACTTTTATATTAGTAACAAAACATCATATAACTAAACAAGCAAAAGTAATTTATTCAATTAGTTCGTCAGAAAAACAACTTACCAGAGGTGTTAAGGATTACGAGATGAACTATGCTTCCGGTGTTGTCTTCTATGTTCACTTGGCTTCTTCCCGGGTGATCCATTTGAGGATCCTTAGAAACAAACAGAATTAAGTTGCCTAATTAGTTACCACTGAAGTTGGATTCTTTTTTTTATATATAACATGAAATGGTTTGGTTACAAGTGCGTACTATCGCAGAACACATCTGTGCCGGGATGTCTTCCCAGAGTTTCTGTGCCTTCTCCAATTGAGATCCATATTATCTTTGTATAAGATATCGCCATCTGAAAATAAATTTGAATCATCTCAGTTCATTCTTTTTTATTTGCTTATTTTTAAGTGTATTTTTTTCTGCGCTTTAATCTCAATGCATGCCATTTTGCTTGAGAATGTGAAGTGCGGCCCAACAGGAGAGCGTGGATAGAACCCTTGCAATAGCACTTAATCTTTTTCATCATGTTTTAACGGAAAAAAAAAAAAAAAAAACCTGATCATTTATGAAAGAGATGTTCGTGGCGGTGTGACGTACCTGTACTTGAGATTTTATAGATAGGGTCAATTAGTACACATGCATAGATTATGTAAGTCTCAACAATAATAAAGAGGGGTCAAGATTGCTAAAGATCAAAACTCTTTGCATAATAGTATATCTCATCTTTTTTTCAAAAATAATTTTTCTATAAAAACCCCAACACTCTTTTGTGTTGTTAAGTTGGATTAACATGCTTTGCAGAAATTGAAATTGATTAGAATGAAATTTAGAATTGGAAAACTTAGTGGGAGGAGATAAAGATTTTTTTAGTTGTTTGTTTTAAATAAAATAAAGATAATGACGGTTTTTATTTTTTATTATTTTAAATTAATTATTTTAAAATTTAAATACTAATTGAATACTAACGTTCTTAATGAAAAATAAAAAAATATCAAAATAAAACTTTTCGTAACATAAAAAATCAGAATTAAATGTTTTAAACTTACTAATCAAAACTAACATTAACTCTTATTTTTATAATAGTAATTAACAAAGGAATGAAAAGGAGGAAAAGTGTGAAATAATGGGTGATACAATGGAAAAGAAACATAAAAGATATATTATGAAAAATCATTTGTAAAAGTTGGTGTTAATATAGCTTAACTCTTTGAAAAAGTAGAAAAAAGGAAAACGTGTTGTGCAGAATTGATTAGTCTTGAATCTTGATCATTAGAAGGTAGTGAAAAGGCAATCTTAGAGCATCATAAAGGTGCAAATAGGCAATTATCGTTTCGGTTTTTAATTCACTCTGTAGATTCCATTATATTACATTAGATTTATAACTTTTAATATTTTTTTTTTATTTTAACGATATAACTATTTAATAATTTCAAATGAATCTTATATGATATCCTATTTTTGAATATTCATATTTATATTTTTTTTCAACTTCAAATAATAGTTTATTTATATTTTTAATTTCAAAATAATAAACAAACAAATAAATCTAAAAATATTGGAATTTTATAGACGTTTGATGGCCAATTATTATTACGATAAGAACAAATTTATAGTGAGGTTGACAACTTTTTTTTGTGATATTGACAAAATTAATTTTACAAAATAATAATCTTGCAGTTTTATTTCATATTAGGCATTGAATAACAAGGTAAAAAGTGGTAAAAATATTTTTTTTGGAGGAATGGTAGAAAATGTATATATTTATTCAGAGTGCTTAAATTTTAGGGTTATGTGAAAATTAGTGATGAAGAATGTCATTTTAAACATTATTTCATTTTATAAAGATTATGTGAATGAAGGAATAATATAATATAAAAGACTGAAAGTAACTTCGAGGCTGGTCATGGTCGAGTGGAGCAATATATGACTTTGCATTTTAAAAGGATTTTGCTCAATATACGGATAGTCTACATGATCAAAATATTCAAAACCATTTTTTTTAAGTGTTTGGACATGCTTCAGTGCATATGTCATAAAAGTTTTGGTCAGTCGAATACTGGATCTTGCATCGTTGGGGCAATTAATACAAGGCTGGACTCAAATGCCATGCTCATTACCTTTAAACCCAACATGATTTAGGTTTGCATTATATTGCTCATGTATTGGTAGCATAATCTGAGAACATATGAATTATCTATGTTATATAAATATACATGTATAGTAAGATTAAAAGTCAATGGTCACATGATTTTTTTTTAAGAAGGTCACATGAATATTTTAAAACGTTATATACATATAATTTAATAATATATATAGGTAAAATTATATTTTTATTCCTAAATTGTCTCTATTTTTTATTTTAGTCTCCCTTTAAATTTATTCACGAATTTAGTCCCTTAGTTAGGTTAAATCCCGTGGATGTGATCCAAATTTAAACATTGACTCTGATGTATCACATTTTGGTTGGACATAAAAAAATCCGTTCAAGAGATAATTCTAACATTTTTTTTGTTCATTATTTAATCAGAACGTAACATGTGAATAACGTTAAAATTGTGAATAAATTTAAAAGAAAATTAAAATCAAAATTAGAAACACTAAAAATAAAATTGTCACACATATATATATATATATATATTTATGAAAGTAAAATAAATAAATTTAAATCATACATAATAATCAACAGAACGTTTTTATTGTTGGGCTGGTGAGAACGATTTAGTTTGAATAGACTAGGAGGTTCCTGAACCATAGGCCACAAGAAACAAAACAAAACCTAAGCCTGTACTGCATCCCACTTACTAGACTAGTGGCCCTACCCAAGAAGATTTCACGTGACTCTATTCAAAATAAAATATTAAAACATAAGGGAGAGGAGTTAGTAATAGAAAAGTACAATTTTGCCTTTTACTATTGGTAAGAAGTTCTCTTTGTTTTATGATTACTACTTTGAGCAACATTATCTTAATAAGTCAGGTTAATGATATTCTGCAGCACTAATGAAACCGAATTAAAATGATGCAGGCAAGTATCCCATGACGACATCATTTCCTACTACTAGTGGATTTCATGAGAGGGATACATTTGTCTTTCATTCCTCCCTTCTTCTTGTCTTGTTCCATTACCTTGGACTTCACCTCCTCCTCCATGGTTGGGTTTGATTGAGTCGAGGAAGCTGCCACTAAAGTATTCCTTCTCCTCTGTCTGCAAATTCCCCAACAAGATGGGATTCTCCATCTCCTCCCAAAACAAAGCCTTATTATTCTCTTTGGTCCCCACATCGCTGAGACGCGGCCCCTTCAAGTACTCCCCTGCTGCTTCGCCCGTGCTCCCACCCCCACACGCTATCAGCTGCAACAGTGCTGAGTAACGACTTGACACCGACCCTTCACCATCCCTTCTCTTCACTTTCTCACCCTTGTTCTTCTTATTCTTATTTGTGCCTTCAGCATTTACCTTTGTTGCGTTCTTGTTTTCTTCTTCATCATAAACCAGTTCTTCCGTTGATACCCCTCTTGAGCAACGAGAGTGTGGGGTGGTGGTGGAGCTCGTGTAGCTTGTTTTCTCTCCCTCCTCGTACTCTTTCTCTTGCTCCTCGTATTCCTCCAACTCTTCACGCTCTTTCTGCTGCTGCTGCTGCTTGTTGCACACACCCAAAGCCTTACTCCTTGAATCGTAATTGTAATTGTAATTTGCCTCTGCCTCTGCCTCTGCCTCTGCCTGCTGATGAATTCCCTGCTGCTTGTTGCTCACATTAAATCTCTCTGCATTGATAGACATTAATTTCCAATTAATTCATTTCATCTGTACTTTTAGTGTCTTCAAGACCAGAAGAAAAATAAGAGTCTAATAATTACCAGAGCATCCTTCGACGAGTTCAGAACCTTTGAGAACATATTCGCCTCCTTCTGCTGGATGTATTATATCCTTCAGACCCAAGTCGTACCACACATAACCGCTCTTATAGTTCCTGAAATTCAAGTCACATTTTTATTCCAATTCAACAAGATCAAATGTGATGTGAGTGCAGAACAAAGAGAGGATTTAAGGTAAATTTACCTTTTACTAGACCATGAATATTGCAAAGGCATGCCACTCCCACGAAGAGCCATGAGTCGATCGAAGACATCTTTAATAAAATGTCCGAAACAAGTTATAATAGTGGAAGATAATTAATTAATAATCATACATACAGCTATATAAGACAAAAGTAGTTACCTTTCAAGCGGAGAGGTTGATTGGACAAAAGGGTGAGCTCCATGAAATGGGGGTGCTCCAAAAGGCCGTTTCGGGAGAGATAGTAAACGACTTGAACTTTTCTAAAGGGCTTCACTTTTTGATTCATCCTGCATATTTTGGCGCGGTCTGGGCTCGTGTTTCTACTACTGCCTCTTTGTGAACGAACAACGTCCATCCTCCAAAATCCAAATCCAAAACTTCTTCCTACCTCTTCTTATCACCACCACTACTAGCCCAGGAATGCCCCCATAATGCACCTCTTTATGCTCGCAGGAGAATGAAACTGATTGAGAAAGAACCAGAAAATTAAGGAGAGAGACTCACAGTGTGTAGTTAATGCACTGCATGGATAAGAGACAGACTCATTTACAAACTTGGTACCATAAGTATCAAGTGGATTTTTTCTTTTATACTTTATCACTTATTATATCTTTCATTTTCTTTCTCTGTATTTGTATCCCTATATATTTTCATTCATACATTTTTAGTCAAAACAATGCATTTTCTTACTGTTATATCATGTCAATTTGTCACGTCGTCAATATATTGAGTAAAATCAAGATGAAAGAATTTAGTGAGCACCATACCATAGACCTTAATAATAAGAAACTAAAAAAAACCAATTAAGCCTTTTTCTTAATAATAATTAAACAAGAATGAATTTTTCAATTATTTTACATATTTCAATGCATGAGGCAGTCTACAGTCCATAGACCTTAAAAAAAAAGCGTGAAATCAGGATGTACGCAGAGAAAGATTCCCTTTAAAAAGGACCGTTAAATAGAAAGGAAGACACAATGGGAGAAGGTGTAGTGGGTGAAAGCAAAAAGAGAAGAGGCTGAAGGACAAGGTCATGGTCTCAATCAGAATCACAATCACCATACCATAAATGAATTTAATTTTGACTTTACTCTCACTCTGTTCGTGATTTGAGACAACAGTGACCTTTGCCAGGGATTGCTTAGTACGGAGAACTTTTTTCCAATTCTACTTCACATCGTTGACGAAATTTTACTTTTATCACTTTCTCTCTTGTTTTTATCTACCCAGCTCCAGTTACCACATCTATTGGTTCACCGTTCACCACAAAGTCTTGCTCCAATCAATCATTTCTTGCTAACCGGAGTAGGGGACAGGGAAGAGAAAAAAACAGGAGACAAATAGAAACGACAACAAATAATAATAATTTCATCCAAACAAAAATACCCATAGTCATAACAAGGCAAACGAATTAGTTAGTGCCCAAAAGCAAGGCGACTAGTGTTGTTAAACCAGTGGCTATTAACAAATAATGACCATATTTGACTCTGGTCGCTAAACCAGTGGCTAAACAATATTTTTGCAACTGAATATTAGTAGTGATAATAGCTTAAAAAGTTAATTTAATTTGATATAAAAACTATATTAGATGAAAAATATCTATAAATATTATTTCATTTTGAAGAACTAGAATTTAAATTAGTATGTACAACAATAATTTCGAAAATAAAGAGAAAGGTAAAAAAAAATAGTAAGAAAGATAAACGTGTAATAAAAAAGATGAAAAGCATTATAAAAGAAAAAGAAAATGATATGAATAACGTATTTTTGTATTAGGTGGGTGGCATGGCACAGTATGTGGTCCCAGTTATCCTCACGGGGGTTGCAGGGTGCATTAATGAATAGATGATGATGAAAAGGGAAACATGAAGCAGAGACTGAAAATTTGTATTGTATTGCATGTTGGATGTTGGAAGCTCCTGTGTCCTGGATCCATAATAATGTATGTATACACAGCTTCTTCTCTTCAGCTACAGCGCAACAGCTGTCATCGTCAGAACTCGGAAGCAACCCTCTTCTACTGCTTTGTCTCATATACTACTTCTCATTATACATATACCAACTCAATGCTAATTAATGTTGTGTTTGTCTTTAATAATAATACATTTTTTTATAAATTAAATACGTAGTATACTTTTAAGTTCTTATAAAAAGGTAATATATTTTTTTTAATCTTTCAAAAATATTTTTTTTTTATTTTTGAAAACTTTTATAATACACCCTCCCCACCTTAGTATCTGTGGATTCGCAGAAGTAGTTTTCGAAGGTTAAAATTAATAGAAAAGTTAACCGGTAATTACATGTTAAAAAATCAGTTTATTAAATTATAAAATTATATTTGAGAAGATATTTTAATTAATTTTTAATTTTTTTATCAATTGAAAAATTTGTTTAATTATTCAAAAAACAAGTTTTTTTTTTAAATGTTATTTCAAGTAGTTAAAAAAATCTTCAACTTATTTATCCAATTTTTTAATTATTATTTTAAAATAAATCATGATTTTATTATTTTTCAATCATTTTATACTTTTCAATTACTATAATATCTAATTTTAAATCATTTAATAAAATATTTTGTCCGCTTCTAGCTACCATCTAGTTTTCCTATTTTTCTTATCTAGATTTTTAGCTCATTTTTTCCAAACATAACTCAATTAGCATTTCAAAAAATGTTAAAATTTACTAAAAAAATATGTTTATCCAATAGTCAAACAAATTTTTTTAACTAATAAAAAAACTAAAAATTAATTGAAATGTTTTGTTTAACATAGTTAATATATGACAAATTTTCACAAGAAAAACAGAAAAAATGATTTGTTTTGTTGAATTAAAATAAATTTTATTATATTTATAAGGAATAAAAATATACCTAACTCTTTTATTAAAAAGTCAGACAACATAAATATAAATAGCCTAGGCTGTGTTTTGAGTATTTTAAACAATAAATCGACATGTTTTTTTATAATCAATAATTTTTTCCAAACACTTTTCAAATGTGCAAAATTTTGCATATTTTTAAAATTAATTGATATTTTATTGTATTAATACTATTCAAAATATAAGTAATTCTTTGAATTTAATTTTGATGCACTGTACCATAAATATTTTTACAGCAATGATTAAATAAAAATCATCTTCAATATAACTTCAAAAGTAATTGTTAAAAAAAATAAAAATCTTATCATATGACAATTTATAATTTAAGTGATATTATAAAAATATTATACTGTTGACTTATTTTAATTAAATTCATTTTTTGTTATCAGAGTACATATTTACAATTGTTTAAATTATCTAAAATTTAATATACATAACTATTAAGATAATATTATTTAATTGATTCATTAGCCTAACAAAATGTATATCTTTGTTTCATAAACAAGTGTTATGTATTCACTGTGTATGCTTGTGTTAGTTTATGATTTTCCACGGCGACTTGTTTTCACTTCTCAGTTGAATTGAATCTTGTTCTGGTCTGGTCGGCCTTTTCTTTTTCTTTTTCTTGGATCTTTTTTCAGGTTGGCCCATTCACTGAAAATGTGTGACTACGTTCTTTTTTTTTTGAGGGTACAGAGGGTTTGAATAAGCTGGGCTCCATGCCCTAACAACAACTTAACATGTTAAGAAAATCAGTGGGCATTGCTACATGCACCAGCAATTGCACGATTTCCCGTTTTGCCCTTCCAAAAAAGGCTTTTGAATTAGAATAATTCGTATGAGGCTTACGGATTAATCCGTAAACATTTTTTTTTAAAAAAATATGTTTTACAAATTAATTTCCCAAATAGGAGTCAAATATGTGACTTTTGTGTTATTAGCACGACATTCTAACCAACTAAGCTAATACACCAATTATGTTATTAAATAATGTTGTTATATATAACACTAATATTTCTAATGTATATGTAAATTTAAATAATAAATTTTATAACAATTAATTTTGATATAATTCATACGAAAGTAAAAAAATATAAGCCATAACTATGTTTTGTTTGATGTATTACATATGGAAAATAAATAAAAAAATCTATTGAAAACGACATTTAGAAAATCAACTTTGAACCTTTGGATTCATTTTATATCCCACTCTTCTATACCAAATCCTTGCATTTATTAGATTAGATTTTGTTTGGATAGACACAAAGTCTCACATTATTTGAGATCAAAGTTACAAATAATTTATAAAATAATCTCTATCGATCCATCAAGACGTTTTTAATGAGAATAAAATCGTGATGGTTGATCAAACACTTAAGCGGAGAGTTATATCTCAATTATACCCGTGAACTTGAGGCCGGAATAATTATTTTTTTATGGGATCAGTCATACAAGAATGATCCATTTTTCACTTACTAGGAATAATTTGAAAATCAATAACCACTCAATATTTTTAATTACATTTCTGACTCTTCAATCGTGTGCATGCTTTGAATCCTCCACCACCTAATGGGTGTAGTAAAATTTCTTGTGAGGACCGTTATGGCATCTCTTTTATTTAGTTTTAGTGTCTTCTTGTCACCCACAAAAAGTGATTAGCAACTTTCATTTGTTCAAATTCTACATTAGCATCTTGTTGATTCCTTTTAACAACACTGTATGACGTATATTGGCGGTGAGAAAGATTGAAAACGATACCACACTTGGGTAAGCAGTAGTTATCCGCGCCTAACAATTTCTTGTTTGATTGATTCGAAAGCAATTCACGTTACATGGGTGTGCATTCACGTTAACTAACGGAAAAACAAAGATCGCATAACTACTCTTAAGAATTTCGAACTTGATCTTAAAATCATATACTATTTAATAGCTACAAATTAACCTCTATTCCATTAACTACCGAGGGTGAGAGGAGTTTTCACTTAAAATACATGAACATATCTTAGCGGGTTATGGTCTCTTACTTCTGAATATAGAACAATAATCTAAGAAACCAAACAGCAAAAAACAAATGTCTTCTGTTTCTTTTTCTTTTCTTTTCAAAACTCTAATTAAATAATGAATATTTGAAATAATATAATAATTATGAAAGAAAATTATCAACTTGAGAAAGAAAGAATACAGTGGTCCTCTTGCTCTAGCTCTTTTCCTCATTAATTGTCAGCTAACTTGACCGAGAGCAAAGGAGTGGGAAAAAAAGTAGTGGATAATTAAAGGGGAAACTGCCAAAAAATATATTCAAAAGTGGGGCTTAAAGAGAAAAATTAAGCTTTCAAATGATTAATCAAGACAATAAAATAAATAATATATTCTTTTTATATCAAGGATTACAGGTATCTTTAAAAAAGATATCATTAGATATTGATTTTTTTAATATATGTCTATAGATATAAGATTCTAATTCAAGTTATTTAAAGAGAATCAGTAAGGTATCATGTTAACTAACCACTTATTGGTAGATAATAATAGAATGATTTTATGACCAGTGTATGTTTCTTTTTTAATTTTTGATAACAACACTTACATGACGCATCACTTGAAATGTGGCAAAGATAGAGTGTCAGGGGGTGAGAGCTAGTCCTTTGTCTTTGAAAATAAAATTTTCTTTCTAGAATTAATTAATGCCTCTATTCTATTATATAGGGATTGCAAGTTGTAAACCAAGCACACTCATTTTAGTCATTGTCATGACGCTTCTCTCTGCAATGGTCATTGAACTCTTTGGCGAACAAACATTTTGTGTGCCTGTTCTTTTGTCTTCCGTTATCACTCACAGCATCGTTCATGGTTCCGCCGTTACAAGAGACACATTATTTAGTTTACAAAAGAAGGAAAAGTGAAGTATAAATAAAGAAATGTGTTGTTAGATACTAAAAATTATCAAATAAAGATATTAAGTTAGGATAATCTAGTATAATTAGAATTAAATTAGATACTTAAAATTTCCAAATGGGTAGTGGATGGACTATATAATTCTCCATTTCTACGAAAGTGTTGTACGAACAAACGAATTTAATAGTCTGTATTTCATTTTTAATGAAAAATGATACTTGAACAAAACAAAAATAATAATTAAGAAGAAAAATATTAGCATCAAAAAACATTTTTTTGTTAAAGTGTCATTTTTAATTAAAGAAATATAAAATAACCAGAAACAAAGATGATCTAAATATTCCACAAATGACATGAGATGATATGTCAACCTACTTGCACATGCCACTGGTGAGTCATTTCATGTAAAAACTTCCGGGACACATACCACTACTTCTCATATGCCATCTTTAAAGGCATATGCTTGAACCTTTTTCAATATACTTTTAGGCTAATTTTTAGTGTGGCTAAATCCAAACCTTTAGGTTCCTCTCTACCGATGGAGACAGAAAATGATATATGGTGACGGGCAATTTTCAATATACTCCCATGTACGTATAATAAAGCAGGTTGATCAACGTGACAGTGACACTATTACCAAACACAACATTAAGTAGATTACTACTTCGTGTATAAGTAAAATCTAGGCGAAGATATATATTTGTAGGCTGTGAACTCTATATATGTTATAGACACTAACCTCTTCCGTAGCATTCACTCCACACACCAAAAAGTGTAGTATGATGAGCAACAAATTATTCTACGCAAACCTTGTGCTCGCTTTCTACCTCTCATGTCACTATGCTCTAGCTCAGACTGAAAATTTCCCTTTGCCACTCAAAGCTGTGAATCTTGGAAATTGGCTCGTTATTGAAGGGTGGATGAAACCTTCTCTCTTTGATGGAATAACTAACAAAGATCTTTTGGTATGTTGATCGTCTCTATCACTTATTGTTCATCAATAATTTTGTATTCTATTTTAATCTTTTGGCAATGCTTTCTATTCCCAGGATTAAATTATTTGTTAATTTATAGTTGAACTTAATTCCTGGTTCCCCTAACTATAACATAAATTTGCTCATTTCAGGATGGAACTCAAGTGCAATTCATGTCTACCAAGTTACAAAAGTATCTCTGTGCAGAACATGGAGGAGGAAGTGTTGTTGTTGCCAACCGCACCAAAGCTTCTGGTTGGGAAACTTTCAGGGTTGGTTCCTTAACAGATATATATACTTTTCAAGAGTTTTATTTATTTAATGTATCTGTTACACATTTATAATTTTATATATTTAATTAGTGGCATTTTTTGTGACCATCAACAACGCAGTTGTGGAGGATCAATGAATCCACCTTCAATTTTAGAGTTTCTAATAAGCAATTTATAAGATTGACAAATCGAGATGGAGGAAGCAATTTAGTGGCTGATTCAGATTCACCTAGCGACTTGGAAACATTTGAGATTCTGAGGAATGCTGATGACCCTAACAGGGTTCGCATTAGAGCACCAAATGGCCAGTTTTTACAGGTATTTTGGCGTTATTTCTGTTACTAATGGATCACATGATGATGATGATGATGATTTTAAACCTTCTCAGTCTACTCTTATGACCACTATGGAACGTGTAGCTAGTAATGTTTCTATACTCTTAATATTGTTTTATCAGGCCATATCTGAGACTGTGGTGCTTGCAAATTATGAAGGATCCAGTTGGGATGATAGTGATCCTTCAATCTTCAAAATGAATGTTTTGAGTGGCAGCATTATAAGAGGCGAATACCAAATTACAAATGGTTATAGCCCAGATAAAGCTACCAAAATCATGAGGGTAAATATCTCTGCTTTAAAGAGAACAATGAGCAGAAATTTATGTCAGATTTTAATTGACTTATGATTAAGATATGTGGGGCATGCACCTGCAGGATCACTGGAACACGTATATCATTGAAGATGATTTCAAGTTCATGTCAGAAAATGGCTTAAATGCTGTGAGAATTCCCGTGGGGTGGTGGACAACCCAAGACCCAACACCACCAAAGCCATTTGTTGGGGGATCCTTGGAAGTGCTGGACAATGCCTTCACATGGGCAGAGTAAGACCAATTAAGGGCTGCTACCCTGTCTATTTCGTTACCATGAAATTTGGAAAAAAAAAGCCACTTTGTGTATTACTTGTCACTATAAATGTCACTCTTTAATGTCATTGTAGAAAGTATGGAATTAAGGTAATTGTGGACCTGCATGCTGCTCCAGGCTCACAAAATGGAAGACCTCACAGTGCCTCAAGAGATGGATATCTAGAATGGGGTGATTCATACATATCTGACACTGTGGCAACCATAGACTTCCTAGCTGAAAGGTTCAATTTATAGTTACATGTCCCTTTAATTTTCTAAAAATATGTCACCATCTTAAGCCTTTTATTATACTATTTGTCTTGAATGTTTATTTGTGTCATTTAATTTGTCTTTTGGGGTGCTTCTTATCCGGTTAAATTATGTGTATGTGGCCTCAAAAATTGGTTTTCAGGTATTCTAACAGATCGGGTCTAGTTGCAATAGAACTAATGAATGAGCCTCAAGGCGTAAATTTGGAAAGCCTTAAAAGCTATTATCAAGCAGGTTATGATGCTGTGAGGAAACACACTTCTAGTGCCTATGTGATCATGTCTAACCCTCTTGATAGAGATTCAAAAGTGCTTTTGTCCTTTGCTGGAGCTTTCAGTAGAGTGGTCATTGATGTGCACTACTACAATCTCTTTTCGGATAGGTTCTCCAACATGAATGTGCAGCAGAACATTGATTTTATCAAAAACCAAAGGGCCTCAGATCTTAGCTCTCTCACCACATCTAATGGACCCCTCATTTTTGTTGGTAATTAAGTTTTCTACTTTTACATACACAAGAAAGTAGCATTATAAATGAATGCATTATCATATTCTTGGATTCTGTTATAGGACTTTGGATAACCTTCTTTTAAATCTTCTATTCTAAGAAAAGTATAGCATATCATAACATGGTGTTGGTGGAATCTGCCAGGGGAATGGAGTAGTGATTGGAAAGTACAGAGTGCATCAAAGAAAGATCACCAAAAATTTACGCAAGTCCAAGTGGATGTATACTCTCGTGCCAAATTTGGATGGGCTTATTGGGCCTACATATGTGACTCTAACTTCTGGAGCATCAAGTGGATGATTGAAAACAATTATATTAAGCTTTAATTAGTATTGCCCTGTGCTCTAAAAAGGGTGTTGGGTATTTTACTATTTTAGATGTCTATTCAAATTTGAAGTGTAATTTACAAATAAAAATAAAGATAGCCTATTACTGTTACACAAAAAACATATGAAGTTCGTTTGTACACTGCCTTTATAAAATTCACTGTTCCTATTGGTAATTAATTCTATGAAAGATGCTGCAACTTTCGGTTCTTTAATCTTAGATTAGTCAAAGACGGTCCCGAATATGAAATAAATGTTAAAAAAGCTTAAGTTCTTCGCTAAAGTTAACTTATGAAGCACTCTTTCTTCCTAAAACTAGAAAGCAGTTAAGAGACACAAGAAGATAATGCTTGCTGAGAACGTTGAATATTAGAGATTAGAGATTCCTCTTAAATTTTTTGAACTCACAATCATGATTACGATTCCTTAATCCTTATGAGCCTATGATCAGTTTCGCAGCCCTACCATCCTCCATTATCATTTTAAGCACCGAGCGAGAACGAACGGTTGTGATTGACTTTTCTTTCCTTAATAAAATAAAAGCATAGAAAATAATGAGGCATTGGAATAAAAAAATTGTTACAAATGCAGATTGAAATTTTAAATCCGCCCAAAAATTCTGCACAAATTAGTCTTTCAGTTTTGAGTAAAAAGAGCAGTATAATTAAAAATGCTGCTTAGCTAGTTAGTTTTTGATTGATTATTAGAGCTCATCGGTGCCCCTCGTTGTGAGACATCGACATTTTGACAGATTTTACTATTTTATATTAGAGTGCTGGCATTTCTGCCAAAGCCTTCTTTTTTTCAACAGAAAAAAAAATTGTAAGAAAAAATAATTATTTCTATAAAATAAAAATGCATTAAAATTGTTGTCATTTAGAAGATGACAAAATCGATATTATTATACGATAAAAGGAGTTGCTGAATGATTATGTCATTTGGACTTTGACTTCTTCTTTTTTTTTATTACTTCCGGACTTCAACTTTTATATATGACTAAAAATAATTATAATTTAAAATCTTATTTTGATACTTGAAATCACCCCATCACTAACTAAAGATAATCACTAGTATATATTAATCTATCAGTGTCATGTATTACAAATGATCACTTCATATTAATGTATTAATGTTGTATTTTATATGTGTGTATATATATATTAGAACTTATATTTAGTAGAAATTATATTTCATTAAATTTTTTTTATAATAAATATTTTGAAATTAATTTTAAAAAAACATTTCAAAACATTTTATATTTTTAATTGTTTTAATTTAAGTTTACCATGGGAATTATTCTAGCTTTGAGATAAGAGTGCTTTCCAATATTGTTTATTAATGATTTGAAGACGTAAAAGTGAAGGAACAAGTTAGAAATTTAGAATGATTTGGAATCATAAAAAATAAAAAATAAAAAAGTTAGAATGATTTAACGAATGTTATTGACAGATGCCGGTCGTGTAGTGTAATTATTACCGAAGCTGTCCAAGCCCAATTACAGGGGCTTCTGTTCCTCTTTTTAATGGACTGGTTAGGCTACAGATATTTGGGCCTAAGTATGGAGAAAGGCTGATTAATGGCTTGTCGTTTTGAAATGTTTTTTAAGTACAGCTTATTGATTTGAATGTGATCAAAGTGGTTATTTTTGCAACAATTTTTTAAAGCCATGTAGAACTTTAACTTGTTGATTGGAAAATTTAATTTTATATAATTAAAAATTATAATAAATAAATATGTTTTAATATATAAATTATATTTTATATTTTTAGTTTCTCTCAGATTTTTAAAACTCCATTTTAGTCCTTTAAAAATTTTGTTGATTTTTCATTCTTATAATCTTGAAAAACACCACTTTTGATCAAAAAGTGATGCATTTCAAAATTAGAGAGACAAAAATATTAGACACACTAAAATTGAACTTATAAAAACCAAAAACATATTCTACTTTTAAATTTTTTATGAAAAAATTTAAATATAATATAAGATTATTTATAATTATTGATAAATTCTTAAAAATTTATTGAAATTCAATTTAGAGATAAGAATAAAAAGATGGTAGATTGGAAGAGATAGATGGTTTAGAGAAAAACGTATAAAAAATGAAGAAAAAAGGAGGGTGATTTGATATGATTGAAAAAAAGAAAACTGCTACTTGCAAAGTAGCATATCCAAATGAGAGAAGAGATAATACTAGGAATGTTAATTAGAAAAAAAAATACTAAAAATATTTAATTGACAGAATAACAAGAGTGAGCGCCTCACTTTCCGAGTTATAAATTCTAATTAATGTTCTAAAACTTATAGCTTCCATGTTGCTTTTGAAATTAAATTTCTTAACTCACACAATTATCATTTTAAAATTATAGCATCTTTTAAAATTATTCTAAAATCATCTTTATCTAAAAAAAAAGTGAATCCATGTTGCTTTTGAATTTAAATTTCTTAACTTCTACAATATTCTTTGGAATTAAATTTATCATGAGTGTATTCTTTTCTTTTAAGTTTGATCCTTCAAATTGATCCTATTGATGTGGACGATTAGGCGAGTTCATGTGTGTATCATATATATAAGCACTTAACCTGCTTGAATGGACATTCTGTTAAAAACAAACGAATTGGGTTAATAATTAGACTTAACGTGATGGATGAAATTGAGTTTCAGAGACATATTTTAATTTTTTTAAATATAAGTGTCAATTTCAAAAATTAAATAATGAATTTAATCATTTTGTAGAGAAAACCTGTATTGGGTTCTAAAAATTCACATAAATTTACTGCTTCTTTTGTGGCCTTGGGTTGGGACCACCTCATTTGTCGCCCATGTAATGTATTCTTCACTAGGATGTTCAGTTATTTGCATCAATAATGTAGCGATACTTAATGCAGCTTTCAACAATAATTCTTCATTATTTTTTCACCAAAAGGGGGAAAAGCGTGTTAATATCTGAGATACATTCGATGTATGGTATTGGTAATATATAAATTGAGCTTGTCAATTTGGAGTTCACTTTTTCGGGGCCACAACAAGATACATAGTTTATTAACTCGTTATATGCTGACCAAAAAGAAAAATTTAACTCATTATATGACTTTGAAGTGTGGTCCATTTGTCTGTTAGTAGAATCTAGACAGTTTGTATTGTTTAAATATAATTCTATTAGTTAATTAAGATTTTATTTTACTTTGGTTCTTCTTGTCTTTTCTTTCTGTTTTAAAGATAATTATATTTCATCAAGAAAATTTAATCTAATTGATTAAATATGATCCTTAAATTAATGTAAATTTCTTAATATTTATCTTTTAATTTTAAGGATAAAAAAGATAATTTTGTATATAGCATGATGGAACATTAGACATGAGTATCTCTTAACAAAATATTCAAACCTCAATTTGTTGTGTTGTAAGAAAGTAATTTTTTTATCTTCAATGAATCCCGTTAATTATAATTATCATAACAGAAAAAAGCATAAGATACTTAAGAGTTTAAAAAAATGGAGAAATCAAAGTACTCAATTTTTTTTTAATTTTACAAATTATCATACTCATCGAAGAAAATTCACTTAAGAATTAAAGAATTATGGCAAAAATAAAAAATAAAATCCATGGCAGTATTAAAACAAACACTATATTGTTGGACTCCTGATCTAATGGTATGTGTGTTATCGAGTCCCAATGAGATCACATTATTGAGAAATAAGAACGACATGCTGGGTAACACTTGGCACAAAGGGTCCAGAGCTGAGTACTATCTGATAGTGTAAAGACAACCAAAGATACACGTAAATAAGAAAAGGAGAAAAGCAACACCTCTAATGAATATCTTCCCAAATGGACATGTTAATAAAGTTTATAACAAGTAACCATGTCAATGAGCCTAAAAACTCCCTAATTATTTTACCAATGGCATACCCCTGACTTGATTTCTTAGTTAATCTCTTTTATTTGCCTCTTATTTCTACATCATTAACTTTAGCATTGAAATAATATATTTATAGGTACTTTATTATCGTGCACAAAAAAACATAAGAAAAATATCATACAACAAGAATTATATAAGTTTAGTAAGAATAATATGCATACCATGTTATTACTATTCTACTAGAAATTCAAGACTTAAGGTCATTTTTTAGCTAAAAAAACAAACAAAAACTCTATTAGAAATTACAATTTAGAAGTTATGATTAGAAAATATTGATTTTAATTATATTATATCTTCCTCCCAAAAATTATATTACATCTTCAGAAGATTAAGCGTTATAATTATAATTTTAAAAGGATTTTCCAAATGGTGTAATTACAGCATTAGCATCTAATTTTTATTTTGTATTTTTGTTTCTGAATGGGTTGGACAAAAGTCTCAAACCCAAGAAATGAATTATATAGAATTCAACATAATATCACCCATGAAATTTTGATTCCCATATATATGTCCCCCCCCCCCCCCCCGCTCGAAGTTGAATGAAATTCTGCCAATATTAATGGAATGAAGCTACACCCTTGTGGAAGTCAAATTCGATTTTGCTGGAGAATGAAGTCCTTGGTTACCACGTAAGTCGGGTGAGCCTGTGGATTGTCCTCGATGTTTTGCCGAAATTCTTGATAGCTTGAGTGACACTGCAACTCTATTTTAAGATCCTGCAAGAACATAAAATTAGGAATAGTCAATGTTAGTAATTGGCCCATGGAGGCTTCGTGCACCCGAGATAAGGCATCAGCAACGGAATTGGCTTTTCCCGACCGATACTGGATTGAATAGTCATAGCCCAGGAGACGTACTAAGTAAATTTGTTGTTCCGACATCTGTATCACCTGGGACATGATTTCTTTAAGACTCTGGTGGTCGATCAAGATGATGAAGTGATGGCCCAACAGATACTGGCGTCACTTCTTCACTGCCACCATGATCGTTGCTAGTTCTTGGACATAAGTGGATGAATGGAGGAGTTTGGTGCAAAAAGGCTTGTTGAAGAATGCGATGGGGTGGTTCTGTTGAGTAAGAACAACCTCCATGCCTACGCCCGAAGCGTCTGTCTCAACAACAAATGGTTGAGAGAAGTCCAGCAATCCCAAAAACGAAGTTGTGCAAATTGCGTCTTTGAGAGTCTCGAAAGCTAGCTGGGCCTCCGGTGACCATTGGAATTGATCCTTGACTAGAAGACGAGTCAAATGAGCCACGATGAACGCATAGCCTTTAATAAAATGATGATAGAAACCTGTGAGGCCAAGGAAGCCCGATAAGGCTCATGCAGACCGAGGAATAGGCCACTCTTGAATTGCCTCAACTTTGGTGGGAACAGGTTCAATGTCATGCCGGGACACAATATGATCCAAGTACTCAATTTGTTGTTGGGAAAAGGTGCACTTAGTAAGTTTGAAGAAGAAATGTCCTTCGAGTAAAACCCCAAAGGCTTTTGCGAGGTGATCAAGATGCTCAGTGAAGGTTTTATTGTAAATTAATATATCGTCGAAGAAGACGATGATGAACCTACGCAGGTAAGGTCCAAAGATATTGTTCATAGTAACTTGGAAAGATGATGGTGCATTGCATAAGTCGAACGACATTACGCAAAATTCATAGTGGCATAAGTCGAACAATATTAATAAATTTATCATTCATATACTTTTTTGATTAATTGAATGCGTAAATTTTGCCCCTTGTTTTATTAATGTTAGTAAAATATATGCATTATTTAGTTGGTAATATCACTGATATGTTACTTAATGTTGATCATTTTTAAATATTTAACTATGTAAATTTATATTTATAAAGAATTATTAATACCAAATAGATTATTAGTAATCAAAAGACAACTCATACTTTTGTAATCCGCCTATAAGATTGTAGTTATAGAATTAAATTTTCCTCCTTGATTATTTAAATTTGAATTTAAACATTTAGACCAACAAAGAAAAAGGACCAGTATCATTAAGTGCGAGTGTGCAACATAATTGATGCGAAGGATGCACTTCAAATGAAAAGAAGAAAAAAACAATCAAATGGGGGTTGAAAAGGAATCCTGTTATACCCTAAAATATCTGAAGACATATTGTACCATATTAGAATTTTTCAGAAAATTGTCCATAAGTAGATTAATCACTATTCATCAACATATGACTGAAGGGATATGCATGTGTGATGCCTAGCATTGGGCCAAATGGTCCAATTGTGGACAGTGGACTGGTACAATAATGGTAACATGTGCATTATGGATCGTCTATTATCTATTCTCTTGACGCGTTTCACCTTTGAAGGATAGTGATGTTGAAACCAGGGATTAAGCCATAATGATGTCTACACTGTCTCCATGTATTATTGTTGTTTGCTTATTCGCCTCTCATATCGCTGATCGTGATATCCTTGTTTCCATTACCTTCCTAATAATAATAACGGAAAACCATATTCGCCCTTACATAGTTACATTAACGGCATGCTCATAGACCACTTTGAGACTTAGGCTCATTTAAATTTTCTCATCTTTTTATAAATATGTATTTTCTGAATATCAAATGTTAGTAAATATTTATTTTATAATTTAAAATTTATAAAAATATATTACTTATATTAATTTTATTTTTATAAAATAAAATACTTGTTTTATAATATGTTACATAAAATCATAATTTTTATCTTCTTACGATTTTGTTTTGAGTAGGTCAATTTAGTTTGTTATATGTTTGTTATCTTTGTTTATTTTTTATTTTGCATGTTGGTTTCCAATTTTTACAAAGTGTGATAGTTTTATTTTTAGTTTTTTTAGGGGGTATGTACCTATATATCTCCCTCCTTCTTTAACCAATAGACATAAATAGAAAAATAATTTTTCATTGTCCTCTTAATTTCTTCCCTTTTAATTCTTATAAAAAAATATTTTTTTGAGAGAAACATTATTGATGTTTAAAAGGTTTGAAGATCGTTTTTCACTGCATATATTTGGAATCACATGTGGTTGTATCCGACAAAAAGAGTATAACCAAATTCACTTATCTGTGTATGGGGGTATTTTGTTTTTTCTTTAGGGATAAGTTTGTGTGCTTCAAACCACACTATTTAAAAACTTCTCCTTTAAATTAATTTTTTTTATACTTATCATGTTATATTATTAATTCATATTCTGTCATATTTTTGAAATTATATTATTACTGTTGTCCTTTATTTAGCTTGAGACTTTGCATCTTTTTTATGTATTTCTTTTTTTAAGAAAATTATTTTCTAACATGAAACTCATATTTTTCTTTTGCAAACTTAGCATGTATTGGCATAATGGCAATTGAGTTATACCATTGAGTTAAATATTATCATTTAAAGCAGCTAAATCTAATTTCCTGGAAAAAATATAGTGTAACATTATACTGATAGAAGCTCTGCCTTAATAATAGGGAACATCGAATCGCCTTAATATTGGGGAACATTGAACCCCATTATCCTACACTGCCAGATTCGTTCCCTTCTAAACAACAATCAATGTGAAGGGATTTGTAATTACACTGTGGACACATACGTTTTATAAAGACAGAATTTTCTTTTCTTTAACCAAATACAGAAATTTTATTGTTCATCAACTTACTACTCCTTTAAGTAGTTGAGTATGAACTATCAACGAATAGCTAGAGAGAGCATTGCCCTGATTTCTTTTACGGGATTTTTATATCAGTCATATGACGGTGCAATAAACGACATAAGCTGTAGGCACCAAGTTTGCGTGTCCAAATGGATTTCTGATTAAAGAAAGGTTAATTATATTTTTTATCTACCTAGTATAGACTGTATAGCTTTTTATTTTTAATTACCAATATAGACTGTATAGTCAGGGCCGTGTATGACAGTTATTAGGGTTAAAGTGAAATATAAATTAAAAGTTTAATTTATTATTATTTTATTTATTTTATATTTATCAAAATTTAATATGTAGATATTTGTAATATTTTATTTTATTATATAAAATGACAAATTTAATTAACCTATTTTTGACAAAGATAATGTTATATAAGATGTAAATAATTTTAGTTTTAACTTTTTCAATAACGATCATAATTACAATTGCTATTAATAATATTTTAAAAACGAGGCATATTTTTAAAAATAATCTTTTAATATAATTTAATACCTTATACTATAATTTTTTTAAGTATGCACTTTTGTAATATCTTTATTTTTAAAAATGAATTAAGAGTTCTTCAATTTATTCTCATCTAATTTTTTGAATTCAAATAAAAATTAAACATGATTTCATATTTGAAAATGTATTTAAATTGATTTTCAATTAAAGATATACTTTTAAATTCAAAATGGTTGATACAAATAGAATTTTAGTTAAATGTGTAATCATGACATCAACATTTACACCAAATATTTTTTCCATATATATCAATTATAGTTTCATTCATTAAATTTAAATTTTATAAAAATTTCAATAATATATTTTTAGGGGGAAAGGGGTAGGTCCAAAATAGATATAAAATAATTTGTTTAATTTTTTAAAATAAATAATAAAATGACACTTAAATTATTTATAATAATACTTACATCTATATTTAATAGTTGTTGTCATATTAATAAAACTAATACTAAATAATATATCATATTATAACATAATTTATCATTTAAGAATTAAAATTAATAACAAAATACTTTATTAAAAATTGTATAAAAATATTGAAGCCCTAAAAAAATTAGAGGCCTAAGGCCATTGCCTCAGAGGCCTGGCCCTCTGTATAGTGTTTGAGTTATTTTGGTTTACATAATTTTAATTACTTGATTTTTATTTTATTTTTAATAATTTAATTTTAGATCTATTTATTAACTAAATTTACATTTAACATTTCATAAAAATGCTGATATGCATGAGATATGACTGTAGAGTGCTGCATTAGGCTCTAATAATAATACAAAAAAAGAAAGTGCTGCATTAGGCATGTTGATAGTGGTATGGAAAATAGAGTTTTAATACAATGTATTGACATGGATTCCAATTTTTAATTACTCAGTTCTGATCTCCTGTTTTTCAAATTATGCTATTTTGATCATCATATATATTAACTTAACATCCAACATAAGTATAGACAAGTAATAATTCATTTAATATAAGAATGACAAAAATATTAACCACTATTCATTTAGTTCATTTAGAGTGCAAACATGAAAACCTTTTTATCCTAAGTTATAATTATTTTCACACTTAACATTATTGTAAAATTTTAAGTGTTCTTTAAATAAGTTAAATAAAAAATATTTCAATTGAATAATTAAATAAGGAACACATTATTATTGTTTTGAATCACAGCGATACTATCATTGTCAATCCTGTCATGTACAGGAATTACTTTAATAATTTGGTCGTTTAATCTCATTTATTCTAGTTTTATTACAAAAATCTAAAATAGTCTGTTATTTGAAATATATGTATATCATTATTGCAAATAATATATTAAGTGTAAAAAAAATTATAAGTTAAGTAGTATTAAAATCATTTGCTATTAATTATAAATTATTATCAATAAAAACAAGACTTATTTGTGTTTGTACTTTAAAGTTAAAGTAAAAACAACTATTAATTTATATTGAAAATCTACGTCAATAATGTCTAATGTGTACACAAACTACAAACTAGGATTATACGGGAACTTTGATACACTGCGATAGAACACAAAGAGAATAATAGGTAGACAAGATTTAAATTACAAAACAATTTTTATCTTGTGCATTAATTAATGCACAAATGATCTAAAATTTACTTTAATATCATTTCAAATATTAAAAAGGATAATAATAGTAACAGTGAAAATAATAATAAATATAACCATGATAATAATATCAATGACCATAATGATGGTACGATGATAATAATAATAATATAAAAAAAAGTATTTTTATTTTTTGAATACTTTGTATTACAAGATAAGAATTGCTGATTTTTTGATTAAAATGTGAGCTTTTGTTCTCTGGATTACCTTTTTATAAGTGCTGTCCATTACCATGTTAATTTTTTTTTAAGCAAACCAAAAGGATGTTATATCTCTAGTTTAAATACTTGTGGCTTTGGGGGGTCAGTAACAGTAAATTAAAATTGCCGTTTGAAACGGCCGTAACGATCCTTCCTAGTAAACTCAATAATTGCCACTAGTTTTGCGAAGAATATATTTTAATTTAATATGTGGTCCTTAGCATTAGTTAAAGTTATCAGTCTGTATTATCAGTTCCAACAGAGGCGTTGTGGCTTCTTCTAAATACAGAAAATAAGAAGGGGAATGAAGAGAAACATGAATTAAGCACAAAAGACGTGGATAACTTGATATTATTTTATTACATACATGCATAGATAGCCTGCTCTCAAATAAGTCGGCAGGAACAAAGATAGAGAGATTCAACGATCTTCAAATTTCACATTTGCCAGAAATATATAACAGAAAAGAGGGGTATGGGATATGAGTTAAGTTTTGATCACATTCAACTACACTATCCCAAACCGTTACTCTTAAGACTTTGAACTTCACTTGTACTCTAGGATCATGTTGTTCTCAGGAGCTAATCCAACACAAGCCCTCAGGATGTTTTCCAGCATAGCTCGCTGCTTTGACAACGCATTCACCACTGGTGTACCCGGTGGAACCTGTAATTTAATAATTGTATTTCAGAAATTTAATTAAAGGGGGAAATGAGAGAATTAATTCATTGAACAATTATGAATCGGTAGTATTAGACTTACCAGAGGGGCCTTGGTCAGGTAACTAAGGATGGTCGCAACTGGGTGGAATGAGTGGAATTTTCCCTGTTGAAGCCATAAACTCATTTGAGTCTTTAAAAAACTAAAAATAAGAGATAGAGCTTGGAATGAATGATTAAGCAACATATATATGACAAACCTCATTTTCAGCTTTAAACTCGATTCGAGTGCTGAGCTCAGCAAGAAGGACCAAGTCCAAGATAATAGGAGCAGCTAACAGTGAATCCTCACATGTGTTGTGCAACACAATTGTGTTCTTTCCACCCATGAATATCTCAGAAGTGTACTCATCCATGGCCCTCTTGCTGTCCCCTACATAAGGCACGTACTGCAAAAACAATAAACCAAAGTGTCAAAAAAATAACCAATTGAATTTGAAAGAGGGAGTAGTGACTAAAAATAAAAAAATAAAAAAAATTACCTTAATGACAACCACATGGTCTGGATGTTCACCGGGCTCATAGAGGATGGCGTTGCTGTTGACCATATCGTCAACAACATTGCTCTTGGAGATTTCCTTAGAGCGGAAGGTTTGAGGGGCTGAGAGATTCATGCCATCATTGTTGCCCAGATGGTTGTAACTCACTATAGATGTTGGCTGTCACTCATCACCCAGACAATTAAAACATCATCAATGTACTTCTCCCCAACACGTTCTTCAATTTTATTTTAATTAAAGTTTAAGCATACAAAAAATCTTAACAAATGATAGTCTGTCCTTATTATTAACCAATAAAATTGTAGTAGCACACGTGATATGAAAAAAAAAAAAAAAAACAACAACAACAACAAAAGTTGTACCTTGATGCCGGCCCCCACAAGGAAATCCACTAACACAGATTTCATTTTGGTCTGACCACTCTTAAAGTCATCTCCTCCAATCAAACTGTTCCTCTTGATGGCCAGATCAATCAGCCCTGACGAAAACACAAAGCAAAATTCACCAATTTATTTATTTTGCATAAATAAAATTTAATAACCCACATAATAATAATAATCAATAATGAACCTGGGACAAAGGTGTTCTGAGGGCTTCCATTGATGAAAGGAACATTTTCCATAACACAAGCAATGGCATACAAGGTGGAAGGGGAAATCTCAGCCTCGTTCCTGTCCAAGGAAGCAAAGAGGTTTTCCATGGTGTCGTTTAGTCCCACAACTAGGTTGCTGTACCTCTCTGTGTTGGCTGTCCACAGGACAACCACCTTGTCAACCTTAGTGCTTTCCTTAAACTCCCTAAATTTAATTTCATAACACACATATATAGGGTATGAGCGAGTTTCAAACTGAGTAATAGTATATAAATAGATTATGATTAGACCTACTTAATGTCTTTGATGATTTGTTGAACTTGTTCTTTCTTTGTGCCCTTGATCACGTTGTTGGCACGGTCTCCTTGGTTGGCAGCAATGAAATCGGGGTCATAGATTCCGGGGAGTGGAACCATAGATTCCATGTAAGGCCTCAACTGTTTCTGCAGGTCGATATCAAACACCTTGGCCCTGGCCATGGCATCTGCCAGGTTCAAGTTACTGATATCCCATCCCCCAAACACAACATCATCAGGGTTTACCTGCATAAATTAATTAAGACTCGTGTTTATGGCATGGTTCAAAAAGTAAGTATAATTAATTTAATAGTAATTATATGTTTTCAACATGTCACTCATGTCCCACTTTGTGTCAATCCCACATATTAGATGTGGGACTCACTCACCTCACCGGCCATATGTTTTAAATCAGAGAAGTCTCATCCACGTAATGCTACAACTTTTTTTTTTAACAGGATCCATTTAACGTTAGAACTACCAAGCAATATTCTTCATTTGTAATCATAACTTCTATCATAATCATAACATGGTTATTTTAACATTTAATCTATTCAATTCAGAATATTTGTATATTATCTTTATTGTGTTTTTGCTAATAAACGTAAGAATTAATTTTTATAAAGTCAAATAAATTTAAGAGTTAATTTATATTGTAAACAAAGTAGAAATTATTCTGAATACAATTTTTAAATAATTAATATAAAATTCAATAATTTTTCATATATGGTAGCATAAAAAACATTTATATCAACACCAAAAAAAAACATTTACAATATTGATATTTAAATTAAATTATAATTTAATTATTAAATGAAGTTAATATTAGATAATTTTATGTTTTTTAAATATTAAATACACTGCTCAATTCTAAATTTAATTATTATATGAATTTAATATTAAATATTTTATGTTTTGAAATATTAAATACACTTTATGTAGTACTGATTTTATTAAAAATATTTAATACTGGTATCAACTTTATTTAATAATCATTTAACTATTAAATGAAATTAATATAGTGTTAAATATTTTTATGTCTGAGATATTAAATACGCTTTATGTAATACTTGTTTTATTAAAAATATTTAGTACTAGTATTAACTTCATTGAATAATTATTAATCAAACATAAATATTTTTATGTTTTCAAATATTAAATACACTTTTTAAAATTATTAGAAATTAAATAAATCAGTAATATTTATCTCCACTTATCATTTTTGTTTTTGTCCTCCGTGACCCACATCTTTGTGGGCCTTGTTCACTTTTTCCTTTTGTAAGAACCATTTCTCTGACAATTAAACTCACGGGACAAAGGAAAATAAACATTATTTTATTAAAAGAAAAAAGATTATGGGGCCGGATAAAAAAAGGAGATTCAAATATGATGCATCAGTGTCCATGCTTCTATTTTTCAATCAAACAATAATAATTTAATAAAAAATTAGTAATACTATTTTTAGATCAAAATTTAAGTGCAATATCATAAATTATCTTTAAAATTTTATTTCAATAATTTATTCCAATTTTAATGTTTATTCTTAAAAATAAATAGTATATGTACTAATAGTATAAACTTTGTTATACTATTATTCTATCACCTCAAACTATTGTTTATGATAAATTTGTAAAATTTTAACATTATTGTCTTAAAATTTATTAAAAAAATACAATTTTTTTATTCAGAAAATAATTTGATGATTGACAATGTATAAACTTTTATACTGACACTACGTGTCTATTAAATTCTTTTACTAATATGTAAGTTGTCCAAATAAAATTCAAATTTCAGTTTAGTCATATTTTTGACTAATTATCATTTTTTGAATTAGAATTATTGAATTAAAAGTACAGAAAAAGATAAAACAAAAAGACAAGACTAATATTCATTCCCCAAAGAGATGGTAGTATACCATTGGAAGCAGGCTCTTGAATGGGGCATATATTTCCTCCCCTTGGAAAGACCCAACTCTAATAGCTGATGCCTGGGTCAGCGACCCAAAGTAATTGGCTTGTTGAATCTTGTCCTTTGTTGCCCATGAAATACCCCTGAGAAGTGAGAATCACAACATACATGATCACCCTTAAATTTTAAAGCCATTACTAGCCACAAATAATAATAATAAATTAAAACGTTAATATTGGTTAGGAAGATGAAACTAACTCTCGGTTAGCAATAACACCACCGGTGAGGGTTGAGCCATTGTTTCCACCCCACCCCACAAGCATTACCCTAGCAAGACAACAAAGAAACCATATCAACAACAAAGCAATAAATTAAAAGATGGAAAAAAATTCAAATAATTAAGGGTAATTAAGGGGAGGAGGACATGAGAACGTACTAACCCTAGTTTAGGGACATGGGTGTTGGTTTTAAATTCATATTTGACAGTTTTGGGCTTGACAACCCACTGATAAGTGCCATTCTTGTTCTCGTGAACAAGTTCAGTGGTTTCATAGTTGTACACGGACTGAATCTCAGTCTCTGTGTACTTCACGTTAGGACTCTCAACCTTGAAACTCTCGATGAACATTTTTCTTGCTTCGAGAGAAAATGAAACAAGTACTTAATTCGGAAAGGCCTAAAGAAAAAGCAAAGGCTCTTTTAAGAGAAGAAGAAGAAAGAGTGGTTGTGTGCAGTTTCACGTAGCGAAGCAGCCTCAATATATAGACGAACCGCCAATGTATGCTACTTGACGTGGCACAAAACGAGTGGCTGTGAGTCATACAATAATTGTTAAAAATTAAGTGCTCTCAATCAAGTAACGTTAATATTCTCGCACGAAAAGAAAAGATTAAGTTATAATATTCTTTTCTAAAATTTAACTGCATTTACTGTGTTGATTTTTCTTTTTTTTTTACGTTGTCACGAGATATGTGTATTATCAAAATTATTTTTTTACAATAATTGTTAAAAATTATTTTTTTACAGTTATAATAATTAAAAAGCAATTTTATTTTCATAACTCACACCTTTATAAAGATCTTACTAAAACTCGATACTTAATGTCGGTGTGAGTTATTAAAGTAAAAATTTGATTTAGATTTATACACAAGTTTTGTCTTTTTATTAAATTTTAAAATATTTTATAAAATAAATAACATATTATATTATTAATGTTTTACAATTTTAATAAGATTTTACATGTTGCGATATTATTTCTACTCACCATTACCATATATAAAGTAATGATTAAGAAATTAAAAATATAAAATGTTTATTAAATATACAATATTTAATGTTGTTAATGAGGGGCGGAGGCAAGTTGTGATCTGAGAATGTCATGGTCACCCCTATAATTTGTAATCTCCTTTGAAATTTTTGTATAAACAAGTATATTATGGAACCCCTGAAAAAAAAATTGGTCCTGGCCTCCCTTAATCCAAATGCTGCCTCCACCACTTAATATTTTTTTTAAAGACGCCACTTAATATTTATACATTGTAATTTCTTACAAATTTAACCTACTTTTTTAGGTTGAGGGGCATTCAATTAATGGGTTCATTTGGCTTATCTAATTTAAAGTTTAAACCCTCCAAAAAAATGAGTTTGTAATGGGATGTGGTGAGTCGGCCACCAAACTAGCAATATTTTTTCAAAAACAATAAGCTTCTCCAAAAATACTTTTATAGGAGAAAAATAAGAAGAAAAAATAAATTTCTTCATAAGTTAAAATGAATTTTTCATTAATTAATCATTAGTAAATTTATAAATGTTTTTTCATCTTTTAAGATATGAAATTTCTTTACAGATTAGTTAATAATTAGTTAGTGAAGAACTTATTTTAACTTAGAGAAATACATCTCATTTTTTAAATTTTATTCTCAAATAATTCATTATTTATGTTTTTTTTGTTTAGATCATAAGTGAGATAGAAAGTTAAAAAGGGATACAAAGATAAAAAAAAGTATGAAAATAAAAGAGAAATATAATAAAAAAAGATGTAATATTTGAAGGGATAAAAAAATCTCTATTTACAGGGATGAGTGAAAGTGAGAGTTAATTTTTTTATATAAATTGTAAGGAAAATATTTAATGAAAATAAAAATAACCAAAAAAAAAACTTTGTGCACTATTATTTTTTTTTTATTCATAGAATTATTTTGTTTTAGTCTTTATGTTACCAAAAAGTTGTTGAATTTTTTTGACAAATTAAAGCAACAATAAAAATGAAAAGATATACCTTCTCTACCCCTCATTTTGTACCAACTGGGGAGAGGGATTGTATAGAAAGAAAAATTCATCTCATTTTCAAAAAAAAATCCAAAATAAAATACTTAAAAATGGAATTTGCCATATTATTTCTCTTTTTTATCATTGTGTTCCTTCCTGTTTACTCTAATACAAACAAGGGATTAATGAATGTATTTGTATAAATTGTTTAATTAAATACTTATTTGATAAATTTTTATCATGAGTTGAGAACTTATATACTTTAACTAACACATGGAAAGAAGATATTTTTTTTATAGAACGTTAAATTTGATTTTTACGTTCTTTTATCTTAGATCGAAAAACAAATTCACCATAACTCTATATTTGTTAGGTGAGTTTAATATAGATAAATAACTTGACTTAGGATCTAACCTTAAAATATAGCTATTTACTTAAGAGAGTAAAGTGAGTAATTTTAATCATAAAGAATGTTAGAAACACATTATTTTTAACATATTATTTTTGTTGGATAAAATTTTTTGAAAATTAAAAAATTATAAAAATAGGAGAGAGATTCATTAAATTAAATAAGACATGAAACTCATAAAATTTTGTAATTTTTAATAAATTTTAAACAAAAATCAATACATAAATTTAGGAGATATATCCATTAAATATAAGACATGAGATTCATTAATTTTTGTGATTTTTAATAAATTTAAATCATAAATTAATATTAATTTCTTTTCCTTTTTATTGTATTTTATATATATAATACAATAAAAATGAAAATTCTAATTAAATAAAACAAAAATAATTTATATTTTCTTAAAGAACAAAATGTTTGTTATGCTTAATATCTTTAATTTGATCTATATTTGTAATCACTTCGTTCTTTATTTAAATAGTTTTTTCTCGACAAAATTACCCCAAGTCTACACTTTCTTGAATCCAATTGTGTATAAGTGTATGTTATTGTGTTCTCAAAAGATTATGTTTGGAGCATTTATCTTTTGATCATTAGTAAGAAAATCAACTAATAGTATTACATACACATACATAACAATATTGATAAGAAAATAAAGTGTGTAAAATATTTTATTGAAAAAATAAAGATTTTTTTTTATAAAAGTTATTATGAAACTGCCAAAATTATTGCTTTAGAATAAAAATAAATTAAGCAACGCATTAAATAATTTTAAATATTTTTTACTTTCTGAAAAGAGTAAATATATTTCTAAATTTGTTTAATTATTTATCTTTAAGATTGATTGATAATTTGTTGTTTCACTTAAGAAAAATATCAAACGATAAGAATAATTTTAAATAATATTTTGAAGAAATAAATAATTTTAAATTTGAAAGTGATACTTGTTATAAAAATTATGATAATAAGTAACTTAACTACATTCATTAAAATATTAGAAATTAAAAATATATAGCATTTAGATGCTTTAAGCTGGTCCATTTATTCTCTTAAATAACAGTTACTTATGCAAAAAGAGTGTTTTTAGATTTTAATACTCATTTTAAATTTCATTAATCATAGAATTAATATAACAAACTAACTTTAATTTTATGTTTCTAAAACACTTATTAACAAGGCCCTCTGTTTTAATAACTTGCCATTAAGTCAGATTTCAAATAATAAAAAATGCACACAAACAGATACGGCAATAAGTCTTTCTATTAAAAAGGAAGTCCATGCCTAGACAAAACTTAAAAGTTACTTATATATGTACGTAATTGGTAATAAATTATTTCAAAAGATGTAATTATTATTTGAAATTAGAATAAAATATTGTGGTTGTTTATAATAATCGAGTGTAAAAATATTTAGAAGAAATATGACATCATACCAAGTTATTTCATTTATAATAGTTATAAATTAAATAAATATTTTATTTGTTTTTATTTATAAGATTCAAATTAATTAAAGATAATATTAACTCAGAATGAAAATTACACCGACTTTATTTTTTTATCCTAAGTTGAAAAACTAAAACAACTTTTGACAAATGAAAATCGTCGAAAAAAGCATTGAGCTTAACTATTAAAACTACACTACACTTGACTCGGATAAATCATATTAGAAGTAAAGAATGAACTTAAGGAAACAAGCATCTAGCCATGTGGTCTCTCACGTGGCATTTAACAAATCTAACAACATTTCTTACCAATAATGTTTATATCTATAACTATTATAAATATGGAATAATTTTATTTGGTGTTATTTTTCTTCTAAATATTTTTGTCTACAACTATTATAAATTCCTATAATATTTTATTCTAATTTCAAACAAAAGTTATATCTTTCAAAATAAGTTACACCCAATTACATACATATTTCATACATATATAGGCAACTTTTAAGTTGAGGCATGTCTTTTTTCACTAGTCAATAACTATTAATAATGAAAATTATCTCATTTGATATTTCTTATTTATCCTTTATCTATAACAATATATAAAAACAATATTCCCTTTTTGTTCCTAAACTAATCACAAAACTATACCTATTTTTCTTATTTTGCAACCGCTCATGTAACCAACTATCACTTTTCTTAATTAGGATTAAGAAAAATTGTTCACATACAATTTAACTACTATTTAAATTTCACTCATCATGAACTATATTTCCTTATTTCTTTGATTGTGACAACACGCACCGATCGTCATGAACATCTTCAACAAGAAATGCACCAAAGGTTCTCCTTCTTCTCCTTCCCAATCATCGCTTTCCCTTTCACCTAATTATAATAATTCAAACAGTGTTACGTTTGGGTTGTGTTCATTCTTTCCAATCATTTGAATTTTCATGTTTTGGTTTGATAATCAAAAGTGCTTGTTATTATTTGGTGCAGAGGCTCTTCGTGAGAGTAAACTTGAAATGAATAGAAAATTTGTTTTTTCATAATTTTTAATGTTGCATGAACCAAATTTGTTTATCTTTTTGAATGGTTAACGCATGCAATTTTGTTTGTCATGGTTCCATGTAATTTCAGGTATATCATCTTATCACATTCAATCTTTTTATTTTAACTTTTAATTTATTGTCACTTTCTTCTTAATTTATACTCGGATTCTTTGTTTAGCCTTTGGATGTGAATTTTTTTTACATGACATGATACAATTGCTTTTAATTTTTTGTGTATCCATTTAAATTTTTCTAATATATTATGTGCATTTCAGGTTTATCACAACTCCATAACTTTCAAAAAAGTACTTGATTAACAATCAAATTCAAAGAAATTGATTAGATTTTAATGTAACTTTGATTTTTAAGAATTTTATTTATTTTTTATCTTATTTCTCTCTCAATCTTACCTTTTTCTTCTCTTATTTTTTATTTCTATATTATATTACTCTCTCAATCTTATTCTTGCAGTCAATCCACCCCAAATTCCCATATAATGACACAACTAAATTGCATACAAAATTCATTTTAAATATATTGTTAACCTTCTATTTATCTTTTTATATTCTTTATTAATTTCTCTTCTTTGCATTAATTTTAAAAAAATCTTTTTTTAACCTGTGATATAAAGTATGGACAATTTAAATACTCAATAATCAAGAGAACAAACAAATAAAAAAACATGGAAGAAAAATAGAAGGCGAAGAATAATCATGAAATAAAGATAAATAAATTATCTAAAAGACAAACAAGTTGTCGAACAAGCATAAAACAACACAATTAACATGAATTTTATATTTTTGTTATTCTTAGGTACTTAGGTATCCATTTCAGGTGTATTGTATGTATTAATGATTTTAATAGTATGTAATTTTCTTTTTAAAATAACACTCCATGTTTTTTTCTTTAATTCAAATAATGAATTTTTATACAATTGTTAAATGATAATTTGATTGATTTACGTTTAAATTTTAAAAAATAGTTAATTGTAATTTTAGTGGGTAGAATTTTGTTGCATCTTCATAATTTGATCTTTAATTATTTATTGAAAGTTTAAAATAGTTGTATCACTGGAATGAAAATAATAGATGGAAAGCAAAATAAAATGAAACAACACAAAAGTAATTCATAATTTCACAATTTTATTTATTTTTTAAAAATAATAAAAATCCTTTTTTTTTCTCAATAGATAAAAGATGATTCAACCACTTAACAATAACATCACTCTGCCCCATTTTCTTCTTCATCATCCCCTCTTCTAAAATCACCAATCACCATCAAAACTGATTCTTGATTTTGTTACACCCCTAACACATTTTTCTTAAATTAATAACTTACAATTCATTCTTCTCTCTCCATTTGTTATCAGATTAACTATCAAAACTAAAACTGATTTTAAGTTTACATAATTAAAATTAATGTGACTATATATCAATAATTTATCAATGCAACTAAATTAAAAGTGAATCATAAATACACTGTTCACATTAAACTAAAATAGAAAAACCTTAGATCAATTAGACATATAGTCAGATTTATGTTTCAAATCAACAAAGTGACATTAAAACCAAATTCACTAATTCGCAGGCTTGCTTTTTTATACTTTTATTATTTTCTTAAAAAAATAAAAATAGAATTTCATAAAAAAAAAAACAAGTGTAATGTTTTTTAAATTATTCATGTATTATGCATTCAACACAATGAATTTGAAAAGAATAGCATATATTACATTAGCCATTAGCGTGTGTCTGAATGAGAAATTTTAAATTTTTAGGAAATTTGAAATGTCAGAGATTTAAAATGCTCCTATGTAAAATTCTTTAATTTTTACATGAATTTCAAATTCTTCTTCCTTTTCTGTTGATTAAAATGTCATATATTCAATTTTAAATCTAAACATAAAATTTAAAATGATAAATATTCAACATCTCGTTTAAAATAAATTACCCTTTTAAATACTCTATCCAAACATAAGAGTTTAAAGTATACATGCAACACAAAATAAAATAACAAAAAAGTGGTTCATAATTTTTCACGAGTTTATTTTTAAAAAAATAAGAAGAACACAAACCGGATATACCGTTAATTTGACCAACCCCAAATAAGTTGCTCATGCATAATAAATGGTCGTTCACACAATTAAAAAACTCATTTTGATTTTATATGTAAAATTGGTAATTTTAAAACTCAAACAGATTTACTGATAAAAATAGTAAAACTAATTTTAAATGTGTTAACCTATACCAAGTACTTGTTCATTTTAAATAAAACCCTGAAATGAAAACTAATTTTAAAAATAAGATAAAAATATATTTTTAATATTTCTTAAAAAAAGATTCACTTAAATAACAAAAGCATAGGAAATTAGAGACAACGAATTTTAAAAATATTGAAAAAAATGAAAAAAAAAATTATATTCAACAATAGAAAATAAAGGCAAAAAAACAATATATTTTTTAAACAATTTTAAAAATTATTTTATTCAATATTAAAATTTTAAAATCAAAATTTAAACGAAAAATAATTTTTATATTTTTTTAAACAAAAAATAATTACAAAATAGAATGTTACCGTGTATGTTTGCATCCAAGGCACTGACACATTATTATAATGTGGAAAAGCTAAAGTGAATTATAAATATGTATAAAATTTCATAAGATTTAAAAAATGCCATAGCAAAATAAAACTAGAAACACATGAGTGTGATAACATCTATCTTTAATGGTCATTTAAATGAGTCAAAGAAAAGGAATAAAGTTTTCATTTGTTGGGGGAGAAAGTTGAAATTTGGGTGGTTGTTTTGGAGAAGAATTCATTTTTTTAAGGTGAATTTTTGTTTAGAGATTAAATTTTGAATGTGTTTTGAGATAACGAAAGTCTTTTATTTGGAGGGGAATTTTTGTTGAAGAATTAAAAATTTTTAAGTTGATATTTTCAGATATTTTTTAAAAAATAATGGGAGTTTTATTTGGGATGATAATTTCGGGAGAAGAATTTAGTGTTTTAGGTGATTTTTTGTTTGGATATTTAAATAATTTAAAAAATAATGGAGTTTAATAGGATATTTTTTCAAGTAAAAGGAAAGAAATTCAAATAACATTAAAAAAACTAAACGATGAAGTTTGCGTATTATTGGAAATTAAATTATTCTATCTAAAAAATAAAATACAAAAAAAATCTTGAACTATTTTATCTATAATTTTTTTTAAAATTGAATAAATTTAATTAAAGTAATTAAATTCTCCTATGTTTAAATTCCATAACATTTGAAATTATTTATCCAAATATTACTTGCATGATAGAAGTGCAAATTGTGTTAGAGATTAAATTAATTTTACTAAAGAAATGAGGAAAAAACATATTGATTTATCAACTTTCAATTTGTGAGTGTCAACTAATGCCACTGAAAATTTTTCATCAACAATTTTGCTTGAAGAAGGTGAAAAATATTTATTACTAATAAAAAAAGTAGAACTAAGATAACCAACTTTAGCTTAATCAATTTATATATAATACTAGAATAACTTAATATTTTGTAACTTTTTTATATATAATTCAATTTATTTATATTACGGTAACATATCAATGTATAATACGATACATTAAAGAAAAAAATTAACTTTAATACAAAAAGACACAATAACAAAATAAAAATATATACACAAATACAAAAAGACACAATAGCAAAATAAAAATAAAAAAAAACACCTAATAATACCAATGATTCCGCTGACATATATAATGACATCAAGTACACACATCTCCACTCATTTTGACTTTCTAAACCATTTTATCATAGAACATTGCAATAGTACGTGTCCTCGGAATCTTGCACACTGACCAACACATAACAAATTTAATTTACTAAATTAAATTTTACTAAATTAAATAAAAAGTTAAATTTTACTCAAAATATCAGTAAAAGTGTGTTTAGATGACACTATGAAAAAGTAAAAATAATTATTTATTATTTTAACTTCACCATAAAAATTTAATTGATTATTTGTAACAATCAATTAATCTAACTCAAATACATTATAATCCTAGGTTAGAAAATAAAGGAGAAAAGAATTGAAATTTAAATTAGAAGAAAAGAAAATTTGTAATTTCTGTTTCTTAAGTTAATTTTTATTCAGATTTTCCTTAGAGATTTTTTTTAACCAAACAAAGAAAAAGACATCGTTATATATATCTTTTTCCCTTCAGTTTTTTTTTTTTCTCATTTACTCCTTCCAAAGGAAGCTTATGCGTATTGTAGTTAAAGTTTTTTATTTATTTACCAGGGCAAAAACAAACAATGAAAATACTAAATGTACATGTAGTTGGTGTGACCTGTTAAAAAAGATATAACTAAAATTGAAAATAAAAATAAAATTGAAATGATGTAACTGAAATTAAATTTTTCTAATAAAAATATTCATTAGAAAAGTGGACACCAAATAAGATTAATAGTTATGGTTAACTTAGTATTAAAAATGTGATAAACTTACATAGTGGTCTACGGGCAAACAAGCAAAAAATAATTTTCTTTTTTATAAAAAAATTATTATATGAAAATAAAATTTAAATTAATATTCCAAAATAGGTAAGACAAAGGGTAATTTATGACTTTTAAATTTTTTTTTTCATTAAAATTAGGGGTGGGAATAGGTCAGGTCGGCCTACAGATACCTACGACCTGGCCTACAAAAAGTCTGACCTGAACTGGTCTATTTAATTAAAAGGTTAGAATCAGACTTTTTTAAAAGCCTATTAAATTAAATAGACCAGGCTTAGACTAATTAAAAAGTCTTATAAGTCTGATAGGCCGGCTTATATATATATATATATATATATATATATATATATATATATATAATTTTTTGGGTAGCAATATATAATATTATTTTTTGGATACAATTTTTTTTAAACTATCAGAATTTTGATTACACGTTACTACTCCATAACTCCTATTCCTATAATCAAGCACTTTAATTACAATTTAGGTGGTGTGAGTCACGTGCACTTTTATATTCCTTATTATGTTGGGTGACTTCTTTTTTTTAACTTTCCTATTACGTTCCTACTCCATAAAATATTAAATATTTATTGTGATGAAGGCTTTTAAAAAGGCTATCAGGCCAGGCCTCTAAAAAAGTCAGACCGAACTAAAATAAAAGTCTTTGATAGGCTATAAATCAGACTCAGGCCTCAAAGATATTCATTGTAGGCTAGGCTGAGACCTTTCAAAGCCTAGTCTGTCTTGACCTATTCCCACCCCTAATTGAAATTAGTAAAAAATTTTATGACTTCAATTTTTTAATTTTTTAAATACAACTTTAAAGTGGTAAGAATTTTTTTTCACACTACTTTAAAATTGTAATAGATTTTTCTTCATTGAAGTCGTAAATTATTTTACGACTTCAAATTTTTTTTTGCACGTAAGGTCTTTTTAAAAATTGTAAATACTTTTTTATTTTAATTATTTAATGAATTAATATGTTTTTTTAGTTTTAATTAATATTTTCTATATTTTATATTATTTTATTTAATATATTTTTTATATTTTTTCTTATGTTAAGGATTATTATTTATTTTATAAATTAAAAAAATAATATAGAAGACTTAAATTTAAATAAAAATATTAAAATGTATTTTGTTTGACAAAAATATTAAAATATTTTTTTACTAATATTAACTTATAATTTATCAGATAATATTAATTTTTATTTTTTTATATTTGAGATTTAAGATATTACAAATACACGACTTGGGCAATGAAGAGTGGAATCTACTATCAAACTGAGTGAATGATGGTGTGATTGTAAAAAATTTCAAACAATTCGAATTCATTGTTTACATGCAATGGTAACATGTGTTTCTTGTAATTTAAATTGTGATAACTTTGTTGACCTTGTATATAAGTTGAAAAACATTTACAAAGTTTATTAGTATCAAATTTTATCAGTATCAGTTTCATTCCCTTTATAGTGAAGATAAGTGACCTCCATATTTGAGTTCTATTGCATGTTTGATCATTTGAAGCCATAAGAAATGTCAACTATCCATTCTATACATAATGAGATATACAAACCAATTCTAAATATACCTACGAAATGCTCATTGTGTAGAACCAAAAAACATAATCGTAATAACGGTCTATATAAATAAGATGACAGCTAATATTATTTTTACTTTTTAATTTTATGTTTCTATTTAAGTTGTATTGTTCAATTTATATTAATGTATTATGTTTTTTTTTATTTTAACAACTAGTTCTATTACTAAATTATGTCTTGTTGTTAATATCAAATAGTTTATAAAATAACGTTAATTAATACTACTCTGTGAAATTATTAATTTACTTAGTGATAATTATAAAAATTAATTAAAATAATATTATTTGATAAATTATAAGTCAATATTAATAACAAAATATTTTAATATTTTTATTTAAATTTAACTTTTTTATATTATTTTTTAATCTACAAAAGAAATAATAATTCTTAACATTAGTAAAAAAAATATTAAATAAAACAATATCAAAAAATATAGAAAATATTAAATAAAACTAAAAAAACATACATTAATTCATTAAATAATTAAAATAAAAAATTATTTGTGATTTTTAATAAAATACCTTACATGCAAAAAAAAAAATAGTCATAAAATAAACTATGACTTCAATGGAAAAAAAATTCATCACGACTTTAAAGTTGTGTTTAAAAAAAAAAAATTAAATTTATATTTTTTCTTACAATTTCAATAAAAAAAATCATAAAACAATATAGGAGTTTCAATCTGGATTGGTTGATTATCCAACAACTTAACTCTTCCAAAATATTAATTTAAATTGTACTCATTTGATAAAAAAATAGCTCTTTATATTGGTTTGGGCGTGGTCCTACATGGAAAGGGGGAAGGAAACGGCTATTTCCCCGAAAGAGAGGCATGAAAGAAAACAAGGAACAGTTGAGAAAGTGTGAGAAAGTGGAGGTCCTACCAGCCATTTTTCCAAAAGTGTCACCCTACAAGTTCCTTTCATGCAGTCCCACTCACGCCCATATTAACTTTGAACCACGTGTCCCTAGGACTCTTGTCAGGCCGTGACCCACCAACAATTTGCGAGCGTGTCCACACGCCAACTCTACTGGAGCGTGGACTAGAGTAGTCCAAAATATATGTTACTGAGTCCACTCAGTGTTTTGTCTTCGTCTAATTAACCTTCAAGACTCTTCCTTTCACGGTTGGGCCCACATACTCTCGGCGACAAAACCAACGCATACTTGGCCACTCCATTCTCCTGCCACGCGTACACACTTTTCTTTTCCATGAATTCCTTTTCATTTCATTTCAAGAATTATTTCCTACACTGTTCTAGAAAAATGTAATTATTTATAATCATATCAAATCCAGCATAAAATTAAAAATTATCACAAAATTAAAATAAAAATTAAAATAAAAATTAAAGGTTATTGATTTGATTTTTCTTTTTTTCCATATCACACATTTCCATTTGATTCACGATTTGACAAGCCAAAGTCAAACCAAATCATATTATGTAAAATATTTATATTTTATAGAGTTCATAATCATATATGACATCTAACTTGTAAATGAAACAACAACACTTACATTAGGTATATTGAGTAAATCTAATAGGCTCAATCTTAGAGTCTCTCTCACTCTCTCCTCTTTCATAGGGAACGCTTAACCTAAAATCATGAATTGAAATCTCTCTCGTGAAAGTGAAACGCTTAGAGTCTCCTATCTATATAACGGTGCTACTCGAATCTTCGACTGTGTTTGTGCCATTTCAACTTTGCGGTCTCTCTGAGTCTCCATTGGTATAGTTTTTGGTTTCTACATCTATGAGTCATATCAATGTGTTCCTCTTTGTTTCTATTTATAGTTTCCAGACTCTCTTCTCTCGTGAAAGTTGAACTTTATCTTTTGTATTGTGAATCCGCTCTCCTTGTGACAGAGCAACTTAGTCATCTCTATATGTCATAAAATTCTTTAAACTCCTTTGCATTAGTTTATTTTCATTTTCCTCAAAAAAATTCTACACAAATGTTGAGAATATCCTAGTTTATTTATTATTTAAATTAATTGTGATTTGTATCTTATCATTAGAATTGTCTTGTAATTATTAAGAAGATTATTTCATTACTTAGGAAGCTGATTGCAGCGAGGAAGTTTTTTCAGATGTTTTATATTGCTTGCAGCTTAGTGCTTTCATTTTAAAATTTCCTTTGGAATCCACCTTAGCATGGGTGGCTTTTACTTGCATACATAGTGTTTTCTTGTTGGGTCATTTTTTTAATACTTACTATTACAATTTTCAAACCGTAAAAACTAAATTAAATCAAATGGTAAAAGATTAAAATGCTACAAAAAATGTAAAAAAAAAACACAAATACATGACCCATGAATACACCAAACAAGCAAAAAAGATATGTTTTCCTCCCCCGCATGCATGTAGTCTTTTGTTTGGTGGTTAAAGGATCATGTAATCTTTTGTTTGGTGGTTAAATGGTCATGTATTTATGGGTGTATGTGTGTTTATATATATATATATATATATATATATATAATTTTTTTTTGTATTTATCATAATTTATTTACAAATAAAAGTGAATCTAATGAGGAATTGAAAAATCTAATATCACATTTTGTTTGTTGCTTGAAAGACTATTTTTTTTTATGCAATTTCATCATGTTTGCAGTTTTTTTTTAGTTTAAACATTGGCTTAGTTTCATAATTTTTATGTAAATGGATCTAATGAAATAAGTTTTATATTTTAAATAAATCAAATATGAATAATATTTATCAATATTTCATAAATAAATAAATATTTTAAAAGACAAATAACAAAAAAATAGTAAAAAAACAAAAATTTATTTCAGCCAAAAATTTAATAATGTATTTTAAATTATTTTGATTAAGAAAATAATAAAAATAAATTATTTTTCATCTATTTAATTAAATAATGAAATATGAATAATATACTCATCTGTCCCAAAATAATTTTCATAGGTTATTTTATATATACAAAAAATAATAAATAAATAAAATAGAATAATAATTTTAAAAAATAAATCTTACATCATCATTAATTAATTTATTTCTAAATTTTGAAGTTAATCATTAATATATAAGTAAAAAAAAATTAATGCTATATTAAAAAGTAAAATGAAAATTATTTTAAAATAAATTTGATTATAGTGAGACAAAAGGGAACAATATTTTTCACCCTCAATAAAATAAAGAAATCCGAGAACAAAACGGTGTCGTACTAACTCCCACGAACCCTGGCTCATTTATTCTGTTTTGGGGCCAATCTGGAATCTCACATCTCATTCACTAGCAGTTTCTTGTCTTCTCTCCATTGTCAGTATCTTTCTCTCGTGCATTGCTTTTCTTGTTATTAGTAGTGACATGCTCCAAATAAATAATGCTTTGAATTCGATCATCTTTCTTCCTGCAGGACCATGTCTGCTACTTTCAAATACCAACCTACGGGACTTCACGGTTGGGGCGCGCCGAGATCTTCTTCTAGAAATCTCGCAAGGTTCTTCTCAATGCGATTCGCGTGTAACTCTCGCCACCATAAAATATTGCATGCTTCCGTTTCTCACCCTTCATCACTCTCCATTTCTCACGACTCATCTAGTAAGCATTTCTTTTTCTAGACTAACTAATTTAACTAACTTTGCTTTAGCTACAGCTAATAATAATATGTGATTCTTGTTATACAAAATTGTAAACTATGTGTTTTGATCACTGAATAAACTTGAGTGTTTGTTTTTTTAGCCGAGACTGAGAGTACTTTGATATTGATTCGTCATGGGGAGTCTTTGTGGAATGAGAAGAACTTGTTCACGGGATGTTGCGATGTGCCTTTGACCAAGAGAGGTGTAGAGGAAGCTATTGAAGCTGGTAAGAGGATTAGCTATATACCGGTTGATATGATCTTTACGTCCGCACTGATTCGAGCACAGATGACGGCTATGCTTGCAATGACTCAGCACCACCAGGAGAAGGTAGTCATGCCACTTATAATTCAGTTTGCTAGTTACTTGATTGAAAAAAGTTTTCTGCATGTACTGGTGGCTTTAGTCATTTGGTGCTTCTATTTGTATTTTGTTCATTTTTCCTCTATTTGAAGTAATTTGGGGGGCGGGGGGGACAAACTTGTTTTCTTTGACCTAAATAGTTGGTATAGGTTTAATCAATATATTCAATAATTTTTTAAACAACCATTGCTTGTGGCCTACTTGTAGGGAAACCATTATCTGTACTACAGATTAGAGGTCTCTAATCTTTAAAAATACTTATTTTCCAGAACTATTTAGAATGTATGCTGCTCTCCATTAAAAAAGCCAATAAATATTGGTGTTTTGCATACCTGTCAAATGTTTTTAGAACCTGGAGTTTTTAACAAAATCTTTACTCTATAGGTTCCTATTATCATCCATAATGAGAGTGAACGGGCAACAGCTTGGACTCAAGTTTACAGTGAAAAAACCACCAAGCAATCTATTCCAGTTATTACAGCTTGGCAGTTGAATGAACGAATGTATGTAGCTATTAATCTCTCTGTTTCTTGTTCATAGGATATGTTCTATGAATTTTAGAAGGATACAATTATCCTTGTTTATTCTATTTCTTCAGGTATGGGGAGTTACAGGGTCTTAATAAGCAGGAGACTGCAGAAAGATACGGGAAGGAGAAGGTGCATGAATGGCGTCGGAGTTTTGACATTCCTCCTCCCAAGGGCGAGAGCCTGGAAATGTGTTCACAGAGAGCTGTTGCATATTTTAAGGATTTTGTAAGTGTGTTAATTTTCTTATTCCTTAACGTCAGTTTTATATTGGATTTTGTATGACATTGTTATCTTGCTGGGGATTGAAACATTTGGAATTCTATGGGAGTTGATACTTAAAAGCATGTGTTTTAGATTGAACCTCAACTAAAATCAGGAAAGCACGTGATGGTTGCTGCTCATGGAAACTCATTGAGGTCTATTATAATGTATCTTGACAGATTAACTTCTCAAGAGGTAGCATCCTGCAGTTCTTACGAGTGCAACCATCTCATTTGTGTAATTTTTTCTTTTGGTAGTAAATAACGCAAGACTGGGATTGAACTTTACTTCTCTGTCGACAAACAGGTCACTAGTTTAGAGTTATCAACTGGGATACCATTGCTTTACATATATAAAGACGGAAAGTTTAACAGTAGAGGAAGTCCTGTGGGGCCTACAGAAGCTGGTGTTTATGCATACACTCAGGTATAATCCCTTTACATGGTATTTATGGGTGTTATTGGTGAGCTGAAATAAAAACTGAATGCTTCTCAAATTAATGAAGGAGCAATGCTATGTGAAGGTTGGGGATATTTAGGAAACATGAAATGACTACCTGCCTCTATGCTTGTGATTGGGTCACGTGGCTTAGTTTCTTTTTTTGCAGTTTTTGGTCTTTTTTTTCTTTTTCGCATTGGCTAATCATCACCTGTATTTATGATCTGCAAAATGGCTCAAATTTTGTAGTTTTATTCTTATTCTACTTTTTTATTTTAGTTATAGGAACCAAGTTATGTGCTAAAGCAAAACATCTGCCAATGAACTTATAGCTTACTTGTCATTGGCCAACCTTTAAGATTTGGATGTTATATGATGAGATCAGAGGTTCAATCCTCCACCAGGTCTCATCTCCCTTCACTACTTATGTGCTTGCTCTGAGTGTTATACACATATGGAAATCTTACCAAGACTTGTAAGTCTTGATTAACTCCATTTTATTGTTGTTTTTTGTTTGAGAACTGGGATTCATCTCCCCATATATATATATATATATATATATATATATATATATATATATATATATATATATATATAATTAAAATAAGTATTTTTCAATTCAAGTAAAAAATCAATGTCACAACAAATAGTGATGGCTCTAGACAACATGTATGGAGGGCTAAAAGTAACAAATTTAATATGCATAATTGTATTAATGGGTTACATGACTACATATTTCTTTCTACTATATAAATATCCACACTCCACATATAAAATTGAAAACAAAAAGATCTGATGCTCCCCCTTCAATCCATTCCTTATGGTGGTTTTCAAAAGGAAGCTTGAAACTTTGCATCTTAAGAATGCAAAATTTTAATTAAATGATTTGATGTTCACACATGGAAAACAATAATATTTTCCATCACCACGGAGCAACTAGATTAGCTTGTGGGTGGTTGTTCTAGCTCAACTAGGGTCTCGAGTTTGAGTCCCTAGGAATGCTGCTGATTTAAAAACTAACGAAGAGTTTTGTTGTTCATAGTAATCCTAACTAGCTCAACCTAAATTAGTTAGTGCCAATTGTAGGAATGCAATGTACTACAGTTCCTCTTAAATTTGCTGCTGTAAGTTCTGTTTGTGTTAAATTTAGATTATTTCCTATAGCCTAATAGAAAACCATATAATCCATTTCCTTTGGGGTTCAGTGAGTTTTTTTTGGTTTGGGTTCTTGTCCAAGTAACAGCTTATAATTATACTTTGCTTTTTAGTTCAGAGGATATAAGGAAGATAGTATTATCTTTTTCTGGATTTGTTGTCTTCTTATTTGATAGGATTCAGATTGTGTCTTTATTTTGTTGAACCTATCTCATAATATCCATGTTGCATGCTGCCATTTGTGTCTACAGAATTTAGCTATTTACAGACAACAGTTGGATGAAACGTCTAATTGTTATTGATCTTGCATTTCAAGGATCAAAATGGTATGCTACAATACTTCGCTATGATTTATATATTTTATATTTGCATTAGTCAATATATGGAATCCTTCTATAAGCTTGATTGATAAATTTTTATCTGCAGGCATAATTCTCGATATTCATTCTTGGTGGATGACTCTCAGGATACTCATGCTAAACGTCAATTTGAAAATTATTGGAAGGAATTGACCAATCCATGATAGTTTTAAATCTGCAAACTGGATGGCGAGAGCGAGACGTAAAAGCCCTGAAAATTTTATGTACTGTAGCTACCCGAGTAGTCCCAAAACAATTTTGGTTAGAGAGAATGAAAAACAGGATTAGTAAATGGCAATGTTAGTCTAGAACTTGTTTGTGCCTGAATGGAAGTGAACTTATAGCTATAGCTGCCATTTTTGGAACTTATATAGGGAATTGAATTTACGGTAAATGAATGAAAACAATGAATTGAAGTATTTTGCGGACCCTTGGAGCATTTTCAATGACAAATTTGCTTCAAAGATCTAAGTCACCTTTTGTAGTTTCCATGTGTCACATTAGTTTTTAAGAATTTTACTAACTTTTTACTTAAATAATGATCTCATTGAGAACTTCAGTTGGGTCCAACATGTTATATCACATGTTTCTAATTTTATATTTATATATTTTTGCTTTAAAATGATAATTCATTTGTTTTTTGCATTTAATTAATAAATATACCGGAAAATATGTATTCTTGAAGAATAATTAGTTTCTCAGAAAAATAAAAATATATGAAAATAAAAAATACATTACATTAATGTTGGGTTCATAATAAATTAAAAATTAACAAAAATACATAATAATAAATTAGAAAAGAAAAAATACATAACAATAATATTTAAAATAAATTTTAATTAGCATTTTCTTCATGTAACGTGTCAAAATGTGTTTAACCAAATTTGCTTGAAATTGTAGATAAATTTTCTTTTGACTTATGTGTGTTCTCCTTTAGATATTTTTCTAGATCATAATAATGACATTAATTAGTGGAATGATTGATATGTCATTGTCTAAATGATCATAAGAATGTTTAAAATTATCATCATATATATCATTCATATTCAACAATTATATTATGCAATATGATGCGTGTATGCATTATATCTTCATTATATTCACTTGCCAATCACGTGTTCACCTATGTATAATTGCAAATTGAGATTGGAATACTCTAAAAGCTCACATCAACATCATTCCTAGCGGATTCTTGTTGTTGGGTGAATAACAGTCTCTTCTCTCCTAGTAATATTGGGATCGTCTTCACAAATGTAGTTCACTCATGATATATATTTCATTTACTAGATGGTACCCCATATTATATTGATTTCCATTCACTGTGTATTGCACCATTGAAGCTACATCATCAAACAAATCATATCGATTTAAGATGTTAATGTCATAATTTGCACCAACAACACCAAAATATACATGTCAAATCTACATGTCTTGTGTAGCAATGACTTCCAGCATAATCGTGGGTTTTCCATGATCACCTTGAGTATATTGAACTTTCCAAACTACAAGATAATTTTTTCATTCTCATTTCATGCAATCAACTCAATTCAACATACTTAAAAAATCATGCGTCTTCCTTATCTGTAGTAGGTTTTGAACGTTATTGTTATTAGGTCTTTTTAAGTACTCAATTCCAAATATATTTTGTTCACACTACTTACAAATCTCTCTAAGCATTCTATTCCAATAGTTTCATTAATTTGAACATAATCAATAATCATCTACACTTTCAGTAAGCGATCCGTATCCTAACTGATTTTGAAAATTTTGACCGGCACAAGATTGATATTTTGCATACAATAATTCAAGAAATCATTATATTGACTTCATCCATTTTGTTGTGTAGCTCTGACCAGCAAAGCAATTGACTAGCAAACAGATTGCGTAAGTTATGAACAAATGAAGCACAATTTATAGCATTTTGTTGTTCAACGAGTGCAGCGTTAAAATTCAACTTCTGATGAATTATACATAGTAGAAAACGATATTATTCCAGCTACAAGCAATAGGAAACGGTAAAAAATAGAGCTGTCATTTGATTGCCTTTCTATTCAAAATACTGATGTTTGCTTTTGTTTTTAAAGAAAACAAAAATTCAATCTCTTCATTTTAGTTCCAATAAAAAATCTATTTATTTTTTCACTCTCACAACAATGCTCCCTTCTTAAAAAAAAAAAAAACACGCCATATTTGGATTCCCAATTCCGTCCCTTCACTCGGAGGCATTTTCTCTCTCCGTTGCTCCATAGGCTCGTTGTGGAGACTTCAGTTCAATGTTAGTCTTTTAATTTTATTTATTTATTTCACTCTCCAAAGCAATTGTTTTCTCCCTCTTTTTTTTGTTGCTGCTATGAAAAAAATTGTTATTTTTATTCTAAGAATAAGTTCATAGTGACGATCCGTTATCCACACTGGCTAGCTATCATCTATTTTTGTCAAAATGATTGTCCATTTGTTGCCTTTTAGCATTACTTGGCCAAATTATAGTTTGGAAGGAGAAAGTATTTGAAAAAGAAAACAGCAATGATGAAAAAACCGTTCTAATTAGAAACCGGCGATGAGTAAGATTTTATTTTTGAAGTTAAAGCCAGTCAAAAGTCGATAATTGGCGATAGAGAACTTATTTGAGTAGTTTTTGTTTAACTATTTTTAGTTTTAAATGTTTGTAGTCTCCATGACTATGAAATTTGTTTTTGGTTCTTTAATAATTTTTTTTTCTGTTAGTTTAAACATTCATCTAGTCATAATGGCAGTGATGTGAGTATGTGTAAAGTATTGTAACACTCTTTTTTCATGCCTACGTTTTTTTTTACATTATAACTAATCGCATAATTGAAAACGCTTTGTCTACTAAAATCTTAAAATAAGTAAATAATATTTCTAATTTTAATTGAGTAACACCAAAAAGTAGCTGAGAAAAGTTTTTTTTTTCTGAATTAACGTTCATATATAGTTGTACTCCATTGAAGATTTATTTATATTAATATGTACTAAATTGTAGCACATTTCATCTCTCGAGAAATAATAATGTAATTTTAAAATTAAAAGAAAAAGCAACGAACATTTCTAAAGAGAAGGAATATAGTTTATCCAAATTATACCAAACTATTATATATGCTCTATGTTTAATATCAACATTATTATTGAACAAATTTTAAGATGATTATTTTCATTATTATAAAAAATAATTCTTTAGAAACATATTATTTACTATATGATAAAGAATATCATTCACCATTACATTGTATTTGGTGAAACACTAGAAATTGAAAAGTTTAACCTAAAGGTGGACAGAACAGTAAAATGCTCGACTCTAATGCATCGATCCTATGTCATCAATTTCGGTTTGCGATTCTGGCCGCCGAAGCACATCAAATTGTTAGTGCTACGATGTCGTTGTTCCAATAGGGAAAAATAAAATGAAAATAAAGAACACAATTTTTGTTTTAAAAAAAAGTCCTCATCTTTTTTTTCTTCTTCGTAATTATTTTCTGTTTCGCTTCAGTGTTACCAAAAAAAACTGCCCAACAGATGTCAACAATACCCCGTGCTGCTACTATATCCAACATGTGCAATTTTGGCTCATTTTGTGAACTGTTTACTCAACGGTTTCATGCCTCTTTTTGGCTCCCTATCGCCCTCAACCTTAAGTGCCCCGAAACCCCTGCCGCCAAAATCTCATTCTTTCAAAACCGAGAAAAAAAGGACATCATAGAAAAACCTGATTGATTAATCGCATCCAATTATCAAACAAAAAACTCAATAGATGGAGCCAAAAACAAACGTTGTTACGGGAAAAAAAACACAAAGTGTGCTCACTTTATTGTTTTCTCAATGTCTTCGTTTACGGGTGCACGTTCCAAAGCAAATGCTAACTCTGAAATGACCAAAGCTAACGACACTAACCTTTGCCCCATCAACACAAGTACCATTACATCAACCTCGCCAGATACAAGTGCCAAGAATGATAAGAAAAAGAAGGTATTTATTTTTTATTGTTATTATTGATTCTTAATTTCTTCCGTGCATTACATTTTTCTTGTGTTTAAGTGTAATGGGGATGATACATTTTCCTTTACTCGTTTTTTTTTTGTGATGAAGTCTATCCTTCCAAAGATTTTCGGATCAAAGCGAAATGGGAGAGGTTCAGACGAAGAGACACTCAAATCATCAAGTGCAGAAGAAGGAGACGGAGTTACTCTTGGTATTCAATTCATGACATTTTTTTTTCTCTACATAGAGAATCTAAATTTCCATGTTGTGAGGGTTTCCCTTTAATTTTCTTTTACAAATGTTTTGTGTGGAAAGATTTGGAGAATAAAATTGAGACGAGAAGAAAAGCATTTTTGGAAGCGGCCCCCATCATGAGAAAAAGTTTCTCAGGTACACAGATGCATATATTAAGTTGTGGCACAAACACAATTTTCACATTCTCTGAAGTTGAATCAACACAATTAATTAATTGCTTTAATTACAAATTTTCTATAATATAATATTATTAATACCAATACATATAAAAAAAAATTGCGGCTTTAGTTTAGATGTTGGATCAACTTGTACAGTTCCACGTACCTATCAAACAAGACGAAATCTTCTTCATGTCATCCTGTATTATTTTGGTAGCTTACCTAACAACAATGAAATTTTAGTCATAGGTAAGATGCTTTCTAATCAGGGGAAGAGCGTAACGAAGAAAATCAAATTTTGTAGTTTGATGTGGACCTTAAACTCAAACTCCCTTTGTCTCATCTGACATATTGTACCCCCATTGCAATTATAGTTTTTGTCAGGACGTGACACAATAATAAATTAACCATGATTTTAATTTCTTATCTGCTCACAGAAAGGGAGACTAGTCCTGGGATCGAAGGCCTAAATTTGTCCAATTTTGAACGGCCTATGATGACTCCGGAAACTGAACTTCAGAGTTTCAGGTATGTGGAATTTCATTTTCAATTCAAGGCTTCATGCACATTTTTTTTTTGTTGTACAGTATAGTCAGACTCACATGCATTCTTCTTTTTCATGCAATGCCATTTGGTAACGTGGATTGCAGGATCTTCGTTGCAACATGGAATGTGGGAGGAAAGTCACCAAATTATGATCTCAACCTCCAAGATTTCTTGCTAGTGGAGGGCTCCGCAGATATATATGTTTTGGGGTACGAACATCCATGCAATAGGGGACATATTAATTAACTAAGCTTTGGAGTTTAAATATATGGTTATTAATGAAGAAAATTCTAATTGTACCTTTATTTTTGGGACTGCTAATCATTTCAGTATTTATTGGTTTCCATGATTTGTTGTAATCATTAGTTTTTCTAGTTACTGAAATTAGAACATTAGGAAAGTCAATGACTACAACAAAACATAGAAACAAATCACTATTGATATGGTTAGTAATTTCGAGATTAAAGGTACAGTTAAGATATAATCAGAATTTTCTAGTTATGAATTTATGATCAAGAAGCTATTAAGAAATAAATCCAGACCAGACCAGACCAGACCAAGAAGTGATACAAAGATGTTATCCTACTAACATTAAAAGGAGATAAAACAAAAGAAAGAGAGAAAGTTGTACTTGAAAATTCAGAAATCATAATGTTATGTTTGTTTGAATGCTTTTCGTTTCTTCCCATTGTTTTCATTTCATATTATTACAAATTCATGCCACCTGAAGTACTTTGTATGTTCAGTTTTCAGGAAATAGTTCCTCTGAGTGCTGGGAATGTTTTAGTAATTGAAGACAATGAACCTGCTGCAAAGTGGTTGGCATTGATAAGTCAAGCACTAAACGGACCAAGAAATGAATATAGTGATTCTTCTGACTCGGGAACTGGCTCCAAAACCCATAGTAGTTCGAGGGAGTTAAAGTCCCCAGCAAGTTTGAATTTCTTTCAGAAGCCTTCTCTTAAAGTTATCAGTAAAAGCTTCAGGGCAGAGGGTAGTAGCCTCCTTAAGGCTTGCAATTGTCCTGTGGAATCTCCATCGAGGGAGAGACGGAGGATGAGAAAGTTTAGTGACCCTATGAGTAAGTTAGATTCTGAGCTTCGTGGTGATGACACTGTCGAAGAGTTGCTTTCAATTGCAGAAATACCCTCTTCTCCTAGCCAAAGCAGATACTCCCTTATATCAACTAAGCAGATGGTTGGGATTTTTCTCACCATTTGGACTAAGAAGGAGTTAGTGCCACACATTGGACATCTTAGAGCAGATTCTGTTGGGAGAGGAATCATGGGTTGCTTAGGTAACAAGGTAAGCACAGCAAGTATACTACATATCCAGTAAATATATAAAGAGAAATGTGAAAGCTAGCAGGACACTCTATCATATTTTTAAATATACTTTTAATTATTGGCTGAAATTAGTTGAAAATCATAACATTATAGGTTTTATTTCTTATTTAACGAGCATTACTCTTGATTTTGTAGTTTTCAATAAATTTAAACATATGAAACTGAATTAGAAGAAGTGTGTTGCTAGCTATCGTAGTATGTAAAACATGTCACTCAACTTATCCATAGCCACGAGCGTGTTACTAACTATGAAACTGATTTGTTATTTTGGTCACTAACTAAGAAGGCTATCACTGCATATGAAATCAATAATTGATTGCAGGGGTGTATATCAATGAGCATGTCATTGCATCAAACAAGTTTTTGTTTCGTCTGTAGTCACTTGGCTTCTGGGGAGAAAGAAGGAGATGAGCTGAAAAGAAACTCTGATGTGGCTGAAATCCTTAAAAGCACACAATTCCCTAGGATTTGCAAGAACCCTTGTCGTCGAGCGCCAGAAAAGATAGTTGACCATGAGTGAGTTATTATCTCATACGTTTGACTTATGAGTTAATAGAATCTTCTTTTATACAACACATAATTTGCACTTGGCATTATGAATTCTAATAACTTCTAGCCTATTTTGCAGTCGAATAATATGGCTTGGAGATTTGAATTATCGGATGGCTTTAAGTTATGAAGAAACAAGGGTTCTGTTGGAGGATAACGACTGGGACACTTTGTTAGCGAAAGATCAAGTGTGTCCCTCCCCTCATATACTATCAATACAATAGTTCGATTCCAGTTCACACATTCATATACTAAGGAAAAAATGTTAATCTTTAGACTTATTCTGCTTAGTTTAGACTTTATCTAATAAAAATAAACGGTTAATATAAACATTGTAAGGTTATCCTAACATTATAATATGTCATACTACCAATGACATCTTTTGTTGGTATAGGAAATTAATATATGTCATTGGTACGTTAATACACATCATATTATTAGTACAATTCTTAAATGTTTATACCAATAATTTAATTTTTACAAAGACAAGCTTACCAACTAGTTTTACTTTTCATTTGTTGGTATATGCAGTTTTTAGTACTGTGTACTTGTCATTGTCACATAGGTAAATTTATGGACTTGTATTTCATTTTGTACAGTTAAACATGGAAAGAGACGCAGGAAGGGTTTTTAACGGTTTCAAAGAGGGGAGGGTTGTTTTTGCTCCCACTTACAAGTATTCACATAATTCAGACTCTTATGCTGGTGAGACCGTCAAGTCAAAGAAAAAACGCCGAACACCCGCATGGTATGCACGTCACTTGACTCTTATTATATAAGTCAGTCAATTAAATGAGTAGTGCTAGCTAGCTGGCTTCTCAGTTTTCAATACAGATAAATCAAAATTGTTGACAACACTTTCTTCAATTTTATAATTGTCAGGTGTGATAGGATATTGTGGCGTGGCAACGGCATTGAACAATTATCATACATTCGTGGAGAATCAAGATTTTCTGATCATAGACCTGTTTGTGCTGTCTTCTCTGTGGATGTGGAAGTAAGATGCAGAAACAACAGGTTCAGGAAGGGCTATTCCTACACAAGCCCAAGACCTGAATATGAAGACTTCATACCTCAAAGGCATAGTTTCTATGATTATTAATTCAAGCCTCAAATCAAATCAAGCTTGTATATTTCCCTAGGGTCTACAGAAAAATGATTTGTCACCTCTCTTTATTTTCTTCCTATTTTGTCCCCGCACTCATCAAGGTGACCATAGCTAGTTATTAGAATTCTAACAAATGTAAGAGAAAAAAGATTAATTTATACGAGTGGCTAAGAAGTGACCCCAATCTTTGTATGTAAATAGAGTTGAACTATTCATTGAGAGCCAAACATGAACTGAAGAAGAAATGCTTATAGAACTTGTACGAAGCTAAAGGCTATCTTGTATTACATCAGGAGACATTGCCTTATTAATTAATATTTAAATAATTAATTAGTATAGACATAAACAGCCTCTTTGCATATGTAAGGGTAAGGCTGCGTACAACATCCCTCCCCCATACCTTCGCATAGCGAAGAGCCTCTAGGCAATGGGGTACGAAGTTTTTTAATTAGTATAGACATAGCAGTAGCAGTGCAGAATCGATCCAAGCTTGGGCCGAGGAACTTATTATTTGTAGGGTAAGTCCCAAATTGAGGTTACTTCTTGGCCCTGTGGTGTATCTTGCTCTGGATTTGGATTCAAGTCCATGTCCATCTGATTCAGTGCAGCTTGCAAATCAAGATCTTCAAGGGACTTTGGCCATAAGCATCCATAATCTTCTTCTGATGTCTTTCCTGCAATATCTCTAAACTGATCGTTAATCGGATGGCCAACAGGGTGGTTATTCTCATTCTGGTTAGCTCTTGCTACCTCCAAGTTCATCATCCAATCATCCACACTTGCAATTTGTGTGTCATTGGACTGAGAATCCTGAAGGAGATCAGATTGGCTTTCATTAGTGCGGTAAGCACAGAGGGACTCATGGTTCATCCTTGAGTTTTTGTTAAGAAATCCCATACCCATTAAACTTTGTGGACACTGATAGTATTGACAAGCATATAGCTTATCAACAACAGCATCTAAGTCAAACACGTCACTCTTCCTTTTCTCAATAATGTTGCCACCTTCATGGATGATAGTACTAGCAGTGGAGCTTTCGCACTCGTTTTCATCTTCCTCTGATGATGGAGATATTCTGAGGCATTTATTGGCCAATTGCAGCAGTGTTTCTTCTTGGTTCATGACCTTGGACCAAGTTGCTGTGTCCCTGGCTGTCATTTTATCTTGCAAAGTCTTGGACTGAGTCACCAACCTTCTAAGTTTGTCCAAATTAGGAGACATGTGTTTGATGATTGCAGCCAAGAGAGACACTTTCCAAGCCTTTTTGAGGTCATGGGGCTTCTTATAAGGAGGTGGGCCATGTTCATGGGCCAGAAAGCCTTGTTCACCCCACCAATTCTCTGCCCCTCTGGGCCACCAAGGTGGAGCCAAGCCTCTCTCAAGAGGGAATCTTCTTTGGGGAGGTATGCAATGTTGCATCAGAGCAGAAAGTAGTGAACTCAGAGTAGTGTCTTGCAAGTCATTAAGGAGATGTATGTAGGAACTTGGATCCAACTCATCTGTTTCAAGGAGTGGCATGTATTTCGCAATGGCGCCTGGTGCATTTTGATCAAATTTGACCTTTTCTTTCCACCACTCACGCAAGCTGTCAGAAGAACCAGTCACTGGCTTTCCCTTCTCAGGGACAATACCATACACAAAACCTTGAGCATTGCAAACCTCCATAATCTTCACCATGTACTTGAGGATAGAGTCTTGTGCTCTTGACATCTTCTTCCGCCTAGATGCTTCTTGTTTTTCTTGTTGGCCTGCCTCTTCTTTGGGGCGTTTCTCCTTCATCTGCTGCAGCAGGATCCGATCCTTCTGCATCCGCTTCTTTAGCTGATCATAGTCGGTTTCTTCCTCTTCATGTTCTTCTTGATCAAAGGGGTCGATTTCTTCGTGAATCTCCACCATGATTTATGTGAATTCTCCTCCTTGCTTCTTGAAACTGTCGGTGTGAGAGGAAAAAGGTGTTTTTAGTCGTGCTTGAAATGAAAATACTTTTTTGATATGCATGAATGTTGATAAAATGTGTCCTTATTTATATACGTGCATGAAACTACTAGAATGGCGGTGGTAAAAGGGTATGACTATGATCTAATTGGGAAATTAAGCTTAGGAAGTTCAACCAATAAATGCGTTAAGGGATGAGACAAGGTACGCAGTTTCGAAGGTAGTAAGTGTTGCAGTGTGAACAATTACCCGAGGAAATGAAACTGTGGGTGCCGCGTGTTGGGCATGCGAGGCTGTTTTAATTTGGTGGGTAGTATTGATGCACATTTTGAATGCAACTTTTCATATATGTATATAATTAAGTGATGTCATGAGAGTATATGCGTAACTGCATTGGAAATTTGCATGCTGTTGATGGTGGTGGCCATGGAATGATGATCATCAAATAGATCATGATGAAGAAACCGTGAGCAATATGGTATTAGCTGTTTTTTCTTACTAAGGTCTCCCTTGTGAGACCTGCATGTGTGTTGTGAATGATGTAATCGCCAACGTATAGTTATCACTTATGGCAATAAATTAAATAGAGTATGGCTCTAATTTTTCGTGAGGGCACAGAATATAATATATAACTGGCCAGGGAGAAAAGACAGTTAAGTAAGAAAGATGATATAACATCAAAAGGCCAAAAATATTTTTCTTTCCTCTTCTGATATGTTCTTTTGACTACATTTTTATAACTTGTTTCATTACAAATTTTGTCATGCCAACTATGGGGAAAAAACACGAATTAGTATGCACGGTCATCAAATGAAAGTTATGTCTTCCTTAAGTGCTAAGATTCTGATAGGCCTTTCAGCCCAATTTGATGAGAAAGCTTGTGAATTAACAACTAGCAGGCCCAAGAAAAAGGCTCCACGGCTATTAAAACTGGTCCGTAAATTGGTCCCTAAATTAGTCAATAAATATGGTCTCTAAACCAATTTATAAATTTGGTATCTAAATCAGTCTCTAAATTTGTAAGAAATCAATAACTAACGATTTCTAAAATCACTTTTATATATCAGTCACTAATTATATTAGCAACCAAATTATATGTTTAGAATTGAGATATAAAGCTGACTTATTCAAAATAGTTCAAACTGCTTTTAAATTATATTTGATTAAATTTCAATGATATTGTATCAAAGATGAATCCAAAACTATCACCCTATGCAAGGATTAATTAACGTAAGATTTAAAATTTTATTCCTATACTAATTTTATTTGACTCAAATCATAATTTTTTTTAGCAGATATGTGTGATCCAGGAAAACAAATCTACAACTAACTCGCTTTTTAAATTTTACAACTATATTAGATAATTATTCATTTAAAATCGTATGAATAAAAAGATACGCTTGTTTTATAGTATTTTTTCCTTTTTATCATGGAAGAAAAACCTAAAGTCCAACATAGGGTAGACGATTCATGAGCAATAGGATTGATTTTCCTTTTTGGGATTTTCTACCTTCACCAAAAGAAATTTTTCTACACCTTACATTTTTTGAAATATTCCAAAATTACCCCTTTTTGAAATATTTCAGAACATGGATTTGCAATCCGTAAGAATTATACAAATTGTCAATCCGTAATGGCCTTACCTTCCTCACCCACACACCCACCACAAACCTCTACCAGTAGCTCATGGACCGCTATGCCAACTCCGTCGCACCACAGGATGACCACCTCTACTGTAGTAGCTCATGGCCTTACGACATCGTCACGCCAAAGTCGCATGAGGTTGCTGAGATCCTCATGATGGCACTGGCTAGGGAGGGGGAGGGAGTGGGCGTGGCGTGCATGAGGTCACTGGCATCGCCCTTCACTCCAACCTTGCCACGGAGCGCCTCCACCTCACGTTGCTCGCGTACTTTGCTGTTGCCATCTCTATCCTTGACGCCTTCAAGGCAGGGTTGGACCCTGTGGCACTCTCTGCCCTCATGTCCTTCATGGCCATCGCCCTCCCTCTCGTCCCGCTCGACGACATCATCGCAATGGAGTCGCACAAGGCTGCTAAGATCCTTGTGACAGTGCTAGCCAGGGATGGGAAGGGATTGGGTGTGGTGTGGTGTGTGTGAGATCCATGGCCTTCATGGTTGGCAATTCGTAATGGCCTTACGGATTGCGAATCCATAATAGTCTTATGGATTGATAATCCGTATAGGCTATACGTAAGAGTATTTTTCGTTTTTCATTCTTATTGTTAGGTGTAGAAGAAAAATGATAGGTGCAGAAAGAAAATCTCCTCCTTTTGACGGGAGATAGAAAAGTTATTTGATAAGAAATATGTAAAAGTGGTGGTATTGTCCTACAAATCAGCCATAGTTATGGAGTGAAGTGAACTCAACATCATAAGATCTATCCAGCTAGCTGTATTTAAGACTTCAAAAAAAAAAAACCTAGCCGTATTTAAAACTTGAAAAGCCGACATTAAACGCACAAAATTGGACGATTTCTAAACCCACCCACCCAAAAATACGGCAAAAATATGTGAATAACTCACGTCATTGTTCATCTCTTCACATTTTTGCGCTGAAATAAAAAGGTGTCGATCCAAGCCCATTTCGTTTCCCTCCCTTCTTATTTCTACTCACAAACAACACAATATTCTCATTTCTCATCTATTCCTTTTCTCTTATTTTTTTTCATTTCTTTTTATCATTTTCCTCCTATCAGACAAAGTGTAAATTAAAGTTTTGTGCTGCAAAAGAAATGAGCGTAAAACAACGTTTAAAAATAAAGAATAATAATTATAATGTGATAAATGTTTAATAGTTTTGTATTATATTTTGATTATAAGTTCATCAACTTTTACACATTAAAAATTATATCAACAATTAATTTTAATCAGTTAATAATATAAAATATATTATGCTAAACTCATAAGAATTTGTAAGTTAACAGTAGTACTACATTAATTTCCTATTAGCACACCACAAAAACCTCAAGTAATTGTATTCTCGACAATGCAAATCAACTTCGTAATTGTTATTGTGATGTTTCATTTTCATCACCATCTTAATTAGATATGATGAAAAAGGTTAGCCAGCCCACAGACTCAAATTACCTGTTTCTTTAACATATTCTTTTCTATTTATATATTAAAAATACTTTAATAAAGATAATAATTATATTTGTTTAGGAAATGTTTTTTAACAATGGAAACATTAGAAATTTGAGACGGTGATTTCCATCTTAGGAGAAATTATTACTTGGACTAGCACGTAAGCTGTAATCCTGGCCAGTGATAGCTGGACATGTGGACGAGTACATATGTTCAATTAACAGTAAGGCTTAATTTTTTCCAGCTATCTTTAGAGCCATTTCAATTTGATTGTGTGTGTTTGAATGTTTTCAATTATACCAAAATCAATTCTAAAATTAGGTTGAAATTTTAAATTAGTAGCATTTTTTAAATTAATTATCTCGATATATTTAAAAGTGTAGTTTGAACTAATATATTAATACATTAATATCAATTAAAGTAAAATTCCTAACCTGTATTTCGTGCGTGTATTTTGATTAATGTCATTACTTTTATCTTTATTAAATATTTTACAGTGTATTTAATTGAGAATAATTCAATATTAATTACTTTCAAATATTCGTAATTAATATAATAACGTTACTATTAATTTAATTAGTTTACAAGAATTGAAAACTATAAAAATTGACCCTCAAACTTGGGTGGGAGAGATATCTTCTAATGTATATTACTTTAAATAATAAAGAATATTCTACGTTATTATATTTAATTGGGATTATTCATTTATGATTTTCAAATATTCGTATTTAATATAATAATAACGTTATTATCATTTTGATTAATTTATATAAATTAAAAATTACAAAATTGACCCTCACTTTTTTTTTTGGGTGAAATTTCTCCCACTGTATATTATTTTAAGTAATAAAGGCTATTATTCGGTGTACTTGATTGAAAGTATTCCTTTATTACTTTCAAATATTTGTAATGAATATAATAATGTTATTATTATTTTGATTATTTTTTTATTAGTTTACATGAATTGAAAATTACATAATTGACCCTCAACTTTTGGGGGAATTTTTTTTCTTAATGTATATTACTTTAAGTGATAAAATATTTATTTGTTATTTTCAAATATTCGTAATTAATATAATAACATTATTATTATTTTGATTAGTTTAGATGAATTGAAAATTATAAAATTGATACTCAAACTTTTGAGGGTGGGATTTCTCCTATTTTATATTACTTTAAGTAATAAAGACTATTATTTGGTGTATTTAACTAAAAATATTCCTTTATTACTTTCAAATATTTGTAATTAATATAATAACATTTTTATTATTTAGATTAGTTTACATGGATTGAAAATTACAAGCCTCAAACTTTAGGGGGGAAATTTTCTCCTGATGTATACTACTTTAAGTAATAAGATAAAAGATAAAGGATTAGATAAATTACGAGTGTCGATTTTTTAAGCTATAAAGATATTTTTAAATTCTTAAAAAATTAACAGAACAATCACTATTGTTGAGTGTAATTTATTTTTTTAATCAACTCTAACATGTACTATAAATATTATTTTTATATAGTTAAATTTCATAATAAGTAAATATTTTAAAGATATAATTTATATAAACATCTTGATTTATCTAAAAATTATAAGTGATATAAATTTATTATTAATCAAAATAGAAAAATCATTACAAAGGTTTAATTAAAAAATAAGAAAATTGAAACTACCAAATTGTACATTTTGATTTTAATTTGTCATATGAGAATATATATATATATATATATATATATATGCATATAAATTATAAAAAAATTATAATGACTAATATTTAATTATTTTATAGATGAAATCATATTTCATGATTTTGATTCATTTGCACAGAACTATAACCTTAGAAATTAATTTATGGATAAAATATTTAAAAATATTAATTTTATCTTTATAATTTTTTTTATTAATTTAATTTCTATAAAGTAACACATTTTTTTTTTATCTTTAGCTATAACTCCATTTCAGGATTCATGAGGTAGCTAACAAAGTTATTTTTTTTTTATGTTCTCAAGTAAACTTATAAGATACTAGGATCTAATGTTATTTAATTTTTTTCCTAATCTTATCATGTGCAAGAAAATCGTTTTAAAAGTAATATAAAATTACAAATTTTTAAGAAATTTAACCGCAAAAGATTATTTAATTCATTTTAGAGTTTAACCATTATAAATTATTTAATTTATTTATAATCAAATTACACCTATATCAAATTATCATATGATGAAATTACCAACAGAGATACATTTTATTGGAATCAAATTAATATAAAAAAAAATCAGAAGGATAAAATTAATAATTTTCAAATTATAGACAAATTTCAAACATATTTTATCTTTGATTTAATTTAATGTACTTAACTATTGTTTTTCAATGCAATGAATGAAAAAAGTAAAAAACCAAAGCCAACACACAAAACGAGGTTCACCAGTGAAGTAAGTCGTTCACGTTTTTTGTTTGTTTCTCTTTCTGCACCTTTTTGCCATCTCTGCACAACGCTCAATCGCTCATTGCTCTTTGCAGAATCTCTGCAACAAGGTTATTCCACACTACACACTCAAAAAACCAGAACCACATTGATACGCTTCAGGTTTCCCTCGATGGCTTTGTTTTGATGACCTTCACCTACCCTCATTGCTTCTCCTTTCCTTCCTTTGTTCTGAGTGAAACCAACTCAATCACTTTTCCACCACCAATTGTCTTCCTTTTCCTTATAAAGGGTCTTGTTCCTTTCCTACTAACCTAAGTCCTAAGCTCTCTCATTTTTCTCATTTGCTGCATCAACATGCAGCATGGGTGCTCACGGTTACTCTGTTCACCATTGTCTGAAACATAATAAAGGTCACATTTTGACCGAGGAGGTCTTGCTTTTCCAGCTGTCAACTTTAAGGGTTATGATATTTTAGTTTTCCTCTTCATTGGGTTTGTTTTGCTTATTTTTTTCCCCAAGTGGGCCTCTTGGAATGTTGTGTGTGATTGTGAATGTGTGAAGCTCTGAAGAAAAAGTAACGGGGTGGTGTGGGGGGTTATCAAAATAGGGTTTTTTCTATGAATGCTTGGTGAATGGATGTAATCTGACAAAAGGGGGAAAATGGGTGCTACGAACTCTAGAGCGGAAAAGAATGAAGCTTTGAGTCTGTGCAAGGAAAGAAAGAGGTTCATCAAGGTGGCTATTGATTCAAGATATTCTTTAGTAGCTGCACATGTTTCGTACATTCAATCTCTTCGAAATGTTGGCATTGCTCTCCGCAGGTATGCTGAGTCTCAGGTAGAGGTAGAGTCATCTCTTTCTATATCTAACAAAACCCCTTCTCAAACTAGTTACCCTTCTCCATCATCACCTTCTCATGTTGCTGAGGTTGAGGTTTTGGAGTCACCGTTGCACACCGAGAGTCCTCTTTCGCCTCCTGTGGCCACCACTCTTAGTTACATGAGGTCAGGGGGTAGTGCTGCTGTCACTGTTAGGATCAATGCCTTCGGTAACAACAACTATTTGGATGATGAATCCACCGTGGTTCCAATGCCTCCACCTCCACCACCTCCTCCTGAGTCAGGTGCATCTTGGGATTTCTTTGAACCTGCAGAGGACAGTGACAGCTTCAGGTTTGCAGTGCATTGTAGTGAGTCCAGAGAGTTTAGGGATGAAGAAAAGGGTGATCAATGGTTACATGTTGGTTCTGATAGGCATTGCATGATGCAACCACTCCTGGATGAGAAGTTTAGTGGAAACTTCAGCAGTGCTGCAATGGGAAATGAGTGTGGCAACTCTTATGCACATTGCCTTGATAATTCAACTGTTTCAAGAGGAGTTGAAGGTGGCAAAGGAATGGTTGATGGAGAAGTGAGAGAGCTAGAGTTGCCAAGTGCTGCAGGTGATGTGAGCCGAGCTGTTGCAAACAAGGGTGCTGGTGGAAGGTCCAGTGCAAAGAGGGAGCAAAACATGGCTGGAAAAAATGCCTCCACAGAAAGAGAGGATCCTTCAGAGTTCATCACACACAGAGCTAAAGATTTTCTCTCTAGCATAAAGGATATAGAGCATAGGTTCATTCGAGCTTCTGAATCTGGTAGGGAGGTCTTGAGGTTGTTAGAGGCTAACAAAATCAAGGTGGGATATTCTGAGGCAAAAGGTAATTGCTTGAAATCAGATTTTTTTTCTTCCAGATGCTGAACTTCATATGAATTTTGTATGCAATAGCGAGGTACTAAACTGCTTTTGACTTCTTCTCTTAGGGAAGTCGTCTACCACTGCTTTGTTGTCTGCTGTCCAGCCTGTTTGTTGCGGTAGAAAGGCTTCACCTGTTTTCCAGGGTAAGTTGCATCAGTTCTGTAAATAGACACTTATTACCAACTTAATCTAAATTGTGGATTTAGCCTTAAATACTGCTTGATGATTTGGGCTTGTCATTTATTCTTCAAATTTGGCTTGTTACTCTATTGAAGGTTTCTAGATACTTATTAGCTCTTGTTTGATTCTCCATTTGTTGACAAATGAAATGAAATTGTTCAGGACATGACACAAGCTTAAAATTTAAGCTGCTATTTGTAATATATATAACTAATTTCTGTTTTGTATATGGTTCGCTGAATGTTTTAAGTCTGGTGATAAATATGATTCTTTCTATTTGGATTAAGGTGATTATTTTCTGCAACAACATGCAGTAATCTAAGTGGTATCCTTCAATTCATGAGGTTTGATTGTTCATTTGGTTAATAAATAAATAATTGTTTGTTGAAAGGTAAGCTATGCTGACATAAGTTCTTACCTTGTGATGAGTTTGGAAATAAAGAGGTATATAGTGTTGTTTTGTATTTGATGCAATCTGGTCTACCTGTAAATTCCTTATCTCGAGCTACGGGTGTTAATATTATTCAATTTTTTTCCTTGTTAGTTTTTACTCTTAAACATTTAATTACGAGGTCACTGTTTTGTTTGCACTTCAAGGTTTGATTCTTGAAAGATGAATATTTGGGATGGACTAATTTATCCCCTATCTGTGCAGAACCTGCCCAAAAAATTATTAGTTGGAAAAGGACAGCTTCTTCTCGATCATCCTCGTCCAGGAATGCTTTGGCTACAAAAACAAAGGAAGATATTGATGATAGTGGAAGTGACTTTGTAGAAGAATTCTGTATGATTGCTGGAAGCCATTCATCCACTCTTGACAGACTATATGCCTGGGAGCGAAAACTCTATGATGAAGTAAAGGTATTACAATTCGCATAAAAATGAAATTAGTATAGGGTTTATGATGAAAAACACTGAACTATTTAAATAAAGCATGATATAAATGGATGAACATGAATTGCCTGATAACTGAGTATACTAATTTACATATAATATCTTTAGAACATCAAGTCAATAACAATTTGAGTTCCTTGGATGCCAATATTAGTTGCCTTGCCACATTGAAATCATAAATTATGGTTATCTTGGGAATGGGTATAAGGCATATGAAAATTTATGTTTCCGTGGTCCTTGGAGAATTCTTGGGCAATTAATGCCTCCTTATCGTCTTTGAAAATGCATAACCAATGTTGTGCTCATCTGTAGAGTTAATTCACATTTCAGAGCTAATTTGTTATCTATCTTATCTTCTGGTGTTGCAGAGAAAATTCACTAGAGAAATAGTATCAAGAATTTTTTTCATTCATTATTCATAGGTAATCTGGTGTAGAAAATAAAAGGGAACTTGGTTAAACTTTTCTAGCAGTATTTTACTGCTCACTCCATTTTTCTAAATCTTGGTAGAATTTACATTCAATACCCCACTACAATTCTCGGACTGGTTCACACAAGTTGTCAGCAATAATCAAAGTGAGGCCTCCTAAGTTGCTTGAACCATATAAATAACTGTTACTTCAAGGAAAAGAAAAACCTTAAAAGTAAAAAATATCTACTATAATATGCATTTATTTAATTGTTCCTTTCTCTCCAAATTCTTTTATTGTCATGCTTATGCTTGGTAAATGTGTTGCACCTCCAAATTGTGTTTTCAATCCTTGATCATTTTGACCACCTGTTGGGCTATCTGTAGGCTAGTGAATTCATAAGGAAGGACTATGATCGAAAATGTCACCAGCTTAGGCATCAATTTGCAAAAGATCAAGGCACTCATGTGATTGACAAGACCCGGTCAGTTGTGAAGGATCTGCATTCACGGTTAACAGTGGCTATATATTCTGTTGATTCAATATCTAAACGAATTGAGAGAATGAGGGATGAAGAATTGCTACCACAACTTTTGGAGTTAACAGAAGGGTAAGTGGGGGGTTCTGGATTTTATGTTTATCTTATTACCTTGAAGCTTTACTTTCTCTGTTATCTTTAAAATCTATTCCTTGCCAGTTGAGTGTTAAAGCTATAACAACTAATATAACTTAAGAAACTACTGGTTGTGCAGATTGATCAGGATGTGGAAGGCTATGCTTGAATGTCATCATGCACAGTACATCACCATCTCCTTGGCATATCATTCAAGGAGCTCACCAGGAACCTTGCAAGGAGATGCACTCAGAGAGATAATGACTCGGCTGCTAGAAGAAGTTGAGTTCTTTGGTCTGAGTTTTGCTAACTGGATTAACAGCCTCACCTCATATGTGGAAGCTGTCAATGCGTGGCTACAAAACTGTATACTGCAACCAAGGGAGCGTACCAAGAGCAGAAGACCATTCTCCCCTCGCCGAGTTCTGGCACCACCTATATTTGTTCTTTGCCGTGACTGGTCTGCTGGGATCAAGGCTTTACCCTCTGAGGAACTAAGTCAGGCAATCAGAAACTTTTTGTCTGATCTTCATCTGCAGACGGAGCAGCATAATGACCAACTTCTCAAGAAACAGAATTCTGTCAATGCAAGTATGGCAGAAACCGAGAGCAAAACTAATGAAGAGAATGAAGATGAGTCCACGAATTTGAGCTGCATACATGCAAGATTAACAAAGGTTCTTGATCGCCTGACCAAATTTTCTGAGGCATCATTGAAGATGTATGAAGATATCAAGCAAAAAAGTGAATCAGCTCGAAATGCATACCATAATTGCAGAACTATCAGGGCTGAAAAATTTTAATTCTCAAAGTATATGAATTTTTTTCTGCTGTGCTTGCTTGACATTAATTTATATTATCAAAAACACCCAAAATAAAACTATAGACGCATGATCATGGTCCTTGTTGGAGAAAGAAATTTGTGAGATGAAAAATGGGGTGTAAGTGTCTGTAAATGAGCTGCATGTTATGATGACTAGCAAAGACTATGTTGCTTGAAGAGAATCTGAGATACTTCTTCACTGATGGTTTTGTTATAGACACTGTTAACCATTTTTATTTTTCGGTTTTTGTACGTGAAACATTGAAACAGTATCCATCTGCATAATAGCAGCAAAGGCTAATGGACTAAATTCTTGGTACTTTTCGTGTGATTTAGATATTATAAGAAATTTACAATTTTTACCCATGCCACAAGATTAATACCATTGCTCCATTACATGCAGAAGCTGAGCAAATAGTTCGCAATCAATCAATGTTAAAATTCAAAAGGTAACTTTTGGCTTCCAAAAATATTGAAGAAAAAACCTTGTATATCTTTTCACAAAATAATTTTCACTTTCCACTGATATCTTCGACTGAAACTTCATTTCATTCATTTATGGTTCTGGTCGTGTGTAGTAGTTTCTTGGTCAGGAGCAACCACTAGCATATAAATTTCAACAATGAGCCAAGAAAATATTTTCTCATGTTAATTCCCGCAAATACATCAATCTTCTTTGCGTTCCTTTTTTTAAAATCCCACATATTGTGTGTACTGCGAGTAGGCCCCTGACCGCTTGGCAATGGGGGCCCGTGTAACGTGATCCGGAAGATCAAATGCATCAACAAGTTCCCTTGCAATATTCCTCACTTGGAAACTAAGATACTCCGCGAGCTTGTGGATTGCCTGTGAAATGGAAAAACTTCAATATACAACAATAATAACATTATGATGTAAAAAAGGGCAAGGTCCAAGCGTATCCATCCTCATCTCAGATAAACTCTGTACTACTGTTATCTTCATAAGGTTAAAAACCGATTGCCAAAACCAAGATTTTCAAAAGCCAACTCATGCTCATAATCGATAATATATGTTTTATTGAGGGAAAATCAATGTATGGATATGAAATTATCATAAATCTTAAATCATGTTTTCCTTAATATATATAATAATCTTAAATTTTCTGATGGGTGAGAAATGAAGTTCAAAAAGAAGTGCTTACGTAGCCAAATAATGAGTGACATTGTCCCTTGGATAAAAATGTCATTCATGGTATCTAACCAAACTACTACCAAAGTTATGCAAATTAATATGAAAGCCAGCCATCATAATTGTCCCAGGCAGACCTAGTACCATCTCATTTAGGTTATCACTAGTCATTCTCAGTTTCTTAGAACGGCCCCCCAGTATCAGCTATTAACCCATTGGTAATTAAGGGTTTCTGTGAGCTGTTAGGAAAAACTAGAAACAGCTAATTAATTTTTGTACTCAATTGCGCATTAATTTATTTTCAACATATTGGAGTACTAATTTTATTTCAAGGATTATTATACCTTGGCTTTGTTGGGAGCCACATAGTCAACATTTCGGTAGGTTCCAATGTCATTCCATATTCTATCCAGAGCATAAAGATCACAGACGAGCTTCAGAGCAGCTTGGGAGCTTGGATCCGGACAGCTGGCGCATATATAAGTCAAGTTAAAATTGGATAAAATACAAAATTGAGCAAATAAAGGAGATAATACACAAGGGCTAGGAACTAAGGAAGCACCTCTGCACGGCTTCAATAAATTTAGCAAGGATGACTGACTCAATATGTGACTCTGCAAGTGTCAAAAGGTGATTCAAACATCTATTCCATGCACCAAAATCCCCAAGAGATTTAGAATGCTTTCGAAGTCGTACAGCAACACTTTGAAGTAATCTAGATGTTCGGTACTGCAGAGTGAAAATCAAAATAACTAGTTGATTTAATATTTATGTCAGTATAAACTATATTAAATCATTAGTCATGCAATCAAGATAAAACTCACTCTGAACGCATCCAATTGAAATTTAGGATCTCGTAAATGGTCTTCGCCTTCCCACCGAGCAGTAACCGGATTTGGCTGTGACAGATAAGTATTCATGGATTCTCTCAAGTAGTTCCATGTCACTGCGAAAGTTCCACCTTTGAACTTTCCCTTGTATTGTTTCAAAAGATCACCTGCAACCTTCATTTGTAAAGGAAAAAATCCAAACAAATTAGTTAACTTGCTTCCAATACGAGGATAGCAAAACCAATCAAAATACATAATGCATGGCCCTAAAGCTATAGTTGCCATCAAACGAAGGAAGGGCATGCCTTCCCATGATTCCACATGGTTTTAAGTATGAAAGCAATGTTGCAAAAATATCTCTGCACCAGCAATCAAATAATTTAATGGATTCTTTTGTTAGAACACTTTGGCATTTCATTTGGAGACTAACAAAAGCAAGATCCAAAGAAGCTCTACAAACATTTAATATCAGCAGAATGCAAATGACAGCACAAGGTTAAAGTGGTATTTTGAACCAAAGTATGGGCAAACCAATTGCATATAATGCCCAACCAGCTGCAACTTTCCTTTATTGTTCTGTTATTTGAGCAAAATTTCAATGCGGATTTGTTCACTATTCTCTACACTCTTCACTAAGGTCTAGAAGAAAGCCAATATATTTTTTATATGGGAAGCAGCAAACACAGTCACAGATTTAAATGAGTGAATTCTGAGGCAATTCTTTGCAATATATATTATCTTGGTTATCTGATTAAAACATAACAACAACCAGGTTGTAAAAGTAGAGTAGTTATTATCTATGAGAAGCAATATAATTGGGCTTTAGGCTTTAGCTAAAAACCTGTTGAAGCAGAACTGTGTTGTCTCCTTCAAATGTTTGAAAAATGTCATGATCGTTTCTCAAAATACCAAACCGATTAACAGCAGCATAACCATGGCCTCCACAGGCTTCCCTACAGATGCTGAGTGACTTTGCAGTGTATGATGTTACATAAGCCTTTAGACCTGCCGAAAGGGCATGGACATCTGCAACTAATTCATCATCATGAGTTTTTTTCATTTGAGAGTATTTCTCCACTAGATTTGTCGTGGCAAAATGAAAAGCATAAGTTGAAGCCAGCATTGGCATAAGCTTATGCTGTTGAGACTGGTAGTCAAGAATACTGACTTCAGGTTGGTTTGGAGGTCCAAATTGCTGACGAAGTAGAGAATATCTGATGGCAATTGTGGCAGCAACCTTCAGGACGCTTACTGAGGAATACGCAAGGCCTACCCTACCACCAACAAGTTCCCCTAGAGTAGCGGCAAACCGCTTATTTACTGTAGGAAGGCTACTCGTGTACTTTCCATCACGGGAGACATCTCCAAAACGGTTTAGAAGATTGTCTCGAGGAATTCTTACCGAGCGGAATCTCAATGCTCCATTATCCACACCATTGAGGCCGACTTTATGACCACAATCATGTATCTCAATTCCAGGAAGTGGTTGATGGGTCTTCATATCCCTTATTGGAACTATGAAAGCATGGACACCCATATCAGAAAGTCCTTTTTTGTCATAAGTAGGTAATTTCAACCTAGCGAAAACAGTGGCAAACTTGCCGTGCACTGCAGCATTACCAATCCACCATTTGATGGCACCATCATTTGGTGTATTAATGATAAATTCATCTGTGATTATATCAAAGGTGGCAACAGTTTGGAGGCCCTGCACATTTGAACCTTTTAAGCACAAAAAAGTAAGCAGTTTAGAAATGTGTACTTGGGGAAACGCTATGTGGTTAGCATGTTTGACATAGAAATATAAGTCCCTGGAAAGAAAAAATATATATATATATATATATATATATATATATATAATTTCAACCCCAAAGATGTTTATCCGAGAGTAAGTTGGGTATGGAAAACAATCAAATAAAGGGAGGAAGCAAAGGTTATTGGTTAAAGACTTTAATGCACTTCACCGGCAATTGCAAATAAATGGAAACTGTTGTTTGTTAGATTATTTCAAATAGGTTTTTTTCAGCAGTATCTCACATTCACCTCATTACTTTTATATTTCTTATTTTCACAGCTAATTTCAAAATGTCATATTGCCTTCATTTTTCTTACTTGTATAAGAAAACACAAAAACACTGTTATCTCTGTGTCTGTCTAAATCCTTAGCTTTATGTTTCAGTACAAATGGTTGTGAAAAATGTGACATTTTATAATCATTTGTAAAAACAGAAAAACCTTTTTTTTTCTCAAATCAACCAAGCCTCTCTACCCTACACGATCAACAGTGTCAGTAAGTCAGTGACACTAACCAACAGTCCAACAATGAGATGAAAAAACAAAGTTTACAAGTTGAGCAACATGTTATGTTAGAAGAAGAAAGAGATGAAAGTACCATGGTGAAGCTCGGTCATAGCAAAACAACCAGGGTAGTCCAAGTTATCAATCCCATCAAAGTACTTATCCTTATGCTTCTTGGTCCCCAAATTGAGAACAGAACCACCCCAAAGACTGCACAACACAAAAAAAAAGAGTTATTAGTATTAGTTAGCAAAAAACTTTTTACACTAATTAACATGGAATTAAAATAGACAAATTAAACATTAAGAAAACTGGTAAATTAAGTTGCGTACCTATACTGGACCCCCATCTTGATCCCGAGCGACATGTCAACGCTTCCAACGGCTTCCAAAATGGCGAAGTACTTAGCGGGATCGTCGACTACGTAACGGAGGGGTCGAATCCCGGCTTCTCTGACGAGTCCCGTTAACTGCTTCATGCAGAGGTCGCGATGCTCGTCCTTGGAGATCTCAACGGGAGTTTGAAGGCGCGGGTTCGCGTTGAAGTAATCGAACACCTTCTCCTGAATGTCCACGTGTTTCCCTCGCAGGTAACTAGACAACGACGGCGTGTCCACGCTCAGCTTCCCGCGAGCGCACGTTGCCATCTCCAACTGCTTCGCCGCGACCAACGCCGTGGGGTTTAGGTGTAGGGTTAGCCTCTGGATTCGCCTCTCGGCTTCGCAGTTTGGTGTTTGCATTTTCTGTGTTGTGTTTGGTGGAATCGGTATTTGTTATTGTCCAATTTCAACGATTTGCGATCATGTTCAGATATATATAAGGGGGTGTTCGTTTGGTGTTGGCGATACGGCATTTAGAATGGTAATGGTCGTAATCGATAACGTGGCTTTGAAGCGATGATCACTCGTGAGTCGTGACTGACCAATATGGATAGGATCGGAATTTTTCAGCTAAATTTCCCTGCGCGCCTTCCAACGTGTCTTCAGTTGACTGATAATAACGGATGACTTTTTTTTTTTTAACCGATGATATTATGAAAATGAAATCTTACCCAGAATTTATTGTCATAATTTTTTTTCATTTTATAATGATTATTCTATTTGAAATTTGCATAAACAAATGTTAATTATGGTATATTTATTTGAATTTTTCTATATAATAAATTTTTTAAAAATATAGATGAATGTTGATTATAAAAATTATACATTTATGAATGTTTTATTTTAAATTTAACATGCGATATTACATTTTATAAGATTAAATATGCTGTTTTTATATTTTATGAAATATAAAAATTATATAAATTGTACGATTTTCCAATTTAAGACGGAACAAGATAGAATTCTTTTATCCTTTGAATGTCTTGGATAGTTGTGGCCCATACGGTATCTCTTATCTACTTTTCATATCGACATAAAATAACTAATTTTGTGTTTGCACCATCGGTCCACACCACCACGTGTCAGAAAAAATTAAAAATACATGTTCACATCTATATTATAGGTATTATTAATGATAAAAAGTATTATGGTATTATTAATTATTAAATAAATCTAATGGAGGTAGTTCAGTCAATAATATATCATTGAGTATGTAGAAAATACTTGGATTCAATTTTTTCATAATACATTTTTAAGGATAGATGAAAAACTTTAAATATAACTTATAGATGATTAATCTTATAATCAGTCCATACAACAAAAATTATGAAATAGTTTCACTAAAAAATCAAAGCTCCTAATTATGATGGTTAAAAAAATCATTAAATTATATTTCTTTATTTTTAACAACAAAAAAATCTTTTTCCACAAAGACTTGGGCTCACTCCACAAGTATGTATCTCCATTTTTAAATTATTTGTCATAAATACATAATTATATATTTAAGATTTGAATTTAATATCGCGGAAAAAGTTTGAATAATCTGGCATCAATTGATATAGGCACATGAGTTGAGGCTCTTTGTGCATATCATAGTCATTCTAAAATTCTCTTTAAGCTTCCTAATAATTAATTACTAGGAGATAAAATTACTTCAAGAGGTACTTTTCATATAACAAATAACTCACATTTAATTATTGGATTACAAAAAAAATAAAGGATTGAAATCAAGAGTTACTATTTTAAAGTTACGCTTGATGAAACTTCATCCACCCTCTTTGGTTATGTGTATAATTTAGGGTTAATTATTTTTGTAATCTCAACACTTTTTAGAATTTTTGTTTGGATTCACCTCGACTTTTTATTATTATTTTTAGTCATTAACTTTTTTCTTGTCCTTGCTTTTAGTCCCTAAAAAAGGATTAAAATAAATTATGAAAAAAAGTTTATGAACTAAAGTTTAGACAAAAAAAAAAAGTTAATAACTAAAAACAAATAAAAAAATTTCAAAAAATTAAAAACACAAATTCTAAAAAGTTTAAGGATTGAAAATTTAATATGCCCTATAATTTATCGTTGTTATAGTTTATTATAATTAGAAAAAGTTTATTGCAATTTAAATATAATTAATTTAGCTCATGTATGACAAAAAATACAAGGCTTTACATAAAAAAAGAAGTTTAACTAAGCTTTCAATTCTTAAAATTTTTCCATATTTAGTTTCTAGTCCCTTAACAAAAAAGTTGATGAGTCAATATTCTTAACATTTTTCTATTAAGGTTTTTAGTTCTTCAATAAAAGTTTCATTACGCAATGTCTCTATACTTTTTAAAAATTTGGTTCAGTTGAACAAAAATTTGAATACCATTATTTTATTTATTTAATGAAAAATTTAAGAATCTTGATCAATTAAATTTTTGTCTAGGGATTAAAGACTTTTATTAAGGGACTAAAAATTAATTTTGAAAAAAGTTTAGAGACAAAAACTAAGTTGTTTTTATTTCTCCTAAATTGAAAGGAGGCAACAAATCCCACAACAAAAACTAGTTAACCCTTGCAAAAATGGTATGCTTGAAACTTCAAAGGGAAAAAGTTATTAAAGAAGTTTAAGGTGATTTTGGAATAATATGTATTAGGAGAAAAAATTTTGTTTAAGAATAATCACATGTTTCAATTTTTTTAAAATATGTTTTAGCAAATTTCATTATTCGAAGCCTAAAATTGAGAAATTTCAACTATAAATAACAACTAAAATTGAGAAATTTTAAACATTCCCAAACATGCTCTTGTGACACTTGGAACCATCAAGATTTTATGTCTATGTGTATAAGAAGTGTATGAATCCTCTTCAAAACCCAATTTTTTTTTTTCAATAAAAGAGACACACACACAAAGAAAAAAAAATGATTGAATGATTAATTTTAACATTTAACCCCTTTGTAAGTATCTATCACTTAAAAATTACAGTGTTAGAAAGGATACATACTTATACCAGAAGCCTCAACTCAAGCAGCGACTAGTTTAGTTTACCAGGGGCAATGGACACATAAATATTGGTACAAAATTATTTACGTCCAAAGTAATGATTATTTTACGTCAGAGACGGTAAACGCTCAAAAGTTAAGTATTCTCTTTCTAATATATTTTATTTTATATCTAAGAATTCAAATTTTAAATTACTTTTTAAAAAACACAAATCATTATTACAGATATGAAAAATCCAATATTTTTGTACAAATCGAATGAGACAAACATGTATTGTTATAAAGGAATAATTTACGTAATGTCTAATGCCTATGGGAAGATTTTTCCGAAGTTGAAAGAGGCAAACATTTTTTGGGGGAAACACCTAATACATAATACGAAAATGCTAATTAGTACGAAGAGGAGATTCCTAAGACAATCTTATTAGTATTTTTGATTTTCTCTCTCTTGCTGATCATGTCTAACCATTGTCTTGATTGATAAAAGTTGTCTTTATATTGGTTGGTTTTTGTTTTCGTGCATATTGGAACTGAAATAATTCTTAACAAATAGCACTTCTCTATATAATAATTGCGAGACTTCGATATTATAATTTTGAATTGTCATTTTAAATGAAAGGATGTTTAGAAGGTTTTTTTATATTATTAAAAAGTATTTTTTTAACAGAAGTGTTTTAAGAGTTATTTTTAAATGAAATTAAAACAAATGAGTTATTTTTAAATGAAAGTAGTTTTAGAAGTTATTATCACATATCTTGTCCTAATCTTGTAAATATGTTGAGCATATAGTTTTAGTTATTCTTTTTAAATATACTTACTAAATTCATTTTTAATTAGCATTTTAACATGTGCAGTGCATAAAATATATCTAACTAAATTTATAACAAATATCCTACTAGTTTTAGTCTAAACACTCTATTTGCCACATCACTTTATACCCCTATCACACCAAGTATCTTGAAAGGATAACAGGATCAATCCTAATAGTTTATTTTGAGTAAAAATGTAGACATTTAAAAACTTTTTCGCATTTCATGTCGAGATGCAACCATTAATCTTGAGTGTGTATATTTCTCTTCTCATTCTTACTATGTCAAAATCCTAACGGTTTCTTTCCTTCTTCTTTTTTGGTTACATACAGTTTCTTTCCTTTTACTTTCTTATCTAAATCAACCATAGCATTCATGTGTCCTGTTCACCAAGAACTATACATTTTGAGTGTCAATTTGTTTTCTTGAGCGGCCTCTGATCAAAGTTTACTATTTTTTAACTAGCTCTTTTGTTAAAGAAATTTACAAGAATCAGTAATCTCTATCTGCAGCCCTGGTAAAAGCAACTCCCTCTGCCACCATCACATTGTGCCTCATCCAACATCATTGCACCACTTCACCTCCATCACACATTTATATGCTTGATTTAATAACGTAAGGGTAACAAGAAAGGAACGTGGATTCACGGCATAAAAGATGGGGATTGGGGGTGTTGTTGATTTTGGTGAGTGTTGTTGATGAAGGCAAAGGGGAAAGGAGTATCATCCCATTTTGAAAGATAATTTTTATCTTTTAAAACATAATAATTTTAAAGCACTTATTTTAATTTTTGAATAGCTATTTTAGAATAATTTTAGAGCACTTGTTCATATTCTAGAAGGTAATTTTTGGAATAAATATTCCAAAATAGCTTTAAGACACTTATTTTTATTTTAAATAATTGTTCTAAAGAATAATTTTGAAATTCTTATTCATATTCTGGAGGTAATTTTTACCTTCCAAAATGATCATTTTGAAATGGATATTTCTAATGGAATAGTTGTTTCTGTCCGCATAAATAAAATTGGGTGAAATACAAGTTATGGTGAAGGATTCAAATGTCCACGTGACTACTCTTTGGGAGGGGTTTTCTTTCAACACTTCTTCTACACCCAACAATATAGGTGAATTGTCGAATTTGTCTTTCCATCAAAATTAAAAAGTAGCATCCCTACACCTATCCCCTTCCTCCTATATTGTTTTTGTTTTCGCTCTCCCTTCATTGTGCCGTCATCTCCTCTCCTTCATCCCTTTGTTCATCTTCACTTGTTGGTGGTTTCTTTTCCCGTTTTTGTCGTTGTCATGGGTGTCGTGAGTACCTTTTTCCTCATCATTTTTTGTGCATTGCATTAGGAAATCTATATAATCTTACGAATTCCCAATTCTTATCCCAATATGTATTTTTGTTTTTATTTATTTATTTATTTTAATATTTAATAAATTATTAAATGAAATAATTTTTTAATTTAATAATTAATTTGTAATTTTATTGTTATTTATTTAATAAACAAATATTGCTGTTTATTTTAAAATTTTATTTCTTTAATTAATTATATTTTATTTAAGTTGTTTTTAATAATTTATTTACGAATATTATTTATTTAAAAATTAATGTATAAATTTTTTTATGTCTTCTAAAATACTTAAATATGTCTATATATCAATAAATATACTATCACACAATTTTATTATTATTTTTTACTATATATTAATAATATAATACATTTAAATTGATAAACATATATATTAAAATTTAGATTTGCATAAACTAATATATGACATAATTTTATTATTTTTTTACTTGCATAAAGTAGTTAACATAATAATATCTACACAACTATTATAAATGTTTAATTACTCATCTGGTCCTTATTACAAAAAATCAACTTTTCTTTTATTACCTTTTAGTCCTTGCTATAATATATATATATATATATATATATATATATATATCAATAGCAAAAATTAATTATATTTTGATTAATAAGAATAAAAAGGAATCAAAATATAAACCATAGGATTAAAAATACACCTTTCAAAATATAAGAACTAAAAAATAATTAAAATGTAAATTATAGGAACTAAAAAAATCAATTTTAAACTCTAATAACTAAAAGAGAATTAAAATATAAATTATAAGAACTATAAATTCCACTTTCAAACTAGGACTAAAAGTTACAAATTATGAAACTATAAAAAACAAATGAGTAATTAAACATATTATAAAAATATAACTAAATTTATAAAAAAAATAAAAAAATTTAATTTTTTATAATATTTTTAGGTTATACGTCAATCCGTATGTTTATTAATATAGATCGAAGTTGAAAAAAAAATGTACCTCCGTTGTTACACCGCAACACCAACTACAAATTGTCAATGAACCACTGTAATAATGCACATCGACCAAAATAGACACAAAAATGAAGGAGGAGCTCGGCCACAACTCACAAAAATTTATGGTGTATGAAGAAGAAAAAGGAAGAAGAAGTTAACAGGGTTAGTTTTGGAATTTTAATAAAAGCATTAGTGTAGAAGAAGTTATGTGGTGCAGGAAGAAAATCCCTCTCTGGGATCGATAGTAGGCCCGGCCCATCGGGGCGATGATCCGGCCCTGAATTTAGTTGCCCGCCGTATTTTTCGAAAAACGACAATTCAAAGTTGAAAACCCGCTTTTACCCGCCCCTTAATCCTTTCGTTATTTGTGTCACTCACTTTCGTCTCGCGCTCATTTCAGAACCACTGAGTGTCCCTACTTCCTAACCTTTCCTCTCCATAACCCTAACCCTAACCCTAACCGTAACCCTAACCCCAACCCCAACCCCAACCCCAACCCCAACCCCAACTAATTCGAAATTCGCTTCCGTGGCTTCTTCCATCTCACAAGGTCAATTCATCTTAACCCAATTCTTCTCTTTTTCTATGTAGTCTCTGGTTTTTTCCATTCCTTAATTTCGTCTAGTTACAAAATTTGAATTCGGTGAACGTTAGGGTTTCATATTTTACAAAGCTCGCCTATTCGTTTCAAATTCACCGATTCGGTTAAAGATTTTCAACAAAATCAAAATTTTATGGGAAGCAATGATAGTTTCGGCGACAGGATTTTCAAAACCCGTTCCCATCTGGCGGACGTCACGAATCGTCCGGCGAAAAGGCCGTTTTCTTTAGTTTCTGGCGATGGCGGGGACTTGCAGTTCACAAAGCTAATTCGCTTAGGGGTAGAAAATTTAGCAAAAGAGAAAAACCAAATGCAATTCGGAGCACAGGCTCACCTTAACAACGTGGTCCTGTTGCAACCAAAAGAAAAACACCCCATTTTGTTGCCGTTTTCTGATTCGCACTCGTTTCAAGATCCCATCTTCCTCAAGGAGGGAATGGAGGAGCATAATACGTTGGATTTGGAGAATTTTAAATTTGGGGAGAAAGGGGAAGGAATTGTCGCCACTGATAGTGCGGTTGAAAGTGGGGGCAAAGTTATTTGTGATGTTGAGAATTTGGGATCTCCCAAGCGTGGGACTGAGCAAATGCCAACAATCTCTGCCTCTAATGATTCTAATTTTCTGGGATTGAAACCGTGCTCAAGTTCTGTTACTGAAGCTGCGGACGTGAAATCTTGCACTTGTTCCTTTTGCTCCAAAGGTGATTACTATTTCCATGTAATTTAATCATTGCATTTTCCTTATAGATGCAGTTCTTTAGGTATTTTTGGTACTGTTCTCTAATCAAAATTTGACCTTTACCTTGATAATCTGCGTAATAAAGATTTGCATTAAAGGTCATCATAGATTACTTTTGGAGAACAACACCAAAACACTTAAGGAAGTATATTAAGCTTTGTCCTTTTGTTATGTGAAATTTGTGTTTCGTCTTAGTATGTAATGAATGTATGTTGCTTACGTTGATCACTAGCTGCTTATATCTGGTCGGATCTCCATTACCAGGATGCCAAAGGTAGATTAAGTGGTAAGTTCTACAAATCATTTTAGCCTTTTTTTGTTGTGCTATATACAAGTATCCTAATATTTTTCTGCTGTCACTTAGATTCATTTTTTTCTAAGCACTCTTCCTTTTTGCCAGCTATAAAGAAGAGTCAGAAAGAGGCAAAAATGATTATTCAGAAGTTTTCTGGATTAGAGGATACAATCATGCATGACCAGCACCGAAGTGAGGAGTCGTTGAAGTTAGAATTTTCCCTTGTGCATCAGTGGAAGTCTCTCTTTCTTGAAATTCAGAATATGTATACTCAAGAAAGTAGCCAACTTGTGAGTTTTCAATGCTACCACTTACATACATGGGCTTAGTATTTCAATCCTACGGGAAATGTTAACTTCCATTGCCATGTTTTTAAATTGAATTCTGTGTTTTTTGCACAATTCATTTTCTTTAATGTAGAGTGCATACTCTCCTCTGGATCTTTTGATTATCTAAATGTTAACTTGTTGTTGCATTTGGGGGCCAGCGTTTGAGGTTTAGTTGGCTAGTTAGCTTGATTGGTTAATTTGTTAAGGGGGTGTATTGGATTAGGATTTTAAAAGATTATTTTAGCATAAAAAAGTCTTGGTAGATTTTAAAGATTATATAAGAATATTATAACTTATCAAATTTCCTTACAAGACTTTTATAATAGTTTGGATTTTGATGCATATATATCATAAGAATTTAAAGGAGAAATATATGGCACACACATCTTGAAGAATATTAAAGAGAAAAGAAGATATGTGTGATGAAAGAAAAAAAAGTCTGGTAACCAATAGAAAAATAAAGAAAAAAGTCTAGCAAAATTTCAAGGGTTTGGATGAGATTGTTTGATAGCTATGAAGCACCGACACGGACATCGAACACGACACGGACATGGACACGTGGACATTTGTAATGTCCAAAATATAGAATGTAGTATGGGTGTCGTGTCGAATACTGACACGGACGCGTGTTGGACACCGGACACGGCAAGGGGCTGAAGTGTCCGTGCTTCATAGTTTGATAGATGTCTTATACTAAAAAATTTAATAAAATCTATTAAATTTGTATATTTTTTAATACCAAAAGACTTTTTATAAGTTATACAAAATCCTAATTGAATACCATTGGATTTTGTCGTCGTCCTTAAAAAATCTTAAAAGTCTTAATTGAATACCATAAGACTTATTTAAACTATTTAAAATTTTGATTGAATAACCCAAGACTTTTTTTTTTATTTAAAAAAAATCTTTTAAAATCCACTGCACTTCCTAATTGTTAGTTTACTAGTAAGTTCTATATATAGAACATGTATTGCACATTGTCTTATATCTTTCTCATTTTTAATCAATTCCAATTTATTGTTTTTTTTCTCATTCTATATTTTCTTTTTGGGCTCAACCAATTTTAGAAAAGGAAGCATGTGTAAAGTCCATTTTTTAATATTTTAGGCATGTATTTATTTAGTTATGGCTATGCTATGTTGTGAAGGTTAACTTCTCTGCTCTGTATCCCAGTTTATTTTTTCCATTTTCTCCCCTAATGCAAATGATTTGATTTTGCTTTCAGGAATCAAGCTTTGAAACACTAAAAATTTTGAGAGAAATGCAAAACCGGTCTTGAGTTGAATGACAACAGCCATTGTGAAAATCAATAGTTGTTCCAATCTGTTTTTTCCCTGTAAGATTGCTTTGCACATCAGTTTTATGGCCCCAAATTCCAATTAACATGCATATGCTCGCTCACCTTTAATTTAACCAGTATATTTTTTGAACTCGGTGTCTTTAGAATACCTGCAAGTATATGTGTACATTTGGCACATCGTCTGTTTCCACCGACTCTTGTATGATTTGATTGAACTTGCTTTGGAGGATAACTATTCTGCGTTTTTGGGATGTCCCTGAGGGGATTGAAAGATGATTATGCTACATGCTGCTCAAAGATATTTGGTCCATGGTTTTTTCAACTCCTAAGATTGGTTTCAATGAATGTTTGGCAACAACGATTTTAGGACTCTCTTCAATGATGTGCAACTCCTTAGCTTTAAGATTGGTATGTGAAATTAATTGTCTTAGACAGTCTTAAGCTGCCAAAAGCATGGAATTAAAAATAGCGCCTAGTGGATCGCCCCGCCATTAAAAATAGTCAGCCTTGTGGACTTCACATTTCATGGGATGAAGACCTGTTTGTCAATGTCACGGGAATTTCTTGAGGTAACGTTTATTTTTTTAAGGTCATGCATTTGTTTTTGCTTTAGTGTAGATATGTCAAAGTTAGTCTGATCCAATTATGTTGGTCCATGATGATAGTGAGTTAATCTAGTTTGGCTTAAAATAAAGAGGTTAAATATGATGGGTTATTAGTTTCCTTCAAATAAAGAGGTTAAATATGATTTTGGTTCTTAAAATATTGTCCCAAAAATAATTTTATCTCTTTTGATCTGTGAAATTCTTAAAAAAAATTCTTTTAAGTCTTTTATTTAACTTTGCTAATTTTTTTGTTAAAAGTTTACAGCAGTAACTGTTTCAGTCGTGGATTTTATATTACAAAAATTAACAGCTGCGTTAACTGGCCGTTTGAGTTTTAATTAAATTGTCTGTAATAGGTGAATGTAGCTTACATTTAATTAAAAAGATTAACAATTAAATAAATGACTTAAAAGAAAAACTTTGAAAATTTAGAGACTAAATAAATTATTTTTAAATGACTAAAATTAATGAGTCAATATTTAGAGGAACAAAATTATATTTAAATCCATATAAAAAATCTAATTAAATAAATAAAAAATACTGAAGAAAATCTACAAAAGCCGAAAATGCAATTATATTTTAACCCATCTTAGCTGACTCGTTCATGAAAGTCAATTATAGTTGTATCAAAGTTCATGAAAATATAAAACAGTTGGCAAATATTTTACAACTTATCGAAATATATCTATATAAACATGACCGTAGTAATCTCTGATATACTTTAAAGCTCTGTTCGGTTTAGCATACATAAATAATATTGAAAGGATAGAGATAATTTTACGGGTTTGATAGAGGGGAAATTAGTTTAAAAATGATGGAATCTGCTAATATTATTTTTTATTTATTTTCACTCATCTCTTTATCTTTATTTTTCATATTTTTGCTATTTTTTTTAATCAAACAACTTTATCTTATCATTTTATTTCTCATCTATTTTTGCTCTTTTTATTTTATTTTAGTTTAACAAACACAGCCATAGCTTTCTTTTTTGATGCCCACAATTTGGCAAGTCCTTGTCTCTATTGAAGTGGGCCAGATTTTAATTTTAATTGATCCAATAACCAAATATCAATGTGACCCCCTTTTTTTTGCTCCACAAACCTCAATTAAACTATAGAAAAGCTATATTCAAACCCGGTCCCGAGAGAAGGAGGATCCGGTATCAAATATTTGGTATGAGATGATTAAAATTTGGGATGCATTTTTCCATAGTATACATCCTTCAAGGATTATTCTCTCTTAAATGATCCTTAAGCTAAGAAAAAAAAAAATACTTAAATAGTCCTAGAAGTATTAAAAATTATGCTAAATGGTCTCTTAAATATTGGCAAAGTCTTAATTACTCCTTGAACTTTGCTGATCATCAACTTAGAAACTAAACTGATGATATATTTCAATACTTAAGGAATTAGTTAAATAATTTTTATAATTTTAGGGACTATTTAGCAGAAAGGGTAATAGTTTGAGGATGAAATTGGCAGTTTATTCTATTTTTCCACTATGCAACATTATATGCAATAAATTTTAGCCACACAATTTGGTTGGTTGGAGTTGTCTTAAAAATCTGTATTACTAAGAAAATAAACAAATTAAAAAACAATGAATAATATTATAACAAAATCAGACAGAATAAAGATCATTATCCAATAACATTATATCGTGTAAGATTCGTTGAAATTCATATATTAGTTTTTGTAGTGGTTATCATTTAATTATATTCCTATACTATAATTTTCATTTATAATTATCTAAAACTTGCATTGCTATTGTTTAATGGGTGTTATGCATTGATAAATAACAATTTATCCAAATGATTAGACAATATTATCTAAACCCTACATGCCTCATAATTGAGCTAGCACAATGTCAAGGAAATATAAAAACAATGCACATCCAACGTTTGTTTATTTTGGATTAGTTTAGGTAGAGATGACTTTGTCTTGGTGGGCGAGAGATTCACTCCACCACTACCTCTTTCAATTCCTAGGCAACTACTCCCCATTTATTTATTGGGTCTATACATGAAACCAAAATAGAAAAATCCCCTAATCCCGGCCCATGGCCCATGTGAACGAGTCCTCCCATGTTTGGAAGCATGTAAAAGGAGGAAGTGTCAAGGAAAAAATGATTGATTATAACTTGTTGTGCATGATTGATTCTCATATCTAAAATTAATTTTGAGATAAAAATACTTATCAATGGATCAGAACTTTTGTTTTCTTTTATCTGTTAGATTTATATTAAAACGTTAAGTATGTTTAGAAAGGAATTCCATTTTCCCTTCTTCACCAAACTACATAAACAACTAATGATACAGTGACCCCTTCAATTTTATTTCGTTTGTTGACTTTTTATTCCATTTCATTATGAGTCATTTTATTCCAACTTCCTTGAAACTTCATAAATTTCCCAACAAAATGGAGCTTAAGATAATTGGAATAGACCTGGAAAATTTTTTTTTTTTTTAAATGTCAGCATTAGCACTTAATAGAGATGGGTTATAACAATGATTTATTCCATTGTTGACAATTTAGAAGATCTACAACTACGAACTTGACAATTCATTAACATCATTACTAATTAGTGTGGTCCGGATATGATTCAGGTTGACATGTATCGTTTAAGTTGTTTTTTTTTAAAAGAAAAAATAGGAAAAATTGTCACCTTTTTAGTGATTCAGTGTTTATCGTACTACTGGAAGAAAATAATTATAAACCAAAACTGAAATATCGATCTAAATGGTATGATGGTCGACCAAGAGAGCATATACTCTAATTTCAATATAGGTAAGATCGGTTAGAGTTGAACATTTCATAAAACACTAAAGAATATTTTTTTTTCGTGTGAATTTGTAAGTGGCAATGTTATCTTGGTATTTTTTTAAAAAAAGGATTCTCATTCAAAATTGATTCTTAAATACTAGTTTTTAGCTAAACTTTCTTTCATAAAGAGACAGGTTTATTCTTGTATCATGACATGAAAGTATTTTTTACATGTGAAATATTTAAAGTACTTACTTTATTGTTATGTCATTAATCAGACACTATTGTGTTATTTTTTATTTTTACTAGATTCCGAAATTCAGCCACAACAACTACAGCCTATTAATTATGAATTTCATTCACCTTTCTTAACGGCAGTTAAAGGTGACTCACGACTTCAATATTGAAATCTAGATTCACCATGTTGACAATTAATGGTGGTTGGTGACTTTGGGAGTTTGATCAACATTGCTGGTCATGAATTATCATTACCTGATCTCCTTGCTACTTAGATTATCATAGTCAAAACTTAAAGATGTGTTTAAATTCAAATTGGTTTAGTCAAGATAGTTAAAATTTTCAAGAATATCTTTCTTAAGAATTTACTTTTAACATTGTTACCTTGATTTTTATTAAAACTTGAACCAAAATTATTATTCTAAATAAATAATATTATTGTGAAGTTGTTTAGTATAAGTTAGTATTATTAAAACTATATACGTATTTATCTCATTTTAAGTTCCCACCTAAAAAAAAAATACTTACCAATACCTTGAGCTTATAAAATTAATAAAGAAAAAGCTTTTTTTTTATTATTAAAAATCACAGTCAAATGAAGTTAAAATCAAGAGAAGCTGTTTTAGTAATACTTTTTCATAAAAATTTCTATATTATTATTTCTTTACTAGTATTCTAAGGTATTTTTTAGCATTTAGATAAAAGAAACATTAATCTGAATGTATTATTAGTATAAATAGATTTTGCAATTGTCTTCTAATACCATTTTGTCATATATTATTTGATAAATTTGTCATTTTATGTATTGTTAGATATACTAAGAAATATAATATATATTATTAAATAGTAATATAATTTTTTTCATGCTGGCATGTTATCGTAGTTAAAATTATTTTTTCCATGTGAATGATTTATAATTTTTTAAAACCCGTGTTTTCTAGAGCATGGTTATCAAGACTAAAAATTGGTGGGGGCTACCCAACATATATATATTTTTTTCCCATAATTAAAAACTTTTTTTGTCCTGCGTGCACTAAATCACTTTGCATTTGTTTTCTAATTAAATACGTAGTTCTAGTTTTGATTAGTTGATAAAGAGTTAGGAATTTGGCATGTTCTATAGGAAAAAGCTCATTCATTGGGCTGATATATTATCTGGCACACATGTCAAAGTCTCTTTCTCTGGCTTATTTACAAAAAAAAAGATGTCGTAGTCAGCTATCAAAATTGTGGTAGAGGAAGCACATGATAATGAAATGGTTAAGTGTATATTTAGTTTTACGTTTTAAAATTGATTCATGATTTAAATTTAATTTTGAATAGTTTTTTACATATTTAATTTTATATTAAAGTATACTTTATAATTTATTATGATTCATAACTGATTTTGAGTTAAAATAATTTTAAATGATTTTTGTGTTAAATTTAAAATTTTCTGTTAATTTAATTTTATAATAAAAAATAAACATAAATTGAATTACTTTAATTTTGTTACGATAGAAGGATAATTATAACTAGACAACAGAACAGAAGAAGCAAGTGGCATTTTCAGACGTCACAGTAGTTGGTGCGATTCGAGAGTTGTTTTGCGTTCCTTGAAAGTGATATCCACGTAGGAATCGACGTGTGAGCGCGTCAAACAAGGTCCCACATAAGCATTGGAATATAATAATGTCTACACTCTGATTTTTTTGTAAATTCAATTCATAATTATTCCCAAGTTGAAATATTCATATCTATTGTGCGAATTACTAATGGTGATCAATTTTTAGCTATTTAGTAACTGTAGTAAAGTTATACTTTCAAATAAATATTCTCTGTCTCTCCTTTATCTAAATTAACCCTTTAAGAAAAATAAAATGTGGATTGCCGGTCCAAAGCTCCCTTTTTTTTTTAAATAATATAAGAAAATATGGAATATTTTTAAGATTGTCGTCATAGAATATTATGATTAGGAAATGTTACATTTTGAATAAATTAAAAATATATTTATTCAGTCTTTAATATTTTTAGAAACTCAGACATTAATAAAAAGGATAGGTAGTGAAAGTTAAAGATTGAACTGTAAGGTAACTTTAATTCTTGTGTCATGAAAAGTACATATTTACCTCTTATAACAAGTTAAATGAAATAGGAGAATGTATTTATAATATATTTATTTCTTATAAACATAATATAAATAGTTTGCACAAAATCTTAAGTTTAAGCCTTGTTAAAGTTAACTCATTGTATACTAAAAAATATATACACATATACCAAAATCAAGTTAAGTTACATGAATGTTTTCAAGTTTAAATTTAATTATCGTACCCAATTCTCTTATTCTTAAGAAAATCCAAATATTTGGAATTACTATAAAATAAGAGGTAATTAAGGGCATTATGTACTTACATGAAGAAAATTGGGTGATGCTTGGTGCCCTCCATGCTTTTGTCAACGTTTTGACTGCAAATATTTTTTTATATAGCCATCGTTCTTCTCAACTGGACATTTATGTTCGACACTCTTACAAAGAACAATATTTTAGATAGTGTTTTCCGCCGGAAACATTTAAATTATGTGCATAAAAGTATGTTATGATTAGGAAAAAAATATTTTAACCATAAATAAATAGAAATAATTTTTTTCATCTTTGCAAGTATCGTGATAATGGACTATTAATTTATTAAATATTTTTGTAATATTTAATTATAAATATGTATTGTATTCATAGGAATTTTCAACAATAATTAAAGTATAGTTTTTTTAAAGAATTAAAGTATAGTTATATCTATAATACTTATTTTTAATTAAATTTATGATACATCATTTTCTAAAATTTAAAATTTTAATTTATTTATTTCACTTGATTTTTTAGTTTTTATTTATTTTGTGAGTGTATATATATTAGCAAAAGTAATTTAAGTTCAAAACAACAAAAAATAACCTGAATTAATATGTGTGTGTGGTGTAATATTTATATTACATGATGAATTTCACAAATAGTTAGACAATAGTAATCCTATTTGGCTGCATCCAAATTAATGGGAAAAAATATTTAGATATGGGTGGTAAAAACAAAAAGAAAAAATGAAAAAAAATGTGAAACAGTATTGCGTTTAGAAAATTGAGTGATGGAGATGAGTCCATGATGAGCTTTGGCGAACACCAAGGGAATAGGATCCAAAAGTCACTTGCCCTCTCCAGAAACGTACTTTTGCAAATTGTATGGAATGGGGGATCTTTCATCTTACCTTACCATTCGTCGTCAACATTGTGGCGCCGCAATTGGTGACACCATCTCTACTGTGTTATCATTCTCATAATGATAAGAACCTCCTCCATGTTTTTCCATAGAATAATCTTCTTACTATTTTTCTTTATTTCATTCATATAATAAGTGTTAAACGTGGTCTATACTTTTAAGTTAAATTTTTTTATTTTCAACTTTAATAGTGCTTTCTTCATGAAGTATTAGAAAAATTTATAGAAAGATTAGTATGCGAATATAACACTATTCATTTTCATATATAAAGTTAAATAAATTAAACAAAGTTAACTCGAGCAAATATACAAGTGTTTGTTTTAAGAGAGCATTTGTTTCAATGTATGTATTATACTACATTTTCAGAATCACATTCCTAAGTGAGAATATTACAATTAAAAACATTATTCATAACTATATTCAATAATACATTTGGTTAGATTTAAATATTCTTAAAAATATTTTTAAAGTTTAAATTTATTGAAATTAAAAATTGTAATAGTATAAGTTATAGTTAAGGATGATAATGGATAAACTTTGGGTAGAATCCTCTAGTACTTGTTCTTTTATCCGTATTTACAAAAAAATCATACTTAATCCTATATCAAATGCTGGTAGTAATTTTAATCCTCATCGTACCCACACTCATCGAGTACATGTATACCTATTCACACTCATGATTCATACTTTACTCATATATACAGTTACCAAATCAATAAAAAAAATTAATCAAAACAATTACTACAAAGTAAATTAAAAATGTATTCTTAAATTCAGAAAATATTATACAAAACATGCACACCTAATATTAAAAACAATCATAGTACTAATTCGTCCAAACTCAAGTTAAACAAATATTATAAAGATAATCTTTCAAGATAATAATTCTTAAAGTTAATTTTATAATCTCTAAAAAAATCTAATTAAACTTGATTTTTTGACAAAAAAATGTATATTTAATATATATTATTTACTTAGGTAACTTTTATATATATATATATGTGTGTGTGTGTGAGTGTGTTATTTTTAAGAGATCAATAATAATTTTTAAAATTAATGTTTTAATCACTCAAAAAAAATTAATTAAACTTTTTTTTTCACAGAAAATTATATATGTTATATGTTGTTTACTTATATATATATACATACACACATAGGCATGTGTGAATTAAGGATGATTAATTGACAAGTTAGTTTTAAATTAATTTTAAGGTGTTATTATCTATTTAAGAGACTGATATCTTTTTATATTTTTTCATATATATAAAATTTAGTGATTAGACTTTTTATTAACCTGCAATTATGTGCATCATAATTCAAAATAAAAAATTATACTTATTTAAGCAATTGTTTTAAAAAATAGATAAGATAAGAATGATATTAATATTGATGTTATTTCATTTTCTTTTTCTCTGAGGAAAGTGAGGTAGAGGAACAATGTTATTTTTTTAATAAATATATTAATAGACAGGTATGGCCAGTACATGACTGACACGTGTAAGGTGCTGTTTGGGTGGACATTTGCCAGTCACGAATGAGATATATTACCTAGGTGGCATTTTCCTATAGGATAGCCATCTCGGTAAAAAGGCATTATTGAAGTTGACGCCGCAAGTGAATCATCAAAGAGACTATTGCAAGCAACTTCCACCTCAACATGAGTATATAAACCAAGTGTGGCTCACCATGGCAACGCAAGAGCGAAGCTCGCAAAGTGAGGCCACTCAAAAAACAATCACTTCTTAGCTTGATCCTTCTCAGCAAGAGATCCAGGTTTTTAAGTTTTTAGCCTCTTATTTTTGTTTTATCGTAAAAGAAAAAAAGAAACAATCACTTGCAAGTCTTTAGTTTTCTCCTCCCTGTTCTCTGGTTTTGGAATTGAGACAGGCTCTACTTATAATTTGGAAAAGTTTTTTTCTTTTTGTTTGGGTTTTCTTAACTTGTTCTTCGCATATCGTAAAACATGGGAACCGCTATAGGCATGTACAGCAACAACAACATCGTACCGGATTTCCTAGATCCGTATAGTGAAGAACTGATGAAAGCACTTATGCCTTTTATGAAAAGTGATTATTTCTCTGCCTCTTCTTCTTCACGCGAATCACACCCTTCTCCTCTTATTCCATCTAATTCTCTCCCCTCCTCCAACCAAATCAGGCTCAACCAACTCACCCAAGACCAAATTCTCCAGATTCAGGCCCAAATCCACATTCAGCAGCAGCACGTGGCCCAAGGCCAAGCCCACCTGGGCCCAAAACGCGTCCCTATGAAACACGCCGGCACGGCCGCGAAAGCCGCGAAGCTCTACCGCGGGGTGCGGCAACGGCATTGGGGCAAGTGGGTCGCCGAAATCAGACTCCCCAAGAACCGCACGCGCCTCTGGCTCGGAACATTCGACACCGCAGAGGAAGCAGCATTAGCGTACGACAACGCTGCGTTTAAGCTCAGAGGCGAGTTCGCGCGTCTCAATTTCCCTCATCTACGACACCACGGAGCGTTTGTTTTCGGTGAGTTCGGAGATTACAGACCTCTACCTTCTTCCGTGGATTCGAAGCTGCAAGCTATTTGCGAAAGCTTGGCGAAACAAGAGGAAAAGCCGTGTTGCTCTGTCGAAGACGTGAAGCCCGTGATACACGCTGCTGAGCTGGCAGAGGTGGAGTCTGACGTGGCAAAATTGAACGCTGAATATGTTTATCCCGAGTTCGAGGATTTTAAGGTCGAGAACGAGAACCCAATGTTGTCCTCGTCTGTGTCTGGCGAATCTTCTTCGCCTGAATCTGGTGTTACTTTCTTGGATTTCTCGGACTTCTCGGATTCTAATAATCAGTGGGATGAAATGGAGAATTTTGGGTTGGAGAAGTTCCCTTCTGTGGAGATTGATTGGGCGGCAATATGACTCGCTGAATTTTCGTTACGTCAAATGGTTGGTTTGGCTTTGCTCTGCTTTTGGGTTTAGTATGTATCTACTACTTATTATGTTTTGTAATTTCTTAGGTTTATGTTTCGGTAGTGTCTTTGGCTGCTTCTGCAATGGATTTTTTGACATTTGCGGATGTTTTGCTCAGACACGAGGGTTGCAAATTTTAGGCAGTGAAATCAGAGAGGGTCGTAGTGGTCTTTTTGTGGTCTGCTCGTGTTTTTTGTTACTTGCATGACCGTGGGGACTTCTACTTGTGTGTCTTGGGTAGCTACTTCTTGTTCAACTGTAATTGAAGTGCCCTTCCAATATATGAAAAATTTACATGTTCTTGTAAAGTATGGACTATGGAGAAGAACTAAATGGTGTTACGATTTTTTGTTTTATACTAAGCAATTGTAGTATGAAAATTCGCTACGGAGAGCCAAATTTTACTGACTTATAAATATAAACAAACGGTGTTTGCTTCTATCAAGGACTGTTGGCAATTGAGTGGTGTCAAAATTGTTAGTGCAAGCTTTGTTTCCCATCCATGCAAGAGGTTTGCTAGTATTTATATATATATATATATATATATATATATATATATATAGATTCTTGCTGACTAATGCTTAGAGAAGGAGAATTTAGTACAATTAGTTTAATATTTAAAAAGTATTATTAATAAAATTAATGCTTTTTATTTATAATTACTTTTTATTTTTTGAACAATGTTTTAAAGAAATTTATTATCCTTTTATTTTATTTTATTTTTAAAGGGAACGCTTGAATGGTTGGTTCAAAAAGATTTGAATAACTTACCGTTTCCTCTCCTTTCAATTAAGAAAGCAATATCTCTAAATGTTTTCATTTAAATAGTAACACTAGTTTTTTTTTTAATTAAGATATTATTTTAAATGAAAAAAGGATGTTTTTCATGCTTGATGTGATCTTTTCTTGTGTATCAAGTTATGAACCTCCTAAAATTACCACATTCATGCAGTCAAGTGTAAAGTTCAGATTCATTTCATTCATGCAGCGAAAGGAAAAACGAAAATAAATCTTACTTAATTTGAAGTTATTGGTGTTAACGGTTTTATTTCAAAGTAAAACTATCCCATTCAAGAGTTGGGATTCCCAGCGTACATGTTCCGACATTAAAATAATTCAGAATATAATATAAATAGATAGAACAGGATATATAACAATCTTCATGATAATCATCTACAGTCAAAGGAATATTAAGAAGTTAACCACGGGATTTTTTTAGCAGCATTCCTCCAACTAGTGATGAATCACTGAATTCAATGAACTAATTCAGATGCCAAGAATTAATATTAAATAAAAAATTATTTTTTCCTTAATATAATTATACATATAAAAAAACACAGTTTTTATGTTAAAAAAACTTAATTATCTTATCTTTTATTTTCTGATTATTCAGAATTTCAGATGCTTATCTCATTTTTACTTATTGCATATTTAAAAAAATGTACGAATAAATTATCAAAATTTGACAGCAAATAATACTACATTAAAAAAAGTTAAGATTTTGAGCCCCAAAGATTCAAAATTTGCATGAAAAATTATCTGTTTGTCATGTACGACGCAAGAAACTCAATCTTAAGCTCTTGCATGCATGTTTTGTTTGTGCTCAGAGCTAATTGGATTTGCCTCTTATAACTTATACACGAGTAATGGTAAAGTAAAAAAACTTAATTGGTAATGGGAAATTTAATGAACATTGATATTATAACCTATTCATGTTTTATTATGTGTATGTATGTAATAATGGGAAATTTAATGCTTTTGTGTGTGTTATATTCCAAAATAATTTGAAGTCTTAAATAAAAATATATTTCTTTATGATTGTAATGTACTTAGTTTATTGTTCCAGCTAAACTATATGCTAGTTAGTGGTGGAAATAGGTCAAACCAAGTTAAGCTTTGATAGGCTTAAGTTTGACTTGCATTATTATCATTAAGTTTAAACTTGACTTTTTATCTATTAAAAATAATTTATTATGGCCTAAGTCTATCCTTTATAAAAGTTTGTCTTAACCTGAAAGCCTATATACAAGGCCTGGCTTAATTAAATACATAAAAGGCCTGAAAGCCTACATGAGTCATGTGACGGATCAAGAGTTCAAGACAAACCCACTATTGAAATAATAAATTTAAGGAAGTAGAAATGTATTAAGGCAGTAAGAATATGGAAGTAGAAATGAAAATAATGAACCGATTATAAACTTACATATCATGTGACTCTTGTGGACCACATGTATTTCAGTAGAAAGGTTTTTCATGGATTACATGACTCTTGTGGTTTGTATTATAAGTAAGTGATGTAACGTGAAAGTAGAAATGTATTTAGTTTAAACAAGTCCACTATTTGGGCTTAGTGGATTTTTTTAAAGCCTATGGCCTAGCATTTTTAATTAAAAAAGCTTTTTAAAAAAACTTAAATTTGGTATTTTTAATAAATAGGTTAGACCAAGTCAAACCTTAACCAGACTAGGTCATGGGTCTTTGACAAACTCTCTTACCTATTTTCACCTTAATGGTAGTAAATAAATTTAGATGAATAGTTATTTTAATCATATTATAAATATGAAATATTTATGAGTTTTAGTGAATGATTAAAATAGAATAGTAATACTAACAAGGTCTAAAAAATATTGATTAATTTTTTTGAAAAAAATTAAAAATAAATTTTATTATATTTTAGCTAATATTTTTTAAATCTTAGTCATTTTGATTAAGAAATACAAGTTACTATGGCTTATGCCAATCATTCTTGATATCAATAACTTTTTTTTTGTTGATAAACAATGGCAAATTACTTTAAGCTATTTGATGCATTTAATTTCACAAAAATATTTTTTTTTCTTTCAAAACGATCTATCTCATACTTAAAATTAAGATTCGAAAGATAAATATCTTAATTAAAAAATATAAATCATTATCTCTTATATTAAATGTTGTTGATATCAAATACTTTTTTTATGACCAATATAAAATTATTTGAAGTATTTGAGTGCATTTAATTCAGTAAATAATGTGAGAGTAGCAAGGTCATTTTCATGCGCAGATAAATGACAAAGGGAGAAACCAAATGCGTAAAAACAGGATGGAAGAAGGTCTATGATATGGCGTGGGGGTTGAGATGAGGAATTTGGGAGGCCGTCCCTTCTCCATCCAAAAGGTGCAATCAATAAAGAAAGAATAGTTATAGCAGCAAGATGCATCAAAATCAAATCTATATTCTTATTCTTGATTCTCAGCACGCCAAGACAAACTTAACGCTGCCAAAACGGACGTAATAATGACTTGAAATGAAAAGGCCAACAATAATATAAATAAGTAAATAAATGAGAGTTTCTATGTATCCAAATAATATAAAAAATTGAAGGATTCATACTTCTAAAATTATCTTTAATCATATTTTATAATTTAAAAAAATAGTAATAAAAAATTAATTTTAAAAAATAAATAAATAAAATTAAAAGCATCAAACCCCCCAAATCGTATAAAGTCTCAAAATAAATATCCCTGAGGGCCATGACCATCAGCATCGGGAATCCTTCCAGACCCTAATCGGCCACCGCTTAACCTTTCAACATCTCTCCCCAATTTCATTGATGCCTCTTTTGAATTGAATTCCCTCGCTTTAATCTTAAATTTCCTCTTTTTGAATAGCGTTCAAAAGGAATGTGAACGAGATCGGAACTTAGCATTGCATTGCATCTTCAAGTTGGTAAAAGGATTCCGTGATGAGGGGATAAAGTTTGTTTAAATCCGCTTATTTGGTCTTTACAGGCTTTAATGATGTGGCTTAGCATGCGTCCTAGATGGTCAAGTTAAGATTCTTCTTTCTTTCTTTGCAGTAGCAGATTAGTAGTAATAATAAACGTTTTTTGTTTCTCAAAGCGTGTGTGCCACACTTTGGAGATTCTCCTCGTACGTGGCATCCCCAAAAGAAACGAGCATCTGCACATATAAATTATTCGAAAGAAGAAGATAAAAACAAAGATGATTTGTATACTTTTTTTGACGAAAGGGATGCAATGTGTGTGTGTGTGCGCTCTACATGTGATTGACCACAAGTGTGATGACAATAATTAAATCATTATCAACCAACTACTTCATTTGCAATTTTCTGACAGTTACGGAGGTTGGGAACGGGTGATCAGGAGTTTAAATTACTTTGGCATTAGTATTATTCAGTGCTTTTAATGTTATATATAGCAACTACTAACCTATAAATTACGCAGGAGTAATATTTTACTGACTAATGTTTATTTGTCACAAAAGTTATAAGTTAGGATGGGTTTTACTGGTCATTGACTTAGTACCACTGTATAATTACCGCTAAATACATATTGTGTTGTAATTCTTCAAAGAAGTCCATCTAGCTTTGTGTTAGAATACCAATATGGGATAAGTCCCCCATTTTATAAAAACAAAAAAATTCAGCATCATATAAATAAGAAAAAAAAATCATAAATATGAATTTTGAGATGATTTCAAGTTAATGTGAACTCAAATTCACTTATATTTATATTTGTGACCTATTAATATAAATCTTTCAGTGGATTGCACAACACTTTGTAACGTACATATTTTGCTTCTCATCTGGACACAGTAATGAAATTTGTTGAGGAACCGGGACCATGGATTATTACTATACTTTAATAATGTTATAGGTACCCAACCACAACCAAATAAGCCTTTTAATGTCACTACCTCCGGTGGCCTTCGATTGCTGTCGACAAGAAATGGTTTCTCCGATGAGACTTTTCTTAGCATTATTGGTGCTAGAAATGACAATTTTACAAACGAGTTCAATATCAATTATTCAATTTGATTGACATGACACTTCACTCTTTTGGAACGAAAACAGTCTATACTCTCTACTCGTTGCTAGAGCCTAGAGGAATAATTGAATTATGGATCAATGATCTATATGTGAAACTACTATAGGCTCTAATAAGAATTCATATTGGAATTCTCATTCTACTCCTAATCTTATGGTAAAAATTGAATTTAATCTTGAAACAGTTTTTTATTCCATATTTCAAACTAGAGAAAAAAACATTTTATGAATTTAATGTTAATGTAAAATTGACCAATAAGAGCTTTCCATTCATCGGTAGAGTGAGTAATGTAAAATTGGTTGGTTCTAAAATAAAATACCCAATCAAACGTTATTGGTATAGGCTAAATCCCTTGAGAGCGGGCATGAGATTGGTGAATCCAAACGGGAAGGCTATTGCCATATCCACTCATACTTTTTTTCTAAGAACACTCTCCTCCTCTTTTTAAAAATTAGATTACTTAAATAACCTTTCCTTTTCAAACCTTCTTTTCTCTCTCGCACACTTCCTCTTTCATAGCAACAACACATTCTCCCTCTCTTTCACTCCCTTCACCCCCTCTCTGATTTTATTTTCAGTCTTTCTTTATTTCTCTTTTGCTCTCGTGTTAAGGAATTTTTTTTATCTTCCAAACTCTCATGTAGTATGTTTGCACATGCAACTACTTTTCTTTCTTGTTTTATTTTTGTCCACTTCCACAACATCATTAATGTTACTTATTTTATATATGTAGCAACATAGGTTTAGATCTTAAATTTTTCCAAGTTGCTACAGTAAAACATCTCTTAGAGTCATCCAGATTGAATAACCAATATTAATTATATGTTTTCTTCACTTAAATTACTTCACTATTGTGCAAATTTTCCTTTATATAAGGTTTTTAATGGTCCTAGTGTTATGTTGAATGTTTTCAAATGTTTTTTTTTAATATTTTGGAAAGTACTTTCCAGGACATAAAAACAGTATTATGAAAAGAACATTCCAAAATAATGGTTATGTATCAATGTTATGAGTATAAAGGGTATATATGATAATAAAATTTAGAAAAAAAAAACTAATGGGGGTATACATAGCAAAAGCCCAACAGAAAATGTTGAGTTCCAACAGACGCAATAGGAAGACCCAAACCCTTGTGTGGCTGAAAGACTTTTCTAAATTTTTAGGCTTAGTTAAATTGTTATTTGACCTCTTTGGTCTGACATTTTATTTGCTTTAGATATCTTTAGCTATTTTAAGTGTTTCTTGTTTTTGGACCAAGAAAAAAGTGTTGCTTGTCTTGACGTTGAAGTTAAGGAAAATTCTGAAAGTTTCTTTTAATGTTTCTTCTTACTCCTTCATAGTTTTAACCTAGCAGTAGCTTATCATCCCTCTTTCTCTCTCATCATTCTCATTATATAACCAATTAATTACATAAAAAGTTGTTAATAGAGTGATGATAAGTGCTTGTTCCACTCATCCATACTCAAGCTTACTTCCATTGTGAGGTTGCATATAAAAGAATGGGAAGACATGACTTGAAGGAGAAAGAAAGCAAAAAAGGACGCGAGCACTGAGCTTGAATGAAAAGAGTTGAAAAGATACGAGAGAATAAGAAAGAAAAGAAAAAGACAAGAGTCAATAAAAGAGAAAGATAAAGGATGAAAAAAAGAAAAAAGAAAATAAAAAGGCCATATTAATACTTATATTTATTTTGCAGCATTTTGACAGTTTTAATGTTTATTATTTAAAGCTAATTTACATTATCTCTTTTAATATTATTGATTTGTTTTTATTTATTACGTAAACTACATTTCTCTCATATATTAAATTTTAAATACTACTTTATCTTGTCATTTAAAAAATTACATTATTACTTTCTTTTAAGAGATGAAATTAAATATGTTATACTTAAGTTTCGTTTTACTGTAAATAAAACTTGGTATATGACTTTTTGGTGTACAAGAACACTCGTATATATGTGTGTGAATTCCTTTGATGCATGTAGATCGTATTAATATTAATAAAAAAATATTTGTCATCTTATTCATAGATCAAAATTGATGTGATATATATTTATTTAAAATATATTAAAATATAAATTACTTGATCACCTTTTTATTTGTGTTAAATTTTTATATAATTTGACACAAATAATTAATGAAATATATTTAATAAAAGTTATTGAATTCACATGATTCTATTAATTAAATTCATATATGTTATATAAAGTTATTGAATAATGTAAGTTACATCGATATCATTTAATATCTCATTATATATAATTAAAGATTTTTTTATATATATTTTAAAAGTATATATTATATCAATTTTAATTTATGTGAGTATATCAACTTAATATTAAATATTTTTATATTAATATATTCTATACGTAGAATATATGATATATATGATAAGAACTTTCAACTAAATTTAATATTCAGATAAAATTATCCATTACAAAATTATTGAAAAATTTAATACGTACACTATTTCATATTTTTAATTGTTTAAAATTTTGTTTTAAAATTCCAAAAATTTAAATTCTTTATAAAATAAAATTCAAACAATGAATTTTAGATTAAAAAAATTTAAATTATCTGATAAATTACTTTCCTCGTTTAAAATGTTTTATCCAAATCCACTCTAAAATAATTAAAGAATATAAATGATATAAATACCAACCCATTATTACAATAATTATCATCAAAATCTTGCATATATCATTCATTACACACCCAGGGTAGAATATGTAGGATGCGCACGATGCACTTTGACCTGTTACATCCATCGGATTTTACGCCCTCAAATATTAAGATTTCCTCTAATTATAAAATAGTAATAACATCTTATCAAGAAGAAGAATATAACGATTCAGATTGATTTTTGTACTGCATATGGTTTGCTTTAAATGTCTACATTGACTCAAAAAATTTATTAATAATGTCCATTAGAACTCGACGTGGATTAAACTAAGCTATTAGAATGCATATTGTGCATTATATTAACAATATACTCCTTAAATATTAAATCCATTTTATATTATCAAAGCGTGGGAATAATGAATCTTTGTCAACCTTTTTGGCCACGCCTATTGGAAATTATTGGTATGAGATATTTAACAAAGTTGCTTTATTTATAAATCTTTCTCGTAGCAGATAGCGGTAGTATATGTTTCGTGTGGTGGAATAGAAAGAGATTCAGAAGAGAGAGAAAAAAGAGAGCACAAGCTTGAGTGTCCAAGATGCATTGACCCAAAAAATACAAACTTGGTATAAGATGTGTTGATCAAAAAGTAAATAAGGTGCCCAAGATGCGCGCGCATATGTTGCCACCATGAATTTGGTCAGGCTACTCAACACACACGTGGGGGTCTCTACGTAGTTCTTTCATTCTCGTGTCATGATGCCTCTCTATTTGGTGAAGCATGCTAACTTGTTCAAATAGGATTCAATGCACGAGAAAACTCTTTTCGTACGTTTAGTCAATGAAATGATCTCCTTTTGAACATTGAACATTGAACTAATTAAGACATCGAGTAGTAGTGATACGGGTGAAGGAAATCATAACCTTCCAAAAGAATCACATATAGCTTTTAAAATATTGTGTGCAATTAATGTGGTGATGTTCTATTCGAGGGCAAGAAGAAAGGGCCGAGAGCCAAAGTGAAGTCTTCTTTGTCAACCCTAAACCTTCGTTATGCGGATTCTTGATTAAGACAGCTCCACATTTTATTTTAGTAGGCGTTGCTGAAGCCTAAAGCAGGCGTAATTTGAGAATATTGAGATATTAAATTGTCCTTTGTATTGGTCTTCTGTGATGGAATTGCAGTTTGGCACCTTGAATCAAACTCCCATGTTTTATTTTGGTTAGTAAATTCGCACTTAAAGAAAATAAAGTTATGACCAAAGGACACCATTATATTTCCCAAACCGGTATGATTACGTTAAAAAGAGGATCACTGGTTTCATGTTGGTTACTGTCACGAGGTGTAAGACGAGCAGTCCTAGGATCTTAGACTCTAGGTGTTTACGTACTCTAGATTTGTGTACCTCGTCGGTAGACTCGATCGAATGTTCACCTTGAGGGGGCCGCAAGCTTGGTCTTTGGCTGAGCGAAGCAATCTGCTAAACATTCAGTGGTCGAGCCACGAGACCCTGAGCTACAATACTTGCCCGAAAATCTCGGGATAATGACCCCGTGAGTCCTGAGAAGATCATTCGGATACGCTAAACCCTATATGAGTTGAACGTTGAGTCAAGCATGAGACAAATTACACTTTACGCTAAATGCTTTTGGTCTAGGTTTCTCTTGTTTTCTTAAGCATGCTCTAGCTTCAAGATCAGTTGCATAAAGGACATCGGTTCAAGGTTGTTTTTTCATATTCATGAGAATTACACTCTCAAAAATGGTATTATAAGGGTTTGTGTTTTTAATAAATTAGTGAACCCTTGTTTGGTTATGGATGAAAATAATCCAAGTCTCACATCAGCTAAAAGTAATTCCACATTAATATATATAAGTGAAGAGAAACCCTCACCCCTTGAGCTAACTTTTAGAATTGAGTTAGGGTTCTCTCATTATATACTTTAAGAGTTACATTTCAACATTATCGAGACTATTAAACAATAATATTTCTTTAGATCATATATTCCTTATTTGACCTGAAGAAAATACCTAAAAGAATATTTGTTAAGATCTTAAAGCTATCATCATGGCAAATGCTGAAATAGTGCTCTCCACTTTGTGTTGAGACAATATATAGAGACAAAGATTTGAAAATATAAGATGAGTTCAATAGTTAAAGAAAAAGAGAAACAAGGAAAGCTTGCAGGTTTGATTTATCCTTTTAATATAATTAACATTCTAACCATTAATATTTGTCAATCAAACAAATAGAAACAAAGGTTTACATTTCATAATTTTTACTTGGACACGACTGAATGAAAAAAAATTTGATAAGATAAAACTTACTTTTGTTATCTCTTTGTCTTGGGGTGTTAATTAGTCTCATAGTTTTTGGTTATGGGAATCTTTTGCTTTCAAGAAAAAAAATGCACCATTATTTGAATTAGCTTGCAAAGAGTGATCATATTTATGTTGCATCAGTCAATCTATCACTAAATTATAATTTATGTTTTCTTTATGTTTTTTTTTTTCATTTTCTTCATCTCCTTTATGTTATCATTTATTTTTCGTGGCCATATAATTGTAGATGTGGATGTGCACGTTAAATAGTTCATGATAAATTTTTTTAGTTCATCCTATTTATTTTATCGGATTGACTGATAAGAAATAAGTATTTTTCATGCTTTAGAATCTTAAACAACCCAACTTCCATTGATGTTACGTAAAATGTAACTCTTTGCATTAGTTGTAGTCAACGCTAAAATGGAAGCTCATTCAAATGTTAGGTATATTAAAGTGTTCTAGCGTCCACATACATGGATATAGTAGACTTTCCTCCTTTTTCTCCCTCATTCTCCTTCCTCCAATTAAATACACATACCCTACTCGTATATTTATTATTTGTAGACCGGTACACTTGTTGCGTCCTTAATAGCTTCTTTTCCTAAAAAGAACTTAGCGACAAGATTCAACGTTAATGAACATGTTTGTATGCATGATGAACTCATTTGACTTATGTTTCAAAGCATCATTTTGTGAGTAGTAGGAATTTCTAGCTTTGGCTTAAAGGTTCCTGAGAGGTCCAAAATGGAAAAACAAAAACACTAGAATAGCATTGGAATTTTTTCATCATTGATCCATAAATTTCTGTTAATAGTGTTATTAATCATTGTTAAATTTTGAAAATAAATTGTCTTGAAAATGAATGAAAGCGTAACTCATATTGGGCCTAATTTTTGGGACCTAGATCAATTGATCATAATATACCATCCCCGCTGGAAAGAAAAAAAAAAAAACTCAAGAAAATATGCTTTGATAGCCTTTTAGCCCACACAAATAGTTTGCCAGAACATGAGCAATGTCTATGCTGTAAACATTAATATCGTCTATTGTCAATCTTGTGTATAAATTTGTAAAATGAAAATCCACAACAAGGACGAATTCAGATAAGAAATCAATTGTCGTAAAAAAAAAATACTAAATTTCCATTCCACACAAGTTCACATCAATATAAAACAAATGCAATCAATTGTCACGCATCTTGTCTTTTCCAATCACTTTGGAACAAATTTAACGGGATACAATGATATTTACGAAAATTTAATTTGATATGAAGCATGCATTTTTTGTTATTTACATATGAAGCATGTATTTAATTGAGAAGAATATATTTTATTAAATGGAAACTTATTAATTTTTTATTTTTAAATATTAAATGCATTTTATTTCATTAATACTTTTTAATTTATTTAGTATTAAGATAATAAAAGATAATAGCAGTAAAAATAATAATAAAAGATAATATAACTTTAAGTGGATATTATAGTACTCCATAAAAAAAAAAGTGGATATAATACTTCTCTTGGACAAATCTATATGATAATTCTTTCTAAAATTTCGATGTTAATTTAAAGAAATCAACTACTTTCAAAATATTACTCATTATTATGTTGTTAACACAGACTAGTCAAAGTATTAAATAAAGTCACGACAAAAGATCGAAGGTTCTTCACATATATACTTTTTTTTTGGAAGCAATTCTTCACACATATACTTTTAGTAACATTTCAAGTCTTTAAATATAATGAATACTTTCTTATAGTAACTCTCCGCGCCGTATTCTTCTTGTTCGTCAAAGTTTTTCTCTTCAAGACTAAATTATATATTGTTATTACAACTTGTTTCCTCGTAATATAGGTTGTCACCCTCATTCCATTCACATCAAGTCACACAGTGATCACTTAAGACAAAGTTTGACAGATGTGTGTATATTTTAATGTTGACAGCGATGTTAAGCCATGCGGAAGTCCATCATTCCGACCTGGACCTTAGTAGGAAAGGTCCCATTTTTGTCACATCTCCAACTGTTTTCAGTTAAATTAAAGAAGGTTGAAAATTTGGGCAAAGAACCATATAAGCCAAAACTAAGATAAAGGGGATCGAAGGAAATTAAATAATGCATGGTCTTTGATTATCTCTTATTCACCATCACCAATCCGCAACAATATTTTATTAAGCACAAATAAATAAGGACTAAATACTCTTGATCACTCCAAACCCAGTTGAAGATAAAAAGGAATTAAGGGGCGAAACATCTAGATAAAAATGTGCGCATAAGAACCAAGTTCTACAATCTCAACAGTCCTGAATGATGATGCTCAATGTGCAACAAAGTTGGACGGATTTGCCGACCTTTACCCTCCTTCACTTTAATGGTGGTTTGAGATAAGGCAAAATTGATGATGATTATGTCGTATCGGTGGTTGTGAATAAATTGTAAGATAACAAATTAAGCACTGCACGCATGCATACGGGGATAAGAATTGAGAGGATAAATTCATGTTACAAATAAAGGAATAAAGTTCAGACGATATCCCTTTGGCTAAAAAGTGCATCGACGGTGGATTCACAATCCATTCAACTTGTGTTTTGACATTATTGAATTGATTATTTATTTATAAAGATTCCTAATCTATGGGTCGCAATGTTAAAAAAAAGAAAAAGAAATGCCATATCCATTTGATACCAAAACCAAAACCACTCTTTTTTTAGTAATTAATATCTTGGGGATTCAATTATATGCCATTCCTTTCAAAGGAAATATCCCCTTTTCTTTATACTCTTTGTCACTGTCTTTCTTTCTCTTCTTTCTTTTTTTTTCCAACTTAATTAACAAATCATATAATCGCTTATGCTTTGTCTTTAACAACGATCGAGGACCACGCAAGTAAAAAAATTATGTTATTCATCAAAAGATCACATTCAATTTCAGCACTATACGTTTATTTTGCAATATTCAAGCAAACCTATATTATAATTTACATAGTACACTGTCGACCTATATGACGATTCCACACGCGAAATAAGATTATATGCCATACTGTTCTTCTCCCCCTAGAGTTGTAGTCATCTTCTCTCATTTTTGGACACTTTCCAAAATATCATTATTAATTATGTAACCAAAATATAAAAATTAAAATAGACTTCACCGAACTCTAATGCAAAATTTTCTTATCATTCTGTGTGTAAAATTTTGTAGCTAGCTGCAGAATCTGCATGTTGTATAGTTGGTTTTCCAATTTTATCCATTCATAATCTGGCACTTAGAATCCACAAAATTCACATGCAACGCACATCTATTTCAATGCATAAGCTTAAACTTGGTGGACACTTAATATGCATTATTATAAATTAATTTTGAATCACACGATTGATTATTAACCCACTATTCATGCAGTGTAAAAAAATATATACCATTTCCTGTCTGTTTAACATTGGGTTAGTACTTGTTAATATAGTTTTTATCTAACCAGAATTTCGCTGTAAATATAGGCTTTGTAAGTTTATAATATACTACGTATTATATATACTGAGAAACAATTTCGTTAGTACAGAATATATATATATATATATATATATAATGTATCATATTATTATTGTCGGCTTACAATCACGAGAAAAAAGGTTAATTAGAAATTAAATCAATATCAACTCTTAAACAAGCATGGATGAGTCACTACTGGGAAACCAACAAAATTTTAGACACTCGGGACCATAGCAGCTGATTTACTCGGTTGCTAACTTAGTAATTTAATGACAGATAAGTATAACTTATTAAGATTGGCCTAGTGGAAGGATTAGAGTAACTTCCATTAAGTCCTAAATTTTAACCTTACTTTTTCACTGTACAGAAAAATGATGGATAAGTAATTTGCACAAAGTCCTAAGTTTTAACCTTATAATAAGTTTGAAAGAATGTAAGTACTGGTGTAAAAAAAGAGTCGAGCCAAACATAATAATATTCAATAAATATTATGAAAATTTTCCTTTTAAGTATTTTCAATTTCATTAATCTAATATTTAGTAAATATTAGATGATAATTTGTAAATAGAATTTGTAATTAAAAATATGTGTACAAGACATGATATGATACACACATTCAAACTATTCACGAATTGTTAATTATGAGTTTATAAAGCTTGATTGAAAAAAAATATTAAACTTAATTTGGACACATAGATAAAAGATAATAGATCGAGAAAAATAAACCGTTAAGAAGATAAGTCTAATGATAAAAATAAAAGAAGGTAATTTGAGTTAGTTGAGACTTGAGAGATATTTTTGCTTAGTTATATGAATAATGTATGAAATGCACATTTAATTTTAAGGATAGAGAAAAAAAATATTTAAAATATATAATTAAAAGGATTGATGACATATTATATTAGATGAATATATCTTATATGAAAATAAAATAATTAAATATAAATCATATAATCAAACATAAACGATTAGAATTTAATATTATTTAAATTTTTTAAAAAAGTCATATAACTTTTAAAATAATGGCATAATATTAAAATTTAATTTTTTATGTATAATTATACCATCTAAATTTAATTATTTTATTCTTATATAAAATATTTCCTCACATAATAAAGAAAATAAAAAAGATAAGAATCTCACATTCTAAATTATATTTTCTAATTTATAATATAAAAGTAAATTTATTTCTCTGCATATCATTGTCTTGTCTATTCATCATAATAAACTAAAGTAGAAAACTCTTATAAAAGTAGTAATACATTGTCCTATTTGACAATAATTATTCAAAAAAAATTAAAAGAACTATTAAAAGCTAAACTTAACATGCTTTAATGCAATTAAGTCAAATTCATACTTTTGATTAACTTAAGAATGGGACTCAATTTCCTCTAATAAAAAGAATGGGACTCAATTTTCTTTAGTCGGTGGCTCTGTGCCATGTAATAGAATTGTTCATCGTTTGTATAAATACTTTTTTTATATTTAATCTCATCTTGCTTTTTTGGACTGATACAATTTTAATTCTGTTATTATTTTTATGTATTAGAAGATGTGATCTTTAAATATATGCGTGTATCAAACATTTTCTATATTAGTGTTACACGTGTGAATGCTACACACAATGAGGTGTAAAAATTGGAACCGTTGATGTGGATATCGCAATTCATAAGAAATTATTGGTTTCAAAAGATGGGATAATTCAGTTTGTCGACGTACCTTTACCCTTTAACCGAAAGTGCAACTGATACTTGATGTGGTTTGTGGTAGTTATTATGGTTTCAAATTCTGCTGCCATTCCCACTGCATCAAATGAGAATATTTGTGGATATCAATTGATGTCCCTCGGAATCGAAAGCCATTTTGTTTAGCTTAGTAAGAGTTAAAAGCATCTATAATAAATAGTTGTTTAGACCAATTATTTATAATAATTTTATGAATTTTACATAAATTTTAATATTTTATATAAAAAATTATTCTAATATTACAATTACTGAAGTAAGTATTTAATTTTATTTTATTAATATTACGATACTTGAAAATTTATGGTATAAATTTATTATAGCAATGATTGCTTGTATAACTAACGTTATGTCATCTATTCCAATAAGAAAAAGATTAAACAATGTTACTTAAAATTAAACTACTCATATAATATAAGTCTTTTTATTTGAAATACACTAAAATACTCATAAAAAAATAAGTACATGTATATTAACAAAACATATATAATATATTGTTTCTAAGTACAAATACTGATAATTATTCTCATGTATATTTTTTATTTCCTTTTGTTTTTCGAAGGTACCATTATGAAAACTGAACAATATATCATTGATTTCTTTTGTTAATGTTGTTTTTTGAAATTTTTAAACATCATCAAGTTATCACGAGTTGCTTAAGAATACAGTCAATATAATTCTCATAAGATCAGGAAAATATTTTATTTTTTATTTTCTGTTATAAATCACGTATGTATCTTTTACTAAAAAAAACTATTTAAGATGGAACAATTCTTTTCCAGTTAATCCATACACTCGATGATGACAAATTAACAATCTTTCCTTTTGATTTAACGAAGAGGGTAGGTTTTTTTCAATAAATATTCAATAATTTGATCATTTTTAAAATGAAATAAATACAATGATAGATTAACATATAAATAATATTGTAGTGTTTAATTTTTTTTTATAAATATATAAATATCCTAATTCACAAAATAAAAAATTATATTTTCTTTCCTTTCTTTCAAAAACTCTACTCCTAAACACAATTTTATAGAGTTAAGTCTAATTTATTTCTAGCGTTATGAACCTGCTAGGCCATTTCGGCCTGCAAAAAAAAGTCTTTTAATGGGATAGTTCAGGTCACGCGGGCCAAAATGGGTTAAACGAAAGGGTGTCACATAATAATAGGGTAAAAATATAATGATTTCATATTTTTTAGAGATAAAAATGAGAGAAAAAATTACAAGATAAAAAACAAAACTAATTTATCTTATAAAAATTTAATTCAATAATTGATCTTATCATATTCTATATTATCTCTCAATTTACATAGTGTCTTTTGAAAGACTATTAAAGCAAAATGTTTTAATTCAAAAATTGGCTTGAATCGACTGGTAAGACCAATCCAACCAGAAACTGATGATGCAACTGGTCCAAGCTCTAAGTTAGATTGCTATCTAACCGATATAAACTAGTGTGATTCGGCCGGTTTGTCAGGTGAACCAGTGAATTGACAATCTGTTTTCCTTGGTTCAATTTGTGCTCTCCTATTGAATGTTGCATTGCTAAAGTAACTATAACCACTTTTATGTGTTTGCTTTTATATTTATGCCATTTTTTGTTCATATACAATATCTTGCTTTTATATATTTTAATTTTTAATATAATTAATTGATGTGATTCAACTATTAACTCAATCACTAGTTAAACGTATATCCATTAATTTAAGATATTATTAAAGCATGATTGGTTGTAGTAATTCATGTTGTTGGATTAGTATGTAGAAGAAATTTTTCATTTTTTATTTTTTGCAACAATTAGGAATTGATGTTAAAAGTTATTAGGCATCCATACTTTACCCTTTTTAATTTAATTTAATTAATAGTAACATAACTAATGCCTGATTATTTATCACAATATATGGATATAAATGCTTCACATAAAGTTTAGCAACAGTTATATAACTGCTGCATTATAATTTATCATGAGTGATAAAAAAAGCCATAAATAAATTTTGTCAAGGGTAAACTTTTTTTCGCACAAAGCTAGAACAAAAGTTTATTAAAGAGTTTAATTTTTATAATGTTAATTTTTTTATATTGTTAATCAATTACCAACAATTTTGGGTATAATTTAAATGGTAATGTATGATTAAATGATAATAATGTAAAATTATTTTACACATAAGCATTAAACTTATAATTTTAAATTAGTTATTATAATATTCAACAATTTCATCATAAGTAAAAATCTATGATGAAATGACTGTATTTCTTTTTTTTACGCTATCAGTATTTTTAAATTAAATTCAAAATTAAAATCCAATTATTTTGAATAAACCCGAACCTGGTGATACTGCCACCAATCCCAAATTGTCACATATTAAAAATCACGCTCATTGTTAATCAACTGATGTAGATTCGTTAACTATTTCAATGAAATTCATTCTTTGATTTCTCCAAATACATTTGCTGGATGATTACAACACGGTACCTCCGGTGGAAGAGAAGAGTGTCACAGATTTTCAGGGTTGTTATAATCAATCTTCCTTGTTTATGAGTGGTCTACGACCAATACATATACATCTCAATTCCCAACTAGCTAGTTAAATAAATTTTATGAATCATCAAGCTGGTCATGTCAATTAGTTGTCAAGCAATACTTCTTGATGGGTCATCAGTTTTTTTCTCTTCAAACTTTTGAATTTTGATCGTGAAATGCTAACTCCAGTTTTGACACTTTTGTTTTCGCCAGACTCGAGTTCATGTCATGATCAAGCAAGTTCTCGTATCTTAGCCTCCAAGTGGGTCTCACTATGGGCCCACACCAACTCCAGTTGGAACCAACCACTACACTTCACTCAATCTTTGTTCAATTCTACGATTTGTAGACTCATTTTTAAAGTATATTCTCTTAAGAGTTATGATAAACATGTATATCACGTTAGGGAGTCTTGTAAGTGGAAAAAAAAAAGAACAAAAGATAGAAAGAAAATAATGTAAAAAATTGATAGAAGAGGATTTTTTTTTTTGGGCGTGTGTATTTAACATAGTTATATAATTTAAAATAATTAATTAAGCTAAAATAATTCTATACTAATTTATTCAGCAGTGATAGAAGAGGAAAGTGATGTTATAACTCATTTTTTCTTATTCTCTTTTTTATCAGAGCCTTCATCTCTTTTATTCATTGTACACTATTATTAGGCTTCGACTAGGATAAACCATCAGGGTGGTCTGGTGGCAAAGCATCAATGTAAATGGTTTGGTTCTTCAAATTTATGCTTACTCTTTTTAGTTTCTCAAATTCGAAAATAATTCTACAATTGATTATGAAGTGACTATGATGTTTAATTTTATTTTTATAAAAATCGACTAAAAAAAGAACATTTTTTAAAATTGAGGAATTAAAAAAAAGCCTAGAATTAAATTATTCAATGGTCTAGATATTTGACCTGCAATTTATCGAAAGCCAAAATTTTAAAATTATAAGTTAATTCCTGATTATTATTTTTCAATTATTTCAAGTAAAAAATTGCAGATTCAACTTTAAGCAATTAGAAGGCATAATTTGCACTGTTCGTTTTTTGATTGGTGGGATGTAGTGTGAATGGAGATCATCAATCTATTTTTCAAAAACTTATTATTTTAGTTCTCATATTTTAAAATAAAAATATTTAACTTTTTTTATTTTATAAAAATTTTAATTTTAGTCAAATTCTTAATCTTGCTTATATTTTATTTCTTATGTAAGAAATAAAAAAGAGATAAAATTAAAAATTGAATAAAAATTTCTTATTTTTTAAAAATGTGGAAATCAAAATTATAAATTTTTTAAAGTAAAATAATCAATTTTCTCTAATCTAATTATAGAGATTAAAATCATGAATATTTTAGTTATTTCCAACCACTGATAAAAAAAAATACTTTTTCCAACCAAATATCTCCCCTTAATTAATTAGCACGTGAAAAATATATATTATCAACTACTTCGGTGGTCACGGGCAAAGAGGAATCCACCATGTGCAACACGATCAAAGTAAATCCATATATTACGTTTCAAATTTTACGTCATAGATGAACGTACTTGGCAAATATTATTCCAATCTGTAACTGTAATAAATAAATTTGTTGGGTACAATCCCTGCGTCTAATTTTCATACCCAAATCTTACACTTTTCCTTTTGAAAAAAAGGAAAATAATAATGTTTAGGCCTATACAGACCAAAGTGAATTCGAATTTTGAAAACTTTAAACAATTAGTTTTCAATTCTATAACTTTAATTGTAATCTATATGTTTTTTTTAATTTACATCTTAACACTAAATTTAAATTTAAACTAGACAAATCATTCGTTATTATTTTCTTATTCAAACATGTGTAAGGTGACAGGTTTACGAGTGATTGTCGCACTAACAATTAGGATTGTGCAAAAATTAGATTGATAAAAATTGGATCGAGTTGATTTTAAAATATTTTAACTGGGTTTTATATCTAAATAATTAAATTGATTTAAAAACTATTTTAAAATTAAACTGATTTTAAAAAATTGATTTTGAATTAAACTAGTTTTTAATCAATTTTAAATTGATTCTTAAAGTCGAATCAATTTTAATCTGATTTTTGAATTAATTTTTAAATTATTTTTTTTCAAACAAAAGAATATTTAAATGAAAATTAGTTCGACTAATCAAACTGATTTTATAGAAATAATTTAGTTAATCAAGTTGATTTTATAAAATAATACACTTATTTTTTTATTTTTTTATTTAGTTTGAGAAAAAATTATTTTGATTTACATTTGGTTACAAATCTGATTCAATACCGACAGCACAATGTCTAATGCTTAAGGTGTCAATTTATAATGGATGGTACGGTCACGACGAGTATGATAATAGTGATGTTGGTAAATGGAGGACATAATAACAATTATATTAGAAACTGATTAACCAATAATAACAGTTATATTAGAAATTGATTAATGATATGATAATAATGGCAATCAATGACTGGAAGATTAGTTGTAGTCGAAGATTAGCTGTATTGATGAGGATGATAACATTGTCAATGATAATTACAATAGCAACATAATGGTTATGTTAGATAAATTTAACTGAAAAATTAATTAGAAGATGAAAAATTAATTGGTAGTTAAAAACTGAAAAAGTAATTTATTAAATTATAAGTATTAAGTAAAATTAATTATTGAAGTAGATGAATAAGTATAAAATGATAAAAAAATAATAAAATCATGATTTATTTTAAAAAAATACCTAAAAAATTGGATAAATATATAAAAGATAAAAATGAAATAAAATATAAAAAACAAGACATTAATGTTAAAAAAAAGTTACGATTGAGTAGCTTTTAAAAAATGCTAGAAATTATTAAAAAAACTATTAAAAAAACCTTAATTGTTCAGTAAACAAAGTTTTTGTTAATAAAGAAATTATTATTTAACTAAAATCTCTTTCCAAATATAGTTATAATATTTGGTTGGAACTTAATATTAGTTATTTGATTTGTGTTTTACTAGTATATTTCTTGTATTATGAAATTTAATTAATTATTGAACAAATGACAATAAAAAAATGCAGTTTAGATTTTTTTTATACAGTTTTAGTTGTTTTTCTACCTTTCAGTTAATTTTATATCTATATAATATTTTTATTTTTGTGATTTTTAAGCCAATCCGTTTAACCACCTGTTATGTGAGGTAAACACAAACTAAGAAAATAAAGCCAATTAATGTTGTTGACTAGATTGAACTCACTTGTATACCTTTTTTCTAGAGTAAAAATAGCATCACCAATATATTGGTGACAATGAAGATGATTATGATTGCGGTAAGAACAACAATGAAGATAATTAACTCTTTCACTATAAAAGAAATACAAACATGCTTAAAAAGTCGTTTAATTGACTTTGAATGAAAGTTTTTTACATTTCAATGTATAAAAGAAAATGGGATGCGAGTGTCAGCATTAAGGTTATGTTACATTAAATAAATTTCCAAGCTGCCAAAGTGTTTTGTTTTTATAACTTCAGAGAAAAATTTGAAATGACTTTTTTTATAAAAAATTGAGTTCAACGTGTATGAAAATTAAGTTAAAAACAATTCAATTTCATTTTATACGACGGCACATGATCAATCCAGTCAAACAATTAAATGTGAAAGCAACCCTAAAGTTGGCATATGTATTACTCCATTTCGTGGTTATTTATAATAAGATAATTTTTATTATTTTATGTATTAATTATTTTTTGACTAAAATATTTTGAATTATTTTTTTTCTCTTTTACAAAGATTAAAGTCATTTTTAATAAAGTTAAGGATAGATTTTTAAAAAAATATTATAATTGTTGTATATAATAAGTTTCTAATTTTTTAATGAGTATAAATTAATCAATTCTATCTTATAATTAGGAATGGATGAAATATTAATATTTTTTTTTCTTTCTAATGTTTAGGTTCTGCTTCCCCATAGTTGCATGAAACATGATGCTTCCTATTAAAGGAGTTAGGTAGCCAACACATCTGATCTAGGTAGTTCTCGAATGAATGCTTTTCTTGATTGAATGTGCTCCAGAAGTAATTGAAGGACTTGTTATATTTTTACATTCATTTTTCTTATCTCACTTTTACTCTACTTTTTTTTTATCACATCATTTATTATATTTATTATTTTTCCTATCATCTTTTCTTTTATTTATTGACATCTCTCTTCTTTTCCTTCATACGTACTTTATTTATTGAATAGTTAAAGGCTTTGGTTTCCTTAGATGAAAAAATGTCGCATCACTCTGAGAAAGTCGGTAGAAGCAAGTGACTGGAATCTGTGTCAACAAATCAATTAAAACCTAGTTTATTGGCTGCGTGCTTTAGTTTACCACCCATTCATGAAAATAATAAAAGAAAAAGAGAAAAGCTAAGTCAGTTTGGCATGTCGACACGTTGACACATATATAAAGTAAAAGACGATGTCTTTTGTTTTCTGGTGTTGACAATTCAAGTCATGCAAGTTCGACCATTCGGGGGCCATGTGCTAATTATAATTAATTAAAAACAGAATCAAATCAAAATGCCATAATCATATGATATTCAAATAACCCAGCCAACAAAACAAAATAATTATACAAACACTAATTAAAAACTCTAATCAAACTGAATGTATAGATACGAATCTGATATCCATCTCCATCGGCCTCGAACTGCATGAAATATAATTCATTTGTACGCTATTGCTATTGCTATAATGCTACGTACGTACTACCAAACTAGGCACATAAAAATGGAATATGACATGACTAATTAATCTCTGACTCGCGGCATTTGGTGTCCAATTATAGTGAACTCAAAGTACACGTTACACATCATGTGATTTTTGGTTTATGTTCACCTTGATGAGTCTCAGAATCAGCATCAGCCGACCACCACATAGTTTTTGTTCTTAAAATTAAAAACGAAAGATCCATCCTTTCATCAACTTGGCACATGTACTGTGGCTCTTCCTCCTCTGAATACCATTCATTCATTCATATGCCCCGTCAACATTTGTTTTCTTCTTTGGCTACGTGTTTGATAATTACCTAAGCAGAGAGAGGGGGGAAAAAAGAAAAGAAAAGAAGGAGAACAAATCAAAAGTCATGCCCTAACAAAACACACGTGTAGTGTCTGGTCTGGGATTCATTATATCAATGTGAGTGGGTCTTATCTTGTCCCTTGCCAAGTTAAGTACCCCTTCTAGAGGTCAGGCCTAGGGCTCTTTGACAAAGAGACACGTTGACGGCACGTCCGTTTCTCAATTCACATTGACTTGTTGTTGGGTTTAGGCCTCAAAACCCTTCACTGTCTTTCTACATTAGAACACACAGAAAAAGACACACAATTAAGTCTTTGCTCTACTTTGTAGGTGCCTATACTGCCTAAGTGAAAATAAAAATATCGTATACTGTACCCAGAAACGGTAACAAGAAATGAACAGAGAAATTCATCAGATTCGAGTTGTATCTAGACATTATATTGGATATGTTACTCGCTTTCAACTCTAATAATAAAAGGTTGAACACAGAAAAATAGTATTATTTTGGGTGCCTAAAAGTAAAGAGAGTGCATAAGAACTACAATAATGGTTGACAGCAGAATCTAATATGTAGGCCCACTATAATGATAATATAATTATTATTAAATCTATAATTAAATATTTTCAACTTATTTGTTTTCTAGTCAATTTAGAAATTTAAAAACTTAATTCACTGACCTACAGATAATTAGCTCTGTTAGTCTATTTATAAATGGTTTTTAAACCTTTAAGAAAGCCTTACTATTAAGTAAGTTAGGAATTAGATTTTCAAGTCACATCAAACTTTAAAAAATGTTAAACTAACGCTTATCATTGAATTTGGAAAATAAAATTCCCAACAATTACGCATTGTTTGAATAAAGAAAGAAAAAAAGAAGATAAAGACAAGAAGAATAATGGGAAAAGTACGGGTCTTTGGCTTGATTAATGGGAAAATAAAATTCCCAACAATTACCCATTTTGATTTCCCTTATTTCAATTGCTCACATTTGGACTTCATAGTTTTTCATTTGTTAAAACTAAGTTCGTGACCCCAAATTTAATTTTTCTAATAATTAACGGTAAACGTTTTTATACATTTTGTTTTTATTGAAATATTTCATGTTGTTTCTCCTTTACCATTTTAAACAAGTTGATGTCATCTTAATACATATCCATTACATTCCTATAAGTTCCTATAAGTTATTAGATGAAGTTTGGGGGTGAGAAACATAAATAACAATTAACAGACTATAATGGTCATCAGATGCAAACAATTAGAACTAAAGGACCAAAATCACATATATGTTAAAATATGAGAATAAAAAATACAATAAATAATTTCTTCTTCTTCTATTATATAATAGAAAAAATAAAGAGAAAAATATATAAAAAAAAAAAGAAAAGAGGATTATATATTGATAATATAAAGAGTTTTACACAATTATTCAATCTCAACCTACCATACATAATGAGTTTATTAACTTTTAAAATAATTATCTTAAATAATTTAAATATTAATTTATAATTAGATGATAATGTAAATGTCGGTATATAAATATTAAACTCTAAAAAAATACTTATACTTTTTAAGCAAAATGACAAGTAAAAGCATCATAATAGAGAATGAAAAAGTATTCATAAATTTGCATCTCCACTAATGTATTCATACTCATAAAAGCCAAAGCCTTTCTCCTCAAATTGATAGGGTGCTCCTCTCTAGGGTTTGAAGTTGAAAAAAATTCTCCAAATTGATAGGGTGCTCCTCTCTCCTTCAACTTGAGCCCATGGAGGAGGTTCATGAAGTCGTGTTTACTATGAACCCTTATAAGTCTCCTTATCCAGATAGTTTTGAACATTTTTTTTCTCTGCCTGTACATATTGAGATGTTGTGGCTAAGGATGTTTGTGAGTTCGTTTCCATTAGTCTTTAATCCTACCCTTTTTGAAACTCTCATAGTTCCCATCCAAAAGTGGATCATCTCACTAGCCTATGAGATTTTAGACTTATCAATATGTACAATGTATCATGGACCAAGATCATTTCTAAAGTTTTAATTGATCACATAAGGCCCCACTTGGACTCTCTTACTGATCCTTTACATCATTTCAAATTGTGACATGACTAACAATGCCCTTAGAAAGAAATTGTGCATGACGTGCATAAGAACAAAGGAAAACAAGTTTTCTCCTTTCAAAACTGATCTTGGAAAAACTTATGACTAGATAAATTGGTGTTTCCTTCATCTTACTCTCAGTGAGTTTGGATCCCGTCTGGTGATTATTAATTTGATTATGAACTACATATATATATGTGTCAACACTATTAAATGGAATAATAAAAAGAGCCTATAAAGAAAGTGGGATAATAAAAAGCTTGATAGTTATTTTCTCAAACATATATAGGATTGCGGCAAGGAACCGCCAATGTTCCCCTATTTATTCATCTAGCGTATATGTAATTTAAAAAAAAAATCTAAATTTAGTGACCCCCAAATTAGTTAGAGAAGAATATTTTCCTTTACAATTTGGTCTCAAGTTCATTGATTTTTAGTAGTGATATTAGTTTACTGAAATTGATCAATATCAAATTATACATGAATTTAATAACTTAATAATATAAATTATGGACGAGAAAAGATAGTGTATACACGACAAGAAAAATGACTTATGTCTACGAACTCTTTTTGCCTCCCGTCATGAACTAGTGTAAATAAAACTCACAAATACTTTTACCTACAATTAATTAATGTAGGTAAAACTCAACAATTTATGTCTACCATTATTTAGTGTAGGTAAATTCATTAATATTAAAAATGACAACTACTTTATGTAAGTAAAACTCCAAAAAACTTGTGTCTATGGTCAATTAGTGTAGGTGTTACGATTTAGCTTTTCTTTCATTCTACACACAATAAAAAATAAGATCCAATTGAGATATATAAGTTAACTTGATGGTTGAGAAAAAAAAAAGATTGTAAGAAAGAAAGGAATGAAAGAGGTCAAATTTGTCTGCAAGATATTTTTAATAAAATTAATAAACTAACATTAATCGAGGAAAGAAAAAGGAAAAAAAACCTCTTTAATCATTATTGAAAAGGGCTTGTAACAGCTGTATCAAGACTTCCAAATATAATTATTTTGTTTTGCTAATTTTTTATAATAGACATAATTATATTTAAGATAAGAGATTTAATTAAAATCATTTCTTAATATTATAACTCTGTCTCTTTGATTATATAGTTTGCTGTCAAATCTAGTTGTGTTATGTACATTCATTTAAAAAAAATAATCACTAACAATAATTTATTTTTTAAAAAGTCAATTAGTATATCTTTCTCCTAAATATATAATTTTAATTAATTATTCATTTCACACCTATATCTTTTGTAGCCCTTCAACTACTTGAGATCAAGATGTACAAAATGACTTGATGGGAAAGGATGAAACTATGTTGGAATTATGATATAATTGATTTGAGTTGAAGTGAGTATGTCAAGTTGTACTTGAATTAATGTATTATTAATTTTGCTAGTGGACTAAATTATCATAAAATGTACATTTATTAACTGATTGATTCAAAATATCAGTTGTTTTAGAGAAATATTTTTTATTTTATCTGTGATTTTAAAAATTAATAAGACATTAATTGTTTTTTAAGAACTTATTTTTGTTTCTTTGTATTTCTATTTCCACTAAGTAAAATGAGGCGAAATATATTAGTGATATATAAAATGATCTTGTCGAATATAATTATATCTTTTAAAATTGAAAATGTTTAATGATTTTTAAGTGCTTATAAAAACATTAAACGTGCAGTAAAAAAAAAAAAATCAAACGATGGGTATTTAATTCTGATAAGATAATATTAGTATTTTAAATCTCCAACTATACCAATAGTGTATAAACCTATATTTTTAATATAACAAGCTTGTCCGATTGAATTCGCCATTAATGGAAGAACACCAACCTGAATGAATAGAACAAAAATCTAAATAGCGTTAATTAATACTTAATTACCATACATAGAAACAGGGTAAAGTAAAGGTAGGCAAGAAAACCAATGATGCTATTCTTTTACTATATCATTTTCTTTTTTGACGAATATTCGAATGTTATGCTCGTTTAATTTAGAACAGAGACTTCCAGTTTTGACTAATAGACTTTTTTTTTTTTTAAGGGAATAGATCTTCCACACTTCTTCAATTCTCTTGTCTTCGTTTCTTGTCTTCTCATAAGTGTCTTAGATTTTAAAATATAATAAGATAACACTTTTCTCATAGTTGTTTAATTTTCTTTTTGCTAAACAATTATTTTTCAATTTGAGAGATTGTGACTGGGATAAGGAATGGAGATGGGGAATCTGAGACCCCTACACGTGGACGTAAATTTTAAGAAAAGGTTTTTCAAAGATACCACAAAAAAGCATATGCAAAGATATAAAGTTTTGAAAGACCAGAGAGAATTAAGAAAATAGAACCCTACGCTCCCATGTGAAATAGTATGAACGGGACGACTATATATGTATCTAGTAATTAACTAGAAATGGAATCTCGTGCTTTTAATTAGGTCGTTCAGCACCTAAATAAATTAACAGAGGCACCGGACATTCAAAATTCAAATATGATATACTAAGAATTCCCTATCAGTTTTTATTTTGTAAAATTAGAAATATTTGCTCTGATCAGCATCTTGGCATGCAAGGAAACAGCATCTGTCAACAAATTCCTTGACATTTCTTGTAATAACTAGTATATAGCTATCTAGCTAGGTTGTATAAACCAGTACTATAAAGTATAATTAACTACACATGCGTTTGCGTTCAGAAACTTGACACGCAAGGAAACAGCATTGGTCAACAATTCCTCCGCTTTTCTCATTATTAACTATACATAGCTATATACTTAGCAAATTTGTTTAACTAATTAAGCATCCGTTTTGCGTATCAAATCATGGGAAGATCCAACTGAAAAAGAAAATGTTTTGTGAAAAAACAATGGACAATAAAAGTTATCCGGTTTAATTTTTAATATATTTAAATAATAAATAAAAAACTGTAATAATCCTTTGCTTTGACGATATGATATATAGCAATCGTACCATCCCATTACATGGAAGTAGTTTCAAGACCAGGTAAAGAGAACGAATCGTCTTCTATTATTTAACCATATTCTTTCTCTTTCTCTCGCAATTCTGATTTTGACTGATGATACACAATGGTGATGACAGAACAAAACTACGAATTTCGAAGAGTGTGAGAATAAAAGTATAAAACTAATAAAGGAAAGAAGTGTAAATGGAACAGTTTCATCTTTCTCTTTAATATATGAGCAAAGAATTTGGATTCAAACTCAATTTACTTAAGACTCGAGATAATATATGAGAGATAAGATGAAATTAATTTGAAATATTGTTATAATAGTAATTTTTAAATTATATATAATAATTAAATTGTAAACTAATTTATATGTTATTATATATTTTAAAATAATCAATGTCAGTGTATAATTAATATAGAATAATTCCCAATAAATTTTGCTATTAATACATAATTATTAAAAATTGTAAGATACTAAAATGGGTTGAAACAATATAAAATAGGATTTGAATTTTTTTATCAAGAATTTGAAAAGGATTTAAATTAATCCAGAAAATATATTTTAAATTATTTTAAATATTTTGAATAAATAATATATGCATTGGACAATGTAAAATTTTATTGAGTTTTATAATAAATCAATATCTTAAAAGTAATATAAAAAATAATTTCAGTTGATTAATAATATAAAAACTTTACAACAATATATAAAGCAAACCAATAAAACTCTTAAAATTTATACCTAGCTACTAAAAATAATTTTAATCACCAAACAAGTTGATCAACAAACAAAATATTTCCTTTAAAAAAAACTAAACAAAATATTATTTTAACTTAACTAATGGTTTCTTAAAAAAATTAATTAATGGTCTTTGGTATAAAATCTAATATGTAACTCTATTAAATACTTTCAGAAAAAAAAAGAAACTATCTTAAATACTCTTTGAAATTTTATTATTACCCATAATAGTCTTATATGACATAAACATAACTGCTCCTTTAAAAGTTATTTAATTTTTAAGTGAGATCAAATTAATAAGAGCATCTCATGATTTTTATATAAGCAATAATCCTTATCACATATTAATCTTAAACAACTTAATTAATCTTTTATCCAATGAGACTTTTATTAATAGATTGTTAAACTTACAGATATTTTTTTATATAAATTTAATAAAAAGTTGATTAACTCATGAATAAGAATTACTTATATAAATAATTTTCTAATTTTAAACAACTTAAAATTACAAATAACACAACAAAATAATATATTTTTGATAAACAACTCAATAAATAATTTCCATGCTGGATGCTCTAAGGCCACACACACTTTCAATATCAGTGAGTAATATAAGCATATGCATGGTGGCTGCTACATACTGGTGGAAGGCTTTCTTTTTTGATTCACCGCATGCGTTCCTTTCCTCTTCTTTAATTTAATTATTTCTTCATAGAGTCATTTGATCAGATCATATGCTAATGTAACCAATAGCAGACGCCGCTGGATGTGAGAATAATCCAGACCAATACTATTCTCGCAAGCCTTCGCTCTTCTAATATAAAATTATACATGCATGCATGCTATTAAGTGTCATAAATTACTTGTTAGTTTATATAAATCAATAATTCTATGAGGTTTATATATATATATTTTTACTGTGTTATTGATATAGAGTATTTATAGAGTATTTATTAAATTTATTGATGATTAATTTTTATTAAAAAATCTAATTTATTACTTTTAATAAAATTTTCTCTTTTAATTATATTTTTTATTTATAAAACTCAAACCTAAGAGTTAACTTGAAAAGATCAAACTTAATATTAATCAGATGAACAATTTTTTTTAATAGTTATGAGTTTAATTTTTATATATTAATATGTAAAATTAGATGATGAATTAGAAATAGGAAATTTTTTATTTTAAAAATTATTTTATCAGACTAAATACGATATAGTTTGTTAAATTTAATATTATAAGGTATACGGCATTTTATTTTTGTAGAACTAGTAATAATTTACCGTAACAAATAGTATATGAATTTATTGCAAAGCATTTGAATTTTTTCTTGTACTGCTTTACTTTTTAAAGGAACCTTTTATTGTATGTTTATGGAAACATAATGTAAACATATTAAATATTTTTACATTTTAAATATAATAAATGTTTTAACAATATATTTTTAACTTTAACACAATAAACTATTACTATTACTATAGATATTAATCTATATACTAATGGTATAATTGATTTTTCACCAAAAAATGGTATAATTCATTATGCTAATGTTTGATGGACAAAACTTAAATACATCTCCTCAAGTGTTTTGATTTTATTCTCTAATCAAAATAAGAGTTTCAATTCGATAATCTACGTAATAAAAATACACACTAAATGTTAATATAAATTAATAAAGTGGAATTCTAATTTTAATTAGAATATAACATAAAATCATTTAAGTAACTCCATCCACTATTACAAAAAGTAGTTTTAACATCGGCTTATTAACATCGGTTTTTTACAAAACCGATGTTAAGTTAAACGCGGTGGCATATTTGTAAATAAAGTATCATTCTTAACATCGGTTTTCCAAAAAACCGATGTTAACTAATGATGTTAACATCGGTTTTTTGGAAAACCGATGTTAACATCATTTGTTAACATCGGTTTTTCAAAAACCCATGTTAACGTATAATATGTTAACATCGGTTTTCCAAAAAACCGATGTTAATGCATACACGTTAACATCGGTTTTTCAAAAACCGATGTTAACGTGTAATATGTTAACATCGGTTTTCCAAAAAACCGATGTTAATGCATACACGTTAATATCGGTTTTTTGGAAAACCGATGTTAACGTGTGATATGTTAACATCGGTTTTCCAAACAACCGATGTTAATATAAATTTTTTTTTAATTTTTATATATTTTAAAAAAATCATATATTGCGTTATTAATTATATTTTAATTAAAAATATATAATAATTAAGAAACAATTATAAATTCAAAAGGTAAACATTTAAAAATTAAACTAAATTTTTAAAATGAATTTCGTAAATTTAATTTTATTATTATTTAATCAACAAAATTTGATCAGATTTCGCCATATTTTTTGTCTCAGCAACTTAATTGTTTGGAGTTATCCTACTGCATTCACATCCTCGCACAATTATATGCAACATATATTTATAAAATAGAAGTATATATGTGGGTATAACATTATATATTTTATAATTATTAACACTCTGTATTAATAAGAACGACTTTAGAAAATAATTAATGTAGATAATGTAAAATAATTTTATTATTATTTAATTATAAATTATTATCTATGACACATTTATTAATTTTTATAATAATTATGTAAAATTAAAGTCATATTAATTTTTAATCAATTAATAATAAAACAAATTTACACTAATAATACATGGTTATTAATGAAATTCTTATATTTTTTAATATCTTGCTAGCAAGTGGAAAGGTAAACTACCACGATAATGTGGACCTACACATGAAGGTAGGTACAGGCCCACTTAATCCCGAAAAAAATTATACTATTATGATGGTAATTTGTCATGCTTAACCCCCATAATTGCCTCATATGACGTGGATGAATAAGTATATAATTCAATAATTATTTTAAGTGAACAAAAAATATTGACTTTTATTAAATTTTTTCAAAACTTTAAAACCTCAAAATAAAAATAAAGTCAGATAATAAAAATTCATTGCTATATAATTTTTACTGTCAGGATAAAATTAATTTTAAATTATTAAATATTATTAGAATATATATTGAAATTAATTAATAGTATCAACGTAAATGTTATATTAATATGCGTATATTACCTACGGGCTACGGGAGATGTATTTGATTTTATTTGTGAATTGCGTGTTACCTACGGCATATGGATTTACTTTTCGTAGCAAATTGTTAAATTATTGAATAAAGGATAATGGACATGAAATTAAATAGAAAACATTTTCATGATGATAAAATATTCTCATTTAATTATAAATTATTAATAGTATAATAAAAACTTATTATTCTTTTTAATAATTACTTCAAAAAATATTTATTCTAACTTATAATATAAAATTCACACTCTCACTATATGTAAATTAAATTCAATCCATATATAACATAATATCCCATTAATTATTAGCCGACGTCCTGAAGAGGGAAAGGCAAGCGGGAGATGTCAATATTATTTCATTTAATTTTCTGGCCAATATTTTATATAACAACGGCCTCCATTCCGCCTAAACTCTTCTTTCCCTCTCCTTCTAGAAACTTCGCTTCTTTCACTCCCTGCACTTCTTCCTTCTCCGCCACCGCTCGTTCCCTCCTCTGCTCCGTTCCGCGGTGGAGCCACCGCCTCCATTCCGCCTCTCCGCTCACTCCCCGTCCTCGGATCAGCGCCGTCGCCACCATGGGTGCTTCCCTCCTCCTTTCTCTCTCGTAGCGTTTCTTTTTTTGACCTCATATTTTGTTGTTCATTTCTCCAATTCCGTTTTTGAATTTCGCATTTTCGTTTCCATTTTTTGTATTCTGTTTAGCTTTCCTACACGAGTATGTGTTGATTGTTGTAGTGATATTTTTTTATTTCAGTTTTTTTTAAAAAGAATAAATAATATGAGAAAATAAACTCTGTCATATAATCATACACTGTCATATATTTCTTTTGGTAACCACCGTAATACAGTGTCATATATGATAAGATATTTGACTTTTATAAAAATTACCGATAATTTTTTATTGATCATAGTGTTAAAAACTTTTCATCCGAGAGTGTAGGTCTATGTTTTGGTAACGAGAGTAAAAGAAAGAAACAACAAAAGGAGATTAATGTATCACGTTTGGTTGGGGGAGTAGTGTAATTTGCATTATCTTGCTGTCATTGTGTGAATTTATATTTATGATGCGCGTATGTTTATAATGTCTAGTGCTGAATTTTGTGTTCTGATTATTGTTCATTTCAGCCAATTAGAGAACACACACAAAACTCAGCGCAGTCGTGTTTGAATCCCCACCTCCCACATCTCTCGTGTGATCTTGTGAGAGGTAATAGAAGTTGTGTGTATAATTTAGAATAAATTGTTCTCGTATCTTCTGAGCGCTTGTTATACTTAATCTTACTCTTTTTTTTTTATCATACACAAGATTGTCTTATGTAGGTGTTCATTCAGTTATTTCTTTGATTCTTGTTTTCATTTTGGACCGTGCTGCTCATCATCACAGGTACAAATGTTTGTTACCAATGAATATTTTTATTACGTGTTCACTGCCATTAATGACAATTGATATATGCTATACAAATTGTGTTCATGATGAGTGAACCTTAGATTCCCGTTTGAGATTGGATGCAATGATTCTTGCGGATAGTTTGCATTAATCATTGTATTTAATCTTGAATTGTCCGTTTGGACAGTTTGGGGAGACTGATATTTTTATGGTAGATTCATGTGTTAAGGTTAAAATTATTTTGTTTAATTTGATGAAATTTTGGTAATGCATTTCTAGTTGTTCTCTGAGTGCATACTTGATTATCGGGAAATTAATTTCACCGATTTCATGTTGTGTACTTAGAGACCAATGCGAAATGCTGCCAAAATTTTGTCAAATTTAACAAAATAGAATTAACCCTGATGTATGAAGCTACCATAAAAGACGGTCTTGCCGAATGGGATAGGGCCACACCTATAATAAAAAAGTGAGATTTTCATGCATCGAATAACTTTGAGAGTATGACCGAGTTATTACTTAGATGGATCGAAGTTGGATGAATGAAAGTCGCATCAGCCCAGAATATGAGGAAGGCGTCGAGCAATTCTTACAATTTGCTTCAGAAAGAGGTCAACCGGATGAAGATGGAAAATATTATTGTCCTTGCATCAATTGTTTGAATGGAAGACGACAAATACTGGATGACATACGAGAGCATCTGTTGTGTGATGGAATTAAGAGGAATTATACGACGTGGATATGGCATGGTGAAATGACAGACATGCAGAGTGGGCAACAATCCGAACCGTTTGATGTAGAAATGGGAGATCGCTTGGAGGATATGATTCGTGACCTTGGACAAGAGTCTTTTCAGCAAGCACATGCCCCTATGTATGATACATTACAAACTGATTCAAAGAAACCTTTGTATCCGGGGTGCAAGAATTCGTTGACGCTGTTGTCGGCAGTTTTAAGTCTGGTTAATATCAAAGCCAGATATGGGTGGAGTGACAAAAGCTTTAGTTCACTGCTTCAAGTAGTGCACGACATGCTTCCAGAGGAAAACACATTGCCTAAAAGTTACTATCAAGCAAAGAAAATATTGTGTCCCATGGGTATGGAGTATCAGAAGATTCATGCTTGCCCGAATGATTGCATATTATACAGACATCAATTTCAAGAAATGTCGAAATGCCCTAGGTGTGGGGTATCACGGTACAAACTCAAGGATGATGAGGAGTGTAGTAGTGATGAAAACTCAAACAAGGGCCCCCCAGCGAAGGTGTTGTGGTATCTTCCGATCATTCCAAGGTTTAAGCGTATGTTTGCTAATGGAGACGACGCAAAAGACCTTACATGGCATGCAAATGAGAGAAACTGTGATGGAATGCTTCGTCATCCGGCTGATTCCTTGCAATGGAAGAAGATAGACCGTTTGTATCCGGATTTTGGCAAAGAGGCAAGAAATCTTAGGCTTGGACTAGCCACTGATGGAATGAATCCATATGGCAATTTAAGCACTCAACACAGTTCGTGGCCAGTTTTGCTAGTGATTTACAATTTGCCTCCTTGGTTGTGTATGAAACGAAAATACATGATGTTGTCTATGATGATATCAGGCCCAAGACAACCAGGAAATGACATTGATGTTTATCTAAGTCCGTTGATTGAAGACCTGAGAAAGTTGTGGGATGAGGGGGTTTTAGTGTTTGATGGGTTTCGCAAGGAGACTTTTCAAATGCGTGCAATGCTATTTTGTACCATTAATGACTTTCCAGCATATGGGAATTTGAGCGGTTATAGTGTTAAGGGTCATCTTGCATGTCCCATCTGTGAAGAAGACACAAGCTACATACAACTGAAACATGGTAGAAAAACAGTGTACACTAGACATCGCCGTTTTCTAAAAGCTCATCACCCTTACAAAAGATTGAAAAAAGCTTTTAATGGAAGTCAAGAGCACGAAACTGCGCGGACACCGTTAACTGGTGAGCAGGTCTTCCAGCGGGTTGAACACCTTAATACTGTATTTGGAAAGACCCAAAAGAAGGATAAAAGTAAGAGTTGCATATGGAAGAAAAGGTCCATTTTCTTTGATCTTCCGTATTGGTCTGATCTAGATGTTAGACATTGTATTGATGTTATGCATGTAGAGAAAAATGTATGTGACAGTGTCATTGGGACACTCCTTAACATTCAGGGCAAGACGAAAGATGGTCTAAATACCCGTCAAGATCTAGCTGACATGGGCATACGATCGCAGTTGCATCCAAGGTCTGATGGTAAAAAAATATACTTGCCTCCAGCTTGTCATACTTTATCCAGAAAGGAGAAGATCAGTTTGTGCCAGTGTCTGCGCCAGGTTAAAGTACCACAAGGATACTCTTCAAATATTAAGAGCCTTGTGCATTTGAAGGAGCTTAAGTTGGTAGGCTTAAAGTCTCATGATTGTCACGTCTTGATGCAACAATTGTTATCGGTGGCCATACGAGACATTTTGCCTAACAAAGTCAGGCTTGCCATAACTCGGCTGTGCTTTTTCTTCAATGCCATATGTAGCAAAGTCCTTGATCCGGTCAAGTTTGATGACTTGGAAAACGAGGCTGCTATTATATTGTGTGAGTTGGAGATGTATTTTCCGCCTGCATTCTTTGACATCATGGTTCACTTAATTATTCATCTAGTCAGAGAAATCAAATGTTGTGGTCCTGTTTATTTGCGGTGGATGTATCCGGTTGAGCGATACATGAAGATCTTAAAAGGGTATACCAAAAATCTACACCGTCCTGAAGCATCTATTGTTGAAAGGTACATTGCAGAAGAAGCCATTGAATTTTGTTCAGAGTACATTGAAAAAGCTAAACCTGTTGGGCTTCCTGAGTCTCGGCATGACGAAAGAGTAAGAGGTAAGGGTTCAAGAGGACTGCATGTCATCACTCCAAGTGTAGAAGATTTGCAACAAGCTCACTTGTATGTGTTGAATAATAGTAATGAAGTTTTGCCATACATAGTTCGTCATGAAAATTTAGTCAAACAAAGTAATCCAAAAATGTCGAAGAACTCAGTGTTGAAAAAACATAACAAGACTTTCCTAGATTGGTTTAAACACACAATCTTGGCTGATGATAATGCTTCTGAAATGTTGAGAAAGCTAGCAGATGGACCTAAAAGAAATGTTATAACTTGGCAAGGATATGATATAAACAAGTATTCCTTCTATACAAAAGCACAAGACCAAAAAAGTACAATGCAAAACAGTGGGGTTACCCTAAGGGCTGAATCTCAACACTTCGCTAGTGTACATGATGACAATCCTTGTGTAGCTTTCATCCCTTACTTTGGTTTCATTGAAGAAATTTGGGAGCTTAACTATGTCAAATTCACTGTCTGTGTTTTCAAATGTAAGTGGGTTGACAGTAATACCGGTGTGCGGACCGATGATGTGGGATTTACGTTGGTGGATCTTAACAAACTCGCATACCAGAATGATCCTTTCATTATGGCAGAACAAGCGAAACAAGTATTTTATGTCGAACACCCTTGTGATCAAAGGTGGTCAGTGGTTTTACATGGAAAAACAATAGGTGTCAATGTTGAAGATGATTATTCATACATTGATACTTATGTTAGTCCTTTGTCCACACAATTGTCACCTAATGTCATCGGAGAAGAAACTGACGATGTTCATGCTAATCGTAATGATCACGATGAAGGAGAATTAATTAACATCGTCTAATGTAATTTTTTTTTATTTTGTACTTAATTTCAATTCATTTAATTACATTCATACGCATTTATTTTTTATAACATATTGAATTAATGTTTTTTTTTTCACAGCCAAATGGCTACACAGTCAAACTCTCCTCCGCCTCCTCCTCCTTCTACTGGTGTAACATCGCATTCGTCGTCACCACCATTGAAGCGGACTAGAAAGGCCTCACGCCTAAGATTATTGGCGACTAGACCAGTTGGGGCAGAGAGACCCCTTGTCCATGTGGATCCTGTTACTGGCAAAGCAAACGGTCCCCACAGCAAGAAATTTAGAACATATTTAGGGATCGTTGCTCGTGATAAGGTGGATGTCACATACGAAAATTGGAAGCATGTCCTTATTACTCAGAAGGATTTGATATGGGAGGATATTCAGGTATCATGTATTATTTCATGTTCCATATTGTTTGTTAGCCAAATATTTGAATTTAGTATTAATAAAACCTAATTTACTCTTTGTTAGGCTGAATTTGATATCCCTGAAGCATCTGATTTAAGGACAAAAAAGAAAATACTTCAGACTGTGGGGGAGCGGTGGAGACAGTTTAAGTCTGATTTGACGTCAAAATGGGCACTTGCAGCTGACAAGGATAGTGTTGATGACACTGTATGCAAAATGTACGGCATTAGCAAGGAGAAATGGACCCAATTTTGCCAGAGCCGTAGAGACCCTTCATGGGAGGTAACTAATTTGGGATTTTCATTTTTTTAACTTTAAATGAACTTATTATAATACATTGTAATCATGAGTTTCATTAATGTTTCATTTTTACAGAATGTTCGAAAAAAAGCACAAGCTGTCCAAAAACAAAACACTGCCCCTCACGTGATGTCTCGTGGGGGTTATGAATATTTAGAAAAAAAGTTGATGGATGAGAAGAGAAAGAAAAAACTAGAGGAAGCAACTCAATCCGGAAGCACTGACACCGTCATTGATCCTCCATCTCCCATCAAACGACACGTGAAGTGGAAGCTAGCCCGCACCAAGAAAACTGGTGACATGACATCTGAAGCAGCAAAGGAAATTGCTGACAAGATTGTAAGTCACTTTCATGCTAATCATCCATATCAAATTTTTATATTAATAAAAATTTTGAATTTGACATGTATATTTTTTCAAAAGTAGTGATACAAGAACACTTCTATATAATAAATAATTCATTTCATCAATATTTATTATATTATATCACCTATTATTTATATATATATATACATACATTTTTTGAATGATGGTACGTGAAATCATATCATTCCAAACATCTAATTAATACTTATATTTCTTTTTATCTGTTTTTTTTCTTATAATAATGTAGTATCATTTATTATACCTACTTTTTTCTTTCTTCCATCTATATATTAAACTCTTGTCAAATAGATTTGTTAGTCAGCAATTTTTTAAAATATTTTTCTCCTTTCTCTTTCTAGCTATCGAAATATATATTGATATTTTTCATTTTTAAAAGCAGTATGTCACAAAAAAATAAAAAGTACTTAATAGTTTATAGTGCCATTTTTTAAACTTGTGAATCGGTGTTTGTCTTTAAAATGTAATCGCATGCATCGTATATTGATGTGTATGCGGCAGCTGGTATCGTTCAACGTACCATTGGTTTTCGGTGCGAGCTGCTGTTTTGCGCAACAGTATTTCGATGGGCGTCAGTCCTCGACCCTTCTTCGCAAAACATGCATATATTTTTAGAAAATATTTGAGTATATGACCAACTTAATTCATAAATTTATATCTCATTGTGATTTTAATCCTGAAAATAATAAAATTTTAAATAAGTATCTAAATTTAATTGTTTTTCTCATTTTGATATCTGTCTGAGAACTTAAGTGATAATTACAAATAAGTTTAGGAACCACAATTATAAGAAAGGGTTATTTGGGGTTTGTTAAATTTAAAAGAACTAAAATAATAGTGAAATATAAATTTAGGAACTAAATTCATCATTTATTATAGAAAAAGATAAATTTAGTATCAAGGACTATGGAGTTCTTTAAATACTTAAATCTATTTAATAAATCAATACTCTTAATTAATTAACAACGATGGATACAAATGGAATAAACACAAATGGTAATAATAATAATAATATGTGTCCCTTAATAAGTGATGTAATTCGGCAGGAACTATTTCATATTAATACTACTAATTAACAAAAATTTCATATACATAAACTAAGGAATTTTTCCAAAAACATTTTTAAGAAAATCATCATATCACTTATTATTGCATAATTATTTCTATTTCTTTCTATCTCTCTCATAATTATAAAATAAATTTATAAAAATAGAGTCATGACAAAATATAATGAAATTACATACACAACTTTATCATATAAAGTATTAGAGTGTTCGATCACGACTCATTTCGTTTTATTAGCTCATCTAGACCATAGTTAATTTAGATAGATTGACACTTTAGAAATTAAACTCAAAGTATTATAAATACCTGCTTAGTTATACTTTAGCTTATTTTAACATAGTAAGGTGTCTTATACTATTTTAAAAATGCTTTTTTTAATAATTTTGTATTAATTCTGTAAAAATGATAATTATGTATTAATAAGAAATTATACATAATATTTTCATATAATATGACATTATATTTTATCAGTATTATTTATTTTAAATTATATAAAATATATTTTGATCATAATTTTATATTTCTTTAATACATGTATATAATGTTTGGATTGATAGATTTTGTTAATAAATTAACACTACTAAGATGTTATTGGTTTGAATGAATGAAATTAAACATGAATATCTTAAGTAATGATTCAAATTTAACTATTGTGAATAAAAAAAAATATAATTTAAAGAATTTTTTTACTGAAGTTGAACAATTAAATTTTTCGATAAAAATTAATCATTAACATAATCAATAATATTTTATGCTAATAACATAGCAAAATAAATTTGAGCTGCTTAATATTATTTAGTTTATTACCATATTTAGTCAAGTCAATTTTTTTAATCAAAACATATATCTATCAAAATTTTAAGTTGGATAAAGAAAAAAAAAAAAAAACTTATGTTAACACCGTAGGAGCAACGGCAGTAGTCCACTCTATAGCAGTCGGAACTTTCTTTTGTGACTTGTAATGTATTATGTATAACTACAGTATGGTTTTTTTCTATCTCAGAGTACTTACTAAGAACAGTATAAATAATAAATCTTTTGATATAATCAAACTTAGTTAGAAAATTGATATTTTTGAACAAATATTTATTTATATATACCATGCAAAAATAACTTCAATATAGTTCATAGAGCCAATAGTATTTAGCCCGTTCAAAGTTTCAAACTACTACTTTTGTACGGATGAGACGTAGTGCTATACTACATAAGACAGTTGTCATGACAGAAAACGGCCAAAAGTTTCCCCTGATATCCGTACTCCTTTGGATAGGACAATTTAATTTTAAAACAACTCATCTTAAAATACTAATTGTTATTAACAATTCATTTATATTTAAATGATATTTCAAATTAAGTTAAAATAACTAAGAAAAGTAAGATATTTTTTTAGAGAATAAATATGAATCTGTTTATAAATCTTAGACCTACAATTAATTTAAGAGAAAAAAATTATATTTTGTGAATAAAAAAATTGAGAAAAAAATTCACAAAAGATAGTTCATCAAATTTTTTGAAAAAAATAAACACCATCATCAAAATAAACACCATCATCAAATCACAAATAATTCATATTATGGTTAAAAATAAACACCATCATCAAATCACAAATAATTATATGTGATATGATAAATTTTATTGGTATTAATAATAATTACTTTAAAATTAAAAATATTTTAATTAATTGATCATGTAAAATTTTATATTAGCGGTACAAATTCATTAAACTCTTAATTTAACTTAAAAAATAAATGTTTACTTATATCTTCAAATTGCTTTTATTTTATTCATTCCTCTTCTTATTGTAAATCTTATTATAAATTTTTTATTCTCTTTAAATAAGATTTATAGTTTGAGTGTTTTATATAAATTTACATTTTTCATTAAAAATAATTTCCATCAATTAAATCAAATTTCTTTTAAGAGTTTTTTCAATTGATATTTTTTAACGTCCACCCCGTATCATAATTATAAATATAAAAGTACTTATTCTTAAATGTGAAAGCATTTTTTATTATCCTTTTCCCTTATAACATATGATTTCTTTATTGTTTAACACTTTATTTTCTTTGTGTAAAAAAACACCTTGTTTTTATATTTTATATAAAAAAAACCAACTTATCAGTATTTTTTATATCAAAATATTTTTTCTCGTCTAAAATATCATTTTACTTATACTTTTAAACTATTTCTTTTCATTATTTGTTAGATTAATTATTCTTATTCAAAATATTAGTTCTTAATTAAGTTAAAATATATAAAATAATTACTAGTGTTATTTATTTTTAAAATATTCATTCATTACGTTATATATTTTTTAATTATAAAAATTAAGTTAACCTAACATATTTGCTTCCTTTAAAGTCCAACTTGTAATAAATAGTAGTAATAAATTGTGCTAGGTTAATTTTTTGGGGAAATAATTTTATAATTAAAAACTATCTAATGCATTTTATGGATGTTTTAAATATATTTAAAAGTAGGTAGTATTTCAGTTAGTTTAAAGTCTCTTTTTTTATATAACTACAAAAAAATAAGTGTCATTTGTAGCGCCGCGTACAAAAGAAAGAGGCACCTTTTCTATCTCCATTCTCTCCCCACCGAAAAAATATAAGCCAAGTGAAAATGCACTTTTGTACTTTGGATTTTATATCTAACTATCATGGATGCAAATACCTTTCAAATATAATTATTTAATTATATAAATTATTTTTGTTGTATTTTTTAATTAATCAAGTTAATATAAATATATTAAAAATATTATTTATTTTGATTTAAATTTGAAAATAAGAATATAATTATAACAATAATATTTTGAAGGCAATCAGATTTATTAAAAGTTAAAATTAAGGATTTAATGTGAATTTAAAGATTGTACCATATTTATAAAAATAATATGAATTTAATTTAATTTAAATTCAAAACTAATAATGATTATTATATTTTAAAATAAAATATTAATTAATTTAAATTTAAGGATAATAACGTACTCATAATAACAATAACTTAATTTTTTAAAAGTATATAATCTAAAAAAATTAATCCCACTATTGTAAGTTTGTGAAATTCACTAAGGAAGAAAATATAAAAAGTCATTAATTGATAAAATGAAGAAATTGGGAATCTTAAACCTTATTTGTTAACAGTTTTCCAAAATGATTTTCTGTTTTCTAAAATTTGTTTTTGTCTCTCAAGCATACTTGAACGTGTTTATCTGTTAAGCACATTTCTGTTTTTTTTTTTTTTTTTTTTTTTTTTTTTTTTTTAAAGTTTGTCTATTGGGCATTTGAATAGAACACTTGAAACAAAATGGAAAAAAAAAAAATCTATCAAGTGTTTCTTTCGTTTGGTTTAAAAAAAATGAAAACTTAATATATTTTGAATGGTTGATTTCTAAGTTATGTAAAATGGTTTAATATATATATATATATATATATGATAAAAGAATCAAAGAAGGCCTTATTCTCTAAACGAGTACTCAAAATTACTATAACACAAAAATATATATTTGCCCCATTTTATTATACGAGTTTTTTTTAGATAACAAGGGATCATCATGAGGTTTTTTTTATGCTATTCGTGTAATGCATACATTTTTTTATGAATATTTTCTTCTAGTCATATTTTTTTATATATTCAAAAAAGTTTAAATTTGATATCTTAAAGATATCTAAATCCAATTTCGTTTAGCCTAGCACGTTAGTTTTATGAGTTTAATTAATAACTAAACAGTAATATAAAAATTATATTATCAATCAACAAAGAAACATATTTTAAAATGTTTTTTCTTAAATGATTATTATAGCACCTAAAAAAACTTATTTATGTCGCGGTGTTATTAGTGAGTGATTATAATATAGAAGACCTTTCTCATTTGTGTATATTATTCTCATTATATATAAAAATTTACTAATTAATACTGCTCCACCCCGGAGTGACGTGGCAGGAAGCCCTGTGGAATAGTCGGCTAAGGGATGTCGGCCACGTGGAGAGATTTTATTTTATCTTATATCCTAGACTAGTTGGAAAACAAAAACAAACAAGACTTCATGAATCAAAATTAATAACTGGGTGCTCTATGCCTTGGTTTTGTTCGGTCACTTGCTGGACCTGGAATTGAGTTGCAATTATACAAACACCAACACCATTTGGCATCTGTTCCAAACAACAATGCGTGTTTGGTTAATCATATTTTCAAACAATGATCACTCATTTTTAATATTTTTTTTAAATATCGTCAAAGAAAAGTAATAATTTCTTAAAAAAGAAAAAAATTGATGAAATGAAATACAAATAACATGTTTGAAAATCCATTACAAAATTACATCAAAATACATTTACATTTATTAAATGTAGATTAAAACACATGTCATATCATTTTCAACCCCAAATAAAAAAAATGTAAGAAGTGGGAAGGAGAGTAAGAGTATGGTAAGTGGCGGGGACCTCAAGGATATCGGGGTAGGATTGTGGGACCTTATTATTTTCCAATAGTGGGTCCCACCAGGGTTTGTAACGTGTATAAATAAAAGCTAGGGGCTGTGTGTTCTCCCACACACATATCATACTCTCTTCTCTTCTCTTCACTTTGATTTCATTGCAATTACCTCTTTTTGTTGTGATCTTCTTCCCTTCTCTGTTCTAAAAAAGAACACGGCTGATCTGGGCTCGACTAAAACAAATCACTAAGGTTCAATACCTTAACTTTCCTTCACATCCTCAAACACACTATAGAATTCACAAATTGATGATAATTTGCTTCTATCTGCAGTAAAAATGACGCAGAATGCGATAGTGTCCAAGACAAAATCGGGGATCAACCGGGACATAACCGTGCCACAAAAGCCACTGGCGGCGGCGGCGGCGGGGGGGTACATTCCCATTCCGAGGAGGAGGGTTTTGAAGAACCTGGAAATCAATGCATGGGTTGATTCCATGAGATCCTCTTCTCCAACCAATTCCAAATCCACCTCTTCTCTCGCAGAAGAACACAGCACTTGGATTGTGAGAACCACTGATTAAAACTACGTCTATATACTTGTTTTGAACGACTAATGGATCTGATCTTGCTCTAAACGCATGTTCTTTGTTAAACAAACAGCTTCGCCACCCCTCAGCATTAGACATGTTCGAGCAAATTATGGATGCGTCCCGGGGAAAGCAAATTGTCATGTTTCTCGACTATGATGGTACTTTGTCGCCTATTGTTGATGACCCAGACCGTGCTTTCATGTCGGATTCGGTTAGTATTTATGCTCTTATAGTTATTGACACACATCATAATAATATCATATCACATATTATGAGTATAGTTTAGTGGCTAACGTGCATATGATATGGTATTGTCACATGATGCCAGATGAGGAGAACGGTGAGGAAACTTGCAAGGTGTTTTCCTACTGCTATAGTTACCGGCAGATGCAAAGACAAGGTATGCTTTTCATTTCAACAACTCTTCCCTTTTTCTTTTTTTTGGGGAAAAAAAGGAGTAATTTGGTGTCGTTTTGCAAAAAATAGGTTTACAATTTTGTTCGCTTGGCTGAGCTATATTATGCTGGAAGCCATGGCATGGATATTCAAGGGCCAACAAGAACCTCCAAATACAGCAACAAAGTGAGTGAAGTCAACCAACTATAGTGCAATATAGTAAGGCCATGATTTTTTTATAGAAAAAAATATTAATTTTAGTTTGATTATGATCCGCAGGATAAAGGAGAGCCTGTTCTTTTTCAACCTGCTAGTGAATTTCTTCCCATGATTGATGAGGTTGGTCAATTTTACATGCCTCCACTCTTCATCTTAGTATTTTTTTTTTTAATTTTAAAACTTTATAGTAAATAAAAGCTTTTTTTGTCTTTGTACCAATTTTCAGGTGTACCATCAATTAGTTGAGAAAATGAAATCAATTCCTGGAGCCATGGTGGAGAACAACAAGTTCTGCTGTTCTGTTCATTTTCGCTGCGTTGATGAAAAGGTACATAAACTTTAAAGACATAATACATGCTATGGCTGCCAGAAAATTGTGATTTGGACTTTGGCTGAGTTAAGTGTCATCATATACACAGAAATGGAGTGAACTGGCACAGGAAGTGAGATCAGTATTAAAAGAGTACCCGAAGCTTCGTCTTAACCAAGGAAGGAAGGTGGGCCATGGTTTTATTTTCTCTTTGTCTTGTTATTTAGTACTTTGTTTATGTGGTGGGATATTTGATTTAGTTTAAAGATAGCTTTGAAAGGAGGATTAAGAATAAGAAAGGAGAGATGTCTCACTTTCAATTACATTTGTTTATTACAGGTATTAGAGATTCGTCCATCTATTAAATGGGACAAAGGGAAGGCGCTGGAATTTTTGTTAGAGTCACTTGGTAGGTTTTAATCCAATACAATACATTTTTATTCTTTGATCGTTTTATTTGTCACAAGCAACGCATATATTTCATATATAGAACAACATAATAATTGCACAAAGTCACACATAAGCCACTGTTGAGAACCAGTAGTTGGATAATTCTTCCAAGTGTTTGACCATTAAAAACAACTAATAGGACGACAGCCACACCCGGTTGGATTAATTTATTCACTGAAAGATTGTTCTATAACCACATGCTTCTAAATATATAGTAATTTTTTAATTTCTCAATTGATATCTAAATAATAAATCGTTTTCAACAGGATTTGCCAACTGTAACGATGTCTTTCCTGTTTACATTGGAGATGATAAAACCGATGAAGATGCATTCAAGGTATCCAACGATCTTAATCTATTTTCATTCATTTGTTATTTCTCTAAAAAAATACTGCTTAGTTAGAGTTAATATATCATGTTTGTTAGTAGATTTTTTTGGGATAATTTGAACTAACTAATAGTTGTTATTTGTTTTATGATAAGCAGAAATTAAGAGACAGAGGACAAGGTTTTGGGATTCTTGTCTCGAAATTTCCAAAGGACACTACTGCATCATACTCTTTACAAGAACCAAACGAGGCAAGTATTATTTGATTAATTTCCTTGTTTGTTATCTATTTTGCACCATCATATGGTATGCATAAAATATATCTGTTTATTTATATTCATTTGTTTGTTTCATGCAGGTGATGGATTTCCTTCAACGTTTGGTGGAGTGGAAACAAGTATCCCTCCGACTCAGAACACGTTCTCGGGTGTAAATGGATAGAATGATAATGTACATCCCTACCCTGCCATAAAAAATGGAGTTCAGCTAGGGTAGCATATAGGACCCTTTTTTCTATGTTTTGTTCAGATTAGAACAGAGAACAAAAATGTATGGAAAAAGGAAAGACAAAAGTGTCTTTCTGAGTTTGAAGCACGTCTACATGGATGTAATTAGCCACGTAGTTTTTGTAGTACAGGGGAAACGTCTCTGTTGCATCAAATGTAATTCTGAATGGAAAATAACATGTTACGTATCGAAAAATATATATTATTGTATACTCTCTTAAGTTATCAGTCGTGTCATGCTTATCATAGTCTCACAATCATGGCTTGCATGCTCGTACAAATTGGTCTTTGTTTAATGGTAAAATAACATTGGAAATACCGTCGCTAACAAAATTTTGGATAAACATGGCTGTATTTTTACGATACACTACATGAACTAAGAACTAATTAAACGGATTGACATCTTGAATGAGCTTATTAAATGATACTATGATAGTCTTTTGGCCTATGGGGCAAGAGGTGAAAGAGTTAAGCTCGTTTCACATCTAATCATTTGCTTCGAATTGAAAAAACGAAAAAAAAAAGGTAGGGAGAAAGGGCAATTGTAAAACGAAGCTGTTCTTTATTGACAATTATTCAGTCTATTAATGTTCTGGTTAATTATTGATTTATTCTCAATTATTGGTTTCCTTCTCTGCAATATAAATGGTTTTATAGTGAAGGTTACACAAACCTTAATGGACATTCTTCTTTTGGAAAACAATTGATTGTGCTAGCTAAACTTAATGTGGATTAAAAGTCTATAATATTTTATTCATAGTTGGACACATTATAAACAGCCATGTCAAAAAAGAACGCCTGTCTATCCCTACGTACAATCATCCACTTGTATGGTGCTTAGGACCATTGATGGCACGTGAATAACAAATCAGAACTTATATGCAATAGCAGGAAAAACGGGCTTCCAATCTCAGTAAGAAATTCTTAATGTGGAGATAAGATCATCATAACCATCAATGATTGGGTGCTTGGAGATTCAGGTAATAAGCATAGGAGGGGCCCTTATCGACTTGGCTTATTAGAATATTTCTATCCTGTATCTGAAGCTGACTCAAAAGTAGTAGTTGTGGGCTAGACTTTTTTGGTGCTCAAAAAATTCAATTCTATGCTATGTCCTTATTCAACGCTTGAATCAATATCTCTTGTCCATGCCAGATACACTCCCATAGCTTTCTCTCTGTCATGCAGTTTATGGCATGGATTCGTATATATTACTACCATAAACCCAATAGAGAGATATGCCCATAAGCATCAGAAATTGGTCAAAGAGTAGTATATGTAATCAGAAAATTCAATACCTCTAGGCTCTAGTATAGCCACCAATATGTCTGTACACTACATCCATGTTTGTTTGATTTTAGATCAATAATCCGGTATACTGATAATTCTGCACTCCTTTCCCTTTGAGTATTGGCAATTATATGTCATGGATTCGTATATTACCATAATCCCAATAGAGAGATATGTCATAAGCATCAGAAAATGGACTAAAAGTAGTAGATGTAGTCAGAAAATTAAAAACCTCTAGTATAGCCATCGATATGTCTATAGTATACACTACATCCATGTTGTTTGATTTTAGATCAATAATTGGTGAAGCAAGACAATATTAAAGTAACAGTAGAAATTTTGGTGTAGTAAGACCAATAAAATGAAGTCTTTGGTTGATTCTAGATCCATAATTTTTTACTTACATTGAATGTCAGCAAGTCAGCAACTAGGCCTTAAGCAATTATTTATATAGAGATGCTAGGTTAGATAATTAAGTTCTAGAATCACATGCAGCTTGGCGATAAAATAGGAAAGGATCAAGGCTTCGTGTCCCGTATATAGAAAAGGTGTTTCATTTTACATATTGATAACAGAAACCGACGCTCAATCTTTTTTTCTAAAGGAAAGGGAAGAAAGGTTTGGGAGAAATGCATTATATTTGGGTGTCCACTATCTTATGTACCAAGTGCCTGCTTTGTTTAAGTAGGTATTCGAGGTGGTACCATATAGTATAATAATAATAAGACATGGTCAAAACTAATATAAAAAACTAACAATCACAAATCATGTGAAATGACCAGAGATATTATACACATGCATAAAGCTTGGTGTCTGCCCGTGTTCTTGAAACAAGAAACACACAAAAAAGCTATTCCATAATAATGTAATGATCGAGACTGTAAGGTAATGGCTTAGATTCTAGCGTGCTATGCACATATAGCAAAGTTAGGAGAAAAAGAAAAGAAGAGAGAAACAGGGACTGGCCAAATAATTGGTGCTTAAGTTCTAAGGAACCCACTTCTTTATTTATATATTTTTTGGCATGAAGTAACTCCCTCACTCAGGGTGAAAGGGAATCTAATAAATGAGAACGGGGGGGGCTTTGGAATTAAGTTGAGTTCGTAAGGAGGAGAAAGGTTAAACTTTTGGGTTAGGGAATCTACATGGTTGAATGAAGAGTTGGAATCCACTCAAAAGGAGATGTTTGATGGGAGGAATAACATAGATATTTGGAATAGAGACACCAACATGGCTCCAACCTTTGACAACGCTCAGCTGTTAATTTGTGTCGGACGTGGAAAGATGGAGTCCACCAGATTGAATTAAACTAAGATTTTGAAAGTTTAAATTATTGGCCATCGAGAACCAAAAGCCAACACCATTTCTCTGCCAATTGTCTTCTCTCTTTTTCACTAACTACGGCTTTCAAATATATTCCATCTCCTCTTCTGGCGCGTGATCTTAGGAGGAGATAAATAAATTAATGGTTTTAGTATCACAATTAAATATATATATATATATATATATATATATATATGCTACTACTCTTGCTCCCACCAACCCCAACCTAGTAATTGCATGTAAAAAGAAAAAAATAATTATAACTATGGGAACAACAACTGGATCATATGAAATCCATATTTGGGTTTGAGTATGCGATGGAAAACCATGTTATATGTTCTAATAGTATAAAATGTGTGGTTGAATGCACATCTTAATTTCATTCAAGTGAGGCAACATTTTCTGATTGGACTGAAACATCTACTAAACACATAATCAAATTAATTATTGTGAATCCGGATCGCAGGCAGTAATAGAGTCGTAACTCATGCATAACATAAATGGGGAAGATTGGGAAATAGGAACATTGGCATTATAAGGTGTCAGGGTGTGCTGGTTATTAATGGTCTTGTAGTAAACGTGTTAGGTTATTGGGAAAGGAGAGATGCAAAATTGTTACACGTGTGATAGTTAGGGGAATCGGTCCCCACTTAGAGGGTCGAGCCCACATATGATAGTGGTGTGAGCAATGAGCATGTTAAATAAACAATATGAGGAATAAAATAATAAGGCATCGTAGTGGGTTAGCTAGGTTGAGCCATGCACTGTTGGATACGCTACACCCCTAGACCACATGTGACCCAAGATGCCCTGATATTGGGGAGCAGAGCAATGATGCTGTTCTGCTGAAGGGTCACTTGTTATGAACTGTTAACATGTTCTGAAACCTCTCTCTCATACTGATACGCACGTTTGGAACTGCAAACATTAATTGAGGATGTGCCGCAACGGGGATTGGTGCTGGATTATACCTTGTATCTTGTGCGTCAAAACCCCATTTATTTTCTTACTATGTTAATATGTTACGTACTGTTGCTGCTGCATATTGATTGTAACAGGAAATAAAAACACACACACACAAAATATTTCTCTGCTATGACAATCCATCATCTACGTCAAGCAACCAGTGTGATGAATGCGATATTGCTTATACGCAAATGACAGATTCCTTTTTCGTCATGTTCTGGATATGTGATTTAGTTGCATATATAGATTAAGCTCACAAACCAGAAAATAACGAATATATGATTAACAAATTTTGCATTTCTGCTGTGAATAATAATAATATTAATATTCTGGACCTACACCAGCCAGACAACATGCCGTCAGTTATGTACTCGAATAGATAGCGATATATTCAGAAATTTTTAGTCATAGGAGTAATATCTATGTTTTAAATTATAAGGATAATTTATAATTATATATATTTGAGTAAAGAATATGCGCATTATATTAAAAAAATTATTATTACCAAAAAAATATTCAAAAAGTTTATATTATCATTTAATTGTAAATTATTATATATATAATTAAATTTATTTATTTTTACAATAACTGCTACTTACAAAGTCATACTATAATGATTTCTAGTTGATAAATAATATAAATCTTTTTACCGAAATGTATAAAGTGTAAATTTATATTATAATAAGAAAAATTATAAATAAAAAAAAAAACTTTGTAGGTAGAGTTTATCTCTCACTAATAAACATGAATGGATCTATATCCTTACAGATGAATAGATAATCAACTTTAACTTAATCTGGGATTCTCACTGACATCACCTATATATTATTCCACTCTTAGAGTATATATAACACCATTAATTAGATCTCATATGAGATATGTTCTCTTTTCTAAATCATTCCACTGATCTCATTAAGAAGTATGTCCAAGATTGAAGTCTCTCTGACCGGGTAAGTTGAAATTGAACAAATAATTATACTGTGTTGTAAACTAGCTTGTAGGTATGAAAGTATGTGTATATATATATATATATATATATATATATATATATATATATATATATATATATATATATATATATATATATATATAACAGAAGAACTAGAAGACACGTGTTCTCAAAAGATGGTAATCACAAGGGAAAAGAAATGAAACATTGTTTTCTTGTTCGTTTCCGGTTACAATGAATTTCTCCCGCGAAAAAAAAGGTTTCCCCAACCCAACTGACATGCATGTGCTTGTGCTATAGCTAGCGTACATAACTAATTAAAAATGTAGGAGGTGCCTTTCCTAGAAAAAAGTGGGTTTGTTTTAATTAAAGTTACAATACAATAGCATGAAACTTTCAAAATAATTAAACTAAATAAAAGCGCACCTTCTTTTTGGTTAACTGGCCTGCCCTAAAAGGAGATTAATTAATTAGTACTGTGCTTCTTTATAATCCAAACACCTCCCCCTCATCTATCTGCTTTGTCCTTCCATCACTTAGTTCTTTTAAGTACATTATATTCAATTAAATATTTGTAAGAATATATATACCTTCACACTCTCTAAATGAGAGAATTTATTTCTAAAATATTATCGAGCATCAAATTAAAAATGAAAATTCTTGCCAATGACATTTACATATATTTAAATTTCTTGACCCGAATTGAACAAATACGTGTTTAATGAATATGATTTATTGTCGCTTGGACTTGGACCGGCACAATTTTTAAATACATGCAAATTGTAATTAATGACGTATTTTTGTTCTTTTAGGTACACACACATGCATATTTGGAAGTAATTTTCTTTTTAATTGAAAATGGGTAACCAAAGAAACTCAATAACTTGTTTTAAAATAAAATATATATATATATATATATATATATTTAATGTTATAGGTATTTTTGGCTCAGATGATAGCAATATTTGGAATGAAATCTCACCTTTATTAATATAAAAATTATTAAAATAATTAGTAGTTTATTAATCAAGTGAGAAAGTTATTTTTATATAAAAAAAAGTAAATTTATGTACGTATATCTATATATTGTGACAAAACCTTCCTTTCTCTGTGTATAGAGAGATGCACGTTCATTGTCTGGGTACACTAATATGGATAAATGAGTTTCACATTTTCACTACAACCATTTTATAACGTGGAAGATGCCATCAAATGTCATAATATGATTAACCTTACAAATGAAAAAAGTTAAGACTATGATTAGCAAATAAAAATAGTGGTAGGAAATTTAAAAAAAAAAATCTACATTCCTCTCTCTTTATATATATTGTTTTGCTGGATTATATTTTTAGGCTCTTAAATCAGGATCTATTTTTTAGTCTTCAAATAAAAATTTGTAATTTTTGATCCTTGAAATTTGAAAAATATTTTTTTTTAGTCTCTCACAATGGAAGGGCTAAAAATAGAATTTTTTTTGAATTTGAAAGATTAAAAAATGTAAATTTTATTTAAAGGATTACAAAATAATTATCCTAATTTGGGAGAATAAAAATATAATTAAATCTATATCATTTATAATTTGAGCGTTGTTAAATTAATGTACTTAAAAGGAAGAATATGTAAATCTTTTAAGCTATTTTGTCCTGCTTATGTTGATTTATTCTAAATGAATAATGTTATATTTACTTCATACACTTATAATACAGCTGGGAATGTTTGTGTCTCGGTTTAAGTTGGTGCAACACAAATTCCAAAGCAATTTTAACACATAAAAAATGATGTCTTTCCTTTTACAAAACTACATGAGGGCACCGCAATGGTAACATGAAACATAAGCTAATTGAAGGATGGATTTTAAGGTGGACCTAGCGAATTTTTCTCTTTCGCACCAACACTCTTCCTGATCAGTAACTTGATTCATTTTCTGCACAATAATTTTCAACATTGATTTTCTTTCCTTTTGGACAACATGTGCTACTCCTTTTTCTATACATCCCCCATCAATCTACCATCCTGTGAAATATTAGTTGCATACTACTTCCATGAAATATGGTTGAATGCCCCTTCACAAACATGTGTCTCCACCAACACGAAATTTGCACAAAGCTAATATCGCAAAACAATTTAAATTTATAATTTCAATTTTTTATGATATTATTTAAATTTAAAAAATATTATTCTATTTTTAGGATTTGTTTAAATTTTAAAGATATTATTTAATTTGTAAATAAGAATTTTTAGATGAAAAAAATTATTCAATTTAAAGAAGGATTACCATCTTAAGTGAAAGAGAAAGGTCACCTAGAGGAAAATATTTATAAGTTTGTCTAATTTATTTTAAAAACTGAAGTAGGGATGAAGGTTAAAGTTACATTAAATAAATTCGTTGTTATGGAAGTAAGGATAAGAATTCAAATCACATTAAACAAATTTGAGATCACAAATATGGGAATATGAGCTTAAAATGCATTAATAAAATAAATGGTGTGAACTTAGAGATGAGAATCCGAACAACAGTGAATAAATTTGTTATCTTTTTTTTTTATGGTGTTTGCCTTTTATTTTGTGGTGAATAAAGAGATATGTATGTGTTTTTTCCCAACAGCTAGACATCCTTCTTTTTGATTTAGCACCTCATGAACTTGGACAAGACTTTGTTTATGAGGCTTATCCTTGCCAATTTATCTGCATATTTCCTTTAGATTTCTCTTATATACTTCATTGAATTGAGGATCCAATTGGCATGCAAAAGGATAAAGGATTTTTGGGGGTTTAGCAATTAGCCAGGACTAGAATATGATTTTCACCGTCTCTTAACATTTCTCTCCTTTCCAAAATGTACTAATAACATTGCCTAAAAATTTACATTCTCCCACACTCATTGAATGTCAACATTGCAAAACCACACAATTTCATTCTCGTTTTTTTTAATGGGCAAAATAAGATACTCATAGTAATAACGGGCACAAGGGTACTGCCAACCTATACACAAATCCACATTACAACATTCAAATTGCTTTGCCACTTGGTTACTTTCTATTTAAACCTTTCCTGAAAGTATAAATACAATATAACCAAGGCTTCAACCAAATATCCCTCCAATCCTCTAATTTCTATAATTTCCTACAAAAATCAAAGCACATTTAAATCAGAGCAGACCTTCGTGTTATCTGCCTTAGCAGGCAATGAGATCCAGTTCCTTGAATTTTGGCCTTATGCACTTCACGATCCCACCAAGCTTGCATTTTGGCTATTCAACCATTGTACAAAGGAGTAATTCCAACCATTGTACAATGCCATTCACTCTTTACTCTTTAATAACACTAACATCTAGGTGTTCAATACTCCATACATGTTCACAATTACTTTTCAAAATTTGCGAAACACACTTCACATCTTTGAATGTCCACTACATCGCAATGCAGTTACTGATACCTATTTACAATAGTATTTAACCATATCCTCCTTAACTCCGAACTCTGTTTCGAAAATCATCAAACTTCATTGTTAAACAAATTACACTGTTAATATCTTCGATCAGCAGCTATACTGTTCTTATTTCCTTTCTATTCCTTTCAAATGTACAATTGCTATGCACAATATCCGTAGTCATTAATTAGGTAGTCCTGTACAGAATACAGTTTCACCAAAACAAGCAAAAATAGAAAAATGTTCACAATCAAGTGCGGCTAAAAGCAGAGCAACCAAAAATTCACAATCAAATGTTCTCACCTTTGTATCCTTAGATGGATTATTCGGACGAATTAAAGTGGTTTTAATCAGGCATATACCCTCCAAGTTTGTAGACTATTCATCATATAAAAATAGAAAAATATTCAACATGAAATGTGGCTAAATGTAGAAAATAAACGGGAAACACCACCATCTCACAAAGACGGAACTGTTTTTGTATCCTTAGATTGATGATATGGACAAATTAAAGTAGTTCTAGTCAAAGCATATACCATTCAAGTTTGTAGAATGTTCATCAAATATGACAGTCTCTTTCACAACACCAACATAATTTTCTTGGTTTGTGGCTTATTAATTTAGTAGTTAAATGACCTTCGTTATTAAATACTATCTTCTTATGAACTTATGATATACCTCAAAACATAAATAAAAGGAAATCAACCGCATAAAATTGGTATTTGATCTCTAATATTAATGCCACCAGTAACCATATCTCATGAAACATATTTTATCCTTATAGGATCACAATCTTTGTTTTTTAATCTTAACAGGCAAAAGCTTTGTTAATTGGACCCGCCGTCTGAATAATTTCTGTAACTTTATGAAAAGCACAGTAACCGTGTAACGCTTTAAGTAATATGCTTTTACCATATAAATAAATATTCCTCAATTTCTAAATCCAGGATAACGATGATGAGATCGAAGCTTTTAGCTTTTTACCATATTATATAATGGCTAGCTTGTTGTATATTATCCTAACTACATGCCATGTCAAGATATCACTAATCTGTTTAATGTCCACGATTTCTGTTAAGTTTGGGCTACGTGAGGTGACTCTGATACCATTATTATGATGTACTGTTCATGGACGGCAACTATGAATTACTAAAATAAGAGTTAGTTTTAAAACACTACAACTTTTTTTTACCATAAATCATTCAATGAAATGATAATGCTACTTACATATATTTAATCATTTATAAATAATTTTTTTTATTTTAAAATGTATATTATAACTTTACCACTTTCTCTCAAATAAAACTTTTCCACTTTATATAAGTATGTAATATGGTGTTAATTGATATGTATCACTAACCCAAATCTGCAGGCTTTCTATGTACTATGTCATTTTGGCATTGACATCAAGGCATAGACTAGGGTGGTCAAGTATGAAAACTTGTATATGGTGCATAAATTTTTTTAATCCTCAGATTACTCTTTGGTCATCATAGTATCTTTGGACTTCTCACATAATATTCTTTCTCTATACAAAGTAAAATGTTCCTGAACCACTTTCGAGACCTTGGATTGCCGGAAAGCCTTCATCTAACTCGGCAAGAACCACCCTCTCCCTTTCGTCCGTGGTCTAAATTCTCCATCACTGCAAACCACCGTTACCGCCGTCACCGCCACCGACCTTGACCGCGCCATCACCGGATTTATGCCACCATCGTCGTCTTCTTTGCCTCCCACTCCTGCTCAGGTGTGCCATCGTCGTCGTCGTGTCTACTGCTCCTCTGCGACTTGAATTAAAAAAAACTTTTTGCACCATACACAAGTTTACATACTTGACCAAGCAAGAATATTGTGTTTTCGGTTTTGATAAGCCCCCCCAAAAGTTTGACAAACAGGGATAATTAAGCCTCCCACAGGTAAACAATTTGTCATCATGAATAAAAACCAACTTTTTTCAATGATAAAAAGAACATTTGTTAAACAACTTATCATCTTAAATTTCCTAGGAATTTAATTTTGATAAATAATGCCTATAATAATTTTTATACTTTCAACCACTCATAAATATATCTTTTAGAATTATTATAAAAAATCAAGAATTTCAACTATGTGAAAATTCATGATTATATAACAGTATAAAAAATACTTACACTATCATAATATTCTAATTAAAAATATTTTATGATAACCAAATTGTCATCAAGTAAATTTTTAAGATACTAAAAAAATAATTTATTATTTTCCTATATATTTTATAATAATGATTTTATTAAAATATTTATCAATGTAGATATAAATATAAATTTATTTATAATTACTATTAAAAAAGTGTGAGTAACTAGTAATAAAAATGAAATACTATATATTTTACAAAACATACATCATATAAGTGAAAAATTTAGTTTATATAAGTCAAAAGTAAAAAAAAAGTTGAATTTATTAAAGTAGATCTTGTTTGGTATGATTTTCAATAAAAAAATAATTGTTGAATAATTAAGATCACTTTTTAATTTGTAGTTTTCTTTCTTCTAATTTAAAAAAGTTATTATCAATCTTATAATTTTCCTTTAACAAGTAGTTTACTAAAATTTGTGAGGTTGTTCACCAAAGATTATGGTGATAGAAATTTGGAGTGAGAGCATAACAGAAAAGAAAAAAATTATGCATTTACATCTTAAATGGTAATCGGTTGGAAGAAAGACCAAGAGCAATAGCTAATGATGGTGAGAGTGTATAGGCATCACTTATGATCTTGGCAAGAACCAGAGCTGGAGAATGGGTCATTAATGGAAATGTGGTGATTGAAGATGAAGACTAAACGCGATCTGATTAAGTTAAATTTAGGCTCAACTCGCAAAAATCCATTAAATTGGACATTTATCAGTTTTGAAGTTCATTTTAGAAGTTTAAATTGAATATGATTTTCCCCCGACAAACCTCACAATAACCTGCATCAGACCAAGTAGCGAGTTGAGCCCAAATTGAACACGATCTGATTAAGTTTAAAATGCTCAGATTTAATTTAGATTTAAAATTTAAGTGGGAATAGCAAAAATAAACAGGTGGGAGGTTAAAAAGGATGAAAAAATATCAAAAGGAACGAGACAACTAAAACTTAAAATTACAAATAATTTTTTTTTCTTTTAAAATGAATTTAAAAATATTTAATCTTATTTTACCCAAACAATTTTTATTATTAGTTTAAATTTAAAAATTAAAAACTTACAATCATCTCAAACAAAACGTTAGAAAAGAAATATTTTGATCAAATATTAACAAGTCATAATATGGCTTATTTATAGTCATAACAAGTTTCTTTTTTAACTGTCATAACAAGTTATTTTAAAGCATAAACGAAAAAAAAATTAAAAATTGATTGGAATATCATTGAGTTATAATCTAAGTTCCCGGGACATTAAATTTTAAATTGAATTTTTAAAATCATAACAAAACTCTTAGCTTTTTTTTTCTTCAAAAAAGTTTAGGTGAGACTCAAAAAACTTATAAAAATAATTACAAATTATTCACTAAGATTCTCACTGAGAACCAATTCATCAATTCATGTCTTTTTGGTGATATGACTTTATTCCTTAATAACTGAATTGTTAGCAAAATTCTTAACCGTCAGTTCTTTAAATACACAAGCAGCACATTACTTGAATGGGCTCGGCCCGGTTATATCTTAGTAAAGAGGGCCCAATCTAGCGGCCTTTCCTTGTCCATATTATTATTAATTTATTATGTATCTAAAGAATGTTTCACAACATTTTAATAATAATTAAAAACTTATGACATGATATGAATTACTTAATTATTTCATTATTATCTTAATTTTTATTAACTTTGCATAATTTAAAATAATAGTAAAATATTTTCCGAACAAATAAATGATTTTATCATAAATTAAGTAATTTAAATAATTGAACACAAATGATTAATATATTAAAATTAAGGTTGAATTGTTTAGATAATATTTGATTTTAATACAGGAATAATTTTTTGTTGAATTTTACTTATTTCCCGATCAAATTTGATTAATTAGAATCTCTTTCACTTAATCAATCAAATAATTAAGACAAAAAAAAAATACAACTCCATCATATATTCAAGTGCATCCTAGAAAAGTAGAAAAATATATAGGATAATCTTACATCATCGTACTTTATTCTCCTATAAATCCTCATAATATCTTTTGATAAATTTTAAATGTGTTTAATAAAATGTGGAGGAGAATTTGTAAAAGGGCGTGGTAGGAGGATATAGTATTATCTCAAATATATATTCATGTATCAATATAATTCATACATAATTTATAATCGCTATACTAATTATTCTTTTCAAAGTTTTATCAGATAAATCAAGTGATCAGCCAATATTTGCTTACCTTTCGTTTCAAATTCAAACTGAATTTTCAACGTAATTTATTAATTAAAAAAATATATTGAAAGGGATGGTGACCGACTAATAATGAATAAATGTTATATTAATGAAGCATTTAAGCATGAGCGTGATGGGACATGGCATACACGTGTCAAAGTATCACCAATCAGCATGGAGGGTTAATGGGCACCCATGTCATTTCTTAACATCTTAAAATAATAATAAGGATTATGATCCTTACTAGAATGATGGATAGTGATTATATGTTTGATTGTGAACTTATGATGATTTGGATCTGAAAATTACATTTTTCTAATTATAACAGCTCATCATGCTTCTACAGATGTCTTTAATAATAATCCATGCTTGCTTCTATAGTGGCAGCTGACCATAGAGGAAACACACAAACTGAGTAGTCTGGTTTTGATGTATGCATGACTTCCAAATGACGTCAAAGAGTTTGTGTTTTTTCATATAACCAGTTTGTATTTTTAAAATTTAACTCTCGGATTATTTTATATTTATAACTATTCTATTATTTTGTTTAATTATATATTAGAAATTGTTGTGTTCAAGGTGTCTGAAGATTATTTTGATCAAGAATCCGGTTTGACTTTGATTGAGATCCAAGATAACGGTCGAAACATGCTTAGGTCAAAATTATAATTTAAATTAAACTTGAAATAAAAATCTAATCTATGGTTGAAATTAAACTTCGCTCCTAATTAGCATCAAATCAAACCAAATATTAAAATTAGATTAGTCACTAAATACTTAAATAATAATAACTTAAAATTACGTTGCAAGCCTATAGTTAGTGCATTATTAAATCTCTTGGATTGGGTATTTTTCCACTTGAATTAAGTATACCATCTTCAGCTGTTCTTCCACTTTGGACTTGAGTTTCTATATATTGATTACCTTTATATGCTCTTTAAATTCGATTCATTTAAGATAATAAAATTCAAGGAGAATTTGTAAAAATAATTTGACTCCAAATTAACTCATATCAATTCAACAAGCCTGGTGAGAATTTCACCTCACAACTCTAGGGGACATTTGGTAGGAAAAAAAATTTAGTTTCTTGAGAATCTTATATATTATAGTTTACTACTTTTAATTTTCTATGTTGGTATATCTTTTTTTAAAAAAATAATATTCCTAGAAAATAATGTTTCCTAAGAATGTTTTTAGCTATGTTTCACACACACACAAAAAAATCATAAGAGATGAGAATGTAACTTTCTTGAGTTATTTTTTTTTATTCTAGTAGTAAAAATATCACACTTAAATTGGTAAATAATTAAAGTAATTGGTAACAATTACATAACATTTTTACTCTTGAGAAACTTATATAAATATTCTCAAGATTATTTATGACCAACTAAATAAATTTTATTCCTATTCAAGATTCAGGATTTTTGGGTATGAAATTTTTTCCCCTATCTTTTGGTTGCATAGAAGAGAATGGAAGAAAAATATTTAAATTAAAATAAAAAAATAGAGAGATAAGACCCATATTAATTTTTGAAAAATTACCTCTATTTTCTCCTCTAATCAAACAAAGGATCAAAGATGCTGCATTTGGTGGGTTGTGAAATGTTTATCTCATCAGCGAAAGAAATAATGATGTTATCGCAAGGAAAGAATAATGATCCAATTTAAACTTAAAGGAGTATAAGAGAGCTTTCCTTAAATTAATGAACAAAAAATATATTTAAAAAAAGACACATGCATCTGGATATGTAGGGAGAAAAAAACAATAAACTAAAATACGATCAAAATAACTATTAAAAGAATAAAAAAAAGTTATGCATTAAAAGTTTTAAATAATCATTAATTCATAATTCATATAAGTTTATTGATTTTTAAAATAATTATTTTAAATTAATTTAAAAGATAATTTATGATGAAATGAAAGCACGTCCACATTAATTTATAATAGTAAAATTATTTTATACCGTTAATATATAAACTTTATCTAGACTTTCCTAATTTAATATAAAAAAAGTGCTTACAATATTTTACTTTAACTTAAAAAATCACAGTGGACGATCTGGAATATGAAACGAAAATCTACGATGCGTCAATTCGATCTAGCTAGCAAAAAACTTTAGAACCTGGAGTGCACCAGTCGCATGTGCTATATATCTGTTTACTAAGATTCTAGCAATAAGAAGGAATGAAATGCAAGAAACGAATTTAACAGCATGGTTGCGCACCAATATTCGATTGTCGCTGGGATCAATAGGTGCAAATTGCTTACTTTTATAAATCTTTCTGTACCACCAAGTATTTGAACTAATTGACCTAGAATTATTTTAATTTAATCAGTATTTTTTAGCATTTAAATTTTAAATATGTAATTATATTAAATACTTTTATAATTTGAGTTTCAATTGGTAAAAGAAACCTTTTCCGATTTGATGAAATTGTCACACGACAAAAGATAACTCCAATCTTTTTAAAAAAATATCAAACATTTTACATTTATACCACTTAATAATTCAACGAGTCCCTTTCCTCCTCTCATTGCCATTTCTGTGGGGATCTTCCTCCTTTGACGAAGACCACCACCTCCACCGTTGAGACTTGCCACTCATGCTTCTGCATTGCCCATCATCAACACCATCTTGATTTAGAAAAGGGGTGTGAACTGACAAGCAAAACCAAACCTTTAAAATAAGCGTAACGAGTGCCAAAACTGCTTGAATGCAATGAATTTTGTAAGGGTTTAAGTTACTAATTGGTTTGGATTTTAACTTCTTTAATTCGTTAAAATGAGATAGAAAATCAATTATACATTACCAGATAAATTAATTTTACAAACTTAAATTTATTAATTTTTACCATCATTATTTTTAAAATTATACCAACACTATTTCAAATTGATTAAGAATGTAAAAAAATTTATATTGATAATGCATAGTCATTAAAATTAAAATAAAAGATCAAATAAGCTACTAACTTACGGTATAAAACACAATTTTTCATTTATTCTCATATGACAACTTAAACTCTCATTCAATCATATATCATTATTTTCGTGTGCATAATGAAACTAATTATGAAATATGAAAATTTTATATTAGGTCTTTTTTTCGGGATTAATTATACTTAAAATATGTGACTCGATCATATAAATGTATTTTTTTATGGATAAATATTAATTTTGTTAAAGATATTTGAATATGTGATTTGTGTTTTTCTCTCTTGTCCTGGTCCTTAAGTCTCTCTTTTATAATCATCGATCAACCTCATATCTTTTCCATATACATTTTATAATTTCAGTTCACGAATTTACCCGGATGCATGAGTAAAAGTAGCTATAAAGCTCATGGTCAGTGCTAGTCTGACCATTGAATCAATACATAATTGGGCATAATTGCAAAAGAAGACGATGAAAGAAAAAAGAATGAACATAAGGCCACAATGAGAGAATATGGTATTTATAGGCTCTAGGTGGCAATCAAAACTTGCGGTAATAACCAATGCAATCCAGAGGAAAGAGGCTTGGTGGCTCCACAGTGGGCCATAGTCCTCTATTTACCACCTATGTGCTTCTATAATTTATATCCTCTTCGGAGGTCAAATAATCTAAATATCAAAATAAAAAAAATAGAAAAAATAATGTAGCTGTGTAAAATAGGATACGAAAAGATTAAGATTGTTTTATAAATATAAATATCTTCATATTGATTTTATTTGTTAATCAAGTTATTAATAGTTTTAATCAAGATATTTTAGTTTTCGTTAAATTAATTTATTGGTTTTTTAATACCCTATACTTTCATACTGGTGCCATTCTAAATATACGCTGTGAGAAACAATTTATTCATTTATGTGTAAACTTCCTTATAACCACTCAACTTTGTGCGGGGAGCCTTAAAACAGTGCATCACCAAAGGATTTCTTTTTGCTTGGTCTGTCACAAAACAATAGTTATCTTATATTATTTTACATAGATTAAAAAAATTAAAAATATTAATAATTTTATAAAATTAGTTTTATATAATCATTAATTTATTTATAAATTCTATTGTTCACCAATGTTGTAAGAAATATAAGTAAAAAAAAGTAATTAATGTTACATTAAAATGATAAAATAATTATTATTTTGAAATATTTTTTTCCTCACATAACAATTATAATAAGATGGAAAAGTAACATATATTTATTATATATATATATATATATATATATATATATATATATGTGTGTGTGTGTGTGTGTGTGAAATTAACCTTTAGTATTTCAAGTTTAATATTCTAGTTTTCCTAAACACTCCTATTTTTTATATGTTAAATTTTTGTCTTTTTATTTTTGGTTTCATGCTGGTGTGAGTAAATTCTTCTAATTATCAACCAAAAAAAACTCTTGATATTAATTTAGCCTTCCATTACTATAAAATTTATTATTTATTTTTAAATCATAAAAAGTTGTCGCTTTATTGAATTTTTTTTCTTCTAATAAAGACCTCTTTAAACAAAAAACAAGACTAAAGTGATGACCCATACATACATTTAAGGCAATTAATTAAAAAAAAAAATGAAGTTTCATTCAACTCAACTGATATAGCTTTGTCTTTTTCTGGCATCAGGTACTTGAATTGATGCTTTCCCGAGTGAAGAAATGAATTGAAGCGAAGGAGGGGCAGCCTTTTTTCATGAGGAGTGGAAAAGTTGTTCATCTTTTTCAAGTTTAGGCTCAAAATTATAGGGCACTGTAGGGGTGGGATGGGAGAGAAAGGCATAAAGCCATCACTGTTAAAGTGCAAAAAAGCGAAGCCTTGTTCACTGGCAATGGGCCACCATGCATCATGTTCAATGAAATGTCAAAGATAGAGGCATCCATTTTCACGGAAGCCTTCTCCTAACAAATCTCCCAAAATCCCACACTTGTAATCATTTCAATTTTATTTCATATTTGTTACACTATAATCTTTACTAGTTTGTAAAAGTAATTAATGTGAAAACTGCTTATCTTTTGGAAAGTACCCCCTATGATATTTTTTTGTGATTCATGAGCATGTCTTTCTTTACAAAAAATAATATTCAAAAACTTTTGAAATTCATACACATGTGTATCTCCCTCTCATCCTTCTAGCAATTTTAAATACAAAAGTGAGATGAAAAAAGATCATGATCTATAAATGAATGAAATCAAAAAGATTTTTAAGTTTTGGAGTGGACTGTATCCCCGGACATTTCATGCAAAAGACAAACCACTTTGACAAATTAAATTATAACCATTCCAGCTCAGAAGTGCTTGAAGCTGATGTCATTTTCTCCTTTCCTTTATTGGGTTTTATTATCACAATTTAAATCGGCAAGTGAATAAATAGTCAATTATAATCCTACGGTTCCCTTTTGGGCAAGTACTTCAGAAATTAGGTAAATTATTATTTTTTGGTAATAAATTAGGTATGTTAATTGAACCTTATATTATACTTCATTGCGGCATATATACTAGTTAATTCGATATTGCCAATTTTTCCTTTAGATATAGCCACTAGGTAATCAGTTTAATTATTATGTAATTAGAACCGCATAATTAGATCCCACCATACTTCATTAAAGCATTCAGATCTGGACGTGCCTGCATCGGCAACACACATGGGAAGCAGCCCTTGGAAATAACGGTGGAAATATACTAGGTTAAATTAGGTTTTATTGTAGATTTAATTTGAGTTGATCTTAAATTTAAGGTTTAAATTATTTATTTAACACATGTCTTTTTATTTGGACTTAGCATTAAGAGTATATCTAAATGTCCATTCTGTAGTTAAATTTCCTAAGCCTTTTTGGTAGGTTAAGATATTTAAAATTTAAAATAAGCAAATAAATATAAAAATCTATATTTTATAGAGTATTTAATACAATAATGACAGTATTGTTATTAAATTAAGATAAAAATAAAATGACATCAATTGTATCAAACTTAATAAAATGATATATTTGGTAATATTGTATCCTAAATAAATTTTATCAATTCATTCACTGAATCATGTGATGTTATTGTAATTATCATTTGTAAAAAATAGTAGCTATTTATATTTTAAATAATATATCATAGGCTAAAACAAAGTGAAATGATAAAGTATAATTATGTGAACTTGAAATTTAAAGAAAATGAATGGTATAAAAATCGAATTTTTCGTTTAAATAAATATTTTAAAAATCTTAATAAAAATTATTCAATACACAGATAACGCAGGCTAGCAAACTAAAGCATGATGATAATGTCAAATATTTACATATATATACTCAAATTTTTTCAGTTTACAAGAAACAACTAATAATAATATATCTTGAATCACCTAAAAAATTTCCCACTCCAACAAAAGGTGATTGCGCACTCCAATAATTTATCAATTGTAAGATATACTATTCCTCAGTGATCCTATCCCTTTGTAATTCCTTTTGCTCTCTTTTACTTTTTCCCGCGTTTCCTTGACTAACCGTACACATAAAAGCAACAAAATGTAAAAAATTGTTGTCTATGCGGAACACTTAAATTATTTGATTTTAGTCGTATAGACATAGCAAATACTGTCATAAAAATTCAGATTAATTGAATTGGAATTTTCCATTGTCCTAATCTGGCTCGGGGTACAGGACTAGAAGGACCATATATTAATTGATACACCAGGACATTTAGCCGCAATCGTGTTTCTTCAGATTTGATACCAAATTTGCATTATTTTAATTTTCATAAATAAAAAATTCTTATACTGTTGTATTGTAGTACGGAGTTCCTATTCACACAAACAAAACACACCAGCAAAGTGCCATGAACCATAAAGACTTCCAAATAGTTTTGGTATCGGCGTCGGGTATATTATTTGAAGATGTCATGTATGAATTTATTGAAATACAAGTTTGAGATGAAGTATTGAGATTTTAGATTAAAATGTGATTAAAACATATATTTATGACCTAATAGAACATGCATGCCCCCATAACACTTTCTTTATTTTCTCTTCAGAGAAAATAAAAACAATAATTTTGTACGAAATTAAAATAAAAAGTAGTGGAGAGATAATTTCATGATTCAAATCAGACAGACACTTTTTCCTTTTCCATTTTTTCAGTGTATAATGATTTTATATATACATACGTACCAAGATAATTGGCTCAACTGGTCACTACTATTGAAATCTTATTATTACACATCATGGCTACATCTTCGCCAGTGTAAACTATGTGAGCCAATTTTGAGTGATGACGTACACATATAAGATAAGCCTCTAACATGACTATTCCTAAATTCTGAAAAAAGAAGATGATCGACAAAAGAAAAATGATTTAGCCGTTAAAATGCACAGGCGTGAAATGTTTGCGTCAATAATTGAATTTCTTTTGTTTTAAATTTAAAAACAACAATAAGTGGAAGACGGGAATGTATGGACCCATGGATACATGCCCATGTGTAATGTGTTTTTATATGTTATTGTCATAATCTTGAAAAGTTGGAAACATATGAAGATGTCTTTGATTTCGATAAAACAAGAATGCGGCGGCTAAGAATTCCCCAAATGTCGCCACCAATTACTCCTAGAACCCACAACTTTATAATCGGCGTTAAATTAAAGACTGAAAAGAGAGAGAGAAGAAGATCTTTACACTGCAGAATGTACATAAGATGCCAAATGAATTGAAGGCGTTCAAAAACAAGAAGAGAGAGGGAGACACACACATTCTGTTTTTTTAATCCTGTTCAATCAACGCAAAAGATTATACAATAGTAGTATTTCTCTTAAACTCTCCCAAGTCAAAACCAAGATCCATATATTATAATCTAACTCCAATTGACATAGTAAAGACACAAAATACATAAAGTGATATGATAAACACTTTGAAACCACCAGGATCCTTTTATATATATTATTAAAAGCACAACTCAAGATAATTTGAGGGGAAAACAATAATTGAGAGAGAGAGAGAAGTTAATTAGCTGCTACTTATTTACACATAATTTGAGGGGAACCAAAACACAATGAAAAGAAAAAAGAAATATATGAAAAATAGTGTTTAATTAATTAATTCGATGGTCATAGTTAAGCTGAGGATACCAAATAAGATTCTGTCTTTCATGCATTAGAATTATACTAGCATATAGCACCATTAATTGCTTTAAACTTTATGAAATCATAAACATCAATCGTTTTTTTCTTCTTCTTATTCTGTTTGCTGGCCCATATGCTTTAATCAGAAGAACAATTAATCCAGGATTCCACCATACCTTGAGTTCTGGCTGCAGTAGTTACAGTGAAGTCTGGTCCCTTCTCTCCATGAAAATCCGATGAAGAAGCTGAGTAGTGTACTTTGCCATTAGTGACTACAGCTCCCTCCCCAATGTCGTTGTAGTTAACAGTGCCACTGAGAGCTCCTCCTCCTCTTCCGTGATCGCAATCATTGTTGGTAATGGTGCCCGTTCTCTGGGCCCATTCCGTTGAAGAATTAGTAGCATTACTCAAGTTGTTGTTGTTGTCACTTGACAATGCTCCCACTCCAACTGATGTTGACGAAACCATGTTCTGATGAAGACATCCGAGGTCGGTGTTAACATGGTCGTGTCTCAGTTCCAGTTCCTCATACAACCCCATTTTGAGATTCGGCGGAATTTCCAAGGAGTGTTGTTGTTGTGTTCTGGAGACAAGAACAGAAGAAGAGTTACCAAGAGTGTACTTGGGATGATGATATGCCTCAAGAGTACTAGTGTCTGGGGTGGTGTTGTTAAAGTTGAAAGGCTGTTTCGCAAGGCCGAAATGCTCAGATAGTTGTTGTTGTTGTTGGTGGTAGTTAATGGAAGTTGAATTAGTAGGAGAGTTAGTTGAAGGTGGTAGTAAAGTGTTGGAAAAGGAGGGAGGAAACGGGTGAAGACTTCGAAGTTGGAGTTTTTGTGCAAAGGGGCGAAGAAGGTAAGGAGGTTGTGTTGGAGGGTCGAAAGGGTTAACGTTAACGTTGGATCTCAAAGTTGGTGTTGCGGTGGAAGCAAAGAGATCCAACCTTGTTCTCGGGAAAGACGAGGATGTGAAGGGTGGTGCTGGGATGCCAGTGAATTCCTGAACCATGGCTCGGAAATTGGTGGTGTCTGTGGTTAGCACAGTGGTAGGTGCACGCCTAGAAGCTCTTGACCGTTTCTTCGGGTTTCGAACCACGTTGCAGTTGTTGTTGTTGTTGTGGGTTTGAATCTGATCATTGTTGGCGGCTGACACTGAAAGCATTAGTCCGCGGGAACCACTTTCTGGAGGCAAGGTAGGAAAAGCACCACTATTGTTCCCTCGTGTTTGACTTGACACAAAAGCTTCGTTATGTGGCGAGGGTACTGAGGATGATGAACAAGGTATCAACCCAACAAGATCGGTTTGGTTTGATTCGGATCTACCTGTTTTGGACCACATCACGTCAAGGTTTAATAGTGATGTTGAACTTTGTGTGATGGGATCCAAGTAGTTTGATAAAGGGTCGAACATGTGGGTGTTTTGGTGATGGTGCTGTTGTTGTTGTGATGGTAGAATAAAGCGAACAACTTGGCTTGGTGGTGGTGGTTGTGGTTGGTTGGTTAAGAACGCAGAGAGTGGTGATGATTCGGCGCGTGAATCGTACTCTTCATCGGCGCCGCTTGAGGATTGCAAGCTCCCGCTAGTGTTGGCCGAATCCATGAGAGCAGAAAATGGAAAGACGTGAGGGAGACAAAGTGAAGAGAGATTCTGATTACTTGCACATACAACAAGTGTGCATTTAAGAAGGTGCTGTGGTAGCTACAGAATGAGGTATGGGAGCGAGACAAGAGAGAGAGAGAGAGAGAGTGAGAGTTTTTTTCTGGTTGTGGAAAGACAAGCTAGTTTTCTTGAGAAAGTGCTTCCTTCCACCCACGTCTTTAAGGGCTCTCTGCGAGACTGCAACTGCCACACAGACACAGTGCTTGGATCACTTTTACTTAATCTGTGTTTGTGCAAAAGGGTAGTGTTACGTAAACAAGGGAATAAACAGCCCACGGATGATCATGCATTTAATATACTTGGTGCAGAGAAGTTGTGAATACAAGTTACTTTGTTTAGGACTTGGGAGGGTAGGAGAAGTCTTTGCTATGTCTCTTGCCTCTTTCTTTGTCCTGGGTTTTGGATTACTTTACTACTACAGATTTTAAAAAGGATGAAGTATTAGGGTTTCAAGTGAAAGAGAAAAGGAAGAGAGAGAAGGAAAAAGAAAAGGATAGTTCTCTAGCCTTTTTCTCCTATAAAAAGAGAGAGAGGCTGCTTCAATTCTGGTAGATATGTGGTTTCACCAGCAAAATATCGGAGTGGGGTAGCTATAGGAATTAAGAGAGAGGCTTTGTGATGGCAGGCTCTTAGTGGTCAACATGTCAAAGTATGTGAGATTTGTGGTTTTGATTTAGAGACTGAAATATGGAGGAAAGACATAATATAGAAGAGTTGAAAAGGTTATATATTATTTATTGAGAACGTTATTGTCTTACTGTTCATATCTTACATTTTGCGGAATAATGAGATGTGCAAGCAACCATATTAGAGTGATGGTTGTTGAATTACATAAAGGTAAGAGATCAACAATATTTGGCTTTCCAAATTGCGCCAAGAAACCACTAAAAATACGTCCATATTGGTAAATACAAGAAACAATTTTTATGTCTTTTTTTATTGATATTCATTATTAAAAAAATGAAGAAATGTGACTTATTTTTTTCCAGTAGCTTTGACCCAGTCAGAAATTGTGATTATAAATTTTTTATAGGGGGAAAATCTGAAAATCTGAGAGAATCTTCCACAGCCTTCTTCTGCTAAAAGACGTAGAAGATAAATCATGATATTTATCAAGTATACCTAATATCTTATATTTTAGTAATTTTACTTTATTTTTTCATGTTAACTCTTTCTTCTTCTTCTTATGATTCGTCTGTGTTAGTTGCCAATACCACCAATTAAGAAGCATATGCGTGGGTAAAAATAATTCCAATTTTATTACCAGGTTCTCAAACGATAGATGGGTGAATCAGTTCAACAACATGCATGTTGGTTCCAACCAACGAAACTTGTAAACAAAATCAACAAAAGTATTCCCTTTTTTTTTTCTTTTCTTTTGTGAGTGTGATTTTGGGAAGGGGAAGCTGTTCAACAATCAAATGACCATCAAATAATCCTCAAAATAATCAACTTGGTTCATAGTGTACATAGATGTCCGTATAGTTTCTACGTGTGAAATATTTATACCCTTTTTTAACTTTGCGATATACCTATATATGCTCTGCGTACCTACGTTTGCCCCGAACAATACCAAGTCTATTAAGCAAAAACATGTACACTAGATTTCTAAAGTTTATTAGGTTGTACATATAATATGTTTGTGATCGATTCCCTGCCTACAACAATTTAAATCCCTTTTCGTGCTAATTGTTTCACCTGTCATCTAAAACTTAGGTTGGGATTTCATCTTAACTTTATAATATGATAGTTTATCCATGTCTTTACTGAGAAAAAATTGTGATAATTCCTGGTCATATACATCGTATAGCAGTTTTTATCTCGGTAATAATGTATGTAAATAAGGCCCAATATGGCAATATGTGCGTCACCGTGTGTGTATGTATACTTGGTTTTCCTTAACGGGGACAACATGGGCCTACTAATCGTCCTTTTTATCTAAAATTTAAAATTCAATATTTTTATCAAAATTAATTATTGTAATTAAACTTTCAGGAAGTTGTGAAATCGAATGCTGCCACAGAGCCACATCAATGGGATTATCTTATATTCTATCACTATGATTAGTCCAATATGAAAGAAGTAAGAACCGTAAGTATATAAAGCAGATGCCATACGGTCATACTACGCTACTTCTATTTTATTTTCTTCTTTATTCTTTTTGCTTTAATTTAGTATTGTGTTAGATACCGAGATTGTGCAGTTTCCTTCCCCAAAAGTATTTTTCAACAACAATATTGATGCACTACACATGGCTCCAAAGGTCCAAAAGAATTACAAATAGAACTGTAGATGGGTTTGAGTATAAATATGCATTAATCTGCCCCCAAACTGCAGAACTAAGTATGTCTGGTTTATGTTGCTTGAACATGTAACTAGTTTAATTTGTATTACTGGATATGTCACCAAGCGATGAATCTAAGAAAGGTTTTGGAAATGATATTGATGGGACCTCTAATCTAATGTACATTATTGTCAAATGGACAGCAATTGGAGTCGTGGACATACCCATTGTTGTCTGATGATGATGCTGGCCGTTCGATTCGCTTGTTGATCCCTGATGAACATATTTATCACCCATCTCTTCTAATGAAATAGAAGGAAAAACAAACTTAATATTGTGTTTGGTTGAGAATGCAAATAAAATATATATTTAAATTAAAATAAAATGTAAAAAATATGCATGTGTAAGACCCACTGAGTTCATCTTATTTTTTCTCTATTTTCTCCTTTCTCCTCTATCAAACAAATAATACCGTGCCCGTTGAATGGCGTTGATGCATGCGTGTGATGGTGATGTTTTCCTAAACTTACGTAAAATGTATTTAATTTTGATATAAAATATTATAAGAAAATATATTTATATACCAAGGACATATTATTAGATGTAATTATAATAATAGTAATTATAATTAATGATTTTAAATTCTATAACTGATTATTTTAATTGTTAATAAGGATAAAACCCTTAATAATAGTAATTTTTGGAACATATTTGTATATAAAAATATAGTATTTATTGACGTATCAACTAACATATTTTTATTAAAATTTAAATTAAATAATTAATAGTATATTAAAAATTCAAAATAATATTAAAAAATTATTCCTATAATTATAAAATATAAATTTATTATTTGTGCTAGTCATGCGACACTAGCTAACTAAGTTAGTATGGTAAGAAAATACATTTATATATACCAACTTCAGTACATATATAATTCATCAATTTCCTTAAAAAGTTATTCATAACCTAAAAATTAATCCGAAAACACTCCTATGAAAAAGAAAAAGAAAACACATTTATTTACCAATTTCATGTACACAATACATTCGATTGTCATCAGTTAATAAACCACGAATATAAAATAATAAAACTGATGAAGAAATATGTAAAATTGAATTATTAAATCTTAATAAATTTAATTAGAACGGATTGACAATATAAACTATAAATATAAATAACTAAATCAATGATGACATATGTAAAGTTACAGTATTGAATCTTTTATATACCATTTTTAATGAATTTAATTATAATAATATAATTTTTTTATTAATATGCTATATAACATAGCAATAAATTGTTTTATATTATTATATATTCATGAATTGATTTTTAATTTAAGAATTTCTAATTAATTGGTACTATATTTTTAGAAAGTTATTTTTTTTTTTGTATTTAAGGCAAAAGACTTAAATTTAAAATCACTATCTGCTGGTAAGAACAATTCGGTCCACATATTGAACGATGTATAAATTATACAATGATAATATATCATAAAAGAAATGATATAACGGGGATTCTATATAGCTTTAATTAGTGCATGATGGTGAGTAAAAAATTGATTAAAGGGAGAGAGAAATGACATTCGAATTACCCCGATATATTCCCCAAATCGCCATGCCTTTTCACTGTTTAATTTTTAGCAAGACGTAGGCGAATATTTTCTTGCCTCTCATCCCCTTTTCGGTGGCTATTATTTTCCACCATCTGTCAACAATCAATCAAAACAACTAAATAGATGGATACCAGAATAGCTGAAAAACATATGTATGTGTGTGAGGATGATGGATGAGAAAAACGAGACTAATCAAAGGTTAAGAAAATTTGAAAAGTAATCCCCCAAGAAAGAAAAGAAGAAGAAACAAATATTTGGTCAATTTTTTATGTTTATTTATTTTGTGTTGTTTTCTAAGGTGCGACCATGCTGTACGTAAACTGCTAAAGCCAAATTGGACGAATGTAGAAAGGTACGTAGAACAACCATACGAGGCGATAATGCAACTATTCGAATATTCCCGTACTACTATTTGAAATTAAATATTATCATATATATTATGTATGGAAGATCATTTTTCAATTTCCTCACTTGAATTTCTTCGTTTGTTTTTGTTCAATTTTGTTTTCGCTTTGTTCCCGAGAAGGAAACTTTGTCACAGGTGATGCACACCACAGATATTTAGAGATCAAGCCAAATTTCCTTATTAATATATGATATGCTTTTACGTACCTAACCTAACCACGGAAACAATTTGAAATTTAAGATGCTTCAAACACGTGATTAGACAGCACTAACTATATCTTTTTCTAATTTTTTTAGTATTGTTTTGCAGTTTAATTTTTTTAAAAAAACTTATTAATTGCATTTAAAATTAACAATAGCAATTAACATTACTGTTATAAGTCACTCGATCAGTTGTAACTTGCACATTCACAGGCAAGCTGAATGATCAATAAACTTAGAAAAACAAAATTTAAGCAAAGTGTCAACTTACAAACCCACGGTTTCATCTTCATTAAGAAGAAAAAAAAACACAGCCGTACGAGCTAGAAATTTAAAATACTTTGGGTTGTGGAATCTATTTATATGTTTGTCATATGTAATGCCATAATCTATATATATTGAGATTAAGAAAATCAACAAATATTTCTGAGGGAACAAAACCTTCTTAGAGAATGCATTGCATGAATATTAATCTAATCGCATGTGTTCTCGTAAAAACAATAGCCGAGAGGGTTCTTAACGGTTGAGTTTTGTGTGATCCTTAAGTTCTTTTATCTCTAAGAGAGTGTTTTATCTCTAAGAGTGTGTTTGGATGGAGTAATTTAAAATTTAAAAAAAAATTAAATTTAAAAAATTTCAAATACTTCAATTGAAATTTTTTTATTTTCAAAATTTTGTGTTTGGATAAAAAAATTAAAATTATGAGGATGAAAAAAAAGAAAAGATATAATTAGTGTGTTAATACGTGTTCCTCTGTGCTCACATCCGATTAATATTTTCTTAATTGATATTGTTAATTGTTTGTTAAAGAAAGATGTAAGAAGAGAATTTTAATTTCTCATCAATTAAAATTTTAAATTTTTAATTGTTTAAAATTCTGTTTTAAAATTCTAAAATTTTAAATTTTTTATAAAAATCATCTAAATAATGAATTCTAAATTACAGAAATTCAAATTCTCTTATAAATTACTTTCTTCGCTTAAAATTTTCTAAAATTCAAAAGGTATATTCTAAAATTTTTAATTAGTGCATGATGAAAGTGCATTTAAAAGTGTTGGTATATTCATTTTGGTAAAGTCGTAAAATTCGAAAACACACACACAAATTAAAAAAAAAAAAAATAAGAGTACAAGTGAGACCCTCTCCCTCCAGTGCCGGGGATGGTGGAAGAGATACCTTAATGATGATGATGCACGAGAGGTAACAGCCATTTTCTTGATTTATAGATTTGATATGAAGATAGTGATATGAATAGATAAATATATATAATTTTCAATTTGGGAATACGACTGAAATTTGAAGCAGTTGATACCAGTCGCCATTTTGACAAGTCCAATGCCACCTAACAATTTTCCTTATTCTTTTTTTCTCCTTCCCGTTAACCTTATCAGCCCTTTCTTTTGGGGTACGTTAAACTATTCTCAATTTATTTGATTCAAACGCTTGCTGTATTAAGGAGGCACTCGAGATTTTTGGAAATTTTAGTGTTAGATAATAAATTGTAATTGACAGAAATATAAAAAGAAAGTTAAGTGGTGGAAACTGAAAGACCAAAGCCACATTACAAGTCTATGTAGTGGGTGTGGTGGGGTCTGTGGTCCAACCATTTGGTTATGGTCATGGTAGTTTTAATGTGTAGCACTAAAAAATGTTTTTTTTTTCCTTTTATGTAAGTAAAACGTTATTTTCTGACAAAAAAAATAGTCCTTTAGAGAAAATTAATTTTCTAATGCGGTTATTATATGTTTATACTAGTAGTATGATCTACGCTAATAATATGCACAACTGTTTTCATTAAATCAATGGATAAATATATAATATTTATTAATGTACAAGTTTAACGATCAATTCTTTTGTTAGAATCAATACAATAACTATGTCATATATTAAGGAGGAAAAAGTTATTTGTAAGGTTTACTCTCATGAGTGTAATCTTTGTTTAAAGAAAAATAAATGCTTAGTATAAATATTAATTATACATATATAATAATAGTATTGTATTAAAAGACAATCTCATTAATATAAAAAATATATATTTTTGTATATATATTATAATTCTAATAAGACTATCAAATTAATTTTAAATACATACACATATGTAAACACCCAATTTTGTCCGCTTTTCTTACTATTTTATTTTCTAACTTGAAATAAATAAATTGCTCTTAATTGCTAGAATTGGATCATTCCATAGCTGAGCCCAATGCAAGATATGCAACAAAAAATAATGAGAATAATAAAATAAGCCGAAGCATCTTGGGCCAACAAAACAGCACTCTCAATGTCCAATGGGTATTGCTAATGGCACTACCCACATGGGTGCACACTTTAGTCGTATCCTGCAATTGCCCCTTGAGAAATCAACAGAATCTTATTTCCGTTTTTGTTATTTGATTTCACCCTCAAATAACATAACGAAATGATAATTTCGTTCTATTATTTTACTTTCGCTCTTCATGGTACAACAAAAATTTGACTTTGTTGTGTTACTCATCCTATAGCACATGTGAAATTGTATTTCCGTTGTGGGTTTTTTTTTCTGCACATTGGTTTATGCTGTTTTCTTCCCAGCATCGCTCCACTGCTGCGGCCCATGGGGTGCCTATGTTGTTGTGTGTTCCCTTACTCCACTTTTTGTCTCTTATTGTTGCATTGCTATTCAACTTCAGCGTGATTGTTTACCTCATTTCAAGTAGATTGAATTCTGTGTTTCATTCCATTTAACTGCAGCCAGCTGCTGTTCTAGGATTTGCCGGGCTTGCAGCTTTTTTTCACTACAATGATGAGAGGAGAGCGGTTCCCAAAGGTATTTGCAATCTGGTATTCTCAATTGATATCTGCTTTGAAGAGTTCGGAGTTCAATTATTTGGTGACAAGTGTTTGTTTTTATCTGTACCCTTCTTTAATTATTATGCCCTTTCATCATGAGAAAAATTAGATGTTATTCCTTTCTTATATTTTGTTGCTAGGCATGTTTTCTTGAGTCTAGTTTACACCGAAAGGGCATTCTTACAGGTTTCTGATTGATAGTGTCAAATATGGTTATGATAAAGGAGGTCAGAGGGTCTAAGTATATCAGTAATCTGGCATACTGGTTATAAAATTTCAGTGGTGTTTCATGAACTTTGGAGTAAGGGTCTAAGTATATGTTAGAATTAATTTTGGAAATATGACCTGATGGTCTTGGCTTTATGGCACTCTGTTAAATCCGTTGATGCAATTTATGAACATGCAAGCATTTTGCAGATGGGAAACTTTCCACGGTCAATTTTGACATGACATACGATGAGTAACATCAGAGTGTCTAAAAAAGACGAGCTATGCACCTTTTGCTCATTTTTTGCTTAGTTATTTACTTATATCATTAAGTTTTTTATCGCAGCATTGTACCAAATCTATCAAGTCACTATTAGTGTCATTTAATGATTAGGCATGTGAATGTGTATATGTATTTGGGGAGAGTCTTTGCTTAATTGCCAGACAAACACATTTGACTAGATGCTCAGTTCCTCTTAGTTTAATCCAACTCGGTTTCTTTTTGTTGATGAATCCAATTTGAAAAAGAGTCAAAAGAAATGGTTCGATCCTCTTATTTTTATTTCTCGAATGGAGAGATCCATGAATTGGGATCCTAATGCATATAGATACAAATGGTCCAATGGGAGCAAGAATTTCTAGGAACATTTGGACTATTTCATTTCTTAACAGAATAACCGTTTTCAAGTAGTGTTCGATCAATTACAAATTAATCAATATTCAATTGATTGGTCTGAAGTTATCGACAAAAAAGATTTGTCTAAGTCACTTTGTTTCTTTTTGTCCAAGTTACTTCTTTTTTTGCCCAAGTTTCTTCCCTTTTTGTCTAACTCACTTCCTGAAGGTTCTAATTTATGTCTCAATGATAAAATGTTTCTATTTGTTCTTCATATGTATCTGTGAGCTACATATGCTTTGATGAGAATATATGGTAAATTATCAAGAACAAATCATTACAGCAGAATGTAGGGTGGATATATAATCTGTTACATTTTTGCAACAAGATTATTCCAATACATAAAGGAAGTGGTCATGACATCATTATTTGCTACTTCTTAATTCTTAATGAAGATCCTTTTTTTGTTGTGTTAAAACTGTATAATCTCTTCTTTGCAAAGGTTTCTGTTTTGCAAAGTAGGCAATTGTTGGGACTTGTAACTGGAGCTTGGGATAGATCCCAGTCCCATTGCTTTATGACTTCGTTGGTTGGAATTTTATTGTCTAACCTGACCTGTGACTTGCAAATGTAAATCCTGCAGTTGAGTTGATCAGGTCAATACTTTGTAAGAATTACACATACTCGACTAAATTTTGTCCTTGCTCTTATCCAAGATTATTCATAGAATCACTTGTGACTTCTGGGTGAGATGGTTTCATTTTCATTTTGAAGTTGTCAATTTCCAGGTTTAGTCATCAAAGTTTAGCAAGTTATCGGATTACATTAGTGTGTTCCCAATATAAGTTTGAAAGTATGTTTTATTTCCATTGTCCTAATTTCTTTATTTCTTGGATCAGGTCATCAGGGTGGTGGCCTCAGAAATGTTGCCAATGGACCCATAATTGGGGGTCCATTTACACTAATTAATACAGAGAAACAGGCAATTACAGAACATAATTTTCTTGGGAATTGGGTCCTGCTCTACTTTGGCTATACCTCATCCCCCGATTTTGGGCCAGAGCAAGTCCAAATTATGGCCAAGGCAATTGATATATTAGGTTTGGCACTTAAATCTCAGTTTCCTGTGTTATAAGTTTCTTTCTCTGGCTTAACCTTAATATTATGTATTTTATTTGGATAAAGAATCAAAACAGAATCTTAAGATTCTACCAGTATTTGTTTCCACTGATCCTCAACGTGATACGCCCTCACAACTTCGTGCCTACCTTAAAGGTTAGATTGTCTTGCTGGCAAAACTTCATTTTTAATTACTTCAAATTTTAGCTTTGGTCAATTATGCTTTATGCTTGATATTCAGGTGTGCTTATGATAGCTGAGGTAGGGGGTGCCAACACAGTTGGTATGTCCTACCTCATTGCCATTCCTTAGTTCACCTTTCCAAAATGCTCTACCCTTTTGGCTTTGCCCTACTAACTTTTCTTGTCTATCTTTCCCTCTGTTGTGTTGCAGAGTTTGACTCAAGAATCATAGGATTAACTGGACCTGTTGCAGCTATTAGGCAGATGGCTCAAGAATATTGTTTTTACTTTAAAAAGGTAGAAGAGGATGGCAGTGATTATCTTGTTGACTGTTCTCACAACATGTATGCACTTGTTCTACCCTTATTCATCCTTCTGTAGCTCTGTATGGTTGCATTTAAACATGGATATAAACTGTGTTAAAACAATCAGGTATTTGCTGAATCCTAAAATGGAGGTTACGAGATGCTTTGGTGTCGAGTATAATGCAGAGGAGTTGTCAGAAGTGATAGGGAAAGAGCTGAACAGAAACCCCTCTTAATACTTTAGATGCAGCCTGATATTACTTTTTACCCACGCTTCTATTTTTCTTTTTCTTCTAATTGGATCACAGAATCATTTACATTTGACGAATTAAGTTTTACTTTAGAGGATTGGATTTAGCTCTGCTTTATTTTCAACTAGACTTGCAGAAAATTGTAGTGGCAATCTGAGCTTCATTTTAAGTTTCGCGGCCATTTAGTTTTTGGGTAACATCTTAGATGGATGTTTTATACTTGAATGTTTTCACATCCACCGTCATCTAACAAGCACTTTGGTTTTAGTTTGCTAGTCCTATTCCTGGACTTCGTTTCTTATATGCCACCTATTAGAAGTTTAAGCTAGTTAATTATGAAAACTACAATCGCATGAGAACTATAGATGTAAATTTGACCATTAAATCCTATGTAAAAGTATAAAATAAAGTTGTGATATTTTAAATGGTTATGCAACATTTTAATCTTAAAATATTTATATAAAATTGTATTGTTAAGATAGTTTCATTAACCCGTAATACAATGTATAATAAGAATATAAAATTGTACATTTATATTCTTATTCTATTAGGTTTAGTCAATTGCATGGATTATAGGATGTGATGTAATTGGACTCAGTTAAGAACTGATTTTTTAGAGATATTTTATTGTGAAAATTCTTCTAATAATTTTCTGTAATGTTCTTAATCTCTCTTTAAGGGTTTTTGTTACCTTTTCAGCTTTAGTTTTGTGATTACAAGTCAAATTTTATGTCTTCTTGAATCCATCGTCTCAATCCTTGTTTATCAATGAAAACTTTAAAAATATTAGTTCTTATTTTTCCCCCTTTTCATCTTTAATACATCTTACTTGTTGACATTATCACGCATGTTCTTTCCTCTTGTTTTTCTTGTATACCAAAGTTTAAATACTATTAAGTGTCTATCTCAGCTTTTTCTCCAACTTATTTGACAAATGATGTTAATATTTTTCTGAATAAATCTGTCCACCGTCTCCAAAGATTTATCAAAATACCAATTAAAAAATGGAAACACTACAGTTTGTTTAAGGGTCGATGTAGCGACTCAAACCATGCAGCAAGTTAATTACATATAACTATAATATTAATACTCATAATCTATCGTGAGGGTTCCTTCCCATGACCGGGTCTCTGGGTTCCTGCCATAATGAAACAAGCATCTGAAAAAAAAAATTAACTCATTTGGGTATCATTACTCTATGTCCCCTTTAGGTGATGCAATTTCATATGACCTTTCCAACTGCAAGAAATAGAAAAGGAAGAAATTTTGTTTCCTAGGAGTTCCTCCAGGATCTAGGATTGAAGTTGGTGCTGTGTTTCAATGTTCGATTTTCACATGGTTTGGTTGGAGATGTTTGAAGTCATCATTTTATAGAATCAATCTTTATTTGTACAACCATTTTATAGTCATCATTTTATAGAATCAATCTTTATTTGAAGTCATCATTTTATAGAATCAATCTTTATTTGTAAGGAAAATGAAGACATTTTCCTTGAATTCTGATTTCTGGGCATGTAGTATACTAAGAGATTCAACCAGCCAACCAATCTATTAAAATCTAATCTCCCTTAGAAATATAGTAGTCCTTTATCATCATCATCTTAACGAAGCATCCTTTAACATAAGCAAAAAGACAAACAATCCAAACCATTGGAACATGGGAAACAACTCCCCACAGAGAAAATGTGGTTGTGGTGGTTTCATAAATGGAGTATTCTGGCGCTCTCCTCCCAACAACAACAACAATGCCAACAATTTTGAAAAGTCATCAAACGCCCCTGACAGAAAAAAAAGATCAAGGTGGCTGTGAAGATGTAACTTTCTCAGGAACAGCTTCATCTAATAACTCTTCAGCTCGTTCTGGCTCCAAGCCTCTCCACATGCCAAACCCTGTTGTTAACCGAACCCACCAAAGGAACCATCCCAAAGTGTCACCTAGGGAGGGCTATGTCAACAGTGGAAGAAGGGTCCCTAAAGAAGCAATTGGTATTTCTGGTGAACTTGAAAGCATGATCACCGATCGTCAAAAGGGAAGCAGCTCCCTTGTTCGTGCTTCTTCTAGCAACGTGATGATGTTTGGTAATTTAGGTAACCTTAGGCAAGGAGGGAACACAAATACCTATTCTCAGAACCCTGTTGCTAGTGGAAGATACACAAACCAAACGGTGGAGAATGTAAGTAAAGGAAACAAGGAACAACCGGGTTCTCTATTTCAGGGTCGTGTCCACTAGAATGAACCCCAAACAGTTAAAGATAATGGGCAATGAGGATTATAATAATGGAAGATTTCAAGACGCATTGGCTCTTTACGATGCTGCAATTGCAATTCACCCTAATAAAGCTTCCTACAGGAGCAACAGAAGTGCAGCATTAACGGCTCTAGGGAGGCTTCTGGAGGCTGTGTTTGAATGCAGAGAAGCCATTCAAATAGAGCCTCGTTATAAAAGAGCTCATTACCGATTGGGAAACTTGAACATGAGTGACCTCACACGAGAAAAAGATGGTGATTGCAGAATATACTCCTTCCAACTCTTCTATTTTTTTTTTCTTTCTTTCTTAATGGTGTTGTCACTAATTGGTAGTTTCTGTTTGCCTACAGATTAGGAGAAATGGATAAGGCTCTTTATCATTATAAACAAGCAGGACCAGAGGCTGACACAGACCAGATTGCTAAAGTCAAAAAAATTCAGGTCCATTTGAACAAATGCACCGAGGCACGTAGGCTAGGAGATTGGAACAAGTTGATTAAGGAGACCAACTATGCTGTTTCATTTGGTGCAGATTCTGCCCCACATGTTAGCTACTAGCCTCTATTACATGAGAAATTATTACATGATCTAGAGTCATGTAATAATTTCTGAGTTATATGTAATGTAAATATTGATTGAGACCATAGACATATGGTAGTCTTGAATCATGTAATAATTTCTCCTGTTACACATTGAACTCTGAAGATCTTTCCCATGATTGATCACACGCACATGCATTTCAATCATGCTGATATATGACTCTGATTGTGGCTTTACTTGAAGATATTTGCATTGCAAGCCGAGGCATTTTTGATGCTCCGTAGGCACCAACATGCAGAAGAAGCAATGTTGAAGGGATCTAATTTTGATGTGGATCATTGCATCCAGTTCTTTGGACCTATTTGCAATGCAAATACATTGGTGACTCAGGCTTGGGTTCATTTGGCTGCTGGCAGGTTAATGTTTCGTTTCTAATTGAAAAGCAGAATGTTTCTTAATCTCTGTCTATTCACACAATAATATACCAGATTTGAAGATGCCTTGGTTGCAATTCAGCGAGCATCTAGGCTTGATCCAAATAATAATGAGATTAAGAAGCTGATGAGGTAGGCTAGAGCTGTGGCCGCTGCTCGATCAAACAGAAACGAGCTTTTCAAGGCATCCAAATTCTCCGAAGCATGTGTTGCCTATGGAGAGGGGTTAGAGAATGATCCATATAACTCGGTTTTGCTATGCAACCGAGCTGCATGCAGATCCAAAACAGGCCAACTTGAGAAGGCCATGGAAGATTGCAATGCTGCTCTTAGCTTGCATCCATCTTACAGCAAGGCTAGGCTGAGAAGAGCAGATTGTAATGCCAAGGTAAAAATAGAAAAACACTTAAATAAAGTTCCTTTATTTACTTACATAATGCAATGCACTTTTAACATTTTTATGTGCTTAATTTGTGTATTATGTTTATGATATGAATGTAGTTGAAAAGATGGGAAACTTCAATACAAGACTATGAAATATTGCTTAAAGAGACACCGGAGGATGAGGAATTAAGAAGGACTTTGTTGGAGGCCAAGAGCATTTTATCCAACAGCGAGGTGAATGAAGGTCAACACTAATGAAGTAATAGACTTATATAAAGATAGTTTAGAGACATGTTTGGTGAAGATATGAAAAATGAAGCGTGACAAAAAAAGGTGATAACAGGAAAAAGGGCCCTAACGTGCCTATTTGTCAAGGATGACAGAAAAAGCACACTTGTTGTCAATGATCAATACTCAAATCCTTTGTAGAAAAAGGATAAAGCACGTTGTGGAGGAGGAACACTACGGGCCCGTTGACAAGGGAAAGGTGCAGCATAAAGTATCAATGAATTATTTCTAAAGTTGAACTTGAATCCATCAAGTGAAGGTACAAATTTACTTATTTTATATTGAGATTGAAGTTTAAATTAAATTAGTCGGAGATAGTTGATAACATCTCGTATTATGCCATAAATAAAATGATTTTAAACAAACATAAATATTTAAGAGAAGATATATTAATAAATATATTTCATCTCTAAAAATAAAGAATAGAACTTGTACGCATTTGTTTGATCTTTCAGTCTCTTTTCTCTTTTAAAAAACTTTCTAGACTCATGATTCTAAAAAAATCAATCTTCACATAAACCGGAGGGATAATCGATCTGGTCAAGACATTGATTTAAGAATTAATGGTTCAACGTGAGTGAACTTGGTTTTAATAAAATATATATTTTTTAATATTTTAATATAATATTCAAATAATATTGAAAAAAACACATAATATACATAAGTTGATAATAATATAAAGTAAAATTCACTTAAGAGTGTCATAAATTATAATATTTTCTTTAAACTAAACTAACGTTGTTTTGAAAGTTAAAAAAAAAAAAAAAGAGTTTTAAGCGAAACTAGTTAATCGAATGGATTTATTGGTTTTTACCGGTTTTTTATGAATTGGATTAGACACGTAGCCGGTTTTCAATCGAATTGGCCGGTCAGATTTGATTTTCAAATCAGTGATAAAAACTCCAAAATTTAGGTTGGTTTGTTAATTGGCATGCTGGAATGACAATGAAATAAAGATATTTACACAAACTTACACTAAAGCATTTCTTTTTATATATTCACATGTAAATTATTAGAAAATATTTTTATTTGTAACTTTTGAATAATAATCCAGCTTGTGCTTACACATACAAGTTTCTTTTTCAGTGTCCGGGGAAAGGCACTTCCCTTGTTTCTTGTATTCTTCAATGTAGCACTAGACAACCTCGGCCACTTAAGTAAATGAATAAATTATACCGGCAACTATATTTACTCTCGAGACACGTTCTCATTAGAGTGTGTTTACTGTTTTGTTTTCCACTAATGCGAAATCCCGAATATGTAAACAGAAAAGTACTAATATCTAACGTTTTATGAATTTCAACAAAAAAATCAAACGCATGTTTATATGAAGTTATATCCATTGTTTCTCTTGTGAACGTTTATGCGTAATTTTGCTCGCTAATCATTTCCAACGGCACTATATGTAATCTTGATGACAAAAATTGCAGTTTATCATTGAACAACGAGTTTAACGTGATTGATTCAATCATAAATCATCATTTAAATTATTTTTAAGATTATTATTTTATTAATGGCATTACATTAAGTTTGTACTGATAAAAGGATTATTTTTTAAAATATAAAAAATCAAAATGAAATTTAAAAAAAAATATTATGATAAAAATCAAATAAATTATTTAACCAGTTTGGAAAAGATAAAGTTGAGCAATAAATAGTAGACTAGCATTGAGTCATTATGCATAGTAGTACTTTCATCCAGATCACCGATTATTATTCAAGTACTAAGGTGATCTGGGACAACTCAAGCTAGGATTCGGATCTGTTTCTCAATATTAATAAATACACTGAAATCACGTAAAACAAAACACCAGCGACTCAAGCAAGTGCACTCAAAATAGAGAAGGCGGATCCGGATCCGGATCCGGATCCGGGTCGCTCCGAAACGGGGCGGGCCTGATCCAAGCTGTAGGGGCAGTGGTTCCTAACGGCCCAAAGCAGGTAAGGCGAAGTGTCGAGAGCGAGCCACTGCTCCACCTCGTACTGCTCCTGACCGCACGAGAGGTGGGGCCCAGTGGAGGTGACCTGGACGTAGTTAAGGTACCAGCCGTGATGCGAACCCGAGCCGTCTGAAGTAACGTTAACGGCGCAGACGGGTCCGTTAAGACAGGGTCCCCTTCCGCTGAAGATGTCGAGGTTGCCGCGCTCGAAGTAGCTGTAGCCCTTGCCCATCAAGCCGCCCCATGCTTCGATGTTTTTAATGTAGATGTAGTAGCCGTACTTGTCGTACAGCTTCAGCCCGATCTTCGAGTCCGTTCCCCCCTTCAACACCGAACCGGTTCTAACGTAGGCCGTGTACACACAATCGTAGTCGCTGTCGCTCTGCATTATATTTTATGAGATCGCGAAAAGTATGAGTTAGTAGAAGGAGAAAAGCGAGTTCTTACCGATCTAACGGTTGCGGCGATGCAGAGTGAGAACAGGAGGAGGAGAGAGAGACTCTGTGTTGCAGGTGCCATTTTTTAATCCAAGTGGTGATGAGGCCAATGCCATAGCTTCTGATAAATAGAGCCAGCCAGCCAGGGACACATGATTCATCATTCTCCTCAATCAAATTATTAAATTACTATCAGATTCGCATTCTAAGCAAAATTTCTATACCAAAACAAGTCGTTAACGTATGACACCTAACAAAATTACACATACTAATCAAAACAATCAAATATATTTTTCGTCTTTAATGTCTTTGTTTGTTATTTTGCTCCGTATATTTTTTAACAACCGGTCAACGTTTTTATTTTATTTTTTTCCATCTAATATTCTAGTCCTACTTTTTAACATCAACTAACTTTGAATATTGTTTTAGAAAACAAAATGAATACATCAAGATTTATGCTAGGTTTCGTTGTATGAAAAAGAAAAAAAAAAACAGAAATAAGAAAAATATTTAAATTAAAATAGAGAGAAAGAAATGTGAGACCTATATTATTTTTTAAATTAATTTCCTTTGAATAGTAACTTCTTCTCCGCAACCAAATCATCCCTTAATGAATTCTATAATTAGTTTTGAGACAACAAATATCTTTTATTTTTTATTAAAGTGTTATTAGTATAAATTGAAAACGAATTCAGAATAAGGTTGAGTCACAAGGAACAAAAACTTATTCTTTTAAAAAATGTTTCTATTAAAACAAATTAAGATATATATCATAAAAATGTAAGTTTTTGTAAAAGAGATCAATCAACTAAGTTTAAACATATCTTATAAAACAAAAGTGTAAATTTTCATATTTATAATTTAACTAATTTAAATCTTTAACTTTTTTATATATTACTTTAATGCTTAAATCAGGGTTTATTTATGGATTATAAAATTAAATTAACATTTGAAGTCTTTCGGGACAGGAGTATCTTTATGCATGTCTAATTTGTATATTTTAAGTGTTTTTTTTTTTACTAGATTTGTATATTCCTTTGGTGTTAATTAAGTGTTCTTGACAAAAAAGTTAAAGACTAATTATTATAATTTGAAAATTTTAAATTTTTAAATACACGTATTTAAACAATTTGTACTTTCTAACATCTGGTATGTGAGATAACATGCAATATTGAGAAATATCTTGAAGAAAAATCAAGACTCATCACAAAAGCATAATGTCAATTCAGAAATAGAAAACAACTTGAAAAATGTAGAAATCTAATAAATAGTTTCAGACAGGAGAGAGAAATTAAAAGTAAGTCGTTTAAAATTAAAAGTAATTTAAATAATTAAAAAATTGTAAAAATGTGCAATGAAAATGAAGAAAATTGAATTTAAAATGAAATTTGAGAAAGAAGAGTATGAAGAACAATGCAAGTTAAAATGTGCTGATGCAAAAAAAGTGCCACTTTAAAGAAAGTGATGAAAATTAAATAAAAATTAACAATATATATAATTGGATTTATCAACTTTTATAAAATAAAATAAAATTATATGACAGTATTTGGTGTCTGACTCCAATATATGAACTTGTGTGGATTAATTTTTCTTTCGCTAAATTAAAACTTTATTAATAGGCTTAGAAGCCTATAGGAAAATTGATACAAGACATATATCAATATGTAAGGCGTTAGAAATGAAATTAGGAGCTACATAAAAAATGTTGTATCACACTAAAGACCCAAATCATACTTAAGCCAAAACATCAACTACTTGATTTGTCTTATGCAACACATGAACATGAGTTCTATACTGATGATGTTGTGAATTGTTCTCACGAAGTTAATTATAACAAGGATGTAATTGACAACGACCTCATTACTATCTAAGAATCAAAGTAGGCAATAATATATCAAAAACCTCTATTACAAGCTAACTTCAAAGTCATGAAAACCTCTATCCAAGTTCTGCAGCATATTAGGGTTCTTAATTGACTAAATGTCATTTTTAATCTTTTATGCTTTAGTTTGTTTTTTCTTTTTGATCTTTTAATTAAGTTTTAGAAGTCTTATTTTAATTTGGTTATTTTAGAGTTGAACTTACATATGATAAGTATTATGCACGGTTAAATTACTTAAGGAAAATTACACCCACCCTATTTTTGAGATCTTCTTGAATGACAAATAAAGCCGTAATTAAAATAACCATCATTTAGTAATGATTAATATTAATTAACATTTGCCTGTATTTCTATATTAGATTGTTTTTTACATCTTGGGAGAAAAGAGAGAACAAAGCTAATAAAAACAACGTGATAAAAAATATATATAAGGTGAACATGAAAATCAAATGAGAGTAATTAATTTTCTTTAAATTTTGCTAAAGTGGATGAACAAGAAAATTAATAATTGGCAGTTGGACGGTTGGTTAACATATATATACAACATCATTTTTGGTTGTAGTTATTACTTGCTACAAGTATGCTAATTACACTCAAAGCACAAAAACAGACATAATTCTTATACGCACTAAAAATAGACGAGTTCAGAAAACTAATCATGCCATAACGGTTCTTAATAATCAAAAGTTAACAACCTAGAATTAGAGCCGATATAGACACACACACCCGTCACCCGTCATAAGAAAGCTGTATGAAGTCCCAAGAAATAACAAAATGTCTCCATGCATGCGCTGTGCGCCTGTGTTTTCCGCGCTGTCACAACCCCTAATATCTATTTCAAACCCCTAAGCCCCCAAACTAATTCTCTTCGCATGCAAGCAATCGTTAACTCGTCCAAGAAGAAGCCGCGTAGTCATTCTTCTTCACACTGCGCGCGCGCGTGCGATTGCTTGCATGCCAATGGAGGGTCACGCCGACGTCTCCGCCACATTTCCGCCGCCTCCTGGCCACCACGGCGCCGACACGTATATCGTGCAGCTCCCGAAGGACCAAGTGTACCGCGTGCCGCCACGCGAGAACGCGTTGATCGTGGAACAGTACCGCAACCCGGCCACCGCGAAAAAAAGACGCGGCGGTTGTTGTTGCTGTTGCAGCCGTCGTGCCTTCCTAACCGTCGCTCTTATCGTTGTGGCAATCGTTGCCGTCGTTGGCATCACGCTGGCCACGTTGTACTTTATTTTCAGCCCCTCGGGTCCCAAGTTTACTGTCTCCCATGTGGCCGTTAATAGGAACAAGAGCTCGCGGGCGGTGCCGCAGTACGAGGTTTCGTTGAGGGCGAGGAATCCGAACGAGAAGTTGGCGATTGAGTACCAGGATGGGGACGTGTCGCTGTTGTTCGATGACACTAAGGTTGCCGAGGGGAAGTTTCCGACGTTGGAGCAAGGGCGAGGTGAGGCGAGTGAGGTTACGGTTGAGCTGACCGGATCCAGTGGAGCGTTGCCCAGGCGAATGAATGGTGGGGACGCAGCCGTGGATTTGAAATTGGAGATGAAACTTGCGATAAGGATAAGAACCGCGGGACTCGAAACGTGGGCCATGAGGTCCGATGTGGCGTGTGAGTTTAAGGTCAGCGCTCTCGGGAACGACACGCGAGTCTTGTCACAGCAATGCGATACCAAGTTCAAGCAATATTAATTTAATTAATTGGAGAATATTGGTTAATTAACGATTAGGATCATGGGATATGTATCTTATTGTTGTAGCGGTGATTGGATGATAAAAAAAAACATGGCAAACAGTTCAATTAAACCATGAAGTCATCCTTCTCTGTTTTGTAATTTTAATAATTATTTCAAAAAAATATTTAATTAAGTGGATAAGTTATGACAATTAATTTAAATTTTGAAATTTAAATTTCCAATTAATATCAATAAAAATGAAAATCAAGAGAGAAACAATGGTAATTATAGGCTCATAATTAATGATAAAAGAAAAAAAAATTGACTGAAGATTTTTTTGAAAATGATTGTAAAAGAAAATGAGATCAGTTGTTCTCTTGACTTCTGCTTGTTTCTTTTGGCTTATCTTTGCTTATCTTGCTCTCTCTTTGTTTCTTTTAAATATTTTTTTCTCTTTACTCTTGGATCAATTTTTATTTAAGAGTACTATAACATTAGTTATTCTAAAACATTTTTGAGAGATTTGTGTGAGACACAGCAAATAAATTTTTTGGGTGTCACGTCTCAAGAAATTGAAAGGTAGCAAGTTTGGCATTGATTATTCAACAAGGCCTAAGAAGCGTCAACGTGGATGATGATGATAAGAAAGTTTATTGTCCTAGTATTTCACTTTTGCAAGGAAACAGTGGTTTATTTGATCAAATGTTATAAAAAAAATTGTTGTTTAATTCATCAAATGTTATAATTTTTACTGTTGGATAACCTTTTTTTTTATATTGGGGGGATTGGATAACTTTTTTGATCCAACATAATTAGACAAACTGGGGTGAAGCTTATCTGTTTGGTGACTCCGGAAACTGTTGATACCATGTATTTTTTGACAAATGGATCATATTCAATCATTCTTGAGGTCTCAAAAGTCAAAATTCCCCAGCACCTAGCATGGTGATTTCACTTTATGTTAGGGTGTCCTAGGCTAGATCCTTTACTGCTGCACATTTGTCTCATGTGACATGTGATAACTCTACATTAATCAAGTTCAACAAAGTAGTCACGCTGGGCAGGTGCTAGAGATATGTCTTCTTCTTTTTTTGGTGAAAATAAGGGAAAGATATATGTCTTCTAAATTCAACAGTTTATCCTGATTCCTGAGGTGGTTGGGGAAGTTTAGTTTTTCTTTTCCACGTGTATATCGTTTTAATAAGTAAACTTTTCTTCTGTGAATTGATATTTTTAAACTTAAATCAAATTTATAAATAAAAATACATTTAAGGAATATAATTGATATTTTTCTATTAAGCTTAACAATTTTAGTTTCCTACGTGTGTATATCGTTTGTAAAAAAAAATCTGTGAATTGTAAGGATATTTTTAAATTTAAATCAATTTTATAAATTTATGAATAAAAATATATTAAAGGAAATAAGAGATATTTACTATAAAATTTGACTTTTGTTAATTAGGTTATCTTGATGAGTTGATGAGCACTAGTTATATATATAATACGAAATATTTCTGCACGAATGAGACAAAATTGAGAAGGAGAAAGTATATATAGTAAATCTTAACTAACTTCACCTTTGATTAATGATATTATCTCAAAATATCTTTCATTGAAATTGTGGAGAAATAAGACCGAGGAGAAGAAATAGGTGGCAAAATAAAAAAGATATTATATTATTGAAATTCACACTTTTATTATTTCCTTGTTGATATGCATAGAAATTGCACAATCCTTGAGTCTTTCGTCACTAATGATAGATTATCATGAAAACATAATTGATTATCAATGTTATTACACATTAAAATAGTTATTTTACTGCTGATAATCAATTACGAAGAATTCATAATTTAACTATCAATGTTGTATTTTTACTCCTCTCTGCTATTTTTCTCTTAAATCGAACACTTCTATTTTTCCTCTATTATGTTCATATTTCTTTCTTACTACCAAACATACTTATAGAAAGAAAAAAAGCTAAATTTCTTAATTTAAGATATATACGTTTTATCGAAAGACTTCTTATTTGCATCAATAACAGCGTAAACTCACTAAGTGAGATATAGGAAGATTTCTTACCATGTGGATAGGTAACGTATATAATTGTAATGCTTAACTTTCACCTAGGCGTAAATGTAATTGTTAATGTTAATAATACACATAATTTATTTTAAAAAAAATAGATGAATTGGATTATGAGAGTCAACGACCGAAGAGATTTTATGAATTATTAAACAATTCATACACATCTACATATTACTCATAAATAAAATTCTCACTTAGAGTAAATTTGAAGGCACATTTTGGTAAGATATCAATTTAATCTTTATCAATCATTATTTTTTATACTTTCTTACATTATAAATACAATATATGAGATATTTGTTGGTTTTTTTCTGATTTTTGTTGTTAATTATAGGAAATGTAAAAATTATCTATCCATTTATAATCATTTTACATTTTTACTAATATAGTAGTAGTACTGTATAACGGTACGTACACAACAATGATAACATGTGCTCCCTTTTCACGTTCCATATATGTTCAGGCACTTCAGCATCTATGAAACATTTATTAGATTGCATCGTATTCCACTGACATCAATCTCGACATTAATATTCGCCGCATTTGTAGTATTTCTTTTATTAGTTAAATATTTTGAAAATATAAGTAAGATTCATTAGATAAAGAAAAATGTATTCTCTTAATTCCCCGCTACAAATAAATTAAGAAATTATTAATTGATGTATTGTGACTAACGCTTGCCTACTACCTTCACATTTCATTTTTTTAGTCGACATAATTTAAATTAATTGTTCATACAGTTGTTAAATGAATGAGAAATATGACTGAAAAAGTTATAATTTTTTAAAACAAAAAGTAGATTTAAGCAAAGAAAAAGAGAAAATAATTTATAATTTTGGAGTACAAGAAATACATCATTTCGAGAATTTGAATAAATCTCAGTTAAATAATACATATATATATAGTTAAAAGAATGTATTAAAATACGTGTTATTGACATTTATCTTAATCCAAATTTAGTTTTCCATTCAAAATAAGATTTTTATAATTTCAAGAGTTAATTAAAGTGTATATACTCCTAAGTCAGTATATTACTCTTGTTTCGTTGTTTTGTGGGCATTTTGGGTAACAAACTTACTGAAATTAGTGAGTTATTGTTGAGTATTGACCTCTATGATCTATGGATTTGTCTGAACTCGAACAAGTGGATGATTTTTCACTTATTTTATCCAGAATATAAAAATGGGACGCATCGAAGAGAATCCTAAATAATAAATAGAGCACTTGGGAGGGATTCTCTCCCGCAGGCTTATAGTGAGGTCAAATCTGAACCGCTGAATGGTCTCTAACACAGTATTTGGAGATGAGAGATAACATAATGTAGGGTGGAGATTAAGACAGAGAAAGTGAGGCAGCAATAGCTACGGGTCCGATAAACGGTGAGTTTGTTTGATTTATATATATTTTTAGAAATGGATAGAATTTATCTTTTAAAATAAATTTAAAAAATAGAAATAATTTAGATGAGTATATTAAAAAAATATATTTTATTAAAATAAATAAATTTAAGCAAACTAATTCAATAATAACTCGTAAGGCAGTGAAATTCCACAATTTCATGCGCGCCATGTGATAGGTCTCCTTCTCCTGCCACTTTGGCAGCACACACTTCCACTCTCACTTCATTTTTCCACTTCACTACCCATAAAAACTATAAAATCGTCCCTTCCTTTCCTTTCTCTTCCGAAATCTGATTATTAAATTCGCATGTGAGTGTTCTATATATGTATTAATTACTACATATAGCTAGATCTTAGGGAGCGTCCTCTGTTTAATTTGTAGATCTTGCTTGAAGGAAAATATTCCTGGATACCAATGGCTCAACTCAATCACAGAGAGGTACTACTGTTCTATGTTCTTTTGTTCCTTTCTGTCTCTGTTTGCTTCAGTGCCACCTGGTTGGAACCTCAACATAGTAGAACAATGTTGGATGCCGAAAAAGAAGAGCAAGAGAAGCCTTTGAAAAAGAAAACCACCACCCATTCCAACAAAACCAACACCAAGCCCACTAGTAGTATTTCCTCAAAGAACCAAACCAAAACCATCAAATCCGACAACCTTATTTCCTCCAGAAACCAAACCAAAACCATCAAATCCAATCTCGTTTCCTCCAAAAACCAAACCAAAACCGTCAAATCCAATCTCGTTTCCTCCAAAAACCAAACCAAAACCACAAAATTACCCAGCAACAACATTTTCTCCAAAACCAAAAACCAAACTAAGCCACTCAAGCCTAGCTCCACCAATTCACCTTCCAAAACCAAACCCACCGACACTGCCCTCAGCAAGAAGCTCAATAGTAAGACCAAGAAGCTCAACGTCACATCAAAATCCCCACCCTCAAAACCCGGCACCACCGTTTCCATTTCAAGCAACAAGAAAACATTGGATCTCGCGAGACCCACTAACAAAACAACAAAAGCCACCGCCACCAACAAGCAAGCCAAAACAACAACAACAACAAACAAGAAACAACAAACTCAGAAGAAACCTACGAAACAAAAAGCACCACCGAGTTGGATCATGGAGGAGCTGGAAGAGGAAGATGATGATTTGGTTTCAGAGTTCACAGATCTACCCAACAAGTTCCACCGGACACTCCTCCCCGACCTGGAACGAATCTCCACCACTTCCAAAGCCTACATCACCAAAGCCAACAACGAAATGACCAAAGGCTTCAAACCCTACGTTGGCAAAAAATACGCACCTACCCTCGCCACCATTATCTCTTGCGCCTTCATACTCATCCCTCTCCTCTTAGTCTCTCTCCTCTGCACAAGAATCAAAGCCTATTTCTCCCTCCAGAAGATCTTAATCTTCATCCAAATCTATCTCTCCATCTACTTCACCATTCTCTGTGTCACGTCGTTCTTCACCGGCTTCGAACCCCTCAGGTTTCTATACTCTACTTCGCAGTCAACGTATCTGTGCCTGCAGGTGCTGCAGACCCTCGCTTACGTCTTCTACTTGCTGCTGCTCCTCATGTACCTCGTGCTCCTGTTCTCCACGGACTGTGGCCTGGCCTCCAAGTTCTTGGGCCTGGCTCAGGTCTTCGTCGGCTTCGCCGTTGGGCTGCATTATTACGTCACGGTCTTTCACAGGGTCGTGCTGCAGCAACCGCCCAAGACCAATTGGAAGATCCACGCCATTTACGCCACGTGTTTTCTGCTCATCTGTGTGCTTGCCGGAGCTGATAGAAGGAAAAAGACTTACGTGGAAGACGGTGGAGGAGAAGGCAAGAAAAATTGATTGAGAAGATACCTTTCTATTTATTTATTTTATTTATGATTATTATTATTACTATTATTATTTTCATTTTCATTTGATTCAATCCAATAATTGAAGTTATCAAAAAGAAAAAGCAAAATTGCAAGCTTAATACTACGTACATCATGACAACAACAGTTTCATGCCTCCTGATTTAATTTGGATGAAAACATAGCTGATCTTTTCTTATACTCTCTCTTATTTGACCCTGGAAAATGAAACAGAATCTGCAAAGTTTACTTATTATTTGAATTAAATTAGAATAGAGTATTTATTAGCAACGGTTTTTTTATATTTTCATTTTCGGTTAATAAAAAGAGTGTTGACTATTTGACTTCTTTGCATGAAAAATTTCAATTTGAACAAAAGGATAGTATAAAAAGCCGAAATTCACGAATTGGATTCCCCATGGTTGGTGATTCATCGGAACTGACGGTGACGAGTATTAAAAGGAACTTTTCTGCTTCAATTTAATATAAAAGTAAATCTTTTAAAAAATTAAGATTTACCCAATTAAATATGTAATTGCGGAAGATCTCGATTCATGAAAAGCCTGAAGATAAAGAACGTCCAACTAATACATGTCAAGATACTCTTTTTTTTCTATTTACGAGAATGAGAAGGATTCAACGAAATTAGCATCCTTGGGTTGATAAAAAAGAGCAAAACACGTTATGACATGCACGTTAGCATCTAGAACAGTGGTTGTTAGTGGATTAATTTTGTAAATTTTTTGCATTTAGTATAAACAAAATTAATCTAATAAAACCTAATCTAGAAAAGTTAAAAATTGATCTAAGAAGTATAGAGATTTCTTTCAAAAAGCATAGGACATGTTTTGGAAACGAACCGTGTATTCTAAATTTATAAAAATGTTAGTATAGTGAAGGCATTTGCTCCCGTTACGCGTAATTAATTCCACCGATGCAAATAAATACGTAGTACTGTAGTATTTAAATTTGTGTATATAATAAACAAATTCTAAATGAACTCACCAATATGTTAATATCTTAGCACATGATTTATATGATTATTTAATTAACTTTACTGGTTTTTAGTTTTATGCGATGTCTATTGTAGTTTTCTGATTTGGCCACCGACAGTTTCTGATATCATATTGCCCTGCCATGTGGGAGCTGGTAATGTAACCAACTGGAGTTTGGAAAAGTGACTTCAGTTATTTAGGACAGAGCATCCTGAATCCAGCCTCATAAAGTCATAGTAGTAATTTGCTGACACTTTTCGTAAAGAAACCCTCCTCCAAGTTGGTGTATAGTGATTAAATTCTATAACGATTTTTGAACAAATACTTAATTTTAGTTGTTTAGAGATTTACGTATCATTAATCATTATATTAATATCTTTAGTCTCTGTAATTAACAATATTTAAAAAAAAAAAAATCCTTAAGATTGTAACTTTTTCACTCATTCTCCATTAAGTGGGTTTCAGAACTATACAGTGACTATATATAGTCGCTTATATTACAAGTTATAACAGTTGGATTCCATTAATGAAGTGCACTCTATGGTCTATAGACTATATAGTTCATGGTGAATTAGGACCCACTGCTTAAAGACTATATGATTTGGGTATGCACCGAAGGAGAGAGGCTGACCCAATTGTCTGGCTAGGGTCAATCAGATCGAAAGAGAAAGGTTGACCTAATGAGGCAACAACACTCATAGAAGTCTTGTGTGTAGCAAAACCCTTATTTTGTTATGCAACGTAATCATTCGCAAATCATCAAACCATTATTACATTTTTTTTCCTTGTACATACCTCGTATTTATTGAAATGGAAAAATTACAAATGTTACGGGAAATTTGTTCTCAACTAAAACAATCTTAACCGTATATACTAATATTGACTATTTAATATTTATACTTGTATTTTAAAATTTATTGTTTATAAAAATAAATACTTTTCATTGGATATATATATATATATATATATATATATATATATATATATATATATATATATATATATATGTGTGTGTGTGTGTGTGTGTGGAAGTTTTTTCTTATGAGAGAATAAGACAAATATTAATCATTAGATGTTATTGTAGATTATCTAACTTAAAATATAAAAATCAGATAACTTTTTAAAATGTTGGTATCACTTTAAGTAATTTTAAACCTTGACAATCATGTATAATGAAATGGTACGTTAAACTTTTATTTCTCTTATCATCATATATCATACTTTAAATTAGATTAATAATGAGTATGTAATCTTTATTAAACAAAATTATTCGTAGGGTTCCATATCACATGATATTAATTTTTATATTTCATTATTTTTATGTAGTTATTAAAAGTATTTTAGTAAATTAAAAATTATTAGATATATGTTTTAAACTAAATATTGCATGATGCAATCAAATTAACAATCAATTAATCTAAAAAAATTAATATGTATGTATATGATATTTGTACTTTGTTGGATGTTGGGTCGACTTCCTGAAGATTGACAACTCATGACCGACCTTCTATAAGCCTATTACTCTAAGGTCGAACTCTCTAAATCAATCTCTTAAGAGATGAAAATTCTCAAAGCCAAACTCTATATTGGTCTCTCCAAGTCAACCTTTTTCGGGTTGAAACTATACCACCGACCAATTTTAGCCTAATGTTTTGCACACAAATGCTGACCGAGAGGTTTGCCTTTCATTATATGAACTATCTCCTTAATTTTCTTATCCGCTACTCCGAAGATCATGAGAGGCAATCAACCCGTGACATGGGAAAACCACTCCCAATAATCTTGGAAGCAGGTTAAGATACGAAGTATAATAAAATCCTAACACTAACCTAGGGAAGGATGTATCACATACTCGAATGCTTTGGATAAGTCAACTCTAATCCTGGTTGAGGATTCCTACACCGGAACAGTATATATACTAGGTAATACAATAAAACATATAGTTACAATATAATACTGATGAAATAATTTATTTAAAGTATATATTTATTTGAGCACAACTATTAATAAATCGAGTTTAGAAGACAATGTGTCTGTCGATGCTCTTGCTAATATGTTTATGGATTTTCATGATAGCTATGTTTTGTTTGAGTAAGCCCTTTCCGGGATTTGTAATCTTTGTTACTTTTTGATGCTAGGGGAGTTTCTCTCTCCTGTTCAGTAATCCTATAATTTATTTTTGGGCATAAGTCCCGCTTGTATTAAAAAGAAATAAAGAAACTGTAACTAATCATTTAGTTAACTAGATTTTAGATGAAATATTTACAATCTTAATAATTTAATGTATATATCAAATTTGCTCATTTAGCCTATTTTAATATAATGTGATTTGAATTTCTTCTTTTAATTAATTTTAAATTATTGGAATTGTCAAATAAAAAACCATTACATTTTATGGTTTATAAATTCGAATAAAAGAAGTTCAATTCAAAAATATGAACAAATTAATAATTAATACTTTAAATAAATGCATATATTCAGTTTAGCTTACCGTCAGTCATTATTTTTTTAACCTACGGATTAGTTATCCTACCCGAAGGCCCAGAGACAGAGACGTGAAGAGCATAGGATCTATTCTAGCCATCTAATTCTAGGTCTACCACTAACCTTCGAACCAAAAAATACCAAAGCAGATATGACTCATGGTTCCCTACGCACATAACAGGCTGTTCCTGCAATAATTCAGGGGGAAATAAAAATGCAAAAACTGTAAAATTGCGATTTAATTTGACATATTTCTAATGAGAAGTTATTGGATACAATTGTTTCATTTTTATAAAAATATTTTTTAAATAAATTTATCCTGTAAGTAAACATTTTAGACATCATGATAATACGTTATAATTAGATGTAAATTCAAATCTATTAATGATAATATATCAAAGTTATCTATTAAATATATGTGTCTATGTGAAAAAAATATTTTCTATTATGTTATTTAGATTAAAAAAATGTATTGAAAAATATTTAAATTTTATTTAAGATATATCTTCAATGCTTTTTTTTTTCCTGAATAGCACGAGCAAATAATTATTTTCTTCATTTTCTTTTTATTCTAAATGACTATAATGACTTTTTTATGTATAATAGTTGCACTGAAATTTGAAATTAGAACTTATGATTTCATGCATGTTATTTAAATTATCACTACTAGTTCAACTCTAACAGTTTAATTGAAATTATTTTGATATATTTATTCTACTCTTCAGAATTTTTTTTATTCAATACTTTCATCGTTTTGAATACTGTCTTAATAATTTTGATTGATTAAATAATATATAAGGCTTACTGGATTATGTAAAATACATTATGATTAATTAGGACCATAAATGTTTATATTAACATTGCATCAAAATAAAGTTATACGTGACAATATAGGTTATTAATAAAAATGATAATATAGTTGATTTTCATAGCCAAGGTGGGTTTGAGTTTAAAACTCACAACCCCGCTTAATCTGCCGGCCAAGATAGATAAAAAATAAATAAAATACTAACAGTGAAAAACAGTATAAAAACTTATATTGTCAATTTATTTTAATTTCTTCTCTTTTATTTAAGATTTATCATTTTAATTTTGTCATTTGTAATTTAAATTTTCCATCTCTTGAATGATGATTTAGTGGAAAATATCTATATGAATTAACTTGAAAGGTGAGTAATTTTTGGTATAAAAAAACAAAGTGTACAAGTTTTTGAAATTCTTATATGGTACATGTTTGAATACACGTCTAAATGATTAAAGTGTGTGGTTGATGTGAATATATGAAGCTTTTCATTAAAATTTTACGTCAAAATTAAAATGCATGTGATTTTCTAAAAAATTGGACGCAGTGTGATAATCACATCAATCGAGAGAAGAAAATACTAGTATAATCTATTCAATAGTATTATTAATATTAATTAATCTTGCGTAGAGAATAATGTGTACTGGGTCATTCAAAATCAAATCTTTCACTTTTTTATTTCTTCTTCGCTGTCACTAAGCGTGGGTTTGAATGCTATTGGCCCATGTCCCATGCACACTTCAAAATTATACGCTAGTGCGCAATTGGCCCCATTGATGGGGTCACGCCGAAACACAACCCATACAAATAGCGGAATGTATGAGGAAAAAAAAAAAAAGAATTATAGCTGTGTTAGTACGTAGTACCCTATTTTTTTCCATAAAAAATACCAATCCAACTCGTAAATATTTTATTGGATAAATATGTAACTTTTTTAGGAAGGATAAATATAAATATGTAAGTTACAAAACAAGTAAAATTGAGAATTTGTGACGGAAATTATGCCACCAGAATTGTGTATGATTTTTGTGTAAGTAAATTCGGGTTAAATATCATTTTTTAATGAGGATTTCATATTCAATGCATATCTAGGTTGATTTATTTTAAAATTGATTATTTAACTATTTTATTGTTTTTTTAATAATAACTAACTCTTTAAAAAAAAGCTTCTCAAACATTGACAAAAATAAGTTGCTATTTTGATTTTCCAAAATATTTTAATTATTTAATTATAAAAATTAACAACATTAAAACAGTTCTTATGATCATAGACACGAATAGGGAATTAATTTGACGCCATTTTTTATATAATTGATAGTATCGTTTTCAATTATTAGTAGACTAAATTATATTCACGATAAAAAAAATAATGGTAGTATTTTCATATATTAATTTTTACAAAAACTAAACTAATAATACTTTTATGATCAAGAAAATAAATTAATATTATTTTTTAAAAGAAAAAAAAAATAACTTTAGAAATTAAATGAATGTTTACCTTCCCAAATTTATAATGTAAACCCAAAATTTTATGAATATGATTATTGTTCATTATCATATTATTGGTATAAATTATTTATAAATTTTATTGATGATTAACTTTAATGAATATATATTTTTATCTTTTAACATTGAAAATTTATTATTAATCAACTAATTTTCAAGACTTAAGTATTAGATTACCGAAATAAACTTAATCTTGCATATTTTTTTTTTGGAAATGTTGCATTGTAGGCCTAACTATCAACAAAATAAATACATAATTGGCTTAAAGCTTTTTTTATATATGTAATTTAGTTTTTTTATTTATTTTTCTTATTGTCATTTTTTTTAATCATTATAAATTATGTTTGTTTTATTCTTTTCCTTAAAAGTAGTTTAAATAACATTTTTTACTATTCAAAATATTATCTAAAGAACTTTAAAACAAAAAATTAAATGAAAATAATTTTTAAGGACTAAAAAGAACATAATTTTACAAAAAAAAAACTAAAAATATATTTAAACTTTTTATTTATTCATATTGTGATTATAAACTTCAACTTAAAGCAACTAATACAGCAACTAATACAGGATTAAATCTTTCAGAATTTTTTATTAAATAAGAGATTGTAAAAATATATATTTCCTTTCACGTAATCATAATAGAAAATTTTGTTGGTGACACGATAACAATGTGACCAAGCACTGACACGATAACAATGCAATCATAATAGAAAATATATATACTGCTGTCTTAAAAAAAATTAAAATGTTATATTAATGTCATTATATTTTTTTATGATAAATATCAAATTCGTTCATAAAAGTGTAACTTTTTGACATCTGAGTTTTTGGAAAATGAAAATTTATTATTATTTTTTTAAATTTGTAAAATCATTGATATATTAATTTTCCCACAAATTTCATCATTAAAGTTTAACGTTTTTGTTGACTTAACAAACGAAAACTGAAATATCAAAAAAAAAATTGTGAATTTGATGGTTGATTTGGCATAACTAATTTGTCATCAAAATATTGATGGACTAATTTGTTTTTTTTTTCTTCTTCCATAAGGACCTTAGCAATGACGGTGATGTTGTGATAATCGAAGAACAAATCAGATTATGAGGAAGGGAATTGAATCCCATGCTCTACACAAAATATAATTTTTTATTTGAGTCTATACCTTTGCACATGCTATTCTCTACACAAAATATAATGGCAACTAGATTTTTCTTCAAATTAAACTAATCCAATAAACCAAAAAATCATAAATGAAGAAATTGCAACAACAAAAGAGGTTTGTTTGTATGTTCTTCGTGAAAAATCACAAAAAATAAAAGAAAACATAAAAAAAGGTTGAGAATTAAGTAAACCTATAAGCTTGAATGAGGTGGTGTTAATGAGAGGAATAAGATGGGTAGTGAAGAGAAAAGAGAAAACAAAGAAAATGTAGAGAGAAACAAATACAACTGAAGTGAAAAAATGGTGAAAGTTTAGATCCTTGAAGGTGGAATTTGATGATTCACCACTATAATGTCGTCATTTCAAATAATACATGTCTCAACCAACACAACTTTAGCACTCTCCTCCATATATCATCCAACTTCATTGTCAACCCTCTCTTAAACCCACAATCCTTTGCCACATGTTTGCCCTTGGCATCCTCTCCGACAAGGCCACCATCACCATTGTCATGTGCATTGGTGTGACGAAAGACAATTTTGGATTACACATTTGAGTTGGTGAAGGGCATAGGCAAATGCAACAATGCTTCTCTGAAGCTTCGAACCTACAACCTTGTGTTGTTTTGCTTCTTTGAAATGTTTGGCATAGATAAAGCCTACCAGGTGGATGAGCATATGAGTGAGGTTGGATTGAGCTTGGAGGAATGAGGGATGGTGGCATGATCACGAATAGGTTGGAGAGAAGGATTGAGTTATAAGTAGAATTGAGTTGATTATTTTCTAACGATGATCAATGTGTTGCTTAATGGTATGACAACCAAGTATCAATTGTTTGGATTTGGGTTTGGTTGGTGGGTAAATCGTGGGAGTGTCGAATTTGTAAATTTGATAGGAAAAGTTCAAGGAAAGGATTGTCAGGAATATTTTTTCAACAAATTATACTTTAAGACAACTTTAAGTATTTATTCAATTTTCTATTTATTAGACATTAATGTTGTAGTATTTGATTAATTTTTTTTTCATTTCTTTTCTATTTAGTTTTCCCTCCCTCCACCAAAGAATAAAATAAGTACCAAAAAATAAAATAAAATCAATCATTTAAAATTTATACTTGAACAGTACATACAGTGTGTAGTAGAACCCCAGCATTATTCCGTTGTCTTCCTTCTCCGTTGCTCACTCTCTTTCTCTCTCTCTCTCTCTGGAATTCTAACCTAGATCAAAGATAACGGTGCTGTGAGAAAAGCGTGAGAGAGAAGGAGAGAGCCAAAAATTCACAAAGCATCCGAGGAACACGTGAATTCCGACATGTAACGGTCGAAAGTTGTAACCCACGACGACGAATTTGGATCTGTCGTTTACAACCATTGCCGATCTCCGCCTTAAACGACGCTTCACTGAAACCACCAGACTCTTCCTCCTCACCGTTACAACTTCACAGCTTCTGTGTAGTGTTCTACTTTTCCCGTTACTGTCAGAAGACCGTTGAACAACGAGGGTAATCTTATCACTCACTTTTTTTTTTGCACGTTGAATCGATTGCGGCCACCGGGAAAACCGGTTGTTTCTACTGCGTAATCGATTCCGCAACACAACAAGGACAAAATATAAGTTTTTTTGTTTTTTTTTTGAGAATTTGGTTGACTTATATGGGAATGTTGATACTGTGACTGGTTTGTAGGTACTAGCTAGGTAGTATGATCCTCTTCTTACCCTATCTCTTTCCGTGATTCACTCTGGGTTTGACTTTTCATGTGAGAATATTTAAGGGTTTTTCTGTTTCAGCAACCACTGTTTCTTTACCCTTACTATTTCAGATGGAAAAGGAAAAAAATAAATGTTGAGAGTCAGTGTTTTTTGTTATTAATTAAAATGTTTGATGATGTGGGTGTGTCTGTTTTTGTCTCTTTTAACGCTGGTGCGGAAGAAGCACTTAAAACAATTTTGACTTGTAATTTAATATTCATGATTTGTGGTTGTATTTTGATGTAGTTTGGACTCGTGTGTGGAGGTTTTGCAATGAGTTGGGCATTTTTATTAGGGCATGGGAAATGGTCGTGAAAAGAAACGATGCTTTGCGTTTTTTATTTATTTTACTTATTCTTTCTGAGAATCTAATGTTGTTTAGGGAACTACAGATGAATTGGTCTTTTGGGTGCCGATTACTGATCTGATATATGGCATGTGTGCAGTTTTGAAGTGGTTTTCTTTCTTCAGCTGCCTGATGAGGAATTGATTTGTTGATCTCCGAGGTTGTTGTTCTAATTTATCGAGCATGGATAAGGTTTCATCAGACTGTCCGTACCCAGGATGCTTCTTTTGTGTCATGAAGGAAGGGAATCCAAGCAAGCGCAGAGCAAGTGTACTGAAATTCTTTAGAGAACTTCCGTGTCAAGATGATGATGGTCAGGTTCTCCCTATCAGTGGCCTTTGGAACACTGCTATGGCACACCCAAATGACCCGGAGTTCCTAGAGCTAGGAATATTTGAATGCATGTCTGCTCTCATATGGAAGGGACTGAAGAACAGGCGCTGGCTTTCTCATGACCAAAATATATATATTCCTTATTATGCAGCTCATATCATCGGTTCCTACACAATGAATATGGAAGAATTTGCAGAAAGTGCCGTGCATGCTGGGGTCATTCCTCCTTTGGTCGAGCTTTTACGAGGTAGATTAACTTGGGTTGAGCAGAGGGTGGCGGTTAGAGCATTGGGACACTTGGCTACATATGCCAGCACTTTTCCAGCCATAGCAAGTCATGGTGAAATTCTTGAGCTCTCCATCCAATTGGCAATGAGTTCCCTGGAAATAGTTTATTCACACTTTTACCAATATGTTGATAGAAGACTTAGCTATCATTGTGATCTGCTTACACGTGGCATGGGTGGTGTTGAAATGGAGTCCAGGAAGGCTGAGGAATGGGCTAGTCAGTTGCAGTGTTGGTCCCTTCAGCTAATTAATTGCTTTGCTTTTAAACATGAATTTCTTCCTACCATATGCAAACCCGAATTTCTGATAAAACTACCTGGCATGTGGGGTGGACTTGTTAATGAAAATTCACCTGCTGGTATTGGTTTATTAAGAACAATTTGTCATCAAAAACTTGGTAGGGGGCCTGTTGCCAGTTGCCCTGGTATTATTGATGCATTGTGTAATATTGCTCGGTCTTCAGATGATTGGCAGTATATGGCTATTGATTGCCTTCTATGGCTGCTTGAAGATCCCAATACATGTCACAAGGTAAAACTTCCACAACTTTGCATTGGTATCTGGTTCTGTTACTTCACATCTGTTAAGCTTGTTTGCACTGATGAACACTGAGAATTAAGGAATACTATTGATTGTCTGGGAAAGAATGTGGGAAATCTACTGGATGAGATGATTTCTGAATACAAGAATGGTAATCTGCTGAGAAGGAAATAAAGAATGGTTTTAGCTAAGTATTTTGTTTTGTATAGCTGTTTCATTTGAACATCTAAAGACATTGCTGTTGGGAATAATATTTCAAGCTCGTGGTCATGTGTAGGCTACTTACTTAAAACTAGTTATTACTTCCCTCACCAGTGTCCCCAAAGGAAGGTGGCTGGTCCTTGTCAAGACACCAATGAATTTGTAAAGTGTAAACTAGATGCATACTAACAAAGTAACAATACCTTGTGTCCAAAGAATTACTCATTTTTAAATTTCTCCTTACTGGCCTGATGCTTTCATTTATACAAGCACCAATTGCTAGAGATTATGACTATGAGTTTACATCATTTGAATATTGTAAATTGATTCTTTGTTTGATAAGGCCTTGGTATGTATTATGTAGGTGATTGATAAAGTGGTGCCTGCATTAGTTGACCTTGCTGAGATTACAACTCTGGGTGATCATAAAAAGCTTGGCGATTTAGTTGTTAATGTTCTTCAAGAGTGCATCCAGTCTCAAGGGTCAGGACGAAGCTCGATTAGTAGTCATACTAAAGAGCAGATTGAGGATATTTTAAATTCAAAGCAGAGATTAAAGTGGGAAAAGAATATGCCCAAGGAAGATCTACATATTAAGCAGGCTGCAGCGCTGGTTGTCAAACTTGAAGGAAATTCTCTGTTCTCATCTGGAAGTATTGCTGGAGCTGCATCAAAATACTCTGAAGCTTTGGCATTGTGTCCTATGAGATCAAGGAAGGAGAGAGTTGTTCTATACAGTAATCGTGCTCAATGCCACCTTTTGCTGCAACAACCTTTGGCTGCCATAAGTGATGCTACCCGTGCACTATGTCTCCATAAACCTGTCAATCGTCATGCCAAAAGCCTTTGGAGACGAGCACAAGCTTATGACATGCTTGGATTAGCGAAAGAGAGTTTATTGGATGCTATTTTATTTATAAATGAGTGCTCTCAGTCAAATGATCCTGATCTCTCACTGAGGCAAAATAAAGTTCCAGATTATGCCGAGCGTTTAGTTAAGAAGCAGATGCGTGCTGCTTGGTTATTTCGAGAGGCAGCTATTAAGCATGGTGGGGTCCATAGTCAGGGTGATGGCGGTGATATGTATGGCCCAGAGACTGATGATTCTGAATGGGAGACAGCTAGTGAAAGTGATATAGGAAATGATGGACGGGATGACATGGGCGAAGACGACGATGGTGATTGGAATAATGATGATGAGAGGAAAAATTATGACAAACCCTCGATGAAAGGTATTTTCACTATAAATTTCCTATTTATATGCTTTATTAATAATCTCCATTATTATGTGATCCTACTTCGTGCTTGTGATTATGCATGTTTGATATGGGGAGTGGGGACTGGAATTGGCTAATATGCCAAAGAGTTTGCATTTTAAAGTAAAAGGCAAAAATAATAGGTCCTATCAACTTGAAATATGGATATGCAAATTCTTGTGGATGACATTGTTCCCACCCGAAAGGAACACCAACTGTCTATTTGGGAAAAACTAATACAACAACGTTGAACTTTTCAGTTTGCTAAAATATGTATATGGTGGAGATTTTTCTTCAATGTTTTTATCATGTGTATATAATCTGTATCTCAGCTTTAGTTTCGACTTTTAGACTTCTTGAAAAGAATAGGTCTCCTATGCGACTCTGGATTTTGGGTAACCAGCCTTTCCTTGTTTGTAGCATCACTTGACCACCCTTCGGAACGCTGATAAAACCAGACGTCCTGTACTTGCCTTGGTACTTTGTCTGATAAAACCATTGAATAGTTCAGATCGTTGCCCTTTATATGGTTAGTCAGACACAGGCTGTGATTTATACTTATGCAAACGAGTAAATTTGATTGAATAGGTTGGAATCAGATTTAAAAAGAAAAGAATAATTGTTGGAAAAAGTTAATATGCTATTGCTTACAAAAACAACTGCACCCCTAATCTTACTAAATCACATAGTTTTTAATTACTGAATTAAGATGCAAATTGCAATTATTATATATGGCATCTTTTTGCAAGTGGTGTAATGCCTAATCCTCAAAAGTTTGGTTTCCTCCAGATATAAAGCATGGATACAATGTGCAGCTTGCGGAAGAAGAACCTTGACAATAGTAATCCTTGCATTTAATTGTTCTCTCCAGCACGAATGAAGCAGGGTTGGCTGCTGTGACTATTCTAACTCTACATGCTTTGTGGGATTTAAAAGAGAAAATTCTAAGTCGCTCGTTGTAGTAAGTGGCAGGTTGAAAGTGATGAGTGAGTTTTTGGTCTTACGATTATTTGAGGTTGATAATTTATATAAACTTTTCCATGTTCCATATTTGTTCTCCCCATCTTTCTTGTCAAGTGTAAAAATTGAAGATTTTAAGTTTGGAGAACTACATAGCGTTTGGAGGATGTGAAGTTTTTTTTTTTCCTTTATTTTCCCCGGAGGTTTGTGTATATAAATCCTTTGTGCTTAAGTTTTCTGAGTCCGTTTCCACTATTATTTTGGTTGCAGCTTGCCTGATTATTTGTGCATGTTATAGTTTCTTTCATCCATTCTGATGATTGGTTTCTAATTTAGAACAGAATTATGTTCTTTAAATTATTTTAAAAAGCTGTTGAAATTTATTATTTTTTTAAAGTTAATTCAAACATGTATTAATTGAAGGTTTAAATATATTTTTATTCTTATAATTTAGTATTTTTTTTTTTACTTTTAGTGCTTGTGAATTTTATTTTTTTTGTTTTTAGTCATTGTAAATTATGTTTTTGTTTTTAGTTCTTAAAATACTTTAATAACACTTTAATCAGGAAAATAAAAAATATTATCTAAAGTGTCACAAGAATGAAAAACAGAAAAATATATGATTTGCAAGAATTAAAAATATATATGTATTTTTTTTGTAAGGATTAAAAGTAAAAAAAATATTAAATTGAATGGACTAAAAAATATTTAAATCTTAATTAAATAATAAATTACTAAAAAGATATTTCAATCTGGACTAATAAAATTGGTTTTTAAATCTAACGGTGTCTGCGGGATAAGATTTTTTTTTAAGGCTAATAAATAAGAGATGCGAATGGGGTGGGACAAGTCTGGTCACGTGCATGCTTGCTAATTGCCATTTTGAGTAATGATATCTAACTAACCCACTGCCTATATTTCTACTTCTTTTGGCATGCCTATTTCAACTATTATTATTATTATTTTGTTATAAATCCCAAATTATTGTAGCTCCAGCAATGTATTTCTGTCCATTCTTATACACTGGTTCTCAGTATTTCTAAATTCAGTACTTTTCAACATTTTCTTTTGTTTCATTTCAATAGAACTAACTCATGAATAGTAATCTAATTCTAAACTCATTTAAAATATTTTGAAAACAATATTTCTTATAAATCCAATTCGAAATATTGTTTTCATTTATTATTATAAGCTACTTATGAAGTCATGAAACGCACAGGTGTAACAGTAATACGAAGGTTTGAATTGAATGCGTTGGGTGATTTCTTCCAATCAATGTCCTTAAAAAGTAGGAAACGGGTTGGCCGTTGGTTCGATCACATAAATTCTTAGGTAAGACTAGTTGGTTCTGTAGAAAAAAGAAGACTATTTGGTTTTTTATACATGTATTTTAAAATATAATTTTGTTCGTTATCAAGAAATAAATAAATAAAATAAAATTTTGTTCTTTATTTTTTTAATAAATTTGAGATAATATTTAATTATTACTTTTAATTATATTTAGTTTTTAAATATTTCAGACCCTTCTTATAGATGAAAATAATAATAATGTCATAATAAAAAGTAAAAATAATTTTAATATAAATGAAAATATGAATTATATTTGTAGTCTATATATTATAAATAGAGAAATAAAAAAGGGACAAAAATAATAATTATTTGTTTTTCAAAAAATTGAAATGTGATTGTTTTAAAGTAAGCAAATGCAATTTTGTTTGTTTTAATTTTAAAAAGGCTATTTTATAATATAATTTTTTTTAAAAAAATACACTAGTTTTATTAAAAAAAATATATTAAAATTCTTTAAGAGCAAGTGCACTTCAATCCTATCCTTTATTGTAACCTAAATTGTCATTGACACAGTTTTTTGAATTATGTATACACTTTTAATATGCTACGTATTCTTACATCATTAAGGCCAATCTTACAGCAACCACTATCTTACTTATCTTCACTTATTTGTTTAAATTAAATAAATAAATGCATGTTTTCTTACTGAGTTGAGAAACAAGTTCACTTTAATCATACCTTAAAAAAAGTTCACTTTAATCTTATATTATCCTTTGTTATAATTTGAATTTATTTTATGATTTGACGTATGGTAGTTAGAGGTTTGAATGTGTGAATTAAACAGACATTTTTAATAAGAAATTAATAATTGGAAACACAAAAATATACTAATATAGATTAACCCGACCCGATTTGTCACCGGCCATGGTGGGTAGAGAAGAAGACCACCCGTGTGGAACACGTTGGTATATTGCGTTCCACACTCTAATCCCTGGCTCGCACCTATCTTCACATATCTCACCAATTCTCTCTTCTCTTCGGTTAGCTTCTACCTTGTTTGTCTTTTTTGTCTCAGTCATGTTAGTATTTTATACTTAACTAGATATATAATTCCCGCAACCAAACACGTACCTCATTATTCTTAAACCTCCTTTTCTATTCTATTCAATTCAATACCAGTGGTGGTGACTCACTTGTTGTTGGAGCAAAGCTGCTCGTGATCAATTTTCGTGTTCCTTCTTCGTTCCCACCGAATGAGGATTAATTATCAATTATATATCATATATTAGGTTTGTTTGACTTGTTTTCGTTTATGTGAAAAACGATTTCTCTATTGTATACAACTTCGGACTTCGGATGCGCATATCGAGCTTTTTTGGTTATCAATGACGTTATTGCAGAATCTGAGATGTTGCTTTGATCGCTACGGTGGGCATACTTTCACGAACAACCGAAGATGCTCGCTGTTGTTTAACTAGAATATTCTATTTTGTAGCAAATATGTTCTACGCGTTGGATTGGCGGAGCATGGTTAACGTTTTGGACCTTGAAGGTGAGCTACTGTTAGGGATTTTTACACATTTGGGATCTGCTATGGACAAATGGAGAGTTTTATGTTAGTATATGTAATATTTTGACTTTGAGGAAATTTGTTTGCGTATATTTTTGTTTAGTTACACTTAATAATGAGTGATATCTGATTTAAAAGATACCTGGTTACGTGGCTGTTGTTATTTAATTATGCTTTTGATGTGATGAGGTCTTTGTTTGGTATCTTGAACTGAAACACCATGCTCACAAATATGTGCATATGGTTTGACACGTATATGGGAACCTCAGTAATGTGATTGTGTGAGTAAACGAGCATGGTGCATCTAAAGAATGTCACTTTGCCTTGAGATTGAAAATTCCCACTGTTCTGGCTGCTGATCTGTCATTTTTCTGGGCATTTTAAATTTGGCCAGATTTTGTTGCTCCGGAAGATATGAGGAGCAATTGCGACATGTTCATTTGTTGGTAAAAGAGAGGTTGATCTTCCGCCATGTCTTCCCTTCAACTGTTCCAACTAACTCAGCATGGCCGGAGTTTTCTGGCTTCAAGGAGGTATATTAACTTTTTCTCTGAATGTTTTTGGTGATGAGTAAGTTCATTTAGATGTTGATGATGACTTGCCACTTAATTTGTTTTCCTATTGACCTACTACATCAAGTTTATGCTTTTATCAACTATTTTTTTTCCCGTAATGGCTCTAAAACTAAACTTTGTTTTGTGCTTGAAGAGAATATTTGATCACATTCTCATAATCTGCAATAGAATACATAATGCTCAAAGCTCAAAAGTTTGACCCCTTAAAGAATTATTGAGGTTCTAAATTTAAATTAAGGTCTGAAACTGCAATTGCAGCTGTTAAGTCAAAGTTTATGGTTATTTTAGAACCACATCATGACCACAATTGCATTTGCATCAACCACATTTATCTACAATTTTCTACAATATCAAGGTTTTTCCGAAATTGTAATTGCAATCAGTCAACCACAATTTAAAACCTTTGCAACAATGCTCAATACTAATACGTTTGATCCAAAAAATACTGAATAAATAGGATAAGATAATGGTTTATGCTACATCAAAATCCCTGTGTTGGAATCTCAAGACCTCTAATTCTACATACATTTCAATCTTTAGAAACAGATACCTAATAAGTATTGTAGAAATTGGTAATTATCAAGAATTTTCATTAAAGAAAAATCGTTGACCCTTAAACTTGCATTCTTTGGGTATGATTTTCTTCCTGAAACATATGCTTAAAGGCTTATCATTAGAGATCAGAAAAGCTGCAAAACTTGTCCTAATAGAACTATTGTTAAGCAATTTCTTTATTCTTTATTGATCTAAAATTTATTTCTCTAAGGTCCTGCTTCTTTAAGGGAAATGTATGTTGTGGTTGATTGTTTTTGGATGAAATATTGATGTATTCTTCCTGAGTTTAACATTGCTATCTTATATTTATCAGATAAATATTTTTCCACTTTGATTATAGCCTTGTGTCTTCATATTAGTAGTAGTATCCTGTTTTTCATTATACACTATTTTGTTTGGTATTAATAAAATTTCTACAATGTTGAACTAGTTTTGCATGCTAATTATTATATTGTTGATTCATTGTACTTCTGCACCATGACAGAAAAACTTTGCTACTTGCAACTGGTATCTTAGTTGCTGGTGGAACTGCAGCATATGTGCAATCGAGGTTTAGAGGTAATAGAGATGATTTATTAGGTGATTCCTATGAGCGCAATAATGATAAAGAACTCACAAAGGAGGAGGTCATGAAAGGAACTTCTGCACCAAAGAATAAACAAAAGAAAGGAGGGTTGAAGTCACTTCAAGTCCTTGCTGCAATTCTTTTATCTGAGATGGGCCAATTAGGTGCAAAGAACCTTTTATCTTTGGTTTCTATAGTGGTAAGTTTATTTTGTTATGGATAATTATGCTTTGTGCTTATCTTCAACATTTCAATGCACAGTTGCTTTATGTATTCATGTATTCGTTGTGATATTTTACTCTGTCAACTTATCCTTGAGATTAAGGGGTCAATGACGGACTTTGTAAGGCATCATTCATGAACATGTCATGTATACCCACTATGTAGATGAAATATATTTATCAAAATGTGTCAATGTGTTGGCATAGTAGACTGTTTAAGTAAAGGAAAAAGAGATGATTTTTTTTTTTTTATTTGAAAAGAAAACTACAGTAGAATGTTCAAGTTTGTATGAAAATAGATGTATGAATATCAGAAAAGAAAATGTGTTGGTTGATTCACCAGAAATAAATAATAATGATAGTCAATGACATTTAAATTTCACATATTTGCAGGTGCTGCGAACCACTTTGAGCAACAGGCTAGCAAAAGTGCAAGGTTTCCTATTTCGCGCCGCTTTTCTTCGACGTGTGCCATTGTTTCTGCGGCTAATTTCAGAAAATATTCTTTTGTGTTTCCTCTTATCAACCATGCAGTCTACATCTAAGTACATTACTGGGACTTTGAGTCTGCACTTCCGTAAAATATTGACTAAACTTATCCATTCTCGCTATTTTGAGGTAGATATTGCTGATTTGTATGTAAAAGCTTACTATATTTGATTGTCTGTATTGAGCTTGTTATCCATTTATGCATTCCTACTGTCATATGAAGTGTCTGTATATTTACTTGTGAACTAAAATCTTTCCGAGTTATTTTTACCTGTTTATAAGGCTTGTCTGTTTTCTTCTTTATTTGCAATGTATGAAAGTTCAATATGCAATGCTTCCAAAAATTCTGTTAGTCTTAAGTTCTGTCGTGTCTTTATACTGTTTAAAGAGGACAATAGTTGTTACAGACTCTTAATCAGCTAGGTACATGGCTTTGAACTTTCTCCCCACGTCGGATCTGCACTGCAACCTCCTCAATCGCAGCTTCCGTTTTGCTAATTTCCACACAACACGGTTTTGCTAATATCTTCTGCATAAATATGGAACTATCTCTTACTTGTTAGTTGTCATTCTAATTCTCACCACATGCACACACCAAATTAAATTTATTTTCACAATAGAGGTAAAACATAGTGAGGTCAACACATGCCCTGTTGAAAGCAAAGTAGAAAAAGAGAGATGAATCCTCCTTGAGAATTTCCGTTAACGACCTAAAATGTTAACTGAGCGTGACACCATGGGAGAGAAGGAGAGAGAAGACATGTTTTTTCTTTATTTTTTAAAATAAATTATCTCAAATTACTATAGTATCCCTAAAAAGAGTTTATTAGAATAAAAGATAAGGTTGGTTTTTCTGTCCTAAATTTTTGGTGCACCTTGCTAATACACACCAACAGAAAATGTGTTGTTTGCGTATTAGCAAACCCCTATATATATATATATAAATTGCAAGGGTGCCAATCACCATCCCATGCACTATTGCACATATTTTTGGTGGTTATAGGAAGAGTAATCCGTGTGTCAACAAATGTTATAATGTTCTATTTAGTTTTTATGTCAGCTTTCTGTTTATCATTTACTTTTATTTCAGAACATGGTGTATTACAAAATATCACATGTTGATGGTCGGATAACTAATCCGGAACAAAGAATTGCCAGTGATGTGCCAAGGTTCTGTTCAGAGTTGAGTGAGATTGTACAGGATGATCTAACTGCGGTGACTGATGGACTGCTATACACTTGGCGGCTGTGTTCGTATGCAAGCCCTAAATATATCTTCTGGATTTTGGTACTCTCATTAAACTGTACTGTATCACAGATTTCTCACTGGCAGCTATTGTTCATAATTTTGTTTTTTGTTGCTGATGACTGGAGCCTGTTTGATGTAATCTTAAGTTTAGTTGCTGTCTTTTTGCTAACTGTTGTTTCCCTGCAGGCCTACGTACTTGGAGCTGGGGCTACAATCCGAAACTTCTCTCCTGCTTTTGGTAAACTTATGTCCAGAGAGCAGGAATTGGAAGGAGAGTATCGACAGCTTCACTCGCGGTTAAGGACTCATTCGGAAAGTATAGCATTTTATGGTGGAGAGAGGAGAGAAGAAGCTCATATTCAGCAGAAGTTTAGGACCTTAGTTAGACATATTAATAGAGTGCTACATGACCATTGGTGGTTTGGCATGATTCAGGATTTTTTATTGAAGTACCTTGGTGCTACTGTTGCTGTTATTTTGATCATTGAACCTTTCTTTTCTGGCCATCTAAGGCCTGACAGTTCAACTTTAGGGCGTGCAGAGATGCTAAGCAATCTAAGATATCATACTAGTGTCATTATTTCCTTATTTCAATCGCTAGGAACTCTTTCTATCAGTGCAAGACGGCTCAACCGACTCAGGTATATTTGACTGGTCATTTGTCCCTTTAGAAGTTGATATTAGAGGACATGCTTTGATGCTATTCCTTTCTAGGGTTTTTTTTTTTTTTTTTGTATACTAATATTCTAGTTATCTGTATGTTTTACAGTGGTTATGCCGATCGCATTCATGAGTTAATGGCCATATCAAGAGAGCTAAGCCTGGATAATGGGAAATCTTCACTGCAAAGACAAGGAAGTAGAAATTACATAAGTGAAGCTAACTATGTTGGGTTTTATGGTGTCAAGGCTAGTGAATTCTACTGAACTCTTTATGAACATATACTTCTATTTATGTTTTCACATCTTGATTGTGGTGTTGCTCCCAAAATTCAGGTGGTGACCCCCACCGGTAATGTATTAGTGGATGATCTGACCCTTAAGGTTCAATCAGGATCAAATCTTTTGATTACAGGTAGTCATATGAACTCTCAGCATGCTGGTCGTTTCTAATTTTACTTTTTGTGGTTGGTTCAACCATGATAATTGATTATCTTATTTCATTATTCTTTCTTTTCTTTTGTTGAATTCTCTTGCGTATCTGATTGGGGGGGGGGGGGGAGTTGAAATTATTCATGGGCTTAATTTTTATTATATGCATTCATAGTGTCTAGAAACTAGAAAGGTTATCCATATTTTTTGTACATACATCTTTGTGCTTGTATCTACATGGCTAGAAGTATAGTAAGGTTTGTGTACTATTGAGTCCAAGTTCAATAATGTAAATGGAACTTTGTCTTGTTTCCTTTGTCTCTTTTTTATTGGCAAGTGCCTAGGTTAATGCATCCAGTCAGGTTCTGTGTCAATGACATGTTATATTCAAGCTATATTGTTTCAAATGAGTGTTTTCTGCAATTTCTGTGGCTGCCATTGTAAATTATTGAATGTTGGCTGGTTGAAAATAAAAACCGAGTATTCCCTTTTAGTGGGATAAGGCTTGGTGCTTGTTGTTCATTTACCGATTGAGTTGGAAAGCTGTCCAGAATAACCCATGACCATGAGCATTGTTTTTACCCGATTTCATCTATAACCCACTTTTACCCTTACGCATTCACCTCACCCACTGGCATGTGGTTACTAATGACTATTGATCATTACTAGTTGCTGAATTTTCTAACAGTTATTCTTTAGGTTATTCTAGTTATTTTAGGATTGCATTAATTTTTAATTTATCAATCAAACAAGACAATGTAACTGAAAAGTTTGAAGCTAAAATTAATTGTAAACTTACAGACTTGTTATTTGCCATGTTGATTATTAACTGGTTTAATAAGGTGACTGCTTTCATAATTGTTGCTTATTTTTAACAAAAGGTTTTTTGCATTGATAATTGATTTTATGTGCACCAATCAAATACAATTGAATGATAATAATTGCAATAAAATTAATTAGTGAATTTGTAGTCTAGTGATTGAGATTCTGCCCACTGATGCTACGCACTGTGTTAAAATCTCACTTCCCATGATGCATTTTGTGGTAATATCATTGAATCAGTTCTAACTCTTAAGCCTTGTTTTGTTTCACAGTTTGAGCAATCCATCAGTTCTAATGTGTGGACTAGCACATATCCATGTGTTCAAGAAAATGTAAACTAACAACAAAATAGTAAAATCCTGGTTGGTCATTATACTCCTGATGAGCAAGTGCATTTGAAGGGGACGGAAAATTAGATAATTTGGAATTGATTAAGTAAACCAAAATTGTTATGATACTTGTCTGTTTGGCTTTCATTTGACAATCTGAAAGGACTATGTTTCACTTGTATAATTGGATTTTTAAAATAAGATTTCTAATGGTTAATTGTTTTGACATGTAATTCACAATTATTTTGCTGAAGGTCCAAATGGCAGTGGAAAGAGCTCGTTATTCCGGGTTTTAGGAGGTCTTTGGCCCTTGGTATCTGGACATATTGTGAAACCTGGAGTTGGATCTGATCTTAATAAGGAAATCTTTTATGTGCCACAAAGACCATATACTGCTGTAGGAACACTTCGTGATCAGTTAATTTACCCTCTTACTGCTGATCAAGAGGTTGAGCCACTTACAGATAGCAGGATGGTGGAGCTATTGAAAAATGTGAAACTCACATCTAATCCTACTTCTATCTCAGTGCCACATTAATGTTTAGTGTTTGATGATTATATGTTATTTTAATCATTATTATTCATCTGAATTGCTTGTACATGTATTGAAGGTTGATCTTGAGTATCTATTGGATCGGTACCCGTCTGAAACAGAGGTAAACTGGGGTGATGAACTTTCGTTGGGCGAGCAACAACGATTGGGCATGGCCAGACTTTTTTACCATAAGCCTAAATTTGCCATTCTTGATGAGTGCACAAGTGCTGTCACTACTGATATGGAAGAACGTTTTTGTGCTAATGTTCTGGCTATGGGAACATCATGTATTACCATATCACATCGTCCAGCATTAGTTGCATTCCATGATGTGGTTTTGTCTTTAGATGGTGAGGGAGGATGGAGTGTTCATCATAGAAGGTTGGAACTTTACTGCACTGCTTATTAGTGTTTTACTATAAAGCTGTAATTAAATATAAGATTCAAATTTTGAACTCCAGGGAGGACTCGTCTACTGAATTGGGGAATGATACAGTGAAGGCTTTGGAGACAAAAAGACAGAGTGATGCCAAGGCAGTTCAACGGGCATTTGCTATGAATAAAAAGGTTAAGATATTTTGTGATTCTGGTGTTTTTGGTTTCTTCACGGTTCATTATCTTATATTGATGATGAAAGCTTCTCTATTTTTTTTCTGTTTTTTCTTTGCCTAGGGTTCTGCATTCTCAAATTCAAAGGCACAATCGGATATTTCAGAAGTGATAATAGCATCATCTCCATCTATGAAGCGTAACATTTCACCATCTGCTGTTCCCCAACTTCACGGTAATACAAGGGCATTGCCGATGAGAGTAGCTGCCATGTGCAAAGTATTGGTAAGTATCTTCAATAGATATGCTCCTGTAAGATTTTTACTTTATATTGTTTTAGTGAGTCAACAACTTTTCCATCATATTGAATTATTGATTAATTCTATATGCTTTTGAGTACATTATTTATGAAAATCTTAGGTGTTGTTATTTTCTGTGGTTAATTATAAATTTATAAGTCTAAATATTTCTTCCTAGATCTTTTCTGTCAATTTACTGTACTATAGTTCTAAATCCATGCAACCTGCAGTTCTAGTATACTGCTGATTGATGGTGATTAGTGACATTGTTATGTAGGTTGGCTTACTTGCAGTTTTGTTTTTAGATTTTTGTTGGTTGCAAAGTTGGTGCAATTATAATTCTCTCAAACTATATGACCTAGCTAGCAAAGTTATGCAAAATCAGGATGTCCGATCAACCAATTCAGTTTTAGGTTTGACTAATAGTGGTAATGAGTTTATTGAATCTGAGGTTATCTTAAGATCAGCATGACTTGCTAAAATTGAATGCTCTTTTAGTTTCAGGACTATGATGGTGGAGCCAGCTGGAGAGGCTAGGAAGATTTAAACTAGGAACCAACTAGGGCTTTGAAACAAAGAAATAGAATTATTTTTCTGGGTAACAACATATATGGGAAAGTTGTCAACAAGTAGCTTCAATAAAAAGGGGGGATGATAAACTTTTTAATTCACAAAGATAGCAACTTTATTCCATTTAATAGCATGGGGGCCTAGACATCTTTGACAGTCCGACTTAGCTTATTGAAAAATTATTATCAAAGATCAACACTTCCAAAAGCTTTTTAAGCTGTTTGGTGGAGGACTAGACACCCCCACCCCCCACCCCCACTCATGTGAGGGCCCTACAGGCTTGAAGCTTGAATAATACCCAGGCCTACTTTTATGTTATGCTTAAATTTAATTTAATCCTTCAAAATGGGGGTGCCAATTACCAAACTCTTGATCACTTGGTTATTTTTGGAAGATATTAGGGTTATGAAATTATTAGTCTTATTGTTAATGGGGTTGGGCTTCTGTTTGTAACACTAGTACTTAACCGGATTATCAGTATAAATGAAAGTATTAAGGTTTGGGTATTGCAATTTCTTACTATAATACATTGTTAGCTGCTATTCTGTTTTCCTTTTCCCTGTCTAAACCCTGAAGCAGTTAGAATAGCTTTGATATTATATCATAGGCTAACTCTCCCAAAATCTTGAGCTGGTTGGTGTAGGCTCACGAATGGTTTATATTTCTATCAAATTCCAGTAGCGCCTATTTAAGAAGTTAATATCAATAAGATTTCTTTACTCGTTATGCTTAAATTTCAGTGGTGCATCTGCAGTCAAGTGTCTATTGTGGTGAAACAAATGAAACTCTGGTCATTTTTTTTATACATATGAATCGAATGCAGTTATCAGGATGTTTACAATAATTCACACACACTGCTCAACCAATTGAGTTAGACCCCTTAGGCCTGGGTAACTCTGGTCATTTGTGTTATCTCATTGACGACTTACTATGAAAAGGATGTTGGTTAGTACATCTTTTTTGTATTTCAGTGATGCGTCTGCTGTCAAGTGTCTAATGCAGTGAAACAAATGAAACTATTCAGTCATTTGTGCACTATCTCCTTGATGACTTGCTATGAACCAACATCCTTTTTAAAGGATGGGTTGTGCACATTAGTTAATCCATAAATATGATAGATCTCAGGTGCATTTTTTTTATGTGTACTGCATGCTTTCAGGTGCCCACCATATTTGATAAACAAGGAGCACGACTACTTGCTGTTGCTTTTCTTGTTGTTTCAAGAACATGGGTCTCAGATCGTATTGCATCACTGAATGGTATTGTCCTATCTTTGACTTTTCATTATTAAGAGAGATCATATGTATAACATTCCAGGGTATTTATGTTCTCAGGTACTACTGTGAAGCTTGTTTTGGAGCAGGATAAAGCTTCCTTTATTCGATTAATTGGTATAAGTGTTATTCAAAGTGCTGCATCTTCTTTCATTGCACCTTCTATAAGGTAATTTGGCATTCACTTGTGTCTAAATTATTCCTTCCATGAATGAATATTTTTTGTGGGGGTTTGAAATTAGGTATTTGATCTTTAGTTTATGACTGGAATGCATATCTCAATACTTGTTGACATTGACATTGACATATTACCATTTACCATTCAATTTCTTGGGCAAAGAATCAAGTCATGATTCCACAATAAATACATGAATTTCTTCTATAAATTGATCTAAGATGCTTATGAAATGTTTCTCTATTATTAACCTGAGCCTAAATCTTGGTAATCTGCTTATTGTTCATGTATTGATATTTGTACACGACAACTGCTGTCTTTCAATGTAATGCTTGACTTGAAAGACAAGAACTTGAAAAGAAAAGAATTGAATATTACTAGGTGTGTTTTACAATATGAGCACAAATCTCTATTTATAGGCTAAACTTATTAAAGAAAATAAGGAAATTAAACATATCAAGGGAAGGAGGTATTAGACTAAGAAAGTTGCAAATGAAAAACTATGTTCTCCTATGGAGAATTCTGCATTAAATAGTGCTCATACAATTTGATTTCTGCATCAGTGCATTAAATAGCCAATCTGCAATAAATGCTATCCTACAACTGGGATAACTAATTAAGGAGATAATTACAGCTGTATAAGCATGTAAGATCTGTTTTTTTGAATGACCAACAAATTTGTGCCAATAATAACAAATATTCTGCAATTTGTGTCAATTAATAACTAATATTCTGCTAATCAATTCCATTGACATCCCCCCTCAAATTGATGCTGTTAAGTCTGAAAGCATCAATTTGCTGACTAGGAAATTATGGGGCTGATGTGTCAAGTATTTTGTGAGAATGTTAGTAAGTTGAACAGATGTTGAAATACGAGGCAAGGTGATAACACGATTGTCTTATGCCTCCCGGGTTGAGTGACAATCAACCTCTATGTGCTTCGTTCTTTCATGGTAAACAAGATTTGTGGCAATTTGAATAGCACTTGTATCGTCAACATGCAGTGGAGTTGGTTTTGCTTGTGAAAAACCAAGCTCTGAAAGGAGACCACGTAGCCAAATAATCTCAGAGCATGCGGTAGACATGGTGCAGTATTTTGCTTCAGTGGATGATTTGGAGACTGAGTCTTGTTTCTTGCATTTCCAAGAAATTGGAGCTTCCTCTAAGAACATACACCAGTCAATAGTGGATTTCCGTGTGTCTGGACATCCAGCTCAATCAGAATCAGTGTATGCTTGAAGTTGTGTTGATGCATCACTAGGGAAGAAAAGACCACGGTTGGAAGTACCAAGTAGATCCTTAATAATACGGTGTATTGCTGAAAGATGCAAATGCCAAGGAAATTGCATCAATTTGCTAATTGTGTGGACAGAAAATGGGATGTCTGATTTGGTGATGGTTAGGTAAATAAGACTTCTAACTAGCTTACGCCAGAAAGTTGGGTCTTGTAGAAGGTCACTTTCATCTCATCGCAATTTCAGATTAATTTCCATTGGAGTGTCAACAAAAGCAGAATTAGTGAGACTGGCTAATTGAATTAGATCTTGAATATATTTGTGTTGATTGACAAAAATGCCTTTCTGTTGAAAGTCTACTTCTAATTCCAAGAAATAAGTGACTTGGCCAAGGTCTTTCATGTGGAAAGTTGAATGCAACAGTCTCTTGATTGTACTAATAGCCTCTTGATCTGATCCGGTGATCACAATATCATCCACATAAACAAGAAGTATGACAATTCCTTTTTAAGCTCCTTTGTATGAAAAGTGACGGATCAAACCTGTCTTGTATGAAGGAAAAATCAAGCAGTGTTGTGTGAAACTTTTCAAACCATATTCGCAGTACCTGTTTCAATCCATATAAAGAACGCTTCAGTTTGCAAACAACATTAGGCAAAGGTGAAGGCATACCGGTTGGAAGTCTAATGTAAATTTCCTCCTTGAGGTCACCATGGAGGAATGCGTTCTTAACATCCATCTGGTGTATTTGCCAAGATTCAGATGCAGCAATGGCAAGAATAGTGTGCACAGTAGTCATTTTGACCACAGGTGCAAAGGTCTCCTCATAATTAAGGCCAAATTCTTGCTTATTTCCAAGAACAACTAGCTTGGCCTTGTATCAATCGATTGATCCATCCGAACGACGCTTTATATTGAATACAAATTTGCTGCCAAGGGGTTTGACAAAAGTAGGATAGGTTACAACATCCCATGTTTGATTTTTTTCTAGTTCTAGAAGTTTTGTTTCAATAGCTTCTCTCCAACATTTATGCTCTATGGCTTGTCTATAAGAAGAAGGAATAGGAATAAATGCTATAGTTGCTGTCAATGATAAAGGGGAAGAAAAATCATACTTTCTGGTGGTTTACTAACGCGAGTATTGCAACGTACAGGAGCTGGTGCTGGATGAAACACTTGATCAGCTGCCAGAGATTGATCGGGAGAGGGCCTTGGAGGTATGGATGGTGGATTTGGTGGAACAGCCTGACGTCTTTGATACACCAATAAAGGTTGTGGTGTTGGTTTCCTTACAGAATTGTTAGAAAACAATGGCAAAACAGATGTGGATGTAGAAGAGGGAGTGTCTTGGTTAGTTAGAAAAAAATATGTATCTTCTTGAAAGATGACATGTCTAGAAACTCGGAGCCTATGTAGATTAGGATCATAATAAACAAACCCTTTATGGTGGGCAAAATAACCAAGAAAAACACATTTAATAGATTGAGATGTGAGCTTGATGCGGTCTTGTTGGGGAAGGTGGACGTAGCAAGTACAACCAAAAGTGCGTAGATTGAAATAAGTGGGTTTGTGACCAAATAACCTGAAGAAAGGAGAATCATTGTTTAATGATTGAGAAAGCAGGTGGTTATTAAGGTGGACAACAGTGGAGAAAGCCTCACACCAAAATTGAGGTGACACAAAAGATTCCAATAAAAGGGTACGAACAACATCAAGATGAAGATTTTTCCTTTTAGCTATCCCATTTTGTTTGGGTATGAAAGGACATGACCTTTGAGATAAAATGTCATTTGTCTAGAAGAATTCCTGAAATAAATGAGATGTATATTCCCCCCCGTTGTTGGAACGCAAAATTTTAATCTTGGAAGAAAATTGGGTCTGAGCATAGGTATGAAATTTTTTGAAAACAGAGAATGCTTCATCTTTAGAGCACAAAAAATAAATCCAAGTGAAACGAGTATAGTCATCAATAAAAGTGATGAAATATTTGTAAGTAGCATGGGATATAATCGGTGCAATCCCCTATAGATCACTATGAATCATATTAAAAGGCTGATTTACCTTTGATTTATGAATTGAAAATGGTAGAATTTTGCTTTCCCCAAGTTTGCTAGAGTTGCAATCAAATTGAACAACACTAAGAGATGGGAAAATTTTATTACCAAGAACACCAGATTTCAGTAAGTCATGAAGTACATAAGAGTTTGGATGACCAAGGCGCTTATGCCATATTTGAAAATTAAAAATAGCTGATTCAGAAGAAACAAAAGGCGGAAAAGAACATCGAGCCTGAGAGAAATAAAAAAGAAAAAGACGTCCAACTTTAGGCCCTTTCGTGATCATCTTCCCTGATTGTGGATCCTGCACAAGACAATCAGATTTTGAGAATGCAACTTTGCAATCAATGTCAGTTAGTTGACCAACATAAATAAGATTACTAGTGAGACCAGGGGAAACAAAACAATTGGTTAGAGAGGAGGAAATGTCACCAATAGCTGTGATAGGTAGCTGTTTCCATTAGTAGTATGAGTTTGAAGGTTACCAGAATATCTTGTGACATTTTTAAGGGATTCAGCACTATTGGTCATGTGATTAGATGCACCGGAGTCAAAATACCACAGAGTACAAGAAGAAAAAGGTTTACCTGAAAATCCTAAAGCAGAAAATGCAGAAATTATCATTTGTTGGACCATTTCAGGGGTCATTGGTTCCGTAGAGGCAAGAGCATTTTGATTCGCAGAACTACCAGTAGTAGAAGGACCAGCCGCAGCAGTAAAGGCTGTTTGAGTTTTCCTTGGTGGTCTTATGCGGCATTCTTTAATGATATGACCATCTTTTTTGCAGTAATTGTAAAACTTTTTAGGACAGTGTGAAGCAAAATGCCCAAGTTCTTTGCAACGGAAGCATTGGACAACACTCAGGTCTTGACGTTTGGGTTTTCCTTATGCAACATATGCAACTAGAAAATAGCCACATTTTTGTTGTTCCATGGATGCTTGAGTTAGGAGACATTCTTCTTCACGAAGAAACTCATTGAGGCATGTATCCAAGGATGGAACAAGAGCTCTATTCATGAGATTGGAACGAATACCCTCAAAGTCAGATTCAATTTCATAAGAAGTTGATCTCTTTTTGTAGTCTCATGAACTTGTTGCACTGCAATTTGACCTTCATTTGACAAAACTTCATAGACAATGTCAGTGTATTCAGCCTAACGATTCATGAACTAAGAATAGAATTCAGAAATTGAGAGACTATCATGTTGAAATATGGTAATTTCATGTTCCGGCCGGAACCTTCTAGCAGTATAATTCTAGCTATAAATCTTCTTGAGATAGGTCGACATCTTGGTTGCAGTGTTGAATGGTCGGAGATTGAGAACAATATGTGGATCAATAGTGCCTATGATCCATGTCATGACTTGGGCGTCCTTGACTTCCCGCGCAGTATATTCGTTCGGCTGGTTTTCTTTGTTTTGACCAGAACTGGTGCCGTCAACATGACCCCAAAGGTTCTTACCTTTGACAAATATCTGGAACTAGAATGCCCTGTCAGAATGGTTATTGCCATTAAGGCGAATGAATAAGACGTCATACTTGTCACTAGACATAAGGCTAAGGAAAAAAAAAGGTAATCACAAGAGAGAAATCACAAAAGTAACAAGGAGCAAGAACTGGATTGTTTGGCAAAACCAAGAGGTTAGGAATTTTGGACAGAACTATGATAGGATCGCAACCTAGACGAATACCATTAGACTAAGAAAGTTGCAAATGTAAAATTGTGTTCTCTCCTGTAGAGAATTCTACATTAAATAGTGTTCATACAATTTGATTTCTACATTTTTTTTTGGAAGGCAAAATTATATTATTATTATTAATATTCAGACATAACAGTACCAGAGGTACTGAGATAGCAAATACAAGGCACTGAAAAAGCCACCTTCCAAAAGCAAAACCCACCAATACCCACCACGAAAGGAAATATTACAAGTTAACCAAAGGCCTCCGGAAGAGTGGAAGACCAATGGTTAAATGGAATATTAAAGCCTTTTTCTGAAACTTTAAGCCAAGACCAAGCATGAAATAGAGCATCATCCAATACTTTGGGAGGTTCAAATGGTGTGCCCTTAAACAGGAGGGAATTCCTGTGTTGCCAAATAGTACTAGTTAGAGCAATCCACCATATACACCTCCTATTATGATTCCTCTGTGTCCCAAAGCCCTCGCAGAATTGAATAAAATGTCTTGCTGGGTCAGCTGAGAAAGCTCCTTTAAACCGGGTTCAGCTCATAAATTCCCACCACAGCCCTATAGTCATTCTGCAATGAAAAAAGAGATGGTCAGCCTCCTCCTGGTGATTTCCACAAAGGGGACAATTTGATTTCTACATCTGTGCATTAAATAGTCAATCTACAATAAATGTTATCCTACATATGGGATATCTAATTAAGGAGATAATTATAGTTGTATAATCTTGTAAGATTTGCTGTTTTGAATGGCCAACAAATTTGTGCCAATAATGACAAATATTCTGTAATTTGTGTCAATTAATAACTAATATTCTGCTAATCAATTCCATTGGCAAGAAGGAAATAGGAAAAAAAATTATCTGAATAATTGCAAATATATTCTAAATATATAAAAGGAGATTCTATCCTAAATTAGTGCCTATTTACAATGGCTTGTGATTTAGTTCAACTACGCCCTTTTGTTGAGTATACATCCCATTGATTTCTATATTCTATTATTCATAAATTATTGATTGCACTTAAAATATGAAAAATATTAGATAATTTGTAGATAGTTTAAAGCATTGAAACTGGGAAAAAGTTTGAATAGGTTGACCTAACAAGAGTCTTTGAAAAGTAAATTTAAAAATTAAAATGTTGTGTCTTGTTCTACAGACACTTGACTGCGAGGCTAGCCCTTGGGGGGCGGATTCGTTTGACCCAACATCTTCTCAAGAACTACTTAAGAAACAATGCATTCTACAAGGTAAACTATTCATTCATTCCTTAGCTTCACTTATTTAATTTTTTTCATACTGTAAACTTGTTTTTGTGTTTATGACTTGAATAATTACTACTTCCTGATGAACCACAATCACATTTTGTTTTATTTTTATATGTTGAACCTTTTATTGAAATAATTTTATATCTCAGTCTTATTGATATCATTACATTCTACTATTTCCCCTTCAAATTTAACTCAATTTTCAATTTTGTTCTATGACCTCTTCATAGTTCCAGTGTCCCCAACTATTGAGTTAAATAACAACATTTACCTTCAGGTACATATATGTGAAGTTGGCAATTCTTAGGATTGATAGTCTTAGATTTAAATTTAACCACTAGTCATATTCTCATAAAATGTGGGAAAATAAAAATTAATTAGCTCAGGAATTTGACACTCCCTAGGGATGTTATCCCAGGAACCTTACTGATGCCACATACCAAATTTCCCCATGTCAGTAGTTTGAGAACGTAGACTAGGTTTTAATTTCACAAACAAAAAATGTGATGTTATTATTATGAATAATAAATATATTATTCACCTTGCTTTTAAGCTATTTAGGCAGATGCCGGATGACTGGGGCTTGGTTCCGAATTCACATTACATACATATCTTTGTAGGTCTTCCACATGGCAAGCAAAAATGTTGATGCTGATCAGAGGATAACTCATGACTTGGAGAAGTTAACAACAGACTTGTCAGGACTGGTCACTGGAATGGTAAAGCCATCTGTGGATATTTTGTGGTGAGTAATTCATTTGCAAAATAGAGTTATTATGTTACTATGGTGTATTTTACTTGTACATGGTCAATTAACATATTGATGCAAAATAGTTATTATGCTCTTTGTTTTTATTTACTTATCAAGTACTTTCGTTATTCTAAAGGTTCACTTGGAGAATGAAGCTGTTAACAGGTCGGAGGGGAGTTGCCATACTCTATGCTTACATGTTACTCGGTTTGGGATTTCTAAGAACTGTTACTCCAGATTTTGGTGATTTGATTAGTCAAGAACAACAACTTGAAGGAACATTTAGGTAAACTTATTCTACTGTCAGCTAACAATCCAGGTACTAATCAAATAGTTCTGTTGAAATTATTCTGATCTGTTTCTCTTTATGCTTTTCTAGGTTCATGCATGAAAGACTTTGTACTCATGCTGAATCTGTTGCTTTCTTTGGAGGTGGTGCTCGAGAAAAAGCTGTGAGCATCCTAGCTCTGCAATATTTAATGTATTTTCTTTAAGTGTGCTTGTTTGAGGACATGAAAGGTAGAAATGAAACCTGATGCTTGTCATAATAAAAATGTGGGATGACTGAAACTAGAGTGCCAATTCACCATTCAAATTTTGGACACTTCTGTTGCTTGAAAGTGAGTTGAAAGTGGTCTTATCCTTTAGGAAGCAATAAAGGGCAGTTGGGTTATACATCATCACCCTTTACCAAGCAATAAAGAGTAAAACTCAGCCTCCATCCCTGTGTTCAGTCCTCTCATAACTTTCCACTTTCTCATTTTCCACCTCCTTGATTAAGCATACCCTAAATTTTATACATGTTTATGTGTTTGATCAAATTTTATATAATGTAGGGCTCTAATATGAGGAAGTGTGAAGTGGGTCTCAGTTTGACAGGAAAAGTTCAACAAATTTATTTTTCTTTTTAGCTCCTATTTATGTTCTGATAATGGTTGGATGGCTCTACTTTTAATAACAGGAGCAGATTAAAACTATGGTTATCGTCAATCTCTAAATTTTACTCTCTTAATGTTGAGCAGATGGTCGAGTCTAGATTCAGGGAACTTCTCCTCCACTCCAAGTACCTTTTAAAAAAGAAGTGGCTGTTTGGAATCCTGGATGATTTTATCACAAAGCAACTTCCACATAATGTGACTTGGGGCTTGAGCTTAATATATGCCATGGAACACAAGGGAGACCGCGCATCAGTAACTACTCAGGGTAAGATATTTGCATTGAATCATTTACTCTCTATATTTCTCTTGTTGCTCTCCTCTCTCACAGACAATACTATACTAATAGGTGAGCTGGCACATGCACTGAGGTTTTTGGCATCTGTTGTTTCTCAAAGCTTTTTAGCTTTCGGTGATATTCTTGAATTGCATAGAAAGTTTGTAGAACTCTCTGGTGGAATTAATCGGATTTTTGAACTTGAAGAACTTCTTGATGCAGCACAATCTGGTATTTAATTATCCTTCTTTAGTTTTATAATCAATCATATAAATCAATATCTTGCTGTTTGTATGGCAGTAAATCTCTTTAATAGCCATCGAATTATGTGCTAATATGACCTTGTACTGTACAGAGAATTTCACGAGTGTTAGTGCTATACCTCCAGTGAGGGATGTTCATTCCAGTGATGTCATTTCCTTCTCAAAAGTTGATATCGTAACCCCTTCTCAAAAGATGTTGGCGAGGGAGTTAATATTTGACATTAAGCATGGGGGAAGCCTACTTGTTACTGGTTGGTATAGTCATTATTTTATTTGTTTTGTCCCTTCAGAAGAGGGAATTCTAATGTGATGTAAATTTTGGTCTTACATGTATCTTATTTTTAAAAGGTCCAAATGGAAGTGGAAAAAGTTCCATTTTCAGAGTTCTTAGAGGACTATGGCCAATTGCCAGTGGAAGACTCTCTAGACCATCTGAAGTTGTGGATGAAGAGGATGGATCTGGTTGTGGCATCTTCTATGTTCCTCAACGGCCATATACATGTTTGGGAACCCTAAGGGATCAAATTATATATCCCCTTTCCTGTGAGGAAGCAGAGGTTAAAGTACTGAAGATGTATGGAAAAGGTAAATATCTTGGGTGGGAGAAATAAGGCAGGCCTTAGAAATGCGTAAAAATGAAGTTTCTGATTATAAATTAACATAAGCAAGTTGGTAAATCCACTTAGATTCTCTATTGACCAATAATTTTGGATTATTACCATGGTTAAAGTGAGTAATTTGAAGTCTAGATGCAATGAACTACTCTTTCTAGCACTGTTAATACAAAAACCCCTATTAGATTGGGGGGGGGGGGTCCTCAACAAGGCTTTATCTTATAGTTACTTAGGGGATTGGAACAAAACCTTATTTTTAACTCTACAGCTTACTGTTTTTAGTATTTGACTCAACTAAAGTTTATAACAAGGCTACTGTGTTACTTTTCATTAATCACCGCTAGCTGAGAATAAGTTTTCTTCTGAGCTGTTCTAAGGTTGTGGCAATTCAATAGAATGGTGTTCATGCTGATATTGTTGAAAATTTCTCTTTTGCTAACATTTTATTTGGGGTTTAGGGTAAGGTTTTCGTTGTTACTTACTTTTTATTTGGGGAAAATTATTCTGGTCAGTTTTCTTTTACAGATCAAAAACAATTTCTTGTTCTCTTCTCCAACTGTTTTAAAGTGTGCATTTTATTTATTTTCTTTTCCATTTTAGCTCTGATAATTATAACTTGCTAATTCAGATGAAAAGCATGCTGACACCAGAAATTTGTTAGACACACGGTTAAAAGCTATCCTAGAGAGTGTTCGGTTGAATTATCTTCTAGAAAGGGAGGGAAGCAACTGGGATGCGAATTTAAAATGGGAAGACATTCTTTCTCTTGGAGAACAGCAAAGATTGGGGATGGTATGTAAATATATTCTCTTGAAATTTTAGACATTTTTTTTAAAATTTCTTAAATATTTTTGTTTCATACAGCATGCCCCTTAGAAAGTCTTTAATTCCTTAAAGGAAGACATTTATTATAATTTAAAGTACTCTCTTTCATGGTTTTTAACGTTGCTCACTCTGTTCTGTAAGGCACGCTTGTTCTTTCATAAGCCCAAATTTGGTATTCTTGACGAGTGCACCAAGTATGTATGATTTTCCTTTTCCTTTTCCTTTTCCTTTTCAAAGAAATTGTTACTTGTTTTTCATATCCTAAAAAAAATAATGTTGGCAGTGCAACTAGTGTTGATGTTGAAGAACACCTATATGGGCTTGCAAAAGATATGGGAATCACGGTTGTTACTTCCTCACAAGTAAGTTGATTATATAAGTATATTGGAAATAAAAATACTGTCATGGTAAATTTAGTGAATTAAGAGTAGTTCACTAATTAGTTGTTTTGATCTTGCTTCATTTCCTTCCTAGTGTACACTTATTTAGTTTCTTTAGTTCTAGATAAACCAGTTATAGCTGGTCTAACCTTAAACCTGCATGTTAGCCATAATAATGTGTGATCAAACTAAATTTCTCTGCTCCTGCCCCCAGCGTCCTGCTTTAATACCATTTCATTCCATGGAACTGCGGCTGATTGATGGTGAAGGTAATTGGAAGCTTCGATTGATCAAGCAGTGAGTTCACTAAAACAGTGTTGCTGCATGGACTTGGTATACCATTTGAGATGTTGTCGAGTCTATCACAAGCTGGCTGTTTGCGAGCATAAATTAGGTTTGCCAACAAAGGTCAATCCTATATGCTTTTATTTTAAGTTTTCCATATTCTCCAAGATTCAATGTTTACTAGGGGACTAACAAACAGCTGAAACAGCCAAAATTGTTGATAATAAGTTCGAGCACACAACCATTGCATAATCTCTGCAGTGTATAGGTGGTGATCAATCATGTATAGTTTTCCCCCTTTCTTCTTAGGTAGTTGATATTGGTTCATATGTTGTAGTCATTGGATGTAATGATTAATATTTAAATTGTTTAATCAATAAAACAGCAGAAAAGAAGGGCTCTTCGAGCTAATTTGTTGCCTTCAAAAACTCCCATGCTGTCGTGTAAGATTTTTTCTTTTTTTTATGTTCTTTACTCTTCTTGTGCCACCTGAACTGCTGTCATCCCTTGGCGTTGCCTTCATTGTTCCTATGTGGCCATGTTGTATTACTGAATTACTCGGGCAATAATACGAAACTTACAAAAAATCTATTTCTTAGTCAAATTTTGGAGATTGTGCTAGAGTAGGCCCTAAGCATTCCAATTTCAGTTGGATCTTTTCGCATACTAATTTTGGTTTGTAATTTAGTTGGTTAATTAGCTATTTATAATTTGGACTGTTATGAATCATGATGAAATGTTTAATACTTTGATAATTTTTTTCGTTCTACTTAATTATATACTTGATGGTTTGTTTAACATGTATTTTTTTTTTCAAAAAAAGAAGCAAAAAAAAACGGAATAATGAATTTAATTATTAGATTAAATTGATATTGTATTTAAACTGATTTACATTGAATACCAATTTATTTTACTTAAGAAGGGATACAATATTGTTATAATTCACATTAATTCTAACAAGCTTCTCAAACCTCCATACACGAAGGAAAAGGGGGATCGAAAAGAGTAAGAAACTAAAAAGTAAAATTGGGTGAAAAATGATTATCCTATAAATATTATAATTTAACTAATTAATATTTACCTAATCAATAACTTTTATAAAGATTTTTCTTTATTTTCACTCTGATTATTAAAAAATATACGAATGAATTAGTATATTTTTCATAAACACTATAATATCATGAAAAAACACCCTGAACGGAAGAGAAATATTCAATGAACCGTAGTTGGCAATGGAGAGTTATTATGCGTTGAAAACTGTTGTTTGCGCCTTCAGAATAAGTTATTTTTCATGATATTTAGGCTCTTTCCCTTCTTTGTTTAATCTTTCGAAATCCACCCTGAATTATTGCATGTATTAATGTGAGTTATCAAAATATATATATATATATATATATATATATGTGTGTGTGTGTTGGAACACCGAAATGCAACAACTTTTGCCAACTTTGCCGTCCACATCCCTTGAATTATTTAACAAAGACTCTAATAATTTATGAGGGTATCTGTTATCTATAATAACTCACGACTCTAATAATTTATGTCTTAGCACTTAGATCTACCAACTAGAAATAGAAGAAACCTTTTTCTTCCGTTATTAACAATTAATTAATAAACGGAATTGATTAGTCGTTAGACAATTAAAAGTAGAAGGGTCATTGCCGTTATTGTTGTAGGCGTATCCAAACCACAAATGTTAATTAGGGTGATCACTGATGAATTGCAACACGTTATACATGGCCTCTTCTTCATAAGTTCATGTTGATAGAGGGAGCTATGGCCACAATTTTTTTTAATACTTCGTGTTTAAGTTTGAAAATCGCACATACACCCCTTTCAAATACCAAAGTACTGTATTGCCACCTGAAATATTTTAGAAGATCATTTGTCATTAATAAATTTGTGAATCTTGTTACGCAGTTGTGTTAGATATTTAAAAGAAAAATTTTATCACTCATAACAGTTTTATTCAACCCAAACAAAATTAATTATTTTTAGTGGAGGATACATTTGATTTAGACCAAAAAAATAAATTTGTGATTTGTCTATTCCCACATTTTTTTTTCTCTTGTTATGTCTCTCTAGATTTGTTACTAAGACTTAAGCCTGCTCTGTCTTATCCTCAAACCAAAACGTAACCTTAAATTGGGGGAAATGATTCTCTAAGATAGTTTTTCTTTTCCTCAAGGACATTTTTTTTCGCAAAAATTGTTCCCGTATAAAATCTCAATTTTTTTTTGTAAGTTTAAGTACGATATAATTGCATTTTTTTTTCTTTTCAAATTGTACATGTGATTTTTCTTGGTTAAATTATTTTACAGTCCTTTATAATTTTGATAATATTTTAAATAAGTTTTTATAATTTTTTTTAACAAGGTCTTTATACTTTAAAAAAGTTAATCAGATTAGTACTCGCTAATAGGTACTAATTTTTACTAAACTATAAAGAGTTGGCTTCAAAAAGATTTCCTTAAAGTATAATGGCTTTTAATTTTTTTGTTAGTCACTTTTATAATTTAACAGAAATTAATGGAATATTTAACGGTCGTTTTGATAAAAAAAAAATATTTTTCTTATCGAAAGTAGTTTTTAGACAATTTTATTTTTTCTTACAAAGGGGCGAGTCGGTTCAAAATCTTTAACCTTCAGTGCTAATAGGCAAAATTTTCCTATAATTACCATTCACTTCTGCTGTTAAAAAAAAATCCCTTCTAGTGCGAACAATCACTCATAAGTAAAAAGTATTTTTCATATAACAGTCATGGTAAAATTTTAGTTGTGTACATTAGTGACATATAGATAGAGATCAGACATGCATAATCCTGTTTAGAGATGGCAGAATGCATAAATACTACTCAAATATTGTTGAAGTATTGATCTATTGATAAATTTTTATGACTCTTATCCTTATTTATATGATGTTAATCTTTACATTCTCAAAATCGAATTAAAGGTCAACTTCTATTTACTTAAACTAATTGTTTCTTTTTTTTTTTGTACTAAAAGTTACTTGAGTATAACTTTCCTTAGGATGAAATAAGAAGCCACAAAAAAGGAAGTAAAAAACCGTCATGAAGATGTTGTGGCGTTTTGCGGCCGTGACGGAAAGAGTCAGAGTGATCTATTTACTCTTTTTTAGTTGCCCAAAAACGATAATATTAAATTTGCTAGAAGGAGATAATTAAGAAACACGGAATAATTATTTGTTAGCTACGTTTATAAACAAAACTTTCGGAATTCTGGAAAGAGAAATTGCCGTAAGTGTTGAAAGGGGAACGTCTAAGCTACTCATTTAGGGATATACCATTACCCACCAATTATTAAGTGTTGATAAAGTGATCAAATATCACAATTAACAGCTGATCGATTATTAATCTCTCTCTCTGCTCTCTTATTAATCTGTCTCCTTGAATAACGTTATCTTAATTAACAATAATTCTGATAATGGATCTATAATTATAATTTGAAAATAGAAATAGTTAAATTATCATCCTTTTCTGGGCTTAGATGGAAAGAGATATAAGAAATTTAAGGTAAAATATATCTTCAGTATCTTAAAATATTTTGAAACGAGTTTAATAATCAACATTAATAATATAAATAATTTTATATTGTTATTCAATCATAAATAATCGTTGATATAACTTTTTAAATAATTATTATAAAAATTAACAAATTTTATCATTTTTAAGAAAACAAATATATTCTACATGTAACAATCTTACTTGAATTACATAAAATTATCATAAAACAAAAAATATATTTTTTAACATTTAAACTAGAACAATGTTATGTTAGCTTTTTTTTTTACTAACATTTAAAATCATTTTTAATATCACATACACTTATTAGAATTAATTTTAATATAATTAACTTAGTGTCATATCATCAAGTTTAAATCATATTATTGACTTACCAATTATATTATTTTTATGATGGATACCTTTTTTAAAAATCAAAATGTCATAAAAAAAAGGTTAAGTATCAAAATAAAAACACTTATATTTTATAGGTATCAAAAAGTTATTTAAGCTTAAAAAAAAAAATAATTATCATCAATCATTACATCAAATGAATTATCTGCTCGTCTCTTTTTTTATCTTTATTGACATGATACTCCTTAGTTAAAAAAAAAGTTAATTATCATCATTATTACCATATGATATGCAAAACAACTCCCCCACTTAATGTCTTTCATTTGTTTTATATCCATTCATTCTAATTCATGCAAATTTTTACCCTCTCCCCTCCTCTTACTTTTATTGCTAACAAATTCCCCATTCAAGCATCTCCTGAAATCGATTTGTCTCCCTCTACTTCTATTGTGACAATGCTCTCCATGACGTCATTTTCGATTTGCTTGCCATAATCGGATGCTTTCAGCTACTCAGCCATGGAATTTTGTCACAGCTCGACAGTGGGTGGTCACCATAATCTTTTATGTGTTGCAAAGCAGCCATGCTTCAAGGAGTACACCAGACCCAAAAAGAGGAAAGGGAAGGGAGTGCAGAATTCATGTGCTACAATGATGATAATAATTAATTTTTTTTTAATTTTAGGCTTTAATAACTTTTTAATACTTTTAAAATAGGGATGTTTTGGTATCTAACTTTTTTTTTTTACTTGGACAGGTTTTTATTCTTGAAAAAGGTAATTTGTGATTAAATCTCTTTTTTGATAAAAACATTTTGTTTGTCACGATAACATAAATTTACTAACAACTATCTACTTTAAAAATAAAAATGTGAGTTATTAAAATAAATAAATAAATAAATAATAAAACTTAAGCACCAAAATCAAAATACATTCTAGGATTTATCAGTGTCACAACGAACTTTAAAGCTCAAAGAACATTTACATATTATCAATCAACAAGATCCTCATGTTAGTAGTGAGCATCAAACTCATGTCTTTTGAAATATGAGTATATTTTTTACCAACTGAATCAACTTTCTCAATAAATATACTCCTATTTTGTAGATACCAAAAAATTATTTAAGAAATAAAAATATTTTCACTTATGATTTTGGAAAAGTGCAGCAGTACTCAACTACTACTCAAAGTAGCTATATATATAAGGGAGTGGAATGACAAATGTTGAGCATGTAGAGCGAGTATCCATTTCTAGGTGCCATCATAATAACTAATAACCCAACCTCTCGAGAGTTTGTTATATTATTACTGATAAATTGTTGGTGGGGGTGGCATAGTTGCAGTTGGAAATCGAAAGAAGAGAAAAGAAATTGGATAGTGATTATTTGGGTTCGTTATCGTTGAAACGTTTTCTCAAATCTGGTGTGGTGAATAACATCACCCCTCACACTCACTCAACCTAAACAAAATGCAGAGCCAGAGAACCACGCCGCTAAGGAACCCTCACACCTCCACCTCCGATCTCCTAACGTGGTCCGAACAACCTCCGCCGGAATCCTCCGCCTCCGGCTACCGCTCTCGCCAGGTTACTACTTCTATTTACTGTCTCTGTTTTATATTTTATTCAAGCATCGGTTTAGTTGGTTCAATCGAATCTCGCGTGAAGATATATAATGAGTTTGTTTGTTTGTTCCTCAATCGCTTATCTATTCCCAGCCTTCTGATAAAATCGGTGAGGTTCTCCGCGGAAGCCAGCTCACCGATGAAGAAGCACAGAGTCTAACAAAAAAGTAATACTATCATCTTTTCTTTTTCAATTCTATCGCAGTGTTGGATCTGTTATTGTTTGTTTTTGTTCCAACTTTTTAATTGTTTCGTTCTGGGATCCGATTCAGTGTTTGCTTCTTTATCTTGTAAACACTATGCGGTATTTCAACTAGTAGTTTGTGTCGACTTTTTTCCCACTATTTATTAATGGGAACGTTTTAAGAAGCCACTCATTAGCCTCCTGCATTCAATTGTTGTTGAAACTTGAAACTCTAAGAATTGCGTTATGATGAACAATCAACACGAAGTTATTTTTTTGGAAAATTGCTAATTGGTACGAATTTGTGTATACAGCTGATCATTCATAATGCTGTAAAAAACAAAAAACTGATCTCTCATGATTTCGGCTAATTACCAAATTTCTTTTGTTTCTTAATTTACATTTGAACCAATTACATTAGAACAACTTATTTGCATTAATTTTTTTTTACAAATAAAATGTTTAATATTAATAATGTTATAAAAATTATCCAGCTATCGTCATGTGTCGACAATTTTTTTAAGTTTTTTTATTTATATTTCTCACCCTTTTTTTCTTTGTTTTTTTTATAAAAAAAACCATGTAATGCACATTACTATTAGTTATTTTAAAAGGAAACAAATTTATTATACAAGATAATCCGTAGTGTAAAATTACACTATATTTACATTCTAATTAAATTCTTACTTTAAAAATCATATTTACTATTTTAAGTGATTTTTTTATTTAGCTATCAGAGTAAAAAACTTCAACGTAATAAAAATTAAACTAGAAATAAAGAATTTACTATAGTATGTTTGCTACTAGTTAAGTTAAAAGGTTCATGACTGTTATATAATCTTGTTGTCAAACATATCTTTTCATGTGTTTTACTGTTAAAGGATTAATTTTTAATATGTTTATTTTCTGTTATTAGCCGTCATGGCTAGTTGTTTCTGTTATTTTTCTGTTCTGTTGTGATTGTAACTACCTTGCTTTATTTTTCTTCTTATAGCTTTGTGGCATTTTATATAAATAGGCTTCCAGCCCAATGAATGAAGTCAAATTCCATCTTGTGCATCCAATCATATTTTTTTTTTCGTTTTTCTCTTCTAACTTGGTCTCAGAGTAATCCTGTCCCTTCTTCTTGTTGTTTTCTTTTTCTTTTTCTTTTTCTTGATACTCAGGAAACCCTGCTCAGGATATAAATTGAAAGAGATGACTGGAAGTGGTATATTTTCTGGTAAATCTGAAGATACCACATCAGAAGAAAATTCTGCAAATTCAAAAAACAGAACAAGCATACGCGTATATAAGGTATGCTGGATGGTTACCTTGTTCCAACTTCCAAGGCAATTTGAGATTTGACCATATGAATACGAGAGTTTCTTAAATACCAACTTCATTGTGATAATAGTATTCTTGCTTTATTTCCCTTCAATTGCATCTCAGCAAGCAATGAATGGAATCAGTCAGATATCATTCAGCACTGAAGGAAACATTTCTCCTAAAAAACCAACCTCTCTACCCGAGATAGCAAAGCAACGTGAACTTGGTGGAACATATCAAAGCAAAACAGTCACGAAGATCAACAAGCAAACATCAAGTGCCAAGACCAAGGAGCTCAGTGGAAGTGATATATTTGCCCCTCCTTCTGAAATTGTGCCTCGTTCATTGGCTGCTGCACACACTTTGGAATCAAAAGAAAGTAAAGACACAAGAAGATCTGTTCCACAAAAAGTGAGTACATCTGCGCAAGTTTCTAATGTAAGTATCTTCTTGGCATGAAGACCAATCACGAGTCATATAAATCATTTATATTGGATGAATGTCCACAGAAATTTTTTATTGCTCTAATCCTGTCTTATGGCTATTCATAGTGATGAATTTTTTTACCTTTGGTGGTGCAAAAATATCGCCTTATGGTTTCCTGAAAGGCAAAATTTAAATGCAGAACAATTTGTCTAATTTTATGAAGTTATAACCCAAGGGTTGTAATAGAAATACGGTTGCAGCTCTGGAAGAATACCATTTATTTGGGGATGTTAAAATTTTCTATCACTACTGTTTCTTCCCTCGCCAAGACACGAGCCTGTTATCTTGAGTTAGAGCCAAACTGCACATTCATTGTGTTGAAGAGGTCCATCAGTTTGTCTACATGTTTTTGTAGTTTCCGTGTCAGATTTCTTCTTAAATTTCATTTTTCTCCTTTTACAATTTTTTGTTGAGACAAGAGACGTGTTTCTCTTAGGTTTACAATAATGACACATTATTTTTTCCTCTAAAATAAGCTGTAAATTCATCCATTTCTAATCCATGTGCTTCCCCCTTTACCTCATGCGCCTTCTCCCTCCTCTTTATGATTACATTTTGACCCTAGGTTTGTTATTGTTGCAGCGAGCTGATGGCCAAAGTAATTTCTCATTCAGTGAACAACCAGTTAAGATATTGAGGAAAAAAATGCATGACCAGAAGTTTGCAGAGATGACAGGCAATAATATTTTCAAGGGAGACGTTCCTGCAGGATCACCGGAAAAGCCTTCAAGCAGAGCTAAACTTAGAGAAATGGCTGGGAGTGACATATTTGCCGATGGAAAGGCAGAAAGTAGAGACCATATACTAGGTGCCCGCAGACCCCCCGGTGGAGGAAGCAGCATTGCCCTCGTTTAAATTTGATCATCTAAATTCGTCCAATTAACTGTGTGCGTTCTATAAATTCCTCTGAAGTTCTGTGTTTTGACTGGAAGGATCAGTGTGTTGGATTGTCAACATTGTTTATTATTCATTTATGTTGATATACACAGTCATATATTGGATAAATAAAATTGTTGAGATTTTTTTGTAATAAGAAATTATTTACTATATCTGATTTATGCTTTTTATGCGATAATTGTTGAGAAGTTAACAATTATAGTTGCCTTTAAGCTATCTAGACCGACTTTTTGTGAAGTGTGATGATATGCTGGCAGGAATAATTGATCCTTAATATAAGTATAAAAAAGACGCAGCAAATATTTTATGATTTAATAGTAATAAAGAGGTGAAGCGCTGTGTCTTGAATTTTCGACATTCAAAACATTATTCTTAAACAGCAGGGATGGTTTATACTTTATACCCCTCTGTCCAGAGATCCACAGCAACATCACATTCATGATAAGAGGAAAAGCAAATAGCCTAAGCATCAATCCCATGACAACTGAAGAGCGTAAGAAAGAACACTTAATCCTCATGTCCAACCAGTGCAAGGAGAATGCTCTGATAGTCTCCAGAAGTGTCATTGGCTATTGCGCGGTCCAGAGGAATGCTATTTCTTCTTTGGTATTCCTCAGCAATTCGCTGCAAATCAACCTCAGCTCTGGTGGTCACCACTCTAGTAAGGGCCCCTTCATCAGTTCCCAGCTTGTTTATAGCCATCCTCAAGACTTTCGCAAAATATTTCTCAGGGTAAGTCAAGCACTTAATGGCTGCCCTCAATAATTGCAGATATTCATCTTTTGGATCGGTTTTCAGATCCTGCATCCATAAGATGAATTGTCAGTTCAACTACAAGTCAGTGAAGTCACTGATTAATCTAAAATCACTTAATCACAATTTCTATCTTGTCTTCATATTTATTTTTTTGTTTTGAAGTAAGCCCAGAATATAATCCTTTAAAATGTAGCAATTGATTCATTTAAAACAAGATTATCAGTGCAAATCACGTTTCTTAAAGTGAACAAAACATGGTCATAAATTCAACACTATGTCAGCATGAGTGCTGCAGTAGGTACTCAAACAAAAAGCAGATGTTAGGCTAAAATCATAGAAACGAGTCATAAACAGCCAAAATGTCTATACCTTGTTTATGGCATTCCCGAACTCATTGTTGTACTGATTTAGTGTTGCTGTTAACTGTGCTTTACTCCTTGTTGACAAAATCCTGATCAGCTCCTCATCATTGTAGGCCTTCTCTGCAATCTTCTCGTGAAGCAGTTTAGCCTCAGATTTTGCCAATGTCATGTTCACCTCATCCCCCTCATAACGGAATATGCTCACAAGAGGAACTAATAGCTGTTATTGACATATTTCATCAGAAAATAGGGGGGAAAATGTGTGAAAAAAATTGTCAGATCAAATGTATGTTTGGAATCGCTTTTTTTTTTTTTAAGTTCTCTCAGGAACCTAGAAAAAATAATTTAACTAACGATGCATCTAGACATAGCAAAATAATAATAAAAATGTTAATATTAATAAGCTTTTAAATCTAGCAATTCAAATGATATCAAGCAAAGGTTCTCTTGAATATAAATCTAGGACACACTTCTAAAGAAAGGTTCTCTTTTAAGTTGAAAAGGTTTATATACATTGGAAAATTTTGATCGAAGAAGAAATGACATCAAGCAGAGGCATCAGCCTTTGAATATTATGTAAGAATATGCAACTTTTCTTTATCAAGGTGTAAACAAGTACATTAGAAAGTTAAGGTTTTACCTTGCGGATGTCCCCTTTAGTATGATAGGCAACGTCTTCTTCAAGGGACTTTTTGAAACGGGCTTGATATGCTTGCTTTGCCTTAAGGAGATCAAGTGAAGATCTAGTGGAAGCAATTTCCAAAATGACCCAATTGTTTGAAGTCAACATCTTAGTGGCTTCATTAGCTAAAAAGGCATCACGCTCAGCAGGATCCAATGTCCAAACCAACACAGCCCGCTTTTATATTCAAAACATTAAACATTAGATAAGAAACAGACTTCATAACTGCAACTATCCATTTCCTTTAATCAAGGTTATCCATATAGAACACTGAAATCGAGTATTATATTACCCAAAAAACAATGGAGTATTATCAAAATTGAAAATTCAATAACTGATAGTGTCATTGAAAATTCTAACTTCTGAAAACTGAAATGAGCGTCAAATTGTGATTTACATAATGAAGCCAGATATAAAAAGATTTAAACTGACCTCAAAGTCACTTGAAAGTTCTTTGTCTAAATCTTTAAAAAGATCTTCTCCATGAGTTGCACTATAAGCTTCACGAATCAACTTACGCTGAGCTGCATTTCTATGACCCAGGATTGATATTATCAATCCTTCATTCGTTCCCCACCCTGCACAGATATGTCACAGTGACAACAATTGGATGAACAATCGAAACAACTCTTGCAATGAGAGAATAAAAAATGGCTCATGCCATGATAAAACAAAGGAACAAAGTAAATTCCCTTATTTGAAAACTTCTGAATTATTCAAAGATTCAGTTTCACTATGTATTAATTTTCTGTAATAGTTATCTATATCTTCACTTGTTTGAGCACTTCTGAACACACACACATACTAATATTAACTATTAGTATTACTAACGCTGGGCCAAAGATCGTTTGCATTTAGTTCTTAAAAACACAAGATTTACATACTAATTTAGCCTATTTTATTTATTTTCTTTTCATTTTTTCTCCTGTGAGTACATATGGGGAAGTTTATCCAACCAAAATGTAAGAATGAAACTTAAATTTTTTATATAAAATAAAAAGAAACCAAATCTCAACGATAATGATTCCCTCAGTCAAATTTTCAACGTGTCTACGCAGAGAGCAAATTGTAACCGTTGGGTGAAGATAAAAAATCAAAAGGTTTGTATTCGATCTGGTAGATTGAACTAAGGCTGCATTTGGTTTGGTAGGAGAGACGTTTTTTTGTTTATCGGGAATCATAGGTTAGTTTCCATGTTTAATATGTATTTTTCAAAAATTATATTCATGGAAAGTGATGGTTTCTAGAATGTTTTTTACGAAAATTTTCTTACAAAAGAGGTGGAAATTTTCTCGAATTTAATCTTTCTTTTATTACAATAAAAAACATTTTATGTGTAATTCTTTAATTCTTAAAAACTTATATAAAAATTCTTAATTCTCAACCAAACAAATTTTATTTATTATCCAAGAGATATAGAAAAATTTCTCCACGTTCATTTGTAGGCATGAGTTGTCTGATATTCATCCAACGGTCTCAATTTAGTAACGGCATGAATGTATGAAAAATATGACTGCATCGAATGCGGTTCCAGCACTCATCAAGCAGAAATAACTAACAATGACTGCATACACCAAACAGGATCTCTAAGTAAGAGTTGAAATATAATAAAACCCGCACCAATCAGATCATGGACACACCAAAAGACTTAAATCCAAACGAGATAGATCGAGAAAATGTTAAAGAGATCGATGATCCAACAACAAAATAAAATCAAAGAAATGAATAACCTTGAAAAGCTTTTCGCAATTGCTCACTGTCTTCCACTGGAGAAGGAAGTTGAGCAGGAACCTTCAACGTCGCCATTTTCGATCACGATCTCTGCGCGCAATGTGATGTGATGCAGAAAATTCATCATTTATTTATATACAAGGAATGGTACGAACCTATTATCGACCACAAAGGAAAAAAAAATTAAAAAGAAATTTAATTTTAATCATAACCATAATTGGCTACCTATGTATGATAAGACATTGTTGACTTTTGTAACAAAATTAATTATTAATAAATACTCAAAGGAAAAAAGTTAGATATATTTTTTTAAGTGTTGTTTATTCTATTAGACAATTAGAACTGTGGTCTAAAGAGAAAAAAAAAAATAGAACTGGAGTTTCACTTTGATAGTTTTCCTAACAAAAGTTTGCATAAAAAAAGGTTAGACAAATTATCAAGATGAAAATGTAATTCTCATTGTATAATAGCTCCAAAGATAGTGATATGTCAAAAAAAGAAATTATAAGCAAGTGGTTTGTAATTTACTATTTTTTAAATTCAGTTTTATTACAATTTTTGTGTTTTTATATAATTAAAATGCATCCAGAGTATAATTTTTTATATATTCATTCAATTATAAATTGTTACTATGTATCATAAATATGTATCATAAATTTATTAACTCTCATAATAATTACCCTAAAAATCATTAAAAGGATAATATTTTATTAATTGACTATATATGTAAGCATCACAATTAAACTCTAATTCCATACTAAGAAAAGGTTGGTATTGCTTACTTTATACAATCACGACTATGAAATTCATTATTTTTTTAAAAAAACTTGGTAGATTTATATTACACAGTCACCTGTTAAATTTAGAATATGGTTACAGTGCAAATAATTTCTGATTATTTGATAGTGTAAATAATGCATAAATTTTTAATTATAACCTTTTCCCATGGAAGTACGAAAAACGTGACATAGGTTTCAAATAAATAAAACGTGACATTGGTTGTGCCGGGAATCTATACGTTCAAAATTCAAACGACGTGTTCTAATTTGCAGACAAAAATGAGTACGTTACTATTTTTTCGGTGTCTTGATCTCCATGCACATGGAACAAAAATGAGTACGTTACTATTACATCTCATTGCTAAAGGAAGTTAGGAATTGTGATTGTATGTTTCAATTGACTTTTTGATTATGGATTTGGAAGTTCATGGAGGAGTTACTAATTTGTAAAATTCTTAATTTTGTTGGTTAAGAAATGAACTTTCATGGTTATAATCCTATTCTTTATGAAGTCTTTTTTTTTTGTGCAAAACATAACTTATTTTTAGTTGAAATAGTCTCAACCTAATCTTCTTATTTAGGAACGAAATTTGATATTTATCCAAAAAAATATTAAAACTTTATAATATCTTTATTTTATTATGGATACTATTATTACTATATGTAAATAAGTATAATTAATAATTAAAATGCTTTCAAATGTTGACAGTTCTAATAATGTAGAATATTTGTTCACACTTATTATGATAGATAAACAATTATAAGTATTAGAAATATATTAGATGAATTAAAATTTAAAGATATGATTAATTAATCATTATTATTTAGAGAAATAACAAATGCTTTATTACTTGATATAATATATATATATATATATATATATATATTAAATTATAACATTAAACTTATACAATGATAAAGAAATAGATAAATAATAATATTATAGAGATAGACTTCTTTGTCTTGTCTCACATTCAGAAGCAAATAATTTTATTATTATTATATAGTAAAAAAATACTTTTTTGTGTGTAAAAGTATTAATGCTAGGACTTTGATCTCATGCACATAATTCAAATTTCAATCACTAGATCGACCCAAATGTATAAGGAAAAATAAAGAAATTTCATAATTATATTATTCATATGTACGTATATTTTCTTGAAGGGATGTTTGGTAGATAATTTTTTTTCTAAAAATCTTAAAGGAAATTTATGATTCTTGATAATGAATTTTAACCCCCACAAAAACATTCTCAAGTGATACAAACATCTAACTTTTTCGAGTGAAAGAAAAATTTTAATTATATATTTTATATGAAACATATAAGACAAACCAAACATTCTCGACTTTTTCATATATGAAAAAACTTTTCCCAAACGTCCCATGATGATAATTAAATCTGTAGAGATTTTTTTTTTAATTCGATGGTTTATTGCAAAAATATTAAATATCAAACATGCTCAATTCGTTCGTCTCCTGGAATAGGCAACGACGTCGTTTTATAGCAGGCGTGGCAAGTACGTATGACTTATATGAGTCGTCGTTTTCTTTGCGGCCGTTACATGGAGTGAGTATCTTGTTGTGTTCTATATTCATTCACCGTCAAATCGGAGGAATTAGAATCAAAGCCCTGAATGGCGCCACCGCCGCCATCTCAGGGTCTGGGGATGAATAATGCAAGGATTCACTTCTTTTCCATTCTCCTCGCTCTCCAATACGGAGCTCAACCTTTGATCTCCCAACGCTTCATCAGGTTTTCATTTTTCAGCCTTCACGGTTTCAATTCTATACTTTTCTTCTCGATTCACGATACGGTTGTAAATTGTAATTGTAGTTACCGTTGGTTACTGCCCAACCGTTTATTATATTTTTTTAGAGTAAAATAAAAAGTCCTGGACCTGGGATTTAGTTATCTTTTTTTTTATTAAGCATAGAAAATATTCGCTATTTTAATTATCGTTAGCAGGATTAATTATTTTCCGTTTGATCTATGCTGTGATTGTTGCAGTAAGATTGGTAAGTAGTATTACTTGGTGGTTTAGGATCACGAGATTGACATAATTGAACAAGCTACGCTAAATATTTTAACTATATCAAAGTTGGCAATGGTGGCACTGTGGAGGGTATGCAATCCCACTGGAAAAAAAAAATTAAAACAAAGGAAAAGAACAAGAGTCTCTAAGCAGTAGAAGAAATCCACTTGATCAAATATAAAGTATAAGGAATAAAAGGCCTCTGAGAAATCAGCATTCAGCTCTTGAATGCATCCTTTCCTTTTGTATTGATTCTTAGACATATGAATTTGAAGGCCTACTTAGGAATGGTGCATGGCTTTGTCTGGAAGCAGGGATTCTAGAAATCCATTTAGATTTAGCTGCATTATTTTCACCTTGTTTTGCATGTCACACACATACACTTGTACACATAAAATTCAAGATAGACATGATCGGAAAGTGGGAATTCAGATGAAGATCAGTTTAAGTTACTGGTGTCCTTGTTGGATAAAATGCAGCTACAATCCTTGATAAGAAAATCAATGGTTGAGGTTGTGATGAAATATATACACATATATAGCATTATGAAGTTGTTAAAATTCTTAACTGCTGTTTTCTAAGTAATGGTTTTAACTCACTTATCCTCTAAAGTGCACTTTCCTCACATTAGAGGAGCTAAATCAATCCTTATTTATTATTTTAGTTTCTGATAATGTTACAAATATCTGTAGGATTATCCATGCAGTTATTCTTACTCTAAATAGCACAACATGTTACATGGTGATGTTTTAAGCATAGCCCTTTCCTGGTTTGGTCATATGCATTTAGCCTAGAATTGATTTTATGAAAACTAAGTTGGCTATTTTGCCATCTATTTTTTAAGATTTCAATTTACTTCTTTCTCCTTGTGCATGGTTCCAGTACCAGCAACTGTTCCTTCAGTCATTTATGCATGGTTATTCTTATAGAAGGCCAAAATCAAAAATTATAAAGGCACAAATGTTTCGAAAGTCAGCATTAGTCATTATCCACTATCTTGTATCCTATTCTTATTACATCCCATTTTCATCCATATTGGCACAAAAATTTGAAATGAAAAAAAAAATTGCATATCCAGGCTGGCATATCTGATTGTGTATCCAACATGGATATGATGTTGATAGGTGGAGGAAAGGTGTATGTTAGCTGTCAGTTAGTTAGGATAGCTAGGATAACTAACTATTAATTAGTTATAACTAACTGTTAGATAGTTAGAACTAACTGTTAGTTGGTTAAGAAAATATAAATAGTCTATTAGAGGGGAATTAGAGGGATTAGGGAGAGAATTTGGGAAGTGGAGGGTGGTGAGACCTCGAAACTCATCTGTACTCCGTTTTGGGTGCACTATTATAATAATACACACATTCTTTGCCTCTGTTTCTGGTCCAGTTCTATCAGATGTTAACTCCAATATTGTATTGTATGATAATCGTTATGAATCATCTGCTTCCTCTTTTAACTAAGGTTAAAATAAATATGTTCATGTGATTAGTGGATTTTAAATTGTAACATCTTTTAAGTCATTTATTTCCTTGTGCATTAAACCATAAATTGATATGATGATTGTAAATGACCATGTGAAGCGTGTCTTATAACCTATTTTCCCCACTTCCTGCAGACATGAAGTTATTGTGACTTCATCTGTTTTGACATGTGAGCTTGCAAAGGTAAATCTTGAACTGTTCTATATAGTTTTGGCATGCCTAATTATAAAACCTGTACTACAGCGTACTTTTCTTATTCTTTAATGGGATCTTTCATCTCTCTCTGTAATCTGCCTTTTAGGTTATATGTGCAGTGTTTTTCATGGCTAAAGATGGTAGTTTGAGGAAAGTGTATAAAGAGTGGACTTTGGTTGGTGCGTTGACTGCATTAGGACTTCCTGCAGCTATATATGCATTGCAAAATAGTTTGCTGCAAATTTCTTTCAAGAATATTGATTCACTCACATTCTCAATGCTGAATCAGACAAAAATATTTTTCACTGCATTCTTTACATATTTCATATTGAGGTATGTTGCTATAATTACAACGATTAATATTTCTGCTATTTTTGACAAACCCATTCATGCATGTTTGTGAAAGAGGATATGCCAAATTGTTATCTATGTTAAGCAAATGGTTTCACTCTAGAGCTGTTGTTTCTGTATAAAAAAACTCAAAACTAAAAGTAATCTATTCTGCAAACTATATTGGGGTTGAGTAGGCTGTTTTCTTTGAACCTACTTATATTCTTGCAGTCTGTGATTTGGGGGTTGGTCATTGACATGCACTTGGTGTTTTCCGGAACCTTCAAACTATATTGTTAGGTTTGATGTATTTCACTCACTGTTTTTATTTTTAGGTGTTTTGGATATGCTGATTTCTTGTTCTGTTGTTTGGGTGTTTCTGCAACAGTTTCAGAGGGTGATTATTGGGAGACTCTTCTGAGAGGCTTTTCTTCTCTTCTTCTCTTACTGGATGGATTTCTGCATTAATTCTTTATGCTTTGTTTGGGTTCAGATTTTTTTCTTTTCTTTGCTGTGTTTGGATGGTTCAACGTCTTTTATTTTGCTTGGTTTCTTTTTGTTCTTCGTGGTAGCTTTGGTTAGAATGGGTTGTGTTTATTTGTGTTGTTCTGCTACTTTAACAAACTAAAGCTTAGTGTTATAAGGCTAGCTTGAGGGGGATGTTAATAAATTAGTGTTATAAGGTTATTAGTCTTATAGTTGGTGGGCTTGACCTTATAATAGTACTAATAGTACTTGACCTAATTGTTAGCATAAATAGGAATATTGGGTTAGGGGTTTGTAACAGATTACATCCATAATCATATTTTCATCAACTGTTAGCCACCAGTATCGCTTTTCCTTCTCTAACCTATAATCCTAACACTGTACACTAGGCATCTGATAATGGTTTGTGCAGGCAAAAACAATCGATTGAGCAAATTGGAGCCTTGTTCTTGTTAATAGTTGCGGCAGTTCTTTTAAGTGTCGGCGAAGGCTCTAGCAAAGGTTCTGCTAGTGGCAATGCTGATCAAATTTTATTCTATGGAATAATTCCTGTATTAGTTTCTTCAGTGCTCTCTGGACTGGCTTCATCCTTGTGTCAGTGGGCCTCACAGGTTACCAGAACTTTCAATTTTCTGTTCAATATTATAATTCCTTGATTGATCGATATTAATATTTATCTATTGATTCCTTCTATCACAGGTTAAGAAACACTCATCATACTTGATGACTATAGAAATGTCTATTGTTGGAAGTCTATGTTTGCTTGCCAGTACTTTGAAATCTCCAGATGGAGAAGCTATGAGACAACATGGGTTTTTCTATGGTTGGACTCCTCTTACTTTGGTAATGTTCTTACTGCTGTTTGACTTCTGTGATATAACTCTTAGAACTGTTAGATATGTTGTCATGCAGCCAACACATAGATATATAAAAGGGTAAACTATATTTTTAGTCCCTAAACTTTTTAGAACTTATGTTTTTAATCCCTGAATTTTTTGTTGTTTTTTGTCCCTGGACTTTCTTTCAATCCTTACTATTAGTCCCTAAACTTTTTTTCCTTCCTTACTTTTAATCCTTTTAAGGGACTAAAAGTAAGGAGGAGAAAAAAAATTAAGGAACTTAAAGTAAAGATGATAAAAAAGTTGAAGGACTAAAAATAGATAAAAAAAGTTCGGGGACTATAAACAAAAATTATAAAAAGTATAAGGACTAAAAAGATAATACACTCTATATAAAATTGAAAGGTTCAAATTTTGATATTCTGACCTCTGCCAAACATATGCATATACATGTAAATTTGGACCTATACTTTTTCATGGATTGTTAACAGTTATTTATTTTTTTTGTTGGGGAATGGGGGTTTGATTAATTCCGTACATTCTAGTTGATGCTAAATTTGTAATTAACTGCAATAGAGAGTTGTGAGTATGATAATTACTTGCAAATTCATAATATGAACTTTTTAGTGCCTTGTTCTGGCTGTTTTTATCCATATGCAAGAGTTATTTTGTCTTTAATGGATAGATATTGATGCACATTAACTTTTAATCACAGATCCCAGTAATTTTCAATGCCCTTGGTGGAATTCTTGTTGGTTTAGTTACAAGCCATGCTGGTGGTGTTAGAAAGGTAAGTTTAACTTTGTGAACCATTACTGAATTACTTTTAGGATGCACTTTCCTCAGATGACAGATAAAATGGTGAATGGTGATCAGATGTTAGTCAGTCCTTATTGCTAGTTTACAATTTCCATACATCACGTAATAATCTGGAGGTTAATTGGATGAAACATATTACATGCATTTGTTTTTTCATGGTTTTGGAAGATTTAATCTAAATTCTAACATGCACTATTAATGTTGATTAAGAGAAAATTATTATTGCACCTTATCGGTGGAGCAGTAGGGGCAGTTACTGCACAAACTTTTGGTACTTAGTAATTAGGAGTTGCCGGACATGATGAAAATTCTTTCATAGGGAATATTAGGGTTAAAAATTCTTCACATTTTCTGTTTTGTACAAATGTACTTACAGTGGCATTCATTCAATGAAATTGCTGGACATGATGAAAATTCTTTCGTAGGGAATATTAGGGTTAAAAATTCTTCACATTTTCTGTTTTGTACGAATGTACTTACAGTGGCATTCATTCAATGAAATTGCAGGGGTTTGTCATTGTTTCTGCTTTACTCATTACAGCATTGCTACAGTTTATTTTCGATGGAAAACCACCTTCATTGTATTGCCTTGTGGCTCTTCCACTAGTGGTCACTAGCATTTCAATATACCAGAAATACCCCTACCAGGTTAAGAAGAAGGAGTCATAGAATCTGACCATGGGGAATTTATTTCATTCGTTCCCCCTGAAACTACTTTGTTTTCTTATCCAGAATATATTAGCATATTGTAAATGATAGAACATAGAAGGCAAGCATTCTTTTCGATGTCTTGTGGATCTCAATAGAATTAGGATGTTATACAGAGCTCTTTTTTTTTTAATACTCTGGAATCTTTAAATGATCAATTATTGTGTGGATTACAGGGTTTTCAATTTGATATTTATATCGTAGGAGACAATGATCACCAATGATTCACTCAGAAAAATATTTATCTATTGTCATTTAATCCTTTATCTCTGATGAACTGAAGCATTAGGATAATTTTTTTTCTTTTACTTGAATAGAACAACATGGTGTCTCTCTTCGAACAGGACCATATGTTGTTATTCAAGAACATGAGAAAGGCCATAAATGTAACATCATTGGATACACACGACATCAATTCAATTCTCATCACATTAAAGAGAGAGACACTGCCTTCCGATTACTAATGACTAATGAGCTGAAAAACAGCTTTTGCATCTTTAGGGACCTCATGTTTTGAATAACTTGACATCAAAACATTGCAAACAAACTGAAACATGTCTTCCATATCCCACCTTCAGGGTCAATCACTACAAAAATTAAAAAAAAAAAGGAAAGAAAAGAAAGAAAATTAATTTACACATCTATTTATTACCAATCAAAATTTATAAAAAAATAAAATTCATTTTTATCTAATCTCTAAAATCAATTATAAAAAGATATTACTAAATCATATGTAAGTGAATAATACTTTTTGGTACAATATGTAAGTGAATAATATAAGTTATGTTGTTTTTTCCCACTTATTTTAACTTTCTATATAGATTTTGTAGAATTAAATAATTTTCATTGATTACAATTCAATTTCTTTTTATAAAAAATAGTTTGATAATATAAGAGAACGGGTAAACAAAAGGTTGTTGCAACTAAGAAATAATACTTCACTTAGGTTTTTTATAATTCTTATAAATTTTAGATACTCGGAAATTCAATAAAGTACATTCAAAAGACACTTGATCTTAAAATCTACCAAAATAAATGTACCATCTTAATATCAAAAGTTTAATAAGGTTGTTGCAACAAAGAAATAACACTTCACTTAGGAGAACATGATCAATGTTTAATAAGAACATTTCTTATTTATATATAGATTGTTAGTTTTAGTTATGTAGAAGTTTTACTTGATTAGATTTAATTTATTTTTTAAATTTTAAATTGTCATCAACTTTCTCAACTCAATTTTTATTTTAGATTTTCATCAACTTTATTTAATTGTATAACATACATTTTAAATAGTTTTTTCATTTTTTTAATTCACAAAAAAACACAATTTTATGAATGGAGGTAATTTTAGCTAGAATGATTTTCATGGTTTGGACAAATATTAAAACATAGTTGGGAATGTTTGAAATTACTAGGGAAAAATCATGAGTTATGAGTGGCTGTTAGCCAAAATATAATTAACAAAATTATTATGAGGGCTTTCTTATCTTTGTATTCATTAATGTTAGTTCTTTTTTATGGAAATATTTTAAAAAATAATAATAATTACAAAATATAATCTATTTATTTTTTCATTATGAACATCTCTTATTAAAATTATGCGTATATCTAAAATGCATTTATAAAGATTTTTTTAAAAACACAAATGAATTTTAAATGACATATATAGTTTATATATACATATATATACATACATATATATATATATATATATACTAACTTATATTTAGATAAAAACTAAAAAAAACTGAAAAAAATACATGGAAAAATACAATACAATAATATAAAAATTTGTGAAGTCTAAATTTAATATATATGCAGGACACGTGTTATTTCACCCGTAAGTTTCTTAAAAGTCATGTTAACTTTGATTTTGAATTGGTTGACCATATAAATTTTTTATATTAACAGCATTTCTTGGTACTATTTTTACTCTTTCAATCATTTATGAATTATCTTAAAGATAGTAAATTAGCTTTCAACAAATAACAGTAATAGAAAAAGTTGGTAAACGCATCGTAAACCTATAAATTAGAAATTATCCCATAATTGACTTTTAAATGTTTGATGAGAGTGTGGATTTAAATTTAAATTAAATTTAAAAAATAGAAATATCTTATCCAAATAAAATAAGCTTATAAAAATATTTTTTGCGGTAGTAAAAATATTTTTATTTTTAATTTCTTCACTGTACTCTCTTAAAAAAAATCATTCTCTATACAAATTTAAGAAAATAAATACAAACAAAATAAAGAGAGAGACCAAAAACAGGTTGCGGTGGCATTGATGAAATTTGCTTCTCTAATATCCTTTTCTGGACTATTGTTCATTTAGTTTGTGATAGTTTATGTTAATATTTAATTTTATAATTTTCAAAGGACAATATGAGAACAACTAGAAAAGGAACAACACATAAGAGGGTTTTGATAGGTACAGGGCAGAGGAAGAGGGTTTTGATCTTTGGCAGGGTTTAAGGAAGCGCGGAGACCGTTGTCTTCAAAGAAGTGTTCACTGTTCAAATCAAAATCGATGGCACACATCACAAACCTTCCCATGACGCCACTGATGCCCAGCACTTCCTCAAACGACATCAAAGAAATCGCGTTTAAGACTGCTCCTTCAGCTTCCAAGGTTGAAATCAAGCGCTTCCTAGAAACCTTCTACGGCTTCGAGGTCGAAAAGGTGCGAACTTTGAACATGAAGGGCAAGAAGAAGCGTTACGCGGGATCGTTGGTCGCAAAACCCGATTACAAGAAGGCCTACGTCACCCTCAAGAAACCACTTTCGTTCTCTCAGGATCCTTACCACTTTCGTTCTACCGTAGAAGACAAGAAGAAAGAGAAGATGTTGACCACTCACTGCTAGCTGTTTAGTTTTGGGGGGTTGAGTATTCTCTTGTCAATTGTTTTGTTCACTCTTTTTTTTTTTTTGGTTCCATTTGGGCATAAAAAACATAGGATGTTAAAGTGGTTTATTGGAGTTTATCGATTAATGGCGATTGTGCTGTATAAGGACTTAAAAAGGATCTGTAATGTTGGCTGCAATATCATGGTTTGCAATGAAATCACAACAGTGACCATAATTTAAAATCAGATGATGATTTTTTTTTTAACTTTTGATATCTTGGGACTAACTTGATGTGAAACACACACAACAGAATCAAATAAAACCATGCTCAGTTTGAGAAAGAAATAGTTCTACTGTTTAGAAATGCTCAATTGCTCATAGGGAATGATATTTTAGCTAATTGACTGTTGACATAAACTTATCTCTGTAGTTCTGCAGCACTCTGTGCTTGTTCTAGGAAGTGAGACCAATTGCTCTTCGATTATAAACTCTTCTCTATGCATTGTGTCAAGTGCCAACCCTTTATATTCGAAATGATAAATTAACTTATTTATCTTAAAAAATGAATATGAATTAATATAATTCATTTCACCCATGTATGAATAGTAATAATAATGTAAAACCCAGAATTTGAGTTTGGAAGTTTGTAGGCTGGGTGCAGTTTTGTTATTTAGTGCTTACCATAAACATAAAAATCTTGTCACTATAAACAGTATGGCTATGATTCCAAGAATCTTTATCTTGAAATGACCAAGTACTTCACTGATAGAAGGAACATGTTAATCGCCAAACCAGCGTAAGCAAACACCCTTAAGTAAAATTTGATTGTGAATTCTATAAATTAGCAGCATATTTCCTTTAATTTGAACTCACAGATATTGTTTCCTCTCAAGTTGCATTTTTCTGCAATGCTAGAGCATTTTGTTTTCCCTTCATGTGCATCTTTTATGGTTCATTGCTAAACTTATAAGTTATTAGTTGGTGTCCTATCAACTGTACGTTCTTAGGGGCCATGAGCTTGTATCAGTAATCTAGTCACATTTCCATTTTCTTTTCAGGTATGTATACAGTATACTTGTATTGCTTTATTTGGGAGTCTTTGTTTCTATATGGAAAGCTACAGCCTACAAGAAACTTTTCTCTTTGAAGTCAACAATATCTTAAGATACAAAATTTAATCTATATGCTACATATAAAGAATGGCTAGCTGGGTGTTTTTACTACAGGACTTTTTATGCTGAAACTTGAAAAATGAAATACTTTTAAGACATGGAGAGCCTTCTTCTAGGGTTTAGTCTACGTAGAATGGTGTTTGGTGACTTGGGTGCATCCTGTCTGTCTCCAATTTCAACTCCTGCTGGTTTTGTATGTAAGGAGTTCTTAATCTTCCGCCAATTTAAACTCCAGCCTGATGAATTCTTTGGCTTGTTGCTTAACTTTTCATACTCCTGTTGTAATTCACAATAGTCATTCTGCAGTTCTACCATTTGGGACTTTACATTCTCAAGTTCTGCTTTGAGTGCCTTAATGTCCATAGTTGCAGATGTATGGTTTCCCTCTTGTTCAGATTGGATTCCAATTTGTGCTGGCTCTTTCTCATGCATTGCTGCCCTCATCTTTACTTGCTCTGAAAATAGAATCTGCATGTTGTGTGTACTTTCATTCAGGATTTCAGTTGGCAGCTTTTATGCCAAATCATCATTCTACTCATTTAGCTCTAAAAATGCTATGTAATTTTAACTATAATTTCTTGTGCTACCTCACTGTCTTACATGGGATGCATATTATGTGAACCAGTTCCTCGACACTGTTCTGTAGAATTCAATTTTCATATTAAAAGTGGACTTGGAAAATATTTGATTCTTTCTGTTGAGTCTCCCCACATGATGATTGTCATATCTCAACATTTCTGGTCTTTAAACTTCTCTCTTCTAAACCAATTATGCTTTACTGCAATTTTAAGAGAAATTTTATTTTTAAATCATTATAGGTTAGTAAAACACAATCTTTGTCACATAAAAAAAAAGCCTTTGTGTATAGAGGAAATAATTTGTAGAGTTTACTGTCAACTATTTTCCATTGGGATAGGATTGTTTTTCTGGCCTTTCCTTTGGCATGTGGCTTCAGGGAGGGATTGATTTGGGGAGCATTTCTGTTTTGTTTTCATTTTTCTGCTTATGAGGAGGATTAGTATTATCCTACTTATATTAAAAAATTTCCATTCACCTATAGATTCTTTTAGTATTTAAGGTTTTCCTATTGAATGTAAAAGTAAAAGGTTTGTGAAGCTACAATTATTAATATAATGAATAATATAATTTATCCTAAATTGGTTCTAATGTTTAACTTGACTACTGTGTTTGTAGAACAGATGCTGCTAAATCTGAATTGTGAATTCTGCTATATAATCATCACATCAAGTTTTTCTTTTTTGTTGGTGGAATCTGAAATTGTCAAAACTGTTGTTAATGGTCATCTGTTAATTTATCATGTATAAAGCTGAAAAAGTTTGATTCCAGAGATTGCAAACTTTACCTGGACAACAGTTCTTAGGGGCAATCTCTCATTCTGTGCAGCATGAAGGCATGCATCAAGTGAGAGTTTTTCACAGTTCATGATTTTGCACAGTCTTTTACGGTCATGCTCGGTCAGTGAAGCATGGGTCTGGAGAGATGTCAATATCAGAATGTCAAAACTTTGTTTTATTTGCCTTTAGTTAAAACGGGAAACTGAATCACAAGAAAATAAGAATTTAAACGATGACCTTGAGGTAGGTGTCAATGGCTCTATATAGGCCATCATCATATGATCGAGTATTTTCTGGTAGAAATTCGGCAAAAACTTGGAACTTGGTAATTGAAAGATTTGGATCTCTTGCAATTTCAGCTAGGTAATTGTCCAAGAGTCTACTAATATTGAATTTCCTAGTCTTCTGTTGCTGTTGAATCTGCTGTTGTTCATGCATCAAGAAGTATTCCACAATTCGTTGCACTACATCTATGTCTAGCATGGTGCATTCTTCAGATGAAATAGTCATGCTACTAATGAGGGAAAAGAATAGAAAAAGACAAAAGATAGATATTAGTGTCATTAGTCGTTTTCATAACTCTTGGGTTCTTTTTTTTCAAAAAAAAAATTGGTTTAGAGGGCTGTGAAGTTAAATTTGACCTTGGCATTAATGCCAATTCCAACATGTGAAAAAAAAGGAGAATTGTTACATACTCACATGACCGTTTTTCCTTGATCTCCATTTTGATATCTTGGAATTAGAAGATCACTCACCTCAGCATCTTCCAACACCAAACTCACTCTCTTTTCAAGGTCTGTTGTGAGAGCTGGTGATACAGAATACATCATGGCCATCTTTAACATCTGCAACATGAACTTACATGAGACTGCATCTTGCTGAGGAGGAATAATGCTTATTAGGCTTTCAATAATTGTCTTTTGCTCCTTGCTGTGTCCACTGCTTTCTTTCTTCTTCCCACTAAAAATACTGAACTGTAGGTTACACTTTTCATGCCCATATCCTCTAAGCCCTTCTAACTCCACCTCCATTCCTGGCAGCCATCCCTTGGCATATTGTATGATACATTTACCAATGGTCTCTGGTTTGGTTCCCTTTGCCCTTATTGCAGAAATGATCTGCATAAAATGGTCAATGCCGAAGGCTGCCACATCATTGAACCACCAGCTTTCTTGATTAGGTGTCGCATCCTCGCTTGTGAGCTCATCTTTAGAAGCTTTCCATGCAATGGAATCACAGCATCTTCTTACAATTTGGAGGTTTTCAGCCCACGGAGATAGGTTTTCACAAGATTTCAGAACAGTGATAGTGTCTTTCCATGAAGAAAGCACAACAAAGGTGAGGAAAGCTTCACTCTTAGAAATGAGATTTCCATCTTCTAGTTCTTCAGTCATCTCTAGGAACTCTGATGCACATCTTAGTGCAGCTATGTTATCTGGGCTGAAGTCTATAGGGAGGCCATAACAGAACTTTAGAATTGTTTCAAATGTTTCAGATCCACCTGGGAAGTTTTCGAGCTTGAGCACATTGCCAGAATTTGAGATCAAAGGCTGAATTTCCAATTGTCCTATGTAACCGCACTTTGATATCAAGGGGTACTGTTGTTACAAAAAAAAAGTGACCAACGTGCGTAATGATGTTACAGCAAAAGAGCTATCGTACAAAATGATTAAGACACGAGTTGCTGAGCTGTTTGGTTTCTTTTATTTTTATTACAAAAATTAAACGTTATTTTAATTATATTTCTTGTTTTTAGTTTTTGTTTAAGGAAATAGTAGAAGCAGTGCTTTGCCATTTTCACCATTTCCTCCACGAGATCTTAAAAAAAGAAATAAAATAAAAATAGTGCTACATTTTTTTTATAATTATCAGTGAAAACATATAAATTGAAAATGATATTAGAAAAAAATAACAAATATGAAATACCCCGTTAGTTTGCCCATGTTTTCTGCTGTTCTGTTTTCAGGACTCTTAAACCTTCTCTAAAGTTTTGTGCTTTCTATCTCGAGTAACTTTCTTTACCCTATCCCAAAAGGTAAAAAGCACGTACACACACCACAAAGAAAAGGAATGTGCCGTTCTTATGCTCCCTGTGATAAAACTATGTTCTACACCAGTCAGTGTCACTCATTGAGATAAGAGTCTGGTAAAAAGACAGTGTTATGACTTATGATGTTATCGATTTCCTGTGCTCTATATATTCCCCGCTGATGATTGTTTGGAAATATGTTAAGAAACCATTTCAGAGGGAGAAGTCAATAATTTTCTACATTTACAAGGCTTTAAATATGTCAAAGAGTTTGTCTACACCTTGTGAACATTATAAGTGGTTTCCTGGACTTGAATTGAAAAGTCCGTTGGGATTTGTGGAGCAATGAACCTGCACAGGACCAAACCAGAAAAGAAACAAAAAAAGAAGAAAAAGAAAACACATACACATAAGTGGTAGGTAGAATTTAGGAAAAAATGGAAACCAGGAAGAGAAAATAAGAGGGCTGGGGGGAGTACCATAACCATACTTGGTTAGACATGCGAATTCGAATTCATTTAGACATGTAGATATTGTTATTATTACTGAAATTTTAGCTGCCTAATCTACAAAAAGATCCTATTCTAGAAGTACCATGAATGTTCTCCTTTGAAGCTATCAGCTATTGCGATGAATTTGTTGGGAAATAGAATGCTTTTGTCTGAAACTTTATCACTTCCATCAGTGTGACTCCCGTAGTCTTGTTGTGCTTGCCCTACTTGAAGGGACTTCATGGTGATAGTTTAGCTAATTGCAGTAAACTTGGGATAGAGTAGACATTCCATTTTGATGACTAAATGATGCAAAGGGACAATGGTATAAGACCCGCGATGTTGTCTAAATTTAATGCTGGAAATTGATTCTGTGGTCAGTGTAGGGCTGTAGTTAATACGGTTGGTGACTTGTTTCTTTCCTTATTGGTTATCAACTTTAATAACATTCTGTTGTTGTGTAGAAATAATAACCGTGTGAATGTTTCAGGCCCAATATGCATACGGTGCATGGTTTTGTTAACGTCGCTTTATTTTATTTGAATTTTCTCTTTAATAAAAAATCTATTTCTTGTATTATAAATTTGGGTACCCGGAGTCTTATTACAATTTTTTTTATTAGGTTTACATTTCCTTGTATTTTTACCCCCACCATGACCATGCATAAAGAAGATTTTAATTTTAAGATCAAATATTAATTTTAAAAGTATTAAAAATAGTTTTATATGATTTCAGAAAAAAAAAAATTATAAGACATTTATCTCCTTTCTTCTACCCTCACCCCTCCAATCATTTTTACCTATTTTATTTGGGGGTCAAAATCATTGTAAAATCTATCTGATTATTAAGAAGGATTTGGGCCATTATTTGTCCCCCTTCAACCTTACATAGTGTGACCGATTTGGCGACTTGTGGCTTATAGGCATTGTACGTCTATTTGGCATTTATGGCAACTCGAAAATTCATGATTTTTTAGTTTTTTGGAAAATATAACGTACACAAATCGTAATTTAGTGATGAGTATAAAATTCTTTACTTAGTACACAGTTGCGAAAGTATGTTTTCTGAATCACAAGCCCTTTTGTTCTTGAAATGAGAAACACAAACATATGAGATATTCAAGCTTCTGGATTAGAGAAAATCAGTTATTACAAAAATAGAGAGGCTTATCTCAAAACAAAACAAAAAAGGCTACAGAATTTCATCTACTTTGATCTTTAGATTTAAATTCGTTAATAATTTATTCACACCTCCTCCTGGAAATTCGATCTCTGATCCCTTACAAATACTTGCTTGTAAAGGGCTTTACTAGCTAGTAAACAGGAGGGATAAAAAATTAAATTAAGTTGCACCGTTGCGTGCGTCAAACTACAATTTAGTTCCCCCAAAACAAATGACTAATCCCTCAAAGATTCATTTAAGGATTGACCTTGTTTTTTTATATACATAGTCAGAAATCAAATTCATGACTATAAGGGAAAAAGGTTATACACCAGTAATGTCATACCATATTGGTATCTAGAGGTTCCAATTTGCACAATTAAAATATGGGTGATCAAGATTACATACTTATAATACTTTGGGGATGAAAAGTGCAATTAAATCCAAGTTTTATTATTAATATATAAGTTTTCAAAGAACTTACATTTTTCAAAAAGCTATAAAACACTAAACTGAGTTGAGATGACTGGAAGTATAACTTGAATTCTTTCTCAAAATACATAAAGTCTCAAAATACATAAAGTCTAATTGTAAAACTTGAACTTGTATAATCAGTTTCCGATCAGACCAGATTAATGAGACGACTGGGTCATGTTGGATATCGTTTATGCAGTAGAACATTATTTTAAATAGTTTAAACATTTTCAAAACAACTAAAGGTTGATTTGGTCATTATGGGCACACCTTGTGTTCCATCTAGCCCAGTTAATAAAATTTTCATTAGCCTTTTAAAAAAAATTAGACAATATGCAATTATATGAATATTCCAAAAAAAAAAAAATTAAACCAACGAGACCCAATCATTTCAGTTATCGAAACTGACTTGAGTATAGATTTCATCATTTGAAATTCAATGACTTGTTATCAAATTATCAATTAAGCTTGTCTTCCTTTATACACACACCATATGACATCAATTCAATTCAGATGCCTTTGATTCAGAAGATAGAATTATAGAGAATACAAATATAAGATAAATTTTTGAATTAAAGTAAAATATATATAAATGTGATGTTGATATATGTATAATTAGTATCAATTAAGATTATATAAAATATATTTTCCCTTTAAAAATCAAGAAATAAATGAACAAATATTTGAATATTAATTTAGTCTTAATTTCCTTTTTATATCTTTCTCTAGTTTTAGGTTAATTTCTCTAGCTCTAATTTTGGCTTTGTAACGTTTGCTGCTTTTCATTGAGGGATCATTAGCACTCAAGAAAAAAGTGACCAAATTGCTTTCCTCAAGGTTCAATCACAGTATCACACTATTCTCTTCTTCACACATTCACGTTTCCTATTTTTTAAAAGTTTTGCCACTTTGAAACTGCACAATAACTTTTCAGGTTTTATATTTCTTTGTTCAACAGTGTAAAATCTCTCGAAATTTTCTGTGGATGGAAGAATAAAAGAATCCATTTTCAACATTCCATTCTTTACATTTTTTTTTTTCCTTTTCTTTTATGCTTTGAACACGGTGCTTCTCTTGTCTTCCTTTTATCATCGTTGACTCTCTTATATATGTTCCATTGATCACTTGGGACTATTGTTTCATAACAAAAACTTGCGTCCAATGAGAAATTAACTCATTGTCCAAAAGGGTGTGCTTCAATGCTTCATTTTCTTCCCCTGAAAACCCACAAGTATTCCACTTTCTCGCTTTATATCTCAAAAGTTCTCATGAAAAATTATATGGTCCAGAACCACATTTCCATGATTCCAACCAATTTTCATGTAACCAAATTTTATTAGTTCTTTCTTGTGTAAATTGAATTGAAAACCTTGGTTAAGCATTAGGTAGAAGTTGACCGAGACCATAGACCACAATAATTCCTTATGTTCTCATTCCATTCATTCAGGGTTTTGTTGGTTTTGCAGAATTTTGCAAAGATGAATGATTTGATGACAAAATCGTTCCAAAGTTACGCCGAACTGAAGAAACAGGCTGAGAAGGACAATCTTGAAGATTCTCATGACATTGAAGCAGGGAAACTCAACAACCCCACGGATTACCATAACCTCTCACAGTTCTTCCAAGAAGTTGAAGCAATCAAGGTTGAAATGGAAGAGGTCGCTACCCTCTTATTCGACCTTTTGCAACTGCATGAAGAGACAAAGTGCACTGACAGTGCAAAAGTCCTACGTGGCCTAAGAGACCGCATGGTGTCTGACATGGTTACCTTGTTTTGCAAGGCAAGGATCATCAATTCAAGGTTCGAGGTTCTTGACCAATCCAACATAACCAATCACACTTTATCAGAATCCTGTAAAGAAGGAATCCAAATTGATGACCAGAATGTCTGTCACAAATCGTTTTGTTGGCCAGGATCGTGTGGCCAGTGTTGATAACTATGCCAATCAAATGAAGAGGAAGAACACCACCACATAATGGTTCTGTTGGGTTCTTGTTGTGGTGATGCTGTTGATTGTGTTTCTTTACTGGGGGAGAAATTTGGAGGGGGTGGTTTAGAGTTTGGAGGTTGTGAAGCCACTTTCATTTCCCCTTTAACGTTTCAATGGTTATTGGATTGTTGGGAACAGTTTAATTGATTCAAATTTGTTCACGAGAACTAGAATTTACTGATGAATAAGTGTTGATTGTGACTTTTGCCTAATGGTTATGGGAACAGTTTAATTAATTCGAATTTGTCCTAGTTAACATTATTGACTATTTTTAATCGATTTTGACATGACTGTATCTCACATTTTTTAGTTCTTTGAACTCCGAAGTTTTCTTTGTTGGATTGGGTTCATTCTATCATTTAAATTTTGTGTAACAAAAAATAAAATGTTTATATAAAAAATTAGTATTATAAAAATAATATTCTTCTAAGCATGAGAGTTTTTAATGAGAAGAAAGATATGCACTTAGATTACAACATAATTTTATAGTGTTATTCAATTAGAAATTATAATTTATGATAAGTTTTATAAAATTATTTTAAAAGTTATATCAATAATAATTTTGTGATTAAATGTTAATCTAAAATTATTTTATACTATCAATTTATCATTATTAATACTATTAAAAAAACATATTTTTATGGTGATTTTTTAACACATTCAAATATGATTTTGAACAATCTTTGAAGCCAATCTCGTGGAAAGTTAAACACTTTTTATGATAATTCTTAAAAAATTATTTTAGCAAAGTTACCATTTTAAAACGATTTAAAAAAAATGAGAATTTTAAAACTGTTTTTCAAAAACCACCTTAGAAAATAGACTTTCTAAATCTTAGAATGTAAATGTTTTAAGACGATTTTAGAATGTTTTTAAAAAAAAAAAATTAAAATATTAAAGATTTCAAAACAGTTTTTTTAATAATTGTCTTGTATATTTTTTAAAATGATTTTTCAAAGAATCATCTTAAAATGTCTTTTTTTAAAAAAAATAAAATAAAATAATACATGCATGTATATGTTTATACATGCATAAATTCATAAATAATAATAAATCCCTAATGACCCAACTTAAATCTTACAGAAAAAAGTTCCAGTATTAGGTGGGATTTGGGATACTTGATAATATAGAAATAGAGAGGAAGGTTTTAAGCCAAAACAATATTGTTAGGTGGGATTTGGAAGTACTTTTTGCCGGGTAGCAGTGGCACACACGGTGCACGACCAATTAATTAATATTAATTATTTGTTGTTATAAATATTTGAAATTTGTAATTAATTTTATTTATTTATATTTTTAATCATTCAATTATTTCTTTTTCTTATTTATACTCCCTCTCAAATCATATATAAACAAAAATAAATAATTTCACACTAATTAAAAAATTAAAATTAAGTTAGTTGACATACTAATTTCAAGTAAAAACAATATTTTTAAAATATTTTTTATTATAACTTGTTATCATAAATATAAAATAATCATATTTAAATGAATGATGTTTTAGGAATAATGTAATCAAATAAGAATAAAATTAATTATATTTAAGTTGAAGATAATTTTTTACTTGTATAATATTTAAAATGTGAGTGTACTGTGCACCATTAATTGTTCCAATTCCTAACCAAAGTTGACAACCAAAATCAGCAAAATGGGCAACGTGACCATTACAAGCATATTACATAAATAAAATTAGTATTTGGAAAGGTGAAGTTCATCAACAAGCAATTATAAAACTGAAAGTCATCAACATGTACATAAACATGGTGTCTAATATTTCCAATTATATATATAATATGGTTTAACTCACATGCATGCATGATTTTATTTACTTTCCATTACCACCATATGATCCTGACCCTGTATATGAACTTGCTTCAGAACCTGAGCCTGAGCCAGCGCTAGATCCTGGATGAGATCCTGCCTAGGAACCATCTTCAGAACCTGCTCCAGAGCCTGACCATGATGAAGAAGAAGAGTCAGAACTTGAATAAGATGAAAAACTATACAATTGAGCAGTGTAACCTGCAGATCAATCTATTCAATTTTATTTTTTTTTATATTAAAAGCCATCTAATGCGATCGAAGTATTTCCCCATCTATGCTTAACGAAGATGGCACAAGATCTATGTTTTTTCCCCAAAGTAGAGAATTTTTTAAACAATGGATAATGACAAATTATGGGGAAATAACAAACAGGAACCCGGTGTTCATTATAGAGCAAGTATAACTAAAAACAAAGCAAATTAAGTTGTTATAAATTCAAAACAATTATGATTTTTTTTCGTGTCACAATAATGTTTCATCACACTTCCAGTAAAAATAATCATAAATTTGGGCAATTTGCCCTTTCTTTAGACACTAGTACATTTAAAATAAGTTTCCAACCATACAGAACTCCCCAAAAAATCACATGAAAAGATTACAGAAGGGAGGATGGGAGAATGTTGAAAAATAAAGACTTGCAAACAATACATTGACCTCAAAATAATCATTCATCCAACACATATGGAGCATGAATTTGATCCTGCTGACTCTAAGCTGCAATGTATAAATAATAATGATATTAATTTTAACGAAAAGCACCTCAAAAAATAGGACACAATTTAAACTATACCAGTATTTGCTACAGGTTCTTTTAAACTATACCAACACAATTTAATCTTCATATTTGAAAAAGATATTTATATTGAAGACTTAAGGACAAAAATATCTTATAACATGCCAAAAATGTGTTCCCAAAACAAGAGAGCAGGATTGTATTCCCCATGTATATAACTAGAGCAAAATCTTACACTAATCTGTCTTGGTTTTGGAGGGAGGATACATATATTGACATAAGATAAAATAAAATAGGTGCATGGTACAAATTAGAAAGTTCGCGTGACGCGGTTTTCTAATCCCCTATATATATATAAAACGCATTGCACTCGACATTACGTTAAATTTGGTCGTCCTCTCTTTCTCTCTCTTTTTTCATCTGAATTTTGTTGTGAGAAGAGAATTTAGGAGATTCAGATCTGCGTTGCGTTGGGTATCTTAGAGGAGAAAAAGTGAGAAATGGCGACGGTGTCCCCTCTCGCCAAATACAAGCTCGTTTTCTTGGGCGATCAATCCGTTGGCAAAACCAGCATCATCACCCGCTTCATGTACGACAAATTCGACACCACCTACCAGGTCACATTCATTCTCAATCTCAATCTCATTTTCAATTTCTTTTTCATTTGCCGTTGATCTCTCTATTTACGACATGCATTTTATTTATGCATGTGCTTTCGCTCACGTGAATCAATCTGTGATGACGGCATGATATAAATATATATATATATATATATATATATATATATATATATATAATTTTAATTGGTGACTTTATTTGGGAAATGAGTTCCACAATAAGTTTTGATGTAATTTGAATTTGTTAAGACGTTTTGATCAACGATAATTAGGACTTGGGAGGATCAAGAGGAGATAGAAAAATGTGCTCTGTCATATACTTTTGCTCTGAATTTTGTGGCTATCGGATGAAAAAAATTGAGGGATGAGTTTTTTCTTGTGTTGAAACTTATCCCTCAATTTTTTAGGGGAAGCTAAAGTGGTAGCTAGGAATAGAACCGTTTGTTTGAAAACTCTTTGTGACATTATCAATTCTGGGCTCAGCATTCATGTTTTGAGTTGGCGAAATGCTAGAATGGGAAGAATTTTAGTCATTGAGAAGGGCTTCACTCCAGATCCACATTGTGTTGGTTTTTAAGAGGCTTGTTTTATTAGATTTCTGATTGCTTGTAATGCTTCTTGTTTAGGGAAATGATTGGTATGTATACACTCCATGGGTGTATACACCTAGTGAAAGTTAGGAAATTGAAGAGAGAAAAGAAAGACGTGACCTGAAATGAAGAGAGAAATAGAGAGAAAAATGAAGTGGAAACACTTTGTAGGTGTGTGTATGAAGGTGTATGAATATCATTATTGTCTTGTTTGTATTAGCCATCATATAAAATTACTTAAAATGGACATGGAATCTTGTTTTCTTGGTATATTTTTTTATTCCATCAACGATTCACAATTTTTATGCTTCCTGCTGCTAGACTGCTGACAAAATTTTTTGTTATGTAAATTTCAGGCAACTATTGGTATTGACTTTTTGTCAAAAACAATGTACCTTGAAGATAGAACTGTTCGCCTGCAGCTTTGGTAGGATGACTCCTCTTCAAATCATAAATACAAGCTCAGTCTATTTATATTTGTTTATTTATTTTTCAACAATTATATTAGAGTACACATTGCTGGTACGCCTTATAGGCACTCTTTATTCTTACAATTTCTGAGCTTAGTATATGTTAACTTCACAGGGATACTGCAGGGCAAGAAAGATTTAGAAGTCTCATTCCAAGCTACATAAGAGATTCTTCTGTTGCGGTTATAGTATATGATGTTGCTAGTGAGTTTTATAAGTTATACCAATTTCATTATCTAATAATTGACAGGATTTTTCTGGATCTTTATCAATTTTCTCATGACATAACTTTTCCAAATTATTTGACCAAGTAACTCAAAAAACGGTTTTGTAGTGCATGAAGACTTATGTGAGTGACTGTTCTGATCTTATTTTCTAAGACACATTATGTTATTAGATTCATCTCCCTCCCTGTTTGTGTGCGTGCTTGCTTGCACTCATGCCTGTTCTCTTATGTTTTATTTTTATCTTAACTGTGTTTGCATGTGTATTTGGAAGTGCTTTAGTTCTCATTTTTCACAACTAATCAAAATTAACAGAAATTTATAATTATTTAACCTGGGTAAGGTGTTCTTATGCAGACAGGCAATCATTTCTGAACACTAACAAGTGGGTTGAGGAGGTTCGTACAGAACGTGGCAGTGATGTTATTATTGTATTGGTTGGAAACAAAACTGATCTTGTAGATAAGAGGTGAGTGCTAATTTGGTTTACATGATTCTGTTTAATATATAGAAAAGTTAAATTCTTATTGTTTTGTTAAGCGGATGTTTTAGTGTTTTTTATTATCATAATGGGGTTTCCATATTATGTTTTGATCCTTCTATTTTAGTGTTTACATGTTCTGTTTCATCCGAAAACTGTAAAATTCTGGTAGACTAAATATAGTTTTAAGATGGCTTAAAATTCATCTCAAAAACTTTGCATGCATTAGTAGTTACAAAGAGCAGAAATTCGTTTACCAAGCGGCTTGCCCTTTGCGTTTGTTATTCGCATATTGTGATTTTACTCTGAAGTTTTTTTTACAAGGCCATTTTGATACTTAAACAGGCAAGTTTCAATAGAGGAAGGAGATGCAAAGTCCCGTGAGTTCGGAATCATGTTCATAGAAACCAGTGCAAAAGCAGGCTTCAATATCAAGGTGAAAATTAGTGAATTCTGCATTCATCCCAATATTTTTATTTATTAGAGCAATCTCCTATATGATGCCCGTGACCATGATATATCAGATTTTCAAATTGATGATCTGCTATTGTGGTTTCTCAACTTCATCTTCCTTCACATGTTGGCTCTTGTGTACTTAATGCTTTCTGTCAATCCAAATTGCAGCCTTTGTTTCGTAAGATTGCTGCTGCCTTGCCAGGGATGGAAACTCTTTCTTCTACAAAGCAGGAAGACATGGTCGATGTAAATTTAAAACCCACGGTGAATTCATCCCAGACAGAGCAACAAGGAGGAGGTTGCTCATGCTAGAGAAGAATATTCTCAAAACAGCCAATAATTTGTTCACTGATATAATTCTGGGATTGGCTGCTTAAATGGAAGGAATGATGGAGCTGAAGGAAAAGTGCTTTCATATCAATGATCCTTCAGTTTTTGGGTGAGGGGGACAAATTGCAGTATAATGGTTTTGATGTACGACACAAATATTGATAGTTAATATAAAATATTATTGTATGTTTTTAAGAAATTCTAATATTGGATCATGTTATTTTGATAAAATTCTTTTTTTAAAAGATTATTAATTGAGTGGAGCTTTTAATAGTACAACACTTTTATTTAATGACGAGTCTACTATTATTATGTTTGGATGGATTAAAAGAAAGGTTTGTTGATTTAAAAGAAAAACTAGAACAGTATCCTGAAAAAGTGGTCCTAAACCAAGAAAAAGGCTTGATAAAGAAATTGAAAAAATAGTAATTTGTTTTCCATTTGGGCTAGTGAGATGAAATTTGAGGTCACTTATAGTATGTTTAGCGATAAATTCATAGTCAACATAGATCCATGTTGTAACTATAATTATTGGGAGTTGGAAGATATATGTAGACGTTATGTATTGACAGCAATAAGCACGAGGGGAGTTGGAAGATATACGTAGACATTATGTGTTGACAGCAATATGCACGAGGGGATGATCATCAGTATTATTTGGTGGACACATCAGCCTTGAAGTCTTTGTAAGTGTCACTGCCTTTTTAGATTAGAGTAACAACTCACCTAAAGAACCACCCAATTTTAGATGTGGACCAATTTTCTTATAACTATATCAGATATCATGATTTTTCATTAATCATAACTTATGTCTTATTGGTGAATACTTGTGGATCTCATTATAAAAAAAATGGAACAGTATACAAGGTATGAAATTAAAAAGTTCATAAAAGTTGTCAAAATATACGTATATACTTAGACAAACGACTTAGGTATTTCCAACACTTGTTTGGTCTAGTTAGATTGTTCGAAAGATTTTTCTTTTTACGAACAAACGTTAATGTGTTAGTTAGAATGTTCGAAAGATTAAAAACAAAAATCTTCAAGAGGAGGCATTTTTCTTTTTAGATACAAAAGATTAATGTGTTTTTTTTATATATATAATAAAATAGGCAAAGAGATATGGGCGTCATTTAAATATAACTAAAAGTTGTTTACCACCAAAATAACTTGTTTTAAATTGAATGGAGATTTATACTTAAATAATAATAAAAATACCAACAATATAGAGTTGTCAAAGTTTTATATTGCATATCTTCTTAATTAAACATTTTGTGTCTTGGTTACGTAAAGGGGCACAATGCCCCGATAAAAAAAAGAAAGCTACGTGTGACAACCCTATGAAGGAAAGAGATACCAACCAACTACATTCTGAAGGAGAGCACCATGAGTCACGACCAGGAGGTGGCTGTTCCAGCAGGTGAAAGCCTAATTATGTGCATGTCGTGAGAAAGATAAGTCAAGTATTTCACAACTCAAAAAAAAAAAAACAAATTGAAAAATGCCAAGATGTCAAACGCCTTGGATAAGAATACGATCGACAATACTTTTCCGGAATAGAAACTAAAATTATATATGTTTGTTTGATCGACCATGTTAAAACTTTAGTTCAGACTTTAGACAACAGAAAATGGTATTTTTTTTTCAATTAATAGACAGAAAACATATAATACGTCGTGTGTTTTGTTTCAGGTTTCGCTTTCTTCGATGTGAATAATACATGCCTTATATATATTACTTTTCTCGGTTCTTTTTATCCACTAATAAACTACATTTTTGTTTATTTATTTATATATCTTTTTAATTATACCATTATCAATATCTAGCTAATTCTTAAATACTTTTATACTCATCATAAATGAGAAAGAAATAATACTCTTTAGCAGCTACAAATAATTTTAACATCAACGAAAATTACTAATTTATATATATCTTTGACCTACAGATCAGGCTATTCAATGCGCGGGAGGAAGTCCAAACTAAATGTTAAACAAGAACACTGAAAATAACAAGATAGACGAGTCGGAGTACACGACACAACCCACAAAGCCCATTTATGACAAGTACTTAAGAACTGGCAATCCTTTTATTGATGTTTTAATACGGTATTTTCAATTTTTGGCTTTTCAGGTGTTGCCCTCAGCTGCCATTAGCTATTTTGTTTACGAGTTCATGAAGATAGTTCTCAAAGTAGAATCAACATAGATGATTATATATATTTGATCTTTGAAGATGGGAGTTTCTCCTCATTTCCTTAATCATGGTCACCTTTGTTTTTTTGTGTGTTGGAATGTTATTATATGCGGGGGAATCGAGGGTGTCTCACACAAACAATTTAATGGTATGTTTCTGTTGTATTTTACTGATTTTATGTTTACTTAATAATAATCCGAAGAAAGGAAAAGGAATGGGGCTCAAAAAAATTTGATGCTTGGCTAATTAGACTTGAATTTTCCTTCATGAAGCAAATCCTAAAAACCATTATAATAGTTTTTTTTTATCTTTCTCTTTCCGACATAATATTGTGTCAAATCTTGTACGTAATTGGATATAGAACCTATTATTTTATAACAAACTTTTAAAATTAAAAAAAAAATTGACAAATTGATTTTTTAAGTTATGCAAATAAAGTATATATATTATCATGTGTGTTTGAAGAAATATTGATAACGGGTGTGTTTGCTTTGGCAGTTTGAATTGTTTACCCTTTAATTTTCACGCCGACGGAAAAAAAATGACACAGAAGCTATAATATGTGTGGATCATTGGCTTCAAACGTATCTAAGAAAATAATTTTGAATTTTAATTTTTATTAAAATTGATTTTAAAGTGATATAATTTATGTTTTAATATTAAAAAAATATGATTAATATTTAAATATTTTTATTATAAAAACAAGTTAATAGTAATACTTAGTATATAATCTTTTAAGTGACACAAAAATTATTTCAATTAAAAATTAATTATTTTCATAAAACTATTCCCTAACAAGTGTAAAAGTTTACTTAAAATAACAATAACTAGTATATTAACGTGATTTTAGAAAATCCAGCATGAATAAAAAACATTAAATTTAGAATATTCATCTCTAAACAATTTCTTTTTTGGTACATATGTTCACCTCTAAACAATTGACCCTAAATTTATTTTCTTAGCACATATCAAAACGCCGTCATATAATCCCCGAGTATAGGCCAAACAAAAATCTGAGAAGCTGCGACGAAAAAGGAAGGATAAGCCAAATATCAGTCAAACTGGAATCACACAATGCTATTTGACTTGGACAACCCTTTCAATGTCTTTTTCTTCTCTTTGATAGTACAACACAACACAACACAACAATGCTATCACAGACAAGTTCCCGCGTTGAAAACTTTTCTTTTTTCGTTCATTGGTATTTGGTACATCTATCTCCCTCTTAACACCCATTACACTCTCTCTCCGCGTTAAAAAAACTATCTGAACTTTCCTAGTTATTACAATTTATTACACAACCCATCTCTCTTTTTTGTTTCGCTTAGATTTAGAAACACAGACTTTTCCAAAGTGCTCGTTTACCTCAAACCTCAGAAAAATAAACATCGAGTTATCACTTGTTTTCTTTTGTCGGGAGACAAAAACATTGATCAGTTCAGCTTCTCACTTCCATGGCTGAGGCCAGACACTACGTCCCCCCCTCTCAATTGGGTCAGCTTTCCTTCACTTTAATTCCTCTTTATGTTTCGTTTCTCATCATTTCAAACTCTGAAAAAAGAAACCTTTTTTTTAAAAGCAACCATGATAGTGAAGCATTGAAATGCCATCTCTTTATGTTTTAACATTTCCTTCGACGTATTTATTGTTGTTGACTTTGTTTTCAATTTCTATGCTTTGATGGACACAGATATTAAGCAAATTATTTTAGAAGCACAGCATCGATGGCTACGTCCGGCTGAAATCTGTGCAATTCTCAGTAATCACAAGAAGTTTCTAATTGCTTCGGAACCTGCACATATGCCACCAAGTATGTTGTTTCTCTTCTGCCAAAAGATAACACTAGTTACCTTAAGTTCTCAATAGCTTCATTTGGAGAAAAGGATTTAAAATATTGTTTTTTTCTTTTATTTGAAGGGAGTGTAACGGGGAGGATTAGGATTTTAATCTATTCGAAAAATCTGTATCTTATGAGGACTGAGACCTGCATGAAAACTTGACACAATTATGCCCAATATCTAATTGCAAAATGGTCATTCTCAGGGTTCTTAGTGAGTGTTTCTGTGAGTGGTTGTAAAATTGATTTTGGTTAAGATTAATTCTAAGCGAAGTGATTTATATTTGGATAATTTTATTCTAAAAGCAAGTTAACAAGAGAACTCAGTTTATGATCTTTTATTCCATGCAAAAGTTACCTGAGGTTGATTTTACTCTTAATCAAAACTGGGCTGAAAATCAATTTCTCAATGTGAGACCAAACATATGAGCATTTACCTAAAATTACTTTAGCTGATATTTCAAGGTGACTTTAGTTGATCCTTCCAAACATGCACTTACCATATTTTTCCTTGACATTAGGTGGTTCACTTTTCTTATTTGATCGGAAGGTGCTGAGATACTTCAGAAAGGATGGCCATAACTGGAGGAAGAAAAAAGATGGAAAAACAGTTAGAGAAGCTCACGAGAGACTAAAGGTAAATATGCTGCATGTAAGGTTATAAGTCTTAAGCACTGGTACAATCACATCTACCATAAAATGAGAAGCAAAGGTCTCTGTAAGCTTTATTTACTATCATTAATGTTAATTCTGCTTTGGGAAGTAAAATGTATTGAGAGAATCTTTCTTCTTTATAAACTGTTGCATTGAATGATTCGTGATATGATGCTCTCAGGCTGGAAGCGTGGATGTGTTGCATTGCTACTATGCCCATGGAGAAGAAAATGAAAATTTTCGAAGACGCACATATTGGCTACTTGAAGAGTAAGTGTTTCTGTTTAATATTTTTGCAGTTCGGTATAAAAAATCCCCTTTTTATTTAATGTTCTATCTTCATTTTCCTGATTCTGCTGTCTTCTCACCCCCTCCTAACTTTCTTCCTTCCCTCATTCTCGGTCTCACAAACATACAGTAATATCCAGAAAGGATTGAAGAAAACCTGTGCTCTTCTTCTAATGTGTTTGTTCTTGCTTGAAGATGGTGTGCTTTAAACTAGAACTAATGAGATATATCCTGTAAATGTTGATCACATTCTATTGGTTTAAACTGATTATAATAGACTTCTAGAAATTGCTAATTTGTTTCCATGGTTCTTATATGTGGAATGGGCTCCTCTTCTCACCCTTTTTATTCAACATTGCTGCAGGGAACTCTCTCACATTGTTCTCGTCCATTATCGACATGTGAAGGTAACATGTTCTGATTTTATTAGTATTTTTTGCCTAATTGTTATTTGACAAAAGCTCAAGAAGAATTGCTTACTTTTACATTCCCAGTATAATTAAGAGAACAATGAACTAGTAACATGTAATTGTGTTGCAGAGTTATATGTGAAGTAGGAAAGTAAAACATGGAAATTCCATCCTAACTTGAGTATGGTATTCCCCAAATCATGTAACTTGACTTTCCATGCTAATAATATATACTGCCTAGAAATAACAAAGCTGGCACTGCTTCCTTAATCAATACTTGGTCTGATAAGTTTCAACACCAGACGATTTTCTTGAATGCTAGATGCTATAAATTGGTGACATATTATTCCTTTCTATGACTATGCACAATTCTCTTTTCCCCTGTCTCAGATGTTGACTCTGTACTCTAATTCTTAAAAAATAAAAAAGGCTAACATTCTCATCAGGAGTTTTGAACTATGTGATTAAATATAATTGTGATCTGCTATATCTTCCCATCTATGAATAATTTCATTTTGGGCCTTCATTCCTTTCTCTCATTTGTCTTGTTCAAAATAATCAGGGAACCAAGGCAAATTTTACATGTGCTAAAGAAAATGAAGAAACTCTTCCTTATGCTCAACAAACTGATAAAATTATGCCCAAAACAGAGATGGAAACTTCTTTATCATCTACTCTTCATCCACATAGTTACCAGGTTCCTTCACAAACTATGGATAGAAGCATGAACAGTTCCCAAGCATCAGAATATGAAGAAGCAGAATCTGGTATTTCTTTTGTGCACATTAATAATTTAAACTGTTCTGTTTTCAATTTTTCATGTCTAGAGGACATTCTGAGTAACCTTTTTGTTGACTTTGTTCTTCAGTATCACTTTTTCCTGTGTGTATTTAAATTTTTTTAACTTGATGTAATTTTTACAGCATTCAACAACCATGCAAGTTCTGAGTTTTATTCTTTCCTTGAGTTAGAATGCCCTGTTGAGAAGATTACACCTCAACCTGCTGATTCTTATTCTCCTCGGCCACTCACAAGTAAATTTCTTCTTTTTAAATTGTTTGAGTTTAACTTTGATGCATTGTCACTGTAAATTTACACTATCACTCAGTCATACACTGTTGTACCATTCAAAGAGTATGACTTTTTTGAGCTAATTGTGAGAATCAAACCTTTTTAAACGATGTGACAGTGCATGATTGCAAGATACTGTAAAAAACTAATAATGCATCAAAATCAAATACCTTGTTTTATATCTTCCATTCATACTGGCCTTTTCATCAGGAAAGTCTGTACCTAACATGAACTGCATTATTGAATCTGGGACAGATGATCAAGAGAAGTCACCTGTCATTCCTGGGGTGAATTATATCTCACTCACTCAAGACAATAAAATCAAAGACATTCATAATTTTGGATTGACATATGAATCCCCAAAACCCCTTGGCTTTTCCTCATGGGAAGGTATCTTAAAAAATAATGCTGGAAGTCAACATGTGCCTTTTCAGCCTTTATTTCCTGGAACACAGCCTGACAACATGGGAATCAATAGCAAATTTTCCCAAGGACATGAGATAATGGTGCCATATTTGACCACCAGCATTGCTAAGCAGCATGAGAATGGAAGTCTCATACAAGCTGAAGGAAATTGGCAGGTATTGTGTACTAGTAAAATCGGTACTTCAAATGCTAGTGGTACTCATTTGTTGCAATATTTTATGGTATATAATAATATTTAGTTCGAAACAAATAGCCAGGCTCTGCAGTATGTTCTGTTGGAGCTTTGACAAGGTATTATATGATTATATCTTTATGTCAAAAGTCAAAAGACTTGAAAATAATGTCACTACAAAGTGATGTTGGTATGATGCTGCAAATATTTTTGACATCTTACTTGTTTCGTGTTTCTGTAGAAAAAATATATATAAGCAATGGATTTTTCTTTATGTGTGACTATTTTTTAAACATGTTACATGTTTCTTAATTTTTATTTCTTTCCTTTGAATTCATTTAATTGATTAAAGCTTATACTTGTTAACAGGCTTATGATGTTGATTCTTTACGCATGTCCAGTTGGCCTATAGATAGTGCTTATTCAGGCTCATCATGTGACATAACTTGCAGCAACCGTGAGCAGGAGGTTAATGATGTTGATTTGCAGAAATCCTTGGAACAGTGTCTTCTACATCCATACAAACAAAACAAGGTTTTCATGCAAAATGATCCTCAGGAAAAACTTTTGAATGAAAAAGAAAAGATAAAATCAGACCTAGAGGCCAATAGAATCCTGGATGGAATAGAAGACACATATTTCACTTTTAAAAGGACTCTGTTAGATGGATCTCCAGCAGAAGAGGGTCTGAAGAAGCTTGACAGTTTCAACCAATGGATGAGTAAAGAGCTTGCAGATGTGGAAGAGTCTAATAAACCATCCACTTCTGGTGGTTATTGGGATACAGTTGAAAGCGAAAATGAGGTTGGCAACACAACTATTCCTTCACAAGGGCACCTGGACACCTATGTATTGGATCCATCTGTTTCCCATGATCAGCTTTTTAGCATTATAGACTATTCCCCAAGCTGGGCATTTGAAGGGTCAGAAATTAAGGTATTTTCTTTTGATATTCTGCATTTGCTATCAATTTTGATCATATGTTCATTGAATTGTTGCTGTTGCTTTTTTTCTTATTTGTCAGTTATAGTCTGATTATTTATTTCTTCACTAATGAAAAAAATCGTACAGGTTATTATTTCTGGACGATTCTTAAGAAGTCAACATGAAGCAGAACAAGGTAAATGGTCATGCATGTTTGGCGAGGTAGAAGTGCCAGCAGAGATCATTGCAAAAGGTGTTCTTTGTTGTCATACTCCTCCACACAAGGCTGGGAGGGTACCTTTCTATGTAACTTGTTCCAATAGGTTAGCATGTAGTGAGGTGAGAGAATTTGATTTCCAAGTCAACTATACTCCAGAAGTTAACACTACAGGTGAGAATAGAGGCAGCACTTTTGATACTTTTAGTATCCGATTTGGAGAACTGTTGTCCCTGGGGCATGCCTTTCCTCAGAATTCAGATTCAATTAGTGTTAGTGAGAAATCTCAACTGAGAAGTAAAATCAATTCTTTACTGAGGGAGGAGGAGGATGATTGGGACAAGCTACTGAAACTTACTCAAGAGGAAGATTTTTCTCCAGAAAATTTACAGGAGCAGCTGCTTCAAAATCTTCTGAAAGATAAGTTACATGCATGGCTCCTTCAGAAAATAACAGAAGAGGGGAAAGGCCCTAATATATTAGATGAGGGTGGCCAAGGTGTGCTTCATTTTGCATCTGCTCTTGGCTATGATTGGGCCCTAGAACCCACAATAGTTGCTGGTGTGAATGTGAACTTTCGGGATGTAAATGGATGGACTGCTCTTCATTGGGCAGCATTTTGTGGCAGGTGAGTACCTCGGCACTTGTGCATGAAACACATTTCACCAGAATTGAATTTATATGCAACATCCTTGACATTACATTAAATTAATACGATGGGTCACTGATATTAATTGCAACTTTGCAAGAGTGATAGTATGTGAGAAAAAATAGATTAGTGCTGAGAGAAAATATGTGAAATGTGCCTAAAAAGAAGTTAGAATGTTCTTACTTGTTGATACTCAATATACTTCATTATAGGTTTGCAGGATGGAACGCCATTGATGAAGAAACTATAAGAAAAAATCTACTGAAAAAACCTATAGTATACTATGATTGGACGCACCTGAGTCTTTTGTCATGAATGAAAACGTCTAGGATAAACTGACTAGAAAGAATCAATATATTGTTACTGCTTTGAGTTTCTTTTTCATTTTCTTGCTTACTTCATCTTTCATTAAGTTCTTGCATCTTACTTTATCAGGGAGCGCACAGTTGCTTTCCTCATCTCTCTCGGCGCAGCACCTGGAGCACTGACTGATCCATGTCCAGAACATCCTTCTGGTAGAACACCAGCTGACCTAGCTTCTGCAAATGGACACAAAGGAATTGCAGGGTATCTTGCTGAGTCTTCACTAAGTGCACACCTCACAACTCTCGATTTGAACAGGGACGCAGGAGAAAATTCCGGAGCAAAAGTAGTCCAAAGAGTCCAAAACATTGCTCAAGTTAATGATCTTGATGGTTTATCATATGAATTGTCATTGAAAGATTCATTGGCTGCAGTGCGTAATGCCACCCACGCTGCAGCTCGTATTCATCAAGTTTTCAGAATGCAATCATTTCAGAGAAAACAACTGAAGGAATATGATGACAAACTTGGATTATCTGATGAACGTGCTCTTTCACTTGTAAAAATGAATATGAAATCACACAAGTCTGGACCACGTGATGAGCCTGTCCATGCTGCTGCAGTACGAATCCAAAACAAATTCCGCAGTTGGAAGGGAAGAAGAGAATTTTTAATGATTCGACAACGCATAGTAAAAATTCAGGTACATTTGTCTCTAACATGTGATATGTGCAAATGGCATTATTATTTGTGTCTATACCTTTCTAGGCCTTTTGACTAAGCATGTGTAGTATTTATTGTTTGTGTTGAATGTTTAATCTTATTCTCCTTTTGGCTCCTTTTAATTGGATCCAATTTATAACGTGTCTATTTCCATGGTATAGGCTCACGTGAGAGGTCACCAGGTCAGGAAAAGCTGTGGGAAGATAATTTGGTCCGTTGGAATCTTGGAGAAGGTTATTTTACGTTGGCGTCGAAAAGGTAGTGGTTTGCGTGGATTTAAACCGGAGGCCAATTCTGAGGGAACTATGATACAAGATGTATCTTCAACAGATGATGACTATGATGTCTTAAAAGAAGGCAGGAAGCAAACAGAGCAAAGGTTGCAGAAAGCCCTAGCTAGGGTGAAGTCAATGGTTCAGTATCCAGAGGCAAGAGACCAATACCATAGGCTGTTGAATGTTGTAACTGAGATCCAAGAAAATCAGGTATTTTACTTATTCGTGTATATTTTTAAAAAAGTTTCTCACTCGTACTGCTGAAAAAAGAAAAATAAAGTTTCTCAATTATCCTGCTTTAAATCATTTTCTCTTTTAGACAGTATATAACAGCAGTAGTTTTCAATCTCTAAAAAGATTTGGCTCTTTTAAAGTTAATAAAGATAAAGTAATTTCAGTTTGAATTTTGAAAATTAATGGTTAATATTATAACACATGCATGATTTTATAATGCATGTGTATGTAATATATTGACTATTGATTTTTCCGTCACAATTCAAATTACTTTTTTTTAAAATGAGTTAATTCAGAGGAGTTGAATTCTTTGAAAAAGAGTGTAAAATAAATACCTGAATATGGTTTTTCTCCCTTTAGTATTTTACATAAAGCTCAATTTGCTTCTAGTAAAGCCAAAGAGCCTTAAATGGCACTGGCTTGATCCCCGGATTGAATCCCCTCATTTGTAACCAAAATATAAGTTGCTTCTATCGAATGAAGCTGTTAGAGGTGTATATTGGATGGGCTACCTTAAAAAGCTTGTTAAGAAATTATATGTATATTTGTTTAAACTACCAGGATATATATAAAATTGACATCATGCATAGTATCTTCTTGTGACTGGCAGTAGAGCTTAGACTTCTGTATATTTCTTTTGCAGGTAAAGCATGAGAGCAGTTATAACAATTCAGAAGAACCGAGAGAATTCGGTGACCTCAACGATCTTGAAGCATTGTTGGACGAAGATATTTTCATGCCTACAGCAACTTAGAAGTTAGCTTTCATTGTTCATTGTATGACTTTGAATTTCACAGCAGAGTTAGGTGATCAACTGTCTCACTTTGATTGTTATAGTAAATTAGCAATCTTAATTCTCATTCTTTTGTTATTAAGGGGTGATTTGCTAACATGTCACACAAAAATTAAAAAAAAATGCATAACCATTAAAACCATTCTTACAATGCAAAATAAACATGTCAGGCTCCCCATCAAATGCAGAAATGAGCCGTGCACATTTTTCTTACGCAGCCAAATTTTTCAATTCATGCTCAGTCAGATGTAAGGAGGAAGCAAGGTTCTTCCCAGTTAGATATTTGCGGGGGATCCCCTCGTTGAGTCTTAAAAAAAGTTGAACTAAACTTTAACTGAAAAAATTCGCCTAAACCAAACTGAATTGTAATTTTTATCTGACGAATTGTTTTCTCAAATCCAAACTGAACTGTTCATTGAACCGAATTTAAATGATTTTGAAATGGACCGAATTATGTTGTGTACTGATACAAAAAAAAAATATTGGAAGTAGGAAAAATTTTATGATTCAGTAGTTCAGTTCTGCTTTGTTCTCAAACGATTCAGTTCAAATTTTTAGATTTATAACCTAATCGAAATAAGTGACAATGGTAGGAGTTTTGCAGTCCCGACGAAGACAGGGTTGTTAACTCACCAAAGAATGCCCAACTATTAGTCTATTACCAAAGTGTTCGTCAAACTATAAAATATAAAATAATCCGACATGAGTTAGGACCAATTTCCATTTCATTGTAATTCTAATGTTGGTTGAACGCTTGCAACCATGAATACACATCGTTGGTGAAATTTTCACCTGATATATATACTGTTCTTATTGTGAGAAAGGAAAAAGAAAAAAGGACAGTGCCTAGCACTATCCACTGTACATGCCAACCACCTAAGTATACCTTTTCACAACCCGTATCCTCTAGAGTATGTAACAGCTCCTCCAACAGGTTGAATAAAGGGAAAACGGTAAAAGGAAAATAAATATGGAAACCATGTTAAAAAGAAGTCCAAATGATTTAAGAGAGTTGTAGAAATCCTCCGCCTAACTCCTGTTACCAGAGCCAAGGCTCTCATAGAACAAAATGTACCCATGGTCTGTATTACTTGAATACTCCTGTGATGATCCAAAGAACGTCTGCACAGCAGACTCGTCAATCATCTCTACATTTTCGTCATCAAAAAATAACCAGTGGTTATGGCTTTTCACAAGACTGACATAATGCCCGTGGTTGGGCCCACTCCCAACATGGACAACTACTGCAAATAGAGAATACTCAATATCCGCATCTTCAACTGTGTTACTCAACTTCAGCTCAAGGGGGAAAACAACCCGGTAGGACAGCTTCTTGTAGCGGCCTAGCTGTTCCATGTACTTAAACCGCTTAAGATGGATGACCAAGATGTGAGGTGGTTTCTTTATCTTCATCCTCTTCTGAGCTTCTTGCAAACTAATACCACAAGAAAGTTGGCATCTTGGTCATCAGAATGGTGAATGGACATGAAAAACAAGAGAACAGAGCACATATATATTTTTACACACTAAATTGACATGGCTACCAAATCCCACTCAGATAACAGGTAGAAGAAAATGTCAATCAATGGAAAAATGAACATATCATGGTTTGCTTCTTTTAAATTGTAGTATTAGTCAATAAACATGAATAGCATTCTAATTTTTATTAAAAGGAGATAAGATTTTCTATAAACCATAGATGATATTCAAGCTATTTGGCATGTGTTTGATCACAAACAATTTATTCCTCCAGTTAAAAGGGGTAGAAGATGTACCAAAGAACTTTAGGAGAAACTATTAAAAATGATCTTGATCCAAATATGATTTTCTGAAAATTTGGTTTTCAATAAAGTCAATGACATCAATTAATCCATGCAGCCAATTCAATCAAGTGGTACAAGGCTTTATTGCTGTTGCTCTTAGATAAAGAAGGAAAAGATTAGTTCAGCTGTGCACGTGATTCAAAATGGTTGAACAAGCTCTTTAACTTTTCCAGAACACTCAAGAAACCAAGCAAAGCAACAACTGATGCCAAAGAAGTAGTACTTGGGATTTCAGATAATTATAGAAACATAACCAGTGCCAAAAGCCATATATATACCTGCAGCATTTGTCGCAAAAAAATTTGTCTTCAGCATTCAGTGTCTCGGTGGAACTGAAATTTTTCAAACAGCTTGTAATTGAACTGTTTTGCTCAATATCAAGACTCAAGTCCAAAAATGTTTCATCTCTAGCCGTCACTGTTTCACATTGCAAGCACCTTGTCTCATTGGTGAGTATTCCCTGATCAGAGCAAGTTACAACAGTAAAATTCCTCAAAATAAAAGTAAATCTTATTTTTCTGATCACTGCAGAGTACAAAGAGCAACAAAAACACCCCTTCCCCCACAAGAAAAACACATAAAAATTGACAGTGAAATTACTGTTTTTTACATTGTTTAATAATAAAGCTCATCTATAATAAATTAATACTATAACCGTATCTAAGATAATATGCCAAATTCCATTATAATTCACATAAAAGTCAATATGAATGGATTATCCTTAACTGTAACAAACCTAAACTATTAAAGCAACAATACATGCCCACTTAAAGAGATAACACTAATTGACGGGATCCAACAGAAAGTTTGCTAATTATGGTCCCTCCAAATTTTGTTGCAGGCAAAATGCAAAATGAAAACATTGAATTGAAAAGGCAAGGCCACCTGAAAATTTTTGTGTACCCAAGTAACTAAAGGCTCTTTGTGAACACCATTAGCTTGACCATTCTTGGGCCCATTAACAGCCTTTTCAGAAGGTGGAGATGTCTCCTGATCAGTTTTTGCAGCCTGAGCCTCTTTCTCCAGAATGTCAACAAGTTCATTCAGCAAAAAGTTCAAGAACTCATGGGCATCCTACCAAGAGAAGATTCACAATAACAATGTTGTCTCTAATGAAAAACTTTGACAAAATAAGAGGCAATATGCAACCAATGAAACATTGAATATAACAGATAATAACAATCAATGATAAATAACAAATACACTTTACAGCACAGAGTTCAGTAACATTATGGTAAACAACCTCATTCAAAAGTAACAAATTGTCATTATACAAACTCAGATAAATCATTTCCAGAAATGGACACTGATCATCAGTCACAATTATTTACTCACAACAGAGGGGGAGGGGGGACCGGGGGACTAACAAGCCAAAGCATCGTTTATATATCAGTGATATACAGTCAAAGCATGACTAGACAAAGTGAAAAGGGTTGTTGCCAAATGGAAAACTGATATAAAAAGATTATGTTTCCCACAGGACATATAATAATATAATAGAAATACAATTTAAAGTGTATATGCTCCAGTTCAAGTAAACAGACTTATTTGCATATAAAAAGGCTGAAAAATGTACAAGCAACATGACCATTTCAACTTAATATTATAATAAATAGTTCAAAAGTATTTCCTGTTTATTAAAAGATGTTCATACCAAGTTCAAGTGTACAAATTGCAAATCTGAAAATTTGGTCCAACCTACTATACAGAAGCATTACAAAAGAAATACTTATCTAACAATTGATCTACCAAGAGGACAACTTGTAATTTACCTTAAAACATAGCCAGCTGGAAATCTTTAATACATATGATAGAATCTCTAGTTATTTAAATAAGCTGCTACTTGGGAGCAAGGGCATGTGTGTCTGGTGAACGATGCCCACAAGCATAGAATCCTTTCATAAGCAGGGAGAAACACATACATGGCAACATTTGCGTGTGTGACATGATAAAAACTAATCTCTTGATTATAATATAAACATTACTGCCAAAAGAAATTTACAGGTTTTCTAGAATAATCACCTTTCTGCACAGGAAGTTCATTTTTGACAGTTTAAGCACATACCTGGTGCATATAGCTACGGAAGAGTTCATTCTGTTTTTTCAACCTCTGTACAAATCGTTTGGGAGCAATGACACCAGTTTTTTTCTTCTGGGAACTTATCTACACCAAAAGAAATAATTATATTACATTCATGACCAAGAAAGAAAGAAATAGGCATGCGAATACCATTAAATGGACATTTGATTAGCAATAATAAATGGAAGATATTATTCAGCATATACAAAATGAAGATACTTACAAAAAGCACACTACAAATATCTTGAAGCAAGTTCTCAGGCATAAGAGATAGCCAAGTAAGTGCCCATTAAATAGACATGTGATTAGCAATAATAAATGGAAGATATTATTCAGCATATACAAAATGAAGATACTTACAAAAAGCACACTACAAATATCTTGAAGCAAGTTCTCAGGCATAGGAGATAGCCAAGTAAGTGCCCATTAAATAGACATGTGTTTATTAATTAGACATTTGAAACAATGAATTGAGCAAAACTTCTATAGATATACAAAATGGAAATACTTGCAAAAGCACGATGAAATAGCACAGAGCCATTTTCAGGCACACATATATATACTCGAACATGCTATAACGCAGATTTAGGGAAGCATAAAATCACCTAAACCAATTTCACATAACTTGAAGGCAAACAGAAAGGGGGAAAACAAATAAAATAAATGGGCCAAACCAACATAAAACACACTGCGGATCTAGGTTGTTAATAGCGGGCGTCGCGGCCGCTATCGCGGCGGAGCGTCGCGGCGCGGCGTCCATCCGCGACGAAGACGGACGTAGCGGCGCGGGCGTCGCAGCCGCTATCGCGGCAGAGCGGCACGGGATCTAGACCGGATTTTCGCGCCACTACAGTGACGCCGTGGAAATTTCGAAAATGCCCTCACTTAATGCGGGAAAGTGAGGGTATTTTTGGTATTTTGCTTTTTGTATTACCTGGCCAGCTCTCTGTCCAGACCGCTCGAAAACCCAAGTCTCCACTTTCCATACCTGCGACTGCGACCGGCAATGCTGCGAGGACGACGACGAGTCTGCGTCCTGCGACACCGACGACGAGTCTGCGTCCGGCGACCCCAACGATGAGTCTGCATCCCGTGAAGCTGCGACCCTGACACCTGCATCCTGCGTCCGGCGACGAGTTTGTGCTGCGCCACCACCTTGCTTGAGGTGAGGAAGACATGCGATGAGCTGTTGACCCCGATAGCATTTTTTTGTGTGTGTGACAGTGTGACTGTGATTTTTTTATTTGTTTTTTTTGAAAAATGTTACATGATTTTTTTTTTGTGATTGTGACTGTGAAATTGACCTTTTAATTTTACTCCATAGGATGGTTTCCATGTTTTTATTAAATTGTTTGAGGCCTTTCACAGAAGAAATCTATCTAAATATGCTTATTAATTTTTGTTTCTAGAGAAAATTTAATTGCTCCCCATATAAGATAGGTGGTTATGTACTATAACTCAATATTCATCTGGGGGACGTTACTTGTGTGTTCAGTTTTGGTCACATGAGCTTGGCTGCACATCAATAATTAAATTCAGGCCTGTTTTGCTATTTTGACCTTTGCAATGTTCAAGCCTACGGGTGATAGGGTAGATGTCTTTTGGAAATGGAACAGTTTAAAGGATAAAAATAACAAGAAGAGTGTAACCTGTGATTTTTGTCACAAAACGTCTACGGGAGGAATTTCTAGAGCAAAAAGACATCAACTTCAAATAAAAGGAGATGTGGGTTCTTGTAAGAAAGTACCGGAGGATGTTAAATTAGAAATGATTGTTGCTTATGAGAAGAAAATAGTTGAAACTGCAGCATACATGGAAGCAATGCAAGAAGAAGACGAGGAAGAGGAAGATGGGATCCTAGAGATTGCAAGACTTAAAAGTGGAAAAAAACGTCCAACAACATCAAATGAAGCCTCCTCAACTGCTTCCAATAAGAGGATCACAAATAAGAAAGGCCCTCTTGATTTTTTGTTCTCCAAAGAACCTGAAGAAAGTATCAAATTGGGAAAAACCACGAGACAATCAAGTGTAAATGAATCTTATAACAAGGTTGCATGAGACAGGGCAGTTTAGTACATTACTCATTTCTTTTTTAGGAATGGAATAGCATTCAATGTTGCTAAATCAAAAAGTTTCAAGTTGATGATTGAGGCGATTGGAACCTATGGTCCTCATTTAAAGCCTCCAAGCTATCATGAATTGAGAGTTCCACTCCTTAAAAAAGAGTTGGAATACACGAAGGGCTTATTGAGGGGTTATGAGGAGGAGCGAATCAAATATGGGTGTTCAATTATGTCAGATGGTTGGAAGGATAGGAAGAATAGAACTTTGATTAACTTTTTGGTAAATTGTTCATTGGGAACACAGTTTGTGAGGAGTGTGGATGCTTCCGAATACATGAAGACTGGTCAGAAGATCTTTGAGCTTTTGGATAGCTTTGTTGAGGAGATTGGAGAAAAGAATGTTATTCAAGTGGTGACGGAGTAATTATGTGTTGGCGGGTGAGAATTCAATCATGCTTAATGAAGTTTTTTTTTATAGTTATAACTTTTAATTGTTACACTACTCATACAAGTTTATTGATTTTGGTCTTTTTAGGTAAAATTTAAGTCACGAGACCAAAAATATTTTGGACTCCATGTGCTACACATTGTCTTGACTTGATACTAGAAGATATTGGAAAGATCCCAAAAGTAAAAAGGGTTATACAAAGAGGCATCAAACTTGTAGGCTACATTTACAATCATACATTGGCTTTGAACACCATGAGGAAATTCACACAAAAAACTAAATTGGTGAGACACGGAGTTACAAGATTTGCTACCACTTTCTTAACTTTGCAAAGATTGCATAAGCAAAAGGCCAATCTTAGAAGGATGTTTACTTCAGATGAATGGTTGAAGTCTAAGGCAACTAAAGAGCCTAAGGGGAAGCAAGCAACAGCCTCTTGTAAGTGTGTTGAGGTTGGTGGATAATGAAAAAAAGCCTGCAATGGATTTCATTTATGAAGCAATGGATAGGGCCAAAGAGGCAATTCAGAGAGCTTTCAACAACAATGAAGGGAAGTATAAGGATATCCTTGCAATCATTGATAAAAAATGGGATTGCCAACTTCACCACCCTTTGCATGCAGCGGGTTATTATCTAGATCCGATGTTCTTTTACACCAATCCAAACATTGACAATGATAACAAAGTAGTGGATGACCTCTACAAATGTATTGATAAGCTTAGTGAAGATGATAATTTTGTAGTTAAAGTTCACAAACAATTGCTAGTGTATAAAAGGGTTGGAGAGAGGTTTGGTATGATTGCAACAATGAAAGCAAGGACTGAAATATCTCCTGGTAAGTGGAAAAATTTACTTATAAATTTAAATGATTAATTAATAATCCGTGTAAATACTAATGCATATGAATTGCATTTTACAGTTGAGTGGTGGAAATTGTATGGAGCAAAAACACCACACTTGCCAACCATTGCCATTAAAGTTCTAAGTTTGACTTGTAGCTCATCGGGATGTGAGTATAGTTGGAGTACCTTTGAGCATGTAAGTAACTAACATTCATGTTTTTTAAATTATGAAACTTTAGAAGCTGAAATTGAAACTAAGTAACTGAAATTCATGTTTTTTAAATTATTATAGATTCACTCAAAGAAGAGAAGTAGGCTTGAACACCAAAAGCTTCAAGATTTGGTTTATGTTAAGATTAACCAAGCTCTTCTAGATCGCTTTGAGTGTAATGATGTGATTGTTCCTATTGCTTTAAATGATATTGATGATAGCAATGAGTGGTTATTGGGAGAATTGGAAGGAGAAGAATCTGGTAATGATTTGGTTTTTGATGATGATGATTTGAATTAGTTAGATGTTGCTGAGGCAATGAGGGCTGGTGAACCTTTACAAAACACAAGGAGTCAAACACATATAAACAAGGCAACATCTGCACTTGCACCTACAAATGAAAAAGGAAAAAAAGTGGTGGAAGTGGAAGAAGAGAATGAAGATGAGGGGGAAGACGAGTACAATTCTAATGCTAGTGAGAGTGATGGATTTCAACAACACAATGACTTGGATCTTGAAGAGGATGAAGATTCTGATTAGTAATTTAGTATTAAGAAACTTGCATTTGTCTATTTGAATTTTAATGTCTACTTGTCTATTATTATAGTTACTTTAGGCTTTAGCTTAGAGGGATTAAGGCTTTAAGACCTTTATTTGCTTGACTTTCTACTTTATGTTTTGTAACTTTTGTTTAAGTAATTATGCATTCAGTTATTTTTCTGTTTTTGAACTTATATATATAAGTATATTAATTATTTAACATATATAAAAAAAACATTAGAATAGCGATCATCCCGCTATCCGCTATCCCAATTTTGGGGTCGGCCACTTCATTCCGCTACGCCGGTATTGACAACTATGCTGCGGATAAATGAAGAAATTTCTCAAGTTGAAATAATAGCATCTATACACCAAGCAAAAAAAAATAATAGCATTTATACTCGAGCATATTACAACACGAAATTTAGATAAGCATGGAATCCCCTTTGTCAAATCCTTGTCTGAGTTGTCTCTCAGACAAAGAGCAACTAAAAAAATAGAACAGCTAACAAAAATGTCAGCTAGCTGGGCATATATATTTTAGGCATTACAAGCAGCTAGTCATGTTTCGATAAACTTCAACTGATCTATAGAATAAAACCCACAGTATGCTTTGCTAGGAAGAACTGAAACACTAAATAAATTGACGTGCAGATTTCTATGTTACAGGTGCATCTTTCATCAACATTCTAAAAATCCTTCCATAAAACGGTTAGAAAAAAGAAAGTCTATGAGGAAAAGCAAGTACTTAATTGCGATCACAAGAACGAGATTTTGGAGTAAATGGAGGCAATGTATTTGTCCAAGTTTTTACAGAGCTGTCTATTTAATGGCCAACATTATTAAAGAAAACATGGTTACAGATTCAACACTAAAGATAACAAGAACCACAGTGAAGCATTCAAAGAACAAAAACGTATTTGTTTCATACAACATCCCTCCCCCATACCTTCGCATAGCGAAGAGCCTCTGGGCAATGGGGTACAAAGTTTTTTAGAGGGCGAGCCCTGGTGCAGCGGTAAAGTTGTGCCTTGGTGACTTGTTGGTCATGGGTTCGAATCCGGAAACAGCCTCTTTGCATATGCAAGGGTAAGGCTGCGTACAATATCCCTCCCCCATACCTTCGCATAGCGAAGAGCCTCTGGGCAATGGGGTACGAAGTTTTTTATTATTATTAAATAAATGAAGAATGAAAAAGAGCTAGGAAATCAACAGCTTATTTCATGAGAGTCCATGGCAAGCAAAATAGCCACAACTAGTGAAGACAATACAACTTTCAAATGGTGAATCATGCTTGACCCAATCAAATATGAACAAGCTTAGAGGCATCAAGCATGTAAAGTTTTGAAATTTCCAAACTAAAGACTGATTACCTGTGAAAATAAGTCCGCTAAGCAAGTTAAAAGATTTTCTTCCCCGTCCAATATGCTTTTGTTATTTCCATAATACTCTAGTAATTGTTCGCGAAACGGAACACAGAAGTATAGTGCCTGTACAATTTGGCAAAATGAGAAAGTTGTTAGCAAAGAACCCTAAAAGCCTTTACAAAAAATAACAAACTGACCGTCTTCAAGTACTATCACCAGACATATCTAGTGCCCTTATTGATATTTTAGAGATGGTAAACATATTGAGTGCAACAAGACAACAACTACTTTTAAATTGACGTATGCACCTAAAGCGACACTTATAATACTATTGAATGAAACATATAAAACATTGAAGAGAAAATCCAACTTCAAATTTTAATAAAAACTAAGAATCAGCGCTTAAAAGAATCTGCTAAACAGGTCAACAGAATGTCCAAAACAATAGTATACACTAAAGTACTAAACTCTCTCCTGAAGATACATATGAAACTGCAACAAACTTTGCATAGAAGAATCAATAAACCATCAACACAACAGATTAGAGTCTCTATAGAACGCGAAAAATAGAATGGAAAAGGAAAAAACGTAAATCGGATTAAACCTGCAAGACGCTGTTGCAGTAACAAGTGTTGCCGAAATTCTCGAGGCCAAAGTAACGTTCTCCTTCGGGGAATTGGTCTCCGAGAGCCTTCTCGAGCTTGGAGCCCGCAGCACCCATGACCGCGTCAAACGATCACAAACTCAGATTCCTATCCGATTCAACTCAGTGACTCGCACCATGAAATGCTCAATGACCGTTTGGATCGTTGGGGTTTTGTCTCTGAACGAACCTTTTCTGGTGTCTGGTTTTCTCTACAGATATGTTAGCAGGGAACAGAACAAGGGTTTCGCGTGCGAGAGAGAGAGGAGGACGAAAATGCTGATGAAAATTTAAAGAAAATTTGAGGAAAAATAAATAAAGAAAGAACGGATTTATTTTTAAGTTAAATAGCCTATTTAAGTCTATACATTCGCTCACATTTGTTTTTTTCGCACTATTCATAAATTTATGAATTAAAATTATTCATTATAGAAACTAATTTATCAGCCAATACACATGAAATATTTGTCCATATGTTTTTATCATTTGTTGCATGGGTGTATCTATGACATTTTTTTTATTTTGAAACTAAATTATTGTTTGTGTACAAATAAATTTTGACCACGAAATTTCAATCAATTTCAACTAAATTTATGAATTATCGACCTCACTTAGTTTATTCTTACTATATTTGCTTACTTGGTATACATTGAGAAAAACCTAATATATATTGAAGATTTGTACATTATATAGATAAGTCTTTTAAGAATACATGCATCTTAACTTTTCATCCTTATTTGTGTTCGATTGTCCATGGTCTTTGTCTACAAAAACTACAATATCAATCACTTATGGATGAAGATACAAACGTCTAACTCTACATTCCATAGTATGTTGCTTTTGTCATTATGTTGGCCGTATATGTCAAATTTAGGGGTGTTTGTGGGTTGATTTTGGCCAAATTCAAGACTCAACTCAATGAAATTTGATCAATTTGACTTGATTTGATTTTTATAATTTTTTTAAATCCAACTCATTCATAAATGTTTTGGTTCGAGCCAACGGGTTACCCATTTAAATTTTGTTTTTTTTTCTCTTATAAATGCTATTATATATCATGATTCATTCAAATATCTAATACAATTAACACAATATTATCAAATGTCTGAAAGTAATAAAATTGATTCATTTAATACAATCAACACAACATTCTAAAATAAACTAATACAAATTAAAATAAAATATTATTGAAGGGGATTTAATATAATAGTCTAAATCATAACTATTTCCTACAAACTAATTTGATAATAAATTTTGCTGCAACCAGATTTGTTGCAACTACTAGATTTGCTTAAACAAATGGATAAAATATAATTCATTAATATTATAAACTTGACAAAAAAATATGAAAAAAAGATAAAACAAAATAACAATGTACCTGAAAGTAAAGTAATACCTTAAAAAGTTTCAACATTAGTAGTCGTAACACTTGCAATTTCAACACTTAGAGTCCCAATATTAACAGTATTTAAAGTCAAACTAAACAACTCTAAAAAAAATTATCGATTTTGATTGGTTCGATTTAGTTTTGATCAGATCTATAAATCTAAACCCGTAACTCAACTCGTACATTAGCGATTTTGATCGATTCAGTTCAGTTTTTATCCAAATACATAAATGATTCAACCCAAATCGTTCAGATCAGTTTCGGTCAATTTGGATTTGCGGGTGACCTATACCTATGAACACCCCTAGCCAAATTGTTCCCAAATGTGTCAAAGATCAAGCTCTTTGTTGCCCAAAACCTTCTTGGATATGAAATATGCATTTATATAATGCTGGACATGCATGGGTTGCATCTACTTATATAAACCCAAACTCAAACCTCTTTACAAATCATAAAAAATCAATGAGTTCACATGTGCCAATAAGATTTGTTGATAAACCATAATTAGTATTTTGATTTAACACACTCTTTGGCGTCTACTATTCATATGAGGAAATGAAAAGGATTTATGACTTTATGATCTTGAAGTACATCGCTGAGGATGTTGACAAATAAAGGCTAATGATAAAAAAAAATCATTATCGTTGGAAGATGACAGAAGACAATGACATCAAACTTCAGACTAACACGTATCACAGACAACTCGGAGAGTTAAAGGTAGGAAAAAGAATTATCTTCTGTAAGTTTATATCAAAGTTACTAATCAACAAGTTTTCATAATCATGAACAAACAATAGACAACAACTAAACTACAATCATAAAAGCACAAACAAATGTCACTACTAGACTTGATAGCACATATCATAATTAAGGACACGAACAAAAAAAGTGCCAAGTTGTAAGGGAAAAGACTTTGTTTTTTTAGTCAAGTATTGTGCATGACAAGTCGACTAATGAAAAAAAATATTGGCAAGAAATGAAAATCCTCTTAAGCCTAGGGTCAATTTGGCTAAAGGAGGAGATGTTATCGTTGCACTTGGTTTTTAGGTAAATATTGTGACTAGTGTGAAAAAAATTACAATAGACTATAGGGGCTACTTGACATATGTGCACAAAGAGAAATGTGTTTACCCAATACCCTCCTATAGGACATGAAAAATAACATATTTTATCTTAGTGATTATGAGATTAATCTAATTTTGAGAAAAGCAAAAGTTTTTTTAAAAGAGTGAATTGATGGTTGAACCCGTAGGTTACTAATTGAACTGTATTAACTGATTAAAAGGTTAAAATCAAAATATGAATATATGTAGTAGTTTTTGCAATTATATCACAAATGATTGTTATGGCGTTATGGTAAGCAAGTTCATTGATGTATACATGGACATAGGTTTGATTCCTAGTATGTTCATCTTTTGTATTTGTAATATCAAAGCCATCAACAATAGCACATGTACACCTACAAGCAAGATTGACAATTCGCATGCACAACATCGTGCCTTGGGCCATGCACGTTAGTCTAGCATATAACAGATTTTGGGTCACACATGATCCACTCAAGACCAAATTTCATTGGTTGAATCCAGTTTGATGATGGTTTTGATGTTGTCACACCGATCCAATAACATATATGATCCCCTAGTTAACTTAATCCATTTAATGGTTCTCATTGACTAATTGGTTTGTGTGATGTTTAAAACATATGGATAAATATATTTTGTTTAATGACCTTTATGAAAATAAAGGTACGGACATGGTATAACTTTGTGTTATTCTCCTAAATCTAATGGAATGGATACAAGAATAATTTGAAGCCTTAAAAATGATGAATGCAATATTAGTTAGTTCTTATGTTTTTAACAAACTTTGAGGACAAACTATTATGACTACATTTTTTTTATTCAAAATGGGTCACTATTACAATTTTGAAACAACTGTTTTTTTTTTTTAAGAACACAATTTTGAATTTTATCAACATGTTGAAAATGACGTGAAAATTGAATCTTACGTACAATTAAAAAAATGAATAATCTAACATCATTTTTTTATAATGGCTAGTGTCACTCATCTTGCATGTTTTTTCATCATGTTTATTATACTTTTCAGTCTGAATGTTAGTTATGATTTATAATTTTCAGGTAAGTAAATTTATTGCAACTAATTTTACGTATTGAATATATTTTTAAATTATGTTATAAAAGTGAAATTAAAAAATAAACAAAAAAATATTTAAAAAAGTAAAGCACCAAAACGAATTTTAATAATATAACTAGAATAAAAAATAGTTATGATTTATAATTTCTTTCCCCGAAAAAGAGGAATAAAAGGGAGATTTTGGGTAGCGCAGGGAAGCAGATAAAAGAAGACGAAGTTGCATCTTATCTGCAACACTCCGTATCCACTTCGCTGGTAATAAGAGAAGAGAAGAGAGAGAGAGAGAGAGAGAGGGCGTGGAGAATGTTAAGTCTCTCAGTTGCTTCTCCTTCTTCTTCAACCATTTCCTTTCTCCCAAAGCCATTCAATGGCATTCAGCTCCGTCGCTCTGCCACATGCTCCATTCCACCCACGAAATGCAGCGCTTCGGTGCCAGTGGTGATGATGTCTAAAAGGACGGAGGAATTGAAGGAAATTAGACAAATGACCACCGAACAAATTAACGAAGAGGTTGTCGACCTTAAGGGCGAGCTTGTCATGCTTCGCCTTCAGAAATCGGCTCGCAACGAGTTCAAGTCCAGCGAATTCGGTCGCATGCGCAAGAGGGTACTTCATTTTTGCTTCACTCTTTGTTCTTCTTTAAGTTCTCTTGTCATGATTTTGATTATAAATTCTTTTGAACTCAAAATAAGATAATCTAATCACGTTAATAGTTTTTGTTGTTCTGGGTAACAAACTAGGGCCATGGGAGTTTGTGACAGAACTTAGTTTAGTTTTCTCTGCTTTAATAATGAAAATAGCTAGTGTGATTAGCTTGAGAATGTTTTAAACTGCGGTTGCGGACATGGTTTTTGTCCCAATCCTTGATATTGTGGACAAATTGGGCCAATGTGGTCACAATTGTGGTTGTGTAGACCCAAAAAATCCTTGACGTTGCGGGTGTGATTTTGTTGCAATCCTTGATATTGCAGATAAGTGCAGCCGATGCATCCACAATTGCAGTCTAAAACTTACTCGATTGCTAGCTTCACTTGTGTTTGGTAAATAGAAATGTAGAGGAAAGAAGCCTAGACCCACATCCTACTTTTCTCTCGTCTTTTAGGGTAAAATTTGAAACTAAAAGGTAATTTCGTCAGGTGCAACAATGAATTGAACACTGGATTGCAAGATGAAAGGCTCCAATTTGGTAGTATTTTTAGGGGGCGTTTTGCTGAACATATGATGAGCTTACTTGAGCTTCTAGAAATAGCTTATAACTCTAATAAGTTACTTTGAGCTTATTTCAATAAATTTCTTAGAGTAACTTGTTAAAATAAGCTCTTTTTAACTTTAATAAGTTTTATGATTAAATTTATGACACAAGTCCTCAGATGATAAGAGCTTATTGAGTAAACAACTAAACACAATTAAATTGTTTATCCATATGCACCCTTAAGCAATATAGCTCATGTACTCAGCTAATCATATGTTTTACTTCATGAAGTGGTAAAGGGTGAGCTTGGCGTGCTCTGTGCACAAATTATGCATAGACAAATTCATCCATTACCTTCTGCTTCCTTTTTTTTCATGCTTCAATATATGTAAACTATTTTCCTCCCTTTATGGATTACTTTTCCCATTCCAGCCACTGTATATGATGGTTTGATAACTCAGTTTTGTTTGGTTAGATTCACATAGATCAATCCAATCTATGGTCATAAATTTGAATCTCCTACTCCATACTGTCTGAACTCTCTGGGTCTCCGAAGTGAGAGGGCTCACTTAGAAACAAATTGTCATTTGTCACCAACAGCTAACCTGATCAGAGTAAGACCAGCAGCTAATTTCATGGTAATCTGGGCTTGGCACACCCACCTGCTACTAAATCCAGAAATGACACTACTATGCTCTATGCTTGGTGCTTGGCCAAGTAAAGGGGCCTAGAGATCAATGTCCTTTAATGAACTGAATGGTCCTTTGACCCCTACATTTGATTCCAATTTCTGGTGTAGATCTAAATAATGATACCTGCCAAACTTTTACTTCAAAAATAAAATTCTAGTATGAGCATCACATCTCTCTATGCTATGAGCAGGAAAATACTGTGAGAAATAGATATGCATGCATGCAAAGTAATTCAACATGCATGTAGGAATACTTGAACTAGGTTTTTCTTTTGCTTGATCAGGTGTTTCTCTTATATGCATGTTTTTTGAGTTCTGCTAGATGCACTTCAGTTTCTTTATCAAGTAGTGTGCAATGTCTTTAACTCCTGTTCCCAGGTGTGTCCATCTCCAAGCAGGTTTCTGATGCCTATTTGGTCGGGTTGTAAACTTATAATTTTGACTCAATTGAGCTGTAATAGATAAATATGCCAATCTTTTTCTGCATGTTAGTCCTTGTTTTGCAATCATGTTATTTTGTTTTTACTCTTAAAGCCACCATCTAATCAAACAGCGCACTGGGATCATAGTGTTTTGATGGCATGTTGAATATAAGATGTGCCTAATGGAAAGAGCGAAGAGCATTTCAATCTGGCGATACTGATCTAGCCTCATCTTTATAGTTTATTAGTGTATTTCCTTTACATATAACTTCAAATGATGGTGAAATGATACTAGAGGGCTTTACTAACAAATAAGGTCTTTCTCTAGAGTCTGCATAATGCCGTGCATTTCTTGTCTGAATGTTAATTTTTGGGTGAATGATACTGCAAATATCCATACAGATTGCTCGCATGCTTACTGTGAAGCGGGAAAGAGAAATTGAGGAGGGTATCAATAAGAGGTTGTCCAGAAAGCTTGATAAAAAATGGAAGAAAAGCATTGTTGTAAGACCACCTCCATCTTTAAAGAAGCTCCGGGAGGAAGAAGCAGCAGCAGAAGCTGCAGAAGCTGAAAAAGCTGCATGAGCTTACACATAAATATGCAAGTTACAGAGTTCAATGGTTAAAATTATTGTTCAGTCATAATTTTCTTGTTTAGATGGATGTTGTTGTCTCGTGCATAATATATCTTAATCGTAGTGATTTATGTTTGTTCCTGCCAGAAGGTTCATTCATGCCTTTTATTTTGTGACTAAAGATACATGATTATCAAAATCATGATTCACATCCTTCAAATTAGGTAAAACATGTTTTTAAATTCAGAATTTCAATTCCATTAAAAAATTGCTTTTAATTTGTTTTATGAATGACTATAAACTTTTGGAGTCTCAAAATGACAAAATTTGTCAATCAGATTGGGGATGTATGTCTGTTTTTGAAACGGCAAGTGATTACGCAGAGCACTTGTTGGTATTTTTTTAACATTATTTTTCAATCAAGTGCCTAAGCCAAGTTAGGGTATCGATGGCAAGATTTTCAATATCCCCACGAATTTCTTCAGCCAATAATAGAAAGTCGAGTTCGAATTGACTTTGGAGTAACTGATTTTGAAAAATTATATGTGATTAAGCATGATGTTTTAAAACTGAGTTGAGAAGAATTAATTTTATTTGGTTAGTAAAATAGAATTGCTTTTGGAGTATAAATAAAATAGTTTATGTTTCACACATGAATGAGATGTTACTGCTTCGATTTATCGTACGGAATGGGAATTCCGAAATGTTACTACTTTGATAAAAAGAGAGAGTAAATTACATTAACTTACCATTGTAGTTTTAGTTTTTTTATAGATCATACATAATTTTCTTATTTTTTAAACATTTGTAGCAATATCCTTTGTAGAGACTAGTGCAATTTTAAATAATCATGAGGATTAGTATATAAATACAAAAAAAATGGACGAAACCTAGGAAATGTTATTAATATTGTAATTTAATTTAAAAATAATATTTAATGTACAGGAAGACAGTGTTGTGTTCTCGCTCTCTATCTCTTTCACTCTAGTTTCTCTTTCTGTTTCACGGGTTGCAACAGAACCAACAAGTTTCAGGAAGGAGATGCAAGGAGAACATGACACGTCTCCTTAAACCTGCTGGTCAAAGGATAATCTTGATCGGTCAATGGTGAAAACAGACCCAAGCCTGTAAACTGTAAAGTGTTTTGTAACAGTTTCACTTTCATGTTGATATAAAAAAGAACCAAAATGATGAATTAGCCGTGAGTTCTGTTCCGCCAGGGGTTTGAAAGAGCAATCAGTGTACGATGGCGATGGTGCTCCCTGAGGAGCTGATAGTGGAGATTCTGTCATGGGTTCCGGTGAAGCCTCTGAGACTTGGAATTCCCTTATCTTCCGGTGTACGATAGCAATCAGTTTCACTTTCAATGACGTTTACTCTTTCATAGCTTCCTGCAATGGGTTGATTTGCTCGCGTTAATTTACTGTTAGAGGTAGAGGTAATTTTGAATACTGGGTACGATTTTGGAACCCAGCAAGAATGATCCTGTCCCAAGAGTCGCCACACTTACGTCTACGTCGACGCGATTATATACTTTTAGAGGATTATGTGAAGTTTGGGTTTGATTACGGTGATTGGAGTGACACTTACAAGGTGGCGGCACTCTGTTTCAATACTAAATCACAGAATTGGGAGGTGAGACTTCACTGCATGGGCGACACTTGCCGGATAAACATTTTAACTTGCCCTGCTTTTCCCATTAGTCGGAGGTCGGTGGCACCGTTAACTGGTTAGCATTTCGCATGTTGGGTATTGATTATGAATGGAACACTGTTACTGTCCATCAATTAGTAATCTTTTCGTATGATCTAAAGAAGGAGACATATAATTTGTCCATGCCTGATGGTCTGTCTGAAGTTCCTGATTATCTTCTCAAGGTTGGGGTTTTGAAGGGTTGCCTGTCTTTCGGACACTCACAGGAGAAGAACCCATTTCGTTGTTTGGCTAATGAGGGAATTTGGAGTTGAGAAATCCTGGACTCAGTTGTTGAATGTAAGTTATCAGAATCATCAAATCTCTCCAACTCATGAATTAGATTTATTGCCGACCTCGCCTTTGTGCATCTCTGAAAGTGATGATATGATGTTGCTGACAAACTGCGTATATGATGAATTTGTTCTCTATAATCGAAGAGATAATAGAATAGACAGTATTGGAAATTTTGACGGCAAAGTGCCAATGTGCTCCCATGGTTATGTTCCAAGCTTGGTTTTGCCATATTGTAATTAAGCTACCTGCACTTGCTTCTATGAATGTATTTTAAATTATGTTAATGGTTTCAGAACCTTAGCCATTTAATGTATGGACATGACAGAGAGCGTGAATACTTTTGGTGTTTCCTTAGTTTGATTACTTTGTTGGATGATTCTATTGGCTATTGCTAATTGTGTGTCTGCTTTGTTTTTGGATGCATTTTCTTTTCCTGGTTGATACCTTGTTCTCAATCTCCTTAACTCCTTCATTTTCTCTTGTAGTAGAATCTTATTTTCCACGGAAAGTATTACAATGGCAAAAAAATTTAGCAATGGCATCTCATCTCATGTATACATGCTTTGGTTTCACCTCTTTTTTCAGTCCTGACCATCAAAGTTGTACCCTTCCAATATGTAATTGTTTTTTTTTTTTAATCCTATGACTGTTTTATTTGGGAAAGTAACTTCTGCTACAGTCTCATTCCCCAATCTAACAAGATTATTTTCAAATGATAAATCTGCAACCTCAGCTTCAATAACTTTGTGCCTTTTCAGGCTATGTGGAGAGATAGTGGGAAGAAGAAGGCGGTGTATTGTAGCTATGATTTAAGATTAGTTATAGCTTCCTTTTTTGATAACACTTAACAATTATGTTGTTTTGAAACTTCACTCATAGTGTAATGGTAAGCAGAAACACTTGCCTCTTAGCAAGTAATCTAGGTGTACTTCTTGTAATATTTTCTGGGTCTAGGAAATGGTAAGCAGTGACTTGCCTTTTAAATGCCCTGGTAGGATCTGATGATACAGATAAAAAATCCAAATAGATGAAAACTTGGTTCACCCTACAGCAAAAAATTTACTGGAAATTATGTTTAGCTTTGAGGATAATTGGTCTGTTGGTTAAGTCATGATGTCTAAGGGAAAAACAGTGTTAGTAAATTGAAATTTTAAGGTTTCAATGATAGGCATCGAGAGGCATTGGAGGTGTTTGGAGAAACGATGAGAATTGGTGTGGTTCCAAATGAATCTTCCTTCACCAGTGCTTTGAATTCTTGTTGTGGATTGGAGGATCTTGAGAGGGGGAAAGTGATCCATGCTTCAGTAGTTAAGATGGGTTTAGAAAGTAGTGTATATGTTGGATGTTCTCGTGTTGTCATGTATATGTGCGATGTTTAATCTCATTTTTATTTGAAGTTAAGTTAGACAGCCTTATCTTCCTTTGTTACATTTTAATTCTCTACTTTTTAATTAATTCCTTAATTTTTTTTTCTAATGCACTAAATATTACTGTGTACAAATCCATCCACACATTCACATTTTGTTGCCTACATTCTCAACCCCGTTGGTTGGAACAGAGAACTTGCCTAAAATCATTTAGCCATCATCTTAACATTCTTGTGAATCTTTTAAATATACCAGATACATTTGTAACATTCTCATAAATTATGATTTTTAAGAAACATGATTCTTGATAAACTATTTTTAGAAATGAAAAAAGGTTCTAATTATCAAACGCTCCATTGAAAATCAATACTGAGACAAAGAGTATAATTTAACTTGAAAGAATTGATGGGAGAAGCTACACAAGCAAAGGTGGACCTTATCGTACTACCATGATAAACAAGGACTAAATAAAAACATGATGAAAATGTAAGAATAGACAAGGACTAAAATAAAAATAATTTTGTACTACATGATTTTTTTTATAGAACTAAAGTAATCCGTACTTATAATTTCACGAAATAACTTAAATTACTGATTGTTTGCCAACAAAGTTTAAATACTCATTGTTTGATAACAATCAAACTTAAAAAAAGTTAGTTTTTTAAATTTTTACTTAAAAAATGCTAAAACAAGTTAATATTTTAAAACTTAGCTAATTATTATCTAAATAAAAAAGTGTAACAGGCCGAAGCAGCCCAGCAAGAAAAGTTGGCAAAAACACAGTAGTAGCCTTGAACGCCATATGCGGGAGCGCGAGTGTGTCATCCATCACTTTGATGATTGATCAATCCATTTCCTTCTAATGGAGGAGAAACAGAAGAAGCACTTAGCAATGCTGGAACGCCTTTCCAAACGCACTCAAATCCGTTCACAAAACCCCGAATCTTCCTCCATACTTTCACGCTTCTCCCATCTAAAAACCTCCATAGAGTCCCAACTCGCCCAATCCCAATCCATTTCCTCAGACCCTTCCAACCTCAAACTCCACATCAATCAAATCTCCCAATCTATCTCCGATTTAGAAAAACTCGTCGCAGAAAACTCCTACTCCCTACCCTCCTACGACGTCAGAACCTCCCTCAAAACCGTCTCCGACTTAAAACACTCCCTCGACGACCTCACTTCCCAACTTCTCCCCAAAAAGAAATTCTCATTCAAAAATAAACCCCCCACCACCACCACCAAGAAGGACGACAAGGATAAGGATTGCGCTATTCCACTACCCAAACAACCCCCTCAACTCTCTACGCTCCTTGCGCCGCGTGACTCGCCGGGGTTCCGAAACAAAACCGGTGAGCTTTTAATTGCGGACTTCAGTGATTCCGAAGTTGGGGAATTCACCGTTTCGGATCTCGATTCCTGCCAAGTGAGGATAATAGGTTCTGTGAGGGCGCTTTTCGTTCACGGGTTGAAGAATTCTAGGGTTTACGTGGGCCCCGTGACGGGGTCCGTTCTCATTGAGGAAGCGGTGGGTTGCGTGTTCGCGTTGGCGTCGCATCAGATTCGGATTCACGGTGCCAAAAGAAGCGATTTCTACCTTAGGGTTAGGAGCAGGCCCATAATTGAGGACTGTAGCGGCGTCAGGTTTGCGCCGTATTGTTTGAGATATGAAGGGATTGAGGAGGATCTTCGTGGTACCGGTCTTGACGCCGAGACCGGAAATTGGAGCAATGTGGATGATTTCCGGTGGCTGCGCGCGGTGCAGTCTCCGAATTGGTCGGTTTTGCCTGAGAATGAGAGGGTTGGGACTGTTGAGATATCCGATTTGAAAAATGGGGACGAGGAGATTTGATTTGAGTCTCAACATTGCTTCCTTCTTTGTTTCTTTTATGTGTGATTGGGCTGTTACTGAGTCTAGGTATGTTCTGTTTCAGGAAATTGATGTTGAGAACTTGAGATTAATGCGATTTTGGTAATACAAATGGTTTTGGATATGTTCATTTTCAGTGTAGGAATGAGTTTTCCGTGTGTTCCTTCCATGAGAACTTGAGCAATATGTTATCTTTTCTATTGTTGCATGGATTTTGGTAATCGATTGGTTATTGATTTATTTGTTTGCTTTTCAAATTCATTGGTCACAAACATTTGAAATGTTTCGTCTAGGGAGCTACTACCTATATACTGCGGAACTCATTTCTCTTATAATTATGGAACGCCACATTGTTTTTGGACGTGTTATGTTTGTTTTAGGCATTGCAATGGCTTGTTTTTTAGATTACATAAATTTGTTGATACTTGAATTGCAAGTTGCATGTTCTTATTGTGCTTCAAATGATTTATCAGTTACTCGAGCCTGTTGATCAATTGTTTCCATTTTTATTTACCCCCTTGAACCGGTTGGGTAATTGCAATTTAAGAAATAAGGGAAGTGCATAAATTTCTTTTAATAACTATCTTGCATAAAACTACATGCTGGAAATGCATCAAAAAAATTACATGCTGGAATTTCTGTGCTATTTACCCCCTTCTTCATCTTTGTTTCTTCTTCACGCTTCACCTTTGTTCCTTCTTCACTTCACCGTTTGTTTCATCGTTTTACATTGTCTTTACCCTCTTTACTTCTTCGTGTCTGAATATCAATCTAGGGAAAAGAGACTACTTCTATTTTCACTTCATCTTCAAAAGTGTCTGGTTTGGATAATAATGGTAGAAAAGTTGATTGGAGTTCTCACTTTTTAAAATATGTTCAAGAAACTTCTTCTGGTGATTGTGTTAAATCTGAATTGGATTTATACTTGGAGGAGCCTGTATTGTTCAATAAATCAAATATCAGTAAGTTTGACATTTTGGGATATTGGAAAAACATTGGAGTCAAGTATCCTACTTTGTAAAGGATTGCTAAAAATTTTCTAGCTATTCCTATCTCAACGGTTGCTTCAGAGTCTGCATTTAGCATTGGTGGTGGAAAGTTTCTGACTCCACATCATAGCAGATTAAATGAAGACACTATTGAGGCATTGATGCATTGATATGCTCTCAAGATTGGTTGCATAATGAGATTGAAAGTAATAAATTTAATTTTACTTGTAAATTTTTCTTCTAAGCAATTAATTTATTTTAATGATTGTATAATTATGTCATTAGGTTCTTTAAAATCAAAGATGGAATTTTGCTCAATAGTTGACGATGTAGACACAAGACAATGGTGTGAAAATTTTATTATATTAATTTATGACTTTTTTATATTTTCTAAACACATATTTATATGTTTCATTGTGTAGGTGTGATGTTGAAGATGTTTCATTGCACTTGGATGAAAGTATGAAGAAATTCAGTACGATGATGTTAATTTATTATATGAAGACTTCTAATGTTATGCTAGTTTTATTATTTATATTGTTTAATACTATAATATTAAAGTGTACTTGGATATTTCTTGGATGCTTTTATACTTGTGTGATTTTATTACTATTATTATTGATTTATTTTGTTATTTTTAGTCATGTTTTAAATTTAGAATTAAACTTTAAATGTATTATTGTTGAAAAATTAAGATAAAACAAAAAAATTATATTTTTTTTATAATCTTTGATATTTTTTAATGCCTCTGCCTACTGATTTCAACAAATCATGTAGGAGAAGCTCCTATGCATCACTGCTTGGTTGACCTGTCAAAATTAGAACAAGTTCCTATGGCAAAAAAATATCCCGATTAACGAGGAAGCCTCAGATATGTGCCGCATCAAATAACCCCAAGTGAATCGGCCGCAATCATCAAGACATCAACAATTGCCAGAGGGAAAAAAAAGAAGAGAAAAAGATCCGTTTGCAATCACGTGTGGGTTGTTGATATGTCCCCCAAATGGATAAGTGGAGACATTAGTATTAGAAGCAAAAGACGATCTTTTGAATTGTGATCAAGGGCATACAAAACAACACTTTGAATCAAGAGGAGGGGATCTCAAGGGGGTTTTATTGCACAGGATTTATAGGACTGTGTGATCACACCCTAAAGTGATCAATAGTATCAATTGCGGAACGTGTAAAGCTAGAGACTTTTTGATTGAGGCATTGTGCCATCACGTCTCAAGGAGGTAGAGGCTCCTGATATAATTCAACCTTAACAATCTTCCTCAAAAGTTAGTTTAACAGATAGATAAGAATCTGATAGTAAATAAAGCTGAAACTAAATTGACTCGTTAGAAAAAAGGAATATAGTGATATACAACACGTAATATTTGATGTTAGTTGAGCATTGTCAATAGTTGAAACCTTAACTGAAAAATTATCAAGCAGAGTAACAGACTTATTTATTTAAGAACAAAAACTATCGAAAATATCTAATGGGGAAGAGATATGAGAGGTAATACCAGAATCTTAAAAACCATTTGTGAGGATTGTGGTGGAAATTGTACGTAGTAGGATTAAAAGAATGCTTATACCTATCGATAGATAATGGGAATTCCATTTAATATTGGGAAGATATTGAGGTTCGAGCCGTTTGAAACTGCAGCACAGCTTGTTAAGCCATTACGTATCCTTGCCAATTTTATCCAAGGTGAAACGACTTATGCTATACTTGAAATTTAATATTATATTTGACCATCAAACATTCAAGCCGTCTTAGCTCAGTGGTAGAGCGCGTGGCTTTTAATTAGTCATGCACTATCAATATTGAAAACTTATAATCTAACATAAATAAAAAAATAACCAAAACGAAAACTATGAAGATTTGAACAATGTCTTAGAAGTGATGTGTGTCGCAAGTCACAATAGCAGGTTGCAAAACCAGAGTAGATAGCCTGACTGGTTTTTAAACCTCTAAAAATAGAGAAATCGAATGTAGATACGGTACTCAACAAAGTACCATTAGCCTCCATGGCTCCATGTCCATGTTACACGCGTTTTTGGTTGCCTGTTGAAGACATGTTTTTTTTTTTTTTGGATAATACACAATAATCATTTTATTCTATCAAAATCATGATGAAATGATGGAAAAGTTAAATAGTTATTTGTTGCTTTGCAATCAGCATGAAAATTTAATTGATTATTTTTCATCATCAATCTAATCCAAACACATTATTAACAATTTTTTTCCAATTACTAAAAACATTGATAAAAAATATACTTTACATTATCTTTTAACTTTTTATTTGTCGGATAAGATGTATCTAAATTTTTTTATTTAACATTCAACTAATCATATTTGATTGAATCAACCTATTTTTAAGATAAACTGTTATTTCCCGTTATAATTCTATATTCAAATTGATGATTAAATCCTAAACTTTGATTAAAAAATAGAAATATCAAATCAGTTATGACAACGATTATCTTCTAACTTTTTACAATTGTATCATATTTCTAATTTGACTTATTTACGTTCTCAAAATCTCTAAGTTGTTACACAGACGTGATGTTCTTCCATTGATATTACTAATGGAATAATTCTTAACAATGTTTTGTCACCTGAAATGGTAATATTGAATTATTGATAGAATTAGCTCTTTTAAAAAATATATATATACACAAAAGTAGTCTTCGAAAAAGTGTTATTTAATAATTCAGATAACTATATTGATTAAAAAAAGTATAAAAATTATAATATTCCTTTTATCAAAATATTTTTTCAATTTTCAAATATAAATACTTTGATATATATATATGTGTGTTATGACGCCAGGCATTCTCAAATCTCAAGTACTACACCAAAAAGAAAAAGAAATTCCAAAAGGGCGGACAGTGGAAGCCCACGACCGCCAATTTAATATAATTGGCTGTTTGATGCTTTTGATTTTCAAATTTTAGGTCGTGATTTCATTCAGAAGGTTGGAAAGTGGAAACTGGAAAAGGAAGCAAGCTCATATATAAAAATAATTAAATTTTAAAATTGTCAAAGTAAAATAAAAATACAAAATACTACCATTGATATATTATGTATTTAGTACGTGTTTGGATTTCTGTCCGTGAAAATAAGACGAGCACCATCAATGCAACAAATAGTTTGTTTTAGTGCGTTTTAACATAGAAAATAGTTCAGAAGTTTATCACAAATAAAAATTCAAACACACGTTAACATTGTGCTTGATAAAGATGAATGGAAAAAATAAAAGTGTGAGAGATGAAAAAAGATAAAAGTGAGATTGTTTGATATAAATGAAAAAGAGAGTTGAGAATTGAAAAGAGATATAAAGCGGTTAGCTAGAAAATAATAGAAAAAAACCTAAAATTAAACAAGTATGAAATTTCAATTTTACCTGGTCCTAATTATTTGACGATTTTTTAAAAATTAAAAGGAATATAATTGATCATGCCTCATTTTTTTATATAAATTGAATGGACATAATCGATTAGGTTAACCATAGTCATTCGATTATGTGCTTGTTAATTTTTTTGATTAAATTACTCGTTTGGTGTTTATAGTTTTATGATTCTTATATTTTTAGTCTCTATAGTTTGAAAGTGATCTTTTTAGTCCCTATAGTTTACATTTTAAGTTTCATTTAGTTCCTCAAGATTACAAGTGTTCTTTTAGTCCCTGTAATTTACATTTTAATTCTTTTTAGTTCCTCTAATTTGAAAAAATATAGGAATTAAAATAGTAAGAATTATGAAACTATAAAGACTAAAAAGATCATTTTCAAACCTATATGAATTAGAACTAAAAAAAAATTAAAATGTAAATTATAGAGATTAAAAAAGTAAGAATAATGAAATTATATGAATCAAATGAGTAATTTAACCTAATTTTTTTTAAAAATGTTTTAAATTGCATTTGAAATGTGCTTCTGAAAGTTTTCACAGATCTCACAGTGACTATATCACGAGAGTCACAAGCATGTAATGAAGGGCAATGTTAGAATGTTAATTTTTACAATACATTACAGTTTGGCAGTTGCTTTCACCTCATTTTTAAGATGAAAATATTTTGAGTGGACCCCATATCTCTTGGCCTACTTTCTGCTGAGCTTTCAGCTGCATCATCCAAACAACACAATTGAAAAGCTTTCATCAGCTCATTTCACTGATGATCAGCTTTTAGTTGCTGGCTTTCATACGTCTCAAACAAGCTGCATGTAAATGAGTGAAACTGAATAGAGTATTTAAAGTTTAGGTTTGATTTGTAAAAAATGAATTATTTAATATTTTATTTAAATGAGTCCATCTAAAGTTTATAACTTAATCATCAGTTGTCTATGTTCTATCAATGAAATGCCTTATACACTAATCAATTAAAATTCATTTCAAGTATAATTTTTGAAACTCAACAATCATAATATATAATAATTAATTTGCGAATGGATGATTATAATTTTTTATGCTAATTTTATATATAAAAATACTTGCCACTTAAGATCATCCTAACACATAAGAATATTAAAAAAATACCAACAATATACTCATTTACCGTGTTAAGTGTTAACAGTTCCATCTTCATTTCGAAAAAGAAAAGAAAAAAACAGTTCCATCTTAAAAATATATCAGCCTTTGCATATGCATTATGCATGCATGCAGCACTTCCATTAATTTACTTTTATTGGACATTTAATATTTATTTAAGCAAAAGCAAGTGTTATTGTAAGCTTTATATATGATACTATTCTTACGAATAAAAAAAATAGATGAATACATGCACTTAATATTTGTTTAAATAAAAAAAGTATATATTGTAAAGGAGCAAGAAACATACCTAATAAGGCAAAAGTTGGCCGTCAGTTATGACTAAATCTCCTCGAAGAAGTGAGAAAGCGAGTCCTCAACTTGATTTTGATCATTGAGGTTTCGTTCATAATATAATATTGCAGAGCAGAAATCTGGGAGCACATTGTCGAGCTTAAGCTTAATTTTTAATCAAATTATACGTTACCATTAACTTTTAAAAAATGTAACCACTTTACAATTATTGGTTTTTTTGATGGTGGCCGGTTTGGATACTTTTTTCTAACTTTGAAATTTCATTGCACGATTCATGCGTCAAATTAACATAGGACTGACTGTAATCATTTCTACGTACTATTGTCTATTTTTTACTCGGTCAAAAAAAAATATTATAATCGTTTTAATTTAATAATTATATTTATATATATTATCGATGTACAAAAATTTACATTATCAATGAAATAAAATTTATGATAATTTTTTTATGATGATATTATATAATTTAATAAATTTACTATAAATAAATTAATAACAATTTACTATATATGTGTGTAAGACTATAACTTAGTTGTCATATCATTGATACACTATCATATCGTGTGACGCTAATGGAGGAGTGGCAAAGTGAAGACAATCGCCCAATTGATACATCTGACTGGAAGATCAAACTTGCACAATTAGAATTTAAAAAATCAAAATTTTAGAATTATAATATAACTGAGAGGTCAAATACACATACAATTAAGTCTAAAATTAAAATAAAATATTAAAGTCATTTTACTTAATAGAATCCATGTAAATTTCATACAATAATACAAACTATATTAAAACATATATATACTCCATTTTTATTCATTTTGATTTGGATTTGGATTAAGATTATAAGAAAATTTGATTTGCTATACAAAATATAACATAAAAGACTGCGTGTGTTCCTGATGGGCGATGTCATGGATAAGATTGAAAAAATAGAACTCACGGTTAAGAATTAATAATTCAGATATGGCTGCGGGCGCTGACAGTATAAGATTGAAAGGTCGATGGTCTTTTAAGAATATGTTCTATTATGAAAATATTTTATTAATTAAATTCGAATAAAAAATATTCGTGTGCATATAAGTTTAATTAGAATATATTAGTAATATAATTTTTTTAATGTCATTTAGTCATAAATTATTATATAACCAAGGAAATATTAATTTAATATTTATTTAAAAGTTATAAGATCTTTACAGTAACACAATATATCAAAACTGAACTCTATTTCTCTGATCTCTATATATATTTAAACCATAAATAATAATTATTTCTATATGTAATAAACGTAGATTTTTTAATAATAAATAATGAACTTATAAATGAATAACTTATATTTTTTTATCAGAGCATCCTCCTATAAATTATTATTAATACAAAATCAATCCTACTACCAATTGCCAAAACTAACTTGCAAAGGTTTTTTGAATTAGTTGACGCACACATATGGAGAGAAGAAGGACCAATTCAGTTCAAGTTGATTAACAAACAATCCTGTATAAACGATTAATTAATAATACAAAATCGTTACAAGTACTATAAAAGTCTAAAACTAACTTACAAAATTTTATTTTTTGTGTTTTTTTTATACTTATTTAACAGATTTATTGACGTGTGCCTGTATAGACACATACATGAAGAAAGATTAACTTATATATTTTATAAAAATTGATATTATTTATCTTTTGTATAAATGTTGTGTGTAGACTATTTTCTTGTTCTCACTGAAAAACAAAAATTGGATCCACCACTGTATATCACATTGTAATTTGCAAGAATGAATAAAAAGGTATAGATGAATAAAATAATATTGTAAATTGTAAATGAAGTAACCAGCCATCTATATTTGTATGTCAACATTGATAGCACTATGTATATAGTTTACCAACATAAATTAGATTTGGCGGAAAGAATTGATCTCCTACAATATAATTGAATCAAGATTTTCAAGTCTCACTAAAAAAAAATGTCTACTTTTCTAATGATAATCTTAACTACTTTTTTAAATAATAGAATATTAATTTTAGTATACAATAGTTGTACAATAATTAAAATCTATAATCTTACGTATACTATCCAAATATTTCACCTCAAGACCAATTCTCTTGGGTTAGAGAGTAGAATGTTTATCTATAGACAAATGATTCTTGTATAATAAAATGTGCAATTCAGTGTTGGAGTTTAAAATGTAATAAATGATAAATTGTAGCGGTGAGATAAATACTTAGTGTTGTATAACTTTTATTTATAATGATTCTGATTTCTTGCAATCCTGTGTGTTTTTTCTTCAAAATTTCTAACGACACTCACAAAAAATTTATGAAATAATAAAATACAATTGACATTTCCATGACTTTTCGTGTAACAACTAATAATAAAAAAATACTAATAGTAATTAAAATGAAGTCAAAAAAGTTGCAAGACCAGTGCTGTTTTGTTTTGTGTCAATTGACATAACGTAATCAACACGTGCAGCATGTATCGACAAAAGCAACTTTCCCTTATATTTTCAAGTTTGTACAACAATTATGATTCACAGTTATTTCAAAACCTATTTGTGAAAATAAATATTTATTTTAAAATTATTAAGCTCACCCCATGTCATACCACATATATAAGTAGTATATATTTGCTGGATCATCTTACTCATGAAATCACTGAGTCTCACACCAACCAACAATCAACAACAAGAACTTAGCCACATACATACAGAATACAGATTAATAACCCAACCACATGCCAAACACCACTGAAGAATTCCATAACAACAACTGCTTCGAGTCTCTCCATGTTTCCCTTCGCAACCTCTCCCAACTCAGCACCCGAATGGATTCCCTTCAAAGCTTCCTGTCCCATTCCATCCAATCCCACACTCTCCTCACTCACCACCAAATGAGCACAGTCTCCAACGAGATCCTAACCGCCATTCGCCACGTCATCACCAACAGCGCCGCCCTCGTCGCCGCCTCGGGAAACGTGCTTCCTCTCTCGGAGACTCCGACTTTGGACTCTCCGAACCTCAACAACAACAACAGCAACGACAACGTGGTGGAGCTCGACGCGATGGAGCTGCTGGCGAAGCACCTTCACTTCTGCGAGGTGTGCGGGAAAGGCTTCACGCGCGACGCGAATCTGAGAATGCACATGCGCGCGCACGGGGACGAGTTCAAGACCCCGGAGGCACTCGCCAACAAGGCGCGTGGGGAGACGCGCCTCAAGGCGGCGCGGTTTTCGTGCCCCTTGGAGGGGTGCAACCGTAACAAGACGCACAAGAAGTTCAGGCCGTTGAAGTCGGTGTTCTGTCTGAGGAACCACTTCAAGAGGAGCCACTGTCCCAAAACGCTGTCGTGCCAGCGGTGTCGGAAGAAGAGCTTCGCGGTGCTGTCGGACTTGAGGAGCCACGTCAAGCAGTGTCGGGGAGAGGCCACGTGGAAGTGCTCATGCGGGACTACGTTTTCGAGGAAGGACAAGCTGTTGGGACACGTGGCGCTGTTCGAGGGGCATTCGCCGATGCTTGAAGAGGAGGCCCCAGTGGCAGTGGCGGTGAAGGAAAGTGAGGGTGGTTTGGATGGGTTACCTGAAGGGTTCTTTGATGGTTTGGATGAATTTGGATTTGGATCCATTCAAAACAACTGTTCACATGCAGGAGCAAGCTTAGCCTTAGGGCTTCCCTCAAATAATTTATATGCATGGGAACTCTCTTTTTCTAATTTAATCTAGAAGCTAAATAATCAAATTCAACACTGAAAAGTGTGATATAATGTAATCAATTCTTTATAAATTTAATTTATAAATATATTAAAAATGTGATAGATTAGCTTTATTATTAAATTTGTGAGACTTCTCATCATTAATTTATAATGTTTAAGAATTATTTTAATAATAAAATAAAATAAATTTTTTTTATCATATGTCAGATTAGACTAATTTGGTATTTTTTATATATTTAAAGATTAAATTTAAATTTTTTATCATTTAAAAATAAATTTATTAGCGTCTGTTACTTTTTGTTATACTATAAAAATATTTAATTATTAACTTTTAAAATAATAACAGTCTAATTTCAAAGCAAATATTTGAAATATGACTTTTAAATAAATATTATAAGATGAGTGTTAACTATGTGAATTCAAAATTTCATTACTAACGTGAGGATTTTGTAGATAATTTATAAGTACTCTTTTATTCTTGAAGTAGGTCTTAATTATGGCGAATCAAGATTTAACTCATTTTAATTTTTAACACCTCAAATGAAAATATTAGATTGTTAGCATTTTACTTATTGGGAAAGTCAACAATATATATAACCATACTTAAGTTTTTAACCAGATGACAATGTTAACAGTTTTACATGATGTATTTATATTAGATCTAAAATGACTAAAATATGGTTGAAAAAAAAACACAACAAGATTTTATACTTTTTGTGATTAAATTTTCAAATCTTATGATATAATTAGAAAACTAATAAGTATTTTGTGGACAAATTATCATAAGTTATTTTTATAAATTTTTCAATCATATTAACTACATAACACTTAATCTTAATATGGTCGACCTGATATTGTTTTGTTTCAAAAATACATGAAATAATCACACTTAAAATAATATAAATGAAGAAAAACATAACACTTAATCTTAATATGTTTAAAACCATTACAAGATATTTTAAAATTTTTTTAAAGAAGATCTTCTTTGTTTCTGTACAAACAACTCCATAACTATGGAATGTATTAACTAATGATGAATTACTTGAATAATTTATTGTTTATAGGATTTGATCAGCTGTGTCACATTCAAGTAAATTTGTAAGAATATACTGAATTAATTTGTGAAACTTTTGCATATATTAGGAGATAATTTAGGAGCTAAATAATATAATAAAATTATATATATTTCAGTGCAGCATATGAATAAAAGGTAGAAATTTATCTTAATTGTACTCTGATTAGTTCACATATTTTACCTTAGAAGTTATTTCAATCTTTCTAACTTTAATTACTCATTTAATTTTTTAAATATTTAATTAAGCTCTCCCCTTAAAAAATTTAATCGACAATTAGTATAAATATAACAAAAATGTGGATATCACTAATTTATATAAAGTGGCAAAGAGAAAATATATAAATAAATAAATAAAATGTTATGAAAACAATATGTGAGGTGCAGAATACAATAATTATAGTCTGGGTATCATTCACAACTTCATAATCGACACTTGTTCTATCCCACATATTTCAATTTACATTTACATATTACGTATGTTGAACTTTGAAACATGGCAGCTTCCGAAAGGCACACATCAATGGTCCAGTTTTCTATTTTCTTGTTTGGAGGAACTAGTCCTCATCCTGCAACGTACGTGCCAGCATCACTATCAATAATGCATGTGAAATCCATTAAAAAAAACAATTTCATTTGTTATCGCAGCACTCTTAATTTTGGAGTGCGTTTGAATTGAGTCAATTGTTGCCCCTGCAGCCATATCTCAAACCCCGGTGTCATCGTCAGCTTTCAAAATTGAATAAGAGCATCTTTGAAAATCATATGGAAAATAACTTAGGTAAAAAGACTTTTTGCATAAAAGGATTAGAATATTTATTTTTGCTTTTATTCATTAAAATTACATTGGAATATGCATATATGGTAACAATTTCAAGTATAAACCAATCATATATTAACGGTTTTGGAGGATATCCCACCTTCAATCCGGTTTTAACCCTTTTATTTCGAATATTTGTATTGGATACCTATCAATTTCAAATATTTTATCATTACATTTCAATTACTTATCTTTTTATCTCTCTCAAAGTGGAAACATCTAAGAGAGTTTTCAAGAATATTTTTCTTTTATTTCAGAACTGTAGTGTATGGGTTGAGCTAGCCCCTAGTTATTACATTATATGGGATAGAGATGCCTAAAAATATTATATGGGACACTTTATGGGTTTAAGACTGAATTAGCAGTTCTACCTATATAATAAAATAAGTTTAAACAAGTTATATATAAATAAGTTCAAACTCATCATATATAATATATAAATTTTTAGGTGTCAAATAAAACGTGTGTCTTGATGCATCATTATTGTTGACTAATGCCAGAAAAGTGATGGTAATAAAAGGATCTAATGGTGTGCTGACGGCCACGAAACGGAGGGTATTGAACGCGCTAATATATGATGGTGTGCTGACGCCTGACGGCCACAAAATGGATGGGAATTTGGAGGGTATAGAACGCGCTCCTATCTTTTACACCAGAGTGAGAGAATTCATAACAAAAATAATATTTAGACACGCAAAATCATAATTGACACCTAATGAAAAATATGTATAAATATAATGAAGGATATGATGTAATAAAGAGAGATAAAAAAAAATAATAAATATTACTTAGATGTTTTAAAAAATAGAATATTTCAAAAATATTGTTCAATTCACCAACTAAACAACTCATATAAGTTATTTTTTTTATTGATAAATATTAATCATTAAAATGTTACTTTTATTAGCAAAGGAAATTAAACCTGAGATATTTTTCTATTCCTTTTCTTTTTTACCCATTCAATCCATCTTTTATCACCCTCTCATAATCTAGTTGTGTAGTTTGTGAATTCAACAATGTTTTTGGAATATCTTGAGGCATCTAATTTCTTCATTAACAATCATCAATTATTTATGTATTTTTTTATCGCATTATATCACTTATAATACTTATATTTTTGTTTCTTTTATCTCTTTAAGTGCCAAAGGCTGTTGAGTGTTAAAAATCGTTTTGCTTTCAAAAACAGTCATACATACGGTCTCACTAGACCCACTTCCAACACGATGTTATCTGATTTAGGAAACGATATACTTGTGAGCTTGTAGTGTATATATCCCCAACACGTACACACGAAAGAAAATAACTTTAGACATTAATTCAGAGTTCCGTATTATAAATTATTCTCAATGGCAATAGTGTTACACTCTCGAGACATTCATGATAGGTACTTATCCCTCCAACTCGACTTTCAGATGTCAAATTCACCTTTGAAGAATAGTCTCGAGATGTAAAATTGAGGTCAGGAATGGAGCTAATTAATTTGCACCGCTACCTGCCTCAATTATCCATATATGTCATGTGATTCATCAGCATAATCAAACTTGAAGCTTGATCTCCAAGCAATATTCCGCACCCGATTGCATTTAATTTATACAACCACGTGAAATGTATTGAGGGCACAAAGTGCTCTACCTATATCTTTATAAATTGTTGTGCACAAACTTCACATCACATCACATCACTACATATGCTTTAGTAAACTACAACAAATTGTTTCTAGGTACGTAGTGTTGTCAAGTGACAATGTCGATTTCTTTAGAGGCTTTGGCGATGGCAGGCGCAAGTAATGTCCAATTTGCCATGGATATTGAAGAATGGGAACTTAGAGATTCGGAGCAGAATCCACCACCCCATTTGCTGACTGAAGAATATTACAACGAAGAATACTTTGTCACCTTCACAAATCATCAAGAAAAGGTAGATAGGACTGGGGAAACGAGGAAACGAAAATGCATGAGGTCAATAAAAACAGCACTGCAAGCACTTGTAACATCATGCGTGATCATGAGTGATATATGCGTAGGTGGTTCACGTCCTAGTAGGCAGAAGCATTAATATTAATAATTTGAGGTATAATATGTTTATTGGGAAACAGGGATGGCAATGGCACTTAGGGTCAAGGCCAATTATGGGGACCCAAAAATTTCTGGTACTGGTTAGACAAGCTATATATCCCTGTTGAGAAATGGAAACGAATGGCAGGCTTTTCTTTCTTTCATTGGCAACATTAGGTATTGAATTCTTGTATTCAAAATAATGATTTTGGTACCCACAAATTGTGGCACAAGTAGTCAGTGGCTTGGGTCCTTTTAGCAATGGTCAGCAGTTTGATTCCTGATCATGTGAATAGAACAATACTCACTATTTTTTGTTATTCCCATCTCAGGGTAGGCAGCTGTGAAAATTCGAGTGAAGATAGGTTTAATCAATTTTGGTATCTACGTTTGTGTCTTCACAGGCCACTAAGAAAAATGATAAGAAAAATCAAATGAAAACCACTCAGAAAAATGGTAGATTCACTAAAAATATAGGATATGGAACCAATTATTTTACCGACTTTTGTGCTTTAGCTAAGGTACCTAGCTGACCTTGAACTACATTCCAAGAACACAGTTTCTCTTTCAGAAAGGCCAACTAAAATTTAGGGTTTTTTTTTATACCGAAAAGTGTTTTTTTTTTTCGTTTTTTTTAAATGAGGGTTGTTTTTGAATTATTTACCTAAAAGGGGTAAGTCATAATAGGTGTTACGACTTCTGAATTAGAAATCGTAACATGTGTTACGATTTCTGAATTAGAAGTCATAACATGTGTTACGACTTTAATTTTTTTTAACTAAAGTCATAAAATTATTTACGATTTTAGTGTAATTTTTTTTATTTTACAAATTTCTTTTTGGTATTATGACTTCAAAGTTGTAATACTTATTTTTTAATTTTGAAGTGCATGAAGGTGAAGTCGTGAGCTTAGCTACGACTTCATTGTGTTTTTTTTTTCAAATTTTATGATATTATATATTATTTTATAAGATTAAGAATTTTTTAGACATTTTCTTATTTTATTTTGTTTTGTTTTCAATTTTTTTAAAATTGCTAACAAAATTTGTTTATTTAATTATTAAATAAATAATTTTAATTTTACTTATTATTAATTTTATTTAATATGTTATATATTTTTGCAATATTTTATTATTTAAAATATATTATTTTATTTAAATATTTTTGTCGTAACACTTGTTACGACCGGTGAATAACTCAAAAATAACTCCATCTAGAATAAACAAAAAAATACTCCTTTTATGTAAAATATCCCTTTTTTAAATTTTATAATATTATATATTATATATTATATATTAGAATATTGTAGCTCATATTATTATTTTAAGGTTTAATGTGTTAATAAGTTATAAAAATCTTAAATAAAAGATTATCTGAATTTTAATTAGACAAAAATATTTAAATAAAATAATATTAAAAAGAAATAATATATTCTAAATAGTAAAACATTACAAAAATATATAACATATTAAATAAAAATATAAAAAAATACAACATATTAAATAAAATTAATAATAAGTAAAATTAAAATTATTTATTTAATAATTACTTAAATAAATTCTGTTAGCAATTTTAAAAAAATTGAAAACAAAACAAAATACAATAAAAAATATCTAAAAAATTCTTAATATTATAAAATAATATATAATATCATAAAATTTGAAAAAAAAAACACAGTCATAGCCAAGCTCACGACTTCCAAATTAAAAAATAAGTATTACAACTTCAAAGTCGTAATACCAAAAATAAAAACTTTTGTAAAATAAAAAAATTAGACTAAAGTTGTAAATAATTTTACAACTTCAGTTTTTTTTTTAAAAGGTTAGTACTTCAAAATTGTAAAATAAAAAAAATTTACACTTAAGTCCATAAATAAGTTTACAACTTTAATTAAAAATAAATAATCGTGGCATGTTATCACTTTTAATTCAAAAGTCGTAATACCTGTTAAGTAAATAATTTACATCATTTAAGTAAATAATTCAAAAACAACCCCATTTAAAAAAAATGAAGAAAAAATATCCCTTTTTGGTAAAAAGAAGCCTATAATTTACACCACTTTGCACATCTTGTCCAGCGTCCCAGGTTTTGTTATTCCTGATACAGCAATACTTTGATATTCGAGTTTTAGCAAATGTACGCCGAAAAAAGTTTTATGCCCATCTACTAGAAAAATCTACTACCGCACCAGGAATATTTTGAGATTCAGACAGCATCCTTCCTTAAAGTGCCAAATCATTGTTGACAAGTCGCAAGTGTTGAAAATTGTAATTGATAGGTACCCCGTAATGGGATCAGATCACAGCTGAAATCTCAACAAACAGATTTTTCAAATAAATTCCTGATTTATCCACAAAAAAAGAGCAGAACAAAAACACGTTGGAACATCAAAATTTTACAACTATTTCCCCCTTTTTACAGTTTTTACAGTTGGAAAACAAGGAAAATTACATTTCTAGATCCTCTCATAATTTAATAATGTATAGATCCTCTCATCTCCCACCAGACAACTCAATGGCATCTTGATTATAGACCGAATCTTCTCCCCAATCAAATCTTCTTTGTAATCTCTCGTATTCTTGCCTCCGATTGACCTCCACATGCTGCCATTCCTCCCACCTTTCAGCCAACCCTTCTCCTTCTAGCATTCTTACAACCTCGGACATTGGTGGACGATCCTCTGGTGTTGCTTGCGTACAGAGTAATGCAACTTGTATCATCATTTCTACCTCTTGTATGTTGTAATTTTTATTTAGGTTGCGGTCAACAATTGCTTCTAGTCTTTTCTCCCGTTCTAATTTCTTAACCTGTAGAGCACAAAAATACAGGCAAAAACAGTAACCAACAAGTATAAACTGATAAATCACGTCAGACAAGAAAAAAGTATAAACCGATAAATGGTAGATTTTGGATTTTGAATAATAACACAAGTACCATGAAGGCAAAGGCAGAACTCTATAAAACACTGCAGTTCACCTTTTTCTTTATCAATATTGTCATATAAACAACACACTTCAACTTATCTACAGCTTAATAAAAATGCAGAGGTACAGTTATAACTACATGAACTTCCTTGGCTCACTGCAACCATTACTCCTGTAAAGAGGGGTTAGGATACTCTTTAGGTGGAGCAACTATGACGGGCTGATCCTTATTTTATGTGATGAAATACTAAAAGTGAAAAGTGATATCACCATTCACCAAACCACCGAAGAGGGACACACAAGTTCTAAGCATGCTACACAAACAAGAAACAGACCAAAAAACACAGAATCAAACAAAGAGGCTATGATGTTAGAAAAGAGATCTTACATGGTCAAGTAGCAGCACATCATCTTCCTCTTCTAAACGTGAAAAGTCAATTGCTCGTTGACCTGTAACAAGCTCCAAAAGCATAATCCCATAACCAAAAACATCAGTTCTTTCTGAAGACTTTCCAGTGGACAAATACTCTGGAGCTATGTGGCCCATTGTTCCACGAACTTGAGTTGTCACATTAGTTTTTCGAACATCGACTAACTTTGCCAAGCCAAAATCACCAACAACAGCTTCAAAATCTTCATCTAGTAATACATTAGCTGCCTTCACATCCCGATGAATAATCTTAGGATTGCAATGCTCATGAAGATATTCTAAGCCACGGGCTGTTCCCAGCGCCACTCGTTTTCTTGTAGGCCAGTCTAGAACAGGTTCACCAGGTTTGAGTTCTGCATCAGTATTAGTAAAACATCACTGGAAAAGATGCCAGATTTTACATGCAAATAAGATATGGAAATCCAACCTACCCAAACATATTAAACAAAGTATACAAAAATCATATCTATATTGTTAATCATTTAATATCCATGTTAATTTATGCTTATGATATTATGATGGCAGTGTTGGTGATGAAACACATCTGACTCAACTTTCACAAGTAATTTACAACAAAAGAATTTTCTTTTGAACAGATCAACCGGACAGGTGGAACCACTAAAAGCAACCCATACATTAGAGGGTTGAACAGTCAAACTACCCTGGCATTCACAAAACAAGTGAAAAGCAGCAAAAAAAAAAGGAGAACTAGATTGGTTTACAAAACCAGTTCAGCAAAACTAAAATTAGGACTTGGTTGGATCAGAAATCAAGTCAGGATAAGGGTTTGGTTCTCAACGTTTTCAATGGTTTGTGGATTTTCAGTTGAGTTTAAAATCATACAAATAAATAGAGGAAAAATAGAAATACGGTTATCTAATTCTTTGATGTTATTCTTTCCTGTCATTTTGAAGCTTCCATTTGCTGATAATCTACATGCATACATATATGCACTTTTGTATATATATTATATAATTTATCTAATTAAGTTCAAATGTATTTATGACTTGCCTGGTTCAACCACCAAAATACCCTTTTATCTAGTTCTCCAGTTAAACAATTCTTCAAATCCTAAAAATTGTTGGCATATATCCTAAAATGTGTAGTTTAAATTTCTTCAGCCAATTAATCTCTATCCAGTTCCAGTTACAAAATAAAGAATACTTTCTATTTTGTAGCAAATCAAATTGAATACTTAGCATACCAGTGATGCCAAAATGCATTGTAAGTTTGTAACAATTTACCTCGAAGACGATAGGCTACACTTAAGTTCTGCATAAAGGGATAAACTAAGAGGCGCTCGGTTGGGGTAGTACAAAATCCAATCAGCCGTAACAGGTTCCTATGCACGGCTACACTTATCATCTCAACCTCACGCTGGAAAGCTGCATCACCCCCAGGACTTTCATAATCAGTTAACCTTTTGACAGCAACTTTTGTGTTATCAGCAAGAACACCTTTATAAACCTTTCCAAAGCCTCCCTGTCCTAAAACATTTTTCTCACTGAAGTTGTCTGTAGCTATCTGTAGTTCTCTCCATGCAAATCTTCTTAGTTGGCCAAATGCAATTCGCCGATCAACTTCACCTGATGAAACAAGAAAAAAAGATAATGATAAAATAGTAATTTATAGTTAGCATTGACTATTTTAAAAAGGAGGAAGTTCACATTTATCTCAATTTTAGTGTAGCTAGCTATTACATTATTTCAACAAGCATTCACAATTAAAAGATTACAGAATACGTTCAACCAGTAAATTCTCTTCTATCACTCCAAAATTTGATCATATCCCACATTCATTGGACATGTAAGGTTTAGAGTAATAGAGATACACAGCTATATTCCAATGTTTAGTTTTAAGCAACAGTTATCCAAAATCCAAATGCATAACATAAGAGGGGAGCCAAGATTGGTATTAAATCCCTAACATCTAGCAATAAGGTCCTGGAGGCCACAGGAGGTAAAGACACTAAAAAGTGGGAAAACCATAACAAAAACATATTCACAATAAAAGGAGAAAGTTACTTGAAGAAGAATGCATAGGTAGAGTTTATAAATCAATATTTTTAAATGCTACAACTACAGTCATATTAATGTCTATATCCACATTTCACTTAAGAGAAACCTAATACAATAACATTGCAATCTAAAAAAGAAACTCAAACCTGCAACATCTACAAAAACTTCACGTCTGTAGCTCTTGTGTCTACCCTTGCACCAAAAGAACAGCAGACCACCAAGGAAAAGGATAACAACTAACCCTATCACAATGCCAACTATGAGGCCAGTTTTAGGTTTATGGGATGAACCTGCCAATAGTAGGAAAATTAGTATTCAGCTTGTACAGAGGAAGTGGGGAATAGATAACAGCACATCAAAAGGATGGAATAAATATTCCCATCAAGTAACCTTGATCTGCATTATCAGTTTCACAAGGTTGATGATAACTCGCACCACAATTCAAATTATTTCCAGTGAAACTGCAATAAGGAGCACAGTTAAAATAGTGAAATGTAACGGTATAAAATACATGTTAAAATTTGAAAAATATCTCATTCACCTAAATTCAAATAATTTTCTATCCAAGGACTTCATAGACAACATGACATATGGTCACGCCAGATAATAGGGGAAATGTAAAGGTAAAAGCTCTGTATTTTAACCACCACCAAACAATATAATGAAGCATTTTTTTTATCATTATTGCTCCAATTTGTTGCACTTATGATGTTGAGTTCCTAAACATGGTATTGGATCCACATTGAACAAGCGGTTGAGATTAGAATCATCTACTACCGGTTGATTGGAATAGGTTAGTAATTGTTAAATGAAATTCTATATCTGGACTCTTTGGATGTATGTCACCACTATTTTAGTGTTTCATGGGAATACATTGTCCTTGTAGTCAGGGTTAGAAAGACAAGTTTAATTGGTGCTTTAAATGCATCATATACTAATTTTATGGTTTTACCATCCATACTTGTATTTAGGAACCTTAAATAACTGCTCTGGGATTTGGCCACTCAGATTATTTGAATCTAGCAGACTGCAAAAGAGAAGTTTGAATAATCAATCAGATACTAAATTAATGAAATATACTTTAAAAAAATGGCAAAGTTCTAGAAACCATTATTTTACATACACATTGATTAAGATTGGAAGACTGGCAAGTGATTCAGGAATAGTCCCACTGAGATTGTTTTGGCTCAATGTTCTGGTAGCAGGACAAGAAACAGACACTTTTAAACATTGCACAAAAAATACATGCTAAGGCCTAAGACTCATTATATATATGTAGAACCTAGCAAACAGAATGCCATACTTACAAGAATTGAAGCCTTTTAAGATTACCAAGGGAGGAGGGTATTTCTCCAGTTAATTTGTTGCTTTCCAAATCCAACCTGCTCAAGCTTGTCAGGTTTCCTAACTCTTTTGGTATGTTGCCAGTGATTCCATTCCCTTGCAAAGATCTAATACAAGTATAATATGCATCAATTTACTTTCCCGTCATCAAAATTTGAGTTAGTTAGAATGCAAAAATAATTTTTAGTATTATGGAGTTGACCAAGATTGTGTGGATTTTTTGTGATAGAAATCCTTACAGAGCTGTAAGATATTTTAGAACTCCTATTATTGGGGTCAAGTATCCTGTGAATCCCATATATGCTAGTGATCTGCAATGAAGCAATTTATATATTACACAGCAAGCAGGAATTCAAGATTTAAAAATGTGAAATATAACACTTTCTACAATGAGTAATGACAGCCAACATCTTCAGCAAATCAAATAAATTAGAAAACAACAACATAAAATATTAAAATATCTTACACTTGCATGACATTGTTGTTTGAGTCACAGTAAACACGTGACCAAGTACAAGGATTCACTTGATTTTGATTCCAGTCAGTAAGCTGGTGAGCTGAAGCATTCAATGATATCTTCAATGCAAATAGTGCATCTCCTGAAATGAACAAGAACATTTACACACCTACTAGAACCAACAGCAAAAGTCCAAAACCCTAGCAGTTTTGGAAAATATGAGGCATCCATTTAATTCTGTAATAAACAGTTGTATGTGTCTATGGATTCCTCAGAAATGAATTGGAAATTAAAGTTTGAAAAGCTGTGTTTTATCCCCATAAAAAGATAATCAATGTATGTGCATTTAGCAGTTAAATTTTACATAGGTTATACGATTTACTAATGGGTTGAGTGCCATAAGAACAAAGGAATGTACCTTGCGTATCAGGCAACACAAAAGAACATAAGCAACACAATAGCAATAGCACAAATATGAAGTCCATTTCTACTGGCATGAACCACTGACACAATGTCCATGAAAATCAATTAACATACAAGCAACTTCCATCTCTGCAGCACAGAATCATCAAAACCATTAAGCTGTGAAAATTGAAAAAAAGTGGTAAATGCCATACAAAGACAAACAATGCAGAACAAATTACTAGAGTGATGAAAACAATCTTATTGCAGAACAAGGTATCTTATGATCAACCATGAAGCTATGCCTGATCAAGGAAATAGGAAGAGTAATTTTCATAGCCATCATTAGAATGTGGGTCACAAGATATGGAGTTCTATTTTATGTCTAGTTCCAAGGTAAAAAGAACAAAACCTTTTTGTTTCATTCTGTTCTGTACATACACTAAGTCTTATTGCAATACAAAGCATACTTCAAAAACTAACTGTGCAGACCTAGACAGCCGCAGCTAAACTATCTGTTTCACCCACTCACCAGTCTAACCCCCTGAAAAGGAAAGACGGTCTATAAAAATCAACCACTCTGAATGTAACAACCAATCTAGACAGTAGTTAATTGACACTTTTCAATTCTCTTCTCACCACCCTGTAAAAGGGAAGGTCAATCGCAAGTTTTTTCAATTACTTATTTGGATTAATTGCCAACTACTGACACCTCATCTAATCCTAGAAATAAAAAAACAAATTACAGAAAATCACCAAAGGTGAAGAAATAAGCAGTCTAAACTCTCAAGACAATTCAGTGAACTTGTAATTTTATCTGGAAGTAAATAAAAAAACCACCAAAGAAATAATTGAAAATCACAATACTCCACCACTACAACTGCACACTCACAAACAAGAGTCTTAAAATAAAACACTGATGTGATCGGAAACAAAACTAATCGAAAAAGAAAAATGAGAAGACAAATTCCAGAAACTTAAATTAGATGCCGGAAAAATAAGCGAAGAGGAGGGAGAAAATCAAACCGAGTAGGCACCAAATCGCGCGCACAAAGGGACAAAGGAATGCAAATATGCCCAAAGATGGGTAAAAAAACAAAAGGCATGGGCAGAAGCAGAACAGTGAACAGTGAACAGTATACACCAACACTAACAAAGACGATTCAAATAACAGACAAAATCAAGATAACAATAATTAAAAAAAGAAAGAACTGAAATGAAAATCGGAATCAGGTAGGGGAATAGCCGGTAGTAGGAGAGGAAAGAAAGGGAAAGTTGAGTACTGACGAGGAAGGATGAGAGTGAGAACCGAACCTTCTATCCCTCTTTTCTTTCTCTTTGGTTACTTAAATGCAATACTAATAGGCTTTTGCGTTTTACTAGATTTCACTATCTCTTCCATTCCACTGCTCTGTCTCTCGCTGCCTCCTTTCCAATGGATTCAAAATCTCACCCATCATTTAATGTCCACATGTCTTCATACAAATAAATAAAGGCTGTAACGCCCATTAAGAAACTATTCAAAGACAATAATATTTATGCTATAAATTATACTAGAGAAAACGTAATGAGCAGTATAATTTTTTTTATCTTTTTAATCAAAATATTTTCATTTTAAATTTCTTCATCAATGATTAGCATTTTCTATAAATAAAATATAAACCATAAATATTAACTAGTGTCTTTGGATATTTATTAAAAAACTAAAACGATTTTTTTTTATTAGAATATGCTCATGATTTTTTTCAATGCTCTCATATCATCTCAATAATAAATATTTTTTTTAGTTTTATTAGTTAACAAGACCCATAAATAAATTACTATAATCAATTTTGTGTGTCTCTAGTATATTTTACCTTAAATATTTTTAAAAGATTATGACAGTAGTATGTTTTTGTTAAAAAATACTACTGTAGTCTGTACTAGTAGTATAAACATTAAAATCATGCTAGAATTAATCACAAATGAAATGGAATAAAATGAATTTAGTGTAGGATTTAGTCAAACTATTTATTCTAGTCTTAAAAGAGATTATGTATAATCTTATCCGGTCAGTCATAAATCGTACTAACAATTAAAAGCTAGTCAAATTTAAAGTAATCCTATTCAATGAGCTATAATGATTAATGGCCAAATTATATAAGCAAACTATTCTTATGCTTCGAATTTTATTTTGTGAACCAGTCTGTCATAAGCAATTGGGGTGGGTTACCCACTCCAAAGACGTGGGCAGGAAAATGTTGTCTAGCCCATTTATGGGTGGACTAGTAGGTTAGTATGTCAAAAATGAAATAAAATAAAAGATGTGTGTTATACATTAGAAAAACATAAATTAAAATATAATTAAAGCAGTTTGTCTCTGTATAGAAAGACTTTTGAAATATCTGTAAAACTTAGTCTTTTATGTATATAAGGTGAAAAATTAAAGAAAAAAGTATGAGAGAGAATATAAAATGAATTATGATAAAATTGAGTTGAAGAAAGTAAGAAAAAGATACTACTGCCTAACAAAAGTATCAGGTGCTGAAAATCCAAAGGAGAATTCTTCCACTCAATGTAGGGAGATGCACAAGCACAATCCTGCATGCGCCGTGTTCCAGTTGTTATTTTCAGCAAAGTGAGCAAACCACGTGATAATTGAATAATTGACAAAGGTGAATATAAAGAAAAAAATTCCGCCAAAAACACGTGCCTGCACACACAACACAGTCTTTCAAAGAATAGTATTTTGTTTTAAGTCCGATTGCACAATCACTGGGCGAAATAATTTTACAGATTAGTTATTTTAATGTTGAGAGAAATTAACCACCTTTACATTGCTAGTTTGCAATTTGGATCCAAGAAATCATGGCTATTGTAGCATGTTTGGATTAACATTCTCAACGTACTGCTAAATATTATTTTAAATAAAGAATCTATTTGTATCTTTTGCTTTGGGTGCTTTCCAAAAATAACCCAAACATGCTATAAATCGTTAGATCAATGTCTTAAATTATACTATAAATTGCCTTTCAAAAAAAATTATAAAATAAATTTGCAATTAGATTTAAATGTAATAGTAGTGCTATATAGCTGTACAGGTTCTATTACAAACTACGTGGCACAAGATCGTGTTGGTTTCTTCAATTAACAAACGATAATTAATAAACAAACAATTGGACAGAAATCATATCAAGCAATTCATGACGGGTTTCGTAGAATGTCTTTCATACCAATTATCGTTGCTCTAAATGTAATATCTATAAAATTAAAACTAATCATGTTGGTTTGCGTATAATCCAAAATACACTCCCGGATAAATGATGCTTTCATGTGAGGGAATCATGTTTTTAAGATCGAATTCTTTTTTACGTTGTTCGTGAACAATAATCAATTACTACTTGAAATTTTTTACAAAGGGTCCCGCGGCCGTGCTTTGTTACAAGTTCTGTCTTCTCGTTTAAGGTTCATCTAATCGAAACTGTATGTGTCTTTGTATTTGACATTTGGTGATTAACTAGCCACGGAAATGTATGTAGGTGAGAGCTGCTTTGTCTCTTATGCCTAATTGATAGAAAAATATTATTATTATTATTATGCTGTCTCAGACTACTATATTCTATATATAACATGTAACTAAATATAATTAGTCCTTTTTTATAAATTAAAAATTTAAATACATATCATTAATATGAGTTATAAGTTGATTTGGTGATTGAAGGAAACAAAAAAAATAATGAGTTTGAATTATTGTTATTAACAAAAATTTGATAAACTAACCATTAATATTAATATTGATCAATAAAAAAAGTATCATTAGTTAAAATTATAGACATATAAACATCTGATGATCTAAAGTACTTAATAATTTTTGCTATTGACAAGAGTATGCTATATCACATGATTGCTGAACAAGATTTTGAGAACCAAAATATAGCATGACAAAGGGTATTCAAATGATAAGGAGACTGACAATGCATGACTAAGATGGAAGGGTGAATGCATTGACTTCATAATAGCAATGGCCTTCAACTCAAATCACTCCGAGACCTGCATTACACTAGCAAAACAACGAATCAACGTGCGTGGGGTGGTGAATGGCAGACAAACAGACAAATTTTGGCAGGGTTGGAATTCTATGCCTATTAGGCTACTAGCCTACATCTAATTAACGATTAAAATAGTATTGCTACCATTTTCGTTCTTGAAGTTTATATAAAAAAATCTAGTATGTTTTTTTAACATCAGTTTAGTCTTTGAAACTTTGAAAAGAAAGTGTGATTTGACTAATTTCTAACTTTGAAGGATTAATGTAATTAATCTCAAATCCTTTTAGTTTAATGAACAAAACATCATTTTAGTCTTCACAAGATTTAGAGTCAAATATATTAGTAATTGTTAAAAGATGAAAATAACTAATTTCAATAATAAATGAAAAAGATGATTAATTTTGTTATTTTTCTGCATCAATTTTAAAATTGATATTTTTCATCTTTAAATAATGAAAAAATATTTCTTTTTTATATTTTGAAACTAATTTAATCAACTCTAAATATTTAAGAAATTAAAATCATGTTTAAATTTCATTCACTATTTTATGTTCTGCATACATTGTATTGTCTGAGATAATAAGGTGAACACAATCTCGACTAATTGAACCTTTCGACAAAAGATAAATATCTCAATGTATTATTACTTGGTCAAAGCTTACTTGTCAAACTTTAACCACTTATTTATTCAATAGGATAAAGAACTTGAATATCTACAAGTTATATATTTAATTACTTATCATAATAGAATAATTGCTTTGGATGAAGGGTTTAACTCGTATATATTTCAAAGATCCCATAAGGATATCAATCTCATCTATTTTTTTATTTTTATTTTTGTGTGTGTGTTGATATCAATATTATCTTTATAACAACTTATTCATATTTAATTACAAACCCAACATTATAAATAAACAGGTACACTAAAATAAGTAAGACTACCTTCTAACTATTTTAAAACTTTTATTGATCTTTCTCTGACTTAAACATATGGTGTGCCTTCGCAAGTACTCAATCTCGTGTGTCTTTGGAGTCTGAACGAAGACGACGATGTCTTAACCGTTAAAGGAGATTATCATCAAGCATCAGCACACACAATTACCAATTGATCCGAAAAATAGATGCGTGAGAAGTTTTTTTTTTTTTTTTTGTTATCTGCCTATGATCTTTTTTTCCTCGGACTCCTTTTTGAGTGTTTATGAAGGCTTTTTATAGGCTACCTGATAGGAAGAAGCTACAGCAGGCCCAAGAGGGCAATCAGGAGGCCCATCTACCTTGAAGGTCTTAGTACCGCTTGCAAAATCAGCTAGAGAAACTATTAATGGAATTCTGTTATTAGTGGATTAGCAATTCTGTTATGCTTTTTGTCATCTTGGGAATGGCTAAGGATCATCCTTTCTGCCTTTGTACCCGTGTAATAGCTTATAAATACTTGAAGGATCAATAAAATGAGCAAGTATTATTCTATGAGAATTTCCTTATAAGTAGAATTAAATAATTTATGGATGTTACCTTGACCTCGAATTCAAGGTCCATTTTGATCTCCAAGCCATGAGATACTCTTCCTATTTTTCTGCATATATGTGATTGTTGACAACAACATAGTGACTTTGTTAAGATTTTTCTGTTTTTCAAATCCAAGATTTTATCCTTGATAACCTCCTTGCTCACTAAGTAATTGTTTCTAACATCTATCACTCTTTTTCCTTTGACTAAGTCTTCCCTGTATTTTCCTTGATTATATTTTTCTCTCTTTTTTTCAAAAATAAAATTTCACTATTCACAGTATGTCTTACCTCAACACTTCATCTATTGCTCAGGCAAGCGATCTATGAAGAGGTAGGTATTGCCCAACATTAGCGTTAAGAAATCATCATACCACATGGAGGGAGTTCCTTTTCTCACCCGTAGTAGCTAGTAGTAACCAAGAAGAGTGATGTCTTTTTACTGAATATTTTATCCATTTTTAATAAAGGTAGATAAAATAGATATTTTTTTTTTGCTATTTTATATTCTTGTAAATATTTTGGCCATCTATTCATATTCTCTTGTGATTTATATATGTCATTTCTGCTAACAGGTACACAATTTTTTCATAATCTTTTATTTGATTACATAAATTGGAAACACAAAAATAAATGGTAAAAATGAAATATCAAATATAAATTTGTTAAATGTTAGGAGATGTAAGTATAGTTTATTTTAAAACTTATTTTTTCGAATTTTTTAATTATGAAATATATATATATATATATATATATATATATAATAATTATTAAATTTATCAATTCTGGGTAAGTATTGTTTTAAAAAAATAATATTTTTTTTACTTTCAAAATAGTATAAGAAAATAAAACTATTATAATATATATTTTTTATATAAACCGAAAAAATTTCCTCCAAATTTACCATAGTTACAGTCTAATTTTATAATAATAGATCATAGAAGTAGAACTATATAATATATAATAAAATTTTAAATTTTAATTTTAATCTGTTATAAATTTGAATAGAATATATGTTAGTGTTATAAGTTAAAACGCGATGATAAAAAATATTTATTTATGATAATAAAAAATGACCATAATTATAAAATCAAGATCAAGATCTAATGATTTAATTGATTAATTTAATCAAAATATATATAGGCGAGAAAAATAATATACTTTCATGAATTAATTATATAAAATTAATTCTTACCTCTCTCTCCTCAGTAGAATAAGAAAGCATCTTCTTATCTGAAGACTTTTGTGTTTCTTACACACTCACTTGTCCTGTGTCCTCTAGTATCTCTCATAGTCTGCACAACACTTTCCTTTACTTCATTCCATCATCAACCAATCATTGATCACACACAACACAACCCCCAATCCACTTAACCTTAACCTTAACCTTAACCTTAAAAAAATGGCGGCGGGGTGCATCAGCTTCACTGCCACGCGCGACCGCTGCTTCCGCTTCTCCTTCTCCAACGCGGGCCTCAAATCCGTGACGACGGACCTCGGCGATGGCACCATCATGCACTGCTGGGCCCCCAAGGCCCACAAGGACTCCAAGCCCAACCTCCTCCTCATCCACGGCTTCGGGGCCAACGCAATGTGGCAGTGGAACGACTTCCTTTCGCCCCTCACGCGCCGCTTCAACGTCTACGTCCCGGACCTCCTCTTCTTCGGAGACTCCCACACGACCCGCCCCGACCGCTCTGAAGCCTTCCAGGCCCAGTGCGTCGCGGCCCTCCTCCAGGCCCACGGACTCCAGAGAACCAGCGTTGTGGGTATAAGCTACGGCGGCTTCGTGGCGTACAGTCTCGCGGCACAGTTCCCGGAGCGCGTGGAGAAGGTGGTGCTATGCTGCGCCGGGGTGTGCTTGGAAGATAAAGACTTGGACGAAGGGATGTTCCAGGTGAAGACTGTGGATGAGGCTGCGGATATTTTGCTGCCGCAGACGCCGGAAAAGTTGAGGCAGCTCGTGCAGCTCGCGTTTGCCAAGCCTGTCAAAACCATGCCCACTTGCTTTCTCAATGATTACATTAACGTGAGTATGTTAATTTGATGCTTCAAGCCCTCGATTTTTTTTTTGTTTCTCTTATGTGTTGATGTTCTTGATTCATACAATTCGTGGATTTGGCTTAAAAAGCGCAAGTTCTGTTTTCCTTCCTGATATTTTTTGGGTCTGCTTCTTCCTGATTCTATTGTATGATGGTTGATTATATATGTTTATGTTTATGTGTCTTCTTGGATTTTACCCCCATGGTTCTGAATAGGGTAAAATTATTGTTAACGAAGAAAGGGAAAAAAAGTTAGAAGAACAATAATAGAAATCGGAACATTGGGAACTGGCAGGGCTAGTGTGTGTGATCTAAACGTTTCCCCGCGGTATAGTGCATGTTTGGTTTGCAGTTAAATATGTTGTGGTGCATTCCTAATCGGTTGGCAAATTTTTTTTGCCTAAAAGGTAATTTTGCAACGGATACGCATAGGTGCTCAATTGCTGTTTTCAGACTAAATTTTGTCGTCAATGTCATTATTGATGCTTGGAAAGTTCAACTGGTTTTTTGGGCAATTCTCTGTGCACTAGATGGTTCAAGTGTATTTTCCATTTGATTTTTGACATTTGTACTGGAGATTATCTATTCAGCAATAATGGTTGGACACCTAACAGTGCAAATACCCCATTAATAGACATTTTATTCTCTTTTTGTTACGTCGTATCTATACACTCAGAATGGCATTCGGAGGTCCATGCATCATTTACCTATCTCTCTTCTATAGTCCTTTTATTGAGGAAAAGACACAAATCTAATAAGCATGATATGAAACTCTTTAGTAGTATTTGTTATAAATTGTCTTTCTCTCTTTAATTCCAACTATACATGATTACTCAAAAATAAGAGAGGATTCAAACTTGCGATTGGCTATCCCTTGACGTGAATACACAAGCACGGATTGCCAATTTACCAAATTTCATTACTGAAACTGGTTTTACTTGCAGGTGATGTGTACTGATAACCGCCAAGAGAGGAAAGAACTAATCGAAACATTACATAAGGATAGAAAATTATCTAATCTTCCTAAGATAACCCAGGTTTGTTATTCTCTTCTGACTTAACATTAATGTGTTAATTTCACCATGTTTGCAATCCTTCTCTGAACTTCTCAAATGGCACAACTTTTCGATGATGCAGCCTACGTTAATAATCTGGGGAGAAAAGGACCTGGTCTTCCCTATGGAATTAGCTCATAGGCTACAAAGGTAATTTCAAATAATTTTAGAGCACTATTAATTTTATCTTCAAAGCATCTCTAATGCCTTCAGCAAGCTTATGCCTTCAAGTTTTGGGAAAGATACCAAATGGAATAATGGCAATTCAGATATCAGTATAACATGAAAGCATAAACCATATATTTTTATGATGTTTTACTAACTTAAAATCTCATTTTTTCCCCCCCTGATGTTTAGACATTTGGGAGAGAACGCTCAACTAGTGGTCATTAAGAATGCAGGGCATGCTCTCAATGTAGAGAAGCCCAAGGAGATGTACAAGAATTTAAAATCCTTCCTCCTTGATCCCGCTACTCCAACTCCAACTGCGCAAAAAAACCACAGTAACGGTAGCTAAGTGGATTAGCAGAGAAATGGAAGAGATTTATTTTTCGGCATTGTTTGTGAATATGCTTGTGTATCTATTTGTTTATACGCTGTTATCAGCCACGCGGTAGTTTTCGGCACGGATAGGACGAGAAGGGATAGTCGTGAAACTGGTTCTTTATAGAGTAAAAGAAGAGCGTATCTGCTGCCAATTTAAAGTATGCGGATGAGCATCTGAAAAGAAATTTTACAGATCATCCACTGTAAACTCATATATCAGGAAACTTGGCTACGGATAGAATCTGATTCAGAGGAATTTGTTGCTAAGGATACAGGAATTGCATATGAAATATCATGAGCTGGTGTGGGTATTTCAACTCTTCTATGCCTATGCTTTTCAGGTGTGCATATATATATGTGTGTGTGTGTGTGTATATAGTTGTGTATTTGTGTCTCCCTGCTTTAGTGTTCCATTTTATTTTGGAAAAATAAATAAATAAGTTATATTGATATTACAGTGGCTGCCAATGACTAATTAGTCACTGTCCTATTTGGCAGTTTAGAAGGGAGAGAAAAAGAAAGGAAACGTAACCATTAATAGGAGAAGGGAGAAGAAACAAGGAATAAAGTGGAGGGTTAATAAAGATTAAAGAAAGAACCCCTTTGGGCCTTTGCCTTCCTTTATGCACATTCTTACCCATCCAATCCAACCACTGTGACATTCTCCATTTTTTTTATCCGTCCTTTTTTCGGGTTTGAGTCGGGTAAGTTCACCAAAGCCAAAAATAGTAAAGAATGCATAATAAAATATATTGCCTGCGTTTTACTAGAACATATTTTAGTCCAAAGTAATTGAGTTCTTCTAGTTACTGAAAATCCACAAACACTACGGATGAAGGTAGGGTTATTCTCCCCTGCTTCTTTGATCATAAACTATTTTAATAGAGAAAAACGAATCCACAAAGACTACGATATAGGAATGGATGCGGAATGCCTTTATTCTTCCTTTTGAGTAAATCCACTTTTCTGAAGCAACTTTTGCTAATTAAAAAAGGTTGATGATTGCCTCCATTGAATGGCTCCCCTGAATCCTGATCAAACTAAGCAGAAAATAAAACCAGCCAAAATAGGACTCCAAACATGCCAAGCTGCTAAACATTCACACAGAACAGATGATTAATGATACGGGCATGCATAACTATATTTTTTTCTTTGCTAGAGAGAAGATTATTATAAAGCGTTGTACTTTCGCATCCTATTCCTTCTGCCTATACATGAATAAATTTACTCATTACTTTGGTCATACTAGTTTTACACCACCATTTAGTTTTAAGTAATAAAATAAATAAATAAATAAAACATATTTCCTAATACGTTTTTTCTTCTTTTTTCCTCCCCACCCAAATGAGAATATTTAAGTGTAAAAAAGAATAATCTTCACTGAATATATATTATAACGAATGATTTCAAGAACATACAAAATGATTAAATGGTTGTTTATCTTCAATAAGAACTTGAACCAAACAAGACAAGTACTATTAGTTATTATTATTATTATTATTATTATTATTATTATTATTATGTGTGTGAAGAGGTACGTACGTACGTAGGAAGAAGATTATTTTCATACCAAAATAACAGGAATAATTACTCGTTCAACCTTACAATTTCATACTTATATAAGAAAATCACTGACTATTCACTATACCCATCTGAGAGTGACAGTCATTTTCCTTGCGTATGCGTGTAGGAATATATGAAAGGTGAAAAGAGTTAAGAACACGAAGAAACGAGACAACATTTTGACATTGTTTGCAAAACTAAATAAAAAGAAGGAAAAAATGACTTACAAGTGAAGAAGATGTGATTCGCAGAGGAAGAGTCCCAAACGTAGTCCTGGTTCTGGTTGAAAGTAGTGGAGCAATCCAAGCTGGTGTTATAGCCTCCTTTACAAACACACACAAACCCATTCCCAGGCGGCGCAAAGCCGCACACACCGCCGCTACTCTCACACCCACTGCACTTGGTAGTGCCATAGTTATTATCCAAAGCCCCACCAAAAGAGTACTTCAAGGCCACTCCATAGACCCAGTGAGTGGGGTCCGTAGGGTTATCCCCGAGCGATACAACAGAAGCATAGGCACCACACTTCATGGCTTTCAAGTCGAGCTCCCCTTTGCCGTCGAGGTTGGCGGGGGAGTAGACGCAGCAGGTGTTGCTGGGCGGGAAGAGGGGAAGGCCGAGGGCGACGACGGCGGGACACGAGTAGAGTGATGCGCAGAGGTAATCGAAGGAAGGGTCACAGATGGGTGAGGATAGGGAAGTGGTGGGGGGTTGGCAGGAGAGGAGGAGGAAGGTGGAGGAGGCGATTTGGAAGGGGGAGGTCCAGTCTAGGCCGAAGTTGGTGGATGAAGGGTGCATGGAGCTGCAGGTGGACATGGAAGGTGGACTGAGGGTGATGGTGGAGGTGGTGTAGGAGATCGAACTCACCGGGTAGGAGCCGGTGTGGCTTTTCAGGAACAGTTGGTCGCCGGTGCCGTTGGAGCCGCAGGTTACGTAGGGGCTGAACAGAGGGGAGCCGCAACCGTGGCCGGTGCCGAAGGGGTACTTCACCTGCGTTGAGCCGCACGTGTCGCGGCATGCTGTGGTTGTGGGTGGGGCCGATGTAGAAGAGGAGAATACGGAGAGAAGGGTGGTGAGGAGGAGAGTAGGAAGAGGAGGTGGTGGCGCCATGCTTTGAGCCTTGCTCTCTTTCTCTTTCGGGAATGGAATGGTGGATGAAAGAATTAATAGATTCCCCACCTGGCTACACACTCAGCTTCACATGCACATGTAATAAAGATAAAAAAAAAAAAAAACTTTCATCAATGAAAGACATAAGCACTAATTCGAAGTTGAAGTTGAAGTTGAAGTTGGATTATATGGAAAGTCTGAATTATTTTCTTCAAGTATCAAATTCTATTATTATTTGAATTATTCAACAACTTTAACTTTACTATATTAACTCATGGTGTGTATAATCACTTGATTTGTAATAAGAATAGAATAATAGTGCACAAATCTCTTTTTATTTTGAACATTCCATTAACACTTTTTATTTTTTATAAATTTTATTATACTTATTATTTTTTTTATGCTCTCTAGGTATTAAATACCATATTGGGTGTGTATCAAATATTTTTCAATAAGAATATAAGAATTTTTTTAACATGTGTATCGATATCTCAATAATACTTGTTTTAGTGTACTATGAGTATAAAAAAGACAAACAATTCGAGGAAGACCCAAAAAGACTATAAGAGAGGTTATAAAAAAGGATCTCGAAATTAATGGTTTGGATAGAAGTATGGTACTTGATAGAACATTATGGCGGAAGTTGATCCATGTAGCCGATCCCACCTAATGGGATAAGTTGTTGTTGTTGTTGATGAGTATAAAAAAAATTTAATAAATAAAATGTTTTAAAAAAATAAGTATATATAGTACAAATGTTTAATTTGTACGATAAAAGATTATGTACATTCAATTAATATTAACGCATTCAATTGTTTGATTAATAAAGTATAATATATTTAAAAAGTTATTGAAAAGAGAGTAAATTTACTGAGACATATAGTTATTTATAATTCATTTTGAGTATGAGAAAATAGGTTGTATGCTGATATTATAAAGTAATTTTTCTTATAGTGTCACTCAATTATTATAAAGTATCATGTATAATAAATTTATTAAATATTATAATATTTTTTTTAAAGTTATGTTAATAGTAATTTATGAATAATTTATGATGTAATTTTTTTACATTTAAAATGCATCACGATTAAACTCTTAGATTATTCATATAAAATTTAATCCAATTTAGTTGTTAAAAAAAATACTTGAACCAAGTTGAGTAATAGTCAGTGTAATTAAATTTGTTTTTCTTTTAATAACTAAGAGCATTGTGAATAGATAGATAACGACCTAAAGATTAGATAAAATCTGAATAAATGAACTTAATTTTAACGGAAAAAATAATATTTTAATAATCAAAGGGTTATTTCTATTCATTTTTTATGCTTAACTTCTTACGGTCATTGTCTGTACGAAGAAATTATTAAATGCAAAAAATAATTTATGAATCACATACGTGGGTTATAATGGACTTATCACAACAAATGAAAAAGGTTAAAAGAAAGTGGAAAAATTGTTGGAAAATGCTTAGTATTCCCTTAATTGTATTGATTGAGTAACTTAGACTAAAAATGTTTTTACTGAGAACAGAAAAATTATATTTTCTATGTCATTTAATTTAATTGACCACATGTTGTTAATTAATTGCCGAAAATTTAGTATTTTATCATGAACAACATGTGGAAGCCACGAAAAACTCCAACCTGCCGAATTAGAACAACTGATAGGAATAAAATAGTTTATCATTTATTCAAAGTGAAATATTCTTATTGTTTTTTTATATAAATCACACGACTCTTCTTTTTAAACTAGTTATATAATTACGAACTCGAAAACAAACTCAAGATAGTGATTAAGTTAGAATAAATGTAGTAATTGGTGGTACAAATATATTAATTTTTTAAGATTGGTAATTTCTCATTTAAATGAATGATAAGATATTTTTGCTTTAAGGATCTTACATTAACTTTTTAGGAAATTAAATAAGTTTGTAAAACTTAAAAGTAATTGAAAAGAAATATGTTAAGCATATTAAATTTCAGTCTTTATGGTTAGGAAAATTAGAATGGAGCAAGGAAGGAAATAAGTTAGGGGCGAGGCTGGCATTTTAATTTTAATAACCACAATAAATCAAACGGCGAGGAAGAACCCAAGGGAGAAAAGCAATATTAGGGTGTCCATCATCAAATATCAAATTATCAATTGCAAAGCAATAGCCTCATCCTCTTCAACTAAGTGTTCACTGCGCTCTCTCTCAGGTTAATAAAAAGGGAACCACAACTACCACCAGGTTTCTCTCTCTCCAACCAAAAATGTTAACTCTTCACTGCTAATTGTCTGTCACGCTTACATATTTTGATTCTTTCACTCACTTTGTTGTTGCCTAGGCTAGATTTCACTGTTATCGTTTCTACTCTTTATTTTAATGCAGATTATTGTTGTAGTTCTTGTGTTTGGAATTTTAATTTTATTTCTTATGCCATGTGATTTTCGGTGCTTTATTGGTTTCTGGTGTATGAAACTTGAACAGTTGAATAGTTTGCAATTCATTCCTAGGTTCACTTGGCAATTCGATAGTGTTTTGTTTCTGGTGGTCTGGTATTCTTTTTTTTAATATCTTGTTCCTTCTTTGAACTTGCCGAACTCTTACGTTTTTTTTTTTGTTTTTTGTATACTCTAGAGGTTAGATTTAGTGTTTAACTTTATCTGGTAATTGACTTTATTTAGATATCGGTTTGCATTTGGTGGTAATTGATTTTTTCAGTGTTTGAATAGTTAGGAAATAGGTTTCATTTGATTTAGAAAAATGATTTCCATGTTCGAGATCTTTATAAGAAATAGGATTTCAATTGGTGTTCCATAGTTGTCAATCCTGGATAGTGGCGTGTATCTGTCAACCCCATAATAAATGCTATAGCAGTATAGTGTATGGCACGATGACCTGATATTTAAAACTATAAAGTATAAACAATAAATGCTGGAAAATTAAACAAATTACTCAAAATTCATGAAACATGCAGTTAGCAATGAAGTCATAGGTCTTCAAATCTGCATGGTGTGCAAGTCTCCCGGGATGTGACAAGTCTTTCCTGATAGTAGGGTAATAGGAGTGACAAGTTGTTAGTGATAGTAACTCAGGCCCTCGGAATCTTCAGAGAAGGTTTTTTTCCTTACATGTCTTACATCATATGCTCATTGTGTGACATGGCAACTTGAACAGTTGAATCATTTTGCCCCTCAAGTCGCATTCTAAATCTTTTTTTTCCTTAACTTGTTTGCTTCTGTTTAGATGGTCCCTTACCATGCTAGCATATTAAATTTCAGTATACATTTTTTTTCCAGCTAGCAGAAGTTCATCAGAGAAGGTTACATATTAGATGGCAATAACACCTTTTGGTAGTACATCTTCTGCACAATGGGGAATTCATCCTCAGCTATTACTAAGATCCAGTATCACAGGAAAGTTTGCACCATCCAGCCACAAGTGAGTTCTATGATTGAATATTTGTTTTGTAGAATGTTAGTAGTATAGGTGTTCCATTAATAGCAATTTATGAGGCACTCATTGCATGTAACAGCGATAAGTCTGAGGTTCACTGGTTTGCAGCCCTAAAAATCCTTTTCATGATTCATGTTGATGCACCTGCATTGCTCTGTGGGAAAGGAATATATTACTCTTTAAGTTTTAACATTGTTTTCTCTATCATATCGACCAGCAGTGATATGTAATCATAAGTTAGGTGTAATTTGTGATTTTGTTACTTTAATTGTCATTGACCATAATTTTATTGTTTGGATATGGTCTGAATTTCTCAAAAACTAGTGAATGCTTTCCATCCTATCTGTCTTTGAGTATTGTTGGATTTAGAGGGGGAGGAAGAAAGGGAAAGTGAGAAAAAAATAATCTAGAGAGAATTTAGAGAAGGGAAATGCTTTCTTATTACATAGTTTATGCAAAACATCCATATGTATAGGATTTTAATAGACTTGGTGGAGACTTTTTCCTAGGTTAATATCAATCATAGTTATCAATCTCAAATAGCAGCACATAGTGGCTAGCTTTGAAACGGGGGATGGCTGTTATTTTAAATATTATAATACAAACTAAATAGTTTATACTATACATATAAGTACTCAAAAACAAAAGAAAAACCCAAAATTAAAGAAATGCATGATAAATCATAAGAGTAGCAGTTTACACAAACAATCACCATCAATCTAGGAGCAAGAAGAACATAGTAATGACATCAAAAAATGAAATATGATGGTGAAATTAATAGGAAAACAAATAACAAGTTAACTAAAAATTAATAGAATGTGAAATAGAAAGTTTAAGGAAGAAGAAAGAATGGAACACACGGAAAAAATAGTCCTGTAAAGTGTGAAGGAACAGTGGTCAAAACAGGAATTTTTTTATGTGAAATGGTCAAGGAAGAAGGGTTTCAAATCCTACCATTGAAGCAAAAAGTGCATTAAAAATGGGAGAGAAATCACAATTTATCCCCCCAAAAGCTAAACAATGTTGTTTCAGGGTAAAAAAAGGGTTTTTGAAGCATATATCGTGATAGTACTGCTATTTGAATCCTGTTGCAATCAAGGACCACTTCATTCTGCTACTTCGTGCTGCTATAGCATGATATTAACTACTGTGATATTAATTGAGTGTGACTTCGTAGACATTAATACCCATGAGTACTAAATGCATTTTATCGTCTGATACATGAATCTACTATTTCCTAGGTACATTAAATACTATTTCCAACAAATGTTAATATTCTTTAGCATCCTACACAGCAGCTATACTTAATTTTCAGCCTAGTTCATCGTGCTGGATTTTGTAATTTCTTTAACTCACCTTTTTTGCATTGTTACCGGCAGGGTAAGCTTTATGACTGCAACAAGTTCAAGCTTTTTTTCTCGAGATTCCACACTGCTCAATGTGGGTGCGCCCCAAACTTTTAATCGTCGCAAGGGATCGAGGTTGATTGTTAGAGCTAATGCTGTAAGTTTAAAATGCACTCTTCAGCAGTGATGAGTTCCTTTTGTGTGCGTGTGTTTTAAATATATGATTTTACTTTGTGAAAGGATGCCTCATTGCCTCTTATTTCAACTGTATAAAGCCCATGTGAATTATTCAATATATTTTACTGAATATCCTTTATTTGTCAACATGCAGGATTATTATTCTGTCCTTGGGGTTTCAAGAAATGCTAGTAAATCTGAAATTAAGAGCGGTATTTTCTATTTGTTCCCTTATCTGTTACATGATAATACCTCCATTATTAATTTATTATAAGTTGAAATGCTTGAATACAGTGTATTCATTTGCTAATAACCTTTTTTTCATAGCCATCTCTATGTAAGCAAAATAATTATCACAGTAACTTTAGTCTGTTGATTATTAATGATTACCCACTTTTTTGTAACTCTTTCTGCTTCCTTTGACCTTTGAGAAATTAAAATAATTTTACTCTAGGTGTGAAGGTGCATATATATATAAAGCATTATGTCCAAGTGTTTATTAACACATCAAATAGTTGACTTCACCTAGTGAGATAAGGTTTTTGCTGTTGTTTATATAACACATCACGATTGTATCAGTGAAGTATGTCTCAGTTTTCTCTTTTCCATCTAATACCTAAACTTGAACAATTGTGATTGAGAAATTGTCATTAATCAGAATCTGCATATTATTTGCTTGGTTGTGCATATTCTTTTATTGTGATTAGTGACCTAGTGTGTCTGTCATAGCAATATCAAAGCTCTTTACTTTTGATATTTCAGCATATCGGAAGCTTGCCCGGAATTATCATCCAGATGTCAACAAGTGAGTTAAATTCTTTTCCTGATTTCACATATTGGACTGTCTTTTTTCTGATTCATTCCTTTCCCTTGTCAACCCCCCTCCCCCCCCTGGTTGTTGTAAAAAAAAAACACTACTGCTGTGGTCAATGGTTTGGCTATCTCAGATTATGTTGATTGTCTTGTGGGTTTCATTCACATCATATTTTGAACATTGGTTGATATTGCTTTCTCTGTGAATTGATTTCTTTGTTTATTATTGTTTCTTAATATATTATATACTAAACAATAATGCTTATTTTGTTACTGTGATTTGCATATATAGTAATTTACTGGCAAGCAAAATGACAATGTTTGTTCAAATTCAGGGGGGCGGCGTGGAGGACTTAAGTTACAAAAAATGCAATTCCAATTGAGCTTCATTTTTCAAAAATATAAAAACAGCTGAAATTAAGAAAAATAAGCTGTCTCAAACACAATTTTGCTAGTTGCATAATTTTCTGGTGTCATCTGAATCGTTTTATAACTGTTGCTTATTGTTAAACCATTGTCTGCATTTTCTTGTGTTTCAGAGAACCTGGAGCTGAACAAAAATTTAAGGAAATTAGTAACGCATATGAGGTAAAACTGCAGATTATTAAACTCAGTTTGCCCTTATGCATATGTTTAACAATAACTTGTCTTCTGCGAATAAATTCCATTGCAGGTGTTATCAGATGATGAGAAACGATCCATATATGACAGATTTGGAGAGGCTGGGCTTAAAGGTTCTGGAATGGGGATGGGGGTAAGTTACCTCTGATGGTGATGTATAATTTTATTTTGTTATTCTTGTTTCTCAATGAATGATTTCTTTCTGTCATGCCAGGATTTCAGCAATCCATTTGATCTGTTTGAATCACTGTTTGAGGGCATGAATCGCGGTGCAGGTTCCAGAGGTTCTTGGAATGGAGCAATTGATGGTGAAGATGAGTATTACAGTCTTGTTTTGAATTTTAAAGAAGCAGTTTTTGGCATAGAAAAAGAGATAGAGATAAGCCGATTAGAGAGCTGTGGAACTTGCAATGGTTCAGGGGCTAAACCAGGGACTACACCATCCAGATGTAGCACTTGTGGAGGTCAAGGCCGGGTTGTCTCATCAACAAGAACTCCATTAGGCATCTTCCAGCAGTCAATGACATGTTCTTCATGCAATGGGACTGGAGAAATTTCAACACCTTGCAATACATGTTCTGGGGATGGTCGGCTGAGGAAATCAAAACGGATAAGCCTGAAGGTCCCAGCTGGTGTGGACTCTGGTAGTCGTCTGAGGGTCCGGAATGAGGGGAATGCTGGAAGGAGAGGTGGTTCCCCTGGTGACCTCTTTGTAGTTATTGAGGTTATCCCAGATCCTGTCCTTAAACGTGATGACACCAACATTTTATACACCTGCAAGGTTTCGTATATTGATGCAATCCTGGGGACTACAATTAAGGTTCCTACTGTAGACGGAACAGTCGATTTGAAAATTCCTGCTGGGACACAACCGAACACAACACTTGTTATGGCTAAGAAAGGTGTTCCCTTCCTGAATAAAGACAATATGAGGGGTGATCAATTGGTTCGTGTGCAAGTTGAAATTCCTAAAAGACTGAGCAATGATGAGAGAAAGCTTATTGAGGAACTTGCTGATTTAAGCAAAGGCAAGACTGCCACGGGTAGGAGATAAGATTTTGTTGGAAGCTGTGTATCTATCCAAATATTTCTACTTCTTCAAATATTCTTCTTTCTCGGATGCGTCATTCTTGATTACACATTTACTGAGGACAGCTTAACAGCTATTTTACTCTGGGAGGGATTAAATTGTGTTGGTGGAGGTTGTTTATTTGTCCTTGGAAACAGGAGATGAAGAGCAGAAGAACTTAGAGATCTTTTTCTTCGTTGGAACTTAAACTCTTTTTGTAATTTATTTTGGGGTGGGGTGATATTGAATTATGCTTTAGGTTCAATGCTATCTTTATTTCCAAAAAAATAGATGCTCTGAGAACAAAGCAAATAATTATTATTTAATCCCATATATCGAAAGATTATATATTCCTTGTTACCACACATGCACTATTGGAAGTTGAGGACAGTTGCAGATGTTGAGGGATGCTCTTATTAACCGTAGGTGGCAACTTTTTTTTACTTTTTCTTTCTTCTTTGTTGGGGGAATGTTGCTAGTGTAAGTTGCAATCATATCATAAATGGTTACTATTCCATTAGTGTAAGTTGCAATCGTATGATAAGCTCAAACTATATTGAGGTTGTTACTACTCCATACTAAGTGTGTGTTAGTGTTGGCGTCTTTTTGACACAATGGGAAAGCAACAACCTTGTTGCTTCAGGTTTTTGTAATAAAATGTGTAATTTCCACGTTCAACGTGGTGAAACGAGTATCCGAACACAATCTAAATGGTTAAAGAATTACCTTTTTCCTTTTATACCTGTACAGGAAAAGAGCAATGTTAATATCACTTTTAACATTTTTTTTCTTCCAAGTACTGAATTTTAAAAGAATTTATCAATATTCTTAGTTGCACTATGTAATTTTGGTTTTCATTATTTTAATTGCACAAATCCGGTTATCATACTTTTTAGGATTTTTAATTCGGGTCCCTTTCTCCATTTTCCATCTGATAATTAACAGTAGGCTAATAGATTTGTTGACACTACACAAACAAAAGATTAAATCTTTCACCCAATTTTATGATTTTAATATATTAAAAAGTATGAAGACAAACTTCGAATTTTCCTACGACCTTATTGTTAAAACTAGGCAGGATGAACAGACCCAACTCTCATGAGAACCATGAAAAAGATCAGGGGAAAGAACAAAAACGAAGTCTATTATAGATTGAAAAAGATAAAGCTTGGGGTGAGAGAGGCCAGAACTATCGACCTCAGGATAACTCAGAAGCTATGCCACATATGCGTTAGCCAACTGCATCACCATCCCCATTTCATTATGAATGCCTTTAATCAGTAATTAACCTAAATATTGTGTTGCTCATTGTCGGACTATAACTGTTTTTTCCTTGTTATTTTCTCTTATCCTAAAATTAAAATGTTTAGTTTTTTTTTATTAACTTTCATTTAATAAAAATTACTGTTGATATTTTCCCCCCTAAATTTTGTGTTGCCCATTGTGAGAATGTTTAAAAATAAAATTTACACTAAATAATACTATTTTGTTGGGATAAATATTCTGGCGCACGGATTAAAAGTCCTTTCAATCATAACTTTTGTCTCCTTGTTATTTTCTCTTATCTGAAAACTAAAATGTTTAGTTTTTTTTTCCAGTCAAATATATAATTATTGGTCATATACATGATAGTGTAACTTTCATTTAATAAAAAATTATTGTTGATATTTATTTCCCTAAATGTTGTGTTGCCACCGTTGTACGAATATGTTTAAAAGTGAAATTTACAATAAATAATACTATTTTGTTGGGGTAATTACTTGAGCGCAAGGATTAAAAGTCCTTCCAACTATAACTATTTTTTTCTTGTTATTTTCTCTTATCCTAAAACTAAAATGTGTAGTTTTTTCCCTATCAAATAAAAAATTTAATGGTCATATACATGATAGTGTAACTTTCATTTAATAAAAAATTAATATTGATATTTTTTCCCTAAATGTTGTGTTGCCCATTGTGAGAATATATTTAAAAATAAAATTTACAATAAATAATACTATTTTTTTGGGGTAAATACTCCCACGCATGGATTAAAAGTCCTTCCAACTATATTTGTTTTCTCCTTGTTATTTTCTCTTGTCCTAAAACTAAAATGTTTAATTTTTTTTCACTATCAAATAAAGAATTTAATGGTCATATACATGATAGTGTAACTTTTATTTAATAAAAAATTATTATTGATATTTTTTCCCTAAAAGTTGTGTTGCCCATTGTGAGAATATGATTAAAAGTGGAATTTACAATAAATAATACTATTTTGTTGGAATAAATTCTCCCGCGTATGGATTAAAAGTCCCTCCAACTATAAATGTTTTCTCCTTGTTATTTTCTCTTATTCTAAAACTAAAATGTTTAGTTTTTTCGCTATCAAATAAAGAATTTAGTGGTCATATATGTGACACCCTCTACCCCTCACATATATATTAATAAAGGAATAAAAATTCAAATATTAATTAAAAGTATTTTTAAAACATTTTTAAATATAAGCTTTTCAAATGGGTAAAAGGCTCACATTCACTTTCTTCTACATCATATTCAAACTTGTCCAAATAAATAATAAAGTCATCTCGACTCAAAGAAAGTCATATAAGTCTCATACAATTAATATAGAACCTATATCCTAATGTCACATCCTATCAGAGCGTGGTGTTCCCGTGTCCTCTAGCATGAAGTTCTTCATAGTCATCCACCTATTCGTCTGCTCCCCCGAACACAAGTTCAAGATCATCACAGGATTCAAACAAAACAACACACAGGGAGTGAGTTATCACATTCCTAGCTAATAGAGAAACAAGACAATTAAATATACATATTATATAAATGAGATACCACTTGCTTAAACATAGCTCACGTAACTTCACCACTTCGTCATTCAAAATTCACTTTTCAATTATCAATCACATTACACAAGAATCCCACACTTCGATCAAGATATAATAACACATCAATTAGCAAGCATATGCAATAGTTATGCTAAGACTCAATTCTATATGCAATGTGGTACCATGTCAGTGAAAAACCACCCTGGGGCGCTTAGGAGTACATAACAAGACACACCACACAATGGGTTTGTCAGGTCACTCTCACTAAGTAAGATCATAGGGAGACCAGTCAGGGTCACGATGTTTTGCGAGAATGCTCCAACCATATGAGATCAGCATAGGCTTAAAGGAGCACTCAAACCCGGTGACCCCCAAGGCCTACACTCCGAAGAGTCCGTCAGGGCCTCTCCCTCCTGATTCAGGTCCAACCCCTAAAATAATTTTTTTTACATGCAGACACTGCTCATGAATTATACAATACCCACGACCTTACACTCGTGTTTTAAACACGTTCAACACAATTGCGCTACGATTTAACACTGGTTCCTAAATAGGAAACCTACATTTTCTCTTTAACACTGCGCATCAACGCTTTTCTCAAGATAACGCTGGTCGGGTATTGTACAATTCATAGCTTACAACACAAGTAATTTCACATCAAGTGTTAACTACACACTTATCCACAACTAGAACTCATTCACAATTTCACATCTCATAGTGTCACAATCCACCATCACATGTTTACAAGTATCTCACAAATTAACACATGTTCAACTTTACACTTATACTCAATCTCAATAACAATATTATAATCTCAAAGCAACATGTTCTTCTACAATTCATCACATACTCACAATTTGAATCATCATTTCATATCCTCAATATAACAATTTATATAAAACACTATCACATTAGGACTAAAACCCCTTAACTAATATTACACAATTATATCAAAATCATAGGTCAAAATATACAAATATCAAGAGCACAATTTATCAAGCAATTTTCATTAGGACATCAATATTTTATTTATAATCATAAAGGAAAAATTGCAATTTAACAAACATCCCAAAATAAAATCCTAATTTAATCCTCTAAGGATCCCTACACATGTTCTCACTAATCCCCAACTGTGAATAACTCATCCCTTACCTCTAAGCGGGCTCACGTGTCTTCAGCCAGCGATAGCAACACCTCTAGCGGTTCCCGGAAATTCTTTCAATTATTCATCCGACTGCTCCGATAGAATTCTCAAACGTCAGAGAGACGGAGAAGAGATTGAAACCTCCACTTGTACTGTCTTCATACGATTCCTTTTTCTCCCTCCACGAATATTATCTCGCAAATCCCAACGGTGGAAGCGTGCGGAATTGAATTTCGAACAACATATCCAAATTTCACAATAATCCAACGGTTAACGAAACCGGGATCGTAGTTTTACCAAGACAGCTCTGGGTTTCTGCGGGAAAGAAAAAGGCTACAATGCGAAGGGTTTTTCTCTCAGTTCAGACATGATATCGAAATTCCCAACGGTGAGAATGCTCGGAATTGTGTTGCGAACATGATACTCAAATTTCACGACGATCCAACGGTGAACGGGTTTGAGATCGTCGTTTTTCTGAGACTGGTTTGGTGGGCTGCGGGAAAAAGAAAGGGTTTTGAGAGGAGAAAGGGAAAAACGGAAATGAGGCCAAAAGGAGGCAGCTGACTTAACATAACTATTTATACCTAGGGTACTCAGCCTATTATTTGCTCTATATTTATTTATTTATTTATTTATTACTAAAAAGCTTTTTAAATTTATTTACGAAAAATTGGGATGTACGTCATAGTGTAACTTTCATTTAAGAAAAAATTATTGTTGATATTTTTTTCCCTAAATGTTGTGTTGCCCATTGTGAGAATATGTTTAAAAATGAAATTTACGGTTAATAATACTATTTTGTTGGGTAAATACTCCCATGCACAGATTAAAAATTCTTCCAACTATAATTATTTTCTCCTTATTATTTTCTCTTATCTTAAAACTAAAATGTTTAGTTTTTCCCCCTATCAAATAAAGAATTTAATGGTCATACATGATAGTGTAACCTTTAATTAATAAAAAATTATTGTTGATATTTTTTCCCCTAAATGTTGTGTTTTCCATTGTGAGAATATTTTTAAAAATGAAATTTACTATAAATAATACTATTTTGTTAGGGTAAATACTCCTGAGCACGGATTAAAAGTCCTTCCAACTATACCTGTTTTTTCCTTGTTATTTTCTTTTATCCTAAAATAAAATATTTAGTTTTTTTTTCGCTATCAAATAAAGAATTTAATGGTCATATACATGATAGTGTAACTTTCATTTAATAAAAAATTATTGTTGATATTTTTTTTCCCTAAATGTTGTGTTTCTCATTGTGAGAATATGTTTAAAAATGAAATTTACACTCAATAATACTATTTTGTTGGAGTAAATACTCTAGCGCACGAATTAAAGTCCTTCCAAGAATAATTATTTTCTCTTTAATGTTTAGTTTTTTTTCCTATCAAATAAAGAATTTAATGGTCATATACATGATAGTGTAACTTTCATTTAATAAAAAATTATTGTTGATATTTTTTCCCCTAAATGTTGTGTTGCCCATTGTGAGAATATGTCTAAAAATAAAATTCACAGTAACTAATACTATTTTGTTGGGGTAAATACTCCATCGTCCCGCTTAAAAGTCTTTTCAACTATAACTATTTTCTCCTTGTTATTTTCTCTTATCCTAAAACTAAAATGTTTAGTTTTTTTTCCTATCAAATAAAGAATTTAATGATCATATACATGATAGTGTAACTTTCATTTAATAAAAAATTATTTTTGATATTTTTTATAAAGTATTTATTATAAAAATTAATAAATTTATCATGAATGAGAATTGTGATTGAATGACATTTAGACTATTATTTCATGGCCATTAAATTCAAAAGTAAAAATATGTTTGCAAGAAATAAAATTTAGAAAAGTTTGCATCATTCTTTGATCAGTATGTGATGTTTATTTTCTTACCCTATTTACAATTTTAAATTATAAAAACCTGATAATTAACTATCTAGATTTTAGATGATGAAGAAGTTCTAGTGTTGTGATTGAAGACAATTATCATCAATCATCTTTAAAGAGTCATAATCATTCTAGTCATGATTATCACTATCATTAGCATTACCACAATAGTCATCATCATTCTAATCACCATCATTATTTGTTAATATTTATGACCATCATGACCATCACCATTATCTTTGTCATATTGTCAATGTATTTATTATCACAAATTTATCGTGAGTGTTATTATGTTTTCCTCCTCTTTTGTTTTGCTTCCATCATTAGCATTACCATTATCATTAGCATTACCACAATAGTCATCATCATTCTAATCACCATCATTATTTGTTAATATTTATGACCATCGTGACCATCACCATTATCTTTGTCATATTGTCAATGTATTTATTATCACAAATTTATCGTGAGTGTTATTATGTTTTCCTCCTCTTTTGTTTTGCTTCCATCATTACCTTTATTACCAATTAAACTTAATATTTTATATTAAATTTAAAATTTAAAACAAAAAAATTGAAGCTAAAAATTAAAAAAAAATGATTTTTTTTATAATTTTCAAAAATTTAAAACTAACAATTATAATGAAGAGTTTTTTTTTTCACACAAAGAGAAGACAAATGAAAAGAACAAAAATACAATTTCAAATAAGGATGCCATAAGAGTCTAATCCATATTAGTGATCGATATTTTTTTTTAAAGAATGCATCAAAATGAAATACAACTGTCTCTATGTTGAAAATACTAAAAAAATGAAACTGTGCACTACTGCAATTGTCCGATAAACAAAATTACATGACATTTCTGTTTTTTTTTTTAAAAAAATTATTTATCATAGTATAATTTTATATGTGGCACTTATACGGTTAATTGTGAAAATTACTAAAGGTTAACTATAATTAAGCTCACTTCCATAAAAACGGGTGGTGGCACAGTTGGCTAGCGCGTAGGTTTCATAGCTACCGAGTTATCCTGAGGTTAGTTCTCGAGCCTTTATATGTTTAAAATTTTGGGAGAATTAATTTATTATTTAGAAAACAAGGAAATATACTAAACTATTACGACGGTTTTAAATACATCTTCTGAATAAAACAACTTTTTTTTTCTTAATAAATATGTAGACTCTTCAAACTTCAAACAAACTTTCCATTGCAATGCTACTAGCATTCAGCATATCAGTCCTTCCACTAACGATGACAAATTAATCCATAACTTTTGTTATTAGATGATTGAGACTTGAGAGTCCGAAAGACACTTACATTCGGAACCCATTAAAATTGAGGGTGAACATCCATATTAAGTTCTTTGCTGATTTTTCCTTCCGTTCTTATTTTTATGGCGAAAACAAACTTATCCTAACTAAAATATCGCAATTTTCTTGCATTGAACATAATGAATTGTCAAAGGAAATATCTGGCAAGCATTACAATTTAATGAGAAAAACACAAACAATAGATTCTGATCTTTAATACATCTTGCAAAGAATTGTTGTCACATTTTGATTTGCACGTATACATCATCCGCTGTCAATTAATACATGGAAAAATGTTTCTTCTTTTTTTTTTTTAAGAGAGAGATCTTAACCTTGTGATAAACATCAAATATTTCAATCCATTTTCCTGATAGAAACCACTGCAGGGCAGCTAAAATAGCAATATTTCCAAGGCACAAGGAAATCTTCTATTTAGCAGCTACTACATCTTGAAGTAGTAATTCCAAATCTTTCAATCTGCATGATGGTTCACACAATTTTTATAGCTGAGTCTAAATGAAGAAAATCTAATACCTTCAGTTGTTAGCAATGCCTTATACCTTACGTTACTCAAGTCAGGGTAGATTGCTATGGCTTCTTTGAAATCCTACATTAGATCCAAAATATAATACAGGTACATCATCGTGCAGCCAGTTTAAGTGGATAGTAATTCCACTCCATGTTCAATATCAAATTAATTGGCATTTTCTTGTTGAATTTGTTTGAAAGTTAACTTAACTGCCTCACCTGTTCTGCTGTGGAAGGTGTGTAGGTAACCACGCATGACATCCCTGCTTGTGTTGCTGCCTATAGAGGTTAATTTAGATCAGATGATAGTTTCAGCATTTTTGTTAGTTAAACAACAAGATTAAATGCAATTTGGTGAATTAAGGAACAAAATGAAGATTCTGTAATTGAAATTCCATATGTCTAGGCTCATCTATTGATATTGTTATGTCTAATAATACACAAAGACAATTCCTTGCCCTTCAACTTTCTAACCCAAGCTCATCTAGTCCGTTTTCTTCTCTTCTTAAACAGCATATACCATATAATTAGATTGGTTATATCTCAAAATATAGAAAATTGACAGCACGAGAAAATCTACCTGCAATCCAATAACACTATCCTCTACAACCAAGCAGTCTTTCTCTGATATACCTAGCTTCTGCAATGCTCATGTAAATTATGCTCACTCGGTTAGTGCATAAAAGAAATTTAAAACTTAATGTTTCAAAGTTTTTGATCATATTGTCATAATAAAACCTTGGAAGCTGTCACGTATATTGATGGGCTAGGCTTCTTTTCCTTCACATCATCACCTGGAAGTTTAAATAAATGGACAGATGAAGAGTTATAAGATTGACTTGGTGGTTGAAGTGAGAAGAGAAGGGGGGAGGTTGTGGGTTCAAATCCTTCCCACTAACAACTAACATTTACCGATAAAAAAATAAAAATAAATGGACAGATAGATTTAAACTTAAATACCCAAAGTACTGCCACATAAAAATATCAATAAAATTTACAAGCAGAGTGGTGGATCGTGGATGTTAACAACTAGGAAAAGTGGAAAACCTTTTCTACACATGTATAATAGAATTAATATTATGAGAATGTGTTATCCAATTTTCTTATAGGATGAAAAAATAAACAGATGCAAATAAATTTTGAGTTTTGATGCTTCAGAGGGCGCTGCAGCATGGTGTAAGTTTTGTTTCACAATACTTGAGCAGAAAACATGTCTCGAATGTTATATGACCAATCAAAGGATATATACCAGCAAGGAAGCAATCAAGGCCTTGAAAGCGCTCCTACAACAGAGAAAATAACTGGGTTGAGTGCAAATTAATAAATAATTTCTACTCCCAATAGTGAGAATGGGCTTACAATTCCTATAAGGTTTTCAAGACAGAGAATAACTGAACTTTTAGTCGCTGCGGAGCAAACAGCTAGCTTTTTCCCCTGCAACAACAATTTGGCAAAAAGTGACAAACTTAAAAGATAATATCCCTAACTAACATAAAATATAAGTTATAACAATAACCGAAACAGCTCAGATTGAAGACATCCCATCAGAAGCAAAGCAAGTAATACATTAGGTAATGAAACTGAAACTAGAGATCAGTGCAGTGCTAGAACACATATATCATTATCTTACTGCATCTCTGGCCTCATCCATCAATCTCAGAACTCCAGGTCTGGGTTTTACCTGTGCCAAAATGTACGAGTATTTAACAGTAGCATACCAACAATTCAGATACCAATTTCACAGTATAGGATCCCTCACAGTTCCTGACTTGATTATTTCTTTGTATCTCTCAGTCTTCCAATCCTGCATGATCAAAACAAGGAAAATGTAATGACATCATATTCCAAATGAAATGACAATTGAAAGGGTATTTACTGGTTAAACATCAAAATATGACATTCACGCATGCATAAATTTGATTTGCCCTCCCAAAATAGTTGACAAGGAATAAGAAGCAATTCTCATGAGCATGGTTTTGCTAGTTCTCTTGTTCATTAACGAAGGAAGGAAATAAACATCTCTAGTTCTCATACTTTGGGAATCTTCTATATGCAAATTGAATAGCCAAAAAGAAAAAAAAATAATAATAATGGCAATGAACGTTAACTCCATTTTTCCACACTAGGATTGAAATGGGGTAAAATTCCATGTTCAAAAGCTTATGATTGGACGACAGTCTAAAAAGCTTCTAAATTGTTAATGCATTCTAATTAAATTCTAAACAGTAACAAGGGCAAGAGCCAAGTTCAGAAGACTGAGTGACATTCATATTATGAGAAACTTAATAACTGAATTACGAAGCACCTAAACTAACAACCACGTAATGAAGCAATGTGGGTTCTAGATTGACTTAGTGGTAAAGGGAGAAGGAGAGATAAGGAAGCTAGTGCAATATATATACACTAGCTTACTCTGAGTGCTAAAGACAGACAAGTGAAAAGGGTAAGAAAGACATAAACACCTGAAGAGTGTCAATCAACTTGGCCCGATCCACATCATTAGTGGGAGGCGTCTCGAACAACGTGGACTTAGGCCACCCGTGTTCCTTAAAGTACCTTAAACAACACAACACAATCACACGATAAGTAAGTAAACTCCAACAGCAGAACATAAAGATAAACAAAAGAACAAAAGAGAGAACCATCGCATTTTGGGTTTGCCTCCACCAATGAGGTTCTGGAGTTCGTCGTAGAATTGAACGTCCCAGTTGAGTGGGCCCGGAGAAGAAGAAGAGGGGCAGCGAACGTTGAAGTGAACAAAGGCATCGTTGTAGGCTTGGCGATGCAGGTGCTCAGACTCGAGGATCACGCCGTCGCAGTCGAATATGAGAGCCTGAAGCGAATTTGAAGTGGAAGCAGAAGCAGAAGCTGAGACGGAGAAGGAGCGGTGCTTGGAGTAGAATAACTTTATTCTGGGACATGAAAACCGGTGTTTGGTGTTGGGGAGATAGGAGTAGGATTTGGTGGAGAGGCTGAGAGTGGGAGCGAGTGTAGAAGAAGCCATGTGAAGTCCCACACCGCTGCTAACCGTTCTTCACCACATCCATCATTTTAGTGAGTCATCACTCTTTCTATTCTAGTTTGTGTGGCTCTGCATTCTCATTCTCCTACCTATTTCTTCACACCTTCTAATCTCTTTTCTTTTACCAATTTTTGTTATCGTTTCTCTGCCACTAATCACTCTTTCATACAGCTAATTTTGCTTTTTTTTTTCTTTTTAGAAAAAAAAAACAGTGCAAAGGGTGGATTGATGTTTTAAGATTAATTTGAATTAAATCAGAGATGACCTGAAATTATCTACATATTAAAACAAAATTTAAAAATGTATATGTTAAGTTTATAAATAAAATCATAAAAAACAGAGAAATATATTTTACTGTTTTTTAGCTAAAGTCTTTTTTTTTTTATATAAATATAGGGCATATTTGTATTATTGTTCAATTGTTTAAACCGACTAAGATCGGTATAGTAATAAGAGATTTGAATATTATATATAAAGTCATAAGTTCTAATCTCCTTTCTTACTTATGCATCAAAAGGATAGCCTATATATCTAAAAGCCACTTTCTCACACACTTTCTTCTGTTAAATAAAATTTGTATGGGTCACATTAAAGGTGAGTCCTGTTTCCCATTTACTAGTGCCAACATATAAGTAGAAGGGAGGAAGTAAAAGTTTTGGTTGTAAATTGGAACCATTCCGTTATAAAATGGATTGCTTCTGTTAATCTCACGTTACACATATTAATAAAAACTAAATCAGTTGAGGTTAAGTTTCGAGTTTTGGTTTGGTTATAACTGTTTGCAATCTTTTTGCTAGAGTGATTGATTCTAAAACAATTGACAAAATTTTCATGAGGTCTGGAGCATGTGAGAAGGCAGGATGGGATGTCTTGTGTACCGAGTGATTGCCAATGAACCATGGAAGGAGTCAAACCTTTATATGACATTATACTGTAGATCTTTTGTCATGAAAATGAGTTTTAAGTGATACAAAAAACCTCATTCCAAAAGAAGAATTTTGCCATTCTTCAGTTGGGAAGAAAGATAAATTGTAATATTAACAAGATGGTAGTTATGGCAGCACGTGGAATTCCACGCTTTCTTGTATCTGAGCCAATTAAGCTACTCTACGCTCAGAAACATATGGTAACATGATGCTTAATATCAAAACAAAGTGCCCCATTCTTTACCGGTCTCCAAACAAATTTTCTAGCCAAACATTCCTAGCTCTTTCTGTTTTTATTGCTTAACTAGGCCATCAGTTCCTTCATCTCTACTCAAAAATAGAAATAGAAATTTCATGCTAGAGTGTAGACAGGCAAATAAAATAGATTTATGGTAAGCTTGTCATTTGACGAAAGTTATTGTTCACAATATTTTCCTGATCAATAATTCAGATAAATAGTCCTACATTGTTCATGGCACATGGAAGTATAAAGATTTCCCACTTTACACATCTTGTACATTATTCAAATTCTCAACACTAACTCTACATAAAAACAAATTCATCAGTATTTCCCAGCAAATTATCTCCAAGTTCCATTCTTCCATGAATCATTTTGCAAGATCTTTTCCTGATTCCTCATCAACTTTCTTCTCCATTTTCCTCTCCTTGCAATCAGAAAAGTAAATCATGCACGACACCCATTTAAGTGTATTTAACACAGTGAGGAGCCCAATTTGTACAAATATCCCGTACCCTCCTTTATAGCATTCAAGGGAGACACATGACAACCTTAAACAAAGTCCCAAAGCGAAGAAAACAAGCATCAAAAGTAGTCCTCTCTTCTGATTACCAGTGCTGAGGTAATACGAAACTCGCAAAGCCCCAATACCATATATACCATCCACAACTGATATCACAAAACTCATATTCCAAATAGCACTCCATTCCAAATATACCATCAATAGCTTTGCAAGTGCTACATAGCAAATTACTGCAAATAATATGTAGAAACCAAAACCCCTGAAGAAAATATAACAGTTATTTACTGTCCATGGGAATGCAATCAAGAGACAAGATGACCAAAAGAGCATATACAAAGAAGTTATAAATGTGCCTTTCATTATTGATATGTCAATGGATCTTTTAAACATATCCTTGAGACTAATGTTATTCTCTTCTGAGCGCAGCTTTGAAGCCGAATCCATAGTTACAACCGCAGAGCAGAGCCCTAGAACATGAAGAGGCACCAAGTAAATGAATCCAAGTTGAATCAAAACAGGCAAATAATCCTCACTAAAACTTTTACCAGGTGTGTCGACGACCCCATAAATGTGAGGATGATATGCAAAATGGTAATATAGATAATTTTGTTCCTTAAAAGGTAGAAGTGATATAATTTCTGGGGTCTCAACCATAGTTTGCTGGAACAAAGTTTCAAAGTAAACCATGACAAAAAAGAAAGGAAGGGAAGTGAGAAAGGTGAAGATGATGAAGTTGATGTTGCTGGCATAAAATGTTACAGCTTCCTTGAGGATATCCAAGACCCCCAGCTTCTGCTTATCTTGCTTGCTTTCACTCTCCATATTCATCACTAACTTTAATTCTAACTGATCCCCTCATGCTCACTGCATGTTCTCAATATAAATAGATCTTTTCACTAGACTCTACTTTCCTGGAAATACACCGTTTGCAGAAGACGTTGACTTCAGACCTTATCTATTTTACACCTGAATAATTAAAATGAAATGGCTCTTTATTCTCACACCTTTGCCAGCCTTATTTTGTCATTTTTTGTGACATGAAACAGTAAGTTTTTTTTTTTTTTTTTTGAAGAGCAAGTTATTTATACAATAAGTTTTTATAATAGAACTTAATTTTAAACGTATTAAAAAAATATTGTATTTACTGTTTTATTTTCTTTTACTTAGAATACTTAATTAGTTAATGAGAAGATTACATAAGTTGACTCAAGTTCAATAATGTATAAAGTGTTAGGAACCTTACGCAGGAGTGGATAACGATTTTTCCTACACCCAACGTGACAAAGACGCCATGGCCAGTGGTCATATCTTCAATCAAACATTGAGAAAGTGTTAGGAACCTTATACAAGACCGGGAAGGAACAACGCTTTTTCCTACACCCAACGTTTACAAAGATGCCATGGTCATATCTTCCAACAAACAATTTGAGTTGACCTATAATCGTCTATTTTTGCAACTTAACCGACCATTGGATGCGTTCTGCAATTCATGATAAGGTATCATACATTTATTCAAGAAAAATGATAACCATACACTTATATATGGATTTTTTTTCACGGACATACAAGAATTTTTTTATTTTTTTTATCAAAACATACAATTTTCCCCATTATTTATCTGTACATATATATTTACACTGTGTTTTTGTTTTTAAAACCCGTTCAAAATTTGAGTCACTCCAACTCGAATTCTAGGTGTGATTTTTAATTTTTTAAAATATTTTTAAAAAAATAAAAAAATAAAATTATAGAATATTATGATATAATTTTTTTAGTTACTACTTAAATAGATTGCAAGTTTAAAGTAGTTAAATATGTTGTGAATTATTCTAAAGTCAAATTAATTAAAAAATGAAAAATTAATTAGTAGTCTTAATAATTATTACATTTAAATTATATAATACGTATAAATTAAAACAATATGGTGATTGAGATGAGAGACAAACATAACATAATAAAATGAGAATAAGAAAACATATTAAAAAATACAATTGAAACATAAAAATGACAAAATTAATGATAAATAGTTTGAAAGATGAGAGAGAAATAAGAAAGATTGATCAAAATAAAAAAAAAAGTACGAATTAATATGGATGAGAAAGAAAGATGACATTCATTCAAATTCAAAGAATAGGTATGTCTCCGAAATTCTAGTCAAACAAATTAAATTTCTTTTTTTATTTACTATGAATGTATTTTATTTCATATTATATATAAATTTTAAAAAATTCTCCAATGATATTATTTTTAACTTTATTATCATCTTTAATTTTCTTTACTTTTATTTTTTTAAATCTTTTAAAAAGTTAATTTTCTAAAATGAATAAAAATAAAAATCACATTAAGAATTCGGGTTGGGGAACCCAAATTCTCAAGGATTTAAAAAAAATTCAAAAAATGCAGTGTAAATTGAGTTCCCCAACCCAAATTTACATTATGAATATTAAACATGTATGTATTTATAAATATGTTATGATAATTTTTTTTTCGTGTATGTCCGTGAAAAAGAAATCGTTATATATGCACACACCAAGTGAAAGATAGAAAGAGAAAATGAAATAAAAATATAATACTGTATGTGATGTAATCTAACCCAAAAAAGTAGAAAAATAAGATAAAAAGGTAGAAAAAAAGATTAAGCATAAGAATATCATCATTATTTAAGTAAAACTCAGTTACGCCATATTTTCTTGTTATTAATTCATTTCAAAAGTAAATTGTCTCACCAACTAAATTGTCATTTTAATCCGTTAAAAATGTATAATAAAATACTATAACATTTGTTGAGACGGAAAATTTGATTCAATATGAAGATGACAAATTTATTGGGAACAAAAGAACGGGGTAAGTTGATACACTAGTACCCGGGTACGAAACTTCAATTATCAGCCACGAATCAGCCTTTCAAAGTTTCCCACAATGTACAAAGTTAGTGGAATGTAAATTGAATAAATTGAAGACAGAATTATTCGAAAGAAAAGAGCTAACAGTCTGAAAATGTTTAATCAAAATTATTTGTAGGCCATTTCTTTATTCAATCTTAAGACATTATTTTTCATGAACAATTTTCTATTTATTCACACCTTACAACATCAAATTTCATTCACACATCAACATCAAATGCCTATGAAAATTCAAGAGGGGTCTGCACAGTGGAAACCTATATGAAACTTTTGAGAAAGATGCTGCACTGCAACAACTATTCGACAAAATAACAAAAACGAAGGAAACAAAACATAAAATTAAATTAACATAAAAGAAGGAAAATAAACATAAAGCCAAATTAACATAAAATAACGAAACAATGAAATTCTTTGGCATCAATTTGAACTCATGATTATTGAATCTTTATGTGATCTCACCTAGTTTCGCTTGTTGAAGTTTTCTCTCCAAATGAGTTCTCAGGTAAGTCATAATATGTAAATATACAACAGATCATGTGACCATTTCTATACTAGCTCCGTTGATGAGTCATAGATTATGTTAACAAATATATGGAACTAAGTTCATATTCTGATTTGCTTGGGCAAAAAAATTGTTCTTCTATTGAAACCTTAGTCGGTAGCCTAATTAAGCATCGATCCTCATCTCGAGAACTAGCTTGCACCAACTTCACATTTGTCATATTTTTGGGACCAACCTCAAAGTGCAAAAAACAGTTCAAGTACCCGAAGAAGACAACAAAAATTCAGTTTAACTAAACTCAGAATGCTCGAATGCTTAAATTGGGTAAGTTAGAAACTTCTCTTGGCGGTTTCCTTCTCTTCCCTGGCCCTCTACATTTTGATCCTCAGTGTATGAGATTAAATAAGTGAACTGATTAATTCATTCAAACACTGAAGCATCTCTTATTATTTTATAGTATAACGTAATCCTTCTAACAAACAGCAAAAAAAAGTAAATGAGGTTCTCTATCCTCAAATGTTTATCTTATTCTGCGATTTTATTTTGCAATGGTCAAAATTTTTGCAAACATGACTCGGCTCAGCAGAAGGAGCATGAAATCCACCTTCCAAATTCCAGCTCAGCATTATAATTCGCTTTCCGAAAGATAAAATGAATACCAACACCCCAATTTGAAAAAATTGACAAACATCCAACAGGATAGCACTATAAGTATGAGTATAATAGCTGCATGTTCAATGAAGTTAATGGATTTTTAGAGAATATTATTGTCCAGCACAATTCTTTCAAAATGTAGTTGTACAGGAGGTTCCATCTATTAGTTAGTAAATTTGGATTCAGAGGGTCTAAAGATTTTTCTCTGGAAAACTTGAAGATTCAAAGCAACTATAATTTATTTTACAGACCCTGTCACAATTGAGAGATCAATTTCTGGTCTTTGCCGAAGTGGCTTTGTTCCTGTCTACTATGCACAGTCTCAAGACTCAATATGTTGTGATGATGTTGTCCCTTTTCATTCAAACTCATCTGTCAAAATGACCAGTATTATGCATTAAGCAACAAGCTTGAACCAAGCTATCCCAACTTCATTAATTGTGGATGATGGCATCCATTATCCGTGGTATTTGTTAGACTTGGATGGTTGCTGGTCGACCAAACAAATACTGTCCTGAGGACTACAAAAACAAGAAGACTGACAGTGCAACAAAGTATCACATCATTCAAGAGAAATAACAAGCGCTAAAGACTAAACTTTAAAAAAAAATGCATTATTCCATTGTTCAAAGCATACCTTTCTCGGCCTTTTGGCTAAGATCAAATGTAGTATCTGTTCTTATCCGTTTAATATCTGATATGTGGGTCATTGGTTCACACGATAATAAATTTATTTTTTGAGGGGAGGGTCTGCTACAATAGCTTGCTATGCTCTCATTTGTCGTCCAAGCGTTGCAATACTGCACGGGCATGGCACACCCCACCAAACCAGTTTCTAGTATTTTGAAGAGTATTGCATTTCTTACAACTTGGTAGACTAGCTGTGGGAATGTCAATAAGCATGGTAACTTGTGTTTTCATTTTGGTATTAGGTGTGGTTCTGCCAAGCATTTTCGTAAGGAAATGTTCACCGAAGGTTGCGTTTTTTCTAATAGAAAGCTGTATCTAAATTGCATTACGAAAATATACAGAGGACGTGACGTATGTATTTCTAGGCACCAACAACTTGAGTAGTGACTTGCACCCCATTTGTAATAATTTTGGGACACATGTCTGCTAAATTTCAGTTTAATCAAAATTCAGAATGCCTAAAATAGATACTAACTTGCAGATATCCCAGTTGGCCTAAAACACGGGAAACCGTCCTTGAAACTAGAAAGAAATTGTTCCTAAACCTGTATAAAGGACAATTACAACATCGATGTGGGACTTTCTAGTCGAGTAGAGTAAATTTTGTGTTTAAATTATTAAGTTAACTGACATGGAACTACCAATAAACATTTTAAAACCATTTGACAATCTTGAACTGAAAGTAGCTCCGTCGACTGGCATCATACAGAGATTTGCCGTCAAATGTAACATTTCGTTTTTAAAAAAATTAAAAATTAATAGAATTTTTAGAAATTAAATAAATGAGAAAAAAAGTTTTTGTTAATTGAAATAAGGGTTTCATAATTGAAATAAAATGATGTTTTAAAAAATAAAAGAATGTTTTAATTGGTTATTTATTTGATGAAAAAATAAAATATAGTTCTTTTTATAAAATAATAAAATAAAAAGTAGAGTAAATAATAAACTTCTAACTATAAATATAGACATATTAGGATACAATTCTAGACTCTCTCTTCCTTTTAAATTCGTTCTCCATTTTTCCTCTCTGAATTATTTTTTCTGCATACATCCAAACCTGTTTGCGTAAAACTAAGATCTCAGACTCCTGAAATTTGGACATCATCTTTGGAAATCATTTTCTCACATTTCCATAGTTGGGATTTGCAAAATAATATCTTTAGAGAGAGAAATTCCCCTTTCATGGAGACAGTGAAATTAAGGCTCCAATCCATTTTTCTTCTCTCTAACGCTTGAAAACCCTAGCAGAGCAACCAAAGGAAAAGTTTGGGAAATCTTAGAGATGTCTCTATTACTATCGTACTACACACAAGTGTTCGCTTAAAGGTAAGAGATGAATTTATCGCAATTGGGGTTAGAGTGAACATGCGTAGGAATCCTTAGAGGATCAAATTAGGATTAATTTTTGGAGTGTTTTATGCATTTTAATTTTGTCTGTACAATGATAACTATGAATTGATCATGTTTGACGGGTCAATTGGTGTCCTGATGCAAATGGAATGGTTTAATCGAGTGTTTGGCTTTGAATGTTAGAAACCTAGAATTTTGGAAATTCTTGATTCTTACATGTTTTCTTGAAATTGATTGAGAGGTTTTGTTCCTCATAATGTGATTACATGTTCTGTGTTATTCATTTTGAATTTGGGTGTGTTTTGAGGTCTGAATTGTGCCTCTTTTACTTCACGAAACGAAGGTTTTTAGCGAAGCACGACCGTGCCTGATGAAAGTATGTCCATGTTTGGTGAAAATCAATTGTTTTAAGCCCGTGCCATTTTCCTGACAACGCGAATTAACTTGTAACCTAAAAATGTCTAAGAAAATGATTGAATTAGGTTTTGTGGTCTTCATGAAAGTTGTAGCCCTGGATGTTAGCTCGTTTGTTCCACCCAATTCAAAGTTATATAGCCCCTACAGAGTCAAATTACTGAGCAAAGGTCGAGCTGTCAGGATTAAGCAATGATCCAATGTTTACCTTAGATTTAGACATAATTAATGGTCAAATTAGTTTTTTTTTATCAACATAAGAGTTGTAGATAAATGTCTTAGATTTTAAAACAAGATAAGTATGAACTTAATAGGATTAATACATCCCCTGTACTAGTAATTTTACTCTACAAAGGTCGTAGTAACTTTGGAGGAAATGTAAGGATATATTTATTTACTATACATGTACGTGTGCTTGCTATTAATTGAAAGAATAAGTGAACGACTATATGCCTTAAATGTTGGAAGATTGATATTGTGTGATATGTGTGTGTTCTGTTCCATGTAAATATTACTACCGTGTGATGTGTATATGATTCTTGAAGCGTAATGACATGTCATTTTGGATTGTGATTAAGATTGAGTATAAGTGACAAGTTGAGTATATGTTAAATTGTGATATCACAAGTGTATTGTGATGTTGTGTGTAACATCCCAATTTTTCGTAAATAAATTTAAAAAACTTTTTAGTAATAAATAAACAAATAAATAAATATAGAGCAAATAATAGGCTGAGTACCCTAGGTATAAATAGTTATGTTAAGTCAGCTGCCTCCTTTTGGCCTCATTTTCGTTTTTCCCCTTCTCCTCTCAAAACCCTTTCTTTTTCCCGCAGTCCACCAAACCAGTCTCAGAAAAACGACGATCTCAAACCCGTTCACCGTTGGATCGTCGTGAAATTTGAGTATCATGTTCGCAACACAATTCCGAGCATTCTCACCGTTGGGAATTTTGATATCATGTCTGAACTGAGAGAAAAACCCTTCGCATTGTAGCCTTTTTCTTTTCCGCAGAAACCCAGAGCTGTCTTGGTAAAACTACGATCCCTGTTTCGTTAACCGTTGGATTATTGTGAAATTTGTATATGTTGTTCGAAATTCAATTCCGCACGCTTCCACCGTTGGGATTTGCGAGATAATATTCGGGGAGGGAGAAAAAGGAATCGTATAAAGACAGTACAAGTGGAGGTTTCAATCTCTTCTCCGTCTCTCTGACGTTTGAGAATTCTATCGGAGCAGTCGGATGAATAATTGAAAGAATTTCCGGGAACCGCTAGAGATGTTGCTATCGCTGGCTGAAGACACGTGAGCCCGCTTAGAGGTAAGGGATGAGTTATTCACAGTTGGGGATTAGTGAGAACATGTGTAGGGATCCTTAGAGGATTAAATTGGGATTTTATTTTGGGATGTTTGTTAAATTGCAATTTTTCCTTTATGATTATAAATAAAATATTGATGTCCTGATGAAAATTGTTTGATAAATTGTGCTCTTGATATTTGTATATTTGGACCTATGATTTGGATATAATTGTGTAATATTATTTGAGGGGTTTTAGTCCTCATGTTGTGATAGTCTTTTATATAAATTGTTATATTGAGGATATGAAATGATAATTCAAATTGTGAGTATGTGATGAATTGTAGAATAACATGTTGCTTTGAGATTATAATATTGTTATTGAGATTGAGTATAAGTGTAAAGTTGAACATGTGTTAATTTGTGAGATACGTGTAAACATGTGATGGTGGATTGTGACACTATGAGATGTGAAATTGTGAATGAGTTCTAGTTGTGGATAAGTGTGTAGTTAACACTTGATGTGAAATTACTTGTGTTGTAAGCTATGAATTGTACAATACCCGACCAGCGTTATCTTGAGAAAAGCGTTGATGCGCAGTGTTAAAGAGAAAATGTAGGTTTCCTATTTAGGAACCAGTGTTAAATCGTAGCGCAATTGTGTTGAACGTGTTTAAAACACGAGTGTAAGATCGTGGGTATTGTATAATTCATGAGCAGTGTCTGCATGTAAAAAAAATTATTTTAGGGGTTGGACCTGAATCAGGAGGGAGAGGCCCTGACGGACTCTTCGGAGTGTAGGCCTTGGGGGTCACCGGGTTTGAGTGCTCCTTTAAGCCTATGCTGATCTCATATGGTTGGAGCATTCTTGCAAAACATCGTGACCCTGACTGGTCTCCCTATGATCTTACTTAGTGAGAGTGACCTGACAAACTCATTGTGTGGTGTGTCTTGTTATGTACTCCTAAGCGCCCCAGGGTGGTTTTTCACTGACATGGTACCACATTGCATATAGAATTGAGTCTTAGCATAACTATTGCATATGCTTGCTAATTGATGTGTTATTATATCTTGATCGAAGTGTGGGATTCTTGTGTAATGTGATTGATAATTGAAAAGTGAATTTTGAATGACGAAGTGGTGAAGTTACGTGAGCTATGTTTAAGCAAGTGGTATCTCATTTATATAATATGTATATTTAATTGTCTTGTTTCTCTATTAGCTAGGAATGTGATAACTCACTCCCTGTGTGTTGTTTTGTTTGGATCCTGTGATGATCTTGAACTTGTGTTCGGGGGAGCAGATGAATAGGTGAATGACTATGAAGAACCTCATGCTAGAGGACACGGGAACACCATGCTCTGATAGGATGTGACATTAGGATATAGGTTCTATATTAATTGTATAAGACTTATATGACTTTCTTTGAGTCGAGATGACTTTATTATTTATTTGGACAAATTTGAATATGATGTAGAAGAAAGTGAATGTGAGCCTTTTACCCATTTGAAAAGCTTGTATTTAAAAATGTTTTAAAAATACTTTTAATTAATATTTGAATTTTTATTCCTTTATTAATATATATGTGAGGGGTAGAGGGTGTCACATTGTGTGTATTGATTTGTGAGTTATGAACTGTATAATCACACGACTGTAAAACCCTTTAAGGGCGATGAGTATTGTGATGAAATTCACTGTGGAAACCGGACAAGTTGAATCCCTTTGAGACGCGACGAGTTAAAATTATTTTGAGAACAATTGAGGAGTTATGTGTTTTGTATAATTCATAGATAGAGTCTGTGTGTTAAAATATTTTCAGGGTTGAATCTGAATCAGGAGGGAGAGGTCCTCACGGACTCTTCGGAGTCTAGACCTTAGGGGTAAATACATCCGGTTTGAGTGTTTATTTAAGCCTATACTGATCTCATATGGTTGGAGCATTCTCACAAATTTGCGTAATCCTAATTGGTCTCCCTATGATTTTACCTAGTGTGTGGTATATCTTGTCATGTACTTCTAGGCGTTCGATGAGGTTTTTCACTGACATAGTATCACATGGGACATAAGATTGAGTCTTGGTGTATCTATTGCGTAATGCATGTGTAATGATCATTGTGACTTGTTATGTGATGGTCGATAATGAGTTGTGTGAGATGTTGTGTTATACTTGAAAAGTATTGTTCTGAACACATAATTAATGTGAAGGTGTGAAATGTGATTTTATGATTAAATCATTGAACAAGTGATGTTACGCAATAAGTGATAAAATAATGTGAATTGTGCTAAGTTGAGTTTGTTACACTTATATTATATATATATATATATGTCTATGTGTGCGTACTTTCGTTTATCTCTATTTGTTTAGGGATGTGAAAACTCATTCCCTGTATACTGTTTGTTTGGATCCTATGATGATTTTGAACCTTGTGTTCGTGGAAGCAAATGGTTAGGTGAATGACTTCAAAAAACCTTGTGCTAGAGAACATTGAGACATAATACTCTGATAGGATTTGACATTTGAGCATGAGTTTATGTATTAATTGCATGAAGTTTTAGACATGTAATTTTTATCGTTTTTGTTTCACATACTGAGTTTTTTGTTTATTTTTTGAAATTTTGGACGACATTGTTTTAAGTTAGAAATGTTTTCACACCATTAATTAATAAGTTTTTAATTTTACCATTAATGTGGATGTGAACATTTTATGCCTGTGAATTTTTTTATGTTTATTGAATAAAATCATTTTATATAATTACTCATTTTTATATGTGGAGTAGAAGGTGTCAAAATCAGTTCTCAAGACTCGCCCTTTCGAAAGACAACTCTGATGCAACTCTCAAACACATGGCTTCACCCTCCTTAGTTTCGTAGCAGAAACTGTATAGCATTATTGCAGCTGCCAGAATTTCTTCGTAAAATGCATTCGAATCGTGTACCTTGCCCAGCGTGGACAGAAGCATGCATATTCGCCTCTGTATTTGGCTGAGGTGGTTCCAATCTAACGTTGGCTTTTTTTGTTTCTTAATAGCCATTGGTTGCGTCTGTACCGTTAGCTGCCTTGTGAAGACTTGGTACAAATATTTGATTTGCCTAAAATTTAGTGTGTGAACATTGAGTTAATATCAAAATATGTCATGGTTGAATTAATAAATTTAATATATAAAATATCTATTAAAATAATTAACTTTATTATGACTTCTATGAGTTTTTTTTTTCTTTATGAATTGTCTGAGCAAGAAACACCCCAGACAGAGTTATTTCTATGGTACATAATCCTTTATGTTTAATATATATATATATATATATATATATAATTTAGGTATTTCATTCAAAGAGAGGTATTTGATAAAAAAACATTAATGATCTATTTGGTATAATAGAAAAAAAAGACAAAATATATTTTTAGGTGTTATACTTTCTTCTAATCTTATTTTTAGTTTTCAAATTTGTATATCTTATAATTTAGTCATTAAATTTTATGAAAAAAACGTGTTTTTTATAATCTCCTTAAGGGTTAATTGCTAATTAAGTCCCACAATGTAAAATTCCCCTTCTCACATGGGAAGAAAGCAGCAGAAATACTAAACTCCTTCACTCTCCTTGCTGCAAGCCTGCATACATGCCTCCACATTACTTAACCGATTATGTAACAACCATAATAGGTTATGCCCCTGTAATTTTTGTATAATAACAACAATAGTAATATTTTTTAAAAATAATTATAACTAATAAAAATTATAATAATAAATATAAGGCTAAAGTATAATTTTTATCTTCCTATTTTTTTCAATTTATGATTTTAGTTTTTTTATTTCTTAATTCAAATATTCGTCTCTCATTTTTTAAAATCTATGATTTTAATCTCTCCATTTTTAATTGAGGCATTTTATCTCTCACTTTTAAAAATTTGTAATTTTAATTCTTGTAGGCAATTTCAAATGTTGACATGTATACTTCGTTAACATTGATTGATATGTTTCTTTATTAGTTACATGACAAATGTTTTTTTAAAATTATTTCATTATTCATTACCTTAATTTATTAAAAAAATTAAAAGAATACACAATCAAAATTTAAATTTAACCATAGGTACTAAAATAACAAAAAAATTTAAATATAAGTGACAAAATGTCTCAATCAAAAAATGAAGGAACTAAAATCATGAATTTTTAAAAGTGAAGAATGAAATGTTGTAATTAAAAAAATTGAAAAATTAAAAATTGTGAATGTTGAAAATGGGAGACATAAGTTATATTTTAGCCTAAATATAATATTAATAATCAAAATAAAATAAATGATAATAATAAATAAAAATCAATCTATTAATTTTTTTTCTTACTTATCATTTTTTACTCTATTTTTATTTAACCAAATAACCAAACAACCTGTATTTTTTTATCTATTCACTTTTATTCTTTCTATTTTTTTTTTCTCACAACCAAGTTGAAATGGATTGGTACATCAAATACCACAATATTAATGGATACCCAACGTGTCGGTGGATTCAGTCCCGACTATTTGTTGGTAGGTTGATAGCTTAAAAACTCACATGATAAAGCTTTTCTTTGTATGGGTAACATTTATATTATTGTCGGTTTATTTTTTAACTAAATAAAATAAAATTTTCAATTTAATAAAACGTTTTTAATTAACATTTTTAATTATAAAACACATTTTTTATCATTTAATTTTAAAACTTGATAATATAATATGAGAAATTTGATATAAATTGTATCATGTACACTGTCCTCTACTACTGCAAATTTGTTGGACTTGGATGAGACATAATATTTTCATTCAATTAATTAGCCTCTGAAAACCAAATTGCTTGGATAATAACGACTGAGTAATAAAAAATGCACCTTGGACCCATCCTACCCGTTACTCAATACTCATAATTTGTAATGGTTGACCATGTGTATAGAAACCGATTTTGAATTCTCTACCTTGTCCCTCTCTTTTTATTGTTTTCTACGAATATCCTTTCAATGCCATTTCTATTCGAGCATATATCTTCTTCATCAAACCTTAGTGCACTATATCATGGACGACTAGTTTTTTTGCTAAATCTAACTTTCGTTGATTCTCTTGACGAATTATTTTAAGGGGACCTAAATAAATAAGTGATGTTTGACTACTCAAAATCCAAATCACACTTTGTAAAACAATATATTGTTTTTTTAAGCATTAAGTAAAACAATATATTGAAGCAAATTCAAACATAAATTTATAAAACTAAACAAAATATATTGTATTTTGATAATAAATAATTAAACCTTATAGCTAGCATAATATATTTCTAAATTACTAAGCTAATGTATTTTCCTTTTCTTCCTACTAAATTTTTCAATAATTACAGAGACCACATTTTTGCTTACTTTTTAAGTGCAACAGCTGCACTCTTTTCTTCCAGTTTCTTTTTCAAGGTAATAACTTAACTATAGCCTAACAATTCAAGAAGCACTCTCCTCTCATTTCTTTACAGTAACATAGCATCCACTGATTTTCATTTCTTCATAATGGTTGAAACTTGAATCTATGAAACTTTGAAAACTTCCGTAGCTTCTCAGTAAAATTCTGTACTATTAGTGTCACTTTTGCAGTTACTTCATATTTTTTACTAGTATATTTAATATATCATGATGTTGTCTTGAACTAATTCATATCAGCGCCTCAGTCTTATATATAACATTCATATATAATTTTGAGTACAAAGAGGGGATCATGTGTTAAAATAGTAAATACATATAACTAATAAGAAAAAACTTTGGGGGCCACGACTCCCCCGCCAAGTGAAGATCCGAAACTGCTCTTACGCAAGATTTCTAATTCGAAATTTGCAAATGAAAAAAGAAATTGAAAGGAGAGACAAAGATTCATCATCCACAGAAGATGTGAATATTTTGTATTAATAAGATGGTTACTCCAAAAAAAAATCTATAATTTAATCTTTTATAATATTAAAATGAGTTCAATATATTTTATCTTATAAATAAAGAATTCGAGATATGGTTTAGTTAATTTTTTTCATTAGTTGATAATGTAAAATTCTTCAAACTAATTATAAAGTTACTTCTAATTAAGAATGGACTTAGATAAATTCATTTATGTACCAATAAAACTTTGGTCTGGATAGTTGAAAGTTTCATTAAGTATGCTTCTAAGTTCAAATCTCAAGAATAAAAAAATGTGATTAAAATAGAAGAATTCATGCATTATAGATGATCAGTCAAATTTTTTAACAAAAATTAATCATTATTAAAATCGAAAGATATTTCATATCATTAAGATAATTACCCCAAAAAATTAATTTATATTTAAAAATTACTCATTAATTTAAAAATAGTTTGACAATATTAAAAAACAATTTTCAATACAGAAAAATCTTTTGCTCTAATAACACTTAAGAATGAGTAACCAGACAAGGTAGGGGACGGGATCACTCATAGGACCACGAGACACATAAAAACAACGGTGTGAACATGTACCATCTCGCAGGCAATGAAAATCGCAAGTTAGGCGAAGAGGTTATGACTTATGAGACAGATTCGCACTATTATAGGTTCCAAAAACCAAAAACAAAATCAGGGATAAGAAAAGACATTTGCAATGGACAAGACACAACACAACCCCTCTTGCTGTCTGTTCTTGTTTGACATTGTCCCGACCTCTAATCCTTGTGCATCTCATCCGAGGTATATTATGTGTTTAGGTGCTTAGTGGTCTGTCATGATTTTGTGCTTAAAAGACACTTCTAAGAATAAAACCGTGAAGAACCATAATTTTGTGCTTAAAAGATGCCTTCTAAGGATAAAACCGTGAAGGACCATGATTTTTTGCTTAAAAGATACCTTCTAAGGATAAAACTGTAAAGGATCATTGAGTATCAAAACACACAATAACTCAAATGATATGATCCTAACAGACACAAAAGCAGGAACAGGCAACTTTCTCAAAATTAAGATGCAACAGAATAAAGTTGAAATTCATGAGGTCTGTAACAAACTCTGTACAAGTGTATCAAGCTCTAATGTATAGGATCCATGCTGACGTACGCAAATCTGTTACCCTAGCTGACCCCTAAGCCACAAATATTAAAATTTAACCAACAAAAAATAAGAGGGCCGTTTTACAAATTTCTAAGGGTTGAAGAAGTGGTCACCACAATGGCATTTCCACCCCAATGGCTTGTAATTGGAGTACCTGTTGCCTTGGGGAGAAGAAGGGTTAAGAAAACTTGCCATCGCAGCAGTTTTGGTAAGATCTGGAGGATTGGAGTCATGACTTAGCAAAGTTGGCACTTGAACTGCCATGCATGGATGACAATCATTGCACTTGTTGTGACAGCTGGGAGGAATTGAACCTAGCCTGTTTTTCTCCCCAAATAACAGTTCCTGCACATAACAAACAAACCACATTAATTTTGTACATACCCTCCATTATTAGACCATGTACACATACACATACACACTTGAAGCAGTTATAATATAAACAAACATGGCTTAGACTAAAGCTTACCCTTGGAGAAATTGCAGATTGAGGATGATTGGAGGCAGAAACTAGAGATAGAGAGAGCAAATCATGGAGAAGAAGTATGATGAGCAAGGAGGTGGTTGTATAGTAATGATATGAATTAAGTGAAGCCATGAATGCATATGATCATGTCACCACCCCTTGAAGTCATTCCCCATCCAAAAGAGAAAACTAGCTTGGGTGGTAAAATTTAATTTTAGTTAACTGAGATCCGAATGCCAGTCCTCTGAAGAAACTTTATCAGGTTGTGATGTGAAGAAGAACCCAACCAAGAGAGAGAGAGAGAGAGAGAGAGAGAGAGAGAGAGAGAGAGAGAGAAGATCAAAACTCAAAAGGAAGAAGGCTTTTTTACTCTATTATTTTCCAGTGTAGAGTAGTGCTTTTCTTCTCATGGCGTATAGCCTGAAGAAAGAGGAGAAGAGAGGTACATAAATTGGAAGATGTGTTGGCAGCAATAGCAAGCAAGTAGAGAGAGAGAGAGAGAGAGAGAGAGAGTGCAGAGTGTAGCAGAAAAAGTGAAAGGAACGACTCTAGAGGGTTAAGCAAATTGGGAGAATCCACATCAGTATCAAGGGGCCCTCTTGGACAGTGTTCTATTAGTAGTTTGAGGGGCTTGAGACTTTGAGCCTGGTTATTAGAAACTGCGTGGATAACAAATGGCCTTGTCCTTTCTTTGTGCTTAAAAATATCACAGACAAGAGGGGGTAGTTCAAATTGGCATTTATTATGCTAACTAATTTTTGTCTCAGTTCTCAGTTTAGAGATTTATCGGTTTGACTGTCATTGACTTTGATTACTTTACTTGCACCTGATTATGGCGGCTAGTGTAAGTGCTTTGTGTGCCTTGTCTTTGCTAATGCTACAGAAAAATGTGGTGTAAACTAATGAATCATTTGATTCGATCAAATGGAGGATTTTAGATTTTTTGTATGAATTACTGTTACTGACCCCTCAAGTTTGTATACTGTGTAGAGGACATTGAAATTGAATGATTAAGTACTGGTATTTATTGCCTATTTTCTTTCAAATATAACTCCTACAGAAGTGGTCCCATAGTTAATACTCCATGTTAAGTTGATTTGAAGGATACTTGTATTCAACTTAATTTCAAAAAAGTTAATGAGACAAATGATTAGATATTTGGATTCTTTAATCAATACTTAAGATTTGATTTATAACTTGAACATGAAATCGTAACCGAAGATATCATTTTATCTTAAAATAAACTCATCCAATAGAAAATAATTAGTTAGATATTAAATAAGAAGTCTCAATATAATTAAATTAAAAATGATTTAACTTCTTAATCCAAAACGGAATTATATACCTAAGATATACATAATTAATTGTAATCACAATTAGGAAAATGGCGTCGACATTTTTTCTGCTGCAAAAATAATTTTGAGACCAAAATGCCTTAATGCCATATAAAACTGTTGAAATTTCAAGTATATTATTATTTAGTGGCGTGTGGGGATTCATTTAAAAATATATAGAAGTGTAAAACTTTGTTAAAAAGATTTACACAATAAGAATCAATTTGAAAAATTAATGAAATAATAATAACAACAACTGCATTTTTTTTTTCTTGCTTTGATGTTTTTGTGTAACACCATCACTTTTAGTACATTGGTTATTGTTGAAAATTCTCATACATTCAAACACAAATTTTAACAAAAGCTGTTTATGAACTTTCTAAAATTGATCTAGCACACATCAAGAAAGCATTTCACACCGAATGAGTTTTTGGGCATGTGAAACTATTCTCGTTTCAGTTTCCTTTTCGAGGCTTCGGGATTCCTTGCAGTGACTCTACAGCTTTCAATTAGTCAAAGCTGCCATTAGAGTATTGACATTGCATGAGAGGGATTGTGACTGTGTGAGTGACCAGACCTAGCTACGCATCTTTTTTGCCACTGAGAGGACGAAAAAGATGTGTCTGCGAAGATGAAAATCTTTCCATTTTGTACAGCCTTTACCCATTCTTCTAAAAACTCCACCAGTCACAAATGATGTGCTCAGCAATCTTTTCTTTGCTCCATTGCTTTTTAATCGATGATTCAATTATTTTTACCATTAGCGGAGAAAAAAGGTCGCGCGAAAGACAAGGACACTCAGCTTGCTTCTCTTACATCTATTTTAATGTACCTTCCAAATCCAAATCCTTGCTTGCTCTCAATACTGAATATGCATTTTATTATTATTTTGAAAACAAAAGTACTACTATGGCTCGGGCTTCACACACATTCACATGCAATCCCGGATTTAGCGGCGTTGATAGTTTCGACAATTGTGACCACAAACAAGGAAGCTAATAATTGTAGCCAATCTAAGCCCGTTTAGACAAGTTTAACCTCCCCTCTTACAAAAGGAAAACTAATGTTAACGTCGTCGTTGCTTTAGACAAGTTTCTAAATAAGATCTTAAAGACTTAGACTTAAGTTTTAAAATTTTAAAAGATTAATAAATTGTCACCGATATCATATTATCTTTTTTTATTTTTCACTCACCGGGTCATAGTATATCTTAAGTTTCACCAAATACTTACAAAAATATTTATATATTATTTACCAATAAGATTCTCACATTATTAGCAGAATTTGAACTTGTATTTTTGTGGAATATGAATTTGATTTTTACCAACTAGATCAGTTTTTGTTGGCCGAAATCACATTATAATTTATTTAAAATTTTAAATAAGGCTTTATAATCTAATAATGATTAACTAGGCTTCGACATTATATGCAATTAACCTCTGTTGGTGTAAAGTTGTTTGCAATCAATGTTTTTTAGTTTAAGTTCTTGAGCATACAATTACCTTAAATATTTAGAGTTAAAAATCTACTTAGAAAGAGAATAAAAATGTAAAACCTAATGGAGATTAACCCAAAATTAAATCAGCCGTGTGAAACGTGAGAGCATACATCTACAAAGAAGCACGGACGGGATTGTGCTACACCATGTCCCCGTAAATAACTTTGAAACCTAAAACATTCTCTGTCGACTGAGCTTGTCTAGAATGAATTTTAGAACATCTATACCAAATTCTATTTGTTCTTTGAAGGGAGTGCATAAGAGCTTTAACTTTAGCGGGGAAGCTGGTTTAGTGAGGATATTCTAGGCAAGATCGATCTACGTTTTACTTAATTTTGCAGTAGATATATTTTATATGAATTCCATTTTACCAAGTCAAGTAAGCACATCGGTTGAAACTATTTCTAAAAGTTAACAAAAAATAATTATTTCTCCAAAAGATGCACTACATGTAAGAGCGTGTTGGAAAAAACGTTTTGCCAACGTTCCATTAAATGTAAACCAGAGAATCACTCCCCACTAAAATCCTCTTGAAACCTCTAGAGTCTAGACTCTAGATAGTGTGAGCTGTAGTCCCTTTCCCTTGTGAATACCCCAAAGGTCCGCGTTTATGACGGTACATGATCCCAAAGATGACGTGAGGCCTACTATAAAATGGCAAAGGTGATCTCTTAGGAAGCAACCTGCAACAGCCTTAGTTTGCAAATTCAAAGCCCCATCAGAGCTGAGTTTCACAAATTCTTCATGAGGGATGCCAATTTGAACATAGCAGAGAAATAAACTGGTTTAATTTAATCCAGAGTTTATGGACAACTTTCCGGATAGGAACAATTGGTTTAGCAGTCGAAGGGCCCGAAAGGCTGGGCAGAAACCATTCGTTGAAATGATGATTATAGAAACATATTGCGAGGGATAAAAAGGTCTTTCTACCATAAAATCTTAAAAAGAACCATAATTTTAAGGGTTTTTTTTCGCTGTCAACAGTAGAGTTCAATGTATAGGAGCCTCGAATAGATTTTACTTTGGGTAATTACCTTGAAAGGATATGAATCCTTTACGACACGGCCTTAACCAATCAACATTTTCAATATTAATCAATGAATGTTGAAGGTTCATTTTAATTATGATACAGAAACATGCAGGGCAGGGAGAAAAATGTGATACCGAGCCTTTATAACTACCAACATAAGCATGTAGAAAGAAAATTGATGGAGAACAGCTTATAAACTTGAATACAAAATACATGCACAACCCAACAGATACGTTCCTGAACTTTCACCCTATAACTGGACAGAGTTCAACAAATGCCCCCACATTAGTTTGTCTTGACTGTCGTGTAATCTCTTCTCACCTGTATCCACAGCAAATTTGAGGTACTCTGGAAAAACGAGTAATCATTATTTATGTGCTGATAAAATTCTGGTAATTTTGATTTTATGTAACAATTTGATGATTCAGTGTACACGGCAAAAACAAAAAAAATCAAAAAATATTGCTCCACGATTTGCCACTTTGAAATTTCAGGAATTTCCCCTTATTTTAACCCAATCTTCATATTTGGTGCACCTCCTGTTTTACCTCATCCTCGGCTGAATTAGACATTTCTAATGTATCATGTCGTTCACTGGTTTCGTGCTTGCTTTCCCATAGCTTACTAGCCTTCCCAATTGCAAGAATCAGATCAAGTTGTTTTCGCTGTTGTTCCTACATGAACGCTCAGACACAACCAATACAATTCAAACTCAACGACAAAAAAAATGAGGATACTTCCGAAAGTAAAGCGGTCAAGAAATTTTTTACTAAGCCATATGCGGTCAAACTGGATCCATGGTCAATATATAACTTTTTACATTACCAGAAAATTAAAAAAGATATTATATCTGAATGCAGTGAAAGATTTAGTAGTTTGTGTTTTAGCATGGTCGGGAGGAGAGGGGTGGGGATTGCTAAAATACATCCACTTGTTTTACACCCAAGAATCAATTTCCCACACTGCACATGTTCCAAGTACAAAATTTGTGACAGTAATTTTTTTATCTTAATCCTCTAGTTCATCAGAAGAAAGGGACTCTCACTAATCTGAAATTCGGTCAAGAGGTAAGTAAAGCCCAACCAAGAATTGTTTCCGCCAAGAATCAAACTTGAGTATTACCTAAACGATTTAACCTTAACTTCAACACATTCATCACTTATGCCCAATTACTTGGTTGTGATAGAGTAATTTGAATACATATCCCAATTATGTTGAATATGTTAATGCCCATAATTCTACCACCCAACTTTAAAACAAACAAGCCAATAGTTTGCTAACATAAACCCACATCTAAAAAATAGAGAGGTGAATATAAATTATAGGTTTAAATACATTTTTTGTCCCTATAGTCTACTCAAATTTGGTTTTGGACCTTTTGGCCCCTATGTTTTATAAGTTCGGTTTTTGGTCCCTTTTATGTTTTAGTTCCTGCCTGCTATCAGCGATACGCCACTTACCCTTCAAGAGATAGCCTACACTATAGAGACCAAAAACATTTTTAAATTAAATTATATGATACAATTACATGCACATTTGATTTGGAAATTGTGTCTGCACTGTCAGGCAGAGTTTAAATAACATGGGAGGGGAGGATTACCTGCATTGCTAGTAAAACCTGTTGAATTTCACCAAGTTCCTTCTCCAAAATGTCTGATTGCACTGCTAATGCTCTAGCAGCCTCAGAATTCTTCTGGGCCAAAGCTGCAGTCTTCAAGAAATGAACAAATAATTAGATATCTTTTCCAGTCAGATTTTTCAATATATTAAACCTCAACCATTCATTCAACATGTTACCAAGGGTAGGCTAATAAACATTTAGTGTACATTTTCTTAATTTTTACAAACAAAAAAAAAAAACATTGGGAATTTCCTTGTACTAGCAATTGAAATAACATGAAATTCAGTACATGCTGCACCATAGACATGAGTTTAATCAATACCTGTGGCACGGGTATGGCCATATGGGTATGTCATGTGTATTGTATCCAACATGATATAAAATGGCAATGCAGAATTTAAATGTGTGTGTGTGTGTGTACAAAAAGATACAAAAAATAAATATTTAAAAAAATATGAATGAAGTTAATATAGAATATTTTACAATATATTTCATTTAGAAGTACCAAAGACAAACAATTGGGTTTAAGCGTCCACTGATTAGCTTCTTAAAAAAAATGCGATCACTGACTATTAGCAGCTTAGGGTTTTGTAAACAAACAAAAAGTGATCAGGTGTCCAAACATAATTTCAATATCGATGAAAATATCACCAAAGATGGGTATTGAACCATGTATTGATGAAAATGTTGAAGATGGAGACTTCTATGGGGAGGACAATGAAGAACTGATACATGAGTAATGGCAACTAGCAAGGGCAGCTGGTGTTAAATAAGCAAGTAAAAATACCTGAAATCCGAGCCAAATGGCTAACACAGCTTAATAAGGAGCAAAAGGATACCAAAGAGATGGAGCTTGATTTGGATGACACATAAAATGATGTTTAAGAAAGACCAAAATCTAATGAAGGAGATGAAAGTTCAAGTATTTAAAATGATTCCTGATAGATATAAACCCATTTATAGGGCTTCCACCTAATAGCTTAAGCTTTTGGGAGAAGTTTTAGTATTTAAAGTGATTCTAAGGTATCTATAACCAAATGTGTGTCTGGTTGCACTTCCGCAGCGCACATATTGACAGATTTCCACATCCAATCCATAAAATTGATGCAAAAGCTAGTATAATTTGGTTCAACAGGATGCACATCAATCTTCCCTAATCCTTGATGTGCAATCAAGTAATTAGGATTGCACTCTAAACGAAGTTAAATTCAATGCAAGATAATAGAAGCCTGTCCATAGGACATACTACAAGCTCAAAGGGCTCTAGGCTAAGCAAGTGAGCAAGATATAAAAACCAGTCACGGGCTTCTACCTAACAGCTTAAGTTTTTAAGAAAGCTGATCCTTGACTACAGTTATGGAACTGAATCCAGTGATGGTTCCACGAATCTATTTTTCTTATAAGGACTTTGGGCAGAAAATATAGGTTATTTATGTCTTTTTGTTACGAATTATAATTTGAAGAGCTGCCAAATTTGGTCATGAATCATAATCTTCAGGGTTTGTCAGCAACTTATTATTGTTAAAATAATAAAGCTATTTTATTATCAGCCTTAGGCTTGCTCTCACTACTACTTGACCTGAGTACTAGTATCATCAAACAAACTCACTTCATATCACACTAAAACCATACACTCAACCTAATTATCAGTATCATCAAACAAACTCACACCATACTACCCCACACTTTCAGAAGCGCAGTTCTCATTACTTTATAAGTTTTTAACCATTGGAAGTTGCCAATCATGCATTACATATATGGTCCTCACTATGCTCGGCGAATGAAATCCCAACAAACTCAGTCACCAACCACATTGCACACACGAACACGTGCGAAAGCAGAATCACAAAACTAGTAAAGCAAAATGAGAGGTAGTTACCTCAGCGATGGGATCCTTCAATGCCTTCCTTGTAACCCTAAACCTAACCCCCAATTTCTCGAGCTGTCTCGACAAAACCCTAACAACCGTCGCGGAACTCCTCATATCCTCCTCCAACTTCTCAATCCTCTCCAACAAGTTCACCTCCAACCCGCCCTTCCCAGTCTCCACACACGCGCGCCTCCACTGCCGCCTCCGAATCCACGCGCCGACTAGAACCCCGACCACAAGCAACGCACCGCCGAACGGAGCAGCTCTGGTACCGATCCCCACGAGGAGCTCGTTCTTGGAACCCGCGACCACGGCGGCAGCAGCGGACGCTACGGCGGAAGAGAGCAGGCACGAGAACTCGAGCAGCGAAAGGAGAGAGTCGAAATTGGAAACGCCGGCGACGGCGACATGTTCGGATCGGAGGCAAAATGAGTCGGCGCGGACGGTGAGGGAATTGAAGCGTTGAGCAGTGAGGTTAAGGTTTTGCGTTGTGAGGTGGAGAGGACGCGAGGTTACGATGGAGAAAGAGAGAGACAGGTTGCAGTTTCTATTTGTGGTGCAGAGTGAATGGGTTGAGGTTGAAGAAAACGAATGAGGGAAGGGGTGGTGGTAACACGTGAGTAGCATTGTTTGTTGCAAGTGACGAATTGCGTTAGTGAGTATGGAGTAGAAGAAGCAACACTGATTGGAGTATGAGTATGGTTATAGAAGACATATCATATCATGGTAGGTTTCTGAGCTGAACTTCGGTGACGATAGCTTCGAGGGGTCGAGTATATGCAATGCAGCGCTCCCATACCACCACTGGCACTGAGTTGCCGAACTAGGACTTCATCATCTTGACCACATTTTTCTTTCTTTCAAGAGCATTTAGGAAATGTGATCTTTTATACCCTTTTTGCTTATTCAAGTATTTTCTTTAATTGGTTTTCATATTGAAACTGTTTTTTTTAATGTTTTACATATATATATAGAATTAGGAATGAAAACATGAATATTTCATACTTAGCAAGATAATACAGAAGAAAAAATGGAATCATTTTATTGTTAAATTTTCACACTTATCATGTATATTAAATAGTTTCCTTTAATTTTTTCTTTAATTGTTAGATTTGAGACTTTTTTTAATGACTTTAATATAGTTTGAAATCAACATAAATTGCAAATAATCCCTTGATGCTGCAACTATTTCGGTTTTATACATAAGTACTTTATAAGCTATAACATCCCCTTAAGTATTGGATATTGAGATAGCCAGTTAAAAAATTGTGATAATTTTTAAGCATGAGAACTTACTCAACTCATTTTTAGCACCACACATGTAACAAAACTTACAAAATTTAACGTGCTTTATTTTAATTTTTAACCAAAAAAGTCAACTCAAATCTTTCTTTTCTTCTCAGTCTCGCCTGAATAAAACAAATCATTTCCTGTCACTTTTCTTAAATATTTGGACATAGACAGATTGCTAAATCACAAAACTCAATTATAAGCCAGCCTAGAATTAGAGCTTCAAAACACTATAAAAATGTTTCCTCAGTCTCCTTCTTTATTGTATAAACTGTTTGTATTTAAGAGGAATGCTAGGGTCAAACTCTCACACTCTTTTAAACACACTCCACACTCCACCTTACTGTTCCCTAGCATAGGACCAGTAATTATGGTTAAATTTTATAAAACCAGTTAATATGAACACACCCTACTATAAAGGGAGGTGGGGGGGGGGGGGGGGGGGGGGGGGCGCAAGATAGAAATTGTCTTACGACCAATATGCCAAAAATCATTAACCCAAAATGCTCCGGTAAAACGCCATTCATATTTCAATCTCTAATTTGATCAAATTTTGGTTTGGTACCACCGGACACAGGAGGAGGCCTGATGAGTTTACCAAAGGGTACATCTTTGGTGAGTATAGACTATAGACTGAAAAGTCACTAACATAATATTCAATGGCAATTGTAAACCATCTTCCAAGAACTACGCAAGAAAAATGTAAGCTCAAGAGCATCCTAAGACAAATTCACAGTAATATTCTCAATCAGAGTATATAATACTGAATGAAGATAGTGTCAATGCCCAAATCAAAAAACTTCTGCTCCAGGATGCACCATCTTCCCAATATAACACTTTCCGTATGAAACTTCTAGTGGTACGGCATGTAACGATTTGGCCTTCGAAACCTAGGAACCTTCCTGCAGGATATTTAATGGAAAATGAACGAAAATTCAAAACAACAGAGGGAATAACATGCAAATTTAAATGAGTCACGCAACATACCCGTATCCATAAGGGGAGTAAAAGTAAGGAGGAGTATATGGCCTCCTGAAGCCATATGCCATGTAAGGATTAAAGCGCCTAGGACGATATTGTTTCATTCCAGGAACATTGGTCCTCTTAGGCAAAACCTGGAAAGTATCCAAATGATTAAATACTACTATTTTAAAAGAATGATTTCTTGGCTGATTGAAACAACAGCAATTGAAACCAACAGTAATTCAAATAACAACACAATTGAAACAATGTTACCTTCAATTGACGGCCATGCAATTCAGATTCATTTAACAGGAGAGCCTCTTGAACAGCCTCAGCTTCAACAAATTCCACATAAGCAAAACCTTTAGGCTGGCCAAACTTGTCAGTCAGGATAGTGACCCTGTTTACAGTACCACAGGACTGAAAGTGTTGCTGCACTTCTTCTGGTGTGCATGCATAATCAACCTGTAAAACACAAATCAATTTCAAGGGGTTTTGACGCCAATAATATCATGTTAATCCAAAAGGGGCTTAAACCTGATTCAGTTATCATAAGAAATTAGATTCCAAAATTACAGATTGCATATAAACAATAATATTGTTAGTAAAAATTTATAATGTTACATAAATATCTTTACTTACAACCACTCCTCATTGAATTCTCCATTAATATGATGGGGAATTCAATAAATTGCTCAGGACAATTCATATGAGAAACTCCACAGCATAGTTCCTCTTATGCTTCAATTCTATCTTTAGATTATTACTTCTCTTTTTGGTGAAATCTTTTTACATTATTACTTGTCTCTAAGAAAGGAACACAATAAAAGCATAAAAACTCAGGACAGACCTCCGAAAACATAAGAACATAACCATTCTACCCTAAAAATCAACCTGACTCAGTTTATTTTATTTTTTTAAAGGATGACAGGCCACGCTTAGATCTCAAACATTAGTGCAACTCATCACCAGAAATATGCATTTTCCCAACTCCCCAAACAACAGAAGAAGTCCACCAATTCTTACTCCATAAACACTTCCAAACTGACTCATTCTATTTTAAAAAAGAAGTATGCCGGCCACCTTAGATCTCAAACATTGATGAACAATTATTATTTCTAAATAAAACATCAACAGATATGCGCATTTTCCCAACTCAATCATGAGAAGAATTTCAACATTTCTAATTCCATGAACTTCCAACTCCAACCAAGATGGAATCCCAAACACAAAACCTAACCAAGCTATGCACCCTCCTCTAGATAAAACTCTTGCCTTCTGCTCCTTAGTTTCATCCTCCTCATAGCAATTTACAATAGCATCAACTTTTTCTGGTCTACAAGCAGTGGCAGATGCACTCACAGCATTATGGGGGCAATTGCCCCCACAAGCAATTTTTTTTACTTAAACATTTTTAATAAAAAAAATTGCCCCCACAAAAAAAGATAGTGATGCCCCCATAAGACAATTGTTTTTTAAAATGAAGGTAAAAAGTTATAAGAGATAATAGAGAAAATACATTGATATGTGTAGAAAGGTAGTTGTAATGTATAGAAACATAGATATTTTAGATTTTTTTGTCATGAAATTATGTACTTTGTAAGAACTTATATAATATTTTAAAAATATTATGGACTACTTTTTTGTCCCCACTAAACAAATTTTCTGGATCCGGCACTGTCTACAAGTTACCCCCAAGAATGAGCAAGTAATGCATCACCAGTAAAGGATGACCAAGCAAAGCTTTAACATATTAAGTCAGAATTCTAATTCATTCTGTATAAATTGCACTAATCGAATTTTGTAAGAAGTGATAGAAGACGAGTAAAGGGAAAACAGAATGCAAAATAATCATTCACTTGCAACTTAATGTTTGTCTTGAAATGAGAGAGAAAAAGCCTCAAATATCAGGTAGTTTAATTCACAGATGAAAAACAATTACGAGATAAAAGGCCAGTAGGGAAGCAGCAGCTGGATACCCATTGGCACATTGGCCAAATGACACAACAAAGGCACCACAGACCTCACTGCAGTCAACAATAGGGCTCTATGACTAGGATTGCATGCCCAACACTTACAGAATGTTCTTCCAAAAGAACCACAAGCTGTCTCCTCCGGGAGTGCAGTTGATGCATCTTTAACACATTCTACTCCAGCTGTACCAGTTTGAGCCATCCATGAAATGCTACTCAGTCTCCTCAACATATTCCTTATTTTTTCTTTCTCTTCCTCTTCTATTTCTCATTTCTTTCTTTTTTTTTCTCAATTTGATCTATTTTTCTTCTGTATAATGTTTTTTTCTTTTCTTTCCTTTTTTCTTTTCATAAACTTAGTTTTTTCTCCTCAATCTTTTTGTCTTTGTTTTCCTTCATGTGATATCTTAATAAATTTCATAAGCACAATATACTTTCTTTTTTTCTCTCTAGTACAACCCTAAGAAACACCAATTACATTGTCCCACACACAAAATACAATGTAAGCATCCCAGATTCCCAGCGCTAATTATAGAACCTGAGTAATAAGAATGACCCTGCGATCATAGTCAGACAAAAGTCAAACCTTATCTCTGAAGTTTAACAGTATTCATTCCAAAACAAAACAAAAAGCACCATCAAATATATCATAGTAAAATAATACAATGAAAAGAAGCGTCTAGAATTCAGTTCAAGACCCATTCAACTAAAGTTTCTATTGACACAACTAATAGAATTACAGAATGCTTCAAAACCAGGCAAAATTAACAGATGATGGAGATATTAATTGAATAGATAACCTAATTTGGGACAAGTCTGTTATCCCTGGTGATAAACAAGGGCAATAAATTTCAGACCAATCCATACTCAGTTAGGTGGTTTAATAGCCAATTTGTAAGTTATCGGTTGAAAGATTGGACCAAACTATTTGGCAGATCAGTTATTGGTTCAACCAATCAAACCAGAAGGTCTGTTTCGATTCACATTCACGCAATATGGGCTAAATAAGACTTCTAAATAAATACTAAATATAGTTCATAATAACCAAATCATGCCTAGTCATTTAAGTTGATTAGGAAAAGACAAAAGGATTTTGCATCCAACTAAAAAAGAGTAGTAGGATGCAAACTTATGCATAAATAAGGTAGAGAAGGGAAACCATGATTCAAATTGAAAAACTAATGATGATGATGATAAAAAAAAGAAAAAAAGAAAACAGGATAGGATGATTCATACATTGCCAACAAAAACAGACCGAGAATCTGCCTCCTCCTTGTTTGCCTGAGAAGCAGCTGAATTAGCAGGATCTGCAAAACAGATTCAATCTAGAAGTTGAAAAATAATAATGATCCAACTCTATTTAGATAGTAGTCACATGATTTGGTAAAATTAATAGACCTCGCAAAAGCATACTTCAGCAAAAAAACATTTTATTTTACATCATGTTTTGCCAAGATTTTAACCATAGTCAAGGAATGTAAATAGAAAAATATTTCAAATGAAGTACCTTGATGAGAAACTAAGAACTAATCAAAATTATCAATTTCAAATAGTGATATGCAGGACAAACCCAAAAATGCTACAACGATATAGCACATAGCAGGAGAACTGCTATTGTCCGCAATTTCCCGCAGAAACATGAGTTTAAAGAGATTTTTAGTCAAGCTCTGGCGTGTTTTAGGTTTTATCAATAATCACAAAAGATGAGTTTAAAGTGGCTGTTATTCGAGACCTGGTGAGCTAAGGTTTTATCAACTGTCATAAAATATGATTAAGCTTCTGAATAGCGATTGACCGAACGAGTATAAGATAAAGTTGACGAATTAAAATGAGGATAATGAAAAACCTTGAACGCTGCCAATCTCCTTATCGACCTTGGCTTGCATCTCGCGAAGCGCTGCGGCTTCCTCTTCCATTTCCTTCAATCGGCGCTTCATCTCGTCGAGCTCCTTGACGGCGGCGTCATCGTCGGCGGCGGACATGTCAATGTCTCCTTCCATCTCTCCCTCGTCAGGGATCTCTCCTCCGTACACCTCGTGCTCTTCCTCTTCCATCTTCCGATTCTACGCAATCTGCCCTACACTCCCTACCAACCCAATTGCAATGTAAATTAGGGTTCTTGTTTTTTATTTATTTGGGGAATTACAATGTGGTGTTCCAATTCGGTGGAGTTTAGACTTTAGAATTTAGAGTTTTACTTTTACTACAGGATCATTTTTAGCATTTGCGTTAAATATTTGTTTTTATATAATTTTTTATCAATTTTGTTTTTATATATTATTTTATAATAAATATTATATTATTACATTATAATTAAATTTTATAATAAATAAACATTTTTAGTATATAAATTGTATTTTAAGGATATAACGAAAAAATTAGTTTGTGAAATAAAAGTTAATTTTGATTATTGAAAACTAATTTACAGATAAAACTAAAAGATGTATATTAAAAAATAAATATTTATTGTCAGTTTTATAATTTACTTTATTTGTAAATATTTATTTTCTAAATGTAATTCTCAATTAACTGTCAGATTTATAATTTAGGTCCAAATTCAAAAGGTGAATAAAATGAACTTGAGAGAATATAAGACACTTCATAATAAACAAAAATGTTATATGTATAGAGAATTTTGGATTTTATTATTTTTAAATTCTTGATTTAAAAATATTTTCAGTTTAATTAATTTCTTTAAATGCATATTATTTTATTTATTTGAATTGACTCGTCCCTCCTTATAATTTATGTCCAAATTAAGAAAAAAAAGACAATCAAATGAACTTCAAGATTTTGTAATAATGTTTATAAATAAATATAAATAATATAGACTTTTTTTACTAAAAGTGTTTTAGCGGGAGATTTGGATCTAATTAATTCTAACTTTTGTATTTGGAAATAATTTAGTTAACTTATTTCTACAATTCTTTAATTTTGTTATTTTATTTGAAGTTACTTGTCTTAATCATCCTAGTTGACCAAGTGAATCTAATAAGTCTTATAAATTCTTTAATTCTTGTTTTTCATTCATTTAGATTAAAAAAAAAACACATCCATAATCGATACAAATAATTAATAATAATAAAGTACTTGCAATAGATCCATCTTTTATGTTGTTTTAGCTCAATTTGGGTTTAGCCAGCCAAAATCTTATATAAATAAGGTTTTTCGCCATACTTGAACCTTATTTCATAAAACCAAATTGAACATTGGCTTTGAATTATTATAAATTGCAACACATATTAAGTATTTATCTGGATCAATCTAAACCCACTTGATGAAATATAGAATTTAAATTTTAAGTTCTGAACATAACTTTAATCCATTTGAGCTTAATTCACAAAAATATCAATATAGTTTGGACCTTATTTTAGAAACTTAAGTTTAATCTAAACTTTTTAGCCTAACCTATTGGAGACTATGACTTACATCCAATTAGGATCAACTTCACTTTAATCTTACCCAATGAAATATCCGATTTCAGATACAATTTTTTTAGCACAAGTTAAATGAAAATTATTTTAATCTTATTTGATAATGGTCAATTTAAGTTTAACTAAAAAAACAAATAATTTGAAATTTCATTGAATTTATATTGTGTTTGAGAAAGCATTTCAGTTAGTCTCTATTTTTTTTTTACTAATTGCAAAATTTATTTGACTATTCAGTAAACAAATATTTTTTAGTAACTTATTAATAGTTTTACATATATTTTGAAATGTTTTTTTAACTAGTGTTTTTTAAAATACTAACTTATAACTTTTTATATTTTCTTTTAGTTTTATCCTAGATATATTCATCCAATTTTCTAATTACCTTCTTAAAATAAATCATGATTTTATTTTATTTTTGTTATTTTATATTTTTCAGATATTTCAATAATTAGTTTTTTTGAATACTTATAATTTAAGAAATTAGATTTTTCAGCTTTCAGCTAACTATTAATTAGTTTTACTAAACATAAAGTTAATTGGAAACTGAAAAATTAAGCATTTACTAGTTAGTTTTTAGCTAGTTATTCAACTAATTTTTTCTACTTATTTTTAAAAATAAATCATAATTTTATTATTTTCCTGTCATTATATATTTTTTAGATACTATAATAACTAATTTTGTTAAACATTTATTATTTAATAAGCTAATTTTTTAACTTTTAATTACTAAATTTTAACTATCAATTCACTTTTTAACTTCTACTTAACTTTTTCCCTTAGTTATGTTAAATATAACTTAAATCTAATTGATGAAATGTAAGATTTCAACTTTATAATTTGACAACAAATTAAATGTAAACTTTTTCGTTCTATTTAACCTAACTGTTTATAATTTTTCTCTCCTCAAGCGTTATTTTCCTCTCTCAAATTATATCTAAATAAAAGATTAAGTTTAACAATATTTTTTTTGGACTATGAAATATTCATTGTTTAAAGATGAGTATTTTTTTTCAAATATAAATTATTTCATACTCAAATTTAAGGTTAGAATTTGAATCTTGAATTATTTAATTAAGAGATTAAAATTACTATATATTAGTAATAATATTTATTTAAAAATAAAATAAAAATAAAATTAGTTTATCTAAAAAAATAATGTTGTGAATATTTTAAATAGTTATTTGCAACATTAATGTCATCAGTACTAATCAGACAACTCACCCGAGAAATCCGCAACGCGTAGACGCTGCGATCGCTCGAAAGTAAAAATAAGAGCTGTCCTCAACCGTTCTTCCTCTCATCTTTCATTCATCATCAATGATCAAACACCCAACAACCTGCCACTTCTCTCATTCATTGGTGGGGAGACGCTTCTTCATTCCCACCTCACTCGTGCACGTGTCACGTGACACGTGTCTCACCCCTCCTCTCCAATAATCATACACGTAGTGTACCATAAGAGTTTTTTTTTTTTCAATCTTACTATTATTTCCATGTAATATTCACTGTTAAAAACTTGAATTATATCCCCTAACATGATTTTCTTAAAAATTAAAATTAAAATTCTGAATCACTTAATTAAAAAACAATAATCAATATCACTTAAGTGTGAGAGATACACAATAAATAATAAATAAATAAACAAGTAAGTGTTCCTTTAATCAAAAAGGCAATAACAAAAAAGAGTGTAGCATTTAAGTTTTAACCTTAAAGCGAAAGAAACAGTACATATATGTGTATGTGTAAGTAAGTAAGTTGAAGATATATTATTGTGATTGTGAACAGAAAAAGTGTAGTGGGAAATGGCAGGTGCGGGTGCAGGAGGAGGGTATGGGGACGCGAACCAGAGGATAGACTACGTGTTCAAGGTGGTGCTGATAGGGGACTCGGCGGTGGGGAAGTCGCAGATACTAGCTCGGTTTGCGAGGAACGAGTTCAGCTTGGACTCCAAGTCCACCATCGGTGTTGAATTTCAGACGAGGACTTTGGTTATCGATCACAAGACCGTTAAGGCTCAGATCTGGGACACTGCCGGCCAAGAACGGTACTCTATAACTTCTTTTCCACAGTTTCTTAATATTGTTAGTTTTGGCTCGAATCTGTTAATTTGCGTCACCGACGTCGTTTCGCGCGTGATCTGATCGTCGCGGCGGAGGATCGCGTGGATTTGTGTTTTAACTAAGGTTACTGAGCTGATCTATTGTGATCATTACGTTGTGTATTGGTAATTGATATGTGACTGAAGCACGTTCAGGAAAAAGAGACGGTATAGATTATAGAACATGGACAAGGATGAGTCCCGGGACTTTACCACGAAACAAGGAAAATTCTATCCAATAATATTCATTAAGTGGAAAGGAAGTTTCTTATTGCTACCAATTCGTGTTCCACGAACACTATATGTTGCTGATCACCGTGATTTTCGTTAATTTTGAAAAAAAAAATATTTATTTATTTTTACAATTTAACCAACTATATTAAAACATTTGTTTCGTAAAATAATATTTTTTCTTTCTACAAATTTTCGTACCATTTAGTATTGCTAGAGTGGAAAACATACGGCAAGCCGTTTTGTAGTTTACTGTCATTTCATTGATCACTTCTTTGTCTCCTCCATATTTGTGGTTAAGGTTTTAAATTGCAGTCAGACTCATACGTGCAGTTTCGTTGTAATATTTTATATTGCGAAATATTGTTAACAAATCTGGCTTATATGGTCACAATTGCAGTAGTAAAGACCAAAAACCTTAGATTTTGGGACTGTAGTTGTGATTGCAAATAACTTTATAAAACCTTGAATAAGGTTTTAAATTGTGGTGCATGCAGTTTTGTCACAATCCTGAATTTTGTGAAAAATTGTTGACAAATATTGTTAATATGGCTGCAATTGCAGCAGCAAAGACCGGAAAAATCTTGACCTTGTGGCTACAGTAGTGATTGTGGACCATTTTCTGGTTGTGAATTAGAATTAGTTATTTGTACAGATGACTTTGAGGTGTGAATGTGGTCTCAGATTCTCAGTTACCGAAATTGCCGGGATGCTGTTAATTTTCTCACTCAGTTTTTTGAAGTTCGCAACGGTATTTTTTTAGTAAAAAAACTGCAGTGGAACGAATTTCTGGTCACTATGCCATTGTGTTGCTGCCTTTTTTTTTTTTTTGTGAATGATGCAGTTATTATTAAAACTCCCGTTAGATTTAATCTTGCATTTGCATTGCTGGTTGCTGCTATTGTCTTTTCTTTTTTGGTCGACCGTTGCTGCTATTGTCTAATCTTTTATGATAAATTTATGTCAAGGAATTGATACTAATGCCTTTCGATAAATCGTTATACAAAGTTGCTGACTTTCAAGCTGATGCATCTCTGCCTTTGGTTTTTCTTGGTCGACATATAATACTCTACATTCTCAAGCTATATGACAGATAATAAATTTGTAAACGAAAGGAAAATGCAAACAGAATTTGGAACATCGCATGCATGTGTAAATTTTGGTATTATTTTGTGATGGGATTACCACTGATGGTAATGCATGAATTATTGCATAAGTTGTTTAATGTGATATGATATGACGTTTTACAGAGTATAGAGAAATTAGTTGCTTAAATTTGTAAGGAAGACATAGAATCTCATTAAGTTTCCCATTTTCAACTAGCAGTCACCATTCTCCATTTATTGAGATTTTAAAATAACTCATTTTCCAATATGAAGTACAACAAGCCTCAGTTCAAAACCATTGCCTATCTTGAGATTTAGAGCACGCAGACAGAAGTCAGAACAAGCTGCGATGGACTATCCATGAAATTGGCTGCATGGGCAATCTATGCAAATGGTTCATACTTGAAGAGTGCTTTGGGTATCTCAAAATATTATTTTCACCATCTATCTTTTAATTTTTTTTATCGGCCTTATTTTCACAATTTATCATCTCAATCTTTCAGAGACTTTATTATTATTATTATTGTTATTATTATTATTATTTTGAACAGCTTTTATTATTAGTGTTGTTGATTCTTCAAAAACTTTAATAATAAGTGTTTTAGAACTTGTCAATTTTGATCAAGTAGCTTTAGCACGGGGCATCATTTAGTTAAATTGTACTTGCTAACATAATTAGTTTGGACATGCATTCCTTTTTCTCACTTGTTAGTAATCAACAGTGTAGAATAGAACTATTTTTTCTTGCATGCAATTATATCTAGTTAGTGCTTCTTCACATGATTAATTACGATTATTTCTTATCATGTCTTGGTGGTTCGAATGGTTGGCTTAAAGTACATTAAATGCCAAATTTCAGTTTAAACTAATATTTCATTTTCAATGGTTTATGATACAGATACAGAGCAGTTACGAGTGCATATTACAGGGGTGCTGTGGGGGCAATGTTGGTTTATGACATCACTAAACGCCAAACCTTTGATCACATACCACGTTGGTTAGAAGAACTGCGCAACCATGCTGACAAGAACATAGTCATCATTCTTACAGGCAACAAATGTGATCTTGAGAACCAGCGTGACGTACCCACTGAGGATGCAAAAGAATTTGCTGAGAAAGAAGGGTTGTTTTTCTTAGAGACCTCAGCACTAGAAGCAACTAATGTTGAAACAGCCTTCATAACTGTCTTGACAGAAATATACAACATTGTCAACAAGAAGAACCTAACTGCTGATGAAAATCAGGGAAATGGGAACTCAGCATCTTTGTCTGGCCAGAAGATTATCGTTCCAGGCCCTGCACAGGAAATCCCTGCTAAGAGGAATATGTGTTGTCAATCATCTTGACTTTATTTATAATTTGTTTCTATTTAGTGTATTTCATGGTTGTGTTCTTATTACCAAATTTTAAAGGTTTGGCGCATTGCTTTTTTTGTACATTTAAATTTAATTTGATTTGGTTGGCGAGTTAAACATTAAAAATGAAAGTAGATACAAATTGCTTTTTTTTTTCTTCTTTGAACAATTGCTTGGTTCAATATACATGAATTTTGTAGGTGAAATGGGTGGACTTGGAACTAATCGAATGTGAAAATATCATCATTCGTGCTTATAGTTCGAACATTGCTGTATTTTTCCAATGGGGTCATCTGGTAAGCCCATCCAATCTTAGTAGAAGGTTTGCACAGTAAATTTGTTATGATAATTTATTGTAAATTTGTTAATTTTAATAATAATTATTTTAAAAATTATATGAATGATAACTTATGATTAATAAAAGTGTAAAATTATTTGACAATCTTAATACATAATTATTAAACTTTAATTTAAATTAGATTTGTTAATTTACGTAAATATGATAAATTTTGATTTTATTCTTTTAAGTCCTTGTAAATTTTAGAAGTTTTAAAAATATTTTTATAACTATTTATTAATAATGCCATGCAAATAAATATGTCATATCACATGCCATCTTAAAGTGATTGTTATATGATATGTTTGAAAAATTATCACTTTAACGTTAAATAACAAGAGGTTATTTTAAAATTTTTCATACATCATCAAGTACAAATTTATAGTCGAGAAATTAAAAATATTTTAAATAATTTTAAAATAATTATTATAAAAGTTAATATTTTTATGCATCACAATTTATATTTAAATGATAACATAATTCTATTAAATCATTTGAAAAATTAAATTTATGAAGATGGAAAGCAACATTTTTAAAAAATATTAAAACAAAAAATTAATCCATTTTACATAGATTAAAGATAAATCTAAAAGTGAATTTTACTTTTATGGCTTGTTTGGTAGTGTTGAAGAGAAGGAAAAATAAAAGGAAAATTGAAGAAATGAAGGGATGTTGGAAAGCATGACTCGTTTGGTTTTTTGGAAATGAAGGATTGAAGAAATAAAAAGGTGTGGATCTTAAAGAGAGAGAGAGAGAGATTGTGTTGCTTATTGAAAGAGAGTTTTGACTATAATCATGGACTATATAATTGATTTTGTGTTGGAATATAATAAAGTTGAATATTGACTTTACCTTTTCCCTTAACACCTAATCAAATCAATTACACTCACACTCACTTAGTGGGTGTTTGGTTTGAGTTGAAAAATTGATTTTGGATATTTTTTTTTCACATGTTTGATTTCATGTTTGAGAAGAATTTAAAATTGATTATGATCCATAATTAATTTTGAATTGGAGTAACTTTAAATAACTTTTGCGTTAAATTCAAAATTTTGTATTAAATTTTACTTTAAACTTAATTTTATAATAAAATATTCAAACATAAATCACATCACTTCAAAATCAATCTTAACCAAAATAAATTCTATTCAAAATTTATTTTGACAACGATCCATCCAAATATGCACTTAATCAATCATCCTCTCCCCAACACCTAATCAATTATCTCCTCCTCTCCAGCCAACCAACCAATCAATCAATATATATATATATATATATATATATATTTTTTTTCTTCTTTTGGACCTACTTCTCCCTCTATTTCCTTTTCTCTCTGCGAAACATACTTAGGAGTGGTTTGGTTGCAGTTAAATGTGTGAACAAAAATGGTGGTGTTTTGATTGCAATGAGTCGTTGAGAAATTTAAAAAACAAAACTAGTGGGATCCATAAAAAAAGTTTCCTTGCCAAAACAGATTGAAGATGAAATTGTATTGCATTCAATGTGCTAAACAAACAAGTCTTCTCCTATCTCATAATAATAATATTTTTATTTAATGTTATTTTTTTATCTATCAAATCACTTAAATTCAAATATTTTTCTTTTATTTCATTCTATTTCTCTTCAATCAAATTACTTTTATTTTTATTTTATTTTATTTTATTTCTCATCTATTTCTCTTATTTTCTTACATATTATTTTTTTTCTTCACAACCAAACACATCCTTAATTTGTCAATTTGAATAGCATGTTTGTTTTCCCATCACGTCCACTTCAATCCACATCTATATTAGCTTCTACGTTTATTTTGATATTTGACGTCATTTGAGCCACTGACCCACGAATTAGATGCAGTAACAAACATGCATTGAATTTGAATGCATCGCGCCAATAAGAATTGATTTCAACTACCAGCAACCTAGTATGTCTAGACCTGTCAGAGCCAATACTGTATGTCCAACGGAAAAGTACGTCAAACATTGCACTAGAGTTGTTAACTACTATAATGGACATTCTAAGCATCTAAAACTAAAAACAAAACACATTGTAGCTAGGAGGCTACCTAGATATAATACATGTTTGTTTCTCCGGTTAAATTGCGGCAGCATGCAGCATGAAGCCTGAGACCATTTCACCACAAACGTAAGGATATTGTTGCTTCCTAAAAAAGGAGGTTGGTCCCAACATACGTTCGCACCGGTGATCCAAACACGCTTATAATTTTAGAGTTTATTCCCGTAGTAAAATAAACGGCATCTGAGTTCGACTAAAATCTACCAGTTACATGATGCGCGAGGGACGACTTTATAAAATTTTCTCATGTTGAACCTCTAAAGTCTAAACCATACAGCAACAGAGTTTCTCAGAAGCAATTTAAGAAACCAAAACTATAAATATGGACCAGCATCTGTCTATGAAAATAATGACGGGGTTAACAAAAACAAGCAATTTTTTCACTATCGTTTCATAGGTGAAGGGCAAAATCACCATTTCTATAAATGACAAATAGCACAAATATCTGTTAGAACTTACAACAGGGTAAAGAATATCTGTTAAGTAGTCACTTTAACTCAGTAGCTTTCACACATCGTCATCATTTTCCCTGTTCAACTCTTGCACAGGCTGAACTTCTTCCACATCATTAGAGGAATTGTCCAAATGCCCAGAGGAGCCCTTTTCAGTGTCAAAACGTATTAAAAGCCTTTCCAGTAGTTCTTGGCAGTCCATTGCAGTAACCATCACTGACAATCTCGCCCTACCCTTCCAGCATCCAATGGCTATCGTTGACTCATCCACTTTGAGAGACTCTGCAGCAACTGTTTTCCCTGCAGAAAAAGATCCTATAAACAATTATGTTGATGCCAATGGGTATTAAACTTCTCTATGGCGTGGTGACAGATACATACCTATACACATAATTACCACACAACAGCCTGGCAATAGGTTTGCTGCCTTTTCACCAAACTCGGCATCAGTAAAATCTTCAAACTTTACTTCTTTGTTCTGCAGAAGATGCTTGAAGTCTGAGGGAGATGCATGCAGAATCTGTTTGGTTATGTATGGAAGAATAAGGGGCAATCCTTCAGATGATATCCGGAAAGCACATGGTGCAGAGCTACCTTCTCGCGCTGTTTGTCTTTCCTGTAAGATGAAAGTATATTTCACTCAGTCATAAGAATTAATCAAAGCTCGTTTATCACAGACAGTCAAGGACTGACCAATAAATATTAGTAAATGGTGCAGATTGTGCCAATAACTAACAGAATGCATGTCACTTGCAATATCCTAGAATATTCCAAAAAGAAATTTGGTATGCAAAACAGTCATACAAGAATTATTTATTTATTATATTACATAACTAATCCTTACCACCATATGTCATAGTTAAATGAGCAAATGACTATAATCCATACCCGATTAAAATCAACATGAATTTAAAAACTGTCAACAAAACAAAAATAGAAATAAATGCCTAGGTACGGAAACAATTTATGAAACGACTCAGAAATACTATTCTCTAACCATAAACAATAGTACAGTCTACTGACTTCTTTAACATCAAAATGTCAAATAAATTATACACTTCACTTTTACTAATCAAATTCTAACTAAATTTGTTGCCCTTGCCTATATCAATCTCCTACGACTGTATGATTATCTAACTAATGTTTTTGGAGTGCTTCTAATGAAGAAATTATTAACATCAACATAAATTATTTTGACAATTAGTATCACGGAGGATAAATAAATCAATCACATAAAATATAATACTAACAAAAACAAAAATATCTCTTAAATTGAGGATAAGTTATACTTACAAACATCTTCATGCCAATTGATGTTATTTTAAGTTGCTGCCCAACTTTGAAGTTCAACTCAAGAACATCCTTGACTGACTTGGAGATATAATAAATTCTTTTCACATGATTTGTATCACTGTTTCTTGTAACAAGGTGACCGTTGAAAGGAAAACGCTCATCAATTCCATAGAAATCCTTTATACTATTAATAATTGTTTCATCTTTGAAAAAAACAACAGGGTCAACACCCCTCCATTTGCCTTGAATTTGTAGCTTTCTTTTACCTGGAACCCTCTTCGTTGTGTTTTGTACATTATCGGGCTCTCGAGTTTCCTTGGAATTCTGTTCTTCACATGTAACAGGACCAACTTCCAAATCTTCGGTAATGGGTTCATTGTCATCTACATTTTCCTCTGACACTGCATTCAAGACTTCTTCATGTGTACTTTCTGGTGAAGTAATCTGTGGTACTTGTGCATCATTAAGACTCTGGTTTGCTGGTTCTACATATTGCTCGTCAATCTTTTTTTTGGTTTGTTCTGTAATTGCTGCAAGAAAGAAAAATAAATAAAAAACCTATTATGGCAAGCAAAGAAAGGTCTGTGACAAAATGAACATAAAAAAGGCAGAAATGGAAACTTGGAATTATTTTCCCATGTTCTCCAAAATTTCCTAATTATCTGCTAACAGAAACAGAGAGAGAGATAGAAACAAATGTAGTCAGAAGAAAAACTACCTGGCAGAGGAGAAACTTTTTGCAGTACAGCAATGAAGAAGGCTCCAGTGTTCTGATCATGAGGCAGTATCCTCATGCAATGCTCTAGAGGGAAATCACAAACTTCCGCGGCAGACTCGGACATCACAGGATTCTCTACTGCTTGAACACCATCTCCAGCATTTCCGTTAATACCATTAGTAATGCCCTCTGGGTCAACACTACAACTACTATCAACAAGATCATGATGGCCTCTGCCAGAAGGAAACATACTGGAAAGAATTACACTTCTACGATACTTAGGAACATCTTTATAAGAGACCAACCAAGTGCCCTTGTCATATATCTGCATCTCCAAAATCAAACACCTTTAAAAAAAATTAAATGCATGCAGCTACAAAACAAAGTTAACCCCTTCCACATTTGAAGCCACAAACAGAATCCAAAGCAGAACCAACAGCTTCTATAAGAATGCAAGGTCAAGTTGGATAAACTTAATTTTCTGTTTAGAAAGTTTAAAACTTGATTCTATACCATGGACATGAATGTTGGTATAACTTGACGGACATCCAACATATCAAATAGCAGAAATTTGATTAGAAAGAATTCACTACCAGTCACATTAAAAAAAAAAACAAATCAGCAAAACAGCATTTCAAGTCCATCAAAATTCAAATAGCAAGGAATAACACAACTGATGAAACAAACATTTTCAGCCTGGCCTGCACCAAGTTTCTTTTACCCACAACTACCATAAGGAAAGTACAATACATTGGAACACTGAATATCATCCAGAGGAAAGAACAGAGGAAAATAAGAAAGCCAACCACCCTTAACACTGTCAAATCACATAATGTAAGAGGGCATTGTCTCCAAGAGAATCCTCAAAGATGAGATACACACTAAAACTTTGGGATGTATAGGTAGGGAACATATTTATTCGTTAATATTACATATATTTTCTTCAAAATTCTGACTTCTTAACAAATAAATGGTAAGTTGGTCACAGCAAACACAAACCTTCCATCTCTTGAGACCTGGCTGACGAATTAGTTGTGAAAGCTCACTAGAAACATCAACAAGTTTGACAGACCCTCCACACCTCCGCAAAACCTGCAACATGACATAGAAGAGGGCAAAAAGAAAAAAAGAATTGAGCAGTGCTTCTCTTTACATTCTCATTTGTCTTTTTTTAAAAGAAAAATGCTTTTTAGTTAAAAAATATACTAAAAAAGTTAGGGGGTGTTTGGTTTGGTTGTTTTCTGTTTTCATTTTCACTGAAAATAGAAAACGGTGATGAAAATGTGTTTGGTTGGATTTCTGAAAACATTTTCAGTGAAAATGAAAACAGAAAACAACCAGAAAATGAGAACAATAAAATTTCATTTTCAGTGTTTTCAGTTGAGAACAGAAACCTCATTTCGAATAAAATGAAATTGCGGTGGCAATGAATATAATTTTAAGCAAATCATAAATTTTCAGTATTTTTATTTCATGAAAACAGAAAACAAGAAGTCAAACCAAACATGCTTTCAGAATTCTAATCTTTTGAAAATGAAAACAGTTTGCAGAAAATGAAAACAGGAAATAAAAACAAAAAATGAAAATGCAAACCAAACACACCCTTAGTTTTTCCATAAGCTAAAATCTAGAAAGAATCGCTTTTGAAAAAAGTGCCAAATCCTGCACTAGATTCTAGCAAAAACATCAGTGGTAAATAAATACTCATAAACTTAATTCACTGATTATCAGTCATAAATTACCACCCAAAATATTTTTTTAAAAATGTCGGGAGTGAGATGGAGAGAAATAATTCAAGTAACATGGGAGAAAAAGCATTCATTTATTTGTGTCAGGAAGTGAAAGGCAGAGAAATAGAATTGCTATGCTGCAAACAGCCAAACCAGTGAATGAAGAATGGGATGCTTTTGGAGTAGAGAGGAAAAGAAACAAAAAGAAAAGGTGGAACAAAACTGCCTAGGTCATATCCTGCTGTTGTGGAAACAAATAGAATTTGCAAGCATTTACCCATTTTTCATTATTTTTAGAAGCAAGTACCAAAGGCTTGCCTGTACCAAGTACATACATGATACAGGTACACCTAAGAAATCAAACCATGCTTCAAATCAATTTAATTAATCTTTTTGTTGATATTAATATGTCAAAGCACTTTTAAGGGGAAAGCTAAAAAAAAGTACGGCTGCAACAAAGTATAGAGCTTTCAAGTTAAGATTACCTCAGCAACCACAGCTTCATTCTCAATAGGATTCATTGAGCATGTTGAATACACCATTCTTCCACCAATTTTAAGTAGAGATAAACCTGAGAATAGCAGTATTCAGTTAATATTGACAAAAACATCTTAGATAAATATCATAAACCCTAGTTCATTTCTACTTTTTAATTAGCTAAAGACAAAAAAACAGCAGTAGTTTTTTTACCACAGTATATTTGTTTATTGAAGTTTTAGAATGAGCAAAAGAGAAAATCAATTTAAAGTACATAATATGAAACTATTCCTTGGTGTAAGAATGTTTGTCATCTTCAGAAGACACATAATAAGCACGATAATGATACATTGAGAAATGAGGAGTGGTAGTAACACTTTCATTCTTACACATTATTATTGCTTTCCAACAAATTTCAGTCAATAAAAGTGCATTAAAGAAATTGACGGAAGGTCATAAGCCTTTGTAAGTATATGTCAGGAGAAATAAGAAATAGGTTTTAGCAGTAATTCTCACTATTTCTGTGCTGAACTGTTACGTGGAAGTTATTTGTGTGATTTATTTGGCAGTTATTTGTTAATTGTGGGTTTTATGTGTGTTCTAGAAGTGGGGGTGGATTATTCAGAGTGTAGTTTTGTTGCTTGCTTTATATCAAAGGAGAATACTTCTTGAGAAAAAACCCTTGTGTGCTTAGTGCCTGTACAGCAAATCTGGTCATTAAAAGTTTAAAACCAGATTTTTTCTGAAATACAATCACTATTTTGTGTTTCTAAATTCTTGAAAAATTACTGGTCTGGTCCTTCAGGCTCAATATAATGCAAGTGTGTTCTCTTTCAAAGAATTGGAAAGAAGCACAGAACAATAAATTACAAAGCAAACTTAATCTGGAAGCACAAATAGTTTCACTTAATGATCCTTGTCAATTTAAACACACACAGTCAAAGACAGATCCAAGGGGGGGGCAAGCAGCACCCCCCCCCCCCCTCTCCCATAGGATCCTTTATGTATATATAAGAAAGAAAAAAAATTGACACCCCCCCCCTCCCTGATACACTCCTGGATCTGTCCCTGCACACAGTATAGAGCAGCCAAGTCACCATGAACATCTTGTAACTAAACCTAATTGCCCATGCTAGACAAGTCTAGTTGAGTTCAATTTATAATCATCTGCTAGTTAACAAAACTCTAACAAGCATATCATAGACTTAAGCAAGGATTTCTAGTGATTAGTGAAATAATATATTGCCTAAAGCAAATGTCTTGAACAAAAGGTCAATGTGAGACAACCCCTGTTGGCTATTACTAATTTTCTAGCTGAAAAAAAAGACTAAGATGATGGCACCATATAAGGAAACAGAACACAAGACTAATGTTGGCAGGACCTAAATTAGAAACAGAAAGCAATCAAAAAGCACCTCGCATAGCAATTAAAACTTGTAGGCTGTGAAGGCCATGTCCCATCCCTGTGTTCCTGCAAAAAGGTAAAATAAGTATTAAAATAATTTGGAGATTGAAAAGTGGAGCTAGATAAAGGAATAAAAACTACCATTTCCTCCAGAGATCAGGAGCCTTACGAAGGGTACCATCTCCACTGCATGGGACATCACACAGAACACGATCAAATAACAGTTGGCCAATATTGTGATCTAACTCCATCCTTTCATAATTCCTGTTTAAACGGCATCCTGGGAAGTGCTGAGCTTCGTGATTTGTAACAATTAGGTTGGCTGTGCACATTCTTTTGGTTTGGTGGATCAGAAGATTACATCTTTGGACATCAAGATCATTTGCTATAACCTAATTATAAAAAAGACATTAATAAAAACTGTTGCATATGTAGCTGGCCCAATCATTACAGGTCAAAATTAGATAACTCTTTAGTCAAGAAAATCAAAATGCAGCTAACTACCAACAAGGAATAAAGGGCAAAGAAACAGATATCAACACTTTTGTAATTAAAATGGCACAAACCATTCCATCAGGTAATGATCCTGCTTTAGATGATTGGTGTATAATCTCAAGCAATTGGAACGTTTTTGAACCTGGTGCAGCACACACTGAAAAAGGGAAAGAAAAAATAAAATAGTCAGAATTGCTGAAGTTTGAATTCCAAATTAAGCAATATAAAATAAGGCTGGTAAAACAATAAAAAGTACTTTATACACTAGAAGTTGCTTACTATCAAGCACAAAATGATCTGAATGCACATCCAAGAAGAGGGGAGGAACCTATGTTTCAAACAACCATTAGAGTGACATTAGTTGAATTCTTAAAAGGTTAGAACAATTAGTAACCTACAGGTACTAAAGCATTCAAAATTTTCAAAATTCTAAAATAAAAGAAAATCACTTTGTATGATCATGAAGATTGAAAGAGTATATGAAGTGACCCACCATACTGACAGCTTCCTGTCTTGTGATATTTCCAATCTCATTTTCTAGTTTTAAGAATTCATGGAACCTGCAATGCAAGATTTAACCTAATCAAAGGCACCAATTGGCATAACATTTCAATTCATTATTTGGCAGTAGCATGTTCATGTATTTCAATTCATTATTTGGGAGTAGCATATTCATGAATTCTATTGACCTCTCAAGCGTTTGGTTCTTCCTGAGCTGCATCCGAGAAAAATTTGAATGCCAAGCGAAGTTCCCAGGGTACCACAGCAACGGCCGAATAGCCTCCGTTTCACCTCCTTCAACAACCTGCAAACAACAATTCCGTTCACAACCAAAAATAAACACTAACATAAAAATTAGAAAGAAAAAAAAAAAACAGTAGCAGGTAACATACCTCATCGCGAAGAGAATGCACGAAGTCATTCTCCAATTGAGAACGAAGGTCGTCGGAGAACTGGCTACTGCAATCGCGAAACAAAACGACATGTGAATGAGAGAAGAGAACAATAGAATAGAATGTAGAGGTTGGGATTGTTAGTTTGACCTAGAGTTGATTCTGAAGGTTGCGGGCAATGGAGTTCTGAGAAGTGCGACGAATTGGTCCCAGTATTGCAGGTCCACTATTCCCTGCTCTTTGTAGTAGAAATCAAAAGCGGCGTTCTCAGTGGCGAAGGGAGTCCACGCAGGATTGTTTTCGGTTGAAGAAGGATCGGGATCCGATTTGGAACGCTTCCACACGTTCTCTCTGCTCTGGCGGAAGTGTTTTCTCTGAGTGCGTGATCTGCCTCCTCTCCCGCCACCACCCATTGTTGTCGTCGCGGATTGCTTCTGATTCTGCTTCGCCGGACAGTTACGCCGTTAGGATTTTGGTAGGGTTTTGGCAAAACGTGTGGTTCAGTAATTGATTGGGCTTTTCTGCCTTAACACCTGACCCAAATATCCCTGGACCTGCCCATCCAAACTTTTTTTTTTTATTTCCTTAAAGTTCGTTCCAATATAGAGTATTTGCGAAATAATATGACTTTTTTTTACTCGTAGTTCCCATGGTTTTAAATAGATTTTAGTTAGCTAAATACAATTGAGTGTTTTTTTTAAAAGAAAAAATACAATTGAGTTAATTATATTTCCCCTCGTTTTTAGTCGATTTCCACTTTTAATCCCTAAGAAAATTGACTGATCTTAATTCTTAAATTTTTCATCCAGATTTTTTTAAAAAAAAAAGGAGACTGAAAATATTAATATTGCAAAAAAATTTAACATGAAAAGTTCTTTTAGTTTATTTTAACAATTGGAAAAAGTAGTGAGCAATCCAATCAAACCCAATCTCGAGCTCAATTATACATATGCTTCACCACATCGAACTAAAATAGCTCACATTATTCAAACTCAAAATTTAGAATCCAAGTCATAATATTTAAATTGTTATTATCATAACAAGTACCAATATAATATATGAACTTATACATAACTACTCATTAATGTTTAAATTGTTATCATTGTAGTGAGTAATAACTTAATATGATATGATTGATAAATAATTTAACTTATAAAAGAAATGTGTTGGGAGTTACAATAATAATAGTAACAACAAATATACTACATTAACATCATATAGATAGCAGGTAATAAGATAAATAAATCATATATTTATCTGCACCAAATAATAGTAATAAAGTATAATTATTATATGTTACTGTATCATATTCTAGTCATCCAAATCTTTTAAAGGTTAAGTTTAAATTTGAAAATTCATATATCCTCAGTTTAAAAAAAAGAATCAACAAAAGGTTAGTATTTTAATTTTTAAGGAGCAGCATAATGCATCAGCATCGCTGATATTACATGAGTTGTCTAGTGCTTTTAGACGACGCCGATACAATGACAATGATAGATCAGTTATTATTCAAATGTGAATTTGTCATTTAACGTTTATAATAATTACATGAAAACGAGACATCGCAAATTATTTTACTTATATAATAGTGAGAGAAGGGAAGGATCGTGCAACAGAAATAGACCCAAACTACTATATTATTAATTATTACATATGCATGCAGTCTGGCTTGATTTTTTGGCTAAGCATTAAACCAACCAAGAAACCAGTAACATTCCCTTATTCCCACATTGGCAGATAACAAGACAAGCTAACTTCTAATAAAAGAAAAATCAATTACAGTTTACGAATAAGTTAATTTTTGAAGATTATCAAATTTTTGTAATAGAGATTATTAGTAAGATTAAGTTTCTTTTGTATAGACAAACGCACATGTTGCATTTGTTTTAACATCTTGGTATAGGCCTTCTTGTATCAGGGAAACTTTTGATTTTCTCTAACTAGGTATGCCTCATTTATTGTTGTATCATTTTGGGTTTAATATAATTTACATTTTTTTCAAAAAAAAAAAGAAAATCAAAACCATGATAGCTAGATTTTGTTTGGTTCTACCTTATCTATCTATTGTTAGATTTCAATCTAAAATCAATACAAACAACCTACTAAAATAAGAAATTAAGATGGACTATAGATTTTAATACGATGTTAGATTTCAACTTATAATCAATTGACACTAATTGATATGAAACTTCCTGACATCTATCTCGTTAAGTACCCTCTTATCTTAAACGACTTTTCAGGGAGAAATAGTGTGCAAAGTGCAAGATTGCAAGCATCATCAATATTCATTCACAATGCACAGACAAAATCACCGCTTGTCTCAATGTCATCAATGTCAGCATCCGCATCAATATCATCAAGGTCCATGCTGCCCCCAACAAATTGCTCACTAACTTTTGGGCCCTCACTCGGTTTCCTAGCCTCTTGAATTATGGACAGTATTTCTTCAATGCTTTGAGTCTCAGATGAGTCGTCATTCACATCATCATTTTGCAACACCCCTTCACTCTCGTCCATAAATTCTAGTGGCAAATTCATGAGGAACCAAGGGTGCATTTTAATCTCCGGTATGGTAATTCTCTGCTTCAAATAATGTAACCCAAAGTTAACATCATATAATAATAATAATAAATGTTATTATGTAATGCAACAAACATAAATAATTTGTACCTTTTCCGGGTTGGCCACAAATATTCGAGACAAAAGGTACCTACACTCTTTACTGATACGTACATAGTCTGGAATAGAATAGTGGACACTAAGAATTCGCTGTCAAAATTATTCAAAATAAATTAATTAATCGTGTGATTAATAATTAATTAGTCATATTACACTTGAAAACTAAAAGGGAATTCGTATTATTATTGGTTCAACTAACCTGAAGTGTTTTTCTGAAGTTTCTTGGGTCTTCTGGGTCTTCAAAAGGATATGCTCCAACCAACATCACATATAAGGTCACCCCACAAGACCAAACATCCGCGACCTAATCATTCTCGAGGATAAGAACATATCAGTGGCTAAACATTAGCTCCAAATGAGTGAAGCCACGGCTACATGATTGGAAAGGGAAAATTTAGATGTAAAGTTACCTTGCCATCATATTCTCTTCTTGACAAAACCTCTGGTGCAATATAGGCAGGGGTTCCTACAGTAGATTTTGGCTGGGAGTGCAAAACAGATGACTGAAGAAAGATAGGAACACCGTTGAGTAATTAAGAAACATTATGTTAGATGAAATTAAGTAGTAGCAATAAGTTCTTGCCTTTGAGTAACCGAAGTCACAGATTTTAAGTCGTGGTGCTGAGCTTCCATCTAGAAGTGTGTTTTCCAGCTTAAGATCTCTATGGCAAATTTCCTGCAACAAAATTACACCTTCAATTCAGCTAGTTAAAGTAGTATGACTTAATTTGAATCATTCATTGAAAAATAAACCATTTGGATTCAGATTGAACAAGAATATGGTACCATTGAATGGCAATAGCTGACTCCAGAAATCAGTTGCTGAAAGAAATATCTCGCCTATGCATGGAAAAGGAGAAATTAGTATGAAATTTTCTGTTACAAGCATCTAGGATGTGAATATATATAAAATAAAACTAAAAAAAAAAAAAAAAAAGAGTCTAGATACGATGTCCAAATTATTAGAAAGCAGCTAACAGGCCATCAACTTGCCATTCGAAATTTCACACACTAATATGTTTCATGCATAATGTACAGTTGATGCAATCTTAATTTTACTGTTTTGGAATCTAAAAAATTAAGGTAATACAATGGCCATCTTGGACAAAAGCACTATCATAAAGCCACTGGAGCTTTTCGTTATCAATTATTAGAAATGATTTAAATCTAATCTAATCTACCTCGTCCTCACTGAATCTCCCAGCACTGCATATTCTTTCAAACAGTTCTCCCCCGGCAGCATATTCCATGACTATTGCAAGATGAGTTGGAGTGAGTAACACCTGCGATGAATTATATGCCACAAATCCGCATAAAAGTCAAGATGCTGTTAGCTAACATGTTATAAATCCCACCTGGACTAGTCATATAGTTACATGATATATATAAATGAGGGACGATAAAAGATAAATAGAGCTTTGAACGAAGAAGAAACATTACATCTCCTATTACAAGAGTAAAAGAGTAATGTATATCTTCTTCTTTCAAAGCACCTATCTTTTGTTGCCTGTATACACTCTTTTGGTCATATTACTAGTTGACATGGGAGCTCAATAAAGTATAAGAGAAAGAATTTAAGAAATCAAATTGAAAAGATTTCTTGTTCAGTTCTTTACAAGATTCTGGAAAATTCTTTTTAAGGAAAACCAAAAAAATGACCCTGCATATTGAGATCCTTCAGGGAACCGTATATTGTAGAGAATAAAACTGAATTATGAGGAAGATAGAAAGAAATCATGCTTTCATAACCTCGAAATATTTGTTCCATTCCGGGACAAAATTGAATTTAGGACAGAGTTTAGGTGTATATGTCCCTGGATGCATATATATTTTCACAAAGTTGGTAAGAAGTAGCTAAAGGAAGGGAATGATTTTCTTCCGAGAAGGCAAATAATTACACTTTGAGACTATACTCATTGAAACCAAAAATGTCTCCAATTCCTTACCTCTTTAAATCTAATGATATTGGGATGCTTCAAGGACCTATGATTTATAATCTCTCTTTGCACGTGTTCATCAATCTGCAAAACCCAATAGAACCCCATTAACAAAGGACAATCCAAAGTACATATGTACAAGACTAAGGTATGACAACAGAAAAGATACATGGAGTTTGAAAATGGAACCTTGAAGCCTCTCTCAATGAACTTGATAGCATACAATTCACCACTCCATTTTTCCTTGACCAGCTTTGCCACACCAAAGTTCCCTGACCCAATATCTTTAATTATCTCATACCGTTCCATGGTTAAGCTTGCAAGCATGAATTGAACTCTATATAATAACTATCAGCAACTGGGTGTTGTATCAATTGAGGTGTGTGAGCTAGCCAATCTTTCTATCTTGCTTTGCTTATTGGACTTGAACTACTTGTTTGCGTGTAGCATCGCATCTTTTTTATGGCCTCCAAATTCCAATGCGCAAAAGTTTGCAAATAAAAGATGATTAGGTTCTGGGTTTGGATGCCCTTATTGCAAATTACAATTGGACTGTCACTATGCCTTCAGACACAGGACTTTGTATGTCAGAAATATATACTAGTATTTAGTTAGTTAGGTATAAATTTATGAGAGATGGCATATCCTTTTTCACTATTTTTTCTTGATAATCATCTTAATATCTTATAGAAAATTAACTAACATATTTAATATTTTGAAAACATCAAAATTATTAGAAATTTGCTTTGTTTAATGGTTAGAGAATATTGTAAAAGAATAAGAAACTACTAGTATTTACTATATATTATTATTATTACATCTTTTAAGTATTTGAATTATTATTTGATATGTATAAATACCATATTTGTATTATAAGTGAAAATTGTACGCATATTATGGCCTGCAATTTTGTTCATATCAGATAATAATACTCACATAAAGCATCTCACTAATCCGAGCATGAAGGATAAAACTCTTTTACCAAGTTTTTAATATAATTACTTTTTAAAAATGGATAAAAATACTAGTTACATTTATAATAAGATGCTTCAATTAAAAATAAAATTTGAATTTATATATTTTTTATAAAGGAAAGGAGACAAAAAAAAATGAAGTAAGACTATTGGTTGATTAAACATATGTAAAAAAGTACTGATATTATAATAATAAATATTCCTTCTATTGAAGGTTTTAAAAACAGTTTGTGGCTGTAATTTTATTGTTAAAGTTTTTTAAGTGTCCTTTTCTACAATTTTGAGCGCATTAGTCGTATTTTATGTGATTTATGATAATATTACTATCGTGAAAAATGAGAAAACTGGGACAGTGATTCAAAACCTTGTTATTATTATAAATAAAAAAATAAAATATTACGAATAATATTACTTTTTGAGGGAATGGAATCTAGCTCACTTGGTTGAATAGGAATGAATAAATCTTTATATACTTTTAATATTATTTTCAATTTCTACAAATAAAAAATTATTACTTTTCTGTTTTATATATAAAAAATATTTTTATTATAATTTAAAAAACACAAGATTATTCAGTGAGATCTATTAGTAATTACACTCGTTTCTCCATGAGCATTTATTGGTGGTTGAAAAAAAAAAGTAACCATCTCTTAAACTGTTAATATAATGGATAGTTTTAAAATAAAATTAAAATTTATAACAAATTAGTTAATCTAATTATTTTTATTGATATGATGAATTAGATAATTATTTTTTTTATATAAAACTGGAATTAATAATATTTATGTTATACTCTCCGTGTTCCAAAATATGTATATTTGAAAAAAAATACTTCAAAATAAATATTGTATTTGATTTTTTAATGTTATTTTTTTATTAATACCCCTGATAGATTTGTTTTAGTTTTTTTAATCAATATTAATATTATTTTATTTCATTTATTTAATAAAATTAATTTTATAAAATTATTATTCTGTTTTATATGAAATGATAGTATTTGTTAGCTTTTTTTAAGTGTGTACAGTAGCATATTTTGGATGGATGAAGTAAACAAAATAAAATATCAGAAGATAAAAAAAGGTTACACATGGCGTGAATTCATTGGTTGAAAGTAGTAGCAGACAAACAAAGATTTTGATCCGACGATGCAGTCAATTGTTTCCAGGACCAAACGTCGGGTAAGGATAGCGACACGTACTCGCCCTTCCACGAACATGAACAGAACACGAGTCAACTGGTGTTGACCATTTTCCACGTCAGAACCGCGAGTATAGTAGGACTTTGCTACTCTCGGCGAGTGGGTGTGGGTGCGCACTACAGACAAGTAATATGCGAATGAATTTGGAGAAGCAGAGACAGGTCAGTTCACAACCATGCTTAGACAAATTTGAAGACCTTCTCTGACACCTCATTACAAATTTAGGGGTGTATTGGATTGGGATTTTGAGAGAATATTTTGACAAAAACAATCTTGAAGATTTTAAAAGATTATGTGGGATTGTATTGATTTTGTGGGATTTTAAAAGATTTTTTTTAAAAGACTTTTTATAATCAGGATTCTTAACCCAAGATTTTAATGGATTTCTAACACATATTTTTAAGATTTCAAAGTACTTTATGGATTTTTAAGATTTTGAAAGATTAATACATTTTAAACAAAAAAATAACGGAAGTTACAAAAGTGAATGAAAAATATGATAAATAAATTATAATGTTTGAATAAAGAAAATAAAAACGATAGAAATCTTAAACCTTTTAATAATAAAGTCATTATTGCCTAAAAAAATAATAACAAAGTGATTTTCACTTCATGTTCGCCTAATTATTAGCATTTTCTCCACCAATAGTAACTATGTCTTAAAAACAACAATTTTTTACTTTTAAAAAAGTAAATTGCACAACTTTTAATACAAAATTTCTATACATAATACACTAACAAGTGTCTTAAGGACACATGTTAGCATTTTCCATAAAAATCATAAAATCATTTAAAAAAAAACTATTAACAAAATAACAATAATAATAACACAATAACAATTAAAAAATTATTAACACAATAATAATAATAATAACACGCTGTCAAAAAAATAATAATAACACATTAATAATTAACATTTTAATAATAACACAAGAAAATAATAATAATAATAATGGACGTTGTAAAAAAACAAGTTGAAGAAACAGAAAAAAAAAATTATTTTGATTTGCATATACAGTACTAAAAAAAAAGCAATATGAAATCTTGATGCATATCAATTGCCATTCTTTTGATGCATATTCATTGCCTGGACGTTGAAAACAATATGAATACGAAATCTTGAAGCATATACAGCACCCTTTTCTTTTGATTTGCGTAATATATACATATAGTATGAACAATATTGACTATCGATTGCCATTAAAAAAATAGGTAAAATTGATTGAAAAGTTGTAAGAGAATGAACCTGGTAGTGGTTTGTGTCTTGTTCGGCAGGAGAAGAAAAAGTCTTTGGAAGATTATGAAAAGTCTCAAGGGTTTGGGTGAGATTGTTGAAGGAGTATTTTATGTGTATTTCTAACTAAAAAGTCTCTCAAAATCCATTCCACAAAAGAATCCATCAAAATCTATTTACTTTTGAATACCAAAAGACATTTTAAAAGTGGTAAGAAATCTCAATTGAATACCAACAGATTTTGTTGCCCTGAAAAAAAAAATCTTTATTGTCTTAATTGAATACCACAAGATTTGTTTATATTTTATAAAAATCTTGATTGAATACCACAAAACTTTTTAATCATAAAAAAGTTTTTTAAAATCCTTTGAAATCTTAATCCAATACACCCCCTTTATAAAAATCACTTTTAAGTTGTATGCAAAGATCAATAAAATCCCCCTTACCTGTTCTTTAATCTTAAGATTTGAAATAAGAAATGAAATGATTTTAAAATTAACTTATCTAAACATAGAATTCGAAACATAAGAAATTTGAATCACTGTTTTATTCAAATAAAATGCATTTTTAAAAATGAAAGGGTTTTCATTGTAATAATTAAACTTTCATGCATTTTAAATTGCTTAAAAAATGAAATTTCCTTTATCCAAAACTACCTCATTTTTTTAAATTTAAACACGATTTTATTTTTATTATTTATAATTAATATTTGATTAACCAAGTAAAAATTTTAAATGCTTTAATTTATAGTTTTATATTTAAAAATATTCATATGATAGATGTCCCTAAAAAAATATTCATGTGATGCGCGACATATTTAAAACAAGACAATAAATAATGTCTTCATAGAGGGCGTATTTATTGTATATTCGATGAATCGGGATTTTATTGTATCTAGTCTAGGCTTCATTTTTGTTGAGACATATAACATTCACATCCTGAATCCATGCCTTGCCCAGTTTTAATGATTTGTCTAATTAATTACCTTACCTTTGGAGTGTATAGTTTCAAACATCCTCTCTCAGTGGCTGATTGTATAAACGGAATTATCTTAGAAGTTAGAAGTTAGAACTGATTTTTTTTTTCTTTTCTGGAAATAAATAGCTTTTACCGTGGGTTTTTGTCTTAAAAATCGCAATACATGTGTTCTATACAAAATAAATAAAATAAAATACAAATCCTAGCTGAATTAACTTGTTTCGTGAGTCAAAACATTATGTTCATTCAATTTAACATAAAAAAATAAATGAACACAACTTGTCAAAACATTTTGTTTGAACAATTATTGTGAATATTATTGACTAATAAATGAATGATAATTGGAGTTATGAGGTTGATTTGATTGTAAAAGGAGAAGAGAGAAAGGGAAAAGTTGTAGATTCAATTTTTTTTGCTAATAAAATACTAATAATTAACAATTAATATTTATTGATAAAAAATATTGATGCTTGGATTTTTCACATGATCGTATGTGCTTATAGTGTTTTTTTCAAGTCAAATTAAAAATAATCCAATGATATATATATATATATATATATATATGACTGAATTATAAATTTGATCATTTGACTTTCATGATTTCATAAATTTTATTACCTAACTTTTCTTTTTTGTGAAATTTACTATCTAATTGTTTAATTTGTGTACATTTTATCATGGTTGACATGTTAAAAAAAATGTCAAAGAAAAAATAAAATGATGTTATTTTGTTACCAATGTAATGCTATAATAGATCGATAGATAAATCTTAATCACTTTTTTTAACACATTCTATATTATACATTGAGATATTTTCATTTTTTTGGACATCACACAAAATAATCAACTTTTAAGGGTATAATAGTGTTTTTACAAGTTTTTTTTTTTACTCTATTTTCATTTATTTCTCTTAGACTAAACAATTAAACATTTTACTTTATTATTTTTACTGTATTAGTATATTTCTCTTTCCTCTAGTTTTCTCTCTTTTATTTTTATCTATTATGTTTGTCTTCTGATAATCAAATAGAGTGTTAAGGATTGAAATTAACCATCATTAATATCTCACTTAGGCAGTTAGGCGCATCCATCATAGGTCTAGAAAATAATCATTCCACAAATCCTACCACATAATAGTCGATCGAAGTCCTAAGTCAGTAGGAATAATTTATTTAAAATAAAATAAAAACAACAATAATAATATTATTATTGCAATACATATGAAAAAAATATGAGATTAAATAAATTATCAAGTTGAATAAAGTATGAAAATATCTAGTGAACATAAAAGAGAACAAAACTAGAAGAAGAAAAAACTAGCAAACAAAAAGCAAATTTTGATAACCGCTGAAAAAATAGAGACGGATAATGTGTTCAAATTATTATAGAAATAGAGAAAGCAAAACGATTACAATATTAAATAATCTATTTATATTTTAAAAGTGAAGAGCTGCCACATCAATTATGAGGCAAAGTTCATACTTAGACAACCTCCCCAAGGGATAATGATCTTCAGACCACTCTCTCTCTTTATACATATGTATCACTGGACAAACAGGTTCACGTATTATATAAGTTCCCCCCCAAAAAAATGTACGAACGCAAAGTTTTAATATTAATTTTTATTATGTAAAATATTAAAATAAAACCATAGCTTTAATTGGCGAATAATTCTTAAAAAGCACATATAATACTAAACTTAAATTTTGTGCAACATAAACTACGTGTTTGACTATTTATATATATTTGAGTTCATCAAACAATGTGTTTATGAATCCATAAAATATTAAATGCATGGTCTTTTTCAAATTTATATTAAATAACTCCAAACTCTTTTATAAAGAAAAATATTTTATGAATAATTTTGAGTTGTTTAAAACTTGAAAGAAAAAAAAAAGAAAGATAAAAGATTGATTTAATTGATGATATAATAAAAAAATAAAAATTATTGATTGAATGTTTAAAATTTTTTATTGTTCAAATATAATCACTCTTTTATTAATTAGATTTATCTTATGGGTACGAGATTGGAGGTTGGAGGTTGAAAGTTGAAAGTTATATCATGTTTATTGAATATTTGTTTGTGTGGATTGAGTTGGAGGATAGATATAGAATTTGTTAAGTAATAAAGATGATGTCATCTTTTGTTTCTTTAAAGGTATGACTGATGTAGGTTGGACTTCTCATGCTTGTGAATTTTAATGAGTTTCTTATTTGGAGCTTAGATCACCTTTATCTCATAAAAAATTTGTTGGATGATTAATGAAAAAAAAATATTAATAAAAAGCAAAGTATGGGATAAAAAAAAAAAGGAAGGGAGAGAATCTTTTTGGAAAGGAGGAGTAGGAATTGGGCGGTGAGTGTGGTGGGACCAGCACTGTCCTTGTTAGAGGGAAGGTGGTGGGGCCCGCTTTTTTCTTTGTTTGGGGACTTATGGAAGAAAGCCAAGGTCCAAAAGCAAGCATCAACGGTTGTGGTAAGGATCATGAGAAGAAGGAAATGTTAAGTGGGTACTTTTCTTCAACTTCGGTTTCAGAGAGAAACACTGCACACTGCACACTGCACACTGCTCCCATCCTTTTCATGGATTTCTGTGACCTTACCCGGATTTTAGTTAATAACACATGCCATTCTATCGCCCCCCTCTTCAATTTAGTCATGCTCGAATTAAATTTAATTTTTGTAAACTTAAATTTGAATTAAACTTTAGTTTATAAAAGAACGTCAAGTTTTTTGTTTTTTTTAGATTGAATTTATAGATTTATGTAAAAAGTAAAAACAGTTTATAGACAAAAAAAAATTTTCAAACATTTTTTTGAGATAATTAAACAATTCTGATTTTATTTTCAAATATATTATTAAAATATTCTACCAAAAATCCAAGCATACTATTAGAATGCTTATGCTTCCTTTATGTACATGCTGGTTTAAGTTTATAAGTTAGTTAAATATTATAAGTTGTTACTTAAAATTTTATAACTTTTTAATTATGTTATTTTATATTTTTAAGTTATCTCAACAGATAATTTTATAACTTTTAATTTTTAACTATTAATTAATTTGTTAGTTTTTTGCTAGTATTTTAACTAGTTTTGTCAAATATAATATTGACTAAATGCAACTTTAATTCAATTTATTTTTAGATTCTTAGGATTTTTCAAAAATAAATAACTATTTATCTACAATTAAACTGAAGAATATGCTAATGTCATTTTGGGTCTCAGAAAAAAAAATTCCTTCTTCCCATTTTTTTCTTAAACAAATGGTAAAATTTAGATATTTTTATCCCATGCCTTTCACTCTTCTCTTTGTATTTTCAGCTATTTATAGGTGTATTCAAAGAAACATGGTGTAGTGTAAGTTAGATAATGTGATATTACATCCTTACCAATAATTTTGAGTTCCTTACATCTTATCTCCCAATTATTCATTTCATTATTGTATGTAATGATCATATACTATGTATTGTCCGAGAAACCTCAAATTGTCGAGTGTGTAGTGAATGACTGATAGCCGATTTTTTTTAAAAGTTAACACTCTTGGATGGTGACGGCATAATCTTGAAAATTTTAGCATACCGGGTAGGAAAGCCTAATAAGATAGTCCAACCTAATTACGGGGAAAATGAAATTTGTCATAACGACTAATAATTAATTTTTAAAGTTGATATTGCAAGCCATATTATCCCTCAAATCACACGGTTTAAATATCTTGGGTCTGTAATACATGATGATGGAGAAATTGAAGGGGATATGAATCATCGCATTCAAGCAGGATGAATGAAATGGAGAAAAGCATCGGGGGTGTTATGCGATGCAAATGTACCGATCAAGCTAAAGGAAAAGTTTTATCGGACTGCGGTAAGACCGGCGATTTTGTACGGAATAGAATGTTGGGCGGTCAAGAGCCAACATGAGACTAAAGTAGGTGTAGCGAAGATGAGGATGTTGCGGTGGATGTGTGGTAAGACTCGACGGGATAAAATTAGAAACGGAGCTATTAGAGAGAGGGTTGGAGTAGCGCCTATTGTAGAGAAGATGGTGGAAAATAGACTTAGGTGGGTTGGGCATGTAGAGAGAAGACCGGTAGACTCTGTAGTGAGGAGAGTAGACCAGATGGAGAGAAGGCAAACAATTCGAGGCAGAGGAAGACCCAAAAAGACTATAAGAGAGGTTATCAAGAAGGATCTCGAACTTAATGATTTGGATAAAAGTATGGTACTTGATAGAACATTATGGCGGAAGTTGATCCATGTAGCCGACCCCACCTAGTGGGATAAGGCGTTGTTGTTGTTTGATCTCTGTAAGCCAAGTGAGAATGGGTAGTATTAATTAAATTGAGCTTTTTTTTATAATGAATGGCGTGTTATGTTTACTTGTTTAGGGGATAAAGTTAATTTAACATTATAACAGTTATCAAAAAAATTAACTGTTGACATTTAAGAGTTTATTTTATATAGGTATTTTATCATAATTTTAACTATTGATTTTTATTAATGAATTTAAAATAAAGAATACAGGTAATCATTTTTTTAAAATCTAACCCATATTCAAAATACAAAAATAAATCACTTAAAGCAATACTAGGATTCAGGCAAACAAGAATACTTTCTAAGCATCGGCCATCAAATTAAGTGTGTACTTAATATTCCACATTGCATATTCCAAGCCCAACATTAATTCTCAGAGCTAAACACTGGAAACAACATTCTCATGGCAAAATACTAACTCATATTCTTTATACTTCAGAATCAACAGCTAAAAAGTCACATAGGTTGCTTCCCAGAATGCTAGGACAAGAGGATAACATTCTTAATTGTGTAATTTTGCTTCTTATAGAAACCCATACAGGGATAACATTCTATCAGTGTCCAATTTGTATAGAGTATAAACATTATGCAAGCCTGTCTTATTCAACTACAGCGTATTCGCAGCCAATTCAATTGCCAAAACGGCTCCCATAATTTCAGCAAAAAGTGAATTGTTAATGATGATTTGGATGCGAAGAATGGTTGGCGAAATTTATGGTTGGAATGTGACTCCATTATGATAGTCGAAGCTTTCAGAAATGATGGTTTGGTGCCTTGGCAGTTAAAAAACAGATGGCTTAAATGTACAGCTTTAGTTACGCGCATGAATTTTGTTGTTGGTCACATTTTTAGGGAAGACAATGCTTGCGCAGATATGCTTGTTCCATCGCCTCTTCTTTTAATCATTTTTGTTGGTGGGAGTTTGTCCCTAATTTTTTGGTAGCTGCTTATAGTTCTAACAGAATAGGTCGTTTGAGCTACAGATTCAAATAGTTTTGCTTGCATGGGTATGGTTTTGCGCCCCATGGTCGTATATTGATCTTTCTCTCTTTTGGTTATTAATGACATCTTCTCAGTAGGCTTTGTTAGTCAGTTTTGTTAGGGTGTCAACATAGTTAGGATCACCAACTTTTCTTACTTCTAACCCACCTTTAGCTTTAAAAAAAAAACCTATAGAATATTCATCTCAAATAAAAGCATTTTTCAGTTACACCAAATTTTGCAACCAGCTTCCAGAATCACACTTTCAGCTAATATTTTGAAGGGATCACATTCTATAATCTCTATCCTCCATTTTTCAATTTGATTTTAGAAAAAAAAAATCTTTTCAAGAGAGAGGAAAATATAAGACAGCATGATATCTTTTGGGGGTAGAAGATCCCCCACCCTTATTTTTTTAAAATGCTATGTGCATTAATTTTTATTCTTATCTCACAATTCATAGATATTTGGCCCCACTATGAGGCAAAATTTATGGTTGACTGAGAATTTAAGACAATTTTTTTATAAAAAAGAAATTAAACTTTCAATGAAATGAGAAATAGTTGATAGTGTTGATAATGAAAAAATGATTTGCCTAATAAACAATTGCAATTTTTAACTTGCCATTTTACACATTACTAGTATATTTATAGTTTCACACTTTTATGAAGGAATGGAAAACTTTCCAAGGAAGAGGCAAAAAAATCTGCATGAAATTGCAGGAATTTGCAAGTTAGGGGTCTGAGTAATCAAATTGGGTCTGCCTTTTGCAATGATCTTCATGGGAGAAAATGACAAGTGTATACGACATTGGAGAAATTACTTTCTTACAACATTGTTTACAATTTCTCTTAAGATCATAAAAAAAGAGAAATATAAAATAAAATGAGTAATAATATATCAAAATGATAGAAAAAAGATTAATGGCTTAATTGATTTATGATTTATGTTTTGTTTTTCGTTCCTTCTCATTTATTTTGAGATATAAAAATTGTTGTATAAATAATATAATTTATGGTATTATGGTGAGAGAGAATCCTCTAGCTAAATATGGACGACATCAATTTACCAATGTTGTCATCCCTTAGACCTTCCCAGCTCCCTATTATTAATTCTTAAATTGAACATTTGGCTTGAAATTTCTCATTCCCAGATTTTTATCTGTAAAAATTAGAGCTACTATGACTTGTCCATCTTAACTTGCAACCTTTTACAAGAAAATTTCTTCATAGTTACCTTTTACCTTCATATGTAATGTTATTCTCCTTAAAGCAACATGAATATCATTAATATTAGGATGTGATGGATCCCCTCCAACGAAACAATGGGTTTTGTTTCCAATCTGCAACCAACTGTAAGCTGTTTGTTTCTTAACTCCTTTCTCTTTCATCAGAACCCTGATTCTATGGGCATGCTTCCAATTGCCAGCAGCAGCATATATATTAGACAGCATAACATAGGCATCCGGATTAAAAGGATCCAAATTCAAAATTATTCTAGCTGCCAGTTCCCCCAATTCCACGTTTAAATGAACACTACAGGCTGCAAGCACAGCACCCCAGATGCTGGAATCTGCCTTGAATGGCATGTCATTGATTATTTTGCAAGCTCTCTGCAACTGACCTGCTCGACTCAACACCTCAACTAAGCAAGCATAGTGTTCAGACCTTGGTGGAATACCATAATTATGAACCATCAAACTGAATAGATTCATGCTTTCACGATCTTCCCAGCATGACAACACACAGATAGTAAACTCAGAAATCAACAATTCCACCACATTTGCTGTGCATAGTAATCAGGGCATTACACACTGACAAATCTGAATCAAAGCCATGCTTAATTACAAGAGCATGTGCCTTGCTTCCTTCTTCCAGTGATGTAAGACTTGCACAGACAATGAAAACTGAAACAAAAGTCAAGTCATCTGGTTGCATACCGGTCCTGATCATCTGTGAAACAAATTCAGTGCCTCTTCCCCTCTCCCATTTTGGGCGTAACCTACAAACGGTGAATCAATTGGGAAAATATGGAATAATAAATAAATAAAAAATGTAATGACAGAGCAGAAGAAAACAACCTCCTCCTCCTCCTAGGACCACAATTTATTGTTTTTTGCTCAACAATTTAATCAAAATATGCTATAAACGGATAACGCTTTTCTAAATTGAGCTAAATTTTAGAGCTAGCAAGGAATACTCCCCATTTGTTTTTCTTAAAAAAAATACTAAAATTATATTAGAGAAAAAAAGACATAATTCTTATTGGATATAAATAATAATCGGTCTTAAAAGTTAATTACAACAAGTTCTTAATTGATAAAAAAAAGAGTATCTCTATTGAATATAACTATATTAATATTACTTATATTACATAACAGGCAGAGAGGATCTGATTTATTTTTTTCAAAAGACGTACATATATTTACAAGATTATTATACACTTTAATAGAACTAGAGACTCCAATGGAATAAGTCACAGACAGTTACGCTTCTAGTTCTAGTTGTTACTCGTTCCTTTTTTAAAATAAGTAAGATATAATGAAAGCTTTCCCATAGCAAGAGCATCTACTGGCTGATTAAAAAAAAAAAAGCAAGAGCATCTACTCTAGCATGCACTTTGGCTAGAAGATGAAGCAGCATGAAATGAGCAGACCTAGCTACATCATCGTCGCCAAGAACAGCCGTGAGATGTCTTAGGATGCCTTTGACCAAGTTGGACTTTAGCTCTATAAAAGGGTTATTCTGAAGAAAATCTTTTTTTCTTTTTTTGATACAGAGGGCAGAAGCCCCTAACCTAAGAGAGAATAAAACGTGGGAAATGAATCCCTACAAAATCACTCCACCAAACATTATGACAGTCCGGAGGAGGAGTTAAAAATATGAAGACCCAAGGGAAGCTCATGACCCTTAGCTGCTAATCTATCAGCAACATGATTACATTCACGCCAAACATGGGAAAGATTAACTTGCCAATCTTTAGCTAACCAAGATTTAATCGGCTCAATCATGGCAGCATGCCGATGGTTACTATTCTCCGGACCTTTAATGAGTTAAAACCACTGGTTTCCTGTGAATGAAACAATGAAGGCTGGGACTTTGATAGGTGGGAAATGGCCCAAAGGATCTTCAAAAATGCCCATTTGATAAATCACAATCTTCATTGTCATCCCGAAGGTCTAGATCATATGTAAGGATACCCACAAACTCAAAAATGTCATTCAATTTCAATTCAGACTCTGGAGAATCATATACAAGGAACCAAACACCAAAGACAATAACTAGAAGCCTAACTACCAAGCTTATTTCGTTAGAGTCACTAGTTCTATAACATTTTTTTAAAAACACATCTTATTGAAAAACAAAAAACACTTTTCTCAACAAAAAATAAAATAAATCACAAACACTTTTCAGTTATAAGCTAACTAACACATATTGGCGTGGAGGTTGAAAGCTTGAAATCTTAAAGCTCGGCGTACCCGTTATGATTATATTCCAAGAAACGCGATCTCTTGAAACAAAGTCCTCGCGTCTTCCATCTTCCCTTCTTTACAAAACCCAGTAATCATAGCGGTCCTCGCAACATCATTCTTCTGCGGCATTCTCACAAACACGTCCCACGATTCCTCGCACAATCCATTCTCCACCAAACCATTAATCATCACAACCCGCGACACCGCGTTCCTTCGAGGCATCGCTTCGAACAGCGCCCTCGCGCGCCCAATCCCTCCCTCCACCCTCGCGTATCCATCCACCATCGCGGTGTACGACACGACGTTCGGATCACGGCGTTGTACGACTCGGCGGCGAAGTAGCGGAACCCGTCGTGGAGGTCGTCGTTTTGGACGCAGGCGGCGATGATGGAGTTCCAGGAAACGACGTTGCGGAGTGGCATGGAGTGGAAGAGTGCTTTGGAGTGTTGGAGAAGGCCGTTTTGCCAGTAGGCGGAGAGCATGGAGTTCCACGTGACGACGTCTTTTATGGGCATTTCGTCGAACAGTTTGCGCGCGGCGTCGGCTTTCCCGGCGCGTGAGAGGGCGGCGATGTTGAGGTTCGCGTGGTACGCATCGTGAGTGGAGGAGGTCGCGAGCACGAAGAAGGAGTGGCGTTGGGGCTAAAAGGTTGGGTTTATGAGTGAAACTGAGACAAAGGCAAGTGAGCATGGAGTGTGTGCAAGTGCCACATTCCCACAACTGATTAATAAATACATATGGGCTGGGCTGTCAAAACAAATTACACTGTCATCTTCAGATAACACTCAAGGATGTTATTTAATTGCATGAACTTTTTTTTTTGTTTTACAAAAATTAAAATCAAAATAAAATAAAAAAGGTTAACATTTTTTAAATGAGTAATTCTTGGTCCACACATGACTAGTAAGATTTAGAAACATCCAATTAAAAAAATACACATCATTAAAAAAAGTATCATAAATATCTTCTTTTTTTCTCTTCTGGCTTTCTCACTCCCACACCCTCACCTCTTTCTTCTTCTATGTGTTGTAAAATTAGAGGTGCAGAAAGTACAGACATATTGTGGCTTTTTCATGGCTCTCATGAAGGCTGAAAAATGGTGATTGCTGCCATTAATTTTTGAACAGAGAGTGAAAAGAAGAAAGAAACAAAGGTTTGGGAGAGAAAAAGAACGATAATAAGATTTTTTTTTTTTAATGTTGTATACTTTTTAAGTTAGATGTGCATAAATATGATGTGTTAATCATGTGCCTATAAAAAAATTACTCTTTGTAAATGGCTATACAATATCTTTGCTATTATCCAAATTCCCTATTCAATCCAATATCCAATTAGCGTGTAGCTTAGGACTAAATTTTAAACTGAGTTGCTCAAGTTTGTTTGTATTACTCCTATATTTTAATTTCAATATGTACATTTTTTTGTTACAATTTTATTATGTACATTTATTATTTTGCAAATGTGTTTACGTAAATAAAATTGTGATTTTGAAAAATATTTAGTTATATATATCAGATATAATTATGTTGAAAATTAATGTTATCTCTTCGAAATATTTAGTCATTGTTAATATCGGCCATTATTTTTAAAACCATGTTCAAAATTTTCAATACTATAACAAATCATTATAATCTTATTATAGCTTAAGTAATAGTATTATATAATATTTTAAGTAATAAAATATAAGAAAAACACTGTATTTAATTTTAACTCATTTCACACTTCACTAATACAATGGAGTGAAAGGACGAAGTTATCTGTTTTCCCTTCAAATATAATATTTCATACCAACATATGCCACACAGCCGCAAATTAATCTCTGCCAGCAACTGGTTATCTCGAACTTAATAGAGCATTGTGTTGTGTGAGTGTGTGGCCCGTTCGTCTGTGACTGTGTGTTTCAGTAAGGCCACAGCGATCGAGAAGGATGCCAAGTTTCACACAGCACTTTTTGGTTTCTATATTGTCTGATAACAAGTTCACGAGACTGAGGAAGACATGTCAAATGATCATTGAAGGGTTAACAAGTGTTGGGATAGAATGCTTGAAAGGGAATGTAGGATTGTTTGCTGAATGAATCTGAGTCCTCTGTTGGAAGCCATCTAGGGGAAGGAGAATTGGAGCTTTGGAATGCCATTTTGCATTAAGTGAATCACTTAATATCTCTCTCGCCATTGTTGTGAACAGGGTGGTTCAGGGTGTGCTTTGCAAATATGAGTGAGCACACGCTGGACGTGGCATTGAAAGATAATAGTATGCAATGGATTTAATTAAATTTAGATCCTAGTCATGGTTAAGTGTCAAGTAATTAAAGGGTTTTTCTTTCTCTCTTTTTTAATGGTCTAAGGACGTTTTGCTGTGTGTGAAAGTTTCGTAGGAATTCTGTTTCTTGTGTTTGGGTTACATACCCTTCTACCTCTATCTAATACTAGTATTATGTGTCTTGGCTGATAAAAGAATGGAACGAATAAAGAAAGAGTAATGGTGTTTTGATAAGTTCTATATATTATTGGTTCTGGCAGAACTTACAAATTCTTTATTTTGGGAGTAACAGCAAAACCCAAAACTAGTATCAGGAAATGCAATTGTATACTGTAGAGGCAGTAGAGCACATTCACTGCCTGATGTAGTGAAGTGCCTTAGTTCTCGTTTGCTTGCATTGCTTAAGCAAATTATTGGAATTACTTAGAAGGTCCTTTTGTATGATTAAAGTGTCTTAGTACAATGACTAATGTTATAAGTTTTTCTTAGAAGGTCCTTTTGTATACCAATTTTTACAGACATGGTATTTTTTATCTCTTTTTTTCACATCATTTTTATCTTATATTTTATTTTATTTTTTTCATTTCTCTTTCTCTTATAAAATTTATAATAAAATTTTATTGTGTAAATAAAATTCCTCTTATATATTATTTATGTTCTTTTTATAAGAAATAAATTATGATGTAAAGTATACTTAACTTGTCTTTTATAACAAGGAACGGAGGTAAGGTACTATTAGATAGCTGCCGAGGCCGAGTGATCAATGGTTTATGCACCCATGTGTTCGTGTGCTTGCAAACCAACCTTGATATATAAGTTTTTCAGTGCAAGTTTAGAATAGCTTGTTTCAATGCCTCCTTTGACCTGATCAATGATATGTGGAAAAGTATCGTGTCATCACTCGCACCAGGTAATACTGATAGAGTCTATTTTTAGTTATTGCATGACGTCCTAAGAATATCTTTGCAAGTCTTTGAATGATTAACAAGTGTGGTTTTGTAAATTTTACTTTTATATTTTAAAGAAAAATTTAAACATATAATTGCACTTTTTTCTAATCTATATTAGTATTTAGAGAATAATATTTAACCCATATTTATAAACTGAAGATGGATATAAATAGTTTGTCATAATATAATATTAAAATTTACCAATAAACATTATATTGGACAGTTTTTCTTTTTAAATAAAAGAAGGTGACATGAAACACTGGACAGTAATGAACGTGATCCCAACTATTATTTATTCAAAAATATAATATTAATAAAAATGTAAATTAAGAATTAATAAATGATATAAAAATTGTGTTTGGTTTGCATTTTCATTTTCTGTTTTCATTTTCTCCTGTATTCATTTTTTGAAAATTATTCATTTTTAAAATATTAAAAGTCTGAAAACATGTTTGGTTTGACTTCTTACTTTCTTCTTTCAAGAAATAAAAACACTTAAAATGCGTTTTTAAAAGAAAATGTATTTTAAATTTATTTAAAATTATATTCCTTGTCACTGCATCTTTATTTTATCCAAAATGAGGTGTATGGATTCAACTAAAAAAACTGAAAATAAGATTTTATTGTTTTCAGATTTGGGTTAGTTTGGGAAAATATTTTTACTGAAAATAAAAACAAAAATTCAACCAAACACATTTTTATTCCTATTTTTTATTTCCAGTGAAAATGAAAACAAAAAACAACCAAATAAAACACCTCCTAATATATTCAAAATAAATTTTTGTATTAGAATATTTATTGTTTCAGAACAATAATATAATTACCATCAAGCATCAAGAGGATTAATTGTCATAAGATTACTCCAGTTTAATGCACTTGTGTTAAATATTGGTAGGAAATTTTTTATCACTCTTACTCACAAGATTGCTTTTAGAGGAAAATATGTGATAAAAAAATAATGTGATTTATTAATGTACTCTATAAAGATAAACATTATTACAAAATAATTTAAGTTATTCAAAATTGGAACTATTAGCTGCATTGTGTTTATTTAGAATTCGCTATACTCAGCTTAGTAATAAGAGTTGTTTACCGCCCCATTTGACTTTTGTGATAATCTTACAGTAATTATAAAAACAATTTTATGTATTATAAAATATCAGTTTTTACCTTTATATTTTGATTCTTCTCTTTCTCTTTAGCTTTTAACTGTAGTCTTTGTAGTATTTAGTCTTCACAGTAGTTAGCTATTTGTTGTCTATCAGATTGTATTATCATAATAACCGCATGATATATTGTTCAATGTTTCTATAAATAAATATGGTAAAACTCTAAAATTGAATATACAGGGTAAGTAATTTACTTTTGGGTTTTGACGGAATTAGTTCTTCCCAGAATACATCCTCCTCAATCAATGTTGATTCAATACCGTCCAATTCTGCTAAAAAAAGGTAAAATTGACAATGAATTCCTTTTTTTTTTTTCCCTTTTCAAAGCTATGAAGTATGAACAAATATTTAAACTAACAACTATCTTGCCACGTTACAAAAACAAAATTATCTTGCCACGACCAAACACATGAAAAGTCACCATGCACCCATCATGACCTAACCTTAACATTACAGAGCAAACCACCAAATACAGCATATAGATCAATGAAGCAGGTGGGGTCGAATAAAGCAACACAACAAGCAGAGGCAAACAATCTCTTTTTCCACCAGACAGCCCATGCCCCACAGCAAATACTCTTGTCCTGTCGCCCGAAAGGTCAACTCATATAATGTTTTGTATTCCTTTGATCTGAGAATCCTTAGCTTCCAAAGCCTGCATGTAAGCCTAACATTTTACTCGTTACTTTTTAAAGTCCCAAAATCTTATGTTTCAGTAAAGTGAAAGGAGTCAGCAACGTCAAAGTGCATGGCAAGTTGCACAACAGCAGAACGCACAGCTTCAGACGTTGGTGCAACAGAAGACGGTAGATGGGGTAAACAAAGTGGCAGGTACAGTTCACTTTCCTCAGGTGGGCAGAAAAAAGATATCACGGATCGGCAGAATATGAATCTGTACATAAAATGATACCAACATGTCATACAGCAAGCCCATCCAATAACTTAGATTTAATAGCGCTTGAAGTCCAAATAGCAGTAAACTTTGTGATTCTCCAAAACAATCACCAATTAAAACAAATAAGAAAAAGATTACATTGGCTAAAAACTAGAGAGTAAATACCTTAGAATAAGCCGCCTTAGAAATGGATCACTTATAACCTGCGCCCATACTAAATCCATGGTAGTTGATGAGCAAAGAATTATTTCCCACTCAGTCAAAGCATTAGCAATTATGTTCTCTGCTTCATTGTAGACATCCTACAGGTTAACACAAAATTAGACCAACAAGAATTAAAAGTTAATCTGAGAAGGGTTAAGATTATTCGTGCATTGCTTACTGTATCAGACTCGTTGGGGGAGAGACCAATCATTTGGCAAAATGCTGACAAAGGAGCAGTCAAAAAAAAGGTAAATTGGCTTCCATTATTTGAATTTACATCAGAGGGATTCTTGAAAATCGGTCTTAAAGGTGAAAGAAATAGAGCAGCCGTTTCACCCCTTTCAGCCCCATGTAAAACCTGCAATAATTTATGACGTACACAATCAATCAAGGCTTGTCAAAGTAAATAAAATGGGTCAATCAATTCTCAAGCCTAAAAAAGACAGCATTTTCTAATTCCTATCAATTCCAATATACGTTTAACATGGAACAAGCCAACAAGCAAATATTAACCCCCCCAACACACCCACACCTAAAAAAAAACTAACCACAAAATCATTATAACCCAGAAGGATGCTGTATTTGCCATTCTTTTTGTAAGTAAACATGAATTGTTGACAACGGTTCTTTCTTTCCACCCATTCAACTTTGTCCTCTGAGAAAGTTCTACATTCATATTCAAATTGTTGGAAGAAATTCAACAAGGCAAGGTTTTCTGAGGTTAGCGAGTTAAAATTCAATTTAAAGTGTTACAACAAACCCTCAGACTGCACAGTAATAAACTAATTACAAATGTCACCAAGCCATTAACAAGTAAAATTAGATTCAAGGAATAAATATCCTGAACAGCTCCGCCTAACAAAGTTCACAGGCAACTTATACACAAGTTCTGAGTTTTGACAAACCTGCCTTGAATGCATGGCTGTTATCACTGTCAATAATCAGGAAAAGAGGTTTCCTAGTGAAGGGGATAAGATCACCAGGGTAGAGATTATTTGAACCTGATGATTCAAATAAAGCACATGTAAGTGCAGCTACAACAGAGATGATTGTTTTTTATATAACATTTAATTAAAACTAACCCATAAAATGAAGAGAAAATATAACATGTTTGTAACATTTCCTAGAACAATCTGAACATAAATTTGGCAGAGAATAGACTAACCACTATTTCCCTTGGGACCAAACCACAGATAATTGTCATAATAGCTCAGTTCTCTCTTGCCATTATTTTGAGTTTCGGAAGGTTCAGAATTCTGTCCTTGGGAAGTCTGGGAAAGGACTTTGTGTCTTGAATATTTGGATGAACCGCTAAAATTCTCCACCTGAGAGACATTATTAAGACCAGCCTTCCCTGCATAAGTGATCATTAAGGTAACTAACCTAGTATAACAGGACATGAGAGAGAGACTATATTTGAAAAGACAGAGCAAATGTAAACCTGAGGCTGAAAGATATACTAGCACAACACAGTCTGGTGGCAGCTCCTCACAAATAGTAGCCAAAACCTGCATAACATCATGAAGTTTATATAAGAAACAACAAATTGTGTTAAACAACATAAGAAAAATTAAATATCAATAGGATGTAAACAGCCACTTTTGACAAGTGAACATTTTGGCATCAATTCATGAATCAGATCACACAGCATGAAGGAAAAAACAAACACAACCACATGTATGTGTGCACGAACAGACAAGAAAGCATATTATAATATACACAAGAACCAAGAATATCCCAGTCCTGATAGGAGAAGCCATAAAATAGCCATGAAATACTATTTGATATTGAAGAAGCCTAGTTCTCAGAACTGCCTATAGATTTTAGTAAATAGACAAACAAGTATGTAACACAAATTTTCCAATAGGCTTGAAAACTCACTGCTATCACATGTGTCACAGATGGACGGTACAGGGAAGCCTTTCTAGGATTAGGAGGTACAGTTGGATCGGTCATATCTGCAGTAAGATTCATGTCTATTATCCCGGAAGCTCCTGAATGATCAATTATGTCACCATTCTCCTTAGGTTTAACTGTATGTTTTTGGTAGAATACTCCACTAGGCTCCCATTCTAAACATTGTATCATTCTATAGATGTCCAATGTAAGCTCAGCAAACTTGACCTGTAGGTGAGAGAATATATAAAGATTCAAAAGCTTCAGTCCTTTCAGGTACTAAAGTAATTTATTAATCCAAATCTAAAAACAACCCTGGCAACATGAATCAGTATTAACCTCATTTCGATGATAGCTTGTCAACAGTGCATCTTGAAATTTCAAAACCCTCTTTGCATGAAAACGAGCCACATAAGGAAGAGAAGCTCGATGAGTATCAAATGTGGCACAATAACGCATGGGCCTGAAACTAAAGCCCTTGTCAACTTTCGTGAAACGGTTAATTTCTGTCACCACTTGCCTCCATTCCTTAAAGTTAGTTTCCTGAAATGAAATAAAATGATTCACATTCATAAGTTAACCAGGTAATATAGATATAATGTTTTCTCCAGATGAATAGTGGAATACAAAGCATCAACAAAGTATATTATAGCAAAGTTTCATGAGATTTTTTTTTATCTTGAAGAAAAACAAAAAGTTCAATGTTAATAATGAACAGTATGGGTTAAAAAGTGAAATGATATAAAACAATCAGATTGAGAAGTGGAAGCTTGACTTCAGATAATCAAACGTGCAAAATAATCTAATGAAGTAAATTTATAAGAGATGAACACCTGAAGCCAAGCAATGCAGTCTTACGCAGAGATGACCAAGGTCTCAGGCGAGAGACAAAAAGTTCAAGTAATTTTACAAAAATTACCAAATATAGTCAATAGGACTGTTGTCATCATGCAAATAGTTAAGTAACATTATTTCAAGCATAACACTTTTATTCTCATGGTCTGTGATCTACTTATCAAATCAACATGTGTAATACATTTAGGAACTTCAGAACCTTTTGTCTTGGCAACTAGCTGCAATTTGTTTTTATTAATATGTACTTACTGACAAGAATTTCATATCAGACTTTCAACAAATCGATCATTGAACTATGTGTGCATAGGACTATAGGAGCATATCAGATGAGAGCATGCTCTTATGAGAGAACTGATTTTGACCATAAAATCATAAATAGATGACCAATATTAGATTTAAGTAAAACAATCTTGACTATCAATGTTCAGTAGTATGGTCAAGATTGATTCTGCCAACATCTCATGCTCTCATTTGTTACACACCCTATATATAGATAGGGTTAGGAAAGAAAATCATATTTGCACCAACAATGTTATTCTGGAAAACTGCTCTCCATAGTCAGTATAACTTAGGAACTTCTGAATCATTTGTTTTGTTTTGCCCACTAACAGCAATTTATTTCTTTATTATTATATACTTGCTGAAAAGAGCTTCATGTAAGATTTGAAAAGAAAATTATCACCACACCAACAATTTATTCTAGAAAACTGGCCCCTGCAGTCAGTATAGCATAGAAGCGTACAATTTGAAATTCAGTTGATCCAGCAATAATATGGTTCTAAAATGAGAGGCTATTTCTTTTAAAAAGAATCATCACTTGCTTTTCTTTATTACTTTAAAACTGAGTAACTTCTATAACCTTGATATATATCCTAATCTAGAGCACTCCTGATCACTTTCATAGTTCATAGTTCATACAATAGTCAGATGTAACCAAAAGAGAATGTTGCTGCAAAGGCTATGAAAATAACCTATTCTATAACAAAGGGAACGGAAAGTTTGCTTAAACAAATATCCATTAGATACCCATCAATTTTATCATGTGAAATCAGATGTCAATGAAACAAAGATTACATTACTAATTACAGAAATCTCCTACAATGGAATTGCCATCAAACGATGAAACTAACATAATTTAGTGACATGGATTCTATCCAAAAAAACAACCGCGAATTCTACCAACCATATCACATGGAAGAACAACCGAGGCTAGGTGGGGTCATTACACAGATCAAGTCCTCAAAACCTCACGGTTCTGTTCTATCATATAGCCCAGACAAAACAAGAGAAGCTATTCGAATCATCCTCAGACGAAACCTATGGACCCTAAATCAAGTATCATGCAATGACCAAGAAACAGTTGATCTACTCAGAGCAACTTCTTACTTAATCTCTAAGTTAAAAGTATTTTCACTTTTCAGCGTCGAACACAAGAAAGGAAACACCAAGCACATCACACATCTTTTCACTCCTAACAACTTCATTGACAAAAACAAGAAAATAAAATAACTACACACATACACACAAATAAAAAAGATGAAGATGAATTAGTAGTTCAGTTTGGTTTCGGAAAGCTGAAACAAAAAATTAAGTCAAATTGAGATGAGAAACAATGCATTACCCGAAAGGTAGTCCTGCAATCCTCAACCAAAGCCCCAAAGCGTTCGACGAGATGCTTAACCATCTCGGTGCGGTTGAGAATAACCGAAACGAGCAAAAAGCGCGCGTAGAACCTCAACTCCTTCGAGCGAACTCCGAGATCTTTGGCGTTGGGTTCGGATCCCTGGAAGTATCTTCTGCTGAGTATGGCCTCGTAGAAGACGTAGGCCTCGACGAGGAACCTGCACTCGCTGCTCCTCATGTACTGCCCGAAGTACAGCTGTCCGATTCGGCTCGCGATCTCGCCGATTTCCCACCGCTTCATGCCGCACTCCACCAGCTTCGCACGGTTCTCCTGCTGGTACTTCCACAGCCGCGTGTAGGCCTTGAACACCTTCTGGAACGCGTGATGCTGCTGCTGCTGCTGGCTCGCGCCGCCGCCGTAGGCCGGCACGTCGCGCACCCGGCCGAACTTCCGGTCAGCGCTCTCCACCAGCGCGCGGAACGTCTGCAGAGCCAGGTTCGCGTCCTCGGACATGCCTGCCGAAGAATGAGTGTGTGAGAGGGAGGGAGAGAGAGATGTTTTTAGGTCTCCGTCCAGTGACGCTCGTCGCCGCCGGTCATCGGAGAATTGGAGAAAGAGAGTGGTAGTCGGAAAATAGAAACGAAATTTGTGTGTGCGCGTCGGAAAAAGAGAGGAACGGTGAAGACTGGAGAGGGCGGTTACAATTTTTGTTTGTCAAACACTGTGTAAGAAAAGTATATAATATAATTATATTATAATTTTCTTTTACTATATCATAATTATATTAAATATATAGTAGAAATAAATAATACGTGCATAGTCTATGACCTTTTTTACAGAGTTAAAGTATCAGAAATTTCTCGACTTTCATAATTAGTAACAGAAATATCTAATATCATATTAAATATTAATAAGGAGAAATTTTTAAATAAGAACTGGGTGATAATCATATTAAGTTTGAGTTCAGCAAATTTATCCAAATAAAAACTCATGTAATGAATGATTAAAAAAATTATTTAATTTTCACAATTATTCCATATTCATCCTCATAGTCATACCCATTGAACTAAAAAAAAAAAAAAAGACTAGTACATGTCTAATATTAGGCTATAGAGTACACACTATGCAGTTGTTGTTGTTGTTGTTTTAACGGAGGTGTGACTGGTGTTGAGATGTTTTCTTTAGGGGAAAAAAAGAAAATTGAAATTGCGGTTTCTTTCGCTTTTGCTTTTTTTGGTTTTCTTTTTGGCTGTTTGAGATAGAAGCGAATGAGGGTGTTAAGATTTTGGATTATTTGATGAAGGGACTTTCTTTCCAGCCAATTTATTTTGGCTTTTGTACTAGAGAGGCAGCAATTAATTTTCTTTTTTCTTTTTAGGTTACGTGAGAAATGAAAGCAATAGCAAAACGGAGGAGCTAGAAATGAAAAAAACTACGGCCTTACAAATGAAATCCCAACAACGTCAGCCAAAACAAACGTTGCTATGGGGTTGGCTCTTTCCTACTTTGGGGACAGCTCTAATAGGCCAGAAATTATTTTATTATCACCTGTATGTAGATTAAACAAATGGATGAATAATGATGCTCAGAAAAACATTGGTGTCTGAAGTCTTTTTCAGAATTTTTCAAAGATCAACGTAATTATTATCTCTATTAAACAATACTAGTATTACTTTTAAATGTGGTAGGTTCTATTATTATTATTTTTCTAGCCGTGTTTATACGCAAAATTAGTCAAACTTTGAAATACAGGTATATTTCAATAAAGAAACTGTTCTGGTAAACCAAAGATAGAGACACTCTTTCTTTAAGTTCCTTGCAGGCACCAAACGTGGAACTAATTTCTTTTTCGTGAAAAATGTCCAACTAATTGCGAAGCAACGCTTACTCCTTCTCTCTCTATCTCTTCATGCTGCGTTGGCTCGTATTTAATTCAGCCATCGTCCATTCGTTACACCATAAATGCAGTTTTTAAGTGGTGGACCTTAATTGATTCATCATGATATCCATTAATTTGGAATTTAGTTATATGTCATTTTCACGCATGTATTTACACAACTGATAGAAACTTCACATTAGAGTATATACTATAGCGCTATTGTTTTCAAGTGTAATGTACGTTTTTAAAAGAAAAACAGTGTGATGTATACATACGTACGTACGTTTACAACAACGATTCAGCAGAATTAGATATGGTAAAGTTTGTTTCTGAGGAATATATCACCATGGTAAATCTCAAATAATAAATTAAAGTTAAAGGATGTTAACTGGCATGCATTCAGAAAGTTTGTAGTATATTTTAATGTAACATTTTGTTTTTGGGAACACTTGGGTCTAATTTGCTCATAGGTCCATCATATAAACATCTGCAATTGGGTTGGTGTGTGAAGATTTGTGCATAATATGCCCAATGATATTAAACAATAATAATCTTAATCATTCTCTAATTGCTCGCAAAGGCATATGGGTTATAATAATTGGGTTATGAAGTCGGAAACACCCTAGCAGTTCATGGATGATGTCAGCATTAGGAAACACCATTCACAGTCTTCCTTGGTTGTTTTGATTAGTTCAACGTGTACAGATTGGAAATTCTTTTAATAATCGAGAACATGCCACACTATTGAAAATCTGAGCTTGGAATTTGGGAAGAACTTCAACAATGACCTGGGATTCTTGGTAATAATGATTTCTCTTTTTCCACTTTTCTGGTCTATAAAGAGAGGGTCGGTAAATCATGATATTTGCGGTCCAAATTAAAGCAGTCAATTTATTAATGTGCCATATATTTGAGTGAGAAAATTTTGCTCGTGTTAGAAATGGAAAAACAAGGGGCAGGTCTATGTTTGATTAACGTAGCCATGTGTGATGATATATATACAACTAAACTAGTAATTAGTAAGCTCTTTTTTTTTTTTTTTTTCTAGCCTCACTTTGAAATGCCTAATTAGAAATCTAGATAATTGTGGTTATAATATGCCAAATTTGTGTTGGCCTGATTCACTGAGCTCGGTGATTCACAAGTTTAGAACTCGACAACCATCATGTGACTTGGAAGACATCATTCCCTATCTCATAGCACCATCAAAATGAACAGCTAAAATACTTGACAGCCACCACACGTCCCGAAGTTGGATGTTGTGGGTTCAGAATTCAGATGGCTTACTACGTTGTACAAAATTCGTAGAAATCAAGGGCATGCAGGTTTAATTTGAAAAGAAAAGAAAAAACAAGTTTTTAACTACTGATTATAAAATATCATCTTTTTTACTTTATTTTTTAAAAATATTACAATGAAAATATTATTTTTCTATTTTTATACATTTATAAAGAAAAAATAAGGTGAAAATAACATGATATTTTTATAATTATTTTTAAAATAGAAAATACTTTTTTTCAGGTAACCAAGAGGTTTGGAACTCGCTAAAACAAAGGCATAGAGGTGTCACGGTCAACTATCCTCTATCACAAGGAGGTGCTTGTAAGATTTTCTTCCTCTTCTTTTTCATATATAAAATTGTTAAAGTATAAATTCCAACGCATCATATACAATAAAACAAAATTGGTAGACAAGGGGGGTTTGGTGAAAATATTGCAAAATTATATATACAGCATATCCGGACATTGATAACAAATCTGCCCAGTGTTGTATGCATAATGAAGCTCCACTTGCCCAAACTGTTGCTAATCAACATGCAATTTTCCCCATAACGGGTGGGAATGGAAGTAAGTGTTTTACTTGAAGAGAAACAAAACAATAGCTAGCTAGCTTATAGAGTAGAGTAGTATTAGTAAAGTTCGATCACCAATTTGGAAAAAAAATTCAAACAATTGGATCCATTACTTTTTAGATTCTTAGGTGTAAATGTAATGGAAGCATTTTTCAATTGGTTGACTTTCATAGAAAAAGGCACATGAGGAGCCTGAAATCTATGAAGAGTGTGGCCATTATATTGTGCCCGACCAAATAATTCACCTTTTTCTATGTTTCCAAATTCAACCATCTCCATAATTGGATCCCTTAATTTTCCCAGCTGTCTACCCATCGTTAATGTGCAAAATGTGTTGATCCCTTGCCGCCATTATATTGAGTGGTTAAATTCAATTACTATTATGCTTGTCTGATAGATTAAACGAAACCTCTTTCGTCCACACAACTTGTTTTATTGGTTATGGGGTAGTCATTTTATATTTAGCTACAATTTCCATCCAACAATTATCAAAGTTGTTGCTGCCTACAATAAAATCTGGAGTTGTTGCATCATGGTGAGTGTTTATTGTCCTGATTGGGTCACTGGGCCCATGGAGTATTATTTTATCATATTTATTATTACTACAAATAAAATACATATATCATATTTACTATATTTTTCTTCTTCTTTTTTTTCAAATAGAAGAGCTGTTGTTTTTTTGGATTGAATGAGATGAAACTTAAAAAGTCATCTAATTTTGGCCCATCGCTTCCATCGTGGGTTTTTAAGTTTCAAAGAAGTCATTTTCTCTTGCTTTATTAGGTAGAACATTTCCTTACTCACTAATATCTTGTTCCTTTCATGGGACATGTCTGGTCATGCTACAAGCCGAAACCAGCATTTAAAAATATATCCACTTTTCATTCATTCAAATCCCAGCTGAGAAGCATATGAATATTTTGGCGTTATCAATTACAGCTGTAACAAATAACCAGAAATACACTTGTATTATTAATTTTTCAAACAATTGGCGCACTTGATTCAATGAGAGTTAGATTCAAATACATGAATATGAGCGCATGTTTAAGTTGCCGTTCAAGAGCCTTAAAAGTATGTTTGTGGAAGGATCTCACTCATTACTTATATGTTAATAGTGCATCAAAATGAACGCTACTAAGTTACAACCGCGGTACAAACATGAGTTGATTTATGGCAACATTTTTTTGTGTGTTGTTGATCATTGATTAATGAATTTTTTTTTCTTTTCCTTTTTTTAGAAACTTGATTGTTTTGGATGAACAACAAGGTTGAATACCTGACTCTATCGTTGACGGGATAATCCAATGACCACTCGATTATCCTTGATATAATAGTTGTTGTCATCCGATTACATATGGGTATCAAGGTATCAATCTTATCATCCTTACTGTTACACCAAACAGGAGATATAAGATTATGTGAGTAGTTAAAAAAAAGAGAGAAAAAGATAATGGATTCAATTCCTTCTTCTAACCAAAAACAATAAAGTAATAATCAACATTGATCGATAAAAAAAAAATTATTACACCAAATGGTCCTTATAACCACAAAGTCCTGCATATATGTGATGACGCTAGCTAGTGTGCCATAGTTACAGAGTTTATATGAGCCGTTAGATATAATCATTTAAAATTCAACAATTGAAATTTTGACTCAATTTTCTACCTATATATTATTGGTCAAAAGTAAAATTAAACTCAATTTTCTTAAATAAGATTTTGACTTCAACTCTTATAAATGAAAAAATAACATGATTAAAAAGGAAAATCTCACTAAAATTATTAAATTTTCTAACAGAAATTAGTTTTGGTGGAAAAAAAAAGTAATCCAGTCTCATTTATATAAAAATATATATTTTGGAATAGGAAAATATTATCATTAATATGTGCTTCAAGCGTAACTTTAAATTGCTGATATTAAAATAGTAAAATCACGTTATTCATTACTGCCTTACTGGTATAATTATTTTTTTTATTGGTAATTTACTAGATAACCCTATAGACAATACAAAAAGTAAAAGTGGATTAATTAAGACTTACACTTTTATGTGCAATTTCTCTAAACTTAGCATGATTTGCGCTTTCTTATTGATTACGATGACTGATTTAAAGAAGAATTTAGAAAGTTGACATTTCTTTCGGAACTTATCACTATTTTAACTTACGTTCCTAGTTAATCTGTTCCCAAATCTCAAGTGCGTAAGTGAAATTTGGCGAGTGACACGGCATCCACAAATGAGAAAACAGAATTGGAGCATGGGTTGGAGGGTTGGAGAAATAGACCGCAAGCTCGCTTTGGCAATGTTGTCATGTCACACACACAAAGTAGAATCCAATGGCAATTAAAGGAAGTGGGGATAACTTTTCTACATGCTCATTGTGGTTCAAAGAATCTTCTAAGTGTTCACTTGGGGAGTCAAAAGAGGGGGAAGGTGGGCCTACAAAAGCATACCTAATGAACGATTATGAGAGTGAAGGGAAGCTTCAAAATTCGGCAGTTTGTGTTACTACTGTCCTCTCTAACATTAATTCTCCACGGCTTGTGGGCCTTTGTAGTGCAAAGTTTTTATTAGTGATAGTTAGTGCCCAAAATGGAACAATAGCACATTTGTTAAGTGCCCAAACTTGAGCTATTCAAATGAGAGCCACTTTTTAGTTTACCTTTTGGGATCGTTTGGTGCAAGGAGAAAATTTCCATGCTCCAGAATCATTGTTTATGGGAATCATAAATTTTGAAAATCATATTTCATAAAATGATTAAATTGGTTTCATTGATCATAAATATTTTTATATAAGTTTCACAAAAATAAAAAGTAATATAATATTTTTATTACAAACTTTAATTATTATTTTTTAAAGAGAAGGCTTATATCATTTAATTAATAATCAAAAAACTGATGCGATCATAAATAATATAAAAAAAATAATAGAGACTAACATACAATTTAGACATTCTTAAAAGATCATGAGTAATTTAACATGTCGACGGATCAAATTCACAAAATTAGTTGTTAATTAAGCTGAGATGGTGTTTATAAGATTTGATAATATTGCAATAAAACCTTTTATTGTTAATTAGATTTAACGTAAGTACGTCTTATTAAAAAGTGAAATGAAGTTTCACAACTAAGGAGGTTATCGTAATTTAAAATAAATTTGCACTCGCGGTTAATTGTTTTCTCCATTAAAGTGAATGATAAAATCTGACATCTTGAACAATAGGTTACATTCTAGAACTTTGGTTTAAGGATTGATTAGGAGTATGAAATATATGAACACTAAACACATTTAGTCTAGGAGTGACAACTTATAAGTTTAACTATCTGTAAAATCGATTAATTTGTCTTTTATAAAAGAACTATTTTTTGAGATGTACCAATTTGTCTTGCATATTGTTAACAATGATATATGACTGTCCCATGGGTGGTTAAATAACCGTTATTTCATAGAGCAGATTTAACCTCCATAATACATTATGATAAATTGAAAATGCTAGAAAAAAGGTACTTTACAAAACAAAACAAAAAAAAGAAGAAAATTATATTTAAACATAACAGCTGTAATAGTTATCCTTGTAAGTGCAAGCTTACTAAGACTAAAAATAAAATTAAAAATTAAAAGTACTAAAATCGATAAAGTACAAAATTACAAAAATTAAAAGTGAACAATTTTTTTATAAAAACCAAAATTAAAAAATATGAACTTACAGGAATTAAAAATAAATAAATAAATTATAAAGACCAAAATAAAAAAAACTGTGAATTTACAGAAACAAAAAGCATACTCAAATCTTTATTTAAAAATAAATAAGTAAATTAAATGTTAAAAAATGAAATGAGTTTTTCGAGAATTTTCCCTAACCTTACAAAACCCGATGAAAATGAAATTAAATTTAACTAAACTCATGTTTTCTAATATTCTCACTTTTGACGGAGTTAGGATGAGAAGACTGGAAAGTCAAATCTGACCTCGATCCATCATGTTACCATATATACTTTTATATCATTTTCCATTTCAAATCTATTATAAAATTTTAATTAATTAAATAAGAAAAAAATATGTAAAGAAAAAGTGATAAATTGGAGTTAAATATTATTAAAAGAAAGAACAAAATACATGTAAATTACTACAAACATATTGTGTTCAATGAGTTGCAAAAGTAATAATATGGGCCATGGAAGCCCAGATAGATATCTAGTCCGCAAACAAAAATAAGGCGCGAAGCCCAGAGGGAATGATGCAGGTTCGTATTGTATACGACACTTAACCAGAAAAGTGAGTCATCAGCATTCGCCACAGCGATTCATCGGAGAGAGACATGTGGGTGTTTTACCTGATCTCTTTGCCCCTCACAGTGGGTATGGTATTTCAACTAATAAAGTATTTCATTGAAGAATTATATGTGCAACTGTGTAACGGTGTTTCTTTCTTTAACACCTACAGACAATATCTTCCAACCATGAGAACGGAGGCATTTCCTTCTTTTGGAACTGGTCGTATTGGAGTACGTTTTTGCTTAAATGTTACAAGTTTTTCTTGTCACTGTTATTTTGGTCTCCCTTTGGTTGGGAATAAAACATTCCTCCGGTCTTCCTTATTTGAATCAATGAACTTTGTACTTTGTAATGCATATGATGTGGAATGGGATTAAGCTGAAATAACTGTTTAATGTGAGTATGAAAATGTTGTTTATAAAAACAAAAAAACTGTACCAAAAGTTGTTGGAAAAAGTGATTTGACACTTGCATTTGATCCTTGGCTTGGGTATGAGTGACAATCGGAGGTATCACCTTACCCCAAAAATGGGCCGACCTGGTGGGAGGAGGGATTATACCAAAAAAAATTTATCAGATGTGTGCCCCTATAATTTTAATCAAAGCATATCTGATTAAATTAAGATTGTTTTCTTTTGGTTGTGTTACAGACCCAAGAGAAAGAGTCGAGAGATGAAGAACAGAGAAAAAATATAACTGTTTTGTGATAGTAGATTGAGTGACAAACAGAAAAGAAAAAAAAAACAACAGAGAATTCTCTTTCCAAGAGTTTTGCTTTAACAAAGGGTTTCCCCTTTTTTATGACTGATCTACTGCTCGGTTCACTTATACCAGCTGTTTTCAGTTAATCCTCTTCTACCCTATCCTCCTGTCTAAGTCAATCTCTTTTCAAAACTTTAACTGCCTAACCCACTCCGTAGCTGCTCTTAACCTTTTAGCCTATCACGTAACTACTCTAACTGCTTTGCCTGGTTTTCCTTTATTCTTGTATCTAGGCCCATCAGGTTGGTACTGTAATATGATATCTTTTGTTTTCAATTTCTTGATAATCTATAATGCATGGATGTTGACATTTTTTCTTCTATGGAATAAACTTTGAGGCTTTGATCCATCTGTAAGTAGTAATGACTAACAAAACATTAATAGTTATTATGAGTGCTTGTTAAACTTAGATTTTGTGTATGTGCTATTATGCTATTTGGTTTATGATACTTGTCTTCTCATATGCTTGCCTACATACTAAGCATTGCAAGGAAGTATTTGAATGGAACTTACAAAACTGAAAGGAAAATTTGCTCATTTATTTATGTTATTGTTATCTTATCCTGAGCAGGGCTGTTGTACCCCTTATTCAGGGTTTTGAAGATGTTGGGGACTTCACTGTATCAGAAAGATTGAAGACTAGTTTACATGTTAACTTGATCTTTTATCTAATTGTGGGATCCATTGGCCATTTTGGATTTATTCTTCTCATTATGATGCATGAGCGCTGGTTGGTTCTCACCCTCTTAATCTTAGTTATTTTGAGTTGATAAAAAAAACTTAGTTATTTTGAAATATATTAAAAAAAAACTGTTGCATGAAATTAGCTCTAAGATATTGCTTCCTAGAGTTTTCTAATTAGTTTTTCTTCTTTTTTTCCTTTGAATATTCCTATTCCACTAAAGAGTTCTATTGTTTCCTCACATCCATAGTCATAAACATAACAACTAACTTCTTGAATATTTACCATACCATAATGTGGACCTGCTTTTGAAGGCAATATTTGGCTTCATATTTTGTCATGGCTGATATATTCCAGAAGCTTTCCCTCATACTCTTTCTTATGCTTTTGTAATTCTGAATAATGATGGTTCGTGCTAACCATTTTCCATGAGACATCCATAATGCACTACTTTATCTGTTAAAGCCATGCAGTAACAATACAAGTCAGACTTTTATCCAGTGCATGTAGTTTTTTGTTGTTGACATTTTTGCATTTACTCCTAGAGGCTATCACATTTCCTCTGTCCAAGCCCAGTCTTTCAACTTTTGACACATTTTAAAAAGCCGTGGGACATTTAGGGAAATCACGAATTTAAGTTACATATATGCCTCTGTCCAAGCTTTATAAATACTACTTAGGTCTTATCTGTAGTTGATGTAACCTTTCAACCCCCTAAGAGCCGACCTCCTGATGGTTGTACACTATTATGCTTCACTTAGCCTTTTTGGTCAACCCCTTCATAGTTTGCCCTTTCTGAGACATTAGCAACTAACTTTGTACTCTATAGGCCACAATTAAGCCAATTTTCCAACATACCCTCTCACACCTTGGGATATGAGCCCAGAGTGTGGAAATGCAGGTTGCTCACTAATGAATCTAAGATAAACTCTGATGTCAAATTAGAACTTGAGCTTAGGGCGTAACTCAACCCCACAAAAACTAGCTTGTAAGGTGAGGACTGCCCAAGTTCTATAAGCACTATTTATAGGCCTTATCTCTTGTTGATGTGAGATCATAACCCCCAAGAGTCGATGTCTCAATGGATGCACACTACACAATGCTTCACTTAGCCTTTCTCTGGTTCATAGATAGCCCCACATTGACAACCAACTCTAAGAATCACAATTAAGGTGGGCTAGGGATGATCGCAATTAAGGTGGCTTTCCAACATTCTATTAATTTTCATAACATGTTACCTTTCTGTCTACGAAGATATGAATAACAAATAATGCAACATATTTTAACCCCCCCCCTCCTTAGGTTAAGCTTATTAAGGTCTCATTTTGATACAAATAAATGCAGAAAGAAAATCAAAATTTGAAACAACTTAGTTCAACTCAACCAAAGATCTTAAACAAGTAGTACTCACATTGACAGTGTTCTAGGTATATAGCTCTTGAAAATCTTTGGCTCAAAATACTTGAAGGACCCTTTGGCATTCTCACACATGCAGTTCTTAATATCTTCAATCTCCTATGTCTAACTAGTACCCTTGACATTTTTGGCCCCTTGACATTCTTCCAGCTACTCCATGTATGTCTGTACCACCCAACAACATACACAATTCCCTTACTAGTACACAAGACTTCAATCTACAAACTCCCAAATTTCAAGGTAGCAAGACAGCCAAACTCTCTTGGGCCAGATGACTGCACCCATGGTTTATCCTGATCTGCTCTGGAGCATCATTCTCCACAGAAACCCTGGCTGCACCTACAGTTTGTGACTCTCTTGGTCACTGAGCACCCCTCCTTGCACCCATTGAGTTGGAATACAGCACCTCAGTCTTGTACCAAATGGGCCATCATACGCATCATATAGCCACCCCATTCTGATCCCTGAATCAACTCCCCATCCCCGCAATTCCCTTAGTCACACTCATCTGGCCTATCTCTGTGGTCATGGCTGGCCATGAACAAACAGCATTTAGTGTGAACCTTTGTCATAATTATAGTTGAATAATACTCTAATGTATGCTAAATGTGATAATAAATTTAAACTATTATCCTAGCAGTACATAATTATGGATTTGACTTCTTTAAAGTGTTGAAGGTGATAAAGAAAGCGTGCATTCACCTTTGATTTTAAGTGAGTTAAGTTTACAAGATTTTAATTGAAATCAACAGTGGATACATGATACCTTCTTCATTTTACACACTTTCTCATTTTAGGGAAGCCAAATCCATTAAATGTTTTTGCATATAGAGTAGAGGGAATAAGTATTCAATACAATTATGTATATTACAGTCATTTAAAACATTAACGTTTGTCAATGGAGGTTTCCCTAGGTTTTTGAAACAATGGAGAATTTGAATGTAATATTTGCAAACCTGGCGGGAAGTCTATGTAATTTGGTCATACACATATATGCTTGTCTTTGGCTTTAAAGATTCTTAAATTTCATTTTGCTTCTGTCTTGCAATATTTTTTTTCCTTTCATGGTTAGGTTTCCTGCTGCATTTAGTGTTGCATCATTTAGTCATGACATCACGTACTCCTTTTATGAGGAGATATTAGGTGGGCTTGGGAGTTGAAGGGAGAAGGGGGAGGAAGAGGTCGCGCCCTCATACTAACATTCTAACCAAAACTAACAACGAACATTTGCCAATCCAAAAAGAAAAACAAAAGACGTACTCCTTTTATGAATATGGAATATAATAATTAGAGGCATTTGACATAGGCTTCTGAATAAACGGTGTTGCTTTGCAGAATTTTTCTGGCGATGCATTTTAAGAAAGCAAGTTCAGAAAGGCTTGGCTGTTATACTTGGTGTCATGTCCGTTACAATTCTTTTAGCTGAGGCAACTTCTACCTAGTGTTGATCTATCACTTTTCTCGATTCTTATAAAATCTGTTGGAACACAGGAGGTGCTTGTGCTGGTAGATCAAGTTTCTAAGAGATTTAATGTTTGTAGTAAATGTGGACACCAAGATGTTGTATATATTTTTGAAATCTTCTTTTACCTTTTGTCAAAAGAAAGTTTGGATGAAGATTTAATTTTAGAATATTGAAAATCTTATAACAGTTTAAAGAAAATTGAAGTCTATCAGGTCTCATGAACTTCTATGATTGAGTAACTCTTTCGGTGTGGATATTGGTCAACTGCACATGTTTTTCTTAATGGCCGGTTCCCTGCCTATCTTTTCTAGAAAATTAGCTTGCTTTTTTTGGTTTAAGGCTGTAATTCAATTACCTTGGAAATTGTAACTGACATCATATCTAGTTAACAAAAAGGTTTGGAATTAAATTCAACTTTGGAGTTGGGTTATACATGAAATAATGCAAACAAATAAGTCATTTATTCTGACGGTATTGTCTTTTCTTTGATGAAATGCTTTATTTCATATTTAAAATGAAGACAGGCTGCCTTTTGAATCCCATTTCTTCAATTTCTTGCTTAGGCGCTGGCTTTTGTTCCTCTCATGTATATGTGCATCTGCACATACTACTCCTCGTTCAAAATTGGAACATTGGTGTTTTACTCATTGACACCCTGACAGACCAGCTCAGTTAGCTTGCTTATGATATGCTCGTAAGATTTTATTCACTATGCTACTTATTTCTGTTTCTTGAATTGCTGGTGCTATTGTACAAATATCATTTATTTTCTATCTCATTCCCAGTTTGATTGCTCGATATGCTCCCCCCATCTCATTCAACTTTTTCAATCTCATTCTCCTTGGTTCTGATAAAACAACTATATTTAAACAGGTAAATCTTTTTTCATGGTTTAATGTATTGCTCTCTTCTTTTTCTTTTTTTTATTGTACCAGATATATGTACTTATTTTTCCAAGTGCCTGATGTTTTTCATGTTTTTTCATACCTATACATAAATGTCCACGTTTTTCCCATAAGCCAAACTAATGAATCATTGACAGCTGTGAATCAACATTTCATGCTTTCATTCCTCCCTGTTAGTTCTTTTTTCTAATTTGGTGCCTTACATGACTGATTGCAGCAAATGGGGAACATTGATAATGCTGTCCCTTTCTTTGGAGATAAGTTTAACAGAATCTATCCACTTATTATGGTTATATACACCCTTTTGGTTGCAAGCAATTTCTTTGATAGGGTATTTGATTCTCTTGGGAGCTGGAAGAGATATGTTTTCGAAACTGAAGCTGAAGATATGGGTGGTTTTGATCCATCAGGATTAATTATCTTGCAGAAAGGTATGCAAGCTAAGAATTCTGTTATTGTCAGAACTTTAGCTCAAAATATTAAATGACAAATCATGTCTAAATTAGTGAACTTTGTTCAAATGTGGGATTTGTTAATTACTTATGTTGATTATCAATTCATATAAATTTGTAGAAAGATATTGGCTTGAGCAAGGACGCAATGTAGGCGAGCAAGTTGTTCCACCAGTGAGGAATTTTAATGGAATTGATGTTGAATCTAGTGACAATATTATGGTATGTCAACACCCCACTGAAAAGAAAATAGAAGCAATCTTCTCTCACTATTTTCATCTTTCATCCAACATTATCATGACTTTGATGGCTGCAAGATATGACATTTGTTAGTCTTCTTGTTGTGGTCAAAGTTCAAACAGTTCACTCACTTTATATCTGATATGGTTCAGGTGAAGAATGGTGTTGAAATGAAGGGAAATTCTTCTTTAGTTAATAAAGAAATAGATGGAAATCTGCCTAAAACTTTGAAGGAAGAGACAAGGAGATATAGCTCGAGCAGGGAAGCCATCAGCAGCAGAGTGGATTAACATCTAAATTGAAGCCAGAAGAGAAAAACTTAACATCTTCTAGGGTTTCCCTGCCTGATCACAGCAATACTCATTCTAGTAATGCTTCTGGAACTTCAGGCTTGGCTTCAACATGGCAAACAATGAAAACAGGTTTTCAAAGTTTTGGGGCTAACTTAGGGGGCAAAGAATTTTTACCCATACGGCAAACACAGGAAGCCAAGATGTCTCGTGTGTCCTCATCTGAGTCCCTTGATGATATATTTCAAAGACTGAAACGGCCTGCATTGGACCAAAATATTCACAATGAAAATGATTATTTGAGGGGGGGCAATATTTCTGGTCCTTCTAGATGATATCCAGAATTTGGGCGAGAAGTTGCAAGTGTTCTATAATTGATCATATGCAAAAACATATTATCATGTACAGTTTCTTGTTTCCTTTGGTAGTTTATACCTCAAATGCATTTTAAAGATAGATAGAAAGATAGTCTTTGATACAGGAACTCATACTCGTTACAAGTCAATCTCACATTAAATGTAGATGATCCATAGAAAGAATACTTAAATTTTCACCATTATACAGCATTCAGATATTTGTTCTGTTTTGATTCATAATCTAATTTCACTACCCGCTTAGCAATTAGCATACCTCTCCATTGTACATCATTTACAGATCTCATGTTTTGCTCGTGTATGTACACCCTGATCACAGTAGATATTAAAAATGACAAGTAGAACACTTGTGGAGCAATGGGAATAAGGGTTGCCATCACATGGTAATTGTTAAATTGCACAGCTGCAGAAAAGAATGAAATATTTTAATCCGATTTATTGTTGAGGGGGTAGTGAACATCGAAATGTAAAGAAAACCATTAAAATTCCCGGAACAAGCCAATAATCAACTTAACAATAGAAGATCGTGCTCATCCCATCACCCATCCTCTAATTCAGAGGCGAGTTCAATTTTGGTTCACAATCATGTGTAGTTACATAAATTGAAAAACTGTATATAAATTAACTAATTAAAAATGCCAATTCTTTTCCTCCCTCATGGTCCTGGAATGCATGAAGGTCTCCTTGGTGTTCTTTTTGGTCAATTTGAGCAGCTTGGACCAAATACCCCTTTTCTTACTTCCCCTGTTGCTCCCATTGACTTCCCTATCTATGGCTTGGCTTCTTGAAGCAAAGGCAATGGAGTTGCTCTTCTCCAACCCATAATTGAAGCTAACCATGGAAGAAGCAGAATCCATTACGAGAGAACTATGGCGGCGGTGGCCACGAAACAAATAAGGTGGAGGAGGAGGAGGAGGACAAGGGAGAGGATAAGTTGGATTGCTGTTGTCATAGAGCTTCAAGAGTTTGTCTCTTAAGCATGAGGGACAAACACCCGGTAGTTGCTTGTTATTTGGGTGGTACTTACACCCTCCTCCTACTGCTTCTAACTTCATAATCTAATGGTACTTGTTTTGTTCATTTGTGTGCTTGTCTCAATGAATTTATAGATTCATTAGTTGTAGTTGTAATGCAAAGGAAATGCACGAGCATACGACTTTCCTCGATGTTTCTTGGTAATACAAGGAATGATGGCAGCGAATCAACTTCTATGACTGCGTCCAATCTAATCGTATTTCTGGATGTTAATTTTTTCCCTTAAATGATTTTTTTATGCAATCTTAAACATTAAAAAATTATGTAAACCAATCTAAGGAAATTGCATCCGTGGTCATCATAGTATTATTATGAATAATACTAGTCAAAAATCATTTCTTCACAACATCTACAAGCCTGTTTGTATAACAAACAAAACTCCCTTTTCACGAATCCCAACACTTCTATAACGTGGTTTTTGCAAAAGGAAAAAAATCTCACGTTTTGAAAACGGAGGCTATAACGGGAAATTAAATAGACTAAATAGAATTTTCATATTGGGTATCTGCTGATTTTAACTAATTTCCAAAAAAAACCAATTTTGAACATATTAATTTTGGGTTAATTGATTTTGAACATATTAATTTGTTTGGCTTAGTTTGTATGTTTTGGTTCAAATTGAATTAATAGACTAAATGGAATTTTCATTTTGGGTATCTACTGATTTTAATCAATTTCCAAAAAATCAATTTTGAACATATTAATTTTGGGTAAATTAATTTTGAAAATATTAATTTAGTTTGACTTAGTTGTCTGTTTGGTTCAAATTGAATTAAATTAAATTAATAAATTTTAATCATCTTTGACTCAGATATTGATTTTGTGGTTTAAATTTTGATGACTAGTTACTTGAATCATTCATTGTGGTTGGTTAAACTAGTAAATAAATCTGCTGTGATTTTTTTTACTGGAAATCTGCTGTGAATTAGGAATATGATGGCGTATATATACATTTCTGGTTTTTATTTTTGTATTATTAAATTAGGAAACAAATTTGCTATAAATTAAGATATGATTGTAACATATATTTATGGTAGCTTGTGTATTATTCAGAAATAAATTGTTAAATCTGCTATAAATTAAGAAACAAATATGTTGTAAATCTGTCTATCTCTCTATATGTATAACAAGACTTTTGACTAAAAAATGATTATTTGAATCAATCAGTTTAAATATCTACTTAGATTTTATTTGATTTTTACTTATATAACGTATGGCATCTTTTTATTAAAAGGAATAATTTTTTTTAAAACATATTTTTTAATGGAATTTTTTATTTATTTAACAAACTTATTAAAAAATGATTGCTTGAACCAATTAACTTGAATTTTATCTCTGTTTTTTAAATTCAAAATATAAATCAAACTTGTTGAAACGATGCAACAAAACTTGTATTAATTGGATTAATACAATATGCGTTTGACAGAAAATTTATAAAATTAAACTAATTTATTTTAATTGATTCGAATTATTTCTTTCATAAAAATAAACTAAATAAATATACTAAAATCGGCGTGAAAGGTTTGGATAAATAAGTTTTATCTCCAGTGTCGCCATTGAAAAAAAAAACTAAATCAACCGGAAGACATTCATAAATAATTATAATTATAGTTGATTTCCCTTTATATTTTATAAATGCATTATTTATTTATTTTTGTTTCAACAACTTTTCTTACTTAAGAAAGGGGTTTCCTTTAATATATATATATATATATATATATATATATATATATATATATATATATATATATATGCTTTCTAATTGGCTATTAACTTCCAAGTTTTTTTTTTAAACTGGAACTTCCAAGTTCCAAGTTAATGCATTAGAATTAAATGACGCATTTCAGTCATAGACAAACCAAAATACTGTGTGTGGACAGTATTATGTGAAGAATGTTTCTTCAAAGAAACTCAGGAAGACAAAGGCAGCTAAATCAACGTTTGTCCTTTGACTATGAAGAAGAATATGTAGCAAGTCAAGGTAGCGCACGTGAGATGATTAAATAAATTAATTCTAGGTCTCGACTCTCGTACGACCAAAAAAACTGGGCCAAAAGAAAAGATCACCCACGCAAAAATCAAGGTTTGTCTAAAAAAAACTCTGGTAATTGTATGTCTATTTTTAATTTAATTTAAAAGTATTATATGAAATAAATACACTTTAATTTATGTATGGGTAAAATATGTTTGAAATTATTGTAAAAAATTTCATATTAATTTGATTTTTATAAAAAGTTAAAATATATTTTTATTGGTCATGAATAATAATTCTGTTAGACGGTAATATGATGTGAATAATAGATTTATAAGTATAATTTGATTATAAATAAATTAAATAATTTGTTTCAGTTAAAAACTTTTAAATTGGATTAAATAATATCTGACAACTAAAATTCTTTAAAAATTATAATTTTATCACCTTTTAAATAATTTTTTTACAATTTTTTATGAAATTAAGACAAAAATAAAACAACGCTAAATTATTATGTCTTCTGAGTATGCTTGGAAAAATAGAAAAAAGAAAAAATAATTAAGTTCTTTAATCACATTAAAAAGTGTCTAATGGAGTTACCCTTAAAACTAACCAAAATATGTATTATTTTTTTTAAAAAAATTAATATAACTTTTTTTATAAGAATTAAATTAATAGTTTTTAAATTTTTCAGAAATTTTAAACATATTTTACCTTTATATATTTTACTATCAATTTATTCTTATTAATTGGTATCTGAATAATATTAATTAAAAATATTTAATTAACTAAAATATAAATACTAATATTTTGATTGGTTTTGATATAATATAATATAATACATTTTTTTTTACTTTTAATTCATATTTTAAATATACTGGTTAATATTATTTTTTAAACATTTTTGAAGTTTACTCCATCCGATCTCATTTATTTGTAAAAAAATTCATTGTATCTTATTTTTGTATTATTTATGTTTGATATTAAATTTTAACGAAGAATAATTTAAGAAAAGAATTTATTTTTTAATTACTATTTTTTTAATAAGCGTGTTTCTTTTTCTTATAAATAAGATCAGAAAAAGTATCTTATATATATATTTTTAATTGCATTACGATGATAGATTGCTAAGCAATGAACCTGCACGTCCGGATATTCTCGTTTATTGAAATGGTCAAGGAAGAAGGAGACATATTAACGTAAAAGCCCGTTTTGGCGATCGAAACACTGCTTACCGCAAAATATATAAAAGAAAACAAAAGAGAAAACTGTCAATGTATAGAATAGGGATGTTGAAAATACTAGGTGTTTCCGTAAATTTATTCAATTCAATGTAAATAATAAAATTATTAAAATTCATAGAAAATAAAGATTGAATTATTATTTTTAAAAAGATGACTAAATTAAATTTCATATTAAAATTTGAAAGTTAATTCAATCTACTTCAAGTGGAACTTATAAGTACACATGATTTTGTTTATAAAATTACTGTATAACTTGTATAAGTAAATATTTATGATATGACTACGCTATTTTTTTATGGTTTCACTATCTAAATTGGGTCTTATTATTATTATTATTATTATTATTATTATTATTATTATTATAGCAATAATAATATTTTGTGAAAGTCTATTAATTATGAAGAATCGATTTAATTTTTTTACCTAATATTTTTTATTATATAAATTTTGTATTTCATTTAAAACAATGCGGCCGTAATGTATATATTTTGGGTTATTAGAGGTTCAAAGATTTGCTTTTGAGGACCCATAAAGAGGGTAGGCCTAATGGGCTCTTCGAATGGCATAATGCGGGCCTCCTCTAAGAACTCTACGAGCCTAAAGCAAAACCCTTTTTTTTTCAGAGAAAAAAAGCAAAACCTTTATAGAAACGACCTTTCTTATATTAAACCTTTATGATATGATAATCCTATGGCGGATATTGAACATGCAGCTCCTTCCTAGTTATTAGATAGTTCAGATCACCACTTGTCTTTGATCTCAATTAATTTCTACTCATTAGTATATATGTAAGTTTTTTAATTTATAAAAAATAATAACATTTGATTATGCAAAAATTAATAAGAATCATTACAATCCTGGACCAATTAATAATTTTTCCTCCATCAGAGTATTTTGAATAAAGTCTATTTAAAATGATACAAGGTTATTAATATACAAGGTTATTCAGTTGTCCTATCAGCTTAATCACTGAATTTTGTAAAGCTGCCTACACCACATTTTGCCTTGAATGTTGCCTTTCAAACTAATACAAAGATTCCAAACTACATTTCAGTGTCCTCATCTTGAAAGCCTCACAGGAATGGATTATCTTCACAGGATATGTTCCATGAAAACGACACAAATTATTAATTTGTTCAAGAGTGGCTTACGTGATATAAAGCAATTCATAACAGATCCGTTGGTCAATGGTAAAAAATCTGTCTGGTTGCCTTAGTTTTGAGTAAATGCTTACCAATTAATAACCCAACTACACTATCTTGATCTTCTTGTATTAACTAAAGGGAGGATGGTCCTAACTTTTTGGTATGCAATACTTATAATATCGAAATTAGTTGTTTAACAGTTTGGGCATAACATGATAACACCAGCTAAAAAATTAAAATATAGAATTTGAACTACAATTACCTATAGATGCAAATTAATTTCTAACACTACATATAATTTATTATAATCTTAATAACTTATTTTACAATTAACAAAAATTATTACACTTTTTTTAAAGTGCACCTCACTCTAATAAATCTTACAAATTAACATTTCATTCCCAGGAAATATCAAAATCAAATGTCATTAAAAATAGAATAATGTTTACTTAAAAAAAATTCTAAAAAAAAAATCTATAATCCTTTTTTTCTTTTTATTGTTTGTCACACTATTCTTCTTATCATACATTTCTTTCTTTTATTTTCTTATTTTTCTCTTAAATTAATAGAGTTTTTTTTCTCTCCTAAAGTATAAGAGTTGTGAAAATAATCGTGTAAAAGTAACATTTTTTCTTAAAAATACAGTAATATAATAACGAGGAAAATGAAATAGGAACTAATATAAGGAGAATGCATGTATGTTTTTGAGTCCAAGTAATTAGGCAATAAGAAATGTTGGGTACGGCTACGTACTTGGCTGTATGTAGCGTTTGAGCTTGGGTGAAAAGTACGTTAACTTGATGGGATCCAATGGAATGGGGCAGTTCTTAATAGGGGAATAGGGTTTGAGTGTGTACAGTGGACACTGGACAGACACAGATCAAAAGAAAAGAGAAAACGATGTGCTCTGCTCTTCTGACATTAGAATCTTTTCAGTCACCGTGCGTGGCCGATAAGTTAGAACCAAATTTCACAAGGAACCTGAATAACCGCATGAAGAGAATTCATCACCTTAGTATATAAATCAAAAGATTTTCGCACCGATGATTCGATGCTTGGATCTTTTAGCTCAGATTTAAAATTTTATTTTTAATTAGAATATGAAATTATAATTAAAAATATTTCTTATTTTAAAATAATTTTTATTTTATTTTAATCCTGTTGTTGATCAGGAGAAAAGGATTTTAATTAATCTGAAATTCAATAAAATTTAATAAAAAATTATTTTTATCAAAAATCGAACTCAAATAATATTCAAATGATTTAACTTTTAATCTTAACTTCAGCACATTAAATAATTGTATTCCATTAGTTGATTTATTTCTAAAATAAACTAACATGATAAAAAGAGACTTAAATACCTACTTATTACACAAGAGAAAATTAATATATAAAAATAAATTAATTACATATTTTACTTTAAAGATATTTCTACTTCAAATATTGTATGAAATTAAATGTGTATAGATTTTTTAATTTCTAGAAATTCAAATCTTAATTTGTCATATGAGACAAATGTCTTTTATTAGAAACTAAGTGACAACTATTGCTCTAACCTCATGGACTAAACTTATTTAAGAATGAGATATGAAAAACAGAATTTAATGTTTAATTTCATACTAAATTATAATCTTTGTAACATTCTACACGAATTACACCAGAAAGAGATCTAGAGGTTGTATTACTTAAAAGAATTAATTGATACTATCACTACTCACAAGATATAATTATTTTTTTGTAGTTTATCACTTAAAAATTTTATAATTAAGAATGATTGGTTTAGAGCAATTATGAGATAGATGATCATTTGGAAAAAAATTCAAGAAGTATGTGAGTGAAGACAACATACTAAAAAGTTTCATATTGATTTGTGGGAATAATTATTTATCCTAAAAACAATTAAAGTAAATTGTCAAGGTCTCAAAAAATTCTATCTACAAAGAATTTTGACATAAAGTATGAATCGTTGAGACGTCAATAACAAAGAACGTTATAATTTGCTCTATCCAAATACTTGGAACATAAAGAAAAATACACCAATGTTACAATCCCTATTAGATGTACAAAGTATTGGGTGGATTGAAAAGTCATTCTTGCTTTATTTATTTTTTTGCATTTCACTTTCATGATCTCTCTCTCATGTAATGTTTAGATGTGACCTAATAAGAAGCTCTCCATATAGTTCTAGGTCTACTTTATACTTCCCACCAACCATGTTCATCTTTACAGTGAGACTCAGCCTCCTTTTACATAGACTCTTTTTAATAACATGCACCTTTGAATTCCTGTCCAAGATATGCATCCATGCACCTTTAATGGACGTCACCTTACATAACAACAAGTGTTAATATTTTATATGCTTAATTATGTTTTTTAGCTATGCATCTAATATTATTATTTGGTAGTTTTATCCTTGGGTCTATTTTCAACTTGTCATTCATGTCTTGCAAGAAACAGATGGGAGTAGCTATCTTCCTGGGCCATAGTTCAACGTCAACCTCCTCAGCGCCTGCCGCTTATGGAAATTTTGTAGTCGCCGACGAACATACAAACCCCACATAGGATAAAACCCAAACATACGGTGATAAAACAAAAGTCACACAATAACCTTAAAATCCCATAAATTTCGACCCAATTCATCATCTTCCCATTACGATTGTTGATGGAGGGTATGTTGTTACTTTTTTTTTTAAACAATGTTGTTACTTGTTAGTGATTGATGAACTTGTAAAGTGGGACTTATAGATGTTACTTCGGCAGTGCATTTTTTAAAAGGAAACGTATAAAATTATATTTCTAAATAATTTATTTAAGATTTTAATCATTGTCGCTCTAACGTCTATCTAAGTATAAAACGAATTCTAAAATATAAATCTTTTAAAATTAATAAATAAAATTTATTAAAATTAAATACTTCTAATAACTAATTTTAGTTTTCAATTAATTGAGAGAATAAAAGGAAAAATAGATGTCAAACCTTCTTTATGGAAAGGGGAAAAAAGTCATCATCATATGAGAAATTTTATTTTTCAGAATAAAAAATACTCCCTCCAGTTACTATTAATATTATAAGATTGAAGTTAAAAGTGCGATTAAATCTTATATCCAATCTCAAATATATTTTTTTGCATTGTTTATTTTTTTTTCAAAAATATCATGAACTTGTAAAGTGGGACTTATAGATGTTACTTCGGCACTGTATTTTTTAAAAGGAAAAGTATAAAATTATATTTCTAAATAATTTATGTGAGATTTTTAATCATTGTCGTTCTAACGTCTATCTAAGTATAAAACGAATTTTAAAATATAAATCTTTTAAAATTAATAAAGAAAATTTATTAAAATTAAATTCTAATAACTAATTTTATTTTTCAATTAATGGAGAGAATAAAAGGACAAATAGATGTCAAACCTTCTTTATGGAAAGGGGAAAAAAGTCATCATCATATGAGAAATTTTATTTTTCAGAATAAAAAATACTCCCTCCAGTTACTATTAATATTATAAGATTGAAGTTAAAAGTGCAATTTAATCTTATATCCAATCTAAAAAAAAATTTTGCATTGTTTATTTTTTTTCAAAAATAATATTAAAGTCAATCCTAAAATGGTGTGATAACGAGAGAAGCATAACTCATTATTATTTGTAAGGTTTGTTTACAGGAATAATTTTGAAAAAAATTTAAAATAAATTTAATGTTTTCAACTAAATTAACTAAATTCTTTAATGATGATAGTTAATTAGATGTTATAATAATAAAATATTTAATTAAACATATTAAACTAATGTTATTTTTCAGATTTAAAAAAAATATTGTTTAAAATATAAACATGCAGAAATATTTTTGGGAATGCGTTTAATTATCCTTGCTTAACCCGTAACTGCTAAAAACGACCTTGAGGCAGGTGCACCTTGGGTGTGGAAGTTTGGTGGGATTCTTAAGCCCAATCACGAGCCCAGCAAATTTCTGCTGCAGAAACTGAATCCTACATATGGGTGAATATAATTATTGTAGGTAATAAATTTTTTTAAAAAAGTATTTAATATAACTTCATAATCAAGACTTATTCAACACTGCTGATTAAATTGAAACAATCTCATTCATTCACATGTTTTTTAAACTACTTCCTAGTTTGAGTTGGAGTTGGAGTTAGTCAACTTGTCTTAGAAAAATAATTTTTTTATCCTTGTGTTTAGAAAAATAATTGTTTATATTTTTGTCAATTTGTTGAAAAATATGATTAGTTTTTCAAAATTAATCACAACCAAATATTGACCCATCCATGTAAGTGGAATCACTTCCATTGTTAGTATAAACTATTGAATTAATGAATATTAATCTTTAGATTACTTATCATGTAGAAAGGAAGCCCATCTTTAATTATATCATGTCAATAATCAATGCCTATCATAACATTAAAATTAGTCTCCCTATTCTTTTTTTTTTCAATCATGTTATCTTAGTTTTTTATTCTGAAATTGGACGTTGATCGTTAATTGTTTACATTAATCGTCAAGTATCGTACTTTTATTATACGTTAATTAGGTACACAAAATTTAATAATGACATGTGACGATCAATGTAAACAATTAATAATCAATGTCTAAATTCAGAGTTAGAGACTAAAATTACCGGATTGTAAAAAAAATAAAAGACTCAATTGGTGAATTAAACTACAAATTCATGAGCTGAGATAACTAAAGAGACCAAATTTACAAATAAGCCTCATAATAATTGATGTTTGCATTAGATGATGGTAACTAGAACTAAATTGGTTGAGTTTAACACTGCCACATGTCCATTTTGATGTGTGCTCAAAAGGTTCCTTGACCTAAATTGCAAATTTGGTTTAGTTTGAGATGTATTAGTATTTAGGGAAAACTGGGTTAAATATGATCAATGAATATTATTCATTTCTTTTCCAACATAATTAACAGCCAATACCAAAAGGAGTATATATGCCCCCTTCTTTAAAAATACATAGTTTTTTTTTAGGAAAAAGAAAACAAAACAAAGTATGAGAAAATATGGTTGTGTTATAGTGTTACAATGATAAGTATAGGTAAAATATTATAGCTTTAGAAAAATATGAATAAGCTTAGTAATATATAAGTAAGAATGACCTATACAAGATTCATTTGGTGCTAAAAATATAATGAAATAGATTAAGATATGAAAGCACAAGAACATAATACATTAAGATTAAGATCATGATAAACTTTAATTATATCTACTAGTACATAGCAAATAACAAATAAGATAACTTTATTGAATTATCTTGGCTATTTAATATAGACCAGATAATATGATAAAATATAAATTATGTTCAAAATGATAAAATTATTATTTCATTAAAAAATAAATTTTTAAAAAGTAACTCTCAATTTATTTTTAAAATTAAAAAATATTTGTATCGCATTTTAAAGATTACAATTATTATTTAAATATTTGAATGATAATTATTTAACCTTTGAATTTTAATTAAAAATATACTTTAAAATTACATGTTGATATTATTATGTAAGTCGTAAGATTGTTTGATGGTTGGGGGAGGGACATAAAGGTTGGACTGGTAAGAAGGTTATGTGTTTAAATTTTTTACTTACATAACAATTTTGTTAATGGGTAAAAAATATATTAAAATTATTATAAATATAATATATATATATATATATATATATATATATTATTGTATATATTATATAATGACAAATTTTATCATATTTTTTTACTTTTTAACCCATGTCAAATTTTGCATCTCAAATAAAAAAAAATTCGTTATTAGATTTACAAGGTCGGATAAAAAATAAGATAAAATTATTATATCCTATTGATACAATAAAAAACTTATCAAAACATGATAAGATAAAATATATCTATTTTATCTTATAATATATTAACTACCAAACGGGTCTTTAATGTTAATTTGGAACAATAGAAAGAAAAACGGAAAGGGACCGGAAAAAAAAAAATTTAATCTTTCCACTATTTGGCACTTTGTAAGGAAAGAAACCAAAAAAGTAAGTGGGTCTAACTATTTTACAATCCATCCATTTTGAAAAAGAAAAGTTGGCGAAGGTTGCTTTTGTGAAATAAAAATGTAAAAATATCCCTTTTCTATTAAACATGTTTTTTTTTTCTATTTTATTCACAATTACAGAACATAATTTCTTTTTCTTTTCTTTTCTCTCTTACCAAACAATCTAAAAATTATTTTATTTTTATTCTTTTTCTTTGTTTCTTAAATCAAACAAAGCATTAATATATAACATTTTGAATTAGATATATTTATATAATTTGTTCGTGGTCCATGACATTTTCCAAAGAAATGTTACGATTTACTCTCCAGTTCATTATGATATTTGTATGCGGTAAAATATTTATAATCTAAATTATCTTTTTTTACTGCAAATAATCTAAGTTGTCTTAAGTAATGAACATTACTAAAATTTAATTTATCATGAATTCTAACGCAATACTCCAGTCTCCAAATAAGACAAAGTATCTTGCTATCAAGCTAGTGCCTATCAATGGGGCACTATTTTGCCCCGTTTATTATATGTTGGGCCCACTTGTCCCTACCACCCAGAGAGCTACTTTCTTTATGGGCCTTACCTAAAATAGCAACCTTTATGACCTTCGAGACGAAAATTTCTCAAATAAATCAGAGTACTACACTCAACAATTAAATTTTGATTTAAATTGTATTACTAAATATTACAACTTTAAACAAAGTAATTGGATATAATTGATTAATATATTAAAATTAAGGTTGAATCCCTTAGTTAATACCCAAATTCAATTCTTGTTTAAAATAATTATTTATCAAATTTTATTTATTTCTCGATCAAACTTTAAATTAATCAAGTTTCATTTCTTCCGATGACGTGAAGTATTAAGAAAAAATATTATAACTTGAATTTCATGGAACTTATAATAATAATTTGTGTAAAAAAATATTCTAGTAAAAATAATTATACTTTTTTCTTTAATTTGTGTTTTAAATCAAAATATTCAAAAAAAGGTGTTTATAGTATTTTAAGTATATTATTCAAGGTATATGTGAAAATTCTTGATTTAATTAGTCATTTTATTTTTTATACTTTAAAAATACTCATCTTAATTCATACACACATTTTAAAATTTATTTTTGTTTGTTATGTAAAATTATAAAGACTAAAACGAATTACCAAATATATGTGTAAGAATTAAAACGAACAGTTTCTGGACGTATAAACTAAAACGTGAAGATTTTATAAATATTTTTTTTGGTGAATAAATAAAAGATTTTATAAACATAGTGACAAATAAATAATTAAAGAAAATATCTCGATGGATGGGCCAAGGGATGGCCCTTTCTCATAATCCTTCCGTCTGTTTCTACCTAGGACGCCATCACGCACTGATCAGTGCCATTGGGCCCATACTGTCTAGAACTATATTGGCTATGGCTTCACACAAGAAACTTTTGAAATGCTAAATTTGAGATGTTTAATAATACTTTAAAACTTTAAATAAGGTCTAGTTAACAGTGTTGGCTCAGAGCCTCAGCTCTTGAGCTTAGACGCAGAACTACAAATAGAATCACGAGAGGAATATGTAAAAACTTTAACAAAACTATATTTCACTAAACTACGAGTAAACTGTTTAAATTTTTGAGACGTTGCTGTCTTGCCATGACAAAATGTTGCCAGGCTCATCTGGTGATAATAATAAAAAAAAAATATTTTCATGGACTATATAGTTCTATTTAATTTACTCCGGACCACAAAATAAATGAGAAATAACATTTGTACATTTTTTTTTATATAACCTAGCTATAAACACGTGATTCCAAAAACTATTGTAACATATAACAATGTTGAAATTTAAAACATAAATAAATTACACGGATCCTCCTGAACTTTATCTTTAATACACTCGATATCCCACCGTTTTTCAATCCTATAGTAAACCTCTTAATTTTGAGATTTCGTCCCACCAATTGTTATACCAATCCCTCTTTTAGATATAAAAAATGTAATATGATCTTCCTTTAGGGGACTCAAAATAATGTAAAAACTTGTGCGCCATACCGCAAGCTCACAAGCAGTTAATTTTATCGTCTTCTTGTCGAATCAAACAAAAGAAGAAGAAAAGGAGAACAATTGACGCGCAAGGTACCAACCAGATAGCTTTTGTTTTTGACACACTTGGCACACATGGCTGTTTGTTCCATGCATTATATTTTGCGCGAAAAATGTCGTTTTAGGATTTAACCACAAAGTGCCGACATTGCACAGATCGAGGAAGTGCGTCTTTCATGTATCGGCTTGCTTTTCATTATTTTATTTGTTGGGTTGCCAGGTTTGTTTATGTTCACTTCTGTATTCTTCCTCCAAACCAAACATGTGCACACTATTGCTGTGTGTCGGCAGGTTTGATGACTACAATCTCTTGTTCTCTATGATCACTTTAGAATTTGTTCAAACCCCTTGTTTTAATTTTTTTATTCCAGCCTAGATGGTGACAACTACTGGGTATGAATTATCAATCCAATAAACTATGGGACGATATCTGTTGAGAATGAACAGAATCTAGTATTTAATTCTTATTCCAATATGAAAAGTATTTTCAGCACTTAAACATTGTACTCTATGTTTCTTAACTTTTTTTTCCCAGACATGTATTACATCGCAGCCAAATACGAAGTTCATACTCTAGGAAACATTTAAATATTTTTCAAGCGATTTATAGTTTTTTTATTTATTTAGCAGAAATTTAAACACGCAACTAAGATGTCACAGCTAATTGTTGATCAGAGTGATCAGGTAATTAGTCTTTTCTTAAATAAAGTATTCAATTTGAGTTAAGTGAATGAAAGGAATAAACAATAAAAGAGCTTTTTTTAAATTAAAATATAAACAGTTAACAAACGATTTTTTTGGAATGTGTAAAGTGTTACTATTAGCATGTGATACTTAACAAAAAAAAACATGTGATACTTTCTTGTTATCATGTTATAAATGAAAAATATTCACTAGTTTTGTTAGTAATTAATTTCTACATATAAAATTTTATTAATATTTATCAACAGAACTTAATTGATAATTTTTAGTAATTTTTTTTCTTTAAGTATATTTTTATATTTATAAGACTTAAACTCGCAAGACATTGCTTAAAAATTTTGAGTCTAGTTTCACTTGCCAAGATTTTTTTTACGTTGTTGTTGTGAATAGTCGTTTATAAGTTATTTTTAAAATTGTTTGGCTAGAACAATAGTTAAGAAATTAATTTGGTAATTTCCTCAGAAATAACTTGTGTTTGTAAGAAAAATAGGGAAATGTTAATCCTCTAACATGTTATTTATAATATATTCTTTATTGTTGTATGAAAATTAGTTAATATGCACATTATCTGATAAGATATATATTAATTTCGTTAAATAATAAGAAAAAACTATAGAAAGCATGTCAAAAAATATATTACTATAATTTCTTGATAAGGGTACACGTGAACACATTTTTAATTATTTCGGTATATAGCTTTTTAAATACATATTTTTGTTATATAATTAAACAATGAAAGTTTTTTTTTTCAAAGTATCCTCTCAGTTTCAGAAGAGACTGGTGACTAATGTCTCTAATGATTATTTTGGAATATTATTAGGCATCAAAGCTAGTATTATTTTAATTAATGATTTTTTATACACATAATTTTTGAAATAAAATTAAATAACACTGTAACACTGTATATTTAAGATATTATTACCTATATTTTATCGTGCAAACGTTCATGCATTAAATAAATCACTTCTCTTAGTGAGTACTCATGATTAAAATATAGCCCACTAATTCAAAGCCTGATTATTAGCCGAGCCTGACGAAGCATACCTGGCTCGGATGCTATTTAGCAGCAGCGCCAAGAATAAAAAGATGGCCAGATAGGGACGTAAGTGAAATTTAATGGTGATAACGATATTATTATTTTCCAATGTAGCTTCATTATACATAAGTATATTCTTGCATTTGCATTGCTTTTCAACGGCATGTCCCCACCCCCGATATAAGACACGAACTAAACTCCAAATTTTGAAAAAGGTTGGAAATGGGAGTCGCTATAACATAAAAAAAAAGTATTACCTGGTAATTAAAAATCTGCCGAAAGAAACAAAAGAAAAATGGGAAGTCTTTTTCATGCATATTGGAAAATACATATGTTTGCATTGCCTGAAGTTCAAATTACAAGTTGTCAGGACTCAATCATAAAAGGAGAATCCAACCCAGAAAATAGTTTATCAGGTAAGAAAATTTCAAATCTTAAGTATCATCTCAAGTAGTATATTTTATATTTATTGTCTCAACCTGAGACTCTTAACATTGTCATTCTTTTAAGAGATGATGTTCATGGGGACTTTCACTTTATTAACATTAATATGCTGTAGTTATTTTTGTTTTGACGACTTCACTCATCCATTAACATTCAATTTGTACCTTAATTTAATCTATAAGTAGTCTTTTCCATTATCAACTCACAATGAAAAAATCAATAGTTAAAATTTAAGCATAAGAGGAGAATCCAATCCAAAGATTAGTCCATTCAATAAAAGAGTCTCAAGACTTGTCAAGTAGTGTATTCTAATGTGAGACTCTTAACACAAGTGTAATTAAATAGAGAAAATAAAAACCCAGTATTTTCTTTCTTTTCCCTTGCACTTTCTGTTAAAATGCAAGCAACTAAAATTTAAATAATATTTGTTATATATTATGTATATTAAAAAAACTGTTATATATATTTTTAATACATATATATACATATATAACATTTTTTTAATATACATATGTAATATATAATTGTTATATACTATATATTATACATCTGCAATATTTTATTGTATGCAATTATTGAGTAAATTCGTAACGTATCATTAATATAGTCATTTTTATTTTTTTTTATTTGCTGTATTTTATATTTTTTTAATCATGTTATAAGTTTAAAATATTTACCTAATTTTAAAAAATGAAAATACAATAATATATATATATATATATATATATAACATAAATACAACAAGCAAACAACATACTAATTCTTAACAATGAACTTAATTATTAAAAATCATTGTTACCAACCTGAACAATAAAATAAGAAAATAAAAAAAATGAGGGAAATATAAATTTTAAAAAAATATCAACACGGGTTGACTTAACTCATCCAAGTTGACTCATCTAAAGTTATACATTAAGTGAGACAAGCCAAGTTTACTTAAATAAATAAATTGAGTTTCTCATATAAATTAAAATTAATTTAAGTACTTTAATTTTTATAAAAACTCTCATCTAACCTCTCAAAAACTTGAAATGATAAGTTGATTTTAGTGCATGCTAAAAGTTCAATTTATTTTAACTTTTATTTTTCTCTCAATTTTTGTCAACTCTGTAGATTGACTAACAGGTCCCTTTGCTCTTTTCTATCAATATTTGTCAACTATGTAAACGAGTCTCACAACTAGTTATGGGAAAATCTTACTGTCGTGAGTAATAATTACGTGGTTATTTTAATTTTGTTTCCTTTTTCTATATTTTGATTTGATCTACTTTGATCTGTTCTGATATGATTACTACGTTATATTTTTATAGTTCTTATTCTTTTGCAGGTTTCAGAGAGCCTGAAATTATGAACAACTATAGCGTTTAGATTGACATAGATATTCTTGATTTACTTAAACACCTATTCTAGCAAAAAGAGGTGCTTTTGTTGATTTCTTTTAACCATATGAAAGTATTCATGATAGTTTATCTAGATGAAATAATGAATTGCGTAGCTTTTGCTCATGGATATGGGTATGTTTTGCCAAAATTTATAAGTCATTTTGGGCTAAGTTTGAATTGTTAGATTAGTTTCATGTATGGGATGAATTGAATTAAGTAAAAAGTATTTGAGAAAATAAAAAAAATGCAAAATATACTATTGTCTTTCTTTTGCATAATATATATCAAAGAAAAATAGATAAAGTAGTAATTATAAAAATAGTTTCTCAAATTTGATTACTTTATTTTTTTGGTTTATATTTAATTTAATTATAAAGTAGCAATTATAAAAATAGTTTCTCAAATAATTATTAATGTGTAAATAATTTTAATTTTTCTAACTCAGGGACAGAACTGCAACTATCATTTTGGTGGCTATTTTGGTTACCAAACATAGAAGAGATTAAAGACCTTTGACTAGCGATATAATAAAAATTATTCTATTTTATCTATTTATTAATTTTTCTTAGTATGTATAACAAAATCTAAAATTATAATTATAATAAGATAGATAAAGTATTATTTTGTTCACTATTGAGTGAGATTGTTAACACCTCCATCATTGTTGGTTAACGCAACTATTGCTATTATGGTTAACCTCTATTACTCTAATACTTAACTACTTGAAATAGAAAGAAATTTCAAATTTGTTTCAAGAGTGAGAAAGAATGGGGAATGACTTTTGGACCTTTTATTAAAATTTGATATTAATTTTAAAATTAAAAGTAATTTTCCATTATACGTTTAGATTTTGATTGAAAAACTACAAATTTAGATTTAAAAAAATAACAATTCTTATCAATTTTCAACATCAATTGAAGGAGAAGGATATTTGAGGTAGATTTAGAAACCTCCTGTCATTTTCACGAGCCAAACTCCATTGGAATACTTGTAAGGACTTTGGTATTCAAATGTGTAGAATTTGAATTTGTCGTTCTTTAGGTCTGTTAGGCTTTCTTACAAAGCTCCTTATGGGTCAAGGTAATATTTCTTCTTGCGTGATGATGTATGAGAGTGCCTCTAAGATGAAACCCTTTAATTACAATGTATATATGTTGTTAATGCATTGTGTTTATCTCATACTTTACGTCTACATAAACTTTGATGGAGTAGTATACAAGAAGATTCTCAAGTTATGAGGGACATTCAGGGCCAACCAAGCATAAGGCTAGATAAGTTCTAACTAAAATTGCAATAATAACACAACCTAACTGCTCAGATTTCACTTATATATTTAGTTGATTCTTTAATTAGGTTCAAAGTATAAACCTTAATAGTTAACAATAATAATTATAAAAAAAAACTACCATCTTTCCCTTTTGATATTTTTTTTCCAGGATCAAGATTTTAATTTAGATATTGGTTAATTTTAGTTTATGAGAGAAGTTCATTTTATTTTATTTTTTTAATTTTTTTCTCTTATAAACGGTTGGAGAAACTAATCTAAACAGGAACTTAACTATAATTATTTTTAACTTACCCGTCAGTCCTCAAATTTTAGCTAATTACTCCATTTAACTAAATATTTTTTATATATTAACAACTACAACATACACTATAAAAACCATGGATGGTGCATAAAGAAACAGAAAGCTATCCTCTCCCTACCTCTTGGCTTGGGTTCCTTTCTGGATGTTTCATATTCCCTCTCATTTTTATTTTTATTTTTCATCGTTGTTCTCCCCAATAAGTTTGTTGACAAGATTAATCTGTCTTGTTAGATCAAACTTAACCTACAATTAAGAATTATTAATTTTGTCATAGTATAATATTCGGCCGTTGCGCCGATTTTATGACTAGTTCGTGCTAGCATTTGATCTAGAAGTTTGCACAGATAATGGACATTAAAGTGTACATCCACAACCACTCTTGGGCCCAGAAAGAAAAGGATAGATAAAGAAATATTATAGGTGAGCACTAGTCTTCCTCAAGAGCCATGACGAACCTCTAACTAGGGACATTATCTTACATCAAAGCCTAATAACATTAATATTACCTCATAATATTATAAGGACTAATTTTAAGTACTTAAAATAATTTTATTATGTTAGCTAAAAAACTATAATTTTATTATCAACTTTTTTATATGATAATAAAATATTTATAATTTGAACTACTTAAAATCAGTATAAAAGGCTGTTATTGATTAATAAAATTATTTTTATTATGTAAGCAGAAACGTAAGGATATGGAAGATTTGATGGTGCTTAACATATTTCAAGTTTTCAAATTTCAACTAAAAATGACATATATTTTACAGTCATATTACCTTCAAAATCAACCATAAACTAAAACGTAGCCGTACCTTGTTGCAAATGATATTCTAATTAATCTTGACTGTATTTGTTGGGCAGTCTGGACGTCTTTCCTATACTATGTTTCAATTTCAACTATGTTTATTTTGTCATTTTTTTTTCTTTCTGGGTGGCTTTTATTTAAGATGTATGGATGTATGAATAGATACACGTCGAATTTTAAGAATGTGAATAAGCTGCTGTAAAAAAAAATGTGAATAAGCTCGAATTGATTATTATTAAAAAAATCAATAAACTAAGCATACAAAAATGTGCGTTATGGAATAAATTCCTTTGATATTAAATTTTTACATGACTCAGTCATTAGTAATTTTTTTAAGATATATGTATTTATATGTATATATATATATATATATATATATATATGAAAATAATACATGGAATTTTAAATCTTTTATTAATCGGTTAACATGTTACTGATTTGAGTAATATTAAACTCAAATTTCTTAAGTATTATCTCGAGTTTATGTCTTAATCAATTAGATTTTCAAATAAAAATTAATCATTCTGAATATTTTACGGTCTACTTCAAATAATTAAATCTTTGATTACTAGATAACATTGTAACAATAAATGTCAAGTGACCTAAATATAATGTACACGAGTCTGTGTGCTTATAACATAGCCCATTACTTAATTTAATCACAAAAATATCGATAATAAATAGTGCTTACGACCATTGGTGTAAACACAAAATTATAAGCATATGAACAATTTAGAAAATCACATTCAATAAGAATATTGATATCATACGTTGAAGATGTTTATAAATATATAACCTTATCCAATGCGAAATTCATGTTGGTCAAGGAAACTACAATAAAAGTATGCATATTCGTTCAAAAAATAATTAATGTTCTTGATTCTTAACAAAAATGACCATAGCCATCCAATTATAGAAGAAATATGTTAATATATAATGATAAATTAATAATTTAACTCCGTCACTGATATAGTTACTTTAATACTAATGTTCGCTTCGTTTATAAGCTTGGTAAAAAAAAAATCACCTACTTTATTTGCAGATATATGCGTTTTTTTTTTTCATCCTAATCTCTAACTCTGTCGAACAGACATCTAGAGGTTCCCACTCTTGTCATCATGCATGAAATTCTTTGTTGTTCTTCTTCTTTTTTCGCTGAATGTCATCATCTAATTCAGGATTGAGCAACAAATCTTGTATATAAAAGCTGCAGGGGTCGTGAGTATGAAAATTGTGCACCCAGGGAAAGAGCTTTTTGGCAGTCATTTTCTTATCCGTTAATGTTCAACTCCCAACCTAGTTAGCTTCACATCATTAAGTATTTAAATAATACATCGCCAACTACTTGCCGTTGAGCGTGTGGCCACAGTATATGAACACACAAGAGAAATGTTTGATATGGATAAAAAATTATCATTTATTAACAATTTAGTATTAAATTAATGTTATTGACATAATTTTTACAATGAAAGATAAATTATCAATGTAAACATTATATTTTTTTTTTATAAATAGCATGGTGTATTAGTGTGCTCTTTGTATATGGATTTTTCGTACACCTTGTATCTACTATAAATATAATTTTTTATTTACGGATAAAAAACTAACAAATAATTTTTTTGATATAAAATATTAATATAATACAACATGTTGTTAGTAGAGATTTTCAAAATCCACCTTAATAATTTTGTCTTTATTAAACAAAAATTATACTAATAAAGACAATTCTATCACTTAATCAATTTTATCCTTTAATGGACACTTAAAAGACATTTGCATTTCCTACAGTTTGGATATTTTGTTTTTTAGAAAAAACAATATATATATATATATATATATATTTATATTTATATATTGTAAAGTTTTCTGAAACTATCATTTTATCATAAAATATTATTTATGGTAAGTTTGTTTAATATTATCTATAATCATGTGTATAAGAAATAAAAAGTGGTTAAATTATTTAATTTTAATTAATAATATAAAAAAAATTAAGTTTATTTCGAAACTACTCATAACATTAAATAATTTAAATGGTGATTATATTTTAAAAGATAATTTTTCTAGCAATAAATTTGTCTTGTTTTTTTAATAACTTAATAAATGTGTCCAGTTTCATGTGATATGGGTTTATATAATTAATAAATTTCACAATTATTAAGATTAAAGAAAAGTTAACAATTAATACACTTAAAATCTATGTTTCTTATAATTAGGATAATTTTTTTTTTCTGAGTATCCAATTATGTGAAATACTTTGAGGAAGGATTTTGTTGTTTATAATAGTCTTACCGACTCAAATAAGATTACCTTTAACGGATGATACATGTAATCTAAACCAAAATAAAAAAGAGATCATTTTCATCCTAAAAATCTTAGTAAAGTTTATTTTAATTGCTTGACAATGTATTTTTTTTTAATGATGGTGTATATTTATTAAATTCATTTTCTTTTAATCCTCACCATTAGATAAACTTCATTAAAAGATGACGTGATAAATAAAGTATAATTTTATCACACCAATAAAATTTTACATAAACATATTTATGTAACTTACAGGGATTAAAATAATCATTGTTTCTATATAGATCAATAATATATATATATATATATATATATATATATATATATATATATATATATATATATATATATATATATATATATGGAAGAATGGGATGAGAGATTGGGTAATTACCTAATTTAATATATGGGGCATAGGGTAGTTTAATAATGGAACGAGACAATTGCCCTAGTTTTGATAGGATCAAATTGGGAAACACAAAGGAGTTGAAATGTAAGATATTATCCCCAATCAAGATTTAAGGGAATAATAATAATAATAATAATAATAATAATAATAATAATAATAAGAAGGAAATAGGATTGGAAGGTTAAACAAATATGGAATGGCATTGAAGATTTGAAGTAATTGTCCTGATCAAGATTCCTAATAATCTAATCTTATGTATTCTGAAACAAATTGCTACTACAATCTTACCATTTCACATGCCATCACATGTTTCATGTTTCTCGTATGTTACGATGAAAATAGAACATTGAAAATATTATATTATTTGGATGAAAAATATTGATGCATAAACATGACTGGCATGGAAGTAGATTATAACCGTGAAGAGAATAGTAATAGAAGCTAAATTGAAAATTCCACAAAAGTTTTTAGAGGGAATAACAAAATGAGGGTCTAGAATAACCGATGTTGGTTTTTCATGTTTACAAATTTGAGAACCCCACGTGTCAAGGTATTAGTTACCCCAAATTTCACATTTTCACTTGCCATGTTCTTATCTTGAGAGAATCTATTAAGAGGCCGAAACAAGAATAGAATAACATGTTAATTGTCTAATTTAGTTTTGAAATAATAAGATGAAGGGTAAAGCAAAGCTAAAAGGACATTCCCCCCCGTGTGGTAGCAATGTTGAAAAACATGTCAAGACCGGAAAGAGAGATTTAAAAATTGCTTTGATTTGAGATTTGGAACATTAGGGAGATGTAAAATAGAACAGTTTCTCCCCTATACTTAAGTTTTGCAAGATAATATGAGTAATTAGACTAAATTAATTTAAACATATATTTTAATTATTGAAAATGAATCAATTAAGTTTTTGGAGGGCTTGGCTAATCCCATATTAACTTATTTGTTTTTGAAAAGAGAGAGAAAACAAAAATCTGAGTATTTAGAGATGCCAAGTTTATTAGGTAGATGAGATGTCAGCAATGGTGGCGTCCAAAGAAGGAACACTGTACACATTCTCGTCGTCCAGCTTCCAGCTTTGGTGCAATTTTTAAGTGAGGGTGACCCCTTTGAAATTGACATGTTCGATGCAGCACGGGAGTGGGACCCACATCACATGGCTCTACAAACACAAGAATCAAAGCCATAGGACCCACTTCCATGTAGGGGGCCACTCTCCTTTCCTTCTTCTTTTATTTTTAATATTTTCTTGGGGGTACCGCATTTCTTTTCTCTATCCCTCCCAACTCCCAATTATAACGCAAACCATTTCAATGGGTATTGGGAAATCAAGGATCAACAAAGCTTCAAATGGAATCTGCTCGTGTTTTCCACAGCCTGCTAGAAAAACAATACATCCACATATTCATATAATATCAATGTCATTACGATAAATTACAAATTTAAAGTAACCAGACAAAAAATAGCGTCCCATCCCTCCAACTTGGACTGGGACCCTTTCCGAATTGCTGTTTGGAATTTCTCAAAGGTCAAGGAAAACAAAACAGTGTTTCCCCGTATCACCACATCACTCTTTATTGGTTTCCTTTGGAATTATATATTAACACATGATGGTATATAGCCAAGGAAAAAAAAAAATGAACAAACTGGACTACCCGTTATTTCTACTGTTTTGATTTTTTGGTTTTTCACATGTTTTCTTTTTGAGAAACAGTTTTGTTTGAGGTACGTTTCTACTAGATCTAATTCCCGGTGGCTCCAGTTTTGGTTTGGTTTGAACGGGGAAAAGATTATCGGTACCTATGGTTTCAGAAAGTACTTAATTAAATGTGTTTGTCAAATAAGGTGCCATGACTACACGCAGTCGTGTTCATGAATCATGATGGGGGACCGTGGTGGACCAGCCCCATCACCGTACACGTGTACAATGAATGGGTTTCAAGAAGAAATAGAACACGTACTCGTACGCACGATCACAAAAGTTAAGCACAGAATATCAGAGAGAGAAGATGGTGCCATGTGCGACCCTGCAATGCAAGCGGGTTTATCAAGTGTGCTGATCCCCATTGCTCCATCCGTACACCCCACAATAAAAATGTTGTTTTGTTTTCTTGTTTTGCTTTCAGAAAATATAATATAATAATAATAATAATAATAAAAAGAAAGGAGATTTGCATTTTCAGGAAGCAAACACTAGGCTACGTGTCGTGCATCATCTTATTGGCTGTTCGTGGGGTTGCTTTCTCTTACTTTATTTTTTTTCATAATCATAATATTATTTTAAGAAATCTTCTTCTTTTAAATAAGGAGTACATTGACCCCGATGCATATGCTTTGATCCTACTTGATAGACAATCGAAAAATACTGTGTGTTGGGGATTTTTTTTTTTTTTTTTATTTTTAGCTTTTAACCTTTTAACACAAAAGTGAAGGATGTTTATGTTACGAAGCAGATCTAATCATACGGCACAGCTTTTTAGGGACGTTCTCTTTAATCATATTTTGTCTTTTTCTTTTTTAGCACCAGATTTGATTAAAGTGGTAGTAAAGGTCGTAAAGGAAACACAAACATACCTACTAGTACTACTGGCTCCCAGAATCTCATGCACGACTCTTAGATGCCAAATTGGACAACATTTCGATTAATAATAAAGTAGTTAAAATCCTTCTCTATCCAAGTAATCCTTAAATTTATAATATTGATTTATTGATTATTACAGTTCATACAATTATAAAAAAAAAACTGTCACTTTAAAGTTTTGATATATCTAATATAATATTCATAGGTGATGACCATTTTGGTCTTTAAGAATTTATATTAAATTAAGCAATATTTTAAATATTTAACAATTAATTATTTTTTAATGATCCAGATTGCAACAACATTGTCTCAAGTTTGAAAATGTTAAAGTGGGATAAACTCAATAGATCAACCCAAGTAACCCATAAAATAGGTTGGATTGAATGATTGAATGTGTATAATTTAACTGGCATAATCTATCAATCTAATGAGTTAAGGAATTGATTGGATTGAGTTAGGCTGATTTACTGGACTCATACTTCTTTTTGGTTAAATTTTTGTATGGATTGTTTAGTTAAACATTTAATTTATTGGATAAAAAATTATATGAAATGTTCTGAATTTCATGTTATTTTGTTACTTTATATTTATTTAACTCAGGATGATAGATGATAGTTTTCAAAAAGATCTGTGTTAAGATAAACTTGTAAAAATTTTATGATTGTAATATTATGTTTATATTATTTTTATTTATTTATTTATTTATTTTGATAAATCAACTTATGAGCTATTCATTTTTATGAGTTAAAAGGTAAATTAAATTAGGTTGATTTGGGTTAGATTGGCCCATTTGATATTCTATATCAGGCTAATCAGCACCAGCCAAGGCAATCTAATTCATATTGTGCTATATGTGTTTACCTATTTGGTTGCATTGATACATAATACTTATGTATATGCTATCATTTACACAACCATAATACTTATTCTAATATTGTTAGTATTGTTCTTGTAACTAGATAGTCACTCAAGAGGAAGAAGACTTAATCCATAAACATTTAAATATAAAGTGTAATTAGTCCATTAAATCAAACGTTAGAATTTATATGGGATGCATACCACAATTGAATGATCCAATATTTCTGGAAACGTATTATAAACTGCTTGTGGTGAATTGTTTGCATGCTAAGGGTTTGGTGACGTTTAATTGATAGCATAAACATGGATCATCGGATTTCCGAGCTCCTTTCCCAAGAGAGGCTAACCAAGAGCCCCGTTAAACATGGACTGACCGAGAGGGTCGAATGGATACAAGTATAAATAAAACTAATGAAAAATTAATTAAATATTCTTTTATCAAAGTTAACAAGAATAAAATAAAACATAAAAAATTATTAAAAAGGGTAAAAAATAATGCATAATAGAAATTTATATTTTTTATTTTCTATTTAAGATCAATGCATATAATAAAATATATTTAGTTTACTATAAATAATAAGATTTTTATTTTTATTTTTGCTTACCTTGAAAAATAATCATAGAAAATAAAAATTAAAAGATTAAAATTAAAAAATGAAATAATAGTGTCATAAATATAATGAGACAGTTGTAATGGAAGTTTCACATTATAAGTAGATAGGACAAAATTGCCTAATTATAAGCTCTGCAAACTAGTTTTTTGAATTTTCGTTTTTATATTTTATATTTTCTCTTATTTTTTTTAAAAAAAAATTAATTAAATCTTGCCGTTTTCCTTTAAAAACTCTTTAATATAATATATTAATATTTTCGTTTTTCATAGTTATTCTAATAAAAAGTTGTTTGTAGTCAAAACTGGTTGGATAAGAGGAACTTAGTTTGTCCTTTGTAGTGTTGGTGATAAAGATAGTGGGGGTGGGGAGCAAAAACGTCACCAAGGCTTTCATCTAGTAATGTTGGTGAAGGTGACGGAATATTCTTCGCTTCATAATTTTCAGGATCTAATTTCTCTTCCGCTAGCTATGTTTGTGCATGAGATGTGTGAAGCTCATCAATTATAAAAGGTTTGGTGAAATTTTAAGGTGAGGGGCGAAATAAATACTTTCTTATTCACGTGGCTTAAAAACAATAGTTAGATATATTATTAAATTACTGAGATAATTTAATCATTCTCGTATGTATTACAGCCGTTTATGAAATTAACTTGATGATTTAGAAATGAGATGAAATTTGAATTCAAATTTGATGATTTAAGAGTTAAAAGGAGAGAGATGAAATTTGAATTCAAATTCTTCCATAAATATTCTAATAAAAATTAATAACTAATATTAAATGATATAAAAATTATTTTTTTAATAATATATTTAACGAATATTTATGATCCTTCATAAGTGATAGACATTTTTATTCTTCACCTTAGACTTCACATTTGTCAACTTTATTTCAAACTTCAAAGGTATTTTAAATTTAAAATTTAAAATAAGAATTTCAAGAATAGATAAAATCATGACTATTCCCTTTAACAAAGTTTGGTCAAGTATTTCTATCTTAATTAGTTGAATAGAATATGTGAGTTAGTTTAATTTTCAGACATTGTGTTCAATTTCTATAAATAAAAAAAATTAACCATTAATATCAAAACTTAATTTTAACAATTGATATAATTTGATCCTATGGTGTGTAATTTAAATTTTATAAAAAAAACTAAAAGTTTTAATGTAAGTTTTTTTTTTTTTGTAAAAGTCAAACTTTTTTTGTATTATGTAAACATTAATCTTATAAAATCAGTATTTTTTTAATCTATAAATTTGAATGCTCATATTTAGTGAATTGCACTTTTAATCTCACTACAATTTTTAATATGCGATTGTAGTCCCTTTTGATAACAAATTTTAAAACACTTTATTATTAATTTTAAGACTTTAGGTAATAAAATGAAATGCAAACACCCTATTATTAGTCCTGAAATTTCATTTGAAAATCTTTTGATAGTAAAGTTTCAAAAGTAAATGTTGACCATCTCAATAATCGTAGCAAGAGAGAAAAAAAAACTTTAGAATTTCGCTTATATTAAACTGTTAAAGTGCAATATATGTAATTGATTTTTTAGCTACCTGTTCATTTTAATTTAATATTAATTTTATACTACAAATTAAATTATTTTATTATAAATATAATTGATAACTTGCTAAAAACACAATTAAATCTTTCTTTTTTTTTTTTACAAAAATATAGAGAGACACAAAGTGTCTCTTTTTCCTAATTTATTATAATTATAATAAATATCAAACTTGTGTATTATACATGCTAAAACAATAATTAAGAATAAATCTTATTTTTTTCTACATAATAATTATTAAACTAGAAGGACATAGTCAAGTGTTAAAGTGAAAACTTATCATTCTTTTTATTTTATCATTGAGACTTTTCTAAAGGTAAAAGTTATACTTTAAAGAATTAAAAAAAAAACTAGTAACACGTTATTTAACATATACTTTTTAATTCATTATTATTAGTTAAAATTTATTAAAAACTATAAAAGTGTGTCGGTCTCACTCTTTATTTATCTATTTTCACTTTTGTTTTGTAGCATTCAAAATAATAATAAAAATTTAAAAATAAGTGTAACAAAAAAAAGTGTGTTATTATTAATCCTTAAATATAATATATTCGTAACAATATTTTAAAGATTAACAACTAAATTTTTTGACAAAATATAAATTAATGTACAATAAAATTTAAACTATTATAAATTTAAGTATTTAACCACCTTAATGTTATAATTATACTTTATATTTTCCCCTCTTTTTCTATACAAATGTAATAAAAATAAATGCTAATGGAAGTATTCGATTTTTACTTTTTTGTTCAAGTTAAAAAAATTTGGAAGGAGTGAAGTTATTTTTTTATTTACCTTTCTTCAAAGGATTGAAATAAGAAAAATGATCTCTTATATTTTTTCATTTTTTTATTTTTGAATAAAATCAAATAATTTTTTTTATATTTTTTATTAAATTACTATTTTGGTCTCTCTTTGATTCTTGATCTGCATCTTTGTTTGTTTTTCTATTTTTTTCCCCAAATTTTTGTCCCACAATTTAGAAAATATGCTATTTTTTTCCAATTGTTAATTTTGCTTTTCTAGTCCAATCAAATCCTAGATCTAACAAATTTATTTAATATATCATAAAAAATAATTTAATTGATTAAAATGTACAGAATAAAAGAAAAAATAAATGCAAAATTGATGATTAGATCGAAATTGTGACTTTTTCAAAATATAAGAACTTAAATCATGAAAAATATAAGAGGACAAAAATCACATATCAAAATTATAATTTAGTCCATGTTTTTTTAAACTAATAATTTTATGTTGGAAAGTACTTGAGTAAAATTTAATTAGTACAAAAACATTTCATCCTTACTTTTTCACTATTTTATTCCACTCATCTAAACAAGCAATAAACAAAATTGTTCACTCCATTCTTGGTTTAATTATTTTTGGTCCTTATAGTTGTGGTAACTTTCACTTTCCTTCTAGTCTTCATAGTTTAGAGCATCTTATTTTGGTTCCTATAATTGTATTTCTTTTACTCGTTTGATTCTTGTTGTCAAATATCAGTTAACATCATTTTAAACGAATATAACATAACTCATTTAATTCATGTTTATCTCAAACAAAATTAAGTGACTTTAGATTAGAAGGACAAAAAAAGTAAAAAAACATGATGACTATTGAGTTCAATATGAGATGTTTTAAATTATTAAAACTAAAAAGAATATTACAAATATCAAATAAGTAATATTTAAATATTCACTATTTATATAATTTTTTTCTATTTTTTTGAACATTTGCAACAATGACATTTTTATTATTGGGGGGCATTTTTTTGAAAAATTACTAATTGGGAGTACTTTTTGAAAAATTATCCGATCAAAGATAAGTCGTGATTGTCATGCACGAGACTGGCTAAAGTTGAATATGACATTAAAATACTTTTTTTTTTCTGTGTAGAAGTCATAAATATAGGCACAGCTCTCATTTATTTTTTTGATGTGGCTAAAGTAGTTTAAAAGGTTATGACTTTAGTTATTTGTATTTTTATGTCATAAATATAGGAATGAATTTTAAACTACATATTATTCATTTATTTTTATTGTAGAGTTGTTTGTTTCATTTTGTTTTTTTTAATATTTTGGTTTAAAATTTTCTTTATAATATTATTTTTAATAATATTAAAAAGGTGGTGAATTATTATTTTTTATTTATAATATTATCAATTATTATTTCTATTTTTTTAATATTAACATAAAAAATAGTAAATAATAAAAGACTTAATTAAGTTTTTCATATTTGTAATAAAGTCATTTTTAGATTATTATCTAACATTCATTTTTTTAACCCAAGTATTTGAAAAAAAATTTCAATTTCATTTTACAGATGTCTTTAGTCGCCTTCCATTAAGTGATGATATGACAGAGAAAATGTCATTTTAACTCATTTGACAAGTGCACCAAATTTTGTCTCAAGTAGTAAAATTTACTCGAAAGTTCAAGTATCGAGTCCACATAAAATTTGTTTGTACTTGAGTTGATGTATATCCAATTTGTAATTAAGAGATAATGAATTATAATGGAAAGAAGAAAAAAGGAATTAGAAAATAAAAGACAAGTAAAATAAATAAGATTAAATGCAAATGATAACTTCAAAATTTAAATATAATAGGGCCTAGTATGCCTAACTACCCTTGATGCAATGTTAATGTATTTCTTTATTTAATGCTATTCTAATTTTCACCAACATCTACTAATATACTAAACCCTAATCCTTCACGTTAAAGAACATAATTTATCAATTCTCTCCCAAATCCATTTGCAAAAATAAAATAATAAATTGCATGAAGTTTAGAAATGCATGCATAGGCTAAACAATATCACTGAATCCCTAACAATGATTTGTTTAGATGTCATTTCCCAATTCTTTAGAAATTAAACACTTTCCAATGCCTAATCCCTAAAAAAATGCGTGAATGATCAAACCATTGCAATAAAAATAAAACACAGGAAAGAAACAATAAAAATTGGCCTTGCATTCAATAGATGGTAAGAAAAGATTACATTACAAAGGCATTGACTGCTAGGCTTCCAATAATGAGGGTTTAACCTCTCATTGCCATGAGAGACTTTACACTTTAGAGACTAATGTGGATGGAAGATGGAGAGGGATGGATAAAAGAAGAGGGGAGAATGGCTAAAGAGAGAGAGAGTTTCCCCCGTGAGAGATGCTTAGGCTTTGAGTGTATTCAATAGAGAGTTCTTAGTCTCGGTGTGTCTTTCTCTTTTCCTTCCTACCCCTTTTATAAGCTGAAGGTAGCTTAAAATTCACGAGGCGCTAAGCGTGCCCTTCCGGGCTTTGCGAGACGATCACGTGTTGAGCACGATAAGGTATAGACTTAGCGCGGGATTTCGCGCTTAGCGCACCTTAAGGCTTCTTCGTGGATCTTCTTCGCGTTAAGCTTGAGCTTGGTCGCTAAGGGAGGAGGTGTGTTTAGCCTGACTTATGCGTTAAGCGAGTTGTCTCCATCTTTAACTTTTTCTTCAAGGCTTTTTTTTCCTCAAGTTTTTCCATTAATTTCCTTGGAAGGACATGTAATCTTCTTCTTTTGAATTCCGCTAGTAAAAAATTAATAGGATATTAAATTCCTCATTATTTTATAAAAATAACAGTAAAATAAAGAAATTCAGATTATTCTTAGTCAAAATTGACTATCAATTAAACCCAATTTTCAGCCACATCATCACGCTCTGTCACTGACACATCATTATTACATCACTTCCTTCAATAATGTGACACTGATATACCATTGATTGGGCGCGATGACGTGACACTTCGTCTGCCACGTCATCACTTAACGAAAATTGACTAACAGTGAATAGAAAATTTTTTCAGGTAAGTATTTGACAAAAAATAATAGGTAGTAATATGAAAACAACTTATTTTTCAAGTATGGAAAACATATTTAACATATGACATAAAAAACTTATTTAAACCATATATAATTGGTGTTTTGTGGTATATGATCAATATGCATACATGTAACATTGTTATGTGTTCTATCACTCTTCTTTCACTATTCTCTGAATCCAAAATATATATTTCACCATTCGATATTGTTATGTTGTGTGTTTAGATATTAAATGTATGTATCTTAACTCTCAAAATTTACCTTTAATACTATTTTATTAATCTAGTTGAGTTGATTAAACATGATAAATTGATAGGTGAATTATTATAAAATTCAAATAGTATTTTTTTTTTTTTTACCGATTAAAAATATCTTATTAATTTAATGTATTTCTTATTTTGAATGAAGAATTATCTTTAAAAAAATAAATATGATAAAGTTTCTTAATTCTATATAAAAATAAATTACATTCATGAAGTTATTTTAAATTAATGTTTAGTTTTTTGTTAAGTTTACAAATATTCGATCTCATAAAAATATTTGAGAAATAATTTTTTTTATTAACTTATAAGATTTAATTTTAAACATAACTTAAATTTACAATTATCATTTTTATTTTTATTTTCATTAAAATAATATAATTTATCATTTATCATTTTCTCTTAAATTAAATTATTTATTTTGATAAACTCCTACTTATCATTTGTTAACTAAAAAAATATTTTTAGATTGACTTAAATAAGTTTTTCATACCTGAAAAAATAGGTCATTTTTAAATTACTACCTAAAAATTTATTTTTTGTCAAATATCTATCTGCACAATTTTTCAATTTTATTTGACTACCTTTTGTGAATTTCCTTCAGTTGAGTGATGATGGCGTGTCATATCCTCATATCTTGTCACAAACATCTCATTGTCATTTAATGAAAGAGAATTAATGAGAGTTAGACAAAAAAATTTTAGATAGATATTTGAAAAAAAATAAATCTTTAAGTAATAATTTAAAAACGATATATTCCAGATATGAAAAAATTTAATTAAACCATAATAAAATTACATGTTTTTTTTTAAGATTAAAATATCATGTTATATTAAAAACAACACAACACATTAAAATAAGTTAAAAAATACAAATTAACCACAACACGAAAGTGAACATTTTATGTAATATTAGATATTAACATGCTTAAACGGACAATTATCACAATTATAATCTTTAATTTTACACAATGAACAGTTCTACACAAATATTAACGGATAATATTAGAAATAAAAAAATAATTCCCCATTTTTTAATATAAATTAAAAATAGTATTATATAGAAAATTTTAAAATAAAATATTTTTTAAAAACAAAATATAACAAACAACTCCAGCGTAGAAATAAATGAATAATAAACACTTTATAAGCTGTACCTATATTTACGACATAAAAAGAAAAACTAAAGTTATAATCTTTTGAACGACTTCTGGCAAATAAAAGAGAGTCGTACCTATATTTATGACTTCTACACGAAAAAGAAAAAATAAAAACATTTCAGAAATCGTGAAAACGTGTTGGACTTTAATCAGAAAGTCATGCATGACCGTCTCAACTTACTATTAATCGGATAATTTTTTAAAAAGTAACTTAAATTAGTAATTTCTTGAAAAAATTGCCCCCAGCAGATGACAAAATAACCTACAACAACCTTTCTCATAGAAGAACATAATGACGCAATGTAATATTGTTACGATATATAGTAGTAGAAAAAATAGATTACATGTAATTTCACAAAATCTCAAGTATATTTACGTATGATTTACTATATATTTAAAATGATTTCAACAACACAGTTTTACTACTCTATTTTTTACTTACATTTTTCTTATGTATTTTTTCTTTTCTATTTTTCCTGTTTCTCAATCCTATAATTCATTTATGCCATTAAAGTATTTAGTATACATAAACCTTAAAGTCAAGTTGAATAAAGTCAAATCACAAACACAATTCTTTAAATACTTTTAATATGCCAACAAAAATGAAAAAAAATCTCAATAGTTTACAAAATAAATTTTTACAATACATATTAATATAAGTTATCAAAATAAAATTCAAATTGTGATAAAAAATAATATAAAAAACAGTTAACCGCATCTATATAATATTTAAAATGCCATAAATATTTAATTCCAGATTTTTTATAAAAGAAATTAATCTAGATATAGAAATACAAAAGCCGATAAAACTGGTGAGAGCTAGAAAGAAAGGTGGAAGCAGAGGTGAATTGTGGATTTTTTACAGCATTACTCACTAGATAGATTTCACTTCATTACGACCTAATCATTATTATTATTCATAAATTACTCCCCTTTCCCCGCACGGATGTTGATGATTATTATTACCCCCCTTTTTTTTATCGTCATCAACCTCTCATCTCCGACCCCACGCCATGCGTGCTTCAACCCCATCCCCTCTCTCTCAAGCTCTTCAATTTCCCTCTCTTCTTCAATCCTTGACCATTTCATTTTTACAATGTTTCTCTCTCCATCCCATTACTATACACCCTGCAAAATGCCTTATTCTTTCTATTCCCTCCCTCGCTCTCAATTAATTAAGCTTCTTCTTCTTCCCTCTTAACTCCATTCCTCTGAACAGTACCACTGCAGAGTTGGTGCTTGTTCGTCCGAGAAGAAATTGCAGGCCTCGTCGGCGCTGAGAAAATTGTGCTCCTCCATCTTCACGTACTGCGTCGTCGTCTGGTACTGTTTCTGGAACTGGAAACAGTTGTTCATCGACGAAGAAGAAGGCGACGACAAAAGCCCGTGACTTTGCAGAACCCCACACGACGAAATCGCCGCGTTGTTGTTGGGGCTGTGGTTGTTCTCCTCGTTCAAGATCGCACTTGAGTCGCTATCAGAAGACCCATCTTTGAAATCCACAGGGAACACAGAACCCCCTCCCACCTCATCACTCTTGTTGAAACACTCGTAACTCAACTCCTTCGAGTCCGATCCAGGAATGGCGGATTCACAGAGCGGGTTACTATCCTGCAGAGTGGCTATCATCTCTTCCTTCACCGAAACATCGCTTTCAGTGTTGTTGTTGTTCTCTTCTTGCACCAGCCTCGATTTCAATTCCTTTATCTGCCAACACAACAATCAAACAAACTTTCAATACTTGTTGAAGATCCCATATCCACCACTGATAAGATCAAAATAGTATATATAAGTGAAGCTCATAAGTTATCAGTGTAAAAATTACCTGTTTGAGTAAGGCTTCGTTGTCTTGTTGGAGGGTGTCAAAGTTAAGTTTAAGTGATCCGTAATTGGCTTTGAGGACGCCGTAATCTCTTTCCAATTGCTTTGTTTTCCATCTGGCACGGCGGTTTTGGAACCAAACCGCAACTTGTCTTGGTTGCAAGCCGAGTTCTTCCGCGAGCTTCACCTTTCGGTCAGGTTCCAGTTTGTTCTCTACTTCGAAGTTCTTCTCCAAGGCCTTCACCTGATCTACGTTTAGTCGTCGTTTCTTCTCAGAGTGGTGCCCTGCTTCTTCCACGCACCCTTCTTCGTCGAGTCCTTCCAGCATGGACTGGAACTCCTTCCCATACACGTGGTTGTTCCTCGGACTGTGTTCGTCTGTTCAAATCAAGACATAATCATGGTTAGTGTGACTGTAACTGTCGTCTCTCGAACAAACGAACACAAAGCATAATTCACATGATGATGAGTTGTAATGCAATACAGAAAAAAAAAGACAGAATAAGGAACTTTAGTATATAAAAAAGGAAAGGTTTGAGTAAATGGGATGGTTGATCGTGAAAAAGGTTGAGACAAGACAAGGCACAAACATGAAACACGCATCATGGAAACAAAGTTAAAAGCCCAAGTTTCAATTTTTTTAATTAACCTGTTGGTGGACAAATCGTCATGAGAGCACCCAGTGTATCCGAACTGCCAAGTCTCTTCATGAGTAGTACAATTAAAAGCAAGGATCTTATTAGATCAAGGAACTTAAATTTGATCCCTTTATTTTTCTTTTAGTCAATGTATATTAAGATCGGAAGATGAAAAGCTGAGAGAGAACAAGTTTTTGTTTTGATGTTTTTTTTTTTTCACTCAAAAGGAGGCATAGAACAGGAATTCTGGTGTCTTAAACGGCGCCAATTTGCACAGAAACTACTAAACAACCACTCATTTCCATAAACTCCCATGTGTTGCTGTTCCTTATCTCTTGACACCTCTTCTCCCTCTTCACCCATCAACAAATTCCAACACAAAGAACAAAACAAAGCCACACAAGAAGTGACCAACCTCTTTCTCACTGCACACTGGTCTCTTTTTATTCTCTATCTACATCATCACACACAGAAGAAGGGTAAGGGGAAAGAGAAAGGGAGTGTTTTGGAAAGAGAGTGAGAAGTAAGGAGAAGGGGAAGGGTGAACAAGTTCACAGGCCAGGGGTTGATGAGAGTTTGTGTCTTTAAATAAACCAAGGTGGGTTAGAATCTGACCGGGGTTAGGTGACTGCTACTGCGGTTGGCTATGAAATGAACCCAAATTCAACCCAAATGCAACTTTTTGGGGTACCGGGTTAGCCGGTTAGGCTTCAGTTTTTTCGACCGTTTCCTCGAGGAGCGCACAGTGTGGATAGATGAAAATGGAAACGGCGTGGCTTTCGGCAGCTTGCGTCCACTATTTAAGCCGGCTTAAGGTTTGCGTTACGTCAGCGTAGTAATAATACTATTATACTACTATCACTCGCTGCTCTTGCAAGTGAATCACAAGTCTCCTTTCCTTATGTCAGCATCTATTTTCATTTATTTATTTAATATTTTGTTAGATTAAATATATTTTTAGATTTTTTAAATATAACAAATTTTGACTTTGGACTTTAAAAACAATTGTTATTTCATTTTTTTAAAAATTCATCACTATCGCTATGTAATAATTATGTAACATATATTTATATATTTTACATTTTTTACATCGAACTCAAATATCGTAAATTTATAATAATTTATGAATATTGATAAACCAATTGAGATAGACATTTTTTTTATAAAAATGTTATATTAATATCTAGTTTAAGATTATATTTGACTTGACATGTCTAAATACATATTATTACTGAATATTATTCTTTATTTTAAAATAAACACTTAAATATATTTTTAGTTCTTTAAATTTGAGGAATTATATTTTTAGTCTTTTAAAAATATTTTTATTAATTTCTTAGATTTTTGAAAATTTAATTTTTAGTTTCTTTTTGTTCACTGCATTCATGGTTTTATAATTCATGACAATTTTTTAATCATCAATATTTATTTTTTAATTCAATTTTATGAGAATGATTTCTGTCAATTTTAAATTGCTCAAATATGTGATTTGTATGGTTTGGTGGTGTTTTTTTAACATATTCTGACGGATTTAAAGAAAAAGGATAAAAATATGAATGTTGAATTATGACTTTTTTTACATATTCTCATGATTTTAAATTATCAAAAATTAAATTAAAAACATTTTTAATGCTAAAGAATCACTATAAATTATGATATCTTTAACACAGAGAATAACATAGATTAAAAGAAATTTTTGAAAAATTTGAAATTAATAAAACATATTATTTTAAAAGACTAAAAAATAATTATTTAAAATTAAATGACTAAAAATATATTTAAACTTAAAATAAATGGTGTTTAATATGGATGACTAGAATATTTGTACTCATGGATATATATTAGAATTCATCCAAACTTGGACAAGAAATATAATACATGTATGAGTACGATTATTATCCAATCCTTTAACACAAATGGGACGAGGATGGGTATATAACTACTTGACCCGTTCTAGTTCTAGAAAAATGTTACCAATCATTTTTATGAGACTTTACATCATTTTTTATTCTAATAGATTGAGTTAATGTTACCAATCAGTGAATATTTATGACTTACTCAATTTAATGACATCTAAAATTATTTTTGAAATTTAAATTAGATAAAAAAATGTATAATGTTAGAAAGTCGTAATAATTTTTGGTGGATGAGAATAAGAATAAGGCAAGTATGCCCGACTCCGAATGAAAATATGTAAGGGTACAAAATTTTATCTCCATTGGGGATTGAATACGATAACGGGGAACGACGTATCTATTCCTGTTCTGCTTCATTGTCTTACCTAGTGTTTAAGGCTTTTTTTCCAATAATAAGAATTTAGAAAATTAATAACTAGTTGGTAAAAATGTAATTCATATCCCACAAAAAGTGTGAGTTCATACTTAACTGTTGCAAAAATTTTGTTGATTAATAATTTGTAATTATTTTTTTAATCTTGAGGTTTACTTTAATTCTATAATAAGCTTTCGAGACTCAATTTACTTAGATTTTTTTATTAAAAAAAAACAACTTTTTTTACTCATTGGATGACAAACTGCATAGCAACATGGAGTCATCATATTCTAAACAAAGTTTCTTAAGGTATGTTTAGATATAAAAAAATTAAGCATTTATAGAAAAATAAAATAAACATTTTCATAAATCAAAATTAATTTATACATAAATTACAAATAACTTTTTGGAATAGCTAATATGTAAAAATTCTTATACATTGATTACGTTTGTTAAAATTAGCTTACAAAAGTTTATAAGTAATAAGTTAAGAGGTGAAAAGCTTAAAACAAATAAGCTAACTCATTTAATTGAAAGTATTTGATAAAATTACTTAATAAGTTAACTAATAAATATCAAATGACCTAAATGATATATTTAATATTTATAATATTTAAATTATATTTTTAATAACTTATCATCTTAAAAAGTAAGATGATAATTTTTTAGATCTTGCAATATAAAAATGATAAAATTAAAATTTTCAGTTTCTTGAACAAAAAAAATTATTAGAATTATATTGTTTGAAATTATTTTGCAACATTTAAATATTTTATAAATAATATTACTTTAAAATAACAATGTGTTTTTTTTTATAATTTTTCTTATACATTCATTTTTCTATTTGTACAAGAAGAATTTAAATGTGTATGTCTCTTGTATGATTACGAAATATAATACAAATTATATTTTATTTAGTATGATAAAAGAGTTTTTAAATTGAATAAAATAAAATTTAAAATAAAATAAAAAGAATAAAATTCAAAAGAAAAAAAAAAGATAGTAACTTATAAGTTAGATAAGCTACTTGAACTCAAAGGTCTTACCATCGTATAAACTTATTTCACATTTCTTTCCGTTTTTTATTCTTATTGGCATAAATTTCTCTAATTACTGCCAGCAGTTCGCGGCAGCTGCAACATTATGAAAACTGAGGAGCCTATGTTGCACATGAGGCTATCAAGGTCTTCTTGCAAGAGGCTAGAATGGGCATCCAAACTGAGAAGGGAGAGCAGGCCTTCTTGGGTGCCTTTACAAGCAAACTCAAATTCTGTATCCAAACAAACTAGAACCTGTCCACAAACAACCATCCCATGCACATTCGAATTCAAACAAAATATACATACATACATATATATATATATATAACATTTTTTATAGTTTAACTTTTCATATTTTGTCAATTTTTTTACATTATCAATTAATAAAAAATCATGTTAAACATATTTACCTATTGAGTTAGACTCAAATTTGATCCAATCGTTTATGTGATAACGTGAATCTTAAGTCGATTCAATCACATTTAGAATGTCATTCACAACCTAAGATTAACATAGAAATAATCATATATGGAGATTCTCATAAACATGATATAATGTTTGGAAATGTTCAACCACATTCAATCTCAAAATATTAGAAACGTTTGATTAATACAAAAGACTTAGTCGCATAAACATATGAGAAAATTTTTTTAGAATGATATGATTTTTTGTAATAATTATTATAAAAATTAACAAAAATATGAATACATGATAATTAGACAAAATTCTTTTACATTGTAAATACTTTTAAATTAATTTCATATATTTATACTATAAATATAATTGACTAAGATTAAATAATTTTATCACATAATCTTACCTATTAATATAATGTAGCAATAGGATAATATTTTATAACACGTATGAATTAAAAAAAATTGACACCCACAATATATCTAAAGTAAACTCACGTATGATTTCTCAAATATATATTCATTTGCTACTCCCCATATTATTGAATTAATAATGCACGCACCAGCTACCCAACTGATGCTAAAAACTCGCTACTCCCCATTTTGCAATCACCAAATGCCCACGTATAATAGTAGCAATTTAGGTCAAAACCTTACAACCTGGTTCCACCATGAGAGTCGGCACTAGTTATCTTGTTGAGCTTGAAATAGTATTGTATTTCAAAATATGCATTGTTTGCTACATTTTCCGCACAAAATGAGAATTCAACACTCTGCATGCGCTTGAATTTGCGTGGCCATGCAACTTTCAACAATTCATCTCTTGATGTTTTTTAAAACCAAGTCCACCATTTGTGGTTTCTTAACTAACAGAGTAGACTTTTCAATCATCATCAAAGAATTCGGCTACGTTGCATTATATAGGAGGAACAGAGAGAAGAGAGAGGGAAATAATTTTGGCACCAATATCTAATTAACACCCATAGGAAAAAAAAACTATAATAGATAATATGATAGGAAAATAAAGCATAAAAATAATGTATTGATAAAGTTTATTATATATGAAGGTGTCCGTGTATTATCACTTTAAATTGTAAGTAGGGTTGATATAAAAAAACAAAAAAAAAAAAATTGTAAGTAGGGATGAAGGAGGCAGCAATTGGTTGGGCTGGGTATTGCGTCCTTAAAATTACTATTCGTTTAGTGTTGTGTCTCCTTCCATCTCTCTTTAACGGTAAAATACTCAATATATTATTTAAAAAAATTATTTTTTATCCTGGTTGTCATTTTTTTTATTGGCGTTTGTAAGTGAAAAACAAAAAGAAGATACTGATGAGTTGAGTGCCTTGCATTTCATCAATTATAAATCACTGGTCTTCCCCCCTATTCTGACTACGACTCTACGGTAAATTAGTAAATTACACATTAATTGAAACAGAGGCCTAATGGTTCATGCAGGACCATGTTGGAGATATACCTACAATCCAAATCCCGTAATGCAAAAGAAACCACTCTCCAATTGACTATTAATTTCTACCAAACAAAAGACAAATTGACTATTAATTGCATATAATGGCATTTTCTTATCAAATACGACTATAGAAACCATACACAATTACACTCCTCGTTACTTACTTATCATTTGGGTTGTTTAATTTAATAAGTTGAGTGTTGGATTTGAATACACAGGTCTTCCTGCCTGACTTCTTTTCAAATTTATTAGTATATAAGGATTATAACGTTTGAAAAGTCTTTTTTTTTTTTTGTTTAAATAATACTCTAGTTATTTAAGAAAAAGCAAAGAAGCACTAGCTAGTATATTAACATTTGGATGTTTTTTCTTCCCTCATTAACTAACCGTTAATTGGAAATAATTTTGTCTGAAAAAAATTGTAAATAATTTAACCATCTCTTTTTTGGTGACCAATAATTTAACCATTTAATTCGTTTACTTTTGTTTTCTAAATAGATGGATTGAAATGATCTCATTGGACCTTTGATATATGAATTATTTGCCATCTAATATAAACACGTCATTTTAAATAGAGATATCACTAATATTCTTATAATATAAGTTTTTTTTTGTTTAATTTATTAGTAGAGGATGCATATTTTATTAAATGAAATAATAAAAGTATCAATGAAACAGTTAATAAGTAGTCAAGTTTGAGTGCTAGAAGTTAATTAAATTAATAGTTGTATTGAAACTCAGTTAGTATTTCCTAATCATCAAAGTTTTTTTTAGAAGACTAATCATGAAAGTTAAAACATGCTTCTTAGTATAATGTTTTTTTGTCTGGTAGTATAATGTTTAAAAATATTGATTAATGAAAGGAATGCAAACATTAAGACACAAATATTTTGTATTTAAAATTTGTTGAAACATAGTTTAAAACTTAGAAGAGAATAAAATAAGAAGCATATGACTTTACTAGCCTGTTTGTTCATTTTTTTTAATGAAAAATCACTATCAAAACTTTTAAGAGTTTATTTTCAAGTTTTTTTTATTGAAAAAACAAAATCCAAAAAAAATTAATTTAAGAAACCATTTTAAGTATCTTTTATATAAAATTTATAATTGAAGTCTTGTTTGCTTAATTTTTTAAAGTGGTTTTAAGATATTATAAAAAGTAATTTAATTTTTGGATATTTGATGAAAAACCTAAGTATCTTTTAATTTTCTTACATTACAATTACAGTTGTTTTCTTAAGAAGCTATACTAAATAACTTCTCAAAATAATTAGATATCCATTTTTTTTAAATCCTAAACAAATATGCTAAGAATTGTTTTTAAAGTTTTAACAAACAGATTCTTAATTCTTCTCATATGAAATTGAAATTATAGAAAGTTTTATTGAATTTGAAATTTTGTTAACATTATTATTAACTTTAAAAACATATTAAGAAATAATCCATTTATTTTGGTAAATAATATAATTAACTTTTTAATTAATCTCTCTCTCTTTATTAATACTTTTTCGTTTTAATTTAAACAAAAAATTTATTCTAAAATAAGTGTTACATTTCACTTTTTAATATAATTTTAATTGTTTTTTTCTACTAATACTTCTAATAAGTGTCATTTTAATTTTTAATATAATATTAATATTAAAATTAGTTTTGTAAAATTATTATTATCTTTTATATATTTATTAGTTTTTTTTTGTTTATAAAAAATAACTTCTTCTCGTGCGACATAGATTAATCAAACAAACCCGAATGCATTTATCTTCTTCTTTCTTATTAGATCTCAAGTTTAGTAAACCGACACAATTCACTATTCCACATAGTAAAACAGACAAATAACATAATTTACTTTGCTCATTTTTTTCATAAAAAGTAATTAGAAGGTGAATAAGTTGGCACATCGCAATTGACAGGCGCCAACGAAAACCCATGCAACCCTTTTTGTCACGAAGCTTAAGTTTACCAGTTGAACCGACCCTGGCTATTTTCATTCCTTTCACTAAAGGTTCATGTTCATATGATCTAAATAAATAAACAACTCACAAATCATAAGGTATTTGACGTTTTCCCCGCCTACAGACACATCCTTTGAATCGTACATGGCACATTTATTCGCTTTAATTTGAAAAAAGAGAACTCCATTGGTATTTATATAAATTTAATTCAATTTATAAAAAACGATCGTTATATTTTAATTTGAAGTCTATTTATATACATTGGCAATTCCTTACAAAAATGATCATAACTTGACACCAGACAGTACCTTGTTCAATTCAAGAATCTAGAGAATGATGAAGAACATATGGCAATGGGAAATCCTCCTGAATAAGAAATTTTTGCATGGCAAAAGGAAAGCTAGCTAGGCACATATGGTGATAAATATTGCGAAAGCAAAGTGCAAGAGATCCCCACACTTTCCCCTAAACATAAGGGACATGTGGTATATTGTGTGGTGTGTCCAGCTTTGTAATAATGTGCTCAATTCTACGCAATTTCAGGCCCTTTCAAAGCAGTTACCGACCAGTGACAGGCAAGCATGAATAGAAAGGGAGAAAGCGAGTTTCGGCACAAAAGTATGCCCATCACTCCTTGGGCCCCACTCCCATGGAAAAAAACAAAAATCAAAAAGAAAATATGCATACTTTATGTCCAAAATGGGACCCAGTTTTGTAAAATGGTAGCAACACGTGTGTGGTGGGCCATGGGATAGATAACCCCACGGGAAGGGAAACTGTTGTGAGGAGTTCATCCAGTTGAAAGCGTGAGAACCAACTTTGCGAGTTACAATGAGTTTCTTGGGGTAATCGAGATCGCATTTGACACTCTTTCATTTTTTTTATTCATAAAATCATAAATAATATCACAGATTTATAATAATTTATAATTTTTTTAATTAATTAAGTTAAATCTTATTGGTATTTATTTATGTTAAAACTGGAGAGTGAACACTTCAGTTCAATTTTACCTCCTTAATTTTGACTTCATTTTTTTTACCCCCAATTTACATTGTGGGTGATTTTAGATCCTTAAACTTTTTAATATTTTACTTTGATGTAGCTATATAAAAAGTTAACAACTTCTAGTTGAAATGTGATCCACAACTCATATTTGTATGTTAATGTTCTTGTTCCTAAAATTTGATATAAATTTAATAAATTTTGAATGATTTAGTAGAACGTTAAATTAAGATTAGAAGAGCGAGAAAATATTATATATATTTTTTATTTAGGGCACCATTTGGTATTTTGGTTGATATTTTTTAGTGAAAGAAAGTTTAAAACAATTTAATAATAACAATTTGAGAAGATTTTGACTGAAAATGAAAATTTAAAAGTTTAAATAAAAAATTAATAAAATGTAAAAAATATTTACACCATTAATATGTTTTAATTAAATTTTTAAAAAACATTCACAGTTTGAGCTTCTTGTAAAATAAATATTGAGCAGGCTGGCCGATGGTGACCCAACCCAGCATGACAGTAAATTTAATAATGAGGTAGAAACATAACAAACAAAATAACCGTTTTACAAGCTGATCCGGCCCATACAATGTTTTCAAGTTTCCTGCATTTTATCTCATTAAATTCGGGATAGTATTCAACAAAAATGTTCGAAAGCTAATTACTGCGAATACTTCGGCCTCAGACATACAGACTTCGAAGTTGAACCATGGGTTCATGAGGTATGGGATTATGAATCATTAGGAATTTATATAAATGTAAGTATTTGTTTGGGTGAGATTGCAAAAAGTTAATTTTAAATGATCTTAATTTTACAATTAAACTGTATATGCTAAATCTAAATCTTAAATTTGAAATAAAATACTTTTATTTAAAAAATAAATTTATAATTTTTTCAAACTCATCCTAGTCTAGGTCAATTTCAGTTCAATAAACCCAAAAGTCTAAAACTAGAATTTGAGCAAGTTAAGGGTGAAAAACTGATAACAGATAAGATATCAGATATTTCTCATTTTTTTTTATCAACTTCATTAGGAAGACATGAAAAGATGACTTAATAGCAAGCAATAGATATGACCTCAACCTTACTTGTCTCTTAACTCAACCTCTACCCCTCACGGATTTAAGCATCCAAATCTTCATAAATAGCATTCTTAAGTTTCAACATTTATCTTAGAGATCCAACTTAGAGACACACAAACATTGACTCAGGCTTTTGTGGGAGGCACATTATCATCTAAGATTTAAGCTCTTTTAATATTAATTATTTTGAGAAATGCTGACAACATTTTTTTAACACTTTTCATTATTACCTGAAATTTATTATAAATTAAAATTGTGATGTATCTCACTTCTAAATCACGAGAAAGTATAAGAAAATTAATGTTAGTAGCATTTCTTAGTTATCTTGGATGGGGGAACAAACGTGTCCAATTTGTAGACAACTATCTTAGCATAGATTACTATGTGACTAGAGTTAGTTTAGTTGGTTAATTTTTATGTAACCCGAGTTAATGAGTCAGTTACTCTTGTAACTAACTATATAACCAACTGATAACACTAACTTTGTAAAATGATTCATTCTATGCAATTCATTGCTTCCTTCATCTGTTTTTCTCTCTAACGTCCCCTGCAAGCTTCTTTTACAAGCTTTGCATTCATTCATTCATGGCAGACATGAGATTTATGATAGTATCAGAGCTCTTCCATTAAAGAGCTTTGTTGCGCAACTCTTTGATATTGCTTCTTTTCTAAGTTTACTTTCGATTTCTTCATCATGACCAACAATTTATCTTTACAAGATCAATCCCTAAATGTACACAGTCCATACTATCTTCATCCAATAGAAAATCCTGCAACTACACTAGTTTCTTCGGTGCTCGATTCAAAAAATTGCAACTTGTGGAGTCGATCAATGCTCACTGCGTTGAGTGCGAAAAATAAGGTTGAATTTGTAGACGGATCAATTCAAGGTTATCCATCAAATCATACACTTTATACAATTTGGAAGAGATGTAACAACATGGTGGTTTCCTAGCTTATTCACTCAGTCCCACTTTCGATCAGACAGAGCATCCTTTGGATGGATGATACATGAGTGTTAACTCGTTGGCAAGTGTACCAACTTGTCACAAGTAGTAAAGTATTCGGAAGTCCGAGTGTCGAATCCACAGGGACTTTGTTTGTACTTAGATTAACGCAAATCCAATTTAAAAGCAATAGATAAATAATTTAAATTAAAGATAAGAAAATAGATAAGATAAAGATTTAAAGATCAAAATAAAAGATAAAGAAAATAAGAAAATAAAAGTAAAAGATAAGAAAAAGAAAAGATTAAGATAAAAATAAAAGAAAATCAGAGCGTGATAATGTTGGAACCTAGCATGCATTGTTTTGCCTAGGATGTATGAGTTTATGATTTTTCTTTATCAATTTAGGTGATTCTATTCTACCCACATCTCATGATGAAAAGCCTATTTTACTTACCTATCTCCCAAATGTCTTTGAAAAGATTCAATAAATAAAATGCATGAAGATTTAATTCTAGATGTTTGCTTTGACGCATGGGCATAATGTAATCATTCTATGTCTAGCAATGATTTTATTAAGATATCATTTCTTCTTGTTCTATTAAAGGTTACCCTCTCTTGATCATATAACCCCTAAAATATATACATGCATATTGTCCTTAAATCTTAATTAAAGGTTACCCTCTCTCGAGCACCTAACCCCTAACAGAATATAAAGATGAACAATGCAAGATAAAAACAGAAAAGATAATAGAATAGAAAACATCCGGTATTGCATTGATAAATAGTGAAGAGTACATCATACATCGCTTTGACTTTTAGGCTTGTTAGACCCTAACTAGGGGTTTAACCACTCATGGCCATGAGGGCTTTACAATGAAAGGGGGTGAAAGAAAGAAAAAGAGTAAATGATTTGCCTTAGAGGGGATTTTGTAGTGGTCCCTTTTCCCCTTGGTCTGACTCTCTATTTATAGTTGCTGAAGTGGGCTTTGGGCCTTTGTAAGCTCGCTTAGCACGTCCTCCCTCGCTTAGCGCTAATGGATCATGTGCTTAGCGCGTGTTTCTTTCACTTAACGTACTCTATTTTGTTGGATCACGCGCTTAGCAGGTTCTGTTTCTGTTGCGCACGCTTAGCGCGAGTTCTGACTCTCGCGCATAACGCCTCACTTAGCACCTGTGTTTTCTGTCTCGCTTAGCGCGAGCTGCGTGCTGAGCGAGCCATCTGGGCTGGGCCTTGTTGCATATTTCTTCTTTTCTTTGTTTTTTCTTCAACTTTTGCTTTTAGCATCTCCAGTTTTCATATTTGTAGCCAGGATTCGACAAAACATCAATTCTTAACAATTTAAACACAAATAACTACTAAATAATTATTTTAAAGGACAATTTTGCTTAATTTTTTATCATAAAAATACAATTATTTAGCAGTTATCAACGAGACATATGGAAAGATTTGAAATCAAGATACTCATAAGGAGATTTGTTTAGAATTTCAAAATTGTAGCAGGACATGGCTTCTATAAGGCAAGGTGATTAAACCATAACTAATCATTTCACAAAATTGTGTGTTATTTGGGATGAATTGGAAAGTTATAGACCTGATCCAATGTGTTCATGTGATCCAAAGTGAATGTGTGATGTTCTTACGAGTGTTATGGAAAGAAAGAAACAAGATCGGGTTATGCAGTTTCTTAGAGGCCTAAATGAATAGTACAACTCTAATTCCATCTCTGTCCCTGTCTATTCTAGTGTTTGTAGTATTTCAACTTTGTCATGCAATAAAATATCCATAGATTTGTGGCATTTTTGACTTGGTCATTCATCTTTTGAAAGATTGTTGTTGTTAAAACAACTTTATCATATTCTTACATTAGACAAACATTTTATATGTGAGACTTGTCATCATTCAAAATAGAAAAGCTTGTCATTTCTTAACGACGATTCTCACTCTTCTAGTGCTTTTGTTGTTATTCATGTTGATATCTGGGGCCCTTGTAATGTAACTTCTTTAAATGGTTACAAATATTTTCTCACTATGGTAGATGATTATTCAAGGTTTGTTTGAGTTTTCCTTATGAATTCAAAAGCTAAAACACAATCCCATTTAAAGAATTTTGTTGTCAATGTTGAAAGACAATTTGAATCGAAAGTAAAGATTATCAGATTCAACAAGGGATCAGAGTTCATTATGAAACATTTTTATGATGATATCAATATTGTACATCAATGTTCATGTGTTGAAACTCCCCACAAAATGGGATTATAAAAAGAAAACATCAACATCTATTAAATGTGACTCGATCTTTGCTATTTCAGTCTAATCTACCATGTGTTTTCTGGTTTTATGCCTTAATTCACTCTGATGTCCTTGTTAATTGTATGCCTACCCCTTTCCTTGGCAATCAAACTTCTTATGAAAAAATGTAAGGAACCATCTATGATATTGAGTATTTAAGGGTGTTTGGTTTTCTATGCTTTTCTAGCACTTTGACAGCCAACAAAATGAAGCTTGACCCAAGAGCTACCACTTCTGTCTTTTTAGGTTTCAAGCCAAACACAAAAAGATATATCACCTTTGATCTTAAAACTAGGTCTATTTCTGTCTCTAGAAGTATAATTTTTTATGAGGATTGCTTTCCATTTACTGACTAAAATAAATCAAATCCTGTTACTGTCCTACCTGTGCCAACTCCTTTTTCTCATACCATTGATCAATTTGATGACTCTTCTTCAGAATCATCGAGTGATCTTGTCTCGTCTGTACCCAATGATCATAATTTTGATCCCTTAACCTTACAACAATCCACTTATACATTTAGAAGACCCACGAGACAAATACATAGACCAAGTAAGTATAAAGACTTCCATGGCACATACCCACCATCAACTGCTGCCAGTCACTCTACAGGTACTAGTGTCTATCCTCTTAGCTTTGTCCTTTCCTATAACATATTATCTCCCTCTTATCAGAGTGTTATTTCATCTATCACACAAGATGTTGAACCTTAGTCATATAGTGAAGGATTTAAGGATCCTAATTGGATTCAGTCCATGCATGTAAAGATTAAAGCATTAGAGCTTAATGATACCTGGATTCTTACTAATCTTCCTAAGCACAAAACAATAATTGGTTGTAAATGAGTGTACAAGATCAAGCACAGATCTAATGGTTCAATAGAGAGGTATAAAACCAGACTAGTGGCTAAGGGCTACAGTCAAGTGGAAGGACAAGACTATCTAGATACTTTCTCTCTAGTGGCTAAGTTAATAACAGTGAGACTTCTATTGACTTTAGCTGCTATTAATCAATGACATCTCAAGCAACTAGATGTAAACAATGCTTTCTTACATGGTGATTTGAATGAGGAAATGTACATGACTATCCCTCAGGTTATGCAAGTGGCTAGACCAGGACAAGTTTGCAAACTTCAAAGGTCTTTATATGGCCTGAAACAAGCTAGCAGACAATGGTATGCCAAATTATCATTTTTTTTTGTTTCCTATGGATATAAACAATATGATTCTAATCATACCTTGTTTATTAAGCATGGTTTTAACACAATTGTTGTTTTACTGGTTTATGTTGATGACATTGTCCTATCAGACAATGATATGTTTGAAATTCAAAGGATTACATATCTTCTGGATAGTGCTTCCCAAATAAAGGATTTAGGAGATTTAAGGTACTTTTTGGGTTTCGAGGCAGCCAAAAGTTCTATTGGTATAAACCTTTGTCAAAGGAAGTATGCACTGAATATTCTCAGTGATGCTGGCATGCTTAGTTCTAAGTCAGTGTCCACCCCTTGTGATTATACCACCAAGCTGCATCAACACTCAGAGTCTCCTCTTTCAGCAGAGGACACTTCTTCTTATAGGAGATTAATTGAGAGATTAATCTATCTGACTAACATAAGGCCAAATATTACATATGTGTTGCAAGATCTAAGCCAATTTGTTGCTAATCCCATTTCAGATCATAAGCAAACTGCTTTTTGAATCCTTAGATACCTCAAAAAAACTCCAGGTGTAGGGATTTTTCTGTTTACTATTGTTAATATTCATTTAAAAGGTTTTAGTGATTTAGATTGCATTGATTGTATTGATACTAGTAGATCTATCAGTGGTTATGCTATGTACATTGGTGATTCATTAATCTCGTGGAAGTCCAAGAAACAAGCTACTGTATCCAAAGTTCCTCTGAAGCTAAATATTGGGCTTAAGCAAGTGCCACTTGTGAGCTACAATGATTTACTTATTTGCTGGAGGATTTTAAAATTGATTTCCAACATCCTACTGTATTGTATTGTGATAACAAATATGCTATTCATATAGCAGCCAATCCTGTTTTTCATGAAAGGACCAAGTACATTGAAATTGATTGGAACATATTTCAAGAAAAGATACTGGTCTTGTGAAATTAGTTTTTGTTTCTTCTACAAATCAGTTAGCTAACATCTACACTAAGACTTTCATGCTTGGTACTTTTGAGTTTCTGTATCCCAAGTTAGGAATGTCTGATATCCTTTCCTAACTTGAGGGAGACTCTTAGCATAGATTATTATATAACTAGAGTTAGTTTAGTTGGTTAATCTCTATGTAACCAGAGTTAATGAGTTAGTTATTCTTTTAACTAACTATATAACCAACTGGTATAACTAACTCTGTAATATGATTCATTCTATGCAATTCATTGCTTCCTTCATCTCTTTTTCTGCAAGCTTTGCATTCATTCATTCATGGTAGACATGATATTTATGAAACTATAGGGAAAACTTTGCTTCAGAAGCAATAAGTTTCGTGAACCTAAGATTTAGGCAAACACAATATAAGAACAGAGAAACTAGCATTTCCGGCAAGGGGTGTCAATTTTGTTAATACAATGACATGTCTATATGTCATGAATCCATGTACGAAGATAGAACGTCGACCCTATCCTAAGATTGCGTAAGAATAAGCCTGCGTGGTCACTGGGACATAATTATTTGTGTCGCTGACTTGTTCAAAAGCATCTGGGTAAGGCTCTGTTTGTTTTCAAACATTAATAATTTTTAATGGATATCTGACGAATCCAACTTCTCCAGCTGGGTTTAACTTCCTGATTTGGTTGTTAAGCACTCTCCTTATACAAGCTGAAAAAAATAAAAATAAATAAAACCACGATTCTATCATTTTTTTATATAAAAGTTCTTATTATATACTCTGCTCTTGTCAACAAAACCCATAAAACAGAGGATATAGATATGAAAGTCCGAACTCTCACTTTCAGGAAACGAATAATTGTGTCCGGTGACAATTTAGTCCATTTTTTACTAACCATTCAATTCATCCACATATAAATTTAACCAATCCATCCAATTATTAAAAAAAAAAGATTAGCAAGACTAGATCGCTATATTTAATTGGATGAATGTGCATAAAAATAAATAAAATTGGATGAATGATGAATCATTTAACATATTTTTATAATACATTAGGTTAAGTAATTCAAAATTCATTGGTCGAGCATAGGACTTTAAGGGACAAATCCTAGACTTTACAACATTTAGATACAAGAACGTGTTTAAATATTTTTTTAAATAAAATACAATATACTTTAAACGGGATGGATTTTTATTTAATTTTTTATTCAATGAGTCATGCATAGATTAATTTTTTAATATATTTTTCACATATTAGTCTATAAATAGGAGTTAACACATCTATAACTCTCACTATCAAAGACTTGGGTTCAATGTTTAAACATTCTTTTTTCATTTTTTTTAATAAATGAGTCATGCATAGATTAAATTTTTAATACATTTTCCACATAATAGTGTGTAAGAGTTAACACATCTACTAACAATATTTTCCATAAACTAGAAGAAGCAGCCAAACGTTTATCACGTTTCCTAGCCAAATTTCACCGAAATTAAAATTCTGCTATCAAACAATGTCAGATTTGACATTTCATCATAAGTGGGAAAAAGAAGTGTGCTCAATTAGGTAGAAAAAACGCCATCGTGGGTAGAACTGCCAAAAGCGGAACACACTTGCAAGTAGAGAGTTCTTTCTACAAAGTCAGAATCTGTGATTTAAGATTTGTTTAGGAAGCAAAAGCTAGTTCTAGTCTAGGGTGCATGATTTTCATTTTTCAACACTGCATGGGCTGTATTCACACCTAGCAAAATTCAAACATAATTGATGTCCAAAATCTAGACTCTTAGCAAAATCTTTGGCCGCCATATTAGTCTCAACTTCTTTTATAAGACAGTAAACTTAGGACCCACACAACCTTTGCTAATGCGTAAAAACGTTGCCCCCCATCCCTTGTCTGATCGTACACAAACAAGAACACATAAGACAGTGTAAGTTTAAGCTGTGGAGAGACAAAATTTGAGGTTGCATGGGGGAAGAGGGAAACTTTGAATTTGCAACTTGCAACTAGCAAGTGCATGATGAATGAATATGAAATTTTGGGGGGAAAAGCAAAGCTAACACCACCTTAGCTAACTTGTGAATTACACCGATCCTACAAATGATCAATCAGCCAATCACATGGTTTTCATTAAAGTGATTTTGATTAGTTCCAATGCTTTAGAAAGTAAGAAAGAGAGAGGCCTTTTTGGTTTGGTAAGGGCCTACCAGTTACTGTGCATGGAATACAACAAAGACACACAACGAAGAGAAAAACAAAGTAGAAATTAATAGATGAATCCCCCCACCACCAAAGAAAAAGAAGGCTTGATTTTAATTAGGTGAGAGGCTTTGTCGGACAGCGCATAACACCTAGTGGTAGGCAACTTTGTTCTCTTTTCTAACTTGTGAGTGCTATCCAAATCAAACAAAAAAATAAGCAAAAGTTACGGGAAAGAAAACAGAATCTTGATGAGGAGGGTTTCCTTTTTTCATAAGAGTGATATTATTATTATTATTATTATTTTTCTCTTTTTTCCAAGACAATTGAAAATGATTAGTGTTGGAATACAAGTGTAAGGTCTCTCACATCAAATTAAAAATATGTAATTTGAAAATCATATAAATGAAAAAAAATATTCATAAACCTAAACAGTAATATTGAGTTAAAATATAATATCAAGTTGTAATTCATTGGTGAAGATCTATCCGTGATTACCCCATGGTTTTCCAACAATTTGTTAATAAACCGTTTAATTTGGGTCGATCTGCTTTACTATGACAACCAAATGATCACCTCAAAACATTTAACAGCTTTCGGATACCAGAAATATTGTCCTTTGTAGCTTTTGGATTGAGTTGAGAGATTCTTACAAAGTTTTACTCTATACTTCCTTTTGGAGTAACTATTTTCTTACACAAATCAATTCATTTCAATTTTAATTTTAAGCAAAATCAAGATTTATAAAACTAATTCCTGATCACATCAGTAGCAGTCAACTTTGAGCCTTAACTCTGCCATCATAAGACAAAAAATTCATTGCAGAACAAAAACAAACAAATGGAACTAATATGATGAGAGAAAAAGTATCAGTTAAAAATATGAATGAACTCGCCTCATAATTGAGTCCATACATGATACATTTCTCAAAACTATATACAAAATAACATCACCACATAACATTATTAACGAAAATGAAAAGGTCAATAAATTAAAATAAAATGCAGAAGCCATAGCACAACATTAAAATAATATTGAGATTCAAGTGTTCAAGAATCAGAGCAGTTATCCCTTTACTAACATTGAACTAAAAGGAAGAAAGTTTGTATTGCACAAATTAAGGGTTTTAAAGAATAACATGATGGATGTCCTACCAACCATTTGTCATTCGTTTCTGCAAAGCAAAACAATGAACATAAATAAACGAAACGAATCCGATACCTATAGCCACTATGATCCATTTATGAAATGAAAAATGTATTATTAATGAAATCCGTAGACAATGAGGCAGAGTACCAAGATACCCATTTTTTCCCCTTCAACCATAGTCCTTTCCTTATTTGGATGTTATATTTACATTTCAAGCTCATTCCACCAATGATCATCCCTTTGTATCCCCCACCAAGCATTCAAGCAAATAGAAATTTGCTTCATTCCATTCCCTTTCTATTCCTTTGTGGACCATTCTATGCTACGGCACCCCACTCAGAACTACCACCTATACAATTAGTCCTTCTCTTTTCCATAATCAATTACATCACCAGAGGTCATATACATAAACACAACACAAAAGCAAACTTCACACGTTTCTTAGATTATTATATTTCCATGAATTATTATTGACAAATATTAGACATTAGTGATATAGATCTAGAGGAGAACTTAGATGACTTAATTGTATAGTAGTGTACTAATAATATTGTAAATAAATTTATAGGACAACGTTAAATTGTTTACAAAACCATACTGTTCTGACCAGAGAGTCTTGAGATTACTTCAGTTAGTCCCGAAACCAAATGTAGGTAGAAAGGCGAGCATACTGGAGGTAATCCCTTGACGTGCTTATATAAACTAGTGAAAATGATCCTTAATCCCATTATCTGTTTTATCCTCTTAACAAAATTACTGATCACAAGAGGACAATATATTTAAACTTATTTGTTGAAACAAATATTTATTTTAATAATTTTTTTATATTTTTAATATGTTTGGCTAAATTATTTTTACTTAAAAAGAAATAATTTTATATTTATTTTAAGAAGTGACTTACTAAAAAAAATACTGTTTTAAAAAAAAAATCTTATTTAAAATTTAATCCATCCATTTGAAATTTTGAACAACTAGGGTAACAGCCTATATGTAGGGGAACACAAACAAGACATTCCATATTTGATTATATTGCTAATTTAGGAAGAAGATGAGCCTAGGTGGAACAATAAGGTTTCAGCCTTGTGATCTCATGATTACGAGTTCTTCTCTACTCATGGAGGTAAGGCTGCATGCATTTGATCCTCCACACTTGAACTGTCGTTTTTTATATTGCTGATTCAGGAGACATTCACATTATAAAACATGTAAGGAAATAAAACCACATACTTTAATCCTTATTTCATGTCTACGATGCTTGACAGGACGCTTTGTTTCATAAAAATGGCACACGCCACATATGCACCAAGGTCAATAAGCCAAGAAGACAGAAAACTACTTTTGGAGAATATTTCAGGTAGCATCTGTTGTATAACCAATTAGTGCGTGTTTGGATTTCTGGTGCAAACCTAGGTTTGAGCCAACCTCCATTTCCAAGCAGCATCCAGACCCTTTATTTTGCAAAACGAAATTTGTGGGCCATTAGATTTACTTTGAAATTCGTGCACCACATATAATATATTTCTACTTTGGATCCAAGTCATATGAAATTTTCAGTGACAGTGATTGTGACAACATTTTACAATAACACCAAGACAAGGTTCATAATTTACATGTCTAGATATTCATCACAACTTTTGATAGTTCTCAGTTGTCATACCCTGAACACTACAGTTGAATTACTTTAATACAATTGCCCAAATGCCGAAATAAGGCATGATCTTTTACAACGATTGTCTATGTAAGCTTGAGCTTATGCAGTTCCTAATGCGAATCAGCATCTCGTTGGGCTTGAGCTCACAGAGGGCGAAAAGAATCAAATATTAAATTACCAGTGCCAGAAATTTCAGCTTATAAAATTTACCTTAAGTTGAGAAAAAAACAAAATTATAGTCATATATGAAAATGAAGTAATATGCATCTCAAAATGGACAAATATGCATGTCTACAAAAGAGAACGATAAGAATTTTACACAAAGTTTGAATTCTGTTGCAGTTAACATGTTAGTACTGCAGAGTTATAACTTGGTGATAGGAGAAGAAAGGAAGGAAAACTAACAATTAACTACTAATATAGATTAAAAAAAAATGTCAGTACCACGACTACTGCCAAGACCTGAAACATAAACATTAGTTGAGCGTCATATGAAAGTTATTTGAAATCAATAGAAAGTTACAAACATTACTCTGGTGCAGGTAAATTAACGCTATCCTGAAGTGAGTCATGGCATGCTGTAATTTGCATTTTCTAATGTCCAAAAGTTATGCATTTCATGTAAATCTCTAACTCTAAGGCATTGACTTGGACAAACGTAAATGATTCTAGGAATAAGCTATGTATGATTCTAAGAGAGTGGTAAATTGGAAATATTTAACCATAGCCTCACGGCATTCGGGAATTTAAATGTCCTAAAGTCGTACCAAGGAAAATTCAATATATATTTACAATTGGCAATGGTATGGAATGTAGCCTTTACATGACAATGATTTTTTGCCTCCCCATTAAGCTCTAGTGAAAATCTCACCATCCAAGTTATAATATTGGAAATATCAAGTGTGTATATTTTTGTTGAATACCTTTTTTTTTATAAAAAAAACTGATAATTTTTTTATTAAATATTAAAAGGGATATGTAAAAGAGTATTATAAGAAAATATGTTATTGAAGACTAATATAGACACCTGAATTTGTCTTTGATGAATCTGATAATATGAAAATTACATATTAATGGGTACTTGTATATTTGATTGAAATAATTAATGCTTGATTTTCTTTGAATAAGATGCCAATTAACCATGAGTATTGTGAACCATCAAATGTGTGGATGAACTTAAGTTGTTTCAGTTTAAACAGGATGACCTCTAGATACCTGTGGTTGGACAAAAAACAAGCATTAAGTATTGTGAACGAAAAAGAAAAATAGAAGACCCGCTAATTCCTATCATGACAATGATTTTCTTTGTAAACCAAAGCAAATTTTGTACATTTTCACATTCCTGATTACCAAAGGTCACGTAAAAAATTCTTCTTCAGGAAAGAACGTAAAAGGTATAAACAAACAAGGCAATTGGATTTATAAGTGTAACTGGTTATGAAGAGACAAGTGGCACCTCAGCAGAGCTACCAATATATATACATAAACCAATCCGATTTTTCCTTAAATACATCTTCTTTCTCCTACCTTTTTTCAATCTATACTACTTTACAATTTAATTTCCAATATACATTACTTAGAACTTTCTCTCTCCTTTTTTTTAATTTAAAATATTATAAAATATAAATATTATATTATATAATTTTTTAATTAGTTTTAAAATTACTTATTTATTAAATTAAATTTTATAATTTTGTTTTTTTTTATTTTTTTAAAGAAAAAATATACAAATAAAGAAAAATAAAAAAATTGGATAAAATTGAGTACAATTTTTTAGTTACATGTACTTTTGTAGTTAAATTTATGTGTTGCTGATATTTTTTTTATGTTCGTTGATTAAAAAAAATAAGAAAATTAGTTAATAGTATTAAAATAAACTAAAAAACACAGTAAAAAAAATAATTGATACATCTATCTTATACAATAAACATAAAATTTTAAAGCGTAGTAAATGCTATATTAAAAATATTTATTTAACCGTTATTTTTTACTTAAGTGATCAAAATTGATATTTTTATTATTTATGACTTGCAGATATGAGAAGAAAAGATTAAAATATCTAAAAGATACTCATAAATGTTAAATATGAACTATTTTTGATAATAAAAATATATTGAAAATATCTTTAAAGATATTCAATTAGCAATTATCTTTAAAGAATATGAACTAGATCATGGTCATGATGATGCAAGGAGGAAGAGGACGGCAAAGGATGGTCCACAATTGTTGTTAAACAAAAACTCTTCTCATTTTTTAATTAAATCTCATGATATAAACAAACTAATTATATTTAGTAATATAATTATATTATAAAATTCAGATTTTAAATAAAAATATTTATCTAAAAAATATGTTAAGATTAAATAATAAAATAAAAATAATTATATTTAATAATATCATTTTCTTTTAAAAAAAATTTAAAAAATTATAAAATTTAATTTAATAAATAAGGAATTTTAAAACCAATTAAAAAATTATATAATATAATATTTATATTTTATAATATTTTGAATTAAAAAAAACAAAAAGGAGAGAGAAAGTCAAATAATGTATATTGGGAATTAAATTATAAAATAATTTTGAGTAGAAAAAAGTAAAAGAGAGAAGTTATACTTACCCAAAAACCACTAATTCCTATCATGAAAATGATTTTCTTTGTAAACCAAAGCAAATTTTGTACATTTTCACATTCCTGCTTACCAAAGGTCACGTTATGAAGAGACAAGTGGCACCTCAGCAGAGCTACTAATATATATACAAACCAATCGCGGAACCATATGTTGCAGATGAACCAATCTCTGGTGTTCGCTCTTCTTATCTTACGTACCTTTGTCCGTATCTATCAGACACTGAATGGCTTTTGTCAATTTTCATTGCTCTTCCATGTCCCTGCACACATGTTCCAAGTGAGCTTTCAGCCTTTCATTAATTACCATTTCTTTTATATATATTCTCTTTTAATTTCTTTCCATGTCCAGGCTACATTTAAAGACTTACCCTACATCACTTTATATATATATTCATATATGGGAAACATTAATTGGAATTTATATGAAAATGAATCAAATGGATTACAAGTCCTACATTACTCTATAATATTGAATATGTACACTATAATTATAGAGTAAGAGCGAGTCTGGCACAAGTTCAAAGTAATACCTGCAGATTTCGAAATCCATCTCGCTAATGTTGAATTTTGGGATTGTGTGCCTGGAATTTTTTTACAGTTTTTATTGTAATAATATAAATAAAAAATAGATTCCTTGCATTTTATTGAAACATGGGTAATGTCAATATTTGCATGCATGTAAAATAAAACGTTGGCTTGTCATTTTTTTTCCTCCATATGTTCAGTCCAAGAATCATGTTTATGGTGTACCTGTACTTAGGCAGAAGGAAGGAAGGTAGGTAGGTAGATAAGATGGTGATTTTCCCAATACAGCAGTGTGCGAGAATGCATTCCAATGCACAAGTTCCCAAGTTAGAGGTAGGAGGTTTCTATGTGAGGGGAAGGATAAGTTATATGAAGGCTTGGCTAGACAAATACATGGTAGAGAAGTAACTTTGCAAGTGATAATCGCTATTATTTGGAAATTTGATCATTTTATTAATTGGTAATAGGAGATTAATTTGCATGTAATCTTAGAACGACTTGTAGAAGATTTAGTTTTACTGCTATCTTGGTGCTGGGATAACTGGCTGCCAAACTCTTCAGGTGATGTTGGGCCAATTTACTTTAGGTTTGTGGGAAACAACTCTAGTTCAGCCTAGTATCCTATAAAGGATGTATTCAGCTTTTTACTAGGTGGAAATTTATTCATTCTAATGTCCTTTAAGAATTGTTGTCACTTTATTCTGCTTCTTCTTCCACTTGTGTAATTGGATGGTTGCTTCTTCTGTTTAGAAGGCAGTATATTGTGAGTGGCACTCCTCCACTCAATACAAGCGGATACAAATCTGATTTCATGTTGGCTAGTCCCATTAGAAAAGTGAAATTCAGTTTCAAGGTTGATAAAATGAGGGCTGTAATATCCGGAGAAGGAGATCTGCTATCTCATCCTAACAACTATAACAGTCCAAGACAACTAGACAAACTGGCAGAAGAACCAATTAAAATCAGACAGCAACTTGATACATTTGCTTTTGGAACAGTCTCTGATGAGATAAATCCTACTATCAATGGCTTCTTTGCTGATAGAAATGAATATGATCTGGATTGTCCTACACAAGGGTTTTCTTCTATCCCAGATGCCATTGCAGATATTCGTCAGGGAAAGGTTAATTAATCTGTTGTTTTGTTGATCAATTCTTTATCCTGCAAGGGTACCATGTCAAGAAATTCACTTGTTTGGGACAAATTTGCAGTTAATTATTGTTGTTGATGATGAAGATAGAGAAAACTTGTTGTTGATGATGAAGATAGAGAAAACGAGGGAGATTTAATAATGGCAGCTTCAATGGTGACACCAAAAGCAATTGCATTTATTGTCAAGTATGGAACTGGGATAGTGTGTGTAAGCATGAAAGAAGAAGACTTAGAGAGGCTGCAACTCCCACTGATGGTGACACAGAAGGACAATGGAGAAAAACTTTGCACTGCATTCACAGTGACAGTGGTACATTTATTAATTGATAATCCTCTTGTAAGAGATGTTAGAATTAATGTCTCATGTGAGAGACATATGACTTAGTAGGAACTAATAAATAAATAATTAACAATTAAGGGCTAAATTGTAATTGGGCTTAATAGGAGAAGTTTCTAGATTAACTGCTACTTGATGGGAGTAGTGGTTATAAAAGGGGCTTAATACCCACTAATGTGAAATAAGGTCCCCTTCCTGACCAGAAAGTGCTCTTTTCTCACTCATAGTCATCACGAACGGAGAGAGACAGAAAAGAAAGACCAAAGGAAGTGAAATCCTATTTCTCTCATTTTCAAGTGCACCAGAGAAGATCCTATGGAGAAAGGTACACATAATTATCTATTATTCTTTATTGATTGTTTTGTGAGAACCATAAATCTCAAGATCCTGTTGGTTTTCTATAATTGATAATCTAGGTTTTCTATAATTTATAATCTAGGAAACCCTCAAGAATTTTTACATGTGGTATCAGAGCATGTGTTATGAAATTTATGATTCTCCTAGAATGATTTAATTTCTCCCAATTATGCATAAATCCTAATTATGAAATTTAGGGATTTTTAATTTACGTTACATGTATTTTCAATTACATGTTTTGATAACGTGCCTTTCATGTTAATTATATTTTCCGCTGCAAAGTATGAAATTCTAGATATATAAAATTTCATGAGAAGGAAAGCCATGAAAGCGGTATAATTTTTGGAAATTCTGTTTTTGAGAAAGAAAGCCAGAGTGATCTTTGCTGGACTTCCAATTCATGTCTTTTATTGGAATTAGAGATGAAAATTATATATTACAATCCCACTTGCCTATTTTTTTTTTTTTTTTGAAAAAAATGATCATTAAACATGATTAAAGGATTGAAAGTTTATGTTCTATAATTAAATTAATGTGAATGTTTTGCAATTATTGGTCGCAGTAAAATATATGTATATACTATATATTTGCTTGAACGTGTTAGAATGTAAAACACAAATAAATGCAAATATTATTTTATGGCCTAGAATGGAATTAATGGAATGGCTATGAATTGTTAATAGCAATAAGTATGTGCAGGCCATATATATTTGGTTGGAATTAAATGTATGTTAAATTTGTTAGTCACCAAAGTGGCCAAATTTGTAAGGTTATTTAATTCTAAATTAATAATTATTTCAATTACTCATAGAATAATGGATGCTAAATTATATGATTGTTGGCTTATGGGTAATTGAAATTCATTGTTATAAGGCATTTATGGATCGCCCAAAGGTTGATTAGTTGTTCTTATAATTAATGAATATTATTGTAGGCGATTTGTGTGTATCAATAGTTTTATTTATATACCCAAAGAAAATATATACTACTAATTGGTGTATATTTAATTGTCAAATAATGTTAAAATTTTATCAGCATCATCATGTTTGTATGTTGTGTGTTGGTGTGTCACCCAAAGGAGAACATCAATATACATTGATTTTTATCTGAGTAAATTATATGTATGACTTGTGTTTCATGTACCAAAATGCTTATGTGAAGTTTTATTATGCAGTACCTGTTCCCAACTCATTGAATTCTCATGTATCATCTGTACCAATTTTTAATGGGCTTAACTTCTCTGATTGGAATGAGCAAGTCCAATTTCACCTCGGTGTTTTGGATCTTGACCTTGCTATATTGGAAGAGAAGCCTGCTACTATTACTGATGCTAGTAGCAATGAACAGAAAGCTCATTATAAAGCTTGGGAAAGATCTAATAGACTCAGCCTAATGTTCATGAGAATGACTGTTGCAGACAGTATTAAGACAGCGCTTCCTAAAACCGATAGTGCTAAAGAGTTTATGGGGTTAGTGGGAGAGCGCTCTCAAACAGCTGATAAGTCTCTTGCTGGGACATTAATGAGTACACTAACCACCATGAAGTTTGATGGTTCACGTACTATGCATGAACATGTCATTGAGATGACAAACATTGCAGCAAGACTTAAGACCTTGGGAATGGCTGTGAATGAGAACTTCCTTGTTCAGTTTATTCTAAACTCATTACCGTCTGAGTATGGCCCGTTTCAAATGAGCTATAATACCATGAAAGATAAATGGAATGTGCATGAATTGCACAGTATGTTAGTTCAGGAAGAAACGAGGCTTAAGAATCAAGGAAGTCACTCAATCCATTATGTAAGCCACCGAGGGAATCAAGGAGCTGGAAAAAATTTTGTAAAGAAACATGATAAAGGCAAAGGACCATTAAAGATCAAGGATGGTCCTGTGCAAATCCAGAAGAAAGCATCAAAGAACAATAATTGTCATTTTTGTGGAAAATCTGGACATTTCCAGAAAGATTGCCCAAAGCGTAAGTCTTGGTTCGAAAAGAAAGGTGAGCTCAATGCTCTTGTATATTTTGAATCAAACTTAACTGAAGTTCCCCATAACACATGGTGGATTGATTCTGGATGTACAACTCATGTTTCTAATACTATGCAGGGATTCCTTACAATCCAGACCATAAGCCCAAATGAGAAGTTTGTTTTCATGGGGAATAGAGTGAAAGCTCCAGTGGAAGCGGTCGGGACTTATCGTTTAAAACTCGACACTGGACATCATTTAGATTTACTGGAAACTCTTTATGTACCTAGTTTATCTAGGAATTTGGTTTCATTATCTAAACTTGATATTACTGGATACTCTTTTAATTTTGGTAATGGATGTTTCAGTTTATTTAAGTATAATCATCTCATTGGTACTGGTGTTCTTTGTGATGGTTTATATAAATTGAAATTGGATGGTTTGTATGTTGAAACCGTTTTAACTCTGCATCATAATGTTGGCACTAAACGTAGTTTAGTGAATGAACGATCGGCTTTCTTGTGGCATAAACGTTTAGGTCACATTTCTAGAGAGAGGATAGAAAGATTAATAAAGAATGAAATTCTTCCTGATCTAGATTTTACGGATCTAAATATTTGTGTGGATTGTATCAAGGGAAAACAAACAAAACACACAAAGAAAGGAGCCACAAGAAGCACTCAGCTTCTTGAAATTGTGCATACAGATATTTGTGGACCTTTTGATGTTAGTTCTTTCGGAAGGGAAAGATACTTTATCACCTTTATTGATGATTATTCACGTTATGGTTATGTCTACTTACTGCATGAGAAATCTCAGGCAGTGAATGCTTTGGAAATTTACTTGAATGAAGTAGAAAGACAATTAGACAGAAAGGTGAAAATTATTAGATCTGATAGAGGTGGTGAGTATTACGGAAGATATGATGAAACTGGGCAACACCCAGGTCCATTTGCTAAGCTCCTTCAGAAACGAGGCATTTGTGCGCAATACACAATGCCTGGTACGCCACAACAAAATGGTGTATCAGAAAGGCGTAACAGAACTTTAATGGATATGGTTAGGAGTATGTTAATCAATTCAACCTTGCCCGTATCTTTGTGGATGTATGCTTTGAAAACTGCCATGTATTTGTTAAATATGGTTCCTAGTAAGGCAGTTCCAAAGACACCTTTTGAACTGTGGACAAATAGGACACCTAGTATGAGACACCTGCACGTTTGGGGTTGCCAGGCAGAAATAAGAATTTACAATCCGCAAGAAAGAAAATTGGATGCAAGAACAATCAGTGGATATTTCATTGGTTATCCAGAAAAGTCAAAGGGGTATATGTTTTATTGTCCTAATCATAGTACGAGAATTGTCGAAACTGGAAATGCAAGGTTCATTGAAAACGGTGAAATCAGTGGGAGTACAGTTCCACGAGAAGTGGAAATTAAAGAAGTTAGAGTGCAAGTCCCTTTAGCTTTTGCCTCTAGCAGTAAGGTGATTACTACTTCAGTTACTGCTACAAACAGTAATGAAGAAGTACAACACAATGATGAGCCCATGATACATAATGAACCCATTATGGAAGAACCACAGGAAGTAGCATTAAAGAAGTCTCAAAGAGAAAGAAGACCAGCTATTTCGAATGACTATGTGGTATACTTACATGAAATAGAAACAAACTTAAGCATTAATGATAATGATCCAGTTTCATTTTCACAAGCTATAAGTTGTGATAATTCTGAGAAGTGGTTAAATGCCATGAAAGAAGAGATAGATTCCATGGAACATAATGGTGTTTGGGACCTTGTAGAATTACCAAAGGGTTGTAAGAGAGTTGGTTGTAAGTGGGTCTTCAAGACTAAACGTGACTCTCATGGCAACCTTGAACGTTACAAGGCTAGACTTGTTGCTAAGGGATTTACTCAGAAAGATGGCATTGATTATAAAGAGACGTTTTCACCAGTCTCACGAAAGGATTCTTTCAGGATTATCATGGCATTAGTAGCCCATTATGACTTGGAGCTACATCAGATGGATGTGAAAACTGCCTTTTTGAATGGAGATTTAGAGGAGGATGTTTATATGGACCAACCAATGGGATTCTGAGTTGAAGGGAAGGAACACATGGTGTGCAAATTAAAGAAATCAATATACGGTCTTAAGCAAGCTTCCCGCCAATGGTATTTGAAATTTAATGATACCATTGTTTCCTTTGGATTTAAGGAAAACACTGTTGATCGGTGTGTATATCTGAAGGTCAGTGGGAGTAAGGTTATGTTTCTAGTCCTGTATGTTGATGATATATTGCTTGCAACTAATGATCTTGGTCTTCTTCATGAGACTAAGAAGTTTCTTTCTAGTAACTTTGAAATGAAGGATATGGGTGAGGCAAGCTATGTGATAGGGATAGAAATATTCCGAAATAGATCACAAGGATTGTTAGGCTTGTCTCAAAAGGCATATATCAATAAAGTACTGGAGAGATTTAGGATGGAAAAGTGCTCAGCATCTCCCGTTCCAATTCAGAAAGGAGACAAATTTAGTCTCGCACAATGTCCTAAAAATGATCTGGAACGGAAGCAAATGGAAGCAATTCCGTATACTTCAGTTGTTGGGAGTATTATGTATGCTAAGACCTGCACTCGACCAGATATAAGCTTTGCAACCGGAATGTTGGGAAGATATCAAAGTAATCCAGGAATGGAACATTGGAAAGCTGCAAAGAAAGTTCTGAGATACTTACAGGGAACAAAAGACCACATGCTTACATATAAGAGGTCTGATCACCTAGAGGTGATTGGATATTCAGACTCAGACTTTGCTGGATGTGTGGATACAAGAAAATCCACTCTTGGCTTTGTATTTCTCTTAGCCGGAGGAGCAGTATCATGGAAGAGTGCAAAACAATCAGTTGTTGCTGCATCCACCATGGAAGCTGAATTTGTAGCATGTTTTGAGGCTACAATTCAGGCTAATTGGCTGCGGAACTTTATTTCAGGGCTTGGAATTGTCGACAGTATTGCTAGGCCGCTGAAAATGTATTGTGATAACTCCGCAGCAGTATTCTTTTCTAAGAACGACAAGTACTCTACGGGTGTTAAGCATATGGAATTGAAGTACTTTGCCGTGAAAGAAGAAGTTCAGAAACAAAGAGTGTCAATAGAACATATTAGCACAAAGCTTATGATAGCTGACCCTTTGACAAAGGGATTACCGCCCAAGACATTTATAGAACATGTTGAAAGTATGGACATTATTGTTATTGATGATCATTAAGTGTAATTTACCTTATGTAATTTTGCTGACACTCTGAGCTCAATTATGATATGTTTCTGATTACCTGTTCTCTATGTTTGCATGCATGTTTGCGTTAAAGTAATGTTAACAGGTTTTGTCTTGAATGAAGACATTATGTTGGACCAATTATGTACTCCTAACTAATGGTCATATTAAGGAGAAGACTAATTTGTAGTACATGGAAGGGACTATGTCGATTAGATGATGTACAACCGCCATGACTCGAATTGGTTCCTATTCTTAATCATGAAATTATGATGTACCCAATGTGTAAAACATTTTAGTCAATTTTTAATGCGCATTATGTTAGTTAATCTATTTATTTATTTAGTCCATAATGTTTATTAATGTCACATGAGCCAAGTGGGAGAATGTTAGAATTAATGTCTCATGTGAGAGGCATATGACTTAGTAGGAACTAATAAATAAATAATTAACAATTAAGGGCTAAATTGTAATTGGGCTTAATAGGAGAAGTTTCTAGATTAACTGCTACTTGATGGGAGTAGTGGTTATAAAAGGGGCTTAATACCCACTAATGTAAAATAAGGTCCCTTTCCTGACCAGAAAGTGCTCTTTTCTCACCCATAGCCATCACGAACGGAGAGAGACAGAAAAGAAAGGCCAAAGGAAGTGAAATCCTATTTCTCTCATTTTCAAGTGCACCAGAGAAGATCCTATGGAGAAAGGTACACATAATTATCTATTATTCTTTATTGATTGTTTTGTGAGAACCATAAATCTCAAGATCCTGTTGATTTTCTATAATTGATAATCTAGGTTTTCTATAATTTATAATCTAGGAAAACCTCAAGAATTTTTACAAGAGAAAGTATGATAATGATTTTTAAGCACATTTTTCTTTGTAAAGAACAGGAGGATATGTGCTTTCAAGCATAATGTTGATTTGATTTCTTGTCTGATACCATAACAATTTGCATATTATAGGATGCAAAGCAAGGCACTACAACAGGAGTGTCTGCTCAAGATAGAGCAACGACAATCCTGAAACTTGCATCAAGAAATTCGAGGCCTGATGATTTCAATCGCCCAGGTCATATATTTCCCCTGAAGTACAGAGAAGGAGGGGTTCTTAAAAGACCAGGACACACAGAAGCTTCAGTTGACCTTGCTGTGTTGGCTGGCTTGGAACCTGCTACAGTTTTATGTGAGATAGTAGATGATGATGGTTCAATGGCTAGGTTACCAAAGCTTCGGCAAATGGCAAAGAAGGAAAACTTGAAAATCATATCCATTGCTGATTTAATAAGGTAATTTCTAAGAAATCAACAGCATAGTTACATAATTCTCTAAATGACCCTGCATACTGCACATCGAATTCATGTGTCACACACTGGTTTCTATTTAAAGGAAGACTTGCAATAATAATGTAAAAAGTGATTAATCTCTTATAGTTGCTAATGTAGGTCTGCACACATTTCCTTAATCACAAAATTGTTCCAATGTTAAGACTCACCACTGATAAAATTGCTGTTTGGATTGGCCCATATTTAGATTTTTTAAAGTATGCTATTTCAGATTATCATAAGGATTAAGGAAGATAGACTTAAGAACTTTAAGGGCGTATCTAATACTTGCATGATCTGAACTAGCAGATACAGGAGAAAGAGGGAGAAGTTGGTAGAGTGTGCTTCAGCTGCACTGATACCGATCATGTGGGGACCTTTCAAAGCTTATTGCTATCGGTCATGTCTGGATGGGATTGAGCATATTGCGATGGTTAAAGTAAGCAGCTCACCAATATTTGCCTGCTTAACACTTATCAGCATCTTCAACTGCAACTGCCAAATTACAATTTTCCTTAAATAAATGTGCACATGTCATAATTTGATTTCTTGGCTCTTAGTTGACATGATATAATCCTCGGTTAGTACTTTCTTTGTTGAATTAAAGATAAGACGAAATCAGTTTCTAATTAGTTGGATTGACCTTCAATCATGTTTCTAGAGAAAGTTTACATCTTTATTGCCTGAGGCTGTGCTCTGCCTCACAAGAATTCAGACCTTTTTTATCCAATTAATGAATTCTGATATAAATGCTCTACAAGCTGACTCCTTGAATAAAAATTAGTCAGATTTCTTGAATACGTTATACGTTTGTAGTGTTTTCTCCTTAGAGACACTTACTTTTCTGTGGCAAGGGTGAAATTTTGAGAGATTTGACTAGTGTTCTTGTGTTGGTGACTATAATAACATGCTTTTGATATTAACAGGGTGAGATAGGTGATGGGCAGGACGTACTTGTGAGAGTACATTCAGAATGTCTCATTGGTGACATTTTTGGGGCAACATGTCAATGTGGAAACCAATTAGAACTTGCATTGAAGCAAATTGAAGCAGCAAGTAGGGGTGTCTTAGTGTATCTCCGAGGACATGAAGGTAGAGGTATTGGCTTAGGCCACATGGTCCGTGGTTACCCCTCGGAAGATGACAAGTATGAGGAATTGCAGTTACCAGTTGATTCTAGGAAGTACGGTATTGGAGCTCAGGTACTATTTGGTTCGAAATTAACTATACACATGCATTGAAAAGTTTCCTCCACTATTACTGTTTGCTAAGAAATTTAATCAACTTCTTAGAAAATAAGTTATTCTACTGTTTAAATAAGAAATTAAAAGAATACAAAGTGGTAATCTATATCAGTAAAGTCAAATTTGAGATCAGCAAATGATAAATTTACTATTAATATTGAAAGTGTGCAATACAAAATATTATATTCCATCTTAAAACCAACTGAAATGTACGTGTTCTGATTCTATCTTGAAATCGATTGATATTAAGTTTATAAGTTAGTCCACAGGTGCAGAAAGTGCATCCTAGTTGGGGTAGGCAATGTGACACTTCACGATAGAACAAAGATTAAAGGTAAAAGATGGCAAATGGATGTAACTTTTAAAAGTACCATATATATCATGAGTATCGAAAGTAAATTGGTAGCATGTGTTGAAAATGATAAATTGAATAAAAATGTATTAAAAGCAGTAAGTTATGCTTGGAAGTTGAGAGTAAGCTAAAGAATGCAAGTTAATCAAAGCATGGAATTTGATGACTATTTGAAGAAAATTGACAATGAAATCTACAGAAACTGATCCTTTATTAAAAATATTAGGATGGAAGATATACTTAACAAATCTCAGAAGCTGAGATGTATAAGTATTTAGATTAAGATCATGGTGTTTCTCGTGTGATTTCTGATAAACTTCTGATAACTAACACTTTGAATTCCAAACTCTTGATGTTTGAATTCCAAATCTTGCACTTTGCTCAAAACTTCCACCACCTTAAATTCTTGGATTATTGATTATTCTTGTCATCTTTAATAAATAGTTATCTTGAGTCGTCATTTCCTAATTAATCAAGAAATCTTTATCTTTTGGTTACTATAACAATAAAAATCCTAAAATTTTAACATATCTTGTCTTATTATCTGACTTCAAATTTCTAACCATTTCATCCAGGACATTGGAAATCAAAATTAATATAATTTAGTGTCTCTTTATCCCTGTTAACTGTCATATATGTACAAAACAATTATTTTCGCTCATGCATGTTTCACCGTAAATTATTGATTTTGGTAGCATAATCGTTTTTTTTCAAATAATTGAATGATACATCTCTGACAGATACTACGAGATCTTGGGGTTCAAACAATAAGGTTAATGACAAAATATCCTGCTGAGTACGACGGGCTCAAAGCTTATGGCTTAGCAATTGCAGGAAAAGTTCCTCTTTTGACACCACTAACTGGGCACCGCCAAGAGAGATCATGAGATACTTGAAAATTAAACATTTAAATTTGATAGGTATTGGATTTCAACAATCATATATGATTTATGAATATAGCATTATTACGAAAAAAAATGAAATGATGGTCAATTTTGTTCGACCTGGTGCTTACAGCACCCTCAAGCTAGAAAACACAAACTTAAGATTGAAGTTAGAACACACGAGTAAGGATATGTGAGCAAGAAATCTCAACTTCATTTCATAGAGGCATTTCCCTTTTATACATGCAGCACAGGATCTCTACACTAAACCCAATTGCAGTAGAGTCCCTTTAACAGAAATAACAAACATAACAGAAATAACAAACTAAATAACAAAGCAAGTACAGCTTAATAAGGAACTGAATTGATATCTATATCAAGCTCCAAGCTTCAACACCCTCCCTCAATTCAGATCCTTTAGGTTATTAACTAGTTCACTGCAAATTTGTTTGAACCTTGAGACTTGAATTGGCTTGGTCATTAGATCTGCAAGTTGTTCCTCTGCTTTACAGTATTCCACAGTTACATTTCCTTTTGAAACTTGATCTCTGATATAATGAAACCTAAGCTCAATGTGTTTGCTTCTACCATGCAAGGTGGGGTGTTTGGCCAAATTAATAGCAGACTTGTTGTCAATTAACAGGTTGACAGGTTTCCTTTCCCTCAGCTTCAATTCCTCAAGAAGATTCATCATCCAAACTGCTTGACAGGCACCAAGTGATGCTGCCACATACTCAGCTTCACAAGTGGATAAGGCTATCACATCCTGTTTCTTAGAGCTCTAAACCACAGGAGCATCATTATGCATGAACAGATATCCTCCAGTGCTTTTCTCCTGTTCTGGATCCCTTTTCCAATCAGAGTCTGTGTAGCCAAGCAGGTCTGGTTTTCCTGATTTAGCCTTAAAAGGGAACAACACACCACTACCAATTGTCCCTTTGGTAAGTCTCAACACTCTCTTGGCTGCTTGCATGTGTGACAGTCTAGGCCTTTTCATAAATCTGCTGATCAGGCTTACTGCAAAGCAGATATTGGGTCTGCTATTGCATAGGTATCTAAAAGATCCAATCAATCTTCTAAACTCAGTTACATCAACCAGTTCCTCTTCAGGATCCTTTTCCAGCTTAAGCCCTGGTTCAGCTGGTGTGGAAGAATAAGACCTCCTGAGCATATCTGCTTTGATGCATGAGCACTCCCTTCTGGACCTGGATAAATTCTAATCCAAGGAAATGGGATAATTTCCCTAAATCAGTCATCTCAAACTCAGCCATCATGAGCTGTTTGAAGACATGAATCTCCTTTTCACTGCTGCCAATCACAAGCAAATCATCTACATATAGGTAGACCAGTAGTAAATTGGTTGAACAATCTGCCCTTACATACACACCATGTTCACTCTTGCATTTGCTAAATTTCTGTTTGGCTAGGACTCCATCAATTCTCATGTTCCAGGCCCTTGGAGACTGTTTTAAACCATACAGGGCTTTTCTAAGCCAGTACACCTTATCTTTGTGCTTTTCCTTCTCAAAGCATGGTGGCTGCAGTATGTACACCTCTTCTTCTAAATAATCATTCAAGAAGGCTGACTTAACATCCATTTGGTACAAGGGCCAACCCCTGTTACTGGCAGCAGCTACAATCATCCTCATTGTCTCCAATCTTGCAACAGGAGCAAAAACCTCATTGTAGTCAATTCCCTCATTTTGAAGGAATCCCTTTGCCACTAGCCTAGCTTTGTACTTGGCTATCTTTCCATTGGGTTTATGCTTGACCTTGTATACCCACTTAACACCTATGGCCTTCTTTCCCTTTGGAAGTTTGACTAGCTCCCAAGTCCCATTTCTTTCGAATGACTCCAGCTACTCCTTCATTGCTTCCACCATTTCTTTTCCTTGACAGCTTGTGCAAAGGAAAGGGGCTCAACATCAGCAAACAGTACAACATGCACTTCCTCACAGGGTAGAAGTACACCATCATCAGCAACACTATCATCTGTATATACTTCAAAGTCCTGAAGTCTTGATGAGGGGATTCTGGTTCTTTTACTCCTGCTGTCTACTGCCTCTCCTTGGTTCTGGTTAACCTGAACCAGTGCTTCATGCTCTGCATCTTTAATTTCATTAGCCGATTCTAAATCAGGTCCATCAACTTCAATCCTAAGATCCTCCTGCCTTGAGTCACTTTCTGCAGTGGTGCTTTTCCAATTCAGGCTTCTACTTTCATCAAAGGTTGCATCACTGCTGATCACCACTTTCTTTGAGCTGTAATCATAAAGCCTATACCCACCAGTGCAGGGATAGCCCAGCATGATCATCTGCTCAGCCTTCTTGTCTAGTTTCCTTCTCAGCTGATCTAGAACATGCTTAAAGCACAAACACCCAAACACTCTTAGATGCTTGACACTCGGTTTGCTTCCACTCCAAGTTTCTTCGGGTGTCACACTCTCTAGCTTCCTTGTTAAGCATCTGTTGAGCAGATAAAATTATTTTATTTTCATAATTTTTATATTTAATGAGACATATTAGATTTTTAACTAATTAAATTATATTTTTTGTATCAAATAGAGGTAATAGGGTCATTTGTGCACTGTGGGATAAATTTGCTATTGACATTGATTCCCATCTTTTAACAAATATTTCAAACAAATCCAATTGCGATTATACTACAATGGTGTAAAATGAAAAGTTTTCAGAGTGAGTAGATAAATCTTTTTTAATAATATCTATTTTGTGACATAAAATAAGACATTGAATACAACAAATTATTTTTTAAAAAAATTTATCAAGTATGATGGGTATTTTCAAATTCTTTCTTTAGCACAAGATTGACTATAGATGTTAATGTAAAAAAAATGTTGAGTATAAAAAAGTATATAAATATAGTCAAATTTGTATTTATTTTTATGTTAAATTAAAATGTTTTATTTACATGTGATTTATGCTATATATTATAGATTAAAAATGGAGATATATTTACGTCTCAAGTAATTACTTAAATGTCACGTTAATCTATCATGTCTACCATGTCTTTAGCTGATGAACTTTAATGGGATAATGAATTTTTATAAGAATAATTTTTTTACATTATTTTTATATATTATATATGTCAATGGTCTTTTTCTATATATTGGTTTTGTTTTTTTATTTTATTTTCATTGCAGGGAAAAACGTTAATTAACGACAAAAATTATGTTATTGAGTAAAAAATAAATTTTTTATTCTAATATGAGAGTAATTTATTTATAATAACTTAAATTATGTAATTTACATATAGTTATACAACTCTACTATTTAGTACAAAATCGTCTTAAAATTACACAAATATCTTGTTTACATGTGCATCACACGGGTCAAAGATTTTTTTTTAAAAAAAAATAAAACGAGAACCAAAATTATCCTATTTTTTTATTTATGAAAAAACAAAAAAAAAAAGAGAAAGTTTCCTTGATGAAAAGGATTGTAGATTATAAGAATCTGGTAACGCCCCACCACCATTAAAGCTAACGCGGAAACCATCACAAAGTCCATTGACTTGGAAAAAAAAGAAACCACCAAGTAAATTCGAGAGTGAGTCTGAGTCTCCAATAGAAAACGAAATGCCCGAATTTCTCATATTACCATTGAATCATGCCACACTCTATGCAACAATATTTTCCAGATCCACTCTCATCTCCCTCCATAGAATATTAGAATACTTGACCCCAGCTTCTACCTCTGCTCCGTTAATTAATGGATCCTCATCTTCCTAAGAATGGAACCCAACAACACCATGGTACCCCAACACCTTCCCCAGCTTCAGTTGCAAATAATATTATAATACCACATCCTGAATTCCGGATACCTTCCTTTAAAGAACATCACAAAAATGTTCCTCAACTCGCGATGATTGTCATGGCATGCATGGTTGGCGTCATCATGTTTCTCTGCGCCGTGTCCGTACTCATAAGGTACTTCTACTCAAGAAGATATAGCCGCAATAACCAAAACAGAAGAGTCGACGCCCCCATATTGTTCGATTTGAACGGAGATTCTCCTCCGAGTTCGGATAACGATGATGACGTGGAGGAGTTGGCGGTTGTCCACCCGATATGGTACATCCGTACGGTGGGTCTCCAACAGTCCCTCATAGACTCCATCACGGTATTCAAATACAAGAAAGGCGAAGGCATCATAGACGGCACCGAGTGTTCGGTTTGCCTCGGAGAGTTCGAACACGACGAGAGTCTGAGGTTGTTGCCCAAGTGCAGCCACGCCTTCCACATCCCTTGCATTGACACGTGGCTCAGGTCTCACAAAAATTGCCCCTTGTGTCGTGCACCTGTGCTACGCGACGAAACTGACGGCGCGCATGTGATCAGAGCCGTTGATCAGAGTAATCAGACGGTTTCAAACGTTTCTGGTCATCAAGAGGCCCGCGTGGAGAGTTCTGATCATGAGAGGGTTGAAGATGATGATGTGTCTTCGGCCGCAGTGGAAGTGGTAGAGGCAACACAGCCTCTGAGAAGATCGGTTTCGATGGATTCTTCTTCTGCTAATTCAATGGTGTTATTTGGTGATGTGGTGGTGGATTTAGATACCCATCATTGTGGTGAAAAAGTGAATTATTCAAGTAATAAGGATATGAGTGTTGTTGTTAATGAGAAGCATGGTAGTGGGAGCTCAACTTCAACAACTATTATTAATAACAAGTTGGCTTCAATTGGACGTGCGTTGCAAAAGAGGCCGATCTCCGTCTCAATGAGAATGAGAAGATCTTTTTCACATAACACCAAGTTTTTGTTCTCCAGACACTGTAGGAGTCAGAGTTCAACTCTTCCATTGTAAAGCAGTAATTTGGGAGGATGAACGGTCAACTTCAAAGATCAAGGGCTGTTGATGGAGGATGAACCCTTTGTTTATCCAAAGCAAAGCAGTGATGCCTCTACTCCACATCCCTTACAGAAATTATCAGTATGCTTTACGTATATAGTGATACAAATCATACAATTATACGAAAAGTTTAGGAAATTTCACCACTGTTTTGTATGTTTCAACATGAGTTTGCTGGATGTATATGGATGCTCTCTTTTATATTCTATAATCCCTCCCTCTTTTTTTGCCTAATCATGCATCAAACTTGCTTGCCTATGTTTGGTTAACTTGTATGAAACATGATGCCTTCCAATGGATTTATATGCCTGGATTTATAATTAATACTCAGATTGTGCATCGAACTTGTTTTCATAAAACATTATACTTGTCACGCAAAAAGTAAAAAAACTTGTATTAAACATCATATACTATTTTTCAATTTGTAGATAGATTTAATAACTTTTATAATAATAATCTTATAAATTATACTAAAAATGATGACTATTTTTTTTTTTACAATGCATCCATATTAAACTCTAAATTCATTTCCTATGTGTATATTTTATGTGTCTCTTTCTTAGAATTACTAGCTAGTGGATCCCAAATATTTGTCCTTTCATGAAACTCCATACATTTTTTAAGGTTTATTAACAAGTATTTGAACCTGATAAAACTTAAAATTTCATCCTTAGACTTACATGGGTTACTATATTAATCTTTTAAATTTTTTTACTAAGCGAAATAAAAACACTATCACTTTAGTCTTCTAAAAAAATTATCACCAAATTAGTTTTGCACAGATTTAATTTATCATTAAATTAGTTCCTCAAAGTTTTAAAATATAATCATATTAGTCTTTGAGAGAAGAGATGTTAAATTTCACCAAAGAGATCCTGTGAATGACTAAAGTGGTGAATAAAATGTTTGAGCGACTAAATAAATCTTCAAAGGATATATTCATACGATAACAATCTTTTCAAGGATTAAAGGAGTGACAAAAATAAAATTTTGAGGGATTTATATTCTACACTTCAACGTAAAACCTTCATTTTTGTATAGCGACTCAATATATGTAATAAAAATAAAGGTTCGGGATTTATAAAACAATGATTCTAGATTTAAGTGTAGCATGCTATAAAAACAATTAAGGTTCGGGATTTAAGTATAGCATAATTTTATAAAATGAGAGGTTTATGTAAAAACTACAAAATAAAAGGAAGGCTTGAACAATTTACTCTAAAGATTATAACTTTACTTCTCACAAAAAAAATTAAAGTGCAAGTAAATGGCTTCTACTTTTTTTTATATATATATAGTTTTCTTGTAGTGCTACTCAAATTTATTACTACTGATTTTTACAAAGTCCTCTTTTAACTTTTTATTTTTTATTTTTGTTGAAACCTATTTTATCATTTACTCCATTGTTTTAGTTGATTGCAATATTATTCTCAACGTTTCCTCTTCTTACTTTGTTTTTTGTTCCCACAAAATCTAAAGTGGATTTTCTATTGACAAAATGTTAGTGGGGAATGGGGATCAACATTTTGCTAAATTTTACATTTTTACTCCTTTTAAAAAGTTTTCTTCTTTTAAATAGCGAAATCAGCACATCATAAGGAAGAAAGTGGACCTATTAAAAAAAACGTATAGTTAGAGTGACAATGTTCATGTGCTTTTTGCATGGATCTCAAATTCTTTTTTCTATTGCCTGCATCCTTTTTTTAAGACATTACTGTCAATATGTAATTATTACCTATCATGGGAAACGTATAGCGCACGGTTCTATGGTGTAGTGGTTAGCACTCTGGACTTTGAATCCAGCGACCTGGGTTCGGCTCCCGGTAGGACCTTTTCCTTCATTTTGTGAAGGTTTTTTCTTGTTCAACGTTCTAAGTAATTTAGGCTAATTTTTGAAATTCTATCTGAATAATCTCTAGTACATAATTTTAGTGACTAACAAACTAAATTTTCTTATCAAATAGTACACACTAAACCGGTTTTGTTAATTAATACATGGCCTGGGACAATATGCAACTCATACAAATGCAGACAAGTAAAAGATTTCAAATGTTCCACATGTTTTCATAGATGCTTATTGTCTGAAGGTGATAAGCGGATCAAGAACTGATAACACAAATAGAAAAATGACAGGAAGCACTGGAATTTCGGACGGAACATTTACAACTATCGTAAATTAGCTAAATATAGTATACAAAATTTTAATGCACGTATTATTCATTCATGAATGTAATTCCTATTGTTTTGAAATTTGTAGGGTACGATTACAGCAATGTTGGATGTGTTTGACGACACGATCGAAAAGTTTCTACTTGATATTGACTTCATAACAGCGGCATTTTAAGCGACTAAACAGATGAATGTTTTGATATTCAAAGCCATTTCTTATAAACCAATATGTAAAGTCTCTTAACGACCTGGCCAACTGTAAAATACCCCAGAAAAAGAAGCACCAAAAATCCGAAATATGAAAGAGGTATAAGTGAGAATCCCATGACCTTCCCAATGGGTGTGAATGGAAGTGCAATTCCAATTGCAGATGTCACAACAGTGGAGAAAATCACAGGCCAAGATGCAACATCCTGTATGAAAGGGATTTTCTCTGTCCTTATCAAGTGGATGATGAGGGTCTGCAATAGGAGACCTTCAATGAACCAAGCTGAATGGAAAAACTTCTGAGTCACATCAGTGTAAGCCTTGTAATAAAACCAAAGAAACAAAAGTGTTGCCACATCACAAAGGGTGCACACTGGTGCATTCCACAACATGAACATGGACAAGCCTCTCTCTGAGGACTTGTGAGGTGTCTTAACATACTCTTCATCCATCTTGTCCCAAGCAAGGGCAATCTGTCCCACACTGTAGATGAAATTCTGAGTAAGAAGCTGTCTAGAAGTTAAGGGCTCATACTTGAATAACAGTGTTGCTATGAGGAGTGAAATGACACTTCCCAAGTTAGCTATCACTGACATCTTAAGATACTTCATTGTGTTGCCAAAACTAAGTCTACCATGCTCCACTCCTGCAACAAGCACGTTGAGGTCTTTCTCAAGTAAGATAATATCAGCCATGTCTTTGGCAATGGCTACACCTGAGTCCACAGAAATGCTTACATTGGCAGCATCTAAAGCTAGTGAATCATTCACTCCATCTCCTAAGAACCCAACGACATGGTTTCCAATTGTTTGCAAGGATTGCACCACTCGTTGTTTCTGAATTGGGGTGAGACGAGCGAGTACTGTGGCTCTTTGAACTGTCTCATGGAAAGTGTTTTGGTCAAGTTGTTCTAGTTCAGGACCTGTTATTACATGAGTGGTACTTATGCCAACTTCCCTGCATACCCTTGTTGTCAAGGAGAGGGAGTCACCAGTTAAAACCTTAGCCTTCACTCCCTTCTCGGACAAACGCCACAGTGCTTGCTTTGCTGAGTCCTTTGGTGGGTCGAAAAACGTTATGAGGCCGATGAACACCATGTCTCTTTCAATATCCTCCTCTTCTCTCTTGCTTCCATTACTTGTTTCGCATATTTGGGGCTGCAATGTCACACGTAAATTGAAATTGAAAGTGAGTCAGCCACAGCAAATGAGGTGCTCCTTATTCTCTCATCCTCTCGTATTGAATTTTTACATAACCTTGCGTGGAAACTTTGTTTCTAACTCTCTCCATTAAGTATTCACAAATACTAATAAGATTCCGCCTATTTAATGCTTATGGTGAGAGAGATAGACACGACTTTGTCATGTAAAAAATCAACATGAGAGGACCGTTCCCTACAAGAATAAGAAGTTATTGTATAGTTTAGAAGTGCTAAGTATCTATAGTTTTAGCTAATTTCCCCTTGACACGTAGCTGAATTTATTAACTCTTTTTCGTTAATTGAAAAAATGAAAAACCTTAGTTATTTGTTATATAAAGATTGACCAGGACTATAAATAAGTGGTGGTCATGAACCATAAAATAATTTCACCTAAGAGAATAATTTTGATAATGTGGTCTTTTTATGAGTGTTATATCTAAAATATGGGAAGAGGAATGTACGCCCAATTTGGTTGATGCAAAGGAGAGAGATGGGAAGAGGGAAATGATGCATGATTGTTTGGTAGAGAATATTTGTAAGAGATATAAGTTTAAATTGAGTGAGTCTCATTTTACAAATTTTTGTCTCCACTTTTCACATCTAACAAGGATCCAATTATGATAAAGGTCAATTTTATCCATTTGAAACCTTATGTTACTTTAAGATTATTGATTTGACACGGGCATAATAATATTTTTACAACTTTATTTAATTATCTCTTCCTATTTCACTCAAACCAAACACTTACAATCTTATTTTCATTATATTTTTTACTTAATTCTCTTAAACCAAACAACTTAACAATTTATTTTATTTCTACTCTATTTTTTCCTTCAAATTATTTGTCTTCTATTTTCACCTCTTGTCACAACCAAATTTAGTCTCTTAAACTATCTAGATTCAAAATCAATGTCATTGGCATGAAAAGAAAGAATGCAAGAAGAAAAGACACACCATTTCCAGCTTCCTTATAGCTACTGCTATTACCCTTAACCCCTCATTGCTCAAATCTTCTGAGAGATTTAAAATCCGCTGATAATCATCTGAAGAGAAGGGAGAAATTTCATCTTTATCGAAATTCTCAATGAAAGAACAAACTCTCAATACTTCTAACAGTGCTCCTTTTGTTAACAGGAACCTGCCAAAGAATTGTGAGTGTCCGCCTTCTGTTTCTAAGATGACAGATACTCTTCTTCTTATGAAGTCAAAAGGAATCTCATCTATCTTCCTCCACTTAGATGGCTGAAACCTGAATCCATTTGAATATACAAATGCTAGGATAGCATCATCCAGAGGATACTTCTGGTCACTCTTAAAGTAAGAGTTGAGGAAGGCATAGCGTAAAATTTTTTCTTGGGGTAAACCCCTGCAGTCAAGATGATTAACCATGATTGCATGATTCATTGTAAGGGAGCCTGTCTTATCAATACAAAGAATATCCCTGCAACATTAAAAAACATAAGTACACAGAAAAAGAATCTGCTAGAAAGATGCATATTTGGATTAAAACAAGACATATTCCTTGCACTATTTTTTAACCTTATGTTTTCATTCATTGTTAATGATGCTGTTGCATCAATAATTGATATACTAGAAGCTTAGCACCACGTATACATTAGCACAATTGATTAGAGGTTAGAACACGATTTAGACCCACTTATCAATTTCTCTATTTATTACTACAAGTTCATATTTATTCATAATGTTTCTAATACATAATTCCTATATTTATGTCTTGATAATTGCTGAGAACGTGCCTTGCTGATCTTTCTTTATTCAAAATTAACCAACGATAATGATAGATTTTTACATTCTGGTTTCCACTAGTTTAATCCGCAAAATTAAAACGCAAGCTGATCTAATCATTAATTGTAGGTTCCGATTCTCTCTTCCCCTTTCTTTGATTTTGATGGTAGAGACAGGGGGAAAGGGTAGTTAAAGCTGGGTAAGAATGGAAACTTGAATTCATATTTTATGATAAGTTGGTTCAAATGTGTGCAACTGCATATGAATTTAGTGTCCAAGTCATCAATCAGTTGATTTTCAATGTGAATTTATACTTACATTGATCCCATGTCGCGTATAGATGTTAAACTTTTTACTATACATCTGTCTTTAGCCATAGCAAGTGCTCCTTTTGCAAGACATGTGTTAATGATGAGGGGAAGCATCTGAGGATTGAGGGCAGATGCAACTGAGATGGCAAAAAGAACACTCTGGCTCAAATTAAGAGATGTAGTGTAATTTATCACAAACATGATGGTAACAACTGCTAGAATGACAGAAATAAGCAAGTAAAATATCCGTCTGAGACCCTTTTCAAATTCATCTGGTGGTTTCTTCTTCCCAACTTTTGAAAACATGGTGCTCATGTAAGTATTGGATCCTGTGGAAATCACTAAGCCTGTTCCAGTACCAGATACCACGTTTGTGCCCTGTGATGTTAATAACTAATCATTTCTCTGCAAAACTCTCCGTTCAATCAGACTATCTCTGATCGGAAATTTAATATTTTTGATGGCATCTTGAAATGAAGCTACAACTTCAACGGAAACAAAATACAAACAGGGAATTGTGTTACTAACTCACCATAAAGCAGATGTTCTTTAAATCCAATAAAGGAGTGCTGTGATCTTCTCTGATTTCAGCAGTTTTGTCAGTTGTCCAAGATTCCCCAGTTAGTGATGCCTGGCTGTTAACAAGGTATGAAATCACCATGTGATAATTCAGTTAGCTGAAAAGGCAAAGGGAAGAATACTAGTGTTCACTAATCTCTAATCTACTAAACGAGAAGATTTTCCGATTGACATAACACACCTTACAACAAGTTGTTTAGAAGATAACAACCTGATATCTCCAGGAAAGAGGTCACCAGGTTCAAAAATCACAATGTCACCTGGAACTACATCCCTCTGATCAACTTGAACTACAAGTTCTTTCTGAACAACTCTACCAGCGCATCTTTGAACTTTTATTGGACATTTTACAAATTCTGAAAGCTTCATTGCTGCTTTTGAGCTGCTGTATTCCTAATAGACATAAACAAAGGTCGGAGATTAGAGTGAAGGGAAGAGAAGTACTAATTCCACTGTTTCAATGCAACCAACTAATTAATGTAGAAAAACCTGATAGAAACGAAGGGTGACACTGATGAAAACCAATATGAGCATGATAAATCCATTTGGACTGTCGCAGGTAATGAATGACAGAACTGACAAAACAATCAGAATGATAATGAAAGGATGGAAAAGAGAGTTCCATAGAAGATGCCACCATCTTGGAAAGGAATACTCAAGTGGAACATTTGGCCCATTTTCCCTCAGTCTCCTATCGGCTTCTGTGAAACTTAAGCCTGCACAGAATTGAAAAATACTACCTTTCATATGACACAAAACTAGAGGGTGGTATTTAATTCAGTGATCACAATTCACAGAAATGAAAAGCTGAAAACACTGAACCCTGCAGTCTAGTTTACCTGCAATCAAAACGCACTAGCATCAACTTAATGGATTTTGAATAGTTTGCATAAACTACGAAGTTATAAGTTCAAACTTTAGAGCGACAACACATAAAAAAAAGTTACATATAATCATATAACACATGGATAAGATTGTCTTATAGGGTCGGAAAGTAGACATTTTTTTTCAGTATCAATGTAGAATTCACAAGGTACTGCAGAGTGCAGATACTTGCCTCTCTCAGTGGACCTAACGTACTCGAAAACCAAGTTTTTGTCTGACTGGGCCAAGGTGTATAACCAAGAGTAGACTTTCTCCTCTTCCTCGGTTTTTGAGTCTCCATCTACTTTTCCTACAATGCAATTGAACTCAACCCAGATAAGTAGAAAACCAAAAAATAAATAAAAATACCTTAGTATATAATATAACAGTAACTACTAACTAGTTAGAGAGAAGTGTGAATGAAAATGGAAGAAGATGTCGTAAGGAATACTTGAATGAATAAGGCGCCGCAATAATTCAAAGAGTGAAAAGGGGAACCGGTCTTTGTGGGTATTTGGCCTGTTTACAAGAGTTTGTCTTATGGTGTTGGAATAAGGAAGCATGTAATTGTTGTTGTTGTGCTTATTGGCAAAGAGGGTGGAGACTTTGGTTCTTCCCATAGGAGCATTGAAAAAATGAAAGAGAAAGAGAAGCCAAATAGTTGAGAAAAAAGAGAGGAGCATGTACGTACATGTTGTTCGATCGATGGTTGGAGATTTGAATAGAAGGTGAACATAGCACGCTTTTTTTTTTTGTCAATCTAAGGTTAGTTCCCGCTCATGCTTCTAACTAACAAACCAGAGACGATTGTTAGGTGAGTCAGTACCGTAAGTGTTTGCTTGAGTGATGAATCACTATGCACACATCATTAAAATTAAAGAAGTTATTACATGGTTTTCTTCATTCTGTCTCGTTAATCTCTATTTGACGTGGAATTAAATATATTTAATATTTTTATATAAATTGAAAATTTTCATTAGAGGTTCTCGAAGTACAATTCAGGTGTTTCATGAGTTGTTTAAAATTAAGCAAAGTTAATTAACAAGTTTATAACAAATGACTTATTGGTATGATGTTTGAGTTATTTATATATGTAATTGTTGTTTAATTCATTTTTATTAATTAAAGAATTATTTTTCAATTACAAAATTTAATATGATTTAAGTTAAATACTCACTCTAATAACTTTAATATTAGATAAATTTTCGTGTTAAAATTTTCACAAATTTTAAAAAAATTCATTTAAGCAATTATGTATCATATAAAAGTTAATTGAGATCATGAAGATGTAATAATCCAAAACTATTTAATAATTTCTCTATAACATTACATACAAAAATGACAAAAGTTAATCATTGTTCTTAGAACATTGGTTAAGAAATTAAAAGAAATTTTTTTATTAAGATGCACAAAATTGCTTTATGATTTTTTTTACGTTTTCCTATGATATTTATAACAAATATTTTCTCCTTTAAATTTTCTTAACCAATATCCTAAAAACATTTCTTAGTAGGATTCTTCAAGAATTTTCACCCTATATTCTTTATTTCTTATTCTTTTAATAAAAAAAGTGACATTTTTTTATGCTTAGGATATGTTCTAACCATAAGTGACATTTTTTTTAAGTATGAATATCTATTTAAGAGACTGGTTTTTTCTAATAAATATTTTTTGACACATAGAATGATTAAACCTCAAACTTAAGCACACATCATCTAGCGCTTAATTGGGAGTGTATCACGTGTGTTTTTTTAAAAGGTGCATGTCAGATCCTATTTAAGGCAAGGATATGAGGAGTTGACCAAATTTACATCAGAGAACATTACTCTTGGAGTTGGTACCTGTTGTGAAGCTTTTTCCATGACTCTCTCTTCAAGACCTTGCCTCCCTTCATCATGTTTTGAGATTTTGATGTCGATATGCAGCTAAATTGTCCTAGTGTTTGGGGTTGGAGTGCAATGACCCTGAACATCTTGCATTGTTTTTTATATATTAATATATTTTTCATTTCTCAATCTTCTATCTTACTCTCTTTCTCTCTATTTTAGTTGTGACATGATAAACCACATATTTGTGGCTTTTATTGCATTGGAATTTGGAAAATGTTACTGAAACCTAGACCTAGGGTAAGATAACTAGGGGTTTGACACTGGGAATGGTGTATGAATATTTAGCCATCTTGCAAACCATGTGCTTAATGCAAATTTCATTATTGATTTACTTAGGGAATAGGAATTAATAATGAGATTTAGTCTTTAACCACTAAGGGATTACATTTGTAGTGACTTTTATGTTTGAGGCTTAATGCAAATTTCATTATTGATTTACTTAGGAAATAGGAATTAATAATGAGATTTAGTCTTTAACCACTAAGGGATTAGATTTCTAGTGATTTTTATGGTTGAGGATTGGTTGTTGAATTTGAAGTTTTTAAGTTATCATTAATACAAGTAGGTAAAGTGGCATGAAATCCAACCCCGGACACATTTCTTTTTTCAAAGTAAACCCCGGGCACATTTTATCTTGATATTGTTGAAAATCATAATTATTCTATTCTAAGTGTTTGAGAAAAATCCTAAAAAGAGTCTTAAAAAAACATATCAAAGTGAACGAAAAATAAACGGTGTTTTTTTTTTTTGGATTTAACATTATGGATTCGATAAGAAAAAAATACAGGGGATGATCAAGTTGAAAAATACATAATAGTTAGAATGAAGTACAAGACCAAAGTTTAACTTTTTCAACATAGATATAGATAAATAATATCGAACATGACCCACATGTATATGTTTTAGTTATAAACACGGGTATAGTTAATAAGCCCGAAAAAAAAATACCGGTACAATTGATAACTAGAGTGTTGCTTCCTGCACCTCTCAAGCAACCCATTACATTTCATAATGTCCACTCCAAAATATAATTTTATATTGTAGAATCTAATGGGGTGTCTGGAGTAAAAATTGGAGGTGCCGAAAGTTTTACTCTAATAACTAATGTGTAATTGGGCTTTAAGCATATTCATTTAATTTTATGTGGTTTAAGAGTTGTGTCTTAGTATTGGGCTTAAGTTAGCTCTTTTTGTTAAATTAGGAGTAGGCCATGTGTAAATGTATGATTTTTTTTAAGTGAGAGAGGAGAATGTTAAAAAAAAAAGTAGTATTATTCAGTCGTTCACAGATGACGACGACCGGACAACTTTTGTATATATATAAAATAAGAGAACCTTTGTTCTTGAAGAAAAACTTTTACTCTCCTCTTCAAAACAAATCTTTCCTCTTTTCTATCATGTAATAGTGTAGGACATCATTGAATAGAAGTTGTTTATATCCTTATCTAATTATCGACGACTAATTTGACTTTCTTATTAATTGTTGCAATGAAAAAGGATGGATTTATCACCATTATGTTGCATAAGTAAATATACCAGTCATGATATCTTATTCAATTAGGGTTTATTTGGAAAAGATTTTCTTCAAGTATTTATACGGGAAAAATTAAGAAAAAATAAATAAATATTTTTTTCATAAACTAAAATAAATTTGTGTATAACTTAAAACTCATTTTTTTGGAAAAAATAATTCTAGAAATTAACTTATGCATCAAAATATTTCAGTAAATTATATTCATTATCTCTGGCATCAAAATTTGTCTGCTCATAGCATCAAAATTCGTACTGAATATCCAGTAAAGCTGAAAAATATGGAAGATCAAGTTTTGTCCTGTGACAGTCTTCGGTACCCGACAAATAAGCGAAAGGAAATGGGAGGACAAGAGTGGAGCAACCAGGCTAGAAAGCTAAAACATCCAAGTTTTTTTAGCCTCCACACAACACGCTTTGCCTCCAAAGTTCATCTCACATGGTATATGCAAAATAATACATGAAAATAAGATTTAGTGCTAGTTTTGTGGGTCTGCTATTATAAGTCCGACACATTGTTTTTTTCTCTTTTATTTTGGCGAGGCAGGTCTTATCATTGATGAAAAGCATAAAAAGATGCTCGTGTGTGTGTGTAGAGCAAATTAAATAAGAGTTGCACAGTGTGTATGAATTTGGAGTTTTATGGTCCGAAATCTAGTGGCCTAATGATTGAATGATAGTGAATTGGTGGGTTATGACTGCACGGAAATCTCTCCGAAATTTTCTGCATTTTTGAATGGCTGAAATCAAAGTTTAATCTCACAAAAATAGAGAGAAAAGAAAGAAGACACCTAATATTTACATATTAATTATTTTCAGACATAGCTGCTCCAGCGTGCTACAGGTACTTTTGTCCACAAACGAAAAGAAACCTCAAATAATAAATAATAGAAATATTTTAAATTAAAAAAACTGGGCACAGAACTATCCACTGAAAGCGTGTGCATGAGTTGTTTCAGAATCAAGCAACGGGGTTGCACTAGATAACCCTTTTAGTTGGCAGCCCAAAAATGTTGAACCCGATTGGCCAATTCCACACTATTCGACACATGTTGCTGTGATCCGTGAATTTGTGGATTTCTTTTAAACAAGTGTGCATGAGGTCAACCGTTGAATATTAAAATCAAAAAACGAAAAGGACCACCATTTTTTATATATATCATCTAAAATATTTATTCATTTTTTGGTTGTCACAATAACATAAAATGAGATCTAAATAATATTATTTGGAAGAAAAGATACTCCATTTATTTGATCTAATATTAATATCTTTAGTATACGAGATTACATGTAATTTTACAGAAAATAATTTTGTTCAATCTTGACAGAATTAATCACATTACTCATACAAAATTTTTCTTTCAAATATTTCATGCAATTAAATATAAGAATTCAAATTCAAGAATATTAATTAATCTAAAATAATCTCTTATTAATTATTCATCAACACGTTTAATTATAAATTTGATTTATTATATCAATATATACTAATAATATTTTATATCAACAAATATTATTATATTTATGATAAATTTACTTCTTATTAAAAAAAATTATATTAACTTAAGGTTAACTAATAGTATTTTTTTTAGCGCATGTTACATCATCCATGTATTATATAAACAAACCCTAAACCATGCTGAAACAATAGCGACATTAAGTTAGATCTACATGGCCAGTGGCGTGACTACAGTGGACTGCGAGAAACAAGTTAGATCATGGAGGCTGATACGTTCTCTCATGCAACTATTAATCCCCACATGTAACTGCGCCACCATTATAGAAGACGGCCAAGATGTAACAACAACAACAAACGAGACCCTCCGAAACACAAGCAAATATACTTATTCACCTTCATCGTCACTGATGAGCTCCACCACCAATATCACAGGCACGATCTTCGGATACCGCAGAGGAAAAGTGAGCTTCTGCATTCAGGCAAACGCCAACTCCACCAACCCAATTCTCCTCCTAGAGTTGGCAGTTCCAACAACCATCTTGGCCAAGGAAATGAGAGGAGGAACCCTAAGAATCGCCCTAGAGAGCGGCAACGACGACGATGACGGCGACGGCGACGGCCAAGTAGACACACTTTTGTCCACGCCTTTGTGGACTATGTACTGCAATGGGAGGAAGGTGGGGTATGCCGTTAAGCGCAGGCCCTCCAACACTGATTTCGAAGCGCTGAGGTTGATGCGTTCGGTGGTTGTCGGAACCGGGGTTATGAAGTGCAAAGAGTTAGTGAACAAAGAAGATGATCAACTTATGTACCTTAGAGCTAGCTTTCAGAGGGTTCGTGGCTCAGACAACTGTGAATCTTTCCACTTGATTGATCCAGAGGGAGACATTGATCAGGAACTCAGTGTTTTCTTTTTTAGGTCCAGGTGAACTTTTGTTTTATTTTTATTTTTCCACCACTTTTCCTTAGCTTTTTGAGCTGTGCTTAATCATTCTGGTCAACCAGACCAGAGCTGTTAGCATGGCTTTAATCGTCCTTCCAACTATTTCATTTTATTCGCCCTCGTAGTTGTGTAGGACATCGTGGCCAGATTCTGATGGTTTCGGAGGAGAACGGCATGCTGATACCGTTTTTGTTTTTTTTTTTTGCCTTTCCCTGAAAATATTAACTACTTGGTTTTACTTTTGTTGATTCCCCGTTTAACAGAATCAAAATGAATTGTGTTTTGTCTCAAATCTGAACAGTACAGTATGTGAATTTTACCATTTTTATTAGCCATAATTATTACCCTTTTATATATATATATATATATATATATATATATATATATTAAGATTGACATATTATATGTATCCAATAATCAATCTTAATCTCATCTAAGATACTATTAAGTTTTAGTAGAATTTTAAATACAAATTAAGTTGAGTTGGGAAAAAATAAATAATCAGTTTGATACTTAATAGGTCGCACTTATACTAATAAATTTAACTAATAGTGTAGAATGCATTCAAATAAGTACGTTGCTAGCAAACTTTTTACCATTGACTTTAATTTGAAATAACTGCAGGATTGATTTTTCACCGTTCATAGTCAAATTTGAAGATAACTGATTTTGTATGCATGAGCAATCATATCGTTGGCTCATGGTCAAATCAATAGTCACATCAAGTTTTCTCAACCATAATTTAATTAGAGGTTTCTTTATTTTTAATCTTTTTAATTATTTTGTATGCACAAAGAAACTGATAAAGAACTTGGTTCTTCGTTGAATCCATCTATCCGATCAAGATTCCATGATTTAATCAAAGAATCTTTGGCTTTCTAATTTTTTTTACTATATATATATATATATATATTACATTGGACATTTAACTAATCTGTAGGTTGAGCTGAATGAGATTACTATAGGTGAAAAAAAATTACCTTCTAAATTACTAATATTATTGAATTGCTATATAGAGATTTAAATTTGAAAGCCTTAATTAAGACAACTCTGGCTAAGTACTTATTGGTAATTTGACTTGGTTAAGGGAAACAACAGATTAAAGTTTCACTCGTTTGTATCTCAATCTTTAAATTTATATTTTTATTAAGAAACAATCTTTCATCAATTGAATTTAATATTTTATCATTTTCAATTCATATTTTATATTTCATTTAATATATGAATAATGTAGAATATTTGGTAAATTTTGTAAATATTGTGTCGACCTACATGCCCGACAAATGTCTTCTGATAACTAATCAACTTTTATTTAAAATTTAATGTTGTAAAGCAACGGGGGCATCGTTTTAGTCCAATCGTCAGTGAGAATAATCAAGGATCCAAAAGCATTATTACGCGTAATTGACAGCTCATCATATTCTCCTTGTTACTAATATTGCGCAAAAGCAATCTTACAGAAATAATTCTATCCATGTTTACAGCTTTAGCACTTCATATTTAAAACAGGATCTGAAAGACATGCATGGAGTAGAATCCATGAGTTACTGATTTTGAAACAAGAGTAGAATCCATGAGTTTGAGACAAGTACTATTATTTCTTTTGCGACAATTAATTTTAAAAGGCCAACATCTATTTTGAATCATTGGATGGAGATATTGAGAGAAAGAACGTTTAAGAATGGAACATTTACTAGAAGCCGATATGGGACATTTTCCTTCTTCAAAATGTGTATCTAATTGCATGAGTTGTTTCTGATTCATTATGTCGTTTGATTTGGAATTACTCAATTAGACACACTAGCACACCACCAGGCTCATAACATGGAAAAAAAATGTCTCAACTTCGTAATCTTTATAACTCAGGTAATGGCTTGTCAATTTATAATTTGATACTTTCACATTGACATATATTCGAAAATACCTTCAACTTCTTGTTCTCAATGCCACTCTTTCTTTTAAATGTATCGTCCTAATCAAACTCTAGCTTAATTTCATAAATTTTAGGTATGTTACCCCAACAACCTGTTTTGGACAATATAAAAAAAAAAATATATCTTTTTAGACTTTCACTTTCCTTAGGGAGTGCAGGAAGCAATTCCCATTCTGGCTTTTCTATCTTTTAAATCAATCCCCCGGCCCTTCACATTACCAGATTAGTGCATGGGCTTCAACAGCTTGTGTAATACTATATAGTAGATACACGGCAATTGCTTCCTGCACTTCCAATTGTTTTCTGTACCTTTTTAATCTTCTCGAAAGTCTAATTTAAAATGTAATTTTACATTTAGGATTAGCCTTTTCGAAATGTAATCCAGAATGCAATTCGGAATGGCTAATTGAAACATACTAACATGTATCCAAAGAAGCAATTATGGGATGCAGGAAGCAATTGCCTAGATACACAAATGATATAAGAATGCGCTGTCCATTGAAACATACTAACATGTATCCAAAGAAGAAGTAAAACGTTGATAAAAACATTAGTCATTGTATGTTCTTGTACAACCATACTTGCTATCAATTACCGTTCCATAACCCTGTGTTTGGATGAGGTATTTAAATGACAATTCATTTTTTTAATGAATTTAAAATACCTCTGTCATGATTCAATTGTTTAGATATGAAGTTTTAAAGAATGTAAAATGACATCAATTTTTAAAAGAATTTTAATAGATTAAAATGGTAGGAATTAAAATTCCACCTAAATGGTAAGAATTTCAAATTCTCTCCTTTCACATAGGCCCCTTCATTCTCTCACACCTAAGTGGTGGTGGTGGTGGTCGGAGTAATACAACATGGCGGAGGAGTCGCCGAGAAAATCCTACAACTTTGACAGTGACGACACGTGGCTCACACTCTGCAACGAAGATTCAACGAAACTCACATCGTTGTGGTTCAGATTCTACTCAAACACAAGGCTTTGTGTTAAATTGAACTAGTAAGAACTAAGATGGAAAAAATCTAGAGATCAACAACGCCAAGCCAGCGATGCGGAGTCAGTTGAGGCAGAGCTCGGTGTCACACTTTCAGGCCTCTTCGCGCTTGGGTTGCTCCATCGTCGCAACAAACCTTCTCTCTATTCCATCGCTCTCGAGGGAGAATGTTGGGACCTCTGTGTCCTCCCATTCTTGATTGCTAGCAACTTACTACCATTATAGGGGATTGGAAATTTGATGGAGGAATTTGCGAATTTCTGTACTATGTAAAACCCCAACCTCCAATAGAGAATTAGTGGAGGTGGAAGGTGAGGGCGGAAGGTGAGGAACGCAAGTGTGGTGGATGCGGAAGGTGAGGAGGTTGAACAAAGGAGAAGAAGATGAGGAGGCGTGTTAATACAAGAATATCCGGTAAGATTTAAAATTGTTTAGCATTAAAATTATTTTGATTATATAATTATTAAATATTAAAAAAATTTAATTTTTAATTTTTTTTGCATTAAAATTATTTTGAATATTTAAGCATTTAAAAAATGACTAATATTTATTTTTGTTCGATATTAAAATTTTAATTTTAAATAAATATTTAAAAATAAAAATTTGAATTTCATTGAAATTGAATTACTTTATCCAAATAAAAAAAAATTAAAATACAAGAAATTTAAATCAAGACAATTAAAATATTATGTATTTAAATTTTCTAAAAATTTTCAAATCCTTCATTCAAATAGAAGGTAATCCTATATGTTTGTTTTGGGGAGGGTCAAGGGTGGTGATAAGCTTATGCTTTCTTTTTGGTTGAAGGTAAGCAAAATTAAAACTAATATCTGAAAATAATTTTTTAAACTGTAAAATAAACTCATTCTTGTGCCCGTAAAGGGACAAATTAGACAATTTACACCACATCATATCCACTTAACTCAATCTCATGTGTGCAAGTCCATGTTTCTTACTTTGTTGTCTTGAAGACCTTAAAACAAATTGATATATAAACACTATAAAAAAAGTATTAAACTTAGTGATAGGGGACATGAGCCTTTTGAAATACTCCAAAATTCCCAACCTAACACACTCTCTTGCCATTAGTCTAATTTTTTTTATGGAATTAGTCTAAATTATTAGAAAACACAAAATCATAGATTAATGAGTGGAACTCATTCAATGAGATGCGATGCCCAAAAACAATCGTATTTTTAACTTCAATTGAATAAAATTACTAAAATTTAAAATCAAATTAATTCAATGATAAAATAAAATAATACCAATAAAATTGAATTACATTCACTCTTTCAACGTAATCCAATTGAATAGATGAACCTTTCAATTGGCACTGCTTGTGTATATTTAGTAGCATATGGACAATCAATCGTTATTCTTCTAATCCTTTTAAAAGTCTACCATTATTAGATTAGTTTTAGATGAAAGTCAAGAAACTACTGGTCAACTGTTTCTCATCCCTCGTTACATTTTTTTAATCTGCTATCCAATATCCAATATAATATACAATTTTCAATATCAATATCTACAGGTCATAAATTTCAATACCAAAGCAATACAATAACATATTACGTACTGTGTGACCTTTCGAAGCTTCATGACAAATGTTGTTAAAAAAAATAATATTAGACTCGTGGCAAGTTTTTTTTTTTTTTTCCACAGAAACTCATGGCAAGTTATGGAAAGATAGAAAAGAAAAATAAAAGGCATATCTAGCCGTTATGGACCTGTAAACTTTGGAGGAAGTTGGGAAGCAAGTTATTTAATTTGGGATGTTAATTTAGAAAGTACTATTATTGTAGAGTAATTATCAATTTAGTTTCAGAAATTATAATGTTCGTTTTAATTGTTTCCTAAAAATTGTAAAATGAGAAGATAACATCTAAAATTGTAAATTCTAATTAATTTAATCCCAAAAATTATAACAATTGGTCAAATACTTTCAAAATAACACTCGCAATTATAATTCTTAAAAAAAGAATTTACAATTATAATAATCATAAATATTAATCATTAATTTATTATTTTTTAATTTATTTGTTTTTAACTAGTGCGATCTAACACGGTTAAAAAGAATGGTTGAATTCACAAGCTAAGTGTGTAAATGATAGGTAATCAAACACGTATATGTAGTTAACTCATATTAATTTTATGTATTTTGCATTGGATTTTTTATCTATACATTATGCACGATTACTTACTAGTTCCTACAAAAAACAATACTACTAATAATTACGTATCCTGTCAAAACATGTAAAGAAAAGTATCCCGATAAAAAAGAAAATCACTATACCCATTTATCAAAGAAAAAAAAAAGACGACGGTAACCAAATGATTGAAGTGAAGTAGTTAATATGTTAAAATTAAGATGAAATTATTTAAATAATATCTAAATTTAATATTTGAGGGAAATAATTTTAAATTGAATTTTATTTACATATTTCATTGAACTTGGATTAATGATGATTTCTTTTTTCAGAGTTAAGAAAAAAAAATGAAAAACGTAAGTGTGTATACGCACTGTTCTAGAGCCATCAAGTCATCAACCACTCGATTGAACATGCGCAAATGTGAACAAGGCATAAAAATAAAATAGCCATTATAGCAGAGAAGGCAACATCATTTCATAATCATATATCCCACATTGGGTTGGGCTTTAATGCCATTTCCCAGGGCCAACGCCGAACGCTCCCTTTCCACTTTCCACCATCAAAATTTTCATTTTTCCAAACACCATGCACGAGTAGTGTTTATCTTTAAACACGCGACATAAACATGACAAAACTCACCAATCTAATTGGGATCATCAAGGACAAAGCATCGCAGAGCAAGGCGGCGTTGTTATCCAAACGCACCACGCTCTCCCTCCTACGCGCCACCAGCCATGACTCCTCCACGCCCCCCACGCGCAAGCACCTGGCCACGCTCCTCTCCTCGGGCGACGGCTCACGCGCCACCGCCTCTGCCGCCGTGGAGGTCCTGATGGACCGCCTTCAGGGGACCAACAACGCTGCCGTGGCCCTGAAGTGCCTGATCGCCGTCCACCACATCATCCACCACGGCAGCTTCATCCTCCAGGACCAGCTCTCCGTGTACCCCTCCGCAGGGGGCAGAAACTACCTCAACCTCTCCAACTTCCGACACAACACCGACCCCACATCATGGGAACTCTCGTCCTGGGTCAGATGGTTCGCGCAGCACATCGAGCAGCTCTTATGCACTTCCAGGATCCTGGGATTCTTCCTCGGAACCTCGACCGACAGCGAAGACAGGGTGTCGGGTGTCGCCAACGCGGACTTGTTGACCGAGTTTGACTCCCTGGTGGCTTTGGTGGAAGGGATTTGCAAGAGGCCCGAGCCCAACGGGAACAGGTTAGTGGAGGAGATTGTGAAACTGGCGCGTGAGGATTGGGGAGTGGCGCAAGTTGAGGTGGGCGTGAGGGTGAGTGAGTTTAAGGAGAGGTTGGGAGGGTTGAAGTTTGGGGAAGCGGTGGAATTGGTTTGTTGTTTGAAGAGGTTGGAGCAGTGCCAAGAGATGATGGATGGGGCAAGACAACTTAGATTCTGGGATTTGGTTAGAGAGGTTAAGGACAAAGCAGGGATTCAGCTCTATAGAGAAGAGGCTAAGTTCAGAAGCGAAACTCTCAAATTAAGGCTGAGTCAATCGGATCGCTTTTCTTCTCGCCTTCTCAATTCTCCTCACTTTCTCCGCTTTCCCTCCGGGAGGTTCATGTAGCATTTTTATGTCAGTGTAAATACTATCACAAACCAATTAAACAAACTCTTTTTTTTTTTTTTGTTTACCATTTTCTCTTGTTATGATATGATTTCGGGGGGTTGGGGATAGGTTTTTTGTAATTAGGATTGCATGTGATTTCAATTATTGTAAGGTTTGTGATAAGGAACAAAATTGTTGCCATGTGTTGTGTTGAATCAAAAGAAAATATATAGAGGAAATGATGAGTAGTAGTATTCGAGAGGAATCTTTCATTGGGAGCAGCAGGTGCACTCTAGATCCCAGCTTTTTTTTTATTTTTTTTATTTTTCAAACACTCACAAAGATATCTGCTTGTTTTTAATTGATTAGAAGGGGCATAACATGAGTTGAGTTGTGAGTTGTGACTACCAACTTGTTCAGCATAAGCCTAACAAAATGAGTTGTAACTTCTGGATCCCCGCAATATGCAACAAACCGGTATAAATAAATGAAAATAACCATTCGTTCGTGCATTTATCAGTTTCTTTGTACCTTATTTTTCTTTCTTTTTGTCTCTATCGTAATATCACATCATTAATTATATTTTCATCTTTTAATTTTTCTTTCTCCCTTCTACTCCGTATGCCTTGAAGGCGAGGTTGTATCTATCTTTTAAATTTTCATAAATAAACAAGCTACCCCAGCTAAAAAGTAAAGACAATAGCACAGCACCACATGACTGGTGTTAGCTAGTGTGTTATACCATTCAGATGGTTATGAAATAAATAGGCATTATAAAGTGCCACCAACCATGATTCCATGGGCATGGTTGAAGTGTTCAAGATATAGGATTGGTCCGATTGGATATGTTATACGGAGTATGTCAGAATTTGGCCATTGAACACTATTGAGGCCTAAAAGAAGCTAGGGCGACGAGACGTGTGTGCGTTGTGTTTAGTTTTTATATTAAGAGTTTTGAACATCTGTTAAAAAGTACGGCCGAAGAGTATTTTGTTTGGAAATGTGTTTCCTCGATTCAATACTATGTAACTATGAAGGATGATTTGGTGAGAACAATTATTCCAAAGGAATTGCTTACGGAATACGTGTTCTCAAAAAAAGTTTCCGGAACGGTCATTTAAAAAAAAAAAAAACATTCCGAAAAGCCAATGTCCACAACAGTGACGTTGAAACGTATATGGCGTGGAGAGTTAGAGCTGGAACCTCTAGCGTCGAGAGTTAGAAGAAGACTTCTAGAGAAAAAAGAGAAGAACTAGAAAGCGAGTGCATTGCAGGAAGAAGAGAATAACAAATGGTAGGGTATACAGAAGAAAGAAGGGGAAGAAGATAGAAGTAGGTTGTACAGAAGATAGAAGTAGGTTGGAGTTTTTTAAAAATTGGGAGGTGCAGGATGCAGTCGTAGAATATAAGTGTCATATGTAAGTTGTGATGGGTTCAATACAAATATTAATGGTCCATCAAAATAAAAGGTTTTGCTTAATGGGTATTGATAAATATACCCCCATTAACTAATAATATACCCCTTTTATATTTTTTTTTTGTCACGAGCTTTTAGAAAAAAACATTTTTAATTAAATAGGTAAGGTTATAAGCTTTAAAAAAAATTATTAAATTTGACGGGTTGGGCTTGATTAGCAACAATATTATTTTAATAAAAATATTATTAGGTTATTTACTTTTAGTGAGGCTTATAAAGTTTTGATAACCCGTTACATATAATGTTTGTATGCATTAGATAAGTTTTTATCATATCTTTTTGTTTAAAATTATCTTATTATTTTTAATAAAAATTTATGACTTTGTTAAATAAACAAAAAAGTAAATAAGAATAACATACAAGTCGTTGGTTCACACTTTAATAGTTCAATGCATAATAATTTTATTATTATATAATAATTTCTTTTTACATTTCTTAAAATAAAACATGCATTTAAATAAGCTAATACATCAAACCTAACTTATAAAAATAGACTTGTGACAAATAATAGATCCAAGATTAAATTATAAAAGTATAAAGTAGCTCAAACCAGACTTAAGAAAAACATGTCCTATTCTAACTCATTTTCTCGTAGTCACATCCCTAAAAATCATAGACAAAAATAAAATCATGATATAAAAAACTATTCTTGAAAATCCAAAAAAATGTACTGAAACATAAAGTGAAATAAAACCTTAACATTAAATTAAAAAGACAAATTACACACTAAAATATTTTGGATAAATAACCTTTAACCCCAGACAAGGAAGCTTATATCCTCACTCATAAAGTATACCATCAATTTTGAACTAACTCAACGATCATTTGAATATTATAAATTAAGCGATTCAAATTAGTAAGTTGTTCGGATCTTGATCGTGGTAGACTCGTTAATTGTCAATTTGCTAGGTGGAATCGTTCCACGGTTTCCCACATGTGTAGTGTATAATTGTTATGCCATTTGCATTGTCGTATATCTGAAGGGGATGATATTGGAATATAATACGTAGTCCGTTAATACTATTATTATACAAGTGCTGTAAAGTTATTAATACACTGGGTAAGCTATATGCTATTAATAAGTAGTTGGGTTATAATTTATCGGTAAAAAAGAAGAACAGAAGAGTGCATCGCAAATGATGTAATATTTTCGTCTATAAAATTTATATTTTTAACTCATTAATATATTTTTCTTCCTTTAGCCTCGCATGCAAGTAGCTCAACATGTTAATTTCCTATATCTACCTCATGGATGAGACAAACAATATCGTGCCTATGTGTTATAAGTTCAAGAATAAGATTTTAGTATACAAGTGCCAAACAAACCCATATAATTTTGTAAGTTGTTTCATCCTTACCCAATTTGGAAGGATAAAAAGTAAAACATACGGTGTAGTTTAAAACATAATTTAATTTAAATATATTGGTTTAGTAAATATTTTTAGGTTTTTATTTAATTATAAATGGATACAAGATTAAAAATTATTAAATAAGGTGATGTTTTCGATAAAATATACGATGATTTCTAACATGTGACAAGTACAAAACTGTTAAATTTTGAGTCTTGGTAAGTAGTAGCTTGTAATAGAGCTCCATTTTTTTAAAATTAAATATTTTTATTGACAATATTTTATTGTTCTTTAACTTTTTATAGAGCAGTTTAATTTATTTATTGACTAGACATTCAATATTTAACATGAATATTGACGTGATATTTTATTTTACAACTATGTAAATATTTTTGTTAAATATGATATGTAAATTTAATGGATACATCAAAATTATGTAATAATAATAATAATAATAATAATAATAATAATAATAATAATAATAGATTATTATTCATTTTCACTAAAAAAAATAAAAAATCAACTGTTTGATAACTATAGAAACATATACTATGTCTGTAGCAAACCACTCCCACTGTGAACCTCTGCAACGGCGTTGACGATGATGTGGAAGGGCTTGAGGGCTTCACACGCGGAAATCATGCTCTTGGAAAGGAGGCTTTGGACTGGTTGAGGCAGTTGGTCTTGGCCTGGTGCTAGGAATTGTAGTGTGAGTGTCAGGGTTAAAAGGAAGAACACATTCGTGGGGGGGTGTAGAAAAAGATATAATGGATAGTAACAATTTTAGTTAGAAGAAAGGGGGGACTTATTTAGCAAGAGTCAACGGTAAGCGACAAGCTCGTGGTGGGGGCCCACATCATTGCTAAACGGGCCCCACTCCTAACGTGGTCCTCTTCCACATGCATACTTGTCAATTCCCTCATTAGTCATAGTTGGCTTAACTTAATGCTCCCAAATAAAACCTCTTTAACATCATCACAATCTTCATGTTCCAGCACACACAAAACAATAACATCGACCTTTGCCGCTTTCTTTTACAATCTCCTCTAACGAGGACGTCGTCATTCCCGCTTCCATTACCCGGAAACTTACGCGTAACAATACTCTTCGCTTTGATCATCAAGTGTAATGTAACCAAGACAAATGTCACTTGTATACATTCTTCATTCTTTCGAGTTTCGAATATAACACTTTTTTATTTTTTATTTTAAATACATTTTTTCTTACAATTTAGTATTTTATAAAATTATTTTTTATTTTTGTCCTTAAAACATATTAGATAACGCTTTCACCAATGAACAAAATATTAAGAGTTATTTTTTTTTATTATAAGTTTTAATAACCAACAATAAATAGTATGATTGTAAAAGTTGTAGTAACAAAAACAACATATAAAAAAGAAATGAATTAGAGAAAGTGTTTGTTTGTGTAAAGAATATTTTGTGTTAAATATAAAAAAGCAAAACTGGGCACACATTCGCTGGCTGCCACGTGTAGTGTGGTCTGGGAAAATATGAAAATTCCAAGGGAATAAATACCCTCTTGTTTCCGTATTAGATGAAATAATAACACGTATTAGCAGAGAACCGAACCAGTTGTCGCGAGCGAGTCAATACTCAATACACACAACAACGCGTGGAGAAGAGAGACTCAGTAAAAGTAAAGGCCAAGACTTTATTTATAAGCAAAAGCGGGACAGAGAATATAAAGAAAGAAATTAGCAGAGAGAAAGTGGAATCCCCAATCTTGTAACGGAACTTTTTTTCTTATCAGTTCCATAGCTAGCTGTGTGGAGACGACAACTGCCACCCATTCCAACATACAGAGAGGCTATTTACTAATTACTGTTCCTCGTGTGAACAAACATATAAACCACCTCGGATTTTGCTTCCTCTGCTGTGTTTTAACGACAACGCGTTTCTTTGCTTATACACTAAGATTTCAAACGACGATTCGTTTTGCGACTGTGTGGTCGCGATCTGGTTTTGTTTTGATTCATTTGTACGTTGGACTGTGAAACACACGCCGAAATGTGGTGGATGATGGGCGAGACTGGAGGCAATTACTGTTGTAAGAAGAGCGATGATTTGTGCACCAATGTTTGTGGTCAGGTATATCATCCATAAATTTTTTTTTTTATTAAATGTTACTTTTCCGTTTATGTGGTGTCGATGTAAGTTAATCTTTCAGCTGTGGCTTCGGTTCGCCTATTTAATTTGTGGATTTCGTTATTTTGGAGAGAAAACAAAAAAAAAAAGTCATTTTGAATGGTTTTTCCATAGAAAACTGTTGATGTGGTTTGTCATGTAATCTATCACTGGATTGTGATGAAACCTTTGTCCTAGATTTGCTCTTTTTAGGTGTTGTTTGTTTGCTATTTCTTTTAAAAAAAAAAAAATTGGTGTGTGAACGAGATTTTCGTGATCTGAATTTAGATATGGGATAAGGTTGTGTTTTTTGTTATTTTTTTATTTTTATTTTTCTAATTTTAGGAAACCTGCCGAGGTATTTTTTGTGGCTTGTAAGTGAACGCAAACGAAGACACCCTTTTTTTTCCTTCTTGTTCCTATTTTTTGGGGGATTCGTTTGGGAGGGAAAGGAGTGTCGTTTATGTTGTAGCCATAATTGGATTTGAATGGATGCAAGGTTTCTCGCATGAAGAGCTTGCAATTTGGGGTTTTTTCGGGGCATGGTTTCTTTTTTCTTCATGATACAGCTTTTGGCTTTATGATTAAATTGGGGATTTAAGTTATATGATGCTTGAAAATTTTCCCCAATACAAAGAGAGGAGCATTGGGTTTTTGATAAGATTGTGTATGATTTAAAGAAGCTGCATTGGATATTTATTTCATGATTTTTCATTCTTGAAGCTGGATTTTTACAGTTTAGTTATATGTCTGTTCCTTAATTTTGCAGGAATCAAGTCAAGTATCAGGTATGTCACGAATTCGCTGCATTCTGCGGGGTTTGGATGTGAAAACCTACATATTCATGTTTGCTGTTATCCCAATGTGTGTCTTTGGATTCTATATACATGGGCAGAAGATCTCCTACTTTCTGCGGCCACTATGGGAAAAAGCACCCAAGCCTTTCAATGTCATCCCTCATTACTATAACGAAAATGTCACCATGGAGAATCTCTGCAGGCTTCATGGATGGGGAGTCCGGGAGTACCCTCGACGTGTTTATGATGCTGTGTTGTTTAGTAATGAGCTGGAAATACTAACCTTGCGCTGGAAAGAATTGTACCCTTACATAACTGAATTTGTTGTCCTTGAGTCAAATTCTACCTTCACCGGATTGCCTAAGCCTCTGGTTTTCAATAGCAATAGGGAGCAGTTCAAATTTGTTGAGCCGCGGTTAACTTATGGGACCATTGGTGGGAGATTTAAGAAAGGAGAAAACCCATTTGTTGAAGAGGCGTATCAGCGTGTAGCATTGGACCAGCTCCTGAAGATAGCTGGTATTACTGATGATGACTTGTTGATTATGTCTGATGTGGATGAGATACCAAGTGCTCACACTATTAACCTCCTGAGGTGGTGTGATGAAGTACCCTCAATCCTTCATCTGCAGCTGAAAAATTATCTCTATTCATTTGAATTTCGTGTGGATGATAAGAGCTGGAGGGCTTCAATTCACAGGTATGAGACTGGGAAGACGAGGTATGCACATTATCGCCAGTCTGATGACATATTGGCAGATGCTGGATGGCATTGTAGCTTTTGCTTCCGCCGAATCAGCGATTTCATTTTCAAGATGAAAGCCTACAGCCATTATGATAGAGTCAGGTTCTCTCACTATTTAAATCCTGAAAGAATTCAGAAGGTAATCTGCAAAGGGACCGATTTATTTGATATGCTGCCGGAGGAGTACACTTTCAGGGATATCATTGGTAAAATGGGACCAATACCCCATTCCTATTCTGCAGTTCATCTTCCTGCTTTTCTTCTGGAAAATTCTGACAAGTATAAATTTCTTTTACCTGGAAATTGCAAGAGAGAGAGATGATCTTGGAAAGTCATTTATGATACTGGCTTGTTTCTGAGCTTCTAGCTTGTACAGCTCAAGTGACTCTCCTCTCTCGGAGGTTTTTAACTGAGGTTGTGATGATTGTATGTCACTCGTATAGCTGTAAGCTGTATCATTGTCCAGTGAGATATTCTTTGGGAATTAATTAATTTCAGATAAATTCTTTGATCTTGGGGGAATTCTGTATATAATTTAGAGCTGGACTTTCATTCAAGGGGAGCAACATCTCTACTGATGAGGACTGAAACTGCTGTTTTGAGAACGGGCTTGCCTTCATGAAATGTGTTTATTTAGTATTAGGGTGATTGATCCCCGGATATACGAGACTAGTTTAAAATTCCCCACTTTTTCCTGTTTGGGAAGTTTTGTTCTGCAGACCAATTTATTTTCTAATTATTCTTTATTTATGCAAATATCTAATCCGATTGGTTGGTCTATATTCATAACAGTGCTGACTCAGTTCTTTGCATTATATAAATATAGTTTGGTTGCTTTCAATTAGATGCCGTTCCAATATCTGATATTACTCGGGCGCGACTTATCTTGCTTTTTTTTATCTTATTTCCTTTTCCCTCTGTAGAATGGAAATTCCCGATTTGGAATCTACCAACATTGATTTTGCTTTATTAAATTATTTTACTGATTTAGACAATATGCAATAAAGCGTGGGGATGTGCTATTTACTGAGGTTTTTCGTTAGACGGTAGTTTAGATACCTAGGGATTTAGCACTTATTCATCTTATTTTCTAGTCCTAAAGTCTTCTATTAGACTAATTTTAACCAGTTAACAACAAGACATGTGCATGTATCATCAATGAAGTTCTTTTGTTGAAAACCAAGTCGTGTCGGACTAGATATTTGTTCAGTTTCCCTTTGGGTTCTTTTTCATTTTATATAGGGTTGATGGTAGGTTTTCTATTACAATTTTCTAAAGAAGGAAAAAAATAGAATATTAAGTATGTTTGATTGAGAGTGACAATTTCACTTTCTAATATGAGTTCTTTAATTCACAATATAAGAGAAAATTAATTATATTTATTTATTTAATTTAATTTATAATTAAATAATGAGTTTGTTGTACCAAAAAAAGAAACAAATGTAACAAAAAGATAATGAGTTTGCTATAAGAATAGAAGTGATCTTGGGGACCATAAGCTCTACAGCATTCACACACAACATGATTCAGCTACTGAAATCTTCTTCCTCCCATTCCCACAAAACCTCCTTCATTCTTCATTGATTTCTTTGGTCAACATATGACTCATGTCACTTAGCCAACTTCCACTAGCATTTATTCTCCATTGTCCTCTAAAGGAACCTAAAAGCTTGCCTCTATCAGAGTTTAGGAAAAAGGTTTTACTTTGGAGTTTGGATAGAAGAATAAAATCGATGAACCCCCAGTTCTGGTCAATTATCAGTTATTCACTAGTTCACTGAGTATTTGGCTAGTTTTTATGAGGACTAATTCCAAGGGTCACTCTGGCCAAATGAGGGACCAATTGTCCAACTGGTCAAACCAACTAGTTTAATCTGGCTTTTACTAGTCCATTTAGGTGCAACACTTGAATATATTTTTCAGAACTAAGGAGGGGTTAAGGCCCAACACAAAAGCTAACAAGAAGATTAACCTTACTGGTCCAACCCAAATGCTTTGTAGTTGAGAAAAGGAATATTAATATGCCATTTAATTTCCTCCGCAAATTAGGAATCAAACTTAACTTTTTTTCTTCCACCCCTTTCGTGGTGAATATAAAAATGGAGATTAATAGTGAGATTTTAATATGACTTTAAAAGAAAATTACATTGATAGATAACTTTATCCTTTTGTGATTATAGGTTTTGATCCCTGAACGCTTAAGAAAAACTCAATAATTAATGAAATACATCAAAGTGATCAAATTTCCACATTTTTAAAAAAGTGAAAGACTAAATACTAAACATGTTTTTAGAAACTAAAATAAAAAAAAAAATATGTACTTTTATATATTTACAGTGAGTAAAAAATTATTTTATCCTTTCATTATTTTTTTAATTAAGTCATCCTTTTTTTGTTTACGTTATTAAGTCGTCCTTTATAGATTAGGAGCATCTCTAATTATTTTACAATTGCATGAGATTTTATCTGTACACGTTTTTATCATGTTTTATATATACACTTTTTCTTTTCTTTTCAGTTTTTTTAAAAAGTAAAATATTGAGATTAAAACTCTTTTTCTTGTTTTTTTATCCCACTCTATCTTTTCAACAAAAAAGTAAGGAATATAGCCACAGAGATACATGACTACGGACATTGAATTCTTTTGCATGCCGAAGAGAGAGAGAAGAATTAAATTCTTTCTTATCATCATGGAATAATAAAAACTATAAATAGTAGCTGAAATTAAGATGAAGCAACACCACAACCTAGCTCAACACCCTCAAAGTTTATAATTAGAAATGGCATACCAAAACTACAATAGGAACAACAATTACTACGGGTGGCGAAGCCCCTCAGACGAGTACCAAGTGTAAGACCCCCCAGTAGAGGCTACATATCATAGTCCTAGGCATCATCATCACAAGAAGGGTCATGTGGCATTCAGAACCAACTATGAGCAGGACTCTATAGCCGAAGTAGAATCCAACGTTGAGGCTCGTGAACAAGGTTACGAAAGTACCAGGTTATGGAATCATAGTGCTTACAAAAGTGTGGACCAAGAGGCTGAGGCGTTTATTCAGTATGAGCATACGAGGATGGAATTAGCCAGGCTCATGCCAACAAGGGGTGCCTAATGAGCCTCTGTTGTATATATATATTTCTATTATTATATCATAGGGGCATTATGTGCATTGTTACATATGTATTGTGTATGGTTAATTTGGTGTACCCCCTTAAAATGGTTAAAAGATTTTGGGGTGAGACTTTTATGATAAAGTTTTACGAATAATTCATTCCTCAATTTTTTTAGCTCCCCTTTTAAAATGGCATCAAATTGACTCGTAGCCATATTACCCACATCTCATGTCACAAATCATAAATAATCTACAACTGAAGTACTACTCAGGAGCTTAATTAATTTACTGTTTTTTCTTTTCTCTATCTTTATTCCACCTAAATAAATGCACAAGGCCTTACACTCATATGGCGTGTTGTATTTGCTTCAGTCCTCTCTGTCAATTGTCTTATATATAGTTATAATGGGTTGTTGCTATAGATTTCACCCTATTTCAGTATATGTTATGTAGAAAGAATGCAAACAAGCAATGATACGTTATATAAAATTGTGTTCTAAATAAATTCCAAGTACAATTGGTTCTAAATAATTAATTAGGACCTGTTTGAAAATTTCATCTCAGAAAAATATATATATATGTTCAGTGTTTAGAAATTAATTAGTTTATCATGTTTGGTATTATCATTCGACCGAAATACGCCAATCTTCAGTTTTTTTACCAGTCTTCAGATTTGAGTTGGTAGAAATATATTTCAAGGAAACAATCTTCTCTAACATATTCATATGTGTTGTTTATGATATGTTATTTTTCTCATAGATCCCTAATCATGCAATATGTTATGATGCCATCTGCATCAGTTATAGTAATTGCACAATATATATTAAAATCTGAACTTGCTGGCAAGAGTAATTTTTCAACCCAAGAACATAGAAAGGAAGGGAGAAGAGGAGTTTTGGAAAAATGAACTGTTTTTAGATAAAGATGTTCTATGTGAGACATATTATCGCATTACATCAAGCCCCAAATTAATGTCTGGGAGTCCCGTACTTTTACTGGTCACTTTAAAATTCTTAAAAACAAATTGAAACATAAACAAATAAATAATGTATAACTAGATAATGTAAGACTCTTGCCTTTGGAATACCCACTGAATTACAACACTTGCTTGGATAAATTGTTGAATTAAATATTTATTTGATAAATATTAGTACCTGTTCACAAACTTAAGATCGTAATATTTTAAAACAAATTATTTTAAATAAATTTTTCCATAAACAAGTTAAAAAATATTTTAAATAGCAAAAAATCCATGAATTATATTGTGCGAAAGTTGATGCAGAATGGTGGCATTGTTTAAATAAATAGTATTGATTAAAAAATTAGAAAAATATAGAGAAGATTAGATTTGACGTAAATCTAAGTCGTTTATTTAGTACTTTTCTTTGTGTTCAAAGATGGAGTATCATTGAAGAAAAGAAAATTTTTATTTAAGGAATTTGGCTGACTTGTAATCGAACATATAGTATTTGAACTTATTGATAACTAGACTTTGAATCCGTGTAACTTTTTAAAATTATATATATATATATATATATATCATTGTATATTTATTTATATAAATAAAAATAATAATTTTTAAATATTTAGTATTAGTTAAATATAATTATATTATTAATGAGAAAATTAATTAATTATATTTTTAATTGAGTTGATTATATCTTAAAAATTAAGTATGCTAAGATTTATTGTAATTTTTTGTTCACTAAAGTAATAATGATGATTCAATATCTTTTGAAAAATAAATATATATGATCATTAATTATTTTTAAAACTATTTCACTTATTTTGAATATATTAATTTTATATAATATTTTTTAATTTTTGAAGTTTGAATTAATTAATTTCACTACGACGTAATGTAAATTGAATAATTTCGATTTAATAATAATAATAATAATAATTGTTATTATTATTATTATATATTTTTCCTTAGTTTTAGTTTTATTTTCATTACTTACTATTTTTCAAAATTTATTTATAAAAATAGTTATATGTTTCAATCTTTAAATATTATTATGTACATGTTTATTAACTTAATAAAAATATAATCAATTATTTGTATTTATTATTAATCTTTAATATTTTATTAATTATTACAATTGTTTCTTTGTAATAATAATTATATAGTTACTTCAAATAATGATATTTAATTGATATTATTATCCTTTAAGGTTTAAATGTATAAGGATATTAAGTTATAACTTAAAATAATGTTGTATTATTATTGTTGTTGTTATTATTGCGTAATATTTATTATTAATTTAATTATTTAAATTATTTATTGTAAGTTTTAGCATATATATTTCAAAACTAAAAATATTATTATTAAATTGATTGTGTCAATGATAATTATTAAATTATTTACATTGATAACATGTATTTTAAAGAAAATAAATTAGTCAATTGATAGTTAAAAATTATCAATCATATTATTCGACAATTGATTTGAGTAGGAAAAATAGAAATTTGTAATGGAATTATTCAAAATGTGATTGATAAGAAAAATAAAAATTGTTAATAATAATAAAATCTCTTCATGTCTTGTTGAACAAATATAATGTAAAAGTAAGATTTTTAATCCAGTAGTTATAGAAGAAAAAACATGAAACATATATAAAAAAACTTGAACAATAATAATAATTAAAACTTATAATAACATAACATTAAAATGAAGAAAAAAAATAGAAGCGATTCTTGTAAAGAAAAAAGAAAAAATAATGAAAGACAAAAGAACTTTCTAATAAAAGTATGATATTGATTCAAATGTTTATTTAATTTCACAAAAATTATTTAAAGAAACAATTAGACCTAAAATTAAAATATAAATATAAAAAACACTAAAAATAAAAATGTAAAGATTTTTTTTATCAATGATAAATATAGATCCACAATATGCCTAACTAATATAAAAGAATTAAATTTTGATGATTGACGATAATTGATAATACGTTCAAAATATCTTTTCATACATAAAAATGAAGAATAGAAGAAATGATATTATATAAAAACATATAATAACATAGCAATAAAATGAAGCAAAGAAAAAATAACAGGAGTGGTACTTGCAAAGAAAAAAATAATGATAAAAGACAAAGTGTAAGATGATATACTTGATTAAATATGATCTTCAATTCTCAATTTTCATTTCTTACAAACTGTATTGGATAAATGATTCATATAAAAACTTTTTAATAAAAATATAATATTAATTTAAATGTTTATTCAATCTCAGAAAAATTATTCAAAAAAATAATTAGACCTAAAATCAAAATATAAATAACACTGAAAATAAAAATTTAAACATGTTATTTTTTATTAATTATGAATATAGATTCATATTATATGTTGTCGATTTAAAAGAGTTAAATTCTCAATTTTGATGATGATAAAAAACATATTCAAGTATCTTTTTTCATACATAAAAATAAAAATAAAGAATGAAAGAAATGATATTATAATAATAAAAAAAGAAGAAGAAAAAGATAGAAAGCACACCAAAAAGAAATTCGATGGATATTTATAATCATTTGAAGTATAGTTTCTATAGAAAATGAAGCCATCAATTTGATAATCAACGGTGGAAACGGTAATACAATTTTAGTTATAATCAATGATTATAAATATTATTAATTTTAAAAATAATTTTATTATTAAAAGCTTTAAATAATAATAAATTTTTATAAGGAACCAAGTAAAAAAAAAGTAAGAAACAAATAATATATTATATTATTTTAATATATAATAATAATAATGTATATTATTTTATTATATATATAATAATAATAATGTCTTAGAAAATTTTAATATATATTATTTTACAGTATATAATACTATAAATATTTTTAGTTATTTTGTGAAATATATACTTTAATGTACCTTATTTTAAAAAAATTAAACATTGTCAAATATTATTTAATTTATTATTAATGTGAAAATTATTATTTAAAATAGTATTAAAATTATATAATTAGGGTTAATACATTTAAATGACTATAGATGAACTTAATTGGAAATTATATTTCACAAATATGTTAACATAGAGTTCAGGTTTATTTATTTATTTTACATAAAATTCAATCTTAAAACTCATTCATGTATATATAATAATTTTCTATTAATCTTGTTTGATATGATTCAATACTATTTTAATATATGTAATCGTTAAATCTTATTAGTATTCATTTTGTAATTTTAATGTGGCATTAAAATAATCTAAAATATATTTAAATTTTTTATCATTGAACAAAGAGTTATTTTAAAAAACATAATTTAAAATTAAAAATTATTATTAACTTTATCATACCTTAAATTTTGTAACATATATTTTTACATATAACTATTTTTATATAAAAGTGAAACCAATAATATTTATTATTTAATTAATACATTTATAGTTTTTTAAAAATATTAGTTTATAAAATAAAATTTACAATAAAAATAATGTAAAATTTTTTATATTTATATTAACTATTAGTCTTCTATCATTAATTCACATTTAGTTGATTAGTTCTATTTTAAATAATTAACATTGAATATAATTATTAATAATTCTATTTTTAAATTTATCCATTTATATTTTTTATTTTCATATTATATTATTTTATTTTATAATTTTAAATTCATGAATTTAATTTATTATTTTTTTAGAAATATATTTTAAAGTAACTAATTATAAAAATAAATAAATTTTTACATAGTAATATTAAATTAGTGTAAAATTTTACATTTATTTTATTTAATAATTTTTCTTTCATATTAATTTAATATGTAAAATTAAATATTAAAAATAATTAAATTATTATTAATGTGAGAAATTATTAATTTTATTAAAATATTTCAACTGCTATTGATCGGCGTTTTTTTATTTTAAATTAATATAGTAATACAAAACCGAGAATTCTCTCCTTCCTCTCACTCATAATTGTTCATGTGGGAGCGTAATAAGTTTAATTCTTGTATATTACAGAATGTTCTCCTTCTTTTAAATTATTAATTTTATCGATGTGATAGCGTGATATGAACAAGTTAAATTTTTATATATTATAAATAATGATAAATAAATAAATGGATCAGTTTTCACTGCCCACGGCAACCATGGGGAGTTGGGAAATGAATCTAGAAACTTCCCCGGACCTAAACATCATGTGTTGATGGCTTAAATGTAGCCACATGAAAAGAATAGAAAAGTTCATATAACCTACGCACAAGATTTTGTAATGGATATTTCCAAAAGAAATAAAAAATATTTTTTAATAGATAAGTTAGCAATTTACGATTAGTTAATTGTGTAAAAAAAATCTTTTGTTTTTTCAAATAAATCCTTCGTTTATCTTAATTGTTTTTTTCTTCTTCTGTTTATTGAATAATTTATCCAAACTTTATCTTACAAGATTAATAAAGCAATCATATGTCAAAATAATCATCTCGAAAACATAAACAACGCTGGCGATGTATGTGTAAGAATTTGGTGCTGTCCCCTAATTATGAACGAGCAAATTAGAAAAATCAATTCCCTTGGATTTGTAATATCCCTTTTCGGCGTTAGTCAACCTACCCTGGAACATCCTCCACTCCATGCCACACCTCTCCTTCACCTGCCACCAATACCACATTTAAGAATCAAAGCGCATTAAGAAAAACAAAACATTATTACACTGCTTCTTGATCAATTTAGGTAACAGTTCTAATGTGAGAAAAAGAAGCAAAAAGTTATGTGGTCAAAGAAAGAGGATCCTAAACAGCTACTAATTATATGAAAAGAAATATTAGTAACACATTCTTTATGACTCAAATTTATTAAAAATAAAGTATAATTTTTTTAGGTTGCCCCATATTTCGCTTAATGAATTTCTTGATTTTGTAGATTTTAATAAATTTTAACCAATCAATAATTAAAATTGCATTAAAAAGATGTTCTAACGCTCTTCATTATATGAAAGATGCATAATTTACCGCTCGCCATGCCGGTTTTCCAGTTGTTTGTGCTTCTCCCTACCAAGCACAGAGGATAACAAAAACAAATAAGTATTATATATACAGTTGCATTTGAGTGAAATAATTAGAATTAAATTAAACATAATAGGAACAATGATCATAGAAAAATAATTACCTGATTCCCTAGTGAGGGAATACCTTGGTGCACAATCCACTGAGCATCAACAACTCCAATCTTCTCATGGGCAGGCTATAACATAGGAAGTATCAGTTTAATATTCCATATAGCATATCAGTTCCATAGGAAGTAATACCAGGTAATAGGCTTACCTCAACACATTTTCTAAAGGCAAAATCAAGACCCCATCCATGGACAAATTCATTCTGCAATGAGCAGTGTGTTACAATCTTAACTTACTGGAAATCATCAACAATTAAGTATGAGCAATTGGTTACTAGATATAACCAAATCAAAATCTCAAAACACGTTAAAATAACAATCTAAAATTATTTCAATGTCACGCTGATATTTTTATGGGGTATGAAGTTCTAATGCAAGAATTGTTCTCAATAACTAATAGAGATATTAGAAAAAAATCAAATAAAGAGTAACCATTGAACCTGAATCATATGCCACACACAGCGCCATGCATTTCGTGAAAACACTGGAGCCATTATCTCAACAAACCTGCATGTTACAGAATGGTGGAATCAGCTCATTAAAGATGGGAAAATATTGTACCCCTGCCAAAAAAAAAAAAAATTCTTTAACAGTTACTTACGCTGCACAAGGAGGCAGAAGAGGGTACTTACACTTTCCTGGTTCCACTGCTTCTCTAGTAGAAATCAAAGAAATACACAGTCAACACACTTACATTAAAACACAGCACAAGAAAAGTGGTTCTCTTACTTGTGAACTTCACTATGCTCTCTTCTCCTTGTCATATTCCAACACACCGCTTTGGTACTTTTACTAGGTTCCAAGGCAGGTTGTGATATCTCCAAGCCATGCTTTCTCACCAGTTTTAGGTATCTGCAATTGGAATTAGTGGGGAAGTGAAACTTCCTTAACAAAGCAAAAATTAAAGAAAATACACATACATCATATATCTAAGACTCACTCTTCAGCATTGAAATTCTCAACCCCCAGGTCTTCATCCCACATGAAAATATAGTCATATGGTACCACAATGTCTGGATGTAGAAACCTCTTGGCATACCACCTAAGAGGCGAAAGAAATAACAAACCATTTTAAGTTTGGTAAACAATATTAACTGAAAATATGCCACAATGAAAATTTAAGCATAGAATTTTTACCATTTGGTTTGTTTGTGAACACTGACATGAATGGCCTGTTTTGACCACTCAAATTCATCCCATTCCGTTGTTCGGCCATCATAATGAAACAGAAGGATTGTGAAATCCTTTGAAAACTGTTCAAGTGGCATATCTAGTTTAAACACGCGTCCACAAACCTATGCAGAGAAAGAGAGGAAGAGAAAGGGAGAGAACCTTTTTCACAGCTGCATCGATATTCTTTTTCTGCTCGTACCCAACAGTGAAAGTCACAAGGTACTTTGGCTTAAAGGTTAAATCCTGCGAGTGGAAGTTTTATCAAACTCTCTGTATATGGAGAACCTCACACAACAAAAATATCAGAGGCACCCCTAGTCCAAGTTAATAAAGAACAAAATAAAGTGAAAACAGAAAATAATGCTAGAAAGAAAAATATCACATGTGCCAAGCTATGTTTTTTGTCACTTTCAATAAAAAGTTTAATGCCTATACCCTGGCATTGTCATTCGATCATAAATCATAATTTGAATTACTTAAAAATAATTAATTTAAAAGTCAATAAACTTACCATACATGATGAGTTGTGATTAGATGATTGTGTAAAACTTTTTACATTGTCGATGCATTATCCTTTTTCTCTCTAAATAACCTTAGCATAATGTTTAACAGCACATTAATCTGTGTTTAGCTGCATTTTTCTTATAACATTTGAAGGGTGTGGCTACATTGAGCACATAAATATACTGTTGTAGTAGACTTCACCTCACTGGGAAGACCCCATAATCTGCGCAAAAATAAGTCTGATTCTGCATTTACTATCCCAGGAGGTAATCTTTCTGCACCTCTTGGATTTGTTGGAACCCAAATCTGCAGACAATCATAAAAACAAGTAGCAAATGTCTTATCATCATATATACAGACCTTAACATGTCATATTTTCAAGTGTTACAAAATGTGAAATCATGGTTAAATCCTTTGACAATTATATTTTATAATTGATTAACAAATAAGAAAAGGATGGAGAGGAAAAGAAGAGGCTTTATGGATCTCACGCTGCTATATTTAATTTTCCTTTTCACTCTAGTCAGATAACCGCATAAAATTCTAATAATATCTTGTTTTCTTCCATATATATTCTGAAAATCATTTGATTTGATCCATTATTAACCAACGCTGTTTCTGTTCACAAGGCATTTCTGCTTTCAATAACAGTGTTTGATGATCATACTTAAGCTCTACATGGGAGTAAACATCTCTAATCTCTAATTCCTTCCAAACTAAAGTCAATAACTTTTGAAACACGATGCTCAATTATAAGGTGCTAAACCTTTCTTGACTTTATGGATTTCACTCCAACTATATAATTGAATAAAATATGCTTTTTCCCCTAACTTTCTTGAATCACTGTACACCCTTCAATTTTCAAGTCCTTCTCATGGATGAAAGATGCATACCTTTGTTGCATCACTTGGAAACTGATCTTGGGATGTGATGCTGCTATCTATATATTTTTCCTGTATACAAGAGAGATGAAGCAGGCCGTATGGTAGATTCAGCTGCAAATTATTAAGCACCATTAGAGTTCCGTTATAAAGTTAAATAACATCAACTATATGAATAAATATGAAATATCCTCTCAAGCATAAGGTACACCAGGAATAAGATGTTCAATCTCTGCACCTTTGTTATTGACAGTGGTGGAAGTGATAATCCTATAATTAAGCCAAAAAATCCTCCAACAAAAAGTAACACAATATGCCTCATACTTTCATTCGGTTTCCTAATAGTAAGACTGCAGGCAACAAAATGCAAAATTATGTTAGTTTAAGGGATTTATGGACTTTAATTATAGCATATACAAAATTTCTTGAGAACAAGCATAACCATTAACACGAAGTATCTATCTCCAAATATTAGACCTGCGAGTAGCTTTCACCATTGTATCCAAGCTTTTCTGATTGTTTCCTCCATATAAGAAACTGAGATGCTAATTAAATGAATAGAGCCCTGTTTAAAGTGAAAAGAAGACAGCCAAATGGTTTAATAAATGGAACCAGATTACCATTCAGAAGAACAAAAGGAAAACACACACATACATGTTATGAGAGAAAGAGATCATACTTTCGAAAATATCACCCCAAATATTTATCTAGTGGGATTAACAAATGAAATTAGTTATACTTCCACTATGAAGGCGTTCGTTCCACTTCCACAATCCAAGTGGAAAAGTAACATATCATCATGAGATAGTTTTTTCCAACATATATAGTGACAATTGGGAAAGTATGAACACCTAGAAAGCACGCCTTATAAGTGTGACCCAAGAAATAACACAAGGAACCAAATAAAAAAAGCAGCCATTGTTGAAACAGATGAACCATAACTAAGTAACGCATGTGCTTTCCCCCCAAATAGCCTCCGCAAGTAACTTATGCGGTTTCTTTGACAAAATGAGATGCAAAACCACTTGATATCCCCAGCTTAGAGCTCAGCAATTAAAAAACTATTTGCACTTTCTTTCTAATACAAGAAATATACTGAAACCTTGGTGGATCCTCTCCCTTTGTTGAGCTAGCAACTCACAATTTTTCAACACGATCTTTATTATTATTAAGTGAACTTTACGATAGTCTTCCTAAATGACTACTAAATTTGTGAGTTCTATATGAATTTCATCCAATATGAAAAATGTATTAAAAAAGTTGTATTACAGTCATATAAATAAGATATAGATAGATTGTATCACATTTTATTGGATATGACATCAGGAACTACCTTAAAAAAAAAGTACCATCAGTAACTCAACGAACAAATTCAACTTTACAAAAGGTAACATAGTATTCGTACAACTTTGGATGGCGATTGCTACTGTTTATCTACTAATCATCTAATTTATTCATGTATAAATTCAACCAATCCATTTAATCATAAGAATAAAACTTAACGAATTGAATAAATTATGTCAACACTACCAGATTGTTAATAAAACTTAACTAATCATCCATCATATTTTTTTAAAATATATTCATATACATACATATATTAATGACGTCAACCCTTATATATGGATTTTGAGTACAATTGTGGATGGAGAGGACTTTCTTATCTTTTTTCACAATGGGATTCTCTGACATATACTATTGTATACAGTATTTTTTGATAATCCACTAAAATATGAGACAGCAGAAACACGAAAGCCACACTTGAGGGTCTCTGCTGTTTCTTATTTTCATGTCTAGCTTATGAGGAGAATAGTTTTTTTTTTTTTTTTAAATAATCGACGTGAATAGTTTTTCTTATAGAAGTTCTGTTGTGACGATATCTACGTTATTTCCAAGTTCTTGGTTTGAGAAATCTTTCAAGGAAAGCAGGGTGTGGTTACACTGCAAAGGCAGCTAAAATGTGTGCCAACACGTGATTGAGAAATCCGCCTCCTTAATATTGGCAAACTTGGAGGATCATTGAAGCAAAGAAAAGTACCATTCAAGGAACCTCGTTGACCTGTCACCTACCATAATGTAACAAGTTACTTGAATTGAGTAATAACTATTAACTAATAATGATTCAAAAAGGCACACACCAGGAAATCACACCACACCCAAAAGAATAATCCATCGCCACGACAATCACAAGAAAAGGTAGAATACCATTTTCTGTTCTAATTCCACACGAAATAGTGGAAAAGCACTTGGCGACTCATTTGAGTATAAAACATAGAGAGAAAAAAATGAAAAGAAGAAAAATGGAATAGAAATATCAATTTTTAATTATTTATTTGAGAAAAAAAACGAAAAAGAAGATTTTTGTTCACTCTCGTATCTGAGAAATCTTCTAAGTTGTCATCAGAGTACAAAAAAAAAAGATTTTTTTTTAATTTTAGTTTAAATGCATTGGCAATGGAATTTTTGCACTTTTATTTAATTATAAATTATTATATATGATAAGCTTTTTAACTTTTACATTTACCTTAAAAATCATATTTATCATAATTTTTTTTATTAATTGACAATATAAAAACTATTATGATTTGTTATACATAATAATTTTAATTTTTTACATTTATCTTTTTTTTATTTTGGCTTTTAATAAATGATTTTTATGGCAAAATAATAATTTTATGTTTAGAAAAGAATTAATTGTTATACAATTTATTTATTTTCACTAATCTAAATAAGAAAAAGAAAAATTTTCACTTTTTCATTTATTTCTATCCATTTAAACAACACATCTTTTCTATTATTTTTTTTTTATCTTTTCATTTTATTTTTTCCATTCTGTTTTACTTCTAATTTGATAATATATTTTTTCAACTTGATTTGTTAGAGGTTTAACGAAGATGTGAAGCCGTTCCAACTTCCTTGTCACATTCAAATTGTTTATACCTGGCATTGCATTCATATTCCTGCAAGGTCCTAAAAGAATATTATAATCAATACACTACTTACACAGTAAGTTTTATTTACCTATATATTATCTAATTCTCTATCAGCACTGGAATCCCACATTGAACTGTTGTTTTGTCCTTAGCTAGGACTCTCAAAAGTGAAAGTAACTAGTGTCACAAACTTAAGTAACAAAATAAAATAAAATAATACATCATGCAAAATCGAACTATGGTGATGGCTGTGTACAAGTCAAACTTCCGTCGTTGTCCCCACTAAGGAGTAGTCGAGTTAAACATATCAACTCCCACGGCCTTGTAATATGCGTCTTCTGCATTTGCCAACCGACTCTGGAACATTGTCCACTCCCTTTTACATCTCTCCCTCACCTGCCACCAACACCATGCATGGTTCATCAACATGCATGCATATTTAGTAGTAAAAGTATTTGCATAAAATAACAGCTCCATCCATTGTAATACAGCTTCTTGACAAATTAAATCAAGAGTTATAATGTTAAACAACTATGCAAGAAAAATGTTACATATAGGCCTATTCATGGTTCGGTACAGCATAGAAAACTTGTATATATGAATTTTTGAGAGACGAATAAAACTGTATGAAACATGCATAACATTAACATACCCCTTGCCATGGCGCTTTCCCAGATTGTGATTCTCCCTACCAAAGCAAAGAAAAACATACATATCTTACATCGGCAATATGAGTAAAACTATTTAAATCTAACAGTAATAATCATGGAAAACAAATTACCTGATTCCCTAGTGAGGGAACACTTTGATGAATAATCCACTGAGAATCAACAACTCCAATTTTCTCATGGGCAGGCTACATGATAGTGAGAGATATTAGTTTAATGTTCTATAGCATAGCAATTGCAATTAAAAAAAATTGAAATTAGATGAATTTAAGTAATGAGACAACAAACTCACCTCAACACATTTTCTAAGAGCAAAATCAAGGCCCCAGCCATGGACCAAATCATTCTGAAATGCCCAGAATGTTACAATCATAATTAATTGTTAGACTCTAACGAGTGCATAAACAGATATTAAACAACCAATGGATATTTAAAAAAGAATAAAGAGTAAACATTTAACCTGAATCATATGCCACACACAATGCCATGCATCTCGTGAAAACACTGGAGCCATAATCTCAACAAATCTGCATACATAACATAATTGGATACAGTTTGGTATGGGTAGATAAGACAAAAATAATGCTTCAACTGATGCTTACGCTGCACAAGGAGGCAGATGGGGGTCACTGCACCATCCTGGTTTCTCCTCTGTTTCTCTAATAGAAATAAAAAATAAATAAACAGTTAGTACACATTCTTTTACAAAACAAGTACCAGAAGAAAACTAACACAAGATTCTTGTCTTACTTGTGAACTTCACGATCACCTCTTCTCTTTGTCATTTGCCATGTCAATCCTTTATTAGGTTCCAAACCAGGCTGTGAAATCTCCAACCCATGCTTCTTCACCAGTTTTAAGTATCTGTGATTGAAATTAGAGCATATCAAACTTCATGAGTAAAATAAAAAAAATAAATCCTTAGGTATATAAATATACATTTTTTTATTTATTTTGATCCACTATCAATTATAGAAGTTTCTAACACTATCATCTAATCACATCTTGTATTACCACAATGGAAAGTTAGATGATGACAAACTAACTTAAAAGTTAAAATCTTTTAATGAGGATGATAGTGTAATACTTTACATGGATATCAAAATTAAACTGTGTATTGTATCACAATAAATACTCACTCTTCTGCATTAAAATGTTCAACACCCAGGTCTTCATCCCATATAAAAATATAGTCATATGGTGCCACAATGTCAGGATGCAGAAACCGCTTGGCATACCACCTAGGAGGGAAAATAATTAAATGCTTAATATCATAACATAGATGAATAAGCAGAACACTTTTGATTTTAGTTAGGCAAACAATAATAATGGTAAAAGTTGCAAGGAAAATTTGTCATCCAATATTTATGATCGAGCGCAATGGATTCTTACCATTTGGTCTGTTTGCGGACACTCACATGAATTGCCCGCTTTGACCACTCAAACTCACCCCATTCAGTTGTTTTGCCATCATAATGAAATAGAACTATTGTAAAGTTCTCTGAGAACTGTTACAAGTAATGGAGCTAGTTTAAAGACCCATACAGTCATACACAAGCTTATGCATCAGAAAGAAAAAGAAACTAACAGATGACCTTTTTCACGTTTGCATCAATATTATATCTCTGACTATAACCAACAGTGAAAGTCACAAGGTACTTTGGCTTTGATGTTAAATCCTGCAAGCAGCAACTTAATCAAATACTCTGTATATAGATGATATACCGCAATAAAAACATCAGAGGCCTCTCCAGTCCAAAAATTTACTGACTGGCCTCATAACAAACAGAAAAAAAAAATCAAGCTCGAAGAAAAAATGCACGTGGCAAGCAACATAAATTTTCTATGTCACTATTCTTTCCCAAATTATATCAATCTTAGATTTGGGGTGTTATATTTAGTTTACTTCATCGAAACAAACAAAGAATCTGGTGAAAGCATGTAAGTCTTCTTTAACAAGTTTATTAACAACAGTAGCAGGACCATAATTTGTATTTAGATGTATTTTTCTATGCATGCAAAAAGAACATGTTTTCTATGTTTCAACCCCCATATACTACCAAAAATAGAATAAAAAAAAAGAAAAAAGAAAATTCTTTTAGGATACACACCTCACTGGGCTGACCCCACAATCTACGCAAATATAAGTCCGTCTCAGCTTCAATAATCTCAGGAGGTAATCTTTCTGCACCTCTTGGATTTGATGGAACCCATATCTGCAATGCAGAGAATCAAGAGAATATGCAGCAATCATTATTCAGCCTTTAACAAACCATTTTCCCAATATTAAATAATACAAAATAATACTCAAAAGCTGTTAACAAAAGAAGCACGAGTCTTTCTGATTCTCATTGTTGCCGTGTGCTTGATCTTATTTTATTTTTCCAATTTTGCAACATCACCCTAGCAGTAATTTCTTACTCTCTTTCTTACATTTGAATCAATATTTTAGCAATTAATAAAAGCACCCTGTATCTGTTCATAAGGAATTTTTGTTTCTACATTTCAACTTCTCTAGATTGTTGATGGTGAAATAGTTTGTGTGTGTAAAAGCAAGAGAGAGAGAGAGACAGGGAGCTTTACAATTTATGAATTTAATAAAATTACTCAATGCTTGATGATAAATTTGGGCTCAGCAGTCTGTTGCATGACTGAAACTGAAAGGAAGATCTAGGTAAAAGAAAGCCGGCCAATTTTACTCTAGTTTGTTACTACAGCAGTATTTCCTTTGGAATAAATAAATAAATAAAAGGTAAGCAGAAGACTAATAACAGAAATGAATAACTCCAGCACCTCATTTCCTCAAAAACTCAAGTTTCCATCTACTTAATCTTAAGAGCCTACCCACTACAACCCATTAAAGCATGGTTCTTAAAATTGTAAACTAACATCAATTGATAAAATTTACTTCGTTCATCTGGCCCACTTACTCATCCCACTTTCTTTACCATCCTTCATTCAACAAATAATGCACATGAATCTTTGATGAGATTATGAAACCTCTTCCAACTACATTATTCAATTAAATCTTTTTCCTTCTCAATGAAAGAAGTTGTACAGAAATTAACTTGAATCCAGCAACTTTAATATCATGCACAAGGCTGACATGAGATGTGTACCTTCAATGTATCATTTATTAATTGATGCTTTGATGAGATGCTGTTATTATTCTTCACAAAAGACGGTGCATTGCCACCTGCATATTTCTCTTGAATGTAAGAAATATCAATGGCGGGAAGCAAGCTGGATGGGAGATTCAACTGCAAATTGTTAAAGCGCCATTAGAGTTCCATTATTAAGTCCAACAACATTTTATCATCAATTGCCAAGGGACAAGGTATGCCTAACAAGAAGATGCTAAAAGTCTGCACCTTTGTAGTCAATGCTGGAAATGATACTCCTATAAAGAAGCCAAAAACTATTCCAACAAAAGTTGTCATAATAAGCCTCATACTATCACTTGGTTTTCTATTGGTAGAACTGCAGCCAACAAGATGCAAATGTCAATCGATCAGACTTTCTGATGTTAAATAGAAGATAAAAAATTTCTTAATAAAACAAACAGCATAAACAATATTAGCCATCTATGAAGATTAGACCTTCGAGAACCGATTCCCATTATATCCAAACTTTTCTAATTGTATGCTCATAAAACTATACACTAGGGCCGTTCTTCTTCACTAGTCAGCCAGTGCCATGTACCCTCCTTATAAGAAGCAAAGATAATTGTTATAAGAAAGCAGTCCCTGTACAAAGTACAAAGAACAACTAAACATGTTAATAATGGAACAAGAAAATGATTCAAAAAAAAAGAAAGAGAGGAGGAAAATACACCATTGTACGAGATAAAAAATATTTTGTAATAAATGTGTTTAGAGTCAGATTTGAATAAAATCTGAATTATGATAAGATGATAGGCTATTCATTGCTTCCTGATTTGTTTCCTCATTACAGCAGATTTCTATTCCTCTTTGTCTATATATCAGTAGCTGTATTATTCAAACATCAGAGAAATAAAAATGTTGTTGGGCCAGAGCCTATTCTAGATCTATTGTTGGGCCACTTGCATTTGCCACACTCCAGGCCGGTAGCCCTGAACATGAGGAGAAGTGTTGAAAAACTGCCTTAATTGCAGTCATCTCTGGTCTGCCTTAGTTGCGGCCTCTTTGGGGCTGCCTTAAATGCGAACTTATTTCACCCCTGTTGGCTATGCTTCCCTACAACCGGGGTGTGTTCTCTTCCAACCACAGGCTGTTTTCAAGCCATATTTAGTATTCAAGGTTTTTGAATTTTGAAGCTCCAGAATTCTTGAAGTTTGAAGCACTTCCAAATGTTGTTTCTAATTAATTTGGAGAGTTTATGCCTTGAAGTGTATAATTGTTTGTCAAGAAATTTCTGCAGCACCTCTTTCCATCAGTTTCCCCTCCTCCTTGGCCATGCAACATTCTGACCAGCTCTTCAGACTGCCAAGTGTCAACCACCCCCAGTCATCATGTTTTGTTGTTTCTCTAGCAGTGATTAAGTGTTTGCTATGATGTCTTTCCTGCCTCTCTTCAGCACTATTCATGATAGAGAAAACATTAAAATTTTAGGATTGTCTTTCAGTGTGCTTATTTGTAACAGACGAAGATCTTAGTGAGCATCAACTTGAAGGGAAGCGTTAGAAATCAAAACTATTACTATTTTAGTCTTACTACATTAGTACTACTTGACCTACATTAATTGTGCAGGGATTTATTAAGTTTAGAACCATAAGTAAGGAGTTGTGTTTCCATAATGAGAAAATAGATTCAAACAACTTCATAATTTGTTATAAATCATGTGGATACATTTTGTCACAATCTAAACACGTCAGTCGCATCAATTTTTCCTTTTCCCATATAACCCCAGAATTTCAACAGTTAGTCAACTTGAATCTCCTATTATAGAGGCATTTTCATTCACACACCCCAAATTGTTGGAAAAATAAAATAAACAATAAGCCAGAAAAACACACACGTGCTTTTCTCCTAATAATCACAGCAAGCAACGTATAAGCAACCAGGGAGGGGATATCCCCAAAATGCTCCACAATTAAGAAAACATGTGACATTTTCATGAATTACGGAGAACACCAAACGAAAATTAAATTAATGCAAATGGCAGAGTAATATATAAAAATGAATTCTAAAAACCGTAAAAGACAACAGAAGAGGGGGGAAAGAGAAGCGCACCTGGAAGCAAGATCTGGCGAAGAGAGTGGATTGTGAGAAGAAAAAGTGAAAAACAACACTCGGGGAAGTTGCTGGTGGTAGTGATCTGAGTTCTTCGAGGAGAGGAACAAAGGAGAGAAAGAAGAGATTTAGCAGCGGACACAAAATTGTCCTATGGAATCTCTCTTAGGTTTGGGTTATACGGATTTGTTTTGCTTTTGGTACTTTTGGTTTGGTGTGTTGGTTTTGGTGCAACTTCCTTCTGGGAAAAAATAGTGATAAAAAATATATAAAACGGACACGAAAATTTGAATTTGTGAATACTACTCTTGCAGTAATTGTGGGACCCTTTTCAACTGCAGTGCAGGGTATGCAGTCGTCATCTAACGGACCAAAAATTTTCAACTTATATTTTGTTTTGATATTTAATGTATAACGTATAATTTAATTTTAATGGCCAGAATTTGAAGCAGTCACAAAAACGTGATTGCAGAGAATTCCCATCTATAATGGTCAGTGCGGGAACTGAAGCCGAATAATGTTAGGTCACTCTTTCCAACTGATTTTCTTCGATGACCGGTTTTACGGCTACTTGAAAATTCATATTTACACGGTTTTATCAGTAACTAGGTGTAAGGTGTGGGTTAAAAATCTTAATAAGAAAAATTAAATAAAAATAGGTTAGGACTGTCCAGCACCAAGACATGCCCAAGGTGTTGGACAGTTTTTATATATATGTAGATTAGCAGTAAAAATAATAAGTTAGAAATGCAAAAAATGCATCTAATTTTTTATTTAAAAATATCTTAAAAGTTAATTTAATTAATGAAATAATCGTAGAAAATAATAATAATGACCGTCAGATAATAATAATAATTTACAAAGTCAAACATCTCATTATACTTAATGTAAATCAAGGAAATGTGAGTATTGATTAAAATAATTGAGGAAACTAATCTTTTCTTTGACTGGATAACTAATTAAAAATATTAATTTGATTTGAGGCAAAAATTTAAATAAAATAAGAAAGATAACTACATAACTACAAAAAGAAAGAAATTAAATATAAAAGTTATTTCATTTTCATAAACAATGACCAGATGAAGAAGACTATAATTTAACTATTCATTAAACGAAAAGTATAGTAATATAATTATTTAAATAATACAGTGATTAAATTATAATATTATTATAATAATAGCAATAATAGTAATAATATAATAAAACTTATAGTCCTTTGACAGAATAGAAACTAATTTAAAGAAACATTAAAACTGGTCTGTCCAAAATGGGTTATGGGCCTAATGCGGATCAGTCCAAAGTCAATCAAATAGAAATTGTGACCTATAATAATAGGTAGGCCTTATCCTCCGGCACCCGATAAAACTTATCCTACACTCCCTTCTCACTTAAAATTTAGGTTTGACGTCTAAAATACCCCTCATTGTTTATTTTGGATCGCTTGTTGCGTAATTATTTTTTAATAAATTACAAAATAGACTTTTCTAGAAGTTTAATATTTTGGTTATAGAATAAGTGTTATGAAAAATTACACCTATCTGTATGGTATTTTAGAACACTTATATTGAGATCCCAAAAATATGATACTTTGGTTATGGAATAGGTGTTATGGATGAATAATAACTATCATAAGGTATTTTGGAATATATATTTTTAATTACTTTTGAATGTATTACGAAATAAATATTCCAAAAGTATGGTATTTTGGTTACCAAATATCTACAAGAACGATACCGTTCATAACATGGAAGCATAAGATACACTTAAAATTTAAATTTGCGGCATGAAAATATTTATTTTTACTCATACTTTAATAAAATCCTTTGATTTTTAACTATATTGATTGAAACACATGGTGACAAAATTCATCAATCAATTTTAAGATTTATCAAACCATAAGAGAGAAATTGAGCATGAAATTTTTTAAATTTCTTTGCATGTGCGAAAACACGTCTAAAATAGTAACTATTATTTTATGGTGTTTTTTTAACTATGATTATGTAAAAATGATTAACAAATGTTAATTTTAAATTGAAAAAAAAATCAAATTAATCTAAATTTAAACTATAAAGTGCTAATTTTTTTTTAAAAGATAAGACATCAAATTAAGATAAAAGACTAAATATATAATTTAGCCCAAATTATATAAAAATGCTATAAAAACTTAAAAAAAATGTGTAAGAGGTTACATGTTTTATACCATTTATTGCTCCAAATCAAGACAAAATAGTCAAATTGTTCCCTAAATTTTTAACCCACTATTATTCCATTCCCTAAATTTAGAAAGTTAAAAAGAAGTCCCCAAAAATTGATGAACTCACTCAAATTGGTCCCTACCTCCAGTTTGTTATTTAACACCGTCCAACGACATTGCGCCATGGCTCATGGATCCTCCTCACCCCCAAATGCGAAAGGCTTGAAACTATGAGGGAGGATGGAGACAAAAGAATTAAAAGTTGGAGATTTTTTTTTTTTGGTAGAGAGTCTGATTAATCTAGAGTGATAAATAAAATTTGATTAATAAATATTTTAATTAAAAATCAAACTCAAATACTATCGAATGAGTTAAGAACTCATTGGAGTAATCAACATCAATATAAGGAGCTTTTTTATTTTAATTTCGTTAAATCTAGGGACTAAAATGAGAGCTGGTTGTGTCATTTACTCGATATAATAGGTTTAAGATAAAACTGGCAAAAAAATTAATCCTGCGTGTATATCCCTTAATGGAAAGATCTGAAGGTGGAAGCATTCTTTAATTTACCCGATATAATAAGTTTAGCAGAAATTTCTCACACACATGTTGCTGTGTGCCACAGTGCGATTACGTATCGATTAAACGTAAGACGTCTATATCCTACATTCCTACTCATGATAATGTGTTTGGGTTAGTTTCACTATCCTCACAAATCTTTTATGAATAGCCTACTCATTATGTGTGTAGATTAGTTTCATGATTGATGTATATTGAAAAAGAATATGGTGTCCAAGGGTCAACATAACAGATATATCTGGAAAATGTTAATAATATTAATATGACTAATAAGAAAAATAAATATTTACGGGTTTTTTTAGGGATGTTAATAACAAAATTAAAAATAAGGTGTTTAGTAAAAATGAAAGTTTGTCATATAAAAAATGATAAATTGTTATTTATATTTGATACTTATTTTTTGAAATAATACATGCATTTTCTGCTAACATTTACACAAAATCCGTAAAGTTTCTACTTAGGTGGAAAAGAATCCCACATAAGAATGAGTACAGATTTATATGGTAATAACTAATAATTAATATTATTTTCATGTATTTGAAACGAGAGACGTGTTAGGACTTAGAAGTACAAGTGGTCAATCCCTCCCAATTTTCTCAATTGCTTCATGTTTAGTGGTTATAAAAATACAAGGACAACTTGTGCAACCTATCTATTTTACAATATCCATTTAAACGTTTTATTTAGTGAGAAACACACATATGTACACTTTATTAAAACAACCTTTTTGTTCTCAATAAATTAATAAGATAAAGCTTGGGTAGCATTCACCTACTTATGGTTACCTCGTCTATATGGTGCAAATTCAACTGATTATCTGATTTGCTCGGGCGAATTATTTTAACTTAATCAATTTTGAGTTTGAAATATATATAATCACATTAAATAATAGTAGAAAAAATATGTTATTGAAACTTTGATATTGATCCTATAAGATTCAAGTAGGAATATTACCTTCGATGAATATGCATATATAACTTGTGTTAAATATTTAAAAGAGAGTTTGTCATTCTATAATGATGAAGAGGAACATTTCCTCGGGTAAAAATATTATTTATTAATTTTCTAATAAAATAAATATAATTTTATTAATAATAATGTCATAAGAAGATTTAACTCAATTAATATATATAAACTCTCACAACACAAGATGTGTTGCATTTTGAGTTAGAAAGAGAAGAAGGGTGTAACTAACAAGCAGCAACAAAACCGGCTGCACTATTTGCATGAGCTCTCTAAGTGTGTGTTTCTTCACAATGCAACAAATCTCACTAATTTTGCTATTCTAAATTTGTGAGATCCAATCCCAATGTTTCTTGAACTAACCAAAAGGAAAATAAAACCAGTAGTCCTCATAAAGTAAAATAACCTGCAACTTATTTAATTAAGCAAGTAGCTTTTAAGCATGTATCTCCACAAATATTATTTTTCCCTCCACGAAGCTTTGTGTCTCCCTTCGGCTTTGTGTCTGATTGAGATCCCTACCGCCAGTTTTAAAAATAGATCCGATGAAGATATTGTGTCACTAGATCAATGACCGAACTACTAAATTACTAATTGATCCACAAAATTTGTCAATCTTAGAAAAATGAAAAATTTATACATCTCTTACTATAAAATCCAAAAAAATTATTATTCATAACTGATTCACAATATCAACTACCTAAAACAGTTAAACATAATACTTGCTTAAACACATCATACTGAATAAGTAATATCGAAACCAAATCAATAATCACATTACAACAACAAAATCAAATGTGCAACCAAACAGAAAGCATAAAATGAAGAAAACATGGCACACAACAAATTAATAAGAAAACATCATAATTCATAAGCTTTAAGGTGGAGGAAATGTTGTTGACGACAAAGATTGAGGACCTTTAAAGTTTTCAAAGGAATGAGACAATTAAATGCTAATATGCCCTTTTCTTTCTTTATTTTTTTTAGTCATTAATGGTAAAATGATGCCTTTGTGAGTAATTTTTTTCTTAAAATAAAACACTACATGACCCCAACCTAGTCAACGATTTAACCCTATCGAGTCACTAGTTCAACCTTACTTGCTTAGCAGATCACATTGAGTTACACCTAATTGATTATATAACCGTTCTTTTATCTAACCTCTTATTCTATGTAACCTGACTCGGTCAAATCATCGATTCATGATCAAATCGATTAGTCTGGATTTTAAAATTATGACCACAAGAGGGTTGATAAACAACTTTTGCTAAGTAGATCACATTGAGTTGCACCTAATTGATTACATAACTTTTGCTCGCCCTCCTAGTCCCTAGTCACCAACTTGCTGTTTGATAGGTTCCACTAACCAATGTTCGTGCACTAGTTAGGAAATTAAAAAGAAAAAGTAAATTATTAATCAACTAATAATATTAGATGATAATTAAACTTTTTTTTAAAAGCATATGACAATTAAGCTTAAAAAATGTAGGTAAAATAAATTATATGATAAAGATAGAATACATAGGTGGATATCAAGATATTTTGTTTTATAAATGTTTTTTTTAATATTATGTATATATTTAATAAAACAACTGAAGATTGATGACCTAGACAAAAAAACTTCCTTTGTCGCTCTTCCTATAAATAGTTTATCATTGTTATATCTTTTGATCACCAAGCTGAGACATGACTTCGGTACTACACTGACTGTTGCTTGGAGTGGTGGTTCTCACCACTCCAGTGCTAGCCAATTTCAAGCTATCATTTTTTGAGTTTGCCCCCCAAAGTCATGATCTTGAGAAACCACTCGCCACCACTAAATTCATGCCTTCGCACCCCCCAAAGTCACCACTGAATTCATGTCATCATCAAGAGCACCCCCAAAATCCACCACTGAATTCATGCCTTCATCAAGAGCACCCCCAAAATCCACCACTGAATTCATGCCTTCATCCAGAGCACCCCCAAAATCCACCACTGAATTCATGCCTTCATCAAGAGCACCCATCACCACGGAATTCATGCCTTCATCCAGAGCACCCCAAAATCAACCACTGAATTGCCTTCATCCAGAGCACCCCCAAAATCCACCACTGAATTCATGCCATCATCCAAAGTACCCCCAAAATCAACCACTGAATTCATGTCTTCATTCAAAGCACCTCCAAAATCCACTACCGAATTCATTTCATCATCAAGAGCACCCCATAGTCCGTAATGATTCACATATAAACCTACCCACATATGAGCACTTACTAATACCACCACAGCCATTTCATAATATATAAGCCTCAACCACCCTTCATATGAGAAGCTACCGGTTTAAGATGGAAAGTACAATTTGTCCTTTGCCTGCAATAGTTCTTCAAAATAAAAGCTCTATTTATGCCTCTCTGGACTAACTTTAATTTCCCTTTCAGCAACTATATATATTGTAATGCCAATGATATATTAATGGCTTTATCTATGCATGACTACGATGTGTTTATTTTTCTCTGTGCTTAAATCTTCTCGCTTTATACGTTAAAATAATAAAAATTAAACATATATAATTTTGTCTGTACTTGTTTAACTTAATCTAACAGTGACATATGTGTATATTCTTCACACATGCATGGCACATTCAACTAAGGTTTTAAATTGCATTCATCCGTGCACGGTCGCAGACCGTTTTTTCAAATCTTGGGGGTGCAACTTTACAAAATCAAATTAAGACTGATTAGCATACATATAAGTTCGGCCTTGAGGGCTCTCCATGTATAAAAAAAAAAAGCATACATATAAGTTCCCACCCAAGAATGTTTTGCTTAATTTTAATGTGAGGCAAAATTTTCAAACATGCTGTCGGAAGCATCTTCCTGCATGTGTAAGAGAATTTGTGTGAAAAAAGGTTATTTGATCCAATTTGATTCACATATATCATTTGAAAAATTACTGGTTTAATTTATATGTATGTTCAAGTAGTCCTGACTACTGGAAATCTTTTTGTCCAAGATGTCTCTGAAAAAGAACCAAAACTTTCATATTTAACATTTTACAAAAAAATAGGGTATTGAATTTTTTAAAAGAAAAGAATCTATCCAAAAGTATATTGTCTGTTATAGCAATGCTTCTCATTTGAAAGTTTTTAGTGAAGGTTGGTGGAGAGGTATACTGTACTTTCACCTAACGTCTTAAAGTTTTATGTTAAATGTAGAGTCCATATTATTTGTATGATTTGAATTGTTTGATCTTAGCTTGTTGACGGCAATTCCCATTGTGTTTTAGCACTCCTAGAATGACTTAATTAAGAATAGATATAATATCTTAAAATTTAGACTGCTTCATAAAGATTAGATATAATATCTTTTAATAAAAAAATAATTTAAATTATTCTCTCAATGTATTTTTAAATAGTTTATTTTTGGAACAATAGATATATGAGAGTGCCAATAGATACTCTTATAAAAATTAAAGTAACATTTTTGTTCTCTACGTCAACATGAAAAAACCCTTAATGTATAAGAAAAAAAATTACAGAAAACTAGGAAAAATATTTTTACTAAGTGAAAGAAAATTACATGTATATAAAAAAAGAAAAATACATTACAATCTCTCTAAATATACAAAAATATAATAATTACATAGTATCTTTCTTATAAATAAAAAAATACACATATCTATATCAGAAATAGGTTAGGAGAAATAACCGAATAACTCTCTTATTTTTTCTCTCTTGGGATACTACACAATATCGTTGAAATGTGTGCACCTGTTTATTTTTAGAAAAGTATGTGAATAATTTTAAAAAATAAAATTTCATTATATAATTTTTAATAATTGTTTGGTATATACTTATATTTTGAAATAATAATATTACTAAAATTTACACAAAATCCATAAAAATTACACAAAAAACCCTCCATGTATATAAGAAAAACATTACAGATAAAACCAAAAAAATATTTTTACTAAGTGAAAGAAAATTACATGTATTAAAAAAAATACATTACAATCTCTTTAAATATACAAAAATAGAACAATTACATAGTGTCTTTCTTATAAATAAGAGAATACACATATTTATATAAGAAATATGTCAGAAGAAACACCAAAATAATTCTTGTTTTTTTCTTTTGAGATGCTACACAATATCGTTGAAATGTGTACACCTGCTTATTTTTAGAAACCTACGTGAATAATTTTAAAAAAATGTTTAATAAAATAAAATTTTATTATATAATTTTTATTAATTGTTTGGTATATATTTATATTTTGAAATAATAATAATATTACTAAAATTTACACAAAATCCATAAAATTTCTACTTAAGAGGAAAAGCATCCCACATAAAAAGTAGTAAATACTTTATCTGCTAAGAATATTATTTTCATGCAGTTGAAACCAGAAACAGGTTAGCAAGTACAAATGCTCAATCCCACCCACTTATCTCCATTGCTTCATGTGTAATGGTTATAAATACAAATGCAACCTATTTGACAATATCCATTTATATAAAAGTTTTTTAATTTTTCTGTATAACTAAGAAGTTTAATCTTTCTCCCACAAGTTGGTCCATTTTTGGAGTAAAGTTATATCTTTAATTTCCATTCCATGTCCAAGTCAAGAATTGAACTCAAACCTTGACTAAGGAACCCAAATATAAAATTACTTGTGTCAATAATATTTGGTTTTATAAACATTTTTATCCAAAAGAAACACACAAATTAAACCGGTCAACTACTACATTTTCATCGAGTTGGGGGATTTCAGTATTATGCATAAAATAAAACAACAAAATTAATTAAGATTGATAAACTTGACATGCAAGAAAATTTGGCATGTCTCTCCCTATAAATAGTTTTCCATTGTTACCATGTCATTAACCGTTAAGATATCAAAGTTATTTCGGTCGGAACCAAAATGAAACTAAAAGAATTTATATGGAGACTAAAACAAATGATTTTTATGTACGGATTAAAAAGTAAAATTTACACAATTACCAAGACCAAATGAAGATATATAAATATTTGTATAGATCTTATTTTAAAGTTTAAACAGACCAACCAATCAACGATAACATAGTATCACTTCGTATTGCATAGTTATACCATTTAATTAATAATTTGTCTATTATGATAGGTCTACTCTCCCAATTTGAAATAAACAAGGTAAACAAGAGTATTTCTCATTGACAGGTTTAGAGATGTGTATTTAAACATATAGACCACGCAACTTTACACATTGTCGTTACTTACCGTTCATAAAAGAATAAGAAACAAAAAATAAAAACAAGTACGTACGGACAGAATTATATATGTTCATGTAAATAAAGACAGAAGACTTATAAATAAACACAGAAAAACTTATTGTAGCCATAGATAAACCCACTAGTAATTGACATTACAATATGGATGGTGAAAGGAAGATTAAATTATTATACATAGGCATAAAGCCTTTATTTTAAAGAACCCGTGCATGCAGAAGGACAGACTGTAGTTCATTCACATTTTAAAAGTGCTTCCTAAACGCAAACAAAAAGCTTTATATGAAAAAGGACAGGTCTAACTTTGAGTAGACCAAAACATGTGACGCTGGCAACTGGTTATTAGTTTTTCTTGGATGGTGGATAGCGGCCATAAGGTGGTGGATTGTAGACCGGTGGCTTCTCCTATGGTGGTGGCTCATAAATTGGAGGTTTGTAAATGGGTGGCTTCTCATGAGGAGATTGGTACACTGGTGGTGGTGGTGGATACACCGTTAGATTTCATCTTAAAACCAATTGGTAATAAGTGAAGTTGTCCAACCCCAAAGACTGAGGCAAGCGATGTAGAACTTCCTAACATCCCCTCTCCACAGATGTCGTCGATATAGGCGAGCCGCCGATATGGCGGAGAGAACTAAGACGGACTATAGGCTCTGATACCATGTTAGATTTCATCTTAAAACCAATTGACACTAAGTGAAGTTGTCCAACAGATATATAAGTTGCACCCCAAAGACTGAGGCAGACGATGTGAGACTTCCTAACATCCCCCCTCCACAGATGCCGTCGATATGGCGGAGAGAACTAAGACGGGCTATATATCTGTTGGACAACTTCACTTAATGTCAATTGGTTTTAAGATGAAATCTAACATGGTATCAGAGCCTATAGCCCGTCTTAGTTCTCTCCGCCATGTCGGCGGCTCTCTCCGCCATATCGGCGGCTCGCCTACATCGGCGACATCTGTGGAGGGGGGATGTTAGGAAGTCTCACATCGTCTGCCTCAGTCTTTGTGGTGCAGCTTATAAGGGGGTTCATACACTGGTGGTGGCTTCTCGTGGGGAGGTTGGTATTCTGGTGATGGCTTTTCATGAGGTGGTTGATACACTGGTGGTGGCTTCTCATATGGAGGGTGGTGCACTGGTGGTGGGGATTCATAAGTGGGTGGTTTCTCAATTGGGGGATGCTCATAGAAGAAGCGTGGCTTCAAATTGGCTAGCACGGTGGTGATTTTCACCACTCCAAGCAGCAGCAACACGAGTAGGGAGTAGGGAGTGTTGTACTGAAGTCTTGTGGTTAAAAGAATATTGAATCATATCCTAAACCATACTCCTTTTTACAAATATATACCCTAAATTTTAATTTGATTTAATTAATCAAGATAAAGTTTAGGACTTAGGAGCATTGATATTGTTTTCCTTAAAAAATTATCAAGTTTCTTTCAGCAATATGAAGTACGAGTTCCACCACCACAGCTTCAAATGATTTATAGAGGCGTAAGCTTCTGTCACTTTTTTTTGGTATGGAGACTAACAATGTACGACAATAAAACTTTAATTATTAATTAAAATAATGATATTAATTGCTTGAAATTGTCACGATTACACATATAATAAATTATTAAATTGTTAAAATGTATTTTGATATTTTAATATTGTATATGTGAATGAATTTATTATATTTTAAATTATTGATTTTCTGATTAACAATTATTATGCATTAGATCATCTAAACTCTAAAGTAGTCCAGGAAATCCATGTCATTTTGATGGAAATGAATAGTTGAAATTTAAATAACTAAACAATTATATATATATATATATATATATATATATATATATATATATATATATTACTATTATCATAAAAAATTGTTAATTGTTAGCTTGTTTGTTTTTATTAACGGAGAGATTTAACGTTATTATAAATTTTAAAAAATATTTAAATAAAAGTTATAAAAATCTTATATAATTTTATGAAAAGTAACTACATAAATAAATAAAATATCTCATAATTTTGCTAAGATTATAATTTTTCCTTCAAAAAGATAACTGTTAAAATTTTAAAAATAAAAAAATAATTGAAAGTTACTTTTTTAAAAAACTTTATGTAAGTTTAACAAAAACAATAATTTTATGTTGCTCTTCTATCATCTATCATGTCTTGTCATATTCTGTCCACCAAACTTAAACGACAATCATTTATTAATCTTTTGTTTACAAATCATTATTTTTTATATATTAAGATATAAATAAAAGAATATGAATTTAGAAAAAAAATAAACAAAATAAATACCAGTAAAAAATATCTATTTATTTATTTTACTTATTAATTTTATTATGTTTTTTAGAAGAACTTTATTATGTTTTAATATTTAGAAAAGTGATTTATAAAAATTAAACTAATAAATGATTGACAAATTTAAAATAAATAAGCAGTTGAGATTTCTTCTTTAATAATTTAACCCCAATTCAATACAAGAGACTTTTTACAAATGGATGAACTTAAGGATTTTTTCTTCTTTTCGGAAAAGCAAAACATTTCATTAATCATAACAAACAGGAAAGTCACAAGGAGTGACCACCCCAAGACATAAATTACATAAACCATTGCTGCATAAGGACAGCTACCACCCCACAAAGCATTTATCTTCTGTCAAGCTTGTTACAGATGGTAAACCCACCTCCACAAAAGACTACGTACATAAAGAAATGGGGGTGAACTTAAGGATTAATTGAGACAAATTGAAATTGGGATGCCTATGTACACACACAAAAAAAAAAAGATTTAGTTTAAGAAATTATTAGAACGAAATTAAAGTTATAGATATTTATTTGTAAAAGAATAAAGTTTGAGCATCTTTTTTAACAAGTACACTTCCGTATACTGCTCCTTAGACAAATCAATACATAAGGATAATAATTATGAGTCATTTCCGAAAACTGTGAGTATTTTCGTTTATTTATATTGGATTAAGGGGATTCACATGGTACAAATCAGATACGTAGTCTCTTGTAAAAACCCAACAAGTTTTCCTGTCATCTAATATGCATACACTGTTTATTATGTTATTGTTTACATGGTGACACACAGCAAAGTAATATATTAACTCAACCAAAGAAATTTTTACGAGCTATATACAGAACCGGATACTTATCTTTAGCAACAACGAAGAAAGAACTAGTAATATTTACCACTCCTTAATTTCACAATCTTATATACTGGCCAAGTGCTACAATGTAGAATTGTATGAGAAGGAATCTATTTATCTTCAATGGAACTTCAAACTCATGCTATACCTCTTGGGCGTGGCTACTCAAATCAGATTGTACAATTGATGAAGGAAGCCAGAGTTCCACACGAGTTCCCCCAGCTCCAAGAGGAGCATCTTTAATCCGAGGCGAAACAATGCGGACGACACAGCCATAACTCTCGAGTATCTCACGGGCAACAGTCAACCCAGCAACAAAGTTCCAAGTCATATTGTCTTCAATCATATTATCAGACAACAGTTCTTGTCCATAAGGTGTGAGTGAGTGCATCTGAGTCTGCAGGCAAGTTCATAACCAACAATTAGTTTCCATTTTCACAAAATTCAATTCCCTAGGAATAAAGCACTCAATCGAAGAATTGTTTGAATAGAAGCAACAAGGAAGTGCTTGAAAGATGTCATAGAATCAAGTGCTATGTGTACCACAAAGGAAGTGTTCGAATATCAACAATATAATGGTATTTTTATGGAGGGCTCCAAATCTCTATAGACTTACAGACATGTTACTATGATTATGAATCATGCAAATTATACGTTGGGAAAAGCTGCACTAATTCCCTCACAAAATGGCATCAATACACTGTTTACCAAGTCCAAAGCATTAAATGTTCCCAAGTTTCCCATGGAGATGCTTCAAATTTGCAAATTAAACGCAAAGAAAAATGAGTAAGCACAGCAGGGAGTCGGAGTGGGAGTGGGCTGAAGTTACCATATAGTGCATATCAGGTCCATCATCATCAATAAGTACAAGGGTACCACCAGCTGGTGCTGCCGTAGATACAATTTCAACCTTCCCTCCAACATGTGTGCGTAGTAAAGCACCTTCAATAAGATTGCTGAAAGCCTGGCGCAATGCAGGTTCTTCTACAGCAGCTAGCAAAGGTGATGATGAGAGTTCACTTAGTTCTACTACACGTTTTTGACCCTGGGCAAGTGGTCTCACTGAATCAACCAAGTCTGCCAATACTTCAGAAACATTGCATGATCTTCCTGACATGAATGAAAAGCATAAGCAAAATAAATGCAGAAAAAATTTAACTGTTGAAAGGTAAAAGAAATAAATATCTAAAAGCTAATGAAAGAGACTAACTTTATAATATATTGTTGATTGTTGATGCAACAAAAAGTGCAAGTTAGGAGTTTATGAGATATAACAAAATCAAGAGAATATATTATATAGAAGATATGGGGATACATCATGACACTATGAAAAGAAGCATAAGCATTAACCAACCAATGAAACCTACCTGATTCCATGTTGCAATGGAGCAAGGGCCAAAGGTGGTAGTGGCATCTCTATATCTTGGACAGCAGCACTTAGAGATAGTGACTCACTAGATTTTTTCATTTTATTTGCAGAGACATCACCTGGAGAGCTATCTAACAACTGAGATCTTGATGATTCAGCAAGTATGTGAGTAGAACCATTCATTTTCTTGATTGCTTCTTCATTGTAGCGCACTATATTTGTCTACATATTGGACAAAAATTGAATATCAAAGGCACTGGTTTCTATCAGTGTTTGCTTGCCTTTTTTTGTTTATTTCAACAACATTTAATTTTTAAACGTTTTCACTTTAGGAACCTGTGTTTTATGAATTTGAAAGGGCTTTTTATCCTTGCTTTTGTTGTTTATGGATTGTTTAATGAGTTCTTGCTTTATTTAGTATATCTTTTGAAAATGAGTAACTAAATCCATAACTGGGAGTTACTTAATGTTAATATAAGCAGTTATTTCTCTAAAATAAGTTGAATCAAACATGCACTTAGAATTGTTGCATGACCAAACCTCAATTCTTGAATTCCAATTGGTTATTATTATTATTAAATTAACAGGTCACTTGGTTCATTATGTTTTTCTTGTTTTGTGCCTTACATGACCAAACTTGGTATTTTGACAAGGGTAAGAATATAACAACTCATGACCACAGATTCTTAATAGGTTAGAAGAGGTGATTCATGACTGATAAGAGAACACATAAGTATAGAGAAATTGGAAATTCCACAATTGTATACACATGAGGCCAAAGCCCTAGCCAATTTTATAACTGAACTCTTCATGTTCTTTGGGAATTAAATTCCTAATTCATCTTTCTCTTTTAATTCTTTTGCAGTAGTCCCTTTTTGATAGTTTGAATAGCAAAAGGTTTAACAGAACTCACTAATTCAATAAACATGAATTGAATTAATCCCTTGAATATGATACTTAGGACTCAAATCCCTTTATTACTTTTGTGACAAGACACACTTGCCCATAAGAGTATTTTTGCATGCAAAATTATATAGAGGTAGAGTCAAGAGACAACAAGTGATGAGGATTCAAGATCTTCCAGCCAACATACATTGAAATTCAATAAGTCATTAATTGATTATAGGTATACGAAAAGTATTTGCATGTATGCATGATTATAAGTACAAGAGAAAGAAGTACCTTTGTCAAATAAACAGCATCCTGTAGTTGTTGGAGAACATCCCTCAGACGATCACCTTGCACCAAGAGGTCTTCAACAATGTCATGTGAAATCTGTGCAATTACCAATTATAAGACATTGTTGACATGCAATAACTACAAGTTATGAATAACTATAGTTTAGATTCAACATCCTTTGAGATTGAACTCTTTATTTCCTTTTGCAGCATGTTCACTCTAATTTTCTGGATAGATCTATATTTATTTAGTAATATTTTTACCAAACATCTCCTATATCCTTGCATTTAAAACTATGATAGAACTCAATTCAAGGCATCATGAATAAGATAGTCACCAATCACCAACTCACTAAAGTTAGCACATTCAGTACACATAAAGTGCATGCTGAAATAAAGGCATTTCAGAATATTAAATCCACCTAAAAAAGTAATTTAATGATAGTTTAAAAATGTGCACTTGTAGAGTCAGAGACTAGACATGATCATGTGTCAGTTCAGCTTGGACTTTGTCCAACCCAGCTACTGGGTTCCCCAATAACAGAAATGTAAGTGCATGTCAATTTACATTTCATCAGGTACAATTTAGACAATTTTCAAACCTGAGTTCTCTTTGTCTGTGTAGACAGGATTTTACTTAAGGTTTGAATACTTGAAAGTGGACCACGGATCTGTATAAATTAAAAAAAAAATTAGAATAGGATGAAAATGAGACATTAAAGGAATGCAACAATAGTCAATAACTCATACTTGCTCAACCAGATTACCCATCCTGACATTATTTTGCCATGTTGATTGCTGAAGTAACATTGCTTTCTGTAAAAGTAGCATAAATTTAGGCCCATACAAGATGTCAAAGCTATTCTTATAACAGTCTTGAAACCATACATAAAAGTTAAAGAGAAATAAATTAAAAGACTTGCATTGCAAGCTAAAAAATAACAGTTACTCAGTCTTACTCAAGTGATGGATTAAATAATTGTGAACTTCAATGCAACAACTTGCAAAGCACACATTCAAGTAGCAAATGTTATGAAATGCAAATTTCAAGGCAACTCCCACAAAATTCATGTAGCATCAAACTTTCTAGCATTTCATATTTGAATAGTGACGCGTTAATGTAATGGTTTTTCTTCTCTCTTTTTTTTCAGGGGAAAAAGATGCAGTATATAAACCTGATCCATGACATATGCCATAGCTAGAGACTGTGAAATGTTGACAGCATTTGATCTTTGCTCAGAAGTGAAGTTATGCATACCAACTGCCTCATTCTTGACCTGAAGATTCTGAATTTCCCTTGACTTCTTATCTAAATCCAAAAAGGGAGGAAATGAATAAGGTTCCTCAACAGACATGAGGTTTTCTGGCCCATCACTTTGAGATTTCTGACACTGTTCCTGCTCCACCAATGGAAGCTCAGCAACCAAGAAACCAACAACAAATGGGTGTTTCACCATCGGAAGAACCACAGCCTTACATTCAGGGACAACATTAACCTACAATTAACATTCAAACCTATATTAACATTCATCCTACCCAACAAGAATAATCAAGCACAGTGGAACAGAAGCAGAAGCACATTGTGTGCTCAAGGTATTCAACACACTTGTGAATTGGAAAGCGTGGCCTCGGCAGCACGCAAGCCTGCAGGAATATTAAAATGACCCACAAGAATGACAATGCCCTCTGCCTCTGCATCTCCAGGGTACAGTGCAACCCGCCGCAGCTCCAACCGATCCATCACATAACTACCAGCTGGTCTAACATACACCTGAACAAAGCAAACAACATAGCTCCTTAACCACATCACTCAGTTCAAATTTAAGAAAGCATACATTTTAGTGCTTAATTAGAAATGTAAATTTAACCCCTAAAATGAGTAAAACATCAATTTAGTTTCTAAATTTGTCAATAACAGCCAACTTGGTCATAAATATTACAAAAAAAGCAAATTTAGTCCCTATCTCTAGTAACAATCTGTCGATCAATTTGATCCATGAAATTGGATCAATTTGGTCCCTAACATTACCAAATTAGCCAATCTAGTGCCTAACATCTGCTAGTTAATTTGGTTACAGCCTTTGAGGCACCCAATTGACTGACTAATGTGCACATACACGAAGAACCAACAAAATTGGTCAAATTCAAGACTAAATTGATGGCAAGGTTTTATAAAACACTCAGCAACTGCGGTTTCAGCCACCACATGAAGGCTTTTGTTGTCCTTGGGACTGAAATTGCAATTACATCAGCTTTATTTTCCCTCAAATTTCTGCAATATAAATGGATAACAACAAAACCTCAACGGGGATGGCAACTTAAAACCTTGATTGACGGATGATGCTAATTTAAAGAAGCAGACGAATCATCAATTCGATCCCCCCACCCCCCACAAAAAAAAGTATTATTCTCTCTCCACAGTAATCCCTCAAGTATCGAATATCCATTAGTTCGATCTATAGAAAATTGATATATTTTACTAATAGTCCGGGATCAATTTGAAGAGTTTTTCAATATTTGAAAGAGTACTTAAGCACGATTTCTAATACTTGTTATTTGTTGGTAGAGAGGATAATACTTGAGAGATGAAATTGATGGTATATTTAAGCGACTTGAATTGAAGCTAGACAAGGATGCATGCAGATGAGATGAATTAAAAAACAGGAGAAAGGAAATGAGAATCGGAACCGAGAGGAGGGCTTCGGGAACGATTCTGCGAAAGAGATGAAGCTGGTGGAGGCAGAGTCGGTGGAAGTCGGTGCTGGGAAGCACCAGTCCGCTCTGGCGCTCGTTCTCGAGCTGCTGGGTGAATTGGACGGGGGAGGTGGAGGCTTTGCGAATGGCGGCGGCGACTGCGGCGGCGGAAGGCACGGTGAGGCGGAGGGCGTCATCGGAATGGGAGGTAGGGTTGGGGTTGATGGTTTGGAGGAAGCATGAAGGGGTGTGTGTGAGTGTGAGAGGGAGGCTGAGCGAATTTGAGAAAAATCGGTGGTGGGATTTGGTGTTGAATGGCCAGAAAGTAAGAGTGGAGCTCGCTGCACAGACAAGCATTTGCCTTAGCTACACCAAACTTACAACTGCCCAGATAAGTCAATTCCTCTCATTCTACCATTCATCTACAGGCTATCCCAGCTTAAAACAATTTATTTCAACTTAATTTTAAATGTATTTTCATTCTTGTTTTCTGAATGGAAAGATAAAAAAACTAATTATTTTTTATTATTTTTCTCTAGTTAACATAAAAAGAAAAGGGACAACCAAATACAATGAAGAGGAAATTTTTAATTTCTTTTTTTAGTACAAAAAGAAAGGATCAAGAAAAGAAAAGAAAAAGGCATTTTTGGTTATTAATTAGGTATTTACATAAAGACCAAACATAAATAGAGTGACCAAAAAGTTAATTAAATTGTCTACATAAAATTATAAAATGTTACATGCTTGCGAAAAAGTGACTCGTTAATCACATCATCAGGAAACAATCATAAATCGCCCAAAATACTGATTTTGAAAGAATAAGAAACCAGAATAATTTTTTTTTTATAAAAAAAAACAGGAGCAATCAAAACTCACAAGAATAAAGGAAATAAAAAAAAACAAAAAAAAAATTATAGTATTGATTATATTTCTCTTTTTGTTTCACTTACGGTCTATGAATTCTTTTCTTTGCAAGGTGTATACGTTCAAATCTTAATTTAGCACGTTAATAATAAGCCCCTGTTTAACACGTAATAATAACAATTAACATGCTAAATCTCATTAAATATACATCAATGATAAATAAAATTTGTCAAACATAATTCATTAAAAACTAAATAAGACCTGCCAGTTTAAGCACATGGATCCAAATTCACTCTTGCAAGAACGTTAATTTATGTGTCCTAATGGATTAATCGCAGGGGATAACAAGCCCTTTTTAAAGGGGTGTTGCTAGGTGCACCCAGCACTATTGCTGGTGCACCCAGTATATTTCATAAATGGCAAAAATGCCCCTGCTTGTTTTTCATTTAAATGGCACTATTGCTGGTGGTTTTTTTTGTTTTACATTTTTATCATTGTGCTCCAGTTTCTCCCGTTCGTGGTCATTTTCCATTGTTGAGAGAGGTAGCAGTTCAGTGGAGCTAAAAGTGTTACCCATGGATGATTGTTGCAGTTATTGGTTTGATTTCGTCGGAGATACACATTTTTCTTGCTTTTATGGATAACTAGTGTTCTAGTAGATTTGGTTTTTTTTCACATACGGATGAAGTAGATCCGTAAGTATGAAGTACAACATACGGATGAAGATGTAATTCATCCGTATGGTTTATATGGATGAACTACATCCATGTGCATTAGTTTGTACTTACGGATGTACTTCATCCGTATAAACCATGCGGATGAACTACATCCTTATAAACCATACGGATGTAGTTCATTCGTATAAGTCCTCACCCCTAGCTAATAAATCATACGGATGTAGTTTGTTCGTATAAGTCCTCACCCCTAGTTGATAAACCCTAATCCAACCATCCTAATCCCTAATGCCTACACACTAAGCCTTTAACTAAACCCTAAGCACTAAACTAAACCCTAAACATTTACAAATTGAAAAACTACCAATAACATGTATTTTTTTTTTTTTTTGTCAAATTCACCACTTACTATTCCAATAACAATAAACCTACATAACCCTAAATCCTCACTCCTAGCTGATAAACCCTAGTCCAACCACCATAAACCCTAACACCTACGCCATAAGCCCTTGATTAAACCCTAAGCCCTAAACTAAACCATAAATCCTAAACATCTACAAATTGTACAACTACCAATAACATACCATCATATATGAGTACATATTGAAAACACAAAATACATAATTAAATAACATATCACTATTTTGATTCAAATATATTAAACTAACCAATGAAACAATGTTACGTAACCAGTTTATGGAAAAGCAAACACAACACTAGACGTGACTATAACTATTAACTTATTGTCATAGAGATGGGAAATATCACTCTTACAAACTTTTTCCTAAAGTTGGCGATATCAGATTCAGGAGATAAACTTAAAAACTCTTATGGGTTGTTTGATCCAGTAATAAAATCATAACTTAGCATGCACTTTCCATCCCTTTCTCCACACTATGGTCAAGGACCTTTAGGGAGTAAAAGGTACTTTCCAATATTAAGGATGGCACGGGGATAATACATAAATACTGGGATATCAATTTTCAAACAAAAATATGATACTGAAACTGGCCAATGTTACAAGTAGAGGATGATAGCGGCTTTAAGCAACCAATGTTACGGCACTAAACTGGACAGCACCGTGCAGACGCAAAATTTAAGAAAAATAATTTTATATTAGAATTCAGAACAATATCACATTAACATTAACTAGTAAGTTCCAAGATTCTCAATAAAAATTTTGTCCTAATAAAATTACAGGCTTTCTGCCTTCATCCAGACACCCAAAAAATTACCAGAAGGGGAAAAACAAATTTACAATGTTTCGAGATGCAATAACAGATTAGGCAAAAGTTTTAGTGCCAGTACTCAATGATTGTTGCTCCAATTGCCTGGAGTAAAATGAACAAAACGATTAGAAAAGACAAGTAATAAAATAGTAGTATTAGGTTCTGGTCATCAAAAGTTGAAGATAACTCTTAATCCACACAAAACTGCTGTTCACCATCTCTCTCTTGACGTTGACCTGTAAGACAACAAATATCAGCATTCTCAAACACTTCTTCCCAAAATGTAATAGCTATATATGCTAAATAATACAAGAGAATAAACAAAATTGAATTCAAAGCCACTGTCAATTTTGTAACTTAACCAGTTGCCATAAATAATGTAAAAATAACACATATTACTCACCTATTCAAGTCTCGGCTGCCAGAAAACCATCCCCTTTCCCTGCTACCTTGAAACTGTCTTCTGTCATCACTAGGATGCATCCACATATCTCCTGTACCACGAGATCGAGGTCTGTCTGTAAAATCCACACTTCTAGAATCCTCAAAGGAGCCAGATCTAGAATGTGGCCTATCAGAAAAAGTAGAAGACTTTCCTGCCGATGAACCTGGCCTTTCAATGGCTTTCTGCCCAAAACGAACTTTGTCGTCCAAATCACGGATAAGAAGTTCCAGCTCCTTTTCTTTCTGTTGTAATATTGCATGTGTACTGGTTTGGTCTCCACCAGCCTCATCCACAGATTCCTTGTTTGAATTTATTGTAGACTCTTTCTCAAGTTCTTTCTTTAAATTATCAATTTCTTCTTTTAATAATTTTTCCTCCATTGTCTCAGGCCTGAAATAATTCAGGAGTCAACAAGGTAACTAGAACTTTTGAAAGACAACAATTCACAATTAATTACACAAAATTATGTAGCAATGTTGCGCATAATCTAGCAAGGTGAACAAAATAAACAAGGAGATGATAGAGATTTATGAAAGCAAGTCCTGATTAATGCCAAACTATTAGGAGTAAATGATATAGAACAATGATTATACTATTAGCAATTCACGTGTTGAAAATATAAGGTTCCGGTAAGGAAGAAGAAAAAGATAGAAAGATACCAATATACTGAAATTGATACATAGCTTCCATACAATACCACAATCCAATACTTCTATTTACACTAGAAATTGTGTCTAGTACTGGTACAACTACTACAAGCCCAAGGCAAATAACACTGAAACTTAGTAATCCTAGGACAGGGTTCAATAACAGAGTGCAGCCAGAAAAACAGCCAGTTAGCCATAGCCAGCAGGTTAACTCACACATGCTGACCAAAAGTGAGTTGCAAACTTCAGCAACCACCCTTTGGTCACTTTAAACAGCTGGGCATCAGCCAAGGTTGATTCTGCCGTGTTTAGGACACGGCCTTAGGTCACAACAAGGATTAGAGACTTAAAAATATAACATAAAAAATCATAGATTCTGACACAAATTTGATGAGCTCAGCGAAGCAAAAAAGACAGATCCTTATCAAGAAGGAAGATACAGATCTAAAATCATGTTGGAAATATAGGTTAAGAATTAGAAGAGAAAGAATGGGGAAAAAAATGACAAACAGTAGTAACCAACCAAAAAATAGTGTGATACAATATTTATGCCAATAACTTGAAGAAGTACTACTTGTGCAAGTACAATCTCAACTCTGCAACACTAGAACTTAATAAAACAACAATCAAGCCTTTTCCCACTAATCAGCTACATGGATCAAATGACAACACAATTTTCTATAATAAATCATGTCTCTAGACAAACCATTAACCTCTAAATCCTTCTTAATGGTCTCTTGTATAGTTTTCTCAGTTTACTTTTGTCTCTAGTGATTAGGATCCCCTCATCTAATCTACTCTCCTAATAGGGTCTTCTATAAGTCTTCTCCACATATGCCCAAATAATAAACAACCTAAAGCAAGATTCTCCTAAAAGGTACGTTTATTTAAACAAGAGCAATCAGCAATGTGAATCCAAAGCATGTCTCAACATCCCAAACTTCTATTTATCCTCTTGACTCTTCAATTACGATTATAACATTTGCAAAAAGTGTTCATCATCCAACACTAGGACTTGATGCCCCTAATATTCTAACACCAACAGATATTTATTTTTCAACTCAATTCTGTTTTGAAAAAATATCAATGGATCTAATCAACTATTTGCTTCATTCTGTAATCCCCAAGATATAGAAGGTGGGGCTAGGTATCACTCCCTTGGATGACCTAGTATTCACTACAAATAAACCCCAGAATTTATACTAGAAGCCAACTATAAAAACCTTTCAATGATAATCAAAAGTGAGAGGTATACATATACCAGCATGAAATCCCAGGCATAATTTTCACGTGGGTTCCACACATGGTTGTTGTGGTGCATCTACCATGGGCATTGTCCTCATTCAAGAAATTTTCAATAACTGAAGAAACGAGGCAATAATTATTTTACAGATACCAAGTCTTTTACAGGCATAATAAAACTTGACTGGGAAGTCAGAAGTTCTCTATGGCATCCATAATTCATGTATAATCCTAATAAGGTTTGATTTCTTTCATAAGATTTAACTGAAATAGCAACAAATAGCTCTACAAACCATATAGTTCTGAATTTAACAGAGAAAATTAGAAGGAAGCCTCATTATCGTAGTAATTTATTACATGGATACCTATCTTATTTTTCATAACCACTATATGACATCCACAATTAGCTCTTGATCAAGGAATAGAATATATATTATATAGTAACCATTTACTGATGTTCACACTCTTGTCTTACTCCCATTAAAATCTTACTAATTAGAGTAGTTAAAAAACAACGACCCTCTAATCAGTACAATGTGCCAACCCCCCCCCCCCCCCCCCCCCCCCAAAAAAAAAAAAACTACTTCCATCAAAAAATACAACCTGCTTGGGATCCAATCCTAGTGGACACTCTTAATTAAATTTTACCTACAAATCATGCCCATATGATTTGCCTAATCTGTAAATATTCCCATAAATCAAACTAATTCAACACACCACAACAATCCACCATTAAAGCAAATTTATGGTTATTGCATAATGGGGACGAAAGCTCTTTTGGTAATCACTTGCAACTATTGAATAATGCGAGCAAATCCAGTATGACCAGACACAAATTCAAGTTCAAACAAAAGCCTAGAGGCCAATCTAAGACCATTACCAATCATCCACTACAAACAAGGCAACCTTTACAAGTTCAAAAAACGGATCAAAGAAGAAACAATAAAAGCATCAATTGACAAAAACAAACAAAACAAAACCTGTCAACAGAGCGATGCTCCAATTCAAGATCAATTTTCCTCCAATCCATGCCTCGCTCGCCCAGCACAGCCTCCCTAGGCTTGGCATCCCCAAAGGGGTTCACCTTGGGCCTCGATTTCACCACAGCATCGGTCCCCTGCAACCCAGGACCCTCAGAGCGATTGGACTGAGCACTTGAAGGCCTGCTAGAGTGCGAACTCGGGGGACGGCTCGTCTTCTTCGTCTCAATCTCCGAATCCATCTTTTTCCAATCCAAACCCTTTTCAGCCAACACCTGCTCCCGCGGCCTCGCCGCGCCAAACGGATTTGCCTTATTCGATGCCTTCACCGGAGACTCGTTCACCACACCATCGCCTCGTGGCGGATCTAACACCAGCCTCGGTCGCTCCGTCCGGTCAACCTCACGCGGCGGACCGCCTCTCGTCCACCGATCAGGCTCCACTCCGGAATCGCGAAAACCAGAACCGAAATTGGAAGATCTAACAGGAACAGGCTTCTTACCAGCCGCCCAACTGTCCACATCATCAGCCCTAGACGCACCACCAAAACCGCCACCGCCGCCGCCGCCGCCGCCGCCACCACCAGAACCGCCATAACCGCCGCCACCAAAGCGATTCTGGCGACCGGAATCGAAGGCAGGGAGAGATTTCTTCACAGACGCCCAATTATCAACCTCATCAGCCCTGGACGGCTGATCGAGTTCCGAAACCCTAGGATTCGGACCCCTGCGCTCCTCGTCGAATCCGCCGTAGGATCTTCTGCCTCCTCCGCCCCACGAACCTTCGTTGTTGCCGCCGTCTCGGTCGCGCGAGCGACCGCCGGAGCGGTCATAGGAGGAGAAACCGCCGCCAAGGCGGTTGAACGGCATTTCATCGGCGGAACGCTCCTTGGGACCGGTGGGAAGGGCGAGCATCTCGTCACGCGTAAGGCCCTGGTCGAAACCGCCACGGTTGAACTCGGAAAGCGTGATGGTGGTTCCCTTCTTCTTCTTGGGCTTGGAGTTCACGGCCTCCTTGAGGCTGGGAAAGCTTTGGGGCTCGACCGCCGCGGCCGCAGCCTGGGCCTCAGCCTCCTCGGCCTCGGCCCGTTCGGAATCGGCAGCCCAGGCTCCGATGTTGCCCCAGGGTTTCGACATTTGGAGATCTCGAAAGGGAAGAGAAAATGGAGTTAGGTTTTTTGTTTTGTTTTCGGAAATGGGTTTGAACTGAGCCGGGGCTCCGCTAGTGGAGCCGGAGCTCCGAGAACATGCAGAGGAAGAGGAAGAGGAAGGGGATTAGGAGAGCGTGCGTGCGTTGCTTGATGCGAAATGAGAATGGGATTTGGGATCAGGGCTATTCATGGCCCTCTTACCCACCTTCTTTTTCGTTAACCTTTTTTTTCACTGCAAAAGCCCATCAATTTAATTATATTATAAAATACACTATGAATACGCTCATACGCTAGAAGCCTAGTTGAAGCACTTGCCATCGCAGGTATTACACTTTTGATTTATTTTTTCGTTTTGACTTTTTTTTTTTCTCTGTACTTTACTACCTTACCAGTTAAGTTTTGACCTCTTTTTCATTAGTTTTTTTTTTCTCTACCTTATTGTTATTTATAGAGTAAAATTTCACAACTATTTTTATGTACATGAAATAAATATAAATACTATGTTGAAAAATTATTATTATAAAAAATATGTAAATAATATTACTCCTTTTGTTATATTCTTTCATTTCAATTTTTTTCCGTGCATCTTTTCAATCTACTTTACATCTTCTTTTACTTGAAAAATAATACCTCTTTTGCTATAGTATAATTGTCGTCCAAAATTATTTGATACAGATTAAAAAAAATTATAATTTTACAAAATTAGCATTATATTATTATTAATTTATTTATAGATTTTGTTTATCATATAAATAAAAAAATTAATTAATTACATTAAAAAATTAAAATAATAATTATTTTAGATAAATTATTTTCTCTTATGATAATTATAATGGAGGGATGTAGTAATAGTTTTTTTTTTCATTTAAAGTTATGCTTCTTAAATGTCAGCCTTTTAAAATTCAAATCAATTCTTAAAATGATGAAAGTATTAATTCAAACTTTATTATGAAAGTAACAACAAAGACCGTTAACTAATATTTAATTTAAAAATACATTTGTTTATTTCAAATAATAGCACACAGATTAAGAAATAATTAGTATTTTTATTTATATAAAAATATTTTTAACATCATAATAAATCTTTGACTGTTACTGTATTTGTCTCCAATTTACCATAAACGCATAAAACATATAGAAAAATATTACTAGCATTTGAGGAAAGAATCAAAAGTTAGAGTTTCTATTTATTAAGTTGTTGAGGTCAGTGGTGTTGGGTGGGGCATTTGGAGATGTATGGGCGATGAAGTCCTTGTTGGTATTTCTTGAGGTTATGTGGATAAACTTGCTGATTTTTGTTCTTAGGTTGGTATGATTGTTCCTCTTGCGGGTATATTCACATTTGGTTATTCATTATTCATGTGTTGTATTACCCTCTGTTCGTGGGAGAATATTTTTCTATAGTTAGGGGTTGTATTTGCTGCAAACTTATATGTCCATGCCTTCCTGTATCTCTTGCACAGCTTCTGCTTTCTCTCTCCATACTTTTGCCGATTAAAAAAATAAGTGATAAGTGATTACCGTGATGTGAATTAGGAGCTTCAGATTCATTAATTAATTAAAAGAAAGAACAAGACAAGATAACTTGGAGGACATGAAGCCTGACCCAAGGTAACCAAAACAAAAATTATAATAAAAGTTGGGATATGATTCCACTGGGAAAATCATTTTCGATCAGTCAAGTTGAATGATCCGTCAGATTAATTCATATTAATCTATTTTATTTTATTTTTGCCTATATTTATATAAATCTAAAAGAATACATAATTAAAAAAATGAATCAAAATAGATTCAATTGAATTCGAAATTATGTTTATTGAGTCTAACTCGGTGGATGGACCCACCAGACTGGCCTCCCATAAAGTTCGTCCGTTGTTTTGGTCCCTCTCTACGTCCATCGTCTATTTAATGTCAAAACTAAATCATTATTAACTACTTAATTCTTGTTAATCCAATTAGCGAATGATTAGCATAACACATCATAAACTATGGTTTTCTACTTTGCTGGCACTCAACTAACTTATTATTACTTGTCTCTAAATATCTACATGTTTGGGACATTCAAGTATTATTCAATGTTTGGCACTCAACTATGATTTTCTTGTTGAAAAGACTTTGTCAAGTAATTGCAATGTAATGCTTCACGCGCAAATAAAGATTTCGACCTTTTTATCAAAAAGAAAAAAGAAAAAGATTTCAACATGATGAAAGGACATTCAAGTATTATTGTAAATAACATTAATAATATATGTCTTAAATGTCTTAAGTACACGTTATTTATTTATTTATCAGAGTCTATGTCTAATCTAAGTACACACTATTCTCAATTAAATGGTACAACCAGTTTAAATTTGAATGATAATTACATTTTCAAAGTAATTTTTCTTTCTTTTATAAGTTTAATTTTAATGCATTATTAGTATAATTCATTTTTTTCTTCACAATATCAATCAATTGGATAATACTCTATGGTTGTTTTTGAAAGGAGTGATCACAAATGTTAACGATTTTAGTTTTTAAGAACATAACAATTCTTGATTTGTTGAACACGTGTATTCTATTTTTCACACTACAATTGCATTTCTATTATATCCTTCTTTCACACTAAAAAAATTAGATCCTTCTTTTGTTAAAAAAGTTATGTTTGTTTAACATTTTTTTCACAATGTTATGTTTTTTTTTATAACATTTTCCTGTACATTGATTTCGGTCTAAGGGAAAGGAATAATTTTTTTATTCCATTCATTGTATCTAGGATTCGTGCCTCAACAATGACAGTCATTGAAAGTGCATGGAAAATGCGATGGAATTTGTGGAGTTGAACCATGCCAGGAATTTATTAGTTTTGACCCCTTTTTTCCTTACAAGTATTTGACCTACACACTCTTGAAAGTGTTGTCCAAGGAGGGAAGGTAGTGGAAGAAGCTGTGAACAGTTCCTACTGCTCCTAAGTGCTTCAACTTGGCATTAAGGGCTTTCCAAAATATACTGTCTTTTAGAGCACTTGGGGGAAGTATTAGCTGCAGCAACACTGCTATGAACCAAATGTGGCTGAAGCTGTGGCCTTTAGATGGGTGCTTGAAACTGCAACGGACCTCCTTTTTTAATCTGTCCAGTATGAGTCTGATTGCAAACAACTACTTTGCAGGTGTGATTCAAGACTGAGCTCTGTTGCTGAATAGAAGAAATTTTGCTTCTTTTTGCTTTGTAAATAGAGTTGAGAATAAAGCGACAGATTGTTTAGCCCGCCTTATTTTTTATAGAACATGATATATATTGGATTGATGACATTCCTCACCAAGTGCCCAATGTTGTTCATGATGATGTACGACCTTTGAGCCTTCCTTCTGATTAATAATACACCATCCTTAACTTAAATATACATATATATAAAAGAATATAAGAAGAAACAATGTAAATTGTATAATTCAAATAAATAGTTAAAATTAAAACTAACAATCTTAACTATTCGTATATTGCATGATCAATATTTATTTGATACTGCTTATATTATCATTTATTTATACGTTATATATTTAGCATAGGATGTGAATAGAACAAATATATTTTTTTTACTAGAAGTACATTATATCATTCTTATTAAAATATCATTTGCATTACGATCAAAGGTAAAATGAAAAATCTACGGATTAGCTTAATAAGCCGATTTCCTAGCTAAGTTAGGGGCATCCACATATGCCTCCTTATAAATTCAACTTGATAACTAGAAAAAGTTGTAAATGAGCGATTGCAATCAACAAAGATCTAGCCAAATTCAGATAAATCTCTTGCTTCTCTTTGCAGTTGGTCTACCATTACTTTGCTATCAGTCTTGAAGATAATTTGTTGCACACCCCTCTCAGCACACCATTGACTTGCATACAAGAGGGCTAGTGCTTTCCCTTTTCTAGGCTGCAAAGCAGGTTTAAACCAGGCTGTCTTTTTTTTTTTTTTTTAATTAAAGAGGAAGGATCAAGGAGAGATGAGGGTTGACATCCCAACTATGTTGACACCACAACCTCTAATCTCCCAAAAAGATCCTCCTCTAAATATATTCATTAGAAGCAAAAATACAAAACACCTGAGAGGGTCAAACCGTACCCAAGGAATAACACTACGGAAATCTATAAAATGAGAGCCTTTGTCTATACCTAAGAAGCTCTTGAGAAACAAAAAATGTTGGAGAACCCCACCAAGTATACCCAAAAGAATGAGCACCAAAAGAGACAATTCTATCGAAACACGAGTTATCTTCACGATAAATGAGTGATTCTGAAGTTAAATTTGTCCGCGAACTTTTTACAATTCATCCATGTAGTGTAAAGTGTCCAATGGACAGTCTTCGGATGAGAGAAAGCATGAAGGTGAAGTATGGAATCCGTTTAGACCCACTCCAGTCTTATTATCCTCTTCGAAAATGGCAGTATCTACATAGCAATTGAGAAAACCATGAGTATTTAATTACGGGTTTATGTTTACCTCCGAAATATGCAACTCACTATTCCCTTCCAGCACTGTCATAGCTTTCTGACCATCATTCAGGACAGACATAGCTCCAGATATTACCATTGAGCTTGTCTCCATCTTTCCTTCCCAGAGCTTAGTATTCCACCGACACCAAATACTCCATAAGGACATGGCCACCTTATGCATATATCTTAATCATATAATTGCATCAGAATATCAAAGTTATTTTAATTTTAGCCATTCATTTAAATTATACATTTGGATTTCCCTTCTCACCTAATATTCTTTTTATATATGTTATGCATATTGCCAAATTCATCTTCCCTTCAAAAAAATAAAATTCAGATGAAAGTTTTAAATTAAAATAGAATGTAAATGTAAAACTTATACCAAAATTTGAAACTATTAAAACATTTTAGTTTGATTCTTGATATTTTAGTTTGGGGTATCACTCAATTTCAATGCATTGGATGCTGCTTGCAAACCCAATTTCTTTGATCCAATTATGTCAAGCAATTATATTTAGAAGAGTCCTAGTAACACTCTTCCCCCCACCCACCCTACCAATAAATGAGAAAAGCAAAAAAAACGAGAATTTTACCTATGTATTAAAAGTGTTAGGAAATATATTTGCTAATACTATTTCTCATACAGGCTGTGTTTGTTCAGTAACATGTAAGAAGAAAATCGTATTAACAGCAAAAACCGCTTGATCAGCGCAAAATTCTATCCGACAGTGATAAAAGACGAGCGAGACATTTGTTTGAAATAGAAAATACCTACTAAAATCCAATGCAGAAGAACCATTTGGGTCACAGCACATAACTCTATCTGACGAAGTTCAATGTACCATTAACTGGTGAAAAGCAATATACCCACACAATTTATAGGATTAAACACTAAAAACACTTTTCCATCAAAACTCAATAAAAAGCAGAAAATCTCTAATCAAACAGTCCCAATCCCATATCATCATCGGACTCTTCCTCCACCTTTTCTTCCTTTTTCTCAGCAGCCGGGGCAGCATCAGCTGCAGCAGCACCACCTGCAGGTGCAGCTGCAACAGCACCACCGCCACCTCCAACGAATACAGCACCACCCACTATCACCTGAACAAAACAATCAACAACGGAAAAATAACCTGAGTGACCCACTTAATGATTGAATCCAAAAGTTAAACCAGCAAGGCAGAAATGCCACCATCAATAACACAATAATTCATTTAGTCGGACAAGTTTATTTAGTATTGTTCTCCAATTAAAATTAGTTTCATTTCAATAATCGTCTAAGCAATGTTACCAGAGTAAAACTTCAGCTATGGAAAATAAAAGTCAGTTGTCTAAAAAATAACAGAGTGATAGTGCAGAAGCTGAACTCTGTAAATAACAGAGTCTCATGTCTGAGTACATCCTTAAAATTAATACCCACTAAATTGTCTAAAAAATATCAGCAAATGTTACCAGAGTAAAACTTCAATTTTTTCAGAATTGCACTAAAAGCTCTAAAGTAACTAGATCTAAATTCGTACTTGTTTTATGTGTGTACAAATTATATACTTTTAGGTAATGAACAATGATTAAGCTTTGCAAGTCATAGCACTAAAACCTATAATTCTCTTCAAGTCAGCTCATAATCTCAGAGTACTCTGAATGAAAAACCAAAAAATACAATAAAGAAAAAATAATAATAAAGTCAAACTATTAATTCCACAGCAGAATCTCACAAATGAATAATAACATGAACCAAACTAGCAAACTCGGATTCAGCACATTCGTCAATGAAAAATAGCATAACAAAAGCCTAAGCAATACTCGAAACAGGTACAGTGCAATGACGCATAGAAAATGTAATTTTCTACAAAATCAAAATAATACAAAATAAAAAGGATCGAAGATAAACGCAGGATAAACATAAACCGAGAAGTTTTATCTCCGAATCAAAAAACCAAAATCGTCAGGGATGTGAAAATGTGTACCTGGAACACAGCGGAGGTAGGAGACACGGGAGAGAAGGAGGACTGGACTCCACCGGAGGAATCAACGGCGAGAGCGGCTTGCACGAGCTTCCTTTGGAGATCGTAGGTGGAGTCGGCGGAGGCCTCGATGTCGCCGGAATGTTGCTTGGCGCTCCATTCGGCGCCGGATTTGCGAACGACAAAGGTGAAGACTCCCATGGTAATTGGTTACTCTAAGCGAAACCCTAATTGGAAATTGAAGCCTCACAGAGAGCAAAGTTGCAGTGCGGCAATTTGAGTTGAACCAATCGTTTATGTACCAGTCAGGTTTTGGAACCCTAATGCTGTGTACGTGAAAAGTCCATCTAGTCCATCCCAATATGATATTTTAATAACTTATATCAGCGCGCATATTTATGTGTAACTAGAAAAAAAAAATAGAATTTAGTCAAATACATTATTTACTATTATATTATTATTACCGTAAAAAATATTATATCATTAATCAATTAAAAAAATGATATATAATAAGATTATTAATTTTTATAAAAATTATTTTAAAAATTATAATTAAGATAATTTTTAATTGGTTGACCGTACAAATTTAATATTGATGGTACAGAAAACTTATACTAAAAAAACCAACATTTTTTTAATAATTTATAAATGCATTAGTTATATTTAATATTCATCAGAAAACTAAAGTGTTGATTAAAGAAATTAAGGAAATTAAAATATTTTTATTGAATAATTAATTAAAATAAAAAATATTGATTTGAAATAAAAGTTTCTACCTTAACGAAGAACAACGAAGAGTATTTTACCTTAAATAATTGAGAATCACAAATCTTATTTTTCTAAGATTATTTTGTTTCTTTTTTTGTGTTATTTCCTTTCTATTTAATTGACTGCTCATGCCTATAAAATAATAACTCATCAACAATGAAAACTCCTACTTGAAATATCACAATCTCAAATATTGACTTTCGCATTATTAATATCATTTTCTAACCAATTGAACTAATTATAAAATAAATAATATTATTATATATAATACTAAAATATTAAAATTTTTAACCAATTAAGCTAATTATAAAATAAATAATATTATTATATATAATACTAAAATTTCCAATATATATTTAATATTCATGTAAATTTAAAACAATTACTATTTAATACGCACAAAAATCTTTTCTACAATTAATTTTAAATTAATTTGTAAAATATTTTTTTAAAAAAAAAAAGACACTTACCTACTCAAACAAACAAACAAAATTAGTCGTATTATTTTTTTTTCTCTAATTTATTTCCTCTCACTTTCTCTCTTACCAAAAGAATCGTAACATACAACAAGTATAATTTCCTATGTAGTTTGTCTAAACACGGTGCGATCCAACAGTTACGTACCGCACTGCAGTGCATTAACACATACAAATTTCACCTAACCCCCACCATGGGAAGAGTAATAATTAAATAGAGGGGGAAAAAAGCCTCAACAATGAGATGCTGTTTTCTTTTCCTTTTCTGTTCAAAATAATTGGAAGCCATGCCAGACTAGTTGCAATTTAGAAGAAATAGTGCACATCCATGAATTTCCACGTTCATTGATATCGTCCCCTGCGTCGTTATTACGTCTGTTCCACTCCACACTTCCTTGCCCTTGCATGAAGTGATGCTTTTGTCAGGAAGAACCTTAGCCAGATATGATGTCTTTGCATATATCTCCGTCTTCTGTTCGCTTAGATTGAAGAAAGCAAGATAGATTTCCCCTGAATAGAGATATAAGATTAATATAAAAGAATTAATATAGGATTTGACTTTGACTCCTCTTAGAGGGTGAAGTGGATGAAATTATAGTAATTGATTGGACCCTTATTTAAGAGTCAGATGGTACTCATGATTAAGCAAATTCTGTTATTTAAGTTCTTATGTACTCATGATTATTTAAGCAATTAGCATTTTTCCAATTTTGATGCTTTGCAGTTGCAGAAAAGAAGAAAACTCTTGAAATTCATTCAAGTGTTTGTTAGAAAGTAGACAGAGACCTGTTCTTCCTGTTGCGATCCAAGAGCGAATCCCACCAGAATTAACATTTGCTGCATGAATGACCGATGTGCTTTATGAGTGATAAACACAAGGAAATGGGGAAAAAGCAACCCTGGAAACTAGTTCTAAAAAGTGGAAACTGATTACAAAATTTTACCTTCAACATACTCTACAGTTGCACAAAGACCGGAGTAACTATTTACCATGGTCCCATTGGAGTTCAGTTCCCAGATCTGTAGAAGACCAGATAGATCAGCTTCCAACAGAATCAATAAAATACAAATTGGCCAAGGCATATGATACTCAATAGGGGCAAAAATAATAATATGCACATAACGAAGTTGTTTTAACGAATCACACACAGGACTCCTTCCTAAAGATTAAGGGCCACACGCTACTCTTGTAAATATGGACTGCAACATACCTGATTTGAATCCCATCTGCATGGAGAAAATGTACCTCTCCTGAACTCTCTAGAAGTAACCTTTCGTTTTGGAGAAGCATCCAAGCAAAATTTCATTCTGTCAGTTGCAACTAATTGATGTTTCCCTCGATAGTCTGCTGGATACATACTCACCCCATCTCTGTAACAATACCAACGTAACAATTTCTATTGCTAACTGCAACACAAATATTTAAATGGAAGTTGGATAAATGGAAAATAGAAAGATAAAGCATGATTACAATCTGAATTGAAGTTCTCTTTTGTGTACGCAGAAAGTGGCCTGATGCTTGTTTTCTAAACCATTTTTCCAACAGATTCTTTCAAGATCTTGGTTAAGACTTTCAATAGACCAACCACTCGCCTTTGATTCACTGCAGCCAGTCAAACCCAATGAATGTGTAAATGATGCTTTTATTCCTTTCTTAGGTCTTCTTTTTTTCCCTCCAGGGTGCTTCAAGTTAATTGAGCTTGTGACGTAAGGAAACTGTCATTGCAGTAAAGTGAAATGATTCATGATGAGTTCTATGCCTCCATATTATTCCCTAAAAAATTAGATGGCTCACATGCCTCCATATTGTTTGAGCTGAAGTAATTAATCTCTAGCAGGGTAGGATTTGTGATAAGTTCATATGTGGTTGCATCAATCTTCCTCACATCCCCCCCATACATAAGGGGAGACTTCGCCAAAGACCACAAAGTCATCTGCCAGATAAGAATTGATTCACTCAGAGTCTATCATAATGCATGTACGCAGATCAAAATAGATACATGAATATATATGAAATCAACTCAATTATGCTTTTTCTTATCAATACCTGTGTCCTTTTTTCTTCTAGAGTGAGTTTACTAAACCTGTGTGGACCTTCATTTGATCCTACAGATAGAATAAGGGGATAAGAAATAATTCCATAATCCATATTCCAATTACATGAGGATTCTGGTTCACACAAATGAATAATAGATAAAAGCAGTTACTGGATCAATACATACATATAAGTAATAAACAACTCATCCACAGTATGAGGGTTATGACATTCATAATGAGCAAATGAAAAAGTAGCAGCCCAGTCTCATTACCTGGATCAGTTAGCCATCCAAATGGTAGCATGTCCAAATCAGGCCAGGAATTTCCCTTTAAACCTTTTCCTCCTATCATATTAGCTGTAGAAAAATCCCTGGTTCAGAATTAAATGAACTAAAGTTATGTAATATGGTGATAACAGAATGTACACAGAGAAGTAGCATGATTGCAACATACTGCAAAGCTGATAAAAAAAAATCTTAAACAGAAATATAGACAGCTTAATCACCTTGTTACATCAAAATGAGCCTTGACGTCCTCCCATAAATCCCAGTCATCTCCTGTTATTCTATACATGTTAACTAGTCCACTGACATCCTTGGCCATGGCTGGTGTCACACTGGTTCCGGGAGACAGAGAATACACAATAGGGCGATTAAGCTCGCTGAGAACCTGTCATGGCATGCCATATGACAAATTTTAGCCAATAAATCATTGGAAAAATATTACCAATCTCAGTGTTTATGTGAGAATGAGAGGTAGTGAAGAGGGTAAGAGGGAGAGGGAACTGTAGAATACCTCAGACACATAGCTTATTTCATTTAAATCCAAGTCATCACCAAACACACAATCATGTTTCACTGCAAGGACAGCAGCAAATCTATCAACATAGCTGCCAAAGCATAGCCAAAATGATGATATATATATTCTCATAGATCATAATGAAAATCCAGTTAAGAGTCCACTAACTAATTTCTATTGCATTTTTTTTCTTTGTAAATCTTGAATTAGCACATGAGTGAATAATCCATCAATGCTTAAAAGGCTGACACAATTTTAGAGGTTTACAATGGATGAAACAGGAAATTGTAGTAAACTAACTTTTACAAGTGTGGCCCAATGAAGTAGGCGGTGTTGTTTTTATCTTTAGTGAAAATAGAAGTTCCTTGATATGATAAGACTACTTGAAATCTATTGGACCACTAAAATACCAATTCTGTCTGCTTAGTGTCTTGATGAAAAAAGTAGTACAACTGTTTCAGTTACTAAACTTAGATTAAGATAGGGCAAAAAATTATTTAAATTCATCATGATTGTCGTCTGTGACATGATGCAACTCCTGATAGGGCATAATAAGCAGATTATACATTAGTTTTACTAGTACCAAGATCAACACCCCATGCAGCATACTGCTCATAAAGGGATTTCAAAAAAGCTCTCCCTGCTCCCAACTTCGTATTTACACTCATGAAACCGTGAGGCATCCATGCACAAGCCCTTTCTGGCATTGCTATGTCTTTTGCACGCCACACTCGACCAGATTCTTGATAAGCACCTCCCTAGGAAATTGCAAGAGGAGGAAATCAAGGTCAACAAGAACTTCCAATTAAGATAAAACAATATTCTCATATTCTGCCTGTTATTTTGTACTTTTTTAGAAGAAAAAAATGTATTATGTAAGGCATCCATCACTACAAATTTCTAATACAGAGGTAAAGAAAAAAAATCAAGTCATAGAAGAAATGCAAAAGTACCTTTGTTGTATCTAGGATAGGGGTGTTTGCATTGACAGCTTGTGTGCTTATCCCTCTCATAACATGAATCCCAAACTTCAAACCTAAACTATGTACTCTATTAGCTACATCACTGAATCCCTTCCCGCCTATGGAAGAAGGCCACCTTCCTGGGTCAGGGAGCATCCTTCCCCATTCATCAATCACGTCAAATCCAAGAGAATCAGGATAAGCACCCGTGACTTTCTTCCTATACCAGAGGTAATCCACCACGACAAACTACAAGAGTTGATGGAAAGAAATCAGTCTATATCTAATCAAAGCACTGCTAACACAGTTAAATCATCCATAAGTTATTGTTCTTTGCAGTATCTATACCTGATATCCATGAGCCTTGAGACGTTGAGAAACTATTTCAGCACTTTGTAAGAATTCTTCTTCAGAAATCGTCCAGCAAAAGGAATCATAGGAATTCCAACCTCTTGGTGGGAGGCTAGCTTGCTGTAGGCCACTCTGAGATATATTTTGCGATAACACACTGAAATGACACACTCAGATATATATTATGTTATATCTTTCTTTACTTTTATTGTCTAATATGTGACAAATAAGATTGAGGAATACTAGTTGCACTTAGGATATGATTAAACGACATAAGATTTCAATTTAATATACTTTCCACTTATATTTTCTGCAATTAATTTGGACAAAATTGAAGCTTGCTTGAAAGGTTTAAAAGTCATTCCACACACACTGCTCTAATGGAAGCTAGTTTATATTCTATATTAATTCAAAATCACATTCGAAATAGTAAACATTAATGTTAAAACCTATGCTGAGTTTCAAGTCTACTTCTCCAAATTAACTAATTGAAATTAACCAGACTTGGGCTTCCTGGATTTGACATCGAGGACCTAAGTCAAAAGTTGCATTATTATGTTACTGATTTTAAAAGGTTGCCATACAGGTATATGATTACCATAAACGATATTCAATGCAATTTTTGTAAACAGCTTTTGACATTTAGCTACCAAATACTATATTTAAAGCAATGCATAAAACCAGCTTCTGAAAATCACCCAGCAATACCAAATCCACCCCAAATGTGAGTGAGCTCTATACCTTTTCGTATTCATATAAATTCAGGAAATAATGACAACAGTGCTTTATTATTAATAATAAAAATATTTTCTGTTCGAGACCAAATATGTAAGTAGATATTTTCTTTTAGAGTAAGAATTTACACATCCAAAGTGACAATGGCTAAAAATGCAAAATCTGAGTTGAATTATCCGAGTATCATTAGACTAATTAGACTAATCAACAACAGCAGCAGCACTCCAACTACATATTCAATTTGATAATTCCAAAAGGCAGTGGAAAGTTTGAATACTCGGTAAATCACTAGTATTTCTGCTCACTCACAAGGCAGACTTCTGTTCACACTTCAAGATCCACCAGAGTAATGAAACCATTGTGAATCAGTCCATTTGACAAGCTCAAGCAGCAAGCAATGGCAATGTGAATGAACAAAAAAGCAGAACACTTTATTTATAGGATCTGGATTCAAGCCTCCAATTTATTAACCAGAAATTACCAATCAAGCATATCTTAACAAATATCCAAAATGTAGCATAAAGGACTACACAAGCGAAACTCAGAATCAACAAAACAATAGCAAGAGAAGTAAAAGATTCCATGGCTGCATACCTCAGAGAACAGAGAGCAAGGAGAACCCATAAAGAGGATAAGGACACCGAGAAACACTTCATCATTGCGGGCACGTCTGTTCCACCAAACAACAGTTCCCACTCAGTTAAATACTGATAAAATCTCCAACTTTCGTAATTTATAATAAATTAAATTCGAAATAACAAATATAATATAATAAAATAATGATAATGCGTTGATGCGTTGTGAACCATATATATGTGTGCATGATGCATAATCATATCACATGACATTGAAAGCAACGTAATAACGGTGAGGTTTATCTGTTTCAGACTTTTACTTGAACACAGTCGTGGCTTTCTTCGAAGGGATGCGCATTTTGGTTTTGTCGCGACCTTGTTTAGCCCTTGACACTTGTTTACGTTACGCTACGCGCATGATCCCAATTGCAGAGGAGTAAACGTATATGCCACCTCCAAAAATTTTGCAATTCATTCCAAAATTCGGATTTGTATGGATGTTCGTGACCATCAACGAAAAACGGTATCGGAGATTAAAAATGTGCACGAAATGTGTAGTTTGAAATGGAAATTTTGTACTATGGTGGAGGGAGAGAGAAAAAGAAAAGAAAATGGTAATAAAAATTGACGAGTTGAAGAGGGGTCAGTTTCACACATGCGGTTTGAGAGAACATGATATCATGTGTGGTTTGATGATGTCGTCGGGCATGTGTCTCGAAATTTGCGGGTTATAGCGCGTGGGCGTAGATTCCTCCGCACAAGACAAAGATACACCTAAAGTAAAAGACCTTTCCTTTGGTTTTGCCTCTTAATCTTAATCTTTGTCTATTCTAGATAATTTCACAACTCATTAAATGCTAAACATTTTATAAATTACTACTATATTTATGTTTGGGTCTTACTCTTGAAGACATTGATTTAGAAATTAAACGAAAAACATATTTTTGTGTGAATCATAATAGAGTATAAAAAATTATAATTAATAGAATTTTTTATTTTCCAATAAAAATATTTTTACTTTAATTTTTATAACCAGTGCCTTTAAAATATTTGTTAGCATTTATCTTTATGATGATACTGAAGTCATAGTTAATCCGTGTTCTAACCGTCGAAGAAAAACTTCTCTTTCATTTCTTTCTTTTTAGTTTTCGCATGCAATGCAAGTATCCTTCTTGTGAAAAAAAAAAAAAAAACGTCTTAATATTTGAACCGTGATTTATCATTTTGTATGGAATTAGTCTCTTCCTATGGACCTAATTAATAAGAAAAACTAGTACTCTATATAATGTTAATTAATTAAGGAGAATTTACTGTTTATATAAAATAACTTTTGATCAAGTTTTTCTCAAGACTTGATCCTGTGTCAAACCAAAATGGTTTCCAACAACTAATATGTACTCACACTATTAAAAAATTCTCCTTTCTTAAAATTATTTTATATTTTTCATCTAAGTTATTCTCGTATAATTTATTATCTTGGTAGGGTGAGTTGCGTTGGGTGTTTTTTGTTGTTTTGAATTTTAACCAAAACCTTCCGTCTAATATATAAAAATAAATGAGATTCTATATATAGGTGATGTTTTAAAAACTGGAACATGATCGTTGCGTTTTAACCAAAACTTTTCGACTAATATGAATAAAGAAATGAGATTCTGTATATAAGTGAAGTTTTAAAATTGGAACATGATCATTTTAATAATATGTTAACAAAATTTAATCACGGCGGATGGCACGATAGAATCTCATCCAACCACCGTTTCATTTTATTCGTTGGATTTTTTCTTGGTAGATTGAGAAAAATAGGAACTGAATCAGTCACCTAACATAAAAAAAAGATCCATGGAGTAGCTGGGGAAAGGAACAGACCAATGCCATATATAGCTTAAACCGAGTATTTTTTTCTTTTGTGTGAATATAGCTTAAACCGAGTTAATTTTGGCACGAAGCGGCTTACATTACATATGGTTCATATGCTCTCCTAATCAATCTACTTCTCATGATGAAAAAAATTGCGCAATTTTCTTCACACAAACATTACCAATATCCATCCCGGATCAAGGGGGGAAATGTTACGCGTTCTATGCAAACTTAAAGATGATAAACTTCCACAAAGATAGTTACAGTTATATCTCATTTCTTGCATGCCATTATCTACTCAGGGCCAATGGCCGAAATTAAGAGGCGGCGTTCTGCATTTTCACCCAAGATACTGCCAACAATGTGCTCCAACCTGAAAGCATCACGTTGAGAATTGTCTAATGAGTTGCTTATAAAAATTAAAAATAATATATCATATATGATTTTAAGTTGCTTAAAATTAAAGATGATTACTCTAAGTAAGATGAGTTATTTAATATCATATTAAATATAAGAAAGAGAAAAATAATATATGTGAATTAAATATCTTATCAATATAAATTCCGGTTGGAAAGAAAATTAATTGAATTACTTAAAATTTAAGTGATACAAATCGGGTTGTTTATATTTAGACAATTGAAGATGTTTTGATTCATTTTTTAAACTTTTTAGGGTTCACTTTAATATTCAAAATGCAAATTTAGTAGTAGGGAGTAGCTATTGGCGTTACCGAACTAGGATTTTTTAAGAATATCTCTAAAATGTCCTTTTGACATAAACATAATAATAAAATTATGATTTTATTATGAAAAATTACGTTTTGATTGTGTAATTTTTTCGCCCCCATGTAAGCAATGGATCATTGTGCAATTTATATAGACCCCCAAATAATACCACAATGAGGGGTCTGTGTAAGGAGGTAATGGCACGGTGAGCCCAATGTCACATGGTGAGGTGGCAGCATGCAACCTTGGTGTGGTGGTGATGGGTTGAATGGGGTGAGAAGAATGTGAAGGGAAAGAAAGAGAGATAAGAAAGTCTTTTCTTACATTTGTAGGGACCAATAATAAATCCCTTTGGTTGATTGGTTAAGTCTTTATTGTTATTGAATCCACACATTAATCAACAAGTAATATTTTGTTACTTTTATGTTATCTTCATATTTTGATGAATTAAATAATTTGTCCATGTAATATTAACAAATATTTATTTTATTTTTGATAAAACAATTTATTTTACGACCAACCAAAGTTTTAGGATAAATACCAATTTTTGTCTTTAGAAGTTTGAAGCGCTAAATCCTTTAAAGATAGAAAAATTGAATTTAGTCCCTTATACAAAAGGTGTGATGAATTGATCTTGTGGATAATTTAATAACAATTTAATTCCTTAATTTTGTATATTAATATCAATTTGATTTTCGAAAAATATAACTTATTATCAATTTGATTTATAAACATTATAACTTAATGATAAATTTCACAAAAATTTAACGACAACACCAATTTATTACACTTTTTCACATTTGAAGACTAAATTTAAATTTTCCATCATCATCCTTATGTTATCCACCTCACATTTTCATCAACAAAATAATTCTTTATTCTATCTCTTTAAAATGAGATGTTCTCATTAAACAAATTGAATTTTTCTAAAGTGTATTTTTGTAAAAAAAAAGTTAAAATTACTTGGAGGAAGTTACTCCTATGAAAATAAAATACAATTTTTTAAGTATTTTTAGTATGATTTTCTAATCAAAATTTAAGTGATAATTTTTTGTCACGTGTAAAATATCAATAGTAATTGGAAAATAATGCGCAAGAAATTATTTTGTTGTATTGTTATTTACTCAAAATAAAATGAAGGCTTTTTGGGGAAAGTTCTACTCACTTCATCTATATCAAAATAATAGATATTAATGTTTTGCCGATGGCGCCATTCACCACCGTCACACCGCACGCCGCCACCACCTTCCTCCTCCTACATGATGTCTTTCACTCAGCTCTCGCTCTCTAATTCGTTCTCATTCCTCCCATTTCCATCTATTCTGCAACAAAAATGAGAAAATGCACTGTGCAGGCATTGGGACTCGCCATTGCTTTCTTCCTTTTACTCATCCTCTTAACCCCGTCCATTCCTCAGCCTCAGAGATACCATGATTTCGCTGAAAAGCGCGAATTCTTTGGTAATTCCTTACGAAAACTACTTGTCAGCCTTTCATTTTCAGTAAAGTAGCCTTAAAAATGTAAACTTGGTTATGTAGAGGAGTTTATGTCAACTGAGCTGATGAGGGTCTTCCATTTCCATTCAGTTTGTTGCCAAATTTTGAAAAGTAAAAACAAACAAAAGGATTTTTTTTTTCCGAATTTAATTAGAATACATTACACTGAGTGAACAAACTTATAAGGATTTCTAATAATAAACAGTCGTATAATGTAATATTGTTAAATTTAAAAGGAGTTCAATTTCTATATAAATTAATGTAAGTATGAATATAATTATTGGAAAAACGAACAAACTTATCATATAATATAATGTTGTTTGTATTTGTGATTAGTTGCCAGTTTCAAAAATGTTTCACGTGAAAATCTTTTACGACATCAGTGTAAATTCACAATGTAAAAATCTTTGCGATAATAGAATATTAAAACTATTATTTGTTTCCTCTTTTTTATTGTTCTTCAGGCCTTCCTAATGCACCTAACGTGGTAGCAAATTTCCCATTCATGGTTATTGGTCTCATTGGCCTTGTGCTTTGCCACCGTAGGAACTATTTTAACATCAGGTATTTTCATTTTGTCACCATCAGTTTCTTTAGCTTACGAGATTGTTGTTGTCAATTATATAATTAAGATATGTAGCATCAGTTTGCAAGGTGAACTATGGGGTTGGACATGCTTCTATGTTGCTGTGACTTCAGTTGCTTTTGGGTCTTCATACTATCATCTTGGCCCAGATGATGCAGGCCTTGTGTGGGACAGGTTCCCGGTGAGTTTCTCCTATAGAAGTTGAATTCAATTCAGCCATTGTTGCAGTAGAAATCTATATTCTTCCATTTCATAATTTTGATTCCTTGATTATAGTTTGTTATTGGAGATGTCTGTTGCTTTCGTGTCTCTGTTGGCAATCCTCATCATTGTAAGGTTTGATACAAGAGCAATGTGTATTGGAGGCAAGCCTACTTCTTCATTAATTACTTCTATTTGCATGAGTTTTTTTTTTCTTTTCCTTATCCTATTGCATTAGTTGGACATTTACTCATTGATACATACATTCAGTCCTTCTATAAGTGAACAAAATTGCTCTTCATACGGATAAAAAGTTGGACAAAACTTAGTTCCAGTTCTTTAGATGCTTTTAGGGCTGTTCTTTAATCAAAGTTGGAGTTTCATCACGTCAACATTTGTTGTGAGTTATGTAGTTGATACTCCAATTTTAATGTGAAAATAACACTAAAAGCACCACCAAACTGCATCTAACTATTGTCCTAAAAAATTGCCAATTCTATCAATGCAGTTATCATAAAGATATAGGATTTATTGTGAGTGGCAACATCATGGATTGATTAAGATAATGTCAAATTTAGGCTAATTCTTAACCCTGCGGTAACTGAGCATCCAGTTTACTGAACTTTTGCTCTTGAGAATAGTTGCTACTTTTCTCACTTATTCTTTTATAATGAAGGTTCTTTGGTGACATCCGTTTATATGTTCTGGCCCAAGGTGCATCATGCATTGCCATACCTCTCATGGCTACTTTATTGCCTCCTATGTACACGCATTCAACATATTGGCTCTGGACTTCAGGTTTGTACTTTTGGTATTGTATAATAGCTTTTTCTATGTAATGCAGATACTCTTTTCAATTACCCTCAATTTCAATTTTAAATCTTGGCAGGATTTTATCTTCTAGCTACGCTGCAAGAGGCTGCCGATAGAGTGATTTATATATTGACTTTTCACATTATTGGTAAAGCATTCTGCATTTGTTTCCTTTACCCAACTAAAATTTAGCACTTTTTGGATATCATGACATCATTTGAGTTATTACTTAATAATGGAAACTATGTATTTGGTGGTTCCTTCCTTTATTGTTATTGTTATTTCCACCTCTCCTCCTTTTGCAAAAGATGATTTTCATTTACGTCTTCCTATAATGGCTAGAATCTTAATCTCACGTGGTTGATGTGGTCTGTATGCAGGCAAAGTCTGCTTAACACGTAAAGCATTTCCCAGACACTATGATCAAAGAAGGCATTTGAGTTGTGGAATGATCTCAGCAATGTGATCCTTTCTCTCCCACTGAAGAAAAAATAGAAAGGTTAAGCTGCCAAGGGAAGTTTAGTGGTGTATCATGGAGCAAAAGAAAAAGAAGGTTGGTGGATGGAGCAAATCACACCCTATCAATTGTGATACAGTAACATTCACCTTAATTAGCTTCTTGTTTGTACAGTCCTGTCCTGATCTTCAATTTATAGCCAGTATTAAAATAGAAGAGTAGTCCAAGTAGATGAAGAATGGAATCTTGACTCGTTCAGCACTGTTCTTTGATTTGTATGGAAGAACCTTTGGCACCTGCAAAATATTTAAGAATACAAATTATAGCTTAATTATTTAAAAACTAGTGATACAGTAACTAAAATAAGTAAGATTGAATGGTAGGTACCAAGGGAGTCTAACTGGTTTAAGAGGGTATATGACTGTAGTGATACTGTTTTGATTTCTATTGACCAAAATAAAGATTCAACGGTAGGTTGGCAGCATTCCCATGTAATAACGGCTAGGAACCTCACAGTCGAGTGTAAAATGTTCTCTATTTTTGGTTGGTAATTATTAATATTTGCACTGATTTTTTTAGCATCGCATCTACAAACTAAACGAATAGCACGGTTGGGAAAACCTGACTTGCAGTGGAAGCAGCTGTAAAAAGACCACTCTTCGCTAACAAACTACATATTTCTAGGGATTAAAATGGCACACTGTTTAAATTAAAGGAACCAAATTTATACAGAAAGCAAAAAAAAAAAAAAAGTACTTGGAAATGGCCAAATGTGCACATGGTTGGCAACTAAGATTCAGCAAAATAGTCGCTTTCACTTTTGATGATTGATGCAACAGAAGCAACCAACGGTGGCATTGATGAACAACTTGTGGGCAATCAAACTGCTGAAGGAAGTTGCATTCAACTACATCTTAAGTAAAATGTCACATGTCTCTACCAAAGGTTCACACTAGAAATACAAACACGTCAGGTCGTGTGATTCTCTTTGAAGGAAATGGTCCCATTATGCCATTTTCAAAGGATATATCTGCTCTGTTAGTTCCTTTGGCGCAGATTATACATATGTTTCAATGTTAGGACAAATTATCCACATTACCCTTTACCGTGCATGCTTCATCTCATTATCAGATTCTGATATCAGTATATATTTGGAAAGAAATTTGGAGTCTTATAATACATCTTTCGAATATCTATAGGTACATGCCCGATAAAACGAAGTAGGAAATCGAATAGTATATCAATAATCGTGTTCATAGATTAAATGCTTCACTTTGACTGAGATGACTGGTTCACATACATTTACTGTTAAGATTATATCCTGTAAGTTGGAGAATCCTATTGGAGTTTGAACGTACAGTAGTAGTTGATGCCATTCATATAAGCCACGAAATTAGAATAAACCATTTGGCAGTTGGCACCATCAAGTAAATGAAATGTTGTTTCTGAAACTTGGTTTTAATTTTTTAGTGGAAACAGTAACTAGTAAAGGACGATGATTACATCTAAAACAAGGTAATCTGCTACATGATTCCCTACACAGGTGATCTTTTTGCACTAGTTTTATATCAATTTTGCTAACCATTGCCCTTTTCAAAGGATAAAGATTTTGAAATTATAAATGAATTTTTTTTATTAAAAATTGTAGCATTTAATATTATATCATTCATACAGACAAGTAGCTGGAACAAACAAGAACAAGAACAGCCAAAGAGAAAAATAGACTCTATATTCACTTAAATTTGATAATTGTTATGTACTTGAGATGCTATCAGTGCATTGCCTGCATGTTTGGTGTGGTTTTTATTGCTCAGCCTACACTACACCCTGCAGGCATGCACCAATATTCAAACAGGAGTGAAAGTTCACCTCTAAAACTAGATCATTTGAGCCAACTATGGCTATATTACCTATACAGGAAGAAACTGAACCACTGTAATAAAGTTAACTTTCTCTTAGAAGTCTTCTACTTCAAGCATAACAACCTACCTTAACAAGACACAGTACCATATTACAATGATCCTCTGCCATTAACCTTACTCTCAACAGCTATACTAATAATATCAACATCTCATATTAGCCGTTTTCCCACTGTTTTCACGGTTAGATTTGCTTGCAACTAACATCCTTCATCAAAGTATCATCCAAGACAGGCAATGAGAATGACCTGGATCTTACCCGGACCTTGCTGGCACGGGATGATTCGCTGGCTGAGGGTAGCAACATGCGAGGTGGGGGGTTATTCCCTCTGCGCTCTGCAATGGAGAGGGAAGTTCCTTTGCGCCGCAAACTGGACTTTGCTCCTACCAAGGTGTGATTAGCCAGAAATGTCTCACCTTCTTTCTTAACTAAGGAGCGAAACTCTGAGGAAGATGCGTCTTTCACATGAGCGGGTTCAGCTGATTCCAGACCAGAAGGGGATAGCTGCCGAGAAGACACAATTGACAAGTCAGTCGATGAAGGCGAAAATGTAAAGGAACTTGCATAATCCGAACTGGTGGGCGACAGAGTTGGGGAGTTGGAACTGAATTTGGGGCTGCTCCTTAGAAAACAAGCAAAAGAATCGGATGCTCGATGATGAGGCGATGGTGGCAGCGGCATTGATGAACCAACAACACTAGGGACAACAAACTGATCCCTGACTTGAACATTATCCTTTCCCCTCTCCGAGCCAAAACACTCAAAGGAACCCCGCGAACCACCCACATTGTTGGAAGAAGGTGGAAGAGGATCAACATTCATATGTTGATTCCCCTCTTCAATGATGTTCACACTAGACTCACAGCACTTAGAGGATGTAAACAAGCCTTTCATGATACCACTAGCAAGCTTCCTAGTCAATCTCCCCCACCCATTTTCTCTAGCGGGAAGGCAATTTTCGGATCCAGCATTAGACAAAGAAAAAGGTGGAACAACCCCACCAGCAAGCGCCTTATGAAAAATCCCATAATCTAAATCATACTCCTCAACTCTCCTGGGACGAATCCCCACATCAATCTCCATAGTCTCCACCACCACTTCCTTGGTAGAAAGAGCAATCCAAAACTCCTTCGGCTCTTCATCCTCAACCACACTAACAATCTCCCCCGTTGCTCTCTCATACCGAACAACCTGAGCAGCCGCTGATCTTGCATTGCAACACATTGCGGAGCCACACTCCTTCCCAATCCACACGTATATAGCAGAGGGCACGTGCACAACAAACGCGCCACGCGAATCAAGCGCGCGAGGGGAAGGATGATCTACCAACTTAGGGACAAGATGAAGAGGGTCGTAAGGAGAATGAGGAGCCATCCTATACATCCTGAGAACAGAACTGGGACTCGCAGGCATAGCGTGCACCCGCTTCTGACACTGCAACAGCTGGCACGCGAAGCCCATGTTGGGGTTCGTGACGCCACGCGCGTTCTTGACGTAGTGGAACGCGTCCTCGAAGCTCTGGCCTTCCCTCCACATGAGATAGGCGATGACCAGCGAGGTCGACCGCGAGACGCCCTGGCAGCAGTGGACGAACATGCGCCCGCCCTGTTGGCGGACATCCTCAAAGTAATCGAAAACGTCGTAGAGAATGCTGGTGATGTCCTCCGAGGGTGAGTCCCGCAGCCAGAGCGTTTTGTAGACGAAGTCTGTTTTGAAATACTCGGGGCACACGAACCCGACGCAATTGAGCACGTGCGTGATTCCGTGCCGCCGCAGCAGCTCCTGGCTCTTCGCCACCGTGTCACTCCCCAGGTACACGTGCTCCGCGATTCTCGAACATTCCTTGTCGTAGAACGCATAATAGTCTTTCTTGAATTGAAATACTTTACCCGAACCCGAATCTGGTGTTATGGTGGAACCTCTTGGGGTCGGTGGAAGAGACCAATCGCCGAGATCGTCGCAGCCGGCGCTCGGCCACTCCATAACGCTGCGTTTGTTGATGGCGAGAGGCTGAAGCGGACGCGGCGGTTTCCGGGTAACCGGAGACCGGTCGGTCCAGGAAACTGATCGGGAATGTGTTGTTCTCCGGTGACCGCCGCCGCGGTCGTTGTTGTTGTAGTTACTCTCTTCTCCTAACATGGATAATCGACAAGATTCGAACTTTTTAATTGGGTTTTAAACCCATTAACAGAAGTAATAATGGGTCGAAAGCAAAAGCTTGGAACGGTAAAAAAGAAATGGTTATGGTATGGTATTGATAGGTGTTGTGTTGCGGCTAGGTTCGAGTTTTTTTCTCACCTAAAACCATTGACCGTGACCCACTTCTGACTCGTTCTTGTTAGAAAGAGAGGAGAATTCAAACACATACACTTAAAGTTTGGATCTTGCAGAGAGAGAAGAGAGAAAGCGGTGGTGTGTGTAAAACAGAAGAGGCAGAGGGAACTGAAGAAGAGTTTGGAGTTTGCCGAGAAATGGAAATAAAAGTGGGGCTGGGTGGTCATGCTCATTCAGTTTGACCGAGACATAATGCGTCAAAGTGCCACCTCAGTTTTGGAACACTTTTTCTTAAATATAATAATAAATACTGTGCCTCTTTAAATCTGCATTTTTTGTCATTTTAATTGACTTTCTTCCTCCCCTATTAATTATATCATCAGTTTTAATAATATTTATATAAGGTGCTATTGTAATGTGCATTTAAAAACCAGTGAAGGAAATCCTACCGAATTTAATTTTCGTTATATTTTTTTATCATAAAATCAAATTATAACACAAATTATAACAGTGTAATTTTGATAATATTATATTATTTTATAATTTTTAATTAAATAATATTTTTAAAGTTTATTGTTTGATTGAATTGAAATTTTTTTATATAAATTATACACATATAAAATTTCATATTAATTTAAAATAATTTAATATCTCGTTTATATAGATTAAACATAATATAAATTTTTTAAAATATATTAAAATATAAATTATTTAATTATTATTTAATTTTAATAAAATTTGACAAAACATCTTAATAACATGTAAATATAGTTCAATAATTTGATAAATAAAAATAATATTTTATATCAAATTATACAAATAATATAATAATTATTACATCAATATAATATAATTTAATTTGATTCCTTCCCATTTTTTTTTGTATATACTTGGTCATTACCTGTGTTTTTTTAGTCAAACTGTTATAATAGTTCTTTATTAGAAGATGTTACAATGAAAAAATGTTTGACCAGAGAAATAATTGTTTGTTCTAGAATATGGATTTGAATTGATTTTATTTATCATCTGGAAAATTCTTTTTATACTAACAACATTAAAACATCATTAAAAAGAGTTCATATTTCTTTAGTCAAAATTTTGTAATATTTCAATATATATAATGGGAAAATAATTTTTTGTACTCAAATTTGGTCAATGGATTTCTTAAATTTTTTTTTTGGGTTTGACCGGTGGTTTCTTATAATTACACAACATTGTTTAACTGAAATTTTATGGTCAGAGCAAATAAAGTGAGTTCTTTATACAAATTACTTGTTTGTATAAAAAAATTATTCCTTCACGATTTTTTAGTAAGAAAAAGCGAGAAAAAATAGAATAAATAATTTTTTGAATAAAAAAAAGTACAAACTGTCCATAAAAATGGTAATCAAACCATTGTCTAAAATAAAATCAAAGCATGATAAACTCATAATTAAAAAATACAAAAAAAATCACAAAATCATATTTGTAATCCACATTCATGATAAAAAAAAATAGTCACAAAATTAAACTTACTTTCATTGCAATGATAAACCTGGTGATGATTTATGCTAAAAAAGATCAAACGTTCAAGACTCAAACGCACTGATGACACATCAAACTTGATCTACACATGTAAAATCAAAACAAAAAAAAACACAAAATCAAACTCGCTTTCTTAGACATAATGAATTTCATGGTGATCTATGCTAGAAAAGCTTGAACTTGTAGAGAGATGTTGGAGAAACTTGAACACACCAAATGATCATTAAACCTGATCTACATTGGAAACTCAAATTCATTGAAAAAAATGATAAAATATTCATACGTGTTGAAGACAAGTTGAATCCCATCTTAATAGTAGATGTGATGAAGAGAAATGATCAAGCTCAAGAGTCTTTTTAGATAAACAAAAGCATTGAAGCAAAAACATAGCGAAGAGAAGCAATTGTGCCTAATAACATTTTGAGTGGAAAAAAAAGAAGTAAGAGATAATATTTTGAAAAAGAGCTTAAAGTGAATATGGAAAGAACTTAATGTTATGAGAAGCAGGCTAACATAGGGAACTTAAACCTTTTTAAGTCTCCCACCGTAGGAAACATAAGTGGTCCATGGGATATGAATTTTTTTTTTTGAGATAAGTATAGTTCCACCATAGATTTGCCTATATTATATTATATTTTTTTTATAAAAAAAAAAAAAAGAAATCTCCTCTTTCAATCTTCCTCTTATTGTCTCTGTTTCTTCCCCTCATCGCCATCACTGTCTTCCTCCTCCACTGTTGTCGCCACACTCACTCTTCTCCCTTTGCCACCAATGACAATGACTTCCGCAATGACGGTGACAAAGTTCTTCCCTCAATAGCCTCTCTTCCAAAACAAAGACTTTTGTCATCATAGACATACTTCGCTGCCATTTATACCGTCATGAAACTGACGCTTTGATAGTGGCTATCTGAATTCGCCCCACCAATCTCTCTCTATCACAGTTGCTTCCTTAATTCAACCTATAATTGATCTACAAATCAAAAACTCACACACAAACATATATGAGAAAACATACATCAACAACAACTAGATCTGGAAAAAAAAAAACCACACACGTATAATGGTTGAAGGAGGATGATGGAGGTTAATCTAGACCTGCAAGTTGTGTTAGGACTCCTCCTTAATTGGAGAGGTTCTAGAAAATTCTAGAGCTTTCTAGAAAAGTGTAGAATTTTCTAGAATGTCCTGGAGAACTCTAGAGTAGTGTAGAACTCTCTCGAAGCTTGTGGAAGAATGTGGAAACCTCTAGAATATTCTGGAGATGTGTGAAACCTTCTGGAACCTTATGGAAAAGTATGGAATGATATGGAAGGGAGTAAAAACTCCTAGAATGTGTGGAGCATTCTAGATAATTAATCTCCACCTTAAGATACAAGTAATCTCCACCATTCATTGTGGAGGTGGAGTAACATAAATAAGGGTATGAACCTTTATTCCTAACCATCCAAGACAAGAGTGAATCCACTTCTTAGAGTGAGAAAGCTAGGAAGTTAGAGAGTCTCTTTGAGAGAGAAGATAAATAACTTGAGAAATCTCTATCCTCAAGCTTGAATGAGTCACCGTAGAGTGAGTCAATTTTGTAAACATATATTTGTAATCCTACCATTCTTTTGTATAGTGGAAGAATCTCCATTTTGGAGAATTATAATCGTGTGCTCCCATTACTATCTTTAATTACTAAGTGTCTATCTTAACTTCACGAAATGGAAAAGTCCGAATTTTCCCAACAAGTTGTTGTTGAGGACATAGAAGCCATTGTAGACCCAAACTATGACGATGCTGGCAAGGATAAGTGTGACAATGCCAACGAGAAGGAGATACATCGGACCTGCGATTAAAGGGGATCTCTTTTTTTTTTTTTTAAAAAAAATCTAGTGTATACAGGCCTATGGTAGTCCAATACTTATCCTAAGAAACGCAAACTTTCCATGACTATAATTTTTTTCCCATGGTGGGAGACTTAATTGGCTCTCCCTCATTAAACTACTTCAACGTCACGATTAAAATGGGCGTGAATGTGAAAATTTGAGGGGAAAACGTAAAGAAGCTAAACATGAAATAAATGTTTTAGTAAAAATTATCACTGTGCACAATTTAACCAAATTTAGGAAAAGTTACTGTTGAAATTCCTAGCTAAAAATCATATTAATGTTTTTTTAACAAAATTACAATTGTGATTGAATTCGTGAGTTCTGGTGAGTGTATAAATTGTGCTTCAAATTACATTCAACTCCCTATTCTTTTCAAGCCATTATCATTTGGTATGTAGTTATTCTTCTGAAGTTACATTTTATTGGTTCTCTCAAGTTAATTTTAAATTCTTGCTATATGGTTGTTCTCAAATTACAACGTTTTATTGTTGTAGGCAGAAAGAAAAACATAAGATTAGAGGATGATGTCACTATTATATGTTATTTATTCTTGAAATGACTATAAAAAAATTTAATTTAAGCATGCTTAACAATTATGGAAAGATGAATTGAAAAGGATATTTGAAATAACTAGAAGTTCTTTAAAAAGAATAATAAAAGAATAACATTTTTTCTTCTAGGGCATACACATCATCTTCTAGCCTAAAAACACCAATAAGTTTTGAATATGACCCAACATCATCATTGGTTCATCCATTGTTGTCAAAGTCGAGTATCCACTTGTAAATTCATCCAAATTGACATATATAAATGAAGTTAAATTGATTGTGAAAACATTTTTTATGAACTCAAATAAACTCATGTAGAATTGCTCAAAATCATGAGTTCATGTCCAAGTTGGTGAGTTCACCCCTGCACTCCATTTTAGAGCGTTGTGGCTCTTCATCTCCTCCAAGAATAATCTTATCGCGACAAAAAACGTGTTTTCAACAAAAATGCAATAAATCATGAAGTGACATGTTTATTGATTGTAAACATTGCAACATGTGGCACATGTTGGTATAGTTTTTTTTTTGTATCCATTGGCGTTCTTTTCTTATGCCCTTGTTTTCCTTCTATATGCCATGAAAGTGTTTTTTATCCCACTTTTAATTTTCTTTACCATTCTTACATATCACTCATTCAATTTTGATTTTTTTTCTCTTTACAATGTTAGGATATTTCTCAAATTTTCAACAATTGGAGGAACATTGCCTTCTTGTTTATAACTTTCAATTGTTACAATCTATTATTTTTGGAGGACCAATATCATATTTAACCCATAATTAAATAAAGAACATTGCACGCATTAGAAAAACAAATTAACTGCAAACAAAAATTGATTAATTTCCACTGTGTATTTCGTCTTGAATATACAACGAAAGCTTGTTTAATTTTGTATTACGATTAGTTTTTGTTATGTATTTAGCCATTTAGGGTTCATTTGGGAAAATAATTTAATTAAGATTTTTTCCAACAAGTTTTTAATATATAAAAGCTTGTTATAAGCACTTAAAATTAAATAATGATGCTAACCAATATTTTCTGAAACGATTTGGTGACTACATGCAGGTGCCAGAAAGGATCAAAATGCATATTTGGATAGTGTCAAGGAACTTGCTTTTACTAATGTCCAGAGATCTCAAAGGCATATATGGGAGATAATGAGGTGTGCCCAATGAGTTTTGGCACTCTAGAAACAATCATTCATCTTATGAGGGATTGTCAGAAATCTAAGGAAGTGTGACTATCACTTCTGATAATAATGTATCGCAAAATTTTACTCTGGAAAATATTGTTGACTGGGTGAGCTTTAACATCTCAAAAGATGCTCATAGGCATGCAAACTGAGAGATTATTTATTTATTTATTTTATTTATTCACTTTGGTGTTTTGTGGACCAGGAGAAAATTAATATTTGGCAGGTCACCCAGACTGAACTTGGCGGCACAAGGGAAGGGTTGCAACTTGCTTAGAGAATAGCCGTGGAAAGTGATTTGAAAGTGGCTATTCACATGATAAAATGTTGGATGCCTGGAGTCTCACACATCTCAGAATGTTTTTAGGGAAGCAAATCAACCACCAGAATTTAAGTATGTTCCAGTTTTCTGAATTTGTTATTGTATGTTGACTTTGGAGTATCCTCTTACAAAGGTTTCTAGTTAATTAGCCCCTCTTGATTTTTTTTATTTTAAAAAAACAATTAAATAAACTATTTGCATTTGAATATACATGTTGATAAATGTTTATATAATTTTAAAGTGTTTGAATTAAGATGTTGTCTCATTTTAAAAGTTAAACAAGATCAATCATGATTATAGTATGAAAACCCTATCTAAAAAAAATCACCCAGCACACCTTTTTTAATTATAAAATAAAGGTTTTAAATTTGTGAATTTTTTAGCTGTAGGGAAGAAATGCTCTAACTCAAATAACAAATGCCTCTAAACACTTACAATTAATGTCTAAAATTACACGTTTCAGTTTAAAAGTTACGTCTAAAGTCAGTTTAAATAAATATTTTAATTATTTTAAATAAATCCAATTTTTAAATAGTAATATCTCAATATAAGATTATTTTTAAAAAATTAAATTAATTTAGTTAATAATATTAAATTTATTAGTAATTTATATTATTTTTTTAAAAATTATTGAATTCTCTCTTTCTGTTTATTTAATTATTTTTTACCTAATTAATATGTATTAGTGTTTTTCTTTCATTTTAAAAAAGAAAATACATGTATCTTTTCAATTCATATGATTTAACAAAAGGAGTCCTCGTAAGAGAGAGAAACAAAATTGAAGAAAATCTCTTCCCTCCCCTCACCTCTGGTTGCAGTGGGAGCGAGAAGAGAACAGGGAAAACAAAGAAGCAGTGTTGTCACCACTCACGCGCGCACGCACGCACCATGCAGTAGGTGTGGTGTGTCTCTTTATAACTTTGGTTGCTGCGTTCATAACTCACAACGGCATTATTAAAGGCAGCATTGGAGGTGATGGTGAATGAATAAGGATTTGGGCGGTTGCTGGTGCTATGCCTTTGGATTTGGATTGATATGTATCAGAGCTGCATTGGCTCACACCGCCTCGCATACCGCTCTCAGATATCGAACCTGGTCAAAGCCGGTCTCATCAACCAAGCCATCCACCTGTTCGACCAAATGACCCAATCAAATTGCCGCGTCTTCAGCGTCGACTACAACCGCTTCATTGGCGTCCTCCTCCGCCACTCCCGCCTCCACCTCGCCCACCACTTCTACCGCCGCCACGTCATCCCCCGCGGCTTCTCCCTCCTCCCCTTCACCTACTCCCGCTTCATCTCCGCCCTCTGCTCCGCCCCCAACAACATTAACCTCCCCCTCATCCACAGGCTCCTCCTCGACATGGACGCCCTCGGCTTCGTCCCCGACATTTGGGCCTTCAACACTTACCTCAACCTCTTATGCCGCCAAAATCGCTTAGAAACCGCCCTCGAACTCTTCCACTCCATGCCCTCCAAGGGAAGAGACCCCGACGTCGTTTCCTACACAATTATTATCGACGCGCTGTGCAGAGCTAAACGCTTTGACGAGGCTGCTAGGGTTTGGCGTCGTTTGATTGACAGAGGGTTGAACCCTGATTATAAAGCCTGTGTTGCTCTTGTTGTCGGGTTGTGCGGTGGGGGGCGCGTTGATTTGGCTTATGAGCTTGTTGTTGGTGTGATCAAGGGTGGGGTGAAGGTTAATAGCTTAGTTTACAATGCTTTGATTGATGGGTTTTGTAGGATGGGGAGGGTTGATAAGGCCATGAAGATCAAGGCGTTTATGAGCCGGAACGGGTGTGTGCTGGATTTGGTTACTTATAACACACTGTTGAATTACTGTTGTGATGAGGGGATGGTGGATGAGGCCGTGAGGTTGGTGGAGACCATGGAGAGGAGTGGGGTGGAGCCGGATTTGTATAGCTATAATGAGCTGTTGAAGGGTTTTTGCAAGGCAAATATGGTGGATAGGGCTTATTTGATGATGGTGGAGAGGATGCAGACCAAAGGGATGTGTGATGTTGTTTCGTATAATACTGTGATCACGGCGTTCTGTAAGGCACGCCAGACTAGGAGGGGCTATGAGTTGTTTGAGGAAATGTGCGGGAAGGGGATTAGGCCGGACATGGTGACATTTAATGTACTTATAGATGCATTTCTGAGGGAAGGAAGTACCCATGTGGTTAAGAAGCTGCTTGATGAAATGACAAGGATGTGTGTTCTTCCCGATTGTATATTCTATACGGCAGTAGTTGATCATCTGTGCAAGAATGGGAAGGTTGATGTGGCTCATAGTGTTTTTTGTGACATGGTTGAGAATGGGGTAAATCCAGATGTCATCTCTTACAATGCACTTGTAAATGGGTTTTGTAAGGCTTCTAGAGTTATGGATGCCATGTGCCTATTTGATGAACTGCAGAGCAAAGGTTTGTACCCTGATGGGGTAACTTACAAGTTGATAGTTGGAGGGCTTATAAGGGGAAAAAAGATTTCACTGGCCTGTAGGGTCTGGGATCAGATGATGGAGAGAGGTTTTACACTTGACAGACATCTCTCTGAGACTCTAGTCATTGCCATTCAATCAAGTGATGGCACAACATGACACTAGTTTGTGTTTTGATCCTCTCAAATTCATCACACCTTTCTTTCAAATGGGAAACCTGACTTAAAAAGTTTTCTCTGGATACAATACACCAAGGCTTAGCAAACCTGACCTGACCTGACCTGAAACGTTATCTGCAGGTAATGACCTGAAAAGTTTTCTCTGGATATAATACACCTATTTTTATGGCGCTTGTGGTGCCATCCCATACCTTTATGTGTCTCTGTGCTCCTACATACTTATGTGCTGTATAACATACTTATTCACAGACCAGCTTCTTGTAAAGGATTCATACAGAGGACTGTGCTCTAATGGTTTCTTGCTACCAATGGAAGTAATGGTATCCAAGTTTTGTTTCATAATGTCAGCAGAGTGAACAGAGCATTCATTTACTTTTGGCAATTGTTATACATTGAGAGCTATGGATTTGTTTCTCACCCAGCACAACTAATTTCAGTAATTGATGATTTGGTTGGAATCACTCCAGCTGCCTATTCAAATCCCAGTTGTTGTTTCTTCAGATTTCATAGTGAGGGTGGCTTTGAGTTAGTCTTATGCTGTCTTCATACTATTTGAGTCAATCTTTGACCAGTGGCAGCTCAATTCAGATTGATTCATGTCCTGCCTTGCATAGCAGAAAATCAATGAACATTTTATGGTTCTAATTATTAATAATAGTATAGCACCCTTCTAAGGTTAACAACTCCTTAATGTTGGTAAAACATTGTCTTGTTTCATCAAGATGAAGTTTGTGGTTGCAGTGCATAGTTTGAACTATGAAGATATGGTTTCATTGGTGATCTCACCTTGGTGTGGCTTATGCCTAGTGCCTTGCTATATCCTAGCAAATTGTTGAACAATAAACTCTGGAACCTTTATTAACAGATCATCGGTTTACTATTTGTGTCTATGTCTAGACATGTAACTCAGTGGAGAATTGTGGATGTGGAAAAAAGATTCACTAGGTAGCCTTGTTAGGTTTCAAGATTCAAATTTATTAGTTTCTGAAAAGCTGTGATGCTGGCACAAGTTATGTATTGCTTCTGAGATTTGGATTAGCAACAAGAATATGCATATTTGTAGGATTATACTGTTACAAAATTCAACTTGTCTGACCTTTATTAGCATTATTTTCTGGTAAGTTATGATGCTTCTGCCTGTATCTGCAGCATGGAACTTCAAGCTTTTCCAAAGAAATGTCACCATGATCATTACATTTATCCGAAGTATGTTTCTACTCCTTTAATTTCAGCGCGTTCTTTTATTAGAGAACCATGACATATAATATGATTTTGCCACTTTTGCTAACCCCTATATGAAAGAAAACAAACAATACAATGTAAGAAAAAAATGGATGCATGAATCATTTAAAGGTTGCATAGTGTTTCTGAAGGTTGCTGAATCAATGGAGACTGACTGGAAACTGCCTTATCTTATGTTACTTAATAAATTTTCACTTTTGTGGGTGGGATAGTTTATAGTGCATTTATGCTGGAGAATCTTATATTAAAATAACACTTTCTGTAGTTGTTACATTTAGTTTGATAGTGCCACAGATGTGTATTCTCTGTAGTTGTGCTGAACCTAAGGAGTCAGAACATGGTTTCACTGGAACTTTGATTATATGTATTGTTTTGCATGTTATCAATCCCCATACCTTACATATGAAATAAAATAAGTTCCTTAGTCTTTTTTTTTTATATAATGATATTAATGTACCCTGGTTAATTGTATGCTAGTATTTCCTTGCCAATAGATTCTACCCAAGATAATGTTGCACCTTGGAACAGGACTAGCTGAAGGACAACCACAACCAGCACAACTAGCAATTTGCAGATTGGTTTGATGGAAAATTGGAGAAGAAATAAAAAGAACAAAGGAGGGCAAAGAGAATGTACAGATGAAGGATATACGCCTGGATTCTTGATGATTTCCAAATAGAAATGAATCATCTAGGGTCCACCATCCAAGCAACTTCTGGAGTATGACAGAAAAAATGGAAATAGTTAAGAAAATGCCATGTTGGTGGCTAAATGTCAGCAAATGTGGCGTGTATTAGGAAACTAGTTTCAAACTGCTACATTTTAGAATTAGTTTGGAAACTGGGTTGACAAATCTTTTCTTCATTCATTCACTCACTCTCTTCCATTGTGTATTTCTCAAAGATTTTCATTTCAATAACAAATCTTTCTCTAACATGTGGTATCTCAAGTTCTTCATTCACACATATTACACCAATTATAGAAACTCTTAACCTAGTTTTATTGAAAAATCCACTTCTAATATAATCCCAGGTCATCAAAATGAAACTGGACTTCAGCTTGCCTGAATATAGGATTTTAGAAGAAGAAATGGATTTTTCCCTCTGGTTTTGAACATCGTTAGACCAGGAATAACCAGTGGCAGCCTTATCTTGCATTTGCAAGAAGAGGCTTATTCCACAAGTTGAACTTGTGATTAGTTATTTACATTCTGTGCTAGTGGCGTAAACACTAACAACCTATTAAATTATTAATATTATGTTCAATTGAAAGCTTCTACTTGCAATAGTTTTTTACTGTCCTAGGTAGCCTTTTGCTCTTTTGAACTAGGTTATCCGATGTAAGAATGGAGGAGTTAGAATGCTAACTATTGACATTTGATCATGAAATCTTAGTAGTTTATGGGTTTGGCTGATCACATTACTTACATCTGTTTTGGGGTGACGTGGAGTAAATGGAAGTGTTGAAAAGAAACAAAATGGAGACTCACTTGCTGAACCGTGGCCTGTCTGCATCTGGGGACTGTTAACAATACATCTGACCAGATCTTGGAAAATATAGAAAATTTGAAGTCAACAAAAGACCAACATCCATCTCCATTCCAAAATTTGAAGAGAAAATTTCTTACAACTATTGAATTGAGGCATTTACTACAGTGACATGAGCCTGGGGAATTGATGTTAGCCAATGAATCACAAACTTTTGTGTAGTTGTTTTGTAGCTATTGCATTATTTTGCCTTTGAACTTTGTTTTTTTTTTTTTTTTTTGAGAGAGAGAGCGCCGTGTGAGGGTGCTGTTTGACTGATCTGTTGAAAATTATAGCCTCCTTCAGTTGCTGGAAAAGTTAAAAAAATGCTCAAGCGCCTGAAGTTCATCAATGTAATTTAAGCTGCCACCCATAAAATGAGTTTGTTATATTATGGGCATATATACCTTTCATTTTTGCCAATTTTGAAATTGTTTCATATACTTGTCTCTTTTTTATGAAATGAGTATGTTTAGGCTGTTGTTCTTATATTCTTATATTTAACACATTGCTTTATTTATTTAAGCTGAAAATATTGATTTCTTTTTAAATTGATCGAATGTTGACTCATAAGTCATAACGAGTTCCTCTCTTCAATCGGCTGTTCTTAACTTTTAAAGTGTGCTAGAATTCGCAGTCTGTATTTGGGGTCCACGTATTTTGGACCAAAGTAGGGGAAAGGTATCTTCCGCAGTCTTGTTTGTGTGAATGTAAATTGTGGTACAAGAAACTGAAAGTGCTTTAGACTTAAGTTAGAACGTATGTTTTCCCCTTGCATGATCAGGTCTTTTCCCTAACATTTACAATTTGAAGGGGATTTTATAATAAATTTTGAAATCTTCATAGTCCAAGAATCCATGCCACCTGTAAATTCACACAAGGTCTTGTTCTCTAATGTGGATTCAAATTCTCTATACTATAGGACACTAATAAGCTCGGCAACTCAAGTCTAAATTTCACACATCCACTCCAAGGCTTGAGCTAAGCATAGCATCCATAAGTGATACATGATATCACTTTCGGGTGTTAAATGTTTAAAATAAAGAATTGAAACATTTTGCCCCACATAAGTGGCTTATGTTTGATTCTTTGCCTTTATATGAATCATCCTTGAAGTTCCCATGAAGTCATTCTCATTCCCTTAATATGCTTTAATTTTTGTTTTAGGCTTGATTTGTCCTCGTTTTTCCATTAGCTTAATAACATTCTCATATCACTGCCTTTCTGTTTCTCATACATTTTCGCACAACCACACCATGTCTCGTCGAGAAACCAACCCTCATTTTTCAAGATCATCACAGCCTGAATATATAGATGATCGTGATACCGAACCTTATCCACTTGTGCCACGCCGAAAACGCCGAGACCAACCATCCACACAAGTAGCTCCACCTATACCAGTTGCATTGCCAGCTGAGCATGAAGATCGTGTTCCATTACGAACACGACCTCAGCATGAAGACCATGTTCCATTGCAACCTCAGGTAGAAGATCATCCACACCCACCACCACCTATTCTCCAAGAACCTCGCCGTGGCAAGCAAAGAAGTCCACGTAGACAGCCAACAAATCAAGGTTTCCGGCCGGTTAAGTCAAAGGTAAATTTTCAAGAACCACCTCCCTCGGCTGATGTCCCTCCACTGCTGCCACCGCTGAACTATCCCCCCGAGCATCGGCACCAGCCACGCCGCGATCCCCGCCTCAGCGGTATAAAGTTGCCCAAGGAGCAAAAGTCTCAACCCTTGACATGGTTAGGTGCTTGCTTGTGTGTGATATTTTGGCTTATCATAATCATAGGAGGCTTAATAGTCCTTATAGTGTACTTTGTATTTCGCCCCCAAAGTCCTCATTTTGATGTGTCTAGTGTGACCTTAAATGCTGCATACCTTGACCTTGGATACCTACTCAATGCTGATCTAACCATGCTGGCTAACTTCACAAATCCAAACAAGAAGGTGCATGTGGACTTCAGCTCAGTGATCATTTATCTCTACTATGGAAGTACCCTTATTGCCACTCAATATGTTGAGCCTTTCTATGCTGCAAGGCTTCAATCAAGGTTTGCATATATCCACATGGTCTCTAGTCAAGTTCAGCTGCCATTAAGAGAGAGCCAGAGGCTTGTGAAACAAATGGAAGGCAATGGCGTTATGCTTGAAGTGAGGGGAGTTTTCAGGGCAAGGTCCAAATTGGGAACCATCTTAAGGTATTCATATAATCTTTATGGCCGTTGCAGTGTCATGCTAACACGCCCTCCTGATGGTATTTTGCTCAAAAAGAAATGCAGAACAAAGCGCTGAAGCAATAATTTAGCACCACAGATGATGATTCTATATGTCATTGGTATTCTTTTTTTAGTCCTTGAAAATTGGGGGGTTTTGGTCTTTCTTAATTTGCCTTTTCCTCCTGAAAATAACAAACATCTTTGAAGGTTAGCCTCTTTTTTCCCTCCCCCACCACTACATGTAGTTTTGTTAAACCACAAATTTGTATCTTATTTTTTTTCTTCTCGAGAATTATTAGAGAATATTTATTATAAATTAGTAACAGCTTCTTTAACATTAGTTCATACTATTAAGTAGTAGTAGTTTCTTAAGAGTGTGGGGCTTTTTAAGTTTTCACGCCAAGTATGATCAATGGCCAATAAATATCACGCTTTTTTAACTTATATCAAGATTTGTCCTAAAAAGTCAAATGCTTATACATTACATTTTATCGTCCCAAATTGCACAGCGAAAAATTAAAGCATGCTTCAAGTTTAATTAATGCTCCACCATCATGACTCCGCCACTGTTGAAAGTTCACACTGCATGCTTTAGCGTTTTTAATTTCACATTTAGAATATGATTTTTAAAAATTAATAATTATAACTTTCACGTCTCAAATGCGATTCTTTTATTCTCCATGTTTCCAAACATGTTAATCTATACATACATGAGCAACAACATCTTTGGTGTTGCGCTAGGACTTGAAATGGGTCATCAAATATGTTTAGAACATTACTACCAGTTTAAAAAGATTGTTCCAATTAACATAACATATTAATTGTTAACATTTGCTTATATAAAAAAATTGTTCCAACAATGTCTACAACTAAGAAGCAAAATGAAAACAACATATCTTGCCATTAAACAAACATATGTCGACTAGATTACAAGACATGATTTTTCTTAGTCACACCACTAATTTAGTTTTGTCGTACTTAGGTCCAATTTTAGTTAAACCCGTATATTTCCATACTTCTTCAAATCTAATGCCATCAAAGTTTAAGACTGAGTGAAGATCTAACCCAGTTGAGGAACACCCCCTTAATATGCAGTCTCTTTTAGAATATTTGTTCGACACCTTCCAATAAAATGTCTGGATCTAATCGGTACAAAAGCAAAATAAAGGTAAAAAGAATCATAATTTTATTTGTAAAATTGTATTGAATCTATTTGATAATAAAACAAAAAAGAGGGACAATTAAATGTCGTCCAACGACGTTGAGACCGCTATAGTTTCTAGAGATTTCACATGTTGAGTGGTTGCCCGACCCACTTGTTCCACCTGTTCCAATATAGACTTGCTAGGGAGACATTGACGAATACATAGATCCCCCAAAAGCCAATTTGTTCAATGTAAGAAACGTCCATACAGAAGCCGACAATGTTGTAACTCGATTGACAATTAGGCACCGACCCATAAAAATGCACTATATTGAGCAGATACAGAAACCAGGGTTACGTTTACTGTAATGTAATGACAGTGTATTTGTTTATTGCTTTCATGAAATGTCCATTCAAAACAACCAAAGTGCAATAGCAAGCTACTCAAGCCGGAAGCAGGTGCAACATGATAATGCTGGGAAACGGCTCACCTGAAGTGAGAAAACCTATAAAGTGAATAAGTGAAGATGCATTTTATGTCAATTAGAATTGAAGTGTTTGATGAACTTAACCTATTTTAATTCAAGCGAGAGCACACCCTCACTTGTATACTTCATACTTCAGACCACCATGGTTGCATTCTAAGAGATGGTGGAACATGTTGATGGTATAAACTACAACTTTGTAACATTAATTTGAAGAAATTAACATAAATACACAAAAGAACATAAAAAAGAAGAGAAAAGAAAATGCCCAATTATAATAGAGGTTCGGAAAGTTCCATTTCGTTAGAAGCCTCCTGTTGTGTATCGGGTCGCTGCTGAAATCCAACAAAGTCCATGCCGAGCCACTGCCATGGCCAACATACATATCTAGGCCGATTATGGCTCCTTGAATCTTCCCTGTTCTCAAACTCTTCGAGCTGATGAGTAAGCTCCTCTACTCTGTCTCTTAGTCTAGATGACCTCAAGTCTGCTAACTTAAGAGACTTTTCTGCTGCATCTCTGGCTGCCATGGCAGCAGCAGCTGTTTCTTCTTTGAAATTTAGTTTCTTCTCTGATTCTAACATGGATTGCTTTGCCTCTTCAAATTCCTGCTTAAGTGCTGACAACTGCAGATTTGCAGACAGCAATTATCACTAGGAAAATTCGATGAAAACATACAATAGCATTGACAAAAAATCCACCAACGGGTGGCTTTCTATGATCTCAACTTAAAATATCAACTTGCTGTAGTTACAGCAATTTTTTTTTTCAGTGAGATGATAATGCTAGAGAGCCAAGGGATTGCAGTAACGGAATTCATGGAAAAAGGATGTCAATAGTAGTAGATATAAAACCAGCTTTCAACTAAAAACTGAGAAGCTGTTTGGTTTGAGAAATCAGAAAACAAAGTGAAAATAAGGTAACATTCTTATAATCAAAAGTAAAAAGCAGAAAACATTTTCCCAAACCAAACTGATTACTTAAATTCTTGGGATAATTAGCTCATGACGTGGTGTACTAAAGTGTTTACGGAAACAGAATCTAGAGTTTGATTTTTGTAGTCCCCATTCTTCTAAATAAATTTCAGCTCAAGGTAGGACAAGTGATAGCTCTTAGGTATCAGAGACATGACATGCAGAAAAGGGACAATGAATGGAGGAATAGGAGAATCTAGAGGAAGAGGACTTTCACTCCAGCCACGGCCTCATGAACTATTCTTATTGGTCATTATGAAAAGAATGCATTAGCTTGCCTTATGCATATTTATACACACGAACATAACATCTCAGCGGGTAGCATTAGCAGCCGTTCTAACCATCCAAACGACTAACTGGACTCAGTCACAACAAACCAATAACTACTGCTATTCATGTGATCATTCAGCTCTTCTCCCTGAGATTCCTATTGGTGAGCCTGCACGCTATCCACACTATAGGCCCAAAGGGTTCTTTCCTGAGGGGACACATTAGATATATAAAATCATTCATTTGCTTCCACCCAATATCTAAAGCTTTTGAGATAGTTGGTTCATGACCACTAGCAACCAGCTACTAGCTAAATGTATTTAGAGCCCATTTGTTTTAATGTTGAGTGGAATTGATCTTGATAAAATTAATTTGAATCAATGAACATAATTAGGATGTGTGTCCAAATTAATCTGTCATAAATTTACATTGGGACATGTGTTTTTCATTGAAAAGTGCAAGAATTAATTTTTCACACCAAAACAAGTGGGCTTCATGAAATGCAAATTTTCAACTCCGCAATTCATCATTGCACAATCAAAGTTGGACTTAAAAAAAATAATAAATCAAAATTTAAAAACATTAAACTCTAAGAATACTTGGGCACAACTGAAAATTTCTTTTTGGTCACATCCTCCAAATATAGAAAACGTGTCAACAAATATTGGTAATGAATAACATACCTGTGCCACAAATTCCTGTTCGACGCCTCTGCCTGCAGCAGCTTCTTGCTCTGCTGCCACTTTCCATCTGTTAATTTCTTCTTCAGCGGCAGCAATGTCCATCATTAGTCCCTCAATCTACATTACAAATAGGCCAAGTTGTTACTTTGTGACAGAGAAGTACAAACAATCAAATGTCCCTTACAAATTATCCACAGCCTAGGATACACAACAAAATTCTATGTTCTACAATATACAAATATTAAAGATAAAACTGTCCATGGTTAAGGAACTAGATCAAATTAAAATCACAAACAAATTTAGACTTACATTTTCATTTGCCACTCTCTCCTTCTCTTCAAGTTCCTCTACCCGATGCATTCTATGGTCAAGCTCCTTGGCCTGAGCTTCTACATGCTGCTTAAGTAAGCTCAACTCTGCCCTTAATGCAGTTAAGCAATATGCAAAGAAAAAAAGTTATGATGTCAACACAACTGCAAATTGCAAATACGCAAGCAACTATGCATTTAATTCTGATGTTAAGTACCTTAATTCACCCACAGTATGCTTCAGCTCGATGATCTCAAGCTGAGATGCCTTAACAACATCCTCCAAAGCACCAGCCTGCATGCATGCACAAAGAATTCATTGACGGGTCTTCAAAATGCAAAGTACGATGGGAACAAGTTTCATTAAAAACTAGGAAGAGAAACAAATGCTTAACCAGGGAGTATATTTCATCCTCTTCTTTTTCCGTTGTATCAGACTTGTCATTTGAAGCTGCAACTTTCCCATCTCCAAGAAGCTTACTGAATTTGAAATCTATCCCAGCCTCTCTCAACCCATTCTCTGCAGCTTGAAACAGCTCACTCTTTCTAGAAGACGGATCAACTGCCACCCTCTTAGACAAAGCACTCCTAAGAAAAGAACCAATTTGATCCTTCTCCCTAACTAACCGAGCCAACGTCTCATGTAAACTCTTAATCTCACGATCCTTCTCCTCAAGCACATCCTTAGCTTTCTGAACAACAATCTTGGTCAACTCATATATGGACTCCATACCAGCCAAAGAGGCACGAATATTCTCCTCAACATCCGTTTCTTGCGGGACAAACAACGATTCAGACAGCTCTTCGGTGCTACCGTGGTCAATTATCCTAACAACATTGCAAATCTGGTTGTGAATTTTGGAAACAAAACTCAACTGATCAATCAACAAAGGCCTCTGCGATTCCATCCGAGATTCCAACTTACTCAACTTCTCCTCACACTCACCAACAAACTCCTTCAACTGCAAAGCCTCACTTTGCTCCTTGCTCAAATTCTCCGAAACCTCATTCAGCCTCTGATCCCTAACAGCTAAATCCCTCTCCAAATCCTCAACAGTTGAAACCTTCTTTGCAACCTCATCCCTCAAGCCACTGATCGTGGCCTCAAGCTGAGAAACCTCAATGGCAATCTCGTAATTCCGCTGCTCCATATGCTCCCTCGCCTCGTTCCTAGCCTTCGTGGTCGCCTCGTTCTGCTTCAAAAGCTCCTCCACGATCTCATTCGCGCGCTTGATTACGCCGTACGCCACCGCCGCCATGCCGGTGTATTTCTGCGAACGCGGCAGCGGCAGCGTGTTGCCGGAGAAGCTGCTCACCTTCGCCGAGATCTTCTCCATGCCGGTGACCATCATGTGGCTCGAATTCCCAATCTCCGATCGCAGCGCGTCGCGTTCCTTCGCGGTTTCTTCTAATTGCGTCGCCGTCTCCTCCTTCTCCCGAATGGCGTCGTCTCGCAGGCGACCGAACTCATCGCGCTTCTTTATGGCCTCGTGTGCCAGCGCCTTCAATCGGTTGAACGAAACCTGCAATTCTGACTTCGTATTCTCCGCAGCAACGCGCGCTTGCCGCTCCCGATCGAGCTCCGCGAGAGCCTCCCGGAATTTCTCGACGGAGACGTCTTCCGGCGAGGGAGGCTTCGTGGAGGTCGGAATCGGATCGCCGCCGTCGTCCTCGACGTCGCTGAGCACCGCATCGGCATCTAGGTCGCCGGTGCCGGCCATTTAATTTAATAGCATATATATGAATGTGATAAACCCTAGAAATTGGAGCGAACCAACAACATGGGAGTATAAAGTGGGAACTCTAATGAAATGTGATTTTGTCTTAGGTTGCTGATGATTGATGAAGAAACACCGCCACACCGTACCTACCAGTCAGCCTCTGAAGAATTTCGGATTGATAATTAAGAATTTATCTATTTTTTGTATTTCAATTTCAATTAAAAATAAATAGTGCTGCTGTGGTGTTAAAATAAAAATGATTGTTTATCTCGTTTTAAATTGATGAATGTGTAGGTGAAGGAAATAAATAAAAATAAATTTAGAAAAGAAAGGAATATGGGTGGTGATTGGACGGGCCTGATTTAGGATTGGGGAAGTGAAGATGGCAATGGTAGGCGTGAGGGCAGGGGATTGGATTCATGGTCGGTGGGACAAAAAGGAACCAAACTTCGTGTTCCTTGATGCCACGGAACGCATAATCATTATACAGTCAATATCACTGTAAAATAGGATTTTAGTCCTTTAGAGACATCAGATTAATGGATGAAATATTTAAAAATATAATTTATAAAAAAAATCTAAATATATGTAATAATAACGTGATAAGTTAATGAGAAGTGTATATATGCTGTTAAGTCATTTATTAGCGTAATTACTTAACAAAAGAGACTTTAGTGGAATTATAAGATATTATGCTAGTAACTAGATTTCATCCTTCTATGGTGCGTGTGGAGTCACAGCTAGAGAGATAAAATAAGACCTGTTAAAATTAAATTAAAATCTTAAGTGCTTTCATTAGAATAAAAATATTCTTAAATCCTATGTAGCAAGAACAGATCCAATAAAATAGAGTTAATAAGTCAAGTTAAGTTGTTGCATTAAAGCCCTTAATAGTGTGATTGATTTAATTAGTTTGGTTTACGAGGTATTTCTTGAAAGTTTCGGTCCTTTTGAACACGGGACTCGTCAACATAGCAAAATGTATATTGGCATTTCTTATCAGCTGTAAATATTTACGTGATAACACCAACTTTACGGAGAAGGATCGAGGAAAAACACAAGTGACTTCCACTTTCTATTGAATGAATGAATGAATAAATAAAAAGGCAATTTCTTGTCTCAATTTGCTAATACCATTCCAAATTGACAAATATATATATATATATATATATATATATATATATATTGCTTACTTGTAAACGTTCTATTCATTTACTTATTGAATGCCGATGTAAACAAAGCCTCTCAACTAAAGTGTTAATTAATTTGTCCTGGAGTATGATTTTAAGGCTTTTCACATATTTTAATATAGATAGAGTATATATAAATTCTTTAGGCTAGATTGAATAGGAAGAAAAGATTAATCAGTTGTTGTTGACTTGACCTTTCTAGCTAGTTTCCTTCCAACAGGAGCTTTCTTAATTCGTTGTCCTCTTCCTTCTATTTAGTTCAACAAGGAGAAGCTATTCTACTTGACGCGATTAGCGTGAGACATTAATTAACATCCAGCGTGTGTTGTTAATTCTCTCACAATTCATTTGGAATTCTTGTGTGGAAACAATGCTTCTAGAGGTATGGAAAAAAAAAATGTTCTGAGTTTTAAGTTTCATTGTAGCATTTGAGGAAAGGTTGATACTGTCATCATTTGTGGAAAGGTGTCATTTGATTCAGTCATCATTGCTCCATAGTTCAGCGCCTCAGTTTACTTTTCTTTGTCTTCTCTTTCATATTTGCCAGTGTCTTTTTTAGGCCTTGAAATTTCGTGAACAAATTTTCGTATGCATCATTTAGTTTTAGTTTCCCAGAATTTGTATTTTACTGCTAGTCAAAGTTGTATGGTTTGTTTTCTTATTCAGTGTTCCAGATTGGATTATCAGTGAACATATATATGCGATGCTTTTAGTTTAACATATTGTTTGCAATTGCAGCTAGAGACTTGGACAGCTTTGGTTGTTTTGTTTTTGCTTGTGTTGATTCTAAAGGAGTCGATCATGGGAGGTAAGAGTTCAAAACGGTCTGAAAGAAGGCATGTTTCATCATATGGATCTGCTGGTTCTTCATCTTCACGGGATAGCTATGGATACCCTCAATCACCAAATGCATACCCACAACAAAATCCTTATAATACGCCTCTTCACCACCGTGCACCAGCTCCATTCCACGACTATTCACGGCCAAAAAGGAGGTTAGATAGGAGATATTCAAGAATAGCTGATGATTACCATTCACTGGATGAGGTAATTGTTGTCATTTGCTTACTTATAATTGTGTTTTTGTCATTTGCTTAGGTTAGGTATAATTGTGTTTTTTGTGTATGAATATATGAGCATTTTTCCATCATTTTTGGTTTGGTCTGTTTACATCATTGACTTTTTGTGTTTGGTAAGAAAGGGGGTTAGGGACATAATGACATTGACTTGAACTAGTATATGTCTATCTACTTCTACCTGAACGGCATTGATATTTCATCAGTCAGCACAAAAGGGAGGAGAAGAAAGAAACAAAGGGAATCAGTTATGCTCTTTCTGAAATCAGACTTCAAATTTCTGCCTATGATGGTCCACATTGAAAATCGAAATATTGAGGTTCTTAAGTCTTAATAAGGATTCAGTCTAACAACAAACATGTTTCCCCACAGAAAAGAGTGTTAAAATCTGTGCCAGAACTGGACCACCAAATGGATCTTGTTTGGGGCTTTGGGGACCATGTTCCAGAAGAAAACAATGTATAGAAATGCTGAATTTTGCAAAAAAAATTGCGAAACCCTTGCTTAGAATTGCTACATTTTTACTACAAGTCCGAGTAAAACCTTTATATATACTTCTAACGTTTCTTTTAACCAGACCTTTATACTTCAGCAGATCTTTGAACTTGGCATGAGCTTTAAATCCAAGCCATAGAATATAGTTAAACAAGTTCAGCTGAAATGAAGTGGCCTAAGAAAAGCTGCTACGAAAAGAGACTACTGTCTCTCATTTTTATTGTTCTTCCTGATCATGCATGCATGAATCAGCAGAGCATCCCTTGATTCATTTAATAATATGAGTAGCAGTAAACACGTTATCAACCTCTGATATGTCCAAACTAGTCCAAGAGTGCAATGCAATAAGGTTGGTATGAGAAAATATTTGGATGAAGCTTACAGTAGATTGCTTTATTTTACTTTTTTTCTTTTCTCATAGTGCAACAAGACCAGCATGAGAAAATTCTTATTGGTTGTTTCACTCCCCAAATTTTCCATTCTTACGGTTATTACTCACAGAAGAACACCTTATTTTGTCAAATAATGAAATAATTTTGCACAGGTTACCACTGCTCTTTCACATGCTGGCCTGGAATCTTCTAATCTCATTGTTGGCATTGATTTTACAAAGAGCAACGAGTGGACAGGTTTTATCTCTTAGTCATATCTTGATGCTTGGATTTCTTGTAGTGAGTTGTTAATTAAATTTGCATAAATCACTTTGAAATCAGGGAAGAGGTCATTCAACCGAAAAAGTTTACATCATATAGGAAGTGGTCAAAATCCTTATGAACAAGCAATCTCGATTATTGGGAAAACTTTAAGTGTTTTTGACGAGGATAACTTGATTCCTTGTTTTGGATTTGGAGATGGTAATTCCATATATAAATCTTCATGCTTTCAGATTGCTTATGTTTCAAAATTGCAAACTTGATTGTGTTTCTTTCCTGTCTTTTTTCCTCTGTCAGCATCAACACATGATCAAGATGTCTTCAGTTTCCATTCAGATGAGAGGTTCTGCAATGGATTTGAGGAAGTTTTGTCAAGATATAGAGATATTGTTCCTCGCCTGCGTCTAGCAGGTGCTGCCTTCACCAATAATCTTACATTGCATTTTTGAATTAGGCTCAGCATGACTCGTTGCATTTATGTGACAGGACCCACTTCATTTGCCCCAATTATTGAGATGGCCATGACTATAGTTGAGCAAAGTGGCGGCCAATATCATGTCCTGCTAATAATTGCTGATGGACAGGTATTTTTAATACATATTTCACAAGATTGAAAAGAAGATTTCTTTAAACTAGTGCAAGCGTGCACCAGTCATCAAATGTTTCATTGGCAGTTATCACACTAACTATATGATTATGACTCTAAAGTATCATAGATTAAAAAAAAAAACTAAAATGCTATTGTTTTATGAAAGAAATTTTTTGTTTGGTTTCTTTTGTTAGTGATAATAATAAATATCTACCTTAACACATAAACATCTGGGCATTGATAGCTGCAGAAGAAAACTGTTAATTGTTAGATTAGCATAATATGTGTGTGAGTTCTGAACTACGTCTGTCGCCTACTTCACTACAATATTTTTCTATGATTAATTGGATACATGAATACATCTGAACAAAAGATGAACTTAAAATGCCCTTAATTTTGTCAGTGCTTCAACAATGACTAATATTTTACTGTAGAAATTCCTTTTTTTCTTGTGTATAAGATCTAAAAACTAAAAATATTGCAACAGGTGACCAGAAGTGTTGACACACAACATGGCCAGCTAAGTCCACAGGAAGAGAAGACAATTGATGCAATTGTAAAAGCCAGGTAAATTTTGTAGTTTTCTCTTTTCTGGATTGCCACCCTGCATTCTCTTACTCTCTTTAAATTGCAGTGAGTATCCCCTTTCAATAGTTTTGGTTGGAGTTGGAGATGGACCATGGGATATGATGAAGGAATTTGATGATAACATTCCAGCTCGAGCATTTGACAATTTTCAGGTTTGGTGTAATTCACTTAGTCCTATTGACTTGCCACATTTACTTCTTCATAGTCCTTCATATTAAGCTGAAATGTGAATATTTTATTTTTGGCTGCATGTAGTTTGTGAATTTTACGGAAATAATGTCAGAGAGTATAGACTCAAGCAGAAAAGAGAGAGAGTTTGCACTATCAGCTTTGATGGAGATACCTTCTCAATATAAGGCAACCATAGACCTTGGCATATTGGGGTAATAAATGAATATTATATAGAAAAACAAGGTACTTGTGGCCTATTATAGAAGATTTTATTAAGATATTAACTGAACTTGCTTCGTGTCTTCATTGATGAAAGTAGTGCACGGAGAGGACATTCAGCAGACAGGGTTCCTCTACCTCCACCTCATTATGAGAGCGCTTCCAGCAGCAGCACAATACCTCTTCCTTCAAACAGTTTTCAGCAGAGCACACCAACATATTATGATAATGTTAACGCAGAATCATCTTCAAGAAACTTATATGATAATAAGGTACTATTTAGACCATTCTTTTTTCAACTTAAGATGTGACTTTCATATAATCTCGAGACATATGACGTGATCATCATGATTCATGATGTTTCTGTGCACAAGAAGTCAACAATGGTTTACATATGACATGGTTAACCGCAGGTTTGCCCGATTTGTCTTACTAATGATAAGGATATGGCATTTGGTTGCGGGCACCAGGTAACAAGTTGAATTATATGCTACCGATTCATCTTGATGAATCTAAGACTATATGATTAGGACATTATATTAACTTTTCTTCCCACTGTTGTTATTTTCTCACATTTGGCAGACTTGCTGTGACTGTGGAGAAAACCTCGAATGCTGCCCCATTTGCCGAAGCACAATCACTACCAGAATAAAGCTTTACTAGTTAACCTTGCATTGCAGAAAAAAGGTTAGTTACGTTAATGTCATAAACTGAGTGCTTAATTGATATCATAAGTCAAAAACTAACGTGATATATCATAGGCAGGGTAGCAAAGAGAGGAGCAAGGTTAGCCAGGATCATGGTGGTAGATAAGTTTTTTAGATTTTTGCCTATCCAAAACTGCATATCGCAATTTTGAACAAAAATAAATAAATATGCCAGGGTAGGAACTAGGAAGAGTTGTGAATGCGCGTTGCCTCATTGTACATTTGAAGTTTGTGCGTCCCAATTAGGTTTCATGTTTTGATGTAAGTTGCTTGTAAAACATTTCTTAGGTTCTTTTAAGTATACTATTTGTTTTTGTTTTGTTCTTGTATTTAAATTATACACGTCTTGGTCTCACAGTTCATTTCTTTATGCCTGACAGTCATTGGTTTTCCTTTGACAAAATCACCATAAACAACAAAACACGACTAAATAAAAGAGCTTGTTTATTGTCATCTGTCACAGACTGACACACATTTGAAACTTGTAAATCACTAAAAAAACTCATGTTTTATTTAAATTTGAAACACAAAAGTGAATTTCTAAAGTCTAAATCAAATTATTTTAAAATTTTAAAATTTCAAACACAAACAACAAGAAAAAAAAGTTACGAAGAAAGAGATGCGCAATCATACAAAGACACGGTATAATTGTATAACAAAATCGAGCACAGCACAGATTGTAGTAAGCAATAGCCATAGATACCAAAATAAGAAGCAATGGGCAGTTTGTTCCACTGCCTTGCATTGCAAGTGTTGCAGTGTTCCCCGCAATTCAGGTATGAACTTTGGTAGCCGTTATTTCATTTTATCTCGAAGCGAAACTATGGAGTGCACGCACGATATATACAAATTAGTAAGTTATAATTTCCTGCAGAAAATGCAGAAAGAAAGAATGTCGCCAAAGGTTGCGTGATATCATCTACCCAATTATTATTTAGCACCACGTTTAAGTTCAAGTGTTTATTAAACTTCAAACTAGCAAACCAGATGGAGTCACAGTACGTCTACGTTACTATTACAATGCAATCACATAATGCATTTAGGATATAAAACTACATTTTTTTATCATCTCATTTTTATTTTTTTCAACTTTTTTTTATTACATCAGTTATTATATCTATCATTTTTTTATCTTCCTATCCTTCCCTGTCTCAATCCATCCCAAAATGAAGTGTAGGTATACATTTTTCCTGCATTTACGACGCTAATAATGCAAAACAAAAATTAGAGATTGGGATATGATAAAGGTATGGATCCAGATAAGATCTTATAATAGTATTCATTTTTATATTTTGATCATCATTCTTATATCTTTTGGTACTTATATATTCATGTTTGTATATGTGATCCACACTTTATTTATGTATAAGGTTAATAATTATAAATCAATAAAAAAATAATTACGATAAGATTTCATTCTTAGATAATCCAAACATACATAAGTAATATTAAAAAATAAACAAACATAACATTAAAATGTCTAAACTCAAGTCATCAATAAATAAAATTATAAAAATAATTATCTAACATTAATTATTAAAGTTAATATTCTAATTGCAAAATGTTGTGAATATATATTCGATTGTATCCCGTTTTAATATTGTGGGTAACTACCTATTCTACTTTATCATCTTGCTTAGAGGGGAAAAAAAGTATACTAGAAGAAGCAATCAACCACAATGTTTTACTAAAAGTTAGTAGGATGTTAAACATAAAGTTTGTGGGAGGAAAAAAATTTGTGAATATATATTTGTTTGTACTCCATTTTAGTATTGTGGATAATTACCTAATTTCGAGTGGACCAGTTCAACAAATATAATTGGTGAAGGATATGAGAATCATATTTTTTGTATTTATATGGGTTAAAAAATCTTAGAATAAATAATCATTTTTATCTTTAAATGTGTAATTTAATGAGTTAATTTTTGAAACTTTTGTATTTATAGGCATTGACTCAGTGTATTTTTTAGGAGGAAAATAAAATTCAGAAACTTTCAAACACTGGATCTCATTATTTACGCTGACTCACAATAATATATAGATATTAAACTTGGTCATATATATATATATATATATATATATATATATATATATATATATATATATATATCATTATCATAAAAATTAATAAATATGCAAGCCTTCACCTTAAACTAGTCACCTTATTCACCTGGTAAGACAGAAATTGAATTCTCTTAATAGTATTGAGTAACATGATATAATTATGTACATTAGAAAGAAAGAAAAATGACACAATTTTTTTATTTATCAAATAGAACTTATCAATCTATCATGATAGATTGTAGGATCCATATATATTATAAGGAATAATTTAATGATAAAGAAGGATAAAGATATACTTCTCCATTATATTATAATTGTCGTCCAAAAAAATTATCTTAATATAATAATTATTTTAATTTTTTAATTTAATATTAATTTTTTTATTTATATCTTTTATATATTAATAATGAATTACAAAATATAAAAATAAATTAATGACGATAAAATATTAATTTTATAAAATTATTACTCTTTTTATTTATTTATTTTTTATTATTATTATTTAATCTGTGTAAAATAACGATAAATATTTTGAAAGTATTACTTTTGAAATAAACGACAAAATGACATTAAATGAACGAGTTGCTTAAACTTAAAAAATAATTTTGTTGGCACATGTACAATCCCACATCCTCAAGATATATATTGGCTTGTTCCGGCGTGCAGAGAATCTCACAGGTGCGGAATATGATGCCATAGACATGATACTACTGAAGAAACACGAAATGGTCTTCAATTTTGTCTCTGCACTAATAACAACAATATTGCTCTCCGGAGCCATAGTTGAAGTTAAGGGTCTTCCACTTCACACGGATTCACGATGGATCGTCAACGAAGATGGGCAGAGGGTCAAGCTGGCATGTGTGAATTGGGTGTCCCATTTGGAAGCTGTGGTGGCCGAAGGGCTCAGCAAAAAGCCCGTGGATGTCATTTCAAATGGAATAAAGTCCATGGGCTTCAACTGTGTCAGGCTCACTTGGCCTATAGTTTTGGTCACTAATGACTCTCTTGCTTCTCTCACCGTTAGAAGCTCCTTTCAGAACCTTGCCCTCCTTGAATCCATTGCTGGTGTCCAAACCAACAACCCCTCCATTATCGATCTTCCCCTCATCCAAGCTTTTCAGGTAAATTGTTTTTATTATCATATTCAATTCAATTATTTCCTTTGCCTAATTAACCAGTTTGTTTACTAATTTGAATCACCTCATCATCCTTATCTTCTTTGCTATTAATCTTATCATCGCTGATGTGTTGGCGCATATTTGATGGCGATTGGCTTTGGGTGGTTATTGAAAATAGCTCCAACCAACTTCCTGAGTAATTGCCATTTATGTTGCAGATATTGACTAGAATATGTTTTTGATTCTCGGTTTATGCTTTCTAATTCCGATCAACATCGAGCATTAAAAATAATTAGTAATTTAATTTTTAAAATTTCAAATAATCATATGTTTTATGAATTTAATGTCTATGTTTATTTTATATTATCATCTAATCATAAATTACTTTAAAATAATTATTTGAAAAATCAATAAATTTATCATATTGAATGTAGAGAGAATTATAATTGGATGGTTATGTATGAATTTTTTTTATTGACATATTGTTAGCGGAACCCATAGACATTAAATTTTTTATTTTCTATTATAAAATAAATTTTATTAATTAAATTATTATTTTTATAATGGACAGTTTCTTGGTGGGTATTTTTTAAGGGTAACATATTTTAAGAGTACGAATCACACTCTCAACTAACTTACGTATAGTATGAGTTTGTTCAAGTTTGAGTTGAGTGTGGGCAACATTTTGTGATGACGATAGGCAGTGGTGAAAAGTCTCGGTGACAACGATGTGATGGTGATATTGGACAACCACATAACCCAGCCAGGGTGGTGCTGCAGTAACTCCGACGGCAATGGCTTCTTCGGTGACAAATTTTTTGACCCAAACCAGTGGATATTGGGCCTCACCAAGATGGCCTCCCTCTTCAATGGAGTCACTAATGTGGTGGGCATGAGCTTGAGGAATGAGCTCCGAGGGCCCAAACAGAATGTCAACGATTGGTACAAGTAAGTGCTAACAGTCAAAGTGTCTTTTTTTTTTTTTTAAGAAATGTCAAAGTTTATATAATACTTTCTCTATTTCTATAATCTAAACGTAATTATATTAATGTTGTAATTGTGGGTTGAATAGTATGCGATTATCAAAATTAAAGTAAAATACTATTTTTATATGTTAAATTGTTAATAATGTTCGCTCTCATATGTGTTAGCTAGGGGTAGTAATACGAGTTAATATGTTCTGTCTCACATTTCATATATAGATTGAAAGTAACAATCCATCTTATTTTTGTTGGGGTTAGTCCGTCCAAATTAAAATATTAAAAAATAATAATAAATATATTTAAATTAATTTTATTTTTTATAAATATTAAATAATAAATATTTATTAAAAAATTAGATATATTATCTTAAATTTTGATTGATAATTTATTTAGAAAAAATAAATTAATTAAAAATTAATAATATATTTATAAAATATCAAAATAAATATTACATTTTTTTTAATAAAAAAGGATTGATGAATTGATTTACTCTTAATTCATTTTTTAACGGATGAAAATGGGGGATGGGTTGAAAATCCCAACCTCACTCGAAAAAAAAAGGCCAAAACTAGTAGGCACTGAACCAACCCCATTTTGTGATTCTTAATATTTGCTAGGGCATCTAAATTTCATGTTAGTCATCAATATTTTGATCATGTTCTTAGTTGTATTGATGTCATTATTCCGAATGAAATAATATAAGTTACTTGCAGTAAAAAAACATTCTCTCTCCCTCTTTTTTTTTTCTAAATTAGCTGGTGGCTGGTGCTAGAGTAAATACAATTTAAGTTACTTGTAACTGTATTTTATGAGGGATAAAACCATGGTTTAGTTAAAATTAGAAAGAAAAATAAATAAATAAAAGAGAGAGAAATCTCATGTGACTGACATGTTGTTCTGAACAAAAGGTACATGGTGAAAGGAGCAGAAGCGATTCATGCAGCAAATCCGGATGTTCTTGTTATTTTATCCGGCCTGAATTTTGATAAAGACTTATCTTTCATTCAAAATCGGCCAGTGAGCCTCACATTTAAGGGGAAATTAGTATATGAGGCACACTGGTATGCCTTCACTGATGGTCAAGCTTGGGTTAATGGGAATCCAAACCAAGTATGTGGACAAGTGGCAGGAAATATGATGAGAACCTCAGGCTTTTTAGTGAACCAAGGATGGCCATTGTTTATTAGTGAGTTTGGTGGAGACTTGAGAGGTACCAACGTGAATGACAACCGCTACCTTAACTGCTTCTTGGCAGTGGCAGCTGAGCTTGACTTGGATTGGGCCTTGTGGACACTTGTTGGTAGCTACTACTTTAGACAAGGAGTTATAGGAATGGAAGAGTTTTATGGGATTCTTAGTTGGGACTGGACCCAAGTTAGAAATACCACTTTCTTAAACAGAATCTCTGCCCTCCAACTTCCATTTCGAGGTATGTAGTACATAATTTGTGCAAATGTTCTTTTCCTAACTCAACACTATTAGTTGGTTGAAAAATATCACTACCAATTTACTACTTTAGGAATACTTTGATAAAGCTATGGTATTTATTTTTTGGTGAATCCTAATCCAAAGTTAGAGACTAATCACTTGAAGATATTGAGATCTATTTAAAAGATATTAACTTTTCCCAAAATATGTTTATCTGTATGCATATATCTGGAGATCGAATCCTTAATTATATACTTAAGGATCAATTATCTGTCAACCATATTACACATTGATAGAGATATCATATAAAAATGTTCATGTTACTAACAAAAGTATTGAGTTTGCTACCGTTGATGTATATGTTGTTCAACGAAAAATAAATTGCCAATATATTTAGTGTAGGGCTAAACTACCAATTTAGCACTTCTTGAAAACTTGAACTACATTTCTCTGTCAACAACATGCAGGTCCAGGAATAACAAGAGGCAATCCATACAAATTGATATTCCATCCTTTGACCGGTTTGTGTGTCATAAGAAAGTCATTACTAGACCCATTGACATTGGGTCCTTGCTATTTATCTGATGGCTGGAAATACACACCCCAGAAAATTCTATCAATAAAAGGAACTTACTTCTGCATACAAGCAGAGAATGAAGGGATGCCTGCAAAACTTGGGATAATATGCTCAGATCCTAACTCTAGATGGGAAATGATCTCAGATTCGAAGTTGCATCTCTCATCTAAACTCAGCGATGATTCTAATGTATGCTTAGATGTAGACGATAACAACAACATTGTGACCAATGCTTGCAAATGCTTGAGCAGAGATCGTACATGTGACCCTAGTAGCCAATGGTTCAAACTTATTGACAGCGGAAGGAGATCAATGTTGACAACCTCAACATCATCCATGCTAAATTCATCAGACCTTTATGGAAACCATTAAGCTCAGCATAAGTTGTTTTAAGAATATTACTGTAAATTTCTCTAACCATGTACTTATGTTTTAATGGCAGGAAAGTGATGCATTAAACATGTCCATATGTATGACTATTGAATTCAATACATAATATACCACTATTAAAATATGTACAGAATTTACTAACGTTGGCTGGGATTTTTGGCTCAAGACCAGGGCACCATTGCTACACGACACCAAAGTCAACATAGTATACATCGTGCCATAGAGAATCTTATTTCAGGATTGTGATCAGAGCAGGGATGGTCAATTATGTAAAAAATAAAATAAAATTAAGAAATATATTTGAAGAGGATAATTAAAAATAAATAAATGTTAATATATAAGATTAAGATAAGACATGTGACTCAATGAGAATGAAAGTAACTCCTGAAAAGGTTATCATTAAATAATATCTCTTAAAAATAATTTTATTCAATAATTATTCTTAAAAACATTCTCATTAAAAAAATTCAAATTTATTATATAGAAATAAATATTATAAAAAAATCATGACAACCTTCCTAAAATATTGTTGTCAAAAAGATTAATTAATTTCACTAAATAAATTTTCAATGCTCATTTTAAAACTATCAATTAGTACGAAGTTGAAAACTTCTTACATGTGTGTTTCTTTACTACCTATACGCCGCCTTGACAGGGGATTTTAGTCCTTGATTTTGCACAACCTTCCGAAGCTAATAAAGAAGAGTTATTCACCTTTTTTTGTATAAGATGAATTGCATATGTAAAGAGAGAATTATATTCACTTAATGACTACTTCACCTTTTCTTTTCGTAATGGTTGCATATACTTAGGGGAATCAATCTAGTGAAGCTACTTGGTACATTTACTTTCTTAAAAGCGAGTTAGACTTTGTTTCATAAACATTTATAAATGAAAACGAAATAAAGTTTATCCATAGCTCGGTTAAATTCAGGAGTGTGAAAAATTTAACTTACTAAAAAAACCAAACCAAAATAGTTGCAGACTGTTTTAAGCAATTTAATTTTACATTCAGATAGTCGAATTCATTTAGACTAGAATTGGTTTTAAAAAATCGTTTATGAACCAAATTAGTTTTGAACTAATTTTATTCAAATAAAAAAAATGATTGAGGTAAAAACCAGTTAGGTTAATGGAATTGATTTTATAGAAATAAGGTTAATAAAATTGATTTTGTAAAACATTTCTTTTTTTCTTCAAAGAGGTAAAGATCGGTGTTTGAATTTGGTTAAAATCATGTTCCATTTGAACCGGTTTTTTTTATATAAATTAAAATAAGTTTTTCTACGCCCGTAAGTAACTTATATGTATAAATTAAAATAAGTTTTTAGAGGAATTAAATAAAAGAATTTTTATAAATTAATTTATGTATAAAATAAATTTAATATATGTGAAAAGTTTATTTCAATTTTTTTCTTCTCTTACAAGTTACAAGTGTTTATAGAGAAATGTATTTAAACATTTTCTACAATAATATTTTTTGGTATGTGATTTCTCAAAATGTAAAATAATCATGTGAAACAAACGAGTTACTCAAATGAGAAAGACTTGGCAGGTACATAACAAGATGACAAAAGAACAGTACACAGAAACACAAATTCCCCACATGTATATATAGACATCCTATTCCTATCTCTTCAGTAAACAACATATTGGTCTGTTTTGCCGTGGAATATCAAGTAATATCATATGAAATGGAAATGGGTAGGTGGTGGTCGAGCACGTTGGTTTTCACTGTTCTCTCTGCACCAATACTTATAATAGCATTACTCTCCTCCACGTTCGAAGAAGTTGACCATGATAACACAGTGCCTGTGACGGGTCTTCTTCACACGGATTCCCGATGGATCCTCGACCAAGATGGCCGAAGGGTGAAACTAGCCTGTGTCAATTGGGTGTCCCATTTGGAAGCTGTGGTGGCCGAAGGGCTCAGCAAAAAGCCCGTGGATGTCATTTCAAAGGGAATAAAGTCCATGGGCTTCAACTGTGTCAGGCTCACTTGGCCCACACTTTTGGTCACCAATGACTCTCTTGCTTCTCTCACCGTTAGACGATCTTTTCAGAGCCTTGGCCTCCTTGAATCCATTGCTGGTGTCCAAACCAACAACCCCTCCATCATCGATCTTTCTCTCATCCAAGCTTTTCAGGTAAGTTTAATTCAACTACTACTATTTCTTACCCAATTCAATTCATTCATAAATCAACCTTACCAATTCGTTGACTAATTTTAATTACCTCATCGTACGTGTGTTTTTAGTTATTAAATCTTGTCACTTGATCATTGATGTTATCGATCGGTGACGCTTATCCCATGGCGATTGACTTATTGTGGTTTTTAATAATTGAGTGCTTCAATAAACTAATTTTCTATGGGTCAGCTTGCCATGTAAATGTCGCAATATCCTTATTAAATTCATCATTGTTGACGTGAGCAGTGGGCTAGCCTATTTTTTGTTCTTCCGTTAGTTTCTTATTACGTCATGCATGCATAATTACATTACTATTTTTTTGTTGGTTTTATTGAGTTTTCAATAATACAAAATATTTGCTCTGTAAAAATATTTTTTGACTTAATTACATTTGTTGTTCGTTTAATTTGAAATATGTATAATTTTGGTTTGAGCTAATTTGATTTCTGTTTTTAAAATTAAATAAATTTGTTTCTTCTATTGATTTTCTTCTACTTGAATTTTTTAAATTGTTGTTTTTTATTCAAATGTTTGAGAGGTTGATGATTTAGTGAATTTTTTTATAAAAAAAATAGGATAATGATTAAGGTTAGAGAGGAAATTAAGAAATTGATTTTTTTATTTCGAAAAAAATTTGATATTTTAGTGAGTGGGTTTTGAGTAAAAGAATATTTATAATCATTAGATTTGCTAAGATTTAAAACTAAAGATAGTTAATTACTAAATTAATTCAAAACACATGTGAGGAACTAAAATCTCACATAATTGAAACTAAAGAGATTTAAAATATAATTAAACTATAATAAAATTAAAGAGATTATGGTATGACATAGTTAAAAGATAATTTTGTGTTTTAAGTATATAGTCTAGAGTTTAATCTCTATGTGGTGAATATAAAAATTGTGTTAAAAGGAATCAATCCTCCAAACAAGTCTTAATAGTTTGAGAAATTAATCCTTAACTTTGGATTCAAAATAATTCTGAATATCGGTAATATTGTGTGATGTGCCCAGGCAGTGGTGAAGAGTCTCGGGGACAACGATGTGATGGTGATTTTGGACAACCACGTGACCCAGCCAGGATGGTGCTGCGGTAACACGGACGGCAATGGCTTCTTCGGTGACAAATTTTTTGACCCAAATCAGTGGATATTGGGCCTCACCAAGATGGCCACCCTTTTCAAGGGAGTTACAGCAGTTGTGGGCATAAGCTTAAGGAATGAGCTCCGAGGATCTAGACAGAATGTTAATGATTGGTACAAGTAAGTAACTGCTAACAAGTAACAACTATAATCCCATCTTGAAATGGATCTTAAATCATTAATTAAGTGAAGATGTGACTAATTAACGAAATATGTCAGATCATTAATAGGCCTTGACCGATCATAATTACTAAAATAAAATAAAAGTAACATTATGATAGTAAAATTAAAATGAATTATATTATAATTATGAAAATATATTTAAACCTAACAAATTTATCACCTTGAACACAATTTCCAAACATTACAATTCCTTCATTGTTCGCTGGCTTGTTTTACAGCACTAAATCAATTTCCTACATAGTTTTGGTAAGATTTATGACCATGTAGATGATTTGCAACACCAAATCACATTCACAGGAGTATATCACAACGGAATAGTTAAAAAAAAAAGAAAAAAAACAAGAAAGAAAGAAAATTCCTGTGTAGATGATAATTAAGTTGTTATTCTGAATTGAAGGTATATGGTGAAAGGAGCAGAAGCTGCTCATGCAGCAAATCCAGATGTTCTAGTCATTCTATCTGGCCTAAATTTTGACACAGACTTGTCATTCCTTCGGGATCGACCAGTGAGCCTCACATTCAAAGGGAAACTAGTATTTGAGGTGCACAGGTATGGCTTCACTGATGGTGGAGCTTGGGCTGATGGGAACCCAAACCAAGTATGTGGAAAAGTGACAGCAAATATAAAGAAAACATTAGTGGACCAAGGATGGCCATTGTTTGTGAGTGAGTTTGGTGGGGACTTGAGAGGTACCAATGTGAATGACAACCGATACCTTAACTGTTTTCTGGCACTGGTAGCTGAGCTTGACTTGGATTGGGCCTATTGGACACTTGTTGGTAGTTACTACTTTAGAGAAGGGGTTATAGGAATGGAAGAGTTTTATGGCCTTCTCTCTTGGGATTGGAATCAGGTTAGGAGTACCAGTTTCTTAAACAGAATCTCTGCCCTCCAAATTCCATTTCGAGGTATGACCGCCACCTTAACCACTAATTAGGACTTTCTTGTACTTCCTTTATTCATGTTTCTGTACTGTTAGCAATACACTCTTTTATATACTTTTTTTAATATTTTTTTATTGGTTAAATCTTATTGAAAACTACAAAATCAAGAGACAGATTAATTAACCTTAAAAAAAAAAGAGGCAAAATCATTAAATAAGATATAAGACTCATAAAATTTTATAATTTTCAATAAATTTCAACCAATAGAAGAGAATGTCTTTAAAAGAATGTATTAAAAAAACTGTGTTAGTACATTCCTAACTCTTGTGCCTTTTGCTTTTGGACTCGCCCTTTTTCTGTTAAAGCTATTTTTGAATGATCCAATTTTGCAAATACTTCGCAAAATTTGGGCAATTATTCTTTTCCAAACTTTGCACTATTAGTTGGTTAGAAAATACCATTATTACTAATTTGTCACCTAATTGTTTGACATTGTGCAGGACCAGGCATCATAGAAGGCAATCCACACAAACTGATATTCCACCCTTTGACAGGTCTCTGTGTCATAAGTAAATCACAGCTAACATCACTAACGTTGGCTGCTTGCTCTTCTTCTGATGCCTGGACATACACACCTCAAAAGACCCTATTGGTAAACAACACAGATTTCTGCATACATGCAGAGGAAGAAAGGAAGCCTGCAACACTTAGCATGACATGCTCAGATCCTAACTCTAAATGGGAAATGATTTCAGATTCGAACATGCACCTTTCATCTAAACTAAGCGACGGTTCTAATTTATGTCTAGATGTAGATGATAACAACATCATTGTGACCAATGCTTGTAAATGCTTGAGCAAAGATAAGACATGTGACCCTGGAAGCCAATGGTTCAAACTTATCGACAGTGGAAGGAGGTCAATCTCCACAACCTCGACATTATCCATGCTGAATTCACCGGACCTTTTGTGGAAATCATTGAGCTCAATATAAGTTGCTTTTAAGAATTTGGGTCGATATGTTGTACTCATCAAAGGTATCCCTTGCTTACGTTTTAATTGCATGAACATGATGCAGTAAATAAGCATATCCGTGTGAATATTCAGTGCATAGTATAATAATAGTGAAAATGTATAAATTTATAAGTGTTAACGAGGATTTTTGGCTTAAGGAGCTTGAATGTTGCCCAACACCAAAATCAAGAATGTGTTGCGGAGAATCTTGTTTTAGGAGGTGATAAAGACTTGGATAAAATGATCTATGTGAACGAAATTTTCATGAATTCAATAACACAAATATTAAAATGGTGGCAACTTACGTTGTGGACCCAACCTAAAACTTTATCTTATAATATTGAACAAAGTTTATTTTCGCAAATCCTTTACATGCTGCTAATAATTAAGTTATTGAACAGAGCTTTAGTTCCACTTAAACCCTGCAAGTTTCGAACGGTCAATGTCATCGTAAAGTGACAGCAAATATATACTTGCAAACTACTTTCACACTTTAATAAATAGCAATGGTTCTTTCGCATCATAGAAGTTGCGAAAGATTTATACCTTTCTCGCAATAACTCGTAGCTTGTGATTCGTCATTGTGAATTTATTATATTTTTGGGTTGGTAATTTTGCAACGTGTTACGTTAAAAGTGCATGTGAAAAAACTACTGATAGACTAACAGGTTGCCAATATATGAAAGTTACGAATGAAATACCCTAAAAAGTTTACAGCACTAGTGTGATTTTATTTTTATTTGACAGAAGGATAATAACAATAAGAAAGCCACAACCGATGATGAAGGTATAAATTCGACAAATCCTTTATCTGATATTCCAATTTCCTTTCTTACTTTATGTGATTTGAACCCAAATACAAGTAAGGCAAAGATTTGACAAAATTTGGCATCCATAACTATCTAAGAAGCCACTGGCACTAACTAGCAGTCTAGCAATAACCCAACCCAAATTCATCAACCCATCAGTGATCCTAAACATTATCTATTTTGATCCTCTTCCTTACCTGCATCCTTAATTTCCGTTATGGCAATGGTGTCCCGGAAGATGCAATCGAGGCCTAGCCGCCATATTTTTTAAGCATCAGATGACACTACAATGACCAAACATATTCGTGCGACTCATGCTCCCGTTCATGGACACATTGACGTTAGACCTCTTTTTCACGTTGTTGTTGACATTTTTCACCGCAGCCTCTCTCATCCCTGGCTGGCATTGTTCAGGTATATGTGTGTCCCCCATCTCTCCAGAAATTATTGTATGATCTCAATTAATCTTTACGTGATTTAGTACATAGTCAAAATTTTAATTTATTAGAAAGAGTGAATGTAACTTAGCTATGTATTAAGTGGAGAATAATGGAAACCATATACAGTGGTCGTGGAACATACAATAATTTCTCTCCTCACTCATTTTGCATTTTGGTTCTTAATTAACTTGGTTTCTGAGTGTAGATGTTTTGAAATTTTACACAGGGAAAACAAGGGCAGATGGATGCCATGAAAAGTAGTGCATACCAATCTGATTTAGCTAATGTGCTAGATATTTCGTACCACGCAATCAACAAAATTTTCTTGCGAGGTTTTCTTATTCCTAACAATAAATCTTCTCTTACAATTCTAATACCATATCTCCCTCTGTATAAATATTGATAATAGCCACATCTATTTAAACGCCTACAACAATACTACCTATGGTTCTTTTTATAAGAAAAAGAACCGGAGGGAGTACTACTTTATCTCTTGTGTGGTTTAGTTTATTCATGTTCTCATGCTTGTGTAATAGATATTTTGCAAGTGTTTTGAGCGGTGGAGATGTACATGCCACAACCATGGGAATACTGGGCATGCTCTCAAGCTATTCATGGGATGCCAAGGTGGTGATAGCGTTAGCAGCAAACTTCAAGGAGTTTTGGCTGGTGGCTCAGCTTCATGCCACCAATCGTCTTGCTAAGTCTGTTGCAAAGTTGAAGCACATCCATGAAACACTGTAACAAGTGGATGATTTGGGACCAAAGTTTCAAACAATTCACAACCTTCTCAAGGCAATGTTGGATGTAACCAATAACGTTGTCCAATTCCATGAGCTTCCCTCTCAGTACATTGACCCTGAGGCACCGGAGATGTTGACTGCCTCCAATCTTATTCCCGGTGCTGTCTATTGGACCATTCGGAGTATTGTGTCCTGTGCATCGCATGTTTTGGGCATAACTGGCTTGGGTCAAGGGTATTGATGTCACTATAATCATCACAACTTTATCTTAGTAACTCCTGTTAATTTCTCTCTTTTTTTTATACCAAAAAACCTTTAATCAAACTCTTGATTGAACATGTCTGTTTTGTTATCATTATTATTAACTTTCCTGGCTTGATTTTAGATATTTGACATCAACAACAGAGACTTGGGAGCTTTGAGTTTGGCCCATAAACTTGATAACATAAATACTCACCTTCGTATGCAACTCACCCTTTGTCCTCAGTATTTAGGTAAGCCAATCTAATTACTCGATTGCTTCGTATATGCAAAATCATTGTCTGGCTTTTCATTCTATAAAATATCTATATTCTATTTTGCTTGGGAACATCATGTTATATATGATGCAGATGACAACAGAGAGAAGCATTTGAAACACTTCGGCTCCTTTTTGAGAGATCCCCCCAAGATAATTCAAAGGTTCTCAAAGCTATGTTTTGCAGCCAGGATGATTCGTTGCCACTGTTCGATGGTTCTTCCAAACAACGGCTTAACCCTGAAACCGTTCTCTCTTCCTCTTGCTCTCACTCTTAATCTTTAATGTAGACTTGGAGTGATATGAATGCAATCTACTGTATCAATTTGAATTGAATGTAGTGAATTCAAATGTTTGTTTGGATGAATGAATTGCAAAATTAATTGTTTAAAATTGAATTTGAAGTGATTTGTATTTAGATTTTTTTTATTCTAAAAGAAATAAAATTCAGAATAAATTTGTTTATCTAACACAAAAGTTACTTGATAATTGTTTAAGGTGAATGACCCAATAAGGGGAAAGCTGTCCTGTACAAACCTTCTAGGTATTTTTGTCTTCAGGTTAGCATTGAGGTGTTGAGGAGGAAAATTGTGCTACTCTATGTTGCCTTTTGGAAACAAGAATTATAATGACATAAAAAATGGTAGCATAGTCATTTCATTAAAAAATATTTCTACAAACTAATAATTACATACTAATATCATTGGGGGGAAGATTTAATGGCAGAGGAAACAGAGTTCCATATCTGAGCAAGAGGGGCAATAATATGAGGCACAACTGCACCAATACCTTTGAGGGCAGCTCCAGAGGCAAGCCCAATTGCAAAAGTCTCAACATAAGCAGGCTTGGAATCAAGCTTCATGTCAAGAACAGTGAGTCTATTGTTAATTGCATCAATCTTCCTAGAAGATTCAGTCAATAGCTTGTCGTGTTTACCTTTGCCAGAGGATATGACTCTAAACAGAGCCTTCTGAAGATCCTCAATGACCTTCAACGACGCATCTTGCGAGTCCATACCCTTAGATTCATAGTGTGATATCAGCTCCTTCGGCGTCGGAAGCTTCACTTTCCTCGACGGTTTAGGTCCAACTTTAGGTATCGTTACATTAGACGTTTCCATTTCTACAATTTTAATAGCCAAGCGTCAGTATTTATTACTTTACTTTAATCGTTCAAATTCTCATTTTCAGATTCTGAAATTTAAAAATTAGTTTCATTAGAACGTCATTGACACTGCTCTTAATCGTGGAAAATGAATATATAGTAATGAATTGAATGTACCAGAAGACAGGTAGCATAGGGTAGCTTAGAGAAGATTACACCACGCTGTTTAAAACCGGTTATTCGAGACGAATTAATTTATATATGCTTCGGAAACTAGAACAACCCCCATGGAATAATAAGGGAGAGTTCACCAAAAGAAGCAACGTTAATAAAAAAAAAATTGAACAAAAAGGAATGGCACAACGAGACCATGGAACAGACTACGAATGAAATATTGCGTAGCTGTTCAAGTCACAAAAGTGACAAAAGAGCTCAACATTGCAATTCGTACACGCTTACGTTGACACGTCCTTCTGCAATAGAAACTGACAAAGAACGCAACGCCTATCAAAAAGCGACAATTGCAGAAGAACTAGTTCAGGAAGAAATGAGAAACGAGTAAACCCTAGATAAGAGAACATACTTCAAAGTTCAAGCAGTGTTTGATGCAGAACTTCGGATGAATGTTGCCTTGGCCTCGCGGCGTTAGGGTTTATCCCTTAATCGAAGAAAACAGGGGGTCCTGCCTCTGCTTTTATAAAGAAAAAACAGAGCCAAACCTACGATCTAAACTGGTGGTAGCCAAATTGGGCTTAGGCCCCGTTGAGATAAAAAAAAAAAAAAAACTGGTAGCCGAATGGTTTTATTTAAATAAGAAAAAAAAATCATCTTATTTTCGGGCTCCAGGCTATTGTTATTTACACCTTCTTATTACGAAAGTACCTCATCTTATTTTCTTTTAATTTTTTAGTCAAAAATACCTTTTTATATAAAAACAATACAAAATCTCATTACCAATAAATTGTCCATTCATTAAAAAAAAAATATACACTCTGTTTTTCACCTGTCTTCAATCATTTTTAAACCCTGCTTTTTAAATCCCATCTTCATTATTCTTTAATCTATTTTTTTCATATGCTTTTCATTCTTTATCTACTGTATCCAATATAACAATACATTTCATTTATTTATAAAAATATATTTTTTCTTATGTTAGAGAGGTGAAAATCTACTTATTTTTTACTAAATCATTTTTTAACATTTGCATGTGAATGTGAATCAATCCAAAACCAAAATGTCTGAACGCGGGGGCAAAAGAGGAGAAGGGAAAGATAATCATACTTGTCCTTGCTGGAGAAGGAACACCCAAGAAGAACAATGTCGGCGAGAGGAACTGAGAAACGTTATTAAAAATAATTTAGTGATGCAAAGGAATTGAAAACAAAAAGGAACCATCCAAAGAAAAATGAGTTCATAAGATTAACCAAGACAAAATAACTATAAGAGATAGTGCTGGAGGAAGAAAGATGTCATTAGATGTCAAAGAGGTGGTTTAAATAGTTGTTTAGTACTTATTGTTAGTAAATATTTGTATTATAATTTAAAATTTATAAATATATATATATATATATTACTTATATTAGTTATATTTTATAAAATAAAATATTTATTGTACAGTTTGTTACATAAAATTATATTTTTTATATTTTTTAAGATTTTGTTTTAACATATCAAATGTAATTTGTTAAGTTTGTTTTGACATATGTAAGATGTTACTTTTGTTTTGATTAGTAAGTTTTGGGGATTCCAAAGGTCAAATTTTTGCTATTGCATAAGGGGTCTATTGTATATATATATATTATATATATCTTTTCTCCTAGAAAAAAAACACAACACAAGCATATCTTTTTTCTCCCATTTTCTCTTCCTTCTCTTGTAAAAAATTTTGAGAGCAAGAGCATTGGTGTTCAAAAGGTTCGAGGATCTTTTTCCTGCACACGATCGGAATCAACGGGTTGTGGTATCTTCTTGAAAGAGGAGCGCAATCAGATTTTCCTAGCAGGCTGTTTTCTCTATAAGGGTAGTGTTTACGTGTTTCAACTCAGACTAATTATTTCTTCCCCTAATTTATTTTTTTCCGTGCATTATTGATTCATGTGGTGTCAATTAAAATTATTTTGTTACTGTTATTTTGTCATTTAATTAGAGACTTTACATTTTTCTTCTTATTTATTTCTTTCATTTTATTTTATTTTCTAACACTTATAACATAAGATTGTTTTTGTTTTAATTCTTTTAATTTTGACTTAAAAAAAGGGTTAGTCCCTTTTATCAGCTGCCTTCAACATATCATGTTAGGCAAGTTAGTGGGTTGAAGCGTCGTCTAATATGTTCTATTATTTTTTCTTTTTTTAACTTAGGTATATTGACTCAGCAATTTCAACCTACCTTGTCACTCCTATATAATTTATTAATAGAAACAATATTAAATAAATTGTTTATATTTGTTTCATTGTGCATGAAACACATTTTTTAAATGGCAAAACTATTTTTTTTCTCAAAACTTAATTGATGAGGGGAAAAACTTTAAAGTGCATAAGATTGTTGTGACAAAGATAAATTACCTCATTATAGGCTCACAAAGTATCACCATGTCTATCTACGGTCCAATGTAATGGTTTGCTTATTGTAATGCCATTATTGATCCCAAGTTCGAGACATGACATTCCCTCTGCTCAACTAACCTACAGCAATAAAAGTATCACCGTTGAATAAGTGTGAGAAGTACTAATACACATTGCATGAAAAAAAAAAAGTATAAAAGATAGGATATGAAAATAATAAGTACCAGCACCAAGAAATAAGGTAAACAATGTCCGGCATATTCTATAAAAAATGAATTTTATCTTATCTATGGTCTTTAATCATTTTTTCTTTTAGATTTATGTTATTAATTAAGTGATAATATGTTAGTGAATATGGATGATTACTTATAATATTCTATCCATCCAAATCTTATCCATCACCATTGTAACACCCTCTATCCCTCCTAAATAACGAATAAAAGAAAATAAAATCATGTGAAATTTTGTTTTAAAACATGACTTTAGTGTTTGTAGAGAGATTTAGAAATTTTTAGGAAATTCAAATGCACAATATTTTAATTACCTTAATTTAAATTTCTTTTATTATATAAATATTTGTTTGAATGAGACAATTCAATTACTGATTTTGTTGTTTTGATAAAGTAATTTAATTTTAATAAAATTTAAATTTTCATTTTTAAATATTTATTTGAAAATTAGAACAACAACACACTCACCATCTTACACGCGAAACACAATAAAAACACTTTCTAATTCTGAATAACTACAAAAAAGTACAACACTGAAGCAAACAAATACAAAGATGTGAAATAAAACAAGAAGAACAGAACCTAGCGGTGGTGTGATAATTGACGAGTGTGGGTTGTGTGAGATCTTCTTGCGGAACTATTGACCCTACTTGTTGGGAAAGATGATAATTGACGAGTGTGGTTGTGTGAGATCTTCTTGGGAACTATTGACCCTACTTGTTAGGATGGGTGTTCACCCCAAAAGTGTTTCGGATGCAGAGAACCATCGAAGTCAATTGTGACTACTGGTTTCGCAAATTTCGTGCGCTCCTGGCCTCCCTGGCGAGAGAACGCGGATGGCACCAATGGAGATGAGGTTTGATGTTTAGAATTGAAGGAAGGAGAAAGCCATGTGTGTGCGCTGAAAGGAAGAGAACAATGTAAAAAAAACAAAGTTATCCCAACTCAAAGCAAGACCGTGGTGGCTCACTTGAAAACAAACACAGACAGGGAGTTATCATATCACATTAATATATAATAGTAGAGCATGTGAAACATATAGTAGACCATATTTGAGTGAAAAATCTAGTCGGGCGCCTAGGAGTACATGACTAGACATGCCTCACAATGGATAAGTCAAGTCACTCTCACTAAGTGAAGTCATGCTGTTTTGCGAGAATGCTCCAACCATGTGGGATCGGCACGAGCTTAAAGGAGCACTCAAACAGATGACCCCCAAGACCTACCCTCCGAAGAGTACGTTAAGGGCTCTCTCCTAGGTCAGGTCCAACAAAAAAAACATTTGAACACACAAACTCTACATATGTATTATGGAATGCACATAATTACTCAATTGTTTTCAAAATCTCAATTTTATATATATATATATATATATATATATATATATTTATTTAAAATATATTTTAACTCATTGCACCTTAACTGATTAACTCGTGGGGTTCCCACAATTCATCTTGAATTAACTTATTGGCCTTGAAAGGCCGTACAATTGTATGATTACATAATGTATGGCTCACAACTCAAAAAAAACATATAACATCTCAACAATCATGTAATTCACAATCCATTACCTACCTACCAAATGATTATCACTTACACACAATCTCAATCACAATTTCATAATAAAATAAGTTAACGCATCCCATCCATCCTACACATAATTCAATAGTAACATTTACTTGACACAACAAAAAAATATAGATTAAATTGAATTATATTAATTCAACAAAATAAATAAATAAAAACTTCTACAACAATTAATTTGAGATGTAGCAAAAATAATTATGAAGCAATAATTTTTAAAAAGTATTTAATTTATTACTATACATATATAACTGAAAAAAATAGAATAATAATTTCACAACAATATTTAATTTATTTATGCAAAACAATGAAATAATAATGTCACAACAGTATTTAATTTATTTATGCAAAACAATAAAATAATAATTTCACAACAATATTTAGTTTATTTATGCAAAGCAATAAAATAATAATTTCACAATAATATTTAATTTATAATATTAAACATATCAATTTACACAAAAAAAAAACAGCTTTCTTACATATGTATATGGTCGTTACAATATAATATTTTTCACTAAAAAAAACTTACTTAATATTAATTGTATTTGCAAAAAAAAATATCCGAACATAGAGAATTTGTACCCGGCGCTTCCAAATAAAAAAAGGACATGGTCATAAAATCTGTGATATAAATTAATGGTCACTCTATTAGGTAAGCAAGTATAATCAACCAAATGAAATCAATTAAATCCATTAATTAGTAAATTAAAAAGCTTTTATTAAAAAAAAAAAATCTCTACGAAGAGGAGTGTAAATCTTTTCCTCTTCTTTCTTTTCAAACATACTAAAATCAAGCCTAAACAGAGGAATTTCTTAATGTTCTCCTGTATGTATTAGAACTGTTGTACAAAAAAGTCTCAAACATCAAAAAGCCTGCACCAAGGGAATCAAGCTCTATTTGGATCAAATTTTTCATTTCAATGATAACAATCATGTAAATCACAAACATAAAACAACAAAAATCATATGTCTTAATATATAAAAAGAAATCAAGCAATAACAATTAACAGTTAAAAAAAATTGATATATACTAAAAAAATATCATATCAATATGCATTAAACAGGATCATAGAATTTCATGAATTAAAATTTTATATAAAAAAAAATAACCCAAAACACTCCAAAATTAATCCTCCAGAAATCTCTATACATGTTTCTTCTGACCTCCAAGCGTGAATAACTTATCCTTTACTCTCTAAAATTCTTGTATGTGAGAAAGAAGAAGAAAGGAACAGATTGTAAAAGTTATTCTAGGTTAAATTTTGGTTTATATAGTGAGAAATTATGAACTATTTAATTTTTACTTATTTATTTATTTATTAATTTTATTTATTTATAGGAGAGTTGAAAAGTTACGGCTGTTGCAACCATCTCTTTGTTTCCGTTCTCTATAAAAATTTTCACCTTCATATGATTCCGTTTATCTAAAATACACCATTTTGTTGCTAGTAAAATAATTTTCAGTCTCATATCATCCCGTTTATCAAACATTAGACCCCACATATTTGTTACTTAGTGCCCTGCATAAAACTCAGGAAGAAATCTTGATATTCAACGAATTACCTAAACACATTGCAGATTTGAGTTGCCAGTTGCTAATGGCAACTACTAAGTGGTGTGACATATTAGCACCATGGAATAGGATTAAATGATATTGTGATACAATCTCTAGTCAAAGGCAAATTCCATGCACAAAGTATGTGTTTCCTCTATACCTAAGCATCCTATTGTCTGCTCCAACACACCACATATGGCCCTGCAAGTCCAAATGCCCTTTCATTTCAGCCATTTCCCACACGAACTTGAAAATCCCAAGTGCCCGGTCCAACTGCTTCACGCCACGTCCAACCATCTTCTCACTATCTGAAGTCAAAATTCTTCCCATAAACAAGCAAAACTTGCCATCACTCCCGTTTGCATAAACCCCACCACACATGTCTACTTCAATATCCGCCACCCTTCCATAGAGGTAATACAGTAATAGAGTGAACAGGCAACAAGACGAGTGACCCAACATTTTAGACAGCTTCTTCTTCACTAGGCTTTCTTGATGCTGTGCTTCCTTATATCCAACATTGCTATCAACTAAAACATCCCTTATGTGCAAAAGCCCCTCCTTCATGATTTCAGCCTTAGCTACATTCATCTTTAACCTCCTTTCATTTCTGCAGCATTTAGTAAGATCATTGAGCATCACAAGAACATCTTCCCATCTCCGGGAATCAGAGGAATCAACTGTTTTAGAAGGCGAAAGCTTCATCCAAGAAGAAGACTCAGGCTCCGAAAAGACACCAATTTCAGTCAGAAACCTCAAGCAGCTATGAACAATTTGGCCACCCAACAAAGCATCGTTGTCTAAGCCCCGAGAAGCCAAACAATCCAAATCAACTGCAAAACCATTCAGAACTTCTTTAAGTGCGCCAGTCCATATGCGGTGCTGAGTAACCTGCGGGCACACCCTGAAACGAACCAATTTCCTTTGTTGAGCAGAAACACTGAGAAAGTTGCTCACTTTGGTCAATGAATCGACCACCATAGGCTTTCTTTCAGTTGCTGTACCAAAAGGGGTAAAAGATTCATCTTTTACATTTGTGAGGAAAGAGGCCAGAAAATGTTTCATTCTGTGCTGAACTAATGGAGACCCAACAAACTCACGAACAAGGGACTTGAAGGTGCACATTTCACGCTCAATGTCATCATCAAAAACGGTTGAATTGCTATTAATATCAACAAGCCTCCCATTAACTGCATCCACATTTGCTAGCGAATGGGTCAACTCTTTCACTTTGGGAAACTCATTCTGATACCACTGAAAGTTCAGAGCCTCTTTTGAAGAGTGATAAAACATGGAGTTTAGGTAAAATGCTGTAGACATGGGTCTAATAAAATGGTTTCCACCATAAAGTAGCTCCCAAAATTTACGACCCATTGTACCGAAACTAAGAGTCACCTTCCAAGAAGCAAGTAAAGGGAAAGCCCAATTACCGTAAGAAGAGGTACTTGTTTTCCTTCAGGCATTTTATCAAACACATTGCAGTGGCCCTGAAAAAAAGAAAAAGAAATGCTCCGTATGTAGGTACTCGGTCTCGTTAATGTAAGTATAATAAAATAGAACGAGTCAAAAGTAGAACGAGGTGAGGGAACAGTGAAAATAATCTTGATGACAGGAGTGTCAATTTATTGAAGTAAGAAGAGCGTTTGAAGTAATAGGCATGCAACTGACCCTGGACCACCACGTTAGCAAGCAAACGGTGAAGTTGTTCTGGACAGCCCATTTTATAATAAATTCAAAACATGCTAACCCAAAACATTTTAATTAAAATGAATTAATGGCTTAAATATATTTTTAGTATATTAGATTGGATTTAATGTTTATGCTTCACGATCAGTTTTGCATTATCGTCTAATTATAAATTACTTTGAATTACTTTTAAATAAATATTTTAAAAATCAATAAATTTATTATACATATAAGTTATGATTAGATGATTGTAATTGTAAAAAAAAATTTACATTGTGTTTATTTTCCAAAAATTAAAAATTTGTGTTTTTAATTTCTCAAATTAGTAAAATGTTTTAGTCTCTTGTGATAAAAAAATACCACAAATTATACATTTAAGTTGTCAAAAAATTAGTTAAGAGTGTATACCCTAATTTCGTCGTCCAGAGGTAATCATTTACAAACATTTTGTAAGTGCTTAAAAATTTAAAAATAACAAATAGTAAAATAAAATAAGTTTAAGCAGTAAGTTAAAAAATAAATATATTATAGAAATTTGTTTCTAGTGTTTCTTTCCCGTGATCTACATTAATAATATTCTTGAAAAAAAAAACCTTATAATGTAGAACACTAGAAAGCAGTATCATTTTTATTTTTTTTTTGAAAAAAAAGAATTTGGCTCGTCAGCATCCTTACCATTTGAGTTAACAAATTAAACAACGTTTCAACTCCAAAACATTAATACAATTATTATACTAGTGGTACGCTTAGCTTTAAAACTTCTAATTACCGGGGCTATAAAAAATCAATTAATTACCCTATAAACCATAACATCTTTTAAGGACAACGTTTAAGTTTTGACATGTCAACAAAGATTGATCAAATATAAAACATCCAAGATTAAAAAAAAACAAGGATGACAAACTACGGCAGAAGTAGACACGGTTGGTGACTCACTTTTGTATTGACAAAATTTTCAAACGAATAAATATCCTTGATGTCTTGGTTTTAAGGCCAAAATCAACTGTTTTAAAAAAATAACTATAATTTATGGTCGAGATTATCCCTATTAACCAATTCGTAGCTTAAGATGTTCTAAACATTTAACAACGGAGAGAAACTTAGGAAAATGATACAGGTATATAATTAAACACTCTAATTTAGGGCATATTAGTAACATTCCGGTCCCGAGATAGTGTATTTCTAAGTTCCCCGAAGTGTTTTGATTCCTATATAGTCACTCAAGCAGTTGAACATCTTGATTCCCCAGTTTGATGAATAAATATATTCAAAAGGGCGAATTGGACAAATGGGTTACCTACAGAGAAATGAAATCACTATCAGCCTAACAAAAATTACCTTAGGAAGGAGATAATGTAGCAGTCAGGGGAAGAAAGGTGAATGACAAGAGAAACAGCATGGAAAAAATACAAACTGCACCATGACAGACTCACACTAAGAAAGTTTTTGATGGATACACTTACCAACTGATACAGATCTTTATAGGAAACTTTCGATGTTAAGTTCAACAAAGGATCAGGGATCAGGAATGTCAAAGTTGTTTAATACCTGAAAGTATAACAAGCACAATTAATATATATGCGTCTTATAATCACAGGAAGAAAACAGTGCCAGGTTCGTGTGGAACAGATAATTTATTGCTAGTAAGAAACAACCACTCGACAAAAAATATGGAACACTAAATTTCCATTCTGCAAATCCCTATTTAGCAATCATTTTACGCATACAATAAATACCCCTATTACATATAGGTTTTGACTACAGCGAAATTATTAAAAGAACAGAGGAATTGCAAAATTATGTGCTAACAATTGCCCATATTAAAACAAGCAGACATAATTTCAGGAATCAAAAGTACCTCAGGATGAACAATGCCAAAAGTGCCAATATGCTTTCCTTTGTAAATGATTCTAGATTGTCTACCAGCAAGAAACTCAGGCTCCTTCAATAGGCAAATGAGTTCATACACAAATTATCAGAAGCAGAGCGAGTCTTCCTTGCAAAAAAAGGACAATATAAAATACAGAAAACTTCGATGCAGTGTTATACACTTACATCTGACCGCTCAATATAATAACCCGATTTATCACCAGGTGAAACAAAGGGGACCCCATTCTTTTCCATTACTCTGTCCACCAAGCCATGAATTATCTGCATATCATTGGATAAACATTAAAACAAATCATCGAATTATTTTTACCATGTATAGAAATAATAAGTTCTAACTGTGAAGAGTAGTGATATTTATTTTTTATATCAATTTTTGTTGCGAATAAAGCCAGTTTAAATTCTAATCTCTTCTAGAGCTCTGATCAATCATAATGATAGGGATACATCAAATCAAATACTGAACATTTAATAACTTAAATTCAAGGAGCAAAGAACCAAATGAAGTGCCATGAACTCATTATTTAGTGTACCTCAAATCCAGCATTAGCACCACAGTACAGAGCAGCAAGTTGGCGAAGATTTTTTGCACCAACATCTCTTTGTTCATCCAAAACTGCTATATCACCTACTTCAAAAATCTGAAACAATTTTATAATAGAAATGTATTCTTACAAACTAGCAACAAAGTAGTAGGAAAAAAAATTAGAAATGTATTAAATCAGAGAAAGAGTTAATTGAAGTTTGAATCTTTCTTTAGAAGAGACTAGGCATTTAAATATTTTTGTAATTGTATGAATTGCATATGTTAATTAATCATCAACTCATTTGAGGAGAAAAAATAGACTACCTTAGTTACCAATTGATCGCTGGACTAAGGCAACTTAGAGCCAATAAAAAAATTGTATTTGGCAGCAGACTTGCAAGGTAATATACTAATATCGTAATCTTTCTTCAACGCAGAAAGTTGACACTCCCATGATTTATGCATGAGTAAATACACACCAACAATTTATATAAAATGTGCCAAATAGACGCAAAATCAAAATAATTTTGGCAACAACATTGAATATCAAATGCGGGGTAAAAATTGTCAAGCAATACCAGTCAAATTCACATACTTTTTAACTCTCAAGTATTTTCATTTATAATATTCAAATTCATAGACTTGACATGTCCAATGGATCAAAAGTCCAAAAGGACTAAGCCTACACAGGAACTCCCACCATTGGGGTTGGGGAGGAACAGATGGAAGACTTTGAAGGTTGTAACTAGTCCAAGAGATATATTATCGGACGGGTGGATAACCTATTCATGGCAAACCACGTAATATAATGGGTTAATTTGTCCAATGCCATAGACACATCATGATTCATGTAATGTTGATAAATAACTGTTACAGAGCCACTATAACGCTATAACATGACGTTTTTTGACCCCTCTGCCATAGGCAATTTGGGAAGAGAGGCCCGCTAGAGTGGCACAATAGGCCACAATGAAATGTTTATATGGCGGAATTTCTGTGATATTCCTCCACCTGCCATAGATAACCTTGGATTCACGTTAACAAGGCATGCTCAATGCTATCTCTAATCATAGAATGATAACAATGTGAAAATTACATAATGATTTGGACAATAATTTTCAAAACAGATTCATAGAATGCAACATTAAAAGGATATAACTAAAATCAACGATAAAAAGATCAATCACCAAAAGGAAGAACTGAAAAGGATATAATTTACTATAACTAGGACTGAAATTCCATGTGGTTATTGAAAAGACTTGTGAGAAAAAGATCAATCACCCAAAGGAAGAACTGAAAAGGTACCTTTATGGGCTTTGGATGATCCTTGTTGTGAGCAACAATTTTCAAAATGCCAGGCATAAGACTAGTCCGCACAGCCTGAGTACATGTTAAATTTAAAAATTAAATTATATGAATTCAAGTAAAAAAATAAAGGGGAGAATATCACCATATCATTTTTATCCTAGTTAAAATTTTTAAAGAGCAGACAGCAGAAAAAATAAAGGTGAAACTTCAGTAAGCTGGGAATGCACAACTTCAGATTGCAATGAGAAAAAAAACCGTCTGATGTAATGAGAAAAGATGATAAGTAAGCTTTGTCAAATTGATTTCTAGATGGCAGCCTGGATGCATCACCACTCCTATCAGATGCATGCTGTGACATGCTATTATTTTTTATTTTATTTTTTAAATAGAATTTAGCATGATTAGTGTATCTAAGTATAATTTCCTTTTCCAGTTTACAGAAAATACGCATGCATAAAAACAACAGTACCAAGATCATGACAATAAATGAACCACTTCATGAACCAAAATAAATAAACATTAAGATAAATAAAAGCTATCAGAACTCAGAAGAATTACACAAATGAAACAGTAAAACTTGAAAGGATAACAAGAAAGAATAAAACCCTCTAACAAGAACTATGCAATAAAAAGAAAAGAAAAAGAAAGGCTCTTTAAGCCATGCAATTTTTTCATTGCAATTAAATAAAGTTTGTTATAAACCTTAACATTGTCATCGATAAAGGAAGATAAAGTGGGTGAACCTCAAAGTCTGAAGACGGTTTCCAATGATAACTGCTTTAGATTTATCATCTTTGCGGTTAAGCATGGCAAAGTTTTCCTTTTTAGAGCAGAGTATAAATGTCAAGACCTCTGTGAAACCAATTAAAGCAACCTGAAAACAAGTTAGGAATAAAAGGATTCAGAATGATCAAAGATAACACAATGATAGACACATTTCAAGAAAAATTAAAGCATGAAATATTAACTAGCTTCAATCACAGGAGTAATGTGTTCTGTTATTTTGATTTATACCTCTTTTCTGATAAGATCACTGAGCTCATTCAGAGGAAGTAGAGTCAAGGAAGCAGCCAACCTCTTTGAGCCCTTATTATCTACTACTACTTTATCCTTAATAGCATTGAATCCATAAGCAATTGCCACATCCTATAGATAAAAGAAAACAAGAATAAAAAAGGCATGCCTTGTCAGTGAAACATACACACAATGGCACAATAGATCCAATTCAAGAATGACAAAGCCTGTCACTATCAATACCTCCATAACATCACATGGGTGAAGAACATCACTTCTAGAAGAAGGTACAGATACCACAATGTTACACTGCTTATTATGAGATGCACACTGCTTGGCATGCAATTGCATCCGATTTAAGTACTTAGTGACCTGAAGGAAGGTGGGAAGATTATCAAACGATAATTACAAGTTAAAAATATTTGTTTCACTTGCTGTTAAAAACCTGAGAGCATTGAATCTTGTGCTAGAGACAAGCAACTGCAATATAAAGACAACTAACTAGATACAAATTAAGGAAATTTCACATGAACAAACGAATTAATCAACCACAGAAGTAAAATGGCTGTATAAAAGAAAGCAGTCACCTGGTAAATGTATATAAAAAAAAACTTGGTTGTTTAAATACATACAGAAATTAAATCCTTAAGACAATATGGGTAAATTTACAATCACAATTAACATTTGGAAAGAACAGGGACAGAAAGCTGTAAAAATTGCATTTTTTATTTTAACATGAATGTCTCAGATGTCAGATATTAAATATGTTAATAGTAAGCTTAAATGAGTTATCAATAGTCAATTTGCAAGTGCAGGAACACGCCACTCATATGAAGCAGCAAAATAATTACCTCTTCCACCTCCAATGATACCCCAATCAATCCATTAATGTAAGATAGAGAAACTTCCATATTGTAGACAGATAAATCAGGGTATATGTTTGACTTGCCATCAGAAGAAATCACTTCAACTGGTTCAATGACAAAATTGATGTATGGAACCTTCAACCTGAATCAGGAATTGAATAGCTCTTACAAGAACTCAAAATAGAAGAGAATACACTGATATAAAAATTAAAGGAGAAAGAAAGGAATGAGATTATTTGTTCTGCCACAATGATGTTGTTTTGTCAGCAACGAGATAATGAAATGTGCATAAATTGAAGAATATCATAGTAAAATACACAAAAAATTAGGTGATGTTTTTTTTTATATATATATAAAAATAAAACAAAGATGATTTTTGTGGTCTTCTTCTTTTTCATTGGTTTCACTAGTGAAGCAATTGACATGATACTAACGGCCAATGGGACAATTCAGACAATTCAGCCACAAGACTCCAAATGATTAGAAAACTTTTTCATGATTTCGTAACTATATTTTACTTGGATGAAGCAATCGACACGATACTAACAGCCAATGGGAGAATTCAGCCACAAGCCTCCAAAATATTAGAATATTAGGAAACTTTCTCATGATTTCGTAACTATATTTTACTTGGATGAGAGGATCACCTTTATTCTGAGGTTAAGCACACATGGTATCTTCAAATTGATTACTATCTTCCTACACTGGTTTTACTAAAACAATAATTCTTGATTACATTTATTTACTTTAGTCTACGGTTCGAGTCCGGATAATTCTAATATTGAGACTACTAATATTTACATTTCCTTGTAGAATAGATCTCATTACTAATACTATACTAATACTAAATAAGAATAGAACAAAAACAATCTTTAAATTTTTATCGAAACATATTAATATTCCATAGAATAATACTGATAGTATATTCAGATACTTGTCTAAAAAAATTTATACTTTATAATTTATACTTAACAATTAATACTAATCCGGTATATTTTTTACATTCAGAGGAGCAATACGTTTCTTCTTTCCCCGAATATGATATTTTTTGGGCATTTCTAATAATATCAAGTTTTATTTCTATTTTGACATTTCTCATTTCTGGAATTTTAGCTCCGATTAGCCAGGGACTAGAGAAATTTCTGCGTTTTTTTTTTCCTTAAAAAAAGTTAACTGCATTTTTTGTAATTATTTATTATGCTCTTCCCTTTCTTTCCTATAAGTCATCTTTAATCAAATTACATTTATTAAGAAAATTGATCAAATTAGTCAATAATCTTAAATTTAGAAAAGTAATCTTACTTTTTAAAATTCCCCTAATCATAAGAGTAACATTTTTTTAATTGTAATACTATTAATATAGCCAACACTGTTGGAAGGACATTAGTTAAAAAATAAATAAAAAAATGAAAAGCAATCACAAATCAATTAGGAGTTATGAGACTAAGAGAGGGTTTTAATTTTTACATAATGATAAAATTTATGAACTAAAATTGTTCAATTAAAAAAATATAAAAAAAAGTAAAGAATCCAAAAATTTCATTTAATCATGCTTGTATTATTTACTAATATTGAATAGAAGAAACATAAACTTATGAATTGACTCGATCAATTTATGAAGGCTCCTCCCCAGTCCCAATTGCAACTTGAGACAGATGCATGTTACTGAAAATAATGGGCCGGGCTTCCCATGGGATTTGGGCCACAGAGCCCAAGAAAACTGCGGATCATGACATCACACTCTCGTTCCATCTTAGTACTCAGGAGAGGGGAAAACAGAGATTTTGATTACAAGGGGAAAAGAAAAGAGATTCTGAGACTGAAAGTAAATCGAAGCAGAGAAGAAGAAAGAAAGAAAGATGGTGAAAGTGGCGACGTACTTCGCGATGACGCTAGGAGCCTTCGTGTTCTGGCAGTCCATGGACAAGCTCCATGTCTGGATCGCTCTCCGTCAAGACGAAAAGGTTTATTCCTTTCTCTCATTTTCACTCTCCTCCAATGAAAAAACCCTAGATATCTTCTAACATATGATTATTATAATTTCCTACCTAACTCAATTTAACTGTATTTTAGAATTCCATTTCGTAGATACATTATTTTGAACCTTTCAGCAATGGTTCGTGTTATTTGATCTATCTGTGCTGTATGCCTGTATCTCTAAGTACGAATGCTATTTGTTCTGTACTTTTTTTACCCTCTTTCTGTATGGTAATCTGTCTCAGAAAGAGAGGTTGGAGAAGGAAGCGGAGATCAGAAGGGTTAGAGAAGAATTATTGCAGCAGCAGGCCAGTCAGAAGGATTCTCTTTCTTGAATTTGAATTATGTTGTAATTTTGCCTTGTGCTTTGTAATTTTCCTTGTTTTTGTTTTTCCAATGCAATGTTCTTGTGCTCGAATAAATTCTGGTACTCCCGAGCACTTCAAATTTAATTGCGTGGATTTCTATTTGTTCCTTTACACATGCACTTGTTTCATAAACTGCTATGTGTCAGTAATTCTTGGAACACTTCACTCTGCTTATGATTTATGAACCAGATTTTAAGCGTTTAGATGAATTGTTGCAGTCATACTTGAACCTTTTATTCTTCATTGAAAGTGTGAGATTTGGAATTCAACCATCGGATCATGTGTTGAAGTGACTGGAGTAAAAGTCTCCAATCTCTAGTTTGTTGATCTGACTGTGGTGCATAACTCATTTGCTGCTGTTGTTTCTCCTGAATAATGAATATAGTCTTACTTGCTCTACAATTCCCTCATTGTTTGTGGTTTATTCAGATATACAAGTATAACTGGACAAATTGGCCTGTTTAAAAGTAAATTGTAGAGTGGAGAATCAGTATCAAACAATTGTCTGCGGCCTTTCTTCAACCTCTTTCTCATACTTGTCCTACAGGATTTTGAGGTTAAATTGAGCCATCTAGGAATTATGAAGAAGTGGCAATACTAACTGGAATAAGCAAGTGTCAAAATGATGTTATACATGTTTAACTCTTGCTAAGGTGTTGACTTAATAGCAATCGTAGGCAAGTGGTTCGAATACAAGTAGATTTTCTTGTTAGCTTTTGCAGTCTATAATAGAAGATTTAAACAGAATAGTGAATAGTGGGGTGCCACTATTGTGCTATGGCTGCGCATTGTAGCTGCCAGACACTACAGGGAACTCCCAGCTTTGGGTGGATAGTGGCTGAATTGCAGTAGACAGCACAGCTGTACCAATAAGTGGCAAAAATATGATTGTTCCACCTTCTCTTCGGATCCATAATCCACTTTTAGGGTTACTTTTATGATTTCACATTCTCTTCTTCAGAACCCTGTTAGTTTTATGTTGACTTTTGACTAAACCCAGTTGCTCATCTTCATCAATCTTCGACCATCGTATTTTCTGGCCAAGGTCAGCTCTTCAGTTTGCATTCTCTTCTCTGTTCTAGCCTGCCTCTTTTTACACAATTTGCAGGCTATTCTGTCATTCCTATGCCCTGTTCAGAGAACCTTGTGATATGAGTAATTGTCCCAAGCATTTGTCTCTAGTACTTTTTACAGAAGTGTGCATGGTAAAAGTTGATGACTCTTGCTACTGCTTAGTTATTAGTTACGCATTAAATTTATGATCATTGTGTGTTTAGGCTACGGACTAATGATGGGTATGTCTTTAATTTTGAGTTTTTTTTTTTATAATGAGTATTTATGTGTGAACTGTGTAGCATAATTGTTTGCATTCTATCTATTACAAAAAAACACTGGAGTAGTACTTTCTAAATTCAGGTTTTGTTAAATAATATTTGAAATTCAATCCAACACCTGTATTGTTATGTACGCTACATGTTACAATTTAATTGGACTGAATTGTTACTTGTACATAAGAACTTCTAGAATAGAGACACCAACTTCCTCTCTGGTATATGTAGTCATGAGCTAATTGAGTTGTCTGCTTTTCTGTTGATGGTTAATGTTATGATAAGGAAATACATTTAAATCATGTATGCAGTAAGTATTTTTATTTGTAGATTTTACCTATTGGATGGAATCATGTGTTTATTATGGATATTCCTAGTTTCTGTGGTACAAGTAAAAATAAGACGATAGGTTGATTTCTATGGACAGGTTCTATTAGCATTTTGCCATAGAATATTTCACTCTTTCCCTTTACTAGCTATCAGTGATAGAGGCGATACTCCTCTCTCGTTTTCTAGTGTATGGCAACTACCTAGTGCAAAGGTGTAATACAATGGATGTCTGATGTCTATAATGCACGTGTATTTTAGTGCTGAGAATGTTTACTCTTTCGCTGCACAAGTGAAATTTTTTGTGGTGGTGATAGTGTGATACTCCAACACTTATTTGTTTCCTTGTATATTGCAATTGCCTATTGACAGTGTGATATTCTTAACAGTTGTTTACCATTTCGCTGCACAAGTGAAATATTTTATTGTGGTGGTGATAGTGTGATACCCTGTCGCTGCATTAGGTCTATTTCACACATAGGACATATACAATACTCTGGTTGTAATTATTAGTGCTTCCCTTGCTAGTTACTTAAAGTCTTAAATTGTAGTAATCAATCAGGAGAATAATGGTTAATTCGCGCGGACTTGATTCATGCTGTGCGATACCGTGCAAATCCAGACATACATGAGACTATTGAAGTTTTACCCAATTAGATAGGGATAGAAAGAAAAGAAGATTGAGTGGGCATTTTCGTTTTTGGGAAAAGTACTGAATGCTCCCTGGGCCTAATGTGTTGTTGGGTTACCCAGTTATCTCATTAAATGCATGTTTGAATATGTATTTGTAAAATTTATTTTGAATGAGCACGATTTGTTAGACTTGATTTTGAATCAAAGTTGTATTAATAAATAATTTTGATATACAATCTATTTTGAATTTTATAATTGAAATTGATTGAGTGTGTAATTACCGAAATAAGTTGAGTCTTGTTAAAAGTATACATGAAACAAATAATACGACTAAAGTTGTACATAAAATAAATAATGACTCAAATTTGTGTTGAAGCAAAAGCTACTTCTAATAGCTTCAATGAAAATTGAGCTTAAAATTTAGGATTAAGTTTTCAACATAATTGAAAATATTATGGCCAATGAAAAAAGTCACGTTCCACCAATCCTAAACTCGAGTCGGGCCATCTAAACGTGAAAATGTATCCTATCTTAATTCATGATATAACAACTAAAACAACAGGAAAAAAAGACAGTAGAAGGCTAAACTAAAATAACATAGAAAGACAACATTAAGAGATAATAATAATGATGATAATAAAGATGATGATAGGAAATGAAAAAAAGTTATTAAATCTTGTAATAAAAGTTTATGTACATTAGACAATTTTTAGTGTAAATTTTTTCAAAATGTAAATAAAATAGAAATAATTTTTAATATGACTTTTAAGATAATTATTTTAATCGTTAATAAATTATTATATAATGATTTATTTATTAGATGAGAATGTAATTTTTTTTTTGTCAATGTATATATTATTTATTAGAAAACTAATCACAATCATAAATTATGTGTAGAAACTATTATATAATGATAAAATAAAATAGAAATATAAAAGTGAATTAACTGAGAGGGAAAAAAAAGAACAGTGAGTCTCAACTTTTAAAGCAAATATTTAAATTTATAATATAGGACAGAAATACAAAATTTTAAGATTAAGATATTTTCTTTTAATTTATATTTTTGAAAGTTTATTTAAATTAAAAACTACCGACAGTTTTTTTTATTGATGGAGGTTCGTGTCAAGGTACCAGGAAACAAAAAAAAAAAGTTACAAAGCGCGTAAAATATTCGTTTTAGGTTGGCCCTCACAACAAGTCCTTCAAATCGATCAAGTAGCCCCATTTGTGGGTCCCAACGACAAATGAATGTGACGTCATGCCGTGCAATGCATCCATATTACTATTGGGCTTTGGGGCAACCCAAAAATTAATGAATTAAAATTTAAAATGATAAAAAAAAGAAGAAAAAAAGAAAGACTGATTAATCATTTTTTATTCTGAATATATAAATGATAAATCATTCATAATTTGATTTCTTAAAAATATAAAATTTAAATCCATGAATAATATGATAATTCTGTCGTATTATTAAATCTATGAAATTATTTTATTATTAAGTTATAATATTTAAGTATTAATTTAATAATAAAATATATTTTTAAGAATTAATTTAATATTAAATTATCATTACACATTATATAATTGTCATAATTTATACACATTTAATAACTAATTTTTTTTTTAAAGAACTAAATTGTGATTATACCAAAATAGTCATCTACCTGAGAAGAAAACAAGAGAGTCTAGGAGAGAGAGAAGGAAGGTAGTTGTTTAAAGCATGTTTCGGAACCGAACAGAATGATGATGATCGAGTTAATGGGACCTGCACCTTTCAGTTGAGATGGATGTAGCAATCACCAACCATTTCAATTTGTCTATTTCCTTCTTTCACTTGGGAGCAAAGCCTCTGTCACCATCACTTACACCTTCTTCTTCCTTGTTCCGCTTTTCACGACCATGATCCTCTGCTTCACGCTTACTCTCGGATCTCAGTCGCAGATCCACCTTCAACGTTCACCACCTTTTCAATCTTTCTCATGGATCCCTCTACTTCTCGTCCAGCTGTAGTCATCGATAATGGCTCCGGGTACCACTTTCCTCCATTTCTATCACCCAATTTCCTTTCTATGCATTATGCTATTTTTTTTCTCTGTCAATATGTGGACACCATGTGTTTGTTGAAATGCCCCAATGCAGTTTTCTTAGTTTTAGGACTAGAATTGTCTGTAATATTCATTACCCGAATTCCTGAATTTGGAAGTGATGTTTTTTTGCAGTTATACTAAGATGGGGTTTGCTGGTAATGTTGAGCCATGTTTTAATGTTCCGACAGTGGTTGCAATTAACGAGTCCTTTCTTAATCAATCGAGGAATTCCTCTAAAGGCAATTGGGTTGCCCAGCACAATGCTGGCGTAATGGCAGATCTTGATTTCTTCATTGGGGATGAGGCCCTCTCCAAATCTCGATCTAGCAGCACTTATAATCTCAGCTACCCAATTCAGCATGGCCAGGTTGAGAATTGGGATGCCATGGAGCGCTTCTGGCAGCAGTGCATATTCAACTATTTGAGGTGTGATCCAGAGGATCACTATTTTCTCTTGACGGAGAGTCCATTGACTTCGCCAGAGAGTCGCGAGTATACTGGGGAAATCATGTTTGAGACTTTTAACGTACCTGGACTTTACATTGGTGTGAATTCTGTGCTTGCTCTTGCAGCTGGTTACACAACATCTAAGGTTGGTAATTGGTACACAGCTAGAAAAAAAATTGGGAATTATGTTGAATATAGAATTGGATTTGGATGATTATCTTGAATGCTTTACATATTTAATATGATCTCAGCAGCAACACGGTTGGTAGTTATCTAAACACAAAATGCACATTATCAGCCCCTGCAATTTGACACATTTGGATGCTTTCACTTGAAACCAAGAGTGAACCATACTGTAGAATATGAACTGTTGTGGTTGTTTTGCATTATTACATGCGCATATGATAATTTATCAGCTCCCCCGATTATGTTGAATATAAAATGTAGAATATGAAGTTGGTTATGCATAATTTTACTTGAACTTGATAACAGTACCATAGGAGCTATCAAGATATTTTGTTTCTTATTATATCTATTTTATTTTAAGAATATTTTCATTTATGGCTGATCTGAAATCCTTCATAGTGCGAGATGACTGGAGTTGTAGTGGATGTTGGAGATGGGGCTGCTCATGTTGTACCTGTTGCAGACGGCTATGTTATTGGCAGTAGCATCAAATCGATTCCCATTTCTGGAAAGGATATTACTCTTTTTGTGCAGCAGCTTATGCGGGTAGGAAATCCTTGTGGTATAAATTTAAAAGTTATTGTGCTCTTCTTGTTAATGTTGAAGGATCTCACAAACTACCATTTACATAGCTAGTGAAATCAATTGTAATAATCCATATCCAATTGTCAATCTACATTTTGCTAAAGTCAGATTCATGAACTGTCTTGTGTTGACATCGCTTGGTGCAGGAAAGAGGAGAGAATGTACCACCAGAAGACTCTTTTGAAGTGGCACGGAAAGTGAAGGAAATGTATTGCTACACCTGCTCTGACATTGTGAAGGTGGTCTTTAGTTCAATACTTAGTTCTTTGACAGAATCATTTGAGGAGTTTGTGGTGTTTCTCTGCCAATAGTTTTGTTGCCTCTGCCATTAGTATATCGAGTGTCGATAAATTGTCACTACTTTAATTTGCTTTTCTTTTTTGTGAATCAAGGGATGTAACTAAAGTTATCTTTTAAACTTGTTAATTTTCCTACATAACCAGACTCATTTTCTCTCAGGAATTTAATAAGCATGACAAAGAGCCAGCCAAGTATATCAAGCACTGGAGAGGTATTAAACCAAAGACGGGGGCACCATATTCCTGTGATATTGGCTATGAACGATTTCTTGGCCCTGAGGTTTGTTCTATGGCTGCTCTTTGAATTTTCTCTATTATGGATAACTGAATCTTTCTTAGGGGACACCTCCGGATTGTTCTATGGCTACTTGTTTTATACCTATTTTTAGTATGACTTTTTTAGTATGATCTTTCTAAGATCCTGACTTCCTATCATTAATATCCAGCTTAACAGAGGGGGGTTATACAGAAAAGTGGTAAAAAGTAAAAGAGGCCGAAGTACTAGCGTGGGAAGGGGCAAGGGAGGCTTAAGTACAAGCAATGTAGACTGGTTGGGGTTTGAATCTAGGATGAACTGATCAAGTAGTCTCCATCTCTCAGAGTCTTGATACCGCTTATCTATGTATAGCTATTAGTTCCACTTGATCTTGTTCCCTAAACTACTGAAGAATTAATGAAAATATAGTAGTGCCTTGGTCTAATTGTGGAGCTAATCCATGGGTTCAGTTTGGGTCATAATGTTAACAGGATCAGTCATATTAACATATCTGTATGCTTTCCCTATGATTTCTGCAGATTTTCTTTAATCCTGAGATATATGGCAGTGACTTTACCACCCCTTTGCCAGTTGTAATAGACAAGTGCATTCAGTCTGCGCCAATTGACACAAGGAGATCATTATACAAGGTGAAGTACCTTTACTTATTAACGTGTATATAATTAAGCTCCAAGAGTGCTTTTAAATTTTAGTTAACCAATTTTTATTATAAAATTAGTGATTTTCTTAGGCCAAATGTTAAGCTTGGGGCATTTTTTGTTGTTGGCCTGATGGAATACAATAGTGTCAAATGTTATATATATAAGTCCACAATCCCAGCCATGATATTTAATTTCTGATCATATAAATTTCAAGCCCTTTAGTTTACATGTTCTTAATGATTGAATTCTTCACCTCTTTCCTATTTTGTCTTTTTTACTTCAGAATGTAGTGTTGTCTGGAGGTTCAACCATGTTCAAGGATTTTCACAGGAGGTTGCAACGTGATCTAAAAAAAATAGTGGATGCTCGTGTCCTTTTATCTGAAGCGCGCTTGAATGGGGAGATAAAAGTAAGAGTTAATAGGTACCTTTAGATCATATTTGCATTGATGATTCTCTTCCTCTCACACACAGACAGATACTAAATTCTTTATAATTTATATAAACCTTGCTTGCACTAGTCGTATGGACTAAACCAATCAACAGCCAATACATCATTATGTTGTATTAAATAATTGCATAAATCCTTGTCATGTAATTATTTTCCATTGAAATTAGTGATGTGTTGGTTGTTAATTGTATTTTGGAAGGTCTGACTGCTATATATTTATTGCTTTGGCCTGGCATTTACTTTTTTATATTTGGAACCTACAGTCGCAGCCAGTGGAGGTAAATGTACTCAGCAATCCAATCCAGAGATATGCAGTTTGGTTTGGAGGATCAGTGCTTGCGTCAACACCTGATTTTTTTACGGTATGCATTTCTGACAATTTTTTTTTGGGGCGAGGGTGTTAAGAGGTTCAGTGCTTCCAATGTGGGGCTCAAGTTCCATACCTTACAATTTAATCTTGACATCCCACCTTGCTCCACAGCCCTGGTCGCCCATGCAGGCTGGCTGTCAGTGTGATGTCTGTAGTTGGTTGTCAATGCCTCTTTATCTGGCATTAATAACCAGGATTTTTGTACGCTTTGCCATATGATTAAACGAATTTATGATTGAATACATGGTATTGCTTGCCAAGTTTAGAAATATAGAACTTGACCAGTGCAAAATATGACCGAGTTTTTTTTTTTCCATCCCTGTGGACTGCAATGTGTTTTCTTGTGATAATGCCATTCTCCTTGGGAGTGTCCATAATTTGTTAATGCTTCTTTTAATCCTTCCAATAAATCTCGATGCAAGTTTTACAATATCTGGTCCATTGTGCAGGCTTGTCATACAAAGGCAGAATATGAGGAGTATGGAGCAAGCATTTGCCGGACAAATCCTGTTTTCAAGGGAATGTATTAAATCAACAACAAATTAGTTGATTATCGATGCAGTTATATGATAAGACTGTTGAATGAAACAGCTGGTTATCGTTATCCTCAATTCACTTCCTGGGCTTTCTTCCCACCTATATTCAGGGTGGCAGAAGTGAGTGTAAAATATGTGTATTAAGTGAAAATATGCGTTTGTTTTTATTCCATTCCTAGGTAGTCAGTTTCACAGGGTTAATACAGCTGTCAGCAGATCCAGACGATACTTAATGGTTAGATAGAATTTGATCTTTGACAAAGCTGGTTGAGCTGAATTGCAAATTTTGGGGTTCAGCTTAGAGTTTGATGAAGTTCTGCATTTTTTGTCATTCATTGATGGGACTGATAATACCATGAAGCACTTTTCTAGGTAGTAAGTTAAATTCATTTTGATTGAATTGTAATAAGCACCAGTGCAGGTTAGATTTATGTTTACGCTAAATCGTGATTCATATATTTTTGCACTTTTGGGTACATAATGTACAATTGTATTTTGTTTACTGATGATCAAAGCCAGAAATAATTTTTTTGCCACATTGGAATTTGAAATCATTCTCCCAACATTTTTTATGTAATAATATTAATAGCTATTTTCTTTCTGGTAGCACATTGACCCGTTGGTGAAAGTGGCTGAAGGCCTAGCCATTTGAATTTGCTATTCTTTTTCCCTTTTCGTTGCCGGTAAAAATGATTCCCATTTCAATTCAAATAATAATTCCTTGTCAGTATCTAATAAATATCTTAATAAGTATTTATAATAATAAAAAATGATTAAAATAAATTAATCAAACTTATCATGCAACATTTTTTAAAATTCATCCAACTTTTTACACGAAATCTATGATTTTAATAGAAATTGACCTCAAATGTCTTGATATGTAAGGTGTGTGCTCTCCTTGGAACATTTAATTCACGTGTGTACAATGATATCTAATAAAAAGAAGTTTGAAGTTGTCCGTATAGTTCTTTCTCATCGATGGTAAATATTATATAAAAAATAATCATTTTGAATTTGTTTTCCTCAAAAAACCACTAAATTATTTATCAAAATCAGCTAAATCAAATACTTCATGATAATATTTTCTAGAAATCTGTCAGGGAGCCTCAATGTCTCTTTACAACGCAATACAGTTTTCATTTTATAACATTATATATATATATATATATATATATATATATATATATATATATATATATATATTCTTTTATTTTGAGGAAAAAAATTAGAGATGCACTTTTTTTTATAATAATTGGAGATGAATTTGAAAAATTAACTAAACCTTTGGATAACATTTTAATATTTGAGAAATAACTCTAAACCCTAAATCTTATCGAAAGTCATAAAATAATCACGTGTAATTATACTTTATTTATTACAATTCAATCATCCCAATTTTAGACATTTTTTTATCTTGCCCTTGAAGCTTTATTATAATGTTTAAACATTCGTTACAGGTGAACTTCAATAATTGATAACTGATAAGTGATATGTAACGAATCAAGTATACAGAAGTGTTAGGTTGGCATAACTAATCTAGGTTATTTCCCGCGTCTTCTTTATCACAAGAAATCACTGTAAATCATTCGATAACATTTTGATATTTTTTTTACATCACGTATATTTTAGACTTTTAGTTGATCCTTTTCAAGCTAGATATAACTGAAAATATTCTTTCTAAATATTTAATGTAATTGAATAATTAATATTTAAATTGAAAGTTTTAATTTATAAGCTAAAATAATCTCACATGCAGTTGATTTGCGTGCTTGAGACCTCGGTGAAATAACATTTTAATATTAATTATAACTCTTCTGTATATTGAATTACAATATACATAAATACACTTCTAATACTTGCATGCTCTATCTTTGCATGATTGCATGCAACCTTCGGAGCGGCAATGATGAGAACTCAGAAATAGAATAAGCCGGCAAGAGCAGCAGAGGCAGCTCCGGCGACGGCGGAGAAGTGACCAAGGGAGGAAGAGGCAGCGGCGCTGGAAGGAGAACCACCCTTAGCATTGTCGAAAGCACCGGGAGGCACGGGTCCACCAATGGGTGCAGCCACGACGCTGTTGGGTGAAGAAGCAGCGCCGCTGGCCGCGGTTAGGGCTCCGATGGAGTAATCATCGTCCTCATAGTCATCGGCAGAGGCCTCTGGTGCTGGTGCTGGATTCTTAGCACAGGCCAAGCCAATGATGGCGAACATCACCACAGCAAGAACCACAACACGGCGTGCACGAGCCATTTTTGAAGAAAAATAATGAATTAATTTGTTGCTTTGTTGTGCAGTTTTTCTCTAAGGAAAGGGAAATATTAGAGAAACTCTGCAATGCAAGGAATATATTGTGGTTGCGGAAAGGTCCTAAGGAGAGGGTTCATATATTATAGGGTACGTTTGCAATGTGTGAGGGAAGCCGTTGGTTACGGTTTATTTTTTTGCTATTTAAGGTAAGGAATATATATACTATATATAGGATATGGGAATGTGCTGATCTCTGCATGGAAGAGGGAAACAACACAACAACGTTGTTGGATTTGTTTGTTTGTTAAGGTTGTACTATATTTATGGTGTGCTAAATAAATCTTGATTCCCTTTCAGGAATGCGGCATTGCAAGTTGCAACAATGGCAAAGAATATAGGGGACATCCTTGCTGGCCGTTCATAAATTAGCATCTTTTTTCCAGGGGTGTATAAATAGATTTTGAATTTAAGTCAATTCTATAAATAAAAATAATCAATATTTTTATTTTGTTGTTAGACTATGGGAATTAATTAAAGAGATAAGATTTCAAAAATAATTTAATTTCAATACACTATTAACATGAAAATGAAAAGACCTTTTTTACCTTGTGAATCAATTAAAATTCAAAGAGTATTTTTAAAATAATCATTATTATAAAAGCCAAACATCCTTATCATATAAAATAATTTATAATTAAATAACTCTGAAAAAAATATTCTTATATTATTTGTTCATTCTGATTAAATTATTTTTAAGATGAAATTAAAATTATAGAAATGAATTATTTGAATCAAGAAATATTTATAGATATAACGTGTTAAATTAAAACAATTAAGTTTTGAATCCAGATTATAATAGTTTTAAAATTTATCTAAAAAATATATTTATCTTTTATATGTTTTTTTATAATTCAAATAAAATATTCCATGTTGGAAAAGTCACGTGTTTTAATCAGGAAGTATTTTTTTGTAAAAGAAAAAAAAAACTAATTTCTAATAAAGAAGATAATTAAAATAATAAAATAATAACAAAATTTATATAGGGATATATTGTATTTAACAATTTTAACCTTCTTTCTTTTTCTGATTGACACACACGAGGAAAAGGATTAATAACTACAAAATTTAATTTTACTTCCCTCCATGTATTAAATAACAGATTTTTCCTTCATACGAAAGTATGTGGATAAATTTGTAAATTTATTCTAATTTAATTAGTAATTTCTAAGTTAAATACTAAAAAAAATTATTATTCATAATGGTTCTACTTTTTTTAATAGCATTCTTTTGAAAAATTAATTATTATTCATATGATTCTACTTGACTACAATATAATTGTTTCTTATGAAATATCAAAGATATATGTAATTCATAAAAGAATCCTTCATAGGAAATAAAGTATTATGTTGATCTGCCATATTTTTTTACAATGAACTTTTTGGAGAAACTTTTAAAAGATTTGTATTTTTTTAAAATTATTGATATTTTTTAAAAAATAAATTAAGTTTCATTTAATATTTAAATTGTTGTATAAATTAACTTCGTTTTTTTATCATAAAAAAGCTTCGTTTTAATAAAATGAGAAAAACAGTACTTTGTTTTACTAAAAAGTTATTAGTTGGTAAATAATATCATAAAAATTTTATTATTAATTTTTATTTTAGGTTAAAATCAGTATATATATATATATATATATATATATATATATATATATATATATATATATATATATAAGGGATCAAATCGCATCGGCATAGACAATTATTATATCATTCTACAATTTTCAAGTAGATAATATCTTCTTAAAATTTATTATTGGATTAAAAATTCATTTTACATAGATCACATGTAAAATTTCATATTAATATAAAATTATTTGTTATCTCATTTATATAAATTAAAATCAATATAACATAAATATTTTAAAATATACGTAAATATAAATCAGTAGATTACCTTATTCTTATTTAATTTTAATAAAAATTGATCCAAATGATCTTGAAATATGTAGATATAATTTAATAGTTTAATCAATAAAAATCACATGTTATAAAAATAATATAATAATTATTAAAGTTAAACCAATATAATCTGATCTCATATATATAAATATATATGTGTTATATATATAATAAATTTAAAGTTTTTTAAAACACACCATATGAGCTAATAAACATATAAATCTATTTCACAAATTATTCCATAATTCATAATAAGTTATTTACATATTAATATGCAAGAAGTATTTTTTCAATCATTACATAATTCATAAATACACGAGCAGCATTAATTACTCCTACGTAAGTGAAAACCCTTAGCGGTCTCCAAAGTTCAAGTTGATCATTAACTTTTTCCCTTGATTCTTCAATCAAAACTAGATAATTTACAAAAATTATGCAATAATTGATAATCTTTTATACACGTTGGTAAGTACATCCAAAACTAAATTAAACAAGCAAAGACTCAAGGTTGTGAGGTCTAATGTAATTTTATCCTTCTAGAGAAGTCCTTAGTCTTGCCTCTAAAAGTTCTCACATTAATAATAACCCTGTCATATATACATGTCTTGTGTAGCTTAGGTATACCTCACAAGAACACCTTTCTTAAAATCTTTCACAATACTTCCTTGGACACTTAATCATACATTTCAAATCAATAAAAATTATATGCAAATCTTTCTTTGCTTTAATACATTTCCATCAGCCCCCATAAAAGATAAGTGACTTCTATCATAAACCTTTCTAGTTCCTAGTATAAAATCAAATTGAATCTTTGCAATTCTAATCTCTTTTCTTAATCTATGCTCAATTACCTATTATTGCGACTCGTAGTTTTTTTCTTCTTTTAATATGCACAAGTTTAAACATCTCCATTGTTTTTAAATATCGGAACAAAAGTGCTCCTCCTCCACTTCAGTAAAATTTTACTAAATCAAGTAGTTGTGATATCGAGTGAATAACAATTTAGTAAAATTCACCAACTTTATCTAAGCAAATGATCCTGGGATAACCAAATTCAAAAGCCAACACAACTAAACTGCATATGAGCCTTCACCATTTTCAACTATGATGAGCAAGTTCAAGCCAAAGATTAATATCAACAACCGCACAAATAGCTGAAGGTGAGGCCCTTGTTAGACCTAGCTTGGACCTTATGGATGCATTCTTTGATTCTATTTACAGAATAAACAAAGGATTAAAACACTAAATGGCATGCATGGAAAACATAAATTGTAAATAATTGGCGTGCACCGGCACGCAGTTAACCAAGATCAATATCAACACGCTGTGGCTTTCGTCTTTCAGTCTGGTAGGGACGAAGCTCTACACCTAGTTGTCCTTTGTCCCCAGCCCCAAAGGCATACAGCTTCCCTGATTCAGTTAGGGCAAATGTATGAGCAATCCAATATACCGAATTGGTCAGACTAATCTGTATCACCCGTTCATAGTTCTGTTTCATCGAAGTGACTAGCTTTGGAGTTAACACATCTGCATGCATGTGTTCCTGCACAATTACAAACATGATATTGTTGATTAACTTCATTTATATTAGGATTTTCTGAATGAATAATTTTGTCTCCAAATGTGTCTACCTAATAATTGACATGGAAAGATTAGCTTTAATAGAATGCACTAGAGTCACCAATATAAAATTAGGTTTGTGCTACTTGTGCCCTGGCTCTAAGGCATTTACAAGAAAATGTCATCCATGGTTCACTATGCACTTTACACATGAATTTGATAGTGTAATGCTAGTCCTCATTCAGATTTGGGCATAAGCTACTAGCGCATACTGCATAATATGACCTTAACAAAGTTGAGCTTCAACTAGAAGCTTCATTCTGAAACTGGTTCAGTTTGGAACTCCTCTGAAAGTTCCAATTATTGTAAAGTAGTAATCACTAACCAGTTCTTCATATCATGATTGTTCAAAATTCACAAATCAAACAAGGAGAAAGGCATAAGCAAGCAGACCTGCTCAGGATTTTCAGGGTCATGGCCAAGAGTACCAGATTCTCCATAACCAAATGAATACGCATCACCGCTATCAGACACTACAAAAGTAGTGTAATCTCCTGCAGCAACATGAACTGCTTTGACATTTTTCAGCTCCTCCACCACCTTAGGTACTAATGCACATTCTTCATTTCCATGACCCAAGCAGCCATGACGGCCCCAACCCCATGTGCAAACACGGCCATCCTGCCCCACCACAGCTGCATGCCAAGAACCAGCAGCAATCACCATGGGCTGAAGGTTTAACAGCTGGAATTGTTCAATCAAACGAGGATACTTCTCATCCGTTTCTGTGCCATGTCCGAGCTTCCCACCCATACCACACCCAACTGAGTACACTGACCTATTAAGATTTCAGAGAAGGATCAGGTAATCAATAAATGTATAGATAGTTATTACAACAAAAATGAAATGGAATGTAAATACTAGTTTACTTAAGAATAAAAAATCAGCAATGCTTAAGAACTTTCATAAATCTTGAAGCTCTGGACTTATGATGCAAATACATGCAGGTAATTGAAGAAAACAGAATGGAAGATATATATGCTGCCAATCAAGGAATAAATCATAATACAAAAAAGTTCACTTTTCACTCTACAAACATTAATATGCAAACAAAAAAAATGAAGTATGGAAGAGTGCCTAATTTGCATCATATGATACAACTCTTAATTCAATTCTTGTGGAAAAAGAATTGCAAAAGTTGAGGTAAGGAGATTAAGCTGTAGCTCACATTCCACTTGGTTGACAAGCCAAACAAAGCAGGTAGCAAAATCCAGCAGCTATTTGCACTACTGGTATGTGTTCCAGAGCTCCTAATAAAGGACGGGGTTCCACATCATTTGGATCAGTTTGGTGACAGAGTTTGCCATCACTACCCCAAGAAAATGTATAAACCCTGCCTTCTCTTGACAATACGGCTGTGAAATAGTTTCCAATTGCAGCTTGCACAACAAATATATTTTTCAAAGATTCAACTAACTGTGGAGTTGTAACCATTTTAGATCCTTCATTTCCAATCTCATTTTCACAAAAATATTGTTTTCCAAAGGCATAAACCTGCCCAGAATCACTGATCAACATTGTTCTCCCAGTCGCAGCAGTAGCTTGTATAATTCGGATTCCTTGCAAAGCTCTGCAGCATAATTGAGTTATGTTAACTTAAATTCAACTAGTTCACTTTCCACTTAAGTTAGTAGGATAATGTACTAACTAAAGTTCCAACCTGATTGGCCGAGGTTGCCATCCATCTTCAGTGGTGCCATGCCCAAGTTGTCCTGAACTATTGGAACCAAATGAATAAACAACCCCTTTTGATGTCACAGCAATGCTATGACCGGGGCCTGCTATTACCTGCGATTTTTCCCTTCTGTAACATGCTTCTCCAGCAAGCAAAAACCTCAGAACCAATTTCCAAGAACCGCCACATCTTTGCTTCAAATGTTGCCGTTGTTCTGTTGTCATTGGATTAAAAATGGCTCTCTTCTGGCACATGTCCAATGCAGCAAGCTCTGACAAGGACAAGTCAAAATCCGGATCAAAGTTTGCCGGCCGCTTGAAGAAGGAGCATGTTGCCTACAAAACACCACATCAGAAATGAAACCAGCAGTATTAGAATTAGTACTTTCAAGTTTCAATTAACAACTTAAGAGCTGAAATGCAGACAAGCACAGCACTTGCCTCAAGTTTAGCAAGGTCTTGAGCATACAAGTTACATGTTGTAAGGACATGAAGGACAATGGAGGGGTTGTCAGACAAGGGAAACTCTCCTGGACTAGAGTCCTTGAAGCAATGGCGTTGCTGCGGTTGAAATGTTGGCAATTGTGTGGCAACAATGGTAGTAATTGGCTGATCAGGGATGTTATGGTATTGGATAGTTGGGGTTTCACTGGTAGTGGCATCCATGGGCACTGCGAACCTTATACAATGCCCACACACAGCAGAAGAGAGGATCCAACACTTCTGGTAATTATGAAAATACGTGCAAATGGATTACTACATTAATTAATTAATTTCTGTTTCTCCAACTAAAGCATCTGAAACTCTACACGTTATGTACCTCAAGAATATGTTTGACTAGCAAATCTCAGGCCTCAAACCTACAAAGAAAAAAACATGGTTATAAAATATGTGACACATTTTCTTTTCACAGCTGAATTACATGATTTTCTGTATCCATTTACAATGGCATTATAAATTAAAGGCACCAGAAGGCAAATATTTAGTCATGAAACTGAGGATCATCAGAAAGACAAAAAGATTTTACTTTTCACAAATACCAAACTAAAAAAATTCTGAAGCAGTCGTTTTATTGATCACAAATACCAAACTAAAAAAATTCTGAAGCAGTCGTTTTATTGATTAAGGGTGAACCATATGAAGAAAATTCAGGATGGAAATAAGGAAAAGGAATCCAAAGAAGAAAACTTTGAGAAGTACACTATTCCCAGATAATGGGATATTCTACAACCACACACAAAAAAAAGGAAAGAATTTCCTGATCAAAGTTGAAGTAATCGCCACCACCAAAGGTTGATCATCCCAATCAAAATGAATCATAGTACAAATACCCTCTACCATACAGAAACCAAAAATACTTTTTTTCGACTTTCCCAGATCATGGAATCACAAGTAACCCAATGAACAAGTACACTTGTTGGATACGCAACGATAAAAAAAAATGGTATAGCAAAAAAATTGAAAAAAAAAAAGAATCAGGAGAAGTGGAAAATAAAACATGATAAACAAGTTTTGGTTGAATGGCATTCATTATGATCGTAGTTATAGATCGAAGCAGAGGCACGTGGAAGCGGTGATTACATACGAGAGGGATCAACCACGATTCCTCAAACTGAGTCTTTACTATCGGTGGAGAAGTGTACAGAAAGTTTGCCAAGTTGTTATTTTAATGAAAGTGGGTATCTAATGAAATGACGTAGGGGTGAGAGAGTATAAACTTTTGTATAGTTTTTGGGAGTGAGTGGTTGAATCAATAATTTTTCTCGTTTCCTCAAATGGGAGGATCTCTGCTCTTTCTCTATGCCCAGTGCTTATATACTTTCTATTAATTTTATTTGTTTATTTCTGATGAAGCAATGATATCATGAGGTGTCGCTGCAATTTTTTTTGCATATTTGACCAGAGATTATATTTATAATTATAAGATAAGATAAGATATAGTTTTTCAAAATAATTTGAAATGTTAGTTTTAATTTTTATACAAGTTTAGTACGTGTTTTTAGTCATTAACAAAGTTGTTTTAAAAAACGAAACAGATCCAAATAAATTGAAATCGATCAAAGCAATAATAAAATTAATTGAAAACCGAAAAATTCAAATTTTTTGTTATGATTTTTTTTTAAATCAACAAACACAAGGAGGAATAGTATAAGATGGTTGCAATAATTTTAATTTGGTTGGCAACACATCAACCACCCTCTCCAAACCACCTACAAATAAGGGAGTTATTATGACTTGGTTCGAATTATTATTATGAAAATCCTACCGAATTGTACATTATTATTTTAATTTTTTCCCCTAAATTTTAAATTGATCATTAATTTGAAAAATTGAAAACATATTTTATCTTATCTTATAATTCTACAGTTATCTTATCTTATACATATTTTATCATATAACAGTAAATAAAATACATATAATTTTACCTTATCTTATACAAACATATTTAATTCTTATTTTTTATTTACTGTCATATAATTCTACATTTTGTTTTATATATATATATATATATATATATATATATATATATATATATATATAATTTTTAATGTATATAAGACATAAGTAGGTGTGTTAAAAGATTTGATTTAACCGAAGATATACATTTTTTTAAGATATTACTATTTTATATTATTATATTGATATATTATTAAATAGAAATAGAAAAAACTAATAAAATAAAAATTAATACAGTATTTATTTAAAAATTAATATAATATTTTTTATATATTTTTTTACTTTTACTTTCTTATTATTAATTCCTTGATTTATTCTCATTAACAACATGACATATGATGTTTGTTTATTAATTAATTTTTAATTTAAAAATAACTTTTTCCAATCACACACACAAAAAAAGACTTAATATCGTCTCCAAACTCGGATATTAATATTAAAAAAACTTTTTTTCCTTAATATCTACAAATAAATCCTGCACAATGATATCTTTATTCGGTATTATTTGAAATTCTTTCAAATAGCGACGATTCTTCAATATTTTTAAAATTCATTTTAAATAAGTTTAAAAAATTTAGTTTTCTTTATTAGCATAATTATATGAACCAATTTGGAAAAAAATTGTAATAAATTTTATATTCATATTTTCTTTATATTTGGTGATTTAACTAAAGATATTCCAATAATTCTTTCAAATAATATACTTATTTTCAATGTATATGTCTACACAAATTAGTCCTAAAAAATTAGAACTAATTTGTGCAGGCCATTTTGGATATATATTTAATATTTTTAATTTATTAAATATAATTAATCATTTTATACATAAATTTATTTTTGAGTATGCAACATATGTTTAATTAAAAATATAATCAATCAATTTTCTTAATTTTGATATAATTATATTTAATATAGTATTACATATTTTTAAATTAATTTTATTTATGTACATTTATTTTTATAATAATGAATAAAAATATAAAAATAATCATTTAAATGAACTTGTACAATGCATAGCTTTAAAGTCTAGTAGAATAAGTATGATTCATTCAATATAAATTAATTTCAATCTCTTAAAATGTGTCAAATTAGTCACATAATGAAGTTTAGTGTGCTATTGTTAACATTTTTATTTGTAACACGTTTTATGCACATTTGGATGATAATGAAGTAACAAACAACTTCCATGTTTGATCTCTAAACTGAATTACTTACTTTTATTTTAGTTTATGAATTTAACCAGCTTTTTATCCTTTAACTTAATCACTTATTTTCATTTTGATATCTAAAAATACTTTTGAATTTTCAATGAAATCTCATGTTATATATAAGTTATTAACTTAATTATCACCATATCTCTACTTTCATTCATTATTCCTTATATTTGTCACCTTTTTTTTTTGTTCGCATTTCATGTTAACTTTCACATCCATCAAGTGCATGGTAAGTTTGTTATTTATTCAATTGAAATATACAAGCTTCTTTAGAAAGTTACATTTTATTCAATTAAATTTTTTTAAAATATCTTCTTCTATACTTTCAAGTAACCATCACATTCAAAATTATTTTGTGTCTATATATAACTCGCATTAGTAGCTAATCAAAATAACAACTTTTGTTTTTTACATTTTCTGCTTTGTTTAATCCCTTTATCATCAATCATGTGCCTAACAATCAAGGGGGATCTAGAAACCTATTAAAGGGGGTTAATTTTTTTCCTCCATTTGTAATTGTTTAAATGTTTAACTTTTAATAACTAATAACTAACAATGTTTATTTATTTTTCTACTATTTTTACACATAAAATTGAAATTAATTCTTAATTTAAATGATAATAACATTAACCATTATCATCCTTGAGTGATAGTCTTGATTAAAATACTAATTTTTACCGTTCATATGTTATGATTTGAATATATCACACAAATTCATTATGTATAGATGATGAGATTCCATTGATATATTTTTTCTTTGATAGATGGTTAGAACTTTATCTAAGTTTGAATCCTAATAAGAGGTTTACCAGAGATTAGAAATTATCCTTGTTAAAAATCACATAGATCTTGTGTGACCCCTTCAACTTACACCTTCCTCATCCTAAAAAAATTTCACCTCCTACTTTCCAAACGTCATAAAAAAAAAGGAAAAACATCTTTGTTTTGCATGCCACCTCTAATATCAGACCCTTGAACAATGATGTGAAAATCACAAAGAATGAAAAAATAAGAAATACTTCTAACACTTTCATTTTTGTTTCTTCTATGATTCTTAAGTTTTTTTAACTGTTTTTTTTTTCATGTTTAATGTTATTTCATAAAATAGATTATTTATTTAAATTGTTCTTTTTGCTTAGAAAAAATGATTATTCAAACATTCTACACATTTAATGGCACATAAGATTTAAAAGCTTGATCTGGGTGTAAGATTGAGTTTGAAATCTTATAAAATCTTGTTAACGATGTCTTAAATTTTACTACTAACTAGTGCATATGTAGTTGCTTATAAATTAGTTTCATAGTTATAATATAATTTGTTGAATCTAATAAGAGGATGGTGAAAACCATAAGGATAAAGAATGAAAGTGAGAAGATATAATGATATTTATGCAAATAATTTCATATAAGGTGTATCTTAAATAAAAGTTTGAAAGAACTTTTAAGCATCATTGATTAAATTCAAAGATTAAAATAACAATAAATATTTAAGTTCATAAATTAAATTAAAAAATTAATTTTTTAAAATATAATAATTATCTAATTAACACGTGTCAATGGTTAATTATCACTTGTCATCCACGTATATACATGTCACATGAGTAAAAACATTAACATTAAGATACTAAAGTCAACGGTAAGATTGTTTCATATTTTTTTAAGGAACTAAAATGTGAAAACCTCACATTTTTTGTAACTAAAATAAATATTTAGCCATTGAATTTTTCACTTCCTGAAGAATACTCTGATTCATATGAAAGGTACTTAAAAACGTGTACTTGGGCATCACCTCATTCCAAGTACATCAGTTGCAATTTCCTTTTGTTACATTTAGTCATCCCAAAATGTTTGCTGAATGAAATTTAACACTCTCCTCTTATTAGTTTCATCGCATAATATAGGCAACAAAAAAAGTCCATTTAAAACCCTTTTTAATTGTAAACACAGGAAAATTAAAAGAGGAGGGAAGAGAACAAATTTACAGGCGAGAGAAGAGATTCTTTTTAGCATTAGTAAAAGTTATCTCAATATATATTAAAACTTATATGTCACGTGTTGTTTGACCAGTATTATAAATATATATTTTTTTTACTTCTCTCTTTTACTCTTTAACTTTTTGTTTTTTTCTGTACTTGTTTTTTTTTGCTTTGATTTTTTATCGCTGCACCCTAGTTAATATTAATAATTAAATAAAGATTTGTCAACTCAATGAGTTTAATTTAATTGATAATACATATTAAATCTGTGAGGGATAAACTGAGGTTGATCCGCATTGATAATTTATGAATTTACAGTATAATAAATGTATACTCTAAGGAATACGAAGAAAAAATATTCTCACGGTAGATGCTTTCATCTTAAAAGTACAATAAACATTTTAATTTTTCCGATCAAACGACGTGTCGTTGCATCACTGTAAAAGGCGTGTTTGGGACGAAGAGAAACAAGAAAATATTGGCATTTGAGCAGCGCAAGTGATGATAAGAAAGGCAAGAAATATGAGGTCGAAATCTGATCTATCCCCCAATTCGGATAAGAGAAGAATCTAGAAACCACAATCCCATTGGACCTCGTTTCTCCAACGTGGCTTTTTCCAAACGCTAAATTGCTACTCCCACAATCAGAGCCACGTTCTCCATCTCTGCCACTGCCATAACTCACTCACTAGCTTCTTCTCTGTTCTCACCAATGGCATCAACAATATCAGCAATGGCCATGATCAACGCCAAATGCGTCAACCCAAAGTTCCCCAATCCCACCAAGCTCGCACCATCAAAACCCTCCCTTCAGATCAACCTTCCAAAGGGCCTCATAGCCTCACCCGAAAGCACTAAACTTTCCCCCGCGACAGCAATCGCAGGAGCAATATTCACAACCCTCGGAACCTGCGACGCCGCATTCGCTGTTCAACAAATAGCCGACATAGCAGAAGGCGACAACCGCGGACTGGCACTGTTGCTGCCCATAATCCCAGCAATAGGGTGGGTTCTGTTCAACATTCTGCAGCCGGCGCTGAACCAGCTGAACCGAATGCGCAGCACCAAAGGCGTGATCATTGGCTTGGGGCTTGGCGGCTTGGCTGGGTTGGCGGCTGCGCCGCATGCGTGGGCGGCGGCTTCTGAAGCTGCGGCTGCTGCGAGCGACAACAGGGGACAGCTTCTGCTGTTTGTGGTTACGCCGGCTATTGCTTGGGTGCTTTACAACATCTTGCAGCCTGCTCTCAACCAGCTCAACAGGATGAGATCACAGTGATTTGAGCTTTGTGAAATTTAAAATAGGGAAGGGGCTTAAATGCTCTGGGATATCAATTATCATCATCACTAATAGTTTTCATGCAACTTGTATCTAATGCTATATCCGCTTTCTTTTTATTATTTTCCATTCCCAAGCTAGCCAGTGGTTTCTTTTTTGTTGCAACTGTTGTGGGTACCTTCCCTTTTGCGATTTATAGATCTGATTGATTCAGTTCAAGTTTGTACTTTCTTTCTGTTTGTTGAATCTACAATTAGGCTCCATGCAGTTTTGAAAGGTTGATTAATTGTTGACCTGCTGAGCTTTGCACCTGCTGGCTGGGCTTTGCAACGGCAAAGAGAAAGAGAAATGATTTTTTTTAACTCTAATCCTCACTTGTTTTCCATTTTTACTCAGTTTTGTTTTGTTCGATTTCAAAAATCATAATTTATATACAGAACGAGGGTTGATCAATTTTTTTTTTCTTTCTAGCTTCTTCTCTTTCCAAGGAATCCCATGAAGAAGAACTTGCCATACAATTCTTATTGAACAAATTGAATTGAATATATATACAAAATAACTTACTCCCAATTTTGGCTATATTTATACGCAAAATATTCTTAAATATAATTTATATTATAATATTTTGGATGTTGCTAGTTTTGAACCGAGCACTTGAGGCTTGGAATTTAAACTCCAAACGAACAAATCACTTGGGAAACCAACATCTTGATTATAATGTTGTGCCAAATATTGTACGACAGTTAATAACTATGAAATATATTAAATAAATCCCAATAATAATAATAGAACACCTCACAAAAATCTCCATAAATCTTTTTTCTAGAATGCATCTAATAATGTTTAAGATCTTATTTATAGAGTTTTCTCATTTATTTATTAATGTATTTAACAAAGAAATAATTTTATTCAAATTAGATAGAATTATTATGAACGATAAATTACCCTTTTAATTATTTAACACCATTCTATGTCTAGACTTGCATATATTATTTATTTGAATGAATCATTAATTTTCTTATAATTTAAATATTTTCTTTTAATATACAGATATTTTAAATTAAAAAGTAGCGACAATTATTTTCAAGAGAGGTTCATGAATTCATCGTACTAGGGTCTAGGGCAGGCAGCAAGAAAGGAAAAGGTTGGCGTGTAAGAAAGAAGCTTGAAATCAAACGGCTTAGTCTGATCAAGCATCCCCCATTTCCTCGCCAAGAACGACAATTGTAGTTGCCGTCATGCCGTGCACACAAATAGGAAGCTACTTAGCACTAATAGTTATAATTAATTAAATACAAATAAAAGAAACAGACAGAGAGAGAAGAGAAGAATCGTTGGTTGCCAAGGAAAGCATCTTTGAGAAACGAACAGAATGATGATCGACTAAATGGGACCTTCACTTCCACTTCCACTCGCTGTGTTCAAATGGCTTTAGCAACAACAATCACCAACCATGAACCTCTGCCTCACGCTCACTCTCGGATCTCAGTCGCAGATCCACCTTCAGCGTTCTCATGGACCCATCTACTTTTCGTCCAGCTGTAGTCATCGATAATGGCTCCGGGTACCCTTTTCATCAATTTCTATCACCCACTTTCTCTTTTAGCTTTATGTTGTATTTTCCTCCTTATGTGGTGTGGACACCATGTGTTTGTTGGAATGCCCCACTGATGTTAGTTTTATAACTAGAATTGTCTGTAATGTTGATTGACCCGAATTGGGTTTACTCTGAATTTGGAAAATGATGTTTTCTTTTTTTTGCAGGTATACGAAGATGGGGTTTGCTGGTAATGTTGAGCCGTGTTTTATTGCTCCGACAGTTGTTGCAGTTAATGAGTCGTTTCTGAATCAATCGAGGGGCTCTTCTAAAGGCAATTGGGTGGCCCAGCACAATGCTGGAATTATGGCGGATCTTGATTTCTTCATTGGGGATGAAGCACTTACCAAGTCTCGATCTAGTAGCACTTACAATCTCAGCTACCCGATTCAGCATGGCCAGGTTGAGAATTGGGATGCCATGGAGCGCTTCTGGCAGCAGTGCATTTTCAATTATTTGAGCTGTGATCCGGAGGATCACTATTTCCTCTTGACCGAGAGTCCATTGACTCCGCCTGAGAGTCGCGAGTATACTGGGGAGATCATGTTTGAGACTTTTAATGTGCCTGGACTTTACATTGGTGTGAATTCTGTGCTTGCTCTTGCAGCTGGATACACAACATCCAAGGTTGGTAATCGTTACACCCGAAAAAGATTGGGAATTATGTTGAATATAGAATTGGAATTGGATGATTAATCTTGAATGCTTTACATATTTAGTATGGCCTCAGCAGCAACAAGTTTGGTAGCTACCTAAACACAAAATGCACTGGATGTTTCATCAGCCCCTGCAATTTGACACATTTGGATGCTTTCACTTGAAACCAAAAGTGAACCGTACTGTAGAATATGAATGAACTGTTGAGGTGCTTTCACTTGGATGATTAATTTTTTGTTTTTTTTAACTAAAAATAAGTAATTGCCTAGTTGAGCTGATCAACATCATGAAAGTAACAAGAACAAACATATCTGTTTAACTTCCACCATTGCAAAAGGTAGTTAGTTATTGATTCTCCTGTTTACATATTACTTTGTGCCGGTGCGTACAACAAGTAGAAGGGAAAACGTGTTAATAACTGGAAGCTACAACGATGGTTTGAGAAGGCTCTGCAACGATGGTTTGAATATAACAGTGAATCCTTCAGCTGAGGCAGGATCATTCACATCCCATTCCCCGAACTTAGGTAGTGGCTTTCCGTCTTGTTCATACTGCACATGCAAAGATAAATGCTTACGTCAAAACATAGATTAATTATTCATAGAAAATGAAAAATAAAAAGACCCTTTTGCTCATCATTAACAACAAAGAATTGCTGGAAACCTCGGTACATAGCTAAACCTCATTTCAGTTTTGTTTTTGATGAAAACAATGATTTTTTTTTTGTGTTGTTTAAACTCATTGGCTAGAAATGAACACACATTATTACATGACATGGTGGGAGGATCTTAATTCTTGCCGAAGTCATGAAGATTGAAGCTTTGTGATATATGTGGTAGTTGCCCGAAATTCGAGGGAAAAGGAATAAACAACAAAGAGATGAGAAAGAAAAAAATGGGGGACAAGAGAGAAATGAGAGGGGAAATGGGAAAGATATGCACCAGATGGCAAAGGAATAATTTGGACCATTGCCTAGGTGTAAAACACCAAAAATCAAGGCAGCAATCGCAATACTATTCCAGTTCATTCCCAAAAGTGGAAGAATCGCTCCTCGGAAAAGTAGTTCCTGGAATTTAAGATGATAATATGTGATATCAGTCAAATGATGAAAAAATAAATAAGAAAGGCAAAATAAGCCAAGAAGAGTAGCCTCTTTTAACCTCACTAATACCAGGCAAAAATGCAACAACAATATAATCCAAAGGCTGAAGTGAGCTAAGGACCTGATTCAGAAAGCAAAATATTTCCAGGGTTCAGCAAAGCATCCATGTGCTAATACATAGTACAGACGCAAACACAAAAAAGCAACAGACTTGCATGAAAAGTTATCTCAAGTAGGAACGATTTCTATTCAGATGCACTACCTTTTTACTAAACTTATTATGATCTACTATATAATGTTCAAGTTTTAAATGGCAATCCACTAACAACAAACCAAGCTTACAAAATCTTAAAGGACATTTCCAGAGCCATGGCCTTGATTCCTTTACCTGCTGATTGGCTGCTTCGCTAGACTCAGCAAAATCTGGCCACGTCTTCAATAGCAAATAGCGACATGATGATATTAAAACTACAAGTCCTGTAATCAACTCAAGATGCCACATGTCAAAACCAACTGTAGACAAAAAGAAAAAAGATCTTAAGATATACCACAAATAATAAATTTTACACATTTACAAATTACAAAACATTTACCAAGAAACAAGCACATTTATATTTGCTTCAGGCACTTAAACATCACAAAAAAAATTAATTCACGAGTAGATCGATTTGAAGTTCACGTCACATTAGCCTTAAAGTTCCATTAGAATAAGATATGATGATTTGAATTTCACGTCATTATTCATGAAAATGTCACAATAAATAGAGCCATACACATGTAGCCTTGTTCCAAATATAATAAAAAAAAAGAAAACACAGGAAAGGTTGTACTTTCGTGCCTTATTAAAAGAAATTCCAAATTTATCAACCCCTGGTTCAATAACTTTCACCCCAAGATACCACTTGAAAACCCACAGCATGGCCATATGCATTTCAGTATTTAACAAATATCAGTACAGGTCTACAGTAAAGCACATTTCTCTGATGAGAACAGTTCTTTTAATTTTATGCAATTAAGAGTTCAAAGATAGTTCTTGATATCCAATATCTTTTTATGACTCCCTTCCAATGAAAGAGAATTCATTAAGTCTGAACTACAAACTAATAGTAAGAACTAAGTAAATATGAGTGTAATACATGATACTTCTGAAGAGCAGTCCAAGACTGGAAATCCTTCCACTGACACAACATGAGACACCTGCGAGTAACAAAAACAAAATTAAGTACAAAATGAACACGATATCCCATGTTATGCGAATTTCAGAATCTCGAGTCAAATTGTGATAAATTTAAGAACTCTCCTTTCTAGAATAAAATAAAAACTTTGTCTGCAATTAAGAATTAGGTTCTCAAGAATAAAACTTTGAATCCCAATTTAACTTCTCCCAAGTATTGTGGTGTATGGAAAAAATCATACTGATCAATACACTCCATGGTGGCTAAACAAAACATAGATAAATTTCATATGAAATCCTGCTTATATCATTAAGATAGACAACAACGTTGGGAACATGCAAATGCAACAAAGGGTGAAACTGGTCTAGTAATGCATAAAAGGAATAGCACCTGCCGAATCACTATTCCCAAAGCAGCTATGAGACCAGAAGTTATTATGCAAGCTTGAAGCACAGCACTCCTGGAAGGTAAAAGGTTAGAATTTGGGGCAGCTGGATTAAGAGAAGAGTGCAAGTTGTCATTTTGAACAAATTTATCATCTAAGAGATCTCCCGGTGCCTCTCTGGTACCTCTCTTCTGGATTTCTTCAATGACTTCTAGGCAAAAGAACATATGCTATATCTACTCCCTATGGAATGAAAAAAGAACTCTTGTGAACCAACCATCCAAAAGTTTAAACTATTAGGTGAAGGCTCATGAATGTTTTATATTACATCTCTATCATCCCCTTCACACGACACCCTTTTAGACTTGATGTAAAGCATGATAATGATGCATAGATAGATATATATAACTCAAGTTGAGCTAGTTTATTTCACCAGATAAATTTTTAACTTTAGTTTAATTTATTTTCTTCATGAATCAAGTTCAATAAGTCAATTATCAAATTAAATTTTGAATTATGTTTGAGTTGGTTCATATTACTAATGTAACATTCTAAAAATATTTCAATAATTATTTAAATAAATATTATCTAAATACATCTTTTATTAAAGAAAAAGATAGATTAAATTATTTTAATATATTAAATTGTTATATTTTTTAAAAGATATTAGTATAATAATAAATTAGATTGAATAAAGATTAATTAAACAAATCTCAAAAGATAATTTTAAATTACATATAATATTTATATAAAGATAAATAATTCATTTTTTTAGAATCACTCAAATAATCAGTCTTTCTTGACATAAATGGATTACTTAAGAATATAGAAGAAGGAAAAAAGTAAAAAAATTCAGTTGAAGTAAAAATAATGCAGAATTCGAATTACTTGCTTCATGAGGAAAATACATCTTTTCAAAACTTTCATAATATAATTCTTTTAGAAAAGTTTTTCTTTTATTGTGTTTTTTATATAAAGAAATCAGAGTTAATGGTGTTTTAGACGTTCTAATCATAGCATTGGATGTGTAGGTGTGATCAAGTATAATTTAAAATTGGTTGAAGTTTTTAATATGTATAATGCTTCATGTTGTGGTAATATTTTCTCTCAAGACATACGACAAATTTCACTGACGGTGCTTTATAATTCCTAGTGGAAAAATAAGAATGATTGTAGCAGTATTATTGTTAAGGCAAATCTGGATGGCACTAATTAAAGAAATAATGACATTCGATTGACATATACATATTAAAATATATACATTCTATTAATTGCAAATTGGATTTATATGGTGAATTTTCTTTGACATTTATGTGTCTTGCATTTACATAAGCATTTGTTTATATTATATATATATATATATATATATATATATATATATATATATATATATATATATAATGTATGATTTGAGTGAGGGGTCCGAGAACATGAAACTAATATGGCAAGGTTTTAAGAATTTTGATTATTAAATGATTTTTGTGATGTATAATATTTTTGTGATATGATCTTGTGAATCATTATTGGATACATAAAATTAGAGTTTATTTGATAGTTTTTTATAATGATATTTTTATAATTTTGTGAGTTGATTGGAGGGGGTGAAGGTGGAAGAAAATCTGGTGCGAGCAAGTTCCACGGCGCTCCAACAACTGAGAGAGAGCGAGAGCGTAGCCATACAGCGAGTGAGAGTGAAACTATGGAAGCTTTTTCATTGCATTTGGGATTTAGCCCTTCAAAATTCACGTTCATACTAACCAACATTCGATTCTTATTTTGACAGAAATTTGCAAGTTTTGGATGGTGTCGTGTCGCGCTTCCGAGTTCCCGTAGACAGACCCTTCCTTCCTCTCCACTAGTCCACTAATTTCACTTGCATCCGGTATAAATTATCAATAAATTAATTTGTGAAAATTATTTTTGATTGACATAAATTTATTTATTAGTGGTAAAAAAATATTTCATTATAAACTAAGGAAAGTAAATACCACATTAAATAAATAACTAATTAAAAGATTTAAAAGTATATTTAAGGATCAAAATAACAATACACATTTAAGTTCAAGTATCAAAATATCAATAAGTAATTAATTTTAAAGATTAAAATAACAATAAATTATTAAATTCAGAGACTAAATTAAAAAAATAACAATTTTCAAAATTGATAAATTAATTCATTAGCAATATGCTGACAAATTAATTTCATCGAGTAAATAACTGGTGACCATTCTTTTCAATGACAATTGGATCCAGAGATACCATGTAGACATTAACATTTGAATTAATGGAGAAAATTTAAAGATAAGATGAATTTGTCACTTTTTATATATTTAGGATCTAAATTTTAATTTTTCATCTTTTATGAACTAAAATGAGTATTTATCCAAAATTAATTCCACTTTATATGAAAGTGAAAATACACACGTTACAAAATTAGAAGAAAAAAATTAATTACTCCTTAACATAATTTTTTGAAATCCTCGCAAATGAAATATACTTGGGCTTTTAACGATCGTTTTTATATGGAATCACGATTCATGACAATGATTCAGCATTGCTTCCAAAAGTTTGAATTTAGTTTTTGGTACTCTTAAGTATGCTTGAAAACTCTTGATGGAAGTAGGCTAAAGCCTTAGATTTTATTTTACAAATTTCAAAATTTAACCCAGTACCTATTTTTAAGTATTAGCATATCATAAACTTGTCCTGTGTCTCGCGTAGAAAAATCTGATTAAAGGACTAATGTCATATATGTACCTATTTCAATTTTGCACTTGAAAATGTCTTTGAAAATATTACTCTGATTAAGTAATTTCCAAATTTGAAATCTGGATAGATACTATTAAAAATTAAATTTTGTCAAGAGTTTTCATGTTTCATTGTTAAATGGTTTAAAGTGATGTTGAACCTTACTGTTATGATCTCTAGGATGGGTATTACACAAATTGACAATTCTTTATTTGAGAATTGTACTGAAAGGAACCTCTTATTTAATTATAATTTGTACAAATCTACTACTAAGCATGCTGTTGGGCTGGAAATAATGGTACCAATATGATGTAGAGTAAACTCTTGCCAATATAGCTATCAAGAACTGAGTTGGAGAAGAGTTACCAATTTTTTTTAGGAGGAAGAGTTACAATGTTCTTTAGAGGACAGAGGTTAGTATTATAGAGAAGTGAACTCAGTATCATGTTCCTTTAAAACAAAGTGAACCAGGAAAATAGTGACAAATCCTAAGGTGCAAATAGACAACAAAACAAGATGAAATAAAATATTCACCTTTGTCTAGTCTTGACTATTGACCAAGCTTTACTGCTATGGCTTGCAAGTTCTAACTGGTCCTTCTCGCTCTAATAGCTTTATTTGCACACCATATGTTGAAAACAAAAGCATCTACCATTAATTATGATTTCTGAACATTCCAATAAATAATAAGATTAATCTGGTTTGTAGAAAATTTCTAATTTTAAACTTACTGCTCAAACACACGCACGGACACAGATAAACACACATATGCCGTGCTGCCCATTCATCCACACTTCCATCTTGTTTGGTAGCTGCCACAAACTTGTAGAAAGTTAAATTGGGTTTACCATAATGATATAGTACAGACATGACCAACGTATTGATTGTAATGCAGTTTTACACAGGGCAAGGCATGTACCACCTACATTGGAATCAACCCATTTAAAATTTGGCTATGATAATATGCTTTTTTATTTCAATAATCACAGAGCGAATAAGATCCAGAATACAGAAGGTGATAATATGCATTTTAATATTACTCTAATCATGTTGCAATACAGCAAATAATATCACACACACAAATAATAACATCAAAATCATAATCAGATCTAGAGTCCAGAAATTAGAATAATACATGAACAACAACAAAATAGATTCAAATATAATTTTCAGAAAATAAGAACAAAAGAAAAAGATTGGAGAATAGTGAGAAAGAAATTTTACGTGGTCCAAAGAGAAGAGAAGAGCTCAATCATAGAAGATCCAATGGAGAAGAGCAAAGAGAAAGCCAGAGAAGCTCGCGCAAGAGAGAGTGATCAGGACTCAGGAGCATGTGATGGTAAGAATTTAGAGCCAGGAAAAGAACATGCGAGGGTTAATAGTCGCAACCAAGAGTGAGGGTGGTGATGATCAGAGAGAATTTACAAATTCTTGGTGTTATTTTAAATTCTCTCATTTTACTTTACAAAAAAAAAAACCCTTATAAAGTCCCCATTATTTATAAAAAAAAATTGAATTTGATACAAACAATATATTTTAATACTTGGCATTTTAAATCCCTTTAAAAATTGAATTTCACTCTCAAAACTCTCTAACCAAACACACTCTAACAGAACTAAAGATGAAACGTGCAATAACATAGAATCTAAAACAATAGAGCATTATTGACAATAAAAAATGTTGTATTAATTTTCTGAATCTCATAATTTACAACAATGCCTTTGGTCAGATAAAATACCATGTCTGAAATCATCTGAGATACTATCAAACTAAACCATTCAGAACCTAAATTGATCCACAACAAAGCTTTCACCTTATAAAGTTTGATTTCTTCTATTTTGGGAAGAAGTAAAAAAAAAAAACAGAGTAACAGCTACAGTAGAAGTAACTATATAACCTATTCTGTTGAAGATGTATAACTATACGCACTATATGCTGCAGGAAAACTACTCTACATGGAAACTAGAAAGCAACATAAGTCAAAAAAAGAGATCGATAAGTGCCTCCCCTTTCACCTCCAACAACACCTCATAACCAATAAAGAAGCCTGCCAGCTCGCAGAATAACCTTGAAGTTTGCAAAAAATGGGTTAACTGTCTATTAGAACTTAATGCATGTAAATTCATCTGTTCAAAGGTTCTAACTGGACTTCCATTCTCGCAGAGGGCTGTAACTCTTTATCTGCACTTGTTCTGGTTGGCCTCAAGAGATCAACTGAATCATCTTCCTCAAGATTACCAAGCACCCAATTGCCTCTTCCAGATATCTGCCGCCCTATTCGCTGCCTTTCATGGTATTCCAAATAAATAACAATCAATGCACCAATTAAAAACCAAATTGCCATAGCCCATCTGAGTCCATGGACATTTTCCACATCGTATCTGTCTCCTAGATGCTTCATCCCAGTAAAAAGTGCAGCAATGCCAACAACAATGGCACATCTACCAACAATTGTGTGAAAACACTCCCAAATAACCCTCTTGGAGGATGCCTGCTCCCCATTGGCTGGTTTTGGAGGCCTTAGGAAAGCATTTGCTGGCTGTATGCAAGCCAACAATATAGTAGCAAATCCAAATTTAACATGAGTTGAGCTGAAATAAAATCCCCTAAGCTCAGCCACAGCAAAAAGAAGGGCAAGCAGAACAATTACTAACCCTGAGTATTGCAAGTAAACATGAATCCGGTACCATCCATCGCCCTTGAGATGTTTTAAGTACCTGGCTGCCAATATCCCTCCAGGAAACAGGATACCCCATGCAACAAACATCATAAATCCATGCACAGCCAAAACAGGAAGTAAATCCTGCTCCGCCTCTGCTGAACCACGCATCAGGTGTACAAGAATAGCCCTATTACTTGTACTAGAATGCATATTCCTGTCAGTAAGATGATCATCAGTCCATTTAGCACCCATTGCCCAAACAACTTTGAGAGGAGTTGTGGGATCAACGATATTTTTACATTCTACCCTCTTTTCCCGCCTACAAGACGGGTCCAAGGGACGAGTAAACTCAAAAGTAATGATGCCATTTTCTGTTTTGCATCTCACATGTGTCAAATTTTCCTGCGTGCCGTGTATGCTTGAAGCATCCTTTCCATCAATCCAATAAGTGTTTACATGTCCCACACCAGTATCATCAATCCAACCCACATACACATAGCTGTTCACCATTCCACTTCCAAACCCTATGGCAATATAACCACTTTTTTTCTCGCCACGAGCTGCAATAGATATGGAATCCTTTGACAATGTCCAAAAGAAGGTAACCTGTTGATCATCCAAAATGACACTGTTATTATACATGTCCGATAGACCCCCATCAACCACCTCGACCTTCCAACCCATCTTCTGGTCGAACAAGGAATGATAGTAGACGTGATCAGGAGTGTTCCTGTCAGGAGCCCAAACTAATTCTGTAGGACTGGCTTGAACTCCGTGGGCCTCTGGACCTCCAGCATAAATAGTCTCAGTCAGATTTCTCGTGGTAGCATTTCCACCAAGCGGATCCGAAGTAATATAAAGTGCAACATCGTGCCCGGCTTGGATCGAAAACTTGACCGGCACCCCTCTTTCCACTCTCAAGACAGGAGCTTCCTTTTTGTTGATATAAAGAACCTTTTCAGGATTTGGAGGGTTGGGGTAATGCATTGCCGGAGCAGAAGAAACCACCAAGGGAACATTTGCATCTGCAGTGATGAGACCTTGATCTTCTTTGTCTTCAGCATCCAAGGGACCTGTACACTCATTCACATGCTCCGAGACATTCAAAACCAAATGGCCATAATTCACGGCCCCATGATTCTGAGGAAGATAGTAAGGATTAATAGAATCAGGAGGCTTGATACGCCCCAAAGCCCAAATAACCTTCATATTCGCTGAATGGTTCACGGGATGATCATACTTTCCATCGACCTTAGTCAAATGCCTGCGGTATCTGACAAAGGTCACCCCATCCTTCCTATGGCCATAAACCAACATTGAATTGTTGACTAAACCCACCCCATCAGGGCCTTCATAAAAGGAATCAGGACATACCCCTTGAGCAACTCCATCACTATTTCTCACACACTCACTATACTTAGTAATGAAAAAATCATCCACAAAGGGCATACCATCTTCCTTAAACCCTGCAACGACAACATCAGCACCAATCATGAGATCAGAATCTTGAGCACTGGAATTAGCCCACCCAAAAGCCATGTAATTGGTGATCCCAGTCGCGGCCTCCAACCCAATTTCAAGAGAATCCTCGGACACATTCAAACTCCACCTCAACCTGAAATTCTTCGACAAAACCTTGCAATTCTCGAACACCGTCGGAGGAGGAGGCGACGCCGGGGCGTCCTTGCGGAGCACGACGTGGCCGAAATCGGAGGCGGTGGCACGATCCCAGACGGCGAGGACGTTGATCATGCTCCAGGAAACATTGCTCAACAAATGCACATCGAAGGTGGAGTTGTTGTAGGTTCCGTTCAATCCGTAGTTGGAAACAATGAATCCGGCGGTGAGGTTATCGAAATCGGAAGCCTGCGCACCCCACCAGTGGACGTCGGAACCGGGAAGCATGTCGAATTGGGAAACCCTAAAGGAGCAATCGTCCCTGATTTTCAGGGATCCTCGGAGTTGGTGTTGAACCATTTCGAACTCCGACTCCGAATTGACGACGGAGCTGAGGCGAGTGCAATTGGGAGCGGGATCCGCATATCCGAACGACAACAACGACAAGTGTAGGATGATGATGAGGGATCTGCGAAGCATGACGGGTGCAATTGTTGCACTGTGGATCAGAATCCACGATGACGAAACCTTCACGATCGGATCGTAACAATGTTCTGTGTGCGTGGCGGAGGGGTTCAGGTTATGTAGGTCAGACACGTTTGTTTGTGTTAAATGTTAATGTTCCGGTGGAGAAACGAGCAACGTTTTCCTCGTTTTCATGAGTAAAAATGGTGTTGTATCATTATCAGTTCATAGAATAGATCTGAAACAATTGTCCTTATTCAGGGTTTTACTTGGATTCCTAATTTGTATTTGTAATTTCGTATTCTTGTTTCAACTTATAGGCAACAAAAAAAATACTGACCACTTATTTCGTTCTTTATCCTAATTTCTTTTTAACTTGATTATTTGTTTTTTAAAAAAATCAAGTTGATTTTTTTTTACTTTAGTATTTCATCTTTCTAAAAATTCATTTTGTTCGTTTTTTTTCAATTTAGTTATTCGCTCCATTTAAGGACATTACTAATTATTTAAGAACAAACTTTTTTGTTAAAAATGAAATGAGAAAGGAGAGAAAAATGAATTAAAAAATTTATTTTAAAATGATTAACAGAATTATTTTTAAATAAAATAAAAGATTAAATTAAACAAAATAAAATAAGATAAAAAGATCAAATTGAACAAAAAATAAGATAATAGACCAAATAAAATTATTAAAAAGATAAAAGATTGAACTAAACTCAAAATAATAACATAAAGAAACAAACTAAACAAAAAAAATAGATAAAAAGATTAAATAGGTCATTTAATTAAAATATTATTAGGCTAAATAAATTAGAATTATGCAAAAAACATCATTTTGATGAATATTGGATGTCATTTCATGCAATAATATTAACTTTTTTTTTACCTGTCTCCCATCTTCTTAGCGTGTGTTTGATTTGAAGAATAAAAATAGACATGATAGAAATAGAATATATTTTTTTAATTAAAATAATATAAAAGGTGTGGGTTTCACAAAAAGTGTACAAATTTTTTCTCCAATATTACTTTCATCTTCAAAACCAAACAAGCATTGGACAATATAGAAGGGATATTTATAATGTTGTTCAAACAATCTTGAGTTAAGAAGTTCTTTATCCTAAAACGACTTATGTTTAAAATAAGTATTCCAAGAAAACCTAACATTTATTAGGAAATGCATTATTAAGTCTTTCAAGATAATATTACTTATTATAGGACAAAATTGAAATAAATGTTTCAATATCTCATTGAAAGATGAGAACGTAAACCAATTTGAATTTCTTTTTGGATAAACTAAGTTTTTAGTTCCTAAATTTTTTTAAATTTGATTTTTAGTCTTTAAACAAAAATTTGATTGGTCAAGGTCTTTCAACTTTTTTCTATTAAGGTTTTTAGTCCTTAAACTTTTGTTTGACCGGTCAAGATCCTTAAACTTTTAGAATATTTTGTTTTTAATCCTTAAACAAAAGTTTGAATAAATTATATTTTATTTATTTAATGAGATTTCTTGGACTAAAAATTTAATTTTTCAAAAGTTTAAGAACTAAAAACCTTAATGAAAAAAGTTAAGGGACCTTGAGCAATCAAACTTTTATTTATGGACTAAAAATTAAATTTTAAAAAATTGAGAGTCTTGACCAATTAAACTTTTGTTTAAGAACTAAAATCTGAATTTAAAAAAAAATAGAAACTAAAATTTTAGTTTGTAGAAGCAAAGCTTCCAAGATTATTTTGATGATGCCAAAGATTATTAAAGATTCATTCAAACAAGATTAAAAAATCAAGAAGATTCAAGTGAAGAATCAAGAGAAGACTCAAGATATGCAAGAACCTTAAGAAAAACATTAAGGTAAGTTATAAAGAATTTTTCAAAGAAAAGATTGAACAACACAAAATTGTCCAAGAGAATTTTTCAAGAAATATCTTTTACCAGAGTTTTTACTCCCTGGTAAGCGATTACCAAAAGTCCAAAACATTTTATAACTGATTTACAAAGTAGTAATCGATTACCATAGGCATGTAATCGATTACCATTGTCTTGTAATGTTCAAAAATATTTTCAAAATAGTGTAATCGATTACACAATATTTGTAATCGATTACCAGTAGTTCTTGAACGTTGGATTTTAAACCTCAACATGAAGAGTCACAACTTTTGATAAAATAAACTGTGTAACCGATTACACTATTGTGGTAATCGATTACCAGTGATTAATTTTAAAGAAATTGTCAAGAGTCACAACTTTTAAAGTGACTGGTTTTGAAAAAATTGTCAAGAGTCACACTTTTTAAAGTGACTGGTTTTGAAGAAATTGTCGAGAGTCACAACTTTTAACATGACTTCTTCAAGAGCCATCATATGACTATAAATATGTGATCATGACACGAATTTCATACAACTAATTTCTCAACATCTTTCTAAGAGTTTTTGTTCAACATTTGCTTTGTCAATAAAAGTTCATTGGATAAAAACTTGTGCTATTCTATTTTCTTCCTCTCCTCCATTCTTACAAAAAGTTTTCAAGAGACCGACTCTTGGTTGTAAAAGTATTCAAGAGACGGTCTACTTGGTTGAATCACTAGACACGAAGGAGTAATGTCCTTTGGAGTTCATTACAAGAAGTGGAATTTGCTTCTTAGTGTAATCATTGGACACAAAGAAGTAACATCCTTTGGGGTTCATTGCAAGAGGTGAGATTGCCTCTTGGTGTAATCACTGAACACAAGGGAGGAAGGTCCTTTGGGGTTCATTGCAAGAGGTGAGATTGCCTCTTGGTGTAAACACTAAACACAAAGGAGGGAAGTCCTTTGTGGTTCATTGCTTGTAAAGAAATTTTACAGGGTTAGTGAAAACGCTTAAGTGGAATTTGCTTGAGGATTAGACGTAGGCACGAGTTGTGGCTGAACCAGTATAAATCCGGTTTTGCATTCTCTATTCCCTTAATCTCTTTTACTTTTTGTTGAGTTCATATTTCTTTAAAGTTACTTCTCCTTATTTATTATTCGAGTAATTTATCATTAAAGAAATAATTGAATCTAGGGAATATCTAAGTAAGGAAAATTTTCAATTAGGAATAGTCAACGAAATCTTAATTCAACCCCCCCTTTTTAAAATTTATGAGGCCACTTGTCCAACATAGTTAACCCAATTTTTTTCAAAGCTTAGGAATACAATTATTTTAAGACGGATGTAAGTAATTTCATTTAATGATTATGGTAAAAGAAATATTAATCACACTCTATCTCTTTCTCACACTCCTTTCGCTAATATTCTTTTTGGAACCTACTAAAATTAGTAATGCCTCTAGTTCTATAAAAAAAACAATATTTTTTTTCTAATTATAAGAAAATAGAACTATTTTAGTATTAATTTCTTTTATCTCTAAGTAATTGTGAGGTATATTAATAATATATACTTATTTTTCTATGAAAGTAGATATATTTATTGAATTATCAAGAAAACAAAGTACACTCACTTATTAAAAAGATATCTTTTCAAAATAATCACTTAAGTCATTTAATATCATGGATAGTCTTAAAATAAAATTAAAATTTATGACAAATTAATCAAGCTAGTTACTTTTATTGACCTTATTGAATTAAGTAATTATTTTTCATATAGAAGATTGGACGTAATAATTTTTAATAAATTTTAATCTTCATATATAGAGGGTTACCAAAAAAGTGTCATTAACATTTTTTTAAAGTAATTATCAATTTGGTTTGACATGGTATACACATCTTATTAGATAGATTTATCCTTAAACTTCCATATTTTTATTCTAAACAAGAATAGTTGCCCACTATTTTTATATTCAGTTTTTTCTTCTTCTTTGTCACTCTTCTTTTTATTAACATTTGATTTTTTTCTTTTTTATCCTTTAAAATTTTAGAGAGGCACCAAGTGCTTTCTTCCTCTAGTAAACAATAAATATAATAGATTAATGAGATAAATTCATTATCTTTTTGGTGATGAACGGGAAAAAGGCTTAAGACACATTAATTAACTACATAAAAATAATTAAATAAAAAGTGAAACGATGAATTCCAATAATTTTAAGAATACTTTTAGAAATATAATATAAAATTTTGACAATTTCAACCCTACCAACTTATCAACTAACTTCTTAATTCATCTGTATAAATTAATTAAATGAGTTTTATATATACAAAAGATGATAATGACAAATTGTATAACACTCACAATCATCTCTATGTCCATAATATGTTTATCACTTTACCAATTAATTTGTGCACTGTGTAGAACATTTGTCCCATGCTATTAAAGATTCCATTTCTTCAAGCGGTTGAATTTCAAGTTGACTGTGTTAATCAAGTGTTAGAATTGTTTTGTGATTGTTCCAATCAATGTTACAATCATAATTTTAGACTATACCCTCCAAATATGACTTGAAGTTATTTGATCTCTAATGGCAATTCACTCTGCTATAATTTAGGTATGTACCTTGGCATTCTCTTTCTTTGCTGAAAGGTTACCAGGGAGAACTATGCCTTCCTAATTGATAAAGTTAAAAAGAATTACAAGACTATAAAACTTATTATCTTTCTTTGCTAAGGAGGGTAGTCCTAACTTAATTCTTTTTTTAGTCACGTATGTGATGTAAATTTCCATATCCCAAAATTGAATCATAAGGAAATTGAATCCTTCTGTTAAAAACTTATTAGGCGCTCCATTGTTGATTAAAAAAATGTCATTAGTTGATATGGAGCATATTTGCACTCTAAGTATAATGGTTTGCAAGGGGCTTGTAATCTTAGGCAACTAAATAAGAGCTATGTATAAAAGTGGACTATATAGTATTAAATAATGACATTGCTCTTTGGGTTAAAGTTTTACATGCTAAACATTGATGTGGTCACGTGGAAATTAATGATCTAGTATTCAATTCCAAGAGTAGGGCTATTCATAAAAAACGGTCCGATGTGGTGTAGGATGTTCAACGAGTGATTGATAACAACCATTCTACTATGCATATTTGGCATGATACTTAGATGTTGAGAATTAATAGACTCATGGATCACATTATCTATAAGATTGAGGAATGACTTTGAACTATCTAATTTGCTTCTTTAGCAACAACAAAGAGAAGAATTAGGAAAATTTGAGATGATACCTCCTCGAAAAATTGTCAATAGATTTAGGAACAACATGTGATTTCTTTTTTCCTTAACAAAAAGTCTCCTAAAATGCAAGATGGTGAAGATCAATTACCTTGGTGCTTTCACCTTGGTGAAGTGTTCATTATTGAGTTAACTTATGGGAGTTTATTGGAGGTAAGTTCATGCTCCATTAGAACATATTTTTAAGACCATTGTGGAAGTGGTTTGGACTTAAAAGAATCAAATTCCACCTTTGAAAGGTAGCCATGGAAGAATGAAGATTGTTGACAAGTTTTGGTGTCTTGTCACATGACATTAAACTTGTTTGCTTAAGGTTTCACCATTGTTCCGACTTTCTGCATAACATAAAGCAATTAGGCCAAAATTTAGGCGTTATTAGCTTTTTTTAAATTTAGGACATTTAGGCTTTATTAGTTTTCAATATATTTATCGCGAATCCAATAAATGTGTTGATAATCTATAAAACAGTAACCATCAAGAACAGCTCATGTTATTTCTAGATAACAGATCCTTAAAAAAAATCACATGTCGCTATATTTTTAATATTGGTAATTTATGATAACATTTAATGGTCAATATTCATTCTACATAAATAATCAAGATTTAATATTATCTAATCATTTAAAAAATATAATAGATTATATAGATCATGGCTTATGAATCCACGTAGATAGCTGAGCAGGGTGAGGTGTGAGTCAGGATCCATCAACTGATAGTGATACAATACAACAACCATTGACTTGATTTGAGTAATCTCTCCACCCGAAGAATAACAGAACCTTGTGACCTACATAACCTGAACCCCTCCGCCACGCACACAGAACATTGTTACGATCCGATCGTGAAGGTTTCGTCATCGTGGATTCTGATCCACAGTGCAACAATTGCACCCGTCATGCTTCGCAGATCCCTCATCATCATCCTACACTTGTCGTTGTTGTCGTTCGGATATGCGGATCCCGCTCCCAATTGCACTCGCCTCAGCTCCGTCGTCAATTCGGAGTCGGAGTTCGAAATGGTTCAACACCAACTCCGAGGATCCCTGAAAATCAGGGACGATTGCTCCTTTAGGGTTTCCCAATTCGACATGCTTCCCGGTTCCGACGTCCACTGGTGGGGTGCGCAGGCTTCCGATTTCGATAACCTCACCGCCGGATTCATTGTTTCCAACTACGGATTGAACGGAACCTACAACAACTCCACCTTCGATGTGCATTTGTTGAGCAATGTTTCCTGGAGCATGATCAACGTCCTCGCCGTCTGGGATCGTGCCACCGCCTCCGATTTCGGCCACGTCGTGCTCCGCAAGGACGCCCCGGCGTCGCCTCCTCCTCCGACGGTGTTCGAGAATTGCAAGGTTTTGTCGAAGAATTTCAGGTTGAGGTGGAGTTTGAATGTGTCCGAGGATTCTCTTGAAATTGGGTTGGAGGCCGCGACTGGGATCACCAATTACATGGCTTTTGGGTGGGCTAATTCCAGTGCTCAAGATTCTGATCTCATGATTGGTGCTGATGTTGTCGTTGCAGGGTTTAAGGAAGATGGTATGCCCTTTGTGGATGATTTTTTCATTACTAAGTATAGTGAGTGTGTGAGAAATAGTGATGGAGTTGCTCAAGGGGTATGTCCTGATTCCTTTTATGAAGGCCCTGATGGGGTGGGTTTAGTCAACAATTCAATGTTGGTTTATGGCCATAGGAAGGATGGGGTGACCTTTGTCAGATACCGCAGGCATTTGACTAAGGTCGATGGAAAGTATGATCATCCCGTGAACCATTCAGCGAATATGAAGGTTATTTGGGCTTTGGGGCGTATCAAGCCTCCTGATTCTATTAATCCTTACTATCTTCCTCAGAATCATGGGGCCGTGAATTATGGCCATTTGGTTTTGAATGTCTCGGAGCATGTGAATGAGTGTACAGGTCCCTTGGATGCTGAAGACAAAGAAGATCAAGGTCTCATCACTGCAGATGCAAATGTTCCCTTGGTGGTTTCTTCTGCTCCGGCAATGCATTACCCCAACCCTCCAAATCCTGAAAAGGTTCTTTATATCAACAAAAAGGAAGCTCCTGTCTTGAGAGTGGAAAGAGGGGTGCCGGTCAAGTTTTCGATCCAAGCCGGGCACGATGTTGCACTTTATATTACTTCGGATCCGCTTGGTGGAAATGCTACCACGAGAAATCTGACTGAGACTATTTATGCTGGAGGTCCAGAGGCCCACGGAGTTCAAGCCAGTCCTACAGAATTAGTTTGGGCTCCTGACAGGAACACTCCTGATCACGTCTACTATCATTCCTTGTTCGACCAGAAGATGGGTTGGAAGGTCGAGGTGGTTGATGGGGGTCTATCGGACATGTATAATAACAGTGTCATTTTGGATGATCAACAGGTTACCTTCTTTTGGACATTGTCAAAGGATTCCATATCTATTGCAGCTCGTGGCGAGAAAAAAAGTGGTTATATTGCCATAGGGTTTGGAAGTGGAATGGTGAACAGCTATGTGTATGTGGGTTGGATTGATGATACTGGTGTGGGACATGTAAACACTTATTGGATTGATGGAAAGGATGCTTCAAGCATACACGGCACGCAGGAAAATTTGACACATGTGAGATGCAAAACAGAAAATGGCATCATTACTTTTGAGTTTACTCGTCCCTTGGACCCGTCTTGTAGGCGGGAAAAGAGGGTAGAATGTAAAAATATCGTTGATCCCACAACTCCTCTCAAAGTTGTTTGGGCAATGGGTGCTAAATGGACTGATGATCATCTTACTGACAGGAATATGCATTCTAGTACAAGTAATAGGGCTATTCTTGTACACCTGATGCGTGGTTCAGCAGAGGCGGAGCAGGATTTACTTCCTGTTTTGGCTGTGCATGGATTTATGATGTTTGTTGCATGGGGTATCCTGTTTCCTGGAGGGATATTGGCAGCCAGGTACTTAAAACATCTCAAGGGCGATGGATGGTACCGGATTCATGTTTACTTGCAATACTCAGGGTTAGTAATTGTTCTGCTTGCCCTTCTTTTTGCTGTGGCTGAGCTTAGGGGATTTTATTTCAGCTCAACTCATGTTAAATTTGGATTTGCTACTATATTGTTGGCTTGCATACAGCCAGCAAATGCTTTCCTAAGGCCTCCAAAACCAGCCAATGGGGAGCAGGCATCCTCCAAGAGGGTTATTTGGGAGTGTTTTCACACAATTGTTGGTAGATGTGCCATTGTTGTTGGCATTGCTGCACTTTTTACTGGGATGAAGCATCTAGGAGACAGATACGATGTGGAAAATGTCCATGGACTCAGATGGGCTATGGCAATTTGGTTTTTAATTGGTGCATTGATTGTTATTTATTTGGAATACCATGAAAGGCAGCGAATAGGGCGGCAGATATCTGGAAGAGGCAATTGGGTGCTTGGTAATCTTGAGGAAGATGATTCAGTTGATCTCTTGAGGTCAACCAGAACAACTGCAGATAAAGAGTTGCAACACTCTGCGAGAATGGAAGTCCAGTTAGAACCTTTGAACAGATAAATTTGCATTCATTAAGTTCTAATAGATAGTTGCCGTTCTGGTCAATTTTGCATTTAATCATTGAGCTGGCATTCTTCTTTATTTGTTATGAGGCATTTTCTGAGGTGAAAAGGGAGGCAGTTGCTTATCAATCTCTATTTTCAACATATATTGCTTTCTAATTTCTATGAAGAGTAGCTTTCCTGCAGCATATATTTCCTATAGTGATACATCTTCAACTGAGTAGGTTATATCAATTCATCACTCCAGCAGCTTCACTATTTCTTTTACTACTTCATCCCAAAATAGAAGAAATCAAACTTTACGAGGTGAAAGCTTTCTTGTTGATCAATGTAGGTTCTGTATGGTTAGTTTTTATAAGAGATGATTCGAGACATGGAATGCTATCTGGCCAAAGGCATTGTTGTAAATTATGAGATGCAGAAAGTTAATACATAATTTTTTCTTGACGATAATACTATATGGTTTTAGATTATCTGTGATTGCAGGTTTCATCTTTGGTTCTCTTAATGTCTCCATGATCCTTCCTAGTAATATTAATTTTAACTATAAAAGTTAAATACAAATGACTTAATAGTTTAGACACCTTTATTGCTTGAAAATGGTTGAAGTATCAGTTGAAATTATTGCAATCCCAGCAGTTACTAGAAGCATCTTATATAAACTGGCAATATTTACAATAAGCACGTGTGAAGATTTAAGCATTGTATAGAACTTTATTATTGTAATTTGATGTGATGGAAATTAGAGGAAATTTGGGATCTTGCCTTTTGTTGTGAATGATATTTTTCAGTTAATCAATTAAGCTTAGCATTATTGAGAAAGACAAATTTTCTTACAAATCACTAAAAGTTTGTTTTGTTGTAGATTCCTAACCCACCTTGAAATATGTTCGAGGCTTAGAGTCGCGAGAGTTTGCCTTTGAATTTTAAATAAATCTTGGATAGATTTAGTCTTTGCAATTGTTACACCTTCTGCTCTTTATTTTTCTGTTTTAGTTAGCTATTGCAATCCCAATAAAATCAAACAGCAGTTTAGATTTTTTAGCAAGTTTCAAATTGGTTGTAAGCCTGTAAATAAGCATTCTCATTTATGAAATATTTTATTCTTTCTTCAATTTTAATCTCTCCTAGTTCCAGTATTTTGGTTTTTTTCAAATCTGATATTTAACTGGTATAAAGAGCTGGCTTCCTTTGTGTTTGGGGGCAAAGAGGTTGAGTGCAAACACTAGTGAGGTTGAGAAATTTATTTTCAGGCATCTGGGTGAAAATATGTCTACTTCTAGTAATTCATCTACAATTCCAGTGTTTAAAGGTAAAACTATCACATTTGGAATCGTGCAACCTGGAGGCTGAGGTTGCTGGCCGAGAACACAGTTTACAGACTACCAAGGATTCCTATGATTTGAAGCTAGCACCAAGGGCCTATTATAGCATAATTGACTCTTACTTAATCCAACTTGGATTCAGGAGTGAAAATCAAACAAGTCTATATTTGATATAAATGATTGTGGTTTGTAACTTGTAGTGTCACTTTATGTTGATGACATGCTTGTGATAGGAAGTAATTTACCTTTGCTGGCCAAGTTCAAAATGGAAATGGAAGACATATATGAGATGTCTGATCTTTGGCATCATGAATTACTTTGTTGGAATGAAAGTATTCCAATGTGGCTCAGTTATATTTATTTCACAAAGAAAATATGTTGTTATTTGTTAACAATCTCAAGTGTAAGTTAGAATCATGCAAAGAAGTACCAACTTTGCTAGCACAAAGTTAGAAAATTTCTATGAATGATGGTGAGAAACTTAAAGAGCCCTCTGCATATAGAAGCTTGATGGGTAGTTTACTGTACTTGACAATGACTAGACTTGATGTTTCCAACTATTTTACTTTCAAGGTTCATAAGTTCACCAAGCAATGTTCTCATCATCTCATGGGAGTAGCAAAAAGGGTGCTGAAATATGTCAAAGGTACAACAAATTTTTGCATCTAGTATTTAAAGATAGGAATTGTTAAGCTAAATGTCTGTGTTGGCAGTGAGTGGGCAGGAAGTGTAGATGGCATGAAGACCAAATTCAAGCTATGCAGTTACAATTGGTTCATGTATTGTGTTTTTTACCAGTTTATTTTCATGTATTATTTTATAGAATGCAAAAATTGCATGTAGTGGCACAATCAATTGCTAAATTAGAGTATGTCCCACTAGCAACTATTGTTGTTAAACTCTAGAGTTAATTCATAGACTTTTGCAAATTTATTGTAAATGATAACTGATCATATGTACAGGTTAAATTTATTGTAAATGATAACTGTTGTTGTCCCACTAGCAACTATTGTTGTTAAACTCTAGAGTTAATGACTTTTAACGAATTCTCTCAATTCAACTTAAATCAGTCAAAATATAATGTGACAATTAGATATAGAGTGAGTGAAAGAAAAAAAGGTTAATAGAAATAGGTAACAAATAAGTCCAATCAAATGCAATTGCATACTTGGTTGTTGTTTCTTTTTTTTTCAATTTTTGGCACAGGTTCGTAAAGGTCAAACATACATTTTTGGTTAAAAAATGAAAGTGTCACTGTCGTGGTCAAACATAGCATGAAAAAGATTTATTTTAACAGACAATGGTACATTAGCACACAGTGCATTGCACTGTACTGCACCCTCTAGACTCGTACTCATATCATACACAACACAACAGCCTCTAGCACACATTGCAAGTGCTTTTTGTCCTAAGAAGGAACAATGAAAAACAAAGGGAAGCAGGTTCAGCTTATGGATTCTTCTCACTCTGATTCACCCAAGAACCAGGTAAGGCATGTTATCCCTCTACCCTCTTGTTTCCAAATGTTGTGGTTATGCATGAATCTTGCAGCATTTGTGTGAGTACCATGATTTATCCTACAAAAAATGAAAATGATTTAATGGAAGCATTTTTGTATAAATAAATGGTAAAAACATGAACTTGGAAAAGGAATCATAATCGCAGCTCCATGACATTTATGGTGTTTAATGTCCCTACAACTTCTCTTGATTTATCAGCCTGTGTCATAAGCTCCATTCTCATTCTATTATGTGTGTTGGCCATGAGAGTTTTTTGTTTGTATATTTACTTTTAACATTGTACCCAAGCTAATGCACATTTCTTTTTCCCCACTTTGCATCAATCAAAATGTTGATGCGTTAAACCACTCCTTTTGCACTCTAGAGAAAGTTGAAGAGAGAAAAAAGTCCCCAAACAAAGTGGAAAGTGTAAAAGGAAAATTTCTTCATTTACTAGTGTACTAACTTTCATGCAACTCTTTGGGTTGTTTACTTGTTTATAACAGTGCAAAACCTCATCAGTAGGTTCAAGATTGCCTATAATTCCCTTATTTTATTGATTCAAGAAAATTTTGACTATATGACCCATCCCTATTCCTTGCCAACTGCAACTACCCTTTAAGTTATGGAAACTGTGGCAAAGCTGCACATCTTGATGTTAAGGAAAATCATTACAGTCATCTTGAGAGTTGAGGCAATGTGAATACTCATTGTTGCACAAAAATAAAGAGATATTTAATTCAGTCTCACCATCTAAAAAGTTTATGTTTTGTTAAGGGGAAATGAAGGATCCATAACACTTGTACGTTTGGTATTCAAAATGCAATGTATTTTTCATTCTTGTGAATTTCAGTAACATAATAAAGGATGTGCAATGACCTGTTTTTTTTTCTTTCCCTTATCATTGGTTTATTTCTAATTTGCACATTGTTGCCTGTGTTCAATGTTCAGTCAGAGTCTAGGTGCCCTCCTTATACCAAGAAACGTTTGATTCCAGATTCCACTGTCATTTCTACCCGCCATGCCTCTTTGAGATCAGCAAAGAAGCTTATTGAAACTAGAGGAACATCTGTTGATGTAGCTCAAATGAAAAAAGCGAGTGAGGATGAGAACCCGGTGGCTAATCACTCAGTTCAAATGGAAGAGCACAATGCATTTGAAGCCCAATTTATCCCTTTTGAGCAGGAACATTTGGAAGAGGATATTGAAGCATCTAACTCTGGGGAAAGTTCAGACAAGAACAATGACAAGTCCATTTCAATGGTTGGACATCCATCCTTCTGCCTCAATTTACTGAATTTATTAATATGGGGAACAATGAGGTTAATTTTGTTGGACAAAGATCATGGATTGACAAGGTTGAAGGATACTAAGTGAAGAAGCCAGAATTCATCCCCATATTAAGAAACATTCTTAATAAGCATGGAGATGTTTTTAAGAATTCTATGGTATCAACAACGACACTCCGGTCAATTTTCTTGGGGGTGATATGTGGCATCATTTTAGAACTGAAAGACAAGGTTCTCCATAAAATCACAGAAGATGAGCTGCATTACATAATTGCTTTTGTAAACGAGATGAAAAGTATGAAAGTGGACATTGAGTGGCTTCTCCTGAGACTGGAAGAGATACTTGAGGCAAGACAGATTCTTGAACAATCTTGCATGACAAAAGAGGAAAAATGATAGGAACAAAGAGGTCATTGAATTTGTCGAGAAAGAATTGGAATGTTGTGAAGCAGAAAAGAAGTCACTGGAAGCAAAGATCCAATCGTTCCAATCATTAGTTGATAGAATTTGTAATAGAGAGACAACTTGCAAGAAGATACTTACTAGAGCACAGGATGAGTCTGCCAGGATATCTCAACTTATCACAAAGTGGCCTTTGTTAATTGCTCTCTGGCGGATGGCTTGATTTAGTTTTGCCATTTCTTCTCCTTCACTCTCCTTTTTCAACGTAGTGATTTTGGGATTGTTTAATGAGTGATCTTTTATGAATGTTCACATCTATGGATATATTTAGCTCGTCAAAATATATTTTAATGTAAATTTAGGTGACTTCCTGCAGTCATGTTATTGTTGCATTTAAGTATTTTTTTGGGATGTTTTTAGTCCTTAAATAAAAAATTGACTGGTCCTAGTCCTTGTCCCTAATGGTTCCATCCGTCCATATTGTCAGTAGTTGCAATTAAATCTCACTGTTAAATGCTGATGTAGCACTAATTTTATTATTATTTTAATTGCAGTTTATGGCATTTAGTTTTCTGGTGGTTTTTAACCCATAATATGCTATAACAAAAGGCTTAAAATGTAGTAAACTATTTTCTGGCGGCTTAATTGCTTCAGGAGATGCCAATCTCGTCAGACCCAAAGTACAATTATTCAGTTGATTGAAAATTTGGTAATAATTTTTTAAATTGAATTCTCATTCATTTAAACGTGCAGAATAGTTGAATGTGGGCAACTCCTAATAGCTAATTCGTACTCATTCTATTTTTTGTTTTTGGTTTCTCTGCATGTTTTTAATTTTTCATCTAATGAGATGAGGGTTCAAAGTTGTGAATCATTTCGATTTGTTCTTGCTATGGAGCAGCCACTTGTTATTGATTCTCCTTCTTCGAATCGTTTTGGTTTGTTCTCGCTATGGATCAGTCTCTTCAACAAATCTGATATTGGGTTTGGGTTTTGAGGTCCAAAATCAGCCGGAGAAGAAGAACCCCTTCGTCACTTCTACGGCACTCGCTTCTCCAAATCCCTCCGCCCCACTGAAACGTCGTCCTCTCGAACGCCATCATCTTCGGCGCCGTTTGGCGGAGGGGAGGGGCGGGTTTGCAAAACGGCGCCGTTTGACCGTGAGTCGCAGCGGCGGATGGCGGATGGCGGAGGCGAAAGCTTCCTAGTCTCATCGGCGACGACTCATCTGATAATTGGTTCGGGTTTGGAGGTCCAAAATCAGATCTGAGTTTCAATTTTTGTATCCCTTGGTTGATGCTCTCCTCGCCGATTTTGACGGCGACGTGGTGGAGGAGCGTTGTGTTTAGCCGTAGAGGTGGTGGCAGATCCAGACGCTGATTCGAATAAGAAACACAAACGTTATTCATGGACAAAGAAGAACAAGAAGAAGAACGTGTAGCCATAAATGTGATTCTTTTTTATTTGTAGAAGCTGAATATTATTGCAAAATGAATGTGGAAGCTGATATGCGTTTCAATTTATATGCTTTATATTATTGAAACATTAAGAAATTGCTTTATATGCTTTAATATATATATATATATATATATATATATATATATATACCGTTTTTAACGGTCAGAAAATTAATAATAGTGTCATATTATTATTTATTAGAAAGATTTAATAATAAAGATTAAAATTATGGATTGATGAAAATATTAGAGACCAAGAGTCATCAATTTTTTTTTTCAAAAAAATTGAAAGATAAAAAATGTAGTTAATACTTCTTTTTTTGGCATGTTGTTCTGGCCACTAGGTTTCACACTCAAAACCATGGCGAGACTAGTTGGGGATACTTGAAATTTTTAAAATTCGGGGAAATCTAGTTTATTGGTTGTTATTTCGGATTCTGAAAGTCAGTTTTCTTTCTTGCTTTAAAACTATAAGGAAACTTGAGACACTCTAGGTATACTTGATTTCAGATCCAGTAACTAATATCCAAGGTTGAATGAGCAAACCCTCCACCAAGTCCCTACTTTTAATAAAGAAAATATTAACAATTTTCTTGTATAAGAGAACATTAACATTTTTCAAATTTTGACCTTGGTCTTTGTCAAACTGTTGGTATAAAGATATTTCAAGACCTCTTTCATACTCAACTTTATTCCTTTCTTTATTAAAATCATAGAAACAAAATATTTATTCTACCTTCCTCTTCTTTGGCATCATTTACTCCTACAACCACTTAGAATTTGTTGGGAGCATGGAGTGAGAAGGAAAAGAAAGTGATAGGAAGTGCATCTCTTATGTTTCCTCCATTATTTTTTCTGATATTTTTAGTTGTATTGAATCGTTTATCTTTAGTGAAATGATATGAGGTAATTTCAATAAAATAAAAACGTAACAACTATTTATATTTTTTAAGTGACAGCTAGGCTATTGCCGATCATTTTTTAAAGGTTGGAATTTTTTAAATGTAAGCAATGACCTAGTCATCCACTATGAACCTGAGCTCTAAAACTAAAACAAAAAATTACCTCTTTATCTCGCATTTTCCTAATTTTTGAAATTTTCAAAAGGGAGACTATGCAGTTCAAAATTAATATGTCATTGAGGCGTTGAATTTCGGCATGACAATGGAATAGGTTGAAAATGGATTTGGTTCTATCCATCTCATTCTCATAAAAGACGGACAGATTTGAGATAAGATATAAAAGATGTGGATTTAAAATTTTAATATCCATGCTTCTCATTTTCATCATATTTAGAAATATTCATAGATAATTGGTTCCATATTTTCTTTTAATTTTAGTTCACTTATAAGGTTTTAAATTAATTATGTATTAAGTCATTAATTATATTTTAATTCAAATGATATATAAAAAATAAAAAATAACAAAACAATTAAAAAATTAAGAATTGAATTGTATTTTAGTTAAATGTATTGTTTTAAAGTTATTGGTTAATTATTATAATAATTTAAATTACTTATCTATTAAAATAATTGTTTTTATATAAGTATAAAAATAATAAAATTATAACAATCAAATTTTATATTTGTGTGTGATGTAACAAAAATATTATAAAAAAAAAACATATTAGAGCAAGTATGGGTAAAGGTATCGGACGGATAGTTATATATTCATCCTCGTACTCACCCTTATTTTAAAAAATTGAATAATGTTCTATATCATACTCATATCCATGTCAAAGCATTGATTTATTTTATGGTGGCAAGTGGTGATTCTTGAGCTGTCCTATTATAGGAGATAATAGAATATAATATGTCATCAATAAAAATACCTCTTTTTTTAAAATCTTTGCTATTTGAATTCACACAACAAGTTTATGATAAGTTAATTGCCACAAGACCATCCCATAGCCAACAATAAAAGTTACGATAGGAGACTAGTTGTTACGCCGACTTTTGATTGTCGCTTTTTATGATTTTCTTGTAGTGACAATTATCATATTATATCACCATCATCATGTCTATGTTTGCAGATAAGAAAATGGGAGAACAGAAGCAGATGAAAATTATTTGGTTTGTTTGGTGGAGAAAATTTAGAGAATAACTAATTTTAAAATTAGTAGGATTCAGTCTACTATTTTAACCTATTTTTACTTATCTTCGTATTTCTCTCTTAATTTATTTTGTGTTTCCTTTTTAATCTAACACCTTTAATTTCTATTTTATTTTTCACTTATTTTTATCATCTTTTTTATTCTCATCCAACCTACTTCTTTCCTCTTTACTAAAACGAGCATATATCTACATTTTTTGTTTATTCTCTCTTTCCCTCTTCTGGTGTTGAATAGAGATCGATATATCTTCCAAAGTTTTTCTTTCTATAAAACTTAATTGTGTACCCGTATTTTGAATATATACATCTGTGAATGTATGTATCTAATTTAATAAAATAGGCAATAAGTTAGTTAAAATGACTTCAAACACATACTCCTTCTCATATATACTTCAAAGAAATTTCTAATATAAATATTTATATAGCAATCGCTTATCGTTTATAATAAGTTAATCAAAACATTCATACTCTCTTCTTGTTAAGATCTAGTCGTCCTATCACTAATTCCTTACTTATGAAATAAATCCCGCATAAATTCGTTTCGTGTGATTATCATAAATATATTTAAAACGAAAAAATTAAATAAAAATTATTAATATTTACCAAAAGAGTCAACTAAACCTATAACAATCATGAAAAGAAGCAGGGGAAAGAAACATTCTAAATAATAGTATAAAATTTCGAGAATATTGTGATTATGAGCAAATTATTGTGCAAGAATCAAAGGGGCAATTACAAGGAAGCACCGTCTATGGTAGAAAGAAAACACCCACCAATATTCCCGCTATATTGATAGGCCGACAATCAGACAAAATATGTCACATTAGACAGGAACTCATCCTTGATGTAAAATTAAACTTATTAGTATAGAAGAAATGACATCATGCCACCAACTTAAGATAATTAAAAATAAAAAACCAGCATCTTTCATGTTCTTTACTTATTATCTTGTCTATGATTTATTATAATCTATGATATATTATAAAATAAAAGAAATTTTAATAATTGTCTAATTATATTATAGTTTCATGTATGAATGTTTAGGAAATCCAGTGATAAAAACAATAAACGTAATTAGTTTAAGATAATTTTTAAATAGCTAAAAATATAATAAATAGAAAATTTTATTAAAAATGATAGTTAAATTATATATATATATATATATATATATATATATATATATATATATTCATTTTTGTTCCTTCTGTGACCATGGCTTTAAAGTAATGTTTAGCAAAGTGCATGGAAAATTTGATGTGGAATCTCAGTTTCTCCTCCTCGGAACCATAATAATATGATGTCCACGCCGTATGTTCCCGAATTCTTCTACATTGTTTTTATGTCTTCTTTGGTTTTATAATATAAAAATTGGTTCATCAGTGGTTGTTCATCTAACTACAGATTTTGTCCCACCATATGATATATGATTAGTAAGGTAACACTACGTCACGATTTTCCGCACAAAGAATTTTAAATGGGTCACTTTATAACATAGATTTTGGAGATGTTAGTCAATTAGCTGCCGTATCTATTTTTAATACGACTTATTTGTTTACTATATTACTTTAATAATGTAGGAAGGTCATTAGTGACATATTTTTAGTCACATGTACTCTTCATGCGGTAGTATTAATAGGATGCGATCTAACTTTTTAACATATTTCAGTTAAAAACTGTTTCACATAGGTCCTTATCTCTTTGAACCATTTAGCTATTGAAAAACTTTTGAACATACTTAAATAAGTCTTTATGACGTACTTTAGTTCATAAAAATGCACGGTACAAATTATATGTATGTTTTTAGTTTCTGAGTAACGTATCTTTTTATCAGATAAATGGTCGAGAAAACAATCACTTAAAATATGGTCAGCTCAAATGTTAAAGGCTTTATCTCTTCTTAATTGATAGTAATATATATTTTTATATACATATATTATCATGATTTAACTCAAAATTATATGCTTAAGGAACTTGAAACCGTTCTATTATTACATGTCCAATGGGTGGATAAGAAATCAAGGGCTCAACAAATAAGAAGATTGAATTTATTATTTATTAGCAAACTAGCTTGTAGCTTGTAACTCTTGCATGCTTACGGGTCAGGTTTGTTGTTTGTATGTATGTTTAAAAATAATTAATGTGTATAGTTATTTTCTTTAAAAATAAATAATATAATATATTAGATAGAATCAATTATTTATACCATAATCAAATAATATGAAAAATCTACTTTTATTTTAAAAAAAAGATAAGAAAACCAAACATTTTGATGGAAATCAATAGAAGAAATTTACTTATATGTTTAAATTTTGAAAAAATTAACATCTTAGAAAATGATATACAATTCAAAAACAGTATTTTTATATTCAGTTAATTACTTTGATATAATATTATTTTATATTTAAATTTGTATAGTAATATTGTAGAAGTGAATTAATTGGATTTTTTTAATAGAAACACGTGTAACTTTTATGGGATACTATCTTACTCAAGCCAAAATAGGATCAATATTGACAATAGAGTTTTCCTTTATCTAGCGAGATTTAAATTTGAGTTCAGATGACATGTTAAACCAAAAATAAAATTTGTAGTTGATCTACATATTTTGTGGTTTAATTTAAAATATTTAAAATTATATCTACAAATTAAAATGATAAAATAAAAAAGTAATACATTGATTTTATAAAAATCAAAGTTAAATAAATTTAAATAAAGATATTAATGTTCCATAGGTGTATATAGTATACACACCTATTTTCTATTTATTGATTTATGATACATGTTTTGTGTACTTTTTTTTAATTTATGTAAAAATTAAAAATACAAATTAAATAATTCAATACTATAAAATCAATAATTAATTCATATAAATAAATAATAGAAATAATTATATCTAAAGAGAAAAGGAATATTTACAAAATAATTCAATTTTTTAGAAGTTGATATTTGAACAAAATAAATCTTGTTATTTAAAGTTGTTATATATGCAGGTATAAGAATATATATATAAATTTTTTAGAATCATTTTGTCTTTATATTTAAGATATAAAAAAAATTCTTGATACAAAATAAAATAAAATTTTAAAGTTAAATATTTAAAATCCTGTTAACATCAATTTTCTTTGTAAATAGAAAAAACGCATTAACAGAAAATAGAAGAGAAAAGGAGAAAGGAAATTACCTGAGGTAAAAAAACCACTAAATTCTATCATAGTGAAATAAAAAAGGGTCAAGGTTCTTTTCTTCAAGCTTAAAGAGTAAGTACAAAATACAAATAAGCAATATAAATAATAATGTTTAGCAATAAATAGTGAAACAAAAATTAAACAGTCATATGTAAATCATCCGTATGTTTTAATTTTTTAGAATTTTTTATGCATTTAATTTATTTACAAAATTTGATATTTAACTGAATGTTGTATTTAGATGTTTATTATAGTAGTTAATAGTCAAATAAATTTGATATTTAATTGAATGATATATTTGAATATTTATTACAGTGATTGAAAATTAAACAAATATAATATTTAATTAAATGATGTATTTAAATATTTATTATAAAAATTAATAATTAAATAAATTTGTATTTTTTTACATATGTAAATTTTTATTATACCTATAATTTTTATTTACAATTTATATATGTAAATAAATGAATTATGAGATAAAATTAATTATCACAAAATTTATTATGTAAATTTAAATATGCATTAGATATATATAGCAACATTAATTATTTTATAACATAATTGACAATCAGTATGAAACTTAGGGATTAACAATCCGTATTAAGCTTACTGCTGATCCGTATTGAACTTATGAAAGGGCAGAACTGAAATTTTGCATGCTATGCGGGATATACCAGCAAAAATGCTGGGTCTCCTTAACAGTTCTCTTCTAGCATGTGGCATTTGATACTTCTCATTTGTCCAGATGTTTTAGGCCCAATACATCTTAAAGTAGCCCATCTTTATGTTACTTAGAATAATTAATTAACAAATGATCATTCAATTATTGATTAGGCTCTAATGATGGTAAACTTAATTGTCATAATAATACAAAAATTAAATCACCACATTAGTCTTAATTTAGAACTGTGCAAAATTTTCTATAGACTATCAAAATCTGGTAAATAAAAATTGCAATTATTAAAAATCTGATTGTTGTCCATCAATCCTAACGATCATTATAATTTTTTAATTTATAAACCAAATTATTGATAGATCATAGACCAGGGTCATTTGGATGGGAAGGAAGAAAATGATTTTTAGAAATGAAGTGGAGCAGAGCCAAGAAATTCTGGAATCAACTAAAGTGAATGCAATGGCTTGGAAATGGAGGTTAAAGGCACAGAAGTTAAAAGGGATTCTGGTATTCAATGTCAGCATGGATGATGAATCCATATGCATGTCTTGAATCAACAACACTGAGAAGTGGTTTTTCGAGGTGAATATGGTTAGGTTTTGCTGTTCGATTTTATCCTTTGTATTAAGTTCTGATATATAGAAAGGATGCAGATGTGATGAGTTTTGGTGTTTATGTACTGGCTGATTTATCATGAAAAGCATTCTCGTATATGAATGCTCTGCAAGGACCAAGTCATCAATTGAATGTGCAGACTAGAAGTTCATTAATAAGTAATGGCAGAGGATCAAATTTTGTGATTTATTGTAACTGTTTCAGCTTGGTTTTAACTCACTTTGTATTAGCCTTTGCTTTTTAATAAAAAAAAAACGTCTGGACCTTTAATTTTTTTCCCAATATTTGTTGAGATTTAAAAGAACTTTTCAATTTTTTTTACAATGGTTACATATTTGAACAATTGAATCTATAATCTCATACATATTACTTAAAATATTCCTCTGTTAAGCCAGTGACTTTGACTTTTTAATTTTCTCTTTCTATAATCAGTTATTCAAATTATAGATTTTCTAATTAATTGTTATTGATTGTCTAATTAGCTAATAATCAATTATTCAAATTCAAATGCAATATTTAAGGTGAATATTTCAATCAAATCATTTTATCTTGAGAATACTGTGTAATTTTTTATTTTATTTTGTAGAACTGAGAAAGTCACGTATAAGTTTCCTTTCTTAAAATATTTTTGTATGTACATATGTATAAGATAGTTTATGACACTTTTAAATTTTACCTCTCATGTCTAATAACTTATTTTCGCGACAAGAAATTATAATATTATAAAAGTAAAACCTCATTTTTTCCCCATACATTCCAATTATAACAATGATTTTCAAAGAAAAATGAAATCAAAATTTTTAGAATGAGTTTGAAACATAATGTTTAATTTTTTGATCAATTCAAATTACACTAATTTAATTAAAATCAGATGAAACTATTTAAATTTTTTATAGCAAATTGAATTTTGTTGCACTGTTCCAAATAAATGGCATATAAAACATTATCAATTAATCAATTGATAATAACATAGGCTTTATATTGCTTGCTGGACTCTACTGCCTTTTGTAGCTGTGTGAACGTGAAAAGGCTCAAATGTATCCTCTGCTGTAGTCTGTCAAAGATAGTACTTGCTTCAGAAGGATGCATTCTCCTTCATCATAAATAATTTTCAAACCACAAAAAGTGAAAAAGAAAAAAAAAAATGAAATCTTCCTTCAAGTAACCGGTGATTCCATTGACACTGCTACTCTTATAGCACTAGTGATTGCACTTCACCTTTCTTCAGGAGTCAGAGTACTAAGTAAAGCTTGGAATATTAAGTTCTATATAACCTTTGGAGCAACTTGGTCATTGGTAGCTGGAAACATGAGAAACAAAATGTGCCTTTTTCTGTTCCTGTTTTTTATGGAATGCTATCTGGGTATGTCATCCTTCTCCTTTGTTAGTACTAGTTTGGTCTTGTTTGTGTTTGTCTCTTCATAGCAAGCTATAACTCGGTTTTGCTTCTCTTTTTTTTCCCCCTTCTTGTTTGCACATTCTTCTCTGGTTTTTATGTTTTATTTATTTATTTATTTATACTAGTTCTTGAGTCTCTTCCTACTTGCTATGCTGTGTGCAAGTTTAGGATCACATATTCTTTTTCTTTTTTCTTTTTGCTAAAAGGATCACGTTTTCTTTGAACTTACTCAATTCAGCAGATCTTAGTGTTCTCTGCCTCTTGGTAACTAATCAATAAATCTTTTTTTTTTTATTTGGGGGCACTTCCATTTTTATCATTGCAATATTAAATTTTGTAACTTTTTTTTAGGAAGGGGAAGGGGAAGGGGGGTCATTGGTTTCCAGGTAGGCAAAAAATGGTGTGACTTGTGCTAATTTTAATATTTACCATGGAAAAAAGAGTAGTCTTTGACTCTTAAAACAAATCAGAGAAAGCATGCTTAATGCTCCTCCTTGTACTCTTCTTGTCAAGTGGGGGGGAGAACAAATTAAAAATAAATTAATCCTCAAAAACTACCCAACCACCCCTTTTCACCTTGTAGTCTTGTAAACAGGAAAAATAATAACATGATTTTTTTAATCCTTTGTTGAGTTCCATTTCTGAGTATTGTGAAGTTGTGAGTTGTGACCAAATATTTGCTGTATCTCATTTGAGTCATTATTTGTAAGTTGTAACCTTGTATTTCTTTTTGTGGGCTTTAAACCCTAAACCCAATAGTTTATTATTTATGAACCATACCAAACTGTCAATTTTTTTGATAGTTTTTAGTTTGAAAAGGAGGGATAGAAGGATAAGAATGATGGAGTTCAAATTCTTTGCTTCATGCCGCAATCCCCCCGAAATAATCTAATCTAAATACTATATATATCAGGCATGTATAACTATAAAGTGATGAGGCCACTTTCTTTTATTCACTTGTTCTTTTTCTCGTGTTGTTAATTTATTAGTGGACCAACTGTTGATGCTATCGCATGATCTTCACGAAATACAATACTATTGAATGATTGGTTTGGTGTTTTCTTTATTTATTTAATAATTAGTGTAATGATTTTACTGGTTCTATGTCTGGCAAAAATATTTAGCCATGGCAAGAGGAATTGTGGTGCAACAAAAGTCAGAAGCTGCAATCCCAGTGACAACATTGTCACCACCTGAAGGCAACACTACATTCATTGATGGCACAACTTGGTGTGTGGCTCTTGCTGGTGTTTCCCAAGCTGACTTGCAGAATGCTCTTGATTGGGCTTGTGGACTTGGAATGGCAGATTGCACAGCCATCCAACAAGGTGGACGATGTTTTGAACCAGACACACTAGTTTCTCATGCATCCTTTGCTTTCAACAGCTACTATCAGATAAATGGCAATTCTGATATTGCATGCAATTTTGGAGGAACTGCTGCCTTGACAAAGCATAACCCCAGTAAGTTAAATATTAATGTCACCCAAATTCTGTCCCAGTTTGGACAAACTTTTCGAAAAACACTTAAATAGAATAAAATAAAAGTTAAAATTAACTTATACATGAGTTATAATCAGTTTTTAGATAAGTTAAATGAGGGAGCTTTTAGAATTTGGATAGATTAAATGAGAGATCTTCTATAAAAATTAAAGTGTATAAATTGATTTTAACTTACAAAAGCTTAATTTATTCTATCTTCTTATTTTATTCACCTGTTAGTGATATTGAAAATTTTATCTAAATATGATCTTCGTTTAGTGCTGTGGGAAGTTTTTGTTATGAAATGTGGGATGAAGATTCCATAGCCCCACCATAAAAGATGTGGATGCATTATGTGAAGATCACAAGTAACAAACAGTTTTGCCTCTTGAATCTTGGGAACTTTAGTTCTTTTCCTCTTTGCTATTTTTGTTTCGATGTCTACGTAGCATCCTTTCCCTTTTGGTACCATAGTGATGCTTTATTAATAACGTTAGTTGTTGTGTGATCCTTACTGAATTTCTTTCTGGTTGATGAATATCATTTTGTAAAGTTTTCTGGAACTTTCGGCATTTTATCTTTCGTTCTTTTTTGTTTGAGAAGGGTGTGAGGTGTTGAAAAGACAGGTGCTTAAGCAACTAATTCTAGTTTACTTTTGTTTGCGTGTTTTCTTTTTTTGCATTTGCACTATTCTAGTTTCCTAAAGTTTAAAATTAACTAGTTTTCTTTGTAAAACTGCAAAAGGATTTTATAACATGAAATGCTGTGATGTGATATACTGATATTCTTTTAGAAGACACCAGAAGGTTTACTTTTGAATAAGCAATTGTTTTGAGTTGGTATATATAATAAGTAGTACATTGGATTATATTCCTGATGACATAAAAGTGTACATATTACGCATTTTTGTTGGATGGTTTCTGAAAATTAAGTGCAGAGTAGTGGGCAGCTTATTTTCTTCCCCTAAATTTTATTCCTGCTTCGTGGAATTTTGATCTTAGTCTTTCTAGATGAATTACTTAATACTCAACCATTGGAGTGTTCACATCAGAATGTTCATACTTTGATTTTGAAATAGAATTCATTCTAAACTTCTATGTTTGTCGTCTCTTCAGGTTATGGAAAATGTGTCTATTCTACATCTGGGTATGTATGATGTTAATAGCATAACTACATAGCCTAAATTGAAAGAAGTTTGTATACATTTTATTAACTCACATTTATATCATTATATTTTTATGTGACAGATCTTTAGTTGCTTCTGCGCCAGCTTCATTGAGGAAGCATAACCAAAACCTCGTTTGGTCGAAACTTGCTGCCTTGCTACTGCTTTCATACTTTTGGATGTGACTATGGTCGGCCAAACCGAGGACAAAAGGAAAAGGGAATTAGAGGAAGGTTAGGAAATGTACCTTTGTCAGCATTTTGTAATTGTGTTTTTGTTGCTAAGGTATTCTTAGCTTTCATGTTGGGTCACGACAAGAATCTCTAATCGTGCAAATAATCTCTTTTTGCAGCTTAATTTGTAGTTTTGTACATTATTCGTTTCCCTTGGTGTAATGTTCTTTATCTCTGCGTACTGCCTCTATGGCCCTTTTCTTTGTTGTTGCCATTAGGGACTATCTCCTATTTAAATACATATTTGGTTTAAGTCTAAGAAACGTTTTTGTTTTTATTTTTATTTCTTAAAAATAGTTTTTATTTGAACTTTTAAGATAAAGAATGTGTTTGTTTTCGTGTTTTATTTCTTTTATACATAGTTTATTCGTTTTTAAATAAATTTAAAAAGTGTACAAAATGTTTTATAGAAACTTTAAAAATAAATTTAAATAATTAGAATATGTTTATATTTTTAATTTTGAAAATAATATAAGTCAAAATGAAATAATGTTTTTGCAATTAAGAATGTTTGAATGTGTGTATTCATTTATTATGGCTATGAAAAATATTTTTTAAATAATAATAACAAGCATAGAAAGTAAAAGTAATATCTATGCAATTAATTTTTTTTAATTCATTATTATCTACATATTTTTAAGTATAATATTATCTACTTCATAATATTAAAATTAATTGAACATGTTTTTTACAATTCAGTTGTTTATTATACATTATTCTCAGAAGATAGTTGTACCTTTTTGTTGTTTAATTTATGTCCATTAAATATAAATTATAATTAAACTAACTATTATATAATTTACACTTAATATAAAAGGCCACCGGTAAAAGGACTAGCTAGTTCTAAAAAAATAATAGTTATCCATATTGTAAATCTGAGTTTCGCTGTTTAAATAAATTTTATTTTGCTTTTTTTTAACAATAAATGACTTTATCATGAGTAGTATTTTATATTTAAAATTTTAAAAAGTGTATATTAAGTCTTCTCAAAAAAAAAATTGGTGTTTTATTTTATTGTGAGAAATTGTTTTTATAGTTATCTTTTAAAAAATTTATTTTAGTTTTAAAAATTTTAAATTTGAGTTAATATGTTCTTGACCTAGATTCAATTGGCTTCATGATTGATTTAATTTGGCAGCAAAGGAATACTAAAGTGTTCCAAGATCAAAAGTGGAGCAAGGAGGATGGTATGATCTGGTTACATAAGTGGAGCTGCTTGGAATCATGCTACCAAGAACCAAGAGAAAATTATCAAGAATAGCTCCAACAATGTTCAAGTTAATAAATTTGGAGTTCATCCCAAGGAAATTAGTTTATTCTCAATTGCGATAGTGCTAGATCTTGAGCTTATATCATGTGGTGGTCTTCTCATAAATGATGCTGGTGATTTTATGACCGGCTTTGCTTGTAATTTAGGAGTGAGTTTAGTTCTTCAAACAGAGTTATGAGTCATCTTCCATGACATTCAACTTGCTAGAGAACAACATATTCTGCAAGTAGGATGTCAATCTAACTCAACAAAAGCTATACATCTTATCCTTGATGGGTGCAATGAAAGATCATGTCTTGTTTCAGATTTGTTGAACTATAAAGAGCAACATTGAGCCTCCAATGGTGGTGTCTTTCAAGCACATTTCCATAAAATGTAATGCATCAACTGATGTCTTTGCTAAACATGCTCTCAGTTTGTCTTAGGGGTTGGTTTTTTTTCATGCAAGCACCTAGTTTTGCTATCCTTATTTTGTTGGTGGAGAAATCAACAATAGAAGGGTTGTAGATTTGTTTTCTAATATTTTTTCGGGCTATTGAGCCCCTCAAGTCAACAAAAAAATAATAATTAGACTAAATGCATTGTGTTGTATTTTCACATTGTCATGCAAGCCTAGTTTCAAGAAAATGCAAGTCTCGCATCCAAGGAATTAAACCAATTACTTTGCCTACTTCACTTATACTTTGTACATTTATGCTACTATTGTTGTTGCATATTAAATTATGCAAAAAAATAATCTAAAAACATTTATAATCATAAAAAAAAAATTATACACTGACATGTAAAAGTTATATATAATCATCCATTCACAATTTATCATGTATGATAAATTTATTAATTTTTAAAATAATTATCTTAAAATATTTCAAATAATTATTTGTGATTAAATAGGAAGATAAAATCATTTTACATTACCAATGCATAAACATTAAACTCTTATAATTATTATTCCAATTATATAGACATGAGGTTTAACTAATATTTTATTAACCAATATCGTGATTAAGTCAATAGTTGGTCTAATATCAATAATATTGCTCATATTATGATTGAGAATAAAAAACTTCAAATATGATTAAACCTCACCTCAAAAGACTTGGAGGCGATGGAATTTCACAAAAAAATTAAAAGAATGAGATAAATGACAAACTAAAAAAATATTTATAATAAATATAATGAAAAGGAAGAGAACCACCAACATTATGTTAGTTCAAGTGGAAGTAAAATCAAACCCCTTAAATAAAATCTTATATTTAAACTTTATGGATAAAAAAGTATAAGAGAAAAAATTCACTAAAGATAATAAATTAATTCTTGACAAAGTTAGCTTATACTATTAAGTTAACTCAATGATAAAAAATTCCTTTAAAAATTTAAATTTATGTCTACAACATCCTTAAAATTTACTATATTTTTAACTTTTTAAGTCATAGATAATTTTTTATTTTAAATTGAGGTCTTTAATCTTTAATTATATGAGTATGAAAGAATTTTTTTGGAGTTTCACCTACAAATAAAAAAAAAACTAAAAATTGAATATGTATTTTTACGGTTTAAATTAAAATAAATTATACTGTTATCTCTTTATATTAAAATGTATTGAATTTATAATTTAAAAGTACACTTAAATTTAAAAAACTCATACAATATAAACACTTCTCATTATATTTTATTTTTAAAAAAAATGGAAGAAAATAAGCAGCTCACTGACTTGGCTTTACCTGACGCATCTTGGAGACGAGGGCAAAAGGCAAAAGCCGCCGCTGGAGGGAGGGTCTGAGAGAAATTGTGAGTGAGAGTGAGGTGCTTGTTGTGGGGCACGCCCTAAGCGGTAGCGGTTAACCACTCTGTACCGAACTGAAACGGAACTCTATTCAATTTGTAACCGCAGAACACTCGAACCAGAGTTTTTGTTTTCGTGTGTGTGTAAGAGAAGAAGAGAACGATGAGTATATGGAACTACGTCGTCACAGCTCACAAACCCACCAACGTCACTCACTCCTGCGTCGGCAATTTCACCAGTCCTCAAGACCTCAATCTCATTATCGCGTATCTACTCCTATTCCCTTTCGTTTTCGTAGGGTTTCATTTCTTCTCTTTCAATTTCGTCACCGTTTATTTACCCTTTCACTTCGTTTTTTCTTCCAGGAAATGCACGCGCATCGAGATTCACTTGCTTTCTCCTCAGGGCTTGCAGGTTCTTCCTCTATTCCATTTCACAGGCTACTTGTTTTAATCATTTTTATTTGAATATGCATTTTTTTTGGACTTTGTTGTCTTCTGTTTTCGACGGAAACCTCTCTTTGCAGCCTATGTTGGATGTGCCGATATATGGAAGAATTGCAACACTTGAACTCTTCCGTCCTCATGTGAGAAAATTAAAAGCATACGTGTTTTTTGAGTTATTGTCTACTGTTGTAGTTTTATTCTTCCGTAATGTATTTTTTTTGTTTGTTTGTTTTGGTTTCAAACAGGGTGAAGCACAGGATTATCTTTTTATTGCAACTGAAAGATACAAATTCTGTGTTCTTCAATGGGATTCTGAAACTGCTGAGCTTGTTACGCGGTATGTGTGAGGAAGCATCAATTCTTTCCTTTGGAGTGGACTTACTTTTGTTCTGCTTGTTTTTGTATAGATTGAAATCAACATTGTTTTTAATTTTAAGCAATTATGATGTAGGGGTTGTATAAGCTGTTAGCTGGGGTATTAACAATCTCAAAGTAAATTTTGTTATGCAAAAATCCAGTTAGTTTAGAATAGGGTACTCTGTATGCAATGTGTAAAAGCGAGTTTCATAACTTTGAAGTACAGTATCTTTGTTAATAGACTAACTACTTCATTAGTTATTACTGCTAAGCTTTCTGGTGCTGCCAGATGAAGGAATTCTGGGAAATTATCTAACCTGATGTGCTCTGCTTCATGGACGAATTCGTCGTTAATGGAGTTTTTCCGAAGGGAAACAATGCTTCATTCCTAGCACTGATTCCTAAGGTTCATGACCCACAAAATCTCAATGAGTATAGACCTATTTCATTAGTAGGTTGCATTTATAAAATTGTGGCCAAGTTACTAGCAAGAAAATTGAAGAAGGTGCTGCCAATAATTATAGATGAAAGACAAACTGCTTTCATAGAGGGCAGACATATGTTACATAACGTTCTTATTGCTAATGAAGCAGTTGAGGAAGCAAAAAGGTGTAACAAGTCATGCTTCGTGTTCAAAGTTGATTATGAAAAGACGTATGACTCATTCTGTTGGAATTTCTTGTTGTACATGTTGAGGAGGATGGGTTTTTGCTCTAAATGGATTACTTGGATTGAGGGCTGTCTCAAATCCGCTTCTATCTCGATATTGGTTAATGGAAGCCCTATGGTTGAGTTCACCCCACAAAGAGGACTCAGACAAGGGGATCCACTAGTTCTACTTCTGTTTAATATCGTTGCAGAGGGTTTAAATGGCATGATGAGAAAAGCAATGGAGAAAAGACTGTTTAAAGGTTTCTCAGTTGGAAGACATAATGTAGAAATCAGTATTCTACAATATGTAGATGATACAATTTTCTTTAGGGAAGCCTCGATGGAGTATGTGAAAGCAATCACGGTGATTTTGTGGAGTTTTGAGCAGGTATCATTGCTCAAAATTAACTTTGCAAAGAGTAATTTTGGGGCAGTTGGGATGTCGGAGCAGTGGAAGAAGGATGCTGCAAGGTATCTAAACTGCAGATTGTTGGTTGTACCTTTTCCTTACTCGGGTATCCTAATTGGGACAAACCCAAGGCGTTGTGAGGTTTGGGATTCCATTATCAAAAAATGTGAGAGGAAGCTATCAAAATGGAAACAAAAGTATCTCTCCTTTTGGGGTAGAGTGACTCCCATAAAGTTAGTCCTAAATTCCATTCCTATTTACTTCTTTTCTTTTTTCAGGGTACCTAATAAAGTATTGGACAAGTTGGTGAGGCTAAAATGGTGGTTTTTGTGGGGTGGAGGCTTGGAGCAGAAGAAGATTGCTTGGGAAAGTGGGATTCAGTGTGCCTACCAAAGAAGAAAGGAGGTATGGGAATTAGGGATCTAAGGAAATTTAATTATGACCTTCTTGGAAAATGGCGATGAAATTTATTCCATCACCAAGGGGAATTGTGGGCTCGGGTGTTGGATTCAAAATACGGAGGATGGAGGAACTTGGATGAGGAAAGAAGGGTCAGAAGTGAGTCCTTCTGGTGGCAAGACATCAGCTTCATTGCTCATTCTACTGAGGATGGTAGTTGGTTTGAAAAAGGGATAAAATGGAAGGTGGAGTGCGGAGCAAGGGTGAGATTTTGGGAGGATGGATGGAGAGAAGATGGTGTGCCACTCATGCCGAAGTACCCTAGGCTATACATTTATTCTTATCAGCAAGAACAGTTCATCCAGCAGATGGGAGTCCTTAGAAGCAGTTTGGGAGTGGAGATTTCAGTGGAGGCGATCACTTTTTGATGTAGAAATAGATATGACTGCTAAGTTCCTGGAGGACATAGAAGGTATCACCATACATCCTGATCAACAGGACAAGTGGGTCTGGAAGGGAGATTCAAGTGGGGAATGCGTACATGTTGCTTATGAGAGATTCCACAGATGAGGATCAGGATGAAGCTTTTAATGAACTGTGGAAATTAAAGATCCCAAGAAAAGCCTCCTTCTTTGCTTGGAGATTAATTCGGGACAGATTGCCAACAAAGATGAATTTACGTAGGAGAAATATCGAAAGTCTTGATTCTCTGTGTCTATTTTGCAGAAATAAGGAAGAGGGTGCAACACACCTATTTTTTAGTTGCAGTAAAATTTTGCTGCTTTGGTGGGAATTGATGTCCTGAGACTATCCATTGAAGGAACTCCTTGACCAGTCAGAATTTGATCATGAATATGATCAAAATTTGGATTCATGGCACGTAAGGCCAACACCATGTATAGATGCTTCCTTTACATTTTCTCCATTGACTTAACATCTAAGAGCATATTTAGTTCTTCAACTGCAGATTGGATTTGAGCAATAAACGAGGTCATATCATGATCTGTTTGCTTATAAGATGTCAACTTGGTAGCTGCATCATACAATCTCTGAATGTCATTGGCATAGATCTTTTGGGCCTTTTCTAAAAAAGAACAAGTTTTGAAGGACCTCAAGGTTCCTAAGATATTTTGCTCCACAGACTACCACAACAAGGTACAAAGCTGGAAGTCAAGCCTTTTCCATTGTTCCTGACTTTCTGCCAGTACTTCAGTGAACTCTTTCTCCAAGTGATTGTGATGTTCTTGGCCAAGGAACCAGAGTTCCACAGATGTAGACCAGGACAAATAATATTTACTACCACTCAGCTTCTTTGAGGTTATGACAAGTGTCTCAGAGAAAGAAACTATGGGACCAACAAAAGTTGTTGAAGAGGTTGTAGAGGCCATCTTATAACAAGGAGGAGTTGTGCAAACCAAGATGTTGAATTCGCATAGACAAAACCTTCACGAAAGGTTCCAACTTGAGAACCCAACACATTGAATTCGCATAGACAAAACCTTCACGAAACCTTCACGAAAGGTTCCAGGACCTGATCTAGGTCTAGGGAGATCTGCGAGTTGTTTTGTACTGTCGTGGCAAGTTTCTGACCAGCAGAGGGCCGTGCGTAGACTTCACACGCCAAACAAAGAGCTCTGGACAAGTGGCGTGTGGAGGCCTTTTTGGCTGCGTGACTTGCTAGGTTAGGTCACGCTCATTGAGGCGCATCAAACCCTGGGTTCGCCGAATATTCTGCCGGCGGTAGCAAACGGTGGTGCCAGTGATATTTTGTATAACCTCTTTCTTATGTGTTAGAACTTGTGAAGAAGGAAATTAGTATCCCTTAGAACTTGGGAGGGAAAAATCTAGTTGTTGGGTAAATTGCATGCATCTAACTTCCATAGACGGAGTCTTGTGCATTAGGCTGCCTCTTTTACTTTCTTTTGAGTGGGATTATTGGTTGACAACTTTGTACTTTTGAGTAGTGTCTTGAGCATACAAGCTAGGAATTTCTGTGAAAAATGAAGATTGAAATGTTTTCCTCTGTCCTGACTAGACATTACCTTATGTTAATTGAATAGGTCTTGTTGGGGTCATTTAGGACCCTAACTGGACTTTGGAGTTGGAGTGAAGTTGGGAATTGTAAGTCAAAATAAGAACAAAATCCTAAATCCCTAACTTAAATGTGTGAGTATATGTAAGTCTGAGAGAATGTACATATGGGGGAGGAGACAGGAGAGGAAATCCTCCTAAAAAATGAAAACAAATAATGAGACAAAGTAGCTCAAAGAAACACTTAGAATTTCCAATTTCTGTATATTATATATTATAAATTGAAATTCCTTGTAAGGGCATGAATGGTTGGCTCATTTATTTGTTTAATTCTCTATGTTATTGTAATCCAGGGCAATGGGGGATGTTTCTGACCGGATAGGACGTCCCACAGATAACGGTCAGGTATTTGAATTGTTTTACTTATATCTACTGATAAAACTTGGGTAGTTATAGTATTCTTTCAGTTTTGATATTTTTAACATTTATGCTTTATCTAGTCTAGGATGAGTTGAAAGTTGTTCAATGCATTTCAGCTGTTATTCCATTTTCTTTCTGCAGATTGGCATTATTGATCCTGATTGTAGGTTGATTGGACTCCACTTGTATGATGGTTTGTTTAAAGTATGTAACTTCTTCTCATTCACTATCCTGTAAAAATATTAGAAGATTAAAATGACAATATGTTTCTGTTTAGTGTCATGTTAAAGTATTTGAATGATTCACTGTTCATTGATCTTCCAGGTTATTCCCTTCGACAATAAAGGACAGCTCAAGGAAGCATTTAATATAAGGTAACCATATTATTATCTTGGTTTTCTACACATGGATTCTATTTACAATTTGACCTTTGCTAGGTATCCATAAATGTAGTGCTAGTAACTATGAGCCTATGACCTTGATTAAGGATTACCAGTTACCAAAGCCCTGGTTGTGTAAGAATGAACTGCGAACCTATGTCAAGTTGGATGTTGTTGGTGTCTTTACATAAGATTGAAAAGTGGATTCTGCATCTCATGCATCAATGGGTCAATAGTGAACTTAGATGTAGCTTTCTTTGAAAGAACAAAATGAAGTATGAATATACTTTTATTAGTTGGTTTAATCTATGTGTTTAATTGAGATGGTTTTAAAATCCATACTTTCTCCTGTACAGACAGTTGACAATTATATAATAATAATAAAAATAATACTGGTTCAACCACGGTTAAACCAATGCCTTAATTGGTTTGATGATAGTCCGGTTTTATATACATTGTGCAAAACTGTGGATGTCATGGTGGAGCTAAGTCATGGATGTAAATGGGTGTCTGTACAGTTTAGTTTCTTTGTATCTTTTTTTTTTAAAATGTTATCTCTGCTGTGACTATGGACAATGGCTGTGCTGGGAAAACAACCCTAGCTTTGTTTATGCTTTGCTGATCTCATAGTGGCTTGCCTGTTTGTTTGCATTCAGTTTTAAATGTTATGTTACCTAAGAGAACATTCATAAAATATGGGTGTAAATTATTTGTATCTTTTTTGGTTGGGAGCATAGCAGTAAACTTTTGCTCTAGGTTCAAGTTTACTTTCATTTGGTTCATGCGTATGCACAAAAACAGTACAGAGTACACCCAAATATTCTTAGAGGTAAAGTGGATGAGAGTCCATTATTTGGAAAAAAAACCTTGTGAGAACATCAAAAAGAGTTTTGAAGTTCAAAACTTTGCTATACTTGTTATTGATCAAATAAGTTCCAATTAAGATTGCTTTCACCCCAAAGATATTTTGGTGCTACATTTTGAAACAATGCCTGAGCAACTTCAAGTATATGCTTATTTTTTGTTTCAGTCACTCCATTTTGTTGTGGCATGTCATCACAAGACATGGTGTGCAGATACAGGATCAGGGCTGAAGCTTTGATACTATGTAATTTTAGGAGAAGAAAAAGATATTCTGTATTATTGAGTGATTTGAATTTACATGATTTATAAAGGCAGAGCTGACAAGGAGAGATCCTAACCACCCTAATTACGGAATAAATATTTTGAAAGCCAACTCTTCTAGAAACCTTATTTGAAATTTAAGATATGGAGAAAATAAGGGAGAATCAGATCAGATTATTTTGATCTTGATTGTTACTACCTAACTCTTCTAGAAACCTTATTTGAAATTTAAAAGAAAAGCACATACTGTTGGCATTTTTTAAATTGAAAATGTTTTTATTTATAATTTATTTCTTGTAATTTTCTTCCCTAGTTTTTCTTTTTCCTCTTTTTTGTTTCTGGTTCTGATGTAGTTTATTAAAATTATGGTGCATTTGCTTTCAGGCTTGAGGAGCTCCAAGTTTTGGATATCAAATTTCTTTATGGTTGTTCAAAGCCAACTATTGTGGTTCTTTACCAGGTTTCTAATTTTATTCTACCTATTGTCATCTTGTTTTGCTTCTTTTCTTTCTTCTGCTCTTTTATTTTAGTCTTTGGGTCCATGCTAAATGCATTTAGAAATCTAGAGCTCTATACAAGGAGGCTAAATTTGTGTTGCTGCATGCAGTTTAAGCTGTCCTTTGGCATGTGTAGTTGGAGCAGAATGCTTACACCTTTAAGGGTGTATTGTTGCCCCAAAATTTATTATGAGAGGGAATTATGCTTGTGCTTCACATTTTTTTCCCGATGCAGTCCTGCCTACATTTGGCCTAAAGATTGTTTATACAGTCAGCATGGAATCAGTATAGTACCATGCTCTTTCTCTGCTTTTTCAAAATAATTTTTTTCTATTTCTAATTTAATATACATTTGAGACACAGAAGAAGGAAAAAATACAGGAAAGTTCTTCACATAATTTGTGTTTTAGAAGTGACAGAGAAGAGTAAGCATCACATCATTCACATGAACTTGTATTAGAATTGTTTACACAAGGTTTGAGTCAAATTTAAAGAGTGCTGAAGAGGGTTTGTGACCCATATGTTATAGTTGTATTGTTTTAGTTTCAGTGTATGGGTGGGCATATTCATATTCTTGCATAATTTGTGTATTCAATGTTACTATGATTTGATCATCTATGAGTCTGCTGCATATTTTTTTTTTCTTGCATTTCCTTTATGCAATATATTTTGTTGGAAAAATGGTGTTTAGCATAAACAATTTTGATTTTGATGGATTTGTTATTATGTTTTCATCGATGACAGGATAATAAAGATGCTCGTCATGTTAAAACATATGAGGTTGCACTGAAGGATAAAGATTTTCTTGAAGGTCCATGGTCCCAGAACAATCTTGATAATGGGGCTGATTTATTGATACCAGTTCCCCCACCTCTTTGTGGTGTGCTTATTATTGGGGAAGAAACCATAGTGTACTGCAGTGCTAATGCTTTCAAGGCTATCCCGATCAGACCTGTATGTTAAAAATTATTTTTTGTACTTCCATTTAAATCATCTGTGAATTTTTGAATTTTCAGAAACTGCATTTGTACAATACGAGTTATTGGACTTCCCTTCCATCTTAATTATACCTTTTGTGCTTTTCAGTCAATTACAAAAGCCTATGGAAGAGTTGATCCTGATGGTTCTAGATATTTACTTGGTGACCATACAGGGTTGCTTAGCCTACTTGTAATAACCCATGAGAAAGAAAAGTATGTGATCTCTCATTCTCGTCATCAGTATATTGTTTGAATAAACAATGTGTATTTTTATAAAAAAAAACACAATGGACCACTATTTTAACTGTTGAATCTTATGGTTTGTCATTTACAATTATTTTGTAGGGTTACCGGACTCAAAATTGAGCCCCTTGGGGAGACTTCCATTGCATCTACAATATCATACCTTGATAATGCATTCGTCTACATTGGTTCTAGTTATGGAGATTCACAGGTGGGGTAATGAACTGGAAATTTACTTTATAAATTTTGGTTTTGTGAGAACATAACATGAAAGTTAATTATTTCCAAATTTCTGTCTCCCAAGCACTAGTTTTGAACTAGTATGGAAGCTTTGACTTATTTCTTTATTTTAATATGAAATGGAATCCGTAGCTTATGTTGGGTTGATTACTTATTAATTGTATTGAGATTTGAGAATTTATGACTCTTGAATGTACTTGTTTAAATATAGCTTAGAGAGCACAACTTTGTTTATATAGTAAAATAGCAAGACTGTCAAACTTGAGTTGTATACTTGAGACTTTTGAAATATTGCTTAAAGTCTATCGGGGAACCCCAAACATAATTTAACAGCATATATATAATATATAGTGGGAGAGGATCCACTTACTCCAAGAGTAACTCTCCTCATCCTCATCATTCATTTTCTTGAAATCTAATGGTTAAAATTAGTTACTTATTACAACCATTAGATCTTAAGAAAATGAATGGTGAGGATGAGGAATAACTCTAAAAGAGTTACTCTTGGAGTAAGTGGATCCCCTCCCATATATAATATAGGCTTAAATACTATTTTAGTCCCTGAATTTGGGGTATGTGCTTTTTTTAATCCTTGAAATTTAAAAATGCTTTTTTTAGTCCCTAAATTTTGAAAATTGCATTTTTTAGTCTCTGATATAATAAATTGACACTTTGCGACGGTTTTTAGCTGTCTTAAATTAATTTTTATTTTTTAGTCACCTGGATTTGCATTTGAAAACTGTCACATAGTGCTAAAAAAACCTGTCACAAAGTGCTTAAAAACCGCCACAAAGTATCAATTTATTATGCCAGGGACTAAAAAAAGCATTTTTAAATTTCAGGGACTAAAAAAAGCAGCCCCACAAATTCAGGGACTAAAACAGTAATTATGCCTATAATATATAATAAATATTCTGACATTCCAACTCCATAACAAAGTAAATGAAATAGTACAGTAAGAACATAAGTACAAGAGGGACCTGCATCACCAAAACAATCAAGTGTTTTTCTTAGGATATTTTCTTTTCTTCTAATTTTTTTACTCTAATATAAGATAACAAGGAAGGGAAAGAACGAATCTGTATCAGGAAGCTTTTGCAATATGTGAAGTGTTTTCTTCATTGTCTTTTCTAATCATGTTGCTTTAAAGTCTTTGGAAGTGTAGTATGGCATATCCATTGCTGAATACTTATGCTTACATATTCAGACATAACATATTGACAATCTCTGATGTTAAAATGCAGCTAATAAAACTAAATCTACAGCCTGATGCAAAAGGTTCTTATGTAGAAGGACTGGAAAGGTATGTCAATTTGGGGCCTATTGTTGACTTCTGTGTGGTAGACCTTGAAAGGCAGGGCCAAGGTCAGGTTGTAACTTGCTCTGGAGCTTACAAGGATGGTTCTCTTCGCGTGGTTCGTAATGGAATAGGGATTAATGAACAGGTCAGCTCCCCTTCCTCCACCACAGTGTGGAACATTTGCACCTAAGACACATTCAAAAGGAATGGAAATTGGAAAAACAAATCTTTATATCAATGGCACACACCTTACAAAATATTAATTTTTTTATGCATGTATTTGGTCTAGGCATCGGTAGAACTTCAAGGTATCAAAGGAATGTGGTCCCTTAGATCCTCAACAGATGATCCTTTTGATACTTTTCTGGTTGTGAGTTTTATAAGTGAAACAAGAATCTTAGCAATGAATCTTGAGGATGAGCTGGAAGAAACTGAGATTGAGGGATTCTGTTCTCAAGTGCAGACATTATTTTGCCATGATGCAGTTCATAATCAACTTGTTCAAGTAGGTTCTTGCCTTATTTTCTTACCATATTAGTTTTCTTTTTATCTTGATTTAACACCTACATCTCTCTGACTAAATTTAAGAGAAGTGGTGGTTAAGAAAACTATTTATAGCTGCTGAGTTGTTTTGCCATTTGCTTATGGCTTTACTATCAAATTTTACTGTTAGGCTGTCTATTTATTATATTTTTTCTTACAGGATTGCTTTCCTTCAATTTTCAAACTGTTTCTCAACCAACCCAATATTGATCACTATAAATATATACCCTTTTTGGTATAATAAAACCTTTTCTTTTAGTTTTCTACTTTTCTATAATAATTAGTGGCATGTTTAATCTTCTGCATATAAAAATTACCTGGCATCAAAATATCAGTATAGATGTGTGTATAGTGTGTTTGTGTATATTTTTATGTTTTGAATTTTGACAAATTTTGATTTCTTGTCAAAAACATTTTTTTATCTGTAACTACACAAGACAGAAGACAGGACTGGTATCTTAGTACCTACTATGATGTATGTTTTCAACAGGTTTCTTCAAAATACAAAATATTTGTGTCAGCTTCTTTTTGGTTTCTTTGTTTTAAAAAAGATTGTCCATTTTGTGAAAAATAATTAGAAATTTATTTAGAGTTTTTGGATAACACAAAGCTATGGGTAGGTCATAATTGGAATCAGACAAAAAGAATTAAAATACGTTGGAACTTTAAAGAAATAAAGATTTAAACTTACATAATGTGTTAATATTCTTGAAGCTTCTTTTGTAAGCTTAAGTTCTGCATGCTCCGTTGTAGTTCATTTGAATAATTTTCATAAATTGATTCCATAAATTAATGCTATTCTGCTGTACTCTTCTATGCTTTTTGAGTTTATTTTATTTTGTTTTATGGCAGTCACCTGCCATTAGCTAATAAATCGAAATTACAGGTCACATCAAGCTCTGTCAGACTGGTCAGCTCCACAACTAGAGAGCTTCGGAATGAATGGCATGCACCATCAGGCTATTCAGTAAATGTAGCTACAGCAAATGCTACCCAGGTGTGATTTGGGTGCTTTACAAAAAATGTTATGTTTAAAAATTATAGGTGATATTTGTTTAGTGGTTTTTAAAATTCCAATGGGTTCCCTCATCAATGTGGCTTATCTGAGTAGAGGCAGATCGGAGTCTGTTACATTCCCCCTCCCACTTGTTCTGGTGGAAATAATTTTGATGTACATTAGCTGTCAGGACGATGGAAGTAGGTGACATGAGAAGCTCCTTATCATTAATTTTAATATGACTTGAGCCCCTGTTTTGCTATTAGCTGCTGGAGTTATTTGGGTGAAATTATAGTGTTTAGAAAGCTATGGGATCATTGAAGTAGAATGTAATGCTAATAAATGCTACCTTGGGTTAATTCTTAATGATAAAAGGAGGAAGACAGCTGAAGGCATGTTGAATTAGTAATTGTGAAATATTTGTCATTGGTTTATGGAATATTTTTTGAGTGATGACTTTATGGCTTCTGTAAGTATGAAAGACGAATATTTCCTTTTCAGTCTATGTTATGTGTGAGGGCTCTAGTTTTTTAATGCCTGCTTCCAATTTTTCATTTACTTAAGAGAATCATGTTCTTTGATTCTTCAAGGATTGTTTTTTGGTGTTCAGTGAAGCTCTAAGCATGAAAGACAGATTTCCTGAAGGTTCAGTAAATGTTAGTTAGGTGCGAAGGCTGTAGTTTTTTAATGCCTGCTTCCTTCATTTCATTTACTTAAATAATCATGTTCTTTGATTCTCCATGGATTGTTTTTGGTGTTCAGTGAAGCTCCAATAATAAGTATTCTACATGAATAAGAATGTCTTTTATACTGATAAATTTGTTTCTGCTTTCTGTTTTGATATTTTAATTCAGATTTTGTAATATTTATTTTTCCCTATGTTTTTTAATAATATAAAAAATAATCCAGTAACAGTGGAAAGTTAAAGCTAAAATAAGTTAATGACCCAGTGGCAGTGTATATTTTACTAATTTTAATTCCTTAAAGTTGAAAGGATTTTGTATCACTGAAAGACTCCTCCAAAGGGTAGAGAACTCCAGATTCTGATATCTTAAAGCTACAGACAGTCTACAAAGTAATATAATTTGTGGCAAATTCCTTGGAATAAGTTTTATATAATATAAGACCGTTCAGCCAAACATGATTTTGTTTAATTGGTATAGAAATACTAGAATTAATTTTGACCAGAAGTATCAGTATTTTTGCTACTGGTCAAACAAATGTTGTGCTTGGCTGCAACTTCAAAACTTGGCCTTTGATGTATCTCCACGAGTAGTTTTGGTATGGTATCCAATCAAGCTCCTTGGAATAAGTTTTATATAATATAAGACTGTTCAGCCAAACATGATTTTGTTTAATTTGTAAAGAAATACTAGAATTAATTTTGACCAGAAGTATCAGTATTTTGCTGCTGGCCAAATAAATGTCGTGCTTGGCTGCAACTTCAAAACTTAGCCTTTGATATTATTTCTGGATCTCCACGAGTAGTTTTGGTATGGTATCCAATCAAGCTCTATTAACGTTACCATTTAAGAGAATTTGCTTCAATCTATTTCATTACTTTTACACTATGCACATTTCCATTGTTGGATTTTATTATGACAATACATATAGAGTTTGCAATTAAATTGATAATTATTGTTACACTTGGACACAGGTTTTGTTGGCCACCTAGTTTACAGCCACATCTTTGGTTCCCTAATACTTGTTCTGTATATTGTATTAGTTAACCATAGTTCTGCTCCTGTTGATGCTAGGCTGTATGTAAATCAGTACCACTTGCACTGCTTTCACTATTATTTATAATATATATCTAATTTTTCCGATAAAAAAAAAAATTGTTACACTTGGACACAGGTTTTGTTGGCCACAGGAGGAGGGCATTTGGTTTACCTTGAAATTGGAGATGGCATATTACAGGAAGTAAAACATGCCCAGCTGGAGTATGAGATTTCATGCCTGGACATAAATCCCATTGGTGAAAACCCCAATCACAGTCATCTAGCAGCAGTTGGAATGTGGACAGACATAAGTGTTAGAATTTTTTCTCTTCCTGATCTGAGTCTCATCACAAAGGAACAATTAGGAGGGGAGATCATACCTCGTTCTGTTCTTCTTTGTGCCTTTGAAGGGGTAGGCTTTCCTTGAGTTATTTTTTGTACTTGCTTTTATTTTTTTGATTCTGGCATTCTGCTTCCTTATTTTATTTCTTGTAAGTTCTATTTTTGAAGTAGAGATTTTGAATTTTTACATGTGTGGCAGTTGTGAGGAATATACAAGATCAGCAACATTAATATCTTTTTACTCTCATGCTCATGTTAAATTGAGGCATTGCTTAACTTTCAATGTCACAAGTTTAATGGTAGTTTCCTTCTTAAAAATATCCTATTAAAGTGTGTTGCTTTTTCAATTTATTCTCCAGATATCGTACTTGCTATGTGCTCTCGGTGATGGCCATCTCTTAAACTTTATGTTGAATACAAGTACTGGTGAATTAGCAGATAGGAAAAAGGTATCTCTAGGGACACAACCTATTACGCTACGGACGTTCTCCTCCAAAAATACTACTCATGTGTTTGCTGCATCTGATCGGCCAACTGTGATTTACAGTAGTAACAAAAAATTACTTTATAGTAATGTGAATCTGAAGGAAGTGAGTCACATGTGTCCTTTCAATTCTGCTGCTTTTCCAGACAGGTATCTATGTCATTGTTAGTTTGACTTACTAGAGTTATTGACATATCCCCTTGTGCTGTTCTTGGATCTTGTACAATTTAATATAAAATCCTTTACTGGTGATGGTACTCATCTACTTTTAATAACTTAAACAGTTTGGCAATTGCAAAAGAAGGTGAGCTTACTATTGGCACCATTGATGATATACAAAAACTTCATATTCGCTCTATTCCACTGGGGGAGCATGCACGACGTATCTGCCACCAGGAGCAATCTAGGACTTTCGCTATTTGTAGTTTGAAATACAACCCAGCAAGTGGTGAAGACTCTGAAATGCACTTTGTCCGTTTGCTGGATGACCAGACTTTTGAGTTCATATCAACTTATTCTCTTGACACTTATGAGTATGGTTGCTTCATAATTAGCTGCTCCTTCTCAGATGACAATAATGTGTATTACTGTGTTGGAACTGCATATGTACTGCCAGAGGAAAATGAACCAACCAAAGTAAGTTGAGAAATTTGTATTTTTCAGCATTATTCTAGTCAAAGCTTCTGATATCCTGCTTCCTGTGGCCATTTTAAAACATGTAGGGAAGAATTCTTGTTTTTGCTGTTGAAGATGGAAAACTACAGCTAATTGCCGAGAAAGAGACAAAAGGAGCTGTTTATTGCTTGAATGCATTTAATGGTAAATTGCTTGCTGCTATTAATCAAAAAATTCAGCTGTATAAGTGGGTGCTCCGGGATGATGGTACCCATGAATTGCAGTCTGAATGTGGACATCATGGGCACATCCTAGCACTTTATGTGCAAACTAGAGGAGATTTTATTGTAGTTGGTGATCTGATGAAGTCGATTTCCTTGTTAATCTACAAGGTAAATTTTAAACTGTTGTGACACTAGTTTCTGTCTGGTTTTGTTAAATTTCAACTGTTGTGCTGCTTATCGTTTTGGATGAATAACTGATTTTTTGTATATATAATGAGTACACCATGTTCTTTTGAAATGATAAGTTGTTCCTTATTGATAGCATGAAGAAGGTGCTATTGAGGAAAGAGCTCGTGACTACAATGCAAATTGGATGTCAGCCGTTGAAATTGTTGATGATGACATATATCTAGGTGCAGAAAACAGTTTTAATCTGTTCACAGTTCGGAAAAATAGTGAAGGTGCCACTGATGAAGAGCGAGGTCGTCTTGAAGTGGTTGGTGAGTATCACCTTGGAGAATTTGTCAATCGGTTCCGGCATGGCTCCCTTGTTATGCGCTTGCCAGATTCTGATGTGGGCCAGATTCCAACTGTTATCTTTGGCACCATTAATGGTGTTATTGGAGTAATTGCTTCTCTTCCACATGAGCAATATGTTTTCTTAGAGAAACTTCAGTCAAATTTGAGGAAGGTAATTAAAGGCGTTGGAGGGCTCAGCCATGAGCAATGGAGATCATTTAACAACGAGAAGAAAACTGTTGAAGCTAGAAACTTTTTAGATGGAGATTTGATCGAATCATTTCTTGATCTTAACCGAAGTAAGATGGATGAAATTTCCAAGGCATTGGATGTTTCAGTAGAGGAGTTATGCAAGAGAGTAGAAGAGTTGACAAGGTTGCACTGATTATATATTATTTTGTAGCTTCGTTGTTTTTTTTCTTTCTCATTTAACTTTGTTCTTCCTTTTTGAGGGGTTGGGTGGGGGTTAAAATAAACATGTTTGTATTTTCCCCCCGCTTTTACCTTCTGTTTACATTTCACAATACATGGATCACAAATGGTGTATGATATGAATGTCATGTTCTAAGGCATGATAGTGCTTTCTATTTGACACTTTTGGACACGCTATCATTTTCCTAATATTTGCTTTCAAGTTAGTTATACCTTGCAGTTCTGTCAAGTGTCATGTTAACCAGTGAATCACGCATAAAAAAATATGGTGAGATTTGACGTCCAATATCAAGATGTATTTTAATAATGTTCAAAAGTTTTAGTTGAATATTAAAAAAAAAGGTAATTCGAATGATTTTTGAGACATAAATTTGGTCCTTGAAAAAATGGTAAATCAAGTTGATTTTCAGTCATTGAAGGACTTTGTCACTTTGATTTCACCAAGCGGTATTAGTCTTTTATTTATTTTAATTTCAACACATGTAAGTGTTGAGTTGATCTGTTTATTTAATAATCTTTTAAGAAAAAAATTTATTTTCAAAATTTATTGATGGCCAAAATAAAAGTTATTTTAAACAGAGCAATGTTATGAAAATAAGCTGAAATGGTAGATCAAATTGAAAGGGCAAAATTTAGATTTAAGTATTTTATTACATCGATCAATAACATTTGAATATTATTGCAAAATATAAAAGAACATGATTTATTGAAGAATTAAGAGGGTAAAAGGGACTTTATTTAAATTTTGTCCGTAAAAAATTGCTTTTGGACTGGTCATCTACAAAATTGGAATATGAAAAACTGACAAGTCTGTTGTGAATTGTGATCATGAAGGGCTTAAACTGTACAGGTTTGTCACTTTCAAACGGAGAAAAAAGTTGAAAGTCTCAATAGCACGAGTGGCATCAAGTTTATATTCAGAATAATATAAATGACATGTATATAATATCTTACACGACAAAATTTAGCTTTTGGGACGCGAGGACAAATGCCAGAGTAAGAATACCACTCGTTCCGTCGTTCGTGAGTTTGAATTCCCCTTTTATGTATTAATTAACAGGCTACCTTTCAAGAACTAGCTTTTATTTTATTATTACAAAAATAGGGCTTAAAGACATGTATCAGCTTATTTTTATCGTGTGTGAATTTGAAGAGAAAAAATTATGCAACTCTTCTCTAATTACAGGATAAAGATACTTTAATTAGTTAACATTCTATTCGTATTTAGTCTTAATGGATGAGGGCTTTGAAACTTAGAGCCCTGTTGTATGTATATTAATAAAACAGCAAAACTTCCTCATGGGCATAATGAACAAATTCATGCGAATTTGTTTTTAAAAAAGATTGTGATTTTTGTCAAACACCTCCCATAACCCCCTAAAAAAAGATGCTCTAGAACTATAGGCATCTAGTCATTGTTTTTAAATTACATTTTCAACTACCATAAAGATTGAGATACCCAAAATTTCTCTCAGTAAAATGAATTGTAGCTATATGTCTATCTAATCTTAAAATAATATTGAGCTGTAACCCTTATTCCAGAATATTACATCTAATCAGAAAATGCTCTCCCTTGCTAAGATAGCATTGCTGATATATTTGGTCATTGACAGATCTTCACAAGAGGCAAAAGCGGGTGAAAAGTAGTAATATGCAAACATCCCATCTAGGACAGATTTCAAAATTGTCACTAAGCCAAACCACATTAACATAATGGCTAAAGAGAAATATCACATTCACATATATCAGCAAGGGTTTTGAATCATATTCAGAAAACATGGAATCTGATTCGTCCTCAGAACTAAGCTGGTTAGTTTTTTTAGCAATGCAAACCTCCTCTCTCAGACCCTCCACCAAATTAGTGTCTATGCTTTTTTTGTATACACCCTTACTCCTATCCAATAGCCCTTTCTTCAGCAGGCTTGTGAATTCCTCTCCAATTTGTACAGCTGGTAATCATATGGTAAACCCAAGTCCCATTTTAACTGGTCAATGGTTTGTAGTGGAAGGATCCTATCACTAGTGAGCATAAGCAATTTGCACAGCATAACCTGGAGTTCCAACTGATTTTGCTGAAGGATGTTCATTTCCTCGTGATGGAGCTCCAAGGCTTCTGGAGCCAAACTGAAACACAGAACAGGAGAGCCTCCACTAACAAGAAAAGAGGACTCAATAAATATATTGGGATATCTTCTGATAAAGGTGGAGAGTTTGAGGTCACTCGGAAGACAAAGTGTCCACAGTGGTGAGAAAGATAGTATATTGGAAGGCAGCATTCAGAAGAAGAATAAATGACGGAGACAAGGATCCTAGCTGCCTTAAGATCCCTCTGACCAGGAACAACAACATCCAATGTCCTATCTTTCACCCATTTCAACTTTATGTTCACCAGACTAAACTACTGCTGGTAACCAACTAACCGTATCCTTGTTGATAACCACGAACAAAACCAGAATTTCTTGCAATATCAAAAAGCAAATGGAACATTATATAAATCGATTACAGATAGCATAACTAGCACAAAAAGATGCCCTTTGCACTTGTAGTTATCAGAAATCCACACTTTGCTTCAAGAAATGCTCTGCAAATGTAAAATTTGGATTTAAGACAATTCAAACAAAGTGAGAAATATTCTACCACTAGGAAGGCATTACTCGACACAAAATCAGATCTCAAACTAAAGCTAGAAACCAATATCCTGGGATTACAAATAAAGCAAAATTATAATAAATATCACATGTTTATGAGCTAATTATCATGATAAGTATGACCTCTCAAAAACAAATATATTTCTTCACATCACACCACTACAACCCTTGGAAACCAAATCAATGGAACAATAACATGTACAACTTACTCAAGTCAATAATCTTATGAGATCAGCAACTGAACCTTTCAACCCAGTTCTTCAGTAGAAATAGCAGAAGGCTCAGTCTGCTCAGATAAATTAGCTGGTATGGGACAAATGCAACTGTAACATCATAAGAAAATGGATTTGTTCCAACCATAAGCATTCCCCCTACAAATCTCTACTTTATTTATTTATGTTCCTTACCATATGAGAGAGATATCATGTTCACTTTGCTTCTTTTAAGGTTCACTAAAGATCAGATGACCTTTTATTAGGGGGAAGGGGGCACAAGACAAAACAAGATTTGAAATTGATGAAAGATAGAAAGGGATTTAAATTTAACAAATTAAAATAAAATCAAAGTTCACAAATAAACATGATAACTACCAATAATTTGATGGTAGCTATTTCTATGGTTTTCTCAGAAGAATTTTAAATATTTCTTTCCAGTTTACAATGAATAGTTTATTTAAATGAATATTATAAAAAAAATTCCTAACCAACCAAAGCCTTTAACTTCTGCTGCCATTATACAACTCAGAACCAAAAATGGCATCTCTAACTTAAAAGTAGGATTCTCAGAACAACAAGTTATGTCAAAATCTTACACTGTGCTATGAAGCCTAGATACGGGATACGACACGGGTACCACACGACACGGATACAGCGATATGGCAAATTTCTTAAAATTAAGGATACGATAGGTCTTCGATACGTTAATAAAAAATTATTAAAAGAATTATATATGTATGCAAATATGATCATCTACAGTTCTGAGGAAGCAAATCTACGAGTAGCACTAGAACTGACCCTCTCCTCCAACAGTTGTAGACATTTTTTCAAGCAACACAACCACACAATAATAACAACATCAGAAATGAGAAAAGAAAACAGAACATGAGAACTGAGAAGTCAGAACATAAAAAAACATAACACAACCTCAATTTTTTTTATATCAAATTTCAAAATCAGGGGAGAAATCAAACTTCAAAATACATAACAGATAAAATGCAGAGAAATCGACCGCAAAAAGCGAAAATCACGGAGAGTACTTCGCCGGAAAACGCACAAACAGTGGTGACCTCGTCGGAAAAGGGAGAGAGAAGTGAGACCGCCTCGGACAGTGCCGGAAAAGGGAGAGAGAAGACTGAAGAGTGAAGAGAGAACTCGGACCGTGCCGGAAAACGAAGTAGGAAGCGGCGTCCTCCGGTCGTCACCTCCGTCGTGCCTCCGGCGTGATAAAGGGAGTGGCGTTGTTGAAGAGGGAAGTCGCGTGAAAGAACGGAGAGACTGAAGAGGGAATACCGTGTTCCCTATCCTTTCAGGATTTTTTTAATTTTAAAAATTCAGAAAATGACTAAATCCGTATTAGAACCGTATCCGAATACGGCTTGAGTAGTGTCCAAAAAGTTGATAGTTTCCAAATATGGATCGGATTTGAAATTAAATTAAGGGGAAATGATTCTCTTCCGAACTAAAATGCTTGAATTTCTAACAAGTCCTAAGGTAAACACTCAAAAGTGAATCCTAAGAAAGAGTAAATATAATATCACAAAACACGCACCAGAAGATTAACCTTCGTATCCCGTTAAGGAAAATAGTGCTGCGTCATGAAGATAATCGGGAAAACATACGACCATTTCAATAACTCATCCACGGAAGCAATGCCCTAAGTATTTTATCTTCTAAAAAAAAGTATAAGTATCTAATTAAATTTATAAAATGGTAAAATATTCTTAAGTTTATATATATTTAAGAATCAAATATAATATAAAGAGATTTATAACACTCACCTATCATACTTAACTAATTAAATTAGATCCTCTTAATTACACTTACATAGTTTAACATTCTTTAAATTAATATCTTTTCTTTCTTTTTAATAATCACAAAAAAAATAGCGCTTTCTATGAAGAAAAATGCTAACCCATGATTTTTGTGTGTAAAAACTATAAAAAAAAAAGATAAATGCTAACCCATGATTTTTTATTGGAATGTATAAAATTGTATTATTTATGATTTTTTTTCTGCTTATCTATAATTTTCATATTATTTTTTCCCTTTTAATTTCTTAAGAGAAAGTAATAAATTAGTAATAACTTTGGCACAGTCTTTTTTTTTTTTATAGATTGTAGTTTGGTACTTTTTTTAATAATATATAGTGCTTCGTATATATTTTCTTTGCATTCTAATAGCATTTTACAATATATCATGCACCATATGTATTTCCTTACAATAAATAGTACTTCGCATATATATTCTCAAACACGTAATAAAGTAATAAGCTTGTGAGACTAATATTTAGTGGTTGATCTCTAATCTAATATCATAGAAAAATTATACTTGGACATCCAATATATCAATGAACACCTAATAAAAGTGAGAAAGTAAGAAAAAAATAGATATTATGATTTGACATAAAGAAAAACATAAAAAAAGAAATATTTTTTAAATGTTTAAAATATATAGATATTCATGAATCATCACTCAATATCATATGCTACATTATATTTGGAAAAATGTTTGATGAATATCTATAATATTATTCAACACCTAAAAAGAAAAATATAAATATCATAAATTTATGATGCGATGAAAAGAAAGAAAAAATGTTGCTTTCTATTCACAGACAAGTGAAACAAGTTTTTTGATCCTATGTAGTAGCCTTTTGGGTTTGCAGTCCCTGTTCCACATGGTTTAAGTCTTGGTCATGAACCTGATTAGTAGTAATATTACTTAGACTCTCAAAGTCCTTTGCCGTGTCATAAGAAGCATGCAAGCCAACAAGAGCATAGTAAAGCAAGAGCAACAGCGTCCACACCCCAAACCTAATATAGGAGTCGAGGTCGATAGAGCCAAGAAGGAAAATGTTGATAAAAATAGACAAAGCAGGTAGCCACGGAACCAAAGGCACCCCCCAAACTTTGGGTTTCTTGGCCATTGGAACACCAAGCCAAAGCCCTCCGGTCCCTAAAACCCATAAAGGCACACAAATCACGTACCCAATAATCCCATCACTGTTTGCCCAATAAGCCGAAACGCCACACGAAGCCCCAAATATTAGCACAAGGCACACAACAAACTTCACTTGATTCTCCTTTGTTGTTACCCCACTCGAGTAATATCGCCTAACTAGAAGCGCCACGGCCACTAGCATGAAAATAAGGAGAGTGGAAATCGACAAGAGGTTAGAGAGAACACGAAAGTTTGTGAAGAAAGCAACCACTGACGTTGCTGTGAGCATTGCTATTGTAGCATTCACCGGCGTCCCCGTCTTGTCATCCACGTGGCCAAACCAAGGTGGCATCATGTGAGTACGTGAAATGTGTGTCAAGTAACGAGACTCACCAACTATAGTCACTAGCAAAACAGTGGTCATTCCCTTCAACGCTCCCAATGCAACGATGTACTTAGCCCAATCCCACCCAACAGCGTTAAAAGCAACAGAAAACGGTGCATCCACGTCAATTTCCTTGTATGACTGCACAAGACATAGTGTTAAAGACAATAAGCAATACACCAACGTTGTTATCGTCATGGACCCGACAAGTCCAATGGGAATGTCTCTAGCAGGGTTCTTGGTTTCCTCTGCCATTGTCGCCACCGCGTCGAAGCCGAGGTAGGCGAAGAAGAGAACCGCCGAGGCCTTGAAGACGCCGCGGGCGCCGAAGGGTGCGAAGGGAGTCAGGTTTTGTGGGTTGGCGTTGATTAATCCGGCGACGATGACGAAGACGATGACGAGGCAGTGGAGTATCGTGGCGATGTTGTTGAAGAGGGAGGAGGCTTTGGTGCTGCACATTGCGAGGGTGGCTATGGCGATGAGGGCCACCACGGCTATGGGGTCCAGGTGGCCGTAGTCGGGGTTCATGTTGGGGACTATTATGCGGAACTCGTCTGGGTGGTGGTTGCATAGGGTGGCGAAGTAGGAGGTCCATGACCGCGATATGGTGGCGCCGCCTATTACGTACTCCAGGAGGATGTTTCCGGCGGCCATGAAGGCCACGAAGTCTCCCAGTTCCACTCTTAAGTATGCAAATGACCCACCTGAAAAACACTCACCACAAAAACTATCATATATCATTGCTTTCACATTCTTAAGTAAAACAGTGATTATACATAGGCATTTATTATGATACATATATATTAATTCTTCTTATTTTTTTTTTAGATAATTCTATTCGAATCCAATAGAATTAAGTAACAAAATTCTTCCACATAACTTCTTATTTTTTAGTATTTCTTAAGTATTTTTGACATTGTGTTCTTATGAAAGTTTTCATCTCTCTATAATTTATAAAATAGTTTACTAACATAAAACTCCAATCTAGAATAGAAATAATCGATACACCAAAAGATTAATAGAAATAATCACACTATGATCGAATCTATAGTCTTTGTCAATCTCCCACAAACTTGTAATTACTCAACTACGTAATTTGTGGACATTGATTAGGACAATGAAGTCCTAGTTGACCATTTCAAAGTATCTCCTAAAAAACACCAAACTGAAAGTAAGCTTTGTCATAATAGTGAAGAAGGGCAAAAACCTGCGACGGGAATTTCGACGGCGAATTCGGTGTAGCAGAAGACGGAGAGCAAGGCGGAGATGCCGGAAGCAACGTAGGACAAGACGACAGCTGGACCGGCAACCTCACGAGCCTCGAGGCCGGTAATAACAAATATGCCGGAGCCGATGACGGCGCCGATGCCGAACCATATGAGATCCCACGAGTTGAGCGTCTTCTTCATCTCGTTGCCGCTCCTCCCCTTCATCTCCACCACCTCCGTCTCGTCCTTGGATCGGGTCATAACCCGATCCTTAAACCTCCACGGTGTCTCCCTCAGCGCTTTTCCGTAGTTACCCCAACTCTTAAACGATTCCTCCGGGAAGAAATCGTTTTTCTGAAACGTGCATCCCCTTCTCTTTGCACCCCTGCTCCCACCTTCTTCCATTTCCATTCTGCTCCTCTCTCTGTATAAATCAACATATATGCATGCGCGTTACGTAATTAATGATTCAGTATATAATTATTAATTAATAGTTTACGCAGGAATTACCAAACAAAACCTTAATCAGCATTTCGTCATGTTTTTCTTTTCTTCTTATGTAATGTCATGCATGCATGATGTTCTTGTACGTGTTACTGATTACTAAAAAGCCATAATAATCCAAGCCTAAGAGAGCAATATTATAGCTAGATGCTCGCATATATATACAAAATGTCTGAATTACTGAATCATGTTTGAGATATAGTATATATAATTATTAATCTCTGAAGATCATATCTGAGGCGTGAAAATCACGTTTGAAATTAATGTAGAAATAAACACGTTAATATACACACACAAGGTGTCTGATCTTCTCAATGCTTAAATATTCTCAAAAGGCAAATATATAGAGAGAGGAAAGCATTAATTTGACCGTGTAAATTAAGGTACGTATGAGGAAACTACTAAGTAAAGTAGACTTACAGACAATTGTGGTCTAATTAATGGAATGAATTAAGGAAGTGAAAGTGGAGAAAACAGCTACCATCTGGTGCGTGAGAGAAAGAAAGAGTTTCAAGAATAGAGGGGGTGCACCTGGAGGAGACCCTGGGGGTTGCGCTTTAATTTATATATTCAATATTCAATATATAGCTGTATATAACAAGTCATAATGAATGTGTGTGCCTAAATTAGTAATTAACAAGAAACGCCTAGCACTACTTTAGGGACGTCATATATTATTGTATTTGTAACAGTACGGGGTATACAACTTGATTTACTACAAATTCATATGTATAGGCTCCTTATTAATTTAATTTAACGTATATTGTTCTTTTGTTTTGTTTTCATGAAAAATTTGGTCCATTTTGATATGTACCCCTCTAGTTGAAAAATTTAGAACGTATTTCTTTAAGAAATGCGGTTGGATGGGTAACTAGATTGAGCTACCTCTCCAGTCTATGTTTCTGTTGAATGCAATATATATAACGAAAACCAGAAGCGAAAAACTCGATCATTAGTTTTGTATTCAGGTGAAACAAATTTTAATTACATTTTCTTTTTCTATTTTTATAGTGTATGCCACGTTGTTAATGTTGGATGGCATCAACGATCTATAACTGATCTAACTGGAAAAAAAAAACTTGTTGAAAAATATAGAATCAAAACGATCGAGTTAATTAAGAGGAATTGATAAAATGCTTGTGCTTGATTGGATGAGAAAAGTTGTGATACAAACTCCATTATGTATAGCTTACATTAGACAGCTAAAAGTGAATACAATATTGCGAAATAAAGTCTTTAATACAGCAGCAGTATTTTTTTTTTCCGAACATGGTACGTATTCCTCTTCCTGATTATTTTCCATGTCCCATTCCTTCAATAATTTAAATTCGATTTTTTTAATTCGAATCAAAGGGTTATATGATGATTTAACTATTAAAGTCCCTGAACAATCTTCCATCCATACTCAAGTATCAGTTGCATGCTGATTAAGGGAAACAGCTTAAAATCTTAGAGATCCTCCTAACTCCTATTAAAAATACTTTGATAGAGAAATTCAATGGTACACCATGTTGAAGCAATAACTCAACAAAATAAGGATAAAAGGCTTTGAGTAAAACAAAATTTCATTTTTTTTGGTTTGAAATGTAATCCTCCCAATTCGTTTGCTCCCTACACAAGCATACTTAACCTTCTAATACTTGAGACCGTAAGTGTTCCATACACAGGCCTTTTAATTTGTGGAATTGGTCATTACTCAACAAATTGAAACATATTTCTACAGCACTTGGTAAACCTCAAATAGAAACTTACAAAGCTAAATAATAGTGGCATATGTATACATACTCAAGATAAAGCTCAATGTGCAAATAATGAGCGAAAGCAAAAAGGGGGAGAAGAAATGGCAGATCTAAAGCAAACCATCGGCCAGAGAGCAATTAGCGAATTGTCTCACTTTAGATCTAGCATCTGTGAAAGTTTGAGATATCTTGGAATAATCATCCTCTGCTCTAACCAGTGACTCCTTGCAAGCAGTCTCTTTATCACATAATATTTGGAACTTTGCTGCCACTACATTTTCATTTTACTGTCAAGCAGTCTCTTGACAGTTTCAACGATCTTTTTGCTGATATGTTTTTTCTCTTCTAGCTTGGCATATTGATCAAGAGTCTGCTTTGCCTCAAGAATCTCTTTCAATTTCAAGTGTAGACACTCAATGTTCACTTTCATATCATTTGCAACAGTAATCATGCTATGTAGCTTATCTTCTGTGATTTCATAGAGATTATTGTCTTGCAAGTCTGAGATGATGTCACATATCATCTCCAATAACATTGAATGGAATATCATTGTCGATACCATACAATTCTGAAAAATGTCTCCATGCTTAACGAGAAATTTTCTTACTATGGACTCCAATTCTGGCCTTACTTGATATCCTTCAACTTCAACTGTGTCCAATGATGAGCTTTGTCCAACAGAATTAACGTCATCACCTTCCTTGTCCATTTCAGTTCGGTTGAGGCTGAAAAGTGAGAATGGATGTCCAAACACAGCCAAAGGTTTCTGCTCAGGAGGGCACTCCGAAGACTTTGGCTGAACATTGAACACAGACCAATAATGTGCAAATTAGAACTAAACCAATGATATGGGAAAGAGAAAAAACAGCTCATTGCACATTCGTTTATCATGTTACTGACATTCACAAGAATGAAAAATACATTTTCATTTTGAGTATCAAGCGTACAAGTACAATTACAAGTCTTATTTATCCCCTTAACAAACATAAACTTTTTAGATGTGGAGACTGAAGTAACTTTTGTGCAGCTTTGCTACAGTTTCCATAACTTACGGGTCATAACCAAATTTTCTTGAATCAATAAAATAAGGGGATGATAAGCAATCTTGGACCTATTGAAGAGGTTTGCATTGCTATAAACAACCATAACTCACAATAGTTGCATGAAAGCTAGCTTGTACACTAGTAAATGAAGAACTTATCCTTTTGCACTGTCAAAGTTATGTGAGTTTGGAGAAGGAGTGGTTTAACACATACCAACATTTTGATTGATGCAAGGAGCAAGTAAGGAAAAAGAAATGTTGGGTACAGTGTTAAATAAAAAAACTCATGTTCAACAAATCATGAAAAGTTGTAGGGACATTAAAAATCATCCATGCATGTCAGGGAGCGGCTAATTAAACCAATATCACAGAGAAGAATAAAGAAATGACTGACTATAAAGTTAATTACTTTCCATGAGTGGTGGAGAAAAATCAACCTCAACCCTTAGAAAGGACCTTGAATTCTTTCAAAACATTTAGAAGCTTGATAGCACAATCAAGAAGCAGTGACTACTATATGCTTCCAAGTTCATGTTTTTACTAATTTATTTCTACCAAAGTACATGCGTTCATTAAACCATTTTCAACTTTTGTAGAATAAATAATAGTACTCACACACACACAGATGCTGCAAGCTAGGCTCATGCATAACCGCATACAACATTTGGAAACATAACTTACCTGGTTGGTGGGTGCATCAGAGTGAGAAGATACGATCAGTCCAAGGAAGAAGAGGTGCAGGCACAGGGCAACTAAGAATACGTTTCTACCTCAGTTCTATCTGTCTTAACCACTGACTAAGCAACTCCTGAAACTTTTCACAAAAGCCACCAAGAAATTAAAGCACCATTGTAAGTGTTTTGGACACAGCTATCTGAGTACGTGACACTCCTCTTATTCTTACTTCTTGTTAGTGTTACTGTTACTTACCTACTAGTCTCAATAAGGCTAAGAAAGATGAAAAATGTTAGTTGAGTGGTTAAAAAAAAGAAAAAAAAAATTGAGTTTGGTTCCTTTGATTAAAAAAAATTAATAATTAATATTTTTAATAAAAAAATAAGACTCTATAAGGCTAAGAAGATAGCTTCTTCAAGACAAAAGACCACTCATAGCCGGTTTGTAAGAGAGAGAGAGAGCAGAAATAATATTGATTTTTTAATTGAATGGAAGTAAACGTTGTATCAAGAGGGATAATTGTCTAACCTTTGAAGTAGACTCAGCCAAAGGTTCCTCCTCAAGAGGGATAATTGTGCTTCAAATCCGTTGTGCCCCTCCATTTGAGTTGATTGATCAGCCATTGGATTCTCATCCTCACTCACTTGCTCCATTTCAGCTACATCAACAGAATCTCCAGTCTTTTCAGATGCTTCATGTGTGATTTCTGGCTCAAAGGTAGAAGGATGATCAACTTGTGTTGGAAGGGATTCTACTTCTATTAGAGAACATTCTGAATCTGAAATCTGGTAGTAAGTCTTCACAGATGTTTCTTCTAGTTCCAATAACCTTGCTTGCTGATCTTAACCTAGCACGAATCCCCCAAATTCTAGTGGAATATGGAATCAAACACTTTTTGTTTTTGGCAGAAGGATTGCCCTCCCACCAAGAATCTGACTGAACATCATCAAACACAGACAAATAATATGTGCAAATTAGAAAAACAAACATAGTTGTCATAATATATGTCCAAATATACAGATCAAATGTTCATTTTGAAGCAAAGGTTGGAGCCCAAAATAGAGAAACGTGTGTGTGTGTGTGAGTGTGTGAAACACATCAAACAAGTTATGATTATGATTATATTCCAAGTTCACGTTTTTAGCTATTGTTTCCACACAAAAAAAAAATGCTTCCTTTTTCATTCTAAGCAGAAAAAAAATCATATATTTGCTGCATCATTTGGAAACAAGTTACATACCTGCTGGTTATTTGATGGGTAAGAGTGATCAGAAGAATCCATATCACTCACTTGTTGTAGTTGTAAACTACGGAACTCAAAGCAAATGTTTAAACTGCGAAATGTAACTTTCATTCTGAACAACATATATCCACCGTTGTGGGAAAGAAATATTGCCCGTTAGATTTATGAGTTTTCTATATCCAGTGTTTGTGATTTTTTCTTCTCCTTTTCTCCAAGTTTCCAAATTTATCCCTCCATCTACCTCATCCCCGTGACAACACTGCCCCCTCTATCTCCTCCTTTTCTCTTTCCTCCTCACCAACACTGTTATGGCTGCTACAACTACAATAAAATAAAAAAGCGAACAAAGTAAAAACCACACATCAAAATCAACCCACACCAAAGAATCAGTAGATTTTTTTCTTTAAGCACCAAGAAATATTATTAATATGGGACAATCGTGTACAAGCATAGCCCCTATTGCATTTCCCAGCAAGTTTCCTGACAACAGCATATGGAATATGCCCCAAAATACAGCACGGCGCCATTTAATACATCCCCACTCCGAAAACATAATAGACCAATTAGTGGCTACTCTTTTTTTCTTAATTGAAAGAATCAACACATGAAATCACTTTGTGTAATAATACAACACTTTTCGTATTATTTTTTTGGTAATGGTAAATTTGGTCCCTCAGCTTATTTTTAGTTTTGGATTTGGTCCCCCATTAATTTAATTCACGAATTTGATTTTCTATTTTATAAAATCGTGTAATGTTGGACCCTAAATAACAATTGAACGTTGATCAGTGATGTTGACTGTCACGTGTCACATTCTTATTGGATGATGACTGCCACTCACGTGTCACGTTTTGATTGAATGTCAACTCGATGAAAGATGAAATGCATTGATATTTTCATTGACCAATCAGAATATGACACGTGATATCAGCATAACTGGTTAACGGTCCACGTCCAATTGTGGTCTGAGACCAACATTGCATGATTTTACAAAATAGGAAACCAAATTCGTGAATTAAATTATTGGGAGACCAAATCCACAACTAAAAATAACTTGGAGACTAAAAATATAATTTTGCTTATTTCTTTTTATCACCATAAAATTAGTGTTTTAACTAATTTTCGTCATAAGACAAAACTGACCTTGTTTTAGGAAATCAAACGGAGCACCATTCACACCAACAACAACTTAATGTTATTTATTTGTATTATTATTACACACTTAAATGATGCTACTAAATAACTAATATAAAACTATTAATTAAATGTTTATAATAAAATAATTTCAATCTTTCACCAATGGTAATTCATTGATCTATTACTATGTTATAACATTATTATTGTAAATAGAATTTCTAAAAATTAACTTTGAAAAACATCTTTTAACAATGACAATAATAACGAGTATTGTTGATGATATTTTATAAACATTACATTCATTTTAAAGGAGATAATTTTTTAATATAATTTAATACTTCTAAAAAATGTTTATTAGTATTTCATTCAGTATCTTTAATTTTAGAACAATAAAATCAAAACTATCAATATCAAATTAATGCTCACTATAACTCAAAATTGTTTCAAATTAATATTTATTATTTTTTTATTTTCCATCTTTTAAAAAAAATAATTGTTGGGATTCAAATAAAAAAAAGACAAAAGTGATTTCATATTCTAAAGTTTGTTCAAATAGCTCTCAATAAGAGAAATTAAATTGGTTGAATATGTATAAAGATAATCAAAACCAAAAGAACTGTTTCTTTTTTGTAAGAACCAAGAGAACTAACCACTGTCTTTTTCATCAAAATGGTCTGTTTCTACAGATCATAATATTTTTTAATGAAGTTTTAGGTCTATATTCATTTCAATGCCAATTTTTTTTGTTCAAAATAAATATAAAATAAAGTTTCCTACATTTTTTTTAAATAAGTGATAACTGATAAGGCTTATTAAATACTATATAACAATATATTTTTAGATTCCATAATGTTACTAATGAATTAATTGTAAATAATATATTAAAAGTAATCACCTAATAATTTAAGTTAAAATTAATTTTCTATATATAAAGAAATCTTAAAGGCAGCTACGTCAATGAGGCAGGTGCCTGGTAACTTAACATTTTCCTTATTATCTCATATAATATCCAAATTTAAAATTGTTTTTACTTTGATATCTAATAGTATTTTTTAGGGTGATATCTAACATTGTTGGACTATAGTAAGTAAAGGCATAATTAACTGTACTTTGATATATAGTTTTTTAAAAAATAACTGTACTTTGATATCTAAACTATACATTTGGAGTACATTTTCGGAAGATCTGTTTTCTGTTTAATGGGTCCTTGAGCCAATTTCAGTTTGCTACTTAAAATCTGAGCCTAAATTGCGAGCACAAACGTGCTACTTGAGCATCATCTCATGAATAAGATCCGAGCCTAAATTGAGAGCACAAAAGTGCTACTTGAGCATCATCTCATGAAAAAAAAATACATTTTTTTAATAATCGATATCTTAAATATAAAAAATCTTAGTTAAGGTAATGATATCCAACACTTCTTAGCACTCAATTTTTTTTTAACAGATAAACGAATGAAAAGTTTTTCCATCCTCCCCCCACCCCAAAGAAAAAAAAATCAAATAAACGTTTTAGGCTAAAATGTGAACAAAAAAAAAAGATTAAGTGAAAAATATCATAACTATGGTTTAAACCGTTACTAACAAGGCTACAATTAGTTTTTTTTTTTTTACAGAAGGCTATAGTTAGGTTTTTTTTTTTTTTTTACAGAAGGCTACAATTAGATTTTTTTTTTTACAGAAGGCTACAATTAGTTAATTAAGCAGAGTTAACGAAATTTGATGGTTTTGTTTTAAACCAAGCTTTAGGAAAATTTTGGTGACGTAAAAAAATGAGAAATTATAAGAGGGTAAAATGTAATCAATTCTAAAATAATTTAACTTAACGAACAGTAGATTTTTATTTTAATGTAATAACGGGGGCAAAGAGCCACAAAGTTATCTTAGATATTCAACCACACAAAAGCAACGATGTGTTTGATACCCTAACATTTTCATAAACATTCAAATTAACGGTTAACATGTATAAAATCTTAAAAATTTGGTCATATTTCCAACATGACTAGCACAACTTAAAAGATATCCGTTATTGATTTAGCATGTGTTGATTGAAACACAATTCCAAAGAAAAATCACGATGTATGAAATACCATTAACGTGATTCTACCAAAAGATTTCTCCATTTTATTTGATTTCTATTCTCAGGTAATTAAAAAAGATTTTTAAGAAAGAAATGCTGGCCAACAGGTAGGATTTGAGCACAAGTAATGGCAAATGTTCATTATTTTCATGGAAATGTTTTTCAACATTATTTGTTTACCCAAGTCAAAAGAGAATTGGTATAAATCAAATTTCTAAAGCAGCCTGGGTCTGGTACAAATTATCAAATGACTGGTAAAAATCTATGATATCAGTCATTTTATCAAGCAATGCTTGCACAAGATCATCAAATATTACAACATATGTAACTAACAGATCACCAAGAAAAGCACAAGCTTCACAAGACATGAAAGAAATACCATTTACTAGTTTAGGACTTACAAGTCAAACATATAATGTGAATGAACTAATTGATTTGGGTATGGCTACCAAGGAAACAACAAAGTAGGCTTTGGTAATCACACAAAACAGGTTTTAAGCCCTTTTCACGACTTGTCCACCTCATATACATTCATACATACGTACATGATATTCGTCCAGCTCTTATATTGGAAAAATATCAATTTCAATTCAACAATTGCAGGCTGCAATATCATATATATTCATATACACAAACAATATCTTCCTGTGACAGCAACTGTGGTAATGCGTCATGACGTGAACTGTACCTTTTATATGTGACGGCGTTATTTCTTATCTGTTGTAACCCCAACAACAACATTGCTCACCTGTAACATGTCAAATTTATTTTATGGAAAACTTGCTATGCTCAGGGGAATCATATATGCAGGAAGAAAATACAAGTCCAAACTAAAAATGAAAAGCAATAACAATTACCAATTTCCCACTTGAATCAACAGACATTGGATTTTCTACCACTACTGTTTGACTTTGAGATTGGGGCATTGACTGCAGGTAATAGAATGATATAATCAGAACAGAAAACCACCAATACATCCTTACTATGAATAATCACAAAAATTAAAAATAAAAATAAAAGCATACTGTTGAAGTAGTAGGTAATGTTCCAGCATTGGTTGTCCCATTGGGTCTATGGACAGGGATTGGAAGCCTTCCATTGTTCGTCTACAAGACAGGAAAGAGGAGCAAAAGCAAGGAAACGGTATAAAAATCAACTCAGAAAAATTTAACATACCAAATAGATACACACATCATATTCACAAAAAAACAGAAGTTGAGAATCATAATTTCTTTTATCAGCAAATGTTAGTTGTTAGTTTTTGTTAGAATGTTAGTGTAGGGATTCAAACATATGACCTCTCCCCCCCCTCCCCCCTCTCTTCTCTTTCAACCCCCTTCCCAACTACCAAGTCAGCCTTATAACTCCTGACAATCTCATAATTATATATTCAGTATATCATAACCTTTACAGATGCATCTAATGTTAAAGGACATCCTAGTAAGTTAGTCAAGAGGTAGGGCATTTAAGTGGGTTGTGACAAATTATAGGCTCCAATCTTTTAGGCTGGATCCCAATCTCTGATAGCCAGCACGAGATTACTCAAGTGATCATGCTTGTAAAGAATAAACAGGACACAGATGGTAATAATAAGACTAATACCAGAATAGCTAATAAAAATATAAATTATCTATATATGAAAGCCTTTCCTAGAAAACACAGTTTATATAATTACCTACACACAACATACACTGACCCATAACAAATTTTTAGCCTAAAAATTCAATGCTCAGATAACATAGTTCTATCAATAAAAACTTACACTGACATTAGTAATAAAGTGACAAAGAGCACATTTGACTGATGGAGCTCCATAAGGATACATGAGTGTTGTCCGGCAGTTCCCACAATGGACATGAGCTACTTGATTAGATGCTTTATAATGCAGATACAAAGCCCAGCAACGGATAGTCAGGAAAAAATTAATTGAATACTAAGCATAGGTTATTAAAATATAAAAAGGAATTCATCATTAGACGGGCATGAGTATAAGAAAACAGAACCAATTAATGCAACACTGCATAAGGATCCCAACATCTTGTAGTTAATATGCAATTCAAAATTAACATTGGAATTCCAAAATGACAATGAAAAAATGATTATGAAAGTATATTCTTCTATCAAAGAAATAAAACTCAATGACAGATTAACAAGTAGCTGGCTATAAATTATAACAACTGTTTGCCATTTATACTAACAGTCATGTTTTTATATCTTTGTGATTAAGATTGTTCTTCTCCAGACTGTAAGCAAAAACAATAGGGCAAGGACAAGTGTTAAGAATCAACATTTTCATTGGTTGATCATGAAGGAAGAATTGATGAATGTGGCTCCTGCTGCTTCTTTTTTGGGGGAGGGGGGGATTCTGACACAAACCTATATTCTATGTTATTTGCTGGAAAATGAATTCACAAAAAGATAAGGTTCCAAAATTTACAAATCATACAGTACCACAGATAGATAAGTTCCAAGGGAAACCACCATAATCATTTTGCGACTAGAGTAATGTTCTTAGAAACTAAACCACCAAGACTAAGACCTCATTCTTTTCTAGCCTTACAACAAACTGGCAAATAACCAGATGACCCTATTACAATCTCCAACTACATGTGAAAGGAATCTCACATAATTTTTTCAATCTTATCTTCCACCCTATAGGAATTTGAACAAAGAGGGATAATAGATGAGGAAGACTGAATTGAGGTTATGTGGTCATGACCTCCCTCAAAAAGGGAAATCTTCTTTATAATAAAAGGTCAAGTTGGTAGCAATCTTCTTAAGTAGCAAGCCAGAAGCATCCCAAAGAATACACAGGAAATAAATGAATAAATAAATAAAAGGATCACCTTAATGCACCCCTTGCTGACCCCTTCACTAGGATTTGGTAACACCATTCACGTTAACCATATATTCAATAACCAAGTAATCCAACAAAACATCACACCACAATTATAAAATAGAAGATTTATATTAACAAGCAAATTAACATACAGTCCACCAAAATCAATGCTAGACCACTAAGGTAACATACTAACATGTAGTGTTTTTTTTTTAACAAGAACATACTAACATTTAGTACCTGGTGGAACAAGGTTTACAGTGTGACAGCAGGAACATCTCACACTTGTAGCTCCACGTGTGTACATTAGCAATGTCCTACACCCTCCACAATAAAGTTGAGACATTTCCATCCCTGCAGGTTATTATTATGGTAGAGTTCCTCAGAATAAGCATCAAAATGGAGTCTGACTACATGTAAATATTAAACCCAGAAGGCAACATGATTTGTTTCAAATTGAATAAATAGCACATACCAATAGATAAAGACGGGAGACACACCAATATAAAATGTGTAAGTTTACCTAATCTTAAAATTTGCAACAACAGAAACAGCCAATGAGCTTACCAGGGGGAGGAACAGAGGTAATTGTGTTGCACAATGCACAACAAACATTGGTTGCCCCTCTTGGGTAAAGCAGAAGGCTCCTACAACCATTGCACACAACTTGGCTCTGCATAGCTGCAAAGTTAAAGACCATTCACCAGGAAACTCAACCAAAATGAAACCCTAAGACTCACACGCAAATGAATCAATAACCAATTGAACCAAAATTCCCACTAATTTGTTTTACGCAGGAAACCAGACACCAGAATGCCTGATCCAAGTCAAAAACATGTAGCACCTGCTCCGCAGACAAATATGACCAACCCCAACATTCGAGAATCAACATGTCCAATATAATATGCTCCAAAACCAAAACCAAAACCAGACACATATGTTCCATAACCAAACAAAACACACCCAAAACAGAAAATCAAAACAAACAAGATAATGGAAATAACAAAGGATCTGGCAATACCTGTGGCTCCCGACCCTGCTGCAACAACCTATTCAGACAACCGAGTCAAATAACAACAAGGAGAAGAAAAACAAAACAAACAAAAAATCTTAGTTGTTTTTGTTTCGGCGAAAACGAGGATGTCAAAGGGGGAAAACAGAAAAGACTGAGAGAGGAATGAAGAAATCTGTAATGAGGATTGAGATTAGATTCTCTTTAGAGAAAAGGAAGAAGAAAACCAATCCAACCCTCTCTCTCTCTCTCTCTCTCTCTCTCTCTCTCTTCAATTTCTTCTACCAATGTTTCCTCATCATCTTCTCATCCCACACACACTTTCGGAAATTTCTTCAGCGACTATTAGTCTACGTTTCTTTTTTTTTTTTTTTAATCATCATAAAAGTATAAAACATTGGTCGCTTTTACTTTTTTTTTATGGTAAAATAAAACAGATAAAAATTAAGAGCATCTTACATAATTACTCAAATAAATTATTTATCTTAAATTTACAAGTTTTACGTGTCATATAAATTTAAAAATTTTATAATTTTTTTAAAATGCTGAGAAGGAGCAAAGCCCAACAAAAAGAAACTACAAATAAATAGAGCGGGTCATAGAAATCCTAACATTATCTTTAATTAAACATAATTATACAAAAATTTACTTAAATGTTAAAATTGATAAAATAAGTACTTGAGACATGTTAAATTTTATAATTGAAAAATAATCTTTTAATTGCTAAAAATAAATTAAGCAACAATTATTTATATAATCAACACAATGTCAAGTTATATGCTCTAATAATAAAAATTTGTTAAGCATTGTTGTTTAATTTAAGTAAAACACCCGAGTTGAAAATGTTCTTAAACAACACATTGTTAAGTTTGACGTTTTAAGTAGCTCATGACACACATACTTTATGTTTTGATAAGTTGAAAGTGAATTCACTATTATGAATTTTTAAATTATTTAAAATAGATTAATTTTATCAATAACTTCTTATTTTCACTTTAATAATTATATTTTTTTACAAAATGTAATAATTATAATTATACTTACAAAATTGATGTGAAGTATATAATAAAAATAATATTATGTTATAATTTAAATTAATAAAGTTATGTTATGGATAAATTTACGAAACTGTTTTTTATATTTTAATTTCAACATCTGCTTTATCTGTGAATGATATATACGATCATACGGAAATGACAATAGCATATTGTCAAAACAAATGAAAGGACATAATCCATGCATAAATCAAATAAGGGAAAAAGCAAAGGAAAAAGAAAGGAATAGTAGTAAATGTTAAAAGAATAATAACTTACAAATGTTTAGTAAAATTATAAAACTTCAAATAAAACAAGACAAGTGTTTAGTAAAAAGGTTTTACTAAAAACAATATTAGGGATTGTAATTTTTATCATGATTTGAATGCACTTTTACATAATTTTAAATATTTTTTTATTTATTATTTTTTTCAATATGTATCTTAACAATGTTCACGAAATATATATATATATATATATATATATATATATATATATTAATAAGTACAAAATTAAGGTCCCCTAAAAAAAATAGAAAATTAAGGTGTATTTTTTATGAGAAACTCTTGGGTAGATAAAGTCTAACACAACATTCTCAGAGGCAACTAATAAAATTTTTATAACTAATAAAATAAATAAAAAATTAGAATACCAAAGTAAAATTAAATCTGATATTTTTTCTGTTTTTTATAATCGTCTTCCTTTTTTTTTTCTAAATTGCATTGAAATTGAAATATGTACAAGATTATAATTTAAATGTCAAAATAATATGATTTGGTGGTGTAAAATTGTAGAGAATTTAATTTTAAATAATAACTTTATTAAAGAAAAAAAAAAACATGTTGGCTTTAAGCAATAGTAAAACTTGGTTGATGTTGGGTTTATAATTTTAATTTCCAGAATGCAATTTTAATTAGGATTTATAAATATTTCTGTAATATTAATATTCAGTGTACTAAAAAAGAAAGATATATTCAGTTTGGTAAACACATATCAAAAGTTTAAAGTTAAAATCAAACTATAACTATAATAGTTAATAATTTTTAAAAGAAAATTTATAAATAAAAAGTTAGAATTAAGAAAAAAAATTCCTCAATATGAAGTCGCATATTGTTCAAGGCACAACATGTTTTAGTATTTTACTTTTTGTTTATATTTTTTTCTTTTTAAAATTATTAATTAATTATAATTATAAATAAAATGAAGCTTCACTCCACTTTCTTGAAACTCCTGCATCTCATGCACTTCATAAAATTAAATTTCTTTAAAAAGTTTGACTTACCTTCAACATGAATATTATATATTAAAATAATTTCAGTGAAAATTTTTATTTCAATTTGTGGTCATTATAATTCATTTATTCAAGTTATCTGTTTGTTTTTACAATTTAAATTATAATTTGAAATATGTATTCTTTTATAATATTATTTGTGTAGGTGATTAGACTTTTTCTTATCATAAAAAATAAATATTACTAATTTACTTTATGAAATATTTTTGACATATTTTTATATTGGTAAGATTTTATCATAAAGAACAAAATTTTGTAGGTTATTTTTTATTTAAGAAGTTTCACTCATGATCTGTATGTTTGATTTGACAAAAAAATTAGAAAGATTAGGAAAAAAACTGAAACAATATCAAATTTACTTTTATTTGACATTCTGATTTTTTTCTTTATTTTATTTTATTATTTGTAAAATTGTTATTGATTATGTATAAGAATAATATGTTAAGTTTGTGTTTACCTAACAGGTTCTGATTTTTTATTTTAAATAACTACCTTAAAGATGTAAATTGAAAATCATAAAATATATTTTACTTGTTCGTAACGCTTACGCAAAATGTCCCTTGACAGCAATCCAAAGTCACCATTATTTTTAGCCTTATCACAACTCACAAAAATCTTGTTTATTATAGAATACTATTAAAAAAATTATTTTTCCAAACTGTTCAAAATTAGCAGACTGGTCTAAAAAAAATCAAATAAATCTTTAAAATCGTTTGTTGAAAAAAATGAACAACATTCTGTTCAATTTTATTTTTTTGTTTTAATGTTCAAAATAGAAATAAATTAAACAAAACCATAAATATAGTAAACTTGTATTAGTTTCTTAAAATAAACTTGAAGTTGTTTTAACTTGTAATTTGTAATTTATATCAAGTTACGGTTTGTGATGAAATTTAGTATCTGAACAAGATTTTTATATTTACTATATATTTAATTTTTTATTTAATAAGTATTTTTCCTTAAATGAAAAATTAACTAATAGAGGAATTTATATGCCGGTTCAAAATTCCTATCTTATGAAATTTCATTTGTTTATTGATTAAAAATAAAGATTTTTCCAGTAAAAAATATATAATTTGTTTAACAAAAATTATAAAAGATTATATTTGATTAATTAAATTTGACTTTTCTTTGTAGTATAGGTTTTTCAAAAATGATCAAATGGAATAAATTAACTTCAAAATCAATCTAAGCCAAGCCGTAAACCGCGTTGAATTTGTTGATATACTGATGACGGAGATAATAAATTAATAATAATAAAATTTGTTGAATTTGTTCAAAATAAAGGGTGTGTTTTTTTATACGACGAGTAATTTATTGGAGATGATGTATTTGTTTAAAATTATCTTTCGTTGTCAATAGCGTTGAATTTAAAAATAATGTTCTCAAAATGTGTGTTAAAATTTGAAAAGTGATATTTACAGTATTTTTTTTTATCGTGCTTACGGTGGGTGGTTGGTATGTAAAGTATAAACAGCCATAGGAAAAGAGAAATAGTCGGTAAAATTATTATTTAAGGAACTGTTTTATTCACGGTAATTTTTTTATTCATCTATGGAACTTTTTACATATTTAATTAATATATTGATCTGGTAATAAAATAAATATAATTAATTTTATTTGTATTAAAATATTATGCTTCTGGGTGTAAATTTAATAAGTTTTTAGGAAAATATCTTTAATTTAGCGTAGATAAAAAACATTCAAATATAAAAATAATACTTACATTGTTGAGAGAATGAGAGACATGGGGAAGAGAGAGAGAGAGAGACACTGCAAATTTGCAACTGCATCAAATTGAGATAAAGTTCAAATCACAAAATAAAACACACCGTGATTTCAAAAAATAAAAATAAAAAAATACTACTACAACACACCGTTAAAATTGTTTATCTTACCCTCAAATAAACTGACTAGCTCTGTTGCTCATTTAGAGAAGCCAGTAATAATTAATAACACTCACCCCACGCACATCATTTATTCAATGTCAAAGTTAAATGAGGCAAAGTTAATATAAAGTTTGAACCTGTAACAATATGTCAATTTATTCATGTTACATGCTCATCGATTACTAAACTTTTAACATTGTTGCTATAATTGTTGTTGTTATGAAACATTACTTTATTTTTTATTTTTAATAATATAGAATTAAAATTTTGGAGTTGCAGCTACTCACATATTTCTCACCAATTTGCAACAACTGAATATAGTTGGTCCGACAACCTTAAGAATTCAGAGACAGAACCCACACTTGGCTTCTTAGACTTAACAAATGATATGGTTGATCAATTTTGCTTTATCCTATATTAACCCATCCTTCTCCTTAGGCCATTTGCATTATCTCCGACCATTTTCTCACTACGGTAATCAACTGGCAAATACTTGGACAATGGCCTCAGAAAATGGAGACAAACTAGAGCTTGCTTTCAGTGCTGTTCCTGATCCCAAGCCCAAGAAGGATTGGGTCATTTTGTCCCTTAGGGTGGTCGCATTTTTTGCCACAGCATCTGCTACACTTGTTATGGCATTCAACAAACAAACCAAAGGCATGGTAGTTGCTACCATTGGCACCAACCCAGTAACAATTACTCTTACTGCAATGTTTCAGCACACTCCAGCTTTTATGTTAGTTCTACAAATCATATGGTTTACTTTTCCTTTGTTTTCGTTTACACTTTTTTTAACATTGCAATATTATAGTACTATATTAGACATGTTGACCTTCTTATGTGTTATTTATGGTGAGGCAGATTCTTCGTGATAGTCAATGCAATTGCCAGTTTCTATAACTTGCTGGTGATAGGAGTGGAGATATTAGGACCCCAATATGATTACAAAGGACTTCGCCTTGGACTGATTGCAATATTAGACGTGGTACTGAATGGATCCTTCTTTTTTTTAGTCACCTTCACTTTTACACATTTTTTTTATTTGAATTAAGAATTTAATTAGAATTTACAATAATATAAAATATAAAAATCTTTACATAGTTCTCTAATCATATATAAAGTCATCCCAAGGAATTGGTTGAGGAGAGTAAGACAGGTTGTATATTTGAATTCCCATTTGAGATAAATGTAAGTTTTTGTAAATATTTTTTGAGGCCAGAGGTTTTTTTTTTTTTTTTTTTTTGTGGAAAACCATCTCCTTTTGGCTTCCCCTAAAATTTCTCAACCAAAAACAAATAATCACATATAAAGTCAATTTCGGACCTGGTAATGGCCCGTGGCCCAAGACAGGAAACAGACTATTTTTTATGAAAAAAAAGTTCATCGGTTGAAATTGAATAATAGGCTCTTTTTATATTATTTTCATAAATAGATTAAAATTACCACTTTTATTCCTTTTAAACTCAAATTAAAATGCGGCATGCTTATTAGGAAGTATCACCCTCTTAATTATTTTTTTATGAAATAAATTTATAAATTATTTTTAGTAAAATTATGTGTTTATATTTTCTTATGAATATACGTATGTAAGGGGTTTTTATTTATTGTTTGGCTTGAGATTCATAAAATGTCAAGATCAACTCTTATAATAGATTGTTGTATGATTGATTTTTAATTAGTTGATAACTTACAAATTGATATACTAACATTTTATCAAAATTAAATTCTTAAATTAACAAATATATATGAAAACTATTTGACTATATATACTTTTGGGTGAAGATGACGATGGCTCTAGCAGCAACTGGAGATGGTGCAGCAACATTCATGGCAGAATTAGGAAGGAATGGTAATTCACATGCAAGGTGGGATAAGATATGTGACAAATTCGAAGCATACTGCAACAGAGGTGGTGTTGCCCTCGTTGCCTCTTTCGTTGGCCTCATTCTCCTTCTCGTTGTTACAGTGATGTCCATCACCAAGCTGCTCAAGCTAAATCGCATTTAGCACCTTCATGCTTACAATTAATGCATGATACATATTGATATCCTGCTTTCTATATTCACCTGTTTAAGTGCAATCCAGCGTCTGATATATGTGTTTTTAGTTGTGTCAGGACCACAAATAAATACGTAGATTACATGGACTTTTACAAAAATTTCTTAGTTTTGTGTAAAATATGTTGGTGCCATGAATCTCCTCTTTGTCTTTTTTGCCAACTGTCTTGCTCCCCACTCTCGACTGCATTGGCTGTTCTGAAATTAAGTTAATGTTTTTTGTTTGTCCATTATAATTCACAACAGTAATAAATTAGCCAAAGTATCTCTACAAGTGTTGGATTATATATTAACAAATTAGCCAAATACTAAGAAAGGAAATTAACTGAAATGTAAATTATGAGATGCATGTCTCGAGTGAGAGAAAAAAAAGTTAATAAATGTGATTCTTAGTCATCTAGGACTTATAAAAACCAAAATTATGATAATAACTAGTAAAAGAATAAAAAATAATACTAACATTACTATTATTAATAATAACAATAACAATTCTAATACTTAGTCTATCATTAAAAAACAATTCTAATACTTAGTAATAACAGAGATGATTGTATAGTTATTTTAAGATAGATTAAGAAGATTACAGTGTAATAAGATGAGATTCTCCATAAAATTCAAAGGAGAATAGGATTAGAATAATTTAGCTATGAGGAAGCATTTCCATAAAAGTTAATAAAGAGATGAGAATAAAATCATAAATCTCAAATTCTAAAAGGGAAGAGTGAAAGTAAGATTTGATGCAATGATATGTGGTAAATTACCTATATATTTTGCTCTGATTATTTTTTTTATTGTTGCCCTCGATCGATTAGTAACGAATTAATGTACCTAGTGCACATAACTTAGTTGACAATAAGTTGAGGTTGTAGGAAAAAATGTAGGTTAAAATTTCAAATGTAATTAAGTTTCGGATCCAAGATTAGTTTTATAGTTAAGCTTAAAGAGTTAAACTTGTGAGGATACCTAGCTTGAGATCCAATAAGGAAGTCAAAGATCCTATTTTAGTTTTATTTTTTTATTTACAAATGTTAGCTATTAATATTGCTAATTTTTATTAACAGAAGATTCAAACTTGTAACTTTTTCTCTTTTGTTTTTTCTTTCATCATTAGAGTTAAAGATCATAGTCACTATGATAAAAAAAAATAATGAATTAATATCACTTGATGAATTTGTTCATACCCATGTGGATGACAATTAATCTTTCTATTAAAGTTTTTTTTAAAAAAAACCTTTAAGTTAAAATTAAGACAGTAGAATGATTACATGTACTAAATAAAAATTGTTGATAATTATCATAATATATTTTTTTATTGATGTTCTAGTTTGTTAATTTTTATGAGTGAGAGAAATTTGAATTCAAGATTTTTTTCTTTTTTTCAACCATTAAACCAATCATAATAACTTAATAATTATTGTAATATTAGAAATTGACATTAAGAAAAAAGAAACTTTCTTAGTAATTTTTTTTATGGGTATCAACTCCAACAAAACTGAATATAATTATATCATTGTTGCTGGACTTAGGGTCCAAAGTAGTGTAGGCCAGGGATATATTGAGAGCATTTACACAAGTCTCATATGTGGATGAGTCGTTGTCGACTTTAGGTTGTGACTAAGGTGGTTTATGCAATAACATTTTTGATGAATCACTACAATTTATCCATTATCGGTGTAGAGTACTCACGTACCCAACACCTACTACAATCCTACAAAAGACACTACCAAAGGATTTCTAATATTCACGCCCTCTATTAAATCAATTAAACTATTTTTTTTGGCAAAAACTTTGTCGCTTCAATTTAATTATTAATAAATAAAAATTGAACATTTAATATTAATAATATTTACTAGCATTATATTACGTCAAACAACTACCCTTAGTCACAGTGTCACACCCTGCAACCTGTCTTATTTTTTTTCTTTCCACCATATCACTTCTATTGATACCTCAATTATGTTTTTCTTTTTTCAATTTTCACACGCATTAATTATTTATATATTTATATGATATTTTTACTTTTTTATTTGCTTTCTTTTAAATCTTTCCATCATATTACATCACATAATTTATTATTATTTTTGGTGCATATAGAAATAAATTATTAAAATTAAAAAAATATAAAAATACAGATTAAAGTAGAAAAATCTTAGAATGCTTACATCCTCCTTTGGGTTTATAAAAGTTCTGGGGGGTGGAGAAAAACAAGTACTGCTCTCAAATTTAACAAAATTCATCAGAGGTTAGTTTCTTCTCACTTCAGCTTCAAAAAAATTTAAACTCTTAAAACATTTCACGTCGCACATATTTGTTTGTCTTAAGCAAACTCTGTCACAATTTGTTGCGATTGCGATAATCTTTTTTGTGATTTTTTTTTCATTTATGACTACATTTTAAATTTATTAAATTTGATTTTCTGCCATGAAGTGAATCTTCATATCCAAACAAGATCTACAAGTGAAGATAACATTATTGTTAAAAGAGATCTGCAAGGTCAAGGTATGATACTTCTGCACTAATTTAAGAATTTAATTCATTTTTCTTTTTTCTTAAAAACATTTATCTTACACCATTTTATTGTTGATCTTGAATTGCTTCAAAGTAAAAAGGTGAAAAACTTCTTGATATTATGTTGTTGATTCTTGATTTCTTTTGGATATAATTATCAATTGATAGACATGGTTGAGGTTTGGGAGGATATTCCCAAATCTCTTTCTAGGGTACATGTAAAATTTATCTTTAATTCTTTTCAGTTATATTGCATGTACTTTAAATTTATTTTTGTGTAAAAAATTGAATTTTTTTATTATATAATTGATTGTTCAACATTCATAAATATACTATTAAAGAACGAATGTAACGGAATAAAGATAAGAACTTAAGTCGAAAGTCAATAAAAGATATCAAAAATATCATATTTTATTCTTATTTTTATCGTATGTCTAGACATAAGATTTTCAAATTAAAAAAAAGTCACATCAAATTTCATCATTTCATTTTTTTTATTTACAAAATCATTGTTTATATATTTATTTGTGCAGTGAAAAGGGAAAATTGGCATGAAATATCAATGAATTTTTAACTAGATCGAACTTATGAGAATGGTAGATATGAGAAAGCATACTCTTTCCAATTGATTGTAGATTGAAGCAAGAGCAATTGAGGTAATCCAAATTTAGAATTCAACACTTTCAATGCTAGCTAATTAATTAATGTGAGTTCAAAATTGACCCTATTTATTAATAGTCTTTAGATTCTACGACACACCACTACTTCATGTGGTATGTGGTGCACCATTGTTAATACTCTTTAGATTAATATATAGTGAATCTTCTTATTTCTTATCATGGACTCTCCACATTTGATCGCTGCTCCTCCCTTGATTAATACCTTTGGTTGTCGTTGGTCTCCATTTGGTTCCTTCTTTGACCATTTTCTATGGGGGATGTAGTGGAGTTAAGGTTGATGATGATGGTGCTGCCAAGCATGAGGTTAATGGAGGGTCCGCCAAAGGTGACAAAGAGGGAGAAGAAGCAGAAAAATAAGTGGCAATTCTGTCCTCAAATTGCCTTTGAAGGTGATGCACAACGAAGAGTGGTACCATGAAGAAATAGTAAGGATCAGATGTGTGGAAAATCCATGATAAAAAAGTTGCACTGTAAATTAATCTAAAAGCTATTAACAATGATGGTGCATCATAGACCATATAAAACAATAGTGTATTATATTATCTGTTAAAAAAAGTCCAATACAATATTTTGAGAGGAAAGGGAAATACAAGCATGAGGAAAGGACATTAACTCATATGAGAGGGTGAGAGAAAATGGTTTTTTTTGTGGAAAAATAAAAGGAAGTTTTGAAAAATGAGAATGCTGAATAAAAAATGAAAAAGGTAAAAACAATTATACTTTGTAATTAAAAAAGTAAGGAAATTGAAGTTATAAGATTGATTTTAGTTAAGAGAGAAGAAACATAACAAAAGATGGTGTGTTTCAATCCTTCTTCTTGCTAACAAAAAAGTTAACATATTAGATAATGACATTAACTTTTATAAAAAAGGGTAAGTAAAATTGTCAAAGAAAATTGTATGCTAAAAGATATTATCTATAGGGGACATATTAAACTCATTTTAGATAATCGTTTTGAATATATTTTTTAAGTGTTGATTGTACTTTCTTTTAAGAAAATACTTTTCATATATTTTATTTTGAACATATTTGGATGTGATGGTTATACAAACATGGTTTTATCTGCCGAAGCAAAAGACAAATGTTGCAAACGCCAGTTTGTTGCGGAATGTGGAGGAGTAGGAAAGCCAACGAGTAAACCAAACGAGACTTAAGAAAGCAAGCCAAGAAAATGTGCCATTCATTTTGTGGTTCGTTGGGTTGTTTCATCACTTTCAGTTAATATTGCGCGCACTACACACCTTCACCTTTTAAATTAACATTCATTTAGATTACTTGATACAACTTAGACTACGAGGAATTTTATCAAAAATAAATCTACTAACAACTTTTTAAATATTTGAAGAATTTTATCAACGATAAATCCACTAACAAATTTTTAAATATTTTTTTATTATTAGATGATATGCTGAGTTAACCCATTCTTAGAAATTATATATAGATTATTCGTAGAAATTAATAAATATATCTTTAAACAATAAATATATTATGAAATCTTTTAAAATTATTGGATCTGTTTCTTAGTTCGATTTGAAAATTTATTTTCTTTTTCTATTGCATTTCAAAAAATAATTAAGATTAATTATGCTGCCACGTTTATTATTATGCTATTAATACCTTTTATACACTCTCATAACAATAATGAAGCCCTGTAAAAAGAATAATGAAGTTATGAAAACGTGTAATGCTATTTTTGTGAGCTACTATGATTAATTTTAATTTATATATTATTATTGATGATGATTGATACTAAAGGTAATAAATTGAATGTTATTAAGAGTTAAATAAGTGATAAGATAACTCAATAAACTCATTGCTGGTATGAAATCGTTTATCTTCATTTTACAAAATTATCTTAGAAGTAGATAATAGTTAAGTTATTAAAATTTATAAAACGACAACAAATTTTATTAGAGCAAAAGTGTTGTCAAGTACACTTGCACGTCTTTCAGTGTAGAATCTCAGCCGCTTCCCGCTGCCACAGCAGACAGCAGTTCACTTTCTTTTGTGTCCCCTTATTTTCTCAAAGATATTACAAGATTTGTTTTTCTTTTTCAGAATAACTTTTATAACTAGTTTTTAATATTAATATTATTGTCGTTTATTCGGTACAAAAAATTTATTATCATTATTAATGGAATTAAAATCTTTTTGTAGTGTAGTGTAACTGTGCAAGTACTGTTGTTGGGGTTTCACCTGGGACTTCGTATCCATCCCATTATTTTCAATAACTATTTATTTAATTTTGTTTCCCATTACACCTGTCAAAATATATTTACATGGTTTATATGCCCACTCTATTCTTTTGTTTCTATTTTTATCTTAAATAAAAGTGCCTCTGCTACTATTTGATTTTGGGCATTAGAATTTAGAATCCAAGATTTGTAGAATTTTTATTCTTTTTCAATTTCACAACAAATTTTGGGGTTTGCTACATTCATGCATTGGTACATACATAGATACAATAAATAAAATAAAATATATATACATGCAATTGAATTTGCATTTGGGTTTTCGTTTGATTTGTGAAGGAATTTTCGTGGTTAATTCTTTTGTACGCAACTGCTTTGTTTTTCCTTCAGAACGTGGAAACAACTTTTCGGGGAGAATTTTGCTGCATTGTGTACGTTTGTGTTCTGCATTTGTTTTGTTGTTGTTGTTGTTTTTTTTAGCAGTTTTTAAGGTTTGTTTGGGGTCAGTTAGTTGGGTAATAGATAGATAAGTGAGAAACTGTTTTGTGGAATGTCTCTTTGGCTAATTGGGACTCTGATAAGGTTAGTTACAATGGTCTCTGTTCTTGTTGCAGTCTCAATAACTTATTCAATTGGGTTTATCTTTCATTTTGCATTGAATGAAACAGTTGAAATTGGCTGCAGAATCTCACGCCAAAGAGGTTGGTTCTTTCTTTTTTCTCATTTTGTGATTTAAATTTTAAACCTTGACAATGTGGTACGTGTTCTAGAGCGCTTTTCATTCATGTGCTGCTACTCTGTTCAAAATTTCCATCCTCTGTTGTTATGGATCATCACAAATTTCAGATCTTTTCTTTGTTTATCGAATTTGAAAACTGCTGTTATTTTTGTGTATCTTTTCCTTCCTTCATTCCTTTCTTTCTTTTTAGTCTTTTCTCATTATGTTTAAGACATTGTGATTGTGTGTTTTCGCTTGTGTCATATTTGATATTACTAGTTTAGTTCCTGTGCTAATTTCTGCTCCCCAGAAGGATGATGTTAATTTACTCAGGAATTGTAAACCCTTAATTTTGTTTTTACTGTAGGCTGTTCTTTACATGTTATGTGACTTTTCGTTTTTTGGGGTTTGGAAAGATTGGAAATTTCTCACCCTGGTGGTGGTGGCTGGTTTGTTTAGCTTTCTGGAATGTTTTATTATGTCTGGCATTGGATGGCCTAATCTTTTGATGGTTCCTGTTTTGTATTGAATTGCATTTACATTATTTGGTTTCAAGAGCATTGCATGCATTTGAACTTTGAAAATATTAATTTAATGCTCTACGAGTCTATCTTATTAAAGCTTAAAATATGAGGATGTTTTTTTTAGCTATAAAAATGTGATTAACTTAAATTTAGTTAATCTTTTTGTAACTGTTTGAAGTGTATTTATTCAACTATGATGTAAGTAACCTGAATGATGCCAAAGTACGAAAACCGTTTTGGGTTTACATTTGATACTGTTTTTTTTTTTTTAATACAAGATTGCGTCCTGTTGTCTTTGAATTCTGAGAGCTATCTCCAACCTTGCATCAATGATGAGTCAATACTGCTAGTTGAGGCTTCAATCAAACTTAAATCTTTCGCATGCCATACACTGCTTATACCTTACCAGCATAAGCTAATGAAGGGCATCAATGTTGTATAACTTGTTTTAGAAGATTAGATGGCACTAACTGCATGATTGAGTCGCTGTTCTGCCTTTACCTGAAAATCCATATATTTTACATGATTTCTAGCTGGTGTAACAACATAAATGCTTGAAATTAAGCTGTTACAGTGTTTGAATCAATCCTTTGGAAAGGACATTTTGTGTTAAACTTTGCTAGACTTTGATGTTTCTCCCAATCATTTTTTATTGAGTCAACAAATTTAGCATTCATACATGTGATATTTTGCAGGATAATCCTTGTAGGCATAAACCAGAAATGGAAAACACACTTGAGTCTTCTGGCAGTCCACGGCATAGAAAGGTATTTAGCATGATCTACTGTGCTGTGAATGTGTCTTTGTATACTCTATGAAGTCAGATACTAATTTCAATCTTTTAAACATATTTCCTATAGATATCAGTTTGGATATTTTTTATGGTGAATAAATATCAGTTTGAATATTCAAAAGAAAAAATGATTTAAAAATTAATATGCATATATATCGTTGTCATGTTGCAGATATCAGCCAGATGGGATCCGGTTGAAGCATGCCGGCCTATAGTTGATGAAGCACCTGTGTTTTATCCAACTATTGAGGTACTTATAATTATCACTATCATAGTATTATAGTTTTTGGTGGTGGTTATATTGTATTTTGAATTAACTTTTTGTTTATACTCTAATCAGGAGTTTGAAGACACACTTGGTTACATAGCTAAGATTCGCCCCCAAGCTGAACCTTATGGCATATGTAGGATTGTCCCTCCAGCTTGCTGGGTACCACCTTGCCCTCTTCAGGAGAAAGATTTATGGGAAAATGCAAAATTTCCCACTCGTATTCAGCTAATTGACTTGCTTCAGAACAGGGAACCCATGAGAAAGAAAATTAGGGGAAGGAAACGAAAACGTAGAAAGCAGTCAAAGATGGGCATGGGTATGAGAACTGCCAAATCAGGTTCTGAAGCTAATGTTGCTTCTGAGCCTGAGGAGAAGTTTGGATTCCAATCAGGGTCAGACTTCACACTTAAAGACTTTCAGCAATATGCTAATGTTTTTAAAGATTGCTACTTTGGATTGAATGATGCCAATGAATATGAAAAAGTTAGTGATAGTAGTCACCAGCAAAGATGGAAACCCTCTGTGGAGGAAATTGAAGGTGAATACTGGCGAATAATAGAGCAACCAACTGATGAGGTTGAGGTACTAATTGCGGTTCATTGATAATATCGTTAGTCTTACTGTCACATAATTATGCAAAAAAATTATATATTATTCTGTTATTTTTGAAGGTGTATTATGGAGCTGACTTGGAAACTGGATCACTTGGAAGTGGTTTTCCTAAGACATCATCCTTAACTAAGAATGAGTCAGATAGATATGCCCTGTCTGGTTGGAATCTGAATAACTTCCCGCGACTGCCAGGTTCTGCCTTATGTTTTGAAGGAAGTGATATCTCAGGAGTTGTAGTTCCATGGCTGTATGTTGGAATGTGCTTTTCCTCATTTTGCTGGGTAAGTAGTGAGAATTACATTTTCTCAGTCTAAATCTATGCAAGAAACAAAGTTTAAGGCATTACAGATGATATTACTAATTTTCTTTTTAATCACTTTCTGTATCTGTCTGTGGAGTTATAGAGTTTAAGTTATTTGTCATGAAAGCTGACTTAGCTGAGTTGAAAATTTTAAAATCTGTCTGTTTTATAAAAAAATATAATTTAATTAAAGGTTCAGTGGAGAAAATAAAGGACTAGAACTAGTGTTAGACATAGACTAGAATCCAGATAGGGGTCGCTACACTGCATAATTATTGAATCATGTCTAATATAATAGAATTCTCAGTTTGCTTGCACTCTCAACATTTTTGGTTCCACTGCTTTGTGTTGATTTGTTTGAAATATTGATCTATAAAACAAGTAATATTGTCTTCAATTTTGCATTGCTTTTGTTTCATCTTCATACTTTCCAATAAAAACTAACACCTTTTTCTTGTTTCTTTCTCCTTGGAACAGCATGTTGAGGACCATCACCTCTATTCACTTAATTATCTGCACTGGGGTGACCCAAAAGTATGGTATGGAGTAGCTGGAAGCCATGCTCCAGGTCTGGAAGATGCAATGAGAAAGCACTTGCCTGATTTATTTGAAGAACAACCAAATCTACTCAATGAATTGGTATACTACTTGGAATTGTACTTTCCTCCTAAATTTCAGTTTTTTGGTTGCCTTCATTCTGTTTCAATATAGAGATTTCATAAACAAACAGAGATTGTAGTTGATGCTAAATGTGTATTTTGTTGGAAGTTTGCTAGGAACTTTTAATGCCACCTGTGAAAGTTAAGAAACTAAAAACATGATGACATTTTGAAATCTTTAGACTTCAGAGTGTCACTTCATGTTTATTTAGTTAAAGGCGTGGCACTTTTGATTAGTTTAGTGTATGATACTTATATATATATAGCGGAAGCTAGAGTTATTAGGTAATCAATTTATGAGTAAGGTAGAGAAGATTCGCCCCCCCCCCCCCCCCCCTTCCCAGTTTATTCTCCCTGTGCTGGAGATGAAAAACTATTCTTGACCCTCCACTTGACAAAAGATTTTAGGATATCCTTGACATAGTATTTGAGCCACTATGAACAAGTGAACGAGAGTATGATCCTAACTATTTTCACTCGGTATGGTGGACTTATGCACTATCCACACTTCAAGCCTTCGCTTCCCTTGTGTGAGCCATCTTGTAGATATAAAATTGTTATAATGTTTCCACTTAATAACTTAAGCTTCTAGAAGAGTTAATCCTTGGCCTTCCCCAGAATCAAAGTTCACTAGTTCAGTATAGAATCTACCTGGTAAGCTCCTATTGTGTTTGTGTTTGGGATAAAGTGTTGATTAGGAGTAAGTATTGTCTAAACAACTTAATGGCTCCTGTAGAAAAATGTCCTGCGGTGATGTATACTGTACGGCACATAAGTTCCTGTAGACAAATGTCCCATGGTAAGTGTCTTGGTCATATCATTTGGAATTAGAGTCAACAGGTGTTCAAATCACGGGTTTGATATGTTTCCAATCATCTTAAGGTTTGAGGGTGAACCTTCTCTTCGAGGGACAAAATGATATGTCCAAAAGGTTGTGAGGGTCAGGTTCAACCTAGTGTGGCTTATGCCTAATAATGGCTTAAAGCCTGAAATAGGGTATGGTTTGCGTCTAATGCAGGATGCTATATGTCAAAAGTTTCACCTTTGCCAATAGATCAAGCTTTTGGCATGGTGTAAACGCTCTTGGTTGTATCACCTGCATTTGTCATGTTACCCTTAGTTCTTTACAAGTCCATTAAAGATTTTAAAATTATGGTACAGTTATCTGTTTTATGACCTTTCTCTCGTTATGTAGTATGCTGAACTTTGACAGTTCTGTTTCTACCAAAGCAACACTATCTTATCTCTCCAGAACTCTAGCACATATGTTCATCTCTCATACAAGTCTTAGATATTTTAGTTCTCTTTGTGTAGTAGATAGAGTTTGGGAACTGTATTATGATTCTAGCGGTTATGATTTCATCTTTGAGCAGGTGACTCAGTTATCTCCTTCAATTCTTAAATCTGAGGGGGTGCCTGTACATCGCACTATTCAGCATTCAGGGGAATTTGTTGTTACCTTTCCAAGGGCATACCACTGTGGCTTCAATTGTGGCTTCAACTGTGCAGAGGCTGTGAATGTGGCTCCTGTTGATTGGCTTGTGCATGGCCAGAATGCTGCCGAGCTTTACAGTTTGCAGTGCCGTAAGACTTCATTGTCTCATGACAAGTTATTATTTGGATGTGCTCAGGAAGCCATGCATGCCCTTGCAGAGCTAACTCTTCATGGAAAAGAAAATCTAAAATATATAAAATGGAGAAGTGCTTGTGGGAAAGATGGAGTTCTTACCAAGGCAGTTAAGGTAATGATTCTTGCATACTCTTTATCTTTGATCATAACCCACTCTCCACATATTTAAAAACTTTATGACACTTTGGTTGACATTTATTATTTAATTTTAGTTCCCATGCAGATACCTGTTCTTCATTTCATTATTTTTTTTTTCACATTTTGTTACCCTTATTTTTGACAGACAAGGATAACTATGGAAAAGGAAAGGCTTGACTGTCTTCCAACTCATTTAAAGATGCTGAGGATGGACAGTAAATTTGATTTGTTTGAGGAAAGAGAATGCTTCTCTTGCTTCTATGATTTGCACCTATCTGCCATAGGTTGCAAGTGCTCTCCTGACTGTTATTCTTGTCTCAAACACTCAAATTTGTTTTGCTCATGTGAAATGGACAACAGGTTTATTCTGTTTCGTTATAATATGAATGAACTAAGTACATTGGTTGAAGCATTAGAAGGAGAATCACATGCCATTGAAGTGTGGTCAAATAGAAACTCTGGAATGGTTTCTGCTAATGCTGAGGATGCTTGCATTTATAAACAAGATGTGGAGAGTGCCATTTGTCAAACCCAGAGTTACAAAGAAGGGAAAAACTCAACTTGTGCAGGAACTAATGATAAGTCAAATTCAACTATACTTAGTAGTTCTTACAGCCACATTTCAGCAGAATTAGTCCACTCAGAGTTTCACCATGAAACTTTTAGTGCACCATATGGCACTAAAGACTGTCATAAAGACAATTTGAATGAAAAAGATTTGGTCATGGACAATAAAGTTACGGTGGAGAAAGGAGGTTCTGTGGATTTGAATATTGATGTTATGTCTGGTGAACCTGAAAATTATTTTCTGCATGCTGCTGATTACCATCATAATAAGGGTGTTCCATATGTGGAAAAAGTCAGCTTTGCAGAGGCTAGAAAAGAACAAGACAACATGGAACCTGGGGCTGATAGTATTGCTGGCAAAGAATTTTCATCTTGTTCAAGGGATGTTCAAAATTCTTGTACACTTGATGGTTATAAATTGTTTGGGGTGGATCTGCAGATGCATTCTGATTCAGGAGAGCAACTCAACAGTGTATCTAAAATGGGTGACGCCGAAACCTCCAATACAAGTATATCGTTGACAAACCAAAGCTTCTTAATGCAGAAGTTTGGTATTTCTGTAGAGCCTGTAAATTTGGGCTCTGTTATTTGTGGAAAGCTGTGGTGCAGTAAGCATGCAATATATCCAAAAGGTAGGCTGCAGTGTAGGATCTTTTCTGGGGTTGTAATATACCTTAAATTTTTTTTTTTTTGTGGGAGTTTAACATTTCATTTGTTTTGGTAAATTTATGAAGGATTCAAGAGTCGTGTTAAGTTCTTTAGCATTCTTGATCCACCAAGAATTTGTAACTATCTTTCTGAAGTCTATGATGCTGGATTTCTTGGGCCTATTTTCAAGGTATTATTCCTGATATTTCTGTTTCATGTTAAAATCATATCGAGTACTTTCTGCTTGTAGATATATGTACTTCAAACCTATTTAATAATATAGATAGGAGTTAGAGTTAAGGTGTACAGGGATCTGACAATCTTCTAACATAATATTAATGGAACTAAGTGATAGTTGATTTCTTGTTATTCTATTTTTAATTTTATGGTATTTGCATGGACATTTTTCAGTTGGAAGTATATTTCTTTCTCATTCAGTAAAATATATTTCAGGTTACCATGGAAGAACTTCCAAATGAGGCTTTCACAAACACCTCAGCAGATAAGTGCTGGGAATCAGTTCTTGAAAGACTAAATCATGAAATCAAAAGGCAAAGGAGTCAAGGTGAAATAGAACTTCCTTCCTTGGAACTTCTGCAAAGCATTAACGGTCACAAAATGTTTGGATTCCTTTCACCATCCATTATTCAGGTAATGCAAACTCATGAATGTTTAAGCTATTCACACCCTTGTTGGTTTATTCTTTTTCTAATATAGATTTATAGTCATACAGTTTGGAATTCGGATCTTATCTTTAGCCAGTTTTCTTGAACTAGTTTAATGTAGCTTATTATGTTCCGACTTATGATGTTTTAATCAATTCTGAAAAACTTTTCCAGGCCATTGAAGCTGAGGATCCCAATCATCAATGCGTCGAGTACTGGAATCACAAAGAAGTTGTCTCTGAATCTTCAGGCAGTGCCATTGATGACTGTAAGTTCAGTCATGGTTCAAGCAACTCCCTAGGTGATGCCAAGACCAAGCTTTTTGATGCTGGTTTGATAAGGCAGGAGCAAGATAGCATCATAGGAAGTTGTGATTCTTTTGAAGAGATGAAATTGGTGCTACAAGGATTCTTGAAAAAAGCAAGTTCTGATGAATTAAGTGCCATGCATAAGTTATTCAGCTCTGATGCACAGTTCACTAAGTGCAGAGCGGAATTTGTGTCGCTGATAGAAGAAATCCAGAAAGCTTGTGCATAAAGTATAACATCTCAGCTCTGTCTGACTTTGGATAAGTCATATTTCATTTTAGTCCTTAGTGAGGTCCTTTCTTTCAGTGACCAATTGAACTGATGATGCTGGGTGAAAGTCAAGATAAAATTTTGCTACTTGCTCGGTGTCAATAACTTAGATATGGATAATGACATTGACCCATTGTAGGTGCTAATGCCATTGATCCATTCCAACTTTCCTTTTGAGTTTATATTTACTTCTGATGACCTAGCCTGCAGCTTTGATAGTATTTTAGGTTTTACATCTTTCATCCTTAGTGATCTCCATACTCTCCAATTATGTATATAAACAGAAAAACAAATTTTACTGCTATATAAATGATGACAAGAGTAGGAACAATACATGGAGAGTTTGAAATTTGGAATAAGTTCCTTCTTGCTAAGAATATTGAATATTTGATCTTTCTTATTGATAGACATTGAATATCTGATTTTAGTTTGAAGCAAACAGCATTCATAAATCTCCACATGCTGTTTTCTGATTTGTAGGAAAGTTAGCTCTGTGTGGCTCCTATATAACTTATAATCCTCTAAGCAGAAACTAATTTGGGTTCAACCCCTGACTACATGTCACCAAGTCCCTTATAGGACTGCTTGATTTGGGATTAAATACTAGTCAGGTTAACCAGAAAAAGAAAGATTGAGCACTTTCGTAATCATGTTCTAATTTAATGAGATCATACTAAAGTAGCAATTGTCTATCAATATCTCAATGACACAGTCATAACTACCATAATTTTTCAGTATATTATGCTGAAGTAGTAATTATTGATCAATCTCTCAATGATATTGTCAAAAGCCATAGTCATATTAAGAGAGAGAGAGAGAGAGAAAGAGTTAAACTCGTTATGATTTTAGGAAGCAACAAATAGTTGCATTTGTACTAAACTCACCATGTTTTCTTACCACCAAACCAAATACACTGAGTGGTATGCTCAAGCCTCAAGAGAAGGGCTATTGCATCCTATACCTATCATTGCATTCCAGAAAACCCATTTTGCATTTCGGAATGAGCTTTCCAGAATGCAATGGGAGGTGCAGGAAGCAATAGTGGGAGTGCTGGAAACAAATGCCCAAGAGAAGGGGTGGAGATGGGAAACAAGGAAGGAACGTTAATTGGACCAGCTCGATGGACAGGGGAGTGAGGAAATTTTGGGCCAGAGTCACGGGCTGGGCTGACAGAACATTAGTAATCTGGATTTGTGGAAATGAAGAAAGAGCTTAAATTTTACATTAGCAATAAACGAGTTTGAATAAAGTGAACACTGGAAAAAAAAATTAAAACAGATTCGATGGATGATTCTGAGGTGCCTCAAATGAGAGGAAAATTCTAGATAATGCGATCCTTAGCGATAATTGGACTAAGACGAGGGTATCTTTGGATAAACTTCTCCAAACTTATTTTTATAAGAAGAAAATTAAAAAAATAAAATGAATTTATTCATAAACTAAAATTAACTTATACATGAATTAAAAACCATTTTTTTAAAGAAATTAATGTAAGAAAATTTCTACAAATTAATTTATTAAATTATTTTTAAAAATTTCCTTCCCTTAAAAGTGCTTATAAAAAAGCTTATCCAGCCTTAAGATAATATAACACATAAATAAACAAAGAAGATACTTGTATAAATACTAACCCCAAATATTATAACATTACAATAAAATTTATTTCTAATTACTTAAGAAGACAAATTAAGTGGAATAGACTGTAAAACGAGATATTTCATATTTGATTTAAAACTAATTAGTAATAATGAAGATTTGTTATAAAATTTAATAAAAATATGACAATAAAACTATAAACTCTAAATTTAAGAGAGTGAAAGTAGAGAAGAACGAGAGAATTTTATGCCAATGATCGAGGTAAGTGTAGAAGCTTGACAGAGTTTCTCCCCGGTATTTTGATGTAGAAACTCTCAACCACTTTAATTTCGTACAATATATATATCTTAGTAGATATGATCAGTTTCAAGAAACTTTTAATATTGTGTTTTAAATCACTACTTTTTATGATGTAAGTTAGAAAAAAAATTACATTTATATTTTCAAAGATAGGACGGATGTCACATAATCTTTATCTGCTATTATTAATATTACACTTATGTCTCGTTTATTTAGGTCTAGGTTTTTATCTTTTATGCATAGTTAGGACTCGGTTAATTTACCAATTTTGCTTTTTTTTTTTTTTTTTAATGTCGTTTGACTATTGCAAATGTACTAAGGTACTTACTTGACATTGTCGAGGGTCTATATCTGTTGTTTGAGAAATGGTACGTATAAATCATTTGATATTATCTTTAATACTTTCTGATAAAAAAATATTTTTGACATTTTTTTTAGATGAGATTTTATAAATATTTTAGAATGAAAAAAAAGGAAACTAATTACAGATTGTGATTTGAAGGTCCAAAAAGTATGAAGAAAATAATAGAATCCTGAAATTTCGGAACTTCAAGGGATTGATACAAAATTGGAATTGGAACAGAATCTCACACCCAAAAGCCTTTTCTTCTGGTATTGGGGACACATGCACAAAGTCATCATTTGAAATAGAAAAGAAAGCCATACCATACTGCTGATGGTAGTAGCTAGAATCGGGATCTTTCGCCATTCGAAGAAGCACTTCAACAGATATTTTAAAAAGATTGTTCCTAAAGTGCAGAGAAAGATGGAATGATACCATGGCCTATCACTTTGACCAATGTTACCGGAAAAACCAGTGAGTTTATTTTTAAGTAAATAAATAAAACTATATATATTCTAAAATTAATAACTTATGAGCATGATATATTAGACTAAGAGAAGACACATCCATTTGCTAGACTAGAAAAAATTATCATCTTTTGTGAAAATTTATAGTAAAATTTACCTATTGCTTATCAACAGAAACATTTTTAATACTCTAACTCACGTTACAACTAACATGAGTACAAGACTTGATGAGATCTAATGGAGATTAGTTCTTAGTTTCTAACTGGGATACTCTAGTTAAAAAAAAAAAAGATCAATGTAATGGAAGGAGATAAGAAAGTAATCTTATAAAAAAAAAGTATGTAAATAATATAATTGTGTTAAAAATAATCTATATTTTATCAGTCTTATCAACAACTTGTTAGTAAACCATATTTTATCAGTTTACTTCGCAGTAGTCATTGCACCTCAACTATATTTTATTCACAACCAAAAAGTTTCATATAAAACAAAACTTTATCAAAATGTGTTAGTCTTGCTTCAAGGTCTCAAATAGCCACCAAAGAAAAAAAAATTGAGGCATGCGTGGGTCTCATAATGATAACTAATCAACAAAGCAAAAAAAAAAATTCCAAAACATGCATTTTTAACTTAGAATGCTATGAGATAACACTTTTTGCTCCGGGTGGAGGTGCACTATCACTATGACATGTGCGCAAAGGCACTTGCACTTGAAATGCCACCGAACCATTATGTATCCACTTTCTTTGGGGCACAGCCAAAAAGCAGTGCCTTAAATATTTGTAATAATGTTAGGTTGAAGGCTACACGTACATGCCCCACTCAAACCTTCCCTTTATAAATGTTATCTAGATTTAGGTTTAGTATAGGAACATTCAATATTCCATAAGTCAGTATGCAGTGGATTGTGCAATCTCACATAATCTTAGTATAATCTACACTAAATTTTATGATAAAAAAGTTATAGTATAATTTTTTATATATAATTATTCAATTACAACTTATCATATATAATAAATTTATTAACTTTTAAAATAATAATCTTAAAATAATTTACTCAATAATTTATGATTTGATGACAATATAAAATTAATTTATATGTTATTGGTATGTAAATATTAAACTCAAATCTTATTAACATTTTTATTTGAGTCTTCTGAATACATTTTTTTATTGAATGAGATTAAATATGTGAAGTCCATTTTTTATTTAATAGATTTCATTTTCAATTTAGTTAAACTCATAAATTTCAACAATTAAAGAGAGGATGTATGTTGAGGCTTCTTGTTGAACAAATAATTCATGTATTTATTACTATGCTACTATACTATACTACTACTCCACACTATCACAGCACCCGAGATAGTTTAAGATTCTCCATACATACTTGACCTGTTAATTCCGAATCAACCTGCTTTAATATCATTGTTGAGTTGGCTCCACTTTCCACTTCCACTTCAGGCTTCAGAACAAGCTGCAAAACCTGACACAGCTTTTCAGTATTTACTCAACTTTCATAAATACTATTAAAGGTCAGCAAGTCTTACTGTTGAAGATGGCCTTTACTACGTGCTGCTGAACTGAACAATAGTTGTCATCACTCTTGTTCATGCTTGGTGGGGCTTTGGCTTTGCATTCCAAAACCCAAATGGAAAACATGCATTGGTCACAGCATACACATTTAGTGGTACTGTTTTTCTTGGGAATGGTTCTAATACCTTCCGTGTGTCAAAGTGATTCAACTACAGCTGTTTACATTGTTACTCTGAGACAAGCTCCTGCTTCTCACTATCATCATCATGAGTTAATCACAGTGGGCAACAACTCTAAACATGGTTCATCTGGGAGAAGAAGAACTAGAGTTCACAAACAAAGGTACCCCCCCATATTTGTTTTTAATGTTAACAAACTGTGTTCAAAGTGTATTAATTGTTACATTCCTTTTATAGCTGAGGATGAGGCTTCTTGTTGAAGTTATGTATTTGTGTTATGATGATAAGATGAACATTTGTTCAAATGATTGCCATAGTATCTACACAACTCGAAAACAAGTTTTTTGAAAACCTTATCATTATAGTATTTGTTTGATATTCTAAATTCCGGTACTTTGTACCATATTTTTAGTTTCCTCCAATTTTTTGACTTTGGTGCTTAATTGTGCATTCATTTGAGAGATATGAATGGTCTTTTTTTTTTTTTTTCAGACATCAGAATGTTTCAAAGCCAGTTATGAAACGTGGTTCGTACTTTGCCCGAGTTCACGACTCATTGTTGAATAAAGTGTTTAATGGGGAGAAATATCTGAAGCTCTATAGCTATCATTACTTGATTAATGGATTTGCTGTGCTGGTTACCCAACAACAGGTATGCTATGGTTTTACTTTTCAACATCTTGATTGTGTCCTTATTCTGTGAAGAAATATGTGCTTCATTGTTTGAGTTGTTTCCATTTGTGCATATTTTGGTTTTTGTATTTGTGATCTGGTAAACTTCTTCAACCAACATGTTCTTGATTTTTGAAATCTTGAAGGCAGAAAAACTTTCAAGGAGAAGAGAAGTGTCCAATGTGGTTTTGGATTTTTCTGTGAGAACTGCAACCACACACACTCCACAATTTTTGGGTCTGCCACAGGGAGCTTGGTTGCAAGCAGGTGGGTTTGAAACTGCTGGAGAAGGAATCGCTATTGGGTTTGTTGACACTGGCATTGATCCTACACACCCTAGTTTTGCAGATGATAAATCTGAACATCCATTCCCCGTTCCTGCTCATTTCTCTGGCGCCTGTGAGGTTACGCCAGATTTTCCGTCCGGTTCTTGCAATAGGAAGCTTGTTGGGGCTAGACATTTTGCCGCTTCTGCTATAACCAGAGGAATATTTAACTCATCCCAGGACTATGCTTCTCCCTTTGATGGCGATGGCCACGGCACGTGAGTGTTTCGTGTTTCCAAATGAGTATTGTGTTCAAATGTTGTTAACCACAATTGGCCATTTGGTCCATTCTCCTCTTCTTTTTGTCCATATCAACAAATCTGTCTTTCTATAACTGTTATCTTTTTGAAGTTAATTTCCCTCTGCTTGAACTTTGATGAATCATTTCTATCTAGCTTCTGTTTATCAGAATTTTGAACTCATCAATTAGTTTTCCCCCTGTTTTGTTTAGCTTCACTAGTTTAGAAAGAAAATAAATATATTGAAAAATGGTCTGGAATTGCTACTCGAAAATATGGTTTTAGCCAATGCTTGAAAGTTAAAAATGAACTTACATATTCATGCCAGACTATCAATCATGTTTCTTTCATTCAAAATTTCAAAATATGATAGGTATTTGAATTAAGTGTGCCACAAAACTAAAACTTCACTTTACTTGTTTTTTCACTGAATGTCCATTCTGATATATCTATAACATACAGGCACACAGCTTCTGTTGCAGCCGGAAACCATGGAATTCCAGTGATTGTTGCTGGCCAAGTTTTTGGAAATGCTAGTGGGATGGCTCCTCATTCACAGTAACTAATCTTGAACTTTATACAAGTTAAAAACTCATGTGTCATTTTGAAAAATAATTGAAGATGAGATGAAATGGACCAATAGACTTGAAAGGGAGAAAAAAGAAGAGAAAGTTGATATCTAGTGATAGAAAGATGTAATTTATCTGAGAAACGCTTAATGCCTTTTGCTTTGCAGAGAAGTGCTCAACTAGGTGCTAAAGCTGAGTATCTATAATCTTAATGAGGGTTCCCTTGCATTGAGCTTCAAGATAACATAGGCTAGTATATCAATGCAGTTAAAATATTAGACCTGTAGATATTTATTACCTTGAAAGGGTATGTGGTTCTATGTATTAAGTCAGTGGTCTGTGCATCTAGAAGATTTTTCCATGTCATATTTACGAGATTGATTAAGTCTCAAAAGTTCAGGATGTTTCAGAGCATTTAAAGTCCGAAATGAGACTTGTAATATGATTTTCAGAAGTAAGGGGGAAATATTTCCTGTCTCTCAAAATTACAAGATTTCTACAAGAAAAACTGAAAGAAAACTCCTTCAATGGTTGGGCCAGGTTCAGAACCAAAATAGGTATCAGTCCTAGGAGATGGACCACTCCATTGTCCCTGTGTACATTACCTGCCATTCATAATTAAATTTTCCCCATATTTTGTCATATGCTCTACTTTATTTTCTGTCTATCACTTATCTCTTTTTCTTCCATGTGGAATGCTTCAATTCCATAGAATTGATCTCCATGTACAGTAACCGACAATTTTTGTAAATTTATTTGGCACTTGAAAAAGACTATAGAAAACTATAGTAACGGTGTATGTAATTCTTTTTATTCAAGAACAAAATGAAGAGTGGATCTGTTCTAACCTGGATTTCTAATAATTACATGCAAGCATAATTAATTTTTATTCTATATATGTAAACATTTGAATGCATTCCATTTCAATCTTTTACAGCATTGCCATTTACAAGGCACTATACAAGAGATTTGGAGGATTTGCAGCAGATGTTGTTGCAGCTATTGACCAGGTATCTGTGCTTTTGTATGCCATTCATGTGCCAGCAATATTTGATAATTTTACTTTAGGTCATTTGTTGACACTTGATATATTTTCTTGTTTTTATCATCTCAATGTTATCTCTTCCAGTCTCTAGTACACGCCAATGTGATTGCTTGATTAACTAAATAATTATTTTTATCCATTTTTCAACAGACTGTTTATTGGCTTCAAATAATTCTGATTCAGTGAAGAGCATGTGATAAAGATTGTAGTAGCATTCTAAATTTAACCTGTGGGTTGATCCAATATAATTTACTTTTCTTTTCATTTAAAGTTTGTTAATTTATTTATTCATTCATTTATTTAAATTTTCATTGAGGGTATGCATGGTCTTGAATTGAAGAGTTACTGTAAAGTGTAAAGTACTTTCAAAATCTGTTTACTAAATTATATCCCCAATTTTACATCTATGGCATGGCTTATAGTATAATCAATTGTTTACAGGCAGCTCAGGATGGGGTTGACATAATATGCTTGTCAATCACTCCTAATAGGCGTCCTTCTGGCATCGCAACTTTCTTCAATCCAATAGATATGGCATTGCTATCAGCTGTGAAAGCTGGTATTTTTGTAGTGCAAGCTGCTGGCAATACTGGACCATCACCTATGAGCATGTCCTCCTTCAGTCCATGGATTTTTACTGTTGGTGCCACCTCTCATGATCGAGTTTATAGCAACTCCCTATGTCTTGGAAATAATGTGACCATACCTGGTGTTGGACTTGCACGTAAAATTCTGTTGCTCTAATCCTGGTTAGCTATACATGAATTTGTTTTAGACTAACTTGGCCTTTTGGCCTTGTTGGGCATTTGGTCTTGAAATTAACAAAGAAGTGCAGATGGGAAAGTAATTACTTGGATGGGGTAAATCTGGTGTGAAGTGTGTGATTTCAAAAAGTGATGTCATACTTTATATATGAATCCCGACCAAGAACAAAGAAATTCAAGATTTAAAATGGACACTGCACTACTGAAACAACTAGTTTTTGTTACCTTCAAGACCTTAATCATGTTACATTGGGGAAGTTCCTTGATGAGCAATAAAATGATTCAATTATTAATGTGTGCAAGTATAATTTGTTACATCAGTACACCTACTGAGATTTATTAATACCCTATTTTTTTCATTTTTCTTTAATTACTTCCCCCAGCTGGAACATATGAGAACACGATGTTTAAACTGATTCATGCAAGACATGCTTTGAACAAAAACACAACAGTTACTGATGATATGTATATTGGTGAGTGTCAAGATGCAAGTAAGTTCAGTCAGGATTTGGTCCAGGGCAACCTCCTGATCTGTAGCTATTCAGTCCGATTTGTGCTTGGGCTCTCCACCATTCAACAGGCATTAGAAACAGCCATGAACCTTAGTGCAGTTGGTGTTGTTTTCTCCATGGACCTTTTTGTGACTGCTTTTCAGCTTAACCCAGTTCCTATGAAAATGCCTGGCATAATAATTCCATCTGCAAATGATTCCAAGGTGCATTGTTCATTTTCTCCCTTGCACATGTATACTGTCTTTTTTCTTTTTGCTTTTATTTTATTATATGTAAGGATAAAACTTACATACAATTTGTTAGGTGCTGTTGGTACTGTTCTTCAATCAGAATTGGAGTTTCACCTGGTAATCAGAATAGTCCTTTAATGCAAATTACTGAGGTGAAACTCCAATTCTAATTGGAGTAGTGCAAGAAACACCTAATATCTGCATGAAAAACCATGGTGTGGATTTGACATATGTCAACAGTCAACTTATTTCTATTCGTTGCTTACATGTGTGTGGGAATGACACTGAGACCAACTATTCGCTTCGTTTTTTTAACTGTGCAGATATTACTGCAATACTACAATTCTTCACTGCAAATAGATGGGGATTCAAATAAAATTGTTAAATTTGGGGCTGTTGCTAGCATTGGTGGTGGATTAGAAGCCAACTACAATAATGAGGCCCCAAAGGTTGTGTATTACTCTGCCAGAGGACCAGATCCAGAGGACAGTCTTCCTCATGAAGCTGACATTATGAAACCCAATTTGGTAGCTCCTGGAAATTTTATATGGGCTGCTTGGAGTTCTGTTGCCACTGATTCTGTTGAATTTCTAGGTTTGTCAATACATAAGCTTGTTTTTACTAGAAAACAAAACATAAACAAGTTTAAGGTGTTTATTTGGCCTGTTCCAAGTTAAACATAACATCCTTTTAAGTTATAAATATTTATACTAGGAAATAGGAATTTTGATTTATTAAGCATGTCAATATAGTGATATGTGAATATCTGATCTACACTATTCTAACAGGCGAGAATTTTGCAATGATGTCTGGCACAAGCATGGCTGCACCTCATGTTGCTGGTCTTGCTGCACTAATTAAGCAACAGTTTCCCAATTTTAGTCCTGCAGCCATTGGATCTGCACTATCCACTACAGCTTCTCTGTATGACAACAATGGGAGGCCAATAATGGCTCAGCGATCATATCCCTCCATAGACCAAAACCTATCTCCAGCAACTCCCTTTGACATGGGAAGTGGTTTTGTGAATGCTACTGCAGCATTAAATCCGGGATTGCTTTTTGATTCTAGTAAGTCTCAATTGACTAATGAACTTTCAAATCATTATAATTTCCATGCAAGTTCAAATGTTTCAAAAATTCAGCAACGATTGTTGTTCAAATGTCTCACTTATCTAGCTCAAATTTATGAAAGCTGCTTGATTAATAAACAAGCCTGTTTTCTGAATTTTCAAATGTGTTTATACATATTTTTCTTTGTAGGCTATGATGACTACATGTCATTCCTATGTGGTATCAATGGTTCAACTCCTACAGTGCTAAACTACACCGGTCAAAATTGCTGGACTTATAATTCAACACTATATGGCCCTGATCTGAACTTGCCCTCAATCACAATAGCAAGGTTGAACCAATCTAGAGTGGTACAAAGAATAATCCAAAACATTGCTGGAAATGAAACATACAATGTTGGTTGGAGTGCTCCATATGGCACTTCTATGAAAGTATCTCCTAATTATTTCTCTCTTGCAAGTGGGGAGAGACTTGTCTTGTCTGTGATCTTCAATGTAACCAACAACAGTTCTGCTGCTAGCTATGGGAGAATTGGGCTGTATGGTAATCAAGGTCACGTTGTCAACATTCCTGTGGCAGTCATTTTTAAAATCTTATAACCAGCTAATTAACATGATTAGTGTCTTTAATTTCTTCTTCAGTAATTCATTTTTTATTTTGCTTTGTTTTCTTAATCTAATCTTTGTTTAAAAAATGTATTAAGCTATTTTTTCATTCGTTATACTTGATAGTGTAAAGTTACGTATGTATAATACCAAATTGTGCAGCACTCCTTATTAGGTAGTATAGTCTGTGACTCAAAAAAAAAAGGTCGTATAGTCTGGTTGCATACCGGACACAAATACGTGAGGTAGGTTATTTTGGTCCGGTATTCACTTTAGAGGACACCCAGTCCAAGTTGTTATGAAGGACACTACAAGCGATTAGTAGTTCTTATTCACGCTTTCATTCCATTTTTTCTCCTACTCATACTCTCATCCAATTCTTATTATTCTCCTATTCATCTTTCTCCATCTTTGTAGTTCTTCTTCTATTATTTTGTGGTCAACCATGTCTGTTAATTTAAGCACAAGGGGAAATGCCACGTCAAATCGTCTTTGCTATTGTCGTAGAAGAGCTACCATTCGAACAACAAGGACGACAAGGAATAATGGGAGATTATTTTATGTTTGTCCATTACCACAAGTAAGTGATGTTAATGTTTGTCCATTAATAAATGCAGTGAAAAACAAAACCCTTACCTCCATTGGAAATCATCGATTGCGTCAATCAACACTGGAGGGTGAAGATGATCGACGTGGAACATACAAAAGTACTGATTGCGTCAATGAACAGTGAAGAAGAACGGCAACCACCACAACTGGGAGAGCGATGATCGACGTGGACCTAGCACACGAACGCTATCCTTCAACCATAGGAGGGAGAAAATGATAAGAGAGAATTCATCATGTTTTCAATTAGATTCAAAACTATTACGGATCAATTTGACACTATATACAAAATTGACTCTTCATTTTTCAATATAACATTTAAAATTATGTCATATTAGTTACTATAGCGTGGCATTGCTTATTTCCCAATTACGCTTGTCACGTGTGCGTCCAGATGACACTCCGCATCACACATTTACTAACGATATTAGGAGACTACTAACGACAGAGACTAATGTAGCAAACCGAATGTAAAGTCGATAATCATTTTGATATTTTTTAAATCTCAATGATCAAATTGACAGCTCCTCCAAAAGTGAAAGACTAATTTGATACTTTACTCTATATATTAACTTGTCGGCCATATTAATAGTAGATTAGAGGAGGATATAGAAACGAGTTTATTTATAAACGAGAGACGCATATAGACCCGAGAGTTTGTGCCATTTCAAACCTGGTACTCGAGATAAAATAAAGATTAGTCGCTAACGTATGGTGCTGGCATTGAAACTAGTATCCAACATCTTTGGAAGCAGCTTAATTAAAAGTATACACCATTCAGTCAATATATTAAAAAAAACATTTTCTATTCAGATTTTTTTCATCAAACAAGTGGTGTTCAACTAAATTCAGCACTCACATAGCCAAACGTATGTACTAACCCAACACTAACATATTTGGAAAGCCTTATCACATGTTTTAATAATTTTTTCCTTAAGTATTCATAGAAGAACAAAATAAACTTAAAAAATTTTAAAATTAATTTATACAAAATTAAAAAAAAACTTTTAGAGAAGTTAATTAGAGAGAATTTTAAATTAACTTGCCCATAAGCTTAAGATCTATTTGAAGTGGTTGAAAGCTTTTAGTTATCAAATATAATTTTGAAAATAAAACTCATCTGAACAAAAATAAAGTTGGAATAATTTTTAACTCATTTTTTAAAATTAAGATTTTTTTATGAATTTTGTTTTTAGTTTAAAAAAAATACATGCATACTATATATTTGACATGATCCTTTCTATTATTACCATCATCATTATCATAGTGATTACCTCCATTGACATGGTATCCTACACCATCATATTATAGTTATCATTACTCCATAAAAAACTCTTAAATTAATTTTAATAGGATAAAAACTTTTAAAATGAGTATATTTTGAAATTAAAAATTAAAAAAATGTAAATTTTAAAAATTAAAAACTTGTTTTTTTAAAAAAATAAATTAAACTCAACTAAAAATCACCTCTAATAGGTTAGACATTGAAGAAGTTTATTGTATTTTTTTTTCTTTTTATTTTCTTTTCCTTTAGATATTAGTGAAAATTTTTATTTGAATAGAGCCACAAAAATGTATTATATTGAAATTATTTTAAATTTCCTAATGTAATTTTTATTATTAATTATTTATATTTTATTTATGAAAAGCATGTAAAATAATTAAGAATTAAGTAAAAATAAGAACATAATTAAATGGTAATATTTAATATTATCTTGAATAATTAAATAGTTAAGTAAAAATAAGTTGTTTTTCAAATTGAACAAATAAGAAAAAAAAATAGAATATTTTAGACGCCCACTGTGATAAATGAGTCCAAATTTATTATTTCCTGAAGACTTATTCAATGCATTAATGTGAATTAATTTAATGCATTGAAGACTTGAAGTCTACTTCCGGTGTAAATCATGCAACACAAAAACCAGTGGATGTGGGTTTTCTGGTGCGGTATCAAAATGTTTGGCCTTGATATGACATTAGTGTTCGATTGCAACGTATTATCTGGTATTGACCAAGGAAAAATTAAAATCTTTTTATTAAAGCCTCTCTAAAACATATCTCATTTTGAGATGTTAATAATTTTTTTTAGTGAATCTTATAGTATTACATTATTTTTAATTTTTTTTATTTCAATAATAAATTTTATTTTAAGATGTTAAATTAATTTTTTTTAGATCTTTTAAAAATTAGATGAAAATTAATTTTGTAAAGAAAGAGTAAAAAAATCATTTTTTTTAAATAGATGCAAATCTTGATCGTTTTCGATCTAACATTTTGCTTAAATAATAAATTTTAACATGATCAATTTTTTTTAGAATAAGATTTACTTGAGAGGCATATGGAGATGTTCTTATATATCCATATTGAAAAGGTGTCCTCATTATATTTATATGTCATGATGTCAATATATCAACACATAAGTTGCTGTTGCTGGTGTGGCATTTTCATTTTTCTGTCAACATGCATGTTTGACCTTATGGCATTGGTGTTCACTTTGCAAGTTGTAACGTATCTCCTAGGTAAGGTCCAAGTGAAATGAATTTTTTTTACCCATAAATATTGATTGTTAATGTTAGCTTTTATTAACAAATAAATTATAATCAACCATTTATCCCTTCTTAAGTCAACCTTTTATCTTCTTAAATGGAAATCTTCTGTTGCTGTTGCGGCATTCTTTACCAACATGTTTACCCTTATGACCTTGATGTTCGGTAGCAACGTATCTCGTAAGGTCATAGTGAAATAGAATATTCTATTTACTACGCACTCCTATTAAAAAAAATTAAATGTCCTCACCAGGAAAAACTTTCTCCCTTTTGGATATAGGAACCAATTTTTGGATTAATTATGATTTTAGTTCTGATTTTTTAAAACTTTTTACTTTTAATTCTTAAACAAAAATTTAAACACTTTTAATTTTCAATATTTACTTCAGTGTTCTTTTTTCATCTTGACGTCAAAAATCTTTGTTATGTGTTGACATAACAGTTGGATTTTAATTATTTCAAAATATTTGTAACAATTTACTTTGTGAGAACTCAAAACCTTAAGTAATAAAATAATTTTATTTAGGAACTAAAAGTAAAAATTTGAAAAGGTTTAGGAATTAATTTCACACTCTTTCTTCTTCTTCTTTTTTTATGTATGAAAGAAAGTTATACTGTTAATTTCTCTTTCTCTAATTTCCCTCACAAAGAGCCAAAAGATATTTGAGCTCCAATGGTCATGTTTAAATTAATTAGGACAACTTTTTCATAAACACTTGCTATATGAGAAGAAGAAAAATGTTTTTTTAAATTAAATTAATTTGTATAATCAGTAATTTATAAAGGTACGTTCTCTTATATTTAGTTTCTTTAAAAACTCATTTTTAATTTACGTATAAGTTAGTTTTATCTTTAAAAACTCATTTTTAATTCGTGTATAAGTTAATTTTAGTTTAGGGAGAAATTAACTTATTTAATTTTTTTCTTATATTTTTATCTATAAGTGCTTATGAAAAAAATCATCCAAACAAGCTCAATCTTTTTGTTGTATTCAAAATTTAAAAAGAAGGGGAAAAAATAATATAAAGGAAATGAGTTCTATTTTGTTGTGGTTCCTATTTCAGTTTATTTCCGTCTAATTTGGAAAGAAAAAAAAAAAAGGTGAAAGAGTGTGAAATTAAGTGGAAAAAAAACATAAGTAGCCTTAAGTAATAAAATCATTTTTCAATTTATATTGGTAATTTTTTTTTACTTTATTATAAGTAGTAAAATGTTTTTTTAATTTATTATTCTCCTTTTAATTTATCTTGTATCTTGACTAGTTTTTTTTTTTAGTATTTCATCTAAGAGCATAATTTTATATTCTTATTATTTTTATTATATTTTATTTTTTAAATAATATTTATGTCATTTTACAAACATACCTTTTTTCTTCTCATTTTCTACATAATCAAATAAGATTTGAGATTTTTTTTTTTTTTACTTTTCACTTTCTTTCCTTCTATTCTTTTCTTCCATTTTTTTATAAACTAAAATTAAGGTTATTGCTAAAAACCGATGCGATATTGCACCCTGCTGTCATCATGTCCTCTGTCATTAAAAAAAATTCTTAAATCTTAATTGTCATTACTGAGAGGTTTTGTTTTTGTCAGCGATATAAATTTTTGACATTACTAAGAGGTTATTTGGATAAGTTTATCTATAAGAATTTCTAGGTGAAAAAACAAGGAAAAAAATTATTCCTAAATTAAAATTAGTTTATCCATAATTTTTTTTTTGTAGAAGCTTTAATTTCTCATATTAACTTCTTCAAAAATTAATTTTAAATTCATATATATATATATATATATATATAAATTAATTTAAAATGACAATTTTTTATTTTTCTATTTTTTTCCTGGGTGTTTCTAGACATTTACCCAAAAGAAGAAATCAGGATGTTAGGGAAACTATAACTAAATTTGTTATTTAATATAAATATTCCAAAATATAATTTTTCATTGACCTCTTCATAACATTATCACCTCCCATTATATATATATATATATATATCTTTTGGTACAGCACCTCCCATTATATAATGCAACACAATCTTGACCCTGACTTTCGGCTTTTATGTTTTCGTCAACAAGGCCTTTTTCATGACGTTATTGGGACGGAGAGGATATAAGGAAAATTATAACTAAACTGGCATTTTAGGCAGCACATCACATATTATAAATATTTTTTTTATATAATTAAAATTGATGATAAATAAATAAATAAATTTAAATATATAAATTATATTATAATTAAAATCTGTAATAAATAAATATTTTTTACTTATAAATTATATTTTAAATTTATGATAAATAATTTAATTTATATTATGATACATTATTATTTTTAATCATAAATAAATTATTTTAAAAAAAATATTGAAATTCAAGTTAGAATTAAATATATTAAAAATAATAGATTGAAAAAAGATAAAATATTTAGTTAAATTATTCAATTGATATTAAAATCATAAGAGATACTATAATATCAAATGCATGTTAAAAGTGTATTTAAATTTTGAGGATAAGATATAAATTTGAAATTAGTTATTGATATTTAGGAACAATTAAATACTTATAACTTGTTCTTGATATTAAAAGTATCATATGTATGTTACGTTAGTGAAATCCACATTTTATAAGAAAAGAATTCAAATGAGAATGAATAAGAGTAATATAGTAATATATAAATTTGTTTGACGAAAAAATCCAATAACTTCCACTACTTTAATAAATGTAGTTTAAGAGTATTATAGTAATTCAAATTTGTGTGTTAAAAATATTATTTTTCTCTTTTTTCCACTCATTTGATCTCCTCTCTCGATCTAACCCAAAGTTAAAAAATTTGCATTCATCTTCTTACTTGAAATTTGTCATCTGTCCACACTCTTTCATCAACAATTCTCATTTGCATACTTGAGTTTGTTGAGATGACTTCAAATGCGACTAAGAGAGAGAAATAATATTTTAAACAAAGAAATTTGAGTTATTAGAATACCCTTAACTATATTTAATAAAGTAGTGGAAGGATTGATTTTTTTTGTGAAACAAATTTTGGTGTAGATTCCTAACATGCTTTAACCGGAAAAGAAGTGTCAATGTGTTACTAATTCTCATATATAAATATTTAAAAAATATATTTTACATTAATCATAGCAAATTTGGATTCTCTACCGTAGTGCTACCTCACCAGCCAATAAAATACAAAGGAAAAAAAGAGAGAGAATATAAAAGAGTGAAGTTTGATGATTGAAAGGTAAAAGAAACATAGAGGAGTGTTACTTGGCGCACCCAACATTTTTGTTGGGGCACCCAACACGTAGGATGAAATGACAAAAATGTCCTTCACCCTAATAATATAAATAAAGCTATAATTTCGTCCGTACGGCACACATATCCTTCTTGTTCGTCTTCCTCTTCCTATGACAGTTCGTCTTCCTCTTCCTCTAGCGCTTCTTGTTCGTCTTCCTCTTCCTACGATGTTTCTTCTTCCTATCATCGTCGTGTTCGTGGTTGTTCCTTGCGATTCTTCTTCTTCCTCCAATTCCCACACCACTGTGATTCTTCTTCTTCCTTTAAAAAAAATGACATTTTTCTGGAAAAACCTCATACGGATAATCAATCCGTATGGTTCATACGGATCGACAATCCGTATGTGTCACGAATCGACAATCCATATGTGTCAATCCGTTTGACCCATAAGGATGGCTGATCCGTATGGTTTCCTTTTTTTTTAATATTTTTTTTTCAATTTTTCTTCTTCTAAATTTATTTTTTTTTGGAAATTTTTGATTTATCAATTGTTATTTAAATTGTTTCATAGTGTAATGTTATTTTGTAATGTTAATGAAATTTTATAATTTTTTCTGATTTATATGTTAAGTATTGATTTTATTTATAAAAAATATATTATTTATTACTAAGATTAAATTAGATTGCTAAAATTAAGATTAGATTGGTGAAACAATTAATTTTCAATATTGTTATATTATATTTGTCTAACTTTTAGAAGAAAATAAAAAAATATTTAAAAGATATTGAATTTGTTACTTATGAAAAATATTGAAATCATAATTAAAAATAATTTAAATTTGTTTGTTAAAAAAATATTTAAATGAAAATTTTTAATAATTAAAATTTGTTATAAAAATATTGAAACATAATTTTAGTTATACAATAAATCTGTTAGTTATAAAAATTATGAAACCAAAATCTAAAATTTAAAATACAATAAGATTTTTAGTTTAAAATAATGATTGAAATCAAATTTAAAAATATATTTGATTTAGTAGTTATAAAAAATATTGAAACCAAAAATTAAAATTTAAAATATGATAAGATTGTTAATTTAAGATAATGATTGAAATCAAATTTAAAAATATATTTGATTTAGTAGTTATAAAAAATATTGAAACTAAAATTTAAAATATGATAAGATTGTTAATTTAAGATAATGATTGAAATCAAATTTAGAAATATGTTAAATTTGGTAGTTATAAAAAATATTGAAACCAACATTTAAGATTTAAAATTTATTTATTAATCCATATGTTTTAATTTTTTTAAAATTTATTTATTCATTTAATTTATTTACAAAATTTGATAATTAAACAAATTTGATATTTAATTGAATGATGTATTTAAATGTTTATTATAATGATTAAAAATTAAATAAATATAATATTTAATTGAATGATATATTTAGATATTTTTTTTATAACAATTGATAATTAAATAAATTTGATATTTTTTTATATATGTAAATACTTATTAAACATGTCATTTTTATTTATAATTTATATATGTAAAAAATTAATTATTATATAAAAAATAATCATCACAAAATTTATTATGTAAATTTACATATACATTAAATATAAATTAAAAATTTTAGTATTATATATATCGACACTATTTATTTATAATATAATGTATCTATTAGCTCTATTAATTTGAATATTCTTTTAATAATGTCTTTAAGACAAGTTTCATCCCTATTAGTATGACCCATACCACCCCAAATACACTTCCAAACCGTCACAAGCAATTCCCAACATAGAGAGAGAGAAATGGCTAGCTCGGCAGAGAATCCAAATTCTTTCGTAGCACTATCACTATCACCTTGAGTCCTTGACCTGGCATTGTATTAATGCAACACAATCCTTAACCCAGACTTTTGGTTTCTTTATATTTCTGTCAACAACTTGCGTTTTACATGACGCTATTAACTAGGAGCATTGACCTTACCTTAATTTTCAATGGCTATTTTTACAATCCAATAACTTAATTGTTTGGTGTTTGTCAACTATTCGGCCAATAAATTGGACTGTTCAGATTACCTTTGAGTTCTCAAAACTTCATTTTTAATTTGAGTATAATTATTTTAAATGATTTTAAAATTTAACTTTCATAAATAATATAATTAATTTTTAACCAAATAAATGATTGGTTCGAGTAATGCACTTGGTCTCTTAAGCAAGTTTTTTATTTGAGTCAATAATATGATAACAAAAAAAAATAGAACTAATTTTAAATGAGATTTTTTTTTTGAATTTTTTTATATTTTCAAGATAATTACACTTACTATTATTCAAAGTATTTTTTTTCTTTTAAACTTGTTTTAACATCATCTTAAATATAAATGCATTTTGAAAATATTAGTATTCTTTTGAAATTAATCTATAAAAATAAAAACTAAAAGTAGACAAGTAGTGAATCAATGCGTAACCCAACATTTAGTATAAAACAAACGCATAACCAAACATTTAGATATCAATCGGAATTATCTCCCACCCTCAATACACTTTGTGAGGTGCATTAGCGTGGGACTTACTTCAACGTGTTAGAAAAAATTATACTCGAGTAAATCTGCTAAGTCGGAAGAACTATACATTAAGCAAAAACCATTAATTTATCAAAATTACCATTTTAGTTGCAAAGTTTAAGGTAATTTAGTCTGTGAAATTATTAAATTTTCAAAATAATTTCTGAAATATATATATTGTAGATTGTTGATGAAATTAATCAGTCTAAATGTCTAATAGTCACTTTTAATCAACTAACATTAGACATGCTAATGTGACACATCAAGTGTCCTACTATCACCCATGGGGCCTGACACATGACAGCCTAGTCATAAAAAAATATCGTTTTAATATAGCATGAAATTGTAGGATTTCGTACGTTAATTTAATTCCTACAATTATCAAAATTTAAAAACAATTTCTAAAATTGAAAATCATGATTCACAAGTTAATCCAATTGTCACCTTCTTCAATCAACTAACAATGTCAAACACAAATGTAGTAGGTTAAGTGTTCTACTAGCCTCCAAATTTACTCATATGTATCAGTTTGATCATAGAAATATATTGATAACGTTTTTATAGCTATAACATTCGCTTCTGTTTTTCTTTTGTAAAAAAATGTGCATTGACCCTAGAATATGCATAATTAGAGCTCCAAGAAGAAACATATAGACGCCATGTAGGACCAATCATGTAGTTAAAAAAAAGACAGTGAAAATTTGAGTGCATTTGGAAGCTTGATGGTTAATGATTTGGAAAATAATTATTGTAATTTGAGAGTTTTTTTAAGGATAAATTGAGAATTGCTATGGTACGAAATAAGTATAAGGATTTTGGTATAATTTTTTTTGGACCAATGATTGAATGAATTTGAGCACACTAATAAAGAAGAGATAGGGAGAGAGAAAGAGAGATTTTCAATAGCAGTCCTAAAACCCTCAGATTTTCAAGGATGCACAAAATATAATATGAATATTTCTTAAAAGGAAAACTTTAATATTAACAGTAATCAAAGATTAAAAAAAATTAAGAACAAAATATAATCTGGTTACACCCATTTTTTTTTGTTACAGAACAAAATATAATATATAAATAAGTTAAGTATTTAATGTCGTATTGAAAATAATAATAATATAGTGACACGTAGTTATTTATGATTTTACTCAAAAAAATTTCGTGCGGCAAAGGTTAGACAAGTTTCACATTAGATCTTCTTTAAGTGATCTTTAAAAAATCTTAGTAGTTTACCGTTCAGTCGTTCTCATTTTTAATTGTTAGAATTAAGAGAACTAATTGTATTAAGTATGGTGTGTTACGGCTAAAAAGGACAACGCATTTTATTAGAATAAATATTAATAACATTGACTGAAAATTGATTTAAATTTATTAAAAATTATCAAATTTAATGGGTTATATTTATCATTTAATGATTTTCTTTCATGATTTAGATATAAGATTCATTAAAATTGATTATTTTAAAAAAATTCAGTGAATTCCAAAAACAGCGTTGAAAAGAAAATTTGAGGTAATGTTTCTCTTCATTATATATAAACCATTGGATCTTAGTAGCTTAATTACTAGACACTTTATATTTAACATTTTTTTTATTATAAACCACTGGATCTTAGTAGCTTACTAGATACTTTATATTAACATTAAATATATGCAAATTTATGTGACATATGTTAAAAGTACACCTGTTATTAAAATATGTTTTTATATGTGTTTAATGTTGCATTGACTATGCTGTCAAAAAACCTGTTCCATTAACTATTACATAAGACTTTTTCTACTGGAGAAAGATACTACCTCCGGATTTTATATATAAAAAACAAAAGATAATATTTTTTTATTAAAAAGTAAAAGATAATATCTTCTCTGCCTTAATTAAGAATTAAAATTCAATTTTTCTTGACCACTATGAAGCATTTTTTCTTGCTGATTATTGACTGGTTTTCTCCGATTGTATATCAATTTTTCGGTTCTCTAACCGATTTTTCTTCAAGTTGATTTTATTGGTTATTTGAACCGGTCGTAAGATCAATTCACCAGTTTTTTGGGTCTGATCGGCCAATTCAGTTCGATTTTTATACTAGAAAAGGCACACAAGAAGATAAGAGAGAAAATTGTAAGAAATATGCCCCATAATAAATAAAACAAAGGTTAAAATAAAAAATATATTATATATAACAGGGCTTTACACGTAAATGATTGAACTATACTATTCATATACTTTTTTATAATATTATTTTTATCTTTTTCAATTATATTAATTATTTTACTTCGTACTTCAATTTTTTTATTATAAAAATATATAAATTTTTGTGCAAATATATATTTTTTAAAAGAATTTATAATCAAAATAAAGTTTAATTTCTATGCATGCCAATGTAAAAAAAATGACACACACAACCAATAAAAAAAAAATAAATATGACTTTTATGATGATCAATAGTATTATAAAAATTATCCACTTATGTCCAAGTGTTGGTTAAACAAATTTTCAGAATTTTTTTAGTTGTCATTTCACTCTCTTTTTTATTTTTGTAAAAATTGTGCAATAGTACAAGCATACATCTAGTTATCGTTAAATTCAACAAAATCATCATATATGTCGACAATTTGTATAATATAGAAATCTTTTACACCATCGATTAGTATATATACGATTTACTCTTAAATAAATATACTTGTTTGTTTATTTATAATATATAAAAGTTGAAATATGAATTGTGGTGTTGACATTTAAACTACTTGATTAACATAATAACATGTAGCACATCAATGGTTTATCATTTCTGTCATAACTTGGTTAAGTATTTCCCTTCCTCTCAAGCAATTAGCCACACTCCCTTCGATCAATTATTTATCTTTCTTCTTAATGTATGATTATTACATTTCTTTCATTATGGTATTTCAATTACTGTTTTGAATGAACGTTAGTGACGTATTCATCCTGGATAACCTATTTATATAATGGAATTAGACTGCTTCATTGTCTACATGTGATCAAATTAAAGCACCATATATCCACAACAATAAAATGCTAGGATAAAGAAAAAAATATATTAAGGACACTATTTTAAATTTAAATTATTATCAAAACATAATTTTAAATTACATATTACTTTAGCATAACAATTATAATATTAAAAGAAAAATATCTTGAGTTTAATGACTATATATGGTTAAAGTAAAATTTTATATAATTAATTAATCATAAATTAGTATAAGTATAACTTATAAAATAGTTATTAGAAGAGTCATTAAATTTATATCATATAGTTTGATAATAGTATAAAACTACTTTAGAGAATAAGTATTATATTGGATAATGATATATGGACATCTTGTGTTCTTGCCTAGAGAGATAAAAAGAAATAATAGAAAAAGGTGTAGGTATAAATGATGAAAAATAATATAATTTGATATAACAAGAGAGAAATAGAGGAAAAGAAAATGTTCAATAGGTATCAAATATGAGTATTCATTATTTTTTTCGCTAACCGATAAATGAGTACCCATATATCATTAGAAAAAATATAATTTGACACCAAAATATTTGTAAACATCTAGTGAGAGAGAAAAATATAAAATATAAATATAATAGGCGAAATGATGCGATATAAAAAATAAAAATTGTTAACCAAATGTTTGAAATATTGATATGTGAAAATATCACTACTTGTATCATTAGTGATCATTACTCATGAGTCATAACTATATACATATTTGTCAAATATTTAAGCGTACGCGTAACGGGGGTGGGTAAATATCTAGTAAAGAGAAAAGCTAAGCAATGCATTGCATGGGCAGCTGCAGGCGGACTACTATAAATACACATCTTAGTAAGAAATTAATATCATAAACAAGCTTAAGAAGCAAACAGCAAAGTATGGCTTTGTTTCCTGAATTACCTGTTCATTTTGCCTTATTACTCCTTTTCCTCTTTCTTGAGCTACACAACCTTTTGATTGGTGTATCATCAGCCACTTTAAGCATCAGCTCAGACAGAGAAGCCTTGATCTCATTCAAATCTGAACTGAGTAATGACACTCTTAACCCTTTATCTTCTTGGAACCATAATTCATCCCCCTGCAACTGGACTGGTGTCCTCTGTGACAAGCATGGCCAAAGAGTGACAGGCCTTGATCTTTCAGGCTTGGGACTCTCAGGTCACTTAAGCCCTTATATTGGTAACCTCTCCTCTCTTCAGTCCCTCCAGTTGCAGAATAACCAACTCACAGGAGTGATTCCTGACCAAATTGGCAACCTATTCAATCTGAGACTTCTAAATATGAGCACTAACATGTTAGAAGGAAAGCTTCCTTCAAACACCACCCACCTGAAACAGCTCCGGATTCTTGATTTATCCTCAAACAAGATTGCCAGCAAGATTCCTGAGGACATCAGCAGCTTGCAAAAGCTTCAGGCTTTGAAACTGGGAAGGAATAGCCTCTATGGTGCAATACCAGCATCCATAGGGAACATTTCTTCTCTAAAAAATATAAGTTTTGGCACCAACTTTCTCACTGGCTGGATTCCCAGTGACTTGGGTAGGCTCCACAACTTGATTGAGCTTGATCTCACTCTCAACAATCTCACTGGGACTGTTCCACCTGTTATATACAACTTATCTTCCCTTGTCAACTTGGCCTTAGCTGCAAACTCTTTGTGGGGTGAGATTCCTCAGGATGTTGGTCAAAAACTTCCAAAACTCCTAGTGTTCAATTTCTGCTTCAATAAATTCACAGGTGGAATTCCAGGCTCATTGCACAACCTCACCAACATTCGGGTGATTCGCATGGCTTCCAACCTTTTAGAAGGAACAGTGCCACCTGGTTTGGGAAATCTCCCATTTCTTCGCATGTATAATATTGGCTATAACAGGATAGTGAGTTCAGGTGTGAGAGGTCTAGACTTCATCACTTCTTTGACAAACAGCACTCACCTGAACTTTCTGGCAATTGATGGCAACATGCTGGAAGGTGTAATTCCTGAAAGCATTGGCAATCTCTCCAAGGATCTCACAAAATTATACATGGGACAGAATCGTTTCAATGGAAGCATACCCTCCTCCATTGGTCGTCTAAGTGGCTTGAAGTTGTTAAACTTAAGCTACAATTCAATCTTTGGAGATATCCCAAATGAGTTAGGCCAGTTAGAGGGACTACAAGAGCTATCTCTGGCTGGAAATGAGATATCAGGAGGAATTCCAAACTCCCTTGGTAATCTCCTGAAGTTAAACCAGATTGATTTGTCAAAAAACAAACTTGTGGGGAGAATACCTACCAGTTTTGGGAATTTGCAAAACCTGCTTTACATGGACTTATCCAGCAACAAACTCGATGGAAGCATACCTATGGAAATACTCAATCTCCCAACTTTGAGCAATGTTTTGAACCTGTCTATGAACTTTTTGAGTGGACCAATACCACAAATAGGGAGATTGATTACTGTTGCCTCCATTGACTTTTCTAGTAACCAATTGTTTGGTGGCATCCCCAGCTCATTCAGCAATTGTCTCAGCTTAGAAAATCTGTTTTTGGCCCGGAATCAGCTTTCAGGTCCCATACCAAAGGCTCTTGGAGATGTGAAAGGCTTGGAAACTTTGGACTTGTCCTCCAACCAACTCTTTGGAGCCATACCTATTGAACTACAAAATCTACATGTCCTTAAGTTCTTAAACCTCTCGTACAATGATTTAGAAGGAGTAATTCCTAGTGGTGGAGTTTTCCAAAATCTCTCTGCTATTCATTTAGAAGGCAATAGAAAACTCTGCTTGTATTTCCCATGCATGCCTCATGGCCATGGAAGAAATGCAAGACTTTACATCATCATAGCCATCGTGTTAACATTAATACTATGTCTCACAATTGGCTTGCTACTGTATATAAAGAACAAAAGGGTGAAGGTAACAGCAACTGCAGCAACATCTGAACAGCTGAAACCTCATGTACCAATGGTCTCTTATGATGAACTTCGTCTGGCAACTGAGGAGTTCAGCCAGGAAAACCTATTAGGAGTTGGAAGCTTTGGCTCAGTTTATAAAGGCCATCTAAGTCATGGAGCTACTGTTGCAGTGAAAGTTCTTGACACCCTAAGAACTGGCTCTTTGAAGAGTTTCTTTGCAGAATGTGAGGCTATGAAGAACTCAAGGCATCGAAATTTGGTTAAGCTGATCACATCATGCTCTAGTGTTGACTTCAAAAACAATGATTTTCTGGCTCTGGTGTATGAGTACCTGTGCAATGGTAGCTTGGAAGATTGGATCAAGGGGAGGAGAAATCACGCAAACGGAAATGGGTTGAACCTTATGGAGAGACTGAACATAGCTATAGATGTTGCTTGTGCATTGGATTACCTGCACAATGATAGTGAAATCCCAGTTGTGCACTGTGATTTGAAGCCTAGCAACATTCTATTGGATGAAGACATGACAGCAAAGGTTGGAGACTTTGGATTGGCTAGGTCGCTGATTCAAAACTCAACAAATCAAGTTTCCATAAGCTCCACTCATGTCCTTAGGGGCTCAATTGGTTACATACCTCCAGGTTAGAATCCTTACAACTTTTTCTTTATTAACCTTTTAATTAATTCTATTACAAATTGTGAAACATGATAAATAATTAGTATTGTTACTTGTCCAATGCAGAGTATGGATGGGGAGAGAAACCATCTGCAGCTGGAGATGTATACAGTTTTGGTATTGTGTTACTAGAGCTCTTCTCTGGTAAAAGCCCAACAGATGAGTGTTTCACAGGAGGCCTAAGTATAAGAAGATGGGTGCAATCAGCAATGAAAAACAAGACAGTGCAAGTCATTGACCCTCAGTTGCTGTCCCTCACTTTCCATGATGACCCTTCTGAGGGACCAAATCTGCAACTCAATTATTTGGATGCAACTGTAGGAGTTGGCATATCTTGCACTGCAGACAACCCAGATGAACGCATTGGCATTAGAGATGCTGTTCGCCAACTAAAAGCTGCTAGAGACTCTCTTTTGAAACTGTCTGATGAGAGTCCTAGAAGAGATACCGAGCGTTACTTCCATGTTTCAATAAAGTGAACTCTAGACTCTAGTCATGTATGTATGGTGGAAATAGAGGCATTTCGACCACCAACCTTTAAATAGGGTATTAATAAATAACAATTGTGTTTATGTTTATGTGTAACTCTGTCTCTTGTAAAACTTACTTATGACTATAAAGAAGAATGGTGGATCATTTATGGCTTACACTTTGTGCGAAAAAAATGATTATTGACACTGCTTATATATTGATTCAAGCAATTTTTTTATCAGTTAATTCAAGCATTTTTAGTTAAGTTTTGTTAGTTAAGTAGTTTATTTTGATTTACAATAACATTATTTATTTACACCAGGATATCTCTCTATTGACAAGAAAGTAGACACTAATTCTTTTAGCAAGGAAGTCTAAATTTTTATTATTATTAATATTTTCGTAATAATTAATAATATTAGTATTGTTGTTCTTTTTTATTATATTATATTATAAATTTTGTCGATAAATAATATCGGTCAAAAAAGTTGACTAATTTTTTTTCACCACTCTAACTTAGGACCTTGATTAAGAGATCTGACTTTAGTTTAAAAAAATGCAATATTAGTTTGCTGTTACTTTTTTTTTATTAATTACTATCATTGTTTTTGGTTATTATTTTATTCATCTGAGTCCAAGAAACACTAATGAATACAAATATTCTAATTATCAATGCTACGTTATTTTCATATTAATATCAGTTATATATATTTTTCTCTTGTAATCTTGATTAAGTTATGTGATAGACCAATCCTTAATCCAACGTGCATGCATCATCTAGAGTTGTTGCGCCCAGCCCAGAAGCACATCTACCATAGCTACCATCCCTCAAATGAAATTTCCTCTCGAGCCACAACACTGACATTTTTTGGAACTACATGTACATGCAGTTCTGATTATCAGCAACGACATTTTAAACAATCCCAATCTTCTGTCTCGGCCAAGCAATATGGCGTCACTGAGAATAGAAAAAAAAATTATGAAACTAAATTAAATTAATTATAGAAAACGTGCATTGGGCTAGCGGGAAAATAAAAGGAAATTAACAAATAAAGAGTGAAAACTGAAATAGGTTCAAAAGATTCGCAGAAAATGGAAAAGAGTAACGGTTTCAGTGCTTCATCAAACTCATATGTTGGCTTCAAGAGAGAAAGAAAAGGAGCCTAAATTTTTTTGATCGAAAGGAATCAAACCAAGTAACTTAAGGTTTATAAGAACTTACACGTAAGACTAGGTTAAGACACTTTTGGCCTTTGGTAGCCTAAATAGATGTAATGTAAATATAGTAATTAACCCAGAGACTTTGAACAGTAATTGGTATAAATTTTGGAAATCTATTTCAAAAGGCCAAAGTCATAAAAAAATAAAAATCTCTACAGCTGAAATTACAAGTTTTCTAATTATACCTTTCTAAGAGGACTGTTTGCTCTTAATTTCCTATATAAAAAAATTGGATTTTCTAAAACATAATACTAAATTTCAAGACAAATAAAATATTCAATAAGTCAAGACTTAAATTTTATTTAAGTTGGAAGATTTTTTCAAAATTAACTAAAAGAAATTTTTGTTTTATTGTGAAGAAGAAAAAATCCATTGATAATTGCAAGGATAAAAAATGCTAATAATTATCACAATACAAAAAGGAAAAGATGTTACATTTTGCACAAATTATATGCCATCAACCACCATTCTTCTTTACATAAGTTTTACAATTGACAAGGTTAGCGGCAGTACCATACATGACTAGAGCGATTCATTGGCCTAAAATAGTAAAGTATTTGATCATTACATGGTCAACAAAAGTGTTATTATATTATATATTATTCTTTGCGCTTATTTCAACCCGAACGTTTCAACTTGTGCACTACTAGTATTTGTCAAACATGGCTGCAAAGTGTAAAGGACCATACGGTGCCAACCATTTATCTGACTCTCTCCTATCTCGGCACAGTTCACTTTGCTGAAACATGGACGCAAGGCTTGGTATCTCTATTACTAGTAGGTGTAAGACTCACATCATCAGACTGATTCAAAAGAGTCTCTAGCAGCTTTTAGTTGACTAACAGCTTCTCTGATACCAATGCGTTCTTCTGGGTTTTCTGCAGTGCATGATATGCCAACTCCTACAGTTGCATCCACACAATTGAGTTGTACATTTGGTCTCTCTGAAGCGTCATCATGAAAAATGAGGGATAGTAACTGAGGGTCAATGACTTGCACTGTCTTGTTTTTTCAATGCTGATTGCACCCATCTTGAGAAGAGTTCTAATAACACTGTTCCAAAACTATATACATCACCAGCTGCAGATGGTTTCTCTCCCCATCCATACTCTGCATTAGACAACTAACAATACTAATTACTTAGCATGCTTCACAATTTGTAATAAAATTAATCAAAAGGTTCATAAAGAAAGAATAGAGAAACAAATTGGCATATGCATTCATTTATTATACTATTGTTTACTTAAAGAGGAAGGAAGTTATGAGGATTCTAACCTGGAGGTATGTAACCAATTGAACCCCTAAGGACATGAGTGGAGTTTATGGAAACTTGATTAGTTGATCTTTGAATAAGCAACCTAGCCAACCCAAAGTCTCCAACCTTTGCTGTCATGTCTTCATCCAATAGAATGTTGCCAAGCTTCAAATCACAGTGCACAACTGGAATTTCACTATCATTGTGCTGGTAGTTCAATGCACTAGCAACATCTGTAGCTATGGTCAGTCTCTCCATAAGGTTCAACCCACTTCCCTTTGCATGCTTTCTCCTCCCCTTGGTCCAATCTTCCAAGCTATCATTATTTTTAAAGTGAATTCTACAGCATGATGTGATCAGCTTAACCAAATTTCGATGCCTTGAGTTCTTCATAGCCTCACATTCTGCAAAGAAACTCTTTAAAGAGCCAATTCGTAGAGTGTCAAGAACTTTCACTGCAACAGTAGTTCCATGATTTAGATGGTAACATCTCTTTTTTTTTTTTTAAGCTAATTTAAAAAGGATTATTAATTATAAATAAATAGAATTTTAGAAAAATATGAGTTTTCTTATAATTAAATAAATAAAGAGATATAACTTTATTAATTAAAATAATGGTTTGAGAGAAAATAAAAATGATATTTTATTTATTTTTTTGATAGAGAATAAAATAGAATTTATTTTTATAAAATATTAAATAAAGAAAAATAAAGTAAATAATAAGTGGTAAGTATTCTAGAACGTGTTAGGTCAGACAATATCGATGCCTCCTCTTACTCTCAATTTCGTTTTTTCTTCTTCTCCTCCCAAAACCCTCTCTTTTCCCGCAGACCACCAAACTTGTCTCAGAAAAATGACGATCTTGGACTCATTCATCGTTGGATTGTCGTGAAATTTAAACACCAGGTTTGCAACTCAATTATGAGCATTCTCACGGTTGGGAATTATGAAATCATGTCAGAGCTGGGAGAAATACACTTCGCATCATAGCTTTTTCTTTTCCCGCAGAAACTCAAAACCATTCCAGTAAAACTTCAATCCCGATTTCGTTAACCGTTGGATTTTCATGAAATTTTGATACTTGGTTCACGATTCAATTCCGCACACCTTCACCGTTGGAATTTGCAAGATAATATTCATAGAGAGAGAAAAAGGAATCTCACGAAGACAGTATATAGGGAGGTTTCAATCCCTTCTCCGTCTCTCTGACGTTTGGGAACTCTATCGGAGCAGTCGGAGGAAAAACTGGAGGAATCTCAAAAAACTGCTCGAGATGCCGCTATCGCTGTTGGAAGACACGTGAGTCCACTTAGAGGTAAGAGATGAGTTTATCGCAATTGGGGGTTTGAACATGTGTAGGGATCCTTAGAGAACTAAATTTGAGTTTATTTTGGGATGCTTATTGAATTATAATTTTCCCTTTATGATTATAAATACAATATTATTGTGTTCTACGTACCAATTGATGTTCTGATGAAAATTGATTGATAAACTTGAGTGCTCTTGATGTTTTTGTGTTTTGACCCATGATTTTGATTAATTGATTTTTATATAATTGTGAGAAACTATTTCAGGAGTTTTACACCCCATGTTGTGATAAAATCTTTTGTATAAATTGTTATGTTGAGGTTATGAAAATAATTCAAACTGTGAGTATGTGATAAATTGAACATGTGACGGATTATGGAATACATGTGAACTATGAACTGTGCAATCACAACCCGACGAATATTGTAAAACCCTTTACTTTATTATAAGTAGTAAAATGTTTTTTTAATTTATTATTCTCCTTTTAATTTATCTTGTATCTTGACTAGTTTTTTTTTTTAGTATTACATCTAAGAGCATAATTTTATATTCTTATTATTTTTATTATATTTTATTTTTTAAACAATATTTATGTCATTTTACAAACATACCTTTTTTCTTCTCATTTTCTACATAATCAAATAAGATTTGAGATTTTTTTTTTGTACTTTTCACTTTCTTTCCTTCTATTCTTTTCTTCCATTTTTTTATAAACTAAAATTAAGGTTATTGCTAAAAACCGATGCGATATTGCACCCTGCTATCATCATGTCCTCTGTCATTAAAAAAAATTCTTAAATCTTAATTGTCATTACTGAGAGGTTTTGTTTTTGTCAGCGAAATAATCTATGTTTAATGTTGCATTGAGGATTACATAAGACTGTCTACTCATTAAAAAGATAAGAAGTTAATAACTACTTGCTCGTTAAAAAAAAGAAAGAAAAATACATCTTTAATTTTTATATATACTAAAGATATCTCTAACCAATACTTGGAATTTAGTTTCTTTCCATACATAAACTTCATTAAAATAAATTTTATCTCTTCTAACGAAAAAAAAAATCATTTACTAGACCAAAAACCAAACCCTGACAACATGCTTATATATGAGTTAGTGTTGATTGTGTTAATATAAGTGTATATTCTAGTTGCTTTTCTTTCATATCTATTCTTTGATTTGTTTCCAGATCTCATTAGATTGTTCAGATCCAATCTTTTTAGGGATCTATGCACAGTATTGGAAATATATACTTATATTATTCCTTCATGTAAATCAAAATATACAGTATACAGTTTCAAGTAGATTACAAATACATTATTAAAAAATTGTGTTTAGTATTGCATATAATACATGAAAAAGTTTATATAATTATGACGTTTCAGAAAAAAAGGATAGATTTAAAAATAAAATAAAAACTGAAGTAAAAATTGTAAATAAACATTTTGAATTTTCAATCTGTCAATAACTCACCTCAGCATCGGTTTTCTACCAACATATCATTCGTCAACAATATAAAATAATTTTACCAACAATACATTAAAATTAAACTCCTGAATATATACATTGCACAAACTACACAGATGCTCAATTATGTTAACAAGATAGAATAGAAATAGACTTAAAGCAGACAAGATTCATGGCTTCCACGACTTCATTGTGCAGTCTTCACTAAATGTTGCGACAAGATTCCTATGGGGATGATGAGTGACACCTATAACTTCCTTCTCGTGGACCTGCCATTAGCCAGAGAGAATTTCAATATATCATAAATAAATTCATATATCAAGATAACAACCTCAGTAGAAAAATAAGCATATTGCCTCGGAACAGAATACGAGAAAATAAAATCCCACTTAACCATACGCAATGCAGGGAGGGTTGATCAACAGAAAATAAAATCCCATTTATACATTTCATATTTCTGTCTTTCTCTCTGTTAGTTATACAAATTGTTTTATAAATTTTTGGACAAATAACATTTCTCGGTGACAAAAATACCAAAGAAAGACACACTAATTCAAAACATGTAATACGATAATACATATATAAAAACAGTATTACAATATTGATGGAAATTGAGACCAATTTGAAACAAATTTATAGATCTAATCTCTGACTAACTCAAGATACAATTACACATACCTTCATTAGATGCTCCAATTTGCCAGATTGATAGCTGAAGCAGTACATATTCCTGCATTCAATTTGCAGTTCCATGAAGAATATAACAATTTTTGGAAAGATAATTGGCAAATTAGAGATTATTTCGACAAAAAAAAATTACTGATTTGGAAAATGTCATCAAACTCACTTATGGTACTGCAAAATTAGGCTAAGTTATTGTGCTTAAGGAATATGGGAAAATATCACTCAAAAAAGTACGTGATGAAGCAGTTTACAAAATGTACTTAAAATCTTTGTCTACTGGATTAAACGAAGGAGCTGTGTCATATTATACATAAATTAGGATACCTGTCTTCACCAACACAGTAAATCCATTCTCCTTTAGGTGAAACACAGGCTGCAACAAAGTCTCCACCTTCTCTTTTACCAGATGAGAAGCTCTTCACAACCTATCAATCGTCAGAGAAATGATGATGAACTCAATTCTCATACCTTGCAATTAGATCCTAACATGCTGCTACAACACTTCATTGTAAAAACAGATGAAAAGAAACGAGAACAAGTATAGCCCAAGGTTCTCCAAATAGCACGTAAGTAAATGTCCACATTCAGCCAGCACGAATATGCAGAATTACATATATACTTATCCTTGTCAGAACAGACAATTCATTAAGAAAGACAATGCCAACATCCATAATACTAATATAAAGACACTAATGAAATAAGTATAAACAAAATAACTTCCAGTCATCCACTCTTTTATGTATACCTGTCCTTGAAGTGTCATGATATATATGGATGACGTTTTGTTACAAACAACAATGTGATCAGTATTCTTGGGGAAAATGTGAACAGAATTGACAGAAGCATCACCTCCCTAACATTCCAAAGAAATAAGAAATTAGGAAAATGAACAAATTTGCTGGGATGACATCAGAAAATTGAATAGCAAAAACCCATAATAGTAAATTTTTGAAGACACACCCTTAAAGGAGGAGGTGGCTTAAAAGTTTGTATGCAGTCTGTAGTTTTCACATCCCAGACCTACAATACGGAGGAAAAAGACATCTCATATGAACACCAGATAAACAAGGAACTTCAAGTACAATGCCAAGTAACAGACCTTGATTGTACAGTCACTTGAGGCAGTAATAACACGACTCCCATCATTTGTAAAAATTGCATCATTCACATAAGATGTATGGCCACGGAACTCTTTCAACATCTTTCCAGATTTGAGGCCATGAATTCTGTATTACAAAAAGAGGAACATTTTCACTTAACAGTTGCTAACATTTTATCAAAGCATTTCATAATGTTAAGATATAAAATATACTGCAGTAATAAAGCATTAAAGATTTGAACGAGTTGTGCCCTAAATTAAAGAATAAAGAGCAGCACAGAAATGAGTAATTTCATTTGCATCTCCTCCAATATCTCTAATAAGAATCCTCTCACAAGCTTCTCGCGCCATTGTTTGGAAGAAGAATGAAGAAGAGGCTATGAAGAATTGGAACTACAGGAACAAGGATATGTCTCACTTGAAGACAATGAAATGATGATTATATCGAGGAAAAGGAGGACCATTCATGTCCTTTCAGCTAGAAGCTTAGCCTTTCCAGATAGTTAGTATATGACAATTATATTTGGTAGATTTATTTTAGCATTTGAAAAGAAAAATATATTGCAACCAGTAACCACCATGCTTTCCTCCATTGACCGCAATGTCAACCCGACATTTGTATGGTGGATTTTAGGCTTGCTACTATCTACTAATAATAATGCCAACTTCTAATCACTTGGTCATTCATGCTCTGCTTGTTAACATGTTAAAAGAACCTTTCAAGCCAAAATTTTATGTCAGGTGAGCTAATGGACTATAAACGGTTATCTCTAACAAAACAACATTAAATAAGTAAAATTAAATGAAAAACCTTGCTGTGCTGTCAAATGAAGTGCTTAATAACTGGCTTCCATCACGGGAGAAGGAAACACTTGTGACACCTTGAGAATGAGCACGTTCAAGACGCCGTAAGCACTGACCAGTCCTAATACGCCAGACCTAAAATGAAATGTGAAATATACAGTTTTAAGTTTTACATATTAACAGTTGAGGTGAAAACATAAACATTTCCAAAAACAGCAAGTCAGCAACTACAACATCGACAAGAACTGAAGACAGCAAAAATTCAAGGAACCACAAGATAATGAGACAAAGTAGGACCATATGAAGTTATAAACACAAATCATAGAGTGAAATGGAATGCAAGATGGCCCAACATGCACAATAAATAATTTATACCACATTCATATAAATGCTCATTTTTAAAATAAAAAAAGAAAGAAAACCAAATTAAAGACATATTCATCATTAAAAAATAAAAATCAGCCTAGACACAATTACCACTAATCCAAGGCGTAATTTATAAGTCCATAACAACAGTCAAGCATAAGGGAAGAAAAAGACAGCGCAGACTATCATCCATGAAAAAAAAAACCATGCAAGACAGGAAGGTGGGACTGACTAAGCTATGCAAAATAGAGGTGACAGAGCAAAGACCAGAGTACAGAAGTTCTGGCTGCCAAAAAAAAGGAAAGGTTTGGCCAATGGCCAGAAAACACTCGGGTTGCTGGGTGGTACTTGGTAGCCAGAAAAGATGAGGGAAGAATAAGGAGGTACAAATACAGGGTGGGGTGGCTGGGTTATCTGTATGGATGAAGGGATTCTAATCCTAAAATCCTACTGTTGCAAAAAATGGAGTAAAATCACAAAAATTTCCCTACAAAAATGCGTGGCCAATGCCGTAAAAGGGTGGAGGGTGGACAAAATATGTGATTTCGCCACTGCCTAAAGTTGCAGCCACTTCACAATTTTGTCCATAAAATACCACCATCTAGATTGCAATCAGTGCAAAGCAAAAACACAATGCAACCACAAATTAAAGCTACCAGAGGCAAATCTTCCCCACATCATCACTATACTATTGTTGCACAATTTGACGCTATTCACTATTAACCCATGCTTCAAAGTCATACAATCTAAATTTCACCAAATGAATTTTGTTTGGTAGCTCAGTTCTATTTCACAGAAATATCAAAGCTATATGTGCAGTGCACACCTGAAAATATAAAATGTACAAAATCAAGGATACAAGAATTTCTTCTATAGGTTAGCTCATGCAGCCTTAAATGCAGACAAGTATTACTCACTTTAATCTTTCCATCTTGAGACCCAGATGCAAGCATTTCTGAATCTCTGCTAAAGTCTACACAAAGCACAGCATCATCATGCATCATGAACACTTCCTGCAAGTTCATAGAATCAGAAAATGTCTAAGGCAAAGACTTTTGATAAACTATAAGAAATTTCCTTTAAATCAATAGTATTAAAATTCTTAGACAGCATAAATCAAGCAGATATGTTCATAACTTCATACACTTACTGAACACAAAGTGAGCAAGAGACAGATTATCAAAACAAGACATCATATCATGAAAGAAAATACAATCACATGAAAAAAAGGTGTAATCTGTGCATAAATTTATATATATATATATATATATATATATATATATATATATATATATATATATTACAGAACCACCAATCTGTACTTATTTACAGTCAAAGTTGAAATAGTTCCCAAAATGACAACAGAGATCTGAGTGAAATATCTTTTCTACAGCTTTGAATGCAGTTATAAATGTAAAGGTACCAGAGTAACAAAAGTGTTTGGTAACCTTGGGGCTAAGTAAACCTTACCAAGGAAATATATCAGCCAAATATCTATTTCCAAATTCATCATCAACTATCACATACAAGACATTTATTTATTCTTGGCAGGTAAAGCCGTTCAAATAAAAACTCACTCACATCAGCCTGGTACTGTAGATCTTTCTTCAGCTTTCCACTTATGTAATCCCACACCTAGAAATATGTCCAAAAAATCAGGAAGAAAACTGCTGAAAATGAAACTTTAAACTCCAATTATGTATACCTCAATAAACCCATCAACTGAGCATGATACAAGAAACTGCCCATCTGGTGAAAAGCAAGCACATTCTGCATGACTTTTTGTCCCAAACTAAACAAGCAGACACAAAACATAAGGGTCAGATTATGCAAGCCTTGAAAAATAATAAGACAGGGAAAATAATGATGAATAACAAATTTCATATGAAAGAAAAATACAGAAATGGTCAGATTATGCAACCTTCAATGTGATTTGGCAGAATAAAACTAATCAAACTGCGAAACAATGCCTAAATGAATATAGAAAGCATACCTTTATCGTGTGAGAAAGAGTTGTTGGATACATGTCATCCACATCTTGTTTCATAGCAGCTGTTCCACGAAACAAATCAAATTGCGTTCCTGGAGGAAGTAACCCTGAGAAAGCCCAAAGGAAAGCATAGCTCAATCAGCTCAATCAAGATGTAAAGATATAAATTTTCCTACAAATAGCATCTTGACAACCTCTTTATTGGGCCTAACTCAACCCCAAAAGCTAGCTCATGGGGTGACGGTTGCCCTCCACTTATATATTCTATCTTGGCTTTATCTTTAGCCGATGTAAGACTTGGATTTTTTCCCAATACACCCCCTCACGCCCAGACACTTTTGGGCTTGGTGTATGGATGACATGGTGGGTAACCCATTTAATGGATCTAGGATAGGCTCTGATACCATCTTAAAATTTGGGTTTGAGCTTAACTGAACCCCAAAAGCTAGTTCTTGCGGTGAGGGTTGCCCCCCACTTATATATTCTATCTTGGCCTTATCTCTAGCCGATGTGGAACTTGGCTTTTTTCCCAATACAACCAAACATGCCTTATAAGCACTACTTAGGAAGTTATGCCATATCACTAAGCGATGCAGGACTAAACACAGCCACTCATGCCCAGCACAAAGAAGGTGTTGGAGGCTTCAATGAAGGCAGGCTTAGAGTGACCACAATTAAAGCGGCTTTCCAACAAGAAGTTTCTTTTCTGCTGATTATTATAGAAATGAAAGATGCATCATGCATGCATATAACTGAAATGTTCATTCCTAGCATCTATAAGTTGCAGAAATGAAGTAAAGGCTTTGTCCTGGCTCCCGAGACAAAAGAACAAAAAATAAATAACAGAGTGAATTGCATAGGAAACACAACAAAAGAACTTGTAAGCAGATGACCACAGTGATGATAAATCTTAATTTTCATATAAAAGTTGACCATGAAAGTAATTTAACGTGGCATCAACATGTTACTAGGCAATTACCTTGATGCTGCTGCCACTTCAAAGCCTGACCAATTAAAGCCATCAATCGGGATGGTGGCACTACAGTAACTTCTGCTGCAAGAGCTGAAAATGCAATGAAAGAGAAGTTCTTAAAGTAAAATCCCAAAATAAAAGATCAATAACAAACTGTTTGTCTGTATCCCTAGCAATGGAAGAAGAAAACTTTCATTTCCAATCAAGAAACAGTTGTTCATTAAAATAAAAAAGTAAAAAAAAAAAAATAGCATCACAACTAGATAGTAACTACTGCAAAAGTAAAGACAGAAACCTTGGGCTATTTGTGCACGTCGCTTCTCTTTTGTTGAGTCTTGATAAGCCTGTCACATAGGACATAAATCATAAAACCTTGTGCAAATAAACAAAATGAGGTCCAATAAATATCAATCCTGAGGACATAACTAGAAAAAAAACTTCATAAGTCATTATTCATTCTATAATACTCATTATTCCAAGAACAGATAATAATAAGTGTTAATGATTTTTTTTAGTCCTTGAAAATTTTCCATCAGAGTTAAAACTGAATGATGATACAATTGTAGCAAAGTGCAGAAACAAAATAGAAAAAAGGGAAAAAAGCGACAAGTTGCTTAATTTAGACAACAATCACAACATGAAATCGAAAAAAAAAAAAAGAATTACAGAATGTATTTCTAACCTCATTTGGATCAAAATAAGTTCTAACTAGGAGATGATCAAGACGCAAATATCTTTCAGGCTGCTCTTGTTTCATTACACCCATCACCTGCGTTTGCCTTAAAATAGCACGTGCAGTATCCAGTTCTCGAAGTTCAATCATTTCTAATACAATCTGCAATCATGTTAAAATAGAAATCTATTTGAAACATCACTAACTTGACTGAAACAAACAACATTATTAGAGTGTTATAAAGATCAAGGTTTTACAGAGTACAAGACAAGAGTTTATGAATAGTCAAACACTGCTGAACAACAATTCCTGAATATCACTTTATTTGTATTCGCTCAGCTCAATACTCTTTTAGCCTGATTTGTTAGCACCACTTTCACAGTGAAGGGGGAAAAATTGATTCCTAGTAGCCTACCTCATTTGGCAACTATCAAGCATTCTCAAAGACAAGTGAAATTTTTTAGCTTACTCCATTGACAAGAATTGAATCCAGATGTGGGGCACAAATAATTATTTATATTTATAGTTCAAAAATTATTATACTTTGCCATCTAACAAAATCGTTTCTTCTCAACTCACTCTTAAAATATCATTTGTGAATACAAATAATATTTTTTTAACCTAAATTGTTCCAAAATAAATTCTTTCAGCATCAATTTCTACCAAAATTAAAACACCCTTTATTCCACCCATGAGGAGAGTGGAATTAATAACTTAAATCAGTTATTTAAGTCCTTATGATTCTCTCTTTTTTGAAATAAGTTATTAACAGTTTAACACATTGTACTTTAGCCAATTGGGGGGGGGGGGGGGGGGGATCACACATGAACACAATTCTATTATTAAACTACTTATATAGCACAGAAAAATATTACAAATCCCCTAAAATTTGAACAGCACATAATTAAAAAAAAATGATTATGCACTTAAAAGCTAGTGAACCAGCTACACAAAAAGCAAATGAGGATCAACAACTCAATATCTAAAAGGGCACCATCCCAGTAGCTACTACTTGCTAACACTAACCAGCAACAGAGTTTAGGTTAGGCAGATTGATTAACAACAACATTCATCTAGGAAGATTGATTAGCAACAGCATTCAGCATTTCATATGTCAACTGCATCAATATTTTGACCCTCACCAGCCTCTATTTCAACATTTCAGCCTATCCTACCAAATCTCAACAACTCCACCCAACCTCATTGCCCAATTAAAATTTAAAGCTGTTCATATAAATGACAGGGTTTAAAAGTCGTCATAAAGTCCATACCCAGCATTTTACTTTGTGATAGAGTGAACATACACTAAACAGGGACAAGCCATAAACCAAAGTGAGTCACACGCAACACAAAATACCTGCTCATACAAATCCTCCAACTTATTCCTGGGAAGCTTGAGTTGAGAAACTTGAGGCAATATCGCATCCCATCTTCCACTATTAATATCAGCAACAAAGGTTTCAATGCTGTCAACAGTGTTCAGAGAAACCTGGCATTCGTTCTGCAGCATCTGAAAAGTCTGATGCAACGAATTCTCTTTGCAAAACTGAAGCACAATTTTGATGACACTGCGAAGGGGCAAACAGAAATTGAAAATGACACATAAATTTAAAAGAGAAAAAAGATCTATTGTGCGAAAGAACCATTAAACGAGCTTCAATTAGACGTCAAACAAAATTGAAACATGTGATTCAGTAAACGAAGAAAATTAAATTTCCCGATTTTCAAGAGTTCGCAAATGAAACTACTTACTCTCGAGCTTCAATTTCGAGCGTAGACATTGCTGCTATATCGATTGGACTTACACCAAGATGTGTGCGTAGGGTTTTAGTGCAGATTCAACGAAACTCTGTTTTATCACTTATCACTTCCAATGTTCTTCCCAGGCCATAATCGCGGTACTAACGTTATTTTTATTGGAACAAGTGAACAAACAAATCATATTTGCTTCGATCTGGGTCGGGTCAAACCCGATGACCAACATGGGTAGGGTTTTAGGCCTTGTTCTACTGCTAGACGGGCCTCCCTGCCTTAGTTGGGCTAGCCTAGCTTCTTCATGGTTTTCTTTGTATCACAAACCCCCCCAAAAAAAAGAGTTAATGATGATAAAGATTAATTTTATAATTTTTTTCTTATATATAAAAGAAGCTAAGACAATAATTATAACAGAATCAAAGGAGTATAAGAGAAGTGTTATTAGTATTTATTAACACTCTTATTATTAATATTGATTATATAGAGTGTGTTGATAAAATAAAGAGTGCCATTTTAATGAAACATTTTAATGCCTTCTTTTTTACAAGACAAATATGCCATTTCAGTATCGGAACTAATTGTAATGAATTAATAAAACATTAATTATGGGTATAACATCTAGCTCAATTAATTTTCTCAATATACAAACACGTGGCATATCAAGTAAGAAGACTTTTATTATGAGAGAATAAGATGCGTGAATCTTATCTATATTTTTACTTGTAATGTTATCAAATATAGGAAATACATTTATATACCAGTGAACTTTTGACTATGTAAGCTCGTCAATGTATTTATCTATGACTATATGATCCAAACTTATATTTATTATCCTCTTGTATAAATACCCCCTTATTTAATACTCTTCGGACATTATAATAGTAGACAAACCTACACTCATACTTTTAAATTTTTGTGAATAGAAAGACCCATATAAATGAATTATTGTCTATGTATTGTAGATAGTTTTAATGAATACTCATTAGATTTGGGTCTAATTATTTTAATGGATACTTGACTTTTGCAAGCACGTATAGCTCTTATATAAAATTAATAAAACTTAAAAGCAACTATTATGATTTTTATTTATATTACAGTGGGGGAGGCTAGGGAAAATTAAATCTCCAATTAACGGCAATATATACGAATGTCCAGTGATAGTGAAGAAGGACCAGATACAGGACCACAAAGAGCATCTAAAACTAATAATGGAGACATACAAAACAATTCAAATGACTAGGCACAACATTAATAATGGAGAGATAATGTACTATGAGAAAAGTGATGCCCAGGGAAAACTAAGAATCGGGTAACAACTATAGTATGATTATTGATGTATTAAAATAGAATTAAATTGCTTGGAATATATATCGATACAACTAAAATATAGTTTGGGATATTTTGTTAAGTTTATTATTATTTTTCATTTTTATGCTGACGCTTGTTTTTATTTTATACTATTATGCTGTTTCGTACATTTTGATTAATAATCAGTTGTCTTTATGCCTACTTTTACTTTTTTTAACGGGCAAGACTATAGTGACCTCTCTTTTTTAGGGGAAAGACTATAGTGACCTGATGATAGTCACTAAACTAGTAACAGATTTCCCTTTTATAGTATATATGTATAAATTCCTATTTTAATCTTTAATTAAAAAGGTAGAGTACAAATTAATGTAATTGATTATGAATTTTGTCTATTGATATTTTTAAAAGCCATCACTTTGATCCTTTCTTCGTTGGCGGCAGGTTATCTGGTAGATGATACGGTATGATATTTTTAGATACTAGGAATAGAAAATAATGTCAAAAAAATTATAATAATTCACACATTTAACTTACATTTTATTTTATCAATTAAATTATACTGGAACCATCTAATAATATGTAATAGTGCGGATGTAGTGAAAAATACTATAATTTAGTTTGATATAAAACTTCGTGACATATATCCTAAAATGAAAAATATATTTAAATGAAAGAATAATTATAGATTATTTTATTTTAAAAATTCAAAAATTATAATATAAATTATAGGTTATATAAAACTCCCCTTTAATCTATCATCTTAAGGAAAATTTTGCATGTGAGTCTGACAATAATGATTGGAACAAATTATTGTTATGAAAAATTTAAGGTTTTAATGTGTGTGTTTTAATCTCGATTATTTAAATATGATTTAATAATTTAAGTTTATAACACTTATTTCTTATAATAAAAAAAATCTCACAAGGAAGGTATTTGATAAAAGTTATTTTTTTATAAGTGAAAAGAGTAATTTTCTTAAAAGTTGTTGGTATAAGTGGTTCGATATTTTAGTTCTTTAATTAAGATTTAGGATTTAATCTCTAACTTTGATATGGAATCACAATTAAAAATATTGCTTTATCTCAAAATGAGGCAATTCAATGAGAAATAATTAATTGGATGTCAAATAAGAAGTCTTCGATACCTTTCGTTAAAAAAAAAAAAAGAATATAATTTTGAACCATAATTTCATACATAAATTATTAAGATTTAATAGCATCTAATTAGTTAGAAAAAAGTCATGTGCCTAATGACATTCTTACTAAAGACATCTTATATGAAAATAACCAGCAATATAAAAAAGTTACGCCCATTGTTTTCATTATATAAAAAAAATGATGACATTTATCAATGGACATTTGTCAAAAGTCAAATCTACGCCCATTGTTTTATACGTAGGGTGAGAGAAAAGATAATAACCAGCAAGAAATATACAGAACTTATATACATGATGCCAAGTAGAGAGATAGATAGGTACAATAGACAATTGCATGCAGTTAGAAAAGTCGCGATTTGTGGAAAAGTTTGTTTTGGATAATCTTTGTCTATATCATGATCTGGGGAAGCTTTAGAAATAAAAAAGAACCACCAAAGACATTATTTTGCGACCTATATATATAAAAGCAGTTCAACATACACTATCATCTAGAACTTGTGTAGTTTGAAATGAACTTTTCTTGCAAATTTATTATACTAATTATAATCTCCTTGACTTCATATGTGTTTTGCAAGGACGAATACTAGGTGGCAGTAAAAGGTTGCCTCCACTTAGTTTTGGGTGGCTTCTAGTGAGTGAAATTTATCATTTTTTGTCATCTTTCTTTCTAATATATAACCTCTTTAAGTTTTAAAAAATAAAATTTGTTAAACAATTAGTCCAATATGTTGAATGTAGCATTCAGGTTCCGTTGATGACCTTAAACCAAAATTTCCTCAGTTGAAAACTATTTTAAAAAAATGCAGGAAATAAATCTTTCATTGTTTTTTTATTCACTTCGAGAATAACTTATGAGACTTATATCAGCTATGAAGTATCGACACGGACACGTAAATACTTGTAATGTCCAAAATATAAAACGTAGACGGGTATCGTGTCAGTGTTAAATATTGACACGGATGCGTGTCAAATACCGAACACGACAAAGAACTAGAATGTCCATGCTTCATAGTATATCAGTAACCTAGCGGAGCTCAACTTAACAATTTAGCTTAATAATGTGTATTGCATACACATATACAATATATTAGATAAAATTTAAGAAAAATATTAAAAATAACTGGTACAATGACATGCGTTAAAAAATTGTAGTAAAACAACATCGATTATTTTTTTTTATAATATCTGCTGTATAGAGAGAGAAACAGAAGCAATTCTTTTTATTAATTTATTTTTGTTGGACATTTTAATGTAATTGATCTCTTTATTATGTTAAAATAAGAGTGCACGCTTGTTTTAATGTAATAACGAGATGCTCGGTTTAGGCAAATTTTGGAAGTTACATGGAAGTCAAATTTTGGAAGTTACATGGAAGTTATTTTTCAAGAAAAGACAGTTTTTTAAAAAGATAAACTTCCATCAACCGCCAACCGTTTTTTTTTTAAAGGATAAAACTTTCATAACTTCCTTCAACCGCCAAAAACCACCTGTTCTTTGATTATAAATAATCATCCTGGTTCAGAAAGCATAACATGTGAAAAACTCACAAGACCAAAACAAAACTCTTGAATTATAATCTTCTGATTTTATCCGATTGAACAATTTTGGTTGAACCCCGAAATTTGATTCAATCTGAAAGTGTTTATACACGACTTCAGATTTATCCAGGATTATCTCGATTTTCAAAATTAACCAACAAAAGATTGAATCAAATCTTTCGAGATGACGAACGATAGTTCGAAGATGACAAGCAAGTTTGCGAAGTTGGACAAGTTTGAAGGACAGGATTTCAGAAGATGGCAGAAGAAGATGCACTTTCTCTTGACAACATTGAATGTGGTGTATGTGCTGAGTACACCGATGCCGGTGTATATGGAAGGCGAAACTCTGGATCAAACAAGGAAGCATTCGAAATGGGAGAACGACGATTACATTTGTCGTGGACACATTCTGAACGGTATGTCTGACTCTCTCTTTGATATTTATCAAAATGTTGAGTCTGCTAAGGAATTATGGGACTCTCTTGAATCCAAGTATATGGCAGAAGATGCCTCAAGTAACAAATTCTTAGTTAGTAATTTCTTTAATTACAAAATGATTGATTCGAGGCCTGTTATGGAGCAATATAATGAACTGCTGCGGATTTTGGGTCAGTTTACTCAACATGATTTGAAAATGGATGAATCCATTGCAGTTTCATCTATAATTGATAAACTGTCTTCTTCTTGGAAAGACTTCAAGCATACCTTGAAACATATGAAGGAAGAGTTAACTCTGGTTCAACTTGGCAGTCATTTCATGATTGAGGAGTCGCTGAGGGCTCAGGAAATTGACAAAGTCAATAATAAAACCGTAGCAGGTTCTTCTTCCGTTAATATGGTAGAGGAAAGTGGAACAGTTAAGCAAAATTACAATGCTAAAGGTAACAAACGAAAATTTCAAGGAAATAAGAACAAAGGTCCAAACAAACAGACAAAATTGTCATGTTGGAAGTGTGGGAAACCTGGTCATTTAAAGAGGGATTGCCGGGTGTTCAAAGGAAAGAACAAGGCTGGTCCAAGTGGGTCTAATGATCCTGAAAAGCAACAAGGTCAGATTGTAGTGAATAATTTTAATTCGAATACGAATTCAAATTATGTATCACTAATATCTGATGCATTCTATGTGCAGGATGATGACGTTGCTTGGTGGTTTGATTCGGGAGCAACAAGCCATGTGTGCAAAGATCGTCGTTGGTTCAAGGAATTTAGACCAATCGATGATGGCTCTATTGTGAAGATGGGCAATGTTGCAACTGAACCAATCCTAGGATTAGGTTGTGTGAATTTAGTTTTTACTTCCGGAAAAAGTTTGTATTTGGATAATGTCTTATTTGTACCTGGTATTCGTAAGAACTTATTGTCTGGTATGGTTTTAAATAATTGTGGTTTCAAGCAAGTACTTGAAAGTGACAAGTACATCTTGTCAAGACATGGTTCGTTTGTTGGATTTGGTTATCGTTGTAATGGAATGTTTAAATTAAACATTGATGTTCCTTTTGTTCATGAATCTGTTTGTATGGCCTCGTGTAGTTCTATAACTAATATGACAAAATCAGAAATTTGGCATGCTAGATTAGGACATGTTCATTACAAAAGATTAAAAGATATGTCAAAAACAAGTATGATTCATCCTTTTGATATGAACATTGAAAAATGCAAAACTTGCATGTTGACCAAGATCACTAGGAAACCTTTTAAGGATGTTAAAAGTGAGACTAAAGTCTTAGACCTTATTCATAGTGATTTGTGTGATTTGCATGCTACTCCATCATTAGGTCATAAAAAATATCTTGTTACTTTTATTGATGATGCATCAAGGTATTGTTATGTATATTTATTAAATACAAAAGATGAAGCTCTTGATAAATTTAAAATTTATAAGAAAGAGGTAGAACTTCATCAAAATGGGCTAATCAAAACTCTTCGTACGGATAGGGGAGGTGAGTATTATGATCCGGTTTATTTTCAATCTACTGGAATAATACATCAAACTACAGCTCCCTATACACCACAACAGAATGGTGTAGCCAAAAGGAAGAATAGAACCTTGAAAGAAATGGTGAATTCCATGTTATCCTATTCGGGTTTAAGTGAAGGATTTTGGGGTGAGGCTATGTTGACAGCCTGTTACTTGTTGAACCGAATTCCTAACAAAAGGAATAAGGTTACCCCATATGAACTTTGGCACAAAAAGACACCAAATTTGAGTTATCTCAAAATTTGGGGATGTAGGGCTGTAGTCAGGCTTACAGAACCTAAAAGGAAAACCATAGGTGAAAGAGGTATAGATTGCATATTTATTGGATATGCTGAACATTCTAAAGTATATAGATTCTATGTGCTAGAATCTAATGATTCTGTTGCTGTGAACTCGGTTATAGAGTCACGGGATGCTATCTTTGATGAACAAAGGTTTACATCTATACCTAGGCCAAAGGACATGAATTCCATGTCGAAAGTCTCAGTTAATATTGAGGATATACCTTTAACTAGTACTGAAACTAGAAAGAGTACGAGAGTAAGAAAAGCTAAGTCATTTGGTGATGACTTTCAACTCTATTTGGTTGAAGGGTCAAGGAATGATATTGAATTTCAATATCAATATTGCCTTAATGTTGAGGAAGACCCAAAGACTTTTAGTGAAGCAATGGCTTCAAGGGATGCTGTATTCTGGAAAGAAGCAATCCAAAGTGAGATGGATTCCATCATGCAAAATAATACATGGAAATTGGTTGACTTACCTCCTGGATGTAAGCCATTAGGATGTAAGATGATCTTTAGGAGAAAGATGAAAGTGGATGGTACTGTTGACAAGTACAAAGCCAGATTGGTTATCCAAGGCTTTAGGCAAAAGGAGGGTATTGATTTTTTCGATACATATGCTCCTGTTGCTAGGATATCCACTATTAGACTGTTGTTAGCACTTGCTGCTATCCACAATCTGATGATTCACCAAATGGATGTGAAAACTGCATTCTTAAATGGTGAATTGGATGAAGAGATATACATGAAACAACCTGAAGGGTTTGTTATGCCAGGAAATGAAAATAAGGTGTGTAAACTGATGAAATCTCTTTATGGCTTGAAACAAGCGCCTAAGCAATGGCATCAAAAATTTGATGAGGTTGTGCTGTCTAGTGGTTTTGTTATAAACCAAGCAGATAAATGTCTATACAGCAAGTTTGATACTCATGGCAAAGGAGTTATCATTTGTCTGTATGTAGACGACATGTTGATCTTTGGTACCGACCAAGATCAAGTTGATGAAACTAAGGCATTTTTGTCTTCTAAGTTTGATATGAAAGATATGGGGGAGGCGGATGTGATCTTAGGAATAAAGATCAAACGTGGAAACAATGGTATTTCCATCTCTCAATCACATTATATTGAGAAGATATTGGAGAAATTTAATTTTAAAGATTGTTCTCCGGTAAGTACTCCCATTGATCCTAACCTGAAGCTATTACCTAATAAAGGTGTAGCAGTGTCTCAACTTGAATACTCAAGGGCGATAGGATCACTCATGTATGCAATGATTAGTACTAGGCCTAATATAGCTTATGCTGTTGCTAAACTCAGTAGGTTTACAAGTAATCCTAGTTCTCATCATTGGCAAGCTATGAATAGAGTATTCAAGTACTTAAAGGGAACCATTGACTATGGTTTGACATATACTGGATTTCCTTCGGTTATTGAAGGTTACTCTGATGCAAGTTGGATAACCAATATGGAGGATTATTCATCCACAAGTGGTTGGGTATTCCTCCTTGGAGGAGGTGCTATCTCTTGGGCATCCAAGAAACAGACCTGCATTACAAATTCAACAATGGAATCTGAATTTGTAGCTTTAGCAGCAGCTGGTAAAGAAGCTGAGTGGCTAAGAAATCTAATCTATGAGATTCCATTGTGGCCCAAACCTATACCTCCCATGTCTATCAGGTGTGATAGTCAGGCAACTTTGGCTAAGGCATATAGTCAAGTGTATAATGGGAAGTCTAGACACTTGGGTGTTAGACACAACATGGTTCGGGAGTTAATCATGCATGGTGTGATATCAGTGGAGTTTGTGAGAACTCAGCATAATTTGGCCGATCATTTAACCAAAGGGTTAAGTAGAGATCTCGTAAAAAGGTCGGCTGTGGGATTAGGATTAAAGTCCATCTGAAATCTCTTATGTTAAGATACCCAATTCCCATCTAATATGACATTAGGTGCTGAATTCAATGTGGAAAGCTTAACATGTAGAGATTGGAACACATCATCGAAAGTATCCCAAAAGGAATGTGTTCGGTTCTGTAAGTTAAGGAGGTTGAAGTATAACTTCTCAATGGTTCTTTTGAAAAATTGCATTTACAGGTGCAAGAAAGAAAAGGACTACCTATATAAGCATGAAGTTTAGCCGCTTCAAGAAGCTGGGACTTGGCTTTGATATGCTTATGAAGGATAGGGACACAGGCTAGTAAAACTAGTGTCGAGAAAGAGTAATGTTATAAACTATTGTGCAGATTATCTTCATGTATTCATTATGAATAGAAAGGGTTCAATCCTTAGTGACACCCTGATATTCGAATATTTGAAACGTGTAATTTGCTAAGATGAAATTCAATCGTCACGATATTTCATCTATGCAGTAGTTTGTTGTATGTTATGACTTTGGTGATTTGATCGGTAATTACACTAAAATGGGGGAGGTCTGTTGGACATTTTAATGTAATTGATCTCTTTATTATGTTAAAATAAGAGTGCACGCTTGTTTTAATGTAATAACGAGATGCTCGGTTTAGGCAAATTTTGGAAGTTACATGGAAGTCAAATTTTGGAAGTTACATGGAAGTTATTTTTCAAGAAAAGACAGTTTTTTAAAAAGATAAACTTCCATCAACCGCCAACCGTTTTTTTTTTAAAGGATAAAACTTCCATAACTTCCTTCAACCGCCAAAAACCACCTGTTCTTTGATTATAAATAATCATCCTGGTTCAGAAAGCATAACATGTGAAAAACTCACAAGACCAAAACAAAACTCTTGAATTATAATCTTCTGATTTTATCCGATTGAACAATTTTGGTTGAACCCCGAAATTTGATTCAATCTGAAAGTGTTTATACACGACTTCAGATTTATCCAGGATTATCTCGATTTTCAAAATTAACCAACAATTTTTGCAATGACAATTAACAATGAAGATAGAACCATATCACAAACAACAGTTATTTATTCTTTCAACCTTGTCTCATTTTTCAAAAGAAAATGGATCCACATATGGATACTCATATATCAAACATCTATTATTTTTTTATCACAAATCATATCATATATTATATCTATATTTTCTTTTTTTCTATGTCCAAGTGCCATCTAATATGTTGGGTCATGGTTGTCATTAATTATTATTCAAAACAAACTATGATATCAGCTGGAGAGAGAGAGAAATGTGGATTGGCTCGGTGACTTCTTTATAAAGAGTGTTCAACAATCAACATTTCTAGAATACCATCTAGCAAGCATAGAAACTTTGTGGCTTGAAATGGATTTTTTCATGCAATCTTTGTTACTTACTTTGCTCACCTTGGTTGCATCTATCTTTGTTTTGCAGAAAAGAAGAAAACTACTAGTACTAGGTAGCACTAAAAGCTTGCCCCCAGGTAGCTTTGGGTGGCCCCTAGTGGGTGAAACCTACCAATTTTTGTTCAACAAGATTGAACATTTCCTTCAAGAGAGGGTTCAAAAGCACTCCTCAGAGATCTTCCACACACACATTCTTGGAGAGTCAACAGTAGTTCTTTGTGGCCCTGGAGCAAACAAATTTGTCTCCACCAATGAGACAAAGCTTGTCAAGGTCTCGTACATGAAAACTCAGCGCAGGTTCTTCATCATTCCTGATCAAAGACATGCACCTATGCCAAAACCAACACAAGAAGCTGCATCTGCTGCTCCTGTGAAGATCTTGGGGATTCTGAAACCTGAGGGAATATCTAGGTACATGGGGAACAAGATTGAATCCACCATGAACCAACATTTCATTACACACTGGGAAGGAAAAAAAGAAGTGAAGGTGTACCCCTTGGTGAAGGCCTTTTCCCTTACACTTGGATGCCAATTCTTCTTAGGAATTGATGGACCAAAATTTGCCAGTGAGTTTGAGAACTTGTATTTTGGTATCTATTCTGTTCCTGTGAATTTTCCAGGCTCCACATACCATAGGGCACTGAAGGCTGCAGCTGCTATAAGGAAAGAGATCCAAATTCTGATCAAAGAGAAGATCGATGCTTTGTCCAAGGGGCAAGTTGTGGATGACCTAATAGCACACGTAGTTGGTGCTGAGCAGGATGGAAAATATGTGCCAAGACTTGAAATAAGTAACATCATCATGGGGTTGATGAATTCCAGCCACATGCCAATAGCTACTACCCTGGCTTTCATGATCAAACACATTGGACAGAGGCCTGATATCTACCAAAAAATCTTATCCGGTAATTTAAGATACTAATTGTATATAACATAGGACAAAATTTAAATACAGCTTCTTAGCTACTTTTAGTGCAGCTCTCTAATCAGAATTGGAATTCCAACTTAATGACTTATAGTAACTTTTTACCTAAATCTTTAATATGCAAATTGCTGACGTGAAATTCTAATTTTAATCAGAAAACAATACCAGAAATAGCTAAGAAACTGCATCTAAGTTTTGTCTGTGGAAAATACTGTAGCTATTTTAAGGTGGTGTGAGATAAAATATGATTTTGGGTTTAAGCCAGGAGAGTATAGTTTGTGTTTTTGGCTTTTCTTTTTGGAATCAAAATGCAAGATTCTGAAACAAAATAAGGTTGACAAACCACATAGCCAAAATGTAAGTGGCAGTGACAAATAAGGCCCAACAGAATTATGTGTGCTTAATTTTCCTTTCTAAAAAAGGCTATATATCTTGCTTACTTTTATTTGAATCAGAGCATGCTGATATTACAATATCCAAAGGATCCGGTACTGCACTAGATTGGAACAGCATACAGAAATTGAAATACACATGGGCTGTTGCACAAGAGACCATGAGACTCTACCCAACTGCACCAGGTGCATTCAGAGAGGCAATAACAGATATAACCTATGAAGGTTTTACTATTCCAAAGGGGTGGAAGGTACCTTGATAAAGAAAGATTGTTAAGATATTAATTGATACATGTAAATTAAATTTGTTACTAACTTCTTTATTTGCATTTATTTTCAAAGATCTTTTGGGCATTTATTGGAACAAATAAGAATCCAAAGTACTTTCATGAACCTGAAAGTTTTGATCCCTCAAGGTTTGAAGGGAATGCTCCTGTTCCATACACTTGGTTACCCTTTGGAGCTGGACCAAGAACTTGCCCTGGAAAAGACTATGTACGGTTTGTGGTCCTCAATTTCATTCACATTCTCATAACCAAGTTCAAGTGGGAAGCTATACTTCCTGATGAGAAGGTTTCAGGTTCTTCGATACCTATCCCAGCAGAGGGAATTCCTATACGTCTTCATCACTACTAAGTTTTCATGAGTGCATATATTGCGAAGTTTGAAGAAAATCTTTGGGTGTATAGTTTATCTATCAGTGCAGATTACATGGAGAATATGACCAATATCATAATAAAGGTGACAAATGCCCCAAAGAAAAGGTAAAGTTGGTTATACGATTATATGTCTAAATGTAATGTGTTGATAATGTAATAAGAATATTCTCAATGTATTCTAGTCATTTTCTAGAGGGAAAAAAAGTGATGTTAAGTAGCTATTATCATTTAACAATATTAATAAGTCATGGTCCATCCGTACGTGCAAAATCCTATTAATAAAAGAGATGTTCATATCAATCAATATGGTCCCAACCCACCTGAATTTGATTTGTTATTGAAAGCAGCGTGATTAATTAGTGTAGTCAACTAATAATCGAAATTCATTGGACAGCGAGATACTGGACCACAAATTCATAAACCAAAAGCGACAACGCACAACACCTCAGACAACCCCTCAAAGTCTAAAACCATGCATGCATGACGACAAGGACGATAAGCGCGCGCACACACATTTTGTGGGGTTCCATAAAATTATGTCTTAATTAATATCTTCAAAACATGTAAAGAAGAAAGAACCCGCTACATTTATTGATAACTCTTTGTATAATATGAAATTAAGTAATTTAGTTATTAAATTTTTTAATATTAAAATTGATATAATTTAGACATTTGTTGATATATATCGAATAATGAATATTGATTTATATTTTAAATAACATATCTATCACAATAAAATAGAACGATTAAATATCAATTAGTTTTTAGTTTACATGAAATTTTATAAGCTAAATTTATTTTATAAAATATTTCAAAATGATTAGATTACTTAATCTCATTCTATATATATTTTTTTGTCATCATAACATTAATGTAAAGTATCTATCAATTTTGCTAATCACTAATCTCTGTCAAGGAAACTTGATTAGCTATTATTAGTGAAGTCATTTTTTTAAATTACATTTTTTTCATCCACAAAATTCGAATTCAAAATCTTACACAAGAGGTTTGAATCAAATATGCCTCAGATCAATGATTTATTTTTAAAGACGTATTGAGTGAATAGTTATTATTATTATAAGAAGTAATATATATATACCCACACGAGGGCTATCATGTGAGAATTATTCTTATGAATAGATTTTTTTTTTCCTATATTTCAAATTATAAGGGTAATTTATAATTGTACATGTGTATTATGTTTAAAAATGTTACTAAAAAGTTAACACTTGTGAAGGCCATGGATCTAATCAAGAAGAAACGATGGTCTATAAACACTCCTTAGCCTATGTCTAACGCTTCGGCCAAGTAGTGCAAGAACCCACGGGCATCCCATCTAACCTCAATGAATGCTTCCACTTGGGGAATTATCGTCAGTTCTCCAATGTCCAATTGACCAAAAGGACACCCCCACCTGTTGATTCTATTCAGGCACAACAATTACTACACCACGCCCTTTACAAGGAAGAATTCAAAGATGAAAAACCATATGTATTTTGTGGTGTAAGAGTGAAGGAAAATAAGGGATGGGAAAACGGGAGACAGAGAGAGAGAAATGAAATGTGATATAAATATCATTGTAGAGAAAAGCTATAATAGAGCCTCTGCATCATATTATTGAACCATATTATACGGTCAATACATGTAACATGTAACGAATGAACTACATGCTCCCTAAGAACAAATTCCCCAATGCCAAATCACTGTGGAGTAAAAGAAGAAAAAAATAATATCAACCCCTATTCTAAGATATCATAGAAATGCAGCTGAAATGGATGCTGCTGGGGTTTCTTCTAGTCTTCTGCTATGTTAGAATTCTAAGTAATTCAAAGCACTGCATTTGAAACCCCGTAACCATCACGATGAGATTTCTGCCATCTCCATGCAACCTTCAAACTCTGTTGAAGATCAGTGTGCTTAGCAGTCCAATTCAATTCATGTTTGATCTTTGTAGGGTCACTGTACACCTCAGCATAATCGCCAGGACGACGTGGAAGGTAGTCTACTTTAATGTCCACCCCTGTGGCCTTTTTACAAGCTTCCACAAACTCCTTCACTGAACTACCTGATAAACATAACACCCCGTGAGAATCTTGACAACTAAGGAATGTGCTAAACTATTTTACTACAAAGAAATTTACAATGGTTTAAGAGCATTTTCCAGTTCTATTTTCCGTTTTTACTTTATTCCTTGTTTTCAGATGTTAATACAGAAAACAGTGAAAACAGTGTTTTATTGTTTTAGGGGGCGTTTGCTAGTGCTTTTATTTCTTGTCTTCATTTGCTGTTTTCATTTTTAATTACAAAAAAGACACCTTGTTTTCAATCTGTTTTCAAAAATTTGTACAAGAAACACAGAACAATTTTTATTTTTTTTGTTATTTCTCTACCTCCTGTACAAATCTTTAAAAACATGAAACGGATTTAAAACAAGATGGCAAGTTTGGTAATTAAAAAGAAAAAACAGAAAATAAAAACACAAGTAAACACATTTCTCTACCCCCTTTCAATATTTACACTTTTTCCTGTATAAATTTCAAGAAGCAGGAAATAAGTGAAAATATATATATATTTTTTCAGAATTAAACGACCCCTAAAGTGCTATTCATGATCAAAGTTTTTTAACCTACCCTTTCCAGTGCCAACATTGTAGAACCCGACTTTACTAGGTTGCGCCTTTTCCAGAGCTTTCACATGAGCATCAACCAGGTCAGTTACATCAATATAATCTCGTACACAAGTTCCATCAGCCGTCTTATAGTCTGTTCCTCTTACCTGCAAAGAGGCAGCACACAATGAGCACACTTGCAAGTACTACATGAAATGAATTCAATAAAATTGGACAAGTTTATGACATAATCATCTAGACCATTTGAGCAAGTTGTAAATAATAAGTATAAGAAGCCATAGATGTAGTATTCTTCAACGTGATTGGCAGGAAACTTAGGACTAAGTCAATATCTTATATGAATACTAAGCAATTACAAATTAAACACATAACAGCTCGAGTTTTTCACTTGCAAGAAAAATATGAACATTATTCTGATGTTGGAAAATTCAGTTAAACACTTATATTCTAGACTAAATGTATGGAAAAGAAAAGTAGAAGATTTATCAAGACTTTGATGGTTCTAAAAATATTACGGCCTAAGCTAGTTGCCCCATATTGGTTCAATTCCTCTGAAAATGCATAATATATGCACTGCAATCTCCTTAAGAAGAGCAATTTCCGATTTTTGTAATGAAGTGTAATGAAATAGAATGATACTAGGTTCTATTGTTTGGTATTTGAAATAGAATGGGATGGAATGGAACTTGAATGAATGCATTTGAATCCATTCCATCCAATACTCCTGTTTCTAACCCTCTAATTTGGGGGGAAGGGGAAGTGTTATGTGGGAGGAACTAGGGCTTACTTTTCTCCCAATTCCAACATATCTAAAGTCTAAACAATGAAGTGATAACTTTATTCCATTTAAGCCCATTTCGCTCCATTCCATTCTATTTCACTTATCATTAAATATCCAAACATAGCCTGACTTCTACTAAGAATTCCTTTTTTGCCATAAGCATAAATGAAATGGGCATACCTTTATACCAGGTACAATACCACGAGCAGCATCAAAGCAGGCACCCGATATTCGACCTTGCTCTCGCAGTTCGGGCCTAGGAGCCTCACCCAATCTTCCCTCGGGGTCTGATCCAATCACATTGAAGTATCTGGTGGTTTCCCAAAGAAAAGTTATCAATAATTACCAGCATAGATAATTCTAAAACATCATCAACTTCCAATGATTGGCTATATTTCATCCATAGTCAAACCTCAAACTGTATATGTATCAATAGTCCAAACAACATGAGGTAGACAGTTTTGTAAAACCAACGAATCCAAATACAATAATGTCTTTTTTTTGTGTGTTTTCCACACATAAAGGAACATGTCGGAAACTCCATAATTTTCCCCAACTATGCATTGATTAAATGGATCATTTTGCATGGTTTCCATATATTTCAGATATAGTAAGAATCACTTACAATTTTTGAAACAAAAGGGCAAATGGAATACAAATAAGATATAAAAATCTGTTTAAAATGAAGGGAAAAGTAAATCCAAAATACAAACCTCAGAATCATTACTGCCATTTCGGAGTTTTTAGAAAAATCAAGAATAATATCTTCTGCCATCTTCTTGGCTTTCCCATATGGATTTATTGGGACCTGATATATAGAAATAGAACATCAATTTTAACACTAAATCTCCTCAAGCAGTAAAGTCAAATCAGGATGCAATGAAAAACAAAATGTTCTCAACCAACCCCCATAATTCAACTATCCTTAGATTCCCACCTGCTTTGTCTCTTCTGTAATGGGCATCTTCTCAGGTTCCCCGTATGTTGCACATGTACTGGAATATATCAATGTCTTCACATCATGTTTAGCCATAGACTCCAATACCAACAAGGTGTTTGATGTAATATTGTGATAATACCTGGCAAACATGCGAATTAGAAATAAATTAAATCTATAAAGTAAAACCACATTTGGTCAATCCAACACTAAATTACCATTCTCATAACAACAATTTGTCCAACTCTCAACAAAATCATATCTAATTACAAAGAATGGCAATAGCAATAGCATAATGCATTTCATAGAGTAGCAATAGCAAAAATAGGTGCACTCAAACGAAAAATATCCTCTAGATAAAGATGATTTTCAAATGGTCCAACTTGTCTATTACTAGTCTGGTATGCATTGCAAACATTACGTCAATAAGAACAACTATGGTTTGTCTTTGAAGCTCTTATCCATAATATTGAACAGTAAATAGAAAAATATATTATCTTGCATCACAGTTTGTGCGACTCAATGCGTGACTTTATTGGCAAGGCCAAGACCATAATAGAAATCTCTGTGCCAGTTCAAATAATGTTTAAAATGTCAATGTGTATCTAAAAAGAAAATGTGATTTGTGGTACTAAGATATAGATGTTGAAAATTAGAAACTGAACACAAGTGCCAATTCCACAACTTTTTGAGCTGAGATAAATGTGACGAACAAAATCTAGAAGTGCTTACTTTAGAGGATCACCAGTGCTTTCTCCCACATATGCAACAGCAGCAAAGTGCATCACGGCATCAAATTTATTCTCCAAAAATATTTTATTAACCTGATAACCGGTCGAATAAACAATCTTTCATGGACCTTCCCCATGCATGCCATTAAAATAATAAAAAAGAAGTGACACCAAAGTATTTATTGTAACAAAGTGTGTAAGCATACAGATATTGGATCTCCCAAGTCAGCATAAATAAATTGAAGCCTTCCAGGTTCTGGAAATAAGTCTTGAAGAACCTTGATGGCCCCCAAATTTCCTCGTGACAGATTGTCCTGCCAGAAAAAAAAATATTATGTATTTAGCAACCACACTGATCAGTGCATTTAGCTTTCACAGAGAATCATTATGAATTGACATACTACTATGGTGACACGATAATTCTCTTTCAGAAGTCGTAGAGTAGCATGTGAACCAATATATCCTGCACCCCCTGTTACTAAAACATGAGTGACCCCAGGTTCGTGAACTGCAAACTGAAAAGGGGGGAGAAACAGAAGAAAAAAACGAATTAGCAATAGCTAGATGAATAAAAGAGAAAAAAGTATAGTTGACTTATTACGTAAGAAGATTGAGCGAGAGAAAGAAGAGAATTATAACTGAAAACTACTATGCAGTAGGTCTCTCAAATCTCAATGGCCTAATAAATGTCTCCAGTCTCTTTTATGAACACACAAATTCACAATGAAATAAAATATGAAAGATTATAGATGTCAAGAGAAAGCATTATATTCATGTGTAACAGGATTTATACCTAAATCTCCCAAGTCTAATTGTTAGGTACAAATGTATTATAACATCAACTACAATAAACAATATAATCTAATCTACAGATACAGGTCATACAACATACATAACCCATGCACTAACATATGTAGGTTGACCATGGTAATGGTGTATGGCATTTTAATGGTATCAATGGTATAGGGATTACCGGACTAGGGGAATTCAAAGATGGAGACTGCTTGATCATGATTATGCATAGTGTAGTTAATGCCGCAGCAAGAAATACTTTCCCAACAAAATTGCCCTTCCTTTTTGGATCTGCATAATCCATGCCTAAAGGACAGAAAAACAGACACTACATTTTAATACATCAATTACATGGTGGGGGGGGGGGGGGGGGGGAGGATAACAATTGATGAATTCACAAACAGCTTATGTTGTCAATTCATATACCTGCACCCAGTCTATCCTATAGTCAAGTGTTAAAAAAGGTAAAGCTTTCCAATAATCTAATCCCATTTTCAAATTGATTAATACTTTAAGCAACCAAACTTCATTCAAGGGAAAAAAAATAAGAACGTTGATCATACTACCATTCATGATCAAATTTAGAGGACAGAATCATACCTCCCATTGTTGTAGCTCTGGCTGCCCTTGACTGATTTCTGGACCTGCCAAAATTTAGCATTTGCAAAATCACTATTGTTTAGTGTGTTGAATGAGATCTTATTCCTTAATATCAATAATCAAATTAAGCTTCACTCCCCAGACAGATCTTGAGAGACATCCTGCAGTTAAAATCACACCACATGAGATATTTTCTCCTCTAGAATGCGAACCAACCCAAAGAAGTAAAAAATGAAAAGCCACCAAACAAAAAATTTTAAAAACAAGCAAAGGGTTGACCCCAGAAAACACAGTAAAGTAAAAATAATTAAAAAGGATAAACATTAAAGCAAAAATAGCAAAAAGGAGGGGGCAAATTAAGCCAATGAAAAAGATAGAATTCAAATAACCACAATATTTTTTGCAAATGAAATTAAGCCACTGCAATTCACAAATAAATTCAAAACTGAAACATCGTCAACCATAGAGAAGACATAAAAAATTCCAAGATCCACATTAAACAGTACATGAACGAACCAATCAAAAATTTAAAACACACACCCAAAGCTAAAAGTTAGGCGTAACTCATTATTCACGACACTAACAAAAGACATGCAAACCAAATTGTTTCTCAGAGCATTAAACGCGAATAAGGAAACAGGGAAAAAACGAACCCCCCAAGAGAACCACATTCCCATTTAACAACTCAATGAGAAAAAGCTGCAAATTTTGAACAATCCCAGAAGACTCCACAGTTTTAAGATACAACACACAAAAGCGAACAAAAACCCATCATTAACCGTTTCAGCTCAACCACACTTCAAAACAACCCAACATACAAAAATTCAGGATCACACAAAATTCCCAGAAAACAAAAACGAATTCTAAGCTTAAATAACAAAAACGAAGTCCTTCATCAGAACCAGACCCCAAGCCGCAATCATAATTACCTCAAAGGAAAAACAATGAAAAAAAAAAGACACGAGCTTTCACAGTTACCCACAAGATCTTAATAGAAAAGAGAAAAAAAAAATTGAAGAGCTACAAAGAAGAGGAGAAAAATGTGTACCAGAAGAGAAGACGGTGGAGAGAATAGTAGAAAATGGAAAGAGAGTTGCAAACGAATATGGAAGGGTCCAAAATTGAAGGGTGGTCTTGAGAGCCTTGAATATTGATGAAGAGAGAAAGAGTGGCGGAGACTTCTGTGTGTGCAGTCCGTGTTGTCGAAACGTTAGAGGGAGAGAGAAGAGAGACTGATCCGACCCTGAATCAAAGGAACAACAATACAATGAAGCACGACACTTCATTCCCTTGTCGCGCGTTGTCAGACACCGACACAACACAACACTCTACCACGTTGTTCTATATTTTAGATATTAGAGATGTTCAGGTGTCCGTGTGGTGCTTCATAGCAACAATATCATAGGACTTCTTTTTTGTTTTTTGTTTTTTTATTTCTTTAACTATATTTGTTTTTAAATTAATAGTTTAATTGTAGAAATTTTACAGGTAATTAATTAATTAAAATTTATGCTAAGTATGATTTGTAAGATAAGCAGTAGTATAATAAATTTGTTATTCATAATAGCAAGCTATTAGAATTGGTTAAAAAGTAAAGGTTTCTTAATTTGTGTAAAAATCAAAGAGAGGTTATCTACAATAACTTACACATTAGTTCAATTAATTGAATCATATCAATTAAATCTTATTTAATAATGAAGGATTTGAGTATTAATATAAAACCTAAGTTTGATCATCGTTATCATTGTGTAAAAAAATGTGATTGGATCATTCATACTGATCATATATAAATTATTTACTCTTCAAAAAGCTTTTAATTTAATATTGTTTGTATAAATTTTTTCATAAAAAAAAACTAAGTAATAATCATGTTATATATAAACTTTTTAAAAATAAGTATATAAAAATAATTTATAATTAGTTAATGCTGTAAAAAAATTATTGTGACAATTGGACTCTAATTTTTAAAATAATTATTATAAACTTTAATTGTTTTACCATATATTATAATTTATAATGGGGTGAAAAGTAATTTTTTGATATATTTTAATTGAGTTGTTAAAAAAAAATAACAGTTACTTATTAAAAGGGTTGGTCTTTTTGAGCATCCAATGATGTGGTAGCACTTGTTGCGTACTATCTGCATGGCATCATGTCATCATTCATATGGGACAGCGTTTTTCCACTTTGGGACCTAAGTGTCCCATGAAACTAACTTTCTATCACCACCGGTTTCTTTCCATTGCATCGCCCATCTTTCTTCATTTCAAATTAATCAATGATTAATGATGATATATTAATGTTTATGACTATTCTTCAAATAACCATGTTTGCTTGTTTGTTAACTTTTGCATTGATTATGTTAGTTATTATTATGTTGATTATGGTATGACAAATGCTACTAAATGCATTTAAAGTGTTAATTAAGAAATTTAAAATAAAAATATTTTTATTTGTAGACAGAAAGTTATATTATTTATAATTTTTTTTATATTTTTTATAATTTATATAATAAATATTTTTTAAATTTTTTTTAACTAATGTCTTAACTACATTGGTTAATAATACCCTTATGCTATTAGTATTTATATTAGATGAACCTCTACTAGCTAGGAAAAAAAACTTGTCCATGGAAGTTTGGATGAAGAAATATCTCCGTACATCAAAGAAAATTTATAGCCCTCACTGAAGGTGAAATTTTTTTATAGTAACCATGAAGTTTTAGGTTCGAATTTTAATGATGATTATAAAAAAAATATTTGTGTTGTTTTTCTTCCCGTTTGTTTGATTTGTTTCATTCCCACAAACATTTATTTGAAAGATTAGTTAATGAAATAAAGAGATTCTACAAAAGGAAAGATTAATGGGATTAATGAGAAATGTCGACTTTATATTACTACTTTTTTTTTTTACGGGAACTTTATATTACTACTAAATAGACATATAAAGTGAAATAAATTAACATATAAACGATTTTATTATTTTTCTCCGATCTAAGTAAACAATAAGGTGGCTTCTAATTTTTAAAGTCTTGAAAAAAAAATTAAAGTATCCCACGTGCAAAGCACATTCAAATTTTTTAATCTTTACTTTATTTTCTGGACAGCTAAAACTATCACGCTCTCCCACCTTTTTTTAAATTCATATGCAAAAAATAACACATGGCCAATTAATTTACAGAGTTTTTTATTTAACAAAATTGATGCAGAATATATAACATATAAAGACTTCTTATATAATTGCTACTAGTTTATTAATTACTCCAAAAACTGGGATGGGAATTTTTGTGTGCCATTGGTCCCCCACCGTCCAATCTGTGATGGATCTCTTCATCCTATATTCATATTAGATTATTAGTACTTTTTTTTTGTCGTCGGTAACAAACTTACACTTTTTCCGCCTCCTTCTTATATGTAAAGTTTTCACTTATTAGTCATCATCTAATCAAGTATCCTTTACTTCAAAAAAAGTTATAGAAAATTTAATATTACAACGAGGTTGGTGCCTCATTCTCAATCATGTGAAACTAAATCACCTTTCAAGTTTTGCGAGCAAATTCTTTTTTCCCATAGAAATCTAAAATGATATAAAAAATTTTATAACACTCACGTATTCTACTCATCCAACTAATTAGATTTCCTTAGTATTTTGCAAGCCAAATGAAATGAAATAGTCATAGTCATGAGTAAATGATTTTGATATAATTTTTGTTAAATCCAACCTCGCTCATGTGAAAAATTATTAAGTGATTATAAATTATCTATTTTAGACCACTTAATGATACATGATAAATCATTAAAATAAACTCGTGTATTAAATAAAATTTATTTGATTAAATTATTTTATAAATCAGTCAAATAAGCTTATAAATTTTTTGAATGTTGTCGTACCAATTACATCCTTTTTGTGACAGTAAAGCATCCTTTGAAATAGATGGCATTTTATTGCACAAGGAAAAAGTTTAGTCGTACAACTTGCATCGTCATGAACTTGGGTAAATAGTCAACTATATGGAGAAAACATTAGATAAAACGCTACCTGGTGCTTTCCTTATCAGATTAGGAGGACTTTGAATTTTTAATATCAAGCTTTCAACCAAACACGGTATGAAATTCAAAAGCACAGAGAGACCAATTAAGAGAACAGCGTGTAGTTAAGAGACAACTCACTTTGCCCCATATGCATGTTTTTTTGCCTTTGAACCTACTTTACTTTAACATGCATACTGATAGCAAGGTGAGTTAAATCCGTCGGATCAACTTTCGTAACTCGTCACTTTTTTTTGGGTTAGATTGTATATTAGTCCATAGATTTGGTTAAACCATTTCGCAATATTCGGTTGGGGCATGTTAAAATTCTACTAATTGGGCATTCCTAATGGGCCAAAAGTGGAAATTCTTCTCCATTACAATCAATTAATTATCCTACTTACAGATAAACATTTTAAAACCGAAGAATTAAATACCAATTGACTAACTAAAACAAGTTTGTTTGTTTAAATATAATAGCTTCAAATGTCTTCAAAGTGGAAAAGACAAATCTATATGAGAATTGGATGGAGGCATATTAATTAATTTGAAAGTGAAACAACACATACACTGAATATCCCCCTCCCCCAAATAGTTATAACCAAAGCATTTGAAAAACTCATGACAACCAAAGCATTTAAAATATTTGTCTTCCTCATAGCATCAAAGCTTCTTTAATCCATTATATATTTCTATCACATGATAAAGGGGTGTACCTGATCTGTTCCATCACTGGTAATTGAGAATCCCAACTTGATGTTATTGAGCTACATATGCTCATTATTATCTTATTATTTAAGTTATTAATTGAGAATCTCTGGTCTCGTTCGTTTTTTAAAGTTCAAGAGATTACTATAGCCCATTAACCCAGGTCCAGCATTCCTTCGGCTCAACCGAAGAAGAAAAACATGGAACACAACACGAGTGTGAGATCACCCATTGAAATCTAACCCCAACTCACATACTGACAAGAGTGGGATTCTAGTATGCAATTATACCAAAAACTTTCACGGCTTCTTCGCAGAGGTAAGAAGCACGAAAATTCCAAGACAAAAACCCCAACACTTTCCTTTGGTCAGGCAACAACATACACGGGGGATGGAAAACATTCCATCAATTACCACTTCTCACATCGCCACTCCAATAAATTTATCCCAAATCAACAATTAATTTGATGAACCAACAGCAAAATCAACATAAAATAGAATAAAATAAAGTGTCAAGAACACAGCATAATCTCAGTCGAGGGCAATTAAAAAGGACATTTCCATAAACCAAATGTACTCAATCAAGAAATCGAACACCGTTAAGATTACCACATGAAGCCACAACTTCCTCCACTCATACTAATTCAGGCTTCAGAGTGGATAGCCCAACAAAGTTTTACAGCAAATAGTTATGAGCTTAGGAAAATTACGTGGCCCAAGGAGGTAATAATTTTCAGAAAATTATACTGACCAGGAAATGTACAAGTGAGAAATGATTAGCTGGGCTGTAGGGCCCTTTTTGGGACTCAAACTGCACTCACGACATTTCCTGCAGCTGGAAAATAGATAGAAATGTACAAGTGAGAAATGGTTAAAATTTTGTGAGCAAAGGAAGCAAACTCACCGATTCAAGGAGGGTCCAAGGGAGCTTTGGGGGAAGAATATGGGAGATTATTACAGGTGAAAGAATGAGAAAGGAAAAGATGGAATGGTTCTATTAGAAGTTAGGCCCTCAGAAATTTACAATAGCAGCCTCCATTTTATTTACCAAAACACTCTTTAAGTTTTTAAAATTTCTCCAAGCTTCCTAATGGATATTTAATGGCAACGAATCAGAGCTCGTGCAATCTTTAAAATAAATATTAAATACAGATTGCAACTTGTTTTTTAAAACAAATGAAGATTAAAGTCTAGTTTAAATAAACTGGGACACAAACACAGGTAAAATCAATCAGTCCTTTTACAAGTTAAAATCAAGATATATATACTTTTCAACTTTGAGAAAATTGATTTTACTTTTAAATTTTCCTTTCCTATAACTTGTTGAAAATTTCATCCAAATTCAGCCTGACTTTATCTGACAAGTTGCACACAAAAGATGGCGATTAAAGGAAAATCTTTGGTAAACCTGTTTCCATGGAATATATCTATCAAGAAGACATGGATAAAACTACACATTGTTGTCATGCAATTTCGAAAACTTTGTTCATGATACGGTTGTTTCACCCTTCTCATCTTCCAATAGCTTTAACTCCCTACGCCAATCTTCTAATTTTGCTAGCTTTTCCAACTGCTCTGGCTTCAGATTCTGCTCTGTACTTTTCTGCTCCAATGCTTCTGTAAGTCGAATCTGGATTTAACAGTCAAAATATTAGGCTAGGAAAATGTGAAAACACTATTTGAGATAGTTCTTTAGCAAGACCGAGAATAAAAACACATCCACCACATCATCCATTCAAATTCTCTAGATAATGGCCCAAGCAATTTTACCTTTAATTATTGAACTAAGTTGCTTAGCCTATCATAGTATTATACCTTCTAATTCTGATATTCATTTCTCTAATCACAATCATTTTGTTTACAAAGCCTCCAATTGTCCTTCAAGTGTTTGCTCTGACACAATCTCCTTGGTAAAGTTGATATAATTATTTGATGTTCTGTACATTTGTCATTAATAAGGACACACATACACACTTGTTTAATGAGACAAGTCATGCAAAGTCCCAAGTGCTTCCCAGAAGGATTGCGTTGATGTGGATGTATGTTCAGAGAATTCTTCAACTAGACTAGCTAAAATATTAGCCACATAAAATCATAAACCTACTAGATTTTATAATGGTAACAACTTATGGAAACATATCCAATGCTCTAAAAGAACAAACAGATTCCAAAGAATTCATTAGGAACAACAATACAACATTCACTTTTCCAGCAACCTACCTATAGCAATATTTTCTCCTGAACCACACCATTAACTACAAAATTGAATATCTCCTATATGTCTTGATCAAGATTCATCTCAGTATCATACTGCAACTTACAACAAGAGAGATGATAGCAAGGATCCATCCTTATGGTCAGAACAAATGAAGCTACCTAAAAGATGAGGGGTAGAGAAAGAAATGAAAGGGAGGGGAGGGATTTTGATAAAAATCATTGTTTGATTCAAAAGTTTGGAAGGGAGAGGAGAGAAAATGAGTGGGCAAAAGTTCCTCCCCTCCACTTTTTGCCTCCCATTTCCTTCTCCTCTTTTAAACCAAATGGTCAATATTCTGTAAGTTGTATTAGATCTTGAGTAGCGTAAGAAATACAGGATGATGAGAAGTGATGATGAACCGTAATGGTGGTAACTAAGAAGGAGCCATGAATATCATGAATATCGGTCAACTGTTATAGGAATTACAAACAGCCCATTGATGCACCATAGTAATTAATAAGATTCCCTTGTTGACATGATTGTTCCACAATTTTCAGCTTCTTTTTGGACAAAAATAGCCTTGTAGGACCATTAGTATATGGAGAGCTTTTCTCATTGTCATTTGCATCCGAGAAACAAGTGAAGTTCCTTCTTATATTTGAGTGTTCTTTCTTATATATCTTGAGTTTGCTGAGCCAAAAAGATTTAAAAGTTCATAGAACAACATTTCTTGAATATCTTCTTTCCTTAATTTTTTAACGGATATTAAGAACATTAATAGAAAGAAAGGAGAGATAAGGGATCATATAAAATAGGAAAATGTAAACAGAAAGCTGCAGAGGCTACAAAATGCAACAAAACTCATCTTTTATCCAATAAATAAAAGAGAAAGAGAGAGACAAAGAGAGCAAGGTAGCTCTCCAATCTAGCAGCATATCGGTTATAAATTCCCTCGAGACAGAAGTGAGTAGCAGACACAAAACAAACCCTATCACATAAGGTAATGAGACACCCTTGAAAATATGGGCAATCCATGCCAACCTATATACCCATGAAATTAAGTCTAATATTCCTCATGGCTCATACATAAACAATACTAGATAGACAGCAGCACCATAAGCTACGAAGCACAACCAAAACACTAGATATGACATGTACACAACTAATGTTCAAGATGCAGGACAACACACACACACACATAACAGTTTCTACTGTACCATTCTCTTCCAATTTTGTTTCTATACATTAAGCAATAAAGGCAAAATACAAATTTATACAATTTTAAACTGCAAAAGATGAAACTGCCTGACCCTGCACTTATATCAGAATTCTAGAGGATCCAATTCCCACTATGACAAGCACGCATCACATCAATCATACATTTAAAGATTTGTTTTATTAAAATTCTTAACTCTACTATTTCATGTTGCAACAAGAAACATGTTAAGAACCTTCATTTTCTTTGCAATAAATAATTGAGGGACACATTAGCAGGATAAGTCACAGAACACTGAACAACCAAGGAACTAAAGGGCAGGGATGCTTCCTACATTGTTAGGACATTTTTGCCAAATGGAAATCTTTGTTCATCTCAGCTGTTTACGAGGTACGTACTTAAAAGAGCTTAAAGGTTGTACATAGGAGACAAAGAGATAGAGAAACTCAAATAAGGGAAATGTTTTTTGGACACTTCAATGTAGTAGGTGATATGTGATAAAACAGAGAGATAAAGAGAAACTGAGTGTGTCCCAAATATGCAAGTGACACGGAAAAAAAAAAAACTCAAATCTTAAGAAATATGAATAAAAGATCCAACTAACATGACGTGGTATGATTGACAAATAACTAAATTTGTTGAATTCTTAGGTCTGTGTGTATGAGTCTGATAGGGGAGATAATTTTTCAATGTAAACATATGAAATTAATATCTCGCACGAAAGGCATAATATTGTTGAAGAATGGTGGCAATAGGAAAAAGGTATGAATCATCAAAGCATAAACGGCGCACCTTCTTTCTGAGAGCTCGAATTCTTTTATCAATATCTTGAGCTTGGGAATCTTGCACAGCGAGTTCATTTACCTGCGAGGTCAATGCCTCCACAAATTCCTGCTTCCCACTCTCTTCAACTTCACTCACATTCTTTTCCTTTTCAAGCGCAGCCTGCAATAACACATATTATAGAATTCGCGTTAATCAAGATTTATCAATTAAACAAAGTAAAGTAGAGCATTAATTTTATACCTGAATGCGCTTTTCCTTCTTTCTCTCGTTCCTCTTGACGGACTTGGTCTTGGGCTTGGGCTTGGAATCGGCGTCGGGGTCGTAGCCGGGAGGCCCAGCCGAGCCCATCTCCTTTTTCAGCTGCAGAGAACAAGAGTCAGAGAAAGAGAAATGGAATAATAACAATAAGAAGAAGAAATTAGGGAACGGACGAGTGCTCCTTTGGGTTGGTAAATGGCGACTTCGTCTTGAGGGGTGTAACCGGCGCGGATTCGAATGGGCTTGCGGAGGGTTCCGTCGGGCCGTCTCGTTGGGCCCACGATTCTCTCTCCTTCTTTCAGGCTTTTGCTCAGCTCCGCTATTTGCTTCGTTCTTTCCTCGTCGCTCATCTTTCTTTCAACTACTACTTCTTCTTCTTCTTGCTATATGCTTATGCTGCGTCTCTGTCTCAAGCACCTTATTCAAACAAAATTACTTCTACTACCAATCAATATAAGGCACCTTCCCTTATACACGAAATAAAAAAATTTAATTTTGATAGAAATGAAAATTACTTTTTTTTTATTTCAATTTTATCATAATTATAAAAATAATTTAAAAATACAATATTCGATCAAAATTCAAATTTATCCATGTTATGATTGTTGAAACTATCCAAATAGACACTTATTCTGTGTGGGGCCCCCTTCATACGCGCGGTGACCAAATATGCTTTACCCTTGTGTAATAACCAAATGGAGTCACTATTTTATTAAAACTGCAAACTAGTCCCTATATAAGTAATATTCGTTATACTAGTTTTTTTTAAGGATGTTATACTAGTTATTTTATTTGATTCCTGTAACTTTTTTATTTTAAGATTTAATATCTGTACGAGAAAACAATATCTTTGAGTATCTGTGTAAGTCATTAACTTTTGTAACAGTTTTCTCTTATAAAACTAGATTTTAGTGTTGAAATCTCACATCATGTATGATGGAATAATTAAACTAATATATAAAGCAAAAGATATTTTTTATTATAAGAGTTAACTTTTAGAACTTATGTAAGTCGCAATTTAAATTTAAAGATCATATTAAAACTTATTATTGGACCTATTTAAGGCCAATCCTAGGTGGGGTGATAAATGGATGAGACCGCCAAGGACCACAAAAAATAAATTAAAATAAATATAGTTGTATTGTAATTTCTTAATGTTATTTTGTATTATTTTTGTAAGTTAAAATTATTTTTTATATCTAAATTAAAGTATAATATATGATTATAAAGTATTTTAGTTGTTAATTTTTTTCAATGTGTTATGTCTATAGGTTTATGCTAAATGAATTTTTCTCTGTCAACAATTCAACTTAACATGGTGTGGACATATAATAATATATTAACATGAAGTGTTTGTTTTATCAAAAGGAAAAAAAATATATAACTCAAATTATAAATGAGTCTATTTTTATGCTATAAATTAACTCTCCTCACTATCTCAACTATAAATTTGTATCATTTTCTTTCCTCTCTCTGGCAAGTGCATTTCCCACACATATATAATTGGAAAAAAAAGCATCTCTACTAATAATCTCAATTTACTCTCTATTTATGTTTTTTATATATATTAAGTTTCTTAATCGTCTATTTGTTCCAATTTAAAAATGAAATTATATCACAATTTAAAGTATTTATTATGAATCTAACATTTAATTTATATATTTTAACAAATATATGTATTATGAATTATAATCATAATATTAATTATATAAAAATAACTATTTATCTGATGTAACACACAAACTAAAATACTAGTTAAAACTAAAAATAAGTACATTAATAAATTAACACAAAAAGTGCATGTAAGTATAATATGAGACAATGATATTTTTGCCAATGAATAGCGATAGCAAGGAGTAAATTGAATGATTAATGTAATTCATCATATTTAAATTTGTTAAAATGTTGTTATTCACTTAATTAATAAAATACATAATTTTTTATTAAATTATATGCCCTGCTTTTTAATATAATTTATGTTTATATTTTAAAGTACTTATATATAAGATCTTATTTTATTATTTCGTCCCATGCTCATAAAATATCAAGACCGATTTTGGATCCATTGAATCACCCATGATCAGATTAATTAATATCAGACTACTTGTAAATATCCTATCTTACAAACTGCTTAATTACTTGCATTTAAAAAAAAAACCGCTTACTTAAAATATCTGGTCCTCTGGAATAAATAATTAAATAAATAAAAAATGTCTACTCCTCAACATGAAAATGGATTGTTAGAGATTTGACTCCACATTATCGGGTGATATAACTAAAAACTCTCCGTCAGCACCTCTAGATTTATTAAGATGAAGTCCTGATGTTGTTGAATGTAATAATTTTTTTTCTTTTACTTGCTAGACATGACCTAATATGCGTTGATAATTTAGTGATTGCTGATATAGAGCTACACTAGAGGTTTACCTTATAATCTATGAGTTACTTCTAGCTATTACTTACGAATCTTATGATGGCATTTTCTTCACAAGCTCAGTACCTAGCTAAGGGGCAGGACAGGAATTAAGTTTTTTAAAGATGTATATAAAGTATTCGATGTGAAATGTTATGAGCAACATTAAATGTTGGAAACTCCTTCAATGGAGATTCAAACGGTTCATAACTATGAGGTTTTGTGAAAATATGTAAACATTTTTTTCGTTTTTTTAACGATTACAAGAATCTTTTTTTATAAGGGATGTTAATATAATATATAAGGAGTGTTAGTATGATGTTTATGAAAACACTAAGGCAGTATTAGTATAACATATAGAGTGATATTAATGTAATGTTTTAAATATAAAATGAGGTTAGTATAAAAATAAAGAAAATTAAAAGAGTAATATTATATGTAATTTGAAAGAAAAAAAAACTCACGAAATACAAGTGTATTGTGTTGTGCTTGTTGATATAATATGAAACAGGTTACACAAGAAGGAGTTGAATGTATGTAAGTGTATTTTAAATTTTTTTCACAAATATATATTTAAGCATAATATATCGTCCATGAAAAACGTGAAAAGAGGGATAGGTAGGTAAAGAGAAAGAACACGAGATTTGATATTGGCTAATCTCTCGTTCAAACCTTTGAGATAATTTCACTAATCAAACCTTATTACAACAAATATTCTTCGCAATCTCTTCCACCCTTACAACAAAATATTCTTTACTTCTAGCTTAATCAAAGTATTTAACACTAAGTCTCTCTAGACTTTTTTGTATACAAGATAATTCCTAAAAGAGAGATATGAACTCAAGCACATGAACAAAACTTTGTTTACGTACACAAGAAAATATGACACAATCATGCTTCACATGTATACAAGACTTCTTAACTCAAACTCCTATAATTCCTAGAAGAGACGATATAAACTCAAGCACACATATACAAGACTTTTCATTATTTGCTTATATATAAAAATTAATTATTTTCAATAAAATTATTTAATTATATGAAGTAATTTTTTAAAAATATATTTATTTAATATAATTTTTTAAATAAATCTGTTTAATTATAATTGAGTTTTTTTACTATTAATATCTATTTAAAAAATGTCATTTTTTGGTTCATTATGTTTTAGTGTTTTTTCACTTTAGTATATTATGTTTTAAAGAATTTATTTTGGTTCTTGATGTTTTTAAAATTTTTATTTTGATCTTTTATATTTTTGAAAGTTTTATTTTGATATTTTATTTTAATTTCCGTTAGCAAATGTTAGTATTCTGGTAATTTTTAAATGATTAATTTAAAATAGTGTGACTAAAAGTCAAAACAAGAGTCAAAATCACCACTGCGGCATTAGATTTGAAGCTTTTTATCATCATCGGAATCTAATATATATTTTTTTTATCTATGTTGGTGTTGGGCTACAATATGCCTATGAGGTGGAACAATGGTGTTGTTTGGTGAATGAATGTTACAGATCTAATTTATTTGTTGATGATGATTGTAGTGCTAACTAAGGAGGTTGCATATATGAATGGATGATGGTTGTATTATTTATGTTATGGTGATTATAAAGTTTGCAGAAGAAGATGATGGAAGTTAAAGAAGTAGATGTTTGAATGCATTTTAAAAAGCTAGTGACGATTTTTAACTGTCATTATTTTAAATTAATTATTTCAAAATTTAAAATTAACGACACATTCATATTTGCTAATAAAAATGAGAAGAAACGACTAAAATAAAACTTTTAAAAAATATTAAAGATCAAAATGAAACTTTCAAAAACATAAAAGACTAAAATAAAATTCTTAAAATTTAATGTAACAAAATGAAACTTTTAAAAGCATAAAATATCAAAATAAAACTTTTAAAGCTTAATGTTAAAAAGTTAAAATAACATTTATTTTGAGGCTTAATTTTTTTACATGACACATACTATGAAATGAAGGAAGTACATTTAGACATAACAATGAGGTGTGACAGAGACGAGTATGTAAAAGAAAAATACATAAAATTAATTTTAAAAACATTGAACAAAATTAAATATATTATTTATTCAAGGAGAGAGACGCTTATAACTTATGTTTGCTTTTAAAGTTTTAGTTTCAGTACGTCTTAAAAAAAAATAGAAAGAATAAATAAAGAACAGTAAGTATAAAAGTTTAATAAAAGTAATTAAGCTATATACATGACATAAAATAATGGTAATTAATATAGTAATTCTGTGTGTTAATACGGGACGAGTAAGAGTAGGTACATACCATAGTTGTTCCCATTTAAAAAAATCATGTATTACATGTATGTGTATTGTGTCCGGTCAAAGTAAAAATTTTATATCAAAATTAAAGTGATAATTATAGATACGGATTTGTTTATGTATAAGTACATCTTAATTTTTACACTTACCTTCTTGTTGTAACATTTATTATTTTCCCTCTCCTTAACTTTCTTTTATCTTTTTTTCCCTAAAGTGTCTACATCCCAAGAGGTGGCAAATGATCATTATTCTTATCTTTTCTTTCCCCTTATGCTTTGTTTAGTTTTATGGAAGAAAGTGAAAACTTTTGCTGTAACTTGCCATCCTCAATGTCCTTGGCTGATATGGTGTTGCTGTAACTTTTACTGCTTTTGGGTCATAGGGTACTGATTTGCTTCACCGGATATGGTGCTCTTCGGGAGCTTGTTATGTTTTTTGGAATATAATATTATCTTTGGCCTTAAGGGAGAAAAAAACTATGAAAACTTACATTTTGGTTGGAGGTTCATTCTTTCTGAACATTCTCTATATATATAAGTAAGGAATCTTCATCATATTAATGCACAGAAATATGTTAAAATTAATTTACTTTTTGCATTAATATGAAATGTTGTGAAGGGTCTAAAATAATTTTCATGTTTAAGAGTAAATCTAATTCCATTTGTGTTTGCCTCCCTTTTAAGTGTTATAACATATTTCATGCCAATTTAATAGTCATGTAAAGATTTTATACTTCCAAGCAATTAGTGATCAAATTCATTTAATGATCATGTTCTATCTATCAACCTTTATCCTTTTCATTTGTATGAGATGTTGATTAGGTTCCTTATGTTTGAATTTGCTACCGGTGCTTTAATATTTACTAGTGTATTACTAAATTATATGTACGAGGTACTTGACCACTTTTTATTTTGCTATTATACGGATAAGATGTTATAAATCTGTAACACCATAAATCTATAACAAAGTCTGTAGCCATAATAAGTCAGTAACACCGTAAGTCTACAACCATATGGATTGTGCGTAACACCATAAGTCTATACCAAAGCCTGTAACACCACCATAAGCCTATACCAAAGTCTGTAACACCATAAGCCTATATATAATCATAAGTCTGTAGCAAAGATTGTGTTGCTGCCAAAGGAGAGGCAATTTGCAGCAACAATATTCAAATCATCTCATGAAAGACATAATTTAAGGCTTCTTCAAGTCTCATACAAATTAAGGTTTAAGTTCAAAAATTTCAATATTAAAAAATGACATACCACATTTAGAAAACCATGCAGATTCTCAAGGCACATTTTTAACATATATATTCATAAAGGATACATAACATGAACCCTTCTATGCAGAAGCATCATCTAGTTTAAGAGGAATACATCCAAGGCCTATTTCATTACTAGGTATGAAGTTATTGACGTTATTGAAAATTAAGACCTCTTCTGAGGAGGACTCATTCGAGTTCCCGTAATCTTCCCACATATTTTGAAGTTGCATATAAAACCTCTTCATTGGTGTTATCTTCTTGCGTACCAATGGTGAACGTTTTCTCGTAGGAATCTTAGGGCTCCATAAATATCGACCTTTTCCACCTAGTAAAAATTACTAATTGTCAGAAATATAATAAATGAAGTCACACAACAACGTTTTTCAAAGAAAAAGATAACTTAATTACTAGTATCATGACCTGTAACATAGCTTGAAACAAGGAGATTTTTTCTACCCTTCAACTGTTTTCTACCCTTCAGAGTTTTTCTACGCTTCAGCATTTTAAGGTTATCAGGGTACTCTGGTTGAAAATGGTTGGGAAGATAGTTCTCAAGACTTCCACATTTCCTGTATCTTGATCCACATGCATTGCACAATACTGGCTTGTCTTCAGGTCCATTACGCCAAAGTGGAGTTACTGATCATGAAGCCATATATATGTTGGTGACTACTCAAATAATTAGGAAGTAGATATTTTGGACAAAATAATTTGCATGAAATAAGAATGGTTTTGCTTGCTTATTCTTAAGGGTTATCTGTGCCTATATTCATAGAGGCATGATAGTTTTGAAGTGTCTTAGTTTTATATATGACTTTTTGTAGAAACAATTTCTATCTAGGGTTTGCTTAGTGTGTATTGAAAAGCTAAAAGAATTTTATTGCAAATGGGTGCAGCACAAGAAAAGGCGGATGTACATGAATATTATTTTGCATAGAATAATTCGTCCTGCTAGCCCAATATACAACTAATTATAGTACCTCTAGCTAGCTAAAAAGGTATTAGCCTACTTGAGATTTGATAGAATCAAAATATATAGATTACAATTTCTTCATATCATTATTCATTAGGTAGGCTAACAAACACCTGAATTACTATTTAAATAAAAATTCCGATGAAAATGATTTAAAGGTAATATTAGACAAATTCGGTATTATTTAATGAAAAACGTCAATTACTATCTTAACCCTATTTCTTCACTGAAACAATAATTACTTGTGTCTTCATACCCAAGAATTCAAACCAATTGTAATTGCTTTTAAAATTATGTTTTCTTCAATTTTTATTTTTTTTAAAGTCATATCATCTCATTATAAACGACACACCTTTTTTTAATGCAATTAGAATTTAATATATGCATTAATGGTCCAAACTTAAAAGCTCATTAAATGAAGCAATTTATATTCATTAAATTCACTTACTGTTTTTTTCTTTTTCTATTTCTTTTTCCTTTTTATAACTTGTGGTCTCATGTATACTACCTAGACTTATCACTATGTCAATCCTAGTAGGTTGCTTGATTTTGAAAAGTTAAGGACTTGTTTGTTTATGTTTTCATTTCTTGTTTTTACTTTATAATTATAAATTTTTATTTTGTTTTTAATCTATTTTCTATTTTTAAATATTTATACAAAAAATAGAGATAACAAAAAAAAGTTGTTTTGCTGTTGGCTATACAAATATTTGAAAACATAAAAATATTAAAAATAAGATGACAATTTTATAATTACGATAAACACAAGAAATGAAAATAAAAAAAATAATCATGCTCAAATTAGGTAACATTACTGTGAAAAATTAAGTTTTCTTTTTAAGTATTTTAAAAATTAATTTCATGAAAGGCTAATTTGATTTAGAAGTAAATAATTTATATTTAAAAACTTCTATTTTAAAGAAAAAAATAAAATTTAGCATAAAATATCATACTAATGTAGAATTTTTTTTCTTTTTCTAGTTTAACATGCTTAGTTTTAGGAGTAATATATAGTAATGTTGGTTAAAAATAACCAAACTTGAATATTTTCATGAAATTACACTTGAAGAAATCAGAGGTGTGTTCTAACTTTGGTGCAACTGAATGCTTGTCCAAACATCAGCTTAGACAAGGAGAGAAAAGCTTTAAGGACTTGTACATCATAAATATTTAATTAATTAGATTATATAATGGTATAAGTTAGAACACTAAAATAATTTTTAAAAGGTCAATAATATTAACTTCTTGATGCCAATACTTTTTGACAATTTAATCAAATCATTTGACTGATTTAGAATGTCTTGAATTTGTAAGATAAAATATTCCTCTTCTTTGAATACCATATACAGTCACCATGTTACCATGTTCAGTCTAACAGCAGAAGTAAACCTAACCAAAGTTCTAATTAACCACAAGAGGACTTACTATGAATTTTGCAATGGAAGCATGGACCATGCTTTCTCCCCATATCTGTAATATTCCTTTTATCTGACGAATAGAAAAGTTATCAAAAAAGCAACACCAGACAAGCCTTGAAATGAAATCAACTTAAAGAACAAACTACAAAACTGTTACAAAATTCAAGTTGTAGGACTACCGGAAGAAAGAGAACAAATCTTCAGTGTCAACTTTAATAACATAAAAACATGAGATTTCATAATTTTTTTTACCTTTCCGTGCGTTTACCCACCCTTGTGATAGCTTCTATTCTCCCCTTTTGGTGATAGCTTCTATATTTTTCCTTTGTCTCCCTTTTTTTTATGCAATTGAGTCGTGCTTACATAAGTTATTTAAATTCATATGTTTGACAAGAATACATTGGAGTTTTTTACCATTTCATCATGGAAAGGAGGACAAGTAGCTCCACGCTTTGTAAATGTCCTTCTGTATCATCATATAGGTACAAAATTATGCAGCCGTTACCTTATGCAACGCAAATGAACTTTAATAGTCCATTAAAAAAATTAATATAAAGGAGAAAAACAATCAAAGGTGGTGTTGACTCTAAAGGATTAAAACTGTAAAAAAAATCATTAGATTGTTTGGTTGTTTGTTGAATTAGAAAGTCCATTTAATACTTAAAACATAGTAAATTTAATGAACTGTATATGTGAACTCTCTTTGCCCCATAATAATTAGACTCACTTTTCACATTATTTACATCATGATTATAGTTCTTTTTATTTCCAACATCAATCAAGTTTCATAACTTTTATATAAGTGAATTTAATAAGATAAATTTTACATCTTAAATTAGTAAAAAATAATTTCATATATATTCATGTCTCAAAATAAAAAATAATTATTGTTTTGGAAAGACTAAATTAATCCAAATCATCCATATGAGCTGATATTATAAAAAAAATAAAAACTTAAAGTGTAATATTAACACAAAATTATTTTCTTTAAAGGCAAAAGGTATAGTATTGATAATGATAAGGATGCAAATACACACCCCAATCCCAATCTGCACAAGAGGTACAAGTATTACATCAAAAAATCATTTCTCCTAAAGTTAACTTTCTGTCCCAAAAAATGTCATAGTTAACTTCTCTGAACATCAACAACATTTGAAGCACTGCAATGGCTCCAAACACTAGGAAGAGAAAAAAGGTTTATGGCAGCCAAAATATATACCCCCTAGATCACAGTCTTTACCCTTAAAAGCTATACTATTTCTATGGTTCCATATGCACACCAACAAGTAATATTGTGCCATATAAAATGTTTTCATCTATGGCTTTTCCTCCCTCTCATGTAAAACCTAAACTGAGAGTATGACTGGGAAACCTCCTCGGGGGAAACATTTTTTATCCCCATCCATTTAAACGTTTCACACCATATTCTTGACTTGAAGTATCTCTCTCATTCTTTAACCAATAGAGACAAGTAGAAAAATATTTTTGTTAAGCACTATAAACAAGAGTATTTTTTCTCTATTTTTTTTTATTCTTATCAAAAAATTAATTTTTAAAAGAAAAAATATTGATATTTAGAAGGTTTAGAATTTTTTTTACTACACTCAATCGGAACAGACAGATTGTTGTATCTTAAGAGATGAACACAATCAAATTTTTCAAACCCAAACTATTTAAATCTTTTCCTTTAAAATTATTTCTTTATATTTATTGTATGTTACATTACATTGTTAATTCATGTTCTATCATATTCTAAAGTTGTATTATTATTATTATTATTTTATTTAATTTGAGACTTTACATTTTCTTCTCATTTATTTTATTTTAATTTCTAAGAAGAATCCGAGTTTGGAATGGTAACTCCTTGTCTTTGTAGTTGTTCACATGTTGGCAGCCGGTCTAAGAGCAATCTCCAGGCAAAGGTGAGGACCTTTGAAGGTGCTTCACTAGCTGAACAATAACCCCTTGGAGTTTTGTGATCAAGTCCTCCAAAAGCTTCTCTTCCCACGAAAACAAATGTTGAAACCATGTCCACTTCCATGTGTTTCTGGAATTGGTATCAGCAAGCATATCTGCAATAGTCGCTTCTTTATTTGTAGCAACTTGAAACAATCTAGGGTGCATATCCTTAAGACACAGATTATCAAGTCATTTGTGGCTCCAAAAAGCGGTTTGATTACCACTCCCAACCTTCCTCTGAACAAGATCCTCGAACCATCCATATACACCTTCAAACCTGTAACTCGTATCCTGAATGTCCCTCCACCATTGTGATGCATTTGGCCAGCTTCTTCTAGATAACGACATAACATCTGCTTTGCCGTATTTATAACACAGTAAAGGATACCACAGAAACTCCTTATCATTGAGAGTTCTCCACTTCCACTTTGAGAGCAAGCTAATACTAAGCTCCAGCCCTGGTGGTGGTGGCAGGTTGTAGTACAGTATATGCAAGGGAAAGGTATCAAAAGATCGGCAAATTTCCTTTAAGGGGCTTGTTTTAAAAACAATTTATTAAATAAGGTCTGTTTTAAAACAAATTGTAAAGGGGGTCTGTTATTTACGTGGGTGTCGCCATTATTACTGGCGAGACAGGGAGGGAGGAGAGAGACCCGCCATTGACACTGGCGGGGGACATGTCAACATGGACAGTCCCGCCATTGGTCAAGAGAAAGTCTAAGATCTATTGGATATTTTGAAAGATACTTCTTTTACTGGCTGGTAAGATGGAAAACAAAATTGAAGGTTGATGTTTTGAGTTGACGTGGGAATTTTGAGCAAAAAAGAGGGGAGAAATGGAATGGGTTGCTAATGATATGTAATTAATATAGTAATGTATATTACAATTCTACGGTGTAATGTTATGCTTGCAGGGTTGGACTTTTTCTGTAATAAGGTTGGGTACCCTTGTACCCTAGTTAATATATATATTTTTCTTTCGATGATAAAAAAAATAAAAAATGTTAAAAAAAATAGAAACAGATCCGTATGCAGTGCAGCACTGTCCGGAAGAAATTTCCAGTGCTTCCCATCTGCAAGGGAACCTTCAACTTCTCTTACGCTTAAATTCCTAATTTTGAATTGCAATATTTTTGTCATACAGATATATTTGCATTGCAAAAATATATAATACAGAAAAGGAAAACATTTGTAATCTTTTTTTGTCTTTGGGTTTTTAATATGCTTGTTTTAGAAACAGTTTTCAAACATTGAAACCAGTTTCTTATAATGGTGTGGAATTTTTAATAAAACAGTTTTTAAAACTAAAAGTTGAGAATATGATCAAACAGGCCCTAACTCACATCCTTCAGTTCAAGTTGACATAAGACAATCATTATTCCAAAGTATGCCGATTTCATATTGGTCTATAGTACTTATCAAATCATACATGACTTCTAATCATCTCATGAAACACAAACACCTAGTGCAGAGACATAATTTAAGTCTTGAGAAAGGTTCATACAAAAGTTTAATTCAAAAAGTTCAATATTCAAAAGCAAGGTCACGTTTAGAGAAACTTAAAGATTCTCAAACATATTCATGAAGGGTATACATAAATGAATCCTTCTATGCAGAAGCATCTTCTGGTTTAAGAAGAATGCATCCAAGCCCTATTTCGTTACAAGGTATGAAGTTATTGACGTTATCAATCAATAAGACCTCTTCTGATTCTTGGGATGACTGATCATTTGAGTTCTCTTCATTTTTCCACATCATGAGAAGTTGTTCATGAAACCTTTGGATTGATGTTGTCATCCGTACTACGCGTGAACGTTTCCTTGATGGAACATAAGGATTCCACATAACATGGATTTTTCCACCTAACAAAAAATACTAATTTATATATAAGAAGCATTCACACAACAAAATATTCATAGAAGTTAACTTATATATTTACTAGTAGCATTACTTGAATCTGTAGCATAGCTTGAACCTTGGAGAACATTGTTTCTACCCTCTAGATTTTTAAGGTTATCAAGATACTCAGGTTTAAAATGGTTGGGAAAATAGTTCTGAAGGCCAATGCTTCCCCATTTGGTGTATCTTAGTCCACATGCGTTGCACAACACTGACTTGTCTTCTGGTCCACTACGCCAATGTGGAGAAGCTGATGAAACCATATATATATGTTGGTGACGGGCTCAAACATTAGAGAAGATGTTTTGAACAAAATAATTTATATAAAATAGGAATGTTTATTTTGTTTGTTCATTCTTAAGGGCTACAAGCGCCTATAGTTGTAGTTTATAGAGACATGATAGTTTTGAAGCGTCTTAATTTATCATACATAACTTTCTGTAGAGACACAACTATTTCTAATTGCACTTTGTATGTTGATTCAAATGAAAGAAACAAAATAAACACATGTACGTGATTCTTAAGGTTACCTAATTATTTTGAATTATAATACATGTTATGTCCATATATTTAAACGAACAAACTTGTTTGCAATAATATATGTCTATTTATTTCAAGTTAATTAATAACGTATGCTTTTTCATAGGGCCGCGCAATAATTCTAAAAACATGTGTCTATTTATTCATATATAGGTAATTAGATAAATGCGCCATGTTTTACATCACTAATTACAAATCACAACACGTCATGTTCTAGAAGGTTTGGGAAACCAAAAACTGCACACGTACCCTACCCATAAATCAATTAAAAATTCAAAATAATTCTTAAATAATAGATAAAAAATTTCGATTATATGTTTCTTTGGGTACCTACAGAAATTCATTAAACGTGTGTTTACACACTACTCACTAGCAAACATAGAAGGTAGAAAACACATAGGATATATAATATAATATATAAAATTAATATTTTTTATACAAATAAGAGAGGAATTCTCTCTTAATATATATATATATATATATATATATATATATATATATATATATATATATATAAAATGAAGGAAACAAAGTATTTTGGTTTACGCATTTCTTTTTTCCTTTTACTACTGTAATTATCTTTTTTATCCATATAACTATTCACTTCAATCAAGGCACACTCCACTTACATCTGGAAAACTATCCACTATTATTTAACTTTTATTATCTTTTTTATTATTTTTATTTTTCGAAAATTATAGAGGCAGAGTGTTACTTTTTCCCTTACTCATGAATAATAGTGGTTCTCAACATATATTCCTTCACCTTCGAAGCCCTTGGCAGAGGTAAGAGTATTCATTCCAAGATTATTATTTTTTTGGAGAAGCTATTAGGATCACAAAATCCTCTATCATGACAGGAGCATACAAATTTGATTAGGAAAAACTCTTTAGTTGAGCTAGAAGATGGTGATAGCCATGGAAACAAAGTTCTACATTGATGATGATAGTAGTAGGAACTATGGTTGCCATAGAAGGATGTTGTGATTGTCAAACACCTAGGGAAAAGTATTAACTTTCTTACAATGTGTGATCGTCTGAAGACAATTTGGTGTAGATGTAGTTGACATTAGGCTTGATGTTTTTTTTATGGTCAACTTTTATTTAGCTGAGGATAGAGAAAATGTTATGGTAATGATCCTTGAATGATTTATTATAATCGATCACTATCTCATTGGTCATGGATGTCCGACTTCATAGCATCCAAGATGTACATCAATATATAACACCCAAGTCTAGATAGTGTGTCCCTGTTTAGGCAAGAAATATTATGATGAGTGTTTGTTAGCATTGGCTATTGGTCGGTCAGTGTAAGGGGACATAAATCATCATTGACACAGTTAGAGGGAGGTTTGCCATGGTGAGTATGGAAATGGATTTGAGCCATCTAATAGTGGGATATTTATGGTTTCATAACAGATGGTTTAATGTTGAATATGAAGGATTGCACTCAATTAATTTGCAAATGTTACAATCTATATGGTCATGTGATACGTAGTCGTGCGCAACAGAAGATGAAGGAAGTCTCACTATTGGCGACTGCCTAAGGTGGAGGGGAGACAAATTTGAACGAGGGAACATGGGTTTGCCCTAATCCGCTGAATGGCAATCATGTTAATTAAGTTATGGAAGATCTGTATAGGGATTGGTTTAGTAAAAAAAAGGAAAGTGAAATCATAAGGTTTCAAATCATACATTTAATTAACATGATCGCGTTGTTAGATTTAGCATGGGCAGATCATAGGCTTTCTTCGAGAGCTATAATAACTTTATTTTAAGTTATTAAGGGGCATTTATTGGCTGAGTTTGACTAAACTCTTTCCCCAATCAGACCAAAATTCTACTATTAATTGGCTCAGGTTTCTATAATTTTATTATCAAATTCAAATCAAATCAATCCAATAAAAAACTAATTTACATTGAATTAATTGGGTTTAAATATTTAAAATTATTATTTGTTATTTATAAAAATGAGAATTATTTAGAATTTTGTTTTTTTGCCTAGAGTTTTACATCACATATATATGGAGTGCAAAACGGATCACAATATCACAACAGTTTGACACTATAGTACATTAATTAACTAAATTTTAACTAAATAAAATAATTTATTTATAATGCTTTATAATTAGAAAATAACTTATAGTTAAATATATATATATATATTATAATGTGAATAGTAGATTTTAGTCAAAGTATATATATGGGTATCTTAATTATAAATAAGGATGTAATTATTGAAATTGCTACTTTAATTTCGTGTGAGATTTTGACTCTATAAAATTGTGTAAGGTAGAGGCATCTTTAGTGCTTTAATTTGTATTTCTTAATTTAATAATAATAAGAAGAAATTTAATTATGTACCACGGATCTGGTTGGATCATGGATTAAAAAAACAAAACTAACGAGTTTGAACTAGTTGAGTTATGTTTGATCTGAATCTTCAAAATATTTAACAAAAGAAATGAACAGAACAAATATTCTAAGAACAAGGAGAGGACTTACACTTAATGCCGCAGTGGAAGCATGGACCATTCCTTTTCGCCATATCCGCGAATTTCCTTTTGTCTTACAAATAGAATTTTAGTTATCAGAAAACCAACTCCACAAAATCCTTGAAACTAAAAGAACAAGTAAAAAAATTGTTAAATGGAACGAAGAGAACAAAACTTCAAGTCAAATTACATACATTCTTTACTCTTCCTTTCTGTCTTTCTTTTATGTTTAGGTGATACTTCTTTCTATTTTTCTCTCCTCTCTTCTATTGTTTTGTTCTTATGCAATTGAACTGTGCTAACTGAAATTTAAATTCGCATGAAGAGAGAGCGACAAGTTGCTTACATGCCCTGTAAATTCTTATCTGCATCATCATATAAGTCCAAAACGATGAAGCCGTTACCTTTGACAATACACACGAACTTTAATGGTAGATTAAAAAAATATTGTAATATAAAGAAGAGAAAGAAAGGTGGCAGAGGATTACAGCTCTAAAAACATTTAACATTATTATATATATATATATATATATATATATATATATATATATATATTAAATATAATATACTAAATTTTAATAATATTATTAAATGTTATATGTTATAAATTGATATAATAAATTATATTAATATTATTAATTTTTATATGCATTAAATATAATATATTGATTGAATTTAATAAATGTATATTAAACGTATATATAACTTGTTAAATGAATAAAAAAAGAATTTATCTGTAAGAATAAATTTTTGTATATCAACTTATGCACAATTCTCAATGAGTTATATTCTTTTAGTGTTAAATGAATAGATATGCATATATGTGTGTTCAAGTATTTGCATATATTTATCAATTTATATGCATTATTATTTAATATTAATATTATAAATTTAGTAATTATTAGTATTTAATAGGATTCCATTTGTATTATTTCATAGGATATAATTAATTTGTTTCCTATAAAAATAAGGTGTTCTTAATTTTAATTCTTTAAATTTTTTTTAGTTTTAGTCCTTTAAAGATTTAAAATTTTTGCTTATAGTTCCTATTGTCAAGCAATTACATTAATTGATAAAGTAACAAGAATATTTGTAACTCATTGACTTATTATATCATATATTATCTATTCACATATTATTGATAAAGTCTAATAAGATAATCACATATTATTTTTTGATAAATTGTAACTTTATATTATTATTTATTCAAAATGGCTAATGGTGTTTGACTAGTTGATGAAAGATTTTAGAACGAAGTTTAAAAAAACATTACATATGTGTTAACATAGCAACTCAATGAATTGTCAATGTCACTATTATGTCATAATTAACATTATTATTTGATATCAAAGAATAAAACAAAAACAAAAAAATCTTTAATGGACTACTTTTCTTAAAATGACTAAAATTAAAAAGCACCCTAATTTATAGAGATAAAAAAATCTTTGTTTTTTTATCACAAGAATGAAGACAAATACTAGAAAGTATCTTAACTCATATATCATGTTCAACCAACTGAATTAAATCTCCTTTATATGAAAACTTATTTAAGATTTAATATTAAATTATTATTAATTTTAATATTATATATAAATGTATATGTATTAATATTTAATTATTATTAACTCACATATCATGTTCAACTAATTGAATTAAATCTCCTTTGTACGAAAACTTATTTAAGATTTAATATTAAATTATTATTAATTTTAATATTATATATAAATGTATATGTATTAATATTTAATTATTATTACTGCATAAGTATTAATTTATTAGTATTTAATTTAGTAATTATTAAATGCTAATAAATCTTAAAATTAAATATTTAATAATAGAAAATTATAAATTATATCTTATGAAATACTAAAAAAATTAATAGTTATTCAAAAATATACTAGACCAAGCTCACTGAGGCTGGACAATTGGTTAAGGGGATTCTATGTTGTGGGGATGTGAGGACTACTATCAATATTGTATTAATAACACATACTAAAAAAATTTAATCACCATTATTTTAAAATTTTAAGTTAATGAAAAACTAATATTTTTTTAAAAAATGAAACATTTAAAACTTTTTTAAAATATAAAATATTAAAATAAAAACTTTTAAAACTTAATAAACCAAAATAAAAATTACTAAATATAAAAAACCAAAAATGATATTTAGCCTACGAAAAACTAAAATAGTTTTCAATCCATATTCTCGTGCTAAATTTTTTATCTCCAAAAAAAATAAAAAGTTGTATTAACGGTCAACCAGAATAATGATGACTTGTTCTTCTTTTCAATTCGTATGTATTTAATTATTTGTCTCTAGCCGTTAATTTAATAATTAAGATCTTATCTTCACATTACTGAAGACTGAAGTAGTATCTCGATCAGTAGATTGAGTTGTTTTTTATTATTTAGTATGGGGTTTAATTGATTAAGCTCATATGCATGAACGACGTGTGGTATGTACAAAAAAAATTGCAACATTTTTTCTTTTCATAGATTTAGCAAAAGAGGAAAAAGCTTGATTGAGTTTTAGTTTCTATATATATATATATATAAAAAAAGTCATATTGTATTAGAAATTAAACGATAAAAAAATTGTACCTTCAAATAGCATTTTTATCATAGGAGGTTTAAAAACAGGTATATAATAAGGAAAAATAAAAGGCTTTGGAGGGGCCATGACAAAATAATATTCTACCTCCAGGCTCCAGTCCTAGATATAATAAAGATAGGATAAATCATCAAAATCAATAAAATGGATTTAAATTAATTATTTTTAATTCATACTACTAGCTATAAATTTAAATTTATTTCAAAAACACCTTTAAATATAAATGTTATAAGTCATACTCATATTTAATTGTCAATACCGAAAATCTAATAAATTAATATCTAGTAAATAAAATTAATAATAAGTTAAGAGTATAAAAAATTAATTCTAAATAAGTTTAAAAATTAATTATTAACTCTTAAAGACTAAAGAAAGTTATAATTTGTTTTATATATATATATATATATATATATATATATATATGGATTTGCTTATGCATTCATACTTTTTTTAATATGAGTGTATTTTAAATAGGAATATTATAGTATTTTATTACTTATTAAAAAAATATTTTCTCTTTCTTTTCCATCCTCGCTGCTCGTAGCAAATATTTTCTCTCTCTCTGCCCCACTCTGTCATCATGTTGCAACCTGTAACTTTGGTTTTGATTTCATTCTTTCAACCTCAAATTTAGTTCTTCAACCTGGATTATACGTTTAATCACTCTAATTGGAAGTAATGAAAAATGAGAGAATCCTAATTACTCAAGAAATTAAAATTTCTACTAATTACTCCAATTTGAAGACACTATTTGTTGATCTTTTTTTACCCAATTTGGAGACAATAACCAAATCCTATTTTTATTAACCGAACCACCTGGATTTTGATTGCGAAGATGAATCTCTGCAAAACTCTACATCCCTTCATCAAAAAGTATCCTAAGGGGAGTTGCACATAAACCTTACTGCAACCAATTAATCTCTATAGAGTTGGTAGTCAATGATTTTTCCTTAAATATTTCTTTATTGCTGTGGAGTCATTACCACTTATTTACACCAACATGAAGTGTCTTAATTTTAAATACATAACTTTTGGAGAGATACAATGGTTTTTAGGGTATACTTTTTTTTATGTATCGACATGGAACTCAAGTAAAAAAAAATACAATAATTCAAATACATGTTCAACTAACTAAACAAATTCCTTGATGTAATAATAAAAATAATTTGTGAGAAAAATACATACATGATATATTCTTAATTAGTATATATTCATTTTGAATTAAAAAAAGAAGACATATTAATATAATTTTTAATATCGTGTCCATATTTAAAATGAACAAATATGTCCGAAGTATTGATATGTGTCTATAGTTGGTTTCAAATTCATAATACATGTCTTTTCATACTGCGGCACAGTAATTCTCAAGAACATGGATTGGTTATCATAAATCATAATTTGTGATATTCCATAAAGGTTTTGGAAACAAAAAGAAAAATCCTCTTCACCCTACACATAAGTCATTAAAAATTTAAAACAATTCTTAAACAAATAAATTTGTCAGTAATATATTTGTTTGCAACCAATTGGGTGCCCACGGAAAATATTAAACGTGTATCTACAGTATCATTAGCAACTATAGAGTACATAAAATGTTAAATATTATAAACAAGACAAATAATACAATATATAAAATTAATATAAACATACATAGAATAAAAATGTTAAATCTTGAAGAAATTTATATTTTAAAAATGAGCATAAGTTTATATAAAGATAATAAAATTCTAAAAAATATATAATTATATTATAATCATTTTTCATTATATTTAAAATTACTTAGGCATCCACGTCTCGTGATGCACTTTAAAATGATGATTTATAAATTATGTAGAGGTTAATATCCATATTTTATTTCATAAATGAACACTAGGGATTGATCTTGTTAGTGGTAGGATGGTGACTCTATCATTTTTGAAAGACAGTTCTTATATTCTTTAAATTTCTCCTTTGGTCTTCGTAAAAAAAAAAAAAAAAAACTCCTTTTGTAAAGTGTAATTTTACAGTTCATCCTTTAGCTAACTTAATTATAAATATTTTTGTAAAAAAATACAGAATAATAATGTTAAAAATATTATAAATATTATAAAAGATAAAATAGTGAGATAGAATGTAATTATATCAAGAAGTTGTCATAAATATATACAAAGTATTTTATCTAAAACATTTATGCACCTGTCAATTTTTTTCTCACATTAATATTTTGGCAATAACATTTCATCAATCCGTCTTTTTTCATCATGAAGATATGTCACTTGAATTGAATTTGATCTTATTTCATATCAATTGCATGTAGCAATTTATTTATTTATTTTGTCAAAATGTATCAAATCGTTGAGTGTTACAATATTCTTAGACAGTTGCTGTATCCACTCTCTTTCTTTGCTTATTCATTCCCTTTTTCAATTTATTTCTCAAAAAATACATTCTCCTGATTATTTAGAGAAGGAGATTGAATAAGCAGAGAAGAATAGTGGATATACCAATTACCTATTCTTATGAGCTGTGGATTGAGTTTGAACATTATGTTGCAGCCCATTTCCTATTATGGGTGTTAAACTGATAGCAAACGAGAGGGAGGAGTGGGCTTCAAACACTATATCCACATAAATGCTGCCTTTTAGGCTAAACAAGCCTGAGCTAGTACATAACTCTAATGCTTTATGGGTTCAAATGTTTAAAGGATTATATATTCTCTAATGTTGCATTTCTTAAAACTAAAAGGAGAAGGGGAGATTCTAGAATGAATTTGGCCAAGCATTATCTAAAGGAGAGATTCTAATTCTATCAAGAATCATGACATCACTTGTTTATTTACCGATTAACAGCATATCTCTTATGCTCTTAAAAATGTTAGACCTAATTTAATTTCAAAAATTAATTTAATGGATGATTTATAAATTTTAATTTGATTTAATTTTTAATCGATGTGAGACTTAAATTTTTTTCAACAATATCAATTCAGATCTGACGGTTACAATTAGCTTGATCCAAGATCGTGAGATTCATAATATTATAATACAGTTGTGATGTGATTCTTACCGCTGCTAACATACAGTTGATTTATAAATAAAATAAAATACAGACACTTTGAATTTCCAGCCGCTAGCTGTCAACCAAGTAAAAAATCCAAGCAAAACAATTACTGCAACCAGCAATGTGTGTATTAACACAGGCAATAGAATGCAAAACAAAATATCTTATGAAACACCCAACATAAGCATCCCCAATAATAAATTCAATTCAGCACAGTAGGAAGAACTATCTTCATTTTTTAAAGAAAAAGGCTGACACAGAGGTTTGAGTAAATTACACTAATTATCTGTGAGATTTCATGAAATTACACAAACACTTCTTAATTACTTTTTTCTGCCCCTATATTAACTCCTCTTAATTTTTGAAAAATATATACTGACATCCTTTTTATACATTACCCTAAAATCTTAGACTAATTCGAATGAAACGAACAAAAATCGAGATTGCAAAACAAGCACAGATCGTGTTTTGAACAATCACAAACAATTATAAACTTTAAGCTAACCGTAAGCCTAGCTCATACAATCAGCACCTAAACTTCCGTGCGTGTGTGCTTCTCTCACCTTCCATTAGATCTATCGTTTGGGTAAAATTCACTCAAAGATATAAATAATATTTTTTAAAAATGGTTGTAAGTTGTTGAATTTTTGCAGGATTGAACCATCCTAAAATTCGTCTCTCCCTCATATGGCCCATATTATGCTTATCGTTTTCCTAAGAAACTTGAGACTTTTAATTTCTTCTTTATTTTTTCTTGAGGTCTTTTGGTCCCAGAGTAGTAAATGTGACATGAAATTCCGCCGAAATTATGGACTGCAAATTACAGCAAGTAGCTATAATCTGGTCGTGGTCAATTATCATTGATTAATGGTAGAACATTTTAAAGGAAAAGGGTGGTAAGATGACCATGGTGGGAGGTTGGCACAGATTGTTTGGTATTCCGTCTTAGTAGGGAATGCGTTAGGCAGCACACAAAATTTCATGGCATGCCAAAAGATAAAAAGTTAAAACAAAATGAAGTCAATCCACTTTCTTACCATTTGGAACTTTGTATGGTGGAGTTTAACTTTAACCTCTATAAATATAGATATGATATAAATATGACATTTAATAAAAAAAATTAGATGAATAAGATATTTTTTAACAAAAGTTAAGAATTAATTGTTTAAGATGCTGAGATGTTCATATCTCAAATTAAAGTTATCATCATTAATAAAATTATATATCAATTATATCACACATATCATATCAATTATTAATATTAAAGTACGATCACAAGTTACGAAGAATCCTTAACAACTTGAATTAAGGCTGAAAACACGTACATCCAGAACTACTACGCATCGTGTAGGAGACTTCATTAGTTTCTGCCCTTTGTGACATGATCCTGGTTCTTTTATGATGGAAAATCTGTATGTTAGGATAAATAGCTTCATTAAGTATTGATTTATTTAATAAATTTATCACATGAGAGCTTATATTATAAGTTAACCATATAAAAACAAGTTAAGAAATCATTGTTTATGATTCTATATACGCTTATGATTCTAAATAGAAATCATGGTTTATACCACTAAATATTTCATATCAAGTAAAAAAAAAAAAATGTAGTCTACGGATAAAAAGTAATGAGTCTTAATAGGCAGACGCATGTGGCTTGGTGACAATTTCTCGGACAGGCATGGCATTTAGTAATTAATAAACCAACCACCCATTAAAGGTGTGGGCCCTCCCTGAGTTCTCCATTATAAAAGATTGGTTGGTATGCACTCAGCTCAAAAACAAATCTCCTTCTTGAACTCAAGGAGATGGCTCTGGGAAGAGGCAGTGCAGTGGTTCTACTACTTTGCTTCTTGCTGCTTCACTCTCAGATGGCTCGTGCTGCCACCTACACAGTTGGAGATTCTGGGGGTTGGACCTTTAACACTGTTGCCTGGCCCAAAGGAAAGCTCTTTCGGGCTGGTGACACACTTGGTCAGTTCCAATTATTCTATCTCATAAATCCCTCTTAAGTTCTTTTCATTTCTCAATTCCCAACCACCCACTAATTGATACCTCAATTCTTTGTTTTAAAGAAATTTATAATACCTCAAATCTGATTCTAATTAATATAAAAATATTTTGTTTTAATTTAACTTGTTAAGTTAAAAAAATTATTTTGGTTATTAAAGTATTTTTTGTTAGACTAATTAAACTGATCCTTTTGTCAGATTGTATATCAATAATATTAATTTTAACTGACGTGATAAATATTGATGATAAATACTGATGTGACATAACATTTTATAGTTTGTCACGTGTGACTAAATTGATTACATGAGTGTAATAAATTGATAATAAAAGTGACTTAATTATATAGATAAGTGAAGAGTGTGTTACTTAATTTTTATTATTAGGTAAAATTAATACAAGTCTCTTAAAAATATGTGAAGAGTTTGTTACAGTGTCTTCCATACAGTATATAACACATGGAAGAAGTTTCATTTTTGATAATTCTTTTATATAGCTAACTTTTGAAAGCATGTGATACATTTTGGTGTATGGGGTGCATCAGCTTTCAATTATAGCCCTGGGACTCACAATGTGGTGGCCGTGAACAAGGCTGGATATGATAGCTGCAAGACTCCAAGAGGAGCCAAAGTGTATAAGTCAGGGACGGATCAGATCAGACTTGCCAAGGGACAGAACTACTTCATCTGCAATTATGTTGGTCACTGCGAGTCTGGGATGAAAATTGCCATCAACGCTGCCTGAGTTTAATAATATGGTTAACTACCCATACATATTGTATTGTAATGCAAATTGCACCCTTTAGTGGGAAGTTAGCTCCTTTAAATAATGTTTAAGAAAAAAAGTAGCTATGTGTGCTCTTCTATAAATGTCACTTATCTATAAAGAATAAATGTCGGCAGTCGGTGATCTCTCTCTCTCTCTCTACTCCTGTGTGTAGGTCTTACATCAGAACTTATAAGTTTAGTATAATACAAACTTGCTTAGGTCACTTTCATTTTCACACACTAAAAAACAACTTAAATATAATTATTGAATCATTTGGTAATATTTTAACGATTATATAATTATTTCATTTTTTAGAGATATTAGATAGAGAGTATAAGTGTCATATAATTTTTTTTTATCATATTGGTAAGAAGTTGTTTACACTAGAAGTAATAATTCATCTTCATTTAAAACAGTGAGTACATCTAAGATGAGTATTTTTTTCAATAAAGTTGATTTCTAATTAGGATTCAAATTCTAGATCATTTGATTAAGAAATATAAATCACTACCCATTGTGTTAATAATATGTTTAAGTGACATATATGGTTGATATAAAAAATCATAATATCATATATAATTATTATAAAAATTAAAAATTTATCATGTATAAAAATTTGTTATTAATTAATAGATAAATAATAGTGACACTCTTTCTAACACTCTTTTTTCAACATTCTCCTATGATTGGCTGAAATTTGTTAAAAAAAATTAACAATTTGGATGGATCTTACTTATCATTCGATGTTTATCTCTCTTGATTTAGATCAAATCCATCAAAATTAATAATTTTTTTAAAAAAATAACCAATCACAAAGAAAGTGTTGAAAAGAGAATATAACTGACATTTCTCTTACTAGTAAGAGAAAACGATTATGCATTAACAATATAAAAAAAATTACAAATTTATTAGCCTTTAAAATAATTATATTAAAATAATTCAAGTAATAATTTATGATTTAATAACAGAATATTTTAGACTTTCAATATATAATCAATACTAAAAAATTTACATACATCACTGACTTTAATTAAATTCTATTAGAATTTATAATTATATAATTTTATCATATATTCTTTACAATGAACTTTTTAGTACCTATAGCATGAGTTTTTTGTTTTTGGTTCCCGTTAATTTTTTTTATAACTTTAGTCTTTACGTGTAAAATAAGATCGTCATCAAAAGTATTGTTATAGGAACTAAAAACAAAAAGTTACATATTCACAAAAGATATTTAAATATTAAATTAAAATTAATTGATAAATAAAAAAATAACTTGAAAAAAGAATTCGGACTGTTCCATGTTAAATGATATACGAGAATGATGTATGAGATACGTTTCTTTATTTAAAAAAATAAACTTTTTACTTATATTTTCTTTGTTTTTCTATATTAAAATAATAGTAAAAATATTTCAAAAAATACTACTATAGTCTTAATCATAAGCAACATAAAAAAATTATACTTAAATATAAACAAATTTTGAATGATATCATCTAAAAATTATCATTTAATTAATTGAGATTTTATTTTCAATAAAAAAAGAATTCTTCTTTATATAAGTTTTAATGAAGAATAATTTAGAAAAATAATTATTTTTTAAATATAATTAGTAGAGTTAAATGATATCAAATAATTTTATTAATTAGTATAAATATAATTAATATTACTTATATTTAAGTTCAAATGAAATATATATTTTAAACTTTTGTGGGCTAATAATTTAACCCAACAAGCCCACCAATTCAATTCATTTAACTTAAAAGTTATATAAATCAACTCACATAAACTCTCAATTAAATGGAACACTGTTTTTTAGACTCAAACCCACAATTTTTCAAATTTATACAATCAACTTGTGAATTAAAGTCCGTATATCTAACTTTAATGATAACTGAATTAAAGCCATTATGACTATAGGGCCGGGGTGTAATATTTATGTCCCTAAATGAAAAAGCATTATGACTCTGGCCCAATCCATGGCCTTGAGTCATCATTTTTGAGGCAGTAGAGCCCCAGCACTCTCCAACCACCCCATTACAATTTGCTTGAGTCGCCAGCTTTTAGGGGTAATTATTAAACACATCTTATTATTTACTTTGGAAATGCACTTGGGGTGCACCAAAGTAAATAATGAGATGTGCTAAGCAATATCCTTTTTGTTGCAAATGGTTGGACCTTTAACCCTGTGGGTTGACCTAAAGGAAAACGCTTTGGTAGGGCTTTGTAAAAAAATTCAAATATATAAAATCAATCTAATCTACTTTAAATCCATTTAAATGGTTTGGTTTCATATCCAAATTCATTTTTTTAAAATTTTAAATCCAATCTAATTAATTGGATATGGATTGGATATTTGTTTTGATTTTTAAATCTAATACAATTTTTGGGACAATGATAGCTAGATTTTTTTGGCCAACTTCGGTAGGAGTTATTTTTTTTTCCGATCTCGTTTAGAGTTATTTAGGACAAGGTCAACTGATGATGTTTTTAAGTTGTCGTCGGTTGAGACTATTTCTTCGTTATTGTTAGTAAGGATATTTTTTGCTAACATTGGTCAGGACTATTTTTTGGCTGATGTCGTTCAAAGTTTTTCTGGCCAGCATCAGCCGAAGATATTTTTTGGTTGATGTCAGCTAGGGTTTTTGTTGCCGAGGTCTATTAAGATTATTTTTTGATCGACATCAGGTAAGTTTTTTGACCGATATCAATTAGGGTTTTTTTGTCGACGTCAAACAAGACTTTTTTTTGCCGACATCGATTAGGATATTTTTGGCTGACATCGACTGTAAAACAACATCGATCGACATCGGTAAAAAAACCTAGTTAGCGTCAACCAAAATATTCCCCCAATTGACATCGATCGAAAAAACCCTGATTGATGTCAACAAAAAATATCTATAGTCAGCGTTGACCAAAAGAAATAGTCATGGTCGATGTTGGCCAACAAACCCTAGCTGACACCAACAAAAATAGTTTCAACCAATGTCAGCAAAAAAAATCTAGTCAACATCAACCAAAATTTAGTCTCGACTAATGTTAGCCAAAAAATATTAACGATCATCATCAGCAAAAGAAAACCTTACTGATGTCGGCAAAAAAAACCCTAACCAACGTTGACAAAAAAACCAGTCACGATCAACGCTAATTGAAAACCCCTAGTCGATGTCGACCAAAAGATATTACCGACTAACATTGAGTAAAAACCCTAGTCGATCTCAACCAAAAAACAACCCTATCTAAGATCGACCAAAAGCATCCTTGACCGATGTCGACCAAAAATGCATTGATTGACGCCAATCAAAAAATAGTCCTAGCTAACGTCGGTCTAAAAATGTTTGGGCCAATGTCAGTCCAAATTGCCCTAGTTGAGGTAGATCGGAAATATCCTAACCAAGATCGATCAAAAATAGTCTTGACCAAGGTCAGTTGAAAATAACTCTTAAATGAACAGGTGCTAAGTTTTCACTTTTTATCGTTTAATTAATAAAATTTGTGGAAAAAAAATCCTTATAACATTTAAGTGGATATAACCAAATTCATATCCACTTAAATGGATTAGATCTTGAATCCAATCCATTTAAGTATATATGGATTAGATTTTTTAAAAATCCAATCCATGCTCACTCCTACTCTGGGGTGACATTTGTTTTTTGCATCCTAACTATTGCATGTTGTATCTTTCATTGCATTTTGAAAAGTTTATTTTGAATGGACTTTTTGAAATGCAATGGGAGATGCATAATGTGATAGTGGGAGTGCACGATGCAATAGTCCTTGGTCAGTGATAAACTTGGTTGATATATCTTTCGATATTTTCTTTTATATTTTATTCATTTTAAAAACAAAGTTCAAGAGATTAGTGTAAGAAACAAGAGATCTAGGCCGAAGGTAAGGCACAATGAGCTAAAATTACTAATTTGATCAATCCTTTATAACTTTATTTTCATCTATGGGCCTTTGCTTGGGAGCTAGAGAAGTTTAACTATTGTTTTATAATTTTAAATTGGCTAAAAATATATTTTTGGTCCTCCTATTTTTTATAATTGATCATTTTAGTTCTCTTATTTTAAAATTAAGACATTTAGTCCTCTTATTTTAAAAAATTAATTTTAATCCCACCATCCAAATTAGACACTGCCTGCTAGTTTTATAACGTTGACTTTTTCATAGGCAAACATTAACTAAAACAGAAGTAGATGAAACTAATCACTTTCTCAACAACCTATCTACCCCAATATCTGCTCCTTTTTTTCTACCTTTATCGCTTGAATCTCTCCAACAGATCTAGCAACTTCTATCTAGTGTGCCAATTGCTTGCTTTTATTCTTTTTCTTTTTTAATTCACTTTAAGTTGTTTAATTAATTGCTTGTTTTTGCAATTACCAGCTATGATCTACGAAAATCAAAGGAAAAGAAAATTGTTCAAAGATTAAAAAGAGTGAAGCATTTTCTGAGCTCTCATCTAATTTTCACTAACACGAAGTTGGTGTTGAGTTGAAACAAGTAGAAAAGTTCCATCTGTAACCATTCCATTTAATTCAAGCAAAACATATATCAAGTGAGTTAGCATAAAAGCTTATTAATAAATAAAATCATCTTGTGTCGATTAAAATTTTAGATCTCAGCAATAAACTGAAACGTTGTGAACCCTAGAGAAGGTCCGTTGAATATCATTCGGGTCCGAAATGCCGATATGGAAGCATGAGCCAAAGAAGAGGTGATGCTTACACAAATACAAATAGCCTTTTGTGTATTGTCTCTGGTAGTGCCATGATGCTTGGTGAAGGGAGAGGAAGGGGTGGAATAAAGGGTTGTTAATAAATAAATAAGAGGTTGAGAGAGAGGGGTGCTCATGGTGCTTTTATGGAGGAAGGTAGTTAGGGTGCGGACCAATCGCATTCACTGGAGATGATGACAACGATGGTGATAACTTCGCTGGAGATATGTTTGGATATGGCAGTTGTGTTATCAGGGTTTCAGAAGTGTAATGACTAATGTGCAGTGAGAACGGATAAGGATGGTGTCAAAGGGTTGACGAGTAATTTCCTCAACAGTAATTAACATGAGTCGGTGTAGGTTTAGGTTAATTCTTAAGGGTTAGTGTCTTTATTTGGATGGTGAGATAAAAATTACTAATTTTTTTTTAAAATAAAAGGATTAAATATTTTAATTTTAAAATATATAGGCCAAAATTATTTATTGTGAAAAATACAGCAATTAAAAATACGTTTTAGTCATTGAATTTTGAGATCTGACATATGCAAGGCAATTTATACAATAATTTGCACAACATTAATTTGTGTTTATCTTCCTCCATCCTTATGACATGTACTAATTAATGTGTATGAGAGATAAACACAAAAAAATGTTACTATACAACTTGTTATATGAATTATTATAGAAATAATATTTCTTTTTTGAATATAAAAGAAAGAACATGGGATAAAAAATTCACATGACTAAAATTATATTTTATCGAGAGTCTTTTGTGGAAATTATATTCATTGTCCTAACTAACTTGTTAGTGAATTCAATTTTCAATACTATATAGCATATATTTGGATACACAATACATTGGTCAGAAATCAATTTTTTTAAAGTTTATGGTGAAAACAACTCCTTGTTGCTTTCAATTCTCCACCGTGAATTTTGGAGCTGAAATCTTTTCAGCAAATTATCCAAACATGCACATAGTTTAGGGGGCGTCTTTCATTTTCAGGAACAAGTGATTATTTACCTATTTTTTTAAAAAGCAAAATTTAAATAATTAGTGAGTATACGATACTTTAATTCATCTACATTAAAAAAATTAAACATCAACAAACAAAAAACACCTAAACCTACATTCCAATATTAATCACCTTAACGTTATGCGAAAATCACCCAAGACCTTAATTGGCTGTACATGATTATTACATTAGCTCAACCTAGTAAATTACTAACTAAACTAAACTCAACTTAATATCCTGTATCGTATAGTATAGGATTAATACATGCACCAATGTGAACGAGAATGTCAATGAATTAGAGAAAAAAAGAAAAAGAAAAAGCCCAAAATCGATCTAATTATTATTATTCACAAACCCCACAAGATTTATTGGCTTATTTCTAAAGATTATTCAAAGTGACCAAATAATTATGTGGCAAAAAAAGAAGATAATTGCTATTTACAATTTATCTTTTTAATTATACAGTACACCCCTTATTTTTCTTATTATACTCTTTTTTTGTGCAAGCTCATTCAATTCTCTAGAGATGCTCCCTTTTGAAGTGGCTGAACTCTAGGAAACCTTGCCTTTCAATTCCATAGAGATGCTCTTGTAATGCTTGAATAATTTCTTAATGTATTCAATACTCCCGTGCGATGGCTAATGTGAATATCCTGTCCTCCCGTTCAGATTCAACAGGAACTTAATTTAAGATTAGTAATAATCAATTTGCACTTATAATATGGTAAAAAGGAAATTTAAAAGTATAAACGTTTTTGAATCATATATCATTTTTGAAAAGAACATAGTCTTTGTATTAATTGTGTAAAATATTTTTTTATAATATTATTTAATTATAAATTGACATTTATGTTAAATTGACTTTTATAATAATTACTTTAAAAATTAGATTTATCATAATTTTTAATTAGTTGATAATGTAAAATATTTTATGCTGTATAGAAATTAAATTCTTTTTAATTAGCTAGACATAAGGATTAAATGAGATGTGTGATTTGATTTAAATGTTAGACAAGAATTAATTAGACTTGTATGATAAAAAGTAGAAAAAAAAAATCAATAAATATTTAATATTTTTTGGTGAATTCAGAAATACTCAATTAAACACAAACAAAAGTTGTAGTCTATCTATAATGAAATCGCGCGTAACATAAATCAAAGTGATCTTAAATCTAAACACAGCCAGCCAACAACCAATATGAGACAAAATCATAGGTAATTTAATTGTAACAATAAATTAATGTGACCTTTGGGACGGAAATAATTTTTTTTCTACTTTGCAAGACAATAAACAGACATTCCTCAACATTTCTTAAGAATAAATGAAATCAAATATAAAAAAAAAAACGAAATCCATGACTCTAATTCAAGATAAGCTGAATCTGGACTTTAATTTGAGTTCGCATTTGCAAGTTGCTACCTAATATAAAACTTGTGAACCTGCCGAGTGCGGGACTAATTTATAATATCTTTCAGAAAAATTGGTAATTGCATAATCAAGTAATCATTTCAAACTTTAACATAAGGAACTTGCTGCCATTAATTTCTTTCAGGCCTGACCCCAGTGTCTAACAAAATGAAAGCTGAAGTTGGTCCCGCCAAAACAAAATTAAATTATATGAAATGTAAAGTCATGCATAGGAACAAAGATCTAGGTAGGGTTCGTAAAATTGTAATCATTATGTTAGTTGCATTACATTATAGAGGTTGCTAAAATATTAAGAAATTAAAACTGTTTATTTCCGCTTTGAAATCCTGAACACTGATTCATCAATTGTTGCATCATAAGATGATATATGGTGACTGATATGTGTCAGCTCCAAAGGACACTAATAGATTCCTCCCTCTCATTGTTTACAAAAGATTATCCAAGGAAAAGTATCATCAAAATTAAATTAGCATGCATTTGCCTTCTGTTACATAAGAGCAATTCAATGGTTTGACAATTGTAAATACACATTCAGCATTTCCTAGACTAAAATTCCAAAAGATTGCCTGTGGGGTGCATTACTGTTTACAAAAGACCATTGTTTTCCCCCAACAGAAAGCCAGTCAAGCAAACAGCTCTACACGGATTTGTGTTCTTATATAATAAGGCCAATGGTGGGGAAAACAACAAGATCTATAATCTTCTTATCTTATTTAAAAAAGAAAATGTCTCATGGACAACTTTGAGAGAGAAAGAAAAATATGAAAGATAAGTAATTGATTTAATTAATGATGTGATATTTGTAATATGAGAAGAATTATTGATTAGATGTTTAAATTTTTTTATCATCCAAATATATATAATCACTCTTTTTAAAAAAAATGCCCAGAGGAGTGTCTATATTTTGTGTACATTACTCACCAACAAGTTATCTGTCCATAGTTATTTTCAAATAACGTTTACACAACCAACTTCATTGAAACAAATAAAAAGAAGAGTCGAGTTCTGAAAGGAAGATAAAAAAATAGCTTTTGAAGATGGAGAGTTTTTATAAATAGCCTATCCTTAAGCTGATTTTAACTTATAGAAAAAAGTTACTTCGTTTTTTCCTTTTTATAAATACTTATAAAGAAAGTTTATTCAAATGGAAACTTAGTTTTATTAATAAGGATAAACTTTGTTGATAAATCAAACCAAACAAAACAGATTTGAATGAGTCATTTTTAATATTTTAGGCTGATTAGTTTTCTTTAAAAAAATATAAAATAAGGTCTAATTTCACTTTCCATGACTCAAACTAACATCAAAGTTGTCCAAACTCCAAATTACTCTTATAAAATTATTTGTTTCGGACCTCAAGGGTGAAGGGTGAAGTCATTGGGCAATAGGGTTCGATCTACCTACACCAAATATTACTAAGCAAACTTAATTAATGGGATTATATATACACACACACTAAACACTTGCGGTACGGATAATTCACTCAATTATCACTTTCAATTTTTTTAAGCTAATTTTTCAATTGAATATGCCAAATAAAGCCTAAATTTCTCAATGGACTTTCATATATAAATAATTAACGTTGATTCTTATTTTTCTTAATATTGTTGGCGAGAATTTAAATGAACCTTAGAACATTGAAATCAGAAGTTCCACAATATTCGGGAAGGGAATATTCAATTAATAGGTAACAATAGTTTCCCCTCCCCTTACAGAAAAAGAATACCCTTCTCTATCACTATTATTACTATTAAAAGCAATGACCCTACTTAGAGGATAACAACAGAATGGAATAAATCAAGACCCTGCACTAAAGATTACACTAAAAAGATATTCAATTAATAGGTAGCAGTACCATATACGAGTAAAATGAATTAAGGTCTATATTTGAGGTTAACCTCCTTCTCTTATAGAAAACAACCCTCACTATTACTATTAAAAGCAATGACCCCCTACTTATTAAAGGATAACAACAGAATCAAATAAATTAAGAATTATATTCGTGAATGATATTTATAATTTTTTTTCATAAAAATATTAAAATTAATTTAATTTATGATACTATTCAATGAGTAATTTTAAATTATGTTTCAAAAAAATATGTTTAATAAATTAATTTTAATATATTTATTATATATTTATATTTTTTTATTAGATCAGAGATCACATTTAAATGTCTTTAGTCTAATATTAATTTCACTCATGACATATGATTGTTACAAGGAAGGGCAAGGATGGGTCTTTGCTTTCAGCCCCCTCCCTTTAGACCTTTTGTGTAAATATGAGAAAAAATTAAAATGAAATAAGGTCTATATTTGAGATTAACCTCCTTCTCTTATAGAAAACAACCCTCACTATTACTATTAAAAGTAATGACCCCCTACTTATTAAAGGATAACAACAGAATGAAATAAATTAAGAATTATATTCGTGAATGATTTTTATAATTTTTTTTCATAAAAATATTAAAATTAATTTAATTTATGATACTATTCAATGAGTAATTTTAAATTGTTTCAAAAAAATATGTTTAATAAATTAATTTTAATATATTTATTATATATTTATATTTTTTTACTAGATCAGAGATCACATTTAAATGTCTTTAGTCTAATATTAATTTCACTCATGACATATGATTGTTACAAGGAAGGGCAAGGACGGGTCTTTGGTCTCAACCCCCCTCCCTTTAGACCTTTTGTGTAAATATGAGAAAAAATTAAAATTAAAATATTAATAAAAATATAAAAAAGAAATAGGTTTTAGAGTTGATATTTGCAAAAAAAATTAGTAGTAGTTTATATGTCTAATTTCATTCATAAAATTAATAATACATTTTTTAAAAATTATTATTTATTAAAAAGAATATTTAAATAATTATGTAAAAAAATGATCTCTCCTTTAATACAATCTTGGATTCATTTCTAATTGCTATTAGCATAGGAAAATTTTACACACAATTTCTCTTGCTAACAGTATTAGACAAATATTAATTGAGCATGGCATCTTTTGCTAACTAATTGGATTTAAACTAATTTTAGTATAAAGAGTATTGTTATTCATAATAATTTTGAATAAGATTGTCTCCCATAAATAATATTGTGGTTTATACCATAAATAAATTAAAACAAATTTAATTTAAGATGTTTTTGTTAAAGTAATTTAAAATTATTTTACAATATATTAAAATATATTTAATAAATTGATTTTTAACATATTAAATAATTAGATGTAAATTAATTTTTATATGGTAAAGAAATAAATTAAAAATATTTTGTCATTGAAAGATGTATATACCTTACAAAGTATATTAGCTTATATTTATTCACAATCCTTGGTTGGTGGTGGTGAGTGGTGCTGTTAGATACGTGGTCGTGTGAGTGCATTTTGTGGATAAGTTAGGGTAGGAATTGTGTTTCCATTTGAAAACACTACAACTCATAATGGTGGCCTCAGACACCATTGCAAAGTCTAAATTAATTATACTCTAATGCTTCTAGGAATCCAATGCTGCAACCGCTACAATGGGTCATAAAATATTTCTGCTAGCCAATGGATTTTGAACAAGTGGAAGCGCATGCAGTTATCCACAACACTTTAGGTTTAATTAGACTTGTAAAAAGGTGCAACATTATCATCATAGCCAAGACAAAAGTTCAGGACACTAACAAAAAGGGAAGTTAAATACTAAAAAGTATTTACCTATTCACGTTTCAAGTTCAAGTTTGGTGGTTGACTTAAGTTAACACTAACAAAATAAAATAATAGGTATATGATCAATAAGTTACGCGTCAGAGTTAATATTGACTTCCACCCCCAAGATCCTCTTTACAAGGAAAAATAAAATAAAAAAAAGCTAAGTACCTTCAAAGCATAGTTATTTTCATCAAGTATTCTTGCCTCCTTTAGTATACATAGTATTTTCATCATCAAAGAAAAGGGACGCGTTTCTGATAAGTAGGAACCTGCAAAATTAAAACCAATTAGACTGAGACCAAAATTAAAGACAAACGTAAATGTATAACTCAATTAACATGTGCATGGTGTGGAAGAAGATAATTATTGAGAAGAGAATTATGAAAGAGAATTGAGCCCACAAGGGGTTTCTCGGAGACAGATTCACAGAGCCCGTTTGGCCTACTGGCCACCTCCAACTGCCACCATTTTGGGGGTGATTCTAAAACAACCCATTTAATATTAATGGAGGTGGACAGAATGCCAAAATGGCTATGGAATCAGGCCTCTGAGAAACCCTAGAGGCTATATAGAGCAAAGAGAAAGCATAAGGAAATTTGGAAATTCGATCTGGCTGAGATTTAAAGAAGAGATTATGGGTAGGTTTTGACTAAATAATGAGGAAGAAATAAGAGTGGCTTTTGTAGAAAGAAGGTGCATAAGCGTGCATGGAGTTATCGGAATATTTTGGCCCCTTGGTGGCTAGCTTCTGTTGTTTTCAAAGACTTTCAATCCCTCTGTTTTGTCTGTAGAAATGTGTGTATATATATATATATATATATATATATATATATATATATATATGCTTAGGGGTTGTGCATATATGACAATAATATCCGCTTCTCATTTGCAATAAAGACTTTTGTGCCCTTAGAGTGCAACTCTTTGCTGCTAATTATCTTGCACATGGTTGGAGATAGTGAGGCTTTCTTTGACCATGGTTGTTAAGTTGCTATTTGCTTGCATTGGGATTTTACTATGCTTTTTGACTTGCTTCTAAAGGAGGATGCAAAATGGGCTGGCCATGTCTCCCACTCAGTTTCTAATTATTTAATTTGTCAACTCACTGTTTATCAGTTCAACCTTTGACGTTTATTGTGCATATCCTATAAGAAAACTATATATATTTACAACAATTGTCTTGTTTGAATGATATTTTGGTCAGTTAATTTGGAACCTGAATGTCTCTGGACATAATAAGCAAAACAGTGGTTGGTATATAAAATAAACATGGAAAGAACATGCACATTTTTAAAAGATTACTTTGAATATCGATCATTAACTGTTCCATAATTTAATTATTAGAAGTATGTTTTTTTTCCTTATTTTGAAAATACCAAATAATCATTTTCTATCATAATCACTACAAACTTTTATGGAGTGTAAAGCATGTACATTCTCATGTTATTAAAAAAAAATTCTTACCAATCATATGCCTTTGCGTCTAAACTTTTTATTCATTAAAAGCATAACAAGATTTTCAAGTATGAACCCACATCTGCAAGTAATCTAGCACAATTGTAAAGATTACCTGTGTCGAATTTTGTAATGTAGGTAACTAAAATAAATAAAGAATATAATTAAATAATTCTTATTTTCAAATATATATATATATATATGATATTTAAATATATATTTCATTACTTTTGATGTATATCAATGAAGTGTTAAATAATTTTGATTTAATTATATTTTGTAAATATAATCTATATGATAAAAAAATTTAATCCAACTTTAAGTATATAGGAGTAAAAAAAAAATCTGATATTTAGTCCAATAAAAATTAAAAAATTCAATCCAAAAATTTGGAAAACAAAATAAAAAATAAAACTTTTTATGGGATCGGTTTCGATTTTATTTTTGAAAATCAATTCAATTTAATCCAACCAAACAACTTATACTTGTACATATGTTTTTATTTTTTATTGCTTTTATATTTATAAAATTATCACATAACATATATTTATTTATGAAAAATGTATTTAATTAAAGATAATCTTTTATTAAATATTTTAACCAACGTGCATAAACATATTTATTAAGTTGTGTAACTTTTTTTATATTTATATAAATATATTAGATCGTCATCTCTTTCTAAGAGTATATTAGTGAGAATAAAACTCAACTCCTCTTTTTTAAACTCAACAACATGTGTTACTTAACTGTTTAATGATACACATTTGAAGAGTTACACTATACTCTTAACATATAATGACTTGACTTATGAATGGGATATTTTTGTATTTTAAATTATTTTTTATAATCATTATACATATTACCATTTTATTTAAAAGTAAGACTAAAACTAAATATTGATTTAATCTAAATCGTTTTATATTTGAATCGGGTTGGATCCCATTTTAATTTTAAATCAAATCAATTAAATGATAAATTAAAAGAAATTAAAAATTGATTGAATGAAATGATTTTTTTTTCTTTAAACGATTCAATCCAGTATACAAATTAATACCCCTCTAGTAGCATTAATTGAATATTGCTAGCTAGTTCAAAACTGCATCACTCCTGTCCCATCTGCCTAACTAAAGTTCTTCCCAATACATTAAGTTTTATCCTTAACGAGAGGCTTAAAAAAACTATTTCATTGTGTTCTTATTGTATATCACAGGAAGATAAAAGGTGTATGAAAGCTAAAGAGACTTGTGCAAAAGAACATTAATTAGGGTTTGAGCCTTTGGAAAGCTAGAGAGAAATATTTGGAAATGTGAGGATTAGGTACTATTAATCAAAGTTGGTGGGGTAACAATATTAGCTGTTTGGTTGATTAATGTAATTTGAAGAATTTTTTTTTTATTCGTAAGAATCGAAAATAGTATCAAAAAATTTATAATAATTTTTACATCTTTTTTCAATCAACTAAATTATATCTATTTTATTATAATTTGAAGAAGTTAATAATTATATATATATATATATATATATATATATATATATATATATATATATATATATATGGATAAAATTATAGTCGTATACTTTGTGTTATACTAATTATTAGACGTTGATTCTAATATAATCTAATGCTTATAACCTAAACCTAACTACTTCACAAAATATGTGACTCCTTCTCCTTGGTTTCACATTGAGTCTCCTGGTTCTGGGCACACACAAAAAATAAATAAGACTTTGCGGCAATTACCTCCTGTGCCTGTGCCTGTGATAGCTTGCAGAAAATTAGGGAAGCAGCTATTAACAATTGCCAGTTGCTATTACAGGTGTATAACTAAATTGGCTTGGCATTTATATCATTAAAATAGATAATAATAACAACAATGGATTTTAATTAATTCATCGTATACCACTTCAATATCCTTTTCTTAATCATAACTCAATTTGTGAAATCACAATATTAGATGATTTTTTATTCAAATTGATGAACAACCATCCTTTTATGAGTATTTGAGGATCTGGGAATTTGTGTAATTGCTGCACAAAGATTAATCGGAAAGGGTTGGGTTTATCCGTACACGGTGATCCCAATATTTGTGTAATTCATGCGCAACACAAAGGGGGTTTTTAGATTTAAGAGGCACATGTTTTGGGATCACGTATATCAGTTTAGTCATCATTGCAGCAAGTATAGCAGTGGTTCATTCATATAATCATATTCAAAATTGTGAAATCACAGCATTTGATATTTCTTTTTATCCAATTTGAGAGTGCCCTCTTTTTTATTATTTGGCGATTGAATTGATTGGGATAATGACAACAAAATATGGTTTTTTATTCACACCCCTTGTTGCGCAGCAATTACATATTTTCTGCTAGTGAGGGACTTTTATTCAATAGAGGCACAAAGTCTTAAAAATTACCGATTCCATTCGTTAATGGCTGCGCTGCAAAGCCTTGTTTTTTTTTTTCAATTGTGCGTAGGAGGCTGAACGGAAACAAAAGAGGATGGAGTCACGTGCTTTTTTTTAGTAGGGACATCGGAAGCGTTAGATTATATTTAATTTAAGATGATATTATTGTATTTTATCATTTAAAATTAAAATAACATAACAATCAAATTCCACTATATAAAAATCATTAATTCTTAAAATATTTTAAATAGCGATGAGAACATGTGGTAATGATGATGCCAGGATAACAATAATCTTAATGAAAAAAAAAAAAGAATGATGTAATACAAGAGAGAGGTAATGATGACGTAAATATCGTAACATTAAATTTTGAGAAACAAAAGAATTAATAATTTTTTTTGATAAAGTTGATTGGTGTTGAGTGATAACGCATACCAACATGGTGTGGATATGAGCAGTTATATATATATATTAATCTAAGCTTCTCATGACTCGGTAGAAGTTTGTTCACAGGGATGATTGCTGCATGTTATCTTCTGCAATCATCGTCCTCATTTAACTACATTTTGCCCTTTCTTCTCTAGGACCTTCACATCACATGGGTGTTGCAGTTATGGAGAGAAATGAATAAAAGAAAGCTTTACCCTAGCTAGTAGTTTGAAAGTGAAGAAGCTCGGATGTTTACTTAAAGGAATCTGAGGACTAAGGAAATTAAGATAGCGTTATACAAGACAGTGACATACAGTTGTCTGGGTAGCTTATGTAAAATGTAAAGAAACACGATCAGTTTCTTTAAACTTATTTATTAAAATAAATGTTTATTTAATAAAATAATTAATATTTTTATTTTTTTAAAATGTTAATCTAAACTGTTTGTTTGTGCTTAAAAAGCAATTTTATACTTATTTTAAGAAACAAATTTTATTTATTTCTTAAAAAGAACACTTATATAAAAAGTTATTATTTTAAAGATATTTTTCTTAAGTTTAAACAAATTCTCCCATAAACTTTTAAAATTATATTTTGGCTTTGTTGTATTGGTATAGTTTTGATATGGTGAGTGATTTTTTTTTTTATAGTGTTACAATTAGAAATAACTTTGAATATCTGTTAGCAACACTAGCTGCAGCACACCTCACGACAAGCCCAAGAGGGTCACTCACCTACGTGATTACATGTGAATCCACTAACGAAGAATATCCTCTGCATATCATTCTGTTACTATTGCATATCAGTTTGTTATTATCTCTTATCCACCTTCCCATTTCCATTGTAACCGTTTTAGTGCTAGTTTGTTAGATGTGTAGTGCTAGCTGACCATGTGGGTCCATTATCCAAAATGTGGTCATCTATAAATAAGCTATCACGAGTAGAAATGAGGAGAAGAAGAGAAATTTGCACTTAATTTTTAGTAGTTTAGAATAGGAATTTTATCTTGTTCTCGAATACAAGGCCTTCCCTTTGTCCTAGTACCTAACAGTATCACTCTTAGAGTAATTAATACAAAAGTCGATAGTCATTATTATAGTAACAAATAATAATCAATTATTGATTAACTTATTCAAATTAAATTCTTCTTGCATGGAATGCCAGAGATAGGTAGTTTTAGCAATTTTGTACGGTTAGAGAGCAACCTTTGGGATCATTTTCCAGTTTGCGGCTTCCCTATTGCTGGAAACAACATTAAACATTGTTCATTCTTTCTAAGGAAATCAGGGTTATAAATGGAACTACGCTATATATTGAAAGTGTTACCCCAATGGAAGACAATAAAATGTGCTAACACGTCCCATGAGAAAAGATGGATGAGATGTTCCATTCCATTTCTTTTGAAGGCTGGTTTATATAGAAAGGTATCTTCCCTAAGCTTAATTCTGAGTATGCTTCTTTTGTTTATGCAAATAGCTTCACATACATCCATATGAGTATGCAAATTGAACTTTTAGATTCTTTGTTAGGTTTAAGATAGACGATTGGCGTAGCCAACCACATTCAATTGTCCACTCGATTATTCTGTTACAGATCTAGTCATTAGTTGCTTCTTTTTCTATATTGTTACAAGAAATGTGCTTAATCCTAAAACTTGCAATGTGCTACATTAACATTAAATTATCATCAATTGTAACCATTTGTATTGGTTCCGGTTCTTGACAGGGGATTGTGTTACGCCCTCAGCAACCAACGTAAACATGAATCACTCACGAGTCACAAAAGATTTTGTTGTTGTATTGGTTCAGTTGTCCCACTCAGATGATATATTGTCTGAGGCCTAGCTAGGATTGAAAAAAATAATATAGATAAAAAATTTGAACTTCCAAGGCAGAAAATTCTTTACATCATGCGTTAATGCTTGAGGACATCCTCATCTCAATGTGTTTAGGTAAAAGAAAATACATTGAGAAGCATCTTCTCTGTGTTTAGCTCAAAGAAAATCAATGTTGTTAAAATGAATTAAAGATTGTAACAAAGAGAATTTCAACAAACAAAAAAAATATAACACAGAGAAGTTCTTCAATTGCATAATTGGCTAAGGTGTGATCCTTAAATTGAACACGTATGTCAATGGGAGCATCAGAACCCACCAGCTCTGCGGTATGGCTTTATAAGCTTTATTTGGTCGATTACATACAACCTGCTTGTCTTGATAGGAACATGCTGTTTGATTCCTGCATTCAACAAGAATAATCAGAAGAAATAGTGGTGAATGATATGAGAAATATCATGTATAATTCTATGATGCACTCAATTATAGATGTGTTCCCATTTCGAGACCAAACCTACCTTGATCCACAGAATATCACAACAAAGTTTGCTTTTGAACAAGTTATTAGACTTGTTGGGTCATCAAGTGCAAAACTATATGCTGCAGGGCACACTTGTTTGAAAATTTTGGAGTAGTTTGAAGCCAAACATGTTGCAGGGTTTCCATAAGTTCCTCTGCAGCAATACTCATCAGTATTGAAGACGTCACACGCGCTCCGGCAAGCAATAACTTTGTCGTTGTCCTTAGAAGCAAGCTCTGAAGGGCAGTTCTGCCTCAAATCTCCATCACAGCCAACAGTGCTGCAGTTCCCTGTGCCATTAATAGCTTTCACTACTATAGGCAAGTTGAAACCATCCACAAGGCTAACATCATAGAAATCAGGTTCACCAAGAGTGAAGTCAGCACTTGTTGCTGGAGGGCTTCCAGGGACAGTACAGTTTATGCTGGTGCCACAGCCACCAGTTTGGCACTTTCCATTGCCATTGTTGTCAAAGTTGCAGCCTGTTCTAGCCCATATCCTCCCACTCCATCCATCAGGAGCAGTATATACAGTTGATTGCCCAGATTTCAATGCGAAGCCATCGCCACTGTGGTTGTCACTGCGCGTTATTCCGGGCCATATTGTCTCCTTGCAGTAATTTACTAGAGTGAAAGTCTTACTGCTTCCACACAGCTCAGGTGCTGCCAACAAACACGTCAAATTAGCAAGCATAAAAGTAAATTTTCATCTAACTCGGGCAAATTGTTTTTTCAAAAGTGAAGGAGCTCCTTGTTTTAAGAACTTAAAATTTGGTTCAAAACTCCATGATGAGAATTTAGTATGCATTGCAATGGCAGAGGATTACTAGTTACCAACTATGTTAGTGATGAACCAAGAAAAATATTCAGTTGAAATTTGAATTTTTTTAATATATTAATCGAAATAGGAATATCGGAAGTTGGGAATGGAAGAAACTCTACACATAGGGCTAGCCTCACTTGTGCAAACCAAACAAAACATTAGACTTTAAAAGAGAAAACGTGCCTTTTTGTGTTGTTCTCTTATTAGAATTGGAGTTGCATCTCGGTAATCCACATAATAAAAGTTTATATATTAAAGGTCATAATATGTTTACTAGGTAAAACTTCAATTCCAATTGGAAAACAACAGTAAAAACATTTAAGGAACTGTATCAAAATTTTGTCAGGCTCTAAATGCTCCTTTTGCTTCACTAAGGTTGGCAACAAATAAAGCTTAAAAGAATGAATTACCTGAGGCAATGACAATGAAGATGGAGGTGAGTTTCAGCAGTGCAATGTGTGGACTAGCCATCTGCTATTGCTCTCACTCTCTCTTAGTTATGTGACATTTGATGTGGTGATGGGTTGTGTTATTTATGAGTACGATTGAAGAGGACAATGGAAGAATACGTGAGGAAGAGAGTTTGTGTACACTGACAGCCTGAGCAAGCTTCCTTGCTTAATCAGGCAAAAAATACCTTGCCCATTTATGTCACACTGATATCCTAAAATTCATATGTTCTGCACCTTTACGCACTTTTCACTGATCTTACAAGCCTTTCCTTTTTCTTTTTATTCTGTTTTTCTCTTGTTTTACAAGAACCAAATTTGCAATGACGCTATTTATTCACTGGTTTGTCCTAGCCTTGAGAAAAGGGAGGGAAAAGTTTTGTTTTTTTTTTTTTGTTTTAATGTAAATAAAGTGTTATGTTTTAACTCACTTGGTTGGTCAGATAAAAATCGATTCTCAATCTCACATATGCTTTTCCTTTTTCAATTGTTTCGATAAAATTATGGGAAAATGGTGCCACTTGGGATACACGACGATATATAGTGCATATTGCAGAATCACAGAATAGACATGAAAAAAAAATTACAATATTTTTAAAATTGAATGGGCCTGATTCATTAGCACAAACCTTGTCTAATGTCTTCCCTTGGTGATGCCTATCTTGGAAAGGAACTTTTCCAGTTAGAACATAGAATCTCAAAGCAAAGCATTCAAAAACTGTACACGCCGTGGATCTATTTGTTTCCTTGGGCCATGGCTCTATATGTGGTCCATTCAATGTCCACGGAAAAATAAAAAATGCCTTATCACAAAGCTTGTACTGAACTTGGCAGGAGCTTTCCTTTTAGTGCTTTTGATCTTTCTAAATTCCTCAAAAGGGAGTTTCTCTCTTCTCATACTTTGATGACTTTGACACTTTCTTTTCATGGATTTTGTTGGAAAGAAACCATCTATGTGACTATGTCTTTCTTCCAAACTAGATCATAGCGATTGCAGAAGTTTAGAGTAATTATTGGCTTTTCTATCAAATGGACGTAAATTTTTTTGTTTTTTTAGTTTGTATTGTTCATTTTATATTAATGTATTGTGTTGTTTTTAATTTAATAATTATTTTTATTATTAATTTATTAGATGTTGTTAATAGTAAATTCCTTTATACAAAATAAATAATATTATTTCATAAATTATAAGTTAATATTAGTAATAAAATATTTTAATATTTATTTTAAAATTTTAGTTTTTAAAATTTAAGTATTTAAAATAAAACAAATATTAAAAAATATATTAAATAACATTATGTTAGTTTTTTTATTTCATTTACAAAATAAATCAAACTCAATAACATTATTAAAAAATTATATAATTTTTAAATATATTAAATATATAAAATATATTAAATAAAATAATATTAAAAAATATATAACATATTAAATACATATAAAAAATATATACAAGATATTAAAAAACTAATAACAAGTAAAAATAAAAATGTTTATTTAATAATTAAATAAATAAAATTTACAATTTTTAAAAAAGATTGACAAGAAAATACAGCTAAATAAAAAAAAATTGTAAAACAAAAAACTTTAAACATAATTAAAAAAACGACTTCAAAGTCATAAGATAAAAAAACATATAAAATTTTAAAGTCGTAAATTAAAAAAAATAAACTAAAGTTGTAAAAAAATTTACGAATTAAATTGAAAAGTAAAAAAATAATAAGTCGGACTTATTTTATTTTTTATAATAATTTAAAATCAATCCTCAAATGGAAAAAGAAAAAAAAAATGTCCCTATTTGTTAAAAAAAACCGTAATTATTAGGTGTACTTCTTTCCAAATTTCCACTTTAAAAGTTTTATGTCTTATTATTCTTTCCAAATTTCCACTTTAAAAGTTTTATGTCTTACTATTCTTTCCTGTACTTGTTGATATCATCTTGATCCCACCCAGATGTTTCTGATGCAGATTCTATAGATTCGATTATAATGGGCATGTAACAAGTAACGACAAAACATAGCCTGATGTAAACTTGACTTTGAAAATGCTAGAGATCTCTCTCAAGGACTGTTCAAGACCATTCCATTATTCCCCTTCTTCTCTACAAATCTCAAGAGCCCATTAAGGACAGTAAAAAAAACTATTATCAGCAATTGTGTTTAAGAGTAAAACAAAGAGCATCCCCGGCTTTGTTAGAATTTCATATTTAATTGTGTAACATTTTTCTTTGTTAGAATTTTATTTCATATTTAACATATACTCTTTAATTCAAATCTAAAACTAGGATTTCTAGTTTTCTACATATTGTAATCCTTTCTTCATGAATAGATGATTGATTAATTGTTGATTAAAGTGAGAGAGATTATGTTTTATTATTTGTGAACTATTCTAGTTTATCAAGTTTCTCCGTGATGCTAAAAAAATAACTTATCAGTTAGACCATTCATAATTGATTGTAGTATCTTCATTTTCCAAAATTTCGGATTAATCATAGGATGTGGGTCATTATGCGAATCATACCAAATTCTATGTCCATTAAAGAGCATCGAGTCACAGTATTCCATAACATTTGGTTTGACTCTTGTTCTCGTTGGCATTAAATCAAGGTTTTCTTACAATTCCAATTTAAGGACGATCCCAAGAACATCAATCCGGCTACAATATCACCAATTCTTATATAATAGTGCATTTTTTTTTCTTCAGAATTTTGAAATTCTGTATATTTATCTACTTCATTGTATCAATATTGGATCATCTTTTCTTTCTTAGGGATACTTTGCACATTTCGTGGTAGATCCTTGTACTTAACCTTCAAAAATTAATATTTTGGATACTACAGGAATTCTTAATATATATTGGTTTGATTATTTCTCCATGAAATTAGTTTTAGAATTAAAGAGAGAGGAAAGACAAGAGTGGTAAGAACATTGGAGGGAAAAGCTAAATTCTTGAATGTAAACATGGGTGGTTTGAGCAATTCTATTTGCTTGAGTGAAACACGTAAGGGAGTGTAGTGATGTCATACTCTTTTGCTTACTTCTTTTTTCAAGTAACATGGTGGGAGACAATCTTGAGTATGAACTCAAACTACACATGGAGACAATATTAAGGGAAATGAGGTGCATGTTGAGGGGCGATAAGAGTAATTCGACAAGAGGATGAGTTTGATTGAACTCTTGAGGAATACTCACACCATACTTCTTGGAGGTGAAAAGTTGGTGTTAGAGATGAGAACAAAGACTACTATGATAGTGATAATAAAGAAAATTTAGTGGAAAGTCTTCATAGAAAATTTGAACATAATAGAAGAAACCGAAATAAGGAAGATGAAAAACTCGATGGACATAAAAATAAAGATACTAATGTTTTAAGGCAAGTCCATTCTCTGGGCATATCTTAAAATTTAAATGGAAAAGAAAGACCGAATTCATCTTTGAGTTTCATAATTATTCTGAAGTCAAGAAAATCAAACTTATCATAGATTAGTTTTTTTTATTATTATGTAGTTACTTAGAGGACCAACTTGTTGTAAAGTGTAAACAAGAGGAGAAATATAAAACTTACAATTAAGATTGGGATAAAATGAATGCCTTGAGGAGGAGGAGGAGATTTGTGCCCAACCACTACTATTGAGACTTGTACCAAAAATTGCAAAATCTTACCGTGGGCAACCATAGCATGGAGGATTACTATAAAGAGACGAAGATAGCCATATTGGAGCCAATGCGAAGGAAGATAGAGAGGCTACTATATGGTGCGATATTCTTGAATGGGTTGAATAGGGAGAGATTGTAATGTGGAGATCACAGTTGAGCAACAATTTAAAAGTTAGGAATGATGTGTCTATTTTCTATTGAATCAGGCTAACGTCATCATTAAGAAAAAAAAAAGTCGCATTACATATATTTTGGCAATTAAAAGATCATATTAAAAAATTTAACAATAAAGAGATAGAAAAAGTAATTTAGCTAAAATAAATTTTAAGAAAAAAATATAAGTAAAGCATAACTTAAGGAAGGAGGCCTACACCTATTTTTCATTTTAAAGACTCAAATACAATGCCTTATTTAAGACAAACAAAACTTATTGCCACTTAAATCATCAAGTATTAACTACTAGTTGACTTCATAACTTTTAATATTAATCTTTTTTGGCTGGGACTTTCAAGATTAATCTAAAGGTAAAAAATAAAATCAAGAAGAAAAAAAAAGTGTAAAGCCTCAACTTATTCATTAAATATTAGTGTATCACTATTCACCGTATATGAAAATTTACCTGAAATTAGGTTAAGCTGTGTTTCAACATAATTCTGGGCATTTCAACTCAATGAGAATGAAACATTGAAACGCACGCGCAGCAGATTTTTGTTGTATTTTGTGTATTTTTATTCAGAGAAAATATTTAAATATTGTGAGGGTATGGTTTTCAAAATTCGAAATACCAAAATAAAAAGATGTCTTCCTCAAACTCCCGCTTCTTCTTCTCTATCTCCAATTAAGAGAGAGAAAGAGATTTCGGCTATGCCATCCAGATCTTTCCATTTCCATTATTAGGTAAGCCTCGTCAATTCTCACTCCCTTCATTCTCTCCTCACGCATCCTTTCCACTTTCATTTCTATCTAGTTTTTTTTAATTCCACATATGCATCAATTCTCATCTGGGTATTACTATTCTTTATTTGCTTAAAAATAAGATTCTTTACAAGTTTAGCTTATCTGTTACCGACAGCTAAACTTGTAAAATTTACCGTTTAATCCATGTCTTGGGTTTTCTGGATTCTTGTTTCAGATTTATGGACTCTTCCAATACCGTGCTTACCAAATTCGTGTTTTTTTTTTCTCATAACCGCATAAAAGAATAATCTTTGTTGTTGTTGTAACCAAGCCGAATAACATGGTGTGAATAAAAGACTTTTGTTGTTGTGCTTGTTTTCATCACTGCTTGGTTTTGATTTTGAAAGATGGTGTTAAATCTGTGTACACTTTAACAATTATCTATTTGATTCTTCATTCTTGCTCCCAGCTATGGATTCTATGCCTGATGCCATTCTCCAATGCATCTTGTCCCGAATCACCAATGCTCGTGACGTGTCATCTTGCAATTGTGTTTCCAAGAGATGGAAGGACTCCACTCCCTACATCAGAACCCTCTACTTTCCTCGCAGCTCATTTGAAACCCCTTCTTCTTCTTCTGAGGGTGCTGACAATATCATCAAAAGAATGGTGTCAAGAGTGGTGAAGTTAGAGGAGCTAATTGTGTATAGCCCCTTTTCCCCTGATGGCCTTGCATCATGGCTCTCACTGGCGGGGCAAACTCTTCTTCAACTCGAGCTCCGAATGGACAACCTTGCTGACAATCGGGGCTTCCATGAAAGCCCTTCCAAATTGGACTATATTGGTGCTGCTAAGAATTTGGAGTCTCTGAAACTGTGGGGTGTGTTGATGGTGCGTTCCCCCAAATGGGATGTGTTTCCTAACCTCAAGAACCTTGAAATTATCGGTGTAAGGTTGGAGGACCCTGTGTTGAGTGTGGTGCTTCGCTCATGCCCGGTTCTCACCAGGTTGTTGCTGCTTGGATGTGAAGGGGTTAGGTCGGTCTCTATTGAGTTGCCATGTTTGGAGGAGTGTAAGCTGGATTTTTATGGGATGGGGAACTCTTCTCTCACTTTGACTTCCCCGCAAATTGAGTCCCTTGAGGTACAAGGCTGTAGCTGGATTAGGGTCCCTGAAACCAAGCATTTGAGGAATCTTTCCATATCCAACAGTGCAGGTAGTTAACTCGTTAAAGTGGTTTTTGTGTTTATATATTTGTTGTTGACTGTTGTCTGTCAGACAATCATTTGTGCCTCTACTTAAGTTTCTGGGATTGTTTGTTCGTGACATGGTATGAGAGCCTTTGGGATTAAGTTAAGTGCGTGTTTGGTTTGGTGCCACTAAAAATGAACTCATGTTGCTTATGCTTGAAATTATGGACAAACGCACAAGCAAACACACTAAGTGGTATAGACAATAGAGTTTAATCCTTGCCTTTTATTGACAGTTCAAGCCCAAGGGTTCTTCCTTGAGTGGTGTATTAGAGATAGAATATTTGAGATTGTAGGTCAATCACATTGTCCATCTCCTTTTGTGTCCTTGTTTTCAAGTAATCTCCAGAATTTGTCTTTTGGACAAAACTTAGATACATATTCATATATATATTTTTTAGCATTATATTTGATTTAGAATTAGAGTTTTATTTTGATAACCTATACTGATCTTAATGTTGAGATGAAACTCCAGTTTTGATTAGAGAATAATACCCAAAGCATTTATGTTTGTCCCCTTTTTTTGAGTTTAACTTACTTTCCTTTCAATTTATTTGCTTTCAGGGAGAGTGTATATGGTTGATTTTGGAAATCTTTCAGCTCTGGAGTATCTGTGTATGAGAGGAATCCAGTGGTGCTGGGATGCCATTTGCAAAATGCTGAGATTGGCAAGTAAGGTGAAACACCTCTATATGAAGGTTGAATTCACTGGGGACTATGATGCACTTCAACCCTTTCCAGAGATTGATTTTGTTGACTTCTTCAACAGCCATCAAAAGCTACAAAAGTTTGATATTCATGGAGCCATGTTTGCAGCTCTATGCCAGAAGAACAGTCTCAAACATGTAAGTTCATAATAATTCTACCCTTCTGATTGAGGTGTTATTTAATATTTCAATTCATCTAATGAGGATATTTCACAGGTGGATTCAGGATTCGGGATTCCGTTTTTGGAGGAGGTTGTGATCACAGTGAGGTCACCTCTTAATGCTGAACAGAAAATGAGTACTCTTGAATCATTGCTGAAGTACGGGAAAAATCTTAGGAGAATGGTTATAAAGATTCTTGAGATGAAGAGCTGCCATAGTAGTGCTGATGATTTTTTTGACGAGATTTGCCGGTTCAGATATATGAACCATAACATAGTTCGAATAGAATAAAGCCCATTATTATTTCTTGATGCCTTCTTAATTTCAGACACTTTTTCTTTGGAGCTAATTATCTGTTAAATTTTTCTCTGGTATACGATTTTGTTGTATTGATTTTGAACTTCATTTGAAAATTGACTGTCGTTTTAGTAAATTTGGAGAATAAATTTAGCATCCCTGTCATGATTCCAAAATATTGCAGTTGCTTTAAAGATCCTAATGATTTTTTTAATTTCTATCTGTTTAAAGGATTATACATTATTACATTATACCATTTTCAATTATGGAAGCTAAGATGAACAGTGAACCGTTGATGTGAAGTGTTTTCATGAAGAGTGCGTATTGTATATTTTTTTTCGTACCAAAAAAAATATAGTAGCAGCCAGCAGGTAACGAGTTAAATATGAACACCAATAATTTCTTGAGCTTCATTCACCTTTATTCTCTTTCCTCCCTATTATATTATTCATCATATTTCTTATATTCTTTTTATTCTTTTCTTTTTATCTTAATTTTTTATATCTATGTTACATTTCATAAAGATGTGAAAAAATGACTATTGCAATAAGCAAGGAGCTTATGGTGATTATTTAAGTTGTCTACGCATTATCTTTAATAAGAACAATTAAATGAATTATGAACAAATTAAAAATCCTGCTTTGTTTTGTTTGGTGTTTCATCTAAAGTGTTCATTTATTTTAAAATTAGATCAAATTAATTTTGAATTACTAAATGTAATTAAAAAGTGTCTTTATATTAACTTGTATCATAACTTTTATATTAAAATAAAATATACACATGGTGTGAGAAATTAGCATAAAACTAAAACACAGGCCCGTATGATTCGTGTCAAACAATGAATTAAATTGTATTGGAAAGCATCTCATACAAATTGAACTTATTGACAATGGATATGGATGTGTTTGGAAGGATTTTGTATAATTTATTCACATTTATGAAAATAAATTTATAATTTTTTAAAAATATTTTCAGTTTATTTTAACAAATTTATTAAAATAACTTCTTTAACATGTTTTAATAAATTTTAAGTAAATAAACTCTTGTATGATAATTTTTTATTGAATAAGAATGTTGACTAAATTCACACACGTTTTTGTTTTAATTGTTGTATTATGCTATGCCTATATGTGGATTATAAGATTTACAAGGATATTTTGGCAGTTGGACATCAAGTAATAGGAAATAACTTCTATCATGCAAATTTTGTTTTAAATAATTATTTTAATATAAAATACTACCATCTTTTTTAAGAAATGAAAACAAGACTATATTTATTAAAAAAATCAAACACAGCAGTTCTAAACTTTTTTTTTAGATTAGTTATAAACTAATAGCATAAACTTTTATTTAATTGCGCCCGTCGCTAATTTATTTTAATGCTGATTTCCTAATCTATTTTTCACTAAATAAATAGGTCTTTATTTTTATGAAGTAACAAACAGGTCTTCTGTTTTCAATACTTTGTTTTTGTCCTTAATTAGAGGATTTATGGCTTTTGAAGATTGAATATAGTTAAAATCTAATGTATTTGTATTAAAAATTATCCGATCAGCAAAGTACTTCTAAAAAAATGTACATTAATAAATATGAAAATGACATATACATCTAAGTTATATTTTAAAAATGTATAATATATGATTGAATGATAAGTTTGCCCCCAATGCTAAATAAAAATTAGTTAATTAGATACTTATTATGCAAAATATTCATTCAAGACAAAAATTTCTATTTTAATATACTTTTTGTTAAATAATGATCACATTTGGAGCATAAATTTTGTTTACCTAACGTTATTTAACTTCAGATTTAGATTTAAAACCACTAAAAAAAAAGAAAGAAAGAAAGAAAAGAACCACACTATTTCAGAGAATCTTTTAATAATCAAATGAGATATAAATTACCTTGGTATGATTTTGTATGTTCCTAACGTTTTTCTTACATACATCGAAGTATTTCCCTGCCAACTTTAACATCTAAATGTGTTTTTAATTTTTTATTAGAATAGAGTTTACCAGACTTAGTTTTAGATTAACATCCAAAAAGATAAAAATCTCTCACGTTTTGTTTTTCTTTAACGTGGTCAACAACTTTTCAACGAGTAATAATATGTTTATGAATCCATTATACATCTAATTGACTCACATTCCAAGGGACCACTTTGCTTATTTCGCAACCGAACTCTGAATTAATATAAAAAAAATCCTGATAAACCGAGGGATTAAAAAAAAACATATAACTAAACGCATACTACGTGCGTGTTTATGAAGGGCTTCCCCTAAACACAAAGCAATTAACCAAACAGACCTTTACATCCTCAACAGCATTAGCAATTGAAACACAACCATGATTGAACACACAAAAACAATACTCCTTGATGAACTTAATTTTTGTCCTACCCTGTAGTTCCAAACGCAAAGATGGTAGCTATAACAAGAACAAGCAGGTATGAAGACCCACTTTTACTCAAGTATCATTCACTAAAATTCTTTCCCTCTTATCTGCAGATTTTCATATCCCCCAATCATACAAGACAATTCATTGTAGTAATCATCCGTGGAAAAGAAATGTTGGAAACTCTACTTGTGGTATCAAAAATTTCTGTCTACACTTGTAAATAGTGTTCATAAAAATTCTTTTAAGTTATTATATGTTTGCTGTATCACAAATAAAATTAAATTAACTAATCTATATAAGCTTCTTCTTCTGGAAGTACCGCTTCAAATACCACAATTGCAAACCAGAAACTGCAATGCACATAGCCAAGGACATAATGCTAAACCATGCCACTCTGCCATTTGTTTTTTCACTCACAGTCCTCATATCAGCTTCCCTAAATAAATAACCCAAAAAAACAAAAATTAAGCATATGAAAAGTTTTTAAAAGATTATTTGCAATAAACAATTTGAGGGCGAGCCCTGGTGCAGCGGTAAAGTTGTGCCTTGGTGACTTGTTGGTCATGGGTTCGAATCCGGAAACAGCCTCTTTGCATATGCAAGGGTAAGGCTGCGTACAATATTCCCTCCCCCATACCTTCGCATAGCGAAGAGCCTCTGGGCAATGGGGTACGAAGTTTTTTATTTGCAATAAACAATTTACAGGGGAAGATGTTGATGTGATTGGAATTACCTTCCCTTAAGATAGAGCAAGTTCTCATGGATGGCCTCTACTGCTCCTTCTAGCTTTCTCAGCTCAAGCTCGACTCCCTAGGTATCAATCACGTGTAGAGACAAAAATAAGCAAAGAGAAGCATTCAAGATAAAAAGGTTTAGGTATAGATTTCAATTCAGATTTGGATCCTCTCACGTTATGTTATGAAAGAGAAAGATACAAAAGAAACTATAGTAATACACCATTATTTGTGTAGGGTCCATTAAACATTCTATAGTGTCTTTTCCACTCATAACTTGAGGGGAACATCAAATAAGGAACATGAGAGGATCCAAATTTTTTCAATTCACACGCAATTACTAACTGCTTTCAGCTCACAGTGCAAAACTACTCCAAGCAAACTACAAACCTAAGAAGCTCTTAAAAACTATTTTAAAACAGTTCTGAACTCATTTCTTATTATACCTAGAGTAAATGTCAGCCCTTGATGGGTAAAACACTTAAGTTCTATCTACCTATAGTGTAGGGAGATTCAAAATTATGCGTATCTCTTGGAAGTTTACCTCAATCTTCTCTTTTCTAGCAACTGAATCCCAATCCTTGGCTGCAATTCCAATTTTCCAATCAAGGTTTACATTAACCTCAACAACTCCTTGACTATGGCTATCCACCCAGAAGCATGCAAGGTAGTTCCCAGCCTCTTGAGTCGTAAATGCAATATTACCATGTGTTGTGTTCTCCTTGTGATGAAGATTGTTTCCATATGGTGATGTCACCTAAAGGAAACAAATTACTATTAGAAACCAAGAGACAAGTAATAGACCTTTATAACAAGCTGTATCAGAAGGTTGTCATTCAAGAGCCAACCAGAATTACATCCTGAAAACACATAAACACAAGCAAGTCTAAACAACAGAAAATAAACTATTATTACTTAGTAGAAATGTAAAATGTTTCCAAGAACATTTTTTCAAAATTATTAAACCTTATTTCTGTTCAGACATGAAAGTTTGTAAATGAAGTTATCATGCAAGGGATCCATGCCCCAGGTAGCTGAGGTATTGATAGAACATCAATTGATAAATTAGTGGTTTTTTCATTACTGAATCACAGAATTCATACAATACGGAAAAGGGTTGCAGTTCCCCAGTCTTATGACTACTATAGAGATTATTCTCTGTCCAAACTTACAGAACTACTGCACAGATAACACCCTTCTACATCACACTACATACTTCCAACATGACAGTTATTATTACTTGTGTATCTAATGATACATAACTTCTCATGAGAGCTATAATTTGTTCCCATCAGTATTAAAGTCTCCAACTCTGTCATCTTTGATCTTGGCAACCACTCAACATAGCAAGAATACTATCTGTGAACCATGCTGTAAGAAATCTCCACCATTATGTGTGCAAACCATATTTTAAGATGTTTTTGCCTTTCCATTACCACCACTTCTCCAGCAGCAAATTATTCAATGAGCTCAATGACAATGAAATTGGACTGTCTGGCCAAGAATTAGACCAGCTGAGTAAGAAAACTTCCATCAAACCTCACTTAATATAGATGGCCCACACTTGTAGACTGACCTAAGTCTGTAGACTGACCATCCAATTATAACTGACTCACCATATCACATCACGGTCTTGGGGCTTAAAGAGCCTGTGGGTCTTGAACCTTCAGGTCCAGTTACCGCCGACACAAGGGTAAACTGGTAAGGTAACTAAAACTCAAGCTTTAGGCCCATATAAAAAATATTTTCTATTAGTTTTTATAAAGCAAAAAAGGCCCCATATAATGAAAAAAAATGTCATATGTTAACAAAAAGGCCTCAAATTTAGCTCTCACGTTTAAATTAAAAAAGGTTCTTTTAAAGTTTGCTTTAAGCCTTATTTACCGTTAGGCCTGCCCTGGGTCCAGTATAGCGAGATTCTAGATTCAACCCACGCATGACTAAGGCACCATTGGCACCATCCCCTCGTTACATGTGAGGGAGGTACAATGCACGCCACTCCCCGAAATGGTGGGAACCGTTAGAGAACACACTCATCAAGTAGCTGTGATCTATCCGGGTTACAACAGGTCAACATAGTAGAGGCACGCTATGGTTTTTTAAGTTCATACCGAGCTTTAGGACTCCCCTGGGGCCTGGCGTGTGTGTTCTCCAGCGCGAACACCTAGACCATTCAGTCTCCACAGACATATATACCAAGAAATTGGGAGTAGTTTTAAGCAATAAAAATTACATTCACTGATAAATATATGTAAAAACAAAGCAAAGTTATGAAAATTCATAACATTATTATAACACCACAAACGAATCACGCAAAATTCATGGCCAACATAAGACAATGGGATGATAAATACCCAAAGATAAGACCTAAAATTAACAAATTTCCACAACATGGTCTTCCAGGTAATCAGTTGAGCAAGCAGCACCTCTGCAAAGCCCTTCAAATTACCAACAACACAAAATAATTTTCCGAAACTGAATAGTAATAGCAAATCCACGACAAAACAAATCCGTCAACACGCAAATCAAGGAACCAAACAAATCAGAAGACGGGAAAGAGAATCTAATGAGTAATTGAAGAAGAACCCATGACAGAAATCGCAAAAGGGTGTCGTAATGGAAGGGAAAAAGAGTACCTTGACGGCGATGGTGGGGTTGTGGGTGTGATCACCGGGGATAACGACGTAATCGGCCAAAACGACAATGTTGTGTTGGATTTCTTCAGAGACGCACTTGGTGCCAGTGGTGGGTAACGACAGCCAGATAGCCAGAGCGGAAGGAAACAATTTGGTCGAGAAGAAGAAGAGTAGCAGCGTTAACATAGCTCTGTTCCCCATAGCAGCCTCCACACTCTCTCTCTCCCTCTATGCACACAACACAGCAACAAACAATCTTTTTTCTCTCTCTATGCACACCTTGGATTGGATCTATATCTAGGTGGCCTGCTCTATGGTTTCAGTTTTTTTTTTGTTTATTGTTTTCTTTATTATTTTTATTTTTGAGTAAAGTATCAAATTAGTCTCCTATTTGTGGAGATGTTGTCAATTTGGTCCTTGAGATTTAAAAAATATTAAAATGATCATCGACTTTACATTCTGTTTGTCATGTTAGTCTCTATCGTTAGTAGTCTCCTAACACCGTTAGTAAATGTGTGATGTGACATATGACATAATTTTAAATGTTATATTGAAAAATAAAGAGTCAATTTTTGTATATAGTGTCAAATTTATTCCTAATAATTTTCAGTCTAATTGAAAACATGATGAATTCTTTCTCACCATTTTCTTTCTCCTATGGTTGAAGGATAGCGTTCATGTGCTAGGTTCACGTCGATCATCGCTCTCCCAGTGGTGGTGGTTGCCGTTCTTCGTCACCCTTCATTGTTCATTGACGCAATCAGTGCTTTGGTGTGTTTCACATCGATCATCGTCACTCTCCAATGTTGATTAACGCAATCAATGTTTTCCAGTAGAGGTAAGGGTTTTGTTTTTCACTGTATTTGGTCTTCTCATATTGAACCAGCGTAGTTGAACCGACACTATATCATTCAAACAGTTTGACGTGACATTCCCCCTTGTGTTTGAATTAGTAGACATGATAGACCACAAAATAAGAGTAAGAGGAAAAAATGAAATGAAAGTGTGAATGTTAAAGTAGTCCGTTAGGATTTTAATATTTTGGAGAAAAAGATGATCACCTAAATTATGTCATTTTAGTCCCTTTAATGTCCACCTTATGTGGTAAGTAGAAGAAACTGATGTGGAAGTTTCAATGTGCGTCCAGGTGACACTTAACGTGACATATCACACATTTGTTAACGGTGTTAAGAGACTACTAACGACAAGGACTAACGTGACAAACGGAATGTAAAGTCGATGATATTTTGACATTTTTTAAATCTCAAGAACCAAATTGACAACACCTCCAAAAATGAGGGACTAATTTTGTACTTTACTCTTTTATTATTTCTGCCCCCTCTTACTTCCCTTGGCTGGCTTAAGAATTAAAGGTGGCTTACTTTTAAATCTTTATCTTTATTGATTAAAAATAACTTAATACTTATTTATTTTACACTACAACTTAACTTGTCTTTTTTTTTTCTTCATTCTTATTTATTTATTTACCAATTTTGGTCTATTTGACTGATTTTTTACTCCATTGTTTTAAAAATTGTCCTTATTGGATTAATTTTTAAAACTATGATTATGAGCACAATTTAAAAAATTCAATTTAACTATCTTATCTTTATTCTTAATTATTTATTTAGAGGAGTGCTAGTGACATTTTACATAATATTTTCTTTATGATTAGTTAAAATTTATTAAAAATCATTCATTTTTAATAAATTTAGGAGAGAAAAACATTTTCTCTTTCATGAGTTTATTGAAGATGGGAATGTAAGGTAAAAAAGAAAGTATTACCAGCACTCGGGATTATTTATTTATACCATTTTTTTTCTATTTCACTAATTTTTTATTCCATTTGTTTTCTACAGTGTCCCTATTGGACTAATTCTCAAAACTTCGATTATAAACAATATTTGGAAAATCTAATTTAGCTTTTTTATTCTTATTTATTTATTTATACTATTTTTAGTCTATTAGAGAATAATAAAAATAAATCATATTTTTTTTATCAACTTTCTAACCTTGTCTCAATAAAAAAAAGTTGTTACTAAATATTAAGTATAAACGTAAAAGGTGACTAAAAATTGGCATATTTTTACAGGTTGAAAAACTAAATTCATCAATTTAAAAATATAGAGATCAATTCACTGAAAATTTAAGGATAAAAACATATTTTTTTCCTTCATTATATTATGTCACCTTTGCACTTGTAGTCAAATCTATGTATAACTACGAACTTAAAAACTCTATTTATCACTTAATATAAAACAGTCAAACTTATTAAGAAATACGTTATTTTAATACAATTATTGTAAAAATCACTTTTGGGACTATTTATTTTAAATTATTCAGTTATAATATGTTAAAGTAAATTAAAAATTACACAAAATGTTAATTAAAATAAATTTTATAAAAATATTATTTAAATAACTAGTGATATGATATCAATACTAGTTATTAGTATATGCTAAAAGCCAATACTATATACTAAATTGTACAGTAATTTTTTTAACAAAGAATTATTTTTTAAGCATTAACTCCAAATATTATTCAAAGGATTTAATCTTAAATTTAATATATTAATCATTTTGTTCAATTAGGTGCCCCTATATTTTAATTCATTATTGGAATTTTTTTCTTCAAATTTATTATTTGAATTCCCATAACTAAAATCAGACATTGATAATTAATAAGAAACGTTGACTGTCAGGTATTATTATCTAATTGATCGATAAAATAATAAATAAAAATTAAATGACATGTGATAGACATATGACGGATAACTTTTTTTTTAACCGTATCTAATTTTGAGGATTCAAATAGCAAATTTAGAAGAAAAAAAAAAGAAACTCTAATAAAATATAGAGAGACTAATGTAATGAGTTGGAATAAATAATGAGATTATTTTTGCAAATAAGTCTATTTTTTAACCATGCCTTTAATTGGTCCTCATTCAATTCTTTGAAGAGGCAAAAGTAAACATGACAATGGGGCGGGGTGGGGATGGGTATTATCTCCCCAATCTTCGACCCATATTCCCCCAGCATGTTCTCATACCTATATCCTATACCCGACCAGTTAAAATTTATTATTCTATTCTCGTACCCGTTGAAAATCAAGTATCTCCGATCCTGTCCCGTATCCGATTCAAATTAGAAAAATATTTTTTTTGTAAAGAAAATATTAAAAATTTGATTTTAGAAATAAATAAATTGATTGTTAAACATTTATTTTTAACTACTTATATATCAATAAATTTATTATAGCGCATGCGTCTATAAAAATCATTAAGAAAAGAATATTAACTTATGTAAAAATTTTAAAATAAAATTAACTAGTAAGAAAAATTCTAAGCCTTTTAATTAAATTATGCAAAAATTTTAAAAATTTTAAGTGATGGAACGGATTTAGGATTGGGACGAATATAATAATATCATACCCGTACCTAAATTTTGATGATTGGAAAAAATTCAAACCCAAACCCATACCCAACCTGGATATTAAGTCTAGACAGTTTCAAACGGTTATTCACAAATATAGATTTTCTTCTCATGTCTAAGCAAAAGTCCAATCACCCGTTAGGTTATGCTTCTTCCTTCGTGATCGTGTTACTTCCACCTCAGGTTATGGCTGTATTTGTATATGGATTTGGACCCTCTCTAGCATACCTCTCCCCTACAACCGTTCAGTGTCACTCTATCTCTCATTAATGATATTTTAAAATTATAAGATTGATTTAGAGTATATATATATATATATATATTTTGGTTTGAATATTTTTATTAAAAAAAAACTCATAAATCTAATGATTAAAATTTGCTTTTTTTTTAAAAAAAAAAACTTCATCATTCATCTTCTTTTTTCATCCTCTAGCTCTTTCTTAATTTTGTTTTCAGTTTTTTTTTTTTGCTGCCTAATAAGCAGCACCGCAGGAAATGATCGGTTTTGGATGTATATACATAGATCATAATTTGATAATTTGGCATTTTGAATTTTGATCCTATTGGATATATAAGGATAACGAGAATAATTTTATTTTCCCTATATAACCAAATAAATTATATCACTCCTTTTTGTACACTTATTATAATTTCATTCATGCTTTGACCCGATACATTATTGTGCGTTTTTATTTTAGATATAATGTCAAGTATTAACATAAGCACGATGTTTATATAAATAGTTTCATCAGTTTTATCCTGTCAAAACAAAAAAAGTTTCGTCAGTTTAATTTTTACTAAATAAGGCAAATTCTATATCAATTGAAACAAGTCTTTCTACCTTGACAGGGATTGAATCACACGTTAATTCTAGCTACTTTTCTAATTTCTGTGTCTGAATTTTTATGCACGTATACAATTTAGGCCAGAATAAAGCCCAACTTAGGAAACTGCGCACTAATCACCAAAGCAGCATTGATTCCAAAGTTTATCCTAGACGCAGTTTTAGTTCAAACTTTTGTGACTACTGAGTACCCCAATAATATATTGTTAAAAATTAAAATAGTAACTGTATCTTACTTTTCTGTAGTTCATTTAACAAACATTTCAGATAGTTGAATTAAAGTGAAAAAATAATTTAGTTATTTAAAAATTACTTGAATCAAATTGCCGGCCCTTAGATAAGAAAAATCATCGTTCAGACAAAGTTGCATTTAGAGAAAGCTTAAACTTACCTTATAGATGAGAAGAAAAGAAAGTTCCAACGGCTCTCTAAGCCTTTTTCAAAGCATAATGAAGTCTAGTTCATTAAAGAACATTATAATTAATACAATGAGGATAATTTGGTCCTCTATGTTTAACGAACCCATAAAATTTAAACCCGGGATATTCTTTTTTCTTATACACTGAGAGAATCAAAGGGGTCTAGATGAGTAATTAAGTAGGATGCGTATGTGTTCTAACTTTTTTTTATCATTTTTTATTGTTATGAATAAAAAAATACATCCAAAAGAGAATAAAAGATCTCATAATTATATCTTATCTTACTGGTTTCACTGTCCCACAAGAATTTTCACTCAGATTTGGTCCAACATGCAGGTTTAGGAACCACGTGATCGTCCATGCATTCCAATAATGCCCGGGCAATCAGTGACAAATCTACGATCCTAGGTTTTATTTTATAAAAAGTATAGGTTTTATTTTATAAAAAGTATAGTAATTGTTAGATTTAATTATTTATTTAATCGTTACACTTATATTATTTTTATGTTTTATCCTTATATATAGAAAATAGACATTTTAGTCCATACACATGCACTTTTAATTTTATTTTGGTCTTTATTATCGACTAATATTAACCCTGTTAGCTAATACCATCGATTTCTATTTTTTTAACATTGTAGAACAATCACAAATTTATTGCTAAAATGATAATTTTTGTCCATTTAACAATCATTAGAGAATTTATAACAGTTTTACCTAACAAAGTTAAGATACACTTAACAACAAAAACCTAAACAAAATTAAAAATGCATAGAGACTAAAATGACTAATTTCTATGTATAGTAACTAAAACTAAAAAGAATAATATAAAATCAAATCAAATGAGTAATTAAACTTAATTATTATCATAACATAAAAAAAACATGAGATAAAATAAAATATCTAATTAAACATAAAAAGTATCTAATGAATCAAAAGAGCAAAATATAAGAAATAAATTAGTCAATTAAAGACAAAACATAACAATAATTAAAAAACAAAGTACAGTGGGTTCAAATTATATAAACAGAGGGACAACCTTGAGCATCATGAAGGATTGCAGGTGCGCCTCGTTGCTTAGCGCAGCCACGAAGGGCTGGTCGAACTCCTTCAGTGCTCCTTGGTGTACTCAATTATTCAACCGAGCTCACGTCGCCACCATGAGCATCAATGAAGGATTGCACCACCTCCATCTCTTTAACAGTACAAGGTTCCACTTCGAAGATAACTTCATCTATCGTTTTCTGCGTAACCAGCTTCTTCAATTCTTCTCCTCCCTCTGAGGGTAGTGTATCATTCTTCAATTTCTCTCCCTCCGCAAACGCAATCTTCTTCAATTTTTCTTTCAGGGTGGCTACAACAACCTTGTTCGATTCTTCTTCCACCGCAGTTGCGGTTGCAACCTTCTTTGGTTTTTCTCCCTCTGCCGTATGCAGGATTGTCGTACTGGATGATTTTGTTTCTTCTCCCATGAAAGAACAAGAGAAAAAAGAGAGAGAAGAGAATTTGAGAACTAACTTGCTCGAGATTTTGGATGATACATAGGTGCCTTTATAAGGAGAGAAAGGTGGCGTATTTGAAATTTTGTTAAGAAGTAATAAATGAAAGCTATAACTATTAATTTCTCAATTCTCATATTTGTAATATGAAAAATTACATTTTTAAAATGTTTTAAAACTGTCGAAAATTGTCTTTTAAATTTATAAACTGCAATATTCTAATGAAAGGATCAACAGACAAAATTTTCATCCGAAACAAAAATATGGTTACAAAAAAAAATATTTATTTACCTGCATTGGGGTATTCTAGTAATCACATCCTGCTTCGAATAGTATAATTCTTGATGAGTGTATAACAGGTGTGACACCTTTGGAAAAAGTACGTTAATGTTCAAGTCAGATATCAAACCAACTAGGTTAATAATTAACATAATAAATGATAATGAGAAATTATTGTCTCAATAATCCAACTCCTCTTTATACAAAATTACTTCAATGTTCAAGTCACATATCCAACCAACTAGATTCATGATCTTTACTTGTGATTACCATTTTGGTTAATCAATGTTTTGTTGTTAGTTACAAAATGATCGTTTGCTTAGTTTTATATTAGTATACTATTTAGGTGTTTTAGGTCTTGCATGGTGATTGAGATTGATATAATCCTTATAATTAATGATGTTTAACTTGTGTAAACTATAAAAAAAATTGTTTACTAATTTTATAAAAAATAATTATTTTCTCAAATTTGAGACAAAGAATAACATGGAATAATTAAAATCACAAAATAAAGCCAAAAGAGCAACACAAATATGAAAAAAATATTTACAAACCTAAATTGAAATAATTTTTTGGGATTGTCTAACTTACTCCAAGTAAAAATAATATTAAACAATTTAAATGATTCAAATTTTTATGTTGTTCCAACCATCTTTTAAGTGCAAAAAAAACTATACCAATCATCTACCATGAGGTCATTTAACACCCATTTTTACTTGAGATAAGTTAAACAATACCATTGTTTTTTTTTTTTTATAAAAAATTTATATATTTTTTTCTGAATTGATACAATTTCTTTGAATCTCAAACCAACATGTACTGATATTTTTTTTTTAAAAATAACATGTGCGACTAATAACGACATTAAAGGAAAAAATGCAACCCACTGTGAAAAGTAAACAAACAATATTTTATTTATATATCATAAAATTTAACATGAAATAATACTATGAAATAAACATTACAATCATAGTCTCGTTATTTTCACTGCCAAAACCCTAATTCTTCATTGACTTATATAACTCGTTTCAATCAATCATCATCAACCTTTTTCAATTCTTAATTCTTCTCCCTCGGCGGGTGTAACATTCTTCAATTTTTCTCTCCCTCCTCCGTGATCGCAACCTTCTTCAATTTTTCTTCCACGGTGGTTACAAGCTTGTTCAATTCTTCTTCTTCCTTCTTTGGTTCTTCTCCATCCGCAGTATGCAGCATTGTCGTATTGGATGATTTTGTTTCTTCTCTCATTGGTGTTGCAGAGCCATAGATAGCAGGAACAAGAGAAGAAAAGAGAGGGGAATTTGAGAAGTCATTTGATTTTAGATTTTGGGTGATGTTTAAAAACTTGTTAATAAGTAAGAAATGAAAGTTCTTTTTGGTCTGCCAAAAGAAGAATATATTATACAAGTATTATATAATCATATATTACTATTACTGTTTGAATTTTAAAAATCAACAAATAATTTATCATGATAGATTATGATTGAATGTTAGTTTATAATATTTCATTTTTAATTTCACATTTGAAATATGTAAAAAGTAAAAAACATATTTGAAATGTGTAATCAAATATAATATATATATATATATATATATATATATATATATATATATATATATATATATATATATATATATATATATATATATATATATATATATATATATATATATATATATAAAAGGTGATTTCATTCTTAAGGCAACTTAATTTTAAACTTTTTATTTTAATTTTAAGTTTTTTTATTTGACGGATTAGGAATCTATCGATTTATTTATCATCCTTTATGATTTTTTTCCTTTTTATACGAGATAAGAGGATACAATGAGGTATTCGTTATGTAAAGTTTTATTGTGGTCAAGCTTTTGTTTTAAGATAGGAAAGATGTTATAATTATTAGATTGGGAATAAAAATCTTTAAGATAGGAAAGATGTTTTAATTTCAGGATAATTCCTACTTTTTTTCCTTCTTTTGTGTGATTGTATTTTTAAAGAATCTTATTAATTCCTAATAAAAATAAAAATAAAAAGAATCTTGTTAATTAATATTTAATAGTGCTTTCTTTGGTTATTGATCAATGGGAATTTATCAATTAATTCATTCATAGTGTTTATGGTAACTCAATACTACAGTTTTATAGATAAACCTAATGTTAATAACTAAATTAATAAAAAAATTTAATAACATTATCATATAATTAGGAATGAAGCTAAAGTAACACCTATTTAAAATATTAGTAAAGAAAATAATTAATATTTTGAAAAACTAATATAACAGTTATTTTGGAATAAATTAATTTTCTAAATGTGACTTACTTTGAGATGGAGGAAGTAACATGTAAAGTCAGTTTTATTCTTAATTGCTGAATTATTAAACAATGGTTATTATTACACTTTATTTCACGAAGATGGCAGGTTGCAGAATATATCAATAGCAGCACTTCTGAGTTTCAAAGGGCATGCAGGACCTTTCAGGTGGAAAAAACAGATTAAAAAAGAAAATAATTTAAATTTAATTTAATTCTTTGGAAATTGGAAGTGAAAACACATATTTGCACCAATTAATCATTTTTAACTGTTTGATGATTAGTCTCTTGACCGAATAGCAGGCCTCTTCTGTAAAGAAAAAGAAAAAATCTGAAAGAATTATGAAAAAAATATAACTAAACGGAGTAGGTAAAACAAAATACTCTTCCTTAAGAACAATTGATTACAAAGAAGTATTAAACCAACAAGGAAACATAAAATATACATATTCAAGAAGTCTCTGGCTCAGGGAAAACTTTTTTCTCCATGAAATTGATGAAACGTTCAGCATATGTCTTTGGTTCCACCACTGAAATAGTCATAGGGTCATATTGCAGTGATTTGCAGGCATGCTCAAGTTTCTTTTTCACTGTGTATTCTTGCAATATATCAATTATGCCCATGTATAGGACCACATCATAAACCTCAAAAAGCTCTACTTCTGATTCTTCCACCTTATCCTCCTGAAGTTTGCGTGTTGCTTGAGCTGGCATGTTTACTCCTAATTGCACTCTCAACCTGAGTAACACTCCATCTCATATTATGACATGTGTTATTACAATGGAACACAATAAAAAAAATGATTTTTGCTTAGGACTGTTATTTAAAGAAAGTGACATGAAGTACAGTGAAAGAAACAAAATGCACAATAATTGGTACATGCAACTGTCTAGGACCAAAGAAGATACTTGCAAAGGTGCTAGATTAATGAATATTGAAAAGGAAACAATCAGAATAATGTTATAGACGATACCTTGCAGTACCAGGAAGTAAAAGATCAACTTGCTTGTCACCTATGGAGTATGCCCTCAATGTATTTCCTCTAATGTGGGGTCCAGGTGCAGTGTTGACAAAGCTAGGTTCATGAGCAACTAATAACAAGCCTTTAGGAATAATCAACTGCTCCCCTTGTTTTTGTGCATCTAGTAAAGCAAAGCAAGTCAAAAAGTGCTCAATCAAAAGAAAGAAACTGAGGCACAAATGCAAGAAAATAGAGAGAACAGAATCAGTTTGTAGTGAACTTGTACAGTTGAAATACAAACTTGAATATACCTGACTTTACAAAATAAAATAAACAAAAGATGGAGATATATCATAGGAACAAAAGTGCACTGTATGAACTTATGGCTAATAGGAAGGTGCTAGATAGTTCAGCTGGTCTGTTTTTTTTCAGTTATTGTATCGATACATGGAAGGATTAGTTACTTGATAAATCATGCTACCTCCCATTTTATAAGCCATTCTAATGAATGCTATTGATAGGTGTCATCTATAATCACTAATTTTTGAAAGAAGAATCCCATATCATGTTCTAAAATAACACCAGAGGAGGTATTTACCATCTTCAGAGGGTAAGCCATGTTGAGGCTGCGGTAGTCTGGGAGGTTCCACTAAGGCCTTTAGATTCTCCGGAGCTCTAAAATGTAATCCCAACAGAAGGCTGTAATCAATTATGTGCTGAGACTCCAAGAACATGCAGTCTAGAGAAATTTGTCTGCACCAGAAAAAAGAAGTTTGAGTCATAACTAGAAGCTAAGCGTATTTTTGATTCATAGACGCTAAGCTTGTTAATCCTTCAGTCGATGAGTAGTCCAACAAAATTGTCATGATAAATACTTTAGTGCATATACACTCGAGCAAACAGTCACAAATCAGTTCTGTAACGTTCCAGGCTAAGTGTGCTGGTATGGAAGTAAATCAATCATAACCCAGAGGTGTCCGAGTAATTGATAGTTAGGTGAATTCCATTTAGTCATTATTTAATGCGTGAATTATAACTTCTCTATTGAAAAGAAAAGGAAAATTCACTGAAAGAAGTGGAACCTTTGCTAACAGTTTCACAAGAAATCTAATCACCCTACACTAATTATATCTAATGCAACATCTCTACAATGGTCACATTTTGGTTTGCCGATTCTAATGTAAAGTTCAGGATTAGATCTTTTTAATTAGAAAATATGAAAAGGCACAACTTTCATGACTTCTGAAGTTCTTAACTTGGAAATTAACCAGATATTGTAATCAGTAAAAGCTGTAATAGCTGGATCAAACAAGAAGCTAGATTCAAACTACAGATAATCCAATATATCTTTGCATTACTTTGAAAGGTCATCTATTTCAATTATGGCGAGTAGAGATAGCAACCAACCATAATTTCATGCAAATTAGTCCCATAACCTTGTGGTTTCAGGGGATCAACGAAACACCCTATCACAACCATGGTCAATATTGTGACTAGTATTATTAATCCACTAATAAAGTAAAACTATTGCTGTTTGATGCCATAAGCATTTGTTAGAGCAATAACAGTTAAGAATTTCCTCTGAAATAGGCATTATATGCTCTAGAAGAACAGGATTGTTATATTCTGGAACTTTGTCAACAAATACTCCCTACTTGTACAGAAAAATAAATTGCATACCAATCACTTTTAACAGAAGTAGCTCTTAAAAAGTAGGAACTCACTTGAATAGGGATTCTCGTAATTTTTTATCCATATGAAATTCATATTTTAGATCAAGATCTTTCAATGTTGTATTGCTATTAATTTTATCTTTGTCTGTATATCTTCCTTGAGTAGACCCCTTCAGATCATAACGACGGTGAATATGAAGTTCTGTGCAGAACATATTTCCCATGACCACAAAGCGAACCTAATGAAAACAACAACCAATGAAGAAAGAAAGAAATATTTATACAAAAACAACAACAACCAACCCTTTTCTCACTAGGTGGGGTGGAAAACAAGGTTATTCATACCAGTAGTACTAATTGAAAAGAAGAAGCTAGAGACAGATATTTGTTATACCTTTTTACCACCTCTTAGTGTTATTCGATGGAGACCAAAGAATTTTGTAATAAGAGTATTCTCATAACTTCCTACATGATGATAGTATTTAGGAAGCATATTGAGCATAACCTACAAGAGAAAAAATATATGTATAACCACGAACTATGGAATTGTCATTTAATTGGGTAAATCAAATTCATTATTTACTGTGAGAGATGGAAACATAAACAACCATTGATTTCTCTGTAAAAGTGACTTTTTAACTAACATAAGAACAATTTTTCACCAAAAAGGCCCACCTAAAGCGCATTCTTGATTAGCCATTTTGGCATTGGATTTCATGAACTTTGCCTTTAAAAATTGTCATCAGATTATAGGCACCGGCAGTATTATTGGTGCCTATGGAACTACAAGAGCCAGAAAGATAAGCCATCATGTATTCTGGTCTAGAAGTATCTTTGCTACATAAAAACGTGTTTATCCAGAAACGTCCATCATAATGTGGCCTTCACTATATTGGATTTCATTTATATTGTCCTTGAAAATTGTAATCAAATTACTGGCACTAGCAAGTCCTACTGATGTTGATGGATTGTCAAAGATAGACTTATAAGCAATCATCTTTTCTCCATATAAGATTAAAAAATACTTCTCTCCAGAAAATACCCATCCAAATGGTCTCAATTAGCCATTTTGGCATTGGATTTCATTAAACTTCGTCCTTAAAATTTGTCACCAGATTAGTGGCACTATAAAGTATTACTGGTATCTATGGGGTTTGGTAAATGGGTAGTAGGTATATATGGAACTGTATATCACTCTACAGTACTGTCTATATGCCAGCCATCTAATACGCTTATGTATTCAACTGCACAAAAGTTGAATTCACATACCACTTGATGAATTCAACACAATATGATTAATATAAAAATGTTTTTTGACCCATGAAGAAAGAAAAAAATGTCATTGCAAACCTTTAGTTCATATTTTTTCAGTGTCTTTATCACGAATCTATCATCTTGAGAAAGAAAGAAGATGCTGCCACTTTTTCCAGGTGAAGATATGTCCCTTAGACCAGAATCACCACAAATGGACATCATGTACTCTGCAGCATCTAATTTGAACATCTCTCTCAAATTCCTGGAAATATATGCTTATGTAATTATGCAAAGAAAGAAAGAATAAAAAAAAAGATGCTAGAAAGCTACATGTAATTAATAAATTGGGAGGCATACATTAATCAAGCACATGAAACCTTCAATTCATTAAATGGGCAAAATGTTAATCTGAAAATATGGGGTTGTTTATGTTGAGTCTGCCAATGAATACATCTTGAAAGATCACGTGCTTTTAACCATAACCCTTAAGCACTTCTAATATGTCACTATAATCACAAATTCATATTGTCGAGAATACGTGTATATTATTTTGATAATGACTATGTTCACATTTAAAATTGGACATATTTCCTTCCATCTTTTATGCCTAAGGAAAAGGGTTGGACCAAACTTCAACATTGATACTCCAGTTTGGAAGTTCTTCATAGGAAATACATTACGATGCACCAATGGTTTCATAAGCTAACACAACAATAAAATTAAGAGGAGATAATGCTTTCATGCCTTACAACTTTGAAATAAGTTGATCCTACTGTAGCCAGATGGAAAGCGTTCCAATAAATATTACTAAACATATAACTCTTCAGGTGTGCATGTAGTTAATAAATACCGGAATACCATAGGGCAATAATCCTTCCAGTAGAAGTCTATAGAACAATGTGGAGGAGTCAACTGGGAACCCTCCTTGGGGAAGTACATCCTTATCCTAGCTCGATCTCCAAAATCAGATGACCGAACTTCACGTGCAGGCACTGGTGTAATTTTTCCAACAGTGTACCTGAGAATTTGGCCAAATTTCTTTAAATCAAACCTTCATATGAAACAAAAATACAAAATACACGATGAGAATGCAATTTGTTTGTCATTGTTTTCTAGTTAACTATTTAAACAAAAACTACGGTAAAATACATGAAATATAATTGTGTTTATGGATCTTAAGAATGAGGTGAAGAGGAATGCCTTTTGATAGTTATAGATCAACATCGGACAAAAGCTCTACATGATTTCAACAGAATATATAGTTTTTTCTTCTTCATCTGTCTGTTTTTTTCCTCTCAGATCATCCTGAATGACTAGCATCTAATAATCATATTACAGCACTGACGTTAATGAGTGTAAAATATACTATTGTTAAAGGCGGTTTAAGCATTCATTTCTGCAAACTAAATAACCTCGCATCTGCCTTAAGAATAAGCTTTTCAATGATGACTCTAAAACCCTTGGGATAGTCATGTATATTTTCTTTTACTTAAATGTCTTTACATTCTCTACCCATGCCCAAATATATCGGTCAGTATTGCTGCAAACAACATGAAACAGATCATTTATAATAAAATCATTCCTTATCTTTAATATGTGAATCAATCAGCAAGTATGTATCAATACACTCTAATGTATGCTAGCTTCACGGAAACTTGTTGAATAGTTCTCAGCCATTACTTAGACGTCATCTAATTTATTGGTTGAATCACTTTCTATACATGGTCTTGATTTTAAAATAACAATAAGTATAATGCAGCAGAAAGAATTATGATATTACTGGTGACAAATAGATACAATATCAATTATTCCAAAATAAGCTAGAAGGGTCATGTTAGATCATATAATTTACCTGATGCCAAGCTGCAAATTTAGCTTCAAATAATAGCTTCGGCTGCCTCCAAAAATATCAATCCATGAACTCTTCTTAGCTTGCTTCACACTAAACGTATTTTGACGTTTGTTTTTATGTGGTATTTCTGAATAGTTTCTAATTCTCTCCATAATTAGAACTCCTTGCATATATTCCCTTTCGTAAAGCAAAGAGTTCACACCAGATGCCTCAGATTGACTTTCATTAAAAGTCTGCGATAATGTGGGTGAAGAGTCACGACATATGCAATCTCCAGCAGGATCTTGAATGATACAATTTGCATCTAATGATGAAGTCCTGTGACATATTTGACGTGAACTTTTTGATCTACCACTGACAGAAATCTTTTCAGAAAAACTACGAGTAAATTTTTGTTTTGTAGCTGTATGTTTCTCTGTATTCAATAACAAACCATCATCACTGTTAAGAGAGCACAACTTCTTTAGAGATGGTTGTTTACTACCAGCAGGATAGAATGTTCCTCTTCCATCCTTTAGTCCCTTACTCCATGTCCCAATATAAAGCCCCCCATCAGCAAATCTATAAACTCCAGATCCTTGTTTAAGTCCATTTATCCAACAGCCGTCAAAAATATCATCATTAGCCCACTTCATAACCCCTCTGCCATCTATTTTCCCACTTTTCCAATTCCCAATATACGTATTTCCATTCTCCCAAGAATACCTTCCGCAGCCTTCACGAATTCCTTCTTTCCATAAACCTTCATATATATCTGAATTGGAATACTCCTTTCGTCCAATCCCATGATGAGCATCCATCCTCCAACCACCACTATAAATGCACCCAGTAGAATGTGTAAAGGTGCCATGACCATGAAGGTAACCCCCAGAGAATTCACCCTCATACTTTGCTCCTGTTGGCCATGTAATCAGTCCTTTCCCCGTCATTTTCCCATTTACCCAATCACCTTCATATACTGTTCCATCTGACCATGTGTACTTTCCTTTGCCATGGGGAAGCATGCCCTTGATTTTACCAATGTAGACATCCCCATTTGAAAAGGACCTTTCTTCAAACCTACACTTTGCAAGAGACAGTGATATCATAGTACATTCAAGCAGAACAGAATGCAAAAACAACATAAAACACAGAACACGAGAGGATGAATGGAACAGAGAAGGAGTTTCTATGAATATTACCTTTCACTGTCCTCCATGACTTGCAGGTTTTCAGTATTCACTGATTTATGTTGATAACTCGAAGAAAGGTTCCATTTCCTTTAAAAGGTTAAATGTGCCACTCATTGATATAATAAGGAAATTCATCTCTGCCTTCACCACCTTTATGACACTATTGTGCTCCTCGGTGAACTCTGAAACAGGTACAACCATCATAATGAGTCTCCAAATGCAATAGAAGAAAAGTCACAGTAAATCCTTTAGCAGATTTCTGCATTGAAGAATGCTTTTCAGAATTTTCCCACAAAATACAAATAACAAGGAAAAAAAAAACACTCAGCTCCTGTTTATGATGTAGTACTTGTTTCAATGGGAACAAAAAGTATAAATTCATATACTAACTGCAGAGTTTGGCATAAAGTTTAGGGAGGAATAATTTCTTAATGAAATGAAGAGGGAGGCTAACAATACATAATTTGTTTGTTTATTCTCATAATTTGCTACAATTAAAACCACACAACCTGTATATCGACAACATATAATTATATAATTGTAAACACTGCATATGCTGAATCATTGTAAATCCTATAAAATTTACACCTGAAAAGATGTGCTCATTCTTTCTAGAGCTGTGACAAGCCAAGAATTTTTCTGTATTCCTTGTCAAATGAGCATATAATTAACATCATATCGTAACTCAGCTAAAAAGGAAAAAAGCGCATACCCCATTTGCGTACTATGAATAAATTCCCTAATAACATACTATGAAGAATGGATGAATACCCCATTTGCATTCCACTATCTGCATAAAAACAAGTAACTACACCGATATTCTTCCAGAAATACTATCTGGGTCAGTTAAATAAAAGGGCATCCAAGCCAACAGCAGAATCTGCCGTTTATTTGACTAATCCACAACACACAACAAAATCCTAGATTCCACCACAACAAAAAAAATCAAGATAAGAATCACTTAACTAACCTTAGATTAGATATATTGAAGTGCCAACAATCAATATCCTGTGATGTGAAGCAAAAGAAACTGAAAGCAAGAAGAAGTAACCCTCCACCCAATAATCAAAAACCTGTAGCAAACAAAACTTAAGCTAAGCCCTTTTCTTTCTAAAACAGTCTGAGACAAAGCTCACGAATCCTTGTCCAACTGCCTTAGCCGACAACTGCCCCACCACCAATTTTTTTTTTATTATTCTATAGGATAGTTACAACAGATTATACCTCCAGCTACTATATATACTATGCTCCACCTCTCTCTCTCTCTCTCTCTAGACTTATGCGTGTGTGTTTGTGATAACAGTAGTAAACTTGAAAAATGAAACGAACTTAGCTCTTATAAACGACTTTTCTTTTTCTGCTTTATTAATAATAACTAACGAAAACATAAGTACTAAGTAGTGGGGTGTGGTTGTCCTTGCCATGCAAAGAAGAAAGATGCCCCTTTTAACTCACCTGAAAAGGCTATTGCGTGGGCATCGTTTCAAGTTTGGAATCTGGAACACGTGGCAGTTCCTTACTGTGTCGGAGTCTTACGTATAAAAGGAAAAATATATATATACCGGAAACAAAAACAAATGCAAGAATGTGACAAGTGATCAACCGTGAATTGTGTGGCCTTGTTTCAACGTATGGTACTATTGGATTTTGAGGAATTATGTGTTTAGGAAATTGTATCTAGAAATATTATTCATATGAGTATGTTGGATTGAAATTTATTAATTTCAGAAACAATTAATTTTATTTAATAAGAAAATTGAAAGTAGAAAAAGATTTGTAAAAAAATAAAATTAGAGAATTAATTTTTTTCATGCATGTTTGGTTTCACGTTTAGAAATTGATTAATTCTTACTTTAAAATTCTGCATTGAAATAACTTTAAATAATTTATATGTTGAATCCAAAATTTTATAATAATTTTTATTCCTAACTTGATTTTATAATAAAATATCTAAACATAAACCGCGTAACTTTACAATCAAATTTTTTATATCTATCTAAACACACAAAATAGAGATAAGTAGTTATTATAATAAAAAAACTTTCATTTTTATGGAAACGTACGATTCGCAACTTTTATTAAGGGAATTAAAAAATAAAAATAAAAATAATTTATATTGCTAGAATCAACAATATTTTATAATGTTATATATATATATATATATTAAAATGTGATATTCTTAATTTTACTTTCTGAAAAATAGTTTTTTATATTGTTAGTAAAATATTGATATTTTAATATATCCATGATTATTATATATACATAGCAATATTAATAACTGATATTACTTTAAAAAAATATTGATTTTAGAAAAGCCAAATTTTAATTATATAATATTATGTGTAGGTCATCTAATTACAAAACGAGAAGAAATAAAATTGTCAATACATCACACAGCTGTCCGTGATGCAAAGTAGTACGAACAGTATCTATCACGAAAAGGAAAAGGCCCACTCCACTATTGGGCGTTGAGTAACACAAAAAAATGTTAAGTTAATCTAAAGTTTACAGTGGTTTTAAGAAAGAAAAAACTAGATATATATATTCCTAGGATTAGTACGTTATCCGTTAGTGAGTAAAAGTAATTTTTAAATTGCCATATGAAGTCAATCATTTAAAAATCAATTCATCAAGCTTTAAAAAATGGTTTAATTGCTTAAAGATAATTTTTAAAACTCAAGTACGTAGTTCCGTGTGAAAATTAATTTTATGTTCAATAACTTGAATTGAGTCAAACATAAATTGAAATACCGACTTCTTTTTTTTGGCTTGTGTTGATTCATGGGTATATTATTGCTTAAGATTATCTAAAATTTAAGGAAAAACATACACTTGCAAGTTGATAATTAATTATGCATTATTATAAATTTTACATACCGTGAAGTATAATATTATATATATGTGTGTGTGTATTATGTGTATAGTGTATGTCTTGCCCTTTAACTTTTTTTTCTCCTCCCAAATGTGTGTAACATTTTTTTATATTAAATTTTCGATATAGAACAGTTGTTTCATGAACGTTACACATTATTACTATATATATTTTTGGAGCGTTACAAAAAGAAAATGACTTAAAATTTAAGAATTTTTCAAATCAAATTAAACAAGAAAATATGTATAACAATGATGAAATTTTATTTTTTTTTAGTGTTCGATATGTTACGCATACGTAGTAGTCAAACTACTGGTTTAATTGTTGGAAATTTTGAATGATAAACTTCCTTCCGCTTGACAAATTCTTTTTTAAAGATTAACTGGTTTTCAAAAAGTATTATGACAGAGTACGTGCTTTCGGGAATTTTGGTCCCACTTTGACCCCAAAAAAAAACTACAAATTAGGGTTTCCTTTCCCTCTGAAACATGTAACGTGCTTAGTGCTCACACTGCATTATTGGCATTTGGCATCCAACGCCGGTCTTTCTTTCTCAATTATCACGGAATCAATGTAATGAATTTTAGATTACCTTTCTCAACTTATATATAGAGAGAATTGTCCTTTAACTGGAGTGTAAAAAAAAATTCACATTTTCTTAATGATATATATATACCAATGTCAATCCACCACTTGATAACATAGTGTAAAAAGAAAGAAATTACATCAACAACGAAATATGAAAATGTCATATTCTGTCAAAGTTAAATATCGACATGTGAGTCAACATGAATGCAAAGTTGAATTAATTATCACGGGAAACTTTAGTATACAAGAGACAACAATAGAAAATTGCACATGAAAAAAAATAAGTGCATAGAGAGAGATTCTTGCCCAAAGCGAGAGGTAGGAAAAAGTGAAGCTGTTACCAAAGCCTGGCAAACATCTGGAACAAATAATTAACATGGCATTTTTAAATAGAATATTTTAGTTAGTGCCCCAAACTTCAAGTCACGTTGGAACCAAGATTATAAGAAAAACAAAAAGCGGCTAATCATGTCTGAATTGCCTTGTGACAACTTTATGATGATATAATTAATTTATTGCTTGCTGATTCAGAAAGTTAGCTATAGCAAGCATATATGAACGTCTTTCTTTATCAATGCACAATACAACAACCACCCACATAGATAGCATCCTATTCTTCCTCAATAGACAACTTTGGTCGGATGCAAAGTTAACAAAAATATCTTAATTTTGATCACTAATTAACAATATCATAACAAAGTGTATGTATGTGTCATCTTATTCCTCCACAATTAATATGCATATATATATATATATATATAAACTTTAATAGCAGATGCATAGATAAAAAAGTTTAAAACATTGGTTAATTAAAAATTGTAAAGTGATAAAAATTATCCACTTTATCCCAAAATAAGTATTGTAGTAGGTTATTTTACACGGACAAAAATAATAATAAATAGATTAAAATGATGTTTATTGTTACGTGTTATGGATTGGGAATGAAGCATAATGTGAGTAATGCACCATCTCAGGATAGAGCATAGGATCAGCTTAAAATGATAAGTATTGATTAAAGTCAATATTCGGTAAAAGATTCGTAAAATATATCTATAACTAGTGGATTATGAGAACTGATACTTGGATAACAAATTGTACAATAACAAAAAGTGCAGCTAAGATGGAGAAAAAGAGAGAAATTTGAGTTTTAAATGTAATAAATGGTAGATTAAAGGAGAGATAAATATAAAATATAATGCATAAAATATAAATTATTATACAAGTTATTTTGTGTATTATATCTCGTGAATTATAGATTAATATAGAGTAAGTTTATGAAAAAATAAGTTATGCACTAACAAATTTTTACATTGATTCAATCACAATTAATATAATATTCAATCACAATAAACATAATGTGAGATATGAGAGTGATGATTTTTCATGATAAATAGTTATTAATGATAATTTATAATTGAATTGAATGATAATATAATTTTTTTTATATTATATGTATATGAATACGAAATTTTCAAATTTCTTTTTTTTACCAATAAACTCTAAAGTTATTATGTGGTAAATAGAATAATATTGCTTATAAATTGTATTTCATGGCATAAAATTAGGGGTTCCATTTATCTCATAAAATGATAGGAGTCAATAGTAGGTGATGGTTCTTGCTCGGCTAAAAAAAAAAGGCATCTATGCGTTTTGTATCTGATTCTTTTGTTCCATATTTATGCTCATACTTGACATTTTGACTTGCATTTCCCTTGTCCTCGTTTTTCAATTCATTATCTTTCATCTGATTCTATCATTTTTTTTCCTTATCATAGGTGAGTTAAGTTTCGATAATTCATTAAGGTTACATATATTTCAACTCACATCCTTTGTTGGTATATTGTTTCTATCCATTCAACTTCAAGTATTAATTATCAACATACAAGTAGGTCAATTCACATTTTGTTGCAACTTAATAAAAAAAATAGATTTGAGTTATGAATATGTAATTATTAAATACTTGAAAGAAAATTTTATCATCTATAATGATTCTTATCCCATTCGAACAAGATTACTTACAAGAAAAAATACACATAATCTAAAAGAAAAGAAAAAAAAACTTTCAAGTTCTCGTTGAGCGACATTTGGATTTTATCATTTCTTAATTTTCTGTTCATTATTAGTTCTTCATGCAGGAAAGTTTATGTTGCTCGCATATTTGATAGAGCCCTCTCTCTTATACAAGGTTTCTACAATGACCAAATATTGGAAACCGTCACATCTCACACTTGAGTGTTCTAAATTTTAGTATAAGAAATATTTTAGCAATGTGTGTGTGTGTGTATATATATATATATATATATATATATATATATATATATAAATTTGCATTTTATATAATTAAATTTATAATAAATAGATATCTTTAAATACTAAATTATAATTTAAATTTATAATGAAACATTTAAATTGTAATATAAAGTTACTTTAAAATATCAATAATTTATTTTAAAAAATTAATAAATTTCAGTTAAGAGATAAATTAAAATAAACAAGGATAAATTGCAAATTATGCACGGTAAAAATATCACAATTAAAATAAAATATTCTTTAAATGAAGATAGTATAAAATAAGGTTTAAATAATCTATTGGTAGAAGGGTAAAATTTAAGGATAAATTAAGATGAAATTAAAATTCAAGATTTTTATTTTGAAAAAAGAGTGAAATTTTAAGAGGTGGAGTACTTTTTTTCTTATTGAATATTTATTTTGGTAGGTTGATAAAATAAAATAAAATACATTGCAACCTTACAAAATTAAGTTTCCCTAGGAGGCCTTCCTTTTAGGTCGGTTTGTTCTCAAACAAATAAGGTTTCTTATTCTAAATATTTTACTTATTATCAATATTTCTTTTCACAATTAAAAAAAAAATAAAGATTTTAATAAGGGTGAGAGGAAAACAATGGTAGGTTAGGTTTTGCAAGGTCCAAGATGGACTTAACTCTCATTCTTTAAATTTATGCACCAGTTATGGGCCTTTTATTTTATGTTTATCATAATCTATTTAAATATCTTAAGCATGAAATATGTTTTGTCATTAATTTTAGTTTTTTAGTTGTAATCGACCAATATGTTTCTTATATTTTTAAAAAATAGGTAAATTTAGTTCTCACGTGCTGACCACCGAAAAATCAAATAAAGATTAACTTATTTTTTAAAGTTAGAAACAAAATTTATGGGTTTAAAACTACACATGCTAAAATCAATTTGACCGAAAGTTCAAAAACATATTTTTACCTAAGTGGCCAAGTCTTAATATAGAGACCCTAAGTTTTTTTTTTTTTTTTCCTTTTAACAAAGACTAATTTTGTATAAGGTTTACAAACAATACAACAGACCTATTAGCCCAAATAAGTTAGTGGACCTATATATGTAAGTAGGCAGAACTAGTACGCTTCTGATTTCTGAACATGAACATTATTTGTGTAGGAAGTAAATAATAATAATAATAATAATAATAATAATAATAATAATAATAATAAACTATTAATAAGGCTGATCTATTATGCTTAACAGGTTTTTTTTTTCTTTCTCTTCACAGTAATTCTTAAAATTAAAAAAAATTATGTTAAGTAGTCCTTTCGATATTAAATTTTTTAAAATCAATCCCAAAATTTCGCTAAAATGTATTAACTAAGAGAAAAAAATAATAAAACATTTAATTATTTTAAAAATTGCTTTGAACAAATTTATTATTTTAAAAACTACTACAACTACATATGAAAGAAAATAATAAATTAAGTGATTAAACATAATTAATATGTTGAGGATAAAATTAAATTAATCGGATAACATCGAATTTAATCTTAATTAAATTTTATTTATTTATCGGTCAGCTTTAGATGAGTCTGAATATTTTTTTTTCTAAAAAAATATAGAAAAAAATAATAATTGGAGGATAAAATTATGAATTATTATTCTCTAGCTCAAAAAGCAGATTCTTTTGGTTAGAAAGAGGCATGGAATAAAAAAAGGAAACTAATAATTCACTGAGTGTCTGTCTCACGCAGCAACATTACCATGGGAACGCCGTACCCAACTCCGATCTCAACCTCCGAAACCCGAATCGGCTGGATCGGCATCGGCGTAATGGGCTTCGCCATGGCCTCTCGCCTCCTTTCTGCTGGCTACACCCTCTCTTTCTACGCCCGCAACCCTTCCAACCCTAACGCCCTCTCTCTCCAATCCCAAGGCGCCACCCTGGCCCAATCCCCGGCCCAACTGGCCCAACTCTCCGACGTCCTCTTCACCATGGTGGGCCACCCCTCCGACGTTCGCTCCCTCCTCCTCGACTCCCCCGTCCTCTCCTCCCTCCGCCCCAACTCCGTCGTCGTCGACACCACCAGCTCCCACCCCGACCTCGCCCGCCAGATCTTCTCCGCAGCACGCTCCCTCGGCGCCTGGTCCGTCGACGCCCCCGTCTCCGGCGGCGACATCGGCGCGCGAGACGGCAAGCTCGCCATCCTAGCCGCCGGAGAAAAAGCCGTAGTCGAATGGCTGAGCCCTCTGTTCTCGATCCTCGGGAGAGCCACTTACATGGGCCCCGCGGGGTGCGGGCAGAGCTGCAAGATCGCGAACCAGATCACGATTGGCGCGAACTTGATCGGGCTGAGCGAGGGGCTGGTGTTCGCCAAGCGTGCGGGGCTGGACCTGAGGGAGTTCGTGGAAGCCATAAAAGACGGTGCTGCGGGTTCGAAGGCGCTTGAATTGTTCGGGGAGAGGATGATTGAGAGGGATTTTCGACCAGGGGGTTTTGCGGAGTATCAGGTTAAGGATTTGGGGATGGGGGTTGATGTTGTGGAAGGAGGAGATGATGCTCATCTTGTTGTCTTGCCAGGGGCTTCCTTGTCTAAACAGTTGTTTTCTAGCATGCTGGCTAATGGTCAGGGGAAGCTTGGCAGCCAAGGGATTATCTCTGTTATTGAGAGGATCAATGGGATCAATCAATAAAATTCCCACTTGTATTAAATATTTTCTCCTTGGAATAAAATTATCTCTTGTGACAAAGTGGTGTATGTGTGGTTGAGTTTCATTTGATGGTGGGGGACTGTATTTGTATCAGAAGCAACATGCATTTTATTGAATTAGAATAGTCGCAATTAATGCAAGCCTCTGTTTCCTTCACTTTGTCTTCAAGGCTTTTTTATGTCACAGGTTAACAAGATCCTACTTTTAATAGTGGTTACCAGTTATCGATAACCTACTCCATACGTGGGACTGGTGATGTATAAAAAAAGAAGTTGATGTGATGAATGCTGTGTGATCATTCTCTGGCTTGGAGTTGGCTTCATAAGTAGAAGTGTAAAGATTGGATGTATGGACTTTGGTTGGTGTGGAGATACAACTTGTTATGTTTTCATGTGCTGCAAATGCAGTGGATACATAGTACATTTCTTAGTGTTTCAAAAAGTAGTATATGGTGGCACTGTCTTCCTGCCAAGCTTGAAATTTTGTTGGAAGACATGAATTTGGAAACAGTAAGACCTAAGAAGCTACGGATTTGTCAAAATATCCAACTGTTCAATCGGAGGAGTAAATATATTAGAGACCCGATTTCATTTCTTGAGACATCAAGTAAACGTGGAGAATTGGGAGTTGGAGTACTGTCAAACTTTGAAGAACAAATCTCAGTTATATTCACAATATTCACAAAACCATTAAAGGCAGTTATATTTCAAAATTATAAGTTTGAGAGACAAAGTGAGTGTATTATCTTTAGCAAATCTGAATTAAGGGGGAGTGTTGAGAGTGATTTTCTTTTTTGTTAGTTAGTGGTTTTGGTGTTTTAAATTACTGCAACTATTTCTTTGTGTACCTAATTTTTTCTTGCACACCCAACTGATTTTGGACAATTTCAATATTGTCCTTCAGGCTCATACGGATTGACAATTCGTAAGGTTATTAAAATTAATGATCCATGTAGAACATGTGATTTTCTCATTATTAATATGACGTTCTAACCAACTGAACTAATATGTCAATTATGTTATAAAACAATTAATATCACTATATATAACATTAAAATTTCTAATGTATATTTAATACTCATATAAATTTACATAATAAATTTTATAACGATTAATTTTAATCTAATGATGTATTTTTTACATATATAAATAGAAAAAAACCATAGATTTAATAAAAATTTATATATGTAAAAAAATACATTATTAAACTTATGATTTTTATTTAAAATTCATGTATGTAAAAAATACAATATTAAAACTCATGTTGTAAGTATTATATAACATCAATTTTAATAAAAATGATATTATTTTTATATTTATTATTATAGGTTTTGGAAATAATCAATTTTATAAAGTGAAAAACCTATTTTTTTTAATAGTGATAATATATAATTATATGACGGTGTGATGTTGTTCTATATAGATAAAAGGACCACTAGGATGGCCCCAATGTCTGTTATGATTATATACTATCACTGTCAACACAGTTGTACCATTAAAGTGATCAAATCTGTGGTAGTAGTATACAATTATGAGAAGTACACAGTAAACAATCATTTTCTCTTTTACAAAAAAGTTTAGAAAAGTGGGTCTGGTGCTCACAAGAGTCACAGAAGGATTTTCGCTCAAACAATATTTACAAAGCTAAATAATAATATATACAAATTATCTATAGTATTGACGAACGAGGTCTCATAAACATCGAGATTTACAATCACATTCTTATAAGATGAAAGCCATATCCTTATCAACCTTTATTTATTTTTGAATATGGTTTTAATTCTTTAAATTAAATATGTTTTGAGCGCTTGTATTTATTTTTTATATTGCTAATGAACATTATTTCTGGGGTATATTAAGATGGAAAGAGGATATAGAAAGAAATGAGAAAAAATAAAAAGAAAAAAGAAAAGATTTATAACAAGAGAAAGTGATAAATAATATAGTAAAAAAGAGAAAAAGAAGGAGCGAAATAAAATATAGCACTGTGAAAATCAGATGAAAGAGCAAATGAGTGCATATTTATAATTTTTCATAATTAGTACACCAAAGTACTATTATTAGTTTGATTTATAACATATTGCCATCTGCATTTTAATTTGTTTTTGTTTAATTCTAGGAAATTAAATGTTTTTCAAACTCTTTTCAAAAAGCTGCTTGATAAAACAACTATTTTTCCAACATAAATTAACCATGTTTCAAAACACACGCATATCTATTAAAAATTGAAAAGTAAGTATAATTTTCTTAAAATTCTACTTTACTTAAAACAACCTTTTTCTATAAAATCTCCAACTGTAGGAAGAAAAATTATTATGGTTGTGTAAAAAAAAACATCATTGTGGTTTTCTATTCTCATCACTTTAGCAGGAAAGTGATGGCGGTTTTCTATTTTGGAGAGAATAATATTCAAGCTGTCATAATTATATCGTGACTCATTATTATTTAACTGAAAAGCTGGGTTATGATATATGAATATGTGTATATCACAAACACTTGTTTTACATTTTTTCTTCTTCTCATACCAAACAAATTAGATGACGTGTTGATGCACCTTTATTCATAAAATTTACAAAATTAAGTTCTATCTATTTAAGATTTAATTAAAGTAAATGTTAAAAAGATTAGAAAACCTACTGTAGGAAGTCACGTACCACTTTGGTAGATCCGTATAAACCCTAATAATTTACTATGCCTGTGTTGGATTCCACCTTATCTAAAATTTTCTTAAAGAGTAACAGTTACATATTGCGAATATTGCGAATGAAATTAATTTTTTATTTAATGAATTCAGAGATACATGTAATTTTTAACCTAAAATAAAAAAATATTTGTGCTTTGAAAGTACACCAGAGTAATAGTAAACAATGGTTTATTTACCAAAATGGATTAAAAATAAAATAAATTACCATAATGGATTGGTTAACAAATTAATTACCAAAATGACTTGTTATATTATTGAAAAATCTAACAAAATAATTACATGTAATTTTATTTTTGTAAAATTTGTGTTTTTAATTCTTTATCTATTTAGATCCGTCGATAATGCCAAACTAATTGACAGAGTAGAACTACAAGGATTCCAAATACAAAATAAGAATTTTTTTAAAATTGAATTTGAAGTAGAAGGAATAAAAATTTATTTTTTTTAAGATTATATTGTATATATTTTTTTTACCATATCTTCAATTAAATAAAAAAATCACTAACAATATAAAATAGTTACCATATTTAGATCATGACTCATTAGTTGTCTAGGGTAATTTTCAAAATGAGATATGTTTTTCTGAAATTATTAAAAAAATTAATAATATTACAATAGTTTCATTTATAACCTATCTTTTAAAAATTGAGATACAATTTTTTTATTGTATTATTACAGTTAATTTTTTTAACTTTTATTTTTAGGTATTAAAGTGAATTCTTTTTACTCTATGGAAGAAAATATTAAAAAAAATATAAGCAAGTAATAATGTGATAATACATACATGAAGAAAAAAGAAAAGGCTTTAATTAACAAGAGATGAAAAGACGGGGAAGGCGGATTTTTATAGGAGAAAAACTGCGAAAAAGGTTATACAACTTAAAGTGCATAAAAAAATTGTAAATATACATCTAATCACAACAACTTATTATGTATTTATTAATTTTTAAAATAATTCAAAGATAATTTATTATTATATATCTATCATAAATTATCATCGACCGTAACTTTATAGACATGTAAAATTATTTTACATTATTAATAGATATGCATTAAACTTTTTTATTGAAAGAAAAATAATCATAATAAAATAAGAGAAATTTTTAAAAACAATTAATTACTCCTTAAAAATTAATATTATTTTTAATTATTCGTTATTAATTTCCTATTTTTGAATATCATATTAAAAATAGAAAAACATCTGTTAGCTTCTGAATCGAAAAGCTTTGTCGCTTCTTATTTGATAATTGATACGCACTCATTAGTCATTAGACCATCACCGTGGCACTGTCATTCTAAACTCTATAAATAGCCCTCATTTTCTATGTCTTTATCGCATATCCATCAGTCTCCTTCCATTCCTTTCTTCCAGATCACAGGTATGTATTTATACACGTTTCCCTGAATCTTGGTTTTTCTTTCTTTCTTTCTTTTATTTTCCAATATGATCACGACATATTTTTAGACACTACTCTATCACTTACATTTAATGGTGAGTTCTACCCTGATCACACGCTGCAACTTTTCTGATAGTAGGAATTCTGAGCTAGATATGAAAATTTCTAATTAATTTGATACATGGAAATCCAAACAAGCTAGCTAGCTCGATCACAAGATCAATACCGAAAAAAAAATGAATGTCCTGATAGCTAGCTAGTCAAGGATATATTCTTACCTTAATGACTTGCATGTGTAATTAAAAATATCAAGTATTTCGGAAATTTTTGTGGTTTGTTGAAGTAATTTTTTTATTAATGCGAAATATTAATAATTTATCAGTTTTATTGATAATTAATATTTATCAAAAAAATATAATTAATCATTTTCAAATAATAAAATATTTTCTTAATTTTTAATTTATAAAATTCAAATTCGAGAATTTGGTTAAAAAATGTTCCACTCAGCAAACAAAGTATGGTGTGTTGAACTGGTTTATGTAGTAAAATTTAACTCTAAGATGATTAAATAAGAAGATATACAAAGTAAAAAATGAAAGTAATATAATATATATATATATATATATATATATATATATATATATATATATATATATTCTTAGTATTAAATGAGTTATTTGAGAAAACTTATTAAAACAAATTAAAGCTATATATAGACACACTTTTACTTTATCCTTTCATAATTATTATTTTTTTTTACTAAGCCACACTATTTATTTATTTGAAATGCTTTTCGTGTGAAAAGGTAAAATCAAACCAATGGAGTTGGACTTGACACCAAAGACAGCAGAAGTGTTGTTTGAGGGAGATGGTGGAGGTTACTACACTTGGTGGAGTTCTAAAGTGCCACTGCTGGCCAAGACCAATGTGGGTGCTGGTCGGTTAGTGCTTCAGCCTCAGGGCTTTGCTCTTCCTCATTATGCAGATATATCCAAAGTAGGTTATGTGCTTGAAGGTCAGAGCCCAATCTTAATATAAATATATATATATATATATATATATATATTATTATTCTTTACTTAGTCTCCCGATATATATCATGCTAGTATAAGACCACTTTTTTTAAAATGTTCATGTTCTACCAATATAAAGTGTTAATTAATAATCAAAAATCATAATTTTTAAATTAATCGTTACATGCGAAATAAGTATGGAAGAACATCAGTATATGTAAAGAGCCTGTTTTTGTATTTGATCTCATATATGAACAATCGATCACTAATGCATAACTTTACTATGCATCAAGACTCGTCTTATTTTAAAGTAATTATTATTACTATTATAAGAATGAAGAACTTACCTTATATAACAATATTTATGATTAAACGTGGTGCACAGGGAATGATGGTGTAGCTGGGATGGCACTCCGCAACACTAGAGAAGAGGTGGTTGTGAAGCTTAAGAAGGGAGATGTTATACCAGTGCCTATTGGAAGTGTCTCGTGGTGGTTCAACGATGGAGACTCAGATCTTGTCATTATTTTTCTTGGGGAAACTTCAAAGGCTCTTATTCCTGGCGAAATCACCTATTTCTTTCTAACTGGGCTTCAAGGAGTTATAGGAGGCTTCTCTAATGAGCTCACAAGCAAAATATATGGCTTGGACAAAGATGGGGTGGAAAAGCTCATAAAAAGCCAAAGTGGGGTTTTGATCATCAAGCTAGACAAAACCCAACCTTTGCCTAAGCCACAAACGGAAATAACCAAAAAGCTAGTCTATAATATAGATGTTGCAGACCCCGAAAATGTTGTGGAAAATGCTGGATTAATCAAAACCTTGACGGAGCAAGAGTTTCCTTTTATTGGAGATGTTGGGTTAAGTGTGATTAGAGTGAAACTTGAACCGGGTGCTATTAAGGCACCCTCATACCCAATCAACCCTACGGTTCGGTTAATTTACATTGCTAGAGGAAGTGGCAAGATTGAAATTGTGGACTTTAGTGGAAAGAGTGTATTAAACACTCAAGTTGAGGCTGGTCATTTGCTTGTTGTGCCGCAATTCTTTGTGGTTGCACAAATTGCTGGGGAAGAAGGAATGGAGAGTTTCTCTATTGTCATAACTACAAAGTAAGTTGTTAAATTTTAAATCTTATGATCTTAATTAATTAAAGTTTAAATATGTTTTATATATCAGTAAGATATATTTTTTTAAGTTTATTACTTAAAAAAATTTACCTAACATTTTTAAATTTTTATTTTTGATATTTGAGGTTAATCTAAATTCATCACATCATTACTTAATTAATGATGTAACTAACACTCTTTCAATTTGTCACCTTAAAAATTAAAAAATATAAAATATTAAAATAAATAAATAAAATAATTTTGAGGTGATAAATTAAGAAATAGATACATTAGAAGTATAACAAACTTATTTAATTCATTAATTAAATCCATGCAAGAATACAATAAGTAACAGGTGACATTTAATAACATTAAAACTATTAGTTAATAATGCTTTAAAAACTGTGTGCTACTATAAGTACATAGAAAAATAATTGGTTGCATTATTTGCAGTCCTTTATTTGAAGAGTTAGGTGGAAGGACATCAATTTGGAGCGCCTTGTCACCATCTGTGCAACAAGCATCTCTTAACGTGGATTCAGAATTTCAAAGCCTCTTCATATCCAAGATCAAGGAAACCACAAATCTCATTCCTCCCACTACTTAGTTTGCACTTGTTTTTGCATATATTTATGTATTTTCAGTGCGTGATGTTGAGTGTTTATTTGGCTGTGAGTTGCTTTTGGAGAAAAGTCTGTGTTGTGATGTTGAGTGTTTATTTGGCTGAGTTGCTTTTGGAGAAAAATCTGTTGTGATGTTGAGTGTTTATTTGGCTGTGAGTTGCTTTTGGAGAAAAGTCTGTGTCTTAAACTAGCCAGATGAATAGGTTTTGTTCTCTAAATTTGGCACGTGTTCAACTGTGCTAAATGTATGTTGATAATGATACTTCCTAAATTATTTCGTCTTGTTCAAGAATATTATAATAAGCGTTTTGATTTTTCTTTTGATTGATTATTATTACATCGTTGTCAAAAATATTTATTCTAGTCTAGAAACATTTTTAACTTGGTAACCTGTCGTATTATTCAATTAGCTGAGTAAGTTGATCGTTTTGAGGCTACTCGGTGTTTCGAACATTTGCTATCTGATCGATCCATAATTTGATCAAGAGGGGTCCAGAAACATCAATCGTTAACGTGATAAATAGCTATATATAGTCTCAATCAAAGGAATTATTGTGATTGAAAATATATATTTAATTGGCCGGGTCAATACATGAATATATTTTCCTTCATTTATCGAGGTAATAGGGTTTCGTCACCATCAATATAATTACCCAGCGTCATTGTCCAATTGGGAAATAATTTCTGTAGTAGCAAGGTTATTAGGTTTTCGTGTAACATTTCTCCGTTGGAGATATGGTGAACATTGAACAATGGGAAGTCGGAAGCAAGCTACAAGCTCGAGGGAAGCAAAGGGGGATTTAGGTTGTGTTAGGTAGAGTGTATGGAAATAGAGAGGAGGATAAAGGAAGAGAGTAAAAATAAGGAAATGTTGGTTGTTTGGAACTTATAAGAGTGATAGTGTAGGGAAAATTTTTTAAAAGTATGTGAACCCATTTTAAAAAAAAATCTGCACAAATAAGTCTGAAATTAAAAAAAAAAAAAAAAAATATATATATATATATATATATATATATATATATATATATATATATATATATATATATATGGACTCAAGAAGAAACATAATCGATTATGTTTCCACCTTAATCGATTAAGTTAGACTTTTCTTCCTCTTATATAATTATAATAATAAAATATTAATGATAAAATAAATAAATAATTTTATTTTGTTAAAATCAATTAATTTAAAAAATTAATTTTCACTCTATTTTATTTTTAATAAAACTTTAATTTTTACTCTATTTTTTCTTTTCTCACCTATATATTTACTTTCATTCTCTTACTTTTTTTCCTCACAACAAAACATAGTGTACACGCAAGCCTAGGTATGAAATACTGAATAAAATATTATCTCCTATAAAAATTACATGTAATTTAATAAAGAAAAAGAAAAAGAAAAGAAAAGAAAGAAAAAAAAGTTTAGTGGCCACAAACTTCAACATTTCAACCTGATAATTGTTGTTTCAATCAAAGAAATTGTGATTGTAATTAGTTATTGGGTCAACACATTCATATCCTTCCATTCATTTATTGCTCGATATATAAAACTTAAAGAAGTATTCTGACGAAAATATTTTCTTTAAAACAAAAGCAATACAACGGCATAACTTTTAGAAAGATAAAAGTTTAGAATTTTCTTAAATCGATATCATCATCATCTGAAAATTATACATAGACAAATACGGTAGTACGTACATCACACGCATCGAACTAAACAGTAGGAGGGATGAGATTGGTAGATTCCTTGATCTTGGATATGAAAAACTTTTGAAAATCAGAATCCACGTTAAGAGACACTTGTTGCAGTGTAGGCGAAAAGGCGTTCCAAATTGATCCCCTTCCAGCCAATTCTTCAAACAATGGCCTGTAAATAAGATAATCAATCATTATTTTGTTAGCACTTAATTATACTGTGTCATACTTTAAAGTAATATAATCAATCATTTTTAATGTCATTGCATGCCATGTGCTACTTCTTGGATTTTTAAATGAATATATTTTGTATAAAGTCATACTTTGTAGTTATTACGATGGAGTAACTCTCAATTCCTTCTTCACCCGCAATTTCAGCAACCACAAAGAATTGTGGCACGACAAGCAAATGACCAGCCTCAACTTGAGTGTTTAATACACTCTTTCCACTAAAGTCCACAATTTCAATCTTGCCACTTCCTCTGGCAATGTAAATCAACTGAACCGTAGGGTTGGTTGGGTATGAGGGTGCCCTAATAGCACCCGGTTCAAGTTTCACTCTAATCACACTTAACCCAACATCCCCAATAAAAGGAAAATCTTTCTCCGTTAAGGTTTTGACTAATCCAGCATTTTCCACAACATTTTCTGGGCGTGCAGCATCTATATTATAGACTAGCTTTTTGGTCATGTTCATTTGTGGCTTAGGCATGGGTTGACTTTTGTCTAGTTTGATGATCAAAACCCCAGTTTGGCTTTTTGTGAGCTTTTCCACCTCATCATTGTCCAAACCATATACTTTGCTTGTGAGCTCATTAGAGAAGCCTCCTACAAGTCCTAGAGCCCCAGTTAGAAAGAAATAGGTGAATTGGCCAGGAACAAGAGCCTTTGAAGTTTCTCCAAGAAAAGCAATGATGAGATCAGAGTCTCCATCGTTGAACCACCACGAGACAGCTCCAATAGGCACTGGTATAACATCTCCCTTCTTAAGCTTCAAAACCACCTCTTCTTTAGTGTTGGGGAGTACCATCCCAACTACGCCATCAGTCCCTGCATGCATGTGTGCCATAAAATTGAGAAATTTAATAGGAGACAGTGATGATCACCAAAGTTCTAAGAAAACTAACACCATCTTCCGAAAAAATCTAAGTTTCATGTCAGCTAAAAATATAACCAAGTTAAAATATATAAATTAGGAATAATTCTTACACCTTAAATTAAATTTTGGAGTTGAATTAGACCTAAACTCACATTCTAAGATTCTAAGATCTCGAGTCATTTAAATTTATTACACGATTAAATACATAATACTATTATATTATGAATAAGACTAATTAAACTAATATTTTGATCACTTGGTCGGATTATTTTTAATGAAATCTCTTTTATTAATAAAATCTTACTAAAAAAAATCAAGCCCAAATTTATTCAAACCACCAACCACTTGTTGGTGGTTGGTATGTCATAAGTGTGTGTGAATATTAAATTAAACTGGTATGTATAACTTGCAATAGAAATGGGAGGGGAAATTAGAATTAAAAAATAAAAAAGATATGATGATATCTGCGGGTCTGACCTTGAATGACATAACCAATTTTGGATGAATCTGCATAATGAGGAAGGGCAAAGCCACGAGGCTGAAGCACAAGGCGACCTGCACCAACATTATTCTTAGCCAGGAGTGGCACTTGAGAACTTGACCAAGTGTAGTAACCTCCACCATCTCCCTCAAACAATGCTTCTGCCGTCTTCGGTGTTAAGTCCAACTCCATTGATTTAATCTTCCCTTTGCTCATGATCATAAAACATTAGTAGTGTCACTTATTTTAAAGAAATTGTAATGCTAAATAAACCACTCCAACACAAAAATTAATTTACAGAAGTGATAGATATTTAAACACTAATTGAAATAAAATTAGGCATTCATTAGAACGTATATATTTAGCCGCGGTTTGTTTACATGTACATCATAAAATTATAAATTTCATGTCTTGTGTGTCTACAAAAACGAAAAGTTATAATAGTATTGCTAGGTTGATAATCTCAAAAGCTAGGAAGATACATGGTTAGTTCCCTTAGTTAAACTTACGGAACTTAACTTATGCTTCTTAACTTTCTGTATCATGCAAATCTAATCATTAATCAATATTAGAAATTTCCACGTCCAAAGATATATATATATATATATGTATGTATGTATGTATATATATATAATTACTATCACTTTATCTTACAACAAATTAAATATCAGAACATATAATTACAAATTCATAGTAAGCCATGTATTTACCTGTGATCTAGAGGAGAATAAATACAACGAGGACTTCCCTCAATCCGTCTTTTGTATTTGAAGATAACTAATCAAAGAAAGAAACTATGAACAAGCAGCGAATTCGAACTCAGCAATAAGGGGTTTAGGTGCATCTCAACGACCTGGCTGAGAAGAGAAAACGGATATCACTTTTCTTGTTAGAGAAATACCAACGAAGCAAACACCAAACTAAATATATATGGAACTAGGGACAGTGGCGGATCTACATTATGGGTAATGGAAATAATTGTCCTCACAAAATAAATTTTTTTATTGAATAATTATTTTCTTCACTCCCATAAAAAATATATGTTATCTTTATAAGATAATTTTTTTATAATAAAATGAATATGAATAATAGTAGAAAATAAAAGAGAGAATAAATTGATACTAATTTTACCTATTTTATTTTTATAAATTTTACTGTTTTTAATTTTTTTTATTACCATTTTTAATAAAATTTATATAATTTTTTATTTGAAAAAATATTAAATTATTTTTTATCCAAAAAAAAAAATAGATCTCATGTACATTAACTAACATATAATTTATTTCAACTTCAAACAGTGGTCTTCAGATTGAGTTTTGTTTTGATTCGAGCATAAACAATATCTCTTCACTCCAGTCGCTAAGCTAAAAGATGAAAAAAGTCTTCCAATATATCTTAAAATAGTATTCATTGTAATATTCACGTATCATTCTCGATAACGTATTGGCATATCTTTTGACTTTGTCAGATTGAGACTTCATTACTGCACACATGCTTAATTATAAAATAGGAAATGATTCATGGATATCTTTTTTTCTACTTTTTTTCTATAAACACTAATTTATATATATGGGTTTATTTTTCTTGTTACGTTATGCATTAATTATATATATCATATTATATTTAATCCACTAAGATCTGCTAAGTAATGAAGTTTGAATAGTATTTATGAGATATTAGATGAGCATACAAGTGTTCATCAAACATGAATAATGAAGTTTGAATAGTATTTATGAGATATTAGATGAGCATACAAGTGTTCATCAAACATGAATAATGAAGTTTGAATAGTATTTATGAGATATTAGATGAGCATACAAGTGTTCATCAAACATGAATTACTTTTACGAGAGTTACCTAAATACAAGTCTTCACCAAACATTACTTTTATGAAAGTTACCTAATTAAGGAATAAAATATTTCCTCCTTTGTGGCAAACCATATCATATCAGATCTTTTTTATATTAATAAATCTTTAATAGTTGACAAATTTTTTAAGAAATTTGGAAGCTAATCAAATTCTCACTCTTTGTTTTGATAGTCTTTTTTAGAGATTTGATATATTATAAATAATGTCATAGTGACATCATCAATGGATAATATATAAAACGACACAACATTCAGAACAATCAACAATTATTCACAGCTATAAAATTAAATATAAGCAAATTGATCTTATTATAAATTAAATTTACAGCTAACCTATTTTAGACCTGTATTGAGTTGAGTATATATGGGCACAATATTCTTTCTAATTTAAACACCTTTGCCTGTTTGGCTGGAGGAAATGAAGTGAAAAATAGAGGAAATGGATAAAATTGGATTTATTTGGTACAATAGAAATAAAAAAGGAGATAATTAAAAAGTGAATGGTTTCAACAATGCATTTTTACTATATTTTTCATATATTTATACTAATTTCATTATCTCTTTTTCTTGTTTTTTCTTCAATAAAAACACTTTTATAGCACGAGACAAAAAACATATAATTCAAAACTAGAGACTGAAAAATAGATAATTTTTTTTTATAAATGCTAAAACTAAACTTTAAAAATTTAGAGAGACTAAAAACATATTACACCTTGATTTATATTGTGCTAAAACGTGATTTTTAACTATTTGATCTTTTAAAAATATATATATATATATAAAAGATAAATCTAAAAATAAAGATGAAAGGGATAAATTAAAAGAGATAAACAATTAATAACAACAAATATGAAAGTAATGACAATTCTTGAAAATACTCTTATTAAAGAAAAATATTAAGAGCATTCACAGTATATATTTGTTTAAATAGGTTTGCTTATTTTAATTTTATGAATCTTATCATGTTACATAAATTTAAATACTACACACATAAATTTATTATAATATTAATATTTTTAAAATAAGTGTTCAAGTTAATTTTATATTAGAAAATGACAAGCTTAATTGGAACTTGAGTCAAACTAGATGTTACACGTCAAATCCGCATACCACACAATATCATGGAGGTAATTATAGATACCAGAAATATGAAACTGCCTAGTAATTATAGAATTCTATGGAGAATTCTTCGGGGTTGTCTACCTTAGCAAAGGGTGTCTCTTGCCCGAATATTTTTCCTAAATGCGAATCACTACTGACATGTTTTCTTTGGATGCTCGAATATTATTAGGGTTTGGTTGCCTACTGAGTTATAACCTAAGATTCAAATTTATCTGTACAATGGAGTTCCCCCAGCTCAAAAGACGAAGGATATTAATTTCATGGAGACAATTAGTTTGCTATCAGACTTTGGAGTCTCTGACGTTGAGATTGAGTTAGATTGCAAGACCGTCATGGATGCTTTCAACAGCGATGTTCCATCCAGCACTGAATTTGACACCATTATTTCAACTTGTAAATATAGGCTTTCTTATTTTTCAGACTATCTGGTTAGTTTGGTAAGGAGACAAGAAGGGATGAAAACGGGTTGAAAGCTAAGTTGGGATCTACTCAAGTTGGATATGACCTATTTTATATTTTTTTACCCAAAGTTTGAACATTTTACTTTCCTTGAGCTTATTTTCAGGTTTAAATTTTGCCTTTTTTAAGCTCAACTTGTCTCATTAGCCTATTTCATATAAAAAGTGTAAAAATTTATTATATAATAATAAAATTAGTATGTGTTTAAATATGAGAATGTGAAACAACTACTTACCTATTATTATTCTATGTTATAAAAAATTGGATGGGTTGCATTTTCATTTATTTCTTTCTTTAATAAAATCAAATATTTTTATTAAAAATAATAAGATAATTTTAAACCACAAAATGTGACAAACATTAAAATAATCAATTTATTTTAAATATTAAAATCATTTAAATTGTCATATTAGTAAAATAATTTTTTGTTTCATAAATAATTATAATATTATATATTATATTAATAATAATATTTTTATTAAAAAAATTATTACTAAATAAGTCAGTCCATTAGGTTTAATATTTTTTAAAAACTTATTATTCGACCTATTTAATTAAAAAGACATAAATCTCTAACTAGTAACTTAACTTATTTTCATTCAAAGATCAACAAATCATGTCACTAACTCCCTTGCAAAGTCAACAAGATCATAAGTTAATATCTTTGATTACATTTTAACTTACATATCTTATTATGAATAAAATGAAATAAATTTATTTATATAAAAAACTTAATTTTATGAATCATACAATATCTTAATTTATCTCATTCATTCAGAATAAAAAAAGTGGTATTCTACCTCTTAAAAAAAAGCTTAAAAGAGGTCAATACAATTTCCCATATATTTTACAATAATCCAATTTTAGTAATTTCCTTGTAATTTTGGGAGAATTTGTTGAATCAGCCTGGGCGGGAAAATGGCGACTAATTTTGTTTTCAATTTAATTCAATTTCGCGGTTGTACATATAGTCTCGTCTCGTATGAGTCGAAGCCCGAATTCTCTCGAGTCGAGGTTGCGTTTGGACTTTGGAGAAGAAGAAAATGGCGGAGTCGAATTACGAGTACCCAAGGCTACGGCGGCCGGAAATAGTCACAATCCTAGCGCAGTTGCAGATCGCGAACGTGACCGAGCAGGACTTCACCAACCCTAACCCTGATTTCATCTCCGATCTCTACACTCGCGTCCTCATTCATCTCGACATTCTCCTCGAGTCTCTCTCTCTTTCTATTTTCTTCTCTTTTCGCACCTTCTTCGATTCTACATTCCTCGCTCAGATTCTTATTCTTTTCATTTTCCGCAGGGAAGACAACGAGCAACTCGAGTTCCACGCCCTAGAGCATCTTGAAAACCCTGATTTCCACCTGGATTCCGTTCGCGCCGTGAAACTCTACAACCAGATCAACGAGGTTCTCACGACACTCGAGTGTCCGCGCAAATTCACCCTCGCCGATCTTCTCATGCCGGATCCTCACCGAACCGACCTCTTCCTTGGCTCTCTTCTCAATTTTTGTCTCGATAGGTCACTCTCTTTTAACCTCTTGGATTAATCATTGACTCGCTGAGAGAAAACCTAATCGTTTTTTTTTTTCACCTCAGGGACGCGAGAATGAACTCCGTCTCGGAAATTGTGGAGGAAGTGAACGCTCTAGAGGCGCAGCGAACGGAGTTGGAGGAGAATAGGATTTTGCAGGTTTGTATTGGAATCTCATCTCAATCTCAATGTCAAACTCGTTTTGAGGTTTTAACTGAGCGTCTGTTTTTTTTTTTATTTTAGTTGAAAGCGGAAATTTCGGAATGCAATGAGGCGAAGGAGAGGGAGATGCCTCTTGTTGAGGAGGTGGAGGCCAAAGTTAAAGAGCTCAAGCAAACGATTGCGGTGCTGAACAGCAACCAGAGTTCTCTGAGAAGTACTTTGAGGAAGTTGAAGGAGAAGACCGGGGAAACGGATGAGAAGGTCAGTGATTGTCTTTCACCAATAATGGATTGACATGGTGTTTGTTTTCTGCTTGTGACAATTGGAAATTTATGTTTTAAGCAGATTAATTATATTTTGTTGGATATTAGTGTTTCCTCATTCGTGTAGACACTGGACATGGCTTTGGTTTTGATGAGTAGGTCTTTATTCTTGTGCATATTACATTATGGTCTGACTGTTGTTAGCACTGTTTTTAGTTTGGAGATTGAGATTCCTTTCTTGGTCTAATAACTAACATCAATTCCCTTTCCTACTGAAAATTTGACTACTTGATGTATGGGTTATGTTAATTCTTATTCATTCTATATTCCTTTTTGTATCCCAGATTTCAAATGCTGAATTTACATTGGTACAAAATGTCCAAGAAAATGCAAATCTACGTTCAAAAATCAGTCAATCACCTGATAAAGTACAGGTATTTTTCCCCCCTCTTTTATTTGGTTCTCCCTTGTCGTTAGCCATCCAAATTCAGTCATGTTGTTTATTTTTCTCTTATGTTGTAGGCATAATCAAAGTTAATTGGTTTTATTTATGTTTTTTGCTACAAAAATGTGGCGTACTTTGCATTTCTCTCCAAACAATCTGCTTGTGTGAATATTATATTGGCCATTATTGGACTATCTTCCTTCTGTTAGTTCCACAATTTGACTTGGTACTAGTTATGGAAAACATTGACTCATTTTTCTCTGCCAGTACTTATGTAAATTTTGTCTCTGATTTGCCATGAAGAGGGCTTTAGAGGAAAAGAAATTAGCTCGTGAGGAGGCAAGGAATGCTGAAAGATTAGCAATGCAAGCTTTTCATGAGAAGACTGCCCTTGTTGAAGTTTTTTCCAAGGTATTTTGTCAAAGACTGGGTCTTTTTTTATCCCCCCTTTATCTGCATTTTAGCCTTTTTGGTCTTGGTAAAGTGATCTTATATCATCACACATATATGCAAATTTTTTATTAGAGATCTTGAATTGGAATTAAAAGGAAAATGGAAGGAATGGAAGTTTTGAATTTTTGTTTTTGAACTTCTTTTCTTCTCATTTTCTCTCTCTAATCAAACAAAAGAAAATATGTAGTTATTTGTATTTACTTTCACTCTGTTTTGTTTTCTTCCAACCAAACATTCCATTGAGATTTACTTTAGGATGCAATTGCAATTTGCAACATAAATTCAAATTTTGTGAAGCCTTGAGCTACTGAGTCTTATGGCACATGTATGAACTAAGTTGTCAATTAGTTGGTGCTGTTGCTGAAGCTGGATTGGGCTTATGCAAGCTGAATTTTCCCTTGAATATTGACTGGAAGATCAAATGCCAATGTGGATTGACTGATGGAATTTGCCATGCATACTGTGGGTTCATTCTGTCGTATCTACAATACTTGAATAATTTATGCACTGATATTCTGGACATTTTTTTACTCATTATTTCAGAAGGCAAGCTACAATGTAAACAGCCATAACTCATGGATAAATTCATGATGTTTTGTCCTTGAATGTAGATCATTTTATCTTTTATCTTTTCTTAGGTGTACAAGAAAATGTCAAAACACAACAAGCTGATGCAGGATATACAAGAACAGGTATTAACATACTCTTCTTATCTTAGTTGACCTCTGCTCTGGCGTTTATCATAATGATTGAAATTTTATTATCAATTCACCATGTATACTGTGGCAAGAAGCTTTTTTTTTTTTTAAAAATCTGGATGGAACTTATAATTGGAGTGCTGTCTTAGAGTTAGAGATGTGAGATCTATTATGGACTGATAGAAATTGTAAAACTGATTTCATTGATTAGAAAAATATCAAGCCAAGTTACAAAGGTCTTTGTCAACTCCTTATATAGAGGGACCAACAGAACCTATAGTTAGTAACTTCTAACCACCTAACAGAAACTTACAGCTCAAACTTCTAACAGATTGCAGTTGACAATTTCCACTAAGTAAAAAACCAATACATTTTACTTAGTGGAGTAAGAAACTCTAATAATCCCCCCACCTCCCCAACATGCTCATGGTGGGTGAGACCGAGAAGGATTGAAGGATCACACATTGTGAGCTTGGCCCTGAAAGTTTCAAAGTTGCTAGGGGATAAAGCCTTGGTAAGAATGTCAGCATACTGACTTATAGCTGGCACATAAACCACTCGGAGCAGCTTGTTCAGAACCTTCTCTTGAACAAAAAATAAGTCTAACTCCATGTGTTTGGTATGAGCATGAAGAACCGGATTATGAGCAAGAGATACAGTGCTTGTGTTGTCACAATGGATGACAGGAAGCTTGTGCGGGAGAGCAAGTTCAGTTAGAAGCGACTGAAGCCAAGACACCTCTGCAGTGACCAAGGCCAAGCTCTTGTACTCTGCTTCTGTGCTGGACCTAGCCACAACTGACTGTTTCTGTTTCTTTGGCCACCAGGAGATTAGATTAGGTCCAAAGTAAACACAAGCACCGGATGTGGGCCTCCTGTCATCAGGATCATAGGCCCAATCTGCATCACAAAAGGCATTGATGGAAAAAGGGGCAGAAGCATGTTTTAGATGAAGACCCCATGAGAGAGTGCCTTTTAGATACCTTAGGATCCTTTTAACTGCCACTCAGTGATGCTCAAGGGGCTCCTTCATGAATTGGCAGGCAGACCTTGTTTACAGAGAAACTTATTTCTGGTCTAGTTATAGTAGCAAACTGAAGTGCTCCTACAACTGACCTATACATATAAGAATCATAAAGAGGATCAGGACCACTCTTAGTGAGTTTACAACCAGTTACCATAGGGGAAGAGATGGGTTTGACATTTGACATGTTGGTTCTGGCGAGTAAGTCTCTAATATATTTGCTCTGAGTGAGAGCAATAGAGCCATTTGATAGATGCTTTACTTCAATCCTTAAGAAGTAATCCCAGGATCCAAGGTCTTTGAGAGAATATACTGTATTTAGCTTAGAAATGAGTTGCTGTAATAGAGGAGTATTATTCCCTGTTATTATGATGTCATCAACATATACAGCATGTAGATTGTGGATGATCCCTTGGAATAAACAAAGAGTGAAGGATCACCCTTGCTGGATTTGAACTCAAGCTTCAGTAGAGTCTCCTTTAGTTTATCAAACCTGGCCCTAGGAGCCTGTTTGAGACCATAGATGGCCTTCTGAAGCTTGCACGCCTTGGATTTAGTGGAAGATTCAAAACCTGGAGGTTGCTGCATATACACCTCCTCAAGAATGCCATTAAGAAAAGCATCATTCACATCTAACTGCTGAAGAGGCCAACCATAGGTGGCAACCAAGGAGAGAAGTCTCAGTGTAATCTGTTCCATATTGCTGATGAAATCCCTTAGCTACCAATCTGGCCTTGTACTTGTTTACTGAACCATCTGGATTTTTGTAATCCTGAAAACCCACTTACAGCCAATAGGAACTCTGATAGGAGGCAAAGAAACAAGTGACCAAGTACCATTCTTAATCAATGCATCATATTCAGCTTTCATGGCAGCTAGCCATGTAGGATCAGCCAAGGCTTGTTTGGTAGACTTAGGTTCCATGTGAGCAAGAAGAAGAGTAGGATGAATTCTGTGTTGCACAATTCCAGACTTGGATCTGGTTTGCATTGGGTGAGTATTTTGACGAATAGAGGGAAGGAGTGGTAGTTGCTGTATGCCAGAACTGGGAACAGAAAAATCTGCAAGTACAGTAGTATATGATCGAGACTCATCTACATGAATAGCAGTAGATGATTGAGACTCTGGTTGAGTGTCAACTGAAAGGAGGGGGGCAGATTGACTTGACTGTGAGTGAAAGAGAATTTTGAGGAAGAGAAGTTGACATTTGTGAGGTACTGGCTGGAGAAGCAAAAGAGGAAGAGTTATATAATTTTGTGGGAGATACAGACACAAAATAGGTTAGGATAGGGGTGATTGGAACATGAGACTCTAAAGAAGAGTGTGAAGAAGTAGAAGATGAAAATAGGTTAGGATAGGGAAATTTAGATTCATTAAAAACAATATCCTTAGAGATGTAAATTCTTCCATCTGAGGAAAGACACTTGCATCCTTTGTGTCCAGGTGAATGCCCTAGAAAAGCACATTCTTGGGACCTAAACTGAAACTTGTTTTTGTTGTAAGGTCTTAAGAGAGGAAAACAGGCACAGCCAAACGCTCTAAGAAAGTGAAAATCAGGTTGCTGTTTATATAATTTGACAAAGGGTATATCAAAATTAAGGGAAGAGGTGGGAAGTCTATTGATAAGATAAACACTGGTTAAGAATGCATGATCCCAATAGGTAAGCGGAAGAAGAGCTTGAGCTAAAAGAGTGAGACCAAGCTCAACTATGTGTCTATGTTTTCTCCCTACCACACCATTTTGATGATGGGTGTGAGGGCAAATAACCCTATGAGTTACACCTAATTGCTGTAAAAAGGCAGTAAAAGGTCTGAACTCTCCCCCAGTCTGTTTGGACAGCTTTAATAGGTAGACTCAATTGCCTTTCAGCCATAGCTTGAAACTGTTTGAAAACATATAGTGTTTCAGACTTTGTTTTAAGCAGAAAAATCCAGGTATACCTAGTATACGCATCAACAAAAGTAACATAATAGCTATACCCTGTAGAGGAAACAAAGGGAGCTGGTCCCCAAAGGTCACTGAAAATTAGTTCAAGAGGTTGATTATAAGTTGTGAGAGAAGAGGGAAAGTGTAATCTGTGAGCTTCACCAAGACAGCATGAACAACAAAAGTCGAGCTCAATTTTATTGATAAATGGAATCTTACAAAGTTGCATTACAATTTTCTGAACATCAACACTAGAATGGCCTAACCTAGAGTGCCAAGTGCTTGAATTAATGGATTTTACAGAGACAGAATTTACAACAGAATTAGGAAAAATAGAACTAGGCCTAGGAGAGCTTGTCTTGACAGTAGATGAAGAACTTGACAGCAAACTGGGAAATTTGTACAGTCCATCAGAACCTAGATTTCCTTTGAGAAGTATCTTATTGGAGACCTGAGATTTCACCAAGCAAACATTAGGATGAAATTCAAAATATACAGAATTATCTTTGGCAAATTGACTGACACTCAAATTAGTTGACAGTTACATATCTGTAACTGTTATATAAACTGTATTGCTCCTTTTCTCTTTGGGTTGAATACAATACTCTTTCACCTCAATTTAGTTCTCTCTCAGATTTACTTTCAGATTTATTTAAGTTTGAGAGTAGTTTATGGACTGACTCTGATTAGAAATAGAATTCTAATCCAAAATCTGTTGCACAAAATTAGCTTGAGCAGTGTCCAAATTAGAAATCGGTGGAGCAGAGGAAGTTGTTGCAACATTAATGGAAACAACATTTTTCTTGTGAAATTTCTCAATTGACGCTCATGTGCAAGAAGCACTTCTTTACATTACTTCAAAGATTATTGCCGTTCAAAACCTTGTTTGATGTCAGTTGTGCCTTCTATAGGTAAATTCTGCTAAATCTATTGAAAAGGATCTTAAAGCATTGAAGGCTAAACTTAGTGATGAAGAAATATTGGAGAAGTCACTTGAGGCCAAATTGGTTGAAAAACAGAGTAAAGGTATGTTCTTGTGCAAGCATTGCTGTGTCTCCATTTCTGGCTACATGGTTTAAGAATGAGTAATGATAATTTTTACGAAACACATTCTGTAAAACCTGTTCACAAGTAACCTGCATGATTTTTGTCCAATAATTTTGTTTTCCTTTTAAATAGCATTTGGTGATTGAAAACCAGCACATTTGTACGCCACATTATTTTTTAATGATTTTTGTTGAAAACTTTCATGCTACATAGAACTGCTCTTTAAGCATGAATATTTGTTACTACTAGCATGTTTTACCTCCAACTTTTTCGACTTGTTTTTCCTTAGTTGAGCAGATGGAAGAATCGAGGAAGCAATTGGAGAAAGAGTCCAATATTATGTGGGAAGAAGCAACTAAATACTTAAGTAGTACGAAATCAGATGTTGAATCTAAGAGATCTGCTACAGAAACAAGGCAGAAAAATGTTGAGGCTGTTTTATCTGAGGTGGCATTTCTTAAGGTTCATGATATATCAATTATATGTGGTGAATGAATAAATTGTTATTTCTTATCTGCAATTGACAGGTGGATGCCATAAGTAGTAAAATTATATCAGTAAAAGAAGCTGGAGCAGTTAAAGTGGCACTGTTAGTGCGCAAATGTGAAGAGCTAGTAGAAGCGGTAAATAGCCATTTATCCTATTCTTGAAACCTGTGTGATCTAATCAAATTGCACCCATACTTCCTCCATGAAGGAGAAATTAAAGTTTCTAAAGTTGGCCTATACAACTTTCGCTTGAACTCTACTTTTAGTTTACTGTTTAATTTTTTTGATGGACTTGCTTCAATCCTTGCTCTTAGCGTTATAATGTTGGTTGTAAATATTGCATGATGATGCGTGTTTTGCTTATTGTTATAGAGAAATAGTTGAATTTTTGGGTGTGAATTGTCACAGTTTCACAACTATGCGAATCCGATTGCACGCGTGATTGAATCTGAGCAAAGAAGACTCGGGGCCACTAAAGGAGGTGGATTTGGCATTTCAGATCCGGTTTAATCATGTATAGACTACTACCAAAAATCAAATTATACTAGAGTGTTTATTTATTTATTTGACACAGCTAGAGTGCATAGTTTAGTTGAGTACATGTTAGCATGAAAAATCTGGAAGAATTTTTGCAGAGGTTATGCCTCAATCACATCGACATCTTGCTGCAGAATTGTGTAGTGCCTATTCTGTTCACCCTGTTTCTTCCATTCTTAGCCCAATAGTTGAATCAATGTGTTGTTTCCTGTGATGGTTTGCTCTATATGTGAATATGCCTCTAATTGAATGAAAATTTGCCATGCGTAATGTATCATTCTATTTAATTTTTATTTTATTGCTCTTTATTCTATTTAATTGAATTTAATATATTTTATTGATTATTAAATGTTCAATTATTTCCTAAAAAAACAAATGTTTAAACATAACTTTTTTTCTTCCTTTTTGTGCAATTCACATGGTAAAGGTTTTTATTTTGCAATTAAAATATTTATTTATTAACTTATTTTCTCTTTATCCTCTCCTGTTTACTCTTTTTCTTCTCACTTGTACGGTACACACTCCAAGGAACATGGATCTTCCGTCGTCAAATTTCTCTACCTCATGCGCTTACTTTTGTTTTGTATTTTTCATTTTTTGTTAATTTTAAAATTGGATTGTCCACGGTGCAAAGCAGAATACATGTTTGAGACAAAGCCTATTATTGATTATCTAATCCAAAATGAAAACAATGGTGCCACTAGCAGCCTGGTTGAACCCTCCTCAAAATCAAGCATTAGCATGACATCTTAATCTCTTTCTTTTTAGCCAACTTGTTAATAATAGATGAGTTTAATAATTATACATTTACATAAAAAAAAATTCATACTATCAATTAATTGAAAAACCATTATTAATATGATTCTTTAAATAATTATTAAAAAATCAACCAAGTTAGTAGTGTTAGTCTGTAATTGAATTTTTTTCATAGTAATATAAATGACATTGAACAAGTATTAATTGGATGTACTTTCTCATAATAATTAAAAGAAAATCACAAAAAAAGTAATAAAATGTGTTACTGCATTCCCGACACCTTATATTTTATAAAATTTATAAATTTTATATTATTGTTTTTTTTTTCTCCCTCGCTCTTTTTTTTATACTAAAAACAACCGTGCACGGGTTCCAAGAAGAAAAAAATCCCGACAGAGTAGTGTTTGTAGGAGAGAGAGACTCTGTTCTGTCGTCCATTATCTAATCCAAAATGACAACAACGGTGGTGCCGGTGGCAGCAGCTGCAACTTGGTTGAACCATCCTCCAAACCAAGCATTAACATGGCGTCTCTCTGTATTGCCCCGAAACGCTGCGTTTTTGTCCCACCACCATCTCATGAAGGAGAAGAAGAAAAAGCTAATGTCTTGGTCAATTGGTGCCCAGCCCTCACCTTTCGACCTCTCTCCTCCTCCCATCGACCATGACTTCCTGGTAATTTCCCAGCACTTGTAAACTTCCCTTACTTATTTCTTGCTTTCCACGCTTCTCAATAGCATCGCTGCAGCGCCGTCGCCGCGCGATTCAGCGTCGCCGGAATCGTGGAGTGTAGCGCCGCTATCGTGCCGCACCCGTAACATTCCGAAAAAGCCCTCACGTTAGGGTTTCTTGTGGCTATTTTAGGGATTTCACCGTTGCTGATAAAACCCGGCGAAAAAGGTTTTTCAGCCTCGACCTAGCTTTGCCTCTCTTCTCGGCGAGTTTTTCTCTTCTGTTCGGCGACTCGTGCCTGTTTCTTCTCAGTCATGGCAACGTCCTCGCAACAGGAAGGGTCTGCATCAGCGTCTTCCCCTCAACAAGGGGAAGATGATGCATGCAACGTGACATGGAAGTAATGCGGGCAATTCGGAATCTTCGAAGAGGGAAAGGACCTCAAGTGAGTTCTTTTTACATGCTGGAAATGAGATGCATGAACATGACATGGAAGAATGTGGGCAATTTGGAATTTCCGAAGAGGAAAAAGACATCTAACATCAAGTGAGGTCTTTATACCTGCGGGGAATGAGTTTCTGGACCGTGACTTGGAAGAAATGCGGGAAATTTCGAATCTCTGAAGAGGGAAAAGGAATCTAACAACAGGTGAGGTCTCTTTACCTGCTGGGAATGAGTTGCAACATGAGACGGAAGATATGTTGGAAATTTCGAATCTCTAAAGAGGGACAAGGCCTCTAACCGCAGGTGAGGTCTCTTTACCTGCTGCGACCGAAATGCCAAAGTTTGTAACCAATGGTGCTTCTGACAGGAAAGCTAGAGCAAGAGTTGTTCAATATATAGTACGATTCTTGGTTACAAATGGGATTCCTTTTAATGTTGTGAGATCGGAAAGTTTCAAGTTGATGATTGAGGCTATTGGAAATTATGGTCCTTACCTAAAGGTTCCAAGCTGCCATGTGTTTAGAGGTCCAGTCCTTAAAAAGGAGTTGGAATACACAAAGGGATTGCTTAAGAGTCATGAAGAAGAACGAGCAGTGTATGGATGTTCAGTTATGTTAGATGCATTGACAGATAGAATGAATAGAACCTTGATTAATTTTTTGGTTGATTGTCCAAGGGGATTAATGTTTGTGAGGAGCGTTGATGCTTCTAGGTGCATGAAGACTGAGGTGACTCAGGTGTGACTATTTGAGCTCTTGGATAGTTTTGTTGAGGATATTGGAGAAAAAAATGTGGTGCAAGTGATCATGAACAATTGAAGTAATTTCATGTTAGCTTGTAAGAATTATTATTAATTAATTTCACAATTTTAATTGTTAATTGTTAGTTTGTTACTCATTTTAAGTTTATTTATTTTGGTCTTGGGGAAAATTTAGAAATCAAGAGGGAGCATTTTGTTTTGGACTCCATGTGCTTCCCATTGCGTAGACTTGATGCTAAAGGACATTGGGAAGATGGCTGAAGTTAAAAAGGCAATACAAAGAGGCATCTATCTTGTTAGTTTTACCTACGATCACGCATTGGCTTTGAAGATGATGAGAAAGTTCACAAACAAGATGGAATTGGTTAGACATGGAGTGACAAGGTTTGTTACTTCATTTCTTACTTTGCAGAGGCTGCATAATCAGAAAAATAATCTTAGAAGAATGTTCACTTTGGATGAATGGATGAAAACTAATATTGCTAAAGGCCGTGAGGTGAAGAGGGCAGCTGACATTGTTCTTATGCCTTCATTTTGGAATGATGCTGTTTACATCCTTAAGGCTATGCGGCCTATTGTGCATGTGCTTAGGCTATTTAATAATGAGAAAAAGCCTGCAATGGGTTACCCTTATAAAGCAATGGATAGAGCCAAGGAGACAATTCAAAGTTCTTTCAAGGGAACGAAGAAAAGTACAAAGAAATATTTGCAATCATTGATAGAAGATGGAAATGTCAACTCAATCATCCATTGCATGCAGCAGGTCATTTTCTAAAACCCAAGTTCTTCTACAAAAATCTAAGACTTGATCTTGATCCTGTAGTGATGGAAGGACTTTATAGGTGCATTGAGAGGCTTAGTGAAAATAACGAACTTGTAGATAAGATTTTAAGCGAGTTGTCTATGTATAAGAGGGAAGAAGGCCTCTTTGGGTTTAAAGTGGCAATAAGGCAAAGGACTACAGTAGCTCCTGGTAAGTGCAAAACTGCATTTCTTTTTATTTTAAAATTTAATTTCATAACAATTCATTTAAGTTAGTGGCCCTAATAAATAAGGTGTTGCACACATTACAGCTGACTTGTGGAGGAACTTTGGATTCCATACTCCAAATCTTCAAAAGCATGCCATTAAGGTACTGAGCTTAACTTGTAGTTCATGGGGATTTGAGCGTAATTGGAGTACTTTTGAGCATGTATGTCAATATTACAATGATTAGTGGGAGAAATGAGGAGATGGTGAGGATGCTGAAGATGATTTGGATTTTGATTGTAACAACGACTTGATTGGGGGAGATGTTGCATATTTAGCTGGTGTGGGTGAGACTTCAACATGCACTAGGCATCAAACAAGACTGAGGAGATGTTGCATATTTAGAAGATGATGATTGATAATTCATATCTAGAAAACTTATATTTTGAATACGTTTAGACAATTTAGTTACTTCAAACCTCAGAGGCTTAAACTGCCTGGTTAGTGGATAGTGGTTAATTACCATGACTTTTGTTGGTATTTTCTTGTATGTTTTGTTTAAGACACCTATGAATATTTATTGTTAACTATGAATGTCATGAATTTTGAGTAATTTTTTTATCAGTTTTGAGAATTTATATGGATATATATTGTATAAACTGTAAAAAAATTCAGAATAGTGGCCATGCTGCTATAGCAATTTTGGAATTAGCCACTATGCACTGTTATTTGGGATTGATAACTTATGGCAGTAGTGAACTCGATTTTACAATTTTTTTAAAAGAAAAAACAGATAATTTTGCTTTTACAAGGTTCCTAATTGTAAAAGGCTTTCAATCTAGTCTCTATTTGTATAATATATTTCAATGTTGTTCTTGCTGTTTTTTGCCACTTCATACTGAGACTGGTATGGAGTTATGATGAAGTTTGCCTAGGAATTGAGTTGAAAATGATTGTCACTACAAAAAAATATAGTATTTCTGATCCCTACATTTTTTATTTGGTTCTACACTTCATTGTGTTATACCTCCGACAGACAATATCATATCAACAGCAGACAGTGATTACTAAATTTAAAGGATATGTGTAGTGACTGAATTGAAAGTTTATGTCATATAAGAACCAAATTAAAATGAGTGTACCATGTAAGGACTAAAAATATATTATAACTCTTGTTTTTTGGAATACTCTTATGATATTGCTCGGGAGAAGAGAAATCAGGTGGCTAAGTGCAATTTTTTGATTGCCAAATTATTAATTTTGCTCATTGCAGGATACTGTCAAAACTGCAGGCGGAGAGATTTCTGGTGAAGGGATCATTGAGACATTTCATAATGATGATGAAGCACTGGCTGCTGTGGACAATGGGGTTGTGGTATGTAATTTATTTAATGTGTTTTTTTACGCCTGTAGCTTCTCATTCGCTCTGTTTGAACAACTTCATTTGGTAGAAACAATATAAACCACAAGAATCAATGCATATTCTAATTATTTACTTCTTTGAATTGATTTATTTATGGTTCTAGAGATGCTTTGTGATATAGGCCAAACAAAATATGATAAATCTTCACTGCTTATTTCATTGGCTCTTAATTCTCGTTTACTTTGGTGCTCCATCTAAAAAAAGGAGTAATGTACTTTCTTTTTTTTTTGAAATTGCAGTAAACTTTATATCATATGCTACAATTAAGTGGTAAAAGATACAGGCTTTGTATTATTTTTTGAAATTGAAGACTTTATGTCAAATGTTACACATTGAGTAATAGAAGTTCCGATCTTATAAAATTTATTGGTTTGAGTTATAAAAGTTACAAACTCATAAAAATTACAGACTATAATTTTTCAACCTGTAACTTCTATTACTTACTCTCGAACTTCTTTTATTCAGTCTGTAATTAAAAAAAATAGAAGTATTACAGTACTCTCTTTTTCAGACGGAGTACTGAAGTAGACTCTTAAACACACTAAACTATTTTTTATTTCAATTTCTGACTTTGTACTTTTGTGGGCTTGGATTAGCTCAATGTTACAAAATGTGAACTAACCTACATGTCTTCTGTGGGCTTGGATTAGCTCAAGGTTGTAGATTATTGAATTGTAATTCTAGAGTTTCTACAAAATATTATGTAATAGCCTGCTTTCAAGTTTTGTAAAAGCTAATACAAATTTGAAGTCTTATAATTGCATGCTTACCAATTTATACAGGTATATTAATATATTGTTAGATAATGTAGGATTTAGTTGTTTGCTTAAATTAATTCTTTATGACATCTAATGGCATAGGTTGTGGATCTTTCACACTTTGGTCGGATAAGAGGTACTTGCTTTTCTTAGGCTATTAAGAGTTGGTCCTTGACATATTTCAATGTTTTCTTAATTTTACGTGCAAATGTTTTGGCTCACCTGAAACAAAGTCAGTGGAGAAGATCGCATTCAGTTCCTTCACAACCAGAGTACTGCAAACTTCGAATCTCTACACGAAGGACAAGTATGTATTGAAAGAAAGTAGCATTGTTTCTGCATTATGTGTTATTGGCAAGTTCTTGTCAATTTCTTTTTTATATTTCATATTATAATACAGGATTAAGTAATTGGATCTCTAACTGAAATCCTTAGGGATGTGACACTGTTTTTGTAACACCAACAGCTCGAACGATAGATATCGCACATGCATGGCTCATGGTGATTTTCTTTTCTTATCCTTCTCACAAAATTCATTTGTTTGTCTTTTCTACAATATAATTAATTATCATGTAGCTGACCACTTTCTCTTGTTGGTTTTTGATAGAAAAATGCGATAACATTAGTGGTTTCACCAGAGACCTGTACAACCATTACTGAAATGCTGAACAAGTAGGTAATTTCTTGTTAGTTGTTATGTAAGGATTTACCAACAAAAGTAAAACTAAAAGGATAAAGAGAGAAACCAAATAGTTGTCTTTCCTGATGAATATTATCAAATACATGAACTAAATCTTTTACATGTAATGATTTTAAGGTACATATTTTTTGCTGATAAGGTAGAGATTCAAGACATAACTAAGCAAACCAGTTTTTTTGTTTTGGTGGGACCCAAAAGTGGCCAAGTAAGTTACATTATTATACCTATTTTGTGTCGAGAATGACAGAGTTGGTAATTTTCAGTATAATGAATGGGCAGGTGATGGAGAACTTGAACCTTGGTGATCTTGTTGGAAAACCATATGGCACACATCTACATTTTAATGTAAGCTGGATGAAACTGGCTTTTGTGAAGTATGTGTACTAATTACCAGTTGTCTTTCTCATCACCTGTTTCTCTCTACAAGATACAACTGGTCCTGTGTGTTTGATGATGACTGCATGAGTTTATGGCTTTATTTATTTATTTTGTCCAAAAACAACTTACATGATCAATCATGTCTTATTTGCTATTTTTAAGCTTCATGTATTTGTTTCTCACGGATCACTTTCTTGCTGCCACAAATGCATATTTTGGTTGTTTGATGAGCATATATTTTTGTAATTGCAACTTTTGTTTTTGGCAACAAGTTCCCATGGATTGTGGTTGCATCTTTTACATAACTTCAAAATTTAGAATGTGTTGAAGAGGAGTGCTAACAACATCTCTCTTATTGTTTAAAATTTATGGAAAACTAGAAAATTACGAATGAACTTCATTAAATAAGGAGTGGACCTACACAATTTTTGTGATTTTCATTAAATTTTAGCCAAGAGTAGAGAGTGCATTAAAAAGAGTGTGCTTGAGAGTGTATTGTTAGCATTTTCTCTTGTGTATATGTGTTACTTCCAAAGTAGTAAACTTTCAACTGCAATACCAAAACCTAGTAATTTTTTTTTTTCAATTGTTTATCCCTTTTGTTGAAAGCTTAAAGACCTGCATAGTCTTTTGTTATTATCGTGAACAAATTCTCTCAAATATATTTGTATTGTAATTTGTAGGTTGATAAGCAGCCTATAACTATAGGGGTTGGAAACATCATTTCGGAAGATGGTTTTTCATTATTGATGTCTCCAGCCGCTGCTGCATCCATTTGGAAAGCTATTCTTAGTCAAGGAGCAATCCCAATGGGTTCTAATGCATGGAATAAATTACGGATTATTCGAGGTACTGAATTGTTTAGATTGTGTGCATATTTTGATGTCTGCTTTGGTTTCTACTGTTGAATAATATAGCATACTAACTTATTTCCTGCATATTGTTTCTGTTGTAATTTAGTAGTAGTCTTGGAGACTAATGATACTGGCATAAATAAATCTTTGTTCTTTTTCCCCAAGATCCGATTTTCCGCTGATGAAAATTGAGGTTGCACAGTTGCACACTGGAATTAGGAATTATGACATTACTTGAATTCTCATCATGTTATTTTCAACTTAATTCTTCCGGTGTATGTAAAAAATGCTTCAAGCCCTTGCTGACTTTTGGTGCAAGAAAGAATACAATTGCAGTTAGATGTCAATTGTGGAGTGCACAATTTCCTTCTTGTTAAGAATAGCTAGTATTACCAATGAGGGTTGGAAGTAGTGGAAGATAGTCCCCCATAATGTGGTGAACTACAGTTTCAGTCCCTATTGGGAGAGGTTTTCTTTTTGTGTTTGATCGTGTGTCTAGCAAATTTCTTCCTATGGAGGATATTTGTGTAAAACCAAAAAATGAATGACTGGTTTTTATAGCTACTAGAAGATTTGTAAGCATTTAATATTTGTCTTTGGGTTGAATGGTATATTCTATTGGATAATGAAACTGGGAATTTTTTTGAAGTGTGAGTAATTTTTTCTTTTTTTGTGTGTGTATATAGTTTCACGCCCTATGATTCTTTTATCTAATTTTGATCATAACTTGATTTCTTAGGAAGGCCCACTCCCGGAATGGAGCTTACAAATGAATTCAATGTCCTGGAGGCCTGTCTATGGAACTCGGTTTCTCTAAACAAGGGTGTGTAACTGTTCTTTTGCCACTACTCATCTGCATAAAAGTTGAAACTTGCTGAGTAATTAGTCTGATTATGAATTTTTCAGGTTGTTACAAAGGTCAGGAGACTATATCTAGGCTCATAACATATGATGGAATCAAGCAGAGGTTATGGGGATTTCATCTTTCTGCTGCTGCAGAACCTGGCAGCATTATAACAGTTGATGGGAAAAAGGTGCTATATAATTTCTTTTGAAAAATGTTCACTATTTTTTTCTTCAATCCTTATGTATTTGTTAAAGATGAAGATGGAAATTTGCACAGCATAATTTCCAGTTGAAACTACAGATGACAGGTACGTGGTGAAAACTCCAGTTACAATGTTTCTCTGGAGAACCATCTTGTAAAAAAAATGGATAACTAATAGTGGTTCCCTTCCCTGAGTCAGTAGCCTAGTGCTTGTGATGTTGGGTTGCGTTCTGTAATCCTAACATTCTCCTTGAATGAGTTGGAAGAAAATTGATGGTTTTTGCAAGTTTTGCAGGTTGGAAAGTTAACCAGCTACACATCTGGAAGGAAGCAATCTGAACACTTTGGATTAGGTTACATCAAGAGGCGAGCTGCTTCGGAAGGAGACACTGTAATTGTCGGTGACAACATCAAGGGAACAGTGGTGGAAGTACCTTTTCTTTTGCAGCAGCGTCCACCATCTGGTAGTTGAGCTTCCTGTGTGGTGGCGCTTATTGGTGTTGTTGAAGAAGCAGATGCATAATACTAGTAAATTAGTTAAACTGTTAGTGAAGGTGTTTTTGTTATCTTTATCATGTTTGTGGCGAATTAGTACATCTGTGGTGAATAGCACCAATCTTGGATAAGAATACATCTTTTGCTTCTGTTCTTATCTTCTTGGAGGCTGCCTCCTTTTCCAGGGTACTCTCGAATGACCTTTCTACAGTCCTACCAGAAGAATTAGAATGAAGCAGCCTGAGTCCATTCAACATAGGAGTCTCAATAACTTTCCCAATTTGTGACCATGTCTTCTAAACCAACGGTGTTTCGTTTCGCCAATTTGGCTAATTTTCCCAATTTGGCCAATTAAGACTACAGCAGCAGCCCTTTGACACGCAGTTTGTTCCTTGTCTCCAACCTGCTTCTCTTCATTCTTTAGAAATTGGAATGTTATCTTGTAGAATTAGAATACAAAATTTTGCTACGTTATTCTTAGCCAAAACCTTGAATTAATTAAGAATATCAATTTGGGTTGACAAGCTTGCTTGCTTGCCTGAATACCAATTTTAGAAGTCACATGTGGACCCAAGTCGGTTGTTATAAACGAGCGATAAACAATTATTTGTTAACTAAATTAACTTTGCTATCACGACAATAGTTTTATAGAATGAAATTAATTTCATTATTTTTTGTCGTTGTTCTCTTCTATATTTCTTCAATTAAATATTTATTATTCTATAAAAAATTTCTTTATGACAAATTTATATCTCAGTAAAGGTTCTTTATTTTTAAATTTCTTAACGAGCTTTTAGAATTTAATTGAAAAGACGCCGAAAGAGACATTAAAAAAAAACTTGATTCTTAACTCTTTAGTTTTAATGTTTTATATGTTGAAAAAGGAAGATTAACTTTTCAACTACTCGGTTCGATGAACTTCAATTCCATTCAGAGACACATTAAACACATTAGCAGTGAACTGCGACTTGTTAATTTATGAACAACCTTTTTTTCTTTTTCTTTTCTCTTTTTATGGTTATGAACAACATTTTATATTAATAAACTAGTAGATGCATATATGAAGCACGACAGCGGTGAAATGCTGACTTTCTCCCTAAAAAATACAGAAGTAAAGAACGAAGGGGGTTGTTGTGTATATCCAATCCATGGGTTCTTCATGTCATGTTTGACAAATCTAAGGGATCTTTCACGTGCTGTGTCTTGGTTGAAAACTGCATGCGGAAAACATCTTTTCCCATACTATTCAATATTTTTTAATTGAATAATTTGATATGAAAATTACTGAATTAAAAATTTCAAAAATTATACATACAAAAAATTATATTTATTTAAAATTATTAAATACCTCATTCATATATATATATATATATATATATATGAATAATTTGATTAATTTTTATTTTATTTTATAATATCAAGATAATATATAAATAATTTAATGTTTGAATCAATAAAAATTAATAAAAAATTGTAATTAATGTAATAATTAATATAAGTTATATCAATATAATTTATTTTTTTCTTCTTTTTGAAAGGTTAGTTTTAACTTAAAAATGAACATCTTTTTATGTTTCTATATAGTTTATAAGAATTTTTTTGAATGATTTACTTTATTATACACACACAAGAATAAAATTTAGCATGCTTCAAGACACATAGAGTATGATAAAAAAAATGATGTAATTTGAGTGCTTATTAAAAGAAGGACTTGACTCTCGGTCCAATTAAAACTTGTAATATGAATCAATAATTACATCTCACCTAACATTATTAGAAATTTTCTTGACACCTTTTCTTTTTCACAGTAAAACCATGCCCCCCTTGGCTTCTCCACTGCTTAAAGCCAAAATAAAGCCTTCTCACATCTTATCCTTTGGTTTGTTGATCTCGAAAATACTTCCTGCATTTCTCTTTTCTCTTTGTGCCTGAGAATTTGTCATAACTCCTTTTGGTTTTAGGCACCAACTTGGTCTTGTTTGTTTCATATTGTTCCTAACAGCAACATATAAGTGAGTTATGCCACAAAATGTTAGATTAATAAAAAAGAAATTTTCCAACTTTACCAAACTCATAAATATTATGGAGTCCAATTTTGTGATTCTTCTGATCTTTATGGTGGCATCAAATCCATGCTCAGCAGCACCTTCTCCATCTCCCTCTCCCACCATTTCCCCTAACAACAATTGAACATGCCCAGTGGCCATGAATTATGTGCAAACAGTCCCTTGGAACAGCTCTTCCTGCCAAAACTTCCAACCCTTGGCATCACAATACCAAACAAGAACAAGTCCTTGTTGCCAAACTCTTCTATCCCTCTTTGGAATAACACTTGCACAAAACCTCAAGAAAAACTCTCTTTTCCAGCTCCCTAACCTCCCTACCTCCATCTCTTGTCTTCAACACTTCCAATCCAACCTCACATTTCTCTCACTTCCCAACAACCTTGTCTCCTCATGCTTTGATCCATTTCAATTTGTCATCACTCCAAACATCTGTGCTCACATTCAAAATATAGAAGATTGGCACACCAGGCTTGGTCCTACAGCGCAGCTCAACAATGCCTGTGGACCAGACCTCGCTGATCCTAACCAATGCAGAAAGTGTGTGGCTGAGGGGGACAAGGTTCAGCAGAGGTTTCTTTCTATTGATGGTAACGATTCACATTCCCTAGATTGCTTTTACTTCACAAAACTTTACTTGGCTGGAGTTGTCAATGAGCTTGGCCCTGCAAGCATAGGTGTTATATCTTGCATTTTAATTTTGTTGCTTAATTCACAAGTTGATTCAAGGGATGGCCATCGTGCTCTTGTGCTAGGGTTAATTGTTGCTTCACTTACATTCCTGGTAATCATGTTGTTAGGATTAGGATTTTGTTTTTGGTGCACCAAGAGAAGAAGTGTTGAAAATTTGCTAGCCTATGCTGATCTACAGGAACAAAGCTTCAGCCTAAGGCTGAGGCCAAATGCAGTGTTAACTTGGTTTGAATTTGAGGACCTTTTGATGGCCACCAACAATTTTTCACCTCAGAACTTCATTGGAAGAGGTGGGTTTGGGTTGGTTTACAAGGGCATTCTACCTGATGGCTCAATGGTTGCAGTGAAAAGGCTTGAAGAATCAGATTCTCAAGGAGATGCTTTGTTCTAAAGCGAGGTGGAGATTGTTAGCAACTTGAAGCACCGTAATCTGGTGCCATTAAAAGGGTGTTGTGTGGTTGATGAGGAGGATGAGAACCACAATTTTGAGTACAGAAGGTATCTAGTTCATGAATATATGCCAAATGGTAGCCTTGAAGACCATCTCTTTCCAACCAAATTAGACAACCAAAATACAAAGAAGTCCCTTACTTGGCCTCAAAGGAAAAGCATAATCTTGGATGTGGCAAATGCTTTGGTTTATTTGCACTTTGGAGTTCAACCTGCAGTTTTTCACAGAGATATCAAAGCCACCAATATACTACTTGATGCTGATATGAGGGGAAGAGTTGGAGATTTTGGGCTAGCCAAACGGAGCAGTGAAAGTATGTCTCATCTAAATACTAAAGTAGCTGGAACTCACGGATATGTGGCACCTGAATATGCATTTTATGGTCAGCTAACTGAGAAGAGTGATGTCTATAGCTTTGGTGTGGTTATTCTTGAGATAATGTGTGGAAGAAAAGCCCTTGAGATGTCTCCATCAGGAACACCAGTTTTCTAGATCACAGATTGGGTTTGGTCATTGATGAAATCTGGAAACATAGGAGAGGCTTTGGATGCTTCTATGTTAGGAGATGAAAATTGTGCTAGAAACATAATGGAGAGGTTTTTGCTGGTTGGAATTCTTTGTTCTCATGTAATGGTTGCTTCAAGGCCAACAATTTTGAATGCTTTGAAGATGTTAGAAGGGGATATTGAGGTCCCACCAATTCCAGATAGGCCATTGACTCATGGGCACTATGTGTTGTACAGTGGTGATTGCTCTGGGATGAGCTCAGGATGTGGGTTTGTGAGCTCATGAAAAGTTAAATGTTTCATAATCCATTCTTGATGAGTTGGACAAGAACATGTGGATCATTCATGAGGGAGAAGCTGGAGGATGTGAAGTACAAGATACCAAGGGCCATGCCATTTGAGACAAGAGTGCACCTCTTGCTGAAATGTTTTGCTTGTGGGATATGTATGACAGATATTTGCCTGGAGGAGATTAAGGGAATTAAAGAAAAGAGTTAGACCAAGGTACAGCTCTATGGATATGCTGTTATAATTTTTTATTTGTAAATGTTAGTTGAGCTACTAAAATTGATCGAATCTATTAAAACCTGTAAAAATCGAATAAAAATCTAACAAATAAAAATAATTTTTCCTCCCTTCAAAAATATATACAGTTCAAGAATAGTGAAAAAAATAATTTTATTCTTGTATAAGAGTAGAAGTTCTAGGATCAACCTTGTAATAAATGTCAAGGATATGATTCCAAGTCTTATGAGTGTGTTGTGTGGCTACTCGTGTTTTTCACTCCATGGTGACATTAGATCTTAAGATCTTATGGTGCTTGTGTACACTCGTGAAATGCATATAAGAAGATACAAAACTTTTATGCAGTCACTCGTGAAATGCATGTTTTTAGTTTACTAAAACTGCCGCATGCTATTACATGATAGGATCATCAGATAACATCATCCATGTAACAGACCCAGAGCAGGATCCATATGCCACTGCTGGAACAAAACCGCAAAGTCCTTTCGATACGCCTTTAACCACGACCAAATGAAGAACATCATCTGCTGCCACAATAGCACCAAATCAAACATTTTATCCTAAAAAATCAATGGCATTTCTTAGCTGCCAGATCTTCCATACAATTGCATCACATCCAACTGGCCACCAGAATTTGATGTTGTCCTGCAGTGCATAGGCATTTTGCCAAAAGTGATCCTTCGGAGATTGTCGGAGAACAGAGCTAAGGCCAAAAAGATTGAACCATCTCTTCCAAATAAGGTGCGATGCTTTACATGAGAAAAACAAATGTGATGTATTTCTTCTGACCCTTGGCAGAAAGGGCATGATAAGTTATTTCCTGCACTTGAATATTTCTTCTATTGAGGTTTACCTTAGTTGGTAGTCTGTTATGAAATAACCTCCATAGAAAACATGTCTCCTTGGGCGGGATTTTGATATTCCACAAACTTTTGAAAATGTCCAGCTCCTCGCTTCCACTATGCAATCTATGTAATGCCGAATATGTAGATTTAACTGTGAATTTCAGTGAAGAATCCTCCAACCAAATCCAACAATCAACTCCTTGAATGTAGTTCAAGGTTGTTGTAAGAATCAGTTAGTTTGAACTTCCAATATGCCCTATGGTTTTAATAATTAACAAGCAATACAATTTGATGAATAGATACATTTAAAATACTGATATTTTTATCTTGAATGTGCAGGATACATATTTACACTATTATTTGACGAAATGCTCATATCATCCTACAAGTTTTTCATCTTAAGACCATACACTAACATTCTCTTATAAGAGTATCATCCTAAGACCATCTTGAAGAATTGAAGTATTGAGAGTGTCATTTGTCATACCAAATAGAGACAAATTGGCATATAAAACAAGACTTAAAAGAGAGAAATTGTCTAGGGCTCGACACCTAACACTAAAAGAAAAGATGAGACAAGTTGGACTTTTGGAAATGTCAATCATAGGAATGGAAAGTTGTGCTATAAAGCATCTTTTTCAGTCTGCAGTCCTAGCACAATGGATGAATGATGTAAATATCAAGCATGTAATATTCAGATTAAAACTGAAGCGCTTTAGACTAAATTTTCCCTCGACGTCTATCAATCATGAATGTTGTAAATATCGAAAAGTTTGCACGGATGAAGGTAGCGAACTACTTGAAAAATTGTATTCAACACTCTTTTGCAAACTCTCTTATTTTCTCTCCGCATTTGTTGTAAATCTATAGTTGAGAGATTGAAGCTATCAGTTTGTGTATTTATTTCAATCTTGCGATGATGACTACTCAGTTTCATTTTTCTTAAAACACTTGGTGAGCGAAGCCTAAAGAGACCTTTGAAGAATACTAGAGTTAAGTGCTTGATGAGACAATTAAAAATAATATTTGAATTGTAAGGATGTTTTTGTTCTCGGTAAGTTTATGTTTTTTTTTTTATAATTTTTTATCCTTGTATTTTTTAAAATTTTAATCCTTTGTAAGTTTATATTTTTTTAATTTGTCCTCAGGAGATGTTATGCTCGGTCCTTGTAAATTTGTGTTTTTTTTTTAATTTTAGTTATTGTAAAACAAACTTATGGGTACTATAATGAAAAAAATTAGAGTCTCAAAGGAATTAAAATTAAAAAAAAAACAAACTTATAAAGATTAAAAATGAACAAAAAAAATTATAAAAATTAAAATTAAAAAAATGTCAATTTACATTAGTTAAAATAAAAAAGTACTAACTTATCAAAACCTAAAACATATTTAAACCTTGTAAGAAATTAAAATTCTTACCTATTAGTGTTTTTATAAATGAATTACTGAGTAATCAAGAATTAAATGTAGTTTAAGGTTTTTCCATGAATCATTTAGTTTAAATTTCTTCTATTCTTATCTTTATTGTCTTTTTTGACAAACCAAAGAAGGAGTTTTTATATGAAATAAACATTTTTTCTTGAAAAACAAAGCTTTTGTAAAAGGTTTGTTGCATTTGAATCATCCCCCTAGTTCACAAAACCCTTTTTTCATTCTTACATTGGTTGGCAAAGTTTTTCAAAAAGCTTTTGATCAATTTCGAAAGGGTTTAAGAGAGTTCAAAAACATAATTTAAATTCTTTCTTATTTTCTTATGTTTTTTCCTCTCTTGTCTTTGCAATTGAAATCAAAGTTCAGCCTCGTGAGTTAGAGCATGTAATAGTATGGAGAATAAAGATTCAAGGGACATGATTCATATGTTTTTTGAATTATTTGAAAAAATATATATAATTAAAATACAGTGAAAATTTATAAGTTTTTATCCTGTTATCTATTGCATATGATAAATTTGTTTAACTTTTATAGTAATTATTAAAAATCATATTTTTGAATATTTTTTAGTTGATAATATAAAAACCTTTAAAATAAAAATATATCAAAATTAAACTAAAATTTTAATCAATTTCTTATACTTAATAGAATCCAACGGGGAACAATAACTCGAAAGGATCACTAATACTCCATAGATTGAGGAGCAAAAAGTAAATATATGAGAAGAGCTTGCATCTGATTAGCTAATTGGTGAGACAATAATTTACCAAGGTGATAATATTATTAATTCCAAAAATTATTTTCCGATACATCTTAAGAAACCGAATTGATTCTCAAATGGATGGATTAATGTGAGTTTATCCATATGGTTATGGATCATTCAAATACAAATTTATTTTCTGAAATGGTCACTTAGTAGAATTAAGAGAAATCCGTGGGTATTATTGTGGGGTAATCCATTAAAAAATCAGACACCCAACTAACATGAAGAATTTTTTATTGTCGCTCAGGTGAAAAAAAGTTCAATTGAAAATTATTTACAAGTTAAAATTCTTATTTTTCCCGAAGCTTATTTAAAAAATTCTAAATAGTTTTTTATGGAAAAAATTTATAAGTAATTAAGAAACTGACATATTATAATCATATATAAAGTATACACAATATAATACTACATTTTTTCTGAATGACTTCTAATTTATATTTTTTAAAAAATTGCATTATCCGAAATGTAATTATTATCTAAAAAAAGTAACCAAGATGTAACACGGGATCGCGGCACTAACGTACTTAGTGCAGTTGCCGCCTTTGGTCGTCTATTACAAAAAAACCTGCGAGTCCTCGAAGTGAGAACAAAGATCGAAACTTTGGAAGCTCCTCTTATTTCCTCAGCTGTCGCACGTGCAAATGGGGCTTCAATTCTGAACCCACATTCATTCTCGCTCCACAAATTCAAATGGGGTGCCTTTGGAGATCTCGATGTTGGGTTCTCATTGTGTTGGTGTTGTTGAATATTGGTTCAGCCTTTGCTGACACTCCTCAGAGACCCAAGAATGTTCAAACTGCACTCCGTGCTAAGTGGTCTGGAACTCCCCTGCTTTTGGAAGCTGCGTATGTCCTTGTTCTTCCTTTTTCAAACATTTTATGTGTTTTTGTAATGTGGGGTGGTATTATTTATTAGTCTCGTTTCTAATGTTTTGTTCAAATTGTGTTGAACTATACGAATGCGTGCGTGTAAAGGAGTGTGAAATGGGGATATCATTGTCATGTGTTTTAGTTAGGCATGACATAATGAACTGTAGTGTCTAAAACTAGAATTTCCAACTGAATTTTAGTAGTGTATGGGGGTGAGGTGGTGGAATTTTGAAGCATTATGTGATCCTTTCCTGATTGTTTTGCTTTCTGAAGTCTTTTGTGGTTGGAAGAGATTGTTTAGATGACAAAAAGATTATCAGATTATTAAGTTTGACACATGGTGCACGTCTTATGATTCATATAGGAGGATGTTGTTCTAGTGGCACGTGGAGAAATCTTGATTGAAGTTCTTAGTTCAGAAGCATGATCTGGAAATATTCAGCTGAACTGGGGAATTAGATTTATCTTTACATCATGTGGTTAGTTATGACTTATGAGGATGAGTGTGAAATACTTTAGTTGTGTCGTTCCCTCTTGTTCTTATGTACAACATATATTGCTGTTTTCAACCCTGAGTTGAATCCCTTGTTACTTCATATGCAGCACTCGACTGCAGCTCATACTGTCTTCTACATTATCATACACTATTCTTTTTTTTTTTTTTAAATTGTCTACAATTTTTGGCCAATTGTAAAATTTCTATGATGTAACTTCCATTTATTGTTTGGAAACAGTGAATTATTATCTAACGAAAAAAAGGACCTTTTCTGGGACTTCATTGAGATTTGGCTTAATACTGAGAAGGATGCTGCTAGATCTGAAGCAGCTAAAGATTGTGTGAAGAAAATTTTGGAATGTGGGCGCCCTCTTCTAAGGGAACCATTAAAATCATTATTTGAGTTCTCTCTTATGCTGAGATCAGCATCCCCTAGACTGGTGCTCTTCCAGCAATTAGCGGAGGAATCTCTCGCATCTTTTCCCCTAGGCGATGAAAATTACTCAGATGATGAGACTGAGGAAAAGTTGCTAACAGAAAAGAAGATTGAAAGGAGAAAATTAGATCCCCTGCATGGTGTAAACTTGAAAAGCCATGGAGGAAAATGTTGTTGGGTGGATACCGGTGAACACTTGTTTTTGGATGTTCATGAATTACTGGCGTGGCTTCAGGGCTCTATTGAGCTGTGAGTACTTTGTTACCGTTAGTGCCCTTCTGTTTTTTTATTTTATTTTATTTTTATTTTTAAATTTGCCAATGTTGTTGTCAATTGTAAACTTTTTCCTTCAGGGTAGGTGATTCGTTTCCGAGACCTGAAATATTTGATTTTGATCACATCTATTATGAGTTAAGTGTTGGAAGTCCAGTTGCTATCCTTTACGGTGCACTTGGAACCAATTGTTTTAAGGAGTTTCATGTTGCTTTAGTTAAAGCTGCCAAAGAGGTACATTCCTTAACTTTTATTTCTTGTTTTGGTATTAACTATTAAGATCTTGCTAACCAAAGCCCTGTAGGCATTTCTAAATGCTTCTATTTAGTTAAAAAGCACATGTAAAATGATTTTTGTATTCCCAATATAATAAAAGCTTTCATTTCCTATAAAAACTTTTTAGTTTTGTTTACTTAACTGAGCGTTTGCCTAACTCTTTAGAAATATAATGTGATGTAGTTTTTGGCAGCTATTATAATCATTGTAGCTTTCTGCTGTACAAGCCTCCAAAATGCATTTGCTTTCAAGTATCAAATCATGTAAACATAATCATTTTTTGATAAAACCCCAGGAGATTTCAATGGAGAGAAGAATGTGAAAAAAAAGGTGTAAAACTGATAAAAGTAATGTAAATTATTTGAATTGCACCTGAATTATGAGATTTCCATCTTCTATGATATATAATATCCTAGATATTATATATCTCTTTAAGTGAAGTTTAGATTAATATGTTAGTTGTATGCAACACTAATGTTTTTTGAAGATATGGTAATAGGCATGGAGTTGTGAAATGATGAAATCATTAAACAGATTTATATTGTTGTCCCATATATTCAGATTGGAATTTGAAAAAAAAATGTAATGCTTATCTAATATATTTCCCATGCAACTATATTAATATGTTGACTGAATAATTTTTAGGGGAAAGTTAAGTATGTTTTACGGCCAGTGTTGCCTGCTGGATGTGAATCAAAAATCAATCATTGTGGTTCTGTTGGTGCCGGTGAATCAGTGAACTTGGGTGGTTATGGTGTGGAACTTGCACTGAAGAATATGGAATATAAGGCCATGGATGACAGTACGGTAAAAAAAGGTTAGAATGATTGACACATGTTGAGTGAAGGCTTCTAGTTCTCTTTAACTTTGCATATTGAGTCAATTGTAGAAGAAAGTTAGTACATGAAATAGTGATTGCCTGATCATCCTTTCCAATCATTTACTCTTTGTAATTTTTGTAATTTTTAAAATGTCATATTTTTAGAGAAATTATAAAAGTATTCTTTTTTATTTTATTTTCTTTGACTTCATGACCTCCATGCTTGCATTGCTATTCCTAGGATTTGATAATTTTATTAATCCTTGTTAGGACCCAATTGCAAGGTATTGGGCAATTGGATCCTAACAATCCTCTTCATGTAAGTTTTCTTTGGACTTGCATTTTCTGTTTTTTTTTTTTTTACGATGTCAATTGAAGATTTGGACTAAGAAACCTGTGACATGGTTGAGTGATTGGCACTAGCAGATTTGGTACACACTGTGACAAGCTTTAATCATTGGTCGACCAATCTTCGATTAGCTTTTAGGAGTTAGAGTAGGAGTATCATGTTACAGTTGTGTTCAAATTATGTAATTCTGATTTCAGGCTTGGGTTCCTATCAAGACTGCAGCAAGTCTGATCTGGAACCTAGTGCTTGACATCAATATTTGTAAGCTTAGTACATCTGGTACTCATTTAATACTACTTATACTTTTGCTGAGCAAAAAAAAAATTAATTGCATATTACATTTACAAGAAGAATAAACACAAGTGCAACTACCTAAGTACTTGAATTAAAGCACCTTGCATGAATCTAAAATTTCATGAATCCAAGCTTTAAATTCAGCTATTCCCAATAGATTTGTTGCAGTTTCCAACAATGTCCTTCCATTCATTTTGCATGGTAATATGTACTATTCTCAAGGTCTAATTCTTCTGTTTAAAGAAGTTTTCCTTACCCTTTATGGTCCTTCTATCTGGTTACTTGAGTTAGTTAGCATTGACCTTCTCCAACCTTACCTCAATGCATTGATTTATCAGTTTAACATTCATTAAAGATTCTCCATCTTGTTTTTCTGCAATGAGTTTCGGGTTTGAAGATTTTATTAATTACAACTTTGAAATAGATAATTGAAAAGTACACTTCTTAGTGTTAAATTATTTTTGGATTCACAAATTGTTTTGGTGTTTTGTATATTGCTAATCCAATTAAAATGGTTGCATATTTATAATCAAGAAAGATTACTTGTGATTAAATGATTGATTCTCTCATTAGCACAGTTGAGGATTGCAGGTGTGACTTTGGAGGATCCTCGAACTGAAGATCTTAGCCAGGAAGTCAGAGGATTCATATTCTCTAAAATTCTGGTGTGTAAACTCACATTTGTTTTTGGACATACACGTGATAACGATAAATTTGTAACTTTTAATAAATTTCAACCAATAATAGAAGATGTGTTCAAGAGAGTGCGTTAGAGATTATGTTGCTAGCATTTCTCTTTTTTGTATCAGTAGAGGATAGAACATTTTGGCTACTAAATGTAAATTTTATCTGCATCCATAGAATGGTTCCCTCACAGACTATGTATGTCTGATTCTGGAACCATTTGTATGGTACTAATATTGCTGTATTCTAGTACCTCTGGTACTCCATTCTATATTTATAAAATATTATCTTTGCTGATAAAAAAAAAAGTGTTAAATATGATAATGTTATGTGCTTTGCGAGATCTAATGTAAAGTTGTGTCCATTTCCCTTCTCACTGCCTTGCAGCTTGATATATTTACCGTAGGATATTATTTAATGCCTTTTTATTGATTAATATGAAAGGTTTTGGCAGGATGAAGGAATCTAAGATCCTTTGGCATTGCCCACTTTTTGCATGCTTGTGGTGTTATGAACAGAAAAGAGGGCATAGTTTTGAATCAAAAATTTGTTTCCTGGTCTCTTTTGTGGGATTAATTTTTTTTCTTTCTGCTTCCATATGGCTGTCAACTCATTATTTGCTTTGGTTAATTTCATAACATTATAAAAGTATATTCATATTTATGGTGATGTATAATCATTGCCCCACCTCTAAATTATCCAGACACTAGTGTTACCAATAAATTTACCTGTTTTTGTTTAATCACAGGAACGTAAACCTGAGTTAACATCTGAGGTCATGGCTTTTCGGGATTATCTATTGTCATCAACTGTATCAGACACACTTGATGTTTGGGAATTAAAGGGTATTTAAAATATTTTTCTCTTTTCCTATGATAATTGGAAAGATTGGAAGCTGAATCCTATTGCAGTTGGCTTCAATGAACAGTGTTCTAAGTTTTTTCCCCCTCTTTTTGATGGTAACAGATCTAGGATATCAAACTGTACAGAGAATTGTCCGAGCTTCAGATCCTCTGCAGTCAATGCAGGAAATTAATCAAAACTTCCCTAGCATAGTTTCTTCCTTGTCTCGCACAAAGGTAATGTAATCTTGTTAATTGTTATTTATGTTAGGCACTCACATTTTTAGACATTTTCCTTGAAAAAAAAAGGTCTATTATTCTTACGGAACTGCTTCTCATGACAGCTTGATGATTCTATTCGAGATGAAATAATGGCAAACCAGCGGATGGTCCCACCTGGCAAGTCTTTAATGGCTCTCAATGGTGCTTTAGTCAATGTTGAAGACGTTGACCTCTATCTGTAATAACTTTTTTTCCTAATGATAATTTATACATTATCTTGTGGTATTTCATGTTTGTGCCTCTATTATAGCTAGAGTTTGTATTTTTCAATCCCCTCCAACACATTAAGACTTTGCAGTCTCATATTTATGGTTCTTTTGACGTTTAACTAGTTAGCACTTAGCACAAGATTGGAAGAGCCAAACCCAGGTCTATTTATATACCTATGGTTTGGTTTTGTGTTTATTTGAGTTGAGCCTATTCAAAGTATCTTACTTATCGTATGGAATTCCTTTTTTTATGTTGGATTAAAGTCATTTCCGATATATAGTTGTAAATGCTTTGTCAACTAATTATTGTTTGGGAGAATTGTTTTTAGGTTCTAAGAATGTAAATATTTAGCAGTGGTTTGATCCTGGTTTGGCAGTGCTGAAAATTTTGAATTTCTGATACTATTTTCTTGTTATTCTTTATTAGGTTGATTGACTTGATCCATCAGGATCTCTTGTTGGCTGATCAGTTCTCAAAATTGAAGGTGAATGCCATCTGATTTTCATTATGTCATATTTTTACTCTTCTCTTCTCTTCGTACCCCATTGTCCAGAGGCTCTTCGCTATGCGAAGGTATGGGGGAGGGATGTTGTACGCAGCCTTACCCTTGCATATGCAAAGAGGCTGTTTCCGGATTCGAACCCATGACCAACAAGTCACCAAGGCACAACTTTACCGCTGCACCAGGGCTCGCCCTCATTATGTCATATTTTTACTACTGCGCTAATTTCTGTTTAACTGATTCACTGAACTAGTATTAATTGACAGAGGAAAAATAGTCATCTGATGCATATTACCTAAGAAAATGTTGTTTTCAAAAGTAACATTGGATAGTCTCCTAAGAAAACAATTTGTATTGAAAGGAGGGAAGATGAATGGGAGGTGAAGAAGTTAATTGTATTTTTTCCATAGAAAAAATGGCACAACTACCTGTTTATATTAAGAAAATGTTTTGGTTTTCATTTCCTATTTTCATAAATAATTACCAAGGTGGCATTTTGTAATTATTTATGGAAACATAAATGTTTTCTCAAACTGGACAAGCCCTTAATTTTTTTAAACTTCTATTAATTGCTACCATTTTTTTCTCTTTATAAAACTCAGTTGTGATATGTACATACACCTGAACTGTATTGTTGATATTCTCACTATTAGCAGATTCCTCAAGGCACTTTGAAGAAATTGCTCTCGACTTCACCTCCTTTAGAGTCCAGTATATTTCGAGTTGATTTTCATTCTAGTCATGTTCATTATCTCAACAACTTGGAAGAAGATGCTAAATATAAACAGTGGAGGAACAATTTAGATGAGGTGAATTAGTGTGTTTGGATTAGCTTTATTTTTTTATTTAAAAAATATAAAAATCAAAGTGTTCAAGAGATTTTTCTGGCTGAAGTACTGTTTGTGTAAAAATTTGGCCTAACCTAACATATTTTACATTTATTTTGCTTAGTTCTTGATGCCAGTCTTCCCTGGGCAGCTACGCTACATCCGTAAAAACCTTTTCCATGCTGTCTTTGTTCTTGATCCAGCAACCCGTTGTGGTCTGGAGGCAAGTTTTTATTTCCTCAAGCTTAACATTTTCATTATTCATTTTATATGTTTCCAAGCAAAATCTTAGTCACATGCTTTATTGTTTGGAATTTTGCAGTCCATTGATATGATCATATCATTGTATGAAAATAATTTTCCTGTGAGGTTTGGGATTGTGTTGTATTCTTCGAAGTTTGTTATGCAGTTAGAAAATCATGCTACAAAAGAGCACAGCGATGAAGATATTTCGACTACGGTAATTTTTACCTTTTGTTGTTCAGGAATGTGTGTGATAAATGCCAGAGAAATTTTTCTATATGTTTTAGTTTTACTGGCAAGTTTATGACAATTTTTTTTCTCTTTTCAGATTATATGTCTCTTCAGTTATATCAACGAGAATTATGGTGCTGAAATGGCTTACCGGTTTTTGAGCAATGTATGAGTGTGATACTTAGTCATTAGTGTCATCTTCAGTTCAATGTCTTTCCATGACCTTACTTACCTCTGGTTTAAAAGTTAAAACTTCATATGCCAGAAGCACATGACTGAAATCCAAAATTAGGAAAGAAAAGTGGCAGATGCTGTTAATATGTGATGTTGCACTTTCATTTTACTCCACCCATCTTGAAACTAACTACATATCTATTTGATATCATTAAAGTTCAAAATTTGAACCTTCCAAGTCGCTTTATTTCACTCAACTTTGAAATTTCAACCTTATGACTCAATAGTCTTTTTTTCTTTTTAAACTTTCCCCTTGTCTATCACTATGCAAATTTCTAGATAATCACTTTCCTATGAATTCAATTATTTATTCAAAAAAAAATCATGAACCTAGTGCTTAACATTTGACAACCTCTTAAGTGGCTTCATCTCTTCCCCATTAACATGACAAAAAAGGGAAAAATAAATCTCAAAGGTTTGTTTGGAGGTTTTTATTTATATTGATAAAAATAAAAGTGTTTATGCTGTTAGAATTAGCATACATGAATAGATGATGCTATTATATCTAAGATTTTTATGGAACACATTTTAGCAGTTGTTTTGAGACATTTAAAACTAATCTTATTTTCAATTAAATTAAAGGAACTATATTGTACAATTTTGTAGGTTAACAAATTACGTATTGAGTCAGATGGCAATGCGGATGATGCTCTTGAACTGCACCATGTTGAAGGAGTGTTTGTGGAAACAATATTGTAAGTTTTATAGTACTTTTTGTTGATTAGTATACTTCTGACATTTGACTAATATAGTGCTTCAATTTTTTAGCAGTAACATTGAATTCTAATTACTTTTAAACATGAATTAAATGTTCTCTGTATTTCTATAGATCAAAGGTAAAGTCCCCACCTCAAGAGATATTACTAAAGCTGTATAAGAATCAAAAGTTGAAGGAATTGTCACAAGAAAGCTCTAAGTTTGTATTTAAGCTTGGTTTGTCTAAGCTTCAATGTTCGTTGTTGATGAATGGCCTTGTTATTGATCCCACTAAGGTAATGATTTTTTTAACATTTTCCACTGCCTTAAAATTTTATTTCCTCTCTTTTTTGTACTTTTTCTACAATTCTGCTCTCAATTCACAATATTTTATATTGTACAAGGTGGTTGGCAAAGATGTAAGTGTTGAGAGAAAGAGAAAATGAAAAACGTGATGAATTGCTGTGTATTAAAGAGAAAATTATATATACAGAGTGAAATAAGTACCGTACAAGGATTTATAGTTACATGATTACTATCATTACATGATATCACTAATTACATAATCAACCTATAATCACCCTTTACATTAATTCTGATAGAATTCAGAGAAAGAGAAAAAGATTTGTGCAATTGAAAATAAACTGTATTATTGATTCTTGTTGTAAGATTTACTATTGTGTGTTGTCGTATCGGACCACATGAAATACTCTTTTATAATGAAGGAGGTTTACAAAATAAGGAAACAAAATAATGAGTAATAATGGAAATAATCCCATACTAAAATGCTGTAATTAAAACATATCAAATCATATCTTTGACACTCCCCCTCAAGCTGGAGCATATATGTCATATGAACCAAGCTTGTTACAAATGGGGTAAACCCAACAAAAACGAAAGACGGTTCTGATCATGGGGTTCCGCCAAATAAACCTCGGCGGCAACCAACAAAAGCCTGTAGTGGTGATGGGTATTGTTCACCTTTGAATAAAGCACGCCCTGAGGTGGAAGGATGCGGTTCCAGTGTGATGTGTCACACGTCATGTGTGTGAACTTCTCTCACTGGAAAAGGGCCCTGCGTGGGGTTGTGTTGGCGGTGTTGAGTTGGTTGTGCATGTGGACGGCGTGGCGGTAGGTGTCATGCACAGATCTTTAGCTGGTGGGTGATGCACACGAGCTGGAGAACGGCGACATGACAGGGTGCACGCTGGTTGCCAGGAGGTGGAGACTCCGGGGGTATGGTCACATCGGAGAGATAGGAGGGCGCGATGACTGCCAATAGAGGCTTGTAGCAGCTTGCGGTACTGTTCACACAAGAATGAAGGCACACTGCAGTGATAATGGAACCAAAACTGTTTGGTGTGTAGAAGAAAGGAGAAAGGGTCATCAAAAGAAGGGCAGTGAGCAGAAAGGTCCTCCGAGGACAGTAGGTCCCTGATGGAGAACGACTTTCATTATTCCTCTATTAAGAATAACATGCTTTGATACCATGTAAGAATTATTTACTGTTGTGTGTTGTCGTATCAGACCATACGAAATACTCTTATTTATAATAAAGTAGGTTTACAAAATAAGAAAACAAAATAATGAGTAATAATGGAAATAATCCCATACTAAACTGCTGTAGTTAAAATATATCATCTTTGACACTTGTAAAAATCAGCTACAACTGATAGAAGCTGACTATGGGCTAGCTGATAAGCTTGGCCCAGACCATTAACTGAATCCCAAAACAGAAAAAGAAAATTACCGTGCAAGCATGAGAGTTGATCTCTAATACTACTTTCTGTAATAATATCTAACAGTAATATTGTGGTCTTCTTTGTAAAATGAGTTCTTTCTCTTTGTTTTTTATATGTGCTTTTTCTTAATGATGGCAACCCAAAACAAAATAAAATAAATAGCACAGGGTACACTTTATGTAGTAAAATGCAGATGAGTCTCTTACAATGCACTAATAAACTCACTGCTATCTATGAATTTGTAAGATCTCCTTCATATATTTATCATTGGTTGACTACTTGCACTTATCCAAACTGTTGTAGTTTTCCTTTGTGTGTTGTTTAACTTTGGATAGTCTACATGTGCTCAACTTTAGTTTCATGTGCGTTGTGCCCAATTTTTCTTTGTCTAGTATAACTGTGATGTATTAATCAGAGTGTTAGTAGAATAAATTTTTCCTCTACTTATTTCTATGCAATTGTGTTTACCAGGAAGCTCTTATAAATGCCTTAAATGATGAGACTCCAAGAATACAGGAACAAGTATATTTTGGACAAATAATGTCTGACACTGATGTATTAGCTAAGTTTCTATCAGAAGCTGGTATACAGCGTTATAATCCTAAGGTATAGTTAAATAATTTAATAATTTAAATTTTGGGAACCTTTATAATGGTATACACTAACCAGTTTATAATGCTAATCCTTTGGTGTAGATTATTTCTGATAGCAAACCAAGGTTCATATCTCTGTCAATGTTTACTTTTGGGGAGGAATCTGTACTAAATGACATTGTCTACTTGCATTCTCCTGGAAGTAAGTTGTTTAAATGTTAGAATCTCTAATTTCTTTTGTTCAGTCTGTTTCTTTTGTCGTCACATGTGGATTGTTTTGATCCAAACAGCAATGGATGATACGAAGGCTGTGACGCATCTTCTTGCTGTTGATATCACTTCAAGGAATGGGATGAAATTACTTCAACAAGGCATACATTATCTGGTTAATACCAATATGCATTTCTTTTAAATCTTCTTGGTTCTTTTTAAATTATTGTGCTTAATGCCTATTATGAGTTGGACCAATTTATTTGATGCTTTTAAGCATATTTGATGTTTTTGTTATTTGAACATAATGCTACAGATAGAAGGATCCAAAAATGCTCGTGTAGGTCTTCTGTTTAATGCCAATCGGAGTCCTAATTTGTTTAGCCTCCTATTTGTTAAGGTCTTTGAAATCACTGCATCCTTGTATAGGTATGTGTTTGGATTTTGCTTTTAATTCAAAAGCTGGTTGAATTTTAATAGATTGTTTAATTTCAATTCTGTGATTTAGTCAATTCCTTTCCGAAGTTGAAGCACCATTTTTATATCAAATGTTTGAACGCATGGTGTGCAGTCATAAGACGAATGTATTGGACTTCTTGAATCAGCTTTGCTCACTATATGAGAAGAATTCCATCCTTTCACCTCCTATGGAAGCTGAGAGCACTCAAGCATTTGTTGATATGGTTTGCGAGCTTGGTGAAGCTAATGGGTTACCATCTAAGGGCTATAGGTCTGCCCTCCTAGAATTTCCTGCTGGTGAAGTGAGAAAGCATTTGACTAAGGTACTTCTAGTTTATCTTGCCATTTGGACATTTGCTTTTAGTTCTTAACAACCCTATCCTGTGTCTCATACTTTTACTTTTTCTATTTGATACTAATACCTGAAGGAAATGGTTGTCCACTGCTTTTATTTTCCATTTCTGCTCCTCTTTTATGTATTTCATTTTAATTTGTACTATGTTAAACAATTTCAGAGTTTTTCACTAATATTTTTTTGTCTGTTAATCATGATAGTTTGTATTAATTAGACGTCTTGTTATCAGGTGCAGAATTCTTTGTATAGGGTGCTTGGGCTTGAATCTGGTGCCAATGCTGTCTTCACTAATGGAAGGGTAATATTGTTTTGGTGTCTTCAGCTATTTCATAGTATAGCTGATTTCTGATGAATAATTGTTTTCATTGCTTCCTTATTAATCTTGTGTTCTTTCCTTAATATCTATCTTTAATAGGTAACTTATCCAATAGATGAAAGCACTTTTTTGAGCGCTGATCTGCATCTTCTGGAATCAATAGAATTTAAACAAAGGACAAAGCACATTGTGGAAATTATTGAAGAGGTGGAATGGCATGATGTTGACCCCGACACACTAACAAGGTTTCTTGAACTTTGCAGTTTCGGTTTGACTCAACTTTAATTTTTGCTTGATTTCTCTATAGATCATTACATATATCACCTTCCCATGACATGCTTTCTTTTAACTAAAAAATGTTGGAGGGAGGGTCTGGGAAACCAAAGCCTAAAAGTGAGGTGGTACATGACATTGTTGGCACAACGCAAGTGCACAGATCATACAAAGAATAAAGTGATGAGATAATCATAAGTATTGTTTCCCAATGATTGATTGAGAAACCATGCTAGCTGTAGACCAATTTCTGCAGAATTTATATTCAAGCAAATGAATATGGGAATCAGTTGAATAGAAAGTAAGTTTAGAAACAAGAAAGTAAAGAATTAAAAAGTGCATAGGTGATAGCTCACTTGAAGCATGTTGGGAATCAGAATATAATATTCTGAATTCATTGTAATAATTGTAGTTTATAGGCATATAATCTCTGATTTAGAGGAAACTGAATATCTTCTATTTATGTGCAATTAATACTATAAGCCTATATAAACTCTCATCCATGGTGTATTCAGACACACGGTTTCAGTACAATATGCCGATGGTTTTCTTTTCTTTTAACATAGCAAACTCCCATAATGTGTATTATGTGCTGTGCAAGCTTATCTATTGTTACATTTTTCTGCTACTACTGATTTGTTGAGTTCTTAGGAATTTTTGGAGAATGTTGGGTGTGTCAAAAGTCCTCTGATTTATAGTAACTTATACAGATTTTTTGTTCAATCACTTCTGTTTACTGAATATTTAACAATTCTGTAATGTTGCCTTCTGTCGTTTGCAGCAAATTCATTAGTGATATTGTCATGGCCTTATCATCTTCAATGGCCATGCGAGAGCGGAATTCTGAAAGTGCTCGTTTTGAGATTCTGAATGATCAGCATAGGTTATTTTAATCAGTTACAATGCACTCAAACATTTTTTCCCTTATGATTTAGTCATTTCTGGATTGCTCATTTATATGTATTATATGATGTCAGTATTTCTTTTTCCATCATTTATCTGTGCAGTGTCATTATTCTAAATAATGTAAATTCAAGTATTCATATTGATGCGGTTCTTGATCCTTTAAGTCCAACCAGCCAGAGGTTGTCTGGAATTCTTCGAGTTTTGTGGAAATACATTCAGCCCAGCATGAGAATTGTACTGAATCCAGTGGTTGGTTCAAATCTATCTATAGTTCTGCAAACATGAATAATTATATAATAATTGTTTTTCTGCAACTGAAATTGTTCCTTCACTAAGATTATTTTTAGGCATTTGAAATAAAAAAGAAGATGGAAAAAATTGTTTCTCTCTCATTGTGATTGGATGAGACAAGCCAAAGTGTTGTCCTTGTGTTGTGGAACTGTGAATTTCCCCCTAATTTGGTTTTCATAAGTCCTTCTGTTATTCAGTCTTATGTTTTAGGCCTTTTATTTTTGACACAGAATATATGATTACAAAGAATCAGGAGGTTAAAATCATTCTTAAAATAAAAAGGAAATACAGACAACAGAGAACAAAGAAAGCAAATCTACCCAATCCCTCAACATAGTTGTAAATGAAACTTAATATCAAAAACCATGTCGGCTTTACACCAAGTAGAAACCAATTGTCTGATCATATCTTATCCCAAAGTAGCTGCTTATCCAAAGAAATCTCTTTGATGCAATAGTTACACTTCAACCAAATGTGCATGTATTAGTCCATTCACATTATGATCAATAGGCTTGTAGAAGTTAATTCGTCTATCCCTCATCTGTTCCTACTCTAAATAATTTTTAGCTTGTAACCTGCCAAGAGCCAACTCTCCCAAATGCTTAACTGGTTAGGTGAAGGCTCTTGATTAGTGTGATATCCATCGCACTCCCTCTTGCAAGATCCATTAATGTGAAGGCCCAATCCATTAATTTTGCGGGATTTTCTACAAGATATATTTCTTTTAATTTTCCTCCAGCAAAATGTGTTGCCAAGTTCTTTATACATTTGCTAATTTGTATTGAATGCTGTTTTTCATCTTATGACAGAGTTCTCTTGCTGATCTTCCTCTGAAGAGCTACTACAGATATGTAGTACCAACAATGGTATATCTTATTTATTTAACTCTTAATTCTCTAAGATAATTCCAGACATGGTATTTGATGTTAGGTCTCACAGGGTTTCTGATTTTTGCAGGATGATTTTAGCAACACTGACTCTGCAATAAATGGCCCACAAGCACTCTTTGCAAACATGCCATTGTCTAAGACTTTCACCATGAATCTTGATGTTCCTGAGTCTTGGCTTGTTGAGCCCGTTATTGCATTGTATGTATTATTTTAGAATTTGTTAATATACTGATATTTTTATCAATTTTTTGTTTGAATGTAACTGGAGAAGAGTAAATTATTGAGAATAAATTACACTGCTCTTCCTCATTTCAAATTTATAGTAACCCTAACCTATTCCATTAAGTAGCTGTTAGACTCATTAAACCATTCTAATGCCAATGTTTATATGTTAGTCCAAATGTATCCTTGTCTTTGTTAATAAAAAAACATGTTATAAATTTGAATTAATACCGTAAAAATGGGGTGAACATTTAAAAAGAAAAAAGGTTTTTGCATCTAAACTTGAATGAGTCTCATAATTAGTGACACACACCAACTCTGGTAGATAAATAATCAAGTTAAATTGTTGAATTAAATTATAAACTCTGAATGCTTTGTATTTTTCTGGCAAGCGAAGGCATTCCCTTTGATATTTTGGGAATGGGGGAAATAAATATGATTTTTCCTCTCCTTGAGGGAGGTCTATGTAATACATTTCTGAGTTTTTATATGTAATGACTACTTTTTGTGAATTTTAATAGTCCTTAGTAATATCTCTCATGCTGCAGCCATGACCTGGATAACATTCTTCTTGAGAACCTTGGTGACACAAGCACATTGCAAGCAGTTTTTGAGCTTGAAGCTCTTGTCCTCACTGGTAACATTGCATCTTGTTTATCAGAAATACAAGCTGATGACTCCTGGTGTTAGTGATATTATTGTTACTAAATAATCATTGCTACTTGTTAGAATGCTAGGCCACATCTATTTGTGTAGTAGTCTGGTTCATTAGCATAATTAACGCTTTTTTTAAGAAAAAAAGTTATACAAGAACTTTTTCTTTTAGAGGCCCTCCTTAAAAAAAAAAACAAAAAGAACAGCCAAGAAATGACTTCAAAAAAAATGAAGCAAAGAACAGCCAAGAAATTCCTGTAATTGACACCACTTTTAAAAGTCCCTGCGCTTTACAACTACTAGAATTCAAATGCCTAATCTTATCCCAAAGAATATGCTAGTCCAAAGGGATCCCTTAAAGACAAAAATAATGCTCCAGCATAATCATCAAAGTGTAGCATAGATTGCACATTACCATAAAAAATTTGGCTTCTTTACTTCTACCATAACAATTAAAGCTAGTCAACAAAATCTAATCCATGGACCTAGGGCACACCCAACACACTGAAATGTGAAACAAACAATTTCATGAAGAAACAAATGCAGAACAACTTAAGAAATAAGAAAATGGGGAACCTACTCTGCTCATTACACAGCAAGGGAAAATGAATAAAGCCATTTGTAGCCTGTGAACCTGCGGCATGTCACTGGTTAAATTTCTATTAAACACTTCTGTGCAATTATGATGTTTAATATGTGTAGTTATGTCTATAACATTAGCTTCTATTTTCTCCTTGATTAGCTTACAAAACACAACAGCAACAAAGCCTTTTCCCACTAGGTGGGATTGGCTAAAGGGATCATATGAGGCCATGAATTACTGCCATATGTTTAACTGTAAATATGGACCATTTACCTCTAAATCTCAAGGGTTTGACTTGATTGTTTTTCTTGGTCTCCTTCTTCCTCTAACTAATGAAATATGTTCCATCTGGTTAAACATCTTTATTGGTGTTTCTACCGGTCTTCACTAAACATACCCAAACCAACTAAGAGAGGCTCTATCAATTTTCCTAAAATCTCTCTAATTATTATATTCCTAATTCTGTCCTCTCTTCAATGTTAACAATCATTAATGAGCACTGTGTACTAATCTATTGTCAGTCTTGTCAAATCTAATCAGGTCATTGTTCTGAGAAAGATCACGATCCTCCTCGGGGACTTCAGCTGATCCTTGGGACGAAAACTGCTCCCCATTTAGTTGACACCCTTGTGATGGCCAACCTGGGATATTGGCAAATGAAAGTCTCACCTGGAGTTTGGTACTTGCAGCTTGCTCCTGGAAGAAGTTCCGAGCTTTACATTTTAAAGGAAGATGGTGAAGGAAGTTATGATAAACAATCATCAAAACTCATTACTATTAATGATTTACGGGGTAAACTATTTCATATGGAAGTACTGAAAAAAAAGGGAAAGGAGCATGAGGAATTACTCCTTCCTGATGACAATGCACAAGATGAGAAGAAAGTGAGTACTGTCTATTAAAAATTGTTCTTTAAAAACATATGTTTTGAAGCATAAAATGATAAACATTATTATTTAAAGGCTAAAGCTAGTGCAATCCATAACAGATATCTTCATGAGATTTTTGTAGGGAAGTGGCTTGAATTCCAACTTCTTAGAATGGGCTTCTGGTTTCATTGGTGGCAACAAATTATCTAAAAAGGCTGAAAAAAGTTCACAAGTATGTCTTTTATTTACTTGTCTGTTAGTTTTCTGTCAATTTCTGTCTCAAATGCTTTCCCTTCATTCTTCTGTTCATCCATAAATAATACAGATTTGTTTACTGTCATTACTGATGAGGGGACTCCCTTAAAAGACCAATTCCCTGAACTTTTCAGAATTTCTTCCCAAAGACTTTGTAGGGTGGCAGAAGTGGGGTTTTGCTCTGAAAATGAGTGGGTCTGGAACCTTTCTTGGAGAAGACATCTATTTGATAATGAGATGGAGACAGCTTCAAAATTTATTGATCAAATATCAGCAATTAAGCTTAACATCAATCTGCAGGACACATGGACATGGAGAGCTGAACCTAATGGGAATTTATCTACTAAAACTGCTTATCAAGTTATCAAATCTGAGCAGTTTTATGAAGGCCAGCACCTGGGTTTTCAGCAACTTTGGGAGATTAAAATTCCTCCTAGAGCCTTAACTTTTGCTTGGAGATTGTTATGGGATAGACTCCCTACTAAGGACAATTTAATTAAGAGACAAATCCTCATTGACAATGACCTTTGTCCCTTCTGTCATAGCCAACCTGAATCCGCTTCTCATTTGTTCTTCTCATGTGCTAAGGTTCTGCCTCTCTGGTGGGAATTCTTTTCTTGGGTGAAGGAAGATAGGGTCATCCATTGTAGGCCCATCGATAACTTCCTCCAGCATCAGCCTTTAGCAGGATCAAAGGGGTCTAATAGAAGATGGAAGATGTGGTGGATAGCAGTTACAAATACAATCTGGAAGTTCAGAAATGAGTTGATTTTTCATAATCAACCCTTCGATATCTCTAAGCTGGCTGATTCAACTCTTTTTCTCATGTGGACTTGGCTGAGGGGTTGGGAAAGCGACCTCAAGGTTCCTTTCCAGTGGTGGTCTTCAGCAATGCCTCTAGTATTTAATTAATGTTTTCATTGTAGGGCAGGGTGGGGGCTTGTTGTTTTTTGTTTGCTTTTGTTCCTGCTTGTACAGGATCCCTTCCTTTGTACCTTGTAGTACCTCTGGTACTTTTTTAGTAATATAAATTATCTTTGCATTTCAAAAAAAAAAACAGACCCATTTACAGCCATTAAGACACAATGGTTCTATTTCCTAATTTATACAACCTATATCAGGAAAGCTAATAATATACAATGAATAGACAGATTTGCTGATTACAAGAAACAACATAATAACAGAATCCCTTATTGACATCCCCCCTCAAATTGATGCGGCTGATCAAGAAGTATCAATTTGCTGCTAAGAAACTGATGTCGAGGACGAGGTACAACCTTGGTGAGGATATCCTCAAGCTGAAGTTGCGACATGACATGAGGAAGAGATATAACATGAGCATCCAATGCTTCTCGAATAGAATGCCAATCAACCTCAATATGCTTTGTGCGCTCATGAAAAAACGGATTAGTAGCTATCTGAATGGCTCTAGTATTGTCAGCTTAGAGAGGTGTGGCTGCTATTTGAGGGAAGCCTATCTCAGCTAAGAGTCCACGAAGCCAAATGATTTCAGAACAAGCCATAGACATAGCTTGATACTCTGATTCAGTGGAGGACTTCGATACACGTGATTGCTTTTTACTCTTCAAAGAGATTAGATCAGGACCAAAAAACATGCACCAACCTGTGACAGATCTTCGAGTATCAGGGCAACCGGCCCAATTTGCATCACTGTTGCCAACCAAACTAAGAGGCTTCCCAGTAGGAAAAATAAACCACGAGTTGAAGTGCCTTTTAAGTAACAAATGATGTGGCAAACAACGGCCGGATGAGGATGGCATGGGGAATCCTTTGTGAGTGGTACTATAACCTAAGAACGCACACATGACTGATTAGGCCCCTAGCTTATGACATTTAGGAGGTGGAAGGTTGACAAAACAAACACAACCAAAGGGGTGAAGATCAATATAATCCGGATTAACTTGAAAGAGGCGAAAGAAAGGAGAATCAAACCCGAGAACTTGGGAAGGAAGACGATTTATCAGAAAGACAGCAGTCGACAGAGCCTCAACCCAAATTTTGGATGGGACAGAGGCTACAAGAAGTAGTGAATGTGTGACGTCAAGCAAATGTCGATTTTTTCGTTCTGCAATGCCGTTTTGCTGAGGTGTATAAGGATAAGAATGCTGAGAAAGGAAGCCTTTTTGTTGTAGGTATTCTTGAAAGGCATGAGACCAGAGTCTTAATGCTTGTCTGAAACTAGTTCTCAATATAATCCAAAAAATTCTTAAACATAGGAAAAACTCCATCTTTAGAACGAAGGAAGTAAATCCAAGTTAAACGACTATAGTCATCAATAAACATCACAAAGTATTTATACTTGGAATGCGACAAGATTGGAGACACACCCTACACATCATTGTGAATAATTGTAAAACATTTGTTAGCACGAGTAGCATTATGGGGAAATGGGAGATTTTTGCTTTTGTCAAGTTTGCACACTGAACACTTAAAGGATGAGTCAGAAACAAGAGTTTTATTACCCAACAAACCATTCTTTATTAAATTAGACAAAACAACTGAATTTGGATGTCCTAGTTTATTATGCCAATCCTCAAATGAGGACGGGATAGCTGTACAAGAAAATGAGGAAAAACTAGGAGAAGTAAACTGGAGTGGAAACAATCTTCCTACTTTAGGTCCCTTCACGATCACTTTCCCTGGCACCTGATCCTGCACAAAATAACCAGTCTGAGAGAAATTAACATTACAATTATTATCCACCAACTTCCCAACCGAAATTAAATCAGGAGCAAGTTTCAGGGACACAAATACATCTCGGAAGACAGAATTAATGTCACCAAGAGTAGAAATAAAACCAATTGGCACTAAGTGAAGTTGCCCAGCAGATATATAAGCTGCACCCCGAGAATTGAGGCAGGCGATGTGAGACTTCCTAACATCTTCCGCCTGTCTATTTTACAAAAATCATCATTTATTATATTTCCTTGAAAACCTTATTAGTTTTTGGTACATTAAGTTAATGTTATATAAAAAGATTTTATCTGATTGATGTTGCTTTTATGCTTTAAAGCTTTAATTGATTTAATGATTTAGCATTTTTACACTAGAATGCACAATTTCTCCGTTCAACTTGGTTTCAACGCGTATCCAAACACACCCTAACAGATTGAACCTTATTAAGTGTTTACCTTGTGCTTTGTCCTTCCATTTTTATCTTTGTACCTATCATTTCCAAAGTTGTAATAGATAGAACCTTTTTCCCATATAGGAGAAAGGAAGGGGTGGACGGCATGGAAAAACTATTAATATGGTTTCTATTGCTTCTGGGCACCTGTAAGTGGTTCTCTTATTTTAAGTTGTTCTTACAATTTTCCTTTCTTGTCTTTCCTTTTAGTTTTGCCTTTTAACATATGTTTGTTCAAGTTCAGTCCTTTATTTTGAAATTTAAACAGTGATTACTATATGTGACGTATCATGTTGGAAAAATTGTCTTGTACAGCAGAAAATATCATTTATTAATGTTTTATGCTTCTTCATGGAATGGGGTCAATCATGTATGTTGATTCTGATTTCGTAGAATGGGATTTGGGGTTCCATTGCAGAATATAATTTTGGGTTCAAGTGCCTGTAATTAATAGGAAATTTAGGGACACTAATTTCTTGTGCAAGTTTTACTGAGCACAATCTTTCAAACAAACATTATACACTTGCAAATGCATGCTAACTATTAAACTCCATACTTGGATTCTATAATATTTTTTCATATTTAGTTGGAGCCTGGTGGTATTTTATTTGTAATCAGGGATGCAATCTTCACTATGTGCTTCTTGTCAATTTGCCAGATATGAACGCTTTATGAAGATTATGATTCTAAGTGTTCTAAAGAATACTCATCGTCCAGTTAAATTCTGGTTCATAAAGAACTACCTCTCTCCTCCTTTTAAGGTTATATATCCACCCAAGTTATATGCTGACATTTTAATTCATTTGTATATTGGAATGTAAAGTAGAATAATGAGTTTGCCTGACATCCTGAACCATTTTGGTTGACTTAACATACAGGACTTAATTCCACACATGGCCCTACAGTATGGTTTTGAATATGAACTAGTCACGTACAAGTGGCCCACATGGTTGCATAAGCAGAAAGAAAAGCAGCGAATAATTTGGGCATATAAAATCTTATTCCTAGATGTCATTTTCCCCCTTTCTTTGGAGAAGGTATCACAGTTTCTTCTTCTGCATCAAGTTCCATGCTTTTGGTTTTTGTCTTTTGCACAATTAATTTCAATGTCAGACTACACAACTCTTAGAATGTTGGTTTGAGCCTAACTCAACCCCAAAAGTTGACTCATAGGGTGAGAGTTGTCTCTCACTTATATATTCTATCTTGGGCTTATCTCTAACCAATGTGGGACTTGGATTTTTTCCAATAACAATGTTGTGACAAAGATAATGAAGAATTAAAATCCCTTACAAGAAAATCTGTCTAAAATCTACCAATATATGCAGGTCATTTTTGTGGATGCTGATCAAGTTGTTAGGGCAGACATGGGAGTACTCTATGACATGGATATAAGAGGAAAACCCCTGGCATATACCCCATTTTGTGATAATAATAAGGAGATGGATGGATATAGGTTTTGGAGACAAGTAAATGTCACTGCCAGAATTCTAATTATTGTTCAATTCCAATCTATATGATACTCTTGGTTTCCGTTACGTCCGTGTAATTTTAATGCAGTATTGGCTATAAATCTTTGTTAACCTTTTTTCCCTGTGTCATAGGGTTTCTGGAATGATCATTTGCAGGGAAAACCATACCATATTAGGTTAGTAGCTACTTTTTATATTCTATTGCTAAATATAATTTCAATGCTTACTGTCTCAATTTCTGTTTTCAGTGCTTTATATGTTGTTGATCTGAAGAAGTTCCGAGAGACTGCAGCTGGAGATAATCTTAGAGTTATTTATGAAACACTAAGCAGGGGTCCAAATAGTCTAGCCAACTTGGATCAGGTAAGAGGTTTAAGTTAATAGTTCCTTTTACCTGTAAATGAATCCTTACTTACAAGAGCGTGTTGTTAAGCAAGTCCCAATATAACATGAAACCCATTGCATTATAAATGACTGCTTTATATCAAAACTTGTTGAATATGCAACAACAATGAGTTGAAATTTTCAAGAATATAAATAGAATCCTTTCTCAAAGATCTAAAATTGCATCCCAATTCTTTAGGAAGATTTTAGGAGGTATTTGTCTTTCACTGAGAGAAAATGATGAGTCGGGTATTGATACTCATGACCATTATGATCATAATAAAGCCTCTCTCCCTTAGAAATGTCATGAGTAGCAACCACAAAAAAAAACCTTGCATTCACCATCAACATTGTATCTCACACATTTACAGTTCTGCTTCTTCCTACCTTCCTGTGTATGATTGCTTATGCCACTCATAAAGGGAGCGATGAGCGATGTTTCCTCGTTTATCAGCACAGCTAACAACACTTTGAGAACTTTCTGCTCTAAGAAGGGACATAATACTGTCAGAATCATCACATTCCTGGTTGTCAAGGTAATCCACATCGCCAATGTATTCAGCAGTAATTGCCATATCCTTGATAAGGTCATCAGCCTCAACAGTATAACCTTCACATGAATCATAAACAACCATAAAGGGAGGGAATTCACCTCTTTTAGACATAGCAATGCAGTGTTCTATGGTCTCCATGTCTTCCTTGGAAAGAATCTTCATGCCACCAGTTTTTAGTGTGGCTTGATTCACAGATCTAGGAGCCTTTCCTGGCAAGTATGTGAGGTGATCACTGAATTCCATATTTAATGCTGTTAAAGCAGAAGCAAGGTCTGGGCAGGATCTTTTGTAGGAATAAATGGTAACAGTCTCCTCTGTTTCCAACACTTAGCATCCTAAGAAGGACACTTGTCATTAGCATCACCAGAACTCCCTCCAAATCTCGAAGAAATCAATTATCTTCTTTTGAGAGAAAGTTCTCAAAGTCTTGTTATCTGAGCTGATAAATGTGGAAACATTGCTCACTTTATCGGTGGCATTAACAATTGTACACAGGAAAGTAGGAAGAAGCAGAAGTGTGGATGTGTGAGATACAATGTTGGTGGTAAATGCAAGGTTTTTTTTTTTGTTGCTACTTGTTAGATTTGAGAGAGTTTAAAGAGAGAGAATTCATGGAGGAAATTGTATTATTAAGAAAAAATCAAATCAACTTATACACACCTAGGGTATTTATAGATTTTAATACAAAGCAGCTAGTCTAACTAACTCCAATAACTAGTGATATTTCCAAGGGAGAGAGGCTTTATAACGATTATAATGGTCATGAGTATCAATACCCAATTCATCATTTTTGTCTAAGTGAAAGACATAAGCAACTCCTAAAATCCTCCCATAGAATTGGGACACAATTTGGATTTGGACCTAACTTAACCTCACAATTTTGCTTTATTATTAGTTAATGTGGGATCTCCAATACACACCCTTCAGATGGCTAGGTAGGCCTAACTATAATTGTTAGGATACACTCAATAGCATTTAACAATTTGGATTTGAACCTAACTCAACCCCACAAGACCAGGGCTTGTAAGGTGAGGGTTGTCCCCCACTTATATACATTATTTTGGCCTTATCACTAGTTGATGTAGTATCTACAACACTTCTCTTAGAATTTGGATTTAAGGTCTAACTCAACCCCATAAAACTTGCTTGCAAGGTGAGGATTACCCAAACCTTATAAGCACCGCTTAGGCCTTATCTCTAGTCAATGTGGGATCTCAATCCCGTAAGAGCCGCATCCTAGTGGCTGCACTCTACCATGTTAAACTCAGCCTTTCTGGTCAGCCCCTCCTTAGGTAGCCCTTTTTGGCATAGGGATGACCGCAATTAAGGTAACTTTCCAACAACTTCATAAGATGGAGGCATAAGGAACCATCTCTAAACCACTTAAGATTAGTAACACTGCTCTAAACAAAATGATTAACCTAAAACAGTATGCTTTTAAACAAGGGCCAAAGAATAGTTGTTTTAACTTTTGATGTATATGCCTTATCAAAGTGAATTCTTAAATAATATGTAGCCTCTGCAATCCATTAACCAAAAATGAAAGGAAAACTAGGGAGCAACTTTATGATATGCTCTTTGAATGCCTTTGGTGACTATTGATGAGTGATCATATAACAGGTTGTATAATTTATTTAGAGAATAAAAAAAAAATTTAATTTGATTATTTCAGTATTTTATACCCATTGATCAAGATGGTATTTCCGTATTTGTTGGAAACATTATGTGATCACTGTCGTAAAAAATTTACTAGTAAAGACTGCTCATGTACAGCATGTCCTTGTTGGCAAGGCTTATGGTATGTTTGGAGGCTTTTTTTGGGCTTAAAAGTTACTTTCAAGCTAAAGCTAAAATAAGAACTTCAAAAAAAAGGTAAAAGTTGTTTGGAAGTTTTTATCTTTTCTAACTTAAAATCTCTTTTTAAGTTAAAAGTTGTATGGTAATTTATTAAAACTAATTATCAAAATATATTTATAAACAAAAAAAATATTGTGTTAAATTAGTTTAATTCATATTAAATCATTTTTATGATAATAAAATTAAATTAAAATAAATATATTAAAAAATTGAAATTACTTCAATTAATAAAATTTTATTTCAGTGATAATTTGCAAACTAAAGTACAACTTATGGAAACTTTCTCAACAACAAAAATATATTGTTAAGCATAAGGATTTCAATGTTATGGGAACAATAAAAAAAAGCAGCATCATTATTCCACAGAAAAGCTGCAGGGGCACGAACATATAAGAAAGGAGGAAAAGAATTTATTTTAGAAAAAGAAATACATGAAAGATCGGTAGATGGGATTCGAAGGATGGTTGTTGCTAGAAAAGCTCCGCACAAGCTATAAAAAAGCTACTCCGAGGAGCTTTTTATAAGCTCCTTATTTTCGTCTTTTAGTCTTCAAAATAAGCTACTTATAATTTTAAGGACTTTTATATATATGAGTGTTTGGCCTAGCTTTTACTTTTAAGGAGAAAAAAAAGCCAAAATAAGCTGGTACAAACACCACCTTAGTGTTGAATCAATATAATTTTTGCGCAAGTTGGAATCAGGTCCTTCCTTCTTACCATTTGAAATTTGAAAAAATATTTCAGAATTTGAAAAATAGTCAATTACATAAATTTTATGAAGGGCTAAAATTGGATACTTAGGACTGTAAAATCAAGTTACTAGTATCGTAGATTCATATTATTTTTTATGAAGATTAATCTTTATGTACTTCCAATGTATTTCCCATTAGCCTTCTCTCTTTTGAATGCATGCTTTTGATTTTGGTTTGAGATGCCTTTTTGCTAAAATTTTCCCTGAAATGGTCTAGGATCTTCCTAATTATGCTCAGCATACCGTGCCAATTTTCTCTTTGCCGCAAGAGTGGCTATGGTGTGAATCATGGTGTGGTAATGCTACAAAATACAAGGCAAAAACCATTGATCTGTGCAACAATCCCATGACAAAAGAACCCAAACTGCAGGTAAATGTTTTTCTGTTTTAAGTTTTGTGTTCATGGAAACTTGTTTCCTATCGCAACTTATGTTTTTGCACTCCTCTTTGTCTTCTATGGCCATTTTTTTTACTACTTTATCTCGGAACATTAGGGTGCTAGACGAATAGTTTCTGAGTGGCCAGACCTGGATTTTGAGGCAAGAAGATTCACAGCACGAATCTTGGGCGATGATCAAGAATCAGAATCAATACTGCCCCCTAATCAATCCAAGAACTTGAATAGTGAAGATTCGTCAAATGAGGACATGGAATCCAGGGCTGAGTTATGAACAAGGGACAGATGCTGTGCAAGTTGAAATTTATTCAAGAAATCTATGATCCTTGCAGCAGTTTGTCGCCATGTAGCATCATGACTTCTTTCCATCTAACCAGTGCCCATCTGATATATCGGCATCCATATCCAAACACGAATATGACAACTTCTGAGTGCAATGGAGATTTGCACTCTCAGCTGCCCAATTCCAAGGTCTCAAAGGAGATCTTGATTAGAGTAAAATTTGAGTGAATTTGAATCATACCTTCAATTTGATGACTGTGGACATAGTAACCTATCAGGCCATCTAAATTCATTAATGTTATATACCAGCAATCAACCCCTCACCTTTTTTTTCCAGGATACTTGTTTAATTCAATGGGGAAGAATGCTGGATTTTGGGAATGTCAAGTATTACAGTGATTGTGTTAACTTGTTACAAGTTTGCTTTCAGCATCAACATAATTTTTGGTGATTATTCTTGTGTCTCCCACACTGGTAACAGACTGGAATATAAGAAAACCATGTTACTTTTGACTGAATTCTGTGTCTCTCAGCACCCCTAATTCTTTTAAGAATGTATTTTTCCTGCTTTTATGTCCAATAACTAACTGCGACTCTTGATAAACTTTGACTGAATTCTGCTAAATTTCTATGGTCTTATTTTATCATTTGTATAGCTATATAGCATTTTTCTGTAATTAATTGTCAGTTATGCACCTACAGGAATTTGTCAACTTCTCTTATCCAGTCAATTATCAATTTTTTACGGAAAATCAATTATTATCATATAATCACATCATATTATTAAGGCAAATTGCTAATCAATGTATTTGGAGTATTGATTAAGGAACTAAAAAAAGAAATTTTTTTTATTAGAATATGTAAAATTGGACTCTTCATAACTTTTTTTAGTTTTCCTATGATAATTACAATAAATATTTTTTATTTTAATTTTTTAAATGATTCTATCAATAATTGTATTATAATTTAACTTGAAGATAGATGAAAAGGTTTGACGTTAATATGCTATTATATTACTTAAATGGATTTAATGTTTTTATGTATTGTAAAACACGTTAAGTAACAAGACAAATATATAGGATAATAAAGTGAACTTCTACGTTAACAATGTCTGAGAATTAACTTGGTATACTACCTATCATTGAAGTGCAGCATTCTGATCAACCCAAGACTATTTTGTTATTAGCTCACTAATGTCTAATATTGGTCTCTCAGCAGTTTTAGATTTGGTCCTCTAGTAATTTAATTCACGAATTTGATTCTTTTATTTTGTAAAATCGTGCGTGTTACACCATGAAAGATGAAATACATTGTTGTTTTCATTGATCAATTAGAACATATCTAATAAGAACATGAGACGTGGCGGTCAATATCATTTGTTAATGGTCTCAGTTGTGGTTTGGAAGACTAATTGTACGATTTTACAAAATAGGAGAATCGAATTCATGAATTAAATCAGTGAGAAACCAAATTCAAAATTAAAGATAAACTCGGGGACTAAATTTACAATTTTGTCAATATTTTACTGCGAACTAAATCTTTTCTTTCCGTTACTTGTGTATCTGTCTAGATGTCATGATCCATTCGAATTCTTTTTCATTCATGATCAAACAATCTTGTACTCATGGACTTAAATTTGTGCAATTTTTTCTTATAAAAAACAGTTTTATTTCTATTCACTCACCCATTACTTTTTCTATACTTTCGCACTGTTTAAAATACTTTAATTTACATTCATAGTTTTATTAATAAAGAAATTATTTATGAGATGAAAAGAGACCCAATATAACTGTAGCATTCATAATGAAACAATATAATCTCTTGAAGAATAATCAAAAATTGATTATTGTTTATTCATAGTATAAAAAAGCAACTTTTTCAACTTATTGTAAGAGTAATTTTAATAAATATCTGTACATATTAAACATTATTAATTCAATCATTAAATTAAAAATTCTTATTCAATAGGTCAAATCTATAAATTTTAATATCATTTAAAAATTATCTGATACTTCATTATATAAATTTAGTGTAATGTATACTTTTAAAAATATAAATGAATGTTGACTATATATAGGAACATATCTAGTGAGAAAGTCATGTTTATATAAAAGTGAGAAGAAGAGTAAATCTGAATTATATAATTATAATGATTAAGATTTAATGTTATGTAAAAAGTTAAAAAATTATGATTTTTTTTATATAAAAAAACTCACGTGATTTATATATTTTGATCTTGATAACTTATAATAAGATTTAATAGTCAATATTTATCATTCTCACTTGTATAATGAAAAAGATTATCTTACTATCGAAAACGTGAGTATCTAATTTTGCAATTTTTGGTATATATGATGTGCGCATGAACTACAATTACAAGAATAAGAAATACCAGGCAACAGACTTCACAATGTTAAAGAAAAGAAATCATATATAAGATCTAGACAAGCCAATTGTGTGGACACCAACAAAAACAAATCTACATATGAATGTTGTTATAGATCATCTAAATAAAATGAATATGGTCTTAATTTATGTGTAAAATCGAATCAATTATACGTAGAACTAGCCACACACCTAGAACGACGATGAGTCAATATCAAAAATAACATCACTAATATACTTGAATACTCAGAACGAAAAAGAGATTATAAGTGAGGGAAATTTTCTTAATACAGGACTAATATCTATGAATATTTGATTTGGTTTCCTGCACCCTTAAAATCAGCTAAACTGTGGGAAAAAGCAATATATATAAGTGTTGTCTTTTCGGATAGAATAGTTTGATTTTGCTTTGGTGCATTGTCCTTTCGTTAAAACCGAGCCATTCAAATGGCTATTCTTAATGTGTGCAAGGATTTGGTGAAAATAAATCTACACGACAAAAAATCAGAGAAAATTGAAGTCAACCTTAAATTGTTATTCAAAGTGTGAACGTCAATAGCAAGAACATAATGCGAACATAATAGTCATTACAAAAACATTACATATATTAACAAAGACAAAGTTATTAAGCTTACCTCCATTAATATAATATTCATTTATCAGAAAATAATATATATATATATATATATATATATATATATATATATATATATATTAATGGGAATAAGCTTAACGATCAATTTAATTTTAATTAACTAAAAATTATATTAATGGGAATAAGCTTAACGATCAATTTTTTTTATTAGTATATGACATTAGACATTTGTTTCTAGTGAATATGAAAAGGACAAAAAAAAAAAAGCCGCAATGATTTTAAGTTTAATTTGAGGATCACAGTTGATATATTCATTCTTATTCTTCTCTACAGGATGATATATTATAATGATTGATTTAAAATTGAATTGGACTGATGGAACCATTCGATGAACTGGTTAGATGATCAGCAAGACCAGAGCCTCAAAGATCCAGTTAAAAACTGAATGTAATGGTCAAGATCGAACTAGTGAAATTGATAAAAACTTTTAATTTATTAAAAAAATCAAATGGTGAGTTTGATTTTAATCTAAAGCTCACAATGATGTTGCGGTAGCATTGTTGTACAACATGAGCACATATCGGTTCCATACCTTCGAAGTAGGTACTTTTGCATAGGTTGACTCCACAACTAATGTAAAAATTGAAAAAATTTAACATTTTGACACACATTTCTACGTGAATTTCATCAATTTTTTTTAAAATTTAATGCTTAGAATAATATGTTGGGAGCTAAAGGAGAAAGAAGAATCTCCTATCATTCTTATGTGCAAATTACTGCCATCGCACAGAACCTTATCATTCATTTGTGTTTTGAGAAAAACCAAAATGGACTACGCACCACATTTTTTAAGAATACCAAAACGAAAAGGTGCAGTGTGCTCGAGTAGAAGAGGTTGGGCCGAGAAGAAAGAGAAAATAAAAAATAAAAAAGAAGCCAAAGGGAAGCACTTTAAATGCAACAGCTAGCGAGCCAAATCAAAATAGATGAATGAGAAGCAGAATCTTAGCCAAAGTAGTTAATCTTTTATACTCCAACAAGTCGCAGAATCCAATCTAATACATACTGAAACCTCGATTCGATAGAATAACAAAAGAAGTAGAAAAACCATTTAGTACGAGAAATTGTATAGTTTTCATAATGCATATTTTTTAATAATGCTCTACATATGATCCACATTACTATATATTCTTAAGACTAGTTTCTTTTTTATTTGCCTCTTTCTCTCTCTTAACATTTGTTCAATAGGAATAAAAACTAATAGCAGCAGATTCCCAATCATCCTCTCCGCTCTATAGGAAACAGCCATAATTGCACCCAACAAACTTTCGCCATACCATTAAAAAAAAATAGAATCCTCTAAGCTACCCACTTCTTGATTGCTTAATCTCTTTTCAACTTAATCTTCCAATTATATAAATCTCCATCAACTTCCCTTCAACCTTTCATGATGAGTAGTTCTTCATGCACAAACTCTTCTGTCAATAGCTTCTACAACTTCCTCACTCAAGGACTCAATGAGCTTCACCAATCCTTCCTCTCCCATGACTTCATGTCAATCCAATTCATTTCAGACGTCTTCTCATCCCTCCAATCCTTCCATTCCCAGTTAACCATTTTGGTCCAAAGGCTTTGCTTGTCAGTTGGAGGAAAATGGCTGAATGAATACATGGATGAAAGCTCAAGGCTTTGGGATATCTGCCATGCATGTATTCAAATCGATCAGCCATTTCTGGAATGGAGAACTATTCCTCAACTGGCTCCAACATAGCTTCCTCAGTGGATGACTACCATCACTTGACTCATATTTGTCAGATTTTATCACTATCAGGTTTGAGAAAACTTACCAGGCATCTATTTCACACTTTTTTAAAATTTAATTTATTCAAATATTTTAATTAAATCGTAGTTGTTATTTTTGTGTGTGCAATAAATCATTACTCACATTTTTAACTCAATAATATAAAAAAATAATAAATAAAAATATTTAAGAATTAAATTATCCTTGATGCAATAACTATTATTAGTGTTTTTATTTTATTTATTTTTGCATCGAGGCATGATACAAGACTTTAAGTCAATTAGTTTTAGATTTTTCATTAATACAAACTTTATAACATTTGAATAATACATTGTAGTATTTCAAGAGATGTTGTTTTCCTAGGCGGTTTCGTACCGAAATTTGTTTACCTTTTCAGAATCTTAAAATATAAATTATGATTTTTATGTTTGGAATACAATTAATATGTCAGAAAATCATCAGACATCAATTTTATCTTGCATTTCTGCAAAAACATTCCTAAAGAAGGAGGCAAAAATCCAACTTTTCTGAGCGAAAAAAAATTTTAATTACATATTTTACATGAATATTTAATTTTCAGGTATTTTACACATTCTCACGAATCATGTTTTTCATGTACGAAAAAAATCCTTCCCTACCAAACACTCCTTAGGAACAATAGGTTGAGAAATTTAATTTCTCATGTTTGGTATGTATTTTAAAAAATAACATTCAAAGGAAAGGATACTGAATACATGGGAAGTGGGAAGAAAGGGGTGGAATGAAAAATTCACAATAGAAAAAAAGTGAGGAGTGGAAAGACAAAAAAATGGGTGGTGGTGGGGGAGGGGTGTGAATACTGAATACATGGGCCATAATATAACACACGTACTGGACTATAGATTGGAAACCAAATAGCCCAAGATGTAACTTCACCGTCGTAGTCACAGAACACTGTTTCACTGTATTACCCCAAAAACCGTAATGAAATGAAAGAAATTTACACTCATCAGCATTATTCATTTCATTTCAGTGTAGTGGTAACGTAACCTTACTTTCTCTTTCGTCGTCCACAACGTAAATTACCATTATAGTCCGTTCGTGCTTCCTCTGTTGTTGTGTTGTTCTGTTGTCTCTTCTCTCTCTCTCTCTCTCTCTCTCTCTCTCTCATCACTGCCATGTTCTTCGAATCCCGATCCCTCCTCTTCCCGCTCCTTTTCTCTCTCTTCCTTGCTTCCGCCTTCGCTTCAGAGTCAGATCACAAGGTAATTCCTCATTCCCCAAATCCTTTTCCCTTCTTTCTTTTCGATCTACAGTCTCTTTGCTGCATTGGGATTTGGATCTGCCTACCGCGTGCGTTTTTAGCTCTTGCTTGCACTCAATTTCAATCTCTTAGCTTCGGATTTTTTTTCACCTAGGTGTCTTTGCAATGTGGGTGTTTTCTGTTCATTGTTTGGCTTTTTCTCTGCTAATTAGATTCAATTTGACTTCTTTGTCCCCTTTTACTAGTTCATGATCTTGGATCATCTGTTTTTTTAAAGGTTATAATAATTAATGCTGAGCTAGTTTTGGGTTTGGAATTAAGCTTCAGGGGTTTTTGAAATACCGAGATGCTGTATTGTGTGACTTGTGACGTGGGAAGAGCTTACATTGTGATTAGGCTTGGGTACCTAGTTTGTTGTTGTTGTGTGCATCAATTGTCATTGAATACATAGAAGGGTCCATTAAGAGATGTGTGAAAAGAGGGTTGGCTGAAATTGGACAGAACAGAAAAGAAATTTTGGTGTTGTTTAGAAGTCTTTGGTTATAATTGTGCTATCTATCTGCACTATTTTCAGTATTGTGAAGATTGATGAGGAGAATTGTCGCCCTATCTGTGTACCCCATTTTTTAGATTCAAAGTTTTTAAAACAAGTTTAACAGTTACTAGTCATATATGCTGTCTGATAATTCTTTTTAGAACTGAAAAGGTTCCGATGAAAAAAAATTGATTTGTAACTAACTGAGTGTGTATGTACTATGTAGGATTCTCTGGGCGTGGTTGTAAATCAAATTCTACCCTAACATAAGAAGTTTTTAATGGTGGATCAGTTTGATTTAGAGTACTTAAGTAATGTTTAAGATCAGTGCATCATCTTATGAGTTGCATGCTTTTTACTCTAATAACATTGTTATCTGGTTCTCTGAATAAAACTGGCTTACTAGACAAAGAGTCTGGATTTTGATTTTCTAACATAAATTTGAGATCGAATTGATGTGGACACTCATTACATGTTTTGCTAGAAGGTTTAAAATATTGAGCTTTAAGCTTTGCCAATGTGTGGTGTCTTAATATTTCTCCCAGAAGACTATCATAGATTATATAATTGATTATCATTCAGTGAACTGAAAATCCGAAATCAAATTATAAATCATGTCAATAACTTAGTATATGTTGTTCTTCTCTTTTTCTTTGCATAGTAGTCAGTTTTATGATTCAATTCATGTATCCTTGCTTTCTCTGTAGATGTGGTTGTCTCCTTCTCAATATCTTTAATCAGTTGTAACGTTTATCCCAACCCCTATACTATATTTGTTATCCCAGAATTTTTCCCCACTGAGCTGGTGAAACAGATTAAAATATGTGTATTTCATCTGTAGTATCAAGTGGTGAACAGCTTCTGTTTTTAAACGGATGTATTTTATTTTGTTGCAGTATCAACATGATGAACAAGTTAACCTTTGGGTGAACAAAGTTGGTCCTTATAACAATCCACAAGAAACATACAACTATTACAGCCTCCCATTTTGTCATCCATCTAGTAGTGCTAGTGCTGCACACAAATGGGGTGGTCTTGGTGAGGTCCTGGGTGGCAATGAGCTCATCGATAGCCAACTTGAAATTAAGTTCCAAAGTATGAAGGTTTCTTTCGTACTATGTATTTAATAGAAGAGCTGTTGGATGGCAAAATGGCTTTAATGCATGCTATTGTTTTCAGGAAATGTGGATAAGACTGTCTTTTGCCAGATAGATCTCGATGAAGCAAAGGTGAAACAGTTCAAGGATGCAATAGAGAATAATTACTGGTTTGAATTCTTCATGGGTATGTTTTGCTTTGTTTGTTTCACTTATTACTATGATAATTGACAACTTATAGAATGATTGTACTTTCAAGAAATGTTGGAAGCTTGCAGAAAATTATTTCTTTGGTCATTACAGTAACATGAAGAATAAAATAAACACAACATCAAAATGTATAGCAGAAGCAACCAGAGAACACCTAAAAATATATGGAAATTTCCAAAATATCTTATGCTTATTCTATATAAAAATATAGTAAAAATTATATTATATATTATGATATTATATATATATATATATATATATATATATATATTAGTATCTTGCAAAAGGGTAATATTGTCATTTACATATATATTTTATATCATCTCCTAATTCACCTCAAACATAGCAAAGGGTAGCATAAATATCGTCTAATAGATTATTTGGTGCACATCAAACATTGAATAGTATAAAAGCTTATTATGGTCTTAGCCTATCCTATTCTTATCCAATTCTTATATTTTATCTTGTCTACCAAACAAGCCCTTATAGTTATTCATAAGCATTCTAGAATACTTTAGTAAGTGTTAATTTCTATATTATAGTCACTATTACAACTGAAAGTATTAAATTAAGAACTGTGTGAAGTAATTTCTTGAGTATTTTTCAATAACTTAGTGTTAATTAATCATCGATATTATTCTGTTTTGATTGTCATAATGTTGTGACTTGTGAGGATTTGTTCCAAAGGATGATCTTCCTTGTATGCTTTTAATTAAATAATTTAATAATTATTAAATTCTCTTTCTTTTTTAACTGAATTACTTACTAGCATCTGTTCTTATTTCTTTTGGTCTGCTATGTGATGCACTAAACACAAGTTCAGATGATCTACCTTTGTGGGGTATGTCCAGAACTGCCTCTTCTTCTTTCTCTTTATTTGATATGATTTTGTAGTTTTGTACTTCACATGTTAGTCATTTATCTAACACTTCCTTTTTCATTTTAAGGATATGTTGGTGAGTTACATCCTGATAAGAACAGTGATAATGGCAAGCATGTCATTTACACACACAAAAACATTATTGTTAAATACAACAATGATCAGGTTAGAAGTTATTTAAATATCTTATGCTATCTTATGACAGGTTATGGAATCCTTGAAGTTTCATATTAAGGTCTGTTTCCTTGCAGATTATTCATGTTAATCTCACTCAGGATATCCCAAAGCCTTTGGAAGTAGGAAAACATTTGGACATGACATATTCTGTCAAATGGGATTCTACCAATGTCACTTTCGGGCGTCGCTTTGATGTCTACCTGGACCATCCTTTCTTTGAGCATCAGGTACAGCTTTGCTTTTAAAATTGAAATGGTGTTGTTTATGGTTTGGTGAATTGCTATGTATTCATCCATGTTGGTCCTACCATAGCTCTGCCACTGAGAATTTTGCTCCTTTGTTTTCTTTTTCCCTAGATTCATTGGTTCTCCATTTTTAACTCTTTCATGATGGTCATCTTCCTTACTGGTTTGGTGTCAATGATATTGATGCGAACTCTGAGAAATGACTATGCAAAGTATGCTCGGGAAGATGATGATTTGGAAAGTCTGGTGATGGTTTCGTGACTTTTATCTTAATTATTTGTGGAATATGAATCCTTTCTTACTAGATAAAGCATTGTGGTTCTAATTGTTGAATATTTGGTCATTTCTTCCATGCTTACAGGAGAGAGATGTTAGTGAAGAATCTGGCTGGAAACTTGTGCATGGTGATGTTTTTCGGCCTCCTCGCAACTTAGTTATTCTTTCAGCTGTTGTTGGCACTGGTGCTCAACTTGCGTTGCTGGTTCTTCTTGTCGTCTTGTTGGCTATTGTTGGGATGTTGTATGTTGGGTATGTGCATAACCTTCAACTGACTGAAACATAAGTTTGAATAATGAATTCATTGGAACCTAGTTGCGTACTAATGTTACTAAATGTAATAAGCATGTGGCAGTGCTTGCACAGTTGGCTATTTCTACTTCATACTAGTTGGAACACTTTGTGTTGTTTGTTCCTTTCTCTTTCGTTGATTATCATGTAAGTTTCCTTAATTGCTTGTCTCAGGCGAGGAGCCATTGTCACTACTTTCATTGTGTGTTATGCTCTCACATCTTTCATTTCTGGTTATGTGAGTGGGGGGATGTACTCACGAAATGGGGGTAAGTATCTTCTTTAATTTTCTGTATATTCGCTCCAAGTATGTTTGGGTGGCTTTGTCTCAGTCTTCTCTTTTTGGTTTTGAATGATTATGCAACTAATTTTTATGTTTGTTAGGTAAACACTGGATTAAATCCATGATCCTTACAGCTTCTCTGTTCCCATTCATGTGCTTTGGAATTGGATTTATATTAAACACAATCGCTATATTCTATGGGTCTCTAGCAGCAATTCCATTTGGCACAATGGTGGTTGTATTTGTCATTTGGGCTTTCATCTCTTTCCCCCTAGCACTTCTTGGCACAGTTGTTGGAAGAAACTGGAGTGGTGCTCTGAATAATCCCTGTCGTGTAAAGACTATTCCTCGTCCCATTCCTGAAAAGAAGTGGTACCTTACACCCTCTGTGGTTTCTCTGATGGGAGGACTGCTACCCTTTGGCAGCATATTCATTGAAATGTATTTTGTATTCACTTCCTTCTGGAATTACAAGGTGAATCACAGCACTACTATGACTTGTTTCTGTGATAAAGTTTCTTTTTCACTTATTGGTTTGGTTATAAAAGTTATTCGCATGTCATAAGAGCAGAGCATTATCAAGGAAAATAATCCTTGAAACTGGTCTTTTTAAGTAAAAAAATGTGTATATTTTAGTGGAAGCCAGGTGAACCTTCACATTGGCTTATATATTTTTTCTCTCTTTGGCATACAGGTGTACTATGTGTATGGCTTTATGCTGCTAGTCTTTCTGATTCTTATCATCGTTACCGTTTGTGTGACAATTGTGGGGACATACTTTTTGTTAAATGCTGAGAACTACCACTGGCAATGGACTTCTTTCTTTTCAGCTGCCTCAACAGCTGTTTATGTGTATTTGTACTCAATATACTACTTCTATGTGAAGACGAAGATGTCAGGCTTCTTCCAGACCAGCTTTTATTTTGGATACACTTTGATGTTTTCTCTTGGACTAGGAATTCTATGTGGTAAGTCTTCTTCAATTTGATTTAGATTTTCACCCTGCTTATGTGATTGGATATCTTATCGTGTGCTGATTAAGCCCCACTTCTTTCTATTGTCCTGAATTGGGTTATAATTTATCTTTAAATGTGCAGGAGCTGTGGGTTTTCTTGGTTCAAATTTGTTCGTGAGGAGGATCTACAGAAACATCAAGTGCGATTAAGGTTTTCTGAGTCAGACCTGAGCACTTCCATAGGTTTGTTGCTGAAGACAATAAATTTTTGGAGGAAGCCTCTGGTCATGTGTGGGGAACCTAACAATGTTTACAGGTAGAATCCACAGGGTTTTGAGAATGAGGATGTATTATTTTTCTATATTGGGGAAGCCCTGAGATTCTTTCCCCGGCTGTAATTGATTGTCTTCATAATTTTAGATAAGTAGTACAATATTCAACTCTTGTGGTTACTGTTTCATCCCCTTATAAAATAGGGGTCCCTTGAAGGACTGATGTCTAATTCCCCAACATGGGTTTCAACTATTCAATATATGTAAAGAGGGGATGAAGTCTCGGAAATGAATTTTGTATGAACATCTGAATATCATTCTTATCTGCTTCCTTAACTTTTAAATGATAAATAATGTTTGTAGTGTCTTCACCGTTTAGTTTATTATTTTAAGATTAACAATGGTTCGACCTCGTTGCTGCCGCGACAACTAGAGTTGCTATCTGAACTTTGTGGAGCTCATATGTATGTAATTCCCTACCTGTTACTGAAATGGAGTTTTGAAAACCATTCAAGTAGATAAACCTCTTGCATCCAATGGCTATAAACTTGTTTCAGAACCATACAAAAAACTTGTTCCATTTGAACATTTATGATATAAGGGCTGTGCCAACCACAATCTGAGTGGTGATAGAAGAGATAATAAAGCAACGCGTACAACGCTGCCACGTGGCAGATAGGGTTGGATGCGTGCCAACCACAATCTGAGTGGTGATAAAGGAGAAAATAAAGCAACGCGTACAACGCTGCCAAGTGGCAGATAGGGTTGGATGCAACTTCAGGTCGTTACGTGTTGCAAACACACTACTTCCACAAGCTCACACCCTTAATAAGTTGTCACAAAACACAAACCTAGTGCATAGCATATTCCAGTGTTTTTCATTTCATCGTGCATTCAATGGCCACCACAGCAGCTCTATCCGGAACCATGGTGAGCACCTCCTTCATGAGGAGGCAACCTATGACCACCACAAGCCTAAAGACATTCCCCAACGTTGGTGAAGCTCTTTTTGGTCTGAAAAGTGGACGAGGTGGTCGTGTCACTTGCATGGCCTCGTACAAGGTGAAGCTCATAACCCCAGAAGGAGAAGTGGAGTTTGAATGCCCAGATGATGTTTTCATTGTTGACAAGGCAGAGGACGAAGGCATTGAACTTCCCTACTCGTGCAGGGCCGGTTCTTGCGTTTCCTGTGTTGGCAAAATTGTGGAAGGTAACGTGGACCAGTCAGATGGTAGCTTCCTTGATGATGAGCAAATAGATAGTGGCTGGGTTCTCACCTGTGTTGCTCAACCTAGGTCAGACGTTGTCATTGAGACACACAAGGAGGGAGAGATCGAATGATCAATATATATATATATGATGTAATCTTATCCATTGCTGTTCTAATTCTATCTATATCTTGGATTTTTTATTTTGTTATAGTGATTTGGCATATTTGTGACAAATAGTGAGTTTATTACTTTTGTCATATTTGTGAAAACAAGTGAAATTGTTGCACCTTAATTCATTAGTTTGGTGATGCTTTTCTTACTGTTTATGCACAATAGTTTTTCTTGATCTTTTTCTTTCCTCTTTGATGGATCCGGGCAGAATAAGAGTAATTTTAATTTTTCAACTGGCAAGTAACATGACAAGCCCAATTGTAATGTTTTGTGTATGGCTTTTGATAGTAATTGAACAAAATATGGGTGAACCATATCTGTGATAATTATTAGCAAGAGAAGACAGGAACAATATTAATATATTCTTTCAATTAATTCACATCTTCTCACCATATTATTATTATTTCTTTTGTCATACAAGACTAATTAATTCATACTTTTTAAAAAAAATTAGTTGATTTAGTTAGTGACAAAATTTGTCCACAATTTTGAACAAATGAGGATATATAAACAAAAAAAAAATTGAAAAAAAATAAACTTGTGTGACAATTTGTCATAACCTGACAAGTTAATAAGTTGTTACCTGACCCCAAAGACTAAAATAAATAAAAAAATCTTTTAAGGATTTAAAATCAAAACAGAGGGAAAGGACTGAAAATTATGATGGCCAAAATATGGAAGAGCAAGAGAGAGATGGGAATAAAAAAAGTAAGTTGATAAATGTGATAAGTTATTTAAAATGATAATAAAATATATGAAAATGACTAAAAATTATAAAGGAAGAAAAGTTTAAGGAGAAAAAACATTTGTCAGGATGATAAACATAGATTAATCTTTTTCCTTTTCTTAAACATTTCCATGTGTATAGGAGAGAGAGAGGGGTAACCAGAAGAAAGCACAAAGTTCATTGGTTCCATGCAAAATGTCTCCAATCTCTTGGTCTCTCCATCAGCTTCCACCTCACCAATCTCTTTCTTTTTATATTTTTCTATAATTTTTTTCTCCCATGCATGGATTTCGTTTGGAATATGCCAATTCAGGAAATGAAAAACCAAGAGAGAGATGGGTTCCAAACTTCTAATTCCACGAGATTTGCCACCATTTTCGGCCTAAGAAACCTCTCTCCTGCTTCTTGTGGACGTGGTGTTGGACCATGCTCTGAACTGCAACATTGTTACATGAATCCATATACACACAAATTTCTTTTCTTTTCTTTTCCCTTTTTTTACTTTTATTTCTTGTCATTGGCTTCTTCTCCAGGTAATCGTTTTTCTTCTCCTCTCTTTGTCAAAGAGACTGGAACCTCTGAGAATTTGTTGAAGAGGCATGTTTTCCTTACAACCAAAAGATGATGATGTGAAATAACTGAAAGGATCATAAGGTGATCAACATGCATGTTATATTTTTTTGAAACTATTTTCCATAATGCTTTAAGCATCTTGAATTTGGATTTTAGCACCTGAAAACAAAGTGTTCTAATTTAGAAAACATGCATCTTTTTTGAGTTCTCAGGTTGAAATGGATTGTCATGGTGGTATTTCCCAAAGCTCTCCAAACAGGGAGTATGAAGGCCTTAATGGACCGGTTTTCTTACATGGTGACTTGGATCTGTTGATAATAGAAGCCAAGTCTCTTCCAAATTTAGATTTATCCAGTGAAACAATTAGAAAATGCATCACTATGGGCAACATGTGCCACCCTCCATTTATAAAAGGACTAAAGACACACTCTGGAAAAGACAAGATGATAACTAGTGACCCTTATGTTTCTGTATGCATTGCTGGGGCTACCATAGCTCAGACTAGAGTGATTGCTAACTGTGAGAACCCTTTGTGGGATGAGCAGTTTATTGTGCCTGTTGCTCACCCTGCTCAAAAACTTGAGTTCCTTGTGAAGGACAATGATATTCTTGGGGCTGAACTCATTGGAGTGGTGGAGATACCTGTTCAGAAGATAATTGCAGGAAATACTGTTAATGATTGGTTTCCCATCATTGGTCAGTACGGAAACTGCTTAAAACCTTATCCTGAATTGCATATTTCTGTTCAGTATAGGCAAATTGGAGTGAACCGTTCAGAAAGTATTAGTAGTGGGGATGGAAAAGCCTTAGGAGTTCCTAAAACATATTTCCCTCTCAGGAAAGGAGGGAGTGTGACTCTATATCAAGATGCACATTTACCTGATGGTATGCTACCTGAAATTACACTTGAGGGTGGAAAAGTGTTTCAGCATAATAAATGTTGGGAGGACATATGCCATGCAATTTTGGAAGCTCATCACCTGATATACATTATAGGATGGTCAGTTTACCACCCAGTGAGGCTGGTCAGAGAGGCAACAAAACCATTGCCTTCTGGGGGAGAGCTTTCACTTGGAGAGCTGTTGAAGTACAAGTCACAAGAAGGGCTCCGAGTGGTTATGCTGATTTGGGATGACAGAACTTCACATGACAAGTTTCTTTTGAAAACAGTAATTCTCATTACCCTGATCAGAAAAATAAACATGATGTCTATTGATTTCCTCATCAAATTCTAGGGAAGTTAGTTTTTTATTTGTCCTGAATTATTGCACTGCTTTCCAAATAAATTCATGATATTACTTTCATACCATAAAGTAATACAAAGTAAAGTTCTATTTAGGATAAAATTGGGTGGGTTCTGAAGTAAAAGATAGTGGTGATGTATCTTCTTTACGGGGGTGGATTTGCTTAGACTATCTTGTATATGCACCATTAACATTCAGTGATGAGATGCTAGGCTTTTAAGATTCCTAAAATATAAGGTTTAGCAGATATTTCCTTCATTAGGGATTATTGTAATGTAGATATGGTTGCATAAAAACTTTGTACTTAATCCTGTGTCACTAAGATTTAAAATTAATGTACATTATAATATTTGATTTTCTTGATTGCAGGATGGTGTCATGCAGACTCATGATGAAGAAACTAAGAAGTTTTTCAAACATTCTACTGTTCATTGTGTGCTATCTCCACGCTATGCAAGCAATAAGCTCAGTATTTTCAAGCAACAGGCACGGAGTTCTTGCATTTGAGTTTAGAATTGTGTTGGATAAAGATACTAGCTATTTGATGTCACCATCAATGTCATTATTTCTTAACTGGAAGACTTACATTTAGTAGTAGTCATAGATATAACGAGGTCATGTTGTGTACTTAGCTAAAACTTAAAACAATACTAATTTGATTGAATCATTTGGTCCAGGTTGTGGGAACCCTCTTTACGCATCACCAGAAATGTGTTCTTGTAGACAGTCTAGGTTCTGGGAATAATAGGAAAATAACAGCTTTCATTGGTGGTTTGGATCTATGTGATGGTAGATATGATACACCGGAGCATCGGCTTTTTCGTGATCTAGATACAGTCTTTCATAATGATTTTCATAATCCTACATTTCAAGTAAGTGTTTATTGTAAACATTGAAGAATTCACAAGAATAAAGCATGCCTTCTCTTTTATTATACTACTAGGGAATTTTATAAAACATATCTTTATGTGCATACAGTGGAATAAAGATAATAATACCAACTTCTGGCTTTTTCTGTGTGCTGATTTTTGTCAACAATAATGACGACAAGAAGCGAGAGCCTTACCAATGGGGTAGGGTTGGTAAATAGATTAAAGAATGATGCTGTGCTCTAAACAAAACCAAATTTTTATTTCTGATTTTGCTCGAGAGTTTTTCAAAATCTTCTTCTTTGTCTGTTAATTTTGATAAACTTCATTTGCTAGATTATCTGTTGATCTTCAATGTTGCCTTATATGGTGATTTTGCCTTATGAGAGTGTTCATATGTCATTGTAAAATCAATTATGTCAATGTTTATCTTCTATACACATAGTATATGCTATGGTTTTTTGATATTCACGGTGATGGGTGAAAGTGAGAAGGAAAACAAATGCACACATCAGCACCAAATAAAGGAGAAAAAAATATCATAAGGGAATTTGCTGAAATTGTGTGCTATATGACACAGTTACATTCGAATTCATGTGCACCAAGGCAGCCATGGCATGACTTACATTGCAAAATTGAAGGTCCAGCAGCATATGATATATTGACCAATTTTGAACAAAGATGGAGGAAGGCCAAAAAATGGCGCGACTTCAGGCTCAAAAAGGTGACCAATTGGCATGATGACGCTTTGCTAAGGCTAGACCGGATTTCATGGATTGTCAAACCTTCTCCTTCTTCCAACGGCGATAAATCTGTTCATGTAACCGATGAAAATGATCCCGAGAGTTGGAATGTGCAGGTATGGAAATATGTTGATAGAATCTGTGATGTACATGTGCCCCTGATAAAATCAAGTAAAGATTATGAACTAGAATTTGCATTTAATACAGATATTTAGGTCCATAGATTCAGGATCTGTGAAGGGATTTCCTAAGGATGTTGACAAAGCTAAGGCTCAGGTGAGAACAAGGTTGTACGTGATGCCCCTTTATACTACGAGTTCTTGTTATTTTCATTACCTTCACATTGGGGTGTGGTTTCAAGTTATATTGAGATAAATTAGTCCTTAACTTTTAATATTAATTTGTTTCAGAATCTTTTTTGTGGAAAAAATTTGAAAGTAGATCAAAGCATCCATACTGCTTATGTGAGAGCAATAAGATCCGCTGAGCACTTTGTATATATTGAGAATCAGTATTTTTTGGGCTCCTCCTATCATTGGCCTTCATATAAAAACAATGCAGGTAGATAAACTTAATTTTCCAATATCTTCAACTTTATAAGGCATTGCTAGTTTTTGCGTTGTTACAAAATCAAATTCTGGCCTTTAGGTAATGTACCTATATATATGCCACAGACCCAGAAGATATAATTGTGTATCTATGAAGGAACAAACATGGCAGGTTAGTGGGAGGCGCATGAATATACAACAAATCATTTGCATATTAATCCTGTTAAGTGTCACTATCCAAGATAAAGACTTGGCATTAGAGGGAGTTTTGGATGTTAATAGAGGAAGTTGAAAATTGAAAGAAGGATACACTTGTTTTTTTCAGTACAAGTCAATAAAGTCTATGGTTCGTGCGAGAGATAAAAGGAGGATATAAAGACACAAGTTTACAACCTTGCATTCGTTTCCATGTTAGATTTCTTAATCTTAAGAGTTTATTAGGTAAATATGGTGTGCACCAAAAGGTGTTTGAAGGGTTTATTATTGCTTTATTTTTTCTTTTTGTAATATTGTTTTCAAATGCCTGCATACATTATACAAATTCATATTTATTGCTAACATTTAAGGGAAATATACCACTCTCCTGATCCTAAGTTTCAGTAGCATTTGAATATTAAGTCAATTTGAGAGGTACACATTGCTGTAGTTTTTACAAATACACTGCAAGTGTAAGGTTTTTATTTCTTATCTTAACAGGTGCTAACCACTTGGTTCCCATGGAGTTGGCTTTGAAAATTGCTGGTAAGATCGGTGCAAATGAACGTTTTTGTGTATATATAGTTATACCAATGTGGCCAGAGGGTGTTCCAACAAGTGCTGCTGTTCAAGAAATATTGTTCTGGCAGGTCAGACCAATTTCTATTCGGTATATTCCCTTGTTAAAATTTGCAGATGAACATTTTCAGTACTTTTCATGTGAGTCAGTCTAAATTAGGAAGTCAGTTTGGTAGAACATGTTTGTTCCACAAACTTATATATTATTACCTAGTAATGGATATTCTTTGAGGGAAACTAGTGCAATGTGGTTAATGAAAATGTTCTAATAATCCACAATCACTGCAAACTTAAAAGTCACATGCAACAGACTTATTGTCATTAAAATTCTACTATGTACCCCAAAAAAATCAACAAAAAAATTCCTTCAAACTGTTCTACTGCCTTCCTAAATCATTTTTTCGTTCAATTTATATATTGGCATACACTTATTTTTTTCTTTCACCTTCAATTGGTTGAAGAAAATGAACTCACAAACCATAAGGGGAAGGATGAATTTGGGGGTTTGACATTCCCAATATTTAATAGATGTACATAACATAAGTGACACAAATTTATGGATATCGTTGAGAAGCCTGGAATTTTGTTAACGAGTTGTCCTGAATTATGAGGCCTGTTTTTTATGTACCTCCTTATAATGTAAATGGATTTATGGAGTCGCAAGTTAGAGTAAAAATACGGATGTTCATTGTTTCAATGTTTGAGACTCATTGTCTGTGATGTAGGTCACATTAGCTGAACCACAATAATATATGTATGTGTATTCTTTTCTTATTATCTCTGTCTTTTTCGTTTATTCTTTGGCATAACAAATATGATTGAGGTGTACTTATCACAACCCTTGTATTTGAAATTTGGATGACTATAGGGACAGACAATGTCTATGATGTACAAGATTGTAGCTGATGCCCTTGAAAAAGCAGGACTTTCTTATCAGTATCATCCACAAGATTATCTCAATTTTTACTGCCTTGGAAAGAGAGAACCACAATCCACAAATATTTCACCAACACCAAATCCATCTGAAAACCGCGCTTTGGTATGCTAAACTAAACTACCCTTGTGTTTCCATATCCAAATTATGCATTGCATTTTGTTTGAAATACTTATTGAACAGCACTTAGAATTTCTTGACCTGCTCATTATGAAAACACAAGCAGTTAATTCCTGTCACAATAATGCCTTCATCATTCATCAAAATAGTTATTGCAACATTTGAATTCTACAAATTGATAAGAACTTCGATAATAGGTTGTGCCTGTTTTACCTTGTGTACAAAGGCTTAGGTTCATAATGCAGAAAAAATCCTGCAACAACTTATAATTTATTAGTTATTACAGCATAAATTTTTTTCTAAAAATAAACAACTCAAAAATAGGTTTAATACCACCTGTGCTCCATTAAATTTAAAATTTTACATTTTTGTCTGTTATATTTTTAAAATATATTATTTTGATATTTTTTTATTTTTCATTTAAAACATTTAATTTCATTAGTGTTTTAAAATTTAAAATAATTATTGTTAAATTTTAAAACAATTAATTCAATACAGTGCCGATTTCTAAACGTTCTTATCTTTATTTTATTTATAAAAAAAAAATCCTAATCTCTAACCTTTTTCCTTTCCTAAACACCAACAACCATCCAAACCCCCTATACCCGCCGCCGCCGGCACGCACCACAGCCAACTTCACCAATTCCGTTGGCAACCCTAACCCCCTATACCCGCCAACAACTATGAACACAAGAACAACCATGAAAACAAAACAGAGTCAAAAAGGTTGCAAAAGCATGAGCGATTGAAGTTCAAATTGGAACGTGTGTGGGAGAAAAGCTTAGATCTGAAACAAAGAAACTCAGATCTGGGAAAAAGAATGCTCAGATCTGAACAAAAAAAACTTAGATCCTGTACGTTTGGTTGCGTTGTTGCTTCATCCGGCAGCCGAGGATGTGCTGCAGCTCTTCACGGTCGCGCTCGTCGTTGGTGACGAACAAGCTGCGGAGAATGGATCGAACGACGGGACAATCGTCGTAGGTACAGCAGACAGCGCGGAGGGGGAGTAGTAGACGAAGGTGATGGCGCGGTCGGAGTCTGTCGGAGGCTCGACGACGGAGGTGGCGACGCTGGTTCAGATTGGAGGATGATTTGGATGTAATGGATTGGGATAGCTTTGGACGCACCATTGCCTGTCTCATCTGTTTATAATTTTTAGGCTTAATGTTTCGTGCGCGTAGAGGGCTAAGAGCACGGCTTCGCATCCGGCCTGGGGATTCTGGTCGGCGACGAGGGAGAGGTTGTTGTCGCCGGCGCCGGAGGAAGGAGGAGATGTGTGAGTAGATGGTGTTTTATTTTTTGGTTGATTATAATTTTTAAAATATTAAAGATAATGATGATTTTTAGTTAAATTAATTATTTTAAAATTTTAAAAATTAAAGAGTTCAATATTTTTTTAAAATATTAAAATGATACATTTTAAAAATATAAAAGATCAAAATTAAAATTTTTAAACTTAATGTTTCAAAATAAAAATTAATAAATCAAAAGTAACATTAAACTTTTTATAAATTATTGTTTAATTTTCTTTTTGTTTGATAAAATTAACTTATAAGTTGTGTTTAAAGTTGGAAACTTATAAACTCCTCATTTGAGTTAGAAGTGTTGGATATTACGAAATAAATTCTATCATAAAATAATTGTCATTTTAATAATTTTCAAAAACTATTTATTATTTTTCATCATCAAAATTATATTTATTAATTAAAAGATCGAACATGTAAATAAAAAATAAGAGTACACTAATAATATTTTGAAATGATTCAAAAAGATTTTTATTGGTAATTACAGGATTAAAAAAAGAAAAATAAAATATTGAAAATATATTGTTGAAAAAGTGTGTTCATTCAAATGATATATTCTATATTTTTATTGTATAGATTTGATTGGTCGTGTGAAATAGGTTCCACTTTTCCTAAATAACGGTGAGAATGACTTTTACATCGGATCCTCTAGCAACAATACGGCGTCGTTTGAATTTCCCGCCAACGCCACCCTAACCCCCGGGAAATTCAACGGCAAAAACTACTTGTAATGGGTTCAAAGACCAAGGTCTCCACGACCATTTAACGAAGAAACCCAGCGAAATCCCCGAGAACGAAAAGGACCATTGGATGAGAATCGATCACCAACTCGTTCTTCTCTTGTGGCATTCAATTGATCCCAGTTTATTGCTTCACTTTCGTTCTTATAGAACGTGCTTCGATGTCTAGCATAAATTCCAGTTTAATGCCATTTCTTCTCTTTAGGAAATAATTATAATAATCATTGCCCTTAATAGGACACTGTCAAGACTAGTTATCACTTAGGGTCCTTGAGAGCTTCTAATTAGGCTAAACTAAACTACCACCCTTTTGTATTGATCATATAGATATTTGGAGTTCTCTCTTAGGGTATTGGTATTTTATTACTTTTGAAAGCTTTTAATGAAAGATTATTTAGATTATTTTGGGGTTTATGCTACAAAGAACTAGCAAACATTTATGTCTTATATCCGAAGACATGCAAAGAGATGTTTTTATGTCGCCAGCAGAAGAAGCCCAAGCTCACGGAATTGTAGATCTTGTAGCCGTTAAATAATAATAAAGTGTTGGTCTGGGATTGTGTATCCCTAATTTGTAATTGGATTGTGTATCCCCAGGGTTCTGTCTTGAGCTAATTCAAACTAATCAATTGTAAGCATTACAGTGGTCATGGTCATGTCTGGCTACATGTAAGTATTAAAATCTCCCCATAGTGCATGATTGAATAATGGGTGGTCTGTCTTACCCATTCATTACCCACCTATGTTTGGACAAAGCACTTAATAGAAATTACAACATAGTCGAAGTTTGAATTCCAAGCACCAAATCTTGATGAATCCTTAACAAGTCCTGGAAATCACATGTCTGGGAGGTCAAGTGCATCTAAACATAGCAGTGAAGAAAATTGGCATATAATAATGTGAGATTCTTACTTATAAATGGTTTTTATGTAAGCCAAATCAAGTTTCATACATGTGTGACGAGTAATGAGCAACATGGCTCCTTCTCGTCTAGCAGGAATGAAGTTGGTGGAGATTAAAGTCCCAGCCTTCATATCTATATCTGTGTGACTTATTAGCATAAAAGTTAACTTAAACATAATCAAGATTGCAAGTTTAGAGTAACTTAAATTTATAAAATGTTTATTGGTCTTCTGGATCAAATTCCTTAGATGGAAAATACAACTTCAAAAAGGAAGAAATAAAAGAAAATATTTCCTTCTGATTTTATCATTTTCAACATTTCACACAGATATTCCATAAGTTTGTATTAGTCTTGTCGATGAGACTGTCAATGAAATATATGCCTAGTGCCAAATGATCTGGATTATCTGTCAAATGAATATTTACTTAATTTTGAATAAATTATAAAAGTGTGTCAGCATTATATAATGGCCATTACATATTTACATTTGAGAAGTAATCAGTTGGTGCATGCAGTTCCATTTGCAGACTTTTTCTGTTTATGTGGTGATAGTTTATGATCTTATTGTTATTTTTTCCCTTTCTATAATCAGGTATCAGTTAAAAAATTCAGACGTTTTATGATTTATGTTCATGCCAAAGGAATGGTAGTTGATGACGAATACGTAATTATTGGATCAGCAAACATTAACCAGAGATCCTTAGATGGTTCAAGGGACACAGAAATAGCTATGGGTGCCTATCAACCAAAATATACATGGACAGAAAAGAATGCTCATCCACGTGGCCAGGTTTGAAGCTCCAGCTACGTTTGTTAATGAACTAGAATAGTTGTACTAGCTAAGAAATGAGCATATTAATCTAAGATAAAAGTATATATATATATATATATAGCACATATTGCAAACACACGAAATAATTAGACACGACCAAAAGAAAGTTAATTAACTAAATATTTATGTGTGTGTGAAAGTATAATCTTGAGGTTCCAATCTTTGTATCAACCCAAAGTGTTATAAAGCCAACCCACCATTAAATAGTTTATATCTTTTGGATGAATCATGCATGCTATTTTATTAGAATAAATCATTGTAAGCATAATTGATGACACCCTCTCATACTAGTGGACTCGTAGCATAAACTCAGATCAGTGAATAGGTCTTGGTTATGTAATTTCATCTTTTCTTTTCTCAGTAATTGGCAATTCCCTCAACGATTGTGTTGGTGTAGGTGTATGGATACAGAATGTCACTGTGGGCTGAGCACCTTGGCAGTCTTGATCATTGTTTTGCTGAACCTCACAACCTGGAATGTGTCAGACATGTCAACAAAATTGCCAAACGAAACTGGGACATATATGTGTCTGAGGAAGAGAATCGGATGAGGGGACACTTGATGCAATATCCAGTTAAGATCAGCAGGGATGGAAAAGTCAGTGCACTTGATGATTATGAATCCTTTCCTGATGTTGGTGGCAAAATTCTTGGATCACCAAATTCACTTCCGGATGCATTAACCACCTGATTAACCAAAGTCTTAGAATATTCGCCTACAGATATATATAGCCGCTAAGAATTGCAGCTCAAAAAATTGGTAATGATGGTAAAGCCAATTTATATACACTTAAAATTACCTTTTGTATGTAAATTTCTGTATTTGATAGTGAGTGCATAGATCTCTTTTAATATATATATAGGTGCGAGTATGGGACTAGTTGAGTACTAGACTAGTAGTACTCGTTCCTGCATCCATCCCATTAAATTTTGTGGTAAATAGCCAGACCCTGATCTGTTCCCATTGAGCGGGTATCCATAGAGTCTGGATATAATATCTATCCCTAATTGTCATATAAAAATCTTTAGACTGACAATGTATCAAAATAAAGCTCTAAATGAAAGTAGTACAATTTAAATTTGTAGCTAGTATGAACTAGATGTATCGAGGGCTTTTGCTACTCATAATCGACGTGTCTGTACATTAGGGACATGTAAGTTTTTGTCTCACGCAACTGATTAAAAATGGATTTCAGCCTTCCTGCACAGTTATATTTACCGTTGTGGGAACAATAGATACATTATGGTCAGAGAACAATCAAGAGGAAGATGGAGCTTGGAGCTTGGAAAATATAGATGATGTGGTCACATTCTGCATGAGTGCTCTAATTTCCTAATTGAGTCTGCTTTTGACGTACTTGGTTGGCTGGTGCATTGAGTAACATCTATAATGTGGTAGCATATGCACATGTATAATGCCAGGGGTAAGCAGAGCAGTAGATTCAGTTGATGCATGAAATGTATTTTTTGGATCATGGTTTTTCCTTTCACGTGTAGCAATTTTAATTTAGTTGCTAGTTTGGTGGCTTTTTAATATACGGGATGAAGATGAGGAATGGAAAAAGAGTTGGGAACTTAAGATATTCTTGCTGCATAATACATGACATCATTGATTATGCATAACATACAGTTCTTGTATTTCTGTCCCCTATACTGTAAATCTGTAATCTAGATATGATTTTCATTCAATTTGAAGAATTTGAAGTTGTTAAGTTGGGATTTAAATCTTTGTCGCGATTCCTATCTAATGTTCAAAATTCAATGTTATTTTACATGAATGAGATTCAATATGTTTCTTTCAACCAAGGAATTATCTTATATAAGAGAGTATTCTTAACATTTTTCTCTTAAATAAAATTGAGTTAATTTTAGATTTGGTTCCCTTAGTTTGGATTATCTATGGTTTTGTTTCTTTAAGGTTTTTCAAGTCAAATAAAGTTTTTCTTTTTTTAAAATTAAGCAAAGTTGGTCTGTTCATTTTATTTAAAACCCCTTTTATATTTTTATTTAAAATATTTACATCAATTAAATTGTTTGACTTTTTTTCCTAAATTCAACAAGTTTTACTTAAAATAACTCAATTTTCCTTCTTTAATCCTAATTTTACAATATTTTTTGTTCAAATTTTGTCATGTTTCTACTAAATCTTAATTATTAAATGTTTAATCATTTGTAAATTCCTAAATATTAGGTGTTTTAGGTAGAAGTAAAATAGAATGTATCAAAAAAAGGGGAAGTAAAATAGATAGGGTTAAATTTACTTAATTTTAAAAATAGGACGTAGTTCAACAAGAGGGAAATGTGAAATGCGTCAATAAATTATTAAATATTTACACACAAACTCAACAAAAGGATTTTGCATGATTTATTTCAAATTTTTTTATTTCTTTTATTCTTAATATGTATCCAATAAAATACTATCACATTAATACGTAAGGATTCGTACCAAAAGTTTTTCTATATGTAGCTATGTTGATTTTTAATTGATCATTTTATATAACAACAGTAATAATAAAAGTAAAATTTCCTTCAAATCACCCTCATTTTCTTCACCCGATCACTGAACTCATCCTTCCATTTCACCATCTCTATCATCATCTTCTTTACTGCCACGGGCATGAACAATTCCTCCATTGTTTTCCTCCCTGTAAACTGTTGAGTTCTCATCAATTTCTTCCCTCAGAAGCATTCTAGAAAGCTTTGTCCCAGCCTTCCTCTCAAGTAATCCTAGTTTGTCCGGCACCATAATCCTGCAAAATAACAAAGAAGCCTTTTTTTCTAAAATTAATAATTTTCTCGTCTAGCTTTAGATGGTATGGGAATGAGATTTAACTTCAACCTGTTGTAAACAATTACAAAAGACTTCTCTAGATAAAATTAATTAGTAAGGCCAATTCAGAATAATAGATTCAATTTGTGAAGAAAAAAAATTAGGTGGTGTATGTTAATTTTCTTTAACAAATAACTTAAGTATGTTTTGGACTTTAACTAAATGAAATCAATACACCAAAGAATAAAAAAAAAAGATTTATGAATAAAAAAGTACACCAAATTGTATATTTACAGTGTCTTTGTGAGTTGTCTATTCGAGTCTCAATAGGCATTCAACAAGCTTTGCTAAATCATCCAAGTCATTTTGATCACAAGAGGAACGAATGTGATATGCTTGAATTAATATTATTAAACTCTCTTGAACTTTGAGTTAAAAGTAAAAATATTATAATTAAATTTTTAGTATGAGTGATAAACTTAAAATCATAACTAATCAAATAGAGGATTTGAGAATCACGTCTCGGATATTAATTGTTTCAGCTTTATAAAAAATTTCAAATTTAAGTCCTAAATATACAACTATATTAAATACTTATAAGAAAAATTTGTTCATAATTCGAATAAAATTATCTCTCATAGAAAATACCCATGGTTGAGAAAAAAAACAACTACTAAGTATTAGAATTTTTTATTGTTTTTGTTCTAAAAAAAGAACTTATTATTGTTTTTATTTTAACACAATTTAAGAGTTTAGTATTTTAGTGATATTTTTTTTGGTTGAATTTATTTTAGTGATATAAAGAAAGAAGATTAAAAATAAGTTAAATAAACATTCAATTTCTGGAGGTAAAATTGGTGAGTATAAATTTTGTTTCTTATATTGTAAGTTTATTATTCCGCTGCACATACATAGTAGATAGAGTTATCTATTTTGTTTACAAAGTAATCAAATATATTATCATCTAAAATAATTTAAAGGCTAAAATATGTTAGTGATCTTTAATAAATACTTCAATTTTTTGTTTATTTTTTAATAAAAAATTTCTTCATTTTTTTCTCTGATAATACAAAGAAAAACTTTTTGGTAATGTTACTTTTTTGGTAATAACATTTAGATAAACTTAGCAATTGTGAATAATTTAAATTTAGATAAATTTAAATCAGAGATTCCAGGTAAAGAAAAACTTTATCAAAAAATAAACACAAAATTTAAATATTTATTAGGAATCGAAAACATATTTTAACCTAATTTAAATTTAGACAAATTTTTGGTAATATTACATTTTTGGTAATAAAATTTAGATAAACTTAGTAATTGTGCTACACTAACACTACTCATGTATATATCATATGAAGGTATGAATTTGAATTACAAAATAATTACAAAATTTAAACTGGAATTGTAGATATAAAAGATTAGATATTAGAATTCATTGTATGTATTTACCCAAAAAAAATCATTGTATATAATAATAGATTTAAACTGATGAGAATAAAGTTTGTTTTAAGAGCATTATAATGTAATAAATTTAGTGTAATAGAATAGAAAGGTGGATATATCTTTTTAAAAAAAAGTGGATATATCATTCAGAAGAAAATAAAAAAAGGTAAATATATATGCACGACAGCGCGTCAGTTAATAATTATGAAATTAAAATGTTTTAATCTAACTGCATCGTTTTTCCATCTATACTATGAGTCTATGATGTTAATTTAAGCACCATAGATGTTAACTTAAATGTTTATCTTTTTTATGAGTAACTTAAATGTTTATTTAAGATCCTCCATTTTTTATTTTTAAAATATATATCACTCACCGTTATTTCATTTTTTATATATATATTTCACCCACCATTATTTGATGCATCATTTTACCAAAACTCAAGAGTCATTATTTAGCCCCTACTCAGAGAATAGTAGTTCCTGTTGTATATTGTTTTAATAAATATAAAACGTTGCCAACAATTATACAAAAGGGACTGCCCGTTGATTCGTAAGAATATAAGGGTGAGGTGAAGGTACAATGCCCAGATGTTGAGAAAAATCTCACATTTGCATTCAATAATAATAATCTTCACCTATATAAGCCTTTGATACAAATATATAAGAAAAGAAAAGATGAATCTTAATGCTACTAGATTCCTAACAATATGATAAATACCTAAATAAAAGGAAAGATAATGATATAAGAAAAGATAAGATCAATTCTAATATCACTAATTAATATATTCTTAAATTAATGCCATAAACATCATAAATATACATACACTATCTTTATTAAAAAGGAAAAAACAAAATATTAATATTCTTAATTTTTCTACTAAATCTTAATTAATTCTACAAGCATATACTTTTTGTTATATTTTTATTTTGAACTCTATATAAATTTCTTAGGACGTTAGATTTTAATACTAAAACTCTGACATTTCCTTTCGAACATGGATCCCTTTTTAACCCATAATTACACCACACTTCTACATCACTAAGCATGTCATATAATGGTCAAATTGAGTAATTCCTTTACTTGACTAAAATCTTAATCAGACTGTGAACTAAATGCATATTGTATATTTAAAATTGCTACATGTCAATTCAACTAAAAATGTGATCAAGACTTTAAAGATAAAAGAAGAAAATAGAAAAGTGGGAGATTAATTTTCTAAGGATTGATTAAGGAGTTTAACAACCCATTAAAGTAAGTGAAAACTTTGAAAACATTAAAGAAAACTTGAGAAATTTTCTTAAGGTAGAAAAAATTGTTCAAAAAATAAAATTTGTGCCCCGTAAATGTAAAAAACTATCCTATTTAAATTAAGAAAATTTGTGTTTTTAGTTCTCGTATATTTTTTAGTCAAAAAATTATCGTAATTCCTATGCTTTTAAACCGTTGAATTTAATCCTTGAACTCTTGAAAATACAACTATAGTAGTCCATATTTGCTAATTTCATTAGTGTGACCATGATGACATACAAACAATTGTTATTTGTGGCAGTCATAAAGATGTAATTCTCCCAAAGAAAAATAATACTCATAATATATTTTTAAAATTTTTGTTAAATACATTTTTAGTCCTTTTATTATTATTATTATTATTATTATTATTATTATTAAAATTTTGTTTTTTTATTATAAATTTAGTCCATCCACTATTGTAATGTAAAATTTTAATTCATTTATCAGTTTAATATTTAATTAAAATACAGACACGACACTAAAATATTAACACAAATACAGTACCACAGTAGTTTTTTCTCATGATTCTTGTGAGTTTTGAATAATTCTTAAGATTTTTAGTCCTTTTATTATTATTAAAATTTTGTTTTTTATTATAAATTTAGTCCATCCACTATTTTAATGTATAATTTTAATTCATTTATCAGTTTTGAATATTTAATTAAAATACAGACACGACACTAAAATATTAACACAAATACAGTACCTATCATCTCTTTGCTATTTTTATTTTAAAAATATTAAAAACAATTACCAATATAAGACCAAAATATTTGTAGGATAGATATGTAAAAAAAACAATTATTTTGTTTTGTCCGTATACAAATCATAAATCATTATTAATATTATTTTTTTATAAATATTATAAACTTTATTAAATGAATCATACATGATAACTTGAAATTTTTTTTGCTTAAAGTGACTTTTAGTTCATATATTTCATAATTATTTCTTTTTATACGTTATGTTTTAAAATTTTAATTATAATTATTTATACTTTCAAAATATATCATTTTAATTCTTTTTTAATTTTTGATTAGAAATGTTTTATTAAATTTTAAATTTTAAATTATTTGATGTCATGACGAAAAATTAAAAAGAAAAATAAAAAATTATACATTTAAAAAATATAAAGGAATAAAATAAAAAATAAAAAATTTAATATATTAAAATAAAATAACTGTAAAATATAATAAATCAAAAGTGATATTTTTTAAGAATTTTAATATAAAGATGGTTGTTTTCTGATGTATAAAAAAATACAAATAACGGTAATAGAGAGATAAATATGCAGTTACTAGTAAATAAATAAAAAAATCCACACCCGTTGACTTTTGCATTTGTTTTGATCCGTGGGTGTGGGTCGATAATTAAAGCGTTATTCGTCCTCAACATAAAAACAAACAGGGAGTGTGCGGCAGAGGAGTGTCTCGTTTATGGAGGATCAAAGCGGAGAAGGTGAAGGAGAAGAAGAAGAACAACAACAACCTTCACTCTTCTATTATTATTATTATTATTATTATTCAATTTAATCATTTAATAATAATAATAATAATTTTGTTCACCAATTATTATTATTCTACATCAGCATGGGTAAGGGTCCCTTTTCCTTCCGCCGCTCCGCCTCTCGCCGCCGACCCAAGAAGACCGCCGCCCCGCCTCCTCCTCCGTCTCCGCCGCAGCCTCCCTACGCGGCCGGAATCGCCACCTCACCCGACGACAACAACAACCGTCTCATTGCTGCCGGCGCCGGCAGCAGCGCCTTGACGAAGGCGAAGAAGAAGACCGGCGGCGCCCGCTTGTGGATGAGGTTTGACCGGTCGGGCCGGTCAGAACTGGTGGAGTTGGAGAAGAACGCCATCATCCGCCACGCAGCGATTCCCGCTAGAGACCTGAGAATCTTGGGCCCCGTCTTCTCCCACTCCTCCAACATCCTCGGTATTCCAATTTCCCCCTCTATTTTCCTTTTTCAATTTCATCGTGTTCTCAAAATTAGGGTTTCTCTAAATGAATTGAATCACGTGTCTTAAATTGTGTTTGTTTTGGTAACTTGACTGTGGTTCTGAGTTTTCTTTTCTTTTCTTGGACGGTGTTATGACTATGATGAAGAATGAAGAATAGAATTATAATGTGTCTTTTTTTATAAAAAAAATTGCAGCTAGAGAGAAAGCAATGGTGGTTAATTTGGAGTTTATAAAGGCAATCGTGACTGCTGAAGAAGTGTTATTGCTTGATCCTCTTCGGCAGGAGGTTCTTCCCTTTGTTGAGCAACTCAGGCAACAGCTTCCTGGGAAAAGTCAACCTAAACTTCTCGGCGGCGTGGAGGAACAGGAAGGCGAAATGCAGGTCTCTAATGGCAGGCAATGGTTGCCTATGCCGGAGGCGGCTGATGGTTTGCAGTCAGAGCTTCCGTTTGAGTTTCAAGTTCTGGAGATTGCTTTGGAGGCTGTGTGTACTTATCTGGACTCGAATGTGGCGGACCTTGAGCGAGGTGCTTACCCTGTGTTGGATGAATTGGCTCGGAATGTTAGCACCAAGAATCTTGAACATGTGAGGAGTTTGAAGAGTAATCTTACGCGGTTGCTGGCAAGAGTGCAGAAGGTATGTTTTTGCATAAGTACCATGTGGTTCTTCCTCTGATTGTTGCTATAACTAAGTTGATGTGGATAGTTATTTTGTTACTTATAGATGACTGTGGAAACTGGAAATTGAGAATAGGAGGATTAACCTTTGGGAAAACAGATGTACCAAGTCCAATTTCGTTTTAATTAATGTAGTTTGTTGGACTGGTCAAGCCACCAGTTAATAGCCCATGGGATGTGCAAGCTAATAAAAGTGCCAACAGATTCTTGTAGTTATTGTGCATTGTGATGATTGAGGATTTTTCAGAGAAATAACATGTAATTGGACAGCAATCTGCATCCAATTCTGCAGTTGTTGAATAAAGAATGAAAGGCTATCTCTTGCCAAACTCTTTTAATTGTTGAATTTCTTTTGTTACATTGTTCAATAGTCATTTCTTATGCTCTTAAGTAGAGGGTTTTGTTCACTGTTTTATATATAGAAAATTTATTGCAGGCGGTTTTACCTTGTATGTGACGATGCATTCCTTCATCTTTGAGATATCATACTTAAAGTGTATGACCCTCTTTCACAGGTGCGAGATGAAATTGAACATCTGTTAGATGACAACGAAGATATGGCACAACTATATTTGACGAGGAAGTGGTTACAGAATCAACAATTTGAGGAGGCTCATTTGGGTGCCACAACCTCAAATAACTTTCCTAATACCTCACGTTCTGTTCGTCGACTTGGTTCTAACAGAAGTGAAAGTCTTGTGACCTGCCATTATGAGGATGATAACAATGTGGAGGACTTGGAGATGTTGCTTGATGCATATTTCATGCAGTTGGATGGAACTCGTAACAAAATATTATCTGTAAGTATTCTAACAACCATACTCTGGTCAAATCATGTGTCTGTCAAATTTTGAAGGATGAAACTGTCGTTTTCTACTTGGATTCTATCATCTATCTAATTTTTATCACACACTTGTGCTTTAAGACGAGAAATTTCATATATTTCATTTGCATACGTGAATCAACCACATAAACTTATTTGTGACTTGTGATACTTACCAGAGATATAATATTGCATTATTTTACTTTTCTCTTGTCTTGAGGATGGAGAGAAGCTCAATTGTTTGCTTGTTTCAATGCAACACTACTAGGAGCTTATCCTTAAGAATTCCCAAGCTCCAATAAATTAATTTAAGCTCACCCTCTGTAGGATACTGGTAATGTATTTTGTCCAAGTTTGTTGCAATTCTGGATTTACAAAATATATTATTGCCTGCCCTGTTGATTTAAAAACAAATGGTTGTAACCTACTGTTGATTTTCATTTCTTGTTTATAACAAAATGGTAGAAAGTCTATATTGTTAATGTTGAGGGGCGAGGAAGTTAGTCTGTGTTTCTTAGACCAAGATGTTGGGCTTTAGGGAGCATTTGTGTTTGTTGAAATGTCAGCTGATTTTGGTTATTGTTTCTGGAATGCCAAATATTGTGAGAATTTGACTGGAATCTTGAATGCTGTTTCAATTTATTGTTCTTTAGAACTGTTAAGGGTCTTACTTCTTTATGTTTACTGATTTGCAGGTTAGGGAGTATATTGACGACACTGAAGACTATGTCAACATTCAACTTGATAACCACCGAAATGAACTTATTCAGCTGCAGTTGACGTTGACTATTGCATCATTTGCTATTGCTATTGAAACTATGATTGCTGGTGCATTTGGTATGAACATTCCTTGTAACTTGTATCACATTGATGGAGTATTTTGGCCCTTCGTTTGGATCACGTCTGCAGCTTGCGTATTGCTTTTCTTGCTTATTTTAGCATATGCAAGATGGAAGAAGTTGCTGGGATCATAAGGCAAGGCTGTTGTGACAATTGGCAATTTGAATCTCCGCCGCGAGTGATCTGAAGAACAGACACAAACGTGTCACCGGAGAATAATTGTAATAGTTGATGTATAAGATGTTCCAACATTGCTTTTAGCATCATGTGTTTTATAGCCGATATTATTCACACCATCATTTTTAATTTACCAACTTTATGGTGTCGCGTGCATGCGTGTGTGTTGGCCATTTTGTTCTGGGTCCGTGTGTATTTCGGCTTGTTCAATTTATATGAGCATGACAAATGAAATTGCATAAGGAAAAATGACACTGTGGGGGCTTGATTTATATGAATAGCCAACCACATTGTACAAGAGGGTTCACTTTGTAAGCAGACAAATCGACAACTATCAAGAAAATTGGGATCTTCTCAATTCTAATGAGGAATTTTTGTACTTTAGGTAGAGTAGTTGTTGTATGTCTGTCTCAAATTTCAATACTTCTAGTCTGCATTGGATTTTTGCAAACATTGCAATAATCTCTAATATATATTTTACACTAACGGTATATGAGTATTTTTTTTTTCTTTAATAAAAGGTAGATATAATTTACGCCAAAAATACCAATAAAAGAACGATAACTCCATTTACTAGTGTGGGAAATGAATATGAGAATATTGCCTTTGCAGTTTTGTTTTTTATTATTTTATTTATTTTCAGGATAACCTATACCGATTGTACTTTGTGGTTGTTGTATCAACTATCAAGTCATATTTATTTATATTTAATTTGACAAATATTTTAACATGTGAGAATAGTTCAGTTGGGAGAGTACAGATCGAAGGGGCATATGCGATCTATGCTTACCGCATAATTTTTTTTTCTTTCATATTTTCCTGACTCCGAAATTTTGCTAATATCAATGTTTCTGTGATTTCCCTTTTATATACTCCAAAATCAAAATTTTGTTATTTTTTTACTAGTGTAATAGTCTATGTCTTGCATGAAATTTAGGTTTACAATTTACAAATTTATTATATTTTATTTTAAATATATATTTATATTTGTCTTTATATATGTGTGTCTGATTTTAAAATGTGTTGTTAAAGTTGTTTATGAGTTTTAAAATTTAATATTAAAAATCCATGCTATTAAGTGTGTTGTGTGTACCCAATGTTATTGTTGGCGCATCCAACATTTCAAGTGAATGGAAGAAAATATTCTTCACTCAAGTTGATCCCTATGAGTCATACGGATCAAGTTCGTCCGTACAAACCATACGAATCAACTTGATCCATATGTTTAAATTATACTTACAGATCAAGTTCATCCATACAAACCATGCGGATCAACCACAAACTCGTGTACCTTCGACGTAGGATAATTTTAGAATTAACGACAAATGTTGGGTACACAAGCAATAGAGTTGGTGCACCTAGCATCACCCAATTAAAACACATGCAATCCTAAGCCCAGCAAAATAAAGATTAAAATGCTCATCTCTAAGGGATTTTTGTTTATGCTAAATCTGTTTGGAACCTGGTTGTGAAAACAAATCTGTGGTTAAAAGCAACCTATGAGAGTGTTTTGAGGAATGAGCATGGACTTTGGGTAACATGATTTGTTAAAAATCTTGGCGCTTGTAATGTGTTGATGACTAAGCTCTCGACTTATTGCTCTTGAGTTGTCTTGGAACAGAGGTAGGAAGTTTGATGCTTTTCAATTTTTGATAATTTCTGCGTGGGTTTTAGAAAATGAAGTGTGTTACTACTGATGTTGAATTACTGATATTAATATGTGGCTTTGTTTGGTTAATAATTGATAGGTAGGTTGGAGTTGTCATTTTGTATCTTTATCATTTTATAATCCTGATGGAGAGATAGAAATAAGGACTAAAATAAAAACAAGTATATGTAGAGAAATTAAAATGAAAATTGTTCCATTAGATCATGTCTTAGAAGGTAGGAGACCTAGTCTGAAAGCATTCAAGTGTGTGAGCGTAATCTATCGTCCTAGGGTTCATTGTTAGGTTTATATACCTTTAATCATATTGATTAAGTAGTGATATTCTAGGGACAATTACTCATAGTGTAACGGTTATCCCAAGATTCCCTAGCCCATATCATGGATTGTGGATTGTTATTCCCAAGTTATGTAATGTCTTTTATGGTGCTTGTCCAAGACTTGGTTAGCCTACGTCGAAGGATGTTAGGATACTCATTTTGAGTGTGCATCAATAGACCGTGTCCAATTAAGAAGTCAAATAAATACATAATTTTGCAATCTCGAATACATAAATATAAAGAGATTAAGATCAAAGCATTCATCGTTTGAGTCCAACCATGTCCATAAAGGTCAAGAGGATACACAATCCTACCATCTAAGTGTATAAGCATAAAGAAAAGATTAAATCAAGATATTGATCGTTTGATATTTGACCATGAAGATCAAGGGGTATAAAAATAAAGTAATAAAGAAACTAAATTTATATATATATATATGAGATTGTATTTTAATTAATTGATAAAATAAACGATAATAAGAAGTTTAGTAAAAAAAAGTAGTACTATTAGAGTATATTAAATTCTCTGGCTGAAGGGAGGTTGGGAACTCCCAACTGTTTGTCCCAATTGATACTTGGATTTGGCTGTCGTTGATCTCTCTCCCCACTTTACAGCTCACTCTAATTTCTATCTCCTCATTTACCACCAAAACCAACGCATTCACGTACTAAGATTTTACTCTTTTTTTTTTTAAGTAAGGTTTTATATTTAAGTATTATAAATGGAAAATAATAAATATTAACAAAATATTTTTAAACTAGCTCATTCCACAATTAAAACTCAAATTAATTAGAGTTTAATATATATTTTTAAATATAAAAAACAAACAAATCAATTTCTCAAAAACTCGTATCTTTTATTGTGAATATAAATAAAAAAAAAATGTTATAAATCAGACTGGCGCTTCAGATTTTCAAAGAAAAAAAGAAGAAGAAGAAGAATGAAAACTCTATATATAAAAAAAAACATTGAAAACAATTAACGTATGTTTCGTTGGCTGCTCTGGGAAAGAAACAGCATATTGCAATGTATATGAACTAAGCAAACAAATTACATTAAATATAAAACACAAATATTAATGTCTTGTTATCATTTTCTTTTTTTAATTTCCTTTGTCATATTAACAGTACTTTCTTTTATTCGGTCAAGAGAAATAAATCATCATGTGAAATCCAGCATACGTTTTGTAGGCAACTGTACAAAATCTAACTTCTTCTCCGTAGTTTAAAATCTAGCAAATCATATAAAAAAATAACTTGATAATTATATTAGTAATAATATATTAAGAAAAATACATTTTCAAACGAGTATTATGTATTTAATTTAAAGTTTTAATAATATATTTATTTTAAAATAATACGGTCCTGTTTATTTTAAATTTTGGTATAACTGATTTTTATTTAAATGTTTTTCTAAAATGTGATTTTATTATGAAAATTATTATTTCAATAAAGTATAATTACTTTAAAAATAAATAATATATACACTGGTAGTATAAATGTCTTTTAACTATCATGTAGCCATAAAAGTCATCAATAATAACTAATAAGTTTGTCAATTTTATAATAATTATTTAAAAATCATATAAATGATGATTTTTAATTAAATGATAATGTAAATTTTTTATATTAATAAACTAATAATTAATAAATTATTTTTCTATTTCTCAAAAAAAATATTGTTATGAATAAACTTGGTTCCTTAAATAAGATCGAGATTTGAATTTTGTGATAATAGTAATATACTAATAGTAATTCGTGTCTATTAAACTCAAAGTTTCACTTTTATCAAAATCAAGTATACCTGCAACCTATCATATGAAATAAATGTATTTTATATGAACGTGAAGAAATAAAATCTAGATCATATATCTAAATACGAGCCCTTAAGATTTAAATTATGTGTTAATAATATATTTTAGTTAGTTTTTAATTTTTTTTATTTGAAAAACTTTTTAATTGTTTGATAGACAATTTTTTTTAATAATTTTTAAGATTTTTTGAAACATTACTTAAACTAACATTTTATAAGATTAGTTTCTAGTTTTTATATTTTCTTTTATTGTTATCTTTAATATATTTATCTAAATTTCTAGTTATCCTTTTTAAATAAACAATAATTTTATTATTTTATACTTCAATAATTAGTTCTACTTAACACTTATAATTTAATAAATTATTTTTTCAGTTAATTTTATCAAATATAATCTTAATATCATGTGATCACTTAAAAAGTTATATAAGTTTTTTAAAAAATTATCTGATTTTTTTATATTAAATTTTAATCATTCTTGATTATACAATTTATATTTTCTCTCATAATGTAAATAAAAAATCTAATTACATACAAAAATAAAAATCAACCCCACATTTATTTATACAAAATTAATTTTATACAGTACAATTGATTTTAAATCACGGTGGCCTCTAAAGTCTTAAAACCAAAACAAGTACGGACTAGATTCGATAATAAACAAGAAACATTTTTCATTAATTATATTTATTTATTATCTTTCCTTATCACAATGTTAATATTATTATTCTTTTTATATCATTATTATTGAGTTAATAGATAAAATAAAATTAATAGATAGTACAAATTTTGTTTTCACTTATCTCACGTTCATAAATTTTACTATCATATTAATTATTCTTTTATTAATTATATTTTTACTTATTTCTTAAAATTTAATTATTCTATGCATCCATTTATTAAGGGATGAAAAGGAAAAGAGGTATAGGAGGAAATCCCACAACTAGTTTATTGTGCAATAATTTTTTTTTATTATACTTCTTGATTTTTACAAAATAGCATTAAATGACACATAATAATAAACAGACCAAATATATTTTTTGTTTTAAAAAACTAACATTTTTTTATCATGATATTGGTATCAAATTTTAAAAAAAAAACTAGTATATTAAAGACAGTAATATTTTTGTGTGTGAATAAATACAGTAATACTTATAAATATTAAAAATATATTTATAAATTATGCATAAGTCATAAATCGTTATTGTGTAATTGGCTGAATTTTTTATCATATTTAAATCATAAGAAATAATCATTAAATGATAAGTGATATTCAAAAAATTAGTAAATTGTAACAAGTTTCAACCGATAAAAAGAAAGATATTTTTTTAAAAAAAGTAACAGAGAGAACATCAATAGGATTTGTCTTGTAATTAGTGTGACGTTTATATTCCTTGTCATGACATTAGATAGACACGTTTTGAAATATAATAAATCATTTAAAAATAAAAATAGATCTTCCCTGCTAAATTTTAACATGACAAAAAAATATATAATAACTTTTAAAATTTTATAATAATTCTTTTTAAACATCATAAATTTTGAATTACATTGACCGTCTACATGACTATAAAAAGTCTTAATTTATTTTAAGAATTACAGCAACAAACTATTTTTAACACATATTATATTATTGATTTAAGTTTATAGAAAATTACATAATTAATTAAGAGAGAGAAAGTAATTAAATAAGACGTGTGACTCATAAAATTTATTATTTTTAGTAAATTTCATATAATAATAAAAATATATTTAAAAAAGTGTATAATTAACATTTTTATAAAGTTTTATATGATAACGTTATATTAAAATCTTGTTAAATTTTCCCAATAAACAACATTTATATATGCCATTTAGATCATTAGATGAGCTTTTAAAAATCAATAGTTCTAATCATAATCATTAACATTATTAAAAATCTGGTATCAAGGGTGAGCCAATGTGAGTCAACTAAGGAAAAGTCAATTTATTTTCACTCCAATGTCGAAAATCTTATTACTGGAATCTTTCCATGTTATGGATTTTTTTTTTATTTTTTATAATAACGAATTTATGGTTCTATTTTGCCAAGTTGGACAGCGATACAACAACGAGTATTATTTTAAAGTTGGTAGCCCAAGGTTGTTTTTTTGGGAATAACCGAAACTTAAAGGGGTGAAAACGTTAAATAGCAAAAGTTTTAGGAACAGTATTTACTTATCATGGTTTTACAATTAAGCCCCATTTCCCAGCTTCAACAAGAAGACAGAGAGAAGAGAAAGAGAGAGAGGTGGTTGAAGAAACGAACCCTAAGAGAGAGAGAGAGAGAGAGAGACAGAGAGTCTTTGCTTTGATTTCAAGCTCCTTTACCATTGCATTTCGGGATCTCGAATCTTCAATCTGCAAAGGTTTTTTTTTTTTCTTCTTCTTTCTTTCCTTTTGGTGTTGTCTTAATTTTTTGTTTGCTTGCGAAAATCGAATCTATATCAATTTCCATTCCCAATTCGTTCGATCAGCTTGAAATCATTGCGCTGTTGATGCCACAGTGTCGCACATTGCACCGTGTTCGGGTTTTCAAATGCTAATTTCAAATTCTGTGTTGATCCTTTTCTCCTCTTGTTTTCTGAATGCGTGTTTTGGGCAGATTCTTTGGGAAAGGTAGAAAAGTGAAGTTTCTATCTTTGTTTTTTCCCCTTCATCTGGGTCCTGAGAAAATGAAAGTTTAAAATAGAAAGTTTGGCAATTGGGTGCTACGTTTTATTTTTCTTATTTTTTAACTTATTGTGGTTAAGTTTTTCTTTGTGGATTGGATTTTCTTTCCCCTAGCTAGTTTCTTGTGGCTTCCAAGTTTTGAAGTCGGTTTCTGCCTTTTTTTTTTAAAAAAAAAATGATGTTATTGAGTATTCTGTTACATTGGTAGTTTACTGTTGCGATGCCAGGCTTGTTAGATGCATGTGTTTGGGTTTGATTTTTTTTTATTGAAGAAAATTAAGCTGGTAATTTTTTTTATCATTATGGCACTGGTTTTAACTTAAAACATTGGTTAATATTATGTCATTTATGTGTGATGGGATTGCTATTGTGCTTGATACTATTTCATACGAGTTGTGCATTGCTTATGATGAAAATGTAATGGACAATCTTGGTGTGATGCTCCTCTACTGTGAGGAAAGGATTGACAATGTTGATCAACTATCTGAAATGATTAATAATGTATATGTAAAATGAAAATTTGAGATTGTTTGTGAGATGGGTGGACAATTTTTAGAATTGTATTTTGGGCTAATAAAAGAAAGAGATAAATCCATAAAGCTGCCAACATGTTGTGGACTTTTATCCAATGAAATATATAGTATCATGGAGATCCGAGATATTTAGTTCTTAGGCTTTTTTCTTGATGAAGTATGCAGATTTACTCATTTATGGTTATTGAGATTACTGAAATGCTCTTTTTTTTTCCCCCAAAGCTTCCTTGGTTACATTACATGTGGATTCTCTGATACTAGCACAGTTACTCTTTTGGTGCTGTGAGTACATTTGCATATAAACCAAATTTCAATTTTTGGAACATTTTCAAGGATACTATGCTATAAAATCGAGAACACATGCATTTTATGGTTTATATTTTATAATCGAGAACACATGCATATCAGATCATCATTGTTGAATCATGGATTTTATGTTTAAATATAAAATTTTCTATGTTGTCTTTATCTTTTAATTTATTCACATGATCACATTCTTTGGTAGTGTATAATTCGACAGGTATTGTTGATTCTGCTTCTATGGCAAATTCAAAGGGCTCATCAGGTTTCAGAAATTTTATGTATCCTGGAAAGCATCCTCTACTTCCTCCTAAAAGTCCGTTTCCTAGTGTTTCCCAAGCATATGCTGATTATGTCCCAAATCCTGCTGTTGGTTTAAAGGCTGGTAACAGACCTAGAGATGGAAACACACACCACCAACGTACTTCATCTGAGAGCCTCGTTATAGAGGAGCAGCCTTCATGGCTTGATGATCTCCTTAACGAGCCAGAGACACCTGTCCGAAGAGGTGGCCATCGGCGTTCATCAAGTGATTCTTTTGCGTACATAGACACTGTTAATGCATCTAACATTAATTATGCTAATCAGGACGAGTATAAATATAAGAATATGATGTCTATTCCGTCTTGGTCATCTCAAGACTTTGACCGCAGCAAAGATGCTCGTCATGTACCTGTTTATGCAGAAATGAACTCCGTAAAACAGAAAAATAGGTCATGGGACTCTTTTTCAAATGCCATGACAAATCCAGTTGGTGTTCCCTCAGGCAAAGACAGTGCTGCTTTTCAGAGTTCAGGATTGCAATGTACACCACATGAAGCAGATGGTCTTCCACCAGCATCAAGTGAAAAGCACGATTCAGTAGAATCAGGCTTACAGGATGCAAAACCATTTCCTGAAAAAAAGGACAGTTCACATGCAAAGTCATCTGCCTCTGAAACTGATACAAAACGTGCTAAACAGTACGTAGCTATTTTCTCTGGTTTATTTTATGGTTATTACAGTGATTGCTTGATTTTATGCCACTAATATCTAACTTGGGGGATGCAAGTTCTGAATGGTTTATTGTGGCAAATCCATTAAGTCATGTCATGCCCATTATTGACCCTTTTAAGGCTTACCAAATAGGCTGGACATTATTATAATATCAAATCTAGACTATACTACCTGTGTGCCATATACGTAGAAGGGAAAAAGATATAAGTTATATAACAATTGTTTGTGGCACAAAGTGATGTCTGCATTACTATAGCTGGTATACTAATTGTCATGTAGAGAAAGCAGTTAAACCATGCTTCTCATTATATGATGAATGTGGTATGTTTTTCTCTTTTTGTTTCTATTTAATTTACAGAATTTTTTTTTGAAACCAATCAATTTATATATGGAAAGGAAAAAAATTCTGAAACACTTGCAATGCAGGCAATTTGCTCAACGTTCACGGGTCCGGAAACTTCAATACATAGCTGAGCTGGAAAGGAATGTACAAGTTTTACAGGTAGGTTTCTGCACAAGGCAATATCCTGCATGTTTGCAGAGTGACATTTTATGAAAGTGCATGTAAATATGTAAGAAACTCGAAAGTTCTGATTCTGTTTCTTGCTATACCAACATAGGCAGAAGGGTCTGAAGTCTCGGCCGAGCTCGAGTTTCTTAACCAGCAGAATCTTATCCTGAGTATGGAGAATAAAGCACTCAAGCAACGTTTAGAAAATATAGCACAAGAGCAGCTTATCAAATATTGTAAGTTTCTATGATATGAGTATTGGCCATTTTCAAGTAACACAAGTTTTTTTTTTTTTTTAACTTGGAAATGTCAATCTGGGTACTACATATTTCAAGGAAGTTGTGTATATATGCTTTAGATACCTCAGCTGGTGAAATCCTTGTGAATTTATGATATATTGTATAGTATAAATTAATAGAAAAGGAACACATAAGGTTTATCTAAGTTTGATTATATCATATAAGTGGCAAGGAAGTAGAAAGTTCAGGTTCTATTTTCTATGTGCTAGAGCATGATTGCAAGAGAATTACTGTAGTGAGATTATGGGAGGTTTGATCTTTTAAGGGTTGTATTCAAGTAATTTGGCAAAAAATCACAACTGTAGCTCAAGGACTTCAAAACCATGGGGAAAAATCCATTCTTTTGTACCTTTCTATATTAGAAGAATCTAGCAATATAGGATAGTGATGGAAGTTAGGAATTAATATTTGACTTCAAGAAATGAGGTGGGGCTCAGTTGGCCACCTAATACCGTGTGGCGTGTGGCTAGCAGACTTTTCCTGCATTGCAGGGTTCAAATTCCCATGGAAACACGTGGCCAGAGCCGTGCTACGAAATATTCAGATGAGTGAGTGGGGATTTGTCTGGCTCCCAAAAAGGTGGGGACACCATGGGGAGACCAAGAAAATATGAACTGAAATCCTTGCCCGAGTTCTCTTTAGGCCCCATGAGTTCCTTTTTTTAAGCATGATTGGTTTCATTAGATATCACAGGAACATGTTTTATACACTAAAATCTATGCAATGTGAAATTCAGTGGAGCAGGAAGTACTGGAAAGAGAGATTGGAAGATTACGTGCATTGTATCAGCAGCAGCAGCAACCACAGACACAGCCACAACAGCAACCATCTGGAAGTCACAGACGCACGAACAGTAGAGACCTCGAATCTCAGTTCGCAAACCTTTCTCTAAAACACAAGGACACCAATTCAGGGCAAGACCCTGCTCTCAGAATTTAGATTTGCAGTAGCTGTAGCCTTGTTCTGCCTCTACATTCAACCGGTGTTGCCACACCCGCGATAGAATTGTTTCCTTCCCTTCCCATGCATGGGATTGTGCAGAGATTTCCATCATATGCCCTCTCTCTGCCTGCCAGCTTTGCTGATTTCAGCCTTCTCTTAGTCTTTCCGTTTTCTATTTACTTATTATTACCATTTAATGTGCACCTGGTGGTCATTGCCGAAATCTTATTCTATTTCTGTCAGTTGACCTGCCAGAGGTGGTAACCAACATTTTCAAACTTTCACCCCCACTGTTTCTTCAGTGAATATGTAGCTGTATACCCCCTCTTGTTAATCTCCACTATTGTGGAACTTGGTCCAGTCTCAGGGCCATTTGAATGTGTCTTATTTGTATGGATAATGTTAAGCTAATGTTTGTAATGTGATTTTATTGAAGTTAATGTTTTCTCAACATGTTGTTTGGTAGCAATGAGAAAATTGATCTACGATATTATTTAAGTCATTGATTTCTACAAGTTTCGCTTTCACTTATAGGTCTAGTTAAAGGTTATTTGTTGCTTTTAAATTTTGTAGGGTCCTACAAGTCAAAGCAACTTAACTTTTCATTTGATGTTCTATTATGTTGTTATATTAAATCGCATCTTAGAAGGTCCTCCAAGTCAAAGCAACTTAACTTTTCATTTGATGAGCTAATATGTTGTTATATCAAATCGCATCTTATAAGATATATGCTTTATGGGCTTGCCACTATCGTTGGTGAAGGATATAAAGCCCATACTCGACGTCAGGGTTGGATTCACACCGTGGGATTTGGGCAACACGTTTGTGGTTCATGTTCCCGTTTATATATTGAACACCGTTTTACTTGCGGGTAGTATCGAATTAAAGGCAAAGTGTGAAGGACGTAGTCAAGAACTAAACCGGTGGTGTCGAGTTAAACCTCCAAAATGTAAAATAAGTGAGTTGGTTGATGGTTAGTGTTTATTTTAATTATTATACTATTCATTTTAATTTTTAATAAATTACTTCGAACAAAAATCACTACGTTCAATAAAGTGAAACATAAAACTATAATTAGCTAAAACATATTTTTATTTACAAAAGTTAAAAGTTTTATAAAAATATATAACATCTTATTTTATGTCACTTTATATTTAATCAACTAGTTCAAAGACTAATTTTATCAAATGATTCTAATTCAATATACTGACTTAACAATTTTTATTTTTTTAAACTAATCCGATACTTTTGCTTAGTGAACCCATAACAAATCATTGAGTTATTAAAACCAACAGAACCATACACTTTTTTCTCCAGTCACTTTAAGACGAACCAAATTGGATCTCTCCTATGTGTTCTCCCTATCATTTTTCTCTCTTATTTTCCCACTTAATCCAAATGGAGTTATTCACACAAAAATTACCCTACTTAGAAGATGATCACTAAAAAAAGACTATAAATCATGAAGCATAAAATCCAAGAACAACGATAAGTTACATTACATGATAGGCCGAAAAACACAAGGAGATTGAACTTCCATGTAATACATTGTCTATAATTAGAATCAATTGATCACTTTGGAGAATAGTTGCAGCCGTAGGTGTCACACAACTAATCATTCACATTTTGCAATTCATGCATGCTTTATACCCTTTCCCAACAAATTATGAAAGGATAGAATTTTTTTCATGCATCAAATCAAATTCTGTTCAGGAATTGCTGGGATAGAAATTGCATAGGCAATATTAATCATCTTAGATACTCCAAACAGCTGCTACAAGAAATCCGTTCCTTTCTGTCATTCACCACGTCCAAACATAAATACTTGATATAAAAAACTGAAATCCTCTGGCTGAACAATGTCTCTTATAAAGCTGCAATTTTTTACAAGTCTAGAAGCTGCATCTTGCTTACCAGATTCCAGTTATTGCATTCAATTATCATTTATCTGTGCCTACGTCTTTTAGCATTGTCCTCTGTGAATAACTCCCAATTATTATGATCAAGGTTGCTCAAGTCATCAAGCTCTGCAATGGCTAGTAAGTACTGGGTAAGTTTCACAAGCTCTTGATCACTATCTCGGTTGGCATGAGCCTTCCTGAATGGTTTAATTGTCAAACCATTCTGTGGGTTCATTACAAAATTTCTTCTAAGGTCATCAAACATGATAGTATTTGAAGCATTGTAGAACTGAAATAGAATAAGAAACCAACATCAAGGGCATGTTGACTGATGCAAAAAATTGAAACAATACAGAAATAAATGAAAAGCAGATATAGATTACAGCAATTTAGAATGTCAAATAGTTTCATTTTGCAATTTTTTTAAACTAGAATCAATAACTCCATAACCCACCTAGGTTTATCTCACTTATGAGTTATGACTATACTCACAAGCATCAACATCTTTTTAGTTTTTCAGGAAGACTAAGTTACAGCAATAGTATTTTCTGGGTGTCCCGTTTCTCCCCACATAAGAATTATACTATTCATTGGGCTGTAGATGGCAATGTATGATTGAACAAATATGCTAACATACTCCTGTTAACTTTCCATTAAGAAAATAAATGGCATGTTAGTTTATTGCATAATATTCATAATTATACCTCAGGGAACTTAGCCCAGATCAAACCAAGAGGCTTGCAATCAAAGACCCCACGAGAAGAAGTCTGAACCGTGATCATTGCCATGTGGTCAAGAAGTGCGGTGATTTTGTAGTTAGGATTGCCCAACACCCCAAGTTGTTCCATCTTGACTTTAATCCACTTCATGCTGCAGGAAGTGAATGTAGCATTCATTCCATTACAAATTATTGTCCCAAAAGAATAAAAAATTGATAGAACAGAATACGGATAAAGTAAGATGGCAGTACCTGGTTGCAGACCATATCATAATGTCATACTCCGAATAAACAGAAGTAAGAAACTCGTGAAGGTCTGCAAAAGGAAAAGTTACAGACAAGAGAAAGGAAAGAAACAATACCGAGTTTAACTGTCAGTACGAAAAATCTTGTACTATCAACCAATTAGAAATCATTCTTGAGATAACTTTTAGAAAAGTCAAACAAATTTACCATACATAACAAGACATTTATAATATCAATGCCTTTCAATTAAGTTCAATAATAGTAGTAAAAAATAGATTAATTAATCAAATTAGTCTATGAAATCATCCGCATTGATCAATTTAGTTCCTAAAATTCGAAGAATGTCATTTTAATCACTAAAATTACCAAACCAACAATCCTTTTAGCATCTAAAATTACAAAACTAAGGACTAAAGTTGCCAAGGTTCGGCAACTTGAGTGATTAAAAATGGCATTTTTGTAATTTTAAGCAAACTCCATCCCCTAATTGAGTGAAAAAAGAAGAAAACGAAAAGGGGGGAAATGAAATTACAGGGTCTCATGAGTTGAAGAGGGTTCTCAGCAGTGGAGCGGTGATCGAAGAGAGTGTAATCAATATCCAGAACAAGCAATTTCTTCCCTTGGCGACACGGATTTTGAAGCTCAATCTGTAGGACATTATGTAGATAGGTATTGTTTGTTACAATAGAAAGAAACAAAATGAAAATGCGAAAAAAGAACAACAACTCGAACATTGAATTGATGAATGCGTCTATTCAATTTCTGCTTGTTGACTTCCATATCTTTGATGTCAACAGCCTCATCCTTGGGAAGCTCCAAATCGTCGAGGATCTCAGGGGACTCCACGGGATCCACGAGCAAGTCCTCTTCAGTAGTACTGAAATTTCATTCATTAATTATTCGTGAGAAATGTAATGAAAGAAAACCCTAATAATAAAAGTGTGAAACGAAACGAGAGCGTAGTGGCATGGCGTACCCGATCATGGTCATCTTGAGAGAGGAGTTGAGGGGAAGCTGGGAGAGGAAGAGAGAGTCGTCGCTGAGTTTGGAAGCGAGTTTAGGGTACAAGAGCTTCTGGCGAAGGGGTAAGACGTTGGTTAGCTCGCAGATTCGACGTTTGAGTTCGCCCACGGTGTCGTCGCAGCAGACGCGGACGGTGTATTCGTTGCCGCTCCATTTCACTTTCAGCGTCAGTTCCTCCCACGACGCCGACGCCGACGCCGTAGCCATGTTTCCTCCCTCTCTCACTCACCCACCGCTGTTCCTTTACACCAACAACTGTAACAGTGACAGTGCAACACAACACCAAACAAAACAAAACTTGCTCCGCAGATTTGGGTAAAAATCTCTTTTGTCATATACTAATAGATATAAACATATAGTATTAATTTTCTCTTTCTTTTCATCTGTTTGTTTCTTTGCTGTGACATCACTTATACTACATTATTTATTTTAATATTATAATATTTATATTTTTTTACTTTGAAACTAAAATAATAATTATTTAATACCAAATCAAAATTAAATTTGCCCAATAGTCTATTAAAACTTCAATTAAGAAATGTAGTAATAATTATAAATCAAATAATACATATAACTTAACGACTTTGGTAGTGTAAGTAAGGAAAACCTCACCTTTAATGTGTTTATCGATTTCTAAAAGTTAAACTGTACATTTTGCCTTACTTCCAAAATTAAAAATAAAAGTTGAAGAACAAAATGCACCAAATCATAAAAACAAGAGAATAATATTTATTTTATGCATTCTCATTATCTCTATTAAAGATTAATCATTATTTTTTAGAGGAATTACTTAGTATTAATAATTGTAAAAGAAAAAAAATAAGAGGAAAAAAATACAATTAATCCTATACCAAAAAACTAACCTAGAGAAAGACCAACAATTCAATTGTCAATGAAAAACATCTAATATAATATTGTTTTAGTTTTTTCTTAAACAAATAAAAATTCAACTTAAATTATGCTATTTTTCTTTTTATTTCAAATATGAACCTATTATTAATTAATATTGTTGTATATTATTAAAACTTAAAAGTAAATATTATAATTTAAACTTCTGTGTATACTCTTAACATTAAAAATCTGATTTCTTATAAGCAACACTAATTTCATTAAAACTCATACTTGGCACAAGGTGTGTGACCTATTAAAAATCTATGAAATTATATTATTACAATTTTATTAATACCAATTCCACCATTAAACATTGAATTAGTCTAAAAACATTTAAGTATTCTCATTACCTTCGATGGTCAGTCTAAAATTAAGAACATTGCTAGGGATACACAACTCCTCAGGCACTAAGCTCGAAAGGGTGATGGAGCTAGGTGCCATGGTCGGCTAGGAGAATCGTGAACGGCATGCTCAGTATATCTTAAAATTTATCCATTTGTATCGCTCTTTTGGTCTTTAATAAGAATGAATGACAATTTTATATAACTAATTTAAAATTAAAATCTATTAAAAGATTGATGTTGTCACCTTTTAAATATTTAAAAACAAACCTAATAATAAAATATTTTGTATAGCATGTCACGATGACAGAATTATACTACTATATCAAGATTTATTCAAAGTCAAACAAAATTCAAGTAGAATCCTGTGATGACAACGGATGACAATTGAATTAAAAGTGTGTTTGGATAAAAAAAATTAAAATTATGAAGATGAAAAAAAATATGATTAATGTGTTAATTATACCTCACACCATGAGCTTAGACGATTTTCTGTAAGAAGAGAATTTTAATTTCTCATCTTTTAAAAAAAAATTAAAATTTCAGATTTTTAGTTGTTCAAAATTCTGTTTTAAAATTCTAAAATTTTAAATTCTAAAAAATAACATCCAAACAATAAATTTTAGATTACAGAAATTCAAATTCTCTACTAAATTGTTTTCCTCGATTAAAATTCTATATCCAAACGCACTCTAAGAGCATTTTAAATCGCATTTTATTTATATAAATTCTTCCTAATGCTTGTAACAGCAACACACAGTTTGACAAGATGTCATTTCCTCAGCCAAATAAAAAAGAGACAACTGAAATTTTTTTGTAGAAGAGAAAATATATTTCTTGGAAAAGGTAAGTTTCATAGAGGATGCCATAACTGATTCAGTCTTCATATTCTGTTTCCTCATCATCATCTTCATTGTTTCCTCCTGCATATCTCCAACCATCTTCAACATTGTCACGATCCTCTTCTGTTTCTTCGCTATCTTCTTCATCGAAAGGTTCATCTTTCACGGGCCAAGAATTTTTATTTACAGTTAAAGAGGGAGTGGACAGTTTGCGTTTTGCAATTTTGGAAGGAGGCAACTTGAGGTTTGGTTTAGGCTTACTCTGCTTCTGAATTTTACCATTTGATCGTTTCGCAACATAGGCATCATGGTCACTTGCTTCATCCATTTCATTGTCAACATTAGCCTGAGCATGCTCTGCATTTTCATCAGCCATAAGCCCCGGATGCTCCCTCTTCAAATGGAGTCTAAGCTTGTATTCATGGATGTATGCCTTTTCGCACCCATCATAGGGACATGCATAGGGACGGTCAGATGATGCAGAACCATATGCCCCTCCAGATGGTTTAGAAGTTTTTGTTTGCTTCTCTGAAGGGGGAGTAGTGTACTTTGTCACATCCACGGATGCATTCTGTAAGATAAGGTCGAAATTGCAAATCAAAAGACTGTTCAAGAAATGTTAACAGTTTCAAAATTTTGTGAGCACATCCACTGGAGTAATTCATCAGTTTCGAATTAGAGACATCTTTATACAGATATTCACGATATACATGAGAGAAATAATACATATTTGTATTGAGATATACTAACAAACCAAATGAAACTACCGCACAAACACCAAATGGATGGATTAAGACAACAGGTATGCTTTACATAATAAAATGCATCATATAATATTAATAGACTGAGTGGTAAAAAAATAAGGAAAATGTACCAGCAACACAAATAGGAAACACTACCCAACCTTTTCATGATGAGATGCAATGTGATTCTTTAGCTTGTATTCATGAGCATATCTCTTTCCACAATCTGGATATGGGCAGATATGATAGTTCTCTTGGGAATGTGTTTTCATGTGAGACCTTAAGTTGAAATCCAGGGAGAAGGCCTGCAGCAGATGCAATTGCAAACATACACTCATAAAGACATTATCCAAATTCCAAAGCAAAAGACTAATAATAACTTACCTGAGAATGAAATAGTGGATAATAATTGAAGATAATATCATACATAAAGTAATTTATCCACTTAAAAGTGTTTTGTGTGTGTGTGTGTGCGCGCGCGCGTGTATAGAGAGTTCATGACAGATTTATGAAAATCACAATATACTCAACTATAAAACAACATTTGGTCTATATTGATTCAACTTGAAAATTTTACAAATTCATTGGTTACCCTCTATATCAACAATTTAAAGACTATGTACACATAGGTCTCACCATTAAGAACTCAAGCTTTGCTTGAATATCTCTGGTAATTCCAAATTTCCATTGAGAAAAACATTCCGACCAAAACAGATTCAGAGTGGACAGTTGAAGACTAAATTCATGATGGTCTTTGCGATAGGAAGAAATAGATGGAAAGCATCAAGCTAATTTGAATGTCACAAATCCAAATGTGTAAAACATAAAGAACAACACACAGAACATGCAACACCAACTAAGGAAAGGAAGCCATCATAGAAAACAACAAACCCTTAATTGGATCAAATCATCACCTTACCACAGCCTTCATGAGGACACACAAAATCCCTCTCCCCTGTATGAATGAGAAAATGTCTTTTCAACTTTGAGCTATCCAGAAATTTCTGCAATGTGAACAAAATACTTTCAGCACTGCTAAATAGACCTGCCATTAGAGTAAACCACAGTCCACAGCAAGCTATTGCAACTTGATACATAGCATTAAATAAATAAATAAAGTGTAATTAAAAAAATATAAACCAATTAGAAAAAGGTTTAATGATTTGTTTTAATTAAGTATGCTCCAATCATGCAGCATAACATGCCAATACCTGAAGTCTGCAAATAAAGCGCAGTTCTTAGATCACTTTACCTAACCCTGCCCCCCAGAGTTGCATTGTAAACATTATATATCCCCATGAAATGTCCTTTCCACGTTATATGATAGCTACCCAAGTACTTGGGGAACCCACCCTTAAAAGCTAGCTGTTAAGGGGGGTGAACCAAACATTTAAATACTCCACCGAGAATCTTATACTACTCGATGTGGCACTTAGGCCACCCATAATACCCAAGTCCCTATAATTATACTTATTGGACATAGACAGTGGAACAATAAGCATCATTTATTAAAATGGAAATGACACACCCAGGAGATCCAGACAGAAGCTAGAAGAGAAAATAAAGAGGGAATGATACACATGTAATCTTCAATCTAAAAGAAAACACATGCAAAAACCTATATTCATGGCATGAAAGAAAAACAGAGTTTATGCTTGAGAGGGATCAACACAATGTTTCATTAAAGCTATAGGCTTTAGGCTAATCACTGGATAAGAGACTGGTTAAACAAAGTGTAATTTGATCTGCTTTTGCAGCATGCAGTAATGTAAATTATTATTTCACAACTTGGCAATACAATGGCACACACACACACATATGTATATATAAATACATGTGTATGGGTGTGCATCTGTAAGTATTAAAACCACTACCTTTCCACATCCATCGTAGTGACAAACATACTGCCTCTCTCCATGGATGTGAGAATGTTTCCTCAATGCACCAGCATCTATGAATGTCTTTCCACAGCCATCATAGCTGCAAAGAAAAAGTACTTCAGTAGTTGGCTCAGGTTCTGGCTCTGGCACTGAAGGCTCTTTTACCTTTTCTTTCAAGGTCTTCAAGGTATCCTCTTAGGAAAGTAAAACAAAGAGAAATGTAAGATACAAAACATGATATGATAACATCGCCATACAGTGGTCTCTTAGCAAAGCACCTAAACATCAATTTTTTGCATGTTTTACAACAATATTGTTTATTGAATTAGTATTAAGTATTAAAAAAGATACCATAACTTCTATCTCTCCAGACATACAAACTGTTACCACCTCTCACCCAACTTCAGCAAAAAACAGCCAAACAACTGATTATCTCATGCCAACAATGCATATTAGCCATTAGGTTAAACCATGTTAAATTCTGTCTCAAATCTTGTTTCCCTTTATTTTCTACCAAGTTTTGTATCATTATAGAAGCTAAAAAAACAGTAGCATCAATCAATTTTAAAAGAAAATAAAATAAAATACACAGATGTAAACAGACACGGAATGGCCAAATGGGGGCAGGAATGAGCAAAGATGTAAGCTTGCTGGGTAGTAAAAAAGACCAACCTGTTACCCATTTTAAGATCATGCACTTCCCTCCTGTTGTCACAAGATCTTGGGGAACCCTGGCAGCATCTGATTATTAGCATAACACTTAACCAAATGAAATATGAAAATAACAGAAACTGCACATGGCCGCCAGCTAAAACATTATAACCTGATCTCTCCATCTAACAGCAACATGGAAAGACTAACCTTAAACACATTATATCCATTCATTCACATTCCTAAACCGAGAAAATTGTAAAACGTTTATAAAAATAATAAGAATGGTAGCAAGGTCCCATGATAATCCCTGATTACTATTTCATTCCACTCATTCAAAAAAAAAAAAAAAAAAAACTAAATTACTGAGAAAGCTTAATATAAATGAAAAAGTGGCACTCCCCCTCCTTCCCCTCCATACTCCTCCATCTAAACATCAAAACCAACCAAATTCTCAAAGCTAATTCGATAAGCACAGTAATTAACAATAACAGAGTAGATATAAGGCTGGTTGGGTGGTTAAGAAAGAAGGGAAGGAGTAAAAGGTCACGTTTGATCGCTCCTCCCGACGAAAAACCAACAAACTAACACTTAACAAAGAAAACTAATGCACGCGAATTACTGATTGATTTGTGTTTTATTCCTTAACTTTTTTAGTTATTTAATTTATTAATTAACAACAAATCTCTGTTTGAATTGGTACAAATTCACGAGGAAAAATTTCTTACTCTAATATATATGTGCACTGCTTTAATTTTTAATAAAAACTTGTTCATGAATTCTAATTATTTGTTAAACAATATTTTCGTATTATTACTCTTGTATGAGTAATTGAAACACAACAAAATAATGGAACTATGACTATAAATTGAGCCTCGTTATAAACAAGACAATTTTACGCGATATTGAATCCCTAAAACATAAGATGCAAACTGATAAAAAAAAATGAGAGCGTGAAGAAATTGGGAATACCATTCTTTGACCCATTTGACAGCGGCAGCCTTGGACTTGAGGATGGGGCGCCTCTCGAAATAGCTGTTACTGTAGTGAATCTCCATCTCCGCTAGCTCTTTCCTTCGCAAATTCTTAGAACCCTTTTCGCGTTTTAGGGTTTGGTGTTTTCAGCAGGGACGCATTTTCTCTCCAACCCAACCGTACTTGGATTTGGATCCTCTCTCCCTCTTCACTAACATGATATCGCGGGTTAATTTTAATGGGAAGAAGACACTGTTTTTCTTTTAAATAAATAATAAAAAATCTATGTTTTCTTTTTAAATATAGGTCTATGGGGTTTGTACATTAATTTTAAATTGTTGGAAGTTGTCTAATTGTGTATTCAAATATAACTTTTAATTTATCATAGATTTTGTATTAAAGTATGAGTAAATAGTGTATCAAATAGTAATATAAAATGTATTTCCATGTTATTATTTAATCATATAATTTTATATATAAAAGTTTGTTAAGTTTTATTATAATTATTTTAAATTTTATATTATTATAATTTCTAATTGATTAATAATGTGAAAAAAAATTGCAATAGCAGTGTATAGAAATTAAAATCTACTACAATATATACTTACTGGAAGGACATATTTTTTAAGGTAATATATATATATATAAACTTCACCATAAATTTCATGTTTTTTATTAATTATTATACATATTCAATTTTTCTAACTGATGTGTTTTTATCTTTTTATTATTTTGTTTGCATTTTCTAAATTGATATCAACTTCTCTATTTTCAGTTCATTTTTCGCTTACTCAAATCAATAATTATTACTTAAATCAATTTCTTTTTATGTGAAACAACCCTTTAAAATTTAAGCCATCAAAATTTGTTACCATATCTATTGTTATGGTTTTTTTTTTCTTAATTTTTATAAATTTTCAATGTATTCACTTTTTATTAAACTAAAAACTAACTAACTAATTACCTAGACTAATTAAAAAATATGTGTAAATAAATTAAATTTGAGTGTGAATATAATATTACATTAAAAACTTAAAATGATATTTATTAAGAATATTAATAAAATAAAGTGATTAATATTACATTAAAAAATTCAAATAATATTTATTTTTAAACTTTTTTTACAGACACTTATAATGGAAAAAGCAGTGGAGATTGAGATAGACATTGAGGATGCATTGCATAAAACACTACATGTGAACAAAGGTTCATTTGTTGTGTAATAGTAATTGAAACTCTCGTGACAATTCTAACAAGTCATTATTCCTGTGAGGATTAGTGGTAAAGTGTTATGATACAATTGTATTATGTGTTATACGAGGTTATAAAAAAATTGCATTATGATTTGGGTTGTTGGATGAGAACATGTTATCATGATGGTTGCTTCCATATGTATAAGTTATTCTCCATGGAGATGTCTCACATGACATGCATTTTCATGTATTTCATTGGATAAAATTTTGGTGTATTTTACATCTCTTCTTCTTGATTGTGATTCACTACAGGGAATGCTCAAGTTGTACTTTCATTATTAGAATTGATTTTTATTATCATGTCAATCATATATTTGGTTGTCGGTTTTAGCACTAAAATTCTTATAGTATTTTAAACATTTTTGTTTTGTTCTTTTTCCTTTTTAATGTGAGTTCTATTTAAAGTATTCAATAACAATTATTCATGCTTGACAACAACCAATAGTAACTTTTTTTTGACATTTTTTAGGACAAAGTGGAACAATTATAGGGACTCATTTGCTTTCTTTCCATGGAAACACTAACATTTATTTTTTCATTAGATATGACTAGCTTTAGGAAAGTTGTAAATATTTTTAGATAGTTATGAGTCTATTCCTCCTAATATATTTCAAATAAATCATTGTATTTCATCTAGATTTTGCAAGTTTAATCTAGAATGAGCTATGATTAAGTCAAGTTAAATTACCTAAATTTAAAGTTCAAACCTTACATTTTATCTAACAAATTTAGATCAGCCAATTACGGATTTGATGTCCTATATGGATCAAAACAAAATGTTCATATTTAAGTTAGACTTCTAAAGTGTAACTCTAAAGATATTGATCATATAAGTGCATGCTTAAATTAAAATTGGGAGATTTTTAAAATGTTTTTTTTTATCTTGAAGGTAATATTCTTTTCTTTTTTTATTTGATGTATTAGAATCAATTTTTGTATATTGGAATTCATAAAAATCTTTTTCTAAACTTTAATCCAAAATAGTATAACTTAAGTTGATTTTCTTTTGTTTGGACAAATATCGATAGCTTGTGTAAGATATGATTCCATCAGGTCGACACCTCACTTCTGCATACCATTAATTGTTTAAAAAGCAACTTAAGATATTTTAAACTAAAGAAGGGAACAAATGTACTTTGTTAGAACCCTTAACAACGAAGTTCAAATAATAATAATAATAATAATAATAATAATAATAATAATGTTATTATTATTATTATTTAAAGAAACCAACACTTGTTATTTTACTTGTAAAACTTCTAGTTAAATTTTTTGGTTAATTTTTTTGGGTACTCTTAACTATACAAACCAGGTAGAATAAAAAAAAGGATACTGAATACTAATTCTCGTTTACAGAGTTTTTAATTCAAAAAATGATGAAGATTGTAGTAGATTTGTTTATTGTCAATGAAAGTGATGGAGGTTGAATGGGTGTGTATTTTCATAAAATTCAAACACTGTTAATAAACTAGAAGGACAAAGAAAACATAAAAACAAATATTTTTTTCATATATCTGGATAATTTTGTTTACACAAAATATATAAATCACAGTTACCATCTCAATACAAAGTTATAATAACTGTGATTTTTGAAATAACTATTATGAAATTAATAAATCTATCACACGCATCATTTTCTATAAAAAAAAATTATAACAATGTTATGTTAATATGAATGGATCATATAAATTTTTTAAAATAAAATATTAAATTTGAGTATTTAATTATTAGTTTTACAAATCACTAATTTATATTAAAAAAATTGGCTGATTGATTCAATGAGCTTTTTCATTCTATTTTTTTATTTATAAGATTTCAACTCAAGTCTTTATTTAAAAGTATAAATTCAATTTCACTCAAACTATATTTTCTTTTTTTACAGACAGCCTCGCTCAAACTAATACATGTTAATTTCACATTTAAATAATTATCTACCAAGTGCATAGATTAATTGATGGTGAACTGTTTTAGGCTTCAAGCCTAATCAATCTTTCGAGTATTAAATGGTCAAAAAGTGGATTTTGTGTCCTATAGTATTTCTAGTTTTCTGCCTGGCTTGGGAAAAAAATCTGAGAGAAAATAAAATAAAAATAAAGTATATGCAGTCATTAGCAAAACAAATAAATATCTATTTTACTCCTGAAATATGAAAAAGTCAATTTTAGTCCATTTATATTAAAAAAGTTTGAGAGATTAGTCATATCTTTAAATATGTGAGATGATTATGTAATTTAATTTTAATGTTCAAAAACTAATTTGATAATAAATTATATTTTTAAAAAAAGAGTTTGATATTAAATTATAAAGTTTAACATCAATTTGTCATTAAATTATTTTTAATTTGTCACACTTTTTGTATATTTGATTTTTTATTTTTTTTTATCTTTCATGTTACGGCTTCATACTTTAGGAGGCATTTAGCTGGGAGAAGTTTTGAGTTTCATGTAAATCTTGGGTTAAAAATCTTAGTCTTTCATATTTGAAATCCATTTTAAATAAATAAGGAGGTGTATTGGATCAAGATTTAAATGATTTTTAAAAAATTATAACAAAGTTTTAAGGTATTTGATCAAGACTTTTAAATAATTTTATTAAGTATTTTGGTATTTAATTGGAATTATCATAATTTTCAAGGAGTACATCGAAATCTAATGATATTTAATTAATATTTTTTATAACTGAAAAAAAAGTCATTGGATATTAAAAAATATAAAGATTTTGGTGAATATTTTTTAGTATAAATTTCTATGGATTCGATATAACTTTTCAATTGAAAATATATATAAAACAATCTCAAAAAAACCTTTAATTTATCATGTACAAGTTATTTTTTTTTCATGATTCTTGATAACTTTTTTATTATTTTTCATTTGCTATGTATTATGAACACATAAACATTTTAGTATATGATGACTCTTTTTATATATGTGATTGTTTATGACACTTCTTATATCATATTTAACTTTTTCATTATTAATATAAATATAATTGTTATCACCTATATACAAATGAAGATATCTTCAACACTAGAAAGATCTAGATCTAGGAAGATCTGTAAACTTAAATACATCTTTAGATGTTGAGAGAGATTTTAATCGGTGAAGAGCAACATTATTTTTAATAATATTGAACCAATTTATCTTAAACTTATTTATAAAAGTGATTATTGTAGAAAGTTAAAACTTAACTAGAAATCTTTTATTCCTCTCTATATACATATGTCTTGCAGTGTGTATTCTTTTAAAAGTTATTAGTGCTATTTTTTGTTTTATAACTAATAGTATATTTTGATTTGTAATTTATTATGTTCAAAAAGTTTAATCGAATACGAAAAAAATCACATGATTCATTTTTTTTTTTCATGAAAAAATTAAGATCTGTTATAAACTCATAAATAAATATTTGAGGATTCATGATTTTCTAAACTCATAATTTTCGACTATATAAAAAAACTTATCGGCGTATGGAACGCCTTCTTAGGCACTAAAATAGAGACTGTATTTATCCTGAGGGAAATTGAGGGGCAGGGTGATAATAACAGTAACAGGGATGAGTGATATCATTTCATTTCAGAGGGATTAATTATTGTTTTATTTTTAAGTGTGGAGTGCTGTGCAGGTCAAGGCCCTTTTACTTGTTCGTCCGGTTGTTCCCATCTTCTCTCTCGTACCAATCAAATCACACTTTTGTGTTGTGTTGGGAAACCCTAAACCCCGTTTTCGGTGAGATCGAGATCGATCGAACATGGATGAGGAGTACGATGTGATCGTGTTGGGCACGGGTCTCAAGGAGTGCATTCTCAGCGGTCTTCTCTCCGTCGATGGCCTCAAGGTACTATTTCCATTCATCACTTTCGTTTTTCTTTTCTTTTCAATCGATCCAATCCTCGCATGCTAATTGCTATTTCTTGTTCGATTCAGGTTCTGCATATGGATAGGAACGACTATTACGGAGGAGAATCCACTTCGCTCAATCTTATTCAGGTTTTTTTTTTTTTATAATAATTTCTTTACTATTTTCATTTCCTGCAAAAATAATAATATTAGATTAACAATATGTTATTATTGAAGTTTGAACTGCGAAATGATGATTTTCTCTGTCCTCCTCTTCAGCTTTGGAAGAGATTCAGGGGAGATGACAAGCCTCCTCCACATTTGGGCGCTAGCAGGGACTACAACATCGATATGAACCCCAAGGTCTTATTATTTATTTGTTTTTATTTTATTATATTTTGGTATACTAAATCTGGATGCATATGATATGATTCTCAATTTGTGTAACATTATTATTTAATGATTTGTTTTCTTCTAGTTTATTATGGCTAATGGCAATTTGGTGCGGGTTCTCATACATACCGATGTTACAAAGTATCTCTATTTCAAAGCTGTGGATGGGAGCTATGTGTTTAATAAAGGAAAGGTATTGTTTGTGTTAGTGTTGCTCGTTTATCTTAATGGGAGGTTTCTTTTGGTTTAGATGTTTTAATTTTTTTTTTTTTGCTTGTGGGTTGGTACAGGTTCATAAGGTGCCTGCAAACGACATGGAGGCCTTGAAGTCCCCACTTATGGGGCTATTTGAAAAACGCCGGGCACGCAAGTTTTTCATTTATGTGCAAAACTACAACGAGAGCGATCCCAAGACCCACGAGGGGATGGACTTGACAAGAGTGACTACTAAAGAGTTGATAGCGTATGTGTGCACTTGTTTTCTTGCCGCGTCCATTATTTATTCATATTTAACATCTCAGACTCAGCTTTTGTGTTGCCTTCATAGTCTGCATAAACATGTAGAAATTGATTTAGGAGTAATTAGCTTGCCCTTTTCCCTATCCTTATCAATATGTCATGAAATTTTGATTTATTTATATTTTTGTTTTATATATAATGGATTTGCCCGAACTGCTACATGAGTCAGTCATGTAAAGTTGGTAGTAAAATGTAAGTATATGGTTTATGGTCTGTTCTGTAGTTCTTATATTATATAGGGAGTCAATGTGTTTATTTGTTCAAATTCTTAGCATGCGATTATTTACTCTTATTTGGCATTTTTTGTGTGTAAATATGTAACGTAGTTACACATCAAATTTATTTCGCATGCCATAATGATCATACATTTCCCTATATTTCTTCATCCCTGTAATGACTAATGAGAAGAAACAGGAGTATTTTAAAGATTCTTTTGATTTTTTTGTTGACCTGTGACAGAAAATACGGCCTTGATGATAACACTATAGACTTCATTGGTCATGCTTTGGCGCTTCATAGCGATGATCGCTACTTGGCTGAGCCAGCACTGGACACCGTGAAGAGAATGAAGGTAAGTTTACTGCGTTATCATGCACTTGTAATTCATTCTCATTCGTGGATTCTTCTTAATTGAAAATTTCTTCTGTTCCATTTCGTTCCCATTAGCTTTATTGTGTTTCTCTATTTAATATTCATGTGTGTTTCCTACTTGTAGTTATATGCAGAGTCTCTTGCACGCTTTCAAGGAGGGTCACCTTACATATATCCTTTGTATGGTTTAGGAGAGCTTCCCCAGGTATCTCACTCTCTACATGTCTACCCATCTGCTTCATCTCTTTTCTGGAATATACTGTTGGAAGTTGTCTTGCTCAAGGTTCCGTAATTCTTTTTTTCTTTTCATCAGGCATTTGCACGGCTTAGTGCTGTTTATGGTGGAACATATATGTTGAATAAGCCTGAGTGCAAGGTATATACTCTATTATACATACATACATACACACATCTCTCTCTCTTTCTATATATATATATATATATATCTCAATTGACACTAGTGTAAGACTTGGCACACTTACATGATTACAACTTTTTAGGATTTTTTTTATTAATCCAGTCTTCGAACTATAATTATTATTTAGATCTTGAATGTCATATTTTTTAAAATTTGAATACAATCATGCTGTCAATTTGTCATCAAGTAGTTGATGTTTTAGTTTCTTTGAAAAATGTATTAATTGCTAGTTTGAAGACACTTTTATTGAGTGGAAAATAATATTTGGTTATGTGAAAATTATGAGCATGAATTAATGCTAACTTTGAAAAATTTATTCGTTGGTGTATAATTGATTATGAATTTGATATACACCACTGTCAGTATATCCTAACCCAATATATATACCTTCTTAAATTATTGAACTTGTGTTTATTTCCATCCTATTTTTGTACTATAATTGCCATGTGATTTTGATTTGTTTTGAAGTTTGAACAGCATGCTGATATACACTCTTGTGGAATTTTTATTTTTTGCTTGAATGCCAGGTAGAATTTGATGAGGAAGGAAAGGTTGTTGGTGTTACATCTGAAGGGGAAACTGCAAAGTGTAAAAAAGTTGTTTGTGATCCATCATATTTGCCTGGCAAGGTATTAGAAACCAACCTCTAGTTTCACTATTTACAACCCGTTCAGGTGATGGTGAGAGTGAAAAATTGCTTGCTTCTAAAGTCTAGGAGTCATGCTATGTAACAGTTTAGTTTCTGAAGTATGTTTAACTACTGTTGATAAAAAAATTAGTGGTGAATGGTGAACTGATATTAATTTCTTAAATGACTCTTGATGGGAAATTGCGTCCTTCTTTAATACAAAATTGTAATCATTTCAACAGGTGAGGAAGGTTGGTAGGGTTGCAAGGGCGATAGCCATCATGAGCCACCCAATCCCCAGCACTGATGATTCCCATTCAGTGCAAATTATTTTACCACAGAAACAGTTGGGTCGGAAGTCAGACATGTAAGTTGACATGCAGCATGTTATATATATATATATATATATATATATATTTCTAGAAAATTTTGCAATACTGATACAATGTATATCATGCTACTGGGACCATTAATTAGCATGGACAGTGGTTTCTTGACTGAAGCTAAATTACTCGGTCTCATCCGAATTATCAAATGGTTCCAGCATGAAATAAGTTTGCGTCTATCACTGAACCGTCAAGCTGACGAGTGAAAAATGCAAGTATGCTTCTAATTTATTTGTAAAGCTTAACAAGCTTTAGCTTACAGAGTTTTAGAATATTTGGATTCTTATGTTCAGAGTCTCGTGATCTTAACAGTCCTATTGGTCCAGGGTTATACTATTTGTATTGTATTAGTAACCACTAAATTGACCTAGACTATTAGTATAAATGACCATTAGGTATGTGTTATGTTTTACATATCAATATCAATCTCCTGTCATGTCCTTTGGTTCTCTTTTTCAGCTATACTAATTTTTTTTTTTTGATCAGCAAAGTCAGCTATACTAATTATAAATGTATGATGTTAAACTCTTCTTATTAAACATAGTAAACACCACCATAAAACGTCATGATCTGGTTAGGACTGTTAATTTTGTAATCATCCCCAATACAGAAGGTATACTAAAATTCTAAGATGATTGGATGTTTAAAACTTGAAAAAATTACTAATGTTTTGAGCATGCGATTCCCAATCAATTATAAATTGTGTATTCCTCTTTAAATTGAATGCTCTATTCTGTTCTCCTGGTCAGGTACCTATTTTGTTGTTCGTATACTCACAATGTTGCTCCAAAGGGAAAATTTATTGCATTTGTATCAACTGAGGCAGAGACAGATCAGCCGGCAATTGAACTGAAACCTGGAATTGACCTTCTAGGACCTGTTGATGAGATATTTTTTGATATCTATGACAGATATGAACCAGTCAACGAACCCACTTTGGACAACTGCTTTATATCAACAGTGAGTTTACTCAGTGGTGTTATTAATATTTGTGCCATATGTTGATCGGTTGACAATACCATATTTAAAACTTTTTGACAGAGTTATGATGCTACTACTCACTTTGAGTCGACTGTGGATGACGTTCTCAACATGTATACATTGATAACTGGAAAGGTAAGTGTTATGCCTTGGTTACCACTTGTTTCCATTTCTTGAATTAATTTGTAAGCCACAAATAGTGACTGAGATTGTTCCACAATAGTACTGTATTTTATAATATTGTATCACATATCTATAAGTCTACATACTGTAGGAATCGGTTGTTCTTAGGGCCCTAATTCCTATATGGGAAAATGGTTGCTTAGCTACAACTAAATGCTATTAGTTGAGCCATGTTGGTTAAGTAAATTATGTAAGCACTTGCATGAGTCATAAGTTTCACACTGGCTTCGGATTTTGATATGGCTTTTTGGTTCTTGTAAATCAATTTTCTGCAAAGAAAATGTTTTTTTGTATTTCAGTTTTCACTTTTAATTGCAAATTTATTACTTGGTCTTCTACTTTCATTGATTTGTTCGGGAAACAAATCTTTGAAAATAGCACTTTGAGTCTTTCTGTTTTTTAGCCTCACCCTTGTTTTATAATTTCAGAGACCTGGAACAAATCTTTGAAAATGGAAAATAAAATGAGAACAAAATGACATTTTTGTAATTAAAAGTGAAAATAAGAAATGAAAACAGAACATTTTCTCAAAAGTAAAAAATCCTTAGATTCCCTTCTTCCCCTCTCCCAAAAGCTAAAATGGCTTAGATCAATTTTAATTGATCATTTTAGAATGAGTTGGATATCCAATGGTCGTTTTGTAGAGTTATACAATGAATTTTAAATTTCATTCTCATCTTTCTATTCCTTATACAATGGATGTCTCACTGGAAATTTGATGGCTAGCAGTTTCAGGGGTGTAATTTGTTAATAAAATGATCTTTTATTATATTCTTTAACCAAACATTTTCTTAATATGAACAGTTTGTATATTCCAAAATCGGTTGATTTCATGAATTCTGATTCTTATAAATAAACTAAGTGTAGACTCGTTAATAATTTGATTGAAGAATGGCGGTGAAAGAAAAAAATTGAACATTCTAGTTGATTTTGTATTTGTTGCTATTGCATTAATACCATTGAGTAATCAGAAACCTTATGGGTGGACTAGCAACCTGTTTGGGCGTGGGAAATCTTGAATAACGATTGATGATATTCTCTCGATAACTTTCTTGGTAATTGGGTAACATGCTGATTCTTGTACTCATAATTTTAAACAGGTTATTGACCTCAGTGTGGATCTTAGTGCTGCTAGTGCTGCAGAAGAGTAAAGAAAACTCGGTGATGATCTGTTGCTGATGGGTTCCGTGATGATGGACTTGACAACGAATGTTATTAACGTTTTATAATAAATATTTTCTTTTTTTAAAACAAGATTTGTGTGGCTGGGGAACTTTTTCCCGTCCAGAAGCTCTGTTGTGTGTTCACATACATTGCCTTCTGCAGTGGTTTTAGTTTGGTAATGTAGTGTTATTTTCATATTGTTAAATGTTAATTGCACGTCTCTCCAACCATTTCATACCCCTGGCAATTTGTGTTTGGATACTTTTATCTTTCATTAGTTGAAACTCATGTGGGTTGTATTAATCTTCATTTTAATTCAAATATAAAAAAAATTATAAATAACAAGGCTTAAATAACCTTATAGTCTTGATTTTAGTCATTTAAAATATTTTTGTTTTGATTTTAGTTTTTTTAAAGAATTTAGTTAGTGTTAAGTAATAGTGTTAAATGATGATAAACTTATCAAGGATTTAAAAAACGTTATTAAAACAAAATTACATAACTGTCTTGTGACGCCACAAGTCAATTTGTTTCATTTTAATTTTATTATGTATTAATTAATGTTGATATTTGATGGTAGGCACTAAAATCAAATTTAAAATGTTAAAGACAAATAATAATAAAAAACTTAAATATTAGCTAAAAGATTATTTAATCATTATTTGACTTGATTGTTTAAAGGGTTAAATTATATTTTTACTTTTTGGTAAAAATGTGTACTGTTAACTTCATTATTTAATCATTATTTTATTATAATTACATTTTTAATAATTTGACTTGATTGCATTTTGTCTGTTATTATGATTATTTTTTGTAAATTTGACCTCTTCCCTTTTCATCATATTTTAGTTCATTGGTTAACTTAACACCTAATATTTATATTATGCTTAATTATAAATTTTATCACTTAATTTTTATTATTTGACAAATTATCACAAGTTTTTAATTTTTACGTATGTTATTAGTGTGTCACAAAAAAAGTTACAGATAAAATAAAATGTCATTTTCTTACTATGATAATAAAATACAAAATTTAGATAATAAAATTTACTAAATGCTAAAAGTTGGATAATAAAATGGGTGGAATAAAAATTTGAGGGATGAAATTCACAAAAAATTATGAAAGTTGTATGATAAAATTTTCAAATAATAAAAGTTTGATAGTAAAACTTGCAATTAATGCTTTATGTTATTACACAAAATCTAATATTTGACTCAATATACATTAAAATACCTTATGAATAAAAGCACATTAAGAACTATCATATTGGAAAAAAAATTGTCGACTCAATCAATGAATATCTACGTGATTTTTCAATTAGTTTCATGAAATCCTGCACTATCAATTAATAATTTTTATTCCTCTTAGTAATAATTCATCGACTATTTTGGAACCTTCCATTATTTTGTATTGGTAGATGTAAATAACACAATGTTGGTAACTTGGTATTATCATAAGACAATTACTCTTCAGCGAAAAACATATAAATCAATACGAGAAAATATTACTGATATGTTTAAAAACATCACAATTGCACAAACAATAAAATTAATGTCCTAATGCATACAACATAGGACTCGATAGCATTAGTACAAGGATCTTTAATTTTGGAAAGACAACATCCAAGTAAGAAACATAAATATTTTGACATGCAAAAAATTTGTCCCTACACAAAATAGTAAACTGTAATTCAACCAAAAAAATTAAGCAAAGTTGAGAGGAGGAAAACTTTTTTAAAAAAAAAATCTCAGATGTCATCCCAAGCCTATATTTGCAAATCACTGAAAGACTTAACATTATAGTTGAGAAGGCAAGAATCCGTAGGCAATGTTTAAGAGAAAGTACAAGCTTTAAAATCCTAAGACTTTGATTGTTCTTCCACCCAGGTGAAAGTGATTACAAAGGATAAGAGTATCCACGCAAGTACTTGGAGTCCACACCGGACTCGCGGACTAGAGCAATTCGCCCAGTTCGTGCCACCTGAAACAATAACAAACATCAGAAAGACTGGATTACAAGTAAAGAGTGCCGGTGCAATAGGAGCATGAGCAAAAACCATAGTCTTAAAACAAGACCGAACCAGCCAGTTGTGTCCAATTACATGTTAGAACTGTACTAGCCTTGAACTGGTGATAACTGGCCGGTTCAGCACTAAACTGTTGAGTGTTGATCCAGCACAGGTTTGGTAAATGACAGTGTTTAACAGAGTCTTTTCTTTAGTCCATTAGAGGATAGGAGTATCACATCCCACTTGTTCCTAATGGAATTTGAATCTTGAACCTTTAGGATGGAGTACAGCACACTAAGAAAACCAAAACCAAGTATAGCATGCACGGTGGCTAGCTTGTTTTTCCTTTTGCTAAAAGGAAGCAAAATGTTAAGGAAAAGGTTCAAAGTAAACATTTGCATGTATATTCACTGTTTGATTGAATTTAATGTGCATCATGATCATAATATAGCAAAATTCAAAGGTGAATATACCTCTGCTTGTTCTACAGAGAAAGTCGTTTATACTTTAGAGAAGGTTTTTCCAAATTTCATATTAATATAAAGATCATTCTATACAGTGAAAAATTATTTAAAAAACTAAATTTTAATATTTAAAAATTTATTTTTATTCATTGTGGTATATTTTTCATTTTTTCTGATGTATTGTTATTTTTATATTTTAATAAAATACATGTACTCCAAATTCTGGTTGGAATGCTATTCTTAACCCTCTTCTTTGACTGTTATATTTATATTCCCTAATTAGGTTTTTAAAATAATGGCTACTGGTGTGTTTTGTAGATAATAAAAAATGAACATCGACGTGTAAGAATGACTCAGCTAACTGCCTGTTTAGGGGGCTCATCCTATTCTTATCCTCTACAGAGCTTCAAAAGAAAACAAGTACATCTTAGCCAAGACTAGCAAAACTGAGTTCTTTCCTCCAGTATGAATATTCTGACCCGTAAAATAAAGGAAAACCTCAGAACAAAATAATAGCAACTGAGTAAACAATCTTGGACAGAATCAGGAGATACATTTGAGGAAGTAAATGCACCAAATTCGACTCTGGAAGTTTATGGAATACGGAATTTAAACAAGTCAACTGTCTCAGCAAAATATCTACTATGGTAAGTGGAAAAAATTTATAAAACATACCTCACAAATGCCATATGGTTCTAACAATCTCTGTAATGCAACCATCTTGTCCAAATCTCCAGTAAGCTGGTTCAAAAGCATACCAATTAGTTAAAAATCAAAAATAATAAAGGATCTGTCAATCTGAAGTCATCAGGGCAGACATTTCAAAACTAGCAAATACTTTGAAGCAAATAAATAAATATAAAAATCAAATTTCCATTTTCTGTCATCAGCATAACCTTATTAAGAAAAAAGCAGTAGCCTGTTGTTTTAATAACCATAGGCCTAGTCGGAAGGAAGAAATAATGACTTCGAAGAAAAGCCGAGAAACTTGTACCAATATGGTGTCATCAGTTGTTAACTTCTACTATATTACACTTTTTGAGGAAAAATGTCATTTCAGTGCCCCACTTTTGTATTTAATATTAATGTGGAAGAAGAATAAATAGAGTTACTAACAAAGGTTAGGGTACAATTCTTATTTAAATCTACAATTATATTTGTTAACATGAGAAGAAAAGCATTTCTATTGCTGATAGCTTATCATGTCAATGGAAAAACATGGATGTGGAAAGCTGCAGACAATGGGCATAACAGGATTCTTAGAATGTTAGGATGCTGGATAAATAGCTTAATGTTATCTATTTTCATGACTGAGAAAAAATCTTTGTGATAAACTGAGGACCAATTGGGGCTCTACCCTGCCCAATTTGTGGTGGTTTCATTGGCTGTTGGAACAAAACTTGATGCATGATCCAACAGATATTAAACTGGCAAAAATGCAGAATCCTATGAACGTGTAGCACAGTAACAATGTAACGTTTAGCTAAACTAATTGGTTTTAGTGCAATTTGTAATTACACTATAGTCACTAAACTCAACATTCTCTCCACAGTATAGAGGTATCCAGTATCCACCATGTTTATGAGTATCAATATAAGTTGACATTAAATACAATGCCATATCACTTGGTTGAAAAGTCTGCATAAAATTCACCTCCAGAGTTATTGTGTGATCAGATACATCGACAGCTTTAGCCCGGAAAATGCTAGCAATATCAAGGACATCACGCCGTGCAGCAGCATTTACAGCAATCTTTATTAGCATCAATTCTCGCTCAGCAAATGGCAAGTGGGTGATATCACGAACCTGAAGAAATATCAGTTTAAATACAGAAAAGAATGCAATGGCCAGATTTTTTAAACATTAAAATAGGTAAAATATTTATGCACTCTATCAATCTCATTCTCTAAGGTAAAATACATAAGAAAGAAACAGAAGATAGGAAGATAAGGATTTATGCTTCAAGTAAGAGATTTGATAGAATGTTTTTCGATAGGAATTCTGGAATTATACTAAAGATTCCAAAAACTAGTAAAGATTCTAAAAATAAGACCAGTGCAAGATCTCAAGTTTCAGAATACTCTTTTTATTATTCACATAATATTAGGAAACACAAAATCTGCTAATATTTAACTCTGCATTTAAGTCCCAACAAAGGCTTTTCAAGACAAATGTCCTGTGCTAGTAGTCATGTCAAGGTGCACAAACAAAAAAAGAAAGGAATTTAATGTGGTTTGTACAGTAAACTATAGGCTAATGTCCATGGGCAAAAATAAGGGGGAAAGTCACTATGATCAATGAAGATTTCAAGGATTACATGCTCAATGTTGAAACCTGTAGCTTAGAGAAATAACCTAACAACTTTGACAAATTCCTTAACCTAATACACCTAAATCCTTACTGTAGCTGCAATTTAGTACACTCTAATATAACTGCTGATTTTACAATATAATAGGATTATACCACAGAATTACAGTTTCAGGCTAATCAAGCATTAACTTTTTCCTCCTCCACTTCAAAAGTTTCAACACAAATTGCAAAAAAAAAAAAAAAAAACTTAGTTGGGTGACATTGTAGACTACTCAGGGTCACATGTTGGGCTAAACCTGATATGCCAAATTCTGTATCCACTAGGACACTGGTGGGAGATCTGCACTTAGTAGGTGTTTGGGAATAGTTTCTTTTTTTTTTCAGAAGCATTTTTATTTTAAACTTCTCTCAGGGAACTGGAAAAAGTATGTAAATAATTCTCCAAACAAAACTTAAACAGGCACTCAAAGTGCTACAGGACACTGCAAACAGAAACACTAAAAAAATATATTACTCAAAGCAAATAATTTATGTATAGGATATGATGCATTATTTTTCAAAGAGATTTTGAACCTCATGTAGCTCTACTAGCTTATAGAGTTGCTGCACCAACTTGCTAATTGACTCATCTGTCCCAGGAACCACAGTTGTAAGTCGAGAAAGTCCTTCAACTTCTGCATGTCCTACAGCTAAACTCTGGAAATAACAAAGCAGATTCAAGATGAGAAAACAGAGAAATCAAAAACATTGGATTTATGTGCTTGCAATTTGTACACAAATATTATAAAATAAAATAAAAAGAAAACCTGAATGTTATAGCCTCTTCTAGCAAAAACTCCTGTAACAATGTTTAGAACTCCAGGAGCATCGTTCACAAGCATGGATAACGTGTGTGATCGAATTCCACTGGTCTGAAGGAATTATTCCACCAACAGTAAGACAGTCACAAGCATGTCATTCATAAAATTGATGAATATTACATGCTAACGTACAATAAACATAGTAGTGAAGGCACAGAAGAGGGAGAATGGTACCCTCTCTGATACCATGTTGGAATTCTGGGGCTTTAGGTATTAAGGGAGGAAGAAAGATAAAAGAGAATGAAACACTAGTTGATAGTAACTGAGATGTATTATAATGTATTGATGTGTTGATATGTTCATAAAACCTAAAAGTACTAAGCCTTATTTATATTAATCATAATCATAATCAATTAAGGAAACATATTATGATAAAATAAAGAAATATGGTAACTAATCCTAAGAGGTAATAAGGAAATTGGGAATCTATTCCTAAAGAGGTTATTCTCAGATATGATAAAATATTTTTGGATATTTCCATATATTTTCTAACAAATATATTCAAATATGTAACCAAAAACTCAAACAGAAACTACATCACTATTTAAATCAAACTCTAAAGGGGAAACATAAAAAAGCACTAACAAGAAACTGCAAATGAAGATAATGTATGTATATCTATTATGTATTAGAAGGAAACAAGAAAAAGGGATACATTTAAGGACAATAAGCCACTACAAACCACTTACATCTTCATCATTGAGGACACCCCAGTGAGCGTCAAGAACTTGATTGACTGTAAAACCATCTGATGGTTCTATAGGATAAACATCTCCCTTCACAAAAGCAAACATGTCAAAAGAAAAGGTCAGACTATATTTGAATTTACTAATGAGCAAACAAATCAAAGAACAGAAGAATATCAAACATGTAGTAATGGAGTGCCTTTATGTCAGCATTAGCTTCATTCTTTGCAATAGTTACTGATTTGTTCTTCTTTAGCCAATCATTGAAATTCTATAAACTTAAAAATTAGAACAATTGATGTTAAGGAAAGAGCCAAAGACAACATAAATCTAACAAGAATATATTCCAAAGCACATGGGACAAAAGATGTTCAGTAGAAAAGACCCTTAGCTGTAATATCAATAGTGTTTGCGATATGCATAAGTGTTAAAACCATTTTGCAATATTTGTCTAGCATAATTTTACTTCAGGAAACTAAGCTTGTTTGTGAATTCTAAATTTAACACTTTTGATAGGATATGCCAATTATTTAATTTCAAGCTACAACATTTAAATTTTCAGGTTGAAGTGCTCAAACATAGGTTTAGAATGGAAACAGTAGAGTTGAAGAGTAAATAAGATCATACCCCCACAGGTGTATCAAGTTTGGCAACAGGTTTCATATTTTTTGCTCCCACAAGGGCATTAACAGGTGTTCTTCCTTCAAGATCTGGATAAGAAGCAGCTGAATACCGCCAAAATGGAGCAGATGCACCCATCTTTTCCCTTCTTAATGCAATCTAAGTATAGTTACATCATCCAATAATAACGAATTAGTAAATTTTGTACAGCCTTATAATGCTCAACAAAATAGACAAGATAAAAAGTTAAGGAAATTTGTTAGGTATTCAATTGAGCTTTCCAACCTTTCCAGTTCTGGCTATTTCTTTAATTCCAAACTTGCTGAAATTTCTTTGAACCGCAGCCATCTTCCCTGGATCTCCAGTTACCTGTAACATTAGCAGAACAATTCACCCAAGATTATGACCTGATTTTATAACCAAGAATATCTAATGACAAATTGCAAGTAATGATATGGAAATGGTTGTGTTGTGACTAAGTAATAGGTAGATGGAAAAGAAAATAATCAAAATATGAAACAAACACTTGCACAAATAAGGCTAAAAAATATCTACCCAGCTCATACAGGACACTATTTATTCCTGATATTATTTAAAGATGAGCAAAATCCTATTTGTGTAAAAATGAAAGACTCCTATCAAGAACAGAATAACATAAAAACAGCCAGTCCAACAAGTCAACCACAGTATAGTCATACTCCAACCTTAGTTTCGTAATTACACCATTATTATTTATGCAATAAAAGGAAGAGTATATAAATATATGTAGTATATTCCCAAGATGAGCTGTTTACAAGGTACTGTACCATACTCTCATAACACAATTCACCTCCAATAGTAAATAATTATCTTAATGAAACAGCAATGATAATTTTCTCCACTTTACAAGTACAGTCCAATTGATTGTGAGTACATATGAATACAGAGCATTCACTAAAACATGGAAATTAAAAATTAAAACATATTAAAAGGTGTCCAGCAATAACCTCAATTGTCACCGAATGTTCCGAGATATCCACAATCTTAGCTCTGAAGATGTCCACCAACCACTTCAACTGAGAATATTCCAGCAAAAATAAATAAATAAACAAATAGAAGCAATCAACAAAACAAAACACACACATAACATAACAGATGCATGCATATACAGCAACCACAAACCACTAAGCAGGTACCTCCGCATGGTGTTTCGGATCCGCATGCACTTTTATGAGCATCAGTTCACGTTCCACCTGTGGTTCCCTCGAAAGATCCTCTACCTAGCCAGCATTAGCAACACGTTTCCTTCAGATTCAATCTCTCACTAATTTCACTATCAAACACTTTCTCCAAATGACATCTCACAAAAACACACAATAAAAACGCCAGTTACACGGAATTGGTATGTCACGAAAAAGACGGTGAACCTTTAAGACATTGACGAGTTTCTGAAGCTGCTCCATGACTTGGCGCAGCACCTTATCGGTCCCTGACACGACGATGGTGAAGAGAGCCCTGTCCTCATTGAGGCCAACCGCGAGGGATTCGATGTTGTATCCTCTCCTAGCGAACACGCCGGCAATCCGGTTTATCATTCCGCTCTCATCGCCGACGAACACGGAAATCGTGTGTCGACGAACCCTGCATTGTCAATAGTAATCATCAATTAGTAATGAATCGGAGCAGAATAGAACAGTAACTAATCGGACGCAGAGGAGTGAAAGGGAAGGGAATAGGAGGACGTGCTTTGAGCGAGCGGGGGAGGGAGGAGAGGGAGGACCGTTGGAGGAGGAGGTGGCGGCGGAGACGGAGAGAGAGAGTTTATCGGCGCGGAAGGTGTGAGGTGTGGAGATGGAAGGAGGTTTGGGAGAGAAGAGAGGTTTGGGAGTGAAGAGAGGTTTGGGATTGGGAGAACAGAATTTGAGGGTTTGGATTGGAGTGAGAGTGGTTGCCATTAGTTGACTGAAACCAATGGTGGTGGTGGCGGCACCGGGACTGTGCGTAACTCGTGTTTTCTTCTTCTACTACTGCTTTCACTGCACTGTGGCGGCTATTTTTATTTCTTTTTTTTTTTTTGGTAATGTTATAAAAACATCGTTTGTTACTATTATTATTTCAAATTGATAATGTTTATTAAGCTTCAATTACGTCAATTCTATGCCAAATTTAATGGGACATGATTTACGAGTAAGTTTAACTTATTTTGTCTTTTTAGGTCAAAAAACATGAGTAAACTAATTTTTTTTTATAATGCGTAATTATTATTGGTTGAACCAAAAATTTGTAGAATTTATTTCAAGTAAAACAAGTTCATAATTTTTTTTATAAAAATTAAAATATTATTATTTTACAATTTAATTTTAATTTTAATTTTGAAGTGTAATATGAGTGTCAAAAACATACTCCTAAAATAAGTGTATCCGTATTAAGTTATCAAAATAAGTTAAAAATACTACTTTATAAGAATCGCAAGTTATTTTTGTAAATTCGAATAAATTTCGTAAAAATTCTTTTGAATACCTTTGAAGTGCTTTAAAGTAAAAATTACAACCCCCTCCCCAATTATATTTAGAATAAATGGTGTAACGTGGAAATAAAAATTAAACTCTAACCCTACATCAAGCTTCTTCCTTGTCACCGTATATTCAACGCAGGGGGTTGTCGGAAATTTTGTAGCAACGTGAGCGAGTCCCCTGTCCAAAGTTGTTGGAGTGAATTTTGGCAATTTGAAAGTTTGAAGCTGGAGTTTGGTGGTAGCAATGGCAAAGGAAGTGAGGAACACGCACGTTCACTTGTTCAAGTATCATATTCATAGATTCATATCGAACTCTCAAATGACATTTATAGTGAATTAGTGATGCATGTGCCTTTGCTTTTTTCTTTTTTACTTTTATGTTAAGTTGTTAACCTCCTCTTCTATTTAACAGAAAAGTTCAGGCGAATTAAATTCATCCTTATCTCATTTATTTTAGCATAATTTTTATTAGTTGTTAACCTTTTTCTTTTAATGCTAGTTTGGTATGAATTCTCAATTCAGTCAATTGTATTTCAGTAAATAAATAAACCTTAATTGTGTGACCCAATCGCATAAGTCGCGTTGCACAAACATCAATCCATAATGTGACTGTTTTCTTTTTTCTATACATATACACCTCCACTGTGCTAGCTAGTAAATAGTAATACCTATATATGTGCACACATGTAACTCATCTTATATGTCTTTAAGTTTCTGATTGACATTCCTTAAAAAAATAAAAAAAAAGTTCTTGGTGATATTTCAAGTTTTTTCCATTTTCTTTTAACTCATTTAAAAGAAAAGCATAACAAAAAAAGCACGCTTCTTATTTCATTATTTTACGAACTTGACATGTTACATTTTCATTTTCATTCGGTGGATTCATCCTTCCACTGGTCATTTTGAGGACGAAAGATGCTGTGGGTGTGGGAGGAGTGTTTAGGTACTGAAGTGTTTTCCTATGCCTCTAATATTGGTTTTTGCTCACTTGTGTATGCTGAACTTTGGGCAATTTTCCATGGAATTGCTATACCATGGAACCGTGTCTTCAAACACTTTACCTTGAAGTTGGATTCTCTGATTGCAAAACCAATATGTGAGTACAAAGTCGTCTTTTAACAACCACTATGACACTAATGGCTGAGAAATGATTATCCTGAATATACCATTCATTGCAATGTTTTTAAATTGCCATGCACAACCACAATCGTGATTCACGTCGATCAACGTCATTGTGTTAAAAAAAAGACGCAACGGTAAAAATATTTTTATAAGAGGATGCTATCAATATTTTTAATTAATTCTTTCATATACTTAAAATGTATTAAAAACTACAAAATTAAAAAATATTAAATAAGATATGAGATTCATTAATTTTTATAATTTTTAATAAATTTGAATTAGAGAATATTTAAAAGAATCTCGGAGCAACTCTACCACAGTGGTTTATCCACTCACATGCACGTTAAAAGAAAGGCAAGAAAAAACTTTCTACCAATCTCTAACCAACAAATTCATCTAAGTTTTACTTCTGTTTTTTTAATAATATTTCACACTTTCCTACAATATTACATCATATTTTTTACTTTCTTACTTTAAACAATCCAATCAAATTTTTACTCCAACCAAAATTTTTATTAAAGCTTCCCAAAATGAATCCCACAATATATTTTTAAAGCCACATCTCTTCATTTATTTAATGAAATATAATGCAAAGGGTCCACTGCACTGTAAGAGAAACGGGAGTTGCAATTAATTGACAACTCACTTATGAAATGGAACCTACCAAGTTGCTCTCCAAATGGAAAGAGAAACTATTCCAAATTTCTGATACTGTGCATGTCAAAAGTAGTAACTTTTGTTGGAGTTAATATTTCTCTTTTTATAAGTGAATCGATTCATAATATACTTCCTACAAAGTAGAAGATTGTCAGTGTTGTTTTGATCAAGCACCCAAAAAGTTCAAGTATCCAAAAATCTTTATATCATTTTTACATTATATTTTTGGTGATACATTCATTTAATTCCTCCAAACAAGTTGATTAAAGACAAAAATATAGTATAAAGTTTTTTAATGACAAAAAGTCTTAGAAGTTTGAATGTGATTATCGGACAAATGTGACATTTATATATTACTAAAATAATTATACAAAATCCATCAAAATTTATATACTTTTTTAATACTAGAAGAATTTTTTTAAATTATAAAAAGTTTCAATTAAATATTATCAAATTTTGACAGTTCAATAAATTATTTCTATCGTAATTAAGTATCGGTATATTATAATACCTATTTATATTATTTTAAAAATTTATTAGATACACAAAACTTTGTTATCACAAAAAATATTTTAAAATCTTATAAAATCTCAATTCAATCCATACCTTTAATCTTTTTAAATATTATAAGTTTGTAACTTATTTTCTTAAAATGTCAATTTTTTATTTTATATATATATATATATATATATTCCATTTTTAAGAGACACGCATAAACATTTATAGACGATAAAATTGAAAATTAATAAAAAAAAAAGACCTAAGAAAGACAAAATTATAAATAGTGACCATTGAATGGATTATTTTACCTCAAAAAATGGGTCGAGCAGGTGGAAGGGAGATTACACCTCTGACTAAAAACAAAATTATAACATTTAAAAATTAGAGATGAAACGAGAAAACCATAATATTTAAAATATAAAATATTTTTCAATTCATGTTTAAGAAATGAGCTTATCCAATATATTTTTGACGTTGGAGTGAGATAATATTCCTGCACAATTTTGTTTGAAAAGGTCAATTATGCGTAACTAAAACATTTTGTTCTGAAATGAAATATCAAACATTCAATAGAGAAAAAGTTTACGCTGATACCCTTGAATGCCTGTTGTGTATTACATTTGAATTGGATAACATGACTTAAGAATCCTTCTTGCATAACTTTAGTGATACTCGGACAAAATGACATTTGCATAGGTGTCCATCTTCTTGTCTCTTGCAAAAAAGAAAGGAAACCTTCAATCTCTTTAATGATTTAGTATGGGGTGGCCTACAAGGACTATCTTTCCATTTTTCAGGTGAGAAGTGATTAATGTGTAGGCCTCATTTTGAGGGAAATATAGATAAGAACATTATTAACAGAGGAATAATATAGTATGGTCGATAAATAATTATATATCTTAACCATGTAGTTAAAAAATTGGTTTTAAGGTTCGTGTATATTGGGAAAAAAAGTCACTTAAATGATTTTTTTTATGCCTTTTAATTTATTTTTAATGTTCGATTTGATCTTTATTTTTTTTAGTTTAATTTGATTATCTAATTTTAAAAATTTATGCGATTTAGTCCTTTAATTTTTTTTTTCATTTTAGTCATTAATTTGATCTTGCCTGACTAACTTAATTTGACTGATCATATCATTTAAAATTTGATCCTATCATCTAAATGTGTATTTTGTGAAAATTTAAAATTGTCAATAAGAATTTTTAAATCATTACAAAGTATGATTTCTTAATATCATTAACCTAATTTAGATGATCAAATCAAATTTAGTCAATTTTAAAAATTAAAGAATCAAATTGAATCTAAAAAAATTAAAAAGCGAAATCAAACCTAAAAATAAATTAGAACAATGATAAAATAATTTAACCTTTTTGTAACTTAAGACATTATTAGTCTTTAATTTTTAGTTGTGAGATAACTTAAAGTACTAAAAACAGATGTAATGAAAAGAGGTAGAAAAATAGAAGATAGTCACATATAAAATAAATGATGTAATAAAAGAATAGAAAACAAACCTAACTGAACAATGGAATAAAAAAGAAGAAGCAAATGACTTTTTTTTGTTGTTGTTGACAGAAAAAGAAGCAAATGATGAAGGAACACAAAAACATTTTTATTCATTAAAAATTTATATTAATACACATTTACTATGTTTTTCAATATATTTCTAATACAAATTCCAATAAAAAATTGAATTCCTTAACAAGTACTCCAATTCCAAAGACATTGGTGACCAAGATTCAATAAAAAAAACAAACTAACTGTACCAGAATTATGAATATGTAGTAATTATTATTTTTAGACACGTTGGTCCAAGCCGACAGAATTGTATTTTTGCACATGTAATCTAATAAGAGCCGACACAATTTGTACTTAATTATCAAGTCGCCATGATCCCATGGAGACATTTGGATTTCATTAGTTTGATCTTTGGGGAGCGAATTAATTTCATGTACTTGTAAATTGCTATGGCCTTGTGCATCAAAATATCTTCAGTAAGAGGACACTTTCATGTGGAGCTATCCAAAGAGAAACCCTTAGTTACTTTAGTTATTTCAAATTATATATATTATTTTTAATTTTCGTTCAATTTTAATTTATCCTTTTTCTGCATTATTTATCGTGTTTGCTTAATCTAAATTTGATTTTAAAATTTTGAATTTAAAACACTATATAGACAAAGAAAACGTGTCTTGATTTAAATAATTTTTTTTTATAATTTTCTGCACTTCACTTATTCTTATATGATAAAGTAAAAATGTATTATTAGTATAAAAACTATTTATTAATTTCCTTAATTTTTTATTATATTTTTTTCTTAAATAAAAATATTTATGAGACACCTGCCAATTAAACTATAAAAGATACATTTTATAATTAACTTTTTAAATTTGACTATCCCAATAAGGTACTCACTATAAGCAAATATAATTAATTTTATACTAATTAAAAAAAATAGTTGACATTTTTTAATTTTTCTAATCTCATAAAAAATAAGATTTTTTTAAACTATCATTTATTGGAATTTGTTATTATAAATAGAAAAACAGTCATTGAAAATATAATTAGAATTAAATAAAAGATATATTATAAATGATAATATGCGTAATCAGCATTATCTGTGATGAACCATTTCATTGTAAGTTTGAAAGTTTGTTTAATTAGAGACATATTATTATATTTGCAGCAAGTTAATTATGAATTTAAATTAGAGTTTAATTTTCATGTTAGTGCTTTATCAATTAATTAGAAATTACTTTAAATGTATATTTTAGAATAATTTTATAAAATCAACAAATACAGAAAAATGTATAATTAAATGAGATGTAAAACATCTCTTTCTTCTTAGTTCATTTTAATTAAATTCTTCAAAATAATTTTTTAATATCTAAAAATTACCAAAAAAGCATGTTATTTATGGAATTTAGTTTACATAGTCCGTGTAAATTAAAGTGTATATATTTTTAACTTATTAAAAAACATCTATCATATGAATTTTAAGATAGTTATACTAAAAATTAATAAATTTATCATGTAATTGAATAATAGTGTAAAATATTTTTACACGGTAAGTAAATGTATTATTATATTATCTATATTTTTACACGGTAAGTACATCTATTATTATATTATCTATTATCTATATACCAACAGATCGAATTATTTTAAAAATACTCAAAAATAGTTAGAATGAGTCAAACTGCGTGGATCATTGAGTCAGAAATATTATTCACAACCTTTGAGTCAACTCTCTTGTTAAAGGTTTTATTTAGTAGATAAAATTTAAACTTAAAATCTTACTAAAAAAAATATCATACATGCATAACTTAAAGTAAATATCCATTGGTAATAAACTAATCATGGTTTAAAATTGATTTAATTTTTGTATATGAAAACTGGTATAGTTTTTTTTTTTGCGGTACAGTCAATTCAACTTGTGGCTGAATAAAAACAAAATCCAATTTGTGTGTCTTTTATTAAAGAAAAAATGCAGAAGAGATAACGTAAGAAATGGTGTAAGAAAGAAAAAAAAAATCCCCCAAAATTGAAGACAAATTGTATGAGTTATTTTATAATTAAATTGCGGGATCCTAACTGGTTGCTTGACTTCAAAGTTGAGGATTGAAATTGTGTTTAAAATAAACAAGTGGACAATCAATATTGAATGTTCATATTCAATTTTTTTAGCAAGTTGCTACTAGCATTAAATTTAAGAGAAATTATCAAACATTTATTAACGTTTAATTAAATAATAAAAATATGAAAGAGAAGATATGATACAAAGTATCAGTGTTGGAAAAGAAAACGGAGTTTTTTTATTCGTGACCCTACCATGTATGCTAATGCATTTACGAATGTTTTTGTTTTCTTCTTTAGGGTATGCATCTATGATTGTTTAAAACAATTCCTTTATAACTGTCTCTTTTTTTTGGCTGAAGTTTCATGTCCTCAGTACTAGCAAGACTCTAAAAATATTTAATATTTCGTTAATAAAAATAATAATTGGTGCATATTAAAGGTATTTCTCGATAAAAATAATTAATGATCTAAATCATTAATTTTGTGTATGTCACTTATAAAAAGAACTCTAAAATTAAGAAGTCACTCGTCAATAATAATATTCGAAAACTTATCTTTAGTGTATTGCAAAATTGTAAGCCAACGCTTTTTTGGATCCAATTGTGGATATTATGCTAGTAATACTCGTACTGGTTTTACTCAATAATAATAAACTGTATTTTTTTTATTAATAATATTTAGTGTGAGCTTATTTTTTAAAGGAATTAATGTAAAACGAACAAAGATATTATAGAGATTAAAAGCAATATATATATATATATATATATATATATATATATTAAAACAGAATAAAAATAATTTTTATCATAACAACTAAAATAAAAACATAAAAACATGATATATTCAAATCTTAAAAAAATATAGAAAAGTACAGAATATTTCGATCTTTCCACTAGTATATAATAATTGAAGATAGATAGAGAAAAGTGTAAAGAAGTTAACAACATATTAACCAGAGTTAGTAATGAGAGCTAGTTTTGCAATTATAAAATGAAAAAAAGAAGTTTTATTTGAATGTATACATTAATTTGTTATAAAATAGATTAGGGTAAAGAAAAATTATTACAAATTTGTTAGTTTTTGGCAGATTGGTCGGGTCCAAACAGTTACGCAGGGGTATTATCATGTCAGAGTATTACTAGCCCTAATAATTATTATTTTCAGAAAGCAAAGATACGAGTCCCCGTAAGTCAACCGATGGACGCATCACAGCACCTCGTCTAATTGCGGCAATTCAGAAGAAAGAAAAAGAAAAGAGAGAGACAGAGACATTTGCGCCTTCTTTCTTGCAATCGCGTTTGAATAAAAACAAAAGAAATTCCTCTTCTTATTCTCCCTCGCGCGATTCATTTCATTTTCTCTTTGGAATAACCTGCAGGGTTGCTTCCATTTCAACATGTAGAGCGCGCTCTTTGTTGTTTTCATTTCTGACAAGTTCTTTTTTTTTGTTGCGTTGCAAAATCCTTCTCCTCGAGGCGGCGGCATGGAAAGCATTGCCGCGCAGCTGAAGCGCGGCATCTCGCGGCAGTTCTCGTCGGGGTCGCTGCGGAGGAACCTCTCGCGGCAGTTCACGCGCCAGGCCTCGCTGGATCCTCGCCGGAACAACCAGCGCTTCAGCTTCGGCCGCCAGTCCTCGCTCGATCCGATTCGCCGCAGCCCCTGCTCCGGCAACGCCGAGCTCACCGTGCCGGAGAACCTGGACTCCACCATGCAGCTCCTCTTCATGGCCTGCCGCGGCGACGTCAAGGGAGTTGAGGATTTGCTCAACGAAGGCATCGACGTCAACAGCATCGACCTCGACGGCCGCACCGCCCTCCACGTCGCCGCCTGCGAAGGCCACGTCGAAGTCGCCAGGCTACTTCTCAGCCGCAAGGCCAACCTCGACGCTCGCGATCGCTGGGGCAGCACGGTAATTTCACTCTCTCCTCTCCTCTCCTCTCCTCGCCATATATTATCTTATTATTGAAGAAATTATAGTCATAAATAATAATTTTGTTAATTTTTATAATAATTATTTAAAAGAGAATTTAGTTTTACAACTCTGTATGCTGAAAGTATAAAGAGTATTTATATTCTTGATGAAAAATGTTTATATCCACGATGACACTATCATCGTGAAAATAATCACTCTTTATATTGTCATTTGATAAAAAAAATTATGACAGATATAACTTATTTTTAAGTTTTAAGGTAGTTTACATAAAATTCAATAAACTCATACCTATGATGATTACTGTAAAATTCATCTGACCTTTGATTGGTTGATAATATAAAAAGGTGCATGGCAATTAAACTCTGTTATTATCAAGTTTAATTTGTAAACAATAAACAAATCAATAAACTTTAACATACAAATCTTTGAGATCGGATGAGAGTGCAAAATTGATTTGATTTTCTCTGTGTTAAATGGTGATGGATGTGTGGATGTGCAGGCGGCGGCCGATGCCAAATATTATGGAAATACAGAAATTTATTACATGTTGAAGGCTCGTGGAGCAAAAGTACCGGTATTGTTCTATCGTTATTTGTTTGTTATGGATCAATAAGTAAGTGTAAATATGTTGGATTCAGTTTAGGGACTCACTGATTAATTATCTTTGACGTGGTTAGAAAACCAGGAAGACTCCAATGACTGTTGCGAATCCTCGTGAAGTTCCGGAATATGAACTCAACCCGGTAGAACTACAGGTTCGGAAGAGTGATGGTATTTCAAAGGTATGTTTCTCTTTCTTTCACTTAGTTACATTTGATTTGGTTATTCAGTAGTTATGGCTTTTTTGGCTTATTAGACAACTTGGATTCCACCTGGACATGGTATTTGTTTTATTCATGGAAATTAAGGCATGTTGATACCTGCAACTGACACAACTATTCTCACTCTGAGGAAGCATTATTGTTGCTTTCGAATTGGTCAATTGAGATACTGTGCTGTAACATTTTGCTTTAGTAATGTAATTTGCATGACTAGTAATCTGGCATGTGATGTTTTCTACTGTGCATTAAATATTTGCTTTGCCAAATTTCGCGACCTATGCACCGGGCTTCCTTTGGCAACTATCTTATTTTTTGTTTTAATATTTTTCCTCAAATCTTTCATTTTTTCCTGTTAAATTTTGTTCTTTTGGTTTATTATAAGTAATACCAGCAAAGTGATAATTTTTGGTACCTAATGTGCTGATGCTTCATGTATAATAAAAGTTGTTGATACTTGTGGGAATTGAGTTCATGGATCTATAAACATTCCACATTATTAAGCTGAATAATGTTGCATGTTTAGTTCTTCATTGTTGTTTGGTCAATCTGTTTGCAGGGAACATACCAAGTAGCTAAATGGAATGGCACAAAGGTTGCAGTGAAGATACTTGACAAGGACAGTTATTCAGATCCTGATACCATGTATGTATACACCTTAGCAATTGAAAATGTTTGTGAGTGTCTGTATGATATGCTTCTTGCCAATCAACCGGGTTGTTTGATGCTGGTTTCCTGTCGGAGTGACTGCATATATCACTACTTTTATTTTGATTTCTGGTCAAGTTGATGATGGTCTAAATAGCTGTTTTTTTTCTGTACTTAATTACTCAACATTGGCTCTAAATTTTGACCATTTCAATAATTCACCCAGAAATGCTTTCAAACATGAACTCACATTATTAGAAAGGGTGCGACATCCGAATGTGGTCCAGTTTGTTGGAGCTGTCACCCAGAATATACCTATGATGATTGTGCGTGAGTACCATTCTAAGGTAGGCTTACCCTCTCTGTTCCTCTGTATCTTTGCAAAGTAAGTTTCTTGTATCTAACTCACTTTTCTTTGCTTATATCAATGTTGATTTTTCAGGGTGACCTGGCAAGCTATCTTCAAAAGAAAGGGCGTTTGTCTCCATCAAAAGTTCTACGCTTTGCTCTTGATATTGCCAGGCAAGTAACCATTTCAAGGAACTATCCTGTACGAAATCTCTGCGAACGCATCTTTGAAAAACTTTCATGTCCTTTTCTTACTTCTATTATATCGTATATGGTTGGTCATTGATTTCTAAAAGTCGCCTTGGCCATTTTCTTAGCTTGCTAAGCTTACAATGTACCAAATGATTATAAATTTATTGGAGATTCTACCAGATTGTTTATATAAGATATCATGATATTTTTTGTTAGCAGGGGCATGAACTATCTTCACGAATGCAAACCAGATCCGGTTATTCACTGTGATTTAAAGCCAAAGTAAGATCACTTAATACAATTTGATGTTTATTTATGACTGTTAGTGCATTTTGAATTAGATTTTTTCTCATGGGATTACTGTTCCTTTAATATATGAAATTTTGGTAAGGTGCCAGAAATATTTTGCTGGATAATGGAGGGCAATTGAAGATAGCTGGATTTGGCACTGTGAGATTTTCGCTAATCTCACCTGATGAAGCAAAGCTGGTACAGCCAGAGCCTAACATTGATCTTTCAAGTAAGTTTTTGGGTATTTTAAAAAAAAATTCTTGGATTTTGTCTCCTTCCAAGTTTATTTGTAGGTTTTTGCTTTCCAGTGTCCCATTTTCTTGCGTTAAGATTCAGTTTAATTGTAACTGGTTCAACATATAAGATTTGTGAATGCAATAGGAATTTCCGTTTCAATGATGGATGAAGTATACATACAAATTAACTGCCATTATGATTTAAAGATTCAAATACAAATCACCCGGAGAGTAATTTTCTCCGTTGATAGCTCGATACTCATTCTGTTTCTAAATGTTCCCTTGGCCCTTCAATGCAAATTACTTGAAAATCCATACTTGAAAAAACTAAGTAAAGAAAATGGACAAGCATTATAGTATTATTATATGTCAGTCTAATAAAAATATTTGAAGATTAGAATTGCTAAAAGTATCTTTCATGGTTCAATTAATGATTTGGCTGTATTCATTGCAGGCTTGTACGTGGCACCGGAGATTTACAAAGATGAAGTTTTTGATAGAAGTGTGGATGCATATTCTTTTGGTCTCATTATATATGAGGTACCAGATTTTTGCATCACCCATTATGTTATGATGTTTCTTATATCAGATTAATTAGTTTTCAAATTAGTTTTTCTTTGAGATTCTTGTTTTTATCACTCTGGGTCAGCTTCTTGCCTTTAGAACGGGTTAGTTTGAGTTACATTGAACAGTGACGCCTAGGCTAATGCTCTAAAGTGGAAAAAGTTATGTCCTAACTATTAGTATAGTTTTTAGCCTAGTGGTAAACACTCAATCTACAGAGCTAAGATCATGAGTTGATGCTCAGAAGGGCATGGGCTGGGGGGAAGGATGAGGAATTTGACAACATTGTCTTGACATTTCTTCGTCTGTTATATAACGTTGTAGTTCCCTAAGATTACTGATGCACTTCTGTTTTCATGAAGAAAAAAACTGTAGCTTTTCCAAAATCATTTAGATTTTCTAAATTTATCTCTCTAATCTTCATATACTATTGTATATTAGTTGAAATTCAACAAATTTTATTTTATTATCTTTATGGACCCAGATGATAGAGGGTACACATCCCTTCCATCCCAAGTCCTCGGAGGAGGCAGTTAGACTGATGTGCTTGGAAGGGAAAAGACCAGCATTCAAGATCAAAACAAAACATTATCCTCCAGAGTTGAAAGAGTTAGTCTATTTTGAAGTTAAAATTATGTCTTCAAGCTTCAGTTTAATTTAAAAAACGGTCTTATTATCATGGTGTATGCAGGTTGATCGAGGAATGTTGGGATCCAACACCTGTTGTCAGGCCAACATTTTCTCAGGTCATTGCACGGTTGGACAAAATCGTTGCAAATTGCTCAAAACAAGGATGGTGGAAAGATACTTTTAAACTCCCTTGGTAAGATTCCTAGACGGGTATCCTTATAAAATTTTAGTTTCTTTGGAGGAATTCAAAACGGTGAAGTGTTATACCTTGAAATGATAAAATCAACCATCCCTTGTGGTTTGGGTCTGTACCTCGGGCCTTTTAGTTCGATTTGAGCAATGCTAGTTGCTAAAAGACTGATATTACTGTTCTACTTGTTGATGAACCTTCTTTGCTGTCTTCTAAACTTGGCATTATCATGATTCATTTCAATGTGTGCAGGAAATAAATAACAAAGTACATACTACGTGGCAAGGAAGACATCAAGTTCAGGGTTGCATCCTCAAAACCAATTTGTCAGCTTCATGGTGGTGTACTGTTAATAGCCCTTGCAATTAATAATTTTGGAATTCGAATAATATTAACTTGAGCTTGGATTAATTTGAGCGTGAAAATGAATTTGCATGGTTCGTCCTATGTTCCTGTCTACTAGAGGGCTGGAACAGCTCCTCTCTGTACAATGTACCATAAAGGAGATATAACATCTCAGAAATTTTCTTATAAAAATGTTTTTCTATTCGCGTCTTTTTGCACGATGTTGTGTAGCTTATATCGATTCCCCCACCCCCCAAAAAAATGCTGTGACTTTTAGTTACATGGAATCTGGTTTTTGGTCACTCAATAGTCAAACTAGATGCTGTTTGGTGTGGCCCTCGGTGAACGAACGTTTAGCAATGTGATTGGTCAAATTGGTTATTATTATTTTTTTCCTAATTTTAAGATTTTTTTAAATTTTTTTTATTCATTTTTATGAGATTCATTTTAATTTTTAGATGCATTAGTTAAAAGGTTGAAAAGCTAAAAGTTGACATGCTTAACTAATTTAATTGAAAACCTGTGAAACTAACCTTTTAACAAATGGATAAGTGTAACATAGTACACTCTCTAGACATATAAAAGCAAAAAAAATTACTGTATTTTAAATTTAAATATAAACAGATCTAATTAATTTCACTCTTATATAATGATGTCATTTTAAAAATATTCTTTATTTAATTATAACTCTATTTTTAATGATTCTATTATATTTATGACATCAAATTCTAAATAAATGATATTTTGGGAATAATATTATTTTTTACTTGAAATTAATAAAATTAAATATTTTAACTTTGTTAATTAATGTGATAGTAATTATTTTTGCGCATATATGTGTTGAGAGAAAATAATAAATAACATTTAATTACTTGATGAGAACTTAACCATTTAATTATATATTTCCAACTAATTATAATTTATACTTTTTTTCTTTCCTAATATTCATCACCAAAGATTTGAAAAGACAACTTCTAAAGGTATTCCTACATCGAGTTATCATCTATAACCATTCCATGAATTCCCAGGGAAGGAACTAAAACTCTTTTGGAACCTTTTTTTCTGTTTGTTTGTTTATTTACCCTTAAAAAATTGAATGCAGACTTGAACTTCTAACAAATTTAAGATTCCAAAAATTTCCTATATCTTTTATCTTTAAGATTGTGAAATTGAACGAAAAATTTTGCTTAGAAATGATTAGTTGCATCTCTCAATTTTGTAATTTCTGTCATGCTAACAATTGTTACCATCATGAGGATCCAAACCTGTGTCTAAACTCATTATTTACCAATGTCAGAATTTTGTAATTTCCAATATCTTTTATCTTTAAGATTGTGAAATTGAACGAAGAATTTTGCTTAGAAATGATTAGTTGCATCTCTCAATTTTGTAATTTCTGTCATGCTAATAATTGTTACCATCATGTTTGTGTAAATTACCTTACATCTCTCAATTTGAGCTAAAGCGTTCTTTTTGCCATCTCAGGTTGCATCTGCCCTCAATCCTCAAATGCTTCCCCTTATCATTAGCACATGCCTTGCAAAAGGAGCACTTGCTATGGCTTAAGACATCTATACGTGAGGTGGTAGCATCAATATAAGTATAAATTCACATTAAGATAAACTGATTGAAGACTTGGACACTAAATTCATGTGTAGCTGCACACATTTGAACCAACTCAACCAAGTTATCTTAAAATTTGAATTCAAGTTTCCATTCTGGCCCAGCATTAGCTACACCTTTCCCCTGTCCCTACCATCAAAATCAAAGCATGGGGAAAAGAGAATTGGAACAGACAATTAATGATTGAAGAGTTAGACTAGCACGCATTTTAATTTTGTAGATTAAGGTGGGGAAAATCAGAATGTGAAAATTTTCAATTACCAAGGCTTAAATATAGGAGTAATATATATTATAAACACAATAAATAAATATGAACTTGCAGTAACAGATAAATTAATAATTAATTCTTCTCTCTTCGTTGCCATGATGCTTGGGTCTAAATTATTTTTTGACTTCTGAGTTTTAATCAATTGTGCTAATGTATACACGGTGCCAAACTTCTAGTATATCAATAATTGAACCCACCCCTAAATACCCAAAAGAACATAAAAATGCACATCAAAGTTAAAAGAAAGAAAAGATGCAACAGCAGTACAACATCATTAACCATGAATGAAAACATAAGGTCCAGAAAATACTGCAAGGAATATAAGATTAAGAGGCTTGTTTTGTTCGAAATATGCATCTTTCTAGCAAATCCTTTTTCTATGTACTTGCATTTTTTTTAATGTTGCAGGGATATACTTTGTAGTTTGTATTGACAAGACAGGAACCCTTACAGTGTATCATGCAATCATGATTAATCATCTTTACTACAGAGGCTTTACCCCAAGAAAAAGCTTTACACTATGCCTTCCTCAACTCCTGCAGGATTGCATCTAGATAGTTTTACAGGATTAGAATCACTTGTGTCTTCTTTGAATTTCTTTTCCCATATTAGATAGGACAAATTCACTAAGAAGTTCACATTCTTTTTTCTTTTTTTATGAACAAGAAGTCCACATTCTCAAAACTATTCATGTTACAATTTCAATTTACATGAGACATTGCTGCCTCAGTGGGGTTGCTCTTGGCCCCGCTGCCATTGCTAATGGTCCCTACCAAGGGATTGACACCTTTTTTTCATTCCAAAAATGCCCTTTTCGTGGAAACACGATTCTATTTGTACAACTACACAACGAAATTGGGTTTTTGACTTTTCGTTATGTAATGGAGGGTGCGAAAAAAAACACAATAAAAACACAATTTCATTGGATTAAGTAGGGGTGAAAAAAATGTATACAATGAAAATACGATTGATTATATAGTGTACAATAAATCACATTTTTGTTGTGTATATATATTTTTACCGCCTTAACGGAAACATGTTTTCATGCGATCTGGAGTTGGTGGAGGTACACAAACCAAGGGAAGAAGTTGCGGTGGTGCAATGGTGTTTGGACACGATGGTGAGGACACGTGGTGGTGGCTGGGTTAGTGAGAGGTCATGCACTCGAATCTGGAGCTGGGAGCGATGCCCGACGGTGGTGGTGGTGCGTCCACATCTAGTTGGTGAGGTGGTGGCATAGTGAGGGGATTTAAAACATACATCAATTCTAAAGAGGCCATTGCCACCGTCATCCAAGATAAACCCTTCCCCGTCAACCACACAATGGGATCTACCTTAAACAACAATGAAGAGGTGTGTTAGGGTTAGACAAAGGGAGAAGGGTATTTTAGTATGTTTAAAGTTTCTTATGGATACAAGAAGGAAAAAAGGGATGCAAGAAGCAATTGCCTTGGAAGCAAAGAAAAAAATTAGCCTTACCCACCGACCTAAATAGCAAGTGAATTGAAAGGGTATAAAAAGAATAAGACGTAAGTAGGAAGGAGAAAGTGGTAAGAAAAGCCGATGTCCCCTCCCAGAAGCTGCACAACAAAAACTCCTTAAACCTCTCCTAACACCCTAACTCTCACCATTCCTTCTTCGTATTCTCCCTCCTCCATTTCCTCGCTCCGCGTAAGTAAGTTCAACCACTAACAATAGAACCAAAAATAAGATCTAAGCAATTCCTACTTCTATTACCACATACTCTTCATTCTTTGTTTCTAATCTCTTACTGTGATTTTTCCAAGGTTTGTTCCTTCGAGAATGGCATCACCAGCAATTTTGAGAAGGAGAAGTTTAATCCATCAATACTTGAATAACTGTTTTGCTTCTTCTCCGTCTCCTAGTAATCGCTCTCTGGAACGCGCTATAGCTACGACGTCATCTCTGTTTCCTTGTAAGCACGGAACGACGCCGTACAGAGATGACTTGTTCAATCCTTTCGGATTGGGACAAGTTGTTCGAGGATTCGGGAGCGCGGTTCCGTGGGACGCTTTTTCGAGACTGAACGCGCCGATAGGTGTGCGGTGGTTGTCGCAGTCGTCGGCCGCGGCGGCGAAACGTCATCAACCGGATAAGAACGATGAGACGGTGGCGAAGAAGCGGAAAGAAGCGTCACCGGAGGAGTGCGATCAAGCCGTCGAAGGCTTGACCACTGCGAAGGCCAAAGCCATGGCGAAACGGGCGCAAGAAGAGGCGCAGAAAGACCTGCAAAGCGTGTTGCGGAGAGTGTGGACTGCGTTTTTGGGAATCGGTCCTGCGTTGAGAGCTGTCGCGTCTATGAGTAGGTCCGCATTTACGGTTTCATAAATTACGCGAAATTGCATTTACTGTTGATATTTGTATGTGATTTAGATTTTAGATTGAAGTCACGGTTGTGTTTGGGTTATAGCAATTACAGTGAGGCTTTTGAAATTGTAGTGTTGTGGCTGCAATTGCTATTTGCTGTTGCAGATTGAAATTTGAAACGGTGAAATGTTTGTTCGTTGGTGATTTGGCGTTTAGGTTTGCTGATTGTTGCATTTACGGTTGAGAGTGCATTTGATTTTAAATTGAGGTTACAGTTTTGTTTAGAGTATAGAAATTGCAGCTCGGGCTTTTGAATTTGTTAGATAGAAATTTGAAGCAGTGAAATGTTTATTCGTCAATGGTTGGTTATTTGGTGTTTTGGTTTGCTAATTGTTGCTGCTGCAGGGAGGACTGGGCAAAAAAACTGGTTCACTGGAAAGGGGAATTTGTGTCGACCTTGCAGCATTATTGGTTGGGTTCTAAGCTGCTGTGGGCTGATGTGAGGATCAGTTCCAGGTTGTTGTTGAAGCTTGCGGGTGGGAAGAATCTCTCCAGAAGGGAGAGGCAGCAACTGACGCGGACTACTGCCGATATCTTTAGGCTAGTTCCTTTTGCTGTTTTCATTATTGTTCCCTTTATGGAGTTCCTCCTGCCTGTGTTTCTAAAGTTATTCCCTAACATGTTGCCATCAACATTTCAAGACAAGATGAAAGAACAGGTAATTGCCAAGAATTTTTTGGCTGTTTGCTGTTATCTTTGCTAGTTCAAAATAAACTGTTTAAAATCTTTTGTCCCATTCCATCTAGGATTTGGCTTCTCCAAAGTGAGTAAGGATAAATTAAGTATTTTTAATTGTTGAAGAGAAAATCAATGGTGTATATTTCAACACATCCTTGATTTGTGATGCATGTGCACGTAACCGTTAATTTTCTTATCAACAACTGAAATCACTCACTTTAAAAAGCCGGATTCTTCATTCTAATACCAAGGGAAATAGAAATTCTATAACTAAGCAACTGCAAGGCTTGTCCTAGCCTGTGTTGAATGTCCTATGTAAAGTATAGCTCCCAAGGATTAATATCAACATAATGTCCATTTTTTACCAAGGGTATGTTTGGGAATTAGGTTTTGGAGGGGAGGACAAATATTTTATTTTTAAATTAAGAGAGTTATATAATGTTTATAAAAAACAAAAGATTAACATATTAAATTGATGCTAATCTATCATTTTATTTCTTTTATTTTAATTTTTTTTTTATCAAATTAGAGAATTTTTTTGAAATAAAAATTTTGTTCTTCCTTCCCTTCTCTTCTTCTTTTTTTTTTTTTTTTGCTCAGCAAAAATAGATAATATATTAATTGAGTACCAGAGGTACTAGATATACAAGTAAAATATAAGATCAAAGGCTGATGGTTTCATTAGCGGACTAATGTAATCCTAATAGAAACCAAAGCCTAGATTACAAGTGACCTGTATTTTGCAACTATGCCCTGTACTGGCAGCAACTAATACACAAATCCTGATCTAAGGTTGCTGGACCAGTGATTGTAGCTAATGTTAAAGTCCTTCTCTAAATTCCGTAGCCACGTCCACAGTAGAAAAGATGCATCATCCATGATTTTATTAGCATCGAATGTGTCATCGGAGAAGATTATCTTATTCCGCTGCTGCCAAATCGACCATGTAAGAGCCAACCACCACCGCCTCCACCTGTCCCTCCTAACTCCCTGAGTCACTCCATGTATATGTTGTAGGAAATGTTGTTTTGGGTTTTGCGGAAAAGGGCCGACATAGTTCACCCAAGACAACGATTCCCACCAAAGAGGAATGACTTTGCTACAATGGAAAAACAAATGTTCTGTGTCCTCCTCCATGCTGCCAAACTTCCAAACTTCCAAAATACCCTAATAATCAGCATCTTTGGTTGAAAATTGTATGTGAGCTTGCACCAATATATGTTCTATGTTCTCTGGCAGCCACTGGTAACAAATATCCTCATTAGAAACCATTTTTGTGTCTCTATCTGTAGTGTGCATTATTTTTTATTTTTTCAGTTACCATGAATATGTGGGATTTGATTGCCCATTGTAGGGTCTTTGGGTGACTCAGTTGCTCAATGTGTAGGAAGCATTGAAAAGGAGACTCAAGGCAAGAATAGAGTATGCAAGGTTCCTTCAGGATACAGTCAAAGAAATGGCAAAAGAAGTTCAGAACTCCCGCAGTGGAGAACTAAAGAAAACAGCTGAAGATCTTGATGAATTTTTAAACACGGTTAAAATTTCAGTTCAAAGAATTGTTTATCAATCTTTCTTTCTGAATGTTTTCCTTAGTTTGTCATTTTTATGTTTTATTTACTTTCTGCAGATTAGAAGAGGTGCAACTGTCTCCAATGAGGAAATTTTGGGCTTTGCTAAGTTGTTTAATGATGAACTTACTCTAGATAATATAAGCAGGTTTGTTTCTTAATCCTGTTTCACTTCACTATGCTGTTTTTCTCAGTTGTGAGGTGGTATGATGACTTATATTGTGTCTTTACTGCTCATAGGCCACGATTAGTCAATATGTGCAAGTACATGGGAATCAGCCCTTTTGGCACTGATGCATACTTGCGTTATATGCTAAGAAAACATTTACGGAGGTGAGATGCATTTTATAATGCATGTTTTTGTAACTTTTTTCTTTACTAATTTTAATTGCTAGTTGGGGTTTTATCTAAATTATTTGTAATACAATTAGGAAAATGAAAAAAAAATCTCTAATTAAAAAAAAAGATACCTTGTTATTAGAAAAGATTACCTCCCCTTACTATGTCATTAGGGTACAAAATAAGATAACAAATTATCTTTGTGAATTATATTATTCAAATATAAATACCAAAAGATTGAACACAATAAGAGTATTCCTATATCTTGTGGCTACAACAACAACCAAAGCCTTATCTTAATAGATAGGTTTGATTTCATGAAACAAATAATGTCATTGGGCTCAATCAAATATCAAATTCCTGATAAATCCATTGATGCAACTTTGGTGCCCAAATTGGATTGGAATTGGACCTATGTTTGGGTTGGAGTTTAATGCTATGTTAACTTTTGAAAATTGGTATCATCATGCATGATTAAATTATTACAAGAATACTTTCTTTCCATTTATTTAAGGTTGGATCATTTAGAGAGGAATTTTATTTTAAAAAAAGAAAAAAATTGGAGACAAAAATGTAGGCCTATAAGATTTGGTACAAATTTAGGTTTGAAATGTAGGCCTTGTTCCTTCTTAATCTCTCATTAATATATTGCTTCAAACTGCTATTATATGCTACTGCATTCATTTTCTGATGCTATGACTATAATTAGCATCATTGGTGACAAAAACTCCACAAAATAGTTTTCTTTTTCACCTTTTTAGATTATTTACTTCAATTTACCATATAACTTGATGAACCTCGTAATTGTGTTACTTGCAACATGTCCCCCTTTTGTTAGGATTAAGGAAGATGATAAATTGATTCAAGCAGAAGGTGTGGATTCTCTTTCAGAAGATGAACTTCGGGAAGATTGTAGAGAGCGAGGCATGCTTGGGTTGCTTTCTGTTGAAGAAATGCGCCAACAGGTTTTGTGTTGGAAACAGTTCATGATTTGTGTTCTATTTGAGTACTGGATCTTGACGAGGATATTAAAACCTCAGTTTTCTTGAATATCAAATGTTACTTTTGTGTTTCTATTCTAAAATTTGTCAACCTGCCTGTGCAGCTTCGAGATTGGCTGGACTTATCTCTGAATCACTCTGTTCCATCATCTCTTTTGATACTTTCAAGGTAATTCTACCATGGCTTCCTCCCTCAGTCCCTTGATGGGGCCAAATAATAAGTTAAAGAAAAAACCTGCTGGATATGTATTTTGAAATCTCACTCGATATCCTTTATAGGTCATTTACTGTGTCTGGGAGATTGAAACCAGAAGAAGCTGTACAGGCTACACTTTCTTCTCTCCCTGATGAGGTTGTAGATACTATACAGGTTACATCTTTGCCCTCTGAGGATTCTGTCTCAGAGAGGAGGAGGAAATTGGAGTTCCTTGAGATGCAAGAAGAACTTATTAAGGTAAACTATGGAATTGCATTGCTCTAGATACTTATCCTGTTAAAAGGTATCTTTGTTGTATTAGGATGACATTGACAAGGTTATTCTGTTTGATAGTGTTTGATATTTGCTCTGGTTCATATGAGAAGAATCTACTAAAAAATACTAAATGATCAGTGACATAAAAAGAATTATTTCAATATTTTGTTTGACAGAATTCATTGGGAGTCTAATTAGTAAGTTTAACAAATGTGTGTTGGGTGTTGATATGCTAGAGTTCACCATAAAGTTCATTTTCTGGTTTTAAATAACTATTGATGAAAATTAAGTAGCTTTCTTTTGATCTAAGATTCCATTTTACCAAAAAACACAATGCGTAACATAGTATTATAAATAAAATGCAGGAGGAGGAAGAGAGAGAGGAGGTGGTGCAGGCAAGGATGGAGAATAGTTCTAGTCAAGATGATAAGGCCCTGAAAGAGATGAATATTTCAACAGCAAAAGAGGCTCACCAACTTGCTAGAGACAGAGCATTTGAAAACAAAGAACAACTTTGTGAACTTAGTCGTGCATTAGCTGTTTTAGCTTCTGCATCGGTGAGAATTTGATATCTAAAAACATTCACTTCCTTTAATTTGGTGAATTGCTTTTTTTTATTTTGTATAATCTATACTATTTAACATTAAGCTGTTTAATGTGTGCTTTTGTCTTTTATTCTGGTGGCAGTCTGTAAGTTCAGAGCGTGAAGATTTTCTTAGACTGGTTAACAAAGAGGTATGTGTGAACTTTCAAAGTTCATCATTTGCTTTTACATCTTCTATAGATTGCATTAAATATTTTTTGGGGTATGCTAAAGTTTTCATGCACTACATTTTTTTTTTTTTGATCAGCCAAAATAAGTATATATATATTAGCAAAGTACCAGAGGTACTAGAATTACAAGCTAAGATTCTAGTCTAGTTCAGCACCATAACAATTTGGTTGCAGACCAGAATAAGTTTCATATTATAAGACTAATACAATTATTGAACCTAGATTCAAATCCTCATCTGCGGAAGAATCCTTCAGATAGATTTGATGACCACTGATTATAGTGGGTTGTGAAATCCTTCTCAAAATTTTTGAGCCAAGTCCATAACAGAAATACTGCATCATCCACCACTTTATTTGCGTTGAAGGCAGAATTGGAGAAAACTATACTATTTCTGTGCTTCCAAATAGTCCATGTTAATGCTAGCCACCACCCCTTCCATCTGTCCAGCTGTATTCCTTCAAATGCTCCATATATGTGCTGAAGAAAATGATGTCTTGGGTGATGTGGAAAGACACCCACCAGATTTACCCAGGACAGCATTTCACACCATATAGGAAACACTTTGCTGCAGTGAAAAAACACATGACCTGCACTCTCCTCTATTGTTCTGCAGAAAGGGCACATAAAATCTTGTAGCTCCACATGCTTTCTCCTCAAATTGTCTCTTGTTGGTAGCCTATCTTTGAGTAACCTCCATGCAAACACAGTTACTTTAGATGGAACCTTCACCTTCCATAGCTCCTTGAACTCTCCGTCCTGGTCCTCCTGTAATAAGTCCTCTCTAAGCACATTGTAGGCACTCCTAACCGTATATTGGCCACTAGAATCTGCCACCCAAACCCACTGGTCAGCCCTGTGGGACCGAATTCTGTTCCCCTCAAGTTCTTGTAGAAATGATACTGCCATATCTATCTCATTGTCGAACAACGGTCTCCGCCATTTGAAGTCCCATTCCCACCCTGAATCCTTGAATTCTCCCATTTGCTGAATGAAATAATTTTGCTGAACAGATATACTATAGAGCCTAGGGTATTTCTCTAGTAATCTGTTATCTTCCCCTAACCAAGTGTCCTCCCAAAATTTAAATTTATCCCCACGTCCAACCTTCCACGCTATCGAATTATTTAGCAATTGACCCTGTTGAGGATGCTGATCTACAATCTTCAAGTCCCTCCACCATGTAGATTCATTATTGGCTGACCTTGCTTCACTCAAATTCCTCCACCCGCCATACTTTGATTCTATTACCCTGACCCACAACTCCCCCTGATTCTGAAAAAGCTTCCATTTCCATTTTCCCAACAAAGATAAATTAAACGAGCTAATATCTTTGACCCCCAAACCTCCATCTTCTTTTGGCAAGCACACCGTTTCCCACCGGATCCAAGCTATTTTGTTTTGCTCCGACACTCCCCCCCATAGAAAATTCCTCTGCAACCTTGTTAACTTGTTCACCACTTTTTTGGGCACCCTGAAAAATGAGAAAAAATAAATAGGAATAGATGTTAGCACTGAATTTATGAGAGTCACTCTCCCCCCAAATGACAGGTGTCTTTGTTTCCATCTCACTAGTTTTCTCTCGCATTTAGTAATAATAGGGTCCCATGTCTGACATCTTCGCGGATTGGCCCCAATGGGTAGACCAAGATAGTTGAAAGGAAAAGACATCAAGCTACAATGGAGGTAATTGGCTGCATCGCTTATCCATAAGTCTGACACTCCAAAAGCCCCACAGCTACTCTTAGCAAAATTGATTTTTAAGCCCGAAGCAAGCTCAAAAGCCCTCAAGATGGCTTTAATAGTTCTAACATTCTCCATAGATGCCTCCCCAAAGAATATTGTATCGTCCGCATACTGGAGGAGGCTAATCTCCACTTTGTTTGTTCCCACTAAGAATCCCCTGTATAACCTCTTCTCTATCGCTTTGGACAGCAATCCATTAAGACCTTCCGCAACAATGTTAAATAGTAGAGGTGACAATGGATCTCCCTGTCTAAGTCCTCTTTGGGGTGAGAACTCAGATGAAGGACTACCATTGACCAAGACCGAGACCGATGCTGATTTTAGACATCCAACTATCCATTGGATCCATTTGGTGCAAAAACCCATTCTTGTCATCATATAAGTCAAAAACTCCCAAGACACAGAGTCGTATGCCTTCTCATAATCTACCTTGAAAATAAAGCAAGGCTTTTGACCTCTTTTGGCTTCTTCAACCACCTCATTTGCAACCATCACGCTGTGAAGCATATGTCTACCTTGAATGAATGCTGACTGTCTTTCATTAATGATGAGATGCATAACCTTCTTCAACCTGTTAGTCAGAACCTTGGCAAGTATCTTATATGTACACCCTATCAATGAAATTGGTCTATAATCATTCAGCACTTGGGGATCCACTAGCTTCGGAATTAGGGCTATAAAAGATGCGTTCAATCCCCTCGGAAAAACTCCATTAACATAAAACTCATCAAAAAATCTTAGGAAGTCTGTTTTGATGATATCCCAAAATTGTTTGATGAATTTAAAATTAATTCCGTCCGGGCCCGGGCTTTTATCACTTCCGCAGCTCCATACTGCTCTTTTGATCTCATCCTCCTTAAAACGCTCAACCAACATGTCATTTTGCTGTATGTCAATGGACTGAAAGCAAATACCATCTAACGTTGGTCTTGCTTGTACATTTTCCTGGAAATGCTGTAAGAAAAACCTCCTGATTTCCTCTTTAACTATTGCTGGCTCATCCTTCCACAATCCATCAATCATCACTCCATTCAAACAGTTAACTCTACGCCTGGAATTGATCATCAGATGAAAATATCTGGAGTTACAATCACCCTCCTTAATCCACTTGGATCTCGCCTTTTGTCTCAATAAGGACTCATGTGCTTGAGCTGCCTCCCATAATGCCTGTTGAAGCTGCTTCCTGACTATCAATTCATTATGATCTAACTGTCTGTCATTTGATTCTTCTTCCAACTTATTCAAGTCATCTTCGATCTTCTTGTATTTCTTGAAAGTATTCCCAAATTGTTCTCTGTTCCATACCTTGATCTTATCTTTGAGGGTTTTAATTTTCTGTTTTAGCACATATCCCCCCCACCCACTCAGATGATTAGATGTCCAGCTATCTTGTACCAATTTCTTGAAAGAATTGTCTGAAAGCCAACAATCTAGTATTCTAAACGGCTTTGGCCCCCAATCGACACTCTTAGATGTAAGCAGAACAGGACAATGATCCGAGAAGTTCCTATGCAACGTGTGTTGGAAGGACCCAGGCCATTTGGAAATCCATTCAGGGGAGACGAAAATTCTGTCCAGCTTGCTCTTAGTAGTACCATTCGGTTTGAACCATGTAAATCTCTTTCCCACCCATGGCACTTCTTCAACCTCCAACTCCGCGATCCAATCATTAAACTCCCTTATACTTCCATCCATCATCCCCCTTTGACATGTACCCATTCTTTCTGCAGGTGACCTGATATTATTAAAATCCCCTAAAATGCACCAATATCCTCCAGGGTTTTGATCTTTCAGTTGCTTCACACTGTCCCACAGCACCCTTTTATTTTGGAGATTTCACGGTGAGTAGATGTTAATAATGTGCACTGGTTGTGTCTCCTGGTGCCACTTCCCAATCAACATTATGAATCCAGCTCCGGTATATCTGCTTTCTACCTTGAAAGATCTCTCACTCCAAATACAAATAATTCCTCCTACTGCATTAGATGAGGGGCATGATTCCCAGCTGATTTCTGCATCCCCCCACAGTGCTTGGCACATTGACTTCTCAACAATCTCCTTTTTGGTTTCTTGTAAACATAACATATCAACATGATGCTCATTGACCAACCTCCGGATTGCTGGCCATTTAACCCCCCTTCCAAGCCCTCTTACATTATAAGAAATAATATTCATTGAGTCCGCATCTTGCTTCCCAATCTAACTGCCTCGATGTTATCTCTTTTTTCCATTTCCACTATCTGCTGAACATAGTTCCTCTGTGGCATTTTAGTAGTCACCCCCAATTCTGTGGCCAAGCTCCAAATCTCTTCTGCATGTTGATTAAGATTTCCTATATGATTTTCTTCCTCTAAATCTTGATCTTGGTTTCCTGCATAATTTTCTTCCTCTGGCCTTACTTGTGTTAATAGCTGGGCTTCCTGCACTCTGTTATTGCTTTGAACTTCTGCTTCCTTTTTATTTTTCTCCTGCTGTTTTGGATGTGGGTGCGTTTCTGCTGGGTTTATGACTGCCCGTTGTTCATGGGCATCAGGCTTTTTGCCTCCACGTTTTCGTGAATACACCAGCCAAGATTTGTTTTGGCCTGTTATATGACTTATTGGGCTTAGTTGGTGGGGATAACCTAACTTAGAGGGGGTGTAAATATCATAGCCCAAATCTGTTAGCCCTTCCACTTCCTTATCACGTGACCTATCAGCTGCAGTTTTAAATCTTCCCAAATGTTCAACGTTCACCTGCGCCTCCTTATTTCCATTTTCGTGAAACTGCTCTAAGTCATCAGAGTTGACACACACCTCCTTGTACCAGCTTCCCCCATCTAGATGCAAAGATGTTTGGTTGGTCTCCTCCTCCAACCTGCCATGCATCTGCAACGCTATGGACGTGGTCTGCACTGTGTCAGACTGTGCATGCAGCTGGACCTCGTCTTTGTCCTTTGGATCAAGTCCGTCGGAATATCCGTTGGTTCCATTCTGTGAAACCGCCCTCACCCTGCCCGTACTGGTACCTTCGGCCATCTTTTCCGGTGACCCGTGCATTGCAGCTGTCGTCCGCTTCGAATCCTCTCCGATCTTGCCTTGCGCGAAGCCCCCTATTGGGTTTTCCGCCACCTCCTGCATACCATCGTTCCACCGTTTCTGTGAGTCAGCTCCCCCCTTGGTCGCCGTGCAAACCGCTGTTGGAGTTTCCGACGATCGTTGCATGTCATCGTTCGGCGGTTTGTTTGCTCCCGCCGACCTAGGTTCGCCCTCCTCTCCTTCTCCCGACTTAGTTGAGCCCCCACTTGCTGCCCCGAAATTAGCCGCTATGCCCTGGGTTCGCATCATCTTCCTCCACGTCTTCGAGCTAGTTTCGAGCGGCGTTCCGAGTTCACTTTCGTCCGAATAAATCTCCTCGGATGAACTAAATTCATTCTGTCGCCGGCACTGGCATCTGGCGCATGATACCCCACTTTCTTCCACTATGTGTACCACAAAAGTCTCCCCTTCTATCTGAACATTCACATCGTGCTGTATAAGAGGCTTCCACGGCGTTTTGACTAGTATTCTTGCCCTGTCCAGCTTCCTTAGATCCTCTACATCGTCATCAGCCTCCACCATATCGCCAATGGACGACACTATCTGCTTGATATGAGGTATGTCCCAAGCCATCAATGGTATACCCCAGCAATGGACCCATGTCAGTCTGTACCCGGGCCGCAACTTTGGATTCCATTTCTCCAAGGAAGTGAACAGATCACCCCATCCTGTATCTCCTTCTTCCATGACTCTCAGCGCTTTTTCTTCAGTAAGACCCAGGATCAAGACCAAATCATCCCCAATGTATTTCGGTGATATGTTTTCTCCGATATCCCATAACATCTCATCCTCTATTCTATCAAACATAGCCAAGTTTTTTAATCTCCCCACCCAAGCCTCCTGAAGCCATTGCTGCCCTCTCAGCGGAGTGTCAAGGATCACCGATGACCGCGAGCTGTAACCAATATATTTCTCCTTATCTGGTGTTCTCTTCTGTCCTGTTACTGGTATGTGTCTTCTTACGACCTCCGCATACGACCCTTGCTGTGCTCCGATGTTCTCCTTTGGCTGCATTCTGAGGTACGTGTCTCTATTTACCTCCTTTCGTTGTTTAGAGTCAGCTCTTCCCCTAGCCGTTGGTGGTGACTTGTCCCATTTTGCTCTCCCAAACTTAGGGGTGTTGACATACATCTTTAACCCTCCAAAGATCATACTGTCTAGCTTCTTTTCCACCTGATGCACATCTCGCAGCCCTTTGAACCTTACAAACCCATATCGCTTTCCATTTCTGTTACGTTTCCGGGATATGAAAATCTCCCTCACGTCTCCCACCTGCTTGAAGTGAATCCACAAATCTTTTTCTGTTGCATCTTCGGGGAATCAAGTGAAGTAGAAAGAAGTTACATCATTCTTGTCTCTCCAATTTGCTCGCATGTAGCTATGATGGTTTCCTATGTTTTTCCGGTCGATGTTCAGGCACGGGCCCTCCGTCGTTTTCTCTCTGCCGCTCTCTCTTCGCTCTCTTCTACTCCTAACTCTCTCCCACCCACCATCTCTCTCTCTACTGTCTCTCTCTCACAAAGAAAGAACATCGCAAAGGTGTTTATAATATTATTTGAAATTTGTTGTGCATGCAAGTGCACTAACAGATATGTTTTTTTTAACCTCCACGTATATTATTTTTGGACAAAAATATCTCTAGTCTTTGAGTTTTAATCAATTAAAAAACGAAGAGGTCTTTAACACATTTTATTAAGGTGGTGTTTTTAAATTTAAAATTCATTAGTTATCCTATTTTTTTTTCTCGGGTATTAGCCTCTCTTCTGCTGTGAGAATCACCATGTCTACAATATACGTTATTATTTTTGCCCTTGTTCTCCTCTGCACCAGATTCATCCAATTTCATCATCAGAGGATAAACATGTTAAAAAGGAGAAAGGGAGGGGGGGGGGGGTCAGGTTTTGAGAGAGAGGTGAGGGAGAGGAAAAAGGTAAGAGAAAGAGGTTCGGAGATACAAAAGGGAGGGGAAAAGAAAGGAGAAAGATTGTTATATATATATATATATAATTATTAGAAGACTAAATACCAATAAGATTAAGTTGTTTGAAAAAGAAAACGGAGGAATTTGTTTTTGGTCCAAAACAAAAAGATGGAGTGCTAGCATCCATCAACGAAGACAGAAAAAAAGAGTAGCCTGTGTATATAATGAATTACTTTCTATAAGATGAATTTTTCAGAAAAGTCTTATTTTGGATTGAAAGTCTGTATCATGCTCATATTCTCATAAAATTTTATATTTACCTAAGAGCATTTTAGACTTCATTGAAAAATATTTGAATTTATCTTTAATATGCTTTGCAAGTAAGTGAAAACATTAACCTTTTTATTACAAATTTTTGTTTCAATTTTCAAATGATTGGCTTGAAAGATATACGGAACCATTGGTGATATTTCAAGTAGTCATTGTTTTCATGTAAGAAGTTATTGTGTGGTGTAACTAACTGTAATGTATCAAATCCTATTTTGGTGTTCTGGCAAACCTAGGCAGTTGTGGTAGCTGGGGCATGGTCAAAGATTATAATGAACACATAAAATATTTTTTTAAAATATTATTTATATAGAAAAATACAAGAATATAACCTAATTAAAGATAAGTCTACTATTGTTTAATACACAATTTTGTATGCTTGATATTATTATTATTAATAATAATATTATTACTGCTACCACTTTCAAATGTTTCTCTCTATTAATGTAATCAAACAATTATTCTACAAACAATTCATCTGTGACATTGTTAACATGTAGCATTTTTAACAAGTAGTAATAGTGAGGGTGAATTCTAAGTGTGGGGTACATGCCCCTTGCCCTATAATTTGCATTGTGTGACTGTGCACATATATTTAATCCATTTGCCATTCTTATCATTGGCTGTTTTGTATGTGTCCAGATAGAACTCTATAACAGCATGGTAGAGGAAGAGGGTTCAAATGGTAAAAAAGATGCCTTTAAGGCATATAAAGCTGCCCGAGAGGAACATGAACACGCTACTGAGTCGGGTGAAGGGGATAAGGTGTCATCAGCACTCATTGGGAGAGTAAGATTTCATTTTATCTAGTCTTAGCGAAAACCTAGAAACCAATTTTACACTTCTGAATTTGTAATTATTTGAAAATCTGTCAGGTTGATGCTATGCTTCAAAATCTTGAGAAGGAAATAGATGACGTTGATGCGAAAATCGGTGACCGTTGGAGGCTGCTGGACAGGTTTGCACTAGCTCTTCAACATTGTTATTTGGGGTGAGGGGAGGTATGATAAAGTTTAGGCAAAGTGGCCTGGTTGAGATGGATTGTATGATCAAGCAGTCCCTAAAGGGACCTGGTGCCTTTTGAGCTAAGGCTCTTTGACATTGCAATTTTCATTGGTCATGCTTTGTCTAACCTTATCAGATCTCGTTAAAGTGAAGTATGTGGTTTCATAATGCATTTGCATAAATTCAGTTTAGTGAAAAGTTAAACTGTGAATCTGTGATTGCCACTGCATGCTTGAATATACTGCTTCAAGTTTGCTGAATAGGAATCATTTGACTTAGTTGCTTTGAGGCTAGTAACACATGCTCCTTTCAACACACTCTATTATTGGTTAAAATTTATTGAAAACTATAAAATCAAGAGTAGAGCTCATTAAATAAAAAGTGAGACCCACAAATTTTTGTTGTTGGAATAAATTTCAACCAATGATAAAAATGTTTAAAACTCAAAAGGTGTCAGGGCATGTGTTGGCATTTCTGTAGTTGCTATTGCTCACATTTCGTTATTGGCTGGGATTCTTACTTCATATTTTCTATAAATGATTTGATGTCATAAAATGTTCTCTTTTGTAATTGAATTCTTACCAAAGGAGAGTGATGGGTAGATTAAGCCACAGAATGTGATTACTGTTCAATGGTGATTTGAATCAAGATATTGTAATTGTGTGAGAAGGGACCTTTCTGGGGTCTGAACCTGATATTTTAGTAAGAATAAGCATGTTATTGCATATACAGCCTCAGTAAAATAAGCATGGATAGAAGTCAATGACTTACCACCAAAGATACCATGCTTAACTTTCTCCTGCTTCTTTTATTCATATATAACCGCCAAGTGAGGCTGTTTTCAATTTCCCTTAAGGCTTTTAACAATTATAAATTTCACCAATGGCACTACTTTGTTGTGCTTCATAATCCACAAAGAATTTGTGTTGTATTACAATTTAAGTTCCACTACCACAAGAGAAAGATGTAAATATATTTTCATTCTATGTTAATAATAATATTGATTATAAGTTTCTGGCATTTGAATGACGAGGTACAAGTCTGAACTCATTTTCCAAGTTGCAAGCTTACCAATCAACTCTAAATGGGAAGAATACATTTCCACATTTGTTCTAAAAGTTGAATATTGTTTGGGATGTCAATGTGATTATTATTTCTCAGGATAAATTTGATTAGTCTTGTGCACAATTTCTTCTTGTTTTCCACTTATACATGCCTTGTACTTCATTGGGACAATCTATATATGTAATGACTTCTGTGCACAAGATTTAAGAGATATTTTTTGGGCCTTTTTGCAGAGATTATGATGGGAAAGTAACTCCTGAGGAGGTAGCCTCTGCTGCAATGTACTTAAAGGATACATTGGGAAAGGAGGGTATCCAAGAACTCATCAGCAGTCTTTCCAAAGATAGAGGTCTGTCATTTCTCTCACACATAAAGCTAATATATTTTTTTTTAATCTTATTAATTCTTGATTTTGTTTGCTATGTAGTGCATTCGGAAATAGTTTTGTTCTTTATTCACATAAAATAAATTCCAGTGAAATTTTCAAGGAAATTCACGTGTAGAACAATAGGTAACTGAACAGTATCGCAGACAGATCAACCAAAAGTATTCATCTATGAATATTAGCGGGATGGTTATGCCATTAAAGTATTATTCAGTGGGTTATCAAAATTATTTAAAAATTACTTTTAAAATGACTGGTCTTGAGATGTTACTAAACCTGTATTTTACCGCTTCTTTTTAAATCTAGTGTTACTATTTGCTTTTTAAAGTATGCGCCTAAACAAATTGGTCTCCAAATTAATGTTTACCCTACCAAGTTATCAACTTCTAAACAGTTTCATCAAGGACTGATGTTGAATACTTGTAATGTTTCTCTGAATAATATATCCAGTGACTATTTATCAAACTTATCTATTCTTTATGAAGATTAGTTCATGAAAACAATAATTTACGGATATCATTTTGTTGCTATAGATGGGAAAATTCTTGTTGAGGACATTGTTAAGTTGGGCAGTTGGAGGGAAGATGGTAATGCACCTGAAGATGATACCAGGGAGAGGGTATGATCCCATCATTTGACTTCCAGATACATCCTATTTGAGTTCCATGCCACAAAATATGTTGCGCAAATGTACTCTAGGCCATTCGAATTTTCCAGTCATTGATTTTTGTATTCATGTATTAATAAATAGTTCAATTGTAGCAGTCAGACGAAAATGAAGTGTGTGCAAGCTCTGTAAATTTTTGACAGCTGAGCACACAAATATACTTTAAATTTATAAATGATACGACACTTGGGATTTGTTGGCTATTGGGGTGCATTACTGTACTAAAATTGAAATATAAGTGAAACACAATACTATTTAATAATTTGTTAACTAATAGCCTAAACACACGTTAAGAAATAAAAACAATAATTGTTAAATGAAAACTAAATCCCTTGGTATGTAGAAATCAAAACTTTTCATTTGATATTTACTGAGATCTATCTTAACAACTTTTCTTAATGTCCTTTGTCTCTTTTCACTCCCCAAAAACCATATAATTTATTTTCTTCACTGGTGCTTTTTACTGGTTTCTTTTATTGTGTCAAAATCATCTTAATTGTTTGTTATCTTTTTTTCTCAATTGGGGATACATTAATGTCTTCTTGTATACTATTATTTCATGTCATGTTCTTTCTTCTGTGATTATGCATTTCATCTTAACATTTTCATTTTTATTAATCTCATCTTTCTTCGTTTTCTCTAAATTTCAACATTTAGTATCATATAGTATGTCACTAGGACATATAATAAAACTTGCCTGAGTTTGGTAGTTAATATGTGGTCACAGATAATATTCACACAAAAAAATGTGATCATGGATAATTCTCGATGCCTTTATGTAGCCATTTTGCTTGAATTCCGTATATGACATCTTCATTCATTTTTTATCATTTTGTATTAATAGTGTTAGATATTTAAACTTGAAAACCTATTGCCTTGTTCCTACTTATTCTTGAACTCTATCCGAATCATATCTCGAAAGTTCAAGTTTAAGGTTAATTGCTTCACTTGATTCTTCAATCAAAATTATATTATCTGCAAAAAAAAAAATAGTGATAATTTTTTATACATTTTTGGTAAGTACATCCAAGATTACATTAAACAGGTTAGCACATCCGTGAGTGTGGTTATTTTGTCTTGAGACATGATGAATATTATTTATGCATGCACTGTTGATTCCTTTGCAAATATAATTTTCTTTCTCACTACATAATTAATTTTCTTTAACACGCTTGAATTGTGTTATAATTTTTTAATGGGTTCATTATCTTTTTAGTTACTAAATTTTTAAAGATTTTTGTTTCTAGTCCTGAACTTTTTTTTTTAGTGATCAATGTCCCTATTAACTTTAATTTCTTTATCCTTACTTTTAATTTCTTTTGAGGGACTATAAGTAAAAATGAAAAACAAATTTATTAAATTCAGGGACTAAAAATATGTTGAAAATTTAGTAACTGAAAAAGATAATAAACGTTTTCTAACAAATGACTTTTAAATGTGGTGATTTGACAATCCGAATCTTGTTTTCTATAAAAGTATTACTTCACTAACACATCCATTAGCAAGTTTTTGATATATATTTTATTGCAAGAAAGGAGAGCTATAAGATTATTAGTTAATTAGTGATCACAAGGCTTTTTAAAAAAGTCATGTGTATTTTATTTTTTATTGATCATTCAAATATGATTTAATAATCGAACGCTCATTATACCTTTTCAGATTTGGGCAAATCAATGCGTTAATGTAGGGAAAAAAATCATATCATCAACAAATGAAAAATTATAATAAATATAAATTTTACAGTAATTATTGTAAAAAGAATTACCATATATAACAATTTGTTATTAGATGTCTTTAACTCTTTTATACTCTTCACGCATAGACAGATAGACTAATTACTCGATATGTATTGCACTGAATTGCTATCTGGTGCAATTACATAATGTTGTTATCAAGTGAGGGCCATGTAAGTTTGAGCAGAATTTTAAAAGTATATATTAAAAGATGTTATTAGATTTTTTCTTTTAATCTAATCTTCATTTTCGAATTTCTTTTCCCTAAGATTTTGTTTTTGTACTTTTCCTCTGCCATGCCCATACAATTGCCTAGTATAACAATTATTTTCTATTCGCGATTTTTTTAAAAAAATATTACATTATTTTATTTATATTCGAAGAGACAAGCTTAGAGAAACGTGTCATAGACAAAACGAGGTTGAGGGCATTGCCCTTCTCATTCCCTCCAGACATGATTTCGTCAAATTTTTGTTTAGCTTTACAAATATTTTATTTAGTTTGCTCCCTACATTTTAAAAAAATTATGCTAAATTGACATCCTATTGCTGATATAAAAAATAGCTAGTATCTACAATTACTATTAGATATTTGTAATTTTAAAATTGGAGTCTATAGGAATTAACATTTAGAAAGTATAAAATAAATCTGAAGCCCTTTTTGACCTTTCAAGTTATATAAACGATTGGAACTCTAGACATCTAAGGAGTGCAAGACTAAATTCTGTAAGATAGGAACATTTCTCGCCGTTTCGTAGTAGTATTTCAATCAAATTTTCTGTAACTCCTTCAATCAAGAAAAAACTACAACTAGTGAATGCTCCTTATATTTTGAAATCAAATTAGACTAGAAAAACATTTGTACAAAATTTTCCCGAATGCCAATAAATGATAGGAACTGATAATTGTTAATGTTTGTACAATTTTTTGCAGTTGTCAAAACGGCAACTGAATTTACAATCAGTCACTCAATGCTTGTTACTATACCTCCCCACACCGTCCTTACCTCCATTGAACCAGGTGTTAGTAATTTCCTACTTATTTTCAGCTATTTCTTTTTCAACTTTGCTTAAATGGTTACAAGTATACCCCTATAGTACCAATTTTTTATGTACACAATAAACACCCCGAGAGCCCTCTTCAATGCTGGCAGAAGCATTGTTCAAGATGACAAATCGTCAGATTCAAAGACCAAGAGTTTATGCGCAGCTATACCTCATTCATCTCTCAAACAGATGCCATGTCGTTTCCGCCAGGAATAGTATCTCAATGCTGTGAAGAGAAAATACAAACCATCAATGTTAGATGACATATATATGAAAAGAAAATTGTTGGGAGAGGGGGAAGATAAAATTACCCGATTGTTCTAAAGACGGGCTCCGGCAGTACAAGTAAATGATCCACCGAGAACCCAGGCAGAGAAACTTATCAAGAGGACAAGATACATGTAAAAACTATCCCTAGGCACTACAAAGCTTCCAGAGTTATCGACGCCTTGGTGAAAACAGAAAGTACAAACGGTGCTTCTTCACCGGGGTGTATAGTAGTAGGAACTATAGTATATCCCTTTGGCTCAGGTTCCAAAACCATTTCACAGGATATTTCTCGTGAATTAACATAGTCTGTCCCACCAACTGATTCATGTAGGTATATATTGAAAGCAGCACGTCTGCCACGAGTTTTTAGTATCCTCATTCCAATGTAAAACATCTGTGAATCATGGCTGGATTGATAATTTCTAAAACCAGCTGTTGTTCTTGAAAATCCCACACCCTATAAATATCATGAAATGAAGTTTTAAAGAAATTCAAGGGAAAGGTTCTTTTCAGCAAATGCAGTACTAAATATGCAAATATCAGTAGTACCTGAGTTAAGGTAATGAATACATGAATTGGAAATGATGCATCTTGCCCAGTTGAAGTCAATCTGAACTGTGGATTTTGATTCCACGTATCATAATCCTGACACCCCCCGGCACTGTAACCACGCCATTGACCATGAACAGAATGACGCATCTCTGATGGGTAGATACGGCAAATATATATTGATCGAAAATGAATCTGAAAATCTTGCCAGGACATCCAGAATATGCCATCTTTTGACTGTTGAAAAAAGTAACAAATAAAATGGTTAATTGACGGTCAGCAACTGTTAATAACATTGGGTAAGAGAAAATAGTCAGCTCAATCATAAAGAGATGCTAAGAAGTCAAAGAATATGACTAATCCACAACAGAAAAGCATAAAGAACTACCTGTGGAACATGCTTCAGCTTGTGCTTTATCCTATCTGTCCACTCAGGCGACGAGTCAGACCAGGGACCATTCCACTCCACTTCATTGGCCCATGGATTTCGGATCTGAACAAGTTTATGACCATCCACGTCTCTTACCTAAAATTGTATGACAGAAGAGATCATTAAAAACCATTAGGATTGTCAGAGTGACTCTCCATAAGGCTTGAGTTGTTGGGTGAAGGCTCATGAATTGCCATGAATGACTATATACCAAACACTCCCTCACATAAGAAGCTTTTGGACTTAAAGCATGAATAATACACAACTCCGCTCTACTTCATGCTCAAATTCAACTCAAAAAAATAGAACAAAGGTAACAAGGATAAACTCCTGACTAACTCATAAAAGGCTTTGTTTCCGTGTCAAGGACCAACTCTCTTAAAAACTTACCAAGTTATTTAAGTGAAAGATTATTACTGGTTTTACATCTAACAATGATCGTGAATATAAAAATATAAAACATTATCCCATTACCTGCAGTATTGAGTATGCATGTCCTTGCACAATGCCACTAGAAGAGATGTGCACATCTGAACCTGATGGACTTCCTGCACCTAGGAGAAAACCTTCTTGCTTGAAGCGCAACAGTTGAGACCACAATCTACCACTTGCAAGGTCAATCTGGGCTTCACCACTCCTCATGTCAATTTCCTCCCCAGCACCCCCTGTAAGATCCACCAGAGCATCTTGAACAAGCCCACCTTCTAGTGCTTCATAAGAGCCATGCAACTTGGCATATGCCTTCTCCAATATGGAGACCCAAAGTTCATAGCCCTTCTTACTAGTAGCAAATGCAGGTTTACCCGGTAATTCACAAGGAATCCAATCATCAACAACAACAGGGATCCATTCACCCTAGATATCATGAACCAAAATATGAAAAGAACTTAGATGCTATTTATTTGGAAAATGTTATCTATCCAGTTACAGCATGAAAAAGAGATAAATAAAAAGAAACTAAAATCCGACTCTATATGCTTATTACCTGAACACAAAAGCAAACAGTGTAAATTCCCTCCTCGTTATAATCAGGAGTGATGATAACCTCTGATATACGTGAAACCTCTGCCAGAACAGCAACAGCACTCAAGAACCAACAATCACCTAAACGGCCCTGTTCAATATACATAACTATTAACACATTGCAAAATCTAAATACTAACAAAACATATGAGAACAACATTTATTTCAAAATTCTTGCTAGTAAGGTGTAAAACATGAGAGACCTGACAAACATCTGAAGGATTTGGAGCTTCTGAAAACAAGCACGGACGACAGTCAAGATGGTTTTGCCTGCCAATCTCACCTGGCCTCAACCACTCAGAAACAACCTGTATACATGAAACAATATAAAATTTGTAGGGGGGGTAATACAGTAAACTAAAAGATAATAATAAAGATAAGTACCTGCAACTTTGCAGGGGGGTTTGCAGGGTCCACAAACAATGAGTGATCATTGGGAGGAAATTCCTGATCAGTAAAACGTCTCTCTCCTCTAGCATAGAGAGCTTCTTTGATGGCTAATTCTACAGATAACATCCGTTGATTAATCTCTTCTTGTGTTTCTATTCTAGGTTTTCTATACTTCCTCGAAAAGGAATCAATATCCACCATCATGCCATCACGCTCTGACCTTCTTTTCCTCCCACTAGAATACTGTCCATCCCAATCTACGTCATCTCTGTCATATAAATCTACATCAGCAGGATCACTGTCCCAACCATCAACCTAGACACAAAATGTGCTAATAAGATTAGGCAAAGTAAACATGATGGCTAAAACACCACTTGTTATACTATTTTTATTTTTTAATAATAAAGCAGACAACAGGATGATGTTTAGTAAAGCATGATAAGAACATGTTCTACATGTTGGAGCATTTAGCAGTATTAGGAGGACAATTTATTTTGTTTCTATAATTTATATACATTGCTTTAAAAATTTCAATTCTCTTCTTTCATACAAGAAGGGAGAGGCAGGGAAGGAAGAAGCAGCATACCCTCGTAGGTGAATCAGCCCACTGCCAATTATCTTCAGGGGAATCAAGTGCACTGAAGTCCGCCGAAGCCATTGAGTTATAAAGAGAAGAAACCTCATCATCAGTTAAGCACCTTCCCCAGAGAAAAGCATCCATAATATGCATCTTAGATTCAACCCCTTCACTATCTGACCTACCAAATGCATCAATATCTGTTGGTGGCCTAACACCAACCCACACTTCTGTCCCCTGCTCCCAAATGCTGCTACCCACACACAATGGTAATCCACTCTGGTAGCCATCATATCCACCATCCAAATAACATGTTGCTTCACCTAAATCAGCATCAATTGACATTGTTACAATATGCCACCTGCAATATATTTACCCACACAGAACGTAAGAAACTACAACAATTATTGTGCATTGAAATAACATGGCTTAGACAGAACCATCCAAATATATAATGACAAACTCAAGCAATTGAGCAAATAATATAAGTATTTTGCTCTATAAAAATCTCCTGTATTTCAGAATAGACTCATGCAGTATAAATTTTGTTCAGTTGCAAATTTACCATGCCAAAATAGCAAAAGTCAGTCCTAACAGTCTTTAAAGGTAAAACTAGATATCTTTTGCATCTCAAGAAAGCTGGCAGAGATTGAAATTTAACTTTTGAATTCTTAATTATTGAAAAAATTGTGAAACTTCATCTGGAGAGAAGAATTGTAAAACAATTAATAAGAAATACTAAAACCATATAATTACCCAAATGCATTTGGATTAAAATTAGAATAACAAAATGTTATTATACTAAGAAGATTACTGACACACATGTGAAGATAACCTGCAACAAAAAGGTAAAACAAATATAACTGGGTAACTGAACCTGAACTTTAAAAAACAAACATATGATACATAAAATAAAGAGAGAGACCAAACCTTCCGTCTGCAATACTTGTTGTACTAATACTCCACTCCTTTGCAACCGTTGTTTGCCTATCACCTTTAGTAATCAATCTAAGCCCAACTTGTCCAGCCTCAATACCTTGTTCAGATCCAGCCACAAGAATTTCCCAGCAAATCTTCTTCTGAAACTCAGTGCCCAAAAGACAAACAGGACCAGATTCAGGTTGAATCATCAATGCAATGGAGAAGCTAACTTTTTGACTTTGACATAGACTGGAATCAATTGGACCACAATGTTTGCCACTGGCTGTTGGCTCATCATCAAGAACACATATGGCACCTGCCACTCCTGTCTGCAAAGATATCAAAATTTCAATGTAAATTAAGTAATCTCTAGAAGAGTCATCCTAATTATTTAAATTATGATACCACAAGTGGAGAATTAAAAAAAAAAGGCTGCTAATGGATTGCTATATAAATACCAATAAAAAAATGGGTATAATTTTCATGTCAGTGTAAATATTTGTATGATGTCATTCAATTAAAAATCACCTTAAATATAAATTTCAAGGTAATTATTAAAAAATCAACAAATTTACCATACATGACAATCTATGATCTGAAAACAATCAGACAGTAAAAAACATCTACACCATCAATGCATTATTCTAGTTAAATTCTTAAAAATAATTTTCCATCATCTTTTTTTCAGTGAGTAATCCATCAAAGATAAAGGTGAGCGCATGCAGAAATTTTAAATAGATGATTATCACAAAGAAAATCCAGTTAGCTGAAATGAGCTGGCGGGAATGGAACGAGTATGCAATGAATCAGAAGTTTACTGAATACTTTGGAAAGGAATAGTAATGTAGCGCCAAGGTCCAAGTTCACTGAAGATGTATGAAAAGAGAGGCAAAAGGTGCAATGTATCAAATTTGTTATAGGAGAGGGGGAAGAGAAAGAGAGAGATAGAGCTAACTGCCAGCCTGGCACCAGAGCATGAGGGAAGTGCATGTAGGGGGGAGAGAGAGAGAGAGAGAGAGAATATAAGCCAGAAAAAGGTGTGTAGATGTAGGCTTGGATGAGGCTTGGGCAGGGAGAGATTAGACACTCTTGAAACTGTCTAGGTGTCTTTTCATTTTTGTACCATTGTACACTACAGAATATACCAGGATCTGAATTTCCTCAATTTAGACCAGTTACTGCAATACAAATATTTTCATACTTAATTTCTTCCTTTTAGTCTTTCTTGCTTGCTGGTACCTATCAAATAAATTTGGTTTAATTAACAAAATTGATCTACTGAGAAACATATATCTGGAGAACAAATGAATAATATATTATAAAATTAAGACTCTTGTAATCTTGTTCTTTTACACACACACTTCAAACAATATATATTTGACTTAAAAAGCTATATTTATAAACTTCTATATTTATCAGATGGATTTGTTTTGTTTAAAAGATATTTTAAATAAAATAACATCAGATTTAACATTTAATTTTTTTAAATAAAAAATCATTAAATTAAAATATGTTAAAACATAGTTTACTACTTTTAAGGCTACAGAGCACTATTTTTTACATTATTTCACACAAAAAATACGGCAAATACCATAATTAAAAATAAAAATATTTACTTTTGTAATACTGTTTCCATCACAATCCTGCTAATTCTTGAAAACCAAAATGGGAATGGAAACCATTCCACTATTAACTACATCACAGATTATACATAAAGAGGATGATCATTCCATCCAATTATTTTTCTATTCCCATTGAAATCCCTCCAATAAATTAAACAGACTGAGAAAACCTGAAAAAAAATCCTGCCAATTGTTTCCACTAATCATTCCATCCAATTATTTTTCTATTCCCATTGAAATCCCTCGAGCAAATCAAACAGACTACTTAAAAAAAAAAACAGAAAAGATCCCACCAATTGCTATCAGAATTCAGAATAACTATCAAAGACAGTTAATAAACCTGAAGTGCACGCTGAGACAATTGTGAAGCACGAATTCTACGTGCAATGCTTGAAACCCTCTCTCGAGCAAAGGAATCATCTAGAACAGAATCGCCTCCAACTGCACGTACTGCCGCTGCCATGGCAGCAGCCTCTCTGCTGCTAGCATTAGGAATGGAGGAGAGCAGAGAAGCTTCTATCTCCTTCCATTTACGTTCCTCTTTTTCAAGTAGAGCCTTCCTCCTTTCTTTCCCTCTGCCCTCCTCTTCACGCCTCTGCATGAAGACTTCCTCTTCCATCTCCTTTTCTCTTATGTAACTAGAAAATTCACAACAAAATATTTAGATAGAAAAAACATGGTAAAGATACTATACATATTAATATCAGATAATCAGGATAGTACCTCTCCTGAATGATTTCAAATTGCCTGCGATCTTCTGGCATCCACTTCTTTATTTTCTTAGCACTTAAATCAGAAAATCCAATGCTATCAAGAAAGAGTCTCAGACGAACCTCATCCTACCAGGGAATGGATTATCATTGTCGCAAGAATAAAAATAAAAACTAGATATCATCCACTATATGCAAAACTAGATATCCATTACCTGTGCTTGTTCCGCCTTAGATGTCAAACCAAGCAACAAAAGCAAATAACCACCAAACTTGTCCCACATGTACACCCACTCAGTATCAATGGCCTCTTCTAGTGCCAGAATTCGAGCATGAGCACACATTACTCTTCTATGATCTACATCGCTGGTTGGCTCATGGCGGAATGTCCTATGATATCTTAATCTACTAAAGAATGAACCTGCAACTAATTCTTCATTTCTCAAGCGGTCTCTCAATTTCATCACATCAGCTCTAGGAAGCACAAAATTTCCTGCCCTATCACGCATAATGGTAGGGTCTCCAATCAAAAGTGCAGCAGAACTAGCCGACCTCTGTGGTGCTGAGTAGGTTCCAGATAATGCATTTCTGGTCTGCAGTGCAAGTAAATATCATTAATTTACAGTTGAATTGCATTGACAAATGCAGGAGTTCTTTTCCGACAATAACATTCAATAATCAACAAACAGATAAAGGGGAACATATTCATTAGAAAATATTTATGTGAGTATCAAGATTAAAGAGAATTGTTCAAGCAATCAACACATCTCCATTGGTTTAAGGTTACTTATATTAATTGTCAAGGTACTGAAAGAGATTATCATAAACTATTTTCAAAGCAAAGATGCATGCACAAGAAACACAAACATAGACTGATTGGTTGATGACATTTTATTTCATTAACAAGTTTTCTGATTCAAATGTAAATATTTTCAGAGAAGGGAGCTGCAGTTTGAGTTAGAAAATGACATAAAACAGAGAAGCTTGGAAAGTTTTTCAGTATATTATGTAATTCAATTCACTGAACAAACTCTGAATAGACTTCTCGTGTTTATAGAAACAGTTGAAATTCGGAACCTAGAGTTGCTACTGGTTATCAAGTCGGGTGTGACAAAATTAGCTGTTAATCTGTTGTAACTTTTTGTCACACGTTTGGCACATTGTCTCTGACACTAAGGCATTCAGGCAATTGTTCACAATAAAGATTGGATTCCAATGAGAAATTATTTCAAAAAGAAACAATTTAATAGGAAATAACATGCTTGAAACATGGTCAATGTATGAGAATAACATATCAATTTCCTCAGATAGTATCAATTCACTATGAAGAACTTTTCCAAACTGTTTATACAAATCCAGAATACTATGGCAAAGATTCCGATAAAACATGGACTATCTGTTAAAACAGGAAAAGCATGAATTACTGAATGCAGAAGATAAAACCAAATTAATTCAAACGCATAAAAGATTTCCAAAACTCAGGATGATTGAGAACAAAGTACTTTAAAATAAATACAGCCACATTTACAGAGTACTTTATAATCAGTGGAAAAATTTCTCACTACATTTGTAGAAGTATCAACTGCAGAGCAGTAAACCAAATTTTAGCAAGAACTTTGTTTCTGTAAAGGAAGAAAAACTTTGGCAACATAGACAGACATACATAGCAGTTGTAGAGAAGGCTAGAATGCCAACTGCCTACTACTCCAGAGTCCAAACAATGCTATGAGGACAAGAATAAATATAGATATTGGCCCAATAGGGTCCTGCAATCTCATTGGCAAATCTACTTACCTTTGTTGCTGATCTAGCAATTGCTTGAATAACAGTTTCCTTACCGAGGAAATGCACAGCATCTTCCATCATCTGTACAATTTTACAAAGGTTAGAACTTCAATTAGAAGGTATTTTCTGAAGAAAGAAGTTAACACATTATAATAAGCCAGTTTCATCAGACATTTCAGTGTATATAATGAATCCAATCATTTAAATTTTGAAGTAGCTTAAAAGTCAGTGCTGATCACAATGACTTCAAAGACCTTAAGAGTTAGGCAAGGACGAGATACAGCAAACCCAAATGAAACAACTAGGGTAATTGCTGATACAGCTGCACCAGCAAAGGGTGGATATATCTTTAAGCTTGCAACAACCCCCCAGCCTTCGGTTGCCAGGGCAATCCCATATAGCATGAGAAAGGCCACACTGTAAATAGCAGATACAAGCAGTGGATACATAAAGTAATAAATCAGATAACATGTAAATTCAAACAAAAAATTAACCAATGTATTTAAAAACAAAATTTAGAGTGTGGGGTAAACCTGACATTCTTTCCACAATCTGCATGAGCATCATACACATACACTGGCAAAACTCGAGGAGAATATACAACAATGGGATTTGAAAGCAGAACCTGGGGAATAGAAAGAAAAAAGAAATCACAAAGGAATAAAACCTCTGAGCAAAACAAAGATGAACTGATGAAGCATAAAAGCATTAGGGGTATGATAACATGCTGATATTATAAGATTGAAAATTAGAATGAGTAACTCACTGTCAATGCCCGTCCAGCAAGAAGAAAAAGAAATGAAAAATAACCAACTGATGCTCCAACAAATGGTTTACCTGAAAATAAAAGAGCAAAAAAGATCATGTTAGCACTTAGCAGATCAGCCGCTTTCTACCGAAGATATGCAAATCAATGCCAATATAATGGACTTGACTAGAACCTTCAAACCATCCAACAAGAAATGCTGCCAAAGCCAACAGAAAAGCAAGGAAGCAAACAAAGACCATCTGTGTCCGGCTCAAATAAAAATTGTTTGATGCCCAGTGGTGAATGGCACCAATTGCTAATACCATAAGAAGAAGAACCAAAAGAAATGCTACTCCTATCTGCAGTAATATGAAGGAAAGGTTCAGCCAAAGAATTTTGACCTTGGGGAAGGGGTTGTTAAAGGGACAATGAATTCAACACACTTACAGTCCAAGGCTTGACAACAACTATCAAAGCTGAAATAGCACCAAGCAGAAGCAAAAGACCAATTATAACAAAAATATATACACCACGAGAAAGTTTCCAATCATCATCCTTCCTGCAAATAGACAATTTAAAAAAGATCACACATCTATCAAACAGCAAAATACTAGCCTTCATTTGTCAATTTACCATAGATAAATCGACAAATACAAGAAAGTGTTACCTACCACTTGAGCAATCCACAGCAAAGTGACAGCACTGCTGGAATGCAGACTAAAGGAAGTAAAGCAGCTAAGAAATCACCGTTTGTTGGAACTTGGTCATCCCTGGTTTTGATAACTTCTAAATAAGACACCCCACAAAATGCCACAAGAATAACTGCAACAATAGTTTCAGAAATATAGATAATTAGATATCAGCAGCAACAAAAGCAATCTTATTCTTTTGTTTTTTTTTTTTTTTGGGGGGGGGGGGGGGGGGGGGTAGGCATTTGTAAATACAAAATGAGAAAATACCTGCAAAAAGTCCAATAAAGATAGCAGAGGAAAGGGAAAACCGATATGTTGCAAACCATGAAATTATTGGAAGCACACTCGTAACAACTAAACCAATTGCAGATGCCATTGCCCAGCCAAGAAAAACAGATGATGTGTAAGGGGAACCCAAGATTTTTGGATCACCATTCCATCCCTTGTATCTTAAATCGTCTAAGGGCTTTGCAGAAACTATTGCTCCCAAAGCCAGTACAGATCCAACAAATACTGACATACTGATAAGAAGAACAATACCCTGTAAAAGGGAATAAGACAAGCTTATGCATTGACAAGAAATTTAACTTAACAGAAAAAAAAAATAATAAATGCATAACACACCCTACGCAATGAATTCATGAATTAAAATAATTATGTACATATGTCATATCCTAGAATGAAAAACAAAGTGATCTATCGGGAGATAAAGCTAAGACTAAGAGAAATCACATATCAGGAGATAAAGCTAGGAGACATCAGAAAATATCAACTTATAGACACCCTGATAGTAAGTAGGAAAGGCATAATAACTAACCTCCTTTGTTCGAGGAATTCGATCATTTCCAGCACTTCCATTACAATTCAGGCGGGGAACCCAAAATTGGTAACCATTACAAATCCATATGGGAATGGCAACAGAAAGGCATGCCACCATTAGTGGCACAGTCAAGGATATACCGAGGAGAACAGATGATTTGCTGCATAAATTATATGATGAATAATTATAAAATGCAAACAAAGGCATAAGCAGTTATGCTGATACAAAAAAAGCATTCACATTCAATTGAAATGAGTTCAAAATTTAAAAGTATGAACAACTTTCAGGAATAGTAGGGCTTACCTTAAAAAGGAGAGCAACAATCCAACACAAGTGCTGAGTAGCCAAGCAATAAAACCATACTGAAGATGGTGAATTAGAGAGAGAGAGAGAGAGAGAGAATATGTTATTAGTTATTCATTTAAACCTCAAACAAATACTTTATCGGACATCATGTTATTGTATGCATCAACTAAAACAAGAGTCTCTTAAAAGAATAAGCAACAACAGACATATATAGCCAGGCCAAACATAATCATTAAATAAATTAAAAAGAAAACACGTGGGCTAAATGAAATCCCTAATTCTAGTTAACATTACAATTAATGAGTTAAAAAAACTCCCAAGGCAATCAGTACCCATTGGCTGTAGCTACCCCTCCAAGGAAAGATGACAAAATCAGAGGCGGAGGCACGGGGGGCTTACAGGGGCCATGGCCCCCCCAAGATTTTCAAACTCCCATAATATTAGGAGATGTTGTATATGGAAAAAATATCAGGGGGTGTCATAAAACGTTGTAGTGGAGGTTAATAGCAGCAGTTTAATCGGCCATTTCTTATTGGACACAATATACAGGGAATTTGTCATACTTTCTTTTAGTTTGGTTTAGCTGGTATTAGTATGTTGCGGTTTAGTTTTGTAATGGGTTCAATGAGCCTGGGTGTTTTTTGGTAGGACTTAGGATTTGAATTTTGTGTGTATTCTCACACTCTCAACCTACTTTGCATAGCTCACTATTAAATATATATAGGGTACAAAAGGGAGGGAGACAGCTGTTTACACTTACACAATACAGCTGTCTCCACAATAAAGCTGACTTACAAACAGCTACAATATACAAAACTAAACAAAAATTTAACACTCCCCCTCAAGCTGGAGCATACAAATCATATACACCAAGCTTGGAACATATAGACTGAATCCTAGTTCCTCTTAAGGACTTCATTAAAATATCTGTTGGCTGGTCATTAGAATTGATGAACTTAGTGATAATCTCCTTGGACAATAGTTTCTCTCCAATGAAATGACAATCAATCTCTATGTGCTTAGTCCTCTCATGAAAGACTGAATTTGAGGCAATGTGAAGAGCTGCATGATTATCACAGTACAACTTCATTTCCACCACTTCACAAAATCTCAACTCTTGGAGAAATTGTTTAATCCACATAAGTTCGCATGTAACCATAGTCATAGATCGATATTCAGCATGTGCACTGGATCGAGCAACAACAGTTTGCTTCTTGCTGTTCCAAGAGATAATATTTCCTCCAATGAAAACACAATATCCAGAGGTAGATCTCCTGTCCATGGGACAATCGGCCCAATCCGCATCACAATATCCAGAGACTTGAGTGTGACCCTTGTCTTCGTACAACAATCCTTGTCCTAGAGCTTTCTTCACATATCTAAGAATCCGCATGACAGCATTCCAATGATCAACATGAGGATTTTTCAGAAATTGGCTAACCACCCCAACAGCAAAGGAAATATCAGGTCTTGTAATGGTGAGATAAATGAGTTTCCCCACAAGTCTCCTATATCTCTCGGGATCAGGATAAATTTCACTTTGATCTGCCATGAGCTTCAGATTTGGGTCCACAAGACTATCAACAGGTCTACAATTTTGCATGCCTGTTTCCTCCCATGGACAGGAGATCTACCCCTAGATATTGTGTTTTCATTGGAGGAAATATTATCTCTTGGAACAGCAAGAAGCAAACTGTTGTTGCTTGATCCAGTGCAGAGGCTGAATATCGATCTATGGCTATAGTTACATGCGAACATATGTGGATTAAACAATTTCTCCAAGAATTGAGATTTTGTGAAGTGGTGCAAATGAAGTTATACTGTAATAATCAGGCAGCTCTTCACATTGCCTCAAATTCGGTCTTTCATTAGAGGACTAAGCACATAGAGATTGATTGTCATTTCATTTGAGAGAAATTATTGTCCAAGGAGATTATTACCGAGTTCATTAATTCTAATGATAAGCCAGCAGATATTTTGACTAAGTCCTTAAAAGGAACTAGGATTCAGTCTATATGTTCCAAGCTTGGTGCATATGATTTGTATGCTCCAGCTTGAGGGGGAGTGTTGAATGTTTGTATAGTTTTGTGTAAGGTCGCTATTAGTTTCAGCTTTATTCAGAGGACAGCTGAACCTTGTCATTGTGCACAGCTGTCCTCTCCTCTCTCTCCCTCTCTCTCTCTCTGTACTCTATATATTTGTGTATTGAAAGTAATGAAAAAGGTGTGGTGTGTGTGTGAATTTTCCCAATTCAAATTTCAAGTAAGTCAAAGAATCACGAGACCTTGTATAGACCCAACATAAGCTCAAATTATGGGTTTAAGAAACAAAAACAAACAAATAAATAAATCAAGCTTCAACACTTAACACACCAAAGTGATTTGAGAGTAGAGTTATAGTGGCTCGGGGCCACATCCAAGAGAGAGGGGGTTAATTCTAAGAGAAGAGGGAGGTCAAATGATTCAAAGAGGCTGAGACAATGGGGATTAGGGATTTCAGGTTTTCAAATTGCAGGTTTGGATCACAGGCTGCCCAGCTCAGCCCATCACAGACAGGCAAACCCAGTTCAACAAACTAGGACAATCCCACTTTTCCAAAGAGTTTCCCAATAATCCCACCCCAAGAGCTTATATAGGCAAGAGAATGGTATCATGATACCACCAGTAAAGTTAGCCTTCTCAGCTAAAACTAATACATGTGCACTATAAGAATGTATAAAACTTAAAAGACAAACTGCCGCATCAAAACCAAAAACATTATAAGGCAACAAAAGCACTTCCTATATTACAAATTTACAACAACTAGTCAAGTAGCCAAACATTAGTCAGCTCAGCAAAATAAAAAGTTGAAAATTAAATTCATCCATTTCAGTAGATGAACTTGGCATTTTTAATCCTAAAAACAGCCAATCTAGTACCTTCCTTGGTTTTGATGTCATGGACATTTCTTCTGCCGTAAGTGATCGAAGGAAAGCCATAATTGAACATATCACAGGAGATAACAGGAGCACCGCCAAACCAAACTCAAACTACAAGCAATAAAGGTTCAGAAAATATCAGAAAGAGCATTGTAAGGTTTAAACAGTTACAACCCCAAGATCAAACAAATGAAATACAGATAACAAGCTTCTAGAAATAGAAGTGTGTGTGTGTATCTTTCAGTCCCCCAAAACAAACCAGAGATATATTAGGGAGGGACTCAGCACTCACCTGCTGGTGTGTTGCATTAATAATTTTGATCGTTTTCGGACGAAATATGGCAACAATGATGGTTTCAAGTATGAAAATAAAACTAAACAGAACCCATGCTCGTTCTGGAGTACCCGTAATGTGATGCAATACAAGTCTGCACAACTGAAGCCACTTTTCAAGCCCGTGTAGCCTCAATTCTTCAGATAATGAAATTTGATTAGGCATGGCATTGTCAACACTGGTGTTATCAGTATTTTCATTATGATCTCTATCTGCATCCATGCTACTCCTTTGCAACAATGCCAGTATGGTTGGATCTAATTCTAAACTTTTCTCTTTTAACATCATAGCAAAATTAGGATCCAATCCTTTATCCTGTAATAAACTACTCAATTCTTGATCACCTTGTCTTGTCCTTTTCAGCATAGTTACAATTCTAGGGTCATTCAACCTTTCCTGGAATGCAAGAGCCAAATTCAAATCCAGTGTTTGTTGATTTGCAGAGTTTGATGCACTAGACTCATTCCCTTGACTATCAAGACCACTACTAGAACAAACCACCAAAGAATTATTGTGATCCAAATTTCTATCATCGGATGATGTTCCAACTTCTGGCTCATGAACAGCTGAGCGACAGGAGCTGCTATGTAATGCTAAACTTGACCTTCCACTATCTATGCTTTTATCGCTATTGATTCCATCCGGTAAACTAGTAGTTTGAGACAGGACATTATTCCAATTGCTCCCATCACCTGCAGCCATAGCCCTGCCAACTTCAATGACATTACCAAGATTACCAGCTTCAACACTACTACTTCGTTTCATACTTGAGCCACAGCCTTCAGAAAAGCTAGAAGAACTGTTGTGCTCCTTTCTACGGAATCCTTCTCTCAGACGAACTACAGTGCTTTGTAAGGCATCTCTCCTAGCAGCTAATGGGTTTGTGGCTGATAAATGGCGAGAAACAGCCGCTCCTAGCAGTACAGATGCCATAACAGCATAGCTGATACAGTGGCCTAAATACCTGTGAGAGGTGAAAGTAGAGAAAAGTCAAAAAGGAACAAACCAATAATACATGCAGTGGCACTAAGAAAAAGGTCTTTTTTCAATTTAAGAAACTAACCAGTATTGCACTCCAAAACAGATAAGAAACACACGAGATGTTCCAGCAATAAACAATGCTGCAACACGACTATCAAGAAGTTGAAAACCATACAGGCAAGCGCCCAAATTCCAGTCTACAGAACAAGAAGTGCACAGAAAAAGAGCAAATCAAATAACCAGAGATGAAAAGTGCACAAGAATTTTCTGTTTAACATTAAAAAAATAATACAATAAATACCAAGAGCTAATTAAATTACCAAGAATAATAACAGCAACTGATGTAATTGCTCCAAGCCAATTCTCCTCCTTTGCTGTTAGACCATATAAGATGGAGTATACTAACAGAACACATAGTGAACCAAGATAGAGCAGTACAAGATGGGAAGCCCTACAAAGACAAACAAAAACAATAAGAAGAACTTGGAGTAAGAAATCTTAATGAAATAGTACTATATGTCTAATCCAAATAAATATTTGAGAAGTAATAGCAAAATAAATGTCTGTCTCAGCTAGTAATGAACTCTATAAAAAATACCTTACAATTGTTTGTCTCCACTAGGATAGTCAACAATGAGAACAAGAACTAGAACATACCTTCTAGATTGCCGCGGATACAACTCATTAGGGTCTGGGGGTTCAGGTAAACATGCCACTGGACCTACTTCAATACAATCAGAATAAGCAAATTTGTAAGCCCTTCGCACGTATTCATCCACATCCAAGCCATTCCCTACAATGAATAATGGTAATAAGATTATACAAATAACGAAAAAAAAAAAAAGATAGAATCAAGCCAAAAGCAGTATACGTACAAAGGGACACCATCTACATCAAAAAGGAATGTCATCTATTACTATTATTATAACACAATGAAGTGTACCAAACTAAAGATGAGTGTTGTGTATGTAGGGACTAAAATACTATATTTTTTGTCACTACATGACAGTCATTATTAAATTTGATCCATATATTTTAGGGTAACTCAACTTCAATATCACAATATTATAGCAATAAACAGTACAGATAACATTGAAAAGGATTAGGAGCTATTTGAAAAGTTTCTTCACATAAGGACTACATTGAAAATGATTATCTTGTACAACAACCAAAAACATATCTTAACCTTTTAATAATAATCAGGAATAGCAATTTGTATATGAACTAAGTGATTCAAAAGCATACCATTAAACACCATTCTGCAAATAAATAGCATGTTGATTGCTAAAGCAATTGCAGAGACTCCAAAAAAGAAACCAGAAGGAGAATAGCGATCAGATGCTCGTGATCCAGTTGTAACATATACTGCACAAAGTTCATATGCACAAAGAAGAGCAACAGCCAAAAGAAGCAGGATTGCAACAGCCCCTGTCAAAAGAAAAATGCAGATATTGGCCATTACAACTATAACATCAACCAACATGAAAACGAAACTAAATCAATCATATAAGTTGCCCAAACATACTATATCTTTATAAAACAAGGTAAATATACTTTTCATGTCTAATATCTGTACAACACTGCTTCTTGGCCATATCATTCACCACTTAATACTAAACTTGGGCACTAAAAGAAAAGCAGCATAGAGAACAAAAAGAAAAAAAGATGTGCAGATGACAAGGACAAAATTTTCCGTCAATAGCTTTGACTGAAGACCTAATCAAAGAACATTTCCTGTTGTTTGTTGTACTATATATAACAAAATACCTATTTACAAGCAACTTATTTCACTGCTGTTCGAAAACAAAGAAATATTAACAAAAGCCTCACATAGGTTGGACAAGAAGAAATGTAATATGATATTAGCTTAGACAGCAAAAACTCTAAATGCCCTAGGCATTCTGGACAGAGTAATAACTCAAGCACAAACCCATGAGACTAGCTCACAGTTGAGGGACATATGTCAAATTATTTGAGCTTTCAGCTGTACGGCCTTCACTATTTGATTTTATTCAATTGCTAGCTCCAGATGATTCTCCAAAGCAGGAGCATAAACAAAAGAGCATTTCTTCCGCAAAACCACAGAAAGAAAAGGATAATCAGCAGAAAGCATGATTCACATGGCTCCTATCAACTTTTAACCTCACCTGATGCTTGTTTTCTCCCAATCTCATTCATAAATGATTGGGACACAATAGTAATTTCAAAGTCATATCTAGAGCATACTACATATGGCGTCTGTATCATATTGTTTCAACCTAGAGATTTCAATATTTTGTTACATTTTTTATCGATGATTATTCTCATTGAACCTAGTAATTCTTAACAAAAAAGGAACAAAAATTCCATTTTTAAAAAATTTAGCTCTGCTTAAAGTCAATTTGGTATTTCTGTTTGTACTAAGAAGCAAAAATGCCAGGACATTTAGATCTAATTTTAAACTTTTCTCTTTTAACAACATAGCAAAATTTGGATCCAGTATGTACACACAACCATCAACAATTTGTACACACATACAGAGCCTTTCAACAAGGACAATTGAAGGAACAACATACAGAGCAACTGCTGGGCTTTGTTGCAGAAGGGGAATCTTTACAACCAGTGTGTTGATTACAAAGATGCCTTTACGGCCTCAAACGGCCTCCTTAAGCTTGATAGCGTTGTTATGCAACAGGCTGTTCTACCTTATAAAGAAGCAGATCTTCATGTTGAAGTTGCGGTACTTCTCAGTTATATTTGGTTGTATATGCTAATGAAATTGTTATTACAGATGACGATCACAATGGCATTCATTTTATTAGAAAAATATAATTATAATTTTTCAATTTTGGACCAAAACTGGGGAAAACTCTGGTACTTCTAAAGAATTGATGTTGCTCAATCTAAGGTCAACAATACTATTCATCAACCAGTATGCCTTAGACATATAAAGGAAACATGCATGTAGAATGCTAGACCTAGACCTATTGATAATCCAACTGTTTACCTTCTGATTTGCTATGAGTGTTGTTAGTAAGTTTTACAAAATTAGGGCCATTTTTGTGTTAGAAGTAAAACACGCCACATCAATCTAATCTTATATTATATTATTCAATCAGTCTATTTCTATTTTACTTCTTTTCACTAACCAAGGCAATACTATCTCCTATAAACATGATCAAGTTATTAGTTTTAGGTCAATTTCTCAACTGTGGAACTTTGTTTGGCATCCAATACTTTCACCCTGCTGTAATTCCCAATTGTTCTCAATTTTTTTGGCAACTTTATGACCACTAACCAACAAGTCCAGCAACCTTTTTGACCTTTTTTTTTTGGGAACCAGGTTTGCACTGAATCCAGTAAAGCCTGTGCAATTTGTTCCATTTTTATAATGAGAATATCATAATAATTTTAACAATGGAAGAGTCATACATGACAGCAGTTACAGTTCTTCCCTCTTCTGTTCACTTTTTCATGAAACAGAAGACATAATCATCACATCCAAAGGCTTTCAATTGCTCAAATGATGGAAGATCATCGACAGAAAACAATCCACAACAGTAATAATACCAGAAACAGTCTCTACCTAAGATACAGTATTTAGAAATTTGGGTTTCATATTGAATAGAATATATAAGCTTAAAAACTGTGAACACGACACAAAATATGTTTTGTTAAATAAAAAATAGGCCGGAAAATACATACTTGAGCTTTGCCACTGAGTTCTCCACCACAGCATAATTGAATAAAATGCCAATAGAAGAGCAGTGCCAGCCATTATTACAGCCAAACCAATCAGGTCTCGACCCAATATTACAATCAACCAAGAGCCCCAAATGATAAGCACCAGAATTGGAGAAATAACAACTACCCATGCAGAAAGATTCAGGATACCACAGAGCAAATGGAGTTGAGGACCTTGCAAGATATTTGGCCATTTCCGAGCAAAGATCCAACTGAAATAGAAACAAATAAATAAAAATAGATGCAAAGAAGCCCAAAATAATTTTCCAAAATTCAGAGTACTTTAACTGCATGACAAAGCAGCATTGAAAACAACTTGTATTTCTTCTCAAAACATATGAGATAACATAGAAAGTCATCAATGTAGCAAAACTTGAACTCATTTGTTCTTGAAATACAGTCAAGAGGCCCAGAGCAACATTATGTGTTATGTTCAAGAATCCAGTTTCTATCACAGTGGATTCATCAAATATTTTAAAATTAATCACAACAGACCACATCAAAACAAGAAGTGAAATTACCCAATTTTCTGAACATCAAAACGTGAAGACGTTACTGACATGCATCTTCACGTGAATTCCGGCCAAATTACTTAAAAAAGGAGTGCAAAGTAAAAGAAAGTAAAGCACTCAGGACTAGGAAGCATCAACCTCAGGTACAGAATTCCCAAGTTACCGGCTCACACGGTTCAAAAACGGCACAAAACCACCATACTTGTAGACCATCATAAAAACCGAAAAAGCACCCCAATGATTCACACTTAATTCCCAGGTTGTTAAACAAATGTAGCTAATCAGTTATGCAATTCAGCGACAGTGCACAGCAGCCAATGCCAGTAAATATCAAATTATAAATTACTTTAAAACAGCTACTAATTTTAGCAACAGAAACAATATGCGTCACAAAAAATCAACAGCATTAACATTGCAGCATGGCAATTTAATCTTAAAACTACAAACAAACCCAAAGCACCAAGTCAAAACAGGTAAACAGAAACGCAGAATCTCGACGAGATACCTATAAATTCGCCAGGGCCTCCAATTCACAGCCCAAAGGATAAAGAACGACGCCAAGCCCAACACCGAGAAGAGGATCCCGCAAATCACGCACGCGAGGAGAAGCGCACGGTCCATGCCTCTTCCTCCTCCACTCAAACGACGCGCATGCACCTGATTACAGCCACAGAAAAAAAAAAAAAAAAACAGCGTTAATTGCGACGGTGCATGAGAATGCCGAAACGGAACGAACGGGTTTTGAACTTACCTGGCTGTTGTGAATTGAAATGGCAGCAACATAGTGGCGAATTCAGCTGAAATGAGCCATGGCTGAAGCAGCTAGGGTTTCAAAGTGAGGGTTGAAGGAAGCTAGGGTTAGTAATAGTAACAACAAAAATTGAAATTGAGAGAAGAAGGGTTTGTGAATTTGTTTGGGTCTCTCTTTCTTACAGACACACTCTGGGATAGTATAAAAGGATTAGTGAAGAATGAAGATTAAAACCCTACTACCCCCTTCTTCTTCTCTTGGCTCAGCTTCTGTCCACTATATCAAGTAAACATCAAATTAAATTCTCTCCTCTACGTATGAGAGAGAAAGTAAAGACAAATAATGTGCAGAAAGATTTGCTTTAACGTTTTTTTATTACCGGTTTAAGACTTTTTATTTATTTTAACAGTTTTATCTCGACCAGCAGCGACTCACTTTTTCAACTCTCTTTCAGCATTTATATTTTTTTTAAACTTCATTATATGAAAAATAAGAGTCATGACATTTAAATAATGTACTTAAATTTTATTTATTAATAACAAAAATTATGTTAGAAAGAATGGATTAAGAAATATATTGCCAACTTATATTACAATAAAATAAGAATTTTTAGCAAATATTTTAAGAAAATATTAATTTTCATGTACTGTTAATATAAAAATTTGCATTATATCTTATCGAAAATCACCCTAAGTATAATATTTAAGTTATTTGTTATTATAGAAAATAACAAATTTACTCTAATGGTACTTTCTTTTTATACTTTTAATGTATTTTAATTAATTCTTCTAAAAATATTGATTAAAATATTGAATATCATTAACATAAAAAAGGTACTCCTTGCTAAATAATTCTTGTGTTATCATTATAATAATGTTTTAATATTTTTTTAAAACATTGTTGCTTCCTTAAAAAAAGAAAAACATGGTTCCTAAGATATTGGCTGAGAAAGTCAATAATATAATAGTGACTTTATTAAAAGTTTGGATTTTGACATTTTAAATGGAATTCTTTACATTCTTGGTGGCTATGTATTCATTTACTTCCCGTGATTGTGTCTTGGCCTTTGGGACATTTAAAAATCAAAAAATAAACAAACAAACAAATACTAAGATAGAAGATGAAAATTAAAAAGGAAAAACAAATGTTTGCCCACGAAATCAAGAGGGTGGCTGTCAACAGTTATTCTTAATTCATATGCTTTCTTTTTCTAACTTATTGATTTTTTAAATCCCAACTCTTCTCAATCATTGGAACTCCCAGATTCCCATTCTATTCTTATTGATATTAATCGAAGAATTTTTTTTTGTTTATTTAAAGATGCTCCTGTCCTAGGTTTTATTTTTAAGGATGCTATAATTAATTATTTCTTTAAACACGCTGGTATTAATTATGATTTGACTAGATCCTAAAAAAAAATATGATTTGACTATAATTTGTCAACATCGATTTATAAAAAAAAATACCTTTCTATTGTTATTTGTTAGGAGTATTAAGCTTTCAATATTATCTAATCCGCTGCCAAAAAAAATATTATCTGATCAAACATTCAATTTTATTTGAACCACAGATTTATCTAACTATCCATAACTTCTATAAAATATCTTCCGCAAAAAAAACTTCTATAAAATATAGTTTCTGCTTTGTTAAAAAATAGCACATGTTCTCTTCTCGTGCATTTGATTTTCTACAAAATGTTTAACCTTCCATTTATATTAATGTTTTTATTTTTCTTTTATTTTCATTTTATTGTATTCCACTGTTCCGAAACATTCTTGACTTCTTTCTCTGTCATTAATTCATATCCTACAGCTTTATATAATCGCATTTTTTTCTTCTTTTTTAGATTATATCTTTAGCTAATGTTTTTATATTCTCCATGCCTCCACTTTCCCTAAACAAATCAGTAATATTTTTACTTTTTTATTATTATCTAATGTTCTTATATTTTCAATACACTCACCTTTTTTTACGTGAACTAATAGGATTTTTTATTTTTTATTTATTTTTCCTAATAATTATTTCCACGACTCTCACTTTTACAAGATAGAGTAAAAAAAGAAGATAGAGTTACCGGAGTATTAGGACTTAGGAGGATAAAACTAAACCTCCTTCGATGAGGTACTTCATAAATATAAATAAATAAACTTTATTCACAACTTTCTTTTTTCCGTTTTTTCCACGTTTATATCTCATTACTAACTTTTTTATTCCAATTCCTGGTTCTTTATCTCTGTGCTATTTCAGTATGAAGTTTTTCATTATTGATTTGGAATCCTTTTTAATATACATTGAAGGTGAGTTTTCCTCTTTATGATTGTTTTATTTCATTACATTCTTTCTAAGAATTTTGCTTTTTGTACAGTTTTTTTACTTGTTTATGTGTAGCATTTTGTACATCTACTTCATGATTTTTTTTTTCTCTTCTTGTTTTTCTTTTCCTTTTTACAACAACTAATTTACTTCTATGCGAAAAAAAAAGAAGAAGAAAAATACTACTATTGACTTCTCAGTACGAATCCTGTCGGAAATTTATTAGAAACTCATTTTGATGTTTACTGATGAAGAGTCTCTATAGTTGGTGCTTTTACAAGGTTCTAATAATGGAGTACTATGCTGCTTTACATTGCTGTCGAAAATAAGTTTTATTTTATGATTATTTTTTATGACTTTTTTTTTTACTTTTTGTGGATAATTTTTTTTCTTCAGTCATTTTGGGTTCTTACTCACTGATTTACTTTTGTTTGTTTACCATCAATCATAAAAAAAACACATTTTAAATAAAACTAATGATTTGATGAGAAGTTATTCAAAATAGTTTTGATTTTAATCATATACACAATTAAATATAAAAAAGGTTTAAAATCATTAAATTTACACAAAAAGAGCATGGAAAAGTCCTAGTCAATACAATGATGTCTTATTGTAAATAAAAAACGTGAGTTTCAAGGAAACTTTAAACCACAAGGAGGTAGCTTTGGAGTTGAGACTAAGTTAGAGAAATATGGTTGTAGTACTTTTGATCCAAAATATGCGAGTAGAAATTAAATTTGAACAATGAGATGAGATATAGCTAGGTCGTGTCATGGGTCTCACCACATGTTGTTTATAAGCAACCAGTGCACTGAATAACAGAATAAATATTTAGTTTATGGAATGAATTTTTTAATTTATAATGAATACAAATTTCTAAATATATAAATTACATTATGATTAAATTTTATAATAAATAAATATTTTAACACATAAATTATATTCTAGATTTATGATGAGTACTTTATGTCTTAATAGATTGTTAATTTTAATTAATGGTAGTTTAATTTTAAAAAAACATCTAAATTTAAGTTATAACTAAAGATGTTGAATGGGTAAATTTCTTTTTTTTTTCACTCTCTTTTCTTCTTATTTTATTTCCTTTCACTTTCTTTTTATTAACCAAACATAGAAGCAGGGTATAAAGCTAGCAAAATGAAAAGGATAATCAAAACCCAACTCAACTAACAAAAAAAATGAAAACAAGAATGATAGAAAGATAGGCAATATAAAAAGAAGAAACCTAGACAAAAACCAAAAACTTTAAGAGAAAGCAATCATCAAAACAATTGTACATTCACCCGGTCAAATCCCAAAAAAAAAAAAAAGATTAGAAGTTTAGAGTCGAAAAAACAAAAGAGTCTATCTTATCTTAAAATAAGATGAAATCTAAGAAAAAGCATTGAAATTATTAGAAGAACCATAACCAAGTTCATTGATTTGAGGATAACTGTTCTTGATCCCTATTTGAAGAGGTGGACACATAAAAAAAATGAGCCAAATAGTTGACCCAATAAATTAGGATTTTTTTATTATTGACAAATAATAATTGTTAATTTTTTTAATTGACCCTATAAACTAGGATTGATAATCAAACCTCCTATGCACCCCGTTAAGAACCTTTTGGACCATGAACGAATTACAATATAATGTAAATAATTGAACCATGATCCAAATTCAATTAATAATATGAATTTTGTTACTATTTGCTTATTGAGGCAATTGTCACACCATTATTGATAAGGAAATGTCACAATAGGCGAAGGAGAAATAATATAAATAGATTCCATAGGAATTGAGGTGTTGTCTAACTTTTATCTCTTGTATCCTGTAATGTATGCACTGAGTTGAATATCAAAATCTTTACATAAACATCACCTAAATTTCTCGTGTTCGGCTCGAATATTCCCTCGTCACAAAGACTAGTGCTAAACATCGATCCTCGTAGTCACAGTGTTAAAGTTCATCATTGTTAGCTTTTTATCCAATCATGAACCTTCAATTCCCTCAAAACCCGTTAAATTTAATTATTAGAAATATTCGGGAAATCTACATCTCAGAACCGATACTATTCATAAAAAATATGGAAAATGATAGAAGATTGTATATACTCTATAGATCTAGATACGTTTTAATGACACTCCAATACATGTGTGTGCACACATGTGTAACAGAACGAAAAAGCAAAAACAGAACTGGAAGGCAATTTCATTTTTGAATTATATATCCCAAGTTTTTTTAATGTTGATGCTGAGCGTATACAATTTCATTGCATTTGTTTGACACAATGAAGACAATATTGCAGTGCCCCTTTCCAAAATTTGTGCAGAATATTAACCAATAACACTAACACAATGCCTAAACCATACACCAAATTGAGCTGCTGACAAATCACTGGGTTTGCAAGGAGTTTTGTGCTTGCCATCATCAACATGTAAACCTGCCACTGTCACTGCCAGGCTAGGCTCTGCTCTGGTTACATGGGTATGGAAATAACATGTTATAATATATATATATATATATATATATATATATATATAAGATAATATAATTTGTATAATATGTTCTAATTCCAAGTGTTAAACTATTAAACATATCAAATAAGCAACAAGTCCTCAAAAGTGTACAAGATTTAAAGAGATAAAGTAGCTAATTTTATTTTAGGGAGTAGCTCAGTTGATTAACTAATCACTAGTAGATGCCTTTGATGTATACGGATTAAAAAAAATGACTAACGAAAAAAGTGAAAAAGTTAAGATCAAAATTTTGCATGTTGCAAGGATTGACTCGTAATTAAATGTAATTGACTCATTGCAACGAAGTCATATTCTTTTGGATTCTTGTAAAACAGTGTTGGAGTAAAATAAATTTCATAATCAAATTTATTGAATTATGTCAAAAAATATTTACAAAGAAGTCATACAATACCCAACAAATTAATACTAGTAGTGGGTACATCAATTATTATTTGAAGAGTAGTAGATTAGGTCGTAACCTTACTCATTGTCTCGTGCATATTTGGGCACTAGCTTTGGTCAGAAATCAGAACAGTGCTCAATCTAGGTGTTTCTATAGATTAGCCAAGCATATATGCCAGCTTGCATGTTAGCATCTTATTTTGTCAGCTTAATTTATATTGGTAGACTTTATCTTCAAAAGAGAGCTAACTCACCTGCAAATCCAATGAGTCACTAAGAACCTTCTGGTTAATATACATGGGGATAAAATATATAAAATGCTCCCTTAATTTATTTATTTTTCTAAATTAGTTTCCTAACTTTTATTTTTTAAAATGATCTCCTTACTTATTTAATTAATGACATGTTAGTTCTTTTCAAATATTTACCATTTTCAATTTCCAGGCACAAATTAGAACCTTTTTTTTACTGATTTAAGAGTAAAATTTATCTCATTAGATTTATCAACATTAAAACTAAGAATCAATTAATTTACGGACCAAAAGGAACATAACACAAGGTAAAGATGGCATGAAAAATGAGTTTTATGACTAATCAAACAAAAAAAATCTAATATTATATTATTTTTTTATTGTTTATGAGACTCAATTTTTATTATGTTTATGATTTTTTTAAAACATTAGTTAATTTTTGTAGTTTTCATGTAAATGAATTTAATAGAATAAATTTTACATTTTAGATTAATCAATAAAAGATTCAAAATCATGTTTAAAAATCCAAAATGAGAAATATTTCCGAATGACTAGAAGGATAAATGTGTCATCAATTAAATAAGTTAGGGATCATTTTAGAATTTTTAAAAGTTAAGAAATCAATTTTAAAAAAATTAAGGGACCATACTTATATTTTAACATATACATGATAACACTATAACACGAAAAGTGAATTGCTTGTTATTTCAAAAAAATAACATGATGACTTATAATTTTTACATCATATTGAATCTTTTTAATATTTTATGTAAAAAACTAATGACAAAGATTGTCTAAAAATCAAACTTTTTATTTTATTTTATTTTTTATTTAAATATTTTTTTTTTCTTGCAATTTAGTGTTTTTTTTTCATTTTTGTCTCTACAAATTATTTTTTTCATCTTAGTCATCCCAAAATATGTTTGTTTTATTCTTTATTCTTAAAGCTCTTTAAACAACATTTTCTCACCGTTCAAAACATTTTTTTATTGTTAAAAACACTATATAAAATGCTTTAAGAATACAAAAATTACAGAAAAAATGAAAAAAAAAATATCAAGTTACAGGGACGAAAAAAATATTTAATTTATTTTCGTAACATGCTTCTACAATTTATTTGTTATAACTTACAAGTTATAAATATCTACAATTTATATAAGTTAGTAGGTATAATAATCTGATTAGATAAATAAAATTTAACATTTACAAAAACAATTAGGCTGCAGGAATACCCAATTTAACACCCACCTAGTATCAATTTAACACCTACTAACTTATATAACTAAAAGCTTGAAAAAGTGTTTCCACATAATCCATTGCATAACTTGCCTAGTATCAAGTTTACTGCTAATCCAATCCTTCAGAATTTAAAATTTCTATTTTTAGTTTAAGACGATAATATTAGTGACTCTTAATTAATAATATATATAAATCCATATAAAGGAGCTGGACCTACGACTTTTAGCACCGCATGTTCACAAGCTTTAATGGTAATACAACGATGGATTTGCAGGATGTAGAAAGCGATTGAAAATGTGGGGTGGAAGAAGTGGGCCCACTTTTCACGAAAAAAGTTGAAATTGAAACAAATAGTACTGTCAGCCACTCACATGCAACCCTTTTCAGGCATCTTTTAGTCCAAAGCTAAATAATAATACAATTTCATTTTTTCTTTCACTGGTCTCACAGTACTTTTCACTTTTTTATTTGACTCATTTTTCATTCAAAGCATGGCCATAGCCATAGGTACCATATAATAATCATTTAAAATTAATGTAACAACATTAGTGACTCATTTTGAGAGTAAGTAATAAGTTCTAGTTTTGGTAATCACAAAAGACCAGCTCCATTGCCATTGACAAACACTCTTATAGAGGGAGGAGGAGTGGACAAACAAATAAAATACAAAGATGTTATAAAAGGCAGGCCTGTTTCTTTAGGCTTTTGAGAAACTTGGCCACACTTCTCCCCTAGCTTACATGGAGAATCTTTCAATATTAGAAGGAAAAAAAAAAAAAAAAAGAGTCAAAACTTTCCACTACAGAAAAAAGGGTATACAAGATGGAAGAGAAGGAAGGGCTTTAACACTTGCATTCAATGATACAAGAGAGGCTGCAATTTTTTTCTTTTTTCTTTTTTACTTTCCTCTCATCATTACTCATTGACAATTAGGATTTTTACCGGGGCCTCCATAGTAAAAGTAATGGCCCCAATCCCCATTACTGCCTGTTTGGACATCATAACAGTTTGATTGCTCAGTGAAGGTGCCAATGCCTTTGGGAGCCTTGAGATTATTGGAGCTATCAACCACTTGAATGTTTCTGAAGTAGCTTGCTTTGCCAAAACCCTCTTCAGGGAAATGACCACTTCCCATTTGAGTTGATGTGTGCTGACCATCAGGCTCAGAATTTACAACTTCACCTCCCCACTCAATCATGGAAGCACTGTCAGCCAAATATGAGAACAGGAAAGAAGGCCAATACCCCAATACATAGTCATTCCCAAATTGCATCCACCAGTGTCCCTCTTTAGGATCCTACAAGGAGGGAAAGTAGAAAAAAAGATAACTAATTAGTACCAACAAAGTTAATGACTTAAAAGTATATTGTTTAGCTCATCAACAGAAAAGAGCATTGTGTGTAAATTAAAAAGGGCATGAAGGTTGAAAACACAACATGTGTTCTGTGCATTTACAGACATGAGTATAAGCAATTCATGACTTTTCAAAGTTCCTGCAGGCTGAATTGTTAACAGTGTCCCCATCATCAAGTAAAATTGGGGTCCATATCCTGATCGAAAGAAACTGGGAGGAGATACCAGGGATCTGTACTATAAAGATGATTCTAACTAGGGTACCACTACCACGAAGAATGCTACTGATACTAGGTTAAAAAAAAAAAGCTTTTACTGGCCAGTTAATAAGTGAACACGGTAAAAACTCAAGATTCCCATATTAGCTATGAATTAGAAAACATAGGCTTGGATCTCCACATGTCATGTATGTTTCATACAAATGCTTGAAAGATGATAGAGGTTTCCAAGAATCCAAACACCTGGGACATTACAATATGGTCCACATGCCAAACACCTAGTTGGAAGAATAATGGCATGAGACCTAATTAAAGGGTGGTTTCCATCTGCAGATTAATAACCAGGAAGATTCCTGGGATTTTACCTTCCAGATAAGTATACTGATATCGAATTGGGAGTTTCGGTATGCAGAAACTGGGGAAATGGTTGCACCCATTGCTATTTCACTGTTGACTTGAATAAATCCAGAGCAAAGAAGATTGTAGCAGCCAGTAGCTTGATATGCATCACTCTGCAAAATGCAGTGAGTTTGATAAAAAAAAATAATAATAAATTGGACTAACACAAACATTAAAACAAAAAATCAAAGCCATGCATAAAAAAATAACATCAAAGCTTACCGTCCAGTAGGTGAATAGCCGCGTGTTGTTATCACCATATAAATCTGGGCTAACCTGTTATCATGCACAACAGTCATTACAATTTACAATTATAATTCAGAGTCAAGGGCAGGTACTTCGATTGCACACTTGGTATAAATGAATAGTGATTCTTATTTCTTAGTACCTGCCAGCCAGCTTCAATGCTGTTAAGATCTTGACCAAATGAGCCTCCTAATATCCAAAGCTGAGACAAGCTGAACTCATTAGGCTGCTGAATCCTGGGTTCCCACACATTTAGAGTGGCTTTTGCTCCATAATACTTGTCTCCTTCAACATATGCTATTGCATGCTGATTAAAAAACCCCACAAAAACACCATCAGGAAATTAGACCAAGGTTACTACTTAAAAGAGGAAACAAGAAAACCAGATAACAATACAAGGCACTCAAAACAGTTCTTACCTGATGACCACTTTGGTTAATAAGATCAGGCTCAGCTGACCTAGGCTTAGGGATTGCTCTGTGCTTCTTCCTACCATACCTTTTGACTGAACTTGCCCTCAGAACATCCTCTTCCTTGGCTCTCCTGACGGGTATTGTGTCCTCAGGGCATCTACCATTCGCATGCCACAGCTGAGTGATGGGGGTATGTGTTTTTGCATCAGGCTTTTCAGATAACTTGTTCTCTTCAAAAAGCCCTTCAGGGTGGAAACTAGGCCTTGTCTATTAAATCAAAGTATGCTGTTAGTAAAAAAAAAGTACATAAAAATGAAGAAAAACAAAGAACAGAAAAAATAGATCTTGTGAGGAAAATAGACCTGAATCTTGTGATCTTTGAGGAAAGGATGGTCAAATGCAGGCTGCTTCGAAATAGGCACACAGTCTATTGTATCCCCATCTGGACTCTGCAACATTGACAAAATCATATCATCATATTATTAACATTTGAAATACTATGAAACAAAATTGAAACCGATATCTTTCTACTTCTCAAAACCCGGTAGCTGATTAAAAAGGGAAAATAAGTAAACAAAAAAGGCAAATCATTGCCTACTTCTTTCTTACAGTACTTTCTAGTTACAGCTTCAAAATTCAATCTATAGTTCCCATCAAATGGGCTATTATTTTTTTTACAGGGGTGTAAGTAGGAGAAAAAAATTAAAGGAAAATTTTAGTTGGCTTGAAAAATCAGCACATCCACACAAAAGATCTACATTTTATAAAACAAAGAGAAAAGAAAAGAAGTCACCTAATACTTAAAAAAAAAAAATCGGTAGCAGCAGCTTGCAAGATGGGTTATTTTAAGTGAAAATGTTTGAAAGGTACAGAACCATTTCAGTAGCATCTCCCCTCCAGCAAACAAGGGCAAAAAAAAAAAAGTAATATTTTTTTCTTCACAAAACTAGGTCATTTCATTGGGTGCCAAACAGATTAAAACAAGAAGAAACACCAAAATGGGGTGGATGAAGAACACCCCAAAACACACACACAAACATGAAGTCAAAAGTAAAGAGAGAGAAAGAAAGAGAGCGAGAGAGACAGACCTGAATGGTCTTAACAGGAGGCTTGTTCAAGCGATTCAAATGCTTAGCAACCTCAAGCTTCTGCCTTGAAGCACTGAGCCTAGCAGCAGAAGATAGGGAGATCAACACACCCCATAAGCAGAAAACAAGAACAAGAGTCACACCACAACCACAACTAGAACCCATCCCCACCCTTAAAAAAAATGCAGCTTCAACCTCAGAGTCTCAAAACACAAGTTGACACCCTTCAAACCCCTTGAAGAGTGAAACTTGCCCCCTTTTCACCTTCTTCAGCCACAAAAAAAAAAAATCCAATGGGACTAACTAGCCTAGTTTCTCACTTCCTATGAAGGCAAGGGTACCCACTAAACACCAAACAGCCATACTAAGCTAACCCTCTTTTGTTTTATTCCCTCTTTCTTTAAAAAAAAAACTCTTTTTTTTTCTCTCTCTCTCCTTCCACTTTCCATCATCATATTATATTGAATAATTGATTCATTAAATAATTAAACAAAAACCGTCACTTTCTAGCTCCATCTTTCTTGTCATTTTCCTCTCACTTTCAGATTAACAATATCATCATCGCCTTCTCGCTCTTTCCTTTTTTAAAAATGTTATTTTTTGGGTAATTTTTTTATAATAATAAAGTAAAGTAAAATAGAAAAATAGCTTAGAGGTTTGCACGAGGGGAAAACGAAAAGCATGGGAAAATAATATAAAAAAAAGATGAAAAATAAGAGATGAGTGAGTGTGGGTCTGTATGTTTGTAATTTCCATGAATGCGTGGCAGTGTCCACACGCTAGTTTTGTTGGTTTTTTTTTCTTTTGAATGATATTATTTTTCGAAAATTAAGAATTAATCTTTCAAGATAATAACATCTATTCAAAGAATTAATTTATTTTAATAAATATTATATTTATAATTTAATCAAATTTATAATCACCAAGAAATAAGATTTATCTGCAATTCTATCATACAATATTTGTGCTAGTTTTGTCATTTAGATAGATACTGATGTGAATTTGTGAACTGTGAATCGTGTTTCACTGTTTGTGTGTCGGTGTTACTGTGCCAGACCCAATCCGCTTTTACCGTTTTATCCTATGCATTTCAAAAATAAAAAAAGGAAGAGGCTTTTTAAAATGTGTGAATATATAAAAATAATGAAAATGTTGATAAAAAAAATTAAGATAATGTAATTATTTAACTTAAATTGCAAAATTATTTTTTATTTATAAAATTTAACCAAAGAGTTTTTCTTTCGAGTATACTTGTTGTTGCTTTAAAAGGGTTTCACTTTTCAGGCGGAACCTGAGATGAAATTTTCTTCTTTTTTTTTTCCTTAAAAAGACTGAAAATTTCCTTATTATGCGTAAAAGCAGGAGCAACTTTTGTCCCAAGTTCTGACCGTGACTATCCGTTACTCTTCCATTATTATTAGATTCATTCATTCAATGAAAAAATAACTTATTAAAAATTTAATTACTATTTTTATTATTGTACATGTCCGGTTATCTTATGATTGGCAAAACAAATTAACGTTAGTGAAATAAAACTCAAATCCCACGTTAACCACGTTGAAAAAATAGCCTATATATAAGTGGGAGTAAATTGTATTTAAAAAATAATTTTATAAGATTAAATTAGATTTAAATTTACAATTCTAAAATAATATCAAAATCTATTATACAATATTATCAAGATAATATAAGTAAAAAATATTTTTACTTTATAAACCAATTTCATAAAATTAAATTAAACTTAAATTCACAATTATATATAAAAAAAAAACTGCCAGAGGTAATTATTGGCTTAAAGAGGTTACACCTCAAGTTAGAGGTTTAGTACAAGATGTACACTGTTCTATTCTTTATTCTGAATAACACAAGCCTATTTATTCCTAGAAAAAACTCACATTCAACTTATCATATGTGCGAGGTGGGTTGACCCATTAGTGAAAAGTGGATTAATGGAGAGTGAATTTATATTAATTTATGGTGATACTGAATCAATTATTTTTATGGGGAAAATAAAACATAGATAATTATTTATACTTTTTATGGTATTAGTATTATTTTGTAGGGAATAATTCATTCTTTTTTAATTATATAAAATTATAAAATTATTTAAATATGTTATTAATATTAGTAGGCTAAGTGAATTAACTCCTTATCTTACCTTCAATCCATTGGATTGATGGGTTGACAACTTAAAACAAGTTAACGAGTTAAATCATCTAATCTATTATCATATTTTTATGAATTTACCTAGCAAGTTTAACCCATTTTATCACCTTACGTCATTCTTTATAAATTTTTAAGTGCAATTCATTAAGAAAAAGTTAACAACATTTACTTCAATACAAAAGTGTGTCAATTTTTTTGGACGTGCAGCCAAATATATGTTTAATTATAAATTATAATACACAAAAATATATAGAATATCGTCGTATATAATAAATTTTTTTTGTAATTTTCCAAAATTGATATTTGCAAAAAAAAATATTGATTGATAATAAAAAATTTCAACTACGAATTCCTGCGCTGCAATTGTGAAACATTCTTTAAAAAATGCAACTGGGAAATTCTCACCGTGCTCAGTTTTAAAGAAAATAATAATTAGTATGTTATATTTTTGGCTCATCACTGCAATTAGTACCCACTCTAGCAAAAAGGATAATGTCAATCAACAATTCATCATTTGATAAATGAATAAGTGGGTCCATTTCTCAGTAAAAAAAAAAAAAGGATTATATTTAATCATTCACAAGGGAATCCGATGGAAAAATTATTTTGCAGATATAATTAATTATACAATTCTCTTAGAGAATCACCTGTAACTTGGCGTCGCATCCACGGCCATGAGTTTCATTTATTTAATTTAGTGTTAATCTAAAGACAAAGATTCCTTTGTTCCAATTCTAAAATATGATTTCCTTTTGAATCGTATTCCGTTTTTTAAGGAATCGTAGTACAATTCTCCATCACCACCCAATAGACAAAACATCTCAAGAAAATAGTTGCGATGATAGAAATACACATCAGATTTTAGGGTTGATTTTAAATAATTAAAAAATGATAATTATTATATTTTATATTTTTATATAATAAATATTTTTAACTAACTTTTATTACATTTACATACATACTTAAAATTAAGCCTAGAAGTCAATCACAATTAAACTGATGATAATATATTCTATGCGAACGAAGGCACTAGTTTCTAGATCTCCCAGACCACATGTCCTATAGAATGTAGGTTCATAAATAAGGTTTTTTATTTACTGTATTGTTTATTTTAAATTGATATAAATTTACTGTATTAATAATCGAGGCTTAACGCGTGCTTAAATTATAATATTTAAATAGAAATAATATTCTTTAAAGGATCTTTTTAAAAATACATATTAAAAAAATATTAAATATATACCTATTTGAAGGAACTTAATTTTGTAACAGACTAACTACAGTTTTATAATTATTCAAAATTTCAAACCAAACATGTCATGAGTTCAAATGAAACTAAGTTCATATCATTTAATTAAGATCCCATATTTAAATTTTTTAATGAAAAAAATATAATTAATTTTTTTTACTAAAAACAATCAATTAATTTTTTTAATAAAATTATTAATACTTCACATTATAGCATGTTTATCCCAAAATTTAAACCACAAATAACTACAACGATCAAAATCAGTTGTCATAAAAAGTTATAAGTATAAAGAAAAACAATAGGATAAGAATTCCGTTAGGTGTAATTAATTTTTGAAATGTAAAAGATCCATTTCCACACTTATTCTACACTTGGGTTAACTATTTAAGTAAACACCTATTCCATAAAAATAAAAATAAAAGAATTGTATATGGAGGGATAGAACTAGGTGTAAGTGTACAGGGACAGTCGTTCTCCAAAATATAAAAAAGCCTCCAGCATTTATTGTTAATTAAAATAAAAATTCGTCCCCACAAACACTTGACCCTAAGCATTAAGTTCGTTAGTCTTTGGCCTATGGTGATTTTTTTGGCCCCCTAACATTTTTCTTCTAATTTTCCCCTGGCTATATGAGACTTTATTTAAAAATTTAATATTTTTATTAAAATAAAATTAAAGCTTGTAAAAAATAGTAAATCAATTTCATAATCTCAAATAACTTTAGCACAATTTCTTTCTAACAACCTATGTGGTGACTGGTGAGTACTGAGTACTTACTAGCTTTATGAATAAAATATGCAATTCGGGTTCATTTTCATTTAACATTTTTTTCTCAGTTTTGAAATCCGGTACACCTTTACAAGTATAATCGTAAATGTAGCTTCAAATAGTAAACACGATAATGCTATAGATTACTCATTTGAGTAATAATTTGTTATTGTTTAGGAAATATGATCAAATATGTTGTTATCCCTCCAAAAATTCAAAATTTTAATTTTAAGTCTTATAAAAATTTAATGTCTTTTTTTTTACAGAATATGTTTTTAATTTCTACATTTATAAAATGTGGTATGATTTTAGTCTCTTGTCATAAACTAAAACCGTGTAGTTTACTGGGAACTGAAATGTAAAGACCAAAGAAACATTAGTTTTTTATAGTGATTAAGTTGAATTTTGAAATATTTAATAAATGAAAAACATATTTTATCTAAAAAAATTAAAAAAAGGAAGGAAAAAACATGATCTGATAATTAATCAATAACAACTAAATTTAGACAAAGGACTATGTGTGGACAAGGATCTAGGGCTCCAAATTAAAGGAGGAAATTCAAGTCGCTTCAAACTATAGAATTGGTCTGGATTTAAAATTAAAAAAACCAATTTTATCAGTTTAGGTGTCAAATTTGCATGCATGGAATATGATGCAATTTTTTTTTAGGGTTGTATATTGTATTGATATGAAGTAACTTCTTGATGAAAATATTAGTTAATTTTTATCAAGAATCATCAGTACATATAAGATAGATGAATATTTTTTTTTACCACCATTTAATTCATATTGAAAGTTAGAATTCAAATCTTAATTTATTTGATTAAAAAGATACAAACTTATATAAATCATTATTGGTATAAATATGACTCAATTATGCGTACATCACTCAACACAAGTCTTTGATTTTTTGTTTTGTAATTCTGTAACATTGACCAATTTGAACTTCATATTTTTTAAACCTAAACCAACTTAGCTTGTGTTTACACCCAATTATGACATCACTTACAATATTTTTCATTAAGCTTTATTAAGTTTAAATTTTATTACAAATCATTGTATATCTATTATGCTTTTATTTTACTAAAGTTTTTTTGGACGACAATTTAACCTTAATACCAAATGACTTGAGTGATTTTAAATTATTCAACAAGTGTTTAGATGAAACCCACATTCTCATACTAGTTTAATTGCCCATAAATGCATCAAAGTGCATTACTTGCAATATCTTTGGTTGGTTGTCACATTGTGTGCCTTGGTAAAGTGACAATATCAACCCTCACCGTGGATTCAAGGACAAAACCACAAGCATCTAAGGGCTCCCCTACATTTTACATTGGGCAAGACTACATATTAGTGAAAACCTTTGCATTGCATTTGCACCCATATCACATACCCATAGACACCATCACACCAAGATCCCTCTCACATTCATGTAGTTTTTCTTTTCTCCAAAACGTGGAAATGTAGTACTCTTTTTTTCTTGTGCAAATTTATCTTCAAAGTGATTGTCTAAATTGCCTATTTAAGTGTTTAACATCCTGCTTCGGGCCCTCTAGTCTTCTCCTTTTAAGTGTTAATAATATAAAAACATCGAAGATGACATCATCAAAATTGAATATAAGCACATTTTGTTCGGTGCATCATGAAACCTTCTTCTCCAACTCATAAGCAACAACAACAATTGTCAATTGTTGATGAGGAACGTAACGCTTTAAACTCGTAAGCAACACGTTCATGGTTAAAATTTGCGGGAGTTATTATTATTTGAGTTTTTTTAAATTTGTTTCGATTTTGGTGGAAGTTTCTTCCCGGATCAACTGAATTTGATTATAAACCACTTGTTCATTTCAGTTTTAATTTATTTTTCTTTTAATGTTTTAATTTATTATTTTATAAAATAATTGCATGTCATTTGTTTTCAGTGATTCGTGCATTTCGTATTTTAATTTTTTGTAACATATAGCAGTGCTAAAAAACTCAGGAAAAAAAATGAGACAATTCAACCATATTTTGGTAAATATTACTTTTCGGGAAACAATCATTATTTGAAAAAAAATATCAATAAATTTGTAAAAATAAGTGATATATACCAAACACTCGAGAATTCATCGCTCTTTAGCAACTGACTAACGATGTCCTGTGTGTACTAAAGCTTTAACTGGCATTAAAGCATCGAGAATTGACTTTAGTTTGTTTTGACAAAATCCATTTCATTGACATAATAAATGCCTTGGCTTTGTTTAAGCTTGTTTCGACAAAATCTATTTCAATGACATAATAAATGCCTTAGCTATGTTTAGGTAGGATAAATTTGGGAGAAGGAAAAAAAAAAGAAAAAGAAATAAACACACATAAAAAGTAAACAATACAATATTATATTATTTGAAGAATGAGTATAAAAAACATATATATATATATATATATATATATATATATGAGAAAAAAAAGATAAAATTATAATGGTGTAACTTAAATAATTATTATATTATTTTATAATTTAATATAAAATGTGATTTTTAAAAATTCTTTAAATTATATTTATATGTTATTAAGATTATATGTGTCAAATTTTATTAAAATTAAATATCAATAAACAGATAATCAAATTATTCATATTTTAGTAATTTTAAAAAAATTTATATTAGGTTGATTTTGATTTATGTGAATGAGGTAGTAAATAATTTTGAATTAATACATTATTTTATATATATGATCTATGTGAAAAAAAATTTAAATCTAAAATATTATCCAATTAAAAATTAATAAACAGTATAATAGTTAATCAAATTACACCGATGTAATTTAATATTATGGCTGTATAATTTTTTTATACATGTTTCTCCTTTTGTATATATATATGAAATTTTAATCTTTTTATATTTTTTTGGAAAAAAAATGTTATTAATCTATTTTTTTTAAATGACAAGGATTAATCCCTTTGTTGTTTTAAAAGGAAGAGAGAAGGAAGGAAATATAAATGATTGGATAAAAATATTATCTTTTATTATTTGTTTAAGGGAAAAAACATAAAAGAACAAATCTCCTCCTCGATGCCAAACTAAAATATTAAGTAATAATTCTATTATTTCAAAATCAATTAATTTATATGACGTTTAACATTATATGTAATTATTTTTACCTTTTATTTCTTTTATATACACTTCTAAAAAACCTCATTCAAAATTAAAGAGAACATTAAAATTTCCCTGTTTTAATTGTAAAAAAAAAAAGAACATCTTTCTCTTATTCACTAACAGTAACATTTGTCACAAATAAGCAGAACAGAAACTCGAGAGAGAGAAAAAGACAACCAGATAAAATCCACATAAACTTTATGGCATATCTTTTAATATATAGTCATAACCGTGCATAGACATCTATAACTTTTGTTATGAAATATAAATTTAACTATTATATCTTATTTATTGTTATCTTATTAGTTGTACATTAAATTTTACATAAATTAGTTATTAATAAATATATATATATATATATATATATATATATATATATATATAATTGACATCTAATTATAAATAAACATACTATATGTTATAATACAATTAATTAATCAAATATCAATTTTTTTAACTTATACTAATTTTTATTAAGTCATTCCTATTCTTTATTGTACACTATACTAATATTTGTAAAACCTATAGAGCTTCGGTAGTGGTGTAAGTGTAAGGTTACACACTTCCACCTAAAATTAGGAAATGACTTATTTAGGAGATTATGTTGATTTTTTAATGTAACCAAATAAAATTGAATCAACAAAACAAAAGTGATGTATCGAGATGAAATTGGTCTCTAATTTAATGAGTTAAAAGATGTTTGTGATGTTTGATATAGGATAAAAAAAATACTAATAACTGTTAGAGAAATTTTCTTACTACTTATAACGAAGACTATTTTTATAATCACGTTTACAAGATCTTATTTAGTAAATTTAAGTTGAATTTCATTTAGAAGAATCTGATAATATTGATATGAATGAATTATACTTAATAAAAGTTTTAATCCAAAAAAAAAAAAGTAAAGTGAATTTGACATAAGATAAGTGAAATCCTATCCATATGCATGCAAAATTTGAGATGTCATAATCCAGTGCACAAGTACTAGCAGGGGTAAGTGACAGGTATCGTCATCACATTCACCCAAAGTGCATCACTGACCCTACACGTGTACAGCCACTATCATCACACTCACAGGCGCGCCCGTGACCATCACAGAACAGAATCGATTTCTGTACGGTACGGAGCGCCCAGTTTTGAATGGTAAATTTAAAATAATAAAAAAATGGGAATTTCGCAACGGTTGGATCTTCGAAACTTTAAAAGGAATCCAATGTTGGTCTTTGACCCAAGTAACACAAGATTGTTCCGGGGAAGATAAAAACATTAAAAGTGTTTTTGGTTTGTAATTTTATTTTTTGTTTTTATTTTTTAAAAATTGTTTGGTTTGAAAATATATTTGATTTGTTTTTTACTTTCATAAAATAAAAATAAAATTTATGATATAGTGATTTTTTGTCTTTTTATATCTTTAGATTTGTATAAAATTATTCAACACAATTTCATTTTATCCGAAATAAGATTTATATTCTCAATTAGTAAAAATACTAAAAATGAGAATTTATTATTTTCATTTTCTAGTTATTTTTTATTTTTATTTTTACTTAAAAGATTTTTAGAAATCCAACCAAACACATCTTCAATCACCATTTTTGAGCGAAAATGAAAAACAAAAAATAACTGAACACCTCCTAAGTGATACTGCACGTTTAAAATATTTTATTTAGAACATTTTTTCCACCATTGAATAACTTTATTTTTAAAATACTCTTGACGTTCATTCTCTGATAAAAAAAATAATTAATTTATTATGATAGATGAATTATTATAAATTTTTTATATTATACCGAAATTTATGAATAAAAAATATTAATTTATCAATTTAATGATAATGATAATTTTATTTCATGTTATTTTTTTACACACTTTCATTTAACTACCTCATACTAATATAAAATATAAATATCTGACTTATTCACTTTTCTTTATTTTCTATATAATAGTCGCATTGAATCTAGAATTTATGATTTGGTTTATATAATTTGAACCACTTACGATTAGGCTGATTTTTATAGTTCTTTTCTTTGTATTTCATGATATTTGTGTATAAAATACCACGTGCAAACAATCTACTAATGTTTGCAGCAAATTTTATTTTTACAAAATTCTTACGGAAAAAAACACCCTAGTTTTACTATATTTTAATTAGGAGTAGGTATATATATATATATATATATATATATATATATATATATATATATATATATATATATATATATATATATATATATTTGCTTACAAATTTAACAACCTGAAATCGCCCAATTTGCAAAAGGGGGATTGAGGTTTTTTTATTATAACAGATAAGAAGTAAAAATAAATAAAATCTAATACTCTCGTTGTATAAATTAAAAAATTTAATTTTTTATTATACATTAAATAATCATAGTAGTTAAATACATTTAATGATCATTTATTATGGTATATGTCAATTCCCTTGTGACAACAAAAAATCTGGAGAGTGCTAGAAATTATAATTCCTATACTATAATTATTTGCTTTTACTTCTTATACTATAATATTTATAATTGTCATTGTTCAACCAGAGGGTTAGAATTTATATATTTATACTTCTTGTCTGTTATAATATATATTTTTTAATATTCTTAGTTCTCACTCAAATTTTAATATTTTTTAAAAACCAATTATTAAAAATAATATTATATCACAACATAAATTATTTATCATAAGACTCAAATATAATTTATATTTTAAATTTTTATTATAACTTTTAATTATTATATAATTTATATATTTAAAAAAATTTAATTATTTAAAATAAATATATATTTTATGCAATACACATACTAAATTATTACTTATTTTTGTTGTGTTGGCTACTATTTGTTTGACCACCATGTAAATCCTAATAATAATTTTGGAATGATTGATAATCCACTTTTTAAAACATCTGACTAACGGTTACGTGGATTTAATACTATAATGTTTCTCCAAGTGGTGAATTTAATTAATCCTGTATTTGGTAGAGAGAAAAGAAAATAAGAGAGAAAATAATTTAAAATTTAAATTGGAGGGAGAGTAAAAAGAAAGAAAAGTTTAATTTTTTTAAAAGTCAACTTCTCTTTCATTTCTTCTTTCATCAAACAAAAAAAAAATCATTATATATGTTTTTTTTTCTTTTAATTTTCTTTCATTTCACTTTCACTCATTCCAAACAGATTTAACAGAATGAATTGTGTAAAATGAACCCTAAGTAAGAATCTTATGGTCGGTTTGGAAGAGAATAAAATGAAAAAATAAATACAAATCAAGATTTCTTTGTTTTTTTATCGGATAGAAAATGAAAAAAAAAGAATAATTAGCTTCATGAGACAAAAATTTAAACTTTTTTTTCCTTTCATTATCTCTTCTATTTAAATTTCAAAATTTTATTTTCTTTCTCATTTTCTTTCCTCTCCAATAAGGTTTAGTGTCAAACATTAATGCAATCCCTTTTTTTAAGCAAGCCATTATATTATTATTTATTTATTTTTAAAAAAAAATACTATTTTCCCTAAAATATGAAAATAAAAAATGAGACACTTTAAGCTATATGTTAAAATATAGCATATGGATTAAAATTGTCCATGGCATAATTATTAATTATGATGTTAAGATGTAATCAATATAATATTATCAAATTACAACTAGCTACAAATAAGAATGAATTAAAGATAAACAATGCATCTATTGCTTTCCATTACATTTGCTTGATTATAAGGTACATCATAAATTAAAATATTTCATATATTAATAATACATCTTATTAAAATAATAAACTGGAACCCTCTGACTGGTTAGCGACTCAATATTTTTTGTTTGTTTGAAATACATAAAGAAAAAATTGAATCCTCTGGGGAAACAAACTTGAGATCTGTTATTTGATTAAATTGGATGGAGGTCTATGTTATAAATTCGTTGTTTAAACTTATTGTTATTTAAATTTAAATAAGTGTTATTTATATCTTCTCTTGATACCATCCACATAATTGTCACTTTATACACGTGGAAAAATCGGTGTTGTATTCTAGGCAACAATTTTTTAACTTCTGGTAACAAATTTTCATTACTGTTGTAGAAAGTGTAATTGTAAACTCATCCTACTTAGGAGTAAATGATGTTTAAAAGTTATTTTTGGAAAAATTATATCTGAAATATAATTTCTTTCCATCTAACGTGCAAATTAATTAACATGAATGATTTTATTTTAATCAATATAATTTGAATTTTGATTATTGAATACATAAATACATTAATAAATATTTAAGATTTAAATATATTTTTATTCTTTGCTATTTAGTGTTTTTTGTTTTTCGCTCTTATAATTTTTTATTATTTTTAGTTCTTATAAATGATAGTTATTTTATTTTTAGTTCTTAAAGCTCTTTTAAGTAATGCTTTGAACATAAAAAACATGTTATCTAAAGTGTTATAATAATGAAAAATAAAAAAACATAATTTATGAGGATTAAAAAGAAATTTTTTTTTTACATGAAATAAAAAATTAAAAAAAAACACTAAATTATAAAAACTAAAAAAAATCTTTAAGCCAACATTTAAAAAGAGATATTTACTGATTATAATTATCATATTCAACTTAAATAGAAGAGATAATTTTAGCATGCAAAAAACAAACAAACATAAGAATGTCTTATTATGAAAAGTAGTATTTTGCTATTTTTAAAAATAAAAAGTAGTAGTAATTTTTTTTATGGATATAAAGTACTAATTTGCTAGCAACAACTAAAACTGACCTAACCTTACAAATCAGTTAAATTATGCTGCTGTCGAATGAATTATTCGTTTAGGAATGGCTTGGTTGAAAATAGAAAATTATTATTTAAAAATAGCGTAAATCTTTTACTTTTTTCTTTTTATTTTAATTCAAATATATATATATATATATATATTAATTTCCTTTCATTCTTTTTCCTTCTACACAATCAAACACACACTTAATAAGGATGTACCCTTGATTGGATTTGATTCTTACAACTATGACACAAAAGATTGCTCATTTTTTCTTCTCTATCTTTCTCCTTTTTCTTCTTTAAGCTTTTTTCTCTTTTTATATTTCTATCTTAAAATAACTCTCATCATTGTTCCTTTACACCATTCCTTTATATATAAATCGGCTTTTATTTGTTATTGCACATATAAAGATAGGCCTTTCAATGAATAAACCAGAAAGCATTTTTCTTATAATAAAATTCTGCATAGCCAACTATATTTGCAGTGTTGATTTTTCAGCATCATCTACAATGTGCAAACAGAGCATGTTCTCGTGTCAGTGTCGGTGTTCTTCTTCTAAAGGACGCATTTCCATTGCACAACTCCATACTAAAATCAGATTCATATGAATTAAAATATGTCTCGTTCAAATGTCTCAATATTAATGTGAACCACAAAAACAAATGTAAATAAATAAATAAAAACTAAAGCAAGGCCGTAAAGGTTTTGATAGAAAATCGACTTTTTTTTTTTATCGAATTATTGCGCTTTTAGGGTCCTATAATGGTGGGCAAGTGGGAGACTTTTGCAAATGGTCCTAGAAAGCTTAAAGGTAGGATTGAAATAACTTATAGTATTAGAGAAGAATATAGTATATATGTGCCATATGAAAAAAGGGAAGGAATACAAGCTGGGAATTTTGATCAAAACAATTCTTTGGGGTCTACATATTTTCATCTTTTAAAGTTTGCAAACAATTGTTTTACTTTTATCCCTCGAAAAAAAAAGTTTATAAGGAATCGTGATCATAGTGTCTTATTGGGTCAGCTCTATATGATGACTACAAAATGCATTGTCTTCTTTTATATGTACTATAGATTAGATAGATCTTAGAAAGTTGCAAAGCATTTCAACAAGGTGGGATATCACTTAATTATTAGCAAATATGGTTGGAAAATGAATGAACTATCGAAAAGCATAACGAAAGAGAATGAAAACAATATTCCTGTTCTTGAGTCTTGACATTGGATGTTGACAATTTATTCCTCATATGCTATTTGCATTAATGTTATTTAAAGCAGTTTTTTCGCATTTAAAATATTTTTTAGTAAAAAATATCATAAAAATGATGTTAAATAAATAAAGAATTTAGATTGTGAAAGAAATGCACAACTTTGACACAACGGAGCATTTTATAAGACATATATCTATCGTAGTATTAAACAAGTAAGCTATTAGCTATCATAAGTTGGTAATTTTGTAATATTTTTTAATGTGTACTTTGATAGATATATGTTCGGCTTATCATGGATAAGAGGGAAACCTTATGCTCACAGTTACTTCAATGATTGAAAGAGTGACATTCTAATTAATTGAAGATAGATATGTCATGAATTGCCGTAGGATTTTTCTTATGAGTTATTTCAATTACTTGTTAAAAAGTCGTGAACTTTTTTTGTTTTGCCATAAATTATTATTACTTTCATAACGAAAATTATTAAAAAAATTAATTTTTCGACCACATTTTTTTTATTTATTATATTCAAATTTAAAATTTTACTTAAAGATTTCAACTCATTTCCATTCCGACTAATGACTTAATATGTGTTTAGTTAATTGTTTAAAATCATAATCAATGAAAAAACACACATTTTATGGCACAAAAACCAAAGCAACGTGAGATTAATTATTTTTCAACACCGGTTGAATTGAGGGCAACTAATTGAAAAAACATGCATCTCAATACACAAAAGTCAATATAGTGCGTGTTTGGATTATAATTGAGAAAACAAGTTTGATTGACCCCAACTTTGTAAAATTTAGTTAAAAATAAGTTTAATGTAACTTGATTTTATATTTAAAACTTTTACGTTTAATGAAAAAATAATAAAAGAATAACTTTAAATTCAACTTCAATTCGATGGAAGTCACATTTATAATTTTAACTCAATTATAAAAATGATCCGACAAACATGTGGAAACAAATTTTTATAAGAGGTAAAACTCATATGAATGTCCAAACGTATATGACAATTAAGAATTGAATGACAATATTATTTCTTTACAATAAACTATTTACTCATAAATTTTATGATTGATTGACTTAAACGTTACTTTTTCCCCCTAATGGTGTATCATTGAATTTGAAAAAGGCATATGAAGATACCAAATGTTTTTTGAAGTTTCTGTGGTAGCTATGCATTACTTTCTTCTCTGAATCAGTTTGGAATTTGGACCGTAACTTAAGGGAGTTTTTGTGGTAGTGGCTCATATCCACACACAGGGTAGACAGACCACAGAGTCCGCTAAGCATTGGGACAACACACCCTACCAATACAAAAAATTCTTACTCACACCAAAAACAAAGAAAAGCACTCCAAGCATGTTTGCTAATTAAAAAAAAATAGAGTGTGCAATGTTTTTCTTTCAAGTTCTAAAAATTAAAGATATTCTGAATTAAATACGCACCTAATTTCTGAAAATAGCAACTAAAACAAAGAAAATGAGGTGCATCATTGGGATGTGATATTACTATTATAATTCGGCCTTTATTTTTAGTATGTTCCATTTGCTTTCACTTTACCCACCACCTTACCTTTTGTTTTTGGCTGATTGATCATTTCATCATAGTAAGGTAGTAGTTTCACTTTACAAACATTTAATCAGATTAGGATTGTTCTTTGAAACGTATTATTAAAGTAGAACATGCTAGTCAATGTAGTGTTTCCAGAAATTATTTATTTCCTTTTATCTAAATATAAACTGCATCATATGTTGTTCACGTAGCATATTGTGAATTTTTGATATCTCAAATGGATAACACGTGGATTTCAGAGATTAATAATGTAAACTACGTGTATAAAACGTTAATACTAATAGCATTTTCATCACTTCATTTTAAAAGATTATCCACTCAAAACGCTACTGACATTAGCATTTTTCAATTTTCATCAATCTTTTCATGTGAACAAATTGACTGAATATAGTTGTATAGACGACTTCACCAACATAAAGTTAATCAATAATATAAAACTATATGACTGTGGATCTGGTTCTAAACCCTTGGAAACGTTTGCATCACTCACCCATATCATAGGCAAAGATTATCCCTGCTTTAGAATCACGGTCAATGGAGCTTTGAAAAATGGTAACGTTTGCTAAATTCCATATTTTGCCCCAATTCATTTTTAAATTCTGAAAAATTAAAAAAACAAATAAACAAAATTTACAAAGAGAAGAGCATATATAAAAGTAAACAAAAAAATGGTGTTTAAACAGTTGAAAAGGATAAGAATATATATGAAAAGAAGAGAGAAGGAAATGAACATTGAATACAGGCATACATGTTCCATGTTCTGTTTTGGGTATCGATTATATAAATTTCAATTAGATTTTAATCATTTTGGTTGAATACTTTTTTTAATTTGATCTTTGATGGTACATTTTGTGTTGAACCAATAATAACCTATTTTCGATGTATTTGTTTTTAAATTTTTTAGTGAGCCAGCCTAGTGAAAAGAAGTTTAAGTAATATGCATGAAAATATTAGATTTTATCTTTATTGTTATCATTGCAAAAAAAAAAAAACTTCGATATAAAGTAAAATTATTTCAATAACACTAGTATATATATCAAACACTATTAAGGTATTTTTTAATTTGGATAAAATTTGAACATAAACATTAAAAGTAAAAATGATTCCGAGAAAAATATTTAATTTTTCAAGAGAAATATATATTTAATAAATAAGTAAGAAAATAAACAACTCATAGTTAGGAAGAAGAGAGTAGACCTAAAAAAATAGAGGAAATCCACAGCAACAAAGTAGTCTTATTTAAATATCCGTCGTTCATATAAAAAAAATTAAAGAATACGTATTATTTAAATTTTCTTTTTACTGCAAAATTATCATTCCAATCATAATAATGACATAAATACAATTTAGAATAAACCCAAAACAATGTTGACTAACATATAATCAGGATACCCTTACGAAAGAATAGGCAAGTTGTCCAACAAATTTCCTAGTAGAGTTTTGAATCCAACGTAGCCTTTCCTTGCATTGCGTCAGAATGAAACCAAACTCAGAATTCATTAGATTATTTAAAAATTAAAACCATGCCATTGCCATTAGTGATTTCTGTTTGCAGTCTAACTCGAAGGTAATAATGTTTAGTTTAAATTTAGTGAAACATGCACTGGTTTCTCTTCATCGCCCTAATATTATTTAAATGTTGATTATCGAATAACGTCGTATGTCATTTCCTAGGACGATTAATATTTCTCTCTTAAAGTTTTCCTGACTAGCTCTCAACTTATAATAAGCTCAATAGTGATATATAAAATTACAAAATTTTACAGTAATATTTATTTTTGTAATTATATAAAAAAGTAAGAAGATGAATACATAAATGAAATTAAGATAGATAACTTCTAAAATAGAACCAAATAAAACCTATAATGAAAAAAAATATTACTTATTGGTTGGACAGAGTCCATCACATCCATAAATGGACTTATTAGTACTGTACAGAAGTAGCCCAACCAATGTGCTGCCATTCTTATATCCGAAATTGCTATTTTCACCTTCCATGTGAGTGATTTTTTACTAATTTCCAAACATACCTTTTTCATGAAATTATTTTTCCGTTATAAAAGTGTACAACAGAATAACACTTCCTTGCAATGTATGAAGTGGGAAACAAATATTTGCAAAGCATAAGATTTCCAAAACAAAAGAAAAACAAACGCGATCTTTTCATACTGTTTTATACATCCGTGCAACCCACGGAGGATGCGACCAGTTATACATCAAGAACCTTAGGTCTAACTCTTAAAAGATGGAATCAGGTCTATATATATATATATATATATATATATATATATATATATATATATATATATATCATTACTTTTATAGTAGTTATAAAAATAAATGAATAATAAAAATCAACAACTAAAGAAGAGAATATTATATATTCAAAAGAAAGGAAGAATTTTATTTATAATATAGCCTTTTAAATTTTTTTAAAAAATAAAACAAAATTCAGTATGCCATTTCAATAGTTAGAAAGACAAGAAATTTGGATGATGTGGACGTGACACTAAATTAATCTTTGTTGGAAAGACATGGGACAATTGGATGACAGTGAGAGCACATCCCTTGTGCATTGGTGCATGATCCTTGTGTTTTCATGCCATCTTCAGTGGTTATGCAAATATCGTCCAATACAGTGGGATCACAATTCAGTACAACTGCATCCTTCACACTAGAAGTTCCCTTCACATTTCGGTAAGTAACTTGGCTTATTTGCACTGCATTTCCTTCTCCACTACTTTCTTCTTCAAGCCCAAAATAGTTTTGGTTAATAATCAGAGGGTTCTTAACCCCAACAACCACAATATCTTCAAATGTGATATTCCTAGCATGGTTTCTGGTTTGCAAGGACCCTGAAACGACACAGGTTGCAACATGAATGTTTTTCCCCCTGGTATGTCAAGTGTTGCAGTCTCCTGAGTTGCACCGCACACGTTACAAGTAGTATTGCCAAATAGGTTTAATGTAGCCTCATTTATAAAGACAATTAATTATATGAAACTAGAAAAAATATACCTGTGAATCATCAGTTTTGCCATCCCCCTTGGCTCCGTAGCTAACAACATTGAAGCTAGGACTTGCCTCAGGCCTTACTCTAGCACACAAGTTAGGTGAAGCAATAACAAAGTTTAGAAGGACGTACGGCAAATATGACCTTCATCTTTGAGATACAAAAACGTAAAACAAAAATGATACTTTAGTTATCAAATAATCTACATGGAGCTAGCTAGAAGGTGCTTGTGAAGTGAAAAGTGGACAAAGGATGAGGATTTATATATTCTATAATAGTACACTATTGGAGGAAAAATGTAATCAGAATTAATAATATGATATTAACCACTAAATCAAATTGTAGTAAGAGCCTCAATCAAGAACAACATCCTTTTGGGCCCTGGACTTTGCAGATTATGGACAATAATTTAGCCAATAATTTATGTCCTCATTATTATATTAAGATATATATTTCAACCACTTGAGATTCCTCTTCAAAAGATGATACGACTTACCGATTCAGCATGATTTGATGTTACAAAATAAAACTGATCTATGTCATATTAATATATGCTGTTTGAAGGAAATTTCATGATTATAATATACTTTTACCAAAAGATATAATCTTTATAATATATTTAATATTCAACAAAAAAAATCTGAACGTAAAATTAAATATTTTTATCCTAAATCTTCCATTTTCCAATTTTACATCTTCTCAAAGACTCAAACAGATAAAAAAAATATTTTCATATCTTCTGAATAACTTATCATTATAATTTATCAATTCAAATTTCATATATTTTCACAACTCAGATTCGGATTTATAACTATGCGTATAAAAAACAATTTCATTAAATACATTAGTTTATCTAATAAAAGAAATACAATTGTGTTAAATATTTGGAGGAAGAATTTTATCACCTAACACCTGACTTGAATAAAATTCACTTCAGCAAAAAATACTTATGGTTTAGAAAAAAAAAAACTCCCTCCGTCCCAATTATAAGACAGTCAATAATTTTTTTTTCTCTTATAAGACTTCATTTTATCTTTCTGTTATATTATTTGACTTAAATATCTTGAATAATCTATTTCTCTTTCCTATGGAGATTGAAGAAAAATAATAGAATCTCAGGTTAAGGATAAATTTAAAAAATATTATAATTATATGAAAATTTAATGTTAATAACTAAATTAATTAAGTTTCCTAATAAGGATAAATTAGTCAATTATGTCTTATAAGTAGGGACGAAAAGAGTATAAAAAATCTAGAAAAGATCTTAATTAGTTTCATTTCACTTAAAAATATGAAACAATTATAAGATTGACTTAGTGTCAAAATTAATAATTAAAAAAATCAATTTAACTGATAGAAAATTTATTTTAATAATAATAAAATGAAATAAATTTAAATATAAAAATAGATATTCAAATCTTTAAATTTTAAAAATCTAAAAAAATTGATATAATTATATTTTAACCATGATTTACATCTATCTTATTATACTTAATATTGATTGATGAAATTTAAATATTAACTACAAAAAATAAAGAAATTAATAATCTCATATAATTAAATAATTAATTTAAAAATTAATATTGATTTATTTTAGTTGAAAACATGTATCATAATAAAAACAAACAAGTTGTTAATTCGAGTGATACTGGATTTAATCTCATTAAACAATGAATTCATGTTTCATGAATATAAAACATATGTTTGAAAAGGAAGACTCCATTAAAGATGATTAACCAGATTTCTTGATAAAAGTTAATCATTATAAAATTAATGAATATTTCTACACCAATATTATAGTAACCACAAAATGTATCATAATACAATAAAGCATATGGTTTGAAAGAGAAAAAAAAATTAAATGACATGACTTGTAAGATTACAAATTAAGGAGTCAAATTCAATATAAGTTTTTTTTATCCCTATATAATATAGTATCTATTTTGTTTTGTTCTTTGTTAATTTTTTTTTTCAATTTCTTTCTCTGCCTTCTTATTGTTATTTTTGTTTTGGTCCTTGCATTAGGATTTCCCTTTAAGTATAGGTAAGTAAGAGAATAATTTTTTACTAAAATCTTGAGAATAATTTTGTCAAAATCCTCCAGATTATCCTGATACTAATATTGGAGAGGAGACAAAAATGAAAGGGAAGAAAATTTTGCCCTCTCATTTTTCCTTCCATTCAAAATCTTGAGAATAATAGTCAACTTTCTTCGGACCAAAAACACTTGAGAGAGGAATACTGCACATCCTAGTTTTGCATTCTGGTACTGCTACCATTGATTCTTTAGCTTCTAGCAAATGAGCCTCCCAACGACCTCATGTTAAAGGAAAGAAAAAAGTATGAAAAAAGGTCAATTTTTCAGAAATATGTGATGATTGAAGGTATAAAATGTTCAGAAATATGTGATGATTGAAGGTCAACTATATACTATACAAAGTTCAGTTTTGAAGTAACTTATATCACAACACTCCCTTTCAAGGGCAGTTATTACCACTCACAAATCACTCTTTACAAGGGTATAAAATGTGAAGAGATCAATCAATCAGCCACAAGAATCTAAGTGTAAAAGATGCTTTTATACAATGGAGGCAGCCTGAACACTACTAAAGTCCTCGGTGTCATCTTATTCTGAAAAAAAGAAAAGAAAAAGCTTTCATCATCAGATAAGGAACTGACTGAGAAACAGGAGACTGCAATTGAGGATCTCGTGTGTCTTACCACCCAAAGTCTCTCAATACATCACTTCATGGAGATAATTAGCAGGCAAATTCCTGTCAAAAGGGCATAAAGCATAGTCAGCAGAGACACAATAAAGAGTCTAACGACAATAACTCGCAGCAAATTATCCCAGAATTTGGACAAATACAAAGCAAAAAATCCTTCTTATATTCTAAATTCCCAAAAAGAACACAACATTTCATCGAAGAAATTTAAGCAGGATTTCTTAATATATAAACTCAAAATTTCTAGCAACTTGTCAAAATTTGTTCAACTGCAGGAGTAGTCACAAGAACTTAGATCTATTGAGTAATGAATCAAGGTGAACACATAATGCAGGTTATTGGATAACATTTACAACCATAGCAACTCTTGTGATGACAACACTAGTGTGGAAATGGCATTCTGTGAATTTCTGTACGAACCAATTAGCTAACTTTTGGTTCATTGGAATTGCTTTGCTTGATGGGAATAGTAATGGATAAAAATGAATGAAATTCTCACTCCTCTTATTATGTTTGGTATTCCCTTATTCTGAGATGAGGGAATGATACTCTCAAGACAATGAGCAATTCGTTTATGTAATTATTAATAAAAATATTTGTAACTCACTCCGGCAAGAACAAAAGTCAAGAAGAGACACAAAGGAGGATTAGGCTCAAAATGTCAACCTGTTCGATTTAAGATGGTCTGGAATGGAATTTGTTAAGATGTTATGCTTACTTGAGCTTCATAACTAATAAGCATACAATATGTGAAATTATAAAGTATAAGGTTGGTTTGGTTGTAAAAGGAGTTTGGAAGGAGAGAAAGATCATGGGTTCCATTCTGCTAACAAAAATAATAATAATTAAAATCTAATATTTGTCAATGAAAAAAAAATTCAATTGTAGATGTTCCTTCCTCTCTAGTAAAATGATTCCTCTAACAGCATAAATCATAAATGACAACGTACAACATCAGGCTTAGAAAAGAGTTTCGACATAATTTAACAATAACGATGGAATTTGAATAAAAACATTGTTTTGGAGAAATTTGGATTGGTAATAGTAATCGAAATGGGAAGAATGATCGTGGTGAGAGTCGGAGTGAGACATGTGCCACTCTCAACACCATCTCGATTCTCGATTTATTCCAAGGGCGCACGTTAGGGTAAACAAATGTACATATAATTGTTGATTAATAACTAGATTTTTTTGTAAATAAAATATAGTTATGTCATTTCATTCAAAATGTTTGAAACAACTATAAAGATTATTTAAATCTTTTACTTTCATGTATATTTTAGTAGCATAAATAAAAAAAAGATTCCAGTATTCTCATTGTTAAATGAATAGGGTTAGTGTTTTTACAAAAAAAATCTCTAGCCAACCTTCTTGTAAAAAATTATTTCTTAGCTAACTACGGTACTCGGGGCATTTCCCCCACATGCGCAGAAAGCCCCTCTCTTTTATGACATTTCTAAAGATATTTATCTAGAAAAACACATTCTTCCATTCCATTCCTACCCAAATTTATTTCTTTTTATCTCTTCAATTTTCATCACATCACTTGCCATAATTATTATTTTCTCTTTCCACTCCAGTTCTCTTGCTATGGATAGAATGTGCCAATAGGGAAGTCTCTAAAATAGATAGAATCAATTTTTCTAAGAAAAAAAAATCAATTATATGGTCATTTCAATTTTCTTTAATTCATGATCTAATTTGTTTAGTTTAACATTCTAATTTCATCCAAGTCAATTCAAATTAAAATTGATAACTAATTTTTGTCAACTATTCTTAATAGCCTCTCTTCTTTAAATTTATTTTATTTTATTTTATAAAATTTAAACATAAAATCTTATTTAAGGAATTTGAGTTCAGTTTCACTCAAATTAATAACATGATGGTTTGAATATTTATGAACACTTATAATACTAACATAACAATTTTCTATTTTAAAATTGACTGCTATGCACTAATAAACAATCAACATAGATATACTTTTCAATATAATTATAATAAAAATAAATAAATTTATTATAGATAATAGTTTGTTTTAATATGTCAAAGCAAGACTTTTTCCAATTTTAAACTCGTACCAATTTTAGTTTTACTTTTTTACTATTATTATATGAGTAACTAAAACTAAAAAAGGGTCAATATATTGTAAAGAGAGAAATGAAAGTGTGGATAACTCCATTTACTTCTCCCGTGGGAGAAATGAATCTCGCAATTTACGTTTTTGTTTCAGTTATTTTATTTCTTTTTAGGATAGTTTTTATGGTTGCATGACAAGAAGATGTATCACTTATTACAGTTATATTAACTATTAACCAATTAATATTTAACAAGCGGGGATAGCTCAGTTGGGAGAGCGTCAGACTGAAGATCTGAAGGTCACGTGTTCGATCCACGTTCACCGCATAATTCTTTTTACTTTTACATGTTTTTCTGACTTCTTTTTATTTTGTTTTTTTACATGTTTTTCTGACTTCGAAATTTATGCTATTATCTGTTTATGTGGGTTGTCCATTAACGGTTTTCAGAAATCGAAAATAATTATAAGTTTTTATTTTATTCGATTGAATTTGATCTTAAAAATTGGATTTTTATATATGTATATATTTTTATTTATAAATTTATTTCTATTTTTATTTCTTATAAATTTATAAAATTATCATATAACTTATATCTATTTATAAAAAATATGTTTAAATTTACTAATTATTTGAGTTAAAATGCATAAGTATTCTATTATTAGTTATATAAAGATATATAAATATAATATTTGACATTTTAATTCATTTATTATATATCTTGCCTTTCATTTAGTACTTTCTAAGATGTTAAAAATAGGATGAAAATAAAAAATTGATCCAATCTAAATTGCTTTAAATTAAATTGGATTAAATTGAATTAAAAGTTTAAATTAAACCAATTAGGTGATAAATTAACAAAACTAAATTACTTAGATCGAATAATTTTTCTCTTTAAAACCAATTCAATCTATAAAAATTCCTAATATCCATCCCAATAAATGTTACAAATAATTTCTTTTTCCGATTCCAAATTCTATGCTATTAAATACTTGTTTGTGTTGTGTGTATTAAGATAGCAAAAGTGGAACCTCATAATTAATACTTGTATTATTAAACAATAAGAATGTTATGAATGTTTTAGTGGTAAATAGTAAAATTTATTCAAAAGTGTTATGCAGATTGGTTCCTAAAAGATGAAAAATATATATTTAATCATTAAATGTGAAAAAAGTGTGACAAATTAATTTTATTGTTTAATTTGTATAATCATTTTGTCATTAGATTATAATTTTGAAGGATCAATTTAATAATTAGTTATATTTTTAGGATCAATTTGACATTAAATTTTAATTTTAAGAACCAATTTATCATTAAATTATTTGTAAAACTATTTTATTGCATTTTTTATATGTTTGAGGACTAACTTTGAATTTATTATTTTTCAGAAATTAATTTGTGAGTGCTTCTTACTTTCAAGGATAAATTTAACTATTTATCCATGTTTTAATTGTGAATTAAAATAGAACCTTTTAGAATGACGAATTTTCTTATTTAACTGTTTAATTGCTATGTGGTGGTTATGTACTTATGTTTAACAACTGTATGTCGTCCAATATATTCTCTCATATGTAATTAGATAAATTATTGTATTGATTTTGTTTTGCTATATTATTTGTTTTTTTTTACAAAGTTAATGATTTATCTTCTTATTTGGAGTGGCGATGATTATCTTCTTTGAGTACTATACAACTTCTTTACCGTGCTGGTGATTCCAAATTCCTATAATTTTTAATTTTGGAAAACAAATTCCTAAACCCAATTTGGAACAAAGTCAACCAATTGATTTTTCACCACACACACACACACGCAACATTCCAAGGAAATTTCCATTTTACATACATTTCGATACATTTGCATTTCTTTGGCACACAACAAATACAATAGAATGGTTTACAAATCCTTAGGTTTGGCGGTGATCTTGGTTCTATACATGCCATTGGTGGTGGTGGTAGTAGATTCAGCAACAGGTTTTGGTGACGAAGTTGAACGTGACAAGATACCCGTATCGACATGTTTCGGTAAATGCATGAACATATGCATGAAGATAAAATTCGCAGCAGATTCAGAGTGCCAAAAGGCATGCCGTATGGGATGCAAACAATTGCAAGGCAAAGGTTCTATATTCTATAGACCTCAAAAAGATATTGAAAAGTAATAATCATTCATAGATATATAGCTCCCCGATTAACATGTATTGCTTCTATTTGAATTTCCTTATATGATATTGTGTTTGCAATCTTGAGTATTATGGATTTTTGGTGTTGCATCTTTAATCATTGACACAATCCTCAATTCAAAATGGTTTACTTCTTTTCTTTTAGAGAAAATTTCCCCATTTGCATGCTTTATAGCTTTTGTGAGAGGCAGAACAATTGATTCTCGCTTGTGTTAATTGAATCATACTTAATTATGCATACCCAAAGAAACTCACATAAACATCTCTGCCCAGCATTTTTGTTATAAAATAATTATGGCTGCTTGTGAAAACTTTCGTTGGTTATCTTCAAATCCATTTATATGTATACACAAATTATAAGATTTTTTGTAGGAGCTTGTATACCAATTTACTCCCTCTTATATATATATATATATATATATATATATTTTATTTTATTTTTTTTGCCACGACCTCTCACTCTACACTCTAGAATACTTTAACAAAATAAAACTCTAACGATCGAGGCCTTGAATAGTGTTTTGGTTATAAAACTCAAACTATAATTATTTTTAAATACACTGGTTATAAAATTAGTGTTTTGGCAAGAAATAAAACTCAAACGATGGAGGCCTTGAATAGTGGGTCTGCACAGAATTGTTGCTAAAAGTGGCATATTTCTAAATTAGACAAAAGGATAATGGCATGCATATATATATAGAGAGAGAGTTCACCAAAGCTTCCTCCAAATTGTGAACACAATGATGATGTAGGAGTAGACAAATGCAATACAATTTGTCTTGGATAATCTCAACCACAGAAGTTTCAAATGTTCGACAGTACATGTTTTCAAAACGAAACCATCAACTTTGTCACCACTTGATTCGTCCATTAGTCCTTCCACTAATCTCTTGTCAGAGCCAACTGTATGAGGCTGAGGTCCATAACTTCTGGGATGATTTGATTGGGCAAACATTTTATTGAAAAGAATCAGGTGCTTCAGAATTAAATTAAATTCACGTTTAGAAAACTTCACTTGTTAAGGTGTGTATTTTTCTGTCTCTCATATTTATATCCTAAAACTATAAGTTGATAATATAATTTGAGTTTTATGAAAGAGATTTAGATTCAATTTTCATGTAAGATATCATTAAAAGTTTTAAGCATAACAAAGTTTTGAAAATTAGTCACATAATCCATCTAAAGAATATAATTTTGTAGAAATATTTTAGAATACTACTAAAAAGTCAAAAGACTCTAATTTGATTATTAAAATAAAAATAGCTCTATTTAGAGCAACTTCAATATCTTCAAAGAGATGGAATATTTCAATTTGAAAGTATAAAAGATACTCGGATAAAGACAAGAAAAAGTGATTATGAATGACTAAAAGCAAAAATCAATATTTATATATAGTTTTTCTATGCCACACTTGAATTCACGCTGATGGTTTTATGGGATATCTGAAAACTATAAAGTCATAAAGGAACGTGACAAATAATATTTATGTAGTGACTTATTAGTTAAATGGACTTCGAATTAATAGAAGTAAATGAGATTGAACGTGACATTAGAGACTAAAATGTAAGTACTGGTATGTTGTAACTCGATCAATGCGTTCGAGAAAAAACGAGATCATAAAATAATTTGTGGACTGAAACATTTGTCATCCACTTCATTTATAGTATTAAACAACCATGATGGATGATTGAATTAAAATTCTAGCCAAAAGAGGATATATAGAGCCCCAACGTATCATTACCAATCAATCTGACCTAGGTTCGTCACTTACGCTTCCATAGGCTCAGTATGGACAAGGATATTTCCTTTAATAAATGGGACACGTGGGTGGGGTTATCATGAATCACAAAGTGTGGGTGGGTTATGCACTTTCATGCGATTAAGGCATTCATCTTGGGTTACCACGTAAAATTAAAGGATATTCAGTTCAAGGGTACGTTGTTGTGCACTCATTTACATGTTATAGCACGCACCAATAAACGTACCATGTATTATTATAGTGAATGTTATGAGACTCGGATTTGACTTTGATGAGATTACTAAATTAATGGGTTAAAAACTGACTCATGAGTCATTAATAAATCCACAGTGAAAGTCGCCAAAAACTGGTGGAATGCTCTCCGGGAAAGGCAACTAGTGCGCTCTTTGAAGGAAGAATGCGCACTTAGGACAAAAATAAAGGCTCTTTTTTGGTCAATTTGGCTCAGCCTTGATGCTGCGACTCAGGCATCTCAATAGAGGTGCAAGTACTGAAACAACTTCCATATGCACCACTTCCAATCGAAAAACATGATCCATATTAAAAATATAAATAATTTCATAAACTTTAAGCTTATACACTTGATATTTAAAATTTAACATATTTAAAAGTATAATTATCAACATGTTTAAAATTTTAAACACACAATATATTTTTTTCAGGGTTCAGTACATACAATCTTAAGTTATAATTTAAAATTTATTATTATTATTATTTATTAAAACTATCATTATTCTATAGGAAAAAATCCTTTTTATAATTTACTTTATGTTTCACCTTTTTTTTTCATTCATTTTTTTTCTTTTTTTTCTATCAAACAAAACAAAGAAATCAATTAATCAAGTGATTGAATACAAGTGATTAATGTGTTAAAATTAAAGTTAAATTATTCGAGTAATACTCGAATTCGATTCTTGGTGAAAATAATTATTAGCTAGATTTTACTAGTCATGATTTATTTTCTTAGTAAATTGAAAAGTTATAACAAAAAAACAAAGAAACCAATTAAGCAATGTCAACACTACTTTTTCTACAAGTTTCATCTTGCAATATATATTCCACCTATGTAATGTGCAAATACTAGCACCACAAGACAGGTTAGGTTATTATCTTAGTATATCTGGGATGTATTTTCGTTTTGAAAAATTATTAGGTGGTTTAGGATCACCATATCATCTATGCTTCCAATCAATAATCATGTGACATATTGACAATCAAAGATATATTAATTAAATTAAAGATATACTCATTAATCACCTAACAAAAATTAATTGTGTTATTCGTTAATTTAAGATATCTTAATCAATTATCTAATAAACCATGAATGACGGGGTGGTTTGAACCATTTGATAATTTCTTGTTTCTCAAACTTTATTTATTACTAATTAATAAAAACTCTCTGATTTTATATTTTTACTTTTCTTTTTAATCACAAAAATATTATCTTATCATCAGTATAGATAGAAGTTGTTAACCATTTCACATGACAGAACTTCATCAGCGGTCCAGAAGAGAGGGGAAGTGATATACAAAAATTTTATCATTTAGTCATTGCAAAACGACAAAATAATCTCAAAAGGCAACAAACACTGAAGTGGCCATTTAACAGCCTCAACGTTTGTTATGGACTTATGGCATAGCTTTCATCTGACCAAGTGTCTAATAATGACAATGCTGCAGGTCTCAAATGTTATGGTAAAATGCTAAATATGGTCCTAACTTGAACTTCTCTGCTTCAGTCCTATTCCAAAGAGCAAGCTCTTTCTGTCTTTCAACCATCTTACACCTCAGTTTTCCTGGTTCCCTGAATTGTCTTTCATACTCTCTGTTGTCTTGTGTCCTTCATCAATAGTTAAGGTCTTAATGACACTAAATCTTATGGAGGTGACCAACCTTGTAGTCTTGCCAGCAGTTTCGGCATTCTTTGTCCTTTGTCTATATTTCATCATTAAAGTTTTCAGACTCGGGAAACATCCAAACCTCAATCTTCCTCCTGGAAGATTAGGATGGCCTGTTGTTGGAGAAACCTTGGAGTTTCTGCGCACAATGAATGAGGGCAACGTGTTAAGGTTCATACAAGAGAGAAAGGAGAAATATGACTCCAGGGTGTTCAAAACTTCAATGTTTGGAGATCCTGTTGTTCTGTTTTGCGGGCCAGCTGGGAACAAGTTCCTATTCAGTAATGAGAACAAGAATGTCCAAGTGTGGTGGCCTAGTTCGGTGAGGAGGTTGTTAAGGTTGTCCTTGGTTAATAAGGTTGGTGATGAGGCAAAGATGGTGAGAAGGTTGCTCATGAGCTTTCTTAATGCAGAAACACTCAGAAACTATTTGCCAAAAATGGATAGCATTGCTCAGCGCCATATAGATACATATTGGGAAGGTAAGAAATGTTACATAAAAGCTTAACTGTGTTGGGTAGGTCATATGAGAATTGTGCTACCAAAGACATATAATTAGATCAATACTAAATGATGCCTTAAATGACACCTTGTTGATTACATTTATGAATCAATGATCAAGCAAAAGATTGATAGAGATAGAGGTAACTTACTCTAAGTGGCCCTTCTTCAATCTTGGTGGGGAATACCACATCCTCTTCAACATTATTGGGAAATATTTTATCCTTTCTTCACATGCTTACATAACTACTAGTGAGTGGGTAAAAGCATCACAAACAAATCATAAACAGTTTATAGTGCTCCAGCCCAACTTGCCTACTTCCACAGATGAGAAGAATCAAATTGAGACAGGTCCATATCTGGTGTGGGCGTTAGAGCATTGAGAGGACTGGGGAGGACACACCTCTGATGTGCTAGTTATCGTGCCCACGGTAAACGCTGGATAGCCAAGTGTGGAGCAGAAAACTGCTATAATCCAAACAAATCTAGCTTGTAGAATTTATTGCAATGCAATCTCTCCCTCACACTCTTATTTTCCTTCTCACGACATATCCTTACAAAACTTACCTAATTTCCTATTAAAACAAATCTCTAATAGGACTCTTGCATATTTTTCAAATCTCTCATATATTTCAAATATTTCCCATACCTTTTTCTAATAATTAATACTTTTATTACTTTGCAATTTTGAAGGAAAGGAGCAGGTGTGTGTCTATCCAATAGTACAACTATACACGTTTGAATTGGCTTGTTGCTTATTTTTAAGCATTGAAGACTCTGACCATATATCAAAGCTTTCGTTAAAATTTGATGAACTTCTGAAAGGGATCATTGGTTTTCCCCTCAACGTTCCTGGAACAAGGTTTTATCGGGCAATGAAAGCTGCAGATGTAATAAGGAAAGAAATTAAAATGATTCTAAAGAAAAGGAAAGTGGATTTGGAGGAGAAGAGGGTATCACCTACTCAGGACCTTCTATCACATATGCTTGTTACATCTGACCCCAGTGGAAGGTTTATGACTGAAATGGAGATTCTTGATAACATTCTTCTTCTACTTTTTGCCGGTCACGATACTTCTAGATCAGTGTTATCATTGGTCATGAAGTATCTTGGACAATTGCCTCAAGTTTATGAACATGTCTTGGAAGGTTAGTAATAAAATCCTTGAACATGTTTGTTTACTTTTGTGTAGTAGAAAGAAAATTGTTGTAGCAAGCTATTGCTGACAACTTATTTCACGCCTTTAATTTTCAGCAATATACTCTTACCTAAAACTAGATTGGATTAATGTTGAAGTTATCTTTATGACAGAACAACTTGAAATTAGTCAAGGGAAAGAGGCAGGGCAGTTGTTGCAATGGGAAGATGTTCAGAAAATGAAATACTCTTGGAATGTTGCATCTGAAGTCATGAGGCTGTCCCCACCTGTGAGTGGTGCTTACAGAGAAGCTATAAAGGATTTCACCTATGCTGATTATAACATCCCTAAAGGGTGGAAGGTATGTTTCATATCTTTTGTTATGCTTTTTTACTACTATCTTGCTTTTTTCACTCTGCATTCATTGGAATCACACCTTGGTCATGAAGTATTTTCATATCACACCTTGGACTTGGGAAAATATCTCGTTTATGATTTCAAATAGCCAAATGATACCCCTTTTTAACTTCATACACACGCTTCAAATTTGTATTTTCTTGTATCGTTAAGATCTTATTGTAACATAACATCAAGGCTAAAGGGACTAGTTACATTACAGTCTATACTTTTAAAACTTGTCATATTACTGTCAATTGTAGGTATTCTGTTCTTATATTGACCAACAAATATTTTAAATCAAGCAACTAATTCAGTTGACGTTTAATTTAACTTTTGTTTCAATCTTTTAAGTCTCTGTTATCTTTTTTTCCTTCTTTTTCAGTTCTTGTTTCTATGAACTATTTGATGTTTCTTATGTTACATTAGACCGAAACCAGCCTTCATTCTTTTGAGGCTAAAAAATACTGAAGTAATGATTGTTGGTGACAAAAACTTCTGAAAAGCATTGCTTCTTTACAAATATAATATACAGTAAAAGTGTAAAAGAGGTGCTAGTATGCTAGAAGGAGACAACCTTGTCTCGTGTTGATCATGTCATATATGATCTTTTTTGACAGCTGCATTGGAACACTGGTTCATCACACAAGGACCCAACGCTCTTCTCGAATCCGGAAACTTTTGATGCTTCAAGGTTTGAAGGGGCAGGGCCTACACCCTTTTCATATGTTCCATTTGGAGGTGGCCCCCGAATGTGTTTGGGGCTAGAGTTTGCTAGACTAGAGATTCTTGTGTTCATGCATAATATCGTGAAACGGTTCAAGTGGGATTTGGTGATTCCTGATGAGATGTTCAAGTATGATCCCATGCTAGAACCAATAAAAGGACTTGCAATTCGACTTCATCCTTCCCATTTCTAGTCAAACACCTTCATCATACGCGTAATACATTGTTTAGAAGTTTTCTAAGTAGTCATCTTATATTGCTAGTTAGTATTAGAAAAAAAACTTAATGCTACATTGATTAGCCCCAGCTTTTTGTACTGCTTCCATGAGTTCTATGAAGTATTGGTTTCAATAAAACTTTGATTATTCTGTTATGGAGCTAATCGTCATTGCGATAGAGAAACGAGACATTGAAATTCAAGTCCAAAATCAAAAAAGAGAAAATAATCCAATTGGTAAAACCTACAACTTTGTTATGTTAGTTTATCTTTGGTGTTACTCCAATATTATTTCAAAAAAAATTGTAGTATAAATACTTAATAATTTTAAATTTTTGCACTATAGAGATTTAATTGCAATCCATTTATAAAATATGAAAATGTTTATGCAAAATTATAGAAACAAAGGGAATTTTGTGAGCGAATTAAAAGTTGGAAACAGTAAAAAAAAAAAAAACTTTTGACAATTTTATAGAAAGGTATCTATTGATGGTTGAAAAACAGCTGCATGAAACATCATAAAAAATGAGTAATTTCATCAAAAGAAAGAGGGAGTTAGTGCCATTTCATCAAGATAGATGTTAAAGATTTTGAGAATCACAACCTAGCAATAACACAAGCTGCATAATCTATAACTCAAGTCATGCCCAGGATTGCTTCGTAAATCGTAACCATTTGAACTAAGAGGACAATAGTCCATGACATGTAACAAGCACAATCCTCTTGATTCAAGCCTCTCATACATACCTGGTTGCTTCAAAACAAATCAGGTTCTTTAGGGGGCCATTTGAGGGAAACAACATGCAACAAAGTAGAAGGTGATGGAAATGCACAATTTTATTATCATAAATAAGTTTCTTATAATTTTGCTTGATTATACTAGTACATAAAACAAGATCCCGCTGAAGGGACAAAAAATGAGGGACCTATGTAGTTAAACTATAAAGTTATACATGGGAAATAATTACCATATTGCTCAACCAACTCCTTAGTCGGCCAAACTGTATGCTTTTGTCCACACAATGGGTTATTTCTTACCAAATCCAAAAAGAGATTTGATGGCATTGATGGCATTCTCATTGATGAAAGATTCATCAAATCTTTTCAATAAAGGATCAAATTCCTCTGATGCCCTTGCGTTAGCCAGGTCAGGATCAGTTCTTATTCTCTGTTAAAATTGCAAGAATGTTAGATGCTTAGCCAATATGATAATTGAATAACTTAAAGTAGGTTGATTACCTTGAAGTCTTCAAAACCAGTATTCAGAGCTTCTTCTAGTGAAGAAAGTGCAGCTTGAATCTGTTAAGAGATATTTATTACTCTATTAGTATATTAATAGATAGATAAATCATAGAATCATTTGTTGGAAAGACTAATGGATTAATTAAGAAGTACATTGTCCTTATTAGTATAAATATGGGCATATAATACAGACTAATACCAAGGGGGTTTAGCTCAGTTGGTTGAGCAGTATGTGTGAGTTATTATAAATTCCTTGGTACCGGAGTTCTACTCGTCCCTTTGAATCAAAAAATAATTATAAAAATAAAATTGAGGAATCAGATGCTTGTTGAAAATCCAATGACTACAAGAAAGCTACTCATCTCTACATGGGGAAAAGTAAGATAAACAGGAGACTTAATTTTCACAGGTTTTGTTTGGGATTGGTCAATGCTATGGGACTTCAGTGTATCACCTAACCTAGCAGGTGTAAAACTAGATATTGGATGTTATAGGAAAATTTTAGCTAGTTCTGATAAGTAGATCCAGTCCCAACCCAAGACATATGCAGGGGACAAATTTGGTCCTTCAATAATTTAAAAGTTTGGTTAGCTGATCCTTCCATACACATAATTTGGTCCCTAGGTTATACATATTTAGACTAATAAAATTTTTATTTACTGGACTAAATTAGTTACATTCAGATGTAAAGGGATTATATCTATTCCGCAAGGATAATAAGGAACTAACCCAAGACCAAATTACATGTTCCAAGTAGCGAACGGAAGGAAACAAATACCTGGTTTAGCTTAGAGTAACAACAAGCAACATTGTAACTTGCAACTGCTGCTTCCTCAGGTTCTGGCTTTGATCCTAAAATAGACTCAAATTTCTCTAGTGCTTCATCATATTTGCCATTCCTTCCGCATTTAATCCAGGAACAGAGTGCACAGTAGTATTATCAGTATTCAGTGAGATGGCATCAATTCTTGTCAGTCTTTTAATTTATATATAATGCAAATTGGATGCTTGGAAAGTGAAGCAAGCATTTTCTTTAACCAGTTTTTGGCCATAAGCATGGATGTTGTGTGTGTGTATATATATATATATATATATATATATATATATATATATCAATTGAAGACAATTGCCAGATACTAAAAGCAGATTACATTTTATATATAAAGGAAAGGCTGAATTACTCATGTGGTCCCTTAACTTGTTAGGATGCAATTTGGTACCTTATTTATTAAAATTTTTTAAGTGGTCCCTTAAGTAATGTCTTGACACATTTATCCTTTTCAAATAATGTTGTAGCACACTTATCATTTTCGATTTTGGGACAGGATTTTGAACTTTTTTTATTGAAGACATGAAACTTGTCCTATTAAATTCACCTACATAAAAACTATAAAATCCAACTAATGTTCGGAGCAAGAAAGGGGCATAAACATAATAAAAATCACGTGAAAAGTGAGTCTCATGAGTAATCTTCCAGTCGATCTTTGGAGATTTTCAGTTTTCTAGATGCTCATAAGACACACTTTTCATGCAATTTCTACCTTATTTATGTCCTTTTTGGTCTGAATAACCCATAATTTTCATGTAAGTGAATCTAATGGGATAAGTTTCACGTCTTAAATCAATAAAAAAAAGTACAAAATCGTGCCCCAAAATAAAAAACAATTAGTGTTAGTTTTAGTAAATAAGGGACCAAATCGCAACCTAAAATAAAATTAAGAGACCACGTGAGTAATTAGCCTAAAGGAAAAATTTAATAAATCTAGCCCAACCTTGAAGATTATATATATAAGGTGACCATATAATTCCATGGTCAAGAATCAAGATTAACTCTTCTCATACCTCACCTAATACTCCCTATATATATTGCAAAATAAATTTCACACATAGTGCAATAATGACATCTATTAATTTGCGATTGGAGACAAGATGTTGCACTTCATCCCTTTGGAAGAATATAATTGCAAAGTTGCACTATGAAATGTTAAGGGCTAGATAAATAAATGATAGAAATGAATACTGGACACATCATAGAGGGTAAAAAAGAAAACGATTTTGAATTGCCAAGTCTTACTTATATAGTTGTAATCCTTCCCTCAAATCCTTTTCCCTGCGCTCTTTTTGTTCCCTTTTCCTCAAAGCATTTAGCATCTGAAATTTTTGCAAGTTCGAGAATTGATAATGGATGTTTGTACCCCACATGGAAGTACAGCAGTGACATCTTTCTATAGTAGAGAAAATATTATATACAAAATGGTTTGAGAATGTAAGGACTACAATTTTGCAGTTTTATCATCATGATGAAACTTACTTGAATTTCTCTCACTCTGTTACTGATAAACCCAGAGTTCCTCTCAGCTCTGATAATTTCCTTTTCAGTTAACTCACCACCAGAATCAATGTTTTTTCCTGTCAAAATAAGGAACCATGACTCTGAGATCAATGAGCAAAGGTCACAAGTGACTACTTACTAGAGTAGCACTCGAAACATAGCAAAAATGCATACATATTGAACTGACCATATCTCTTCTGCATTTTCATGAGTAACGGGCCAATTCTTTGGCGAATTGTGTACATTGTCCTTCCATATTCAGCAGCTGGCCAAATTTCGGTCCCAAAAACTGCACTGTAGATATTGAAGATATTGGTCATATCTCAACCACTCAGACATTATGAATCAAACATAAAGTATACAAGTTTACTTCCCAAAAGGATTTTGAAGTTCATTTCATACATATAAAAAGACACCCCCCCCGCCCAAACACCACCACCCCAAATATAATATACAGGATAATTTATTGACCATTCAGAAACCTTAATTCTATGACATGTCTAAATTATTTTTAAGGACCAAAGTTATACTGAAAGTCTGAAACGACGCTAATGGTTTCATAACAAGTCCCAAGACCAAGAAGAAGGTTGTGTTAGGCCCTAGGGAGCCAATGTAAAACATGTTGATAAACCAAAACATGGATCACTTACCTAATGGGATTAGACTTTTGTTGTTGTTGTTACTAAATAAAGTCATATTGAAAAGGGTCATCCAATCACAAACTCACAATAAGTTTGTTGACTTTTATGATAACTATTATAAAAATCATACTTAGCATGATTTGTGATTAGTAACATTCTAAAAAGTTTTACACTAACAGTGCATAAAAGTTAAACTCATCAAAATCCACAACCATAAACCAACCAAGAATAAATAAGAGTATAAGACCTCCAATAAACTCTCTTGAACATAATATGCTAACCAACTACTAATATCAAAGTTATACCACATCTATAAACCTTCTATCTAATTCTCCAAATAAGAAACTTGCAGAAAGAGAAAAATTTAAAAACAAGAATAGCACACCTGGTGGCAATTACTTTATCCCCAACAGTGAAGACTCCAGCCTTATCAGCTGATCCTCCTGGTGCAATAGCATCAATGTAAGTTCCCCCATCTCTACCCTTTGCAAATTTGAGTCCAAAGGGCTGCTCAATTTCCACCTCATACTCTTCATACGGTTCCTCCTCCTCTTCTTCTTCTTCACTCTTGTCACTCTCCTGTTTGGATGCTTCTGAGCCAACCCCAGATGAAGCCTTGACAGCAAAAAGCAAAGGTCTTGACAAAAGGGTGTTTGAGAAACAATTGGAAAGACCTGAATATGAGGGGCTTTTGGAAGAAAAGAACTTGGTGGTGGGAGAAAACAAGGTTGGGTGAATTTGGGTGGTTCTTGGCAATGTAAGTGCAGAGTAAATAGATGAGTGACCACTAGTAGTGGTAGGCAATGACATGGTTTAAGGTTATGCACAAAACTTAGTGACTGCTACTTCTAGTTCCAGTTTCTATGTTGAGTTCTATGAGTGGAGCATCCCCTTGGTTGGTGCTTGAAGTTGTGCTTGTGCATAGTTAACATTTTGTTGGGGCCACAAAAACATGGATGAGAGGTTGTGAACGTAGATTGCTGAAGTGGTTAAGATTTAAGAAGCAACATCCATTCAGTTCACTAGTATCATGCCACGTGTACTTTTTCGATTTTGCAAAGTTTGAGTTTGAGACGTGGCTGTACTACCTCTACGACTCTCCAACTCCAAGTCGCCAACAATTTCATTGAGATAAAATTTTTAAAAAAATAATAATTAAGAATCTTGATTGGAATGATAGAACTTATTCCTCTTATTCCTACATAATTGCTAAAGTTTATCAAGAAAATTAGTTAATTTAAATATTAGTATTAAATTTATCTTTAATTTAATTGTAATATTTTTTTAAAATTTATTCTTAACATTAATGACAATTTGTTCACTTCTTCAATCTTGAAAGTAACAATTCAAATGAGCATTTAATTATAGATTAAAATAAATTAGAATATTTTAACCAAAAGATTATTAATGTATAAGAAAGATAAAATAAAGTCGTATAAAAAATATTAATATCATATTTTTTATTATTAACTGAAATTTATCAAAAATTACAAATTTTGATGAATCCCACAACTTCTTTAATTATTTTTTTCCCTACTTTTGTAGTTTTAAATAAATTTCAAGTCATAATGGTGGAGTGTATGTTAGAAAGAGTATGTTACCAGTCTTATAATAAGGAAGTTATTGACTATATATGTTATAAATAGTCATGAGTATTATATACTAGTAATAAAATTGTTTTGGGAAACAAATGATATTTTAATTAATTGTTAAAGATAATACCACTTCATCAAATTATTTTAATTACTAATTTCATGAATAAATTTTTTTAGGAATTGTTTAAAATTACTATTGATGAACTTTTTTTTCAATAAAGATAAAGATTATTTTTTTAGGTCAATTCACACCATTTCTTTCGTAAATAAGAGTGTGAAGTTAGCGAAGCAGGGTGAGAATAACAAAGCCCATCTAGGCTAAGATGTTTGTTATTGAGTATGGGCCACAGACATAGGCCGAAAACACAACTTTAGACAGGACTTTAGCTAACAATTACCCGCAATTAAGGGGCTAATCACAGAAACAATCGCACTTGACCTAAGGGTTAAACTCAGAGTCTAACTTGCAAAGATTCCTGGTCAGATAACAATAAAAATAAGAACATTGTTCAAGATTAAATTTACCCACCAAACTAACATGGTAGGAGTGTATATCAGTGGGAAAAGTACACAAAATTTAATATAATATTTCAGTGAAAATGTATTTCAGTTCATGTTCCTTAGCCTCTACCGGTCCGGGCCTAGGTAGCCTCATGTGTTCTTCACTGATTTATGCAAGAAATATTAGGATAATGGACATTTTCAAAAGTTTTTGGCTAGAAAAAATGAACTGTTTTCTCATTATATTGGAAAGATATTATATTCAAATAAAAGAGTTTCATTTGTATGCAATGTAAAAAAAAAAAAAATACTTTGTCAAATAAGAAATCATAAAAAAATATGACTTTCAATTAAATTATTATAAAAATAAACAAATTTAGCCTACATAACAATTTCAGATTGGATAACATTGCCAAACTCTTAAACAATCTCAAGGCATAAACTATTTTCTCCGAAACAGAAGAACGTCTAACAATATCCTGTTTTGCTGCTATTGCTTGTTTGTTTCTGATTAACTAGATATCAGTTCATACAATAATCCAGCTGAACATATATGACAACCATGTTGAAAAGCAAAGAAAGGGATAGAATAGAAAGAAATCGCCTATATATCATGTTAATAAACACAAGAAGTTAAGGCAAAACCTCTCCCCCAATGAACATGAAGTGAAACTGATAACCTACAACAACACCCTCTTTTGTGTCATTTTGCTTCATCTTTCATTTTCAAACCAGATTCAGGAACCTCACTGATTATGGTCAATGTTTTTCCAATAGGAACCTCTGTGTGTGCCTGCAAAGGCTCCAACGAGTCTACAATATCTCGCATTAGAGGCCTTGCTTTTGGGTTGCGGTTCAAGCAATGATATGCAAGCATTGCAGCCTTGTGGACTGCTTTAATTGGATAATCACCATCCAGCCTTGGATCTATAATGTTTAGAAATTTCTTCTTTTCCTTCAGCAAAGGAAGAGCCCATTCTGCAAGGTTCTGCTCTCTAGCAGGTCTTAACTTGTCTAAAGATTTTCTTCCAGTGAGAAGTTCAAGAAGAACAACACCAAAACTGTAAACATCACTTCTAGGAGTCAGATGACCTGCACAACATATAATTATGATGTCAAATTGTATTATACTAAGAGTTTAATTTAAAGGGTTTTTATACTATCGTCTATCATCCAATCATAGATATATTCTTTTATACAAGTTACCTTAAAAATTATACCTAATGTGATTTTTCATTAGTTGATAATATAAAAAATCTTAAGGCAGACTATGCATAAAAATTAAACTTTATTAAAAATATGGGGCAACCATAATTTCTCTACATTGGCCTTAATTTATGCCTAGTGAAAATATGAACTTTGATTCTCAAATGAGTACAGAACTCCAGCTTCAGAATATACTTTACCTGTCATTATGTATTCAGGTGCGGCATAACCATATGTTCCCATTACTCGAGTAGAAACATGAGATTTGTCTCCAACTGGTCCATCCTTAGCGAGGCCAAAGTCCGAAAGTTTTGCATTGTAGTCCTGTTTTTGAAACATAAAAAGCCAAGATGGTTAGTTGAAAGCTGGCTTATTTTTGAGCCATTGGGGTCTTTGCTGTACAGGGGTAGAAAGTAGAAACCAATGCAAAAATTACATTTTGCTGTCTGCTTCAACACCTGAAATCTAACCAGAGATATCACAAAATACTAGTTTGTGTGCTTTGGTCTTGTGACAAATACTAGTTCGTTGTGCATGATTGCTTAAGCAGAACCACGAAATAACTAAAACGATGCCAATTATTAATAGTACAAGCATCTTTGAAAAATACAGTATTTGTCAACATAACTACAATTTGTTAGTAAAGCTTATCTATCTATAGTTAGCTGGCAAGAGTCTTGTGTCTTAAACAGCAGCATATGTGCGTTTTGCTATGATAAAATTTGACAACATAACTGCAAGCAGTATCTATAGTTTGCAATAATTTTAGTATAAAATAAATCATAAACACCAAAGGTTATGAAAGTCTACATATTTTATCTTGAAGAACACAATAATCAACATGACCTCAACAACAATATTTAATAGCTAAATTGCCTTGTGAGCATTGAGCATCAAACATCAATAGCTTTGTGTCCTTTACTGTCAGCGTGTAACTCCAAAGAATTATGTCAAAATTACCTAATCTGTGCTAAATCCAAATTAGACCCTAAACAAACAAATTATGGAAAGCACTATTTATTCACCTCCCTATATATATATGCTTAAATGGTTAAATTTTAATTCCTCGTCTGTCTAGTGTCTATACATTTTCGTTATATATTGCTTTTTATTTTTCACTTTCAGCTGACATATTTAAGTGTGCTGACCTGGTCCAATAAAATATTTGATGTCTTAAAATCTCGATAGATGACAGGTTTATCTGCTTCATGAAGAAATGCAAGTCCCTTCGCAGCGCCAAACGCAATCTTCATTCTTGTGGACCATGGCATGGGAAGCAAAATTTCTGCAATATTCAAGAAAAGACACATTAGATATACAAACGAAAAAACAATAATAAACATTGAAGTCTCTTCTTTTGTTGAATAAAGACATAGTTTTGAATATAACTAGTGGACTTTATGATTATATCGTGGTAGGGTCCTTGCAACATTAACTCTGCGTCTATATTTCTCCAATAAAATAATCCTCTAACACAAAAAGAATCCAAGTCTAATATTGAACCCTCTTAAACAATCGGCGTAAAATATCTTAATTACTTTAAAAAGAAAAAATCAAATGCAAAACAAAAACATTTAATATTTGGAGAATCCATAAAGCGTGTAATGCTTTTTCCATTAGTTATTAAGGAAGACTTTCCCTATGATTCTTTGCAAAGATCTAGAACTTTCATTATTCAATTAGAGACTTAGAGTGAGTCTTAATAAATTAATAATAAGGTTGCAGCTCTGTGACTATGAAGTCATGGATTCAAATCCTGAAAATAGTTTATCTTGAAGGGTTAAGGAGTCTCCCTTTTTCAACTACCTAGAATTCGTTCTGATTGAGTGATGTTCCATAAATTTCTAAGAGAGAATGTGAGTGTGAAACTGAAAAGTGAAAACTACTAAATTAGTATTCATAGTGGAGGGTGTGTGATTCAGAGAAACTACATAGACATTTTTAGGTATACTTGCTAGAAGATAATATTTTTACATAATTTCATTTTACTAATTAAACAGAACTCATGCTGATCTTTGGAATTTAAAGGTTGTGGATTGAAGTTAAGTAGGTTGGTGATCCATATAATTGACAAGGCATACATTGTGTAGTTCAATGTAATAATATTATCTTACCATTTATTAAAAGAACAACTTGTAATTATTTGACACGGTTTATTGCAATTACTTTAATTGTTATTTGACTTGTGCAAACTTGTACTTTGCAAGAATTATAACAAAATGAACTTTTTTTAAATATCGTTTTATATATATCAAATAATAATTTAATTATTTAAAAGATAATGTGATGAACCGTGCATGATTAAGAAGTTCTTGTGTTTGAACATAGCTCAAAACTAATATAGTTAGTCACATGTCTAGCTGACTTGTCTCCTCACGTATAAGACATAGAGTGGCTGGCCTTGTGGAGCCCCCGCACCTAGGTATTTGGAATAGTAACTTATGCGAGGAAAAAACCCTATGATAATTTATGCACTCGTGTAGCATACACTAGCACTATGCTATGTCCAAGGTAATTCACTCAATCATTTTTTTATTCGTCTCAGGTTATTTGAATATATTGTGGATGAGATTGATCTGGTTTGATGTTTAATGGCATGACCCTACTAACTATAGAAACTTCCAATGGAAATAACTATTGGCTACAAAACTCAGTAAGAGTATAAAAATGATATAAATTATTTATAATAGGCATTATAATTACAGGAATTACCAATGATGCTTTAACGAATTCTCCTAAATGACCCATTAATCCAGCAAACGCGTTTCATTCCCATGAAAAATGGTCTAGTTAATGTGAAGCAAATAGGACAACCTATCACATAAAGTTGGTTTAGCAATAGGGAAAAGGTATCACCTTTTTTTTACTATTTTCTTTCATTTTTTTTTTATTTTTTTTATTTTTTATTCCTCTTTTAATTTCTTTATTACAGTATTCAATATAACTCATATCTCTTACTTTTTCTCCCTTCTTTTTCTTTCAATCTCTATTCAATTCATTTCATACTTCACAAGAGGGATGAAAGAAATATTCTTTTTTTTTTTAATGAAAATAAGCTTTTTCGCATTCACCTTTTCCTCTCCTATGGCTGGTTGGAATTCTTTAGACACCACTTGATTAGTGGGACCTCTTAGGCCCTAGCAGCTCTAATAAATATAATATATATCTTGTCATAAGAAGTGACTCATGTGATAAGTAGCCAGTTTTTTTTTTTCAACCCCGGTAATATTAAGTTGATGATGATTGTTATTCTCAAAAACAAAACAAAAAAGTTCATCGTTTTTTTGTCTAATTTCTTGAAGTTAGTACTTAATGGGCTTCTACAAAATAAGGGATTCTAGCCCATACGAAAACCCTTATTTTAAAGGTCAACCTCTGTAACCCTTGGACCCCAAAAAAATAGTAACCCAAACATGAATTAATCTACAGTGAAAAAGCTCGGAAAACATTGTAAAACTAGAACTGGAAAAGTTAGTAGCTGGCTTAAAAGTTAAAACAGTAAGTGGTCTTCCGAGCACAAAAACACTCCTTGGCTCATTGCATTGGACAATGGTGTAGGACCTACCAAGAATTTACATTCAGAAATCTCTCATCTGCTCACTGAGGTAACTTCTTCCTAAAAGTGTGCATTTGTTGAGATATTTTCAGATTACACGTGATGTCTCATTTTTTTTCTAATCTCTACACTAATATCTTGTGTAGAAAGTATCACACTGACATTTTCTATATATTATACTAACTCTCATAATTATTTAAAAAATATTACATCGTGTGTCTTTATCAAAAAAATGTTGCAAACATTAAAAAAAATAAAAATACCATATGCAATATGAAAAAATAATAGAGTTGCCAGTGTAATTTACTTCTTTTTTACGGATTAAATCGCAAAAGTGAAAGGAATGTTGATGGTTAATAGTCATAGTCTTTTTTAACATTGACATCGAGTATGATCACTAAAGGTTGTATTTAGTATAGCTAAAACAACACTTTATTTCCTTATGTAATGTTACTGTCAAACTTTTGTCCTTATCAAATCCATCTAAAGCACATGTCTTAGTGAAGTGACAAAGAACCAACGTCTTAAGCCCAAAACTTCCTAACTCGGTATTTTTCCACGAAGCTACAAAATGGAACCAAAATCACTTTATCTTAAATTCCTTTCTTCAAGTGTCAACATTGTCGGAGACAACATAAAGGGGTAATTAAGTAAAAAGTATAGATGCATATGCATCTACTAAAGCAAAACAGTAACATTTTTTGCTAGGAGATCTTTAAATAGATTCATAGCTAGCCATGGATACATGCATTAGCAATTATCCTAAGCTTTCATTTCAATATCAAGAAAAAAGTGGCAAGATATACTTACTTGAGAACAAGTTGTGTTCCACACTTCCCCGGGACATGTACTCATATATTAGCACCCTATGCTCGTCTTCACAGCAATATCCAATTAGCTTGACTAGATTTGGATGTGAAAGCTGCCCCAAAAATATGACTTCTGCCTAGAAAGCAACCAAAACCTTAATTTTATTAATCTTACAACAATTTTTAAACCAACAATATATTTTTGTTGTGACATTAACTTATGTGTGCCAAATAGTAGAATAAACACAGCATGTGAAGCAACACCATGACTTTACAGTTAGACAACTTCATACGAAACAATGTTCAGAAAGACAGTGGAGGGGGAACTTCACAGTCCAGAAGCTGAAGCCAAATGGGTATTTCCCCCATCCAAAAAGATACTTTTTGTAGGAATCAAGTTGAGATCTCCTTGTAAAGTATCCTATACACACTCTCAAGTCTTGCAGACGTAGCACGCTTCCATAAAAGACTTCTCATCTATCAAAAAAAATGTACAGAAAGGCAACAAAAAGTGTACCAGCCATTCTCTGTGCCCTTGATGACTGTTGTCACCATCATGAACCTTAACAGCTACAGCAAGGGTAGGAAGCCCTTGCCTTATTAACTCCTCAGAAATAAACCCTTTGTAAACACTTCCAAATCCTCCTCCCCCCAACACACGATCTGGCCTAAAATTTGCTGTGACTATCTTTAACTCATCATAAGTGAATGCTATCAAAGGATTTGCAGCTGTGTCACGCCGTAGATCTTCTACTTCTTCAGGATTCGATGGTAACTTACTATCATCATGCCTTTGTTTGGTTCCCTGGTTTTGTTCTTTTGATGAATCAATAAGAGAAATGAGAACCAATGATATGCACATTTAATGAAACTCTGAAATTTAAGAGAATATTTATTCCCATTTATATATATTCATCCAATTTTCTCAGAAAAACTAACCAGATGTTACATTAATCAGTTAATCCGTTGGAATGTTATACACAAAATTATCAATAAGTTAAATATCTATAAATAAAAAATTTAAACATAAACTTCTTCTCTCGTATTGGATAAAGAGAAGAAAAATTACTACTCTTTCAAAAGCATAAGATGGTGGGAATATATTATAATTGTGAAGCAGCGGATTATTATATTTTAAAAACCACCCCTAATTTTCATAGAAATTTAGTTAAGATAATACTCAATGCACTATTGTTAAGAGGCTTTCCACTATCCACGTGAGAATTACAAGCCGACCCACTTTTAAAGCAGACACATAAGGAAAAGGTGATTAGGGGTCATATTAACAGATTCTACACTGAAGTAACTTTAGGAAAGTTAAAAAACAATATATTTGATTTGAAGACAACATGTAGCTCCTATATGAAGATTTCTGTTTTTTTTTTTTTGTTCTCTTTGTCTTTCAATGATTTGCAGAATATCAACTTGCCTACAAGGATGAGCTATTTGAAGCTAATAATACTACGTATCAAAGTTCCACTAGCTAGATTCAAATGATTTAATAACCACAACACAGAAAATCTTCAATGAAAAAAGAACCAGATGAAAGGGTGATTAAGAAAGCAATTAAGGAGGGAGCATTGGAAACCTCCAAAACATGAAATCCTTGAGAAAAACACCCATCAAAGATAAAATATTGAAAAAAGAAAAGAAGGAGATGAATAAACCATTTTCAAGAGCTGAAAACAGAATCCAGAAGGAGGAAAATAAGGAATCTAATCAAAACTCTCAACAAATCACAAACCAAAAACACTTACTCGTTCCAGGCAATGATAAATAATTGAAAAACATCAAAAACAGAGAAAGGCAAGTTTTTTGTTAGTAAACCAACCTGACTTTACATTGGATGAGACTCTATACTCTGATGATTTCCACCTACACCAGCAATTACCCATTATACAAAATCCAAACACACCCTTGCAGCACCAGCTAGCTCCTTTATCAACACCCCATCACAAGAGCCACAACTTTTTTTTTTCTTTTATCAGTTTTTGTGTGCTGTTATCTCACTCCTCAAGAAACATAGCTTAGATTTAGGAGCGAGGAAGGGACACACACAACAAAAGCAAACAAGAACTAGTGCAAAGGAGGAAAAAAAATAACACGGTTTGAGTCCTATCTAGTGGTTAAGTATTATGATAATCAAATGTGAACGGGGACATGGCTTTTGGTGACAGAAAAGGGAAGAGTGGGAAATAATTCAGAGAAGGCAATGATGTTGATGAGTTGGGTGTTGGCTTGGCTATGGGGGGAAGATGGAAAGGGCCCACATCGACTGGGGTGTAGTGTAGTGATTCAAAATGTGGCTTTGGTGCACTTTGATGTGTTAGTGCGGGCAATATAGAAGGTGCATGTTTTTGATAATGCATACCCACGAATCTTTTTCCATCACTCTCTAGTCTCTACCAATTCCAATGCAAAACACTCTCACCCTTCTTCTCTTTGTCTTTGTTCTCACTTCTCTCCAATTAATATTTCCTCTCTTGGAGTGTACCCATTGGGAGAGAAATGCACATATCCTCTCCCAATAAATCCATTGGTGAGGATATTTTTTCTTATCCAATACACAAACTTTGCAACCAACATCCTAACCACCTTTTTTCATTCTTAACCTTTTGGTTTCTTCCATAAAATTCTTCTTTATTCTTGTGTTAAACCAATGAAAAGGGCTATGACCAATAAAGTGAGTTTATTTGGTTAGAAAGAAATATTAGAATAACTAGTAGTATCATAGCTTTTATTAAATGCAGGAGGAAAAAAAACACATACTACTAATAATTATGGGATAATATATTTTTAATTTGCCTTAATCGTTTAAATAAAATGTTTTTCTTAAAAGGTACACTTTAATCTGTATATAAATACACAATTGAAGGAAAGTATCCGTTAGCAGCCAATTGTGTCCTTGTGTTATTGATGTAATTGAGATGGTTATTAAAATGACAATAATTAAATGCAATAACATGCACTCAATGGCATTATAAAAAATAATAAAATGAATTTTTAATCTATATAATCTATTCATATGTAGCTCGAAAAGGGATAACTCTAAAAATATTTTCGAGAATCTCTTGAAGAATACAATGTGAAATAAATTAATTACCACTAAACGTGTTGAAGAATTAAAATGTAATTATTATAATTTATTCGTAATCTCATATTTAAGTGTTATATGTAATTATGTTAAATATTTGATGAAAAATATTTTATTGTTCATAATAATTTTATTCAACTCAAATAAAATTGATTTCAATAAAATATATATGTGATTTTGAAAAGAAAATTATTTAACCAATCTCACTTAGACTTTGTATTATTTTTATAGTTAAATCATGTCAGGAGTGTACTCATTAATTTCATACAAAATCCACGAATAGATATCTTTGGACTAATTAGAACTTTATATTTTTTGAATAATGACATCATTAACTAATAGTATTGTTCTGTAAAAGAAAAAAAAAACTAATATTGTCACAACTAGATTGGACTTGACTACTTTAACCGGAAAAGCACCAAGGTCATAGCCAAACCCACCATTTGATATCTTTGGGCTAATTAAAACTCTATTGGCCAATTCAATTGTTAAATAATTGATCATTAAAATCTTTTATTCATCTTGTTACATACTGTACTGATTATTTTGACGTCATTTGTTTCGATTATTTGGTTAAAATTATTTTAAATGATCTATTGACCAATTCAATTGTTAAATCATAGAAATTAAAATCTTTTATTCATTTTGTTACATACTGTATTGATTATTTTGACGTCATTTGTTTCGATGATCTGGTTTAAATTATTTTAAATGATTTTGTTTAAATAATTGAATCTGAGCTGAAATTTTATCGGTTGCACAGCCAAGTCCTGTTTCAATAATATTGCTTCTGCCTATTATGGCTATTAAATTGAATAATATGTTGTATAGAACTGATGATATTATTAACTATCAATTTTACATTCAATATAATTTTGTTAAAATTTTAAGACAAAATTTCATAAAATGTAGTCAATTTTGAGTAAGGGAAATAATAAAACGGCAAATAAAAAAAAAGAAGAAGAAAAGTAAACCTTCGACAGATTTTACAGGAAAAAAATGTTAGTGTGTCATGATAAAATAAACTTTTTTAACTTTATTTAAATTTAAATAAATTACACCCATACACACTCACACATAAACACACTCTTAATATGTGTAATCAAATATTTTAATAACCAAACTAAAAAAAATAAAGTTATATTATTATTAAATTTCAATCTCTTCATTAATTTATAATTTATTTTAATTAAGACTGTTTTTAATTCAATCTAAACTTTTATATTGACTATATTTCTATTATAAGCAAATTACAAAAATAAAATAAAGTTATTTAAAAACAAAGGACTTGAATTACTAGTGATTTAAATTTTATATAACTTTGATGTCTCAATTTTTTTAGACTCAACCAAAATGTTTTGTGTTTAAAAAATTTAAACTTAACTGTCACTCTAAACAAGTCCTTCGTTACTCATACAAACGTAAATACTGGGGGAATAAAAAGCACCATACGAATCCTAATGCAAAGGTTTCCATTTATTAACTTAACTATGACAGTAATTAATGATCAAATTATTTTGTTTGTTTCATCAGACTTGCGAAAAAATCTATTAATACAAATCTTGAAATTAAACTTCATTTTTTTAAACTGTAAATAGGTCTTACTACATATTCAGCTCCTATAACAACAAAGCTTTTCATCACACCCCAGAATAATCAGATTTCATCAGACTTGCGTGGACCCTTAACAACTTTATTAGTCAACAAAGGACTTTCATCTGAAGTAGTACACACACGGGGAGATTCTGCGCTGGACATGAAGGAGGATTTCTAATACTACTCCAACCCTATGCGGATCAGATGATTAATTGCATGCATAAGTTACGTTCAAACTGTGAACAGCCATAACACCGGATTAATGAGACAGAAACAAAACAAAAATCACAGATGAATTGATGAGACATAACACCGGATTTAACCCTGAGTCAGAGAAATACAAATCAAATCCTAATTTTGAACAGGCATAAACAACAAAATCTAAACAAAACAAAACACCAAAAACCACCATCTTAACAAATGCTCTCACCATAACCTATGTTGTTATTGTGTCTTTTGGACCATTCTCACCCTCCTCGTTGCCATCGTCCTACCATCATAAATTCTTTGTCAAAACCTCTGCATTGCGAAGATGAACCTCACAACTTTGTGAACTGGTCCTTGCACATCACCATTCTCCACCAAATACAGGAAACACATAAACAAATATAGGAAATACTATTTTCACCGTGCATCACCTGATTATAGTTTTTTCTTTCTCCAATTTCTCTCTCTATTTTGTTTGTTTTTATTTTAGATATAATGATGGTTTTTTTTTAGATCTACTAATGGTTCTTATTGTTTTATACGTTTCTCTCTTCTTCTATGTTTTATGGTAAGGGACATGGGCTGTGATGTAGGGGATTAAGGAATGGGAACACATTGGTTTTATTTATTTTTTTACAAAGGAGAAAACGTGTTGGAAATCAAGGGAAATACATAATGAGAATTTGATATTGTTACACAGAGAAGACTAAGTTTAGTTGTTGAGTCGTGAGATTAAACATGACAACGAGACGGAGCGATGATGGGTATGTGGTTCTCCTTCCCATCCTTGACGGATATGGATTTTTTTCGTATCCCCATCTCTGTGGTATACCCACCTCATACTTGTCCCCACCCAATAATTAAAAAAGTTCAGAAAAAATCATAAAAAAATAATTTTAATTTTTTAAAACAAAACTAAATATATTATTTATTCAAGGAGTTAAGCTTAGATAACTAACTTGCCATCACCCAACATAAAATCATGTCACAATAAAATTTTTTCTATGAAAATCATATTCTCATCACCTAAAAACTGTCTTGAACACATGAGACTTAAGAGAGAGATCGTAATCCCTTATGACTTATGTTTACCTTAAAGTTTTAGTTTTAGTCTTTAAAAAAATAAAAAAAATAGACAATGATTATTAAGTATAAATTTAATAAAATTAATTATGAAATACATAATCCTACATTAAAGGGCAATCTAGTAATTATATTGTCGGATATAAGTATGGGTAGGGGTTGATAGGTACATACCCATACCCGTCCCTGTTTGAAAAAATCAGGTATTACCTATACCTGTATCCATGTTTGATCAAAGCAGAAATTTCCCATCAAGGTCAGGATGAGGGTGGACTAATACTCAAAGATATAAGTTTTTTTGTCATGTCTAAGTGAGATTGAAGCAATGATACACGTGTAGGAAAGAGGAATGCTTGCACTATACATGTGTAAAGAAGTGTCAAATCAATAAATACTAATTGATATAAGGATTAAAATTGTAAATTTATGAAAGTAGAAAGATCAAATATATAAATAAAATTCCAGAGGACCAAATTATCAAATTGTAAAAATAAGGAACTAAAATTGCAATTTAAACTTTTTCTATTCTATTTTTTAAGATAAAACAAACTTTTTATTCAATCAAATTTAAACATTTGAACTAATAAATAAAATAAGATAAATTTGTTTTTTTACGGCAAAGAAAAATTTCTTTTATCCTATTGATTTATCAAACAATAGATGCCTAGATGGATTTAATCAAAACAATGTAAGCGGCGGTCCTATTTTTATCTTCCCCATCTTGACTAACAAATAATTTTAAATGTCGTATCTTAATATCGAAGGTACTTATTTAATAATAATAAACATTTTATATATTCTTTCAAATTTAAAACGATTAATCTAATGTAGAGAAAAATTGCCAACATTCTTAAAGCTAAAATCCAAGTTATCTTTATAATAATTGAATTCTATTATTAAAAGTATTAATTGAAACGCATAATAACGTATAAGATTTAAATATGTAATTAATTATTATTTGTTTATTTTTTTTCTTTTGATAAACTGGAAATGAATTTGAACACGATACGTGTGTGGTGGAGCACATGACAGAAGGTGCCCAAAGAAAAAAATCGAAGAAGGCCCACAAGTCCAGCTGGACGAGGACATCCGTGTCATTTTCTAATTAGGGTTTCCATCTTTTGCCCAAACCCCGCATCTACAAGATTCACAAGGGGTCTCACTAACATCACCCACCGCCTTAAAGAAACAAGCACGACAGACCAACAACGACCCGACCGTAGAAATAATTTCCAAAGAAGAAGTCCAGTGGAGAGGCGCCACGTGGCTGGATCCACCAATGGGAGAAGGAAAATGAGATCACAGAGTGACCTGCGGGTAAGGGAGCGAGAGTGCATAAAAAGAGGTGGTGGTGCTATTTGAATCACTGCTTTTGGAGGAACAAAACCCTCTCTCCCTAAAAACCCAAACCCTTGGCGGCTGCGAGACCCGTTGTGTTCTCTCTTCTCTCTCTCTTCTTTTTTTTTTCTCTTTCCCTCTCTTCTTCGCTCCTTTTAGGGTTTTCTCAACTCTTCGATTTGGGGCTTAAACCCTCTCCGATTCAGATTCGGATTTAGGGCTTCCCTTTCTCTATTCCGCCTCCAAAGAAAAACAGATCTCGTGGTTGGTTCGTCATGGCCACCGTTGCTAATCCCGCGGATCGTATCCTTCTCTGCTATGCAATTTCTCTCTTTTGTTTGTATTTTCTTGATCTGTTGTATTGAATCGTTTATTGGATCCGGTGGATTTTTGTTTCTGAAACTTGATTTTTGGGTTCGGGGGAGGGTGATCTTTTAGGGTTTGTTGTGTGGCTTGCTGATTTTTTATGTTCGGGCGTTGGAGTATTTCTGTTCTTGTGTTCTTGTTAATCTGCTTGAGTTTTTGACGGTGTTGACTTTATGGTAGATTGACTCGTTTGGGGTTGCGGGGTGTTGGTTCTTTTAGGTTTTTTGAATTTTTATTTGTGTCTTGCGAGTTTTAGGTTTTGAGGTTGTTGAAAAGTTCGATTTTGCGACATGTTTTTGTGTTCCTTTACTCCTGTTTGCACAGAAGCAACTGATTTGCTACAGAAGCTATCGTTAGAAACTCAGCCCAAGCCCTTGGAGATTCCTGAGCCTACCAAAAAGGTAAAATCTTGTATTTTTTATGGCTGCTATTGAAAAATTCGTGATTTCACTCACTTGTGTTAGTGGTATAAATTTGGAATGTTCAGCGAGATGTATTTGTACCTGTTTCTGTGTTCTTTTAGTGAATTGTGTGGTATTGAGTGGATTTGTTCAATTGTGTAGGCCACTGGGAATCAGTATGGATCAGTTGATTCAGGAAATGCCGCGAATGGCCAGATCCAGTCGTATGATCGGTCTGTAACCCCCGTGTTGCAGGATTTTATTGATCCTACTATGTGTTACCTCCCAAATGGTTACCCATCCACTGCCTATTATTACGGTGGTAAGTTTATGGATAAGTGCTTCTGAAAAACGACATGGAATGCCTGTTGAAAAATTCTGTAAACACATGTAAATCTTATTCAAGCTGACAAGGTTTTGTTTATTATAGGTTATGATGGAACTGGTAACGAGTGGGATGAGTATTCAAGATATGTGAATTCGGAAGGAGTTGAGATGACTTCAGTAAGTATTTTTTTTCCTTCTCATTTTCCAAAATTATTGTGCTGGCTTTGTCATTCTGCTGCTAATGTTTTTATTTACATTAATATATTATAACATTTGCAGGGAGTTTATGGGGATAATGGGTCTCTACTTTATCACCATGGATATGGATATGCGCCCTATGGCCCCTATTCGCCAGCAGGGTCTCCAGTTCCAACCATGGGGAATGATGGTCAGTTGTATGGGCCTCAACACTATCAGTATCCTCCATATTTCCAACCGTTAACACCAACCAGTGCGCCATTCACACCTACTCCTGCTGTCCTACCTCAGGGTGAGGTTTCCACCTCTGTAGCTGCTGATCAAAAGCCTCTCCCTGTCGATGCAGCCAATGGAAATTCTAATGGTGTTGCGAATGGTGGGAATGCAAAAGGTAATAATGCTGCTGCTTCTATTAAACAGGCCAATCAGAATTCATCTTTTAGTTCCAAAGCATCGAATGAAAGGGTTGCTATGCCAGGTCGGGGTCCAACTTCAGGTTATCAGGATCCAAGATTTGGTTTTGATGGAGTACGCTCACCTATCCCCTGGCTAGATGCCCCACTATTTTCAGATGGGCAGCCAAGGCCTGTAAGTAGCACAACCATCACTTCTTCGATATCAGGTGGCAACAACACTGCCTCAAGGAACCCAACTTTCCGCCCTAATTCTCAGTTTATGGTAAGTATCCTATTTTGAAGTGCCTGGTTTTACTTTGTTCCATTTGTTAAATCTGATGGCCTTCAAGTCCTAATGATTTGTTGCTTGGTCCATCTGTTCTGATAAATCTTACTGTGATATACTGTCATGTTTCTATCTAGACTGCTGTTATGATTATTTATACACAATTTGTTTTTTTGGTCAGGGCTTGCACCACCCAAGACCAATGCCTGCCATGGGAGCCACACATAGCTTCATAAATAGGATGTACCCAAGCAAACTATATGGTCAATATGGGAACACTGTCAGATCTGGAATGGGTTATGGTACACATGGGTATGATTCCCGCACTAATGGACGGGCTTGGTTAGCTGTTGACAGTAAATACAAAACTAGGGGAAGAAGTGGTGGCTACTTTGGCTATGGCAATGAGAACGTAGATGGTTTGAACGAGCTGAACAGAGGGCCTAGGGCCAAGGGTGGCAAAAACCAAAAAGGTTTTGCACCAACTATTCTGGCAGTCAAAGGGCAGACTTTGCCTGCAACTTTAGGCACAGATGAAGAGAAAGACAAGACTAGTACCATTCTGGAATGTGATCAATATAACAAAGCTGATTTTCCAGAAGAATATACTGATGCCAAATTTTTTGTCATCAAGTCTTACAGCGAGGATGATATCCATAAGAGTATTAAGTATAATGTGTGGGCTAGTACACAAAATGGCAACGAGAAGCTTGATGCTGCATATCAGGAGGCACAGCAGAAACCTGGCAGCACCCCTGTTTTTCTCTTTTTCTCAGTAAGTATCTGTGAATGATGGCAGTCATTACTTTTAATTGCAGTTTTGGTTATTTATAGCTAATTTGTTATGTGCCTATGCAGGTTAATACCAGTGGGCAATTTGTGGGGCTTGCTGAGATGATTGGTCCTGTTGATTTTAACAAGAGTGTTGAGTATTGGCAGCAAGACAAGTGGAATGGTTGCTTTCCTCTTAAGTGGCACATTGTTAAGGATGTTCCTAACAATTTGTTGAGGCACATTACCTTGGACAACAATGAGAACAAACCTGTCACTAATAGTAGGGATACACAAGAGGTAATTTGGTTCTGCGCATGTAGTTGTCTGTTCTTTGTAATGTTTTGTTTTTAATCTGATCAACCAAGTTTATGTTTGCAGGTTATGTTGGAGCCTGGGCTGAAATTAATTAAAATTTTCAAGGAATATAGCAGCAAGACATGCATTTTGGATGATTTTGGCTTCTATGAGGCTCGCCAGAAAACTATTTTGGAGAAGAAAGCAAAGCAACAATTCCCAAAGCAGGCAAGTCACATTTCAATTATTCTAATTAAGTGAAAATAGATTGCGTGTGCTGATGAGGTATTTTTGTTATCTTAACTCTACTGATGCAGGTATGGGAAGGGAAACCTGCTGATGAGAAGATTGAGATAAATGGGGAAGTTAATACTCAAAAATCTGAAGTTAGCTCGGAATTGCTCAAGGAGTCTACCCTTGCTGAGAAGGATAGTGATGACCACAAAGTTCCCGAGAATGGATCTGCTACAAAAACTGGAGAAGCCCCAAAGGGTGCTAAACCAGTTGTTCCCGAGAGTAAGATTGTAGCCAATGGGGTTGTTTCTAATGGTGTCTAAGCTCTACTGTGTTTGAAGGAGGCGGTCCAATACACTTCAGTGGCATATATTGGTGTTCTTAGAAGTATATTTATCAGCAATTTGGTACCGCCCGGATTTGATCTGTCTTGCCTTCTCTTGCAGTCTGAAGATAGTGTGATTGGTTGCCTAGTGAAGATAAAGATCTGTATATTGAGATTGGCTGGGCGGAGTTAGTTCATAGAATGCTAGCACCAATCCCTTCTCATTGGGTTTTGTTTACAGTGGTTAGCTCCTAACAGGGTTTACTCCTAGGGTTTTGGGGTTTTTTAGGGTTTTCTGCCTAAGATGCTTATATCTTTTGGTTTTTGTTCGGGTTTATCCTTCTCTAAGCCTTTTTTTTTTCTCTTTTTTTTTTATTTTACTTGTTTGGTCGTTTCCTGTCTTGTAAATTCAGATCTACTTTGTTGCAGAGCAGCTTACTTTGTTACTTTCAACAGGGGTAGAAGCAAGGTGGGAAATACTGAAATATAGTTGGCTTTTAAGTTTTTGAGTTTTCGTTTTAATTTAGTCTGTTTATTTTCTATCTGATGATTGACTTGGGCATACTTGAAAAAGATTTAATATTTTGTGGACAATCTGTTATGTAATAGGTGTTTTCTGGCTATGAAGGTCCCAATATTTTTTAGTTCTAGTAGTCCTTCCTGCTCTTAACTAGATTTTTTTCACCGTCAATTTTAGCTAGTATCTCAGATTTACTTTTTTAGTTTTATTAACACCACACTTCAATTAAATCAATCACATTTGTTACTGTTTGGTATTATGGTACTACACTACCTGTCCGTCTTTTTCTTTAATCTAGCAAGTTCTTTATTAATTTTGGTATCCTGAAGCGTTAAATTAATTCATGGCATGTTTCCACCATTCTCGAAAAAAATGTTGCATAGCTCAGAATACATGCGGTAAAACTGTAAAGTAACAGTTGACTAGTTGCATCAGAGGTAGGAAGCTACCCTATAAAGACATTTTCATTCTTGTGTTGATGACTTCTCGTTAGTCTCGGGGTATTTAATATATTTAATTTAATAAATTTGAGTAAATTACTATGTTAATATATTTCTTTGTAAGCAAATGACATCATTAACTTGCACCAGAAGTGTTCAAAGATTGCAAATATTTGAGTACAGTAATCAAATCTATACACATATCGGGATCCTCAAAAATTGAGGCCTATGAAACAATAGCTGTAAAGAAACAAAGATGATGTCTCAAGTGCCGCCGACCTAATCAAAAGAGGTCGAATCTTAGCTTACATAGAACCTGCATACGGGAAGATACGAGCCTTATGTATCAATCAGCCACACATCACAGAGAAAGTCCATCACCACTCACAACAAGCACGCCGAGGGATTGCACTGTCATTGCTGGAATGAAGCACCAAAATCTGTGGTATGACTTTAACCAAGTCCACATAGAAAACATGATTTTGTGCCATACCTTATCGAAAGGTTTTCCTTCAAACACCATAACATTACTTTGTTGCCATAAGTTCCTAACGATGACACTCCAACCTGTTGCCCACCAATTGCCTTGTTACCAATCAAATCAAGGCTTTTTCGCTGAGTACCCCTAGCACATTGTACCGATATTGTATGCAACAAGACAAGAGATGAAGAGAATAAGATGTAAGTGTCTTGGCCAATTCGTGACAGAGGGGGCAGGAACCATTATCATCCTCAAGATCAATGTTTCTCTTGATTAGATTATCCTTAGAAGGAAACCTATCTAGGAAGACCCGCCAAAAAAAAAGGATACGTATGGTGGCACTTTGATCTTCCATATTCCATAGGCTAATAAAGATGTCCTTCTCTTGGCTCCCAACTCTTAATCTATGTGAAGCTTCATAGCTGGATCTCACAGTGAATGAATTTGAAATATCTTCCGCCCAAATTCAAGCATCATCTCCATGTCCCGAAATGGTGATACCATCCACCAATCTATACATTTCTTCCACCAAGGCCTTCTCCACTCAAAGCACTCCCTCTGCCATATAAGATCCCACCTTCACCTACCATACTCCAACCTCCTCATATTTTTTATGGTAGCTTCTCCTTGTTCGGAATTAACAAAGATTCTAGGAAACATGTTTTTTAGACACCCATCCTCACACCACGTGTCCTTCCGAAATCTTAAATTTCTACCCTCCTCAATTCTCCACTCAAACGTATCATCAAACCACCCCTCACTTGACCCCCACAAACTAATTACTATTTTAATATCTAAATTGTGAATATAAAACTACTATTTTAGGAAATGAATTGTGTTACTGGTTATAAGAAATAATGATTAGTTTTCAAACTTATAGGGTTAAATTTTTTTATATTTTAATTTTATTATTAATTCTATTTATTAGGTATTTATTCATTGAATTATGAGTATTGACATTAAATGTGAATATCATATTTAATCTTAAAGGTATTTTTGTAATACAATTTAAATTTATGGTGGCATTAAATGTGACCATTATTTTTCTTGATCTTTAATGATTTATTTTGTTTCTTATTTATAGGACCAAAGATAGTAATAATCTCAAGAAGATGAATACTAACGATATTTTTAGTTGAAATTATGATTGATTAAAATTTATTAAAAATTACCAATTTTAGTAAGTTTTTCTTTTCATTTAATATAAATTAGGAAAGAAAATCATTAAAAAATGATGATTTTTATTAAATTTTAACTAATCATAGAGAGAGTATTCGAAAAAATGTTAGGAAAAGTATCACTAGTATTTCTTGTCTCGGGACTACAAAACTAATGAAATTAAAATTTGTAGATCATATTCATCCATGAGACAGTAATTTTGATTTTTAAAATTTCATTTGATAATTTATTAATTTCCAAAATTTAGATTCTTTTATAATTTCAGAGACTAAAAATGATAATGTTGGCCGAGGGTTTCTCTTTCTTTGTTCAGTCGTTTTTGCTCAAGTGAAGCACACGAGTTGCACCACCGCCGCCCGTATTTCCATAGTCATCCATAACAAAACCAAAGTTCTATCTGAAATTAATATTTTATCATTTGGACGTAATGCATTTACTGTCTGCAATATAAAAGTGTATAGACAAAAAGTTTAGAGAATTTGATTAAGGGCAAGAAGCTCTGGTAAAACGATAGTGACAAATAGGACAAGTTTATTAAGAATAGAAGAAAAACCAAGAAGAAACAAACTCTCATATAACTCTTTCTAATCTGTGTTCTAATAACATTAGTTACTTGGGCATTTCAAGATCCGGTCTCCTATCAATCACTTCGCTCGTTGAGTCTTCAGGAAACGCATCGGGATAAGTTGCCATAATTTTTGATTTCATACTTCTGCAAGAGAGGGTTAACCAAGCTTTTAATGCAAGACTTCGTAAAGTAAATAACATAAGAAAATAAGAACCCACAAAAATAGAAATGTGTGTGTGGCTTGGGGGGTAGCATGCACAGATAGGTGGTTGTTCCATTACATTATATACAGTTACCTTATGCTCTTTCAATCCTTATTTTACTGTTGCCTCACTTTATCATCTATCATGTTTATCACATGTGGCACTCCTCAATTTCGCAATTTTTTTTCGGGTGAAGACCAAAAACTTAGTAATTTGTAACGTCAAAATGTAGATACTAGCAATCTAGCTAGGATATTCGATACTTGTAAGTTGTAACATACAGAGAAATGGAGCATCTAAGGAATTAACACAAGACCCATTTTTGTTTAAAATCCTAGCTGCTGATTGGTCTTTAGAACCAACACACCAGCTAGCTAATTGTCAAGCCAGATCAGGTCCATAAACGGAATCTTAAGAACCATATACAGAGACACGGAAGTGTCGAATCCCAAAATTGCATTCACCATATGAACAAAAACATGAGGAGACAATAACAAAGTGCGGAAACCTTTATGCTTATGCAATCACAACCAAAGCCTCCAACTCTAAGTATAACAATTCAACTAAATTATGTATTATTGTAATGTATTTATGTGGGACATCATTGAAATTTAAGAACTAATCTTAATTGTGAGACATATATATGATAAACTTGATTTGCTCGAGACTGGAGAGAAAGCCCACACAGGGAGTATGGGGATAGAACCAATTAGAGGAGAAATTCGTGGTTTTCATGTAGATCAACCACAGGAAATAGCAGGAACTAACATAGGTATACAGTGACAGTTCTTTTCAGACAACTGAAGATAAATATAGGCAGAATCGATTATGACTTGAAAAAGCCAGTTTCAGCAGGCCCATCTCCATTAAAACACCCTGTGATATGTTGATAAGAAGAATGAATGCTAATTCCCTAGGAGCATAACCAATGAAGAAGGAGTTACATGAATATCTGTCTATTAATTTTCATACACAAGAAAACCAAAGGCTTAAGTTGTTAGGTGGAGCAGAACACAAATGATTTTATATCTGACACGCTCCTTCACAATAACACCCTTTGAACATAGCATATAAGAATAAGATCTTCAAAATATAAAACAAAATCATTCACTTGCTTCTTACTCCCTTCTCAACTATCATCTTCAAATTAGGACATTTTTACATGTAGGTGGCTCAAAATAGTGAAAGAGTGAAAATTTGAGCCATGTTGATAAACTAATAAAACCATATATATAGACATACAAGAATAACATAAAGTTGCAGCCCAGTAAAACCTACTAACGTGAAGATTAAAATGGAAGTCAATATTTAATTTCTAAAAGATAAGGAAATCACTAAAATATCTAAAGACTAGTTCAAAGTCAAACTAATGCAAATGTTAACAATTCAACATCCTCCCTTAAACTGAATATCAAATCATTCAGTTTACATTTGGACCAACACATAATCCTGAAAGACCTCAAAGCTTTACATGCAAATCAAGCTTTAATGGCTTGGTCACTATATTCGCAAATTGTTCTTGAGTATGACAGTGGACTAACTTTACAACTCCATCCCCTGTGAGATCACGAAAAAAGTAAAATCTGACATCTATGTGCTAGCTATGGCCATGAAAAACAGGACTTTTTGAAAGCTCAATTGCTGAATAACTGTCACAGAAACTTGTTGTGCCATCACTTTGATCAGGATTAAAATTATTCAAAATTCCTCTTATGTAAATGATTTGACAGGTGCAAGAAACTGCAGCAACAAAGATTGACTATAGGATCACACACAAAATCACACTACTGATAGAAATAGTGAAAGAGACATAATTTTAATAGTTTGACACCACCGGCCTACATCCACAAAAACATCTCAACAAATATGGACCATCTCAAATAAGATTAGAAGTTTTCTGGACAAATTTGGAAAAACCCTCCCCAAATAATTTATCACCCTACAAACCTGAGACTCCCACTCAAGAGTTACAAGGGATTATAACATTCTCACTCACAAGAGATCTTTTCACATCTTTGTTTCACATCTCTTCTATTTAAGATTTTTGATCCTTCATATGAACCCCCTTCAACTTAAGGTGGTGTCTCTTCTCTTCACAGGGACTTTCTCTTATAATGGCGGTGAATGACTTTTGAAGAGTTTTTGGATAAACACCGATTAATTATTTCTTACAATTCCAACAGTCAGCCCCCTTAGAAATTATCATCACACACACAAAATAGTCACCATTTTTCCCTCATCAATTTATTATATCTGAAAACCACTCACCTGAATTAACGTTTGAAAATTTGCAATTGACATTCCCAACACTATACTTGCACTGTCCCTTGATTCTTTTTCTTCTAGGCGTCCTAGATGCTTTTAGATATATATCATTGTTCAAAATGGTCTCTAGAATTGATCTCGTTGCTTTGGAAGAGATAATTTTTTGCCTTCATATCTTTCACTCTTGCACCCTCAATGTTGAACTCCTTCCTCAATTAGATTGCAGAAAATTCTCCATGAGCATACTCAAGTAATAAGTCCACCAAACTTTGGAATCACTGATGGCAAAAATCCACTATTCGTTGCCATATTCTCTCCAAGTCTCTATAAAGAATCAGGCCATTTTGATTGGGGCTCTAATATCACTAGCTAGTAACTCAAAATAGTAAAGAGTAAAAACTTGACCTATATTGATGAACTAATACGGTCATATATATATATATATATATATATATATATATATAGCCTTACAAGAATGATAGAAAAGTTGGAACCCATATTTCACAAACCTACTAACATTGGAGAGTAACCAAGGCTATGAAAAGAAAAGGAATACCTGAGTTTCTGAAAGATGTAATCAAGGTCAGACTTGACAGACTTCAAAACACGCGTGTTTCTAGCGATGTCGCCGGAAATCTCAGCGAAGCAGTGCTGGGAGAAGTCATTGAAATGCGACAACACCGCATTGCTGTCCTGCAACCTTCCCAATCTGAAAAACATTTCAATAAATCAATTAACGAACACACAAAGTTAGAAACCAATTGAATTGGAGATTGTGAGACGCACATGGTGTGTTGCATGTGGTTAAGGGAGTGGAGATCATTGGAGCTGACTAGGGTTTTGAACTCGCGTGAAATCTCTTCCGAACCCAACTTCCGACTCTCAGTTTCCTTCTCTGACGACATTATTCTCTTCTCAACAAATAAAACAAAACTGCACTTGCTCTACCTCCTTCATTGTCTTTCTCTTTCGTTACCATCGCAAAACGCATCGTTTCATTAGCACCAAACTGGGCCTATGGGTCCAATTTGTTATGGATCTGGATCACGTTAACTTTTGTCAAATGGTTTCTTTTCTTTAAGTGCATTTATTCATTTTTTTTAATTCAAATATACATCAATGATTAAGTCACACATAAAGTTAGTGATGAACGTAATTACCACATGAAAGAAAATGTAAAATATTATATAATAATGATGAAAATGCGATATTATATAATGAATATATGATAAAGATAATTTAAAATTACGGTTTAAAGAATAATGAAGATAAGATAAAAAAATAGATTTTAGATATAATTTAAAGAGTACTAACGATAGGATGAAAATAAGATTAAAAAATATGAATTTATAAGCATTTGTCATTTTTTTATTTCTTGTCAACCATCTTAATTCTTAAGTGATATTTTATTAAAAAATATATACTTATTTCAGAAATATATCTTAAAAATTATGAATTATAGTTCCGAAGATATATTTTCAAAATAGGTATATGTAATTCTATAAATATATTTCTAAGAAATAAAAAGGATGTATTTTTTAAGAAAAAAGAGTATAATGGATAATTAAGGGGTAGAAAGGGGATATAGGGGTATAAATAACAAAAGTCTATTAAAAATACTTAAAAACTGTATCTTTGGTTTCGAATAAGTATATGGACATTTTAAATTTGAGAATTGCTAATACTCACTTTTTTCAGTTGGAGTAGGTTATCTACACCAAAAATTTTGGAAAAAAATAATTTGTTTTTGTTTTAATAAATTACTTTAGGGATATTAAAGTCATTTAAATAGGCCAACAGGTTCTCAAATTCTTGGGCAACCAAATACTTAACGGATTGAATGAACAGAAAGGTGCCCCCAAAGTCGATGATGGTGTTCCTGTCACAGTTAGAACCAAACCTTTTGAGAGTCAACGAAATGTTGAAGCCTGAAATTTTTTGGTGAAATGCAAAGAGTTTTTTTTTTTAAATGAAATAAATACTAAATTTAAAGAGTATACATGGATTTTAAGTCTAGAGGTAGTACATAATAAAATTACTAATCCTACTTTAAGAGATTAAGTGTAGGTTTGATTTCAGTTAGAAGATCTTCAAACAGTCGTTAAATCACAAATTAAACCAAAGAAACCCTAATTGCAAAATGATCTACTGTAATAAGTTATGTTTTCAAGCATTCTTAAATCTTAAGGTCATTGTCGTTATGACAAAAGAAAAGTTATTAACCCAAAGTTCATACGGTGAGTAGGTGTGACCCAACACAAAATCCCAAAAACAATAGAACAACAATAATTATTAACTCTAGAACCGAAACAAACAAAACAATCCAAAAAGTCCTATTCAGACACACACACACACGAACGAGCCGGTTGTTTCCATCTTACAATAAACAATTAAGAGACAACCAAAAGATTATTATGTACATAATTACATATTTGAAGCAAAAGAGGTAGAAATTAATACCCAGTTGAGTTCACGAAAATGTTTAAAACAGTGAAAAGTTCACAGATGATGACAGAACAGAACACAAGTATCCTCCTACCCCACTAGTATTTGATTTCTTCTTCTCCAGTGCTTTAATTTGTTGTTCTGATTAGTCTTTTAAAACCTGCAAGGCTGCAAGACACCGATGTGCGTTTCTTTTTGGCATCTGGAATCTCACTCCCTAACGTGACATTACAAGAGCTAGGAATTAAGATACGCACTTTCCTTGGATTTCGAGATCTACAATATCTTTCCAACTTTTACATGCTAAGAAACCATATTAAACACTGCATGCAAAATTGTGCTTATTTTGAATCTCTTTTTTTCCCCATACATTGATGCTAATAAGATCTACGTGTTTACTTTTGGGACAATGATTTGGAAAGAGGCACCATTAGAGAGAGGAAGAAATAAAGGGATCGAAGTTGTTAAAATGGAATAGAGACCGAGCTTGTAGAGCTTTTTTTTTTTTATATAATTAAATCTTATTTAAATTAGATAAAATTATTATACATCATAAAATTTTTCCTTAAGTGTTATGTATTAGAACTTAAACTCGAGACATCTAATTAAATTTGAAATAATCTTATGTCAGTTGATTTATTTATTCATATTTGAGTTTGTGGAGTTGAAAAGTTTATTTATTTATTTATTTATTTATCTGTTTTGAAATTTATGTGATGGTAAATTTGTTTCTTAACTTTAGCCTTAGCATTAATAAAAAATAATAAAGTGAAAATAATATTTTAAATAAAAATAATTTAAATGTAATTGTCTATCATTTGTATTTGTAATTAAAATGATTTAAATTCGTGTATCATTGTTATCTCATAAAAAAAAAATAAGGGTCCTGTTACTTAACCGGGGACAATCCAAATTTCGGAAAAATAAAAGAAAAACACACACACAAAAAAGTAGTGATATGTGATCAATTCATCATGCATGATAATATGGAATGATCCATGGTATGTTTAGGACATACACATAGTCATTCATACGTATACATACAATGGGATGGATAATGGTGCTGGCTTTAAATGCGGCTGAAGATCCAGTGGGCCCCACTTCCAGTACAAGATCTTCCTGTATTAAAAAGTTAATTCACTATTTCTGGCAGTTAATGCAAGTGCTGCATTGTGGTGTGAGAAAGTGTTTATGGCCATAGGGTGAAAATGAGCTTTGGGGGAAAATAATAAATAAATAAGACCTTTTATATTGTTTGAAAACATTTGTCCATTCACCTGAATAAACAAACTGGTCTAAGATTTTAGAATATTAGTAAGAAAACCAATAAAAAAGTTTTACTACAATGACAGTAGAGTTATCCTATTAAAAATTAGAATTTAATAATCATCAATGCAAAATAATTTTACTTAATCAATTAAAAATTATTGATAGTATAATTTTTAAGATATTTATTATAAAAATAAAAAATATATTACATATGATCATTTATAATTGGTTGATAACATAAAATTTTTTATACTATAAGTACATAATTTATTTTTTTTAAAAAAAAATATGTTAGCCATATATTGATTATTTTTATATAATGTCTAAAATACTTATTGTTATTTCATCAATGCTACCAAAATGGGTAAAACAATATTAATAATTTTATAGAATATCTTATAAATTTTGAAAAAAATTATATTGAAAATATTTTATAAATTATATTTTAATAAATAAATAAAATTTCAATATAATACACGTGATTTATTAATACATGAAATATTTTAATTTTAATATTTATTTACATATAATGTTTTTAAAAGTTGAAAACATGAAAAAAATGTTACAATTTTTTCACATGCTGTTATTTTATTTATTATTGATATTATTCAGAAGAAAAGAGTCATTAAGGTAAAAAAAAATTGAGACATGCCATCTAAGAACATGAGGGAAGCTTGAGTTTTAGCAGCCATTTAATGATCAGAAAAAAAAATAGAACCAATTTTCACCATCTAAATAAAAAAAAAAGTTCCTAAACAGACAAAGCATGAGTGATGAGTGTGACATTGGCATTACCTAACTGTCTCTATTCTAGTCGTGTGTAAACTTTAGTACAAAAACGGTATGACCCATGCTCTGTGTAATTATTAAAATAAGGTAAAATGATGAAATTTGGAGGCATCGGAGTACAATGGATGTGGTCTGAACTTGACAGTCTTGACTATATAAATAAGAGTAAGGATATGTACGCAAATAAGAATTTATTATCAATGTCCCTTTGTACTGTTTTTTTAGTCCATTTAAATTAATTAAACATTTTTGTAGTAGATAATTGAAGAGCAATGATAGACGAACAACAATTTTTACAATAAATTGTAAAACAAATATTACATCAGCCAAAAAATCAAATTTTAATTTTAATTAACAAACAAAAAAGATAATTAAGTTTCCATTAAAAAAAATTAAGCAGGGTTCAATCCTAATTACATTTTTTATACTAAAAAAAAAAAATAGATTTTCATGTTTTGTGGTCTCTCTTGCCTCCACCTCTATCATTGTTGTTCTGGGAAGCAACCATGCATAAATATGGCAAGAGCTTTTGTGGTTGTTTCACGGTACAATAATGGTAGAACATTTATGATTTCCAATAACGTGGGAGGAGATAAACCAACTTGATGATGGAGTAGTATTATTTTTGAAAGTTTTGAATTTGATATCAATCATAAATGTGATTTGTAAAAGATTTGGGGTTAATTTAGTTAAGATTTTAAATTTGATATTATTCTGTTAAAAGATAACACTGCTACCTTTCTATTTCTTGTATCTTATTTTGTTCATGTGTGCATAATCACTGGTTAGAACCATAGTTGCCTTTGTGGTTCCCATATAATTTCTTCCGATGACTTTTTATTCTTCATTAATTAGAATTAAAATTTGATTTTTTTTGGCTGACATGACATGCGTTGTACAATTTATTGAAGAAATTGTTGTACGTCTATCATTACTCATAATTGAATGATAATGACTCAGCCTTTCTATTGCTTTGGAGGTGTATATACACACAAACGATTATAAAAGATAAGATTCAGGTTAACAACCTGGTATATAACAACTTGTTGTGTTATCATCAATTCAAAGCAAATACAATTCAAATTAATAACAAACAGACAAGTCTAATTAATAACAAACAGATAAGCATAAAATTCCTTGATAATAGGAGATCAATTGGCTGGCCTAACAATTTTTCATTCGAGTTTACTTCGCTTTATCATGGGTAATTTTATTGTGTGAATTATTGGTTTACAATATTAATGTTGTTCATGTTAATTGCCACCTTCCAGTTTAGGCATGGTTCGACTCAGAGTTCAGCATGTGTTTGTTTGGTTGCTATCTATTTAGTCAAGTGACATGAAATAATTATTTACTATTGTTGCTAAAAATCTAGTAAATGTCTCTGTGTGCTACATATTTAATGAATTTGTTGGTTCATCTTTTATGTGCCAATTGCATCTATACTGAATTTCTTTGTCATGTATGAATAGGTGTTGCGCCCTATTGGTGATTCAATTAATATAATGATAAAGTATGGAGGTTACACCTCAGAGTTCCTATCTGACAAATAGTCAAGCAAGGAGAAGATGGTAACTCTGGATTCCATGTTGTTTGTGTTGTAAACCTGTAATATGCTTGCTGGTACACATTAGTTGCCTTTTAGTTAAATTCATTTCTATATTGAAATGATGTCCAGGGGTTGTACCACCTTGTGTTTTGAATTATTTAATTTACTTCATAATAAAGGATCTCAAAGCATAGTATTATTATCTATTATATACGTATCTATCTATATTATCATTTCATATCCTTTTTTATTTCATTTTTGGTATTTAACTTAACTTTTTACATGAGCAATGTCAAGACCAATTGGTTTGATATTTTTGAAACAATCTGTCATTTTGATGCCAGAACAAAAAAGGCTGATCTTCATTATAACAGGATCATATTAGTGGGAATTTTTTCCTAAGAGGGTAAATTCTGTACTTTGTGGTGACTCCCAAAACAGGATCAGGCCTTGTGCAAAGTTCTGCACGAAAGTGCTTGGTTTCCATAGAGAGAATTATTGTAACTTGCGAGTTTCCTTAGTCAACATTTAGCTTGCTTTATTTTGAAAACTTAAGAAATTTCTCTCTTAGTAAGTAGAGATTGTAATCATCAATTTGCTTTAGTTTTTCAGTGAACTGATTCTGATTTTCGTTTTTTTTTTGTTTGTTTTGAATCTAGACACTTTTTACATACACTGACTCTTGAAGTAGCTAGTTATTTCTTAAAGAAATAGACAACCATAAACAGGACTTTATGTCATAGCCAAAGGTGGCATGATTTATTATTCCATCAGTGAGTGAAGATTCAAACTGTATAGAAATGTTTCTACATTCATTTCATCAATTCTTCTTCAGGATATATGTCTTTCTCTCTTCTTCAGGGCATTTCCGTTTACTGCTTTGTTGACTATTGCATGCAAACAAACTGAAGTACTGACATGAGGGTTTTAATTGTTAGGAAAGCAAAGAAGGGATTATTACATTAATAATTAGCAATGAAATAATTAATCACAGCACATAAAATTCCTGTCTTGGAGATCCCAATAGCTTCATCCAGTCCAGGTGGAGGTGAATCCAGTAACTCGACACTATAGGCAGGAGAGGATCTCCATCCTAAAATTATAAATCTTAAAAATTTTGTAAGAAAATCTGCTTGAGCCAGTAAGACCATTAAGAATAGAAAAGTTTTTCAAATATTTGAAGCGACTACACAAGAACTTGAACTCAAGACAAAAATAAAAAACTTTTTACACTGAATTAAATTCTTTAACTGTATATTTTAAAATTCAAATCCTGTTATTATTTCACATGCAATGTATCACAATGTGGCCGTCACTACTTAAAGTAATTTTAGTCTCTAAATATATATTATATTATCAATTTAGTCTTTTTTTTAAATTTTGGATTGTGATTGTTTGATTTACATTTTTAGAAACTTTAAAAAAAATTAAATTGAAAGGCTAATCTGATAACATTTTACAAATTCAAGAACTAAAGTGATCCTATTAACACATTTACAATTGGTAATTCGATCATAGTTTATTATCTGACACACTCATTTATATTAAAATAGTCTCTTTAAAAAATGTAATATTTTAAATAAGAAAATATATCTTAGTTTTAAATTCTCTAGAAGGAAGAGGCACTACTTTAATCTTAAGTTTAACATCAAAACCCGCTGCGACAGAGTTCACAATTTCACATTACTTGTTTGAAAAGAAAGAATTGTGACAGACAGAAAGTTGAATTTCCTCCGAGACCATAAATAGAAATACAAACGATAAATAGGTAGAAAATTGATCATAAAACATTCCTTCTAAGATCTCACTCATTATTGTTGAAATCAAGACACGCTTCCTTCAACAAACAAGTAAAACACAATCATGACATGTTCCGGGAACAATAACAATGGAATCCTGCTGGATCTGTTGCCAAAATCAAAACGCCTCTAAAAAAAGGTGCAAAGAAAAACCCTCATTCAACACATTACACCTACAAATCAAGCTTGTTAAGCAACCAATCCGTGATACACCTTCTGTAACTTTACATTTTAGGCAATATTTTGACAAATTCAAGTCCGGCATTCGCAATTTAATTCATGAATTTATCAAATTAAGCATCACATTTTTGAGAAAAAAAGTATCCAAAGTAAATGTCATATTTAACTTTTTAACATGATATTAATTACTTTTTTACTAATATCCCCAATAAATATCATTATAGAGTTTCAATTTAATATTAATACTAAAACTAATTTTGTAAAATTATCACTTTTATTTACTTATTAACTTTTCTTAGTACATGTAAGATAATCTAAATCTGACACTTATTTTGAAACGAAAAAAATCCTACTTTTGCATCTCACTCTAATACCTACAAAGATATTAAGACAATAAAAAATCTTATTCCACGAAGGTCTACATAAATCACAATGCCATAGAGTTCAATTAAAAACCAAAAAGATATATACGTGAGATTTATAAATTTAAAAGACTAAGTAACTACTCTAAATAAATAAATACAAAAACTAAACTGCCAGTGAAGGATAATTTTTAGGAATAAGTAGGCTATACTTCAACAAGGAGTTTATATAGTAAGAAAGGTACATCCTTGGTAAAAGCATAAAGCAAAGCTAATCTAATGGCACACACAACCATGAGTTCATGAAATCCAGTCATTAGTTACATTCGTTGTTGGTGTGACAATATCTTAGTAAAGTACTCAAAATATAAATTAATAGATATAATAAAGTATCTAAATGATGGTTCCCCCCATCAGACAAAAGACCAGTTCATGAATACGAAGGCAAGGCAGTGATTGGAATCATCATCATCGAGAACTTTCCATGCAATGGCCTGCTCATAAGACACTGGTCGATTCATACTTGATACACATATTCCTGCTGGCAGATATGCAAATCCCTGAAATGAAAAAGGACAAATAAGATAAGAGCACTAATTATTGACTAGTACACACTAAAAGGATATATAAGGTGGGTTGGTTGAGGGAGAAGGGAAGGGAGAAAATGTCAGCTTTCGATCCCCTCTGCTAACAAAACAACATTCTAACAAGTAACATTTGCCAATAAAAAAAAGTAAACACTAAAAAGACCAGGACATGAATTTGTTTACAAGTGAATCACCTGTTGCATTATCTTGGAGAACTCAATGCAGAGAACCTTCCTGCCAGCTTCATCAAGAACTTTATCCAGCATTATGTCTTGAAGAGCAACAAGAGTGGTTTCAAGCATGTCAAGTCCAGCTTGGTTTGCAAAGGTGAACACCGGAGATGCCTGCATAATTTTGGCAGTCAAATGCCATACTTGATAGAGTTTATTGGACTAAAAATAAGAAACTTCTGGAAAATTAAAAATTGAGGCAGATTAGGATTATATAGAGGCAGCAAGTGATTTACATCTGTTTTTACAGAACAGCACAATATTGCATCTGGATGGTGCCAAAGTTGTTTCAAGATTGCATCACCAGATGTGGACTCAACGCTGAAAAGCTCTGTGCAGGTGTGGAGCCTGAAAGAAACAATCTTTACCATATCATACCAGCCACAGGAAATAAGATGGTAAAATTTGTGCAATTTGTATCTGAAACTGAGCCTTTTTCAGACAATTACAGGACACAGCTAAAAATTACAAATACAAGGTGAATAACCAAGTTAACAAATACAAGGTAAGTTATTTATACGTACTTTAACTAACCTTGAAGACAACTCAAGACAAGGATATCAAATGATTTAGGAAACTACATTAATCATAACAAAAATAGACTTACAGACAAGATCAATGGAAGAATACAAACCTGTAGCTTCTGCAGATCCATCTTGCTAAGGTAAGAGCCTCTGGTGGACCAGGAAATGACTTTGGCCCCAACTGTGTACTGAGCCTAGAGGGAGCAATTGCCATGGCAACCCTCTGAACAGATCGCACAACATTACGCACATACTGGCGAGCCATAACAGCCACATTGTCCCGCAAATGGTTCTCAAAGGTAAATTGGAATGCAATTGTGAGGACCGACCTAAGGTTGTAGTTATTCGAGTCACTTTCACCAGCTGAGCGGGCATTACCAGATCCTGTTTCCAGTGTTGATGCTAAGTCCAATGTCCTAGTTGAAGCCAAACCATCCTGCAATGCAAAACATACAGAAAAAAGAAATCTAGTTAGTCAATGCATGCTCATATGTAGTAGCATAGCATCTGTAAGAAAGGGTTGGTTTTGCTAAAAGCCCAAATCACTTCATTGAAACAAATGTGAACTAAGACTTCAAGATAGATAATTATTTAGTCAGCCAATTAGACAGCCTAGGTATAAATTGTATAAAAGAAGCACCAAGATATGACAATTATGAATTTTTACAACCTGGATGGTTCATGCTAATTTTAGACCCTCAAACTAAAGATAAAATGAAGTAGTGAAATGGCAATTGAACATAAAAAATAAAAAATAAAAAATCCAACAAAATAACTTCATGACCAATTCCCTTCAAAACTATCAAGCTAATGAGAAATGTCACTAACTGTTTTAGGATCCAATGGTATGATACGGAAACCAGAAGGCAGTAAGAGAGCATCATCTGCAAATGATTCATCAATAGGTGCAAACACAAGCTGTGCACACGCTCCAATTGCATTTTCATCAATTCCACTGCACAGCTGCCACATCAAATTGCATAATAAGGTAAATAAAAATCATTCACAGTAACAGTTACTAGTTACTGCTTAAATAAGATGAGCAGACCAACAACCCGAACACAAAAATAACTTTACCTGCATTAGATACATATCACATGCCCAAGCTACATCATCAGGGGGAAATGCATTACCCTCAATACGAACTACCTCCAAGAACTGCATCATTGCAGTGGGTGGAAAATGAGCATATAAAAAAATAGGAATTATAAAATGAAGTTCATCAATCATTCACTGAAAAAGATTAATACCTCCTCATGCTCAATAGTATGAGCAAGTGGTATAATGACATGGCTGCTTGGGAAACCACTAGGTCTTGCACAAGGAACTGCATAAGGACTAGCTTTGAGACATGCAGAAGAGTATGCATCAACTTCATAATTAGCCCACTCTGAACGATGCTCCCTCAGAAAACGAACAAGCAAAGCAGGAGGAACATTCTGCAGACCACCGTTTTATAATTGAGTATAATGAAGATAAACACTCCAAAAATCCAGAAGATTCTAGCAAGTTGGGACATGGGGGAACAAGGAGGAGGAGTTCTTGGAATTGATTGCTGCTACTATACTAGAGTCACATAGATTGGTCTGAGAAGTACCTGTAGCAGCATTGATGCCTTGGCACACATGACCCCACCTCCAAATGCTGGAAGCATTGATGTATTGTAATGGGAACCGAAAAACTTGTTGGGAGACGAGTTTATGGCTATGGTCACATCTTCCACCCCATCATTACCCATCAGTGACCAACCATCATCCACAAACCCGTTGACAGCATCATTGAACCCTCTAAATCAAATTTTAAAAAATTATTAGTCAGCAGGGATTGATGAAGACAAAGTGATTAATCAAATGTCCAACTATGCAACCACCAAATATGAAAGGGCCTTACTTGCAAAGCCTTTGACTAAATGTCCTCAAGACAGCAGGTTGACGACCCCCACCATAATGAACATCTCCACTTGATTCCTGTGCAATTTGTCTTGCATGTCGCAATGCCTGCACAATAATATTTGAAATTTAAATCACAACTTTTGGCATGGTGAAACATATAATGCAGTGTTAGAAGAAATCTCACAGCAGTAGTCAATTTCTGAGCCAAGAATTTTGGTGATTCATAGAGGGGTCTAAGTACTTCAGGAACACTCCAAACCTACATCAAAAACAAAATTAATATACTTAGGAAGAAGAAGTTCAAATATATGGAAATTTAAAAAATGATTTGAATAGCATAATCTTCCTTACATCTAAATCCACATGATCAACAATGTGAATGATAGATCCACCACCCTCACAGGATCTAATTAGATAGCCACTGGGAAGCATTTCAGCTCGTATGAAGTTTGAAGCAGCTGGCCCTGTGGGGCCACCAGTTGAAGAAGTCAAGGACCTCTCACAAATCTGCAAGGCAAAAAAAAAAAAAATAGCCATTCTGTCGAGACAAACTCTTCCTAAGAAAGAAGCCACATCCTAAATCAAGAAAAAGACAACAATCAAGATTCCACTCAGTACCACAAGACTTCCATCTTCCAAACTAGTAGTGTATCTCAGAGTCCAGAAGTCTCTTGCAGCTGCCAATGTTGTTGGTGCATATGTCTGGAAAAAAAATCAAATTTAAATATCAAGAAAAAAACAGAGGAATAATTAAAAAATAATTTAAACTACAGTTCAACTTTTTTCTTTTTGCATAAAATAATCAGTAGACCTGCATGTACATAAGCTCTATTGTGCCCCCATTCCCTGCGGAGACTACACTCAATACATTGAGGCATCGACAGTCACGATACCATGATGGACGATCTTTGAGAATCTCGGCAACCTGAGATGATGTGGAAAGCAATTAGTTCAATAAAACAAGGTTTCATTGTTCAGCAATGAATAAGCTTCATTACAGCATAATACCTTTGTGGGCTCTAGGCTCACAAGGCCACAGGCTCTTGCCGCTACGCCACTACAGTTGCGGGAAACAGCAACAATTCCAATAGAATCCGGACCAGGCTACATTAAGACAGAAAAAATGAGGCAAAATATAATTATACCAATATATTTATGCAAGCAATGACCATGAAGAAGTAGGTCATACCTTCATCCCAATCATCTGGACCCAGTTGACAGCAGTTCCAGTAGCTTTGGAAAGGAACTCCACTAGGGTCTCCTGAGCAATAGCAAGAAGACTGGCAGAATAAAGAATTAGAGACCCGTAATGATGGTGAATGAGTATATATTAATTAAACAAATTTGTTTGCATAATGAAGTTACTTACCCAGCTGGGTTGTTGGCATCCCACTGGGGATGCTGAGTTTTGGGGTTTTGCGGTTGGTGTTGACCACTCACTACCACAGACTCACAGCTATTGTCAGTAGTAGTAGTAGTAGTAGCAGATGCCTGTTAAGAAACCAGTAAATGAGATTCTTCAATAACAATAAAATAGTACACTACACATATTCTTGTATATAGATAGAATGGTACACCAATGAACATTCAGAATGATAATTGAGAAGAGCAATTGCTCAAAGGTTAAGTTACTCACAGTATGTATTTGTTGTTTCATGAATCCATTATCATAAACCAACTGTGAGACCTGCTTCTGCAGTCGGTCGTTCTCTTCCATTAACAACTTGTTCATTGAAGACAGCTTTCTATTCACTGTCTGCAGACGAGAGGCTTCCTTCCGCTGCTTTTCACGACATCTACAGAAGAAAATTGGCAGAGTATAAGGCAGGTAGAGTAGGTCATCTTTCCCATACAATTTACCATAACATTGTATGATAGTCATTCATTATTCATTTCACTCTTTGAAGTTTCCCACTTTACTTTTGGACAAGTCCCTTACACTATCAGACCAAGACTATTATACATGTTAATATCCTTAACAAGAATTACATACTAAATTAAAATACCTACCATCAGACCAAGACTAAAACTTGTTTTAATCAGTCAATGCAGAATTGCAGATAAAAGGTTAGAAACATGATATATGCATGTTGATTTAATAAAAAAAAATATTAATGCATGGACAAGGTGAAAAAATTAGTTCGAGCAAAGTTTAGAGTGTAGAACAAAACATAATCTCCTCTCTTCCGTAATTCAAAAGGAGAAAATATTAGAGACATGAAAAAAAAAATCTTTAAAGAGGAAAAATGAAAGAAAAAAAAAGCTAAAGTTGAAAACTGATTAATCTAGTGGGAAAAGTCATTAAAATCAGCTGTCATTATCCTTCATCTTATCTATGACCAATCCCAAAACAAAAGGCAAATGATCATATGAGCATTTCTGTTAAAGCATCTTACACAGAAACATCAGAAAATGATCTAAAACAAAAATGATGAAGGTCGGAGGAAAGCAGATGAAAAAAACTCATCAGCAAAAATGAACAGCCAGCTGTCATTATCTCCCATTTAATCAACTCCAGAAGAGAAACTCCTTTTCAGAGGAAATAAATAAATAAAAACGATCGATCTTAACTAGTTAGATAACCACAAGGAAAATGACAAAAATGAAGTAACTTTCCCAGTAGATCTTCCTTTCAAGAGGGATGACTTTCTCTTTTTTCTCTAAAATTGAACCCAGATAGCACATTTAAAAAAAAATGCAAATAATGAAAAACCACTTTATGACATTCTACTTTTGAAAAGGAAAAAAAAAAACCCTGAATAACAAATATACTACACCAAAAAACTCAACTTTACAAAGAGAAAGAAGCTCAGAAACACCCTTTGAGCATCCTCAACCATAGAACACACACACACACACACACAAAACATGACAAAAACAGTTTTTTTATGATGTGGCAATGTTGAAACCAAACAATGATATGCATGTTTTGGTTCTCTTCTTCCCTACCTGCGATTCTGGAACCACACTTTGATCTGCTTTGTTTCAATGTTAGCAAGGAGTGGACACTCCCTAATGATTTGTTGCCTTCTGGAAGAACTAGGCTTTGGACATTCAACATACACCCTCTCCAAAGCCTCCACCTGTTCAGGTGTGTACCTCACATACTTGCCACAATCCATGAGCAGCTTGTTTGATGCTGAATCTCTCTGCTGACTCTGCATACAAAGTGCCATAACAACAAAACAAAAAAAACGTTTTTTTTGGGGTTCAAAAAGACAACACTTGTTTTGTGTAGTCCTCTTCTTCCTTGCCCTCTCCCCCAAGAGAGCCTCCACACTCCTTCATCAGATCATGCTCCCTCAAAATCCAAACTTTGAACAAAGTTTCAAGAGTTAAGGTAAAAGGGTTGTTGCTGCTGTGAGTGAGTGAGCTTTTTATCTTGAGACACACCACAGAAAGAGATGGAACAAAGCACTCTTTTTTCCTTCTGTGGAACGGTGAATGCAAACACGAAAAAATAAACGGGCACTGCAAAATGAAAGGGGCTGATTGGAACAGTGGTGGCTCCTTAAATTTACTTGGATTTTTTCTGCAAAACCGCTCTCTCTCTCTTTCTCTCTGATACTCTGTGATGCCAAAATGAAAAGCAACAATTTCTTTTTTTTATCAAAAAGAGAGAGAATAGCAAATGAAAGGACATGGAGCTTATTTTTAGGCCCTGCCAACAAAAGCACAGCAGAATCAAAAACAGACTTTTTTTTACTAATGATTACACGATTTAATTGTAATTTAGTAATTTACGTCGGTGAAAAATTTATATGGTTTGGTTTCATTTATTTTGATAAAAAAAAAAACTATCATTTGTCTTTTTTTTAATAACATCATCTGTCTTTTTTACTTATCGAAATTTCTTTTGAAAAATAGTATACGATGGATCCTTTGCATTTTATCAGCTGGAGCTTTTAAACTAAAGATCTCATTGTAAATATTCTCTTACTTTTTTATTAAATTAATTAATGGGTGTTTAATAAATATATTTGTGTAAATAAAATCATTAATATTGGAGTAAATTATACATATTTCCCATGAAATTTAAGGAAATTGTATATGTTTTTATTTTTATTTGTAAAACTTGTACATTTTTCTTCTTAGAAAATTACACATGTTTTAATTTTACTTTGTAAATCTATATAAATCCTTTAAATATTATTTAAATATTTGATAGTAACAAGTTATATGTGTATTTGTAATTTTGATTAAAAAAGTTAAAATATATTTTTGTCTTCATAAATATGAAATATTTGAAATCTGTCTCTAAAAAAAAAATTATCTATTGTTCGTTGTTACAAAATTTAAATCTGTTATTTTTTATCCTAGAATTAAGTTTTAATACATCCAAAGTTACATGTATGTTTATTATAGAAACGGTAAGTTTTCAGGTTTGGATATAACTTCGGACATATAATCCATGTAGAAAAGTAAAAAATCTAACATTTTCAATAACAACATACACATAGGATCAAATATACCCGAACTTAGCTCTAGAAAAAAAAATAACAAATCTAATTTTTTTTAAATGATGAAAAATAGACAAAAAAATTATAATTACATATTTTGAACATTTTCATATTTATAAAGACAATAAACATATTTTAACCTTCTTTTAATCAACATTGTCAATACACATGATTTGTTGTTGTCAAATGCTTAAACAATATTTTGAAAATTTATGTAGGTTTTTAAAACAAAAGGAATATATATATAAGTTCTTTAAATTTTAGGGGACATATGTAATTTTTTAAAAATCTCATAAGAAATATATGTAGATTTTTTAAAAGGAGTGAAGACATATGTAATATTTTCAAATCTCAAGAGAGGATGTGTAATTTATCCATAATATTTTTTCTTCAAGCAAACATACTACTACATTGAAAATACAAATAGTATAGTTTTTGGTTTTCCCAAGGTCTCTTACTTCAAAGATAATCATGTTGAAAACAAGATTGAATACTATACATGAATACTCCCCCCATCAAGTATTTAAACATTAATTCACTAAGAGAATAACTACTTCCCCCGAACCCAACTCCATTCGTATACAAACAATATTTTAATCCTTATATATTATCATTATAAAATCAGTAAAGCAACCAACAACACTTCTTAAATTAATACACCAAAGTGAAAAGAAACTAGAACCTTTCCTAGAATATGTCAAGAACTACTTCCAAAAGTAAAACCTGACCTAGAAATAAAACAATTAATGTAATAGACAATATAGAAGGAGTCTTGTAAATATAATAGCCAAAAATTTACTAAGATGTTTTTGTAAAAAGTAATAATAAGATATTGAGATACTAATAATTTCTGATAAATTAGAAATCATTTTTTTATTTGTAAAAATAAAAATACTTATTCACGTATTGTATTTAGTTAACTGAATTAGATTGTTTACCTAATAAATCAATTTTATTAAGTTAAATTATGGTTTTCAAATTATATTTAAAGATGATAGGGGTTTTCCTCCCTCTTGATGATTGTTTATTACTATTTAGTCTGTATTACTTTTGTAATAAAATTAAAATAGAATTAGAGGGGGAAAATAGTATATCACACATCTATAATGAGGAAGCCTTTTGGCTAAAAAATGCTTAATTAATAATCTATCTCCTCTTTGAGCAAGACAAAGATATTGGTGGAAGTACATTTTGTCTGTGGATCAATTAAAGGAATGCTTGGTACAATATTCACTAATTCATTATTTCAAAACGTTAGGTGGCAAGTATTAATTCAAAATGTGAATTTAAAAGAAATAAAAAAAAAACAGATGGTGGAAACAATTTGGGTATAGGGTTAATCCGTTGGATAACACTATTTCATTTCATGACAAATGGTTTGAAATTCAATGTTGATGGGTTGTGATGCATGCATGAGTGGGGGGCATGTGATGCATGTAGTATAATGCATGTGCATAGATGAGAGAGAGATGGGGATGTAGACATGGTACGTTAGGCGTGAAGGGAGTTAGCAGACAGGAAGATATGGCCAAGCGTTTTGTGTGCTGGTTGTTGCAGAGTGTGGTGTAGGGTGTAAAGGTTCCAGGTTCGCAAACTTTGACCTAAAACAGCATCTCGCGGTTAAGGGAATAACGTAATTGCACGTACATCTGCCACAACAACAACATGTATTAAAATAAATAGTAGTACAGTTTTTTGTAATGTCAAAAACCATATTGATTAGTAAGACTAATTTTAAGAATTAGATTTACATTTTGCTTTTAGTCTTCCTTTTAATCACTTGAACATTGCAATGAATACCTTTTAACTTGGCCCATTTACGAGGATTTGAAATTGGAAAATGATAAAGAATACGAAAACAAACTAGACAAATTAAAGAGTACAAATTGAATTCATACAATTTGACGGGTAATTTCTTTTTTTTTCATTTTAACTCATCTATACGTGTGATTTATACACATCATGATTGGTTAAAGTACCTATTTGTGACATTTTGGTATTAGCAAATTCGTACGAAATACTAGCAGCATCTTTGTTTGAAAATTCGTTCGGTGCCAACTCCCACGTTACGTACGTGATTGAGTGAGGAATGCCTTGGCCAGAATGAAATGTTAGAGCATTGTATGGGGTTGGAAGATTTCTTGAATCTGGACCACAATAAAAGTTTATATGTTTCATATCCAAAGAGAATAACAGGACAAAAGTTAAAAAAAAAAGTTACACTGTAAATAAAAAATTGTAGTAATAAATATAATTTTAAGAATAATTATTATAAAAATCAATAAAATTATCTTATGTAATAATTTGTAATTGAATAGATGCATGGCTTTGCATGATTGCATCCTTCTGGATAAATCAATTTGCGCCTATAACTTCTTGGAAGAGGAGGAGTTTTAGGACAGAGTGGGGGTTGGGTCCACTGAAATCTCCTTTTCATATATAGTATAATACATTAATTTCTTAACAGAAAAACAAATATAAATTAAGGTAGAGATCCCCTTCAAGTCCCAAGGGGGGGACCTAAGGGTTTTTTGTTCCTTGGTGGACGATGGGTGATGATCTATTTCTTGACATGCACCAAAAGAGTGTCCTAGACTTTTGGGTGATGAGTAATGATCTATTTTCTTTACAAGACCCCTCCCACCAACTTTCTCAATTAATCTAGAGTGTCTTTACTTTCATTTTAAACTTTTCCTGAATCTCACTCTTGTTCTTGAGGTGTCAAAGGGATCCATGCAAGAGAAGAAACATGTAAGGTTGATATACAGAGAAATTGGATAGAGTTTTTTACTCTCTTTTTGTGTGACATTGCACCTATATTAGAAGCTTGGATTGGAAAGCCTATGATGAGATACTTAATTGGAAGGAAATATAAAGATGGAAAGAAGTGTGAAAGGGTATGTCGACAGTTATGAGTCTGAAAAATCCTGTGACAATAAAAGGAAGCCCCGCGATTATATATTGGTTGTTTATGTAATGTCACTGCAATTAATTATAACAAGATATCATTTATTATTGTCATGGTTAGTTGCGGTATTTAACAAATTAAATCCTGTGAATTTAAATGGCAAGTTATACTCGGATGTGTTTATTTACCCGACATAATATCGATTAACAATTAAGTTCCCAACTTGGCTGTCTTGTATCAGGAATTCAACCTGCATAAATTGATTCATTCTTTTACCTTTATAGATATTTTTAGAATATTAATTACAAAATTAAAATAAAAAATATTTATTATAAAAACCATAAAAGAGTATAAAAAAGTTATAAATAACATAATTTTATACCTTTCAATAAAAATATTTTTCTTTTTAATTTTTGAACGAATATCACAAATAAGACTTTGGTATTTGCTTAGATTTATTTATCCATTTTTCATGGGTGGGTCATAAAAGAAGCTCAGGTGAATATAATAAAAGAGAGAGAAGAAGAAGAAAACTCATGTGAGGAGCTCTAACGATGAAAAATGAAAATAAAAAATATTATGTTGAGATGGACAAAATTCATTCCAATAGTTGATTAATTTAGTCATTCATTATTAGAAAATAAATATATTTTAATTCCTTATATTTTAATTCAGATCTTACTCTTTGTATTTCAAAATTAGTAAAGTGATCCTTGCCGTCCTTATATTTTTAATCTTACTATTTGTATTTCAAAATTAATAAAAGTGATCCTTCCATTTCTGAAAAATTGTGAAATTAAACTTTCACTCATAATGTCATTAAAATTATTTATTGGCTAGCTACAATTAACATGACAGTCACATGGTTGTCACGCATAACATAGCTACCATGTACATAAAAAAAAACTATTTAAAAATGTGAGAATCAAATTCATCAATTTTAAGAAATAAGGATGTAGATAAAATTGACTAAAAATACATATCTCCCAAAATTTAATAAAAAAATAATAAATTTATCTCCTTAACTAACCATTTTTATTTTTGGAAATCCTATTGGCCAAGTTAATTGTATTAATATTATAATTACATAATTTAACTGTTATATATAATAAGTATCTTACATTTTTAATAATTATAATAAAATTAACTTAGCCAATTGATTTTCACATAAAAAAAAAGAGGTCTTCAGCGAATTTTATTCTATTCAATTGTATTTTTAGGTAAAATGCGTTTTAGAATCCCTCTAATTTCAGTCAACTTGATCTTAGTCTTGTATCTTAAAATTGATTAATTTGGTGGCCATATTTCTGAGAAGACATATTAAATGTGTATCTCTTATAGTGGTGTTGGTAGTGCAACACAGAGCGCCTAGAATTTGATGTTTGTTTGGAATAGTTTTACTCTGGGTGTTGGCTATGTTGAAAACTCCCTGAAATGGTTAGGCCTCGTGGAGATATGATATATGTATAGGTTGGGTAAAATTTAATTTGACTTGACACATTTTTATACTCAATAAAAAATTCATTTACTTCAAATTTGTGGATCTTAATGTTTGGGATGAAGAATAATGTAATATTAACACACACTAGCTTGATAATATCATCCATAATTTAACTAGAATGTTTATAAAGAAAAACTCAGGATTGAAAATTAATCATGCAAGTCCTCTGGACTGAAATGTATTTTATATATATATATATATATATATATATATATATATATATATATATATATTATAGTATACTACTCAATTATTGCTGGAATCAAGTCAAGCCGCCAAGACAAGTATTCATAATCTTCAGAATTTGGAATGCGCTTATAATAGTGAATCATCAGAAAAAATTGATGCTATTTGAAGAATGGTATAACGTACCAGCAAAATAATAGGAATAATAATGAGTAGGTAATGTAAGGTTCATTCAACGATCAGTATCAATTCATATGTGAACAAAAGGTTATAAATCTAAATTTTTCATGTTCTTGGTAATTCAAAATCTGGGTCACAAATAATTAAGAAGTTGTTGAAGTCAAAAGCATTATTATTGTATTTCTGAATAAGATTCCCAAACATGATTTTATCGGTACTCACTTTTGGTAATTCTTACAAACTTTGACTCCGTCAATTTCCAAATTTTGTTATACAATGATAAAAGAAAAATACAAGAAGGCTGATATACATATATTAATAATAAAAAATATATTTTTTGATGAGTCTAAAATAAGAATTTGAACTGCTTTATCCTTGGACCGAGCCTGAGGCTGATTGTAAAAGTGCTGCTTGTCCATGATAGGGAAATGCTTTTATTGATTGATTAGTTCTAATCCATATATGATGTGCCTCTTTTGCTACATTATATTATACCACAATTTAAAGGAGCTCTACTTAAATCCTAAATGCTATGGACTTTTTTATTTTTTGAAAGGTAATGTTATGGGCTATGATTAGAGGGCTTAGTGTAAGTCTATAATAATTTGACTGTTTTTCCGTGTAACCTTTTAGCAGCATTATTAATGATGAGAATAGAATCATATTCATAGGTGGACAAGGGCAAATAACAAGGGGACACTGCTAGGATCCGTATAAGCCCAACTTGAAAGTTTTTTTTTTAAAAAAATATGTGTTACTAATTAATTTAAAATTAATGACCCAAATAAGAATCAAACCGGTTTTATATCACCTTTTAATTCGAATTAGCAAAAGCAATGTCTCCTTGCATAATATGGATTTCAAACATCCATAATCTGGATGTGAATGAGTCGAATTACTTATCCCTCGGTCTGTAACTTTTAAGTTATTAACATCACATTTTAACCAATTGAGCTAATAAACAAATTATGTTATAAAATAAATAATGTTGTTATACATAACACTAAACTTTTTAATGTGTATTTAATGCGCATGTAAATTTAAATAATAAATTTTGTGATAATTAATTTTGATATAACTCATACGAATTATTTAATCCGTATGAGCTAAAAAAATACTTACAGATCACGTAATTCGTAAGTGTTTTTTTAATTTATTAATATATTAAATTATTTAATAGTAAATATATTTTATTTATAAAAAAGTATACAGATTAAATAATTTGTATAAGTTATATCAAAATTAATTGTCACAAAATTTATTATTTAAATTTACATGTACATTAAATATACATTAGAAAGCTTAGTGTTATATATAATAATATTATTTATTTTATAACATAATTGGTCTATTAACTTAGTTGGTTAGGACGTAATGTCAATAATCTGAAAGTGATAAGTTCAATTCTTACTTAGGGGATAAAATGAGAAATTTGTGAAATTATTGGATGTAATAACAATTTCACTAAGTTACGTGTAGTGGTGTGCCCATAACAACGATGACTAAGAAGTTTTCTTTGATCCAACAACCTCTGCTAAATAAGAAAACAAAAACCACGCAGTTTTTTTTTTTGTAACAGTAAGACAAATACTAAATGATTGCTGGCTAGATTCACTTGACAATCAGATACTTGCAACTAAAAGATGCCAGCAATTCCCTTTTGAACTTTGAGGTCCCTCGTGGTTAGCAAATAATTGACGAATATGGTTAGTAATGACGGCAAAGAATAATTTCTCTATCCATTTCCTTCGGCTTTAATACTTCTTATGAATAATAAAGAAAGAAAAATATTTAAATTAAAATAAAGAAATGAAGATGTTAAACCCAAATTAATTTTTGAAAAATTTTCCTTTTTTTTTCTAATCAAGCAAGGATAAAACATTTTTTACAAATTTCAAATCCCATTTTTGAATGTCACATCATTATATCAACTCACATAATCTCTAACACGTCATTATAAAATTGATTATAAATTAGATTTAATTAATTATAAAGGTATGGAGATTTGATTTGAACAATTGAAATGATAGGATTAAAGCCTCTCATTCATTAAATTACCTATCAATAACTCAATTAAGCATAAAATCTATATATCTAGAGTGATTTCTGTTGGAACATTTACTCGTACCAAAATAAACTCCAAACCTTGTATTAATTAAGAAATTCTGACATTATGTGATTCGATCATATTCTCCATAATGTGATACGTTGGGCTTTGCTAGGCTCTGTCATCCATTGATGATCTTACCTTAAATAAAATTGTCTTCCATAAAGGACATCAAAAACCTCACATTGCATTTCAGTCCATTTGCAGAACTTGGAAAGCTAAATCATGCTTAATTAAATGTCAATAGACAAGCATTGTTAATTATCATAAAGAGAAATCTAAGAATGCAGCAACATGCTAGAGATTAGAAAAAAAACAAAGAGGAAAAGAAAGGAATAAAATGGGAGACAAAAGAAAGCCTTTTAGCCAATAGTAAATATAAAGATACCATCGAGTTGCAAACCACATTCTGGGCCAATCAAACTAGGCACATTATCATATTCAGGAATTGCTCAGCAAACAGGTTTCAATGTATAACCAATAAACAGAAGTTATAAAGCAAAGAAATCAGCAATAACAGCATAATCTGACATCAACATTATTCAAATAGATGCTAACAAAATTTATGAATCAATTTCTTGTAGGTTCCATCTCAATTGCAGTACAATTTTCAGGCACATAAAAGCACTAATATAGCAGGAATTCAATAGTCTAGACGAAACTAAGAAAAAAAAACTCATTATAATAAGACAGTAACGAAAAGAAGCAACATGATATGATAAACTCGTAGTCTACTTTTCCTTGCTGGCAACGCAAACAAAAAGACACAATCTAGTAGATAGAATAATTCTCACTAGCCCCAGGCCAGAAGTTTTTGTAGATAGCCTTGGCAATCGGAAGAATAGCAATAAGGGCAATCTGAAGCTGGTCTGAGCTACTTGTTCTCACAGAGATCTGTCCACTGAGCTTGTTGTTCAATCCAGCGCGAACAGCCACCTTATAACCTCGTCCAACAGAAAATTGGGACTGAAGATTAGCCCCCAAAGCCAGGTCTCCTCTCCACTTCACAAGAGAAAGGCTCAGTGAAGACTGGTCCTGGCCAATTGGAAAATCTGCCTCTCTAAGCCGCACTTCAACATTGGCACCATAAGCAGAATCAGTTTGAGACTTCACAACCCCTGTGCTACCTACTAATACCACGCGTTTCCCGACAGCAATCTGATCCTCAACTTTCAGCCCAGTAGACACATTTTCACCAAAAAATGTCACAGACACACCAGCAGAAGTTTTATTTCTTTTGAAATTTTTTAATTTGGTCTCTCCTCTAACAATGTAAGCTAGCTGCTTTCCAATGTTTTGAATGTCAAAGCCTGCCATGGCTGATCCGTTCTCTCCAAGTTTTGCAGCAACTGAGGAATCCAAGTGCATGCTGAAGTCTTTCTTATCCTTTGTTACCTGAACAGTAACAGCTGCTGGGAATTTATTGATGATGGCTAGACTCTGTTCAATGTTTACACCATCATAACCACAATCATGATCCCACCCATGGCTGTCTAAGACTGGCCTTGTCAGGAGCTGAGAAGTTGGCTCTAAGAAACGGTATCTATAGGCTGGATTGTCACTGTCAAAGGATGGTGGCAGGGCCATATCAGGCAATGGAACTGGCACTGCTGCTGGACTTCCATTCTCTTGATCATCTTCTTCCGTGTAACCATAGTCATTTTCTTTAGTGTTACCTTTTTTCTTCATCTCTCTCATCCTTCTCAACTCCTCTCTCCATTGCTTTTTCTGTAGAAGTTTCACCCGATAATCGTACTCCTCAAAATATGCTTTCTGCTGCTCTTTAGTAAGCTTAGCAACCTGAGATTTCTTCATAGGCTTAAATGGTGGGAGCTGGTCATACTCATCCTCATCTTCATCTAGATCAGAATCAGATAAATCAGCCATTTCAATATCAGAATCACCATTGTCAGCCCCACCCTGATCAGCAGGGAGTTTTGGGTAGGTACGTGTCTGCAATAACCAAGACAACAAGTATGGAAGTGGTGGGGAGCGAGGACGAAAACCAAACAGCCTGCGCTGGTCAAATGGTGATTCTTGAGTTTTTGAAACGTTACTGGCTTCAGAAAGAATCTTCATTGAGTAGCATAAGAGCAACAAGAGAGGCCTCCAACTTTGACCATTAGGAAGCACCTTCTGGCCATCTCTATTTTTCCGACAAGAAGGATGATTTTCAACAAGAGAAACTGGATTCATTAAGCTCGGATTCATAAGACGTAGGTCCCCAACAGCTTGTCCAATGGTTTGTTGAACTATGTGAGATCTTTGAGCAACAAATACATCATAACTCAATGGGGCACCTGATGGCCCGTCTGGAGGAGCAGAGGCAGCATGGGTCAGAGTGACTATGACATTTCGCCATATTGATGAACCCAGGACACTGGTAATTGATCTTAACATTGGCAGATCATTCATATCTCTAGTTTGCAGGTCCAGGCGATCCACGTACAGCACAATATCAGGGGGAGATTTTTTAGTCAATTTCTTCACCGCGGACAGGACTTTTGTATTGAAATTTTGTTCAAATGCAGAGGACTTGAGGCCTGGTGTGTCAAAAATCCTTATCTTCACTCCATCAACCACCCCAACAATTTCTGTCACAGCAGTAGTAGCAGGACCACAAGCATTAATGCTGGTCTTCGTCTCACCAAAAATTGAATTGATCGTAGCACTCTTGCCCACACCTGCTTTCCCAAGAACCAGAATATTTACAGAAAAATCAAAATTATCTCTTGCCTCAGCTTCAAGCTGGGAAGCAGTCTCCTTTGCAGACTCTACGCTAAACATTTGACCACTTTGCCTCCCCGCAACATGTGTCATCCGGTACAGTACCTGAGCTGCTATTGATTCTTCGGTAGTAAAACCCAGCCTATGAACCAGTCTCAAGTATTTGACCCTAATTTCATGCAATTTCTCCAGTTTCTTTTTCTCCTCTTCGCTCAAATTGCTATCAGAAATGGCACTAGCTCTACTAATGGAAGGAGTAAAAAGACTCGGACGAGTTTGCCTCATGGCAGGTTTACCTGAGGAGAGCGATGATCCCAAACCAGCAGGGCGCTCAACAGAGAAAAGCCTGGACCCATCTTGAGAGGTTATTGTGATACTGCCGCCATCCTGGTCCGCACCAGACGCCGCTTTCAAAAGAGCCGCCAATGTAGCAGTATCAAACAGCTCCTTGCCATCTCCTTCATCATCAGTCTCCTCTTCTTCATCCGAATCGCTAACAATCTGGCCATCATCCCGGGAACTCCCGCTGGCACGTGATTGCTGTAATTCCAAATCCTCCAGGAACTTATTGGCAGCATCCGTGCTTCCAAACACCACTCCATCACCCTTCTCATCCGACACCGAACCATTAATCTCCCTGTCACCATTGGCACCAATCTCCTCCACCTCCTCCACATGGCTCCCAATTTTCCCATCCAATTCCGAATCATCAATCTCCCTGTCACCATGATGACCAACCTCCTCCTCCACACGGCTCCCATTTTCTCCCTCAACAACATCACCCTCCATCTTTACCTCATCTTTCTCAACAAACTCCGAACCTCCACCACCTTCCTCGGGAGGAACAACAATGTCACTCTTCAACCCATCTCCATCATCTCCATTCTCACCAGACACATCATCCCCACCAACGACAACACCTTCAGCACCCGATTGACCATCACCCCCATCAACAAGCTTATCAACAACCTCCTCCTCACCCTTCTCAATGGGCTCAAAACCATTATCCAGACTCACCCCACGACTCTCCGGCTCTTCTAGCCCTTTAATCTCAGACTCATCAACCCCCAGCTCATCCCCAACAACAGCAACCCCAGACCCCAACACATTAACCTCGACGCTATCAACAACAGCATCTACACCACCACCATCGTCCTTTTCAACATCAACACCCTCACTCTTCTCATCCACCACAGAATCCGAATTGTCGGTCCCACCGTCGTTAACTTTCTCCTCCACCTCCTTCTCTTTCGCCTCTTCCTCATTCAATTCAACAGCAGCAGCCTCAAACCCTTTATCAGTACCACTCAGTTCGACTCCATTCTCCACGGCAACAACACCACTCTGAATCTCTTTAATATCATCATCACCGCCAGAAGCCTCCACAAAGACCTCGTTACTATCGCTAAAATCCCCCTCCTTCATTGCCTGCCCCGATTCCTCTTTCTCGCCGCCTTCCTCCAAAACGACATCGTTCGCAACCTCAACGACGTCGTCCGCGCCCTCAACAACGGAACCGTCTTCATCATCGTCCCCGGACACCTTCGCAACGGGCCTGTGGGCATCGTCGGGAGGAGAATCGAGGACGGGCTCAGAAGAGTTGACGAGAAGGGGGCGGGAGGGTTGGGCCTCCAAAGCGCCATCTTCAGCGCTTACGAAGCCATGGTGGTTCTCAGAGTCGGAAGCGGGAGGGAGAGAGGGCGATTGGTCAGAGAGGAGAACAGAGGTTTGGGGAAGAGAAGGGTCGGAAGAAGAAGAAGAATCCATTGGAATGAATTTAGAGATAAGGTTTTAGGATTGGATGAGGCGCAGCGAAAGGGTTTTAAGCTCTCTCTCTTACGCTACGGACTCAGCCATTCTTATATGTCTATCCATCCATCCATCCAGTAATGTTATCGAATCCCCACTCAGGATCACTGCTACTACTACCATACAACAACGCTTGTCGTCCAAACCCTTTTTTTTTTTTCTTTCTTTACTTTTATTCTAGCTAAATAATCAAAAATTTAAATTTAATTCTTCAATGTATAAAAATATAATAAATTAACTTTCTACATAATTTAATTACATATTCATCCTAAATTTAATAATTTAATATTAAATTAATCTCCAAAAATACACCTTATTATCAAACTAGTATTTCACCTTTACAATTTGATAACAAAATAATCTTATAAATTTAATTATAAGATTAATTTATCATATTTTTTACACGTTTAAAAATTAATTTTTTATTTTTTATTTTTCAAGAATTTATTTATCATCATCATATTATACTTTTAAAAGTAAATTTAACTATTTAAAATTTTAATTTTTATGGTATGTACACTTATAGTAAAATGATTGGACATAAATAATAAAGGATTAATATATTAAAGTTAATATTAAATTGTATGAATATTATTCGAGTTTAAACTTTTAAAAATAGTAATTTTTAATCAATCTTTATTTATTTTACTATTCAACTCTAAAGTAATCAGGATTTTTTTCCCTCTTGAATTGGACCATTAAGAAAAAAAAAACTAATGCATTTATACCCCACCCGAGTCTTATTTCTATTTATTTATCTCTATATGAACTGTTGGCTTAATTATCTCATCAATCACATAAATCTTTTTTTCCTAAGAAACCTGAATACATAATCTCATGTTCCTCTTAAAAAGAATCATATGTTCACTTTTTTTTATAAAAAAAAATCAAGAATATAGAGATGAGTTGCAAAGAGAGTTTAGAGTTTATTTGGTGGCTAATATACGAAAAGATAGGATAGTTATTTTACAATTGTTGTAAAGGTTTTTTGTTTTGCGCGGATATGATATGACAGATGTATTATCCCTTATCCTATATCTTGTAATAGAAAATAATACATTTTTCTTTGATAATTTCATTTTAAACCAAAATATTGTCACTCATAAAAATATTTTGCGGTCTTCTCCAAACAAAAATATATATAATTTGCGCCTTTTATGATATTTGTTTATTATCCATATATATACACACATAATTTTCATACCTTCACTCTCTCTACTCCCTCGCATTCAATTTTGTTTGAATATTCTCTTTTCATTAATGGTAAACTTTATGATACAAATTATTTTAATGATAACTGATGATAAAAGTTATTTTTTTAATAGTAATAGAAATAATTATGATATAAAATACTTTTGAATTAATGATGACATAAATTACCATTTTTAATCAATTGAATTAGTTATGATTTTATCATAATTAATTTGGTTACTGCTAAAAAAAATTGTATCATAGTTAATTCAATTATTTATTATAAATGTTAACTTCTATCATACCTAATTTAATTTCAATGAAAATAAAAATTATTTGTATCATATTCGATTTCTATTAAAAAGAGAAAGTTATGTCATAATTAATTAGATTTTTTACTACTATTAAAAGGTATGCATTGGCAAACTTGGCATGTGATGTCATGATGATTTTATGATGTACGAGCAACTTCCTTTTGTCTATGAATAAAAAAAAAGTACGAATCAAAAACTTCCTTCTATTTTGAGTTTGTTGCTCCCAGCTTATCTTAGTGGAGTGTCAACTCCTCTTTTATTTTAATGTAATTTCTCTTCTTTGGCCCTGTTGAACTGAAAAAAAGGCATTTTTTTTAAGAAGAGTTATTTTATATCTAAAATTAATTACAGAACATAAATGTGTTTTTGTCGTGTATTGTGCATAACTAAAATGCATTTTCATTTTATATGGAGAATGCATCCCTTAATTTAATGAAAACATTTATATGGAGAATGCATCCCTTAATTTAATGAAAACATGTTTTCATTATGTATAGTGTACACCAAAATTGTATTTCCATCAAAGGTGTATAAAAAATGAGAAATAACAAACAAAGTTTTGGGTGTTAAAAGGAAAAACTAAGGTGGAAAAAGCATTTTCTATAATTGGGTTGCTGCATAAATTATGATATAAAAAACAGTAATGTACTAGACCAAAACGCACGAAATAGCTATTGTGTAGCCGTGTGTGTTTCAATTTCTGATGTGCAATGCAATTATTTAAAAAATAATAATTTAAAATAGTATTAGAAACATAAAATAACATTTTTTTTTTCTGATTCTAGCCGAGATTTCCTACTAATCATGAATGCCCTCTCACAAGTGCTATGACACAAATAAAAGAGTCCTTTATGTTTGGTATATCTTCTGAAAATAGATTCTACAATTCGATTATGAAGTTTTTAGAAGGTCCCTAAACCAAAAAAATTATTTGATAAGAAGGACACTTATAAAATAAGCAAAAAATGCTGCCTTTCAAATACAAGGAAAAAAAAACTTGCAATTATAAGTGGGCTTTACATTATTTAGTTGTTATCACTACCCTAAGGGAGGAGGGGAAGGCCTGGAAGACTTGAAGTTCGATTGAAGTTTTAATAAGAAATATTGGCTAATTGCTGAAAGAAAGTCAATATGAAAGGGAATTGTGTGTCATGCCATTCATACTTTTAATACGAATTTTCTTTCGTACCAAGAAGCATTTTCGAAATAATTATTATGTTTATAAAAATACTAAAAAAATTTATCAATATAAAGACGCGTGAATAAGCTAAAATTATTGCCTTTTCTAGATTAATGTTTTCTTGGATTTGTCCCTTGACCGGTAGTAGTATGTTGTGTTTTGTAGTGTAGTGTAGAAAGGATAACTTAATGGATGGGTTTTCTTATGAAAGGAATTTTGTTGGTATATATGCTCGTGTTGTTATTTTCTGCTTGGTACGTGTTTCTCCTTCCTTCCTCTTATTCCTCATCTTAATTGAAAGGTTAAAATTGGATACTTATTTCCTCAACTGAATATTCATTTTTTTAATGTCCATTTGTTTTTAAATAAATTCTAGGTGTAGTAATATACATCGTCTAACAATAAAAAATAATTTTTGGAGCCCTAGAAATTGGTATCAAAATTAAAAACAAAATGCGAAGTTAAAAATGGAAGATTAGAAAACCCGAAACTAGAATCACACATGGACACCTAGCAAGTCCTCGACAACATTTTCCATCTTTGATGGTGGCTACAAAGGTTGAACACTTGAGAGGGTAAGGGAGAGAGTGAGAGAAAAAAAATATAAAGATGTAAGGTAAGGAGTATTTTAACTCGTAATGCATTACTCAAGCTCAATTGATCAAAACGGTGCCCATAAAAAATAAAATATAATGTCACTCAAGGTTAATATACTCTATACTATTGCCTTTTCACTTCTCAACAAAACTAAAATACTTCTTTAAGTTTACTCACTATATGAAGTCAATGAATTATTCAACAGTTACTACAATCCCCTTAAATATTATAAAAGAATAATATAAATAGTGGAGTAAACATGGTCACAATTGTACTTTGAATCCACAATTCTGTTTATACAAGACCTTTATTATCGCTTGCAATGTGCCTGAAACTTACCCAGCCTAATGACTCATATTACAAACTAGTCCTACTGGCAAGGCCCAGATATTTCCACTGTAACTGGGTAAGTTACAGCAATTTTAGACCAAGGTGGAAGGCTTGAAATTGTAAATTTACACATGATTTAGATTTTAGTGTCAAGAGTTGGTAAATGTACACCTTAACATCTTATGATTGAAATGTGAATTGTATAGCATTTACAGGCCAAGTTATAACTGTGCTAACAGTGGTACCTGGCAGTAAAGGCTATTTTGCATCAGAGTGGGTTGGTAATCTTCCTATAACTATAGATGCCCATGTAAACAAAAAAGTAAAGTTTCAAGTAATGAAATGTACACATTTGTATTGGATATCCATTATAAGAAATGAGTTTCAAGTAATGAAATGCACCGTAGTTTAACTTTGTAAAACAAAGAAAGTACTTTGCACCATAATAAGGAAAATACATTGTTTCATTGTTGTCAAAACTCAAAAGGGCAACAGTCATAATTGAGTACAAATTAGCCACATGACATGTATAACTTATACAGTTATACAATACAGTGTTACTGTCAGTGACATAGGCCTTTTCAGTGGATTTCAGCTTCAGTCATTATGTCAATGAGTATCTACTCTCTAAACACACTTCAAGTGGAACACCAAATACTTCCCTTGCCTCATTGGAGATGAGAACAAGGCATCAACCAGGAAAAGGAAATTCAGCCAAAACCAAAGCAGACACACACAATTAGCAATTGCCAATAGAAATAGAATCAATTAAACTAAGGAACCACCAAAATTATTCACACTCTCTGTCCTGTGGATACATTAAATAGCAAGGTTCTGAAATCACTTACGCAATTTAACATAAATTCATGCAAGGAAATGTAGGGTAGCTTAATTTCGATAGGGTAGAACCAAGCTTTGAACATAATCATCATGGGAGAACAGCGGCACTTTGTCGTTGAAATCTTCAGTACGGACTATTCTATTATCTCTCCGATTATAGAAAATGTATTGGGAACGCGGGTAGTTTGCCAGCAACATGACATCATCATTTTCAAACATACACAAAGGCGCTGCCAATAATTGCCAAGGTGGAAAGAGTTGAACAAGCTCAAAACTCATATTCAGCCACGGAGTCCAAGAGTTTTCAACTCCAAATTCCCTCATTAGCCAAACAACAAAACGGGTTCTGACTTGCTCCTGACCATGATAAAGACACAGGCAACCCTTCAAAACCCCAAGACTAGGGTTATCAGCATGTTCAGAAAGACCACCAGGCAACAACAAATACTTATATGTCTCCATGTTTAGATCATACGAAAAAATTACCAACTGATTCACGGTATCGGTTTCCCAGCGAACTGCTAACCAGTTAAGAGTGCCACTCACAAGCTTTCCATCGCGTCCTCCCCAAAGTGGGAAATCAGGGCAAGTTACAGTTACAGTATTTCTCCAACAAGTGTCAGTGTCACCCAAGCAGTGAACTCTCACCTCCCAATTGTTTGTTTTAATGTCCAAAAGGAGAAGCACCACCTTGTAAGTGTCACTCAAATCATCGTAACCAAACCCAAAGCCAGGATCATGATCCTGGGATGAATGGAAAGTTAAGTGAGACAAATTTAGGGACATGATCCTTGTGGCCGGGTTCCAAAACCGGACCCGGTATTCTATGGATCCATGTCTAACAAGAGAACGAGAATGATAAAGCAAGGAAACCAAGCCATTGCAGGAACCTATGAAAAAGTATCCGGGGTGTAATTGGTGGCAAGCATCATCAACAGTGGATGATGGGTTCTCAAGTAAACCGTGAATAGAACAGGGTCCGATGAATTCGTCAGACAGATTAAGCATGCTATCTCGGCGGCACCTTAATAGGAGGTGGGTGTTTTTGGAAGCCCTTTGATTTTGAAGGTGCAATTTGACGAATGCGGGATGGAAGATGAGGGAATTCCAAGACTTGGAAACGCACCTGAAACGCATCAGAGATTTCACTGGAACCCATGTTAGAATTTCCACTATCAGGTCCTCACTGAGTATCGCTGCCATCTTTGTTAGAATAGAACCCTAGGAGACCGGAACAAATTAGGGGTGGAATTACACATTAGTGCTAGATCTATGCTCTAGCCTATTATGGATTTTATATATATAGATTAGATATAAACAAAGTATTGATGATTTGTTATATTTTATTTGATAACTTGTTTTTCTTGCAAGTATTCTCTCTTGAATGACTAATTTTTTCCATGTTTAGTAGAATTTCAACATTGATTTGTCACGTTATAAGATACGAATGACAAAGATGAGAAAATAAAAATTAAATAATATTTCAAAAATATGTACTACAAAAAAATACGATTCTTATCATAAAAACTAGATTTTAAACCCTTCGATTAAATCATATTTTAAAAAATATTTATATGTAGTATTTATATATAAAAAATTATGTAGATTAATAAAAATAATTTTTTAAAAAATTTAGTAGCATATTAAATATAATTATATTAAAATTGATAAAAATAATTAATTACATTTTTAATTGATAATTATGAAAAAATGTAAGCAAGTTGAAATTTATTATGATTTATTCTTTTTCCAACTAATATTAATGATGTAATACTAATATTAGATGTATAAATAAAAAAATATAAATTATATTCTTTTATATCTGTATTTAGTTTTTTTAAAATATATTTATATAAATAAAATTATCAGTTGTTAAAATATTTAGTAATATATTAAATATAATTTTATTAAAATTGGTTTAAGAAAATAATCCTAAATTATAAGATAGTTAAAATTCCTATTATTGAAATTAAATTTTTTATTTATTAAATTGAATATGTATTGTATTTAAAAATAAACAATAACAATAATTAATGTTATTCAAATATAAATATATTTAGTTGTATATTATAAAAATATTGCATTAATAACATTAAAAATTCATATTATTTTTTCTTCAGTTCATTTTAATTTTTTAGTTTTATTTTTTTTAAATATTGCGGGTTCACAAAATACACGTGATACCTTACATAGCACTTCAAGACATGTATATGTGTTTGTCCCTTAACACTCGGACTTCTTAATTGACGTGTGTGTTATCTCTAACATCTTATGTTTAAATGTATGTATTTGAATATCTTTATATATTCGCACGTAGTTAATTGGCTACAAAGTCACACACATTATTTACAAAGTCACACACGTTATCTGCAAGGTACAATCATCTATTAGTTTTTATCTTTGACATTATTTATAAGCTAGCTATTATCTATAATCCGATAATTATCTGTAAAGGCTATAACGATCCTTACAAACAATGACCCACTACTCTACTCTTCTCGTGTAAATGTCAGGTTCCCTCGAACGCTCCGCATATTACAAACACAACATTCACATTTACTCACACCTCGGACTTTCGACACTTATATGCATATACTTACTTATTTCTCTTAACTTATATTCTTATTTCAGCGTCAAAGTCCTTTTTTTGCAGGTCTTCCCTCTTGTCTTCTTAACAAAGACACCTTTCTAAACCAACTTGTAAGGTATGGGACCCCACATTCATCGTGTCAATCCTAATGTGCTCAATTTCTAGATTTTGGTAAAAACAAATATTTTCATGAATTGAAGACATATTTCATCATTTATATTTTATATTAATTAATTGTTGGGCTTTTTGTTAATATTATAAAAAGCTTACATGATTTATTCATTTGTAGGTTTTAATTTATATTCAACTAAAAAAAGTATACTATATAATTTCTTCTTCCTTTGACAGTTCTTTTTTACCAAAAGGAGTAAATGTTTTCGTTATTTTCCAATCGGGGATATGTTATAAAAAATGACCCAAAAAGGAGTAAGTCGTAAAAGTGTTACGATTTCTGAGTTAAAAGTCGTAAAATTATTTATAACTTTAGTTATTTTTTTTTTACAACTTTAAAATCGCAAGAAATTTTTATTTTATTTTTTGGTTTTACGACTTTAAAGTCGTAAAGCCTTTTTTTTATGGTTTACGACTTTAAAATCATAAACCACTTTTTTGCTTTTTTTAAAAAAATGTTTAAGTTTTTTTTTTCAAATTTATAATTTTCTTAAGTTTTTAAAAAATTATTTAAATGTATAATAAATAATATTAACTTGACTTATTATTAGTATATTTTTTATGATTTTATTTGATATGTTATTAATTTATTTTAATATTTTATTATTTAAAACATGTTATATATTTTTAATATTGTTTTATTTAAATATTTTTGTTCATTTAAAATTTAGATAATCTATTAATAAAAATACATAATAAAATTAAAAACAACATAATCAATACATTAGTATAAAATAATAACTAAAAAAATAATTGAATATGTATAATAATTTATCTAACTAAACCCTAAATTAATAATATCTAAACACTAATTAGTAAAACATAAAATAATAACTAAACAAAAGTAAGTTAACATGTATAATAATTTAATCTAACTAAATCCTAAATTAATAATAACTAACCCTAATTAGTAAAACATAACTATACGAACGCGTATACACCAACAACATGCCATCAATATATGGATATATATAAAATAACAAAATGAAGAATGAAGTCGTGTGATCTTCCACTACTTCAATAATTCAGTTGGAGCAGCGCCATCCATTCTTCTTTGATGCTTCAATCTTGACCATTGAATCCCCAACAGTGAAATTGTAGGAAGGAGCATGACTTTGAAGTCGTTTGTTTCTTCTTGACTTCTTTGCGCGCGAATTTGCAGTTGCTTGGTCTGCTGTTTTGGGCTATTTTCATTGCATAATGCACTTATATTTTTGCGTTTAATGCAGAGATTAACATGCAGTTAAAGTGATACAAAATGCTGAATAAGACTGCACCATTTTGGTTTTACATGGAGCTTATTTAATGCAGTGTTTTAATGTGTGCACATGATATCTCCTTTTAAGTTTATTAAGTATTTTTATTAATAAATTATATAATTTTTAAATGAATAAAGATATTTAAATAAAATAATATTAAAAATATATAACATGGTTGAAATAATAAAACATTAAAATAAATTAGTAACATAGAAAATAAAATCATAAAAAATATATTAATAATAAGTCAAGTTAATATTATTTATTATATATTTAAATAACTTTTTTTAAAAAAATTATAAAAAAAGAAAAAAACCCTAAAAAAATTATAAATTTGAAAAGAAAAACTTAAACATAAAAAAAGAAAAAAAATGTTTTACGACTTTAAAATCGTAAACTATAAGAAAAAAGGTTTTACAACTTTAAAATTGTAAAACTAAAAAAAAAATTATGACTTCAAAGTCATAAAAAAAATTAAGTAGATAATTTTACGACTTTCGTGAAAAAAATAAAAAATCGTGTTATAACCTCTAACTCATAAATCATAACACCTGTTATAACTTATCTCTTGTAGAATAATTTTTTAAAACATACCCCCATTAAAAAAATAACGAAAATATTTACCCTTTTTTGATAAAAAAAAAAGTAGCCTTTACGGCAGTATGAGAAAATGGAGTAACAAAAATCAAGTTCACATTTCATAATTGTGATTTAAATGTGCAATACCATAATCTTTTTTATTTTTGGTAAATCTGATGCTTTGTTGTTTCGAGACTCACATATTTTCTAAATTAAAATTTTTTGAAAATAAAAATTATTTTCAAAAAATAAAAACACAAAATGAAAATAGAAAAAAAAATTAAATTAAATGAACCCTTAAATTTCTTAAGTTTTCTTCCTTTTTAGCATGAAATTTATAAAATTATACAATGAAGTTATATTACGATGCAGAGGGCAATAATTATATTTGGAAATGCATATTATTAACTTAGTTAACATTTTTAAAATTATATACTTACTAAATATTTCTTCTCTGATAAAAAAATACTTAATACCATTTATGTATTCTGTAAAAAAAATATGATTAATCTATGCAAATTAAGTACTCGTTAAATGTAATTAGGTCCCTTTAATCTAATCAGGTCCAATTAACGGATATGCAAGAATCTGAGTTGAAAACATATGCTTCTAACTTGATTGCTTTGTTTAAAAAAACTTAATTATTTTTTAAAATTATATAATAAATATCATTAATGGATCAATTTAATTTCTCATTAAATGTAATTAGTTGCCCTTGAATTGATTTTGATTTATTTTTATAAAAAAACAGACATATATTTAATTTTTTGGCACATAAATATTTTTTAGTTTGTTTGATAAAAATTCCACTAAAGTTTATTTGATTTTTAAAATGGAAAATTATCATAATTTTTTTTATAATTTCAAAATCAATGTAAAACAATTAACTCTTTTTTGAAAACCCAATTCATGTGTGTAAACAAACAAAAGATGGAAAGGATTAAAAGAGACGCAATGAGAAATCACAATTATGAACTTCCACAATTAAAAATGAACCTAATGAACTCATACAAGCATTGAAATAAGACATACTCATGACATAGATGATACCACATATAAAAACACACACAAAGAATAAAGACGTTCTAAAGAAAAGGAGAAGAGATGAAACACGTAACAAAAATCTTTAAAAAAGGATGAAGACGTAAAAAGAAAACACAATAAAAAAAATGTTTATAAAATACGAGAGTTTTTTCATTATTTGTTTTCTCTCTTCTGATCAAAGTTAATTCTTTCTCTATGCTTATTTTTCTTTTCTGAATCTCCAACACTATCAATTAATCGCCTACCCCACTGCTTTACTTTTTTCTATGTTCAGATTAAGTATTATTGTAACACCTGAAGAAAAAAAATGCACTATAAGGATTATTACTCAATTTTAGAGATAATGATGATTACTCAATTTCAAAGATAAGAATGATTACTTAAATTTATTCACCAACTAAACAATCATTTTCCTAAATTCAAATATGTGTATGCACACAAAACAAAAATATGTAAGATAAATGAAATACAAATTCACATAAAGAAAATGCCTCACGAGAAGAGGCAAAAGTAACAAAATGTTTTAGTAAGATAAATAAGATTCAAATTCAGACCAGGAGAATTCACAAAGAGGATGCAAAAAATCATGAAATTCAATGGAGAGATGAAAGAAAAGATTATGTAATTATTGAGGAGGGGAGGGTGAGTGGAAGAAAAATGTCTTGAACTTGTTAGTCAAATCAATGGCCTCTGTGGACTTAAAATCTCAATCTAATAACTCACAAATGTAAGTATGATGTATATTTATTGAATGATATAAATTAAAAATTTGATCCAACAACTAATAAATCTTAAAGCTTCTTTTACATATCAAATCTATAATTGTTGATAAATTAGAATTTTGATATGACTAAGTTCAAGTTTACTTTACAGGTAGTATATAGATAGATGATTACTCTTCGACCTTACAATTTATTTTATTTAAATCTAATGATTATAACAAATAACTATTATTAACTATTAAATTTTAAAAAAATGATAAAGATGAGAACAACATTAAATGAGTTACTCAATTTAATCTCTCCTATTTTTTATAGTGTTATTTAAATAAAAAAATAATAAAATAACATTACGTAGTAAGAAAATGTCCCGTATATGATTATAAAGTATTTTAATACCTAGAGGATAATAATTTGGAATATAATTTTATAATTATTTAATGAATTAAATAATAGTTATTGATAACAAATACTATATTCTTTATTTTATTTCATTTTATTATATTAGAGTAATTTATAATTATTTATTATTATGGAAGTTTTAAAGAAATATTGCGGATTTTGTCATTACATTATTTGACTGTTCTTTAGAATTATAAATATTATTTTATTATTACGTCTAATTTTTATGTAATAATTAATATGAATGTTTATATATATATATATATATATATATATATATAATTGAGTTTTTATCATTAGTAAATTTAGTTTTCTTTTCATAAACAATATTATAAAATAGTGATATAGTTGAGTTTAACGTGTTGATGCAGGTAAAAAAATTAAAATGTTTTTTTAGTTACAACTTTTTTTAAAAAAAATATATAGATATAAAAGAATCATATAAAATGTATGTAACATTTATTTTTTCAAGTAACCCGTGCAGGCGAAGGGTGGTAGGACAAATTCTAACGAAAGACGGGATTCATTTCAATATCAGCAAGTCATGTGAATCTTATTTATCTATCTATTAATCACTGAACAAAAACAACTATCAATATCCATCACCAATCATGGTTGAAACTTCTTCGACTGTCACTAGCAAGGTAAATAAATACGATTCAACCAAACAAAACCCCAATCTCTAACCTCTCTACAGAACCAAATACAAAGAAATGCTCACCATAAAAATCTCCCCTACCAAAGGACAATATTTGATAAATCACTTCAATTTACATTTTACCTGCATCATGCGACACCCTAACGCTACCTACCACACACCACCTACAGTGTTGTACAAAGCTAGAATGAAGCAAAAGTGGGATATCCAAAGCAGGTATTATTGATATTGTGATATACAATAGATCCCCACTGTCTAAGGTATCATCATTTCTGTAGTTTAGGATGCCCTATCTGATGAAGTTTGATCATTTTTATTAGAATTGATATTGATATTGGATTGTGATTTGTCAGCTGATGCCACATCATCATTCTGATTCTTGTCTTTCTTTGAATTCAGAAACCGACCACCACATCCTCTTGGTCTTGTCAGTGCATGCTTGTGTCGAGATTCATGCAAGTATGGCTGCAAGATTTATTATAAGAACAAGTACTTCCAGAGAAGAGAAGCAGGCAGCTTACAACAATAACAACGCTACTTTTGGTGTCATTAGAAAGAACTATAAAGATGCAGAGAATGATATACCTTCCTATTCCTTATAACTTTATTTTCTGATTCAGCTTTCGCACGGTATTGTCTACGTCTTAATATACCGTGATATTGTTTTGCATTGACAAACACAGGCTCCTCAACTGCATCAGTTGGCAGAGGAACACCAGCTTGCTGAATTCCCATTAACTGAAGATGGACCTGGCACAGGATAAGGCTTAATAATTGGAGGATCAGAAAAAGACACAAGAAGCCACTATAATATTAATAGAATCAACATTAAAGAATTAGAGCAAACCATTGGCTGCCCACTATAGGCTTGTGGGGGATAAGGTTGTGTATCATAGGGAGCAAAGATGCTTCTATAGTAAGGATCTGGATATGGATACACATGTGGTACCTTCAATTAGATAAGAAAGTAACATAAATTAGTACAATGCATAAGAAATTTACATTTTAAAATCAAATACCAAGAACAATTCTAGTGCAAACAGTGATTCTGAACAAACTTTAATATCACATCTAAATAACAACCGACACCAGTACTCACTCGGGCAATTATTCATTTACCTTCAATATCCATGACAAAAAACTCTGGTTTCTTAAAAATCAACCTTAATTCACCAAACACAACCTCTAAAGAACACTTTTTTATAAGAAAAACTTCAGATTGCATCATTATTTGCCAGACCAGAAGCCTTAAGTTTTCGCATGCCAAAGTAGGTACTGATTAAGAAATTCAATTTTAACTATTACACGATCAAGAAATTTATGGCATCCAGAACTCCTTTCATATAATAGCTACTTTTCAAATTAGCCTGCTGTGGCAAATTAGGAATGCCACCTTCACGGGGAAAAAAAATTTAAGAGCCAATTTATTCATGAATTAGAGGAAGAATAAACCTGGGGAAAATTTTCATCATGATTTGCTAATATTCAGAGTCAATTTGCTTCAATGACAAAACAGCAGCAATGTGTGTCTATCTTATACCTACAACAGCCAAGACACATTGGATGATATACAATGGCTATGGCCTATATAAAACAAAATATTCCTTAGTATTTCTGGAATTGATTAAATATTAGGACGCTGATTCAAATTAGACTGATGATGTCAAATCATTGAAGAAATTTATATTTTGTTCTTCCAAGACAAAATCAGAAGAGAACTCAAAGAAACTTGAAGTTCATACCATTGCATGCCCAGTTCCAAGCTGGCCAGGTGCTGCATACTGTACATTGACATTCTGGGTACTAATACCTGGATCAGATATTCCATTTACAGATGGGGGCTGCATTGGTGATTCTGACTGCTGCTGTCCATCATCTTCATTATCTGGATAGACATTTTGCTACATAAGTTCAGACAGTAAATTTGTGCTTGGGATGGAGTGAGGGAACAAGTGAAATGCTTCAATAGTTCAATTTAAGAAAAACACCAAATTTCCAATAGGATAATAGCAAAGAAGCTCAATAAAAAATTAACACTATCTTAAAAACGAACCTAGTGTTTTATAATGCATGAGCTGCAATCAGAATGCAGAAGCATATATCACAATAGGAACACAAACTCCAGATTTATGTTGAGTTTGTAAATACAGAAGAAACAGTGATTGTCAAAAAACATTAGTTTGAAGTGAATTTTTCTGCCCAAATCTCTCAACTACCAAACATGTGAGCACTTATAATTTCATTCCTTTCATCTTAAATTTACCTATCTTCAACTTAATGCACACTTTTTTTGCTAGAAAATAATTTCCTCAGCTACATAACAAGATATTGCTTCAAACTCCTGCATTCTAAAACTAATCCCTTTATGAATTTTTAAAAAATTAGCCTGGATGAGGGCTAATTCAATAGATCAGTCAAGAAAACAGAGAATCATAAACAAAGGTGGAAAAAGAAATACAAAGGAGAGGGAAAGCAACATAAATATTCTCAAGCAATAGATACAAATGACTCTTCATTTCTTACTAAGTCAGAATGCAAAGGGGTCTTATGTTCAAAGAGACAACTTTAAGGGGGAACTGATATTTTCACCCCATACCATGAGACAGGGAAATAGATAAAGCAGAAATAAGAAAGGCGAGTAATCACAATAAGTAGATGAATATGAATAATACCTAAAGACTAATATTATCTAAAGACTAATATTATCTAAAGTCTAAGCCCCTCCACAGTCCACCCTCCAGCGAGACAGAAAGAGGAAAAACATGAAATAGACATTTTGGCTTCACTTGTTCCAGGTATTAGTATTGTAGTACAGCTATAGCATGTAATATCTTAAAATGTGATTTGAGCCTAATTCAACTTCAAAAGTTAACTCATGGGGTGAGGGTTGCCTCCCACTTTATATACTCTGTCTTGACACTATCTCTAACTGATGTGGGACTTGGGTTTTTTTCAATACACCCCCTCACGTCCAACACTTTTTGGTTTGGTACGTGGATAATATGGTGGGTGACCCTTTTTGATGAATCTTGGATAGACTCTGATACCATCTTAAAATGTGAGTTTGAGCCTAACTCAATCCTAAAAGCTAACTACTCATGGGGTAAAGGTTGTCTCCCACTTATATACTCTATCTTGGCACTATCTCTAGCCAATGTGAGACTTAAATTTTTTCCAATACAAATATATGAACACATTCATAGTTATTAGTTATTACAGTTCACCATTTTCACACAGTGAAGTTTAGAGTCTAGAGTACACTAGAGTTGCTGAGGGCTAGGTTCTACTCTAATGAACAGCAAAGCAGTAACAATACATTGACATATTTTGTAGGTCAGACGGGTGGCCAGTGCAGGAGTTAGGTAAAAACAAAAATGGTTACTGGATTAGAGGAGTACGAGACTTATTAAAGTTGAAATAAGTTTTGAAGTTCAAATTATGAAGATAAAATAAGATACTTTAAGTTTAAAGATAGTGTAAGGTGAAGCCATGTGTAATAACGAAAAATAAAATAGCTAGAATATATTGATTGCAGTCCCTAGGCAAGACATACAAAAAAGATGCTTCTCAACGCATGATTAAAAGTGAAGCTAAATGTCTATTTCATGTTTTACCTCTTTCTGCCTTGCTGAAGGGTGGACTGCGAAGGGGTTTACACACAACATAATTGCAAAAGAAGAGGATGAAGATAAGGCATAAATCATTTTATGCAGCTTCTGTGCAAGAGTATGGGTTCAATGACTTACATGATTAAAAGATACATAGGCAAACCCAAAAGCTAGGGAGCTATAGATCTATCACACTGAGTGGTCAAAATAATTTTCACAAGGCAACTAATACGGAAAGGGTAACATCCAGTGTAGTTCCCTATGAATTGTAGCCAAAGATTAAAAGTTACTAGACAGTAAGAAACATGAGTTTTATGCAAATAAAGAGTTTAACTTTCTGTTCGTGAAAATTGTCATTTTTTTTTTCTTTAAGAAAGGTGTTTTTTACTATTTCTTATGATTTTCACTAAGGAATAATTCCAGCACACAAAATACAAGATAAAAGAAGATTTTACTACACTCACAACAGTAGTTATTCATCTTTTACATCTTCAACTTTACTAATTTCTGTTGAATAGAAGTTTCTCCATTAACAATTCCATTAGACTGAGACAAAGCTATTGTTGTTGTAACAATCCCATTAGACACAAAAACACCAATGATATTGCTCCATGTGTTGTTATTTGTTAACTAAACTTGAAAGATGCGGGTAATCCACTCATTATAAATGGAAAAGTTACAGTAAAACAATAAAATGGATCAAGGATATTGCTCATGTAAAATACCAGTAAGGTCGTGAGCAGAGGTCATGTTTCGTGAAGCACGTAACACTGTCCAAACCTGGAACCATAACAGAGATTGTTAACAGAATTTAGAAGTATTTCAGGTGCATTCTATACAGATAAAATAGAGTGATAGAAACAGAAATGAAAACTAAAACACCAGAAGCCAATAGTATATACATATTGGTTATACCATATGTTAACATATATCCACAAAGCCAGAATATAGAGAGGTAAAAGCACATATCCAAGTACAAGTGACTCAAGGGTGAAGGAAAAAAATTCACATCCCAAGCACAAAACCAAAATCCACGTTCATTCTTCACAATAAGTTTCAATCTGATTAAGAAAAATGAGGGCATAGTTAAACCCAATTTCAATACAAGCAGAGAAAGGGATAACGGAACATTTGAATAGCATCCTAAACAAGGGAATTCCATTAAGCCAATCGAAAATAGGAAAAGTGAATTAGTTTCGTGGTTCCTTGAGGTGAATTGGAGGGAGGAAAATTAGGGTTTAGAGATTGGAAATGAACCTTTGCAGTGCAGCAGCTGAATTATGTCGTTGGTTTGAGAGAAAAGTCGGTGTTATGTTGTGTTGTGGGTACACACAGGTACTACGCTGAACCCTCCCTATCCGCACACCAAATCATTATTTTTTATGATTCCACCTAAGTGTAATAATTTATAATACCCCTTCATCCGATCTTGAATTTGGAATTGAATCAATTTTTATACTACCAGTACAAGGGTTTAAATACTTTTTTTTCCGTGATTTAATGCATTTTTTTATTTTTGTTTTTGTATTTTTTTAATTATGGCAAGATGTGTTTATTTTTTTCATCTTTAAATTTATAAGTGTTTTAGATAAAAAAATTTACTGTTTAATTTTTTTTAATATTGTAAAGACAAAAAATAAAATAAACTTATTTTATCAATTTTTATTTAAAAAAAACGTTAAATTTTGGAAAAAAAGTATTTAAACCAAGAGAGCAAATTACATCGTTAGGCTCCGATGCCACAATTAAAGTAACTGGGTGAATTGTGGCCGTCGCAATGGGGTGCTGGGTAACAAGAAGGGTAGTAGTGTCCTCAGAGAGGTGCAGGAAGCAACTGCCTACAAAAGCCCGCAAAATGGCATCAAGAAACCCAAAAGCACCACCGCAACAACCAAAGGAATGGATCCCAAGTTTCTGAGGAATCAGAGGTACGCCAGGAAGATTACCAAGACTATTTTTGTCTTTAATGGTAAACTTTGTTCGAAATCAGTGTTTAGTAGCATAATTAATTTGCTCACAGAGAATACTCTCTTATAACAGTTTTCCTGGTTTCTGTCAAGACCCTTGAATGTTAAGCTGTTTTTGTGTGTGTGTTTTTTTAAATAATTTATCAATTAATTGTTTTCTTTAAAACATAGTAAATTAATAAGTAAAATTATTTTTTGAAAGACTAAAGCATGTACATTGTGGGCTTCACCGTTGGGCTGGCCTTACACATATAGGGCCCACTTTGTTCTCTGTTTTGCTGATGTACTATAAGAATAGATATGGCAATGAGACACATTCTTTCCAGACTCCGGTTCTCGACTCTGACTCTCCAACATGTATCCGTATCTGATATCCGATGGATTAAACAGGTATTCTCGACCCCATCCCATTCCCGATTCAAATTATAAAAATATTTTTTTGTAAAGAAAATATTAAAAATTTGATTTTAGAAAAAATAAATTGATTATTAAATATTTATTTTTAACTACTTATATATCAATAAATTTATTATAGCGCATGTGTTTACAAAAATGATTAAGAAAGGAATATTAAATTATGTAAAAATTCTAAAATAAAATTAACTAATAATAAAAATTCTAGACCTTTTGATTAAATTATGCAAAAATTCTAAAAATTTTAAGTGACGGGTGGGTCCGGGTTTGGGGTTGGGTCAGATGGAGTAATCCTATACCCGTACTCGACTTTTGATTATTAGGAAAAATCCGAACCCATACCCGATCAACTCGGATATTACCTGTCAAAGCTAGGACATATTCGATTGGATATTCACGAATACAAATTTTGTTACCATGTCTATGGAAGAACATAATGATCCAAAGGCCGAATACAATCCATCTCCCATGAACCCACCCGGTGGTTGTGCCAACACAATACATAGGTACAAAAAAGTGAACATTCTACAAAAAAATATATTATTCTTACAACATTCTTCATAATTCAATTTTCTCTTTATTTTTTCTCATTACATTACTCATCTAATCAGTTATCTCATTTTTTTTTTTCTTTATCTCTCTCTTATTTATATAAATAAATGTTCAAAATTGAGCTACATATGATTCCTCTTTTGTACACATATCCCGAACAACCAAAATTTTCTGGCCCAACTACCTTTCAACCCTAACAATCTTTCAACGAAAGGAAGGTTGGGAATGTGAGAATAAGTTAGTTTCAAAGTGCTAGTAGGTGCAATGCAAAACTGCAAATGGAAAAGCAACAACATCAATATCAAGACACCACCAACATTCCCTCTGCATGGGGTTGTGTTCTCTCATATCAACAACATATATCTACCACTTTAGAAGAGGTTGATTCAGCACCCCAAGTGTACCTCCATGCACATAGAAACAAGGAAACATCATCATGGAGAAAATGCATGGAAGCTTTAATTATGCCCTTCCATGTGTTATATAATCAGCAGCATAACAAAACCAATTAAGCAATGCTCCATATGTTGAGTGATATATCGTTTCCCAACCAACAATAATGATTGCATATTTGAGTGTTATGTCTCGTTCTTGCTTTATTTTTGTGCTGTAAATTTCAAGTTTCTTTCTTGACACGGTTTTCAAGAGAAAAAAGAAACAAAAAAAGATGACGAAGTAGGGGATATAAATTTTGAATCAAAGTCATTATTGAATATAATTAACGTACACCGAATGCACTACTAATTTTGATCAAGCATATATTATCAATTTTAATTAATAAAAAAATTGGTGAACGTTTGTTGAATTATCTTATTTGTCTTTTAAAAATTATAATGTCACATTACAAGAAAATCGTTAAATTTTCAAAGATACTTATTGACTAAAATAGATGATAGTATAAGGTTGCTTTGCATAGACCAGTTGTATCAAGTTAATGGATATTTTGCAATAATAAAATGATTAAAAAGAACGCAAATTTAATACAAAATTAATTAATTTTATTTTGATGTCTTGTTTGTATAGTTTTTTTTTTTAAATATTGTTTAATGATGGAGTTTGGATTTAGTAAAAGGAATTAATCTCATGACGAACTAAGTTTCAGAAGAGGTGATCATATTTAATGTTTAAATATTTCTTAAATAAATTTGTCTTTAAGTGAGAATAGTTATGAGAAACAAAAAAAAAAATATTTAATAATTTCTTAACACATTATTTAAAAAGGTTAAATCTCTAAAATAATGGTAATGATAATCAAATTCTTTAATAATTTGTAATTTATATTGAATGCTTATATCTTTCATACGAATTTTCTACTTGATACTTTGGTTAAAAGGATTCTCTCCATCTCTCTCTATATATGAGATATATGTAGTAAGAAAATGATTTCTATATAAAAGTTAAGAGAGTAAATTTAGTTGTATATAACTATACTGAATATTTAAGATTAAAAGTTATATAACCATTCTTTAAAAAAAAATACATGATGACTTTTAAACACATAATTATACATGAGCGCGATCAAAGTTGTTTTAATCATTTTCATACTATCTATATGGATTATATGGTTAAAATTCACTCATCTTATCCCTTTCTCTCTCTCTATATATTAGATGTATTTCTTTCCCTTTTCATCAAAGGAAGTCTTACGTGGAATGGAGAGAGACACATCATGGATCAATTCTTTATTCGGTACTTCTTTTTGGAGTACACATGAACACCGATCAATCCATGATGAATAATGAAAGCGTAGGTCAAGGGCCATGTGGAATAAAGCCCTAGACATCTTTTATAGATGAAGCATATAGTCTGCAAAAAATACTTGTAATTACACTAAAACAAGCGTTGTTGAACTTGGAGTTTATCTTCTCTTTTTTTTCCTGGTACATACATGGATTGTATCTTTTTAATTCACATTCGAATATGGCTTTGCCCTGTTACTTTTTCTTTTTTATTTGTTTGTTCTTTTATCTTTTATACTATTCCTTCATTCTACGACTTTTATTCACCAAAGCAATTCTATAACAGGAGTGAAACCCGGCAGCATCTTCGGAATTTTCCTTTGGAATTTCTTGTCACACTCCTGCTTTACTTTTTATAGTTTTTCCTCTTCTCGGTAGGCTCGTACTTACATAGTTAAATTCTGGTTATGGCGGAAATTATTCCTAACATTTTCCATGCACGTATAATTAATATTGAAATTGTACCCATTACCCAAAACAATATATTTAAAGCTGATTTTTTATTATCAGAAAATAAAAATATATTGATTGCTAGGTACGAGGGTACCAAGAACCCATATACAAGAGTATAGAAAAACAAATCAGCTGAACAAAGAAGAACCTCGATCTATCTATATATATATATATATATATATATAAAGCTACACCAAGAAAAAGTATGAGTTTAGTTAAGATGCATTGTGGATGAAAAGTATCAACTAATTAGAAACTATTTTTATATAACTATTAAAGTAATTATATACCATACATAACAATTTATAGTTGAATATTAATTTAATTTTTTTATATTGATAGTACATTCCAATCCAATTAATTCATAAATTATTTCTGTGTAAATTAAATATTTGATTTAGTATTGAAAACTTCATTCACAAGGAAAATGACTTACTAACATTTAAAAATTGGTAATGAGTCAACATAAAATTATTTAAAATAAAAAATATGTATAATTTCAAAAAATTAAATTTAAAATTAAAAAAAAATTAAGGATTTGATCCTAGCACAACACATACACTTTTTTTTTTACGTCAAAGCTGAATATTTCACAACACATTTTAAGAACTCACTTAATGATTAGGATAAAGACAATAGTTAATTAAATTTTTAGTTCTTAGAACTTTCATTCCATTACATGTTTTTGGTTGCCGCTGTTAGATTTTATATTTAAATGATGATATGATATTGAGACTATTATGTGGACTTATTTTTTAATTATTTAGTGAAATTTATTTTTGACATTTAAAAAACTAAAAAAAATGTTTAGAAAACTCGTTTGAAATATATTAATTGATTTTTGATAACTTCTAGCCGTTAAAAATTGGTTTTCTCTTTTTCGATCAAACCTCTCTCTCATGCTAAACACACAAAATTTTCAGATTCGAACTACAGATCTCAGGTCCCTTAAACTTGAACACACAAACAGCTTCCATGAGACTCACACGTTCGGAACTCATATATTAGTCGCATCCCTATAAAATCAAAACCCATTACGTTATCATCTTAATGCTTAAAATTCTCCATATATAGTCGCACTAGCTAGCACCACTAATCTAATTTAACAACGCAAACTATATTGCATGTCAATTACTAATATGGGAAGTGAGAATAAATTACAATTTTTTCAACGACAAACTCGCCAGATTTCTTGGTATATCTACGTACATATAATGAGAGTTGACCTTAGATTGATTGTCTTGCGTCACTTTCCACAACTCTTTATAATACACATGACTCGCAGTCTCGAACTTATCGTGTTCAAATTCAAAGTCTTCTCTTTATGATAAGAAATTGTTGGCTTAACAAATAGAATTTTCACTAATATGTACTGACTGTAGTAATGTTTGTATCCATTTTATGATTAAATTAATACACTTAACAAAGTTGATGGTCATGTGCTCATACTATATACTCCCTTCCCCTACCTGCTTATAAAATATAATTAACAATTTTTTTTCTCTTATTATAAAAATTCATTTCACCTCTCATACTTATTAATTATTGTTTACTAAAATATTAATTTTGAATTTTTTTTTATTTCTCATGTAAAAATTGAAAAAAATAAATATATTTTCAATAATATTAAGGATAAATTTTAAAAAATATTATAATTATAGATAAATTTAATATTAATAACTAAATTAATTAACTTTCTTAACAAACATAAATTGGTCTGTCTTGTAATCAGGAGAAAGGAAACAATATTTTCCTTTATCTATGTTTGTGTCAATTTAATTACCAGAGCTTATTGTTTTTTTTAATATAAATAAAAGGAGAAGAAAATAAAATAAAAAAAATCAAATTTTTGTAATTAATAAACTTGACGAGAATACTTATCCCATTATTAACCAAGCTTAAAGAAAAGAAAAAGTGAGTTAGTAAAAAGACAAAGGAGAGAGCGGCGAGGGTGGAAGAGGAAGAAGTAACCTTTAACTCGGACAATTTTCCACACTCAGACAAAACAAAACCCACTCTTCTTCTCTTTCTTTCTTTCTTTCTTTGACGTTCTTTAAGTTTAAGCCTCTCTCTCACTCTCATCATCGCTCATTTCAAAACGACACCGTATTCTCCACCACACTTCCATCTCTCTCTCTATATATGCTTCCTCTTCCAACCGTCACTCCAAATTCACTCTTATGGAAGTAGTTACCTTCGCCCTCGCTGTCTTCGTGCCACTCATTCTCGCCGGAGCTTCCTCCGCCAGGGAGCTCCGGCCGTCGGACCACGGCCTCACCTTCCAGACACTCTCGCCGGCGGGGGCGCATTCCTCGCCGGAGATGCGATCCTTCTTCAACAGCGCCGACTCCTCGCCGTCGATGTCCTCCTCCTCCGACGTGGCGCTTCCCAGGGCCATGGACTCCGGCGACGCCTCGCCGCCGGAGTGGTGGAAACCTGACGGAGGACACTCCGGCGAGGGCGTGGGGAAGGCGCTTACGGTGGCGAGCTTGGTGTGCGGCGTGGCCGGCGCGGTTCTGCTAGTGGCTTCGGGTTTGATCTATTTGTTCAAGTACCGAAACAGAAACAGAAAGCAGAAGTTAAACGCAGCGTTTTGCGGTGAGAATGAGAATCAAGGTGGAAATGACGAGGACAAGAACAAGTTGCAATTGGTGGTACGCAACCCTTGAGTGAGTATTGTGTGTTCTTGCTTTCATTTTGATTTTGATTATGATTTTTCCTTGTTTCCCACTAACTAGCTAGTGTTCTATATATGATTCCACGTTGCATGTAAAGGGTAGCGGTTCTAGACTTATTATATGATATTATTTGTTTATTTAATTATTTTACTTTTTTTCTATTCATCTTGTGCTTCTTTTGATGACCCGAATGATCGATTGACCAAAATAATTATGTTTATAGTTTAAAATCTATTTTACTTTACCATTTGAACAAAACGTAAATTAATTCTGTCATTTTACTTTTAAAAGGTGGTGTTTAAACATGAATTATTATTTTAACATCAACTTCATTTAAGAAAAATCTTAAATTTAAAACAAAGCCTTAATTTTGAGTTTCTTCAAGCATAAAGTGCACTATTGTTGTATACTACTACGAATTGTCGCATTGATTGAAAAATTAGAAACCATATACGTTTTTTTAGGAAAAATGTGGGATTAATGTGTCCACATTTTATTGTTTACGGGCTTTTGTTGCCATAAAAAAAAAGGTCTTTTGTAAATAATATGGTATCATGTCATGGTCGGATAAAAATAGTAAGAGTTCACGCAATAAATTCATTGGAATTCCTCTAAAAAAAGATTCATTGGAATTTGGAAGTCAAAGTTTTCATTTTTTATTTTTAGAGATCACAACTTTTCATTAGTTCTTCTTGGTCATACTCCATATTAATGGATTTTTTTTAGGAATACATATTAACGGAATTTAAACCTTAAACGGTGTGATTTCTTTGGAGTCATACGCTGTGAAAAGTTAATCAGGTGACAGACACACTTTAGCCAACAATGCTCACTCTATTGATGGTAGTTTGCACATTTTTTATTTTGTACTGCTGTCCTTGTGATTTTTAGCTCCTTTGTGGTTTTTCCCTTTATTTCACATTTTTTTTTTACTCAAATTAGTTTTTCATTTAGCCATCTTGACAAAGTAACTAAGTTTTAATTTTAACGCGGAGTATGAGTAGAAGATGGTAACAAAAAATATGAGTCAAAATTACAAGCGTGCCCTACATTTGTACTAGCTAGGATTACACTCATTCTCTTGTTGCTGGTACTTTTGACAATACACGTACATTTTATTTTGATAATTACGTAGATAATTACCATTAAATAAGAAAAAAGGTCGAAAAGGAAACAAAAGAGAAAGTAGATGTATGATTATTATTATTCTCATTAAATAATCTATTTGATTTTTCTGTAAAAAAATATATATTTGATTTTGGGATATACATTCAAAACGTGGGTATATGAAGAATAAAAATACAAGAGTTAAAAATGATTATATGTGGCATTAATATTTTGATGTTCAAATAATGAATGTATCTGTGGCATTTATATTTTGAATCCAACTATATGGCTTCACAAAACTTAATTTGTGACCACTTTCAACCACCAGCTTCGTAAAAAAAAAAAACAGCTTCATTGAGAAAAATTATAAATCTTCATATAATATTATTTTTACTATTCTTTTAAATTATTCAATAAAAATGTGTTAGTACTGAATTAGTTTGTGTTAGTATAACCTTTTTTCTACTGAAAATTAAACTAGTGTAAGACTGTCATAGAGACATTATGAATTTATGTTAACAAAATTATATATTATATTAACAAATTTTGACAATATAAAATATTGTTATATATTAGCAATACATCAAATATTAATATAACATATTATATCGTTAATATAAATCTTCAAAGTTTATATTAATAGTTTAAATTTCAGAACCTAGTGCAGGGGATTTCTTGGAGGAGAGTTTATATTAATATGTCCACCAAGCGAGAGAAATAATGTCGAGAAATTCAAACCAATACCTATGAGAAAGGTGGGAATTCACACCGCATTTACACGAAAACTATTCTAATGAAAGCAATTCTAGCACTTGATCATTTTTTGGAAGTTAGTATATGACAAATTTTATAGTAATATCATATATATATATATATATATATATATATTTTCTAAATACAAATAATTTTATTTTTATTTAATATTTTAATGAAATATTATAAAATTATTAAATAATATAGCATTACTATAAAAAATTAATAGAACCAAAATCATCAATAACTTCAAACTTTAGATGCTCATCATGAAACCTAAGATAATCAATTATGCGACGATTTGAATGAAAGTTTAAAGTAATGCAGCTCTTGAAATCTTTCTTGACTTGGATCATCTTGCTGTCCACTCAATCGCCAAACATATGAATATTAAAAACATTGCAACTCGCAACTGTATCTCTTTTGTCCTAAATTCGTTTTAGTGCTCTTCACAACATGTCACCCCAATTTCTTGCATTGATCAATCCAAGAATGCTTCATTCAATTCTAATAATCAAGAGGTATCCATTCGAGTTCTAAGTCTAATTCTCCAGATTCAACGTTCTGGAGCTTGATTGACATGTCTTGTTTAACCTTACCATCAACAATATTAACTGTGCTATCATATATAAGCGCATTGTCTTGGGATTTCAGCCATTTTCCTATCTGCATATCATCAAACATTCTAGCATCTCCGTATGCTATTGCGGATGTTATCAGCGGCTGAAGATCAATATCTGCTTCCCCCATTATGTCATCAGCCGAAAACAAGTCATAATCAAATACATTCTGCAATGCAATTAATGTAACCAAACCATTAGAATAAAGTTTCATGTTTTTACACCAGAAATTAGTTTTGTATCTTCTGTATCCAAACACAGAGAGACAAATATATAGAAGTATCACATATGAAGATCCAAATAGAAGTACCACCAAATAAGCATCACAGAATTTGTTTCCATTTTCTAACAAGACAAGATGAAATTGAACCTTACCAAATTCAATATTCCAAATTGCTGAGGAACAGACAGCATAAGTTCCTCATTCCAGACTGGATTCAAATTACTCTTTATTACAGTTGTCTGAACAGTCTGAAGGCATATAGCACCAAAGTCAATTCAGAAAGAAAATTATCAACATCTACTACTCTTCAATTAAAAATAAAAGATAAAGAGCAAAAGTTTCCCATGAATTAATTTATGCTAATGAGAACTGAGAACAACCAACCTGTTGGCCAAGTTTCAAGATAACATATGGATCACTTGTCATCATATCTCTGACAGCTAAATCTGTGCCTTTGATCACTTTCACCTTTAACATTCCAATAAATTCTACCATTCCTTCCTGTTTTAACCATAAATATCAGTCAAACATCCAAGTAAACCACTCACGAAAAATAATTTCGTTTCATAATTACTACCAAAGTAGTAAAGTTGGATGCATGCAACAAGTGCTGTATATATATAATTATCTCGATCAATTAGAAGGCTTTCATCTGGGTACAACATCAATTTAACTCAATTACCTTTGATATGCCAACTCAACATGTGGCCAACAAACAAATACATCTCCATTCAAAGGAACTAAAGTATAAAATATAATTACCATATGCTGTGAATCACTAGTAATTCGAAAACTATCCTTAACCCCTTTGGATATACTTGATGGGGGATTGCTTTTTCCTGACACAATGCGCAAACTAGGTTTCAAAAATTCTTGACGCTCATACTTTAACCTGCGTGCAGTAAAAATTTCCACAATTAAAATGCCACTCTTAACTTGAGCATTGGTCAGGTTTCTATCATAGATGATGCTACCATGAGCAATATCCCAACGCAATGCCGGTTAGTCCATTATCAACCTAGGACAATGGACTGCAATTAAAAAGAGTATAAAAAAAAACAGAAACTTGAACATAAATGACTCAGCAAAGCCAAATGGTAAAAAAGAAAAACATGAGAAGAAAAAAATTGCAATGAGGGCACAGAAGTTCGTATCTATATCATATAAAGTTGATTACATTTTTTACCCATTTTATGGTGACCATAAATATAACATATAATAGATTTATAAAACAAGCAAAATGATGTTAAGAATGATAGATGTAGGTGTAAAGTTATTAGATGAAAACATATCTAACCGGATGAATTTCGCACGCTGCTCATGACTGGCATCTGGTCCAGGTTTTGTATATCCTTCGGGAAAATAAGCCTCATAAATTGAATTAGCAGAAGAATTTCCTCCAACTTCAATCATTGCATCTATTTCATCACTTGACCATTCATCCAATGTCACAGACAAAACCTGAAAGTAAGAAAATAATGTCCCAAGGCTTTAATGCACGACAAGACCAAGCATAAATAAATAAGTTCAGCACACTATTAACTTGATAGACACAACTCATTAAAAAGAGAGCATGCATAAAATTATTAAAAAAAAGCAAAAAAAGCTTCATGCACCATGCCTCAGTGGCTTAGGCACGCCTTTCAGCACCTTTGCCTATAATACTTTCATTAGACGAAATCCTAACACAGGTAACAAGTAGAACAGAGTGATAAATTGGGAGGGGCCGTTAATGCACTGGTAGAATAATCAGACTATCTATCATTTAGTTATCTGTGTAGAACTGAAGATTTATTTGGCCTAATTTCATGCTACATAAGCTTTAAAGCTTTACTTGACATGACTAACTTTCTTAAAATGTTGATCATAAATTTAATAAAAAAATCCAGTGCAATGACCTTGGTAATCAAAATAGCAAGTTTACTTCTTAGTCAAGAGTTGCAGAGATTCCTTTCTCACTTCTCATTATTACAGCTAGAACCTGTGTCTAGTTGTTGGTTCTATCGGCTTTGATGTAAAAATTCATTAGCATCCTATATCTAATATAAAATTTGACAAATTCAGAATTTTTATTTTAAACCGCGTAAAGAATAATATGCATATTTGACAATAAAGACCAAGAGAAACTCAAATAGCACGATCCAGTGGCAACACTAAATTGGACGTTCAAATTTCATAATTAGACATGAGAAGAGATACCTTGTAATAATTTATCTATATGACATTATTTTCCATTCCTACGCGTGCTATTCATTTAACAATGAAAATTACAGATTAGTGATTACAACTATATTACAGGATAAATAAATAGTACATTGAAAAGAAACCCTTATTTGGAAAGTTTTCACTTCTAGTCTCGGATCACTAATTTTAGTGTTTCTTTTGTCTAAATTTCACAAGGTATCATACCACAGCATGTTGTGGGATGGAATCTAAGAATAAGGTTGCCCTGCAAACTCCCACAACATAAGACAATAAAAATGAAACAAAATAATGCACCCCTGACAAAGTAAAGTTCACCGGGCTATTTCATGAGTATAGACATATAAGAGTGGTTGATTCTTTTCTCATCAAATTAAGTTGAACCCAATTCAAAAAATAATTAGCTACGTCTATAGGTATATTAGTCTCTCAATTTGTTGTAGACAAACGAAGAAGGAACTCAGTTTAAATTCCTTATTAGTAAAGTGAAAATCTTCTTTCTAAACTCTTAAGTGGATTAGGAATAGTTACCTTTGATATTTGAGAGCCAAGACTTCTGTGCACACCACAACATTTTAAGCATACAAAAACTCCAATATTGGCTGACCTGAAGAAGCAGTTAGAAAAATGGATTCACAACTAAGAAGTAATATGCATTCCACATTATCAATTTAGGAAAATTCATGTAGCTATTACCCTACAACTTAATCACAAGGATGCTTTATAAATTCTTCCCAGAAAATATTCAACACTCAGACTCCAATTTTGAGTATTATAATCAGTGACAATGACCATAAACCACACACACACCGCAAAAAAATGTACAATGGTGAATACACTTACGCCCATTTAGGATCTGGAGCATTGCAATCAGCACAAAAGCGATTATCTTTTTGAAGCAATAAATCCTTCATTCTTCTTTTACCTGTAAGAAACCTGCCAATCATTCAACTTCTCAAGAAAAATAAATGAAAATAACTTTACATTCACAATTAGACATGGAAATAAGAAACATCAGATTTGCCTTAAACAGATTAAGCCTGTTTTTCAAACATAAAGTTTGAGTCCAGTCTATTATAAGAAATAGGCTATTCGTTTTCTGCTTGGCCTAACTTAAAAGGCTTACTTTGCATTATAGCTTTTACAAAAGCCAACAGGTCTGAGCCTTGGTTTTCAAGAGATACAATTTGTTGAAAATGTTTTTGTAATATATTTGATAAAATTAATAAACTTATAAGTATATTGATGAGCTGTTCAACCCATTTCCACCACAATTTGAAACATCCCTTTATTTCTACGTAATAGAATTTCTAAAGAATCTTAAGCTTCTATGCTTAAAATCAAGCTCTCTGAGTCCAAACAATTGACAAGAAGACCAAATATTCCAATAAAGCATGGTATAGAGACAGTTTCCAGTCACAACCATCCAGTCATTATTTGAAATCCCAGAAATGTTACAGGCACCAAAATAATAAAACAATATTAAAAATAGGCAACAACATTGACAACAAAAATGCAACCTAATAAAGATGGAAAAATCTTCTTGCTTTAAGTCTTCCCTCTGGTAGGGTGAAAAACCACTCACCAGGGATCATGAAGTTAGTCAATAACTACTAAATACACCAGAGAAAAGCTGTATAAATGCATAAGCCATCACGTGACCCAACAGCCATTCAAATACCATATCAGGACCAATCATTCCAATTTCAATAAAAAATATGGATTCAAATCCTCCGGAGTTTTATCAATTAAAAGTATGTTTGATTTTTCATTAAGAAGCTTCAAACGAACGTTCAGTTCAATAACACTATCGATGGATTGGGTTGAATGTGCTTTGGGACATTAACAAACGGTTGATTATTATTAGAAAAGAAATAAAATGATTGATTTTAATAAGGGTAAATCAGTTAAATACATGAGAGTATGAAATTAAGAATCATAGCATACTTGAGACAGGCCTCCCAAATTCCAACCGTTGATTATTCATTGCCACCCTTGAAGCCAGCAATCGTTCAAAACTGCAACTTCAGTAATAGCAGCCAAGCTAAACTACCTGGAAAGAAAGAAATATCTGCTTATAGACTAACAAAACAAATCACTCAAGAAATGCTATAATAACAAAACTTTTCTGCTACAATAATCCTTAATTAGTTCCTTAATCTCTCCCCCAACACCCCAAAAAAAAACAAAAAAATATTTGAATTATTAACATGATCAATAATAACTCCATTTCAGATTAGTCTGATTAATCTTTAAGGGGAAGATAGATAGATAGATCAAGCATAAAAAAATAAGAGTTAAAAAATCATTGATCAATGTCATAACTTGCTCCATATTTAACCAAAATTTCAGCTTATGAGACACAAATTCTGTCGGTCATAGTTTAGCTAGGAGGCAAATTCTTTAGCTGGTCTCTATCAGTTCGGTGATCTTCCTACATGTATTGCTGACATTGTTTTGAATAAATTAATATGATCCAGTTTCCATTAAGAAAAAAGGTCAAATTTTGGTATTATCAGCAGACATCAAAATTGCAATGTTGTACGTGTGTTAAATATTGAACTTTTTTAAACTAGTATTAGATAAATGCATGCATTTACGTACATTATTCGTTCATAATAAATAAATAATAAGAATATGAGGTAACCCCCTCCCCCCATTTTCATTTTCCAAGTGATGAAACCCCCCAAAATGTTCATTAAAAAAAAAGTATTGAAACCACAGCTACCACAATATTTTCTCAGCAACCAACCTTAAATTTAAGATATCTTCGGTAACAACGAATTGGAGAATAACGAAAATGCTCGTCAAACTGCCAGAAAATGTTGGATATCGATCTAATCTGGGTGTTAGGAAAAAAAATAAATTTCAAAGAATAATGTTTGCATTAAACGAATCTTCTTTCACGTGAGGGAAGGAGAAGAAAATGAACAAAATAGAGAGAAACTAATAATTGAGCGTGTAAAGATAGATTACGGAGAAAAAGAGAAGAGAATAAAAATACCGGTGAATGAATGAATTGAAAGAGATGAGTTTGAAATCCACAAGAAAAAAATGATATATAAGGAAGGTGGTGATATGTTTTTCATCATTTTATGTCAGAATTCGTTGGCTCCAACGTCGAAAAAAAATATATTTATACACTAACAATGTATCAAAAATCAAACATAAACATAAAATCTATTAATTTATCAAATATTAAAAAATAGTGAAAGAACAAAAAATAAAATTATTATTTTATTAAGAATTCAATATAAAGAAAAAATTTATTAGAACATAAACATAAAATTTAAATATTTATAAGATAAAAACATATTTTAGTAAATATATAATAGTAATCAATTGCTGTTATTTGAAAGAGAAGAAAAGTGAAGGAAATAAAAGTATACTCAAGGTTGAGAAAGCTAAAATTCAAAAGTAAATCTAATAATGAGTTTTCATAAAATTAAAAATCATTACTTTTTATAATAGTTATTTTAATAATAATATCTAAACTGATTTTTAATATGTTAATTGGTAGTATAAAAAAATACACTAATAAGTATATCAAAATTCAGTAATATTATTCATTACGAAAGACATAAGGCACAAAACGCATGAATAATGATGTGGACCAATGTTTTTTATTTTAAAAAATTAAGCACGTAAATGAATGAAAAATGCTATATTGTACGAATCCAAATTCATGAAAGTTTAACAAAACAATATGATTGACTCAAAATGTTAAATTTGAGCTAGATACATTAAAATCAATTTTTATAGGGACCCATTATGTATGGTTATGAATTTCTATAGCTTTGTACTCACTTTTGTAAAGATTTTCTCATACCAAATAGGATTACTCTGAATGAATTTTGACAAAGATCATCCGTTCATGCATTATTGCACGAAAAGTCGTGCGTAGTTTCCATCAAAATCAAAATTAAATTAAAAAAGTTTTCCTCTCAAGAAGAGATCTCTTAACTTCTATTCTAAACTATGAAATAAAATAATTTATTGAAATAAACATGTGTAAATTTGGAGGAATTTTTCTAACCTTTTTCCTTCTCTCATCTTGAACGTTAACAAATTAAAACTTCCCTTCCTGTATTTCTCCCAGGCCTTTTTTTTTTCTCTTATATTCATTCTTCAAATTTCAAATTGTTTGGTAAAAAGAAGAAACAGCCCAAACAATTATCTCAATTGATCTTAGAGACTCACTTAAGTTCACAATTATCTCTCAAATCCCAAAATGTACCATCTTTGTTTCTTAATTTTACAACCATTTTCTTTCTTTCTTTCTTTAGAGAGAATTGTGAGACTAGTGCGAGTCTTTGGGATTTACTGTTTGTGCTGCCTCTTCGATCTTCTTGTCAAACAATTTGCATGCGGGCGTGCATAGTACTGTTTTTCCTAACTCATCAAATCATGTAATATGAGAGTGAGATTAAGCTTGAGAATTAATAAAAGAAAGCATGATGAAGTGCGAACGAGTTTAGAAGGATAATCGAAGATAGTGAAGAAGGCTAATAAGGTGCCAGAAAGAAGGTGCCAAAATAATGCATACAATATATAATCTCAGGTACTCAAGTTTGTAATCAATGTGATCATAAAACAAATAATATTTATTATTATAAGGAGGTGATCAAATAAGAACGAAGAGCTAGAAAGAAAAGAAAATACCTACAATATGTATAAGATTAATATTTGGTTGGAAGGAAAAAAAATAGATAAGAAAATAGAGATAATTAACGATCTTTTTCTCTAGTTGGATTGGAGAAAAAATAGAAAGCAAAGGGGGAAAAAAAGTTAATTTTTAAAAAACAAAATTCAAAATTTTCTTTTGACTTTTCTTCATATTCAATTTTTAAGTTTTCTTTTCTTCTGTCTTTCTCTCATTACAAAAACAAATTTTTTGAAGGATACAAGGAGTCAATTACAAAAACAAATTTTTTTTTTTTGAGGGGTAACATTGACGTACACCCGAATCTCAATGAAAGAACTTGGCCGTGATCTCATTGTTTACATAAAATCATATAAACATATATCGCCAAGATATTTAATTCATTTCAAGAATCAACAGAGGTTGATGATGTTGATATGCTTGTTATTCATGTCAGTTGAATCTAGCTTAAAACAACTAAAGCCCATTAATTAAACATGAAATGGGAATTATATAATATTGCTTATACATGATAAATAAGTAAAGATTGGAGTTACCAATCATAAAATAGCATCCTCGATCACAGTCTAAGCTGTTCCATAAATAGAACGATGTACAGATTCTTACAAAAGTAATGTGCAGTTGATATGATGAACACCCTCTAGATATCAATTTAACACATAATATTAAATCCATTAATTCTGAAGCTCAGGTGTTCCTATACGACTCGAATAGGATCTTAGTTGAGTTGAGAATACTTGTGGTCTAGACCAAAAAATTCTGTCTGAAAGGATCATCCTTGCCAAAGTAGATTGCCCAAAGTAAAGGGAAAAAGTTTGACACCCAAAGCCTCTTTTCTCGCTTTATTTCTCTTTGGCAATTTGCTGCCACTAAAAAAAACTCAAAAGGATGAAATCAATGCCAACTTTGTTTTAAAGTAAACTTTCACAAACTATCATGCAATGTTGCGGGTTTTATTTAAGGTCCTTCCTTGCACATGCTCCTAAAAGCCATAACTAAAAGAGACAAAGGTCTGCTCTCTTTAACAAGTAGAGTTAATTCAGTGTCTCCTACTGTTCTCAGATTTAAAGCTTTCTTTTTTCATTTAAAAATGATATCAATATTTTCCATTAAAGTTTCTAGGACCAAATTTTTTTGGGTCCTTTCCCTTTATTGCAGTGTGGATGTCAACTAGGATACTCATAGTTATACAAACTTTAATTACTAAGCTCTCAAACCCGTTTCACAGGCATGATTATCAAAATCACCATTTTACAAGTTTACGAGCCGATTTTATATATAGAAATATTAATATATTTTTTATATTGAACAAACTGAGTTTATGAGTCAATACAAATTAAGTTTATAGGACCTTCACGAGTTGAAAGTACAATCACGGTTTTGACAACCATGAGGGTGCTCGTTTCTTCCTGAACTACATTGTGCTGAATGAAGTGACTTTTGGAAACAAAATTTTCTTTTTGACTCATTCTGACTAGTTGGTTTCAGATCATTAATGTTTTATCGTACCTTTGCAGCAATTAATGGTTGGTTGCGGTGAAGCTTCACGGTATTTTTTTGGCTTCTTTTGAGGGACAAGCAATCTCTTGGAGCTTCTGCTGTTTCTTTATTTGGCAGTCGTTTTGTATATTATTTTTAGCTAGTAGTATTGCTGATCAGGTGAAGCATTTTAGTGAATGGTGGGTCACTCACGGTTTTGACTTTTGAAGAATGGTTCTTTGGATCTTTTGTGTTGACTACACTCCAAGTAAATCCCTAACATAGAGTGGTTTTAGTAGTGCCTAACTCTTGTTTTATGAGCTTGAGCTTGCTTCTACTCTAAACTGGTGCTTTCTTTTATAGTAATATTTTTTTTTATCCAAACAAGTTTTCTACCGATAAATTGTTTCGTGATCAACTGCATATGTCTTTTCGCATTTGTGTATGGCTCTTTATCTGTGCAGTTCGGTCCTCTTTATCGGAGTGCTTTGGCAATGTTTCCCACACGAACAAAAATTTTAAGGTTTAGATTTATGATTTTTCTCTCATGTTCAACTTTTTCGCTTTTATTCAATGTTGACACTTTATCTCACTCCAACTATTTTCTCAGCTGAGCTTTTGTACCATTGGATCTGTCTTGACGGAAAACAGGCACATCTAGACCATTCCCCACTAGCACAATCCGTGTGCTCCCCAACTCCACCAATCCGCAGCTTGCCCTTGAGCCTTGTGGACAAGATGGTCTCTTACCTTCATCAATCAATCTAGAAATACTTGTCCTTAGTTTTCACGCACAAGCAACCTTTTACTTCCACTTTTGCCATTGCAATGGCTTCCTCGGCCTTGACCCAAAGCAGCTCCTTTTCGTATGACGTGTTTCTCAGCTTCCACGCTACAGACACACGCAGCAACTTCACAGACTTTCTTTTTCAAGCTCTCATAAGAAAAGGCATCGTTGCCTTCAAAGACGAATCCAGAGCACCCGACCAAGCGATTGAGGGTTCTCGCCTTTTCATTGTGGTCCTTTCCAAGAACTATGCTTTCTCCACTCAGTGTTTGCGTGAACTATCACAGATCTTCCATTGCGTTGAATTTTCGCCAAGACGTGTTCTGCCTATTTTTTATGATGTTGATCCATCAGATGTGCGAAAACAGACTGGATGGTACGAGAAAGCCTTTTCGAAATACGAAGAAAGATTCTTGGTAAATAAAAAGGGGATGGAGACAGTGCAGACATGGAGAAAAGCTCTGACTCAAGTGGCCAATCTCTCTGGTTGGTATATCCGAAATAAGTAAGTAACCCGCTCTCATCTCATGAAAGATGTAATTTGCAAATTGGGTCCAAATTTATTATAAATGTTTGATGTTTGATGCAAATGGTATTTAAAAGTTGAAAACTACTCTTCTATTATCTTCTCCTGTTTTGCTTCTCTTGGGTGATGATTTCGCATTCTTCATTTTCTTTAAAATTTCAGGCCTCAATATACAGAGATTGAAGAATTTGTTCAATATACAATAAGTATATTGAGTTCTAAATTTTCAACTCTTCAAAATAAAGCAGAGGGAACATTGTCAGATAAAGATGAATTTTCATACAATGAGCTGTCAGGTGAAGCAGAGGGAACATTGTCAGATAAAGATGAATTTTCATACAATGAGCTGTCAGGTGAAGCGGAGGGAACATTGTCAGATAAAGATGAATTTTCATACAATGAGCTGTCAGGTTTGATGAGGATAAGAGATTTTATCAGCCTTGTGTTGACTTATCCTGTGAAATTAGTAGAGGAAGATATTTTAAGATCTTGGATTAGTGCATTTCCTGAATGGAAAGCTCAGTTATTGTCCACTGGTGATGATACTGTTATGGACAAACCATGGTGTGTACTAACAAAGAAGGCACTGGGATCTATGAAGGGATTTATGCCAATGGAAATAATAAGTAAAGTAGAACGTGGTAGGAGATCCATCTTCAGCCGCAATGATGTTGAGGCAATACCAGAAGCCATTCTCCACCAAACTGTTGACCTCGCAGTTAACCAACTAATTCAAACTTTGTTTTGTGGGGATTACTGTTCACGCTATATCAGACTGTTAACCAGAAACTTGGCTGAAAAAAGATATGTAGTGGACAAAATAGTTGCAGCCGTTGAAGATAAGCACAACATGTTCGGAATTGACAAAGATTTTCTTAGAGCCCTATGGATCAATGCCTCAACATATGAGACTGATGCAGAGTTTCGAGTTCAAGAAGAAATCAATACGATGATGGAAGTTGATGACATGTGGCCGATGGAAGTTGATAACATGTTGGGTACACTTTTCATTGAAGAAAAGATGGGAAGCAATGGGCAGTTGGTGATTGTAGTGGATGCAGATAGCAACAAGAAGCTGGACCTCCAAAAGTTGCGTTTTCCAACTGGAATTGTGGTGTTGATAACAACTGAGCCGTCAACACAAGCAGAGAAAGATGGTGACTTCAGAATTGCATGCACAATGGATTTGAATATTTGGACCCAGGATCATCTATTGCCTTGGAAAGTCTTCTGCAGCTATGTGGGCAGTTGTATCAGCAGTAGCATGGTAAGTTCATCAATGGCCATTCAGAAAATTGCAGTGGAAATAGTTAAGGAATGCCATGGTCATCTTCTTGCCATTGTCCTTTTGTCAAAGTATCTTATGTATGTGCAAGATTTTAAACAGTGGGAACTTGCACTTGACAAATTAAGCAGTCTGAATCCTTCCTATGATTATCAAGATAGTGACCGAATTGGCATTAGTAGAGTCATGGTCAATGCATTCGTAAATATTATCTGGGAAGACATTGATGATGCACAAAAGCTTTGCCTTGAACTCAGTTTGCCTGTTCACAACATTAAAAATGGGGTGAGAGATGATATCTTGGTGTCTGATTGGGCCAAGATAATATTAGGATACACGCAAGAACTTGGTGAATACAGAAGGCAATTACAATATCACATGAAGGAGCTTCTAGACCGTTTTGTCTTGTTGAAATATGAAAGTGGAGATGTCTATTTGCCAATAGAAACCTATGATATAATAAAATCATTGCACACCTCAAAGCCTTCCATCCTAAGGCATGGTGCATTAGGATTGACGGAGCCACCCTACATTGGACGATGGCATAGTCTTATTCGGATAGAATTGATGGACAATAAAATATGTGAATTACCACAATCACCAGATTGCCCTAAACTCAAAGTGTTGTTGTTGCAGGGCAATGTTGATTTGATGGATATCCCTGACTCATTTTTCAACCACATGCCCCTGCTTCAACACTTGGACTTATCCTACACTAGTATAAGGGATTTACCCCCTTCTGTCTCTAAATTAATACAACTTCAGAAATTTTATCTTAGAGGCTGTGATCTCTTCATGGAACTACCACATCAGATTGGACAGCTAAAGAATCTCAAAGAGCTTGATCTTGATGGGACTTTGATCACCCATCTGCCAATAGAGATCCGAGAATTGATCAACCTGCAAATCTTAAGCCTCTGCTTTGATGGAACTTCCAGGTCAACAATTATTCCTCCAGGATTGGTATCAAATCTTACTCAATTGAATTATTTAAGCATCAACGTTGACCCTGAAGATGAGCAATGGAATGAGAATGTTATTAGTGTTTTGGGGGAAATTTTTTTTGGATTATGGAATTTGCAGAGGTTGAGTATATATATCCCAAAGGCTGACCTCTTGGAATTCATACCAGCCGAAAAATCTCTCAATTTCAGATTGGTTGTTGGTCAACATATGCGACGTTTAATATCGCGTGTACCACCTGAACTGGAGACAAAATTTAAACACTGTGACTATAGCATAAAGTTTGTTAATGGTGTGAATATTCCAAATGGAGTGAAAATGAATCTTGGGCGCTTCAAAGCCTTGTACCTAGACCGACATATGACCATCAAGAGTCTCTCTGATTTTGATTTGAGGAATTTATGGGGGTTGGAAGTATGCATATTGGCAGAGTGTAATGAAATGGAAACAATTGTCAGTGGAAGCAATTCACCTGATGGGCCAGCTTCTCTAATGTTGAAGTTTTTGAGTGTATTCTATATGAAGAATTTAAGAAGCGTCTGCGAAGGGAGTAGTCCCTTCTTTCTCTTCTTAAAGTCTATAGCATTACACACTTGCCCCATGTTAACTACCATCTTCACCTTAGATTCTCTTAAAAAACTTTCCTTTTTGGAGGAGATTATTGTTGAAGACTGTCCAAAACTAACCACCCTGATAAGTCATGCCACACCAGAACAAAAACCAGTGTTTTTCCTCCCCAAGTTGAGAATAATATCACTTCTCTATCTTCCTGAATTGGTCAACATTTTTAATGGCATGCATGTTGGACCTTTTATAGAAGAAATGATATTTTATTATTGCCCAAGACTCCAAAGTCTTTCCAAATCTGAGTTGTCAAGCAAATCTTTGAAGATCATCAAAGGTGAAAGCATCTGGTGGGAAGCATTGAAATGGAATGAAGCAGAGTGGGGAGATGCTGGTCGACCCAATTATTTTGAGCGAATTTTTTCACCAATTAATGAGGAGGCTGACATGATGAACCAACTAGCTGCACTTCAAGAGACTCAACTAAATGAATATCACAATACGACATATCAGGTAATTTTCAGTTATCCTCTTTTCAAATTTCATGGTGTTATTGGCATGTTGGTATTTTCCAATGACTAATGAGTTGATTCTTAATTTGTTCCATGATTTATTTTTACTATTTAAGTACCTGAACAAACTCAGAAATGGGGATATCTTACTCATTTTCCAAAAAAGAGCCTAAAGAGTAATGTGATATATATATCTGATACTAGTAGAATTGTTTATTATTGTTGAAAAATCCTAAGAATTATGAGATTAAATAGATTATGAAATCATGTAATTATTATTTGTTGATATGTAATTATTAAAGGCCAGTTTGTTCTATAAAAAAAGTGATTCTGATAAAAAAAAATTAATTATTTTTTAGATATTTAAAAAGAAATAGTTAATTTATGTTTGTTTACAATCATAAAAAACACTTCTTTAAAAGGAATCAAAACCCTTTAACTCCCAAGTCTTTTGATGCCTTATGCACACAGACACCAGCCAAACCCCAGGGTGCTACAAAACCTTGCACTCATTTCTTTGCTGACATTAGTCATTCCTTCCAAATAACCCAACATAAACTCAACGGGAAAAAATTTCAAGAATGGTGCCAATCAGTTCTTGTTATCAAGGGGAAAGGTAAGATGTGCTATCTTACTGGAGACATCTCTACACCAAAACTCTATTGTGAAGACATGGTTAATCAATTTGATGGAGGCTAAAATTGGCCAAACCTACTTATTACTACAGACTTTCTTTCTGAAACAATTTATGGTAAAAGACCTTGGACACTTAAAATACTTTCTTGGGATGGAAACAGCAAGCAGCAATAACAGCATTTTAATTTCTCAAAGGAATATACCTTTGATCTGTTAAAAAAATCAGGGAAATAGGGTGGAATGGAACACCTCTAGAAAAAATGGAAACATTAGTTAAGTAGATTCTCCTGTAGAGGGAATTGTTAGTAGGAAAATCGATCTACCTATAACTTACTACTACAGGCATTGCTTACAAAATACGTGTAGTAACTGAATTTATGCATACTTCTATGACGAGACACTTAGGAGCTATTCTGCCCTGTGCTTGATTTGTATAAAAGTAGGCCAATGATAGCAGAACAAATTTACATAAATAGTTTGAGAACAAAAAATATGGAATAACAACGCAGACAATCAACAACTCAGTTTACAATGTCTAGATGAAATATATATGTTTACTATATGTATAACACCGAATAAATTGGTACATTTCATTAGTTCTAGTAGTTGAAAAATTCTGCAATAATTAAACTCACGTAAGTCTAACCAAAGTAGTCAATAGTGCGTTATAGTGACGCTATAGTGGAGTAGAGTAGCCTGGGCTTGCTGTGGGATTCAAATAACAGAGTAGTTGTCAATAACAGTCATTGTGACTGCAATAGTAGCCAAAGTAGCAGCTTTTCATGTGCTATAATGGTGTTACTATGATACAGGCTTCAAAAACACCTTTTTATCCCTGAAACAACATTGGTTAGGGGGTTTGGGGTAAAATTATGATTTCTCCCCTATTTTCTAATGCCTTTTTTACTTGAGAAACACAATAGGATTACAAACCCTTCTTCCTTGACCATACAACAAAATGTTATCTGTGTTTTTACCTCTGTTTCTTCACTCTTTGCAAGACCATTTTTTCCCAAGTTCACATTTATGCTAATTTTTATATAACTCATTATGTTCTTTTTTTATTAATTTCACTATCAACTTTCATTTCTTTCACTTCATTACTATTACTATGCCTTTTTTGTTCTTAGATTGATAGTGACTCTGTGCATAAAGTGTGACTTATTATTTATCATGAATTTCTTTAATTTTGGATTTTTTCTTTCTTGTATTTAATATATATGTAGTATAAACTATTTAGTTTGCATTATGATGTTTAATATAATGACCATCCTGCTTCCTGCGATAGTGTTTTAAACTATGCACTTCTATGTGAGCGAGCTGATGACGCGCAGATGCTTCTCATATTCTCCCAACTCGCTAAGTGGGCTGAGTGTCTCGCTTAGTGCATGATTCTCGCTAAGCGCACAAGCCTCGTTTAGTGAGACACTAGCTAATAGCCTTCATAATTTTCATCATTTTTACCTGAAATTGAAGTATAAAAATGCATCAATGCTCAATATTGGGTATATCTACTAGCAAAATAAAACTAAACCAAAAAATATGTACAAACCTACAAAAAGAACCATAAATTGGAGAAAAGCTATACATTTTATAAAACTTTTCTATACAAAAGTTAGTTGTAAATGACGACTAACAAATACCCTCTTAACTTTTTTTGTATTTTATTACTTGAATGTTTTCCTTTCAGGGAATTTCAAGTTCTAAACAGTCGATAGCAAAAATATTAGCCCCAGTTTCATCTGTGGGTAGGGGTAGTTCAAACAGTGAAGCCCAAAAGCGGAAAGTCGTTGCTGAGCCAAAGATATTTCAAGAGGTAACAAAAAAGGTAATAAAGCAGGTTTGAGATGCCTTGTCACCGTTCGTGATTGATTGCTTTTGGTTTTCTTATATGCACGAGTTGGTTTACTTATATTAAAGGAATGTCTGATAAACCCTTAAAATTATAAGTCGAATGTATTTTTCTTAAAAAGATTATAATTTTAAGTGCTAAAAAGCTCATTTAAGAAAACTTAAAACATTTAGATGCTAAACATGGTGACACCAAAGGAAATTATTGTTATTTAATTATTCAGATAGGGAAGTAGTTGCTGCTTTATTCATTCAGTATCGGCAATGTGCTGAATGTATTCAACATATTTCACGCAAAGAATTATTTTAAGTTTTTATATGACTAGTTGCCAATAGCAACAAATAGTGGTGCTAGCGCGGAATTGCATTATAGAGCGGCTAGAGCATGCTACGAAAATTGAAAAGTGTATCAGTTTGAAGTAGCGGCCATCACAGCTGCCATATCTAGCAAAATAGCATAAATTGCTCCTGGAGCAGGCTTTATTGGAGTGGGTCACAAAAAAACCTATTTTAATTTAACCATTAAACAACTTTATTTAGGGTATTTTAGTGGTCAATGATTTTTCCCCTTTCTTTGAATCACAACTGAAACTCTACTTTTTCAATCACTTACACACAGTTATGACATATTGTTATCCTTTTCCCACCAATACACACCCTTTTCTGGCAACATTTTTGGCATTTCCCTGCATTTTCCGTCCCCAACCTCTTCAGTCTCTATTCTCCATAGTCTCCAGTCATTCCTGACCTATATGGCCATTTTCTGGCGAACCTGTCACTGTTTCTTGCCAACCGCGACCTTTGCTTCCGTGCTCTATTCACTGTTCTGTCCTTGCGTTGTTCATCTCACTAATACAGATCCTTCATCTCTCTGTTTTGTGCTCTCTTCTATATTTCTCTTCAACATTTAATTTACTATTTTTCAAATTTTATTTTATTTTTTTATCAATTACGAAATTATTGATCAAAGTTTTATAAGAAAGTATAAAGTATTTCTAGCATTTTATTTTCAATATATAAAATGACAATCATTCAAATTATTTCGTAACATAGTTAATATCAAATAAGATTTTAGTATGTAACATAAAAAAGATTGGAGTAATTTTAGTTTAAAAAACTGCTTTCAAGAATAATAATAATTACTACTATTACTAATAATATTAGAAATAATGCATGTATTTGAAAGAAAAATACAATTTTTGTAAATAAACAATATTTTTAGTGAAATATGAATTTCTTTGTCAATACTTCTTGCAATATCTTTATTTTAAAAATAAATAAAGATTTTCAATATTATAATTCTCAGTAGAACTTAAAAGTATTTTCAATTGTTCAATTAATACAATCTTAAAATTAAATTCTTAATAATAAAAATAGTAATATATATTACTATAAAATTTATCACCTAATAATTCAAATTAATAATAAATATTTTTTAAAAAGTATAAATTTTTTTAGGCTTAAGGTAACTACTTAAATGGCCATGGCCTTGTGGTTGCCACAGCCCTAGTTATAAGTGAATCTTATAGGGGTCTGAAGGTGCTAACAGAGTCGGATTCTCTCCATATTTAGTGGAATTTGCTTACTCTTTATCAGCAACTTAAGTTACTCATTGCTGTCACGAAAAAAAGAAAAGAAAAGGAAAACATCACTTTGGAAATGTGTCAATCCAATGAAGGTATGATGCATGGCCATATAAGTAGGGAGTTATACGCCTGCAACTTGAAATTGTTTGTTCTCTACTTTGACTATGCATCAATTATACCACAAAAGATTGAGAAGGTAGATATTCTCTATTGCAAATCAATCTTTAGCTTCAACACAATGTAAGCTACTTCCCCAACTGAAAAATAATGATGATAGTTTTATTCATGAATCGAGATCAAATACTGTTGCTGAGTTCCTCTGTGAAGATGTGTCCGTAGGTGTGTATAGTCTTTAGTTAAACAAAAATAAATTTCATGAACCTAACATGTTGAATAAAAGACTATTGTGGTTTTTATATTTTGGCATGGCAATTAACAGGGTTATAAACGAAGAGAAGTTTGGACAGCAAAGATACGTGTCAATGCGGAAGGGTGTTATGATGATGGATATATCTGGAGAAAATATGGGAAAAAGCAAATTCTTGGAGCTAAGTATCCAAGGTTAGTTAAAAGCTCTTTTCTCATTTAACTTTTTCTTGTTATAAATTAAACAAGTTTAATTAGCAAATTTTTTTCCTAGAATAAGTTTATATAATTGGCATCTGATTTGAATGTGACAGAAAGGTTCATCCCTCTCGTTTAGTTAGTACCAGAGGCCCTAATGGAGCGTAAAGGGGAAAATAAAATATGCATGTACAATGAGTTCTCTTTCCTTGTTTTAATGGTTCTATGCGCCCGGTGTTTTTAAAATGACCTGGAATTTGAAAATTTATCCAGAGGATCATGTCAGCTGGTTTCAAATGGGCCCAAATTAGTGCTTTCTGTTGGATACTTGTTATTGGAATTCTCAACAAAAACTTGTTCATTTGACAACTACCTTTACTAAAATTTAAAACCAAGAACAACCACAAACTCCAGATAACATCTCATTCTTGACGGTGACTAGGGTGTGAAAGTAAAATTACTTTTGCACCCAACGCAAGTTTGGGTAAAAATATCGCGTTCATCCGATTTTAAAATTAAAAAATCAAATGGTAGAGATCTGTTTGGGGTACCGATTGTAACAGGAGCCCTCCCCTTCCATTGTCTTTGTCACGAGAGTGACATCCAGCACCACCTCAAACACCTCCGCCGTGACCGCTAGCCTCCCCTTCCTCCCCTCCGTCGCACCTTGCAGCCGGATCTTGAAGTCCTTGACCTCCGCCACGCGGAACCTCAGCCCCCACGCCGCTGCCGCAAACTTCGCCACAATCGCCGCCACGGAGCACTTTGACATGAACACCGCCGGTGTCTTCCTCTTGCTCTGGAACATCCTCAAGAGGTCAAACCCGGAAGACACGGATGAAATAAACTCAAACGTGTTGAAGAACTTGGGCACCTTGGAATTGTTTTCTTCCTCCGTAATCGTAAGGGCCTCTTGTTTCTCCAACTGGCACAAGTTCGACACATAAAACAAAGAAAAGCCCTTCCAGAACCACGACACGCGAGTTATGGCGGAAATCGTGGTTCTCTTGGCAGAATCCTCCGCCGCCACAACCAGAACCACTGTCACCAAAGATCTTACATAGGGTGCGAAAAAAGTTTCACTTTCGCACCCTAGAATTCGCCCTCATTCTTTATTTTTGGACATAGACTATTCTATAACATTCACAGAAACTAAAAAGATAAAAAGAGAATGTAGGTTTCCTCTCCAACTTCCTTATCAACGCTTAAAACAAGAGGGGCTTCTATTAATATTTTTATTTGCTGTTCGTACCATACTAACTTTGCCAGTCTAATAATGTTTATATCAAGAACATAAAAAGAAGTTATTTTCTAGTTTTGCCGAAAAATTGACAACTAGTTTGCATTGCAGAGAATATTACAGATGCGCACATAAATTTGTACATTGGTGCCCAGCAAGAAAACGAGTTCAAAGGTTAGACGAAAACCCAGCAACAATTGAGATAATCTACGAGCACAGACATACATGCGCCAGAGAACAGAATTTGATCATTAAGAGTGGGGATGAGGCAAGTCAATCCTGCAAGTTATAAAAAAACTTGTCTTGCAAATGTGCATTACTAAAATTAAAAATAGACAAATTTAAAATATATTGTTGATGTTATCTACATTTCAGTAAAAAGTTATCAGTAAATAATATTATTTAATATGATCATAAATACATTTCATCCCAAAAAATGTTACTGGCAATCCATCAAACTTAGAACATACAAAATATCAAGCTAGTATCCAATGAATGCTAATCAAAGATTGTTCCAATGCATGTAATCTCTTGTTGAATCATCTTCATCATCAAAGGTAGCCTACATAACAAGACAAAAAAATACCTCATATTACAAGGCAAAAAAAGTGGGAAAAAAAATGGGTTAAATGATTTTACCATCAAGAATGTAGTGAAACTAAATTGATTTTTGGATGTTCGAAGAGGGGGGTGGGGGGATCAAAAGTATTCATGATAAATTAACATAAGATTATAAGAACAAGAAATCATCAGTTGGCCAAAATATGTTTTTTCCCATGCAAAATACTCAAAAGTGTTTTTAGTCTATATAAAATTTTGTCCGTTCCTGGTCCTCCATGTTCACCTCAGAGAGCGCAGTGAACTTCTTCAAGGGAGGGCCGCCCCTGGTGGTGGTGCGTAGTTAGCTGTCACAGATTCGCCATCATCTCAATCACTTTTTGGGGGGTTTCAATTACCACTACAGAGGACAATGACGTGATTTGGTCACGAAGGGTGTTCCTCACCAACGAGATTTGGGCTTCGATCAGAATTGAATTAGTGAAACCAGATGTCACCGAAGAGGATGATGGCCTTGGCATTGAACATCTCAGTGTGGTTCCCACAGCAGCGTTGCCCCACTCTCTTCAAATCCTTTCCATCACCATCATCAACTCAACTCAGTGTGGGTGAAGATTTGCTTGCCAACTACAGCAAAAGATGCATCATTCTGCTCCATCCGACAACGTTTCGCGACCCCTATGGCATGGGCGACCTCTTCATGCCGCCACCATCTCGAACCTTCATGTTGTTGAACCCTAGTCGGGAATCGAATCCTAGCCCATGTTTAAGCGAACCAGGAGCAATGCAAGGAGGTGTTGTTGCTCTGACGAAGACGATGAATGTTAGCGATGGTGATGAAGAGACCCACGGAGTCGTTGACAAGCACCAGATCTGAAACCACGGTGTTGGTTCCGATGATTTGTTACGAGGAGACATCGATGTTGGTTTGTGGCGGGTGTGGACACAACGGAGGAGGGAGCAGCTTAGCCTCTTAGGAGAGAGAGAAAATGACTACGCAAAGTGGAAAAAGGGAAAATTTTGAAAATTTTCAGTCATTCAATTTCTAGCGGTGTTTAGATGCCAGAAAAACGTAACAAACAATACATTTTTGGTACGGTAACTTAGCGTTCTTTTTTTAATTTTTATCCTTGCAATTTTTTTTATTAAATTATATTTGTTTTATTTTTAATCCTTAAATCATTTTAGATAATATTTTGAATAATGATAAATAAAATAAATATAATCTATAAAAATAAAAAATAAAAAAATAATTTTATAAAAACCAAAAGTTATTTAAGTTTAAAATAAAATAATAATAAAAAGGGTCAGATCATCACTAAACATTATCACATGGTCATGAACAAAATAAAAGTTAAAGGAACAATCTATTTCCAAAAATTACAAGAAATAAAAACTTATATGATTATCAGAACATTAAGGAGATACTTATTTCATAATTTATTTATTTATGGGAATATGAGGTTGCAAAAAATATCTCCACATTTGTTAGGAGGTAACATGATAATTATCATTGCATATATTTTATTCTTGGGAAAGTGCCCATTATTTATTTTCACATGAGGAGATTGGAGAAGTTTATTTCCATTTCATAGGAAGTCTTATTCGTGTGTACTGTGTAGGGATGATAACAGCAAATTTGCATAAGTGGAGTAATTTGTTTAAAAAATTACATGAATGAATAGATTTTTAAAATATTATATAGATAAGTCGCATAATTTCATATAAAAAAATCATGTTTTAAAATATAACTTCAAAACGTTATAATTTTTAAAAAAAAAATATTGAAATCATGTTTTGAATCACAATTTTAATAATTTTTTAAAAATAAATAAATTTTTTGAAGTTGTGATTTAAAACACAATTTTAGTATTTTGTTTTTAAAAAAATATAAATATTTGAAGTTGTATTTCGAATCACCACTTTAATATATTTTTTTAAAAATTTACATTTTAAAACACGATTTTTATATAAAATTATATTTTAAAACACGACTTATGTATATATTGTATAATATTTTCAAAATCTACCTATTTCTATAATCTTTTCGAAAAATTACCCCAATTATGTAAATTTGCAATCATAAGACAAATTTACTGTAGGGGGCCACTTTTAAAAAGTATTTACGAATTGGGGTCCCTTTTTAAAGAAATTGCAAGGGGGGTCTGATTTGTGGTGTGCCGCCAGTCGCTTTGGCGGGACAAAATAAAAAAAAATTAATTTATATATGTTTTCCTAGCTGATGCCGCCAATGATTTAAGCGGGACCGCAACCCGCCAATGCAAATAGCGGGACACATGCTGAAGAAGCATGCCGCCAATACAAATGGCGGTACAAATCTATTATTTAAGCAAAAAAAAGGATTCCATTGTTAATATACTACAAATTTTGTTGCATGTAAACAAAAGACCATCATTTGTCAAGGTTTTTTTTATATAAACTAAATGATTAATTAATAATATTATTTTACTAAAATATCTTTATTTTTTTTCAATTTCTTTAAATATGTTATTAAATATTCGAAGATTATAATAATAAGTATATATTAGGAGACAAAACTAAAAATTTAAAATAAAAATTTTAATGTTTTATTAAAAATTGAATACACAGTTAATATGATTTTTTAAATGTCAAAAGTCAATCAATTTAAATGAAGAATATTTATTATCTATTATTATCGTATTCTTGTCTTATTTTTTTAATAAATTTTAATGTAACTTTTAGTCGAAACTTTTATTCATTAATTTCTTAATTATTTCCTTTAAAACACTGATTACGTGAACTTCTTAAGTTAAAACTCTCTTAAATATGCAATGTTAGGGATAAACTTTCTCATTTATTCCTTGTTTATTTTGGCCTATCTATCTAAACAAATAGTAAGATTTATTAATAATTCTTCTAGACATAAACAGGAATAGATATTATTACTTATTTTACTATTAGTATTTTATATGATCTAAATCTGATTAAATTTGCTAGTAATAAAATGAGTGGCTGCTACTTTGAAGCAGTCTCGTGAAGCGAAGCACGTGTTTTTATCAGCATTCCTGTGTAGACTTGAGTGAGTGTGTGCTTAAATTATATTATCCGCAGCTAGCTAAGCTATTTGTATCTTTAACAAACATTGTGCATGTACCGCCATTTGTATCAGCGGCATGCTTCTTCAGCATGGTCCCGCTTAAACTATTAGCGGCATCAGTTAGGAAAAAATATATAAATTAATTTTTTTTATTTTGTCCCGCCAAAGCTATTGGCGGCACATCATAAATCAGACCCCCCCTGCAATTTCTTTAAAAAGAAACCCCAATCCGTAAATACTTTTTAAAAGTGACCCCTTACAGTAAATTTGCCCAATCATAACAGAGCGGGCAAATACGAGTAATAATTATCCCCTATTAGTCCCGTAAGACAAATATACTAGCCTCGTGCCAGTCGCTTTATTGGAGGTGGCAAAGATTTCTTTGCATTGGGCCAAAATCAAAAAGTAGTGAAGGAAAAGGTAACAGATGTTAACTTTATAGTTTGACTAGAACAAAATAAATTCCGAGAGCTACATAGATATTATTCTTAATTTATATATAACTAGCACTTAAAGATACCCTGAAAGTGAATATATATATATATATATATATATATATATATTGATTTTTTTTATAAAAAAGTTGGTTATAGGCAAGCTACGCATGCACCTGCATGCTTTGATCTTCAACGGCATTATTTATTATCAACCCTAGTTATTTCAAGAGATGGACATTAATTAACGAAGATGAAGATATTCACAAGGTGTTCCAAAAACAAAAAAGTGGATGTAGAAATTCAGGAGGCTGTTTCACTGGTGCTGTCCATGGTCGAATCAGCAAATGCACGTGAGCAATACCATCGCATGCTTGAGAAATATCGTAAAGCTAAGGTAAATAGTAAATTAGTCTAAAAAGCCAAAGAGGAATGGAAAGTGTTTGCATTTTATCAAAGCAGAACAACCAATATACTATCGACTATCTCTTTATCGTCTGTGTTAGTATGCCACTAATTGAAAGAAATAAAGGCAAAATAGTAACCATACAATTGCTCTGTGCTGTCAATGCATAACTATGAAGCACGGACACTCCAGTCCTTTATCGTGTCCGGTGTCCGACACGCGTCCGTGTCAATGTCCGACACCAACACGACACCCGTATCACATTCTATATTTTAGATATTACAGTCCGGTGTCCATGTCGATATCGGTGTTTCATAGATGCATAACAACTTGTCAATTCCCTTGCAGGCAGAAATTACCGGTGCGAGTGACGAAGCATCATTATCAACTTCTGTAGGAGATGCCTTACAACTCTACTATATAAAATTTCTCTTGTATATAAAGCAGCGTTGGATAGGGATTTTTTGTTTGTCACCAGAATTATTTATTTCAATTTTTATCTTTATACCCGTAATAAGTATTAAGTATTGACATTTATCCAGATTTTATTTTTTTCATTTTCGATTGACATTTGATAAACGAGGAAAGACTTTTTGTTGTAAATAGCCGGTTGGTTGATCCGGAAATGCATGGGAGCAAGATGCACAAAAGAAAGGATTGAAGAGCTTAGTCTGAGAAACAAAGAATAAGAAAAAAGGATGACTTAAAGCAATCAAAGAGAATGAGTCAGAAAATGAAATGAAATGAAAATGAGTTCTCATTCTCCTAAGACTCCAAGACGATGCCCCTTCGGAGTCCAAGTATGAAAATTATGATTCTTAAAAATCTTGTATATGGGTGATTAATGAAAATCTTTACATAAATTTCTTAAAAATTAAAGAGTTACACGTTATATAATTTAATAAATTAAAAGTAAGATTTTCACCTCTTTCCCAAAAAAGTTTTTATAAAAAACTGGTTAAAAACATTCCCAAGAAACAAACAGATATAAATTTGCGACACCAGATAATAGGAATGTACATGCCAGATATAAATTTGCGACACAAGATAATAGGAATGTACATGCCATTCCATTATCATTTCTTCTCCTCCTCACTAAAGGTAATAGGAACATAACATATATGCTTATCCTAATATCCTTAGGCATGTGCCGTGTGTTTAGTTTAGTTTTGTTATCATAATTTTTTAATTAAGAAAATGAGAAAGACATCCTCATTCCCAACTGTTCTGCATTTAAATAGTAAATAAATCATGGGACAAATTAAGAATGAACTGATTAATCATTTGGAAGAAACCAATATGCCAACCACATAATAAAATTTGAAAAGACAATAACTAAAAATTACCTGAAACCCATTGTGATCTGTACTTAGTTAAGTCTCCTGATGTGCAGCTAGTTCAGTCATCATACACTGCACATTTAAGTCTTTCGACCAGCATCTCCCCACCTTGCTTCAGTCCATTTCATTGCTTCCCACCAATTCACGAAGATAGAGTAGTTTCATTTAAGTATTTTTGTTGTTGTATAATAGCTTACTTAAGTTGGGTCCTGAAAAGTTTACTAGGGTCAAAGTAAACTTCAATGAGCATTAATAAAGATAGTTACAAATTATCTATTAATAAGGTTTTCAGAATAACAATGGAAATCAAATTTGTATCCTTGTAAAATATGAATATATTTTTTTATCAATTGGATTAACTTTTATTTGTTGCAATGCAAAGTTATTTGTGTTTCAAGGGGAGGAAAATTATTTAAAATTTAAATAAAAATAAAACTTCACTTTTTAAGAGTAAATAGAATTTATTCTTTGAATTTATATATTGTTGTTATTTTAGTTCTAAAAATTAAGAAAAAATCAAACAAATACGTTAAGTTCTTTAAAATATTTTTCTTTCTCATTTTAGACCTTTATATCAGATTTTAAGTAATAGTAACATATATAAGTTTAAAGATTAAAATATAAAAAAAATTAAAGACTTAAATTTGTTTTTGGGGGCCATTTCAAAGACTTAAATCAAACCTTAAAAATAACATTGAGATACAAATTCAGCATTAAATTAACTAGTCGTGTTTAAACTTTAAACTTTATAAAAGTCTTTTTTTTTTTGTTTGTTTTGTCTCTAAGGTGTGACCTTTGAGCTTCGTCTTCTCTGTATAAATAACCCTTTGGCGCATTCTCAAACCAACCTTGTCATCCTTTAATCTCTGAACACTGTCTGTCATTTCCGGTCGGTTAGTCTCCTCTTTACTTTTCTTTGTTTTCAACCATTGCATTGCATGGTTCTCAATTCTGGTTAATATACGACGAAGGTACCTAAGTTTACGTAGGAAATACGATTATCTCAATTCCATGCACCCATTGACAACCCCATCAAGAAACCCCCTCCAACTTTGTTGTTCCTCTTTACTTTTCACTTTGTTGTTTCCTCGTTCTTTTCCCCCCATTGTGTTGTGTGTCATACCAGTAGTTTTCTCTTCTACTATTCATGGTTTCCTTCTACTCTTGAAGCTGATGTCATACCAGTAGTAGTAGTAGTATTGAAGTTCTTGTGTCATTTCCTAAAGGCAACCATTTTGTATTATTATTATTTGTTATCTCTTTAAATATGCATAAATTATATTTCCTTTGTTCAGCTTGCACATAATTGCTAATAGGAGTGTATCAGGTGAGAACTTTTTGATATCGTGAAAATAATGAAAACATTTAATTACAACGATTAGATTAATATGAATGATTCAGATTGCATGTATGGCATCAGGCAGTCTATTCAGTTTAGTTATGTTTTGATAACGTATTTTGTATTAATTGAAGATAATAGCTAATCTGTTTGCAGCCCCTGATGGCTGAGTCTAGTTTTGGTGCGTGGGTGGATTAAATTCATTGCAAAAATAAACCTTTTGGTGGGTTGTAAGAGCAATTAGATGTCCGGTTATCTGTGTAGAATGTGGAGGATTAGAAATTGAATACAGTGCAGCTGCTGGTAATTAAATTGATTGTTCTAGGTCTAGGCTGGTAAATTGAAATGATTATATACCATTGCCAAATGCCACTTTAAACAGGCTGACTAAGATTTTCCTCTATGAGAGAATATGATATGCTGTTCTTGTTTCTGATTTTTCTTTTCCAGAATTCATTTTCGGGTGCCATGCCAAAGAGAAAAGGAAGAGGACGGCCAAAAGGGTCACATGTTCAGAAGGAGGTTAAAGAGAGTGCGGATGGTGAATTCGTCATTCCTCCTAATATTCCTTTGAATGTGTTGAAATCTGATCCTGACTTTATTGAGGAACAGGAGGAAGGTACACATGGATTGACTTTATCTTATTATCCTTTTTATTTGTATTTTGCAGGAAAATGCTAACTGTTGTTGTCATATATCAACTTTGTGACTCAGGTACCATTATGCCTAAGAAAAAGGGACAGGGACAACCAAAAGGATCACAGGCGAAGAATTGTCAAGAGAGTGCCCATGGCAACTTGAATAGTTGCACTAATCCATCAAATATGGTTGAAGTTGCTCCTGGCTGTGAAGAACCAGAAGATGAAGGTATGTTTAGTGGTTAGGATAACACCTGGGTTATGATTTCTCTTATTTTATTGTTTATTTCATCTCCCCTCTTCTCTATTCTATAATGACTCTTATTAGCAAAAATGATGGATTGGTATTGATATTAGGACTTAAGAGAACCACATGCTATTATAAAATTTATTTCCCTATGAAAATATAATGTTTGTTCATATCAAGAAGCTTATCCAATGGCAATACTTTCTAATAATAATAGGCTAAAATAGCTCTGACAGTAAGTGTTATTTTGGTCCTTTATAATATTCATTTGTAATGATATTAGGAGTTTCTTTTTTTGTTTGGTATGTTGATTAAGCTAATGTGATTAGTTACTGTGTTAAGAAGAGAGTTCTTCACTGTTGTTTCTCCCTCTCTCGCTGCTTCATCATCCTCTGTGTTACCTATATTGTCATCAATTTTCTCTCTGGTAGTAGTCTTATATTCAATATTTGGTTGTATTTAAATACAGTTGTGCCCAACAAAAATGGGCAAGAACAACCACGAGGGTTGAGGCGGCAGTACTGTGAAGAGAATGCTGATTGCGAGAACTTTTACAGTAATCCATCAAATATGATGGAAGTCAGTCCTGGATATAAGGAGGAGAAGGAGGATGGTACTACTGATTAGTATATGTTTTATTGTCTTGTTTATTACTTATATACCCTCTTTTCTCTAATTAAAGGCAATTTTAAGTTTGTCAGAAAGAAAAGGCATGTATAATATTGCTATTAGGCAAAAAAATGACATTTTTTCGTTCAGATTATTTTTCCATGAAAGATATCGTGTTCGATACCTAAAGGCATGGCATACTTATTAATTGGCTTTAATAATTCTGTTGTGGTATTCAATTTTCTGGTTGTCCTGTATGCCATTATTGGAATTGATTGCTAGGAACAATTTCAACAACAATTCAACTTTTTTTGTTTGTGTTTAAGATGCAGTTGACGTGCCTAGGAAAGGGGGATTATGGCAACCAAGAGAGTCAATAAATCATGAGAACCATCAACAAAATGCAGATGGAAAGTTGGATGTGTTCATTTAAGTGGTGGTTATTTTTTCTGGCTTTAAGGTTTTATTTGACACTTCTCTTATTTTATATGTTGTGTTTCAGATATAACTGTCCAGCCTAAAAGAAAGGGAAGAGGACAGACAAGAGGTTTGACGCTTCAAAGGAAGCGTCGAAAGAGTGCAGATGGAAAGTTGGATGTTCTCATTCATCCTACAAAGCTGGTAGCAGTAGGTCCAGGACGCAATGATTTCATAACTGATCTTTCTCTTATTGTTCGCCAAAATGCCCGTCTTAATGTGCTCCAGTGGAAGAAAGTTCCACAAAGTACAAGGGATACAATAGTGCAAAATATTCTGGTACGTTTGGTTTTAATTGTGATTTGTAGATGATTGACGATGCCTTTATTGGATAAATTTACTTTTTTGCTGGTTGTGGACGGCATTCCTTGATTTTGCTTCCCTGGGAATGGGGCTTATTTTAACTAATATGCAGAGAGAGATGTAAAATTGCCTTTGAGCAAATTGTTGACTTTGACCAAGGATGCTGGTATGCATGAGGGATCATCTGTTTGTGGAAGTATAAAGGAAAGGCATGGCTGTGATTGTGGGTGTGAGAGTGGTCTAAATGTGGATTTGAATGTGCTGATAGATTTTTTGGACACTAGAAAAACAGACAGAGTTCTAAACTCCTTTATTATATCATTCCCAGAATTCATAATACCTTAGATTTTTATACAATTCTGAACAGTTTTCATTTTGTTATGCAGAAATAAGTAGAGGGATATATGAACTAGTCTGGGCTATTTGGATCATGATAATTACTTAGTGATTCTTTTTATCCAATCCTTTTATGTGCAAAGACTGATTTACTTCACCCTGTTGATCTTTTCTTTTCTTTGTTTCTATTAGTAGAATATATTTCATCCTAAGATATTGTTGTTTGTAAGGCCGCTCCAGTTGGTCTCTTTTTGCTCTTAAGTTCTCTACTGGTCCTTTTGTGCAGTACCATTAATTTTCTGATTATATATCTAATTTTTCCCCATTTTCTTTCATAAGCTCTCTATTTGTACTTTCGTGTAGTACCATTAATCATGTGACTAAGTACAAAGTTATTAGAGCAAACATGTGTTCAGAGCCTTATGAAATTTCGTATAGTGTATATATATTCATTTTGGGTACTCCATTGTATTTGTATTTGTGCACACTTTAAGTAAGATCTTTTATGTCTCTGAGGGAGCTTCTCATTTATGTAGTATTCTAATATTCTCACTCAATCCGCATATAAAAGGTCACCATGGGTTACCTATCAAGGTGAAACACTAATTTTAGTTAGAGAAGAACATTACAACCTAAAGAATGACACTTAAGTTTTATATTATCCTAAATAGAATAGAAGAAGAGAGGAAAGGAGAAAATTGGGGCCTTTGGGATAGGGAGGTGCAGACCCTCAAAGATATGCAAGTTAGGCTGTTGTTAAGGTGACAATTCCCTTTTTTTTTTCTGACAAGATACTAGGTTCCTATCACTCTAGCTTGTTCACTTCTTTGTGTGTATGTGTGCTTTAAGTGAAATCTTGCCTTGTTGTTTGTAAGGCTGCTCTATTTGGTCTGTTTTGTGTAAATTTTTTATCCTTCATTTCTTAATATTAATCTATTCAAATTTGTTTGGGTAAAGTAGCTTTCTTTGCTTTAATTCTTGTTCCCAGAACAATTGGAGACTTCGAGATACAGATATGGTACGGAAGGCTATTCTGCGTACAGCAGGCCGTTTATATCAGAATTGGCGCTCCAGGCTTCATGATTATTACTTAAAGTTTGAAACAAAGGAGGAAGCCTTGAAGCATGTCCCTGATGATATTAATGATTCTGATTGGCAATTCTTGGTTGATTATTTTAGCAGCCCTTATTTTGAGGTACATTAATTTATGCACGTCTATGCACCATTCTGCCCTGTGAATGTCAATAAATTTCATAACATGCTCTATGTCAATCTTCAGATAATGAGCGTACAAAACAAGGCAAATAAGGCAAAACACCGGATACATCATACTGCAGGCTCAAAATCCTTTCTAGCAGTCAGCAATGATGCAGTGAGATTTCTGTTGAACTCAATGTTTGCTCTTATGATTGTCTCATCTAATTTTATGACATTTTTTGTATAATGTTTAATAAACATAATTTTAACAGCGTGACCCAGTGACCGGAAAGGAGCCTGATTTGCAGACATTTTGCCAGTTGACACACAAAAGGGGAAATGGGGAATGGATTGACGAAGCATCTAAGGAAATCAATGTAACTGCATTTTACATTACTGCTATATTTTCTTATATATGATTTGATTTGATGTTCCCCGTCTTCTCTAAATGACCAATTGTTGTACCAATTCATTGTAGGACAAAGTTGCTGAACAAACTAATGAGAAGAGATGTCAAATAGAAGATTCTCCGGAAGTGGTGGAAACAACGGAACAAGAAAACATTGATACTGCCTTCAAGACAATGGTTGGGAAGAAATCATTTACGCAAGGTTTTGGAGCAGGACTAAGGTCATCATCATCAAGCTCAAGTACAATTCAACAGCTGCAGGCTGAACTGGATGCCCAAAAGAAGGAGACAGAGAATGCTAGGAAAGAATGCAATGAAATAAGAGCTAGACTTGTTGAGGTTGAGTCCTGTCTAGAGGAGGAGCGGCTGAAACGCAAGGAGATAGAAGCTCGTCTATCGGATCGTCAAAATGAGATGCAGGAGATCAGCAGTCAGGTTCAAACCACCATCCAGGCTGCATTGTCTCAGTATCTTCCTCAAGTAAGTATAAAAAAGATAAATGTATTATTTGTACATTGGTTTAAGTTGAGTTACATTTTGAAATAAAGTATTATTTTTTTAATATTTGAGATACAATGTTTGGAGTTTTTAGTCTTTGTTTTGGGATTGAGATTACTAATTAGTTGTTTCTGTTCTAGATTTCTTTCTTGAATCTTGTCACTTTCTCCCAGTTCTAACTAACAGAATAAGTTATTTACTTGCTAGTTAGATGCATACATTATTAAATTATGCCTTCACTTTCTGTGCGTTTATTTTATTTTGTTTTTCATATTTCATGTGAATGTTCCATCTTTAAAATTTTCCACTGTCGTGTTCTTGTTTCAAAAAATGGCATTAACTACTGTTTTATCAATAGAAAACCGAAGCACAGACCTCATCAAAAAATAAAAGAAAGGTCGCAGAGCTTGAAGCACTACTCCATGAGGCAGAGGATGTGATAACAGATATTAGATCAGAATTAATTAGACATCGTATGGATTAGGAAAGTGAAGGATGCAATTACAACCTTTCTGGTTCATATATTACAATCTTAGTAGTAAATTTCTTTTGGATTATGTTTATATTCGAGTACATGCTATTGCTAATTGGTAAACGGAGTTATTTATATGCCTTAGCCTTGGCTGTGAACATCTTCGTTTTCACTTAATGTTTGATTTAGCAAAATAGAAACAAATATTCTTTGGATAATAATCGTTTTCCAATATCATTACATGTCTTGGGTCTTTTTTTAATCGTAAGAACCAATACTCTCTCGGACTCTCTGTGATTCTGTTACTCTATGTTTTAGATGAAAGGAATTTTCATGAGGAATATAACTAGTTGTAATTACTTGTCAAACACTATATTCAACTCTGGCCTAATTTTCATTCATTAGTTAGCTTTTCAGATGGTCTCGGTTCTCATACCTTACACGAGGCCAATCAAGTTGTGGATTTGCTAGCAAATAAATGAAATTATGTCAATACTATGGAGGGTCCCATGTTGATATTTTAGCATATGCTACTTCGATGATCTTTCCTCGTGGCTTTTAGTGTTTTTTTTAGCCCCTTTCATTCAAAAAAAAAAGTTAGCCCTTTTCAGTTTTCCTTGGTGAAATTCGTTATTAACTGACTGATAAATTAAAATGTGAAAAGATGTATTTATATACAGATCAATTTATTGAAAAATAAAATTATAGCTTTTATTTAAACACATTATAAACAAAAGATCAATTTTATTTAAACAAATTAAATAATAAAATAAATTCAGATTTTTTAAATATATTTATTCCTTTGGTCCAAGATCTCACTTTTAAATCTTGTGGAGAATTCTACCAGATGTGATTAGTAAATTTCTTTAACGGAAATTAGTCATGAACAAAATCAATAGATATTTTGCATCAATAATAATATGATAAAAAAATGTATTTGATTAAAAAATAAAAATAATTGTACATATTTTTTTAATTTAATCATAATCAATACTATTAACCTTCCAAAAAGAATAATCCATACCTTTACTTTTTGTCCTATATTGGTATCGAGCCGACACCACACACTAAAGTCAAGTGATAAACGCGTTGACTTTAGTCCATTGTGAAACAAACAGAGCAAGCAATAATCAAACACTTGATCGATCATCTTGCAACTGCTGGCACTCGCAGAGGTACACAATCATAATCATAAATCTTTCTTAACTGTTGCTTCTGATTCCTCACTCACCCTTGAGATGGATCTCGACCACTCTTCAGCCTTAAGTAGTTTGATTCTGTATGAACTAAATAAGGAATAATTAATTTATTGTTTTAATCTTTCTCTAAAATACAATAATTTCAAAAAAATATAACTTATAACACAAAAGTTTTATGATTGCTGTTTTTTTTAATTTTGTCTGCTAATTTCCAAAATTGATATTATTTTATTCCTTCCTAATTAATAAAACTCGTATTTTCAACAAATTATATTTGTATATTTAATTATTTCACTTTTAATTTTTTTTATAAAATATGTTATACCTAATAATAGAAAATAATCCATATCTATCATCTAAATCTATTACATTTTTAATTATACATACGCAGACTAACATATATATGGAATAATCAGTTTATTAGATAATTTTACTAAATATTTCATATTCAATAACTTTCAAACTATATCTGACAAAAATAATTCTAAGCTAATGCAATGCTTAAAAGTCATTTTTTTAACTAAAACTTGAAAGCCATTAAGGTAGAACAAACTTATAAATTAAATAAGTTCTTGATTATTTGAAATGACTTATCAAACACATTCTTGGATGCACTATATTTGGTAAGACTCACTAATAAAATGGCTTAAAGATGAAGAACTATTTGAACTCAAAGTAGTTAAGCTAGGTCATTTAATTAAAAGTGTTCTATAAAAGCATATGTTGAACTAACTAATAAATGTAAAATGATATGAAGAATATATTTATAAATATTCTTTTTTATTTTGTAGTCAAAAGTATTTTTTTAAATGTATATAGATTAAACTGACATATAGAATAATCAAATGTATTTTAATCAGTAGTATTTATTTTGGTTGGTGCCTGTCCTCCACTAGTATTGACTTACCCATCATTTTGCAAAATATGTGGACAACAGCTGCTGGAAGAGCTAGACATGCATGAATCTTTCTTTATTGTTGCTCCTGATGCCCCCGAGATGGATCTCAATTCTTAACTGTTAGCAGCAGAGGTACACATGAATCTTTCTTACTTAACTGTTGCTCCTGAGATAGATTCCAATGATTTTGTATATCAGTTTCAACAGGGACGGATTTAGGGGAGGCAAGCAGGGGCCTTGGCCCTCCCTCAAGATCCTTTATATATACTTGAGAAAAAAGAAAAAGAAAACATTGTTAGTAAAAAATGAATAAGAAAAATAGAGTATTGAGTCAATGTTTGTTTAATTTTTTTTTCAAGTAGTAGATTTTATCTCTTGTTTTACACATAAAATTAATAAAAAAAAATATTTTTGTGGAACTTTTTTTATTTATTACATGATTATTTATTATAAGTAAATAATTAAATAATTGTGTAAAAAAAAATTCGCCTCCCTGAGTTTCAATAAGTTACTACTTTTAAATGATGCTACTTCTAGTCTCAAGGTTTATATATACTATATATACACACATACATATACAATGCTTTTTGTGTTTCTTAATGATTGCTTTAGAATTTAAGATTTTATTGTAATTATCTATATTTGAATTGTTTTTACTGCCAAACAGAAAAGAGAACTAATCCAAGGTGCATAAATAATGATCAAGTGTGTTACTAAAGGGTTGAATCATTAGTTTTTACATACTGAAGTTCTGGTTTTGGGAGTTAGATACATATTCATATTGAATAAAGCTGCTATTTTTGTGTATGCTTCAAAATTTTATACCGCTGACGTCTAGAATTTCTATACGTTGATTTGGTGTATTATATGAATATAACCTTTTATTTTATTTTCTTTGTTAACGTATTGTAGGCTTTGAAGTTTCATAATGTCTGGGCTTGAGGTTGTAGCCCCTCTTGTTGGAGAGGTAGGAGCGCATGGAATTGGAGAATTACATTCTACAATTGCATCTAAAATTGCGTCTTCCAGAAACCTTGATGACAACTACAACATTTTGCTCAAAGACATGGAGATGCTACTTGCAATAAAGAAGGATAAAGAGAGGGAGGTTCAAAGAAACAACCACAAAGATACCACTAATGCTTACAAACTGTGGACAAACAGGGTATCAGATGCTGCAGAAGATGTGCAGAAGCTGAAAGTTAAATACGAAGAGAAAATGCTACCCTGGTGGCGTATTCAACGGCGTTCACATCTGAGTGAAGAGATGGAGAAGAAGTGCAACTATGTTCGTGAACTTAAGAAGGATGAATGTTTAAGAGATTTTCTTGTTGATAAACCACCAGAGCCTGTCTTAAAGGAGTTAAATGTCCCACAGATAAGTGGATATCCAACCCTTCAAGGTGCCTTGAAAAATATGCTGGGTTTGCTAAAAAATAATAAGATTAAAGTCATTGGAGTGTGTGGAACAAAAGGGGTGGGGAAAACAACAATAATGCAGAACCTAAACAACAATGAAGAGGTTGCTAAACTGTTTGAAATTGTCATTTTTGTGAAAGCCACAGCTGATGACCATAAGCTTCAAGAGAAAATTGCTAATCGGTTGATGCTGGACATAGAAACCAACAAGAAGCATAGCGGTGATGTTGCAAGAAGAATACACAAAGAGCTAGAGAAGAAGAAGTATTTATTGATTTTGGATGAGGTTGAGGATGCCATCAATTTGGAGCAGTTGGGAATTCCTAGTCACGTCAACAATGGCGGTAAGGTAGTAATTGCCACTCGACTCCCTCGAGTTTATAAGTTGAATAAGGTGCAGAGGGTCATCAAAGTCATGGAGTTATCTCCTGAGGAAGCATGGAAGATGTTCAGAGATACTGTTCATGCCTTTAATCCTAAGATTGATTCCCTTGAAATTCAACCTATAGCCAAACTTGTATGCAAAAGGTGCTCTCGTCTTCCACTTCTTATTTACAATATAGCAAATTCTTTTAAATTGAAAGAGTCTGCTTCAAGTTGGTCGGCGGGACTTGAAGATCTTAAACCTTGGCCTGAACTTCAAAATCAAGGTTTAGAAGAGTTGTACTCATGCCTGAAATTCTGTTATGATGAACTCAAAGATAAAAAGAAGCAGAAATGCTTTTTATACACTTCACTGTATCCTGCAAATAGCAAGGTTTACACTGATTATTTAGTGGAGTGTTGGGCAGCACAAGGTTTACTCGGTGATATAAATGACAAAAGGTCATATCGAAGTGCACGCAATTGTGGTATTAACATATTAGAACATCTTGCTAATGTCTCTTTACTAGAGAAAGGGGAATCAATGATATATGTCAACATGAATCATTGTATGAGACAACTTGCATTACACATATCCTCTAAAGATCCTGAATGTAGCTTTTACCTCCAAGATGGTGAAGAATCTGAAAATCTCTCAAATTCAAGAGCTTGGCAGCAGGCTAGGTGGGTCTCTATGAGACAACTGCTTGATTTTCCAACAAGCCAAGATAGCAGCATGATTTTGACGTTGTTGCTGCGAAAAAATCCAAAACTAACTACAATACCACCAACTTTTTTTGAGAACATGAGCAGTCTACTTCTGTTAGACTTGTATAATAGCATGATTACACAACTGCCATCGTCTTTATCAAAATTGACTTGTCTACGGGGTTTATTCTTGAACAGTTGCGAGCTCTTGGAATCATTATCATCTGAAATTGGATCACTTCAATTTCTAGAGGTCCTTGACATACGAGATACTAAAGTAACATTCATACCTCTACAAATTGGATGTTTGACTAATCTAAGATGCCTGCGAATCCCATTCATTGTAAGTGAAGATAATGAAGCTCAAAATGTTCATGTGATTTCAAAGCTTCATAGGTTGGAAGAATTAACCATTCAAGTCATATCCTATGAACAATGGTGCAATGATGCTGAAAATGTTTTACAACATGTGGCTTCTTTGGAAAATGTAACACATCTCAGATGTTGTTTTCCCTCCTCAATCATTCTTGGAGAATTTCTTTCAAGAAGTAAATCATGGAGTTGTAAGCAGCAAAATTCATTTAGATTCTTTGTGGGATGCCAAAACTCAAGGCGACCTCAAATACTTGAATCTTTTGAGTATAAAATTACTAATTATTTGAGGTATTGCAATGGTGGACAGAAGGATGACTCGGCAATTATTGAGGTACTACCAAAAACTGATGCATTTGAATTAGTTTGCCATAAAGATATAAAAAAATTGACAAATTTTGCTGGCGTAGTGTGTTTGGAACGCATTCGTGGTCTTTTGATTACAAGATGCAACAAAGTTTTAACAATTGTGTCAGCGGATACAAGTAGCAACACCATGAATGGAATCCAAATAGAAACAAGAGTCATCTTACCAAATTTGGAGCAATTATATTTGGAAAATTTGCTCAATTTAAAATGTGTTTTTAGAGGTCCCTTGCACAGTGGAACCTTTTCCAGATTACAAACGTTGTCATTGAAGAATTGTCCTTCACTGAGTGACATTTTCAGCAATGGAGCAATTCAACATTTTTCAGAACTTCAAAATCTGAAACTTGAAGATTGTTCAAAAATTGAAGTACTTATCAGAGAAGAAGACATTGAAGGAGAAAGGGATGTGCTTCCAAAACTAGAAATACTTCTGCTGGTTAACTTGCCTAACTTCAAAACTATATGCTCAACTCATACATTGGCTTGGTCCTCTTTGGAGCTGTTAAGGATTCATAACTGTCCTAAGTTGAAAACTTTACCACTAGACAGTGACAATGCAGTCAACTTAAAGTCCATTAAAGGGCAGCAAGAGTGGTGGGATGAGTTGGAGTGGACAAACAACAAGGTGCGTCCCATCTTTGCTGCCTCCAATGAGTATTTTTCTTAGATATTTTCTTTCATGCATGTAACAATTCCTGTTAAATGTGAAAAATAAATGTGTTTATTTGTCTTTCTTTAGTTTATTGCAAGAAACTCGAGAAAAAATAGCTTGGATTGTATTATTTTATGGTTTGTAGTGTTTGAAGGTTTGGGACTAAAAGTTTGTACTAATGTATATATTTGGAACTAAGTTATTTGGAATGTGCTTGAGGTTAAAGAGAACCAGTAATGTTTTTGCAGTTAATCTTAATAGGAAAAAAATGAGGTAAGAACCTTGTCTATAAGCATCTAGACTCTAGAGTAAGATTGGGGAGCTTGAAGAGCAACTCCTCAAGCAAACAATGTGATAACAGATGTATGAAGGTGTCTCATTATTTAGCAATAATCGCATAAGTGGTTTTATCATTAAGGAGTCTAAATTGTTACTAGCAAAAACAACTGTGTAAAAAAAGAAATGGATTGACTTATCCTCGCAAATCGTGAAGTGCACGTAATTGTGGTATTGACATACTAGAACATCTTGATAATGTCTCTTTACTAGAGAAAGGGGAATAATGATATATGTCAACATGAATCATTGTATGAGATAACTTGCCTTACATATATATCCTCTAAAGATCTTGTGCTTGGCAGGCTAGGTGGGTCTCTATGAGCCAAATGCAAAAAAAAAAAGACGTACAAGATACTAAAGTAACTTTCATAACTCTACTGATTAGATGTTTGACTAATCTAAGATGCCTTCGAATCCCATTTATTTTTCATTTTTTTGTACATGAACGTTTTTAATATAAAATAAATAAATTAAAATAGATACAACATAAATAAATAATAATTTAATATATATATATATATATATATATAATTACAAAATGTTTTCCTACTTTAAAATTATGCTACTTTAACTATATAACATTTGCTTTTCATTTTTTGTCCATGGACGTTTTAATATAAAAAAATAAATTAAAATATATACAACATAACTTAAAAAATAAATAGAATTACAAATGTTTACCTACCTTGAAATATGCTACTTTAATTATATAATAACATAGTTAAATTCAGTTTGTTATATATATAAAATGAGAAGAAAAATATTACACTAATTTATTTTTCAAAAATATTTTATTTCATTAGACTTATAAGTTATTAAAAAAAGGAAAAATATACTATAGAATATTTCTCGTGAACATAACATTTATATCATATAATTATAATAAATTAATAATATTATGAGTGATTCTACGTACCAAAATTTATGAGTGATTCACATTCAGATAATTAATAATTAATATGAAACAAAAAATAAAAAACATGATCAAACGTTTATTTTTATTTTTTCTCCATGCACATTTCAATATAAAAAATAAAAATATATACAACATAAATAAATAATAACTTATATATATATGAATTACAAATGTTTACCTACTTTAAAATCATGCTACTTCAATTATATAACATAGCTAAATTCATTTTTTTATATATAAAACTAAGAACAAACAATATTACACAATTTTTTTTCAAAAATATTTTATTTCATTCCACTTATAAGTTATTAAAAACATAAAAGTACTATAGAATATTTTTCGTGACCATAACATTTAGTTTCAATATTTAAACATAATCATAATAATAGTGTGAATGATTCTACCAAAATAATATTGTAAGTGATTTACATTCAGATATGAAGTAAGAAAAAAAAAAAAACAAAAAAGATCACGTGTATATTTTTCATTTTGGTTCATGGATATTCTAATATAAAAAAAATAATTTTTAATAGATGAAAAACTTATTTGACTATTTCCTAAACAAACTTTTTTTAAAATGCTACATAAAGTATTATTTTTTAAAACATTAGCTTCTAACTTTTTATATTTTCTTTCATTTTTATTTTTAATATATTTATTCAATTTTTCAGTTATCTTTTTCAAATAAATTATGATTTTACATTTTATATTTTTCTCTGCTTCAACTATTAGTTTTACCAACACTTATAATTTAATGTTAACCTTTCAATTATCAATTATAAATTAGTTTTTCATCTTCAATCTAAATTTTTAACTTTCAATTAATTTTTTAGTTAGTTTTATCCGACATAGCTTAATAGTATAAAATATCTTATAAAATGAAAACAAACAAAAAAATGTATAAAATCCGTGTTATACAAATTACATAATATATCAAAATAAGTATGTTAAAACAAACTTAATTTTTGTCCGTTGATTTGTTATGTAAATTTAAGAAGTGAATATTGTAAAATAAGAGAAATTCAGTGTAAATCGTGTCCAAAAGAATATAACAGAATGTTGGTTTATATAAATAAATAATAATAATTACACACAAATAGAATTTTTTTTTTCTAAATCAGAACTTATCAAATCATTATGCTCATGTAAAAAAATAAAATCATTAAATCTCTGACTCTCATCTAAACATATATTAATATTATATTATGCAACTTTATTTTTTTTAATCAAATGTAAAAATTATTTTTATATGTTAAAAAAAAACTAAAGAGATCTTAGTTGGTTGAGATGTATAAATTATTGTATTTAATTAAAACAGATAAAAAAATATAAAAAAATTCACATAAACTTATTTTAAAATATTGTTAATTTTTTTTAAAACAACTTAAACGACATTAAAAAAAAATGCACTTGGAGTTGGAAGTGAAAAAGAAAGAAATAAAGAGGGAGGAGGGAAAAGAAAGCATAGCTTAGCATAAAAAGAAAAGTAAAGGAAGGGCGAAGTTAAAAAAACCAAAACCCTTTGCGAGTGAAGCCCTAGACTACACTACACACTTCGCAATGGCGGTTGTTGCGCAAACCCCTGACATCGCCGGCGAGCGACAGTCCGGCCAAGACGTTCGCACCCAAAACGGTATCGTCTCTCTCTCTCTCTTTTCTTTCACAATGAAAAACGTAACAACCATTTCTAACATCGTTCAATCTCTGTTAATGCAGTTGTGGCATGCCAAGCCGTTGCCAACATCGTCAAAAGCTCTTTAGGCCCCGTTGGCCTCGACAAGGTACTCTCTCTCTATACATAGTCAGATCTTAGACGAAGTAAGCAATGTCTGATGCGATTCGTTTCAGATGCTCGTCGACGACATTGGCGATGTCACTATCACCAACGACGGTGCCACGATTCTCAAGATGCTTGAAGTGGAGCATCCTGCTGCCAAGGTGAACCACACTCCACTCGCTCTTCGCTTTCTCTCTTTTTTTTTTTTTTTCGTTCCATTGCTTTTTATTACTCACCTGTGTTGCTTTTTAGGTTTTGGTGGAACTCGCCGAGCTTCAGGACCGAGAAGTCGGAGACGGCACTACTTCGGTCGTCATTGTCGCTGCTGAGCTTCTCAAAGTAACTGCATCGCTCTCTGTTTGGTTGGCACTTTGTGTTTTGTGTTTATCTCAGATGTAGCCAACTAACGAGTGTGAGTGTTCTTTTCTGCAGAGGGCAAATGACCTTGTCAGGAACAAGATTCATCCTACCTCGATTATCAGTGGATATAGAGTAAGTGTCTTTTAATAATTTCTTAAACTTAATTAATTGTCTATTGCTATATTTAAACTTTGTACCATTATGAAATTTTGCTGTTCTGCTATTTGAATTGTGAATTTGCACGGTTTAACTAACTTCTCTTTATGTTGATTATTCTTTATAGCTTGCTATGCGTGAGGCTTGTAAATATGTAGAAGAAAAACTAGCTGTCAAGGTAAGATCTCCTTAATAAACTTTTTTATTTTGTATGCATATTTTTTAAGCTTAAGTAATCAGGGGCCCTAACCTTTTTTTCTCTGGTCTCTTCTCTCCTCCTTTGATTGTCGATAGATGTCATTGTTAGAATATTTGAACGCCAACGATGTTAGTTCCTTAATGATTGTTCTTTCACATTTTTTGTAGTCATGGATCTGTAGAGTCATTGTATGCTGTATTCCACTCATTATGAGTTCTTATGATTTGATTTCCTTAAATATGCCATTGCCCAATAATATCACACTACTTATCAATATGTATGTGTATTGTTCATGTCTTCCTTGCATCAATGTTACAATCATTAACTAATGCAAAAATAAGTTTGGGATGTGAGGACTGAGGACGAAAGCTTGCATCTCTTGGTTATTGGTTCCCTGTTTTATATTTTGAAAAGCTAACTTTGGACCATATGACCATTGTTATGTTATGCCCAAATATTAATTAATGCATCTGCAAATTGTTGTATATAATGTGTTACTCAGTTGGATTGTTCTCTTGACTTTTAGGTTGAAAAGCTGGGAAAGGATTCACTAATTAACTGTGCCAAGACCAGTATGTCCTCAAAGTTGATAGCTGGTGATAGTGACTTCTTTGCCGTTTTGGTATGTTTGTAATTGCATTGCTTTTATATAGAATGTTGAGAGTTTATATCACATGATTGATGCACACCATGTTCTGCTGCTTCTGCAAATTCTAGTACATATCCAATCTAATGAAGCTTATATGAATTTTCTGTTTCTTGTATCAATATTTAGTTGGATTAGTGATTGAAAACTTGATATTGATAAAGCTATATTCTTTTCAATCCTCATCTCACTTGAAACCTGATTTTTTTAAAATAAAAAATCTCCTAACCTTGCTAGATTTTACACTTTCTTTCTGCTTTAGAGGAAAGGAGTTCACATATTTCTTGATTCCATCAGTTTCTACTGTGTTTTAAATGTGTAAAATTATTTATTGTTGACCATATTTGGTTTGGCAGTATGGGTGCTGTCACATGAAACTGAAATAAAACTTTATTGTCAGTACTAGGAGAGTTTTTAAAATCAATCAATTGAATTTTGGGGATATGGTATAAGTGACTTTTGAAAGTTCTGTTTCTCATTATGAAGGGTTATTTTCTGAAGTTATTGATTAGTTGTGAAAAGGATGCTAACTGCTATTTTGGGACAGTTTTTTTTGTCTGTAGAGTGTAGATTGTAGGTATAGGTAGTCACTATTTTTTAGTGAAATTGACTTGTGTGCAATTTTTCACAGGTTGTGGATGCAGTGCAAGCTGTAAAAATGACCAATGCTCGAGGTGAAGTTAAATACCCAATCAAGGTTGGTAGTAGAATTCCTGTGATTTCAGTTCTTTTCCTGGATGAAAGATGCCAATTTGAGCAATATGAACATCTGTAGTATATATTTTAATCTTGCTTCTTACCTGCTTTAATGTTCATAGGATTTGAATGGATTTAATTTCTTACTTATTTTGTGCCTCATGTTCCAGGGAATCAATATCTTGAAAGCTCATGGAAAAAGTGCTAGAGACAGCTTTCTGATGAATGGTTATGCTCTAAATACTGGCCGTGCTGCTCAAGGAATGCCTCTCAGGGTTGCCCCTGCAAGAATTGCTTGTCTTGATTTCAATCTTCAGAAGACAAAAATGCAGTTGGGTGTTCAAGTTTTAGTTACTGATCCTAGGGAACTAGAAAAAATTCGTCAAAGGTACTGTCAGTATGATCATTTGGGTTCTATATTACTATGATACCCAACCTTCCTGGATTCATTTTCCTTTAATATAATAAGAATAAATCTATATCTTATTGAAAATAAGCTGTTATTTGGAAAGACCCAAGTCCTACATTGGTAACCCTCACCCCATGAGCTAGATTTTGGGGTTGGGTTAGGCCCAAACCCAGATTCTAAGAGCTGTATAAAATAGGCATAAATAGAAAACTTTTGGATGATAGGCTTGAAATCAATCCAAAGCCCTGTTAAGTTAAATACTCAAAATATTATGGTTAATTATTGATTTTTGTAGTTCTTATAAAGACTATTGTTAATTGTGTAAGCCAGCTAATGTTTTCATTGTGGGAATTTGCTTTTGCTTTGTTTGGGACAATTCTCCATCCATATCATCTTGCAATATAAAGTAATATCTATAATACATTTTGACTTGGGCCTTTTTTTTTCTAATTGCAGAGAGGCCGATATGACTAAGGAACGCATTGAAAAACTGCTGAAGGCTGGAGCTAATGTTATTCTGACAACTAAAGGAATTGATGACATGGCTCTTAAGGTATATTTCTTTGATATTTTTCTTCGAGCAAGAGGATTTAGTTATAATCTTACATTTAGGCTGTCAAAGAAAGTGTTTGACTTTATCTTTTTGTATTATATTATAATATATATCTGTTGACAGTTGAGCATATCATGTTTTTGACTTTATCTTTTTGTATTATATTATAATATATATCTGTTGACAGTTGAGCATATCATGTTTTGACCTCGTATAAATTACTCATCCTGATCAATTACAAGGGTTGTTTGGTGGCTGCTTGGGTATGTGAAGTTCACCTCTTAGATTGGAGTTTGGTGTTTGATGGATTATTGATTTAGGGAAAATTCAAGCTGAGTATTAGGGGTTTGATGGGGGAGTTTTTAATACTTTCAGCTGATGATCTCAGATCTGATTATGTGACACAACTGAATGATAAAAAAGATTTTGGATTTAGTAGACAATTTAAATGAGGCATTACACCCAGGAATTCATGACATGACAGAAGATAGGATTTTTACTTAAAATTTTCTTTTCATTCACTATACATTTTTTTTTATTGCGGTTTCATTACTTGTATTGGACTATAGTTAAAACTGAGGATCAAATGGTACAAAAGGTTGAAGTTATAACCCTTGCGGCTTGTGCGAATTCAGTTACCAAGGTCCATTTTTAGGGAATAAATGCCTGACCTTACTAACTTCAAAATGATGAAATTACACCAAATTTGTGACATTTGTGCCTATGGATCTTTAAACATAACTTCTGATTTTTTGCCTTTTGCATTAATGGATTTTGTGGTTCTGTGTTTAATATATGCTCTTTTACTGATTAATGGCATAAAAAGTCATGAATTTATGCATTTTTTTCTGACTATTTATTCTTGTTTCAGTACTTTGTTGAGGCTGGGGCAATTGCTGTAAGACGTGTGCGGAAAGAGGACATGCGCCATGTTGCCAAGGCTACTGGTGCAACATTGGTAGGCTTTTTTTTTTAATAAATTTAAATTGCAATTTTAGCAAGTTGACAGTAAAGCTGAATATTTGTCACAATGGAGTGTTGATTAGATAGGGCTCCATTCCTTTTTTAACTCCCTTTTTATTGGTTGAACAAAAAATTGTTGCTATTTTTATGGGTTGGGGGGAATGCGATTGATTCAATGCATTCTAACAATTGATGACTCTGAATATTACCTGCTTAAAATCTTAGATTTTTAAAAGCTTGCCATCCCAAGAAACCCTTTTGCATTCTGAAATATGAACGTTGTTAATGTCAATTTTAAATTGAACTAAAGTAATCTTTGTCTTACCCGGGGGGGGGGGGGCTCTGTATTGGAGAAGGGATTTATTTTCATTTTGGGCTGTATCTTTTCATCATTCTGGCCGTAAAATGGCTTTTCTAATTTCATTGCATTTAAGTTTCTTGATGTTTTAAGATGGTTCTCTTTTATATATGCCTTATCATTACTTAAATAGTGGTTGCTAGGGCATTTTATTAATCCTATTTTGGTTTCTCTTTTGTAATTAAATATCTTCTGGCACAAAAAAGAAGAGCTTTGTGTCTTAATTAGCAACCACCAGGGATGAATTTGTAGTTAATAAAATGCCACAACCAGACAAGTAATCATTATCCTCGATTCTATTCATTTCAATTTTCATTTTTATCCTTCCCCTAATAGTTAGACTTTCCTTGAAATTAATGCCAAACTTCTGTGTTAACAATATCTCAGTTATATTTTTTGTCAAGCAACATCAATCTCTTGTATAGTATCCACTTTTTCGGATAGAAGTTTTGAATACTATTTCCTTTATGTATCATTGGACTTGATTTTTACTTTGACACAGGTCTCAACATTTGCTGATATGGAAGGGGAGGAAACATTTGAACCATCTTTTCTTGGATATGCTGATGAGGTTGTTGAGGAGCGAATTTCTGATGATGCTGTAGTTATGATCAAAGGGACCAAAACTACAAGTGCAGTAAGTTTTAGATTAACTTGTAGATTATTTTCTTCTTTCTCGATGAAAGAATAAATTCATAAGACAGAAAACACAAGGAGTTTTGGACATCTATTAAAATTATATTTATAATTTTTTTAAAGAAATATGATATTTTTTACTCATCATCTTCTCACACACCCATGCAACGTATGGGGGGACACTGATAGTTTATTATTTATTATCTAGTGCACATTGTGGATAGTTTGTGGTATCACCTGATTCTGTGTTGTTCTTCTGTAGGTCACTTTGATTCTAAGAGGTGCAAATGACCATATGCTTGATGAGATGGATAGAGCTCTGCATGATGCATTGTCCATTGTCAAGAGAACTCTTGAATCAAATACGGTATCCTGCATACGTAGCTTTCATCCTACTTTGGTTGAAATCAAAATGTTGCTTTAGATTAAGTTTTTCAAATGATGTCTTTTTATTTTGCCTTCCCTGTGCTTGATTTTTTAATATATAAAATTCAGGTGGTAGCTGGTGGAGGTGCTGTTGAAGCAGCATTATCAGTTTATTTGGAGTACCTTGCTACAACTTTAGGATCTCGAGAGCAGTTGGCTATAGCAGAATTTGCTGAGTCTCTATTAATCATTCCTAAGGTAAGTTACAAGCTAAATTAATGGCTTAAGGTTTGGATCTTCTGCTTATTTTACAACTAACTAGGGTGGTTGGGCCTAGTTGAACACATGGTATAAAGTTTGAGTTTGCTCTTCATCTCCTGTCCAATAATTAAATTCTGTAATTTTAGTCTAGTGGACTTTCATGCAGGATTAGTGTGGTTAACAATTTACTTTTTGATTTGATATTTAAATTTAAATGTTTGGTCTTTTCACTCTTTTGAGACACTTAGTTTTAATTGATTGGTTCTTATTTCCAAACATTTTGGCACTGAAAATTTATATGTTGGTGTCACTTAACTGGTGCAGGTGCTTTCTGTTAATGCTGCTAAGGATGCCACTGAGCTGGTGGCAAAATTACGGGCCTACCACCATTCAGCGCAAACTAAAGCCGATAAGAAACATTTATCAAGGTATTTGCTTACTAGTAATAGTATCTATATTGTTTCCTTTGTATTTGTCTTCTTCCTAGCTTCGGGTCTGTTTGTTGAATTTATCTTTGTTATGTCATTATATTTGTAAACATTAGTATTTCTTCCAACCTGTGTTGGAATGGTAATTCACCTTATATGATTATTATACACACTCACTAGAACTTCGTAACCATTTTACATGAAGCTACTGACGTGATTTTGGAATATCACGTGCCATATTTTTGGTTATTTGGGTGTTGTGTGCAAGGAGAAATATAGGACAGGATATGTTGAATTTGGTTATATAGGATTTGGACTGGTAAAATAAGTTTGTGCATCTGCCCATAATATGCAGATTCAAGTATCATTCCAACATGTGAATATGTTAATGAATATTAGAGAAAAGTAACAATGGAGAATACATATGAAATGATGCTTGATAAGCTTTGGCATTCTTTTCCATCTCGCTAAATATTGTTATTATTTTTCTCTTTTTTCCCCAGTATGGGTTTGGACCTTTCGCAAGGGAAAATCAGAAACAACTTGGAGGCCGGAGTCATTGAGCCTGCAATGAGCAAAGTAAAAATTATTCAGGTATGTATTTAGTTAAATATCAACAGTTATCAACAGTTGTTGACTTCAAGATATAGCTTCCTTCTTATACAGCTGTCTGAGCTATAAGTTTTATTTTTTTCCCAGTTTGCAACTGAAGCTGCTATTACCATCCTTCGAATTGATGACATGATCAAGCTTGTCAAGGATGAAAGTCAAAATGAGGATTAAAGTATAACTGAATCTAAGGAGGCATCTACTTCCCAGTGCTTACAAAAGGGAGAGTTTTGCAGGTTGTGCTGGTGTGCATTTAAAGAGGGTATCTGCATTTTATCTTCAATGCCCTTGTTCTTGGAGAAATGTTCTAATTATTTTTCTGAAAGTAGCGTTTATTTAAATCTTAGCATTTTATATTCCAACAAATTTTAGGCAAACATTTTTGGTCATGCATTGGCTGGTTGCATGCTTGTACATGTCTTTCTGAGGCAGTGTTTGGTTTGTGAAATTTTGATGTTTCGTTGGTAGTAATGAGAACTAAATACGTGTGCGAATGGGATTATGATGCCATTTTATTCTTCTTCCATATTATGAGGGCTCAGAACATCTTCTACATGCCAACTATAATTTGTCGTTGTTGTTAATGTAACAGTAGTATCTGGCTATGATATCATAGTACTGGCGACAAAAATAGTTAGATGAATATAGCTGAACTTGTATCTAATAGGATCAATGGAATTAGGGATGACTTTTTATGCTAAGATTCATCAATTAACAAGTTCAACTGTGTTATTGATAAAATTCAGTAAAATTAGATTTATCTAAACTTGTAATTTTAATATGGTTAGAAAATTGTTCATCTACTGTATGTTTTTTTAGTTTTAAATGTGATAAAGATATAATTATCATCATTAATAAGGGTGATAAAATCATTTTAAGTATCATGAAACTTTTCATTGTCAATTATGATAATTTAAATTTTGTTTTATATTTTTTTTTCTGAATAGAGAGAGAGAGAGAGACGTCCACATAATGGAAGCTATTGCAAACTCGTCAACAAAGAAAAAAAAGTGTAATTGGAGTCTTCAACTTTGTTTTGACAACGGATTCGCAACTCAATTCAGTAATTCACAACTAGGAATTAGGATGGTGAAAAACAATAAAATAAAATAAAATCATTCACGACTGATAATAGAAAAGAAAAAGGTGCTCACAATTTGCATTGTGAAACGCAAATGTGGAAGGTTGGAAGCTGTTACCGTTTATCATCACTGCTTTGGCTTGAACCTTAAGGAAGCCAATGTAGAGAATCACTCACGCTAGACAGTGACAAGGAATCACACAATTTTCATTTATCAACATATTCATTCTTATATTACTAATTAAAAAAATTCTTATATTATAAATTCAGAATTCTCATTTTGAACACATCAGTTTTTTAATACCTTTTTTTTAACAAAAAAGTTTCTTCTGCGGTATTTTTTTCCCAAAAAAATCTAAGTTAATTTATTAAATTTTTATGTTACAATATTAAATTCCCAAATTTTAGTTTTATGTAATTATAATTATTTAGTATTGTATTCAGCAAAAAAATATTAGTATTAGTTTTTTTTATTTCGTATCAAATAAATTTTAGTTATGTAATTTTAATTACTCAGTTAATGGTGAAGATTTTCACATGAGAGAGGATCCATTAAACCGAGGGGTATGAAGTTATAAATATAATTTAAAGAAAATAAGCATAGAAGTTTTTAGAGGATATTTTTCTTCTTTTTCAAGTCATTATTTATTGTGGAAGACCACGACCCCACAGACCAAGCCGTTTGTTGATACAGTCAACAATTTCATCACGGAAACATCTTTAGCTTGGTCCGCAAGGTTCATGCCCATGACAAATTACATAAATATTCAACCCTTGCTTTCATGCATTGCTAATCGCATATTGAGGTTACAAGTGCACAAATAAATAAATAAACAAACATGCAGCAGCCAATAGAGAATTCGGTTAGGAAGGGATTAATGAAAGTTGAGGGAGTGAAGAATACGAAACCATTACGAATGTTTTCTTGAAGTGTATGGGATTTGTGGGACATGCCACAAATGTCATGGCCCTTTACAAGAACATACTTTCATTTAGTGTGGCAAGACAAGCTCGTTGGGTTTCGTTTAAAATTTTCTCTAAGGCGGTGGCAATTAAATGTGGAGGGGATGCTAATGTGGGGTATGCTTGGTATGGTGGCTCCTTGGATGATCTCTTAGAGATTGTATCTGCTGGATTCAATGGATGCAAAAACCATGATGCTAATGATGATGATCGTGATAAACATGAGTGTCATGGTATTGGTATGCCTTTATTTGCTGCCAATTTTTCCATTGATAGGTAAGTGCAAGTATGCAATAATATTTTCCATGAACTAGTTCTATTTTTTTATACCATTTTTATGCCTATGTGAAAATAGAGCTGAAAGGGAATATAATGTGAGTTTGATGGTTAAGGAAAAAAGAAAAAGATAAAAAGTTACGGATTTGATTTTTTCTACTAATTAAACTAACATTCTAATACAATAACTTTTGTCGATAAAAAAAAAAAGAAGCAATTTTATGTCTATGTGGAAATGGAGCTAAGAATTTGTTCATTTGATTCACAGTGCTATGTGTACGGTGGTATTAGGCATGTGCTACTATGCAAGGTGATATTAGGGAATGTGGAAGCTGTTCCTGCTGGCTCAAAGCAGAGCCAACCTAGTTCTAAGCAATTTGACACGGGTGGATGATATATCAGCACCTAGATGACATTGTGTGGACTGCTTATATGAATACACACATTCATCCAAATTATATAATAAGTTTCAAGTATAATTATATTAAGGGTATATAAAATATTCTCTAGTTCACTTTTTTTAATACAATTTTTTTATTGCTTACTGAAATTGATTTAAAATTGTGGCTTTGACTTCCTGTTAAATAATCTTGCCTGTGATTTTATAGTTTTCAATAATTTCAAATTAATAATAAATAATATGTTAGAAAGAGTATATTAAAGAATAGTTGCTGTTATTCTCTTTCAAATTTGTAACAAGTGCTGGGATCAAGGGTTAACATTTCTTGGTTTGGTTTTGGTGTGCAGATCCAGAGACACATGGGGCACTGAAACCTCAATCACCATATGTGTCATTTCCCGATTTAGTGGCAAGGGTTTCAAACCATTTGAAACCAGCACAAATGTCTATGATACTCAAAGACTACTGGATTTACAAAGTAATGATCAATATTAAATAATTGCCTTCCTTTCAGGTTCTTATTGTGTGTTGTATTTTTGTTTCCACTGCTTAATTTGTAATGTAAAAATTTGCAGTAACTGATTAACCTTACACTGTTTGGAGTCAGGAACAAAAGATTTCACGAGAACAATGATAAACAAAGTGAGATTGATTGTAGGAGACGAACTGCTGCGTTCGGTGATCACAACCCAGTGACAATGTGATAGAATAGACTTGATGCCCAAAATAAAATGATTGAAGGATCATGTAAGATGGAGTTAAATATGTATTTTATGAATTATAATTTTTATTTTACTTGGGTTAAAATAGTTTTTTTCTGTCTTGGACTGGGACATCATTCCTTCCTCCTAAATTTTCAGTAAAGCAAAAAAAAAAAAATATAATGATAACTCTTGGATAATTATTATTTATTAATTGACATTACTTAGGTCTATATAAATGTATTCTCTTTACCTATTATTAATCAATGAATGAAATATTTCAGTTTTATGTTATTTTCTGTAGTCTTTTATAGCTTTAGTAGTAGTATTTTAGGATTTTATCAATACAACAGATACACATGAAATTGTCGTATGTATAGAATGAAAGAGCCGTATGTTTAGGGCACTTTATCAGCTACTTTCGCTACTACACTTTATCATAATTTTAATACAATGTACTTTTGCAGTTGTTTTTTTTGGGTACATTAATGGAAATTTTGGTACATTATTTTGCAATATTTGAAAATTGAAGCTCATTCGTGACAGGTGAAATATGAGTTCATGACTGATCTGGATTAGCGAAGTACAACTTCCTGATCATGTTACATTGTTACTCCATAGTGTATTTGGGATATTTTCCATGGAGACAAGATCAGCATTCATACATGCATCTGCATTCACTGATAAAAAGTCATGCATTTGCATCTAATTTGTTCTTTTGATATGATATTATTCTTTTTTTTTACGGAATATGATATAATTGTTGTGCTAATATGATTGTTTCCTTTTTGAAATGCGTGAATCTTTTTGTAGAATAATATAATTAAATAGCTTCTGCTATTTATGCTTGAGAAATAAAGTAGGTTGGTCAATTAATAGTTTTAGGCCCCTATTTTATTGCTACCTTACCACATGATTCTCAAACGTTTTTGAGTTACCTCCCTAGTCCTTTGTCCTATGATTTTGTTCAATTTTCTCTAGATGGAGGATTACTTCAATTTAATTGACATTGAGGTCCATCTTCATGAAGAAGAGGAGGAATGGATGATATCCCCCTCCACTTTTAGTGTGATGATGCATTTTTTTTTGTTTTTTTGTTTCAGACCCATATGTCAATAGGATCTAGCCAGATACAATTAATTGATAAAAAAATCTAAGTCACCCTGTTTCTGATGATCTCATATGGATCAATTGTGTTAAGCCTAATATAATCAAGTAGGTATTAGATTTGCATGTTGGAGCCGATCAAACTTGACCACAAGTCCATCAATGAAGTCCTTGCTGACCAGTGTCAAGTCCTTCATCTCAAACCATTTTCTTCGCTTCATCCGAAGAGACACACTTCTAATCCTCGATTGCTTTCACTGGAAGGACAAAATCTGCGGCCATCACTTATTTCTGCTAGATGTCAAACAACTTCATGTTCCAAAAGTCACAGATTCTGACATGGGCTTCAAGTTAGTGGGTTTATGTAATGGTTTTACTTTGTGTCGTTCATTATTCTTTGGACCAAAGCTCTACCATTTTTCTACGGAACCCAGCTACAAGACAAACCAAGCGAATCATGGAACCACAAAACGCTTTGCTTCCTTATAAGGTGCCACCACATTGTCTCATAGGCTTCTATTTCAACACAAGTGACGGTGATTATCAATTGGTAAGGCTTCACTCTTTTGGGGACAGTGTGACGTTGGAGGAAACTTTGTTTTGGGTGGCTATGGAGGTGAGTGACAAGGTTAGTAACGAAATGATTATTTCTTTCAACACACGTAACAATGAGCTTAGCAAGATTGAGTTGCCCCCTTTGGTTAAGGATTGTGCTGAAGTTCATAAAAAACTTGCTGTGTACAAGGATTCTATTGCAGTGATTATTTGCTCAGAAACTGAAACTATGGCACAACACTTAGATTTGTGGGTTTCTATTATAAGTACGAAGATGTAGACTGTTGGTGTAAGTTGCACACAATTGGAATGTTTTCAGGATTGGAGCGTCCTGTGGGTGTTTTGAAAAATGAAATTCTTATGTCAACAGATAGAGTGATACATAGTGTTGGTGGAAGCATAGCTTTGCTTCCAGAAGATGATCTTGGAGCTGAGTTTTCCTATAACGTCTTCAATTATGTTGAGAACTTCATAACTTCATATGGTGGAAATTTGGATGTGGAGGAAGGTGATCCCGTTGAAAGAAAAGGAGTCTCATTACATGATTTGTTCATCAGCAGCGTCAATATATAAGATAAGCATTGAAGATAATGTGTAATGAAGATTGAAGAATTCAATGGGCTTGTTTATTCTTTAAATTGTGTGCACTAAACTTATGAAGGCAATCGTGTAGTTTAAGCTTTTAATTTTCTCTTGATGTGAATTTTTCTCATATGGTATTCACGGGTGCTCATCACGGATTGTGTACTAAAACATGAAATTAAAACCAAAAGGTTGAAATCAAAAAGATTCAAAGGGATAAGTAAATTTTTTTTTCCATTAAATTGTTTCTCATTGCTTACAGAGCAACAATAGTTCTGTCATATTCAAATGAGATCAAATGAAATAAGGATTGTTTTACTTTGTCTGCTTCTATGAAGTTCTTTTATACAGTCATAGAAGGCTTGACTTTACGAATTTGCTTATTAATATTAACCAAGAAAGAGAAGCTTTGTTTTGGGGCTTTGTTATATCAGATTTGCTCATTAGGCAAAGAATCTGATGAAGGAATAGGCAAATATTTTAACAAAATTTATCCACGTATATTTCAAATTGTGATCTGGTGAGTTTCAGATAAGCTTCTGCCGTTTTATACTGCTAGGGTGTTTGCATACATGGAGGAATCTTAGAATGAGAGTGTTGTTCCATTATTACGGGTATGTCCTTTTATAAATAATAGATTGCTGACTACTAAGTTAAGAACACTTGCTAACAAATCCAAAGTAAAAAGTTTGTACAAATTTAACATTTGATATTATCAAGCAACACACTGATTTTTAATCTATCTATTGATTAATTCTTTAGCTAACATTTTTATGACATTTGTTAGCAGAATTTTCTCCTTGGAAACATTGAGAAAAGCAGAAAATTTTCGTCTTTAAGATAAGTAGATTGGTGTTTTTAGGTAATCTGGGATAACATCCATGGGTTTCTCACCATTTGCAAAACAACCAAGTTACAGGGAAATCTTACCAATTTCACCGTATCTAGAATAACTTTTAGATAGACATTATTGATCATAAGCACTCAAATCATTAGTATATGATCCATATAAGTTTCTGGGAGTTATAATGATTTGAGTGCCTAATGTATAATGTAATAATAATATATGATAAGATGTCTATTTAAAAGTTTCTCCTAAATCTATCCTCAGCGAAATTGATATGTTCAAGCCGTAATGAAAAATGTCCACCATGCATGGCCATGGGGGGTGTGAAGCCTTTAGGCTAAGAGCCAGAAATTTCTGTGGGTTTTGGAGTTGAGAACAAAGCCTCCATTTTGGCCTTTTCTCTGTACACTAACACAGGTGCACGAACTGTTTTGAATCAAATACTCTGCAGTGTCTATCGCTTTCACCCCTTTCATAGATCCACCTGCAGGTCGCTTATATCTGTTGCCATGCATTCAAATTTCAAACGCAAAAGAAGAATCATAAGTTAGCAACATAAAATTAACTTCTACACCAGCATTCTACAACTACCTACTGCACATATATAAATTCCTTTTTACAAGTTTTTTAATGCATTGATCATGAACCAAACGTGAAATTAATTGATTCTATCATAGAGAAAAAATTAACTAATATCGTATTAATACAATCAATTAATTATAAATAATTTTAAATTATTACAAAAGTAGGCTGTTATTATAACATTCTAATTAAATTCTACTATTAAGTATTCAAATTAAAAATAATCCAGTCACAAAAGGTTACGGACTTTATACATCTTTCTCTCCTTTCAAATCTCATATCAAAGCAGAGATAGAAATGAGTGAGACAGAGGAAGAATTTTGATTCTTTATTAATTTTTTTCTATTTTCCTTGTTTAAACTTGTAAATGAAATAAAAATGAATAAATTTAAAAATCCTTTTACTTTAATCAAACACTATGGAAACAAACTTGAAACCGTATTTCTCTTCCTTGAGACAAGAATTTAAGAAAATACAGAAAGTACATCTCAAATATAATCCGACTTTGGGGTGAATTGGAATGGAAAATAGAGAGAGAGAGAGAGAGAGAAGAAAAGAAAAAAAGGTTGATACAATGAAAAAGAAATAGGAAAATTTTAAGAAAAAAATGGGATGAAAATGAGATAGAAGAAAGAGTGAATGTTTTCCGTGATGGGCTAGGCTATAGCGGAAACCCCTTAATCTAAAGTTACTTGGCGTAATAATCCAGTTCCAACAATGCATTTTTTGGACTGAGACGTTGCATATTAGAACTCATAAAAGGAATCAGAGAAACTCCAATAGAAAAATGTATGATAGAAATTGAAAGGAGAGAATGAATAATTAATCCAACAAAGCAGTTTGAAGTAGTATACTAACCCTAATAACGCCGAAGTAATATTGCGCTTCTGGCCTATAACTACGACATCAACCCCATGCGTTTTGCTCTGAGAAAGAATAGTGCTAGCCTTGTCTCTTCCATCGGTCTCCACCTTCATCACACGCACCTTCATTTTCGGCTGAGAAACCCTGCATGCATGCTTCATCTCCTCCAGAAAATCGAACCCTTCTCCATCCGCCGCGGCTCCCCCTCCTCCAAGGTCCAGCGACGCAGTGGTTGAGCTTCCCAACGACGGCATCTTCAGGAACGTCGAAATGGTGTGGCGCCACGAGCTAGGGTTCTCAACGTGCAGCAGAATCAGCTCGTCTTGCTCGATCACCGCATGCGCCAGCGCGTACTGCAACGCGCCCGCCGATTCCCGCGTCGGGTCCGCCACCACCATCACCTTGCGGGCTTCTTGCGCGCTCGCGCTCCGGTTGCGGTTACTCGCCATGCCTTGCGCCATCGCTGTCGCTGCAACCACCTCCTGAAAGTCCGAGAAGCTGGCTAAAGAGAAAAATGAAGGTCGCGAGTGGAATATTATAATAATAATATGAGACGCTCATTCTTTTTGTGATGATCCCATAGGAACAGAACAGAACAGCTATGAATTGTTAGCTTCCATTTTTGTAATGCATAATTAGGTGCTTTTTTGTTCTGCACTACTATGTTTAGGGTGGAGGGTGGTCGTGGTCCTTGAGACTCGGTCAAATCGCAATACAATGTGTACACTTTTTTTTTAAAAAAAAAACAAAATCATTTCCTTTTTGAAATAATACAAGTTTGAGTTTAATTTCTATTAAAAGAAACACCCTCAATTTCTTTTGTATCATTTCATTATAGTTTTGTGATAAAATTTGATCATAAGTTTTAAAAGTGTTTATTAGTATGAGTCAACCCGTCCGTCCGTAATTCTATTTGATTGAATTATATTGAGTTGAATCTTTAAAGTATTTGGATCATATTATATATATAAATTAAAATCATATAATTTTATTTATTATATATAAATTAATTATTAAATATAAAATGTATTAGAATTTTTAACTCATAATTTATTAAATTAAATCATCAATGATTTTTTTCTTTTTTGAGTTATTTTTATCTTTGTTTTGATTTTGTTTATATTTTTACATGTTAATATCATATTTTATTTATATCTAAAATAATATCATATTAGCATTGAAATTATTACTCTATAAGTCAAATATTTTTATAATTTGATCTCTTTTAGATGTACTTAATTATTATATATTTAAAATTTTTTGACAAAAATAAATTATTATTTTAAAAAAATATTTCTTAAAAAATAAAAAATATTTTTTAAGTATTCAGATTCAATTCACTCAAATCAAATCCATTTATGATTGTGTTAAGTAGGATTTGCTAAATAAAATTACATAAATCCAATCCAACTCATAAAATTTTGATTGAGTCTTGTGTGGCAATAAAATTGAAGTGAGATAATATTTTAAACACTCCATGGATATATTTTATTTCTTTCTATTTCTATCATATCATGTATTAACATTAAATTTGTCTATATTTATAATATTTTTTCAAATTTGTCTTTAAGATTATTGGGAATCTATTCATCTTCAAGAGAGAGAAGAAACAATTAAGAGCAGCAATCAACTATGAATTAAAATAAATAAAAACATTTTAGTCAAAAAATAATTAATGCATGAGATTATTGAAATGAGTTTTGTAGAAAAAGATAATGTTTTTTCAATACCATGTTTTATAAATAAGATCGGAAGGAATAATAACAATAAACTACCATTGCTAAAATGTCATTCTAAAAATTTAAACTATTTTATTAATCACATCCTTCCATTCACTTAAATTACAATTTATAAATCATGAAGTTAAAGAGAAAAATAATAAATGACAAAATAATCATTAAAGATAGTATATAATACAAAATTAGATAATTTTAATAAAAAGCAAAAACATTAAATTATATTTTTTAATTCTTGTCCCCGCCCCCAAACCTTAAAACAGTTTAAAAGGAACAAAGAAAGTAATACAAGGTAACTCTCAGGTAGACGACAGACAATGCATATATAAAAGGGAAGGGGGCAAGAATGAAAGGAGTAAAATCCAAGGTAGCATCCAAGAAACTTTCCACTATAACCAGATGAGAAGAATGTTGATAAAAAGGGTACTGTACGTCGTACACCAAATTAGCACACTTAAATACCTAAGTTAAATATCACGAGCATAATTATAACTTATATAGAATACAACTTCGCACATGGCAGGAGCGGGCAATATATGGTCTCTTGGGACCAAACAATGGCACATTTTAATTATTAGACCGCGGAAATGCCACCTTCAAACTCACATCAAGACCCTTAAAAACCGGGAGGTTAATAAGATTAGTAGCTGTTTTGCCATATTTGTTGGGACTGCTTTGGTGGTTGGCTTTGAGAACCAGCAAGGGATGCTTCCCTTGGATTCTGCTGCTGATGTTCCAGAGAAATCCCAGTCTGAGAATGGTAGAAGTTAGGGTATCCAAGGGATCCAAAATGCTGTTGTGAGGGCTGCTGGCTTTGCCGAAACCCCCCTGGTTGTTGATTCTGTCCCTGGAAGCTGTAATACGTGCTGGGAGGAACTGCAGACATTGTTCGAGAGCTAGGTCCGTGAACCCACATCGGAGAATTCTCATTCTGACAGAAGAAAACACAAAATCAGTCTACCCCATTCCCTGACAACAAAAAATGACAGTAATTTGTTGACAACAAAATGAAACACAACTTAAACCTTTTGTTTACATGCCTTTAAAAGAATCATGGTTTTACACAAGCACAAATATAAAAACTAACAAATAACTCCATTTTGTAAAGGTTGCACTGTTGAAACCAAATTGGCTCAACTCCCCAAGAGAAGAAATTGTATATGGAAAACAAAAACAGTTAAATGTGCATTAAAATGAAGATCTTTATACCTGCTGTAGAGAAATAATATGATTGTTCTCCTTGAACTGAGAGTTTATAACATCATCATATCCAATAGTTGTACTAGTAGGCGCAGCAGGTGGGTTCAATGGATAATTTCCTCCGGGAATGCTGGTGGAACTTCCAAAACCATATCCAGATGCAACAGCAGCAGCAGCAGCAGACTGAGGTAAGCTACTGACAGAAATGCTATTTTTATATTGTGGAAGCATGGCTGCCAGAGATTGGTGGTATGTGCTATTTCCAGGAAAAGCCTGCTGAAATGCTGATGGCATGTAGGTATAGCTCTGAGGCAAGAATGGATAGCTAATCATATTAGCAAAATGTCCCAGAGGAAGAGTAGGCTGGGAATAGGGATGCACAGCAAGGTGTTGAGGAAGTGCAGGTCCAGTGGCAACATTGGCACCAGGCAGGGCTTGTGGATTAGGTTGAGGTGTTGAAATGTTATTTGCCCTTAGAGCCTACAAGTTGACAGATAAAATTAATGGATACCAAATACCCATGTTCTCCCTCTTAATAAAAAAAAACAATAAAATAAAGATACATATATACAAATATAACATTAAACTGTGCAAATCACTGGAAAACAATTTCAATATAAATTGCACCCATGACGTGATATTATTTCTTAGATTTATGATAAATCCCGTGTTCTCTTTCACCCGCATGTAATGCACAGATACTTGTATCAAATCCATATTCAATACTGATACACTCACATCCATATTTGTGGTTTTAGACTTCCCTCTGTTTTCTAAATATCGAACACCCTCAAAGTACTTGCCAACCATAAAAGTATCACAGGACTTGGCAGCGGGAGAAAGCATGAAACTTGGGTTAGGATAGGATAAGCACAAGTTGATAAATTTAATTTTATATTTTTAAATATATGAACATTTTATTTAATACATATTGTCTCACCAGGATCTTAATTTTTTAAAATAACTATAGCATTCCAAGACCAGTACCTTCGCACGGTGTGTATATATATATATATCATCTACAAATTTTTCACCCATATTTTTATGGGAAACCAAACTGACTAGTAACAACGAATGGATTTGTCTAGTAGTAGTATAATAAAATGTATATACATGAAAATGGAATCACACAAGATTTATCACAGGTAGATCCCTAGCCATTTATCAGGCAAAGAAACAAGATTGCACTGCAGAGTGCAGAAATACTTGTATTGTATCAAACACAAAATGGGCACAGGATACAATTGATGTGACACCTAGGCATAAAAATCCAAATGCCTTGTCTCATCCAATACATCCTCTTATGTTGCTAATTAAGTAATTAATTAATATAAACTTTGTAAGTTCATATGCAGAAAACACAGATTGGTAAAATATCAGCTCATGTGAAGACACTAATCAGTAATCACTCAAGTAGCTCAAACCAAAACATGCAAAATGCCTTTTGGACACAAGTGATTGAACCAAGATATCATCTTTTGATTTGTGATGCTCTTAATGTAAGTCAGATCTTTAACTGATGTCACATGGAAGTTATCTAGACAGTTGATATTCAATACACGTACATACAAACATTTCCTTAGTGCTTATTATTAACCAAAATATTGGTATATAACTGCAGCCCCCAAACATAATGTACATGCAAATTCCATTACACATCCTCTTTGACCAACAAGAATAATTGAACACTCTGTAAGCTGTAATCCTAGATTTATTTATGATTCAACCTGTCTCAAAAGCTTGTACATAGAAAAACTAAAATAAGCTAGAGCAGAAGTTCACCTCTGACATGTTTATAGTGGGACCACCAATTGAAGAAGCAATATTGCTATATTTTGCAGGCATTGATTGTGTTGCAGGGAAGGGTGAGTATGGGATATCCTCCCTTGCTGTTTGAACAGTTGAAGCCAACAGTGCACTGGGCAAAGAATTTGTATAAGCCTGCTAAACAATAGCACTATAAGATTAGTGCAAATAGCAGAATAACAACATGATATTAATATTAGAAGATAAAAGAAACTACAATAATATATATGGCTTATTATTACAGTAAAGCAATAAATGGTCCTGCACCATATTATAGTTTTCTGAAAAAAGTACAAGTTACTGTAGTAATAAGTTGCCATACAAGTAAAGCAACTGAGCATTGAAATTCACACTCAACTCAATTAACTGTGATGGAAATCATACACCACCCCGACAATATTAATGAAATATCCAAATGGGGGCATTTCTATGCCCAATTCCCAATTCAATCATAAAATATACTTAAAAATGTCCATTTGAAAAGTATTTAATACAGTAAACCAGTACTCTACCACAAGTTCTATTGTTTGGAGAGAATAAGCTTTGATTTATTCTGAAAGAGATGAATAGCAGCACTGATCATCCCCTAGCTTAACACTATAAGATATCAAATCATTTTAGAACCAACTCTAATTAACTTAACACCCAGCCTTGAAATATGCTAAATATTGCAAGTCGTAAGAATTCTATGCATTACCATTACACTAGAGAAGGGAGACAGGTTCTGTATCTGTGAGCTTGTCTGTGAATGAGGGTATGTAACATCTGGCTGTTGGGCATTTTCGTAAGTAAACTCGTGTGAAGAAGGAAATGAATATTGATTTTCCTGAGCAGTTTCAGGGGGTTCAGATTTTAAAGCCTCTGATTGCGAAATGGAGGAATGCTCATAAGTCCCAGCATCCACACCAGTTATGTGAGCTACATTCCCATCAGAGGTAGTAGTAAGATGCTCATCGCCATAATAGTCAGGGTTTCTGCAAGAAAAAAAACATACATTAAGTTAAATAGGAATGACCAGAATATTGCAGCAAAGTATACTGATGTCTAAGCACATGCCTAACATCTGAGGACCCAATTGTTGAAACATCGTTTGCTCCAGATGTATCTTCCAAGTTACTTTTCAAGGGCCTAGATGCATATGGGCCAGATCCAGAAAGGGAAGCATCGTTTGCAGATCCAAAACTTCCAAAGCTCAGATTTAAGCATTCAGCAGAATGGAGTTGTAAATGATTTGGAATTACTACAGAAGAATTTTCCTCTTCTTGTTCAGTCCCCTGATCATTTGAGTGTAAATTTAGCTGCTCTAAGTTCGCGGCCACTGATGAAACACCACCTTCAGCTGAAAGAAAGATGTTACAAAATTAGGAGTTACATGTAAGCGAATGTTTGATATAATCATGAATGAACTTCAAATAATTGTATTATAATAACTCTCTAAACCATTAGAGATCAGGGCACATGACTATTTTAGTGATAAAATAACTCCTTTTAAACTATTCACATGTTAAAAGGATGAGAAAGAAAAAAAACAATAATAATAATAATAATAATAACAAAATAACAATAACAACCACAATGATGAACGCATTGATTGACTTGTAAAAGGATATTGAAATATTCTTTCATTATGCTATTTCTATGACTTCAACAATTCAGGCCCAATCTAGCAATAGCATGTGTAATTTGAAGACCAAATCAGCAAATACGTGGACAGAAGAGATAACAACATGAAAACTAAGGAATTTCAAAGCAATTTTACATGAAAGTGCTAGTACCATCCCTCTAATTACATGACAATTATGACCCTATTTGTACATACTTCTCAATAAGAACTTATAGGAGAACAGAAAAAAGGTAAAATAAATCAAACTTCTTTCCTTGTTTAGAAGCTCTTTCATCTAACTTCACTTCTCCAAGAGCTAAGGTGCATAGTTTACTTTTAACTTAAGGGAGAAGTTTGATTTAATTTACCTCCCAAATTCTTTTTCTACAAATGCTTATCAAGAAGTTTATCCACACTAGGTCTTCACAAATTTTTTAAAAAAAATATATGCTCAATATAAATAAAGATACCAGACATGCAAACTGATAAACATCTTAGTCACCTTCATTAGTTTCAAAAGGATGCCGATGAGATTGGTAGGAATTTATGTCCATGTACGTGCTACCATCAAAAACAGATGTACTTTCGGGATTCTCTTCAGATATAGAAGCAGATCCAACATTGTCTGGATTCTCAACAGGATCATCTTCAGCTACAAATTCATTTACATGGGTCTTCAGCTGCTGATTAGCTTCACCAGAGTTAGATGAGTTTGTATGGTACTCAGATGTTGGATGATCATCTACAACTGAGGATACAGAAACAGCTGGTTGATGCTCAATCAATGGCCATTCATCATTCTGTTCAACATTGGAGTTAATAGCAAAGCCACGGTCATTATTTGTTTCTGACACCTTGGAAGCATGACCTTGCAATGAATGCAAATTGTTATGTGAAGCTTCTGGGGGTGCAAAAACATTCTGATGGCTGCCACTGTGGAGAGAAGAGTTATGCATGGATGCCTTGGCCTGTGGCCTACCCATCCTGACAATGTCAGCCATTGATACTTGACCTGGGTTCGCCACCCATGGAGATTGCATCCCACCATATTGTGATGAAGATAGACCATCACAGACACGGACAGAATCACTACAACAGTTTCGAACATTCATGAGATGCTCCATCCTATCTTACATACTAAAAGTGTGCTCAGTATTCAAACGCTTACAAGCAATCTTTTGTTTTGAAAAAATTAAGACAAATGAGTAAACAACTAAACACTAACTTTGGCCCACTCAACATATATGCAACATCATATTGATCCTTAAATGATAACTAATGCCATCAGAGTCTTCCTCCAAAAACCAATTTGATGACAAATATATCACTTTGAAAGATAATTTGATTTTATTGAACGACCAATTTAAAATATTTATAATATATTAAAAATTTACAAATAGAAGACATTTGTAATCAATTTGGTGTCTTATATCTTTGGAAAAGAAAAATGAGCATTTGCAAAGTTATAAAGTTCATCCCACAAGATAAAGCAAAACCATAGAGTAATCCAGTGAATAAGTGGGGTACAGAATGCACCAACTGCATTGAAAATAGCTTGCAAAAGTTGGATTGGATGCTTTAACAGCCAAGTGAGCCAACTTGCTTTTCAGAAAAAAACTGGAGGAAGCATAATAAATACCAGAAATGAATACAATTAATTACCAGTCTGAATTTCCAAACAGATCATAACCACAAACTGGTGTTTATCATAACCACAAGAATTCCTTTAGTTCCTCCAGTAGTGCACAAAATTATTGAAGGAAAATATACCTGTAGGATGGTAGTTGCCTGTTTACATTATTGTCCAATGCGCTAGAAGCAGGAGCAGTAAGACCTCCATAAGCAGGTGTTCCGTTTTCCTTTTTGAGTACAGGTTTTCCCTGCAGGAGACCAGAATCTGACCTCCAAACATAGGTGATGGTGATGATGATGACAACAACAAAAACAATAATAATAAAAGCAACAACACACCAACAATAGAGACATAAGAAATACTACTTGGTAAAGTATTAGGTTAAGAGCATATTAATTAATCCAAACATTATTCAAAAATAGCAACCAGCATCCGCTTACCACCACCACTACTAAATTGAGTAGCGCCTCCACGCCCAACATATCGGTCAGCGCTAACCCTAGCACCACCGCCACGGCTAGATGTATTGCTTACCACACGAGACCTGGAATCCGTTGTGTCCTTACCCTGAAGAATAATAATAAAAGAAAAACAAAAAATGTCGTCACTGAGCATCACAAGCAAGTACATAAACAAAAGTATTATCTAACTCGAGTAACTCCTCATAACAAGCATCTACAAAAATAAAAACAAAACGAACTAAAGGTAACTCAAAACGCACCTCTTTTTTCTTCTCACGTTTGCTCTTCACCTCGTGAAAAGTATCTACAGAACGAGAAACGAACATACATAAGATTAGGCACGTGCGAAGGAGTGATTGTGATAGAAATTGAAAAACCCTAGTGCAGTGCAGTGCAGTGTTATACCTTGGGAGAGGAGGCGACTAACGGCTTCGTTAGGGTCCATGTTACAGTCTTTGAGAGTGGCGTAGATCTCGTGTTCGGGGATGTTGCTCACTATCTCCTTCAAGCTCTGAACCATCTTCCGACTGGCCGGAGGAATCCCTGCCTTCTGGCCGCCACCGCCTTTGCCGCTCATCCTCCTCGCTCGCGCTCCGATCTGCCTTCGCCGCCCCCGCTGCCGTTCGACTCGTTAGGGTTCCGCCGCGTTTAAAATATCTCTCCGCGCGCAGGTTCTCTCTCCTGTCAATGATTTGCACCCGAAACGGAAAGAGGACGAAACGAAACAAAACCCTCCTTTTTCTCTCTTCGGAGTTTTTTCCTTTTCTTTTTTTTCCTCCTTTTTTTCTGGAAATAATAACATCAATCAATTTGTGAGAAACTGAAAATCTTCGTTAATATGGGATTTGTTTCTGCTTTAGTGCTTTTAACAATGATTAATTTATGCTTGTGTGTATCTTTTTTATTTTCAAACGTAATTTTAGAGGAGTGATAACAATATTTATTCTAAATAAAATATACTCCACTTAGTTCATTTAATCGGATTATAGTTTTTATGAGCGATAGAATCTTTACTAATAATGGTAATAATTCTCTTGGTAAGAAAATTCTAATAGTTAATAATTAATTAAAACAATATAATAACACTAATAATATAATATACTCCGTACAGTACTAATAATAAAGGGATTTTTTTTAAAAAAAAATCACTTTTCCTTTACCTATTATATCTTTAACGGCATATTATAACGTACATACAATTTTATTTCCAGCCTTCACTAGGGTTCATAAAAGAATTAAACATATACCTATACACAATTTTTTTTAAAAAAAATAAAGTTCTTTTAGAATTGATAATTTTAAAGATTAAATGTAAAATGAAAAAAAAAAACTTAAATTCTATAAAAAAAAAAGGTTAAATTCGTTCCAAGTGTACAAATAAGTTGTAAGATATTATTAACTATCATTTTTACTGTAATTTCACTTAGAACTTTAAATGATGTAAATGCAGCCCAGATCGATTTTAATAGGATAACAACTTCTCCTTTAAAAGTTCAAATCTTCTTTCTAATTTTAGGTTAGACTATGTTAATAGTAATTATATTGGCAAAGAATATTCAATTCCAGTTATACATGAGGTATGCGTTTGTTTGTTTTTTTTTGTATAGGTATGCATTTATAGTATATTTGGTTGCAAAGAAATTGGAGAGAAAGGAGAAGAAAATATCAAAATTTGATTTGGGTCTCATTTTTTTTTCTATTTTAATTTAAATATTTTTTTTCTCTTCTCTCCAATCAAACCATTAGGCCTTAGAACAAAATTCCATATTAAATAATTTAGAGGAATAAATACATCCTACCTTATAAATATTTTTACTTATTTCTCTCATATTTTCATATGCATCGAGACATAGCGTATAGATGCAAATAACCTAAGCACTATTCCGGAATAATAAAAAGATTAAAAAAAAAAACTAAGAAAAATATGGTTGTATGGTTGTTAAACCAAATGAAGATAGTTTTGGTTCTGTGAATAATCGGATGTGGGTTTCAAGTCAAATATGGAGTAAAAGTGGGACCCACAGGAGTATTGATCCACGAAGAATACAAATGTATACTACTAATATTATATTTATTGCGTATACTTAACAATTTGCCGAAAATATATCATTCAACGATGTTCTCTTTTTATATTTCGCCTTCTGTATTTTCGGGTCGCGAATTGAGTATTGTATAATGTATTACGAATTTACCGAGTTATGACTATTGACTACTGCTATCTTCTCTGCCTCTATATGATAATGAGATGGTCCATGTTTGGTTTATGGTTGAAATTATTGTTCCACACATTTTAATACAGATCTAATGAATAAAAACAAAATGAAAAATCCTAATCCTTTTAAAAAGTAATTTTTTTCTTCAAAAGTAATTTTTCACCTAATTTTCAAACATATTCATCATAATTATTAATTAATAATTTGCATTCTTCAGGGACATGGATTTGGAAACCTTGAATGAATCTTGTTAATTTCTTCAATTACTTCAAATGTGAGCTCAATCTTGCATGCATTTAGAACCTCCCGAAGCTGCCATGATTTGGTGGCCCCAAAAACAGCACTAGCAACAAGGGGGTGTCGCAAAACAAAAGCTGCTCAAAACAAAAATGAACAGGAAATAAAATTAGGATAAAATAAAAAAATAAACTAATGCCCCACAAATCCACAACCTCTAATGGATAAGCTCAAGGACCACAATCAGTAACATAGTCAATGGATGCTTTTAAAAAAATGAAAAAGCATGAGTTAATTGCATTATGCGTGCGCATTAATAACTATCTCCAGCAATGATAAGATACTACTAAATTAAACCATTTTTTGGCAACCTTTTAAAACAGCAAGACAAAAAAGGAAGAAAAAAAAACAGAACATTCTTGCTTATTTAGAAGAAGCCAATGTACGGCATCCAATATCATTAAGAAGCAAAGGAGCAAAAACTCCAACTTTGAAGGCATAACTTGTCCCAATTTACCAAACTTCTACCAGACTGTCCATTATTGAATTCTACATACGCAGTGTAATTGATTACCTATGAATTTACTTAAAACATATGCATGGGACTAAAAAAGGGCAATGTCAGTACAAGCGCAGCTATCAAACTAATTTAGGTATTAGCATTTAGCAACTCCTCCTTGTAATTGTGAACAGTATCAACTATCAACCAATATGGTGGATCAGCCACATGATTTAATATTTGATGCGTTTGGAGTCATGCAAATTACATCACTCGATATAAAAGGGGGTGGGGATGCGGGATTGCACATGAAGATCTAGGAAAAGATTATCAAACCTATAGCCAGAGATACAGGATGAAGACCATGTGTTTTTGCAATATTAAGGTATTTCTGCAGAAGGGGAAATATATGAATATGGGGATTAAAATCAGTAAACTGAAGAAATAAATAGGAACAAGAGATTCTAATTAACAACAGTTAACCATGAGGTTCAGTTTTAAATGTCCACACCTATGATAAATTAGCATCTAGCTATGGCACATGTTTTTAAGTTCCAAGGCTATCAGTTCAAATTAAAACAATTTTCCCCATTCACATCACATCATATGCTCTTAAATTAAGAAAACTTTATATATGCTAATCAAAACATGCAAAAATGTGTTTTGAAAACTAAGGAAATGTAACATTCAGATTCCAATAAGCTAATCAAAGTATTAGCATTGCAATCTGCAACAATGCTGACAAGAATCCACTTACCACGGTAGCTGCCTTTATAATTTTATTGGACAAGTTGTACCTAGATTCTCCTTCTGAATACTTCCCTGGGAATAATAACAATAGTATCAGTTGGATAAACTCATACTTACCAGGAATATTTATTTTTCCCTTTACTTCATGTTGGGAAGGAGGGCAAGAGGTGAAAAAGCTTGGTAAGACAAAACATATCTAAAAAGATGTCAATTAACCTTTAAAAAGATTTAAACGAGCATCTGTTGGACCACCGCCTGGGGAAAAATATTTCCCTGAAAGTATACCCATTGCTAGGGGACTGTAGGCCAACAAACTAATTCTGAAAAGATAAATAATTATCAAACAATGAGGCTTTCATAGAAAATACAGAAAAATGATTTAGGCCAACAAATGTAGTAAACATTATAAATTTTCATGCATTAAGCTTCCAATGTTCCATCCATCTGAATTAAATGGAATCTTATGACTCTTCTTGTATTGAATCTGATTTATATAATATAAATCTGCTTGTTAATATTTAATCCATTATGCCCTCTTAATTATGTCCCCAAACCTGCAACATTTCATATCAATCCGAGTAACAACTTCTCAGAATATCTTAGATAGCCTTCTTTTCGGAAGACCAAAATCAAGTAATATCAAACTTATATTTTAATAATTGTTGTGAACCAACCATCCTAGAAACTCAAGTTGTTGGGTGAAGACACATAAATGATTTTATATCTAACATGTCCCCCTCTGCAACCTTTGGGCTTAAAGTGCAGACAATGCACTAGCCCACCCTACCTTGTGCTAAAATTTAACTTTTACCTAGAAGAATAGGGTCAACAAAGATCAAACTCTAGACCACTTAGTCATAGAGGATTTGATACCAATCATACCATGTTGTAAACCATCCTAAAAGAAAGTTTCTGTGCGAAGGCACATAAATGATTTCATATCTAACAATAATATTAAATACCTCTCATGATGGCAGCATTCGGCCATTGCAGAATCAAAAGTTCTACACAGCAGGCTATATGAATTCTGTCACTAAACAGAAAAAAATTAGTGTCAGAAATAAACTTTCATAGAGGGAATTGTAGGGTGAGGGTTCCATGAGGAAAATAAACAAAAATACTGCCAGATTTGAATCGTAAGTGATCAAACCTGCAATGATACTATCTTCAGGTGTGAAGCATATTTTTCAGCAACCTGAATAAACTTCATCAAGCCATAAGGTGTTTCATTACTAAGACCAACAAATCTGATCTGCAAAAAATGCATTCATTTTCATACTCATGAATCATGATTCAGGAATTACAAGAGTGACAGGTTGACAATTTGAAACTATTTAACAATACCACTTGCCTTCCCAGCTTTCACAGCTGCACTGAGAGCTTCAAGTTGTTCATCTATACTAATTGAAGCATATTGTTGGACCGGGTCATACTCAGTTTCTCCAAACATTGGAACATAACTACAAGGTGTAACATTTCAAGAGTTAAAATCCATACTGCACATCCACGGGGACAAAAATAAGAAAGTCGATGAACATGTAATATTCAAAAACAATGTAAACAAATGTCCAAATCTTCAAACTAACAAAACATACAAACCGATCAGGCCAATGAATTTGATAAAGATCAATATAATCCATTTGCATCCGCGACAAACTGCATAAATCCAATAACAAAAGCTTTCTGAGTTTATTACTAGAAAGAGAATCATAAGATGCAAACTTAATAATATCTTATATCTCTTCCAAACAAGCATCCCTCCTCCCCAGTTGCACCCCCACCTTAATGTTTCTCTTGAGTGTATATTATGAGCCATCACAATCTAAAACTCCATCACTATTGTTCTGATCATTTTTTCCTTTCTTATTCTATAGACCAGCTGAAATGAAACTCTTTACAGGTTTTTTTGGAGGGGTTGTTAAAAAAAGACTTGCCAGAGTATCGAAATGATTTGTTTTTGGTCTAGTTTTCTATATTAAGGTTTTGTCCATATAGATTTCTCCACAAGTATTTATAGTACAAGAAAATAAGAAGGTAAAATAAACTGAACTTCTCCTGTATGCTAAAATCAACTTATGCACTTCAACTTTTGGAGAAGTTAAACGAGAGAGCTTCTATAAAACTTAAGTGCATAAGTTAATTTTAGCTTACAGGAGAAGCTCAATTCATTTTAGCTTCGAGCAAAAAAGACCTGAAACAGTTTCTACTAGTATTATATGTCCAGTCCAGCATCTCTCTGATCTTATAAACATGAGATAGTGACTGTAAGAAGGATTAACTGAAACTCTGCATATACGATATAAAAGATTAGTCTGCATGTAGGGTGTGAATAGAGAAAGAATTAAGAGAGGAAGTAACCTATTATCAATGGCTTCAGTAATATTATCGGCATCCAAACATTTAGGACCACCTCTAATCCAAGTCATCTGCCCAGAAGGTCCAGCAACCTAGTTTTGCAATAAGAACAAGTTGAGCTAAAGAAAAGAGACATAGCAACGAACGAGACAGAAGAAGAGAACCTTAGATGCAATTACGAGGCTATCCCTGGGGATTTTTCGTTGTGAAATCCAACGGCCGAGATACTCTTCGCTCCTGCCGCACGTGCGAGGGCGCTGAGGCACAGGATACATTTCGGCGGAGTCGAAGAAGTTGATGCCGGCATGGAAGGCTTGGTCCAGAAGCTGAAACGACTCCGCCAGCGTGTTCTGCTCCCCGAAAGTCATGGTTCCTGCCACCCACAACCACAAGTGTCGTGTAAGTGAATGAATAGAATTTAATGGTCGGGGAATGAGGTGGGGTGTAACCTAAGCAGAGCCTCGAGACAGTGAGATTAGGAGCGAGATTGAAGAGAGGAACACCTGACATTGTCCTCGGCTACATCATACATACAAATACCGTCAATACAATAATCTCGAATGACGGTGATTGGTTCAAGAAGAACCAACACAATTCAGTTACCTGTATGAGTGTCAAGGGAGAAAGCTCGCAGAAAAACTAAGTCTGGAACAAAGATGGATAATGTGAGAGAGAGAGTAAGCTATGGTTTTCGAGAAGAAATAAAATATGGATTAATTATGTTCTTTATTTTTCATTTTTTTTTTAAGTTTTCACTTTTAGTTCTTTAATCATATTTTTTTAAACCAACCTTATTACCTAAACTTTTATCTCATCAAGGATTTTATTTCCTGCCATCAAAAAGCACACTTGAATGATGATGTGTCGTCACGTTTAGTGGCGTTTAAATTTCCGACGGTAAAAAACAGTCATAAATTATTTTGCTAGAATAAAGTAAACAATTTTCCGCGGTTGAAAACCACCCAAAAATATGCTTTTGTCTAAAGAAACCTTTTTTTTTTTTACCAACAAGCAGTTTGAGTCTTTATTCTCAAAATTACATAGCCGATCATCAAGTGTTCTATCACTTACAGTGTTAACACACAATCTTAGTTTCGAAACATTGATTCACAACGCTCTCTACACAAATCCATTTTTCGAAAGTGAACACACATAGATGCATGAGGGTCTTGTGCTTGGCGTCGGGGAGCGCCACGATCATCTTCACGAGCTAGGGCGCGCATGAGGGCCCGTACCTGCGGCACACAGAGGTCCAACATGGAACTCACAATCTCCACGATGACTCCACCATAAACAGGAAGCAGAGGAATCGCACAAATTCTTATTTCGTTGCAACGCCGAGGGGTTGGATCTAAAGGAGTAAAACTCCATGTGCCATCCGCGTGTAATGACAATCTTGTTTTTGCTTCTATCGCCGTCAAGAAACTTTGAACTTGCTCTGGTCTCCGATCCCTCCTCACGCGCTTCCTCAATTAGGATTGTGATTTTGGGAACTTTTGCTTGCTTATAAATTTTGCTTTTTGATTTGAATTTGGAATTGTCAATTGGATTATGGTTTTTTCTATTGTGGTGGAGGTTTTGGGTGATGGCAGAAGAATAAAGGAGATGAAGAGGATGATGGGTGACAATATTTTTCAAAAGTTTATAATTTTTAAAATAAAATAAAAATAGTGATAATTTTTAATTATAATTATTTTTAACATTTTTCAAAGAAGATGAAAAGGTACTGAAATTTTTAAAAACATAAAAATATTAAAATTTAATATAGCAAAATAAAATAAGCTTAAATTTTAATGAGTCTTGGGTCTTGTCTTGGGCAGGGATGAGGGGATGAAGAGTGGGATCCACCTACGGATCACATAACGAACGAGTGAAGTGGCGAGGCCTACATTGCTGAAACGATGTTAGTGAAACAAAAAAACAAAGCAGCAGAAGATGAGTGGCTACGTCTGTCTGAAACTCTCGCCACCTCCAACTTGCCTCTCCAAACATCCTCGTCTTCCCATTCCCTTGGTTCGCAACACTCTCCTCGGCGCTGCTCTCTCCTTCGGGCTTGTCTTCTCCTTCCCCTCTGTCTCTGCTTCCCAAATATGTCGTGATGTGGAACCCATACAAGAGACGCTCCAAACAGCTCCCGAGGTTGTCACCAACGAAGGCCTCGTCGAGGAAGCATGGCAGATTGTCAACGACACCTTTCTCGACACTGGTCGCCACAGATGGTCCCAGGACACTTGGCAGGTAACTAACATCATCTACTCGTACTCTCATAGTGTCTTATGGTTGGTTGGTTCATGGTTCATGGCTCATGGCTCATGGCTCGTGCTAATATAGCGCTTCTTGTTTCCAGCTGAAGAGGGAAGCTATTTTGAGCAATTCCATTCAGACAAGATCAAAGGCGCACCACATCATCAAACGAATGCTCTCCAGCTTGGCCGATCCTTATACTCGCTTTCTCTCCCCTGATGAGGTCATTTTTCATGTGTCCTTTTTACTGTGTTTGTTAATCACTAGTATTAGTGTTGGAAAGTCCCACATATCTGCTTCAATTCCTGTGGTGCAGCTTATATGCCTACTTGTTATATCCTCTCTCTGTGTATCGCCATCACCTGTTTTAGCTAGCAGACATCTATGGAAGGGGTCTAAACTTAGGATTGAGCCTAACTCAATCCTTTAAACTAAATCTACTTCATAGTTTAAGGGTTGCATCCCACTTATATACTAGTTTGCGTGACTGTATATTTGTGTTATCAGGTGGTCTAATAACATGATAAAGACCCAATTATGTGTGGTTCAATAAGCCACAAAACAACTACTAGGATAGACTTGGATACTATTTTGCTCATATCATTAGTCACTTGTCAATGTGAGATCTCGAAGGAGTGTTGGAAAGTCCCATATAACCCATCTCAATTCAATTCTTGGGGTGGAACCTATATACATGTTGGACAATTTCACTTAATGCCAACTGATTTTAAGATGAAATCTAACAATTAATCTATCTATATGGTTTAACTAAAATATTTACAGACACACACATTGCATATGAATCTTCCAAAATATTGCTGCCCTTGCATTTATTACAGTGAATAAGAAACTTGTGATGCGTTCTTGTATCATTATTCTCTTCACTGTTATTTGTTTTGCTTATGTATGAGATTATATAGACTGTGGTGATTTCTATTGCTGTGCTTCTCATGTTTCTTACTTAATGAATGGCATATGGACTTTTTCCACTGTTAAAAGTTCTCCAAGATGGCAAGGTATGACATGACTGGTGTTGGAATAAACCTTAAGGAAGTTCCTGATGAAAATGGAGACCTCAGACTGGAGGTTCTGGGAATTATATTGGATGGTCCTGCTCATTCTGCTGGTGTTAGACAGGTACACAAAGATGACGAACATTCTTAATAATTTGCAGCTCTTCAAATCATTATCTTCTTCACCTTCAAAATCTACACATACATCTCTCTTGCCTTCACTTCTATGTTTATAATCGATGAAATAAATATGTCAAATAATCATGCTTTGCATTATAATTGCTATTTGCTACATAAGCAATCTCTGGTATCCATTACTTCTAGAAACAGAGTGTGATGCATTTCTTTTTGTTTGCAAGAGGAAATAGGTGAACAAATTTTTTTGCTTCTTTTAACCATTCAAAACAACTTCCCTTTCTCAGTCCTTACCATTTATCAGAATATACTCTGTCCTTTAGTTTCTCTCCTAGAAGCAAATGGGGTAGGCACAAAGAACTATTTTGAATAATATAATATGTTTCCTTTACTTTTTCTGTTTCTCTGCTAGGGGGATGAAATATTGGCTGTCAATAACATGGAGGTAAAGGGAAAATCAGCATTTGAAGTATCATCCCTGTTGCAAGGCCCTAATGGAACATCTGTGACTATTCAGGTTTTGGATTCTAATTCCAAGTTAGTTTGGCACCTGCTCTAGCCTTTGTTTACAGTTTTATTTAGTTTAATTTTTTTGTTCAACTTTAATATTAGCATCATTACTGTCAGGTCAAGCATGGCAACTGTGGACCCGTTGAATCAATAGAAGTCCAGCGGCAACTTGTTGCTCGTACCCCAGTCTTTTATCGGCTGGAACAATTGGACAATGGTGTTACTTCTGTTGGGTATATACGCCTCAAAGAGTTCAATGCATTGGCCAGAAAAGACTTAGTCATTGGTAAGCTTTTCTCAGCTTCATATGTGTTTTTTTTAATCTAAAATAATAATGTTTTCTCAATTAGAGCATTTTTTAAAAGCAGTGGAAAAATAATTAGCAGTCTTCTTTTACTAATTCTTACTCTGAGTGATGCTAAATTAATTTTGAGACCAACTGATTACTGATACATATTGTTTTGAGGAGAGAGAATTGACTTCTAAGTCAGACTTGTAAAGGATGGAGATGAAATACAATATACTATGGGGTTCTGTTCTATGCTTTTATCAAGTCTATCTTAGAAGTCAATTAATGACCACAATCGGGTTTTGATTGAATAATGGATTTATTGGAAAATCAATGTAAAATTACTCTAATATTTTTCTGTTTTCCTTTTCAATTGTAATCCCTTTCTTTAGTCAGATGTGAGCTTTTTCGTGCTTCTTGCCTCAAGCATTAAAAACCCCTAGCATGTTAAGTACACCTTTCGCCTCTGAATAACTTGACATTGATCTGCCAGGGGCTTTTTATTTACCTTATGTTGTTGTTAGTATAAAAAATTGTCATCTAGGCTATGTAACCCATGCAAGAATGAATACCATACATTGTTAGTAAAGTAAGGCTGCTGCTTTTTTGGATCCTTATATTGATTTGTATTATAATTGCTTCTGGACTCTTTTATTAGTTGTTTCCATTTTTTATATGTGACACTAGAATAAATAATGGATTTTGCAGCAATGAAACGACTTCAAGACATGGGTGCCTCATATTTCATATTGGATCTCAGAGACAATCTTGGTGGGCTAGTACAGGTTGCTTTTGCATATAACCCTATCTACCTTTACCATTTTGACTCACTTCTTTGAAATTGACTAGTGTATATGAAATTATGAATTAAATATATTATCGTGTACCTAATCTTCAAGTAGCACAAATGGTGTATTAAGTAAGTTGTCATTAAACCATTTCTGTTATGAAATGGATTGGATTTGTTTTTTTAGCATGTCCCTGCATATGTCTTGAACATAAAATCATTGACTTGACAAGAAATTTTCAAAGAATTATGGTTGACATGAGCTGATGGGTCCTCTTTGTAATCTTCATTGACCATAGTAATTTTTCTCATTATTTTGCCTATGAATATAGACAGTGGCGGATCCAGAAATTTTTCTTAGTGGGAGCAAGAAATAATTTTTAATATTTTCACAAAAGTAAAATACCACAAGGCAAAATATATAATATCATGATAAAAGAAATCTAAAGTACTTAAGCTTCTATAAATTACAGTTGTCATCTATGCATTTTCATACTTTGAAATTGTTCTATGATTTTTTTATTGTTAATACTAATTTAGTGTGTGAAATGTAACACCCTTCATTAAAATAATCAACCCTAAAACACCATTAATCTTGACTTCTTTATATCAAGAACACACTAAAAGAAAAATGCTCATAAAAGAATTATACCGCAGAAGTTTTGAAAAGGTACGTCACCTCTTGAATTTGACTTCTTCGTTATGTTTGCCTCAACAAAAAAATTTCACTTTCTTCCTTCTTCTCAATCCTTAAACAACTTACTAATATCAAGAGAGACTTTTTATTTGTGTTATTCTAGAAAAATGAATTGTCTATCCTTGTATTTGTACGTAATTTGAAATTATATCTTTTGAGATTTGTTTAACCAATCTTTCTTTATCTCTTATTTTTATTATCTTTATCCAATCTAATATATTATTATACTAATGTCTTTTCAAAAAAGATAATCTTTATCTAAATAAAGATAATCTTTATTTGTAAAGGAAAACAATTTAATCTATCTTTTCTTTTATTAACAGATATATTTAAATAATCTTTATCTAAATAAAGATAATCTTTATTTGTGCTCGTGTGTGGTGTTTTTTTGTTAATGTAACATTAATGAGAATTGGGCTAAATTGTTTGGGCTTGAGCATGTAATTTTTGTATTGAATGTCTTATGCTTGTTTGGACTTTGGGTTAAAAAAATCCAATGGAAGTATATATAATTTTTTATGCGAGCAATTTTTTTTTACATACATTAACAAATAAAAAAATCTGGTGGGGACAATTGCAGATAACAGATAAGGTGCATCCACCAATGGATATAGACCTATAATTTTTTTGTAGGTTGACATGGGTTGACAATGTCCTCTTTGTAAACTCTGCCTATTTCACTTCTGTTTTCAGCTTGCACATGACTAGCTCTCTAAGAAAAATTAATCATATATTTAAATTTGATGTTTTTAAGTCTCACTACCACAAAAGAACCTGCGAACTGATTTGCAGCTTTGAAGCTCTTTACTTTTGAGTCACTAGTTGTGTAGCTTTGAGGACTAATTGAATTTATATCAATTCACTTGTGTTGGAGATCCCACATCGACTAGTGATATGACCAAAACAATATACATAAGTAGGAGCAACCCTCATCTTAAAAGCTGGTTTTGTTGGATGAGTTAGGCTCAAACCCACACATTCTAAGAACTTGAATTGTACATATTTGGCTGTTTGCATATGTGGACACACCTGCCTTTGCAGGAAGGTACTGTGGCATGGTAGCAAGAAATTATATTCTCTTATTTTCAGAAATCTAAGTATATTTGTATTCTTCTGTCATGTTGTGCTTACATATGCTTTGGTTGATATAAGATGGCAAGATAAATGATGCCTGCATTCTATTGAATGTAGTTTTTCTTTGCTTTTTAAAACTGCCTAATGTAGTTATTATGTTTAACTCGTTCAGGCCGGAATTGAAATTGCAAAGCTTTTCCTAAATGAAGGAGACACGGTACGTTGGTTTTATGCTCATTGCTGATTGTAATGGTTAGGACAAATTTTGCTTGCCCCCTTCAATTTATGATCGCATGCCAATAATACCTTAGGGTCTGAAATGGTGCAAACGAGCTCCTTGCCCTCGCATTTTGTGTGAAAAACACTCTCCTTAAGAAAAGCACTAAATATCTAATAGAATTATCATGTGACATCCAAAACAATGACTATTGAAATTACAAATGAATGATGTCTTTATTATTATTATGTCAAAAACAATCTTTATGTCCAGCATACTAAGGAGTCCTCAAAGAAACCCTAGTAAGCCCTTTTTGTGTGACTTGAGGTGACTAAGGGGGGTCACCCCTATTTATTGAATGAGATTGGGCGAAAGGCTAGAATACCCAATCATTCTACATTGGATGATCCATTCACTGTATTCACTATATTCGGTCAACCTCTGTCACCCGACTGTCACAGCCTCAAGTGCTGAGCCTAAAGGGTGTGGATGCTTCTAATGGTTGACTTTTTCTAGGCAGGACAGTCCACAACCCCCTCAAGCGTTGAGCTTGAAGGGCTTTATTGCTTCTAACAGTCAGCCTTTCCTGGGCCGAATGGTCGAAGTTGATAGTTGCTTACATGTTGAAGTAGTAACATCTCCAATTGCTTTGGCATCCTTTTTTTGGTTTTATGATTTCATATTAAATATCTGTTATCTAGCATGTGAATTCAGAGTTAGCAATTGTTATATTATATCTGTTGCTTTATTTTATTATACTGTAGGAAACACTGATCTTTAAAAAGTCTGCTATTTTGCGATACTCATTCAACTGTTCTTTTGAACACATTTTAGTTTCTTAGACTTGTCCTTTTCTAATGTCTTCATGACAGGTGATCTACACTGTTGGAAGAGATCCTCAGTTACAGAAAGCTATTGTTACAGATACTTCACCATTGATTCAAGCTCCTGTTGTTGTAAAAAAATTTCTACATCTGATTTTTTATCATTGAATTTACTTCCTGGAACTATTTCTACTTCCCAATTTCTTTTTTGGTTTGTCATTGGGGCAGGAATAATTCAAAGACATTTGATTTGATGAAATTATTGATTGTTTGACTGATAAATAGTGATTCTAGATGCCCATTTCATAAACTTTAGCAAGATGAACATTAGATATTCCAAAATACAAAGATAGGGAAAAAAACCTAAGATACATTGAATTTATTGTGGATTTTTTTCCCTTTAAATAAAGGAGCAGATAAAGATTTTAGATTTGTACAGTGCATGAAGCTATGGTGAATATGTTATGTATGATAGGTAATGATTTAAGTGCAAACACATGGAGCAGTAACAGAATGTCCTACAATTGAAAACTCTGATGGATATGTTATGTATCATGGGTCAATGATTTAATGCCACCATTTGAGTAAATACAAACTTTTCACCTTAAGGTACTTATTACTTGCACATTCAGGAGCCAGTGCTCAATTTATTATTATTGTAGATGATAAATTCCTAGTTGATAAGTTGAATTTCTAAATTTGGGTTGTGGAGATGAGCTTTTGAATCAAAGTGTTTTTGGTTAAGTATACAAAGTGCCTTTTAAATTCAAAGGCAAATTCCACTGGGTAGCAATAAGACTAGCCTAGAGGTGATAATGTCAAGGTGGATGAGTGACATAAAAAAAATAAGAATAAGAGCAAGTGTGTATTTGAGACAAAAGTGGAGCATGCCCATTGAGGAAATGATGGATAGTTGGGTAATATGAGGACTGAGGAGAAATTCAACTGGTGACCCTATGCTAAAAGTGGATCCAATGGGATATAGTTTGATAATAAAGGATACAGGAGGACAGGAGAAAAAAATTAGGAAACCATTATTCAAAAATGTATTTATTGAAAATTTGGTTTTTGATTGGGTCCAATTCTCCAATGTTTGATCAATCTAGCTGACTCCCCGAGATAAGGCTTTATTATTAGAAAATTCCACAAATTCATTATAAATAAAATAAGTTAAAGAACATCTGAGAATATTCTCAAGTTTTCTGGAAAATTCCATTACCCCCTTGCAAAAGACTAGCTAAAATTTTGAATTAAGTTGAGATCTATATGTGTGATCATTTTAGAAGGTTATTCTTGATGTGTGATAAAGTGTTTTCCCGTCATATTGAGCAAGGTCATGCAAGCGAACATTAAAATAGTCTCCTTATGAGTGTTCATTATATATCATTGATCAATGGAATTTTCATTTTGAGGACTTAATGACAAGGATTATGATTCTTTTTGGTTTGAACCCTTGCAGATTTTAGTAAACGACAAAACTGCTAGTGCAAGTGAAATAGTGAGGAGCTCAATTTCTCAATATATTATTTGTTTGATTTTCCACTTACTTTGATGATGTGACTATAGGTGTTGTACTTATTTCAGGTTGCTTCTGCACTTCATGATAATTGTAGAGCTGTTCTTGTTGGAAAACGCACATATGGCAAGGTTTATGAATATTTTCCATCACTGTTGTATGGTTTAAACAATGTAGACTTTGATTTGCATTCTTTGTTCTGAAAACCCCATGTCCATCTGAAAGCGTTTTTCTTTTAATCACGTTAGTTTTACTTTATGGTGTATATCTTTTGAAGGAGTACCACAACGACTGCAGCGTTGTCTTTGCTTCTATAAAATGGGTTTCTTTTCTCATAATGATTCTCTTATTAAAGGGAAGATAATAGAAGAAAATCATATTGATGTCTTTCAGTGACTTGTTATTAAAAAATAAAAATATTTGCAATGGTTTAGCTCTTACACGTGTATAATTACGTGATGCATTCAGTGTAGTTGTAACAACCTACCTCTTCATGACACTTCAATGTGCAATGGTTCTATCAGGGTCTAATCCAATCTGTATTTGAGCTTGATGATGGATCTGGTGTGGTTATCACTGTTGGGAAGTATGTAACACCAAATCACAAGGACATAAACGGCAATGGAATAGAGCCTGACTTCCAGAAACTTCCAGGTACAATTTGATTTTTTTTTTTCTTTTCTTTTATTCCTCCGTAGTCAAAATGGTAATATGGTGCATGATCTGAGCTCCCATTTTTGCAGCATGGGATGATATCAGCCGACATCTTAAAAAATGCAGTATGTCACAACAGGGATAAAGCAGTCTCTTTGGTATTCCGATGCAATATATTGCTTTGGACTTATCATTTAAATTGAAACTTTTGATGAATCTGCTCGCTGGAAGCTGCTTTGTATATCTCAAGAATTTCAAGTTAATATAGATATATGCCTGAATGGTCTGCCTAGCCTTCTTGGCTACAATGGCATTTAATTCAACATACATTGGCCTAACACCCAAGATTGGCTTGGAATATTTGTAACCGTTCCATTCAAGATGAAGTGTATAGTGGATACGACATGAGAAGAAATGACCCTAGGAAGCATGCAAGAGTTTTTATTCAAGCAGCCAGTTCAGAACAGAAGTGACTAGGGTTTAATGCATACTAACATATAGAAGCTTTGTTGTACATTTTTATGAACCTTTTGATACTATGTTCCTTTTTTACCTCGCACCACATCCTCCCCAATATTAATGTGTATCAGACGTATTAGTTGATTGTTCAAGTGCTTGGAAAAAATGCCACTTTATTGGTAAAGAATTCATTACAGATTGACAATGACGAAAATGGAAATTGGGAATCATTACTGCTTATATTTTCACTATTCTTTGAACTATTATTCTTCAAATTCCTGATGTTAACAAGGGAAGTCCCTTACATCGATGCAGAATATTATAGCGTTGAAATGTAGCGACAATTTCATTTTTATGTGGAATGTGTTCCTCCTCTGAGGTATCATGTTTGATTTTGCTTAATTTTGAGGTATCATGTTTGATTTTGAGGATAAATAGTCATTTTTGTCCCTAAATATATAGATTATTGACATATTTATTTTTGAAAGATGCAAATTTTGGTTCCAAAAAGTAAAAAAAGTGCAACAAATTCATCAATTCATTAACTTCTGTTTGTTACCGTTATTGAATGAGTATACATGACATAAAAGGATGACTGTTGAATATATTGGATTAAAATGTAAGTAAGCTATCATTGGACCAAAATGTATGTAAGTTATCATTAGACTAAAGTGTTATTAAGTTACCATCAGATCAAAATGTTACTAAGTTTTCATTGGATCAAAAAATTAGTATTTTATTATCAAAATGTTAGTTTGTTTCCAATTGGACCAAAATGACAATTAGTTACCATTGGACGTACATGTCAATAAGTTATCATTGGACAAAAATGTCAGTAATTTTCTATTGGACCAAAATGTCAATAATTTTTTTTTTATCAAAATGTGAGTACATTTTCATTGGACTAATTTGTCATACCCTAAATTTTGTTAAGGGTAAAATATAATTTAATGTTCATTTTTTCACCTTTTGTTATCATTGCAAGCATAACTTTACAATATACACTTAAAAAATAGGGAAGCAAACATTAGTTAGAGCAAACATAATGATAAGTATAATATTGATTAATAAGCATAATTTATTTGTTGTTATCAAATTTCTAATGTGACAGTACTTTGTTTAAAATATGAAACTCAAACAAAAATACATAACCATTAAGTTAATCCTAAATGAAGTCCAACTTGATTGTATAACTACCTAATGTTGTCATAATATAAAATTTTCAAAATAAACATTCTATTAATGTACAAAAATAAACATTGTAACAGTGCACCAATCATTACAAATTTATCCAAATTATAATAATTAGTTAGAATATACTAGAAACAAAAGACAAACATATCTCATATTTCACTTATTTGAATCTTGACAGCGGGACAGTCTTGGTATGGGTATGAAGCTCATGAAATTTAGTTGGTTCATCCTATGAGATAATACATCTACAAATATAATTTGAATTGGTGCTAAAGGCCTAAGTAGAGGTGGTCTAAAAGTAGCTAAATGGTGGAGGTATGAAACTTATTTCCTATAACAATTATAAATAGTGACTAGTTATGCATAACATAATTTAACAATAACTAATCAATTATATGTAAAAGTCACTCACAACACTAGGAGTTGGAGTACTTTGAGTGATAGCTCAATTCAACTTTAGGGGTTGGAATACTTTTAAAATTAGTCAGAGGTTGTTCAATTTGTGGAGCAAATTAAAAACAGGTAATCTTATTCTATAAATATGTAACATCAAGCATAAATAATTTGTAAGCAACAATAAAATAATTCATCAAATTTTAAAAAAAGTTATTGGTGTTGTTGTGGTTGCATTTGAGCTATAGTGTTTATTAAAGTAATTATGCTTATTAATTAACATTATACTTATTATTATGTTTGTTTCTCTATTTTTTTAAGTGTATATTATAACAATATGCTTGCAACGATAAAAAAGGAAGGAAGATAAATATTAAATTATATTTTAGCCTTAAATGAAATAAAATTTAAGGTCTAACAAATTCGTCCAATGAAACATACTGACATTTTAGAAAAAATAATTACTTACATTTTGGTTTAATGGAAAATTACTAACATTTTGATCCACTAATAATTTACTGACATTTTGGTCTAATAGAAACGTACAGATATTATAGTCCAAAAAAGATACAGAGGAAAACTATTGACATTTTGATCCAATAGTAACTTACTAACATTTTTTGTCCAATGGTAGCTTCCTAATATTTTAGTCAAATTTATTCAACAACCATGTTAACAATCATTTTTGTAACATTTTTATCTCTCTATACCACGCAGATTCTTTCATTAGCGGTAACAGACGAAAGTTAGTGGATGAATGAATTTATCGCACTTTTTTCATTTTCGGTGACTAAAATTTAAATTTTTATCTTTTGGAAATGAAATTGTCAATGTTCTACACATTCAGAAACAAAAATAACTATTTATCCTAATTTTTACATTGAAGTAACTTTATACACTCCAAAATGATCATGCATTGCATGGAATAAACTTATTAGAATTGAAAAGAAATAAAAAGGTTATAACACATGGAAAGGTAACAATCTTTATGGCTTCATTCGTTTCTTCCTTATACTATTATTTTTTAAATCATGTTATTGGTATTAACTGTCATTAACTTTGTTGATGATTAATATCCGTAAAAGAACTTGATCGATCATCTTTGGTGTTAGTGGATCTTTTCCAGTTACATTTTTTCCATTAATAAGTCTGAAGCTTAAATCTTACTTGAGATATCTGAATTAAATTATACTCAAACAATCTACTTGTTGATTATTATCTTGTTATAATAAAAGGGTACTCTAATATGAGAGAAAAACTATCTAATAAATTTTATACAGTCATTCAATCAGATATCAATATTTATAATAAATTTGTTAATTTTTATAAAATTATTTTAAAAACCATATCAATAATGATTTGTGATTAGATAACTATATAAAATTACTTTATATAGGATTTAGAATATACACATTGATAAAGTAATAAAAGGGCTGGAACTCTAAAAGGGTTAGAATACACTTATTTGAAAAACTAGTTGTTTATGCTTGTATTGAGCGACAAAACGGACTATCCGGCCCATTGTGACATGACTCAATGCAGGCCATGGGTTATTGGGTCTCATAATTCTATGTCCAAGCCCACCTGAGTGGGTCACAAGCTCTTAAAGTTGATACACCATTTTTTTTTTGTTGATTTTTTTTAACTTTTCTTCAAAATTCAAGATTGAAGTATAATGTGATAATTATTTCTTTTGACATATTTATTTTAGTATAATAAATAAAATATAAAAATATTATTTTATTATATTATCAAGGATTTAGAAAAAAAGATTGAAATGTGATATCAATATAATTATTTCTAATAAGAATAATTATAAGAAAATCTCATTTAACATTTTATAAGAAATTCGGTAAGAATAGTTATATATTTAATGAATTACACATATAGATAACATATAATAAGAGAAAAATATATTTTATATAAGAGTGAGAGAATTAATCTGAATTGTACAATTAAGATTTAAAAGTTACATGACTCTTAGCTTTTTTAAAAATTCACATAATTAAATCAGCTAAATTGATTTATTATAGTGTGCGTTTGCTGTACATTTTTTAATATTGTCTTTAATTCGTAAGGATCAAACAAATATAGTAATTTATATATTTAAAAATATTTTATTTATATAAAATAAATATTTATTCCTTGCAATCCAAAAGCTAAAATACTAATTAAGCCATAAACCTATTCCACGCGGAATAATTAGATATTTGAACGATTTGAACTTAATTTGCGCATGGCTCCACTAGATGTGTTCAAATAGTGAAAAATTAGGTATTTTATGAACTCACATGTGATTAAAAATTCAAATCTTTGTTCCACAGCTATATGAAAAAGAGAGAGATTTTAAGTTTGCATGTATTAATTAATGTCTCGATTGATTATTCAATGGAAAATTGATTACGCATAAATGATAAATCATTCGAAATCTGATTTGAAAAAGTAATTTGATTTAAAAAAATAGTAAAAGCACGTGTTCATAGGGTATAAATTACCTGAACTGAAGACACCAACACCCACAAGGTTCAAAAGCAACAGGCAAATCAACTTCGGTGTCTCCTTGCTCTGTTTTCGTAGTAATTTTCCTCCTTTCCTTACTTATGCTAGTTTGTTTGAATTTCTTTCTTTCTTAAGAAAATCTATATTTTATTTAAGACATGTTTAAGAACTTACGTTAACTGCGTTAGTTTGCACTATTTGTTTTCTTCATAATAAAAAGTTACTTATAAAAAAATGCTTTTTGAAGAAATTATGTTTAAAAATTACTTTATTTTAAAGCTTAAGCAAATAGGAGTTTAGAAAATAAACTTAGTGTCCAATATATAAGGAATGTTTTATTTTTTGAGATGATGTCAAGTAACAATTTTATATTTATTTCCTAAAAAATATTAAATAAGATTATTTTATTTTTAATTCAAATAAATTTAATTAACATTAATATAACAGATTCATGTTAATAAATTAATTATCAATCAAATATTAATATATAAATTAGTTTGAGCAATTTGTATTATATGAATTGATATATATGAAAAATATACATTATGTATAAATTTTATACCTATCACGAGTTATATGAAAAAGATGCATAGACGAATTGTTAGAACATTTTAATAATAAAAAAATTGATAATCACATTATATGAAAATATATTAATATATATGAAAAAATTAGTACTAATAAATTAGTGTTTGATTGATAATTAATTGATGCATTGAATATATTTAATTTTTAAATTTATTATATTTTTTACAATCAAAATTTATTAATAATGTTTATAGGATTACAACTATGACTTCTCTTTGATATTCTCTTCATGATTGTTGCAAGTGAGTTATTAATAATGTTTATATGTTGGGACTTTGACATGCCCTTATTGCAAAATTGAGAATCTTTTCTTTTCAGCTTCCGATCTGATTTTGAATTTCCTATTTTTTTCAAGAATATCTTATTTTCTTCTAACTGTACCTTTCCATTCCAGCCCCCAAATTATTTTATAGCAGAAATATTTAAAGTTACTTAAGTTCTGCAATAGGCAGTTTTTTTGGTTAGTTACAGTAGACAACTTAGATTTGAGACAAGGTTGCTTAAGCATGACAAGATTATCCCAATTTCTTGTTAGACAAGGTAGCAGTAGCATAACTTGAGTTTCTTAGGCAGGAGAATCGTACTTTGAAAACATTCTAGAGGAACCACTTATAAAAACAATAGAAGGGAGACAACATTCTTCGTTACAAACCCAAAAGGCAAACCACTTGCTCAGGCTTTACTTTTTAGTTCAGTCCCATAAAACAGCAGAAAGAGTGGCACAAAAGAGAAAGGACGTTGCAGAGAAATCACCGTCACATTAATTACATATGCATTGCAGCTCTCAAGCATCAGATCACCCTTTCACCTTTCACCTTCTTCCTTTCCCATGCACCTTTTTCCCCCACAGTTTGCACCCTCTCATGCTTATTCTTCATTCTCTCTTTGATTCTTCAGGATTTTATTATATATAAAATATAAAAAGTTCAAGTAATGAAATTTCTCTTCACAGGAACAGACAGGAAGCTGCCCTTGTTTAATAAATCTTAAGGAAACACCTGCAATCCAAGCACAAGCCGACCTGCAGCAATGAATGCTAGAAGCTGCCACCTCGTGTTGTTATTCTCCTTATGTCTTTTCTTTGGTTCAGGTACCATTTTTCCCATGCATTTATAACAAAACCAACTTTGGATTGAGAAGATATGCAACTCAAGCCATTATATCGAGAGCCATAAAATTTTGTAAACAATTTATCAATCGAAAATATGATCGAAGTTTATCTTTAAACTTCAATCATATTTTAGATAGATAAATTCTGCTACAAATGATGATAGTTTCCAGTTCTATAAGATGTCGTAGTCATGCATGCACACTTCTATGTACAACTGTAACGAACTTGATTAGGCGCAATTTGCATAAATTGATGGTAGCTTTAGAAAGGGTAATTATTTAGCCGCTGTATCACAAAAGTAATTCTCATTTGACCTACCAAGGAGTTAAATAACGGTTTCTTTTTCCAGGTCTAGGAACAACCAAAATATTAACAAATGACAAAAAACAGGAAATCTTCTCATCATCGGAATTGGGTACTCAATTAGATGATGTCCCTATCGTGGGAAACCCTAACACTCCTCCTCAAACACCTGACACATCAGGGCAAAACCCCACGGCCCCAAACACAAATCCAACAACCCCAACCACAACACCAACATCATCAGGTGGTCAATGGTGTGTTGCTAAACAGGGAGCTTCGGACGCTGATCTACAGGTTGCTCTTGACTATGCTTGTGGGATTGGACGTGCAGACTGCTCAGCAATACAACCAGGAGCAAGCTGCTATAATCCGAACACTGTCCGTGATCATGCTTCCTATGCATTCAATAACTACTACCAGAAGAATCCAATACCTAACAGCTGTGTATTTGGAGGAACAGCATCCCTTACAAGCAATGATCCAAGTAAGAATTTCTTCAAACTTAAAAGCATGATTATCTTCTTGTGATCATTTTCTTGATATTTAAAACGTAAAAACGTCTCTTAAAATGGAAGAATAAAATTTTGCATCCGAGGCAGCATGGCAAGGGTAACACGTCATGTCAGGCACAGAGCAAGTATCCAATACATACCATCATGCATCCAATATCTCAGACATGTTGGGAATTTAGAGTACAGCTTGGATGGCTCAAGTCACTATTCTTCTATCATATAAAATGAAGATTCTTATGCAAACTTTCTATAACATGAGAGGCAGTTGAGGGACTACATAACCCAATAATTTTTAGTTGGATCACTCCACCTCCCTTGTTTCTAGCTTTAAAAAATTTAACCATATATCTTTACATACCTATATCTAAGATTTTCTGAAGTACAGTATCTCCTTACCCATAACTTACCAGGCCAGGAACTCATACTTTCACCTGTGGAGCAAGCCACAAGGCATCAAGTGAAGTCATTTAAAAAAAAATTCTTTTATTTTATAAACAGGAATAAATCCCCTTCCATGAAACTAAATATAGTAATGTTTTTGTACCAAATAACTATAGTAATGTTTGTCTTTAAGCAGCTGATGAGGGTCGGCGCTAGTAGAACATATGCATAATATACATATACATATATTAATAACAAAAAATTTATTTTTTGGTGGACTTAGAGTAACGACTTGAGTTGTCATACCCTTGGGCCGGTCCTGATGAAGGTCCAGCTGCTGCCTGTTGAATGCCTTTCTCAGCAACATATGAATGTCCTCAATTAGCTTACTTTCCTTAAATCATGACACTAAGGATTGTGGGCTTCATTTTTTTAACTGTTTTTTAATAAGGGGATTAGGCTGCGCCTTTAAACAATTTCTACTTTGTTCTATGCCTGTTGCTTGTGCTTCTCTACCTTAAAAATAGAAAAATAACATCTAACTCCATCACAGGTTACAAGGATTGCAAATACGCATCACCCAAGTCAACAAGGTGAGAATTTGCAGCACCTATATATCTCCTTTTCAACCTATATTAATGAAGATGCAGTCCTATACATCCTAATATGTTATCTTACCAATGCAGCACAAATCAACCACCACAAGCACCAACAGTTATCAGCCCACCAAGTGCACCAACAGTTGTCAGCCCGCCGAGTCCGCCATTATTTGTCAGTCCACCAACTCCACCAGGCACGCTAAATCCCGGTGGCGGATCAAATGTCTTTGGTTCAGAACCAAAAGGAAACCCCAACACAGCCACATCTGCATTTTATTCCCTGCTTCTGTTGTTCACATGTGGCCTGTTGGCTTCCCTTCAACTAGCAAATTACATCTAAACGATAAACAAGGTCCACTGGTTCTTTATGTGATGCGCTGGAATTCAATCAGTCTTCCAGCAGTTTTTGCAAAATTTCAACAAGTCTAGCAATTAAAATTACTTATACCTTTCATCTATGTATGGCTGTTAGTTGATCAAGCCAAAAGGATTTATAGGTAGTAGACAGTTTTTCTACAGTATTGGCTTGTCTTCCATAGAAAATCCTTGTAGTTAGTATCAGCTAGCACGCCATTTTATTTACTAAATAGAATAAAATACATTAAAGAACTGTAATTTTTTGTATTGAATATCTTATCTTTGTTGGAGCTCTGGGTTAAAAAAAAACCCCATGGGAATATATATAATATTATATGGGAGCATTTTTTTTATATGCATTAACAAATAAAAAAATCTGGTGGGAACAATTACCCCCCACAGCAGATAACAGAGATAAGGGGCATCCGTCAATGGATATAAAATGAAGATTCTTATGCAAAAAGATTGAATTGTGATATTATGACCATCAATACAATTATTTCTGACAAGAAAAACAGTTATAAGAAAATCTCATTTTATAAAAAATTCGGTAAGAATAGTTATATATTTAATGAATTATACATATAGATGGTGTATAATATGAGAAAAATATATTTTATATGAAAATGATAGTCTGAATTATATAGTTAAATATAAATGATCAAATTAAATTTAAAAAATCACATGATTCTTTTTAAAAAGATCCCTATGATTAAATCTAATTAAATTGATTAATTATAGTGCGTGTGTGTTGTACATTCTTTGATATTATCTTAAATTCCTAAGTATCAAACAAATATAGTAATTTATATATTTAAAAATACTTTATTTATTATAGATTTTATTTATATAAAATAAATATTTATTGCTTGCAACCCAGTGCTCAATTTAGTATTTTGTTAGATGATATATTCCTAGTCGATAAGTTGAATTTCTAAATTTGATTTGTGGAGATAAGCTTTTGAATCAAAGTGTTTTTGGTTACGTATACAAAGTGCCTTTAAATTCAAAGGCAAATTCCACTGGGTAGCAATAGGACTATAGCCTAGAGGTGATAATGTCAAAGTGTATGAGTGACAAAAAAAAAAAAAAAAGAATAAGAGCAAGCGTGTGTTTGAGACAAAAGTGGAGCATGTCCATTGAGGAAATGATGGATAGTTGGGTAGTATTAGGACTGAGGAGAAATTCTACTGGTGACCCTATGCTAAAAGTGGATTCAATGGGATATAGTTTGATAATAAAGGATAGAGGAGGACAGGAGAAAAAAATTAGGAAACCATTATTCAAACATGGATTTATTGAAAATTTGGTTTTTGATTGGGTCCAATTCTCCAATGGCATCATTTGATCAATCTAGCTGACTCCCCGAAATAAGGCTTTATTATTAGAAAATTCCACAAATTCATTATAAATAAAATAAGTTAAGGAACATCTGAGAATATTCTCATGTTTTCTGGAAAAATTCATTACCCCTTGCACATGACTAGCTAAAATTTTGAATTAAGTTGAGATCTATATGTGTGATCATTTTAGAAGGTTATTCTTGATGTGTGATGAAGTGTTTTCCCGTCATATTGAACAAGGTCATGCAAGCGAACATTAAAATAATCTCCATATGAGTGTTCATTATATATCATTGATCAATGGAGTTCTCATTTTGAGGACTTCATGACAAGGATTATGATTCTTTTTGGTTTGAACCCTTGCAGATTTTAGTAAATGACAAAACTGCTAGAGCAAGAGAAATGAAATAGTGAGGAGCTCAATTTCTCAATATATTATTTGTTTGATTTTCCACTTACTTTGATGATGTGGCTATAGGTGTTGTACTTATTTCAGGTTGCTTCTGCACTTCATGATAATTGTAGAGCTGTTCTTGTTGGAAAACGCACATATGGCAAGGTTTATGAATATTTTCCATCACTGCTGTATGGTTTAAGCAATGTAGACTTTGATCTGCATTCTTTGTTCTGAAAACCCCATGTCCATCTCTGAAAGCATTTTTCTTTTACTCACGTTAGTTTTACTTTATGGTGTATATCTTTTGAAGGAGTACCACACCAGTGTACCACAAAGACTGCAGCGTTGTCTTTGCTTCTATAAAATGGGTTTCTTTTCTCATAATGCTTCTCTCACTAAAGGGAAGATAATAGAAGAAAATCATATTGATGTCTTTCAGTGACTTGTTATTAAAAAATAAAAATATTTGCAATGGTTTAGCTCTTACACGTGTATAATTACGTGATGCATTCAGTGTAGTTGTAACAACCTACCTCTTCATGACACTTCAATGTGCAATGGTTCTATCAGGGTCTAATCCAATCTGTATTTGAGCTTGATGATGGATCTGGTGTGGTTATCACTGTTGGGAAGTATGTAACACCAAATCACAAGGACATAAACGGCAATGGAATAGAGCCTGACTTCCAGAAACTTCCAGGTACAATTTGATTTTTTTTTTCTTTTCTTTTTTTCCTCCTTAGTCAAAATGGTAATATGGTGCATGATCTGAGCCCCATTTTTGCAGCATGGGATGATATCAGCCGACATCTTAAAAAATGCAGTATGTCACAACAGGGATAAAGCAGTTTCTATGGTATTCCGATGCAATCTATTGCTTTGGATTTATCATTTAAATTGAAACTTTTGATGAAGCTGCTCGCTGGAAGCTGCTTTGTATATCTCAAGAATTTCAAGTTAATATAGATATATGCCTGAATGGTTTGCCTAGCCTTCTTGGCTACAATGGCATTTAATTCAACATACATTGGCCTAACACCCAAGATTGGCTTGGAATATTTGTAACCGTTCCATTCAAGATGAAGTGTATAGTGGATACGACATGAGAAGAAATGACCCTAGGAAGCATGCAAGAGTTTGTATTCAAGAAGCCAGTGCAGAACTGAAGTGACCAGGGTTTAATGCATACTAACATAGAGAAGCTTCTTTGTACATTTTCATGAACCTTTTGATACTATGTTCCTTTTTTTTAACTCGCATCACATCCTCCCCAATATTAGTGTGTATCAGACGTATTAGTTGATTGTTCAAGTGCTTGGAAAAAATGCCACTTTATTGGTAAAGAATTCATTACATATTGACAACGACGAAAATGGAAATTGGGAATCATTACTGCTTGTATATTCACTATTCTTTGAACTATTATTCTTCAGGATGTTAACAAGGGAAGTCCCTTACATCGATGTAGAATTTATAGCGTTGAAATGTAGCGACAATTTCAATTTTATGTGGAATGCGTGCCTCCTCTCACGTATCATGTTTGATTTTGCTTAATTTTTATAATAAATAATTATTTTTGTCCCTGCATATATAAAACGTTAACAAATTCATTTTGAAATATGAAAATTCAAATTTTGATTCATGCAAGTGAAAAAAATTTGATAAATTTATCTATCATTTGTTATTGTGATTAATGAAAAAGCCTACCTGATACAAAGAGACAAAAGTGTTACAAAAATGATTGTCTTGAATAGATTAGACTAAAATGTTTGTAAGTTATCATTGGATTAAAATATCTCTAAGTTACTATTGGACCAAAGTATTAGTAAGTTACCATTAGATCAAAATGTCATTAATTTTTCATTAGATCAAAATGTTCTAATTTTTCATTGAATCAAAATGTTAATAAGTTTCCATTAGAACAAAATGTCACTAAGTTACCATATGATCAAAATGTAAGTAATTTTCTATTAGACCAAAATATCAACAATTTTTTTTATTAAAATGTCAACACTTTTTCATTAAACTAATATCTTATACCCTAATTTTTTTTCATTTAAGGATAAAATATAATTTAATCTTCATCTTCTTATCTTTTTTTATCGTTACAAACATAATATTACAATATACACTTAAAAAATATGGAAGCAAAAATTTGTTAGAGCAAAACATAATAATAAACATAATATTGATTAATAAACATAATTTGTCTATTGTTATGAAATTTTTAATGTGACACTACTTTATCCAAAATATGAGATTCTAACAAAAATACACCCATTAAGTCAATCTTTACAAAAAATGAAGCTCAACTTGATTTTGTAACTACTTAATAGTGTCATAATAAAAAATTTCTAAAATAAACATTCTATCAATGTGCAAAAATAAACATTGTAATAATGTATCAATCATTATAAATTTATCCAAATTATAATAATTAGTCAGAATCTACTACAAACAAAAGACAAACATATCTCATATTTCATTTCTTCGAATCTTGACGCGAGGTGGTCTTGGTATGGGTATGAAGCTCATGAAATTTTGATTGGTTCATCCTATGAGATGATACATCTGGGATTATAATTTGAATTGATGCTAAAAGCCTAACTAGAGGTGGTTTAAACATAATTAACAATGGTGGAGGTATGAAACTTGTTTCCTACCGCTGTTATAAATAGTGACTAGTTATACATAACGTGATTTAACAATAACTAATCAATTATATGTAAAAGCATTTAATCTAGGAGTTGGAGCACTTTGAGTGATAGCTGGAGTTGGAGCTGGAGCACTTTCAACATTAGGGATTGGAGTACTTTCAAAGTTAGTTAAAGATTGTTCAACTTGTGGAACAAATTAAAAGCATTTAATCTCATTCTACAAATATGTAACATCAAACATAAATAATTTGTAAGCAACAATAAAAATAATTAATCAAATTTTAAAAAATGTTACTAGTGTTGTTGTGGTTACATTTGAGCTACCATGTTTGTTAAAATAATTATACTTCTTATTATGTTTCTTTTAACTTACGTTTACTTCTCTATGGCTTGAGTGTTTCTCATAACGGTAAGCTTACAACGATAAAAAATGAGAAAGATAAAGATTAAATTATATTTTACCTTTAAATGAAACAAAATTTCGAGTCTGATGAATTAGTCTAATGAAATGTGCTGACATCTTGTTAATGACTAATATCCGTAGAAAAACTTGATTGATCATCTTTGGTGCTAGTGGGTCTTTTCTTGGCTATATTTTTTTTTTACTTTAGATATTTGAATTAAATTATACTTAAACTATCTACTTATTGATTAATATATTGTTATAACAAAAGAATAATGTAATATAGGAAAAGACTATGTAATGAATTTTATACCATTATCCAAATAAAAAATATTTATGATAAATTTGTTGACTTTTATAAAATTATTTAAAAAATTATATTAATAATAATTTATGATTGAAAGATAATATAAAATTAGATTAGTACATCACCATTAAACTGTTATAATATAGTGTTTAGAATATACACATTGATAAGGTAATAAAAGAGGTAGAACTCTAAAAGAGTTATAATACAAGTATTTGAAAAACTAATTTGTATGCTTGTATTGGGTGACAACCGGACTATCTAGCCCATTGCAAATGACTCAATGCAGGCCATGGGTTATAAAGGATAGGGCCGAAAAGGATCGAACTTTATTTGGTCTTATAAATCTATGTCGAAGCCCACCTAAGTGGGTCACAAGCTCTTAAGGTTGATATACTACTTTTTTTTCTTTCTTTTTTTTTTTTTACTTTTTTTCAAAATTCAAGATTGAAATGTAACGTGATAATTATTTCTTTTGTCACGTTATAAAGGATTTATAAAAAAAGATTGAATTGTGATATTATGACCATCAATACAATTATTTCTGGTAAGAAAAACAGTTATAAGAAAATCTCATTTTATAAAAAATTCCGTAAGAATAGTTATATATTTAATGAATTATATATATAGATGACATATAATATGAGAAAAATATATTTTGTATGAGAGTTATATAATTAAATATGAATGATGAAAATTTAAAAAGTCACATGATTCTTTTATATTAAAATAAATTCACATAATTAAATCTAACTAAATTGATTGATTATAATGCGTGTGTGTTGTTTATTGTTTGATACTATCTTAAATTCCTAAGTATCAAACAAATATAGTAATTTATATATTTAAGGATATTTTATTTATTATAAATTTTATTTATATAAAATAAATATTTATTCCTTGCAATCCAAAAGCTAAAATACTAATTAAGCCATAAACCTATTCCACGCGGAATAATTAGATATTTGAATGATTTGAACTTAATTTGCGCATGGCTCCACTAGATGTGTTCAAATAGTGAAAAATTAGGTATTTTATGAAGTCACATGCGATTAAAAATTCAAATCTTTGTTCCACAGCTATATGAAAAAGAGAGAGAGATTTTAAGTTTGCATGTCTTAATTAATGTCTCGATTGATTATTCACTGGAAAATTGATTACGCATAAATGATAAATCATTCGAAATCTGATTTGAAAAATTAATTTGATTTAAAATTTTTTTAGTAAAAGCACGTGTTCATAGGGTATAAATTACCTGAACTGAAGGCACCAACACCCACAAGGTTCAAAAGCAACAGGCAAATCAACTTCGGTGTCTCCTTGCTCTGCTTTTGTAATAATTTTCCTCCTTTCCTTACTTATGCTAGTTTGTTTGAATTTCTTTCTTTCTTAAGAAAATCTATATTTTATTTAAGACATGTTTAAGAACTTACGTTAACTGCGTTTGCACTATTTGTTTTCTTTATAATAAAAAAGTTACGTATAAAAAAAAGCTTTTTGAAGAAATTATGTTTAAAAATTACTTTATTTTAAAGCTTAAGCAAATAGGAGTTTAGGAAATAAACCTAGTGTCCAATATTTAAGGAAAAGCATCTGATTCCATTTTATTATATATATATATATAATGTTTTGTTTTATGAAATGATGTCAAGTTCATATTTATTTTATCAAAAAATATATTCAATAAGGCTATTTTATTTTTAATTCATATAAATTTAATTAACATTAATATAATAGATTCATGTTAACAAATTAATTATCAATCATATATGAGTATATAAATTAGTTTGATTAATTTGTATTATATGAATTGATATATATGAAAAATATATATTAATAAAAAATTTTATACATGTCAAAGTTATATGAAAAATATGTATAGACGAATTGTTAGTATATTATTGTAATATTAAAAAGAATTGATAATCGCATGAAAATATATTAATATATATGAGAAAATTAGTAGGAAATTAGTGTTTGATTAATAATTAATTAATGTATTGAATATATTTAATTTCAAAATTTATTATACTTTTTTTACAATCAAAATTTATTAATAATGTTTATAGGATTACAGATGATTGTTGCAAGTGAGTTATTAATAATGTTTAATAAATCTTAAGGAAACACCTGCAATCCAATCACAAGCCGACCTGCAGCAATGAATGCTAGAAGCTGCCACCTCGTGTTGTTATTCTCCTTATGTCTTTTCTTTGGTTCAGGTACCATTTTTCCCATGCATTTATAACAAAACCAACTTTGGATTGAGAAGATATGCAACTCAAGCCATTAATTATATCGAGAGCCATAAAATTTTGTACACAATTTATCAATCGAAAATATGATCGAAGTTTATCTTTAAACTTCAATCATATTTTAGATAGATAAATTCTGCTACAAATGATGATAGTTTCCAGTTCTATAAGATGTCGTAGTCATGCATGCACACTTCTATGTACAACTGTAACGAACTTGATTAGGCGCAATTTGCATAAATTGATGGTAGCTTTAGAAAGGGTAATTATTTAGCCGCTGTATCACAAAAGTAATTCTCATTTGACCTACCAAGGAGTTAAATAACGGTTTCTTTTTCCAGGTCTAGGAACAACCAAAATATTAACAAATGACAAAAAACAGGAAATCTTCTCATCATCGGAATTGGGTACTCAATTAGATGATGTCCCTATCGTGGGAAACCCTAACACTCCTCCTCAAACACCTGACACATCAGGGCAAAACCCCACGGCCCCAAACACAAATCCAACAACCCCAACCACAACACCAACATCATCAGGTGGTCAATGGTGTGTTGCTAAACAGGGAGCTTCGGACGCTGATCTACAGGTTGCTCTTGACTATGCTTGTGGGATTGGACGTGCAGACTGCTCAGCAATACAACCAGGAGCAAGCTGCTATAATCCGAACACTGTCCGTGATCATGCTTCCTATGCATTCAATAACTACTACCAGAAGAATCCAATACCTAACAGCTGTGTATTTGGAGGAACAGCATCCCTTACAAGCAATGATCCAAGTAAGAATTTCTTCAAACTTAAAAGCATGATTATCTTCTTGTGATCATTTTCTTGATATTTAAAAAGTAAATACGTCTCTTAAAATGGAAGAATAGAATTTTGTATCCGAGGCTGCATGGCAAGGGTAACACGTCATGTCAGCCCCTACAAGCATAGTCAAGAGCAACCTGTAAGAAGGTCCAGCTGCTGTCTGTTGAAGCCTTTCTCAGCAACAGATGAATGTCCAAAACTAGCTTACTTTCTTTAATTACATCATGACTCTAAGGATTGTGGGCTTCATTTATTTAACTGTTTTTTAATAAGGGGATTAGGCTGCGCCTTTAAACAATTTCTACTTTGTCCTACGTCTGTTGCTTGTGCTTCTCTACCTTAAAAATAGAAAAATAACATCTAACTCCATCACAGGTTACAAGGATTGCAAATACGCATCACCCAAGTCAACAAGGTGAGAATTTGCATGCACCTATATATCTCCTTTTCAACCTATATTAATGAAGATGCAGTCCTATACATCCTAATATGTCATCTTACCAATGCAGCACAAATCAACCACCACAAGCACCAACAGTTATCAGCCCACCAAGTGCACCAACAGTTGTCAGCCCACCGAGTCCGCCATTATTTGTCAGTCCACCAACTCCACCAGGCACGCTAAATCCCGGTGGCGGATCAAATGTCTTTGGTTCAGAACCAAAAGGAAACCCCAACACAGCCACATCTGCATTTTATTCCCTGCTACTGTTGTTCACATGTGGCCTGTTGGCTTCCCTTCAACTAGCAAATTACATCTAAACGATAAACAAGGTCCACTGGTTCTTTATGTGATGCGCTGGAATTCAATCAGTCTTTCAGCAGTTTTTGCAAAATTTCAACAAGTCTAGCAATTAAAATTACTTATACCTTTCATCTATGTATGGCTGTTAGTTGATCAAGCCAAAAGGATTTATAGGTAGTAGACAGTTTTTCTACAGTATTGGCTTGTCTTCCATAGAAAATCCTTGTAATTAATATCAGCTAGCATGCCATTTTATTTACTAAACAGAATAAAATACATTAAAGAACTATAATTTTTTGTGATTATTTTTGTTTGAACTCTGGGTTAAAAAAAATCCCATGGGGATATATATAATATTTTATGGGGGAATTTTTTTTTTTTGTATACATTAACAAATAAAAAAAATCTGGTGGGAGAAATTACCCCCACAGCAGATAACAGATAAGGGGCATCCGCCAATGGATATAGACCTATAATTTTATGTAGGTTTACATGGGCTGATAGTGTCCTCTTTGTAACCTATTTTGCTTCTGTTTTCAGCTTGCACAAATAGTTAAAAGAATTATCTTTTTGCAGATGACTAGCTCTCTAAGAAAAATTAATCATATATTTAAATTTGATATTTTTAAGTCTCACTATCATAAGCGAACTGATTTGCAGCTCTTTACTTTTGAGTCACTAGGTTTGTAGCTTAGAGGACATGAGAAGAAATGACCCTAGGAAGTGTATATTGGAATGTGACATGAGATGAAATGACCCTAGGAAGCATGCAAGAGTTTGTATTAAAGCAGCCAGTGCAGAACTGAAGTGAGTTGGGTTTAATGCATACTAACATAGAAATGCTTTGTTGCACATTTTTATGAACCTTTTGATACTATGTTCCTTTTTTTACCCCGCACCACATCCTCCCCAATATTACTGTGTATCAGATGTATTAGTTGATTGTTCAAGTGCATGGAAAAATGCCACTGTATTAGTAAAGAATTCATTACATATTGACAATGAAGAAAATGGAAATTGGGAATCATGCAGGTATTGTACACCGGAAAAATGGTAGACATCCATCTACAAAGCATGCCAAACAATAAAATTATATAAATAGAAAAATTGAAGAAACTTGATGTTAATTAGAGTATAATTGTGAGATGAAATTTTATATTGAATAATAATGAAAATAAGGTTAAAAATCATAAGCAAGGATAAGATTCATGCATCCCAGCTTTAAAATTTTGAATAATAATGAGTCTTGATTCTCCAACAATTATATATTACTGATAGGTTTGAGGTGGTAATCAATTTAGACGAATAAGATAGATTAACACTTAATTTATAAACATGAAAATCTTTTGTATAAAAAATCTTCTTGGCAGATGAGTTTATACATAAAGTAATTGAGATATTATTGACATATAAGTATAAGGTGAAGTTTCATAATATATATATATATATATATATATATATATATATATATATATATATATATATATATATATGAAAAAATAAATTATTGAATACACATGCAAACTGAGATTCCACATGTAATGTCAAATTCAGTAACTTACCTGATTATTCATAATTTATGAAGAGAGTTTGTGGATCTTGAGGTGCTAATAATATCATTTACTTAATTTGTTTGTTTTTGTATTAACCAAGTACATCTATCGGTTTTATGCTGCTCCATTGAACTTTGGACCTACACATTTTGTTGTTTCATGTATTATTCTTTAGCCGGTGTCATGTCCACATATGCATATGTTTAGAGCGTGACACTATTGTCCATATGCATTTTTTAAAAGGTAGAAAACATTTTACTCACCACTGGCATTTGAATAAATTGACGAGAATGATAGAGAAACTTTGGCAAGTTTGGCAAGGAGACAAATGGCATCTTAAGCACTAAGGAAAGAAAGGAAATGACGCCACAAAATTAAATTTTACAAATTTAAAATGATTTAATAACATTAGACTTTTTACCAGAAGAAAATTACATGTACATTTAAAAAAATTATTTAGGTAAATTTATACGTTACAAGAGATGTTTAAAATCAGCCATAATGACACATTTTTATTTAGGATATACTAGTAAATAATTTGAATAAAACCCTATATTAATTCATATATTTTAAAAGGTATGTGTTTAAATTCATCTAGTGTGAAATAAATCAATTTAAATATACTTATAATCTTTAAAGTTTCATAATTTTATGATTAATTATGTAGACAACTTAAATAAAAATGATTACCATTATAATTTATCAACATTTTTTTTAGTATTTTCTTATAAAATCTACATATTTTTTTACATTTTTTTGTTTACAAAATACTTTCAACTTATTCTCAATTATATTTTGATGTTTAAATAAAATTATTTTCATGTTATATTAATATTTTATATTTCAACAATTGTTTGTTACTCAGAATAACTTTATATATACATTAACTGGATATATAACTAAAAGTCTAAAACATCAAGGTTGGGTACGCCATGGTTGCTCCCTGAACACACGTACGTATACTCGTGTTGGCAATATATAGTCAATACTATCCTCATGTAATTGGATAAGACTTAGCATGCATGTGCTTGTTATACATGGCTTCATAGGTAATTACTAGTCATGTTCATGCAGTTCCTCTAAGCTTTCATTTGTACTTAGATATCCCTCAATTGGGTGTGGGTACGTATTTTGTTCCACCACCTAACAGGGTCGCTTTTCTCATAGTGCTGGAGTATATTACACGTCCCTAACAAAAAGTAAAATAATTCACCTATTATTTCACTCGTTTAATTTCTTAAACAAAATATCACATTAGCTACATTATTCATACTTTCAAGATGACAAAGATTTAGTTGCTTTTGGCATATTAATTGCACGCATGTTATCAGCGATTGATGAAACTTAATTATAGGTAATATAACACGCTGTCACGTTAGATAGACAAGAATCTGTTTGAACAAACACTGATATGCTAGTTTGGCTGCAACTTTGTGCACGAGGATTAACCAATTCTGTATAGTTCATCATTTTGCATGATATGAAATTTGATTTGCTCCGATGGATTTTGTATAACTCTTCAGTCTTGGTTTGTGGGGTATTCTTTTCTGCTTTGAAGACTACATGTATCACACTTTGATGCTGGACTTTATCGTGAAGACCATTTTGCTTATATATAAATATATCGAAGGATTAATTGCTTTTTTTCATATGTGTGTGTGTGACTCATTCTCGTTATGTGACTTGCGTTTCTCACGAGGCAAGAAAGTGATATACATTTTGACCGACTGAAAACAAAAACACATGTGGCCATGCAGCAGCTTAACGAGGAAGTCAGTCAAAAAAGCATGAAAACGAAAGCGGTAATAGTAAGAAGAAACTTAAGGAAGAAAATTAACAAATGTCGAGAAGGGTACACTGGTGGAGAGTATATAAGACGTGGGAGTATAGTACACTCTCCAAGCCCATGAGCAAAGAAAGTAGGAAAAAGTTTTTTTTTTTTGGTACATAGGAAAAGGTTTTCTTACACTACAAACTTTAATTTTAAGAAAATGTATTTGGGACGAGTAAAGAAAATATAAATAATTAATATAATATATATGCATTGAATACAGTCAAATAATATAATTAAAGAAAGTATATATAGATACAAATCACAACACATTTTTTTTAACATGTCTTTTACTACATTAATAATTCTTATTGTTTCGTCATATCTCACATGCTTATTTAAATTTCATTCCTTTGCTAATTATATAATTCAGGAAATGTGAGCCACGATCTATAATTAGAAAATGTTATAAATTTTAAAAATAATAATTTAAAAGATACGACTGGTGTGTTGAAGAAGTTTTTTTATATTACTTTTTATAAGATACGACTGGTGTGTTGAAGAAGTTTTTTTATATTACTTTTTATAAGATACGACTGGTGTGTTGAAGAAGTTTTTTTATATTACTTTTTAAAAGATACGCAATGAGATAATGAAAAATAGTAGTATTCGTTTCACATTACTTTTTTCTGTAAAATGTCAAATCACTTGATAATGATACGGAACGAGTGTGTTGAAGAAGTTTTTTTCAATAATTAATGCATAAGGGTTCCATGATCTATAGTATGAGAAAATATATAGACCATTCCTGTTAACATCAATATACCCTAACTCCAGATTTCTCCTTCTTACTCCTAAAATTTTGATTGAATTCAGTCTCGTAGCACCATCAACAATTGCTAAGTTGCTCTCAAGTGAGGAATTTGAAAATTTCTATGCATGCTTTTTGGTTGTGTCAGTCTCATCTTGAAGCAACATATAGGAAAGTCATAGCTAGTACTAAAGGGACTTTATTGATTGGGTTTTGAAAACTGCTCTTTATCTAAAGAGCAGTACATATGGCTGTGCATGGATCGAAAAGGTGGGGTGTGAAATGGGTTGCTGAAAGGGTTCTTCTGGTAGCTTTTTTTCTTCTTGTTTCAGTCCATGTTGCTTCTTCTCATCAAAACACAGACCAGAAACCAGTCTCATCACCATCCAATGATACGAGAGGGGTTGATACTAATGGCCATCATGCTAATGGTTTTTACAAACACACTTGGCCGGTGAGTGTTCAATTCACTTTACAAATTTATATACCTCATGGGTCAATTTCATGTACTTCAATAGTAATAAGAATTTCTAGGGCCAAACATGTGGATTAGTGTTTTGTATATTAAGGACGTTGAATTGGGATTAATTACCTTGTAATGCTTCTGTTTTTTGGTTGTAGGAGATGAAATTTGGGTGGAAAATAATAGTGGGCAGCTTAATTGGATTCCTAGGATCAGCATTTGGGACTGTGGGAGGTGTTGGTGGGGGTGGCATCTTTGTGCCTATGCTTACCCTCATTATTGGATTCGATGCAAGATCAGCAACAGCAATATCAAAATGTAAGAACTAGTACTATTTTTCTCCATTAATCCTCTCTTATTTGTTAAAAAATAGCATTTTGGGTTTATGAGATGCAATGATGCATGGCATATGCGCGGTTGTACAATTAAAAAAATTAGTCATTTGCATGTTTTGATGTGCGTGTACCATTAAAAAAATTAGTCATTTGGAGGTAAATAATTTTTATTTTATTTTTTAAAATTTTGTAAAATTTTCCAAAATAATCTAGCATGCACTTTGATATTTCGGAGCTGTCTTCTCAAGTATGAATGAATGCATAAATTTTTTGGAACATATTGTTGATCAATAACACCTCATTTTGTTAGTTATAATTCTTTATTCTTTATTCCTAAATGTAACTACTAATAAGTTTATTACTGAATCTCTACGTACAAATATAATAATAAAATATCCCATCTACTCAAGTTTGAGACTTTATAGACGTGTACATAATTAAGTGACGTATTTTAAACTCGGTCATGACTTCCTCTCTAAGGTAGGCTTATATGAGGATTTCCGATTTAAACCAGGCTTACGTGGGCCCGTAGGTCAATATATTCTGCTAAGGAAACCCTACTTCTTTGGCTAGTTCTTCTCTAATCATTTCAAGAATAAATTTTGTTCAATTCTAAAACCCTTGGTCACCACTCAAGTGGATCAAATTTGGCCACTCCTTCGCATGCTTTTCTCTCATCGAGGATGCATGCACGTTCATGTTTCCTAACTCCTATAACGAACTATTGTAGTTTAGAACGTGCAAACTATATTTGCTTCTCAGCCTAAGTATCTCCAAGAAAACTATCATCGATCAATATAAGATCATGAAGCGTAACTATTTTTATGGTCTATAGACATGAAAACATCTTTCCATATATGTTTGCCTATTAGGTGTGGCGACAAAAATTAATATCAAATGAAAACAATTACTACACCATCCTGCTTGGAATTGCCAATCAACATAAATAAGAAGTGCTCACACTTTTCAAGTTGAATGCTTGAGAGACTATGAATTGTTTCTTGGAAAGCAGACCTCAAAAAGAAGTATCCATGTCTTTCATGCTTAAAGGTTGAGGGATGATGAACCGTTCAGCCTTAAAGGTTGATCTCAATAGAAATGCTTACATCTTTCAAATCTAATGTTTGAAGATCTATGAATGAGAGGTTGACCTCAATAAAAAAATGTTCATGTCTTTCAAGCTCAATGCTTGAAAAGATATGAATTGTCTAATAAGGTCATGCCTTTAAGGCTTAAAGCTTGCAGAAATGTAGATTATTCGACTTAGGAGGTCAACCTAAATAAGATGTATGTCCACATCTTTTAAGCTTGATACTTCACTTATAGATGTGATATTTTATATTTTAAATTATTTTTTATTATGTTTATTATATATCTCATTATTTATTTAATACTTTTACTAAAGAAAGAAAATAAAAGACTAAAATCGAAAAGCAATCCAATCCAAACATTTTAGATGGATTGAATTTAATTTTAAACCAATTTTTTTCCCAAATTGGTTGGATAATGAATTAAGAAAATTAAAGTAATATTAGATGGAATGATATTTTTTTTTTAAAAGTGATTCAATCTAATTTGTAAACACCTCTACTTCATAGGATTGGACGGACACGACCAATGGAGAGGCCTTCATAAAAAAATTAGCCACATTAGAGTAATAATAAATTATATTTGAGCGAGTACGCTGTAAGAAAAGAGCCTGCCCATTTTGGTGAAAATCCCTAATAACAAAGATTAAAGTGTATTATTGTCTTATTAAACAACTTATGACAAACGGAAGGTAAAATGATAATTTACTGTATGTGGTACGTGGTATTGGGTGTATCTTCGTTCCAAATTTCCTCCATGTAAAGACTACATTTGACATCGACAAAATAATAATGTTTGATTTAACGGTATTGAAAGAAAACTTTGCATTATTAACTCGAACATTAAATAAAGCATAAAAAATCAATATCTCCAATTTTTTAAATCAAGAAATTATAAATATTCAAATACTAAGAAAGAGGTCAATACATATTAAACACTAAGTCATAATTATTCAAACACTTAATAATCCTAAACATACATCAAATAATGTTAATTAAATAAAAGAATTAAACCATAAATAGTAAATCATATTTTAAAAAAGTAGTCAGTCCACGAACCAAACTTGTTCAACTCGCAAGTCAAATGAACCATAAGCTTGTATTTAAATGGACCGGGATTTTAATTGGTCCAAATATGCTTGATCTGCACGTTAAACGGATCATCTAGAGACCGGAACTCATATACCCCTCTACTTATAAACGACTCCAGTCAAGTTAATTAGAAAATAACTGAAAGGCAACTGTTACAAGCAGTCAAACTCTCCAATTACCACATCTTCAGCATTCTTGTTAGTAGTTTTTGACATAACTTATCTTAAGCCTTTTTTTATCCGGAATCAAAGATGATATTAAAATAGCATGTTTGATCAATTGACTTAGATTGTTTAATAGTTTATTTTAAGTTTGATTGCATTTTATTAATAATATTCATCTTTTGTATTATTTTTTTAAAAAAATCAACACCCATTTGCCACTAAAAAGGTATAGGATGGTAAGTTGAAAAGGTACAAAATTACAATGAAATAAGAAGTAATATATCCTCTACAAAAATGACTCGATTAATGCATTAGGTCATGAAGATCGAACCAGAGAAACCTATCTCAAGGATGCTTCTATTTTACATTACATGAATAAATTTCTTCATACAAAAAAAAAAAAGGTTAAACATCATTGTGCTCTCCCGACTTGGTCAGTGTAAGTGTTTTTTTTTCTTACTGTCATCAGTGTATATATTAAATATCAAAATCAAACGAAAAAGGACCAAATCCCCTTTGTAAACCTGTACTAAAAAAAAACATATTTGCTTTGCGAGTGTGGTAAGTTTTAAGCTTGTTCTGACCACGGTTAATCGTATTGGATACAATATGAGCATGTTGTCAATTTTGAATTATCCATGCATCAATGTACTTCTTTGTGTAGGGAAGTCGCACATTGTTGCCTTAATTCTTAGGGTATAACTTATATATCTGGTGGACAACTTTAGTGTCAATTAATTTTAAGATGAAATTTAACACTTTGGAACCTTGTATGGATGAAATATGTATTTTTCTGTTTGTTTGGTGAAGGCATGATTACGGGTGGAGCAGGAGCAACTGTTTTCTACAATTTGAAGCAGAGGCACCCAACTCTTGACATGCCTGTGATTGACTATGATCTAGCACTTCTTTTTCAACCAATGTTGATGCTTGGAATCAGTGTTGGAGTTGCTTTCAATGTGATTTTTCCTGACTGGATGCTAACGGCTTTGTTAATAATAGTTTTCATAGGTATGGAATGCTTAAAAATTGAATCTGTGCTCTATTTCTTTTTTCTTTACTTGCCTATCATTTGACGTAGTTTGAATGTGAAACAGGCCTTTCAGTCAATGCATTCTTTAAGGGTGTCAAAACATGGAAAAAAGAAACCATTATTAAGAAGGTAAAGGTTGCTTAAACATAGCTCACCCTTTATATTAAACTTTGAATTAATACACACTTTAGTCCCTGAACACAGGCTGTTGTTGCTTTGATCGTTGAAAGATTTAATCAATATAAATGGTCACCAAAAGTGTCAATTTGTTAACAAGTTTATCCTATTTAGTACTTATAAACAATTACGTGATCCCTTAAAGGGCTAGTTTATAAAGACATACACTTTTAAGGACCAAAGCAACAAAATATGTCACTCTCAAGACTAAATTGTACATTATCTCAATTTCTTTTTTTGCATTTTGATGCTTTGATTTAATGCATCTGTTATCATTCCAGGAAGCTAGGCAGAATGTACGGTTAAATTGTAAGTGGTTTGATATTATTTCTGTTCTAGCCTTCTGCATCTGTTCTTCTAGCTACTAGTTAACATAGATAGCATTATCAAGCATGTCATGCTAATAATTAGTCTAATCAGATACAGAAAGAACCGGTAATGCTGCACATCCTCAAACAGAAGAGACGGTCAATGAAAGCCATACAAATACCAACCAATCAAGGAAAAAAGTAGTAAAAAATGCAGACAGTTGCTGCTAGTGTTTCCATTTCCAACACCTATTCTTTCTGATGAAATCTAAAACTGTTCTGCAGGTTTCTGTTATTGAAAACATTTACTGGAAGGAACTTGGAATTCTTGTATCTGTCTGGATCTTGATACTTGCATTACAGATAGGAAAAGTTAATGTCTAACTCTTTTTTTTTTTCATTGTTGGTACATTTTTTCCCCTTATCTGTTTTTTTAGTACATCTGTTTTTCATTTTGTTGTATGATAATATATGCCTTTGTTTTGAAACAGAATTACACTACAAATTGCTCTGCGTTATATTGGATAATGAATCTACTACAGGTACACACTAATATAGTATTCAATAGCTAGAAACCAAAGTTTTCTTCTTATACTTTTCACTCGCCAACTTAATCAAGCCAATATGGCCTAATGAAATCTAGTGTTGAGCATTAAGAGTTTGATTTGGTCTTAACTTCAAATCAGGTTTTAGAACCAAAGAACCACATATGTAACATCAATTTTTTTATAGGCTTACAACATCCATTATCATGATGATTATTCTCATTTTGTTCCCTTGTGTTTCAGGTCCCTATCACTGTAGGAACAACTTTTTATGAAGCCGTGCTTCTTTACAAAGGTCAGAGAGTGATAGCATCAAAGGGTGATCAACAAACACGTTGGCGTGTACAACAATTGATTCTATATTGCTCGTGTGGCATAATTGCTGGCATAATTGGTGGCTTGCTTGGCCTTGGTGGAGGATTCATCTTGGGGCCACTTTTCATTGGACTAGGAATTCATCCTCAGGTACGTAATTAAGTTTGATCATTCTCTTTTAATAATGTTGGTCCACTTGGAACTCACTCTGATCATCTAGGAATTTTCTACCAAGGTGTCAAGTGCTACTTCCACTTTTGCGATGACATTTTCTGCATCTATGTCTGTTGTGGAATATTATCTTCTCAAGCGTTTCCCTATTCCTTATGGTAAGTATGGATGAACGAACATAAATTAAAGGACCTAAAAGTATTTGAGAGGAGGAGTAATTTAACTATTTTATCACGTACATAATTAGACGATTATGATCAACTAATTGGTTAGGAAAAAGCATAAATAGCATAGAAGTGACAAAGTATAGGTGACCCTGTTATCTAATAATAATATTGGTTGACTACCATCACTAGCTAACACAAAAAATAATAATTTATGTCCTTTAATCAAGTGGTTCAAGATTCGATTTTTAGTCTTGAATATGAAATAAATCATATTCTTATAAAAAGGAACCGTGCTATTATGTAAAACTCTTTTAAAGTTCTAACATAGTATTTTTTGCTTGTTGAAATTTATTAAAAATTATATGAATCTCATTTTTATTAATACTCAATATTAATTAGTAGTTGTTCGAAAGAATATGTTTGGAAATGTTTTACTAGACTTTCTTTTAACTAAAAGTAGAAAATTACTTCCTAATTTGGACTTTTTAACGTTGAATCTTTGATTATCTTGCAGCTCTTTACTTTGTAGCTGTAGCCACTGCTGCTGCACTGGTTGGGCAGCATTTGGTGAGAAAGGTTATTGCTATACTGGGGAGAACGTCTCTGATCATCTTCATCCTCGCACTCACAGTTTTTGTGAGCGGAATTTCACTAGGCAAGTGCCATTTGCAGAAGATTCTTTTGGATTCTTCCTTTTTGAGAGGAGTATTAGCTAGTGGCTGGTGCTTAGCCACACATCTTATTTTATTAAAATATAAAAATAAAAATCAACTTGTGGTGATTTAAGTTGTAGTGAATTAAAGATATGAATAAATATATGAATGAATTGAGATGGAATCAATTGGAATATACTGATAGGATAAAAAGTGTTTACACTATCATCTAACAATGAATTGCCATAAAAAAAAAAAACAATTTAACCGGTTATAGTGAATACACTGCATTTTAAATTAAACGAATAGTGAGCATATATATTTAATTACTTGCTTACTTTAAAAAACTACTTAGGGGAAAATTTATTTACGAATATGCATTCACATTCCAAGTAATAGATTACAAATTTACAATGACTTAACTCTTTTTTATTATTTCAAATTACAGGTGGAGTAGGCATAGCAAAACTGATTGAAAAGAAGGTGCAGATGAAGTTTGAGAACCTTTGCTCGTACAGGGTTAGAAATTAAAGATGGAGATGTGTAGTTTCTAAGTGCAGTTTTGTGCTTTCAGAGGTTGTATTAAGAAATGTATCTTTTTTCTTAACCGGAATTAGTTTACCTGATTGATTATTCAGTAAAATTCTATGACTATTTTAAAGCTGCATTAACATTTAAGCTTAAATTATAATTCACACACGTTTATATATGAGTTTTGATATCTATGACTATTCAGTAAAATTCTATGACTATTTTACAAATATACTATGTTTGTGTAAAACGTTTTTAGGATTCACAAATCAATTGTTTTGATATCGATTATATTCTGCAATACTAATTTTTAAATAAATTCACACACGTTTTTTTTAAACTTCATATATGAGTTCTGCATTTAATTAAATGAAATGAGTTGTAGAGAATATTCAAAAAGAGGCCGGCTACGGACATTGATCAATAAACATAAAAATATATTTTTTAATTCCTCTATATTTAAATATTTAATCTTCAAATATTTATATAAATTTGATATATATTAAACATTAAAACATTCGGTTTTGGATCCACCACAAACCGTAGTAGTGCTTGTGGCTTATATGAAGCACTTATTAGTTTATAGGCCAAAGTAGTGGGATTACACTGTCCACAAACAGCCAAAAAAGCATGTGTAATTGTACAAGAGATAAAAGATGAGATAAACCAATAAACCAATAAACACAAAGAATAAAGACAATGCATGTTATCAATACTACTCTGACCTTGTACCTAAACTTCGATTGAATTTAAATAATATTATCAGCCATTACCGAACAGCCTCTGGTTTCCTATTTGAAGTGAACATTTTTTAAAATTTCTATATATATTTGTCATGGTCTCATTTTGAAGCAGAGCATAGGAACATATCTTAGTTCTAAAAGGACTAGGATTTTCAATTTAGAAAACTGCTCTGTATCTATCTAAAGAGACAAATGGCTGTGCATGTACCGAGAAGGTGGGATGTGAAATGGGTTGCTGGAAAGGCTCTTATTGCTTTTCTTCTTCTTGTTTCAGTCTCAGCTACTTCTTCTCATCAAAATACAGACAACAAAACAACTTCACCATCCAATGGAACTATAGGGGTTGATTATCATGCTAAAGCATTTTACAAGCACCACTGGCCGGTAAGAGTGTTCACTTCACAAATATATGATCACAACAGATTTTATAAAAAAATTATGTTTTCATATACTTTTGTGTCAATTTCAAATAACCACAATAGTAATAAAAATTTCCAGGGCCATGCATGTGATGTATATGATTTCTAAGAAGTGACCTTATATATTAGACATATAATTTTTTAATGAAATTACGTCTCTTTTATTTTATATGATATATATTTGCACTTCAAATACTTGTATATAAGGGTACTTATCTATTATTTTATCTCAGGTTTATAAAATGTCAAAATCGATACTGCATGTGGATTAGTGTTTGTATTAAGCACGTTGAATTGGAATTAACTTTGTAATGCTTTTTTTTTTTTGGTTCTCTACAGAGTATGAAATTTGGCTGGAGAATAATAGTAGGCGCCATAGTTGGATTTTTAGGATCAGCATTTGGGACCGTGGGAGGTGTTGGTGGGGGTGGCATCTTTGTGCCTATGCTTACCCTTATTGTTGGATTCGATCAAAAGTCAGCAACAGCTATATCAAAATGTAAGAACTTTGCTTCTTTTTTTTTTCTTTTCTATTTTCTATTTCCTCTCTTCTGATACAAATTAATAGCATTTGGGATGTGTTAAGTTACGAGATCTGCAATAATTCCGTACACGGTGGTATGTATTGGATATTGACACCAAACATGTGGGAGTGGTACTAGGTTGCTTTCCTTGTCTCACTCTCTGCCAAAGTTTTAATGAAGCATATTGTTTGGATTTATATTATTAATTAGTGTTGCTTTAGACCTTACCACTATCTTCCGATGTATGAATGCATACATATTTTGCAATATTTTAATTAATCTTAAAAAGAAAAGAAAAAATGTATCACATGAAATACGAGCATGACCACTTCTTGATGATGCACAATACTTCAAAACATTGTTAAAAAATAATCATGAATTATAAAGACATTTTGTAATAATTTTATTTAACATGATAACATATTAATTTGTACCCATATAATTTATTTTAAAATATAATTATAAATGTTTTTTTAGTTTCTTACGTCTAAAGTTAATTTATGAAATATATATAAATAATTAATTTTTAAGCTAACGTATTCAATACGAATATCAGGTTGGCATTACCTTGGCATGACCATTAACTAACACATGTTCAGTAAAGCTGATGTAAAAAATTAGATTGATTTTTTTTATCATCGTAGCATTGCTACCAAATATTCATTAATTTTTATGATGATTAACCTTTATTGAAAAATCTAATTGAACATCTTTAATATGATATTTTTTTTTAATTATATTTTTTCATCCACAAAATTTTAAACTTAAGATCTTATTTAAGAAAATTTAATTTAATATCACTTGGACCAACGATTTAATGATAGAAAAATGAATTGATTAAAGAGTCAACTTGTGACAAACCTAAGTTTTTTCATATATAAAACACTCATATTTTATATAACATAATAAGTATAATATTTTATATGTTTTTGACGTTATTCCTTAATTAAAATTAAATAATTACTTTGTTATTAAAATTAAAACTTTATCTTGATTACCCATTCACTAAAATTAGACATCAGTTATTAAGGTAAAACTTTAATTTTGGTTAGAGAAGAACGTTACAGACATACAGTACCTAAAATATTATCCAGGACTCTTGAGCTCTCCACCTCAAAATGAGAATGTGCTAAATATCAAAATCAACTGAAAAGGACAATCTTATTTGCTTTGTACTTTTGGCAATTTTTAAGCTTAATTGTTTTGATTATTATTCTTTTGAACTTTATATGGATGAAATTTATATGCTTGTTTGTTTGGTGAAGGCATGATTACGGGTGGAGCAACAGCAACCGTGTTCTACAACTTGAGGCAAAGACACCCCACCCTTGATTTGCCTGTCATTGACTATGACTTAGCACTTCTTTTCCAACCAATGTTGATGCTTGGAATCAGTATTGGAGTTGCTTTCAATGTCATCTTTCCTGAGTGGATGCTAACAGTTTTGCTAATAATATTTTTCGTTGGTAATAATTGCTTAAAAGTTAAAATTTGTGGCATTATTTTCTCAATTTCTTTCATTTGCTTATCCTTTGATGTCATCTGAATGTTAAACAGGCATTTCAGTTAAATCCTTCTTTAAGGGTGTTGATACATGGAAGAAAGAAACCATAATGAAGAAGGTTGCTTAAACATGACTCCTCTTTTGTATATTAAGTTTCTTCTTTAAGTTTTGCATTACAGTGCTTTTTTTTAATGCATTCCCCTGTTATAATTCCAGGAAGCTAAGAAGAATTCACGGATTGATGGTAAATGTTTTGATATTATTTCTACTCTAGCCTTCTGATTAGAGATAGTAGTGTTTATCAAACATGTCATGCTAATTTTCAATCTAATCAGATATTGGAAGTCCTGAAGATGATGCACATTATATTCAAACAGGAGACCCCGCTAAAGACGATACTAATCAATCAAGAAAAAAAGTAAAACAAAACACAAACTGTTGTTGCTTCCATACATGTCTAACTTCTATTCTTTGTAATAAAATCTAAAACTGTGATGCAGGTTTCTATCATTGAGAATATTCGTTGGAAGGAACTTGGACTTCTTTTTGCTGGCTGGATCATGATACTAGCATTAGAGATTGGAAAAGTTGGTATCACATGAGTTCTACTCACAATTTGAGTTTTTCTTTTTCTATGCATTGGTCAACATAATACGATGATTAACATATGCCTCTCTTATGAAACAGAAACACACCACAACTTGCTCACGGTTATTTTGGCTATTGAACCTACTTCAGGTATAAACCACTACAGAAGAATTTAATTTATGAAAACTATAGTAGTTGTCATCTTATACATTTTTCACTTTCCATCTCAAGCTAAAATGACTTAATTGTTGAGTGTTGAGTAACTAAGAGCTAAGGGTTTCATATATTTTGGGTTCTAGGACTAATGAACAATCAACATCATTATCATGGTCATTATATTATTTATTTTCAGGTCCCCATAGCTGTAGGAATGAGTTCATATGAGGCTGTGCGTCTATACAAAGGGAAGAGAATCATAGCATCGAAGGGAGATCAACAATCACATTGGTGTGTGTTCCAGTTAGTCCTATTCTGCGCTTGTGGCACACTTGCTGGCATGATTGCTGGTTTGCTAGGCCTTGGTGGAGGATTCATCTTAGGACCCCTATTCCTTGGACTTGGAATTCCACCTCAGGTACCTTCTTTTTGCCATTAAGTCTATGGAGAATTTAATTGAAAACAACTCTAATTTTGGAATTTTCCATAAAGGTTGCAAGTGCTACATCCACTTTGGTAATGGCATTTTCTGCATCTATGGCAGTGGTGGAATATTACCTTCTCAAACGTTTCCCCGTTCCTTATGGTAAGTATGAACGAATGGACCTAACTGAAGGAATTAACATGTGAGAGGTAGGCTGGTTCGGTAAAAAAACCAAACCTAACCATTTTAATTTGGTTCTAAAATCTTAATTGGCGAACTGTTTTGTTGAACTGGTTCGGAAATTGCTTTTAAAGAACCAGCTCAAAACTGAACTAGTTTCGACTGGTTTCAAACTATTTTTTACTGTTTTAGAAATCAGCTGATCAAATTAAACCTGTTTTAGAAATCAAATTAGTTCGAATCAAATTTATTTTAAAAAAGTCCAGTTTATTTTTACTGGACCGGTTCAGTTTGAACCGGTTTATCTTGCACACCCTTAGTGAGAGGATGAGTAATTTTACAATGCTCCTAGAGCATATTGATAATATAATAGAGGATATTAATTAACTAATTAATAGGTTAAGGAAGCCATAACTTGCTATTATCATATGGAACTTTAATGTTAAACTTTGGATATCATCTTGCAGCTCTTTACTTCGTAGCCATAGCCACTGCTGCTGCACTTGTTGGGCAGCATTTGGTGAGAAAGGCGATTGCCATATTGGGGAGAGCATCTGTGATCATTTTCATCCTAACCCTCACACTTAGTGTTAGTGCAGTTTTATTAGGTAAGTATCATCTTTTGGAGCACCGCTTTGTGGACATTCTCTTTGATATTTTTTATTTTTGTCAGGTTATTACTTACTTATTAGTACTACCCATGGTAAATGTTGAGCTTGGCTACTGTTTACCAACATTTCATATTTTATTAAATATAAATACTAAAATAGCTTGTACAAACTATGATATTAATTACTAGTTATCAAAATATATTGTTACTCACAAAAAAAAAAGTTAGCTAGTGAAAAGTTTTGATTGGATTTGTAAATATGCTTTTAAATAAAAGAAACATTAAATGAATTTTTCTTTAAAGCAAATAAAGGTATATTTATTAATATAATTTTTACAGAATTAATATTACATCGATGTACTAAATATCTTTGTGTTAACAATAGTCACACATCGTGAATGAAATTAGTTTTTGATTTAATAGATTGAGAGACATCTACGATAATTTTTGACACAGAATAAAAAGAAAAAAAATTATAAATAATTTTTATTTGCTCTCTTTAAAGATAAATTCACATTAAATAAGTTTTGTATTTACATTGGCTGTTGCAATTTCTCATTTGGATGGCTTTTTTTTCCAACTCACAGGTGGAGTAGGTATTGCACACATGATTCAAAAGATTGAAAATAAAGAGTACATGGGATTTGGAGACCTTTGCACGTACAGAAAATAAACATTAGAGAAATGTTCTGTGGACATTCCAAATCTCAACTATATCTAGAGAGATGAAAATTAAGTAGAAGTGATAATAAATGTAATAAATGATAGGATATGATAAGAAGAGAAAGATGAAAAGAAATTGAGAATGTCAAATGAATGTTTACAATGTTATATTATAATGTTTATATATCAAGTTCTAAAGTTCATGATGCGTGGTATTTAAGAGCAGGTCTCTTTACTTAACAATTTAGTTTTGTGTTGTCTGGGTTTGTATATATATTAATACAGCTTACCTATTCTTTTAATAATATTAGAAAAACAAGTTTACCTGTGCGATTATTCTCCATCAGTTTACGACTATCTCAAAGTTGAAATAACCTTTTTAATATTAAAACATTAACCGTTTTCATATCAATGATATTTTGCAATACAAATTTTTAAATTAAATTCAGAGTTCTCGGTAAATTAATAATTTCAAAGATATTATGCCGTGTTTGTTTAAATGAAACAATTGGTATTATATATTCCTCAGAAAGCACTTCGAGTAGTGTCAAACTCTAGAATAAATTCTTCTTCTTACTACACCCTTTTATGATGATTCACATGATGTTTATTAGAAGCCATAACTTGCAGTAGTTACGTAGCTTCCTCTACAACTTTTGTGTTCATGGTGCCATTAGAGGCCTCCAACCATTGTAGAAAATATGCATTTGTTACGTACTAATCATTAAAAGTGTCGTTTGGACACCATCCCAACAGATCGATTTTGAATCTCTCCCAAGCATTTAAAGATTCACCATCTTTTTGTCTAAAGCCAATGATTTCTTTTCTTGCATTTAAATATTTAGCTATACATTGATTTCAATTCATATTCCTCCTAAGTAGTGATAGTCCCTCTTACATTGGCCCTATCGATATCTCATAAAGAGAATAGGAACCTCACTTAACATTACGTCATTAGATGCTCCATTTATCCGAATGGCGAAACAAATCCTATTAAAAATGTAATTTCGCCAATTAAAAATGCTATTGCAATTTTAAAATAGTCATAATTTTTTACAGGAATAATCACACAGCTAATAAATTGCTTTTTATTAAAAAAAAAAAGACAAGTTCTTTAATATACACATCCCGACAATATATTCATTAGAATGGGCCTAATAGTTAAGGGTTAAAGCATATACACGAGAACTTAGATTTGATCCGTTGGTATTACATACAAAACTATAAGTAAAGAGCCCTGGCCTTAAATATTAGGCATCATGAACTTTATTCTTTAACCTTGTACGTGCAAAGGTTTCCAAACCCCATGTACTCCTTATTTTCAATCCTTTTGATCATGTTTGCAACGCCTACTCCACCTGTAATTGGAAAGAATAAAAAAAATAAGCGGTCGAAATAAATACTTGCAAAATCCAATATAGACATAAAGCACATTTAAATTAAACTTGTCTTAATTTTTTTATATAAATTTGTCTTAAAGTTTTTGTGGTACATAAACTTGTTTTACAAAAAGGTTCAGGCAAAACTTTGAATTTGATTCTTATAAAAAGATTTAAAAAGAGTAAAGAATTGTTATTCTCAACCACTTTTTTTTTATATAAAAAAAGAGTTTAAATTTTACAACAAACTTTTAAAATTGAAAATAAAAACAAAAAACTAAAACTAGTTCTGATTTTCGAAAATTTTAAAACTTAAAACTAAAAACCAACCTAATATTAATTATCCAAGTTTTTTACTTGAAATATAAAAACAGCAAGCTATATTTTAATATTTTATATGTAATAAAATATGACATGTAGGTAAACAATATATTAGCCCATATTTGCCACAGATCCTAGTAATCTCACAAAATTAAAGAATACCAGAAGAATGTCCACAAAGCAGTACACTATTAAGTCTTACCTAGTAAAACTGCACTAACACAAAGTGTGAGGGTTAGGATGAAAATGATCACAGATGCTCTCCCCAACATGGCAATAACCTTTCTCACCAAATGCTGCCCAACAAGTGCAGCAGCAGTGGCTACAGCTACAAAGTAAAGAGCTGCAAGATCATCCAAATCATCAAAAAGTCCATAATATATTGCTTCCTTAATTAACCTATTAATTAGTCAATAAACATCCTCTATTACACTATGCACATGCTCTTGGAGCTTGGCAAAATTACTCATCCTCTAGCATATTAATTGTTAATTCCTCAAGTAATGTCTATGTGTCCATACTTACCATAAGAAAGAAGAATGATGCAGAAAATGCCATTGCCAAAATGGATGTTGCACTAGCCACCTTTGTGGAAAAAAATCCCCAATTAGAGTGGTTTCCATGCAAAATCTACATAATGAGACTTTATGGAAAAAAAGAAGAATGAAAGGTACCTGAGGAGGGATTCCTAGTCCAAGGAAGAGGGGTGCCAAGATGAATCCTCCACCAAGGCCTAACAAGCCTGCAATCGTGCCGGCAAGTATGCCACAAGCACAAAATACAATTAACTGCAACACTCGCCAATGTGTTTGTTGATCTCCCTTTGATGCTATGATTCTCTGCCCTTTGTATAGACGCATAGCCTGGTATGAACTCATTCCTACAGCTATGGGGACCTGAAAGTAAATAAATAAAATAGTCACCATGATAATGACATTGATGGTTAATTGGTACTAGAAGACTAGAACCATAAAATATATGAACCTCTTAGCTCTTAGGTATTCAAACACTTAACAATGAGGTCATTTTAGCTTGATTAAGATGGAGAGTGAAAAAATTATAAGCTGACAACTATGGTTTCCAGAAATTGAATTCTTCTATACTAGTTTATACCTGCAGTAGATTGATTACCCAATATACTCCAGAGCAAGTTGTTGTGTAATTCTGTTCCAAAATAAAGGCATGTATTATCATCATATATATTATGTTGACCAATGACCACAAATGCAAGAAATCGATCAAAAACTCAAATTTACCAACTTTTCCAATCTCTAATGCAAGTATCATGATCCAGACCGCGAAAAGAAGTCCAAGTTCCTTCCAATGAACATTGTCAATGACAGAAACCTGCATGATACTTTTAGACTTAATTTTTCTTTTTTTGAATAATACCTTTAGACTTCATTAGAAAAAATAGATGTTGGGTACATAAATGAAAGCAGCAACTGTTTGTATTTTATATTACTTTTTTCCTTGATTGATTGGTATTGTCCTTGACCGGGTCTATTGTTTTAATATAATGTGCATCATCTTCAGGATTCCCAATATCTGATTAGATTGAAAATTAGCATGACATTTTGTATAAACACTGTATCTCTATACAAAAGGTTAGAATTGAGATAATATCAAATCACTTACCATCGTGGCGGATCTAAAATTTCTTTACAGTGGGGAACAAAAAAATAGTTTGATGTTTTTTCAGACAAAAAATGATATAACTTTTATTAAAAGGGTATTAGATAAATTGGAAATAATAAAAGTTAAAAGGATAAAATTAGTATTAATTTTTTTTTCTTTTATAATTTTTTATATTCATTTTCTTAAAAAATATTTTTTGGAGGCAACATCTATTTTTTATGGGGCAAAAATATATTTATTTAATTTATTCAAGTAAAAAAAATTTCTTTGTAAGGATAATTGCCTTGTTGCTATACATGTGGATCCACCCCTGCCATCAGTCCGTGAATTCTTGCTAGCTTCCTAGAATTATAACATGCATTCATCAAACCAAAGCACCAAAATGCATAACTTAAAAGAAATTTAATATACATAAAAAGAGTCATGTTTAAGCTACCTTCATCATAAGGGTTTCTTGTTTCCATGTGTCAACACCCTTAAAGAAGGATTTGACCGAAATGCCTGTTTCACACTCAAATTACATTAAAGGATAGACAATGAAAGGAAATAGTGCTAAAACTGACTGAATTTTTTTAACTTTTAAGCAATTCTTACCGGTGAAAGATATTATTAACAAAGTTGTTAACATCCAGTCAGGAAAAATCACATTGAAAGAAACACCAATACTGATTCCAAGCATCAACATTGGTTGGAAAAGAAGTGCTAAGTCATAGTCAATCACAGGCAAATCAAGGGTGGGGTGTCTCTGCCTCAAATTGTAGAAAACAGTTGCTGTTGCTCCACCCGTAATCATGCCTTCACCAAACAAACAAACAGAAACATACATACTTCATCATTATAAGGTTCAAAAGAATAATAGTTAAAACAATTAAGCTTAAAAATTGCCACAAATACAAAGCAAATAATAAAAAAAAAATATGGGGGATTTTGTCCTTTTCATGTGATTTAAAACCCCTTTGACAGAGAGCTCAAGAGTCCTGGATAATTCATGGGAAAATTTAATCGATTCCTTTCTCTGCATCAGAATTTGACTGGTCATATCTTAACTAACGCCCATGTCAAGGTCATGTTAATATAATTTTTTTTGTCACCATGATATTAATATGGAGTATTATTATGCTTATTACATCTTTAGTAAATTTTTTTCCTCAATCACATTTTTTATTCATAAGACTCAAATTTGATACTAAACTCAAGACCATTCAAACCAATAATTTCTTGATCAATGTAATATTTTATGTAGAATGTGCTCACTTAAACATTATATATAAATAACTAATAAATTAATTTTAAACGTAACAAACTAAAATTAAAAAAAATAGAATCATATTTTAGAACAAAACTATATCAGTGCAAATATATTAGTATTATGTTATATAAAAAATATTAAATGTCTTGTAAATTTATTATATTTTTTAAAAGAAATTTAAAGTATTAAATATTAATGTATTATAGATCATGAAGTGATTTTGCATTTTGATATTGTTATATATCATCGATTTTCTTTTTTATCAAATTATACATCATCGATTTGCAACGGCAGAAGAGAGAAAATAAGGGAACAATGCTGCTTCTTACATTTTGATATTGCTATTGCAGATTTTGCATCAAATCCAATAATGAGGGTGAGCATAGGCACAAAGATGCCACCCCCACCAACACCTCCCACATTCCCAAATGCTGATCCTAGGAATCCAACTATGGTGCCCACTATTATTTTCCAGCCATATTTCATGCTCTGCAGAAAACATTATTACAAAGTTATATCCCAATTCAACGTTCTTAACATAGCATACAGATCACAGGTTTAATTCCCACGACTAACAAAACTAACCTTCTAACATTTTGTCAATAAGAAAAAAAAAACATTGTTAATTATTATTGTGGTTATTTTAAATTTACACAAAAGTATATGAAAACATCATGCGAATGCGATCATATATAGTATATTTGTGAAGGTAAGATTCTCACCGGCCAAGAGTGTTGGTAAAATACTTTAGCATGATAACCGGTGCCAACCCCTGTGATCTCATTGGATTCTGAGGTTGTGTTCTTAGCGGAGACTGTAACAGGAAGAAGCAAAGCAATGATGAGAACCTTTCCAGCAACCCATTTCACATCCCACCTTTGTGATAGTACATGCATAGCCATTATGTCTCTTTAGATACAGAGAGCTGTTTCCAAAATTGAAAATCTTAGTCCTTTTAGTACTATGATGTTCCTATGCTTAATTTGCTCTTCAAATGAGCTATAGACCATAACAATTATATAGAAATTTTCAATAAAATAGGAACTCGGAGTAGCTTCCCTGTAATTGTTAATGATGTTATTTGAATTCAATCAAAATTTAATTAGGTGCAAGAAAATAAATCTCGTGTCAGAATAGTATTGATTATAAGCATTGCCTCTATCACGTTTTTATCGGTCTCTCTCGTCTTTTATCTCTTGTACATTTAGGCATACTTTCTTGGCTATTTGTGGACGGGTACTCCCACTGCTACGGCCTAAGGTCTAATAATTAATTAGTGCATCAAATTGTAAAATCTGGTTTTAATAATTATAAAATATCTTATTTAGAATTGTATTATGATTTTTATATAGTATAGTTTTATTAGTATTTTTTTGTGATTACTACTGTTTTGACTTAATATAGGAATAGAATATAAATAAGAATTTGGACAAAATACCTTGAACTTTCATTAATTTTCAATTTGCTTTTGCAGCAAATATATGTGGACACACATATACATTTACCCCAAACAAACAAGACCCAATATCAGAACACAAGAAAGGGGTACCAGTAAATGGGCCCGGCCAACACACCCGAGAGGCCCAACAGAATAAAAACAAACTGAATATTGGCACAGGCTGGCCCCAGTTTGAAAACAAAGCATGTTGGGTAGGGTCAATTGTTTTCTGGCTGTTTCTTCCTGCACCTCCCAGTTGCTTCATGCACCCCTTTTAGACTTTCGGAATGATCAATCTAAAATGTAAAATTACATTTTGGAATGCAATATTTCTTTTTTTTGCTTCTAGAATGACCAATCCAAAAGATAGAAAACATTCTAAAAAGGATACAAGAAGCAACTTGGAGGTGCAGGAAGCAACAATCTTATTTTATGCACCTATTCTGAAATGTAAAATTACATTCTGCAATAGCCTTTCTAGAAGGTAAAAATTTATATTATGAAAAGACTATTTTGGTACATTCCAAAATAGGTGTTCAACAAGTTTAAAAAGGTGTAGGGAGCAACATTGGAGTTGAAGAAAGCAATTGCCTGACAATATCCATTAGTTTAGTTTTTAAGTTGGTATATTTTACTAACATTATCCATCAAAAATATTTCACTAACATCAAGGGACCAATTCGATGGGTTTTAAAGACCATCTCAATACAGGATCCTTGTTTATAAAAGTGTTTTGATGTGATAGGAGGAACCACTAAATACTCTTTAGCACCGGTGCTTCTATAAGCATCCGATCCTATTTAGGATTCTGCTCTAATGGGTAGATATTAAACAAGCACCAATTCTCGATTTTAAATATTGTGATGGATACCCAGTCATGGATGGCTTGATACTTGAAGAATTACTTATTATGATTTCTATTAATTAATGGATTATTTATATAATTTTATTACTCTAAGGATCTTCTAAGAGAGACAGAGAGAGTAATGCTTCTGGAAATAAATCGAGGATTCACTTGATAAATAATAAATAGAAATATTAAGGGAAATAGGGCTCAACACAGTCTTAGAATATGTCAGAACGATGAATCATGGCGAGCTGGGATGCAATAACACTTTAACGGTTTTTGAATTTTGATGCTTAGTTCAAGAATGATTCTCTTCATTCTAATACTCGTTTATTATTATTATTATTATTATATATGTTTTTTTTTCTTCTTTTAAGGTTAAACTGTGAGCTGGGATCGTTGTTGTGTGGCCCAATGATATGTGCACATACAAGAATTAATGGTAAGCAAGGAGCATATATATGTAAGTTAAAAAAAATGAACAGATCAAAATAATCTTACCTCAACAATCAAGCTTGTAGCTACTTTGTCTTCTGAGTTATGATGAATAGGGTGAAAATTTCTTAGGAGAAATAATCAGCGTATCTCAAATTTTCTCCCATCTCTTGTTTCATTGTTTTGTCTTTCCATCTCTCGACATTGTCAATTGCTTTTTTTTAATAAGCAAAATAATATTAATAACAACCTGCTTCTAAACTCAGCACAACACAAGGAGAGTATCAAAGTTTAGGAGCATATATAGTAAGGAAATGCAAAAGAAAGTGGTACAGCATCCATGAAGACGGTGCCACTATATCAGTAAAACCATGATACAACAATGTCATCAACCATACCAAGCAATTTAATTTGTTGCACATGAGAACCATATATATAAATAAATTGATGATCATAACAAGCATCAAAAGCAGCTAGCTTCAAGTCAACACATGAACATTTTTTATAAGGAGCTTAGTTAGACAGCAAAAAACAGCGCATCGGCATTCTCAATTGCTTAATTTAGTTTTCTTTTGTCTCGTTCCTTTTGTTTTGTAATGTGACAGCTTGAAGGAGGATCAGTGGTGCGGCGAAATGACACTGACCCATGTTGCATTTTGAACATCTATCTCTTCTTCAACCAAAATATATATTTGTTCTACAAGATGGGTCAAAAGGCAATTGATTGGCACCAAAAGTTGACTTACCAAATTATAGTATGTTTGGTTTGGGTTGAAGACACCAAACGTACGAACGTAAAAAAAAAACATGAAAAATCTAAAGCTATATTATGTGTGCTTGAATATGCCTTGTAGAAATAATTTGAATTTTATAAAATTAATTTTAAATAAACGTAGTTTATAATAACTTGAGTATGTAGACCATCACATCAAATAATAATTGAAAACTCATAGGAGGTACATATATCACCTTACACATATTCTTGCCCATCAGTGTATAAGTTACATAACAATTAAAAAATTTTATCACTCAATTTTCATTACTTCATAAATTTTATCACTTAATTTTTTTAACTATTTTAACTTTTATCAATCCGTTAAATGTGTAATGAAGTACTAACATATTCCAACATATGATGTAATTTTTTAATCAACTACTACTTACTCCTACTTCACAATTATCACTACCTACTACTCCTATGTCTCCTATTCAAGATTCTAACTAATTTAAGATATCAAAACTTATGTTGAAGTTATCTTAATATTATTTTAGTTTTTTTATTAATTATCCCAATTATTTTTCAGATAAGACTTGTTTTATTTTTCTATTGACTTTTATTTGGTAAAATTACATTTTTCTTCTTACATACTTCCTTCGTGTAAAGAGATTGAAAAATGCCAATTGATATGTCTTATTGAATTAGCTCAATGATGATATTTTTATATAGATAAAAGATAAAAATTCATCATCTAATGAATTAAATTTGGCGAAACATGTTAAATAGGGATTGGAAACCAAACATTACATAACAACTAATCTCAGATATATAAAAATACAGATAAATAACTAAAAAAAAAAACAAAAAGAAAAAGTAATGAAATTACAATCAAAGAAGAAGTTGCAACAGTAATAGTAAAAACTATTATCTCTCTAAAAAAAGTAAATTTAATATCACATAATTAAAACTAATCTCTTCAAAATGATTAAAATATCAATTTAAAATAATTTCTTTTATTTTTTACAATAAAATCATTTAAAAACTATTAATTATAAAAATACAAAATTTAAGTACATGTAAACATAATATTTACAGTAACAAACATGAATACTCAAATTGAAATAATTATTATTTTATATATTTAATTAGTATAATTTTTTTTAGTTTATACACTTCATATAAATATTATGTCATTATTAATTGGAGAAAGAACAATCAAAATAAATTTAAATAAACTTAATATTTTTTAAAACAACATCTGAATTAAAAATATAATTAGTTATCTTTCCTAATTTTAATATAACTATATTTAGCATCCTATTAAATATTTTAAAATTAATTGTATTAATATACACATTTTTTATATATAAATACTAAATACACATAATATATATATATATATATATATATATATATATATGTATATAATGTAATCAAACACATACATTGCACGATTTTAAAATCTAATACTAAACAAAAGACACTTGTAGTTAAAGGATCATGAATAGCTACTAAAATCAAGCAAAAATATTTCAAGTAATAAAAAAGAAAAGAAGTAAAGTTTAGATAGTAAAATCAAAATGTATATGTATAAAAAACATATTTAAACTTTTTTTCTTGCTAAATATTTCATGTGTATATCGAGTGTCTTTGGGCCAAGTTCATTGCGGTGAAATCCTTAATTTTACAACAGAAATTCTGTCAAATTTACAAGGAAATGTCAGTCTTCTTTGGTTGATTTCTCTTGAGGATGATACACAACTAGAGAAGAAATCGACCCAAGTTTGTCTGATTGTTGGGATAATATTGCTCCGTGGCCCTACATGATCAAAATTCAAAAATTAAATTTCATGTTCTAAAGGGCCGGAAAACAAGCCATACATGCAGCCAGTTTAGACACATTGGAATTTGCCGACACAAAAGCCATTCATTCTCCAGCCAAGATACCAAGTTTTGTTTTTTCGATAAGAATAATGATTTAACTCACCTGCGATGTTAATATTGCCTGCCCTTGGTCTGCTATGGGATGACTGCTGCTCTGCAATTGCAAAAAACGAAAAAACAAAAACTAATAGAATTGAGTCCTAACGGTTCAGAGAAAGATGTTCCACAATCTCACTGAAAAAAAAAAATTGTTCATCAAGAATCTGTCTAACCCACTGCGTTAATAAAGTCTGCTATAACTTTTATCTATAGAGGTGCTGGTGCTTCTTATTTACAAATTACCCACCAAATCAATTCAAGATCATAAATTCATCAGTATTCATACTCTCTTTTCCTACTTCCCCAGCTAAACCCTATAATTTTAACACTTAGTGTACCCTTGTTGATGGCTGCTGTTGCTGCATAAGGTGTACAGGGTGTTCTTGTTGCAGAGGTTGCTGCTGTAGAACCTGTTGTTGGAGCTGTTGTGGTTGAAGAGGTTCCAGCTGGCTATGTTGTTGTTGTGACTGTCCCTGCTGGAACGATTGCTGCTGTAATTGAATATAATGTTGTTGTAGCTGCAGCTGTTGCTGCTGCTGGTAGTAATAGTATTGCCATAAATGATTATATTCTTGGCCATTCTGCATATATCCATATTGCTCATTGCCTTGCATTGCATGTTGTAATACATGTGATGTGGTATTGGCTGGTGTTTGAGACTGAGATGAAGTGTTCTGTATCTGCATATTTTGCATAGGCCAACAATTAACTGCTGCAAAATCAGTAGGAGTAGTAGCAGCAGATTGAAACTGGTTTTGTCCTTGATTGCATAGCTGAATTTGCAATACAGGTTGAGAGGAGTAACCTGGAGCTACAGCCATTTGTACACCCCCTTCAGGGGGATGAATCTCTTGTGGAGACAGCTGCTGCCGTTGGTGCTGTTTCCTATGTGTATTTCTCCGATAGCCAAATTTGGGACCTCTACGAAATTGACAGGCATTTCTCATTTTATGCCAGTTTTCACCACTATTACCAGAAGACCATGGTGTAGAAGTGGTTTTCTTGCTCTGACCAAGTCTATCTTTTTCATTTCATATGGAACTAATTAAAGAATATGGAAGCATTTACTTGTACTTTTGTTCTGTTTTTATTTTTTTTTAATTACACAATTGTCACTCTATTTTTATTTTTAAAGATTTGAATAGGAAACACTCGAAAACAATTTTTTCGGTTTTATTTGTTTCATGTACAATTATTTGAAAATAGAAAACAAATTAAAAATAAAATGTTAATTTTGTAATTAAAAAGTGAAAACAAAAAACAAAAATAAAACATAAAAATACAAGTAACTGTCCCCTAAAAGATTAAGAAAATTTTCTAAACAAGTTGTCGTTTTAGAGAAATATTGTTGAAAATAGTCTCCAGAAACGTTCCCGCTCAAGATAACTATTAATCTATTATTTATAATTATTAATAAAAAAATTGTTTTTGTGGTATACAAAATTTCTATTCCTAAATTATCTTTTAATATATATAGTTATTTTTTATTTTTTTTCATGAACCTTTAAAATATAACTGGTGTAGTTATTTTCTTCAACTATTTTTTCTTTTTTAATTTTTATTTTGAAAATACAGATAGAGACACAAATTGTCTCTCTTTCAACTAATAAGATATAATAAAAATAATATTTTGGTTTTTAAAATAATAGTTTAAATTTGAATGGGTTAGATGTATATTAAGGAGCTCTAAGTTGAGTTGATTGAGAAGTTGTGAACAATAAAATCTAATAATATATTTTTATTGAATAAAAATCACGACGAGTAAGGGAAAGAAAGCACAAATTGATATTTCTGTCTTTTCCTTATTTATCGTTGGCAAGCAAATGCAGTGAGCAGAAAATGGAGATACAGGCACTGCCCCCTGCTCTCCAACGCCCGTTTCAGCCTCCACTATCTCTTGGATTCCCTTTCAAACCTTATTTTTTAACTCCAACCAAACACGCCCCTTGGCACTCTACTAATAATTCATTCGTCCTATATTCACGTTTTCTGCATGCAGTTAAGTTTCGTCGCTCTTTTGCAACGGTTACAGCGACCACCGGCGAGGCTGTTATTGACGACAGCGACACCACCAACAACGAACGGGGCTTCGTTAACATTGGCTACATATCGAGTGTTCATGGTATTCAGGGCGAGATTCGCGTCAAGCCCGCCACCGATTTTCCTCGACTGCGCTTTTCCACTGTAATGATTTTTTTTAATCTCTTGTGTTTGTGGAAATTCAAGTGACTAAGTAAGCTTGTTTGTTGAGTAGCCTGGGAGAAGATGGTTGAAGAGCAAGGTTTTGGGGGGAGAAAGCGTTCAAGAAGTTGAGCTGGAGGAAGGTAGAGAGCACCCTGCACTCAAGAGTTGGATACTCAAATTCAGAGGAATTGACACCGTGGAGCAGGTTTTTCAATACCTCGTACCCTGTCTAGTTTTACAAATTTTGTTTACCAGCCCATCTTTGTTGTGTATGAACAATAGAGTTTAATTTCTATGAACTGTTAGTATAGAAAATCTTACACTCACAACCAATTAGAAATAATCAACTTTTAAGTAATAGTTATTATAAGGGTCTTGCTAACCAGTTTCTTTAGGATATTGGTTAAGGAATTAAAAAAAAAAGTATTTATTGTGGAAATCATGGGAGAGCGCAAAAAAAGTCATGGATTGTGCATCCCAATAAAATCTTTCTCCTTTTAGTTCCTTAATCAATGCTCTAAGGGTACTGGTTTGCCTTTGTCTTATTATGGAAGTCAATAAACTTGTGACAATTTATGATTGGATGGTGATGTAAAAATACTTTACACTATCAGTGCATATATTTTTTTCTCATAGTTTTAACTGATTTATTTTCTTTCTCTTCCATGTTTCGTGCATCTTGAACTTGGATGAATAAAGTGAGTGTTGATTAGTAGCAAGGGTGCACTTGGTAAACAACTTAATTTAGTGCTTATTCATTGAGTTCTTGTCACTTGAGAGCTTGTGTCATAACTAATAAATTTGATCATGAAAGTTATTGGAATAAGTTAGAAAGAGCTTATTTTGATAAGTCGTGCTTATTGAAAATAAGCTGAAAAGAACCTATATAGGAGTCGTAAGCTATTCTCATTAGCCCAAATAAGCTCTTCCAAATGTCCCTTATTTCAGTATTTTAAGTATATTTGTATATGTTAATTCAAGAAAGAGGAAGCACCTTAGTGAATTCATCTATTGACTAATCATATTTTAAAGTCAGTTTGATGCCACAATAACAAACACAGATATCACACTGTGTCAAAATTATTTCTACTCACCTTTATTTATTGATCCTTGAAAGGGATGTAGCACTTGTGGTTGCAAGTGGGAAGCGTCAAGTTTCCTATGTAGACCTGGCTCGTTTGATCATATGATATGCATGTTTTTTGGCCTTGGCTAATCAATATGTCATGCAGGCTAAGATGCTTATTGGTGCTACCTTGCTTGTGACGGACGAAGACAGGCCGGAATTAGAGGAGGGTGAATTTTACACACATGATCTGATTGGGATGAGAGTTTTTATGAAGGTTTGTTCTTAATCACATATCTTGTGTATATATGAAGACAGACCACTTTCTCCTTTCCTTGTTCATTGTTTAAAGTTTTGCTAAAGTATCACCTACTAAATACTAATGAAATGGAATTACTTCTCTTATAGTCATCAGCTGTTTTTCTGTTATATTTTGGAGTTCAGTATTAACTTGTTGATTCTCACCAGTGTGCTATTGTAACAGAAATGCCAATTGTTTACCATATAATTTATTCCCTTTCATAAAACAGGATTATTCCTTTTTTATTTAGCTCTTTTCTAGATGCATATGTCACTGCTAGCTGTCCCTTTGTACTAAGGATTCAGCAAATGAAAAGTGCTAATATAGTGATAAAAATGAAAAGGGCTATTATAAATGACTTAAAGATATTGTTATATTGGTTTGTATGAGCTTTGAAATTTCTACTTTGGTATTTTTGTCATCTTATTGTGATTTTGTAATCCTCAATTCAATTTTTGAAGGTGTTGACCATGCTTGTTCCTATCAGGAAAATGGAAAACTTGTGGGAACTGTTGTGAATGTATTCAATAGTGGAGCCAATGACCTACTACAAATTGTACTCGATTCATCTTTTGATATGCTTGACAAAAGTGGCAAGTCAAGATCAGCAGAAGATGCATCTGATCAGCTTGTTTTGGTACCTTTCGTTGAAGCCATTGTTCCAGATGTTGATATGAAAAAAAGAGAAATGCATATTACACCGCCCAAGGGACTCCTAGAATTAAATTTACGATTTGATGAGAGGTCTAAAAAAGAAAGGCGCCAACTTGTGAGCCATACTTTCCTAATGCATTACTACTAATTTGTTACTTTTAGGAGTTTTTATTGTCACTGAATATGTTTTTTTAGTTTTGTTCTTATTCCTGCTGCTATGTTACATGTCTCAGTATCTACCATTTAAAGGTGAATTGAGGCATAACTGTAACTCCCACACACAAAAAAAAATGGAACAATTATCTATCATTTAGATATGATTTTTGTACCTTTTTTTTCCATTTGTATGTAAGTCATTCTGGCAGACTTACATTATACCAACCCAAGTGGAATTTGATTTTCATAAGGTGGCATTCTGCTTTACACCTCAATATTTGTACTTGTATTATTTGGATTCTAAATTGCCTTCTTTGGAATAATTTCTTTGTTGTGATATCAATATTTGACTGGGTGCTCTTTGCCGTGGATAATTGATACAAATATTTAATTGGTTCTGGATAATTCACTTAATGCTGTCAGGAATGGAAAGAAAGGAAAAAGTTTCAAAAGCATCTCATAGCAGCCAAAAAGAAACTCATTGAAATGGAGCAAAAACATGTATTTCATGGATTTCAATATGGAGAGAAAGATCAATGGAGCTTGCTTAGTGATCAGATTGTTGGCGTAAACTCCAAATTGCTCCAGGAGGCTTTACAAAGTCTTGAGCAGCCAGCAAAGAGGCAAGTTAATATAACAACAAAAAAAAATGAAAGCCTGTTCCCACTAAGTGGAGTCAGCTGCATAAATTGAACAATCATTGTGTACTATCCAAGAGCAATTCTTATTTATTCAGCTAAGCCATTTAATTTTAGATCCTTTGTAATGGTTTCCCGGAGTCTTTCTTGGTCTATCTATACTTCTAATTAGTAGGCTATCCTCCATTTGATATTGGAGGCTCTATTGGTCTTCTTCTCAATGTCCAAACTATCTTAGACACAATTCTATCAATTTTTCCTGAATTGATGTCACTCCAACTTTCTATCATTTGTAAACTGGAGTTATTTTAAGTTTTGACAATTGACACCCTCATCCACCACCCCCACAAAAAGAAAAAAGAGAAATCATTGTTCTAGTTAATATGTGGCCCAGTGACATTTCATGGGTCGTTGAGGTACTCGATTTTGGACATCACTACCCATCCCTATTGATACTAAAATGATAGGACATATTAGCATCTTCTAATTTAATTATTCTCTTTGTTGTTTCTGAACTTTATGTAATTATCATTGACTTTTTCTAAGTTACCTTTTAGGCCCTTATAGTTTTACTAAATTCTTAAATAGGTTCTTATTGTTTAGCAGTTTTTAACAAAGCCCTTAAACTCTTAAAGATATTTAAATGAATCCTTACTCATTACAAACAACAACAACAAAGCCTTATACCACTAGTCACTAGGTGAGGTCGGCTACATGGTTCACATGACGCTATTTGGCATGGTTAAAAACCAAAGCTTCAGGAATGAATCCTTACTCACTAACAGTTGTTAAGACTCCATAAATTTTTGCTAAATTATAGGAAATTATTCGAATATTTATATAAACTATAGAATATATTTGACAAATACCACAATTGAATTAGTTCAAGTACTTTACCCGAGTTCTCAAATAGTTCCCTATAGTTTGGTAAAAATTAACTGTCATTTGCAGTTAGGGGACCTACTTAAAAATCTTTAAAAGTGTGAGAATTTTGTTAAAAATGATTAAATTAGTGGACTTATTTAAAAATTCAATAAAGCTATAAAGATCTACAAAATAATATAACTTTTTCTTTTAAATTTTTTTTTATCACCACTGCCTAGCCCTTTTTTATTGACAAAACAAAAATTCCTTTTGTTTATCCCTAGTTTCATTTGCCGGAATTTTCATTTGTGTTTCTTTAAAACTTTTTTAAATCAGATGGAAAGTTGCTGAGTTGGTCAGTGCCATAGAAGCGAAGCTTATAAATTCTATCCAAATACCAGAGGAATATTTCTTAAATGGAAGTGAAAATAAGTTTTTCAGAGATATGCAAGAGAAGGGAGCTGAGCTCATGTCTAAGGGCAAAATGGCTATTGTCTTTCTTTTGAATGAAGAAGAGCGTCAGGGGAGCATTTCTGACTCTAACATGATTGAAAATGAAGCAATTGACACTTCGGTACTTCACATGTTTCAAAAGGTACTACTGTGAAAATTTTGTAAAGGTTGTAAATTTGTGTTTTAATTATTTACTTTTGGTAAATATCCTTGTGATAAAGATTCATTGTTGTGAATATTTATTTGTTCCATGATCCATCAGATGGATTTTGTGTCTTAATTCAGTTACAACAGAACAATAATCTCTTCAACAAATACTCAAAGAGATCAGAAAAATGCCCAGTTAATGTTCTGTTCTTCTTGTTCATTTCCATTATTTTGAAGAGAATGTATTATCTTCTATTATATGTTTCTTCCTTTTTCTGCCTTAATGAAATAAGTAAAACTCCTTTGTGAGGTATTATCTGGTTAAGTACCTTTTGGAGTGACTATACTGAATAGTTTTTCTTCACCTATCGAATTTGCAATTTTTGCAGGTCAAAGATCGTGTTTCTGTGCCTTTAATTTTGGTTTCCTCAGCCCAGAAAATTCATTCTTTAAGAAATCTGTTTCGAAGCAACAATTACTTTGCATTTGACTCAGAAAAGGTTGACATCACACCAAGGATCTCCTTTTATATCATGTATTATCTCAATTAGATATGTACTTAAGTTTTTCGCTGTTGCATATGTCTTGTTCTATCCCAAATTACATGTACTTGAGGTTCAGAATTTTTGGTTGAAAGAAAACCTCATATGACTTCAGTTTCCAAATTACCTTGGCTTTCATCTTGATCTAACAATGTTTTGTTTTGTCTCATTGTCAATATTGTTTTATGAATAATATGCCATCCGTTCCTATTGGTTTAGTCTAGGGAAGTGTATAGGATGGAATATTTATTGGTCATTGCTTGTTAACTGAAAATTTCAATACTGCATTGCAGTAACGTTAGACTTCTTATGGTATTTACCTTTAAAGATATCATTAAGTCTACCATGAACCATACTATCTTACACTGGAAAACTGAATTGATGGTCCATCTGTTTTAACCAGTAACGTTTAACTTATGGTATTTCAAAATTGGCTTTTTGCATAATTCCATGTTTTAACCCTCTTTCAGGTATGGTTTTTGGAGGAAGAGAAGCTGCCAGTAGTTAGCAGTTTGCCGGAGGGACAGAACAAATATAAGATTTTAATGAAATCACCTTGGGAAATACTCCAATCTCCAGTTGGATCTGGAGGCCTTATTAGCTTGTTTTCAAAACATAGCATTGTAGATAATCTTATTGACATGGGTGTTGAGTACATTGAGGTTAGATTGTTTTATTCCTTTTCTCTATAAATTGAGATTGATACAGATTATACATTTATACTTGTTAAGATGTAATGCATAACTCTGAATAAAACAGAGCAACGACATTTTTGTTAGGTTTTTTAGTTGCTGATTTGATGCATCTACTTTTACTGTTGACTCATTGTTGCAGCTATAGAGAAAGTTTATCCAAAATAACTATATTTATTCTCCATTGCTTAATGGCATATACTTTCCCTGATTCATTTGTGCTGTATATTCTTGCAGTTTTGCTGCCCAAGTGAAAGAACGGCCGGTGGAAACTCTCTACTTTTTGGGTTGATTAATTCACGGGAAGCCAAAATTGGGATACAAATTTCCCCAAAAATCACTGATTTGGAAGAAAATTTTGACATGATATTCTCGATGGACTTTGTAAAGAAGTTAACGAAGCAAAGCAACAAACTCCAATTTGATGCAATCCCAAAGGCACATTCCTTTGTTGAGAAAGTTGACAAAGAATGGGTTACTGTCACCTCGTCCACCCCCAATTCATATGAGCTCTCTTGTAGTATACATGATTCCTTAAACGCATGTTCATTGGATAAGGTTTGTATAGTGGAGGTTACAGAATAATCCAATAAATTATATTGATTGAGAGGGAATACTCATGTATTAGATGACAGGCCCAATAGATTGTTTAGTGTTAGTACTTCGTCATACTCATTTATGAGAGGGAAAGAAATAACAAAAACCCAACAAACAAAAAAGATGGCCATATATATGATGTATCGTGTATGATATTGCTTTAAGCTGTGGAATTTTTTGTGTAGACACGAGATTCAACCATATTTTATGATTGAGATTTACCATTTGGGCTGGATATGATTTTCAGTCATTGGTGGTGTAATTTTCCGGTCAAATACATGTTTTTTTTTATAATAATTTTGAAGCTTACTTTTAATGTTTATTGATCAAGCTAAGCTTTCAAGTATTTCCACGGAAGATGGTGGATACATGTAAAGGTATTGTAATGTCCAAAGTAATTGGATGAATCAACAGAATAATAGTAAATGAAAATTGAAAAGCATTTAGTTATACATGGTGACTCTTTAGGTGCTTTGTTTATAGGACTCCGACGTGAATAAGTCACAATTATAACATCAAAGTATAGTCATGTGGTAATCTTTGTAAAGTGTGGGTTTCTTAACCCTTAAATATTATGGAACCCCTAAGGTGGGGTGTAAATAAGTGTTAAGAATCCTCTAATGGCGTATGGAGCAGCATATACGTGCGGGTTTAGGTGGAATGAGCTTTACATAAAGGTGTTCACCAATTGGGTTTCCAAGAGTTTTACATAAAACAATATTAACCACTCTGATTAATCAGATTTTGTGGCAAAAATTATAAAATTCATAAATATTTTACGCAATTAGATCAATAACATTTAACTCAAAAAAAAAATATACACACATAAAAGGATAGACTATTCTAATAAAACATGCTTCCCCTTAGACCATTAGGTTTCGAAAATATAATATATTTTGACTAATTTAATAACTTATATTAAAAACTTTACAAACAATTAGATTAATTAGTTTAATGTTCTGTTTTATTAATTACTCAATGCTCAATATGTTTTTAACCCACAATCACAATTTTTTTTCAAAGCTAAAATCATTTGTTTTCATATAAAAGCTAAAATTAAATATTCGAAGAAAGTTATAAATTCGTTTAATAATTTTTTTTTCTTTTTTTCACTTTAAACAAGTTTTTGTTCGTTGAGATAAGTAGAGGCAGAGACACCTTTCTTTGCAACGCAAACGCAACTAGCAACGCTTTGATTTCAGCCTCATCCACAGCGAGTAAGAAAGGAAGTAAGCAACGCTGATTTGATTTTCCTTGTTTTGCTTGCAGTACTTCAATCGCTTCTTCTACAAATGTCAATGAACTTACTTTCTGCATTTTCATAGTTGTAAAATATGGATATTTAGTTGTTTCTTAATATGATATGATTCTGTGTTATTCCTCATTTTCACTTGCTCTCTGTTTATTTTGTTAACTGCCCACTTGTGTTTGTGGATCTGACTTTTATTTATTTGTTTATTTATTCCTTGTATGATACTTTGTTTGCCCATTCCATTATGCTTCACATTTTGTTGCGTTTTACTTTTGCAGTATATTTGATTTTGCTCACAAACTGTTTGATGTGAGTTCTGAAACATGGGGAGCCACAAACAAATTGTGATTTCAGCCTCCTTGCTTTCGTTCTCAGTTGTTTATCAGACCACATATATGATCAATATTATTAATGAAAATGTTCATAACAAATTCTTTTGACGTACCCCCCTTGCTTTCGTTCTCAATTGTTTATTAGACCACATATATGATCATATGACACAGTATATGCCTAGAGTTTCTCGTAGGCTAAGCTCTATGTTGTCGATTCCATATGAAGTTATACATAACATATCAAAATTATCATTGTTATTGAGGGGATTTAATTACTTTATCCTAATATTGAATTTTATGAATGGAGAGAATTTGATTACTCTATTCAGACTAACAAATTTTACAAATGAAGGGAATTCAATTGAAGCAATTGAGTGAGTTTCCTAGGATTTTCAAATGTACCATTCAAATACACACCTAGATTTTTGTTTAATGAATTTAGTTGCCTCTTTTTGCAACATTTTGCATATCCATTGTGACAGTGTTCACAGAGCAAGGAATCTGAAAAATATGCTAGCTGTAGCTGCATATTCAAGCCAAGAGTTGATGATTTCTTGTAGAGTGATCATGGCATCATTATAAGTATTTTCCACTGTTCAGTTGATAGAATTGACTTCAAATTTGAATTATCATAGCTTCCATTTAGCACAATAAGTCAAGTTGTTTTGAACTAGTTGCATGATTTGTAAAATATTTTCTGAGATGCAACAAATTGTGTTAAGTGCATGTTGTAATGGAATTGTTATACATAGACATAGGATAAACTTCTTCTCTGCATGTCTTCTGGGATTTTCTAAGAAGAAAATTTCTGTAGCGTAAAATTGAATTAGGAACTCTACCAAACCCAAGGTTGATCCTAGTTTACACAGAAATTGAAGATCCTCCTTCTATACGACTTTCTTTATCTTTTCTTTGTTTCTTTGCACCTTCTTAGGTTGAAATTTTGCACTCCTTTTTCTGTTGTAATCTTTCTTTGTTCTCTATAGTAGTATTTCTTTCTTTTATACCTTCTCCCTCCCATCATTTAGGTTTCCAATTTTAATTTTTCTGCTAACAAGGTTCCTATAAATGTTTATATTTAAAACTTGCCATCCTATGCAGGAAAGTAGGTAGTGGATATTGATAGAAACAAATGAGATCTGAAGCCTTCCAAACAGCTAACATTTATCGCCTTCTTCTCAAGGCGGTCAAGAAACATATTGAGAAGGAAGAGAACAAGAAACATTTTATAGAATTTGTAACCTCAGAGTTCCGTAACAACCGAAATTTGTCTGACAATGTGGCTATCCAACAGAAAATAAAGCTTGCTCGTGATTATACTTTTCTTCTTAACAGTGTACACCATCACAAGGTATTGCTCTCTGCTGCATTTTTCCTTCAAAATTCAAATAGTCGTTTTGTTTGTGCCTGTGGGTAAGAAGTTTGATTGAACAGTTATTATTGGTCAAATGAGATTTACACAAACTCGGTTAGTTAAAAACAAGGTGTCAACACTCAACAGCTTTAGTTAAGGTATGTATATAGTTAAATTAAAATAAGCACAGAAGAGGATGTGGTTTTTTACTAGTGTTCAGCATCACCAAGGTGTGGCTGAGCCTGGAGAAATCCTCTGCAGATTGTGTCCTATCATTGATATAATTATTTTTACTCATTTTATGCCTCTGAATAAATATATTTTCAAGAAAAGCTACGTTTTGTCCATCTGGCTTTTTGACCATGCATCGTTGTTGACAATTTTGCAGGATTTACTTTTTTCGTACAATATTGCCGTGGATAGGTCAGATGAAGTAAAAAGGACTCTTGGAAAATCTGCTTCTAGTGTTGGTCTTCAGCTTCCTGAGGTTTATCAGCCATAATGATTGTTAGTGTTAATTTTTGCATGCACGGAACATGCCTTTGTACTACACTGTAGATTTTGGTGGGGTGACTGTTTCTTCTGAATGAAAAAAAAAATGGTTTCATAGCTTTTTATCCAGAACAAAAAATCTTAACGAAGAAAAAGAGGAATGGGATTCAGTGCTGATGAATAAATTATATCAAATTATATCATTCACTCATTAGTTCTTTTCTTTCTAATAACAAAATCTATTATACGAGTGTAATAGATATATTTCCTTCAAATTAAGTGCATGTCTTTCAAGGTTTCAAATTTTGAATTGCTTCTACGGATGTTTGCAATTCAAGTTCAGGTGTTGGCTTAGCTTGTTGCCTTTTGGAATTTTATGGAAAGCTTGGCGAACTCCATCTAATAAATGTCTATTGATACATTTCGGCTCAATTTGAATAGCTTCTAACCTATGAGAATTTTTTAAATGTAAAACTATTTTAAGGTAAGAATGTTAAGCTCTATTAACTTTTTATTTTTTAAGAATTTGTGGCATATAAGATGATTTTAGTTTATATGAGAAGTTTATTTTATATTATTATTCTAATATGTTATTTCTCCCCTCTTATAACGTTTATTAAAAAAATTATTTTTGCTTTAAAATAGCTGATTCCTGTTGTTACATTACCATTTTGAATTAATTTTTGGTTGTTAGCACTTGAGCTTTGTAGAAAATGTAAGTTTTGGGTCTCAAGTAAATTTATTGAAAGTATTTTTTAATGTAAAAGTGGTTATATATATAATGCGGAAAAATTTATTTATACAGAATTCGTATCCTCTACGGGAGAACATACTTACATAATTAGAATTTGAACTCAGACATCTGGTTAAATAGACTAATCTCATGCTGGTGGGATACTTTTTTGTATGGATCACAGGTATTTTTCAAGAGAGATTCAGTTCAAGTCTTGTGGAATTACTATGAACGGAAAACTCTCCTTCTGAGTATTTAATGTAGTTAGATACTTAAGATTTGAACTCCAAATCTCTAGTTAAGCTAGAATAATCCTATTTTAATTGATTTACACATTTGGTGGCAGTCCGGATGTTTGGGTTTAATTCTGTCATTGAGCATTTAACTTTTTTTTAGAAATAATCCCTTTTTATTGCTTTCTGGAAACTGTAAAATATATTTGTTCTTAAAGTAAATTAATTTCAACACGCATGGTTCAAATTATAGTATTAACCAACTTATAAGAAATATTGATGAACGTCATTTTTTTTTTGTGACCTTATAGAGAAGAATGGAATATACCCTCGTAGTCATGTAATAAAATATATTTTTTCGTGATCGGCATTATGATTTTTTGCACATTAAAGATAAAATAAAAATTACAGAATTAAAGAAGCTAAGGATTGTCGGAGTTTTCATTTTTCTTATCAGTTTAATTGTCGTACGTGACCAGTGTAAACATTTTTTACACGTCAATCAATTAAGAATCACCATTAGTATTTAAGGTAGTTACTATAAAACTCAAGTAAAGTTTATTTTTTCTTTTCTTTTTTAACTTGGATTTTGTTCACATACATTTCAGAGTCAGACTTAGTCGATTTAACATTTAAATAAATTTATAGATTTAGGCATTATGTATAAAGTTTAAGATAATAAAGGAAAGGGTGCAATATATTTGAAAAAAATCATATTAATATTAATATATAATCAGAGATGAGTATTTTTTTATCACTTATTGTAAACAAAAATGTGTTTTAAATGTTGATAATATAATTTATTTTATTACTAACAAAATTATAAAATATAATACATTTATGTAATTGTCTCATTGTATATCAAATAACAAAATAATTTTTTTTTAACTAATCTTAGAATTTTCATATTTTTCTATATCTGACTTTTTTAGGATAGTAACAACTGCTTTAATAAAAATAAAAAGTTTTTTTAGCATATAAAACTAAATAATAAATACTTGCGCGATATTATTAAATTTGTTAGAAACAGTGTAAGGGTTTTTTTAATAGGGATTGGGCCAGAGTGTTGTGAATGAGAAGAGTTCAGGAGTGGCAAAGAATATGACTTGCCTCAGAGAACAAACAATTGACAACTCCTAAGAAGTTGCCTGTTGGGAAGGTATTTACAGTTAAACAAACCTTAAAAATAAGAGACAGGTAAGAATCATACATATTTTAATGTATAAGTATGATTGTGAAGCATCATCTTTACAGGCCTGCATGGAGCTTTTTAGCTAACTAGCAGCCTTGTCAAGAAAAGAACCCAACCTTCTGTTTTATCCATTTCTCATATAGATAAGAACTCTCATTTGTACCAAAGATATGCACCTCCTGGTCCTTGGATTTATAGACTTCCCTTCACTGCTTTTTAGGTTCCTGAAATCCCCTAGTACTTTTCTTGTTCAAAACAGCTTTTTCCTTATCCAAAAAACAAACAGCAACACAGATGGCTAAGGAGCAAATGAAGCCTATTGCCACTCTTCTTTTGGGGCTGAACTTCTGCATGTATGCCATAGTTTTGGGCATTGGTGGATGGGCCATGAACAGAGCAATAGATCATGGTTTTATTATAGGTATGAAAATTTAAAATGTCCAAATGTCCCTATGTTTCCTCTCATAGTCTCATGTAACCAATCATTTTCTTTGTGTTTCTTCAGCTTGCTTATGTTGTTGAGAAACTATGCACTATGCAGGTCCAGAATTAAAACTACCGGCACACTTTTCACCCTTGTTCTTCCCAATGGGAAATGCATCCACTGGATTCTTTGTCACATTTGCTTTGCTTGCTGGAGTGGTTGGTGCTGCATCAGCAATTTCAGGAATCAATCATATCCAGTCATGGACTGCTGAGAGCTTGCCATCTGCAGCTTCAGTTGCTACAATGGCTTGGACTCTTACACTCCTGGCCATGGGGTAATCTTTTCTCTATGATTTCTATTTTCTATTCTTATCCCCTCCAAAACAATAATTTTGCGGTATTATTTTACTTACCTAACTATAATTAAATTAATGCAGCTTTGCCTGGAAAGAGATTGAGCTTCATATCAGAAATGCACGCCTGGTAAGACAGGAAGATTCATTTACTTTCTTAATAACTTTCTTGTAGTATATTTTCAAGTGTCAGACCTATGGAATGTCCAATTTTGCAGAAAACCATGGAGGCTTTTATAATTATACTTTCAGCTACACAGCTTTTCTACATAGTTGCTATTCACAGTGCTGCTGCGTATAGAAGAAAAACTTGAAGGTTGAAGGAATTTTTTTTTTGTTGGCCAAGAAGGATTGTATTGGTGTGCTTGTATTTTTCTCTCCCTCTCTTGCTTTTTTTTTTTCTCTTTGGTTTATGTATTTTTTCTGTCGGTCCAATCAAGACTTTTAATTCATATAAGTTAAAGGAGAATTAGCATTGTGGTGTGATTTGAATGATTGGAATTTGGATTTGTATGAATCAAGAATGTCATTTACAAGAGCAATAAAGGAGAACACTATCTTTACTTTTCTATTTTTTTTTTTCCTCCAACTTTCTTAGGAGTAAGCTGTGAGCATTGATCATGACAGGGACATCAGGCTGCATAGCCTTGATAAGCATTTATAAGTCTTTAAGGAACAAGGGGTACAATAAAACCCAAACATTTTCACACAAAGACCATGTATGCAAAGTCAAGCAGCTTTTTAGATCTTTTTAAAAGGATATACTTACTAGAAAAGCAATTCACACACAGTAATTACGAAATCTTCACTTGGTATCCACAGGATGGTCTAGAGCAAAAAAACATGACAGAATAATCTTTGAACCATAACCTTGACAAGAAAAACCAAATATCAAAGAAGGACATTTCCATGACCAGGGCAAGAACAAAGTTTCATCAGTCTACTATGAAGTTCTCATGGTGATAGCTAACTAAGGACATTTGAACAGGGACACATCCGAGGTATGATTGCATCATAAGTTAGAACACGAAGAATCCTGCTTCGTTATGGTTCTGGTAGTTACTCTGATTAAAGATAAACCGTAAAGTTACACCCAAAGAGCGCTGCACTGCAAACACTGTTGTATGTGCTTTATGCATGAGAATCATGCATTAGATGATAAAGATCAAAGTGAATTTTCTTAAGGAAGTTTCTAGGTCTCATTGCTGCTCTACATTAATTAGAAAGGGTGAAATAAACAGCATTATGACCAATTCCATGTCACAGAATTAATAAATCAGTTTAAAAGACTGTAATTGTTGCTAGCACAATAACTACAAACAAATCCCACTGTAATGTAAACAAAAGTTGTATGGATTACACAGTTTGGCCTGGTTGCCTGCTATATTTTTTAAAAGCTTAAAGGAGAGAATCTAAATCAAAATATCACAAAATTCTTCTAAATCTTCACAAGTTTGACCCATCAGTTGAGATACTCACGCTTGATGCTTGTATCTTGTATCTCTGCAAGAAAAACAGAGGGAAGATGTTGTCAAACATAACTTAATTTGCAAGTTTAAAATGTATAATTGTATACTGATACAGCAATATACTACTACAATAATCCCCAAAATGAGCATTATTAGAACGAATAATACAACTTAAAAAACCAATTGATACCACATGAAGAACTAAGAAGTACATCTTAATTACTTAAATCCGTATCCAAAAGGCATGAATATTTGATAACGCTCAGACTAAGTTGAACTTGAATAATAACAGAGTATGACCTTCAGAATGATATGCATACACTGCTAGTTATAGAAGAATCACACCCTCCCATTGTGCTCATGAATCTCATGAACAAGACAGTGTCAGCAATAATAAAAGAAGAAAATCAGATGAAGAAAATAAAATTACAAGACAATTGGAGAATAAGAGATCCTCCATAACAAAGAATTTGGAAAATGAATAACAGAAAAAGACAAATCACTAATGGAGCAAAGTTATCTAACCACTGTGTATGTTACAGAAATCCCCTTAAAAGACCATGTGTTTAAAACCAAATTGAAGCTAATTGCCTAATCACATTCCAAAACAGCTGCTCAGCCAAGCATATCTCGTAAAAAATATGAGCTTTGTGCTCTTCCCAAATGACCAAATATAATAGCATGGATTGATAGTCACAAAAATTTAGCATCCTCATTTGTATTGAAACCATTAAAGCTAGTATCTACAAATTGGTCCAAAGACCCATGACACACCCGCATTCACCAAAGACAAACAAGCAATAAATAGTGAAAGAAAACACCACCAAACTTCCTTCTAATAGTTTAAAAGTCACAAAGCGCAAATTACCAAACCAATTAGAAAAATTGCAAAACTAAAGCTAAAAACAACCATAAGCAAGCATACATGAGGGTAGCAAATTTATGTAAACGCAACCTTTTAAGTTGAAAGAGAATCCACACAAACATGATTTTACAAGGTAAAATAACTTCAAAGGAAAAACCTGAAATTATCTATTTGAACTTGACAGAACTTCAAACAATCCACAGCAACTCAACCAGGAGGTCTTTTGCACCAAATCTGGAGCCAATGCTACATGAGGCTGCAAATTAATTTAGCAAAGAAAAATATATTTAAAATTAGTTTTTCACAAAAATTTACCAATCATAATTGTGAGATGAAAAACTTGTAATGTATATGTGAGAAAATGTAAAACCTGATTTTCAGAACGTTTTGCAGTCTTACAATCCTTAATGTGTTCTGCACCATTGGTAAATTTAGTGAAAGGACTAGCAGACAGTGAAGTTAACATTTTACTATCACATTCCTTTGGCTTAGGCTCCTCCACACTTGACATTGTCACATTCTCATTGGTTAAGGAATATGCGTTATCCTCATTTATCTTCATTGCGACATTGGTCACTTCTACAGGATGGACTACTGACTTCTCTAGTAACACACTTCCAGTGTCACTCTTTTCCACCTCAGACACAGAAGCCATGTCAGTAACTAAATTAACAGAAGAGTCAGCAGCTGAATTAACAGTCTCCTCAGCTGGTGCCATTTCAGTAATCAAAGTCATTTTGGAAGGGGAAGAATCAATGGAGTTAACAAACTCATGACTTGCAATTGCCTCTTCAACTGAATTACAATTCCCATCCTCTGAGTTCTTCTCAGCGAGGGATTCACCCTTTGAAGTATCGCCACCATTCCCATTCTCATAACATAATTCTTTTGAAGTATCATTAGGGACTTCTTCCAGGGTCTCGACATCCGAAGCACACGGTTGAGTAGCTGATGGTCTCTCTTCCAGATCTTCACTTCCATCATTGAATGGATTACGATGGTCACCATGTTCATGAAATGCAGGAGAATTACCCTCACCACGATCACTTCCTTTCCCATCTCGTGACTTCAAACCATCGTTTCCTATTATTTACACAATCAATCAAGCTATTATCAATTAAAACAACCAAATTAACAAATACCAGTGTACCCAACTCAACTACCCCAACCACAATGAATCACAGTTGCATATTCCCAATCAAAGTAAAACAAAACAAGAATAATTAACAGAACCCCATCTACCCAAATAGAAAAAAAGACCCAAAAAAAAAATAGATATAATGCACAACTGAAAAGGACCCATCTATGATTAATTGCCAGATGCACATGCATTTGAGTGAAAAATGGTACCTTGGGGGTTGTTGGTTGATGGGTTGATGTTGTTTTCCTTTGCCTTCTTTTTCCTGGCAGCTTTTCTCTTCCTAGCACCTGGAGGCATGGTGTGGAGAGTGAAATGGGATGGTGGGCTGCTATGCTACCCCTCACTATTCAGTGGGGACAATGAACACAAACCAAATCTACAGAGATTGAAAGTGAACTGCTAATAGCTATGTATGTATGAATGTTTCTCTTGTGCTCTGAATATATATTGTATGTAATGCAGTGACACAGCAAAGAGAATTATTAGGCTTGTGAAAAGCCTGTCATGTCATTGTCATGTTCAAGCTTCCCACCGAGAAAAGTTTCAAACTTTCAAATTTGTTTTTATGGTAATAATTAATTCAAATCACAATTTACCTTTTCTGGATCTGCTTTTGGATTTTCATAGGTTTTCTTTTTATTGTGTTTATTTATTTACTTTACTGGATTTAATTGGTTAATTTTTTATGAACAACACCTTTCAGAAGCGGATACCATTTTAAGGAAAATAATATTCTAAAACGCGTAAATAACTAACTATTAATAATGTAAAATTTAGAGCAACGTCTTCTTAATTTCAAATGGCCCTTTTTATATGCTATAAATTATTGTAAAAAGTGATTTCTGTAGATACAAACTTTATATGTTTGAATTTAAAAATTATTTATATTATACTAAATTTTATATTTATTTTTATTAGAAATATATTGACTCGTTAATTTCTACTATTTACATTAGTTCACATTCTTGATGTCGTAATTTGGGAAGATTCAAAATTAAGACAACATAATTATCAGTGGAGGAAAAGAAATGTGTAATTATTGATTTATTATTATTATTAAGGACAAAGTTGAGAAACTCAATTATTTTCATTAATAAAAAAATCAAATGCTCTCTCTCTTTTGCAATAATATATGATTATAACTTGTATATTAATAAATATAAATATATTAAAAATTCAAAGAGCAAATAAATAAATGTATTTGACAAAAAAAAAAAGTTAACCTGATAAAATAGTAGATTAGTAAAATTTATTTTAAATAATTAAGAAAATGAAAAATAAATAAATATGAATGTTAAAAAAATTGACTTTCAAAATCACACATGTATAACAAATAATGTGTGACTAGAAGTTAAGGTTCAAAATGGAAATTATACTGTTATTAGTATTTCATTCGATCATTCGAATAATATTTTTTATAAGACTTTTTTTTAAAAAAAATGACTCAATTACTCAATAACCTTTTCCTGTCAATATTTAATAAATGTAATAAATTATTTCCTTTTTGTAAAATTTAACTAATTATAATTCATAAAAATTGGGAAAAAAATAATGTAGTTAGCAACCTTATATTTACCTTAAATTTATATGCTTTTTTTTTTCAAAATTATCTTAATATTAATGAGGCATGTTCTTGTTCTTTTTCAATGATTTGTATTAATTTTAATTCTTTTAATCTCTTTTATGAGTAACATATTTATTGCTTTAATATTCATCTTGGATAGTTTTGAAAGATAGCCATCAATTAATAGGCAAACTTTATATGTATGGAGTCTTGTTAGATTTCCAAATCAAAGACGTCAATATGACATAGTATTTACTTAATATAACATTTTTAAAGGCTTGACTTGACTTTTTAAAATTTTGGGCATATCTAAAAAGTTTAATTTGTAATAAAAACCTATCAAATAAGATTATAACCTTATTTCTAAATAGATTAGTGAACTTTGTTGATCTTTACATCCTAAAAGATTAAATATCTAACTGTTAGTCTTGAGATATATTTCATATAAGTTGTGATTTTGGATTACTATACAATCAACAACAAACCCTATAAACTAACACAAATATTTTCAACGTATTTTATTTTTATTATCATATTTTTTAAGGAAACTTTTTAAAAAATTACTCATCCCAAAATTTCTTTAAGTATACTTAACCTTAAAAATCTTAAATAATGAACTGTCATTAAAAATATGTATCATGTTAATATCAATCTAGTATTAATTAATTTTTTTGAATTTATCATCAATTGTATAATTTATAAATCCTTCCCTTTTTTAGTGAATATTCAGTTCATTTATGTGTTCTTCTTATTGGAGAATTTCCCCTTATCCATGCCCTATTTATTTTGAATTGACTATCATTAATAATATGCACCTAGGATATCGAATGCTCATAAGCTTCTACTTGGGCCTGTCTTTAAACCATGTCCTATTACTAGAGATCTTATTTTGATATAATTTTATATTGTTTGATTGCTTTCAGATCAAAAAGTATACTCATAATTCATAAATCATAACAAGTTTTTTTTTCTTGTTTTAATCACTTTTCACTCTTGCTGGTGTCTAAGATGTGACATTTATTCTTTTGTAATTTTGCTAACAAAGGAGGAGAAAAAGATTAAACAAAAAAAAAGAGTAGTTTCATTTTTAATGTTATTAATTTGACATTTTTAAATAACATTAGTAATTTAATCTTTTAATTATTTATTTTAATTTTTATCCTTTTTTGTTTCAATTTAATATTTTTTTGCTAAGATAATAATCTCAAAGGTGATAAAAATTATCATAATCAACAACAAACTAACATATATAACATAAACTATCATAATTGATAAAAATAAATAAATTTTAAATAAAAAGTAACAAAGAGTTCAAATAAATAAAAATAAAAAAACTAAATAAAATTAAAAAGAAAATAATTTTTTTTAAAAATTACATTAGATAGAAAAAACCATTAATTCACTATATAGTATCACCTTATTTCTTAAATCTCAATTAGTCTTTAAACTAATGAAATGATACACATGGTTCTTAAAGTATTGAATATCTATAATTTTATTTTAGTGTTTGGATTGGTGTATTTTACTAATACTAATCTGAAGAATTTTTTTTTTCAATACTTAAAAGATTATATAACATAATTTCTAATACCCTAAGGATATATTTAAAAGAGAGAGTGATATATCATTACCAAATTGATGGTTTATTAGATATATGGTTTATTCTTATTACATATTACACATACGGTTTTGGGATTTACAGAAGAAAAAAGAGGGGAAAAGAGTGACATAATTCAAGTTGACAACGTTGAGCTGAGCTGGGGTTCTCAGATAACATTCGTTGGATCTGATTTCATACTTTGTTTGTTGTCTATCTTTTATATTCTGAGAACTAAGAACAGAGAGCTGAAAGAAACTGCCATGGACGCTCTGAGGAAACAAGCCAGCAAGCTCAGAGAGCAAGTTGCCAAACAGCAACAGGTTTGCTCTCACTTCCCTTCAAGTTTGTCTTTTTATGTGTTGTCACTTCAAGTACCGTGTTTCTCTTCTCAAATTCGCATATGGGTACCCCAAATTCCCAAAATTTGGCGATCACTTTTGACGTTTTAGTTCTTCTTTCGTTGTTCTGAAATGCAATTGAAAATGGGGGGTAGTTTGACTAATGTTATGGCTTTTTTTAAGTGGAGATGCTCATTTTCTTAAGCAAGATGTTGAATTATTATTTCCCTGGTTGTGTTTGGCACATTCTTGTGGATCAACCAACCATAGTGTTTTATTAGTTTAGATTTACACTTTCATAGTAACAGGGAAAAGTACTGTTTTCCAATTGCTAGTTTGTAATCTTTGTCAGTGTACTTGTTATTCAGGCAGTAATAAAGCAGTTCAGCAGTAGTGGTTATGAGAGTTCAGATGTTGTGGTCATCGATGAGGTCGAAATGCAGAGGCACCACCAGCTGGAAAAGCTGTACAGGGCCACACGTGCAGGGAAGGTATGCAATTTCTCTTTGTGTTTAGATTAATTGTTAGCTTTGCTATGTTTGAGCAACAAGGAATTTCCTACTTCATATTAACTCAAAATAGAATGTTATATGCTTATTAGGGAAGTCTATTCAATGTTCATGCATGGTGAGTGACATTATTGTGCTTGGCAGATTTATGGACTCACATTTTTTCTTACCTTTTTTTGCAACAACTTTTAAATCCATTTCATGTGTACCTCTGGTACTCAATTGCTATTATATATATAAATATACTTATCTTTGCCGATCAAAAAAAAAAAATCCATTTCATGTCAAGCTTGGATCTGGCAGTTTGTAAAGGGGTTTTGGAAAAGAAGGGTTGGGGGTAGTTATCCTGAATGATTTTCTTAGTGGCTGCTGTCATTACCCCAAACATTGATATCCTACATTTAACCTTATATCTCTTGGAATACATGTTAGTTATGGAAGGTCTATTAATCAGCTTTACCTTAAGTGATGTAGTGAGAGATGGGGAATGTATAAATTAACCTGGGGGTGGAGTTAACTTAAACATGGCTGTGCAGCCTTTCTGAACCACAGTTGTAGTAGTTGTCATATAACATTCATAAAAGAATTTTATCTTAAATGATTTGTCTTTTTGTGGTGGTTCTGTATATTGATGTGCGTAAAACTGTCTTCTGATCCAGGACTTCCAGAAAGAAATTGTTAAAGCAGCAGAAACATTTACAGCTATAGGTTATAAGCATATTGAAACAGGTGAAAATTAGCTTTTGTTTCTTTTTTCCTGCAAATTCAGTTTACCTTGACAAGTCTTGATAGCATGTGTCCAGGAATGAGAAGCACCTGAAAGTTTTGTTTATTGACTTATGATTTGATTAAATCCTCATAAACAATACCCATGGTAGACAGGAACGAAACTTTCTGAGGATTGCTGTAAATATGGAGCAGAGAACAACAGTGACAACATATTATCTAAGGCTGCATCAGTATATGGTGATGCCCGCAAGCATGTGGAAAAGGAGCACGAAGAATTAAATCGGCTTTTATCTACACAGGTGGACTTTTCATATGTTGTTCAGGTGTACAAGTTCAAAACGAGATTATATTAGTTTTATCTCCTAGCCACATCTTAATTTATATGAGTATTCCTAGCTGTGTACTGGTGTTACATATCACTCTGCTTTTTCCCCATTAAGTCAGTTTTTTAACTACAGTCTTGAAAAGTTTTAAGTTGTAATTTCATAAAACTCTATTTTCCAGATACAAATGATTTAGTTTAAATATTGTCAATTGATATTTACCGGACTATACTACAATTTCTAGGGCATTCTTTGTAAGCAATCACTGTCATGTTTTTTCTATTGTACAGTAATCATATTGAAGAGTCTACTGGAAAATAAAGTAAGATGAAGTCCTAAAATGACCAAATTTTGTGTTCTAATTGTCAAGTGAATGATTAGCTGAGTAAGTAGTTGTTTAAAAAAGTTGATAAAGAATTGGTGCTTAGAATATGAAACAGTAATAGAATCTTTTCAATGACCTACAGAGGAGTTTAAAATCTCCATGTTGCTATTTTAACTATCTTTTTCAGTACATAGTGTTCCTTGACCTTATCATGAGGCTGGATTTAGATATTCTAATTCATAAATAGCCATATTCTGTTACTGTTTGTGTATGATATGCATGGGCGACCAGGTCACCATTTCAATATGACTTTGCATGACCTTTTCTGTGTGAAATTTAGTTTTAGTTCAGATGAACAAGACACTAATGTTTAAAAAAACTCTGATGTGGATCTCTAGATTATGAGTATCAAACTGATCATGCTACATAGCAGATAGTTTGGAAGATAGAATACAGCCAATTTGCTTATACAACTTTTTTTTATATGTTAAAGTAAATTATACTGATATCTCTTAAGGTTATTAAATATTGCATTGACCTCCTACTTTCAAGCCATACATAGCCCCCAATTTTTAATTTTGATCAAACATGTGCCAGTCTTGAAACCCTTCAGAAAAGGTGAAAATCTAAGTAACATTTGTATGTTTTGATACTACAGAGGAAGTCTATATGACATTTGGAATCCTAAAGGGAGGTCAATGTAATTTATTATTTGCATTATCTTTAAATGTATAAGGAAAGAAACATGAATCCAATAGTTTCAATTTCCAGGTATTGGATCCTTTGAGACAAATGATCAATGGTGTTCCTTTGGAGGATGCTCGCCATCTTGCTCAACGATATAGTCGGATGAGACAAGAAGCAGAAGCACAAGTAAGTCAAAGTTTAGAATGGATTCGTAGTTCTGCTCTTGGATCAACCTGTAACTTAATTGTGATTTGAACTCTGTATCTCATTCTCATATATGGGATGGAATGAATAGTGAAGTTTAGGATTCATGTTTTGTTTGATGCATGGTAAACCAGAAAGGCAGAAACAATATATGTTGAAATTATTGATAAAGAAAGACTCCAGACAGCTGTTACATGATAACAATGTTGATAGAGCTTGAGAAGTTGAGCCCAAAGAAGGTATGGGCAGGTGCTGGGTCAATTAGGCCATGGACCAAAAATATGGGAGTTTATTCAAGAAGGAAAGAGTGGACACTATAGGAATCAAATATGAGAGGAGGTTGTTATGTTGATTGTTGAGTGGATGCAGTTGTGTTAGAAATAGCTTTTATGAGAGGTTGTTGTGGTGGACTGCATTTTGGGAATCTTTCAGTCATTGGCTTGGGCTCACAGCTTTGGGAGCTGAGAGATACTTTTCTTTGCCTTTTCCATTTTGCTTTGCTTTCCATGCTGTCACAGATTGTCATTTCTCTTCTTTTTTTTTCTGATGAATTGAAGACTACCATTTTTATAACGTGGTTCTTATCCTTTTATTTTTGGTGAATCCATGGTTCTTATCTATTACATATTTACATTCACTTCAGAGTTTGGTGTTCTTACTTGTTTCTTCTTAATCATATAACTCGGAATGGTTTTAAAATTCAATCAGAGAGAGGAGATTGCTAGAAGACAAGCACGGGTTCGGGAAGCTCCAACTGCTGAACAGGTTGCCAAACTGCATGCTGCGGAAGCAAGGATGCAGGAGCTGAAAGCAAACATGGCAGTTCTAGGTAAAGAAGCTGCAGCAGCATTGGCTGCTGTTGAAGCACAACAGCAGAGACTTACTTTTCAAAGGCTTGTTGCCATGGTATGATAACACTGATTTTTTTTGTGTACCTTTATGCCAAACTTGTAATTGTTTTTCTCTTTCCATCCCAAAATTATTGGTGTTTAGTCTTTTCTTTTTATTCCAAAACTATTGAATGTACTCATATTTTAAATAATTATATTAGATCTTTAAGAGGAATATTGTACTTACAGCCTATTTAACGACCACTTCAACAAACAGTGAACCACATTTATATCCTGTATTAATTAAGGGTATTATAGACTAAGTAAATTAATATTTTACACTTATTTTACACTTATTTTATCCTAACCTTAAACATCAATAGTTTTGGAATGGAGGGAGTAGAATTTATATATAGTCTGTGCTTATAATTTTATAGGTTGAAGGAGAAAAGACTTTTCATTTAAGAGTTGCAGCTATTCTTGGTGAAATTGAAGCTGAGGTGAGAACCAACTGTCCTGAAATTTTAAGCTTATTTTTTCTTCGAGTGTGGTGTTGTTTCTATGAATTGTGTTCATTTTCGTAATTCAATTTTCATCTCATGGGAACTTCTTCTCAGATGGTCTCAGATAGACAGAAGAAAGAATCTGCCCCTCCAGTAGGTATTTCTGAGAATGGCACAGAGAAAACAATGTACTTCTTGGCTGAAGTATGCTAAATTCCTAAACCTAATCTTTCAGTTGATTATTATGATGATTATCATTATCATTATCATTTATCACTAACATTATTACTATTATTTCTTCATCAACTGATCTTGGGTGCGTCTCTTGCAGGCAACGCATCCCTTCAGTGGTGAATCAGAAAAGGAACTGAGCTTTTCTAAGGGTGATTTTGTTGTTGTGCGAAAGGTTTGTATAAAGTTATCAATTGTTGCTTCTATCACTGTCATCGCGAAATTTGCTTGATCAATTTGGTTTAATCTCTCAATCTTTTTTAGCCTCCATGTTTACCAAAGTTCCAAATGCTTACCCAGGTGAGCCAATCAGGATGGTCAGAAGGCGAATGCAATGGCAAAGCAGGATGGTTTCCTTCTGCATATGTGGAGAAACGACAAAGAATCCCCTCTAGCAATATGGCTGGTGAAGTTTACTAGGTTCTACTCATCTTGTGCTATTCATTCTTTGTTCGTTTCCCATATTTGGTTTTGCACTGCACTGCTCAAAGAGGATAAGAAAAAGGGGTGTAGAGGATAGTGGAATTGATGGAAGTGTTACCCCAAAATGAAGAAAAAGGAAAAAAGGGGTGTTATATACATGTGGTCTGTCGTTGCTCAAGGGTGACACTTGACACTGGCTTTGCAGACAGTTTTTCCATTATTATTATTTTTTTTTTTACTTTGCGGCCACAGACACGGTTTTACTTTTATCTTTTGTATTGTAATTGATTGATTGGAATACATGTGTCTTTGTTGATGATCATTTCATGTTTGTGGTAGTACATATTGGAAGAATGAAGGATGATAAGATTTAAATTTGTACAATCCCAATGTAGCCCTATAGGTCATTAGGTCCAATGGAAAGAGATATCTGATTTTCTAGTAACTGAGGATCGTGATCCGCAAGACAGAACTAATGGAACTGGGCCATGTATTACCCTAAAGTGAGATCATGTTCTTTTGGGGACTGTTTGATCAAGTTTTATACTTAGTTGTAGAGTACACTTTACTTTTAAATGGAGTTTTTTTTTTTTGGGGTGATTATGATTATCAGTATTTGAGATTATATTGCATTTTGAATAATTCGAGTTCAGTGGCACGGATTCATTTAAGGAGGTAAAGTTGTTCTAGTGCTTATTACTTATTACTCTAATTCATTTTGGTTCTTGAATCATGTAACTCAACTTCTTTTAGACAATATATTGCATCCAATTATGTTTTCATTTGTTTAAAAATGATTTTAGATGGTTTTCTTGATCTATCAGTACTTTTTTTGGAGTTAAGATCGCTCACAACATAACCCTGGACGGGGAGGAATACACAAATATGTCCTTAGAGGCAAGAATGCAACAATCTAAAATTAAGTACTGTCATTTAATAAATGGATTATTAATTTTTTGTACATAATGGATTAATTTTGATGTACACATTTACATACAAATTATTTTACATTTTTTTATATTTTATTGTATTAATCCTTTTTTTTTATTTTTAGACGATCATTTTATATGTGCACTTTACACTCACACTCATATATAAACATCTGTGTTTTTTTTTTTCTGGGTATACACATCTTAAAAATATATCTCAAAATTAAAAGCAAAAAAAAAAATGTATTTTCCATAGTCGTTTTTATCAAAATAATTTTTATGTAGTTAAAACTTGTTTGGTCTGTGGACCACACCAGAGATTAATGTGCTCATTACCAACTGGCCCCCGAGTTGTATTGTTTTTTTTTAGTGAATGATGAGTTTAGTTCATGAATTTGTGACTTGTTGTCATTTAAGTATCTATAATTAACAAGGTATGAAAACAAATCCTGAAATTATGATATGTTTATTACTTTAATTTAAATTTATGTCTGTGTTAGATTTAGAAGATAGAAATATAATAAATGAAAATAGAAAAAGATAATTCTAACAAAGAGAAATAAAGTAAAATATTTTGTTGTTTGGTTTAAGAAAAATAGATGAGAAATAGAAGAAAATAATATTCTAAAGTTGTTTGGTAAAGATGAGAGACATGACTTTTGTAAAAAAAAAATGAGATAGGGATGAGAAAATTAAATAGACACAAAAATATCATTATACCCTTATGTGAGTAGGTTTGATCACAAAAAAAGATCAATTTCTTTTTTATAGAATTATATTTTTATATCGAAAATTATAATCTCTTATTCTAAAGAAAAAAAAAATTAACTTTTGGGTCCCACAAATTATATTTTAATTCTTTTCACAATCAACTCAACCAAATTCATAATAGACATTTTTATCAATTAATTATGTTGTGTAAATCGAACTCGAACGGGAAGATGTGACTTAAATAATAATATTAATACATGTTTATAAAATAAAAAATAATAAGTCATTAAATTTAATACTTAGATTAAATGAAATGTAACTTGAGAGACTTTTTTTTAATTTCCCTAAATTTAAAGACTAAAATTACAATGGATGAGAATTCCATGAACAAAATTGGCACTTTACTCTTTTTTTTCACCCTCTTATGTTTTCTTTTTCTTTTTTTTTTTTGTATGAACAAAGTTGCATGTTCTTGAACCATTGGTCTCAGCACCCAAGAAAAGACAATGGGTGCACAGCACACAATACAACCAGTGGTGGGGCTTTTCATTTTCAAACCAGATACATTACCTCGGAATTCGGAAAAAGAAAGAACCTCTCACTCACTTCTGTAATATAAAGTCTCAGCTTCCTGCATTCCCTTCTTAGCTCAGCTTTCTTCAACGAATACTCTCTCACTCTTCCCAGTCCCATGGCATTTTTCATACCCACATCCTCAGCACATGTTTTCTGCTCTAAAGGTAACTTTTTTCCCCTTCCTCCTCCTCCCTCATTTTCTATTCTCATAGGGTTTTAGTTTTGATGGTTAAAGTACTTATCTTTTTTGTTTTTTTTTTTCTCCTTTTAAAGCCACTTCTTTGGTTCTGAACTTGTTATGTCTCTGAGTAAGCACTACCACTTTGGGTTTATTACCAGCATTTCTGATGTGGGTCTCCATTTCATTTTCTATATGCTAGTAGTTCTCCTCTGGGGTATTTTTATGTAGTTATTCTTGGTGCTAGAGCATACAGTTTTTTGTCCAAGGATTTGGTCCAGTTTATGCCTGGGGTCTTTCTTTGATTGGTAAAGTGATGTAAGAGATATGCATAGATTGATGAGTATTATTTATCTTTGCTACTTAATGGATGGAAGGTGGTGAAGAAAATTTTGATTGTATAATGTTGTGGTTGATTAAGGTTGTGTTGTGTGCAGCACCCATCCTCTGTGTCATGTGCTTGTGGATATTGATGGAAGAATTGTCTTTGTAAGTATGAGAGTTTATTGGAGTAGAGGTAAAATTGCTACTTTATGTTGCAAGCATATACATGGTGGATGGGTGATGCAAGGACTTCTAGGGCCTACTTAAACAAAATCCTTTCTTCATGAATTTAATTTTTTCCATTTGTTTTCTCCAATTGTTCAATTGTATATGGCTAAGTCCAAGATATATCTGAATTTGGGTAGTTGGGGTTGGGGAAAGTTTGGAGGTGGATTGCAATTGTTATTTTTTGCCTATTTGTTTTCGTGAAGATTGCTTGTACCCATGTATACTGATTTTGTTATCTCTTTTAAAAAAAAAAAGTTTGTTAATCAATAGTCTAATGGGTAAATGCACAAGTTGACTAAGCCTTCGCTGATATCTGCCCTTGAATTTGAAACTATGTTAATAATTTCAGTTGGTCAAAAGTGCAAATACATGCATGTGCAAAAAGTCTTACCCGTTATATCAATAATACTATTGGAAAGTGTATAACAGAATAACATATGTCGAGTTAACTAGGGGATTAGTGTATCTAGCATACTAGGAGATGGAAGGTCTAACGAATATGTGATTTTGGATGCACTTTTCTATAAACTTTCAATATACCAAAGTGATACAAGAAAGTATTTTTTAGGGGGAAATTGAAAGTTAGTATTCATTAACAAAAATTGTTTATCATCCTGGTCCTTTTTAGGTGGAAGTTATTTGAAAAAGGGAAATGCTGCAAAGATCATTACTTCTTGCACGATTGAATGGTTTCTGATTGTGGCAAACACACACCAAAGGTAGAGGATACGACATAAAAACTTCACAAACTGGTAATAGTGTAATACAATATAATTGAACATGAAACCTTGTACGAGTGTGAAACAAAGCCGGATAGTGTAAAAATGGAGGATGGATCTGGGTGAGGCTAGGTGGGCTTAAAACAGAGAGGGGTCATGTGAAATAGGATTGAAAACCTTAATAGGCTGCAAGCACAAGGTGATGATGGGGACTACACTGGGATGAAATAGGTGTCCACATAAATCCTATCAGAGATTGAGAATCCCTTTTTTGATGCTGCTGACTGGGATTTTAGTGAGGCCAATTTAGGATTTTTCAACCCGTTCAACCATCTATAACAATTTAGTGCCCCTGCTCTGCTGATTTTTGGGCCTCCGGTTGCTATTGATAACTACTCTACCTTGCTCCTCCTCCTCCCTCAAACATTTATATGTTCTGGCCAATATGTGTAGATATGCATTTTATGCCTAAAGTGCTGACCAAAAAAAAAAAAATGCGTAAAGTATTGAATATTTGATAAACTCCTTTGTTTATCTATCAAAAGTATATAGAGCAATAATTTTCTACATGTGGGTGTTTCTCACTTGAATAATATCCCTAAGAATTTGGCTTTTAACCAAGTCTATTAGTGGTGGTGATCCATGTAGTCAACCTCATTGAGTGGGATAAGGCTACTATTGTTGTTGTTGTTGGGTGATCCTCACTTCAGATTTTTTGAGGATGTTTGGGTGTGAAATGTTTTTTTCTTAGAGCTTTTGTCTGGCCTTTCCACCCAGGCACTAGTAAGTAGTGACTGCTTTCAGAAACAATTGGACCCTTGCTCTTGCAATTGCATTGTGAAACAGTTACCATCTTATAGGACAATTTGTTTAGGATCCTTGGTTGGCGAGCAGTTTCTACTAGTGGGTTTGAAGGACTAGATAAAAGGTCAAACTTTTATGGCAAAATTTTGGAGTACATAGTTTGGGCAGCTCTGCTGTATTTTATTACTTTTTGTTTTGTTTTCCTCCTAATGTGTTTTGCTTTCGACTGTTTCTTATCCTTCTTTTTCTGTATTATCCTATTCTTATATTAATTTTATTTTTCTGTAAAAAAAACATCGTGGCCAACAATGTAGCCTTGATTTTCTTTTCTCTGACATTACTTTTTTTATGTGCTCACCATTTTGTTTCATACTTGCGTCTCTAAAATTTTGTCCCAACTGCTTCTCATGAATTGTAGGTTTGGGGAAATTTGTGGTGCCTGGCACAAGGAGTCGATCCTCGTCTGTAACACATGAAAGATTTTTTGTCGCTTGAAGGTATTGGAGTTATGGATTAATATACCTTAAGGTTGGAATAGGGAATGAAGCCATTGGTCCTAGTAGTTTAATTTATATGCAATATATTATTGAATTTTTTGTACATTATTTGATGTAGTCTGGACCAAATCATTTGCTGTACATCGATTTGCTACATATATGATAGTGATGACAGCTTGAACTTTACTTTTTGGTTTCAATGCTTCCAGAACTACAAAGGTAGCATTATGGTAGGTTTGCTAAATAGAAGCACCTAATCCCCCTTCTAATTAATTTTGTTAGCAATTATTCAGCATTCAAAAATATTTGTTTTCTCGTAACATCATGCAAACGACCCATAAGTTGTTCCCATACCGCCTCAAAAGCCAATTCTGACCTCTAATATCTACAAAAGAAATTCTTTTTGTGCAAGAACATGCACAATGCAGATAAAAGCTTTCTCAAGCACAAGTAGTGTTATTCACTTTGAATTTGTTGGACCTGACTCTAATGCTAAGTGATTATATCTATCATGATCAACATGTGTGGTATCTACTGTTTTGAACAGTTTCATTTGTGTCATGTTTATTTATAGGAAAATGCTAACGAGTGTCCTAAGGGTTGGTTAAGAAACTTAAAGTAGAAATGTTTTTATTGAGAAGTGAAAAATTGTGTTGTTCGTGATCTTTTTTATGCTTTCATATGATTTACACAATAAATATTTTTTTTTAGTTTTTTAACTAATGTCTTAAGAACACTAGTTAGCTCGACTCTTATTTATATTACTCTTCATGGGGGGGCGCGTATTTTTTTCACTTTTTTGTTGTTTTTATGGAGAGTTTATATCAGTTGTCCGTTAAATTACTCTAAAAGCGTTTTCACTAAATAAAAAATATTATAACTCATGTTTTGAATGAAATTGGTTTGATTTGATGAAAAAATCAATTATATTTTTTCAGCTTATTGTAAAAGGATATTGTTAACTAGTATCTTTAAAAAACTAGTTAAGGAATCAATAAATAAAAAAAATTTATTGAAAATTAGGTTGATGTTACATTGGAAATTACAAAAGCGTGCACTCTAATAATAATTTTTTATTATTTTTTATTCTTTAATTTGTGTCATAAGAGTATTTGTTAGCATTTTTCATTGTAAATATAGGATTGAACTTTGTAAATCAAATTGTATGTTTGGAACACCTTTAAAATGAAGAGTTCACTTCGTTTTAATAATTTTACATTGTTTAGAAAGAGTAGGAAAAATAAGTAAATAAACAGAGATAGAATTATCAGTTCAAGCAAGCAAAAGTAAAATCAAATTGAACTTACTCAAATTCAACCGTATTCGAGTGGAATTTTAAATACACACAAATGAAAAAATCATCAAATTAATTTTAAATTTACTTATCCCACACTAAGAGAATCTAGAAAGCCTGCATTCACGAGGTCGACCCTGAGGAAATCGCTTGTAATCTTTGCAGTAGCTATAAATCATGTAATATTTTTGCACCCATCTCAGACTTCTTCTACCATAAGCATCCAAATCTTGAGCTTGCCAAGTATTATTATAATGAGTCATGGAAGCTGAGTTTGAAGGACAGGAAGATGATCCTTTGGACCACACACAAGCTTTAGCATCAAAGTTCCTATAGTAAGCTTTAAAAGGAGCAAAAGACCAATTGGTTTTCACAAGCCCTCCTTTTGTTGCCCATTGATCTGCACACCATAGACTGGAGTATAGCCTCATGGGCTGGCTGCTAGCAAATGGAACTCCCCTGGCTTCATAGTTGTTGAAGACTCTAATAGGGATACTATCTACCATGAAACTAGCCAAAATGTTGAAACATAGAGGATCAATGGTCTAGTTATACAATATATATGGAACATAGATGGTTCCATGAAAATTTTCATTTTTTTACCAAATATAATTTCATAGAGAAAAAATATATCCATAGTAAAATTTGAGAGAAATTAAATTATAGGATTAATGGACAATGAAAGCTTTGTGTTCCTTACATGATGCGTTGAGGGTTCCATACAATAGTGTAAGTGTGGAAATGTTTTGTGGGGTCAAACCAAAGATAGAATTGTTGTTCTCTATTCCCTATGCCTTGGGTGTAGATATTGGTGTGGACTATGTAGGGCTCTCCACTGAGGTTTCCCAAGAACTCAAAATCTATCTCATCATGATTTGGCCCTTCAGAAGATAACTTCACCATGACACATAAGTTCAGTCAAAAGCATCATAAAAGTTATGAATAATAATACATACACAGATAATCTAAAGATTTTTTATATTGTTACCCGACTTAAAATTAAACCGTCATGTGTCATGATATAAACTTGTTGACTTTTATAATTATTACATTAAAAGTCATAAAAAAACTGATTAACAATGTAAAGACTTCTAAACTAACAGGGCATACCTATTAAACTAAAAGTTACATACAATACAGTGGATTCTTCTGCCTAAGCCAATTAACAATTGGTGTATGATCACTTTTTAAAATATAGAATATTTTTGTGGCGCGAGATTTGTATAATTATTTAATGTTGGTTGGTTTAGGGCACACGAGAATTTCTCACATGAAATGTATTAACGGCATTAAATGTAAAAACATTTAAATTTAGCATGAGAACAGAATCAGAGGATTTCTCACATAATATGCAGTGACTGTGCCAGCTGAGTTACCAGAGACAAGCTTAATCTGCATGTCTATTCTTCCATATAGATATTCTGCCTTGGATCGAAAGCCAGAGCCAGAGGACTGGTCAAGAGAAAGCACGAGAGAGTTGCTTCCTAGTATATTTACACCACCATGTTCACCCCAAGTGATGTCAATATCTTCATAGAAATTGCCCTCAGCAGTGACTCCAAAGAGACACATCAAGAGAGAGGCCAGCAATAGAGCTGAGACTCTCAGATAGGTTTCATATTTTGCCATATTTGCTATAAAATTTTGTGGTTTAAAGTGTAAGAAGATAGTCTCTTTATATGGAGTTTATATAAGTGATGGAGAGACCATGATGATCTTTTGGTGCACTAGGACGTTTCATGCACTGATGAAAGCAATAGAAGGAAATAAGCTGGCATATATATGATTTGAGCTAATAATTAAGTGGCTTCCCGGGAAGGTCACATATGGTGGTATGAACTAGGGATGCTACAAAGAGTTGTCCTTGTTGAAGTCATTACTTATTTTATTAGTTTTAATGGATATGACATTTTTAAAATCAGCAACTCATTTTATACGATAAAATAAGTAATATCAATAGTTGATAATAAAATTACAGACTTGTTAGGATATTAATTGTAAAATATTTTCATGACTGAAATTACTTCTTTATCTTTATTCATATAGAGACGTTTTTCTTTTCTATTCTTTCTAAGGCAAAGCTCATAATAGGTCTTAGAAAAAAAACGAGTGAGGGAATGAAAAAAGGCGAAACATTGTAGAGAATGGAATCTGCACATATACTCAGTTCAATTCATGTCCTCTTATTTAACGAATTTTAATTAAAGGGGACAATAACTTTGAGTATTTGTTACAAAATGATTAGTGATATGCGTGTATAGTAACTGTATATATCTTGGATTGTACAGAACTGACCAGAGAATGTCCAAAATTTTTGCCTGATTTGAGGATATCTCATTTCATACCATAATCAATGGAATGAAGGGTGCAATTGCACAATAGATATATGCTTAACTGGCTTTGTTTCGGCCTTAATATGGGCTGTCATTTCTTCAAGAGCAAATTTAGACTTCGAGGTATAAAGGAGGTAACTAATATCTATAGATGGATTGAGAACCTGGCAAAGTAACTCGAAAAACAAGGTTACACGTGCAGACCAGCATGTGATTTATTCCTTAAGTCAAGCAACCAATATGATTTTAAATCAGCATCTTCGTATCAACGATAAGTTTTTTTTTTTTAAAAAAAAGTATTCACACATCCAAAAGTCATAATCGTCAGTGACACAAAGATTATCAAAATTTTGTCTCTTCCAAAAAAAACTTATCTTCCTACATAATTAGAGAATCAAATCCCATTAAGAAATATGTCTATATTTAATATCCAATCATATTACAACCAAAACTAGTTTGATAAAATGATACAGGAAAAAAAAGGGAAAATAAACATCACCATTGCTCGAAAAGGCAAACTGAAAGTAGGTGTCATTTCAGCCCTAAGTACATGGTGTGCCACTTTCCTCACTATAGTGGCCCTTAATTTTTCTTCGCCCCACACAAACTTACTGACTTAAGCTTTTATTTATTTTATAACTATTATATAGCTCTTAAATAAAAAATGAACCCTTTTCTTTCCTTCCAAACATACCTATTAATGACTCCAGTAAGGTTACATGTGCAAGCCTCCCAAAGAAAAAAGAAAAAAAACTATTTAGTCCAATTCATTTAGGGATTCACTTAACTAGACTGTCCCACACCCATTACTTAAACCAAGAGACTGTAGTAGAAAAAGAAATGCCTTTCCCAAGGAAAATACCACGAAATTTCCATGATTTCCAAGCCCAAAATTTGATTATAGATATGCAGATGTAGATCAATCTAAAGAATAAAAGCAATTGCATCCGACGCATACTTTTCCGTCTCTTCGTCCGACTAGTTGCTTTGGTACATAAGTCTAGATCTTTTGAAAAGAAACGCTCTCTTATGATACATATATGGTGAAAAACATACAAAAAAATCTTCACCATTCTTACATAATTGATAATTCACATATTAACCCACAAACCTCATCGAGACTTGTATAGCTGCCTGTTGTCTGGGAGCACAACTTAATCTAGACTAGGATGGCAAACAAAGATGCATGGCATGCAGTTGAGAATCCCTCCTTGTTATCATCATTTTATCTTGTTTGATGAATAGAATAAATTAACCTTGTTCTTCAATTATTCTTGTCACAACTCCAACAGCAATCGTTCTTCCCATTGATCTTAGGGACACCCTTCCAAGAGCTTTACAACTAGAGAACTCTACCACACAGACTGTCTCATTCAAAATCACCTAAAAATCAGACACAATAAAAGTCCTTCTAAGTTTTGTGAATCCCTGGCATCATAGATGAACAGAAAAGTGAAGATCATTGAAACAACGAGTTTTGAATTGTTTATTCACCTCAATTACTGCACTTTGCTTTGCAGTGAGACAGCGGGGTGACTTTTTGGTCACCTTACCCGTCTTGGGATCAAGTACTGATAATATTCTTGAAACTCTACCAGGTTCCTTCGCATGGTGTATGTGAAACTCTAACTGCAGAGATGGAAAAATAAAATGCATTTTTTCCTCCAACAAAAAGAAACTGGAAAATAAAGTGCAAGGAATGTCTTTCGCATCCATAGTACACACCTGTGTGCCCACCAATATGGGACTTGCACCATCCAACACTAGCACTTTCAACTCCAAATGCTTAGCAACTGCAACAGGAAAGTCAGGATGGCATAATACATCTCCTGCCATCACATGATTTCCATCGACACCTTGCAACATTACAGCTACATTATCTCCAGCTCTTGCAACAGTACAAGCATTAGAGTCACGCTCCAATGAACGTACTGTTCCCACAACAGCTGAAGGCATAACCAAGACCTACAATTTTTTTATTAAAAAATTTACAGTTATGGACAAATAGTTTCATGTCATGTCATGTATAGAAAAGCTAGCAAATCAAAATTTGTGCCCTTTGAGAGACATTATTATCTCAATTTTCATGCTAGACAATTTTCCTGAATAAAAATTCTAGATAACATCCCTTGCTGCCTCAAATGAGTTCATCAAGTAAACATTTGATTTATAAAATAATAATAACGCTTACTAAGTTGAGTTTAATTTATATACACTGTCAGCATGAAATATTTTTACACATACATTCAATAAAAATCTACCATATCCCCACATCATATTAATAAATAGTATGATGTAATAAAATAGTCAAATCTTATTGAAAGTATGTATAAAAAAATTATACTAACAGTGTATATAAATAAAACTCATAAGTTTTTGGTCCTTAATTATATTATGTGAGTTCTTTTTCAACATTTTCATTTCAGTTTCTCTACTATGTTCATACAGTAAAAACACAGAATAAAATATTTAACACTTAATTTGGAGAAATACAATTAGTTTCATATCGGTAAATAACACTTAATTTGGAGAATTCCAAATTTATATCTACCATTTGATTTTTCATTAACAGCCATAACATTGCCCTATTGGTATACCTTTGATCCACTCCGAAGAGCTCCTGCTTCTAGTTTACCAGAGGCAGACACCTGCCCAAGTGTAGTTGATTTGATGACATCACATACTGGCATTAGTAGAGGTTTTGAGAATTCTCTAGTAGGAGGTTGGAGAGAGTCAATTGCATCTAATAGATAAGGTCCACCATACCTGTTCGCAATGAACACAACCATCATTCTTTTAGCAGTACAAATTGCATACAATCAAAACCAAAATAAAAGTGACTTGTTGCTAAAATGTTATCACACTAAATGCAAACATAGATTGCCAGTATATAAACACCCACTATAAATTTATAAAATATCATGAATGCTGCCATACTATCAGTGTTTTTATATTAACTAGGGCAGTACCATTGTAACAGTATGGATTCTATCCAATTGCACGGTTTCCAATTTAAATAGTATCCATCTTTCTTACAAAAAAGTATCTGCAAACCTTATGCTCTAAATACTCAGTCCTGGGAATTGGGGGGTTTATGATCAGAATACTCCTCTAACAAGAGTTGAGCAGTCCTCCCTCCATCAGTTAGTTTTAGGGGTTGAATTAGGCTGAGTCCATTTTTAATATAAAAGCCATCACCATACATTGCACAGGTAAGCTCACCATGTCCTCTCTAAATACATTTTTTTTTTTTGTTTAAGAGAAAAGAAGTTGAGAAAATGTCTGTATCAAAGAAGTTGGGAGGTAGAAGCATCCCCTACTAGTGCTGTTTCAAATGGTACTTTTGAGCCCCAGACACCATGGATGATATGTCAAATTTACAGAGTGAAAAGTATGGCTTCTAACAGAAATTTACATAAACAAAAAAAACACCCCTTCTATATCCCTCTTCATTGTCCATCATGAAAAGTCAAAATAACACCTAGAGTAATAAAAAAATATACCAGTTTTTTAAACGGGCATCAGAAGGGGATGCCACCAAATTTTGATTTTCCATAGCACTCATGGGAATCCAAGATAGCGAAGAATCTTTGAAACCACAAGAGTGGAGAAAAACTCCCAGCTGCTGCCTTATAAAATCAAATCGATCTTTGGAGTACACAACAGCATCCATCTTATTTACAGCAACTATAACCCGATCAACACCAAAGCTTCTGATAAGTTGTGCATGCTCCCTTGTTTGCCCTTTGCTGCCATCCATACCAGCTTCAAATGAACCAAGTGAGGCATCTATAACAAGAATTGCAGCATCAGCTTGTGTTGCCCCAGATATCATGTTTGGGACAAAATCTTTATGGCCAGGGGAGTCGAGCACAACAACATGATATCTCTTGGTGTCAAAATAAGCAACAGCCACTGTCATAGTTATCCCCCTTTCTCTTTCTTCAGAACTTTCATCAAGTGCCCAAGCATAAGCAAAGGATCCCTTGCCCTGATTAACAAAAAAAAAAAGGAGCATAAATTGGCATGAGTTCAGAAACATCAAGCTTTAAAAGCACAAAAAAGATGACCACAATGAAATTACCTGTAACTTGGCCTCCTTTTCATATTTGTGCATTTCTTTCTGGGAAATCCGTCCCAATAGGTGCAGTAACCTACCAGATAGAGTTGATTTTCCAGAATCAACATGGCCAACCTACAATAAACAAACCAAAAAATTTAGTGTCATTGATTCCGAGAAATATTTTCCTGAAACGTACAAAAGAATTGGCCATTTGCATACAATTGCAAGATTCAGCTGAGTCAATGTATCTTCAGCTTGTTGAGGGAGCATCCATTTTTCTGGCTTATAAGAAACATGTGAGCGAGTTCCCTTAGCATTAGTATTATCAGAATTTCCAGATGAATTTCCAGATCTTACATTGAGAGCCATATTGTTGAAACTGCTGGAAATACTTTCAGGTTTTCCATCTTTGATAGAAGAGAAACTAATGTTATCACTTTCCTTGACTTTTGACAGTGCAGACAAACTACCTGACTTTTCTTTGCTTGATTGAATATCAATTGTACCATTTTTCAAAGAATTTATTTTATTAATATTGTTACCTTTGTCTTTTGACAAAGATTCTGGCAAGCTGTTTGAAGTTTTACCACTTGTTTGTAGATCAATTGCTACATTTTTGGAAAGCTTGCTCTTAGCTGAACTATCCTGTTTGCTCTTTCGCGTTAAGGATGATAAGTTGTCAGAACTTTCAGCATTTGATTGTACAGAAAGTTCATTCTTCTCTCTGATGCTTGATGAAAGCTGAGAACTTTTAGTGTTTGTAGCTTTGTCTGAAAACATTACACAAATAAGATGGATTAATATTTATGTACAAGGAATTAGAATTTGAAGACAGTAAATATGGAAAAAGTAAACAGTTTTTCCTAGAAATATTTTTTCATTTTTGGGTGAAAGCTACCGTGATAAAGATTTTGTTAGAAATCCCAGTTTGGGCTTGAGATATTTCCAATTACTTTGACTATCAGAATCAATGAAAGCTTCCTGCCATTGGACTTAAAACAACCTCCAAGAATTAGAAATTAGAAATCTTTTCGAGGGTGATTCAAGGACACAACTTTAATAGGAAACATATTGAAATTGAACAGCTAGTAGGAAACATATTGTGGGGGAAGGGATTGAAAGTTTTTGGAAAATATTGAAGTGAACCACAATGATGGTTAGTAGCTCTCTCAACTATTAAACACATTTTCTCCAACTTGAGCTCTAGAGGCAAATTATTTGTTGAGGGAAGCATACCTTTCAAACCCGTTTTGGAAGAACGTAGGCCAGTATAAACCACATCATCTGGGGATGGAACATCAAACTTGAAAGGATCTGTATACAAAGAAAAGCATGGTTTTATAACTATTATTTCAAAAGGAATAAATACGTAATTTGCTCACGTGTGCAAGGAGTTACAACTTGCAGAGACTAAATCATGATATGTCATTACTCATTAAACAAACTCTAATCTTCAACTAATAAGACCATTTGCTCTAATTATAATTGCATTGCATAACATTCAAATGTCAAATTTAGAAGAAACTGTTCAAACTAGTCACATGCAAATCCTGAATCAAAACTTGTGAAGACCTATGTTTAAATGTGGATGGCTTTGAGTACTAAAAGCCTTATGAATTTCATGAAATTCTCCTCGGACATTTTCAAGCTTGTAGAAGTTACTGTCATCTGTCAGAAAACCATCATCTGGCTTTGGAAATAATACAATCTCTTTGGGAATCTGTTGTTGTAATGATTGAAAAAGAGACCTGGCCAACTTGGATGCTCCAGGACTTTTGCTTATGTCTTCAACTGCACCAAAGACATTGTTCAATAGGTTATAGGAATATCATGGCCATTGTTGTAAACCTAACACTATGCAGCCAGATACATGTTCTCATATTCTTTGACTCTCCTCCCTCCCCATTTTCTCCTTTTATCAGATTTGCAAAAAGATTAAATTATTCTTTTCCTTCATTGATGATTCCTCATCCTCCTGCTACGCCTTTTATCAGCAAATTATTATTATTTAACCTTACATAAAAAGATAAATTGGCAGATTGCCAAACAACCAGAAACACTGAGAAATCATGTGCCTATTGATTAGATAATTAGAGGTTAGTGAGTTAAATAAATAGGAGAATGTAAGGGGAAAGCTTTCATTCTATCAGGCATCATTTGTAAATTGAGCATTAGTCTTTGTGAAGCGGAAACCGAAACCCTTGGAGGTGAGATTGCTCTTTCTATTTGGCTATTCCTTGTTCTTTTCATACTATTCAATAAAATATTTCTTTTCTTCCCCATTCCTAATTCTAGGTTTGTAACAGTTTAATATTTTTCGTTTTTTGTATCTGGATGATGCAAAATGATCAGTTTTCAGGAACAGAGTTGAATTCCCTCCAAGTTGTTAAAACCAAACAATAACTAATACCAGAGCCAGTATTGTTTATCAATTTAGCTCAATTATTATAATTTGCTGGTCATTATTTTGTTATTGTCAAGAAAACTATGGTACAGTTAATTAAAAATGGACAGGGTCTAGTTCACTCTCAAAAACTAGCTCAGAAGAATAGGATTTCCCAAGTCTTATAAGGAGTATTTTAGCCATATTCCTATTCAATGTAGGACATCTTAACAGACACACATCACGCCCAGTACAGGATGTCTAGAATGTGAGGTTTGCAAGACTAAACATTTGTGGGTGACCCAACATTAATACTGAATAGGCTCTTGTACCATATTAGAAATGGATTAGTCCTAACTCACTTCCAAAAGCTAGTCAAGGGAGGAGGATTGCCAAATTCTTATAAGGAGTATTCTGTCCATATTCCTAACACAGCTCACAGTTTGGTGTTTCTTCCTACAATAGCCATCTAAACTGAACTGCACTCAAATCCACTCAAGGGTGCTCTATGAACAAGATATACAGCATCATGATAGTCAAACAGAGAGACAGGAAAGCATGGCTTCATTCTTGATATACAACATCATGCTTCATTCTTTTAGACTCTTTCATATGGCCATTTTATGGCAGTTGCCATTTCTAACAAACAGAGAGACAGGAAAGCCTAGCTTCATTCTTGATTTGCTTCCTCCCCACATCTAATCCTACCCTGTGAGAATAACAAGTCTATTTTTTTCATCTACAACCATGTCATAGCCTTAGAAGTAATAAACAAACCAGAATTTCAGATAAGTTTTTATCCCAGCTTATCTTTCTAGGGATGGAGGATAGAAATAAAATATCCCACGGATTTAAACTAAAGTGTTGATATTAGTAAAGCTAGAAGAATTTAAAAACTTTACATTCCAAGTCTCATCTTCCCATATCAAAACAGAATGACAAAAGAATTGTATGTACCACATCAACGAAGTTTTCCCTCCCCCACATCCTAAACCACAAATTGAAAAAGGCAGAGAGAGTAATTTAGAATTTAGACAGTGTAAAAGAGATATGCTTGTCACACAAAACAAAAGTAAAAAACCCAACCAACAAACAAAATTATTCTTCATTAACTGGATTACCTGTTTTGTTACTGTTGGAAGTTCCAGTGTTAACCAAGGAACGGCGTACAACACCACAAATATCACAAAAAGTCATACTCTCATCGTTGTCATAAGTGCAAATGGAGCATTGCCAAAGCCCAGGCTTAATGGTCTCTTGCTTTGTATCATGTCCTTCTGCTACGGCAGAAAATAATTATTATCAACAACAAACAATGTAAAAATTCAAATAGTCAGTCAGTAAAAAAAACTTAGTAGCAATAACAAGAAACCTAACAAATAACAACCACAGCTCCAAATCAGAGAAACTGCATGGAAAAAATATAGCAGAGCTAAACAGATACCAATGTGAAACAAGCTGTGTAAAGTATAACAGACACCAAACCAGAGGAAATACAAGTGAAACAAAGCATCATATTGGAAAAAAAAAAAAACAAATTAAAGTAACTAACCATAGTCTTCTGCATCGGCATCATCATAAGCATAGTCATCATAATCATCATCATAGAAATCGTCGTCGTAATCGAGTCCGTAATTTACTTTACGAGGCATGGTGGCACTGAGCACGGAAACGATAAAGCAGATGAATTAGAAAAAGAAGTGAAACAGAGAACGAAACTAAGCCCGCATCGTCAATTAGTACGAGTTCTTGGCGGAACGGTTGGTTTTGAACAAGAGTTAACCGTTCCGGAGGTTGATAGGTTAGAGCTGCGTTAACCTAGCATTCTGGATTTACGAGCATGGAGGAGTCCGATTGAGAAACCCTTACTTAAGCGGAAAATGAAGGGAGTAAAGAGTCCAGTGGTGTGGATCAAAGCAAGCAAACGCGCAAGGGATCGTGGATGGATGATCCCCTCTCTCTCACTTCTTCTTGCCCTTTTCAGTTTCACTGATATTCTTATAAGGATATTCTTAATCAAATTCCTCTTAAAAGTGTGATCTAATGAAATAAATTAAGTATGCCATAATTTTTATCAGTATCAATTTAATAATAAATTATATTTATTTAAAATTAATTTAACGTTAAATTATCAAATTTATGAATTAATTTATTATAAAATTATTTTCAAAATTAATTTTTCACATATTTTACATGATTAGTAATTAGATTTCAATTTTTTATTTTACAGGATTAATCTATTAATGTCTCATCTCGAATGAAATTAATTATTTACTCTAATTATAAATATTAATTTAATTAAGTGTGTTTAGAGATTTTTTTTAAAATAGTATTTTTAAGAATTTTTAGGAAATCTTTTTTCTTACGTAAAAAGAAGGATTTTTTCGGAGTAATTTTTTTTTTATAGAAATTGGTATTAACCTCTTATCTCTTTCAATATATTATTTTTAAACTAATTTTTTTAAAAAATTATCAATAACTAAAAAAATATGAAATCATAATATAAATTATCTGTCATAAATATTTTTGGTAATGATTTTTTATAATATATCTATTATAAATTTAAAATGTAATTTATAAGTTTAAATATTTATTTATTATGATTTTTATTATAATATAAATTTTATATTTAATTAGGATTTTGTTTGGTGGTGAAAATAAGATGAAATATAATAAAAATCATTATTTATCATATCCTCCTATCTGCGTGGTGTAATTGAGTTAAAAAAATAATAGGACTATAGTTTTTATATTAATAAAAATTAAAAATTAAATAAAAAAATTGTTTTTTACAAAATTATATATAATTTTAATGAAAGAGAAATTTATATTTTGAACAAAAATTATATCTTATCTTATCATTATTTCATCTCTGACAAGTGTGGAAGAAAATAACATAATAATATCATTTAGTATGTTATTTTGTGTGCATCAAGAAGCATGGGGTAGAATAAAAAAATAATCTTACATTTATCTCTTCATGTTATCATATTCTATTAACCACCAAAAGATTCTTTAGTATCTTATGTATAACTAATGTTTGAGACATGCTTTTTTAGATAATTATATTTGGAATACATTTTTATTGATAAATGTCAATTATTAATTTTGTTAAAATGTTATTTTGACGGATTCAAAATCATAAATTTTATTTTATTTTTTTTCTTTAATCATCAAGTTAATCTTAGATTTTTTTTTCATATTTAAGACATGACTGACTATTAAACATAAACACTAATTTGTTTGAAAATAAATAAATAGAATAAATCAACATGTATCAAATTGATAAAAAAAATTAAACGTGTCATTTTATTCTTATGATCATGGGATAACCCATTGTAATGATAGTAATATTTTAACTCATCTAATAAGGAGGTTTAAAAACCTTCAATTCACATTCTCGCTTTAAAGGGGATCGACTAATTCATGCTTAAAGAGGTCAACCCAAGTTAAGAATACCATTTGTGCTTCTCTCTTTTTCTTTTTCTTTTTCTTTTTCTTTTTCTCCCCTCATCTTGTTTTTATTCTTCTATTTCTCTCTCTCACATTTTTCTTCTCATCCTTAAAGAAGAAAAAGCAATAAAGAAAAAGCAAGTAAATGAAAGATGAACATCTTCTATGTTATATATTTTCTTTAACAATTACTTTATAAATTTTTAATAAATTTACACCGTCAATTATTTTGTGATGATATAAGAGCGCCCAACACTAATGGTGTTAAGAGATAATTAACAGTAAAGATTAAAATGTAATTAATAGATCTGTGTATAAACTAAAATTTGTAATTTTTAGGTACAGAGACTAAAACATAAAAATAATACAAGTATAAGAGTCAAATGAATGTTTGAACTCAGCTTTATTGATTGAAAACCTATAAACAAATTAGTGTAATTAATTACATGTAAACCTACGAACGAATTATTTATTCACCAACAAAGATAAAAAAAACCTGTAAAATTAATTACATGTCAACTAGAATATTAAAATTTAAACTGTCAATATTAATAGTATAGGAATGGATGTAGATCCCTTACGATAATACACAATTTATGACTTGTTAGTTGTGATTTTCGTATTTGTTTTTTTTTTCTTCTGTTTTTTTTTATTTGTTCACTCATTTCCTTCTCATTCCACTTTTGATTTTTTTATTTATTTGAATTCCTATTTTATCCCAACGAAATCCGAACAATTTATTATCTATTTTTCTCTTCTCTTCCCTAACCAAAAATACTTACACAGCTTACGTATACCCTGATGTATTAACCAACCACATAATTGGTCTGATATATATCAAGTTTTTTCTTCTTTTTGGGTGAATTCTATTAAGCCTTTTTTTAAGAGAAAGAGAATTTTGTCTATCTTTTTTTTTTTCCATTAGGTGATGCTTAGAAAATTAATATTTAGTAAAATAAAATGACATTGATTGAAATATTCTTATCATCATTTTTAGTTATGGAAGTAAAAAATTTATTTTCATCACTCAAAAGTGAATAAATGATTAAAAAATAATAAATAAAGAAAAATAGACATAATAGATAAAATAAGATAAATTTCACTTCAAACAATAAAAAATAATATTTATTTCATTTCGCTACACCCTCAGTTTTCACTTCTCAAACTCAATATTTCATTAAAAAAACTCAATATATTATTTTTTTACGTGAACTCAACATCTTCTGAAAATTAACAATTAATGCATAGTAAAAACCATTTATTAACATTTACTTTTTTTTCATTGATATAAATAAAGTAATCCACACGGGTTTAATAAGTTTAAATATATATATATATATATATATATATATATATATATATATATATATAGACTTAAATATGTGTTTTTTATTCTTATATATACCTGAATTTTACATTTAATCCCTAGCAAAATTTTGTTTTATGATGAGTCCTTAACATTTAAAAAGTTTTGTGCAAAATCCTTGTCGTTAAAAGGAATATGTTAACGACTAATATGACTTTTAATTCAACACATCAATAAGCTACCAATGATGGCAAGTGTACTCTATATTTGAGTTGGAATTTCACATTGAAAATATTTTTTTTTAAAAAAAATAGCAAATATTATTTAAGATAAAAATTTAAATAATAGTCTAAACTATTGTCCGTGTGCACTTGTTTCCTTCCAAAAGTGCAAAAAGCCATTGTACAAAACTTGGTGAGGAAAGGGAAGGTGAGTTTATTGGGCATGACACTGCATTCTCGCATTTTCCGAAACACCCAAAAGGTTTCGAGGGGGGAATCATTGGCGGCATAGCCTCGGATGAGAATGTTTCCATAAAATAGGTTATGGGGTAGCAACATGGTGGACAAGTATGTGTGCGTGACGAAGGTTCTTAGAGCGAGAGAGGGAGCAGAAGTACGAGTTCGAAGAGGATTTGGGTGTCATGGTAGAGACTAAAAACGTGAATTTGTGTCTAGAATTCATTGGCACCTATGTCTGTGCCACGACGACAACATTGTCTGTCGAAAACTTTAACTGCTATTATGAATCAACCTTAAGCACCCTAGATGTAATGAATCTTACAAGATCCGATGAAACCCTCACAAGATCTGACAATATTCACCCTATATTTGAATTTTTGAGCTTTTATGGTTTTTCGTTCTCCTTCATTCATGGACTTGTTGCGATTACAACAAGAGAGACAATGGGGGAGCTATACTATTGTGTGTATGGGGTGGTGGTGATGTTTTTGGGTCATTTTTTGCTTTGATTGTTTTTGGTTCATTTGTTGCTGTAAACATTTTGATCGATGGCATCGTTGTTTTATGGCATTGAGTTTGATTAATTGGTTTTTGGTTGTTATTTTTGTTGTAAACGATGGTGCCATCAAATGTTATGACATAAGTGACCACAAAGGTGACGACAAAATAAATCGTTAACTCTAATTCATTTTTTTGGTAAACATTGACTGAGCATGTGAGAAGAAGAAAGAAAATCACGTTTTTATTCTGAAGCAAAACACAATGCCCTTTTTGTATTAGCATAACAATGTCGTAACCTCCTTCTTAATCCCTCTTAATCTTAATTTAAATTTTTATTCTAAATAATATTTGTTAATAATTTTTCTATAAAAAAAATCAATTTCCTATGTGAAATTCTAACTTAGATATAGAGTATACGTGACATCACGGTATGTATCGAGTTAACGACCACATTAATGATTAATGAATCCCTTTTATCTTGTATAAAACCTTTAAAATATTAGGAACTCATTGTAAAATAAATATTTATTAGGGGTCAAATACAAAATTTAAATATATATGATGTATTAAAAATATATTTAAACGTTGTATATATGAAATGAAATGCAGTGTTAGTACATTGTAATTTCACTCCAAAGAGAAAGAGGAATGGGAATTCAGGGGTTTTTGCCGCTATTGAAGTCGATTATGGTTCCAATCCACATTAAGGATCTGAAGGGTTGTTCTGTAGCCGTAGACACCTACTCTTGGCTCCACAAAGGTGCCCTCTCTTGCAGCACCGAACTCTGCAAAGGGATGCCCACTACCAGGTAACCTCAACCTCTCTTTCACACTTTTCTTTACCATTATTTTATTGGGTTTTTCTTTGATTTTTGTTTGGAGCAACCCCACTCGTAAAAGTTCGATTTTTTTTTTTTTTTAAATGGGGTTTAGTTGAATTTATGGCACCCCAAAAGGGCTTAACTGAGTTTGGCTTGTGCATTGGCGTGTTTTAGGCACATTGAGTATTGCATGCACAGAGTAAATTTGCTGCGCCATTTTGGGGTTAAGCCTATTCTAGTGTTTGATGGAGGGCTTCTGCCAATGAAGAGTGAACAAGAGAACAAGCGTGCCAGGTACTCTCTTTGTCTTCACGACATTGTACTTTGTTTTTTCTTAATTGGGTATTTTAAAGTTTTTTTTGGCATAAAAAAGAAAAACCTATCTTTTGTTGAGTTGAGTGGCACCCTAATTGTTAATGGGATGCTTTCATGTATGTTATGTTGAGTAATGTGGTACTTAAGCTATGAAATTCTCTTACTTAACAAACTGGTCTTTTGGATTGGACTCTCCACTTTTGCTCAAGCCATGACAATTAGTGCTTTTGTTGAGCGTTGAACTATGGTAAGAGCTACTTATAGGTTAGATTAAGGTGTAATGTACCAAATACTGATAGGTGAGGAAGAGGGGCTATTATCAGGCAGGGTTTCTGTTGATAGTGTGAAGCCTCTGTAAACATCAGTTCTTAAATGAGTTGGCTATGTTATGAGTCTTACATTGACTAGAATAAGAAGCTTAATGTGCTAGTCATAACAGTTTTCGTTTTTCTTTTAATTTGATTCTCTGTGAGTTATCTAATTTCAAAATTCAAAGAAGGATTTGATGCTGTGCTTGTAGCAGCTGTCTGCATTTGCATTAGTTTCTCCCTTTGTGGGATTTCACTTCCTCAGTGTACAGTGCGTCTGCATGTAGGGCAATTCTCCAAATGACATAAGCTGACAATTTTGAACAATAACTTTCTTGAGCTCTGTCTCCATGTATGTCTTCATGTCTACATGAGGTTCTTATTCACAAGCACAATTTGTTGAAAATAGCAGTAATGCCATGTTTATGATCTTGACTTGCTCAATTTTTCTGCTTCTGTTCTAAATGCCACACTTGTTTTCTTTGCTGTTTGCCATTGTTTGATTGCTTTTCTGTTTCTGAAATTGAGGTAAAATGAACTTGGTTTAATGTTAAATATAGAGGATGGATGGAATACTCAATGATTTAGGGATAGAATTGATTAATAATTTAATAGTTTTCAAACTAAAATACTGAAAAACCAATCTTTCTCCAGCACCCATGAAAACAAAATCTTGTCATGGGGCCTGAGTTTTGTAGTTTTTCTCTCTTTTTTCAAAAAGAATTAAGTATAAAGGATATTAAGGGATAAAGGGTTATGAGCTTTATTACAAGATCACCAAAGAGGAGTGCTTTGATTTCTAGGCAGGCTTAAGAACCTTAAAATCTCATTTTTGCAAATGAATCAAATATTTTCTATGCTATAAGTGCAGGGCTAGAAAGGATAATCTTGCACGTGCAGTTGAACATGAGTCAGATGGAAATTCAGCTGCTGCTTATGAGTGCTACCAGAAAGCAGTTGATATTTCACCTCAAATTGCATGTGAACTAATTCAGGTAAAAAGGAGTTCAATATATCAGAGTTGGTCTGGTTGTTGTTGTTGTGTGTGTGTATCTCATATGTATTTCATTTGAATATATTCAACACAATAATTACATTACATCCCCAACTAAATATTTAACCTTGTTTTTTCTTGGAAGGTATTGAAGCAGGAGAACTTGCAGTATATTGTTGCTCCTTACGAGGCAGATGCCCAGATGACATTCTTGGCAATTAGTGGACAAGTTGATGCAGTTATAACTGAAGACTCTGATCTTATACCATTTGGTTGCCCAAGAGTAAGTTTACCAAGTGGCTTAAGCTATAGATGTTTTTTGTTATCTTTCTATACTAGTGTATATTTATTCCTACTTTGATGTACTCACTGGTTTTTGACTGGCCTGCTTCTTCCTTGAAAATTTAGATTATCTTTAAAATGGACAAGTTTGGTCAAGGTGTTCAGTTTCAGGATTCCATGCTACAAAAGAATAAGGAGCTTAGTTTTGAAGGGTTCAACAGACAAATGCTTCTTGAAATGTGTATTTTGAGTGGCTGTGATTATCTGCAGTCCTTGTCAGGTATGGGTCTCAAAAGGGCCCATGCAAGCATTAAAAAATTTAGAAGTTATGACAAGGTAAGTGCAGCTGATACACTTAACAAACATGATTGTTTAGCACCATAAAAACTAACAAGCATGTTTATTTAACTATCATTGTTCATTTTCCCTGTTTAAACTCACTAAAGCAGCTAAATCTACATCTATACTCATAACAGAAATGCTTAAAAGTGCTTTTTATAACTATATATATCTTTTAAATCTTGTATGTAAATCTTTCTATATGAATTTTTTGTATTTCTAATGCAAATGGCAATGTATCAGGTTCTTAAGCACTTGAGATATAGTGGAGTTTCTGTGCCTCCCTTTTATGAAGAGTCATTCAAGAAGGCTATACTTACTTTCCAATATCAACGGGTTTATGATCCAATTAATGAAAATATTGTTCATTTGTCTAATATATCTGATGATATTGGTGATGAGTTAGACTTTTTAGGCCCATATCCTTCATTTTTAATGTTCTCTTGCCATTTTAAATTAATATCACTCTGCTCCATTTTGTTCAATCATCTTAAGATCTTACTTGAAGTTATACCTTAACCTGGGATACAACCATGCCAAAAGATATAGCACAAAGAATAGCAAAAGGGGATCTTGATCCAATTACCAAAATGCCATTTGAGGTACATCATCAATTTCTTCTTTATATTCATCCATACCAAAGTGTGTGTGTGTTAAATTGAAAGAATAAATTTATAGTAACTGAAATTTCTCTGTTTTTCTTGCATGTGTTGGTCAAAATAACTTGACTTATTTCATTTGTTCATTTTTGGAATAAGGACAATTTGCACGATTGTGAAAAAAAAAAGAATTTTGAAAATGATAGGAATAGGATTGACAACAACTGAAAAGACTGTTCTTAGTGTTCTATAACCGTTGCCATTGGTTTGCATGGATGTGCATGAGTTTGTGTAAATTCTACATATAAAGTAGATTTTTGTTTTCCTTCTTATGTTCTAGTACTGGTACAAGGTTTTCTTGGAAGTTAGTATCACCTTCACCCATGTTTTGAGCAAATATGAATAGATTGTCACCCCTTTCTTTTTAATAAATGTTAAAAGCATTTAAGAAGTATACATGGATGTATTCTCCTTCAGTTAAACCCTTGTTTAAAGGGTACTGTTGGTTAAAAGTCCATTTCTTTTAAATGGCAGGGAGAGAATCTTACAGCCAGATTAGCAATTGTGGAAACTAGTCAATTCAAAACTCATTCTGAAAGTGCAAAGAAAAAGATTGATTTGCCCGTGCAGAAGAATCTCTTAACTAAGTATTTTTGTATCCTACAAAGCATTCTTCTTGAATTGATTTTAATATGTTTAGCATGTTTAAAGGGGAGGAATGCAGGGCAGCATTCTATGGTTCACTGGGATACTGCCTGATGCTATTGATGCTTCAGTTACCAATTTTCTAAAAATTTAGATTCAAGATTATAACATTTAAAACAATCAAGTTGAGGCAATGAATTTTGGTGGCATTTGAGCTCAATGTTTCTTTACAACATACCACTTGTAGCTAGCAGTTTTTTTTCTATTCTTCTTTAGAGTAACTTTTCCTTAGCCATGAAAGGTTTTGCTTCTCTTGAAGCAAAAAGGAAATTCAGAGCTCCTCGGGTGTCACCTACTGCTGCTAATGAAACAAAGAACTCTACTGCATATTGACTCTGAGAATTGGGGCAGTGTCCCTCCTCCTAATATCCATGTAAGTTGCCTTAATATAGAACTATAACAGTGAAAACTCTACTTATTGTTGGTAGTGAGACTTAGATATTTTTTTTAACATATTCTTCCTTCCTTTCTTTCTTTAGATTGGATATAGTTCTGCCACAAACAATTCTGAATTTACAGAGTCTCCATGTCATGGTAAGATATAAATCTGCTGGTTTGCTTTGGATGGGAAAATGTAATCCCTTATGCCTTTACATGTGTTAGTTATTCATTTCATTGTTTGCATGATTTGTCCATGGTGGGTGAAGAGAAGAAAAGCCCTGAACATACAGTACTGCGAAAGCCCAGGCAGCCAATTCATAAACCGTGTCTAGGGTTGCATGGGCACACAAACGTCCAAGACACAGCTGAAGGAAAAACCAGGGAGGAGGCAACAAGAAAGGTAACTGTAAGGAGTGCTTATTTTCAGCACAAGCAAGTGGAAAAGAATGTTTATGGCGAAAAACAAGATTGCCTGTCATCTGGCATTGCCATTGATGAGAGAAAAAATGCCTTATCTGAATAGGCGGCCATTTTTATAAATTTTGTATGTCACTGAATAAGTGTATGCCCCCATGTTTTGTATTCTCATTTATTAATATCAATTGAAGAATAGAAACGTTTATTGGTATGAAATTAGCATATCGCCGTATTATGTTATAAAATTATAGTATTTGTTTTTGCCATCTTATTCTTTATGATTTTAATATATATATATATATATTTAAAATTTGTTCATTTCTCACATTACGACAAATACGTCAGGGGTAAAACAAGCTAAAAAATTATTTAATTTAAACTGCTTTAAATTTGGATCATATTTGATTTTAAAATTAAAACTAATCTTTGAAAATGATTGAGTGGGAAATCACAAGAGACATGCTGAAAGTACGTTGCCAGTTTGAGATTCATTCAAATCACAAGAGACATGTAGGGCATTGCATAATCAAATGATATGAATAGACACTTTTCCAAGAAAAATACAATCTAACAATAAGACAGTCAGTTAAGTTGGTGATGAAGAATGTTCTGCCAAGTCACTTAAGAGGTTGACAACATCATCTGAGGTTTTAAGAAGGTAACGTGCACTTGATCTTTTCCGTCCAACAACACAAGAGAAGTAATTATCACCATTTAGATCAAGCACTGAGGAACCCTCATGCAGTGCTATTTTATCACGATACTTTGGTCTCCATTGATCAATTTCTCTCTTTTCTATGTTTGACAACGAACGTTGTTTCCTGTATTTAGCTGCCTTCGACCCGGTTTTGGTGGCTGGTAATTTTGGCAGAGATGATGGCCTGTAAGAATTAGATTTGGATAGCATAGCTCTTGGTAATGGAGGTGATTCAGAAGGGAGCTCTGGCTCAAAAAATGTATACACATCTTCATCCTGAAACAGTTCATTTCAAACCATTATTTGCCTTAATCAATATAGAAGGCTTAGACATGTAACTTGTTCTGATGTAGATCAGTCTAAAATCAATGCTCCTCTACAAATTTCATTCTAATATTTACAGTTGAGTCCTTAGGTGATGGGAACTGAGATCCAAGTTAGTTAGGAAAGGACCCTTAATGAATTGGAGGTAGTTCCATATTAGAATCTGCATGCATAGAAAATAACTAACTACTGACAGTTATATATTAGGAGTATATATTTGGTAGTAAGTTGTGTAAATAAGGAGGGTGTAGTTATTTGCAGTTTGGGTACACTCTCTGCAGGAGACTTTTGTCTTTGGGAAAGTAAGTGTACTGCTGTATCGTGTGTGATTTCAGTGTTATATTATATTTTATTACCTTATCAATTGATGTTCTATCATTAGGATTGCTACCAGACTGCCAAAAGGCAATATGCCACTCTAACAATAACAAAGTCTCAAGTGAACTAAGAATAGAAAATCAAATAAAGTGCACCAACCTTGGCTAGAAAGTGCCCAATGCATAAGACATAGTCAATTGGCGTCTTCATGCCTTTACTATGAACTATCTCTCCAAGGATACGATCAATAGCTGCTCCCTATACCAAAAAAAGTGTCAGGTGCTAGCATGTAGAGGAAATAAAGCTTCTGAACAGAAAAGGATAGGTGAGAGACTCTACTAGCCAGCAGAAATTGCTTATACCTTTGACACGCCAACTGTGCGAACCTCAACAGATCGACCACCTTGGACAACATCAAGATATGCGTTTGATATTGGCCCTGTCCACAGATGTTGAAGCAGATCTCTTGCTTGAATCCTTCCAAACTCAACATCTAGTTAATTGCAGTCACAATAAGTTAGCAATTAACCATAGAAGGCTCCCACTTTGCTGGGAAGGGAGTAAAGAGATGATGTTCATCAGCACAAATGTCTTATTAGAAGAAAGATTAAAATATGTTTGTGATCCTAATAAATATTTGAATTTTGTGTTAGTTTTCTAATAAAGTTGTTCTTCATTTTTGCTCCTAGATAAAATAAAAATTTTATTTTTAGTCAGTGATATTTTGTTTGGTCCATGACAAATTAGTAAATTTTGTGTTTATCTCTTGATAATTTTTTTTTCATTTGATATTAGGCCCTTTGAAAAAAAGACTAATAACAAATAATTTTTTTTATCAGAAAATAAATCCAAAATTTACTAATTTATCATAGATTATAAAAAGTGACAATGATAAAAAATAAAATTGTTGATCTATTAGAGACTTGATGTAATTTTATTTTTTTTATCAAAGAACAAACAAAATTTAAGTGTTTATTAGAGATCGAAACTTAGAAGAGAATAAGTAAGTTGAAAAATAAAAGGGAAGATGGTAACAGAAAATTTTCACATGCCTGCATACTTGTAATTCCATACTACTGACGTCTCCCGAAGCTCAAAATGAGACCTTGGAGTTCTTTCAGTAAAATACTCAAAAACATGCTGAAATTTTATAAAAAAAATATGAAAAATAAACCACACTTGAAACTAAAGGAACTTAATAAGAGAAACACTTGTATTCATGAAGCTAAATTACCTTCACACTATCAACCCAATCCATGTTTAAATTTTCAGGCATGGTTGTCATCCACTCACTTGAAGTACGTCGCAAAAACATTCCATTTTCTGCTGCCAACCACATGTTAAATTCACTGAAGTTCTGCACAAAGTAGTTGTTAGTTCAAAAGCAAATGTTGCTGAAAATCCAAAAACACATGAAGTTTTCTTGATAGTACTTTGTCCAGGACTGCTCGAGAGCTCCCACTCAGAACAACTATTGTTGTCTTTGGATCATCGGTTAACTTCTTTAAAGGTTCCTTCATATTTGGGTGTAATTTAAGTTCCAATTCTCTAATTTGACCAGCCCTTCCCACTGGTTCATTCAAAGTGGCATTGAAACCCTGCAGTGCAGTTGAGGCAAAATGGTATTGTTTTAGTGAAAAGGAGCTACATATGTTGGTGAGAAGGCAACCCTTCTCACTTATTCACAAAAAACAAGTGGAAACAAATAAGTCCTCATGTGCGTTTCTCTTAAAAACATGCGGTGCACTTGTATATGTAAGGTGAAGTTGGTTTCCATTTATAAATATAAGCATAATACTTATTGCACAAAATAGGGTGAATAATTAGGGACAACCCTTTATTCAGTGTTTGATGATCTAACAAACAGCTTACCAGTATAATTAGTCGGTTATTGGATTTTGAGTAACAATCAACTGCCACTTTGTTGGGAAGTAATGGAGGAACTTGTCTTGTCCTAAGCTGAGCTTCAACAATGGTATCATTCAGTTCACTGTGCAAAAAGAAAACCTTGTTTTTAGAATAAATAATCAAGAATAACATACGTGGCACCGACCACCATAGAAGGTCAGGACAAAATCTAGAGCAATAGAGCGACCAATATAGCTATTTCAAAGACAGAATTTCCATTTTTCTCCATTTTCCCATTGACACTATTTCAAACTAGCTTTAGTGGTCGATCTAATATGCTCATGTAAGACTGACTGTTCCATCTTACAAGAAAAATAAAGTACGGAACAAAATTGATCCAAGAAAAACAAAATGCAAGCAATGTTATAGGATTAAAACCTCACAAAAGTTGCTGCCCATTCCTGTGACGTGTGAGTTTCAACATGTTTGAAATTAAACTGATGTCGTTTTTCTCTTTCATCAGCTGACATTTCCAACGCATAACCAATAGAAGCAGCAACCTCTGTGATGTTCCATGGGTTTACCAAGATAGCACCAGCACCAAGAGACTGTGCTGCACCTGCAAACTGATACCAAATAAAGAATTCTAAATTATTTGAATTATACTGAAAGCTTAGTGATTTTAGGAGTTAATTATGTTATAATAAAATAATTGGACATAAAAGAATTTGTTTTTATTTAAACAAGATGATATTTCCAGAAAAACAATAACTTTATAAAGAATATGTTCTACAATATGATCTTACATTCCTACTGAAGTCTTGAACTAGAAGCCTAGTATCAACCCTATCCTTTCCTATCTGTCACTATCACAAATATTCCAGTTTTTGTATCAGCACTCATGGGTTGTACATAGAAAACAACTAAGAACAGAAAATATATTGGTTTGAATAGATTGATCATTTCGTATATTTAACATTCACAATGATGGTGATAAGATGAAGAACACGGACATCATACTTAATTTAAAAGAAAAACAAATATACATCAGTAATGCATCGTGGATTATAGAATGATAATGATAGGGGAAGATGATTATAATTATTTGAATTTCAGTCTATCAGCAATCACAATTCCCTGCATCAAAAGCAATCGTTTCATGTTACCCTAACTTATTCTCTTGACACATGTCTTTCAACAAATGTTAACCTTTGACAAAAAAAATATTCAGTTAATTTTGGTTCTTGGTATTCAAGAAACCATAAGTATACTTATGAACACATTATAACATAGCCAGGTTACCATCAAAAGTAGACCTTGTCATTATAGAGCTCAACAATGACGTTGATGATTGAAGAAACAGATACAACATACTGATGATTTTTCTCTATAGTTGAGCCTCCAAACTATCCACAACTCAGGTTACAAAATAAAAAAAGAAAGCTGAACTTCTCAGCTTAGCTTGGCTAGTTTTTTTTTCCAACAAGCCAAACTGTGAGCTTGAGACTAGAAAAACTTTAACACCATTGATGTGTAAACACTTCAAAATAAATAAAATAAAAAAGATTATGTCCGGTGCTATAGATTAATATATAGTGATAAAGGAAAAACAAACTTGTTTATAATTCTTAGGACTTGCAAGCTTGCCCTAGTTAAGTTTAGGAAAGTCATTCATTAAATGACAGTACATTTGTTTCATGTTTTGCTGTTTTACAAAAAGAGCTAAAACTACTCTGTTGCACTTCGTCTACATATACCTCAACATTACTATGCTTAATAAAATTTGGTGATCTTAGTAAAACATAAAGCACTTTCTCAAATATTAAGATCAAATAACATTCAGCGTATCCAAGAGATGCAGCCAAAATAAATAATGAGAACATTAAAAAACTGAATTACCTCACTTAAAATGAGAACCCCTTTCTTGGATGCTTGACACGCAACAAATTCATAGCTGACAAGATTCATTCCATCCCTTAAAGATGTAACAAGTGCTACATCTAAATTCGATGTGAGTCAGACTAGTATGATACATATCATGGGTGCTGAATACTTAGTTCAATAAAACTACTTAAGATGGATTTTATAATATAATATAAAGAAGATATGCTGCAGCCTCTTGCCATTTTCTGATTCCCTGGGATAGTTGTCAAATCTTAAGCATAAAACGGAAGTATATTACAAATGTGAATATAAAGAAACAACTGTAAGTCATTGTACTTCAATTGTTCTTTTCTTGATGAATTCAAAATCAAGAAATATGATTCTTGAGGACTTTCCTCATTTCCTGGTAAATAAATATCCATCAGTTCAATTTATTCTTTCAGCCAGGTACATGTTGTAAGCAGAGGACTTAAATCACGTGGAACACATATCAAAGAAAAGTGAAAGAGTCTGCAAAGATAAAGAAATTTCTTTTCCAATAACAGAAAAGAATGTCCTACAGCTTGAGTATTTCACCAATGAAATGGTGAAATATGTTACTTCTATATAAAAAATATTATTACTTTGAATAAATAAGGATAACATGGACTAAATCTTGTATGTTATAGCAGAAAATGAGTACCAGTTACAGCATAGAGTGCACATAATTCATGAAAGTCAAGTGACCGATCCTGTAATCATAGAAAGAGATGTTCCAGAAATCATTACAAGGACAACAGAATAACAATAACAAATGTTTTCTGTATGATAAATAAACATATGACTTCACTTCATTTGTCACATCTTCTGGGAAAGATTAGCAATGTTATTTACTTTGTCCTAAATTTTTTAGCAATTCAAGAGAAGGATGTGTAACGAACAAGACAAAATGCATGGTCAGTGTGTGCAAAGAACAGTCAAAGTAGTTACTTGAATATTTTTAAAAAATAAAATATAACTTTAATTTTTGATGGAAGGGAAATAATTTTTTGCTTGACAACATTACAAAAATAAGTGATTGTGTAATACAAAAGCTCCACATTCTGAACAATATCAAGATAATCTAGAAAGAATAGATTGAAAGTTCCTTGGTGATGCAGGACAAAAGAAGATCAACTATTGAAGATTTATTGTAAATTTGGCAAAGAATTTTTATAATTTTATGGGGTTATTGGAGCTAATTTTACTGAAATTTTGATAGAATTAAAATCCCATCAGAGTACTTTGTATGGGTATGTTTTCTTTACTTGTCAATCAAGTCTTGTTATCAAAAGGTTGCTATGTAAAAAATAAGATGTGATAAAATGCAACTCCTATCTATCACTTATGATTCAGAGGACTTTCCCCATTTCCTGGTAATTTTCAGGAGAATCTGTCTAGTAGGTTTCTTGTTCATCTGCTAGAATGGTTATTCCCTTTTTTATTCCTTTTGCCCTTTTGTCTTATATCACTTGATCAAATAAGAGAGATGAAGAAATGAGACATCGTGAATATGTTTGTGATAACGATATGTTTTGTAAAACAGCTAACAGAGAATGTAGCTAACAACACAAATAGAGAATAACAAATTTGAATTAAGTAGATCAACCCAAATATTGAATTTACAGCTTTTTGGTGGCAACATAATGATCAAATGGACAATGTATAGAACACAGACAATATATAGATGATGAATAGTTCAAATCTTGTAGTAACGGGGATCAACTCATATATAGTAATGACATGGGAAATTTAATGTTTTCAATGAGATCTCAAATAATAGATACTAGCATTCATCCTCATGATCCTTGCATCGTCAAATACCAAACAAGACATATATGCTGTAGATGTTTAAAACACCAACCAGATGGTGTATTGGAACAGCTGTAAGTGTTCCAAATCTTCCATTGATGCGTCCTACAATCTCATGCACTTGGCTTGTAAGCTTTTGATCTGTCAAAGCATTAAGTCAATAGTGTCAGTCATGAAAAACGCCAATAACTATAATAAGATGACAAACAATAAATAAAACAAGAGTCTAAATCAATAGATGAAATGCTTCAAGTGATAATTAACTTGTCTAGAGAAATAACATACATTCCGGAACATCTTTCCTTGTAGGTACAGCAATTTGCAGCAAGACAACTTTATCACGCCAGAGTGAATTCTCCTCAAGGAACTTTTCAAATGCCAAGAGTTTTTGGGGAATTCCTTTTATCATATCAAGACGATCGACACCCAACATTACCTGTCCATTTGATAAGAAACATTAAGTGATTCTAATGATTCACATTTTCAGAGAAAAGCAGATGTAGAACAGAAACAGGAAACTGAGGAATAATCTCAACTTCTCAAATTGTTGAACATGAAACTTTGGCGTATATGGCTCCTACCTTTCGGCCAGCAAATCTTTCTTTCAGTTCTTTCATGTGTTCCTGGACTTCAGGGAGTTCAAGGGCTTGAATGAATCTATCAGAGTCAATCCCAATAGGAAACTGAAGTTTCACTCCCAAAAAATAAAACATTGTCATTATGAGAATGGAATCAGATACTGCATACTGATAAGTAAAGCTATTCAATGCTGATAAACATACAACACAAGATGAAATTCCAGTTTCGCAGTTAGATGTATAGAATTAGAAAGGGAAAATAATATATGCAGATATACCGCAGCCACACGGGTCAGTTTCCCATGATCTTCTACTCCTTCAGGTGTTCCCTCAAGCCCAAGAATACGAGTACAAGCACTAACAAAATGCCTTGCATAATCATAGGTGTGGAATCTGGGATGCAGACCAATAAAAATATAAAAATCACAACATTAAATAAAATGTCTAGAGTTCTCAAATATCCTAGCAAGTGGAAACATACCACTTGATATTATTGACTAAATAGTGCAATCAACAAGCAAGAATAGTAAATCTCAAGGTGGAAGATAATTTTTTGACTAAATATTGACTAGCTTGTTCTAAATGCATGTCCTTGATGCCTATATACCAAAGGAATTTAGCTTGTGAATGTACTAGTTACTACTATAATCAACATCAAGTTGGAGATGCATGAGAATAACTTACCCCACCAGGTCAGCTGCAAGTACAGATCTCAACAGCTCTGATCTGGACGGTAGAGTCCTATGTATTTCTGAGGAAGGAAAGGGTGTATGGAGAAACCAACCAACTTTCATTTGTTCATTGTATTCTTTTAAACATTTTGGAAGGTACATTAGGTGGTAATCATGGCACCAAACAACATCTCCTTTCTCATAATGCTTATTTACTACATCAGCAAACATTTGGTTTGCCTTCTTATATGCATCAAATTGGGATTGGAAAGTACGAGTTGTAGCAAGTCGATCTTCTTGTGGAAGCCCAAGGTAATGAAATAGAGGCCATAAGATGTTGTTGCAGTAGCCATTATAGTACTGGTTAACTATCTCCTCATCAAGAAATACTGGTATGCATCGCTGCAGTTAACAGCACATAATTACTGATGGTTTGTGTGTGTCTTTGGTATTGCAAAGAGAAGAGTAGCTAGATTATCATTATTCACTATATTGATCAGTGGCCACATGCTTGTGAATTATAAATTTGATTCAATACCATTTCAGCTAAAGCTTTTGTCAATGCTCTCTGCCCAACATCATCAGGCACATTCACACCAGCCCACCCAATCCATCTGGTATCAAATTCCTTTACACCTTCAACAAAAACAACAAGCTTCATACAACCTTCACTTTAAAAATAGAAAAATTCAATCTATTTCTATAAGTAATAGATTATTATAAGAATGTTGTGAAGATAACTATCATTGTTGTGACCTCTATGAGATCATCAAGAAAGGCAACTAATTAGCATAGCTGAGTTACAATTACAAACTTCATAATAAACAAATTAACAAAACACACCAAAGAAACAATTAATGCAAGGTGACAAAATTTTCTTGCCTAGAAGTGCACTGACTAGCCCGCCTACACTGATCTCAAGGCGATATGACTCCACACCCTCCCTAACAGCAGACACAGGCAACCTGTTAGCTACCACCAACAAACGTTGTTTGCTTGGCCTCTCATCTTGCCTTTGGCTTCTATCTGTAAAACTCGTTTCCGTGACCTCTTCCTCTTTATGAATACCCAAAATTTCATTCTCACTTATGCATGAATCACCATAAAATTGTTCTCCCTCTTTGCTGCCATCTCTTGCTTCCTCCGTTGGTTGAATAAGCTTGAAGGATTTCCTTAGCTCTCTTTCCCTCAGAAGCCTTTCCAATCTAGACCTTGGTGTTAAAGGGACGCAGTTATAATTGTTCCCTGGCATACGCTTGGCCTGAAATTTTCCATGTTAAGTCTTTTCACTTATTTGATTCCTACAAAGACAGCATTCTCACTCAAAAGGTAAGATTATTTTTCCTACCTTCAAATATTCAAAATCACATTCTCAAATAAACACGGGAATAGTTGCACACTCCAATCATTTGTTACATATTTTTTGCAGTTTATTCACATTCCTATTACTTACCAAATGGGAAAATGCACTCTAGAGAACTAACATGCATGCTTTGATCCACGTATTGTATTGTCATTAGTCAATGTTGAATGTCTCCATAGGCTAAAACAACTTCTCTATTGCAATGAAGTAAAAATCATACTGATGATATATGCGTAAAGTAACCATCAGGCATAAAAATAATTGCAATGCTTCTCATCACATTAGACAAATAACAAGACAAGGGTCAGAAAATTCTTGAAATTGAATCGTGAACAAAATATTGAAATGTACTTAAAATTCATAACAATTGAATGACCACCAAAATAAAATACTGTTTCAAGGAATAAAATACCTAAACAAGTATTGCTGGTCAGCACAAAAAAAAACAAAAAACAAAACAAGTATTGCTGGAATTGTGTGTTCTGAAGGGATAAAAATAATAAGGGAAAGAGGGAAATAAATCCCTATAATCAGCAAATCTAATCATATCTTTAACAATACCCTTAACATGCCTAGAGCAAATTTAGCAAAAGTTCATGTGTTAAATAAATAAATCATTTACAGTAATGGATAAAATGACACCAGGCAACACAAGCAAGTTATAACGCAGGCAGCAAAATATACCTACTTGAGACATTGTTTTGTTGAAAATTTTGAAAGCCAAAATATGCCCATTACAGGGAGGGTGCGTGTAACCTGATAATTATAAGAATGTAGAATATTTCGTGAGATGATTTCACTTCACATTACTGTCCACAACTCCACATTGTTTCACACACCGTGGTTTTGTACAAGTGATCAAAAGGGTGGTGGCCATGATAGAACAAGGAAGATTATCCATGCAATGAAGAGATAAAAGGCATAGACGAGGTAATTGGCTTGAAGGGGAAAAAGGAGATCATGTATTTGAAAGAGCACACATTAAAGAGTATAATGCGTTAGATTAATCTTAAAGAGTGTAATGCGTTAGATTAATCTACTCATTCTCGTCCAATCAAAGACTAGCCATGCATGCGAATACAATGTATTGAAATTGGAGAATGATTTAATTAGTGAACATCAGCGTAGGATATTAAAAAATTGTCCCTTATTATATTTTATTTTTATAATTATTGTCCATTATGATTTAGGAAGGGGGTGTGTTTTAAGATTCGTGTAAAATCCCTAAAAAAATAGATACGTGTAAAAGATAAGAAATCTATCTATGTATGTTACTTTTTTCTTTTTTTTTGAATTCTATCTATGTTACTATATACACCGTTAAAGAAAATGTTACTATTTACAAAGTAAAATGTTTTATTGCATTAAAAAAAGTAAAATGTTCTATAAAAGAAGTAAAATGTTTTAAAAAAAGAAAACTCCAAACATGACAATTTCTAAAGCAATGATTATTTCGTAAAACCAATACTACTATCTTAAATTTGAGCATAATGATTTGATTGAAAATATAATTAATGATTATTTTACCGTTTAAATCAATATTGCATTTATGACACAGATTCTGGCAATCAATTCTTAACCCAAACCCTATTTTGAATTAAGAATTATAATTTCAATTTTAAATTTTCTATCACGGAAGATAACAACTGTCAACATAAAAATATTTAATAAGATATTATTTTTCATAAATAAATGGTTGATTATTGACTAGAATTTGTTTTCTCATAAATAAAACATTACTATGTATTTATTATAATTAGGGATTCATTGAATGTTTTAATTAATTTGGTTTATATTCTCTTATAACTTCTAATTAATTAAAATTATAATTATAGTAAGAAATTTTATAACAATATCATCTTTTTTTTTGGGTACATGCACCAATATTATCTTATATGTAATACGAAATAGAATTTTTTTTTTTTTGAGTTTTTAAGACGTACGTCCTTAACTGACTTCTTTCCCCCTTGTGATCTCCATCTCCAAAATTAAATTGATGCATTTGGTCCTCTAATTTAAATTTTATCAACTCCTTTTTTTTGTGATATATCAACACCTCTACTTCAGAAAATGAATAAAAAGACGATCTGCACGGGGTCGGGTTTCTTGAATATATTTTTGGGGAAGTGACATATATCCCTACTTCTTTTGTAAACTAAAATATCTAAAAAATGATAAAAAAAAAAGTTGAATTGTTGTAAACAATGAACCTTTAACACTTTTTTTTTGGTATATTAATTACTGGTGATGTAGCTTACAAAATACTCCTCCGGGGTGTAGTGGTTGTTTTGAAGCGTTAACCAATATTGATTAGTATTAGAAATTTGAGATGAAATGGTTTGAAAAAAAAATACAACTAGCACAAACATAATGCCGTCATACCCATAAAGCTAGCTTGAAATATAGTAGAGGAGTATCATATAAGAACATTGTATAAATTGATTGAATGATCATTGATTTGATAACCATGTGTAACTAACTTCTTAGCAAACTAACTTGAGATATACCTGTTCTCCTATCCATTTGTCATGTTTATTCAAAACGATAACTTATACATTTTTTAGTTTTAAATAATTATATATTTGAATAAGATTAAAATATATATATTTTAGTTTTGAAGTGTTTTTGCTTCACATCAACGTTATATAGTGGATCTGCTACTACTCATCTTTGGTCATCAAAAGACTACACTATTATCATATTCACTAACTTTACAAAATTACAAACACAAAGATAAAATATTGATATTTTAATAGGAAAAAGAGTGGATTCTTGGGATCCCAAATGATTCAAAAAAAAAAAAACTCTGTTCGTTAAAAGATTTATCTGGTATTGCATGACTCCACTTTGTAAGAACTCTGAATCATTTTCTTGAAGCTCATCCTCTTTATCATAAATGATCTGCTATTCCGAAATGATTTGATCCTATAGGAAAATTTTAATTTATTGGACCTTTCAATACAATCAAATAGAAATCCCTAAGGGCACCATATTCTAGGAACTCAAACAATGTTTGAAAAATCCTTCTCTATTTGTTGTGGGTTGAGGACTCCTCCCTCCTTCAAACTCTGATTCATATTTTTCATCAGAGAAACCTTTGATCAACCATATAATAAGATTCATTTTGATTCATATTTAAGGGATTCCTTGGTTTGAAAGAAGCAATGTCACTTGATCCTCATCAAATTGACTGTAATCTTTTCTGTATGTGAAGATCCCACCAAAGCGCATTCTACTTCCATGGGTTCATCTATATAAGCCGGAACTAAAGTGGTAAGAATGAGAGCTTGAATACTGCTTGTGAATAATCCAAGAGCATGACATGTATATGAATTACTAAAGGTACTAAAGAAATAAGAACAACAACTACTAATTCATCAGTTAATATATTTTTAAAAAGTCAAAAACTAAGAGATAAGAGTTTTGAAAAATTTTCTAATATGTTAATCGGTAGAAGGATTGGGATTAATTGGTTGGATGTATTTATTAAAATAAGTTAATCCTTTTTTTGAAAGACTTGCATGAAAATATGCAATTGATGTAAGGAAAGCTAATGCAATAGTAGTATTTATATAATTTATCGGTGCAATTGAAATTCAAATTTTACCTTTTTGCAAATATTCTACTATAGATTAAATTCAGTATATATAATTCATTGTTTAACTCATTTACAACATGGATAATCGTCGGCGTCACCCGTGCATGGATAGGTATCGTGCTAGTATTATAATAAACAAAGGGTGTGAAAATGCAGTATAAAACTACATGGTGAATAAGTTATCAACACAAAAACATCCACTTCCATACAAGTTCCAATGGCTTAACAAAGAAAGTAAGGTCAAAGTTTCTAAATGTTATATTGTCTTTTTCAACTGCTAGGAAATATTATAACATCATATAGGATGTGATGTAATTTCCTATGATGCATGTCATCTTCTTGGGAGACCCGAGCAATAAGACTATCAAGCCTAGCTTGTATGACAACTATGCAAACAATTACTTATTTATAAAAGATGAGTTGAAAATCAAGTTAGCACCTTTGTTACTTGGTAAAGTTGATCAACAGAAGAGGGAAACAAAGCTATAATGTTAGTTTAATAGTTTTGTTAGAAATTTTAGTAGGGATATTCAAACTTGTGATCTCTCCTTCCTTCTTTCTTCTTTCTTCTTTCATCTCTTTTTCAACTACTAGATCAACCTTATATTTTTCTTTTTTATGAGAAACTTAATGATGACAAATTTAAGTATTTTATGCATGACAATCAGTTTTATGCCATTGTCTCAGCATTAAAACACACTAGAGTCATTACTCACTTAAACAAAGAGTTCATTCTCTACTTTGAACATAAGAACTTGAACTCTGTAAAATGTAGGTAAATGTCACATATGTAGTAATGAATATGTAATTGATAGATATTGTTATCTTATACAATTCTTTTTAAAATCTGTTTTTTGAAAAAAAAATTAACAAAATAAAATTTTCTTTTGTTTTGTTTTTAAAATCTATTCAGATTTTTTTAATATAAAAATGTGTTGAAAACAAGTTTTGAAAATAAAAAAAGGGGGAAGATTTCAAAAGAGTCTTAAAACAAACACGCGTTCTCTCTCTTTTTTTTTTTTTCGTTTTTATTCAATGTCATATTGTTGGGTTATTTGTGTTGTTGTTTAAGAGCTAGCTTTTGTAGTTGGAGGGAGTTTTTGTTTTTTGAAACGGGCAAGTCCAACATCAAAAAAAGGTTTAAAGCATCCCAACTATGTTGACACACCCCCTTTAATCCAAAGATCCTCTATCAAAACTCAACCCAAATTTATAGAAAAAAAGAGAGAACAAAACATAGAAGGACTAGGCCAAAACCCATGGAAGGTCAGCAAAATCTGTATTCAAGAAGTCTATTGAAATTGCGGTCATAGTAATTAATGGGAGCAAAAAGAGGGATCAGAGTCCCACAAAAAAGAATTGGGGTTAGACACCGTCATGTACCCGTTTTTTAACCTAAAGAAATATAAATTTGATTTAAACTGAAATTTTAATATACATTTGTAAAATTTAGGTGAAATTTTATTTATAAGAAGTATTACATGCCTCCTCCATTCTCTTTTATTATAAACATAAAAACACATTTTGTTCTCTTTTACTACTTTTCCTTCATTACAGTCTAAAATACTTTTTATTTAATCTTTATTTAATAGGGGTTTAAGTTTAATATCAAGTTCCAATGGGAGTAGTTTAAAAAAATTTATTTTTTAATTAAAAATGATATAATTTAATGAAGTTAATTAATTTTTTTAATAAGTGTGAAATCAATTTTATTACTGTATAAAAGAAAATGGAAGGAATAATTTTTTATTTCTTTGTCTAAAGTCAACTAGTAACCTAATTTATTGATCCTGAAACTCATCGGCTCTGTAAAAACAAAGAACCTCATTGGCTCAATATTACGGCCGAGTTGAAGGTCAGATTTTTTTTATAGAAGAATTCTAGGTTAAAGTTATGATAGTGTTATTGTAACATTTGCCATTACTATTCATAAAGAATAGTAAAAGGCTATGAATAAAATAAGTGTATTGCCACCAGGATGCGCGACTTTCCATGATTGAACGCGTAGTTGAAATCTTCCAAGGGACATTAATCCGAACATTAAAGACTAGAGACGATTAGGATTTAATTTAGGACCTCAGATTGTAACGTAAGCCATTGCATGCCCATTAGTTTCTAACAGTTTGTGTTGGACCACGCGCGTATAACAGCCTAGCATTGCTCAAGAAAACGTTACAGCACATTTCCCCTGGGCAATGGCTCATTATTACGCCCATGTGGTGGTTCCTACCCATGCAAAAAAAAAAAACATTCATATACTACTTAGCTATTAGCAAGAAACTTCTCAATTATCATATTCATATACAATATTTTGGCTTACTCCACTCCATTATTCCTATGGGGTTTATAAGTAAAACTGCATGTGTTATGTGTTTAAATATCAGAAAAGTAATGTATAACGTAAATATTAACTCAAATTTTGAATGTAAACTTATAAAATAGGAAATACATGCCTCCTTAGTCATTAAATTATTATTTTTTGGTTGAAGGAAATCTAGTTTAACTAGTTATTATAAGCCTCCTGATTTTTATTTTCATGAATGAAAAAATTATCTCTTTTTAGTCAAGCAATTTAATTCAATTAATTAAACATGATGTATGATGTATGAGTTGTTGTAAATTCTCTAATATTATCTTTAATTCTCACTTATTAAAAAAAACTTCATTTTTTACTTGAGTGTTCCATATTTTATCATGTCTGGTTAATTTACATCTCAAAAAATGGGGAGACCATGCACGTCTTATTCGAATAGTCTTAGTGATTTGCAACAAAGGGAAACACACATATATAAAGGCAGATGGATTATTTATGAAACAACCGAGTCAGCCTGTAATCACATGAGTGCTATTCGATCGTTGTCATGACTCATGATTCGATCAACATCAAGATTCACAGCTGGGACTCTTCTTAGCTTTCAGAAAAAATATTAAAAAACTTTTAAGTGAATGTGATCAAATTAATGTAGAAAAATTCTCAAAGAGGGGGGAAATTTTAATTCTGATAAAAATATCCCGTACTATATAAAGAAAATTTCTGCTTGCACCGCCATGTGGGGTTTTTCCGTGGATCTTCATAAAATAACAAACGTAACTCAACATGCATGATGCTTTCAATTCGGTGACAACCTCCAAGCATCTTACCTGCATCATACGTTTTCTTGCAATATTATAGTACCACTGCAGTATTTTTTTGGGGGATGATACAGTCAATAAATATAGGAAAATATCAAACACTAATTCTTCGATCTATCCCCGTGCTGAATATTAGACATTAGGCAAGAAATAGTACTATTGTTAGTTCCTTAGCCAAAGCAGTTTCACATCTTTTAAAATGAAATTAAAAGTATTAATTAGATAAACTATTCAAATAAAATTATATTAGTTTATACTTTATGGTTTACTCCTAGAGTTTAATGTCGCATTGATAGTGTAAAACGTTTTTTTATTATTATTCAATCATAAATAATTATTTGAATTACTTTAAAATAATTATTTTAATCGTTATATAGATTGAATAACCGTTTAACTACTTTTTTTCTTATGCGTAACTTAAACTTTGTTTGGTACAAACTTATCTTAAATAAATTTTAATTTAATTTATTTTAAAATTTGAAAAGTTTTGGTACCTATCATTAACTAAATAAGCTAGTCAACGATCCCTATTCATATAAAATTATATTACTAGTACTTTATCATTTACTCTTAACTAATTGTATGGTGTACAAACTTCTTTTAAATAAAATTTATTTTATTTTATTTTAAACATATTTAAATTTGAAATTTTTTCGTATCGACCATTAATTAAATAAGTCAACAATCCCTATAATTACATACCTTTAGATCTAGCAAAACGAAGGGGGAATGGAAACTAAAAAAGGAGAAGAAAAAATATGAAAAAGTTAGATTAGAAGAAAAATACTAACTTTTAAATAATTTTTTAGCATAGCAAATTTTACCTCCAAACTAATATGCGCTTGAGAATTTCCAGGAAACGAAAATCTATATGTACATATTAGATCCATTTTTTTTATAAGATATTAATAACTATCCAAATGTTTAAAAAAGAGTTCCTGTCGAAACAAATTCTTATACTATAAATTAGTTCTTAAAAATAATTTCATTTTGAGTTAGCTAGTTACTTTTTTCTTTCTTAAAACAGTAAGAGGTTTGGCTTAAAAAAAATATTACTGCTAGTACTAGTTGTAGTTGTTAAAATCGTAGGAGCGATTATTGATCATTACTAAGGATCACGGGTTGCAGATTTGGTTTGAATGCCAAGAGCCATCCAAAAAAGCTAACCTCTAGCCCTAGGCAAACGTCAACGACAACTTGCAATGTTGGATAAACATCCATGAATTGAAGAGAGTGGAGTGTGGACTTTTTGCTATAAATGCATAATAATGAAGTACTCAAAACAAAGCACGTTACTAAGTATGACTTAGGCAAACTCATTAAATTCTTCAACCCACTCGCATTTATGATGCTGTATATAGGAATAGTTAGCTACACGTTATTGCATGGCTTCCGAAGACCTAAAGTTGCGGGGTGAAAGTGTCCATTTAGTAAACAGTGTGAACCTACTAGTAGTTCAAAATTCACTTTCACCATTATAAAATAAATAAATAATTAAATTCATCTCCAAAAAAGTAAGATATTTTATCATTGAACAGTGATAACAAATTGAACTTTGAAAGATAAAAAATACAAATTTAATCTTTGAATGTGTAAAGAATACATTAAATTATTAGGTCTATCGTTAAATTTGTAAGATATTTTATCATTAAATTATAATGTTTAAAGATTAATTTAACAATAAATTATATATTTTTTAGATTAATTTAATATTAAATTATAAAGTTTAAGGATTACTTTGTTATTAAATTGTCTATAAAACTAATTTATTGTATTTTTTACACATTTAAAGACTAAACTTTAAATTTTAATCTTTTAGAAACAAAATTTTCAACATCTTACAATTTCATGAAGGAATTTGATTATTTGTCCAAAAAATTATGGAATGTTTTTTAAAAGAAGTTTTTAAGCTTATTTTCAATTCCCCCTTGCATTATGTCCGTTCTTATGGTGCCATAGAAACAACATCATCTTCCGCTATCAATTACTTGACTTGCATTCTGTCATGGAGGTAATAAAATATAAGTCTTGGTCATGGTTGGAGGCTAAACTTAAAACTTTTCATTTCTCTTATTTTGAGTGGTATTCAAATCCTTTGTCTAGTATACAATATTTATTATGGATGAAAATTATATTAGTGGGGGAGGAAAATGAGATCAGGTGGCTTAAATCGGGTCTAAACTGGTGTTGGATGAATATCAACATGTGATATGCGATATGTTGATGTCTCGGGTTGGATATTTATGGGCTTGGGAATAGAAACAATTGGTCAAGTTAGATTGCTAAGCTAGTGAACGTATGTGCAGGGGGGAGGTCTTTGTAAATCATCATCATTTTTTTGGTGTTTGCCGTACCTTTTAAATGAATCTCTTTTGGCTAATAAAAAAATGTCCGTTATAATTATTCTGTTTCCTGTATTTGATTGTCAAGGTATTCATTATAAATCATTTTTCCCTTTGAATCTCATCCTTAACAAACTTTTAAGGTTATGCCATATTAATTAAGGTGTTGCTAGATAGAAGAATCTTAATTAACAACTTTCATGGGTGATATGATATCATAGAATGGATCAAACTGTTAGAATAAAAAAACTTTAAATAAGTGTTATCGAATGCTAATTAATAACAAGTTGTCGCTAAAATTTTGCTTGTCTTTTTATTAGATGATCACATTAGCACTGAAAAGGTAGTCACAATTAATTTGATCAGTCGTCATATGTTTTATTATATTTAATTCACCAAAAAGGGTTTTATTTTATTTAAAAATATGATTAACCTTAATGACTGTTTAAATTAGTTGAGCCATAATATATACAATTTTTTAATATCCGGAGTCATAAATAAGAAAAATTAAGTGATGATTTTATAATTTATTAGGACATACTTATATATCAAATCGTTGTCTTTTTCGTTCCGTGTCATTAAGTTATGTGTAGAGGGACAAAGAAGGAGACAAATAAAGGGGCATATTTATAATTTGATGATTCCAGCTTTCCAAATTACCATCCCATGCATGAAACCCTAAAGGTGTAGGTTCGGAGAAAAAGACATGCTTAGTCTGAGCATGTGCCACTGGGTCATAATCACTAACCATTTCATCGATTGGAAAGACCGGATTGTTAGCTAGTCGTTAATTTGTAGATGCTGTTCCTACCCTAGCTGCTGCATGCATGCTATAGTTCATGTCAATTAATCTGGTGGGTAATTCTGATTCTTTTTATCTGCTGATGTTTGTTTGTTAATTTAAGAAAAAAGACTGTACATCGATGCAGGAAAAAGTTTTTGCATAGTCAATTTAATTATAAAAAAACTATTTAAATAATAATTTATGATTAAATAATAATATAAATTAATTTTAAATACAATTAATACTTAAATATTAAACTCTGTTAATTTTTTTAATAGAAAAGATTTAAAATTAATTATAATTTTTTTCTCCTCTCTTCTTCCCTCAACTACTTGATCAATCTTATAATTCTTTAGATACCTCTGATTTTATAAATATTTAACTTACTTATTCAAAACTTAAATTTAAAATCATTGGATAAATTGAAATAATTATATATTTATTGATCTATGTGCTAAGCTATACAAAACAGTAACACTTTTCTTTGAAATTAAAAAATCAAATTTATAACAGAAATAAATTATGTTATAAAAATATTTCTTAAAAGCAATTCTTATATTTTGGCCTAAAGTTTATTTATTTATTTAATTTGAGTTATTGCTAGTTAAAGCTGGGGTGAAATACGTCCTTCAATATCCTCTAGTGCATCTGTGCATGTTTGAGGTAATTATAGGCTGTCGATTTTTCTTTTATTCACAATAATTAATTGACATTTACTTTCATGTAGATATCTCCAACGTAATGCAGGAAACGTATCCTCAGGATTCCATAAAAGAACTGCATGAAGGATGCACTTGCATCTAATGATTGATATATGGAATATAAGTTTTTTTTTTTTTAATGAATTTTCGATTATAATTTATAAGCTAAAAAGTTTATGTTTGTGGTTTTGAGATGATCTAATCATTTTACAACGCATTCATATCCATATCTTTGCATAAACTCAGATCAAATATTGAATGCCCGTCAGAAAATGTAACTTCTTTCTTCGGGATCAGTTCTCTTTTAATTTGCAAGTTATAATTATTTCCTCCATCTCAAATGATGGATGTTTAAACTTTTTTTTCATAAAGATTACGAAAAAAATATTTCTAGCATTTGATTACGATGATGTGGAAGGCAGCCAAGTAGACATTATTACACATACACCTATTTTAGTCACTAAAAAAATACATCTATTCTGTCAAAATCAAATACAAACATCTCACTTTATTAATTCATTATTTGGTCCAACGTATAATTCAGTTGCTGATCTCCTAACTGTTCATTAAGGGGTCATTTGGTTGTGAGGATGAAATTAAAAGAAGAGAATGAAAAAAAAAATAGATGAGAAGAGAAAAGAAGAGAAATTTAATACTAAAGAGATGATTTGGTTGAAGAAAAATATGATAGAAATAGAGGGATAATAAAATGATAAGGTTTTAAAAATAATAAAAAATATTATTACTTAAAATATTGTTTCATCCTTATTTACTATTAAAAAAAATCTTTCAAGGACGATTATTTAATATTTTTTTGAATTAATTGTTGTGAAAAATTAACATTTTTTATGATAATTTTTAAATCATCTTAGATTCTGAGTTTCTAAATTGATTTTTTAGATTAAAATGTGTTATTTTAAAAAAAAATGTTAAAAAACGTGTAGATTTAAAGATGATTTTCTAAAAATTGTCTTAAAATATATAATTTTTAAGACGTTTTCTAAAAATCAATATTGTTTTATTTTTTTTAATGTTTATTTTGTTTTACAACAAATCCAACTTGCAATTTCAAAAATCAAACTTAAACAAATTGTAATAAATAAATAAATATATTTATGCTCAAATAATTGTCAATAAATTATTAAAGAAAACATAGCTAATTAAAGAAAATATAATTAATTAAGGAAAGAAGACTAATTAAAGAAAACAAGTTAATTAAGAAAAGAATGGTTAATTAAGAAAAGTAAAGTCGAATTTAGTGAAAAAAATCTACTAACCTACATAGAGAATAAGAGAGAATAAGAAAAAGACATACATAAATTTGAAGAGAATATAATTCTATATAGAAGAAGATAAAAGTTAGAAGAAAGAGAAATAAATATTGTGAGTCATTCTTTTCCTCCATTCTCTTTTTTATCTTTTTTTCCAATAGAATATAATTAAGGAAAACAAACTAATTAAAGAAAGGAAACTCACACATGACTCACAATGTTCGGAAACATTATTTTTTAATTGAACTAAGAAAAAGTATCTAAGGAAAGTAATCAATGTTGATATTTGTTTAGCCTTTTATACATATTTATTCCTAATGCAATATACTATTTTAGCTCTAAAAAGGGATTTGAGAGAGAAAATAAATAAATTAGACTCTTTCATGTTGGGAACTAGACATGGCAATGGGGCGGGTCGGGTACGGGTATTGTCTCCCCAATCCCTTACCCTGACTCCTCAACATATCCTCATACCCGTACCCAATACCCGACGGGTTTGAGTTTATTGTCCCATCCCCGTACCCGTCGGGTATCGAGTATCCCCAACCCCGTTCCACACACCATTTAGAAAAATATTTTTTTTTGTAAAAAAATATTAAAAATTTGATTTTAGAAAAAATAAATTGATTGTTAAACATTTATTTTTAACTACTTATATATCAATAAATTTATTATAACGCGTGTGTCTACATAAATAGTTAAGAAAATAATATTAAATTATGTAAAAATTTTAAAATAAAATTAACTAGTAATAAAAATTATATACCTTTTGATTAAATTATGCAAAAATTCTAAAGATTTTAAGTGGCGGGGCGGGTTCGGGTTCGGGGTTGGGATGGGTCTAGTAATCTCATACCCGTACCTGTACCCGACTTTTGGTTATCGGGGAAAACCCGAACCTGAACCTGTACCCGGTTAACTCAGGTACTACCCGTCAAAGTCGAGACGGATTCGGGCGAGTACCCACGGGTACGGGTTTTTTTGCCATGTCTATTGGGGACCAAAGTTAGAGTATATTAGTAGATGCAAATATAAAATTAAAATAATTATAAATAGAGAAAAATCATTAACATCACGTTAAAGAGTAAACCTAATAGGCTAAATTTTCAACATTCTCATATTCTGAATTTTCTTCTACAATGATATTGAATTTTCTCATCTTTTCTATTTTTAATTAATTAATTTAAATTTTTATTTAATTTCTCTTCTTGTTTGATTTAATTTTCTGTTAATTTAATTATTTTTTTCATAATCTTTTTAAGTCAATTTTCTTTAACTTCTTTCATTGATAAAATATTTACATATAAATAAAGTTCACATAATTCAACCCTCCGACTTTCATTTTAACTTTATTATCATTTTAACTTTATTATTTGAGATACATTGAAGTATTTGCCAATTTATCAACATAAGCAACAAGTAAGAATGTAAGAAAGTGATTAACCTTGCCTATTTATCTTGAATGCATTACGAACAAAAAACAACTCATCACCAGTGATGACTTTATTTAAAAAATCAGAAAGTCATGTTTCGCCGATGCCTTTGGTGATTTTAGAGGAGATAGTGGAGAAAGGAAACTCACAGATGGCTACGGAAGTGTCGTAGTTGGCAGCGAAGTGAGCGGTTCGGACATCGTCGCTGTCGGCACTAATGGTGAAGAGGTCGAAGTTGTAGTGTGCGGAGGTGGTGTCAGTGCCGTTTTGTGATTCGGCACAAATTAACAATGAAGGTGTTGACAAGAGGATCAAGGTGAACAAAGGAAAACTCATTCTCATTGAATGTGAAAAGGGAAAACTCTGTCTTATTACAGATAGGATTAGGCCTTATATATTAATCTATACAAGGTGAGAAATCTTCTAACCTCCTAACAGAATTGTAACTAACTAATTACAAAACTAACTAATTTAGATATATACAAATCTAATGGTAATAAAGCTGATAGCTCCCCTCAAGTTGGATGGTGTATGCTGCACAATCCCAACTTGGACATCATGGAGGAAAAAGAGGGAGAGTGAAGGGGTTTAGTAAACACATCAGCCAGTTGTGACTGCGAAGGAACTGGGAGGAGGTGGATCAGTTTTGACTGCAGTTTTTGTCGAATGATGTGGCAGTCCAATTCAATATGCTTGCTGCGTTCATGGAATGTTGGATTGTGGGCAAGATATATGGTAGATTTGTTGTCACAATAAACTGAAGCTGATTGGGGAAAGTTAATGTTAAGATCTTGGAACAAGTATTGTAACCACTGTAACTCACATGTTAATGAGGCCAACGCACGATACTCTGCCTCAGTAGATGAACGAGAAACAGTGTTTTGTTTCTTAGATTTCCAGGAAATGAGAGAGCTACCAAGTAAAACACAGTAGCCGGTGATGGATCGCCTAGTATTAGGACAGCAAGCCCAATTGGAGTCAGCAAAACCATGGAGTTGAAGTGGGCTGTGACTAGAGAATAGAATTCCCTTGGCAGGACAAGATTTTAGGTACCTTAGAGTTCTTGTAGCAGCTTGATAATGAGGCACTAAGGGATTTGAAACATATTGACTAAGGTGTTGAACAGAGAAAGAGATGTCTGGCCTTGTGTGAGTCAAATAAAGAAGCCTGCCAATGAGTCTTCTATAGCCAGAAGGATCATCAAAGGGAACACCATCAGTGGCAGATAATTTGGTGTGAGGATCAAGAGGTACTGAAGCCGGTTTGGAACCCAAAAATCCAGTATCTTCAAGTAGCTCAAGAGTGTACTTTCTTTGATTTAGGAAAATACCAGAAGATGACCTTGCAATTTCCAGGCCAAGAAAGAATCGAAGTTGACCAAGATCTTTGATCTTAAATTGTTGATCAAGGAATAGTTTGACAGACTTTATCTCTTCCATGGAAGTGCCTGCTAACACAATGTCATCAACATAGACTAATAGAGCTGTAAAGGAAGTGCCATCAGACCTGACATAAAGGGAATGATCTGCTTGAGAGACTTGATAGCCCAAAGAAGTAAGAGCAGTAGAGAGTTTGGAATACCATTGACGGCTAGCTTGCTTCAACCCATATAAGGACTTGTTCGATTTGCATACCTTGGAAGGGGAAGAAGCATCATAACCAGGAGGAAGAGACATATAAACCTCCTCATTCAAGTCACCATGCAAGAAAGCATTGTTGACATCCAGTTGTTCAAGATGCCAACCCCTAACAGCAGCAACAGCTAGTAAAACACGTACTGTAGTCATCTTGGCTACTGGGGAAAAAGTGTCAAAGTAGTCAACACCCTCCATCTGAGTGTAACCTTTGGCCACAAGCCTGGCCTTGTACCTTTCTATTGTGCCATTGGCATGATACTTGATTTTATATACCCATTTGCAACCTACTGGAACCTTTCCACAAGGAAGATCCACAACAGTCCAAGTTTTATTTACCTCAAGAGCTGTAATCTCAGCATCCATGGCCTTCTTCCAACAGTCAAATTTGGAAGCTTGGTTATAGGTTTTGGGCTCAATGGTGGAAGAAATAGAGCAACAAAATATTTTGTAATCAGGAGAACAATTATTATAAGATAAAACAGAAGAAAGGGGGTAAGCAACATTACTTGAAAACTGATTGGTACAGCTAGATATGACATTGCAGTGATAGTCCTGTAAATAACCAGGAGGTCGTTTTGGACGAGTTGACACTTTGGTAGATAAGGGTAAGGGTGGCTCTAAAGTAACAGGAACATTAGTAATGTGGGATGATGTTTGATCTATTGAATTTTGATCAAGATCAGAAGTAGGATGAGTAGGATGAGCTGTAGCAGCAGGGGTAGGTAAGGAACTAGAGTCCAAAGTGTGATCTATGGGTGGAATGGATGCAGGACTGGTGCTTGTACTGTCTATCAAACCGGTGGATAAAGGAGAGGAGTCCACACAAGGATGAGGTGAGATGTCCAAAGGATCATCATAAAGAGGAAAATTAGATGGAGTATTTGAGGGAGTGGGTCCAGGAACAGTTTTGAAAGGCAAACAATGCTCATAGAAAATAACATTGCGTGAGAGGAAAATATTGTGTGAGTGAAGGTCATAAAGTATGTAGCCTTTAGTACCATCTTTGTAACCAATGAAAACACATTTTCTGGCTCTAGAGTCAAATTTGGTACGATGTGCTTGTATAGTAGTGGCATAGGACAAACAACCAAAGACTTTAAGGTGGAGAAGGGTAGGTGGTAATTTGAATAACAATTCATAAGGGGATTTAGACTTAAGTAAGGGACTAGGAATTCTGTTTATAACATGGACAGCATGTTGAACACAAAAATTCCACATAGTGAGAGGAACATTGGAATGAAAAAAGAAGGACCTAGCCACATTCAAAATATGCTGGTGTTTACGTTCAACTACACCATTCTGTTGAGGGGTCTCAACACATGATTTTTGATGGATAATCCCCTTAGATAGAAAGAAATCATTTAAGGCAAATTCAGTCCCATTGTCAGATCTAAGACATTTTAAGGATGTGTTGAATTGATTTTCTAGATAAGCAACAAAGTTAATAATGTGGTTTTTAGTTTCACTTTTATTTTTGAGAAAAATGACCCAGGTAAATCTGGAATAATCATCTACTAAGGTGAGAAAATATTTATGTCCTAGAAGGGAAATGGTGGAATATGGACCCCAAACATCAGCATGCAATAGTTCAAAAGGAGATAAAGAAGTAGTAATGCTATTAGGAAAAGGAAGCCTCTTTTGTTTAGAAAAATGACAGCTGTCACAAGGTGACATGTTGTTCTTACAAGGTATGAAAGGAAATTGTTTAGAAATAGCTTGCATACCAGAATTTGATACATGTCCTAATCTGGAATGCCAAAGCTCAAAAGAATGAGAAGAAATTGAATTACAAGAACGAATCATATCAGCAGTATCTATCACATACAATCCTCTTTGAAGCTTAGCTGTACCAATCGTTTCCAGAGAATGATTCTGCAAAATCTTGCACAAATCAGTAGTGAAACTTAAATGGCAATTATTTGTACTAGCTAATTTTGTGACAGACATCAAATTGACATGAAAGCAAGGAATGTAAAGAACATGATGGATAGTAATTAAAGGTGAGATAACTACACTACCAGAGATGGAAGCTAGAACCTGTGATCCATTGGGTAAAGAAACAGGGACAGGGACAATGTTTTGATAAGTGGTAAGAGAGGAAAGATCAAAAGTAATATGATCAGTAGCACCGGTATCTAGTATCCAAAGAGAAGGATTCTTACCATTCGGATTGGAGGAAGGGGAATGCAAAGCAAAGGGAGATGTGGTTACTGAATTGGCCTTTGGTTGAGAACCAACTTTTGACTGTTGAAGAGCTTCAAGAATGCCTTGGTACATCTCTTGTGTAAACTGAAAACTGGACTGTGCAGAGGAACCTTGTTGGGTTGATTCCAGAGCAGAAGCATTTGAGGTATTGTTGGCCTGAGATGATGATGATGAATTCTTGGACTTATTGGTCTTGTATCCGGGAGGGTAGCCAATCTTCTCAAAACAATTGTCGACGATGTGATTTGTTTTGCCACAGTGAGTGCAAACTCGATTACCACCTTTAGAAGAGCCCTTGCCTTTGTTGTAATATCCCCCTTTACCATTGAAATTGCTCTGATTGGAATTGACTTGCATAGCCATAGCAGAGTCAGAAGTAGCTTCAGAGACTGAATCAGAATTAGAGCCTAGCATTTCACGTTCTTGTTGAATAACCAGGGAGAAAACGTGATCAATGTCCGGGAGAGGATTCATCATCATGATTTGTGATTTAGAATGCGAAAACCGGTCATTCAAGCCTTTAAGAAAGCGAATAACGTAATCTTGTTCGCGATAAACCCTAACAGAATCAATTCCACCACAAGAACAGGGAATTGAGCACTTACAGTGAGGGATTGGACGATAATTCTCCAATTCGTCCCAGTAGATCTTCATTTGAGTGAAGTAATCAGATACATCAAGCGTTCCTTGACGGAAACGATACAGATCCTCTTGTAGATCGGAAATGCGGAAGATATCACTCTGAGAAAACCTAATACGTAGATTCTTCCAAACACCAGCAGCGGTATCGATCCAAAGTACCGATTTTGCGATGGAATCAGAAATTGATCGGTGAATCCAAGCGAGAACCATAGTGTTGCAGCGGATCCACGGTGCATATAACGGATCGGAAACGGGAGGTTTGGGAAGAGATCCATCGATGAACTTGTCTTTGTTCTTCGAAATTAACGCGATGTGCATCGAACGGGACCAAGTGTGGTAGTTCTTGGCCGTTAAAGAAGGAGAAACAAGAACTAGAGCTGGATTCTCATTCGGATGCAGATAGTATGGATTCGCAGAGTTTGTAGAAAAATCAACGAAGTTCTGGAGTGCCATTGATGAAACTTCAAAAGAAAGAATGAATCAAAAGATAGAAGGAGATCAAGGATTCAACAGAAAAGGGAAGAAGTGCAACAATGGCTACCAGAACTCATGTGAGCTCTGATACCATGTTGACAAGAGGATCAAGGTGAACAAAGGAAAACTCATTCTCATTGAATGTGAAAAGGGAAAACTCTGTCTTATTACAGATAGGATTAGGCCTTATATATTAATCTATACAAGGTGAGAAATCTTCTAACCTCCTAACAGAATTGTAACTAACTAATTACAAAACTAACTAATTTAGATATATACAAATCTAATGGTAATAAAGCTGATAGAAGGTGTGGCGGCGCGTGGAGAGATAGAGAGAGAGAGAAAGGAGGGACGATATAGAGGAACCGCTTTGGGGACAATGGAGGAGACGCAACAATGAGACACCTTCCATGGTGGCAACAATGAGGGAAGGCATAAACACAAGCCAAGTGAGGGAAACCACGATGACGGTGAGTGAGTGAATCTGTTAAGTGGAAGGTGAAGGAGTAAATTGAGTGTGCAAACCACAATGGTTTCACGAAAACTGTTCTCATTTGTGTGTTACTATTTGCAAATTTGTCACCCGATTTTTTTATTTCAAGATGATTTTTTAAAATCGTGATCATGTGATGTTATAAAATAAAGTTTTTATTTTTTAACTTGCTAGTACTATTATCTTTCTCTTCTTTATTGGGCATGAACTTCAAATGGTTGGACAACTTTGGCGAGTTGGCTATGGGTACATATTGGGAGATGATGTGGCATCTAGACCTATCGAGGTCGACGTGCGGTGGAGCTCGTTCTGTTGAACACGACAAAATCATGTATACAGATGTCTATAATACTATGTAGTATTTCTAAAATATAATATTGCGTACTACGTAATAAACTAAAAAAAAATCATGTTTGTTGAAAATTATAATATTTCTAAAATACCATATTTTCTAAAAGAATGTTACAACGTATAAGTATATATTTAGTATTTCTACAATATTTTCAGCAATGAAAGACATAATTATAGATTTTTTTTGTTTTACATAAATCTTGAATTTCCACCCTTTCTCATAGAAAAATTTCAGTGAGAAACTTAATTTTTGAAACCAGTAAGAAACTTAATTGAAAACCAATTTCCAGACTTGTTAAATTCCTGAAAATAATTTTTGAAATTCCCATACTAAACGAAAATTTAACATTCCGGAAAAACTCAACAAAAACATAAAAAGTGTCGTATCATACCCAAGTGTTTTAACGAGTCGTTGTAATGTCCAAATTTCCATTCCTGCAAGATGCAACTCTACATTAAAGTTGGATCACATCAGTGATCAGATTTCATCAATGAGGTGGGGGTGGTACAGTGGAATTGGTAATGGAGCCATTTCATTCAATCTCACATTATATCCGCGTCCATTTAATGCCCCTAACTAACACTCCCAACCGTAAAAGCTACACTACTACTAGTATAGAGCCTTATCTCTCTACTACTATATATACTTATACTCGTGTCACACCTTCCACATTCAATCACTCACACATGCCCCTATCTTCCTTAGCTACCTAGATTATTCACTTCAATTCCTCACAAGCAACACCGTTTCTTGCTCCAATGGCAGCTTTGTATCTCCCAATAAGCATGTTGGCACTCATTGTTGTTGTTTCTCTTGGTTTGTGGAGTGGTGTTCAAGGTGCACCACAAGTGCCATGCTACTTCATTTTTGGTGATTCTTTGGTTGATAATGGGAACAACAACCAGCTCCAGTCTTTGGCTAGGGCTGATTACTTGCCTTATGGGATTGACTTCCCTGGTGGACCTTCTGGAAGGTTTTCCAATGGGAAAACCACTGTTGATGCAATTGGTGAGCTTGCACTTTCTTCATTGGCTTATAAACTTTGCATGGCAGCATTTTAGTTGAAATATATACTCGTTTGCATCATTGGTTGGTCTTAAAACTAGATTCACATGCATACACTTATAATAATCATCAATTCATCATTGTAAAAGACATAGTTATAGTGAGTCAATGACATCAAAATGGTTCTAAGATCTGTTGTTCTTCTTCCCTATTTTTGAACCTGTCAATTAATTGCAACTAAAAGCATCTTAATATATGCATTCATAATTTTCTATTGGATGACAAGCTGTATTATGCTAAAATCTGACAATAAATATCCATCACCTAGAAGGAAAGGGTATAATTAAGATGCATTAATATTTTTACCGGTGAAATAAAAAAATTAAAAAAGGAGTAACATGAAGATGTCAGTGAAAAAAAGTAAAACTTTTGACACTAGAGTTGGCACTACTCTGAGTTAGTTACCCCTCATAAAGGTTTGTGACTAACCCTTAAATTCCATTCACATGGATCTGTTTGCCCGCATTCAATATGCAATTTAAGACTAGAGTGTTGCGTAGTTCATTTCATTGACAAAGAGGTAGAATTGTAGAATTACTGATAAAGAAAGAAACAGGAAAAATTTACTGCCAGATGGTTACTTACCAGAAGAACTGATTTGGTAAAAACAAAAACAAGAGAAAAGTAGATCTGGCACATAAAATTGAAACCATAGAAAGGTTTCACTCTTGTTTTAACTTTCTGTTGAAATTTAACAGCTGAACTTTTGGGATTCGATGATTACATACCTCCATATGCTGATGCTAGTGGCGATGCTATACTCAAAGGAGTCAATTATGCATCTGCTGCTGCTGGAATTAGAGAGGAAACTGGGCAGCAACTGGTACCCTTTTATAGTTTCATTTTGCTTCATGCAACATCACTGTTTTTAATCTTCATTTGTTAAGGTATTTATGTTCTAAAGTTGTTCATATGTTTTGTAGGGAGGGCGTATTAGTTTTAGTGGGCAGGTGCAAAATTACCAAAGCACAGTGTCTCAAGTGGTAAATTTACTGGGAAATGAGGACTCAGCTGCAAATTACTTGAGCAAGTGCATATACTCAATTGGGTTGGGTAGCAATGATTACCTCAACAACTATTTCATGCCTCAATTCTATTCCAGCAGCAGGCAGTACTCACCAGATGAGTATGCTGATGTTCTTATTCAAGCATATACTGAACAACTAAAAGTTAGTCTCTAGCTCTCTCTGTCTTTTACCATTTGACATTCACATCTTCAATTTTTCTATTATAATATAGTAGTAACATGCAGTGTTCAAAATAGCCATTTAATTTTCAATTATAAAGTCAGGGTTTAAAATTGAAAAGCTAGCTAGCTCCACAAATTGAAATATTGACTGTTTGTGTTTGTCATTCAGACTTTGTACAATTATGGAGCAAGGAAAATGGTGCTGTTTGGAATAGGCCAAATAGGTTGCAGCCCAAATGAATTGGCCCAAAACAGCCCAGATGGTAAAACATGTGTGGAAAAGATCAATTCTGCAAACCAAATATTCAACAACAAACTGAAAGGTCTCACTGACCAATTCAACAACCAGCTGCCTGATGCAAGAGTCATCTATGTTAACTCTTATGGCATCTTTCAAGATATTATAAGCAACCCTTCAGCCTATGGTAATTTTTTTCAAACCAATGCATTTTATTTTGTAGTCATGATTTTTTCACTTTTTTTTTAGCAGCAAATAATATGAACTCACAAAGTTCTGTTGACATGAATCAATCTTCAGGTTTCAGTGTTACAAATGCTGGGTGCTGTGGGGTAGGAAGGAACAATGGTCAAATTACATGTCTTCCAATGCAAACACCATGCCAAAACAGGAGAGAGTACTTGTTTTGGGATGCTTTTCATCCTACTGAAGCTGGCAATGTTGTTGTGGCTCAGAGAGCTTACAGTGCTCAATCTGCATCAGATGCTTACCCTGTTGATATCCAACGCTTAGCTCAGATATGATCTCTGAACAATCAACATGTTCTAGTGGGTAGTGGCTATTAAGCTCTGCCACAACCATATTTAATGTTCTTCGAATGTGCTACTCCTTTTAAGGCATAAGAGTCTTAAGTTTTCTCTCTTTCTCTTACATATTCATATATGCTAAATGTTCATGGGTTCACAAGTACAGGTGTAATTTGTGGTAAAGTTTTGGAAGATTGCTTATTTAATTATAGTGAATAATAGTATGTTGTTTGCTGATCGGTTCTCCTTGTGAATGTTTCTTCCAAAATGATTAAGACAACGTTCACAACAAACTGTTTGCTTTAACATTTCTGGAAAAAAAAAATACAAATAATTGATGACAAAATAAACATCTGGTGATAAAATAAACTTAGAAGTCAAATTGGCAAGGGTTTTATATATTTTACGGCTATCGTTTAATGCATGTAAAATTTATATATATATATATATATATATATATATATATATATATTGGTAGTATAAATTAACTGAGTAGAAAGTTAAAGGTTTACTTAATTAAAAAAAAGTGGAATTCACGGCATCAAGAAAAGAAAAATATTTTTTAAACATATAAATTATAATATGTAATCCTGCCTAGGTTAGCTTTGCTATTCTTAGCCGGTCCCAAGCCCGGATAAAAGGAGAGGGTTGTGTTAGGCTTTCGACAGCCAACGTAAAACTTTGTCGAATCTCTATGACATGGATCAATTACGTAATAATGTGAATGCTAGGTCGTTGCCCGGAAGCAACGCGCTGTATGGCTCGAGTACAGTGTCAAAAGAGCAAGGGCCGCTGCATCGCCGCCCGGATGTAGTGAAAAGTAAGCAAGGGTTCCCACATTTTCGTGAACGGGTGTGGGTAAAGAAGCTAGTTCATGACAGGAGGATTCGCTTTGGTACATGGAATATAGGCACACTTACTGGAAAATCTATGGAAATAGTGGATGTTATGGTGAGGAGGAAGATCAATTTTATGTGCCTACAAGAAACTAAGTGGACAGGTGAAAAAGCGAAAGAATTAGACAACTCGGGATTTAAGCTGTGGTATACGGGAAAAATCAGATCAAGAAATGGGGTAGGGATTATTGTGGACAAGGAGTGGAAGAAGGATGTCGTAGATGTAAGAAGAGTAGGAGATCGTATCATAGCCTTAAAATTGGTAGTGGGACAGGACACCTTTAATGTTATTAGTGGGTACGCACCTCAGGTTGGGTTAGCAGAACACTTTAAGGTAAAATTTTGGGAGGATCTAGAAGGGGTACTTCAGGATATACCCCAAGGAGAGAAAGTTTTCCTAGGAGGGGATCTCAATGGACATGTAGGTAGCGTGGATAGAGGTTTTGAGGGGGTGCATGGGGGTTTTGGCCTAGGGGAGATGAATGGGGAGGGTAAATCCATCTTGGAGTTTTCGGAGGCTTTGGATCTTTCTATAGCCAATACATGGTTTAAGAAAAGAGAGGAACATCTTATCACTTACAAAAGTGGAGGGACATGTTCTCAGATAGATTTCTTCCTTATCAGGAAGTCTGATAGGAAGTATTGCTTGAATTGTAAAGTTATCCCGGGAGAGAGCTTGACTACCCAACATAGAGTTTTGGTTATGGATGTAAGAATTAGAGATAGGGCAAAGAGAAGAAGTCCTATGGTAGCACCAAGGATCAAATGGTGGCACTTGAAGGGTGAGAAAAAATGAATCTTCCAACAAAAGATATGAGAGGGATGGTGTGGACAATCACAAGGAAGTGCAAATGATATGTGGAACAAGACGTCCCAAGAGATTATTAAAGTGGCTAAAGAGACGTTGGGTGAATCTAGAGGTTTTGGACCTAGGGGTAAAGAATCGTGGTGGTGGAATGAAAGTGTTCAGAGCAAAGTTAGAATAAAAAAGGAGTGTTTCAAGGAGTGGTCTAGGTGTAGAAATTCTGAAACTTGGGATAAGTATAAGATAGCTAGAAATGAAACCAAAAAGGCGGTGAGTGAGGCAAGAGCCCAAGCTTTTGACGGACTATACCAAGCTCTAGGAACCAGGGACGGAGAAAGATCTATATATAGGCTTGCTAAGGGTAGAGAGAGGAAGACTAGAGATTTGGATCACGTAAAGTGTGTTAAGGATGAAGAAGGCAAAGTCTTAGTGCGTGAAAAAGATATCAAGGAAAGGTGGAAGGTGTATTTCCACAACTTATTTAATGATGGATATGGATATGACTCTAGCAGTCTAGACACAAGAGAAGAGGACCGGAACTATAAGTATTATCGTCGAATTCAGAAACAGGAAGTAAAGGAAGCGTTGAAAAGAATGAGTAACGGTAAGGCGGTGGGGCCAGACAACATACCTATTGAAGTGTGGAAAACTCTTGGAGATAGAGGTCTTGAGTGGCTCACCAAACTCTTTAATGAAATTATGAGGTCAAAACGCATGCCGGAGGAATGGAGGAGAAGCACGTTAGTGCCAATCTATAAGAACAAGGGGGATATACAAAATTGTGCAAATTATAGGGGAATCAAGCTCATGAGTCATACCATGAAATTATGGAAAAGAGTGATCGAACGGAGATTAAGAAAGGAGACTCAAGTTACTGAGAATCAATTTGGTTTCATGCCGGGAAGGTCGACCATGGAAGCGATTTATTTATTACGGCGGGTGATGGAGCAATATCGCATGGACCAACAAGACTTGCACTTGATTTTTATTGACTTGGAGAAAACGTATGATAGAGTGCCTAGAGAGATTTTGTGGAAAGCTCTAGAGAAGAAAGGGGTTAGGGTTGCATATATTCAAGCTATCCAAGATATGTATGATAGGGTATCGACTAGTGTTAGGACACAGGGTGGAGAGTCAGACGATTTTCCCATCACAATTGGTTTGCATCAAGGGTCAACCCTTAGCCCCTACCTTTTTACCTTAATTCTGGATGTCCTCACGGAACAAATCCAAAAGATAGTGCCGAGATGCATGCTTTTTGCAGATGACATAGTCCTCCTTGGGGAGTCGAGGGAGGAGTTGAATGAGAGGTTGGAAACTTGGAGACGAGCTCTAGAAACACATGGCTTTCGCCTAAGCAGAAGCAAATCGGAGTATATGGAATGTAAGTTCAACAAAAGTAGGAGGGTATCTAACTCAGAGGTGAAAATAGGAGATCATATTATCCCTCAAGTTACACGGTTTAAATATCTTGGGTCTGTAATACAGGATGATGGAGAAATTGAAGGGGATGTGAATCATCGCATTCAAGCAGGATGGATGAAATGGAGAAAAGCATCGGGGGTGTTATGTGATGCAAAGGTACCGATCAAGCTAAAGGGAAAGTTTTATCGGACTGCGGTAAGACCGGCGATTTTGTACGGAACAGAATGTTGGGCGGTCAAGAGCCAACATGAGACTAAAGTAGGTGTAGCGGAGATGAGGATGTTGCGGTGGATGTGTGGTAAGACTCGACAGGATAAAATTAGAAACGGAGCTATTAGAGAGAGGGTTGGAGTAGCGCCTATTGTAGAGAAGATGGTGGAAAATAGACTTAGGTGGTTTGGGCATGTAGAGAGAAGACCGGTAGACTCTGTAGTAAGGAGAGTAGACCAGATGGAGAGAAGACAAACAATTCGAGGCAGAGGAAGACCCAAAAAGACTATAAGAGAGGTTATCAAGAAGGATCTCGAACTTAATGATTTGGATAGAAGTATGGTACTTGATAGAACATTATGGCGGAAGTTGATCCATGTAGCCGACCCCACCTAATGGGATAAGGCGTTGTTGTTGTTGTTGTATATAAATTATAATATGTGTGTGTGTGTTTTATATTGTATATAAAAATTAAAGAATACAGATAAGAAAACTAAAATTATAAAGAATATTTATATTTAATTTAAGAAAAATAAATCTAAATTAAAAAGGAATTAAAATATAAATGACATGTCACATTATAAAAAACGTGTGCCTATATTTGACCCAAATTTTATTAAAATTTAAAATAAGAACTTTAAAATTAAAAAAGCAGAGTAAATCACTAATTAAAAAAAATTGAGTTCGTACGCATTTTACTATTTTTAAGTAACTATTTTTTTTTTATGGAAGTAAATATTATTGTATTATTTTAATGGATGGGAAAATTATATATACAATCAGAGTTTTTTTTTTTTTTGTTAGAGATATACAATCAGAGTTTGGATTTGGCTCACTGCACTTTGAAGGAAACTAAAAATAAGTTTTAAAATGGTGCGATTCATTTGAATTATTTCTTATTTATTTTTACTCTTTTTTTCTATTTCTCTTAACTAAAAAACTCAAATTATCATTTTATTTCTCACTTATTTCTACTCTTTTTTTTTTTCATCTATATTATTTCTTTCCTCATTACCAAATATACTCTTTAGCATCCAATCTCAGCCTTGGATTTTGCTGGACGTTATGAAGTCTGATTTGGTCTTTCTTTCAAAATACTAGCCGTTGGAGAGGATGTTCATTGGTGGCTTGATTGACGCTGAATTTCCTTGAACACAATAACGTCGACTGTTGTGGAAGCTCCCAAACCATGTTCCAATGCCAAGTGTTAGGATACTGTGAAGAGTTACAATATTTATATTTATGAGTATTACAGTAGCTCAAAGTTTGTAAGAGGCGTATTGACCTAGAATTAACGTGGCATTCTATGTGGCTTTGAGCATTACTACTGCCTTCCACAGTTACCATTGAGCTGCCGGCGGTATATGTAATTTTGTATTAGAAAATACAAGCAGCTGGTTCTATTTCTTTTTTAATTCGTGGGAATCAATGAAATATTTATAATAATTAACTTATTATGTTCAAACAACTGACTTAATACTCTTAATTTATTTGTGAAAATAAAAGCAAAACAGAAAACTAGCTACAATCTAGCAGAAGTAGCACCAGAAGCATCGGAGAAAAGCAAATGCTTCAAAACAGATGGGCAAGAATCTAAAACTTCAAAAAGTGGTTGTATGTTGTTTTGCTAAGTGGTTGTATCTAAATTAATTAATGAAACAACTCATGTAATTAAATTCAATTTTTGGTGTCTTTTAAATTCAAACTTTACCTTGATGAAAATTTTGTAAAAAAATATAACTGTATGAAATATTATTCCATGAGGGGTCTAATTCCGTTACTTGTTTTTGATTTCTATGAATAAATTTTATTCTATGTTTATTTATAGTTGCTTTCGTTTGACTTCTTTCAAATAAACCAGGATTTAAATTCTTTATTACTGTATTTTTTATTATTTAAATGATGACACGTAGATGTTTTTATAAATAATAAATATATGTATTATGGAATTTTATATAAATATTTGTGGGAATTATTAAACTGCATAATTTAATGCAAAGATATAGTGTATTTAGTTCAAGGGAGTAAAGGTGGAGGAGAGAAATTTTAACAGAGAAAAGAGGAGTTAAAAAAAGAGGTCACTTTTTATTTGCTTTAGTGATCATGAAAGATCACTTTCTTTAGTTCGTATAAGAGAAGAAAAAATCTGGAGAATATATGCAGTTTGTTGAAAGCCGAGAATATATGCAGTTATACCCTAATAAAAGACAATAGAGAAAAAAGGGATACAAGAAAATATTAAAATAATTTAAGTCACTGGTACCTGCGGCTGGTTACTGACTTCGAGGATCAGATCCTCCATAATTATAAGGAAGAAGAACAAGATAAGTTGATTTTGAGGTACCAAAACCTCTGGAGGAAGAAGAAGACACAGAAAAGAAGAGGTAATCTGTATATTTTTCATCAGACAGCATCAAGCAAGGATATATATTCTTAGTGGTGCCTCCCTTTCCTGAACTATCTCACCATTCTTCCTTTCTTTTGAGCTTTATTTCCTCCTGTACCCCTGGTTTGCTATTTCGACCTTATCCCTGCTGTTATCTTTCCTTCCCTAACCGTCACAGTCTTAAAATTATATATAAATCATTTTCCTCCTCTACCAACATTGAGAGGGAGATACAAATTAAAAGGTAATGATTTTAAACCTCCCTCATGTTTCCCTCCTTTTTCCTCCAAATTTTTTAAACAAGTAAATACAATAAATAAAAATCACTCATAAGGAACTTCTTTTAAATTTTGTCCAAATTGAAAACTTGAGATAGTTACACTCTCATGGCTTGGCGGAATTCTAGTAAAACTGTCATCTGCCGTATGTAGGCTCCAGTCATTTTCTAATAGTGTGTGCATGAAATTGACTCAATAAAATCAACATATGTCGACCTTACAATGTGTCACATAGATAAATTATTTCAACGAATTTCTCCACAAAACTAGGTCATACCTGCCTTTCTCTCACTTCTCTCTCCCTATATATATATATATTATCTAGTCACCCTTGTGTTTGGACCCCTAATATTTTGGATCTGAACTTCGCCCTCTTCATATTTTCCTTTGATATGGATTATGAAACCAAGTTATGGTTAGTGATGATTTTTTTCTTCAGTGCAACATACATGCAATATTATTGTGTTGTTGGGAAGCCCCAAGTACCTTGCCTTTTCATTTTTGGAGACTCTTTATCTGATAGTGGAAACAACAACAATCTACATACAGATGCCAAAGTTAATAACTTGCCTTATGGGATTGATTTTCCACTTGGCCCCACCGGAAGATTTACCAACGGCCGTACTTCAGTTGATATAATCAGTAATAATTCAATTCTCCACATATGTATCTTTCTTTCACATGGACACGTGATCTTTAATTTTGTCACATCAAGTTTTTTGGATTATAGGTGCAAAAATGTTTTACCGGTTTTACCCATAATTGATCTCTTTTGAATTATTTTTTTTACTGAGATCTCTTCTTTTTTTCATAAGAAGACTAGAATTTGAATCCTTGTTAACGAATCCAAACTCAATTCTAATAAGACAAACAATGATTTTGTCACGTTAAGTTTGATAACTTGAAAAGAATAAATTCCATAGATTAATATGATTTGTTTTCATGTTATTTTGATGTATATATGAATTTTCAGTTAATTAAAATTTCATTTTTATTCAATATAAAATTATGTTATTGCAGCTGAGCTTTTGGGATTGGAAAATTTTATCCCGCCCTTTGCAAATACCGGTGTTTCAGACATACTCAAAGGCGTGAATTATGCATCCGGCGCAGCGGGGATTCGCAACGAGACCGGCACACATTTGGTATATGTCAAACTCTTTTACTATATATCTCGAATTTATATATATACATCTTACCTATAATTTGGTTTTGAGATATTTGCCTATGTGATTTTGTCATGATTTGTGTGATGTGTCATTTGTTTCATGCATTAAATCAAATCACTTGTTCATTTACTTAATTGGATCTGATTTCTTTAAATTGAACAACTCACCAGCTAAAACTCACCTTAAAGGTAAAGTAATTTCAATTTTTTATTAGAAAATCAGCTATTGATATTAATATATGATGGATATATTTACTTAATTTATCCTCTCATGCTAATGGAGCCAAAGCCTTACTTAATTTGTAATTGAAGGGTGAGGATATTAGCTTGGGATTGCAGTTGCAAAATCATAAAGTCATAGTTTCCCAAATCACTCAGAAACTTGGAGGCCCTGACCAAGCACAACACCACCTAAATAAGTGTTTATATTATGTGAATATAGGCAGCAATGACTACTTAAACAATTACTTCTTACCGGAGCATTACCCATCAAGTCGAACGTATTCTCCTGAACAGTATGCTGTGGCCCTTGTCCAAGAATATGCAAGGAATTTAAAGGTATTATTTTACTTCAAATTCTAGAAAAAGGTAATATCAGAAACAAGTTTTAGTATAAAATACACTAAAATTTGTCTCTTAAAAAAAGGATCAGAGGTAGTATAACATTTATAATATATATGATGCACCAAATTAATGGTTAGTTATCTACTTTTAATTTGTTGTTTCTATGTGCAGGATTTGCACGCACTTGGGGCAAGGAGGTTTGCCTTGATAGGCCTGGGACTTATAGGCTGCATTCCACATGAAATCTCTATTCATGGGGAAAATGGGTCAATATGTGTTGACGAGGAAAATAGAGCAGCACTCATGTTTAATGACAAGCTTAAACCAGTAGTTGATCGTTTCAATAAAGAATTACCTGATGCCAAATTTATCTTCATTAACAGTGCCGTGATCTCATTACGAGACTCAAAAGATTTCAATACCTCAAAGTTACAAGGTAACAATTATTTTTTCTTCTTTTTTTCATAGCCAAAATTATAGTAGTACTAAGATTTAATTGATGTATATGATATAGCAGCAAGTATGGATTTTTTACAATTTACTGTGCCTGTATATTCAAACTCTTATTCATCTAAACTGGTTTTAACGTATTTGTTATTTCCTCGATCGTAGCAGAAAGCTTGTAACATGCATATATAATATATCTTTGTACTTTCCACAAAAGATTGGCTAAATTGAATTTGTATAATTGAAACTATGACCAAAAGGATGCACATGCATCTCTTCAATTTTTACTATTATGTTAATACAATTATGATCATATGGTTTTAAAAAATTGAAGTAATAGATATGTTGTTTATTAAATATATTAACTTTCGTTGGAGGCCCCATGTAGGGATTTCAGAAGTTGCTGTGTGCTGCAAAGTGGGGCCGAATGGGCAGTGTATCCCTAATGAGGAGCCATGCAAGAACAGAAACCTACACGTATTTTTTGATGCATTTCATCCATCTGAGATGACCAACCAACTCAGTGCAAGAAGTGCGTATAATGCTCCCATTCCAACTCTCGCGCACCCAATGGATATCAGTCATCTTGTTAAGTTAAAATGAAGATGGAAACTCTTACAACCGTATTTATTTACATATGTATCTGATTTTTGCCAGAACTTATAATAATCATATTGTAGCCGAAGGAGATTAATTGCAACCAATTATTGGAATTTCATTTGCAATATTGCAGTGTTATATATAGCTATTTCATGTCATATGTATCGGTGTACTTTTGTTCCTGCAGATCAATAACTTTATGATAGTTTGAATAGTAGTTAATTTGTTCCAGATCTTTTCTAACAAATCACAAAAATTGAAGTTTAAAAAAAAAAAAGAATCTACAGGAATCAGAGTTGCCAAGGGCCACTAACCCTCAAGTAGAGTGAAAACTATCCAATATCTTCCATAGCTTTTGTTGCTGTTATTGTATATAGTGGTATTCATGCATAGACATTAATTATGTTTAATTTATTTTGGGTTTATGTTTTTTTTATATAAATGTTAATTGTTAGTTTTTTGGATTTTGGATTTATGGTTATAACCGGTTACTACCAAGATTAAGATATAAAAAAGGTTGTAGACCTATAAGAATGAGGTTTATTCGCTACAGCAACCCAATACTTGAAACCTAATTATACCTGAAATAAACACATGCAAAATAGTATCCTTCTAAAAAATTTAACTTAAGTGATGATTTGGTTAATCAACAAGCTGAGTTTGAAAACGAGTTTTAACAAAACATTCAATTGCCGTAACGGTCACAATGTCAAAGGTATAAATAATGGAAGAGTGGAAATTTAAAAAAGATAGAGCTTGACCCAACAGACTGAACTAAAACACGCATTACTTGTACAACCAATAGAGAAAAAGAGAGGAAAAATTGAATTTGAAATACAATAAATATAGGATGATGGAGAGAGATAGACAAAAAAAATAATGTTGCATTAATTGTTGTATAAGTTGTTGAATGTGTATCATTTCTACACTGAAAAACACTCTAGGAAAGGGTTAAAAATTACTGCAGAGCAGGGATACACTACACAAGAAAAAAGTTTCATGCTACTCAGTTTGTTTGAGCAGAGTGGCAAAAAACAGTTTATAACTGTTCTATGGCTTCTCAACTTGGCCAACAGTGTTTTAGTTGATTGTAATCCTACTTATAAGCTTTGAATATAACCACATGAAGCTTAGAACACTTCTGTGAGGCTCTAATACTCAAACAAGCTGTTAGAGAAGTGGTTACTACTGTATCAAGAAAGTGACTTTGTCAGGCAGTGAAAGCTAAGTAGGATGGTCACACTCACAGTAGCCTTTCTCAATTCGCTTATTTTCATGTGACACTTCTCACTGAGTTTAATCATACTTCTTACCCTGCTTGTCTATTTTGAGTTTTTATCTTGTCTAACATTCCACCTTTCTCATCTTGCATATATCAGTACGACCCTTTTCAGCTCGTGTCATTGTTTTTATATATTTTAAAAAGTTTAAAGATCCTCTCTCTCACCCACAATATATATATATATATATAAATATATATATATATATATATATATATATATATATATATATATATATATATATATATCAATAGGTCTAATTTCTTTATTTGTTTCTCTCACTTTTAATCTAAGAAACTTGATTAATTAGCATTCAGATACACATAATACATATTATACTGATATTGCATATACTTGAGTGCTTTTTTTTTTTTTTCCAGTTTTATTTTCTCACTTTGTTAATGCTTTTGCCCTTGGAACAATTTCAACAAACAGGAAAGAAACATTATGGTTGTAGATCACAACATTCCTTTCAAGCTTCCACATAAAGCTGAGTATGTTGATGTTGAAGCAAGGAAGATTGCAATTTACAGTAGATGCCGATGCACTTGCATATGCTTAACAATGCTGGAAATTAGCCCACCGCAGTAAGGAGTGTAACTATTTAAATTATAGCTTAAATATCTTTTCATTCTAATTTAACTTTTTTTTTTTGCATTTCATTCTTATAAAATTATTTTTTTATTTTTAATCCCTATAAATTATACTTATTTTATTTTTCGTCTTTACAATATTTTAGGTAATATTTTCTTTTACTGCTGAGAACGTTATAAAAAAACAAAACAAGTATAATTTGTAATGATTAAAAGTAAAAAAAGAAGTTTGAAAGGATAAAAAATAAAAAATACTAAACTAAAGACTAAAATGTATTTAAATCTTAAATTAATCATACTAAAAAAGATGGGGATACTTTGCACCAATAACAATGATCCCCCGAGAAAAAATCATACTCAAGAACAGTTGCATGTATGAGTAGGACCTTGAATTCATAGTAAGTGAAGTATGAAATTAATAGACATATATAGAAGCCTATCTTACAGGAGAAATAGGGAAAGTAAACAAAAGTTGACAAAATATGGCAGGGTGCAATCTCTGTACTCAGAGTACCTGTATGCATACTAAATAGTCCATAACATAGTACTGAGGGGAATACTTAAATGAATTCCCTCCATTGAATTCTGCATACTTCATAGGCTTTAGCATTCCTATATATCATTCTAGATGTCAAATACAAACAATAGGAAATCTAAGTCTTTCTCCTTCTTAAGCTTAAACTCTTCAACTGCACAAGAGTACAAGATAAAAGAACAAGCATTAGATTTATGTTTGTTCATTAATTCCAAATATACAGTGAGTCAAGTCTCCATGGGACACACAAATATGCCTGTCAACGGACAAAATAACTTGAATATTAAAACATAACTTTTGCAATGCAAATTAGTTCGGATCTGTATATATTTTGTATTTTATATTAGGACTTGTTTACTCATTCACTTCCCATTATCCCTTCTCTTTGTTTTACGAAATCAAGTCATGGTGCGGGTATACTAACTCAAGCTATTATTGAAACTGAATTTCAATTTATGTTGAGAAAACATTTATTTAAAGCCAACTAAAGCAATTCATTAGCCATATGTTTTTTTTTCTTCATTTATATAAATCCCAATTTCTTTTACGAATCATCTTTACTAGAGGTTCAATTCTCCTATTATTACCTTTTTTAATTGACATGTTATGACTATTGGGATTTTCTGAAATCATAATTGTAGTTGACTCTTTTGTGTGAAGAACAACTATGTCCACAAGCCTGTCCCTTTGTATCTTGAAAGACTCATTTGTAATAATTTTTTTGTTTTTTTATGTATAGAAATTGAACTCAGCTATGATGACTCTTATAAGATTTGTTAATAGGTAGTAACTAGTGATTTAAGCATTAAGAAATTAAAAACAAATACATATCAAGTAATAGAATGAATGTGAAACCTAGCAAGGGAGAAACTTACACAAATTGAAGGGACATGTTGTCTTGTCCGGCATACTGATTATTATTAGGTTGTAATCCAGTTACTTGGAAGAAGCCGCGGGAGTCAAACTGAGATTGCATCGATTCATAGCTTATGCTTCCAGACAACCCGTTAACATTATGGTGACTCCTCTCACCTGCTGCTATCTACACACTCAAAAAAAAAAGAAAATTGATAATGAAACTACAATACAAACTTCATACATATAAGAGAGAGTGAGTGAGAGTGAGTGTAGATTGATGATAGATAGAATGACAAACCTTTGCTCTAAGAAGCTGATTGTCATTGTTCAAGTGTATCTCCTGTGAAATGTACATATTAGTTACTATATATACTTTGAAAGCCATTGTAGAAGAAATTTTGTATACCCCCTCTCCCAAAAAAAAAAACGCAAATTAAAATTATAGGCATCTATATATAGATTTATTTCGGGATATGGATGAACATATAGTCTAAGCCAAAGTTTCATCATATACAAATTGTCAAACTTTACACCGTCTACAATGTTGTGATATGGTTAGTTGTCAGTCTCTCACATATTTGCTTTAAATTTGCTATTTTATTGTGAAGTTTTTTTTTTAGTTAGAGGGTTTTAATAACATTCCGATTAATTTTATTTTTTCTCACGAAAAACTACTTGAAAATACTGAAAAATGTTTGCTTAGAAATAGTATAAAATAAATTAAACTAAATATATCTATAGCCTATAATATTATAAAGTGTATAAATAGAAAATTCCATACTCAAAAATTAATAATTATGTGATCAAATTCTGTTTTATTTATTCGTGACAACATTTGCAGCTACAATTCACAGTTATATTTTATACACAATCCTTACAAATTTTCATTTTTCTTTCTTGATCTTGTTGAGTGGGGGTCTTAGGCCTCATTGAGTTGCATCTTTTTAAGATGATTCATCTTTAGGCTCTAGGAGCTACTCAAGCTATCATGAATAGTACTCATGCAATGGAATGATCTATATATCCTCACTACCATCTTTGGAAATCTCCAAATTTGACCAAGGGGAAACTGACAAACAAACAGAATATGAAAAACAGTTGTAGAGCCCTAATACTGATATTTGTGAAATCTTAACCAGAGACCATGGGGCTAAACTTAAGAAACTTGATTAAATTGTAATGGGAGCCACTTAGATAATAATTGCAAAAAAAATGACCTTAGAAATTAAAACATGAATACAAGGAAAGCATTTACCCTCTTCTTCATGTGCTCAATTTCTGCAAATAGCATCTCATTCTGATGTAGGTGTTTGGGAAGTAGCACATGCAAACAAAGGAAGAAAGGACAAAATTAGATCAACATAGTAAATCTGCGTACTTTATTCTTTCAAAATCATAGAAAGAAACTTCTTGTTACTAGAAATACCTTCTTGGAACGAATTCTGCTGATTCCTTTTTCTAATTTAGTCTCTAGGTTTTTGAGATCCTTGCCATTCATGGTGCTCAAACCCTCACCCATCATTTGACTGCGATTCAAAACATTTTTACCAAATATTGGAATAATACTTGAGATCTCTTCATATGCTTTTTTTTTCAATATTGTAGTTAAATTTTTCTTGTCCTGATCGTAATACATGAATTACTAATGCAACTTGCCTATTGTGATTCTGCAGATTGCTGATTTGTACACGCAGTTTGGCAGCTTCTTGGTGGTAAAACTGAGATTTGAAATCATGGTTAAAAAGTTAGTTTATACTTAATTGCTGTTACAATCAAATTCCTTTTCTGCATGATATTAATTTTATGCATCTATCATTGTTTAATTAGTTTCAAATAAAGTTTCTCTTGAAAAAAATGTAGAGAAGGAATAATGAATTAATACCTGAGCATTAGCCTCAGAAGCAGATTGTCCACCAGTAGATAAATCTGAACTTGCTTTCTTGTACCTCTCAATTGAAGCTTTGACGCTATAATAACAGTAGGATCATTTACAAATTATATTCATTGTGCTACGTGATATGACAATGGCATCATCTAAGTGATAAAAGACTTTTTCTGATCATTGTGAAAGAACATTATATAAGCACAGAAAATAACTTTTTTTTAATCTAATAATCTGCAAGAGCATGACCCTTGTTATAAAAAAAACCTTATATACATTCACAAGTTGTCCTGTTACAAGATTATATATTCATAACCCAAAAGTCAAAGAACATGATTGACGACCAAATTTCCGGTATAGCATTCAATCTCCTTCTCCAGTAACAATTTTTTTTGGAAAATAAAGAAGTTCAGAATGATAAACGAATAATTAGGCTGCCTTAGTCTTACAAAATTTGTAACCATCCTAACTAGGATAGTTATGTTAAAGGCTTTAGGTTCCTTGTGATTATTATTAACCCCTGCAACTTAATTGATTGTAAAAGGATTTTTGTGAATCTTAACTAAATCAAACAGTGCACTAGCTTTCAATATGACTAGACCCGGTTGGACTCCTCTAAAGTGCAACATGTACTTTAAGGATTAAATGCACAAATCCTGACCATTCATATTAATAAATGATTTAGATTGATACACCTCAGTTAAAATTGCCATATAGATTTTTTTATTAAAATAGAAAATGAAAAATCTATTATCGTGTGCTTCATATCATCTTCATGATATGCAAAAGAACAAAAATCCTAAAATCAATTGTTGCGGCATTGTTATTCTAAATCTTGCTTTATCTGAAATTTTCTTACTCCATGTCTTCAACGTGATTTCTCTCTTTCTCCCCCTCTCTCTCAATTAATTCCATACGTGCTTATCACAAAATGAAAAAAAAAAAACAAAAAATAGTTGCATCGACCAATGAGGTCATGCTGGACACAACATCTTCTGGACAGAGGGGCCACTATTTAGTCTTGTACTAATTTCTTTTCTTGATAGCTACTAATTTCTGGTTGCTACTTGGCTCTGAGGTAAATGTATTTTTTTTTCCTTCTCCCGTTATTGGCTTCTACATTGCTGGATAAGTGGTTTGAAGAAAAAAAATTACAATTAAGTGTAGTAAGAAGTTGTAAGATAAAGCTGCAGATTAAGAAGAACAACTTTGTAACAATTGTATTGGGGGATTTTGTTCTTCTGTGTAACCAATGAAGATGATTACGTGAAGCGAGGCAAAATATTCTTTTTATTTTCTATTTTAGTTTAATAAGTTTCATTTTATTAAAGAAAAATTTGATGTGGCAATTTTAATTAAGGTGTGTTAATCTAAATCATTTATTAATATGAATGATTAGGATTTGTGCTCTTTACCATCTAAAGTGCATGAACCCAATCCAGGTTTTTTTTATCTTGTATCCTTAAGCCTCTCGAGGGTAATTAGTAATTGGGAAATCTGAGTGTATAAATTGGTTGAAGAGAAAGAGGAATATTGACAAATTAACTACATTTATCTCTTGGTTTGAGTGTATAAATTACTTGGATAATATTATTAATGAAAAATTATAATATAAGCTAAAATTTATTGATGAATTATATATATATATATATATATATATATATATATATATATATATATATATATATCACACCTCTTGAATTTATATTCCTTTATTCGTTTATTTTATCTCTTTCGTGAAGCTGTCAGCTTTATTAATTGGATTTATATCTTCTACAGTTTATAGTGTAATAGAATAATAAAGTGGAAATAACTAGTAATAAAAATGTAGTTAGTAAATTCTAAAAATTCACAACTGATTAATAACTTTAAATTCTATAAATGCATACAACTAATTTTAAAATCAGTAGGTATTATCATTTTATCACTAACTCTAAGGGATACATTTCAGTCTCTAGAACGTCTTCATCCGAATCTTTCAATTTAACTCGGTTTCTTAGTTTGTGTAAATAAAAAGAAACAAAAAGAAAAGAAATTAAAAAGGAACAACTGTGTTCGATATTAATTTGGGGTTAACCACAGAGCTTGTCCAAGGTTGAAATTAATGTCAAATCATCCAACTGGTTCAGTTAACCGAACCTCAAACGCAACTAAATTCACAAAAGTAATAAACATGATCTCATTATTCAGAAACCTCGACTGGAGGCATAGTCTGATTAGATGTGATAAAAATAAAATCTTAAAATAACAAAATGATTTAGTTTTAATAATAATAATAGAAAATTAGGGATGAAAAAAAAAGGAAAAGAAGAAAACCTTTTCAGTATTGCAATGAATTGATACCTTAATATCCTCGAGCCACTGATTGGCTGCTGCTGCCACGGTGGCACAGGTTCCCACAATATGATTGGTTCAACCATTTCTAGACCTATTTTTTTCTCTGCCACTTCAAGGAAACGCATCTCACAGTGGATAATGCTCTCAACCACACCTCATTGCCCACCTCGATTTCCAACCAACTAAATTTCGTGCAAGATTTTTAAGTCACATTTACTGAATCTGATACCATATATTGTTTAAAAAAAATGGTCTTTTCTGTGTAAAAGTGTGTGTACATCACAGCCGTTCATTTCAGCTACTGGAAATTATCAGCAAGCAAAAGCAGTAGTTGTACACTTTCCTTTGCATGGAAGAAGCCAAAATGCTCAGAACTCTCTCATTGGCCTGGCTCTCTGCTCCCCGATTTATCTCACTCTCTCTCTCTCTCTCATTCAGCTTTAAAAACCCTTCTTTTTCTTTCTCAGACTACAACTTTCACAAATATGTAAAGTTCAAGATCTTGAGCAAATGCAGAGACTCCATAAGCTACCATTGAAATTATGATGATGCAGCGTTTTGGACCCTCATTGTTTCATGACTCTCTTTCATTGTCTTTTGCTGTTTTTCCAAACTATGTAAAAGAATTTTTTTACTCTATGCTGAAGAGAGTTTCCCATAGGAGGGGTGTTGTAGAAGATCCAACTTTAGGGTTCAGATCCAAGAGTTAAAGAGATACCAATTCCATCTTCCAAGTATGACTTGGTTAAACTCTTTCAAAAGTCAAGAACTGAAAAATCACGTGTGACGTGTTCAAAGATTCTTCCAACCAAGACAAAAAAGAAAATCCTAGTCTAGAGTCACCCTTTATTTTCCTTAAAGCCCTAACCATAGTTACCAAACTCCATTGCCTAAAATGGGGAAAATCAACGAGCAATAAATATTAAGAGATTAAATTTGACTATTTTCTGGTCATGCTGAGAAGAGAAAACGGTTTCTTTCTTTCTTTTTTCTTCTCCCTTGACTAATTAGCTATGCTCAGCTCATGTATTAGTCCCTAATAAAACCCTAATTTCTAGGGTTATTTTTAACCCATTACGAGATCTTGCAAGTGGGTGTCAAATGTCAATGTTTCTGAGAAGATTTTGTTGTGATGGGTTACAAAAAGCCGTTTTATTTTTTTTACTCGTTTCTTTATTCCGTTTAACTCATTGAGTCATTGACAATTTGTTGAAAGTGTACTTGATTTTTTTTTCTTTTTTGTCTAATCAACTGGCTTTGTTACTAGGGTAATTGAGCTAATGGAAAGCTTACAGCTTTAGCTTTTAGATGAGTAAAGAAAGAGAGAGAAGGGAAAGAGGAAAAAGGAAACAGAAAGTTTATGAGTTCTAGGGATTGGCTGATCTCACAGACCTTCATAACATCCCCAAATCCTTTCTTCTTGCTACTAGTTAACAACCATAGTGCTTCTATGTCTATCTGGTACACCAGATCTGTGTGCCCACCAAATCAAGAACTAAGAAAATAATTGTCATAAACAGAAGAAGAAAAAAAAAAGGAGAATGAGCTTAAAAGCTCATAGAAGGAAAAAGGCCAAAATAGAAGAAACAATTCTTGATGAGTGTTAAAGACAAAAAAAAAAAAAAAAAAAAGACAAGGGAACCGTGATTACAGAAAACAGACAAAGAAAAAGAGGAAAAATTAACTCCATATTCTAACTGCATCACAAAAGTGATTAGGCTCTTTGAGCTTAACTCCTTCAGAAGATTTTTTTGCACCAGCAAAATTATATAAATTCAATTTTCCCAAAAGAAGCAGCATGAACAATATTTATAACATGGAAAAAACTGAAAAACAAACAGAGGAAAAGAATGAAACGAAAAATTGGGAAGAACACAGAAAGCTTGAAAAATATTTATGAAGAGATTGAAGAAAAGCGTGTACCTGTTATTAGCGTATTCATAGAGGCGGCCACGGTTTGAAAAGACAATTAGAGCAACCTCTGCATCACAAAGCACAGATAACTCATATGCCTTCTTGAGCAAACCATTTCTGCGCTTGCAGAAGGTAACTTGTCGACTGGTGGTGTTCTCAATCCTCTTGATCTCAATCTTCCCCCTTCCCATCTTTCTCTGGGGAGACTCTGATGACATGGATTGGTTTGGAAGAGCCATGTTTTCAAGCTGAATCAAGTAAAAAGATCACATCATTTTATTGTCCTCATAAACACAAACACGCACAAAGTATATATTGACAAAAACACATAAGTAAATTTTTATCTTTCAGCTATTTTTGTCAGGTGAAGAATCTGAAAAGGAAAGAAGAGGAAATGGAAGCTTGGAATACCCCTCAAGGACTTAATCAAGCTGAATCATGTAAAAGATCATATCATTTTATTGTCCTCATATAAACACACACACAAAAAAAAAAAAGTATATCTTGACAAAACATATTAGTAAATTTTGATTTTTCAGTTATTTTGTCAGGTTAGGGAAGAATCTGAAAAGAAATGTAGAAGAAAATGAAAGCTTGGAACACCCTCTTCACCCCTCAAGAACTTATCCAACATTTAAATCATTAGCTATTTATATATATTTAGCTTCAAAAAGTTTCATTTGCTTGTAATAGCTAGTTTGCAATCTAGTTCATGTGTTGCAAAATCTTGGATTCAAGGGAAATATTTACTCCAAAAAGAGGTGAACCATTGAGAAGACATTTTAGATGATGTTTCAGTATTTTGCTCAACAAACCTGGTGAGCAAACAAAGCGGAGAAGTTATATTCAGGACAGGAGAGCAAGTTCCAGCCCTTAGAAGAATAGTGTGTATATATTTTTCTCACTTTTGTCCACTCAGCAGATCAGGCAGGAGATATCAGAAAATGAAAGCAAAGTGCCCAAAAATGGGTATTTATAAAGTGAAAAACAGCCTTTCTTCCATAATGGTTTATGCATATATGAAACAAAGTGTGTGTGTGTATACACACACCCATCTGCATCTGTGTATATTTTATTCACTTTTCTTTGTTTCTTTTGTTTTTATTTATTGAATCACTTGAGGTGAATCAAATTAATTGAATTTTGTTGACATTTTTTTTATTTTTAAGAAATTCATTCACTAGCTAGTGAGGGAAGTAGGGCATGAGAGAGAGATCTGGAAACAATTATTAATGGGGTGAAAGGGACGTGGAGCGAAGTTGGAAACTTAGAACAAGAGATATTCCATGATATGATTCAGTCAGTGGAACCTCTTTTCTCGATCTCGTGTATCTTGTGTGAGATTTTAAATTGTGGTGGTGGTTTTGTGGCCATTATTTCTTGATATTGTGAAAATTGTGAACAAATATGACTCATGATGTTGCCATTGTAATTGTTGTTGCAGACCGTTTTTAAAATCTTAACCTTGTCCATAACTAATGAGTATGTTGTGTAAACATTGTTTTCTCTCTCTTAAAATTCAGTTTAATTTTTTAAAAAATTTAAAGTAAAGAATAATATAATATGTTGTTAATTGATATCTAGCGTGTTAGTTTACTAAGTATAAAAGTTTTATTCACAATGTCAAATGAATTTTTTTATAAAAAAAAAGTAAAATAAAAACTATTTGTTATGAATAATTTATTTGTGATTGCTCATATTTTTCATTATCTTTTATAATCATTTCTTATTTATATTTATCTTATGTAAAAAATTTCAATTATGTTTTGCGCCTATAAATAAACTACTCCTATTGGAAAGCATATATATATTTTTCATTTTTTCTAAACTCTTGTATTCACTTCTTCTTTATTTTTCTTTGATTCAAATTACATTTTATTTAACATGTTATTTGTATGATTGTCTTTATCTTTCTTCCATGGGTCATTGACAATTGATATTGCAACTTGTAAGGAAATGGATTCAAGAAAATTGTTCTTTTAGACTCATATTTCAAGGTCATATTTTCTCTCTCTCTAATTTTGTTATACATACTATGAATTTGGTATAATATTTGTGTTCTATTTAGGTAATTGTGAATTTGATTATTTGAGAGTCTTGAAGACTCTATCAAGAAGGAATTTTTTAGGATATTTTTCTCACCCGAAATGAGAAAATAATGTTGTAATTGTTGAGGCCTATAAATTTTATTATAATTTGATCTTACCCTAGAGAATCTCATATTCTTTTTAGTTTACATTTCAAGGTAACACCATTCTTATCTTACAACTCATATTATTCATAACTATAATTTGAATAGTTATATTGTTCACATAAATGTGAAATTTATATTTAGACATAATAAGTCTTGAAAACACTATTATATAAAGAAATTTTAAAAATATTTTTGTAAGAGATCCTTAAGACCTTATCAAAGAAAAAAAATTGAAGATTTTTTTTCTCTCACCAGAAATGAGAAAACAATACAAAAAGTAAAAAAGGAAAAAAAAAATTCATTCTTGAAGAACAAGAATAGAAAATATTGATGCTTTCTCGCTAGAAGTGGGAAAATAATGCAATAAAAAAAAGAGGAAATTTTCATTCTTGAAGAATGTGACATTTTACCGTTTATTAAAATCTCAATTTGTGTATAACAATTTATCCCAATTTTTTTGTAATATCCTAACATGATTAGTCTTGCTTATAGTATTTTTATATGTGTATCTAAATCTCGTAAGATAATGTAATATGTTATTATTAATATTTTATTTGTTAATATATGTTTTGATTTAGGTAATTACATTTGTTAAATATTATTAGAATATTATATATGATTCTTGGGTATATGCAATCTAAATAATTATTTACATATTAACTAATAATTTGAAAATGGGAAATAAAGATAATTATTTATGATACTTATTGTCATATTTATATTGATTAGTATTATCCTTGTGGGTGAATATTTTTACATGTTATATATCATGTGTATGGACGCATAAAAAAACCTATATGTTGTATTGTGAGTATAAATATGCAATATTCATAATCACTAGTTGATGAATATTGTGTCAAAAAAAATTATCAATGATCTTATGTTAAAAAGAAAAGTTATCTATTTTCATGCATATAATATGCTCTTGTTGTAGCAATATCAAAGAAAATAACTTAAAAATATTTGAAGTTTTTCTTATATACTTGTAAAAAAGATAAATCATCAACAATAGATTTATTTATGTTGGGTATGAATCTCGATATGCTAAATCAACAACAATAGATTTATTTATGACTCAATTTGTCAATTGTTATTTTGAATTAATTTTTCCAACATAAGGGGGAGATAGCAAGCAGTTGGAAAAAGGAAATTAGTTGGAATGAATTATCATTATCTTGATCTTCGTACAAAACAATTTGTGAACTGAAAGTTCAAAAGATAATTCATTTACATGTTTAGTCAAAATAAGTGGCTAAATCATATGTATCAACGATTAATGCTCCAATAAAATTTGATGTCTCTGTTGGACAATATAGCAAAATAGGTCTTAGAAACACATGAAGCGACCTAGACACGTTGATTCCAAAGATAAACATCTTCAATTAAGGAAATGAGTTAAAAGTAAGATGATCAAATTGAGGTTATGAGAATGCTGAATGATTTCTCTAACATAATTATATATTTTAGTTATGGAAGAACTCAGGTATTTGGAATTAGTTAAAATAAAGAGATATCATATTATGTCATGAATAGAATATGATAGAACCAAAATAAAGCTAACATTGGCAATGTATTTGCATATAATATAGTATTAAATGTAATAAATGATCATAATAATAATGAGGATTAAGAGTAAGTTTACAAGGATTGTAGACAAAGAAATTATTGGCCAAAATAGAAATAGCCAATTGAGGCAAAAGTATACTTGTTTCCCAAAGCGAATGATTGTTAGACGTATAGTATATACACTTGAAGATGTAAAAGACGATTATGTTTTTGGACATATAGTCTATTCACCCGAAAATGAAATTTTGGACATATAGTTGTTCGTGTATCGACAAGTGTACCGATTCGCACAAATAGTATAAAACGATAAGACCAAGTATTGTATCCTCAGGGAATTTGTTTCACTTAGACATTGTACATTCAGTATGCAAACATTTGTATGGATTCAAAGCAAAGCAAATATCAAGTTGAATTCTTTACTAAAGTCTATTGGAATATAAACTAAATATCTAGAATTTTGGAAGTGAAAACTATAAAATAAAAAGCGTTGGGTCGTTCTACTGAATTTCTCTTGATGTTAATGTGTATTTTTCTCTATTTAACGTTATCCTAGTGTTCTTATACTGAGAAACTACTCAAACCAAGATCCCTCTAGTGAATGAGTCTAACTCTCTTTAAACTTCATCATTGATCCCTCAACAAACTTAGTCTAAAAGAGTTGCATTAAGTCTACAACATAATATGAACTAGATCACCGCACTTCATTCCTAAACATACAGATTTCTAGCTTGCTCTACCAAGTTCTAAGGCTTTAAAGCATTTTCCAATGCTAAAAATCCTAACTATACATACAAATGGATGGTCAAGCCACAAGCATGTAAAATAAGCATAAATAGAAGCAATGAACACATAAAAATAACATTAAATAAATAGTAAAAGAGTTTTACATCAAGGATCAGCAGAACTCCCCAACCAAGAGGCTTAGCCTTCCATTACAAGTAATGCAATCTCTCAATACAAGGAAGGAATAATTTTGGGTGAAAGAAAAGGACAAAGGATGGTTGAGGATGTCTCCTACAACCTCTAAATCCTAGACTTCACTCATTCTACCCTAAGCTCTCTCAGCTGCCTTCCTTTTATCTTCTCAGCTTCCTCTGGTGTTCTCTCTAACTCTATCAAAAAGACTCTTCTTTATTTTTGCCAAATTCAGTGTTTTAAATCAGCTTCCGAAGGCTCGCTAAGCAAGAGTAAGTGAATTTTGGCTTAGCGAGATTAGGCGCACTAAGCGCGAGAAGAGACAACGACCTCGTTGGACGGGCTGGCTGCGCGCTGGGCAAGCACATCTATGACTGATCCTCTTCTAGGATTTCCCAACCCGCTAAGTGAGGTGTAAGCCTCACTTAGTGGATGTCACTCGTTGAGTGGATCCGCCTCGCTGAGCGAGTCATCAGCTACTTGAACTTTCTCTTCTTTGGCCTAAAATTGAGTTGGATTCAACATTAATTCACAAAATGGGAGTATTTACTCTATAAAATCACACTAAACAGAAAAATATGTATAATTCCTACAAAAAGAATCATAAATTGGAGGTAACACGCTATTTCCTTGCAAATATTCAATATAAAAACTACTCATGAATAGCAATTAACAATAGTCCATATACTTGAAGACACAAAACTAGTTAGATTTTTGGACTTGTAGTCCATATACTTGAAGATATAAAATTTATTATATTTTTTGACTGGTTGGTTATACACTTGAAGATGTTAAACCTGCAATCCATATCAAGTCATGCAAGGTATAATCAACTTAGTGAGTATTTGCTATGTATTTTCACGAAAATTTGAAAATAGAATTTTCATAATTGTTATTTATGTAGATGACATAAATATTATCGGAACTTTTGAAGAGTTTTCAAAAGCTATAGATTGATTAAAGAAATAATTTGAGATGAAGGACTTAGGAAGCACAAAGTTCTATTTGGAAAATTGAATATTTAAAAAATAAATTTTTTGTGCACCAAGAAACTTATATAGTAGAGCTGCTTAAAAAATTTTATAAGAAAAATCATATTCATTGTACATTCCAATGATTGAAGGTCTTTACATGTAAACTAAGATCCTTCTAGATCTTGAGAAAAAAATGAAAAAGTACTTGATCATGAAGTACCATGTCTTAGTGTTATTGAAACACTAATGTATCTTATTATGCATATACGACTTAATATATCATTTATTACTAATTCACTAGCAAAATATAATTCTTCACTAATACGAAGATATTTAAGCATGTACTTCGTTATTTTAGAGGTTATTAGTTAGATCCTCATATAATGATATATCATAAGTTTATATTAAGTGATACAATAATTCCATGACAATATGTGAAATAAGCCAAAATAGGCACATCAACTAATTATGCAGAAGTTTTAGCTCAACATGAGGAAAAATAGCATTGATGATCACATATCAAGACAATATTATATATATTGCTTGATTGAAAGAATGATACATTAAAAGAGATAGAATAAAACATATTTCACCAAAGTTTTTTTTTTCACCTATGATCTCCAAAACAATGATGACATAAATGTTTAACAAGTTTGTTTGCGTAAGAATCTAAAAGATTTCTTTACAAAGTCATTACCAATGAATTTTTTTGAACAATTGACTCACAAGATTGTATTTCATTATTTTAGAGAAGATTGTCTACATAAGGCAGAGAAATAAATATGTGTTTTGTCTTGTTGGATTTTTCTGACAAGACTTTTAATGAGGCAGGTGATTAATTATAAAATGATATATTCTTTTTCCTTTACTAATTTTTTATTCTACAAGATTTTTTCTAATAAGATTTTAACTAGACGCATTCTTAGATAATGGACATTCAAGAGAAAATGTTATGAATAATCTATCTATTCATATATTTCATTATCTTTTATAATCTTTCTTTAATTTATTTATATTTATCTTTTTTAATTTTCTCAATTATATTTTGTACATATAAATAGACTATTCCTATTAAAAATATATACACAATTATTATTCTCTCTAAATTTTTATATTCTCTATTTTTTTAAAATTTTCTTTTAAGTTATATTTTATTTAATACTATTCACAATTGTGAAATAAACCTTTTGAAACTTTGCCAATAAAAAATACATTAAGTAAAAATATGTTTTTTCTGTCCTATTTCATGTGTACGTTAACTTGAGTTTAAACACTAGTCAATTAAAAATTGTAGGGTTCTAAATATGCTTCATTTTTTTTTATAAATAGTAACATACTATCAATTAAGCGTGTAAGGGTAAGCCTGGTGCAGCGGTAAAGTTGTGCCTTGGTGACTTGTTGGTCATGGGTTCGAATCCGGAAACAGCCTCTTTGCATATGCAAGAAGGGTAAGGCTGCGTACAACATCCCTCCCCCATACCTTCGCATAGCGAAGAGCCTCTGGGCAAGGGTACGAAGAAGTAACATACTATCAATTAAGCGTGTAAATTAACAAACCTGAATTATTCAACATAATCAAAACTCTCCAGTTTGAATTCTAAATAAGTAGTTTTGATTTATACCAATAACATAATTAATTACAATTTTTTAAAAAAAAAATTATAAGAAACAATTATATAAGGTTTTAAAAATAGGGAACAAAAGAAAAATAAGGTGTTTTTTTTTTTTAATTACAAATACGATTGGAAAAAGAAGATAGAAAATGAAAATAGGCGTGTTCCTGTTCCAAGTATAATTTCCTTTAACTTCTACACATATTTAATGCAATATGTTCCAAATTTTCCATTTTGGGTATTCTACATACAAGGGCTTCAAACAATTCTCATTCTTAATTCCAAGTATCGTATTAGCTTTTCTAACAAACTGACAATCATGAACAACGCGGTTTTATTCTTTTTAGTCCTTTGTGAAGGTTCTATCTTTCTACTAATATTTACAATGACTACCATATTAAACCTCTCCTTAAATATATATGTTTAATCTTGGAATTTGTATTAGTTATACTGTAGCATCTTTCGTCGTCATTGTCATCGACAGCACATTGTACCTCTATGCGGTGACCCAAAAGTTGAAGGCAACTGCCATGTCAATGTGACAACCTGATTTAATTCATCTCCTCAACTCCTTCTTCTGATGTTTCTTGTTTGCTGACAAGCAATGTAGCTCACCCTTGTTTATTATACTGATATTATTTCCATGATCTATGTAAAATCAAATTTTAGTTTTTTTTTTTTTTATCTTTAACATACTTTCATAAGTAAAGTAATCCACTGGGTTAGTGACCAGGGTTAGGATAAATAGATGAGGATTCAATCCTCATATTGTTGTTAATGTATAAAATAGTAAACATATTTTTGACAAGTTTTTACACAACGGAAATTATTATACATATTTAAAATTTTAAATAATTTAATTATAATACACCGTTAACTAATTAAAACTTATTTTTAAGTAAGACTTTTATAGTGGTTATTATAAAAATTAATAATTCTTAATTATAGGATAAGTTGTGATTAGATATTACAGTTTCAATTTATTTCAATTAAAATTTAAATATGTATTTTCATTTTTTTTGTTTCATACTTTATTTTATATGCATGCTCAAATTTTAGTTTTCTATTTTAACATACCTTGATAAGCGTATGCAGAATGAAAATTATTATCCATATTTAAATTCTCAAATAATTTTTTAAAAATCTCATAAAATTAACAATTTTCTTCTTCTTTATGAGCAACAACATCGTTTGTTGTTAAAATCTAAAATAAATCAAACCTTGTTTTCAAGAATGTATATTTGTTTCATATAAACAAATATGAATGTTATTTATGCTACACATAAATGTTATTAGATAATTTCAATTTGATTATCTATGTGCGAATAAGTACTGTAATGGTTTACAAGACAATTTCATCTCTGTATTTGGTTTAGAAGAGAAAACTATAATAGATAAAAATAGAAGAGATAATTTAAAAAAAAAAAAGAGAAATGAAGAGATATGTTTGATGGTCTGGTTTAAGAAAAATATGTGAGAAATAGAGTAAATAATATTGTAAAGATGTTTAGTACATATGAGAAAGAGAGAATTAAACCAGACACAATAATATTATTGGGTGTTTATGTGATTCGGCCTGAGTAAAGGTGACAAAAATGGATTGAGCTAGTCCAATCAATCCAAATCCATCCGATGATGAAACATTGAACTTTGAGTTTAAATTTTTTAATTCAAATTAAATGGAGATTTTTCGGTCTAACCAATCATGATTCAATGCGGGCTAAATCCACAAAAATCTATTAAAAGTCTGAGTATTGGGTCAAATAAATCCAAACTTATTTTTATCCGATCCATTATAATCCATATCTCGAATCCGACTGGCCTGTATTGGGTCAAATAATCCCTTTTGTTCCCTACAGGTATGATAATCAAAGAAAATCGATTTTTTTTCCCTAAACAATTGATTTTTTAAGGTTACTATTATCTTTTTACCGACAATTTTAAACTCCCACTTAGTGCTACCCCTATTCCAAAGACGGACATTTTAAGCTATGAATCCCACAAATTATTGGGTGTTTATGTGATTCGGCCTGAGTAAAGGTGACAAAAATGGATTGAGCTAGTCCAATCAATCCAAATCCATCCGATGATGAAACATTGAACTTTGAGTTTAAATTTTTTAATTCAAATTAAATGAAGATTTTTTGGTCTAACCAATCATGATTCAATACGGACTAAATCCACAAAAATCTATTAAAAGTCTGAGTATTGGGTCAGATAAATCCAAACTTATTTTTATCCGACCCATTATAATTCATATCTCGAATTCGACCGGCTCGTATTGGACTAGATAATCCCTTTTGTCCCCTACAGGTATGATAACCAAAGAAAATCGATTTTTTTCCCCTAAACAATTGATTTTTTAAGGTTACTATTATCTTTTTACCAACAATTTTAAACTCCCACTTAGTGCTACCCCTATTCCAAAGACGGACATTTTAAGCTATGAATCCCACAAATTATAACTTTACTCTCTCCAAAATCATGCCAACCAAACTCGGTCCCCATTACCGTTGTTTGTCCCTTATTTCTGTCTTGCAAATCGAACACAGCGTTAATTCCTCAACGTTGATTAGGGTGGATTGTTTCATTCTAATTTTATTCAATGTTTGACAAATGGAGTCCTTTCTAACAATAGTTGATTTGATCTTGGCTATTTGATTTGACAAATGGAGTCATTTCTAACAATAATTTTGTGTGCTAAAATCGAGTGATATGACAAATAGAGTCATTTCTAACAATAGTTGATTTGATCTTGGCTATTTGATTTAATTCTTTTTACATAAGGTATAGCTTATCCCAACCTGAGTTTACCATCCATCCACGTCCCAACTACGCATGCAACTCCCACATATTTCACTTGATTGGACATAGCAAGTGAAATTGTCTAGTGGGTACAGTTTGGTCTATTCATGGATTGTGCCTCATCACTCATTGTGGCACAGAACACCTATCCACACCTATTGGCAAACATGTTAAACAAGCATTTAAAGGCTGTTACGTAGCAAGTACATGTTACCTATATATTAGCCATGGTCCATGGACACCGAGAAAGCAGGCTTTTTTTACATAAATGGGTAATTTTTTTTTATAAAAAAATAGATTTTGAAAATATTACAAGTATAAGTAAATTATATTCTAAAACATGACTATATATAAAGAAAATCATATTTTAAAACATAATTTTAAAAAGTCAAATTAAAAAAAAAATTACTTGAATCGTGTTTCAAAACATGATTTCAAGAATTATTTTTTTTAAAATAAATTATGAAGTTGTGATTACAATAATAACTTTAGTCTTTTTTTAAAAAAATATTGAAATTGTATTTTAAATCACAACTTTAATCTTTTTTTAAAAAAAAATTATTTGAAATATTAAGTCAACATTAACTTATGGAAAGACCAATATGTGAAATATCCTCTTACAAATAATTTTATTTTTCATGCATTTATAATATATTTCATGTTAATTTTTATTACATTTCTATGACTAATTTTCTATTTTTTATATTATTACCATTTTAAAAATAATTAATATTTCAACAAATTAAAAAAGTACTCATTAAATAATTATCACATTTATAAAATAATAAAAATATATACAATTATACGTACAATATATTTCATAGACAACACTAATACCTATTGCATAAAAAATAAACGCCACTTTCATATTTCAAATAAAAAAAAATTATAGTCATGATTTAACAAACGAATTCAATTTTTTTTTTAAAAAAAAAAACAAAAGGCTAAAGTCGGGATTTTCATGTTCATATTTATTTTTAAATAATACTTGAAGTCGGATTTTAAAACATGATTTTAGTATTTTTTATAAAAAAAAAAGATTGACTTTCTAAAATGATGTTTTCAAACACGTTTTTTTATATGAAGTCGTATTTTAAAATACCACTTATCCATATTCATAATATTTTCAAAATCCACCGATTGTTGTATTTTTTTTTTTTTTAATTTACCCATTTGTGTAAATAAGCCGAGAAAGTACCACCAACACTCCGCAATTATAGTTCATACGGTAGAATTGATTAATTAGTACAAATTTTAACAGTAGTAATAGTACCCATTAAGTATTATTATAGTGGTTCTCCAATCAAAATTATTATATCATCTTAGTAATTGCTAATTTCATCTAGTAACCAAAAGCGTGAAACCAGATGAAATATTGATTTTAATTGGAAAATTGTACTACTTTTTTTTTTGGTGATATGGAAAATTGTGCTACTAATATAACAAAGTTTGATCTGTTTAACCATTTATTCCCTTCTTCTTATTGTCCGTTTGCTAACTTTGCTGCTTTAGGTCTACATAAGTCATCAATGTTGGTTTCAGTGATTGGGCATTTGGGCTTAGTTTAGTAGTTAATCAATAAAGAGTTTAAATTACGGTAGCCGCAGTTATTAATCATCATGTTGTCATTTTTTTTATATGAAAGATGTTGGGATAACGAAATTATCGATTGTGTTAATCATCACAATAATGACAGTTCAAGTAACGTGCCACACTGCCACACCCCACGTCATTGACGAATTGAAATTTGAAGGTTCTGTTGATATTTAAATTAATTGGTCATAAGAGAATTATTTTGTTCATAAAAAGAAAAAGGAAGAAATATCTAAAAAATATTTTTATGTCAAACTAGTTTAAACTTTATAGAAGATTGGTTTTATTTACAACTCGATAGATACATAAACAAAACAGAAACATGAATTGGTGAGAGAGAAAAAAAGAGAACAAAATATATATAAAAGTGTTATAAGTTATATGATGTGATACGAGAAAAGAGATAAAAAAAAAAATATGATGGGTGTTGATTAAGTACTTAAAAAGAATATATTCATATATCATTGTTCTTTGAGATTAACTGCTTTTTTTTTTGTGCTTCGGCTCGTGCATAAGAAACAGTGTACAGTTACAGTTCTTATTCAAGGAAACCTGGTTTTAATGGACTAGTTAGTTTATTTTAGGAATTGATTAATTTAACTAAAATCATGCCATGATGAACCATAAACCAGATTGAACCACATGGAGCTTTGCCCCATCCAACATCATTGCAACTGCTCTGTTCCGCTGTGACATTATCTTTATCTAATCCATACTACCACCTTCCACAACGGAGATTTTTGGTATAATACAGGTCTAATAGTTTTGTTTATTTTTTTTTCAAACAGATATATCTCATGGAAACCTTTTACTCTTCTATTAGCCCTGCCCTCCTTGGGGTATTTTAAGGATAAAGAAGCTCTAGTGAAGCAAAAGCGGCTTTGGTGCATGAAGCAATACCTAAAGAGACCTAGTGTTGCTACTTGTATTAAGGCTCTTGGCATATATACAATCAAACTAGTATCACAATATTTGATTACACAACTGTACAGAGCTGCAGTATGCATGCATATTGTTATAACTTAGTGTATACTAGTAGCATACTTTCTCTTGTTAGTTAAAGTTCACTCAAGTATGATTAGCTTGAGGATGAGACCTACCAAATGAGATGTATATATTTAATGAGACTTACATGAATTTGACCCTATAGAAAATACTAGGTTGAAAATAGAGTACGAGAGATTTTGTTGCAAGCATTTCTCTTGCTGCAACAAAACTTACTGTATGTATGTAACTGCCCTAATTCTAATTGTCAATAATGTTACAACAAAAGAGTCATGATATTTGGACGCTCAAAATTTGCAAATACTCAACTGGCACTACCCTTTATTACTTCTTATCAAATCACATCACTAATCATATCAATTACTCATCTCTTCTCTTTTCCTATCTCTATGTTGATGTCTACATTCCAAGGGTGTCTAACAATCTCTTACCAACAGCAAAACTTATGCAGATTAATAATGCCTTCATAATTATGGGCCTTAAAAAAGAAGAAACAACAAGAAGTACTAGTGCCTTATTATTTGACATTATTATATATAGAGTTTGGAAATTGGTAAGCAGTAAGCACATAGCAGTAGCACTCAGAAAGACTAAGAAGACAGCTAGAGAGTGTAGAAAACCAAAAACTTAATCAGAGTTGTGGATTTTGCTAATATTGAAGTTAAGAAGTTACTAATTTGGAGTGAGAGTGCATTCAGCAATTTTCTCCCAAGATTTGAGCGTTTTGTCTTCAGTGTCCGTTTTGTATAAGGCAAGGCGCGTAATCTGAAAGGTCAAGCCACCGAGCGTGTCATCGATAGCATTAGCCCTCTCTTGCGCCTTCCGCTTCTCTTCATCGCTCAAATCTCCGTATAGAAGACTCAAGTGTGGCATGTAAGCTGCAAAGGAATCAATCATCAACATTCGCGAATTAAAGTTTCTTTCGAAAACGAAGAATAATTAATTAGAGAAAGAGAAAGGCAATTACGAGTGGAATTGGTGTAACCGAAGTGGGTGCAGCAGTGTGCGCTGGTTTCGAGGAGGTGAGGGTCGGGGCGGAGGAGGAGATACACGCACTGGTAGAAGAAGCTGCCGGCGGCCACGCGGTCCACGGTGACGTGGAAGGGCCTCAGGGCTTGGCACGCCGATCGGAGCTTGGTCACGGCGTCTTCCGGGGTGAGTTTGATGGCTCCGACGACGGTGATGTGGGGGTGGAAGTGGGGCCCGCCGAACTCGGATCGGAGGGCGGTCATGAGGTTAGCGCATCTGGCGCCCACGTCTTCCGGTGGAATCGCCCACACCGAATACACTGCCTGGTTTGCCATAATCGCAACTCAAACTGGAACCAGATTGATTAGGATTTGGAATCGACTGTCTTGGTTAGTTATGCTTGGATCCAACCATGTAATGTGCCATAAGGCATATTCCCAGTATATACTCTATTCTCTCCCACTCACTTTAGAAATCAATATACCATCATCATAATCAAGAATAATGTGAGAGAGAGTTTATAATAAGAGTATGGATAAATTATGTCTCTTGTTAATTAGTCGGATAAATTATGCTGAACATTCAAAATTGGTGAGTTATAATAAGAGTTAAATCTTTAATTATAAAAATTAGTAAAAAATGTGCTAATTGCAAGCAAGAATAATACAGGGGATACAATAATGAAAAAAATATGTTATGGCCAAAACATATTCATATGCAGAATTATAATACTCTAATATTGCAAAACTGAAGTTCTATTTTAAGACCTCACAATCAAACAAAATTTTAAATAAAATAAAATCTGTTAGAACTGTTTAATGAAAAAACTATTCAAATTGAAAAATCAGTGAAAAATGAAACAAAAAAATCATTACCATCATTGCATATGACAAATATTTGTTCATCAACGAGTGAAAATATTCCGTCGCTACTTCTAAGGTCAATTCGGTCGAAAAACACGGAAATAAAATTGTGGCTATTATGCATTTTTGTAATAGTGATTATTCATATTGAGGACGAAATCTGATTAAAAGATGAATACGGGAAGTAGTCGTGAAGGCAAGACAAAGCCAACCAATTGAAAAGGAAAAGAGAAATAGGTGATAAATAAAGGTCTTTTTGGTTTGCATTTTCCTGTTTTTATTTTTTAAAAATTATTTTCATATTAAAATTCTGAAAATATATTTAATTTGATTTCTTATTTTTTGTTTGATATATTGACTTTTTATCTTTTTTATATTTTTAAATTTTCTTAAAATTATATTCATTTTATCCAAGATGAGGTTTATGTTTTCCATTAAAAAAAAAATTTATTGTTTTCATTTTCTGGTTGTTTTTCTGTTTTTATTTTCACTAAAAATATTTTCCAAAATCCAATCAAACACATTTTTATCATAGACAAACCAAACACCCCTAAGCCACTTGTATTCTCCTAAGCCTTAATTAGCCCAACACAAACAAAACATGCAGCCCTGCCTTAGCCCTTACGCTTCACTTGATCGCTTCTCTTCTCCATGCACCAGTTCTCCTTTGCTGCTCTCACGACACTTTGTATGATTTTCTGTACAGTTGTGAACCCTAACGCCTATAGATTTTTTATTATGAACAAAGCTGATCATTGGGGTGCAACATGCTGTTTTCCCTTTTGTCTGATCCTTGGTATTTAGATGATGTTTTTATTTGGCATCACATTATTGATACACATTTACTTTCAACTATCATTTCTTGTGTAACAGTACTGGTTTACTTGGCTCAGACGAAGGAATATCTTTTGCTTGCACGATGAAGGGATTCTGCATATATAGCGCTTCTGTTTTTGCATCGGTCATTCCAAAAAGTCTCTTCCCGTTCTCCCTCCGGAACTTGTCGCGGAAATCTTCTTGTTCCTTCTTGTGAAGACTCTAATGCGATTCAGGTGCAATTGCAAGTCTTGGAATTCCATGTTTTCGATCCTACTTTCGTGAAACTGCACCTTCAAAGATCTCTCAGAGACACTCCAATCCTATTCACGCTAGTCAACTACTCCCATATCCACTTACCAGATTTCCTACACTGCTGCCCCGTAGAATGTTTACTGGAGGAGCCACCATTCACAGTTGATGAATCAAGTACAACTTCCAACTTATTGGGGACTGCAATGGATTGATCTGTTTGAGATTAAAATCTGTAATTCGTGAAGAAGAAGTATTATGGGTCCGATTTTGGAACCCTGCTACAAGGTTAAGATCCAAAAAGTCACCCTGCTTACAAACTCATCCACATCCTAGGACTTTTCTGCATATGGGCTTTGGCTATGACAATTCAAGTGACACTTACAAAGTGGTTGCAGTGGTTGGCGATGGGGAATATTCACCGGAAACAGCAGAAGTGAGAGTTCACTGCATGGGTGATAATTGTTGGAGAAAGGTTGTAAGTTGGAATGGATTTCCCAAACTAATGACAGTTCAAGGATGCCATGGAGGACACTATGTGAGTGGCCATCTTAACTGGGTAGCTGCTGTTAAGTCCAGAGCTGATACTCGCTATCTGTCTTTTGTAATTTGTTCCTTTGATTTAAGGAATGAGACATGCAGATATTTGTTGCCTCTTGAATGCCTTTATACAACCTTGGTGATGCTGGATCTTTACCCAGATCTTGGGGTTTTGAGGGGCTGCCTATGTCTTTCTCATTATTATGGCTACGGAAAACATTTTTCTTTTTGGCAAATGAAGGAGTTTGGAGTTGTAGAGTCTTGGATTTCGTTGCTGAACATTAGTTGTCTTCAACTTCATCTTAGGGATCCATCTCTTCGGATGTCTCCATTGATCATGACTGAAAATGGTGATGTCATTTTTACGGTGATGGACAGATTGCATGGTCTTTTAGTTATTACCTATCACTATAGAGATAGCAGCACGGAGTATGTTAAAATTCTCAACCAAGAACTTTGGTTGAATTCCACTGATTATGTTCAAAGTTTAATTTTCCTTATCGTAATTGGCTTACTCCTCTGTAATGCTTGGCTTATCTGGATTTACGTTAAATCAAGTATTATGTAAAAACAAGTAAGTGGTTTTAGAACCTTGCCAATTTTGCAGTTTGACTTATTTGGTGGCTGATTCTATTTGCTGTTGTTATGATGGTTGTATCAAAATCTTTGGATTAGATGAGGTTATTTTAATTTTCTATTCCTAGACTTGCAATCAACATTAAAAATAGAAATCAAATATGTCCAAAGGCATGAGGTAAAAATTTCAGATAAATTTCTTAGAAATTATAGCTCTAACTCAAGACAATTACGTGAAAAAGAAATGCAGTCCTCTATTTTTTAACATACATTTGACAAACAAAGAAAAGTACAACCCCCTAATTTTTAACCCATCATATATTAATCATATTAATCCTTAATCTCCCAGTATTCACTCCTCTGAATTGCCACCGGTAACCGCAGGGTGTTGAGCCCTGTATTTGTACCTCTTTGAAACGAACAAATAGACAAAGAAGTTGATCAAGCTCAATATTGAGAGGAACAGGTAGAACAGGTTCAGATGGTTTCTGTTGATATTATTCCCTGTTAACCAACCTCCACTTGCAGTAATATGCTTGGTCACACTGTTCACAATTTTCACCAATATGGAACTTAGAAAATAGCCAAGGGCCATAGAACACCAAAGGAAGCATGTTGATGTGGATTTTAGGCCTTTTGGTGCCTCTGAATAGAAAAACTCAAGAAACCCCACGTAGGTAAGCATGTCAGCTATGCCAAATATAAAATACTGAAAAGCAAGCCAGAATATACTCAATGGCAATGGCTGTTTTACTGGCAGGCATCTAGCTTGTTGTTGTCTCTTGCAACTCCTTTCCTTTTGACCTCTATGATTGCTGCAATTGCCATGGAGATGGAAGAGAGTATTAGGCCTACTCCTATGCGCTGCAAGTGTGTAATGCCAGTGGGAATACCGGTGAATTTACGTAGAAAAGGAACACAAATGCAATCATAAAAAGGGACTATAATGATTAAGAAGCCAACTGGGATGACTGGAAGGGATGTTAAAATGTTTTGTGATCCTTGTGTCCAATGGTGGAGCCTTGTTGAACAGAGAAGGTTTGGAGTTGTGCTAAGCAAAGGGTCATTATGATTGAGCAGCAGAATATAGGGAGCATGCTTAGAATGATTAATTTTGGCATTTTCTACTTGGGTAACTCTGCATAGTTTCCATGGGTTTGGAGTCAGGTTGCACATCAGATTTTCTATGGATAGCTGCTTTGTCCAAAAACCTGTGAAAAAGAACCTCAAATTTTGGAACTAGATGCATTGGAATTGGAGTGATATAGCAGCAGATGAAGCATTGACTCTAATCATGCATCAGGTTTAGTACTTGAGCTATCATCAAGTAACATATAATTTTAGTCACAAGTGGGATTAAACCTGAAAATATCCCTGAGGTTGATACTCTATTTCCACTGCAGCTTCTTTGTCCTCTTCAATCTCGTACACTGTAGTTCTATAGGATCTTCAGGAAGGGAAAGGTTTCTGTTGCGAATTGCAGCAACATAGACCTGCAAAATGGAAGCGAAGAATTTAAAACAAACAGCTAGATCAATGCAATATCAAGACATAAATTTGATTCCATGAGAATCTATCAATGAAGGCACATAATATACAATTCCAACTTTAACATTTTTCTTCTGTATCTATCAAACTTTAACAAAATCAATTCATATGTATTGCCATGGTGTTTTGTATAAATATGAAATCTAGCCCATGTATGGTCTAAGTTTGAGCTACTTAGACAAAGATATCAAGAGCTTCCTACTTACTACATATGCAGAACAAATTAAAACATGAAGGTAATTACTAAAGGGTCTATATGTACCTGTATGATCTCAATGATGCCGTCCTTTTGCATGTGCCACATGAATTCGGTATAGTGGTATAGTGGCAATCCAAAGGCAAAGATTACGGTGCCCAAAATTAATATATCAAACAGAAAACAAGAAGTTAAACCAAAGCCCCAGTGGAGATTCCAAAGCCCCAGTCCCATCCATAGCAGTCTTGTATATATACATTAGACGTTAAGGTCACTGCACCACCAATGCAAACTGCTAACAAGAGACCATTGAAGAAGCTTGACATTTGTATTGCTTCTTTGGGGTCTCTTTCATCAAATTGAGGAGCACCATGTGATGGCAACGAAGCCTTCAAACCAGCACTGCCAAAGGCCAACAAGTAGAGGCTAATGAAGAGAAACGCTTCTTGCTTCCCACTAATTAAGCTTTTCACAATGTGCATCTTTCACATACACATTGCAAATGGGTGGTGTCAGGCTACCCATGTGTGCCTGTACCGTAAGCAATGCAAGTCCCTACAACACAATTCACAACACATTCTTGCATTTGTAACTGAACAAGTTTTAAATAAGCCAGAACAATAAGAGGTGGAAGTATTTTTCAGTGATCCTCAAAATTGATTTGAAACTGTTCAAATAAATTAGTCGTATAAATTTAGCTTACTTTCATTCAACATAAAATGTTCTTAAAAGTATCTCTTATCTAATTTATTTGTTTAAATTAAAAATAATAGTAATTAGAATGCATTGATTATTATTGGCGCGATGAGAGTTAAAAAAGAAGAAAAAATACAAAAAAAGGAGGAAGGGTGTATGTAGGAAAATAAAAAGGTTTGCAAAAAGTAAGTTCCCTGCACGGTTACACCTACTATGTGTTAGAAGTATAAGGATGCGGTGAAACAAGGTTTGATCCTCTTATCTTCAAATATAGAAAAGTCATTGTCACATTATAGTAAAGTGAATATGTAGGTTGAAACAATTTATGCATTACCATTTAATTGTTTGAATGATTGATATCGTATGTAATATTATATATAATTATTTATATTTCTCATTCAATTGTTTATATATCATAGTTTTAAAAATAACCCCCAAAATCAAAATAAGGCAATTGAAACTATATAAATATTTTTTTCATAAATATATCTTCTTTTTTTGTCCAATAAAATATATTTTAAATGTTTTTTTATATAAAAAAGATTAGGGAATAAAACTATTGCTGGACAAAAAAATCAGATCTATTCAACATTGAAGACTTTATAGTCAAATTCAATTTAATACGCATTTCCTTCTGCTACTTATGAACAGCATATATATCTTTTTACACACCTGGCTTTTATGTTTGTATTACAGTCTTTTTAATCTTTATTCTTTTTTCTAATCATATCATCTTTTACTTTTATCATTTTTCTCTCTTTTCTTTTTATATTTCTCTTCCCAATGAGGAATTAAGGTACGTAATTTTGGATCTTACCCAAGATTCAATGAATCCAGAAATAACAACGGATTTGCATGTATCTGCCAATCCAAGTGTTGGCAAAAACGGCCACCACAATGGAGAGCATGTAACTAACACCCATGTAATCGGTTGCTATGTTAGCTGCATCTGCTAGTTCATAATGTATAATTCCAGTGAAGTATGACACAAAGTTCTCTGCTAGTGATAGAGTTGCCATTTTCTCGATAGCAAATGCGGCTGCACCCAAACCCAATATACTCATATATATATTTATATAACACTCGCTTCATCAATATAATAATCAACAGAAATAACTGCAAAGACAATCCTAACCCCAAAACGATTAGTGTATATATGCACTATGCATGGCAGAATCAATTCCTTTGAACAATAAAAACACCACAGTATGCAATGAAACTTATAAGTTATGTGGTTTAAGTTTATATACATATATGGTTAGTGGTGGTCATTAAATTCAGGACTTTTCTTAGTGGTTACCATGTCATCACTTCTGGGATCTGTGACTCCAAAAGGAAAAAAGAGAAAAGGAGTGAAAAAAGTGTATATTCATATTTCTTGCTCTAACCCACACCATATAATTAATTAGTGTAGTTACATGTTCATGCATGTTAATCTTTAGGAAGATGTGCATGAACTCAATCTGTCTCAGTCCTAGCTTACGTATCAAGTATGAGCAATGAAACTTTCATCCCCCGTGTTTGTGTTTCAAAGCTCTTCTTCCTTTCCAATCAACTTTTCCATCAACCAGCACTGCTTTCTCCTCCTGTTGCATATATCCACTCCACATTCCGATCAACATGATTTTCCTGCGTGCAGATGATGAGCTGAATAAGTGGCACTCAGAAAACTTGAAAACGGTTAGGTACATGGGGTGCATGCATGCATGCATGTAATATAAACAAAGCAAATTGAATAACGAAATACCATGGTTCTGCAGAGAACTTTTGAATAGCCAATTCAAAAGAAAGGGAAGAAGTAAAGTAATATACAATAGGAGAAAACCATTCTCTTCCCTATATATACTTCAAACTTAATTAGCAATATATATGTATTTATAAAAGATAATTATGAACACACCAAATGAGTAATGATTCATAGTAAGGTCACCATCATATGTTGGATGATGATTAGTGTAACATTTCATTTTTCGTAAATTAATTTTAAAAAAATTGTTATTTATAAATAAATAGAGTTTTAAAAAATGATGAAATTTTATAAATAAATAAATAAGGAGATATAATTATTAATTAAAATAATGATTTGAGAGAAAATAAAAAAAATATTTTATTTATTTGTTTGATAGAGAATAAAATAGAGTTTGTTTTTATAAAATAATAAATAAATAAATAGAGTAAATCTAACTATAAATAGCGTTAGTGACGGTGCTTCTTTTTTTTCCTCATTTTCCTTTTTTCCCTTCTCCTTTCAAAGCCCTCGCTTTTTCCTGCAGACCATCAAATCTGTTTCAGAAAAATGACGATCTCGGACTCATTCATCGTTGGTTCGTCGTGAAATTTAAGAAAATGGTTCACAACTCAATTCCGAGCATTCTCACCGTTGGGAATTACGAAAAGATGTTGGAGATGAGAGAACTATTGTTCGCATCGTGACTTTTTCTTTTTTCGCAGAAACTCAAAGCTGTCTCGGTAAAACTATGATTCCGGATTCGTTAACCGTTGGATTTTTCCGAAATTTTGATACATTGTTCGAGACTCAATTTCGCACACTTTCACCATTGGGATTTGCGAGATAATAATCGTAGAGGGAGAAAAAGGAATCACATGAAGACAGTACAAATGGAAGCTTCAATCCCTTCTCCGTCTCTCTGACGTTTGGGAACTCTATCGGAGCAGTCGGAAGAAAAACTGGAGGAATCTCAGGAAACCATTAGAGATTCTGCTACCACTGTCGGAAGACACGTGAGTCCGCTTAGAGGTAAGGAATCAGTTATTCACAATTGAAGGTTAGTAAGAACATGTGTATGAGTCCTTATAGGATTAAATTAGAGCTTTATTTGGGGTTGTTTATTAAATTGCAATTTTTTCTTTATGATTATAAATAAAATATTGATGTTCTAATGAGAATTGCTTGATAAATTGTGCTCTTGATATTTGTATATTTTAACCTATGATTTTGATATAATTGTGTAATATTATTTGAGGGGTTTTATTCCCCAGGTTGTGATAGTCTTTTGTATAAATTGTTATATTGAGGATATGAAATGATGATTCAAATTGTGAGTATGTGGTGAATTGAACAAGTGATGAATGATGAAATACATGTATATTGAGATGTATATTGTGTTGTGAGTTATGAATTGTGCAATCACACAACTGTAAGACCCTTTAAGGATGACGGGTTTTGCGCGACAGGTATTGTGATGGGATCCATTGTGGAAACCCGACGAGTTTAATCACAAGCGCGATAAATTAAAATGATTTTGAAAATAATTGAGTAGTTGTGTGTATTGCATAGTTCATAGGTAAAGTGTATGTGATTCATGAAGTGTGGTGACATGTTAAATTGAGATTATACCATTGTGATTGAGATCGAGTGTATGTGATAAATTGAGTATTACGTGATTGTGATGTTGTTTGCATTGAGTTATGAATTATGAATTGTACAAGCACACAACTTTAAGACCCTTTACGGGCGGTGAGTTAATTATAAAACTCTTTAAGAGCGACGAGTTAAAACTATTTTGAGAACAATTGAGGAGTCGTGTGTTTTGTACAAATCATAGATAGAGTCTGTGTGTTAAAATATTTTTTGGGTTGGACCTGAATTAGGAGGGAGAGGCCCGGGCGGACTCTTCGGAGTGTAAGCCTTGGGGGTCACCCAGTTTGAGTGCTCCTTTAAGCCTATGTTAATCCCATATGGTTGGAGCATTCTCGCAAAACACTGTGACCCTGACTGGTCTCCCTATGATATTACTAGTGAGAGTGACTTGACTTGCTAGTGTGTAGTTTGTCTTGTCATGTACTCTAGACGCCCGACGAGATTTTTGAGTGACATGGTACCACATTGCATATAAGCTTGAGTCTTAGCATAACTGTTGCATACGCTTGCTAATTGTTTATTATGAAATTGATGTGTTATTATGTCTTGATCAGAGTGTGTGATTTTTGTGTATTGTGATTGATGATTGAAAGGTATGATTGATGATTGAAAAGTGAATTTTGAATGACAAAGTGGTGCAATAATGTGAGTTATGCTAAGTGAATTGTATTTGGCTATTATATGTTGTCTTGTTTCTCTCTAGTAATTAAAAATGTGATAACTCACTTCCAGTTTGTTGTTTGTGTTTGGATCCTGTGATGATATTCAACTTTGTGTTCGGGGGAGCAAATGACTAGGTGAACTGCTTTAAGGAATATTGTGTTAAACGACGACATGACACAATGTTCTGATAGGATGTGACATTGGGACATAAGTTTTTATATTAAATTTATAATGTTAGTTTATTTTATTTTACCTCACTGATTTAACAAAATATTTTTGTAAATTTTGACGATTTTATTTTAAGGCGAATATGTTTTTAATAAGTTTTAATTGATAATAGTACAGTAAATGTAAACTTTTTACCTATATGAATTTGTTTACCTCTCTCTATATATATATATATATATAACACATGTCGTAGTAAAAGGTGTCAAAATAGAAAATGGGATTGCACTGTTCTTGGTTGGTAGCGATATTGAGTGTATACGGAATTTGCCAACTCTAGAACAGTAAGATTCTATGCTGGTTTTCTGTCAGCATCAATAAAAAGAAGCATAATGACGAGTACAAAATGGCTATATCCAGTTAGTTACTCAATTTTTGCTTATTTAATTTTCTACTTCACAAGGTTGTCTATCATCTAATTGTTTATCTGTTATATGGCATAATTTTTATAGCATAAGCCACACAAGACTAAATTCAAGTTTTGCTCTCATATTTAAATATATATGAGAAATGTTAGCGACATATCATTATAATTTATTGAAAATCACTAATAAATTTTTTTTATTAAAAATCAATAAATGAGAAGCCAAAGTCACACAAAATTGTGATTTCAAATTGATTTGAATCAATCATAAAAATAAAAGCTTAGAAAGAGAATACTACTAGCATTTTTCTTTGAATATTACAAAATATCTAAATTATTAATATATATTTTTAGAATATTGTCTCTCTATATAAAATATGTTGTTAAAAGTCTTTAATTAATAACAGATTTTATACAATATTTATTTATAATTTAACAATATTTTTTAAATGTTACTTAAAAGACTCTTTGTTGTTGAGACGAATATTTTTTGAGTTTCTGTATTAACACATCTCATTTGTAACAAATAAAAGACATATATGTCATCTACAATGAGAGAGTGATTCAATCTACATTAATTTGCAATCTCCAATGGGGTTTTTTTCTTTGATATAGGTATTTCGTACGTATATGTGTAAATAGATTTCAACTTATTGCACTACTATAATTACATTATACAATCGGGAATACCAACAGTCAACAGAAGTCAAAACAAAATAAAGCAATACATATCTATGATGATACATCAGTAGACACTCGTCTTATTTCAAGTCCTAAAAGTATATTTGAATACCAAATTCACAATTGTAGTTGAAAACTCAACAACGCTTTTCCTCAATGAAAACCCTAATTCCTTAAAATTATCAATTACGGCAGGCCTAGGTTCAAGAATCCCTAGACTTTTAATTTTCGTTGTTACGAGTTATATTTTATTTATTGTTGTATCATTTTGAGTTTAATATAATTTATATTTTTTTTCAAAAAAAATCCATCTCATAATTAAATGTTTAATTATCACATATTATAATGTACTATAAGACATTTATCACTTGTCGATAGGCAACCATTACGGGATAACCGATAACATTGTCACCTGATATATATAGCACGTGATCATTAAGTAATGAGAGGGAACATTTTTAAAAATTTATAAAAATCAAATCCAAGAAAAAGAATTAGTCAACTAATATGAAATGAAATGAAATTATTTTTATAAAAATTAAAAACATATTTTATAAAAAAATCACATAATTGTGGCCTAGTCAATCTCATGGTAAATTTAAACTACGGTGTCACTTTAGAAGGTAAAGTAAGTAATATTAGTTGTTAATTGTGAGGATTGTTGTGTATGGTTGCACTTTTAATTGTTGGACACAACTTGTGTTTTTGCCATATTCTATTATAAATAAAATATCTTTGTTTATAAAAATAAGTCATTGATTTAAAAATTAATTGTTAGTAAATATACATTCATAACAAATTTTTTATGTATCAGAATATTGATGATTGATTTTTTATTAATAACTGAGATTAATTATTTTATAATTACTCACTTTAGAGAAGCTAAATTTGCATATGGATATTCTATTGAGTTTACATGTGAGAGAATTTATATTTAATTTTTATAGTATGAAAAATCTTTTTATGCTACAAGTGAAATTAATTTATAATACAGTGAAGGTTAAATTACTCATTTGGTTCATATAGTTTCACGATTATTATCTTTTTAGTCTTTGTAGTTTGAAAGTGGTTTTTTTAATTATGTAATTTATATTTTAATTCTCTTTTAATCCATGTAGTTTAAAAATATTTTTTTTAGTTCTTATAGATTGTATTTTAATTTTTTTTTAGTTTTTATAGTTTGAAAGTAATATTTTTAATTCCTATAATTTGTATTTTAATTACCTTTTAGTCCTTATCACAAAAATATATATAAAAATAATTAATTACAAATTAGTTATAAATTATCAATTATTTTTTTATTACAAATTATCTTACAATAAATTAGTTACGAATTACTTGCTAATATTTTTATAGTTAATTATAATTAATAATATTACTCATATTTTGATGGTAAAGACTAAAAGAGAATTAAAATATAAAGTATATAAAATACTACTTTCAAACTATATGGATTAAAAAAGAATTAAAATACAAATTATAAGACTAAAAAACCGCTTTCAAAATTATAGGAACTAAAAAAGAATTAAAATATAAACTATAAGGACTAAAAAAATCACTTTTAAACTATAGACACCAAAAAGATAAAAATCATAAAATTATAGGGGTCAAATGAATAATTTAACATATAATATTTGAAAACATCCATAATTTCTAATCCAAAATAAATAAATAAAATCTGCAGACGGGTATATGGGCATATTGAAGAAGTTCCATACAATATTATTAACATTTGAAATCTTCTATGTAAGTTATGCATGTAACCAAAACAACTTTCCAACAAGAAGAAAACTTGGGGATAGTCCAAGAGCTTCCGAACACTTGAGTGCTTCTATTTAACTAGCTATTCTTTTTGTTTGGAGACCTTTTATATTACAAAATTGGCATTTTGCCAAGAAAAGTTCGAGTAATAATGGCTAAGCAATATTTAACTTAAAAATTCCAGTGTATCATGAGTGTCACAAAGAAAAGAAAGTTTTTGTTGTTACATTTTATTTACATCAATCTAAAAGAGTGCCAACAGATAAAGACATATAATCAAAGGTTCACATCGGCCATACAATATATAAATTTGGATGATGGCGAAAATTACAATAATTTGCGCAGAACGGCCACTTGTTCCTTCGAGCCACTCGATCGTTGATGTCTCAATCTATTACTAATTCAATTAGCTAGTTATTAACTATATAGCCGGCTAAATAATAGTATGGCACTACGTCTGCTAAGATTAGTTCACACTTTAAAATGTTGTGTCATTGATTCGTATCATGCTCGTTTACTCCTCACACGCAATTCGATATATATAATTAGCTTACTACCTGTAGTTTTATCTTATTTTCGTTATTTTGTACGGATATATAGGTGAAATATTACTCGTATTACTTTTTTTTTTTGAAAAAAAATGTAATCAAAAGTCTTCTTATTACAAGAAGGTCTATATCAAGATGTTAAAATAACAAATGCAACATTTATGTTTGTCTATACATAAGAAACTTAATCTTGCTAATAATCTCTATTATAGAAAATTAATAATCTTTAACAATCAGCTTGTTCCTAAACAGCCAAATGCACTAGACTGTAATTGTTATAGCCAGACAAATGAAATTTTCCTTGAACATCTAATGTGGATCTGTCCCTTATCAAAAAGTCAGTAATGCGATGCTGCAAAGAAGTGTGGAAGGAACCAAACCACGAATGTGAGCCCAAACTTAAAAGAAAGAAATTTCTTGCAAGAAAAAAATAAATAAGTATTTGACTCAGCCTCATTTAAATACAAAAGTCTAAGAAAATCCTTAAAAAAAAAAAAAACAACTTCCCTGGTATTACTTTACATTATATTATAAAAGGAATCCACCATTATACCGCATCCAACGCCTTAAAGACTTGAGTTTTTTTTTTTTATTGATTTTGTTGCAGAGCCTCACCCTTAATACTTTTATTCTTCATTATAGTATCATCATCACCAATATGTCTAATAATCTTTATATTATAATATTACTATGATGTAATGTCTAAATTGATTTTTTTTTTAAATTTTAAGTTTTTAATTTTCTTATATTCTTTGTAAAAAAATAAATAAATTATATTAAAAATGGACTTCAACATGTGTTTAATCCTTCAAATTTGGATAATTTTTTTTAATCCTTTAAAAAAATTATTTTTATTAGTTGTTCAAATTTTTAGAAAACTATTTTTAGTCCTTTCATTCTTTTGTTAATGGTGTTACAATTTGTGATAATTTGTTACTGTCATAATTTAGAAAAAAACTAATTTATTTAAAATGATTTGTGACAATTTAAAACAATAATAATTTGTAAAAAAAATTTATGACAATTATACATCTATCTTTTTCTTTTTCTTCTTTAAAACCAAAAAAAAAAATATGTAAAAAAAAGGTCATCAAACAATACGAGTTAAATATTTCATCGGTTTAAAATTGTCAATTTTCTAAAAAAAATATAAAAAAAATTTGGCGGTTAAAAATCCTTGTAATTTGTGAAACTACAAATACATTGAATTAAGAGGGATTAAAAGTAAATTTTAAAAAATTTGAAGACTAATAAAAATATTATTTTTAAGGACTATAAAAAATAATTATTTAAATTTCAAGAACTAAAAATATATTTAAGCCTTAAAATAATTAATAAGCTTTAATTAATTAATCATGCCTCAAAATTATGATCAAATAGATGTTAGGATTTGTCTGGAAAAAAAAGATGTTAGGAAAGCAAACAATAAAATATTAGGAAGATCTCCGTTAATGAATCAGACGACTTATACAAATGAACTTTACACTACATCTCAAACCAAAAAAATCTTAAGAAATTCTAATGTATTGATTTTCAAAATAACTATTTTAAATTTAATTGTACAATTATTATTGATTTAAAAATACAACTTTTCGTGAATTTTAAAAATTTGTAGCAAAAGTGAAAATAGAAATCAAATGTAACCAAATGCAGAGGTAAAATAAAAACTTCACATGGATTTCTTGGAAACTATAGCTCTAACCCAAGACATTACATGAAAAATAAAGGTGCAGTCCTCTATCTATTTACTCACGTACATTTTTAACAAACAAAGAAAAGTACAACCCACCAAATCTTCACTGTTCCATATTAATCATATTAAGCTAAACCTTTATCTCCCAATATTCACTCCTCTGAATTGCCACCAGTAACTGCAGGGTGTTGAGGCCTGTACTTGTACCTCTTTGAAACGAACAAATAGACAAAGAAGTTGATCAAGCTCAATATGGAAAGGAGTAAGTAGAACAAGTTCAGATGGTTTCTGTTGATATTGTTCCCTTGTAACCAACCTCCACTTGCAGTAATATTCTTGGTTGCACTATTCACAATTTTAACCATTATGGAACTTAGAAAATAGCCAAGGGCCATAGCACACCAGAGAAAGCATGTTGCTGTTGATTTAAGGCTTTTTGGTGCCTCTGAATAGAAAAACTCAAGAAGCCCAACATAGGTAAACATGTCAGCTATGCCAAATACAAAATACTGAAAAGAAATCCAGAATATACTAATTGGCAATGGCTGTAATACTGGCAAGGCATTAAGCATGTTGTTGTCTCTAGCAACTCCTTTTCTTTTGACCTCTATGATTGCTGCAACTGCCATGGAGATGGAAGAGAGTATCAGGCCTACTCCTATGCGTTGCAAGTGTGTAATGCCGGTGGGAATACCGGTGAATTTACGTAGAAAAGGAACACAAATGCGATCATAGAAAGGGACGAAAACGATTAAGAAGGCAACTGGGATGATTGGTATAGATGCAGGTGGGATGTTAAAATGCTTGGCGATCCTGGTGTTCATGGTGGAGCCTTGTTGAATAGAGAAGGTTTGAAGTTGTGCTAAGCAAAGGGTCATGATGATTGAGCAGCAGAATATTGGGAGCATGCTTAGAATGATTTTAGCATTTTCTACTTGGGTAACTCTGCATAGTTTCCACGGGTTTGGAGTCTCTTGGTTCTCAGGTTGCTCATCAGATCTACTTTTGATAGCTGCTTTGTCCAAAAACCTGTGCAAAAGAAAATTAATCACTTGTGAGACATATTTAACTATTTGTGTCAATAGTACATAATGATAATTATATATACAAGTTCATTTCCTATTAATCAGTTCTGACTTGTGAGGTAAAGTTAACCACCGTTAAACATTTCAATAACCTCATAACTTCGATCGTGATACTATTAACCACTTGCAGACATATTTAATTAACTACAAACACTATAAATTCAAATCGATAATTGTATACAATCATATTTATTTGCACACATGGTTAGCCATGTGTGACAGGTAGACACTGGAGAATCCCCATGGTATATACATTTATCATTACTCTTTAATACTTAGCTATCAACAATTAACATATAGTATTTCACTCATATTACAGTCGGATTGAACCTGAAAATATCTCTATGAGGTTGATACTCTATTTCCACTGCGGCTTCTTTGTCCTGTTGAATCTCATATAGTTGGATAGGATTGGCAGGAAGGGGAAGGTTTCTGTTGCGAATTGCAGCAACATAGACCTGGAAAATAGACGCGAAGAATTCAAAACCAATGCGCTTGATAATTGCAATATCGAGCTAAATTAAAAAGTTCAACTATTGTATTGTACCAGACTATAAGTAAATAAAAATAGAATAAGTAATATATCTACCAACAATGTAAAGGGTTTTCATAAAAGTTTATTAAATTATCTTTTATAATATACTATTTAAAAGTCATCCTAAGAATGAATTTTAATTGGTTAACAATTTGTATAAAAAAAATTTACTTTCAGAATGCATGCCTAATGAACTCAAAAGTATACTTTTTCAACCAACAAATCTTAGTGTGAGTAGTATTGGATTTTGTTCTTTTAAACAAAGTCTCAAATTTAAATTTTGTGGATAAAAAAAATATGATTGAATTTCTTTTTATTAAAGACAATCAAATAGATTTTTTGGCAAAAGATTAATTGATTATCAGTAAAATTAATAAATGTTCCACACTAATATCATCATGGTAAAAAAAAAAAATATGATTTTCAAATTGAAATATATGCAGCACAAAATAAGGTTTGCAAAAGAGTGTATACCTGAATGATCTCCAAGATTCCGTTTGTTGTATGTGCAGCATGAATTCGGTATAGTGGCAATCCAGAGGCAAAGATAATGGTGCCCAAAACAATAGCAACGGTGGAGATCCCAAAGCCCCAGATCCATCCATTATTGTCTTGTATATACACATTAAATGTTAAGCTGACTGCACCACCAACGCAAAGTGCTAAAAAGAGACCGTTGAAGAAGCTCGACATTTGCATTGCTTCTTTGGGGTCTCTTTCATCAAATTGATCAGCACCATGTGATGGCAGGGAAGCCTTCAAACCTGCACTGCCAAAGGCCAACAAGTAGAGGCCAATGAAGAGAAATGCTTCTTGCTTCCCACTAAGCTTTTCACAATGTGCATCTCTCACATTGTACAGGTCGCAAATGGGTGGTGTCAGGCTACCCACGCGTGCCTGTATCGTAAGCAATGCCAGTCCCTACAACACATTCATGCACATATGCACTTGTGATTGAATAAGCTTTAGAAATTTAAAGTACGTAAATTAGTTGCTTCTATAAATTGGGCTTACTTTCAATTGGTTTTATTAAAGAGAAAAAAGATAATATGTAAAACATTTGTATACTATGTATGATAAGTTTTCCAATAACTTAACTTATAAGTGATACCAACAAGTCAATTATAATCAGGACAATATATAAGTTAGTGTATGACTATCAGAGCATTGTCAACGAGAGATCTTGTAAAAATATTTACTAAAAAAAATTTATTAAATGATTCTAGACAACCAACTATTTATGTAACACATATTTAAATATAACATTTTGTAAGAAATAATGAATTAATAACACTTTATGATTCAAGTAAATATATTGGTCAAGAGCATGATAGAGAAAAATCAGCACCATATACTTTTCACTTTTTATATTTATTTTACTTTTTTTATTTATGTTTTCCAATCATATAATCTTTCACATTTATTTTTCCCCCCTCTTTTCTTTATATGTATATCTCTTCCCACTATATACTTGAGAGTCAACGGGGTTTTTTTTTTTTTAGTCTAGGTTTATTATTCCTTATATATATACTGTGAGAGATAAAAGAAAGAAAGTAATAAAAATAGTAAATGAGGTAATCGGAAAAAAAAAGAATAGGTATAAAGGTGGGTTTAAAAAATAGATTGCGTTGCTATATTTGGTCAAACTCACATAAACATCTATATATCTGGGGTTTACCAATAACGATTAGTAAATTATGTTATTATGCAATGAGGAATTAAGGTAATTTTATATCTTACCAAAGACTCTACGATTCCAGAAATAACAACGGATTTGTATCTACCAATCCAAGTGTCAGCAAGAACGGCCACCACAATGGAGAGCATGTAATTAACACCCATGTAATTGGTGACCATGTTAGCTGCATCTGCTAGTTCATAATGCATAATACCAGTGAAGTATGACACAAAGTTCACTGCTAGAGACAGAGTTGCTAAGTTCTCCATACCAAATGCCGCTGCACCCATGCAAACCCAAATTAACAGTTACAGCTGCATCAATTAATGAACGAGTAGTGTATATGCACTGTGCACAATTAATTAATGAGTCTTGTGGAATAATATTCTTAGATATTGGTTAAAGAATTAAAAAATATTTATATAATGTAAAAATTATAAAAGAATGTAAAAAACATCATAGACACAATTTTACGTATTTTAATAAAAATATATATTTTTAATTTAATGTCTCAAGATTATCCATTTGCCTTAATTAATTAATTGCTTTAAACATTAAAGACACAACAATATGTAATGAAACTTGTATTGTTTTATATACACACGGTTAGTGGTCATTAAATTAAGGACTTGCCATCACTTCAGGGTTTAATTAGTACTACGAGGTAGTATAATTAATCCACCCATTAATTAGTATATGTATACACATGCATTTTCATGTTAAGTACTGTTTATGAACTCATACTATATATGTCACAATCCTAGCTTACCAAGTACGAGCAATGAAACTTTCATCCCCCCATGTTTGTGTTTCAAAGCTTTTCTTCCTTTCCAATCAACTTTTCCATGAACAACCAGCTCATCTGCTCTCTCCTCCCGCTGCATCCTCTCCACATTCCCGTCAACAACACGATTTTCCTGCGTGCAAATAAAGTAGTAAGTGGCATGCAAGAAACTTGAAGACAGTAAGGAACATGCATGCAATAATATAAACAAATTAAGCAAAAATAATGAAATACCATGACTCTGTAGAAAACTTGTAATAGCCAATTCAAAAGAAATGGAAGTAGAAATACAACAAGGGAAGAACATTCTCTCCCCTATATATACATACATCCATTCATCCAATTAAGCAATGCATGTGTAAAAGATAATTATGCACACACCAAATGCCTCATAATTAATTAATAAGGTCACTATCATTTATTGGCTTGTGACCAGTTCTGCGGAAGGAGAATGTAGTGTTCTTGGTTGATAGCTAAATTGAGTTACATGGGAATTCGCCGACTCTAGAACAGGAAGATTCGAAGGTAGTTTTCCATCAGCGTCAGCTAGAAGCATAATGACGAGTACAAAATGGCTATTTCCTACCAAAATAGATTGGTGGATCTCAAATTATGATTATAACAAAGTGAATCTCAATTCTCAAGCACTACAATAAGAAAAGAATACAAATTTGATGATATTTGAATTTGATTCCCACACGAATAAAAAGAAAACATTAAATTCTTACTAAATGACATAATTTAGTGTCATAGATATATATAAATCTGACTGACAAGTATCATTAAGTGATGAGGGAGGGATATATCTGTTTAAAAAAACTTACTATTAAATCTTATCAAAATCAAATCCAAAAAAATAAAAATAAAGGACATAATAAATTAAATGTAACGATATTTATAAAGATAAAAAACCATATTTTATCAAAAAGATTCATCACGTACTTGTTTTCAGTAGTGTAGTCCAATTTAAACTACAGGATTATTTTAGAAAATAAAATAACTATTTTTTATTGCTAATGAGAAAATCAACATAAAGTTGATATATATTCGTGTGTATACACATATAACAAATCATACATATATATTTAAAAAAATTATCCGCTAATTTTCTTATAAAAAAACTAAGATTAATTACTTTATTTTTAGTCATGGAAGAAGTTCCATAAAATATTAGGCATTTGAAATCTTCTTTGTAGGTTATGCATGTAACCAAAGCAACTCTCCAGCAAGAAAAAGACTTGGGGATCATCCAAGACAAGAGCTTCCCGACACTTGAGTGTTTCTATTTAACTCTTTTCCCCCCCTTTCTTGCATAACGCCAGGGCACCCTTTGAATCGTTGGCAATTACTCACGGCTAAAAATAAAATATAGCATACTAAAACTTCTTATTTGGAGATTGTTTATTAAAAAATAAACAATTTGCTGAGAAAAATGGTTTCCTAATACTGACTGGGCAATAAATTAATTAACTTATAAACTCCAGTCTGTCATGAATGTCACAAAGAAAAGAATTTTGTTCATACACTTTACATAAAATTTAAAAGAGTACCAACAGACATTATAGACATATCATGGGGTTCACATCACATCATACAATATATAAATTTCGATGATGGTGAAAATTATAATAATTTTCTTTATTGATTTTCTTTTCAGGTAGGGTATATAGCAGAACAGAACCCCACTTAGCTTGATACTTGGAGCCATTGGGTGATGTTTCAATCTATTACAAATTCAATTAGCAACCTATAGCCGGCTAAATAATAGTATGACTGCGAAGATGAGTTGATTGAGTTCACTTTAAAATATTGTATCATCGATTCGTCATGTTCGTTTACTCACACAAGCAATTGGCATGGATATAATTAGCCAGCTTACTATACCTGTAATTTTATGTTTGAGTTTAGTTTTCATTTATGCTATCAATCCGAAATTAATAAAATTGATTTTATTTATAATTTATAAAATAATTATTATAAAAAATAACAATTTTATCATACATGCAGTAGTTTATAATTAAATAATTAAATGACAGTATATTTAAATTATTTTTTATATTTTGTTCAATTATGGATGAAATATTTCTAATATTTTTTTACACTGTATGATTTTTCATAAATTTATTAATGAAAAAAATTAAGGAGAATATCAGTATTTTCATCATTAATGAAATATTTTGTTATATTAAATAGGAATAAATTATAGGTATAAGACTTTCCAAATTGGAGAGGAAATTATGGAAATGAATCATAATCATATAATCATTTGAGTTTAAACAAATCATCATTATTGGTATATATAATATAATGCTAAAATTCAAAATAAATTTATTTTCATTGAATAAGATTATAATAACTCTAAAATTTAACTATATATATAAAAGAACTTAGAATTTAAAATTGAAATAAAATAAAAACTAAAAATGAGTAACAGTATTTGAGAAGAATAAAAAATTATAAAAAGTAAAATAAAATGCTCAATAGTCTATGGAAAAGAAGCCATACATGATTAGACGAAGAATCGAATAACTCTTAAAATCAATCTTATAGTTTTATTTAAGAATGAAATCTTAAACTTATGAATGTTATAACATAGGAATGTATAAAATTTTCACTATCCAATGGAATGAATATAACTCAGATGATAATATACAATGTGTTTGTGGAAATGACTTATGTTTGATTGTAGAATAGTACAAGGGTCTATCTTCTAAAGTTCCTAAAAAAATTATTTTAAAATAAGTGTTGCATTTTAATTTTAATATAATATTAATTATTTTTTATCATTAAGTGTCACTGTAATTCTTCAATGTAATAAATATTAATATTAAAGTTATTTTTTAAAAATTACTATTATCTTTAATTTATTTATTAATTTTTATTGATATGTGTGAACAATATAGGATAACACTTCTTTGATTGAGGGAGTATCTTTTATGAAAAAAATTGTTGATATTATACTCCCTCCATTATTATACACATGTCTTTTACGGAAGGAGTAATTAAAAAAATATGTGTATAATTAATTATCAATGTAAGTTTTATTATTTTTATGGGATTAAATTCCAAATTTTTTATTAGAAATTTGAGAGAAATAAAGCATAAATATTGTATTCATAATTTTTGTAATTTGCAAATACTATTTTTTTATTATTTTGAAACGAGGTTTATTTTGTTATTGAAACTTATTAATCTTGTGATCTTTCAAATGCCACGAGTCATGATTAATTGGTGTTATAAATTTCTCAAAAAAAATTTCCTTTTTTTTATTATTTTGATAGTTTTTTTTTACCGAATATTATTTTGAAAGTTAAAAAAATGGGTTAAAGTTAATTTATTTTAATTAAGGTCCTTTTGAATAAACTTTTTTATAAAAATTTATAGAAGAAAGAAATAAGAAAAAATAAATTATTTTATCTGGTAAACTAAAATTAAATTATACTACATGTAAATTAAAAAAAAAAAACTTTTTGAAAAAGTGAAAATCATGGGCCATAAAAAGGGATTTAACTAGAACATATAAAATTGATGGTCCCGAGGTTGTTTGTGTTGGCCCAGTAGAAGAATGAAAATCATGGGCCTTTGCATATTCCACAGAGTATTGCGTATTGGCACTACCCAAGTGGGTAGCTATATTTTCAAAATGTCCCTTTGGAAACACAGCCGAAATGTGTTTCAATTACGTACATCAAATAAAAAAAATAAAATACAATAAAATTACAATTTTGTTGTATACTTCATAATTGAAATTGTGTTTTATTTTTTCATCTCCATTTATCTAACAGAAACACTAAGGGTAAAAGAAACATAAAAAATAACAAAAATAAGATTTAGTTGTATGGAATCGTATTTTTGTTGTTTTGTTTTTTTGCCCCTTTGTTTGTAAAGGAAAATACGATTTTAGATAACTAATAAAGTACTATAAACTTTTAGTTTTACTAGGATTTAATCGAAAACTAAAAGTCATAAAAATAAAAATTCTTCTCCTAAAAATAAATGGCCCATAATTTCATAATTATAGAGAATAGAATTACTCTAAACCTCTACAATTTATTTCATTAGAGTTTATATTAAATAATTTAAATTCTTTAAAAATAAAAATGAAACAAATTAATTTTTCTTTCTTAATTCTAAAATTCCAAATATTAAGAGAACTTTATATTATTATTAAATAGTAGTAGTATTTTTTTTAATCAATGATGAAAACTTATTTATTTTCCATCGCATCGTTTATCATCTACTAGTATTTTCTCTGTTTATCCCTTCCTTTTCCTGTCACCATTTTCCATACTAATTAAATAGCACCATATATTAATTTTTATTTTATTTTAAGACAACAAAAGCAATAGCCAAAGATTTTCTCACAAGTCACAGGTAGGTCACGACCATACATATGCCATAGTATGTGAGAGACTACGAAGCATGTTATCATTGGTAATAACTACTCATAATTATAAGTAAAACTTTACAGCTTCCTCAGATGAATTATAAAATTAATAGTCCCTTTTCCTAAACTACATTCCCTTCAGTTTTTTTTTTTAGTACATATTCCCCTTCAGGTTTGGTTTTACTACAACTACTTGAATTGAATTAATTAATGTAAATATTTGCGGCAATTCAATTACTACCATGCATTTAACTTGAAACCTTTCAATTACCTAAACATGGAAGACCCCAACAGCTCTGTAACTGCAGTTCCCATGAAAAGCTCAATTCACGCTTGCTTTCAACTTTCAAGATGCCAAACCAACTGTCCTTTCCTTTCATTTTCCTCTTAGTTTTTTTTAATCTATAAATATGCATTTAAGCTCAGGCTTTTTACTCACTCACTCATCATAAGCATAAGCATACATTTGACCATTGTGATTGTGATTGAAAATGGCTGGAGGAAAGAGAATTATCAGTAAGGCTATTGTTGAATCATCTGTTACTCGACGTGAAACTGACCCATCTGAAGAACAGCCTCAGCCTCTTGCTATTGTTGCACCAATTGTGTCCTCTTATAATGAGAGGATACGTCCAGTTCTTGATGCTATGGAAAATCTCAGGCGCCTTAACATTTCAAAGGAGGGAATTCAGCTTCCTTCCATTGTTGTTGTTGGTGATCAATCTTCTGGGAAATCAAGTGTTCTTGAATCTCTTGCTGGTATCAACTTGCCACGTGGCCAAGGCATTTGCACTAGGGTGCCCTTGGTCATGAGGCTCCAAAACCACCCTTTTCCAACCCCAGAGCTTATGTTGGAGTTCAATGGAAAAATCGTCTCCACTGATGAAGCAAACGTTTCTCATGCCATAAATGCTGCCACAGAAGAGCTTGCAGGCCATGGTAAAGGGATTTCCAACAACCCTTTGACTTTGCTGGTGAAGAAGAATGGTGTTCCTGATCTCACAATGGTTGATCTTCCTGGTATAACTCGGGTTCCAGTTCATGGTCAACCTGAGAACATTTATGACCAGATTAAAGACATGATCATGGAGTACATTAAGCCAGAAGAAAGTATTATCTTGAATGTTCTTTCTGCTAGTGTTGATTTCACTACATGTGAGTCTATTAGAATGTCTCAGAGTGTTGACAAAACTGGCCTCAGGACACTGGCTGTGGTCACAAAGGCAGACAAGTCTCCTGAGGGCTTGTTAGAAAAAGTTACTGCTGATGATGTGAACATAGGTCTTGGTTATGTTTGTGTGAGAAACCGCATTGGTGATGAGTCTTATGAGGATGCTAGAGTGGAAGAACAGATGCTGTTTGAGTCCCATCCACTTCTTTCCAAAATAGACAAGTCTATGGTGGGTGTTCCAGTTTTAGCACAGAAACTGGTTCAGATTCAGGCAATCAGCATATCTAAAACTTTGCCAGAAATAGTTAAAAAGATCAATGAGAAGCTAGCTAACAATTTGTCTGAGTTGGAAAAGTTGCCAACAAACTTGGCTTCAGTAGCTGATGCCATGACAGCTTTTATGCATATTATCGGATTGACTAAGGAATCTCTTAGAAGAATTCTTCTTAGAGGAGAATTTGATGAGTATATGGAAGACAAAAACATGCATTGTACTGCCCGGTTGGTGGAGATGCTTGATTCCTTCACAAATGATCTTTACACTTGTGCTGAAAGTGATGCAAGCAAGAATTTTCTTATGCAAGAGATAAAGGTGCTGGAGGAGGCAAAGTGGATTGGTCTTCCAAATTTCATGCCTCGCACTGCTTTTCTTTCTATATTGCAAGGGAAGGTGAATGGGATTGCCAACAAGCCTATAGGTTTTGTTGAAAATGTGTGGAACTATCTGGAAAATGTGCTGATTTCAGTTATCACGCGTCACTCTGAAAACTACTACCAGCTTTTGATGTCTACCAGGCGTGCAAGTGAGGTTCTTATTTCTAAGAAGAAGATAAGTTCCACAAAACATGTAAGAGAGGCCATCCAAATGGAGATGCATACTGATTACACTTGTAATCCTGAGTTTGTGAAGGAATACAACAAGTTAATATCTCAGCAAGATGCTTTTCTGAATGATGTTTTGAACAATGAGGATAATCCATCACATGTGAATCTTGAAGGTGTGGGCAACATTGAAGTTGGTCATTTGAGGCAATACCCATCGTCTGTGCTTGCTCAAGCATTTGATTTGAAGGTTAGGATGATTTCGTACTGGAAGATAGTGCAGAGACGATTGATTGACACAATTGCCTTACATCTTATGCTTAGTATTAACAATCTTGTTAACGAGGATTTGGAGAAGGAGATTGTTCAGGATCTGTTATCCCCTAGTAGTGGTGGGTTAGAGAGGTTGTTGGAGGAGTCACCTTCAATTTCTGGGAAGCGTGAAAAGCTGCAGAGGAGTCTCAAAGTCCTAAGGGAGAGCAAGGAAACTGTTGCTCACATAATTGACCGAATTGCAACCCATTGAAGGTGTTCGTGAATGTTACCTATTCTCTATATTATCCCGAGCGAACCGTTAGTAGTTTAAGTTGTCTTTTAGTTATATTTTATGAAAGTATGTTTGGTTTAAGATTGTTTATGAAAGTATTTTATGAAAGTATGTTTGTGTTGCATCTTCTTCCTAAATACCTGATTATACACAAGTTTGCAGCACCTTTATAATGGATTAGAATCAAGGGTGCGTATATGGTCCGTGATCATTTTAGGAAGAAGATGCAACACAAACATACTTTCATAAAATACTTTCATAAACAATCTTAAACCAAAAGAGAAAAAAAGTACACAGCTGACAAAAAGGAGAAACGCAATGTGCCGTACGTTCTTAAGTTGATATAACAAACAGGTTTTCAGTCACCCAAAGATTAATAAGACACGCATTAACCTAATATTCAAAAATGATATTTGCTATAACACCCAAGTTCAAGGGTGCGTATGTACAAAAGGAGTTCATATGTCCCTCTTAAATGAGAAATTAGTATATGGTCCGTGATCATTTTAGTTCAAGAAATCTTCACATGACACGCCAATTTTTGTTTTCATAAATTGGAAACATGAGATTGTGTCATATGAAGATTAACTAGGATTACACCAAACCATACAATAATTTCTCAAAATGAAATACCAAGGTTAAAAAAAAAGTACCCTTCAAGAGCAATTATAAATTTACACGGATCTAGATGTAAATATATTCTCAGCTATGCTCTAAGGATATCTCATGTTGCAATATGGTCATTGCCAAATGTTTAGGGAGAGCTAAGTGTAAGGACTTCTGTTGACTTGTTTGTTTAGCTTGTACTCAAACTGTGATTTTCCCTTTGTTGATGAATGTCCCTCATGGCTTTAAACCTTAAATCTTCACTAAAATCAGTTGGTTGTTGGATAGCATTTGGAATGCTGATTCTCCCTTCAAGCATGTTTACAACCTCAGACATTGTAGGCCTATGTGAAGGTGATACAGAGGTGCACAGGAGAGCTACTTTCATCAAAGTTATAGCTTCAGTTGGGTTTACCTCTGATCGCAACCTTTCATCAACCATCTCTATTAAATTTTCTGCACGCTGCAGATGAAATGCCTGCAATGGGAATTTTGTTATCTTTCTTTAGAATGGTGAAAATATGGATATTTGCATTGGATAACTACCAAAACAAAAGGGATTCATAATGTCAAAAATGTATCAGGGATTGAAGCATAGTAGAATACCTTGTCTAAAAGGCAAACACAATTATCACTTGGCATAAAATTCTTGTAGTTCTTCCCACTAACAACTTCGAAGACCACAACCCCATAACTGTAAACATCAGCCTTGTAAGACAAGTAACCCCATAATGCATATTCTGGTGCCATATATCCTCTGCAAAACAAAATTAACAGATTACAATTCATGATCAATAAAACTTTTATTGAGTATTTATCATCAAGGGAGAGATAACTAACATTGTCCCAGCGATTCGGGTGGTGACATGGGTTTTCTCTTCATCAAGCCTAGCCAGCCCAAAGTCAGATATTTTAGGGTTTAAATTCCCATCCAGTAACACATTAGTAGCTTTGATGTCTCGATGAACAATCTTGAGTCTTGATTCTTCGTGTAGAAATGCAAGACCTTTTGCTATGCCAATACAGATCCTAAGCCTTGTTGCCCAATCAAGTTTAAGTTGATCTTTTGAGCCTATAAGATGCAAAAAGAAATTATGGTTGAATTAATATGAATCACGGTTGCAAAATTCTCTGGCCTTGCTGCTAAAGTGATAGAAATGGGAAAAAGGAAAAGTTTAACAGTATAAAAATCTAAGCACAGGGTAATAATTGAATTAATTTGTCTAGAAAAAAGGGGAAGGAAAAACAACTAGCTGTAGCATTCATTCATTCCTTATTTTATATCCTGAAAAATGGAAAAGGGTGGGAAACAAACTTCCTCAGATTAATCAGATCTCCTAGTGATTTCTCATAATGAACACTTGGCACCTTATCTTACAAAACATATAATAAATGACAAGGCAAAAGACAAACATAATAGTTTGCACTCCTGGGTAGAAACTCACTGAATAAAGCATGAGCCAGGCTATTATTTTCCATGTACTCATACACCAATATCAATTGATCCCCTTCAATGCAAAATCCATGAAGTTTCACAAGATTAGGGTGTTGCAAACAAGATATCATGCCTATCTCATTCAAAAATTCACCGTTTCCCTGCCGTGACCTTGATGAGAGTTGCTTGACTGCTACCAATGTACCATCAGATAATTGACCCTGCAATCCAACAATTGTTTAGAATTCTAAATGTTAGAGAGGAACATCAATTTTTATGCTTGGAAGAAAAAAGGGCGTTCACTCTAATACCTTGTAGACAGGACCAAAACCACCTTCTCCAATCTTGTTATCAGGACTGAAATCCTCAGTGGCATCTCTAATTTGTTTTAACGTAAATGTCCCCGTTAAACAATCTCGTCTTTCAGTATCTGTTCAATATGTCAGCCGTAAAATAAGTGTTCCAGAGGAACAACCAATTTCATTTTACGTAGTAAGTTAAACGTATCTGCATTATTTAAGAGTATTTGAGGAAAGTACAAATGCTTGTTATGTGTCAAACTGCATAGAAATGCTTGTCACCATAAAAGGCAATAAGTGGATGCAAATAATTCATACGCATAAAACACCACCCACATAAGAGATAAATCGTTATCTCCAATCCTCAAAGGCTATTGGATCCAAGAATGAATACTTTTCTAAATGCACATTCTTGGATGCCTTGGAGGCCATAGTAAAAAATTAAGGCAAGTTTTTTGCTTTTGACCTATTATCTTAACCTTCATACCCACTTTGGCCATAGTGAATCCCTAAGGAGGTCTATCATTATGGGCACTATATTCAATCTTACCTGACCACGTCTTGTAGCACCTAGCTAACTTCACAGTTCCAAGACGCTAAGTCAAGTGATTGACTTTTTGGGAAGTTTGAACTTGGAAATCTTTAAGAAGCAAATCAAGTGAACTAATTTCAGAATGGTAAAAACATGATAGTATTTACCTTTTATTTTCCTAATTATTCCTTTGAAGTAGCCCTTCCACCAAAAGATTCCAACTATGATAATGACAAGGCATAGAGCTGTAACTCCAAATCCAACTCCAACGATTATCTTATGCCTTACATTTTTTTGGTCTGTACAAGGTTTAGAATCTGGAAAAGAAAAAAAAATCATGAGATCTAATTATCTCAAGAAAATGGTGCCAAAATATTTAAATTAGAACTACAACTTTCAAATATTAAGAAGCTTAGTTCTAATGCCGAATATAGAGAAATTCATAATTGGCTTGCCCAATGGATAGGGAAGCATGTTTACTTTCCAAGTCCCATTCAATAATACAATGAACAAATTGTAGCGTGTAAGAAAAATTCTAGAGTTCCAACAATTTAAGATATCACAACTCCATTTCGTTCCCTTTGAATGTTATTCGTATAAAAAATATCCCATAAATTCTTCCATATAGCAAGGGCAGGACAATTATGCTTATTTCTCATACCAGTGAAATGGAAAAATTAAACAAACAAGCTCATTATCCATCTATATGAATAAAGGATGGTTGTGGAGAATAAGAGAGCTGTCTTACTGCAATGCCTTTTTTCATTATGCATATATAAACTTGTTTAAACAATAAAGATTACCAGATAAAATATAGCACCATCGTGAAGTTGAAGGTTACTATCTATAATTGTTGAAAATAAAGTGCCCAAGAAATCATTAACAAATTTTACAAAGCTCTAGGTTTGCTACATCTAACTGACTCTGAAAGTTCGCACAAGCTAATGAGACTAGATAATGAGTTGATACAATTGCTAATGTTGCAGGTAAGGGTGTCATTTTACTGAACTCTTGAGCATACAAATATAAAAACAGTAATTAGTCCCAGATAAGTTGAGAACACAAAACAGTATAGAAGAGTAGCTGTGGTTGGACTACCTCCATCTAAGTTTGGCTCAGACTCAAAGTACTCAACCCATGCTAATCATTGTTAGTGAGGAGCTAAGAATTTTCAAATTGGAACTTTTTTACAAATACTAATAGAGTTATACAAGAAAAACTGAGGAAAGATGTCCTGTCATAACTAACCTAGTAGCCTGTTTTTATATTACATACACTAAAATATCCCTTAGAGGAACTGAAATACGTAAAATGACCTGCAGTTGAGATGCTATCTTATAATCCAATATCTAACAAAAAGTCATCCATATTAAAATTACAATACACAAGCTGAATCATCATGCAACTCACCAGAAACAATAGAGAAAGCTGATATGAGGGGACCATAAACTCCACTAACAGGAATCCTTGTAGTCCCCTTGCCAGCCCAGTAGAATTGAATCTCCAGAATATTGTCTGTTACATTGACATTATATAAGGACAGTATATACGGTTTTTGAGCAACATGCGTTTCACCTTCAATATTAAAATCCTTCCTAAATAATGCTCCCTGAAACAGAGCAATCTTATTAAATCCTGATGTGGCCAGCAAAACACAATTCCAATATTTTGAGCAATACCTGAACATAAATATCAAATAAGCGCCTCCCAAGACTACTGTATGTGTTATCGTTTGAAAATTGTATTTCTGCAAAGTGGAGTTTTACAGTATATTTCCCATTTTCCATGCAATAGCGAAAATAAGTAAGTGAAATTGGAGCAACACGAGCCGTTTTATATAGTTCAGGCAAATTTGAAGACGGCAAAGACCTAATGTAACGTGAATTTAGGTAATCACCATCATCCAAGAAATCTCCAGTGCTGCTAAATCCCCAGTGATTTTCATAATCAATGAAATATTTAGCAGCACTACTACCTAACGCACCATCATCTCCTACATATTGAATATTTTCATCATTTTCCATCACCTTTACATTCTTTCCACCACAATTAACATGAAAACAGTGTGAATCTGCAATAATAGAAAAATGAAGTTAGGAAAAAAATATCACAGAACAATTGTGCATCAACCATAATGAAAAAAAATTACATTCTAGGATGATCACGGTGTACTATTTCTTTTTTGGTTGTTCAAATCTCAAACCAGTTGAAAGTTAAGATATAATAATGACAATCAGTACACTATATGCCAATAAAATAATACAGTTATATACACTTTCAATTAAAGTTGAGCTCTTCTAGGCTTCTTGAATGAATTTAAGCTGTCAGAATTAATTCAGTGATAAATTTATCCAATTTTATATTTCCTACTTTTCACGTTCAGCCGTGTGTATCTTGTGAAAATAACAAATCCAGGAACAAAAAAAATTATAGAATTTATAACTCAAAAAGTCATCAAACTATATGTGCTTGACAAAATCCGGATTGGATGCAGAATAATATATATAAAAAAAATAAGATTAAGCAATTAACTTAAAACAGGAAAAAAAATTGAAATCAAAAGGAAAAAAAGAAAAACGAATATTATATGCACATGGATAGATACATCATACATGCATACCAAGCATCAACACCTACCATTTTATCCATCTATATGTATGTTCAATTATTTGTGATGTGGATATATACATGCATATACGCTGTAGCAGATGTGCAAGGGTGCTCTATAACTTTCAAAGCTGAAATGCATCAAACTTCAAATTGATCATTCCTTTTTAAAGGAAAGGGGACCTTATAACGCATGTTAGTATGCAAAAGAAATTGTCATGTAAATTCTGAGACTTGATAAAGTAGCAAAAGGGCCCAAATATAGAATAAGTATATATACTTACATGCAGGACAATTGGAGATCTTTGAACATGGAAGAAGCCCCCGTCTGTCAAGAATCGACATCGACAGTGGTACCAAATTAGTTCACTCAAATGCTTAAAACAACAGAAAAAGATAGTTTCTTACAATTTGGTCCCTGAGAAGCTCCGGAACAAGTTTAAGTTTAAATTTCTGCCAAGTTAGACAAGGTGAAACAATCATTAGCTTTACAATAACATGAAAAACATTGCTATTTATACATCATTTTTATGCCACTTTCCTATAATAAAACAGAAAAAACACACATTCCAAAACACTACTGTGCATACATGCAAGCACACACATACACTATGTTTATTTCCCAAAACTAGAAAAAGTATGTAGAAAGTGCAAGAATTAAGGCGTATAAGTAACAAAGGCACAGGAATAATTATTGCGAAAGACTTTGCATTCTGACAGGTAATCTCTACAAGCAGGTTGATCTGGTCCTTGCCACGTAAAATTGTTGTAAGAAAGGTCACTGCATGCAAATATCAGAAAAAAAAAAGTATATTATCAACAGTCAAATGTTTTTAATTGTACCACCATATACACAATCATATTCTTCAGTTCATGCAGAATCTATCCAAGATGCTATTTTACTGCAGTTGAACCAGAAGACTTATAACAGATTCATTGGCTAGAAAACTTTGGTACATAGTGTGTTGCAGAGGAATAAAAAAATCTATAAACAAGAAAAATTTGTAACCTAATAAAAATAATTTTCTCACAAAACAAATTTAAGAATTCCTATACAGAGAAGCAGAAAGATATATAAGTGAGCTTAAAATTTAAATTGCTAGCTCCCTCATCCTACTGATTGCAAGAATATCAGCAGCTCATAATACACTTGCATTGGAACAATAAAATATACTTTTTGCAATATTAAAGTTGAATTGACTGAGTAAGAAACATACAGACTGCTTCCATCCTTCAAGAGTGACTCAGGTAGATTACCACTTAGCATGTTGCCAGTTAGGAAGCTGGAAACAAAAAAAAAAAAAAAACAATGGAAAAGGGTTTACTATTACAACATTTTAACTCAGGCAATAAAAGGGAACACTTTTTGTATGTGTCTGCTTACATGGTTCTTTCTAAACACAAACTCAACTTGAGGGTAAATATTAAAATAATACCTCCTTCACTCCACACTTGCTGATATTCTTGCCGGTGCATTGGTTTTTATTAGATGAGTTTCATCTCTTTTATGATTGTTGGGAGAAAGAAGATAAATTACTTATTCTACTTATAGTTTAATGCAGCATATTTTAAAATTTAGAGAAGCTTGCTTACAGAAATCTCAGATGCCCCACAGGTACATCGATGACTGGTATTTCCCCAACCAACTTATTGAAACTGACGTCCCTTCAAATGTTCAAGAAATAGTATAAATTTTCAGGGTTAAAAAGTTTGAATTCCGAACTAGAATTATGTGAATATACAACTAATTTTTTTTCTTATGCATTAGCGTTTAATTTTTATGTACATTCATCAATGAAATTAGCATGTTGCCGTGCTATATATCTACCCTAGCATACATGAAACCAACTTTTACTTCCAAATTAATGCTCAACTTAACGCAATTAACCAAAGTTCTGATATTACCTTACACATAAATTTAGATTTTCCTCAAAATTTCTTATGAACATTTAGTCCCCTTGTTCGTGGACAAAATTTTCCATCTCCTATCATATGTCTTTCACAAACTTGAACTAATAAAACTGCATGTTTCGTTGGATATGTAAAAAACGAAGGAATGCTGATGGGAACTGGAAGTTAGGGGCAGTTATGACAGTTATTGGTAGAAAGTAGGGGCACTAATTATCAAAATATGTAATAATACTATCATTAGCAATTATTTATTATTAGAATATTTTCAATAGTAACTGTGATGCGGCTGACAGTTTAGGGCAGGAAGTTAGTGTTAATATATTTAATTCACTATAATTTGTTGTTAATATGATTAGTACAACTGTTAGTTAGTTTCAAGTACAGCTGTTAGCATAACTGTCAAATGACTTATATATATACTTATCCAATTGATGAATACAATCGATGAATTCATTTTACCAATTCATTCTGTTAACAGTTAGGAGCAGTAACATATTAAATATGTGTTTTATAGGGGAATAGAATCAATCATACATGTGTTGTTTTCTAGAAATATGATATTTGTGTTTGCTTCGATAATAAAAGAATTGAAAAGATCAGAAAACTGACACAAAAAATTCAAAATTTCTACTTACAACATATTCAAATTCTTCATGCTCCAGAAGTAACTAGGAAGCTCCCCAGTAATATGACAATTTCTCAAAACTCTACATTGAAAATCCTGAATTACTTTAAATTAAACAATAGCAGAGAACATATGCCAACTATTTTTTAACACACAGAACTCAACATACAATATTGTCATTCCTGTCATGTTTCTTAACATAGGAAAATCCTGACTTGGACTATTTATGTCACTAATCTTCCTGTATCAAATTTTCCCCCATGAGCTAAATATAGATGTAACAAGACAAACAAGAGAAAACATTAGTTAAACAAACAAAAATATTAGTAAGCATTTTACTTACAACTGATTTAAATTACTCAAAAGAGATATATTTGATGGGATACGGCCCTCCATTCCACTTGCAAGCATATCTCTTCAATGATGTGCATTATAATGAGAATATCCATCTTAATAACCATAATGAAGGCTTTATCTATTGTGAAAATTTAGAGTGCATTTGAAGTATTGTTGAAAACAAGAATAAAAAAAATGAATTGCAATTATCTCACAATCTTTCAAGTGATTTCCAATTCTGTATGAAGCTAGGTATTTCTCCGTTGAAACTGTTATCACTTATCCTGCTGCAGTGCACCATGAAATGATATTTATCAGGGAAAGTGTAAGTATTTACTTTCTAAGTGAAACAGTTAATCGGAACTTACAAATCTGTCAAATTCTGCAACTTAGCAAATGTCACCGGTAACTTCCCAGATAATTTATTGGATGATAAAATCCTGCAAAGATAATGTTGCATGTAAAAACAATCAGATAAGGAGTGTTTAATCTTTCAAATTTATTCTGACAGTAATACTACTGAATGTTGGAAAATAAATAGAAATTCATTGTCTTACAAAGTCTTCAGGTTAGAGAGACTTCCAAGTTCGTGGGGAACAACACCAGAAAATTGATTTGCTTCGAGATTCCTGATTTTAGGTCAGAGAAATAAAAGTGAAAAAAGTAAGATAAATGCACTATGTCATTAATTATAACTAGGTACTGGTAAATAATCACAATACATGGCTAAAATATTGCTTGAAACTTCCAGAATCATATAATGGCACAAGAAAATGAGCCTGAAGTTTCACTATTTAACTTCAATCAACATAAAGTCATAAATCATCAGAAAATAAAAAAATAAGAAAAGTTTATTAATAAACTTACAGGTATGTTAGAGTGGTAATACTTCCCAACTCCTTAGGAATTTCCCCAAATATACGATTAACAAATAGAGAGCTGCACAGTATAGCAACCGTATTTAATACAAAAGGCAAGTAACTAGATGAAAACTTTCAATTAATTGATAAGAACTTACATATTAGTTAGTTTTGTTGAACCCCACTCCTTTGGAATCGTACCACTTAGGTAGTTCAAAGCAAAATCACTACAATCAAAGCAAATTTCATTTCAATTGGCAAGGTGACAAGTTCCACCAAAATGGGAACAAAATTAGTTGAGAAAAAAAAAATTCTTAGTTTTAACGTTAAACAACAGATTTTTAAGGTGTTCATAGTTCTTACACTTGTGTGAGGTTAGGAAGCTTAGCCAAATAAGGTGGAAGCATGCCAGGAAGGTTGAGCCGTTTGAAGGTACTAAAACATGGAAAAATTGTTTAAGAATAAATAAATAGGCTCAGACAAGCAGTATTAAGATTCAATAATAGTGTTTCAGAATTTAAAGTCCACAATGAATTTCTCATACATACGACTATAAGGAAACTATAGATTAAATATATTAAAATCTAGCTATATCAGAAAATATAGCGAAGCATAAACTACTTCAAAGTTCAAAGCATTCAGGATAAGATAAGGAGATTTTTACATCCCAACTACATGACAGGTGTTATTTTCAGAAGTGCAATCACAATCAATGCTGCTTTGAGATCCTTTAGGTGGCTCTGGTGTTAATCTCAGCATTTTACTATGACAAGAATCGCTATCAAACTCCCAATAGGTTGCACCCATCGTGCTAGTGATTTCTTTAAGAGCATCAACTGAAAAAAAATGACACTATAATTATGATATAACAATTAAGTTGTACAGTATAAGAAAAGGAAACAATAACAAATAAAGTTAGATGTTAGAACTTAATAAAGCTTGATATAAGGTATCTCCATATAAAATTAGGGGGACTGACACTAGATTCACTATTTAACTTGATATTGACCATGGAGGAGTAAAAACATTTCAGTGAGTGATTAAGTGTTGTTGCTTGTTAGTAGCTAGCCACCAACTACAATAATGGTGCAAATTAACCAAAGAGGTTGACATGAGCAGCTCCTGTCAATTGAACATAAAATATTTTGTCGATTATCAATTGTATACAAGGATCGATTGGATATTTATACTCCAAAAGGCAAACAGTACTGTAAGTTTCCTACAAGGAATGAGACACCGTTTAGAACAAATAATACCGGCCCAGAATTAAAACCATCAAAATTGATTTCTCAAATGAATTCTTTCTGTGAAAACTTCAGTTACTCCGTGAAATTTTGGACATCAACTGTTTATTTCTATCACTGTTGCTTCTTACTTCTTAGTTCTTACACACTTGCTGGAGATCCACATTGAAAAGTGATATGACTAAAATAATATATATAAATTAGGAGCAACTTTCATAGTTTCACTTTCACTTCAAAAGTTAACTTTTCAAGTTGAATTAGGATCAAATTTAAATTTTAAGATTGTATCACAATTTATCCTAGTAGTTGTAATTGTTATATGGCTTATCAAATCACTCTGAGTTGACTTATGGGATTGAGTTAGGCCATAATTCAAATTTCAAGAACATTTGATGGCATTGTTACATAGACAAAAGAGTATTCATGGAATGCAAAGGTATCGGAGTCTTTCGCAGAGCAAACCAGTCGAGGTTGATCCCAAAAATCACTACAGACTAAACAAAATCGCCCCACCTATTCCCTTCCTCTAACCCCTGTGCAGAATCTAATGTAGAAAGGATACAAAATATTCATAACTCTTTCCAAGTTGGCATTAAACTGAAGGAGCAAATTCCTTTTACTCCGGACTTAATATGCTTTAATACTTGCCTTACCACGAATATAACTATTAGGAACAAGCAACTGGATGGAATTCTTCAAAACAGATCAATAGAATAAAGAAAGAAAAAACACTTCAAAATTGAGGAAAACTTATCATACCAGTGCACCAGTAAGAAGACGTTTTTAGTTCCATTATGTTATTTCTTGATTAAGATGAGCAGGGTGAATTAAAGTCAAGCGACTGTTCATATGGTCAAATTAATTTATAATTGGAACAGTTTCTGTCATTTGACGTACGGCAAAAAGACATTTTTAATAACATGGGACAAACTTATACTACCAAATATTGAAGAAAGTCAAGGTTTTTGGCGCATCAGACCGCAATCATTGCTGCAACAGCAACATTTATTCACCATATTTGAGATGTGTGTTACTAGCAACACAAAAGAGAACAGTGTTGAATAAACCAAGATGCATGATGCAAGCAAAAGCAGCACACAAGCTTTTTGTGTACCCTTCTGACACTTTAATTTGTTCAGGATTCCAACACAAGATGCTGTGACACTGGAATGAATAACGGATTCTTACCCTCCTCTTGGGGTAGTTTGGGTAGTTTGGATTCTGCGTATTCCAGCCATCTGAAGCAACTCAGTGCAAAGAGTAAGAAAGCAAAGAAGGTCCTAGGTAGCATCATCCTCCACCCCGAATGTTTCTTTGACCTGCAACACCAAGTAGTTGTCTTGTTTTGATAACTTAAGTGACTCTGGAAATGGACAGCTGGCAGAATGTGTAGCACGCACTTGATAAAGGCAAAAGCATAATAACGCAGATGGGAGAAGAAAGATCAATAATATCATCAAAGATTCAAAGGAAAATGATAATGTGCACGTGAATGTTGTTTTGCTGTGCGGGATGCTCTCGACCAGAAATAATAGCTTATAGTATTATTTTAGGGAAATTGTATTAATATAAAAATCTTATCCCAAAAGTCATATGACAAAGGGACATAAGAAGAGAGAATGTGAGATAAGATTACGCTTAAACATATGATTTAATAATTTTAATTTCAATTTCAATGATAAAAAATTAGTTTCCCGTTTAATAATTTATAGTGTACTCTACTGCTTGGCCACTCGATCTGTGGGGTACTGGGGGGTCCTTGTTGCATATTAGTAGCATGCTCTTGATTGTATCGTGTTGAACTGTTAGAACAAAAAAGAGAGCATTTTAAACATGAAAGCTCCTTTTCAGCTACAGCCACTGAGTCTCTGACATGACATAAAAATGTTGCGGTCCCTGTGACGACAAAATTACGGATAGGGAATAGATGCCGGAGAAATTGATGTTCTTTCTACTTGTTTTTTTATAATTGAAAGTTTAGGCGGATAGAGTTGAATACAGTTACTCTCATCAAAATATGTCTTAAGGGTGACTGAGTATTTACATATGGTTCATCAATAAAATTTTATATTGATAGTGAAATTTATATTTATATTTTTGTGGAATATAAGTTTAATCTTTATCAACTTAATCAATTTCTATTGGTTGTGCTTTCTACTTTATGAGCCAAGAGAAACAACGGTTGCAACTTGCAAAGAAAGAATTATCATACAAATGTTTATTGGAATTAATATTATTACAACATAGAGATTCTATGTTCTGGCTGGTACAAAATACGAGTTTGTATTAGCATTTGTCATTCGCGTTTAATCAAATTTTTACATAGAGATACACAAAAGCAATTACAAGTTGCTTATGTGATCCATATTTAAGCTATATGGATGTGGATTTAAACACGTTAGAAGTATTTGATTAAAGATCAGTGAATGTGATCCAAGAAACAAGGATGTATTTAATTTCTTCATAATCATGTTGAAACACTACTCATTAACTTGATTTTAAGTAATTTCATGTGTTTGAATGAACGCTTTGGGAAGATTTATTTTGAAAAAAAAAATTAAAGTGATGTAATTAATGTTTAGGTTTTTTTACTATAAATCAAATTAGAAGTAAAAAATTCAGTATAAATTTTTTATCTAACGAAAAAGCTACAAAAAAGCTACTTAAAATCATAGTTACTTCAAATCAAAATACATTTTGAAATCATAATTAATTTTTCAATATGAAATTAAACTGTGAAAAATTACTTATTTTAACTGATTCTAGAGAATCTATAATGAAACAACTATTTGCGCAAGTTGAGAATTGATTTTGAATCCCATATAAATTCTAAGTTGAAGTAAGTTTAGATAATTTTCTCATGAGTTGTATACAAAGTTTTGTTATTAACCTGATTTTATAATAAAACTATTTAAACGTAAATCATATAATTTTAAAATTAATTTTAACCAAAAAATAATTTTGCAAAATCAAATTTATAAAGATTCATCCTAATTGATTTTGAATTAATTGATTTTGAAATAATCCAAAATCTTATGACTTAGATTTATGAGTATTATTTTTTCTTATATGATATTTAACTTTTTTACTTCTACTCAGTATGAGATTTCACTTCACATTGAGTTATAATGATTGGTGTTGTTGGTACTATGAGGTATTATAAACGTTATCAAAGAGCTAGAAGAAAAGAGAAGAACTTGTTCATGAGTGGATCAAACTCCGGGTTAGAAACTGATTTAGAAGTAAGCCCAATTTATGCTATTTGATGATGCATGAGATGCCGATTGAGCTTTAAAGAGTTTGATGCTTCTATGCTAATTGCTTTTGGAGATTGAAAAACATATATTGAGAAGGTGAAACACTTTGATCACAAAGCAAGTGTCTATGTATTTGAAAGACTGGCTCGCGTTTCAAGGGGAGTAATCAACAAAGTATCCAAATTAGTTGGTAAGTATTAATCATTCTTAACTAGTTTGATGGAATTAATAGCACGAATTATTATCTTTATCGCACGCATTTTGATCATTTGCATTTTAAGATTTTCTTATTTATGACTTGGCAATACCTGAATAACGTACGATGAAATTGTGGAAGAAAAATTGAAATTAAAAGTCATTAGTATCATCAGCTTTTATTTAGTAGGAAAATGTGTCTCAAAACTCCTTAAATGAAGTCAGAAAGGAATATATATATCACATAATGTTGAGAAATATTCCGATCCCTCTCTCTATATATATATATCCAAACTTTCGACCATTAAATTGACTCTAGCTAGTTGATTAGGCTCATATTCCAACAGGAATTATCTCTATTTAGAGGGGAAAAAACACTTAGATTTAGAATTACTTGTAAAAATATGTGTAAAAAAATGGTTTCAGAAATGTATACTATACCTGTTATATCTATTACATGCAACTTTATTTAGTTCAATTCTGAATTTTTTAAATAGGACTCTTTAGTATTATAGCACCATCCATATTTTTAACGTGTAATAATATTATATAAACTGTCGTGTTATTAATTTGACAAACTTTTGTGATGAAAAATAATAAATAGAAAGATAATGTGAACAAGTAAATATGAAACTCAAATATTTTTTTTATATTAATCACACTTTCATATTTATAAAAATTCTTCCCCCTGCTTTGAGCTATAAGTGGACATGCAAAAATGATATCATTTGTATCATTTCTTCAAATTATAATATGGTATCAAAGTTCACTTTATTTTTATTGCATAAGATGATGAGGAAAATGGATGTCATAGGTTGAAGTTCCCTTTATAGAGTTGAAACATATACTAATAATGGTTGGAGGAAACAACTAATTAATGTGAAGGATCGGAGGAGAACAACAATGACCATGAAAGTTCATTTAATGAGAATCCACGAACGAGGAGTTATTGAATGATGCTTCATTAATTATGCAAGAATAATGCAAAGGATTCTGTGTAGAGATGCTTCATTTAATGAGAATCCACGAGGAGTTATTGAATGATGCTTCATTAATTATGCAAGAATAATGCAAAGGATTCTGTGTAGAGATGCAGACAGTGGCTATAAAGAAAAAGAAGAAATAAGAGCTTAGAGGCTAAAAGGGCACCAAGCTTGATCATTTTTAGGAGCATTAATTAAACTAAAATTTAAAGATTGAATAATATGGGAAAGACATAAAAAATTTATTTGTAGAGGCATAAGATTTAGGATAATCAAAATGGAAATCATGTGCACGAGAACATAAATTTCTATAAAAATAACCATGGTATGATTAATGTTTCTAGCATGCAACATCCCCAAATTCGAATATAAAAAGTATTTTAAATCATTTTTTCATGTGAAACACTCTTTAATGCAAAAAAATAAATTTAGGAGAATGCAAAAAATCTTATTAACCATACATCTCATAATACTTGAATGTCTTAATATTAATCTAAAGACCAAAATATGATAACAATCTATGAAAATTAACACTAAAAATATGCGTCTATCATAATAACACTACAAAATCTAAAACAATGAATCATCATAAAAGGAGAGAAAAATATTCAAGCTAAATGTTCATTCTTCACCCAACAAAAAAAAAATATTACGTGTTATCATTTAAAGAAAATGACAAAAAAAATATCCTAAAAAATTACAAAAAATGTTAATGGTCATGAAAATAACATACCTTATTTGTTTTTATTTTCAAAGTGATGAATGAATATATGCTTCTTTCTTTTAAGAAAATGTAATGTTATAAATTAACTTTTGTGTCGAAAAACCATGTAATTATTTTGCACCACACAAACTTGTGTGTGTTGCTTTGGAATATAATTTTTTTTTTCCGAAAATATACTTCCCTTTTTGAGAAAGCAAAAAATTCTCAATTTTTTGGCTTCAAAATTAACCAGCCTGGGAAGTTCAATATCCGATCACGTCATCTTCAATGGAGTCATCTTTTTCAGGCCCAAACAACCAAAACGACGACGTTTTCCTCGACGCGCTTCCTCACTGCCCCTTCCACCATTGCTCCGGCGCCGCCGATAAATCGCCGGAATCTTCCTCCTCTTCTTCAATTCTCTCCGACCCCAACCCACCCTCCCCACCTCCGGCAACCACAATCCGCCGCCGTTCAACCCGCCGTAACTCACCGGTTAGGGAGACCACGAATACCGGTTCCAGCCACAATTCGACCACCGGAAACGTCACGAACCTTCGGAGCGATCGAAATCTCGGAACTTCAAACGGAAATGAGAATTTCCCCGAGAAATGCGATTCAAATCGAGAGAAAGTTCGTCCCTTTCAATCTCCAAGCGTTGGCACCGAAGAGGGGAACGAGGAATCGACGTTAACCACCGCCGAGAACGAAGACGGCGTCACCGATTCCGCTGACTCGGCGGTGGAATTCAGTAATTCCCCTTTGAATTCGCTCGATTATGTAACGGGGTTGGTGATTAGATCAATTGTGTTTCAAATCAATATTTTCGTTGTCTTAATGAAATTCCCAGTGTGGTTTATGTTACATGTTTTTTTGTTTTTCGTGGACCCTTTTGGAACAATCAGTAAGGGGAAAGGTCTTTTGGTGGTGATTTTGGGTAAATTTTGGTGTTTTGTTTTTCGGTGCATTGATCCTTCAGCTCAAGGGTGGTTCAAAGAGCACAAATCCTTGTGGAATGTTGCATTTAGGTGTGGGTGGGGATTCTTGAGGTCAATGTATATTTGTTGCATTTTGTTTGGTCTTTTGGTTTCTTCACTTGTGGTGAGTGGGTTTTTGGTGAGGTGGTTGGTGGAGGAGCCGTTTCAGATGAGGCAGGTTTTGAATTTTGATTACACCAAGCAGAGTCCTGTTGCATTTGTACCTGTGATGTCTTGTGATGGTGTTGGGGGTGCGCATGATTCTGAGAAGGGCATTGCTGTTAGAGAGTGGATGGGTAGAAGGGTTATACCTGCTAACCAAAAGGTGCAGGTCACTGTTTCATTGGTTGTGCCAGAGTCAGAATACAACACAAATCTTGGCATCTTTCAGGTACTTATGACTTATCTCAGTCATTTTAATCCAGAGAATGACATGAACTGCTTGCATGATGTTTTACTAGTTCTAATAGTAATGTGTAATGTTACTGTGCTAGCATAAGGACCTTTGATGGTGGATGGGCTATTTGTGGTCACTTCTCAGTAGTGTACGACTTTAAAGGGTTTGAGTGGCAAGTTGGTGCTAGTTTTAACTCTCAATATCTTTTTATTTGCTTTATTTGAGTATTGTCGTAGTTTGGTTAGAAGAAATGATGAAAACATGATTCTAGAATATCATGAATTAGGGGTTCAAATGTTCAATAGCTTCTATACGCCAAGTGTCGCGATTAAGACACTTAGCTGGCCTTTACATAAAAGCTAAAACTTTTAGCTAGAATGGTTCTTTTATTTGTGTCTATGTACTATGTTTCCTATCATTGTGGTGTGAGTGCTTTAAGATGATAGTTAGATTTATTAGGCAAAGAAGAAGATCCTCTGTTAAAATTGCCATTTTCTTGTACTTGTATCATTCTGCTTAAAGAATCTGAACTATTAATATGATGATAATTACAGTTCATAGTTTCCTGTTGCTTTGTTTTGGGTTCTTTGACGTGTCTATTTTATAGATCAGGGTAGACTTCTTGTCTTCTGATGGCAAAACAATTTGGAGTTCAAACCAACCTTGCATGTTGAAATTCACAAGTGAGCCTATCCGCCTAATCACGACATTCCTCAAGATTGTACCTCTTGTCACTGGCTATATATCAGAAACCCAGACACTGAATGTCAAGATGAGAGGTTTTGTTGAAGGGGATGTACCTACTTCATGCTTAAAAGTAACCCTTGAGCAGCGAGCAGAATATTCACCTGGTGCCGGCATTCCTCAAATGTATGATTCATCAGTGGTTATTGAATCAGAACTTCCCTTATTCAAGAGGATTATATGGCATGGGAAGATTTGCATATTTTTATGGATCACAATGATGGCTTTCATGATGGAGTTACTACTCGTTCTAGTGTGTTGTTTGCCTATAATTATTCCAAGAACCAGGCAAAGCAGTGGTGCTGCTCGTGTTACCGGTACCCAAAATAATCTTCAGGCACCAAATTAAGGAGACTAGTTTCTTTCCCAAGGCATCGTGACAATAATGGGAGATTTATTTTTCCGTCTAATAATATAACCTAGCACTTTCTGACATGTATATCTTGTTTAGTGAGGCATCGTTACTTTAATTCATTTTTCCTTTCCAGTTTCCAATATTCTTTATTAAATTTCCTTTCCAAATTAGTATGTACATTTTTAATTGTAATGTAACTTGGCCAAATCTATGTCCATATCATTAATTTACTTATCTTTGTTATTATCTTTCTTTACTTGTCAAGGATCCTTAATTTTATTTCAAAAGAAAATCAGACAAAGTGTCTAACCAAAACTGAAATTAATAGTTTATTTATTCATGTTCGTAGAACGATTTTCTAAAATTTTATTGTACAATTTGCAAGTTTTTAATTCAATATTTTTATAATGGATAGTAGTAGATCAAGAAAAGTGACGATTTTTGTTTATTTATTTATTATTATACTATTTTTTATGTTTTTATTTTTGTTTTAAATTTTCTTATAATTTGCATTTTTATTTTTCTTTGTCCGAATGAAATTGGGTGTTTATAGTTATATTTTATTATAGGTATTAAAAAGTACATAAACATATTTTATAATAGAATTTTTGTAATATATGTTAATATAGTATATATCTTTTCTCTATATATATTATTACCTTTGGTTGTATTTATAAGAAATAAGTTATATATAATAAAATACACTATAACTTATTTTTGTTATAAATAAAAAGGAATGGATGTAGTATTAAACTTGAAAATAAATATTATTATATTTAATTTTATTAATGTAGTATTTATATAGACACATAAATAAGCATATTTTTTGTTATACATATTACACGCATTAAAAATTGTTATATCAAAATACTGGTTTATTTTATTATAGCTTAAAAAATAGTTTTGAACTATTTATATATACATATTTTATTGTATTTCTTAAAATGCAATATAAAAAAAAAAAAAAAAAACCTGTGCAAGGTATGGGGCCTAAAATCCAGTGATTTTATGATTATAAACTTAATAAAGTGAAAAACAAGGAGATGAAATTTTGATTTTCTGTAGATGTGTTTGCAACAATATACTAATGATTTTTCCTTATACTTTGACCCTGATACATGATAAATTAGTAACAAATCTTGGAGACAATTACTTTCCAAATGAAGTTACTCTCTGTAAATGACACATGAATACACCTTAATTTCTAGCATAATTTGGTTAAATCACCTAGAGGCTACTCCTTTAAGGAAAGAGGCACTCTTGGTGATCTCACGCAGTGGCTTGTCCGTGTAACGAATACTATTGTAGACCCATGCGCCGGCCACAGCCCCAAGAGTTGGAGACACTAAATATATCCATATTCCTCGGTATTCCTTGTGTACAATCGCTGGCCCTATGCTTCTTGCTGGGTTCATTGATGCTCCTGTGATTGGCCTGTCGTATATGAAACCATGTCATTAGTTACCTATTAACTCACATAATCTAGTAAGTATTGTCAATTTAGTTCAACCATTACACAAACCTATAATATTCAATCACGCAAATGAGATCATACTTTGACCTCTATTTTGCTTCCAAAAGGTGTAACATCTTTCAGTAAATAATGTAATATTTTAAATCTCATAATATGTGTCGCCTACACTTATATTTAATTAATTAGCTTTGGGTAAGATAATAATACCCTGCAAACATCACATTCAACAGCACAGTAGACCCAACGGCAATCCCGGCCAACTCACCGATCTGCAAGATTTCAAAATAAAATAAATAAATGAAATCCATGGAATTGAGGTCCAAGAAAGACAAATATTCAAACATGTTATATGGATTTTTGTTTCGTATAAGATGTGTCGTGTGGTGTAAACTTGTTGCATTCTTCCAAGTGATCCAAAACGCTACAAATATATTTAGACAACTAGTCAATTTATGTACTCCATTTTTTATGTCAGAATTTGGGGACGTGATTAGCCAATTAAAGCCAATTTGGCTAGACACGTGTTAATAAAAAAAATATTATAGAAAATAAAAGCTAATTGTAACCAAACAAACAAACAAAAAAAACAAAATTTAATGATGGAATAAGAAACTTTACCGCTCTGTTATCAGTGGCAACCCCGGATACGACAAACATAAGGAAAAAAGTGATTAAGAATTCAATCACAAAAGCTTGCAGGTTGGACCCAGATGGAAGTGTTCCTGAAAACTGGGCTTCTTTGCCACTAAATAATAGTCTGAGAGTCCCACTTGCAAGTGTGGATCCAACAACCTGAGCCACCACATAAACTGGAACCTACAATGTTACATGGATGATAGTTATATCACCGTGAATATGCCAATAATTTCAAGATAAAATGAGACAATTGGATGTAGTGAAAGAGGACTAAGGTTTTCTCTAATTCCATTACTTTTCTTGCTACCTATGTTCAATAACGCGTTTTGTTTACCAATTATAAACTAGCGTAAAAAGGTCAAGGCAAATAAGTATTTTAATTTGAGATATTATATTTATACATGCAATATAAGTATACAACACATTGTTTTCTCAATAATTCTCTCCGTTATATCATCCATCTTATTTCACATTTCTTTTTATTTGTCTTCTTGTCTCTCTTTTATTTATTTGTTAAAATTAAGTTGTGTGAAAATACAATATAAACAAAATTTCTCTTTCAATTATGATAAACTAATTTGACCTCTAATTTTCCTACCTACTTGAACCAAAAATCAATGTTGAAGGAAAAAAATTGTGGTTGGTTCACCTGCTTCAAGGGAAACCTTTTGGTGGAGGCAAAAGCAATGGTGACAGCAGGATTGAAATGGGCACCAGAGATGTGACCAACAGAGTAAACCAGCACCATCACAACCAGTCCCCAAACAATTGATATCCCAGGAAGTGTTACAACGTTGTTGTTGTTCTTGTTCACCACCACAGAAGCACTCCCTGCAAATATCAAGAAATACGTGCCTACCACCTCAGCTACCAACTGTATCCACCAACAAACAAAACCATGATATTGTCTTTTCTAATCTCATTTTTTTCAAGTTCAATATGGTCAATAGATTAATTCAGAAAGAGACTATATATTCACTGTAGCGTTTTACAATAATAAAAAATATAAGATTCTAGCAGAGATAACAATACATTTCATCTAATCAAATCTCATATGATTGGGCACACAAAAAAAAAAAAAAAAAGATTAGGACACACCTTCTGCAAGAAAGAAACATTGACACAAGAGCGTGAAGCTTGAGTTGTTCTAGAGACGTCCCTGTTTACATCTAAAACCACCTCATGGGTTCCATTTGTTGCTGAATTCTCATCCATTGTAGGCAGAAAAACGAAGAGAACAGCTGATGAATGAACGACGAAAACTGTTTCCGACAGCGAAGAAGTAAATAAACCAAAGTCGAATGTGATCTATTTATATGATGATGCTGTTGGAGCGATGACGACTATACACGTGGGGAAACAGAGTTTAGTCAATAATAATAATACTCCCACCATTCCAAAATAACTGTACTTATAGCTTTCAAAAATAGGGTTTTTTAATTAGTATTCTTAGGATATTTATTAAAAAATTAGAAACAGAAAATATTTATTATGTAAATTATGAAAAAGTATAAAATAATCTATTAATTTTGGTCATATCTGTTAAACGACTTATAAATGTAACTAATCACTGGACAAGTATAGTAGACATATAAATGGATTACCATGTACTTATTTTTACTTATCAAAACTCTTAACAGACCGAACCTTAACCTTTTTTGTTTGATTTTTAAAAAAATTGTAATTATGTGATTAGTATATTATTATCTCAGTTATCCGAGTCTGTTCGCCGTCTTCAGACCTCAAAAAGACAATTATTTAATGCGACGCCTTTATGGATTCTGCCTAACATGACATGCCCCTTATTTTCTAAGGTGAATATGAATGCTCCAAATCCCTACAACCGTGGATATATATCACATAATTCAATGGCCTGAAGTGGGGAAAAGTTATGAAATATTACAATTTTGAAAAATTGACCAAATTAACCAATGGCATAACCCTTCACAAAGGGTTCACTATAGTACAAGATTAAACTCACACCCGAGTCAACAAAGCCCATAAGCTTGTGCCTTCAACTCCTCATAACTCGCATACAAGAAAAAACCTAGCTTGGTCCACAAAGCTTCAAGATCCACCAACAATGTCAAAAATCAGTTTTTATTTTATCCAAATAGAGAGGAAAAAGAGGGTGAGGATATTCAAGTGCATGACCTTTAATAAAACCAGGAAATGAAACATCATAGCGTAGTTTCTTTGAGTGATTTCATGCATAATTTTTTTTCTTCTAATTATTATTTGTAACAAAGACAATTACAAGGAAGAAGTTATTAACTATCCACATGACAGCTGAGGATAACATTAAGAGTAATTATATATAAATATTTTATAATTTTAAACAATATTTTTCATTTTTTCTATTTTTTTAATCACATGATAAACTCTATTATTCTTATATAGTTTTTCTTCCTTTAGGTGTTAAGAGTGCTGATGTAACTTTTTCCCTAGCATTAGTGGATTTGCATTTGCTTAAATTATGTGGAGCCACCACGGCCTTTGAGGAAAGAGGCACTCTTGGTGATTTCTCGCAATGGCTTGTCCGTGTACCTAATGGTGTTGTATACCAATGCTCCAGCTATGGCCCCCACAACCGGTGCCAACAAATATATCCATATTCCTCTGTATTCGCCGTGTACAATAGCAGGTCCTAGGCTTCTAACTGGGTTCATTGATGCTCCTGTCACTGGCCTGCCAAATATGAATAACCATCCACAAGAATATTATGTCCTACAACTTCAACAATGCTGATTTTGCATTTAATTTGGATTTGGATTGGTTAATAATTACTATTACCCTCCAATAATCACATTAAGCAGTATTGTAGACCCAATTGCAATCCCAGCCAACTCACCAACCTGCACAATTTTAAATTCAAGTTAATATAAATAAAGGAGTTTAAGAAGAATATTTCGTGGATGGATTATTGATTCTCATGAGATATGCCTCGTAACGTAAACTTCTAGGATTCTTGCAAGCGATTCAAAACGATACAAATTAGGTAGTACTAATTTCTCTTCTTTTTTTTTTATATGTGAAGCCTAATTTGCTAAACGTTGGGAGTAATTTAGAAAATTACAAGTTCTAATTTGGCAACAATGCATTGGGCGGATGATACTTTCAAATGAAAATAAACAGATGTGTGAAATTTAATTAGAGATATATATTTTGCAACAAAATACTATAGGCAGCTATGTGAAATATTAAAAAAATGTACATAAAGGCATGTAATTAATGTGCAATCATTATAGAAATGAAAAACAAGAGAAGCCTTTCCCCTACCATAATCTAGCCTCTAGCCGTCTCCTGTAATTAAATATTAAAATAAAAAATGGTACCTAAACATCGTGTACAGGGCATTATTCGAGAATCAAACACCTATAACCCTTAAGTCTCATTACTTCATAAGTCTCGTAATTTTATAATTATTTTAAAAATATATAAGTTCCTAAAAATATTACTAATTGTTAATATATAACTTTCTATAATTATTTTAATAAATATTTTCATCTTAAAATTATGAAGTAAAAAATCATACCTCCTTTATTTTATTTATTTTATTAGAAGACCCAATTACCAATAAAAGAAACTGATTAACTTAGTTAATAAAAATAAATTTATCTTAAATTATATTATCTATGTACCTAAATATAAGAAATAATATTTTTAAACTATATAAGTAAAATTTAACTATTTTGACCCTATTTAATGATATCATCCCCAAAAATTCTTTAACTAATTGTGATTATAATTTTAATGATTTCTTTTTATTCTTAATATCAAGTTCTAATGAAATACACTTTAAAAAATAAAGATTATTCTTTAAATGTCATTAGATTAATTCTCGTGTAAGTTAGTTAAATTAGCTTATATTTAGGTTATATTTTTTTTTTCAAAAAATATCATTTTCATTAATATATCCATTCTAAATGTTTATGTACACAACTTCTCTCTTGTTTAATTAGGGATATTTCGGCCTAAAAATAATCAATGCAGGGTACATTATGGATTGCATCTTATAAAAAAAATCAGGCTTAATTGTATTTTTTTACTTCCAACTTTTTAACTTTTGATAAATTTTACTCCAAAAAATTAATTTGATATATTTTATTTTCAACTTTTAAGAAATTTATAAATTTTATCTTTCATCGTTTATCCAATAATAAGCACAAAATTTGCCCAAAAATTGGAATAAAATTTGTCAAAAATAAAAAAATTGGGTATAAAATTTGTCAAAAAATAAAAAAAATTGAGAGTAAAAATTGTAATTATGTTATGAGTAAAATAATGGAAGATAAAATTCTCACGTTTCTAAAAGGTTAGGATAAAATATGTCAAATTAATTTGTTGAGATAAAATTAGCCAAAAATTAAAAGGGGGGGGGGGTAAAAATGCAATAAACCAAAAGGGAACAAATATTATTTTTAATTTAGGTAGTATTATAAATAGAAAACTATTTAAAGTAATTTAAAAACATCTTAAAATTCTTTTTAGACCTAAATATACGTTTAGCCGACTTAGATTGTGCATATTTTTTGTCGATTCATTATGTAGAAAAGAAGTTACGTAAGAAAAATTATAAAAAAAATTACATTATTTTACTATTAAAAATAGTGTAAGTTTTTTATGTACAAAAATATCATCATGAAAGGTCAACCATTAACCTCAGTGTTGTCATGCCTCTCTCCATTTCTTCGTGTCATTATTACAAAAATTGGATTGGATTGGTCACTTTTTGACTAAAAAATGAACGATCCAATTAAGTATTCAATTTACATGACTCAAAACAACGGTTCAAAGCACTGTCAAAAACACCAGTCAAATTGGTTTGAAACCTTTAGAGAAAAAAAACACTACAGGGCATTATTTTAGGATATTTATTTTCCGTAAAAAAAATATATGTATTGTATGAATTAAAGAACATTTAAATATGATATCATCCCATTTCCAAAGTTTATTTTTAGAAACCTCTCACTCAAGAATGCCCCTGTGCACACTCTCCACCTCATTTATCAGCTTGATAACAGATGATCTAACCCCTTTGAATAAATGTGTCAAATGAGTGTTTAAAATAAAAGGGCGTACATGTAACATTTTTCATTTAGTCCTACCAGATTGAGTGTAATTTAGTTAATAAATAAAGTATGAATTGGTATTGTCTCTGGTTTAATAAACTTTATCAATGAGGCGCCCAAATCTCATAAGATAATACTAGTATGTACAAATTTAAGCAGAGGGAGTAATGTGAGAGAAGTTACCGCTCTGTTATCGGTGGCAACCCCGGATATGACAAACATAAGGAGAAATGTGATTATGAATTCAAACACAAAAGCTTGCAGGTTAGTCCCATTTGGGAGTGTTCCTGAAAACTGGTCATGCTTCCCCATAAATAATAGTTTCAGAGTTCCACTGGCAAGTGTGCTTCCTAGGAGTTGAGCTGCTACATAAGCTGGTACCTACATAATTAATTGCAATATAAATCACATGCCCGAACACATAATTTTAAAACAACTTCATAGAAGAATTTTTTTTTTCTGTGAATATGAAATATCTTAGCTAGCTGTATATGCATGTGCAAAGAGGCAACTTTGTTTTGGCAACGATCATTAAGTTAGGAGTTACTTTCATAATTTCTATTTTTTGTATATGATATGGGCATCTCATAATTTCATTTCTAACATAATTGGGCTTTAAAGACTTCCATCTTCCTTGTGGGGCTAGCTGGAGATAACAATTTAAGAAGGAAAATGACACAATATTCCAAATGGGCACATTTACCTATTTTTAGATCAACCAAGTTAAGAAAAATTATAAGGGTCAATTACCTGCATCAAGGGGAACCTTCTGGTAGAAGCAAAAGCAATGGTGACAGCAGGATTGAAATGGGCACCAGAAATGTGACCAACAGTGTAAACCAACACTGTTACAACCAGCCCCCAAGCAATTGCTATCCCAGGAAGTGTTACCACGTTGTCGTTGTTCTTATTCACCACCACTGAAGCACACCCTGCAAATATCAAGAAATATGTTCCCACCACCTCAGCTACCAACTGTATCCATCAGCAAACAAAACCATGATATTGTCATTCCCATTCTCAATTCTTCTAGTTCAATATGATCAATAGAATAGATTTTTTTTATCTGTGAGTATCGAAGACAAGTATATATATATATATATAACAACTCAGGCATTTTGTTCAATCATTTTTTTTAATCAAAAAGAGGTGGCATGCAGGAGCCTCAAAATAGCGTACGGAATCCCAACGAGGTTGACACCCCACCTGCTACTTGAACTCTACATCACACTAAAGGAAATATCATATTTCCTGCTCAACCACCCTTATTAATATGATAAATAGATTAATTCAGAAAGAAACTATATATACACACACAAAAAAGAAAAACAGATTCTAGCAGAGATAACAATCCATTATATCTATTAAATTGTAATAAGAGCACTTTTAATGGTTTTTGGGGTACAAAAGGAAGATTAGGAGACACCTTCTGCAAGAAAGGAACAGAGACAAAGGAGTCTGAGGGTTCCATTGTTTTGGAGGTGTCCTTGGTTACATTTACAACTACCTCGCAGGATTCAGTTCGTGCTGAATAATCAGCCATCAGTGACAGAGAACAAGGAAACAACTAAAGAACAAAATTAGGCTTTGTAAACTGCCCTGGACACTCTGCTCTGTCTACTCAACTACAAATGAAACACTTATCAAACAACTCCAATTTATAGACAACCAAAAAGTTGTTCACAAAGAGACGGAATAGTTTTATATTCTTATAACCAACCTTTCTTATTGCACTCTTAATTAATTATTAAATATTTTTGTATTTTGAATTAAATCCTAATTAGAATACAATTTTTTTTAAGCTCAATACAATGTTTTTTGCCATGTATTATGATTTTGTTAGTTTTTATAATAACTATTTTAAAAGTTATATTTAACATAATTTGATTTTGATATTATAAAAAAAAAATATTACACTGAAAGTTTATGCAAATTAAATTCTTATGTTCTGAATACAAATTTAATTAGAATACATTTCACAGTTTAAACTAATCTAATTTCATATTATTTTGTATAATAAATTTGTTAATTTTTATGATAATGATTTAAAAGTTATATATGATAGGGTTTTTGAGTATTTGATAGTATTTTTTTTTACGATAATGATGAATAAAAACTAGTCTCTTTAAATATTTTAAGCTAAATGCATTTATTTTTATTTAATTATCTTTTTAAAATATTAGGACGATCGTTCATAAGATAGTTTAAGTAGTTATGACATTGGCCAAAGAGGAATATACTATATGCAGATATTCCAAATAAAAGGGGGAAAAAATAGAGGTAACAAAAAGGCACAGACCTTGGACTTATATCAGGATAGAAGACAAATGAACCTCTTTGGGGCTTGTGTAGTTTTGAAGATATTAGGATTATTAATTGGTTTTGTATCTTATGGTATGCTATTGGTTTTTATGATGTTATAAGAGAAAAATACAAAATTACTTTATTAATAAAATTGTTATTTTTTATATAAGACATTAATTTCTTTTTTATTTTCATCTCTTATAAGATGATATTTTCATATTAGTTACTGATATATACTAATAAAAGTACTCCATATTATTTTTAGTAATATTTTTCTTTCCAATTACTTTTTTTTTCATGTTGACAAAATTTAAACATGAGATTTTATTTAAAGAATATAATTTTAGTTCCAATCATACCAACTCAAGGATAGTTTCTTTTTTAGCTGAAAGTAAGATATCATCAAAGCGTAAAAATAATCAAAGTGAATTTTATTTTTCTCAAATATTTTTTTTTTATACACACAATACACAATGAAAGAAACAAATACTTTTTCTACCAATTATGTTATTCCTTGTTAAGTTCACGAGTAGTTGATAATACAAATAGAAAGTAAGAGGAGTGGTGGATTATGATTTGGATCAGCCTTAGGGCTGTTGATATTAATCAATATTCAAAATGGGTTATTTAGCATATGAAGTGGTTGGTTAATATGCCTCTAAAAATGCATTGAAGGCTGAACCAACTACCCACTGGATTATACAAATAGAATCATGAATAGCAGAATAGGTCTTGAGATAGTATTCCTTTTCTTCTTTTGGGTGGAGTGGACGCAGCTATCATGTACAAATTTAAATCGTTCGTATCGATCGTTTCCTTTTCTTTTGGGTTTTGGGAGCCACGCGGTTACAACAACTTTGATAAAACGGAAACGCTATCTACTTATTTTTATGCTTTTTCTAATATTTTCTCTATTTCTATTTACAATTACACAAGATGTTATATTAGCTCTACCAAACAAAAACAAATTTAAATTAATGTAACTAGTATGAAATTTGTCCTAATGATAAAATATTAAAAATATATTACTAGTATGCTTCCTAGCAACAAAAGCTTAACGAGTCATTAATCTTAGTAATAAGGGATTTGGTCTCGAAAACATGTTATTGAAAGAGAAAAAAATTTACTTAAAAATATTTTTGTAACGAAGATTAGTTACTAACAAAATTAATATATCAATAACATGATAACAAAATAAAATACTGCCTAATAACATGAGCTAACACAACGAGATAAAATTTACATTAACTTTTTTCCAAACAAAAAAAAAAATGAAATTTACCAAAAGAAAAAGTTGAAATAAATAGTATGGGCTGCTTTTGTTTCATGAATAGAATTATAGGTGTTGGTGAACTCTAATATAGAAACTTTAGCAAAATGGGTATTTTGCTTTATGAAAGTTGATCATGATAAAGTTTAGAAAAAACTTTAGAGTGAATGACAATTTTAGTATAAAATTAAAATGCTTATGCTAACAGTTTAATTTTGCTTGATAAAAAAATATATTAATGGAGTTACTCCTATAATAACTTATCTATTTTTCTCATTCATAAACGACAATATTCTGTGGTAATGTTTCATATTGTATAAAAATTAATTATTCTTAAATAACAACAACCAAATACACATTAAATATATTTTGGAATTAATTTATCTAAAAATTTGATTTTATATTTTATAGAGAATTTTACAAAAACAATGTTTAATAATTGAATTATTTTTAAACATACACTAAATATTTGACCGAATTTATAATTTTTATTTAGTTATTTATTTTGTTAAAGAGTAAGTTTTTATTTATTTAAGAACAAAATATGGAAGATTTGTCTTGAGTACCATCATACCAATACTAATTATCTCAACATTTCATCATATTATTAAATTTTCACTATTTAATGCTTTAAAATCATGATCAACGAGAAACAAGTTCAATCAGGAAAATAATTTAATTTTGTGTTATTCAGGAAAAATCAAATGGACGTAACCCTTGATTTTCCTCTTATATATATAAGCATGATTTCAGTCTATATTTTCTTATTATATATTTATCCTTTTCAATTTTGTTAATCTTTTCTCACTTGTTTTCGTTTTTGTTCCACGTTTTCTTTTCTTTATTAGTGTTTTTATCTTTCATTCAAAGCTTATCAAATTTTGGTCCATAAACTTTTCATTTTAATCCCCCATGATGTGTTTATATACACAGTGTAAACGCCTACATGGCTGCCAAAGTAGTAGTAACTGACGTCCCACGCACATTACATTTAAACTGACGGAGTTAGTAGATAAAAAACGACAAAGACTAGCATGATTGCATAATTCAATTTTTTTAAAAAATATTTACCATTTTTAATTTCAAGAACTATTATGAGTTTTTGACGATATCTCAAAATTTGAGGATCAAAATAAGAATTAACTCGAATAAAATAAATGTCGCACAATATTTTCTTTTTCTTTTTTTAATGTTAACTTCTCAGACAAATCTTAAAACAGATGCGGCATTTTTGTAAGTATTATTTGGACTGTGATCCTCTTAGCAGATATATTCAGTTCTGACGGAGCAGCAGAAAGATCTGGGTACGTAAAATATCTTTGTCGTCTTAAAACTGCTGGTTGATTAATTAATTAATAAAATATATGATATATTCAATTAGCATTCTTAACCTAGCTAATTAGTGTGTATTTGATAGAATATATTATCTAAATATAAGATAAGACATTCTATTATTATTCTTAGTTTATCTCTAAATTTGTAATCATTTATATAAATTAATGATGCTTAACTAAAGGGAAGAATATTTTTTTCTTTCTTCCTTCAGTTTCTTGAGTTAATTTTTGGAATTGAGTTACATCTCTCAGATTATATATTCCATTATATACTCTAAGTTTAAGATGATAAACGCCTTCCTAAAATATTCTATCATTAATATAGGGCATCTTAATATTGACAAAATCTAGGGACACCTTTTTAATTGTATTTAATTGGCGATTAAATTTAGACATCATTTTGCTATCCAGGTTTCATTACAAAGTTTGATACTCAAGCACGAACTACTGGAAATTGAGAGCACCTATTAATTATACTATTATAGTAGTATTATGTAATCAATTTTGTATTTTTGTGAGCAGGGACTATTCGAGACAAATATTCCAACACAAAACTAGAGATTGATAAATAGCACAAGAAAAATAATCTATAGACATTCAACATTGGATAACGCTTACCAAGAGTAGGCGATAAGTCTAAATACGATAGGTTGGACATTTCTGATGTAATAGAATAAGAAAGATTAAGATTAAAAAAAAATTATACAATGTGTATAATTCAGTTAAAAACACGTAGAATTTGCGATGATGAAGGATTTATATTTGATCTCCATAAAATATATTATTGGATGTTGGAACAATTTTTATTGGTCGGATTTAAACCTAAAGATTGTTGGTGCAAATTGGTGATGATGGTTCTACAACAATGAAGAAATACCAAAGAAGAAATCATAGATGATGATGGTCCTTGTAAGAAAAAAAAAACAACAAAGGAAATGCAATTCTCAAGTTTGAAGAATGTGAAATAAGAATTTTTAGATCTGATTATGTTTTAAATTGATGATTAATCTTATAATTAGGTCAAAATATTAGTAAAATATATAATATATAAATGTTTATATATCATCGCACCCTAATGCATATTCCTCGCTGAGAACTAAAGTCATTTTCATAGAATTTTCGAACTATTATTCTTCAAAGTTTTACTATATTATTCTACAAAATTATTTTGCTAAAGGTTAGGAAGGAAAGTTTCCATCACTAGTTTAAAAATTCTTAGTGTTATCCACACCATGAAAAGTGTTACGGTATAAGAATCAATAATGATCATTTCCTTGCTTGTACGTGTTCCAGTGGCAATAGTACATTTTGCTTTTGGCGTTTTTTTTTTACATTCATATATTAAATAGAGTAAACGATTAATTTAGTATCTAAATTTGTATTTAATTGTTATTTTAATTCTTAAAAATTAAAATTAAAAATAAATCAAATAAATTTCTAAAATTTATTAAGATTTTATTGAAGTTTTTGAAATTAATCTTTTTTTTCGATCATTTTGGTCTCTAAACTTATATTATTATTATTATTTATGTTTCCAAAGGGACCAAAATGGAAAAAAAATATATATATATATCTTTAGAACTTACTAAAATCTCGTAAACTTATTTGAATTTTTTTTGTTTCAAGAAGGGCTAAAATGACTTAGTTGACAAAAGAATACTAAAAGTATAATACAAATTCAGGATAAGATTGGGCATATGATGATAAAAAAAAAAAAAAAGATTGGTCATTTTCATAGTTCTTATATGCTCGCTATTAAATGGACCTAGGAGTGGTAAATGATGCGAGGAGTTTTTTTTTAAAAGAAAAAGATTATACGAGGAATTAAATAATAAAAAATGATACGAAGAGTTAGTTTAGATAAAACAAAAAAGCAATATATGCTCCCACATTTTTATACTACGGATTTTCGTTTTTCAATTATGTATAATAAATTGGTTGATTATTATATAATCAGATTATAAAACTATATCTAAAATGATTTCTGATCTGTTAATAATACAATAATAATGCATGCTTATGAAAATCTTGATAAAAATTATATTTTAAAAACCAAAGAAGACACTTAGGTTTGTCTAAAGATTCAGTTCACATCATGCACCGAAAAAAATAAACTGGGTTCACATTACCCCTAGGAATTAGCATTAGGCTGATCTCACATTTCTGTCATAGCAACGTACTTGGCTATTTGTAATTCCATTTATCCACTTGAGGATCGATATCTACTGTAAAATATCACTTGGTTAATTGTACTGTCTATGTTTTTGTTATGATTTACCTTTACTTTTTAATTTTTAATGATGTTATTTGAATTTATTTTTTAACTTTAATTTGATATAATAAAAAATTATTCAGATTTTTTTGTGAATTAAATCGAATAATTTATGAAAAACCCTCTTCTATGGTCTTGAAGTGTTTGTGTACAATAACAATAATAAATTTTATAGAAAGTATATTATAAAATATGTCTATTCCTAACTTTGTTTTCTCATTTAATCGTCATTATTTCAATAGAATTCTTCCTTTACTATTATTATTTACTTTTTTATTTTTAATTCTATAATGAAATTTTAATCTTTTTTAGTAAAACGTTTAAAATTATAAAAATATTAATTATTTTTTCAAAACAATGTTATTTAAAATTTAAATAAAAATGAAAAGTAAATAATTTTAATTTTAAATAAATATATTTTTATTTAATTAAATTATAATATATTATTTTTAAGAAGTAAAAATATCACACACAAAAAAACTAAATAATTACCACAAAATCTGTTGTTTTCGAAAACAATATATCACTAAACTCTTAAAGAAGGTTCAACAAAATTACCAAATATTATGTCTTTATAATATAAATTATTAAAATTATAATTGTGAATTTATTTTTATTCTCTCATTTAAATAAAAAAAATAGTTAAAAATAAGTTTATAAGTTTGGTGGATATTATCACACCACACATAAACAAACAAATATGTATATTTTAACATGAAAGAAAAATTCCTGTAAAAGAACATGAAAACAAAATAAATCATTTTAATTAATACACGAAGTAAATATCTTATGCAAATGAGTAAGGCATTATATTTTATGAAATCATTGAATAACAAAAATGAGAACCAATATTTTTACCAAACGAGGCAAACTAGAAATTTAAATATCAACCAGTTAGTTACTCGAGGTTGATGATAGTAGTCCAACTGTCCAAGGCTATGAGAAAAGAAAAGAGATCATAGTAGCAAGGTTTTCCAAAACTGAATATTTTAATAATTGAAAAGCATATGTAAATACATACGTCCTCTTGCATAAATGATGATATATATATATATATATATATATATATATATATATATATATATATATATATATAATATTCGCGAGAATTTGCATATTGATCTTCTCAAAGACAAAAATGAAAAAAAGATCCCTAAGTTGGAGAATATTTAAGTACTTTGTCATGCCATCATTGAATATTTGAATCTGTATCATATTCGTTATGCAGTTCATTAATATTTATACTTTAGTTATATAAAAATAAATAGCAGAAGTATGTAATTCAGTAAAAAAAAAAAGAAAAAAAGAAAGCAGAGGTATGTGATGAAAAATTAATACTGCTATATATTTTTATCAATTCCCTCAATATTTTCTAAACAAGAATTGGATAGAAAATAAATGCGCATTAATGACTTAAATATTTATAAAAAAAAATATTCAATACTTTTGCATTTGATAAGTATACAAGAATGTTATAGTAAAAATTAAATCCTGCTTCTTCTTTTTTCTAACGAGTTCATCAATAGCAAATTAGCAACGAGTCCAAGCATTGACGCAACAGGGATTAATTGAATGCGCATGCAAAACTCCCACTACTGAGCACATGGTCAACACCAAGCTTAATTTGACCTTGTCTAAGCATTTTATGTTATATATATTGACTTTGTTTTCACCATTTCCCTTATTTGCCAAACTGTTCATGTTAAATACTCCATTGCTTTTAAAACATGGGTCTTATCAAGTGATTAACAAACATCTAATTATTAAATTAAATTAAATATTTTAATCACTTAAAAAATAAATATTAAATGTTTTTATTGATATTTTTTAACTAGTATTTAAATACACTTGTTAATTTTTTTTTCAATCAAATTCTTTTTGGTTAACACATGAAGCTAAAGCCCAAGATCTACCATCTTAGCTAAATTTAATAATAAAAAAAGGACACAACCTGAAAAAAAAATGTAAGCAGATGACAAAAATGCCTAAAATGTTTGACGCCATTGCCTATTGAGGCCATCTCCAAAAACAAAGTTTTTATTGACTTCTTATAAACAATAACTTATTTTTGCTTAGTTCTCCCCGTTGAAGAGAAATGAAGTGTCTAGTAGCCTAGAGAACCATTTTTATACAAGAACTCTCGAGAACTTTATCATCAATAAGACTTCTGAAACAGTGATTGAAGTACAAATTTTTATCGAGTTAATTTTATTTTCATCTTTAAGTTTTTTATGCTTTTATGAAATTATATATATATATATATATATATATATATATATTAAGAAACTACTCATTTATGATATCTTAGAAAGTCGGCTTTATATTGCTCTTTTCAATTATCTCGCTAATCCATTCATCTGAAACTGTATCTATTCTTTAATTCCTTCGTAGTCAACTTGTATTAGATTAATTTATTAGCGTTGACCTTATCAGGTTGATTCACTGACTTTCTACTTAAACCATCGTTCTATAAGTTCTATAAGGTTTTCTAACCCATCAAATATGAATCTAATCTCATTTTTTACACTCCCACATTCTCTCACTAACTAGAGAGTGTTAGAGTTTCTACACGTAACTACCATTGGAGATCTCATGTTGAAGTTTTCTTCCATGGCTCTATCATGAAATGAAAAAAAAAAAATGTTTGCAAGAACAACAAATAAAAGTGTTTAATTTTAATGAATTACAAAAATTACACTTTTAATAGAACTTTTTTTTAGTGCTTTAATAGAATATTTTTACATTACTCAATATATTTAATAATATATCAACTGTAATGTATTAAGTAATGTTATACATATCGTTAGATGATCTCCGTAATATAATTGTTTTTACACTAAATGCACTAAAATTAAAGTTAAAATTAAGTTTACTGAAAAAAAATGGGTTGACCCCACCAATTCCTTTACCACATGTCAGGAATAACGCGTCACTGATCTGAACAGTAACATTTTGGAAAGGGTTTCCCCATGGATTCGTAAAGAGATGATCTTTTTTTATAAGCTGGAACTTGAAACATGTGGATAACTTTTAATAAATTTAATATTTGGGTGACAGGCACTGACTTATACATGTCATGCTTTTTTTAATAACGACAATGAAGTTTGATTTAGTATAAACTGTTTAAAATTTCCACTAATAATTCAATTCCAATAGCTTCTTATATGTCACTTTTGATTAAATGATTGTTTGGAGTAGTTTCAATAAGTGTAACTCCATCCATTCATTTCAGGCCAAGGTTTTCGATTAAAGTCCTTAAATTATCTTTGTGGAGCCCAAAAAAGTAAGTTACATTCATTTGAAAATAATAATTAACTTGTAGAGTAATGTATGTTACTTGATATTTGTTTCCTCTGCTAAAAGTCTTCTTATTTTAATTTTTCATAAAGTGTGTTTGGATAGAATAATTTAATTAGATAATATATTTTTTATAGGAAATTAAATTTTTTTATTAAAAGTAATTGTTTGGATATTTTAGTAAAAAGAATTTAAAATTTTAGAAATTTAAAAGAAATTTTAGTTAGTTGAAAAAATAGAATTTCAAATTCTATCTTCAAGAGAGTGAATTTAAAAATTCTGTGAACATAGACACACCTCATTCTTGAACTTCTCTCTTTCTCTTGTCCATCTTCTCACTTCCCTCTTGTTTCTTTCTCTTGAACCAAAATTCACGCTCTTATAATCGAGTGAGTCAAGTGGGGGAACGAGTCTAACTCAGTTTCCACACACTGATCTCACAACACAACAAGCGAGCACAATGCTTGGGCTGAGGAAGAAGGAAGAAGAAGCATGGCGATGCGGTCCACAGTGTCACGTTTCCTGATGGACACGGACGCGCGTGAGGGCTTTGACCTGCTCTGGGGTGTCACCGTCACGTCGTTCGCCGCCACCGGCGAGAACACCCGCGCTTTGTCATACGGCTCCGATGGCGACCTCTTGCCCCGGTGCGAGAACTGCTAGGCCTACTTCAACACCTACTACGAGCTCGAGCAGTGGTCCTGGTCCTGCTCCCTTTGTGGCAACCTCAATGGACTCTCCTCCGACGCCATCGATCGCTACTCTCCCCCTCAATCTTGCACCAAGATGATGTCCTCCTTCGTATATCTCGAATTGCCTTTGTGTAATTATCCTCATTATTAATGGATTGGATTAGGTTGAAATTGGAATTGGAAAAAATTTAATTTCTTTATCCAAATACAAAATTTTGAAAATGAAGAAATTTAATTTTTTTTATCCAAATACAGAATTTTAAAAATGAAAGTATTTAAATTGAAACATTTAAAATTTTCAGAATTTAAAATTCTTTAGAATTTTGAATTGTCTCATTCAAACACACTCTTAAGGTTTTTCTAAAGTCTTTGTTTGTGTAAGGTCATTGGGACGTAGTGCGTATGATCTGTTTAAGGCTATGCCCAAATGACTAAAGTGCCTAGGGAACTGCTAGGCGCACCCAGCAGTTTTACTGGTACACCCAATATAACATACAATGTTGATTTTGCCCTTTTGTATGTCCTCATAAAAATCATAGATTTAAGAAAAATTTACATATGTAAAAAATATATCAAATTTATTTAATTATAAATTGCTCTAATAAACATCTAAACACATCATTCAATTAAATATTATATTTGTTTATTTGTCAATCAATGTAATAAATATCGAAATACATCATTCAATTAAATATCAAATTTATTTAAATATTAATTACTGCAATAAACATCTAAATACAACATCCAATTAAATATAAAAAAATTCTAATTATCAAATTTTGTAAAAAAAAATAATGTATAAAAAAATTATAATTTTAAAAAAATTCAAAACATATGGATTGACAATTTGTATGTTTTGAATTTTTTTAATACCCATTTTTTCTTCTCTAGCGACAAAAAACTACTGAACTTCACTATATGAATCATACGGATTGCCAATCAGTATGTTTGATTTTAAAAAAAAATTATAATTTTTTATACATTATTTTATTTACAAAATTTGATAATTAAAAAAAATTGATATTTAATTGGATATTGTATTTAGATGTTTATTACATTAATTAATAGTTAAATAAATTTTATATTTAATTGAATGATGTATTTGAATGTTTATTACACTGATTGAAAATTAAACAAATATGATATTAATTAAATAAAGTATTTAGATGTTTATTACAACAATTCATGATTAAATAAATTTGGTATTTTTTTACATATGTAAATTTTTATTAAATCTATGATTTTTATTTATAATTTATATATGTAAACAAATTAATTATTAGATAAAAATTAATTATCACCAAATTTATTATGTAAATGTACATTTGCATTAAATATACATTTGAAATTTTAGTATTATATATAGCGATATTAATTAATCTATAACATAATTGATCTATTAACTTAGTTGGTTAGAGTGTTGTGCTAATAATGTGAAAGTCACAAGTTCGAGTTTTGTTTAGACCATTAATTTTAAATTAATTCATATTTTTAAAAATAAAAAAAAAATCCTATGTGCCTCATAAGGATTGACATTGCATGAGTGTACCAGCAAAACTGCGGGGTGCGCATAGCAGTTCCCAAGTGCCTATGATCCTATGCTAAGCGATTGTGTGCTGCTGGACCACTCCTTGAGAGTCTATTGTTCTCTTTGGGCCCTTTTTTGGCCCGTTTCTAATTGATATGGAGATCTTTTCTTACTTTTTTCTTATAAGAAGATAACTAAAAAAAGCTGACACTAGTTAGTTTGATTGGAAAAAAATGATAATTAAGATTGATTTATACATTTAAAACGAGTGAAATTTGTTAAAAATATACAAAGCTTACGTTTACTTTACTTAATTCTTTTATAATATGATTTTTTTATATATTAACTATATTCTTAGAGTGTTTTTTTTGTTTTGTTAACTTTATTAATTAGATTTTCTATTGGGGATTCATAAACACACAATTAACAATCCCTTTATCACCAGGTTCAGCTTAGCGGTAGAAAGATGTAGGTAGTTTATATAAGATTTTAGGTTCAATTTCCCCGTCTATATATGTACATAAAAAATCCCTTTCTTAATTAAGTATTTAATAAACATTTCCATAAAGATAAAAGGAGAAAGAGAATAGAAAAATATTTAGACATAAAGATTAAAAAATGATAAAAATTTAAGATAAAACTACAATTAACTAAACATATCTACATGAAATTTCAATTTTTTTTTTTTGGTAACATTCTATATATGCACATGCGAGTTATTTATAGACTTTTAATGTCAAGGCTATAACTTGGGCGGACTCGTTTAGATAATAAAGATCAAAGTCAAAGTTAAATTTGAATATTTATTAAAACAAATGAGTTGAATTGAACATTAAATAAGTTTAGTTTAAACATTTCAGTAATTGTTTCAGCTCAAAGGATTTGATCAAGTTTGCAGTTTCAAATAACATAGGAATTTTCATGAATGGCTTCAAATAATCACCTACCCACGATTTTCTTCTCCCCCTTTTGTTTAACATAATAATATAACTCTAATTGTGGGCCTTGTGGATCATGAAATCACCTGAACGGTCTGCCTGCAACTTGAGAAAATCAGAAAGAATTGAACCACCCTGATTTCTTGAGGGCACACTATGTACAATCAAGTGTTTGCTGATACTTGTTAAAGTTCATCATCATGGCATTTCCCCCCTTGAGTAAAATTGCTTGATTTGGAACATTTTAGTATTTTACCCAAATTAAAAAAATCCTTGTATTTTATATCCACTTGCTGGTTATTATTGGGATAAAGGATATTTAGGGAGATCTATAAATTGTTTGCTCTTTGAAGCTTGTAAGCAACTTCTTAGTCTTAAAGCTTAATAATGGGCAAGAAAGAAAGGAAGCTGGATAAAAAGTGGTCAATTTTTTTTTTTTTTTAATATTCGCAAAATTGTCACGGTAAGTCTAAGATAACAAATAAGCTAGATTATTACACTTTAAAAATCTACTTTGCACTATGACTAATTAAATAAGTTAACAGCTATCAAAGCTAAACTTACTTATTGACAAATGAATTTAAACATTTAAATCACATACAGAGCAAATGTAGCATGGAAGACTTTTTTTTTTTTTTTTTTATAAGCAAAAATTTCAATGTAGCAGGGAAGACTTAACATTTTAAGAGATCTTAATTTTCTTCCTGGTGGCACAAGAATGGAAAATTCTGGAACCAATGGTTTGCAACTTTGTTTATCACCATGAACCTGGATCCTAAAAGTTAAGATAATTCAAAGTCAAATTAAACTATTATGAAACCAGAAACCTGAAATTTCCTTCGCTTGTCATTTGTGCATTATATTTAGATGTTATCTTATTAGATATCTAAGAGTTAAAATAGCATTAAAACCAGAACTCCTATTTTCAATTCTACCAAGCACCATCAGCATTATTAACAGAGCGGGCAGCAGTTTCCTTACATAGATAAGCCAAGCCAAAACATTAAATTAGCATTAAAAAAAAAGAATTTTCTTTTCTGGCCAAAAAGAACAACATTATCAGGGAGTTTGTTTTGTAAACAGGTTTTCTAATGGCACCAAGTATTTCTTATAATAATGAAAATGGGCAAAGTAATCTTCTAGTAGCTAGAAAAACAAAGCAATGGGGGAGGGGACTAAAGTGTTCATGTCATCATCCAATTTAAGAAGAAAAATAAAACATATTATAATTTTTTTGGCTGTTTTTATTGAAGCTTATACATTGTTAGCTGAGCTGCCCCCCAAAAAAGGCATGTAAATGAACTGAGATGAACTATTCAGCTATTTGAATGAGGCTTTCGCAACAGATAATGAAGCAAAAGGATAAAATGTGGCGATTTCCTATCTATCTTCAACTATATACCCTAACCATGTCTCAAATTTGAAGTAAATCATAAACTGAATAGACAACAACAACGCCACCCTCTATCAAGTCATACATAAAAACACAAAAAACAAGACATAAACACAACAAAAAATAAAAGTAGTCCTTGAAAATTGGTTAGTGTAGGGTAGGCAACACAGATCCTGAGATCCAAGAGAGAATAGATCTCAGGGGATGAAGGCACAAGAGAAAACCTGGTGAGGCAATCTCAATGCCTCAGATTTAGAGAAGCACATGTCATCAAGGTCCTCACTGGTGCACCACCTGCACTTTGAGTTCTCTGAGCACTGTGACTTCAACACCAACTCTCCACAGCTTGGAGGAATCACCTTATTATTATGCCTACTGAGTCTCCTAGTAGACCAATCCTCCCCCAACCCACAAGAGGGTTGGCACACAACAAGGACCAAGAGGATAAGGAACTCTGCCTTGGACTTCAACACCATCTTTGGATGATGCAAACCTCAAAAAAGATTTCAGCTTTCAAAGTGGTTGTTAATGCTAAACCACCTCAGTTTCTTACTTACAACAGAGCCAAAGCTGATATTGGAAAGTGGACCTTCAGATGTAGGAAAAGGATGTTGGAAAGACAGTATTTGTTTGAATGATTGAAACTGGGGTGGTGGCTGCAACGTGACTGGGTCAGGTCATGTGGGGCTCTTAGAATATTAAAATTATATGGAGTTTGGTCTAGGTTTGGGTTACTTTATTTTATTATATTTTTAAAATTTAGTGACAGATTACTAATTTCTAAAATTGACTTAATATTTTAATAGCAGAGAAAGTTATTTTGAAATATACTCCATTATAGTAAGATTCTTCAGAAATTTAATTTGTAAAATTTTATAATTTAATTTTGCATAATATTTAGTTTGTGTCTACTCCAAACATTTGTTAACCCGTCTTATCAAGGTATGATGATTAATGAGTAATAGAATGTGATGGTTTCCTCGTTTCAACGACATCGTTTTCTTGTTTCCTATATAACAATAATTATATAGTACAGAAACCTGATAATATGTGGCCAGGGTGGAAAGTTGAAGATTCCCTGCTTGACATGAAGGCACCTAAATAGAGATCCTTTCCGCTTTGACTATGAAAGTTTTGTTCTTGTGACATTACTTTGAATTTTCCCAGCAAGTTAGTTACCTATTTGCAAAGGTGATTTTTCTGACTGTTTTCGCTGATCTTTATGTTGATACTGTGTACAGAGAGACACTTGCATACAGCTTAAAATTTAAATGGTAGAATTTGGTGCTTGCTTGTTTTAATGGAGGGTAACAATTCAGATTTTAAGGAACACGTCGAAGTAGCACAAAATTTATCCTAAAGGGCTTCTAGTTTCTCTTATGGCTACTGCTAATTGTAAAAAATATACTCACACATAAATTTAGATAATTATCTTTTTTTTCTTATTTAAGATTTTGTTTATGACTTTTTTATGTAAATTGTTAAGTTATAATTTGTTCTTTTTAACTTGTTATTTTATTAGATTTCACATGTTTATTAATGGATATTTTTTAGGATTTTGAACCGGATCGAATTGCAATTTTTTGGAGCAAAATTTAATGAAAGCTTGAAGTAAAAATTTCAGTTCAAATATACTTAAGTTGGAATTGGAGGATCCAAATCAAAGTTTCTTTTTGGAGAAGATGAAATAGAAAATTGTAAGAAAAAATTTAGCTTCACCAAAATAGTTTTAGCTGAATTTGGACAGAGATGCAAAATTGCATAGCTGCAGTATTTATTTAAGTACGAAGTTTTTGGCTTGAGCATGCACTCATTTAGGTATAGATTTTTTGTTTGTTTATATAAATAAATTCTCTCATTCATTTTAGGACACACTTCCTCATTTTGTAAAAACACTTTCTTTAAAAAAGTTATTCTTTCCCAACTCTTTCATTCCATTGTTCTTCTATTTTCTTTGTTTTTGAATGTTATTCATGGAGACAAATAGTAAAGTCCTCTGTTATTGGGGTTAGATTGTATGCAAACCTTATGGTATCATGTATTTCTTTTGGAAATAATGTTATATAATCATCTTGTTCTTCAATGCTAGCTTTTTACTTTTATGCTTCATGTTTGCTATGGATTGGTCACTCATAACTTGATTCTTAGATGAGATTGTTATTAGAAAATATTTTTTTTATCTTGAAGTGTGGTAAAATATCATTAAATCTCGAAACTAGGAATAAAATGAAGGGTAATGGTTATTTTTGGGTCATTGAGCTTAAAACAACTTCTTTTGTTAAATGTTCAAGAAATTGACATTTAAGGAAAGAACTTAAGTATTTTCACCTATAAAATTAGGGATTAAAATATCGTTTTTGAACTATGATCAGTATCAATGTTAAATTACAAGTTGAATATCATGTTTATAAAAAAGTCCAAAAATATCATAAGTTGTAGCTTCGTTCCGCTTTATCTTCATTGTTAAATACTATGTTCAAATCATCATAGTTTATTTGTTAGTTTAGATAATAAAAACTTATGATATTTGCTGAGTATTGCGTAAATCTTTGTGAAAACGATAACTTTTATTTATTGAATACTACTTAACGATTTGGTACACTTGTCAAAGATTAACCTCTACCACCCACCAACATCATCTCCGTTCTAATCCTCCTTTGGTAGATATATACATTTGTTTTTGTTTGGTAAACTGAATTTATTTTTCACGATTTTGATGATGTGTTTTTAGTGGATGGTGTGTTTGTGACTTCAGACATCTTGAATTTTCATTGCTTTGATGCCATTGACTGATTGATGGCGTGGGTGGTGATAGAAAGGGATCATGTTACTAAATCTAGAGTACATAAAGATGAGATGGAACATTTAAGTGCTCTTGGAAAGCTTGGAAAGTATTTCCATAATGATTCTCCACTGTATGAAGATACTGGAGTATGGATGATACCAGTTTCAGTTCTACACTTGTACCTATGTTGGAAGGCGATAGTGCAGTGTGGGCCAAAGGTTTTCACTCAAACGGTGGCTATTTTCTTGAGGGTGAATGAGTGATATGGGATGTTTATGCATAGAAATCGATTCCTAAGCAAATTTTGATCCCAAATAATGAACCGACTAAGTTTACCACATATTAGGAAAAGTTTTGTCCTGCATACCTGTGACACATATAACAACCCATATGTCTATATATGTGACCAAGCAAAACGTCTAAAAGGATCTAGTTACTTTGTTGAGGATTCTGTTGCAAGGGTCATTTAGCCAATGGGTTTGACTAGAAAGAACTGGAATGGCGACTTGGCTCAAAGGGAATCATTTATGATTTTAGATAGAAGTCAAGTTCTTGGTGTTGGTGGTATGACTGAGATCAATATGTCATTTCATTGTGAACCTCCACACGATCTGATAAGTCAATTGAAGATTTCATTTATGCTTGTATATCAAGTCCTACTCTTTGAGCATATGGTTTCAGCTCTTCAGTGGAAGTTTTTCTAGACTGAACGTTTTTATCCTCAAAAACAACAAACATTATTCGGTCAGTTAGTTACAATCGACTATCACCAAAAGTCTAAAATAAACAGTTAACAACCATTACTCTTCCACTTTTTGCGTGCTTGAATACGTTATCTCACTTATATATTGGTGATCGATTGCTTCATGGATGTGGCTTCAGTCCGTGCTACTGTTTTGTTAGAATGGACCCCTCCATTAGGTTATTATAGACTATAGATCTAGTTATTCTTACATCATCATCATCTCCCGAAAATAATCATCTCAAGCAAAGTAACAATCGATAAATAAATAAAATAACCAATTAACGACAAGACAGAGACAGGGGTGTGGAAAACCGTTTGCTAATAGTCAATGTTCTTATCTGGAGTGTAGTTTTTAAGCAGGCCAATTTCACACACCATTTTCTTCATTTCCTTTTTGTGGTCCAGGTAACCTACATTTTCTTTTGAATGGTTCAGAATGCTTCTTTTTATTTTATTATATTCAAACTAAAATATGATTATATATATCTTCTTCCATCAAGGGACAAGGGGGAAGGAAAATTTCCCTTTATTTTGTATTTTGTTGGTATCTACACGTTTTCATATTATATCAACATGCTACCCAAAAAAGACAAATCTATATTCACATGTGCTATATCAATATTTTGCTTCCTGAGACTTGCACTTGGATTGTATCGATTGAAGCGAACCTTTCCATAAAGCTTCCTTAGCTCATTTATGTGAACGATATCATAATGGATTAATGGCATAATGGAAGGGAGTAGCATTTGGTGAACCAGATAGGCAGAGACCATTGCGTTACTAATAGCATTCATGGAAGCTGTTGTTTGTAATTGATTATGTTTCTTTTTTATTGCTTTTAGTGATGATTTATAAATTGTTATAGATAACTAAAGCCCTGCTACAAAAGTCCTGTTACACTCAATTATAAGAGTTTTTTTTTTTTTTAATCAGTAAACGTTTGTCCAATGATTATTTTTTGTATATAATAAAATTTTACTTTCTATATTATTAAATTTTAATTGCATGTTAGAAAAATAAGTCTTTATTAAATTTCGACAATTCTTTATTTTGATTTAAAAGGCATCCAAATATTATTGTTGCTAGAATAAATGTCAATTTTAATGGTAGATCATTTTCAAGGTCCTCCCCTAAGGAATGACCATTCTCATGTTTGAAAATTTTATATTTATCCCTACATATAAATAATTAGAAAGTTTAATAGAATAAAATTTAGATAAAAACATCTTTTGATGCACTTCATTGTTAAAATTACATTTTTACTTCAATAACATATAGTAAATCAAAGAGAATCACCAATATTAGTTATTGAACTAAAACTTTTATTTTAATTAAATAATAATATTAAAAGTATATTTAAGTTTCTTTTTCCATTTAGTTAATGTCTCACTTATTTAATACTCAATACCTCAAAACAATGTAAAATGTTTAAGATCATTCATTCCTTTTTTTTTTTTTTTATCGTCGTTCATTCTAATTCTCATAGTATTAAATTTGCTTTTAATTTTTATATTACATCACCGATAGCATTTCTTTACTTTTATTTTCATTCCTAAATCCTATTCCTATGGTACCACCCCCCTCCTTTCCAAATCAACCATGCGTTGACCCCAATAACAAAAGTGGAAAATTGAAGAAAGGATTCCAACAATTGGAAATTTGGAATCACCCATAAACAGAAGAAAAAAACTCTTCTTTTTCCTTCTCTGCGATTTCTCAGCTTTCACTCTTCGCTTTCCTTTTTCAGGTGCAAAGCTTCAATAACGTAACTGCCATTTTTATTTTTAATTTAATTATTATTGTTGCTTTACGTGCAAGCTTCTCCTATTTCTCCCGTCCAGGGAAAGAAGAATCCTACGTTAACATTTTTGGGGGAAATTCAACCCATGATTCTGTGAGGTTTGTTTCAGCGTAAACGTTGCTTGTTTGGGTATTTGAGGTAACAGAGGAGAGAAAGCTGAAAACTTTTTCTGCCTTGTGATTTTGTTGATTTCATGGGTTTAGGGTTGCTCTCCTTAGGCAAATGGGGTTTTGAAATGATTGGCTATTATTAATTTTGCTGTAAGTGGGAATTTTTTGTTTTTGGGTTTTGTCTAGGTCAGATTTGGAAAGAAAAAAAGTTTCTTTTTTTTGTGGGATGTTCTGTGGAATGTCGTGGTGCGGATTAAGGGTTGACTTCTTTTGAAAGTTTGGAAATTGATTGGTGTTTGAGTTTTGAATTGGGGAGGTTGAGATTTTGGAGTAGTGATTGAGGTTTGGTTCGAGTGATGGATGATGCACAGGGTAGTTCAAGTTCCCTGCCCCCTTTCCTGGCAAAGACTTATGAGATGGTGGATGATCCTTCCACGGATTCGGTTGTTTCGTGGAGTATCACTAGCAAGAGTTTCATTGTATGGAATCCCCCAGAATTTGCCAGGGATTTGCTGCCTAGATTCTTTAAGCACAACAACTTCTCAAGTTTCATCAGGCAGCTGAACACATATGTAAGCAAATTTGATCTTGGTCTTGTTGATGTAAATACTACTTGTTTTGTGTTGTTGTATGTGTTGCTCCATTCTGCTTTTAGTTTCTTAAACTTAGTGGTAGCCTCTTTACTTGAGCAGGGATTTAGAAAAGTTGACCCAGAACAATGGGAATTTGCCAATGATGATTTTGTTAGAGGGCAGCCTCATCTTATGAAGAACATCCATAGACGGAAGCCGGTTCATAGCCATTCTTTGCAGAATCTCCAAGCACAAGGCCCAATAGGGGAGGCAGAAAGGCAGAGTTTTACTGATGAAATAGAGAAGCTTAAACACGATAAAGAGCAACTCCTCGTGGAATTACAGAAATATCAGCATGAGTGGCAGGCATATGAGATACAAATGCATTCCTCAAAAGATCGGTTGGAAAAGTTGGAACAGAATCAACAAAAGATGGTTTCTTCTGTTTCTCATGTATTGCAGAAACCTGTGATTTCTGTAAATATCTTGCCTCTGACAGAAACCATGGATAGAAAGCGAAGGTTGCCGAGAAGTGGCCACTTTTATGATGAAGCTAGCGTTGAAGATGCTATGGAAACTTCCCAAATGTTACCAAGAGAAAATGCAGACAATACCACTGTCTTGACGTTAAATGTGGAGCGACTGGATCAGCTTGAATCATCCATGGCATTTTGGGAGGCTATTGTACATGATATTGGTGACACCTTCGTCCAAATTCAGTCAAACATGGATTTTGATGAATCTACAAGTTGTGCTGATAGTCCATCTATATCTTGTGCACAATTAGATGTTGAAGTTCGGCCTAAGTCACCTGGAATTGACATGAACTCTGAGCCAACTACAGCTGCTGTTCCTGAGCCTGTTGCATCAAAAGAACAACCTGCGGGAACCACTGTTGCAGCAACTGGTGTTAATGATGTATTCTGGGAGCAGTTCTTGACTGAGGATCCTGGTGCATCAGAAACACAGGAAGTGCAGTCAGAAAGAAAGGAATATGATGGCAGAAAGAATGAAGGAAAACCCAGCGACCTTAACAAATTTTGGTGGAACAAATGGAATGCAAATAATCTTCCAGAACAGATGGGGCATGTTGGTCAAGCAGAGAAAACATAGTGGCAATTGATTATTCTTCTTGCTTGTACTGTTCTACAATCACATGTAATAAATATAGGTATGCACAGTTTTCTGATTTTTCTCTACAATAGATACATATTCCATATTTTGGGTGGGATGAATGTTTCATCCTTCATTGATTCATTAGTTAAGTATGCCGCTCTTTTGTCTCTTCTAGTTCTATTATGCCTTGTACAGAACGGTCGTTTGGTTCAAGCTTTTAAATTATGGACCATATCATGCAGCTTCTGTACTGCACTACAACTGCAACCATGACTGTGATCATAACCTCAATTTAGAACCTTGGTATGGTTATCTCCAGTCTACATTTGTTCTGTTTTCCTTTGATCCCTTCCAGATGTTACTTGTACCATATGGCAGAAGCTGCCAACTGATACCCTCTGTTGCCATCCTTTGGTTGTTGGTTTGCCTCCATTTTTTGTGAATGGAAATCGTCCTGCAGTTGCAGGGTGGTTCTGTTGCTGTTGTGGACATTACCGCAACCACAATAATGCCGTCCATAATTTGAAACTAAGAACACCAATAGTATTTTAGAGAATGTCTTACTGACCTGGAATGGAATAGATTGTTGTTTTCATGAATTTATTGATAGCATTGCATTTGAAGTGGAAACTAGGATTTCCCTTTTGGGAAATGCAATATAGTACTTCTACTTCTATTTTGTTCACTGAATAATTTTTCATAGGAATTTACATCTTGTCAATTCAACTATAATGTTGTAGTAGCCAGAAACTGCACAAAGTGTGTGAGCCTGACCAGAGGACTACAAGGTTCATGGAAAGAAATTCTAGAAGGTAATGTTAAACTAGTGTACAATCATCAAACTGATGAAGGGAAAATTACCTTGGATTGAACTGAACCTATGATGCAAAATTAACTTCTAGTATATACTTGGGTGTTGAACTCATGTCCGAAGGCTAAAAGGTAGGGAGCTGGGGAGGGTGGTGGGGGGATGTATTGTGATATTAAAAAAAAAATCCTTTCCTGTTTGACCAGAGCTGTTCATTTTTGTCAACCTATCATACTTTTAATGTCTAAAAGGGGGGGTTCTCTGGCAGATATACTACAATCAACTATTATGTTATGTTTAAGCTGACTTCTAGTATAATTAATAAAATCACTCCCAAGTCCCAACAAACAATTATGCCAGTCCAGTTAATTGTGGTCATTTTGAGCTTGATTTGGCTAACTAAGATTATGAGTTAGAAATTAGCTTTATTTAGGATTTGTTTGGTTTGAGAAAACCTTTTATTTTTTGTTTATATTTGCTGTTTTAAAAAAATTACAAAAATTATGCCTTGTCATTTTGTTTCTTGTTTTCATAGATTTGACAAAAATGGACAATTGTTTTCACCATTTCTTATACAAATCTTTGATAGTAGGAAATGAAGTGAAAACAAAGTAGTATTTTTGTAATTGTTTATAAAAATAAGAAATGCAAACTAAATATTTGATCAAACCAGCAGGATCATAAGTTGTCACTCATATATGGCATATATTCTTGAATAGTAAAAAATTTATTGAGGACAAGGTGCCTATCAGTGACAGTCTGTCAGGGTTCAGTTTGATGTTTTCAGTTGAGTGGAAAAGTTACACAAATAGTCCTTTTCAATAAATATTGATTGCGTTAGAGTTTATGGATTTCATCTTGCTGTTGTTACTGAGTAGCGAACAGATTTTGAGATGCGTCATACCATTTTGTTGAAATTCATTAAGAGCATCTTGTCAATGCAATTAGGCCACATTATATATTGCTATGCCAGTTGTTAGAAAGCAAGTTTTCTAATGATCCTAGCTTGGCAAAGCTTTTCTCGGGGGGGGGGGGGGACACCAAGTTTGACTTACTAATCAAGTGGAAATCCTAGCAGAAACCAGCTAAGATAAAAGTGCTTTTTGACTTCAATTTATCCATGCAATATCTGGTGAAATGATATGTTGTAACTTGTAAGCCACAGGGCTTTGATTCTCTGGTGTAATGCGGATGAACTGTTAGATACCTTTAATTTTACCACTGGCTGCTGGATTTAGTTATTCATCCTTCTTTTAATTTCAAATTTATTTTGTAGAAAGGGGAAGACAGACCATGGTACATATAAATATCAAAATTATGTTTTGCATTGGTACGTTCAGGTAAGGAGTTTAAATTAAACAATTATTAAGGGTCTGTTCAGTGGCCAAAATAGGATATAATAGTTATCTTATCTTGTTGCTACTAGTTATTTGTTGTGTCTAATTTTTATTTTTTTTTATCTTGAGAGTGAGCTGAGTTAGAAAGCATTATTACTATGATATGATAGTTTTTCTTTCTCTCTATGTATTATTATAATATATGTTGAATATCATATTATATATATATATATAATAACAATATACATATATAATAAATATAACATCTATACTAACATATAAAATTTGTATTCAACACATTGTCTTGTGATAATTTTGTCATGTAAATTTAATGTATATTATTAGTTAAAATATTAAAAAAAATTGTTATTCAATATTTTTGAAGAAAAATATGAGTAATAATTATATTTTGTTGTAATTTTAAGAAAAATAACTACGTAAATAAAAAAAATTGTTTAAAAAAATTGTATATTACAATAATTTTATTTGGTTTGTGTTTTTTAATTTTGGTGTACTCTTTGTTTGATAAAGTTTTATAATTTATTTGATGTTGTGTTGTCACCTCATGAATTAAATGCATACATGAGAGGTCAAACTAATTAAATGTTCTGACAAAAATTATTTAAGGGTGGTGTAAAACTATATTAGTTTGATGGTTCATTCAAATTAAATCCATAGTTTGTATTGCTGTTTAATATACTATGTAACTCTTCATTAGATTGGACTGCTTCATGTTCAACATAATTAACGAGCAAGAGGCACGTGAAATGCTACGGACTGATTTGATATGTTTTTGCCTATTACATGTTATGGAACTATCTTTTATTTGCCCTTGCAAATTAGGGGGTGGTCCTTTTTAAACTGTGAATGAACTTGTTTAGTTTTGCACTGGAGGGAGTAGAGTGTCATCTTGACGTGTGGAAGTTATAAGTTTGAGCCTCATTATCCCTAAATTCAATGTAAAAAACTTTATTTGTATGTCATGATCGAATAATAATTGAGAATGGGTAAGAGACTCGAGGGATTACACAAGGGGGGCTATATTTTTGGGAGCAAACTCTGGTTGAATATGAAACGCGTGGATATAAGTTATGCCTTAAAATGAAAGATAATTTCAAATTAACTTCATCTATGAATAAGAAAGTTATAAGTAATTTAATTAGATATCTCATGGAGATTGATTCTTCCCAATTGCAGAAACCTTACTGTTGAGGAATTTCATTGCATGTAATTTCTTTCAAAAGGAAATACATAAATGTGGTTTGGACTTGTATCAACAATCAAAGAAATTAAGGCTATATTTGGCAAAGTTAGTTAAAAAGCTTGCTAGAAGCTAATAGCTGAAAATTAACTTATTAAATTATAATTGTTCGATAAAACTAGTTAGTAGTTGATAAGTGTAAAATAACATAAAAATAATAAAAATCATGATTTATTTAAAAAAAGTAATAAGGAAATTGAATAAATGGGTTGAAAATAAAAATGGAAGAAAATACAAAAATTAGAAGTTAACATTTTAAAAAATACTACTCCACATCGTGTTTCAATAAACGTTAGAAACTACTAAAAAAAATTATTTACCGAGCAGTCAAACAAACTTTTAATTAAAAACTAACTGAAATGTCTTATCAAAGATTATGTAAGTTGGTAATTTACAAATATTTGTCTATGTTGTAAATTTTCTTTTTCTTTTGAAAACATTTAAGATTTTTTAAACATTTTCTTTGTAAATCACAATTTAAGTCTCTTTAAAATTTGCATTCAATTTTTATCTACTTGCTATTAAATTTCTTTCTTTCACTTGTTACTCTGCAAGTACCTTTTAGCGGCTACAAATAGCAATAGCTAGCGGTAGCGGCCGTAAGAAAAAGCATAAAATAACCTATGACTTTGGAAGAAAATATTTTTTATTTTATTTTCAGTTATAAAATGTTATTTTGTTTTCTATTTTTAAAATTCATATAAAAACAATGAAAATAAATTTTTATTATATTTAGAGTAAATTATAACAAGACCTCCTGAGATTTCTTGAAATTACATCTTGGAGTTTTTTGAAATTGCACACACACTGCTTCTTTTTTACCATTATAACAACCCATTATAGAAGTATAAGGTATAGTATTTTTCAAACAATTAGGAAAATTAATGTAATATGTAAGAGGTATCAATATAATGTTTCAAACAAATTAAATTTATTGTAAGCGTAAAAAAAGAAGGGATATTATGTTTAATTTCAAGAAAACTTGAGGAGATGCTACTGTAATTTACTTTTATTTTTATTGTTTCTTATATAAATCTTTAAAAATAAGAGATAAAGTGATATTTTTGTACTTAAAAATAAAAATAGAAAATGAAATATATTTTGTCATACTGAAATTTCCCTTAATTTCTAAAGACTTGTCGTACAAAAATGAAATATATTTTTGTCATTTATGTCATAATGAAAATCATTCAAATGACTCAGGAGAGCTATATGCAGGTGATTTATTTCTTTCCTTTTTGTTTTCTTAGGTTCATATATCATCAAAGGTTAAATTAAAAATTATTCATCCTGTGGGCAGTGGGCAAATGGAGATTTTCTTATCATGAGAAGGAGAACAACCTTAGTTATCTTGGATAGAATTGTTAAAAACCAAAATCACTTCACCCTTGCGCTTGGATATAGTGTACGATAAATATATGTCTAAGATAGTTCTTTTTAAAAAAACTGTTAATCATGATTTTTTTTATACAGTTTAAATATTCTTTTTGTACATAATGTTAATCATGATTTATTTGTTCCTCACAATTTCATGTAATTATCAGTTACTCTCTTTTCCATATGTACATGGTGAACCACTAAAATGAAAGCACACTGATCTTATATGGAGACTATAGGGAATGAGTGTCGATTGTAGCATGCGATCCACTTTGTCTAGCCGGTCTACTGTGAATGACATTGCCTCTAAAATAAAATAAAACAAGTACATTTAAAACACTTCACCTGACTCTAAACCATAATTATTTTGTTTGCTACGTGAGACATTTACAAAGAAGCAACAACCAGTTCAGTTGTATTATATATTCTTTTAAATATTTTAAATAATTTCATATTTGTTATATTTCACCTAAATATTTAAAGTAGTCTTAGAACAAAGGATTTTTGAAATGTTAATGAATTTAAGATATATGACATTACATTTTAATTAGTTCAATTAAATTTTATTTATTTTCAAAATATTCCATTTTAAAAAAGCAATTCTATATTCTTATAATCTTGTGTATCAAAATTCTTGTTTAGATAAGTAATTTAATTCCCATAATGTATAAAACTTTCATTTTTCTAATCGAGATATGAAAGAAAGAGGGAGAAAGAAGTTTGGAAGAAAGAGAAAAGGAGTGATGCAAAAGAAATATTTCCAATGAGGGGGACTAGGAATTATTATATTCTCATGGTACAAGTTTTGAAAAAATATATGTTTAGGTATTGTTGATTATAAAAAAAAAATATAGATATTCATATTTGTCTTCTTATTTTTATGGTAAAAAGGTATGTATCTTGTATTTTTATGAGAATGAAAATTATTTTATACACAATTATGAAGAGGGAAGAGAAAAATTGTAAGTTCAAATTTTTCCTATTAAAAACAATTAACGACTAACATAATTTTCTTATAAAAAAACTTATACGATAACTACAAGTCTTCATTTCATTCTTTTATATTTCTTCTTCTACTTCTATTTTTTTTAATGTTTTATATACATAATATTTCTAGGAATGTAATATTTGGAAATATAATACTATACTTTGAAACTAGCTTCCCCTGACTTATAACTGCTGGTTAATGATTTGTTTGTATGCATATGTTGTGTAAAAAAGCATGTCAATTGTGTGTTGAACATATTCCCCTAGCTAGAGAAGGGATTTTTTCTTAAAACTTTTATTTGTAAAGTCAATTAATAAAAATGTATCTATAACTGATTTAATTTAAAATAAATTGTGATTTCAACATATTAAAATTTTAGAATAAATAAACATTTACTTGCTTGCTTTAAAAACAAATTCACTTTAGGCCTATTTAGTTTATTTTTAAATGAATTGATTGATAAGAATGTAATCGTATAAGGCTAGCGTACTAAAATTTAAGTATAGACACAACTTCCTTTACTCACTTCAAAACACGATGGACAATAAAAATATAGTTTATAAGTTTGGGTATATAATGATAAATTTAAAATAGAATGGAGTAGGGTAGAAGAAAAATGCATTGCAATAAGATGAAATAAAATAAATTTACTATTTTATTATTTGAATATTTTATATTGAAATAGATGATTCCAGTATTATCGATATCTGAATTGGAGGGAAGGATGCATTTCATCTTCTTTTTTAACAATCCAAATAATTGAACTTAGTATCATTTGATTCCATCCTTTTTCCGCAGTCTAACCATAGTTCTAGATGAGTTTTATGCCTTTATCCCAAGAAAAATTTCCGTGTTTTCGGATGGCTAGTCAAGGCTATGAATGTCCAATATTCCTGAAATCGATGTTACAAGATAAAACTTTAATCCTTTATTGGTTGATTAGTTTAAAATCTATTGAATTCTACATCTAGATAGTTTTATTTATGTTCAGTTATCAATACGGACATGCATCTATAGAATGATCGATGCCAAAATAATAAATGAAAAAATTAATTTGATCATGTAAAGCCTACCTGCAGCAGCATGATTAAAGTCGAATGACCAATTTATGAGCCCCTAGCAAGTAGGTTAACTTTATTGCTTGTGCTTTTTTATAGGTATCCCAAGTAACCACCGAGTTGACTTTAAGAATTGCTTTGATCTTATATACAAACTTGGGACTTATTGTGATGTTATTAGCTAATTTGGTATTGTGTAGATGTGGCATAAATGCCTCACTTGAAAGGAATTAGGTAACGGGTCTTTACGCAATAGAAAGAATAGTCATCAAATTAATGTATTAGGATATACACTTCGGTCTCCAAATAATTTCCCCATACTGTAGATGTTGATTATAATAATAGAAATGTATAGTATTTGCATTGTAGCTAGGTTGTATAATTTATTTATCCCTAACATAGATGATCAGAAAGGGTACCTTTGTGATAAATATATCTCACAAAATCTTAAATTTTTTCACTCACTCAATGACTCCATTTGATGGCCTCACCTAATGTGCCTCCCCACATGCCTGCTGACACTTATGAAAGTTGGGGAATTTATAAGAAGCTTTATTAGTAAAACTAACATTTCTCTTAGATGACATTTTCATCAATGCTACAAGAGATGATCAACTTTATGAAGAATGAGTCAGTCACTAAGATATGTTGTTTGAAATGTCATAGAGGCTTCAGTGAAGTGTGTCGGGTGTCTTCAAAGGGAGGCATGCTAATTTATTTAAGTAGGCAGTTTTGGACTACATATCACAATGAAAGATTGTGTAGGCCTTACAATGAGTGAAACCTGCTCATCAAACTTGTTTAGTTTATAAATAAATAAATAAAAACTATATGAATCAAAAGTTCAAGTTCATTTGTTAAAGAACCCCGGATTTACCTTTTAACATATTCAACTCATTAACTAAAAAGCACAACATTTTTAATCTATTACCATATCAGAATTTAATTTTTAAGTTATAAATTTAAGCCTAACTAATCTTAAAGCCATATATTGTTAAGGATGCAGACAAATCACTGAGCATAACAGAATATTAGTATTTGTCGCATTCTTAGGGTATTTTATTTGTATTGCCAGAATAAGATGCATGCTAAAGGTATCTGATGGTGTCAAATACTGATCACAAGGATTGAAGAATAGTTTCCTTTCCTTTTCATTCATTTAACCACAGTTCTTCCACCGGCATGGGCAATGTCTTATGGGTATTATACTGATGTGAATGTCTAGGACCATGCTGATGTGCAAAGCAGCAATGCCTTATGTGTATTATAAGTTCATTCTCTATTTTTGGAAATTTTTACCATTTGGAATTTTAGATTCCTTATTTCCTCAACAAGTTTCACCTCTCATCAGTGCTTCAGACTTCTTTCCCAAGAGCCTATATTAAAAATATTGCTAAAGAATGAACATGATGCTACAAGCTTACAAGAATCCTAACTCCAACAAGATAATCATGTTTTGAGTGTAAACTACTTAGTATTATATAGGTATACATGCAGAAAGAACTCTTACTAGTAGTTAAAATTATTATAAAGTATTAAGTTTGTTGGGATCTTGATGCAACTTCTCTTGAATTTTATACAACAGATGTGAAGAGAATAAAGAAATTCAAGCAAAGCTAATAAAGCACAACTAAAACAAGATTAACTATTTACAATTTCTGCCAATGTTTTCCTACAAGCTAAACATTTATGTTGTTAATCACAACGGCAACATTGCTTGTCTGATTGAATATCCGAACTGGCTTGGCTCATACACAACCATACTTGCTTGAACACTTGGATGATGAGATCATGGTACTCATTAGAATTCAAAGTCAGATAGCACGCTAACAGATCTTCCATTTCTTCTGGCTCGCTGATCTGTTTCTCTGTGATCATCTCAATCATTGAATCTCTGAAATCTTTCCGTGGATCCAAAGAACATTTCACCACAGCAAAGCTATCTAACCCTTCTTCTGTTTCCTCCACAATTTCCTCTTCTTTCTTCATCTTCAGTTTTGCTTTCTTCTTCTCTTCCATGGCCTTTATTTTGCGGACTTCGACCTTGGAACCCATCCTTGGAGAATATACTCTAACCTTGGAGTTCTGCTTTGGTTTCCTCTTCTGATTTTCTCTGCTCACATGAAGAGATTGCCTTTGTTGGTTACCCTTTGGTTTCAATTTCAACCCCCCAGTTTGATTCAAACTATGCCACTCAGAACCCAATTGAGGACCACACACACAAGATTCTCTGAGAATTCCAAGGCCGGAACTCTTTGAATCTACAAAAAAATGCTTTCTTGGTGTGCGAATTGTTCTTGGTGACTCAAATTGCAGCACATCATTTCCTAAGAATGGACTTGATGCAAACTCAGCTTCCTCTTCTGCCTTCTCCAATTTCAAGAGCTGCTCTTGCAAAACTCTTTGTGCTTTCCTCTCATATCTCCTCCTTAAGGATTCAAGTTCCTTTACACTCTTTGATGCTTCATTCAGCAATTTTGTTTCTTCTCTCAGTCCAGTAGTGTCCTTCTGCTTCATCTTCTGAGTGCCTTCTTTTCTACTACCTTGCCTTTTAGCATTATTCAATCCAGTGGGGAAACTTGAGGATGGAATGGCATGTTCAGCATCCAAATTGTACTTTACTGGTTTCAGAATATCTTCACTTTTCCTATGCTCGTTACCACTCTCTTCACCAAATGAGAGTCTCCAGAAAGCCTCATCATCATCCCCTCCATAAAACCTGCCTCTATTTATATTAGCATAATGGGGTGAAGTATAATCAGATGGAGTTGAATTCCGCTTCAGTGTGCCAGGTTTTGGCTCTGAGTTGATTCTCATCTGCTTGAACTTGGAAAGCCATGAAAAAGGAGATACATGAGATATGAAAGAAGAAGGCCTAGAAGAAGAAGAAGAAGAAGGAGAAGGCTTTTTTCCACCCCACTTCATAATCTGCTCTTGTTGTTTTGGTGTTTGGAACTCTCTTGATTTGGTGGTGAAGGGTTTATTAGTCTTCAGAGAAGATAAAGAGCAGAAGTGAAGTGCATAGTGAGAGTTGAGAGTTCTAGCAGTTAGTGGGACGGTTAGGCTGTTAAATAGGAACGTGGGTTTCTTACTGGTTTTTTTTCTGCTATGTTTTCAAAAGAGATACCCGCCCCAATTCCTGTGACCACTTTTGCCACTTTTCATGCTTTTTGGTTTGTACACAAAAAAAGATTTGTGCCATGGGGTGGACCACTTTGTTAGGCCCACACATACTCGGTAATAGAAGCAGTTAACCAGAAATTAGGTTGCTTATAGGTTATTATGAACCGGGTACATTGTCATTGTATGAGCTTTTATTTTTAGGACACTTAACATTATACAAGAGGTTGTCTGTAACTTTATTGTAACAATAAGAACTAGAATTATAGACCAGTAAATGTCATTTTGTACAGCAGTTACTTCCTACTTAGCTGAATGTAAATGTTGCAGTTCATTTGAATATTAACTTTGTTTTTCACAGTTAGTAAAAGGTGGAAGACTAAAGAATAAAACAGTTTCTTTTTGGATTGTGATGGACTGGGAGTGTTTCCTCTTATGATTCTGGCTAGCAAAATCCTTGTCTCATCTTTTTCTTTCCTGGCTTTATTTATTTGCAGATTTCTCAACTTTTTCTTCTCGGTCAAAGACTCATTGGACAGTACTATTGCGACACACTGGCACACATGTTAGGAGCATACACTACTACTGCTACGATTAAGCAGAATGTTTGGCGGTTGGGGTGCTCCAAATTTAGTCCTGTCTGTCTAGGCGTGTAAAATGATCCTTTCATAGGCGACCAAAATGTGATATTTTTGTCAAATTTTGCACCCTAGTCAATCATTAATATTGTGTTTGGATACTTGTTCCTCAATCACCTCCTTCATATCACTTGTTCCTCTTATGTTATAATTCTGTGATTTTGATTCCCTAAATTGTAATGGTGCAAATTAGATCTTCCAACTACTACAATGATATTTTGGCTTCCTTGTTAATTTATGGTTAAATATTTAATAAATTTTTCTGGCATGGCTTTAGATAATAATGTATTGGTGATGTATTACTTAACACATGGTACAAGTTAATTACACTTTTAACCTCTTTGGTATCACACTCATGATGCATAAATCAAAAGTGCTATTAAATCATGTCAACAAACCTATCATGCTTATGTAAAATTCCTTGTTATCATACAATGTCATGAAAATACAATCTATTTAACCAAAGACTGACCTATAGAGAAACAAGTTGCACAACTACAATATCTATAGGAGGGTGGACAAATGCACCCTCTCATTTTGATAAAGTCATATATATATATATATATATATATATATATATATATATATATATATATATATATATATATATATATATATATATATATATATATATTGCACCCCTAATTTTATATATTTGCACTTCCTTACCTATTTTCATATGAAGAAAAATAAATACTCTTTTATTTTAATATTTCTACCTCTTATTTTTATGTTTTGAACCCATTATTTTTTTTCTCACTTTTCTTATATACTACCTCTTCCATTTCTATTTATAATTACATTATAATTTCTTTCTTATAAATAGAAAAGTAGTGTTTATTTTTGTGTTTTTTGTTGTTTATCTTATACTTTTTATTCTATTGTTTCAGCTCTCAATTTCCTCTATTTTCTTCTCGCACGTTTCTTTCCTATGTGACTCTCGTTCTCTTTTATCTTATTTTACATTGTGCAACTAAACAACTTGATTCAGGATTAACAATTGCAATTCACTTTCTTTTCACATAGACACATCTTGATTAAGCTGTGATAACTCTCTCTCTCAGTGCTCTTTGTTAGTTACATAGCTTTTATTTATCTTTATCTTCATATCTATATATATGGTAATTTTTATTAGATTTGTTTTCTAAATAAATTGTGTTGATTGGCCCCGGATCCTAGATCCGTCATTGGATATCTAAGGATCAAAAGTGTAATTAAATGTTCTTTTTTTTTTTTTACATTAAATGCTAAAAAAATTATTTGGATAAAAGATATTAGAAAACTGGTTTTGAGATACGATAACCAAAATTAATTGTGTGTAATTAGTAATTACCAAAATGACTTAACTCTAACTAAGAGATTGCATGAAACAAATAACATTACGTACGGAAATTTTTCTCACAAAAATTGATGAATCTAAAAATTTGCCAATCATTTGAATGCGTTAACCATACATGAGAGGGAAAATAAAAGGCAATTTGCAGACTCTGCAGTACTTTATAAATTCATCCGTGAGCATTCTTATGAAAATTCCGTACTAAAAAGCAATTTTCATTTTAACTTTTAGTTTGATTTATATAACGTTGATCATAAACATTGGGTAAGACTTCTTGCTATTTATCTTTCTGCAATAATATTTTGAGTGAACTTCTGCTAGTAATTGAGTGTCTTCGTATTTTATCACTCTTTGTATTAAAAAAAGAAGTCATAATGTAACTAAGTGTTATTGATTGAGTTGCACAAAAATATGCCTTGTAGCGACATTTTTTTTTTACTTATATTTAAATTTACAGTTTTTATCTTTATATACTTCTAATTTTTTAATAAAAAATAGAGTGTTGATCATATTGTTCTACTCAGAACACGCATATCAAAAGTAAATAAACAGTGACAATTCAAAGGGCGTGGGCTCCCTCTTCAACAATTATGAAGGATAATATTGATGCTCTGTGAGCTTCTGTGCCAACATTACATATGAAGTATTTTAGAAGAAAAATTGATGTGATTATGCAAAAGAAACTTGACACAATATCTACCATTTTAGTAAATGGTCCCTTGTCATAGCAGTTATTATATCATGAGATTCTGATTGTCTCCTCCAAATTATGATGTATGAGCTATTAAGGTCCAACACAAGAAATAAGGTTCTTAGGGTCAACAGGGGAACCTTCATTTCCAAGCAAGGTATAAGACCAAAAAAGCCATAGGGTAGATAAATATTCGGTTTAGTTATGAAATTCTAAATTGGTTGTGTTGTATTTTGTCAACAAAAGAGGTCATCAAATTGATTCTTCGGTTGCCGATTTTGATAGATGGCCCAAACCACGAACTACGTACATAAAAGAATTTTGGACACAATCTTTTTTCAAGTTATTTCGTTTTCACGCTAACACAATAAATCCTTCAACTCGACAATAAATTCCATTCTTCTTTTTCATTCTGACGTGATCTAGGCATTTTTTTATTAACTTGAATTGAAAAAGAATCTTTTCATCATTTCCATATTATTGCATGAAATGCCATGTATGCATTTGATACTGCAAGAGAAAAAGGGGTATTATTACAATATTATAAAAGAAGAAAATTGCAACTCTTTTTTCCTTGTTTAACTGAATTTCTCAATAATTATGTTTCAACTAAATCATTTGAATAGGAAGACTTACAATAAGTCCAATTCCCTCTACCGGTTTTGTTGCTTAAGAAGGGAAGCCTCTCTTTGCACCCCTTCCCAACTATATGATTAAACATAGCAAAGGGTCTATTTTTTTATAGGTAAATATTAATTATCAATTATTAATTTTTTATTAGTAAAAGAGATTGAATCTATACTTTTTTTTCTTTTTTAACTATCCAATCCATATTATATCTTCTAGCAAACGAGTATATTTATTGTCACTTCCCTCTGAATATATTCCTCTTAATTTAGTAATAATTTTTTTAAACCATTGCTATTTTAAGCTATGTCTTTGCTCGTCAAGTCAACTTAAGGGGTGTTTGATTTGAGAGGGTTTATTTTCTATTTTTATTTTTCATCTTTATTTTCAAATTTTCAAGATTTAGAAAACATGTGTAGAAAAAAAAAATTCTAAGGTGCCACTGCATTTTAATTTCTTCATAAAAGACTAAAAATATTGATTTTTTGTTTCATTTTTTAGTTTGTTTTTGAAAATATTTTCATATTTTCTAAATTTTAAACAAATATATTTTCACTCTTATTTTCCATTTTCTTTAAGAATAAAAACAAAAAACACTCAAGTGTCAGCTTAATTTCACATGCGTAGTTGTGATATTAGACATTGTAGTTCGAATTGCCGAAACCCAATCAATATGCATATAGGGGTCATATAACAGTTATGCTTGCATTTGAAATTTTTATTTTCTCGAGCATCTAACTAATTGAAAACAAGATCATTAGTAATTGGACACCAATCTATGCTCAGGTTTTGTTTTGGCTGCTTCCTATACCTCCGATGTTTCTTCCTGCACCTATTTTAAGATTTTGGAACACCTAATCTCGATTGTAAAATTACATTCGAGAAAGATCTTTTTGGAGTGTAAAAATTGCATTCCAGAGTAGGTGCAGGAAGCAAATGGGAGGTGTGGAAAATAATTTCCGTTGTGTTTTCCTAATGGGCTGACTTATCATGTTGGCCCATGGGTCAGATGTTATTTTTCTTTAGTTTTCCTAGGTTCGGGCTGGACACCCAATGGCCCAACTTGAGTTAGGTGGAATCACCGAAGCTTCTTGAGGTTGAGGGAGGGGATCGTTGAATCTTCTCTACTTAGGCATTGAGATTCGTCCTTGTTGTTCACTCAAAGTATTTTTTTTTTCTTCTCTCAACCTTGTTAACTTGTTCAATTGATTGTTTGAAATTGTTGATTGGCTGGGAATTTTATTTCTCTCTTGTTTTTTGAATTGAACCGGACTGTTAGTGTATGTAAATTAATTATATTGTCGAAATTTCAAGGGCCGATAAATTATTATTATTTTAAAAAATGCAAAAGGGTTTAATGAATAGGAAAATTGAAAAATTAAAGATACAAAGGGATTAGTATAATTTAGCCATCAAATTAAGCATAAAGGCTCAATTTTTTACTCATAAAATTAGTTTATGAAAATAGGAGTTACAATAAAATAACACGACATTTTTATCATTATTACATGAGGGAAAAAAAACCGTTTTAATGACCTGACAAATCTTTTATTAAGCCTTGTCCTATGTTCCTCTAGTTGTGGTGCGTTTTTCAATGAATAAATAAAACCGTAACTTATATATACAGGCACCTAGTTCTAAGTCTTAACAAACTCTCTTGTCACGGTCTATTAACTAGAAACCTAACGACACAATACTCAGTCCATTAAGTCTAAGTCTTAATACGTCAAGTCAATAAGGGGCAATATCAGTGACAATTCACTGTAAAAATAAAAAATCTTACACAACAACCAAATGGAGAAAACAATGAGGACTCAAGACACTAACTTGTGCTACTTCTTGGGCTGAAAATATATGGTGGATGGATTGAGAATCATATAGTGTTATTGTCATCGTTAGCAATTCAATCGCATCATATCAAACAAGATAAGCTCGAGTACCACCATGTCTCAAAACAAAAGTGTCTCACAAAACCTCCAATTAATTATTTTTTAAAATGTGTGCACTCTGTGTGCCTCCACTATGAAGAATATTCATGTAATGGAATTGCCCCAAGCAACGAAGCATGAACTTGCGTGTAGTACTTGCAATTTTCCTTTCTCAAGAGAGGTTGATGAAAACAGCTTGGAATACTGCGGTCAAGAGTGGCTTTGATCATTGCATTAACAATGATAGAAACAACTTATCATAACAACCATTATTTTTTGTGCTTTTTGGACCACTTTGAAACATAATTCGAGGATTGGATCCCTTCAACTGAAGAAAGAAACGTATAATTATCAAAAATCACAAAATTGTTTTTTCTTCTTCTTTTGTTGTCAAAATTAAATGTACTTAGAAGGAATTCGAAGGTGTGGGAATAGAAAGTAAAACTAAAAGAAACCAAATATTGTTAGGTCTAACCTTTTTAGAGCTTAAAACTTATTTTAAATTTAAATTAAAGATAAAAATTATAATTATTTAATTACTCCATAATTTCTTAAACTCAAAGGTTACTTTTAACATAAAGTTTCTTTAGCATATTATATTATCATTAAATCTTGAAACTTGAATAGAAGTAAAAACTCATAAAGCTATTTTCTAGAAAAGCTTTTTTTTTGTTTAACTCAATTTCTTTTTTTTTTAAGAAAAGCCTAAAATAAATCGGACTAAATATTAAATACTACACATGATGAATAATGATGTAACGGGTGAAATTTACGTGTGCAAAAAAGTGTACAAATAGGCATGTTCCGTTGATATTAGAATTTTTTTTTCAATTATTCCCTCCAATGGTGAGACTATCCCCTGGCATTATATTTTGATTCCGTGAATTTCATGTTTCTCTATTCCGTACTAAATAACATCTTGTTACTCAATTTATCTTTTAGGAGTTTAACGTTATAAATTATTATTTAAATTATTTTAAAAATTAATAAATTTATCTTACATAATAAATTTAAGAGTTTAACGTAACGTTAATATATTATCAGTGTAAAATTATATCATATCATTATTTAATCACAAATCATCGTTTGAATTATTTTATGATAATTATTTTAAAGAACAATAAATTTATCATGGATTATTATTGAATTGATATTTTAATCCCTTGTAAAACTTTAAACCTCCAACTATTTTCTTTTTACAATGGAAGATTCAATATTTCAATTTATCTTCATATTCTTTTTACTGTCATTTATATAATAAAGAAACATTAGCATGCTATTATTGTGCTGCTATCGACCAATGACAGTAATCTAATAATCAAATCGAAACAAATCAAATTGCGTCTCCTTTGGCGACCCCTCATGTCAGTTCATACGTGCCACTATGCCAAAGAAGAATATGTTTGGCCCATCATCCTCCACCGCTCAATGGAAGCAAGCAATTACTTTAATCTCCAAAAATAGCACTCATCTTTGAATTGCCTTAGCTTTTTTCTCACTATCTTCATACGATATGCTAAAGAATATTTTAAGATACTTACCCATTATGACGACACATATTGATAGCTGTTTTTTTTTCCTAGCACATAGGAATGGAACAAAGAAAGGAAGAGTCAAGATGAAAGAGCATCTCTTGTGTGATCCACATTCGTTCTAACACGTTAGGCAGAAAAGTTAGTGATATCATAGCGTCCCAATAATAGAATAGAACATTCAGATACTTCACGGGACAGGATTAATTAGCGGACAATGTTAACAAGGAATAATCGTGCATGCAACACGCTTGAGGCTAACTCACATTGAAATCTTAGACACAACAAACGGTATCTGAAGTGAAAACTACAAATTTGATGACTGAAAACATGATAACAAAGAGAATTTATTCTACCCTGCTTTATGCAAAGATTACACCTGACAACTAGATAAATAAAGTTATAACAAACTAAACTATCTTAACATTTAAACACTTTCCCGCGGTGTAAATCAGTTTAAATTTTATTACACCTTTTCCAGGCTCAAATAAAAAACTTTATCAACAAGAAAGTTGACATATCAATGACCTACCAATAAAAAAAACTCACCAGTAACCCTCATTGGAAAAATGCAAGTTTTTATATCCTAAATGTATAGTTACTCTAATAAAATAGAAAGAACAAAAAAATGCTGTTTACTCAAGGAACAAATCGTGCACAATAGCACACATTTTAACTCCATGTAAATTTAACAAAACAAGTTTAAATTGTATAAATTAAACATAAATGGAGCATGAATATACATATAAAAGAAGTAGCATTACTCTTAAAAATCCAATAAATTGCCAACGGGAGGAGTAAAGCACAGAAAAAATAGAACGCCTGAAATGGTCTAATAATTCCACTTTAGAACACTTTATATTCTCTGGCAATAACTCATTACAAATGGGTTGAAGCTAACTGCTCAACAACGCATCATTCTCTAAGTCTTAGAATACATATCTGGTATTCCTATACTTGATGACTTTAAATTTCAATGAAAGAATCAATAGAGTTACAACAAAAATCGGGAACACAACAAACATGAGAATGAGTATTACCACTATAAAACAGGAACAGAAATGGACATTGGAAGTGAAACGTCACTCACAAAGGTTGTAGTATTTCTGGTTGAAGCTGAATCGCTAGCAAATGAATAACCTACACCTAATCCACCATAATGGAGAGATGCATTTTCACATCTCTGAAACACTCTAGCTAGTGAAGCTGCCTTTCTTCTTGCCCTCTTTGTACCTGTAAAGAGCAAGGTTTGAAGCAATCCAACCAAAGCCGGCGCCCTAACCACTCTTTCAGTTGCAGCTGCACCTCCACTCCTGCACAGCTCCAACAATGCTGCAACTGCATTCTCTTTACCTCTCGGCGTTCCACAACGCATCATTCCTATCAATCCGGCTACTGCTGCTTCCTCCCTCACCACCGCCATGGCGCCAACAGGCTGCCGAACAATCAAGGCCAAGGCACCAGCTGCTTCCTCAGCAACTCCTTCATTCCCCAAAGCCACAACCATAGCTTTCACCGCCCCTGCCTCTATCATTCTCAAACAATTCTCAGTGTGAGTGGAGAGATTAAACAATGCTGTGACAGCATCCTTCTTTCCTCTTTGAGTCCCCTCTTGCAACAACCAAGCCAGTGCTTCAACAGCCCCCACATTATCCGCAATTCTTTTCTTATAATCATGGACAGCAGAGAGGCTGAACAATGTTGCAGCAGCATTCTCCCTTGCCTCAGTTGTATGCCCGAATCGCAACACCTCAACTATTGACCCCAAACACCCTTCCTCCTCCATGATCATGCTTTTATTTCTTTCAAAAATGGATAGGTTGAGCAGTGCTGTCACAGAATTCTCCTGTGCAACAGCATTAGGTGAGGAAAGCAAGTTCCTAAGATGAGGAATTGCCCCGGCCTGCGCGATGAAGGCACGGTTTTCCTTTCCAGTTTTGGCCAACAATCTTATCTCCCTAGCAGCCACAGTCTGTGCAGCTTGTGACCCATCCGCAAGCTGCTGAATGAGAAGCATGGTCGCCCCTCGGTTAGCTTCGAGGGAAGCTTTGGAGGGACAAGCTGATACAAACATCTCAACAGATGCATCAACCCCCTCAGGTGGATCATAGGGTACTCCATGTGCACTGCACCACTGCATAATCATATTCCTAAGAGCACGATTAGGAACAAGCCTATTATGAGAAAGCAATTGCCCCGTTTTTGGACAAGTACAATGCCCTTCCTCCATCCACCTCCATATAGACCTCCTATCATAAGTTTGACCCGTGGAAATTATCACAGGATCACACATCAAATCCAATGATATCGGACAACAAAAGTCCTTAGGAACAGTCAAAAACGTTTCAGCAATTTCCTGAGCAATCAACCTCTTCCTCCCCTTCTTTTGAATCTCAATTTCCAACTCTTCCTCAAACCCAAACAACAAAAACCTGCAATACCTTGTGATAGCCACCATCCCATTAAGCACAGGAACCGTTGGCTCAACATCACCCTCGTGGTTCACAATCTGCTCCTCCAAGGCTTCAATCTCCACCCTACAACTCTTAGCATCAAGAATCCTCAGTTTATCCACAAAGAAACACCTCAAGTCCTTAGAATCAGGAACCCTCCCACTCTCAAACTCTTCGAGAAACCAAAAGAACCTTGTCCTAAGAACATCATCTTTCTTATCTATGAACAACTTAGCCCTTTTGGATTGTCTCTGCAACAACTCAATCTGTTCCCTAACATCATCACTGAGGCCAACTTCCCCAACGGGAAAAACATCCAAAAGGGTCGAAAATTCTTGGCTCAGATCATGGAAGTGACCAGAAACACAATGGTTCTGAAGCAGCAGCCACAACTTGCTCGATTGGGCACAGTAATCAAGAAGAATCTTTGAGCGATATAGAAGCAGGTAGAACTCCTTTAAGCACAGCACCGCCGTCGGAGTAAGAGCTCCGGCGGCAGCGGAGTCTCTCAGACACTCCAACATTGACCGGAAAATCTCAACTTTTCCGATGAGGGCACGCGAGTTCCGGCGCTGGAAGGGGAACCGGTGGCCGGAGAAGCAGGACGCGACGTCGCTGGCGACGGAGATAAGAGTCTCCAGCAGCGCCACGTCGGAGAGGTCGACCGGCACCAGAAACGCCTCCAGCGACGGAGACCGGCGCCGCCGTAGCGACGAGAATATGGCCGCCGAAGCCATCGGAGATTATTCTTTTTTAAAAAAAAAAATTGTGCGACCCAGATGATGGTTTCAGGAACGGAGCAGTTCCCCGAAGGAAAGGATAGAAATTTCGAAGGCTGAGAGATATGGGTGTGGAAACGGTGGTGGCATGGTATGAAACAGTTTGGCTGTGGAGAATTTGAAGGGTTTTAAATTAGCAAGTGAAGAAAACAAGAAGAGATGAAGTTAGGATTGGATTAAATTATGCTAATAATTTCGGCCGAATCCGCGTACGAATGAGAAAAGGTGGGAACAGAGGGACTGAATTTCCAAAGACTTTTTTGTTTTCGGGTAATAAATAATTAAATTTTTTTTCCATCATTTTCTCTCTCTAGGAAATTCAATTTAATGCAACCGTCCAGAAAATGACCTTCCTTATTAGTTTGACAGATGATTATGGAGTATATTTGTATTCAGATTATTATGGCCCATTTAGTTATTTGTTTTTTTAATTGTTTAACTTTGCTGTAACTGTAAGAGGAAGGAAGTTGATGATCATAGGAACACGAGGATGAAGCCTGAAGAGTTCGATTTTTTTTATTTTTTATTTTTGGTCTGAAAAATAAGCAGGGTTTGGTTGGAAATTGAAAATTAGATTCTGCAGTGAAGTGTTCTTGATAAGACCCCTGAGCTGTGGTCAGAGTTTGTGAAATGGGGCGTGGGTATAATATGAAAGAAAAATATTTGTTTAACACCCCCATGATATACATGAGAAAAGAGAACAAAATGAGAAAAATATAAGTTTCATTAGAATTACGATATAATAGAAATATAAAAGAATATTTATATACTATTATTATAATGTGAATTGGGTATCTACCAAGGGGTTAGGTTTAATGCAAGTTGTTTGGGTTTTGACTTTCATTTGCAAAGTAAAGGAGGGTGTGATTCCTTTTTCAAAAAACAATTAATAATAAAGATTTGGTAAAAAAAGAATAATTTTGATTAAGCTAATTATTTTAAGGATAAAAAATATTTTTAGTGCATGTGTCACGTTTCTTTAAAGAAATATTTACTTTTTTTATAAATAAAAAATCATGTTACAAACTGATTTTTTTATAAAAAAAATAATAAAAGCACACACTCAAATCATTATTTAAAATTATAAGAAAACATATTTCTCTTAAAAATTAGATTAAATGTGCATTAAGTCACTATTAAAAGGAAACTTTTAACGTATCCAGTTCTAAAGAACAAAACATTGTTAAATTTATTTTTATTTTTAATACTATATTAAAGAAAATGAATTTAATAAAAGATAAATTCATTAATTTCAATAACTATTAGTAACTTTAAAAAATTATGAATATATCAGAGTAATCTCTCTAACATGAACAGAAAAATAATGCCAAGAAAAATAAAAACCTTAATGGAGGAAAAGAGGTATTTAACTATTAATACACCTCCCTTGATTTTATTGTTCTTTAAAAATAGATACATCTATGTCCTACGGCAAATGACATGGATCTATCATCATCTATTGATATTGTTTAAATGGTAAAAATCTTTTACAATATTAAATTCATGTTGTCATTTCGTGTATGTTTGGTATCGTGTCTAAAACGCACATATGAAATTAAGATGCAAGGCAGAATCAAACACCCACTTCAACTTTGGTTTTGCATTTTTATCATAATTTCTTAGAACCGTAACCATACATGATTATATGAACATACACTAGATGGGCAAATTATGCGTGATTTACGTTACATTTTTTAACAAAGAACAAAGGCTAGATGTAATTAATAAAAAGGCTAGATATTTAAAGACATTATTTATATTAAAAAATTGACCGTTTCTTCTTTTATTTAAAAAGAAGAAGAAAATAGAGCATCACACTTATAAAAATATGGAGATACATGAAATAAAAAGGGATAAAAAGTACATGCATGTGAAATGTGCATTTCTAATATTAGTGGGAAATGCTGGAAGATATCTTAGACTTTTCCTCTGCTTAATTTCTTACGTAGTAATTAATTAAGTACGGCCAGTCAACAATATAATATTTGTTGCTCCTCAGAATGAATTGATGAAGAGCCACATAAAGTAACCCTTTCAAATACGCACCAATGGCGAAGGCACCTAAATTTTCAAATGGGTTTTTAAAACACATTCAAATAATAATCTCTAACCAGTAACCTGTCCTCTGCATTAATGTGTTTCTATTATTGGACCGCTAAGAATTAAGATGGAGGGAGTTGTTTAAAGCTAGATAGCACATGCATTAATTGCCTCTTCCGTGACTGAAAAATGCACATTACTTTTGGACCAAGGCCTTTTCTTCTCTAAACAGAACAGCGGTGTGGCTGAGTTTGAGATTTCAAATGTGTTTTTCATAGATACGTAGATGTAAGAAATTTAAATGTGGCAACTAAAATATCTTTTATATAATAATATCTATATAGCTTGCTGCATGATCTTCTAAAGTACTAGTAATAATATGTAAGTAATAAAGCGACTATAAGTAGTAGAATAGAAATATTTCAGCGAATATAACCTAAAAGATGAATTTATGTAGTACTATTTTTTTAAAAAGTACTCTTTAATTGCTTCCCCCCGACTAAACTACTTACTTCAAATGCTGTTGTAGTTATATTTTTTGATAAATACATATGTATTATAGTCATACTGATATCTATTCATTGAACAACTAATTTTTTAGAATATTACAACTAGTTTTTTAGAATATTTTTGAAATGCATATAAAAAAGACGATAAATAATTATAATTTATAACAATATATAAAGATAACATTAATTTTTATTTTACACATATTTTTAACATATTACGCTTCAATTGTTATGAATACCCTGTGACTACACACTCTACAATTTTAATTTTCTTTTCAAGTAAAATTATGTTATAAATGAAAAATGTAGTTGAAAAGAGATATTTTATTAGAAATAGTTATATTTTTTCAAAGAGATTATTCATCAGCAAAATTACTAAATCATCTATAGTAATGTTATTTATGGTAAGTAAAGAAAAAAAAAACGTACTAGCTAGTAAAGAAGTTGAGGACATGTGTTTTGTGGACAAAATAAAACATAAAATGTACTTGAGCTACCAAACAATAAATTGATCAAGTCAAGATATATTTTGGACTAGCTCATAGGCCGAAAGCCCAAAGCTCATAAAATTAGCTTTTCCGTTTCAAGTTTTTATGGTTATATATATATATATATATATATATATATATATATAGTTTTGATGGTTATATACTGCAATTGTGGAGTTAATTGTGTTTGTACTTTGTACTAGCATGCATATCTATGGTTGGATGATCTGAACTTATGCTGAAACAGTGTTCATTCTTGGGCCGGCTCCCTGTTTAATACAGTTTTGGCTGCTTTCGGGCATTTGTATGCATTCGTGCCTAATCTTGTTTCTGTTCTGTAACATGCATCTTTCAAGTTTCAACCAAAAATAAAAATTAAAAATATCGATTTCCACATAATACAATATTATAGAATTCGTTTTTAATTTTAAATTATTGTAAAACCATGTATGTATATTCAATTTTAGTTTATATAGTTATACATGCATTTCTTTCTTTGTAACGTGTCTTGTGAACCTTGTGAGTTTTTATTATTTTAAAATTGACACTCAATTTTCTGTCATTAACATTAATATAATAAGAAATTTGTAAATGACAACTAAAAACGTATTTATTAATCAAATTAATTATTAAGTTTTTCTTATAAAAATTAAAAAATTCAAAAACTTACTATATATACCATGTATTCTCTATTGATTTTTATTATTATCAATGAAAAAATATTTTTATTATTTATATTATTTTTATTAAATATTTTTTAATTTAAATTTTACACGTTTTTATATATATCCATTAATATTTGTGTATTAGTTTGATATATAAAGTAGGAGTGTTAACTAAAAAATAGAATAATGATGCATGCTTACATTAATTCATGTTTATATATTCTTGTGGTACGGTATACTTTTATGTAAACTATTGATTAACATAAATCATACTAGCTATAACTTTTTCTGGTACGTAAATTATTCTAATGTTTAACTCGCTATGTAAATGTAACTAACAAATGTGAATTTAAGTGATAAGGAATTCAATTTACTTCAAATCTTAAGAATTTCTCCTTATCATATTTTTCTATATTTCTTTAAATAACCTTATCTGTTTCGAATTAGTTAAGATTCAAATTAACCTTCTTTTTTTTGCTTTTTAGATTCATGCATATCATGTTTCTTTGTTATTTCATTCTATTAATTATTATATATATTTTTATATTTCTTTAAATAACCTTATTTGTTTTGAATTAGTTAAGATTCGAATTAACCTTTTTCTAAAAAAGGAAGATGAATAAAAAAAAGAACAAATAATCATTCACTACTCTATGAAATTGTAACTCTTTCATTTCATGCATATCATGTTTCTTTCTTATTTCATTCTATTAATCTCAGAATCAACCTTAGCTAGTGTTAAATAATATGTTACCAATGAGTTAATTATAAACTGCAATGAAATCCAATGTACTTTGTAAATCATTAATCATATCTGTTATATAATTTGTAGAAGTATAAAATTTGTGATCCTCGATCTCCTCTAAAGAAGAAATTCATGCACCATGCATCCCATTAGTTACATCATATCAGACAATCATAACTACGAACATGTCGTTAATTACTCTTCAGCAGCAAATTAATAAACCATCGTCAATTAATTAATACACATTTTGAAAAGCAAAAATATATATACACAGAACCTTTTTCTTTTATAAATCCGGTTACAAAGCCAGAAATCAATTAACACAAATGACCACTTATCAAAACAAAAGAAGAAGAAACATAGTAAAAGAAACCCAGCATGTCATGCATACATTTTCACCCTACCCTTTACCCATAAACCAGAACCTCAATTAAGCACGATGGAATTAATACATATATTACTCGATCACAAAAGCACAACAAAAATTATGGAATCCCTTTATCCATGCACACTCACCTTACATCAAAACACCACCCACCAAACCCACCACTCCTACAACAACAACGTTATTCACCCACTTCATCGTACACCCTGCAGAAACACCCGCCGGCAAGGCCTTCCCGTCGCTGTCATCGTTGCCGTCAACAGTGCCATCGTCCGCCGCCGTGGAATTCCCTTTATCAGCCTTCGGCAAACCCTTTCTCGCCAACGCCGGTGACGGCGCCGGCGCCTTGCTGGGAAGCACTAGGTCAAGAGGGAGAAGCACCTTGTCCACCTGGTATATGGCCAACTTGTTGTCGGAGTAAACGGTGCCGGTGACGGAGGCGTTGACGGCGCCGGTGGCCATGCTGACCTGGCTGCCGCCGTAAGTGGTGACGTTAAGTTGCAGCCTCTGAGGGTCATCACCGGCCTGCGTCTGAACCGGGTTCGTGAGGGTATCAAAGTTTGAGATGGAAATGACGGAAGAGAGAGTGTGGAACTGTAAGAGCTCCACCTTCTGTCTATCAGTGAGGGAGTTGAGGAACCCTGCTTTGAGTTTGGAGAAGGCACTGTCTTCGGGTGCAAATAGGGTTAACCCTCCTGAGCTTGAAGTTACGAGCTGTGAGTTGAGTTGGTTTATGAGTTGTGTGGTTTTGAGAAGGCGAGTGAGGACTGAGAACCTTTTGGCTTTTCTTAGGATTTGGACTATGTCAATGGTGGGGCCCTTAGGGATGATGGTGGTGGGTGTGGGGGCCCCACTTGGGGTTACTGGGACAAGAGGGACAGTGTTGAACCCCGGCGCCGGCGCGGTTGCCGGCGGGGAGTGGAGTGCCGGAGACGGCGGGGAGGGTTGGGATAGTGGTGGTGATGGGAGTGATGGTGATGTTGTGGGGGGTTGAATTGGTGAGAGTTGGCCTGAAGTGGTGTAGCATAGTGCTAGTAGTAGAATTGTGGTGGGAATAATGAAAGATTGAGATTCTTGCATGATCCTCATTTCTAGGGTTTTGGCTAGGGTGAATGATAGTGTGTGGGATGTTTTTTTTTAGACTACTATACTGCTTATTTTGGAGTGCTGGGGTGTGAGAGAAGTGGGAGAAGGAGTTACCTTTTATATATTTTGGAGGGTGGAAGGGAATTGAATGATGATATCAATGATTGGAAGGAGCAATGGTTTAGTTGGAAAGATATACCTAGTTGTAAAGAACAAATCTCCTTTGCTTGTCACGGAAAGGTGGTGCATCATATATAGTGTGATATATAAGTGGTGAGGGAGGGGATATTTTTGAACCCAAGGTATGTTAAAGTGTATATGCAAGGGAACTATTAATTTTGCTTTCACATCATTGTTGTAATCAGTTGGATGCACGAGATAAAATATAGGTGGAAAGGGGACGATGAATCTGTATATTGGTTTAGAAGTTCCATCAAGTAGCTAGGGGGAACAAAAACCCAATATGGTAGCAATCTTAAGTGGCGTTGTCTGAGAGAGATTTAGGTAAGGATGGAGGGCCTAATCATATACCTGAATTCTGTCATACTACCTATATCTCTCCATTTGATTATATCATCCCAAAACATAACATAACAATGGTTAGTTTGTAGAATATATTATTCATAAAACAAATTTTATTAACAATTTCTGAGGATAGTATGTTTATTATCACATATTTTTTAGGTGAAGTTTTTGAGGATGTGTATAACTGTATTTGCACCTTAATCTAAAGACTTATAATGAAGTAAAGTTTTTGATGATGTGTATAACCTGTATAAGTGCACCTTCAATTACTTATAAAGATTATTTTTTTTCCTTAACAATTTTGGGCCTATTCTTCACATATATAACAATGGTGTTTTTAATTGGGAGAAGCAATTTTCCTAAAACTATTTAATTTAATGCTACATTACTTGTATTGATTATTTAACATACATAGTTTTTTTTTTAAAAAAATGCATGTCCAACATTATAGACAATTAAAGCGATTCAGAAAAGTTTAGTTTATTGTCAACTTATTATAAAAAAAAAAGTTTATTGTCAACTTCTGAGCCATCAAGTGAAAAGCCTTAATTTTTTCACATTGAATTGATTGATAAAACATTTTGAAATGTTTGCTAATGGTTTTTCTTTGGTGAGTTATCATGATAATTATTTTAAGTATTAATTTCTTTAAGTTTGCGGTTATACCTTATTTTAGTTTATTTTAAAAAATAATTTTTATTATTGACAAAACATAAATAATCTCATGAACTTTATCTAAATTGTAAATGATAATTTATTAACCACGTTTAAGACTTAGCAAATTTACACATCTAATAATTTTTTTGAGTAAACTATATTTTGCTGTACTAAAAGATGCTAGTCTCGTATTAAAAGTGTGGAATTCTTACAAGTACTTGAACTCTCTCAGACTCTAGCGACTAGTTTTTGTGGCATAATTCTTTGATGGTTCTTATATATCACATTTATTAAACTTATTAAAGACACAAGTTTTTAAAGCTTTTACATTTAGTGTCAACGGATTTTGTCTTGTAAAATGTACTTATACATCTTTATGATTATTATTAGATAGTTATACATATTTCCTAGAGTAAGAATATTGATCTATGCAACTCATAGACGAGGGGGTGGAAGAAGATTCCGAGCGGAGCATATAACTGAACAGCACAAAACTAAGCAAAAGCAAGCAGATATTCCTTTTATCTTTGACAATAAAACAATCACATATTCTTTCGCTTGATGACAAAACAAGAACAGAGCAAAGGTTCACATAACTCACAAACACCACTTTTCCTACTCAATACACAGGTCAAGAAGAAAACAACAAAAACAGAACTCCACAACAGTTGCGTGCTAGTCCTCAAAACATATTAGAAACTTTGGAGAAATGGATGTTCTTCAACTCGACATTGTAGCTGCTGCTGCAAGAAGAGCAACTCCAAAGGACACCAAGGTTGTCCCTTGAGTACTAACCAAACTCATGGCACCAGAACTGTCCTTGGCTGCCTGAGCCTGGTCATCATCTTCTGCTGAAGCGTTCTCCTTATCAGCTTTAGGAGCTTTAGCCACAGCGGGTGCTGGAGCTATAGGCTTAGGCTTAGAGAAGTCCAAAGGAATGAGCACCTTGTCCACATGATATATGGCAAGTGTCTTATCAGTGTACACAATGCCTGTGAGTGTGGTATTCACCACCCCAGTTGAAATGTTTACACTGTTACCATACGCTGTCACGTTTAACTGATACCCTGTGGGGCTGTCACTGGCCAATGTGAGCACAGGGTTGCTCAGAGCATCAAAGTTGGAGCTGGACACATAAACGGGAAGAACATGATACTGAATCAGTGCCTTTTGTTGCCGGTCTCCCAGGGAGTTGAAGTACCCTGCTTTCAGTTCTGAAAATGCTCCATCATCTGGTGCAAGGATGGTTAAGCCTCCGTTTTTCGAGGTCACAAGTTGTGCATTCACTTGGTTGATGATTTGGGTTGTTTTCAGCAACCGGATTAGAGTGTTGAATGACTTGGCCTTCCTTAGGATCTTCACAATGTCTTGGCTTCCAGAAGAATCAACACCTGAAGATGGTGACTGGGGTAATGAAGGGACTAAAGGTTTTGCCGGCGCTGGAGCCGGTGTGGCAGGGGCAGGTTTTGCTGGGGCTTTAGGGGCTGCAGCTGGTGACTGAGCTAAAGTGGTGATTGAGAAAATGGTGGTGAGTAGAAGGAAGGAGAAGAAGAGAGTTTGCTTCATATTCTTGTTGGTAATTGAAGGCTGTAGATTGCTTTGCCGCTAAATTGCAAATGAATTGGAAGTTGCTATTGCAATGAATATTTTGATGTGTGGAAGCTGGAATGGAGGAGGGTGCTTATATAGTCGCCAAGTGAATGGTGATTAGGTACAAAGGTTTAGTTGTAAAATAACATATGGTTGTATTTTGTGGGGATACCATTTCTCCATCTGTTAGGAAGATTAAGGTGGTATATCAATGCAGATAAAGTTGATGGAGAAGTGGATTTGGCTGCTGTATTGTTTGTTCTTTTGCTTGAAATGCAGGGAAAATTGAATGAGAAAAGAGATCTCAATTGGTTGTGCTTGTGCGTGAGCTGATGAAAGATGCACACTAGTGCAGAAAAAGGAAGCGCCCTCTATTATCATTCGGGTAAGCAGATGTGAAATCAAATCAATCACAGTTAAAGCAAGCTGTAGTGACTGTTAAAGCCTTTTTTTTTTTATCATTTGTTTAATTAATCATAAAAAAAGCCAGGTTGGAAAAACTAATAAATGCCTCACTTCTCCCTATCGAATAATTAAACATAACAGAAGTCAATTTATTGTAGCAGTCTGGGAGATAAGCAAACAATATCAAAGCCCGGTTCGTTAATGATAATGTTCTATTATGGTTTATATACTTTCTTCCTTCTTAACAATTCATCAACACAACACTGGTTTCTGAGCTTCAAGTACATATGAAATAAATACAAGGGAAAAAAATATTATTTTGCTTTCAAGTTTCAACTAAATAGAACATGCAAAAAAATCTTCTATTCATAGGGAAAGATCTAGAGATGTTAAAAGAGAGATTGTTTTCTATTTGTTACCTTTGCTTTACTAATTTCTCTTCTTGTGATCTCTATACAAACAAGTTGAGTTATGCTTAGAAGAAAGACTCAAGTGAAATAATTCATTGCAGTGTTCATTTGGTTGAAGAATACCTCTGGACACCCCGAGAACAAAACTATTTTGAAACCCGTATGGTCAATTCCAAATGGGATTCCTACTCTGTCCAAGTCAATTCCAGAAGAAAGATCATCAAGGAAGAAAAGGATCCTCTTCTGTTTCTTTATCCTTTCACACAGAAGTTTAGCTCTTTCAATCACAATCTCCTCACCAAATTTAAATCTAAATTGTTCCCAAGCTAGCACTCCCTGAATCTGCTTCATGTCTGGCTTTTCTGTAACAATTGCCATCACAGTAAGATCAAACAAGTTATCTCTCATTACTCTTGACATTTCCTCAATTCGATTGTTTGTGCACGAAGTGGTTGATCCATGAACCCATGACCCCAACCCATGTTAATGTTTGGATTTGTAAGAGCTTCCATAGTGTCTTCCAGAGCCCAGTTTATCAATCCGGAGACATCATAACAATTGGAAATTATTGCTTGCTTTAGATGTAAGAAACACGCGAGAGGTACAAAACAATCCACATTTTGCTATTGCTGAGTGGTTCCTCTAATTGGGATTCCAAGTTGTGCTTGTCACTGAGAGGATATGTTTGCTTCTTAAAAGTTTTAGTAATTGCAAGAGCAGCCCCCATTGAATAATAATATCTGCTTCCCTGATTTGGTATGCTGTGAAGAACCAACTATCCTAAAAGTTAAGTGGGGGTTATACTGAAACAAATTAAGTTTGGTTTATAGAAGGGCTTGAAGAATTAAACTGAAACCAATAGCAGAAGCTGCAGGCGGAGGGATACATCATTTAACATTTGAGAGAAAAATAATGGTTAATTATTGTCACAAACTTCATGAGCTATGTATGTTACAGCCGCGTAAGAAGACTTGCTAGGAAGTGCCAAATATTAGGTGGCTTCATTGCTTAGGAAGCATGCACTTAAAAAAGAAAAATGTTCGCAAAATAGAATCTTCTGACACACTCTTTCTAATATATGTAAATATAAATTGGAGAGCATATGAAGTGTGTATATGAATGGGTACCGGCCACACTTTCTCCTCTGTGTTCATTCTTGCACGAGGAGGAGGGTCAGAAAGATATTCTCTGATAAATTCCTCTAAACATACATTTTCTTATTAGTTAAAATTTATTAAAAATTAATATAATATAATATAAGATCCATTAACTTTTATAATTTTCAAGAAATTTTAACTGATAAAAGAAATATGTAAAAGAATATGTTACTAACATTTTTTTTTATATTTAACATAATCAAACATTAATTATATCATAATAACACATTGATTTTGTCAATCATACAAAAAAGAATAATTAAAAATGGGAACTATTGAACACCTAATGGAACAACATTATTCTAATTTAACTAATCATTTTAAAATCAAGTCTTACAATTACATTAAATATGGAGAGCTTTACATAATATGGCACTAGAGAGGAACAAATAAAAAAAAAGGCTTAAAACAATAAAACCAATAAACAAAAGAGTGAAGAAGTTGCCAGGAAATGACCCATTGGCTAATTAAACAGCATTGCTAGGAAGTATCCAGATGCCTCAGTTGTTATAACTCGTGAAGCTGTCACTGCCAGGCAAGGATTTAAAATTAATACTAGTTTTACCCTACATTACCTGCATGTAAGCTTCTGCAATTTAATATTCCAGATTTTGAAAACCGAAACCGAAGGGCAAGTTCATTGCTTGGAATATTAGATATTCCCTTTTCATGTTTTAGATGCCTCATGAATGGTGATTAATTTTTACATAACTCTTCTGCTCTTTTTGAACCAAAATTATTGATGTTTTAGTTTTTTTTCCAAAATAATTGATGAGTAAATATCTTCATTAAATATCCCAGAAGTACCAACTCTAGTAGGAAGGACGACTTATTTTTATGCATCTATGTCACAAGTTATTACTCAAAATAAACTCTAGGACAACTAACTCGCCTCGATAACAGCGAGTCACTAGAATGATGCCTAACTCACTCCGCAGTCGAGAAGATGAAATGATTGGAGGTACAGTATCAAATACTACCCTAATGACTTGGTTACAGGGCTTGATTTGATATGACTCATAACTCTGAAATTTAAGTTAATTTTAATTAAAAATAATTATAATTTTTATATTTTATAGTTATTTTTAATAAAATAATGAAAAAATTAATAATTTTTTAGTTTTTTATTAGTAAGAGTTAACAGAAGAATATTTCAAATACTCTAAAGGAAAATTTATGCAAAAATGAAAAAAAACCTTGAATTTTTTTTTAAAAATTAGACAACTTGTGTAGCGCACTATACTGACTTAGCGTGTGCTCACTTAGCGACCAACACATGCTTAGCGAAAGGAGATTCACGAGAAAGTCCAAGGTCACGTTTAGCGCAAATACCGCACTAAGCGCGCGATTAAATCGTTATTCTCGCTAAGTCCAGTAATACATGTTTAGCGTGAAGTCGGCATGAAAAGTAAACTATCTTAGGCCTACAAAAAAGAATAAAAAATAGAAAGGAAAGACATACCTATACAACGACGAGAGACTTGAAACTGAGAGCTCTCTAATAAATAAATCAAAACTCTGTAATGAATAAATCATAAGCCTAATTATCTCAAATAGGAGAAATTTCCCTTTTATATCCATTATTCCATTTTCTTCCTTTATCTAGTCATTCTCTTCTTCTAATGAAAGACTAAACCCTATTGTTGGAGGGAGAATCAACTTTTGTAATATAATTTTTTCTTATTCTTATTATCTATATTACTTTTCTCTGTCTAATTATTTTTTGATGGTCTGACCATTCATATAGTGTTTTAAGAGATAATGCATTAAAAAATTTGTTAATTTATTAATACATGAACAACTTGTTTAATAAAAATTTAATACGTCAACATTTACAATTTATTAAATTTGTTGAAATAAATTTAATAAAATAAGCTAACAATACTTAATCACACAACGCAACTACATATCCGGCAGAAAACTGCACTCTGCACTGAATCCTATCCTAAATTCATAATAAAACAATTTTTTTATAAGAATTGTAATATATGAGGATTTTATAATGTTAAACACTTTATTAATACTTTTTATTTTTTATTATATTATAAATCTTATAATATCTATTTTTTTTTCTCATCAGGTAATGACATTCTAAGGGTTTTTTTTTTTTTTTTCCTTATAAGAGAAACTCGGTGAGAAAGTCTAAATAAAACAAATCCAGAAAGTTTCAACTTAAACCCCCCAACGTTCACGGGCTAGTCCACAGAATATTCTTGCTGGGTTTTCATTTTGTGGGACAACACTGATGCAATCCTACCCCGCAAGGGCATTGGCTAGAAGACTCCAAGTAGATTGGGCTAGAGATCCAAGGAAAGGCCCTAGGGTTCTCATGAGCCTTAGGGTAGATTTCGAGCCCATGGGCTAAGTATGAGCCCGCTTATCTTTGTAAATATTAGAATAGGTTTTTCCTTCGTCTAGGCCTTGTATTTTGGCCATTCTAGTAGTATAGGGTTTTAGCCTTGTATTTCGGGGCATTTTGAGTTGTCTTTGTAATAAGGACTTTTTTTTGTTATTTTCATGTTTTTTCTCATGGGGGTGAGCTTAGCTATTATAGGGGGTGTGTAGCTAAGCTCTAGCTTCTCATCTCAAGGAGGTGAGCTTAGCTATTAGAGAGGTATGTGTAGCTAAGCTTTAGCTTCTTTAGGAATCTTCTTAAGGAAGCTTCTCAAGGAGGTGAGCTTAGTTATGAGAGGGGTGTGTGTAGCTAAGCTCTAGCTTCTCAAGGAAGTTTTCTCAAAGAAGCTTCTCAAGGAAGTTTTCTCAAGAAAGCTTCTCAAGGAAGCTACCTAGTCTATAAATAGAAGCATGTGTAACACTTGTTGTAACTTTGATGAATGAGAGTCTTGTGAGACACAACTCAAAGTTCAACTTCTCTCCCTTTTTCTTCCTTCAATTTCGTGCTCCCCCCTCTCTCTTTCTCTCCCTCTTTCTTTTCCTCCATTGAAGCATTCTTCCAAGCTTCTTATCCAAGGCTCATCTTGGTGGTGAAGCTCTTTTTTTCCATGGCTTATTCCTTAATGGATGGCGCCTCCTCTCACCTCTTCTCCTTTGTCTTCCGCTGCATCTCCATGGTGAAAAATCACCATTGAAGGACCTCATTGAAGCTCAAAGATCCAGCCTCCATAGAAGCTCCACAAGCAAGCTTCCATCAAGTGGTAATCAGAGCACAAGAGCTTCAAGTAGGTGCTCCTTAAACCTCCATTAATTTTTTTTCTTTACCTTCTCTTCCATTGTTGTTTCTTCATTTTTTCTCCATGTATCTCCTCACATGTCTTGTTCTAAATGTTGTTAACATGATTCTTTAGAGTTTCCACCGATTAAACTTGCTATAGAAGTTAGATTTGATTTTCTATGGTTCAAATTTCTTGTTCTTAGTTCTTGAACCATGAATTGTGTTGAGTTTAGGTTCCTTTGAGTTTTGTCTTGTTATTTTTTGTGGCTGAAACCTAAACCATAAAATTCTTACAAAAATATTAAAGTGGAAGAAAACCTCAAAAATCTAGAGTGACTTGTTCACCTATTGTAGTTTTGTCATAGAAGTCATGTCTAGTCATGAAACTTGTCACATAAGATTTCTTATGTTGTGCTGAATTTTATTTTCTTGTTTCTTTGTCTAACTCATTTGTTCATGAGTGTATGAAATTCTTTTAGCCTATTATTTGATTTGAGTCAAATCTTTCATGTTAATTAGTCCTTAACATGTTCATGCAAAATTCTTAGAGAGTCTTTGATTGTGAACCTTTTCTTGAACTTTTAGGTTTCTTTATGATTGTGTCTATTGTGAATTTGAGTTTTGGTGATTGAATTGCTGGCTGAAATGTTGATCCTAAGTGAATATTGAACTCCGAAAACTGTGGTAAACAATCCTAGTGAGTTCAACATACATAGGAAGGTTGAAAGTAAGCCCAAGGCAATCAATATACCATGCTTAAAGAAACAAATCGCTGGTGCTGGCAGCTTGGACATACAAACTTGTAAAAATTACTGAGAATTGGTTACTTCGAATTTTGAGCTGAAATTTTTACTGAATTTTCTAGACATCTGGAAAAAAGTTATAAAAAAAGAAACAAGTGATTTGGATAAAAGGAAAAAATACGAAAAATCGCACAATTTGGCAGGAAAATCAGTATCCAGAAAAAAAAAGGTGAAAGGGAAGGGTGCTTGTTGTTTTGGCTCAAAATTTATTCTATAATTGGAAATTTCAATTCAAAATTAGTGTGAAGACAAGTGCCAAAGCTAGAGTTTTGTTGAGTCTTTTTTTTTTTCAGTTTTTTTACTCTACTCTAGAGCCATTCTAAGTTTCTCTTTGACTCCTAGCTTGCTTCTATGTCCTTTTCATTGCTTTAATTGTTGAATAATCCTTGAAAAATTGTCTTGTTAAAAAATCCATTGGTTTAGCTTTCATTTCATTTTTTTTTGTCTTTGGTTATTGCTTGTCTCTTTGTTTCCTTGTTTGTGGGTTGCCATATAGGGAATTGGAAGGAGGATTGGTGCCATCCCTTGAAGAATTTGAGTCCAGAAGCAAGGGGCCAACCACCTTAAGAGCTATTGGACGAAGAAGCACTCCAAATTGAGTGAATCACCAAAGAGAGAACAACCACCAAAATTGAGGACCGTTTTGTAATTTTGTAATTTTCAATTTACTTACCTTTATTGCTTTCAAGTTTTTGTAACAAAAAGGCCTTTCATTGGAAGTGTGTTGGGAGCCTCCAATAGGTTACCAAACTTCCATTTGTGTGTAATAATTTTAGGCAATTTTTACTTAGGATAGTAAGTGTTTTGTTGGGAACCTTGAATGTGGTCATCCAAACACTCTTAGGATTCACCTAGTTTACATTTCTTGCTTACTTTCATAGCTTATTTCTTTTACCTTCCATTGTCAAACCGCCTAGATAGCTTGCATTTTACCAATTAGTTTTTTTACCTTATCTTTCACACCTCTTTTAGTGTTTATTTGGCTAGTTTCAACCATAGTTTCTCTTACCTTTTGTTTTCAAACCTCCAACAAGAAAGAACCACAACTTAGGAACCAACATGAGTCATCATTCATCTAGTGTTAATGGCGAGGGTACTAGTCATAAAGACCCTTTATCTAGAATCTTAAATGAGTTGAGTTCCCTCAAGTTATGGAAAGAAAAACAAGAGAGAAAAGAAAAAGGAAAAAAAAGAGTGGAAGAAATAAGTCAAGATGAAAGAAAGAAAATAAGAGAGGAAGAAAGAAGAAAAATAATGAAAGAAATGAAAAGAGAAAAACATGCTTCCTATAGTAGTCATAACTCTTGCAAGAGCCTAAGTGAAGAACTTCGTGACTATTACGAAGGAAGGCATAGGTCACATCTTAGACCTCACTCCCATAGAAGAGAAAAGGAAAGAAAGCCTCAAGAGGCTAACATTAACCTCTCATACTTCCATGGGAAGGACAATGTAGAGGCTAACTTAGATTGGGAAATAAGGGTAGAGCAACAACTTAAAAAGAAGTCTACTTCAAAATCTTATGGCTCTCACTCTTATCCAAAGAAAGACCAAGGTCAAGGCATCTTAGGGGTGACACCTTCTAAGCCCAAAGATGATAAGGGGAAGGCAATAGAAATGCAAGCCCCTAAGGCTAGTATGCAAGAGAAAACTAGCTCTATAAAGTGCTTTAAATGTCTTGGAAGAGGACACATTACTTCTCAATGCCCCACCACAAAAACCATGATTATGAGGGGCCAAGACATTTATAGTAGCCAAGATGAGGCTACTACTTCACCTTCCTCTAGTGAAAGTGAAGAAGCAAAAGGGGAAGAATCTAGTGAAGAAATCTACCCCCAAGAAGATGGACAACCATTAGTGGTTAAAGAGAAGTGTAAGGAGGTAAGTGTCTCCTCCAAGAGGTTAGCTAAGAAGGAAACTCATTTTACAATAAAGACAAACATTAAAGAAACTTTCCCTCTTAGACAACCTCCACATTTTCTCTTTTGTAAAAAGACACTTGCTAGCATTGCAACACCTCTTGGGCTTGAGTTTATTCCTCAAGTAAAGAAGTTGTTGGATGAGGGTTTGGTTCGCAAGAGCTTAAATCCTTGTGCTTTTTTGGTGCCCAAAATAGGTATTATTAGGCACCAAGTCCCTAAAATAGGTGGTATGATGAATGTTTTGAGTGGTGCAACCCTCTTTTGTAAAATCACTCGTACACCTAACATCTTCATGGTGTGTGTACATAGGGACCCATTAGGTAGGTTTGTTCTTATTTTTAGTTTCAATACAAACTTAGGTACTCATATGGGACACCTTAGGTTTGTTATACTTTTTGGTAGGAATAATCAATATGAAAATACAGAAAAAGGTATGTTTTATTGCGTTACTTTTCTTAATTTTTCAAATAGTGATCAACGTGTTCCCATGAACCCTAAGAGAATAAAGGTCATTCCTGAGTGGCTCACTCCACCAAGTATAAGAAAAATTTGGGGCTTCCATGACTTAACAAACTTTTACAAAAGGTTTGTCCCATATTTTTCTATACTTGTAGCACCACTCATTGAGTTGATGAGAAACCATGTTCCTTCATGGGAAGATGCCCAGGAAATGGGTTTTCAGACCCTACCTTACTTCAACATACCAAACACCACTAATACATGTGTTTTTGTTCTTTTTACAGGTGTTGAGGGAAGGAGCCTAGAGTATGAAGAACCTCGGGATTTGAGGTCAAATCCTTTCCAAGGTGGAGGGAATGATGCAATCCTACCCCGCAAGGGCATTGGCTAGAAGACTCCAAGTAGATTGGGCTAGAGATCCAAGGAAAGGCCCTAGGGTTCTCATGAGCCTTAGGGTAGATTTCGAGCCCATGGGCTAAGTATGAGCCCGCTTATCTTTGTAAATATTAGAATAGGTTTTTCCTTCGTCTAGGCCTTGTATTTTGGCCATTCTAGTAGTATAGGGTTTTAGCCTTGTATTTCGGGGCATTTTGAGTTGTCTTTGTAATAAGGACTTTTTTTTGTTATTTTCATGTTTTTTCTCATGGGGGTGAGCTTAGCTATTATAGGGGGTGTGTAGCTAAGCTCTAGCTTCTCATCTCAAGGAGGTGAGCTTAGCTATTAGAGAGGTATGTGTAGCTAAGCTTTAGCTTCTTTAGGAATCTTCTTAAGGAAGCTTCTCAAGGAGGTGAGCTTAGTTATGAGAGGGGTGTGTGTAGCTAAGCTCTAGCTTCTCAAGGAAGTTTTCTCAAAGAAGCTTCTCAAGGAAGTTTTCTCAAGAAAGCTTCTCAAGGAAGCTACCTAGTCTATAAATAGAAGCATGTGTAACACTTGTTGTAACTTTGATGAATGAGAGTCTTGTGAGACACAACTCAAAGTTCAACTTCTCTCCCTTTTTCTTCCTTCAATTTCGTGCTCCCCCCTCTCTCTTTCTCTCCCTCTTTCTTTTCCTCCATTGAAGCATTCTTCCAAGCTTCTTATCCAAGGCTCATCTTGGTGGTGAAGCTCTTTTTTTCCATGGCTTATTCCTTAATGGATGGCGCCTCCTCTCACCTCTTCTCCTTTGTCTTCCGCTGCATCTCCATGGTGAAAAATCACCATTGAAGGACCTCATTGAAGCTCAAAGATCCAGCCTCCATAGAAGCTCCACAAGCAAGCTTCCATCAAACACTTCTTGACTCTCAGCTACCAACAAAATCTTACAACCTTTGTGATCATTTCCAAACGGAATTCCTATCAGGGATGATAAGGATCTTCTCCTTCATCTTTATCCTCTCACACAAACGCGTAGCCCTTCTCATGGAGTTGCAAGTCTGGCTTTTTCATCACACTTGCCATCACAACCTCATCAAACAGCTTGTCCCTCTGAATTCTCCTGGTGATTTTCTTCACCACGTTGCGCTTTCTCTCATTACTTGATCCATACACCCCTAGAATGTTGATATGTGGTTGCTCCAGAGCCATCATTATTTGATCCAAAATTGAGCTCATGGGTTCAGAGACCTCACAGCCATTCAAAGAGCCTGCTTGTAGTGTTTAGATACCGCACTGATTCCACCAAGTTGCAACTCCTGAGGCTCTTCACATTCGTCCTTTGCCCCATCTTGCCTTTTGTGGCACTCGTCCATTCTGCAATTGCTGCGAAACATGAGACATAGTTGTCGGGTAATTGGGTATTCCTCAAACTTTCTGGTAATGGAAACAATAGCTCCCATTTTTTTCTTTTATGATATTCCTTAGTCTTCTTCTGAAACTGAAAACAAACACGGTATCAGAAACTAATCCATTAGGAAAACGGAACAGTAAATTGAAGTTTTAAGATTTTAAGTCAACACTTATAATTTCTCTGTTATCTCTTTTCTTATTACATCATATCATCTAATTATATCTACACATTTTTTCTTGTCTTCTCTTTTTCTTCCTAAGTTTCAACTAGCATGACAGTATCAATGTATCATTTGACTAAATTTTTTTTTTCTCTTTTTCTTCCTAAGTTTCAACTAGCATGACATTATCAATGCATAACTTGACTATGATTACCTTTTGTGCACAGATCGATGGACTCTTATGTTTTTTCTGGCAGCTACTTCATCAGTTCCAGTTTTTTTTTATAGAAGTGCTTGTTTCTCCCCTTCTTGATTTGGTGTGGATATGAAGGTTGAAGTACCGAGAGTGGAAGAAACGAAGAAAAGGCACAAAAGCAATAAAGAAAAGAGGGAAATTGCCATGAAATATCTGAATGACTCTGTAGTTGACTCATGAAAAAAAGACATTTAATAATTATTTTTTAGATAAAGTGTAATTTATCTATTAAAATTTTGATTATTATGTAGTAATATGTAATGATAGATAAGATGAAATGGAACGCAATAAATTAAAAATTTATACTATTTATATAATATTTTATGACAAAATAACACACTGTTCTGCCCCCATTTTATTCGACACTATGTAATTTTAATATATATAATAAGTAATTTTATAAATAAATAAATATTATAATTATTTTGTTGGTAATTAAAGAGAGATTGCTTTGTTGCTAAATTGCAAATGAATATTAGAAGCTATTATTGCAAAAAAATGTTTTGATGCATGGAAGGTGTAATGGGGGAGGGTGCTTAATTATATAGATGCCAAATTGCCAAGTGAAAGGTAATTAGGTACAAGGTTTAGTAGTAAAATAACTTATGGTTTGTATTTTGTGGGGGATATCTTTTCTCCATCTGTTGGGAAGATGAAGGTGGTGTATCAACTATATATCAAGGCAGATAAAGTTGATTGAGAAGTAGATTTGGCTGTATCAGTATGGTTTGGCCTTTTGATTGGAAGTGCAGGGAAATTTTGATGAGAAGTGAGATCTCAATTGGTTGTGTGCTGATAAAAGATGCACACTAGTGCAGAAAAAGGAATTAAGTACCCCCTAAATCATTGTTAAACAAGTCTCTAAGACTAAGAGGGCTAAATTTGTAAGGAACTAAGGAAGTTATATTGAAAAAAAATAAGTTGGGTTTAGAAGGGCTAGAAGAATTAAAATATGAAACCAATAGCAGAAAGAAACACGCATAAAGCAGAAGCTGATATACCCCAATGGTTGAAAGGAAAATAGAGTTCACCTGTTTAGTTAAGTTTATTTAAAAATACTTCTAAAAAAAATAACATAAGTTTTTTTTATAAATACTTCTCAAAATTTCCCTGCATTTCCAATCAACTTCATGTGCTATGCATGTTACAACCGAGCAGGAAGACAGAAACACCAAATGTTAGGTGGCTTCATTGCTTAGGAAGATTAGATGCAAATATAAATTGGAGACGCGTGCATGCGCCACCCATCGTATGTACATTTTTAACATATTATGATGGCCATCATACTTTCGGTCTCCTACAAAAGAAAAAAAATATCAAGAAGGAAGTGTGTGCTCAAAATAAGGTGCAAAAACCATTATAGAAAGAATTCCCTCGTTTGAACTTGGGAATTTAAAAGAAAAGAGCATGTGATCCTTGCCATTAACAAATATATTTAATAAATAATATTACTTGATATTTTTTTTTCTTTTGAATTTAGCAAATCTATCCAACCAAGATATGTATTCTTGTTTCCCATTCTATTTCCATATCTTGATGGACGGTGACGAATTTTTCATCAATTCTTCTATACAATTTTTTTTTCATGTTTTAATTCAGTTTATATTACTAATACTCTTGTGTCTTGTATTTTTTTTATCATTTAACATAATGCATATTTTTAAAAAAATAATAATTGTAAAAAGTATTAATAAAGATAAAATATAGTTATTATAAATAATTAAAATATTTAAATAAAATACTTGCAAACGACTATGTAATTAGAAAAAATAATTGATGTGTTTTTTCAAAATATAAATATTTTAAGATAAATTAAAATATTTAAAAAGACATTAAAGTAAATATATTTTATTTTTATTATATAACTAGAATGGATGATCCGTGCATGCCACCGATAAATATTATTTATGAATATTTTAAAAATATTTCAAATATATTCATATTTTCTTAAATTTATTTTAAAAATTATTTATAATTAAAGTATATAATTTTTAATAATCAATTTGTAGGTATACATGATATAACATCTTTGATTATATCTGTTGGATTATGGTTTTTTTTAAACCTCTGGTTCATGATTGAAAAATAATTTTAACTAGATATAATCGAAAGATAAATAAAGTTTAATAAAAAGTTATTTTCATAAAAAAAATCAAATTTGAATAACATAACCTTAATTTCGACGTATTCAACCATTAAAGAAATTGGTAAACTATGATTTTGAAAATACAATGAATTGAGTTAATATTTCTTTTCATTTTATTGCGAGATTAAATCATTAAAGTTTCATTAATTTTAACAAGAAAAAAAGAAGGAAGCGGTGAGACGAAGACGAGTGGCACCTCAGGCGTCAGCTTCTTCCTTTTCATACTGTTCTACTTTTACCAAATAAGAGAAACAAAAAACAAATCCACACACTCCATTTTCGTTTCCTTTCCATTTCTCCGTTCCCCTTGGAACGTTTTCTCTCTGTGTGTCTCGCTAGGGCAAAAACCATGAACATCTTCAGGCTCGCCGGTGATATGACCCATCTTCTCAGCATTCTCGTCCTCCTCCTCAAAATCTACGCCACCAAATCATGCTCAGGTCTCTTCACTCTTCATTCTCTCTCTCTCTCTCTCTCTCTCTCTTTCTCTTTTCTCGCGGTTCCCCCAAAATTGGGGCTATTTTTTCAATTCTATTTCCCAAATTTTCATTCTCGAGTGTCACTCCGTCACTCACATTCCTCCGCCAAACAAAATTCCCTATGTTTGATTTCCATCATTTCATCGATTGATTCTAACTGTTTATTTTCAGGGATTTCTCGCAAGACTCAAGAGCTCTACGCGATTGTGTTCGTGGCACGCTATTTGGATCTGTTCACGGACTTCATCTCCGTTTACAACACCTTCATGAAGGTGGTGTTCATTGCCAGCTCCTTAGCCATTGTTTGGTGCATGCGTTTTCACCCCATGGTCAGGAGAAGTTACGATAGGGAACTCGACACTTTTCGCCATTATTTCCTTGTTGGGGCAAGCTTTGCTTTGGCACTCATCTTGCATGAAAAGTTCACTGTTCAAGAGGTCCCTTGCTTTTTTAACTCACTCCCCTTTTTGCACTTCTTATTCTCTGCTTTCTAGTTAGCTTGGTTTTAGTTTCTAATGATTCATATCTTGAATCATATCTTCCTTTTTAAGAGTTTTGCATTGTGAATGTGTTATGTAAGTAATGTTGTACCGGCATAGATTGACTTTTTGGTTATGCATTAGCATGTTGTCTTCTTCTGTATTTTAGTTGTGGGGTTTTATTGTTTTTCATTTGTATTGAGTTTCTGATTTCTGATTGTTAATCATTGTGCATTTCTTCAAATTTTTACTTCTTTAAAAGAAAGCTTCATTAGATTGTATTCAACTCAAGGTTTCAATATTTCATTGAAGAGTGTTTAATTTTGTCAAATTATTGAATCTGATGGTATTGCCAAACTTCTCTGAACAGTAGTGTATCCATTTAAATTTTCTGGCGTGAAAAATCATGTTTATGTTTTCAAATGCTGCTCTTACACAAAACAGGAGGAAAAATAAAACTTTTAAGATCAAAGTTCTCAAGTGTTTCTTCATGTGGAATCTCCGTGAGATTGATTGGTGGGTTACAGTTTAGTTTATATGAGTTTCATTGAACAGGTACTTTTGAGTAAGATTTTTATGGTCCATATGATGTGGCATAGCTCTTAAGCTAATGAACCAATGCAAGCTCTGTGAACATATTCTTCTAATTGTGTTATTGATAATAACATGTTTTTCTTAGCGGGTATATCAATTGATTCTTTGAAGGGATCTGTGTCATGTGACTCATGTTGGCTTTTATTTCAGAGTGATGCTAAGTGCTAACAGCTAAGGAATGTAGTTCTTCCCTATATAGTTTATCTTCTGTTTTACCATTTGACTCATGTCATATAGAACCTCTATAAATGATAAAGCACCTCATAACTCTATTTTTTAAGTCTCAAATTTTAGGAGCCTGTTGTATTTTAATCCTAGAAACTGGATCATTTATGCTTTCTAACATAAATTTCAGTAGTTGAATTTACCAATAGTTCAGTACTTTGTCAATTGTCAATTTGTCATACATTATTGGAATGAATACTTCCAATTTTTTTTCCAAGATAAGAAGCTGAAGTAAATTATATTATGGCCTGATGATTTTGTAAGTTTATTAACAACTAGTTGTTATGTTATCTAGAAACCCATCTAGTGCTAAATCTATTGTTTGGCTGCCTCTCTTCCTGATTGGCCAAATAATGTAATTGGTTTCTGAATGCTCTTCAGATTTTAGGTGGAAATATAAAAAAAGTTATGTTAGGGACCCATTTGGTATCATGCTTGAAAGGATGACCAAGTTTGGTACTATATTGAAGCCAACTCTTGGAGAAAAAGATACATTGTTGATACTTGATAGTTTGAAAAATGCAATGCATGCATGTCTTATGGCTCTGATACATGGTTAACTGGGAAAGGCTAAAAGTCATAAAATGGTAAGATAGGCTGCTGCTTATTGTGTTATAAAACTTCTGGGAATATGTATTTCCTTATGGAATCTGCAAAATGTGTAACTGGCCTTTCCCATTATTTTTCAGGTTAATATTGCAAAAGATAAAGCAAATACATGACATGGTTTCATATGTTCTTCCTGTCCAAACATACATCGCTTATCCTTATTGATTGCCAATCTGAAAATTGTTGTTTGCATTACATGTTACCTTTATGATAATTCTGTTACACATTGTAACATCATGAATAGTTGATGGTAAGTCAATCTGTTACAGATTTTCTGGGCATTTTCAATATACTTGGAGGCAGTTGCAATATTACCCCAGTTGGTTTTGTTGCAAAGGAGTGGAAATGTGGACAATTTGACTGGGCAATACATATTCTTTCTTGGGTATGCACGCTTTTGTTGAGTTCTCTTTTAAAGATCTGCCTTTATGTTTTGGTTGCTTACTTGCTTACAATGGTATCTTCTAGTGACAATGGTATACTAATATTTGCCATCTTGAAATAGCTAAGAAATTAAACTCCTTGAAAGTGATGTATTATAGATTAGCTCCATATGTATATATTTGCCTGAACTTTTTTGTGGTACCTGATTTGCAAATCTTGATGTTTATTGGGTTGAATTGGACTCTTCTGCTTATGTATTTCCTACTTTGTCTCCTGTCTTGATGTTTGCACAATTACTTGAGGATTTAGTAAGTTGTACAGACATTTCAATTTGAACTTGTCTCAGAATGTATAAGAGTAAGCTCTTATAGAATGTACTGATTATTATGATAGAAGATGTGCTGATTATTTTTAAAATGCAGTGCATATCGTGCATTTTACATCCTGAACTGGATATACCGCTATCTGACTGAGCCACATTTTACTAGATGGATAGGTAATAAAGGCTGAAAATAAAAATTACTTTGAAAGTATATGTCAACCTTAGCAATATTCTGACTTCTATATTGTTTTACTATTACAGCTTGTGTCTCAGGTGTTGTTCAGACAGCTTTGTATGCAGATTTCTTCTACTATTACTTCATCAGGTAACGATATTGTCCGTTTTCCATCTTGTTTTTACTATACTCATAATAAATAGGTAATATAAGGAGCTTTGTTTTGCAGCTGGAAGAACAATTCGAAACTGAAGTTGCCTGCCTGAATTATCTCAAGTTGTTTTGGAATTTAGACCTGTGTGACCAGTCACCGCTAAATTTTACAGAGCGTCGTGGTTTGGATGATGTTAGTTTTGAGAGTAACGAGACAAGGCTAACTCCTCTCCCTGTTCATGAGTGGGGTAAGTAAGTTTTGTTTTTAAGGTTCAAGGGTAAACAGGTTTTAACTTCTGATGAATATAACCGTCTCGTGGGTTAAAATGCAAATGTTATGTGATGATGTTTTGTATATTCACGTCTCCATTGCATATTATTGTATAGTTTGTAGTGTAAGGTAGCTGATTTTGGTTATGATACGAATGATCCCTAGCTTAGGTATGATTACACTGTAAAATTATACCATTTCTTCTTTTGGCAGAGGTGACTAAATGCAAATTCTGTCGGAATACCGTAACTTGATTGCTATTTCTATTTATAATCGCAAATTATGTTAATTGGACATAATGTCTTTTGACCTTCGATGAGAAATTCTTAGGTAGGCCGTAATTGGTTGCAGTAAATTGTGATCTTAATCGAAAATCATTATATTTTCACTTTTTATTCAAATATTTGGGGGGAGTTTATAATAGATTTGTGATAAGAGTTTTAAAAATTTATTTGTTAGAAATTTAATGAAATTTTGATAAAATTTGAAGGGAAAAAATTGCAAAAGATAAGATTGGAGTTTGAAGAATGAATTTTTTATATATATATTTTTAATTTTTTTATGTTTTATTATAATAAAAGAATAAAATTATATATTTTGGTTAGTAACTTTTAAGAGAAAGAGGTTTAAAATAATTTAATGATTTAATTTGTGAAAAACTTAAATAAAATGACAATTTGGACGAAAGAAAATTGATTGTTTAGCTGCCAGATGTTACATAAAAGTATGCTCTCTTTGATCTTATTTATAACACATGGATTGTTAAGTTAAAATTAGTTAATTTAGGTATTGACATTAAATCTTTCTTTAATTGTAATATTTTTTAAATTTGTCCTTAATATTAATGAGAATTTATTTATCTTCTTCAATAAGGAAAAGTGACATTTCAAAGTAGCGTTTAATTATAGATTGAAATAATTAATGGTATTTTAGTCAAAAAGAATAATTAATACATAAGAGAGGCGAAATAAAATCTTATAATAAAGGACTAAAAACTTGTTGACTATGACTATAAGGTTATGTATAACTTATCAGTCAATAAATTTAAATTTGTAGACTTTTATATGGGTAATTATAATAACAATCATACTTATGATTTTATGGAAATCGAATTTATGTTGATTTTCACAAATTCAGCATGGGTGCTAATTGAGCTTCCCCACAAGCTCATGTGTATTCTTATTAAATTCATCATAATAATTTATATATATAAAACGAAGCTTTTGGATTGAACCACTTAACTATGAGCTTGTAAGAATTATATACGCAGCCGCTTAACCATACTAACGACATGGATATGACAAAAAAAAAATACTAACCCCATGGATGAGTTGGAATCAATTCTACAAGGTTGCATGAGGATTATAATTTACAATAGAATGCATTGAGGAATGTTAGTGGTGTTTTCTTTTGATACTTTTTCAAAGATTCCTTTTATGATTGATCAGAATTTATCATAAATTATCAATTTTGGTATATTTTATTTTTTATTTAATATAAATTAGGAGAGATAATTATTATATAAGAAGTAAAATTGATAAAAATGATGATTTTCAATAGTTTTAATCAATCATAAAGAATCTTAGAAAAAGAATATTAGATAGAATTCCATTAACATTTTTCATAATGCATTTTATCATTCTCGATCATTATTAGTCTCATATTTACACAAAAGTATGAATTCTTAAAAAAAAAACGTGAGATTATAAGAAGTTATATGAATGATACATTTGAGACTTATAATGATAAATGAGACTTATAACCATTCATAGGTGATAAAGTTTTAAAGTCACCGGATCACATGCGTGACTTTTAAAAAACTCACAAAAATTGATGGTTTTGATTATGATTATTCATAATAAAATATAATGTTATATGTTTATTTTTTTCATTATCCTAAAAAAACATTCACGCTTTACTCTGTTAGATAGAAATGACAAGAGTAAATTTCGATCATACAATTTTTTTTTATATATACAATAAGTAAAGTAATTTTTAATCCTTTTCTTGAATTAACAATTAAAATCAAGAACGCAAATCAATTGGTTTTAGTTATTCCCTTTCCCATACTTTACATCACCAGTGAATGGTGCCTAATTATTTCATCAACTCATTTATAATTTATTAAATTTATTGAAATAACTTGAACGAAAAGATAATAAAAAAGACATAATTTATTATTGAAAACTTAACCAAACAAACTTCTCTACCTAATAAGAAAAAGTCTAAATAAAATCCACAATCTCAGAAAATAATAGCACAGAGACTTAGCTAGTATGATTCCCTGATATTCTTATTATATCACATGTACCATAAGAAACATATAGATCCAAATTAAAACTTGAATCAGCCCTGAAAAGTTGAAGAAAGCGCAGTTCTGCGACTGTGGAAGTAAACAAGCATCTTGTCTCTTGGGGGCAAGTTGTCCTTGATCACAGGATGGCTAAGAAAATTGGTGATCCATGCAGTGATGGCTGGAAATTTCAATGGGTCAATTATCTGTATCGATCCAACTTCCTCCCAAATAGGAAGCCAGTAAGAGATCCATCCAAGTGCAATGTCAAGGTATCCTATATTCTCCCCTCCAAAATATTTCTTCCCCTTAATCTCTTCTTCTATCTTCTCTATTGCTTCTCTGGCTACTTTCACAGCGTTTTGCTGCTCATCCCCGCTGCTATACATACCAATCCATGCTGCATCTAAAAGCTGTTATACACACACAACCTCAATTGGAATCTATAGCTTTGTTTTTAGGAGGTGTTTGATAGTAGAGAAACTTTTTATACCCAAAGAAACATAATTTCTTAATAATTATAATAATTCTTAAAAAATTGTAAAATACGTTTGATTAATATGAATTATGAGAATTAAAAATATATGTAAAATAAAACTTTTGTTCCACTCGATAAAGTTAAATTCCTATCTCTTTCTTAAAGATGTTTTTTTTAAAAAAATGAACTAAGATTAATTTCTAAAAATCATAATTTCGTATGAATCTTTTTTTTTTTATTAATTACATATTAAACATGAAAATAGCTTCTCACTTTAATATTTATGAAAAACTAAAAAAATATCCATCTCCCAAATCCAGGTGCGGAAAACAAAAACTAAAAGGGGATTTAGAAATTACCTTTTGCTCAGCGAAATTAGCCCAAAATCGAGCAAGTGCTCTTTGATAAGGGTCTTGAGGCAACAGTGGATACTGCTTCCATGTTTCATCAACGTATTCAACGATGACGAATGACTCAGCGATGGGTTTGTGGGCATGAACAAGAACCGGAACCTTCTTGTGAACCGGGTTCAACTGGAGAAGGAGACTAGTCTTGTTGAAGATATCTTGTTCTATGTACTCATACTCCACACCCTTCAGTTTCAATGCCCATTCAACCCTTTTGCCAAATGGACTCGCAAAAAAGCTCAACAGCTTCACTTCTTCGCTTCCCATCTTCCTTCCGTGTTTCACCACTTCCTTCTTTTAATAGTGTGTCTGGTGGGTTCTTCTCGTAATTTATGCAAATTATGGGTTCTTCACCGAATGGACTTCGTTTCCAAATTCGCTTCCACCTCTGACTCAAAATGAATATCCAACAACGTGTCATTTTCATACTCTTGTGCAGATGATTCACTTCAAATTATGGGAAAGGGAGTTAAGGCCTTCTGATTTTCAAGTTAGCATGTGAATTAGAACCATGGTTGCATGCATGTACTGTTTCTTGTCTTTTTCCTAATGAAAATACAATAATAAATCTAAAAATATAAAAAAGACAAAAGTCAATATATTATAAATTGTTAATGTTTTTATTTTCTGGAAATAGAAAAATCAAACATATTTTCAGAATTCTAATCTTTTAAAAATAAAAACAATTTTTAGAAAATAAAAAAAATGAAAATCCAGATAAGTTACTTGCATTTATCTTGTGCTGCTTATGTAACAATTTGATGGGATGCGGGGGTTTTAGGTACCTTTTGTGGTATTTGTTTTCAGCTCTCTCTATGTGTAACTTTTTCAATTATTTAGCTCACAAAACATGGTAAAGAGGACTTTTTGACATGTACTGTGAGATGGGTCACTTAGACAACGCAAGAAAGGTATTTGATAAAATGCCCAGAAAAGATATTGCTTCTTGGAATGCAATGATTTCAGGCTTATCTCAGAGCTCAAACCCTTGTGAAGTACTGGAAATATTTTGAAGGGTGCAAATGGAGGGTGTGGAGCCAAGCCAACTCAGTGAGTTATGTTGATTCTTAATTGGAGCAATATGAATTCTTAAAACCCGAACAAAAGCACAGTGCTACACTACACTAACCTCACATGCACAATCCCTCGTAGAAAGAACCGTGCTCTGTAAATCACCTATGACAAGGTAAAGAACATATTAAATCAACACAAGATGAATTTGATTCTTAAACTTAAAAGAAAATATGTTAAAAAGCATGATAAGTTGTTAGAGAGAATAGACTAAATCTACGTATTATTTTTTAATAGTTTAAGGACAAAATTCATGGATATAAAAGTATAAAAACTTTGACCACACAAAATAGTTTTCCCGATCCATAATGTACACAGATTACTGAACATGGGTTTGGATTGGAATATCAGATCTCAATCCAGTTTGCTTACCTACGAATATGCACATTTTCACTCAGTCGTCTTCCTAGTTGATTGTGCTATTGTTCCTAGTGCAATTTGCAAACTCTAATTTAAACATTACTGTGCTTTGAGGAGCCCTCACGCACTTCCCGGACGTTAGTTACATCAAACTCACGAGCTTCACCAAAAATTCGCTAGATAAAGTTGTATAAAATGTAAGTGTAACGCTTGATAAGCGATTTACGGAAATAAACAAGTATATAATGATACAACCAAAAAGGCGTTGTATCGTTATATACTTACTCCCAAAGTATATAAAACCTTTACAATCAGTTAAAGACGTACATGTTACTAGAGTAAATTTAATCAATTCATAATTTGTTTAAGACATCATCTGTGAGAAAAGGATAGCTTCACTGAATTTGATTCCACACACACATGGAGGAACAAATCTAATCCTTGACCAAGTTACGAAAGACGGAAGGCAAGTTGTTCTTGCGATTGTGGTAGTAAACAAGCATCTTATCTCTTGGGGGCAAACTGTCCTTGATCAAAGGGTGGCTGAGAAAATTGGTTATCCATTCAGTAGTGGCTGGAAATTTCAATGGGTCAATTATCTGCATTGATCCAACTTCCTCCCAAACAGGAACCAAGTAAGCAATCCATCCAAGAGCAATGTCAAGGTACCCAATATTGTCTCCTCCAAAAAATTTCTTTCCCTTAATCTCTTCTTCTATTTTCTCCATCATTTCTATGGCTTCCTTCACAGCCTTTTCCTGTTCTTCCCCGCTGGTAGACATTGCTACCCATCCAGCCTTCCCAAGCTATTGTATTATATATAAATATATACAGAGCAAGCATTAATTGGAAAATAATAAGTTGTTGAAAGTGTGGTTTTGTATAAAAAAAAATGGTACAGAATAATGCTATTTTTTAATCAAACATCACATTGCAGTTGCACATTGTGATTGCATATGCATGAAATCTGAACTTCAGTCGAATTTCTTTGGTGTCATAATTTTTTATTCGTTAATGACAGACAGGCACATGGTCTTATGGTTTTAAAAGTTCAGAAAGGAAAAAAAACATCCTCGTTCTCTAAGCAAATACAAATTATTACGAAAAACGGATGCAATATGCCTTTACAAGAATTATCTCGTCAAATGGAATCTCCAAGTTGGTTCAACCTCAATAAGAAAAATTAAGGGAATTTGAAAAAAAAAATACCTTTTGTTCAACAGAAGTAGCCCAAAAGCGAGCAAGAGCTCTTTGATGAGGATGGCAAGGTAACAATGGATACTGCTTCCATGTTTCATCAATGTATTCAAGGATGATGAATGACTCTGCAATCGGTTTGTGGGCATGAACAAGAACCGGAACCTTCTTGTGAACCGGGTTCAACTGGAGAAGGAGATTGCTCTTGTTGAAGATATCTTCTTCAATATACTCATACTCTATTCCCTTCAGTTTCAAAGCCCACTCAACCCTTTTACCAAATGGACTCACCCAAAAGCTCAACAGCTTCACATCTCCACTTCCCATCATCTTCTTGTTTCAGAGGTTCAATTCCTTCTTTTCTTTTTCTCTATTTATTATGTGTTAGTTTGTTTGGTTATTTTCGTAATTTATGCAAATGATTAATGTGTCGGCTGGTTCTCTTTTATCATTCTCTGACCAGAAATGGCATTAGGATGGTTTTTTTTTTTTTTTTTTTATAATTTGGATGCTAACTTTCCAACAACTTTTTTTCTCAAATTATTATTAAAGTAAAAAAATAAATTACATATTTTACAACTTACCTTTTATATTTTCATAATTTCTCATTATTTTGTTGTGCCGATCCTCTTGCCCACAACAAGATACTCAAACTTTTAGACTCGTGAAACAAACCTTGAGTTAATTCTCGATTAATATGACAATTTTCTAAAGACATTGAATTATGATTTATTGCCATCAATATAAATATATTTATTAGTTAAGCTACATAAGAGTAGGATAATTGACATCAAAGATCAAAGCCACTTCAAAAGAGTAAATCTAGAAAATGCTAACTTAGCCAGAGATTTGACCCGATGCTTTACACCAATCCAAATATCTTGAAAGTATCACATACATAAATTTGGAGGAACAAATCTAGTCCTTCACCAATTCATGCATCTTAATTATAAGACTATATATTTGCTTCTTAGATCTTTGAGGTAAACAAGCATCTTATCTCTTGGGGGCAAGTTGTCCTTGATCACTGGATTGCTGAGAAAATTAGTCATCCATGCAGTGGTGGCTGGAAATTTCAATGGATCTATTATCTGCATTGATCCAACTTCCTCCAAAACAGGAAGCCAGTAAGAGATCCATCCAAGTGCAATGTCAAGGTACCCAATATTGTCCCCTCCGAAATATTTCTTCCCCCTAATCTCTTCTTCTATTCTCTCCATTACTTCTCTCGATTCCTTAAGAGCCTTCTCGCGTTCATCCCCGCTGGTAGGGCTGCGCAAAGCAATCCATACTACCTTCCTGAACTATATATATATACACACAAAACAGGCATTTGAAAATTAGTTATTCATATGGCTTTCTGTATCCCAAAATCAAAATTTTTAGAAGACAAATCTTTTTTTGTATAAAATATATCTATTTTTCAATCATGCATACATCATATCGCACTTTGGAATGTGCATGAAATAGGAACTATATATACCCATACATCATAAAGCTATGGCTTAATTATTGACCTTTTTATATTTTTACTTTTTTGCACCACTAAAACTTTCTTAAAGGCTATAACTACAGTAAAAAAATTGTTGCTAATAAGTTTAAAACCACTGCTATCACTGCTACTGCTATAGCATATAAGGAGTACAATCCGAATAAAATAAAATAAAAACTATACGGAATAAAAAAAAATGAGTTCAGTGACAAAAACAGTACGTGCTCAAGGAATAAGTGACAACAAAAAAATACAGAAAAGTGTACATAAAATTTACCGATTAATATTTAGACAAAAAATAACATAAAACAACAGTAAATTGTTCATTTTAATTTCTATGAAATCAGAAGCTAAAAAAAAATTCCCAATGTTTTTTCAAGCAAATTAAAAACGGAAAAATGGTAACCTCTGCAAATTATAAAATAAAATTATTTCATCCATTGGAAATGGAACCTTCAAGTTCATTTTAGAAACAAAAACAAAATAAAGAATAGTAATAAGACATTTAGAGATGGGGCGTGATTTGATAAGTTACCATTTCTTCAGCAGTAGCAGCCCAAAAGCGAGCAAGTGCTCTTTGATAAGGATGATGAGGTAACAATGAATATTGCTTCCATTTTTCATCTATGTATTCAAGGATGATGAATGATTCAGCGATGATGGATTTTTCTGCATGAACAAGAACCGGAACCTTCTTGTGAACCGGGTTCAACTCCAGAAGGAGACTACTCTTGTTGAAGATATCTTCTTCTATATACTCATACTCTACACCCTTCAGTTTCAAAGCCCACTCAATCCTTTTACCAAATGGACTCACCCAAAAGCTCAACAGCTTCACTTCTTCGCTTCCCATCTTCTTTCAAAAGTTAATTTCAATTCCTTTAATTTGTTTCTTCTATATCTCTAATACATTTGTTGTTGTATGTGTCTCTTTTTTTAATTTGGTATAGTTTACGTGTCTCTTTTTTTAATTTGGTATAGTTTACGCGTCTCTTTAATGTGTGTGTTTCACTGTTTCTCGTCAACATGCATACGCAAATTATTGTCACCTTATATATCAACACCTTTTCACCATCTCTAATGGCGATAATTTTGACAAATTTTATCTTTTGTTGGTTGGTTACGGCTGACAAATTTGACCAATATTGGTGTTGGACTGGATTGCACTTGGCACCTTCATCTCACTATCCAACAATTAACGTGACTTTTTAAATTTCCTAGCTAAACTGCTCTTACTTATATTCTTCATAATTAATAGTATAAATAAAATTATTCAAACACTTACGTATTATTGTTTTTATATTTAGCATATTCAATAGTCAATGTTTCATTAGAGATGGGTTCTGACATTAGATGGAACTTATTATAATCTTATTTGCTGCTAGCTAGAAGGGCTGCATGGATGAAGATAAATTTATTATGATCTATTGCCATCATCGTTAGTTATGTTCGAGTAAGATAATTTGACCATCAAACTCACGAACTTCGCTCAGAACTAACTAACTAGATAGAGTTGTATCCAATATTATAAGGCTCTTGTATATACCGTTAATGAAAATAAGCATTACACACGCCAATACAACCAAGAAGAGGGTTTCTAATCGGATGACAACTACATATTACAAACCCAAATTATTTATTATTCCCTATTACCTACTCCCATAGTTTATATAACCTTTATTCAACTAAAGATATTATTCTTAATTTATAAAAGATTAATATTTAATAAACTCTTTAAAACGGGAAATTCACTCTAAAGAAATGAACAACAAAGTCTTAATTGTTGATGAAAAATATTACACGAGCAATTTTTAATAAATTCATCGTAATTTATGGAAGACATGCATGCATGTTAAAAGAGCTAGTAGTTTTATTAAATTCATAATTTGTCAAAGACATCCATCTAAACCTTAATTAACCAAGTTGCGGTAGTAAACAAGCATCTTATCTCTTGGGGGCAAATTGTCTTTGATCACACGGTGGCTGAGAAAATTGGTCATCCATGAAGTGATGGCTGGAAATTTCAATGGGTCTATTATGTGCATCGATCCAACTTCCTCCACAACAGGAAGCCAGTAAGAGATCCATCCGAGTGCAATGTCAAGGAACCCTATATTGTCCCCTCCGAAATATTTCTTTCCCTTAATCTCTTCTTCTATTCTCTCCATTAGTTCTCTCGTTTCCTTAAGAGCCTTTGCGCGTTCATCCCGGCTGGTTGTCATTGCTTTTCGTGCTGCTCTCATAAGCTAGTATATAAAAATATATACAAATTAGGAAGCATGAAATATGAAACATTACCCGAATTTCGCTAGTGCTTTTTGGTGTCATCCATCGATTATTCGTTAATGATATGTAAATTGTTTCTAAAAATTCAGAAACGAATGAAACATATATCCTCATTCTTAGTATCTCTCTAAGAAAATTTAGAACTGTAAAAAAATGGATGTAAAATGCTTTTACAAGAATTATCTCGTCAAATGGAATCTCCAAATTGGTTTAACAAACCTTCAAAAAAAAAAAATAGAGAATTTGGTTTAGAAAAAAAATACCTTTTGCTCACCGAAATTGGCCCAAAAGCGAGCAAGTGCTCTTTGATTAGGATCTTGAGGTAATAGTGGATACTGCTTCCATGTTTCATCAATGTATTCAAGAATGGTGAATGACTCAGCGATTGGTTTCTGGGCATGAACAAGAATCGGAACCTTCTTGTGAACCGGGTTCAACTCCATAACTAGACTGCTCATGTTGTAGACATCTTCTTCAATATACTCATACTTTACACCCTTCAGTTTCAAGGCCCATTCAACCCTTTTGCCAAATGGACTCGCCCAAAAGTTCACCAGCTTCACACGATCTTCACTTCCCATCTTGTTTTAGAATTCAGAGCTTCACCTCCTTCTTTTCTTCTCCTTGTGTTTCTTCTCCTTAACTCTTATAGGTTTTTCCCTCTGCCTATATCATATTGAATTGGATAACTATTCAGAAATCATCTTTTATTTTAAATATTTTAATAACACCTCTTATTTTTTTCTTGTATGTTTTTCTTCTTATCATATTATAAGCTCTAAAAAGTGTAAGTGTTTTTTTTCTCTCTCTAGGTATTAGTTAATACATTCGGTATCTATCAAACATTTTCCTATTAAATTAGATAGAGGAAAAAGCATGAATCAACGACGAAGAATATAAGAAAACTCGTGTTTGTGTATGTGTGTGTGTGTATATATATATATACACACTACCGTAAAAGCTAGAGGGAGTGGTTTTCTTTCTTTCTTTTGGCTTACTTCATATTGCACGGAGGAATATGAAATCTAAAAATCTTATAACTATTAAACCATTACCTGATTTTGTTGGTTAATGGCACAGCTAGTTTTGTTTTTAAGTCATTGTAAGTTACTTTTTTTTTGTTCGATTAATTTTGTGTAAATCTACATAAAATGCACATGGAAAAAACTGAAAGCTCATCTCAATTGTGGCTTTTATGTTGCTTGGTACATGGCCAAATTTGAATGACAGTAAAACCATTGTCATGTACCTAATAATAAGGAAAAATTCTTCGTTGTTGGGTACTTGGGCCCAATTTCTATGTTGGTCAATGTGGGTTTCCAAAGAGTCATTTTAATTATTTGCTTCTTCTTTCGGTGGTCTGTTATTTTGCATTCATTGCGAAGAAATTCTTATACGTATTAAGAGGGAAAAGGGAATTTTACTTTCTCTGCACTCAACGAGGAGTAAGGTGCATACGAAGGAAATAAAAAAAAAACAAACTATATAAAAATATATATTATTCAAATAAATATAATTCATAAATGAACAAGGAAATTTTTCTTTGATTTGAATTTATTCTTAATCCATTATGAAGGAGTGAAGGTGAGTTCGCAATTATTTCCTTTCTTTCAGAAATTTACAACGTAAAAAATGAACCGAAAACTTAAAAATTTACAATTGAAAGAGGGTGTGACAAATTACCTTATCATCCATGGTACCCCAAAATCGAGTAAGAGCTTTTTGATAGATAAGGATGTTGAGACCTATGAAGCACAGACATTCCAGTCCCTTGTCGTGTTCGGTGTCCGACACGCGTCCGTGTCAGTGTCCGACCGATACGACACCCATACTACGTTCTATATTTTGAACATTATAGGTGTTCCTGTGTCCGTGTCCGTGTTGGTGTCGGTGCTTCATAGGTTGAGGCATTAACGGATACTCTGCTTCCATGTTTGATCGATATATTCAACGATGATGAGTGACTCAGCGATTGGTTTCTGGTTATGAACAAGAACCGGAACCTTTTTGTGAACCGGGTTCAGTTCCAGAAGAAGATTGCTCTTGTTAAAGATATCTTCTTCTACATACTCCAAATCAACACCCTTTAGCTTCAGAGCCCATTCAACTCTATGACCAACTGGACTCTACTCAAAGCTCAATAGTTTCACATCATTCTGGCTTCTCATCATCTCTATGTTTCGTCTTATTTTGTTACATGTTTATTTTCTTCTATTTATTCCTAGGTTATGTCTTGGTTTTCGTACGTCATTCTCTAAGACGACAATTTTGGCAAACTAGCATCAAGAAGATATTATAAAAATATATATAACAGTATTCTTATTAAATTTTCATGCTTTATTTTTCTTTTTAGACGGAAAAGGTAATAAACGATGAGGTGTCTGTGCTATTTTTTACTATTGTTCGGAATTTATTATTTTTGTAGATTTTTTAGACACGGGATTACTGGTTTTTTTTTTTAACACGAGATTACTAATTGTATGGTGATAATATGTTTTTAAATACTGGTGATCTAATATTTTATGATTTTTTATGTAGTCAGTTATTAAAAAAAATTAGATAATTATTTGTATATCTATATTTGTATTTTTTTATATGTTGGAATTTTAGAGAATCTTTATAAAATAATAATATAACCACAGCTCCGCAAGGAACACATTAGATTATCAGGAAGAGTTGTAAGAATACCTTAATCTATAATTATTGATCAAACAAAGTCAGCGAAATTTAAATTCGAAAGTAATTTCTGATTCATGTACTCTTTTTAGGATATTACGGAATAGAAATTATACGTAACGGTTCGATAATTTAAGTTCATATTTTCTGATTTAATTATCTAAAGAAAATTTGATAACATAAAATAAAACATACTCATGATAAATCACTAATATAATTATTTTATAATATTAGCTCACATTAATTATTAATATAGAAAATTTCATAATTATAATCTTTCATTCTTTTTATTATTTTTTAGGTTAATCCGCTCATTTGCCAGTTCAATTTATTTGTTTTTCTTTTCTGTTTTTGGCAAGTGAATTCATCAACCTGTCAAACTGTCGTTAAATAGGATGTCTGGATGTATTAGGATTTTTAACCTACAATACCAACCTAAGGCAACTCACCCTACCTAATTTTTTACGAGTCAACGGCGGAACAACCTAGAACAAGTAGACCCATTCTACCACTCTTTAGTTTATGCTAGAGAAATTTACAAAAAAATGTGATAGCATGTTGTGCAGAATTAGGAAGGTTCAAGAAGAAAAGTAAAATGCAATAAAAAAAGAGTAAAATAATAAAAAAAAAAATATTTCTTCCACGATGAATTTGGGCTTCGTGGGTTTAAAGAGTTGGAAGCCGAAAAGAACAACTTAAAATTTGAGCTAATGTTATTCTTCTTCCATATCATCGGTTGGACTGTTGTTTCCTGTATCTTTAAAATTCAGCGTTCCTTTTAATTAAGGTTTTTTAAACCTTTTCCGGTTCATTAGGAAAAAATGGATCTGGACTCATCTGAATTTGTCTAAAAAAGAAGTCAAATCTTACCAAAAATTATTTTTATTATAAATGGAAATCGAATATTATTTAAACAATTTCATCTTAATTTAATATATTAATTATTTGTATTTAATCACTGGTTAGGTTTTAATTAAGCTAAAGCCGGGGTTTGTATGAGTTGTTATTGTTTATTTGTTGTACATTGTTGGAACGCTCTTTGTTTAGCATCATATGTACATAAGTTAATTTGAGTTAATAGAGAATTTCATTTTTTTTTCTTTTAGATCAACTTATTCAAATATTATTATTTTTTATATAACTTATCCAAATAGGTTTTAAATATTTTTACAAGGCTACAAATGTATAACAGTAGAAGTCTTGACATAGAATTCATCATTAACGACAAAATGCAAATAATATTTAAGCATAAGGCTGCATGCCATACAATCAAAGTTTGAATCTAGGAGGACAAATGATTTTTCTTCCCGGCCATCCCAATTGCTACGCTCAAGAAGCAAGCAATGATATAATTATTCATTATTCAAATCTAATAATACTAATCCAAAGTTTGATTTAGCCCTAAATGAATGTGACTATGTGAGATATGAACAAACACATATTTTGATATTTACAACTTCGTGCTACTTACCCCCCCCCCCCCCCCCCCCCCCAAAAAAAAAAAAATATTAACTATATATATGCGAATCAATTAGATCAAGGTGCCTTTGACTGAATCCTGGACCTCGATCACTTTCCTGCAATACAACAATCTAACTAGTAACCAATGATGTCAAACTTAGGATAATATAATGTGGAAACGGATCTTAAAAGATAAAATAATTAGTATTAGGAAACTTCTTCGTCTAATTCTTAATAAGATGCGATAATTTTAACTTTGGACACTGTTAGACTAATAATACTCCTGCAATATTATAACTTGAATGTCGGACGTGACGAAGACCATAAAATTACTATGAATGAGTTGAGAGATGTTAAAGACGTACGTACAAACATACGAATATCATTCATTCGAGGCATTACTTCTTTTTTCTTAGACCTAAAGCCATGCCTTCATGGCTTCATTGCTAAATCATAAAACTACCTCCGTGTTCACCAACGTACATTCCAATTTGTTATACAATCTAATAGTTACATAGAGTAAACATTTAGATAGCGAAACATTTTGGACACTTTGTTTTTTATGCTATGATTTTTAGTTATTGTTATTATTATTAAAAATTTAATAAACAGTACCTTTAATTAAGGAATAAAAATAATAATCTCCACCAGAAAAAATAATAAAAATGAAATAAGATGTTAAACTGATATAGACACTCGTTAACATTACCTAATTATGACTCATTATTTTTGCATAAGTAAACGAGGAGTGTGCCTAATATGAACAAGAAATTTTAAGATAAAAGATGGATCAAACACTTTAGACATTTAGGGTGTATTTGGGCCTCATAGTCTTTCTTCTAAATAGTTATGTACATTAAATATTAAATAAAAACAAAATTTTAATTTCTATCATCTTCTGGTCTCTAAAATCCAAGTAAATTTTTTTTAAGATTATCAAAATTTTCTGTAGTAGAGGTTATTAGCCAGATTAAGTTTCTTTTGTATAGACAAATGCACCTGTTGTATTTGTTTTAATATCTTGATATAGGTCATTATTATATTAGGGAGACTTTTGATTTTCTTCCCGCTTATTGTTGTATCATTTTGGGTTTAATATAATTTACATTTTTCCCAAAAAAGAATGTAGTTATATGTCTTAGATAATCCCTAACGTTATATTCAAGATTAATTCGCCATAGTTCCAGCTTAATTAAAGTCAAATGCAAGGTGATAAATTAATGATCATACTTTTTTTTGTGCAACTCAAATTTGTTAGTTATATGTTCTTGCCATTTTACTTCGATTTTTCAAAAGACAAAGCAATGATATTATTATAAACCATTACTGTCCCAAGTTGACTATTGTTGTATGTACCCCATCTCCTGTAAGTTTAATTAAGACCTGAGGCTATATTTCAGCTAGTCACCATCAATCTTTCGGCTGTGTCTCTTTTGTGATGTTTTCCCACCAATGTGCAACCTTGGTCCCATATTCTTCACTTCAGTGGGATTCATGAACTACAGCTAAGTAGAACTAATTAAAGAAAAATATAATATCACATCAAATTGAAATTGCAATTCCAATACAAGACAAGATTCTACTAGTATATATAATATATGCTATCTTGTGTCATTTTAATTCAATGATCGTGATCAAAGAAAAGCCAAAGTTCTTTCACGTAAAAATGGAAGCACATCGTTTAGTTTCTTTTCCTGTTCTGTCAACAATTTTGCAATTATTAAGAAAACATGAAGAAAAGGTCTAATTCTTCTTCATTTGCCGCATTCGAAGACACACCAGAGACAGCTCCTCTAAAACAACTGAAAAGAAAACGTGACTCTTTCTATATATAAACTACGGATTTCAATTTCTTGGAATATTAACAGTGTTAATTAAGGGGTCAAGGGAAAATTATATAAGGTGACTGAAAATATTTTCAAAAACCAACAATATATATTTAAACAAAAAAAAAAACAAGTTTTCGTCACAATCAATTTATTTTTTGCTTCTCTCGTGCTCAGCTTCTTTGATCACATGCCTACAATGGACATTGGACAATGGACCCCATGGCAAAGAGTTTCGCGCTTTGAGTGGAACATGGGCACTGGACACAGTATTTTCCAGCAAAGACAATGACTCTGAATACTGAATAGTAGCAAACCTCCAAACAAGTATAATAATCCACGAAAAGAAAATCAAACAGTGATATTTTGAAGGGTTTAGTGGAATTTATTTTAAATTATAACAAAATATTAGCTTATTTAAATCAATTTTTTATTAAAAGATATCAAAATAAGTAATAGAAACTATCAAATTAATTTTTATTTATTTATTAATTTCAATGATTTTGAAGTTTAAATTTATAACCCAAATTACTGTACGAAAAAATTTATTGTATATCTTAGTGTGAAAAGAATTCGAAGTACTTATGACATGTCAACATTTTCTGCTTGGTACTTGCCCATTTTGACTTGGGCCATATGTTACATGTAACTTTTACTGAGATAAAATTGTTTAAGTTTGATAAAATTATTATAGATGATAATGTTTTTTTAATATTTAATTTACAAATTTAGAATTTGAATTTGAAATCATTAATTAAATTAAAATAATTTAAACAATAAAAAACATTTTTTTAAAATTAGCAAACTTGTCATCATATTTCTTGCCAAAAAAAATGAAAATGTAACTTAATACTAGTAAATGCATAATCAACTAAATTGTTATTTCAACTTAACGACTAGTTATAAGTGTAAGTCTTATATATAGAGAGTTACATTAAATATTTTAAAAGAATATTACATATAGTAATTATATTTAAAATTTTCTCTCATAAAATTTAGCCAGAGAACATTGATCATATGTACCAAAAGAAATGTAACTCAATAACGTTTTAGGTTTCACATAAGTTGTTCAATTTTTTTACTTTTAAAAAGTTGTGATATTGAATACATTGAATAAAAAAATGCATGCAGAGCATTTTCCATGTTTCTGTTTCTGCTGCTGACTGCAGTGCTGCTTACCTAATATTCCCTCATCCCTTCTGAGTTTTTATTACCATCGAAATAGCTTTTTGGAAACCACAATAATGTTTGTGACTATAGTGTCCCCCACAAATAAAATCTGTGTGTAGCACGCATTTTATATTTTTAACATAAAGCCTGGATAATGGTAAACTTTATTCAGGTTAGCTACTTAGCTACACAAATGTAGCCGTTCATGTTCACATACCTAGAATGAACCAGTTCCAATAATTAATTGAAACTTTTGTTGCGGTGCCATATGGAAAAATGAAAAATCAATTACTGTAGAGTGCGCGCTTAACCATCATTTGCTTTTCCAAATCAAATAAAAAGATATTTAACATGCCGGTACCTTCTAGTTTACCAACATAAAAAAACAACATTCCCAGCCCCTCACATGTTTCATAATGTCCTCCATCAGTCACAAGCATGACAGATTCACAGTTCTTGCAACGGCAGAATTTTTTCAATTAATTATTGATGAATTTGTTATGTAAAATTTAAATATTAGTAAATAAAAAATACCAAATTAATATAAAAATTTATATAGAATATATATAATAAAATATACCAAGAAATTTGCCTGTCTCCCACATATTTGATAGCCTCTCCCATAAAAAAAACTTGTAATACCTATTACATTCGGAATTTCAACAATTATTTTTTATCAAAAAATTTTTGTTAATCCTCTAATTTATATGGAAAAGAGATATGGTTAATCCAAAATTCGGCCAATCACTTAATTTGTGTCCAATCATTTAATTTAATATAAAACATGTTAAACAAATAATCAAACATTTTAAAAATTAGCGTGCGTGATTTCTATTTTCTCTTTAATAAAAATATATATCATTATTTATAATTTTTTCCTTGCATACGATATATTATAATTTTATCAATATTTTGAATTCTAATAGGGTCCACAACTAGATCATACCCATCAATCACGTAAGGCAATATGCCCCACACTATCATCTCTCTGGGTAGCTATACAGATATATTATTCCAAACACAAGTAGGCAAAGAAAAAGAAAAAAGTAGATAATCAGTGGCTTGTATGTCAAAGTTCTTGTACTAGAAGCCTACCTTGGAGTATTTAACATCTTTCATGAGAAAGCTAAAGCATTCGTCCTTTTCCTTTTCCCGCGCTTTAAACACACTCCTATTTACTTAATCTCCCCCCCATTATTTCCATAAAAATTTTATGCTTATATATTAATATCACCACACTACCAATCTCTATCCTCGGCTCAAAGACTCTGATTTGAAAGTGTTGTAGTCAAAGATTTGCACCTGCTTTTCCAACCAAAATCTCCTTTTGCTACTGCAAACATTTTCTCTCCCATTGTTATTGGATTTCATCTATTTTTGCTGTGAACACACAAGACTCTTATGCTTCTTCAAACAATAAAATACTTGTCTTGAGATGGAAACCATGAAGCCCAAATCAGCACTCAACAATAGGAGCAAGAAACTGGCAAAGACGTTCCAGAAGGTGATAAGCCTCCGAAGTGCAACGAAACTCGCATCAAACAATGGCATTTGCATGCTCAATTCCCACCTCAAAGTCAAGGAGGACCTCTTCACCGATCAGAACAACAAACCCCACCAAGGAAACAACAAGAATAGAGCAGTTATGGAGGCTCTAATCGCGAGACTCTTCGCTGGCGTCACAACCATCAAAGCAGCATATGCAGAACTCCAAATGGCTCAGCACCCTTACAACAACGACTCCATTCAAGCCGCGGATCAAGCCGTGGTGGATGAACTTCGAGCCATTTCGGAGTTGAAACGCAGGTTCTTGAAGAAGGAGCTTGATCTTTCACCTCATGTTACTATTATGCTCGCGGAGATTCAGGAACAACAAAGTCTCATGAAAACCTACGAAATCACCATCAAGAGGCTCGAAGCCGAGGTTGATTTTAAGGACAATAACATCTCATCGCTCAAGAAACACCTCGACGACTGTGTCAACTTCAACAAATCCATTGAAAAGAAACTCAACTCGAGTGGCTCATTGTCGTTGTTTGATAACCTCACACTTTCATCGTTGAGTCCAACACATTTTGTTCATTTTCTTCACCACACTTTGAGATCAGTCAGAAGCTTCTCCAAGGTTATGATGGCGGAAATGGAATCTGCTCATTGGGATCTCGAAGCAGCGGTTAAGTTCATCCATTCTAACGCGGTTTTCACCAAACCAACTCACCAAACCTTCGCGTTTGAATCGTTTGTTTGCATAACAATGTTTGAAGGCTTCAACTACCCAAACTTCAACGTCGAAGAAGACAAAATCCTACACAAACAAGGAGCACAAAGCCTCTACTTTGACAAATTCAAAAAGCTCAAATCTTTGAATCCAAAACAGTACTTAACCCACAACCCAAACTCTTCCTTCTCCAAGTTCCTAAAATCCAAGTACCTTCAAGTGGTGCACGCCAAAATGGAGTGTTCCTTCTTCGGCAACTTGAACCAGAGGAAGGTGGTGAACTCTGGAGGGTACCCAGAATCTTCTTTCTTCGTCGCGTTTGCAGAGATGGCAAAGCGCGTTTGGACCCTGCATTGTTTGGCGTTGTCGTTTCAGGATGATGATGTCACTGTCTTTCAAATCAAGAAGAACACGAGGTTCTCTGAGGTGTACATGGAGAGTGTCACCGAAGAACCCGTTTCGCATTCAGGGGAATCCTCTGATTCCAGCTCCGGCGAGCTTAGGGTGGGTTTCACGGTGGTGCCGGGTTTCAAAATCGGTAAGACAGTGATACAGAGTCAGGTTTACCTCTCTCTGGTGGGTTCTCCGGCTACTTCCTAATACATAGTATTATTAGTATTAATGACTGTATTAGTATATCCCATGTCATGGTAATATTATGAGTATAATACTCATAATGAGTTGTCAAGTATACACAATAAATGTTTAGAAAAATTTATGAAATATATAATATATAATAAGGAGGATTAAATGAATACTTGACAACTCATTTTCTGTATTATTACTTGGGGGGAAGGATGGATATATACCAAAGTATTAATTCATAATTCCTGTGTAATTAGGCATTTTTTGAAGTTGTTATTGTACATTTGGTCTCTAGACTAGGGATGCTTCAGGTGCTCTGTTAGACTCTCTTCATAGAATTTGTAGTACTATAACATTTGGTATATACACCTTCTCAATTTCTGTGTTTTTCTTCTGTTATCAGCGATGTCAACTGTAAATTATCTTGTGTGATTGTAATAGTATAATAAATGAAGGATAAGTCTCTTTCAGTTCATTATTACTTGGTTTAATTTGCCAAGTATAGGAATAAGGAGTAATGATTCAAAGCATAATCATTGGAATGTTTTGACTGGAGTGTATGTTAAGTTTTTACTTTAATAAGCATAGCCTTGATTACTTAACCAAATGCTGCCGTAGTGCTCAATTATAAACGTTATATGAAGTAAAGATTAAAGTTTGTGGTTATTTTACGAAAAAGATTTTGATGATAAGGTTCCGCCGAGTGTTTGTGGTATTATTCTGTAATAAAAACATAATGTGTGTTCTATTTTTTAACTACCTTATCATGTCTTTGTAAGTATAAAAATGAGTACACATTATGATGTTCATAAGAGAATAATACTATAAGCAATCAATGAAGAGATTTACCTAAATTTTGTCTATATTTCAATATGGATATGTTTCCTTTGAAATGAATAAATGAGAATGTTTATCTACACCGACCGATACTTGCTTAGGAAGTGGTTTCATTTGAAGGAACGTTTTCCTTTTAAAACTAAACTTTGCCTCATTAGGTATTGAAACTCACCCATGCTTTATGATAGCATGTTTGGTTTTCATTTAGAATTTTAAAATCTTTAAGTAAGACTTTATGTTCAAATTTAATGAATGAAAAACTATATGATTGTGAAAAAAAAAATATAAAAAATGATCGATCAAATTTTTTAACAAAATAATTATTAACAAAATGAGTAAATATTTTACTTATATTATAGTATATGTTTATGGAAAAAACAAAATTATACTTAAGCTTGTTAGGTAATTTTTCAAACAAAAAACCTAGCACGCACTGAATTAGTCATATTCATTAGTCACTCCCAAAGGATAGTGTTACTAGTTCCCACCTATTTAATGATTGATTTTGAATTCAAAACCTTCCATTTGATAGAAAATTGAGTCTAAGGTAAGCCTGCCTTGTGTGCATGATTGATGATGGGCCAGGGATGCAGTGACATCAGGGAGGCGCGTGGGATAAGTCTGTGGAGGGGAGCCACAAAGGATGGGCACAGTAAGTGAATGTGAGAGCAGAAAGAGCACATGAGCCATAGCCATTTTGGACCCACATTTCAATTGGCCAACAGGGTAGCAACTAGCAATATTATGATCTTGATTAATCTGATCTAGGAATAGAGAATGAGCGTGGTGGGGTAGGAGATAATCAGATTTTAAGGGCCCCACAAAAGAGAAACTTTGAGTATCAGATTTGTTTCTTCTTGCGATACATTTTTGTCAAAGATAAACTTACTGGCTGTTGGAACAGTGATCGGTTCAAACTTTGCAACAATTCATATCTCATAGCAGAAAATTAGGGAATATGCTGCTTAATTTGCTAGTAATCTGACCCATTAAAACTTTTTTTAAAGTAAAAAACAAAACCTGACCCATTAAAATATGCGGTTAATTAATCTTTAAACACAGCCTAATATGCCTACATGATGATTTCTCAAACAACATTTTTCTTTTAAAAAATAGAAAAAAAATTATATACTAATGATATAAAAAAATTTACACATCAATTTATCATATATGATAAATTAGTTAATTTTTAAATTAATTATTTTGAAATAATTTTAATTAAATAAAAATATAAAATAATATATAGACATTAACCTGTTTAAAAAATACAACTGAAATCTTAAAATATTTCAGTTGTCCGGCTTGAGGTAATAGATGGTTAGATATAACTGATAGAGTTATTCATTTTATAGACGAACAACAGTCCAAGAAAATATGGATACGATACATCAGGACACAAATATTATATGATACAGACTTGTTCATGCAATCAATGTAATTTTTTAAAAGAATTTAAATAATTAAAATGCAACAAAAAATATTTAAATTTTCATGCAATGTCTGACGGATATATCTCACGTGATTAGGGTAAAACACAACTACCATTTATAAGTATCCGTTTGAAACTTGGAAATTTCTTATTTCTTTCGAGTAACTCGATCATAGAAAGTACTTGGATGTTTTTTTTTTTTTACTATGGTTCACGAGATAGATAGGCAACATGTCAGGATTAGATATTACTTGTAGCCAATAATATTGTCTGTCGTTTCCATACCCACTCACTATCACAACGGCACAATCCCAATAAACAATTGTAATTGTGGAATAAACTTTTTTTTGTTTTCAAATTTAATAGATATATAAACCAATCTGAGTGTGGATGTCTATAGTGTTGCATTTTTAGTTTAGAAAAAGAATTTAATTTATTTTTTAAGAATTTATTATTTATTTCAAATCTTATTTTATCTTTAGGATATTATTTAAATTTAAAATTATTATAAATTTTTTTAGAATATTTTAGGATTCTTTTTTCTTTTAAGATTACAAATGCAAAAAACAACTTGAAGATGACGCAGGTTACAGTGGAAAAACAAATATTATTGTGTATGATGCAAAAAAATAAAGGTCTTTAGATTGATCTCAGTCCATTGTAATATAATGTACCCTTCACAGTTTAACACAAACTCTTTTCTCTGCCCTTCCTTTTTCCCTCCTTCTTCTCTTTGTTGCAAACCACTATGATTTCCAACGGCCTTCTTCAATCCATCTACCAACAATTCCCCACTGTTGAACACCATGCACCCCCGACCAATGATTCAAGTCTAGATCTATAAATCAGCAAACATTGCCACCATCAAAATATCGTTGATTTTCCACCACCATCATAGTTATCATTGTCAATCATCATCGGTTTTGAGATTAAAAATGATGGCAACGATAGAGATGGTGTCAAAGAGGAAGGGGTGGTGGGAGACTATGAAGGAAGAAGGGTTAGCAAGAAAGAAAACAAAACAATGGTAAGGTATAGTGGGAGAGTAGAGTAGCATAATAACATGGAATGAAATCAATCTAAAAATCTTTATTTTTTGTCTATCATACAAAAAAATTACTTTCCACCGTAATCATACCCTTGAAGATGAAAAAATAAATAAATAATTGCCTCATAATCTCTATGCATAGCCTCTAATAGCCAAGATATGTGATCGCATCATCTGATAGCCATATATTATTTTCGGTATAATATATATATGATGGCAGAAAATAATCATCTGTATCTTCAAATTAATTTTAATGTAAAAGTTGAGCATGCATTGAACATTTAGCATAGAGTGAGTAGGAATTCTCAAGCAATTGGGTAAGAATGTTTCCCAATTTGGATATTTTATTTTATTCGTAGCTTGATCTGCACTCCTAATACCAAACGCTTTGGGGGCAAATCCAGCTAATAAATACTAAAGAGCTCATCAATCAATACCTTGGCATACCTTTAAGAAAAGTTCAAATGTTTGACACCATGATGAGGAAACCTCTTTGACAATACATTTTCATGAGGAAACACAAAATCCGTGTTTTTAGTTTCTTGATGGCATGGGACGTCTTTGGGTTTAGCCAATACAAAGCCGAGTGCATTGTAGAAGTACTGGTGGACTGCCAAAACAAACACATTGGCAGACATAAATGTGGGAGTTGGGATTGGTAAATGAGACAAGTTTAGGGTGGTTTGATTTAAGATTTTATTTTATTTATCACTTTTAATTACAAAAATATAACCAATAAAATGATATTTTTACAATTAAAATATAAAATATTATTTTTTCAAATCAAACAATGTTTAGTTTGTAAAAATAGGAATAAAACATAATAGAAGAAGATAAATCATCATCTATTACATTCCCGCCCCCAGTTTGGGGTGCACTTGATAGAACAATATTTCTAGATTATAAAATAATTTATTTATAAGTATCTTTAATATAAGAATAATATGAAATTTAAAAGTTATAATTCATTCCGTTTTATCATTTTTTCAAATAATAGAATAAAATTTTTGTTTTGTTTCATTATAAAATAATCAAACAATAGAATAATATTTTTATTTCATTTCATTTCAATCCAACATAACTTAACATGTTGAAAATATTATTCAAGGAAAAAAAATATTTTTTAATAAATAACAATTAATATATTTTTATCAGTAAGTGATATAATTAATAAAGAATTTAGATTTAAAACTACTAAAAAAATTACAATTACAATGAAAACCCCGCAATTATTATAAACCTATTAAATCATGTAATTGATTGTTTTTTTTTTTAAAATAAAAAAGAGAGAAAAGATCATTCGTTTTTATGCACTCTTGTGTAAGATGATTATTCATGTTTACTTGTATAAGTTTGATTTACTGAAGAAAAAAATGAAAGAACCCCGTGAAGGCTAAAGGTGACTGTATGCCTCGCTTAACAATTCACAGATAGAGAAAAACGAAAAAAGGAAGCATTTTGGCCCATGCAGGTCTCGAACCTGCGACCTTGGCGTTATTAGCACCACGCTCTAACCAACTGAGCTAATAGGCCATTTAATAAATAAGTTCAAGAGTATTATATCTATTAGTGTTTTGTTATATTAGGGCATTTAGGTTATTAATTAAATTGGACCGATGGATTATACTCGTTGCTCTTTGACAATTTGCTAGTGAAAACAAGGTTAGCAAACATCCTTTGTTTATATTATTGAATTAAAGGAATAAAATATACACAATGGAATGTATTAATTGTATATGCTATATTGTAGACTTGTAGTATGTTGCAAATGTTACAAATTTCTAACGTTTTTTTGTTATATATTGTAAAATTTCTAACAATACATAATACTTATTCACCTGATTTATATTTTTTAACATTTTTCATAATAAACCTTACTATTTTTTTGTTAATTACCTTTTTAGTATTTAATTATTTTTACCTAATAACTATTTTTTAAGCTTGAATACAAAGAAGGCAGGTAAGTGTAACATTCTGTGAGCTCAAGGGTTAGCAAATAGCAATGGCAACATTCTGAGTTTTCTCTACTCATTGTTCTTATGCTTCAAAGTTTTGCGAGTTCTCTTTACTCCCATCATTCTTATGCTTTAACATTCCGTGAGTCTCTCTACTCTCATTGTTCATAGGTATGCATGGTTCAACATTATGTGAGTTCTCTATACTCTTTGCATTGATAGCTAATAGTGAACACATTTCACCTCAACTCTTTGCATTTTTCATCGTTGTCAATGAACACATTTTACACATTAACTTCAGTGCTAAAGTACCTCTCATGTACATAGGATGTTGCTTCTGTAATCTCATTATTGTTTCATGTTAAGTCCCATTGCATTCTAAAAAAGCCCAATCCAAAATACAAGACTTTTCAAAATGCAATGCGACACAACCGAAAACAATAATGGAAGTGCAAGAAGTTTTAGTCTCTCATGTATCCTTTACATTCTTACTCCTCAATCCTCATTGTCCTGAAGAGGCAGTCGAACCATTTCTAGAGAACCAATTTTGAGTGGGCCTTGACAACTTTTGGAGACCCAACTTGGTTAGCACCAATATCATATTAAAATGGATCCATGTCTTATAAAGAATATTTTGACTATATTGCACATGACATAGGACATCTTAATAATAATAAAAATGAACCTTGGAAATTATTAGACTGAAAGAGAGAAATTTAGTGGAGATAACTATAATTACAAGGATGGACCTATCCACGCAGTATGTGAAGTGATTTGTTGCGTGTGATTGAGAACGCTGACACTTGAAGTTGGATTGGAACACAAGTACGTGTGACATACGTCGAGTTTCTAATGAATAATGTAGTTTCTGATTTTTTAATGTTTCCGGTGTGTGAGGTGTCTGTTATGTTAGGTAGAAGATTCAATCCTCAGCCGTCATCCAATACATATGGATGCAAATAAATTAAACATATAGTTCAAGTGAGATGCACACATTATTATATATTCTCATTTTCATTATTTTTTCCCCTTATCTTCATAAAATGCTTCTTTAGTTCAGTTTAATATTTTTAAATGATTAATATAAAAGTAATATTAAAAAATTGATTCCTATTTCAGAACAATATTTTAAAATTTAATTTAGAATAATTGATTTTACTTGGATGCTATTATAAAATTACCTTTGAAATGTAATAGATTTAATTGATCGATTGTATTTTTTAATCTTTTAGTATTATTAATGTCACTAGATAATTTCAGAAGATGTGCCAGGCTAAAATGCTAATGCAATTACTCCAACAAGAAAAGAGTGTTGGGGCAGAAGATGTGCAAATGGCAAAACACAGGCCACTGACGGTGATCCCCCTTCTAAAAAAAAAAAACAGCTGGGTGCTGGTTGAGGATATGCTATATCTTGGTTCTTTGGACGCGTTTTTAGTCTTTTCTGATGCTATGTTTTTTTTTTTGTTTTTTGGCCATAATATGCAAAGTGAGTGGCAGACCAGTAGTTGTATGCATGGACCATATCTAACGCTATTTTTTTTTTCTTCCTCCTTTTGTACTTTAAAATTGAAGATCTCACCTACCATGCTTTCTGAAATTGAGTATATCTGGCATTTAATCCAAAGGACCTTTTACTTATGACACTTGTACCATGAAATTTTTTTCAAAGTGTTACAGCTGGTATAAGAATTTTTTTTCAAAGTACCCTAGTATGAGATTGATCAGCATTATGTGCTATATGATGGGATTGGTTCAGGAATTCTCCCACGATTATACCTCAATTGCGATGTGCTAGGACAATCCCGGTCGAATTAAAGTTCCTTGTGTCCTACTCTTCTTGAAGTAAAAAAATTGATGCAGCATAACTATTGTGTTCATTATGGGAGATACTCATTTCGTTATGGTTCTGGACTGTTGGATATATATATATATAATCAAACACTTTTTTTTTATAGAAACAAGATCAGCGCCCGTGCAATTGCTCGGTAAAAAAGTACAAAACAACTCAACAGTGTCTGTCTTTTTCATTATTATTATCATTTCAGTAAAAAACAAAATGTAAAAAGAGAAAAATCGTAGAAGCTGTAATATGTTGACCGTTGTAATGAAAAAGAAGGTTGGATAGTTTTTATAAATATATTGATTAGTTAGTTAAATTACTCATCAAATCTATAATTTATATGCAAATTTTTAAATAGGTCCCCCATTTTTTTTAATCCCTTTAGTTTCTAAAACTATCACCAATTTTCCTATTTTATGGTGATTTTAAACTACCAAAAAATTAATTCAAGAACATAGTATTTTAGTTTAGGAATCCAATTTTAAAAAATTATATAGTATAAGAACTTACTTAAAAATTCACAAATAATTCGGGGATATATTGAGTAATTTAATCTAAATAATAAGAAGTTAACATTTCATTCAGGTACCTAGAAAAGATATCCTACCAAACAAGTAATAACTACTATTTAACTATTGAGATATTTTTGTTACAAACAACACTGAAGTTAATAATAATATTTAGGTGTTACTCATTAAAGTTAGTTTAGTAGTGAGGTTTGGGGTAAATGCAAAAACACTAATCCTCATTATTATCATTGTAGTCAAAATAATAATATTTAAGTGTAATGAATTGAGATATTTAGACATTTGAATTAACAAAATGTGAGTGAGAATATCTTTTTAAGTGTAAGAGAAATGAATGTAATTTTTTATTATCATATTATTGGTATGAAATATTTATTAATTTTATCGATTTTTGTTGAAAAATTTAACTGGATATTTTTAGTGGAATTTTTTCCTTCCAGTCATATTTTTTTTATTCATAAGATTAATTTGAGACCTTACTTACATAAAGATATTGAATCCAATATCATTTAAATTAATGATTTGGTGATAGAAATAAATATTATTCATTAAATCTTCTTAAATGATCAAAATTAATGTAAGTATTTTTTTAGCCCATAATCTTTTTTAGTATTGGATTGCGTCATGTCTTTCCCTAAATTCTACTCATAAAAGCCTTGCATATAAAATTATTTTTTTAGTAAATACATTTGCTTTGAAATAAATATCAAAAGGTTATGTAAATGAAATAGCATCTTAACTTCCTTAAAAAAAAAAAAAAAAAGCTTCTTGACGTTGCGTGGAAAGCGACATATCAACAATAACAAGTTACAGTTAATTTAGGAGAAATACTCACCTTTTTAATCATGTGTAGCTTTTTAATTAGAGAGACTCGAAAGGAGGTGAAAAGTATATATAGGCAATTTCAATCTCTAACCATCTAACGAGATCATCACCAAGTCACAAGTACCAACGCATATATTTATATATAGTTAGATGCCTTAAAACACATTGACTAAGATTTAACTTTTACTTGTGCGTATGAATAACACTTCAATACAAAAGACAAACCACACTTTAAGAAAAGCTATGCCTTGATAATAATAAAACATCGATTGTCAAACAGAGATACCCTCGAATCTTGACGCACCAACTCTTGGTGAAAAAAAGTAAGTGGAGGCTTACAAAGAATTGTCTGGAATGAATTTTCTTTCTTTCTTTTTTCTTTTTTTCATGTATTATAATTTCTTTGTATGACGCCAAATGGGTTATCCCTGGATTCCCAGTACCAAATCAACAATTTATCTCTGTTCCAATTCCAAATGGCACATAATATAATATTCCAATTGAGAAAACGTTGATGCAAACTGCAAAGCTTACAAGTACGCCGGAAAAAGAAGTTGACGCAAAGTTCAAAATGTATTCATTTATTTATGTTTGTGAATGAGTATAATCGTAAAAGGAAAGCTAATAGTCCCAAAACAGAGGAAAGCATAAGCACACATATTCATTCATTCCACTTTTACACAATTCAACTATTCCCTACGGTTTATTTATATCACAATTTCAAAATCCTCTTTACCACCATACAAAGAATCTTGCCATATAATAACAAAACTGAACCAATAAAAATGTGGTGTGATATCTCAAGAAAGAAGTTAAAGAAAAAATAAATAAACACACAAACTTAATTAATTTATTAGTGGCCAACACCAGGGCTAGGGACAGATCTTAGAAGAACTCGATCGATGGCTATGAGGTGTCGTGCTATGAGCTTCTCATCAACCTCCATAGAGTGTCCTTTTTTGCTTGGTGAAGAAGGTGGCACGGTGCCCTTAGGAAGTGCACTCAGAAACAAACTGTCCCTTCTTGAAGATGGGTTTTCCTTCTTCTGCTGCTTCTCTAGAACAAGTTTTCTGGCTTCAAAAAGCGAGCAAAATGAAGACAAGAGAAGCATCAACAGGAGCAGCAACGTGCTAGGTCGTGCCATATTGTGAAAGAGTGAGGGAATAGCTTTATGAGGGAGAGTTATTGAATTATACAAGGAAATGGAGAAATGGGTCGAGAGAGAGAGAGAGAGAGAGAGAACTTGGAGATCAAGCTAGCTTTAAGGAGTAAGGGATGGCTAAAGTCAAGAGAAAGTAGGCGTGGGGTTTGAAAATCCAAACAGGATGTGGAATGGGATTGTTGGGATTGAATGTAGGTGGGTCTATAGTAAATTAAGATATTGATCATATATTAAAAATGTTACAAGCCCCACACAGGCCATATAAAGTAAAGGATTTTTTTAATCTCTCTTAAGAATTGATCTTAAAGAACTTGTATGTATTTGATAGTATATTGAGTTTAATTTTTATGCGGTATAAAATATTACATTTTCTTTCTATTACAACTGTGAATTAATTTAAAATAATCATTTTAAATATTAATAAATTTATTATATATGAGTATTGTAATTAGATGACTACGTAAAAAATTTTACATTGATAATGTATGACATTTTTCTTTAGTATATTTTATTATTTGTTTTTAGTTATTTAAAAATATTAATATTAAATTTCTTAATACTAATCTTTAGAGGTGAAGTATTTGATCTGTATATTTTTTAAGCTTAAATATACTTTTATTACTTTAAATTTAGGTAATTATCTTTTTAGTCCTTAAAAAAATAATTTTTTATCATTAATCCCTCAAATTTTTGAAAAATTACTTTTAGTCCATTTTTATTAATGTGTTCATGATTTCATAATTTATATCAATTTTTATACCAAAATGTATTTATTTATTTATTTTGAAAAATGATTTCTAACCATTTTAAACTGTCAAAATATTTGACTTGTATAATTTGATGTTTTTTTTTATAAATTCTGTTGGTTTTAAAAAAGAAAATAAAAAATAAATGTAAAATTATTGTGATTTTTTACATATTCTAACTGTTTTAAATTGTCATAAATCATTTTTAAAGAAATTAAATTAAAAAAATATTTCAATAATAATAAATCGTCACAAATTATGACACAATTACTAAAAATTGAAATTAAAAATAAAATTTTGAAAATTTAAGGACTAATAAAAAAAATTGAAGAACTAAAAGTAACAATTATACAAATACTAAAAAGATATTGAAGTCTATTTTTTAATACACCCAAATTTAATGTGTAATGTACAGGAATAAATTAATGGATGATAAAAATTAAAGAGAGTATTTTCATGACTCTATTTATATATAATTTTTTTATTTGTTTTATCGTAACATTCTCCACACATGCATGAGATAGCATGAAAAATGTCTTTTTAATAAATAATAACATAATTGCTATTTCTAATAGAATGATAGCTATGATTCTGTGCTTCACATATGTTGATAGGAAGAAGCAACAATCATTATAGCATCATCACCATCTAGTCATAGGTCATAACAGAATCTATTATAGCAATTTTGTTATGCAGCTAGTTGTGCAATTCTGTTAGAAGAATATTACTGTTGTATGATTTTCACTAACAGACAACCATAGGTCATGTATAAATAAGCACTAAAGGAAATAGAATGAGCATAGAGAAGAATTATTAAGTATCAGTTTAGTGTAGCTTAGCATAGAGTAGCTTAGCTTAGTCTTTTGTTCTTAACAATTGGTCCGACTTGTCGCTCTTCAATGGCAGACGCTAAACTTTCCGTCGCCTATGTGGACCGCCTCGAGGTCGCCATGGTCAAATTCGCTGCAGCCTAAGCTTCCATGGATTCCAAACTTGATGTCATTCTTCTGAAATTGAATACCATGGTACCTAGACAATTCTCTCCATCTTCTTCCTCTGCGAAGTCACCACCCCTAGCCGGAACCATGCCGCCTCTACTTCCCAAGCTAACCAGCCAACTTTTCCCATCTTCTTCCTTTGCAAAGCCACCACCACCAACAAAAACCACGCCACCTCCCCTTCCCATGGCAGCTTCCCACCTCCCCGTTAACGCCAAGCATCACGCACCCTCCTCCGACCCCCTTCGAGCCGCCAGTCACCGGTTCCACACGAAGCCCCCTAGCACTGCATCCTTCCCTCCGACCTCCACTTCTCCATTTTTGTTGTGTTTGTCACCACGGTTAGGGACACAAATCTCCACCCCTTCCTCATCATCGTCTATGCCATTCTTATCGCTACTAAATGGCTTTGCCTCCGCAACGATCTTCATTCACTCATTCTTACACCCAATTTCATTTGGAATCCAGGTTCTATTTTCCTATACCCAACACCTTGAGGACAAGGTGTTTTTGATGGGTTAGGGAATGATAGGAAGAAGGAACAATGATTACAACACCATCACCATCTAGCCATAGGTCATAACAGAATCTGCTATAGTAATTCTGTTATGCAATTAGTAGTACAATTCTATTAGAAAAATATTATTATCATATGATTTCCACTAACACACAACCATGAGTCATGTATAAATAAGCACTAAAGGAAATAAAATGGACAAAAAAGAATTATCAAGTATTAGTTTAGTGTAGCTTAGCATAGAATAACAATAATATTCTTCTAACAAAATTACACTACTAACTGCATACTAATGTAATAAATATTCTTTATATTTATCTACTATTATTTTGTAAAATAATTTGAAAATACTATTAATGAAAAAAATAATTAAATTTAATTATATCTATATTGATTTTAATACATGAATCTAAATTATTGTTATTCTTGTAATTTTTTAGATTTTAGCGAGAATTGGACTTGGAGTGATAAATGGCTTAACTTTATATTATCAAAAAAAAAAAAAAAATCTAACATTCTGTATTATGATATTCAATTCAACTCCAATTGATTCACAAAAAAAAACTCCAATTAAATCATTAAATTAGTCGATTTAAATAATTGAACCATTAATTTTAATTTTCCCTGATTCGACTTTTAAATAGTGATTCGTAGTTTTATATACATAAAAAAAGCCATAGTGATTTATAGTACGGACTGTGGAAGATCTAAGTTATGCGAGGGCAGCCGGCAGATTGTCTCTTGTTCTTTTGTTTTTTTTTAGTCGCCCTTGTGCTTTCGTTGAAAAAACTCATTTTTTGCTTACAGTTAATTGTCTGAATAAAAAATTAAAAAGATTTAAGCATGTTTTTCGTTTTAGAATTTAGATATTTTTAATACTTTTAAAACTATTATTTAGTTCCAAAAACATGTCATTATGTCTCCATGAATTAATGACACGGTGAGGTGATGGCTCTCCATTTATCACTTCATTTTTAACTAAACTTTTCTAATAATAATTTAAAAAAAACACAAAAATAATCGGGAACTAAAATAATTTTATGGCAACTAAATAGTTGAAATATCTAAATTTAGGAATTAGAAAAATGTTTATAGTGCATTGTCATTGTGATTTTTAATTAAAAAAACAATTTATTGACTCTTTAATCAGTGTCTTTATGATTGTACGTAGTCAGCAAGAGACTTTTTCCTAAGGTTTAACTTAAGTTTTCAAAAGTATGGTTTGGGTTGAAAACATACTAAATTGGATTACGGGTATTCAAAACTTGAAATACCATATTTTTTTTGTGTGTGTGTCTCGATCAAAACTAGCTATACTATCTATAATATGTAAAGATAATCTTTTGTACGTGTTTTATAAGTACGTTTAAATATAGAATAAACAAGTAAGGAGCCAAAACATGTGATGGCTTTATAATGTTGAAAGAGTCGATTAAAAGTATAAAATGATGTGTATTCCTTAGATTAAAGATAATTGTGTCATATATTTATTTTCGTTAATTAATTATGTGATCATCATTCTTCAAAAAGGTTAAAATCACTTTACCAATTAAAATAAGTAGGCATGATTATAATTGTGGGCGTGGTCCCTGTGCAACTTCAACTGCAACAGCATTTTAAGTGTAGGGTGGGGCGGTCAGAACTTTCGGTCCTGTCGGATAAATACTAGCTTTAAGTTATTTATTTTTTATATATTCATAAATATGATGGATATAATGTGTTAATGAGTATGTATAATATCTATTAAATCATAGCAGAATAAAAAAATGAACAAAAACTGAAAGAAAAAAAACAGATATAAATGGAAACGAAGGTTAATTAGATAGATCTATTAAGCCGCATATTTAATAAATAAGTAAGAAAAATAAAACTCACTTCTACAGTTCTACTAGCTTGTAAGAAAAAAATTCCTCTGCAATATTCGCTAGCAAGTATGGTACACATTTTTTTTTGTGTGTGTGTGTGAACCTATGGTATACATAATACATGGATAATTTTGTTATTCCCAACCTATCATTGTAATTAATTAAGCGCTGACATGATTTTCAAAACTGAGAACACAAGGCCTTAACGGTTTTCAATAAGTAAAAATTGTAGAGTTTAAGTTAAAAGATAACGTGTATAAATATTGAGAATTTGATTTTTTATCATTAAAGTTTAAGTGACTTAAATGTAAAATGAAAGATTATATTTTACAATGAACCTTAGTTGAATAGATGTATTGGAAGTTGTTTTTGTTTCAAAGAATTTATTTATTATAGTTGGTAATAATTTCACTATAAAGGAGAGATCTAGTGGAGAAATAATACATGACAAGAGAATGTATGATAAGAGAGATTATGAATCAAAGTTACTTTGTTGAGAGAAAAATGTCAGAGTTATCATTTCTTGTAACTATTGAGTGGGATATTCGGGTGATATACTATTCAAGGTGAGTTACAATCTTGTAATCATTTTTATGATGATGAAATATTTTTTGAGACAGATCCGTAGACATAGATAAGAGATGTCGAACCACGTTAAATTATTGTATTTATTATTATTTTCTTATGATATAATTTTTATTATATTCTCACGATTCTGATAGGTGTGAATAATTTTATCTGAGAGAATATTCATTACCAACAAAAATTTCATATATATGTAAGTCATATATTTAATAAAGAAGTATAGAAAATAAAACTCACTTCTACTAGCTTGTAAGAAAAAATTTCGTCTTCAATATTCGCTGGTAGGGTATACATGGATAATTTTGTTATCTCAACCTATCATTGTAACTAATTAAGTGATAACATCATTTTCTTAATCGAGAGAACACAAATGGCGTGACAATTGTGTATATGTAAAATTTGGTATATAAGTCATATATTTAATAAATAAGTATAGAATAAAACGCACTTCTACCTGGTTGAAAGGAAAATTTTCGTCTTCAATATTCGCTCTGTGGTTTTTGTTATTCCTAACCTATCATTGTAGCTAATTAGAAACATGCGTGATTTTCAAAACTGAGAACTCAAGTGATATATATATATATATATATATATATATAAATTTATTCTTATATATACCATTCAATAATATATTATCCTATGATCTATATACTTGTTGCTTTACATGTTTACTTTTATAAGTCACTTATCTTTAGTTTTAGGTATAGATTGTTGATCCAATTGATAACTGGATAGGCTTATTTAGCTTAATCAATTATCTTGAGTTTAAGTTTTTTTTATATATTATTGTGCTAAATATTTGAATAAGGAATTTTATTGTTCGTATTAGTTTTATTATACTCGATCGAATAAAATTATTTTTAAGAAAAATATATGTAATTTAGATAAAAAATAATTCGTCATTAAAAGTTTGTCTTTATAATGACGGTAATGATTAATGTTAGATTTAATTTAGTTGTACATATATATATTTAAAGTAAATTGTGACCGTAGTTATACATATGTTCACAAAAGTATTGGTTGAAAACACATTTATTAAGTTTTTTAATTTGTTATTTATTTATTTTTAGATTTTCCAATAAAAAAAAGATTGATGCTTGTATTAAGATTTATGTGACATTTTTAAAAAAATATCATTGTTTGGCATAAAGGAAAAGACTATAAAATAAAAAATTTTAAGTTGTTTTCATTTTTCAAATGAAATTCGTGTTGAGTTTTTGTCTTAAACAAAATAGTACTAGTATAAAGGATCCTAATCACCACGAAATTAGCAATCCGTATATTCACATGGGTGAAAATCGAGCTGAATTTAAAACTTGATTGGAGATCTAAAATCATAATTAAAAAAAATTCAAAATGTGCTTAATTTTCTAACATTTTCAAGTGAAAATGAATTACATCGATTAAATAAATTTGTAAAATTAATATACTTGTGATTGTTGTGCGTAATTGGACCAGGAGGAGGAGTTTATACAACCAACCATTTTTAGCATATGTTTACTTAAAAGAATAACAATAACAATATGGCTGACTTGTGCTAATTGATATCACGTTGAAGGAAATAGTAGGAGGGAAGTCAAAATTTGTAGTTGGATAGGATTACGTGTATGGCAAATACTTTTTTTCTTCTTTAGAAAAGGTCTAAAAGAAGGAAAAGGTGCTGGGAAGAATGGACACAGAGAAGCCTTAATTATTCACACATGTCACAGTTCAGGTGTTTCCCTTGGGACATGATTTACCTAATTACCGAAAGTACTCTGGTTTTGTCTGGGTTGATGTCACCATAAAGTTGAAACACCATAAACAATGGCAGAACTACATTATCATGACAACAATATGATACCAATAAGAGCATTATGACAAATTGTAGCGACCCAAAAATGACTACAGAGAATAATTGATCATTATTCATAGCTCTTGTTCAAGTCACACTAGATTTGTTTTTCTTTTCTCCCTTAAATTTTAACATTTGAGTTTGGCAAATAAAAAAAATAGACAAAGATTCAAGATCTCTTATATGAGTTTATCTAACTCATGTTAATTAAAATTTCAAGTGATTTTCATATAACAAACGAAAAATAAAGATACTATCGAATGTGTAAGATGAGCTAGCTAGTAAGCTTACAGACCAATTATTGAAGAAGCTCAAACAAAACGTATAAAGTATAAATATTTTCCGAAAATTATTTTTGTGCACTTTATCTTATATGACATTAAAAAAGAAATGCAAATCGTCATTTTTATGTAACATTTTGTATATAAAAAGAGAGGAATAAGAAGAAAAGAAAAATATGCAATAAGATAAATGATAGGATAAAAAGAGATAGTTTTTTTTTTATAAAAAAAGATCAAATAAGTGTTTAAGATTAAGAGTAAAAGTAATAAAATTTCTAAACTTATGTGTGTAATAAAATTTTTAACGTGTGCATTTATGTATATGTTAGGTATCCTCCGTGGACTTTAGCATGCTTGGAACCAAAACTTTACTCACGTATTAGTGGAATTAGATTCTCTTACCTCTATTCAATTGATTCAGCAAGGTTCATGAAGCTATCATCCTTATGCTTCAATCTTGGCTCAGATCAGATCCCCTTTAATATTCAACCATTGGAATGTCAAGTTTAACACGTTTACCGGAGGCTAATTCTTGTGCTGATATCCTTGCAAAGATGGGATTCATCGGGATATTCATCCTTCAATGTTCTTGATTCTTGCCCTGATGTTTTACTTTTGAACCTTTTGACTGATGCCATAGGAATTGTTTTCTTGCGTTTGTAGTCCTTTTTATTTCTCAATGATAAAAAAAATGTTAGGTAAACCCAAAGAGATAAAAATAATTAATATTATAAAAAATGTATTTTGCTCTACTTAAATATAAAAATAGAAATCCGAATATAATTTCCTCAAGTTTCATTTGCATATATATATATATATATAAAATCATTTCAGTTCAGTAGCCAATTCCAACTTGTTCGTAATATCATTCCTAAAAACAACACCATATGGTTCAAACACAATCTTCTCGATCGAAAGATGATCGAAGGATGATATCCAATAAATAAAAATGCACAAAAGTATGATCTTACTTATAAGTTATAAATAACAAAGTAAATCATAAAGTTCACAAAAGACAATGGTATTTAAACGCACGAGGTATTGACTAAGAACTTTATTGGAACAAAAGTGAACCCACCCGAAAAAGATAGGCTACCGCATCTCAAAGAGGAATATTAAGTGAAGCAATTTCAAAGAGTTTTTTTTTTTTTTTTTTTATGATATCACTTACTTATATTTTTTTATGTATAATAAGTTTATTAAATTTTGATAATAATTATTTTAAAATTTATATATATTTCTTTTTTAATTAGTTGACTATATATATTTTTACACATAATGTATATAATTTAATCTATTAGAATTTTATCATATTGGATTGACTTATAGCATGCTTGAGGTGACCTTAAGGTAAACCAAAATAGTATTTTTAGTATTACGGAGAGGTTCAAACAATTCATTGTTGCTTTAAAAAAACCATATCTTTAATATGTTTTAAAGTAGTCCCCAAGATTTTGAGAGTATGTTTAGCTCCCCGAATCTTATATTTTTTAATTTAATACATGCAATTGAATTTGTACAAAATTCATGTTGAATTATTTAGTATAATTTTTATTTTTTGTCATGTTTTAGATATTAATTTTTAAATTTAAAGTAATTTTATTTTTAAATTAATAAATTAATATCAATTGAAAATTGATTTGAAATATTACAATACATGTAACTTTGTGATCATTTTTATTTTAATGGAGAATTTTGTAATTTATTTCTCAGTTTAATTTATTTTCTAATTAGTTTATGAATTTTTATTTAAACAAAAGATAGATTAATAATTATTGATGTAAGAACTTTTTAAAATAAAAAAAATTAATCAAATAAAATTGAAGATACCAATTGAAAAATTAAACAAAATAATAAATGAATAAAATTAGAAACCATATAAAAATGATAACAATTAATGCAAATATTTTATTTTACTTTTATATATAGATAGTTAATAGTTCCATTCAGAAAGAAAAAGTTAATAGTTAATTGTTAACGAGAGAATAGATTAGAGGGAAAAGAAAGGAAAAAAAAAAAACAATAATAAGATAAAACAAGCGTATTCTAGAGCCACGTGAAATGAATGAGTTGCGTTTGTGGTTCATATGAATCCTGCACTGTAAATATCATATCATAGCAACCTTAACTTGACAACATATTCCTACGATCACTTTTCAAATGGAAGCGTTTTACACAACTCTCTCCTCCCCTGCTTCCACGTCTGTTCTCAATTTTCAGGTACCACTCTTATGTCTTTGGAAGAAATTCTAAGCTCGCTATTTATTGTTTGATCACTTTTACACTCAACTTGCATGAATTTGCTAAGCCAAGATTAAAGAAATTATCTGATTTAATCCTTTTATTCTTATTGTTCAGTGGTTATCTGGGAAGTTCATTGAATGTCTTTTCTGAATTTCTTATTTTGAAATTGAATTGCAACTGATATCTGGACTAGAAGCATTTGTATTGATATCTTATAATGATATTATCCTTTTATTCTTATTTTTCAGTGGTTTATCTGGGAAGTTCATTAAATGTCTTTTCTGAATTTGGTTGAATTTCAAAATATGAAGTTGAATTGTAACTAATATATGGACTGGAAGCATTTGTATCCCTTATTCATGCTAGCTGATTCTAATTGCTGTTGTTGCTGAAAATGAAACTACCCACTTCATCATATCTAGTGAAAGTTTGATACTATTTATGTCATTTTTACTTCATGTTGTTGCCCTTCTTTTAATTCATACTACAGGGCTCTGAATTGCCTAGAAGAAAGCTTTGTAAGAAATCTTCACACACTATTTTGGCATCACCTACGCTGCCTAAACCATTTCTTCAGATTTATGGTAGACCTCAGACATTGCTTTATAGGTCAACCAGACTCTCTTCTGGAGCACATAGAGTAACAATATCAGCTGAAGCTGGCAGACAAAATTGGGATTTTGGAAGATTTGTAAAAACACTGTTCTTCTTCAATGGGTTCCCATCTCCTGCTAAGGTAACACTTTATTCAATTTTCAGTTAGTATAACTAGAGAGTAATAGGAAGAAAAGAGAGAGGTTGGTGTGGAATATGGATCAACTAATGAGTATTCTTTGTTTCTGAATTGTGAAGTTCTTTGATTTTCTAGTTGAGAAACTATCTGATCCTTCCCCAAGTGAAGTGGTTAACACAATGGGAACTTCTGATATTGTCCTGGTAGCTGGAGCCACTGGTGGCGTTGGTCGAAGGGTGGTTGACATATTACGGAAGAAAGGAATTCCAGTCCGAGTATTGGTATTGTTGTTAACTTACCTTGCTGACAAGAGAAAAATATAGAAAAAAAAAGCTTAGAAATTTTCGTTCTGTTAATTATTTAATTCAGCGCATAACAAACATTACATTTCTGTATCAAATTTTATCAGGTTAGAAATGAAGAGAAAGCAAGAAGGATGTTAGGCTCAGATGTTGATTTGGTGAGTCACTTTAATTTAATGTACTGAAAGACTTTACAAATGATAAAATAAATATGTAGTTTCTTAGTTTGCTACAATTGGATTCTGAATTTTGCAAAAGTTAACAGCTTAGATTTCTAGTTATCATTCTGTTGAGAATGAGGTGTTATTGAACCTAAAATACAATGAATCCAGCAACGATGGAAAATAGATGTTAGTTTGGAGGTTATGTGTTTGCATAAGAAGAGATAAACAATTGACTTCTGGTCATTTGAAGTTCTTCGCCAGTTTTTGTGTATAAGATTTGTTAAAGTTTCAAGATTTGGAGGAAGAAAATGGTGTTCATCAGTGCAGACTTTCCTGGTATTTGTATTTTTGATTGAGTGATTGCATATAGTGTACTACGTAAAGTGATAGTTTCTTTTTCCTTTACTTCCTCTGCTGCCAACTTACATTTATGTTTATATAAGGTCATTGGAGACATTACAAAAGATAGCACTTTGATCCCTGAATACTTTAAAGGCGTGAAGAAAGTGATTAATGCTGCTTCTGTCATTGTTGGCCCCAAGGAAGGAGACACTCCAGACAGAGCAAAATACAGCCAAGTATGTCCATTAGCTCTATTAAGACAGTAGAAATTTGATTTTTCTTATGCAATAATCCATGCTTATCTATCACTGAGAAATGGATGTGTTAACGTTGACTTATATCAACCTGTTACTTGTCTTAATTGTTTTTGTTACATGATTGTTTGCTGAAGGCTTCATATTTATTTTTCTCTAACAGAATGAAATTATTTATGTGCAGGGAATTAAGTTCTTTGAGCCAGAGGTAGCTTACTGATTCTTCTTTTGTTGACATTATCTTCAGAGTCAGATTTGTTCTTGTCAATTTAATTTGGAAGTCCAGTTGGTCTGCAAGCTCATTTGGGAAATTCTTGAAGCTTTTTTTTCTTATTTATTGGTTGTTGAAAACAGATAAAAGGTGACTCACCAGAAAAGGTAGAGTACATAGGAATGAGAAATTTGATCAAGGCCGTGAAGGACAATCTTGGACTTCGAAGAGGAAAGCTATTATTTGGATTTGAAGGTAGATTACTAGTTGACAAAACAATTGATTGTGATTGATTCAACTTAATTGCCCGACCTAACTTTTTGACATATGCATGACCAGTGACCACCAAATTTAACTTAGGTGCATGACAATAAAAAGGAAACTTGTAGAAGCTGAATTAATTTTTATTTTCTTTCTTGGGGGTTGGGTGGTTGTGAGGCACAGTTCATGCATAAATAAGTGTATTAGCTAGCTGATAACTTTTGAAGACATGTTCCACTAGGCTAATAGTAGGAAGAAAACTTAAAAGGGTGACATACTGGTTTGAATTTTGAACTTAGAACATTAAGTTGCACGACTGATTGCAGCAGCCTTCTGAATTAGCAGAAGACCGTCTCCGTTTCATGGATTGTGCTTGCAACATGCTATAGTGAATATAATTACTGTTGGTTTGTACTTTGTATTGAGAGAACAAGTGTTTTTAGTTTTACTACTGTGTGTCCAGTGAATATAATTTGTTTTCTATTTTCCTTGCAGGCAAAAATTACAGGCAGCTTCCTTGGGGTGCTTTAGATGATGTGGTGATGGGTGGAGTTAGTGAAAGTACATTTCAAATTGACCCAAGTGGGGGTGAAAATGGTGTACCAACTGGGATTTTTAAAGGTATGTGTCAAATTCTTGCAAATGCATGTGACTGCACTTTGGGGTAATGTGTAACCTGTGTTTTAATGCTTGAAATAATACAAATGTGTGTCTAGTTCAGGTGTTGTTTCTACAGCAAACAATGGTGGCTTTACAAGTATCAGAACTAAGGTAATATGCAATTATTTATATTAACTTTTCAATGAGGCCAAGCAAATGGCAATGACATACTTGATTAATATTGTTTGAACCAACTCTGACATAATCTTTTTTTCTAAATCTTGAAAATGACCTCAATGCTTAGTTCATTCGGTTTAATAAAAAAATATCCTATTCCTATGTCTTTATTCCTAAATCTCTTCTAAATTCTGATGGATGGACATAAACATTGAATTGCGGTCCTGGTTCAATTATAGTTTTAGATAAGTGTTCTGATACTGCCTTCTAATGTGGTTTTAAACTTTAAATCACCCTTTAGCTATTTTTTTATAGTAATTTAATAGTTCAGTGCTTGTGAAATGTATAATAAAGAACCATTTTTTTAAGCAAGGAAAGCATTTATTTATTAGGGCAGTAAGAAATGAATACACTTTTCCCCTTGAAAACATTTAACTGGAAGTATGAAATGGTGAAACAGAACATATCAACATTTAAAATATTTTGCATTTATTATTTTTTCAAGAACTATATTTTTCCAGTTAGTTGAATTATTAAAGTTAAATTGTATGACTGCAATTATTTCTCAGTTTTGGGTGTTACTACCTGCCTGTGACTAGCTTTTATTCTTTGATTAACATATATTTTGATTCACTTTAACTAGTTACTTAGTGAACTAAGTTCTTATTTAAAAAGGAGAGTTTTCACAATTGGTTTTCAGAATTTCTCAGAACCTGAAAATCTTTCTGCATATGATGGTTTGGAGTTCCGCCTAAAAGGTGATGGGCGTAGATATAAAATTATTGTTCGCACAAGCAGTGATTGGGATGCTCTTGGTTACACTGCAGGTTTTGACACTGAGAAAGGAAAATGGCAATCAGTAGGTATCATCTATTGCAATAGTTGCTGTCTATATTATCTAATAATACCAACTCTCGTGTGTTTTGTTCTTTTGTCTTTCGTAGATTCGAGTGCCATTTTCTTCCTTGAGGCCTGTATTTCGAGCAAGAACTGTGTCTGATGCTCCACCATTTGATCCAAGCATTGTTGTATCATTACAGGCATGACTCTGTATGTCTTTTGGCTTATTAGAAATTTCACACTTGTTCTTATTTCTTAATGATGAAGCAAAACTCTCTGCAGCTCATGTTCAGCAAGTTTGAGTATGATGGTAAATTAAATGAAACTTTTGTGGAAGGTCCATTTGAGCTTCCAGTGTCTAGCATACATGCATATATAATAAAGGATCCAATAACCCCCAGGTATAGCCTTATCTTTGTGCTTCTTTCCCCTCCATTGTTTACCCTGATATACTTAATCTTTTGTTATACACCTTTGTGTCACATTTAGGTTTGTACATGTGAGCTCAGCAGGAGTTACAAGACCCGAAAGGCCTGGACTAGATCTAAGTAAACAGCCTCCTGCCGTTCGATTAAACAAGGAACTGGATTATATCCTCACATTTAAACTAAAGGTAAAAATCTGATGATGGATCCTTTTTTAACATGGATATATTACTAATTTTTAAGGTCTCCAGTTTGCAGAAAATTGATGTCTATCAAGGTCATTTTGGTCTGCAAAACTAGTTTTCTTGGTTAAGACTTTACTGCAAAATAGACTATAAATTAGGCTTCAGGTCAGGCCAAGCTTTATAAAGACCAAGCTAGGCTTTAATAAAAAGACTTATATTAAGTAAATTGGTCCGACTTAAGCCTTCTAGTTATTAAGTCAACACTCAACGATTGGAGTTTTGCTATAGTTTTAGAGTGGCTGTTGACTATGAAATTTTTTCCCTTGTCATTCAAGTTTATAGAAAAAGAAGTATTCATTCTCTATTAAGAGTGTCTGATGGAACCTCCTTATTGCTTGCCATAGCCTATTTAGTTATGCAATTCATATTTCCCTGCCACATACTTGTTCATTTGCTAAAAGTGGTTTATGTTGCAACAGGGCGAGGATTTACTTAGAGAAAGTGGCATTCCCTATGTAATCGTGAGGCCTTGTGCATTAACTGAGGAGCCTGCTGGTGCCGATCTTATTTTTGATCAAGGAGATAATATTACGGTACTGTGAAAACAAAAGATGGATGCTTTTCTCGGTTCAAGTGCTCTTACTAAACTACCTATCTCATGATATATTTCCGCTTCTTGATTTCTTTTGGCAATTCATGGTAACTATATAGTAGCATGCATTTTGCTCATTTTTCCAAATGCCAATCTAATACAAAGCTTAACAGGGTAAAATATCAAGGGAAGAGATTGCTCTTATGTGTGTAGCTGCGCTTGATAGCCCTTATGCATGTGACAAAACATTTGAGGTCAGCCTTTTCTCTTACTATGTTCATATTTTTTTTCAGAATTTGTTTAGTATTTTTACATTTTATAAATGTAATGTGAACTTCTCTTACCGGTGACCTCCTTTGTGGAGAGGAGAAGCCTGCTCCTTCCAGGCTTTGGCTCGAATAGTGATATTAGCCTTTTATTGAATATGCTGTTTCTGCTTCTATTTATGGAACACCACAATCATAGTGCACATCGGATTTTATACGGGTTAACTGCATGAAATGGTTTAAGATTGAGATAAATTGTTTATCCGTGTTCATGGATCTAGTAATTTGATTGCGGATAGTCTCATTCTATTTTGCAAGCTAGCTACACAATCTCATTCTAATATGTGTTGCAGGTCAAAAGTGTCATTCCATTTAGTGAGCCATTCACTGTGGATCCAGCAAACCCTCCTCCAGAAAAGGACTATGACGTATATTTTAAAAATTTAAAAGAAGGCATTACTGGGAAGGAAGCTCTCCAACAAAACCCTGTTTCTGTTTAGTTCGGCTATGAATGTTGCAGATGTGAGAGTACCTTGAGAGCTGTACAGTTTTTGATCTAAAGAGATCTAAACTTGACAAATCTGTGATACTACGTTTTTAAACCAAGTTAGATATGGCCTTTACCTTACAATCTGCATGTATATCCTGTCTCCAAACATGAGTCCTTTTCCTTCTAGCAAATAGGGATGCAAAGAATTTTTATATTCAGACTGTAAGAAGATAGAACTATCGTTTTCTTTTTCATGTAACAGTTTTAGGTTTACATCTCTCAGCTGATGAGAGGAATGAGAATTACAGGAAGACATGCGTGGAGTTAGCCAAGCCTAACTGTTTATTATTATTATTATTGTCGAAATCAAAATCCACACACCACACTTTTGAAAGTAACTATTTTTTTTTTTTATCATTCAGAAAAACAACAACAAAAACTACATCCTAGGAAAGGAGACACTGTTTTGAAAGTGCTTTGTTTTGACACTCTGACGTCTGTATATTATTGAGAATATACAGTTCTTTAGATGTTTTTTGGTATCACTTCTCAAATAATATTAGACAACTAGTATTTTTACTATCACAACTAGTTTTTTTTATATACAGATTTGTTTTGTATGTTATCAGAAAAAATGTGTTGAGAGCATGCCATGTGTAGAGGTTGATGAGCATCCAGTGCTACAGAATACAGATTGTTCAGGCACGTGGATTGGTTACCGGACCGAGGACAGCGCTTATGCAAATTGTTTGAAATTTTTCAATAGTGTGTTGCTGTTCCTTCTTAATTACTCTGATAATCTCCTTTTCCTTAATAGCTGTAAGAATTTTATGACTCTAGATTTGAGTGGAAATTGGATCATTCCAAATTAATTTATAACATCTCTAACTCCTCCTATTTTGGGTTGTTTACGCAGTCTCTTCTTCCACTTGGAATGTGTTTTTGTTAGTAAATCATATCTTTTCATGTTCGACATGTTTTTATCATTAAAATGTTCTTTTTCCTTACAAATTTGATAAAATTATTTCGTCTCTGTAAAGTTTTTCATCGGTTTTTTGTTTTTATAAATTATAATGTGTTATTTTTTTTTTGTTTGGATATCCAAAACTTTTTTATATTGTTGGTATCATGGTATGTATAATCAATGTAATAAATGTTATATTTAGATGGGTTATATGAATAATCAATGTAGAAAATGTTACATCTGATTACATGTATAATTGATGTAAAAAATTATCATCGTAGGTTTGAATATAATCAAATCTTATTTTAGATCAAAAAATAAAACATTATGATTTTATGAATATAAAAAATAGATAAAATTTTGTAGAGACAATTGAAACATTGTCAATTTTATAAGAATAAAAAATATATTTTAATCTATTTTAATTAGTTAACCTAATTATTGGATGCAATTAAAATAAGGATTGAATGAGTTTTGGTTTTGGTTGCTTAGTAAAAAAATATTAAACTCAATCTATCCCAACTATATTTTATTAAATTGGGTCTTAAATTAGACTCAACTCAATCCAAATCATTTATACATTAATTTTATTATATTATGAATAATCTCAATAACCTTCTATTAGAATTTGTTAAATATCTTTTTGTTATTAAAGAAAAAAGGTTGGGTGTATAAAGATCTGATTATAGGAAGAATAGAAGAACATTAGCATTAGCAAATGCAAATCTACATTTCCCACATTTTTTTATATTTTTATCTCCTATAATTTACACTAGTCTAGCTTGTAAACATTTTACGACGTAGGCACAAAATTCAATGCTCCACTAGCTATTCCAATATCCCAATGCTGGGGAAAAGACCCAAACAAAAGTGTTACATACGGCCCCATTATGCGAGCACGATAAAGATAATGTATATCTTTCTTACTATTTTTTTATAGGATCTTGCTAGTAAACTTAGGCAATCAATAATAAAATGTTTTTGTTTAAAAGCAAAAACCAACAATGTATTTATCTAAAAAAAAACAAGAATGTATTACTAATATTTTTTTTAAAGAGAACATTTATTTTTAATTTCTTAATCGTGTGTTGGACACTGACTAATGTCTGTCATTTCTATATGAATACGAGTTTTTTCTAAAGGATTTTAAAACATTGCTTTAATAGAGAAGAGGAACAGTGCTGACCCAACCCTACCATATATATCAAAATGTGACTATTAGCATCTTAATCAATTGATGAACAACATACATTAGAGATGGCAAAGGGACCCAAAGGTATTGTATGAATCGCATCAGAAAATAATGGGTAAGAAATTGATAATATATATATATATATATATGTATGTATGTATATGTATAAATTCACACATATACATGACTTTTGGCTAGAGAAAAAGAAAAGAAATACATGTAAAATCCTGTGAATATGATAAAATAATCATAGGAAATTTTTGGATTAATTCCCTTTGTATTCTAAAACAAGAAACATTGCTGAAAAACCTACCCACTTTTGTTTACATTCAGTATCAGGCACAACAGAACACCTGCAAAAAGAATAAAGGTATAGAATTTTTTTTCAGTGCAAAATATGAAAGAAGCAGAGGAACCAATGGAACAGGGAAAGATAAGCAAGAAGTATTATCATTGTACACTGAAACAAACTCTGAATCTTTTGCCACGTCTTGGTGCATTTTTGCTTCTGAGTCTTTCAAGCATTTCTTGCTCAGTGAATATTCTTCCCGGTGAGCTCAAGAACACCGTGCGGGGAACTGGAGGAGACCACAACCCACTTTGCTCATAATCAAAATCGAACTCTGACTCATCATAGAACTTCTCTAGCAACCTATCGGACACACATTTTGGAACATGTTGGACCTGAATCTTCTGTGGAGATAAGGTCTCATGGGGCACGTTGGTTTTAGCAAGCATTTCACTCGGAGATATATTATGAGTGATGATGGTAAAAGAAAAATTTGAATGATATTGTTGTTGATAACACGCCAATGTGGTGCATGTGAGATAGTGAGAATACAGGGTGGGAGTGATGTAGCATTTGAAATGGAGACAAATCTTATGAGGGATGATGCAGAAGTTGGGAACTGTGACAAGGACGTGTATGGCTCTATGCAATCATAGATGGGTCGTGATCACCATACTATGAGATATTGAGATTCTTTTGGTGTTTCAATGCCAAGTGTTCAGTTTGTTTGGTATTAGAACTTGCATTTAAATATAAGGGAAAAAAAACTTAAATATACTTCTTTAGATGTTTTTAATGTTGTTCTCCAGTTAGAATTGATGTTCTAATTTACATTGGTTACTATGCCAAAATTTCGGTGGCATTTCTCTTTATTGAAAACAATACTAAAATTACATACAGAACTGTATCTAAGTTTTGTCTGCGAAGAAGTTCCTAGAAGTAATGTATGAGCAAAAACTCAGTTTGGCCTGGCCCTACTTAGTGGCTTATCCTAAAGCTTTTCCATATTGGTTGGTAGTGAAAACAGAAGCATGTGTAGATGAGACTATGTGAGGCCAATCATTTCTGGGACACCCGTTTATGCATACCTATATTTCATATGCATATATGTTAGGTATTATGTTAAAATAATATTTGAAATTTTGTGCATGTTCGGTTGAATTGTCTGAGTAATTTATAAACATGGAATGAAGACGACGTGTTTATTTATTGAATGATTAATAAAGAATGCACATGGGGTTGAAAATTTGACCAAAAATTCGGACAACTCAAGCCAGTAACTAATCTGTATTGTATTCCTTTCTCAGTTTCTCTTATGTTTTCAGCTTTTCTTTATTATATGAAATATTTAACTATACACACACGGTTCTCCCTTGGTGGAAGATGTAAAATGGCATGGGAAAAGTTTGATTCGTTTTTCCTTTCGTTTTCTTTCCCTTTGTACTTATGTTTATGTGCGTAACATGGGGGCCTAACTCTGCTCTTTATTTATTCTATCAGATTCTGTTTTCATATTTTAGGTAAAAAAAAAAGGCGGAAATGAACCTGAGGTATCAGCATCCTAGAAGTAGAAACCTTACACGCAAATTTTTTTATCATCATTTCACTAACTTCCCGGGTGTCAATAATGATGGTTAAGAATGATGCCTCTGAATTGGTTCATTTTGGCAATTTGGCTTTGGGATTTCCCTCCCTTCGTCCCCAAAAATTTCAATGACGAAAGATAAAGAGAAAGGTACAAAGGAATGATGAAATGACCTTATGTCACTTGAAAGGATTTAATATGATTTCCTTTGCAATTTTTTTTTAAAAAAATTGAGTTAAAATTTTGAATGGAAATTTTGGAATTTTTTTTATAATTTTTTTTAATGTGATGGACCGATGGTTGTCGATCACTGTGCGAAAAATTATAAAAAGCATCATAAAAAGATAGCTAATATTGTAGGAGAAAAAGATTATACATTTATAAAAAGTTTTACATTATCATTTAATTATAATTTATTATTTATAGTAAGTTTATTAATTTTTATAATCATTATTTTAAAATTCATATCAATAATAATTTATGATTTTATTATCTTACTAAGGTCATCCTACTAACGATAAGGATAATGTTGGGCCTTCGAAACTGAGGTCATATATCTATGGGGTTGCTATTGTCACTATCACAATTTTTAATTGCAGTACCAAGCATGTGGAAATGATCATTCTATACTTCTGAGTTTCCTATATCCCCATTTCTTCTCTATTCTTCTCTCATTTATCCATCATGACACCCCACCACCCTCTTCATCTCTCACTTTTTTCTCTTCTAATCTCTTTCATTGGATATATATGAGACTTGATAAGAACATTTTAATTTTTTTAGCCAATAAAATTGTGATTCCATTTTTTTAAATTTTTGAACTTCTCAATGGAATCATGATTTCATTTTGTATTTACATAAACAATAACATAATTTCATCATAAACAAAAATCTAATCACATTCTCATTGTGTTTTTGTCAAAAGGGTAATTTTGAAATAAAATGAAAAGACACCCTCTTGGGTTGTGGCATTAGCAATTTTGGAAATGAAATAGTAACTCCCTATCTCTATTCGTAGAACGCGCGACAATTACATGGGCCTGTCAGGTAAGGAAAAATAGATGATAGTGAGGACTGCATGATAAAGTGAAATTATAATTATTAATTAAAATTTAACAGTTAATGTTTAATAATTTTTAATTTATTATATAAATACATACATATATTTATTTTTATAAAATCTTAATTATTAATTAAAAATAGTATATACGTATATTTTTTTAATTAATCATTGTTAATGGTAATGGTCTTATCATTTTCTATTTCTAGTCAAGTTCCATGCAAATTTGATTTTTCTTTGATTGAATGAACTAAGCCTGTCTTAGAAAACGTTCACGAATAAATAAATAAAAAACCATGCGCCTCTTTTAACCAAAAAATCTGTAGTGATATTGGGGGCATCTCCTGAATGTTCAAAATTCAAAGTTTTTAATCCATGCATGTGAAGTTATGGGTTATTCATCTAAGAATAAATAAAATTTCTACCAACCGTTATATTTTCTTACATTGGGAGTTTGTAAAGATTTCTCTTAACAACGTGACAAACTTCTCCCCGTAGATTATTGTATACCATGTGATGACGTTAAATGAAACAGTTAAACGATGTAATATTTTAATGGTTCAACAGTTTTACTGTTAAATTTACTCTTTAAATTTTTAGAACAACGAGAATTCAAAAACTATGCTTGTATAATAAAAACATATTAAAATATAAATAAAATGCTTTTAAAAATAGACACACGCGCGCGGGCACACTTCTCAAATTGGCTGGTTTGAGTAAGTAATTTAAAAAAGAAAACCACATTTTTTAATGTCAAATTTATAAAGTGATTATATATTTTAAGGGAATTTTAATGCATGCTGTAAAGAAAAATTATTTTATAAACATGGAACTGTAGGCGAAAAGGCACGTAATTTTTTTTTTATTTTTTTATATTAAAGTCATCGAAGTGCAATTAAAGATTAAAGAATACTTTGCAAAAGCAGCATTTTCAACTGTAAAAAATGTTCATCCAAACGAGTATTTTGTATTAATTAAAAAAACACTTTTTTCAGTTAAAAATGCTGAAAGTCATTCTTTGTGTGTGTGTGTATATATATAAAATCCTTAATTAATACTTTTAATGCAAATCCATAACCCCTATCTTGTTATATATGTATGAGGCCAGATGATAGGTCCTCGTGGCTCTATCTCGAGGCATGAGGGAAAGGAAAAAGGAAAAAGACAAGAGATTTTATAAATTGTTTAGCTAGAGAAAATATTCTATAATTTGGTTTTGTTTTATGCTATTCTTTAATTTCACGAGCATATAAAGCAAATAATAAAAATAATTTTTTTTTTATTTTATATTTTCAGTTTTCGTTTTGATTTTTTTTTCTTAAATAAAGCTGATGGTTTCTTACTTATTGATTATTTGAAACAATAATCAAAACAAAATATTGATATTCGAATTTGCTAACATTTTGGTTTTTTTAACTTCTACATCTACATCCTCCCGTAAAAAAAAGAAAAAGAAAAACCTTCTACATCTGCATTAAACTCTTTACCTAAAAAATAACAACAAAGTTTGGCAGTAAATATAAATAGACACTTAATAACGATTTGAGCATTATGAGAGTTTAGAATAATGATCAATGAAAAGGTAGAAAAAGATAGATATAATTATTATTAAAGTCTTTGGCACAACTTTGAACTGAAATTAAAATGTTAAAATCATACGACATCAAATAAAAAAAAGTCAAATTAGTTTTTCTGAGACTTGGACAAACTTTACTTTTTAAACTAATTTTTAGAGTTAGTTGAATTAAACTCAATTTATTTTTAATGTATGCAATATTACATGTTTTAAATGGATCGAGCCAAGTTTAAATTAATTTATAACGTAACTCAATTAAACATAATTGAATTTGGTTAGTTTTACCCTTTTTTTTCTTTTCTAAACAATCCAAACCATTTCAGCTCAACCTTAATTGAGTTGGTTGGGATGGAATAATGAACATTCTGACCATTTAAATTTCTCTATCACTTTAATTTAAGGTCGGATCCTCCATTGCATCACTTTTAGTAGTAAAAAAAAAAGTTTGTTACTAGTAATTGTGTGGTTAACATCGTTATCAATTTAAACGAACATTTTATTGATTATGGGCATTGGTTGCCATTTAATAGTATCTAGAAGCAAAAGAGGAAGAGATGGGGATAGGGGTCCAGTAAAATATCTTGTTTCTTTGTCAAACATTGTGCAATGCAAGTTGTTGAAATGGACGCCCAAAGTTACGCTAATTACAACCACTTCCCTAACTGCCCTTTTATTCTTCAACCCTACTTCTCCTATTTTCCTTTTTTTCTTTTCCATTTTCTACTCTCAATAAAGTAAAATATAGGTAAAGTCTACCGCTATTTAGGATATTAGTCAAAAAAATTAAAAAAATATTTTTTTTATTAAAATACATAAAATAATATTGTTTATAACTTCTTTTGAATATTTTTATAATTTTTACAATAACTTTTAATTTTTAATTAATGTCTTAACAACGGTAAAACAAAAAAAATAAAAAATATCTCAATACTAAAAAGGAAAAAAATGCTGGTATCTTTTTCTCTTGTGGCGCACGAAGAACGCGTCTAACAGGCACCTCTAGTTTTTCTACTTTTTTTCTTTTCGTGTTGACTTTTTTGCCCTCAACTTGTGGTCCCACACCACGGCGCCGTGTACCGCCGCCGCTCCGCCAGCAGCCCCTGCCGGAACACTACCGAGCACTCCGGCAGCTCTCCGAGGTCGGCGAAGAGCGACTCGTCCTCCTCCCTCATCGGAATCAGCGCCACGTCAGCATGGTACGTCGTAGCCATAAACGGGCTTTCGAGAACCGTGGACGACGTCGCTTCCATCTCCCCCAGCCACCCCAATTCTTCCGCGGTTGTTATCATGGACTCGTCCGCGAACTTCTCCTCCGGTTCGACCGGGTCCGGAACCGGTTCAGGTTTTTTGGTGGGCCTGGCGTGGTTTCTAGAAGGTGGCCAGGGATGGTTGTGGTCGGAGGAGTAAGTGACGACTAGCATCGTGGGGTCCACGCAGCTCCTTTCCACTTGTTTCCGTGCCGGACACCCCTTCGAACTGCTACACCTGTAGTACCCTCTGTGTCATAAACAACAAACACTTTCACTAATCAAATTAACAAACAGTTTCTTGTCGTCGGTTATATATATATATATATATATATATATATATGTTCACAAATTAACCTTAAAATAACCAAAGTGTTGTTGCAATGCAATGGAATTATATAATTACCTGGGATAAGGGGAACCCTTGATGGGTTTCTGGCCGTACTTTCTCCATGCCCATGAATCCGAGGGTGGGGTGTTGCTCTCTCCTTTTAGCCTACACCCTTCTGTCTCCTTCATTGGGATTTGCACCACCCTTTTCTGTATTGCCCTCCTGCTTATTTCAACATAATCAATTACATCAATATTACCCTCTCAAAATTCCATAGCTATATATACACACTAACTAGCCAGGTGTTGTTAGAAGTATAGAATTTCTCATATCAAGAATTGTCATTTTACTAGAGAAATCTAAGAGTTTTTGATACAATAGTTGAATAAGCTTACACACTAATAAAAGAAAGAAGAAGAGAAAATTTCTCAATATCAATACCAAAATCTTAAATTTTGGAGAGTATATATATGCAATTTCTCATATCGTTGTTGTTCCTTTGAGAATTCGTTCCTAGTATTAATTTCCTTATATGTAATGTTTCGATTTTAAACGGAAGGTAATTAGGTATATATGTAGATAGCAAGAAGGACTAAGGAGTACTAACCTTCTCTTTGATGAGGAAGTGGGGGAGGGGACTAAGCCATCGATGTTGAACACAGTGGAAGAAGGAGGGGACTCGGCAAGGTTTTCTTGAGCTATATCAGTGTCTTGATCTTGTTCACTGGTATATGAGTTAACGTTGCGGTTCTTTTTTCTGAACTTGCTATCCATTTGTTGAGATTTGGAGCTGGCAACTGTGTTGAGTGTGATATTATATATTGAGCCCTGGATCCCACCTAGAAGGTGGCGATGGTGATGACCATGGCTAATGGAAAAAAAGGGTTAGCTAGATTATACCAGAATACAAGGAAATTAAGACAATTAAGGAAAAGGAAATTAAAGGGGGAGGAGGAGAGAGAAGGTGGGGTGCCCCTTTAAAAACGGGGGCTTCCTGTGTTGACAGATTGGCTTTGTCTTTGTTTATTAGGGGACGTGAGAGCAAATACTTCATCATATCCGAACAAACGCTAATTTATATATGAATATGTCATTTGAAAGCAACCCCATGATTTCTTTAGTCGTTATTTTATGTGAAATTTCCTTAAGGATAAGCCCATTCATTAGTTTAATGGAACTAAGTCTCCCCTTTTTGTCATATCTGGGGCACCCTTTCAAACACAACTTAGTCTACTTTTGCTTACATATATAGTGTACCCAGTATTAACTCCTCAATTTTAATTAATTAGCTGGGTTGTTATGTATGGAATGGAGCATCTTCTTCATATTATTATATAATATATAACGAAGATGATAATTGAAGCGTTTTACGTTGACGTTAGTTAAAAACGGATCCAGATTTCTTGCTGTCAGGAAAAAACACACATTTCAGTCAGATGATTAAAATTGTTTGATAAAGATTTAACAGTTCATAATTTTTTTTAATAAACTTAATTAAAAAATACCTTTAAAATACTAACTATCTGATTGAATCAGACGGTCATTCATAACTGCGTGAATGCAAGTAATCCATTTCCATCAAAAACAGGGTGAAAAACCAAAAAGGTACAAGTTCCATACTCCAAGTGCGTAGGCTATATATTAAAGATAAGTTTTTTCATAAAAAATTACAAAAAGAAATATTCATTTTTAAATATTATATTTAACAAAATGTTGAAAATATTGGTTTCTCATTTGAGATTAAAATCACATAATTTTTTTTATAATTTTTAGGGGTTTTTTTATCAACAATTTTTAGGGAGTTAAATATAAAGAATTTTTTATATAAAGATTTAAATTAAAAAAATACTCCTTCAATTCATCCTAAAATAAGTATCACCTAAGTTGTTTTATAAAATTAACCTTATTAAACAAATGAAAGGAAATAATATTAGTATTTGATTCAAAAACTAAAATAACATATATTATAGGTATGAGTGAAAATGAATAATTAATATTATATTGAAAATTTATGTGACATTTATTTTGGGATATTTTTTTTTCTTTCTATATGTGACATTTATTTTGGGATCATTGTTTTATGAATAAAAATTATACTTAAACTATATAGAAATTAATAAAGGTGCCAAACTTTTCGCCAAACATAAAAGGGCTAGCTGGAGGAACAAAACTGGCTTTCTTAAGCCAAACCAACGAGAACCTTTTCTGTGGTACATGTAATAATAATTAAATTAGTTATATTATGTATTGCATTATCATTAGTTAACCAGTAGTTGGTCATGTACGATACATGCCTAATTTCTTTTAAAGATAGTTTTGAATTCAAATTTTATGTATGAAAATGAAAAAGAGATAAATAAATAAAAAAAGTAAATTTTGAGTTGTTTGATTTGAGGGATATAGAAGTGAAATTGAGAAGAGAAAATATTAAAATTTCTTCTGACCTTGAGAATCCTAGGATGAACAGGTGATTCATCATGGATCATTATTTAAGAAGCACAAGGTTATTATACACCATAGTCTAGCATCGGGAACGACGTTGCAACCTCAAATCTTGGTCGGAATCCTCACTTGTTGACGAAATCCACCAGATTCAAACGCACAAGCTACTCTTAGAACTCATGGCCTCTCTCGGAATCCTTCGTCATCCTCACATCCACGAACAAACAAAAAAATCTCACCTTCTCCCCTGCATCCCTCCATGGACACCTCCTCCAACATTATCATGTACCTCTTCCGCCATTTAATCTTAAACCCAAACAACCCATTTTTTTTTTATTACCATATATGAAACCCAATTGATAAATTTTGCTATCGTTTCCATTTCACGATTGTTGCTTCAATCAGAAATTAGAAACCGGAAATTCAAAAGCTTTTTAAATCTATTTGGTAAAAGTTTATGACTTTACATCGATATGTTTTTCACAAAATTGTTCACATGAAATGTGAAAATCTAAACTTTCCAAGATAAGAAGAAAAATTTAACAATATGAAAATATTGCAATATTTTTATTAGCTCACTTAATATACTTATATAAAGTTTTGAATTTTTTATGAAATATATTTCCTTCTGTCCTTAATATAAGATACTATTTAAAAGAAATTGATGATCATTTTTTATAAGGCATTTAACAATTTTTAAGAATTATTTAGTATTTTTACTAGTTATTTTTATTAAATATTCTAAATATTTGTGCATTTTATTGATTGAGGTGTATAATACTCTTATACTTTAATGTTTTCACATCACCCACGATAAGATAAAGATTATTAATACGAATAAAATTTGTACTACCGTAGTCTTTGAATATAAGATCATTTTCATTTTATTGCTTAACCCTTTTTATCATATACTCTTATATAATTAATTACAATTTTTTCTATGTAAACATTAATTATTCCTAGATGAGAAAGAATTAGATGAAGAAAAAATAAAATATAATTTTGAAATAACGGTAAAATAATTGGTACATTTTTTTTATATCTATTGGTGTTGTTTTTTTAATACATCATCTTTCTCTCCATCTTGATAAAAAGTGCATAAAGGGAAATTACTATATATAAAGAGCTAATTAGCTAAAGCTATTATCCATGGGTTGTATATACGATTACATATGATTCCTTCTGAATTTATATATAAGTAAAAATAATTATTTTTAAGTAGATTAGATGATTAATTAAAATAATTTAATTTTATAAATCTCGAGTAAAAAACAAAATTATTTCTAGAACATCTTTCATTAAATTTTTATATCAAGAATAAAATAAAGTCTTTGAAAATAAAGTTATAATTAAATGAAATATATTTTAAAAAATAATATCATTAAAAATGAGTAAAACTAATCAGATTTACTTATATTTAAGTACAAAATACAAAATATTTTTTTAAAATATGACTAAAATTAATTAGATTTATTTATATTTAACTACAAAATAATTTTTTTTGTTAATATACGAGTTATGAGAAAATACATAAAAGGGATATTCATAGTAGTTCAGATCCACTTTTCAGTTTTCATATTGCAACTATATAACTAATTAATCATTGGTTAATTAGTAGGATAGTGAAAAAAAGGAAGCAAAACAACAAAACTGAGCTAAACAACGGTCACCAACCCCAAAATTGTTTAATATACCTTTAAATATTGATGATTATATGATCACATTTATTTTGGATCAAAATTCTAGAGAATGGGTAGCTATCGAAAAGTTTAAGTAACATTTTCATTTTTGTCATGACGTATCATTTAATATTCAGATCCCATTAGTTTTGACTGAGTCACTTATGGTTGGATCTGTCGCTCTCTAATGTGAAAGGGAATGGAAGTACCTATTGGCCAATATGTTACATAAAAAATATCAAAGTCCAGAAAATAAATCAATATAGTTTTCTAAGGTGCCTAAAAGCGTGAAGCAATGCAACAACTGGTTTTATATTATTGATCGTTTATTATCTCCAGCAACCCAAATTTTATATTGTGAAACTCGTTCAATCCATTTTTATTTTCTACATTTTGTCAGAAAAATAATAACTATATCAATCTACAAATGAATCGGGGGAAAAAATAATGTATTTGATACGTTTCTTGTTTCCCAAATTTTGACTTCCTTTCCTTACGGCATTAGTGATGCACATTATTCTCCACCTTAAATTTCTTTCTTATTATATACTACCTTCTCTGGATATCTTATATATTTTCGCTTTTGTTTATTTTACAAAAGATCGTGACAGAATCTAAATCTTCTTTCCAAAATAATCGAAGGCCTACTTATGACTCATTATATAGGTGTTTAATGGAGTAGTTTCTATTTATACAACAATTATCCTTAAATTCATGTAAATTTCTAACTTTTGTTTTTGTTGTTGCGATGATCGTTAAGCATTACTACTACAGTATATTATTTTGCCCTGTCAAATGGCTCATCATGATGTCACCGCCACCTTTCAAGAAACAGAAATTTCTTCGTTTCTTCGTTTCATTTTTCAAACCCCTTAATTAATTATATGACAGATTTATAAGTTTCACTTCTTTAAAAAAAAAAAAAAAGAGTACTACTCACTTGAATAAATACTATATCTATTGATAGTATAAAAACAAGTTACATTACCATCTAATTATACTTGCAAGTAAGTTTCTTAATTTTTATCATAATTAACTTAAAAGTCACACTTATCATAATTTCTAATTAGTAGATGATGTAAAAAAATTATGCTAACATTTCATAAATATTAAAATCTCTATATATGTATAAAAAAAATGTATTAAATTCAAAATTTTAACTACATTTTTTATTCAATTTAACCCTCTCTTTGTACGGGATAATCATTTAAAAATATATAAACAATGAAAATTCTAAAATTAACTGGATATAATTTCCCACTTAATTCTACCGCATTTTTATGCATCGATTAAACCATTTTGATTAACACCTTTATTTCTTCATTTATCAAATTAATAATTTAAAATGGATGAGTAAGTATTTGCTACCTTTAAATAAATTACTGGCTGAACCAGATGAGGGATCAAAACATCTCACTTCCACACGCCGAACATTTTTCATTTTTGTCCTTTTCCTAAGCTAAACTTTGACAAAGGTTGCTTGATTGTTTTGCTTCCGTGGGAAAGTTATTTCCTTTTTTTTTCTTTTTATCGAAGCCATGTAGTATAAATTAATTAATAGTAAATGATATCCTCATGAATCCTCCAAGTGTGTATTGTTCGAGTTTTCAAAGAATAATGCCAATTTGATGATCCCCATGCTCTCTGTTTTGTAAAGACTTAAGACAATTAATTTTAGGAAATTAAAGGCAAAATTGGAACACAAGACTTTACAAAAAGATGTCGAAGCTTTGGAGTCCCAACATGTACATGCATTATGCATAGGTAGTTAAATAAAAAAAAATTGGCACCCTTACAAGACTTATACCTGTCGGCCCAACCCAAAATACAACAAGAGAACATACCAACAGACCTTAACAAAAGAAATAAGAAAAAAAAGGTAAGATAACAGTGTTTAGGAAATGGAAATGGGCGGAGAAGATAATAAGTTTAAATTTTCTTCTATTTCACTTTTATTCCAAATTTTTTTTTTATCTCTCTTAGCATAAACATTTTCCTTGCAGTTAACTTTCCCACAGTTCAGTGAGTTCACTATGCAGTTACGATACAAGGATTACAATTTTTTCTTTTTGATTAACTTTGTTCATTGAGTTTCCTTTTTAATTCCGACTGCAGCTAATCCACACCCGTCTATAACTGAGAAATGGCTGAAAGCTACAGTCCATGAATTCGTGTAGGGATGCTCATGATTGATTATTCAAATAACGATAATCATAATTAATAAATAATTAGATTATAAGTTGTTATTATAATCATAATCATAACTAATTTTATATATAATTTATTATAATTTAGTATAACCAGTTATGAATATATAATTAGTTAATTTGAGCACCCCTACATGGGTGTAACATGAGGAATGAGGACAATTATAAATGTTTATTAGAATGTATTTGGATTGGATTCAATTTTCTCATAATCAATTTCAATTCTACCTTGTAAGTCAAAATAATAATCAGTTATTTTTATTTATAAAGTTTTTACTATTATTTTGGACTCAGAATCTATATTTTGATAGCTATTCAAACAACACACTATTAGAGACGAGAGTTGTCAAGAGACTGAATTTGGAGAAGAGAGGGACGGAGGAGGTGGGGTGGGGGAAGAGAGAAAAGAAGAAAGAAAAAAAAAGAAAGAATCCGAAGGGACACATTTTTTTCTGTTTTTAACCAATTTTTTTCAATATGGATGCTTGTATTTTTTTATTATCAATTTTATGTATTATGGTAAGTTTAAATTATATTCATAAATAAATATATTAATTATTAATAAATTTTGTATTTTTGTTATAAATTTTTTGAAATTAAAAAATATATAATTAGTTAATTTTCATTGTTTTAAAATAATTTATAAATAAATATTAGAAGGTGGGTCCCTGTAGGATCTACAAAAATTTAATATCTTAAAATGAGATATACCATTAGAGTAAAAAATATAAGAAATATTGAGAATGATATACAACTGTTGAGATTCACCAAATAAATAATTAAGATTTCAAATTAAAATCTACTATTGGAAATGCCGTCAATAAAATGTATTATTTACCTACACAAACCAAATGAAAATAAGAGATTAATATTATTTTGGGTTCTCTACTTAGTAAAGTTCATTTGACATTTCACATGGAAGATGATTCATGTTAAGCATGTAGAGGAGGCTTATTTTCAAGGAAAAAGAACCAATAAAAGAGGGGGGGGGGGGGGGGGGAGGGAAAAAGAAAACTCTCATAATCACCCAATAGTCACCATAAAATTCATTCTTTTGTCATTGAATTTGGTTAAAATTTGAGCAATAGATTCAAGACGCGTTATTCTTGATTTTCAGAAGTTAGACTGGGGATTGAGGTAACTCTGTTTGCAGATTCAAGAGCTTGAATTGCATAATAACTGTTTTTGGGTAATTTCTCATTTGTAACCATTGATATATATTTAGCCGATTATTAACACAATTTGTAACCCTATTTGAGACTTATTGGTATCTTTATTTGAACATTGTAGAATTATTTTTGGTTTGAATGGCTTTTGATTTTTACCTTTGTATTGTTAATTTTTCTTGTATATTTGTGTTCTTTTGTCTCTAGCTATTTGTTTGTTGTTGCTATTTCCAAATTCTTATAAATTGGAAGGAATTTATTTTTCACTTGCATATTGTGCAATTGTATTTATGCTGTTGTCTTGTTATTTTCCCTATAAAATATCTCTCCTATATCACTCCACTCTATTTCTTTCATCCCAAAAATCAATTTAACTAAAGAGTGTTGTTTCTGTAATTCCCTCGCACTTTATATATGAAGGAAAATTTTAGTCTAAAGTCTGGTTTCAAAGGAATTTTTAATGAAAAAAAGACATAGAAAGAGCTTTATCTCCTCTAAATGGGTCTCTACTCACTTCACCTCAGATTAGGCGAGATACAAAGCGATTTCTAGATATTTATAACTTAAGATCAGCAAAAAAATAAAAACACAGAAATTCACAACAGAAGTTAACAAATTAATATCTAATTCCCCAACAAGTTAGTATATGAAAAATGTGAATTATGAACACGAATTCATGATCCGTTTGTTAAGAAATTTTTTGTGTGCATTGGCAAAAGGCACGATGGGTAAATCAATAAGTCAATCTCTCATACTCAACGACTCTATTTGGTTAGGAATCAACATTTAAAAGTAGGAAAATGATTGTTTGTTTAGAAACGGCGGCGGCGCATAATCAATTTTCGGACAAAAAAATGGTGTCACCGTGAATTTTGAGAAGCAACTATGTGTTGTTGTGGCTCCACCGTGAGATTGGCCACGATTTTTTTTTTCACTTTGCTGCCACCCTAAACACACTAAATAATCTTTGATAGTGGAAAGCCTTACTCAACCTTTTTCCCCTCCCATGTCACCAATATGATTTATATTAAAGATGAACGTGAAATTGGTATTAACTAGTTTGAGATACACAAGATGCTGAACAGATTAAAGCACTTAAAAAAAGTTACAAATCACAGCATTTGTCAAACTTCTGCGAGTCCTTTTCACCACTCTGCTTTCCAATAGCTTTTAGAAGCGCTTCAGTAATGTCTCTTACATCCAGCGTTTGGTTCTCAGCCACAGCAATGGCTTCCAGAGAAAAACCATTTTCACATGAAACTCTGGCTTGTTGAACATTCAGACACATCTCATCAAATGCCTCTAAAATAGACACCAGATTGTCACCTCCTTTCTCAGACGTGACCCTCACCATAAAAGTTCCTGCCCCTACCTTCTCTATTTTCACATCCTGTTTCATTTTAATTGGAACATTAAATATATAAAAAATATTCAATATCATGTTAGCTATCATAAGCATAAAGATGTTGTGTTAACTACTTATATGATCAAAATAATGCAATATAAATAATGACAACTCTTACTCTATAAGTTAACTTTCAGAATTAAATTCATCAAACTCAAATTAAAATTCTAAAATGGTGATATAATCAAAATAATAATTCTTATAAATAGAGATAACTTTCATTTTGTAAGTTAACTTTTGAAATTAAATCGGATTCAAACCTAATGAATTCTAAAATAGCTAATGAGGTAAGTAGCCTTCCACTTGTATATATTATTTTCATCATATGCCTAGTCAACATTTGATCTCTAACATGTCATTCATGATAGGATATTTTCATTTCTATATATAGGCCTTGTTTTTAATGTGTGCCTTTGAGGAAAGGTTAGGAGAATAAGCATACCTTGTTCTCTTTGACATGGTTCGATTGGCTAATGAACTCTCTTCTGGTGGCTAACAGGTTTTCATACTGTCTTTTGACAGTTTCCAGTGCGAGCTTTAGTTTGTATAAGCGTAGAACGGTACTCTTGACAAGGGAGGTTCTCTTGGCCTTCAGAACAAAACATGTACAGAAACAATTACTTCATTGCATGAAAAATAGTTATTATCATTTTGAGACCATGGGAAAGAAATTGAGGTTGCAATAGATGGTGTTAGATAGCATTACAGAGTTTGAGCAGGTAAGTACTCGCACAATGCGAAGTTTTCTGCGCAGTGAAATCCTTTTCTGCACCCTGCAAGCCATCTCCTCTGTATAGCAGTATTTTTTCTATAACTTTATCTTCCTCTCTAGTGAATGTGAATGTTATATTTGTGATTTGTGACTTGTGAGTACTTAACTCTGGCAGGGTATTTATAGATGGTGAATGGAGTGATGTGTCTCGGATTCTTTGCCATTTTTGAATTCATAAAAATAGCCCATTTCTACTTTAATAAAAACCCAAATTTAAATTTGGATAAAGACTAGCTGATACCTCCACACCTATTTCACGTAGTGACGTGGGAAAAAGAAAGCCACTGACGAGACTGTGAATGATAAAAAAATGAAGAGAGACAAAGAGACATGAGTCACATAGCATTGGTGTTTGTTTTGAACGAAATCAATTTTAATAAAATTATTTTTAAATTATTAAACGTAATTGAAATGCATACTTAAATTAATTTCAATTATAAATTTATATTGGAATGTATAGTTTTTATTGAAAAATATTAAAAAAAGAAGGACTAAGAACATAAAAAATTAAGGTTGATATAAATTATTCAAGGTTTATAATGATTTATAGTTTTATACGTACACTTCTTCTCTTTGAAATGATGGGATTTTCATTAGCACAGAATCAGTCATACAATTTTCATTTACAAGTACGTAATGAGTGATAATATTTAATAAAAGAAAATTCATAAAATGTAACATAAGTGACTAGTACTTTAAATTCTTTAGACACGTGTTAGGAGTTGAATTCTTAATTATGTGAATAGAATAATACTATGTTAATAGTATTTTTATTCTGTTTTAATTTTTTTTTATTTGGCTTATCTCATTTTATTTTATTATACTGCCGATCGAGATTAATTGATTATTGAAAGTATATGTTTCATTTTATTTTGAATCACCAAATTCATGGCATAGTAAAATAGATTTTCATGATTTATGTGCATCCCTTCTGGAGATATATGTACCTACATTGTAAATGAAAAAAGCAAAGGCAAGTACACACTAGTTTATTTCTCATTTCTCAAGGTGCTAGATACAAAGCCCTTATCAGCGCAGAGCAGAGTGGGTGAAAGGGATTGGTAGGAATCACAGAAACTGAACAAGGGGGAGCATAAAAAGGTGGATGATATAGTTTGCATGGGAAGGGATGTGGGAACTGAACCAATGGACAATAAGAGAGGATGGTATTTCTCAGTGACTGCCAATGAGGCATAGATGCATGCATATCACAAACACCCTTCACGGGCCTCTGTTTCATTTTCATTTGCCTTTGTCTCTCTCTACTCTACCTCTTCCATTGCAATTTGCATCCCATCCCATGCCAAACCTTCACTATCTAGTGGCCACAGTTGTATCACATGTACTGACACACATTTCTGTTTTATTCTTTATATCGTTCCCTTTTTCGACTTCTGCACAGCCCGATTCACTTCAATTAATTCCTAAAGTATAAAATAGCTAATTCTGCCTGCCAAATAATAATAATATTCTTTACTTTAATGTATCTTTTATAGTTCATATTAGTATGAAGTTTTTATTTATTTTATTAATGTGTTCACTATTTATATATGTAATTTTTTACGTTTAAGAAGTTAGTAGTTATGACCGACTTTCACGTTTACCAGTCAAATTCATGTGATTTTTTAACTTTTGAATGAATTTAACAAGCATGCATTTTAAAATGAAAAAAAAATCTACATACATGTTTGTACTTGGTTTTATTCAAATCTTATTTTTTTAGATAACAATATTCTACTCTTTCAAGTTTCAAATACTAACTTTTATACTGACCTTGTGTTTTTCTTTATTTGTCTCCTCTCTTTTTTTTTTTTAATTAGGTTATCATTATATTTATTATTTCCCTCTTCCTTATTATTATTTTAAGGACTGATATATGGGCATTTATTCGGTACATACACCTAGTTGATATATCCTTAATTAGTGTTTTTTTTTCCACATCATATCATATTATGATATATTTTATCTACATTTTTCTGTTTCATTCCTTTCTATTTCTGGGATTAGATTTATATACAGGTGTATAAATTATTTTTGTACTTTAAAAAATGTGAAAAGAAATAATTTATCACATTCACAACTGCATCCTCTATTTTTGGTGCAAACTTATCTAAGAAAATCATTTTCCAAGTAGGAACTTAGTAATTAAGGAGGTGTTTGGTTTGGTTGTTTTTTGTTTTTATTTTCACTAGAAATAGAAAATGATGATGGAAATGTGTTTGGTTGGATTTCTGTTTTCATTTTCAATGAAAATATTTTCCCAAACGAATCAAAAACTGAAAACAATAAAATCTCGTTTCCAGTATTTTCAGTTGAAATCAAAAATCTCATTTTGGGTAAAATGAAAACGCGGTGGCAAGAAATGTAATTTTAAGCAAATCTAAAAATATATTTCCTTTTGAAAACGCATTTTTAGTGTTTTTATTTCTTAAAAACAGAAAATAAGAAGTCAAACCAAACATGTTTTTAGAATTCTAATCTTTTGAAAATGAAAACCATTTTTAAAAAATGAAAACAAAAAATAAAAATACAAATAAAACACATTGACATTTTAATTTATTTTTTAAAATTTTAAATTGAGTTTATTAAAACAATTAGGTTTAGTTACTTGTTATATCACAATTCACAGCATAAATGTCATATAGTTGACATGATTGGTTTGTGACAGCCAGATCACAAGTAGTAGGTGACACCAAAATAATTATTGAGGTGATTTAGATTTATAATTAATTTGTGGGTATCCTATATATAATTAAGGACTAGCACGGCTATAATGATTTAATTTGTTGCAACCATGCATGTATGTAGCTAAACTAAACCAGAGATAGATAACTGATCAATGGATAAAGGAAGGAGTTTAATGAATTAGTAATTAATTATTAAATATTATTTAATAGACTGACACATATATAAAATGCAGGATGTGTGTATGTGTGCTATATAATATTAATCCAAGTTGAAGGAAACCGTTTGGAATAAACCATGGGATTGGCTGGTCATTCTCTAGAGCTAGAAATGACAAACACATAGCACATAGCAATCGAAACAACTTGTCCACTACTGAATCATCTCATTCTTGCACAGGCAAGCACTAGCACTACAAGGCAAAAAGAAAATTTGGATTTTAGTAGTTGCATGCCTCCTTAAATTGCTCTTATTAGCCTTGTTTTGTTGTACGCACTAATTTTCTCTTTTTTTGAAGGCTACGAGCTAGTATGTGAAAGAGGACTACTTTAGTGTCTCCTCATATCCTCTCATGTACCAATGACAAAAAGTTCATCCTTCCATATATTGGTTTCAGTTGTCCATTTGTGCTTGACATGTCTCTCTCTGAATGGGAAAAAGGAAGTTAGATTTGTATCTATTCATTGGCTTCTAGCTAAAAGCTCTATGCTTTTCATCTGCTTATATCCCTTATGGAATATCTAGACTCACATGCTCAAAATAAGGCAGCAATATTTGCTATACCACCCAATCTTTCCACGGGCTAACATGCTCATGTCTTTGGTTTGTGCTTCGAGGCAATGAAATAAAAGCACAAAAAAAATCGGCAATAATATAAAAGTAATGAAAACTTAGAAGGCTGATATATGAAATGACCGATCAGACTTCAGAGAGCTGGCGTTAGAGTGGTTTGAATGTCAGAATTGGTAAGATTTATATAAATATTAGGATTTAGTAGTAAGTTGCATTGTGTACCCCTTAAAAGATATTCTTTTAGGAATGCGATTATTTCGTTAATTTGTGAACGGTATACATTTATGTATAGCGAGAAATTAAACTATTTAGCGTTGAATTCACCATCGATCATAACTAATTACTAATAACCTTATTGACATGATTACAATAAAAAGTTTGCAAGTCTAAAATATACATCACAACATAATATGTGATCCTCTTCATGCTACTGTTTTTTAATCTTACATTGCGTCTTTTAAAAACTCTCCAAAGGAGACAACAAACATGTTTCACATGAATAACCAACATTTTCCATAAAAAAATATTACTAATCTCCCATAAAGAGTTCATATAACATTCTTCTTACGAAACTAAATTTTCTAAAGTAGTGATTAATCGTCTTTTTTATTGAAAAATCAATGTTTTGCATATATTATTATAACATGAAAATACATGATCATGTCCTCTTGGGGGTAATTATCTAATCTTTTCAACTTTATTCATATTAAATTCTTTTTTCGATAGTCTAGATAGTGAAAATTGTGTTATTTAGCAAGTATTGCACAAGTCCTTGTTATAACCATATATTTTACTTACTATTCATTATTTGAAAAAGGTGTGATAATGAGTTAAGAGAAAACTTGCAAGGTTTTGATAAAATTGTTATTTGATTATGTTTGAACTCCAATTTTTATCCTAATTTATCTTATTTTGACTTTATTTTGTTGTGAGAGCTTATAGGTAAGTGCAAACAATTGAGAAGGGAAGCTGATTGATTGAGAAAAGACCCAAATGAAAAAGTTTTGAGCATCTTCAAAGAGTAAAACCCATGTTGTACTTGTAGATCATGCTATTCTCACATGGTCATGGTGATTTTTCAAGAAAATTCCTCATTAGCGCCACACATTTGAGTATGATCATATTGATAACACGACTCATGTTGTTCCAAAGGAAAAAATCAGAATCAACGTCACATATCCGAGCATGACCATGCTACTAATAACATGTCCCATGATGTTTTAGAGGCAAAAATCAGAATCAATGTCACACATCCGAGCATAGTCATGCTGACCTCAGCACGACTCATGTTGACTTAGCACAACCCTTGCTAACCTCCACATTGCTGTTTAATTATCATTAGTATAAATAGAAAAAAGGGAGACATTTTTAGGTTAGCTTTTTAATACTTTTGTACAACAAGGATTTTTTGAGTTTTAGAGCTGCACCGGAAACAATTGGAATTCTAATCTGTAAGAGTTTTTGATCTCTTTCATTCTTGATGCTATTTTGTATGATGTTTGGCTATATTGTGAACATGTTGGCTAAACCCCTAGAGCTTGGATTATGATGTAATTGTACCCATATACTTTAGTTTCATATATAATTGAGTTCTCTAATGTTATTCAATTAATCTTATTGTTTTAAATTCTCTTTTACATTAGAATTAATAACTCTAATTCATAGTTAATTACATGTTAGTGACCATCTACTCATGATTAACTGACTTGCAAAATGGTAAGGTTCATAAACTTGCATGATCAAATTGGTGTCATGAATCTCCTTTTTACAAACCTCTTTATAATTTATCCTTAATCATAAATTAAATCTCAAATGACCAATTGTGAATTAATTTAGGGGAAAAAAATATTTTCAGACCTTGACCATAGGTTAAGTATTAACTTGAGGCAATCAATGATTAAATCATAAAATTAGGATTCTTAATTAAAATTGGAATAAGGGAAAAATAAGTATATGCAAATTCATAATTTGAGCTTGTCTTCATTCATACATTTTTCTTAAAAACTATTGCTTAGCTTGATTTATATTTCTTTGACACAATTGGTGAAACACTTTCAACACAAGATAAAATGTCCAAAATTATTTAGTTCTTATCATTTGAATTATTTAGGAACAACTAATTTCTAGGATATGATATCTAAACTTTCGAGTCCACGATATTATTGCATAGGATATATTTACCTTTATGCAACATTATTTTACACATCAAGTTTCTCTATTTTCAACCGTGCCATTTGGGAAGGAAGAAGTGTTGAAGTGAACAACCAACATTTTCTACTACCCAACTTAAATCTCTCTTCGAAGAGGTGTTTAATTATGCAAGCTTCCTATATGTTGGTGTTTAATTTAGGGGGTCTCTAGTTGCGACCACCCACCCTCCTTGGCCAAAAGAGACTTAGCTTCTTCATCTTGCAATTCAAGACTTCTTACCTTTTTATCATTTTCATGTCCATCATGGCATCATGTGAGTTCTACCATTTAAACCATCCACACAGCTCAAATCCTTCGTACAAACTGGAATCTTTGTTTGTGTTCACCATTATAGATACGTCACTTTTGAAAGTTAAAGTCGGGCGTGCAGGTAAATAGTACAGTCATGGTCTATAAAAATGAAGAAAAGAATGAAGTAATAAACCTTTGTGGGAATTTTGATTTTGTTGACTATCAGTAAACATAAATCCCCATAAATACTTGCTAAAACAATGTATTAGAGCTATTTTAGTCACTCTAGGTATCAACTAGGTAAAATAAACCTTGCCAACCATAAAGATAAAACCCCTCATGCTCCGTATGCCTTTTATTCTTCATGAAATATTTTATCCATGGAGTAAAATATGCTCTTCTAGATAAATATTTGAAAAATAATCTAAACACTACAATTAGTTCTTGTTCTATTTCTTTTTTCTTAGACTCATTTTTACTTCAATTAAGCAATCGTGTCAATACAAAATTCCACAGTTTGTTTGTTCCCATATATTCTAATTTATCAAATTCCACAAGTAATTCTACTTACCTTTCAAATATCTAATCTATTTTAATAAATATTTATCCTATATGCAATATCTATACTAAAATACGAATTTAAACTAAATTAGGAATAAGGAAAAAACAGAAAATTCTAGCATAAAATGAAATCTTAAGATTTTTTTTTTGAATAAAATTAATTACTGAAACTAAAAGCCAAAAGGATGAAAAAGACTTCACTCCCCAAAACTGAGGCATTCTTGTGTAAGTTATTTATAGGGCAAGTTAAGTTTCTGGTTATCTTAATCGCGAATTAAAATTGTAATTTCCCACTTGCACTTTTTAATTGCGGTCTCTAATCTCTGTTGCTATTTGCCTGCCCATGTATCAGGGGTAGCAGATCCTGGAGCTGGGAGGCGCAGCAGTGGTGGTGCCCCTCCCTTTTCTGTTTGTTTGTTGACCAAACACGTTGGGCTCAAACACAGGCCCAAACTTTTTTTCTTCTTCATGAGATTGAGATTGAGATTGAGATTGAGCTTAAGCTTAATCAGAGGCATAAATTGTTTTTTTAATGTTGAAAAGAGAAGCAAAATTAGAAAGGAAAACTCATGGGCTTGGCCCAATATCATGACAAAAGTGTATGCATTATCCAGGGATCGTACTTCCTGCAATTTTGATTTCTGAAAAGTTCCATTTCCGAAATGTAATTTGCATTCCGGAATGAAATAGAGATACAAGCAAGAGCCTATTTTCAATTAACAACTGATGGGCTTACGTTTGCCCAAATTTACTTTCGTTGGTGTTATTTACTTTTTAATTAACTATGCAACTTTTTTGTGGTGTTATTTACAAACAAAAGAATCAATAATTAAAGTGAAATAAGAACAAAATAAAAAACGAAAAATGAAAATCAAATAACAACTCATTTATCTTTTCACCTCCGGACTGCGTTGTTATATATATGTCAGATTAAACAAAAAGATAAAGCAAGAAAGGCACCAATAAGATGGAATCGGGACAAATAAACCAACTCAATGAGCCAGATCCATCAAAAGTAAAAAATGTTGTTCGCGTATTAAAATGATCAACTTTCTTTTATTTTGACTTTAACTATGTATGCATTTTTTATTTTTGTTGAATAAACTATGTATGCATTTAATAATACAGACCTGCAAACAAAGATTCAGGTGCGCATACACGGAAATCATTAATATAATATATCGAGCTGAAAAAATAATGTTGCACACCGTTTTCATTTAGTAGAGTACGGGTGTGTAAAATAATTAAATAGAGAGACTAAAATAATTTACCATAACCTGTAATAATTGTTTTCAGAATGCAAATGATAATGTTTGTTAAATAAAAAATAAGTTAGAGCATCACAATTATTACATGTTATGGTGTAGCCTCCTCCCAAAACGGAAATTGCCCGGTTATGTAGCTGCCTCGAAATGTTAAAATGATGAATGATGATAAAAAAAAAAAAAATTAATGATACATAAACGATCTCTTATTTTAAATGTTTGGTCAATATTTTTTTATTTCTTTTCTTATCACAACATAAATCTTATCATTATTATTTCTTTTTCTTTTTTTTCTCTCTCCTTATAGTACAATAAGTGTTTATCAAATATTTTTCTAAAAAAAGATAAAGATAAACTAAGTGTGTTGATAAGGTGTTTAAATATTATTATTCTTTCACAAAGAGACATATTTGATAACCACTTAATATACATGAAGAAAAAGTAAAAAAAATGAAAAATATATAAATATAATATAATTTATGATATAATAGAAAAGAGATAAAAGAAAAAAAATGAGAGATGTTAAATGTTGATGGAAATCTAAAAAAATTATGATTGTGCAGGATTCTTTCACAAGACATTCACCACGCTCTCTCTCTCTCCCACTCATTAATTTTCCACAATAATAAATGCCCAAGCTTGGGGGTTCCATGCATTCATCACTCACATTCAATCTCTCGTCACCCTCACAGTCATAGCACTCCCGTTTTCTCTCCCCCGAGAATTTAATTCCCAATTCAATTCTCAACCACCCTTTCTCACCAGTAACCAAACGAGGTCTCTAGCTACTCCCATCTTTTTCTTTCATTTTTCATGGATATTCAAGAAATTAAGAAGGATATATGACCACTAAAGTGCATGAACATCCTTCTTCATCTCTTTGATTATCCCTGAGAAATTAAAGAAATTCTTCGCCTTGGCCCAACAAAGGCTACACAAATTGTCATTCCATTCCACTCTTCTTGTATCATCATAACAAAAAAAAAACAATTGTTTTATAATATTGCATATTGACTATGATAACACGTTGAGTTGATATTAATTGATCCACTACTTGCAATGTTATAGTCTTAATACAAAACAAAAAGTTCCCCATTTCCATTTGCAGGGCTTCCTCTCTCTCATCCTCTCTGAACGACGTTTGATGAAGTTACTCTAGCTAGGTAATAGTAAATCCTTTTAGGGTTGTTGGCAATGGACATGCTTTTCAGGCAGGCCTATATATCTTCTGAGTTTAACATTTTAACCGTTATTAATTTCAGGGGGATAGTTGCTATAAAATAGTATATATATGTTTGCCATGAATGCAATTTCAATATTTCACCTTTAATTTTAATTGTTTTTCTCTGGCCAGTCTTCCAATAGTTAAAGAACTGGCCAGTCTTTAGGATTTGCATTTATTTGGTTTGTTAAGGAAGAGTTTGCACAATATATAGGAATGTGCAAGAGATGAATGGAAATGTGGATGAGTACTTATGAGAGTTTTCAACTATATAAGAGATATCCTATATATCCTTACTAATTAAAATGTCATATCTTATCCATACTACAAATTTTAATTATACGAGCAGTTGCCAAGAAACAAAGGAAAGGCTATTCTAGCAATTTCAAAGTTCATCAAAACTTCCCACAATTTCAATACACCGGACTCTAACATATTTTGGTAATTGGTATCTTCTACAATCTTTTCCACGAAGAAAGAACCAGAAAGTTAACCTGGTCCAAGACCTCACAAAATACCTTCATAATGGCTCCCCTTTAGAATTTGCTTTCATGTAATTTCTATTCTTTTTGGAATAATGGTAATACTTAAAGTATATGCATGATCTCTTTCAACTTCCAAGTAAAACAAAGGGTCGAAATGTTGAATAATAAAAAATTTCCCTTCTGGTCAAAGCTGTTCAACACCTACACTCCATTATTAATTACCTATATTTCCTACAACATACTAAAATCTAAGGGATCTATTAAAACTATAGAAATAGAGGCCATGTGAGAGATGCAACTGAAACTGCAATTGTACTCTTCTAGGTGAGGCTCAATAAATACTCCCTAGCCTCCACCACCCACTTCCTCGCAGTATGCAAATTCGTATTTCATTCACTGTCCAAAGACCATGTGATCGATCGATCACGTGAAGCCTTTGACATAAATGGTACTAGTAATCTTTTGGTACGTAAACATTAGATGCTTAAACAAGAAGCAGTACGTTGCTTCTGCTCGTAATAAATTCTGTGCGTAATTGAGTTAACTCATCTTAAATAATTAATTATTTAATTCTATTAATTTGTTTGAGAGAATTTTGGGAAGAAAGTTTATTTCTCCAACATAACGTATAAGCTTCTTTTTTTTTTATCCTGTTCAACCAATTTGTTCCATGGAAATAAGCCTTTTTATACTAAAAGATATTTATGTATTTATGTATAATTCTGGATGTATGACTTCACAATCCAATGAAACATATTCCGTGGTTTCTTTTCACCATTCGAAAACAGTAGCTACTTTTACTTTCCACATGCAAGTTTCTAGATGAATATAATGATGTCACTCCTACAAATTATTATGCAAATTGAACAGTGTGTAGTTCCAAACAATTTAATTTAGATTCTAGCATTAAAGACCACGTTGTTCACAATTCAATATGTACTAAGGAGAATTAAAATGATATCAACATGTAAGGATTGCCTCAGTGAAAAATAACCGTGGTTTAAACAAAAATAAAACCACAACCACTGTATATCAATAGTTAATTATCGTGACAGTTTGACTCCCAATAGTCGTGGACAAGTAAACATCTTAATCCTCAAAAAAAAAGTTGGGGAAGAATATTAATTAACTCAATCTCTTTCATTTGAGTGTGTCACTTAGTTAACTACAAAGAATTGTAATTAAGAAATGAATGAATAAACATGAAGAATGAAATTGTCAGATACCAGAAAGAGATCTAGAAGACACTGCTGGCTGTGTATCATGGTCATGGGGTTTAAATTTAATTACTGAAATTATGAAAATAATTACCCTTATGATCATTTGGCAGGTTTTTTTTCGTAAATAAATCTTCTCTTCCCTACTTTTTTCTCATCTACACTACTTTACAATTTAATTTTCAATATATACTACTTGCTACATTCTCTCTCCTTTTGTTTTTTTTTAATTTAAAACATTATCAAATATAAATATTATATTATATAATTTTTTTAATTGGTTTTAAAGTTACTTATTTATTAAATTAAATTTTATAATTTTGTTTTTTATTTTTTTAAAGAAAAAATTTACAGATAAAAAAAATAAAAAAATAGAATAAAATTAGAGTATAATTTTTTAGTTATTTTGTATGTACTTTTGTAATTAAATTTATATGTTGTTAATATTTTTTTGTTATGCTCGTCAATTAAAAAAATAAAAAAATTAGTTAGTAATATTAAAATAAACTAAAAAATACAGTAAATAATTGATACATCTATCTATCTTATAGGAAAAAAGTAGTGTAGTTTAAAAAAGAATAGAAAAGAGAATGTGTATTTACAAAAAAAAAAACCTCATTTGACAATTATAAAATCAAAGAGACCATGAAATAAAAGAAGTCATTAATATTTTCATGTCAGTTGTAAAGTAATATTTTCTATAGTCTTTTTGTATTTTCTTATTTAAAAGGATGCCTCCGATGCTCTTTCTCTATCCAATATTCCTATAAATTTGTTAGAAAGGCAAAAGATTGCAATAATGGAATATTAATTTTTTGAACTCTGTATAAGAGCTATAAAAGGAAAGTTCTTTATAGATGCTTTGTTTTTCAAAATAAATTAATCAAAGATTCTATTTTAATCCCATAATATATAACAAGTTTAACAACCAAACATAGAAAGATAAACTGTTGTGTTGGAGTAATAGGAATATCATATTTGGAAAGAGGGGGTTTCGACTTTTGCAGCTTTGAATGGCCACCAACGCATAATATAACCTATATATGTACCACACAAAAACATTTGGAGAAACAAAGTTACGTTTTCCCTTTTCACTTTTGTTGCCGGTTAGCACTTCAATGTAAAAATTAATTCACCATAAAGGATGGTTCGCATACAAAAGAATAAAACCTTATGAAAGGACACATGCAACGCAAAATAAAGGCATCGTTCCATAGGATATGCCGATCCTAGTGAGCCATAAATAACGTTCCCAAAGGCATACCTCTATGTGTGTGGATCTTCCCAGTTGCAGCTGCATTACAGGGCAAGTTCTCCATTGGCAGGTAGCCACTATGATATGCATCTCATAAATATTTGCAACTTTCTTAATGTGCAATCTGCCAAAGGAGATTTGCCCAGCGATTCTCCTGCAACATCTGCTTCAAGAAAACAGTATTCGTTAGTTTCTTCAATCATTCATTAGAAACATTTCTTGTACTGGTTGAAATGTTGCATCTCGAACCATTCATATGCCATATTTCCCTTGTTTTGTATTTTGGTAAAAACCATTTTTCCCAGCTTCTTTTTCGGTGAAGTCGATATTTATAATTTTATAATTTATTTTACATTTTGGTTAGTATAGACCAGCAGGTGAATAACCCATAAGCCATGCGATTAGTAAAGTGACATAAGATCCCATTGTATTAAAATGTGGGGAAATAATTTATTTAGTGAAAAAACTGGTATTTAATTTATTTCATGTATAAAATTCTCTTAAATCAATAAGTATCTCGCATGGCAAATAAAATTAATCTCTAATTTAGTGAATTAGAAAACTAAGATCTTTCACATAAAGAAAAAAAAAACAAAGGCCAGCAGGTACATAAAGTGGATAGTTTATGTATATAGGAAACCTCTAATGGTTAGATTGTTTTTTATTTATAATTTATATGAATCCATCTTATAACACATTAATTGCATAAGTTTTTACTTTTTTGTCATTTAAGTAACTTTTTTTTCTACCTTTAGTAATTTAATTCTAAAATATTTAATTAAAAAGTTTATGAATTGAACCAGACAAATTATCTTGCATCTTTGTATCTCTCCTTTGGAAAACTACGTTTACACTATCATATTATTCACATGATCATGTAAATAGAAATATGATCATGCTTTTATTCACATGGTCACTACTACGTACCTACCTCCTCTCATTTTATTTTTTGATTCAGTTCGTCAATTTTATTGGGACCCAAAAATGGCAAGCAATTTTGATTTATGGCGTGCCTTTCAAAACAAAAATTGATTTATGACTTGAATAAACTCCCATTGCTTACATGTCGTTGTAAGTCTCCCACACTGCAATGGGATGTGTGACCGTTTCTTATTTACAAAAGTAAGTTAAGTAACTTCTGAATATTCTGGGGTTAGAGTTGCTCTAACCATATTGTTTAAGAACTTGTGTTTAATTTCTAATTTCTTTTAAACATTATCAAACGAGATTTAAAAATTAATTTTCTCTTATATATTAGGAGTGAACAAATATCAGAATGGGATCGAGAAGATAGTTGCCCAAGCTACTTAATTTTTTTTTTTTGGTGTGTGTAATCAAGATTTAGATAAATATTTGGGGTAAGTCAAATCAATCTTTTACAATAAGGCATTCTTAGTTAATTAGTATCTTAATCAGGGCTTTAAAGTACTGCTTCATGCACTTAGTGAGCATAAGTTTTGTAATATAAAAATTGGTTAAAGTGGTTCTCTTTCTCCAACACGAATATAACAAGCACATAATCCAAATCTTTGAGCTGCTTCTAGTTTCAACATAAACAACTTTTGGGTCAATTAATATATAATAATGTTTGCTAGTCACCGATATCAAATATCGCGTTTAGAAGCCAAAGAGAATGTGCTGTAGTATCTTCTTTCAGCATAATCGTGCTATTCTTTATTTCTACCTATAACAGTAAGTCTTTCTCTTTCCAACGAAATCAGATTCCTTATGAATGTATAAACACAAAATCTGAAAACATATATTCTTATTGATCACTCTCCGTTGAAAGGTACTTTAATTATGACCTAACAGGTTCATGTTCATATATAAAAGCACGTATATATAAATATTTTTCTGCGATACTTGGTTGGTTCTTTGATTATTCTATTCTATGTGATGTTCGCCACATATCATTAAATACGTTACAGTTTTACACAGCACGGGAAATGTAAGACCAGATTTGACTCGATCGGCTTATATATGTAAGTAAAGAAGTGGGCATAATTCTATAAGTTGGGTCCATGAAAAATGCTTCCAGTATGCCTAGGTTTTTCTTTGCCTCCAAGTTTGTTTTGGTGGAAATAGAGAAGAAGGAAATTGAAAAAGAAAAATATATAGAACGAAAATGTCAAATTTTTATTGTTTATTTGAGAGGAGAAATAAAAACCAAAGATGCACTCGAACAATAACAACGGGGATACTAATATATATATATATATATATATATATATATATATACACGTCTTTTGCATAGCCAAATTCTTAATGTAACATGCAACATGTACATACATTACTTTCTAATTAATAACTACATATATGTCAAGTTAGCTAAGATTGTAAGTTTGGAACGAATAAAAATAAAAAATGAGTTCATGTCTTGTACAATAGTATCAGGGTGTCTCTTTGTTTTATCACTTTTAATTTATTCGAACAAAATTTAGTAAGAGTTTTGTTGTTTGTGAGTATTAAATTAAATACATTATATTTAATGGATGTGATTTAATTGATAATACATATTAAACTTGTAGAGAAAAAATTAAATTCTTTTTTTAAAAGGTAAAAAAATATTATTAATTGGCATTTGATTCACAAGTATTTCCAAATAACATTCTCAAAATACAATTGTAACATAGTCCAATGTAATCACAGTACATATGCAATGTGCCCCACCCAATACATACTTCAAAAGAAATAATATCAGTCATAATCCGTTGAGAGTGAATGCTAAAATTGTTCCATAACAATTTTTGCAAAACAATACATCCTTAAAGAGGGATGAGATACACTTCAAATCAACAATTAGTATCATAATCAATTTTAATTAAGGACCAAAACTTATAAAGATACTTCACAGTTTCACTAAGAAGGAAAAACCCTAATTATAATGGTTATAAGAAAATTAAATGTATCCTACAATAGTACTTAAAAGACATGTTTGTAATTAATATCTAATTTTGCACTTATGAAAAAAGGCAATGCAAATTAATCACCTAAGAATATTGATTGTAAAATTAATTTAATAGAAAATTCTTATTGAAAAATATTTATCATATCAAGCATATTAAAATAATTCAATATTTTCATTACTAAACAATTAAAAGTATTTAATATATAGAATATATTAAATACTCGTTAATTAATATCTTTAAAGCATTCGTTAATGTAGCCATTTAAAGAATGAATTCACAACTATATGTAATAAACTACTCAAAATTCATAGAATAGAAACATGCATTACATTACCAAAAAAAAAAAAAAACAATGATCACTAGAACAAATTAAAGTTTGCTTACTAAAGGTATCGCATCGTGCTCTTATTAAGCAAACAATATTGATATATATTAGAAGACTGCAAAGATTACTCCCCACAACAATGTCTCTAACAGCACTCATTCCTTACATACGTATATAGTTGTATTAATTGATTAAATCATCAATTTTCTTTGTTTGTTTGAGATTCTACACAACTTACAGACAGTATTTAGTTTCACTCTGGAAAAAAAATTGCCTTATGTTAAAAGTGCACCATAAATTAATTAAACATAATTGAAACATTTGTGGTAGAAAAAAAATACACACAAGCAGGATGTTATAAACTATCAACACCCTTAATTTAATTGGTTCCATTGTGCAAAAAATTGCTTGATTTTTTTTAATGTAAAACATATTACAATTAAAATATTTGATCATTAATTCATATCAGTATATTTATTTATATTAATCTATTTATTGGCATGAATTCTTGAAGAATTTTTAGTATTTTTTTAAAATAAGGCTACGCTCAACTAATTAGAGAAATATTAATATAAAAAAATTTAACCTCCTTGTTGAAAAGGATATATTAATTTAAATAATAGGTAACAAATAGGTCTTATCTCAACAAAGGGTATACAATAAAAAGTCTCCATGTGTTTCTTATCTTATTCAAGTCCTTTTCTGAGCATGTAAGCAAATTAAGAACCAAAATTTACATCCTTCTCTTTGCCACTCTTTCCAATCAAATAATTTTTAAGAAATTATCTATAAGAATCAAACTTAGGATAAAAAAATTGATAACAATATATGAGCTTATGATAGGAAAGGAAAGTTCATCATGGTTTTCTTTTTCGAAAACAAAATCAAGATTTTTTATTTTTTCCATAATATAATAATTATTAATTATCTATATATTTACCAACGTGAATTCGAAAATAAAATAAAAAAAGATAAATTTTTGTGCAAGCTGATTTAGGACTTTAGTAGTTGGAAGGAAGGGTTTCAACTTTTTACAGCTAGCTAGCTTGGATGGTTACCAACACATAATGCAATCAATATGTACCATACAATCACAAACATTGCAGAAACCTACTTTCATTTCACTTTAAAAAGTTGGTTCGCGATGGATTAAATAACCATACGAAAATCCCAGAATAATTCCATAGGATATGCTGACTCTAGCAAGCCATAAATAACATTCCCAGTGACTTCCGCTTGGTATACCTTCCCAGTTGCAGATGCATTACAGGGCAAGTTCTACTTTGGCAGTTTACTATACTATGCTATATTATATATGCAATTATGCAAGCAAAGTGTGCAACCTGCCAAAGAAGATTTGCCCAGCGATTCTCCTGCGACTCTAATATCAACTGCGTCTTCTCTGAGAATAATTTTTTCTTATATTTTAATTTTCAGTGAAGTTTATGTTAATTTACTCATTACTTAATTTATGCTTTGAGTTGATGAAAGTATGCGGAGCAGGAATGATACTAGTTTCATCAAGTGCTAGAGAAAGAAAGATGAGATATGGTTAAAAAAATATTTTCATGACATTTTGGTGGTGGTTTTTCCACCAAAATGAGATATCGAAACACATTTGTTTAATAAGATATTTGGTGGAAGAAATGTGTTTAATATAATTTGTACATTACAATGAAGAGCATGCATGTGAAACTTCTCTTTTACGATTAAATTGGTCATATGCGAAAATTTATCGTCTATGTTTGATTTAATAGGAATTCCAAATCCTTCCTAATTAGCTTGATATTTTTGTCTCTTTTGTTTCACATTTTTGTTACTACAAACCTTTTATTTAAATTATATTCATTAATTCATCTATGTTAAAACTCACTTTAAAAGCATAAGTGAAAGCTTTGTGATCATAAACATCTTCCCATGTGAGAGAGATTTATAATAATAATAATAATAATATAATTATTGGAATTTAAGTATGAAGTGATGAAGTCTCACATTGTCTAAAAATAAAAAAAATTAAATATTATATAAATGAGAAAAATATCCATAAATTTAAACTTCAAAGTTTTGGATTAAAATTTTGAATATTTTATTGGTATAGATTAAAATTAATGTAATTAATATATTTATTAAAAAAATATTAAAAAAATTAATAATTTGATTAATTTTTTTATTATTTAATTTTGATAAAATTTTATACACATCAAATAAGATAAAGTTATAGTGAATTGATAAAATTCAAAGCCTATATGAAGTTATTGAAATTAAATTGTAATAATTGGTACTAAAAAAAGTGTGATAATTGATGTAAGTTACTTTGCCAAATATTTCTTTTTGCTGTCTGTTCAACGAATTCAATGCTATATAATTTATAGTACAAAAAGTTCATTGTTTGTGCTGAATAAGCATTTATTTGAACTGCTGTGTGTTTTTTTTATATATAGTTCACTGCTGTTTAAGATTAATTCTTTTATAATTATTTTTGGAGTAATTTGATTTATCACCGTAAGAGAATGAATAAATCTGAGGAAATCAATTGTTTTTGTTAATTACTTCAATTCAAATTATCTTTAATATATATGTAAAAGATAAAATAAAATGAAAGAAAAAGAAGAATGCTTCAACAATAAGGAAATCCTATGAAAGGTCACAATCAAAAGAATATTATGAAGGCATTGTTCCATAGGATATGCCGATTCTTACCAGTCGTAAAAAACGTTAATTAGCAGTGGAAATTACACTTCCCGGCTGCAGCTGCATTACTGAGGAAACCATAGTAGGATATGGTTTCTTCAATTACAGTAAAGCTCTTGTAGAATTGTACGTAGTTCAATTAATTCTTTAAAGTACATGTTATCATTAAGAAAAGTTTTAATTTTTTAATCATTAATGATAGTTTTTTTTATTTAATTTGCTGCAGAAGTAAGGGAATGTCAATTAATAGTGAAATTGAAATGAACGAACCCATTAGTGATTGGTTGCATAACGAAAACGAACTGTAATGCAGACAAATTTTATTTACAAGGATTTGAATCATGAAGTTGTCATCAGGTGATAGATTTTATCTAAGTATACATATCTCTCCTAGCTCGTGCATTAGTCACATAATTAACTTCGTCCAAAAAAATACCTAGTCGAAGACAAAAAAAAAAAGGAAAAGAAAAAAGATTTGGACAAATTAAACTATCTTTCCTAATAAATGCTTTTGCAGTGTTTTATTCTTAAAAAAAATTTAAATTGTCTTATCCTAAGTAATTATTGGAATAGTTTGCTTAACCTTATTTTTTAAAATAAAATTAAATAAATAGTTTTATGATTTTCTAATGTATTTGTTTAAATTATTTTTTTATTTAAAATAAACAGTTTTTTTTCTTTTTTTAAAAAAAAATTTATCTACTTTTAAAAAAATTACTTATATTAAAACAGTTTTTGTAATTTTTTTAAAGTTTATAAAAACTTTTATATGTATATATATATATATATATATATATATATAATAAATGTATTATAAAAATATTTTCTGCTTTATTAACATAAGTAATTATTCTTAACATAAACAATGCTTCCTAATGGAAGTCCAACTATATTAAAATGGTGCGTGATTTATTATAAATTCTGATATATGTATGTAATTCTTATGATAAAAAAAATCCTAGAAATAGTTCATTATTGTAGCTAATTAGAAACTCATTCTGTTAACTTTGAGGGGATGATCATTACAAGATGACTTAATGATTTTGGGTGTGAATTTTCACATTCAATCGATCCTTTAAAAAACTATAACTAATACTCTCTTTTCCCCCAATCTTTGGTTATTTTAGTATTTTGTATTTGTTTCAAAACTTTGATTATTTTAAAATTCCATTATGTAACTGTACATTTTATTCTAGAATAAATTATACTAATTGTCTCTGAAATTACACAAAACTCTTTATTTTGTTAACATTTACAAAAAGATCTTTCTTATTTGTAATATATTTTTCAAATAATTAAAGGAGTTGATGTAGGAATAAAAAAACAAGAAGGACTTATGTAATTCTATAAAACTTAGAGATTGATTAATATAATTTACTCTTTCCTCTTCTAACTATGCCCTTACATATGGTGAAGTATTAATTAAGATTATTTTAGTGAAATATTAATAACTTTAATTTTACGAGATACTGTGATGAAGCATTAATATTATTTCGTAGTAAAATTTGCATTGAAAAAAGAAGTAGTTGAAAATAATATAGAAATTTGTAAAATAATAAATGAGGAAATTTAGATATAAAGTTGTATAAATTAAATATATTTTTTAACACGTGTAAAAATCTTAAACAACTAAAGATTAAAAATGAAGGTAGTAACAAGGTGTTAATTATAAGTATCACTGAGTTTTTATTTTTCTTAAAAAAAAATCCTCTGACAAAGGCTTATTCATTTCATGATTGCTCATATATATAATAATTGCAATATAAGAGAATACATTTAGTTTTTCCACTTGAATGGATTCATTTTTTCGTATATGGCATTTACAGATTTGGATCATCAAAGCAGGAGCAGTACCTAATTAAAGTGAGCTTCATGCAATTTAGGGATAGAGCATACGTTTCACATACAACTCATTAAAATCTCTTTCATTCTTTCCGACATAAGCAAAGAATCCAAATCCATGCGCTGCTTCTAGTTTCTTCATAAACAACTTTTGTTTTCCATTATTTATTTGATAGCACAGATAGCTAACCTTGTGCTTGAGAACTTCGCCTATAGTATCTTCTTTTCTCACAGCAGCATAATTCATCGCTTATTCTCTTTCTATTTGCACATCTTTTCCTTTCCAACAATATTCAGATTCCTTAATTCTTTAAACCTAAATAAATAAATAAATCAAGTTCCTTTTGATGAATGTATAAGCAGAAAATCTAAAACCATATATTCTTGTTGGTCACCCTAAGCTTGAAACGTGAAAAGGTACATTGCTTAAGCCGGCCTCCAGGAGCCAAAGTGCTTATGATGGCTTTCTCGTGCTTTCTTTTTCAAAAGAAAAAAGAGGTCAAGATTCTACTTTGATCCCTTGTGATTTGATTAGGTGCTGCAGCTGCGAGAAAAATGAAGGTAGCACACGTTTAATGATATGTAATATTAACTTCATATTAATTATTAAATAATTTAAATTAAACATAACTTTTACTTACTCAGTAATTACTTTAGATTTTTTCAAGTTCTTCCAATAAAAAAGTATTTTGTTATCAATAATAAATAAATATTAACATTTTAACACCCTATACAAATATAAATATTTCTCCGGCAAAAAAAGGGAAAAGCCTTTGGAGTTTGGAGAGGTCGCCAATGCAACATGTATGTACCATGCCATCTTGAATTTAATTTTCGTAGTCAATTTATTTACTTCTGTTTTTACTTTTAATATATAAAATTGTCACCTTATTTTTTTTATATTTTTTGTTTCCAAATATTTATATAGGAAATACAGAAAAAAAATGATGGTTTTTTTTTCCAATTTCTATACAAATATTTGAAAATAGAAACACACACACATATATATATATATATATAATAAAAGGTACGTGACAGTTTTGTCAATTCAAAGCTAAAACAAAAATGAAGTAGAGGTAAAATTGCTAGCTCTAAATTTTTTTAACCTTTTGATTTTCCTTTTGTACTGCCAAAAGGGATATATGGTTCCTAGACAAAGGAATAAAACCGTATGAAACACAAAATGGAAGGCATTGTTCTATAGGATATACCCATTCTAGCAAGCCATAAATAATCTTCCCAGTATCCATCCTTAATGTGTGTCATCTTTAGTTTACTAGTTGTTTTGTGGGTGCATTACAGGGCAAGTTCTCTTTGGCAGGTACCAACAAGCTATGCAATACTATATGTGTGTGCAATCTGCCAAAGGAGATTTGCCCAGCAATTCTCCTGCAACTCTTTTTTAATTTAATTAATGCATGTGCGGGATTCATCTGATTCTCCAGTAAAACATTCACTGTAGTGGTTGAAACTTGAAGGTGATGCATGTGCTACGTTCATTTTTGAGGACTTGCATGAGGTCCTCTTTTTTTTCTTCTCATAATTGCTTTTTGCTTACAGTAAGGTGAATAGTCCGTTTAAATTTAAAGTATGTGTACTTTTCATTATCCTGTTTTTAAATTTACTTCGTCACTGTTTAAGCTATCAAGAGTGAACAAGTATCTTAAACGAGAAAAGGGTACTTGCACCTTTTTTGTGTGTCCGACAAGGTTTAGACTAATGCACTAGTTTAGTATTAAATTTGCATGCATTACTAGGTTTTATGCATTAGACAATTTTTTTTTATCAATGACAACAGTAAATATTAAACCTAAGAATTCATGCATATCATTCTAATTTAGTTCCTATCATTAAGCCGATCTTAGTGTATCAAATCATACTATTAATATTTTTTTATTATCATAATATTAATATAGATTATAATATCTATATCAACAGTTCGTTAAACAAAAACTATACTAGTTAACCAAATAATCCAAATTAGTGTATTTTTAATGCTTCATTGGCATTGGTTTCGATTTTAATTATGTCATTCAAATCTCATTTGATGGATAACCCTATATCCATGTACTAATGTCTAATAACTCCATCTAGTTGGAGTATACATATTTCACGGGTTACAATTAGCTTAGAGCATAGAATTATGCAAGATTTATGGATGGTTCTTTGAATTCATAATGTTGTCAGATTTCACACTAACTAAAGATATACTTAAAGAAGAATATATAAGTTCGGGGATAAAAATTATCTACAAGTTAATTATATAAAGTTCAATCAATTACGTAAACTCAAAATTTTAAGATGATATTAAAATTTATTGTAGGAATTCTTGTTGGACACATCAATCATATCACTTGCTAATAAACTGCTATAGGACCAAACCTTGATATAAGGGGGTGTTAAAGATCTCGCATCGACTAAAGATATGATATTTTTTCTTTACTTAATTTCATGTTATTTTGTAATTGTTGGTGGACATTTTTAATTAACAATCATTTGGACCAAAAAAAATTAGCACAAAATTATTTTTATCTTTATCTAATTGAAAATCTTGACTATTTACTTAGATTCAATAAAAATTTAATCCTCCAACCTTATGTTAGTCCAAGTGGAAGGACTTAGGCAGTGTTTTGGATTTGAGTTTTGTGGGGGAAAAGATGATTAGAAAGAAAGATCATATTCATTAAGATGTTTTATCATATTTTTTTATGAAGATTAATCATTAACAAAGTTAATTAATACTTTATACTTATAACATGAAATAAAAAAAAACTCAATAACATCTCACTAAATTCAAATTCAATCCAAAAATAATATATGAAATAAGATTGAGTCAATTTAATTTATTTATATAATATATTAATTTTAACATTATATATAACTGAATTATAAAATTAAAAAAAAAAACTAAAATTAATGTAACTTTTTTGTTACCACAATAATTAATGCCATTAACTCTCTTGGTAGAACCATTTGGATAGTTTTCTTCAAAATATGCTGTTGGGTTTAAATTTTAATTAAAAATAAATTCATCAAAATTAACTTTAGAAAAGATATTACTTAATAGGACAGGATGGATCAAAATCCCTAATTGAAAACACTTTTTATGTTGGATTCGGATTCTATGCAGTCGGAGAAAACATGCATTCATGCAGTCGAATAATAAAAACCATCTGATGAAGATCTGACGGTCCATATTTCCGACTGTGTGACAGTAGGGAATCCAAATCCTTTCATGTTGTGGTTGGTCAACCTAAAACCTTGTAGTATTAATGATAAAAGTGGCCATAAAAATTAAAAGAAAACCTCAATCACAAGTTGTAAATTTCAACTTATATTATAATTTAGAACAATCAATGCTGTCTAATTAAGAAGGCTTGTAGTTGTGAAGCAACGTATCATGCTGAGTGGCCGGGCGATTCTTGTTTGGCAGAAAATATCATATCTCAAGCAAGAGTGTAGCTGTAATCTGTCAAATTAAAGGATATTTGCACTGTTATTAATTGTTCTCTACCTGTGAAGTATACCAATTAACCATTTTGCTTGTACTGGTATATGCTACGGATTATCCTTCGGGAACTCCTTTGTGTTGTGTCTGCTGTTGCTGTCATGGTCCCCCTTGCTGTGATAAAGTTCTTCATTCAACCAACCTTACTAAAAGGTCCTTACAGTTGGAAATTAATTTGAAGCATTTTATGATTTGTCATTAGTTAGTTTTGTATTTTTCTTTAAATTAAACATGCACAACTAAATGCCAGTCTGACTAGAAAATAATGCATCTTCCATAGTTAATTGCACCATTTTTGTATCACATATTTTGGTTCCATGATTACCACTGAAGGACTACAGTGTAGTTTGAACCACTACAATATTTTTTTTAAGGCATGCAGGCTCGCCCCCTGGTCTCATATATTATCCTATATATCAACCCACACTGATATAGTAGATAAACGAAATATATTAGATAAGACTAGTTTAGATAAACTTTTCATAAACATTATTGGAGAGGAGGCTAAAATAAATTAAGAAGATAAAATGAATGATTTTTTAATAAGTTAAAATCAACCTACACAACTCAGTTGTAAGAAAAAGCTTTTCGAGAAACATAGATGTATAAATTTATTTTAACTTGTAAAAGTGATTATTACGAGATTTATCAAATAAATTGATTCTTATTAATTGGTCAATTTCGTATTATTTGAAGTCACAAGTTGAACAACCTAAGTAATGAATTGATTCTTTTAGATTCCTCTTTCTCAAATTCATTGTTTTTAAAGGTCTGCTTGATAAAGTTTTTTTTTTCTTTTTTGTCCACTATTTTACCTTAAACAGTGCATATCATTCACATATGGATCACAGGAAAGGAATTGCCAACCTTCGGTTAACAAATTTAGCGTGTTCCTGGGATTCCTTTGGTGATAGTGGAAAATGTCACCATTCAACCACATTATGATGTTTTAGTCTACAATAATTGCGGAAAATAAAGTATAAAGGACTGCTTTAGTCATGCAATATTGTAAAATTTCAAAGAACAAAGAATTTTTTTTGGATATACTGAAATGGCAACAGCACATACTAAGTTAAATCTAGTGAACTGTAATCTTTACAACCAAAAGTTCTGGAGAATGATTTCATGGAAATCAAGAATAATTTGTCAATTTTATTGAAATTTAAAAATTCACATGTTCTTCTGATCACAAAAGGATTAATTGTCAACAAACTGACACGACAGAGAGGAGAGAAAGTAAGGCATAGCACAAACATATGGATCTTCCTCCTCAGCAAGCTTATTCTCTTTTTCTTTCACCTTTCACGATTGATATTCTAAAGTACTGAAAAGTTAAATACCTATATTATATATGATACAACCCTTTCTGCTCTTGGTCAGTTTTTAAAGTTTTATTCTGCTACTAGTGATTGACCCTTTAAAGTGTGAGGGGCTGCATTAATGGAAGGGCAAGATTAAATGGTAATGCATTAGATCAATACAAACTTACAGGTCTGAAGTTATAGTTATTTAAAAAAGTTGTTCATCTATATGCATGACACCTACAGAAACAATGAGATGAAGTAAGGCGTAAAAAGTTGGATTTAACTCCTCTGAAGTAAGAATTTTCAGTTTAAACAATAAAGTATATTGATAGCCATTGATTAGAACACCAACTGTTGAGATTGTGATCAAATACACATGCACGTGTATGATAAACAATAAGGCTAGTATCTCAATAGTTAATTTTCTAATCAATGACTGATGTCTATAATATAGCTAATTTTAATCATCTAAAGTGTATTCCCTTACTTTCCTTCTAAAGTTAACAAGTATTAAGCATAAAATCATATTAAGGGAGAAGTTCGTAATTCATAAGAGACTAATTAATCTACATTATTTTTCTGGTTGTATCCTAGCCTGAAAGTACAAGTTTGGTAGATTTCTTTCCGGAACTAAGTTTTCCAGAATCTGACTCTTAATTTCGCATGACAAACCAATGCTCAGCCCCAACTCTGTTTATTGGATAGAGATCATAATGCATGGATGCAATACTTGCGACAATGTGCTCTGGCAATGATCACACTAATTTTATGAAGACAAAGTATAAGTGCACACCAGTAGTATGACTTAACTCTACTTATTATCTTCAGTATGTCTTTCCCAACGTACTAATGCTTTTCTTCTATGATTTTCAAGTGAGGATGTTCACTATACTAGCAAGTTATTAAGTTCAAGAGATGCAACGCTTCATACCAGATGGTGAAAGGCTTTTTTCAAGACTTTTTTCTGTCTTCTACTCATAATTGAACAGAAACAAATATAAAATATATGCAAAATTTGGCCTCTTAAAAGTTGCATAAGGTCGATCAGAATTTCTTATTAGATTGTCAAAAAATTAAAAATCTTGAATTTCTTTTAGTGGTTATATTGAAGACATTGTGGGTTGGCAGTCAGTGCTGTTTAACTATTGACTAATGCAACTAAAATGATCTGATATCTTTACCATCAAATAAATAAAGAAAAATAATCATTGAAAAAATTATTCACTGTCTTTCCTGTTCTCAAGCTCAAACATGTAAAATTATAGTTTGTAATTTTGTACGGGCAAAAATTTCTTCTGAGAAGGTGTTAACTCATGACAACTGCACCAAATTGTCACAAGTAGTAAAGTAAGACGGAAGTTGGAATGTAAAGTGCACAGGATTTTGTTTGTACTAAGATTGGTGCAAACCTAATTTTTAAGCAATTAGAGAGTAGAAGAGATAAAAATTTGTAAGTGTGGAATTGAAGGGCAAAAGTAGAAGACAAAAAAAAAACAATAGTTTGAATGCAAAAGATGAATTTAGAATGCAAATGTGATGGGGCCTAGCATGCCAAAACTACTTGTGATGCAATATTAATAATTTTTCTTTATATAATGTTATCCCTATTTTCACTCATATCTGTGATATTCTATCTTTGGTTTCTCGTGTGAAGAACCTAATTTATCTATTTTTCTCTCTCAAATTTATTTACAAAGATAAAAACAGTAAATTACATTAATATAAAAATGCATAAAATAGGCTAAACAAGTATCACTTTATTTTTAGCAATGATTTCATTTAGATGTCTTTTCTCGGTTCTCAGAAACTAATCATTTTTCAATGTATTATCCTCTAAACAATACATGAGCATAGGTGATCAGGCCATAATCAATAAACAAATAAACACAGAAAAAAGCAATGGATTGCATTAAATAGATACTAGAAAAGAATTACATTACAAAAGTTGGTCTGCAAGGCTTCCAACAATGGGGTTTAGCCTCTTGCTGTCATGAGAGGCTTCACACTTTAGGGACTGATGTGAATAGGAAAAGGGAAGGGATGGATAAAAGAAAAGAAGGGAAGAATGGGTAGAGAATGAGAGTTTCCCCTACTAGAGATGCTCAGACTTTGGATGTATTCAATAGAGAGCTTCAAGTGTATCTTTTCCTTCTATTTCCTACTCATTTTGTAGGCCTAGGGTAGCTTAAAATTCACGCGACCTCGTGCTGAACGCGCACTTCTGGGCAATGACGGTGTGATCACGCGCTGAGAGCAGAAACATATGGGCTTAACGAGTATAGTGGCGATCACACGTTTAGCGTGGGATTCACGCTAAGCACACCTTTGGACTTTCTTGGGGGCCTTTTTCGCGCCAAGTCTTCGTTAAGCGAGGAGACGCACTGGGCATGTCTTGTGCGCTAAACGAGTTGTTCTAATCTTTAACTTTTCTTCAAGTTTTTTTCATCAATTTTACTCCAAAACACTAAATTTTCTTCTTTTGAATCTTGTCTGGTAAAAAATTACAATAATATTAAATTTCTCATTATTTCATTAAAAATAACAGTAAACTAGAGGAATTCTAATTGTTCTTAACCAAAATTAACTATCAATTAAACTCAAATTTCGCAGTTACAAGAATAGAATATGAACTTAGTCTCCATTAATAATGTTGACCTAGATGGACCTAAAAGGGATAAATGAGGAAAAAAGACAGTATAGAAGAAACTAAACCGAGTTGGCATGCAGCAAACGCCGGCTTAGTCCAATCAATGCTTGAAAATTGCTTGTTTGGATTACAAGCGAAAATGAATTTCAATACGGGCACATGTTTAATTATGGCACACATACTAATCACTTTCAAAGGTGTAAAGTCAATTCTGCCAAAAATCTAAAACAAATAGGCTCTTAGATGCTGCTTGTGCATCATGTCTGAATCAGTCTGATGGATTTTCTGCGTTATCAACAATTTTTATCATAATGATACCTTCAGATATAATCGCTCATATAGTTATACTGGACATCAGTCTGTTTATTCTTTCAATATACATTTGAATTTTTGTGTACGAACATTTGATTTTTATTATCATAATGAATAACTAAACGTTATGCAAACGAAACCCTCATATTGGCCATGTGATTTGGGGTGTTATTCTAGTAAATGCAAAACATTTGAATGTGAAATAACACATGGAATTTATTTAAACTGAAATGGTGACGGATAGATTTTGACATTTGAATATTTCTCGAGACGAATTAGAAAAAGTAAGATATGCGCATCAAATATCAATGCTCCCTAATAAAAGGTACATTAGCAATGCAGCAAGCGAAGTTGCTAACTGAAGCTTCTCTTTTTGTTAACTTCACAGTATAGTGCTTAAGCATCTTCATTTGCTACATGACACTAGATGAAACTGGAAATGCTGGCCAATTGTCTCAGAAAATCTCTGATTGTTGGCTATCTTTCTATCATTTTGATCTCCATGTCTCATAAAAGTGAAACTCCTCCATGTCCATCTGCCACATATTGAAAGGAAAACCGTTAGTAAACAGGAAAGAAATTAATTAAATACAGTCATAGAAGAAGATAGAAAATAGCCAACACAATGCATTTAGTCTGAAACTGTTAAAAAATGGCAGGGCAAATCTCCTTTGGCAAACCAGAAGCATGCATGTTCAAGCCCTCTACTTCTCTCTGCCACTGGAGATTTGCTCTATCATTCCTCAACAGCACATTTATGTATCACACTTCCAACAACAAATTTGTGTCTGAGGCAATCATCATAAAATGGAAGGCTATTTATAGGTAGCTATGAGCACCTAACTTGGATATGCCACTGATAAGCATTAGGAGCAGGCAGCATATGCCGGTACAATTCCATTGTAAGGTTCTTGTTATTTACTGGTCCAAATTCTTTCACCATCAATCCCTTTCAAAAACAAGGATTTGTCTATATCACGATTTTCTATCAGATGCTTTTCCTATGTAGGAATTGGTCATAAACAATTTATGTATATACATGCATGAAATGAACTATCAGTACTTATGCATCTGTAGTTTATGCATGCAGAAGTGGACTTCCTTTTCATGCGGATTATAAGTCCATATTATGATGTGTTAATCAATCCAAAACAAAATTTCAGGTGAATAAAATTAAAGGTGTAAAGAGTCTAGCAGCCACTAACTTTGGATTACAGACTGTTGGGTAGGACGATAAAGCTTAATGAGATTACTATGGGGATTACAAGGCATTACAAATTTTTCTAATCTTTGACCAAGTTGATGTTCAAGGCCACACTTCATTACTCTGGTATATCAATCATTTCTTAGAGGTGTCCACGTCCACTATGAAGAATTCAACGCTGAATTGCTATTTTGCTAGTTGAACCTGTTCTTAAGCATAACTACACAGTGGAAGAGAATTTGCTTTACAATTCACGAATTTATTGTAAAAATTTAAATGAAGATTTGCTTACATTACTTGATTAATTTCTACCTACTTCCAGAGGTTCTTTGACATTCGTGCACTTCTCCTATGAAATTTGCTGTCAGATTGTCACCATAAACAGAAGAAAAGAAAAGATTCTCCATTTACAACAGGTATGAGTATGTACTATGTACATAAGAATAAACCGGTCTCATAATAATTTAGCTAAAAATATCTCTTTGTTTCGAAGACCACCCTGATTAAAAGAGGAAAGAGAGATAGACAAGTGAGGTAAAACAAAACAAATCCTCTAGATAACCTTGGTCTTTCAACATACAAATTGCCTCAGGCTGTTGCACTTTCATTGCTTGAATCAGGGCAATATATCGCTGAGCCAGAGCATAATTTAACACAAGATCAACTGATTTTCTCTAACAGCTCAAATTTACCTAGAAATTCATATGACTACATGCATATGTACATAGGTACATAAGCAGATCCATATACATACATACATACATGTATATATTTATGTATGTATAATTTTATTGAGAAAGTATTTCTAAATGGAATTTCAAAGTGTCAGCTGCACTGGTTACTCACTATACTACACAAGCCATATGATATCAGCAATCACTAATACATTTAGTCACTTCAATGGAAAGATCACATTGATTTTTGAAAGCAGACAATATCATTAAACTTGTCATTTCAGAATTTGGTAATGCATGCTTGTGAAAAAAAGAAGGGGGGTTGATTTTTCAACCTTGACATAGAGAATTGGACATAGTTCTGGAATAGGTATTTACTACCAGCATATTCTTAACTTAAAGTGAACAGAAAACACTAGAAAAGGAATAGAGAAGAATTATGCCTTTCATATGGATGGAATTTTCTTCGTCACGGATTCACATTTCATTGCGTGTTCTGTTTGTGTAGAGACATGTTTGTTGATTAAAAATTAAATGCAAGGAATTTCAGAAGAAAAACCTGTGGTACCAATCTCACAGTAAAAGTGCATTAGCTGTGAGACTAAAGGCACATGATGGACCACTTTCTTTGTTGTAACTAGTTGTTGAGCAGAGGATGTGCTGGAAATATCCTTAGTCTTGTGCGATGCATGTCCTAGTTTTATCACCCCCTACACTATATATAGACATGGATACCCAGAAATTGGTTATCGAAAAGCAAACTCATGTGCAGATGCATTACTGGGAAATGACTTTTTGGCAGTTGAATTGAACATTCAGCTGCTTGACATTCAGGCCATGAAGCGAAAAAGCTATGTTCACCGCCGCCAAAGAGGATTTGCCCTACAATTCATCCTGCACACATTAATTATTTTCATATATCAAGAAAGGTGTATATATATTATGTACATGCGTAATGCATGCAAAGTGTGAAGCATTTGCTTTTTTTTTCTTTTTTGCAACTTTTTTTTTTGTCTAGGTGTCTTCCATTGGAGGCTTGATCGAGTTTGGTAAAATCAGTACGGATGAAAAAAATTCTCTTTCTAAGCTACATACTTATGACTTCAAATCTTTCATTAAGTTAAAACAACTTCATCCACATTAGGATGAACTCAGGTTCCACATAGAATCGACGGGTTTTTAAGTTATAATATTTACATCAAATCTAATATTTTTTTAGAGTAATGATCACAAACATTCCATTATTTTAGATATCTTATTAATATTTTTCATTTCTTTCTATCACATCATAAATCTTATTAGATTTATATATTTTTATTTCTCTAGGTGTTTAAGTGATGACATGGATATTCGCATAATATTTTTCTATTTTTTAATTCCTCTTTTAGTGCACTCATTTTTATGTTCATTTTTATTTATTTTCTCATCCCTCTATATCACATCATAAACCTTATGATTTAGAATCTTAATTTTCGTGCATTCTTAAATATTAAACACATCACTAATGCTCTTAATTTTTCTGGATCTCTCTATTCCTATCACATCATCTATCATATTAATATTTATCTCTATCGCTCTCAGAGTGTGGTGTCAAAAACAATTATTTTCTACAATTTATTAATTTTCTCTCATTTATGTTTTTCTGGGGTGTATACATATTAAATGAGTGTTAAATTTTTTTTCCTATTTATACATCCATATGTCACACTCCAAGATAGGTGTCAAGTAATCATTGAGAAGGGAGGGAACCGGCTGGTCGAGAAAAGTGTATAAATTGGTTTAAATATTTTTATATTTGTTTTGTATTCCAAAGAATAAAAAATATATTAAGTAAGTAATTTTATAGTATTTTATAAGTAATTTATATATATATATATATATATATATATATATATATATATATATATTCATAATTAAGAAAGCACATTATAATGCTCAGTTTAATCATTTAAATATTTAGCCATGCAAACAACAACTTTTGTGAATGATTGACGAATCTTTTTATGTCTCTCCTCTGTAAGTAAAAATTTGCACACAAATTTTGTATCAAAATAATGATACATAAATCATTCATAATTTTATATTTTTTATTAATATTTTTTACTTTTTAAATTTTAAATTTTATATTTTATACTCTTTAAATATTAAATAACATATTGAGTATTCATCAAACATTTGCCTTTGCTTCTAGCTACAAAGCTATGTCTTAGTAGAGACACAATTTTTTTTTAATGAAACAGAGACACAATTAGCACGTGTGGACAATTGGAGACTTGAATCCGGAATTCCCAGTTACCAATCACACAGTTTATTACAAGAATATTCTTCATAGGAAATTATGTTATCCTAGTCCGTTTGTTTCATTCAATATTTGTGATAATATATATATATAATATTTATTACTTTTCTTCACAGATATATCTAAATTCTAAATAATATTATTAATGTAGACTATAGAGAGAGGGAAAGAGGATGCATTAAGTGAGAACTCTTGAATATTATGAGAAATAAAAATAATAAATTTGAGTCATATAAACACATGACTACTTAAATAAATCATATACATTTTTCTTTTAATTTTGATAATTCAAATATGACCTAATAGTTTATATTTATAATTTTTATGTCAAAATAATAATAATAAGAGTTCTCACTTAATATGTTTCCCATATATACAAAATTAATTAATGCAACAATTAAATTAAAAAAAATTATAAAGCAAATTAAGTTAAAAAAGTTCATGGAAATAAAAAAAAAAGTGGATATTGCATTGTACTACTTTATTTTAGTAACAGATAATATGTTATTTAAAATATAAGCAAATGTCATCTGCTAGAAAATAATTCAACGAGTAATTATGTGAAATTCGATATACATTCATATAAAATACTTTGTAATTCCCACTAATTGTGAAAAGTTGAATCGGTTTATGTTTTGTTTTGGATAAAGATTATATATGTTCGTTCAAATAATGTATATCACTTTAGTTTTTTTGTTTAATCCTCTTACTTATAAGAAAAAATAAACTCTAACTAATTTAAAATTTAGTCAAAAAATAAAAAAAAATTAATAGAGAATTATTTTTTTAAAAGATTAAATTTAAATTATATTCAAATAATTCAACCTTAACTTTAATATTTTAATAATTTGTATTCAATCATTTGGTTATATCACTTTCATTATTATGTTATAAATACAAAATATTTATTAATTTTATTAATAATAAACTTGATTTATCAGTCTCGGAGGATCCCTTACTACGTATAATGAATTTGACATTGTTGTGAAATGTATTTATTTTCAGATTGTCTCGACGTTTTAAAAGAAATTCTGCTGCCTAATTTTTACTATTTAGTATTTACTAAAGGACCCTTTCGAACTTAGTTTTGGAATACAATAAATATTTTGAATTTGACTACCAATAATGCGTGTCCGAATGAATATTTTATTTGTATAGATGCACACGTGACTGGGCAAATAATAGTCAACACCTGATAAATATTTTATTTATTTTCAGATTCACACGTAAAGTTAACGAGATAAAAAGAGAAATTCATCCCGTTAGTAACAAAAGACTCATATGTTATTGATAAGTAATTTATAAATATTTCTGCAAACATTTATTCAAGAATGAGGTTTATCCGGTTTAAAAAAAATTAAAATTTAATTCATTTAAACTTTTTTTATATATATAAAAAAGAAATTAAAACATAAATCAGTACTATCTTTTACAAGTAGGTACACCGTACACGACATCAGTATTCCCATACCATTACGTGTTATAAAGCAATGCAGGCGTGTAGCGAATTTTTTTATACAAAAATTCATATCTTTATATTAATTATTCCCTGTATCGAAAAAAAAATATTAATTATTCCCTGATTCCCCCTTTCTCTGTATGACATTGATTTTACTAACAGTCCCAAGTGTGCTATTGTTGTTCACACGTGATCTGAGTTAAAGCTATAATATAATTGGTTGATGCCTAATTTATCATAATGTAAAGCTTTTTTATATTGATCTCGTGTAGGTTATGTATCAAAAAGCAAAAACCACGTGTACCTTAATTTAACTCAAATTATTAACTACTTTGAAGCATTCCCGTGTGTGGTCCTTCTAATCCTATTAATTATAAAAAAAAATAATTACTCATTTAATTTCAAATTTATTCCTTTAGTTCATATGATTATTTTTTTAATTATTAAAATTTAATAAATAGATCTTTTATCCCTGAAATTTACATTTTAATTTTCAAAAAACTTCTGTAATTTAAATTTTTTAACTTTATTAATTAAAAAATTTTAATGACAGTGATCTTTTGAAAATTAAAATATAAACATCAAGAATTATAAAATTTATTTATTAATTATAAAATTTTAAAAAAATAAATTTAAAAATTATAAAAATTAAATGAATAATTAAACTTACAAAATATTAATTACACTAAAGAGACTAGAGGGGGAATATTATTACATATAAAAACTCATTTTCAAACATGAGTCTATCACAAGAGTCAAAATGTTTGGACTAAACACTGTAATAAAAAAAAGTATGAGAAAAACAAACAAGAAAGACACTAAAACATGCAAGAGATCTTGAATTCTAGCAACCACAGTGACATGCGCAATTCAAGTTTGTGTAATTTGGAAGCAACCCACAATAATTGTTGTAGTTAGAACCATTAATTTTACATCAAAACGGTTTGGTGTAATCATCAAACAAACAAGAAGAAATGAAAACCAGTAAAATGTCAGAATCCAAGAGATAATAAGATAAACATTAGTGGTTGATAAGTAATTTGATGTCAAATTGTTGACAAAATCCCCAACCTTATATCTAGCTTTATCTAGTAGCATCCATAATTCACTGTTCCACCTCAATCAATTAACCCTTCCTTTTACCTATTCATAAACCCACCTAATTCCAAACAGTATTTCCCTAACGACGGAATCAATAATTTTCACTCGGCAAAATAGAAAATAATATTCCCACAAAGTTATACCACACACGAATTGAAAAAGACATGTTTCAAAATTACTTAATTCAAAACGTGTAGACAAATAAACAATTGGTTTAGAATTTTGTAATTAGAGGGTAAAATGAAGGGCAATATGGTCATGAAACATGGTATATATATTCTAGTTATCTACATGGACTATGTAATTCACTTCCGCTAACACGCAATTCACAAATCACAAATCACAAATCACAAATCACAAAGGTCTTTTCATTTCTGCTGATTATCCTCTTCAGCCGCCATGGAATCGGAGGCTGTCTTGAACCTCTTTGATTCTTGCTGGTTTGAGGTTAACATTTTGAAGACAAATTCAAGTCCTCACATATCAATTACAAGTTATAACGAAAGTTTAGATTATGAGATAAAAGAAGAAGAAGAAGAAGAAGAAGAACCAAAGCTACCCTTGATCCGAACCAGCCACACCAGATCCATGAGTGACCAATTATCCATGATAACGACAAGCTTCAACCATGATTCTCTGTCACCAGACTCAGTGCTTCTTCTCCATCCAAAGCTCCAAATCATACTCTCAGGAAAAGAAGCCACTGACTCAGAATCTGATGAGGTGTTGTGTCCCAAGAAGAACAAAAAAATCTCAAGCAATGGAACTAGGAAGAGGAGGGAGAGCAAGAGTTTGTCAGACCTTGAATTTGAGGAGCTAAAAGGGTTCATGGATCTGGGTTTTGTTTTCTCAGAGGAGGATAAAGACTCAAGCTTGGCTTCAATTATTCCTGGGTTGCAAAGGCTAGGGAAAAAGGAAGAGGAAAAAGAAGAAGATGATGATTGTGATGAGATAAGTGTTCCAAGGCCTTACCTTTCTGAAGCATGGGAGGTTCAGGAATGTGATAGGAGAAAAAAAGAGAACCCTTTGGTGAATTGGAAAATGCCTGCTATCAACAATGAAACTGACATGAAAGAAAGTCTCAGATGGTGGGCTCACACTGTTGCTTCCACTGTCAGATGATGATGAACTTCTTCATAATCCAAAAATTTTCTTCTTTTTCTTTCGTTTCATATATACATTTTCCTTGTTCTTTTTTCAATTTTTCTATGTATTTATTCCCTTTTCTAAAATTTTTTCTGGAATCTGGCATTCCACAAAATTTGTTACATGTAATTTTAGATAAAAAGAGAGGAAATTTCATTTTGCATTTCAGATTTATTGGCTCAATGTGTACTTATGTAGGTCCTGGGACAAATTTTGTTATGGTGCTCATGGTAGGTCTGAATACTTCTGCTTCTTAGATGTTAGGTTGATGGTGAACAAACTTTTTTTTTTTTGTCTTGCTTGTTTGGCTAAGGAATTTACAATGCAATTGATAGGTAATTAGATATTAAAAGCAGAAAATAGAGTTTTACAGAATTAGATGATGATTTCAGTTCATAAGAACATACTAATAATAATTGGCTGAACCATAATGGGGAATTAAAAATAGTAGCATCACTTTAAATATCAGAAGCATTTAATTGTTTCTCCTCCGTTGCATTTATCTGTAAATTCTGTGAGTATCACATTTTTGTGCAGCTGATACACTCTTATCCTTTATTCCCTCATAGCCCGGAGATATAAGATTGATTTATTGGGGAAGGAAGGATAGGTGGTAGATTCTCCTTCTATAAAAAAAAGTAACAATCCTAATAATAATATTTGTTGATAATAAAAATATATCGCAGAACCTGTTGTACTGTCGAAAACATGCGTAGACCGAATCTAAAGAGTAACCAAAAAATTATTTTTAAAAAATCTTGTATGTATTACTTTTATCAACTAAGGCTTTTGTTTCTTTTTTTCAGGAATGAATTGGATGATTCATTCCAGCAAAGCAGGCAAAGCATAGACATCGGAATCAATCTTTTGATCCAACATCAGAATCAATCTAGGCTGTGATCAAACAAACTTTATTGTTACATATTTTACAAATATATATATTATATATCACATTAATTTTAAGGATAAAATATATTTTAGGTCTTTTAATTTTCAATCAAAATTGATCTTAATTCCTATTTATTAAAATTTATGATTTTGATCCTGTATTTTTTATGACTGTTGAATTTCTTCTCTCATCTTATTATTCTAAGTTCTATAAAAAAAATGAAAATCACCAATTTAATATATATATATATATATATATATATATATATATAAAGTCCAAAATTACATACTAATATTCTTAAGATATAAGAATCTATATCAAATTTGACAAAAAATAATTGAGATACTTAAAATATATTTTATCCTAAATGTAATATAGATTAATAAAATATTAATAATTTTAATATAAAATTTAGCAAATATTAAATTTATGTGATAAAAGATTAATATAATAATATACAATGAATTTAATATATGCATGTGTAATTTCAAATTCTCACGTAGCCAAATGGCATGACATTTATATGTGGACCTACGAGTACGAGAGATGAACATGGAAAATCTTGAGTGATCAGTAAAGATGCAAAATTTGCAAATATTATTAGCTTTGTGTGGTTTTCTCTGTTTTTCCCCCTTATAGTAACCTGTCCTCTGTTCTACTTTATCATATTCTGGTATGTCATTTATTTTCTTATCACGTCCTCTTTTTTATCTTTAATCATAGAGGAGAAGAGTGACATGTATCTAACGGTCTAAATCTAACACGTGAACATCCCTTGTCTTTTGTTATTTGTTTTTTCCAACTACAATATCTGAAAACCGTAACTAGAATTATACAAATATAGTATTTATTTAAAATAAAATAAAAATTCTCTTTGAAATCGTAGCTAGAATTATGCAAATAAACCGTAGTAATTATCTTTTATGCCTTCCAAAGATTTCCTCTTTAAAACCGAGCGATAAAGGAAAGCTGAAGATAAATCTCTCTCCCAGTACATGGGGTGGAACATAAGCATAATTTGGTTATTTCTTTTAAAAAACAGTGTACTCTCCTTTGTCAGTTACCTATTTAAGTAAAAGTTTCTTTAACGATGTTTTGAAATTAAAATGCAAAAAAAGTTGAAATCAGAAAGGATGACAATAATTGAATATGCAAATTACTACAACTTTTTTCTGATTTTGCAGATCGGGACTAGCTTAGAAAGAGCCTGGCAATAGATATTTTGACAAACAATGCTAAATATCTCCATTGGAAAGAAGCCTTTTTTTGAAGAAGGAGAAGGGTAAACATGTTGGAATAAATATATATCCAAGATTTAATTCAATTATTTTATTAAATTGTTAATTTGACAAGTTTTTAATTAAAATTAGAGGTTTATTATTTTGATAGGAATTATAATAAGGAGAAAAAAAGTCATTTATAATTTTAATCTAAATTGTTATTAATCGTAAGATTATTATGAATAGGACATCAATAATTCAAATAGATCAATATATATGTAATGATCATTATTAGATAAAAATGAATAAATTTTATTTATTAAATTGCATATATATATATATATATATATATATAATGTATATGTGAATGTCATCATTGAATTGACTTAATTGAGAATTCATAATAATTAATATTAATTTGATATGTTAATAGAAAGTTCTCAACAAGACATATGATAGTTTCCTTTTACATGATATTATCATAGTAATTAACAAATTATTTGTTATATTTTAATTTTGGACACCTAATGTCTCAGTGCACAAATTGAATGAATATTGGATATGATTAAATATATGTAAAATTAATGATTAATTAATAAGAAATTCATCAATTCTAGGTAATGAGTTTAAACTCTATGATAGAATTAAAACCTTGGTCAAGACAATTGAATGAAAGAAGAAAAGAGTTTAAGTCATTGATTAAATGTGTTAACTTATTAGAGTTTGATAATAATACTATACTCTAAAGTTAACCTTGAGCTATGAATGATTGAAAGAAATATTCCATTATTCTTCTATTGGTTCTTAAAGATAAAAGATGTTGTTTCATGTTATCCGAACGTTAAGCTAGAAACCTACCTTAATTATTAAATTAATTATGATTAATTTATTACCACTTTAGTATTGAATTACGAAATTACACACAAATGAGTGTTTCAATCTTTACAAAAGAAATAATTTATTTGATAATTAAATTAGAAAATTTTACTGAATTAAATAAATATTTTACTAAAATACTATTATATTTTTTACTAGCACCAAGAATATAATTAATATAAAAAATAAAATATTATTTTATAAATGTAAAAATTGTCCATAAAATAAGAATAATATTTTATTGCTATATATAAGAAATCATGTGATTAATTATTGTAATTAATCATGTGATTAATTATGAATTATCTTTATCTTATAACAAAAATCTTCTTAAAATAAAAGATGAGATATTTTTTATTTTTATAAAGATAAAGAGATATGAAATTATTTTAAATAAAATCTTTCTTTCTTTTCTTTGAGAAGAGATTCAAGTCCATATCTCTTTAATGTTGTAAATTAAAAGCACCTGATGTAAAGTGCACCGTACATAGACTAGAAAAGTTCAAACTTAGTTTTAACCCTCAAAAGTGGTAAAAGAGATTTGTTCTTTAGAGTTCTACTTGTCAAAGAGTTGATGACAGAACTTGATTTCCATATAAATATACATAGAGTTTTCACACTATTAAATAAAAATTATTGTTTCAAGAATACACATCCGGATACACAAATTTATTTTTATTGTATATTTTAAATGCAAAATAGATCATAATTTTTCAGTGTGCTAAGAACACTTCTATTTAACTATCAAAACAATGCCTCAACCTACAAAATTTATGGATGTTGGAGACTCTAATTTTGTCAGTAACAAAGATCTTGATGATGAAGTCTCACCGCATGTGAAAAAAACATTCACCAATGTTTGAAACTCTTGTCTTGAACCACCTTGAACAAGTTAAAGAAGACAAGAGCAAGTTGACAATTTCCGACCCTCACAAAACAAACAAATGTCACATAATAGACAATTCAATGTAAGAATAATGTCATTCATAGGCAGGAAAAGGCTATGGTCAATGTTAGAATAAACAGCTGTCAATTATGATTAGTTGGCTTTTCTATTTTATTGTTGTAAAGTTAATTTTGTATCAGCCATATAAATAAGATTGTACACTCATATTCTGATCAAGCAAAAATAAAGGTAGGTAGTTTTTCTTCAAACTCTGTTAAAACATAGAGTTTCATCTTAACAGACAACACTCCAAAAAAAAGTAATAGTAAACTTCTATTTGATTTTATCAATTAATCTCCCCCTTCTACAAAAGAGATGCTATAACAAATAGAAACCTCTACTATACCTTGGGTTGACATCATGCATGTATGTTGTCCCCATAAACTGCCTTAATCAGTGGTTTTATTTGTGGCTAGGACTGCAATATAGCTAAGCAACAATATTTAGCGTTTAAGAGCAGAAATTGCAGGATTAACAATTTGTGCAGCAGCCAGTACAATCTCACACGTACCAGAATCATCACCAGCAATTTTGGCATCATAGTTCGCAAATATAGGTTCATCTTTCTCACCCAGGGCACTTCTGAACTATCCAGCCACCCCACCATAAAGAATGTTTGCACATTCATCAATGGCTGGAGAATTTTTTTTTGTCTTCACCAATCCCTTAAGAAGAAAGTTCTGCCCTTCTATTGCTTTGTCCAAGGACAGCCTTTGAAAATTCAACAATTTTTTTTGCAAACAGGATTCTTGGATCTGCTCTCAGAATGTTTGTGCAGTTGATCATCTGGTCTTGTTTGGTTTCATTGCAAATTTGGCCAATCAGCCCATGATCATGATGGCCATAAGCTCTAGAATTTGTTGGCAAGGAAGACCGACAAATGGGGATCAAGCAAGCGATGATCAATAAGGAATATAGTACTGAATAATTCATTTTGTGGAGAGTTTTAGTCAAGAACACCTTTTGTAGTGTTCTTCACATTACATAATTATATTTCGGGTAACGGGTGTAAAAAGGAGAGGTAACGGGTGTCATTACTCGAAACCTCCAGGAGACAATGTAATTAACTCTATATTATTATGTTTCCAATATTTTCAACACCCGAACGATATCCCGTTTAGAAAAAAATTAAAAATTTAATTCTTTATAAATTATTATACAATCAAATCGTTGTCAATACATAATATCAATGATATTATATCCACAAATTTAATAGACATATTGATACTATGTATAATTTATACAATTAACATATACCATAAATAAAACATTGGTAATATCATTTAGTAAGGATATGATCTTACGATATGATAAATATTACTGTTATGGGACAACACTTATTATGGTTAGTTTCATTTACTCTTTCTTTTATTTGTTAGTTCCTCTGAGCCTGTATACAAATTAAATAAAAAATTTAAGAGTACATTTGTTATGGAACGAAGGGGTATTATATTTCTTCTCCTTTTTTTAACTACGGGGGTATTGTATTTCACAAATATATTAAATAATAATATTTAATATTTATATAAATACTTTATTAATAAAGTGTGTGTAATATCAATTGTATATTATATTTAATAAATAATAGTATCTAATATTTATATAAATATTAGATTAATAAAGTCTGTGTAATATTAATTATATATTATATTTAAATAGTACTAATGTATGATCATGGATCTAATACATATGGAAAGAAGCATTCCAAAGGCATACTTTAAGGCGTAGCTAGAACCAGAACAATGCTCCATGGATCTATATTCAATAACATCCATCATCCATGCCATGTATGATCATGGATCCAAGAGCTCTTGGTAGGCGCTTAACAATGTCAGAACATAAAAAAAATAAAATTCATTAAGGTCAGGACTTCTACACATAACGATACAGCACTGTGAGCAAAATCTGCACATGAACTTCATAATTGTTACAACTGCATCTTCTCTTTCAAATTTCCAAGCGGGCCAAAGCTTTTCTCTTGTACTTCCTCCTTGCTACAATTGCAATTGCCAGTGTTAAAGTTTTGACCACATTTCAGGCACATGCCTTTGCACCCAGGACCACATACTGAATTCATGGTAATCTCAAGATGCACCCTGTCCCTTATGTTCTTTGAAATGTCAATTTGTCTCTGTTGTGGAGGAAAATATAGTTGATCATCCATGTCAATAAGTGCATCGTCGTCGTCATCCTCACCACTGTTTCCAGAGGTTGTAAGTTTGTCTTCCCCAAAAATAACACCCATATCAATAGTCTCTGGTTCTTCAATGGGTTCATCAGTGAGTAAAAGTGAGAACTCAGAGAATATGCTCTCAGCAGATGGCGCGCAACACCTTCAAAAGAAAATCACATTGAAACAAGTTATTCTATGTTGTGGAAATAATAAATCATAGAATGTGGCAGGGGCATACTTCGTATAATTTTTATTTTTATTTTCACATGGAGTCAACAAATAATAAATTCTTTTCAGGCCTGCCTTTTGGTTTCTTCAATAAGAAGTACGTGACTGAAACTGCTATATTTGCACTATTGGCTACCTCATAAAAAGATGAAACTTTAAAATAATTATCCAGGAAGATATTCGATAACTCAGTCATGTGAATAAGTATACAATGGTACTTGTGATGCTTAGCATCCAGATACCTGAAGGGAATTAACCTGTTAGAAGCTATTGTAAACTTACAAGATATCATGTTATTTCAACTACCCCAAGAATCTTCCATGTTATTACACCTAAATCCTAATGGAGCATTGGTGTGAAATTTAATAAATTGAGATGAATAATGCAATACAATTATGTAACAAGCAATTGTTGTTCAAAAAACAAACCAATCATAGCAGATCAGTTCATAATTAGGTGGCACAGGTCAACCAAAAGTGCAAGGAATATCAACAGCTATTATAAGTTTACTACTTTTTAGGTACAGGAGAGGGGGTGACAACATTGGGAAGAAAGAACTTGTATTGAATTGGAAATAGAAGGTACTGGACTAAGCATATAAATCTAGTTACGCCACATCCTGGAGGCAGATATGCCAGAACTTCATTGTAAATAATAGTAAAGTTCAATAAAGAGAATAGAAGGTAGAACAAAAAGTTCTAAGCCAAGTTCAATCACAAGTTGAGTGCAGTTATATTTCAGTGGAGTGTAATTTTCTGTGAAATCATTTGTTTTAATCCTAGGAAGGTGGAAGTGATAAGAAAGTTGGAGACCAATCGATTTCAGGATTTAAAGCTTCCATGCTTTTTCTAGTTATATCTAAAAAGTTTGCAGAGGATGTACAATGTATGGCTATCCGAATTAGAATAATGCAGAAATGAGCAAGAACAATTTTGAACAGAGCGTTTTGTTGAAGAGTGAGTTGATGACTGATATCCACACCAGCAAATTCTGTAACATCAATTTTTATCAAAGTGATTTAAATCTATTAGTTCAATGAAACTTCCGCATCTGCCTCCATAAGGTCTATGCACCTTCATTCCACCTCAGTCCACACAATAAAAATAGGGGCAAATTACACTCACTCCCTGAAGTTTAACAAAATTTCACTTGATACCCCTCCCTTTTTTTACACTACACAAACCTTCCTTATCTTATATAACAAACAACATACAATATATCCTTCCTGTTAATACAGTGTACAGACCATCCCTCATTTCCTATGTAGTTATATTAGATCAAGGGAGGTCAAAGTAATGTCAAAAGAAAAGGAGAGTTATTAGGTATAATTTCATTATTTTGGTGAATTGCAAATTGTATCATGTTTTATGCGGTGAGACCCTGGTGGAATAGAACTTACAGGTCATTTACTTAGCTATGTTCGCGTAATTAGTTAGTAGGGTTAGTTAGTCAAAGAAATACAAAGGGGTTATGTTAGAAAGAAGGGGAATGGGCCTGCAACTGATTAGGCCCATTGAGGATGGGTTTATGTTAGCAAACTAGTAGCTCCTATAAATAGGAAAAGGTGTTGCAAAGAAGGGTTTGTCATTTGGTGAAATACAATTGAGCCTAGAAAGAGACCTGTCTCTTAAATATCAAGGGAATTCTTTGTAGAGATACACTGAATAAACAAAGGAATTCTGTTTTTCTTCCATTTCTGATCTAGTTGCTATCAGAATGTTGGCACTGCAATCGAAATTGGAAGAAAAAAATATGTTCATATCATATAAACCCTCACGCCTTCAACAGTTCAGCATTTATGGAAATTGGATAGTACATAATAAATACCATGGTACACAAGCAACCAGAGAGAGAATAATAACCAAATTACAAGTTGATAATCTTGAGAGAAAACACAATATAACCATTCCTGTTAAGCAAAGTTCCTATGTAGTTTTGGGCTTAAAAAATCTAAAGAGAAGGGAAGGGAGAGGAGAGGAAGCCAACACCATCCTATCCTACGACTAGTATCAGGCATCAAGGGGTTATCTACTCCTACCTTATTATCATTAATATGGTATATTAGATGGAGTCACATGCAAAACAAATTTGAAAATAATGCATAAATGAGCATCTAGGCCATAATTACTGTAATGAAAAATATATTCCACCATAGAGATTTTAGTTTTTAACTTTTGAGGCCTGAAGTATTAATCCATATCAAAATAAATAAAAAGCAAAGTAAAATCAAGAAAGAAAAATATAAAACTAAGAGATGATAAAGAAATTTAGAAAAAGCACTTGAAAGTAGACAATGTATATTCATGAATTGAAGGCAATACCTATTGCAAAGAAGAGTGATGACAGTTTTTATGATCCCATCAAGCCTCAATTTTTTCTTCTTCCTGGTCACATCTATAGATATCTGAACAGGAGTGCCATTTGGAAAGTCCTTCACGGCTTTCGTAACACGTAATCCCATTGCAGCAGCCCTAGTTTTTGAGACATCACTTGAAAGCTTTGCTAGACCTAACCTCTCCAAGGTAGTGCAGTACTCCAGATGTAAAATTGTTGCATTTCTTTTGTATATAACTGCACCTTCCCAAGGCGACCCCATATCTTCGACTTCTTCATCATCATCCCAACCCAAGGACTCATCATTAATTGACTCAAAATCATGCCCCTTAGACCTAACTGCATACTTATGAAGAACATTTAGTTCATTTCTCAAGTGAGTCCTTATATGCCTCGTTTTACAACTCAAAGCCACTTTATGTTGAAAAGGGGTGATGGAATAATAAGAGGCAAATTTTTGGTGGGAACTCAAACTCCTAATCTCCCGTTGAGAAAAATGCAAGGGCGCTGCACAGGATGAGGGGATTACAAGTGACATTTTTAAGGTTCCAATGATGATGGGTAGACCTAAAGCATCAAAATTTAATTTGGAATTCTAGTTATGGTACAAAAAGCAATATTTTTTTTTCTTTCTATGGCAATTATGTATTGAAAAATGTTACTAAATCAGCAGCTATGACTATAAAACTATGCAGTATGGTCAGACAGTGTGAAGCAATTGACATTGACAACAGGCACTGGATTCTGAAAGGAAGGCGAAAACAATTCAGCATGAAAAATGCTAACGAATAAAGGAAACAGCATATTCTCAGTGAAAGCCAATATTTAATTAGAATAATGCAACTCGTGATTAAACAGAGATAGAGATGGAACAAATATGAAAATGAAGTTGGGTAGCCAAGTTTGTATAAAAAAAAAATAACGATAGCAAAAAAAAATTAAAAAAAAAAAGAGCGAGAGGGGACTTACAGTCTTACAGAGAGTGACGGAGATGAGAAGAGGATGGAGGGAAGTGTGGCAAGGAGAGAAAAGAGATAAGTCGGCACACAAGCAGATTCATTTGTATAGCTCAGGTCCCAGTTTCAGAGGAGGCGAATAAAATAAATCATTAATTTAGTGATTTATTTTTTATTATTAAAAATGAACCTTTAAAAATATTTAAACTAATGATCAGTTTTTTTAATATTTTAAATTTATGTGACATGATTTGCTATACTTTTACTATTAATTAAATATTTTATTTTAAAAAACCACTTTAAAATGAGGACAATTCACGTATCTATTTTATTTTCTTAAAATTAATTTTGACCTCCTATTTTGCTTATTATGTTATTTTTGTCCTTTTATTTTAAAATAAAAATATTTGATTTTCTTATTTTTTTAATTCTTAATTTTAATTTCACTATTTCAAAATCGAGATTTTTATTTCATATTTTACAAAATTTGTTCTTATATTTTTTAAAAATTGTAATTTTTGTATAATCTTCAATTTTATCATCCTTTTATTTTTTAAATTATACTTAATTAAATCATTTCTTGATAGTACCTTAGATGTATATGTTATGTCAAAATTTTAATTAGAATAAAATAAAAGAAATAAAATGTAGCATAAATCAAGAATTTGATTAAAATTGTGAATTTTTTAAAATAGAATAATCAAATATTTCTATTTTAAAATAAGAGATATAAATCGTAAAATTTTCAAAAATATAAGGATAAAATGTTTTTATTTTTAAATAAAAAGATCAAATTGAGTAAAATAAGATAACTAAACTTACATTTAAATGTTTATTTTTTCTAGTAGATCGAATATCAAATTTGGAGAGGGATGGCTCAAAATAATGCGCTAGTCAGAAAAAAATTTCTTTCTTAATTTTCTTACTTTCAAAATAGTTTCAAAAACTTCAAAATAACTTTGTTTGTTTTAATATTTATACCAACAAATGGATTAATTTATTCATTCCTTCCCTTCAAATAATGTAGATATTTTTTAGTTACCATAATATTGGTATTAAGTATTCACAAATTTTACTGATAATTAATCTATACTAAAAAATTTAATTAATCACCTCTTTTTAACTATATTTCTTTTTATCAATAAGGTTCAAAATTGAAACATTAGTTAAGGGGAGATTAATTTTAATATCACTCGTGCTAATAATTTATTAATCAATTAATATAAATTTGTAATTAAATGATAATGTTAAACTATTTTAGATTGGACTAAAAACTCGGTCTATGTATTAAGTAAAAATAATACTTATGGTTGGAAATTCATCTTATCTCAAACTCTTACCAATATAACAAACATCATTGTAATGAAAAACATTTATTAGATATTTTCACTCTATGAAATCACTATTATGTTAAATGTTGGATTGCCTTTTTGTAAGTATTCATCCCCCAATGGTGTTTTATAACCTTGACAAAGGGTTATATTATCATTTAGTGACCTCAATCCATTTGAAGTGCACTATCAACACTTTTCCTAAGTTCAATCAAAGTTAGCAATCTTATCTCAAAATACATCATTGGCAATATTTGGCATTGTATGTGGGAGTCTAGTAAATCCAATTCCCACCTTAATATAGTAAACACCAAACATCAAATGACACATGCAGATACTATCATAAATACTCATTTGAGGGAGGTCAATTCACCTCACAATCTCCATTCAATTAATCCTTTTCCATCTCAACCACTTCCATGTTACGCTAGCTTATGAAGCCATACTTACAATTGGGAAGAGTTCATACATCAATTAGGAGCAAATTAATTGTTGTATATTTGTTTTTCTACTATCTCAAACTATCTTTATTCTTTATTCTGTCTTTATTTATATATTTTATCCTCTTAATATTGCTTATTACTTTCAACCTACCATCTTTTATTTTTATTTCTAAATTAAATTGCAATATTTTAAAAAAATAATCAATAAATAAAATAACTTCATATCACTAACTAAATTATTTATTGTAAATCTTAAAAAAAATATTTATCGTGAATTTTAATTATATAAAAAAGTATTTATTCTTTGTATATCGTTAAAATACTAGTTTAAGACAAACTAAAATACTCAAACAATAATTCAAAAAAAAAAAAACTCAAACAAACTATAATATGATACGAAGGGAATAATCACTGCGAACAATGACTCAATAACAGATTCACTCTCCCGAAGCTGAAAGCCAATTGACTAAAACCTTGGTATCATAATAAGTAGAATAAAATATATAGTAATACAAACATAATGCTAAAATTGAGTTACATCTATATCAACACTAATGTATCCAATGCGTGACTAGGAAGTTGTGTTGCACCTCTTTTAAAGAATTTATCAAAAAAATGGAAGATTTAGATCTTGAAACACAGCATAAGCACACAGGCATCATATTTAATTGGGCTAGCTCATTTTCGATGATTATCTGTTTTGATATGGAAAGTGAAGATGCTGTTATATACAATGGTTCATTGAACATGTTAAGGTAACGCCCCGGTGCACATTGTGTTACCGCTGGTTTCCTAATGAGCCTAAACTGTCCCCGTGAATTCTTCCCAAATACAGCTCAGACTCGAGGGCATTTTGGTACTCCGAAGAAACACGCAGCGAGAATTTTGTTTTGCCCTTCTCATGCTTTTGGCATTTTCGAATAGCGTACGTCCAAATTGAAACTCTGCAAAAGAATATAAAGTTCCCGCATTTACTACTATGCTTCCTCGTTTGTTGTATAAACTAGTTCACATGTTACATGGTCTTGGTCCTGTTCACTGTTCACATTTCTGGTCATAGAATCATTCATGGATGGGTCACGGGTTGCACAAAGCCTAGACTCTCTCTGGTTCTACACCAACATCTTGACCTGCAGAGATGAGCCTGAAGCCTCTTTGGTTGAATCTGCACCTTTAATCCAAGCCAAAGAGTGTCCCAAGAGGGATTTGCAGAAACCCATTACCCCATTGCAACATGAGTCTCAGAATGTGGAGAATTTGAGTCCAAGGTGTCACAAATTTGAAGAAGTGATGAAGACCATGGTACCAAGTAGGGAAACAAAGAAGAGAGAGACGAGAAAAAGAAGGAAGTGGCACAAATTGGGGCTATATGAAACCAATGTGGTTCATGGAGGGCTTGATTTGAGGTTTGATTTTGATGTGTTTGATGTGGAGTCATGGGAATATCAGATTCAGATGCTTAACATTCAGCGGCAAACTAAGATGCCTCCGTTTGATAATGATGTGGCAATGAAACAACATCTCAAGTCATGGGCTTATGCAGTTGCCTGCACTGTCAGATAAAAAACTTTGTAAGGTGAAAGCTTTAGCTGGCTATCTAGTTTAACTTGTTCACCATTTGCATTGTCAAATTCTCACTTGGCCTTGGTGATAACGGTTGGTTCCTGGGTCAGTGGTTTGAGAGTCTATGAGGGATAACCGATAACGGTTACATAATTAATGTATTTCTCTTTGTTCCGTATCTGTGGTGGTTCCTTATCTGTCGTAGTAACTGTTTTCTTCTGTGATATTCATGAATTTCAGTTGGGTCATTAATACTATTAGTGCTGTTCCTGTTTCTGTAATATAAGTACTCATGTTTTTAGATTGTACAGTGTTTTTTCTTTCTTTTTTTTTTTCTTAACGGCTCTTTTTTTTTTTTTAACCAAATCTTGTTGGACTCGAGCCAGAGTGATTCACGACTGTGTTTTTAAAACTAAAAAGCTGGAGCTTCACACATTGGATGATAAGAAACCGGCTCTTTTGCTCTCACTAATCCTTGGCAATTAAATATGTTATTAATCGTTTAATCCTACATGAGAGACTAACAAAAATGGTTTAGACTTAACGAAGGTACTAATATACAGCAAATGTATCTAGTAAGACAATTTTTTTTTTTCGGGAGAGTGAAAAAATAAATATTGATTATTATATCTCATTATAAATTATTAAAATTAAAATATACGTCATAACTTTAAGAAGTTAAATTATTTTATTTAATTTTACATTAATGTCATGATAACTCAAAAATATGATTTGATTAATTGATAATACATCTTTCATACCTAGAAATAACATTTAAATGTTTTTTTATCGATCAATATTAATTGTTAATTTTTTATTTCTAAAAATTTTAACCTACGATCTCTTCTTCTCATTTCTTTCTTTTTTACTAAGTTAAATTTATAATTCCGAATATATATTATGATTTCTCAAAATTTATGTAAGTGTTATATTAGCTCAAAACATGATACTTTCATAACGGTCGGAGATTATCTCCAAATAGTTGAAGCTTTTATAGATAGATAATATATATGCCAATTCAAGAGGTAAATGAATTGAAGTATGATTTTTGTGGAAGACATCATGTTAATGGTGAATGTGAACCTGTGCAAAATAATCAAGACAGTGTGAAGTATGTTTAGAACACACATAATGGAAAACACACACACTAAATTACATAACAGAACACATATAGAGGTCTAACACAACAATCACAAAGAGCATTAGAACAGATTATGATCACAATGAAAGTACTATGTAACAGAGTATGAAAGAACAAACTAGCAACAAAATGTGAAATAGAGAATAAAATAACATAGAACAGTAACACGAGAATAAACTAACCACACTGTGTACAATGAAAGTCTATATTAATTTCTCCTTTAATCGATATAGAAAGTAATTTCTAAATTGATTCTTTATCAACTTATCAAAAATATTCATCTTAATAATACAAAAATATCATTTTCTCACATATTTTATCGATTTCTAGAAAACTAATGTAGAATATAAACATGAAAAGCACTTTTTTTTTTTTTACTAATAACCAATGTGATGAGATAATTATGCCAAGACCTGATCCACTTATCAACACAATGCTTAAGTGAGGCTCACATGACATTTGAGACTTTATTCTATGAGTGAACCTAAATTAATTACTAATACTTATATGCTCAAATGCATTAAAAGAAAGATATGCAGACAGGTAGTAGTGATACGCGTTAATCTTGAAAATTTGAATCACACTTACTACATTTAATCTTTAAACAATATACTATTAAATGCACTAATGATTGAGAAAGAGAAACTATACAGGTGGATAACAATTTTATGAAGTGCATTGCAATGGAGTTGATATCACTTGGAACCACATTCTTTGAGAAGCCAACCAAGTGCTGACAAAGGAGGCTTAGGGGGCCTCCCCTATGACTCTTTGTGTATATAAAAAAAATTAAAATTAAAAAATTAATATATATATATATATATATATATATATGAAAAATATGTTTTTGAGTTGATATTTGTTTAAAATTTTTTTAGTAATAGATAATATTTTATTCATAAAATTAATAATAAATATTTTTTAAAAATAATAATTTGTTAAACAACTATTTATCAAAACTCAAATATTTAAATAATTATATGAAAAAATTCGACCACCTTCCATACACTCTTAGATTCGTCAGTGTTGCTCAGTACCTTGTTTACGAATTTGCTCCAAATCGTATTCTGAGTTCGCTTAGAGCTGATCTAGCCAGCGTATCTTTCCCCTGAGGCTATTAGTCCTCTTTCTCTTGTAATTCACAAAATAAAAATAAAAAATTACTAAGCAATATTTGTGTCAATGTAACGAGTAAATTTTTCCAAATAGAAAGAATGTGAAAATTAATATAATTTTCAACCTTACTAGATATTCTATTTAATTTTGTCATTTTTCTACTACAACATCTAATATAATTTTTATAATAAAATAATAATACACATTTGATATAAATGACTACATAAAATTTTATAAAATTCCCACGCTAAAGCTTTTATAATAACAAAGAATTTAAATTTCGTGAAGCAAATATTAGTTGTAAAATATGTTATTTAACAGTGAGAATATGTGAAGTCTTGATAATTCGTAAAAAGGAATTATATCACTTTATTCACAACTTTAATATATATTTAAATCTTATACATTGAATTATTTAATATACATTAATGAAAATTAATTGATTTAATAATATATTGAATTAATTAATATTGTTTTAGCAAATGTGCTTTGAGGCAATACAATCCATTACTAATTTTATTTTAGCAACCTCATAGTTTGTTGGCAAAAATACGTCATTTTCATCTTCAACACTTTTTACTACATTAGTTTTGGCGTTGGCGTCATCTTTGTTCATATTTCTTAATTTCTTAAAGTCCTCCTTCATTTGTTTGCACCTCGTTTTACTACATTGCATGTTACTCATATCTCATTGCAGATGTGATTGTAATTTTAATCTTCCTCTTGACCCATCATGTCTCCTTGAGTTATTCCTCGCTCACTCGGACTCCACCATAGCTAGTGCATGGTGTTCACCATCAACATTTTCAGTTCTCATCATTCTCTCATTTTATCTAAGAGTGATGGTCACCTCATCCAACTTCAAAGTTGATCTTCTTACAAATAACATTTAAACCAAAGCTTTGAAGGACCTTGGTAGTGAGGTCAACAACAACAACGTATACTCCTTATCAGAGAGTCCATCACCTACATTCAACAATTGATTTACTAGCTAATTAAACTTGTTGATGTCGTCATGAACATCTCCTCCCATCTCCATTTTGAGTTGATACAACTCCATCTTCAAATAAATGTGATTGGTTAGCGAATTTGACGCATAGATATTTTTTAGCTTCTCCCACAAGACCTTCGGTATTGTCTACTTCAACATGTTGTGTTTTATCTCGGGAGAAGGACTAATTGAATCGTGCTCATAGTCTTCCTTTGAATCTTAGTCCACTCAGTTTCATTTATAGATATCGACATTTCATCTTCTAACACCTGATCAAGATCTTACTACACTAAAAGGTCTTGAATAGTACTCTGTTAAATCATAAAATTTATTTTTCTATCAAACAACAATATCTTGAACCTTTGTGTGCTCTCGACCATAGCTCTGATACCGTTATTGAATAATCATCGCTTCCTCAAACAAAATTACCCACACCCACAAAGGATTGTGAGAATGCAACAAAGATTACAAGATTGTAACCCATCCTAAATTGTGTATCACTCTACAAATCCGAGTACCTCACTCAATGGTTATAAGAAGTGATAACACTCACACAAATATACTTTTCTCTTAATAAAATGACTTTGTTTCACAATCTCTCTTGTCATACACTCTCTCTTCATGTATGTCTTTTCCCTTAATTCTCTTTTTTATTTATAGTTAAGATTGTCACCAATTATAATAAATAAGTTCTCTTAGAAGTTGAAGCAAAAATAACTTTCAATGCATCTATTCAAATAGGCTTCATATAGTAAAATACAATCTTTCATCTTACATTTAAATCACGTAAACCTTAGTGGTATAAATTCAATTTTCACTATATATTAAATGTACCTTATCTTTTGTCTTGAAACTCTATATAATTTGATGGATGTAAAAAAGTCAATGAAATAGATCTTAATTAATTTTTTTATTAACAAATGTTAATTTATTAGAATATTAGTCTTTATTAGCAAAGAGGATCAAACCCATGATCTATTCCTTCTTTTCTTTTGTTTTAAGCATTCAACCAACCTTATATCTCCAAATCTTTAATTAGTCTAATTCTTAATACTATTAGTCCACCAATTGTTCTTTTAAATTGATTTTATAGTAGACAGTCCTGGTGTACTTAATTATTTCATCAATTTTCTTTAACGAGGGAAGTAAAATGTTGAGTTTAATTTATTCCCTTCCTATGATATATATGTAACTATATTTTTATCATTTTGATCTCTGCAATGCATTTGTTAATTCATATGCAATATAATTTTCCAATTTTCCAATTTATTCACTTAAATTTAAGATTTTTTTAAGGAATTTGAACCTAGTTTTCACCAAGTACATGTTGATGTAATTGTGCGATTTTCATCCCATGTGAGTCTTCTGTGAAATACTACTTCAAATAGATTTTCTGCTCTAATTTTAGTTTTTTTTGCCGAATTTTATTGGTTTCAAAATGAGATGATATTTTTTTTTTAGAATTAACAGATTGATTGATGTCCAATCAAATCAGCCAGTTTCATCCAAATTTCAAAACATATATATCGAAGGCGAAATTTCAGTAATGATACGCCTTTCTTGAATTATAATTTAATAATAAAAAAGTTGTTATATCTATAACTTAAAACTATAATATATATATATATATATATATATATATATAAATTAAAGATAAATACTATAATTAGTCTTTAAAAAAATATTTATAGACAAATATATATGACCCTGTTTAATATCTATAGCACAAAGTAAAAGGTTTTGTTAAACAAAAAAATGTGGAAAAAAAATCAATGGGGAACAAAGTAAATAGTAAAATGCAAACATTCTCAAATAGTAAGATAGATATAGATGATTCGTCCTGGTCCTGCATTTGATATGGTCTAAATTGAAAAACGGAAAAGCTTTTTTTTTTGGATTATAAATTAATAATAATAAAAAGCTTATATCTATAACTTATAGCTATAATGTCTTTTAAGCCTATCGTATCTAAAGTAAATCTATATCTATAGTCTAAAGTAATGCTTTTTAGTAATAAAATATGTGTGACAAAAATAGTAAGAAACAAAGGGGCAATAAAAAGTAAACTTTCGAACAAAAAATAATTCTAAAATTATTTGCACAGGTTTATTAACATATATCGTATAATTAATACAAATGAAACGTATATTAAAACTCTAATTTTTAGCCTATAATTAATAATAAAATAATATATCTAATTACAATCACAATCTAGTTTCGGCCTACATATATAACTGCAATTAAAGATAAATCGACATCCTCATCAATCCATATGGTTCCATCCTTATACATGAAAACATTCTCAAACAGTAAGATAATATATATATATATATATATATATATATATTATTCTTCAAAAAAAAAAAAGAAATAGATGATATGTCCAGCATTTGATATGGTCTAAATAATTGTAGGAGGTTCAGTACTGAGAAACTTTTTTAGATTATAATTTATCATTAATAATAAAGGTTATATCTATAAGTTATAGCTATAATCTTTTTTGAGCGCATCACATCTAAAGTAAATCTATATCTAGAGTCTAAAGACTAAAGTAATGCTTTTAATTAATAAAAAAAATGTTCCATAAAAAAATTAATAAAAAATGTGACGATAATGAATAAGAAACAAAGGGCAATAAAAAACAATCATTTGAAGTTCGAACAAAAGAATATAAAACATAATTTGCACATGTTAATTAAAATTTAATTATCTATACAAATAAAAATATACTTTTAAAACCTATTGTTATACGGTCTATTTTCAGCCTATATTTAGATATAATTAAAAATAAGTTGGGAGGAGAAATCTTACAATAAGTGATGAATCAGATTTTTCTTAGTTATTAATAAAGTTAGTAAATATTCTGTATATCTGTAGACAAATAAAATATGACCCTATTTAATAATCTATAGCACAAAACGATAGTTTTTATTAACCAAAAAAACGTGGAAAAAATCAATGGAGAACAGAATAAATATAGTAAAATGCAGACATTCTCAAATAGTAAGATAGATGTAGATAATATGTCCTGCATTTGATATGGTCTAAATAGAAGGAATTTCAGTACTGAGATGCCTAGATGTCTGCTTTAATAGATGTTCCAAAGCAGAAATTCCTAGTTTTACTCAAATTTCATGTCCGACAAGTCATTTAGCTCATGAGAACCTCCTAGCTTGAAAATCACATGCAATTTAAATCCTCAAAATTATTTAACGTATCAAGCTTCATTCATTCACTGGCATTGATGAGATACGATAAGATCTGGTAGGAAATCGGAAATAGTTGAAGGGTGGGCATTTTGTAGGACAGTGGCCACATAATCTTTCGCTAATGGACAACATATTTTGCATGTTGGATTCTACATATATGATGAGAATCTAAGTTGCATCCCATCATTTACCTTCAAAGGAAAGCATGTGCTATGGTTAGACTAGGGACGTATGTACGTGAGTAACTGCGGGCCCTGCCCCCCTAACTATTTTTAGATTTAATTTATATAATGTATATAATATTTTAAATTATCCTAATTATTTTATTTTGGGCTTTTATTGTAGAAATAAAGATATTCCAGTGTTATTTTTTGATAAAATATTTGATTATTTTTTTTATAGTTTCATTGCGAAGATAATTCTATTAGTTGTTTTTCAGATAAATGTTTTATTCTTTTTATAGTCCCGTGAGTCACTATAAAAAAGGACAAACTATTTGAACATCATATATTTTTCTTTTTAATAGTCTTTTTTATAATCTATTATTACTATTTGGAAGGCTATAACTTATTGCATTTGTAATTAAAAAACTTTATTATATCCTAGTCTTTTATTTATATAAACACTTAATCACAAATGAAGTTAATTTATGCATGATAAGTTTATTGACTTTAAATATAACTTTAAAAGCTTTTTACACTAATAATAACTATTAAACCCTCAGTTGTAGAAAGGTTGTCATTATTGTTAGGTGGTAATTAACATGTTTTGATCAACCGCATCCGAGGGATGCCATCAGATCAACTCCTAGTGGAGAAATCTTGCAAGAGTGATCATGGCTGTAGACAATGATGAAGGTATTGCTGCGATTGTAGTGGACGGAGGTGACGATCATGGAGTGGGCATTGAATACGTGGTCTTGTTGAAGGGGCCAGAGGTAATGTATGTAGTTAGATTGGATGTTGAAGTTTAGACAAAAGACAAATTGGTTGTGGCCGTACGTAAAGGATCTTGATGTAGTTGCCTATTGTGGCGTCCCATATTCGAAGGGTACAATCATTAGAGGCAAAGCAAATATATAGTGGGAGGAGGAGGGAAACTCCTTCATATCTTTTCAACTTACATCTTTTTTTTGTTAAAATATATTATTGATTTTTAATAAATATTTAAATTTTATGCTTGTTTCATAATAAATTTTTCTTTACATAAAATTTCCAATAAAATAATAATTATTTTTGGTTCTTGAAATTTTTTTTAGTCTATAATAAATTATTAAATTTTATATTTTATTCTTGATAATTTTTTTTATTAATTTGTTATTAATCTTTTTCAAGGAGACTAATAATAAATAATTTTTTTTATTAGAAAACAAAGATAAAATTCATTAATTTATTATAAATTAAAAAAGTGTCAAAAATTAAAAATAAATTTTTGTTTTTTCATAGATTAAAAACAAAAAATAAACATAAAATTTGAGTAGTTATTAAAGGTTATACACATATTTTAACTTTTTTTTTCTTGGATACATGATTTGTTCTTTAGGTGAGGATAATTTTTCTTCTCTTCACAAAATCCTTCATTTAATAGTGGTAGATGTAACTTCTTGCAACATTAATAAGAGCAAATTGATTATCTCACACTTCTAACACCATTAATAAATAAGTGCAAATTGATTATCTCACACTTCTAACACCATTTCAATATCTGTTTCCTCCCTCTTCTAAAAATGAATGCGGGGGACTTCCAATTAGTCAAAGATTCGATCAGTTCCCACAATTTGCAATGCACTAGAGATTTGAATTGATTTTCCATTTAACTCTAATACAAAAAGTTTTGAAGTATCAAAATTGAATCCTAATTATTTTTTGTAAAGAAGACTTTGAAGTTGTAATTGGAGTTAAAGTTATCTGTTAATGGCTTTTCATATTAAAATCAAGTACTGAAAGCCACCCATGATTCACACCACCAACATGACATTTGAATCCGAATGTATGCGAACTCCAAGTTTCAGGGCATATGCTGATCTACCTCTTTTGCAAATTAAAGTTTCCCGTGGTTTGCGTCACTGTGATCTCTTCTTTGCGTGCTTCTTTTTCTCCAAGATTTTGAAGTGACTAAATAGCTACGAGATGTGACATTTTCTTCAAGTTTTCAATGTTTTTGATGTGGAAGATAGATAAAAAGCATTAGATGCCATGTTTCTGCCACAGTTCCCCTTAAAAGATGCCTGATCACTCATTGAAAAAAAGCTCAAATGCTGGAAAGGGTACTAGAACGTGAACAAAACATGAAGAACATTACCTGTTTCGGGTCTAAATGAATTGTTAATATGAAACCAGTGGCCTAAATTAACCAATAATGTTTACATCAGGGCCATGATTCATGAACCAACCTAAAATCTTTTTAAACGATTCCCAAATAGTGATCTTCTGTAGAACAGGATCAGATATCAGTCCAAAGATCACATGTGGAAGAGCATATTCCACACAAACGTTAAACTACCATCAAAAGGGATAGTTGCTTATAAAGTGTTTGATTTGGAACAGTAATGTTGCTTTCTTACCACTTATTCTGGAATAATATATATATATAAAGCCACAGGTAGCCTTCTGTTGTATTGCAAGCATTTGAACATTTTCTGAAAAATAGAAAAGATAGAGGGAGGCCCCACTCAGCCCCAGAAACAAAATAGCATTGCTGAAATGAAGAATTGTGATGAATGGAAACCTTTCCTAGTAATGATAGCAATAGATTTTTCTTTAACCATGGTGAACATTCTGCTTAAGAAAGTCCTTCAAGAAGGAATGAACCATTTGGTTTTTATCACATATCGTCTGTCAGTTGCTACTATATTTTTGGCCCCCATCGGCTACTTTAAGGAGAGGTATATAGGCACCCTCAATTCCTTTCTTTATATTTTGTGTGAATCAAGAGTATTTCCAACCAATTATGAGAGACTATAATCTCTTTTAGACATTGTTGAAAAAAATTCTACACTATCTATCTCGATCAATTATTTTGGTGATCTTTATATATTACTTAATTGATGGTTTTAAGATGAAATTTAATGTGATATTAAAAACTATAGCCTATTCTTTCCTTCATGTATGGCATTTTACCCTTTGGATTTTTTTTTTTATATTGTTGCATGCAGATAACCAAGTTGCAATAATGAATGACTATGAAGTCACCCACTTGAACCTAAACTTTTCTTCTCTTTAGAATCAAGGATATATGTTAAGCTAATAATCAAATATTGCTATCCAGGATGAGTGCTCAAATGGGCTCATTTATGCCAGAAGGAAACTTTGAAAGATCTTAATAACTGTATTTTCTTGCAGAAATGGAAGACCACGGCTCACATTGCAAATTTTATGCTACCTTTTCTTCAGTGCCATTATTGGGTTAGTCATGAAATAACGATCTTTCTTTATGTGATTCCAATTCCTGATATAGTTCTTTATGCATGGTTAACATGCATGATAGTATAAAAAACACGTAATATTGAATAATTAATTTCTTTGTAGGGCATCCGTCACACAATACTTCTTCCTTCTGGGGATCCAATACACCTCAGCTACCTTTGCTTGTGCCTTTGTTAATATGGTCCCGGTGATCACATTCATTATGGCATTACCATTTGGGTATGAAAAGAATATATATGTACACAAAACTTATTTTATTCTTATTCTTTTAGTGACTATCATCATTCAAATGAAGAATATATATAAATGCACCATATCCTTTCCCTTTTTCTTTTGATTCCACTACAGATTAGAAACTGTGAACATTAAATGCAAAGGTGGGAAAGCGAAGATTCTTGGTACATTTGTGTGCATAGGAGGGGCATTGTTGTTGACACTTTACAAAGGAAAGGCCTTGTTTGATGGCTCTCACCATCAATCTGCAGTAGCCATGAGATCTGCAATGGACCAAGCTTCTTCTACTACTAGAACAACACAGAAATGGACCATTGGTGTAATAGCTTTGATTATGGGAACCCTTTTTTGGTCTTTTTGGTTTATTTTACAGTCAAAGATAGGGAAGAGATATCCTTGCCAGTATTCTAGCACAGCCATCATGACCTTCTTTGGAGCCATGCAAGCAGCTATTCTTGGTTTCTCCACTGGCAGCAGCAACTTGTCCTCGTGGGTTCTCAAGGATAAGATACAAATAATCACCGTTCTTTATTCAGTAAGTACATTCTTTCAAATTATTTTGGCTTAAAAAAAATAATTAAGTTGATTTTTTTTTACAAAAAAAGCAAAACCATGTTGTACGTATTCAGATTTTTTTCACTAATATGTTGTAAATTGATTATTGGTTGATTTTTACTAGTCTTTTTTCTCCGGTTTTCACCGTTTTAATTTCTTTATTTTTTTTTCATTAGGTAATTTAGTTAGACCATATACTGAACCGTTCAACACATGTACATGTGGTCGGTTTTGAAAATTATGATATTTGAATAATTCTAAATCCTCTAATATTCTCTTATTTATTTTATACTAATATATGATATATTAAATACATTTTATATTTTCAATGTAATAATTTTTTTATTATATACTTATTTTTTAACTAGGAGAAAAAAATTGTATTTCTCAACAACAACAAAAATTGTAAATGAATTTATAAAAGAAAATATAATACTTTTGTTCATAATTTGTAAATAGAATATAATTAAGAATATATATTAAAAGAATCTAACTTAATTAGTTGAATAGAATTTGTAAATTTTCTAATATTGATTTTGACTTCTACCAATAATATAAGAAAAAAGTATGTTAACAAAGTGAAATACTATTATATATGTTTTAGGGGATAGTTGGGTCAAGTGTGTGCTATGTGGGCATGTCATGGTGCGTAAAGAAGAGGGGTCCGGTCTTTACCGCTGCATTCAGCCCTCTTGTTCAGATAATGTCCGGCATGATTGATATCCCCTTCTTGCACGAGCAGCTTCATCTTGGAAGGTGAATTAATTCTTGTACCTAGGACTATCTATAGCAAGTTCTTGTAAAAAACCAAAGTTTAATATATGCTTCTTGTTAATTTTATAGTGTGGTGGGATCCATGTTGGTGATGATCGGGTTGTACATTCTTCTCTGGGGCAAAAGCAAAGATATGATGCAGAATAATGGCGCTACTAAGTTCGCTCAAGAAGTTGAAGAAACCAAAGAACAAGAGCCACAAGTATAACGTAGTGTTGCTGTCTCTTTGTACGCTGTCACTCAAATCCTGTGGCACTAACTTATGTTTATCAGTTTTCATGATAATTTCACGCACGTTTCGATCTCTTGCATCTCTTTTTCTATATATATCTTTCTCTTAAGTATATATATTATGAAAAGAAAATTTTGCTGAGTAATGATAAAGAAAAAAGTAATTAAACGAATAATAAAACTAACAAAGAGAATAAAAGAAAAAAAGTATAATTAGTTAAGTTAATGTTTATATGTTTCTCTTTCCAAACCACAAACCCTGTATCATGAAAATTTATGTTTCGTGAATTAATACTTTGAAATCTATTTATAAATAAATTAGTACAATTTATAGAGAGAAAACGAAAAGGAAATTTGATTTAATATAATTCAAGTTATCCATTCAAAATTGTTGATATATATGAGTTTTGAATAATTTCAATTCTTTTATTTTATTTGGAGAGAGCACCGTCAATAAAACCTGTGATATCTAACTTGTCCTAATTCTAATTATATAATTTTCTTATTTATTAAATAAAAATATTGAAAAATTTATAAACTTCGCTTCCTCATAAAATAATTTTATTTGGAGAGCACCGTCAACATAAAACCTGTGATATTATATATTTTTAATTTGTCCTAATTCTAAATCTTCATATATGATTTTTTTAATGATTTTCTATATATTTATTAAATAAAAATATTAAATCATTTACAAACTTACCTTTCCCACAAAATAAGTCTTTTCCTCCTTTAAAAATATGGAAAAGATAAGGAAGTCTTATTTTATTAATATACCAAACAATCTATATAGATTTTTTTTTCATGTTTTAACTACCAAATGAACTTTATACATATTTATTTTTATTTAATATTTTAAAAAAAAATATAAGATGATACAATACTACTAATCTTCCTCAAGAAGGAAACTAGTGAAGGCAGGACGGAGCTAGAACAATTTTTGTAAGGGAGCTAGCCAAATATAAAACATAAAATAAATATTATTTAAAAATTAATGTAAATTTAAATTTAATCAATACTAAAATATTTTATAATAATTGATCACATCACACAAAAATAAGTTATATAAAAAGATACAATATCGAGTGGTTTGTATACACTCGCTTTAAAAAACCATTTTTTTAAGAAGCAGATATAATTTATTTCTTAAAATAAGTAAAAAAAATGTTTTTTAAGCATATAATAAATTTAAATAAATATACTAAAAAAATAAAAAGATATTTATTTTAATAAATAAGTTTAATCAAACTACCTCAATAATATTGTAATAGGAGATTTTGATCTCAAAACATTATATAGTAGAGGATCTAAGTCTCTTTTGTCCCCTTTAATTTCAAGTGAATTCTTGTTTGGTTATGCCAAAAGTCTCATTCAAATATAATTTATAAACAAGATCAAGGTCTCATATTGCTTATGAGACACTTATTACCAAGGAAAAAAAAAACTAAAACCAGTTATCAAGCATCAAAATGAACAATATTTTTCACGAAGTAACCTTAATAATATATGAGAATTTGAGTTTGAAACAGGAAAAAAATTAATTTTAAAATTCAAATAAATAATTCTAATGATAAAAAAAGTACATTTATCATATCTTACATTATGCATGTCTAAAGTTTTCAAAGCATAATTGATCTTTAAATTTTGTTAAAACAATTTAATATTTAATATGGAAATTTATGAATAATACATTTCCTATTTGAGGCTTGTGTTATAATCTTTTAAGTAATTGGATGGAACCATTTGTTATATTCTTTTAAATAAGTCTTTGCTAACAACCTTAACATTGTCATTAACGTCTTCTTGGATGATATTAAGAATTTTTTTCTATTTTATTACTTTTTATATTGTATAAAAAAAGAAGAATAAGAAGAAAGGAAGTGAAGGAAATAAAATCTAACAGAACATCAAAGTATCTAATTCCAACTTCCAAGCATGTTTAAAGAGACTCATCGAATCTAATGATCTAACACTCGGGCGTGAGAAAAATATTTTTGAAAAATAATGGCCATAGTGTGTCACGAAAGTCGGGTTCAGTGGAGACATTTGACAAACACATAAATAGCATATCAAAGAGAATTAATTCCTGGCGCCTGGTGTGAGTGAGGCTTTGCCGCGCGGTTTCATTTCATTTCACCGCAGCAAGTTCGTTTCGGTGACTCCATAATTCCCAATCATCACCGCAGCAACCAAATAGGGTCTGCGTTTCGTGCAATCAATCAATCAATCAATCCATTACATTACACTGCATGTTATATAATCACACACACACACACACACACACACACACACACACCTGAACCAATTTAGGTTTAGAGGAAACGGCATCGTCGATGGCTGAGAAGGATGCGACGAAGCTTAAGCTGAAGCCTCGAAGACTCAAGGGTCACGACGACAGCACAACCTGCTGCATTGCCTCACGTGAACGCTCTCATCTCATCGTCACTTCCGGCGATGTCAGCTCCTTCTCCAATTTCCATACTCTTCTTATCTCTCTCCAATCACTAGGGTTCAGGATTCAACTCCTATAGTTCATAGTTTTAACTGTTTGGTTCTGATTCTGAAACAAAACAGGATGGTCGTGTTTGCTGGTTTGACTTGCGATGCCCTGATGAGCCGAGACTGGTTATGGATGTTAGCGTGGAGCCAGTTTCCTCCCTTTGTTTCAAGTCAGGTCTGTTTTATTTATTATTATATTGGTTTTCAACTTGTTATTATGATGTAAATGGTGGAAGGGTTCGTTATAGCCTTTTTATTTTATCAAACATGGGACAAGTGTTTTTGAAAAATCAAACACATCCCAAGTACAATGAAATTTTCTATCGCTACATCCAGTAGATGAGTTTACTTACATCTTTTATAAACAATTGTCATTTGAATCAGGGATGGAAGATATGATTTATGTCTCCTCAGGAAAGGAAATCAAGTGTTTTGATGTGCGATTGGTAAGCATTTATTGCACTATTTATTTTCTTCTTGAGTATATCTGGATATACGTTGTTCTTGATTTATTCTCTTGCTCCACCTTAATTTATTGCATTATACTGATCCTCTTTGTATTATGTTGTGTGCTGAAGGCTGCCGCCCAATGGAAGCCATTGGAGAATTATAATTATAACAAAGAAGAGATAAACAAGGTAGATACTAGATAGTAGGACTTGTATTCAAATAAATGTTATGCACTGACCAGATCTTGTTGAATGTCCTAACTGTTTCTTGTTATATAAAATGAATTGAAGCAAATTTGTTGGCTGTACTTAACATTATCCATGCAGATGTAGATGAGAAATGTCATGTATGATTTTTGTTGTCATCTTAACTGTTTTTGTACAAGACTTTTATATGGAAACTGTTTTGTGTTTAGCGATATTAAACAGAATTGTAAGTGTGATTGTTCTTGGAATTTTGGCTTAGGGCCTGACTCAACCCCACAAGCCTTATAAAATCTATTTAAGCCATATCTCTAGTCAATGTGGGACTAAACACCTCCCCCCCTCCCCCCTTCAATGTTGCCCAAAAAAGCTGCAACTATGGTTGGCAAGGAATGACCACAATTAAGGTGGCTTTCCAACTCCTCCTGCCCATGGCTACCGGCTTGGAGCATGGCAAATGCAGGTTGCCCAACACTGAATCTAGGAATAGGATAGATTTTGTTATCATAGAATTTTGGGCTTAGGGTCTAACTCAACCCCATTAAACTGACTTGCAAGATGAGGATTCTCCAAGCTTTATAAGCTCTATTTAAGCTATATCTCTAGTCAATGTAGGACTAAACACATACCCTTCAACTTTGCAATTAAGGCAACCCAAAGAAGCCACAACTAAGATGGGCCAGGGGTGATGACAATTAAGGCGACTTTCCAACAATTGCGTTGTATGGCTTTCTTGACCTGCACTTGATATTGAAATTATTAAACTAGATTACGGAACTATACCTGAACTTATAGCTGCTTATGCATTCCTTCATTCTGTTGGAATATCAAGTTATCAGCTGATGCTATCCTAGGTGAGCTTCTTTTGTTTAAAAATGCTGTTATAATACAATTATCTGTCTGGTTTTGCAGGTTGTATGCAACTCAAAGTCCTCATTTCTTGCTGCAGCAGATGATAATGGCGAGGTGAAGGTATGCCTTGTATTTATACAACAATGCTTATTCTGATTTCCCTTAGTATTATCTCATTTATCAGCTCTAATGAATATATCCTTTCCACTTGTAATGCATTAGAGATATAAAAGTCATTATCTCCTATTCTAAAAGATTTGATACATGCCATAAAACATGGAAATATACTGTGTTGTAATTGATAATTTAAAAACTGACATCGTTTCTTGTGTAATGTAATTTACTATTTGTTGTTTAGTGTACTCTTTTAAATCTACCATTTCTTTAATTTAAGAAAAGCCAAGTTAATGGTTAATTATTGTACATTTTCATTTTCTTCATTATAATTAAAATTTCTTTTACAGATAATTGACATTCATCAGCAATGCCTGTATAAAACACTACGAGCTGGTCATACAAGTGTATCCTTGCTTTTTAGCTCTTCTTCACTACATGGATGCTAATTATGTAATCAGAAGTTTTATCTCAGCCCAATAATATTTTATATTTCCACCCCCGCCCTCTATTTTTTCTTGTATTATTTTTTTTTCTGTGATTAATAAGTAATTTTATTTTTTGATAATTTTCCTTAACCTAGTGTTGTAGATATGTAGCACTGTGGAATTCCTTCCTTGGAGATCCTGGGAAGGTATTTACATATAGTCTTGCTTATTTTTCACATATGAATCCCTCTTTCTCTCCTCCTCCTCAAATGTGCTCATGCACAGACACATATTGGGTGATATGTTTACTTTTCTAAGACATATAAATGTTACTAAAAAAGCTAAATCAAGAAAGAAACTGGCATAGATGGTTACTGCAACATTTTCTTCTTGAGTTCAGATTGTTTCAACTCTGATTTATGGAATAGAAATCTTATGAGGGTTTCTGTATCTGTGTTATAACCATTGACTTCAGCAAATCAACTTTTTGTTTGATTTGGATTCCTTTCTAAATGTTATTAATTTTCTGATTTCTTATTTCTGATAAACTTTGTGCCGTTGTTTCACCCCCAAACAACTTAATTTGTGCACCCAATAATAGTAACAGTATAACAAACATGCATACACAATAGATGTAAACTACTGGTGGTTTAAAAGTATGAAAAAATATATTTAGGAAAGTTATAACAAAAATATGAGTTGGATATAACAATCAAAAGAATTTGTACAAGCACAAGATTCTATTTGAAATGAAATTTTGGAACCTTGTGGTATAAGGTTTTACAATAACAGCCCCATTTGTTTGTGTAAGTTTCATGCTAGTATTCAAGAAACTTGCACCCATATCTATAGAAAGTTGACTCCATTTTTCTTTCTTTTTTTTTTTTACCAGTCATTAGTGGAGGTCTTGATTCAATGCTCATGTTGTGGGACTTCTCCAAAGGGCGCCCCTACAAAGTAGTGGATTTTGGTATAATTTTTCATAAATTTCTTACTTTGCCTTTACTAAGTTTTGCATGAGATGACTTGAATTATCTAAATTAGAGCCTTTGATTTTTTTATTTATTTGACATTTGCAATGATATTAAGTCCTCACTTCTCTACTGCTTTTTCTTAATGCATTCAGCAAAAGAGAACTTCAAGGATAATGATTGTTTTTAATTATGTTTGAAAGCTTTTGCAACTATAGTCATCCTTGGCCATGATTCCACAGTAGATAAAAACAAAAGGTTTGGCCACTTAAAAATATTTTACAAATAAAACATGAAAATGATGGTTGGTGACTATTGACAATGGAGAATGCAAGTCACAAGCGGTTATTATCCCAAACATGAAAATGTTGCCACTGAAGCCTGGAAGTTTTTGATATATGTATGCATGTCACGAGGCATACATGCCTCTGCTTAGATAATAAGTGAACTAGCAGCTGGTACTTAGTGCAATGTAAATTAATGATCCTTGTGCTAATTTTGTTTTTATAGTTTCACAGTTGAAACTTGCAACTATATTTTACATGGTGGCATTTTCGTTTATTTACTTATGCAAACATACATACTCTTAAAAATGATAAAAGTAATATACAATTGAGATGAAACGGGGGAAACCATAATTTAATAAACATGTGAAAGTAAAACTACTAAACTTTTGATCCTTGCCTTTCTTCGCTGCAGCTACATTTGATGTGAGTAGTGGCATTGCTGGCCGGTGTGTCAATCCTGCTTTTGTTCATGCCATAGCTATTCCAGAAGTCGACATGCTAGATAAATTAGACAAAATATGTGCTGTTGCAAGGGGAGATGGAGCTATTGATGTGATTAATATAGAAACAGAAATGGCTGCTACAAAATCAAAAAGCTCTTCAAATTCACGAAAAGGATCACACTCAAGATCAAAAGATGGTAGTTCATCTAGCAATACAGATGCAGATCAAAATGGAAAAAAGAGGTTGCATTTGGATTACACTTTGGGTGGTCACACTGCAGCTGTTTCCAGCCTGTAAGTCAATTCATTATCTGTGACTGCAATATAGCAACTGTAACACTAAACTCACTTGTCCCCTAACTCGTGGGTGACACAGGGCATTTTCATTGTTTGGGGAAAGAGGGAAATTCTTGATATCTGGAGGAAATGATAAGTTGGTGAAGGTATGGAATTTGTCCTGTTATCCAGATGCTGGGTTAAGTGACGACAACAACAACAATATCCTACATTTGAACATTGAAGTACCTCGAAAAGTGAGTTTTGTAATAAAATTTAATTTAATTGGAACTTTTGGATGTTGGTTAATTGTTCTGCTTCTGCCAAATATGTCTGATGCATTCACTTGTACTCTTTATTTGGCAGGTCAATTGGCTGTGTACCACCTCAGCTGATACAGACAACCTTGTTGTGTGTGACACATCTAAAGTAGTAAAGGTCTACTCTATAACATAGTTTAAAGCTAGATGACAGTGATTCTTGGAATGAGTATTCCTGGAGAGCAAACAAAACCTAAAATGACTGTTTGAAAATGTAATGTTGCACTTATTCTGAAGATCGCTCTCCTGACAGGAAATGTGCTAATGGCCCAAGGCTTAGCCTAGATATACCTGCCTAGGTGCCTGCTATGCGATTCTCTCCCGGATTCATTGCCTACAGGAGCTGTTCAATGATGACCTATAATTATTCATTTACATGGTGATGGTGTGATTCATGCCATGTGTTTACTTGCACTTTTCCATTCGCCTATGTTATCTCGCCTCGCTCTTCCAGAATATCTCTTGCTTTCTTCTAATTTTTGGCTGTCAAAGCTATTATTTGTAAATGTTTAATGTCTGCCAGAAATTAGAAGTGAAGCTTCTCTTGCTAAGAGTTCTCGTGCAAATTTATTTCTTTTTACATTTAAGTTGATTGTATTCGAGTAATTGTTAGTGAACACTGAACAAAGTAACTCACTATTATGAGTGTGTTTGGATTGATAAAATTGATTTTAATTAAAATTGATTTTAAAGTGATATAATTTATGTTTGGATGTTTTATTATAAAATTAAGAGTAAAATTTAGTTCAAAATTTTTCATTCAACATATAAGTTACTTAAAGTTTTTCAATTCAAAATCGATTCTAAATTCTTCTCTAACATGAAATTAAACATGTAAAAATATATTCAAAATCAATTTTGGATTAAGAATTAATACCTTGTTATCAAATTAAACAAAAAAATGGTTGAAGTAAGCAAATTCTTACGTCTATAGTTTTTATGCACTAATTATATTTAATTTACTTCTATTTTATAATGATCTTAGTGTTAAAATGATAACAGAGTATAGGGATGCCATCAAATCGTGTTATTGAGAATGATAGGATTTAACTTTTTTTAGTTTAGGAATGACACTGCACGTTAAAAATATATTAATTAGTATATTTAATATTTCGGAGGATAATGTGTCGTATCATTTCTATTTTCATGATTTGCAGGAGAAATGGCATAGTCGATGTATATATATAGCCTGACCTAACGTTCTAGCAACATTATTGCTGGCAACAAACAAACTAAATGATGTAAAGTTATTCGTTTAAAATTGGAAAATCAGAGATAATAAATCGAGCAGCACAGGTTGAAAATAAACTAGTTTTTATTATTTTATAGGTTAAATTATAATTTTGATATTTCTAATTTTCTAAATCTATGATTTTGATGTTTCTGATTTTTTATTATAACATTTGATCACCTAATTTTATAAATTGACGATTTTGATCTCTTTAATGGATTATTAACTAATAATTATGATTAGTAGAGTTATTGAATTAATTATAAATTAAATAAAAATAATTAATTATAAAAAATCTTTAATAAAACATTATTAACCTAATGCAATACTACAGCGATGGAGGTGAAAGAGATATTTGTGGAGTAGAGGAGGAGCACAATATTGTGGACGATTAGAATTAGTAATTTTTTTTATTAAAGTTTTAATCATTAATAATTTTCAACTAATTTATAATTAATTTAATAACTCTATTAATCAAAATTATTTGTTAATAATCTATTAGGAAGATCAAAATCGTCAATTTATAAAATTAGGGGATTAAATGTTACAATTAAAAATTATGGGACTAAAATCATAGATTTAAAAAATTAAAGGAACAAAAATTACAATTTAACCTTTTTGTATCAAATATATTTCCAACGTAAGAGAATAATTCTTTTTGAGACATTCTCTTATGCATTCTTTTTTATTGATTAAAATTTATTAAAAAATATAAAATTAAGAGAAATATTCAATTAATTGATGAAAAAATTATTTAAAAGAAAATATCGAAAAGTATGTCAGTAATATTTTCCTTTTAAACATTGAGTCAGTTAGTAATAGTGTACTTACTTCCTTGTACCTCCAAAATTGACATATTGTTCACTTCATCAGCTGATGTACCCCAACACAACTGTCATCTGAAACCTCCCTTACACTTCCCACATTAAATTGATATATTGCACACTTCAACGAAAAAAAAAATAGACTTTGCTTCTCATCTCTCAGATAGTCTTATGTTGTGTGCCACTTAAACTATGACACCAACTTTCCAACCTCAGAAAAAGAACCCACCTCCACCACCTCTACCATGCACATCCATTGCATTGCTACACAATTGCTTTCTCCACCCCCCATATGGGTTTATGCTTTTTCATATAAAACCCATATGAGCACTGATTGAGAAGCAAAGGGTCACTGAGAGATATACTGACATTTTGGCCCTTTGATAGAAGGTGGTGTGAAACTAAAAGATGGTGCAATCTAGTGTTCCCCTCTGCAACACTTGTGGGGAACAAGTGGGACTTAATGCAAATGGGGAAGTGTTTGTGGCTTGTCATGAATGCAATTTCCCAATTTGCAAGGATTGCTTTGAGCATGAGATCAATGAGGACCATAGGGTCTGCATGAGGTGTGGCACTCCCCATGAAGGTAACCCTTTAATGTCTACTACATTTTATTTCTAAATTCCAACTAAGAATTTATAATTTGCTTCTGTTTGTTACGTGGATTGTGGCTCACGTTATTGTTATGCTCCCAATTTCAGTCTCCATGCAATGGTTATTTGAGAGTGGTGATCTTGGGAGGCTAATTAAAACTATTGCATTTAATGAATCATTCGACAAAGTAATAGACTATTAGTTTTAATTTGTGAGAAAGAGGAAAACAAAAGTATGTAACATTGTTTAATTTATCTATAAATCTTTTAAAGAAAAGTATGTAACATTGTGTATGTAAAATTATTTCAAAAAGTGGTTTATTTTCTCGTTCAATGAATTTTGAAACATCCTAAGTTTGTTTTTTTTTTTTTTTCCATATTTGTACATTTTATAGAGAGAACAAAGGAGGAGGAGGAGGATTTCCATGAGATAAAGGTTCACGAAAATGAGGATGATGATTTCCATGAGATAAAGGTTCATGAAAATCAATCCACAACACCTTTCCAAATCAATAACTCTCAGGTGATGGTTTACGAGGAATTATTAGTTGCACAAGTACTAAATAGCTTTAATTTTGAGGAAAAACAGAAATTTTTGTAATATTTTTACGTTGTTAATTTGCATTTGCACTTACAATCACACCTTGAATTTTGTAGGATGTTGGACTCCATGCTAGACATGTCAGTACAGTGTCCACAGTCGATAGTGGTAAGTGAATGATACTTCAGACAATATTTTCTAGTACAATATCCTTAGAAGTAAGCATTGATCATTACAAAATGGTTTTTCCTGTAGAAGTAAATGAAGAATCTGGAAAAATAGAGTGGAAAGCTGGAAGGAAAAGGATAAAAAGAACAAGAAAAAAAAGGCTGCACCCAAGGAAGAAAAGGACGCCTCAATTCCTCCAGAGCAGCAGATGGAAGAAACACGGTAAGCTCAATGAGAAATGACAACAATTTGCTGAGATGGAAAATAAACTGTAATATTTAACATAAAGCAATTTTTAAAATTTAAATAATTTGATTCCTTAATTAGGTTAACAATAAGAGAAGCTATAGAATGGATATACCACTTGTGGATGGCTCTAATGCTAAGTTTAGGTGAGGATAGGGTAGAGATGTTTGGTTTGATGAATGGAATCAGACAAAAACAAAAAATTATTAATTTACAAATCCTGTGAGAAAACACATTTTCCAAGGTAATGTTGTCCGATAGTTATAAGCTGAAATCTAAATATAAACATTTCAATATTTCATCCTTCAAATGTGAGATGAAGAATCAATGAAAGGCATTCTTTTTACTATTTCAACTGTCAGAAGCTGATGACATGAGATCACTTTAACCTTTGTCTTTACACTTCAGGGTACTGAAATTGTAATTTTACCAGATATTTTATCAAATCTTCCTCTGTATAGAAAACTATAACAAACACAAGCCCCTGACATATTAAAAAATCTATTTTTTACCTGAGCATAATATTAATTGCTTGAGGATCATTCATCAAATTGTTATTAACCATCTGATTGCACCTGCTAGACTATTGATTTAATTTGAATACATTTCATGTCTTTATGACTTTTGTTACATTTCTCATTATTTTAAATCTGTCATAAAAATTAATATATTTATTCTATAATTCACATGGTGATATGTTTTGCAGGCCCACAGAGGCTGCTGCTGCTGCACCACTTTCAGTAGTTATTCCAATGTCAAAATCCAAAATTGCACCGTACAGAACTGTGATAATCATGCGACTGATAATATTGGGACTTTTCTTCCATTATCGAGTCACAAACCCTGTTGAAAGTGCTTTTCCTCTTTGGTTGACTTCTATCATCTGTGAGATCTGGTTTGCATTTTCCTGGGTGCTAGATCAGTTCCCTAAATGGAGTCCTATCAATAGGCAAACTTTTATTGACAATCTGTCTGCAAGGTAAATGCACAACGTTGTGAAATACTTGGATGTCTTGTGCCTTGTGCTTTAAGGATGATTTGCACTAAAACATCATACTGTAGAATGGAAATGCTTGTTTCTATTTCTTTCCCTAATAGGAATTGTGAAAGGCAACCTATAAAAATGAACTAATGAAAATAATTTTTCCAAGTTAACTTTAATTACTCCCCATGTAAAAAGTTCTACATGATGAATATGATCATGTGTTGTCACATCATTGAATGATTTTGGCTATAATGAGTTGATAACTGTTACCTAATGAGTCAAATACTTTAAAGGATATGGTAACATATTATTCGGGGAGAGTTGAAGTTTTACTCTTAATCAAAATTAAATCCATACAATAAAGTAATATTTAGAAGAGTTGATACTGAGCCTGTACTTTGGATGCTGATGCGCACTTCTATAATACCATGCCAGGTTTGAAAGAGAGGGTGAACCCAATGAACTTGCTGCTGTTGATTTCTTTGTCAGTACAGTGGATCCTTTGAAAGAGCCACCATTGATCACAGCTAATACAGTGCTTTCTATCCTTGCGGTTGACTATCCAGTGGATAAAGTATCCTGTTATGTGTCAGATGATGGTGCTGCAATGCTCACATTTGAATCTCTTGTGGAGACTGCTGACTTTGCAAGGAAGTGGGTGCCATTTTGCAAGAAGTTTTCAATTGAACCAAGAGCACCTGAGTTTTACTTCTCTCAGAAGATTGATTACCTGAAGGACAAGGTGCAACCTTCTTTCGTGAAGGAGCCTAGAGCAATGAGGTAAGTGTGTAAAGCTTCCTACTTATGACTTCAGTGATAGAACAGTTTTGATAGTTAGATAGATGTATCTGATTTGCTAGTATTCACCACCTTGTTTTCCCAAATTGAGTATCTTAGAGCAACCTCTTCGTGATTGATTTACCTTTCAATTCTGTCACAAGAGAGACTATGAAGAGTATAAAGTACGAGTTAATGCCATGGTAGCTAAGGCTCAGAAAACACCAGAAGAAGGATGGACTATGCAAGATGGTACACCTTGGCCAGGAAATAACTCACGTGATCACCCTGGCATGATTCAGGTATATCCATTATTTCTGTATGTAATCAACTATATTATTGACAATGATAGGCATAAAGAAAAGAACACTGTATAAAGTACTGAGTCATTCTGTGTGAAAAAAAATTGTTTCCTTTTTCTTATAATGGAAAACTTTTATGTTCTTAAGATTGACTAGTTTGGTTCTAGCAATCAATAATTGGTACGAGTGCTTGTATTTAAGCAAAATTTATGTTTCCCATTTCCAGGTTTTTCTTGGACACACTGGAGCCCGTGACATAGAAGGAAATGAACTTCCCAGGCTGGTTTATGTTTCCAGAGAGAAAAGACCAGGTTACCAACATCACAAGAAAGCTGGTGCTGAAAATGCACTGGTGTGTATAGATAGTTCACTAATATTTCGTATAAGTTCATTAAGATTTTATGATGCTTGATGTTTGTATGAATTTATGCAGGTGAGAGTGTCTGCAGTTCTCACAAATGCTCCCTTCATTCTCAATCTTGATTGTGATCATTATGTTAACAACAGCAAGGCCGTTCGGGAAGCAATGTGTTTTCTCATGGATCCAGAAGTTGGTAGAGATGTGTGTTATGTTCAGTTCCCCCAGAGATTTGATGGTATTGATCGCAGTGATCGATATGCCAATCGCAACACAGTTTTCTTTGATGTAAGTTAACATCGATTCAATGATTTTATCTAGAGTCAACAGAAAAACGGCATCTCCTTATGTGCAATGATTTCACCAAATACACACTGCATTTGCATGCATGCAATGCAGTAACTGTTAACAACCCTGAAGTAGAAATTGTGGACACAACTCTGTAATTTCCAACCCTCATCCCTGTTTGATGGACTGTAATTTGATGGACTTCAATTGTTCATTTCAGGTTAACATGAAAGGACTTGATGGCATTCAAGGACCAGTATATGTGGGGACTGGATGTGTTTTCAATAGACAAGCACTTTATGGCTATAGCCCTCCTTCTATGCCCAGCTTACCAAGATCTTCATGCTGTTGCTTCCCCTCAAAGAAGTCCACCAATGATGTCTCAGACTTTCAAAGGAATGCAAAGAGGGAAGAACTTGAGGCCGCCATTTTTAATCTCAAGGAACTTGACAGTAAGCTCAGTTACTTTTTTCAATCAGTTCTAGAGAAGCATATAGCAGAATCTTCTATGCAATATTCTTCTGGTTTCTTTTCTTCTTGCAGATTACGATGAGCATGAGAGGTCAATGCTTATTTCACAAATGAGCTTTGAAAAAACTTTTGGCTTGTCTACTGTTTTCATTGAATCTACACTAATGGAGAATGGAGGAGTGCCTGAAGCTGCAGATCCCTCGATGCTGATCAAGGAGGCCATTCATGTAATTAGCTGTGGATATGAAGAAAAGACTTTATGGGGAAAAGAGGTTTGCCTTTAATGCTAATGTTTTTGTACAAAGTCCTTCAGGTTCTTAGTTTCCTATTCTCTCTTCCAATGATATTTTTCTTAATGTACTTATACCAATTAAAATCTCATTCTAGACGCACAGTCTTTACTTTTTGAACTCAATTTCTTTGTTGATTAAATAAAACATCATCTTGTCTTTCCAGATTGGTTGGATTTATGGTTCCGTCACTGAGGATATCTTATCGGGGTTCAAGATGCAATGTCGAGGATGGAAGTCAATTTACTGCATGCCCTTGAGGCCTGCATTCAAAGGGTCTGCACCTATCAACTTGTCTGATAGATTGCACCAAGTCCTTCGATGGGCCCTTGGATCAATTGAAATTTTCTTAAGTAGGCACTGCCCCCTCTGGTATGGATTTTCTGGAGGCCGTCTCAAATGGCTACAAAGAATGGCTTATATAAACACCATTGTCTACCCTTTCACATCCCTTCCTCTCGTTGCTTACTGTTCTCTGCCTGCAATTTGCCTCCTCACAGGAAAATTTATCATACCAACGGTAATTTCCTCATCTTTTTGTTCCAGGATATATAGTTAAAGAGAGAGTTGTTATCAATTCAGCTTAATCAGAATGGATTCCAATTGTCCTACGAAACATAAATGATTTGTAGCATAACAAAAGAAAATTATTTAGGTTTAACTATTTACTTGATCCCTGTAGTTGACTCCATTTTAAGTTTTAGTCCTTTTATAAGGAAACAGTAAGTTTGGTCTCTGCACAATTTTTTTCGTGAAAGTTATAACCGCCAGAAATTTTTGTAACAATTTTACACTGTCAAAAAATGCTCTCTGGGGTGAGTAATAGTGACCAAAACTTAACTTTATATGTGCATCGGTAATGATTAAAACTTACAATTTATTCATATAAGGAGTAGAACTTGAAAGAGACAATTAGATGGACCAAATAAATAGTTTGACCAATTATTTATCACAATAGTTATAGTCTTATTATAGACCAGTCTATAACAGTTTTACTAATCACCAATGCCTTTCATCATGTTGTTCTATACAATTTGACACAGCTTTCCAACGTTGCAAGTGTTCTCTTTCTTGGACTTTTCCTCTCAATTATAATAACCAGTGTGCTCGAGCTGCGATGGAGTGGGGTTAGTATAGAAGATTTGTGGCGTAATGAGCAGTTCTGGGTTATTGGAGGTGTTTCAGCCCATCTGTTTGCCGTGTTCCAAGGACTTCTTAAGATGTTGGCTGGTGTTGACACCAACTTCACCGTCACTGCTAAGGCTGCAGAGGACAGTGAGTTTGGGGAACTTAGTAAAGTGGACTACTCTCTTGATTCCTCCAACAACTCTTATCATTGTTAACATGGTTGGTGTTGTTGCTGGATTCTCTGATGCACTTAATGGAGGGTATGAGTCTTGGGGACCCCTCTTTGGGAAAGTGTTCTTTGCTTTCTGGGTGATTTTTCATCTCTATCCATTCCTCAAAGGTCTCATGGGTCGCCAAAACCGCACGCCGACCATTGTTGTTCTCTGGTCAGTGTTGTTGGCCTCTGTCTTCTCTCTTGTTTGGGTCAAGATAAATCCATTCGTGAACACAGTTGACAGTGAAACCATCGCCGAGACCTGCATTGCCATAGATTGTTAAGTCACTACAAGAATGCTTACCAAAAGGGTGCATGGGATAATGATTTCATCCACAGCTTGTGCACGTTATACAAGCAAGGATTATTATTTGTTAGTTCTTTGTTGAACTGTGTAGCCATGTTGAGCTGAATGGAAAATCTGTAACCATTGGCCTGAGTATATTATTTACTAACGTGAAAAATAGAGATTATTCTGTCCATTGAAAAATTGAAATTCAGTTAGTAGTCAAATTTTTATCACCATGACAACATTACCATTATATTCTCTAACACTCATGAGTCGTGACTAAAATCAAATAATACTTTACTGAACAATTTAATATTTATATTTTAAATAACTAAAAACAAAATAAAACATATATGATCTTTTAAGATCAATTCTTAAAAGAGATATTTACAAAAAAAAATAAAAAAAAAACTTAATAGGATGCTCTGTCCGTGTAAAAGTTAAATTTGAAAAAATTAACATGACCGTGTTTTTTGATAATATTAGTTTTTTCATATTTTTGACCGTGTTAAAGGAAACTAATTATATCATATTTTTGATAATATTTTTATTAGATTTATTTTGATTCTTTCTAATAAAAATATGATATAATTAGTTTCCTTTAATAAGAATCTAATTTAAAAAAGATGGGGTAAAATATGTATACAAAGAAATTCTTGATTGGACACGAATCCAATATTAAATGTTAATTAAATACATACACTAATACTACTTAATACGCTAAATACATATGAATGTGTCTCTAATATTAACTACTCCATCAGTTTCAAAATAATAATAGTTTTATTTATTTATAAATTTTGTTGTTGATAGTTAAATACATACATGTGTGTAATATTAACTGTATAAACAATGAAAACTAGTTTTCATAATATGTCCAAAAAATGATTACATTATGAAAATTAATGTCTAAAAGGGATATTTTTGTAAAACAAATACATAAAAAAATTGATTGGTGTGCAATTAAAGAGAAAAGGATGGGGTGCAAATATATCCTTGGGCCTATTAGGTGCCATGGAGCATGGAAGGGTTAGGCCTAATTAAGTTTTGGCTGATATTAGGTGTACCCAACATTTTTTAAAAATGTCAAAATTATCCTTGTGTTTTCTTCGCATTTGTGTTGGGTGTGCATGAGAGTGGTCCGTAAATAGTACGGATCAAATTGATCTGTAAGATTGATACAGATCAAGTTGATCCGTATGTTGATATTAAGCATACGGATCAAGTTGATCCGTAAAAGGCTTGTGGATCAGGTTAATCCGTAAGCCTTTTACGGATCAACTTAAAAGACTTACGGATCAAAAGTATTTCAATTTTTTTCTTTTAAGTGTTGGGTGCACCAACAATAATGTTAGATGCACCTAGCATCAAGTTGATTCGTACGCCTTTTACGGATTTCAATCTTTTTCCCTTAAGTGTTGGGTGCACCTAACATCAGCCTTAAGTTTTACAAACTTCATTCTAGCCTTTTTATTTTTTCTGTTCTACATAACAAACTTTTTTAAACATGACGTTGATATGTTAAGATTTCTCACGTGCATTAACAAAAATAACTATAGTATAATACTCCTCATAAAACACAAATGATCCTCTTTAATTTAGTTTTAAAAGTTGAGTTAGACTTAGTCCATTATTAATAATATTTTAGCTTGTTGTTTGAAAACTTGCAACTTTTCAACTGAGACTGAGCTAATAGAAATTTGGCTATCGCAAAGTTGATTTTGATATAATCGACCAGACTGATTAAATAGAATGCACATGTATATAGATGAGCATGAAATCTTAATTGAATAATTACTACGCCTATCTGTGTGCACATCTTAGTGGCGCCGTAGCATGCTAAAGCATTATAAAGTGAAATCCTTATAATTGAAATATGCTAGTAATATTTCTTTGTAACTTAGATGTTTTGTAAGCGGCACATTAAATATCTTTTGATTAATTCTGTCACATTATGTAAGTGGGCTATGAAAGAAAGATTGATCTGAAGAGAATGTCTCGGATATGGAAGCACAAACATTCAAGAGATTACACTGTATAAAAAGTTGTTAAATTTTTCATTGAGTTGTTATTACTTATCTTGGTTTTTCTTTGCTCCATTGGATAGCTTTTCACCAAATCAATCGTTGGTTCAGTCCAATATTCATGAGCTCGAGTTTTATTGTTTTGGGCTGACACAAGTACACACATACGAATGTTAGAGAATGTTAGCAGTCACATTGCTACTTGTTGCTCTCAACATGCATGCATGTTTTCTAAACATGATTTTAGCCCTCGTATTGATATACTTTATTTTCTAAAGTGCAGGTGCTCGTATCCTTTACCACATACTCTAGCTCTATTAATCATGGACCTATGGAAAAAGTTTTTCACTGCCATTCATGGCTGATGCACTCGTTAGACGCTCGAAGACAAAAGATACAGAAAAACTTCAAATAAAAGGATGTCATACAGTATTGACGTAGTTTCAAAGGGTTTCTTAAAATAATACATTGTAATTATTATGCTTTTCCTTTTGATAGAAGAAATAAAGAACTTAAGTATAATATAAAACGTAAGAACAAGGGAACTAAAATGCTAAAATAATCTTGAAAAGAAGAGAGATAAAGAGAATAAATATAATAATGATCACGCCCCCATTGCTTCCTTTTACCCCGTTTTTGTTCTTCTTTTTGTTGTCTAAACCAAACCATTGTTGACGTAATAATGAAGACTAGTTATCATTTATCAATTCTGGAAAATAATAAAAGGTCCAGCTATTGGTTAAAGAGAGAGCCATCAAAGGTCGAGTTAAATGAAATAAAATTAATGTTAAGGGTAGTGGAACTGAGGAACCCCAAGGAAGAGCTGGATCCCACTCGCACTGTTCTAATTCAGTTGAAAAGTTCTGACCCCAAGAAAACATTCCCAGGTAAGAAAGGTACCATTAATATTTTAAACGGATAACTTTTCACATTTTTTAAGTAAACATTAGTATTGATTATTCCTTCCACTGTACCAAAGAATGAAATGGAAGAAATAAAGGCGTCAGCTCATTTTAGATTCATAGGGTTAATTAAGCTTTTGAGTCTCATTTTTTATATGAATTTTTACTTTTAGTTTCTTGAATATATTTGATCAATTTTAATCTCTTATAAATTCATTTATTTTGCTTTTATTGTTAACTCAAACTGTTAAGCAATAACATGAGTTTTGCAGATGAGACTTAATGAGTTTTATTTTTGAAAATATTATTATTTTTCTCCTTTAAATATGAAAAATTTTAATTTAAAAAAACTAAATTAAAAAAAGCTTAATCAAATTATCATACCAATAAACTTATAAATCAAAAAGAATGTAGACAAGGAAATCATTAGACCAATCTCATTTGAGAAAGTAAAATGACATTATAAATTTGGGAAACTAATTAAATAGAATTACTTGAACAAAGCCATAAATTGATTTAAATAGGATGTCCACATAAGAAGTCCCTCTCCTTCACTTGTCACTATGATCTGATCTCCCACTCTATTTTACACTTCCCACATGACTCTTGTTCCTACTCACTAGTACCCATTCCATTGGTTTTTCCCTATTGTGACCGTTGTCGAGTTGAGCCATGATACCATCACCCCTCCCTCAGTCACTCATCACCATTCTCCTCTTCCTCCTCCCCACCACAACCCTCTCAGTAGTACTATCCCTCCCTCTCGACCCAAAGCAAGTAAAAGCCCTCCAATCCCTCAACATCCCCAGCCCAAAAGACCCATGCTCCCAACCCACCTCCTTCCTCTGCGACACCTCCACACCCTTCCGACACCTCACCTCCCTCCAACTCACGAACTGTTCCACTTCCATCCACCACTCCCTCTCCTCCACAGCCCTCAAATCCCTCTCCACCCTCCTCACCCTCCACCTCCTCAACTGCCCCATCACACCCTCCTCCCCCACCCACTTCCCTCCCCAACTCCTCTCCCTCACCTCCATCAACAGCCTCCCCCACCTCTCCGCCGCCTCCCTCTCCCGCCTAAAAAACCTCACCCACCTCACCCTCTCCTACCTCACCATCAAACCCTACCTCATCCTCTCCCACTTCACCGCCCTCCAAACCCTAATCATCTCCCACGCCAACCTCACCTGCTCTCTCCCCAAACACCTCCATTCCCCCAACCTCACCTACCTCGACCTCTCTTTCAACAACCTTAAAGGCAACATACCCCCCTCCATCACCATGTTGGAAAATCTCCAAGTTTTAAATCTCTCTTCCAATGGCCTCAAGGGTGAGATACCCTCTTCCATTGGAGACTTGATTTCCCTCAAAAACCTCTCCTTGGCTTTCAATTCGTTCTCGGGCGATGTCCCTGATTCGTTATCTGCCATACCCGGTTTGCTTCACTTGGATCTCAGCTCCAACCAGCTCAACGGGACTATTCCCACGTTCATTTCCGAAATGAGGAACCTCAAACACTTGAACCTCGCCAACAACCTCCTTCATGGGGTTGTGCCTTTCAACTCAAGTTTTATCGACAAGTTGGAGGTGTTGAAGGTGGGTGGGAATGGGAACTTGTGTTATAACCGTTCCGTTTTGTCTTCCAAGTTTATCATGAAGCTTGAGATTGCTCCTTGTGATAAGTTTGGGAGGCCGGTGTCTCCTCCACCTTCGAAGCGTTCTAATTCTGCGGATGATGGCAGTGATGGAGATTATGATTATGATGATGGTGATGGTGGTGGTGGTGGTGGCAGTGTCCGTCACATGAAGGAGCATCATCATGGGCCCAACAAGGTGGTTCTTGGTGTGGCCATAGCGCTTTCTTCCATTGTCTTTCTCGTTGTTTTCCTAATACTGTGCTCCAAGTGCTGTCGCTGAGGAAAATTTTGATTTACGCTTTTCTGAATTTAGAATATAGAAATTTTGGTAATTTATTCGAAATGGTTCTTTGTTTAATTCATTTATTTATTATACGAATTCGAAGGTGCAGAGGAAGAGTGTTGAAAAAGAAATGAGAGATTGCCAAAATGTGGCACCCGATAGAAACAGGAGGGGAAAATTGATGTGCAATTTTTGTTTCACTTGCTATTTTTAATCATTTTCTTGTGCGGTGCAATCATTTATATACAATGTATCATGATGGTCTTTGCCACTTTTGTAATTAGCTGTGTATTAATGTTTATGAGTAGAAGAGGTGATGGGGATGGATGGTGCATGTGGTATCCAGAAAGATGTGATTAACTTGTGCTATAAGCACTTATTTCTCTCACATTTCTCATTGTATACGCCGTTTTGCTGACCCAGCGAGTCTCAATTACACTTTTGATTATTGCACCACACTTTCATTACTCTTTTTCTCTCAAATAAACTTTGAGGAGCACACTATCGTTGCTCTTTGTCTCAAATTAACCTTTAGTAGCACACTTTCATTATTATTTTTTATCAAATAGACTTTGAGAGGGTTAGGAATACAATTTCTAGTAAACCTTGAGCAGCACACTTTCATTATTTTCTTTTATCAAATAGACTTTGAGAGGGTTAGGAATTAATACATTTTCTAACATTAGTACACTTTTGTAATATACATTATTTTGTTGATAAATATCTTTTTTGGAAATTATAAAATTAGTATGGTTGTGTTTGGTTTAAAAGAGAGAAATAAGGTAGATGAAAATAGGTTAAATTACTCATTTGGTTCCTATAGTTTCATGATTCTTACTTTTTTAATTTTTATAGTTTGAAAGTGATTTTTTTAGTTTTTATAGTTTATATTTTAATTCTCTTTTAGTCCATATAATTTTAAAAGTGATTTTTTTAGTTTCTATAATTTCATGATTCTTATTTTTTTTAGTCCCTATAGTTTTCAAATTATAGAGACTAAAAAGAACATTTTTAAATCAGAGAATTAAAATATAAATTATAGGGACTAAAAAAACTATTTTTAAATTATAGGGACTAAAAAGTAAGAATCATAAAACTATAGGGACCAAATGAATAATTTAACCATAAAAATAAAAGAGAGATAATTTGAAAAGCAAAAATAAAATAAAAATGAAGTGATATGTTTTGTTGTTTGGTTTTAAAAAATATGTAAAAAATAGAATAAAAATAATATTGTGAAGTTATTTGATATAGATGAGATAGGGAGGAGAGAATCAAATAGAAGCACAAAAATATTATTGTGTCCTTATATGAGTAGGCCTGGTAACCAAAGAAAATTGATTTTTATCCCCTAAAAAATTGATTTTTTGAGGTTCAATTTTTTTTTTACCAAAAAATTTAATCTCCCGCTGAGGGCATGCCACCAGCCAATCAAAAGACGGAAATTTTAAACTCTAGGCCCCACAATTTGTATGTTAATTCTCTTCGTAATCGGTCCAATATCAAAAACTCGTCAGCACCATTTCTGTTTTCGGTCAATAATTTTTGTCGTGCAAACTGAATACGAACCTATAAGTAAGACTTATTTAATATTAGAAACGGAGATTAAAAAATTATAATTTTTAACAAAATTCAAAAAATAATGTGTTTTAAAAAAATGTGATAAATGTATTATCCTCATATTTTTTTATAAACTTTCACTATTAGATATGCGATATTTAGTAATATTTTTTCTAATATTTAATAAAAATATTATTAAATTTTTTTAATAATATTTTAAAAAATATAAATAAATATTATTAATATGTTTTTATTATATTTTTCAAAGTATTTGTACTCATTTGAGACGGATACACCTTGTATTCATTTAGTTGGTTTCATAATAATTTCGTTTTGGTGTGAAAAAAATATAAAAGAATTGTTTGCAAACTAATACTAATACCTATCATTTATTAAAGTTGTAATAGTATTAAAAAAAACTCATAAAAGTGAATGTTGTTTATTACTGTCGCTTATAAAAGTAATGCTGGTTAATTAAAAAATGAGTTTCACTGTATTTTTTAACCTTCAGTTCTTCTAGACTCTAGAGACTGACGACAGTAGAGAGAAAAACAACTATTTCAATAGAATTACCGTATTAGATTTTATGCAGTGAGAGAGAGAATGTACCAAGAATCTTTATCCTCAAACAAATTTAAATTCGTCTTGAAAAATGTTATACTGTAAAAAATTACTTCTTAAAAAATAAAAATAAAATTTTAATTTTTGAATATGAAAAAATATGACAAATTAGTATTATTATTAAATTTGTAAGATTATTTTATTATTAAGTTGTAATGTTCGGTGATCAATTTGATAATAAATTATATTTTTTAGAATTAAATTATAAAATTTAGGAATTAATTTGTCATTAAATTATCTACAAGATTAATTTATTATATTGTTTACACATTTAAGAATTAAACTTGAAAATTTTATCAATCAAGAATCAATTTATAAACGTCTCACTCTTTCTTTGGACAAATTTAGTTATTTATCCCTTAAATTTATTTTTCAAACATTAAAAAGTCAACAAAATATAAACTAAGAAAAGGACTCTGATATAGATGCTCCATGTTTTCTATCCTTTCATTTTCTTTATAAGATACATGTTGAAGAAAAAAAAAAAGAGTATCTAGGATGCTTGAGTCATTGATGATCTGTTTGGTAAAAGAGGAAGTGAGAAGAAAGAAAACATAACTTACAAAGTATTTTCTTCTGTTTGATTTGAAAAAAAAATGAAAAGAAAAGTTGACTTCTAAAAATAAAAATAATTTTTTTTTATTTTCTTTTCAATTCAATTTTTTTTCCTTTTTATTTCTTTCCATCCCACCGAACGAAACATGAGTCACAGGCATAAAGTTAGGGTTCGCAAATTGTCTTGTAAGGTAATAAAAGAAAAGTGCTAGAAAAACAGAAAAGTGCCTACTATGCCATTTGTTTCTTCTAATTTAAATTTCTTCTAAATTGAACCTGTGAAAGAATTTTTCAATTTAATAGTTTATATTGTTTAAATGAAACTTTTTTTAGAGTCTTTTCTATTTGCATCTCTTGTACTACGTAATTTCCCTAAAAAATAATATGTTTGACCATTGTTTCATTTGAAAAAAATAGGCGAAGGTATATTTCATTTATTTCTGGTTCTAATCTATATATATGGGTAATATAGTGATTCCATTATTTATTGGCACAACTTGATCTATAGGAGGCGAACAACGCCGAGCTGGTCATGGTTGATCACATGATTTGATAAGTAGGGAATAATAATGCATTGTCGTGGACGTCTGACTATGATACAATTATAATGTCCATGCTTTGATATGAGCTGTCCATCATACCCTGATTATGTAGCTAAATATATTACAGCTTGGTTTAGTTTGGAATGCTCAAATTAATTAGCACCATACGAAGCCTAAATTGGCAAGTTTTGAGGGAAAACGAAAAGATAAATGGCTATGTAGAGAACCTCAGGCTCAAACTAACAATCTACCATTGTTCTATGGCTAAGCTTGGGTGAAATCAATATTTGAATAATGATATACCTTGATGGCATGGTATCATGTAAAGTTGTAACTCTTGATGTAAATTTTATAGGTCATATAACTTTGTACATGTATGTATATTATATCACGGTTTCAACTACAGAATTTTTATCTGTGACTATAAATCTTCACTTTTCCTTTTAAAATTAGTAGACTGTAAAGACTTATGCATGATATAATCCATTATTATTTTAACCCATGAATATGACTTTGAAGGGCTACATTTGTGACTTTTGAGAAGTAAAGTTATTTGATTCATATTCCTTTAACGGGAGACAAACAAACTGAATGTGATTACGTGAATTAGTAATGTTTCAGCTGAATCAGATATCTAACGGAGAGCAATTTGAATCTAAAATACCTCAAAAACACGTCACATGTTTAGTATGTGGCGTGGCATCCACTTGCAACTATACTCGTAATTCAAAAAATGGGTACACACACAACACACTGCGCTGAATTTCTCATTTTCTAAGCATTTTTATGGTTATTCTCATTTTTATTCCCTTCTCAAGAGTCAAAGATTGGTCAACATTATCAGAAATCAAAAAGATAAGTTGGAATCTAAAAGCAAACTGAGATCACTCAGAGTCACAAATCATAAATAACATTATGCCACTAATCTATTTCAGAGAAAAAAATGTTACATCTGAACCCCATTTACAGATCTCTGCTGCAATGTTTTTCCAATCCAAATATAGATGTTTAGATAAGTCATCCATGAATAACATCACTTCACAGACGAAGTTAGGACATAAAGTTGCCTCTGACGTAACTACAAAAACGGTAGCCTCAATCACTGATTCTACAGACACTATGGCTATCACTTCTACATACACTTTTTTGGCCATGACTTTGTATCCTAATCTATAATGCGTCCTACATCAATAAGAGAACTGTGATTATGAAATACGCAATTATCAATTCTTACGAAGAGAAGAATGATACACTGACATGGGAGAACTTCCCCTCTATTGAATTTTTCCGATGATTTACCAGAAACCTCTGCAAGAACATAAACCATCCTTGAAATGGTGAAACCGGTTTGAATCTCGCAACAAAATTTCCCTCCCGGTTGTCTTGGACATGAACTTCCCCATCTCATGACAATCCCCACATACTCTTAGATTCTTGGTTACTCTAACAGTCCTCCCCTGGAGGCAAATTTAATATTCCAAAGGCCATGGGTAACTTCTCACTGTGTCCACATAGAAGCACTTCTGCCTATCATCTGCACTAATCAATGAATACCTCATCTTATTAGAGTAACCTTCCCTATTCATTTTCATTCTCAATTTTCTCAGCAATGAGTCTATCCTTTTGGCCTGGGGGTGTGAAGTATCCCCAGCAACAAAGTTATTAAACTTTCCTTGGACCTCTATCCAACTACAGCCTTGATCCTTTTTCAATCCACACTTACTTATCCTTCTTTGTAACTTTTTCACTTCTTCCCACTTTTTGGCCTTTGCATAGACATTCGCTAGAAGAACATAATACCTTGTCTTCTCTGGCTCAAGCTCAAAAATATGCTCTGGCACTTTTTCTGCTAGCTCCACATCATGATGTATCCTGCACCCAGAAAGCAAGGCACCCCAAATTGCAGCATCTGGTTTAATTGGCATTGTTTCAATGAACTTGTACGTCCTGGATAGATTTCCAGAGCGGATAAGGAGATCCACCATATACGCATAGTGTTCTAACTTGGGCTCGATGTTGCATTCGCTTCTCGTGGAATCAAAGAATTTCCATCCCTCTCTCAGAAATTCAGAATGAGTGCAAGCATAAAGGATGGAAGTGAAGGAGGACTCTTCAGGCTCAATACCTGCAATCCTAATCTTATCAAATGTGGAAATTGCTTCCTTTCCAAACCCATGCATGCCATATCCAGCTATCATAACAGTCCACAATCATATCCTTATTAGGAATCATATCAAACAGTTGCTGTGCAAGAAACCCACATTTCACGTACATATCAACAAGTGCACAGGCTACATGTAAATCTGAAAAGTACCCTTTTCTCAATATGTGCCCATGTATCTCTCTGCCTTTCTCCAGAGCTGCTAAGCCTGCACAAGCTGGAAGGACACAAGCCATTGTAATGTCATCAGGCTTCGATTGTTTCTGCATGTCCAGAAACAGCTCTAGAGTTTCATTGGGAAGTGAGTTTTGTGAATAACCTCCAATCATCGTATTCCATGAGACAATGCTCTTGAGTTGAAGTTGAGAGAAAATTAAATTAGCTTCTTCCATGCTTCCACATTTTGCATACATATTCATGAGAGATTAGAGACAGGCAAACTTGATCCCATGTTGTTCTTTTTAATGTAATTGTGTACCTCCCTTCCTTTATCCAAGGAGTTGCTACAAGCACAAGCATGAACAACGCTTGTGACAGCATAAATATCTGGGCTAAGACCTTTGCTTTGCATTTTGTCAAATAATCTAAGAGCCTCATCATGTAGACCTTCTCGAACATGAGCAGCTATGATTGAAGTCCAAGAAACTATAGTTGTTTCACCCATCTTCACAAAAACTTCATTTGCACCATTTAATTTACCACATTTAGAATACATGTCTAGTAAGGTGTTGTTAAACATGGCATCCCCACTAAAACCAACTTTCACTCCATAAGCATGAAGAATTCTACCCAATGTAAGGTTGCCAACATTTGCACAAGTCACAAGAACGTTAACCACGGTGACCGAATCCACATCGACCCCCAAATTTAGCATCTGGATGAAAACTCAAGTCCATTTCTGGAAAACCCATTCATAACACACCCACTAATCATGGAATTCCAGGAAACAACATCTCTGTCACTCAATTCATCAAACAAAATGCGTGCACTCTCAGCTTCACCACATTTAAAATAAGCTGCAATTAGAGAGTTAACAACAGCATTATAAGAACCAAAACCCAGTTTTAAAACATACCCATGAACCCTTTTACACTCCATCACCTTTGCCAATGCAGCAAAACACTTCAAGATACAAGTAAATGTATAAGAATCCCCTCTAACTCCCAACTTCTGCAATTTCTCAAAAAGACCCACAGTTTCCCTGTAATTACCAATCTTTGCATATTCAGACATCAAAAGATTCCAGAGGAAAACCTTATCATTGAGGATCCCATCAAATATTCGTCTCCCTTTAATCAAATCACCACAATTCACATACATAAAGACTAGTTTTGCCCCCAAAACCTCATCAATTGCCATGCCATCGGAAGTGATAATGGAATGAACCCTCTTTCCATCTTCCAAAGACTTACGCTGAGTACAGAGCTGCAACACAAAACAGTAAGTATTCAACTCAAGTTCAGACTTTTGTGACCTTGTGATAGCAATAGCTGCACCACAGGAGACATAGCAACTACCAGACCAATAAGAAACCGCACTAAGCCCACTTACCTGAATGACTATGCATAAGAGGGGACAGCATTTGTGCTCACCATTCTGTTAGGGGACAGCCATAGTGCTCCCTCAATTCTGTTACAACAGAATTGTTATAGTTTGTTAAGTACCAATAGCAATGTAAGCCTATAAACATCAAGCAATGAATGAGAAGAAGGCAGAGAAGAATTATCAAATATATGTTAGTGTAGTTAGCATAGTGTAGCTTAGCCTTTGTCCCTAACACCATGAGAGCAATTCCATGGCGTTTCTTAGATCACCCATTTCGCAGAACTTGCAAATCTTTGTATTTTTGTCCGCGATTACGTTATTGTGGGTGGTCTCGGACAAAGTCGCAGAGACACCAACACTGCTACCGCAAGAAAGGTCCAAATTCGAAGGTGACAGACATGTTGTCCTAGATTGTCTGAAGAAGATGAAACAATTCGGATTTTGCATAGTTTGATTTGTTCCTATGACAATGATATGTTGGATAAGTGCTCAACGTTGCTATGCTTTTCGACACGGTTAGCGTTGCCCTCTCTGTCTTCGTCTTCAAACAACATTGATGCCACTATACATACCTACACCAAAAAAAAATAAAAAATTAGGCCTCGTTTTCGTTCTAATCTTCTAAGTTCCCACGTGTCCTTATGTTAAGGATGTTTGACATTATTGTTTGCATAAAATGCAAAAAATACTTCCGTTGCCGGGACTTGAACCCGGGTCTCTCGGGTGAGAGCCGAGTATCCTAACCAACTAGACTACAACGGATTGTTGATACAATAAAATTTATATTACTTAATTATATTCATCAATAACTCACTACGCACATATGGTGAGCTCCTGTGAATTTTTTAAAGAATTACAGTTGAACTTGAAGTATTCGTCTCCATGCTCTCAATTTTTAAAAAAATTCCCGTGCCCAAACCTATATTATATGCATGGGTAATATTAACTTCGATACCCCTGTGCCTTTTCAGATTAGATAACTAAATGCCCGTATCCGTATTTTATAAAACATGACTAAAATTCAAATTATATTCAAAGATATTTCACCAAACATAATCTTTTAGTAAAATGAGGAATATGATCAAATCAGTGACAAACCTAAAACCTTCCGAATATAATTTGCCCCACAAGGATTTTATTTCATTAATATTATATGTATGTATTATGTGTATGTCATACCCCCAACAAGTTTACATGTGTATTTAATCCATAGGTTAAATTTTTTTATCACGAATAAATTTTGCCCCACATATATGTAACTTCAAAATTAAGGCAAGCGTTCGGGAGCATATAGCTTTTGACAAGCCCAATTTTACTTAGGTTAGAAGCTAGAACATTTGCAAACAAAAAGAAGGCAATAGAAACACATCGATAACAAATGACATTGGATTCTTTGAACTTTAGACTAGCAGACAAGTCAACAGAGATTAGAAAAAAGTGAAAAAACGAAAAAGGGAGAAGGAAAATCAAGGAGAGGCTCTTTTTGTTTGATTGTTTTACAGCGAATAATGTGCTGTTTCTAAGTTCTAATATAACATTTATGCTTTTGGGAAACAGTAAATTATCTTCTTTGCTTTACTCCTTTATAAAATGGATCCCGCTGTTATATATATCTCAGTACACCACACGCACTCCAATTAAAAGAATGCAACTAGGAAACAATTTGATCGCAACTTGCCAAGTTGGTAAGTTTCTTTACAACCAAATTTCAAGGCTTCAGGGAACTACATACCCAGAGAAATGTGAAGTTGGTCATGGTTAAGCATTACCACCCCTTCAGAAAAAGAATATGCAAGGAGCCAATGATGCACTCATCATTTAGGCAGGGATAAAGATTTGAAGGGAAGAATAGTATTTGACTCCTCCACTAGAACATATTTACCCTGAAGAACCATGGTAGAACAAAAGCTATTACCAGGCATGCCATTAAGAAGTTACAAAATGGTTGTCCGCGCCAGCATCCACCAAACCTTCTGGATGAGGTATTATCACTGTCCATGAATCTAGTATCATTCCACTCTTCAATAAATCCATTATCCGTAACATCCGAAACATTTTTTGCAGTCTCACCACATATTTCACACAACCTGTGATCATGAAAGGTAACATAGAGCAAAAGGAACCTCAGGATTACTGAACTAAAAAACTAGTTTGAATGTGAAACAAGATTGACCATGCTTGGTGATAACATTCTTATAACCATGTAAATGTTTAAAAAAAACACATGTAAAGTCTTCTCTCTCAGCTTAATAAACAAGAAAGGTTTTCAAATTACAAAAAGTACTCATAGAGCTTCCCCCACAAGTACATAGGATGTGAATGGAAAAAAAATTACTGGTAGAGCTTCCCCCACCCCCATCCAACAGCTTTCAAATTCTTAAGGGTCCTAAGATGAAAAAAGTACAAACATGAGAGTAATTTCAAACACAAATTAGAATTCAAATGACCAAAAAACAATGGTATTCCCAGACCATTCTTCACCAGGAACAGTATAATTGTGAACCACAAAAATTTGAATTTAGCATACATATGAACCATCATATCATAATTTGAATTTTGATGTAAACAATATCAAAACAGCGACTGAGACTCTGACAAGGCTCTAAATTGAAGCAAGTTGAGAGAGAGCTTCTCATATTATTTCATATATTCATATATTATACACTAAACTAATGCTTGATGTCATTATTTGGAATTTTGGATGTCAATTAACCTCAGTTCACAACCACTAGAAACCAGGCCATTTGCTAATACCTCAGAAGGAAAACCAACAAGGTGTCTGGATGCATTTGCCCAACTCACCCCTCATTGAAGTCTATTACCAATAGAAACTCCATGTGTCAGGGCGCATAACAATGATATCAATTCTCCAGTTAGAGATGTACCAGTAAAAATTGAAACAGCTATGAGCTGCATACATTAACCAACTGACTAATGATAAACAATGAAGACAATTTCAAAAGTTCATCCTCAAATTTACAAATATTTTGGAGTTATGAGTTTAATATTGATGAGATAATAATAGCAATAGAATTGCAATTTAGAATTTCCTATTGATGATAACGAAATTTAATAATGACAATAGTAACGCTAATGCTATATGCATAACAGCATAAGTATGCAGCAGAACTTCAAAGATTTCACAAGACAAGAAATAAAAGAAAAAATCTACCTATTAAGCAAAAGAAAAAAAACAACCAACTATTATCAGGAAAGAAATAAATGTTACAAATTATTAAAATAATGCACAGCCCAAGATGATTTCTTTTTCAGAAATTCTGAAATTGTGCCAAATGGGATTACTAAATACTAATACTAATTAATCAGAAACATAGAAATCCTCAGGGCATGTTCAATGTTGCAGGCATTAACAAAAAAGTTCAAGAAAAACTAAACAAAATGTTGATCTACATACTAGAAATAAACAAGTATTAGCAAAAGCAACAGTTACCTGTTTCCTTTAAGCTTGAACCATGCCTCTGCACAATGACTATGCACAATCCCTAGCTCATCTTTACATGCACAACCGAGCTGAATCAAATCTGTATTAGTAGTAGCACTACTTGCAGTGCCAACATCTGCTGCTTCCAATGGTTGCCCAGAGGCCAGATGGCAAATCCTACAAATCATTTCACCTTCCAAATTCTCACTAAACCCATCACAGCTGTGACAGTTTATATCAATCACACATGAATTTTTATCTGTCTCAGACACCCCATTTGTGACTTTCATGGACACCTTGTTCAACCCTGATTCATTAGGTTTTGCTTCCAATTTCCTATTATCTCCATTGACACACTCAATCTGAGTAGAAGGATCTACTACAACACAAGTCTCGGGTACTTCCCAACTAACCAAATTTCTTGAACTATAACTAGTTCCTTGATCAACCCCATGCAATGTATCATTAATTTCTTGTGGGTCACCCATGTTCTGATCATTAACTTCTTGAGACCCCTCCTTTAGCTCCCTATTCAATCGAAGATCATTGCACATCTCTTCTGAAGTCCCATCTTCCCCACTTACATTAACTCCTTCACCCAAGCTATGTCCACCTCCTGCATCAATTGCATTTCCTTCAACCAATTGGTTAAAATCCTCATCCACCCTTTCATCGACATGATCCAAAATCTCACCACTGCCTTTGCTTTTTGCCTGATCCATAACCCCAATATCAAATTCTTCCACTCAGTATTTCAAAACCTGAAGAAATTTGGAAAAGAAATTCCTGACAATACATAACGCATTCCTCCCACAGTGATAAACCCAACAAAAAAAAAGCAAAAAAAAAAAAAAACTTATGTTCTTTACAGAGGATGAACAATGTGACCAAATAAAAGGCGGAAAATACATATCTTTCAACAATCCCTTTTCATGTTTTGAGACATAACCTTCAGATATTGTTACAAAAACATAAACACACGCAAACAAAAAGGTAAAAAATGAAACTTGGATTACCACCAATAGGATGTTTCACCCGAATCAGACACGAAGAGGAGGATTTACCTCCAACGTTAGATTTTAGAATAAAAAATGAAACTGGGCATGTTTGAATCCAAGCACAGCGCCTTAAAAGCTCTGGACTTTGCCTTTGGTTGTGGGTGTAGTTGGAAGAATGGACAAAATTGTGATTATTTATATGTATGAAAAGGAGTAGCAGCGTTAGGTAAGGAAAGTAACTGGGAAAATGGTAAGAAAATTGAAAAAAGAGATTGAGTGCATTTGAATCATTTGATGGAATGGATTAATGTGTAAAGCAAAGGATAAGAAATTGAGGTTTTTGTCTTTATTCCATGATTTTTCCTTAAACCCTTTTACTTTTACTACATGTTTTAATGGACTTTGATAAAATTATTTTTACCATGATATTATTTTTTCACTGAAAACCAAACATACACACAATCACTCATAAGTTTAGAAAATATTGAAAATAATACTTATTGTTATTATTATTATTTAACAACAAAAGGCAAAAAAATATTAAAAAACACTTAAGCACAAGATGTGACAAGTGCAATTGTAAAGTGGCATGCTTTCTATATAATTACATTACCAAATCCATGCCAATACATTATTATTATTATTATTATTATTATTATTATTATTATTTAAACATTAAGTCTTTGCAATTTTTCAGTAAAAAAAATTCTTAGTAATTGTTAAGATTGATTTTAATAATTAAAATAGAAAAAATAATAGAAATGTTATACTGTTACATTTTCAATGTAATAAATATTTTTATGATAAAATTAACTATGAAAACTAACGTTAACAAAATTAAAAAAAAGGATAACTACTAATAAATCAAAAGAATTTATTTATCAATTTATAATATTAATTATAATTTAATGCCAGTTATCTGAAAAAAAGGCCAGTTTAAATGAAGGAATACAAGGAGTGCTTAAAATATCTTGTATTAAAGATTCATCATTTTGCGTTTTCACAGTCAAATTCTATAAAAATGTGACCGTGTGTGAAACAATTAAAATATAATGTTGGTATAACTAATTAATTAATTAAAAATCAATAAATTTACTATACACCACAATTTATGATTTGATATAAATATAAAATACATTTTTCATTCTTAATGAATAAATTATTTACTCATAAAATATTATTTTTTTAAAATTAAGATGTCTATTTTTTAATAAAATATATGTTTACATGTCTTATATCTTATATCAAGTAGATTCATAAAATATTAAAACTTTTATACAAATATATTAATAGTATAAAAGAATTTTACACTCTCATCTAATTTATAATATGAGATCTAACTTATGTTGATCTAAATTTTCTCCTTTCTCTATTATAAGTATAAAAAAAATGATTTCACGCTTATTAAGAATTGATTAATTTCATTAAATTATATTAATTCTAAAACAAAAGTATTTTTTCCCTAAATTACCTTTCCTTTAAAACTTAATATCAAGCATAACAAATATCTCTAATTGTATTAAATTAAATAAAGGATATTTTGAAGATAATCTTATTAAATAATATAAAGTTATTAGTTAATTTTTGCTTATATTTGAGGAAAAAAATAAGTTTATTGCTTATAATAAAAACAATAAGTAGGTTTAAAAAGATTTTGATCCTTGGAAATCCACTCAAATTCAGAAGATGCTATTCATATGGTTAAAGGCCTAAAGGATCTTCATGTTAGTGATAAGTGTATTGTGGATGCGATTAAGGCAAGCATTGTGCCTCTTATGAGTGTCCAATTTGTTCATGTGTTTAGAGATTGTATTAAGGTGGCTGACCATTTTGCTAAGTATGGTCTGTCCTTAAATCATGGTTTAGTTTTCTTAGTGGAGGTACCCTTGTTTGTGGTATCTACTATCCAAGCTGAGTTTCAAAGCTGGGTGTAACTGTTCTGTTTGTTATTGTTATTCGGGCGTTTGACCCTTTAATCAGCACAAAAAAAAAAGGTTAAAAAAAATTAAGTCTATCTAGCTGGCTCAATTGGCCTATTGGGATAGGCTTAGCTCCTAAAATTTAGACCAGAAAAGTTTAGTTTAATTGACCCAATCATTCAATTAACCATTTTAATTTTATTTTTAAAAAATCTATATATATTTTAGGATTTTATAAAATTATTTAATCTTATTTTTTGTTTATTTGTAATTAACCCGATAGCCTAACATAAGACTAAGTTTGGACAACAAAATTTGCAGTAAGAAAAAAATTTAGCCAAATTCAACAATTTAACATTCTCTCCTGACGAGTCTGGAAAGACTGATTTACCAAATATATTAATTAATTTAGATATATTTCAATCGCATTCAGTAACTTAAATTCAACTATATAAAAAATAGTTATACTTATATCAAACTCTAAATTGAACAAATATTAAATCTAACAAACAAAATGGAATTCTATGAAGAGATAAGTAAAGCCTACTACTAATTTGATTTGCTCAGTTCTCGAGAACATTTTATCATATGAATTGGAACAATCAAAAGATAAGATGTAGGAGTACTCTTTTATTAACAAACCGGAAGTGTGCCTCGTATTAAAAAAAACAGCTCTAGAGCACCGAAACCATGTGATATCTGACAACATCATTTAGTCAATTAATAAGAAATAGAAGAATGATTAAAGTTGTGTTCATGGTACAATTAGTTGATGAAATACTGTTTTTTTTTTAAGATGGAACTCTTGTAACCATAATTTTTCTTCTATCACGTGAAAAATTGTCAGTTGTACGTGATTAACTATGATTTGAGTGTTAGTAAAAAGGAACACAAACCATGTATGAAGGGTAGAAAATAACAAATTAAAGAACATATTCCCCTTAGGCTTTAGCCTGCTATTTCTTGCTCACATGGTTTTGATAAACTGGTATTTGCATTAACAAATGCATATTAGTAGAAGCCAAGAATCAAGTTAGTTTCAAGAAATCCGTTCCTGAGCAAACGGACAAAATTAAGTATCTCTATTTTAACAAAAATACCTTAACCACTTTGCCAAAGTAGAGAATCTTGAGCAAAAAATTGACAGTATTTTTACTTTATATATATATATATATATATAAGAGGACTTACTTACACTTGCGAATAATTAAATATTTTTCAAATTAGGAGTTTTTGTAATTTACTACATTCCACTTAGACAAAAAGGCACAGGGAAAAAATCTAGTGGCATGGTCATAATCCTTTTCTCCTTAATTAGTTAATTTAGTTTGTCTTAAATCATGGTGCTCCCATAAACGGGATAAATAGTATACGTATTTCTGTTAATTATTTATTACAAAGAAAGATCGGGTGATTAGTTATGATCATCCATTTTCATTCCTGTTGTATACGGAGGCAAAAAGAGGAAAGAGATAAAAAGAGCTGAGTTCTGGAATAGGGGAGCTGAAGATTCTTAAAATACTTCACTGCAGTTATAAAAAAAATATTGACTTATAGAAAATAATGAATGATTAAGATTTAAAAAAAACGATTTAACATATTTTTATATTAAAAAATGATGTGACATTTTACGAAGAAAGGGGGCGTCGAAAATCATGGGAAAAAACAAAAAAGTTTTTATAAACCAGCTCCCCAGGTGCATGTTGATTGACGAATGTTTCCTTAGCAGATTCAAATCGTGAACCAGAGATAACTAACAAGTAAAGTCGTCAATAGAGTGATTTTAGGACGAAAATATATTAATTATAATTAATTAAAAAACATTAAAATGAGGGTTAATTAAGTTTTTAATTCCTAAATTTTTTAAATTTTGATTTTTAATTCACAAACTTGTATTTGATTCATCAAGGTCCTTAAACTTAAAAAAATTAATTTTTAATCCCTAAATAAAAATTTTGAATTCATTATTTTTATTTATTTAATGAAATTTTAAGGATTAAAATCTGATTTTTTTCAAAAGTTTTAGGGATTTAAAAACTTAATGAACAAAGTTAAGAGACATTGGCCTGTCTTTAAAGACTAAAAACTTTAATAAAAAAGAGTTAAGAGACATTAACCAATTAAACAAAAATTTATGAATTAAAAACATAATTTTAAAAAATTTAGAAATTAAAAACTTAGTTAATCTTTAAAATAATAATTAAAAAATGATAAAGTGTTTGTTAAAAGTTTTGAATTTTTAATTGATTGTAGTACTTTAGTGAATACAATATATATATATATATATATATATATATATATATATATATATATATATATATATATATTATACATAGATGTATGAAACTCGTACTTACTTTGCGACAAATAGAACCTATGTATGTGTTTGATTTGAGGAGAAATTGATTCTAAATTTATACTAAATTTTATTTTTCAACTTATTTTATAATAAAATATTGAGACATAAACCACATTACTTTAAAATTAATTCCATTCAAAATGAATTTTACCGGCATACATCTAACCTAAACACACGGCAATAAGAGTGGATATGTCTTTTTCGTTTGCAGCTGTTGGCTTGATTGAGATTTCAAAGTTGAAACCAAGTGCTGGCAGGGGCCTTTGCTAGTTGATATGAATGCTCACAAGTCACGACCACTAATCTCATTCCCACTATGCATTAGTCTTAATTTGACAACCATCTTCAGATAACGGAATTTCATTTAATTTTCTGTGGAATGAAATCATTCGTTGAATTAAGGCAGAAGTTTACAGTAGAGAATACATGACATGCTGCTCATTCTTCAAATACAGAAGAAAACACCCTGTATTTACATATTCGGGGTCATTAGGTCATGTAAGCAATATAGTACATTTTTAACTCCTCATTCCTAATTAATCCCTCGGCCTTGGGTTGGTAAAAACGAAACTACGTTTACGTAAATAGTCTAATTGAATATTTACTTAATAATTTTATTTTATACTACAACTAATGCCATAAGTTTCATCAAGGTAAATTATTTTTTTTTTAAAAAGTGTTCACATTCTAACATGTTTTAGAGATTTTCCTTTTGTTACTCGCTGATTTGTCGGTTATTATCTTTCCATAATAATAAAAAATGACCATGACCCATGGCCATCACTTAACCAACTTTTTCTTCATCTATCATTATATAAGACATCTTATGTTAGATATACATCTGAATTTCATTATTCACCTATTACAAGATTTGACTTTGACATTGAAGTGTTTGCACAGGTGAACGCAAGTCTCATTATTCACTAGGAACCGCCATTGCCACCGCCAGAGCCGTATGCTCCGTCCATCGTGTTTGTATCTTTCCAAACAATTGGCGATAGAACTTGAACCTCTAAGTCTAACATACTAAGTAGTCCTTAGAAAACCTTAATAAATCATTTTTGCATGACCTAAGGTGATCAAAGGAAGACACTCTATTTATTTAAATATGATTGGTCCCTAGGTCAAGGATCCAATCGTCCTAGACGATTCCTTCCTTCAAGCATTGAGCCTACAATAAAAAAATATATTAAAACAAACTAAATAAATTGCAAGAATTATAATTTTTTTCACAACCAGCTAAATTTCTTCTTACTCAACAAAGAAAATGCTACTAAATAATTTGCTGATAAAAGAAACCTTGCAGCTGGCTTGGGACAAAAGTAGGGGCTTTTGCAACTCAATTTAGTTATCTTATTCATCAAAAAATCACCCGAAGCAAACTAATAAAATGTGATTTAGTTTGGTTCGATTTTCATTTAAAATAAAATTTAAATCAAACTAAATTAATATTTTACCGTTTGGTTCAATTTGATTTTTGTGATTTTTACTAAAATATTATTTCATTAAAGTCTATATACTTTATTTTCATCTTTTAAATTAAATTACATTAAAAAATTACTAATAATAATTTATGAAACTTATTAATGTTAATCCTTCTACAATAAATTTTTTCTAAACTTTCATCTATTATAGACCAAACATATCTTTCAAGAATCGTTGAAAAAGAAAAATGATAAACATTATATAAGTTTCATATATATATATATATATATATATATATATATATATATATAACACTACAAAATATTATAAAACTCAAATAATATACACATAAAATATATAACATTAAAGAAATATAAGTATTATAGTTTGGTTCGATTTCAAAAACACAAATCGAACCAAATTGATCAGTTTTTGAAAAATATCATCCACACAAATCCAAAACAAATCAATTTATTTGGATTTTCAGTTTTATTTTAAATCAATTTAAATCCGAACGTCTCTATACATAATGACAAAAATAAATATGGGACCACACAATATTTGTTCTCAGCAAAGCGAGAAAAAAAGCGTAGAAGGAGAGAAAAGGGGACGTTTTTTCAATGTCCGGTCAAACCGTCACCCTATCAAGTGGAGACTGACCACAAAAACAAAATAGGACGCAGGAAAAAAAATGAAGCGGTATTATTAGAAAATAATACCTCATTGACCCATGAAAATGCTTGCGAAGGGGTAATACCGTAAAATTCTAATTCCTTTCTACCATTATATGGCTTAGCTAGATTTTCTTACTTTGTACCATCATGTCATGTGCAAAACGTACCGTGCAAACATCAACACGTGAGAGACAAAATTCCTGACGCCCAAAGTGGAATTAACTTGCTAGGTTATTTTTCTAAAAGAAAAAATTAGTAAATAATAATCGATTCATAATCTAACAAATCTTCTCTGAAAAAGAAAATCTAACAAATCTTCATAACTGACAATATTCAGAGTTGTAATATTTCATACAACAAGATCAATCAATTTTTGGAGGCTATGTGTACGTAAGATGATAGTATTTATCATCGACAACAAACTAATTAATCATGTCCACAGGCTCAAATTGGTTCAGAAGCAATAGTGCACTGACACGCTCAAAAGGACAAATCTACGCATAGATCCCCCATGTAACATGAAAATTGAAAAAGTCCGAGCAATATAATAGACTCAATGGAGACAAGTGTTTGAACAAATTTAACTTGAAATAGGACTACATGGTCAACTAGACAACTCGTAATAGGATCATGTTGTTCAACAATCAACATCGTAAAACTTAAACGTAACTATGAATATCACACTAACGATGTTAAGCTTATTATTTTTTTGGTTCATAGAGCAACCTCTAAACATGGTTTCATCAAGACAAAGAGTAACACCTTCAAGAACATCGAATCCTTCTTACATTTTTGCTTCCATCTTCATTCCTGAGAGGAGACGAAGATTTGAACGTATAAAAATCACACTCTTATCCTGTGTTTGAATGGATACTTTTAACTGAATAATTCATTTTAGATGAGACATTGAATATCTATCATTTTAAATTTAGTATTTGGATAACAATTTAAAAAAAAATTAAATATCTATGATTTTAACAGAGAATTTTAATTAACAGAAAATGAATAATTTGAAATTCTCTTAAAAATTAAAGAATTTCAATTCCTCCACACACTCACTCCTCGCTCTCGATCTTTCCTCTCAAGAGACATTGTTCACTCCACTCGAGCCACACATTCTCAACCCACCCACTCTCGTTTTGCCTTAGCTCACCAAAACGAAAATCGTCGCCGACGACAATGGCTTTACTCTTCTCGCACGCAACAGCAACATCATGAATGTGAGTGTTGAGCTGGTTGGGGCCATCGGTGTGGCTGGTTTCAGAGGAAACGGAAGTGGAACCGACGGTGGCGGTGGCAGTGGCTCTACACTTGCGCTTCTTTTTCTGGTGAGGAAATGAAGGTTTGGGTTGCGGTGGTTCCTCTGGCGCGCCCCTGTGTCTCATCTTATATTGAGAAATGCAAAAGATCTCTGCAATTAAATGCCTTGAGAGAGATCTGTCTCTCTTTCTCTACCTGGTCATGTCTGTGTATGTTTAATTTGTACAAAAAGGGAAAACTCTCTTCGTCTGCATATTTATATATCATTTACTGGTAATAATTAAACTAATCAAGGCTAAATCCATGATTTACATCTTGAAAACTAAAAACTTTTTTAACACACTGTCACATGTTACTTGTGGCTTTTTCTAACAATCTAATCAAGGCTAAATTGAATTACTTTAACTAAACAAGGAAATTAAAATACAAGAAATTGAATTGCTTCATCCAAACAAAATGTTTACAAAATGAAAGGAATTTAAATCAAGGCAATTAAAATGTTGTATATTTGAATTTCTTAGAAATTTTTAAACCCTCCATCCAAACATAGGGTTAGGGTTGAACCTATTTCCTTTTCATGGAATGGTTAGAAGATGTTTGGGAATTGTAGCACCATACATGATCCACCATAAATACTGGACGTACATACCCAAAGAGTACCTAGGTGTACCCATATTGAGTACTTAATTTAATTTTTGAAAAATAAGTATGGTATGCACCCATGGATACCCAACATGTACTGGGTACAGTATGTCCTGTACCCAGTTACTAGTACATACCCGGTACGTGTATGGCTCTAATTTTGGAGTACCCGTGCTATATAGATGCTGGCTGGAGTGATGGATCAACTGCAGCAATCCAGAACCCAAGTCTTGGTCCTAGTCAGGCACAGTGTAAGCAACAGAATTACACTGCAACGTATAATTACTTGTTTAGACAATAGGATGGTAACCCTCTTTTACTCATCTCCATTAGATTACACTTTGCTGAGCTTAACATCATGTTCCAGAAATCCAGTCAAATGGGCATGTTGTATCCCTATCTGCCGCTTCACATGGTCAGGTATCAACTTGTCAATGAGCTCTGGAGATGCTCCAGATAACTGTAAACATAGAACATAAACATGTAATAGACCCTAAACAAGGTACTTACTGAATATCAGATCATGGATATATTCATAATGAAGCTGTATCAAGAATCTTGATCATAAAATCGTATTGTAGGGCATTTAGATTTTTGTAACCTTCATTCATAGCTAAGAAGATGATGCAGCCACACTCACCTCTTGTTTAAAGTTGAATAGAGGGGGAAATGGACGACCATCTGGCAAGTGAGCATTGGGTTCACGGAGTTCATCAAAGAATGGGTGTGCACATGCTTCTAGCTGCATAACAAAGAAAATCCTCCTCAAACTGCTATGCTAGTTAATATATATAACAGTCACTAACTGATAACATTCAGAACAAATATACTGGCACGTTGAAGAAAGATTAAATGATTTGCACACAGACAAATAAATCAAAATTGCAGTAATCACACTCACTGCGGTACATCGAAGACTAGGGGAATACTGCAGAAGGCGGGAAGCAAGATCTATTGCTTCTGGAGGCATTTTTTCATGGAATATCTACACTCAAAATTTTTAAGGTTTAGAATGTCCGAGGTTCTTTAATACACTCAACTTTGATAATCTGAAAAACAAAAGTGGCAGAAGAGAGCAAAAAAAATGCAACCCTTGTGCCATGGATGTGCTCTAACCTGTGGAAACTTGAAATCATTGTAGGTTGGATTCGTACAAGAAACTTCCTCCTGAGCAGGTGTGCCAAGAACCTGAAATACAGATTTTATTGAGCTGATTTCTTATGACAAGAGTGATATGCTCTTAGAAACCTAACATGTGGTAACACCAATTGCACCTTGATAATCTCAACAAGCTGGTCCAGTGCATTTTCGCCAGGAAATAAGGGCTTTAAAAAAATTCCATTTGTGTGTCAGATGGCACTAGGCAGTAAATTGTTATTTAATATGAGACTATTTACACCATTTTAATAACAAAAGAAAAGCAATAACATAAACCTGGCCCAAAAGCAGCTCAGCAAGGACACAGCCAGCTGACCAAATATCAATTGAAGTAGTATACTCAGTGGCACCAAACATAAGTTCTGGTGCCCGGTAGAAAAGTGAACATATATGTGATATATTAGCTTCACCTTTGACCTGATCACACAAAAATCCCAAGTAAACAAGAAATGTCAATAGGAAAAACACGGAAAAATATGATCCTCGATATTGTAATAGGAGTCACAATGCAAAAGCTCATAAACACATAATTTTAATGTATATAAATCATACAGAAACCTCCAAAACACACAACAATGGATGGATTACCCAAAAGGCCCTAAACAAAGCAATATCAAAAACCAAAACTGCCTGGTCTACCAAAACACCAAAACAGAATCATATAAAAAAATTACAATGTAACAAGATAAAATGTTGAAACACACACACGCACACATATGATGATGCACACAAAAAAAGTGTGTGTACTGAGAATGAAATCAACATACCAGCACTTTTGCACTTCCAAAATCACATATCTTAACCTGGTGTGTAAGAGGGTCAACCTAGAGAATACACAAAATGACATCAGAGCAGGAAATAGTTCCTACTATTCGGAAAGAAAGTCCTAATAATAATTTCCATTCAGCAAGAGCATATAAGCAAACCAGTATATTTTGAGGCTTCAAATCTCTGTGGCAAACTCCAGGAACAGTGTGGATATAAGCCAGCCCCCTGAAAATCTATATGTGCACCACAGACCTGTATCAGGATGTGAAAAGATAAAAACAGAACCTTCTCAATCACCCGAAACTTTGAGGCATACCTGGTGCATGTAAAGTTTTACATAAATAAGTGGCATGCTCTGATTAGTATTACTATAGAACTTTGAGACTCGATACATAGACTCTGGAACATATTCCATCACCAAATTAAGAAAAAGTTCATCTGCACTTGTAGTGGAAAAGAAACGATGCTTCAGAGAGATCACATTTGGATGATCCATCAAGCGCATTAACTGTAGCTCACGATTCTTATATCTTTTGTCCAGTAAAACCTTCTTAATGGCCACTGGCTCGCCAGTTTCCAAGCATTTAGCCTAAGATGAAAAATTATCAGCATGTGTCAAAATATAGGGAGATGGTAACAGCTATGAATATAAATATTGTCTTACCAGGAAGACAATTCCAAATGACCCAGTCCCCACAATGCATTCTGCCATGTAACTTTTAGTCTAAAAGAATCATCAACATAAACATCAAATTTTCAAAGATTTAGCATGGATCAGAAGTGAAATCATCTAAATCCCATAGCATTTAAAAATCGAAGTTACATTTTTAACAAACTCGGTATCTGAAAAAAAAAATCTTAATAGCTCTTTACTGGAAAAATGGGTTTAACAAAAAAAGGTACCTGTTTGGGCTTCCCATTTTTTCCTCCAACTGTAGTGGATATGATGTGACCATTCAGAGAATCATTCCCATTGACAGCGGAATTGGATATCTGTCAAATTGCCACAATTATTAACAAGATATAAGGAAAACTACAATTTCAAATGTTTTTGCATATCATTTCAAAATCATTTGATGTCTCAAAGAAGGTAAAGTTGGAAAAATATAGCTATCAAAAACACAATAACACACTCACTAGTCAGTAAACAGACTGACCAGCAGGTTACAGAGTGCTAACCAGATCATATTGCAATTCAGTTATTCAAAATCTAATCTCCATAGAAGATGTTGCATAAAGAAAGAAAAAGGTAGGTCCACAGCATAAGGATTATATTAGATTACAGATATTACGGAAACATTCGGATAAAACAGGTTGAAGACAAGAAACACAACAGCACTAAGCTTCTAGGACAAACTTCCTGCAACTGTTGAAAGTAAGAGGGAAACACAACCTATTATGCTACTTAAACAACTTAAAACAACATAACACTAACAGCCAGCACCGAAGTAGAGCAACATTGAATATTGAAAAATTTAACCAGAAACTAAAGTAAAAGGGCAATATGGAAATCAAGCTGAATCTAGAAAATAACAAACAAAAGATCATAACAAAAATCAAGACCAAATCATGAAAAATCTTTATCATTACACACCCAGTTCAGAACTTCCCTCCAGGCCACAAATAAATAACTAAATTCAATCTTTTATAAAATAAAAAAACGGATCAAGATGAAACTGAGCTAAAGGGGTCTTCTCATTTAAGCTGAAGGACGAAAATCTTCAGCCAAGGGACCAAATTTCCTACATAAAAGAACCCTAATAGTGCCTTAGCCTGGCCACGTGAGGAAGGGGATAAGGATAAAAGAAGAAAAAGAACAACTATGGATAAACAAAAAGTTCAAGCTAATATAGCTCTTAGTAGCTTTATCATATCTCAAATAACCAAAATTAGAAGCTCTTTTCTTCAGGTGTGACTCAAGTTTCTGTCTTTCTGAGCACCGAAACAATAAACCAATTCAATGAGATTCCAAACATAAATGGGAAACGAACACACGCAAGCACGCACCTTGTGGTTGTGATCTGACATGAGGTGAAGAGGATGTTAATGTTATGGGATTGAATAAAAAAAGTGAACAAAAAGATGAGATTTTGAGGACTTGGCCTTTATAGCTACTGGTGGTAATGTACCTGTCCACCACCCTGCTGCACAAAGTATCTAACTGTTTTCCACCTTTTACAAAAATATCTGCAACAGAGATTCTTCTAGGTTCTTAAAACACAATTTAAGAAGCTCTTTCTTGTGTTTTATTCTTGTTTTCACAAAATGATTTCATGACAAAAAAAAAAGTTTTTTGAATAGATTCTCAAGTTGGATGGCTTTCAAAAAAAGTTATTTAAATTTTTTAAAAGTCCATGTCAAATAAATAAGTGAGATTCAGACTTTAAATGTAGAAAAAAATAGATTTACTTAAGAGAAAGTCTCTCACCAAAAAAGTAAAATAAAAATTAAGACAGTCTAGTTTGACCTACTCCTTTTCTGCTCTTACATAGAAAAAAAAAAAAACCCTATATCCCTGCATTCTTTATTCTCGTCTTTCTTATTTGGTAAACCTTATTTCTTAAAATTGTAAGTATAGGTTATTTTAATATTTTACTTTTAGTAATGATATGAGAATATTCCATCACTTCAAATATTTTATCAAAGCTATTATTTAACCTTTACTAGCTACTATTGTCCTTGAAAGTAATAGTGAAGGAATTCAAACTATTTCTTTATTAAAAATATAACATTAAGTGTTTACTATTTTATTATTATTATTATTGTGAATTCGGACCAATTTAATTGACCAACATAAAATAAGGAATCAAACTATAAATAAATAAAAATAAGATAAGACAAGATAAGGAATAAAGATATATCATTTCCTTTTAAGTAGGAGTCTTATTGTTTATTAAGAATATGGACCAATTTAAGAGATCAAAGTAAAAAGACTAAAAAAAGATAAGGGATAATTTTATCTGTTGCCTTTTTAAGAAATTATGAATCTGATTGCAAGACTGTCAAATTAAAATAACAGATCTGTTACCCAAAAAAAATAACGGCTAAAAAATAATTAAAAATTTTAGATAATCAATATTACATGTTAAATAACTTACCGTAAAAAAAAGAAAAAAAAAACTCATCAGTTATCACTGACAATGGGGCTTTTGCTTCTTTTGCCAAAAGAAAAAGGTTATCACTAAAAATATTTTCTTCATTTTTTAGTAAACCAGATTTTCTTTTTGTAACATTTAAATCCCAGCAATGAAACCGCTCAACTTGTAAGTATAATTTTCAAAGTGAAAAAGAATCGTTAAAATTATTAGATCAATGTTTTGGTTTGATTAACAAAATTTAACCAGTTGAAGAGCATTGCAAAATAAAATCGTGTTTTCGACTAAACCTTAAGCAAATTTTCTCTTTTGACTTTGCCCCTGCAATTTTAATGGGCTTCTCCTCAGTACAGATTTTGTAATTTCTAACTTAGATTTAGGCTTAATCCCCCCTTATCTTTTTGGTCATTTTGATATCATTAATAAATTGGACAAGAATTAACTATATAACAAAGAACCAAGTTAAAGGACTCTTGCTACAGGAAGCCCAACATTGTTGGATATATGGGCCTACAAATTAAAACCATCGTAATAGGTCCATTCAAGAATACAGGAAGGAAGCCCCAATTCAAAACAACACACTATCATAATGGATCACCTGGAGAAGGATCCAGGTATATGGCACTGACGAATTGAGGTCTGAGGGACAAAATACATTAATTTGAAATAATCATTAGAGTCTCGTCCACTTTTTTTTTTTTTTTTTTGCACTGCAAAAAATATTGTTATTATATTATAGGAAATAAAGTTTGTCACAAGGAGTGCCAAACTGATACAACTATTGAGTGAGTGCACACGGCTAGCAATAAATTACAAAGGGACCTTTGTCACTGCACATGCACAAACAAGTTAACAAACCTTCTCATCCCCATACAGATAAATAAAGTTTTTAAATATAAATTTGAATTAAAATTTACTATAATGTGATTTATGTTTGTGTATTTTTTTTATTCAAAAGTATGTTGATAATATACTCTAAATCTTTTTTTTTATTATTATTAACATACTATAAATCTTTTACTTATAAAACTTGTTCATGTAATTATCATTGATTGTTGACTTAATTTCAATCCCCTCCCCTTTTAATCTATAGTAGTTTATCTTAATTTTTATGAGACCAACGTTATGTACAAGTAACACTTCCCATTAAACATATTACATGTATTATTTATATTCAATTTTTCATAAATCATTATCAATTTATCACATGCAGGCTAATTATATATCCATGGACAATCGTGTTCCTATTTTTACAAATATTGGAATCTTAAAACAAATGTACTCAAATTGCTTACACCTATTTTAACTTGTCTTGTATCCTGATCAAAACATCCTTGATTTCAATCCCCTCCCCTTTTTTCTCAGAGCTAGAGTCATCGGATTCAACAATGTAGCAGTGGCCACTTCCAACTTAAAGATAGAGGTCATTGAACTCGCACTTAAAATGATGACGTGACCAAACAGATCTTATCTTTGTGCATCTACTTTATTCGGGACCAGGGGGTTAGCATTTTGATAAGCTTATATAGAAGCTACTCTGTCATATGATACATGAAGGTAGTGAAATTTTTTCAGAATGAGTCAGATTGTGTAGCAATTGGGAAACATATATGTATAAAGCAAAAGGCAAAAGAAATCTAAAACTGAAGTTCACTTTAATCTGTCAGCCAATGGTGTGTCTCTCGTTAAAAAAAAAAAAAAACTCAGACATTAGTATATCTTTTCAAAAGCTGGAATCTTAATTGCTATTGTGATAAAAAATTTAAATGTGATTATATATCTAAAACAATTGTAGAAACTCATCAGTTAGATATGTTCATGAAAAGAAATATTATACTCTGGAAATTCTCTTTTCAGGAATACTATTTTTTTTAAAGAGTTTCATGTATTGTAGGATTGTATTCTTTCAAAAAGGCTTAGCTCTAAGAAGAGTTCTACTCACATCTAGTCTTCAACATATTTAGAAGAAAATTTTTCTTCACGGAAGATACGAAGAAAAAAAAGAAGACTAAATAATACTAATAGCAGGAGAGGGAAATTGTTTCTCTTCTGTACTTTGAAAATCATTGAATAACACTCTCACTCGCCAAAGGGAAAGAAAAATAAAAAAGAAAACAAAGCTAAAAAGAAGAAAAGTAAAGAACACAAGAGTACGAAACGAGGTCACGTCTCAGTAGTACACTGTAACAAGTTTGTTTTCATATATGAAGCACGTCGTACCTTTTCAAACATGCATGTCAAATTGTCAATTCCTTTATGTTTTGTTTGATATTTCTAGATAAATAAATGGGAGAAAATGGAAGGGGAAAAAAAGAAGAAGAGATAATTAAGAGAGGATGTAGAGAAATGGAAGAAACATGAATTAGCCTTTTGTTTGGGTTTGGTTAAAAAAATAGAAAAAAAATACAATTATTTTAAATTAGTTTTATATCCTTTAAATATAATAATAAATAGGTAGATGGATAAAATTGTTTTTAAGCAAAATTTGTTCTCTTCACTTTTAGAGGAATAATTTTTTGGGTCTATGTGAGTTTTCTTTCTCTCTCCTGTGTGTGTGTGTGTGTGTCTCTGTGTGTGTGTGTGTGTAATGTTGACTGCGTATCTGTGTCCAATATTTGCCTGTCCTTAATTAATGTTGACTGCGTATCTCCTATCACAGGCTCCGGTGCTTTCCTTAGCCACACATCTCGCTGTTGGTTTAGCAATTGATTACCACATCCAATATGTTTTAAAAAATGCGTTACAGAATAAATGTATTACTGGAATTTCTCAATGTCAGGTAGTTTCACTTAAATCCCAAAATCCTTCTACAACGTGTTGATTGATATATATTGCCATTAAAAAAAAAAAAGGTGTTGATTGATTACTACATACAAAAATATTACCACCTTGATTATCACTTTAATTGGATTTGTCAATCTGCATTCAAAGATTGAGGCCCCATTTGAAAATAGACAAGCTTGCAATGGGTTTGAGCAGGACGCAAGCGGAGGTGGTGCATGCAGGAAGCGAGTGTATGTGTAGTTGCAGCGCCGCGTGAGGTTTTGGTGAACACCCATGCGATGGTATCCAGAATTGTGCGACGTGTGAGACATTCAAAAATGAAAAGTCAGCCTCTCAATTATGCTAAACAACTAGGCCCCTATCGTTGTAACTCCTTCGACCAATAACCAGCACCACATTCTTTCCATTCCCCACCTCATTGGCAAATCAAGAATGAACCAACCTCATAAAATTTCTACAAATCTTCACTTACATGGTCCCGTCAAGAGCTCAAGACAACAAAGAAAACACGTAACCTGCGAATGGACATGCATTATCAAATAAACCAACCTTGGTTTCTTTAATTTATTCCGTGTACTAAAGGGGACATTCATTCTTAATCCAATCCTAGCTAAAGATAAATAAATCAATTGGTGGGTAAAAACAAAATCAAAAAGTGAAAAATATATGTATTTTTTAAAGTGAAGGGAGCAGATTAAAAAAAAAAGAATAAAATTATGGAAACTCCTGAGTGGGATTCTCTGCTCCTTTGCCTCTCCCCCCCAAAAAAGAGTAAACTACTCTCTCCCTTTGCCCTTCATGATGCTCATCTTTTTGTCCTTTTCCACTTTCCCCCCCCCCCCCCCCCCCAAAAAATGAGTCTATACAGCATAATAATGACAACAACATTAAAATAAAACGTCTTTGACGAGTCAACTCAGGACGAGTTGATTTGGTGGTGGTGATGAGGTCCAATGTCTTTGAGCATACCCAAAACCTGTTGCATTGTGGGCCTCTTCGAAGGGCTCTCCGCCGTACACAAAAACGCGACTCGGAGAGTCTCCACCATCTGACTCAGTACCACCGAGTCACCCCCGAGTCGGAGCCTCTCGTCCAAAACCCTAACGCCGTGCCCCTCCCTCACCGCCTTCCGCGCCGCCGCCACCGCCTCCGCCGTGCTCTCCCTCCCCGTCAGGAGCTCCACCAGCACCGCCCCGAAACAGTACACGTCGTCCTCAGTGCCAGAACTCGGGTTCGGGTCGGATCGCAACCCGAAATCGGCGATCCGAGGCTCGAAGTCGTCGGCGAGGAGAATGTTAGAGGTGACGAGGTGGCCGTGCACCACGGGCTTGGAACGCGCGTGGTGAAGATACGCGAGGCCACGCGCTATGCCCACTGCGATACGGTGTCGTGTGAGCCACCCCATCTTTTCTGGGGATCCATCGTCGACGACGCCGTTTTGAATCTCCCACGTGTCGCCTGTCCAGTCCTCCACGTTGGTGTCTCCAGTTGGAAGCTCGTGTAGCCACCTTCCTAGGTCTCCGTTTCCCATGTATTCGTACAGCACCAGTTTCTCCTTACCTGAAAATTTCACCAAAATATTTCCTAACATTTTCCTAAATAATAATCTTACTTGCAATTTTTTTATTTATTAATACTAAAGTTACTAATATTAATACTTTTATTCTTTAAAAATTACTGCAATGAGAAGAATCTACGTATATTCTCATAATTTATTTTATTTAAGCACCGTTAATCTAAAAGAAATTTGAGAAATCTCTCTCTGTCTCTCTCTCTATATATATATATATGCAATTTTAATAAATTAAAAATTCAAAAAAATATTATAATATCATACTAAAAAATAAAATTAATTGATATGGTTGAATTTTAACTTAATAGTTGAATTAAATATTATTTCACTTTTTTATTTATCATTTCTTAATGTTAGTCAATAAAATATTATAATAATATGGATTTTAAATAGTTATTATGTAAATTGTGTGCATTGTATGTGATAATTTGTAATAGTATTTTTTTAACATTATAATTCCATACATAAAATATGAAAAGTTTAAATAAAAATATGAAGATAATTAAAACTATTTTCTTAAATTAAAAAAAAGTCAATATTTAACAACTAATGTTTGCTAGTAGTACTACACTGGGGGAACATGATTACATGACAACTCCCTTTCCCTTATAAATGATGTAATGTAATGTAATGTTGATTCCTGTGGATAAAAACTAAACTAAAATTGCGCCAGTAATTGAGACGTGGATTCGAACTTAAAATTCAAGTTCAAAGTTGCATTGCATCAGTCAACCGAGACAATGCAGGCTAATTTAAAAAAATACACTGAAGAATATATTTTTCAATAAAAAAACAAGAAAGTTTATGTAAGTACATTACGTTTTTGCCAATTGTGGCCACTAAGAAAATTAAAGCTGGGGGAAGTACACTATGCACGAATTACCACGCACAATCATAACCACTAGCAGCAGCGACGATAGATTTTACTATGCGAGAAAGAAAGGAAGGGTGACACGGCACAAGAACAGACAAAAACATTAGAAAAGGAAAAAATAAATAAAAAACCCGTGAAAGCATTAATGAGAGCAGTGCCACGAAAACCAAAACAGTGTACGGCACGCTTACCTGCAATGCAGTAACCGGAGAGGGGCAGCAAGTTGGGGTGCTTGAGCCTTGCGAGGTCAACATAGGTGGCCACGGAGTCATCATGATCAACGTCTCTGGCGTGTTCCAGGACCTTGATTGCCACGTGGAGCTCCCCGGGCAGCACGGCTCTGTACACGGGCCCACACCTTCCCTCCGCCAGCAGCGAGTCCTTCCCGAAGTGTGACGTGGCAACAATGAGATCCTTGAAGCTCAGATTAATCAACGGCTTCTCGAACATCACTACCGGCGCCGAAGACGGTTCCTTCAGGTCAGCCACCCACGTTGACCCTGATTCGGTCTCGAACGCGAACGGCCCTGATTTCATTATCATCGTCATCGTCATCCCTTGTGGGACCGGCATCGAGATCGCCCACTTGTTCCTCTTGGCGCTCTGCTTCCTCTTCTGAATCACAATGCGGAGTGCCCATATGGACAAGAGAATTAGGACAATTGCTGATGACGCTGCAGCAATCAGCGTTTTGAACTTTCGCTTGTGAGTGATGGCTTCTTCTTGTGTTGAGTTTTTCGTACTGTCGTAGGTGAAGTTGCTGCCAGCGTGGACGAAAGCCGATTTACCGAATCTAGTGAGCCTGTTTACGCTAATTGATGAGGTGAAGTTGTTGAACGAGATGTTGAGGAATTTGAGGGTGGTGAGTGGAGGGAAATCAGAAGGGAAATTACCGGTGAAGTTGTTGTTTGATAAGTCCAAGTGGTTAAGGGAGTCAAGAGAGGAAATGGCTTTTATGTTGGTTTGAAGATTGCAGCTCGAGAGGTCAAGGTGTTGTAGTTTGGTGAGGTTTTGAAACCCGGAAGGAAGTGTGACCAGGTTGTTGTGGGAAAGGTCGAGGATCTTAAGGTTTCGGAAAACAGAAAGTTGGATTGAATTAGTAAACCTGTTGTGGGAGAGGTTGAGTGTTTTAATGGATGAAAACGAAAACGAGGTGTTTTCTGCTGTGGGTTTAAGGATGCTCCCTCCGAACCTGTTTCTAGAGAGGTTTATTTCCAATAAGGATGAACTCGACCAAAACCAGCATGGCACGTGACCTTGTAAGGCATTGCCAGAGAGATCGATAACCTGCAACTTGGACATGTTCCTCAGGTAACCCCATGAGATTGTTCCACTGAGGTTTTGGGATGGAAGCACTATTCTGGTGATGATGTGAGTTTGGAAACAGTTGTTGGTTTGGAACGAGGAGGAGGAAGCGTTGAAGCCAGAGACTGATTTGAAAGCCTTTGACAACAAGTCGTGCTCTTCACTGATGTTGTTGCATGAAGATTCCACCAGAGAAAATAGCGACACAAGAATCAAGAATAAGCAAAAAAGGGGCTTCATTTTGCTCTACGGTTTTGGTTTTTCTGTCCTAGATAAGGAAGAAAGAAAGAAAGAAAGAGAGGAAAATAAACAGATCGTGGGCTGTTCTGGTCTATTGTTGTTAAGGTTTGCGGTTTAATGGTTATAGACAAAGTGGGAAGGATGTAACGGCGTCATGTTCTGACGGAGAGTTTAACGGCACTTGAACATGTGGATTGTGGAGGGTGAAAGATAATTTAATTTAACGGAGGTCGTAAATAGAGAGAGGGATGGGTAGATTTTTTTAAAAAAATAAAAACTTTAATATTACCGCTCGGTGATGCGGTGATTGCGATTTTCTAGATTTTAATTTTCATTTTTGACTTATGAATTCTGTTATTTGAATGTTTGCTGTCATGTAATTGCCACCGTGAAACTCTGGGATTTACAGGGGGACAAAGCTGCTACGGAAATATGGGATGTTTGTTGGTTGGGTATGTTTTGATTGAGGGAATGAAAATGTGAGAGAATATGAAAATGGAATTGTGGGCTTCAATCTCAGAGTGATTTGAAGATGACTTCAGCTCAGTGTGCTTGAAACTAATGGGGTCCCCAGTTCCTTTATTATGAGGCATTAAAGATCCAAATAACATATATATGATGCAATAGGATGCTAGAGTTGTTCAGCCCAGCCATAATAGACATAGTGCCTCACAAACAACTTGTCCAAACCAAGAGTTGACAACACTTGCACCGTGAATATATACATATAAGGAGGAACTGAACACATCATGTTAACCAGCCTTATGTTACGTACAAATCAAATTATTTTATGTATTAACATGTACATGTCATTTAATAATGCCTCAATATATCATTGAGAGTGTTAGATTTTCCATGTCGGTTTGCCTTTTAGGGCTGGGTTCCAATCTGCTGCAATTTTGAAAAATATAATTAGTTAGAAATGATTCTAGCAATTATGTAATAGTTTGTTTTAAGAGGAAATTATGCATGTTTTTTTTAGGTTTAAGAAAATTATATATGTTTTTTTTTTAATTTATACATGTCTTTTTTATGTTTTTAAAATTAATATAAATCTTCTAAACGTGATCTAAACATTTGACAGTAACAAGTTATGTATATCAATGTTTTTGATTAAAAAAATTTAAAATATATTTTTTATTTTCATAAATATAAAAATATTCAGAATTTGTTAATCTAAGAAAATGATCTATTTTTCATACTTACAAAATTTAAATCTATTACTTTTTATTCAAAGTTAGGTTATTGGAGAAAGAGTCACATTTTTCAATTTTTTACATTATTTTTTTAATTTTTTTTAATCAAAATTATCAACACTTGTAAAATACTTAGATGACATTTACATAATTTGTGTATAGGTTTTAAAAATAAAAGAAAGATGTGTATAATTGCTTAAAACCTTCGAAAAAATATATGTAATTTTTTTAAACCTTATAAGAGATATGTATATGTGTTTCTCAAAAGAAGGAAAGACACACGTAATTTTCTTGAATTAAACTTGAGAGTTAGTGTTTGAAAGTTGAATGAATTTGATTTTGGTGAATGGAAATAATGTATCTAAAATGTGGGTAGCCTATTTTCTCTATAAAAAAAATTCTTAGGCTATATTTGGTTTGATAGATTATGATCGAGAGAAGGATAATTCTTAGATTAGTCCTGAATGGAGAAAATATATAAGAGTAATCACCAGAGAATAATTGTAGTTTGATTGGAGCTATTCCATTCCTGGGTGTTTCATCTTGTTGACAAAGCCGGTGAGCCTTATTGGTTTAAACTATGACTACTTGATCGGTCGTTTAGCCAGTATAAAAATAATGAAAAATGTATTGATTTCTATGGCCGAGTAAACAATACAGAATAAGATCGTCAAATATGCAGAAGGGTCAAACACCATTTGAGACATTCTTCTCCATCGTATATCTAGTTGGTTGTTGAAAAACTAATCACATGCAAATTACTAAATTACAAAAGACCTTGACTCAATAATGTTCGGTCTTCCACTTAATAAATAAGTCATCATCAGACACTAAAGGCTTTTTGGCCCCCCTTAATAATCCTTTACAATTGGCAAACCTCACTCATGGACGTAATTTATTCATACACGTTAATTAGAATATGCAATAAGATTGTTAGTATGAGTAAATTTTGGGTAAATTATTAAATATATAAATACATAATATAATAATAATAATAATAATAATAATAATAATAAAGTTTTTCGTAATAAAAATTAACAAAAACTGAAATTGTTATTAGGAGCAACAACTACATGATCTTATTCAACAAGTTTAATTTCCTTCACATTCTAAACCCAAACCTTGACTTCTAACCCCCAAATTCCGCAAATATTTAGTATACCTCCCTCCATCATAATTTTTTTTTTAATTTTAGAAATTGTGGGTTGAAAAAAAAAGATAGAATAAGGTGTTCTGAAGAAACACGAAATAGAAATTTTCCTGGAAATTCCTCTTACACAAAATGACAAATTGCATACGAATGGTATGGTAATCAAATTAAGGCTGAAAGAAAACACATACACAATGACAGTTTAAAACTACGTCCTGAAGTTGGCAAGTATTTGCTCCACAAATTCGAGGTGCTAAATGCCATCTCACCTGCTCTGGCACGTGATCTTGGTTTCTTTCTTTTGCCATTATATACTACTGATTCTATACATGTTAATAAACTATGTTTGGAATCGTTTTGGAGGGTAAGTTAAGCGGATGAAGTTATCACCCTACCGTACCCTCTCCCCGAAACCAAAATTCCCCAATGACAACTAGGACTTTGAATACATTATTAAGGTTAGAGACTTAATTATATAAGATTTATATTCCAAAATACCTATTATGAAAGATAAAATTATTTTTTATTATTGTGGAATACCTATTCTGAAAGTTATTTTTTACTGTTACGAAACACCTATTTCAAAATGGTATTATATGAAAAGGATAATTTGGAATTTTAAAAAATTTGAAAGGTGCATGATTCAAATTCCAACAATCTTATTTATAGGAAAATGATGTGAGAAATCCACATCATTGAAGAAAAGAATTTAATTATATAAAATATAAGTAATACAAAGAATTATTTTAAATATAAAATATAAAAAATAATGAAATTATAATAGAGAATTTTCTAAATAATTTTATTTTGTTCAAAATTATGTACTTTAACAAATTGAATTTACCAGTATTTTGAATGAGTTATACAATTTTTTATCTATTCAATTATATTAGAATACAAGTTATTAGACAAACATTTTTTTGGTCAGAGATTAATCTCATTTGTGATATGTGATTATCATCGATCTAATAAAATTTTATACATCGTGGGATTCAAATATGAATTTTCTCACTAAATAGATCATTTTCATTCATATAAATAAAGTGGAATCATATACTATTATGTCAATCCAATGATTGATGTAATAGAATATTTTTATCCTAAGCTATTTATTATGAACAATTTATATTAACTAAATCATTAAATATTTTTCAGTCAATAGCAATGCTTATCCTAAGGTATTTGCCATTAATAGCAATGCATATTCCAGTTACATTAAACAAATTTTCACCTTACTTGAATTACATGAACCACTTTGTATTCGTTTTTTTTTTTTTTTTACTATTGTTGCTCCACCTACTTATATTGTCAATGATAACTTGGAGGACTTATTTGGTGATCAAAATAGAATAGAACAGAACAGGAAATAACAGAATTTGAGAAGGCATATGTTTTTGGTTGGGTTTTTTTCCTTTAACAAAGACATATATGCCTATTTTGTTTCAATTTTCTTAGCGTGTTACAATATACAAATTATATTGACGTTTTTGAGTTGCACATACCTCTGCTTAACATTTTTACTAACGAAATTTTCGCTTACAAGTCATAAACCAGTTATGAATATGCTCCAAGAAATAAATTAACCCAAGCCAACTGGTAGAACTACCACCATTCATTATTATATTAAAGCATGCACCTTAACCCGAATTACAAAACGCACTTGTAGTTCATAAACGTTATCATTTTTGGAGAAAGGGCAAGTACATAAGTAGTAATATATATGGCCGGATCCAAGACAAGACTACAAAATGTTGGTGTGGTTAGAGAAACCTATAGGTTTCAAAAGGATGGATAGTACTCCATGCTCTAATTCACTATAAAGCCAAAGATGATGCAACCTCTTTGATTGGAAAACCAGGCGCAGCATTGATGGGACATACACCATAAGGCCACTCATCGCTATCATTCCTTTTTATTAAGAGGTAACCTTTCTTTCCATAGTCTTTTTCTCGTAAGTTTTTTTTTTTCACTTTTACTTTTACTTAGATGTGTGATTTCAATTCACACTTATACTTGTATTACTCACCTCCATTATGTGATTATGAGAACACAAGAATTTACACAATTAGCATACACATTAAACATACCCAAAGTTTTTAATTTTGAATAACCTTTAATCTATAAACATTATTAATATTCAATTAACCCCTTGTCAATAAATAAAGATACTTACACCCGCATAAAATTGAAGGCCAGTTGCATCTATGGTCACATTAACAGGCTGTTTGTTAACACGGCACAAAAGAGCTTCTTCTCGTCCAACCACAACTTCAAGGTTATCTATACTAACAACCTTGTTTGCATTTGCCTTCAAGAAAAAGAAAAAGAAAACCTCAAATTAAGAAAACAAAAGCAATGTCTAAATTTATTGTTCCAATTTTATTTTTTAAAATTTTGAAAACGCAAAAACTAAGCTTGGAGAAAAAAGTGTTAACCCAGACCTTGCAAGTACTATTTTGGGCTATGTAAGGATAATGAGCTTCTGTGTCAACGCCACCATTATCTATAACGTAACCAAATGCATTGAAGTAAAAGCCTCCAGCACAATCATTGCTAGCAGGGTCACAATCCACGAGTTGTTGTACAGATAGGGTGACACTGAAAGCCCAAACCATCATCTATAACTATTTTGTTTATTCCTTCGAAAGCCCAATACTTTCTAACAAAATAACATGTTAAATCAGTCCGAAAAATTCATATATATATATATATATATGTGGTTAATGTTGTAAAATGAAACTATTTTACTACTCGTATCTTTTTGAAGAAGTATAAAGAAACAAAAATCTGTAAATCAACGACTTTGCTTTTAGTTGTTTCACAAAATATTTATTGTGTTTGAATTAATTCATTTTGAGAATAAAAAATTATGTTTTTTGAAAAATGATTTTTAATTCTAAGTTAGAAAATCATATCATATGTAGCCGGCTACAGTGAACAACACAACTCATTTTGTCACTTACTTGAAAATAAAGAGATTATTACTTTTAACATAAATTTGAGACATCAAAAAGTTGTTTCTTTAATTTTATAGCGTACTGTTAAGATGCACCGTATATATATATATATATAAGTCATCATATACAATATCTCATACAGTTTAATTTTAAAGTGGGGTTCACAATCACAATTTTTTTTAACCATGATATTAAATTTTTTCAAGTTTTCGCAAAACTTACTACGTACAATGTTATGTTTAATGTTTAAAAGATAAATAAATACATAATATTAATAAATTATAACAAATTTAGGAATAATAATAATAATTCATTTAAATAGGCCAGTCTGTTAAATTTAAAAAGCTTTTTAAATAATCTAAATTAAGCTAGATCTTTTTAATTAAATAAATTTTAATAAAAAAACTTGACTTAATTTATATTCTAAAAATGTTTTGATCTGATTTAGCCTTAGACTAAATTTTATACCTTGTGAGTGGTGTGTGCTCTACTTTAGTCTTAAACTATAATATATATGCTATATGGAGTGAAATGAAGATTCTCAAGAAGGGAGGTAATATAATAATAATGAAAACAATTTTTGAACGATGCCATATTAGAATAAAATCTTACGGCATTTTACTTGGTCTCTAACTTCAGTGACAGCTTTCCCTTGTTCCTCCAATCTACAGAATCAGGAAGATCATCATCATCATCACCCTTCTGCAGCTTCTTCGTCCTACTCTCCAATTAAGTTGGAGCAGCTAGGGCATCTCTATTTCTTTCAAGTAGGTTTCCGCAAACTCCTCAGGAATCATATCAGCAAACTTGTTCAGACCCAAGCGATGCTGCGTCGGTGACTTCCTTTGGAATATGCCTGCTCCTTCAGCCACACTTGAAACACTTCTTCATCCTCCCAAGAAAACTTCTCCAACTGGGTACTGGACATAGCAAGGGAGAGATTACATGTGAAGGAAACAAGGACCAAGAAAAGAATAAATAACTTGGTCATTTGGAAAGTCATCATTCACAGAAATCAGTAACCTTGTTAATGGTTATGTCGTTCCTGTGGAGCTGCGTGACATATATGTTGAGTCCGTGATGAAGTTCTTCACCTGCCACCTCGCTGCTAGGTGAACTATTATTGATCGAATACTCACGTTTAATTCGTTTCCTATTTTTTATGCCTTTTTTTAGTTTCTCTTGAGAAAATGTTAAAAATATACTCCCACACACATTCTTTTAGACATATTTTATTAAAAATTATAAAAAGTTTGTAAATAAATCACATGTTATTTAACCATTCTCTGATTTTTTTCATAGTTTCAATAAATTTTCATTAATTCAAGAAAGTGTGTCCCAACACTAGTGTTAAAGAATGTGTTCATAGTATATCTCATTTTTCTTTCGTTAAATTATAATTTTGATTTTTTTTTATAATTTATAATTTTAATTTTTCTGTGTTTTCTTTGTGATTTTATTTTTTTCTATTTTAAAAAATTTACGATTTTGATTTAATCTTTAATTATGCATATATTTATTTTTTTATTTTTATATTTTAATTAATTAAATTATTTTTATATGGTATTTTAAGTGAATATTTTAGGTTTAGGGTTCAATTGGACTAAAATAAAAGAAGAAAAACATATGTAAAATTGAAGATTGAATGACCAAATTACATATTAAAAATTATAAAAACCCAAAATTATAATTTAAATTTTTGTTTTTAGGTCGTCCAATATCCAAACTTGTGAGTGGAGTAAGTACGCGTTATTCATTCTTGGCATATATCACCAGGATTTATTTATATGTAATTTTGTTCGCACGAGTCTCATGCCATCTTCCCATTCCAGAGGTCCCCCAACGCTGTTTTTTTTTTTTTTTTTTTTTACCAAAATGATAGAAAAACGATATTTTTGTAATGTTGATAACTGTCCAATATAAATTTACAGTACTTATGAACATTTAAGTGTAAAATTGAATTTTGCAGAGTTAATTTTTTTTATATATCTAGTTATTGTATTGAAGTTTTACTATCAAGTGAATTCAAGTTTGAATCCTCTATTTTAAATAAGAAGTAAATTTCGAAAGAATGTGTTAATGTAAAATTATTTATAAACTTTTAGCTAAAAACTTAAGCGTTAAAGGTAATTCATAACAATTTATACTGAAATTAAATAGTCATTGACATTGTCTCCATGGGTGTTCTTTTGCAAATTATTGTCTAATAAGCATATTTAAGAAAGTCAATGTAACAATTTTTTTTAAAGGACTCAATATATTATATGTCAATTGTATTGGAATTTGTTATTATAAGTTCATTTTTCTGAAGTGAGATAGTTTATACATAATTAAAATGCATAATAAACTTAACTTTTACAATTCAAATTGCTAAATAAAGATGAAGAAATATTTAAAATTCTAATAAATTAAAATTAAGATATATTTAAAATTTAAAATTATCAGTATACAAATAAAATGATTAATATATTAAAGTTAAAGTTGAATTGTTTGAATAATATTTAACTTTAATTCTTGATAAAAATGATTTTTGACTAAATTTTATTTATTTATTTATTGAACTCCGAATTAATGATGTTTCTTTTCTGTCATTGAGGCGGAAAAAAAAAACCAATTTACTTGAATGGCCGGGATTCTTCTCCTTAACGTTTATTTCTCTCTTGTATCTTTTTTCAGTCTCTAATACAAAATCAAAATTAAATAGTAAATGAGTAGAAAAAGCAAGCGCGTGGTTGCAACAGCACCTCATCACAGTGAAAAAAAGTGTAGCGACTAATAGCATTGGAGTGGAATATTTAGTGGATTATGTTGTCTTCGTCAGACACATTGTAAAATCCGAAAGTACGCAGAAAGCAAAAGAAGACGAAATACCGAACCTTTCTGTCTCTATCTCTGCTTTCCTTTGTTCTTACTCATTCATTCCGTTTTGCAACTTACCAACCACTTCCTTGTGACGTGTTTCATTCATCTCTCATGGGACTGAACTCTCTCACCAAGTGATGTTCACTCACTACTTATTTGATGATTCTATTCTATCCCATTTTTTGAGTTTTATATGGCCAATTCGCATTCTTAGTGCTACATGACCATGAAAAAAAAAACACACCTACTCTAGACACTTTATTCAATTTGGCTTGAACTGCAAATGCCTGGGATGACCATGTCCCGTGTTTCATGCTGTTATTAAATAGGTTTGTTTGATCTTTTCTTCATTACCATTTATTTATTTTCCTCTTGCACTTGAATTAGTACTCTAGTGGGAACTTAAGTTAAGCTTGTTAGTTGTTATGATATGATGATTCATCAAAGTTCTCTTGCTTTATCTGTTTAATTTATTAATTGTACGTTGTTGCCTCTGTTGTTTTTTGGTAGCAAGACTTGCAATGGTTAAATATTTGTATAATTGGCTTATTGAGAAGAGGAAAATAGGTTTTTATAGGAATCCTATCATCCCAGGCTTGAATATTTGGTTTCCTAAGCAACAAATATCAATTTTCCCGTTCCTCACTCTCAATAGACCATTACAGAATTTCTCTTTTTTTTTTGGTTAATGGTGGAGAAAATGGAAAGTTATTTCAGTCATCAATATCCTGTTATCATGAGTTCATTTTGGTTTAAAATTTTGCTCACTGGTTGCATCATTGTGCTTCTCTGATCTTGGTTCAAGTCCGGTTGAATTGAAATTTGAAACAGAGAATCTGCTGTTTAAGTTGTAATTTAAAATGTAATGATCTTGTTCCTCCACCCTCTTTTCAGATTTTCTTGATTGAATAGAACGATTCTTATACCACATCCTTTTTGTGCTGAAATTAGTAGCAGATGATATTCCCTTGATTCTTGAACTTATTATTGAGAGTGCAACATAGAAGAGTTCAGTTGAGTTGGTGTGGAACATGATGAATGAAAGGAAATTGAACATTGATGCTCCTCTTATGTCGGTGAGGCGCTCTTTTGGTACATCACCTTCCTTAACTGAAGCAAATAGAAAGATATTAGAGAAGCCACAAACACTTCCACACTACAAATCAGACACCACTTTGGATCAGGTAACAGAACCTGTTGCAGTGCCTTTCAATTGGGAGCATATCCCTGGAAGGTCAAAGGATTATGATGGATCAGAACCTCAACTTCCTACAAAGGCTTCAATTACCCCAACTCTCCCCCCTGGAAAATCCACAAATGTAGCCAAACAATCATTGGAAAAGGAACCTAATGTTGCAAATAACTTTAGGCCCCCAAGCATATCAAATTCTTTAAGTGAGAAAATAGATTGCAACAAAGAACATAAAGATGAGAAAATGAAAAAGGTGGAAGAGAATGATGACTATGATGATGATGGTGATGTTTATTCTGATGCACTTGAAACACTGTCACCTACAGAGCCTTTGTCTATGAACTGTAGTGTGAGTGATGTGAGTGGCTTAGATAATGTGGTTGCGGATATGTGTGGAGCCTCTTCTACTGATAAACAAGCTCATGATTTCATGATGAGCAGGTTTTTAACTGCAGCAAAGGCTATGACTATACAGCCTCCTCAATATGCTTCTTCTAGAAAGCAAACTGTTCTGACTGAACAACCTAGGGAATTTATCAAATTGGTTCCTGAACAAAAGAAGTCATTTGTTAGTAGACATATCACTGACATTGTACCATATACTGGTCAATGTCAAGAAGAGGAAGAAGAAGAGGAGGAAAGTGACAATGAAACTAATGATTATGCAAATAATTCAGCTAAAGGTTGCGGATTATTTCCCCGCTTATGTGTTAGAAATTCATTGTGCTTATTAAATCCAGTGCCTGGGACGAAAATGGGGAATCAGTTTCCCTTGTATTCTGCCTATGAGGTTGGAAAACCTGATAAAAGTTCTCATATTCGCTCGCATAGACCAGCTCCATCTATAAAGAAGGTAACAACTACATAACTCTTACTTTCTATTCTTGCATTTCACCCTTCAATAGTCAATTGTACCCTTCATGACATTTCTATGTGAAAATTTTGTACCAATTTCTCTCTTCATTAATATTCACAAAATTTGTATCTATTTCTCTATCTAATACCCCCCATGAAGAGAGATTGACACAATGTCACATTATAAGTACATTAAAATTCAACATTGGAAGATCCATTCCCATTTCCCACCCTTACCCTCCTTCTGAATATAAACATTTTCACCAATCATGACTTCAACTCGTTTACCACAGTCATGAATTTTTGCTGCAGGCTTGGGATGCTATTAATAAGAGCAAATCAAGCTCTAGAGCTGCATCACCAGACAAGCAGGATGTAAGAAAAAAATGGACTAGTGAATCAAGCAGGTATACCTACTCAGGTGAATTGAAGAAGCTAGGTAGGCTCTCTCCCTTTCGTCGTTCAAGAGCTGCTTCTGCTGGCGTATCTCCTTTTCAAAGTAAACCTCAACCTCCCTTTCCTGGAGCAAAGTTGCTTGGTGATTCCAAACAAGATGATAATAATCATTCTGGCAAATTGAAATTCCCGAGTAGAGGGCATTCAAGTATTCAAGAGGTGCTATCACAAGGAGCAAAAAGAAGCTATAGCTTTGGGAGCCTTACTGTTGAAAAGACATTGTACATAGATACTGCAAGTACAATAAAATCATCATGCTCTAGTTCGCATTCTTTAGGTAACACAATAGTGGTAGGAAAAGACAGAACTTTCCTACTAGATTCTTTTCGAGATATGAAGCACCTAGAAGCTTTGGAGGAGAATTTGGATTCCCAAGTGTTGAATCCTGTGGATGCCAATTCTCCAACTTTGTCTAGCATGTTACATCTCATGGCCAAAGAAGATAAAGCTGAAAGATTGGCAGCTGATCAAGAAATTAATCAAGAGTCCATGTCCTTGCAACTTGTGCCAAGTTCATTTGACAAAGATGCAGAGATAAGCAAGCAGCAAATTGTAGTGGTTGATGATTCAGGAAAAGTTGGCAATGAATATGTTCTACATCCTCTGGCCCCACCATTGCCAAAGTCACCTTCTGAATCCTGGCTTTGTCGTGCCCTGCCTCTAGTTTCTTCTAAGAATTCATTCCCACTTTCAAATCAAGGTACACATTCCCAGGCTAAAAGGCAGGGTTTTAGTAGAGCATCAAGCTATACTAAGTGGGAAACAATAGTGAAATCTTCGAATTTGAATCATGATCATGTAACCTGTTCTAAGGTAACCTTATTAATCCCTTTAGCCGTTCGTTTTTTATTTTTAGACTTCCCCAATGGTTAAGTCACAAAACCGATGAAAACTCACATTTAACTTTTCTCTACAGGAACTAGTCGTGTATAAATCTCAGCATATGAAATCATAGAGATGGAATTCGGGAATGTATATCATGTTATGGTCCAAGCTTTTTATGTCCTTTATTTTTTTTCAGGCTTATGGGATTTAGTTCTCCTTCTATTGGTTTTTGGCATGACAGCATAGGTTAGATTTTTGTTTTTTATACACTCTCATATCTTATTAGTTATTATTTTCTATTGGATTTTGTTTCCATTTGTTGGCTTCTTAATCTTGATTCTTGACATCATGTCAGTATTTTACAGAGAGGAATCGATATAATTTTTGGTGATCAATAAAAACAATGAAGCTTCTTTGAACTAGTGGTACTTTCGGTGGACTGAAAATTACAGAAGCTACCCCCAGAGAAGTGCATATGCACTACTATTGTTTGCCTTTTCACCTTGTTGGTACTTCCTGACAGCTTGCTAATTAAGGGAAACGAATCTTCTGTTTCATCATATGCAGCTAATCTTTAAGTATCGACATTTTATACATATGAATGTATATATAAACGACATTACTAATTACTGTTATTCATGCATAATTTTTTCTTCTTTTATATACATTATTACAAACAGAAATTCTTCTTGAGATTTTTGTCTGTCTTTTTCTTTCACTTACATAAATTTATGTTCAACAGTCCAAGTATGAAAATCAAACTAATTTCCGATTTAGGGTGCAATAGCACTTATTCAATGGGAATTTATTCATAAGCTTGATTATTATAATAAGTTACAAAAAGAAAAAACTATAGAAATGTCATAAACCACTTTTCTAAGGTAAAAAAATTAAGCTTCATATGAGCTCTTCATGATCCTACTAGTAAACCTAGCACATCATATACACGAGTAGAGATCCTCTTCAATTACTGGAAATCTCTAGTAGAAGAGAAGACTAACCCCATACGCACCACTCCCCTTTGCAAAAGGCAAGATGACATGTAGCATAGATAGGCAATATACCCACTATACATGCATGCCAAGTTATGTGTAATAAAATTGACTTTTTTTTCTTTTTTTTTTATCAAAATAAGTTATCTTGCAAAACTAATTATCAAAATAAATTACTTACCTGTCATGTTTTATCACGAAGAATGTAAGAGGTGTCACCCAAGGTGACATCTTGTGTTTTTTTTTTTTTGTCTTATAACAAAAGACGTCATCTTAATAAGTATTAGTCTTATGAAGTATTTAGTGTCGATTTAAGCAACACAAATTGAATGAAAATGTGACTAGGGATTTAGTCATTAAACTGGTAATTTAACAACTCTAAATACCTAACAAGGATGATACATTTTAGGATAACACTTCTTGTATTTTACATAACAAAAATCACCTATGACAAATAAATAGTTTAATAAAAACACCTATTTTAATAATTAATTTTGTGAAATAACCTATCTTCGTAAAAGAGTTGATAAAATTCGTTGAGGTTTCTTGAAACTTTATCTGAATTAAAGATTCAATTGGTTTCTCTATAGCATGAACAGTTACTGTGCTATAGAATTTATAATTAAGAAAAAATATTTTTTATCTACCAAAATGTAGAGTATTATTTTAAAAACGAAATAAATATACAAACAAATTCTAAAACAATTTGGGGGGAGAGGAGCACCGCGCATCCTGATCAGCAGATACAGTTCTTAAACAAAATTCAACTGAATTCTTGGATGATCGACTTTGGAATAGAAAGTGAGAAAGGGATTCACATTCACTGGTTCTTCTATACTTTGTTAAAGAGAGAGTGTGAGAGAGAGAAGAAACAATTCAAGTACTCTTTTATATAGCTGCTTCAAAACTTAACTTTAACTACACAACTAGTGATATTCAACAAACCAAAAACACAATCGCTAGTAAGGAAAAAATCCACGCTCATCATAAAACTCGTGTGTGCAACTCAATTTCTTTTCTAACACATAGCTACTAAATCCATGCATTTTCCAACATAAATCTTCTTCTCTGTAGGTGCAGAAGTACTACTGGAGCTCTTGCAGTAAGGCCTGATCGCCATACTCTCAGTGTTGTTGAACTACGTATCCATTGCATGTACATACACAAAAGGTTAACGCCTGAACATGATGAAATATGTGTTATTTTCCTTCACTCTCTTTTATTTTACTTTGTGCCTTATCAAATCAAATACTAGCACACAAAAAATCTATCTGTTGAAAACTCACTCGTAATCACGACCACCACATTCATTTTACACTCAAATCCGATTTAATTATTATTATTATTTTGGGTGTGAGGAGAAACCCTATGTACTGGCAAGCCCATAATTTAGCGTTTTAGCGACATATAATTGTGTAACTTAATTCGTTTTAGTATCGATATATCTTCACTCAGACTATATGAATGGCTGGGTTGTGTGGTATTTGCATAATACATTGACATGGTTATAAGTTCTATGAAAGTGAAAGTTTCGTGTTGATTTCTTGGGTTTCTCTGCAATGATCAGTCTTGCCATCATTGTTGCCATCTCTCTGACTTAAACTCAGTCGCAAATCAGGCGCCCATTGGTTCTCTTTCTGCAATTTTTCTTGATTCGACTGCATTTGGTGAAAAAATAAATAAAAATTCTATCAATGGTGAAAAAGGTAAAAAAAGAAAAAGAAGTTCAATACATTAACAGTACTTATGCGAATATGATGAAGATTTTTTTTAATATATCTCACTACTAAAAATCAATGAATTAGTGATCGAATTTAGTAATGAAAAATTTCTTTTTTATTATATGTTAGTGATGGATTTTTTTTTAAATTACACATAAATTGTTCTATCAGTAATTTTAATTTTTCTAAGTGTCTAGTTTTTATTTATTTTTTATTTTAAAAAGTATAAAAAAATATGCTTTTAATTCTTGAAAAGGATTGAAAATGTAATAGTTTAATTTTATTAAATATAAAGACTAAAAATAAATTAAATTTAAATGAAAAAATGGCATATTTTCAAGCACCAAAATATATTTAAGCCAAAAAAAAAGAACATACAAATCTTAGTTTCTTAAGTCTTAATATTGTTACCTTAATCCGAAATGGAGGCTCAAATTCTAGCTTGAAACTGTTGGAATAGTTGCGATGCTCGTCGGAGTTTGATAGATGCTCCTTGATTCTTGTGTTGTTTCCAAAGTTCAACTCACTTGGTCTAAGCAGAGATGCTGCAGTGGTGCCAAATTGATGTACAACAGGTTGTGACACAGCATTAGAAGTAATATTGGCAGGCAACCTTTTCTTCCAGTGATGGTTGTTCATAATATCTAAGGGAGGCCACTTTTTCTCTTCAAGAAACTGGCTTGGTCTCATGGGTGCAATGCTGGTGGCATCCATTAGGTTAATTTGGTTTGAAGATAATGATCTTCCTTGCGTTTGTAAGGCAGTTGAGGAGACAACTTCGTTGCTAAAGTAACTTGGTCTTCTAAAAGGTTGATGATTATTGAAGTACCATTGTTGGCGCCTAGTGATAGATAGGTATATATATTGCAAATATAGATTAATTAGATTGCAAAACCATGGAAAATATTGGGAATAAAATCAATTAAAACGTGCATGCATAGCTATACCTTGAATCGATGGCTTTTGTATGTGAATGTGATAGGGAGCAGGGATGCATGAGACCATGGAAATAACTGTGGTCGTTGTAATCACTTGCTAGAATAATTCCTCCATTTCCCATCTTAAAATGTTGACGAGGATTCATGGACTGATGGGCTACATGAGAAATACGACCAAGTTCATGGGTTGATTTGTATGTTTGACCTAATACTGCAAAGAGAATATGGATGAATATATAGTAAAAAAAAAAAGGTAAAATAAAGTAATCCCAACCTTAATTATGTCCTCTTAGAAGAAAAGTTTTTAGTTTTTCGGAAATCATATATTAAATAATTTAATTTCTCATATGTATTTTTTAAAAAATAACATTCTTAAAAAAAATGTTTCTTAAAAATATTTTTTAATCAATTATTCATGAAAAAATTTCATGTAAAAGGTGAGAGTTTTATTTTTTCTTAAGTTTAATTTTTTTCTTTTATTACAATAAAAAATATATTATTCTTTATTAAATTATATAATATAATAAGTAATTAAAATAATCAATAAAAATATATAATTCTTTGATTCTTACAAAATTTATCTAATAATTTCTAATTTCTAATTTCTAATGACTAATCAAATAAATTATAATTTTTTTATCAGCAAACATAATTTTCATTCATAAAAATTGTGATTTGAAGCATACCAAATGCCCCGCATGAGTTTTACCGTTTAATTAAGTATTTTTCTTACATATTTTTTTATAATAAGATTTGACTGAGAACGAGCTGAGTACAAAAGATACTGAACCCATAGTGATAAGACCTATAACTACAACGTGACTAAGTTTAACAATACAAAACATTCTATAGGATCTATATACAAATAACTGAAATAAGAAAAAAGATAGCCATGACCCCCTCTTGGCAGAGACTCAAGATCAAGACTAGGTCCGAATTTTAATCCGGTCTGTTATAGAAACAAATTAAATCAAAATGACCATGAATAATCTTAATTAAATAATGTTATAGAGTAACAATCATTATGGTTAAACCACAAAATACTAAACCAGCAACCGTCCAGCTTAATTTTTCTTTCCTCTCTCAACAGGCTACATTACAATGATCAATGGTTTTAGATGAAAGCACAAGACTAAGACACCATTGATGGATTATCTTGAGTTTAAAGTTACTTTAAAGTTGAAATTTTAATTTCAAGTAAAAAATGTTTAATAATTATATGAATTTTCAAGCATGAAAGTTACTTATTATTTATGATTTCTTCTATATGATGCTTTTGAATCTTAAAATCTGAAATAATAATAATTATAAAAAAGAAACAGACGACATCAAAATGTCTTAAAACTAGTTTTTCTCAAAATTTTATATTTTTCTTCATTAAAATGCTATATTTTTTTCTTAAAATTTTGTTTGATTCAACCTCTCTTTTTAAGAAAAAAGAGAGACCCAAAAATAAGTTGGCCAAATTACTTAAAATCACTCCATTTGATTGGTTTCCTTTGAATAGTTTTCTTAAACTTCTTAAAAGCGGTAAAAAAAAAAGCATTTTTAAAAAACATTGTTTCTTATAGTTAAATTATCATATTATGAAAAAAAAACTAGATATTAATGAAAAGAAGTTAATTATTTGCCTCTCTAAGTATAACACTTGTCATTCTCATAGTTATTCTAAGCTAATCAATTGTTCCATTCTCTATATCTTGGGTGTTATTATAACATTTTCAGTGTGAGTTGTGAACTTTGCATCCGGCATTATAGGAGAGGAAACTATATCTTACAAAATATGTAAGAGATATATCAAAGGATCATACTAATTAAGCTGTATTCCTATCTTATTGTACACAAAAAAGGATTCATCTGCTTTAGAACGCTTTGCAAGATTTAAAATAGTTCTCACCTTGCCCAGCCTCGTCTAGTTTCTTGCTTCGATACATCTGAAAGGAAAATTGCATAACAATGAATTTATTTATGTCAATAAAACATCAATTAATTTTCAAGGGGAAAAAAATATAATATCAAACCCGCAATTTTGTTGGTACCTGCAAGTGACTCTTGACATGAGCAATGCTGAGGCCTCTCACATTCATTAGCTGAAGCACCAATTTGGGTGTTGCTCCTACACCAATTGAGGCAAAGATTTCAGCCAAACATTTTAGGGCAAATAATAGGCTTTTTTTACTAACTAAAATTTCTTAAGAGAGAATACAAGGGTACTGTAACTGGAACACAAAACTCTAGTAATATCATATTAAAAGGCTAAATAAAGACAAACTTTATGATCAATACATTAATAAAATAAAATAAAAACAATGAACTCTACATGTCTTTAACCTTGAGTCCACTAACAATATTATATGAGTTTAATAAACATTTATAAAATAATTTTATTCTATCATTTTATAAAATTATTGTTAATATCTTAATTATTATAAAAGTTAATAAACATGATACTTATGACAAAATGATAATATCAATATTTATATTATAAGTGCTTAGCATATTTTTTCATTGTATATAGTAAGTATTTCTTTAATCCATGTCTCACTTACTTTCTTGACCTCCAAGCCTTTCAACAGCATGCACAAAGGATAGATGAAGTTCAGGTGTCCACCGAAGCCGAGGCATTTTTGATCTAACATATTGTCTCACGCCACCTCTCCGTTCATTACTTCCTTCCTTTGTCATGCTGCTACTTTTATTAGTTGAAGTACCTTCTTCCCTTGCTTCCTCGAATCCCTTATCATCGTTGTCATTGTTATCTTTGCTACTAGCTTCTTCATTCAAATCAAAGGATGAGCATTTCTGGGATGATCCCATTGAAGAGTCATCATCAGCATGTTCACTCCTCTCATATTCATCTGACATATTTATTTGTTGTTTTGCTCGATCAGGATCACCTCCAACTTCAATTCTTTATTAATGTGTACAAATTATGAATGGCATTTCATGTCTGAAACAAACACGACATTAATATATATTTAAATGTGCAGATCAAAGTTGGCAAAATAAACAATATAAGGGAATAGTGATTTAAGGAAGAGTTTGTGAGAACAGGCTGTAATTTCTCTGCAACAATTACGAAGCTTTAAAACTCAATGGTAAAGTAATAGTAACTATCTAGATTACAAGAAGTTGTACCAAAGAAAATTACTAAGCAATGAACAGTGAGAAGTTATGACACAAAGAGCAGTAGTAGGTCAAATTGAAGAATTATAGTATAAAAGTGCAACCAACTTCTCTACCGAGAAAATGTGAATAAAATTTATGAGGGATGTGTTAAGTACTCAGATCTACTTATTCAAGTGGAAAGGAATTAACTGAAGTGGTAGACGAGGAAATTCATTACTACTAAAAAGATGGAAATTATATGAACAAACGCTTTACTTTAGTTAGGTCATGCCATTTCCTACTCCGGAAATATAACAAGAAATATATTGTTTTAATTTAATCACTGAAATAATAAATTTCAAAAGGCTCGTAAAGGGTTCGAGAGATTTACAAATTAAACACACTCACATGATCATGTTCATGAACTCACACGCATATTCATGTGTAAATCGTAGGTAGTGAATAAGGAAACTAGGATATATCGTAAGGGAGAGAGAGAGAGAGAGAGAGAAATTGTCCATTCAGCGTTAACTAACATTTTATAATCAATTTTCTTGTCTTTTTATCTGTACAAATGCTTTATGATATCTTGTGTAAAATGGGATTTCAGGACAAGAACAAGGTGCGCTGACACTTGTATCTTCAATTTTAATTATGGTTCTTTCTCTAAATATTAGAAAAACATGTATGATGAAGAAAAAGGGTTAATTACTTTGCCGCAAACCTATGAAAGATATATTAAAAAACAAAGTCAGTTCATCACCATGAACAAAACACATCTCGGGTAGGGAGATGCAGTTCAGAAGAAAGTATCCGGTGCTTAAAATTTTTCTTTGAATGAAAAAACTTAGGAATTGATTAAGAAATTAATCCTCAATAGGTTGTGTATGAATAAATTTCAAGTGTTTTCGGGAAGTAAAATATTGGAGAGAAAGCATTTTATATGTAATCATAAGAAAAACAAAGAGAAAATAATAGTATTCATGATTCAAAGTACACACCACAAAAAGGAGACGGGGACAAAACCCATGAAAACGGTGAATTGTTTAAACTGGTATCGTTGATGGTTTGTCCAAGAAATTAACAAAAGAAAAAAAAAATAAAGACAAAATACTTTGATCTTGAGTGTTTCACCTTTTTCCCTAAAGTACCAACCATTCACGATGATGATGTGCCTCTATCCTTTCTCTTCCAATGAGCCTATTCACGATGATGATGTGCCTCTTTTCTTTCTCTTCCAATGACCCTATTCACGATGATGTGCCTCTTTTCTTTCTTTTCCAAGCCTATTGATCATAGATGCAACACTGCATATATATATATATATACAACCATATCTTTCTTCACTTAGTCACCTATGGAGAACCTTCGTGGCCTTATTGTTATAAAACTTTAAAGAACATAACTCATGGACAGATTGCGCTGGATTTAGTCTTGGATGATGCTGTGTTCTTTGACATGCTTGGAAGGGGAAAAAGAGAAAGAGAAAGAGAGAGAGAGAGAGGATATACGGTCTTAGATTTGGGATGTCTTTGGCATATCATTCAGCAGAAGAATTAGAGTCATAAGTTTAAGATATTAGATAGGCTTTTATGGTACGAAAGGAAAAGAAAGAAAGAAAGAAAAGAAAAGAAAAAAAAGGAAATTGAGAATCAACAATATTCGGACAGACTACTTGTTCTCCTTAAATTGTAATAAACCTACATAATAGATACAGATGTTGCTGGTCCCTTTTGCACTTAATTCCTACCCTTTTCTCCTCTAACCTTTTTTTTTCTCCGTCCCCTCTTGACAGTTGTAAAAATCAATCTACCTCTCTGTCTGTCTCTACTCTCTAACTAGCTAGCTCGTGATTATCTTAATTGTTTGACCTGTGCTAGGGACTCACTTTGATGTTAATTATGATATTTGCTCTCTATTTTTTGTGATTTTATTTTATACCTCACTTTTATGAGTGAAAAAAATAGAAAGCAGGGCAATGTTTTTTTCTCTCTTTTTTCACGTACAAAATTGTAAAATATGAGTTTCGAAAATGTGATATATGAATAATATTACTACTGTTCGTTTTAATTGACCATGCTAGCTCCATATTCTTAATATAGCTGCCTGTATGCTGTGGACCCCATTTTTAATCCACCTTTCATTTTCTTCCCACCTAATCTAAGACTTTGTTCCCATTTCAATACTACTGTTTTTCTGTCCCAATAATGCGTGCATTTCTCAGTCGCTTCTCTCGTATACTATATTTTTAAAATATCTCTTCTTTTAATAATATACCATATGTTTCCACAGACTTCTTTGCTCTGTATGTTTAACTGTGACGTCTTATTTTTGGTATGCTTTGTAGAATATTAGCGATTGGACAACCTTAATTAATATAAGGCAGTAATGTAATAGGGGTGTGTGCTTTTAAAAATATAGTCAATTTTGGTGGGAAATGTGCAAAAATATAAATAACGACATGTATAATTTAGTTTTTGAGGCATTTTCAACGGTAACTGGTGGCTAAATGTGCATTTCATGATTGAATAATTGACAATTGTAATTTACTTTTCTAATTAAGTGCATGCATGAGCTATATGATTGGAATCTTGACTCTGACTTTGAAGACTTCCATTCGTGGAAATGGAGAGGAAAAGACAATAGGTATTTCTCAATTTACTCAATATTGAATTGAAATAAGGAAGTCCAAAGTCCAAGCATTATATTATAATCAAAATAAATTAATACTGTAACTGAACATAGCAATAGCCGAGGTATTTTAACCATTAAGATCTCACTTTTTAACCAATATAGTAATTTACTTCTGTTGAGAGAATCTGTAGGAAAAAGATGATTTGTTAGCAAAATGTTTGACAATTGAGCTTTCTTCTAAAGGAAATCTAGAAGCTGGGAGGGGAAGTTGAAATTTATATCAACTTTATTGACTTCTGATGCACCCAACTCTTTTAATTTGTTGAATACCGCAACCATATATGTGGTTTAACTTAGTGATGTCTTTGTCAACTCCAGATATTATTACTATTAACACCAATTTTCCTACTGCAGGTTTTTTGTTAAATGATGAAAATTGCTCTAACTTTCAGGTGATCAAAACCCGTCATCAGGTACAACTCAAAAAGTGAGATTGCAAATTCTGGTTTATCTATCCTCTGACAAGTAATTAATAGTTAATAATATATATACATATATACACACACATGACACATACTCACAGAAATAAAGAGAGTATGCTATATTAACCTTTTTTTATAACATTATATTTTTTCTTTTCTTTTTTTATCATATTAATTATCTTATGATACACTTATTCTTTTATATTATATATTTTCTTTGTTCTTAATTATAAGATTTTTAAAAAATATTTATTTATTTTTATAACATCTTTTTTCTAATTTTTAGGTATATTAATTATTATTTTCTTATATATTTTTACTTAATTATTTTTTCTCCAAATATTTATAAGAAATAATTAAATAGATAGACATATAAGAAAAATATAATTTTGAAATGATAATACAAATAATTAATAAATTTAATGTGACTGACTAAATTAATTACTAAATTAATTATTTTTCTTAAAAAACATGAATTAATTAAAAATCTTATAATTAAAGACAAAGAGAATATTATTTGTATATTTTTTTTTTCAAAAAAAAGTGCAAATACTATTTGTCAGTATATTTGGACCCGGTCGATCAAGTAATTGTTTCAATTTTGTATTGATTGCTCCTATTATATATATCACGTGCTCCATTTTTATACATACATACATACATTATGTTTTTTGAGACACTCTTTATTATTAACCGAGATTTATTACTAAAAGTATAGAAATCACAAGTAAAATTCATGAGAAAGTAAAATTCACATAATCCTCATATATATTTGTTAATAAATTTCAAATAATAGAAAAATCATTTAAAAAAATATGTTGTTACATTTTGTAATGCAACAATGTTTAACATATAGTTGATAAAAAAAGCCTCAAACATATTATTGATTTAATTCTTGGTAACATATATCGAAAATGTTATATATTTTGTATTGAGAGTCACAATTAAAGTCATTTCAATAACCTCTACATTTCAAAAAAATTAATCTTCGGTAATGAGGTAAGATAAAAAAAACTAAGAAAAACACATTATACTATTAATTATTCACCAAATTCAATGCACAAGTAATCGAGGGAGGCAGGTCTGAAGTTTGGTACATGAAAAAAATGAGGGATGGCAGGGTCTGAAATCCGAAACCAAACATGTCTCTCCCATAAGATGTGCTGATCATAAGGGCACAAATTTTGGTCATTTTCCCACTTTGGGTTGTTTTTGTCCCAAAACGACAAAGAGGACCTGTAGATTGGGGCAACGTTGGAATCAGCCGAGAAATTAGGTTTTGCTAGATGGCGCCAAACTCCAAAGCTCGTTTTGCGTGGCATGTGCATATATATATATATATATATATATATATATATATATATATATATATATATATACACATTTCAAGCCCAGTGCTCGATCACAGAATTAAAGAAAAGGGTTTGGCAGAGACAAGATTACGTGGAGAGGAAGGGAAAATAGGAGAGCCTATATCAATAGAGATTAAGAAATTTAAGAGAATAGAATTGGTTTTGTCCTCACGTTTGCATGAGAGTTGACATTTCACGATATATTAATTAAACTGCATAAGAATCTTTCAAAGAATTAGGCGTATTTTTATATTATTTCATGGATGACGACGTCCAACCTAGCAATACATTATTATATATACTGACATACCTCAGCGATCTACAACTATAAAATACTACAAGATATTAAGCATTTCTTGATTGACCCATAAAGGAGAATCATGTCTTATAACAAGCACCGGAAAAGAGTTTTATATCAACAATTAATAATGTGCCAAGGTATATTATCCCTCTTGTGCCCTTGTCCTTTCGTGATTTTTGGTAAACGTTACTTATCTATATTTTTGTTGGTCTTGACAAAAAATTTAAAGAAAAAATTTCAAACGTACTGGTTGCGTAATAATTATTATGAATATAATGAGTGAGAAATCATTATCACCACGGATTAGTTTGATTTTTGACTCTTGGGACTCACGTAGGATGTTGCATGTTGCTGTTAGTATTGAATTGAAATTGAGAATCCATCATTGAACGAGGAATGAATGTACGGCCAAAGTAATATCATTATTATAATGCTAAATTTATAGTTTACAAATGATTAACTGCTGATCCATTTGGAAACCATAAGATTGGTTAAAGCACATTACACACAGTAACTATACGTATTTTGAATAAAAGTTTTTTTTAACAAGTGTAGTTAATTATATGGCACTAGTTAAAAAGCTAATTAAAAAATATTCACTCCTTCAATAATTTTTATTTTTTTTTAATTTTTAATTTTTTGCCCGTATCCATAAAAAAACTTGATACAAGAAAAACTTGTTAAAATCAAATCATTAGATTAGTCTTTCTAATTAATAATATTTGTAATTAATAAATAAATGAAGAAAGTACTAGATATTTGTATATTTTTTAGATATTAAATGTATTTTTTTATCTTTTATTAAACATTAGGCGAAATTTTAAGAATATATTTCAGAAAAATATAAAAAAGAACTCCATTAATGTTACATTAATTTACATTGGCCAGTTTTTTCTCTCCTTAAAAGCATGTGTTTCAATAGATCCAACTATAGAGTTGCTATAACTTGTAAGTATGGGCTGCATGGCAAGTAACTGCAATTATGGCGTCCCTCGGAATTTCAAGCACATGCCAAAGGAAAAAAATACGAAGAAATATCCAGGAATTTTTATCAACGTTATCTATTATATATTTACGTTAAGTATTAGTCTCATCTCTTTTTTTTTTTATCTAAATATATAATCATTATTTAAAGGAAGCCATCAATAAAAGTGAGGTATGCTTTAACTTTCAACTTGTGATTTTCTAAGTTACTACTACTAGGGCATTTATTTTGTAGGCAAATTCTAAGGTAGACTAAGTGATCCGCCAGTGGATCATGAGTTTTTATCAGTTAAAAGTCAATTTTATCCTTAAGAAAAACCTAATTACCACATTCATGTTCCTGGAATCTTTGTCGCTCCTCAACAATAGCCTACCTTCCTCCCTTCCTTATCCATCATCTGTCCTCGCCGGCGTTCGTGGCTGTCGGTGTTTTTCACATCGTCTCTCCTTGTGTTGTCTTCTTCCCACAAACTTCCCATCTTCACTTTTCACTAGATCTGACGATAGTTTCAAGTTTATTACCATTCTACAGAAGAAGCTTTGCGATCACGGCCCCTCCATGTTAGTGCAAACGTTCATTAACCAAGGGAGGAAGGGATTCTGATTGAGGAACAAGTTAGGGCTTTTCAGAAACTCTTGGTTGCGGGTTTGATTATGATGAGAGCACAAAGGAGAATGCTAAGAGTTGTTGAAATTGTTACAAAACAGAATGGGATGCACTGACTCATCATTGTTGAAATTGTTTTCTGTATTGATCATTTTATTGAAATAGAATTTTATCCTTGAAAGCTTTTCAATGGCTGTATCAAGAAAAGAAGATTGATGGAGAGGGTGAAGAGAGCTGGGCGTGAATAAAATTAACGATCTACAGGACACACATGGTATCATATGCAAAAAAATTTATCTCATAACACTTGCCAATTAATTTTCGGTGGAGTTTCTCCGATGTTGGGGTTGGGAAGACGTAAAGAAGATAAGAATAAAATTATCATTTTCTTTTTTCTTTTTATTTATTAAAAGAATATCTATTTTTAATCTAAACCATTGGAATATTTTAATGATAAATCTAAGGGCTAATATTAGTGGTTCACCCGTGGACCACTTGATATACTTCTCCACCCTAAAATTCGCCAATTTTATAAAGAAAACGTGCGTATTATTTTTTACTAAAAAAATAGTTGGATTTAAGATGCACAAGGTCCATATAAAGAATATGCCTTTAAGATTATTAATAATTTACTGTCTTGGAATTTAATTTCTTCTTTTTTTTTTAAATCATATATCACAAAAACATCTTATAAAATAAAATGGTGAAGAGTTTACTGGTGTTCAAGCATGTGCATCTCATTTTTTTAATCTTTGGAATTCATTCGCTTAATTAGCCTCTCTATTTTGCATGAATAAATTGTTAATTATATATTGTTATTTCTGAAAATGCATGAATTATACAGACATTTATAAATAGAGATGCTTAATTACTTCTCTATTTTGCATTTATAAGTGATATACATATTAACATGATCTAAAAGGTTTTTTACACAATTATTTAATAATAAATTATTATATATAATAAAATTTTTGTTAACTTTTATAATAATTATCTTAAAATTCATATGAAAAATAATTTATGATTGGTTGAAATTGTATCTAGGATAATTGTCCAAATTATGAGTGAACTAGGATAAAATATTTAGGATAAATGATCAATTTGATCGTTGAAAGTGTAAAGCAATAATAATTTATTGGTTGAAAGAATAAAAAATTTGATTTAATCCATGAATATATAAAAAATATGATAATTATGTCTTTTCATTAAGTTTTATGGAACCATTTAATTATTAAATTATAATATTTAATGACTAACTTCACATTAAGTTATAATTATTAAAATTTATTTGGACATTAGATTAATTTAACTTTAAAATATATGATAAAATATAATTATTAGAATTTTTATATATTCAAGGAATAAATCTTTTATAGACCAATTTGTTATCACTTTATATTTTTAGATCAAAAAAGTAACTATTTACCCAAATATCTATTTCCATCTTTCTGATTTGCATTAACAAACAAGTTTTTGAAAATCTAGAACATTAATTTTTAGAAAAGGGAAATTGATAAACAACAATCACTAGTCCTCAGAATAAACCAGTTCTTTTCAAAATACCAATTAGGAATAAAGTTGAGTTTTTCATAAACATGCATCTAAACTTTAATTTTCAAATATATACATCAAGACATATTCAAAAATAAAAAGTTTCTAATTTATTCATAAAGCTAAGACATTGGAGCTTTCTGAGCACCATAGTGGAATCAGAAAGGTTTGTAGATAGAAATAAAATTTTAAAAAGCACAATTCAAACCTGTTATGTTATTTTTCTCACTTAATTTCAACTCCTAATTTTGTATAGTTTGTATTTGTAACACCTATATAGAGGCAAAACATTTTTGGACCCATCCTATTTTCTTACCTATATAGAAAATTCTTAGGATCGTAATCAGAGATGCTAATTATGGTGATTACTAAAAAAATTACTTTAAAACAATGTTTTTTTTTATATATATAACTTGTGAGTTTTATATCCGTCAACCAAGTGTCCTAGGTTTCATAAAGACAAATGAAATCCACCAATTATCAAAAAGTACAAAAATCACAATTGTTATTTTTAAAGTATTGGAAGTAGGAACACATTTTACCTTATAAATTATGTAAAACAGATTTTTTCCGCAAATAACATTTAAATAAAATTTTAAAATGGAATTATTTTAAAAAAATTTATGATACAAGGCACATGTTAGTGGTCAAGTATGAGAAATTGTATATGATGTACAATTTTTTTTTTAACCCTTAAATTAATCTTACTAAAAAATTATTATGATGCATTTTCCACACCATATACCATTTCATACCTTGATCCTCTTCCATATTCTTCTCTCCCCTCCTCCGTTGTCCCCCTCGCCCTTGTCCCTCTCCTAGTTTCTTCCCTATTTCCTCAAGAACTAAACTAGATGACCTGCATGATTGATAGAGATGTACACTTCGACTAAATTACTTCACACTATCAATGAAGCATTTTAGATGCTCTTCCAAGTTCTAAGGATTAACCACATTTCCCAATGTTTAAACCCTAACGTAACATATAAATGGATGATCAAACTAAGTACATGGAAATAAACACAGGAAGGACCAATGAAACTAGCAATAATATTAAATAAATAGTAAAAGTTTTTACATCAAGAGAGTTTGGTGGAAAATTCCCCAACAATGGATTGTTTAGCCCTTCATGGTCATGAAGGGTTCAAACGTACAAAAAGATGTAAAAGGTGAAGGAATAGAGAATGAAGGTGAAGCGAGAAAAGAGAATGAGTTCCCAATGATTATCTTCTTCCTCTAGCTCAAGCTTTAGAGCTTTTTCCTGTCTCTTCACGAACTCCCCCTACATCTTCCCTTTTCTTCCCTTAAAAACCTTTCTTAAGTTTAAAATCTTGCGACTACGCGCTAAGCGCGTAAGCTAGCTAAGCGACCCATGTGCGCTAAGCGCCTTTTCGCTTGATTGCAGGTGCTCTGTGCTGCTTCTTCGCCCTGAGCAGACACCCTCCCACTAAGCAACAATAGCTCGCTAAGCAAGTCTGGCGCACTAAACACAAACCATCAGGCTTCAACTTCTTTCTTTATCCCTTGCTTATATATCTACAAAATAAAATCATCAAAACAGTATGAATTAATGATTTAAGGTACTTACTGCACAAAAACTTCAGAGGATATCAAAATTTTAATGATTCACACAAAAAGAAGTAATAAAAATAAAAGAATATTACTAATTCTTATATGTTTTAATTACATAATTTATTTATGCATATCAATTATCAAATATCATACATGAATTTAAACTTTTTTAATGACGTGTCTTCGACCAACTCCTTGACTAAATTTTTCAAAGAATTATTAATTAATAAGATAACATTGCCCAATGTAGCTTTTTATCTTTCTTGATAGAGGCAGAAACTAGTGTATAATTAAACGAGTTTTGATTGCTCCATAACATATTAAAGACCAAACAATTTGACTTAAATAAGAAATTTATGCGTGGCGTGAACTGTTACGAAACAGTGGTTAATGAAGAAATTAATTGGAATTGTGTTCAAAACACGAAACGAAAGATATTACTAGTAGACGATTTAAATTTCCCGTCATTTACTGCAATAGTATAAAAAATAATTTATAGTATTAATCCAAGTACTCATAAAATGTTACTTATGCTCTTAAATATAAGAAGTAATTTTTTTCATTCAAATATAACATTATTTCAACTAAACATTTCAACTAACATTATCTTATTTAATGTAATTATTTTTAAAATATTTTTCATTTAATTGAGGTTTTAATTTTAATGACTCTTTTTTATTTTTGATATAAAATTCCAATAAATAATAAGTTAAAAAAATATTTTTCATTAAAATTAATATAATTAAATATGATAAACTAATTTTTTTAGTTAATGTAATGTGTTTTTTTCTATTATATTTAATATCGGATATAGTAATAAGTAAGAAGAAGTTGAAGAAGAGATAGCTAGAAGATAAAGGAAAATAAAATAAAATTACATTTTGTTGATCCAGTATTCTCTAAAAAAAAAAAACAATATCGAACGGTTTTACCGGTGAAATCAACTTAAGAAAAAAATGTTTGAAATGTAAATATTAAACTGGCAATTCCCACGAAGATCCTCAAATTCAGGGACAAATTGCTATCCTACTTGAGACTTTGGGTGTTTTTGCTATACCTAGTTTTGTCGATGAGCTATTTGAAATAGGTAGCTAAAAATTGAAATATGGAAATTAAAAGTAAATAAACTAATTGATTAAATTAACATGTTATAATTTGGCCAAATTAGTTGAACTAGCTGGTCAGGATAAAAAAATAAAAAAAATATATTTAATTAATTTTCATTTGATAACTATATATATATATGTTTTAAAATAATGATCACTTTTAACATTTTAATTTACTTTAAATAACTTCTCGATCATATTAGAAATTAGGATAATAGTTTCTTTTTACTTTTTTTTATCAATTTAAAATATGCTTATTAAATGAAATGAAATAAAATATATTTTTTAAAAGCAAAATGAAATAATATAAATGAATTATTATGCTATTTTTTAGATGTTACAATTTTTTTCTTATTTTCAGTTTTTTTACTGGTTTTGTTGATTCTTAATTCTTTATATTTAATTTATATTTTTACACCTTTTATCAATTTATATTTTTAACATTAAATATTTATAAAAATCATTTTAAATGATTTGTAACCGTAAAAAATAAGCTAAATAATATTTTCATATAATTTTACTTGAAATATAAAAACATTCATGAATTTATTACTTTTAATACTTATCTTATTTTTTTGTTATTTAAATCAATATTAAATGTTCCAGAAACATTAATTTTTGTACCTATCAATTAACATTTTAATAATTTGAATAATGTATTATTTTATAATAGAACATAGAATAATTTAGTTTAATTTCCTTATAGGAACTTACAAGTTATTTAAATAAAGTTTAAAAATAATAAGTAAAATAATGATCAATAATGAAACTTGCAAGTAATATCTTTCTTATGGAAACTTTCATGTAATTTAAATTTTAAGTAAAGTGATAACTAATATGTAAAGTTTCATCATTTAGTAAAATTGATTATTAATTTTAAAAATTCTATATATTATTTTTGGTACAGAAAAATTCTATTGAATTAAAAGGTCAAATTTTAAATTACTAAACAGTTAATTAGGCTTGACCTCTTTGAGTAGGTGTATGTCGTTAATTACCGCTATTTAAGTAGTACCAATATTATTATGTTAGTTCAAGTAAAATTAAGTTTGAATTACTTAAATTAAGTAAGTCTTGTGATAGAAAAATATAATTAGGATAGAGGATGCTACTAAAAATTATTATTCATATTTTAAGTAGAGATTAATTATTAACAAAATTAATAAATATTTTACACTTATTATATATATAAAGTTTTTCTAAAGGTTTAGCTCCCTTAGTTTTTCCAGTAAAAAAAAAGTCCCTTAAAAGAGTCCGTTATTCGACAACAATTCTGAACTTTTTTTTTTGTCAGCTGGTGTCTATTAATCTAATTAGAACAAGGTTGTAGTTTATATTTAAATATATCTTATCACAAAATAACTAAAAGGTATGAAAAACTTTAAAATAAATTACACCACCGTAATAATAAATAAAATAAAATAAAAAGAAGATGCATTACACATGTCGTATAAATAACCTAGCTATCGAATTACACCTCTTATGCATTGTAATTTTATATGAATAATAAATTTACACGTCTCACTCGTTCCCACTCTTAATAATCTGATCAGTGGTCCAATGTTGACAAAATTATTGTAATGGGGGTGTTTAGTATACTGAAAAAGGCAGAGTAACAATAATAACGAAAATGTGAAATAAATAAACAGTAGCGGTCCCATGTTAACAAAACATATTGGTAATGGGGTGCTTGCTTACTGCTTAGTAGGAAAAAAGAGAGTAAGAATTGAGATCGTTGTGAAAAAGACAAATATATACCAGCTCAGTGGTCCCATTTTCCTACTGATCAAAAAGCATAAGAACCACTAGTATGTATTAACAATTAGAAACCGCTTAATTTTAGAAGATTTCATTCAACCAACCTTATATCTTCAGCTTCATTCACTTCTATATCAACTAATTATAATTACCGTTTGACAGATAACCATGATTCAAGAAAGCCGATAGAGTTGTCCCACAAGAGTTTCCAAAGTCCAAACCCAACGTACATGCAGTGGCAATGCATACGTGTCAAAGAGGCTAACTGGCAAAGGCCAAAGGGTATTAATTTACTATTTATCAATATATATATATATGCAACATTAATTTCTATATATACAAAGCAGTATATTTATGTCCATAATTTCTTTAGATGGTACCACCTAATAGTCTAATACTATTTATTATTCTCATATATGTAGGTTCTTGTCAGGCCAGCTTAATATATAAATATAAATACATTCAATTTACTTATATATCCACTCCATCTCATGCATATTATAGTAGGGTCTCTGTTCTGCTCCCTCCTAAATCCTAATTAACTACCAAGTTTTTTAGGAAATTGAATAACGTCCTACTCTGTTAAGATACAAGAAAAGTGATCATAATAGGGAAGAGAGTGAAAGATTATTGGAGACAGAATTAATTGAAAAAGAAAAGAAAATTAATATTGCATATATATATATATATATATATATATATATATATATATATATGTGTGTGTGTGTGTATGTATGTTCACCATTACTTCACCTTTATATAGTTGAAAACACGCATCTGTATCTGGCTCTGGCCTTTAAATAACTAACAGCAAACTGACAGAAGAAGGAGAGTTATTGAAGAGCTCTGGGTGATACTAAAAATTAAATGTCAGTTATATGCTCTTTCCAGTCAGCTTAATTGCAGAATGTGAGTGTGTTTGATTTCCTACAATGCATGATAAGAATTTAAAGACTTTAGCTGTGTTTATGGAACACGTTTCCCTCCACGCTTAACCAAATACTCACTTTGTTTTTATGATTTGAAAAACATTGTACGACAATTCAAATTTATTTTGTTTAACAAAAGAAGTTATATATAAACGCTACTGGTATTTCAACATTTACCAAAAGAAAATTTATAATAATTCACTGATCAATTTCTCTTGTACCTTATTTTTAACTCATTTTTGTTGTGTCTCATTTTTTTCATCCTATTATTTATTACATCTATTATTTTCTCTCTTTTTTTCTTTTCATTTCTCTTTTCTTTTAATCCTAATTCATCCCAATTTAGCATGTATGATAATAAGGACTTTTACCTAAATTAAGAAGTATCAATTTCTTCTTAGTTTGTAATATCTTAACATGTCCATTTTGGTTTTACGCAAAAGAGGCAATCTTACGTATGAGAATTGATTTCAAAAGGAAACAAGAAATGTATTAAGAAATTTTTTCCTCCTTTTTTATTTATAACATTTAGTATCAAAGTCTAACTATCTTCTCAAAGTAAGAGGGTAATATGGGACTTATGGTCAGGGAATGTAATACGTGGAGACTCTGATAATACATAATCTAAGGTAATGATATTAAAAAAATACATAGTCTATATAAGGTTGTAATAATTGTTTGGCCTGAGAAGAAGTTAAATTGGTTAAGTTTCGGCTACTAACTAATTAGTAATTACGATCTCACATTTTCAGCTAGCTCAATAGAAATGCATAACGGTGACAATTACGAAGACATGTAGTGGAGTATTCATAAAAAATATTATTTAACATGTTGGTACTTTTGTTTTTTTGATAAAAGTTTTCTCATGATTTATTAAATAATAAAAATAAGTTTTTATTCTTATTTATCTATATTTAAGTTGTGTTACCTATTTTTTTTTTATAAATCAAACAGAGAATAATTATAGTTACATTGCCTAGTATACAATCTATTTTAGCAAATCAAACGTATCTTTAACAATTATCTCTATCAAACAAAATGCAGCAAAATCAAATATCAACATACTTGACTAGAAAATGAAATTTAAGGATTTTTTTCAGTTCAAATATTATTTGTTTTTGCACCAACTCCACATTTGTATGATGCATTCAAGTCACTTTATGCGATGTCCACTAATAAATACCGCAATTAAAGAAAAATAAAATACAGAGACCATGAATGGCTATGATGGTGCTAATCTTGCCATTTTGGTAGCCATTGATGAGAAGTGATGGTGACTTACTGACTAGGGTTAGATAATACCAAGCCAGCTAAAGGCAATTTGAATTTGAGGGGTGGGTGTTAATTGTAGTGTACCCCCAATAATTTATTTGGTCACTGATAGACAGGGTTAGTACTTGAATTCGAGGGCGGTATACAACCTTTAGGAGAATTCTTCAAAACAAAATTTAAGGAATTATTTTTGTTTTTATATTCAGTTGATATATTTTTATTTTATTTCTGCACCACCCCACGTTTGTATAGTGTACTCAAATCACTTTATTCGACATCTACTAATAAATACCATATTTAAAAGAAAACTACAGAGGTCATCAATGGCGCAATGATGCTGCTAATCTCGCCATTGGTACCACCATTGATGAGAAGTGATGGTAACTAACAGACTATAGTTAGATAATACTAAGCCAGCTAAAGGCAAATTGAATTTGAGTTGGGTATTGCACTGTCCCCGATAATTTATTTGGGTTGTGTTTAGTAAAATCAGTTAATATATACTAATTGAAATTTATAAGTTAGTTGAATGTTTATAAATTAATACTAGGAGTTGGAAGGAAAAGTTACAAATTAACTTGTTTGATTATATATATATATATATATATATATATATATATATATATATATGTGTGTGTGTGTGTGTGTGTGTGAGGAAAATAATTTCAAAATTTTATATTATAAAAAAATGAATATTTGATTATTTTATATTGATGAGTTAAGCATAGATACTGTTTAAGATGCATGTTGTCGCTTTGTGAGTGTGAGAATAAAAGATGTGAAAATCAAATGTGTGACATAATTGAGAGTGACAAGGTAGGAAAGACTTTCTAAATTTTAAAAAATAAAAATAAAAATAAAATTTAAGTAAATTAGTGAGGATAAAAAAAAGTTACTAGTTTCAACTAAAAGTTTGTTTAAGTAACTTGTAATTAAAAATATCACTTTATCTTAAAATGAATCAACTTGTGAAAAAATACTTAGATATCAAATAGAAGTTTCAAATAACTTTTGATTACCAACAAAAAAAAACATAAAAATAAGCTAGCAACGTACTACTAAAATAAAGCTTACTAAATAAGCTTTTGGTTCTAGTCAAATACAAGTTTATAAGTTATTTGAGTGATTTTTAAATCGCGCACTTCTTAGCCAGTTTAGAGAAGCTAATATGGTGGCGGATTGGCTAGCTGGAGAGACTCATAACAGGGAGTTGGAAGTTGGAGCGTTCAACCTCCGTATCCTTGCATTTCTCTCCTTTGGAATGATTTTTTTGGGTCACCTTAATCAATTCTTGAACTCAACAAGGGGAAAATCTTTTGGAAAAGGATAATTATAATTGTATATGCATTTTTTCTTAACAATTAATGTTCATTTTAACCACTAAGGTTGATATAGTGGTAGAGGATTTGAAAGTTAGCATGAAATTTTAAGTTTGAATTTCATTGTTGTTATTGTGAAAAAAGATCAATATATTATTTTAAAATATTCTTTATTGTTAATTAAAACTTTTTAAAAATAATAGAATTATGAGTTAAATACATTTAACAATAAATAGAATCTCTAACGTTTTAATAAATTTTAATCAATAATAAAAATACATAAAAATGTGTATTAACATTTTTTATTTCATTATATCCCTTTATCATATTTTTGTATTTATTATGTTTCTCTTTCCTACGTAACCACCCCACCCCAATGCAATATAGGATGCACGTTTAAGGTTATTCCTTTTGAAAACTGAATAGTATGACTTGTCCTTTGGCATTATGCATAGTACATAACTACATAAAAGGATTACAACCAATCATTTGACAGCACCAAAAGAAACAGAATAGAGAAAAACTGTAGAAGCTTCTTCCTCGTTTCACGGCAACAAACTAACATCACCAACAGTGAATAAAATCCCCTATGTGATTCCATGGAGGCAGTGACTTCAGATCGGACTCTTCACTTTAATCTTACATAGTTCTTTCAATGCTATTAAAGGAATTTTCATCTTTTTTGGGAATGACAAAATTTCAGGGCAAAGTATATTCGTCATTCCTATAGATCTTCATAAAGACAGCTTTTGGTAGTTTTTCTTCTCTAAAATGTTGAAGGAAAAAAGGACCTAAACCGTGCTCAATTGCAATGACAGGATCCTTATTCCTTACCGTGTTTCTCTAATTCACGCTATAGATTCTGTTTTCCTGTTTCGTTCACTATATCATCTCAAGAGCATGGCGTGGTAACTGAAGAAGTATCTTGTTTTAGTTTTCAGTTGAGCCTGACCTTAAACCAACTTTATTACAATTTTGTCTTAAAATTCAATTTTAAATAAAAGTAAAAGGAGAGTTGTTTTTATTAAAAACAAGTTAATAAAATAGTTTTATATCTCTTTTAAACTCTACTTTATTGAAGGAAAAGAGTTGTGTTTTTTTTTATAATAAAAACAAGTTAAGAAAATAGTTTTATCTCTCTTTTAAACTCTACTTTATTGAAGTAAAAGAGTTGTGTTTTTTTTTTATAATAAAAACAAGTTAAGAAAATAGTTTTACATCTATTTTAAACTTCACTTTCCTTTTTGAGAAAACACTATATATATTAAAATTATTATAGAATTTAAATTTTATGAATAAATCTATGATTGATAAAAAACATATTTGGGTGAAAATGTTAGTTACACATTTAACTAAATTTTCTTTTTCGTATCAGATTATTATTTATTAAAAGTCAATTTGAATAATTTTCATAATATACGTTTGATTTTTTATATGAATTCTAAAAGTATGAATAATTTGGAAATGAATGAGTTGAAATGATATTTTATTAATCTTGAAAAGATTTTAAATTATAGTGAGTATCATCATATACTAAGATCTTGATTTATTTAAAAAAAAGAGATATTATATGAAATTTAAATAAAAGAAAATTAAAGGTATTTCACATCCCATTAAAACTATAAAAGTATACCAAAAAAATATATTCTTCAAATACATGAATTATTTCTAAAATATTATTGATAATCCTTGCAACCATTGTTATTGTTGAAATTAATGATTTAAAATTAAAATTTTACAAATCTTATTTGAGATATTAAAAATACTTAATAATAAGATTGTAATAAATAATTTTACATCAGATAAGAAAATAAAATAATAATTTAATTTTAAATATAAATTTTGTTTAAAGTTTAGAGACAAGCCTCAACAGGAATAGCATGACCAAAATGCAACCAATAGCAACGACATTTATGATTTGAAATATGGAGGAGGAATTGATGATTAAGTTGAACAATACAAGTAAAGTTGAAATATGTATCTTCCTGGTTAGGTGGTCAATTTTACATAGTCAGACACTAATCTACGAGTGCATTTAATTGTCATGCCGTATATAAGTATATTTTTGTTGATTTGTCTTTACTTTAGATCGTGACAAGCAATTCCTTAGCCATTTTAATTTCAAATAGTCTTTGGATCAGAAAGGGTACTGATTTGCTCCACAGTAGAATCTATTATCTAATAATAGGCTACATTAGTCATATTATTACTATTAAATGGGGGCATTAACAAGAGATTCCATTCCAAGTTTTTTTTTGTTTTGAAAGAATTCCATTCCAAGTTAATTATGATGATATTGTAAAAATATTAGTAACATTTTACATGCACCTTAATTAAATAAATGAAAATGTAAGAACTTTATTAATTACCACTATCCAAATCCATATTTGTACACAAATGAATTAATAATAGTGAGGGAGCAGTAAAAAAGAAAAAAAGAAAAAAAAAAGAGCGCGCGAGGAATTCGGAAGTGGTGGCCAATGGGGCCTACAACGAATTTTAGGAAGAAAAAAAATATGAGAAGGGGGAATTGTGTGTGTGGGTGGTGGGGGGTGATGAGAGAGAAACTGAGGCAAGAGACAAAAGAGACAAAAGAACCCAACATTGTAAGATGATGAAGGTGGTCGGAGAGAGGTTTCTCTGAGATCCTCCTCTTCACAGGCAGCAATTTAACGTAACAACATTATATTCATTTCAATCTTTTAATTTGCTGCCTTTTTTTTCTTATTCTTCCTTCCTTGTCTCAGTTTAATCTCCCCACCGCCCCCCCAACCTGTCACCACCAACTGCATTGCATTGCATTGCATCATCAAACCAAACATTGTTGATCCTTCAGTTTCAACGCACAAAGGGACTTCTTTTCCTGCACCCTTTTCTCCCATTTGCATGGTAATTCAATTCCCTTTTTACCCCTTTTTGTTTTTTGTTTTAACATTGATGTGACCAAGAAAATTTGCTTGCTGATGGGGTTATTCCTTGTTTCTTCTTTGTTATGGTTTTGATTTGCTGTCAACTTTATCATTTTTCATTTTTTTTTTATTGTTGGAATAAAAACATTTTTTTTTTCTCTGGATGTAATGTAATTTCTTACAGCCCCAGCCCACATTGTTTGGAATCATTGAGAGGACGAATTGAGCTGGGTATGCTTTTGTTGAGCAAAAGGTTGTAAGGAAGAGATTGATACACAAAATGAGGGACCCTGAAACCAAGAGCTTCAATTGTTTTTGCTTTCCATTGTAATGTATAAGTTTTTCATAGTTAGTGAATTTTCTGCTGCTTCATCCAAATAGGTGGAAGGGTTTCTATGTACAGAAAAAACCTTCCAATTTTGTAAATTTGATATGACATATCATATAGCTTCCTGACTTTAAAGAGATATAGATATTGTCGCTACCAAAGTGGCATTGCCTTCTCATAGCAATGGAAAGCATATGGGGGCCATTTGGATTATGGCTCCGAATTTATGTTGGATTGATTTCTCTGTGGGGAACTCGACAGTGTTGGTCTCTGAACGATGAAGGTGATTTGCAGGGATTGTCCTTTTAGTCTCCCTAATTTACAGTGAATCATGTAATGCATTTCTTGTATCTTGATGTTTGATTTTTGCTGTTGCATTTGGAATGGACATTGCAGGATTAACCTTGTTGGAATTTCGGGGAAGAATAACTTCTGATCCTTTTGCTGCTCTGGCAAATTGGAATCCAAACGATTGCAACCCTTGCAAATGGCTGGGTGTACGTTGTGTTGATAGTCAAGTGCAAACGCTGTAAGTTCCCTTTGATTTCCTCTTTTTAATTTTTTTATCGAGATAGTATTTTTTTTTTTTACCAAACAGTAATACATATAGTTGACCTTGAAAGCTTCCATCTTGGTTGATGTGATTGCAGTTCTGAATTTTATGTGCTTATAGAATTTTGTGCCTTCTTGTAGGGTCCTACCTGATCTATCTTTGGAAGGGACATTGGCTCCTGAGCTTGGGAAACTTCGTCATCTAAAATCCCTGTAAGGGTTCTTGACCACGTTCATGTGTCCCCCCATCCCCCCCCCCCCCCCCCCAATTTTTTTTTACCATTATGTCAAAAGTAAAACACATGCTATGCTGGTGAAAGCTCTGATTAAACTTGATCTTATAATAATGTAACTTAAATCTAAGAGCTCAGCACTTGTCACATAGATATCATTCTTAAATTTAGTTAATAATCATGATATGCTTGAAAAATGAACTGCTCATACTAACATGTATCTTGTTACAGTTGTATCATTTTCATATTCCTTAATCACACTATGCCCACATTCCCTTCTGTCTGGAATGTAGCCATTAACTCAGGAGACCAATAGCAATAAATAATGTCTGTGTAACCAAACAAAAAAGTTGATGCCTTTGTTTGTGTTATGATTTTTATATTTCTTTCTTTACCTTTTCAACATTCCTTTTCTTTTCTTCTCCCATCCATGCAATGTTAATTTGTAAGCCTGCCTGCCTGCAATATAGCAGTTCTCTCCCCAGCAAAAACTCTGAAGTAGCTATATTCTCAAGTATTCAACTCCGAAGAATTACAGTTAGTTTGCTCTCAGCTGGATTATTATACTGTGTTAGTGTCCATGAGGGTTCCTTGTCTCTGTTGGACAGATTATCATGAGCCCTTCTGTTTGGTTATTTTAGTTCTTGTTGTACTATAACTCAATGTTATACGGTTTGTTAATGTATGTCTTTAATGAAAGACTAAATATGGGCTACTTCTTCAGAAGTTTTAAAATCCAATAGTTCAGTTGACTTGATATAGTTATTTATATTCAAATACATCTCTAATTCAGATTTTCTCCCTTTGTTACTTTGAAATAGTGTACTATACAAGAACAGTTTTTCTGGTACCATTCCCAAAGAACTTGGAGGTCTAGACAAGCTGGAGTTATTGGATTTAAGGGGGAATGACTTGACTGGATGTATCCCAGCAGAAATTGTCAGGGTGTTGTTGTCAAAACATTTGTCAGTTAACTCTTTTTCTTTTCTTTTTCTTCATATATTTAGTTATATTTTTGGGGTACCTACAATGAAATTTAATTTTTTCCTAGGTTGGTTTGTGACAATAAATTTGAAGGCAGTGATTCTCAAGAGCTCAGATTGCCCTCTCATAACAATCATTTAACTCCTTTGGCAACTTTATCTCATGGCAAGAATAGAAAGTTTGCACACCGGTAAGTGTATCTTCATTTTTCTCCCTGACCTAGTGACCTTATGCTTTCCTTCCTTTAGCTTCACTTAAATGTAATGGCAAGTTAATGAGTCATAAGAACTACTGTTGTCACAAATTTTATTCTTTTGCAAACAATGAAGTCTTTTGGACAATCACTGGAAAATTATTTTCACAAGGTCAGGCATCAAGCCAAATATATTCCACGCAGTCAACTGCACTCTTCATGTGCCTATACTTATTCTAGACATCCTTGAGAAATATATAAATGATGGAGCATAGTGAAGATTTCTTAATGATGTCGATATTTAATTGGTTTAAGATGTTCTATTAATCAATCTGAGATCTCATATTGTCATAAATGAAATACTTAATTTTCTGTTTACATGGAGTTTCTGTATATTGTCTTCAATAGATACAAATCTTCATTCTGAACTTCTGATGGCACTTCTCATTGATCTGTTTAACCTTTTCTGCATCAACACCATGACAATGTTTATTCTTTCTTTACTGGAGGTCTATGTAGGTAAAGATAAATTGAAATTTGTTTCTGTTTTCAGTTTTTAATTTATTGTTTTAACTCCTTAAAACCCAGTTTGTTTTTGGACACACATTTATAGCAGTAGAAGTCACACTCTGTTTATCTATGATTGGCTCTTGTCAAATTGCATATGTGCTGCAAAGATTAAAACTTATCTAAATAGCATTTATTAAAAACAATCTGCTCATCATTTGTCAATTGATAGCCCAATGATTGGTGAAAACCCAAACTGTTGATCATTTCATTATGTTCATTGAAAGTTTGTGGTGTACTTCAACCATATAAACTCAAAAGAGACTCGCAGAATTACATTTGTTCAGTGTTTTTTTTCCATTTGATTTTCTTTTATCTGATCACCATTGTTATTTTTTTGTTGCTATGTGAGGAACTGAAATTTTTGTGTTGTCTTATAGCTGTGTTAATGTGGTAAGATTAGATTTAGCAGTAGCAAACTTTTAGTAGTACCATCCTGAGATTGTACACTTATCTTTATATGCTGCATCCTTTATGGTTAACAAGAATGGTTGAGTTTCTGATTTTTTGACCTTTTGATGCATGGTGTGAAAAGTATACAACAACAAGAACAACATGGTGAAAAAAGTATGTGCCATAAAAATTTCAAGCAATGGAACATGGAAGATTCATTTGTTATTCCACTTAAGGGAGCACTCAAAAATTACCTCAAAGCTGTCATTGCTGTGGCACTGCCACTGTGTGTAGATAACTTTCTTCCCCATATCAGTCTTAATATGTACATATATTTTCTTCTTTCATCATGTTTAGCTTACTAAAATAGTCTGCTCTTATTTGAAGGTTCAAGCTAGGAAAGGCTACTCCTCATGCCTATGAAGAGAAATACTGTAAAAATCTGACTAGTAAGTGGAGAACCTTGATTGGTTTATGGCCTAGAGAAATTGATACCTATGCTCTTAACTGACTTTCAAAGCATACCTTCCATCATGTAGGCTCTGATGAATCAGATTTTGGCCATGATGAGTCAGAGTTTGGCCAGAATGTACCAAATATAATCAATTCAGTACGACGTAAGTTGTTTGATCAGTCCAGTAACCTTGCAGCTGCACCTTTCAGTGGTGGGCCTACTATAGAGATCAGTTCTGTTCCAATTACCCAGAGCAGTGGAGCTTTCCCAGCTGTGCCAGACACCAATAAGAAACAAAATCAGTCACCTGCACCATTGCCTTCATCTTCTAATTCTCCACCTGTGAATCAAGCAAGTCAACAAAATTCACCTAATGGTGCATCTGGAAAATTATGGAAGTATATTATTATAATCGCAGGTGTTGCTGTCTTGGTCATTGTTTTTGTGATCATGCTTTGCATTTGGCGTAAACGAGCAGCAAAAGTAATAAAGCCTTGGAAGACAGGAATAAGTGGACAGTTGCAGAAAGCATTTATAACAGGTATTATTTCAGTAAATGAATAAATTATTGATATTGAAAATGACTCTTTAACATAACTAATTTTTTCTTACCAAATTTTAAATGCCTCATACTGACTTCCCTCATATATGTTCTTTAGTGTATAATAATGTGATTGATTATTTTCATTTGTTTATATAAGTTACAATAAGTCCATTACCTTTTTTTAAGGTTTGGAGAGTCTCCTGTTCAACTTGTTCAAGCATCATCTTCCTAATTTGAATAACGACAATTTTGTGAACGTATTTCATTATTTTATGGTCAGCCAATTGCAAAAAAATGGATATTCTTCTTGTTATGCAATATATATACTATCTAAAGTGTCAACCTATGAAACAATTTTGTCTGAGCTCTCTTCCTTAAGTTATTAGCTCAATCCAAAATTCCTGCTAAGTGCTATGATTTATTGTCCTGGCTAGGGACTCTGGAAGAGGTTACAGGTTCATGTTATGGTAAAGAACTCCCAATGTCCCCCATAAAATGAGAAGAAAAGAAATTAATGTTAACATATTATGGTGTCACAGTGTTTTGTCCTTGTATGTAATGTAGGGGTCCCCAAATTGAATCAGGGAGAGCTGGAAACAGCCTGTGAAGATTTCAGCAATATTATTAATAGTTTTGATGAGTGCACTATATACAAAGGAACACTATCCAGTGGAGTCGAGATTGCTGTTGATTCAACTATTGTTACTTCTGCCCATGATTGGTCAAAGAACATGGAGACAGCCTATCGCAAAAAGGTTTTCTCCTTCTCAAATCAATTGAGAGAGGGACTTTCAATTCTTAATTACCTGTTGCTAATTTTGTTCCTTGTATGCTTCAGATTGCTGCTTTGTCCCGTGTTAACCATAAGAACTTTACCAACCTTATTGGGTACTGTGACGAAGAAGAACCATTCACAAGGATGATGGTGTTTGAGTATGCTCCAAATGGAAACTTATTTGAGCATCTGCATGGTAACAACTTCCATCTCTCTCTAAAGGCTCAAGTTATTACCTTGCGCGTAGCAAATCCCACTAAAGGGTTAAGTTCTCTTTGCAAAAAACAAAATGCTGAATTTGTGTATATTTGCTCTCTTCAGTTGAGGAAGTTGAACCTCTTGACTGGAGCGCAAGGATGAGGGTTATTATGGGCACGGCTTATTGTCTTCAGTATATGCACCATGATCTAAATCCACCAGTAGCTCATTCCAACCTCAATTCAATTGCTATATTATTAACAGATGACTTTGCTGCTAAGGTATACACCTTTCTATTTTTTGTTTTTAATGTGTGTTAGGTACCAAGTAACATATCTCCATTCTATTGCTCTCAGATATCAGAGATCTCTTTTGGCAAGCATGCAAAAACCAACACAACTGGAGATGAATCACAGAAATCTTCTGAGTTGCCACCACAGGCTGATCCTGAAACTGATGTCTATAACTTTGGAGTATTGTTGCTTGAAATCATTTCTGGGAAACTACCTTACTCTGAAGAACAAGGCCACCTTGCCAACTGGGTAAGTTTGAAATTTGTGCCCGTTACTTTGTTTTTCTTTCCTTTGGAAGTACCCTTCCTTGTACTTTCAAGTGCAACTCCATTGTTCTATGTCACTTAAACAAACAAATCCTGATCAACTTCCTAGGCTGCTGAGCACTTGAATGATAAGCGAAGCATCGGCTATCTGATCGATCCCACGCTGCAGTCCTTCAAAGAGGAAGAACTTGAGGTCATCTGTGAGGTGATCAAAGATTGTCTTCAATCTGATCCAAGGTTAAGACCTACAATGAAGGACATAACTCCCAGATTGAGGGAAGTTCTTCATATATCACCCGAGCAAGCTGTCCCAAGACTCTCTCCACTCTGGTGGGCTGAACTGGAGATCTTATCAATGGAGGCCACTTAAAAAGTTCTATCTAACTCTCTTCTGTGTATTCTAAGTCAAGTCTCTCTCTAACCTTTACCGTGCTGGAAGAGTACAGCTTTCTGATAATGCTATATGGTATTTGCCACTCAAATTCTTTAATTCTATCTGTTCTTTCGTAAGTCCATATAATCGAAATACCATAGTTATTCTTGTCCCAGTGGAAGCGTGTTGTGTAATTTTGCAAGTGGGGTGTTGTAAATTGTACTTTTGTTGATGAATATTGGGATGTAAAAAAGTCTTGACAAATAAATTGGTGTTTCTGTCCCAATGAACATGCAACTTCTATAAGGGTCTATTCAATTATTATTAATGAAGCTTTTAAGTTGTGACTGTTCCCCGATTAAGATAGTCTACCAATTCCAAAACAGACATGTACGAATTTTTCAAAAGGAAGGCAAAATAGTTGAAAAAACACAGCATAAACAACGACAACTGAGCTTTATTTGATTCCACAATTGAGTAATATGCATCAAACTACGTGATTAGATTATTCGGCTGCACCGGTTATATGCAGGTAATTGACTAAATTATTTAATAGTTAACAAAAACATACTTATTGAACTATCAGTTTCGCCATTTACAGTGCAATTTGGCTTATGTTCAAATATATAGTTCGGTTAATAGAGATATTTTGCACACCCCTGGCTGTATATAGACCATTCATTTCACTTTATTACTTTAAAGATATATTTTTTAATGGTACAGGTAGGAAAAACAAAAAAAAGCAACATTTGTAAGTTACTTTAAATATCTTTAAAGATATTTAGTATTGTCACTTGTCAGACCGTCATTTCACCCCTTATCTTATTCGCAATTTATGCGATCGATATCTTTGATGTTGAAATTTTATTTCTTAACGTGACACATTTCTTTTTTAACTTTTGGCTACATACGTTCACTTTTTTCATATTTGTGCCACATATGCAAAATCCGTACAGTTTCGCTGCTGATTTCCCATTCAAGAACCACAGTTAGTTCACTCTAGGGAAAATGTATACGAGTACAAGATTGGTTCGCCGCCAAGTGCTTCTGATTAGTGTGCAAGATGTTTTTATTTTTTTTATTCGTAAAAATTAAAAATGATATCAAAAAATTTACATATTTTAATTAATCAATTAAGTGAAACACCATTAACAAAACATTTTCATTTATGACTTCGGATTAAGATATGCACAAAACTAGTGATGATGCTTCAGAGATTAATTGTAAGTCCTCATATGATCTCTCCAATTTTATTAGTTCATTTTGGTAATCTCTCCAATGGTTGTTTTCCCCGCATTTTACTCAACGATCACCTAAATTAGATGCTGCCCTCACGTAATCATGTGGCCTCAAAAAGTCTTCCAACTCAAGGCACATTATGGGAAAAAATTTGAACTATTAAAACGCAAACTCGTTCATTATGAAATAACCAGAAATCAAAATAAAGAAAATAGTAAAAAATAAATAAAAATAAAACGAAAATCCACAAATTTATCAAATGGTCATAAACCTAAAAAAATTTCCTAAACACCTCTTTTAACTAATAAATAAAAAAAATGGTTTGTCTAATAAATAAGTAAATAAGCCCAAAAATTATTGAACATCTGTATTCACTATTACGAAAGCTTTTAGAAAAACATCCATGCAAATTTATTTAAACTTAAACAGAATGTTTAACGTTTTTTAGTTTATTTTTATAATTCTTTGGTAAAACATATCGAAATAAGTTTTTTAATCTTATTTCAAAAAAAATTATAATCAAATTTATAACATAAACTCACAATGAAAGTTTTTGTTTCCTGAATGCACATGTAATGAAAGTTTAGTAAATAAGTATTTAATTAAGGTTACATTCGAAATTGGAAAATTAGTTGATAGTTAAAAACTAAAAGCTGAAGAGTTAATTTAATAAATTATAAGTCTTCAATAAAATTAGTTGTTGAAGTAATTAAAAATGCAAAATGACATAAAAAAATAATGACTAAAAAATTAGATAAATATATTGAGAATAAAAATAAAAGAAAATATAAAAGTTAGAATTAGAAGTTAGAAGCTAATGTAAAAAAAAAACAGTAGAAATTATTTTTAAAAAAATATTTACTAACCAATCAAACAAGTTTTAGTATAAAAAAAGTTAGAAATTAATTAAAATATGTTATGGAACATAACCTTTTGTGTTTTTTGAAATGTTAGTATTCCGTAAAATGTTAGTTTATAATATTTTTTTTAATTTTTATTCTTAATATATTTATCTGATTTCCTACTTATCCTTATTAAATAAATTATTATTTTATTATAATTTTACATTATTCATTTATTTTAATAGTTAGTTTTATCAAATACTTATAATTTAATAAACTAATTTTACAATTTCCAGCTTTCAGCTAATTTTTTAAATTTTAACTAACTTTTTAAATTTTTTAATTAAGTTTTTAACTAGTTTTATTAAATATATCTTAAATTATTTATACAAACGTCTCATAATTCCATCTTCGATGAAAAGAAATGACAGCAGTAGAAACCTATTGTAAATATGTTCCTTTCAAAACATTTTCCATTATGAAGTAAAAGAGTTTAATTATCATTTAGTGTTGGTATAATGATTCTTATACTATGGTTTTTAAATTAATTGTTATAATAATTAACTAATTTTTTTATACATAACAGCATGTAGCAGATGATAATGTAATTTTTTATACTATTAATACATTCTAATTAAATTTTAAATAAAACTTATGGATTACCTACAAGTCACATAATTTATTTGACGAGTGTATTTTTTATTTAGTACAATTTATAAAAATTTCATAAAAGTATATTAAAAAAATGTATGATATATTTTTATTATTATTTCTAAATATCTTCTAGAAAAGTACTTATTAAAAAATTATTTATAAATCATGTCCATCGATAAGATATATTCATGACATAAATCATATATCAAATTGGAATATTATAATAAAACATGTGATATAAATACAACAATTTTTACAATAATTTATAAATTATTATTTTGTAATTTATAACTTTTTATCATATTGATTATTTTATTCAAACACGTCTAATTTTTCTCTCTCTTAGTTATAAAATTTGGTATACAAGTAAATATCATTTCTGACAGTGTGCCGGTCAAAGAGTCTTGTGTATAATTAAAGTAGTGTTTAATAATAATAATAATAATAATAATAATAATAATAATAATAATAATAGTGTTTGATAGGTGCGCTCAAAGGAGACGAAACAGAGAATTTTTCATCCTAATAATATAAAAAAATTATTCGAATAATATAACCATAAAATTATTTACATAAATGATAAAAATTACTATTTAAGGTGAGGAATCAATTTATCTCAAACTGATTTTTCACCTTCATTTTTATTTTTATTTTTATGCTGCGAAATCCATTTTCCAAGAATCAATTTCACATGTTAATTTTTTTTGTATCGTACATGATAAAGGATGTTTGATATAAATACTATATTATGCATGTTTTCTACAAGACAATTTGATTAAACACTAATTTTTAATTTGTAATGGTATAATTTATCTCAAATAATATTTAAGAAAAATACATATATTTAAATACTTAATATAAATATAAATAGTAAAAATGATACAAATCATTGTGCAGAACCGATCTTTCACCTTCGTCTAATTTAATTTTTTCATTTTGACGTGTTTATTTTATTTTTTCTAAAACGACCTTGTTACATAGGTTTCTCGAAACACATGTTGTATGGCCTTTTAGAACATAATTACTTTGCTATTATTTTTTATTCACAAAAATGTTACTAGGTTTTATTTCAATTCAATCTTCTCCTTGCCACGTGGGATGTTCAATAGTTGAGATTTTCTCTTCTTAAAACCATCCCCTCCATAATAGTGTCCACTTGCATTTAGTGACAAAACTAGAAAGAACTTATTGTAGTAGGCTGGTTTAAACTTGTCTAATCAAGATAATATCTCTTAATATAAAAAATTAACATGATGAAAACAAAATTAAAAATAACAAGGCTTAAATTAGAGGAGTAAAATAAGAATGATTAGTAGGCTGGTTCAAACTCGTCTAATAAAATATAAGACTTGAGTTTTGAATATGAATTGTATAAAGATTCTTGTAGCTTAACCTAATGATGACGGGATGTAAGCTTAGTTTAACAAAAAAAAAAACTTGAGAAAATCAAATTTGTGCTTCACTTTAAAAACTAAAAAAAATAATTTTTTATCCAACCATTATAATATGCGACCTACATCGACTCAAGTAACATATTTTGTCAATTCTAATTTAAATGACAACTTAAAATATAGAATTGAAAATCTTAAAATGAGTCCGAACATGTTGTTTATGTTCAACTTGCATCTATTTGTAGGATTGGACATTTGAAAGTAATTATAGATGTCTTATTATTCCATTTCCTCTTCACAGCAAACACTAGCTATGTGTGTTATGAAGTACTTTGTTATAGACATTAAAAAAGTGAAAATCAAATATTTTTTTAATTCTGAATTCTTCTATCAAAAGTTAAGAATTAATCCTTAAGTAAGTGATCTTTCTTGATATATATGTTTATAAACATATTATATTATATTATATTAGTAATCAATATTCTTTATTCAAATATAACTTTTATTTAAAAAGAAAATACTATCTGCCATTCAAGTCCGCACTAATAAGGAAAAAATGTGTTTGATATTATTCCCTAGGGAAATCAATTTAAAAATACAAAACACCCCTATCATGCATCTTTTTCAGCCTTCCACTTCCCAGGTTGGTTTTGAATATATAAAATCAGCTACAGAAGAAAGGTGGGCATGAAAAAGTTTTTGAACAGCGAAATAGGTCCCAACAGTCGGTTCCATTAGCCACAAGGGCCCCTACAATTTGAATTATTTGAAACCACTGGCTCTCCTATGTTTTGGACCACAGAAAGAAACAAGCATTGGCATTGGTGAAAGATGAGTCAGAAGACACAAGCGCTCAATCTAGTTCAACACCAGGCTTCATTGCATCAGCACAAAGTACCAAATGATCCAGAAACCCTAGATTAGTTATGGCATATACATAATGTCAAAACCTGTGTGTATTTTCTAACAAGTCTATTTGCACTTAAAAAGTCTCTTCATGAAATAATAACAAAGTTTCTTAGAGTTTATAATTTATAATTTGTAGGCATAACACCTATGCATTGCTATGTTTAGTAAATACGACGGTTCCTTAGGCACCACTTGTAAGTGTGTAGGGCCACGCTACAACCAACTTATGGTGTCTGTTTTGCTGAAGCATTTTGGATCAAATAATAGGCACCACTTGTATGTGTAGGCCCGGTGTGAAAGCAACATCCCTCCTCCATACCTTCGCATAGCGAAGAGCCTCTGGGCAATGGGGTACGAAGAAGAGGATTTTATCAATGCTCTACAATGCTTTCAGATTTGATTGAATCTCATCTATGAAACAGTGCAAGCAATCTTCTTTTTTTAATAGTATAAGGCTTTCATTTTCCTTTACACCTGTTAATGGTGGGAGAAAAGGATCTGAAATCTTGACCTGATTTGGTTACATATACTAGGACGGGTTGTTGTTGTGACATTCTGATTCCTGTTACTCCCTTAGAGTGAATTCCCCCAATCTCATTCCAAATTAAGGTGATGAATATATGGAGTTAATATGAAGCACTAGACACCCAAATCAAGTGCAAGACCTCGTGGAATCACAAGAAAGTTGCATTATTATTTTCTCATTACTTGCAATAAAGAATGGAAATAAATACAGTTACAGAGCAATTTACCAAGACATGTGAACTGTTGACATGTACACTTCATTCACTATATTTAAATTAAATTAGCCTTACAGAAACACAACATTTGGACATACAAATACAGTAGAATCTAATGCTCCAGTCAAGGAGCAAACCTAAAAATGCCGGAAAATTCTCGAGGGAAAAAGAAAGTAAAATTTAACTTACACACAGCCTAAAACAACAAGAGAGAAATAGTATGCTATCATCTTCTGTCATTCTCCTGCTACCTTAATTAATGCAAGCATTCATTATCTTTTTTGTTTTCATTCTTTGGAAACAATCATAGTGCTCAAGACATGGTCAGATAGTAAACATCGCCATATTTTCCTGTTGAAATTCGAACTTTGATTCACCATGTTGTGAGATACTAGTCTCATCTGCTAGACCTAACTCTCGTTCGAACAAACATTCATTATCTGAATGTCTGTTAAGGGCAGAGTCAGAAAGTGTTCGATGTTGTTGGAATTCAGATTGAGTGTGTGTAGATTGATGACAAGAAGAAGAAGAAGAAGCAGATTCCTCCATCCCTAAATTCTCCAACGCGGGTCTCAACTCAGAGTTACAAAACTTCTCATACTCGGCCTTATCCCCTCCCTTTTTCTTGACCTCCACCACCACCAAGGAAGGTGTCAACTCAAAAACCTCAGCAGCAATAGTCAAAGGCCCCTTCACACCTTCTCTACACCCCTCCAAGCTCACCCTGCAATCTTTCTTCCTCACACTGAAACTAACCAACTGAGCAACCTCCTCCAATTTTGATATAATCTTCGACACCGGAGCAGATGACACAAACCTCGCCTCATCACCCTTTTCCTCAAACAACCCTGATAGATCAAAGCCCTGAGAAAACGATATGATGTCAAACGCATTCAAACTCGCAGGCCTCGGCAACGAACCATTACTATTCTTCCTCCTAATCTCAACCTCAGAATCCGATGTTGCCAAATCATCATCATGATGAAGTAACAGTTTCTCGTCAAAACTACAAACTCTATCATCCTCCACATAAAACTTAATCTGCTTGAAACCCTTCTTGAACCAGCGATTCTCCATGACTTCAGGAATAGAAATCCTTGTCTGAGGGTTAGTATCAAGAAGCCTAGAGAGAAGTCTTGTAAGTTCAGAAGAAAACCACCTGGGACACCGAAACTCACCCTTGTAAATCTTCTTATACATAGCCATAACGTTACGGTCATTGAAGGGCAAATAGCCGGCCATCAGAACAAACAAAACAACCCCACAAGACCAAATATCAACCTTTGCACCATCGTAGCCTTTCCGCGACAAGACCTCAGGAGCAACATACGCAGGTGTCCCACAAAACGTGTGGAACAGCCCGTCCTGCCTTATCTGATCCGACACGGCACTGAGACCAAAGTCGGAGACTTTAAGGTTCCCATCCTCGTCCAGCAACAGGTTCTCGGGCTTCAGGTCCCTGTGGAACACGCCGCGCGCGTGGCAAAACTCCACCGCGGAAACTAACTGCTGAAAGTAATTTCTCGCAACTTCTTCTTTTAATCTTCCCTTTGCGACCTTGTTGAAGAGTTCGCCGCCACGCACGTACTCCATGACGAAGTAGATCTTGGTCTTGGTGGCCATCACTTCGAAGAGTTGCACGATGTTGGGGTGGCGCACGCGCCGGAGAATGGAGATCTCGCGCTTTATGTGGGAGACCAAACCCCCCTTTAGGATTTTCTCCTTGTTGATGATCTTGATGGCGACTCCTTCTCCGGTTTTGATGTTGCGCGCGTGGTGGACCTTCGCGAAGGTTCCGTGCCCGAGGAGCTTCCCGAGCTCGAACCGCCCCAGGAGAAGGTTCGGGTTTTCCTTCTTCGGCGGCGCCACCTCTGCCATGGTGATGCTGGTGATATCGATCGATCCTGTGAGATAAAAACAATGGAAGTGTTCGCTAGTGGTGATGGAGCTTCATTGAAGTTGTGAAGCCATGGAATTTGTGGGTGTGGTTTCTATTATTAAATTGATAGTGTTGTATTGTGTGTAGGAAAATTAAAGTAAATTAAATAATTCATTCGTATTCATGGATTTACTATTGAAAGTGTGCATTCTTTTTTTACAGAAATGATTAATTATTTTAAATTTTGAAATGATTAATTATTTTAAATTAAATATTATACTTAGTATTTTGTTAAAATTTAAATATTAACAGGATACTATCTTGATGTTTATAATGAAAAAATAAAAGAGATAATCAAATTAAAACTTTAGGAAATATGTAAAATTAAAATAAAACTCTTAAAATTTAATATATCTAAATGAATCGTTTAGTTTATATTATTCTTTTAAACTTTTTTAAGTAACACATTAGATGATAAAATTTATAAAAATAAAAAACATAAGTGATAAAATTTGGAAGAAAACTTACGTAATAAAATTCATGAATCCATGAATGTTTGGTGATAGAATATGTAATTAAGTTTTTTTTTTTATCTTTTTTCTCTTTTATTAAGTTTAAATTAAGATTATAGGTTTTTTATGACACAATTAGCAATTTAGGTATTGAATAATTATTTTCTTATTCAAAATGATTTTTTTATGCACAAGATTTTTGCTATCTGTAGAAAAAATAATTGATGGATTTGATTTAAATGATTTTCCATCTATTTTAGTATTTGTTATTTATGGTAGGTGTGCTGATTGTTTGTTTGTGACGTGGATACTTAATCATTGACTCTGGCAACGGACACAGTGCAGGTGCAGCTGATGTTTCTCACTACTTTTCTTTTCACTTGTGTTTAATTATAACAATGTATTGTCTGCTTCTAAGTACATATATGGTACTACAAAATATTACTTAACTACTTTAAATTGCTTATGAATAATTCTATATTGCTGATATAGTAAATGTTTTATTGAATAAAGAGTTTTAATTTTAAATTTAGGTCTACGATAATAGAATGTAATGATAATGTATTGTTGAGTTAGGAAAACAACCGGCGGAATTTAATTATTTAAATTTTGTGGCATTGAATTTATAAGATTCGCTAATGATTAGTGGTTCAAGAAAATGTCCCCACTATAGTATTTTATTAATAGAATTTAATCATGCTAATAATAATAGATTTCAATTTATTTAAAATAATAATAATAATAATAATATTTTTCAATTTAATTTTAATATAATATCTGTGTGAAACGTTTTTACATTAATTTTTTATTTTATATTAAACATTAATACTTTAATCAATAAATTTAACTGTAAAAGAATTTTGATATTGTCAATTAGTCAAAAAAATTATCATTAGAGTAAGTTTACTAACTTCTATAAACTTACTAGAAAATAAGTGTAACTATAAAAGTTACTTTTTTTATAAAAGTTTTGAAAAAACATATTTATTATGATTTTTTACTAGTTAATAGTTTAAAAATTCATTACATTATTACCAATATATAGAAATGAAACTGAAATTTTGTGGGTATAAAAAGATAAAATTATTAATAAAGTATGGATTCTTTCTCGGCTGCTTTAAAACTTAAAAAAAGTATATACATGTGTTGATATTTTGTATAAAAAAACTATATACTTGATATATCTAATTAAGTATCTTGTAATTTTTTAAACAAAATCGACATTCAAATATATGAATAATAGCAAAAAAAGAAGAAGTATGTGGCTGTAATTTTCAAACGAGAAGATTTTTTATACTACAAACGCTAGTTGTTCCATTGCCATAGACATTATGATTGCATCTTACTTTTTGTACAAGAATTTTTTCGTATGATTGTTTTTTTGTTAAAATACATTTTCTTTGCCCTTGCAATGTTCCATCCATAATTTTGATCTTTCGTTTCTAAATCGAGACGAACATTAAACACTAAATCGGTAGGAAACTTGCTTTCTTTGTTTCATATTGTAAACATTATTAATCTTTTTTCGAATTATACAAATTTATAAATTAGATAAATTTTTTTAATATATAAATTGCTTTAATTTATTTTATTTATTTTTACATATTTACAAAGTAAACTATTTACCCAATAAACTAATAAGTAACAATCATTTATCTATTATTTATTAAACAAGGGCTTAGATTATTTTGCTAATGAACAACAAGGGCTTAGATTGTACGAGTACGAGAAAAAGATTATTTATGGTTTTCAGGATTATTTTGGGGTCCCTTAATTTTAAAGTGGAATCATCATCATTCTTCATGGCCATGTGCCTCCTTTTCCTCTCCAAAATGCCTCCGAAAACTACTTGAACTCTTTCACCGTCATTGGTGCTCCAAATCTCACTATCTCATATAACGACTTCGACCCAATGAGAGTCACAACTCACAACATAAAAAGAGACAAACCAAAATAGATGTTTTTGGGTGTGGTAGCAACGAATGAATTTGGACTACGGTACGGGGTGTAGGAAGCAATGCCCTAAAAATTATGATATAGTTTTGTTGGGCCAAAAGGCCCATTAAAAGGACAATATCAATGAAATGGAGGGGGACAGGAGAGGTGCCCCATGGGCCATGATACATAAACAAAAAACAAACTCTTCTTCAGAAGAATTAGAAGATACGCAGTGCAGTGCAAAGAAGATGAAGGGGATTATTAGTGTCTTTAAGTAGATGTTGATAAAGTAAGCATGTTCTGTTTCAGTTATTCTGGTTATTAAGAGTTTTATTGTGATATGTTTTATTTAATTTGGCGTTTCATTTTTTTTTCTTTTTCTAGCCAAATAACCTTCGTGGCGCATTTTATTTCATTAAAAAAATCATTTTGTTAGTGTTGATTTGGTGATTTGTTGATCTTTAATAGTTTGATAAGATTTTGTTGATGTAGTCATGTTCCCATTATTTTATACTCAGAAATTTCTAAATTTGATGTCATAGTTTTTGTTCTCTCAATTGTACCCTTCTATACCTATATAATATATTGTTATATATCTTATTTGCCTGATAAAAAAAAATGCAGTACGTACTTGTATGTAAACAAAAGGTGTTTTATATATAGAGAGAGTCATTGTCTATTCTACTTTATTTTATCTTAAAATGATTCAAGCGCTAATTAAATGTTACAAACAGGTAGAATATTACACGTTTAACATCAATTGAATGTTTTTAAAATGGCTACGTACAAGTTGATTATATTCTATAGACAACCCACTTTGTATTAGCACAAAAATTACAGAAAGAGATAAATCTTAAAAGAAAGAAATCTATCTTCAATTTGATAACCCACAACAACAAAAATAAAACAAAAAAAATTTAATTTAAAAATTAGTTCTTGTTATTTTAATGTGTGACACTCCCTTATAGCTATAGCTAGCTTGTAGGCCGAATCACAATTAAATACCGCAAATGCAAACCAAAAACATATCCACCACATATGTTAATTAGGATAATAATCATTATTGTATCCTAACAACGTACGTAGGATCTTCATCAGTCCTTACCCACTAATCATCATGACTTTCCTTTTGTTGCTTCTTTTCTCCCTCTTATATATGCATGTCTCTCTTCTTCTTCTTCTTCTTCTAGTTCCAACATCCCAAGTGTCCGTTACATATTGGACCTTGACCTAGCCAAGTTTACCGCACAGGAACATGTGTCAATACTATTCCAACTATGGAAGAAGGAGCATGGACGGGTCTACCAGAACCAAGAAGAAGAGGCAAAGAGACTTGACATTTTCCAAAACAATTTGAACTATATCAGGGACGTGAATGCAAACAGAAAATGACCCCACTCCCATCGTTTGGGGTTGAACTAGTTTGCTGAAATCACACCTGAAGAGTTCAGCAAAATATACTTGCAAGAACCCAAGGATGTGTCACTGCCCATCAACATGGCCAACAAGGACATAAAGAAGAAGGAGCAATATTCTTGCGACCATACACCTGCATCCTGGGATTGGAGCAAAATGGGTGTCATCACCGAAGCAAAGTACAAAGGACAATGTGGTACGTGTTTTTATTAAGAATCCTTCTGTTGAAAAATATTAATTTGGTTTCTTAATTCTCATTTTTAGCAGGAAAATACTTATTATTCATCTACTTTTTCTTCCATCCCTTTTTTACCATTTTTTTTTGTCTATCTCTATTTATTTTTTATATATCGCAACCATTACTTTCTCTATCTACATTTTTCTTTCTTTCCATCTCTAATTATTTCCACCAAATCCATCGCATTTTGTAGTGTACGAATATCATCATTCTTTTCAATAAGCTTCTTATTCTTATACAAGATTTAAAAATATTCAATAATTTTCATTCTAATGATAGAATTCAACTTGAATTTTTAACTTATTTTTATTGAGTCTCATTTTATCTTTTCCCACACACAACAATTCAAATTTTGACTTGGGAAAATTATTTTTCCAATGATTAAGCAACCTTGCTTGTAGTCATTTATACAAGCAACTTATGTAAGCATTTTAAAGAATTCATTAATTTGTTCTAATAGTATTCTCAGGTCAGTTAACTACAAACAATTATGATTTCTTCAGGACACACATATTCTCCTTGATTCTCTTGAAATTGAACTCGTTATGTACCTTAATTTTACTGAATGGGGTGTGATTCTGTGTATGTTTAGGAGAAAAGAAAGGATAAAATGTCTTCGTCTGTGGACATGATTTTGATTATATTGTCATTTTAGATTCAGGGGAAGAAGGAGGCCAAGGTTTTCTTTTTTCTTTTTTTAAGGTTATCATGATTACGGTGGGGACTATTCAACAATATTACTTAATTATGATTATTATCTGTCTATAAACTTAACTGAGTATTTTAAGTAAGATTTTTTTCTGTTAATCATTGTTTTTCATCTAAAAAGACTTAAATATTCTTCCTTCACTATAAAAGCCAGAATTGTATCACATCATCTTGAATGCAGTGTCCATTATATGGACCACATTTGAGTACAAGGCCTGCAATATTGAATGATTTTTCGATTTTGCACGTGTGAGTGAGACAAAAAGTGCATGCAAGTAAATTAAGGATACTAATATTCCTTTCAATTTATATATGTCCTATTTTTTTTTAAAAAAAAATATACATCACTATAGACATGCGTTATTATTGCTTTATGCTATATTTCTCTTTTCCCTGCTAATTAAATAACCTAATTGAGTGTAACAATTGCATATGAACCAAATGAAGGAAAGACTCATATGATCTAAACCGGAGACAAATAACAATCAAATGCGTCCAATTACCTAAACTTCAGACACACATTGCCGTCGGACTTATAAATAAATATATAGATTATTTTGAGAAAAAAATTAAAAACTCTAAAACTTATTTAACTTTGAAATAATTAATCTAGCTGATAAAAACACGCTTGCAATTGAAATCCAACCGGGTGCGGTAAGCTGCAATTTCACTTAATTACATTTTACCAAACCGAAACAAGTATGGTTATAGTGAAGCTAAAATTTGAAAAATGTCCTATTTCACATTCACATCAAATTAATTATAACTAAACATATAAAAACATCGTGATTCAAGCCCTAAAAGTCGAAATCAGATAGAATAGACGTTTAACGTTAATTGAATTTTTTTAAATGGGTATATACAAGTTTACTATTTTATATATAATGAAAAATCATTGTGTTAGCACAAAACTTAGAGATAAATTTTAAATATAGAAAGAGAATTATATCCAATTTCATAATCCAAAATAATCAAAAGAATATCTGGCTAGACTGGCTTTGGCACTGCCTGCTGCATAATGAAAATTCATATGAAAAGAATACGAAAGTTCTAGTTTAAAAATAAAAAAAGTTGGGAACTGTCACTCCACTCCTGCATGTTTGTAAGCCAAATCATAAGAGTGGTGCTATTTAGAGACCCCTCTATTTTAAACACCCCATTTACATCTCATTTCTTTTTATCTATATTTTTCTCACATTATATATCACCTATTCTACTTATATTTTTTTTCTCTCTTAATTTTCTCTTTTCTCTCACTAAGCATTTGGGTGTCCAAATTAAATATATTTTTCCAAATCACAATTCAATTACGTATCAGAAATTAATTTACACCAAATACATAACTACGGGGGAACTTCTTCAGTCATTACTAGCTAGCTCACTAATCACTATATATACGAGATGGTACAAGTGAAGTGACCATATCTTAATTTCAAGCCATAAAAACTTTCCATCAAGTTATGGGTTTCCTTGTGTTGCTTCTTTTCTCCCTCTTAGGTCTCTCTTCTAGTTCCAGCATATCTCATCGTTCCATATTGGACCTTGACCTAGCCAAGTTCACCACACAGAAACAGGTGTCTTCACTGTTCCAACCATGGAAGAGTAAGCACGGACGGGTCTACCATAACCAAGAAGAATAGGCAAAGAGACTTGAGATTTTCAAGAATAACTTGAACTGTATCAGGGACATGAATGCAAACAGAAAATCACCCCACTCTCATCGTTTGGGATTGAACAAGTTTGCTGACATCACTCCTCAAGAGTTCAGCAAAAAGTATTTGCAAGCTCCCAAGGATGTGCCACGACACATCAACATGGCCGACAAGGAATTGAAGGAGGAACAGCATTCTTGTGACCATCCACCTGCATCCTGGGATTGGAGGGAAAAGGGTGTCATCACGGATGTAAAGCACCAAGGCTTGTGTGGTACGTGCATGAAACCATTGTTTTTAGTACGTAATTACTAATTATTAACACTAGTATTTTTTTTTCTCTCTTTGAAAATGACTTGTGGAGTGTGAAACCATTTTGATAGGGAGTGGGTGGGCATTTTCTGCCACGGGAGCCATTGAAGCGGTACATGCAATAGCAACAGGAGACCTTGTAGCCTTTCTGAACAAGAACTCGTAGATTGTGTGGAAAGCGAAGGTTGTTCCAGTGGATGGCCCGATGATTCGTTCGTATGGGTTTTAGAACATGGTGGGATTGCCACTGATGCTGATTATCCTTACAGAGCTAAAGAGTGTAGATACAAAGCCAATAAGGTCTGTGAATATATAGCTGAATATGCATGCATGCAATTCCTTTTGATTAATTTAACCCTTCATCTCTTTGTTTTGTGCACTTTTTTTTCTTTCTGGGAGTAGATACAAGACAAGGTTACAATTGACGGATATGACATTATAAGAATGCCATATGAGAGTACAGAATCAGAGAGAGAGAAAGCGTTCTTATGCGCCATCCTTGAGCAACCAATTAGTGTCTCCAAGTGTTATCTTACATTTTATACAGACAAAAAAATTAATAAACTAATAAAAAAGAATAATAATTTTATATAACTAACTTTAATTATTAAATAGATGAAAAAAATATTAATATTATATTAAAAAATTAAAGTGATATTTATTAAAGATATTAATGAAAAAATAATTAAAATTACATTAAAAAGTTAAATATAATGCTTAATGGGACTAATTTTTTTCTCAAATATCACACTCCTTCTATAATAGAGCTAGTAATTGCTAACAGTAATATATACAGTATCTTACTATTTGGGAAATATTATATCATTATTATACTATTATTGTTATTGATTTGTGCAGGGAATTTATGGTGGAGGAAACTGTTCAAAGTATTGGGTTAATCACTTTGTTTTACTTGTGGGATATGGTTCAGCTGATGGTGTAGATTACTGGATAGCGAAAAATTCATGGGGGGAAGATTGGGGAAAAGATGGTTACATTTGGATCCAAAGAAACACGGGTAATTTCTCAGGAGTGTGTGGGATGAATTATTTTCCTGTTTATCCAACTAAGAAGAAATCAGAAACACTGGTGTCTGCTGGCATTAAAGCTCATAGAAGAGTGGATCACTCTCCCCTTTGAGCCGTGAAGGTTCAATCAACGAGTGTTTGTTTTCTTAGAGACAAGCATCGGACGTATGTATGATATGATTCTGTGTGACCATAGTCTTCCGCGTTGTACTAATGTCAAAGGCAAAAATAAAACACAGAACAAGTTTTTCTTCAAATAATGTGAAGGTAGAAAATGGAACCATGCCTCTGTTGCATGTGATTCAAAATATTCGCAGATGTTTTTTTCTTTGCTTCAAGCCTTTTTCTTCAACATGCATGCTTCATCATTGTATTTTTCTTTATAGTAGTATATATATACTATATACTATATAGCGCATTGAATTAATTAAAAAGAAAACATAGTTCAAGGAGTATTCTAATTTGTATATAACTAAGTCAAATAAAAAATAAAAATAAAAACAAGTTACAGGATCTAAAAAGCAATCAGAAAAATAATATATATTGATCACTGGAATAAATTTTTGTTTCACGCAATTTAAATAGACTTACGGTTTACCAAAAAAGTGAACTAAAATAGATGTATATATAGGAGATGTTAATTAATTATTAGGTAAAATACCTGTATAATCAATACAAACATATATACATTTCATGCCAAATTTGATTTGACATTGGCCAAGATAAAGCGATCGATGACTATCTTCCTCGCTCCCACAAATAGCATAACATACAAAATATATTCTGCACCTAAAAGGCTAAAACAATACTTCTTTCTTACATTAACAACCTATCTAAACAAAGATCAATTTAATGCTAAGAAAATGTAGAAACATATCACATTCTTTAAATTAAAGAACGATGCTGTTAGAAAGATTATACTTTTTCATAGAATTTTTTATTCATGTATTTATTTGTGCGATGCTTATGTCAACAGTAAACTTGACAACATAAAATTCTCTGTTTACATTGGCGTAAACAAATAAAAAAATGCACTATCCTTTTGTTGGTTGACATTAAAGTGAATGGAAATAAAATAAATGCAAAGAAGGAAAATGACAATATCCATCACTAGATTCGGTACAAAATTTGGATTCAACGTTGATAAAATAAATTTTAAATAGAATTGATTTTGTAAAATTGATTTTAAAATAATATAATTTGTTTAAATATTTTATTATAAAATTAAATTAAGAATAAAATTCAGTATAAAATTTTGAATCCATCAAAATTGTTTTACCCCTGAATCAATTTTGGGTCAAAAATTAATTTTTAATCATTTTCTAACGTGGAATGAAACATGAAAAAATTATCCAAAATCAATTTTAAATTCAATTAATTTTCCAATACCAAACCAAACAGCACTTGCTAATACCATACCGGAAAGGAAACAATGGGAACGGGAAAAAATGAAACTTAAAAAAAGTACTTTGAGAAAATGAAGGAGAAAGAAGTTTTCATTAAAACAAAAAAATCATCATCATATTACAAATGATATAAATGTTATTTAATGTAATTAGATTTTCTTCTTACTTTCGTTTATGATCAAACAATAGAAAAATATTTTTTTTCTTAAAAAAAATTCTCTTTAATATAACAATAATGCAAAATAGAAAATTCGTCCTTTTTATTCTCATTTGCACTTTTATTTTATTTTTTTATTTTGTTATTTTTATTTTTATCATTTTTCAATTTGTTTGTTTCATTTGGTAACTACTGTAATTTTAACATTTGATTCTCCTGTACGATCTTGTGTTAATCCCACAAGCTTTCATCCTTTACTCGGTTATGAGACTAATCTTTAATTAATTGAAGACTTAGTCACAAAATTCATTACTTCTCTCCAAAGATATATTTTGTAGGAATTGAATTAAATTCAGGTCTTTTTCCATAAATTGAATGTGTCTTATCAAACAAGTTACGTCAATTGCATTTTTTTTTCTTCATTACTTTGGATTTTATATTGTTACACGTTTAAAATGAATTTAAAAAACAAATTATCTGCTGAATAAAATTCATTTAAAAGAAACACGTGGCCCATTATTAAAAAAACTCCAAACTGAAATAACTCTCTTAAGCCCAAACCCGATCAATAGGATAAATTAAAATCTAGTCCATAAAAAACAAACACAAAAGTTGGACCCAAAAAGAGAATCATAGGAATGAGATAACGGAAAAGTCCAAAAAAATCATAGTTAATAAAAAAAGGAATAATTTATTCACGTCTTCCTTTTTTCTTTATCTCTTCAGCTTATTGTAAAATCATTGCAAACAGAGAGCAACACTGCAATTTTTTTGGACAAAAAGATGCTTTATGTAAATGTGTACTGCTTTTAGTTATCCTGGCACACTGACATAATGGAGGAGACTCTTTGTGACATAGGTTAGCACTTTATAATACCTCTGGATTCTTTGTTTGCTTGTTTTAACAAATTTCTGCAATTCATTCATCAGTGTATGTAAACTAGTATGAACCAAATTATAGCAGCGTTATTAGACTGAATATTAGTTGTGAATTTCAAGGAATATTTTTTTAATTTCGTATGAGAGTAGATGTCAAATTCAAAGGTTAATATGACAATAAGTTTAGTAATTAAAGGACTTACAAAGTTTTCATATTTAACCTTAAACTCTTCAAAATAGTCTTTGTATACATATATAGACTTTAAACTCTTCAAAGTTATCGTAGAAGACTTAATGAACAGATTAACTTAATTGAATGACAGACTACACTTTGAGAAACTATTTTGTTTTTCATTTCATTAATGGAGGAATTAACATATCTATGTGATATACAAGTCTCCTAAGATATAATATGTTCACCCCAACATGATTAAGACTTCGCCATGTGCTAAGAATATTTATAATACCTATACCGAGACTTCAATGCAACACTCAAGTCAGGTTGGTCCTTATTATGTTATGTTAGAATAGAACTCTCACACACAAGTTGATAACCTTCCTCATCTTTCCTTGCAACCGTCACTCAGGATCTCCCCTAAGGACGTGGTGGGTCCTTACATTGTCGACCTGTCTCTGAGCTCCTAAACCGTACAGTATAAGACTATAAGTATAACATTTTTTTTATCGCATAATAAAACGAAGTTAACTTGGCATCCAAATTTGGATGACACGGAGCAAATAGAATATCAAAGCCCAGCTTTGGACCCTCCCTCAGTGCTTCACATGATGCCCACTAACATCTACATCTGCACTTATTTAAAGAGCGGGCCACATTATGGATGTGACTTAACTCAAATTAATAGGTAATTAAATACTTTTAACTGCATCTCTTCTTTTGGCCAATTCTCGCAAGGCTTGGCTAATGGCTATTAATTAAAAAGTTCCATAATGCAACAAGACATATACTAAATCATATCATCAATCACCCCTAAATTACTTCCTAGCTTTCCCTAATAGATTAGGACAATCACTTTCTTTGATGTCATTATCTTAATTTTGAATTCAAGTTTGTTTTTTTTTTTTATACTTAAAGCCTCTTTGAAGTTTGAGCTACCACTCTTTACATAACAAGGAATAAAACATACACCATCCAATGCCAATTTGGCGACATTCATGATAAAAATAACATGTTTGTGAGTGTGTCTGTGTCATTCAGTTTCAGTTAGTTGACTCTCTTTAAAAGAGAACTATGATATTCGAAGTTGAAATCTTAACGCTTATAATTTATAAACTTTGAACAATTAGGAAAGGAGAGCAACATCTCTTGTCGTATAGTAGTTTACTAGTATAGATATTAGGTATCTTTCTGAGGTACATAGGTGGTACTGCCATAATTTTGATTTGAGCTGTGTCGTTAACTTTTGCATGGATCCCATATGAGTTATTATAGAGTGACAATCTGTGTACACAATACCTAATAATCATTATCTCATTACCTATCTAAGAAAGTGATTACTAGTGAAGCTGCGGCCCCAAAGAGAGTTTTGCACTACTGTACAGATAATGTTTATGCCTTACCATCATTACCTCATCAATATCAAATATGGTAATGGTACTAATGGACAGAATAGAAAAGTAGGTGTACTTGACTTTAATTCAATGTATAGTGTATGATAGATGGCAAAAATGGTGAAATTCCATGTATGAAAAGAAAGAAAACGAAACGGATAAAAGCAGTTTGGAAGGGTTGCACTTGGAGATGTGGCTAGTAGACAAACACATTGGCCATAGTCAAAGCACTTCACAAACCTAAAAGCCATTACACTTCACTTTCCAATGAAAACCACAATCCACATGCTCTTGCTTGGGGATATTGAACGATCACGAACTCTCCTACCTCCTCTACGCTGTACCCCATTTCCCAGCTAGCGCTCATACTCCCATTTCACTCCAAACCAAAACACATTCTCTTTCTCTCATTGACTGACCCTACTTCACCACCCTTCTCAACCAAACTTTAGCGTTAAATAATTAATAATTAATATTGTTCATTCAGGGGTCTACAAGTGCCAACTTTTTATTGAGACAAGTATGTGTTTTCATGACACATTCAAAAGGGGTTCTAAGTTTTTGATTGCTGAGAAGTCCCATCGTTTAATATACCATTGGTATCCCAATCTTTCAGTCCTCCCGACCTAATATTATTGAACTCAGTAAAGGGAAGAGAGTGTTAGCTCGAGGGATGAGGGTAGGGTCCCTAAATTATGTATCAAAAGCCAAACTACAGGGTGTTAAGCAATTATTCACGCCATGAATTTTCTCCCAACCTAGCAACGAAAATATTCCTCCCACCTATTCAAAAGCAGCAAACCAAAAATTAACAAATTTCAAAAATAGGGCGAAATCTTTTATATATATAATTCTTATCGATTAGATTAGAATATTTTTATTTCTGAGTTTATTAACCATATTCTTAGCACATTTATTATTTACTATTAATTTTTATTTAAATTATCTTTGTTTCCTCCCCCACAGTATATTATTTACTCCTCCTGGAGACACCAATGCTAAAAAAGGGAGGGAAGAAAAAGCCATGAGAAACTGCATAAGGTGCTGCATCTCTTGCATCCTCCCATGTGGGGCTCTCGACGTGATCCGCATAGTGCACTCCAATGGCAGAGTAGAAGAAATCGGTGGCACCATCAAGGCCAGTGATGTTATGAAGGCACACCCCAAACACGTCCTCAAGAAGCCGTGCTCCTCCGCCGCGGATGCCGCCGAAGGCGGCGTCGGCGGTGGGGTCCCAAAGATCGTGGTGGTGCCACCCGACGCAGAGCTCCAACGTGGGAAGATTTACTTCCTCATGCCACTCCCTCCTTCTCCTCCACAAGAGAAGAACCAGCAGAGGAGGAAGAAGAAGAAGAAGGAACACAGAGAGAGAACAAGGAACAACACCAACGTGTCCACGACTATGTCTATGACTAGCTTGCTTGTCTCTGATCGCTACTTGAATGATATACTCTCAGAGAAGGTGTCAACGCAAAGAGACAGAAGAAGAGGGCGTGTTGCTGTGTGGAGGCCTCACTTGGAGAGCATTTCTGAGTCACCTCCTCATATGTAACAATTCTTCTTCTTCTTCTTCTTCTTTCTTCACAAGTCACAACCTTTGCCTAAGGGTCATGTCATGTCCATATAGTTTATATGATAATCCTCATATAGGCTTCCAACCCCATTTTTTCAAAATATGTAGAGAGAAAATAAATAATTTCCTCTTTTTTTAATACTTTACTCTGCTTCTGCAAAGGTTGCTGTGTACATAAGGTTGTCCATATAATATGAGGTTTGTAATTAACCAGTTGGAGAGTTTAAGTTATATTTAGACCATAATTGAGTATGTTTTCGTCAAGGTTTTATAAAACGGTCTGCGACACAACACGTCAAGGTTTTAAGGTTTCTGTGGTAGTAAAATATTCTGTATCGGCTACATTTATCTGAAATTTTCTGTAATATTAAAGATCGCAACAAAACTCTAACCGTAATTTAAAACCTTGGTTTTAGATAGCAATTTTTTTTTTGAGATTTTATGGTCGTGCTACAATTAGTGGGGAATGAAATTGATCAGACGGTATTATAATTTTGTAATTTTCTGGAAGAGGTGAAACAAGCGAAGAAGTTTGTAATGGGTTTCAATTTTTTTTGCCTTTAATTGTTGAAGCTCGGAATTTAGAATAGTACACGCACAAAGATAAGCTATGATTGAGATGCAGATAGAACGATCCTACTCCTACTGTGTCACTGTAATATGTGTAATTCTGTATTGGATCATAATGGAAGGTGATTACGACATGATAGATATTATGCTTTTGCCAGGCACTTGAGTTTTTTTATTTATCATTATTTCTATTGATTCACTTGGGAAAATGATATAGTAGTTCGTCAGTGTCAGCCATCCTTTAAGGAGAGAGAGTGTGACATAATGCTACAATCACTTTCTATGAAGTACTGAGATGTGATTATAATAGAATTCCTTCAAGTTGATAACTTTTCCTCCTTTTTTCTGAACTGGGAAAAAATAAGAAATTCTTTTGGACCCCCAAATGGGGGAGGACAGATTCATTCATCAGTGTCTAATCTATGCAGTGCAAAGTCATGTTGTACTTCACCCCACTACAAACAAGTGAGGGGAAAAACAAGTGAGGTTAGATGAAGAAAAGGCCAAAGAGATAAATTTGTGATAAAAAGAATTGAAAGTCCCCACATTGCTTTCCCATTATATTCTAATAATGCATTAATGTTATGCTAAGTTTGCATAAATTAGCAGGATATGGCTTTAGTTTAAGCATCTTATTCTTTTGGGTATGTTTATGATTGGGAAATGGTTTGGTTAGTGGCACTGGCATCATGCAAAGGTTATTAACACAGTAGCCTTTGACCTCTGGGATTGGCTGGATGGCGAGAGCCTTGAGCAAAGCTCTATTATAGTTTATTTCTGGTTCTGATTCTCCTTTTCTTATCCAAGAGCATTTATGTTTTTTATTTACTTGAATGTTCCACCATCAGTGGCGAATAAAATGTAGACAAAGTAGTTAGTGTGTAGATTACAAAAGTTATGCAGAGTAGTAAGTTAATGTGTAGATTAATAATGTAAACTTTCTACGTTATTGTTATTATATACTACTGGAAAACGGCGTGCGACAATTAAATCTTTGATCGACTAAAAGAATTTTTCCTGTTTATCTCATGATATGTCAGTGTTATCATTGTGGTTCGGGTGAAAATAAGCATTTTCTTGTTCTCCAAACCATAGAATTTATTACTAGAATTTTATATAGTATTTATCTGTCGTGCCTTTTCTTATATAGAAATAAATTGACATGGAAACAACTAAATAACGACAATACTTTTATCCTGTGTTTGGATGAGAAAATTTTAAATTTTGAAAAATTTTAAATTTTTAAGAATTTTAAATATTTTAATTGAAATTCTTTTATTTTCAAAATTTTATATTTGGATAAAAAAAAATTAAAATTGCGAGGAGGAAAGAAAATAAATGCAAAGAGAAGAGAATATATGGTTGGTGTGCTTCCAAAGAAAAGAATATTGATGCGGTATGGAAAGTCACATGAGAGGTGAAACACGACGACACCATCATACTTGACCGCGACGGCATTCAGTCAACGGTGCAAGGCATGGTCCAGACCCTCCGCGTCGATGATCACCTCCACCGCGTGATAGGTAGTGACGGCTGCTCCCCTGACTAGCGGGTACAATTCTATATGTCCCCTATGCCTGCACCCGATCAACGTTCCGTGAGCTCAGATGGTGTTTCTTAGAGAGAAGATGATCATTGGTGTGAGGGAAGAGTCGCGAGTTTGAGAACGAGATTTAGAAAAATTTTAGGTGGAAGAGAAGATGATGGTTATAAAGAAAATGCACAAACATTTTTTGAAGTATCAAGAAGAAAATTTTAATTTCTCATCTTTTAAGAAGAAAATTAAATTTTCACATTTTTAGTTGTTTAAAATTTTGTTTTAAAATTTAAAAAATTTAAATTCTTCATAAAAGAATATCCAAACAATTTTAGATTAAAGAAATTTAAATTCTCTAGTAAATTATTTTCCTCAGTTAAAATTTTATATCCAAACATATTCTTAGGGTTAATTAAGTTTCTAGTTTTTTTAATTTTTTAGATTTTAATTTTTAGTTATTAAAAAAATTATGTAATTTTTAGTCTTAATTTTTTGTCCGCATTTTTTGTTCTTCTAAATATTTTTGGTTATTTTTAGTCTCTTGTTCATTTTTATGGTTTGAAATTAATATTTATTTTATCAATTTTTAATTCCTAATTTATTTTATATTTAAAATTATTTTTGAACAATAAAAATAATGAAAAATTAAAAATGGACGAACAGTTTTAAAAGACTAAAAACAAATACAAAAAATTAGTAAAAGATTAAAAATTGTCAAAAATATTTTGAAAACTAAAAATTATAATATAAAAATTTAAAAGATTAAAAACTTAATTAATCCGATTAATTACATAAAATTTGAGAAGAAGTGGAAGAGAAAAAAGTATCTAAAAAAAGATAACAATATACTGTACTTTTTAATATATATTCTTCTAATCACATCCTCTATAAAGTACATTATAAAAATAACTTATATTTTTACCTTCTGAAAAAGCTAACAATATAGTTGGAATTTAGAATAAAAATATAATTTTTTTTTTAGTTTCATCACTTATTATTTATTGAGTTATTTTTTCTCTGATGTAGTTTTGAATAAATTCTAACCATTAGAAATAATGTGTTATTACGATCTTCAAAGTATTTTTATGTTGTTTTATTAGAAAGAGAAATAGAGAAAATAAAAAACAAAGCCTAAAGAAAAAAAAAATCTCCTTTCACAAGAAGATAAAAAAATGTGAGACCCACTCAAAATTACAATTTTAACCTTGTTGATTAGCCTGCCGCTACCTCACAAAATTTAGACGTATTAATAATAAAATGTATTTTTACAAGAAAACTTTATTTTCTTTCGCTTCACTTTTTTATCCAACAAAACATGTAAGACAAAACTAATGTTTTATTTCTATTTTACTTCTTACTGATTTTATCCTTTCTAAAACTCTACTCAAGTAAATTATAAAAATTAATCTATAAATTAATATATTAAACTTAATCATTAAAAAATATAATGTTTTGCTTTTAAATTTAATCAATAAAAAAATATAATGTTTTTCTTTTAAATAAACTGTAAATTAAAATTAAGAAAAGTTGAAAAACTTCTCACAGTGAAGGAGTTTGATTAAGACCTTAAATTCAGAGTTTATATATGTTTCTATAGCCAAAGGCAAAGCCACTTCATCGATACATAATCAATTGCCCCTTCAAGAAATAATATATCATACTTTAAAGCTATAAGGTGAGAAAGACAAGCGTATAGTGTGTGCTTCTTTTTTTTTTTTTTGATAAAGAGGGTATAGTGTGTGCTTTAAAAACTCAGACTATAGGTCTTCTTATATCATAATCAAGATAAAGACTAATTTCTAATCTTGTCACATATCTTGTGATTAATGAATGAAATAAAACATGTTCATTGAACAATTTCCGGTATCATGCCACTAATAATCTATAAATCATTTTTTTAATAAATACTTCCACCAACTAAGGAGATCGATAACACCATGGAGTTTTGTTTCTTCGTAACTCAAACTAATTAAGTTATACTTAATTTTGCTTTACACTATGAATCCATGGTCAGATTTAACAGTTGTACTAAATTTAATGGTGGTATGAACTAAACACAAACTAAAATCAAAATGTATTGTCTCTTACGCACACAAAAAAGATACATATACGAAAAATGAAGAAATATGAAAATTTAGCAGCCATGGTCCCATTAAGATCAAGATAACTAACTACATTCCTAATTTCATTACGTAGTAAGTCAAGTACAAATTTTATATCTATTTTCTCTACATTAATTTTTATATCAAGTCCTACTCATTAAATGTCCTGTAGAAAGAAAATAAACATAAACCTATCACGTAAAATTTAAATATGAAAACATCCATTTTTCAAATAAATTTCACATCACTTCATTGTGTCTCTTTCTTATTCCCTCTTTTCTCCAATAGCTGGGAAGAATGCAGGATACGGGATAACAAAAGAAGAGCTCTTAAGGATTTGGCAACTTTTTCAAAGAGGGCGACCACTAAGATTGGGTGGATTCTTATAATTAAAAAATCAAAAATGAAAAGGTGAAAAAGTATTTTTTTTTTCCTCCTCTTGTGCTTTTTGTGGTGCAGAATGTAAGGAATCGAAAAAATACAGAAAAATGCAATCATAGATGCAAGCGGCGCCTCACTTTTACATCGATAATTATTAAGATTGAACCTAAATGGATAGTCAAATATTAATTTCTTTCAAGGGTAGAAATTACTTAAATGAATTTTATCTTTCTCAACAAAATATATATTTTTTTTTTACAAAACTGGAATCATGAAATTTCATTCATAATAAATTGGAAGATAGAATATGTTGATAAACTTTGAATCTAGCATAAATTGTGGCCACTTTTACGAGTAAGTGGGATTTAATTCACCAAACATTTCCATTGCGTATTGATTAAAATATTCTCATGTGCTTAAAATCAAACTAAACAATTTTTAATTATTATAAAACGAACCAAAATAATCAAATCGGAAATTAGAAAAATTATATATTTTTATTACGATTTGATTCGATATTTAGTTTTTATTGTAAAAAAACAAATCAAACTAAACTGTACATTGTTTATATTAATTTTTCTCTTATACCCCCATTTAATTAAAGTCTCATAATCCTATACTGGGAGGGCATTTTGACAACACATAACTAATTGTGTGTGAATAATTTGTAATGTACTTTTTTTTCATATGAGATTCATAATATAGTTATTAACAATTAGTTATTAAAATTTACATCATTTCAAATTTTTTGTTAATTGTATAAAAATAAATTATTGTAAAAAAAAATTAAAAAATTAATTCAAACCAAACTATAAAATAACTGATTTAATTTGGTTTAGATTTGACAATGTATTTAAACTAAATCGAAACACATTATTTTCCTTTTTCATTAAAATTTCTTCCTTATTCTCATTTCAAGTTTCAACCAAACAAAATATCTAATTTAAATCTATCCCCTCTCTTCCTCTCAACCTTTGAATCAAACAGTCCCCCAAAGTACTGTATTAGATATATGAGATTCTGATGAGAAGTTTCAAAGTTTATAAAATCTAGAGCTCTCAAAGAACAAATTTTCTTGATAGAGTTGTCCCGAGTTCTTGTTAGTAATGATGAGGCTTATGGAATTGGCTTGAGGTGTCGGTGCTGGAACAAAACATAATCAACATAGAGGAAGAGAGCAATTTGATAGTATGAAAAACAAATTGGAAGACACAAAAGTTCCAGGTTTTGCATGAGGATAGACGTGATTTAAAGGTGGGACGACGTCCAATTCAGGTGATAACCTGCCTAGAAAATTTAATTTATATGTCAAAAGATCTAATTGGAGGGATAGGATAGGGAATAGGGAGTGATGACAGATGATTTTTATGCAGACATTTGAAGTATCTACAATTTATCTTGAGTCCTTTACATTTTTTACAAAATTAATAAATTAATATTTTTCGGAAAAAAAATCTTTTTCTCAAAAAAGTTATGTTTGTGTTGTTATGGTAGAGCTTTATATAATGGAAGATTTTTCTTGGGATATTATATATGAATTCTTGAATCTATTGAAATGCGGTTAGTACTCTAATATGAACTCTGACAAATAATTGAACCCCCAAAGATGTGATGGATTTTGCATTCTCACGTGTCTTCTATACTAATCAAGTTAATGTAGTAATTTGTAGAGTAGATCCTTCTTTTAATCCCTTGATACAAGTCAAGTTCTATCAGGTCTCGTGTTATTAACTCCCCCTCCCCAAAAGTTATATAAATAGATGTAAATCCTCTACAGTTGTTATTAACTCCCCTCCCCCAAAAGTTGAGTTATCATATTCGTATGAAACATCCATTAATTTTATTAATAATTAATTTCGTTCAAAAAAAAAAACTGACGGATAGAGATACGGAGTGAATATTGAGTTTGGGCTAATATTACTCTGAATTGGTTCCAAAACAGGGTGTAAAGAAGGTTGGAAATTGTCCTGGCATGATAATTGGCTAATATTACTCTGAAACATTCCTTGTCTGGATTATTTCAAATTTCAAAAGATAAAAATGTGTAGCATACGTGGGAGTGGTGAAAAAATGATATGACGTTTGGGCTTGTAAATTGAGGTGGAGGAGTTTTTTGGTCTAGGAAAAACCTACACTAATTATTAAAGGTGTTAATGTAATTATGTCCCTGTTAAATTCAATCTCCCTATATATTTAAGGAAAGGGCAGATGCATGGGTTTGGAAATTAGGTTGGATCTGTGTACAGGTTCCTTCGGAATTAGTAATCTCTAATTACCGATTTTGTTATTTTCTAAAGTTTCTGGAAATGTCTTGTTCCTCAAAAGGTTCTTACCTTCTCATGCCAACTTCTCTTAGATATATTGCCAACAAAAAGGGGGTTATTTAGAAGAAATATTGTCATTAGTAGTCATGGAACTAAATGATATGCATTATGTAACCATCTTTTTTTGCTTGAGTACAGCTCGTTTAGTGGTGTCATTTGCGAGTGGTACATAATGAAAATTTATTTAATGATTTGGTTATTTTGATTTGCTTAGTGTTCAGGATATCATTGAGGTTGCAACTTGGTCATGATTTATTAGCAAAATTATGTGAGAATAATGTATTCTTCTCTTTTTGGTGTACAAATATGGTTGAATGTACTAAAATTGAGTCTTGTAGGCTTCAAAGTTTCCTTCAAGTATTTAATAGTTGGTATACTCTCTCCGTTTTCATAATATGATGTTTAAGGTTTTTCATAAATATCAAAGGAATGTAATTAATTTGTTGGATTTTAAAGGGTTCATCGCAATGTGGATTGCAGCACATTCCAGATAGAATTTTTATCTGTGCGCTGGATGCTCAATCAAAATATATCTATCCTGATTTTAATTTTCTTTTGTTATCCTTTGAGTTTTCTCAAATAAAAAGGACCTGGTAAAATGTTTTCTAGTGAGGATTGTTCGGTGATTCAATCTGAAGTTATGGCTGACTTGCTGATTTTTTCGTTATTTGTTGGTGTCTAACATGACATTTTTTTGTCATTTTTATCCTCTTCTTTATGACTACCAATATTAAAATGTATGATGGTTTAAATTAGTTATGTATTTTAAATTTATGATTTTATAATGTCACATAAATTTAAGAATTTTATATAAAAATTTATTTCAATATTAAGGTTTCTGAAGTGTTTAATAATTTCCCTTGATTCTTGATTTGAAAAGTATGTTTTTAATTGACAAAAATAGTAAGCAATGATACTTATATAAAAAATGATGTATCAAATACGTGTTCCAACAACAAGTTTTGTTAAATGCAATTTATTTTTAAGCAACTTGTACAAATAACCCCATTGTAGATTCTTTAAGTAGAGTAAGAAAAATCAATTATATTCATTCAAATAAAGTTTTCTTAAAATTAAAAACATAGGTTCAATTTGTAAGAAATTAACATAGGTTTCATTTTCACACAATATATTCTTGAGAGAACGTAAAGAACTAAAATCTTCAACAAAAAATTAGTCTCATATTCGGCAAAGATAATTCTAGAAGGATATATTCAAATCCTATCAGAGAATTAAACTACTTTTGTATGCATCGATATTACTTTGGGGGTGATAAACCATCTTAAGTCTCTGTTATTAGGATCCAAAATTATAATGATTGGTGTTTTCTAGGTAGAGTTAAGAAAGAAATTGGAAGACAACTAAGGAAGAACGCCCTCATAATAGTGAATAAGGCGTCAAATAAAAGGGCACTCTCATGACATCAGTCAATGTAAAAACTTAGAAGATGTGTTCTTGTGAATTGTGATAACAGCATGACAAATGCAGCCCATATATGAGAGTGTCAGAGAGCTAATTAATAGCTATCTACTATATTGTAAATAACCACACACATGTATATAAAATGATTACTAATGTATTCATTTTTTTTATGAGTACATTAGCAATCAATACCAAAATTTTATGACAAAAAATCAATATTTGACTTAACTTTAGGAAATTATATATGTAACCGAACAAATGCCAACAATTAAATAATTATAATCCTACAACTGACTTTAAGAAATTAAAATAAAAAATAAATAACATTATAAATTATATCTTAATATTCTACAACCACTCTGTAAAATTTCTAAGACACTTGACTTTCTTCTTTTTTATTTGTCTCTCTAAAATCATCTTATCAGAGAACCAAGACACCCTGAGTATATATGCATGTATCTTAAAAAAACGACTATAAGATTACAAGAGCAACGAAGCATATTTTAAGCAGAAATTTACTTCTAAGTTGAGGCTAAATGTTTATTATATATATATATATATGTGTGTGTGTGTGTGTGGGAAATGCTGAAATGCTGAAAGAGCAAAGAGTGTGTGTGGGAATTCTCAGCAAAGCCCAAAATGATAACTGGTTGTTCGAGCTACAATGTGCACAATAGCTGGTTTAGCTTGAATTTAACGAAACATTCGCTTAATTTTAAAAAATTATCCTAAAATTGATAAAAAAAATTAAAAATGAGTTAAGAGGTAATAATTTCCGCATAATCTAACTATAGCTCTGTTAGCCCATATTTTTGATGAGCTAAAAATATGCTCTAAATACGAATTTTGCCAGATTCTGTTCGAATCGAAGGGAAAGGAGAGTCTATTGAAAGGGATTCACAGATTCAAGGAAATGTTTACGAAGTATAAGGCTAAGACAAGAAAGAGGGCTTCGAATCATTGGGCGAATCGAGCTGGCGTATGGTCGAGTCGAAGTCGAGGCAGCAAGATTTCTGGACTTAGCGCAATTTCTGACAAAACTTCACAAAATCAGTTCGACTTCGAGCAATGTGGATAACCGTTCTAAGGAGCAGTTATGTGCATGCAAGGTGTACGTAGCAGGACACTTGGCATTAGGATAGTGTTCGACCGTTAGGGCAGTTTATTTTCGAATGTCTATATATAGCAGTTTTTTAGTCAGATTTCAGGGTCGCAAATCATTTCTACAAAATCCTTATATACTCAAAGTACCCAGCGCAGAGAGAAACGAGTACGCAAGGAAAATGTATGATTGTGAACCATTTTTAAGTTTTTTTTGTAAACTTTACATTTCGAATGCAATGCAATTTACGTTTCACTTTATAATTCCTGTCTTTTAAATGGTTCATTCGATCGAATGAACTCGTTGAGCCTTTTAATTCTGCAATTTATCTTCCCTTGTCAAGTTACTTTCAGCATTTCGATTCTGTCAAAGAATTTTCCTTTCTGCAAATTTTGAACCAGTGAATGTTTGTTGCAATGATGAACATTAAAGGCTTTACGTTTAAAACAAACACACAAATGGCATGCTCCTGAGATTCACTAGTTGATCTCGCAAGCAATTAACTTAGACTAGCGATTGTTTACCAAATTCCAGCGTAAACAAGCTCATGATTGGGTATTTGGGCTAGTCTAATGGTAACAATCCATACTATAAGCCCATAAGCTATAAGCCACATAAAAGGCTAATCATATCAATAATCAATAATATTCCCCAACGGGCAGAGCAACAAATTTTCAAGACTGATTCAATAATGCTAACAAGCTAAACACCAAATGTTGGGTGTTCCCACAGCTTGTCAGATCATGTTTGAATCCATTGTGGCTAAGCAATAAAGCAAAGATGGCTCATGCAAAGCAACGGTTGAAAAGAAAGATGATGGGAAATTTGATACAGTTCCATATTGTAAAGCTCTAAAGAAGACAACCTACCCGGCTACTACTTCAGCCTATGTGGGTCGACTTAAGGATCTCAAATTTGAGCACAATTATGTAGGTACTGACCGATCCATAAGCTAACATAATTCGGGGTGTTTGCCAACTTCTCAAGAGAATCAGGTCCAGACAAAATTCCAAAGCATATTTCTGACAATGTGGGCCTTATATTCGATTATGAAAGTGAATTCACTAGAACCAGTAATCTATGTGTGATAGAGGTTGAGGCAAGATAAGCGAGTGTGCTTTTTAATTATATTTTATGTTATATGGTATGGTGTTTTGGGGTGTTGGTGGCTATGTTGCCCAATCAACTGCACTTAAGGAGCAAAACATTTTCCTGATGGAAGATCAAACACAATGATTTGTGTTTTAGGGAAGATTCCAACCCTTGTCCTGATAACTACCACTTGAGCTACTTTACAGGGACAAATTGCTTTCTCAAAAAGTTTGAATGTGACCTCTCGATCTAAGACTATCCCATTAATCAACATGGTAATAACACGAAAACAACTTTATTAGTTCGCTATATATTTTTATTTTATCCGAAGCATGGAATGGTTAGGTGCTATGGTACATAGATATCCCTTCCATAATGGGATGAATCCTAAATTCGGTACCTTATAGAATAAAAAAACACTTTCTTTTTGAGTTTTGAGCCTATTGCCTATTGCCTGGCTGGTGTAGAAGCTAATGTGTTTAGAATGATCTCATGATCCAAGGGATGAAAATGTATGAGGGCTTTTGGGAATTAATGCTACATGGCCTCTTGGACCATTCATGTCAGATAATACTCTGCCAATTGGTAATTATGTGGGTTGGACCACTCGGTAGAAATGGGCCTAACAAAATGTGACACAAAACTTATCAAGACCCTTTGCAAAATACAGACACATTTGCAAGCGCATCAAACAAACCCAGATCCTCCACCCTGGCGCCAGTTTTCAGACTCTTGATCACGGCCATCACTAGCTACTAGTACTAGTGTACTTGGATAACATATGATTGATTCTATCCTACAAAATCATAGTAATAGTAATATCAATAAAAAAAGTAACCATTTATTATTTTATTTTCACTGTCAAAAATTAAGTAATTTTTTCCGCCATAAATTTATTCCAAACATATTATCTCTCGACTTGTATTTCGGCGTTTTCTGTGGCACTCATGTCTGTTGTTTCACTTGTTTGGTTTGAATCGTATTTCAAACAATTTTTTTTACCTTAACTTAGATGTTTCTTTTCAAAGGAAAAATATGCATCACACATTTAACATGTCTGAAACAATGTAACTGTTTTTTTAAAGTCGAGTGAAATTTAATGATAATAAAACTTAGAAAAGAACAGAAGGTATATAAGTAATATATGAACAAAAAAATATAAAATTGACTTAATAATAAAAAAAAGATAAAAGAAAGAGAAACTGTGAGTTTCGCCAAAAAAAAATTAATAAACTAACAATTAATAGTATTTGATGACAAAATAATAACATGAGCATTGAAAGCATGCTACCACCCAATTATATCCCTTCCCCTACATGTAAATCTAAAAACCGAACACCCCTTAAAATTACAATGACTTTCGTCTCCAAAACCAAACGCATTGCCTGAAACAACTGTATAGAAGCACAGCTACAAGGAATCAAACATTTAACTAGGAACAGGCTTGAAATTATCCAATTCTAATTCAGTGAAATACTCAGTGACAGTTAGTGTATCTTGATGCATATAGGATAGATGTTCTCTAGCAGATCAAAGATTTTAAGAATGTCCCCTTTGCAAATTTGGTCTATCCATAGATGGATTGCAACATCAAGTCCTAAATCAAACAATGAATCCATGCAAGAACCATCACATTACACTTCTCCCAAGTCCAAACTGCATGGATCGAATTTGACATCAATGAAAGTATGGAACAGGAATACTACCATAGTCCATAGACATTCTTCAATTTGTTCTTGTGGCAAAAAGAGCCAGTTTCATTGTTCTAGTCCATGAATGATAGTTTCTACCATTTGATGGAGGAAAAACAAGCACTTGAGATGGACTTTCACTTGCATGGAAGAAAAGAGGGTTTGATGGATTGGTAAGAAAATTAGAATAACTCTTATTTGCCATAATTTTAGAGGAGATAGTAACAGCAAACGATGGAAAGAATCAATGAGAAGAATATAGATTCATGCATTAAATGTGACATCCTGCACATGAACCAGAACCATAGACTTGGCTATAACTGCACATGTATTTAGTTTGTGATGGTGGTGTGACCGTCTCATGTTGAAATATGAAAGGACATGGTATCTAAAAGTTTGATGAGTATTCTATTTATTGTATATAATTAGTTTGTCATGTTAACTAATTAATATCTCAACCAAAAATTGAAGAATGAGCCAAAATCATAAGAGATCTACCTTGCATCGCTTTTCTTCCCGATAATATTTGATATAAATTGCAACATTAATTAATTAATTAATTATAGAACTTCTTATTTGCTTCATCCGCTAATTTCGTTTATTCTTATATGTACATCAACTTAAAGAAAACTTACAAAAAAAAATCAACTTAAAGAAATTTTAATTGTGAAACACCTAAGAAAATTTGAAATTAATAACTCTATTTACTGTGCTCTTGAAAGAATGAATTCCAATGTGTCCCGTTGGTGACGTATTCGCCGATCGATGGTACGTGGAGGGTTTGATGGAAACGGACTGAAAAGAATTTGGAGGAATAAGTTAATTAGCAGAAAATCCTCTTTCCTTTGTGTTTGAATCTACCATATCTTGGAAGCTAACCAAACTCTTAAATAAATGGTTTGTGATGTAACTCTTAGTGACTGATTAATTTTATCAAGACATAATTAAAAATTTATATATCTTTCGAAACCTCCATACATATTGATTTATTTCATTGACATGAATGATCTATGTAGCTTAGTAATATAATAATAGAGAAATTGTGAGCACAGGTACCATGATCCCATCTCCTGATTGCCCTTATCTGTATTTGCGGGATGTGTAAGTAGCTCATGTGGATATCATGTGAAACTGTTATCTCTGTCTGCCCTTTTATTTAATCTTTCATTTATTAATTTATTTAAGAGACTTGACTTCGATTCCTATTTGAAGACACAAACTAACAAACCAAATCAAGAAATGAAATGTCTCACCTTCTTTTACTAATGATACGTTATATGATTTCTTGAAACCTTGATACAATGATACCTACGTACGGATAATACAAACCAGTTATTTTCAACATTTATAAAAATCTATTGCAAAGGTATTTCCAAAGTTTGTGAGCGTGGGGTGTTCAAAATAGCAAAACACATATGGTTGAAGAGATATCATACTTACAACTTTAGGTGTTCTTGAAAACATTTTTTTACTAGTGATAATTTAGATTAAAAAACATATTTACATCAATATAATATACTACTCATGAAAGTATAAATCGAGTAGATTTGATAGAATTACCGTTTTTCTTTTAATTTTTTCTACCCCGTGTTAAGTGAGAGTTAAGCATACTTCAATTTTTGTTACCGAAGAGTTAAGCATACCTAAGTATATACACCTTGACTTATTTTAATATTGGGATATGAAAAAGGAACTAAGTAACTATCCCATAGAACTGGCCGTATGAATTAATAAATATCATTCTTGTTTGGGATACGTATACTCTGTAAAGAAATGGGACAGCACAATCATCTTACTTTCTATGTACCATATTTTAACGAAAGTAAACAACAAATTAATGACACATAAAATAAAAGGCCACAAAGAAAAGATAAAGAAAAAAGACCAGGAAGAAAGGAATGGAAAATTGAAGTCATCCAACTATTTAATTCATTCATACATAGAGAAAGGAGAAGTTCATTTTGGATGAATATATAATTAATTGCAATGAGCAGTCATGAACCCTTTAATTATGGCCAAAGATGCCTAAAGACATGTTAACACCTTGGCTTTACTTATCTAGCCAGCCACGCATTATTATACTCTATTTGCTTCTTGAATGATCTAATTTATATATGATAAATTAACAAAGTAATTAAAAGATAAATTCCATTTTATCTTTTTGAATATAGTTGTGAAACCTGATTCGGTCTAGTCGATCAGATTAATCTAATTGGGGTCTAGTAACCTAATCGGATCGATTTTATTTTTGAATTAATTACATAATTGACTTGAGATAATTCGATCAAATCCAACCGATTAAATATCAAATCCCAATTGAACGGATTCAACTTGACCGGTTTAAAAAAATGAATTATTTTTACGAAGTCATTTTGATATCTTATTATTATCGATTGTTATTTTAGATTTTAAAATATGAATAAATTTTTCTTATTCAAATAATATTAGTTATATACTTATAAATAATAAATAAATATATAATTTTAAAATTTTAATATATAAAAAATCAAATCGAATTAATCAGTAATTTATGGATTGGACCAGTTAATCATAACTTATTACCTTAAGTAGATCAATGATCTAGTTTTAAAGTATCTTTTTGAATATTGTGAAACCTAAACAAATTGAAGGACTAATTATGGGCACTGCCTGTCTTCATTGATTACTGTGACGCAACAGCGTGAACTTTCCACTACGCAGCTAATTAATGGCAGCATTGGATTTGGCAAGCAGAGAGCCGTTGTGGCACTTTGTTGGAATTATAGCACTACTTTATAATAATACAAGCCATAGTTCACCGCAACATGAGTATCACCATTTTAAATTTGTTTGTTTAAAATGCTCATGTTCGAAATAAATATTCGATACTGAATGATAATATATGGTTTATTCTTTTTTGTCATATTTATTTATTTTTTTCATTTTTGTATTTAAACGATGAAATTGATTCAAATAAATCATCAAAGTGATTTTTTTATTTTATGTTTGCATCCATTCATATAAATTTAATAGCTCATGATAAATATAAGTATGTTATTGTTAATAATGAATCTTATGTTATTATTATTATTATTATATCATTTAAAGATTTTATACTCGGATTGAGAATATAATCATAGTTAAAAGTCTTTTTCAATTTTTCTATTATATTTTCTATAATTATATATATTTTTAATTTAAAAAACAATAATTAATGTTATTTTTACCTTTAAAATGAGGGTAAAATTGAATAAGATTATCTTAAAATTTTAAAATAACACAAATAAATTGAAATATTTTTAAAAGAAATGGGAGTTTAAAAAACAACAAAGATAGAATTCGATTATATGTAAAAATAGATATTGCCTACCAGAATAGTTATTGTTTAATTTATTAAAGTTGTTTTTTTATTATGTATTCATGATAAAAAAAAGTTAAAAAATAATTGTTTGATATAAATATTTATTACATTAAAACTTTAAAAGCTATATGATGTTATTTAAATGACTTAATTCAATAAAATATATTTAATGCTGGCACACCATGTATCACACGCAATAAAAAAATGTATTTAAATAAATGGTGAGTTTCTACTTTCTACTTTCTACTTACCCGATTAGGGATTAGCGTGTATTGGTTGAAACTAGGATTCGGAAACACAAATTAAGAATATGTAGCTCTCAAAGATTTCAGAGTGTTACTGTGTTACTACAATGACTCGGAAATAATAGTAGTATAATGATCAATTTGGTAGTACTAATATAATTAGAATCAAACGGATCAAATGGCATTTGTTTTGGGTGAAGTGAAAGCCAATAAAGATTTTAGATAACTGTTCCAAGTCAAACCTTTCACCAAACATTTAACTTCTAGATTTGTTTGTCAACTCTTACGGACTCAGCAAAAGAGACCGTTGATCATATTTTATTCCTCAAGTATTTGGTGAGAATTGCCCTAAGTTATTGTTTTTGTTAGTACTACTGTTAACTACTCCACGAATCGTGCATTTTTTAGAATGCATATGTTGACTACAATGTCGTATTAAAGCCTCACAAAAAGCTCACTTATCATGATTATGTTATTTTTTGTTATTCATTTTCCACTCAGATAGACCATATATAAAAATACCTTTTTTTGGTATATCAAGTAATACATTTGCAATTACATTTTATTACTAGATAGATAGAATTTTAAAAGACGTGGATTACAATTCATCCACTGGATACTATAGCTTAACAACTCCAAAAAGAAAGGAAAAAACTTCCCTTATCTACATTTATGATGTATGGCAAAGGACATATGAATTTGTTTGCCCCTTACTCTTATTAATGACAAATCTCTTTCTATCACTTTCCTTTTCCCCATTTCCTTTACTTTATTTTCTTTGACAAAAATACCATTTTCGTACTTAGATTTATGTAGCCCTTGCCATGACATTACTCCCTCTCTCTCCTTATTAGTATCGAATTAATTAGCATGCAAGAAAAGATTACAGAGTGTAACATGCAGTCGCCATTACTTAGCAGCTCAAGTAAATGACTTCAACGGCTTTCTTATAATTCATTTATGAATGGCTATCTAGGTCCGTACAACATTTTCATACAACATTTTCAATATCTTTTAACTAATTAATATTCTAGCATTCTAGCTATACACATCCCATCACATAAAAACAAATTTAGATCTTAGCATTAAATCCTTTAACTAATTAAAATAAGGCTATGGTGCTATACATATCCCACCACATAAAACAAGTTGTAGATCTTAGCATTAAATCCTTAAAATTGAAACATTAGAAGCCATTCCATCCGTAATTGTCACCCGAAGCACCGTATGTTAGCGTTCATAAACATCACTATCTCGCATTATCCACTTCAAATACGTATAATTCCACTACTTCTTCACTATTCTCAATTTTTGTTTCATTTTATTTTTTTACTTTCACAAGTTGACCCCAATAGGATTTCCGATTCATGTCTAGCGTTAGGGTCCCTTTCATGTCGAAGGTTCGGAGCCATAGAAAGAAAGCCACTGTTTGGTCACACCTCACAGACCCAAACCAGTCATTTTATCACACAACACTTTCCGGACACGTAAGGCATTAAAGAAAAGACAGAGGGTATTTTTGGTATTTTCAATTTCCAGCCATGTTTACTCAGACAATGATTTCCGTTCAAGAATGGCTTGCAAAGTTGGCAATGTCCCTCTTCTCCCTTACCTCACCGATCCGTACACTTAACCTGCTTTCTCACTCTTCGTCGCTTCTCTTTGGCAGTTAAGCTGCTTCAATACAAACACCCACCTAATTTCTCTCTCTAAAACTAAAACTAAAACCTCCCCCCCCCCCAAAAAAAAAATCCATTTTTTTTGTTGTTGTTGTTGTTGTTGATGTCTCTCTCTTAATTCGTTCATTTAATGCTTCTCGTCCTGCACGCACGTTCATTGGTTTCAGCAGAAGAGTTAACAGCTAGAAGAGGGTAAATAAAAGAGGAAAAAAAAAAAGAAGAGAACTTTGTTTTGGGTTTTCACTGTTTGGGTGAGAAGAAGATGCCTCTGGTGAGGTTGCAGGTGAGGAATGAGTTCGGTTTGGGGCAGCCTGAGTTGTACAGAGAGTCAAACAGAGAGGACCCTAAAGCTGTGTTGGATGGTGTGGCTGTGGCTGGTCTTGTTGGGATCTTGAGGCAACTTGGTGATCTTGCTGAGTATGTTTTCTTTGATATCATCTTTGTTTTTTTTTTTTTTTCATTTGGGTTTGTTTAAATGGATGCAATTTGCAATTTTTATGCTTATGGGAGTTGTTTGGGAAATGGGGTTGGTTAATTTCTGTAGTTTCGAGGCTCTAATGGGGTTGAAGGTTGGGGGTTGCTGAGAATGTTGGTTTTAGTTGTAACGAAATAAGGCTGAGTTTGTTGTTTAGAGAGAATGATACTTAGCCGTTGGAATTGAGGTCTGTTTTTTATTTTTCGGATTTTGGGCCAAGTTTCAATTGATAAGGAGACAAAATGCTCTTTGACTTTTGTTTTTGGTTGAGCTTTGTGTAGACTCGTATAGGTTGTGTACAGCTCGACCTTGGTTGCTCTTTGGATAATCACTCTAATCCATTTTCTCTCTAAGAGTTTGAGTGGTTCACGAGGTGCAATAGTTTCGAGGAATGGATTTGTCTAAAAATGCTTTCTTGTTCTAACTTTGTGAGCTGACTCTTGATTTTTCTTCTAGAGGTTTTCTCTTTTAACTAAACTAATACTTCCATGTCATGCTCCTGCTAAACAGCTGTAAATATAGTCCGAAGTAGAAGGAATATGACTAACCTGAATGCCATTGTGGATTTTTTCTAGTTTTCGGATCGCCATTACTGATATATGCCACCTTCCTCCCCTCTGTCTTACTCCTTATTTTGATCTGAGTTACTATTCAAAAACTTATATTTTGATTGAAGTTACAATGAAATTGGGCTATGGTTTCGGAAGAGTTAAAATTTTAAGTTCTTGTACTTGTAGAGTGTTGTTGTTGTTGTATTTATAGAGCTTGTTGGCAAGGGTGGAACTCCATGCAATTTGATTAAATATTTTGATTTTGATAGAGTAGAACGAATGTGGGATCTTGTGAGTTCTTTCTTCAAAACCTTATCCTTGCTGAACCCCATTTGGACAAGTTGTTCTTTTGTGAGAATTAGCGCTTAAATAGCCCGTAATTATTGTTTGTTTTGCTAGATGTAAAGCCTTACTTATGGTGTGTGTTTGTTGTTTTGGAAATATCCCATATTATGTTTGCATATTTCTTAACATAAATCATGAAAATTTTAATGTTAAAATAAATAATGATTTCTTGTGTTGGATTCAATTTAATCTCCCCAATGCCCACTGTGTACTTTCATCCTATTCTGCTATCTGTTTGTGTGTTTGGTATGTGTGCTCTATTATCTAGGGTATATATAATTACACAGTTAGTGGTAATTGTGACATTTTCTCTATATGCTTGTTGAAACCTTGTTTAATATTTGTGTGATGAAGGCAATTTAATCTAAGTAGTTCTAGTTTTCCTTCTGCTATTTGTGTTGATATTCATGAATGATGAAACTTTTTTGAAAATGTAGTTTTGCAGCAGAGGTTTTTCATGGTCTGCAAGAGCAAGTAATGACAACAGCTTCCAGGAGTCATAGATTGATGGTTCAGGTTCAAAACATTGAAGCTTCACTACCTGCCTTGGAGAAGGCTGTATTGGCACAAACAAGTCACATACATTTAGCTTACACAGCTGGTATGGTTCTTTTAGGCAATTATCTCATTCTATGTGTGGACTCATTGGAAATATTAATTTTTTTTCAGAAGATGTTAATTTCATTTCTGAATGTTATTTCCTTAGAAAGATAGACTTATTGTATTTTGCTTAATGAGGGTGTATCTTTACCAAATTTTATTTGAAGGGAATTTTGAAAACCACATAGAATTTCTCCCAAATTATATAAAGGGCGGCCTAATGGGGTCAGGAGGCTATTTCTAAGATTTGAACATGTGCCCTGCCAAAATATATCTTAAAAAAATAATATTTGTACCAAGAAAGAGTGTTATTTTTAAATTAATTCATCCCGAGTAATGTCACAGAATGCAAATCATTACCGTTTTACAAGTTCTGACATAAACATATTTATGTCCCGAGTGAATCAAATAGTGTAGCTTTTGAGAAAGTTATGCCCATGTTAAATATTTGATTATATCACAAACTTCTTAAACTTGTTTCTTTGAGTAGAATCTTGATATACCAATCATCACTATGCATTAATTGACACACTAGAATTTGTATCAATAAAGTAATGTGAAGGGCTCTCATTTGTTTGTCTAGTATTGTGCTGATCAGGAAGCTGAATCATATTGAAGTTAGGTTGTTTTCGATGTATTTTCTTTCTATTTCTTTTCATTGTTCATGATATCCACTTTAATCCGCTTTTGCTCTCTCTTTTGCATTTGTCAAACGGAAATTGCTCTGAGAAATCTCATTTGTCTTTGGGTGTGCCATAGTTAATATATAGATAGATCTTTGTTAACATGCAAGCTATTATGTTGTTATTAGACCTCTAAAACTTTAAGGAAACTGGAAACACTGTGGTTGGTTCAGTATTCATGGCTTCAATATGTTCAATGAGTCAAAGTATTGTGATGAAATAGGGGCTGATATGGTCATGATTTACTGTAAATATGAAGATTATATATCAAATCTTGTTTGTACATTGTGATTTGTTTGACAAGGAAGCTGATGTGTGAAAGGCCCTAAAAAACAAACTCATAATATGTATAATTTTGACAGTAATGTTTATATCAGATTACGTTCAACCTGATTGCAGTCAAGTGGCATTAAGCTAGTTTTATGCACTTTTTAGATAGCATATATCTATATATTTTACTTCATTTTGCAATACTACATTATTTAATGATCATGGTTTCAATGTTCAAAGATTATAGGAGTTCTTAATGAAAAGCAGTTTCCTTTCAGGTTGTGAATGGCATCCACGCATGAAAGCTGCTCGAAATCATTTCATTTACAATGACTTGCCTCACTTTATTATGGATTCATATGAAGAATGCCGTGATCCTCCACGGGTACACTTGCTTGATAAGTATGTTAAATTTCCTTCCCTGTTTTGTATTTCTGTTTGAGATTAGCAAGATTAGTTAGGTACTACTGCTTAGACTAATTTCCAAGGTCTAGATGATAAAAAATTACAGTCTAGTTCAAATTTGGACTGGTAGCCCTGGATCTTGTACCTGTCCTATTTGGCATCTCTCTCTGGTTTGGAAAGAGTTGAATACAATCAACTAGTCCTGCTTAAATCAAGTGTCCTGTACTGGTTAATGAAATATTCCATGTGTCCATCAGATTTGATACTGGTGGCCCAGGATCTTGTTTCAGGAGATATTCAGATCCGACCTTCTTTAAAAGAGTATCTGCAGATTCAGATGAATCTTACTCTGGGAAAACTGAAAAAGCAAGGAAATCTCATAAAAGCAAGGTACAATAATGATCCTTTCAGGGGGAAGATTATTTTTAACCCTGTTTCTTTCCTGTCATATGCATGCATTGATTTTTTTGCAAACAATTTCTTGATGCTTACACAAAAAATGTTGGACAGAAGAAAAGATCACGAAGGAATGGAGACATTTTAAGGAGTGAACAGAGGCACAGCACTAGTGGAAGGTATTACATCTATATATGTCTATTTAATCTTGGCATACTTGTTCATTCAAAATCAACACTTACATATTATATTGACTACCCAGAATGCAATCTATTTCTTCTGCTATCAGTGGGCAAACCTCTTCCTCACAAACAGCCTCCACCATAGATATGGCAATGAAATCAGATCTGGAAAATTATTCAAATTCTTTTGATTCAAAATCTGGTGCTGGCTACATTGAATGTGTTTTCCATCCAAGTAATTCTATGCAATCTGATGAGCCAGATTATAAAGAACCATCCTCTACAAGATTGAAACAGAAAGCTGATACTCTGTCATCAGTATCTCATCATATTGATGATAGTATTTCACATGATTCGTTGGAAAAGCAAGTTGCATCTAGTTCATTTGGTGTTACTTGGGATGAAAAGGAAGAGATAGTGGAATCTAAGAGTCAAACATGTGACAGAAATAAAACTCCGGAGAGGCTTGTGGAAAAGCATGACTCAAATATGCATGTGAAAGAGGCTGTTACCATAACCAACATTGACTACAATCATATCCTATTTACTGAAGAAAACAACCTGAAACCAGTCCGCAATAGGGCTCAAACTGATGATATTGATAGTGAACCTGATAATTATGTGGATGCTCTCAACACCATTGAATCAGAATCTGAAAATGATATTGATTATATAACAAAACGAGAGGTGCAGCAGTTATCTTCACGTGTCACTTGTGGAATGATTGAAAATGGAGTTAGTGAAGCTCCTCCTAATTTAATGGACAATAATTTATCTGATGTCGTTTTCCAGACTGATTATACTGTTCTCTTAAATGAAGAACAAGGGCATTTAGCTGACTCACTGCAAGAAAATCATGTTCTTGATCTTTTATCAAAGCCAAATGCATCTAATTTGGGATATGTAAGTCCATCTGATGATCTTGATAGAGAAAATATGACCAGAGACACTGCTTCCTTAAACAAAGAACCATTCAGGGATTTGCCTGACTCTCTGCAAGATATTCCTCCTCTCACATCAGAGCCACATGTATCTAATTTGGGACCTGTAAGTCCATCAGATGTTCTTTATAGTGAAGAAATGACCAGAGACACCATTTGCTTCAATAAAGAAATGTTTGGGAATTTGCCTGACTCATTGCAAGAAATTTCTCCTCTCACATCAGAGCCACATGCATCTAATTTGGGACTTGGGAATCCATCAGATGTTCCTTATGGTGAAGAAATGACCAGAGACACTGTTTTCTTCAACAAAGAAACATTTGGGAATTTGCCCAACTTGCAAGAAATTCCTCCTCCCACAGTAGAGCCACATACATCAAATTTGGGACCTGTGAACCCATCAAATTCTCCTCACAGTGAAGAAATGACCACAGATACCGTTTCCTTAAACAAAGAAATGTTTGCGAATTTGCCTAACTCATTGCAAGAAACTCCTGCTCTAACATTAGAGCCGCTTGCATCTAATTTGGCATTTGTGAGTCCATCAGATATTTCTGTTAGCAAAGAAATAGCCAAGAATATAGCTGATTCTCATCCCTCCAAGACTCCTGCCTGTGAGCAGGTTCCTCGCCCAAGTGAAAATTCTGTTTTGGATAACTCAGTATGCACTGACTCCTACATTGGTTCTTCTACTGTTAATGATACAGTGTCAGCACCAATTGAGACTGATATATCATTTTCTGGTTCCAAAAACTCTAATTTACCAGATGAGGAAGCAGGTAAGATCAACAACAATATCTGCAAATCTGAAGAGACTCATAGAGAGTCTTTGGCTGATCATTCAGTTAGGTTCTGGACTAATGGTGGATTATTAGGACTCGAGCCATCAAAACCTCCTGACTTTAACAAGTCAACTTCTCTAGGTCAAGGGTCTTTGAGCACTAAAAGTGAAACAGATGGTGGTTCACATCATAGTTCAATGCAAAAGAGCAATGGTTATAAAGAGGAATGGGAATCATCAGAAGAGGTTGCTGAGCAGATTCTAAAGGAACCAAATTCTAGATTCTTAACATCAGGCCATAATGATGACCAAGCTTGTGTCTCTGAAAAGGCCACTGGCAATTCTCAGCAGAGTAATGGATTTGGTCAGACTGAGAGGGACAATTTAGGGGAAATCAGGGTAATTGCACCTGGAAGTATTCTCCCATTGACCCCTGACACAAAGGACAGTACTGAACCCAACCAGGGAAATGGTGAAAACTCATCGCGTGTGTTTGGACTTAGTCGTAGATTACTAATAAATAGCTTTCAGCGGAAAGTTTCTTTTGATGAAAAATTTGAACATTATAATTCTCTGAAATCTGTTATATTGGACCAGAGTGGACAAAATGGCATTGTAGGACCATCACTTCCTGAGACAACATCCTCCAAAGAGAAAGTTGGTTCTGGATATCCTATAAAGTCACTTCCTCCTTCACCTCCACTTGAACATATGAAAATATCCTTCCATCCTGTCAGTGGACTAGAGACCTCCAAATTAAAACTGAGATTTCCGGATGGCAGTAATCATCATGAAAGCGTAAATGATATGTTTCCTTCTTTCCAGTTGGTTCCTGAAGCTTCTCTTCCTCTGGATGGTTCAGTTTCTCACTCTGATGATGATGACACTTTCTGTAGATCATCTCCATACATATCAGATGATGGTCGAAGCCCTCGCTCTGACTATAATTCTGATCAGTGGGAATCTGATGAGACTCCGGAAAGCAGTGACCAAGGGGTGCATGATTCTCCTTGCAGAAGGTCATCAACTGAATCTGTGTCCAATGATGATACCAATGCAAAAAGTGGACATGGTACATGTACTATGAATGGTGTGGAACATTCTCTGTCCAGGCCTTTACTTGATTTTCCAAGTTACGATAATGTTAATCCTGCACTTGAGAAAGAAAGTAAAAAACATTCCAAATGCAATAATGCTGTTATGTCACATAGTCATGCAGAGCCTGCACAACCACCACCTCCTCCTCCTCTTCCTCCAACGCAATGGCGAGTCTCAAAACCACAGTTGGATATGACAAGTGGGACACAGTATTGTATGTCTGAAGATGCTGAACATATTGGTGATCACAGTCTTCCAGATTCTACTATCCTCCAGCAGCCTAGGGTCACCCAGGTTGAGCAAATACAAATTAATCACGATGATCATGAATCTTATGACAACATTATATATAAATTGAAGGACAAGGTAACATTTGGTCTTACCTTTCTCTTGAACATTGTATTTATGCAGCCATGGTAGATATTGGAATTTAACAATGTATTAATCTCATTGAGCATTTCCTGCAGCTGGATCAGCAGAAGTTGAAGGGTCAGAAGGAAGCAAACCAGTTGAGAATGGGAAAGGAGATAGATGAAAGAGAAGATTTCCTATATCAAATCAGAACAAAAGTATGTGGTCATGTTATAATCTCAACTATTTAAGGTTAACTAAACATTTTGGTCCTCCAGAGATATAAGTGTCATCAACTTTGTATTTCATTATAAATTATAAATACGTCAAAATGGTCATTAAATACTTAGTTATTTTTTTAGATCTAATTAGTCCTCTAAATTACAAATTGATGACAAAAATCAATCCAGAACATGTTCTAGCAACATTAAAATAAATCATGTTAATTGTAGTCAACTTTTGCATTGACTTGCCATTTATTTATTGGTTCAGGCATTCAACCTAAGGCCCACAGTATCAGGAAAGTCAAATGATACCACTGGTTCCACAGCAAACGTCAAAGTTACAGCAATTTTGGAGAAGGCAAATGCAATCCGTCAGGTATTGGTCACTCTTCTTTTGTTATCTATTACTCTTTTCCCCAACTGTGTTTATATCTGCATTTTATATCTAATTAGCATCCATAACGGAGAACCTTTCAGGTTGTTGCGAGTGATGATGGTGAAGATGATGATAACTGGAGTGATACATGACATGTTTTTTTTAATAAAGAAAAAAAATATTTCATACACGAGTAGTCCTTTATGTTTTTTAGCCTCTTGAAGTGAAGTTGCTTGAGGCTTTGTTGTATGTACACATGTGTGAATAAATCTTGTTTATCTGTTATTAAGTGTAGTGCAGTTTCATTTCATTATCGTATGATGATGAATTTATATCTTCGTTAGTTGAATCAGGCTGACCCTATGTATTGTGAGATCACAAATCCAGGCGATTGTTTATAAAAAGTTCCTGAAAAAAAAATCATAATTCAGAGTATTTGACTTGATTTCAATTTATTATCTCCCTCTCAACGGCAAGGTAGCTCTAGTTGGATCTCGACCCTTATATGTTTATGCGGGAAAGTAGGTAAAAACAATTCCTAGGAAATTATCAATTTCTTGAAACTATTTTTCTTTAGATACATACGGAACTTAGGAAATCAATAATTTTTTTTTTATTTTTTTTACCAAACGTCCTCTAATACGTGGTAAATGTGGTAAAAAAAAAAAAAGGATCTTCAACTAACCTAAAGAGTGTACCACTAAAACAAAATATTCTACATATTTAATAAAAACATATTTTTATACAATAATAAAAAGAGAATATTCAGTATGATACGAACTTTTTTTTAATGTAGTACCATACTTAATAAATATTATCCATATTTATTTTTTGAATAGTATGAAGAACTTATGCGCTAGTGATATAAAATAATATTTCATGATTAATGTATCTTCAAGATATCCATGGAATAAAAAATACTTTTAAGTAAATTACATTGAGACTCTCCTTAATTTTTGAGATTGCATACTACCCCCTTATTTTTTTTTATGCTTAAAGTAAAATTCCTCTGGGTTACAAAAATAAAATAACAGAATCCTTTATAAGGTTTACGATGTAGTAATGTTTTATCAAACAAATATGGAGGGCTAATGTAAGAGAAGAAAAAGAAGAGATATCGAGACAAATTTGATGAAACCATATATATGAGATATCAGTATAATTTATTCAATACTTTTAAAAATGATAAAATAAGAATGTATTTGTTTTTCAGGTTTAATAAAGTAAAAATATAATATACTTGAAATGAATAATAAATAAACACTTAATTTTTCTACCGTTCAACCATCAAAATTGAAATCACAATATGTTTTTAAGATAATTATTATAAAAATCAATAAATTTAATATAATGACCTATTTATGCATGTTCAACCATTTTGAGAGTTATTATGCATGTTCTTTTGAGCCTCTAGCCTATGCCCATTTATACTTGTAAATTAAAATTATTTGCAGGCAACTACTTGCAAATTGATGGAGGGTATCCGAGAGCCAGAAAAAAATGCGTAATCATCAGACACCTTCGTCTGTGGCCACAGACAAAGGTATAGCGTTTGCGTTTCAACACATTATGTCTCACAATTTCTTGTAACTTGTCACTGACATGATTGAAAGTAAAATCAAACTAGTAAGATATGTTTTTTTAACACAAGAGGTTGTGCTCTTCCACGTACAATTTTCTTTTACATAAACTCTTCCCTTTTATGTTCAATATTTTTATATAATTCTACCTTTTTTTTTTCTCTGTTTTCATCCATATGTTTAGCCATTGTTTGGTACTAATGAAATAGGAGGTGTGAAAATAAGGTTGGTTATTTAGTTCAATGAAAATAGAGAGAAAATAAGATGGGATCAACTATTGTTTTTAATTTTTTTTTTTAATTTATAATTCATATGTATAATAAATTTGTTGACTTTTAAAATTATTTTAAAATAATTTAATTTGTGATTGGATGATATTATAAGACTATTTTCTATGTATAAATAATAAATTCTCTTTTTATTATTTTTATTGAGAAGACTGAAAATAAGATGAACTTTTTACTTTATTCTTCATTTATTTTCATTAATCTTTTCTATTTTCATCAACTTTATTTTCTCTCTGTCTCTACGAAATGCACCCTAAATGATGGCAATGGTTTAACAGGTTACCCCACAAATTCCTGTCCTCCTAAAGCCAGCGCCATTGGTAAATCAAATCTTAATTCTGAGATAAGGGTTGAGTTTGCTGCACAAGCTGAATTTCAGAAGTATATTTATGTGAAGGTTGAAGATCCTCAACTTGCACCAAAGAATCAGGTTGTTCACCATGTTCCATCGCGTCGATTTGTGGCTTCTGCAGCAGCACCATTGTGTCCAAGGGGAAGTTGGTGAATTTTTCTTCTATTGCTTCCTAGTTTAAATTTAAATTTCACATAGGATAAGATTCAATTACAGTTTTTAATAATATTCTCTAATTAAAATTAGAGTTTTACTTATACTTAGACAATGAAAGTCGCTTTGAAAGGTCAGCATGAAATCTCAATTTTGACAATAAAAATACCTACCATACTGCACCTGATTTTTTTTCCTCATATTTTCTTTCTTAGGTTTTCCTCTTTGATTTCATTTCAGGAAGGCAATTTGCTGCATCTTCTTTCGCTAGCTTTGAGGCACTAGTCTTATTTATTATCGATATCATTTCTAATAAATAAATGATGTTTGCCAAAACTTGCACGTAATATTAGTGAATCTAATATTTTATAGATAGCTGAACTTTTTTCTTGCATAAAGGAAAATGGAAAAGAAAAAGTACTAATGAATGAGTTTGATTTTTGTGACTGGATTAGATCAACATGCAACATCCAACTTTTCCCCTCAATCCCTTATTATAATTAGAAATCTATGACTATAATATTTTGCTCGGATATAACTTTGCTTTTAAAATTGATGAAATACTAAATAAATACGAACTGATTGACTTTAAAAGAATCCTCAAGAAAAAGTGTATCCTTTATCAATAAAGAAAGCAAATCGATGCTTCCTAATCTTCATTATAAAACAGAGTAATGAGTTGGAAATGGGATCACTTTCCAAATTAACAATATGAAAAATCCTTTAGTAAAAAAATGGCATATAAAAGTATCATATAAATGAGGCGTACTAAAAGGGAACCAGACCCACAACTAAATTTTATATTATGGAAATGGAGTTGGCAAGGCCACGACGGTGCGTCTATTTCTTTTTCTTTAAAAAAAAAATAACTTTTCATAAGAATTTATTTATTTTTAAAAAAATCTATTACTTACTTTCCACTATATAAAATATTATTAAAATTATCTTACGTGATTTTTCCTGTCGTTCAAAAATTTATGCAATGATAATATTAATTTTTTCTAAGAATTTGCTTTTAATCAATAAAAGTGGTTAGAATATAAGTGCCAATATGAAGTTTTATGTTGGATGAAAAAAAAAATTATAAATATGAATCTTAAGATTGTGAATTGATTTAAAGTTCAGTTGATCGTAAAAAGTATTTTTAAACTAAAAACACATTAAAGTTTTCCAAAAATCTGTTGGAATCTGAAAAGTTGGCTTTTTTTGCGTGAAAAGTGCTACCAAATGCCATTAGGAGCATGCCACTTTAACAAACAATACATCCACGGAAAAGAAAAAAGCACGAAATATATTTAAAATTGATTCGTGAGTCGTTCGTGACCGACCTACTATACTATAGTTCTACTGTCCTTTTAAAAGCCATCCCTACTCACATGTAGAATATATATCCAATCTCATTCTCAGAGGCAGATAGTTTCTTGAATTTAATTTCCTTCCTTGTTATGAAACTGTTCTTTTTTTCTCATTAAAATAACAAATTAAAACTCCCCAAGCTTCAAATATTTTCTATAACGAACCTTAAGTTGTAATATACATGCTAAGACGTCTAGTTCAACTGGTTTTTATCTGTCGATGATATTAACATTATATTTTTAGGCTAACATATATTATAGAGTTTAATTTTTATATATTATTAGTGTAAATGAAATCAGTAAATCATTGAAATATCATTATTTACCCCTTTAGTCTTGTGTAAGGATAAGTATGATGACATTTTAAATCTTTAAATGAGTTGTTCATTAACAAAATCTCAAAGGAAATAATATGTTAATGATTTAAACTTTAATTTTAAGGGATTAATTAGATAATTAAAATTTTATGAAATATTAATGTTAGGATGGACTAAAGAGTCAAATTAAAATTTTCTCTAAAAAGTTAAACTTTTTTTTTAAAAAATGTTATATATACTGATCAATTTGACCTGATTAAGGATTTGTTTGTTTTAAAGTTAGGTGAAATTAATCTTAATAAAATTATTTTTGAAATATTAAATATATTTTAATAAAATTATTTGAACCATTAAATGCAATTAAGACATATACTTAAATTAATTTCAGTGTTAATCTTTTTCATTAAAGCATGTACGTGTTAGTGTAAAAGAATCCAATCGGGCAATAGTTTACATTTCTATGTGGCTGTGGGAGGATAGCAACACCCAAACAATAACTTATCTAAACAAATAACGAATCATAGACTCTAGACCATTCATTACTTAATTATCCGTTATGATCAGCTAGCAAACATCCTTATTTCGAAACTTGAATGGCAAGTTTGCATATATCAATGCATTTAGACGTCTCAAAGAAAATTAATTAATATATATACAATATTCGTTTGTTTCTCTTTCTGAATTTTTTTCTTTAAAGAAACTAACAAGGAATATATAGAGAGATCATCCCTTTTGGCTAGTATATATAATATCTATGAGCTGGCTTACATTTGAAATTAAATAGATTATAAGTAGAATTTAAATACAAGAAACTACTCTTTCTCTCTCATTGTATGTAAAGCAATGATACATTTATAATTCTCTTTCTTTTCTTCACATCACTTATCAAATAGCCAACAGTACTTTTCGTTCGTATCTTTCTCGTGTATATTATAAGATTTATTGCATAAATCAATATACTATACTCCATTCTCTTTTACACTTTGTAAGCGATCTACCTGGATTGGGCCACTGTTGTGTTGTATGTATACATCTTAGCACTGCATGGTCATGACGTAGACTACTGATGTGTACAAAAAGCTCATCCATAGCCTTTTCAAATTTCTACTACCCAAACCCAAACCCTTTTAACTTTTCTTCTTTTTCTCTTTTCTTTAGTGTAATTTGGCAACGCACTTTATATTCCACCTACGTTTGGCGTTTATCATATGGACTTTCTGCCAAAGACCCATGGCATGGTTTATGATTGTACTAACTATTTTGCACTTTTAGCTTTATTCCCCTTTGTATATATAAAAAGCACCTTCACAATTTTTCCTCCCCCACCCCAACCTAAACCTTCTTCAATAAGAATAATAATATTCTCTCTTTGTTCCTCTCTCTAAAATTAATGGCTGAAGCACAAAGTGGCCAAGCTAGTGAAGGGATTAAACTGTTTGGAACAACGATTACGTTGCATGGAAGAGAAAGAAAAGAAGATAGAAATGATAGTGAAGATGGGACAGAGGAGATAAAGAGACCTGATAAGATCATACCATGCCCAAGATGCAAGAGCATGGAAACCAAGTTTTGCTACTTCAATAACTACAACGTTAATCAGCCCAGACATTTCTGCAAGGGATGCCAGAGATACTGGACGGCTGGTGGGGCCCTTCGCAACGTGCCAGTAGGAGCTGGCAGGCGAAAGGTCAAACCGCAGTTTGGTCAGGAGGAGAGGTTGGCTTTGGATGAATGGCATGTTGCCGCCGTGGCTCATGGTGATTTCCGGCAGCTTTTTCCATCTAAAAGACGGAGGATGAGCTCAGGTGGTCAACGTCAACCTTGTTAAGCCTTCACTTCTTTCATTCCTTTCTCTCCCCCCCCCCCTTTTCTTGTATTGACATAGATCTCCCTTTGAGGTTTTTTAAGTAATTCTTCTTAAAAACTTAGGTATCAATTATCATTTTAAATGTAGTTTTGTTGTTGTTTCTCAATAAATAAAAAAACACAAGGTATAACAGATCACTTGTAATAATTGTTACACACATGTTGTATATTTAATTTATTGAAAGAAAAAAGCACCATTTTTTTTTTACATTCATAATATTACATGCATCTATTTTTATCCTTCTATTTGCTAGTCTCTTCTTTTTCACATATATATTCTCAAAAAACTTGAGTGAAATAAGTAATCCTTTAATAAACTCATCTCATTCACACATCTATAGGGATTTCAAAAGAAAAATATGTTCCCATGTACCAAGCATTTGTTTGATATTTTGCTTATTAAGCATGGAGAGGACATTGTGTGAGTAATTTTTTATTTGAAAAGAGAGAAAAAAAAAAAACTTCTACATGCATGGAACTCCGAAATTTCCCAACTTCATGACCCAAGTAAAGTGATAATGATCCAATTATTTGATTGCGTTCCAGCAAAATAAGCTAGCTTTTTTGTATAGTTAACATTTTGGCATTACATATCCCCTCTATCTGTATATTATACATATAAAAAATGGGCCAAAATATCTTATAGAATTGCTTGTTACTGCAGCTCAGCATGAAAGTCAAAGAAAGTTTGTTATCATCCACGAAATCACAGAACATCCAAATCAGATAGAAACAAAGGAGGCTTGAAAAGGCAGTGACAATCTAAAGCTTATCTGATTATGAAGATGTGAATGCTCGAAAAAAGACACAGTAAATGAACCAATCATGTTTTACAATTGGAGACGTGAACGGTTCAGATTATTTCTCACCTACATAATCTATATAGAATTAATTCAAGTACATTAAATCCTTTGCTTTGACGTGTGATCCGCAAAAGCTACATTAATTGATTGATGCAAACGTAAACGCTGAAGAAATGGTCAATGAGAAAGAAAGGGAAAAGTTTATAAAAGTAAATACAAAAATTTGAGAGCAAATTGTACTTTTAATAATTATTTATTTTCTCTCTGCTTTGAAAATTAGGTAATTTATACGTCTTTTTTAAAAATATCTTGGTTCTAGAAGCCGGCTAAATCGTTTACTCTACGGTATCAATAATTCAGTATAAGAAAATAATTTGAAGTTAAAATAAAATAAAGATTCCAATTTCGTGTTTTATAATAATAAGTGGGCAGATTTATTGTTTTATTATGATAACGATATGTAATTAATCGGATAAGATTTGCAAACGTATGTAATTAATCGGAAGATTTATTATAATAATGATATGTAATTAATCGAATAAGATGTAATTAACTGTATCAAATTTGAGATAGAGCAGCCTCGACAATCAGTGATTTATATTCCACTTGTTTCATTAATTAAATTCCTTTTGTCTGAATATTACTAGCATGTTAAACCGTTTGAAATAGATTACACTATATGTTAGTAATTGTTTGCCTTACTTCAATTGATTTATTTTTTTATACATAAGAAGAATAAAGGCAACTATAAACAAAAAAGAAATCAGAATCTAAGGTGAACAGAACCCATCCTATGAGCTAATAAGAGAGGTGCTAAGAGGGGAGGACATTGTTGCAAATGAACATTAGAGTGCTGCACACTGGCTCCAATAAATGTAATATGTCATGTATCATTTTTAGGGTAAATTATCTTTTAGTTCTTTTTTTTATTTTTTATTTTTTTTGTCTCTTTTACTTACTTTATTTTTTTTTTCATCCTTACTTTTAACAATGACTAAAAGTAAGGACAAAATTTATTATAATTTTTTTCGGTGTTAATTTTTTTCTATAAGCAAAATTTTATTAATCCTAAAAAGATTAATTGGGAACAAGATAGATGTACTCAAATTAAGACTCCAAAACAGTGTTAAATACTGTTATTTTAATCAGGAAAAAAAAACAATTTGTTATTTTAAGTTCACTCAACATAACATAATAGTAAAAAGCAGCTCACTCTCTCTCCCTAGTCCCTCCTGTTGATGGGAGACATAGCATGCTAATCAAATCATTAAGCATGATAATCAAATCATTAAGAAACAGAAATTAATATGGTTAGAGTTTTCTGCTTTTAAGAAACAGAAATTAAAGCATGATAATCAAATCATTAAGCCGAACTTTTTGAAATACGTACGGCAGCCTGCTTTCGCTGTCGTTCATGTTTACGTCAGATTTTTGTAGCCTGAATATCGACATTTGGTGTAATAATATCCGTGTGTGATAATTTCATTTTCATTTGAAAGGATGTAACATGATTTAAAGGAATTGTGATTCTCAGAAATTCACAATGAATACCCGATTTTTTTTTTTATCAGGAAAGGTTGATATAATTATAACGGGTATAAAGGTCGAACTTAGTACAGTGCTTTAATAATTAATACAAAACATAAGATATAAAGACTACTAATGGATACAATGGAATGTTAATTAATAAGGTTTTTTTTATAATATCATTACTTTCTTAATTATATTTTATTTAGTTAAATTTGTTTTGCCAAAGACATTCTTCACAACAAAAATTTCTCTTTTTCACTTGTCTCCTTTGAATCAAACGCACGCAATAAGTAAAAAAAAAAAATCCTTTAATTCTATTTCTATCATAACATAATGAAACTATATGTTTTGATCTCCTACAATTTTTAAAGAACGACTTGATAAATTACAAAACTGGTAAAACTCTCCCTTTCAAAAAAAAAAAAAAACTGGTTGTCTCCGGAAATATCAGACTGAAGAATGAGAAGACTAAAAATAATTGGTTCTATCGCTAATCTTTTCTTTTACTTTCCAACTTGGAATGGTCGACACTAGAAGGTTGAGAATACACACATGACATATCCAATACGATATTAAACATTGGAACCCCTTAATATATTTTTTTAGGCTGCCAGATACCAGTCATCCAAACCCCAGCTAGCAACAAAAAAAACCCCACTTGCAGTCAAAGGATCCAAGGCTAGGAAAGTCCCCCATAATTGAACATCTTTATATTTTAAGCACTTCATGAACACCTCTTATCTTTTTATCGATCTTTTTTTTATCACATTCTATCACCTATCATACTTATATTTTTCTCTCCCTAGGTGTCAAAAAACATTTGAATGTCTAAATATCTTTTCCTATAATATCCTATAATTTGGCATTTTTGGTTTACGCAATGGCTGTGTTTTCGTTCCTGTTTTTCGGTTTTACGCGATGTTCTGTGTTGTCGTGAATGTACCCATTAAGATTGAACGTGATATTAAGCTCCCTTTAAAAAATAAAAAAATTTAAAAACTAGCCGTAGATGTTGGGATAGTCTATTTAATCACAAGCATATTACAATAATACCATTGGGTAAATAGTAAAAGTCAAGTCAACCCATTAAGAAAAAACGGTCGTAAACTTCTGTTTTGAAACAATGATTCGCATAATTTGAAATAAATATTATCTATGTAAACTGATAAAAGAATGCAAGGTAGCATCCTCTTAGAAAGAAAGTCAAAATGAAGAAATTCACTAAATTACAGCCAAACACCATGCAAATCTCAACTCCAGTCTCCAGTAACAGAAAGCACACGCATAGAATAAAAGGCTCACATAGCCTTATGGTGATTTTCTAGAGACCAATTCCATGTTCTATTACAACATCCTAATGGTAAACTATCAAGAGAGAGACTAGCCTTCTCGTATGCACTCCACAAATTCCTTGGCCAATACCTGCTTCACTTCATTGCAAAATGTAACTTAAGGTAAAAAGTAAAACCCAAATACCATCAGCTAAATGGGTATATAACCTACCTATGCATCGTCACCTCCAGCAGCTCGGGCAGAATCCACCTTTTGTTCCTCTGCTATTAAAAGAGGACATTTAATTAACCAGGGAAATCAGAGATACTGAAGTTGGGTTGGCAGGACCACAGAACAAAGAAAAATAGCTAAAATAAAATGAGAAGCAATAGCCTAGTCGGAAACAACACCAAAATAAGTATAGTACACAGTAAGACACAATCAAAATATGACAACATCACCTTTTAATACTCAGCAAACTCACCTGATCCTAAAAATACTAAAGCAGTGGGCATTCAGGCCACTGTAAGTCTAACAATGTAGAATACTTTGAATCTGAGCCGTTTTGGAGGATATGCATGCTTTTAAAATTTTCATTTTGGAAACCCTTTTACTTTTTCAGACACCAGGCAGCCAAATTTTCAAGTTTTGTGGGTTTCTGACCCAATACGGGCAAGCAAGCAAGAACACAGCAGCCATAATCTTCACCACCCAAGAACCAACCTCTGATGGTTTGAGTTTTGGTTGGAGACCTTTCATTTTAAATTATTTGGTATTTACTGGTTTAAACTCATTGGATCAATCAAGGCTAAATCTAATAGTGCTCTTAATTTTTGAAGTTCTGCTTAGCTCCAAATGTTTATATGCTTTTTTTATGTCTTATGAAAATGATAAATATAAATGTTTTTTATACATACAATTTTCTTTCATATCCTGCTGCACCCATGTCCCAATCTTAAAGATAATGCTGAATGCCTCTGTCATACAAATGTCATGTCCAATAACCCTACCTATGTTCATGCTTCCCAGTTCCCACCTGATATTAGAGTGGAAACAACAATTCTGACCAAATTGTTATCCAACTATAAAGATTAAACAATAGACAAATTGTATAAACTCAATTCTCGGTGCACAAGTTCATGAAGACCATCAATCTCCAAAATTAAATTTTAATTGAATGGAATTCATATGCAAACCCCCAATGATTAGCTTGAAAACTCAGCCATCTAATCCCAGTAAGATGAGTCACATTTACCACTAATATAACTCATTATGAGACCAATCAAACTGAGACAAATGAAAAATAACATGAGACAAATCAGATTGACACCTGAGTTTTAACGAGATTAAACCCATCACCCCTCCCTTTTCTCACATTACTTTGACCTCCCTATGTAAGAAATCAGGGGAGATCTGTATTAATGGAAGGGCACATGGTGTAACATTTTATACAAATTAACAGAGGTTTGTGTAGAGTCTAAAAAGGGAAGGGTATCGAGTGAAATTTTGTTAAACCTCACTACCTCAGAGAATGTGAGTGTAATACTGTAATTAACCCTAAAAGTTTTCATGTATTTTATTTACATTGCAGACAAAGTCCAGCAAACAGATTGACAGAGTACATTGATTTCCATTAATGAATACCTCCATCTTCAGGGATGTCAGAAGTCCACAGGGTGAGATTGTCCCTCAGAAGCTGCATAATTAGGGTGCTGTCTTTGTAAGACTCCTCGCTCAGAGTATCCAACTCAGAGATTGCTTCATCAAATGCCTGCTTAGCAAGGTGACAGGCCCTGAGACATGAAGAGTACTGTGTTAAATTTGTTAAGCAGGCACCAACTTTGGCACATAGTACACGAAGAGGTGGGCAATTAAACAATAATACTGTCAGGAAAATAAAATAAAAGTCATACCTTTCAGGAGAGTTCAAAATTTCATAATAAAAGACAGAGAAGTTCAAAGCCAGGCCCAAACGGATGGGATGTGTGGATGCTAACTCAGCCTCGGCAGTAGTGGAAGCCAACTGCAATATTTATGAATTGTTCAGATAAACATGAACAAGTGGAAAAATATTTCGGTAACTAACAGCCAAATTCATATCAGTGATGCCTTCATCTAAATGAATGTCACAATGCCACACTGGTAAAACTGATCATATGTGGTCATAAGACATATACAACATATAATAAGTTGTTATGCCTGAAGAATAAGCACTACCCTACATCCCTACTCCCCCCTTTTCCTTGGTTAATCTTTTCCTCATTAACAAGCACGCAACTTTAGTGATAAAGAACCATTAGAATCACTCCTTCAAAATTCGTATCACCAGTGAAGAGTTATGGCTAACAAATCATCTACAAGTTAACACCAACATTAAAAATATATTAAAATTGATGTTGAAGGCCTCCCAATGAAATGATTTATATTAAAATTACAATAATAGAATGTTGACTTGCCAATTACCTTCAAAGGAAAATTAAAAAAGGACACAGGCCAATATCTTTGCACTTTCGTCCAGGATTCATTTAGCACAAAGAAATACCAATAAGCAAGATTTGTGATTCTAATAACAAAGGAAAGTGAAAACAGAAGCTTTTTTTCTTCTCTGGCTTCAGTTAGATTGGCATGCAAAGCAACCATATAGTCCACACTCCACAACAGATACCATGAATCAGAATCACCAGGTTTAAATTAAAACCACAACAGATGCAAGAGGTCCAAATACAAGCAGACCTGATACGCTTTCATGGAATGATCAGCAGCCTCTTTTCTCTCATCACCGGACTTGAACTCTGCGAGGTACCGGTAATAGTCCCCCTTCCTGCAACCAACAAAGGCTTTAATCAACACACAAAAACTCTAATTCCCACTGAAGAACAAAAAAATGACAACTCAGCACTCACATTTTGTAGAAAAAGACACTAGGTTCACCAGATGAGCTAGAGGGAATAAGGTATTCATCAATAACAGTCATGATATCACTGCAGATATTGGACAACTCAGACTCCACCTTCAGCCTATACTCCTTTATCCTCTTCACGCTCACATCGTTCCCTTTAGCTTCTTCTTTCTGTTCAATCGAGGAAAGAATCCTCCACGAAGCCCTACGAGCACCCACCACGTTCTTGTACCCAACCGACAGAAGGTTCCGCTCCTCTACCGTCAATTCCACGTTTAGCTTCGCCACATTCTTCATTGCTTCCACCATTTCTAAAACACCATACCAAAACACTCAAAAATTCTCACAATTGTGCTCCGCGAAATTCAAATTCAAATCTAAAACGAAAATTCAACCGTCTAAACAGAAATTAAGGAACAAGGATTATCTAATTGAACATCTAGGTCAGCACAGTGTGGTGACTCTCAAATCTCAACATGGAAATTAAGAGAATGGATTATTATTATTATACCTTCATAGCGTTCGGCTTGTTCGGCGAGCTTGGCGACGTAGACGAAGTTTTCACGTTCCTTGGTGGAGGCCATGGAGGATCTGCTACTTTCTCTCTCCTCTCACTTTCTCGCTCTAGAAAAAATTTGAGTATTGTGTGTGTTGTGTTGTGGGTATAAGCAGGTTGAGAGAAGGGTTTGGTTGCGGAGGAGAGGGTGTGCTGCCACGCGCTCTGAGGAGAGTGTTTCTCACGCGTTTGTCTTTTGGCGAAGAGTGGGGAGTGAGTGATGGTCACGGTGTGGGATTGGGAGGGAGCCAAATTGATTGGCGTTTGGTGGGCATTGAAATTTCAAATTCACTTTTTTTGTCTTTTGAATAAGGGGGGTTGTTGTTCACACGGAAACATTAAAGATTTATAATGTATGGTGGAATCGGCTAAATTTGGTTCATTATGGTCACCTTCATTGTTCACCCTTGGAAAATTTTAAATAATGTAATGGTCACCATTTGTTTCAAATTGTACGGATTAAGTTAACAAACTCTAAAGTTTAGGTGAGATTCAACTCATGAACTCAATTTCTAAATTCATATAAAAATAATATTAAAATATTTATAAATAGTATATCAATTAAACATTTCAAAAATATAATAAATTATAAATTTAACAATATTAAAATAATTAAGGATAACAATGCATCACTAGATATTAATTTGTAAATTTTATAGTAGTGGTAAATCATTTTCATCAAGAATTTGATGTTACCAAAAATAAGAGTGTGATGTGTATTAAAGGTGAAAATTTTTGTATTTAAGAATAACACATTAAATGAAAATATGTTGAACACTAAACAAACAAAAAATAACTCAAAATAATTTATATTTTGGTCTAATCTTTTTAACTTGTTAACTCATTTACTTGAGAGTCTACCGAGTTTACTTAAAGTTTATAGAGTCTACTAAAAAAAGAATTTACTCAAGAGTCAACTCAAATAAGATAAGTGAACTTATAAACTCACAAGAGTTAGTAAGTTAATTCGAGAGTTTGAAAAGCATGGTACAACATGTTACACTCTCACATTTGCGTGAGAATGGAAAAATAATCCCTCCATTATATTTTGGGATTGAGTTTGGTTGAATTTTACATATTTTTTAGGTCAAATTCAAGCCAAATTAACTTAATCAATAATGAATTGGGTTGGGTGTCTATAGGTTCAAAAAACTTATATTATTTTAATTTTAATATATATATATATATATATATATAGGATGATTTATGGGTGGTTTGATTTTGGTAAACAATAACATTCTTATTACAAACATATTTGTGTTGTGTATGATTAACGAAGAATTATGGAGTGTGGAGTGTTCAAATGTTATTATGACATGAAGTTGAAATGTTGACATCATTGAAGTGTTGATATGGGTATCATTATTTTTATTGTTTAATTTTGGCCCCTATGTTTTCTAAGAGATATGATATATGTAAAATAATTTTTACAAATAATTTATATAATATCATTTTATCTGTTTGTCTCTTTTTATTATATCATTTCTTATATTTAAAAAAAAAAAGTATTTTCTCATTTTTTTTCTTTTGTTGTTGTAAGATTTGTTGTACAAGTTGTTATATAAGTATTATTTCTCATTTTCAAACTATAAGGTTTTGGTTCTCATATTAAACTGGCATCCAACATTTATACAAAAATATTAATTTTCAAAATCAAACTCAAATAATTTTATTTAAATAAATTTTGCATTTTCTTTACTAATCTGCACAAATCAATGTTAAATCGTTTGAATTTAAATCCTGTATTTTTTTCATTCATTATTTAATTGAATCGTATAATTCTTATCCGTGATACAAAATTGCATAAATTCATTCATGTATCAGATACAGAGTCATTTAAAATTTATCTTACGATATAAATCAGTAGGTAGCCAAATTGTATCAAATTGTAAGCTTCAAATTATGAATTGTACGATTCTGATAACAGTCAAAACATGTAGAAGCTCAAATATGTACTCTGGAATGCCAATAATAATCCATGCTTTGCAAGTCATGTTACACACAAACCATATTGTTTCCATTGGTATGATGGTGTATCTTTCTAAAAGTTGCTTGATAATCACCGTTAAGTAAGAACTACCGTAAGGTTATATGAACGTATGTTAATAATAAAATATTGTAATTATATTAATGACTACTGTAATAAAAGAATGTTTTCTCATCTTGTATTGTGTAGTTAGGCTGTGTTAGGTTTAGGGAGGGAGGAGAGAAATTTGATGGGTCCCATGTGGAATCCATTCATTTACACTTTACTTTAATTCAAAAAAAATTCTTTAATTTTCATCTCTATTTTCATTATCTAAATGAAACACAGTATTAGGCATGCCCAGGCAAAGTGGAATTACATACTAGTACACTAGTTACAAGTTAGCAGGCAAAATTGATGATGCTTCTTGCTGTCTTAAGCTGTCGGCCACATGAGCAATTACTCCTACACCAGCATTGTGAAGCCATTCATTTTTCACCTGAAATCATACAAGCACTCGTGTTAAAAACTCTGTATCAGTGATACCATCATCATCCGACAGATTAAATGGATGCAGTACATGAATGTTGTTATGAGCAAAGAAAGGCCAGAATGCTGAGTGAAAGCTGACATCAACTTTTTTCCATCCCAACTGCTGTAATCCCTGAATCATCTCATCTGTTAAAAAGATTAGTGGCTTTAGAGGAACATCAGTGACTGAACAGATAATCGATACACATCTTAATTTTAATAAGTTACTCTAGGCAATAATAATCACCTTCTACAATTTCATGATATTCTACAGTATTCTGTGTATTTGGCGCATTTTGTGCTGCCTTCTTTGCTTTTACTGCTTTTGGAGGAAATTTAGGCCCATCAGAAGGAACTGGGGGACAATATTCCACATCAACCACGTGCTTGTATCCATCTAAAGATTTTCGAGGAGGCTGCCAATACAATAGAAAATGTTAATACCATAAAAACTTATTCACATTCTTTAACTTTTCTTATATTAAAGAAAATCTCCTCCTACTTTTCAAAACAGAACCTGCACCCAAAAAAAAGGATTGCAGCGCTTTCCCCTTTACCCAGCATCACTAGTTTCTTTTCCACGCTTGCAACATGGAAGCTAACGAACAAACTAGGATGCCAGAATTAACACCACTCATAAGTCACAACATTTTAATTGCAGTATCAATTGAATTGATCCATCAATTTTATTTTATTTTATTCGTTTCAAAGGGATTTAAATATAGACATTCAAGAACATCAGTATTGCTAGATCAACTGATACAGATAAAACTAAGAACCACTGCCACATCCATTTCTGGATACAGGCTTTCATCTTTTGCAGACAGGCTGTGACTCTGCAGTCATAGGAAATTCGAATTGGAAATTCCTAATTAATTATGAAGGGACAATAGAGATTAGGCTACTAATGAACTGAGAATAGTGCAAATTATAAAACCATCCTGATAACTGAAAATGTGAAGAACTGAATATCCCAATCAACAGTCAAACTACTGAAGTTCTTCAAGTGAAGTACAATTTTTTTTATCGGCAAAATGTTAATTGTTAGTTTGTAGCTTTTTGTTAGCAGGAGGGATCGAACGGTGACCTTTCCTTATTTCTTAATAAACCAACCTTATGTCTCCTCAAGTGAAGTACGGTAGTATACAAGTATTTATCAAAGAATTAAAAAAATGAAATATAGTCACATTTTGATGGGACACTTAATTCTCTCAGCTCATATTTGTTTCTTTATCACAATGTCCCAGATAAACTTTGATGTAGTAGATGCAAGTTCACTTTTAAACCCTTTTCTGTTGAAATTTAATGCATTGATGATGATAAAATCTAATACGTCATCATCATATTATTATTGGGAAAGGGTAAGGAAATTTGATGCTCTGTAACAGTTCTAGTACACAAAGTAGTAAATAATAATAATAACAATCTCTTTTATACTTCTATTATTTTCATTACTTGATATTATTCATCGCGACATGAACAAAATTTTATATTAGAACTCCTGATAATATTTCATACCTGTAGAAGATATCCGGTTATCCTATTAGCAATAGTAGAATTTAAATTACAACTTACCATTTAAGTGATAAATCTAAAATTTAAGACAAGTAAAACAGATTATAAATGTAAGACTTAAGCACAGTTAGGATGTTAAGCATAATTCCAAGCATCCTACAAGATTTTAGTTTAGTCATAATCTAAGTATTAATTATTAATCATTAAACTTACATTTGTTGAATATTGGAGATCAGTAACCAACAAAAAATAAGACAATCCAATTGGAGAAATCATCATATTCACCTTACTGAGCTCAGTTTCCCTCCTTATAGAGGATGTGCGCCACCCAACCATATCTATATGAAGTTAAAGAAATTACCAAAATTGAGGAGAAAGGAACCATAAGTTTATCATTGATATGCCTAACAAGTTGTAAACAGAAAAACATACTGAGAGGATACGATCATATGAAACATTTGCATAAATGATGCGACATGTAAATGCTCCAAGTGCAGATCTACAGAAATATTAAACTTTGTAAGTATTAGATTACTTAATTGAAAAAGAGGGATATGAACTAGTACAAATAGATTCCTTTACTTACAAAAACTTTCCATCATCAGAATCAGAAGCCATTCTCAATAGGAGAGGTGGTTTGTCAGGTTTACCATCAGTAAGGAACAACTGACTACCTGTCTGACCAACAAAAAAAGGAGCTATAGGTGCAGCAAGCTTTTCTAGGATTGGGACACCCAACAGAAATGGAAGCTGAAATATATGCACAGTAAACAGTCAAAACTCTTATGGCCGGCAAATTTTCAGTACAAGTTGAGAAACACAAAGAGCATCAACAAGACATATAAACAGAGGGGGTTGGCAGAAGGATGGTTTGGATATTCAATTCATTCATTTGACTTAAAAAGTCCTGTTTATTAGCATTATTTTCTAATCACCTTTTTCATGATTGTAATATAACATTTCTCCAGTAAAATTAAATTTTTGTTAGGACCTGTTTGGGGATAATGCAAATCCTATTCTAGTATTGTTTCCATCGGAACTGCTATTAAAAGAGTTACTGGCATTCTCTCCTCCTTCCACTCTTTCTATTTAAAAATTTCTTCAAAGGCTGTATGCCTGTATAAAAATAAAAATCTCAAAATATAAATACAAGCATGCATAATTCGATGTAAAAACTAAGAACTGTGTACAAGAAACTAATTCAAGAAAGAGAATACTCAAAGTCAAATCTCAGCTCAGAGAAAATTGAAGGGAAAACAAAGAAACTATTAGATGGATAAAAAAAGCTTCAAACTTAGTAAGGTTTAGCTTGAGGGAGTGTGTCATATCTTGCATTATCTTCAAGGTTTAGTTTCCCTATTTCCTCATTATCTCTTAATTTTAGTTAACAACTTATTTCTTTATCTCAATGATTTGTTCACCTAATTAGCCAGGATTATGATTAGTTAATTAGTATAAATATGGGTTAGAGCTTCAAGTTTTACAAATATACCAAACACATCAAGACATTGTAATATCTTAGTTAATACTTAATATCAAATTATTAATTCAGTGTTTCATTCTCTTTTATCTCTCTTCCTCTCTCTATCCCTAAGCTCATAATTTCAACATACAGCACCAAGACAATTTCAAGTTTAAAAAAAAAAACGACAACACAAATCTGATATATAGACGTTTCAAATGGAAGTCATATATATGACAAAAAAAATATATTGTCCAGAACAGACCTGCTTCTTTCCTCTCACACCAAGATGTGGTGTAGCTAAAGTTATAAAATTGATTGGCTCTAACCCAGCAATCATCCCTCCTCTTGAAAGGCTTGTTCCCTGGGAATTTCCTGTCACGCTGTTTGCTAGATTACCTGGTTGGTCCCTACTATAGGTATCAAGTGAATAAAGAACAGCAATTGCATATCTAGCGAACAAGCCTCCCAGAGAATGGGCTAGAAAGGAGATTCTTTTCAGGTTCTTTGTCTTTTTAACAACTTGCAAGACCTGTTTTGATGAAAGGCCATAATCATTCAACATGAAACAATTTGAGAGAAATTCAAAGCTATCAGAACTGAAATTGGGCATGCTAACTTCAGATACATAAATTTGCATATCTCGGGACTCACTTCATCAGCTAATCGCTTTCCAGCTCCATCAATCCCAGAAAATGTCTTAGTGTACGTATTTGATGAACTTACTGCAAACAACAAATAATTGTTAAGGACTTCAGCTAGACAAATAATTTTACATTATTCACGGATGAGGCACTCATGCAATACCCAAGAAAGTTTTCACAGCATATATATATATATATATATATATATATATATATATATATATATATATATATATATATCTTAGGCAGCTTAAGCTTACTTCTTTCCAAATGATACAAATAGACTTTTTCCAGCATTAACTTGAAAGAAAGTGAAAAGAACAGTTAAGGCTGTTCAGCACAAGAGTGAGAGTTAAATTTTGCATGTTTACTTAAACCAGTAAAGCAGATTATGTTTGAGTTGGTTAAGGTATCTCAGTCAGTTGCCTCCATAGATCATTGAAAATTTTTCACAATTGTTCTCATGCTTTGACCAATTCCATTTTTGTGCACAACACACACAGACAAGACATCATATTCAAATAAAAGAAATGAGATATTCAAATATTTTCTCAATCAAACATCCCAAAAGTAACGATTTAATTTAAAGAAACTAAGAACACTCTGGTTCAACAATCAAACATTACATAGAAAGCTCTTCTAAAGTGAGCTTGTATGTAAGTATGTAAAATACACAAACAAGGGTGTATCCACCATTGATTTAATTTCAACTACATCACAATCTTAACACACTAAACTAATTTGAACTACTTTAACCCTCTAAAATTTAAGGGTGGATACACCCTTGTACACTTTACAAACAAGCTCAATTTATAGACCTAGAGGAGCATTATGCAATATAACATAGAGAACCACTAGTTAAAAAGAAGCACTAACCATAAATTAAAAAGTTTTTTCCAAGGCGCCTTTTCAACTCTGCTTCTGCATAAGTCCAATCCCCTGTGCTGTATCAATCAAAACATCAGTACAACTTTGTATGAGACTAAACTACAGATCAACATCCAAATGACCAACATAAAGAAGCGGACAGATGAGACATATGATAAACAACCTTGGGCACAAATTTTGCAATGAAACCAACTGGTAAAAGTGTAAACAATGAAAGGAATACTTTTCTTTATTCACATTCATAGGCTAAATTGTGAGATTATGAATTGAATCAGATTTATAATTGATAGGCAAACTGGAAAGGTACCCACTAATCATAAACAGGATGAAAATCATAATCCCTTCCAACTGAACTTCAATATAGTAACTAACTTTAAAAGCATTAAGCACGTTAACTTCACTTTTCACCCATACAAGCATCACTCATATTTTAACACAAAATAATTCAAACAAATTTTTATCCTCTCAATATAAATATATCACATACCTACCTAAGATACCATGAACAAGAACAAGGAGATGATCAGGGTCGTTCTTCAAATTCCCTATGCTAGCAATAGAATTTCCAAGAGTGACAGAACTCATAGCTTGAGCTCTAAGGCCCTGGTGTCTCTGTCCACTGTTTGTACCTGCAAAAATTCATCTACCAGCCTTAATGGAAATTAAAACTTTAACATATATTTGCACCAATATTAATACTGTGGTTAGAATATTGGGATTATTAGTCTTAGTGTTTGTAGGCTTAGACTAGTACTAGTACTTGCCGTAATCATTAGTAGGTTTATAGGAGTATTAGGTTGTAGTACTTTATCACATCTATCAAACTTATAGTCATTCAGTAAACAAATATGCACAACCATCTTTCTCTCTTTTCTCTCTTCCCTACCAAAACCTTATTCCAACAATGGTCTTTTACCTAGAAAACTACAAAAAGAAAATAGATAAAAGAGTGACAAAGAAAGAGGATGGAGAAAGCAAGCCAAGGAGGAAATAATTGTAAAAAATGTTGCCCAATGCAAAAGGCTTCCCAACATTATGGAGCCTTGAGGCGGCATATGTATGAATCTTGTTGAGGAAAAGATGATCTGGCCCTATAGTTTTAATGGATAACATACAAAGCAAATTGATGAATAAGAATATTATGTGCTAACATGTTCTCTCTAAGCATACAGGGATTAAAAATTGGCAATCTGTCTGATTGAAAGATCATGAAGATCATCCTAAGACTATGCTCAATAACTGTTGGAAGACTTCATTATCCTATGATCATTTCACCATTTAACAGCGAGTCTGAAGATTATGTCATCTTGAGAACATTATAGTCGAACAAGAGACAAAAAGCATCAAGGTCAAACACTAGTAATGCAACATTCTTGAGCACAGTGTCTGACGCAAAAGGAGAAAAAACAATGTAGCCTTTCAGATGATGGAAAGTTCTACCTACTCAGATCTCTTGTCAACTCCAGAGGAACAAAAACTACTTTTGAAATCAAAAGATAGAGCAACAACATTCAAATCATCAAATGAACAATAAACAAATACAACATTTAAATTCTGTAGAATCTAAGTAAGCCCATTTATGAAAAAGAATTGATGGCATTGGTGTAAGCCATCCAGCATTGGTGTCCATACTAAGAGGCAGGAAAGTTACAGTTTTAACCTACCAGAAAATCTTGAAACACCTATTACAGCTGAGAAAAACAACCCAAAATCAGAAAAACTGGCTGGCTAAGCCACTGGGTTATGATTTTGACATAATCTATTGGCCTAGACCTGGACAGGAGAATTGGGCCACAGATGCACTATCACAAATGGAGGAAGGGGAATTGATAGCTCTCATAGGGCCAATTTTGCTGGCTGCAGAAAATATTCAACAAGCAATGAATGTTGATCCTCACTTGAGTAAAATTATCACTTCATTTCAGGAAAAAACAAATGAGAAACCAGGGTATTCTTTAGATCAGGAATGCCTATTCTATAAGGGTAGAATTGTTATAACAGCTAACTAAGAATGGACATCAGTTCTGCTAAAGTGCTACCTGAATTTCATTCAAACCCAGTAGGGGTCATTCAGGGGCTTATAGGAGCTATAGGCATTTGGAAGCAAACCTATTTTGGCAAAGGATGATGGCTATAGTAACTAAATTTGTAGTGGAACACCCTATCTGCTAGCAGAACAAGTATCAAGCAGCATCTCCATTCTCCAGCAGGTCTACTCAAAACATCACCTATACCAAAGGCTATAATGGGATGATGTGGGGATGAATTTTATCACAAGACTACCTCTATCTAAGGGGTATGATGCAATCCTAGTTGTTTTGGGCAGGCCGTCCAAGTGTGGTCACTTCATCTTATTGAAACACCCCTTTTTGGCTCAAATGGTGGCTGAGTTGTTTGCTAAGGAGGTTGTTCATCTCCATGGAGTGACAACCTTCATAGTAAGAGATCCAGATCCACCTTTTATAAACAAGTTCTGATTTGAAATATTTTGCCTAAAGCGTACTGCTCTTCAAATGATCTTAGCACATCACCCTATAACAGATGGTCAAACTAAAGTACTAAATAAGGTGCTAGAGACTTACTCACACTATTTTGATTGTGAGTAGCCCAAGAAGTGGGCAAATTGGTTGCATTGGGCTGAGTAATGGTATAATGTCTATCAACTTTCAGAGAGCTGCTGGTTGCATTCGATTTGAACTGACCCACGGCAGAAAACCACCCACACTATCTACCTAGGGAATGCTTGGTTGTATGTAGCCAATGGAAGAATGTTTTGCTTTTGCATGGTGCTTAACTTTACACTCTCTCCACTGGGAACACAAGTGATTTCATATTGGCCAATGTTAGGCAACGAAACCTGTATTTTGCCTTAATTAAGGACAATGAGTTAGTGGTATGCAATCGCCAATTGCACTTATAAAATAAGACATGTAGACCCATAATATCAAGTTAACTCCTATTTAGTTTCAGTCACAACCTCTTAACTCTGGTATAAGTAGTGCGTATCCTTTCATGTGATTCCTTCTATCAATCAAAATAGAGTCCTATTTATAGCATAGATAAATGAAGTTTCTAGAACTAGATGAACGTTGAAAACTTCTAAAGTGGTGCAAAACTACCAACGAGCTAGTTAGCTGCCAAGTACCAAAATACAAAATCAGCTAATAAATAAGGGGGTGTTTGATTTGGTTGTTTCCTGTCTTTATTTTCACTGGAAATAGAAAATGATGATAGAAATGTATTTAGTTGGATTTCTGTTTTCATTTTAAGTGAAAATATTTTCCCAAACAAACCAAAAACTGGAAACAATAAAATCTCGTTTTCAATTCAAATCAGGTAGTAAAATGAAAATGCGATGGCAAGGAATGTAATCTTAAGTAAATCTAAAAATACATTTCCTTTTGAAAATGCATTTTCAGTATTTTTATTTCTTGAAAGCAGAAAACAAGAAGTTAAACCAAATATGTTTTCAGAATTTTAATCTTTTAAAAATGAAAACAGTTTTCAGAAAATGAAAATGCAAACCAAACACACCCTAAATTGATCTTCAAGTCACTTCCCAATTTCCTATTCATCAAAGAAGGTGGACCATACAGGACCTTGGGCCAGTACCAGGTCCACCCCACCCTCTAGCCCAACAGTATAAATCTGGCCCACTATGTAAGTAGCTTAAGAAGGGGGATGTAGTTTACTGCATCTTTTTTGGCTTCCGGAATGACCAATCCGAAAGGTAAAAAACATTGCGGAAAGGGTGAAAAGAAGCAACTTGGAGGTGCAGGAAGCAATAGCCTAAGAAGGATTTTCAGTATTAACACTAGTCCTAAGCAGTATTTTTCTTTTTTATTTTTCCTTGTGTCTACACAGGGGTGGACCCTCACTGCTCTCCCACGTGTAAACCAACCTCTCGTGCACACAAGAACAGAAGGCGAAGAGTAAAATGATAGTAACGAAAATTGAAATAATCAAAGCTCGATGTACAATTGGCCAATGAAACAAAAACGATCTTAATTATGAGAAACGTAAATTCGGGCAATAACAAATCCACAATGAAATCGGTTTTAAAAAAATGGAAGATTAGGGAATTAAAATAAAAAAAAAATTACCAGAAGAGATAGAGAAAGTAAAAGTGGAGGGTGAGGAGGAAGAAGCTAAATGGGGTTGTTGTGAGGCTCCCTTGCTGTTGCGATTGGAAATTCTAGGCGAGTAGGCACAGCGCGCGTGAATGAAGGGTGGCGTGGCCATATGTCTGATGTATGATAATATTTGAAGGCACTCAGAACTCGGAATGGGCAATGGATTCGCAGGTGGGAACAAGCCATCTGTTAATTTGTGATTCATGTAAACGACACGCAACGCAACGGAAGCAGACATACAAAATCACCACTCACCACTCACCACTCACCAGTGGGGTTTCCTTTGCTTTGGCCTCTTTTTTTTCTTTTTGTAAATAATCAAATTGTTCCCTAAAGGTGTGAGGTCCAAAAGATGTAAAATTCATATTTACTATTCTCATAATATGCAAAACAAGTAGATATACTAGTCAGTCATTTATTGATAAATTAATTTTTAAACCGATAAAATTTATAATTTAATGTTAAATTTTTCTCATAAAATATAAGTTATTGTTAAATTTATTTTTAACTTTATAACTTGAAATATAAAATAATCTTATAAATTTAATAATAACACTGATTTATCGCACTCTATATACATCCATAAACTACAACATTTGTAACTTACATAAAATGAATTCTGCTATTTTTTTTCCTTATCAAACTACTACAATATATTTAGATAAAGAAATGCCACTAATTTCTTCTTTTTAATGGTATATTTTTATTATTAATTAAAATTCATTAAAAATTGAAAAATTATAAGTCTTAATTACTCTTAATTCAATAAATTTCTCTTATAATTTTGGAGATTTTCATTTTAAAGTAATAAAAAAGAGTATGTTATAAAAAAAAAAACAGTGTTATTAATTCTCTTCTTTTTATTTATTCTTAATTCTCTTCTTTAAATAAACATATATTGGAAAAAATTTCTAAAAAAATGTTTTACAAATAATGATAATATATATTGGTAACATCTCATGTAATATGATGAAACTTAAAAGTTTGGCTAATAACAGTAATTATGATATTGCTTAAAGAAAACAGTTATTATCATTATTATAACTATTATAAAGGGAATAGTTTTATTTGGTGGTATTTTTTTAGTGGATATTTTTACCCTCAGTATCTTTTTTTTTCTCTTTTTCTATCTGTATCTTTCTTGAACAGTTTTTTTTATAAAAAAAATTCTATAGAATTTTTTAGTCATAGGAGATTTTATGATTTATGACTTGAAGGATTTATAAGAATAGAAAGAAATAACTAAATTGAGTTAATCAATTTTAGAACTAATAATATAAATCAAAATTTAATTTTTTTGTTAGATTTTATTACATTTATTTTTGTTGAATTCTATGTGAACAAAAACAAATATTTCGGTATAAAATATTTTTTTATTGTGAATACATTAAAATAAACTTATTAGATGAGAGTAGTATACAATTTACGGTTAATGTACTTTTTCTTTTATCTATTCTTTCTTTTTCTTTCACCAATTTTTATATGACAATGAATGTTTTTGTGAGTAATATTTTTTGTGCCCATTAATGTCACTAGAAAAGCCTTTGAAAGTTTCAACCTTGACTATCTTTGTTAACAAACTGATGATTGACGAAGCAACTTCTTTCCCCTAAGAATTTGATGTCTTTTCAGGCGTTAGTCAGCAAAAAACAAAGCCTTTATTATGTGCCAACAATGCTTTTAGGATAAAAGACTGAAAATTAATCAAACTTTACCTATCAAGTGTAAGATGCAAGAAATCCACTATGGGAACCTTTTTTAATAATTCGCTTCAACAACCAATAGATCACCCACAAAAGAAAGGGTTGATTATTAAAAAGATATACTGAATTAATAGTTCTTATAATAGCTTATATGCACTAGATAAAAGTGATATATATTGTGTCAAAAAAGTAATGATATATATATATATATATATATATATATATATATATATATATATATATATGGTAATAAGTTAATATAAAATAATAAAAAAGTAAATTTTCAAATTGATATTAAATGACTATATTTTATATGTCTTGTAACATAAAAAAAATTAAGTAGTAATAATTTGTTTTTTTAGAGGAATAATAATTTAGAAGTGAATCTCATATATGGACCTTTATAACTTAGCATTTCAGTTTTATTTGATTAAATCATTACTAAATATATTTATTTCTAAAATATTCACATTGAAAGCACGAATTATTTCATTGAGAATTAAGTGGTGATCTTGAAATCACGTTATTCTTCAAACAAATGAGTATTCTCTTCTAGCACTCCCCAATATTCGGTCAACGCAATAGAACTTGACAAGTTTTCTACGTATAATACTCAGTCGGTCACTTCACTTCTTTTTTCAGTCTCCGCAAGCACACTACACCTACGCAATGGAGTTTTAAAATGAGGGTTTGTTGAACTTCCACAAGTGGGGACTGTGGCTTGTGGGGCAATGATTTTCATGAAAAAGTAAAAGGAAGAAAATGGAAGGTATTAGTTGATGTTGTGTGAATTAGGTGGAAAAAGAAGTTGTATTTTCATGTTTAAAACTCCTTTTATGGTAAGAAGTTAGAGAATATTTAGTCATCTAGAAGTATTAGGAATATATTTTTTAACACATTTTTTTAAATATATTTTTTTAATTGATCAAAATTTATTAAAAACTATAAAATTAAAAGAAAATATCATTAAATATAATATAAGATCCATGGAATTTTATTATTTTTAATAAATTTCAACTAATAAAAGAGTATGTTTTTAATCTTTCTCTTAGTTATTTACCCAAACCCAATTGCAAAAGTCTCGGTAGACTACAAGCGATCAACCTGCCTCCTCTCCACCACAAATAATTCCCTTTGTTATTAATTAATGCATTATGCATGGCTTATTTCTCTCTTAAATTTCTTGTTTTTTTTAAGTAAGGTATTATCATATTTGAAAGTTATAAGACTAATTCTTAAAAAAAATAAAACACTAGTTAAAAAGTAACTTTTTTCCCACAAATATTACTTTATTTAGAAACCAAACCTTTATCATATGTTTATCATATGTTTAAAGGCCAAAGCTAGCTACTAGTTGCTTGTATCACATTGTTACCAATTAAGTCTAAACTTAGTTTTAAACTCTTTTTTTAATCAATCAGTGAACCCTTATATATGATCCTAAATGGTCGAAAAAAGTCACCATATGTGTTTTCCACAAGCCTCCTGGGTGGTTTTCTAGTTAATTATGTATGCTTCAATGTCCAAATACCTAATCGAGTTGGCAGGAAAAGAGACCACTTGTAAGGACTCCAATGTTCAACACTACTAAAAAAGTTTGTTTCTATGACACACATTCTAAGACGATTCCTTTGAATCGCCTTAGAATGTCACACGGTAACATTTTTGTAATTAACGCAATTATTATTATTTTTTATGTCGTAGAAACTAAGACAGTCCTAAAGAACTGTCTTAGAATGTCACATAGTGGCAATTTTATAATAACATCGAACGAAGACAACGACGGTCTTGTTGATGATCGTCTTCGTTGACTGAATTTATACATAAGCCCTAGCCACTGAAACGCGCGTGCCCGAAAAGCTTCTTTTTTGTTGAGCGTCTTGCCTATCGGTTTGTGTCTCACATCCCGTCGTCCGTCATGCGTGTGTGGTGTTGACCTCCCTCTTGCTGTAGCTACTGACGTGCATGTCACTGTCGAAGTGGTGTGGCCTGAGTTTGCACACTATACCAACAGTCATCTCTTGACTCCGTAATCTCAGAGGTAACCAAATGTTTTTAAAATCCCTAACCACCTTATCTAAGATTTTAAGTTAACTTAAAATCTTAGATAAGGTGGTTAAGGATTAGGCCTAGCAACCTAAAGTGTAAAACTCTATAGGCTTCTATTTATATATAAGGTAGGTTTAGATAATGTGATACTTCTTCAAGATAAATACATTTATCTTTTGGTGGATAATAAAAATTATTTGAATAATACCATACTTGATATAGAAGCTATATTGTTAATTTTGTTGCAAGGATATATCGGCTTTTCATGCAATTAAGCTCTAATTGGGAAACCTAGCTAGGATAAAAGTCTAGAACTGTAATCCCCAAGTGAGTAGCTCATGATATCGGAAGGTGTTAACTTATTGAGATGTATTGTGACATGGGACCTAAATCAATCAACTCTACGAGATATGATCAAATACTGAATATAACTGTCTAGCAAAAATTCAAATCACATTTCTACAAGAATGAACCGTGGTTAGGTATTTTTCCCTACTCAATTTCCACGACAAGTATCTATATATATAAATGTGCAAGGGATATTTATTATGGTATTGCCAATACATAATACAACTTTCCAAGTAGCCCACATTTATTGACAAGAAACAGTCAAGAAGTTCATGCGATAAATCACTGTGCTTCACATTATAGAGCAAGCATGAGGGTTGTCATCACTGAACATGGACATGGCCTTCTCATCAATAATTGCTGCACCAATTGGCTTGTGGTAGTAGCCAAAGTCTTCACCATAACTATAGCCATGCTTGTAATAATTGTAAGAAGAGGAGGGCTTGGCAGAAGCAAAGTAATTACCATTGCCGTAATGGCGAGCCAAGGCATGGTATTCTGGGTTGTATGGATATGGCCACAGTTCTGCCCTCCTACCAGTCTTCCTCACTGTTTTCAATACCTTCTTTTGGTCTGCCCAACCCATCACAGTTACCTTTTGCATCCTCATGTCTATATCAACATCATCAACTCCTGATGATACAATTCGTTTAAAACCAATAGGTATGAATTTGAACTTGGCACACTACAACGATAAATGTTTGAAGAGCACTAACATAAAACTTGCATACACACTATTTTATAATTTTTTTCACAGGAAAAAACGAATTGGGTCCATTGAACTCTTGAATTATATGTAAACAGTTATACTTTTGTTTATTTATACACCAAATTTTAGAAAATTCATTCAATAATAGGTATATGCAATATATTTTATATTAGTTTCTTTTCAACTATAAATATTTTTATTCCTCAAAGCTTCACATTTAAATCACACAATATTAGTACTCTTCCATAATGTCAAAATTAATAAATCGTTGAGCAAACGCTAGCTATATATGTGCAAGATTGAATACATAATTAATTTAAATTTTAATACACACACAAATAGGGTCTAATTATACCTTTCTTTCTATATTAAAGGAGCAAAAAGAGAGGGAAAAAAATGTCAAGTATGCTCAATGACATTATGTTGTCAATGCGAAATAAATTAAATCTGATATAGCGATTGATATGATATGATCTGCTAATTTTGGTTTCACCCTCTTTCAGTAGAATGGAAATGTATTGGTTTTTAATTTTACGTTTTGTTTTGTTTTATTTTTAAAGTTTATCAAATATAAAATAGAACTTGTATATATGATCTTCTATTCCGTTTTAGCACAATTATTACTAAACACGTATATAATTATATGATTTTGATAAAAACAATTGCACACAAAGTTAAGGCTTTTATGTACCACGTAATTTTTTGAGAGCTTTCTTTATCTTGGTCTCGCAACCTGGACAGTCCATGTGCACACACATCTCTACTATCTGTAAAACACAAGAAAAGAAAAATGAAGAATAGTTAAACATAAATAAACCATATGAATTATTATTAATACAAAGGTCACCTGTAGTTGAATATATGTACAATGCATGCACGTAATTAACCTCTTATTTCAAATTGATAAAGTTGAATATCAATCAAGAGTATGCTTGTGTAATTAAGGACTTTTTTTAACATTTTCAGAAGTTGTTACTTTTAACTTCTTATAAAAGTACTTAAATGCCTTTTTCTTTAAGATTTTTTTAATTTATATAATTATTACAATTTCTTAAGCATGTCTTTTAATTAAAAGATTTAAAATAAATGTTAACATACGGTCCCTTATAATCAAGGAAGATATAGAACCTATTTACACCTTGGTAATGAAAATAAAAATGAAATTGTAGTTATGTGTGCATGATGATGTGCAAAAGATAATAACAAGAGAGACATAATTCAAGAGCAGTGGCAAAATAACAAAATAGTGTTTCTAAATTCTAACCGTCATTATTTCCTAAAGATTGCAATGAGCTTCTAGCTATAAGGATGAAAGACAGCAAGATTATATGTCCTATTTGTTGGTGGCAAGATTGATGAATCTTTATATTGTTTGCGTATTATATATATAGTCACGAAAACCAGCAAGATTGAGAAATGCAACATAATTAAGAATATAAATATACTTATTTTCACGCGTAGTCCCCAGGGGATGGATTTTCTTTCTCTTTTCATAATTTGTTGCTCATAAACAAAAACTTGAAAGTGTAGACAAATTGGAAATTGCACAGCAAATGCTCAGAAATTGGGAGGAGCCGTTGATAGAAACAAACCTTTTATACCGCAGTAGGGTATAGAGAAAAGCTATGGACGGCAAAATATATGTGTCACTAGTCACCAAAAAGAAAAAGACACACACATATATATATATATGTGTGTGTGTTACTATCACTTTATTTTCACTTACGTACTATATGTGTCATCAATTATGATTGGATGATTGTAACAAATTAGCATGAACGCCATTTTAACATTTTAATGGAACCTTATCACGTATGAATTTGATTGAAATACTACAATTTTAACTTTTTGCAACTTCAAAATGGCACAGCGTGATCTTTTTATTTTTTATTTTTTGAGTTTCGTCGTAGGTGTTATTTTCATAGAAGCTGACTACGAAGCTAGCTACGACAGCATGATATATATTTTTAAGTAACAAGCTCAAAAATTGAAGTTTAGAAGCTAATGATTAATTATTAATAAATAAATCAAAGGGCGTTGCCGTGTTTGCGACTTCCTTGCACATATTTTGAAAAGAAATCTGCTGAGAATATCATGCGTTAAAAATATATATGTGAAAATACTAGTTGATATAGTTGACGAAGTCTCTTCTACCACAAATATTAATATGACAATTTTTTAGTACGCATGTATTGCATTTTCAAAACTTAAAAATAATTATTAACCATATTTTCATTATAATTAAGTTATTGTACATCTATGTTTATTATTTTCACTACACGTATTATTTCTATTATTGGGATTTAAATAAATTAGAATTATCTTTTTACTATAGTTAGAGGATAAAATATTTTTTAAATCAAGAATATATGATTATTCCCATCCTCCCCCTCCCCCAACACACACAAAAAAAAATTGTCTTTTCCATATTTTAGAAAACATCTTTTATTCCTATTAATTTATTTAATAATCTAATCAAGAAACTTTATAATGATAACATTTGGTGCGTTGATTTGAGTAAAACTGTATTTAAATTGTTTCCTCTTGAATTTAAATATAGTAGATAAAAAAATAATTATTAACAAAATAAGTTATGAATATTTCATATTTGTAACAATAAAAAAAATTATGATATGTGATTCCCACATTATTCTTGTGGAACAAGTGAACCAAAATATGGCACGCGTACAGATCTTTTCATACGCATGATAAGTGGTGTTAAAATTTTCTTTCTATTTTTTCTTATAATTATTAAATTAAAATAGGCTCTATATTTCTCTTGGTTTTTTTTTTGAAAAAAAAAAGGTGGTGTTATCAACTAACAAGGTTTATTTCAACTTAACCATTATACTTGAATTTCGAATCATCATTCCTAAATATGATTGTACTTAACTAAACAAGATTATTTTTTATACAAAATAGTTGTGATTTATAAAAAAAAAAATCTATTAAGTCATGTTATAAATTTAGCAAGAAAATAAAATATTTCTTTTTTTTTATTTTATATTTTTGTTAACATCATAACCATTAGAATGGATTGACGAATTCAGCCGGTAAATGTACAACTCTCTCTCTATATATAAGGTAATACAAAATAATTATATACAAATAGATATTAATATAACACCTTGAAAGAAAGAAAAAAAAGTGACTATCTATCCAGCTAACATGCAAGAAAAATCACAAGCAGCAATTAAAAGAATAGACATGAACTTTTAACCTTTTAAAATAAAGATAAAAGACCAAAAATAACATTGAAAAAATTATCAAGAAAATCCCAACGAATTCATAGTTTGATCTTTAACCAAATTCAACGCTTATTGTTGCTGTACTTCCGTCTTCCACTAATTTCCAGTGCACTTTCAAATTTGATATTTAATAAAACTTTGTACTTATTTTTACCTTAACCATTAGATTTAACAAGACACCAACAACATAATACCAATCAAAGGAAAAACTTGAAACAAATAATAAAGAAAAAAGTTACACAAACACCCAAACACCCAAACAGTGTTTATACCTCAATTAGCCACCCCTTTAAATATATTATTTTATTATTTCAACTACACCCGTTTAATATTTCAGGTGTTGGGTGGGGTACGTGTATCACTGCTCAATAAGAAATAATATGGTTGAAAAAAATACTTCCCACATATGGAAAGAAATTACAAAACTTGATGTCGGAATGCTGTCTGAGATAGGATTACTTATTCTAGTTTTGGACATCTCCACAAGTTTCTCAATGACATCCATGCTAAAATGGAATTATACTATTCTGCTCCAGCCGCATCCAATTCTATATTATATCACTAATACAATGTTTGTATGCAAATTCCTGCTTCAGTCGCATGATTAATTAAACTTAAAAATGATCAGCTCCATTGGTGTTTAGCTGCCAAAAAGGGAACTACACCCAACAAATTATTCAATATGCTCAAAGCTTGAATTCAACACAAAATGTTCAAATTACCACGGGGAACTACAACCCGTAGGATTTCTGCAATTTCTGAACCTGGTTGAGGAAAATCCATGTCATCTGCATAAGCAATTAATACAATCATATATCAGAACATAAACTTAATAAACCCCTTGAATGTAACATTAATTCAAAGAAACAAAAGCAAAGGAATCATTATAGAATAATACCATGACATGAGGAGCAATCCTAACACAATAGACAGGGAATCCAGTGTAAAATTTGAACGGTCCACCTGCTTTGAAGGTTTTGACAGCACAATCAACAGAGCCAGTGTATGGATATTTTCCATCAGCATCAGGTTGCATCTTCTGGATCTGGGTCTTCACATAGTCAAATGGCAAACTGCAAGCTGCTGCGAAAAATCCAGAAACGGAACTTGCACCTAAAGAAGAACAAATGTTAGTTGGTAACAGTGAGAATAAAATCTTTGGCACTATATTAACCTATGTAGCTTATGGCACAATCCATATGGAATATTAGATTTCCTTTCAAAACTTTAACTCAGACAAGGAATTATGACGTGTAATATTATGCAAGCTTCCATAATTTCCCAAAACAACGAAGAGCAACCAAGTCTCCCAATTTGTACCAAAAAAATAGAAATAGAAAGAAACATATCTGCTTACTGCTTAGACATTGTACAAGAGCCAAATTGCATGAGCACCAAGAGAAATGCAAGCACCAGAGTATGAAGAGGAGACACCAAAAGGATGGAGAAGCATCTAGGAAGGTGAGGCTAATGAGAGAATAAATAGTAGGGGTTGGTTAGTGGGAGAGTCCTGGTGTCTGGGACCCCATTGTTATTGTGTTTCTATTTCAATTTTTACATATTGCATTTCTTGTTTTCTTTCTGTAAATTCAGACTATTATTCTTCACCTTCTTAGGAGCTAGTCTCCAGTATCTGTTACCAGTCCTTAACACAGAATCGGTCAAGAGTTACCACTCCTTTCTTTTTACCAACCACTAGTGCCCTTTTCTTAATATAATAGATAATAAACTGTGCACAATCACACTTACGTTTAAAAATAAGCATTTCCAAGCCAAAAGTCAAAACATTAAGATACTATTTTAACTCGATTTTCTTTCCCCAACTTCTTCAGCGTGATAAAAAAAAATCATATACTTAGAGCCCAACTAGAAGAAACAATCATATACTTTGATAAAGCAACAAAATGGTTAAAACAAGGCCAAGACTAAACTTCCCAACTGTTCTTTGAAGGTTGGCCTATGATCTAATACTCTAATTCAATCATCTAAGGCCACCAAAGCTAACAATGTTACTCCAGCTCCCTTTTGATGCATATGGACAAATCACTAAACTGAAGTTTGACCAAATAAGATAGGCAAATTCAATCCTCTATGGCCACCATCCACCAAATAAGACGGGCTAAATTCAACCATCTATGGCCAATTGGCCACCAAATCCTACAATGTTACTCCAGTTCCCTTTTGAACCAAAATAAGGTAGGGCAGAATAGATAAAAAAACCTCTTCAACATTCATCAAATATCAATAATTTACAGACACACTCCCCAAAGCTTTAAAAAGTAGCAATCACGTGACATGCCTTCCAATCATTTAATTAGTCAAAAGTTCAGTATAAAAGTAATTTGTTAAGGGTAAAAACCAAGATCTTCTTAAAAGGGTAAAAATCCAACTTAAGTTATACTAAAGACTGACTTGGGTATATAATACATTTTCCATAGCCCACATGCAAAATCTTGAGCACATAAATGAAGTTATCATCAAACATCACAGAATCATTAAAAGAGTATCCCACTGGATCTTGGCAACATAAAAACCCATCAATAAGAGACAACATCTCAACAGCTTTAGAATTTGAAACTTCAGCAAGTGAATCCAAAACATACATATCAGTATTTTGAAGAGAGATAATGTTGACATAATTATAATTGTATCAATAGAAAACGGATTAATGATTATATGTATTATTTTCCCATACAGATATAGCTCTAGGACTAAAACTTAGAATTGTAGGGACATTTTAAATTTTCAATAACACTTATTAAGAATGAGATGCTAAACTTAGACCATTTTCAATACTTGGCTAAATTAGTCATCCACTTGAAGAGTTTGTCCAAATCAACATTGGTGCATTAACCCTAAAATCCTACCATTAACATGGCTAGTTTCAAAAGAGTAAAGTACTCTTCCAATAACATACAGAAATATTGCAATTGTTCTCTCTTATTTTGCCTGAATTGCATAAACTTTTCAAATGCACTGATATTTGTCTTCTACAGCATACTAGAAGTGACTAATTGACAAGAATCAGTTGTAAGAAAAAGGAGACATCAAACAATAAATTCAGTTCCTACATTATAGAAAACAGAACAAGGAAAGACTATGGACCTGTTTGATTCCCTTCTCACAGGTTTGTTTTCAAAACTGTTTTATAAAACAATTCCACACTGAGCAATTAATTTCTCATCTAAAATCTATTAAGTTATGAAAATTGTTTCCCAAACAAGTCTTTGAGAAACTAAAAAGCAGAAACAGCAATGAGATTTTTCTCATTCCCTTCTTTTTTTCTTGAAGGACTCTGTTCAAGTGCTCAGAGGACAAACTTTTAGAAAACAGAAAACAAACAAGGCCAACTATTGTATCTGTTTTTGTAAACAGTAAACAAACAGGGCCAACTATTGTATCTGTTGGCAACTATTGAGCTTTTGGCAAATAAAATAATGGCAGTGGATGTGGAAGACAACCCAACTATTGTAAGGTTTGACTAAATCATTTTGTTTCAGTGTTGTTAAGTCTACAAGTGGGTCAATGGGAGCATAGACTACTGAAACATCAACAGAATATTTTAAATAAGGTACACTAAAAATAATTTGGGTAAAATCTTTAGAAAGGTGTAGTACAGTTGAGCTTACTTGTCTCACACATACCATCACAATGTATAAAGCAAAAGCCAACAAGTTCAAATAAAATAATTTGACAATAGTAAAATGGTTACTTACCTAGAACAGTAGCAGCTTCACCAAGACCAACAGAATCCCTGAAGAACTCAACACTTTGATCATAAGATGCAAGCATGCCCATGTTCAATGCCATGGCTCTAACAACAGTAGGCCCAGCACCTTTCCAAAGCGCCAAAACCCCTTCATCAGCAGTAATTCGATAGAGTGCATGGAAGGCATTAGTGTAATTTCGGCGCTGAGCAGCAGGTAATGTTGCATCAGCCTGCATCCGAATGAGTGCCAAATCTGCTGGACTACCAACAGTTGCTCCGATAGCACCAGCAGTCAGCCCACATAGAGCTTTCTGATACAGTGGCAGGGGCTTCCCATCATTAGCCTCAATAGCTTTGGCCGTCAAGATTCTAAAAAGCATTAAAACCATTAAGTTAGTCACAATCACACAAAACAATTCCTTAGAAACCATGAAAGATGATGTGTCTTCCAGTTAACAAAGCTATCGCTGTATAAACAATGCAAAACAGCAAAGGAATAACATAAAGCCTTAGAAATGAAGACCACAAAATTTCTACTTTTGATTAATTAAGAGTGATGAACATAGACGTAACAACTCACTTAAATGACCCAAGACGGGCAGTGGTGTATGTAGCCTGCCTGAGTAATCCAGCAGATAGACCCTACAAGAAGTGATACATTTTAGACACCATTAGATAATAAAACGCATGTCCAAAACTCAAACTGGAATAAAACAGTCACTCATCAATAAGAAACCCCTTCATAACAAATAATCCAAAGCAACAACGTATACAAAAATACACTTCCACTTGCAGATCTATAGCCAGGTAATTAAAACAAGTGAAACAAACACGACACACAATATCTGGTCATACCAAAAACCAATAACACAACAAGCATCTCACATTCTCACATTGGAATCATCAATACGCCAAAAATCATCCCATCAATAAAGCAAGGATCCATAATAAAAGAGCATGGGAAGAGATGTGAAAACCTTATAGAAGGCAGCAAAACCCTCATTCTTAAGCATGGTGGAAGTGACCTGCGCAGCTGATCCTTGCCCAAGTTGAATCCTCACCTACACCACCAAAACCATCAAACCCCACAACACACAAAAACAGAAATCGTACACAAAAACCCACAGATCTGAATCCAGCAACAAAAATCGAACAGACCCAGAAGTCCATTTGGAGGAAAAGATACAAAAAAAAGGACGGAAAGGTGAAAACTTGACGTCACCTTGATCATATCGATGGGTTGAATGACGCAGGTGGCGAGCATGCCGGAGGCTCCACCATTGACGAAAGGCTTGATGGTGGACCACACGCCGGAAGCAGCAGGCTTGCCCTTCTTCTCGTCTCCCATTGTTGTGTTAGTGAGATAGAAAAAAGGGTTTAGCGAAGAAGAAGAAAAAGAGGGAGAACGAGGAAGAAGTGCAATAGTGGTGGTGCGTGCTCTTGGGAGCGGAGAGTAGGTATTGGGCGAGACCTATAGTATAGAGAGAGACCACACACACTATTTAGAAGTTAGAAGCGCATTTATATATTGTAAAGCTCGCATATGTTGTTGTTGTTGTTGTTATTCGTAGGCTCTCTCCCTCCCACAACAAAATGAGAGAACAACATTTTGATAAAATTAATGTGGCATTTCTTTTTTTGTTATTAACCTTGGCTTGGCATTCCTGTAATTTACGAAACCCAATGAGATCCATGTTCGTCATTTACTCTTTTCAAATTTAAAGTATACCTGGTTGCTTATTGGAGATAATCGTGATCCTTGCCACATTATAAGTCACTGCTTATTTTCTAGCAGGATGCAATTATTTTAAGGTAATATTGGGTATAAGAAGTATTTTTGTACGTTATCAGTGTACAAAATTTTATATTCTCAATTAATTAGAAATTATTATTCTTACGACGGTCAATAAATTTATCATATAGTAATTTGTAAATTGATAAAAATATAAAAAGATAAATTACACTAACAATGTATAAACGATTTACTTCACATCTAAAAAGCGTTTAGTACAAAATAAATTTTTGGTTTTTTTAACTTTTTAAATAATATTTTTATGAGAAATTATTTGACTACATTTTCCATAAAAATATTTCAATCTAATTTTTCTAAGTTAAAAAGATAATTTTTATCACAATAAAAATATCATGTTACTCTTATAAAATAACTTAATATTGTAAAAAAATAAAGTTTGTGATAAAAATAATGTTGCTCTTTTTATTTTCTTACAACATTTATGACTAACTAAATAATTTAGTCGTTCTTAGGAATTATAATTCTCAAGAATGATGATTTTTGGATATGAAATTTTTTGTTGTTGTACCAAATGCTTTCTTAGATAAAAATAATATGAGAATAAATTTTGAGTTTAATAGATAAATATTATCAAATAAAAAAAATCTTAAATTGTAAACTAATTAAAATAATTAATATGATTTTTAAAATAGTTATTATTAGAATCAATAAAGTTAACATATATGATAATTTATAATTGGATGAAAATGCATGTACTATTTTTCATGTTTTATAAAGAAAATAAAAATACCTTTCAGGCATAAAATGTTTTTGAGAATATTAATTTGGGAATAAATGAGAATAACAAATTGTTATTTTTATAGGTGATAATAATTTTTGTGATATTTTGATTGTCAAAATACTAAATTTTCTCATGATAATTAATCATAAAACTATTATTCATAAGAAAGACAAGTAATAATTAGATTTAATTCCTGTAAATAAAAATAGATATATTTAATAATTTAAATATATATATATATATACACATACATATATATATATATATATATATATATATATATATATATATATTGATAATGCTACCTAATTGAAACAAGTAGAAGTTTAAAAAATATGGAATGCATTTTAGTTTTTAGTTGTTGCCAATAGCCTTTTGTGATATATTTATATACTTAATTATATAAGCAAGTTTAAGTTATTTTTAAATATAATTGTTTATATTTGACATTTTCAGTGGTCTTGATTTATAAAATTTGATAATTTTGTGAATCACTATGTCATATTGGTGTAAATTACTGCACCAATCCATTTGATAATTCTTTACTACGTTATATATTAACAAGATATAAATATGACATTTATTCGTTAACACTATGCTTGTAATATATTTTAGTTAGATTTCAAATATCTTCCAAAGCCACTGAAAATTATATGTAGTATTAGTTATCACATCCTTCTTTTTTTGGCTGAAGATCATCAGTTATCATATCCTTAGGTATGGAAACGAAATTTAGGTGCGACGGGTCTAATAAGTCTAATTGTCGATAGCTTCTTAATAACCTAGCTATATTCAAACATTTTAAGGCAGTAGAATATTCAATATTGAAGGCCTGTCTGATAGGATGCTACATATATTTTATATTTTAAAATTGTTATGTATAGTAAAGGTTATTAACTTTTATAATATTATCTTAATAGTCATACCGTAGATTATATTTTATTAATTCACAATATAAAAATTTTCATACTAATAATATATGAAATATGATTTCTCATGGTGGCTCATACCGCAGTTTTGGTTACGTAATATGAAAATTACAATTGTAAACAAGTTGGTGCATATGATGTGTGGTTCTTTCTGTATTATATATTGTAATAAAAAGGAAAAGGAAGAATCAAGTGCCAAGTGGGGTTGGTTGCTTTGGGATCTTGCAACGAATGAGCTTTACGTAGGTTTAGTAAAAACTATTAAGTAAGCAAGGACATGGGAATGTGAATTCCTTATCTTTTGCTCTGCTAGCTGCGATAAAACGGGAGATACCCTCCTTGCCTTTGTTTTCAGTATGTCAAAATTTGAAAATCCATTTTGATGATGATCAAATTAATTGCAAATGAATACTGGTAATGCATATACAGGATGAGTATCCAAGAAAGCTTATGGTCGATGTTATAGCAAAACAACTATAATACTCTACCCATCGATCATATTCATTATATCAAAAAAGTTTAGCTCATGTATTAAACAAAATATATTGATTTATTGTGAATTTTTTAATTCCTATGGATAAAAAAATCTTATCCATTATAGTAGTATGTTATTAGCAATTACCGATTAAATATTGGCAAGGGAGCTTTACAAATTTGCATTTGCTATGCATAATAATCATGTGAACGACAATAGGATACGGATTATAAGTAGAGACCGACCCAGGTTTAAGCCAATGGGGCAATTGCCCCCCTAAAATAATATGTTTTCTTAATATGTTGAACCAGAAAATCAAATTCACCCCCCTAATGTCAACCTGTAAGCCTCTAATATGCATAAATTGTTGATTTTTGTCTGCTGTGGAACAATACATTATGTTTATGTTTATGTTTATCTTTTTTTTATATAAGAAACCAACATGTAACATGTACCTTTTGGACTACCCCAATCCACATGCAGTGCACTGCTTACTCACTTAGATAGTTGATTTCTCATTATATTCTAAATTTTGCAATTGCCATTTTTTACGTTCATCAAGATCCCATATTTTACCATAAAGCAATTTCCATGATTTAGTATTCATACACACGTACTTTATGTTTTAATAAGGATCTTTTGTTATAAATTTTGGTATTTTCAAATTTAAAATAATTTATGATTAAAATATTTTATTTTGATAAAATTAAAGTAAAGAATATATATATATATATATATATATATATATATATATATATATATATATATATATATATATATATATATATATATATATATATTATAAGTAATCTATTTGTGACGGTCAATATTTTTCATTATCTTTTATAATATTTCTCTTATTTATATTTATCTATTTTAACTTTTCTAATTATCTTTTATATCTAAAAATAAGTTATTCATATTGAAAAGAATATATATAATTTGCATTCTCGCTAAACTCCGGTATTCTTTTTTTTTTTTTTACTTTTCTCTCTATTTTCTGCTTGCAGTTATATTCTATTTAATATATATAGTGGAATTTTAAAAACTTACCATTCATCCTTAATTTTATAAAATAAATAAAATTGATAATGTAATTTTTTTCCCTCCTATCATTTTTTTCTGGTTTAGTTCCTGATTACAAGAGTAAAATAGGGAATGCACGAAGGACATTTTAGAGAATTGACACTTGAGATTTGCTGTATCTGTTATCTTACGTTGGTGCTCCACACGAGGACATGTGATTCCATGAGAGGTGCCAACTTGTGGAATTGGTTGGTTGCTGCTGTGGATATAAAACTCGTGGAAGCTCAAAAATACCAAACTCTCCCTTAGGATTTGTCGTTGAATGGCGATCATCACATCAAACTTTTGTCCCCTTCCCACGTTTTTGCACTCCTTTGTGTTTCAATGTGAAAAGCTTGGTTTCGTTCGGTCTTTAATTAAGGACAAAAAATAAATAAACATGTTACAAATTTTAATTATATACAAGGTTTTAAAGAGAATGAAATGTATCTTATTCTAAAGCCATATGAGTCTCGAGGTAAAACATTTTAGATTCAATCTTCGCGATAAACGTAACACCAAATTTGGATATAGACGGGTATTGCAACTTGTAAACCACGCCCATCACTCTGTTGGCGAAGGTGGCAGCATAACAACACTTTTTTATGTTTGAATTTATGTTTTTTTAATGAAGACGTTGTATATTTTTAATAATTTGTTATGCATGATTAAGAAGATGTAAGAAAAAGTATTAAAAAAAGATCACATTGTTTTCCAATGTTTTAAATTTATTTGTTGAAGATTCTTTTTGAACGAAAATTGGCCCAAAAGAAAGAGAATAAATTGTATGTTTCCTTTAAAGCCTGCTTAGAATAGAATCCAAAACAAATAAGCCACTCCTTGTTTGTTTTTATTAATATTATTTTTTAGTTCGATAGACATCACCATATTCAGTTGCATCGCTTGAAAGCCAAGACGACCACCCCAGCAAGGAATACGAATGATTATGATTTATGACCAATGAGCGGAGCTAGAGTCGAACATTTCTTGTGAATGGCTTGCTATTCACAAAATACACTTCTACAATTTTAAAAAACCAAAAATTCTTTGAGTTTAATTTCCATACTTGTGCAGAAACTTCTACATTATTAATCAATAAAAAAATGCTATATGTGATGTTTAAAACAATTATTGTAAAAATACTAAATTTATCATATGACATCTTTTGTTATTGGACGATAATATAATTTTATATTATCAACGCATAGACCATTTACTCAAATTATTTTCTTAAAAATTATTCATATATAATTTGCATATTTAATATGCTTCCAATTCGTATGTATAGCACGAGATGAAAGGCACTATATTTGTTTGGATTAACTTTTAATTAATCCAAGGGACTTCGAACTCCATGTTGGACATTTTAGTGTAATTGATCTCTTTATTATGTTAAAATAAGAGTGCACGCTTGTTTTAATGTAATAACGAGATGTTCGGTTTAGGCAAAGGTTGGAAGTTACATGGAAGTTACTAAAACTTCCATCAACGGTTGGAAGTTACATGGAAGTTACTAAAACTTCCATTAACGGCAATTTTTAAAAATAAATAACTTCCATCAACCGCCAAAAACCACCTGTTCTTTGATTATAAATAATCATCCTGGTTCAGAAAGCATAACATGTGAAAAACTCACAAGACCAAAACAAAACTCTTGAATTATAATCTTCTGATTTTATCCGATTGAACAATTTTGGTTGAACCCCGAAATTTGATTCAATCTGAAAGTGTTTATACACGACTTCAGATTTATCCAGGATTATCTCGATTTTCAAAATTAACCAACAAAAGATTGAATCAAATCTTTCGAGATGACGAACGATAGTTCGAAGATGACAAGCAAGTTTGCGAAGTTGGACAAGTTTGAAGGGCAGGATTTCAGAAGATGGCAGAAGAAGATGCACTTTCTCTTGACAACATTGAATGTGGTGTATGTGCTGAGTACACCGATGCCGGTGTATATGGAAGGCGAAACTCTGGATCAAACAAGGAAGCGTTCGAAATGGGAGAACGACGATTACATTTGTCGTGGACACATTCTAAACGGTATGTCTGACTCTCTCTTTGATATTTATCAAAATGTTGAGTCTGCTAAGGAATTATGGGACTCTCTTGAATCCAAGTATATGGCAGAAGATGCCTCAAGTAACAAATTCTTAGTTAGTAATTTCTTTAATTACAAAATGATTGATTCGAGGCCTGTTATGGAGCAATATAATGAACTGCTGCGGATTTTGGGTCAGTTTACTCAACATGATTTGAAAATGGATGAATCCATTGTAGTTTCATCTATAATTGATAAACTGCCTTCTTCTTGGAAAGACTTCAAGCATACCTTGAAACATAAGAAGGAAGAGTTGACTCTGGTTCAACTCGGTAGTCATTTCATGATTGAGGAGTCGCTGAGGGCTCAGGAAATTGACAAAGTCAATGATAAAACCGTAGCAGGTTCCTCTTCCGTTAATATGGTAGAGGAAAGTGGAACAGTTAAGCAAAATTACAATGCTAAAAACAAACGAAAATTTCAAGGAAATAAGAACAAAGGTCCAAACAAACAGACAAAATTGTCATGTTGGAAGTGTGGGAAACCTGGTCATTTAAAGAGGGATTGCTGGGTGTTCAAAGGAAAGAACAAGGCTGGTCCAAGTGGGTCTAATGATCCTGAAAAGCAACAAGGTCAGATTGTAGTGAATAATTTTAATTCGAATACGAATTCAAATTATGTATCACTAATATCTGATGCATTCTATGTGCAGGATGATGACGTTGCTTGGTGGTTTGATTCGGGAGCAACAAGCCATGTGTGCAAAGATCGTCGTTGGTTCAAGGAATTTAGACCAATCGATGATGGCTCTATTGTGAAGATGGGCAATGTTGCAACTGAACCAATCCTAGGATTAGGTTGTGTGAATTTAGTTTTTACTTCCGGAAAAAGTTTGTATTTGGATAATGTCTTATTTGTACCTGGTATTCGTAAGAACTTATTGTCTGGTATGGTTTTAAATAATTGTGGTTTCAAGCAAGTACTTGAAAGTGACAAGTACATCTTGTCAAGACATGGTTCGTTTGTTGGATTTGGTTATCGTTGTAATGGAATGTTTAAATTAAACATTGATGTTCCTTTTGTTCATGAATCTGTTTGTATGGCCTCGTGTAGTTCTATAACTAATATGACAAAATCAGAAATTTGGCATGCTAGATTAGGACATGTTCATTACAAAAGATTAAAAGATATGTCAAAAACAAGTATGATTCCTCCTTTTGATATGAACATTGAAAAATGCAAAACTTGCATGTTGACCAAGATCACTAGGAAACCTTTTAAGGATGTTAAAAGTGAGACTAAAGTCTTAGACCTTATTCATAGTGATTTGTGTGATTTGCATGCTACTCCATCATTAGGTCATAAAAAATATCTTGTTACTTTTATTGATGATGCATCAAGGTATTGTTATGTATATTTATTAAATACAAAAGATGAAGCTCTTGATAAATTTAAAATTTATAAGAAAGAGGTAGAACTTTATCAAAATGGGCTAATCAAAACTCTTCGTACGGATAGGGGAGGTGAGTATTATGATCCGGTTTATTTTCAATCTACTGGAATAATACATCAAACTACAGCTCCCTATACACCACAACAGAATGGTGTAGCCGAAAGGAAGAATAGAACCTTGAAAGAAATGGTGAATTCCATGTTATCCTATTCGGGTTTAAGTGAAGGATTTTGGGGTGAGGCTATGTTGATAGCATGTTACTTGTTGAACCGAATTCCTAACAAAAGGAATAAGGTTACCCCATATGAACTTTGGCACAAAAAGACACCAAATTTGAGTTATCTCAAAATTTGGGGATGTAGGGCTGTAGTCAGGCTTACAGAACCTAAAAGGAAAACCATAGGTGAAAGAGGTATAGATTGCATATTTATTGGATATGCTGAACATTCTAAAGCATATAGATTCTATGTGCTAGAATCTAATGATTCTGTTGCTGTGAACTCGGTTATAGAGTCACGAGATGCTATCTTTGATGAACAAAGGTTTACATCTATACCTAGGCCAAAGGACATGAATTCCATGTCGAAAGTCTCAGTTAATATTGAGGATATACCTTCAACTAGTACTGAAACTAGAAAGAGTACGAGAGTAAGAAAGGCTAAGTCATTTGGTGATGACTTTCAACTCTATTTGGTTGAAGGGTCAAGGAATGATATTCAATTTCAATATCAATATTGCCTTAATGTTGAGGAAGACCCAAAGACTTTTAGTGAAGCAATGGCTTCAAGGGATGCTGTATTTTGGAAAGAAGCAATCCAAAGTGAGATGGATTCCATCATGCAAAATAATACCTGGAAATTGGTTGACTTACCTCCTGGATGTAAGCCATTAGGATGTAAGATGATCTTTAGGAGAAAGATGAAAGTGGATGGTACTGTTGACAAGTACAAAGCCAGATTGGTTATCCAAGGCTTTAGGCAAAAGGAGGGTATTGATTTTTTCGATACATATGCTCCTGTTGCTAGGATATCCACTATTAGACTGTTGTTAGCACTTGCTGCTATCCACAATCTGATGATTCACCAAATGGATGTGAAAACTGCATTCTTAAATGGTGAATTGGATGAAGAGATATACATGAAACAACCTGAAGGGTTTGTTATGCCAGGAAATGAAAATAAGGTGTGTAAACTGATGAAATCTCTTTATGGCTTGAAACAAGCGCCTAAGCAATGGCATCAAAAATTTGATGAGGTTGTGTTGTCTAGTGGTTTTGTTATAAACCAAGCAGATAAATGTCTATACAGCAAGTTTGATACTCATGGCAAAGGAGTTATCATTTGTCTGTATGTAGACGACATGTTGATCTTTGGTACCGACCAAGATCAAGTTGATGAAACTAAGGCATTTTTGTCTTCTAAGTTTGATATGAAAGATATGGGGGAGGCGGATGTGATCTTAGGAATAAAGATCAAACGTGGAAACAATGGTATTTCCATCTCTCAATCACATTATATTGAGAAGATATTGGAGAAATTTAATTTTAAAGATTGTTCTCCGGTAAGTACTCCCATTGATCCTAACCTGAAGCTATTACCTAATAAAGGTGTAGCAGTGTCTCAACTTGAATACTCAAGGGCGATAGGATCACTCATGTATGCAATGATTAGTACTAGGCCTGATATAGCTTATGCTGTTGCTAAACTCAGTAGGTTTACAAGTAATCCTAGTTCTCATCATTGGCAAGCTATGAATAGAGTATTCAAGTACTTAAAGGGAACCATTGACTATGGTTTGACATATACTGGATTTCCTTCGGTTATTGAAGGTTACTCTGATGCAAGTTGGATAACCAATATGGAGGATTATTCATCCACAAGTGGTTGGGTATTCCTCCTTGGAGGAGGTGCTATCTCTTGGGCATCCAAGAAACAGACCTGCATTACAAATTCAACAATGGAATCTGAATTTGTAGCTTTAGCAGCAGCTGGTAAAGAAGCTGAGTGGCTAAGAAATCTAATCTATGAGATTCCATTGTGGCCCAAACCTATACCTCCCATGTCTATCAGGTGTGATAGTCAGGCAACTTTGGCTAAGGCATATAGTCAAGTGTATAATGGGAAGTCTAGACACTTGGGTGTTAGACACAACATGGTTCGGGAGTTAATCATGCATGGTGTGATATCAGTGGAGTTTGTGAGAACTCAGTATAATTTGGCCGATCATTTAACCAAAGGGTTAAGTAGAGATCTCGTAAAAAGGTCGGCTGTGGGATTAGGATTAAAGTCCATCTGAAATCTCTTATGTTAAGATACCCAATTCCCATCTAATATGACATTAGGTGCTGAATTCAATGTGGAAAGCTTAACATGTAGAGATTGGAACACATCATCGAAAGTATCCCAAAAGGAATGTGTTCGGTTCTGTAAGTTAAGGAGGTTGAAGTATAACTTCTCAATGGTTCTTTTGAAAAATTGCATTTACAGGTGCAAGAAAGAAAAGGACTACCTATATAAGCATGAAGTTTAGCCGCTTCAAGAAGCTGGGACTTGGCTTTGATATGCTTATGAAGGATAGGGACACAGGCTAGTAAAACTAGTGTCGAGCAAGAGTAATGTTATAAACTATTGTGCAGATTATCTTCATGTATTCATTATGAATAGAAAGGGTTCAATCCTTAGTGACACCCTGATATTCGAATATTTGAAACGTGTAATTTGCTAAGATGAAATTCAATCGTCACGATATTTCATCTATGCAGTAGTTTGTGGTATGTTATGACTTTGGTGATTTGATCGGTAATTACACTAAAATGGGGGAGGTTTGTTGGACATTTTAGTGTAATTGATCTCTTTATTATGTTAAAATAAGAGTGCACACTTGTTTTAATGTAATAACGAGATGTTCGGTTTAGGCAAAGGTTGGAAGTTATATGGAAGTTACTAAAACTTCCATCAACGGTTGGAAGTTACATGGAAGTTACTAAAACTTCCATTAACGGCAATTTTTAAAAATAAATAACTTCCATCAACCGCCAAAAACCACCTGTTCTTTGATTATAAATAATCATCCTGGTTCAGAAAGCATAACATGTGAAAAACTCACAAGACCAAAACAAAATTCTTGAATTATAATCTTCTGATTTTATCCGATTGAACAATTTTGGTTGAACCCCGAAATTTGATTCAATCTGAAAGTGTTTATACACGACTTCAGATTTATCCAGGATTATCTCGATTTTCAAAATTAACCAACACTCCATAGCTCATGCGTAGAGAAGATAAAACAATGAATATGTATGCTCACTGTTTCACTTAAGATTTCTAAATTTGGTAGTGCCTGATTGTTTTAACTCTTATACAGTACTTTATATTTTTTATACATAAAACAATTGCTGCCAATTTTGTTTGTTTCATTACAAAGACACGCAATCTTCAGGTTGTCAAGGGCTATATGACATTCTTGAAGATTAATAACGAGTATACAAGGCCTTATCATCTATCCACGCAGGCTTCTTTGCATTGTAATAGAAAAATGCAATCATCTGAACCAGCTCATCCGCAGTTCGGAGTTCTGCAAAGGTACAAAGTAACAGTGCATCATTATAAAAGAAGAGCCTAGACAAAGAGAATGTGCATTTCTTTGTACCAACCAAACAAAAACTCTGGTATACATAAAAAAAGTGAAGAGAAAGATCAATGATCTCACCTTTCTCCCTGTACACGACCCTGTGACCCCTTAAAAATAAAATTTGAGGACATTCTCTAACTTTCAGGGCATAAGCCAAATCTCTCTCAATATTGATATCTATCTTAACCGCCTATAAATAGGAAATTCAATATGTTACACGGTATTCTAAAATAGTATCACTTGTAACATTTGTATAGTGATAATTAAATAACAGAAAATATAATTCTATAAATCTAACAAGTGGTTAATCAGAAGGAAGATTTGCATTGATGGAAAGCAACATCATTCTTTTCAGTTTAGGCATGTTTAAATAGATGAAAGTGCAGTTTTATCACATGAAATAGAAAAATGATCATACCCGGGGAGGCAACCGATCTTTAGCTCTCCAATATACCTTTATTGCTTTCTCTAGCTCTTTCAAAATTTTCCAGTTATCAGATGCCCTGTGGAATAACAAAATCAAACACCAAACTAAAGGCTAAAATTAGCTATAAATAACTAACATTATTTGAAATCGCTACCAACGTATCATTCATTATATATGGGGATGTGGCATTTTCATATATTCAATTTTTACAAACAAAAAGAAACATTTAATTAAAATTGTTACAGAATTTCTTTTCTAAATACTATTTTTTTTATGCACTTCCACACTCATGTGCATTATCACGTGCCTCTGAATAAACAACAATTATTTTCTGTGAAGAAATGACAGCTTAAAAGAAGTAGGTATAGCAAACCATTGCCAGCAGAAAGCCTTTCAAAAAATTGAATTTTGTGTATAGAAGAAGAAACTTCATTAGAGACGAGAATCAAAATTATAAACTAAAAATGGATACATCCAATTTCTCACTTCTGAAAGAAAGTTCAGTTTTACTTCCATAATTTCAATCGAGGAAAAAGAAAATCAAATCACATGTGAAAACTGTTTTCTTGGGCCCCAATTCAAATGCATGTGGAGAAAAAGTATCCAAAGTTAACCAACAAGCAAGTTGTCCCACCCCATGTTTCCAAATGCTGTCTTTGATAAGGGAAGTATAGGTGCTGAGCTTTATTAGGTTTATCAGTACTCATAAAGAAGTTAAAAAAGGAAGCTTCTAAAAAAGATGAAGAACATAACTTAAGAAGTTTGATTCATTTCTCCCATGTCCATTTTATTTTCTTCTCTTAAGAGTGCTTGTAGAGAAGTTTTTACCATCTCATTCAGTTTTACCATTTGTTCCATCCCACTCTTGCCTTAAGTATTACCAACAATTCTAGTCTCTTTAGCTCCAGCAAATCCATGCCCAAAAATCATTTCAAGTAAAACCCAAAACAGTAGAAATTACCTGTTATAGCGTTCAAAGACAAGGACAATTAAAGGGCTGGGATGGAAAGCAAAACTCTCCCACTCCAAACAGTTGATCTCTTGCACCCAGTTGTCATCAATCTCCCCTTCCCAGTCAATTTCATACCCATCTTCTCCCACCACATTCTTGATTGGATGCTGCTCAAAATACTCGGAAGCTCTTATCCCCCACCCAACATCTGCATCCAAAGGCCAGCTTTTACTCTCTTCCTCAATCACCATCTTATTTCTTATGCCTTCACCACCATCTTCCTCTTCATCATCATTGTCATCGTCCTTATCACCACTTTCAGATTTAGAACTGTCATCATCCCTCTCCTTCATTATGTTCTCATGATTCTCCAAAGCATCCTTGTTTTGTTCCCGAATTGCAGCAAACGTGCGCTCGAGCGAACCGCGTACAAAATCTTCCACTGCCACGGCTTCACTTCTGCGACCACGCCTCGGCTTCCTGGGAATCGTAGTGGGGAATGTCTCTGCTGAACTTTTATCACCATTGCTGGATACCACATCTTTAGATTGGCCACTTCTGCTTCTTGCCTTAGGCCTTGCTCTTTGGTTCGAACTAGCTTCAGGTTCCGGAGGTTCAGGATCGGGTTTTGAATGAGACTTACTAGAAACAGAGCATGATATGGACTTTACAATGCGGTGGCTAGATACAGGGGAATAATGAGAAAAGCTGTGAGCACATTCCAACATAGGATTTTGAATGTTAAGTGATGACAATGGATGCAAACTAGCATCACAAAAAGGTGAGAAGGGTCTAGGTAAGAAAGTGGTTTGGAGAAACAACATTTTCATAACTTCACAACGTTGTCAACGGAAATTCATCTATTTATCTTGAATGAGGAGTCTCTCTCTCTGTTCAGCAGTGTCACACAGGAGAAGAGTGTCAGAATCATTATCGAGAAAAGAAACAGAAAAGTCAGGAAAAGATTTTAAGTTAAAAGAAATGGAAACTAATGGTTGGATTATTTTATCAAACAGCTGGTGCTCAAGAGTCAAAACACACGGGATAACCAAAAGTTTAACAAAATGAACCCTTACTTTCTTAGTTTTGGGGTTCCGAGCGTGAAAATGATTCAACTGAAGTTCCGAAATAGTGAGCGCTATCCTCTGAAACGAATTAAGTAGGTGTGTGTATGTGTGTAGTTGCCTTTCTTCTCCTCGTCACTCTGTCACAGTGTCACTTCTGGTAACTACGCTACTCAGCTTAGTCTATTACGAGTCGCCACTTCATGTTGGCTGATGCTAGGTGAAAAGACTGAAATATTCCTGATCCGTAAGCCTTTTAAGTTGATTCATAAAAGGTTTACGGATCAACTTGATCCGTATGTTTAATATCAACATACGGATCAATTTGATTTGTATCAACTGTACGGATCAACTTGATTCATACGACTTACGAATCATCCACACTCAGTACAAATACGAAGAAAGCGCAGAAACAGTTTTGATATTTTTTAAAAATACTGGGTGTACCTAGCAGTTTTTTTTGTCATGGGCTGCCAAGTGGACTGTACTATTCGCAGCTCTCATTGCTTTTTAAACCCCCAATAGTTTGTATCTCTCTTATTGTGTAGTTGAGTGTCCATATACAACCAAAACAAATTTCTGTTGTGTAATACTTTTTTTGCACCCTCTACTACACTATAATAGTACACTAAAACTTCATCTTTAACTTGGTAGATATTTTTTAGTCACGAATAACCTCTGATGTCTTTTTCTATTTTAATTACCTAGCTTGTCTTTAGTACGGCGTCATTAATTTTTGCGTAATTTTGTAATATTGATTTGAGATTACTTAAATTAGAAACATGTGATATGACATCTCAAATTTTTACTTCTGAATCTCTTTCCTCTGTTTCTTGCTAAAAAGTTGATGCACATAATCTTTTTACTTTAAGTCAAGGGAAAAACTTTTGCTTCCAATGTCCATCTTTGGAGCTCAAGTTTAGAGTTAACCTCTTTCTTCAATTCCTCAATAAAAAATATATCATCTTTTTAAAAGCATGCATTAAAAAAATGCATTTTAAAAAATGTTTAAGCAATTAATAATTTAACCTAACTAAAAATATTGAATAATGATAAAATCATGTATCTATGAAAAAAAAATGTCTTCATTTAAAAAAAAAGACTTTATTTTATTATATAAAGGTGAATTGCGTATAGAGCATTGAATGATTGTAATTCTACAACCAGATATACTTATTTTTTGCTACATGTACTTAAAAATATTTATATTATTACATCTCTTATATTTTCACCCACCACAGGTAGCACTTCTTTTCTTAGCTTTTGCCTTTGATTACACACCAAGGACTTCAACTAATAAATAGTCTATGCTATATTACAGTGAAAATCTGCATACCAATTCCAAGGACTATCTATCATGTTCATCCCTCAAACCAAATAATCCTTCACTTATTTTTCCACATGAAGATGCTGAATGTTGGTGTCTGCTATGCGCTGGTCTTTTGAGAATTAATGGTGTCACTAAAGTCTGCTCTGAACTGATAGCTGGAGCTTCATTTGATCCCTCATTACTCTCCTCAGTATTTTGTTGGAAGATGTTCGAGGAAAGTCTGGCACAATTTTAACAAGGCTTACCTGTTATGTAATGAAAAGAGTTTGTGAATGCTAAATCAGTGAACTGTATTGTATCATCCCAAGTCATGTCAGTTTTCACAAATTAATAAACCACAATCAATTCAATATTGTTTAAAACCAACTAAGAGTCAGACCTTAAACAAAGGGTTAAGGTTGCTTTGAATAGCTTTAGTGAATTTCATCTTTAGAGTTTCTGCACTTGAATTGTATCCTTCCTTTAAAACTACAAATATAACCAGTTGTTCTGGGCCTCTATTTGCAATTGCAACACCAACTGCAGCTGTCTCCAGAATGCATTCATCCGCTCCATCACAGACACGCTCAATTTCTACTGAACTTGTCTGCATATCAGAATCAGAAATTTCGAAGTTAAAAGTTAAAACAACAGCGAGTCCAGGAATGGCAAAATAAGAGCAACAATCATGTAAGTTTTAGAATTTCTGATATATCTATGATCAGTTAGAGTATTACTTACTAAGTTGTACTTGTAGATCATGGACATGAAAGCTATGATAGAATTCTTACACCATATGTGTAAGAATGGACATGATTTTAAGAATTTCTGAAGAATCCATTATCAGTTAGAGTATCTTCCATTCTTACCAAGTTTATGCAGACCATGGACATGAAAGACATAGTATTCTCACACTATTAAGTCTAACAAACAGACCTATCCTTCAAAAGCTTCATCCCCCATCCTGGGCCCATCATTTCACATTACTTCGCCCATAGTAATTCCCCCTTCTAGTTCTACACTGACTGGGGTGATTAGTTAAATTTTCTTTTCTTAACAGAAAGTTATTACAGTTGTTTTCAGTGTTTCTAATTGTTGCCAAGCTGGAATGGATTGTATCACATAGTCAAGTGTGGCAGAGTTGGTTATGGTTTATCTTTTTATGTTTCTTTTTTTCTTGTAATTTCTGTTGCATCCTTTACTAATGGAAAGTTGATCAGATATTGTGAATCAAGGAATGAAAAATTCTCTTTTTTATTTTTTTCTACACTCTTCCATTTTTTCTTTGGTCATCAGAACTATATTCTTCTACTGCTTCCCTCGTTGATAGCTTTGATTACTATCAGAATCTTTGAAATTCCTGATTAGCTTCTAATTCAGTTGTTTCCATGTAATAATGATACCTTTATTCCACCAAGATTCATGGTGTCATCAGCCCTCCCTTGCACAACAATATATCCATCAACTGTTCTTTTTATTATATCTCCGTGCCTCCTAAGAATCTGTTAATAAATTTACAATGATAGACAATTAGACATGACAAATTATAACCATAATAATAGAATGAGTAGTTAAAATTACAAATTTAGTTTATTCTATTATAACCACAAAGAAGGGATTATTTAAAAAAATTTAATGGAGGTCATATGGATTTACAGTATTTTGGACATCAAAAGCTTGCATGCGTATTGGCGGCATTTGATAACCAACTATAAAACAGCCAAAGTTCAGAATGAAAGATGTTTCTATATTTTCACCCTAATTAGTTTTAATTTTCAGTGTGTAATTTGTTAATTGTGCGTGAAGACAAGTGCTTATGAAACAGGGCCATCAAAAAAAACCTCTAGCATATAAGTAATCACAACATACTTCCAGATCAGAGGAGAAATGGTATCCTTCACACATAAAATAATTAATATTTGAAGATAGTTGTATCTAAGTGTGAAAATCATTCTAAGCGTATTAATTGAAGTTCTACCTTCTCCTTATAAATGGGCATTCCCTTAAAGTAAACCTTCTCATGATCAGCATTAAGCAATCTGTCAGATGCTCCCAGAGAGAGAGGAAATAAGCCCACTTCCCCAACACAAGCAACATCATCTGGCTGTCATATTAGTCAAAGAGATCAAATAAATTAGAAAACCTAAATTATAATTTATCTTAGCCCGTAGATAGATTTGCAATCATGAAGATAAGATGGTGAAATTTATTGGATAGTTATTAGTTTGGACGTCTGCTAGTGAAACTGCAAACAACTCTATTGGGAAGAGTATGAAATTTGAAAAGAATTGAAGAGAGAAGAATAGACAGATCCACACTGCAAACAACGAAATTGCACCCAGATCTGGGTATGATGTAATGTTGTCACAAGTGGCAGCATAAGTAAATAAAAATTATGACCAAAGAACTCAAACTATCCAGAAAATTTTCTTACATAAGGAACTCCATTTTCGTCTAAAATGACAAAACCAGTTGTCATTGATGCTGTGCTAAATGCTCCAAAAGCTTGAGGCTGCAAGGGACTTCCTGCAATGTAGCTAGATGCAAGCTCAGTGCCTCCACACAATTCAACAATTGGACTGTAATAAGCTTTTGAAGAAAGCCATAGATCATCATCAACATTTGATGTTTCTCCAGAGGAACAAAATGTTCTGCATATAACCATAGTTCAGTTCATTTTTCTTAGTAGCAACTTGATTATTTACACTACTGAGAGATATTACTTTATCTTTGTCCAATCCAAGCCCTCCATGCATTGTGTACTCTTCCAAGCTTTTACTAAGCTTGGAACTGTTCCCAAAATGGTGACACCTGCATCCTGAACAATTGTAGTTCAATAAGGTTGCGCTTTGGTGCAAAGTATCATACTCTTGATGCAGAATACAATACAACATCAACCATTGCAATTATGATGTCACTAATTACTAATCAGCATTTACATTAAGGCGTGTGGTCCCAACTTTTTAGGTGATTAAAATACAGAAAAGATGTAAAAAAAAAACATTATATAAGATTTTGGGGAATTTACCTGAACAAATTTTCCAAAATCACGACCTTGAGGAGACCCATGGTACAAAGCCAGAGTTGCACCAGTTAGAAAGCAATGATACAATACTGTTGGTCCAATCACCCATCCTAAATTTGTAGGCCAGCAATACACATCTCCAGGTTTAATATCAATGGCAGCCCATCCATCAGCAGCACTTCGTATTGGTGCAAGTTGAGTCCAAGGAATAGCTTTTGGATCCCCTGATGAAAGTCAAAATATAACCAGAAAATCAGTACAATGGTAGTTTCTATCTGATACATTCTAAGGGAGGACCTTTACCTGTGGTTCCAGAAGAGAATAGTATATTAGTGACAGAATCAACTGATTGATAGCTTGGAGAGTAATGATCAGACCTGCCAAGAGTTAAACGTTAAGATGAGAGAAAGCACTAGAAAAAAATGCAATTTCTCTTTCTCTTTCTTTTTCTGTCTCCTTTTTTCTCTCTTCCATTTCTGGGATCTTTAGAAGTGATTATTTTAGTCACCAAAAATGACCATTTGTTTATATTATGATATTGTTTAATGATTACATTGCAGTATGAATTACCTGGGATTCTGAGTCTGATTGGCAGAAGAGAGAAAACCTTTCCATGATAAGTCTTGTTCTCGTAATTGTACTCCTACATCTTCACCCATCACAGGGAGCACAATAACTTTACATGTAGCCGCCTCAATGACTCGACTGCAAGGAGAAACATGGTCTATGTGCTTAAAGAACAGCCATAAATCTATTTAACAAACATACAAACATGAGCAATACCAAGGTTGACACATTTCATCTTTACGAGGCTTGAACAGGAAAGCAATCTGAGAGGGGCATTTAAGTAGTATAAGTTGGGGAATCAGTATATATTGAAGTGAACTAAGTAAAGGGAGAGCTGGCTTCTACCTTTGGTGCATCTCGCTCCACAGTAAATTAATTTTGTTTCCATTAAAGAGGTCTGTTTAGGTATAATTTAGAGATTATAACTAGCACCAGGAACAATAATCAACATATCAGAAAGCATGTATGTAAGATATTGAACTAATTCATGTTTATTATTACAAGTACTCATACAAGAAATGAGACATTGCAAGTAGAATAATTAAATTCAAGCAGGATTTGGGAGATGTGATAGGAAGGGGTTAGATGGAATACTACAAACATCAGCATGAAGAAGAGTAAAGTATTTATGAGATAGAATTTTGAGTTAGCATCTGAATAGTTAATGTGCAAAAGACTTATTATTATTATGATTGGGAAATTGGATTTAACATGATTTTTCTATGTATAACAGAAAAATAAATTCATTGATGAAACCAGTCATTTGTGACACTACTTTTCTCACATACACAAAAAAATAAGTGAAGCAAAATTGAGAAAAAGGAAACAGGGTTCCAGAAAAACATGTCCTGAAATACAACATAGCTTTGATGATTTAACATCATTTACTTTCAGATTAACTCTTATATTCTAACACCAAGATATTTCTGATACAAAATAAATAGAATCTCAGTAGTCCCAAGACTTCATTTTTCCATCATTTGGACCATGGCATTGAATTTGAAATCAGAAACATTACGTAAAAACATAGTATTGAAACATTAATCAAAGGATGCATCAACAGATGAATATGAAATAACCTAACTACAATGAAGGTTAAGTTTCCAATTGTTTCAAAAGTTAAGCATAACAGGAAATAAGCTTGATGTGTGCATTACACTTAGCATTCCAACCATAATCTGAACAGATAAATTAGATACAGGCAGCAGAACAGTACCCTTGGCTAATTTAAAATACAATCTTAATATTTAGAAGTTAAACTGCTGAAAATGTAGCTATGGGTGTAATGATAACAATTGTTTACCTGTACAAAGGGAATTTCCTGCCACCTCTTGCTATGAAATCCTGAAAACAAAATAAAGTTGAGTAAAATACAACATTCTTAATTTGTTACTAAAATAATTGGAGATTCATAGAAATTAAGTCTAATAATGCACAAAACCGGGAATTAAACCAGAGATTACAGAAACGGAACATTACAATAACTAGGCTAGCACTTCAAGGGACTAGCCTCCTCCCAAGTCCCACTCTTCCCTGCTTTTAACAGATTTCACATATTCCTCAATGCTCACTATTCCTCTCCCCTCTGCCAGTTGTCTAGCAGTTACAACTTACAAAATTTTCCCCTATGCATATTCTGTTTTCCCTCACTTCACTTGCTCATGTGATCATTAATCCACTAAGGCCCTACCCGTCCCTTTATATTTCTCCTCATTCGCATAGGCTGTAGTAATAGGTATTTATCAGAAATTGATTGTATAAATGCTTGTATCTAATCTAATGCTATAAATTTGAAGCTTCTAACATATGCAATTTGTAAACCATTAATCTGTTTGGTGTACGAATTCATAGGGAACTTCAGCAATTTATTTTCCAAGAACAGCTTTTTCTGTCTGTCTCTTTTTTTAAATAAAAAAGTATATGTAATACTTGCCAAATATCAGTAACACAATGAAAATTTCAAAAGGAGTTTTTAACAACACAAGATGCATGCTTCTAAAGATAATATTTGTGTTCAGTTCCAGGCATTTAAATTTGAAACCTTCAAGAAATGCCTAATATATAAGCATAAGCTTCCAAGGGAACTCAAAAGGACAGTATTTATTCTCCAACATATAAAGATTTAGTAGCGTTAGCATTGCTTCAAGCATACTAAATAGTATTATTTGCACAAATTGATAAGTAAGAAAGAACAGAGACATTCCAAATATTGAATGGTTCCATTTCAATCAATGGTAGCTTGCTTTACAACTGAAACATCACCTGTGTGAAAATACCCTTTGCTTTGGAAACACGGAGGCGAGTTGCAATTTCTTTTGGTGCAAAGCTATCCGCTATTGAGACCACAGCACATCCTGCTAGGACAATGGCTAAATAGATTATTACGGCATTGGCTGTCATTTGCATGTCAATTGCAATTGCATCTCCCCTTGAGAATGTGGCATCTATTGCTTTGGCTACCAACCTGGAAATAATATGGCAACAACAGGAAGAAAAGAAAAAAAAATTCATCATATAAAGTAAGACACAAGTAGGAAAAGGGCCGAAACAAAGAATATCAAAATGATATACATTAACACAAATTGTCCTGATCAACAGTACAAAACTCAATGCAATGATGCAATTGAAAAATAGCTCTTCAAAAGATTTAAATAACCGGCTTAGCACAAGTTACAATTTAAAGAAAAAATCAAGAGATCAGACTACCAATAATTAAGTAGCATAACTTTGGTCGAAAAGGAAGAGAGTGAATTGAAAAGCTTACATCACTTGGTGGCGGAGTTGTTTGAGCGTGATATGATTAACCTCGGAATCATCGAAACCTTCATCTCTCCAAACGATGGCTAAAGTGTCATCTGTTTTGTGGGGGTGTGAACTGGGTTGCAAACAGCAATCAGCAATGTTGAGGACAGAACCGGGGAGCCAAGTCCCTCCATGTTTAGAAGGGTCAGAAGTATCTAAAATGCACTTGGGAGGTTCAACAAAGGAAACTGAAAGTTCCTTGAGAACAAGGGACCAGTAAAGCTGCACAAACAAATGACACATGCTGAAAACACAAGAATAGAATGAAAGAAGGGAATTAGAGGTGGGAGGGTAGTTGGCTTACCTGAGGGTGTTGAACAGAAAACTTGTGAAATAGAGGATAACTAGTAATAGGGTCTTTGTAGGAAGGTCCTAAAAGCTCAGGTCCATGTTTTTCCATGAGACGGCCTAGGTTGGAGCGTTTGGATTGATCTCTGAAACATGAATGAGTGCACATGACATCATATATATGATATGGTAGAAAGAAAGGAAAAAGAAGAACAGAGGTGATAAGCAGAGTAGGAGAGAGACATACAGAGAAGGGAAGCAATAGAGTGGGAGGGAAGAATGTTGAGAGTGATAAACAGAGTAGTAGAGAAGCTGATGCAAGGAGTGTGGATAGGATGGTTTGAGCAGTCTCCGAGTCACAATTTGGCGCCATATGTGTGAAGGAGACTGAAACTCAGAAAGGATATCCCTCAAAGCATGGTACAATTCATTGCCTTCTTCCACTCTTAGGCCTCCTGCATTCACCAACTCCTCCACTCCCAACTCCCCCACGCTCTTTCCCATCTCTCGATCTCTGATCTTTCCAACTTGCAGAAGGGTTGTTGAGTACTTGAGTTTGAGGTCACCCAAGTTGAAAATGCAGTGCCTTTACATCACCTAACACTTCCAGGTAGGTAGGTGACAATGTGCTGCCAACCAAAGAAGGAGAAATTATTACTATATATGATTTAGATTTTAGATATGTTCTTTAGTGGTACTAATATTAAAAAAAAAAAAATGGGGTGGTCCACAGTCCGCACTATCTATAACAATTTCCAAGCTTCGATGTGATGTGCCTGAGTTGAAAATTGAAATTGAGCACCTGGTCCTTTTATTACACCTACCACAATTCTTACTTCTGGATATAGTTATGTTAGGCATAAAACATTTAATATATTTGTTTTGATCAGTCTAAGAAGAAGAAAAAGAAGAAGAAGATTGAGGCATGGTTGTGCGAAGGGTTTTGGAGTGGGAAGTGGTGAGAATCCTGGAGAGATGCAGCAGCCTGAATCAGGCGAAAGAAGTCCACGCCCAAATCTACATAAAGAACCTCCAGCAATCTTCCTACGTACTCACCAAGCTCCTCCGCCTCGTCACCGCCCTCCCCCACGTCCCCCTCCACTCCTACCCTCGCCTTCTCTTCTCACAGCTCCACACCCCAAACCCCTTCGCCTGGACCGCTCTCATTCGCGCCTACGCTCTCCGAGGACCCCTCTCCCAAGCCCTGAGCTTCTACTCCTCCATGCGGAAACGACGCGTCAGTCCCATCTCGTTTACCTTCTCCGCTCTCTTTTCCGCTTGCGCCGCCGTTCGCCACTCCGCTTTGGGGGCGCAGCTTCACGCTCAGACACTCTTGCTTGGTGGCTTCTCCTCTGATTTGTACGTCAACAATGCCGTTATCGACATGTACGTCAAATGCGGGTCTTTGCGTTGTGCGCGCATGGTGTTCGATGAAATGCCTGAACGGGATGTCATTTCTTGGACCGGGCTGATTGTTGCTTACACGAGGATCGGTGATATGAGGGCCGCACGGGACTTATTTGACGGGTTGCCGGTTAAGGATATGGTGACTTGGACTGCCATGGTTACCGGTTATGCGCAGAACGCCATGCCGATGGATGCATTGGAGGTTTTCCGGCGGTTGCGAGATGAGGGTGTGGAGATTGATGAGGTTACCTTGGTTGGTGTCATATCTGCTTGTGCTCAATTGGGTGCGTCTAAGTATGCTAACTGGATAAGGGACATTGCTGAGAGTTCTGGATTTGGGGTAGGAGATAATGTCCTTGTGGGGTCGGCTTTGATAGACATGTACTCAAAATGTGGTAATGTGGAGGAGGCATATGATGTCTTTAAAGGAATGAGTGAAAGAAATGTGTTTTCTTACAGTTCCATGATTGTGGGGTTTGCTATACATGGCCGAGCTCGTGCGGCTATTAAGTTGTTTTATGACATGTTGGAGACCGGGGTAAAACCAAACCATGTTACTTTTGTAGGGGTGCTTACGGCATGTAGTCATGCAGGCTTGGTAGACCAAGGGCAGCAGCTCTTTGCCTCCATGGAAAAGTGTTATGGTGTTGCTCCAACTGCAGAGCTTTATGCTTGCATGACGGATCTTCTTAGCCGCGCTGGATACTTGGAAAAGGCACTTCAGCTTGTTGAGACAATGCCTATGGAGTCCGATGGAGCTGTGTGGGGAGCACTTCTTGGAGCATCACACGTCCATGGGAACCCTGACGTTGCTGAAATTGCTTCTAAGCGTTTATTTGAGCTTGAACCTGATAACATAGGGAATTATTTGTTGCTTTCTAACACTTATGCATCAGCTGGAAGATGGGATGATGTGTCTAAGGTCAGGAAATTGCTGAGAGAGAAAAATTTGAAAAAAATTCCAGGGTGGAGCTGGGTTGAAGCAAAAAATGGTATGATTCACAAGTTCGTTGCTGGTGATGTGACTCATCCAAAAATTAATGAGATAAAGAAGGAGTTAAATGATCTTTTAGAACGGCTGAAAGGTATTGGATACCAGCCAAACCTAAGTTCGCTGCCATACGGTATTAATGATAGAGAGAAGAGGCTTTTACTAATGGCTCATAGTGAAAAACTAGCTTTGGCATTTGGATTGCGGAGTACTGATGTTGGTTCCACTATAAAGATTATGAAGAACCTTAGGATATGTGAGGATTGTCATATTGTAATGTGTGGAGCGTCAAAAGTTACAGGAAGAAAAATTGTTGTGAGGGATAACACGAGATTCCACCACTTTCTTAATGGTGCTTGTTCTTGCAGTAATTTTTGGTGACCGAGGCTATATAGCCATATGCGGGTGAAAAGTTGACATATTGATGTTGGAAGAAAAAATTTGAAGTGAGAGGGCCCTTTTCCATTTCTGATGAATTAGAGGCTTGTAAAGAACTTTTTTGTTGAAATTTTAGATCAACTGCATACTTGTTCATCTTACAGGGTTGTTCAATTTATTATTGAAGAGTGTTAAAAATGGATAGGGAAGACAAGTGATGCCAGCTACCACACTAATTTGTGCCCTCGGCAAAGCAAATGTTTGTATAGATACATGATCAATGTATCTATACAAGTTTATATTGGGGAATGAGAGAAACCGTACTGCATTGATTATGGACCTTTATTGTGCCATCCTGAAACTTTATATTGATAATGACAAATAAAGCAATGCTTAGTAATAGAAAGCAAGGAGTAAAGAGATACTGAAGAAACAAGCTAAAATAAGTTAAATTTCATCTTCTTATTATTAAAAAGATTCAATTGAATTTTCTAATTTTTAAAAGTATTCAATTATGTCGTTTTATTTTTAAAAGTTCTAATTAGGTTTTATTTAAAATTAAATTTGATCTTGTTTCTAATTTTTTTAAGTAGATGAAAAAAAAAGGAACCAAATTAAATTTATTTTAAGAAATAAAAGACATAAATGAAACTTTTAAAAATAAAAAAAGCTAATTGAATTGTTTTTAAAAATTAGAGGCCAATTGAATTTTTAAAAAAACAAATAAAGGAGAATGTTCCAACCCACAGATAAGTCAACCACCAGTAATGAGACAACTAATATATGTCATATTTATGTGATGACCAATTATTGTTCAAGACCGAAACATGGCTTCATGGAGGTTCCACTTCAAATGCACGTTACAGTTCTTAGTGATTCGGATTTTATCACGAAATATATTGTGCTTGAAGAAAACACATAATCAAGGATAATGCTTTTTTAGAATTGTAAACACGAATGCAGACTTTGAGACAAAACAAAATTTAAAACCTCGTGGCAGGCTCTGAGATAGAGTGTCATATGTCACATTCTACGACTATGAGATATAAGTGGTGTGATTTCAAGGTGGAAAAAACGTACATTTATCTTCTTTTTACTTTTCTATAAAATAAGCCCACATGCACCGCGCGGGTGCCTTGTACAAAAATCTATAGGATTAAGTGATCAACTGCAAGAGCACATTAAAATTTATATGCCTGAAAACAACATTTTATGTAAGTGGTCATCACGAATTAAACTTTGTTTCAATTTGGTTGACCAATCCAAAGAACTAAGGCATGAGGTGAGGACAACCACTACAGCTACAAGCCAAATACGAACCCCACATTAGTTTAGGCATTAGCTAAGACTTCTAAGATTTTAGATAAAAAGGATACAAGAAACAAAATACGAGCTCTCCACTACTCTAAGCCAACTAAATTAAATTTAACCTATGATATTTTCCTAAGCCTCTCACATGTACCTATATATATGTTTATGTTATCTCTAACTTGATTGCCCTCATATTAATAAGTATGGAGTATCAAAACCAAAGGGCCAAGGAGGGTAGATTCTGTGAGAAACTCAAGATCAAGAATAGGCCAAAGTTTGTAGGAGTGAGACAAAGGGCTTCAGGGAAATGGGCAGCAGAGATCAAAGACACATCAAAGAAGATTAGGCTTTGGCTTGGAACTTATCAAACTGCTGAGGAAGCTGCTCGAGCTTATGATGAAGCTGCATGCCTCCTTCGAGGTTCAAACACTCGCACCAATTTTTCTACTCAAGGGTGTGGCGTTGCTACAAATTCTCCTATATCTCTCAAACTCAGAAACCTCCTTGATCGTAAAGCCATGTCAAATCAAAGTCAAAGTCAAAGTCAAATTCAAAGGCAATCCTCTATGATAAGTTCCACTTTCCAAGGTGCTGATACTTCAGCTAGTCCAAATGTTAGTGCCATCAATAAGATCATGGTTATGGAAAACTACTCTGCTTGTAGTAGTGAAGGTAAGTCTTTGTTTTTGGTTCAGAACCACCAAGTCTGTGATAACCCGTATGGACTAGATATGAATATGATCAACTGTTCAACGGGTATCACACCAAATACATCGCAGTTTGATTATTCTTGGCCATTAGCCCAACAAAGGATTAACGAATTGCCAATATCAAAAGATGATTTTGGTTTGAATGCAGAAAGGCAATTGTCAGGATATGCCACCAATGAGTGCCATGAGGAGGATACGTATGCATATGATGTCAATTATCCTCTCTCCCACTTTTTCTGCTTCACTTGATATCTATCTTAATCTTCCTATCTCTTCTTAAAACATAGTTTGTATAATATTACCTTGTTTCCGTGTCATTTTCCCTGAGAGGATAAACCAAGAGTCAAGACCATTGAATTTCTAAACTCACTCTGCTTCACCAAGTGCTTATAGGAATCAGTAACAAGATTTTCGGTACAATGGTACTTTGCCCAGAGTGTAACAATTCTTTTCAACTCCTCAAAGTTAACCCATTGGATATTTTGCAAGCTCGTGATCACTTACAGTCACACCCCATCTCAGTATAATAAGGAAGACTAATGTGTGAAGTCAAATGTGTACGCACTATATATCAGTCTTCATTCTTCTATAAATGTACTTAGTGCTTACAATATATTCAATCCCACTCCTTATGGTTGGATAATTAGATGAAAACGGATATTAAGATGTATTTTACTTTTTTGTGTTATATATCACCTTTAAAATAATTTCTGCACACACATATAAGTGCATCTCCTAGCTAGGTTCACTTGTGGGTCCATATTATTTTGTGATCAAGTCATGTATAATACAAGTATTTTTGTTTAAGACTTTTGTACAAGCTACCTCAACCCTGTCCTATAATATTAGACTGGTCCTAGTGGGTTATGTATAATAAAAGTATTAAAATACTGTAAAAGAAAATAATGTTTAAATATGAATGTCCTTAAAATAAACAAATGACTACTATAAAATAAATAAATGCTTTGTTTACAACCCGAGGGATTGACTAGGGTTTGTGGAGTTAACCTCCTATATCTACTAAGTCAAATCCAACCACCTACGTTGTGATCAACACCCACGTTGTTGATGAGGTGTCTGGAATAGATAGTAAGAAGTTTAAAAATGAGTCTTTGGTGGAGTTAAACACATCCCCACTTCCCTCGAGGATAGGACCCACGACTTGCTAACTGCTAAGTATGATTGAGAATGGTCCCACCGCTTAAAGTTTTTGGAATAATTGATCATGCCACGATAATTATGTTGAAGAATCAAATAACCGTTCCAAATAGTTATTGACTTAAAGAATAGATCTGCAGTAATTCTCTCTTGAATTTTTATGCCGTAGAATGGGGCTTTGTGGGCGCCTGAGCTTGACCGGTTATATCACATTAACACTAATGATACCTTTTTTTTTGCTAACACCAACTGGAACTTTTCTAAGTCTGCTACCGACAACTTCATCCTATTAGCCTCATTCGCATCTTATTTTGAAAGGCGTGTGTTTGAGTGACTTTGCAAATTTGATTTTGGATGATCTTGATTTGTTTTAATTAAAATAATCTCAATTAAAGTTGAATTTTGAAAAAAGGAATTTATATGTAGAATCATCTCAACCAAACTTGTAATATAAGTACAAATTTTCAATCGAAGTAACGCCTGCCAAAGTCACATGGTTTTGTGAATTTATTACAGTATTGAAAAACAACTGAGGGATGCTTAAAAAACCACACTAAATGAAATATTATTGAGCAGAGCTCCTTAGTTCCCAAAAGTGTTTACTACAAATTTTACTAAGCTCAGATATCTTATTAACATTTATTTTCTAACCCATGTCGAGTTTATTTTCCAATGCATTTTTCCATATTTAGGCCAAACCAAACGCAGCTTCGTACTTCCCAATCAGGCGTTTTCAAGTTCATTCTGAAGGTTCTGATTCCCTCAATTCCATACTCCGAAATTGTTATCTGGAACATCCGTATTCATACTTCCTAGTTTTTAGTAATGTCTTTTTTCCAGATAGCCTTGCTTGCAATAGTTTTTACGAGTTTTGGCACTTGCACCAAACTTCCACCCAACACTGATAATAATAAACTTAAAAAGCGCAAAAAAATCACAAAATAATCATATCGATTTCCAGAATGAAGCGAATTGCAAAAAACATACGAGGGGTACGTTTTTCACGGTTCATAAAGAGATAATCAAAACGGGAAATCCGGTAAAATTTGCGAGATAAACATAAGAAATCAACTTTTGACATGGACAATTCTGAATACATGACTGAGGATCGCAAACAACAGGTCCTAAACCACCAAATAGAAGCATAATGTTGATCACTTCACAGTTTGAATAATGGAGAACTATATCACACAGCAGGAGCAAAAACAAAAAAGAACGAACAATAATGGTTCAGGGTAATGTAACGAAGCATATACCCTTTTAACTCGGAAACAATTACATTGATAACAAAAAAAAGCCTTCGATTATCAATAGTCCTCTCCTTCCTCATCATCTTCCGCTCCTTCAGCTCCAACCTCCTCATAGTCCTTCTCAAGAGCAGCAAGGTCCTCACGAGCCTCAGAAAACTCCCCTTCTTCCATACCCTCACCAACATACCAGTGAACAAAAGCCCTCTTGGCATACATCAGATCAAACTTGTGGTCAATGCGAGAGAACACCTCAGCAACTGCGGTGTTGTTGCTGATCATGCATACAGCACGCTGAACCTTAGCAAGGTCACCACCAGGAACAACAGAAGGTGGCTGGTAGTTGATACCACACTTGAATCCAGTTGGACACCTATCACAATCAACAACAACAACAAATTCACAGTGTTAGATCAAAAACGGAAAAATTGATTCTAATTAGAATTGATCTTTAAGTGAAATGAATCATGTTTAAGTGTGTTCTTATTCTAAAATGCAAGTTAATAGCAAATCTCATTATAAAATTTCTGATCCAATGCAAACACTACCTAAAGTTGCTTCAACCTAAAAGTTAAAATCAATTCTACACCCAGAATCAGTTCATCAATGTGAGAGACCAAACAAGTGAACATTTCCCTAAAATCATGTTAACTAGCATTTCAATATGATATTAGATCTCTCAATGTGAGAAACCAAACATGCACTTGTATGTTTGGTTCCAGATCCCGGATGGGGTTTGTTCATGTTCACAGATAATCTGATAGTTATAGTCTCCACAACTCAAACAAGTTTTCAAACACAAATCTAGTGATGTATATTAGTAAATGAGAGTAAATATGACAATTGAATCGGGAATGAGAGAAAATTATACCAATCAACAAACTGAACAGTCCTCTTAGTCTTGATGGTGGCAACAGCAGCATTGACATCCTTAGGGACAACATCACCACGGTACATCAAGCAGCAAGCCATGTACTTGCCGTGCCTTGGATCACACTTGGCCATCATGCTGGCGGGCTCGAACACGGCATTGGTGATCTCCGGCACCGACAACTGCTCGTGGTAGGCCTTGGCGGCAGAGATAACCGGAGCATAGGACGAAAGCATGAAGTGGATCCTAGGGTAGGGCACAAGGTTGGTCTGGAACTCAGTGATATCCACATTGATGGCACCATCGAACCTCAAGGAAGTGGTGAGGGACGAAATGATCTGGGAAATGAGCCTGTTGAGGTTGGTGTAGGTTGGTCTCTCGATGTCGAGGGATCTCCTGCAGATGTCGTAGATGGCTTCGTTGTCCAAGAGGACCGCCACGTCGGTGTGTTCCAGGAGGGAGTGGGTGGAGAGGACGCTGTTGTAGGGTTCAACGACTGCGGTTGAAACCTGTGGGGAAGGGTAAATGGTGAACCCTAATTTGGATTTTTTGCCGTAATCGACGGAGAGACGCTCGAGTAAGAGAGATCCGAGACCGGAACCGGTGCCACCGCCGACGGCGTTGAAGACGAGGAAGCCTTGTAGGCCGGTGCAGTTGTCGGCGAGCTTGCGGACGCGATCCAAGCACAGATCTACGATCTCTTTGCCAACTGAAAGTGGGGAAAATAAAAATTAGGTCAGAGAAATTGAAATTGAAATTGAGGGAGGGAGGGAGGGAGGGAGGAACGAACCGGTGTAGTGGCCGCGGGCGAAGTTGTTGGCGGCGTCTTCCTTGCCGGAGATGAGTTGTTCGGGGTGGAAGAGTTGACGGTAGGTGCCGCAGCGGACCTCGTCGATGACGGTGGGTTCGAGGTCGACGAAGACAGCACGGGGGACGTGCTTGCCAGATCCGGTTTCGCTGAAGAAGGTGTTGAAGGCGTCGTGGGCTACACCGAAGGTGGAGTCAGAAGGCATCATGCCGTCGGGCTGGATGCCATGTTCGAGGCAGTAGAGTTCCCAGCAGGAGTTTCCGACCTGGATCCCGGCCTGACCTATGTGAATGCTGATTATTTCTCTCATTTTTCTGAGATTCGATTGAGATTTGCGAAGCGTCTCTCTCTATCTCACACTCTCTCTCACTCTCTCTCTCTCACTCTCAAGTCTTAACATACTCCTAAGGCTTCAAAGGGGAATTTGATAAATCTTTAGAATCCGGCCCGTTTGGCGCCAGCCTATCCGACCCCACTCCCCCATTCCGCATCTCACACCTGCATGCACAATTACTTTTTTTTTCTATCCGTTTTACTAAAGTCAAAACTTAATTATTAATTTGCTCTCACGTTATTTAATTTGATTTTCAAAATTTTTAAGGGTTCAATTTCATCCTTAAATTCTTGAAAATGAATCAATTTCATTCCAAAATTTTTAAAATTTTCAATTTACTTCTCAAGTTTTCAAAATTTTTAAGAATGTGAGAAAAAATTGAATTATTTTAAAATAACTTGGTACCAAATTAATTTATTTTTGAGAACTTGAAAATAAAATTCAACCTTTTAAAGATTTGAAAACTAAAATTACTTATTTTTATGAACTTGAAGATTAAAATGAATCATTTAAAATAATTTAGGAACCAAATTGATAATTAAGTCTAAAAAAATTATGAATCCAAAAAAGTCAAAAATTTATCATCAAATACCATTAGTAACTAAAAAGTATTTTAGATTTGAATTTTAAATTTATTATTACTAGAATTGACAATTTTGACTTATATGATCAAAATATAATCAGTGAAAATTCTTTTACATTATTTGTATATTTCAATTTTGAGTTATATGAAAAATATAATCAAATGAGAATTGACAATTTTAATTTATTATTTTCTCAGTTTACAGTGTTCGATTACTTCAACCATTATTTTTATTGGACACTTATAATTTAGTAAATTAATTTTTTAATTTCTAATTTTTAGTTACCAATTAATTTTTAAGTTTTTAACTAACTTTTCAACTAATTTTATCAACTAATTTTATCCATCATAAGCATAATCTTTTAATAAAGTTTCATTAGGCAAAATTATTTACTCCGACTCTCTTCTTTTTGTACAGATAGAAAAGTTTTATTCACTTCCTCCCAAATCCTTACCTATCTTTTTAGTCATTTTCACCCAATAAATCCAAACTAATCTAATATTATTTTCTTTTAAAATTTTATGTAAAATTATGAATCTCTTACTAATCTAAAATTTACTACAATCTCCCACGTTTACAAAATTGACAAAACATCTAAGTATGGACAATTTCCAAATTCATAAACTCTAATTATTCATGCTGTAAAAAAACTATTTTTCTATAACAATTTCTTATGTTTCAATCGCCACGAACTAAGGTCAACATGAATCATGGGACTTCAATAGTACTAATGGTTGGCAATCTAGTAAAAAGAAACATGAAATAGCATATGAGAATCTCAAGGTCCGCCATTTTGTACTAATTCAGGTTGAATAATATTAAAGTTGATGAAGAACAACCAACTAAAAAAACAAAGAGCAAAGTTCTCCCCGAGGGATCATAAAATTCTCATCCAAACATGGCTACATGTTTTCAATGATGCAGTTGTAGGGGTGAAGAGAATTAAAGGGATTTTCTTTTTGGCTAAGAATTAAAGAGAAATACAATAAGTATCAGGCCTATTTGCAAGTGATGGCATGGTTACTTAGAGAACTCGTTTAGTAAAAACTTTAAAATTGTCGAGTTGGGGAGAAGAGTTGTGTTGATTATATAAAATAAAAATAAATGATATATGTGATAATGAGATGATTTAGATGTGTTTAAAAATTGATATTAAATAAAAATATCTAAATCAATTGACTAAATAAGATTCTTAAAATTTAAGATAGGATTTAAACATTTCTATCTATTAGTATTACATAAGTTGCAAAAGAAATATGTAGTTATGTAATTTTTTAAAACAAAAATTAAACTATCAAATATTTTAAAAAAATAGAATAACATTGAATTATTTTAAAAACATGATTTAATTTGATGTATAAAATAAATATTTTAAATGTATTCTTATATATATTACTCTCATCCTCACCAAGTCATTTTATTAACTCGAGTGTTCTGCATAAAAAAAAATCTAATAATTTTATGAAATAGTGGTTGAAAGACTATTACATTCCGTCTAGAATTGAAACTATTCATTTTAATTATGGTAATAGTTCAAAATATTGATTAATAGAGAATCAAAATAGATTATCAATAAACGGCATTCCGTCTAGACTTCAAACTATTAATTTTAATTAAGATCTTTAAATCTTGAAGACTAGAATGACTTTCAAATATGAAAATAGTTAGACATTCCTATGAGAAAAAAAAGTTTAAAAATAAAAAAAATATGAGGAAATTGTCCTTATGTGGATGTGATTTAAGAAAGCGAAGTTGGATTGGTGATTGGTGGAGCAGGGCGGGCATGTGGTGGCAGCCACTGGCCATTACTGATGCTTACAATTATTAGCAGACAATGAAACAAAATAACACCACACCACACCACACCACATTAGTACTACTTGCTTCGTTTTCAGTTTCCTCCTTCTTGCATCTAAAAAATATCTTTATTTCTTCAATTCCAACACCAACCTTACTAATAAAACAAAACGCATCTTAGTAACTGCTACCATTTCAAGCCTAATGGTCAAAGAGTATATTTAGGCCATTTATGTTACAGTTTTTGTTTAAGAAATTACTATTTCTTAAAAATATTTGCTTTTTAAAGTTCTTTAATACTTCTTGTTTTAACTCTTCAAAATAATCACTTAAATAAAAATCTAATTAAAATTAAATTTTGTTTATAAAAACATAGTGTGACATAATATTTTTATTCCTTAAGCATATAATTATGATTATGAGTTATATCCCAAATTCTTAATATAAAAAAATATCTATTGAAAGATATCAATCTCTTAAATATATTTTAGGATATTGTGTTCAATTATTTTTCAAAATAAGATTTAAAAAATCCAGTAAAAATAATTTAATTATTTTTATAATGAACGATACTATTATGCTTTTTATAAAATCATTATTAATTATTTTAATAATTTATAAAAGGATTAAATAAAAAAAGTAAATATAGTTAACATTTTAAGACTAAGAATAATGTACACTAACTATCCTTCAAGTTTTGAGAAATTACACAAACTTCCCATTCTTTTATTTATTTCTATACTTATCCTTGTTCTTTTTTTTTACAACAATCCTCGATGATGTTTTAAAAATATACACAACCGTACTCTCATATAAGGCATGCTAATGTAAATGTAAAAAAATGTGAAAGTTTGTCTAATTTTAAGAAATCTTAATAGTGATCAGTGTAATTTATTCTAAAATTAGTGTAAAAATGTAAAGAAATTAGAATGATTTTAAACATTTTTTGTGATTTTTGGTACAATACATATTCTTGTAACAACTTTTTTTTTCATTTTATTAGTCAATCCCTTATGAGTATTGATTATTGTTTACTTATAGAAAATTAGAAAATGAAAAAATATTTTTTCTTAAAAAATACACAATTTTGCTTCAAAGAACATGATTAATTTGTTAGTATGGATGCATGAATTAATGGGTAGTTGAATCTTGCTTCAAAAGAGGTGAATTTGTGTTTGTGATGTTTTGGGTCATATGCTTCTATGAATGAGTACTGTTGTGATAGTTTGACAATACCTTAATCCATGTTAAAAACAATAAAAATCATGCATGAGAAAATTGTTGAAATATATTTACTTTTTGAGGGAGAGCAAGTTTTGGCTTTGATCATAGATGGATGGTGCTGGGGTGGGAACCACAATAGTTATGTGTGGATTTTTTTTTAAAAAAATAATAAAGAAAGAAGAGAATTGATTATTTGTTTTTATAACTTAGAATGAAAAGACAGAATCGCTTTGGTTCTTTAAATTGAGTTTTTTTTTTTTTTTTTAAAAAGCAATTCATCTCCATTTTACAAGGCATGTTTTATTTTAAAATTATTTTTTGAAAATAAAAAAGTGAAAGCTTACCATGACTCTAAAGATACCTTCTTTATAATTTGTTAGTTGTTTAACTAATAAAGATATTACAACTAAGATTTAGCTTAACCTAATCCGTTGAATTTTGAATCTCTCCCCAGTGTGGCTGTCTCCAGCTTCTCTCTATCTGTTTTGTAGACCATTGGATTGATCTCATGGCTGAAATTTTGTAGTTAATGATTGGGAAATGGTGACCCTTGGATCAATCTAATGGATAAGAAATTATAAATAAAATAAAGAATGAAAGAGTGCAGAAGGCAAGAGCATCGAGGCTCGTGAACACGAACAATAACATGAAGTGCATTATCCCACACTAATATGAAATTTTTAGAAGTCTCTTCCATTATTTCATGATTGTACACTCAATGTCACTGTTCGTAGTTATGCAAGAGAGGTTAAAAACTACAGGCACACAGGTCATTCCTATACAAGATATGAAAATTACAAAGGAAAAATAAATAAAATCCAAAAGCAAAAAAGTGTCATGAGCAGAGCTTTCGGGAAAAGATTTTGCAAAACTTTGGCCTGATGCCTTTGATTTCATGATCTTTGTCATTTGAACAAGTTAAAAGTTAAAACAACAATTTAAAGCAAATATCTTTTATATAAATCTCCATTATTAGTGGCTCAACTTTTTTTTTTCTTTTTCCATATATACTATTTTTTGAACTGAAAGTCGAGAGATTAAAATATATTAATCTTTAGAAAAATAGATAAAATGTACTAAATTATCAATGCGATAATAAATTAAAACAAAACATAAGATGATAAAATATCAAATTCTATAGTTCAGGTAACAGAGAATAAGTCAAATTATAAGAAATTAAAATGTAATTTTTCTTTTTATAATTGAACTGATAAACAAATATTGGAATGATCGGCTTGATTTATACCACCATATGAAAATCCAATGTTGGTAGCCATTATTAAGTTTTGAGACACATATGAGTCATGATAGAACTGTATTTATTAAAATCCAAGATGTAAATCCCATAGTCACATAATTCTTAGTTGGCACCCACGTGGCCTGATACTTATACGCATGTGCAGAATGTGTAGGCTTCATTTCATTCAAAATAAAATCAATGAATACAACTAAGAATATGATCAAAAGATTGGATGCTAGAAAAAGACAATGACAATCTATCTAAATTATGAACAATATTATTATCTTAGCTTCCTTATAAAAATGATCTCATATGTTTTGTTGCCATTGCAGCACATTAGATCATCGACAACAGCTTTACAATCAAGCTCAATGATAATGTTCTGGTATCGGAGCTGCTGAACCCATGTAAGACCTTGTAACAATGCCCATGCTTCTACTTCTGTTGGACTTGGTTCTCCAATGCTCCATTGCGCTCTTGCCTTGATAAATCTGCCATGAACATCTCATATACACATCCCTGCACCAAATTTAAAGTGTAGTGTGTTTCGAAAGATAGCAGCATCTATATTTAATTTTAACGAGCCTGGTTGGGGAGGAGACCAGCTGTGATATTCGTGATTTTGGACTGCAGTAGGTGTGTGAAACATGTTTCATCTAGCAAGCTTCCATTCGTGTGAGAACTGAGAAGAGATATATGGAGATAGATATTTGTGGATGAATTTGTGTTTCTTCCCAAATTTGCTGGTTTCAGAGAGAGAGAGAGAGAGAGATTCTTAATACCTTCTGCTGACTTTTAGGCCAAAATCCAGATAATTGCCAAATAGAAATTGCATGATCACATCCAAAGAACAAGTGCCATTCATTCTCAAAACCTGTTGCACAAAAAGGACACGCATGGGTGCATGAGAATCCTCTCGTTTGCAATCTGATTCTTGTTGGCAAGCAACCTCTTAAGATCCCCCAAAGAAAATGCTTTATTTTGGGAGGAAATTTAAGGTTCTAGATTTGCATCCAATCACCTGCTTCCTTGAGATGGTCAGTTTGGATGATGGATTTCATAATGCAAAGATAAGCTGTCCGAACTGAGTAATTACCATTTTTTAAAATTTTCAAAGGAGTTGATCTTGATGCGTCACATTCAGCAAAGGTGTTTTTTGAATTTCATGAATATCATGATGGCAGAAAAAATGATGAAGAAGATCCATACGACAAGCATTGAATTTCATGAATATCATGATGGCCTTTAGCCCAGGTTGATCCCAAATGCAGACGCTATTACCATTGCTTATCCTTCCCCTTCTACTTTCATTTATTACTATACTCGTGAAGTGTGGATACTACATCAATCGAAACTTGGATTCTGCCCCCAATTAATCCAAAGTGTGGGTTTGTTATTAATGACAATTATATAGCATGAGGAGGATTGACAAAATTAATTTTGAGTAATTTGATTTATATTTAATTTTTTTATTATAAAATCAATTTAAAATTAAAAATATAAAATTTTGGATCCAATTTAAAAGTTATTTAAAGTTGTCATATTTAATTTTAGACCAAAAATCAATCCTAAATTCTTGTTTAACAGCAAATATATAAAAATATATTTACAATTAATTCTGAACTCAATCAATTCTTCAACATGAAACTAAATATGCACTTATTTTAAAACATTTATATAATAATATAATATTTTTTTATATGTCTCTTTTAAAGGAAAAAATTGTTTATATTTATACATTATTTTAATACATTAAGATGAAATTTGTTATTATTGTTTTTGTTATTTTAATTATATTTTTATAAATAATAATAATAATGTATGAAATTTCAAAATAATAAAAAAGAGTTATAAAGAATATTAAAAAGTTACAAATAATTTTAATACAAATGAAAAGATCGTTTTCTTAATGTATATGCTAGAATTTTAAACTAGATAAAAAAAAACGGAGAAGTAGGAAAATAGCTATCTAGTCAATAATTTATTTATTTTTAAAAATTACAATAGTAAAATTAAATGTCAATTTTTTCTATTTTTTTATTTCTTAAAGGATACTGGTTAACGTTTTCTCTCTCTCTCTCCTGTAAGATTACTATCGTTTCTCTTATGAAGGAATATGACTATCGTTTTTATTTGGCACTTTTAAAGATAGAAATTGTTTTTATCGGCTAATATTTATTAGGGAGGGATTCACTAATCACAACATAATTTCTTGGATACTACCATTTGCATATATATCGGCTAGTGCTCATTACTAATTTGCCAAAATAAAAAGTGTTTCCAGGACCGAATGCTTAACCCCATGCATGTATGCCAGTTATGGATGGTGAAGCTTTCGGGTTGCAAAATGTTGATTTTGAAACTGATGCTAAGGAATTATTGATAAAGTCAACAGGAATCTTTCTCATATTTCTGATTTGGGCCTCATTATAGCTGAATGTACGAGAGTACTGTCTTGAATCTTGATGTTGTAATGGCAAAAGTAGCTCCATCTTATACTGGTTTCCAAGTTTTTTTTTATTATGTTTCCCATTGTATTGTTCATTTGATCATTAATAAAATTCATTGAGTTAGACTTTTGTTATAAAAAAAGAAGGAACTTGAAGTTCAAGTTGAAAAAGCTTCGTGAAGCACTTGAATTTGTTTTGTAGCCAGCAAAACCATAAAAAAATAATATAAATTAACAATCCATTATGAGCAATAAAATAAGCATTATAATCCGAACCAAATCAATTAAAATTGGTTCAGTTGTAAAATTTATCATTTTCAATTTGAACAAGCCCAATCAATTAATTTTTAACTTTTAGATTAGACTAAATTATCGTTTCGATACTTTTATCATTTTTAATCCTTTCATGATTTTAATCCTTTCATTTTCATTACAGAATAAAAAGTCAAATTTATAACATACTAATTGTCTAATAGAATGTCTTTGTTTAGAAAACTCATGTACAATTTTTTTTAACATGCTACATGGATAAAGTATTTACATTGGGCTCAGACTTAAATTGAAGTTAATGTTTTCCTTTCAAAATAATGATTATTTTTTATTTTGAAACATGATTTTTAGTTCTTCTTTTAGTGATTCAAGATATAAAATTTGTGATATTAAATTCACTTATATCAAAATTATGGAACTCAAGTACTCAACTACTGCAGCAATGTCAAACCACGCATGAAAAATAAATTTTACGAGCAATCAAAAAAATTAATTAAAAAATATGATATTAGATTTTTATTTTCTAGTTGCTTGTGAGACTTTTTCATACAATTTTTTATTATCATTTTTTGCTATTTTTAGTTAAAACATTACGTATTGAATTAGTCATAATTATAATGAAAATTGTGTTCCAAAATAATAAAAAAAATGATCATTTCACAAGAACAACATAAATTCAAATTTGAAAGTTGAAAAAACAAATTAAATATTTTAAAAGATAAAAAATCAAAATAAATTTTTATAAGATAAAAGAATAAAAGTATATTTTATCCTTTTTTTTTTAATTAAGTCTCTTCAAAATATTAGACTTGGAATCACAAGTTCACCAAAAAAACTATAAAAAGTAGGAGTGATGTATGGATAGAAATAACACTAGGTAGCAGCCGGTGACGGGCAAGAATAGGAGGAGGTAACGCACTTTCCCTGCCCGAGTTAACAATGAATGGCTTTTGGTTGTACTTGTAAGCATAGGGTTGGTACCGAATAATTTTGTTAGATTTTCTACAGATTAGTTGAGTTGAAAGGAAACTAGCCAATTTGTTTGCACCTGAATGAAAATAATAATGAAATTTAAGACGAAACGGCTGAACCAAAATCTGTGAATGTTAACGTTAACGTGGAAAAGAAAAAAGGCAAGACACGTTTATATTTTAGATTTAGATTTATAGTTCCCAAAGGCCAAACACACATAGAGTACATACTTACGTTGTCGTATTTTACATTCTCTCACGGGAAAAGCAAAGCAAACCCAATCAATAATAATGCCGTGTGGGTTGGGGTCGTCGTCATGACTCATGTGAGTCATGGGGTATGCCGTATGTCAAAAATGTTAATGTGCTTATTTCACTTTCTTCTTTCCCAACCATACCCTAAACTAAACCCTCCTTTGATATTTTATTTTATTCTATTCTATGCCTTTATGCCTAGGTAATTATTATTATTATTATTATATGGATACGTTATGATATATTTATTAATATGATGACTATGGCTATAGCCTCCTTTTCTTCTCTAGCCTGATCTCGATTAAATTGAACATTTATTATTGTTTATATGATAAGATTTGAAATGATATGAAATCCAATCCATTACCCACTCTATTCTATAGATAATTGCTTGAGCTGTGCAAAATTGATTTTTTGTACAGAACGTTTACTTGAAGCTGCATCAATTGAGGAGGGATTCTTCATCTTTGGATTCGCTTTTGGTGCCTCGGAGTCAGAGCTGCAAGGAAAGTGGAGATGCTGGGATGAAAGCTGAATTTTGTGGTATGAACGCTTTTCTCACTCTTTTGGAATCAATTTGATTTGGTTTCGTTGTTATTGGGGTGTGTGTGGGTTGAAGGCTGAGATCAGGTGAAGAGGAAAGATAAAATTGAATCTTTGTTATTTTTTAAGAAAAAAAAGATGTCCAAAAAGATGGGCTTGGTGAGAATAGGTTCTAAAAAGAGACAAGGTGACATCAAAAGATCAAAACCCAGATGTAGAAATAGCAAGTAAGAATTGATTCGAACCTTCTCTAACATGGCATAAAAAAGTATCCAATGATTCACCCTTTATCCTGCAACAATACCAGTGGATGTATATATGCATTGTGTCTCTGATATTTGTTTGATACCAGCTTTAACAGACTGTGATTGCTTGTCACAGTTAGTAAATGCATGATTCATGCCTATAATAATAAATTTACTGTTGTGAGTTTTATTATTAGTCTCCTGTGTGTGTTCACTTATTGAGAATATATTGTGTTGCTGTTAATTTGCAGGGAAATGGCTACTTTAGTTGAACCCCCCAACAGAATTAAGCCTAAGGGGAAGCATTATTATACAATATGGCAAACATTGTTTGAGATTGATACGAAGTACGTTCCAATCAAGCCTATAGGCCGAGGAGCATATGGCGTGGTGTGCTCTTCCATCAACAGGGAGACCAATGAGAAAGTTGCAATTAAGAAGATTGGTAATATATTTGAGAATTCTATTGATGCATTGAGAACTTTAAGGGAGCTGAAGCTGCTTAGACATATTCGGCACGAGAATGTCATTGCTTTGAAAGATGTTATGATGCCAATCCACAGAACAAGTTTTAAAGATGTCTACTTGGTCTACGAGCTCATGGATACAGATCTTCATCAAATTATTAAGTCCTCTCAACCACTTTCCAATGATCATTGCAAATATTTCTTGTTTCAGGTACTAACCAGTTTGTTATGGAGTTTTCCTTTCCTTCAGCTCTTCTTTCTAATTTCTAAACCTCTGTGGTTGTGAATTTTTTTTGAATTTGCAGAAATGTATAAAATATTCATTTGAAGGAGATTTCGTTGGGGGTTGAAGTATAGTTGCAATGCACTCTTGCAGTGTTTAATTGGCATTGCCATGCTTCAAAGTGAATTCCCCATTTTCAATTATTAACATACAACTTAAAAATGAATTAATTATTGAATATCCTCTTTCATGCATTCTTATACTATATCATCTGGCTGTTTTTGAGGAGTTGGGACAATTTGAGTTGTGGATTTACATTCTCTAGTTTGAATGTATGACTATGTTTCCTGAGTCAAAGAATTTAGTGTTTCAGTTCCATGATTTTTCAGGTGAAGTAACATATACTATCATTCTGTAAATTAGTTAAGTCTAGGGAAGGGGTCTGTATTCTCTTCTTCAGGCTAGATATTGCCATGGTACTAGACAAAGAAAATCATTGGCCCAAATTGGGAGATTGATATGACCTTAGCATTGTTTGATTAAATGATGAAGCTTCTTATGAAAAAAACATATTATGGACTATTCTTGTCACTATCTTTTCTTCATTTTTATGAGTTTTGTAGTAGAATGTTGAACAGAATTGACAAATAATAATCTACAAGTAGAAAGCAGTTAACGGATTCTTTTTGAGCTTCTAATTTTTGCATATTTTAGCTATTCTTGTGAATGATACTAACCATATACTCTTACTTTAGCTCCTTCGAGGTCTAAAATATCTTCATTCAGCAAACATTCTTCACCGGGACTTGAAGCCTGGGAATCTGCTCGTCAATGCCAATTGCGATTTGAAGATATGTGACTTTGGGCTTGCACGAACTAATGGAGTTGATGGCCAGTTTATGACAGAGTATGTTGTCACTCGCTGGTATCGTGCACCGGAGCTCTTGTTATGCTGTGACAATTATGGAACCTCTATTGATGTCTGGTCAGTAGGGTGCATTTTTGCTGAGATTCTTGGTAGAAAGCCAATCTTCCCTGGAACTGAATGTCTCAACCAGCTGAAACTAATTATAAGCGTTCTTGGAAGCCAGCATGAATCTCATCTTGAGTTTATTGACAATGCAAAAGCCAGGAGATTTATCAAATCACTGCCCTGTACTAGAGGCAGACACTTCTCTCAGCTATACCCACAAGCAGATCCATTAGCCATAGATTTGTTGCAAAAAATGCTTGTGTTTGATCCAACCAAGAGAATTACTGTCTTGGAAGCTCTCCAACACCCGTATATGGCTGGCCTATATGATCCAAGGTGCAACCCTCCTGCTCAGGTTCCCATCAGTCTTGACATAGATGAACATTGGGGAGAACCGATGATTAGGGAAATGATGTGGAATGAGATGCTACATTATCATCCTGAAGCTGCTTCTACCAATGCATAGATTATTAATTCTTCCAAAGGCTTTCTAGTCCTGTTGCTTGTCTCTAGGGATAGTTCTGATTTTCCCTAGATAAACTGTAATCTTAAAAGGATTTAACTACCGAATTTTGTACTTTGCACGAGATTACTTTAGAACCTTTTTAATTTGACGTCTCCACAAGGATAATGGCATCTTGTAACTTGTATATAGCCATGCACACTGTTTTTGGTTTTTCGGCTAAAAACCCATTTGAACTAGTGTTGTTCATCAGTTGTTTCCTAAAATTTAACAGAAAAGAGTAAGACAATTTGTGCTTTCAAATATATTCATGGTTACGAGATGATGTTTTCCTTAAATGACACGGCTACCTGGTTTTCAATCGTGGGATGATTCAGTTGAACCAAATGTGTTTAGGTTCAGACAGATAGATAGCTTTAGAACCTTCAATAGATTCTTATAATGTGTTTAGATAAACAATAAAATTAAGTACTTCTTTTCATTCGAGATCTTATTCACAAGCTTAACTACGGAATTTATCGAAATATGTTGAAAATAATTTATAGAAAGGTCATAAATCACTTTCATATCCCTAAATATAGTCCTTCAAATGCCTCTTTAGTTGATTTGCAGTTCTCACATTGCAATCTCTTCATTTCTAAGGGACTAGTATCAGTGGCACTTGCATTGTGGCACTTACCACAGGTTTGAAAATCTTGTACTTGTGCTTTACCGGTACAGCATCAATATCGGAAAATGCATCAGAGTGTCATGGAAAGTTCATCATTCCGGGTATCATAGGCACGTTTTTTGAAAGGGAAAGTTATAAAAAAAAATCAACTATAGTTTTTATGAACTTTATGTGACCTATGAGGAGTGTAATAGTATTTTGAAGTAGAAGCAGTAAGGAGATTATAAAACATGTAAAGACCTCAGAAGTGCATTTTACATTTGGTTGCTGAGTTGACAAACATTGAACTGCTAATGTAGACTTCAGAGGAAGTGAACTGAGTAGGCTGGAGTATTCCACTGTATCCATCTTGCTGCTAATGTAGTCGGTGACAAGTTCAGTAGTAGTTTTTTTGGCCTTTTGTTTCCTTCCTTTCATCCCAAAATATAAATTCATATTCAGCATTAGCATAAATTTACATGGTAATGAAATTAACTGTCTCCCCGCCCCCCCCAGAAATGCGAATATGTGTGCGGAAATCTTAAGATAAGCCCATGTTACTAAAGAGAAAAAAGATCCATCAACAGTTAGTGCTCGCATTCACCTAGAGAGAGAAAGATGGCGAAGAGAGAAACGTAATTGGACTAAAAATTAACCCAAGAATATACTCTAAAGAGAAAATTTACGATAAAAAATTAATAACACTCAGATTACTTGTCATGTAAAAATTAATAGAAAGAGAAAAAAAAATATAAGTATCAAATTTCAATAGAGTGTTTACTCTGTAGTGGGAGTGTGTATATCATTTCTCTACTTATAAGTCGGATTCCAGGAAAATAGTTCACAATGGGAGTCAAGCTTTAGCCTTTAAAGGATTTTTTTTTTGTTGATTGGCTTAGCCTTTAAAGGATATGTTTGCCACACTGATAAACTTCCTGCAACATTTTGGGAATTAAATTTTAGAAGAAAAGAGATGGAAAGACAAAAATTTTGTTTTTAATAAATATTTAATTTAATTTTTAATATAAAAGAAATAAAATATGGATTAAGACGATTACACATGTTTAATATGTTACTCTTTTGTTTATAAACATTACATAATTTTATTGATTAATTTTTTTAAAAAAAAATCACTTCTTTTTTTCTCTCTCTCCAAAAAGTTCCTTTGCAGGTTGCATCTAAAACTAAGCTAGGAGCATCTTCAACCATATATATATATATATATATATATTACTTTTCTCATATCTTAAGTAAGTTCCATCATTACATATTATTAAATTTTACTTTTTACAACTTAAGCAACTTTTCTCAGCAAAATATTTACTTTAATTTTTTTATTAAATAGGTCTCATAAATAATTATACATCCTCATATTTTATCATATTAATTTTTATTAGTTACTTTTTTTAATATTGATGCGCCTAAATAAGATATAAGAGCCTGTGCTTATTCAAGCAACTTGTATTTGAAGAATGCTTACTAATGACAAAGTCTTACACTGGTTTAGTTAGTGAAAAACGAATTCATATCCCCATAAAAATATGAATTTTAATTTTATTGTTAATGTAAAAAAAATTAATAAATAATATGTAAGTATATTAGTAAGTATTTATTGAAACTATATTTGTCTTAACTTAATGAGTCCCGGGGATTTAATTCACATAAATTTTTCATAACAAAAAATCCTATTAAACACCATTGCATAATAAGAAGAAACAAAATGATAATCACCTCATTAAGGACTAACTTTCAGTAAAATTAAGATGATTTAAACACACTAAAGACAATATAAACATGTTTTTTTTAGTTATTTGACTAAAATAAAATTGTTTGAAAAAATTGTCCTCATTTCTTCATAATACAAAATTATAATATAAATCCATTTATATTATGCCATTTTATTTAATAGAATATTTGAAAATGATAATAAAATAAAATATTTTATTCTAATTAATATGATAACTAATTTGAAATAACTTAAAATATGAAAAAAAAATTGGTAGAAATCTACTCAAGGTATTAATTTGAAATACAATTATAATGAGGAATAAAATCTTTTAAAAAAAACCAATTAAAATATATGATTTTATATTGAATCTCATATATGACTGTGACTGTGAGTGAAATTTATCCTTCTGCGCTTAATGAGAAAAATTAAGTGAAATTGAAGCATTAAATATTAGAAAACATAACAAAAATTTCCCAAATCCGATAGATAAGCAGGCAAAATGATAGTTTATCAATAATAATTATTTGAAGATATATGGTTATCAAATTTTAGCTTATACTACATGAATAATTAAATGTCTAGTTTCTCTTAAGAAATGGGTAGTCTCACAATTAGCTTTAACTTTTTTGTTCTTACTAATCTAATCAGTGTCTTTTCACATTGGTAAAAAAATTAAAATAAAAAACATTTAATGTAAAAATTATAGAAAAACATAAAAAATCATAAACAACAAAATTTTATACATTTAAATAAAAATATTTTTTCTTTTAATTTTTTAAAAATTAATTTAAAACAAATACTAATTGGTGTTCTTAACATTGATTAAAAAGTTTTTACTAAAATATATAAAACTATATTATTCATAAAAAAATTATATTCTTATATAATCTTTATAATAAATATTTAAATAAAAAATATAATCAATATCCTAATATTTTAATGACAGATTAACAATATCCTTAATTTAGTATCTCAATATTTTCTCTGCCGCCCAAACTCCAAAGTCAGAAAGTGAGGGGGAAGAGTGGGCAATGGCCCAAGAATATGCTAGAGAATCTCCGTACTATCATGTGAGGCTGTGACTTGTGATGTGATGTTCTTTACCGATGAAAACGTTATGAAAAGAAAAGCAGACGCAGGGAGTGCTGACAACGTAAAGTAACATAATGAGCATTTACAGTGATGTGCTTGTACGTCTTTGTCTTTGGAGGAGCACCCATGATATGATCAGATCTTCTATTAGTAGTATACACTATTTCGTTTTTCTAAAGTCACCAAATTTTAGAAAACAACATGCACTTATAATTATTGAAAATAGTTGAGAATTGTAATAAAAATAAATTAAATATATACATTAAAATATGTTTTAAAAAAAGCTCTATATATGCTTTAGATTTATCGACGTTCTTGTTGAGAATGACAAATTGACCATGGATATGCATGATTTTGGGCAGTGAGGCTGCGAGTCTGTTTTCTATAACACTTTGTGGTTATATAATGTTTTCATTTTCATCTCATACTTGACTCTTTTTTTTTTTTCCCATTCTGAAATTGTGTCGGTGTCTTCTATTTTTTGGTCATAGTTGGATATATGAACAATCAATTTCGGGTACCATGCGTAAAGTAACTTGTCTTCCATTTAGCAACTCTACACATTCATGAAATTTTCTTAAGGGTGATCAGTGAAAGCAATTTGCGGCTATGTTTAGTTGAATTTTTTTTATCACTGAGGAGAGAGTAGGCATACTTACACACATTCATCTTTTGTTTTTGACGATTCATCGGACTGGGTAGCTAGCTATGTTTTTCGTTGCCTAATTATTTCTCCTTGTCAATCAGGTTTGTAATTCTAACTACATAAGAGCCGACAAACACATAACGATAGAAACATGCGTCGAAATTGTCAAAAGATTTTAAGAACATGTTTAGGGAATTCAGAACAAGTTATTTTTTTGACTGGTCACAAGAAATTACCTTACTTTTAAGTTAACATAATTGAACTTTTGCAACATCTCTTTCCCAATACAACTCGATCGAGTTTCTTTATTAATCGTGTAAGTAACCATTTACAGTTTTTTTATTTATTATTTGACCTAAAAATCTGATTTTGTTTTGGAAGGGGGTTGAGATTATTATCAACTCAGAAATTTCCATCTTATCGGCAGTATTAATGATGCAATAGTTGTGCAATAAAATCATTAAAATGTCATATATAAGAGTAGTCTTTTTCTAACTAATATAAATTGGACTATATAATAAGTTTAATAGATAATCGACGCAATGGAGATTATCGGTCAAAGAAAAGATGAACTGAAGCAGCCATATGATTTTTCCTAGGATAAAATTATAACATCTTATAGATAATTGGCACAATGAAGATTATCGAGTCAAAGAAAAAATGAACCGAAGCAGCCATCTAGTTTTTCATAGGATAAAATTATAAGTTAATTATTCTCCCACGTGGAAAGCATTTGTAATTTTCCTGAAACAGAAGGAATCATAAGTCTTTAAACAATATTAAAATAAGATTTGGCTGGCGCTGGTGATGTCAATGACTTAAGCGGTAAGGTTTATATGCATAGTTCTAACATTATTAATGTAACCAGAATCAATGGTAGGAGTGGTTCGATTCTTTGGTCTCTTAATTAAATAATGGGATTCATTTTAGAAATGAAATTACAACTTAAAATATCTTTTATCCTATAATAGATTGATTCGGTGAGAAAAATATTAGTTAGATGTAAAATAGAAATCTAATATGCTTATTGATTAAAAAAAATGCATGAATGTAAGATTAGTTGAAGTTTCCGAGAAACAACATATAAAGTTGAAAATGAGTGAGACCCAACTCAAAAAGGTTGTTCTGGAGACATGGCTTGTACCTATTTGTAGAATATAGTGTTATTAAAACTCTGCATTCACATTGAATGATTTGGATCCTTCTAGTTCTAGCTGCTGGATGATGCAACAAAGAGAGAGAGAGAGGGAGAGAGAGAGAGAGAGAGAGAGAGAGAGAGGCAGAATTTAGTGGAACCTAGCTGACAAATGGGTCTCACTTGAATCTTGAATGATCTTGCTTTCTCTTAACTACATCAAGTTAACAGCTGGAAAATAAACCAGGGAACATATATACTATTCTCATTTTTTTTCTTTTCTTAGGATCAGTTCATTTGTAGAGAAATAGAGCCAAAAAGAGAATAAATAAACATTAAAATGAAATGAGAATTCACACTTACATTTTATTTTAATTCAAATTTTTTATGTTATTTCATTTTTTTTCACTCTATGGGACGGGTACCTTATTCTCTTTTCTTCCTTGTAAAGTTTAGTGTAAACCTCTTAAAAAAAATTAGAACAAATAGCTGGGCAACTTGGACTGGCATGGCCACCCCACTGGATTCTGGTCGGAAACCTTTTTCTTTCTTTTCCAACAACCCATAACTGGAACCATGTGCTTAATTTACATCGTAAATGAAATAAATATTCTGGTGGTCAAAAGCTGGCTCTATTGAAGAAAGTATCGATCACCTTCGGTAAATTAAATACTAGTATAGTATTGTGCTAGTTATGGTCCATCATGTGACAATAATTGATTTAAAATTATTTCTGCAGAATATGGAGTATACTTAAGTTTGTTAACATTCGAGGTTTAACTCCTCTCACCAAAACCTCACATGAAACGCATAAACAAATTTGTTCAATACGTTTTTTGCCTGTTTAATTATATTAGTCCATGTGGAAAAAATTTCTTAATGATAGTAATATTTTAGTAATTGAAAATGTGAATGCTGTGATTTCAAGATGTCCATTTTTTTGGTAGATACAAATATAAATATAATAGCAGTGACGGATAAATTTAAACCTAAACCAAGTTCAAATTATATATCTATATATAATACTACATCATCAATGCCTCTAAACAATGTGGAAGTTTTATCTTTTATGCACATTACTTTTGAATTAATTATTTGATTCGTTTATATGTACTTAATTATTCTGTTTTATAGAATGTTGAAAAGATTAGAGAGAGTTATGTGTTATTTTTTCGTGAGTTCTAAATTTTCGGTGGTATGATTTGTGAGGAATAAACAAATTCATTTTACGTGATTTTCTTTAATTTTTGTATTAGATTTAGATAATTAAAGACAACGGATCAATTGAACGTAAAAATAAATTATGCAAATGAGTGGATTATTTCTATCGTTAATATTTTTTACTTGGCCATATACGTTTTTTTTATCGGCACTTGGTTATTATATACGAATATTTATATGTATATATACAGTATATCATAAAGTCCAGAGCTCAGGTTTACTGATCCCATTAAATGCCCCATAATACTCTATGGAAAAATGTTTAAAGCTCTCATCTATCAATGCTTCATTAAAATAACAGGGTAGTTAAAACATAGTATTATTTGTTGAAGTAAGTTATATATTTTAAATTATGATAAATTTTAAACAAACTTAAAAAAAATGTTTAATACATGGAAAGAAAATAATGGCACGTTGAAATTGATGTATAATAATAGTTTGAGTTTACAGTAAGAGGTCAAAAGCTTTTAATTGTAGCTCACTCAAACAAATAATAGATGATTGAATTGGCAATAGAAAGAGTAGAATATCAGACGCCAAGGAGCACCAATAAAAACCAGAAAATGATTATTATAGAAAAACCAAAAGGAACTGCAACTACCTAAGATTCCACTGATAAATAAATATTTCAAATGGGTGGTCCAACATCTACCAAATAGATTACTGTCATATTGCGTTACCACTTAGTAAATGGCAACATATATATATATATATAGTAGGAGTATAAGTAAATAAAAATAAAAATAAAACGGCGCGTGCACATGAACAGGAGCAGTGACCATCGTCGTACTATGTGACCCTTTCCCTCTTTCACCTTCTCTTGTTTCTATTGACTTTTTTTAATTTTGCAGTTAGGGCTTGAGGAGGCCTCACCTTCATCTTCCTCTAAATTAAAAATATAAAATTTGGTCTTATTTATTTATCATAAGTTTTTTTAAGGCTTAATTTAATTTATTTAAAAGTTTGACTTAATCTATGAACCTATTAAAAAAAATTATTTTACAATAAATATTATATATATATATATATATATGAAGAAATCTAATAATTATATAGTGTAACTTTAAAAATTCATATAATATTTTTTAAAATTTAATATAAAAAAAGATACATATTTTTTTTATTTGTGTGTAAAAGAAATAAGTTAAAATTAATTAGAATACTTTAATATAAAATTAAAATTCACTAATCACAATAACCAAAATAAGAATTATAATCTGAAGACTTTAAGTATTTAATAAAATATTATAAACAAAATAAATAAATTAAATAAAATACTAAAAATTTCATTGGATAATCTAATCTTAATTTCAAATACTAAAATAAATAAAAAAAAATACAAGTGGTTAGGTCTTAAACAGGCCAAAAGGTTCCTCATAGATTACCTACCCATTTCTATCCTTATTTGCAGGCACACAAAAAGCATAAGTCCAAAGACCAAAATCCCCCCACTAGCCAATTATTTTATTGTATTCCATTATTACAATGGGCTATTTTTTTCTCTATAAATTCCGCCCGATGAATCCATTCAAAACCTCTTCCCCTTCTCATCTATCCTCCTCCTAAAAATTGGTCAAAATCTATCCAATCTCTTTGCATATTCCTTCTTATCATCATCTTCTTCTTCTTCTCTGTTGCCTCTAGAATTGAAAAGTTCTTCTTCCTGCCCATAGTCTTTGACACCCTTTTCCAACCTCTAGATTTTTTCTTCCCTCTATAATTATCTCCTTCACAGAAACCTTATCCCACATATCATCAATTACCTTGTTCCTCTCAAAGTTTGATTCTTTTTCTCTTGAATTGGATTGTTATAATTTTTGTTCATACTTACATGTTATGCAGTTATGAATGATTGAGAGACAGCACAAATGTCTTCTCCAGTGATCTCCGAGATCCTCCTCTCTGGCTTCACCATAAACTCTTCCCTAAGACGCAGGACACACTTGGTGCAATCTTTCTCTGTTGTTTTCCTCCACTGGTTCTACGTTTTCTCATGAACTAAATAAATTAACCTCGTACATAGTATAAACATAGTACGTACCCGTGTTCTTTTTTCAAATTCAATCATTAAACCTAGCTAGCAGATTAGGGTTATTATTGTTCAAATAGCAGACTACTACATGGCTTCTCCTGGTGGAAGTGGAACCTATTCATCTGGTTCCAGTTCTCTTCAAAACTCTGGTTCTGAAGGAGACAGAGACATCATGGAACAGAGGAAGAGGAAGAGAATGTTGTCCAATAGGGAATCGGCTCGTAGATCGAGGATAAGGAAACAGCAGCACCTGGAAGGTCTGAGTGCCCAATTGGATCAGCTTAAAAAGGAGAACGCACAAATCAACACAAACATAAGCATCACGACGCAGATGTACCTCAAGGTGGAAGCTGAGAACGCGATTCTGAGGGCTCAAATGGGGGAACTGAGCAACAGATTGAACTCTCTGAACGAAATGATAAGTTTCATTAACTCCACCAACAGCAACTGCTTGATGATGTTCGATGAGGCACAGGAGACGACCACTCAGTTGTTCAATGATTGTGGCTTCATGGATTATGCTTGGAATGGAATACCAATCATGGCTTCCGCTGACAATGAAATGTTGATCATGTATTGATCTTGAGTTGTAGCACAACACCCACGTCTTCTCTTGTTTTAATTTTTTTTTTTATTGTAATAGTGATGTCTATTGTTTTCAGTTTATGTTATGTTTAGGGTTGTCTTGTCTTGTGCGTATTTCAAGAGGGGGATTCTTTTTTCTTCTCGAAAATGTAAAATATCGACCTTTTATTTTCCAGGTAGTGATTTTCGTTCATTTCCACTCTTTATTTTATTAAATGTCCATTTTATTTTTCAACTTTTAACTTAGTACTATGTTTTACGGATTAAAAGATTTTTTTGAGGAATGTGAGCTTGAAAATATAATATTCCATATTTGTTAAGAATTTTGTAAAACTATATATTTCTAGGCATTGTTTATTCCTAGAAAGTAGTATTATCATGTTTTATTGTACTTTTATTTCTAAAATGAGGGTTGAAAATATGATTCTTGAGATTAAAATATAATATCTTGACAAATACTCCTATATTATTATTACTATTATCATTTAATAAGATAGAGTCGCATTTGATTCGCTCGCTGTTTCGAAATAAGCAAAAATATAAACAAGAGTCACGCTTCCTCTGACTTAATAACATTTCATGTTCGTCTTTAAGCTTGAGATAACAAAAAACAATTAAAAAAATGTTGTTAACAACGTATATAAATTAGTAAGAAATTTATAATTTATAATAATAACAACTAGAACGGGTTCACATTCGCTTGGATGTTAAAAGCGTGTATATTTTTATTGCCAATTGTCACAATTAACAGACAGATGACGTATGTCATATAAACAAAACTTTAGAACCAATCATAACCAGTTAATGTGCAACTTCTTTTGATTAATTGTAAAGGGGGAAACTAATAAAGTCGGTGGATGATTAGATCTTTTAATTTAGGAAAAGAGACTATGATACTTTTCTTATTCTTTTGTTTCGTTTCATATATGATATAATGATACATTTGTACCGCTTCCTAAAATCCAAGTGTTAATTTGTGCATGTGAATATAATATTTGCATTATTGCTGATGCACGCTTTCAATGTTGAAGAGATAAATGGGGAAAGATATAATCATAGAAGTGAGAATTAAATAGTTAATAGTTCAATATCCTCTTAAAGAAATGAAAATGGGAAAGCAATAAATTGGAATTTATTGGAATTTTTTTCCTTCCAAACATTGATGCAGACTATCCATCATTAATTTTGTTGATATGATAATTAATCTTCTAAAAAATTTGACTGTTCATTTTTAATAAAATCTTTTTTTTAATTATATTTTTTTATTCATACAATTGTCTATTTTCAATAAAATCTTTGCTTTTAATCATATTTTTTTATTCATACGATTGAAAGTTGAAATTTTACTTAAAAGATAAAGTCGAAAGTAGACTACTTATATTCTACCTACTTATTTATTATTAGATATTCCTTTTATCTGAACAGAATTATATCATGTATCAGAAAAGGGCCTAATCATGGCCACTCGCGAGTTCATCCTGAATCCAGATAATTCGAAATCACCAAACTATAGCCTGATTGTTTGTGTGATTTTTTTTTAAATTACTTTTGATTACTTATATTTTTTTAATAACTAATAAAGTTGGAAAAAATCCAAAATATAAAAGCAAACAGCTTTAGAGTTTTTCTTAAACTTTATAAAAAATATCATTAAAAATGTTCTTTTTCTTTTTCCAAACTTTACGTGATTACTGGTTAGTTTGAGTCATGATTTGTTTTGTGGGGGGAAAGTCATAATTTATTTTAATTGATCTTAGAGAAGTTCGATGAAAAAAATGAGAATTCTACAATAAAGTCTACCCAGTTATGCACATCATCGATTATTATACCATTTTCTAAAATATAAAAGTTTAGTTGTGCATTAGAATATAATATTCGCATTATTGGTGAAATGGTGATGCATGCCTTCATTGTTTGGAATTTCACTGTTGTACAGAACAAGTGCGAAAAATTAAAATATTCCAAGTGAGAGTTTGAATAGTTAACTCATCATCGTTATAGAAATGAAAATGCGAAGACGGTGTAATTAAGCAGTTCGGACAAATTATGAAGCATGCAGATGAACTCACATCTATATAATTTTAATTTTCTAGAACTGAAATATGTAATGTGTCGTAACTCATAATAAGACCAAATCATGTCTTCACGATCCCAGCATGGACCCAGAAAATCCGAATCCCTTGATTGTATATTTGTATTATTCTCACATTGTTTGTGTTTATAAAATAAAAAATAATTTATAAAGAAAAGGCTAAAAAACAGTTGATATTTTTTCCAGAATTAAAAAAGTAGTCTATGAAAAAAGTAATCTCATTAAAACAATTTTTTCAAAACTTATATGACCAGTTTGAGTCATGATTTTGTAATGAGCAAAAGAAAAGTCATCTTTTCTAATCTTAAAGAAGTTAAAAAAAAATCGTTAAAATTGTACAATAGATTATAAACATTTGTGTCATACATCCTTCCCAGACAAGCTATCAAGTTTCAACGACATAAGCTATTTCAAAACAAACGGCAAGATGTAGATAAGTGTTTAAGGATTATAAATAAATAAACGTGTGATATGATTTAGTCAATTTATTTTTTAAGAAAATAATCACTAATTTTCATCAACATTTAAGGGAGTTTTAAAAATGAATGATTGTTTTTGTTTCTTTTCAAAATTAATGTTAATCAAACATGGGCTAATTACTATATAGAATGACCGAGGTACTGAGGTAGTTATAAGCTTTAAAAGAAAAATTGTCTCGAAAAACCATTCAAACTTTCACACTTTTTTTTTGTTTTGTTTAAATAACCGTGTACTGCAAATTAGTCACTGGTCTTTGAAAAAAAAAAAAACTTTATCCGCCCTTAATAAAACTATCCCAAGATGATAAGCAAATTGCCAATGTTGTAGTTCCTTTTGGAGGAGGGGAAGAGGTATCTATCCTTTTGGAAGAGAAGAAGGGGTATATGCATAAGATATAGATAAAATTGAATTGATTCTTTGAATGGTACAAGTTAAATTAAAATAAAATGATGTCACCTACCATAATGTTTAAGTGTATGTTTGGATTTACGTTCTAACAACTCAAGCATTTGTTCATCTCAATTCATCCAAAGAAAAATTTCTTTCATTTAAATGCATTAGAACGCGTGTAAATGGTTACTCAAGCATAGTCAAAGGCTAGTGTATATGCATAAAAACATCTAAAATTTAATCCTCTACTATTTCTAAATTACACATTTAAAGTTAGAAGTTTCTTGTTAGATATAAATGTCATTTAAGATGGTGATATATTTTTATTCTCAATTTTATTTCCTTCTTATCTCCATCTAAAATAGTAAAAAGGTTTTTTTTTTTAAAAAAAAAAACTCTATTATTTTTTTCTTTCCTTATTTTAAGAATTATTAGTGTACCACTAAGTAAGAAGAGCACTTTCAAAAACAGGTATTCTAGCAGCCCGCTAAATGATTTCCAAACTTGTTAAATCTTCAATAAACCAGGCAAAGTTACAACACTAATAATAAAAAAAAAAAAATTATCCCACTAGATAAAGTTGATCAAAAACCGAATTCTAAGGGCTAAAAGCAGACCGGGTAAAATTAAAAAAAATAAAATATAAGGGCTGCTTTTAGCTTGTTTGTTCAGTATCTCTTTACTCCTTGCTTTCTACTACTAAGCATTGCTTTATTTGTCATTGCCAATATAAAGTTTCAGGATGGCACCATAATCAATGCAGTAAGGTTTCTCTCATTCCCCAATTACAACCCTTGATTCTCACTTATGTAACAACACTTTATGTCACTACACAACTACATTGATTTCTATTACTAAACATTTGCTTTGCCGAGGGCACAAATTAGTGTGGTAGCTGGCATCACTTGTCTTCCCTATCCATTTTTAACACTCTTCAATAATAAATTGAACAACCCTGTAAGATGAACAAGTATGCAGTTGATCTAAAATTTCAACAAAAAAGTTCTTTACAAGCCTCTAATTTATCAGAAATGGAAAAGGGCCCTCTCACTTCAAATTTTTTCTTCCAACATCAATATGTCAACTTTTCACCCGCATATGGCTATATAGCCTCGGTCACCAAAAATTACTGCAAGAACAAGCACCATTAAGAAAGTGGTGGAATCTCGTGTTATCCCTCACAACAATTTTTCTTCCTGTAACTTTTTGACGCTCCACACATTACAATATGACAAAATCCTTCGCACAACCATCTCCGAATCTTCTTCTTCTTCCTCCCTTGTTCATTCCACTAACCTTCAGGTCGCAACGAGAATTATTATTCCAACTCATGCATGGTCAGCAGCATGAGCATGGTGTTTGTTACGTTACGGCCCAGCCAAGCATTAGTGTGGCCTGGATAGAAAGTTGAGGAATGTAGCGACACTCTAAAACTCTCCTGACACATTTTATGTAATTGAAATTTGTAACGACTTATTAATTTTGGTAGGTTTTATTTTTTACTTTATTACTTTTTATTTTGTAAATCAGTGATAAACCTTTTAGAAGTAACTTTGCAAATGGTGATTACTTTTAATAATTCTAGCGTACTTGATATTTTTTATTTTATTATATATATATATATATATATATATATATATATATTTGTATGAGATATTTATGTTTAACTCTTCAACTAATGTTAAATTTAAATTTTTTTATTAATTTTAAAATGTGAAGTCATAAAATAAATAAATTATTTTACATTTATGTTGTAAATAAAAATATATTAGGTTTTATCCTCAATTTGTCGTGTCAACTGTTAAATATTTAACGAAAAGTTTACCGAAGGATTTAATTGCATAATTTCAAAACTTGAAGAACTCAATTGAAACTTCAAGAACCAAATTAGATAATTGTGATACTTAAAGGTCCAAAAGTGAAATTAAGCGATTATCTTTTATCTTTTGTACGTATTTTTTTTTCTTTATCATAATTGTACATTAGCTAATCAATGAGTTGCAATAAAGAGTTTAATTTCTATGCTTTTTTTTGTGAATGTTTTAATTTCTATGCTATTAGTGCAAAAAAGTGCATTTTATAAGAGAATTATCCTCATGTAAAAAACATCAACCGTTAACATTTTGTCAATTTTAGTCGTTGCTCTAAAATCTCAATCACCGTTACAACTTACTAAACTCAAACCTAAACCCAAGACGAATCAGGATTCGTACGTGCAAGAAACATTTCTTCCTATAACTCACCAACATAAAAAAACATGTCTATATAGACATGTTACTTCCAAGCGATTCAGTTCACTTTTAAATGCCCATCTATAATACCGATGTTCATGTCCCCGACTATGAAAGCATGAACTTTTCCCCTCAATGATTGCATCAATCAATGCCCACCATCACGGGATTGGATACTTTTAAGTGAAATAAACCTATCCACCCTTTGATGTAATTTAAGCAACTCACAAAATTTAGTTTGAAATCAGGGGTGGATACACCCACACATTGATCACTTCACTTATTTTTTTACATGAGGATCCAAATCTTAAAAACTCGAATACAAAAAATTTGCAGGACCCAGATTAAGTGCATTCCCCATACTACATACAAATCATATGCTTTTCCCTGCCCTTAATTAAGGATAAATTATTGTTTGAAGAAACAATTGTCTGCAAACTTAATAAATAAATAGCATTAAAATTTCATATGGTACAACTTCATGCTGTCTGATAAGGAAATAAAACCAATACAATAGGCCAAAACTGCAAGAATTGCCCCACAGACAACCCTATATTCTCACGCAATATGGTAAGAAAAAACAATTGAGGAATAGAACGAGAAGCTCCCACGCCACAATTCCCTAACCTCCTCTTTTGGACTCAATCGCACTATTAACACTCATAATATACACATTCTAGAGAAAGTTCCCTTTCCAATCACAATTGACTCTGCATTCTCAAAACTGATATAGAACACCATGCAAGAATGAATGATGGAAACCATCTTATGGCAAAAAGAATGGGTACAAATATAGAGACCACCAAACTGGAAAAAGCTTGTTCCCAAAAAGAGCAAGACACCAACTGCCAAGCCAGATGCTATGAAGAAATGATGGATATGCAGCAAAGCAATGACAACTATGTAGAAAGGATAGATTGCAATGCAAGTTGTTGCTGCGGCTGCAAAGATGACCAAGTAGAAGCGAGTGTAGAGGGTGGTAAAGTTTGCTGGAGCTGTCTGAGTAAATTAACCATACGACCAGCTGTTTGTTCTGTCGCAAGGTCTTTACCAGCACATAAAACCTGCCACAAAAAATGTTTTCCATTAAATAGAGAAATAATATCAAACAAATCCAATATAATTATATATATTACCAAAAAGAAGCATTCACTGAATGCATCCTTGTTTGATGGAACAAAAGACTGCTCATTTTATACACACTCACTAAGGTATTCACGGGACTAATGCATGAGGAAAAAATATCAATTAACTATGTATACATGCACATTGTCAATATAAACACCAAAACAACTACTCAAATGAACTATTTAAATGATTGCATGACATCAGCAAAAATTACAAAAGTTTATAATAAAAGAATCTAATGGCTACAATTACAAACAAATAATTCATTGCTTTCTGGTATATATTCTCCATGCAAATAACTTAGTTGCAATCAATTATGAAATCACATTTTACTCAATCAAAAAAGTGCCAAGACATTTCCCAAATATTCATCTTTCATCATATGACAGGGTGCTACAAACAATTTTTACACTTCCCTGGTCTCCAAAACATACCAAATAGATCAAATTTCCAATAAAATAATTTGAACCTTGGACATTATGGCCTATGTGAAAAACACACTTCATTGTAGGAAATTGCCTAGGTAAACAAGCCGCCATTGAGGAGCTCTATACATTAATGTATTCTTTCTATTCTATTTAGAGAAGTAATCTTATTCTCCTTACTCTTGTATACAGCTTGCTTTCTATTTAAATTCTTTCATCAAAAACAAAAAGTCTACTAATGTTTCTGATTCAACCCTACGACCCAAAAATATTAAGCAGCTTGCTTTCTATTTAAATTCTTTCATAAAAAACAAAAAGTCTACTAATGTTTCTGATTCAACCCTACGACCCAAAAATATTAAGCAAACAACCCTTAATTTTAGGCAATGCAGACAGTCACACAGATTACAAATTGGCAAAGTTGCAACCAAAAACTAACCTCAGCAAACACTGAAACTATTTTTGGAAGGTACTGATTGTTTGGGCCCAACAGCTCACTGTCAGACCTGCAGATTAACAGACAATTAGTACAGAGGAAAAAGATATGCATGACAGCTTGAGCATATCAGAAGATTGAGAAAAGCAGAGTATGGCCCCTAACCTCTCAGCCATTGAACAAAGTTGATCATGCACAACTTTGGCCTCAATCAAATCACCTTTTATTGGCAAACAGTTTAGCCATGCAGGAACTACCTGCAAACATGACAGAACATTACAAAAATATTAACCATCATCTCAACCTAAAAACAACAAATCAGACTCAGAAAGAATTGATCATAATAATGACAAACATAATCAAGAACCAAAACCACAAAAGCAAGTTATAAACGGAAAATATGTACTGACCTGGGCAGAATCAATACTGTCACGATGAAATTGGCAAATTTTTCCCAAAGCGGAAACAGCATTGTCATATGCCATTACATTATCTGAATGAAGAGCATTAGGATGCTGGATCACAGCATTTAACCTCGAAAGAGCCTCTGCAGTAAGCCAACAACAACTTGTTACTCAATATAGTACAGCTTTTTCCTAGTTTGTTAATGGATCAAGCAGTACCTCCAACCAGAGGTTTGAACACAGATCCACCAAACTCTGCACAAACACCGAGACCATACACGGCTGCCTGCAGAAATATGAAGCAATACCAACATCAACAATCAAACAGCTTAAAACTAAACTATCATACCCCAGTGCCCGGAGACTCCTTGCTAAGCAAAGATATGGGGGAGGGTAATTGTATGCATTTCCGGATTCGAACCCATGACCAATCAGTTACCAAGGCACAACTTTACTGCTGTGCCAGGGCTTGCCCTCTAACAATCAAACAGCTTATGCAATAAAAATGGTATTCAAAATGTCAACAAACAGAGGGTGCCTAATGCTTACCTGTCTGACATCAGGAGTCTCATCATTACAAGCCTCCAACAGGAATGGGAGATAGGTATCATAATACCTGCTCAATTGGTATATAAAAGAATGAAGTTGATAAAATGCCTTCAAAATTATCACTGCACAAAAAAATGGTAACCTAGAAAAACAAAGAGTGCTTACTTAACAGCAGCTTCACGACACTGCTCTGCAACATCATCAAAAATACAAATTGCAATTCTTCTCTCTTCTGGAGTCTTGTCCCTTCCCTATATCCAAAACATTAAACTAAGTCAAAACAATGACGTACATGTTTTAGGTGTGTTTGGTACAACATCAGAGAGCCAAAAAGTGTATCTGATACGTGAAAACCAGAAGCTCTAAATACTAGCTTATATGTTGGACACGAGTATCAACGTCTGCACTATGGTCTAAACTAATATGCATTAGTTCTTTGAAAATTGAGTTTAAAACTAATCAGCAGGCACAACCTGTAAGAAATCTGCTGACAACATAATATAGACCACTCAATTTGCAGAACAGAACATGGTTAAAGTCAATCTCAGAGCTTAAACATGGTAGAATGATACATTTCATCGGAAAAAAAAATCTCGCAAGCTAATGTGCTTTGGAGAATGAAAATGGATGTGAGCACCAAGTTGACAAGTGTAATAAAATAGTGTAAACTGGTAAGATGATGATAGATGTGAAGATCAGAATTAAAAGTCAAATATAGATCTATGCAAGTACGTGGTTTGCAAGTTTATCTCTAAATGACTAAATCTATACTTAATGTTGCACGCAACCACCACTCACAATCTCAGAAAAATTAAAGATTCATCTTTGAATTGAGCTAAAACCTTTACTGGCATAACTTTAACAGAGTAAACTTTCACACTTTTGAAAAGGCCCGAGTTCAAAATTAGCAATACTGCACAGATTCTACATTTTGAAATCATATTTCAATTTACTAGCTAAACTGAGAAAACAGAAAATTTTAGACATAATTACACCAAAACAAAATACAAAAGATAACGCTTAAAGGCCAGCTGAATGAATAAATGGAAATAGAAAAACTAATTAATAATAGAATTGCTAGCTTTCTCAAAGAACATACCCACATAGGTGTCAGATATGATGATAGTTCATCAAAGAAAGGCAAGAAGGAGGCTTTGAAGGTTTTGATCAAAGTTCCCAATATCTCACCCACCTGGGACAATGTATACATACATTAGAAGGAAGACCAGGAAACTGATCAACATAAACTTAAAAATACAAAGATAGTAGTCCAGTACTTAAGATGTTTTAAATTATTTTTAGATTAAACAACTAACTTGATCAAAAACTTCCTCCTCTTGTTCATTTTCCTCTTTAATCAGTTCCCCCTCTTCAGCATCAAAATCTTCAGCTCGGGTCCTCTCTGCTCTCTCTCGTTTTCTACTTGAACTAGCTGTGATCACCTGTTTTATCTCATCCACGATGGATCTGACCTGGCTTTCATCCAAAAGCATCCCAGAGATCTAAAAGAGGAAACAAAAAAGATTGGAACACATCCAAAACATATCTATAGTGCACCATAGGCACTCAAGGGAAAGATATAAAAGACAGAAAAAAAACAAGAAAAGGGTCGATCATTACCCAAGCATCACAGGAACAACTACTAAACACTCATGCACAATAAAAAAAAGCACACATTGGGAAATTGAAGAATATAAACCACAACCAAGCCTTCTCTGTTAATTATATATAAACCATTGACCTCTAAATCTTAAATAGTTTTGCCTATAATATTTCTCAGTCGCACTCTAGCTCCAGTGGTAGGACTAATTGACATCTTACCAGGATCTCCTTACTAGGGCCTCCTAGAGAAATTATATAAGGTGACATCATAAAAGGCTGTGCCAAAGTAAATGAACATATGCAGTCACCTTCACAGGAAGGCACACCAATTTTTTGCATGGCATACCTCACTCTAATACTGCAAAATCTGCATCTACATTAGTATAAAGTAATATGCACCCAGTGTCAACTTTAATGAGGCAGGCAGTTGTTAAGTGCAAAAGACAAATTTCGTAATTAAGTCAACTAAATAATAATTTAAATCCTCAACATGCCAATCATGAAAAAGCAAATAATTAAACTGTAAAATTTAGTTTTTATTTGCCAATTGATCACAAAACCTAGCAGGGATAGGCATCAGTTAGAAGAATAAATAATAGCAGTTCCAGTGAGGCTCTTGATTGAATTGAATTCTAATAATGATAAGCATCAAACTTCAAATTATAAGATATAACATCAACTATGCCAAGGTATATTCAACACTCATGGCTCTATATAATAAAGAATAGAGATTTATTCAGAAAAAAAAAGAGAAAATATATAACAATGTTATCTCATGATCCAAACCTGTAAGCATTCATTTAATGAATCCAACATGCTTGCACAGATCTCAGTGTCAGGTTCCTGCAAGTAAACAAAAATGGGAAAATCTCAGCAAAAAAATACCAAGGGCCATTGACAAGTCAGGCAACATTCACCACGAGCATCACCTAGAGTAATCTTAGTCCTCAAACCCATGGCAGAACCAGGTCTCCTAAACTAACAAAAAAGAACATGCTGCACTCACAAAGGATTGCTTTGGTTTTTATGAATATTCAGAACTCGAAATATTTTCAGGACAATTTCAAATCAAAAATAAAAATATTCACTTCCAAAATCCAAATATAGAAACTCCATAACACAACTAGGAATGGATAAACTTGAATATCAATTTACCTTGTGCAATGCTTCCACCAGAGCTGGGATGATACTGTCAGTCAAAAATTTCAAATAGGTAACATCCCGACCACGAGATTGCCCCTTTTCTATAGCTAATTTTGCAGATCGTAATAGCTCCGGCATTGCTATAGCAATATTGGAAATGATAAACATTCAAACAGATAGGGTAATGATATAAAGCACATTTACTGTGCAAGGAAAAATCACCAACCAAAAAAAGATGCAAAGCAACAATAATTTTTCATACCTGAAACAGCTGCTTTTCTAACCTCCTCGTGGAAATAAAATTTAAGGAGTGGAACTAAAGTTCCAGCAACCTGCATTGCATACAAATTATTAACAAGGAAAAATATGTAAAGAAACACTTAAACAAGCATTAATAAGTAAAGGGATTCAATCAAGGCCTAAGTCTAACCTGATCAATCCATGGAAAGAATCCTTCCTTCAGCTCATCAGCATAGCAACAAAGCATGTTACATGCTGTAGCTTTTTCCTCTAGAACACTAGTCTTGATTCCAATTCGTTTGTCCCCAAGAGTAATAGTCTCCATACTACAATGGATAAATAAAACTTAATTATATTTGTCCCGCCTAAACAAAAAATGTTTTTATGTGTGCTTCTAATTCTCCATAAGAATGAAATCATTATTAGTAAATAAGAATGTGTGTTAGGGTTTTGTGTGTGCGCAATTACACATGAATGGATGTCATAATATAAAGATAAGTAAAGCAATAAATGCACCTTAACTCCTAAGGCTTAAAGTCACTATTAGTGAACATGCAAGACCAAAATGACGAGATGTGTGATAAAAGCGATACATTATGCATTCATAATTTGGTAATTGTTTAAATTTTTTACGTAGAAAAGGGATTAAAGTTGAGACCTTTCGTCATCAGAATCTTCAATCTCATTGTCTGAATCTGCTGATGTAATGGTTACATCAGGCTTAAGTGAAGCAGATTGAAGCAGTGGAGGCATGACAAACTCCATGTAAGGAAGAAAATCTTGTCCCAGACATTTGCAGAGTCTAGCCCATGCCTGTAACAAATTAAAGTTGTTAGACTAAAACATATACCAATTGGCACTTTATGCATATGATGTAAATAATATATAAAAAGCATACCTGTAGCATGTAACTTGTTGTTGGATCATCTGTCTCCATTTGAGATACTTGAAGGGACATAAGAACTTCCATAACCTAGTGAAGAACCAGCACACATAGAATATTAAAATCATAAGAGACATAGCTAACCAGAGAGAGAGAGAGAGAAAGAAGTGCTTAACAGAGATGCAGGGCAGTTAACTTCCTATTTTCCTGTTCTAGACCGACTATTTTTCCAAATGATGATAAAGTGGTATAAAAGGTGAACATATAAAACAAAACCATACATAATATATTCTTGTTTGACAAAGTATAAAAACAAACAAGAAACACCTACCTGCTTCGCATCAGCCCTAAACTTCTCCTTCCCAACAGCCATTCCAACTAAACTTATACACTCCATGGACTTAGCACGAAGCATACGGTTAGATTTGTCAGTTGCATTAACCAATATAGCCTTCAGGTATGGCATTACAGCATCATAATATTTTTGGAAGTGTTCCTAAGAAAGACCATAATAATTAAATGAGTGATCAAAAGAAAATAAATTATAAATGTTGATTGAACAAAGAAGTTAACAAAATACCTGAGAAGAATCAGCAACTGATGCCAAAGCAGTTAAGGCACCTTCTTGCACCATCTGCTTACCATTCTGAAAAATGTATAGAATATCCAAAATTAAGTGAAGGAATAATTACGATAATTTAGCAAAATGACCATAATAACATTATTCTTGAGAATAATTCTCTATAAATATACCTGAAGAAGTACAAGTAGTTTGCTAACTATCCCATCCAAGTATGGCGTTAAGATATCAGGTGTGCAGTTCTCGCTGAAGTTGAGAACTGCTGAAGCAGCATGTGCCTGTGTAGACAATATTTTGAGAATAATTACACCAGATAGCTTATTTAATTAAAATAGCAAGACGACTTCAATTATAAATCATAATGACTATAAAGAATAGAAGAAAAAATGAAACACACTTCATAAAATTGAAGTATATCACAATGCTTCACATTTGTATAATAAAGTAACATTGCAGTTACTGTTTGCATTGTATTTTAAATAATTGGCGTCTTTAATGAGATGCAAAGTTCATTAAAAGAATCACAAGACTTTCAATCCATGTTCAAGAATAAAGAATATCACGTCAATAAAAGGGCAGCTAACCTGCACACGAGGGTTCTGAAAATCATCCATGGCACCAGCTAGTGCTGGCAACACTCCTTGATGATATTTAACTTGCAAATCAGGACCCAAATCAGTAGACAGCTGGCCAATTGCATTAATAGCTGCCCATCTTACACGGGGGTGTTGGTCAGGGAAGGAGTTCAGGACCATAGCCACCACTTGCTCCAAATTCTTTATCATGACCTGCAGCAAGTAAAAGTTGGTAGAAAGTCAAAATCACAAGTGGCACACACAAGTTATTGCCCAACAAGAAACAATCAATCACAATCAAATCAACTATAACTAACACAAATATTCTAACTGCCATTTACTTGTATAAAAGCAAAAATCCCACAAGAATAGTAGACATCTCCGATCAATACAATACCTTTGAACAGCCCTCAGCAATCTGAGCAAGTGCAATAAGTGCAGCATGCCGTTTCTGCCATTCTGGAGCAGCCAAGTAAGCAGGCAACTGTTCGGACGCAACAGGAACAATGGTGTTTCCACCCAAAGATATAGAGAGTCTATCCAAGCACTCTTGTCCCACGCTATAATTACTGGTTTCACCAGCATCCTCATCCTCTGTCTCAGCACTGTGCCACGCAGGATCATCCTCAATATCAAGAAGCATCTTCATGAGTATCGCAAACAACCTACTAATAAACTGCGGCAACTTCCTCATCATCCCGGGGGCGCGCTCCCTCGCCTCCGCGAGAGTAATCACAAACTCAATCGCCAAATGCCGAGTCCCTTCCTCAAGGGATTCAGCCTCGGCAATCTGCAACATGGCGCCAACGACATCCACAAGCTGGCGCCGGAGAAAACGAGGCTCAGTCCCGGCGAGCTCGATGAGAAGCTCGAGCGCCTCCTGGGCGGTGGCCTCCTGGCCGGAATTAAGCGCCTCGGTCAACGTCCGCATCATTGCGGGCAGCAGGTCCTGGAACCGGTCGCGATCGGCGGAACCGGACAAACACTGGATGAAATTGATAACGGCGTTAAGCGCCGCAATTCGGACGTCAGGGTTAACGGAAGCGTTCGTAAGACACTGCAGGAAAATATCGTGGAGGTGCTTGATGTGAGGAGTGAGGGAATCGCCGATGTACTGCGACAACTGCGCGAAGATTAAAAACGCGGATTCCTGAAGCTTAGGGGAATCGGAGGAAACACACTGGAACATGAAAGGAAGAAGCTCCGGCCAGGCGTTGTCGGGTAAAATACCGGAGGCGAGTTCGGAGATGGTGTCGCAGAGCTTCTTGGAGATGGATTTGATGTTCTCCTTTTGAATCGAGGAGAGAAGGAGCGATTTGAGGGAAGACTGCGTGTGAGGGGAGAGGCGCGGCCAGAGGTAGGAGTCGTCGCGCGTGAGCTGTTTCCGGAGGAGGATGGCGGACATGGCACGCGCCTCCTCGTGCGGCGAGGAGTGGAGGAGGTGCGCGAGCTTCAAGGAGAGGCTATCGGGATCGGTTTGCTTGCAGAGGTTAAACAGGGCCTCCGCGTGGGAGCGTTGCTCGTTGGAGGAGGACATGAGGTGCGAGATCAACGTCTCGAAGGGGGAGGGATCCGCGCCGAGGATGGCGGCGACTTGCGATTGCTGCACCTCGGAATCCATGGCGGCCACGATAAAGAAGAAGAAGAAGAAGAGAGAGGGATGACAAGTGAGCACGCGCGCGGGTTAGGGTTTTTGATTTATGATGATGTGATTAGAGAGACTAGACTCGCGGAAAACTCTTCTCTCGAGAGAGGTGTGAGTTTTGTGTGTCGTTTTATATACGGTTGCGGAGTGAGGGAGTGTTGTGTTGTGGTTTACTGTCATAATATCAGTGGGAAAAGGGTTAGGTTACCGTGCACCGCGAGTGGGGCTAATTAGAGCAACCACATGATTTTTATTAGCTGTGTTTTGTTTTTTAGGTCATGCTTCATCATTAGCCTACGCTTTGGGGATCAATTTAAAACTCTTTTTAGTTAATTAATTAATGGAATTATTTTGAGGATTAATGTAGCTTTTAAGTATTTTTTATTTTAAATTTTGTACGAAATTCTTTTTTGAATAATAAAATGGTGAGAAATATAAAAATACGTACCAGTAAACTATCCAGCATGTGACAAAAAAAAAAAAAATAGTAAATCATCCAGCATACAAGTATCTTATCTCGTTCTACCGGATATGCTATATAAGAGACCCAGTCAGTACTTGTGATAAGATAGTGAACAAGTCTACAATTCCAAATCTACAAAAAACATTCTCAACCTTCATCTAATTCAATCCTGTTCTTACTATAAGTGGATGTTTAAATTATTATTTTTTATGTTTTTGAGTTTGTTCCTACCCTGCATTCACACTATTATTTTGAATGAAACCATATAAGCATTTTTATGTGAGAAATATTATTTTTTTATAAAATAATCGAACTAATTTATATTTTTATAAATTTTAAAATTAATTTAATAATATTTTGGAATTAATTTACTAATTTATTACAGCAGCAACGACAACAAACCTAATTGAATGAGTTTATTGGAATTTTAAAATTTTATTTCAATAAATGCTATAAAAAATAAATAATTTCAATAAGAAAAATTAAGGTTAGAAGTTGTCTATCCAAAACATCAAAATGTGTAATCTGACTCTTCACCGGATCAAGCTTAGGTTCACGGGGATTAATCTTATCATATCATATATCCTTAATTAATTCCCAAAGGTAAGATACAATCATGTGACAAGAAAGCATGGCTAGATAAGGGCATAAATATGAATTATAAAAAAAATAGAACGATTTTTAATTTTAATTGAATGTATATTATTTTAAGATTCTAATTATTTTAAAAAGCTGAAACAAATACATAAAAAACTAAAAAAATATATTATTTTTTAAAAGAATAAGTGATTATTTTATAAAACAATGTGACACTAACAATATAAAAAGTTTTAATAAATTATAGTAATTACTCACGAGGGTTTTATGAAATTACATGATTTCTTTTTGTTTTTCATTCCTACGTTATTTTCTTAATTCATTGAAAAATATACACTGATATTTCTGTGTACATTACACTAAGGAGATATTTTGGTAGACAAAAGTTTTTACTTTTCCGGTAATCTTAAATTAGGAAACTAATATTCCCACCTTTAATATGCAATTAATAAAAAAAAAGTCAAGAAATTATGACTCTTGAGCATCAATGTTAGTTTATCTTCTCGCAGAAACATTCTCAAGGAGGGACTAACAATTCAAATTTTTGAGTGAAAAAAAAAAGTTTTAATGTAATTTACATAAATTTTTAATTTTCAAAAAACATATTTAGACTAATCAAACGTATTTTACAAATTAAAATAATTATGATTTTCAAGAATTCATTTTCCCAATAATCATGATTCTTAAATATGAAAAAAAATTATTCCCGATCAAGCATCCTTTAATTTTCCTTAATTGTTTAAAAAAAACATCACGAGGGTTATTATAAATGTTAAAAAAACCAAGAGAGTTTGTGTTATTGTGTGAAACTTTAGGAATAATTAGAATATTTCACTCAAAAAGTTTTTACATCGATCAACAAAAATTTACATTAGGGGTCATTTTTAGGATAATAATATAAAATTTAACAAAAACTACCTTAAATTACAGTTTATGAGTAGTTAGCTATGTGAAAATCATCTATACTATTAGTACATATATTATTTACTCTAATTTATATATTAAAAATATTTATTTACTTATTATGAACTCTAATGATAATATAATTTATATCTTAAAAGTATTTATTTATTAAAAATTAAATTATATAAAATTAATATTTATTTGTGTAACATATAAAATAAAATTCTGTTTTTTTATATTAAAAAAAAAGAAAGGAAAGGGGTCGGAGCCCACTCTCACCCTCACCCCACTTCCGCCAGCCTTTTTTAAAGTCTAAAAAGTAATACTTGTAAAAATGTTAAAGACAGTGTTTTTGTAAATAGTATGATTACTCAGGGTAAAATATTTTTTTAAATATTAAGAAGGTATATTTTTTCCTTAAACAATTTGAATGACTATCATCTTGATGTTTTAAGAGAAATTACCGTTAAATAAGAAACACGAAGTGGAATCTATACAAACAAGCGCGAGAGTTACAGTCCAATACATGCTACTCCTTGCAACCTTTTCATCGGCATAATTTGTTCCAAGAGATGGTTAATCACAATAATTGTTGTGTTTAATAATTGAGGTTTTGGGTCACAAAGACTTTTCAGTTTTCCCTTCGTCTTTTATCTTTTCCCTTTATTTCGGGTCGTAGGGTCTTTCTTTTCTTTTTCTTCTTTTTTTTTTGACCCAGGGTCTTTTCAAACCAAGATACGTGGGTACATACGAAATTTCTGAATAATTAGAGTTATTTTTTTAAAAAAATTTGGGGTCCAAACTTTTACGCCGTTGGACAAACAAAAATAAATTTTCTTTGATACAAAAACATTATTTTTCACCTGCTTTCTTAAAATAAACCATATAACATATTATTTTATTTATATTTTATTTCTCTTTTTTAAAATTATCTTTTTTTCTATTTCTTATTTATTGAATTTCTCTTTTCTAAACCAAATAATTGCTGACTTTTTACTTGTTTCACTCGTTTGGCTGCCCATTTATGTTATCCTTTTCAGGCCAGGTTTTTTTATTTTTCCAAATGAAAGAAAGATAATAATAATAATAATAAATAAAATAATTCAACTTATGTTATCTTTAAGTGACTAAGTGCGTGTTTTCAAAATTAATTTTGGATCAATATAATTTTATAGATTCAATTTTAAGTAAATGTAAATTCGAAATAACATAATTTTTGTTTGGACAATAAGTATTAAAAAAATTGATTTATGTACAATTATTAATAAAGATAATTTCTCTTTAGTGTACGCAACGTTTTAGATGCTTTTATCCCTCGGATATATTGCAACCCTCTTATTCTCCCTCAACTGCTGCAGTAAGTTAAAGGATAAAAAGAGAAAAAATGTACACAAAAATTTCTTTCTCATTTGGCGCATTTCCTTTTTTAATCCTTGCTTTCTTTTTTCTCCATCGTGAGTGCTTTCATCGACATGCACATTCCTTCTCTTCGATTCTCATTCCTTCTTCTCCTTATTTTAATTTTAACGAAATAGAATTATATAGACACATAGGCATCAAAACACTTATGTTTCCACTAATACAAAGAAAGAATATTGTTTGGAAACTTAACATCAAAATTGATTTTGAGTATGTAAATAGGTTTTAGTTCATCTCCTTATTTATATATTTGTTTATGTGAACATTTTTTGTATAATAATTAATTAATTATATCCCGTGAGCAATAATTCAACGTAGAATTACGGCCAAAAATAAAAAAACAAAACATTTAATAACTAAATTACTAATTTGGGACTTGGTGGTGAAAAAGTTAAATTACTAAAAAGTTTTAAAAGTAACTTAAAAATATTATGACTAGTAGTAATTGTCGCAAGTCCTATTTTAAAGGTAATCGTGCGCTATCTTCACCGGCACCAACTGCATTTTCTGTTATGTTTTTCTTTAAAAAATCGTTCTTATGAAGGTCGTTGTAAGTGAACGCAAGAGTGAGGGTAACAGGATTATGGTTCGGTCTGGGTTAAAAGGAAAGGGTAAAAGTGAGAAGATAACACACCAGCAAAATAAAATCAATTTGGCTTATGCAGAAGCAACTCCTAGTAGCATCAAGTGGAACTTGCGTTCCCTTCTTTGACTCATGTTTGAAATTTGCACCAAAACAGCTAAAAAATGGTAAAGTTGCTTTTATCTTGGCTAGGACTCACGTTTGACAGTTCCAAACGTCAAAGCAAAATAGAAGTATAAAAATATCAGACAGACCATAAAAAATGGATAGCCCAATTTATTAGTTTCGAAAGTGAGGAAATTGCTATTTTCACTCCCCTTATTACTAATACATTCTCCTTTGTTATTTTGTTTTACCAAAATACCTTGTGTTCTAGAAACTAATATTGTAAACGGGGGTTTGCTTAGGCGAGAGGACCGTTAGAAACCATCATGCCTTCATATCTTCGTAGAAGACGTGTGGAAACATATATTTATTAATGTGTTTTATTTAAAATAGTAATTAGAAAGTAAAACAAGGAAAAGGGAAAGAATCCAAAACAGGTTTTTGTATGATGTGAATCTTTTAACGGATATTTAAAATAATTAGGTCTTGACATGTTCATATCATTGTGTCTTACTTTGATAAATCAATATTTTATATTCTCCTACTAGCCTGCTCCAATTCCATTGTCAGTGGTAATGTAATATGTAGGTTTCAATTTGGGACTTATAATTCATATTTGGGAATTAGTTGAAATGCCAATAAGGATTTATTCTAATCAGGTGTATGACATAACAATTTACGTTATCTGTTGGAAGCAAAACAGGATTTTGAGGAATATGTTTTGTTAGGGTACAATATGACTTTCAGGATTTTTTTCTTTTTTGGTAAAATATAGAGGGGTCAATATAAGAGGTGTTACTGGATAGAGTAACTACTCTGTCAAGTATTGCTTGCGAGTCATTTTTAGGAGATTTGATATGGTAATCCGGATGTTGTAGATAGCATACAAACTGGTAGTATTATTTGTTATCATCTACTGTTTTCGGGTAGAGTATTTTGGCACTTGTTGTGACAAAAGCTATGTCAATATATATATATATATATATATATATATATATATATATATTTGTTGGAAAAAAAAAAGAAGAAGAGTAGAGTGAGCATACATGTGTATAGATATTTCCAAACTAACATGTATATAAACATTTTCCTATGGTTCATGACGAGGGACGAATCCACTTGTTACACATTAGGCAATCGCCCCCACTATTTTTTATTATTAATGCAATGTATATATATGGTTATAAGTTACTCCATAGTTTGAAATTTAGTAAAAAAAAAAAAAAAAAGTAATCTATAATATAGATATTGTCCTCACAAAATTTGTGTACATGAATATTGCTCCCACAAAATAAAATTTCTGGATCCATCATTATTTATGATTGTTTTGCATTCATTATGTTGCCATGTCAATTTAGCAGAATCAGATACCTAGAGGGAGGAAGCATATGGGATAAGGGGAGTGTATTAGTTTCCAGAATTCAGGATACTGGGGTGAATTTACATTAAAATCAAACTAAAGGTGAATCAAGTTGAGAAAGTATTATCTAGTTCTAAAAATCGAAGCATATATATTTTTAAAATCACAATTTAAAATTGATTGTATTCAATTGGGATTTTAAAGAATTTTAAAATACTTTTTTATGAAAAAAAAATCTTTTGGTATTTAATCAAGATTTTAAAATATTAAAAATAAATTATGGTATTCAACGAAGACAATCATAATTTTTTTAGAAGATAATAAAATTTAGCGATATTCTACTGAGACTTTTTATAACTTAAAAAAAAAAACTCATTTGATATTTAAAATCATACAAATATAATGGATTGTCTTGTTGGTTGGATTTTGTGAGACTTTATAGTTGTACCTATGATACCAAACCCATCAAAAAATCTCACACAACATGAGACTTTTCTTTTCCATCTTGGACTTTTCTTCTTTTTTTTCCATTAGATTGTCGGTGGGAGTTGTCACCGCCAACAACACACATCAGCGTTCATGATGGTGGTTACAAAACAATATCTTAATTGACAGTGGTCATGACTGTGTGATCAGACAAAACAATGTTGGGATCGCATTTGCCTAAACTCACGCTCACTTTGAGTGTGGTGCTGCTGCGACAATCCATTATGTATTGAGCATCGTTACTCTGACCGCCATGACTATTCATACTCCGATGATCGTCAGCAAAGGGAAAGAGTAGTTGGGGCCTTGGAGGAGAAGTGGGGTTAGGGAGAAACCACGAACGGGAATCCATAAATCTATTATCATTGTTTTTGAAATAAAGTGAAATCTATCTTGAAAAGAAAAAAATCAACTCATAATCATTTTAGTCAAACAAATTTTTGTTTTGAAATTGCATTTTATAATTAAAAACTAAAAATTGACAACCAACTCAAATGAGACCTTAGTTTTGAAACTTTAAACATAAATTCTATCCCTTGAGAAGTAATTTTTTTTAGGAATAAAATATATTTTCTCCTTTTAAAATCAGATACTACAATTAGAAATCAAATATATAATAAAATAAAGATTTTTTTAATAAAATCAATTATTTTAATAAACATTTTAATAAATTCAGATACTAAGTTTCAGGTGAGTTTGTTTAAATTTATTCTAAAAAAATTATTTAATAAAATAGAGAATTTATTTTAATAAAATCAAATAGTGTGTTTGTGGATGGATTTGTTTAAATTTAGAAATTATATATGCTTATTTTATAAATATCTAGAAGTGGCTGGTTGAACTAGTTACGAAGCAGCAAATATATATACTCACACTCTGGTTCATCACTCATAAACCGTGCCAACATTGAAACCGCGATTGAACAGCTTCCGGTTCTCGGCGAACGGGAGAGTAGCTGCCTAGCTGCAGGAATCGATTAGTGATTGTGAAGATGCGGAGAGACAACGGTGATAGCTAAGAAGGTATTTAGTTACCGTTGCATATTCTACTCTATCATTTTCCTCTTCGTTCATAACACAATCAGGTTAATGAATGAATTATTCTCCTACGTTCGAAGCAGAGGACATGCTTAATAGGTTAAACAGACGCTTCTTTTGCACCGTTGCTCCACGCCCTTGGCTTTTTGTGGGGCTGGGCAACCCTGGCGAGAAGTTCAAAGGAACCAGACACAATGTACCTTTCCTTTTACTTCTGCTTCTGCTTCTGTTTGCAGTTTGTTCCAAGTTTTAGTTATCAACATCAAATTGCATAGAAAGTGTTCTGTAGTGTAGGGGGGGCATAGTTAGTTTTGAATTAGCAATTTTGTGGTGAAATATGAAAATATTTATTTATTTATTTTTGGTCTGAGTCAGGTTGGCTTTGAGATGATTGATGCATTTGCTGAGTCACAGGGGATTCCTATGGACACTGTCCATTCCAAAGCCATTTCTGGAAAAGGTTTGTCTGCTGCTCTCTGTTTCTCTTTTGATGTTTCTTGTAATTCATGAATTTTATTAGGCAAGGTGGTGGTTTGTTACAGGTTTTGTTGGTGAAGTTCCTGTTTTTCTTGCAAAGCCTCAAACTTACATGAATCTCAGTGGTGAATCAGTAAGGAATTAAGATGTGCTGCCTTTTCTTTTTTCTCTCAACCATCTAGATATTTTGCTTTAGTTTCTACAAGTTGTGCCATCTAGATACGTTTTGGTCATTTTGAAGAATTGTAGTCACCTTAGTGTGTTTTGGGGTTATTTTAGTATTAGATTTTCGTTTTTGTTGCAGGTGTTTTTGTGCATGTGTCGCGGTGATTTTCGGATATCAAGCTATTGATTAGCATTGACTCGCAATTTAAGATCACCACCGATCTTTTATTTTTCCGAAGAAAAGGGAGAAAGCTCGAAAAAACCCTATTTTTGAGAGATCAAAGGTCCGGGGGTTGGTTACGCAAAGGGAAGGTACTAGCACCCTAAACGTCTATAGTACTCTATAGGAACCTCTTGCTTATTTTATCTTTATGCTAAATTAATTATTTATTTTGAAATAAATGCTCAAGTGTGAAAAGATTAAAGAGATAGGTTCGAGGGAAAGGAAAAGAAATGTTTTTGTTATTTTTATTGATTTGGAAAGACAAAGTCTTTTGCCTACATACCCGAATGGGATCAAAATCATGTAGTTCGGGGTAGAAAGTCGAGTGGTTGGTTTTGATTGATTTTAAAGTTCGAAAAAAAAGAAGAGTTTAGGCTAGGTAAGAGGCCGAAAAGGCATAGAAGAAATAAAAGAAGTGAGTTCGATTGATTTTAAATTAGAAAAAAAATGTTTTGATTGATTAAAGATTGATTAAAGATTTGATAAAGAAAGAAAAAGATTGACCCCTTTTTTTGAAATTTTGATTATGGAAAGTTTTTGGTTTTTGACTTTTCTCTCTTTTTTTTTTTTTTTTTTTTTTTTTTTGATCTGTAAAGATAAGTCTAAACGCGCCGGATCTCTTAAAATGACGTTGGATCAAGTGAGGGCCCTTTTCCTCGGATACGGTTCAAATCACATGATCGTCCTCGGTGGAAAACATAAAAATAAATGTGAGTGTCGGTGCAGATTCTCATTTTTTTATTTTTATTTACATTGGACCTAGATACATTCTAATTGACAATAATAAATAAAAATTTCAAATGCATTAAAATAAATATGCTAGAAAAAATAATAAAATGCATGAAATACAAAACAATAAATACATATGGTGCATAAAATAAATAAAGAAAATAAAATGCAAGACATAAAAATAAATATAATGCTGGAAATAATATAAAAGAAAATAAAAATGCAAGACATAAAATAAACATGATGCTAAAAAAAAAAAAAAAAAAAAAATGCAAGACATAAAAATAAATATAATGCTGGAAATAAAATAAAAGAAAATAAAAATGCAAGACATAAAATAAACATGATGCTAAAAATAAATAAAAAAATGCAAGACATAAAGTAAATATGATGCATAAAATAAAAATAAACAAAATAAAAATGCAAGACAAAAAAATAAATATGATACTGGAAAATAAAATGCAAGACGTAAAATAGATATGGTGCTGGAAAATAAATAAAGAAAATAAAAAATGCAAGGGCATAAAGTAAATATGATGCATAAAAAAGTAATAAAAAAAGAATAGAGAAGAAAAGGGGGTGCAGAAAGTAAAATACTAGAAGGAACAGAAAAAAGGAAATGGGCTCAAAATAAAAAGTGGGCTTAACAGATCAAATCTGAATCGTCAGATTGATCGAAGCGTCCAGATTTGATCATGGGGAGACACAGTCTTAGCCATTAGATCTTAATCAAACGTCACAAGAGAAGAAGAACAAAGCAAAAACCAAGAGGTGAGACGCATCTGATCAAAACAGGGGATAACATTGGCCGTTAGATCTAGGATCTAACGGTTCAACCCTGATGGTCCATGGGGACACAGAGATCCGCGTGCACCATAGTATTGGTCATGGCAGCAGTATAAATTAGAAAAAAACACAAAAAAAACATAAATCCAACCTCTTTCTCTCTCTAAAAAAAAAAAAACGCTCAAAAGCTCTCTTCTCTCTCTAACACCCAACGCCGGAAGCTGTTTACCGGCGCAGTGGCTGGCCGGCCATGGGTGGCGGCGCCGCCGCGTCGGAAACAGAGTCTCCTCCTTTTTAAAAAAAAACTACATGTTTTGAATTCCTTTTTTCCTCTAGTTCTCAAATCCACTGTTATTTTTTGAAAACCAACACTGATAAAGCCTAGATCTAGCCTTGAATCTTAGAAAAAAGGTGAACTACCTTTGTCCTTATGTTATCGTTTAAGCTTCAGAAAACGGTTACAGCTTGGGTTGTGTGGGTGTGGGTGTTTGACGCAGTGCTTGTGGTTGGTGGTGTTTGGTGTAGGTTTTAGGCCGCGTGAGTGAGTGGGTTACTGTGTCTGCGTGGGTTTCTGTTCTCACGTTTCGATTTCTAGGGAAGGAAATGAATAGTATGAGCAAGATGATTTTGGTTTTTTTTTTTTGTGTTGGTGGTTCACGGAGGGGGAGGGTGGCGCTGAGTGGTGGCTCTGATGTAGGCTTTAGGCCGCGTGAGTGAGTGGGTTACTGTGTCTGCGTGGGTTTCTGTTCTCACGTTTCGATTTCTAGGGAAGGAAATGAATAGTATGAGCAAGATGATTTTGGTTTTTTTTTTGTGTTGGTGGTTCACGGAGGGGGAGGGTGGCGCTGAGTGGTGGCTCTGATGTAGGCTTTAGGCCGCGTGAGTGAGTGGGTTACTGTGTTTGCGTGTTGGTGGTTCGCGGTGGCTGTGTTGGCTCGGCCGATGGCTGGGCTCGGCCGATGGTGGTGGTTCACGGAGGGGGAGAGTGGCGGTTCCGATGTAGGCTTGGACGATGGTATGCTGACTGTTCGTATTCCCCTCTCTCTCTCTCTCCCTGACATGCACAGTAATTAATGCAGCCTTTAAAGGACATAATTAGGGTAAAAAACGAAGAGCCCCTCTGGGCCTGGACCAAAAAAAGAGACAGAAAAGAAGAAAAAGGAAAAAAAAGGAAAGGAAAAAAAAACAAAATATAAAACAGCAAAAATAAAATAAAATAAAATAAAAATAAAATAAAAAACGAAAAAAGGATACTAATAAAGATATTAATAAAAAACGGAAATAATAAAAACACTTAATAAAAGGAAAAGAAAAAAGAAAAAAAAAAAAAAAAAAAAAAAAAGAAGAAAATAATAACTAAAAAAATAATAATAATAATAATAATAAAAAAGGTAAATAAATAAATAAAAAAAGGGACGTCTTCAAAACAAAAATGAGGTATTTTAAAATACCTCCCTGCCGAAATTTCATCTGAAATGATGGAAATTTCCGGCTTAAAAGACGAGAAAAAAAGAAATAAAACGGGTCAAAAATGGGGTATGACAGCATGGAATTTCCTGGGAGAGTCTTGGGGCAGTTGTGATGGTTAAGTTTACTGTGTTTTCTCCATAGGTTTTTGTGGTTTCCTATAGGGGATTTTACTTTGTGTTCCTTCATCTCTGTGAATTGACTTGTGTTTTTTTTTTTTTTTGGAAAACCTTTTCATACATGATAGAGTAAGGTTATAGTCATTGTGGAAAGGAGTAAATTAAGAATTCATGGTTTTGGTAGTATCATTCAGATTGGAGAATAATGAAGGGAATAAGAAAGTGCTGGGAAGTAGGGAAACATAGCTTCTTACAAATCTCCTGTGGATTAATAATTCTTTGGTCAAATAGAGGTCCTTATTGAATGCTATTAATCCCCTTCCCCTTTTTCATACAAAACCCAAGGAGAAGAGGATTGAAAGATGGCCATCATGATCATAGCTGATTGCTTACATCTTTCATTTCTGCTTTTACTGGTTTTATTTTATTTGAAGTGCTGACTTTTTTGTTGGGGTCTGGTAATATACTAATATGGATTCCATGGAAGGTTTATGTTTTTGTGGTAGCATGCAAATGATTTCATTTACTTGTTTGTTGATGTTTAGCTTACATATGAAGCCTTGGGCTTATTATCAATATATGTTATTCTATGACTCTTCATTTTACTGCAGACAGGACCACTGGCTGCTTATTATAAGCTACCTCTTAATCAGGTGCTTGTGGTGAGTTATTCCATATCCTACCTTTTCTTTTAAGTATCTAATCAGTGATAGGTGTGCTGTTTCTTTATTTAATCATGTATTTTTTTTTGCAGTTCCATGATGACATGAACTTGCCTTGTGGGGTGCTTCGTCTTCATGACAAAGGGGGTCATGGAAGCCACAAAGGGTACAACACTAAATGATAATTGTGAAGCAAAATTACTATTATTTCCATCCTTAAGTTTTTTTTTTTACTCTGATCATAAGAAACTTGTTGCTAATTCAAGTACTTACTCCTCTAAACACTATAAAGATTTATGGTGTTTATTACGCATAATTAGATTGTGTAATTCACTAATTCCAGAACCCAATAAATATCTGTCTTGAACTTAACATGTAGATGTTATTGGAGTCCTATTACAATAACCAACATTTTGGAAGTTTATTCTACCTTTTGTTATAATGAGAAGATGCGGACAGACTAAGAAGATATAATAAGCCAAATTAGTTAACATTGTGAGAGTCCTGATTAGGTTGTATATTGGTTTGTGGTTTGAGGGAAAAAATTCCATTGCTTATAAATGTTTCCCCCTCAATCATACATTGATTGGAACTAGATATAGATTGGAAAAAAATAAAAGAACTGATATATATTGAAGGATCCCCTTACAACCAGAAGAGTAATCCTCTGTTACAGTATATTGGCATAAAGCAAGAAACTATAGGAAACAAATGACAGTGAATGGAGCAAGCTCCTTACAATATGGCAAATAGGAATTAGGATAAAAAAGAAACGGTAACACCCAGTGACTTAGAAATGACAAGTTCCTCTGCTCAGACTAACAAACCCCAACATAACCCTTCAGAAATTCTCTCATTCCCTCTATTTGGTTGCACCTTCCTCTAAATAATCATTCTCTCTCTACTTGCCTGATTCCCTGCTTCCTGCATTCTCTCCTCCATTCCCAATGCCACCTGTTTATTCTGTTATTCCCCCTCTCTCCTCCTTCCAATCCCTCTTGTGTCACATTTTTCATTTTTTCCTTCTCCTCTCATATATACCCACAGGCCTTGATTTTTGGGCCGACTTTCCTTTTCCTTCACCTTCTTAGTTCTCATATACACAAGCCTCCTGTAAGTTTTATGCCCTTACCTAATTCTTAAAAGCGTGTTCCATTTCATCTAGAATTAAAAAACAGTTTTTCCTGATATTTATTGTTGCTATCCAATTATGGGAAATGCCTTCTTTGTCCATTTAAAGTAGGTTTAATTATCAATTTGGTCCCCAAATTTTTAAAAGGTTCAATTTGGTCCTCAAGTTTTTAAAAATTAATCAATTTGGTCCTCAAGATCTTAAAAATTTGAGAATCAAATTGATTCATTTTTAAGAATTTGAGGTCCAAATTGATTCATTTTTAAGAACTTGAGGACTAAATCAAACCTTTTAAAAATTTGGGGACCAAGTTGATTCATTTTTAAAAACTTGAAGACCAAATTGAACCATTTAGAAATTTGAGGACCAAATTGATAATTAAGCCTTTAAAGTATTGAAAAAACTAATGATTGCAATATTATAGATTATTTCAATTCTATTATGGATCCGTGAGGAGTTATCCATGACTCCAATTGTGGTTGTTTGGAATCTAAATGGTTAGGAAAAATGCATACCAGCGAGAGTTTATATCAAGAACCCTGTTACTCAAAGAAATGCTCTTAATAGTGGATGCTATCTTTCAGTAAACGAACATCTATTGGTGCTTTTGTATGGAAACCTAATCACATAGTCATTGTTCAAGAACCCTGTTACTCAAAGAAATGCTCTTAATAGTGGATGCTATCTTTCAGTAAACGAACATCTATTGGTGCTTTTGTATGGAAACCTAATCACATAGTCATTGTTCATAGTTTTTCTTTATCTATTCATGGTGGATATATAGCTTCACAATTATTCACTACATTTTTCAAGTGGCCATATGTTGTCATATCTGTAATGCTTCACTGTTTTAGGTAAAAAGGAAAATAATTTTTATGAAGTGGCTGAAAGAAGCCTTGTTTAATTTATAAAAAAGAATACATAAATCGAAAGAATTCACTGTCAATTCAAATGAAGAAAAAAATTGTTTCAAAAGCATATCAATTGCTAAGATTCGAAGAAAAAATTATTACTTTATATGAATACACTAAGGAGCACTTCGAGTGTGTTTATAATTCAATAATATTTTTTATAAGTGGTGATAGTCTGATGGAAAATGAGTTCATGAAATCTTTTTAGCTCTGATATTTTCTTGTCAAGTGCTTCTCGAATACCACTACTCATCTTGTACATGGTCCTCACTTCTCACTGAACCAGGCTGAAGAGTGTGATCTATCACTTCAAAGGAAATAGAGAATTTCCTAGGCTGAGAATTGGTTGGTACTTATGTTGCAAATCCTTTATTCTTTCCATAGTTTAGATTATTGATGTAATCCTTATTTTCAATTTGCTTTATCGTTAGGGATTGGGAGTCCTCCTGGGCAAATGGATCCTAAAGCATTTTTGCTTCAAAAGTTTAATGTAACAGCTAGGCAACGAGTAAGTTCTTGGTTTACTGTTAAATTCACTTTTGGAGTTTTGGTTCCTCGTGTAATGAAAGTTTCAATTTGGTTCCAATGGTTCAAATTGCAATGATTCTTCTCAAGTTTTCTACTCAGTACAATTTGAATCCAATTATTAATGTCAGTCCAAATATAATGGGAAAAATGAGTGGCATTGTGGTCATGTGGTGCCAAGAGGGGATGGTGTGTGGCTTCCTTATGGGGTGTGGAAAATGTCAAATATGATTGCAGTTACTTGTCACGTTAGTGCAATGCCATAAATATATGCTAATAGTCCCATTTGGGTGGCTTTCTAATGATTGAGAATGAATATACTGATCTAGAAAATTCAAGGGCAAGGTTTTTGCAATGGAGCCTAGTTATTAATACCATGAGATATGTGTGGAGGCAGTAGAGCACCACTATGAAGAGGCACACTACCCCACTTCTATAGTATAGAAAATATTTTTAGATTGGGCTACATGCACTATATTGAAAACTGACCAAGTCACTAAAAAAATCTTCATCTCAGTGATGCTTCTTGTTTTTTCTTGTTGGACAGATTGATGAGGCTTTGCAAGAGGGGGTTGATGCCTTGAAGCTCCTTTTATCCAAAGGTTTGGCAGTGAGTGCAAAAAGATTCAACAAAGAACAAAAGTATAAGCACCTAAGAGTGCAGAATTTACCAGTTTGATAGGATTCCGTGATGGAAAATTGCATTATAAGTATGATTAGTTCTTCGCTTTATAGGTTGCAATATGTGTAAAACTTAAGCGATTGGAAATTGGCTTAATTTTGTAACATTCCAGAGATAGATATAGCTTTTAAAATGGTTTATGACCAACTTTTTTCCATCTCGATTTGTTTTATTTTGGATCCTGTCTCTGTAATGTGCATTTTGCATACTCGAGTGCACAAGGGTGGGATAACTGTTCACGCATTAAAGTATTGGTAAATTGTGTATAGTGTATAGACTTGGTGAAAGGGGCATCTTTCAAAGTAGCATGTACCTTTCCCCCCCGAGGGAAATTGTAATTGCTAATCGTAATCGGAGATGCGTTATATGGCATGAATCATAGAGTAGATAGGGAAATGTGATATTCAGTTAAAGAGGGATAATTCCTCAAAATTCAATCTAAGATATTCGACTTGGGTGTAACTAGTAAATGAAGATCAGGGACTTAAATTATACATTATTTCACTAGCTATGTATCTGTCTTGATATGGATGTTAGTTAGAAGGTACAAATACATGGATAAGGACAGGAAAATAAATTATTTAGAGGATTGACCATCTATCAGCATCATACTTGAGTTTTAAAGCCATGGGCCGGTGTTAAATAATTTGGTTGGTAAACCATCACTCATGTTACTTGATTTATTAATTGTCTTTAACTAATTTCTTGTGATTCTTTTTATCTTGACTTTTGGGAGCCATTTCAGGCCTGAACATTTTGTCTTGAACTAAGTTTGATTTTTAGTTTTATTTTTTATGTATTTGATTTGATGCTTGCCGTAGCTAATTCAAATTAAAAATAATAAACTATATGGCTAAATATTGATTGAATTTATCATCATGTGAAATGACAATAAATATATTTAATCACACTTAAATTTTAACAAGCTGAATATTCACTAAAATTGAACTTTGCGTCCCTAAAATTCGATCCAATTGGTTTCATACGCTCCATGTTTTGTTTATCACGCTGCATAACGTTATGGGCCGAATAAGATAGTAAAGGATATACAGTGGCCAGCTGTTCTAAGATCCAACCATCATGCTGGAAAATTCAGAAACAGGTTTTCAACAATGTGACGAGTAGAAAATTTCCATGTGCTCCACGTCCCAAAGGGACCTTATAAAAAAAATTTGCCAGATTTGATTTTCCGTAGTACCATATGCTTGCCTTGTACTTTTTTGCAGGTTGCTTTGCTAGTATTCAAACTTCATATTTAATGCATTTATGTTTAGGATTCCTCAGCAGTAATGGTTCATTTATGATGAAATACTTTAGCTACAGGCAAAATAAATGAGTACCCACCATCATTTTAAAAAAAAAAAATAGATGGCATAACATGTTTTATGTTTTATGAGATACGACATGCAGATCCTTTAGCCATTTTGTACTTTTTCTTTGGTTCTTTTCAAAAGAAAATTTTATGTTGTTTGATTTATTTTATATTTTCATTTTCAACATTGTTACTAATATCTATAAAAATGCCATCTTATTTTTATTGTGTATATTTTTAAATATTTTATTTTCATCGTTTTCCCCACAAAATCATAAAATTAATGTGATTTTTTTTATAACTATCAATGAAAACATAGATATCAACAGAAAATGGAGACAACAAATAAATCAAACACTACTTTGAATTTGTTTCATTTAAGGAAATATTTTTTCCATTCTATAATAAATATTAAAAATACCACTATTTTTATTTAAAAAATTAGTATAAAAATAAAAGATAGTGAAATCAACAGTAAAAAAGTAAGATCAATCAAACCAAACACCAATGTTAATGTTTTGAGTAAAAATGATCACATGCAATCCATTATGGGGTGACGAGTACGAAAAATATTAGTTTTGATTGAAACAACTAACTGGCGTCATTGTATTGTCAAGCTGTGTATGTTGATCCAGCCCATGCAATCATGAAAGCTTAATTAATGCCTAGTGTTATCCGATAGCAAATTGGGGATGGCACAGATGGTAGGTTTGTTTTGTGCATGAATCATATATATATGCCAGCTTGTTCATTTGGTGTGGTTTATTTATAGTTGACCCTATCTTTTGACTTGTGAGTTTTTTAGCCTTTAGGCTCTAGCGCAAATCACTTCCTAAATCCTAGCTCCTTGTGATTTTCTAACAACCTTTTCGAGAAAATTACAATTTATAATTGTTAAACAATTAACTCGTTTTGGGATCTAGGATTAAAGTTATGTTATAGTTTGGTCAAATCTTTATAGTTCTTTGGTGGCATTGGGCTTTGTTACAAATAGCTCATTACTTTACTACAAGCAAATGCTATAAAGGATCACATGCTGCCTGCAATATTAATCTAGTGAGGAAATTATCTGTTGATCACCTACGACCATTTATTTAACATTTGATTTGTTGTACATTCATGGTTTAATTATAAACATGAATTAATGTTGAATTATTAGGAATAGCATTTTCTTTTCTTTCACTTTAATTTGGAGAGCATAACAAACATTGTTATATATGTAACTCGGGATTTGATTGGGCTTGGGCCATTCGTTAATTATGGTTACAAATATCATTGGAGAATTATTGACTAACATATAATTGGCTCAATGTTTATTTAATTCAACCACTGACATAGTGACATGTTTCTGCTTGCTTTAGCTGTAGGTGTTTGCAAAATCATATAACCTGCTCCTTAATTTGCTATTTCGCCTCCACGCATGACTTACACGATCAACAATCATGCATGGCGTGCTAAATTATTAATTTCATGTCTTATTTTTTCGTTGATCGTGTCCTAATCTAATCTAATCTAATCATTAAATTTTAAGTAGATAATTTGCTTAAGCAATAATTCTTATGCTCTTAATTTCCTTTTATGTCACATGCATATGTTTTGTTCCTCTCCCACACACAGAAATTCCATACATGGAATTAATTACATAGCACTGTTGCAACTTGAAATTTGCCAAATACCAAGTAGCATCACATGTTGATTTCTACTTCTACAAGTCAATCATCGAAAGCACCTTATTATACAAGGTCACACACACACTAAGGCACGCGCTATGTGAAAATTCTTGTTCAGTAAGCAACTTGTAATTGTTTAACTAGTGGTTGACCTTAAATTTTTGCACTAAACACTTGTCAACTTCACTCTCAAACAAATGGGGGAAAAATACAAAGAAGTTTATATATAAACGTGTGTATATATCTCACTATATATGCCAGTATCATAATCAGTGATCTAGATCCTTATTTCTAGCTGTGACACACAGATCAGGCCAAACACAAGTCAAACATGAAACATGGATACACATTTCAAGCAACTTCGTGGCTGCTTCCTCATTTTCATTTAAAATTTGGTTCAATTTCTTTGTAAAAGTGCCAAATCGCATAAAAGACCAAGTCACCGACTTGTCTCACAAGGATCATGGACCGACTATATATACACAGATACGGTTTGGTGACAGGCAGAAAGAACTTGAAAAAAAGAGAGAAAATGGAAGAATTGGAATTCCTTGATTGATCGAATCATAATGGAAGCCGTAAGGATACATATATATCCGCGAATGAAAATTCGTTAATCCAAATTTGTCTTCTATTTATCATATAAACATGATAAATAGAGGACAAATTACAAATTAATATTTAAAGTTTTTTTAGATATTTCGTTGAAATTATAAAATAAGACAATGTATTATAAGAAAAATGACTAAAAAGTTTATAGAATATATATGTGTGCGCGTGTGTAAGTTTTTAGAACATGAAGTGCATTTTTTATTTCACGTTGGAGATCCAAGTTTAAAATTGATTTTATATATAACATCTTTAGAATTATGGTGAAGACTTGGTTTTCAAAATTGATTCATATAATTTTTTATATGTTTGATTTCATGTTGAAGAAGAATTTAAAATTGATTTTAAATTTAAATAATTTTATAAGCTTTTACGTTGGATGGAAAATATTATATTGAACCATACTATCTTAACTTGCTTTTATAAAAAATATTTAAACATAAATCATATCACTTAAAATTAATTTTGCCCGCATAAAAAAGCTTAATTCCAAAATCTCATACATTAGTATTTGAGACGAATATCAATGTTGTGTTATATAGTTGATATATCTATTTTCTAAACATATATGATTAGAAATTTGATCATCAAAGTTGTTGTGTATAAAGAATATATGAACTGAAAGGTTAACCTCTTAAATAAGTTTAATACATTGAGAAATTAGTCTATCACTTTTCATTAGAGAAATATCTCATGATAAAAATATTGGGATGGATAAACATAACTTATTATAATTATTTTGAATTTTGGTAAGTTACTTTTCTGAATGTTTGACAGGTTCAAGATATATACTATGTTAGGTTGTCAGGTTGGTCAATATTAATGCTCAAAAGCGTTAAAAAAAAGATCAGACAAAAAAACGAATTGTTTGGTCAAAAAAATAAAGGACGACGTGGACCTAGAGAGAAAGAGAGATTACAGTGAGGTTGCTACTTGTTAATTTGTATGCTTTTTGTTCAACTGTGTTGACAATTGACCCAAAAATTCTTGCTTGACCAGTATACATGACTATAGGGGGCAGGGGCATGCATCAGTTTTGAAAATTTGCTTCGGCAATAACAAGTGGCACGAAAATGAGAGTTGAAAAATGGTGGTGCCAACAACTTAGCATCAAGAGGATCTGGTGGGTCATTTACTCCTTTCTATTGTCTCTACTAGTTGTAATTAAAGTACTAAAGTATATTCATAGAAGTGGTTGATGTAACCCAAAACTAATGTATACTTTATTGAACCATATAAAAAAAACTAAAGTTAATTGAGCAAATTGTATAGTCACTTTGTGTGTACATGACTATTAAACTGCTGTTAGGTTAAATAACAAATATTCTTTTACAGACAACTAAATTAGTAGGAAACCGTTGTAGCGTCAACCATGTAAAGTTATAACTTTATACATGTAATGTAGGTTTTAGTTGACAATTGCATCTGGTTAAAACAAACGTCGGACCCAATTAAGAGTAAAAGAGATATATAGGTTGTTAGTTTAAGCCTTTTTTTTAAAAAAAAAAAAATCTTTTTAATAAAATAATAATTTTTTAACACGTGTTTAAACTGTTTTAGTTTAAATAAATTTTTTTTTGAAAAGGTAAATATGCTTATTAAAAAAGCACAATAAAAGCGTTTTTTTAAATTTCTTTTTTTTTAAGTTTAAACAATCCATAATATTTCAATGAGCAGGATCATGTTTGTTTAAGTTTATATTTTTAAAATGTTTATCTAAATTATTTTTTAAAAAAAATTTGAGAAGCAGATTCTATTTGCTTTTTTTTTAAAAAAAAAATCATGTTCTTTGAGAAGTGTTCTTTTAATGTTAGAAAAACTAGCTCAACAACTTATTTTAATTCACTACAACTTATTTTCCATTGTAGAATCATGTCTGCTCCTCAATTATATTCATGATAATAAGTTTGGTTTAAATTTAGTTTAGTGAAAGAGAAAATAGTCTTTCTATTGATAATTTATTTAAAAGAATTTTATATTATCATTTAATCATAAATATTATGTACAATAAGTATATTGATTTTCATAATAATTATTTAAAAGTCATATTTTACAAAAACTTATGTTTAATTGACTATATAAAAAAATTATACTAACAATATACATGCAAAAACTAAACTCGTAATGGAAATAATCAGCATTTTGTATCATCTCACAATTGGCTTAAGAATTTTTAAAAAAATAGTCATCATAATCGTTATTTATATATAACTTATTATAGTAATAATAGATGAAAATGTATTTTTAGGTATTTATAATCTTAATTTTGTAGTAAATTTTAAAATTTATTATTTTTAAATATATCATATAGTTTATTAGAAATAAAAATAAGACAACATTTAAAGAGACGTAAATTTTTTAAAAAAATATTAAGATATTGAGTATAACAAAATTACAATATAAATACTGCTTTAATTTTTTAAAATATTACAAATTAAGAAGATAAACATTTATTAAAGAATTTAATTTTTGTATAAAGATTTTACTTTTAAATAGTTATATAACTAAAAATTATTCTACATTTAATTTTTAGAATAATAATTATAAAAATAAAAAAATTATTATATATAATAAATTACGATTGAATGATAGTATATGATTTTTTTATATTATTAATATAGTTTTATATGTTTTTAATTATAAAAACATTAAAAAAAACAAAATAGTAAAATACAGTCTTGATTAAATGACTTGGGAACAAAATTTTAAATTTTAACGACAACTGTGTTGACAAGTCCATGCACCGACGCTGCTAAACTGAGTAGTCTAAGACGTTTGTGCAGAGATACAGAGTAGACTTTTGAACTCCCTCCATAATTGTGTTTCAGTGTTTGGATTTAAACTTTGTTTGGTGGTGAGAAAGAAAAATCAGAGAATAAAAGTGAAAAAATGAAAATAAAAGTTATTTGGTTAGGAAAAAATAAAGTATAAACAGTGGGGAAATATTTGTATTAAAGTTGTTTGGTTGGTAAGAAAAAATAAAAAAAATTGGTGCATTTAAAAAAACCATTTTACTCCTTAATATTAACATTTATTTTTAATTAAAATTTTCAATTAGATTACTGATAGTATATTTGAGGTGACGATGAAGTGAATTAAAATTAATTATGAAATGACGGTAAATGTGAAACAAAGCATAATAGCTTTGAAAAATCATAATAACACCAGATTTTGATGTAGTTATCATAATTTTAAAGAATATTCAAATATTTTATAAAATTATTATTCATATAATTAATTACAGCATAATTGATTATATGATCATGAATAAAAAACATGGTGACATGAGTGTCATAAAAAATCACCTTGTTTTTCCCATGAGAAGCAGAAGAGGATTAGTACAAGCAAAGATTAATTACTAGTAGCAGAAAAAGAGACCAAAGATGCATATGAGAAGGTGGAAAATGAAGAGTTGCAGCTCGAACAAGAGCAACACCCACAAATTCCACGAGGTGTTGTGAGGGGCTAAACGAGGAAAAGCAAAATGTACACTTCCAATTTTCTTACACTTTCACTAAGTTGAGAGAGGAAATGTTTAGTTGTGGAACCCACAATTTTTATTTATTTTTTATTTAAAACCTTCATCCTTTCTCATTCGACCTAACCACTCAAAATTAACATTTTTTTTCATTTCTCACCTATTTCTTACCGACCAAACAAAGTGTAAAAGAGAATGAATGAAAAAAGATCATTTTTAAAAGAAATGAGTAAAATATAAAATAAGTGAAAATTACAAAATTGAACTATATAATGATACACATATGTTCAAAATTATTAGTTAATGATGACATGATGGCTTAAAAATGTGGCATGTGTGTGACATTAGACATGTCTTTATAAATTATATAGGACATATTTAGTGAAAGGAGAAAATATTGGACATAAAACTAAACATAGAATTTCAAAATTATTTTAATTAATTTTAATCTTAATCATTTGTGTGAATTTATATTGTTGAATTTGCTCTTTTTGCATGCTGTTATCATGTGATAAATTTTCTATATACACATGTATGTGTTGATTGTTAAGATCAAATTACTTCAAAAGTAATTTTTCATAAAATTAATTTATATATATATATATATATATATATATATATATATATATATATATGTGTGTATTTCATTTTGATGCATGTAAAAGCACTTTGAATTGACTCCGAAATACTAAACAAACATGGTTTGATTGAAAACAATTTGAGATTCTTTGTGGACGGTGGTTGAGAATTGAGAGTGGAATTAATTAAAACTGTCTTTACTGATCCAGCTTCAACAGGACAGTCATGTCTTTAACTTTTGATCATTTATCCCTCCCAACATTTGCAGGTGAAAACAATAGTTTTATCCCCTTATAAGAAGTTGGTTTATATCAAATCCATTTATATAATTTATGATTATTATACTAAAAAGTAAGTGAGTGATTTATTTTTCACACAAAATTCTTACAAGAGAAGGTAAATGTATATTATATATGTTTTAGACTGAAATACTATTTTAGATAAAAAAAAATAATAATGGCCAAGATAAAAGAAGGAAATGTGTGGATAAAAATATTTCAACTGCTGACACGTGTTTAGCTAGTTAAAACATTGTTTTAATATATAAGAAAAAAATATGATTTGGTATTTTTAAATGAATAAATTCTTAACAGTTAATTTTTTATTAAATTGCGTAACTTCTTTTATATTAAGGATACTATTCATTTTTTTCAAATATTTTTATTGGAGTTTAATTGAAATATAATATGTATTGAATTCATAAAGATAATGATTATGCACCCATACATTATTTCGTTCAAATTATAATATGTATTGAATTTTAAGTTTTAAATCTCGACTCTTTATTTTATCATAATTTAGTGTTGATATTTTTATTTTTTAGTTTCCTTCAAATCTATAAAAACCTATGTACTAATACAGAAAATAGTTAGCTATGCATTTTCGTTAATATCACTCCATTTCGCCTATGAAGTACCGTTTTTTTTTTAAAAATTAAGCACTAGACATATAATTAAAATACATTTATGAGCATAGTTATCTCTAGATCATAGTTATGAATGAAAATGCATTTGTGATCTAATTAATTTTGTATAGGTTTGTTGATATATAAAATCTATCTGAATATATAATTAATTGAATTCGCAATATCATAAATTGGTTCACCTTTTATAATCAGCTACTAGTTTATTGTATAGTATAATCAGCTACTTGTATAAACAAATTATGATTGGTTATTTAAAATTGTGCAAAAACTCAATACTAGTAAATATAAATATCTACCTCTAAATTTATATTTAACTCTCGATTCTACTCATACAGTTAATATATCGTCAACTGGCAACAAAGATGTAACCTGCGCGTATATCGATTAATTAATAAAACTTTTGCTATTCCCTTTACCTGCCGCCATTGTTACTATTTCTTCTTCGCATTGTATTCAACATTAATATTTTGTCGTAGATTACATCAAATCTCGAAGCATTTTAAAATCGGAGTGACGTTTTGCTTCTCTGACCACATCAACTGAGAAACGAAAAAATAAAAGGTCACACATTTCAAGGCAAACAAACTCGTGTACCCTACGTCTTTTTTTTATGATTCTTTTAATTAATTTACATATTCCTTTTGCAAAAATTTAGTTAATTTATTTAAAGATATTAAATTTATTATTTTTCAACTAATGGTTACTTTTGTTTTTGTCGGTAGGATTGAAGAAAATATAAAAAAGGTTTATAATAATTTATATATTTTTTCAATCAATTAAGTTAAATTTTTTTAATCTAATGATTAATTAGTGTCCTAAAACAAGTATTGTCTTATGTTATTTAATACATATCAAGAAAAATTAATAAACTAAAAATAGATAAATTAAGTAATAATTTTATAAAATTAATCTTATTATTAAGGAATTGAAATAAAAATATTTATTATGTAGATCATAAGAGAGTGGAAAAAATCATAGACAACAAAATTTTGTACATTCCAATAAAAACATTTCTTCTTTTAATTTTTTAATCAATATTTTTAGAATATTGGTTATCATTTGCCTATTATTAGTATTATATTAAAAATTTAATGTGACATTTATTAGAAGTATTACTAAAAAAATAATTAATATTATATTAAAAAACTAATATGTCACTTGTTTTGAGATAATTTTTTTTCTCTTAAATACAATACTTATTTTAGAACATAAGAAATTTTTTTCTCAATAATTTCTAGCATTTGCTATTCCATGGCTGAAAATTTTGATAATTAGTTAAGGGTATACTTTAGGAAAAAAAGTATAAATGTAACAAACAATTAAAAAATGATCTTAAAGGATAAATATTTTTTTAAAATGATCTTAAAGGGACAGAAAAAGTACTTGTTTTTTGTAAAAATATTTTTTAAAAAAAAAGTAATATTGTCCGAGTCAAACAAGACTTTTACTGGTTGTAAAATTATTTTTCTGAATATTTAATACAATTATATACTTGAAAATTAAACTCGAGATCTTTACTAAAGTTAAAATAACCCACACATCAGTTCATTTATGCCTTTAATGATATTTTTGTAAAAGCACTATGTTAATAAAAAAAACGATTGTTTACCATTCTATTTGGTTATACTCATCCGTATGTAATTCCAATTGTTTAACACTACAAACAACCCTATCAAGTCATTGTTACACGATAATTTTAATGTTTTTAAGGCGATAATTTTACTGTGTTAGTAGTCTAGTTTCATGACTTAGTTAATAATTAGCAAGACGTTTTAGTTATTTATTTCCGTCATGAGTCGTTGAAATGGTTGGGAAGAAATTCAATGTATGGAGTACTACTAATTACTAGAGAAAACTAAGGTATATATTTTGATTAGGCATGATAATAAAACTCATATTCATGGTATCTGTTTAAATTTGTTCAAATTTTAATAAGAAATATCCGAATTGATTGAATATAAGTTTGAGGTCGAGAATAAGGTACTCGTCTCATACCTGTTCTCATACCCGTCTTGAATATGAAATTATTAAAATTTTATTTATTACTTGTTAATTTTATTTTAGAAGTTTTACATGATTTAAGATTTTTTTCTTGATGATTTTTTGTAAACAAATAGAAGATCGGGGATTATCAATAAATTTATTGATATGCAAGTAGTTAAAAGTAAGTGTGTAACAATTAATTTTTTTTTCCATAATCAGATTTTAATATTTAAAAAAAAACATATTTTACAAATTTGAACTAGGTACAAGACAAGAACAACGGGGATATTCGATATCCAATGAGTAGGAGAATCAGATAACAAATTTTAACCCATCGAATATCAGAGACGAATACGAGGATACGTTGAGAATTGAGGAGACAATACCGTTCTCGTCGTGTTCTATTACCATGTCTAATTTTGATTATATTTTTGTTCGTTTGAACCCTGATAAATATCAAAAGGAATTTAGAATAGTTTACACACTTTATTCAATTAATTGAATTAGACTTTCTTAATTATATACTTCTTCAGTCCCTAAATATAAAACTTGTTTTAAAAATTTGTTTGTTATTTTTTATAAGATAATTTTTTTAAATTTTTACATATATTAATTATTTTTTTATATATCTTTACTTAACTTTCTTAAATATTAATGAGAAACAATTAAATGGATAAAGATAAGAAAAGGATAATTTTATAATTAATTAATAAATTTAATGTAATTAATTTAAAAAATATTTTAGGTGTGAATTAATTGAGAAATTATTATAATTAATAACGGAAGAAATATACTATTATTTATTTGGTATGGTGCATATAAATTACATTAGACATGGTAGTTCCGAAGATAAAAATAGAAGTGTGGTTTGGGCGGCGGTAGAAGATAAAGATAACGTAGAATGGAATCAGAAGGAAAGCGAAGCAAATCCAACCAACGTCAAACAAATGAATTAATGAATGGGGCTGGCTAGTGTTTGACTTTTACGTTGTTAATTTATGGTGTTTGGAAGAGTTTGTTGCCACTACTTCCCGTACGGCCAAAACACTCCAAACACGTAAAAAAAAAACTCACCTACTAACGTTTCAGTCGGTGTTATGGTGGCCCTTTACGCGTTGGGGTCTTATTTTATTCTTCTTTCTTTTCTTTTCAGAGTTCACATTAGTCACCAACAAAAGTTGGTATCGGTTCAGATGATAAATAATATACTCAGAGTTCACATTAGTGACAATTTATAAGTATTTTTATAAATGTTTAATGATCATAACCATAATATGAATCCTTTCTATCCAAGAGACGTAAACTTTTTTTTTTTTTTTAAAAAAAAAGTTCACATTAGTGGCATGGCTAGTAGTGACCACTGAATCAGTAGAAAAGTGACCAAAACATAAGAAAAATCGATGACACTTTACAGGCCAGCTGGCATTATTTTATTCAGAAACACTACAGCTACGTTCTCGATCGTTTGGTGGCCGATTCTTTATGTGCGTTTATTCATCTTAAAATCCCATCCTCTTTTCGACGTCACCGTTACATGTGTTCTCATTCCTTACCTCACATTCCTATAGTTTCTATTCTTAATTTTATGTGCGACAACTACTCATATGGAACTAGTAATTTGATCAGTATAATTACGTATTTACTCCTGATTTATTCACTAAGAAAAATAAGTGCTACGCATGTATCAATCTATTTTATGTATTTTGTAGGATGAGAATAAAAAGCAATCAATAATGAGCAGTGTTTCGAATAAATTATAATTACATGTAAAAAAATGAATTGCTGGAAATTTTATCTTTTATATTTGCTTTAAAAAATTAAAATGGATATAAGATATATTTATATATAAGTTTAATTATATATGTAAATAATTCAATAAATAATATAAAAACTAACTAATATAAATAATTCAATGGTGATAATTTGAAAAAATATATATTTATTATCATTAATTTAAAATTATATATGAAATTATATACCAATAATTTCATTTTTAATAAAAATGAAATTCATATCATTAATACCATTAATTATATATCAAAAATTTCATTTTTAATTATCTATGTCTATATCATTATTAATTAATGATGATGATTTGAAAAAAAAATATAGACACCTTTTATTACCATGGATATTTTATTTTATATTAGTTTGAATTTAATTAAAATATAGTTTAAATGCATATTGAATTTAAAGTTTTTTTATACAATAACGATAATGAAAATCAAACTTATGTTTTCATGCATTTATCCTACTCCTCACAACTATTTTTTTTTTCAATTTCATCCATATGATATGACAACCATGCATGTATGTGTGCCTAATCGGCTACTACTTAGACACTGAACATGCATGCTAATTTAGTTTTTTTTTTTTTTTTAAAGACGCGAAACTGACACCAATTAATAATGGAGAGATTATTTTGGTTGTTGATTTATATTATTAGGGATTATTTTGCAGTTTGTTTTATAAAAAAAAATTGAGACCCCAAGTTGATTAATCATTACAATTTCAGAGATTAAATTAATCAATAATTTTAATTTTAGAGACTATTTTATTATTTATTAATTTTTGGGATCAATTTAAACAATCATTATAATCTTATAGACTAAATTAGTGATTTATTCTTTTTTATGCAAAATTAGTGATTTATTCTTATTTCATGTACAATATGATGATAATGAAATTAGAATCTAACTCAAACAAATAATTTTTTATTTTCAGTTTACATATAAGACTCTAAACAAAACATACATTGTGTTTTTTGATACACAACATACATTGTGTTTAGATTGGCGTTAGGTTGTCTTACCATGATTTTCCATCATACTTGAAAATAGATGAAATAAAAATTTAGGGTGAATGAAAAAAAAATGATAAATTAGGATAAGTAAAAAATGACGTGAAGATAAAGATATTTGATTTAAGAAAAATAAGAAAAAAATGTAAATAAATGCACAAAAATAGGTTAAAAATAACCAGTAAGTTTCACATTTTTTAATTTATATCTTTCTCATCTTTTCTCTTATAAACACAATTGTCTTTTTATTTCTGACTTATTTTTTCACTATTTTTTCCCCCCACCGAACAAAACATGAGATTTTCAAACACGCACGTACTAACGTAGTAACATACAACGCAATGTACGTAAAGCAAATTTTCTTATTACATGAAAGCAAAACATACGATACAATGTAAAAGGGACAGCAGAAACTGGTGACGAGATTTTGTGGTCTGGGGGAACGGTACGGTGCTACCAAGTGATGGTGGCAGCGCAGCGTGGCCCACTCTGCATTCGAAACGTGCACATCCATGTACTCCTCTTGTACGCGATGCATGGAGATCTGAAATATGACAGTTGGAAGTGACAATGTTTTGTCCATCTAATTATCACCATTTCACTACTTTTTTTTAAGAGAAAAAAACGTATCTATCTATTATATAATAATTCTGATTTCATTCAAATTTAATTTATTATTCTGGTCAATTTGAATAAAAAACCAATTTCTATATAAAGTTTATTCTTAAAATATTCAGCGTTACTTTTTAAGAACAGACACAACTGCACAGAAATTGGCTTACTGGCTTAGCGTAGTTTTCCTCGGCTTCGGTTTGACTTACGGGTGTATTTTGAGTATATAGTCTCTTTTATGTTTTTTAAATGAATTAAATTTATTTTTTTATTTTTCATATATATATATATATATTTAAATTTTATGTTTAATTTCTAACAAATTTTTCTTATGCATTCGTTTTCTAATATTTGAAAGTTTTGTTTAATTTATATCTCTGTCGTTAGTTAAGTTATAACGTGCCCGTTAAATATTTGATAACCTGTAACGACTAAAAAATCGTTGGTATTTGTTTCAAAATTAAATTTAAATTTTTTTGGCAAAAATCACTGGAATCAATTAAAGTAAAAAATAAGTAAATCAAGCATACATTGAGAATCCTCCTCTGCGCTCTCATCTTTCACTTTCGTCACCCACCACCCCCTCCCCCTCCCCCTCCCCCTGGACATCTCTCCCTCCTAACTCCTCGACCTCCTTTGTCGTTAACCCGATTCCTCCTCTGCCCTTTGCCTCTTCTAATGGACCTCGATCGGCAACTACTCGACCCATCCCTCTATCTTCCACGAGCTCCTCCGTCAACTTCTTTTGCTCCTTCGACTCAATGCTCACCCTCCTCTATCAAATGCACTCCTCCAAAATCCTCATTGATGAGTCCATCTTCCTCGTCTTCCTCGAAACCTATGTCACCTCCCACCACCTCCATGCTAAAATCAACCCCATCTTCCTCCTCATGGAGCGTGACTTCGTCGTCAAACCTAACACACACTTCAACAACGTTGCCCTTAGCCTCCTCCTTAATGCCAACAAGCTTAGGCTCGTCAAAACGCTCTACTTGAAGATGGCCACTAACGTCACTTCACTTGACGTCTCCACTTTCAACATCTTAATTAGGGCTTTGTGCAAGGCTGATCAGCTTCAACCTGCATTCTTATGTTTGAGGAAATGTCCAACTACGACAGGGGAAGACACGTGTGGAAATCTGATGCTGGAGATTTGGGACACGCGGCTGTGGCGACAGAGGTCCATGGTGGTGGTGGAATGAGGGCCCACCACGGATTAGCGTCGATAGAGACGCCACAAATCTCATTATCAAATATATAACGGATACATCATTACTTAATTGACATTAGAGATCTAAAATAAAATTTTGAAATATCAAGAAGCAAATACGAAAGAAAAATTTATTAGGGATCAAATACTAAATTTGGGTATAAATCAAAGATAAAAAATATATTTAAACCTTTTCAAATTAATCTGTGTAACTATAGATATAAAAATCCCCCCACCCCACCCCCCGTGATGCACGTTGAAGCATGTCACATTTCTATGGATTTTTGAGATTTTGGTTTGGAAGATAATGACTGATCAATGAGGGAAGTATAAAGTATTCCTATATTGGATTCAAATCAATGGTCTTCATTTGTAAAGCTAAGCTGGTTCAGTTCAATCAGGATTTAGGAGTAATTAATTATACTAACTAACTAATTATAATGTTATTAAATCCTTTTATTATGGTTCAGACTTCAGAACGTCTAGTATATTTTATCCTAGCTAATAGATATATCAATATCAATTTTTTTAAGGCTAGCTAGCTTCACAATTGCATGCCCATTAATTAGTTTTAAAATATAATAACTGTTAGTTATAGATTTATTTTGCTTCTTATCAGCATTTATTTCTTAAAAAAGTGTAAATGTTTGATTCATATAAATAAGTATATACAATGTACTGAATGTAGTACTCTCTTTCTCTCTCACGGAAATAGTATTTTATATAGTTTTAAGAAAACTAATTAATATATACAATGTAGTACGATTTTTTGGTTGTCGTTACTTGTAAGCAAAACAATAAAGGTAAATAGCAGTAAAAAGAAAAAGCAATCAACGTAAAACATCATTATATACTCTATGATGATTGTTTTTTAAATTTATTTTAAATATGCTAATAATTTATAGAAATGAAAATATATTTGTTTATGTTTTTTTGTACAAAATGAATCAAATATCACATTCGGGAGAGACAATTACAGAGAGTTATGTTGGCTACAAAATTGTGCAAATTAATTGACACAGTTATTCTTCCTTTTTCTTTTATCCAACCGTTATTCTTCCTTTATACATAAAACTTCGTATAATTAAATCATCAAGGTAATGCATGGAATTTCTACTAGTAATTAGTATTTTTTTCTATTTATTTATTTTTATAAAATTATTTATTTATGTTAAAATATGACTTGATCAGGGCCTACAAATTTAATTTGAATATATAATGTATTATATTCAACATTAAATATAATTAGGCTATAAAATTCGATTTAAAATATATTTTACAATATTTATTTTAAAATAAATAATTTTAACATGAATATAATATCATGTTATGTAAAATATTAATTAAGTCAATACATTTCATTAATAATATATAATTGTTAATAAAAAAGATAAATTTAAAACAATATAGAATTTTGGATTAAATTGAACTAATTCATGAAAAGATAATTTAAGTTTATTTTTAAAATTTAAATTCGTTCAAACTACTTTAAACAAAAATAGATGAATGTGTCAGTGCCGAATATGAACGTTCCTCGCTCGATCATTTATTGAAGGAAGATATAGATCATGTGGCTTGAATTATGGTCATAGTCTTTCTTGAATCTGAAATGGTAAGATGTGCTGGCTTGATAGATATACTTGTAATTTTTTTTTTTAAATAGGAAAAGAATCAGAAGAATAAATCAAATGACCGAAAGATGAAACATAAACACGTAGATTCCTAACGTATGTTTCCTTAATTACCACCTAAAGCAGTCCTTTTCAATTTTCATATTAAAAAAACAGAAGAGGGAAGAGTTAGTTTAATTATATATTTATATATGATCTTCTCACCAACTTATGTATATGCTGTACACCACTTTCCGACACCGTACATTTGCATACCCAATTATTATAACGCCAACGTCTCACTTCAATTTTGGCAGGAAATTGATAATATACTTGGTTTAGTTTTTTTAACATATTTTTTCCATTTTTTTTAAATAACTATAAAAAATAATTATTTATTTAATAAAAACGTCAAAACATTTAAACTTGTAATCATATAAAATATTTTAAAAATAAACTGTTTGTTACAATTTTTATTAGAATAAATTAATATTGTTATTAATTATTAAATAAATGAACAATTCTTGTCAGTTTAACTTATTCAGTAAATACTTTAAATTTTAACGAATTTTACTTCATTTTTGTTCTATTTACCATTGCATTTTGCAGTATTAGTAATCATATAAATATTACTTAGTTTGTTTTATAATATACATGCTTTACACATACGTACCCATGCTTAACATACCGTATGAAGTGTAAAGGGCTATACGTGACAAAGTCTTAAAAGGCAAATCATCAAACTAATGATAATCAAACGGTGTAAATCGATTTAATAATAATAATAATAATAATAATAATAATAATAATAATAAGCCTGATTATAGAAAAAAAATACAAAAAATATTAATATTATTATAAAAAATCATTAAATGCAAAGATGCCATAATCATATATAATTATAATTTAATTCAGTTACGATCATATGACCATATTGCAAACAATGACATTCACAAATCAAGATGATATTGCAATAAAAAAAACCATAACCAATTTCCTGTTGATCATATTAATTTATTTTTCTTAACCTCCTCTTTCTTAAATTAGTGGAGATAAAAAATGTAACAATACTTTATACAATTTCTAATATAGTGAGGACTAAGGATAGCAAAACTTAATTATAATTCATCACCATGTGAGGTAAAGTTTTATTCGTTTGATGTTTTCTCTTACAGATAATATATGCTGTGTATTTAAAGAGCCAACATAGGGTTGATCCCTTTTGACTGTTAGAACTGCTAGCAAAAAGACTTTTTGTTGCTACTGATAAGCCAATGATGCAATACAAGTTCAAGTTTAGAGTCTGTGGGATATCCAGATCACATTACAAGGAAATTTCCAACTTTTTAGCTTTCACAACCCCAAACACAATTTCAAATTGATAACTTTGTATGCTCCTCAAATTAACAATCTTTTTTAAGGTACAGTACGCAATGAACATTAATTAAAGAATTGCAACATTTTTCGTTAGCAATGAGCTCCTTGCCAAATCAGCCACAGCAGGCAGAAAGTTCATATGCCACGAATTCAATTAGATATATTCAAATTAGTGGTTAGCTTTGGAATAATTGACAAGTGTTTGATGGTTAAATACTTAAACTACGTAACGTACTACCCCTTCGAGGGAGGTAGGAATTATCTGAGATGACCTAAGCAGTTTGGAATTAATGGTTGATTTTGCTAAAGTCAATCTCGTTCTCACTTGGAACGGATTGAAGTTTACTTCAAGACATGGTCATGAAAATGACCCTTCATAGAAAGGAGGAAATAGAAAGCGAGGATTATTTCCTAGAAATTTAACCACAATTTCATTGGAGGTTAATACGTTATAAAAGAAAAATCCCCGCAAGTCAAATCAAAATAACGTTTTTTTTAATGTACATTTATAAAACGCCCAAAAAATAAAATAGACACACTGATTGTTATAATATAATACTAAAAAACATATCAATAATTAATAATAATTTATAAATAAATTAATTGTGAATGTTATAAAAATAATTCAAATAAAAGAAAAGAACGTATATAAATTAGAAAGAAAAATATAGAGAAAAAATATAAATAAATAAAAGATAATTACAAGAAAAATTAATTAAGAAACTCTGATTTTATACAATATCCTTTTAAATTACAAAAAGTAATTAAATCATATCCATATTCAAATAGATAAAATTAAATCTAGTAAATGATGGATATCTACAAAATAATAATATTTATAATATTTCTCCTTGAAAGTTCATTGTTAAAGAATGTGATTTTATTAAAAAATTATTATTAATGTTCACTGAATGCTTCAAATATAAATTTACTAACATTATGAAGCTTATTTTCTTAATTGAACAGACAAGAAAGTTTTGTTTTTTTTTACCGAATGTAATTATCTCAATTTTCTTTTTATATATAAAGTAATATGAGTTAAATAGTAATATATTTTTTTAAAAGAGATTATCTCATTTCTCACACCTACATCCCAAACACAGAGACATTGCTTAAGATATTGAATCGACACTTGAACTCCAAGGATATACAAAGTACTTTTCGGCAATATGATTTTTTTAATTTACTTATTTTATCTCTTTGACTAACCCAATTATTTTTTTATATATAATTTGAAGAATCCAAATTTAAGCGCTACGCGTACGCGTGAAAGAAAAAGTTCACCAAGTTCTATTTCATTTTATAATGAAATAAATATCAACGAATAAACATTTGTAAACTTAAAAAATGATAGTAATATTTTTTCAAATTCTTAATTTATCAGATGTTTTCATGTTTCCTATTCTTTAACAAATTCTCTTGGAGTAGTGGAGAAAGTGGTGGATGCAGAAATTTTTATCAGTGAGGAAAAAATAATTTTAATTTGATTTTAATTTTTTTTAGTTTGGTTTAAAAAAACTTAAATATGTTTTTATCCCTTAATAAATTAGTGAATCTTGTTTAGCATCTTTAATAATTTTTTTATTAAATTTTTAATAAAATTTTGTATTAATTTATTTGAAAAATATTTTATAAGGACTAATAACAAATGATCCATATATATTATAGAGCCAAAAATGAATATATATATATATATATATATATATATATATATATATTTAAAACTCAACATATAAATAATTTTATTAATTTAATCGAGAATCAAATACATAATTTATTGATGTCATCTAAAATCATGAAACCAAACCTAATCAAATAAATAAATTAAATGATTAAATTGAACCTAAAAAATAAATTAAATAATAAAAATAGTAATTAAACCTAAAAATTAAAAGAATAAAATAATAAATTTAATATCAATTTATATTCTCTATTTTATTTTTTATATTTTATACATTTATTTTTTTAAAATAATTATCTTGTAAGGCAGTATTTATTGTTTAGTGGGATCAATTTTTTTTATTATGCATATACAAATAAGTAAAAAATCTTACGGAGTAATTGTCCCCATACCCTCTCACGTGCATCTGCCAGTGTGAGTGCAGTTTAACACTACTCTTATTGTATTTGGAGTGAAAGTTTAATTTGACATTTTTATTTTTGTATTAATATATTACTTTAGTTAACTTTTGCGACAAATTTAACCTTGAAAGGATTTTAAGGATATACACATAAGTCACAAGTGAATTTAGTAGTACATATATTGAAATTATTATTTTTTAAATAAGGCTTAAAAATTAATTTTTTTTGTGACCATCATCTCACTTCAAATTTAAACGATAAATACAAACTTAGTACAAGTTCACAATTAATAAAATCAACAATTTGAGTTTTCTAAAAAAAGAAAAGAAATTAAAATAAGGTTACATGTCATGTCATGGGTCTGCTGGTAAAGAAGCCACAGACCAAACCATGGTCTTTATAAAAATAAAGGGAAAATAATCCCAAAACCAAAACAGAAGAAAAAGAAAAAGAAAATAAAAGAAAAAAAAGACGGAATTTTAGTATACTTGTTCGACTCCACGTGGTTGGAGAGTGGAAACACTGTTTCTCTCTCTCTCTTCGTATTTTATTCTTCTCCTCCTAGCATGTATAAATATGTTAAGTGATTAATAGCAAAGGATCCCATTAACTTTGTTAACAAGTGCAAGCTAGCTACCTAGTTCAACTTTCCTGCATCAACATTTCGAACACTATCATATCATATCTTACCATTAACTCAAAGTAACAGTGTTCCATTAAGATTCTCTCATCTCATCAACCCCATTACAGATTCTTCTCTTTTCTCCTTCCTGGTTTTCGAATCTTCAGGTACTCTACCACCCTTCATCAACTCACTCTTCATTTTCCTTTTGCTTTTAAGAATCTATTTTAATATGTTTGTTTCTTTTTATGGAATAAATGATATGTATATCCATTTCTGCATATTGCATACTGTGCTGATGTTTGAATGCTATGCTATTCTACCCAATCTAACTATATATCCGTGAAGAAAAAGTAATATGATTTTTTTATTCATGTTTTGGTGAATTTTTTTTTAGATCCTTGCTCTTCTTTAACTGGGATTATCTGTGATATTTTTTATTTCTGTAGTTTGGTTTGTTTGGAATCTGTTTAAGAGAATGAAATGGGATTTCCTTGGTACTGTGTTTCAGGTTCTCCTTTCATGAATATGAGACTGTTTTCTTGGATTTTTCTTTAAAAATGGGAGTTTAGCTAATGGGTTTTGCGGATCCGTGATCCTTTTGTTTCTGATGGTTTTGCTGCAGCATAGAATTTGAGTTCTTGTTGATCAGTTCGACGAGGATTACAAGTGCTGCTGTTCCTGCCTAGATAATAATAAATAGAACAATGCATTCTAAAAAATGGGTCTTAAGAATTTTATTTTTCTATTTTTTTTATTTCCAACATTCATTTATCTTGATGTAAATTGTGCGGTTGTGATGTGAGTACGGTCTGAATTTCGTATTATTGTTCTTAGCATTGATGCACTTATTCCATCCAGTTTGACACATGAAAAATTCATCATCTTGTACTTCAATATTGACTTCGCAATTTTCAGGACCACGGATTGCACAAGTTTCTGCAGATTTGGTTTTGCTGTCATATGGGGATTTCCTTCTCATGTCCATTTGCCAAGTACAATGATGTAGAAGATGGCTTAGACTCCGTTGTTGTAAAATCCATCAACTTTGGCAATGACGAAATCAAAACTCCAATGCGATCGGTCAGTTTCAAGAACGAAGATTTAGAACCCACCATCCTTAAATCTCTAGGTTCTGGAAAGATGACAATAGAGGCATCTGTGAGCTTCAAAAGAAAGGACATTGATAACATCATCTCAACCAACACTTTGTCATTTGACAAAGAGGAAAACATGCCTATCTCAAGGACTAGCAAAAAGAGCAAAGAAATGGATGATCTTCCTTTTAAGTCAGAGTGTCAACTGGAAACCATCCAATCAGCACTTCTAAATCCAAACAGCCCCAAACACATTGCAGCACTTAAATTGCAGAAAGTATACAAGAGTTTTCGCACGAGAAGAAAGCTAGCAGATTGTGCAATTCTTGTTGAACAAAGCTGGTACTTTTTTTATTGGCCTGAGAATCTCTTTCCTTCTTTACAAAATTTCATGTGTTTCTGACATGTTTTTATCTTTAATTTTATAGGTGGAAGCTCTTGGATTTTGCTGAACTCAAGCGCAGCTCCATATCTTTCTTTGAGATTGAGAAACATGAAACCGCAGTTTCGCGTTGGTCTAGAGCCAGAACTAGAGCTGCTAAGGTACTTTAACATTATTCAGCTTTGGAAGGGTAATAATGGTGATTATTGAAGGTTAATACCTTCAATAACTACTATGCTCTAACTTTCTAGTTCAAACTTTCAAGCTGCAAGAAACTGAATTAAACTTTTCTTTGTCATTGCAGGTTGGAAAAGGTTTATCAAAAGATGATAAAGCTCAAAAACTTGCTTTACAGCACTGGCTTGAAGCGGTTAGTCAAAAATGGCTGCTCTAGTTTTTTTTCTGCTTATGTATTGGTCTGTTAGTCATTCATCAATTATTACTTACTAAATTTTTTTTTACTGTGTAATAGATTGACCCTCGCCATCGCTATGGACATAATCTACACTTCTATTACGATAGGTGGCTTCAGTCTCAGAGCAGAGAACCCTTCTTCTACTGGTAACATTCTTTGTAAAATATATTTGAGTTACAACTTATATTTCTCCTATATAGATCTTAAGTCACAAGAGTTTGAAATTAAGGTTCTCTGAAATTGCAGGTTAGATATAGGAGAAGGAAAAGAAGTAAATCTTGAGAAGTGCCCTCGTTCCAAACTTCAACAGCAGTGCATTAAATATCTTGGTCCGGTAAGGTTTCCTCAATTTATACAAACATCTCTTCATAGACAAATTTGCTCGAGATTCTTTGATTTCAATTTTTATTAACTATTTTCATTCTTTTTTCTGACAGATGGAAAGGCTGGCTTATGAAGTTGTTGTGGAGGATGGAAAGTTCTTCTACAAGCAGACAGGAGAGCTCCTTAACACTGGAGAAGATGCACATGCCAAGTGGATTTTTGTCCTTAGCACATCTAAGACATTGTATGTTGGCAAGAAGACAAAAGGTTCATTTCAGCACTCTAGCTTCTTGGCTGGAGGAGCCACATCTTCTGCTGGGAGACTAGTGATTGAAAATGGTGTCTTGAAGGTATAAATCTGGCATAAGGCTTGTAAATTTATTACTCTTTTACTGGATTCTTATAGCCATAGATGACTACTTTTTTTTTATTCTTTTTTTATTTTATGTGCTCAGAAAATTGAGTTTGTTGTTTCTTTTCAACAGGCTGTTTGGCCTCACAGTGGTCATTATCGTCCGACAGAAGAAAATTTTAAGGAATTTATTTCATTCCTTCAGGAGAACAATGTGAGCCTTTCTGATGTCAAGGTATAGATAATTAGAACCATGGCTTTACATTACTTTAGTATTGTTTGTAATGGTTTATAATTTAGATCTGTAATTACAAGATTGTGAAAGAATATATTCTGAGGAATTCATTTTGTTATATGCAGATGGATCCAGTTGATGAGGCTGATGACTTGCTTTCTCTGAGAAGTAGTGGTCATCTTAGAAGCCACTCATCTGAAGAGGACTTCACTGAGAACATGAATGGCCTGGAGATTGTAGAGACCATTATTGAAGGCTCAGTTGCAGCAGAGAAGGCCAATTTGATCGAAACCGAGAGGTCTTCTGTATTGATGGCACCTTGCACAAGGCGATTTCAAATTCTTGGAAGAGAACTGAGCAATCTAGAAATACCAAAAAGGGGTCATGTGTTTGAAGGACTAGAAAATGAGATAGAAGGTAGTGAACAAAGCTGTGTGAGTATCCAAATGGAATCTCAAGAAACAACACAAGCATTTGTACCAGAGCTAGACCATACAAATTCAGATGAAAACTTATCTGATGACAATGATGTAGAAACCATTCCACAAGAGTCCATACTCAAAAGAATCAACTCACATAAAGAAATGAAATCATATCAACTGGGGAAGCAGTTGTCTTGCAAATGGACAACCGGAGCGGGGCCGCGCATTGGCTGTGTGAGAGACTACCCTTGTGAGCTTCAGTTCCGAGCTTTGGAGCAAGTTAATCTGTCTCCAAGAAGTGGATCCCGCTCTAAATCATCCTTTGCTCCTAGAAGCACCACTTTGTTGAGCTCTAGTCTTTCAAATGTAGCAAGTCTATGTGGGAACTTAACAATTGAACCACTTCACATGCCTCAAAGAGGTGAGTCCAATAGTTCAGGATCAAAATGCTCCCCTTTGATCAGAGGATCATCAGTGATACCAGTTATTCACAGTTCATGAGTGAATAGGATTCTCCATTGTTTTATTCTTTTTTGTGTCAATAGGTAACCAATTAATATATGTATTTTTGTTATTCTTTCCATTGATGCACACAGGCATTCTTTTTTCACTCATGTATAGTATTATAGGATCAAAACTCAAAAGTGCAAAATTATTTTGGGATTTATTTATCCTGGCAATAAAAAGGAAACATTTGATCTTCCACCATGCAACAAGTTCATGGGTTCAATTCAAATATATCTATTTATAGTTACATTATCCTTTTCTCACTGAAATTTAAGTCTAATCCGCATTATTTTTTTGTTATGCGGCTGAGGGCATGTTTGGACTTAAATATCTACAATGGTTTAATTTGTCGGGGAAACAAAAGATCTCTCTGATGAATCTTATTTTTGCTAATTTATTTATTTTTATTTGTATTTAGTTTGGGGAATAAAGAAAATCTTTACCAATATAGGATAAATTCTTATCAAAATCTTTATGAAGATAAGATAATGATCCACCAACCCACTAGTTATTTTTATGAGGCACAAATAGGTAGAATCTATCCTGAAAACAGAAGAATGACTGAGAACTAATTATAAGAGTTTATGTACAAAGTGCTTAATGACTTCATTAATCTTCAATTTTTTTCAGCAATTTAGTTGACAGAAGTCCCAAAATCTTCATATGCTAATTGACACCGGGAAGTATTTATATATTTAAGGTTGGCTTATTATAATTTTTTGAAAAATAAAATATAAAACTCACTGTTCAAATTAGTATTGCCTAGTTGGGCTTATTAAGCTTCGCATTCCATGCTGTGCATGACACTATCTATCTATCCGTTAGTATGTGCAAAATGATGAAATATAATTGCAACCATTATGATGAACAGTGACTATCTTTTTCCTTGCATTGCTTGGTGCACGTTAATCTTTCTGTTCAAACTTAACTAGTAAGGATAGCCCGTGTTGTAGAGGGGTCAATATGTAAGATTTGATTAATATATATTAGATTGAATATATTGAAATATTATGATGAAAATGAATTTTCTTTTAGACTCGTGGCAATCTCCATTTGTGGTGCATATTCTCTGAACATTGATTTCTCTAGTTCCCTTATTACTACTTATTAGCTAGTAGTTCAAGTTTTCTTTTCTGATTTTTTGTTATCTCGTGGCCTTTTTTCGGTCAAGTTTCACTGTTTCAGGATATGATCAACAAATTTGGATTTGTCTCTTTTAAAGTAGGTATATAAAATGAGAAAATAAGGATAAATTTGAATGAAGTACTACTATCTTATAGAATGAACTAACTTCAAATCAATGGTGGTGGATAGTTATCACGGATTCAAAGCGTATTTGATTTTCCGTTAGCAGAAATTTTCAAATATATAAACAAAATAACAATTATTAATTACTTTATGCTAAACATGTACTCAAATCGCAACCTTGTATCAATGATTGCGTTCTGTGATTGAGAACCAAAATTTGGCTCCCCCTAATTTGTCAATATTGGCGCGATGTATATATAGTATTAAATTTGGCACTTAATTTTAGATAAAAAGTGAGATATTCAATGATTAAACTTATATATGAATTTAATTAAAATATGTATTATATTATCATCTAATCAGGAATTGACATATATATATATATATATATATATATATATATATATATATATATATATATATATATATATATATAATAAGATTGATAATTTCTGTAACAATTATCTTAAAAGAAACATCGAGAGAGGTAACTAATTAATTCACATATAATTTTTTTTACATTAATGATGTATCAAAATCCGACTTCCCACATATACCTATATATTGTGAAAAAAAGAAGAATATAGTTGGTATAGTTGATTGCATTGCAGGTATAGAGAGAAAATGAGATATTTCACTAGTTAATTATGGGGGTTGTTATTGATCCCAACCCCTATTGGCTCCTACCAAAGGGTTGACGTTTTTTTTTTCACATAAACATGATTCTGTTGTATCTGTTATTTTTTGAACAAGTGTGAAAAAAATAAATAATGAAAACATGATTTCATTTTATATCATATAGGAAAAGCATGTTTCTATTACTTTCTGAGGTGGAAAAAAAAATAATGCAACCGTGATTCTATTTTTTATACCCAAAAACGTAACTAAGCTTTCGTTGCCTGTTTCTTTTTTCTTCTTCCTCTGCACGTAGGGGTGAAGGATGGTGGTGTAGATCAAAGGTGTTTGGTCACAGTGGTAGTGCGAACGCGTAGCATCGCGGACAGAGGTGCAGGGCCAAGGGTTCGCGCGGTGTTGCAGCTGTGTGGTGGTGGTTTGGCCAAGGGGTAGTGAGCGATGCATGACGATATTGCAATGACATGACGGTTGTTGGGTTCAAATCTGGACAAAGGTGGTGGCACGCGGCGTTGGTGTGGTGGTTATGGGGTGAAAAGAAGGGGAAGGGAGAGAGTAAGAAAATATTTTCTCAGGTTTGTAATGGCCAATAACAAAAAGTGTAGGGGACCTGCGGACTATGATAAATTCAGAAGAGTCCATGATTTTTTATTTTTTTTTAAGAACATAAGAGAAAAAGAAGAAGCCAAACTAGGAAAATTTTAACTAGTAAGCTTCTAATTGATAAGAAAAAAATAAAAAAAGAAAATAAATGAATAAACTTCTTTCAGAATATTTATTTTATCATATATTTAATTATACTGGTAAAAACATAGACACTAATGTGCTTATACTTGCATTTTTATCATGCTAAATTTAATATATTGTAACAAATTTTCTTACTATGGATTGATGCATATGTTAATTTTACTTTATGCAAAATGGCAAATACATATTGAGTAAAAAATAAATTAATAAACTAAAATTAATACAAGTGTCAATGTATAATAAGAAAAATTATTACAATATATCAAACTTAATGTCTTGCCTAAAAAGTATACACATAAATAAATGATAAAAATAAATTGTTACAATGTGTCAAATTTAATACAGTACATACGTAAACATATCGACAAAACAATATATAAAGAAATTTTTATAATATATCAAAGTTAGCATCATGAAACAAAAAATGAGAACACACTGCTACATAGGGCTGTCTATAAAAGATCCAATCCAATATGAATAAAAAAAACTAATCCAAAAAAAATCAAAAATTGAAGGATAAAAAAGTTGAAAATCAAATTTTTTTATTAGATCAAATTTGGATTTTGGATTTGATTTTAAAAATTAATTCAAATAAACTTATGCATATGTATATATTTCTATTCATAAATTTATAATATCACTCATTTCTATTTCTATTTCTTATATATTTAAAAATTATCATAAAAATCATATCAATTTATGAAAAATATAATTAACTAAAGATATTTTTACTGATTATTTGGGTTAAGATGCTTGAATATTTTATTATTAATTATATAATGATATTTAAATAAATATTTGATATTTTAAATTATTTTTTATTATATTTATTATTTATCTTATATTTTATTTAATATTTTTCTAAAAAATAAATAAAAATATGATTAACATTGAAAATCGATTTAATCCAAAGCACTTTAAATTGGATCGAATTATATTAAAAGTTTAAATAAAATTAATTGATGATAAATTAACAAAATCAAAATAATTAAATTGAATGATTTTTTTTTCAAAATCAGTTTAATCTAATATGTGAATACTACATGGTGTTTCGACGGTGCTCATGATCCTAACTTTTTTTTTCTTTTGTTTCGTGTTTGCATTTTTTATTTTTTTGGGTAAGATGCTAAACTTGATATATGGCTATAATTTTCCTTATTATATATTGACGTGTATATTAATTTTAATTTATTATTATTTTTTGTTTAATGCATGCTTATATGTATATTTTTTTGTTACAAGAGGTAAAAATGCATGTTTATACGCATGCTTTTTTTATGTATTATTTTAGATTTAATAATTTTTTTTGCATGTTTATGTGTACATTTTTTTTTGGATAAATTGATACTTTATCTCAAACATAAGTTATTTAATATTATTTTTTCATTATAGTAAAAGAAAGAGAGTTATTGTTCATGCCCTGGTGTTGCTTGTTATTGTGGGTGCGTAGATCTAACCGGCAAGTGTAGTACCGAGTCATGCAAGTAATAATAAAATTGTAAGAATCAAGTATTGATCTCAGGGAACTTGCTTCATTTGGTGAACTTTTATTCAATCAAGAGACATTGATATAAAGCTATGAAAATAGAATTAAATTAAAGATGTATGTGCTCTAAATACAAAAGAACTACAAATATGCTTATCAAACTGGGAGAGAAAACATATAATTAAAACGTTGGGTCCTTCTACTGAGCGCGCTTGATGTAACTAGAATATTTTTCTCTATTTAATGTTATTTCTGTGTTCTATGCTAGGGACTAAAATACCAATCACCGATTCCTTGCGTGAATGGACTAATTGTAATTAAACCTTGTTCTCGAATGTCTCATCAAACTTAGCCTAATTGAACAATATTACAATCACAACATAACAAAAACTAAAACCCTACACTCTATGTCTAGCAATGCAGTCATCTAGCCCTGTTCTATCCGATTCTAAGGATTAATACATTTTTCAATGCTAAAAATCCTAACTTTACACACCAATGGGTGATCAGACCAAAAACATGCAATAATTAAGTGCAGATAGAAGCAATGAACACATAAAACAACTTTAAATAGATAGTTAAAAAATTACATCAAGTTCCAGCAGAATTTCCCAACAGAGATACTTAGTCTTCCATCACAAGACAACACCTTTCAGCTACAAGATGAGGGTTTAAGAAGAAAATAACAGATTACACAGTGATGAGCAATGAACACATAAAACAACTTTAAATAGATAGTTAAAAATTTACATCAAGTTCCAGCAGAATTTCCCAACAGAGATACTTAGTCTTCCATCACAAGACAACACCTTTCAGCTACAAGATGAAGGTTTAAGAAGAAAATAACAGATTACACAGTGATGAGGATGTTTCCTTCACCTCTAGGAACCTAGAAATTACTCATAAACCTAAAATCCTCTTGAAAGTTGAGATTTTTGGCTTTCTTGTTCTGTTTTGCGCCTCTGGTACGCTTTCTCTTCTTCTTCTCATGCCTATCCTTTGATTTTTTTAACTCCAGCCTTAAAAAAGGCTTCCTGTCCTCGAAGGCGCACGCTTAGCGCAGGAAGAGACAAATGTCTCGCTCAGCGGGCTAACTGCCTTGCTTAGCCCATAAACTCTCGCTAAGCGCACGGGCCTTGCTTAGCGAGACACCAGCCTTCACAAATTTCATCATTTTTATCTAAAATTGAAACTAAAACACATTAAATTCACAATGTTAGACATCTTTTACTGAACAAAATTAAACTAAACCTAAAAATATATATAAACCTACAAAAAGAATCATAAATTAAAAAAAGACAAACATTTTATAAAATTTTCTTATACAAAAGTTAGTCATAAATGACGACTAACACTTATACACTAACATCATATGGAATTATCTAATTATAACTTATCATATATAATAAATTTGTTAATTTTAAAAATAATTTAAATAATAATTTATGTATGATAATATAAAATTATTTTATATTGTTAATATAGTAATATTAAACTCTTATAATAATTTCACAAAATCGGCAATTAATCACCATAGTTTCATTATACTACTTAGTTTGTCAAAAGATTTTTTTTTAATAAGATTATGACTAGATTATGTTGTCATATTTATTTATTTATTTATTTTTATTTTATAAAGATAAGGACAAAAGATCAAATTGAATATAAAGTATACAGCGACGGATGTCTACGATTGAACTCAATTTTAAATCGAATCAGGAGTTGGAAGCTTCTGGTCCACCCTCAAATTCAAAACCGAACCAACCAACCAACCCTTTTTTATTTTGCTCGTGTTGATCGCAAATCCTCATCTCTATTCGTGTTGCAATCCCCACTGCGCCACTTCCAGGTTAACCCTAATTCTTGTATTCTCCGTCTTTCAATTATTATTCTTTTTCCTCATCACGTTCTTGTTCAATATCCAATTTATTTGTGATGCTGCCTAAACAAATTAGGTCATCGCGTGGTTTCATGCTTTCTGCCAAACGAATTGCCGTGTTCTTTGTGTGTGTGTCCGTGGTTTATTTATTATTATTTTTTTAAAATAACTATCTGATTAGTGATCAATTAAATTGCAACACTGCATGCAATCGTGAAACATTTTTTAAAGCGTTTTTTTGTTGTTGTCAAATTCTGTTTCTTCGTAAGGTGCACTGCATTGTGAAGGACGAGATTTTTAAGCCGTTGCTTTGTTCTTGGAGGTGTTAGACTGTTAGGGGCCGGTTCTTAAAGACGGGGGCACTTGTTTATTTATATGCCTAATTCTTTATAGCAAAAAACCTAAAACTACTCCGAAGTAGAAGGAATAGACGCACCCAGTGATTGCTAATGGCACTAAAAATTAGAAAAATGCTGTTTCATTGAAAGTAACCTTCTTATGTTGAAAGAGTAAATTGTTTGGAGGACAATTAAGAGCGATCGATGCCTCCCACTTATGCAGCAAATCATTTGTATTAATCCTGTTGAGTACTGTTGCTTCCAAACAAAGGACTTGACCTTAGAGAGAGTTATCCATTTCTGTCTGTATTTTTCAAGAGTGAACTTTTGGGGGGTTAAGAGACTAGAGTGTCCAAAGTTAAAAAAATTATTTTACGGGTAAGCAGAATCCAAAGTTCAAACTTTCCTACTAGAGTTGTTTGAGTGAGAAATTTATAGAATCCAATAAAGACTAAAGGGGTTTTAATTCACTTAATGTAGTTAAGGGGTTTGTGGCACCTCTTGCATTGAGGTATTAAAAATCCCTTAGTGCCTTTAGGGAGCTTTTGCCTTTAACTTCATCTACACTGGGCACTGGCCAGTTTCTCTATAACTCAAGCTTCTATCAAATTGAAAATCTCAAGATAAAATATGACTCTGAATAGAATACTTTTTTTATGGGTGTGTCATGCACTGTAGAAAAGGCAAGGAAAAGCCTCTAAGAGAGGAACCAGCCAAAAGCATCTTGTTGGGGTCCAGGGGAGCCTGAAAGCAAAGAAGACCTGCACCATTGGGCCTAGCAATGGACTACAAGAGTGAACTTGACATCACATTTTCACCCAAAACCTTAAGGAATTGGGTATATTGGTCTGTTCCCTTATGTTACCTTCATCTAGCCCATTCTTAACTAATGTGGAACTTCAAACAAACTTGAATTTCCAACACATGTTTAGTTCCACAGCCTTTCCTTGTTGGCGTTGATAGCTTTTTCCTGTGTTTGCTATGATAGATCAATAACTAGAACATTCCAAATATAATGTTATAGCTAATAATAGTTTTATAGGAGTCTGCAGAGGTTTTTCTTTTTAAATGCTGAGTTTTTTTTTTTTTTGTAATAAACAGTGATCTATATTTTCCTTTTGTTTTGAGTTTATTATTCTGTCACTAGCAAAGTGAAAGTTGGTAGCGTTCTATATATGTTTTTTTCAATACCTTTTCATCTATTTCAAGGCAACTAGGTTTTTGAAGCTTCGGTTTTCTTCCTCTGAATAAATATTATCCACAGATAAATACCTTCATTACCTTGTGTCCTGCATGTGAGTACCTTGTGAAATTAAGTTTTCAGGCTTTTGTTGGAGACTTGCAGTAGCAGTAGATATCTGTAGTACATATCAAATCTCAAAATATTTAAGTACACTTGGCTATTTTACTAAAAAATTGAACTTACCCCTCCTTACAAGGCAAAAGAATATATGGGTGAAATACAGGAATGTTTATGGGTTTTTTCCTTGTGGATTGATGTTTTTTTCTAGTGCTTAGATGTCTCCTTCAGGTGACACAATGCCATTAGATTTTAAGTATTTATTAACCAAAATGAAGTTCTTCCATTTGTTTTAATTAATTTGAAATTTTGTAATTGTCAATACAAGTGTCCAAAGAAAGTGCTTGTTATGTTTATAATTTTTTAATGTACTATTTATTCCTGTTTATGGAATATGTCGGAATTATATAGGCATGTTAAGTTGTTGATATCTAAAGTCGCATCAGTATTTATAAGAAAAACGAACATCTTGAACTTCTTGATCCATGATTACTAGAAACTCAATTATGCATTATGTTCTAGTGCTTTCTGTGCCTTCTCATTTCTTTTAAATTTATAAACTTTCTATGCATTTGACATTTCATTTTCACCATGAAATTCTATCAAGCTCTGTTTACTTTTATGTCTTGCTCCTAAAGAGCATCTAAAAACAAGTGACCTTTTGGGCATTAATTGTCAATGTTCTGAAATTTTAAAATGCTGTGAGTCATGTATGTAGTCCTCGGTGGCAAGCATGATATCCTCTTTTGGTGTGTTTACACCGTAGATTTGATTAATATGAAGTGATGTTTTTAACGTGACAGATACACTGTGCTACTGTATATTATGTTAGATCATGGTCAGTAGTAGTCATTCCTGGTGATAATTTGCTCTTTTTCTAGTTCCAACTAACTATGCTAGATTCCTAGGTTGATGAAATCTTCAAAACCTCAATATTTGTGAAAAGATACAAGAATCAATTACTCTTTTCTCGTATACAAATTGTGTCAGGATAAAGAGGCAGAGAATTTCTATTTCATTACGTAATCTGTTTAATTTTGGTTGCTTGAAATAAGGCAGATCTTGAATTTCAAAATGCCTAAAGTTAGAAGATTGAAGTCCCCGTCTACTGATTGTAATAGACCATATCCTTACCCATCCAACTCCAAAAACATTGAGCTGCATAAACCTATGAATTTGTTGGGATCAGCTGATGAAATGAAAGAATGGGAGCAGGCTAGATGTCCTATTTGCATGGAAACCCCCCATAATGGTGTTCTTTTGAAATGTTCTTCCTATGAGAAGGGTTGTCTTCCTTACATGTGCAATACCAGTTACCGCCACTCCAACTGCCTTGACCAGTTTTGTAAGTCCTTTGCTTCTCATCTCTCATCAGAAGTACTGCAAGAAATTCCTGTCACAGGCAGACTCTCTCATAGTAGAGAAATTCAGTCAGAGTCTCGGCACCCCACTCAATGTGGGAGCGAGTTACAACCAAAGCTCATTTGCCCTCTTTGCCGTGGAGAAATATATGGATATATGGTTTTGGAGCCTGCTCGAAGGTATATGAATTCTAAATTAAGGAGTTGTTCTTCCGAAACATGTGAATTCCAGGGGACATATCCAGAACTCAGGAAGCATGCTAGGTCTGAACATCCTTCTGTTCGACCATCAGAGGTGGATCCCTCGCGACAGTGTGATTGGATAAGGATGGAACAAGAATGGGGCTTGGAAGATCTTTTTAGCTCAATCCATGCAAGTTCTGATGCAGATTACAATAGAGATACCATTTTGACTGGGGGTCTTGCTGACTTGATGTCCTCGTTCTTGTATGAAATATTTATCTCTATTGAAGATGTTAACCGTATGGCTAGTTTGTTGACTAATTCAAGACACAGAGTGCCATTATATGACAGAAGGTCTGGAACAACACACAGGGTATCAAATGATACACAGACAAATCAATCAGCTCGATGGAGATCCAATTTACCTTCAATGCATCAACTGGAGAGAATTGCTAGGAGTAGAGTGAGAACCAATTTTCCATATTTATCATCCCGTGATCTTGAGGTAGAGGCAAATCGTACGGCTAGATGGAGAACAAATATGTCGTCTTTTAGAATGCCTCGCAATGAGCATCAGTTTTATAGAGACCTCAGTGCAGAGGTCACATCTTCAACAAGGATGCCTCGGGCCTCACAAGGTGCTCAAACTAATCCCCAGAGCAACATTTCTTCATCTGGAAGTGGAAGGTTTCCTGGTCGTCAATTACGCTGGCGTGATCAAAGATGGTCGACTAACAACCACCAATGATGAATGGCAATAGATACTTCTGTTTCATATAATTACAAATGTTTACTTCTGCTATCCATTATGTGGATACTTCAAACTATAATTTAACTTCGTTTTATTGGAGGATTTGGTTCAATGCAATCGTTTTATTTGAATTTAATGATTCATTGCATGCTCAAAGCAACTACGAAATATTTTTCTAATTATTTTTGTTTGTTTTTCATCTAAATTTTAGGGATAGACTATTTTTCTAACATTTTTTCCTTTTATTACCACAATATTAGAAACATCATTTTTCAATTTTCATAACTTGCATTACGTTGTCATATCCAATTTCTTGTACCATGTATCTAATAATTCAAACATTTGCTTGATACCTGTAATTGCATTAGTTTCAATAGATTTTAAGAAAATATTTTTACCTGAATTGTCAATAAGAAAATTAGCAAGTGATATCTCTTTCTTTTTCGTCCAACCATCACATGTCAAAGTGTAATCTCATATCGCGTTCACCTGTATTTTCTTAAAACTTTTTTTATGTTATCATTTGCTTTATTCACAAAGCAAATCTTACCTTATAATAAGTAGGTGGTTTCGAATATCTATCTATTCTTTAATATCTTTTAACATTTTTTTACCAGATTAATTTTCTTTTTAACATTAATTAATGACAACAAAGATAGAACTTAAGATCCGAGCAAATTAAATGGTAATGTGCAGATCCACCATGTATGCATTTGCTTATTTCTTGAAGGATATCATTCATTATCTTTTAGCATTTTCATTTCCTATGTCTTCTAAACGCCCTAGGTTCTTTTTATTTTCCAACTATAATTTGGTACCTCACATTTTCCCTTTCTAAAAATGTGATAAGATGCTCTATTCTTCAACTAAACAACACAAAGCACAATACAAGAACAAATCTAAGAGGTAGGAGACCACCGACCAATAGTATAATAAGCACCAACACAACAATAAAAGGCAACAAAGGGACCATCGAACTAACTCGTGTGGTGAGGGGAAAAAAAGCATGAAATGAAGCACGTAAAGTGTTGCGGAAAAGAAAAAGGAAAATAAATTTGTTTCTCTTAAACATTTCGTATGGGACACTCTGGGTATCTTTAGAGACCAGAGAGGAGAGATCAGTTGATTCCCTCTCATTTGCATATTTTTTTGACTGAAGATTAAAACAAAAAATATTAGACTGTGACAAGAATATTGAAGAGCAAATATCCTTTTTTTTTTTACATTGCAAAAATGCTTATATCATTCATTAATAATCAAGACATTGATACAATCAGGAGCAATATCAAATGTCAGTGGACTAGCAAATATCCTAAAAACATTTAAGATATACTACTTCAACAGCACTAAGAAATGAAGATTAATTAAGTATTAGACGAAAAGGATGCAAATGGATCCAGAAAAGGAATCACAAACAACTCAGAAGTTATGTCTCAAAGGCTCGTGCATCAATATAAAGGCGCCTTATCTTTACTTTCATTAAGATTAAACAAAATAAACATCAAGAAATTCTTGAAAAAAAATACATAACAAAATGAATATGTTAAAACAATAATCAAAATGTCAGCCTGCTTTTGATGTTCTTGTTACATTTGGCAGAACAACAGAATCAAGATCCCCAGGATAAGGCGTAAACAAGCCTAGTCCTCCCCTACTTTCTCTTAAATTGCCTTTCTTAAGTTCATCCAACTGTTTAACCCATTCTATGGGAGAAGAGTGCTCTCTTGTGTGAGGGTGCAACACAAACAGTGAATTGTATTCACAGTTGGGAAACATAAAGAATTTAAACGCGTCCCCCAATCTGTATGCAACATAGCCAAAACTCAGTTGATCTCTGGGAGTGAAGAGGTGAACCTCATTGAACCACAAGCAGCTAAATAAGTTATTTATGGCAGTATGTTCCCGAATGATGATGGCTCCCTCTGGTACATCTGAAACATCATATATTGTTGTTAACAATACGACATCACCAAACATTATCGTTGAGAGAGAGGAACAAGAGAACATTTGAATGAATCCATGTGTCTTAACTATACAGCAGATAGTTTCATTTATAATTAGAGTCATAAATACAATGGTTAACGGTTACATAATTATACAGCTCATAATATCCCTAAGAAATCGGTTTTTAAAGAGCCCATAACATCATGTGATACAAGTAGTCATCATCATCTATTAAGATAAGGCTATTGTTGTTATTGTAGTATATGGAACAAATTTTAACAAAATTAGAAAATTAACAGAAATGTGACTAAACAATGTGTTTCCTCTTACCAAAATTGTTGAAATCAAACCCTTGAAATAAAATATAAAACCAGAAGGTCTTGTTTCCTGTCTTACCACTATTGGTCTTTTTATTTGAACTCCATGGCTTCATTCCCTCGTAATAATAGATTTTAATGTGGAGATCAATAAGGGGTCGAGCATATCGCTTTCGCCTCTTGTTTGAATCAGCCTCCTCATATATACTACGGTGATGCTTGTGTTGAGCAATGGCAAACGTATGCCTGCCTCGCCACAGATATCTGCATAATTAAGGTAGTTTTACAAGGTTACAGTCATCAAAAGTCACAGAAAGGCTTGCACAGACATGATCAGCAGTTTTTCAACAATACAGATGTAGTAAGTAAGCTCTTAACATGAAACTTCAATGCGAGAGTTTATACCAATAGTTTCAGTGTGGTTTCTCCTGCTGGTTGAAATAGAATATTCCTTCAAAGTTATCCCCTGTTTATATTTTTACACTAATATCCCTCGCGGTATGTACAATTGTATGAATTAGTGCTTTCAAAAGGAATTAGATATGCCGTTATACAACACAGGGTATCAAAGTGTCATGTGCAAATAAACGCAAGGGAAGTAACTCCAGGAATAAAGAAAAAAGCTATCCATTCTGCTAGAAAGTTTTAGCCTTATCAGTTTCAAGTACCATTTTCATTTGTTTGAGAAGAGACGAGGGGAGGTTAGTGTCAAAACTTTATCACAAGGGGCAACATAGAAAACCTAACATGATACAATCAACTGTTATCCCAAAAGAAAATCCAGAAACACGTGACAAGCAAGTCCCTACCAAACGAATATTTTGCTTCTATAATGGATCAACTTCATGATTGTAAATATAAAAAGACTATGTAAGAGAAAAATGGGAAAGCAAAAAAATCCATTAAATTGAGCCCTTCAAACAGAGTGCCCCATAATGTTTTTAGTGTAAGTGACTGATCAGCACATGAAATGTATCAAATTCAAAGCTCTCTCAAGTATGAAAAGGATGGCAGTTTAATATCTATCCAGAAAAAAAAAAGACTTAAAGTGTTGATGTTATCATAAAAATTAGGCATAAAACATTTAAACAGATATAAGTACCTCTCAAGGATTAGCAATGGATCTACTATCAGCTCCATTTTACCATCAATCCAAATACTATACTGTGCTTGAGGGAACAACCTGTGGGTTAAAATTTTGGGAACTTTCCCATTCCTTCTTGGTTCATCATAAGGAGGATGCTTAAGAAGAACAAGTCGCCATATTCCCACCCATTTTCCACCAGCTCCGTCTTCTTTGACAGTACCATTTTCCCTCATGAATTTCAGAGATACCTCATCCACCACCATAAGAAAGCAAAAAAGCTCCTTTGAGCGAAGGCTTATATTTGATGGTTGATGAGGTAAATCATAGCCATCAAAAATGCCAGATGCAACAACAAATTTGCATTTCTTGACATATTTGATGTCTACACGATTCATTTCAGCACCACCACCTTGAATGAATCCACAATGCACCTAATGGGCAGAGCACATGGGGAAAAATGACTTGTTGATTGTGGCAACTACGATGCAATGTTGCAAAATTGTGAAACAATTGCGATTAAAATGAACTTGAGCAAATCATGCTAACTAATTTACCTTCATATTTGATTTTAGTTTGAAACTTTCCTCCCTTTGTTTCCAACTTGGATGGCCTCCAAATAGAGGAGATGACTGAGCTTCACTATGTGGAACCTCATCTTCCATAACATACGACAGATTTTTTAGAATTTCGTTGGGAGTTCTTCTAGTTGGGATAACTATTTTATCAGGGTCATTGGAAAGAGGAATTGGACATCCTAACAAACATAGGCAGCACCAATATCAAACACACAGTTATCATTTGGTGAAGTTAAAAAAAAAGGGATGGAAGCAAAACCACCAAAATCTTACTGTGAGGTTTTGATACCAGTCCCATATTGCCTAACATGTTGTAAACCTTGCTATCTTTGTTACACATAGCTGCAGGTCAAGCAGAAAATTGCTATATTTTCAGAAATGTTGACAATTTTGGTGGAAAGAATAAAATAAAAGACAAAATGTTTATCATGAACAAGCATTCCTTGAAGTATGTCTTTTAATAACCTAACAGAACCTCCCATCAAGTTCTCATCCTACATTTCTACTCATAGCAAATTTGCTTCTAAATTCACCAATCAGATTGTAGATATTTGTATTTACAAAGTTAGTTTCAACTAATAAATATAGATAAAATATAAGGCAAGTGCAGTCCTAGTTCCCCTTACAAATACCATCAAAGAGAGACAAAAATTAACAAGAAAACATCACATTAAATTCAATTTTCTGTACTAAGATATATTATACTAACTAACATACCCCCATACCAGAAGGCTCCTATGCAAAAGTATGGGAGAGGGCTATTCTTACCCTCGCATATGCAAAAAGTCTGTTTCCGGATTCAAACCCATGACCAACCGGTCACCAAGGTGCAACTTTTGGCTTTCCCTCTATACCTAGAAATATTATACTATTCTTATTTTCAACTAGAAAATAGAGTTGCTAACCTTCTAATTCCACAGTAAATACTGCTAAAGAATTAAGCTACGAGTTGAACTTATAGGAATGAAAGAGACATAAGACTTAGCCTTATCTATAGGGAAAAATGAATTTCCAAACTGTTCTTTTAAAAAGCCATCATCTATGAATTGCAAAAAACTTCCTGTACATGTTGGTTTTCTAGTACCAGGAACAACTAAAATCAACGGGCACAGGCAGCTACAACGATCAAGTTAAAATATAAAGCGACGTGATTTATTCCCTTCAACCCAATTCTCAAAATATCACATTGAGAATAGACAGTTAGATGAAGTGTCTATGTTATTACTTATTACAATTAATTAGTAGTAATCAACAAGAGATAAACTTGAGAAGATTTCAAAAAAGTAACCAAATTTATTAAAAACTTTACTAACCTGATAAAAAGGAGACGGAAGTTTGACAAGACCATATATGGAACAACAATGCAAGAAGAATTAATAACATCCACAAGATCCCTGCTACAAGAACCAACCGAACAAACCCTTTCTTCCAAACGATCTTCATGGGGTAATCTTGAGGTACCCTCCCCGAAGAAAAGAAACCCACCTCAAAATCTGCATCACTAACAAACAGATTTTATTTGCCAAGGCCAAAGTAACTATTTCCTTCACTGTTGTTAATCTAGTAAAGAAACAAGAAGAAAGAGAGATTTCTCAACAGATAAAAGAACCAAAACAGTGTATAACAATCCTTCCTCACCTTTAGCAGGATTTTGATTACTTCGATCTCCTCTACGATTTAGGCGCAAAGATAGAGACCTTTGAAGATCACCCTCCATATCTGATTCTTTCTTCAAGTTATCATCACTGCCATTGCATAACAAAAAAAAAAAAAGATGACATTTTGGCATAACCCATGAGACTAAAAATCAGAAAAGATGCACACACAGTTATCAACAGCTAAACTGATAAAGAGAACGAAAAGAAGAAGAAGAAGAAAAAACTGATCCAACAGCAACTAATTACCCCATAAGTTCCTTGAAAATATTCAACCAGAACAAATTTAAAAACCAAAACTTTGAGAGAAAAAAAGAGGGATAGAAAGGGAGAAAAATAATAGGGCGAGACCCAAATGAATATTAAGAATAGTATAGTGTCGGTGAGGAGAGCGCAGATGCATACAACCACAAAAATAATGGGAAGAGGAGCAACGAGTTGGGGCATCACTATCAGGTGTAAATTGTGAATGAAGTAATAGAGGAAAACGAGAAGAAATTAGTACCTGGCGGTGGTGAAAGAAGGGATAGTTCTGTTGACAGTGACAAAAAATGGACCAGATCTGTGTGAAATGTGTAATGTTGTGTTGGGTTCGTTCTAACAACAACAGAAGAGATAAACCAGAAAGAACTAAGACTGTGACGAAGAGATGTTGAAGTTTCAAACTGAAACAGATCTCCCTCTATCCTTTGTTTTCTCATCAACACTCACCCGGGGTCATCATAGGATCATGGAAGCTACAGAATCTCATGTTTTATTTTAATGTTCTTTTTTTTTTTTTTCTTTTTTTACTGTGAATTGATTGAGGAGGATCAAAGTCCCAAAATAAGAGGGTGGAGCAATTTGGAATGGGCTGTAATGGAACTGGAACTGGAACTAGCATCCCAGCCCGGTTTCTTGTGTCTATATTTTTAAAATAAAAAAATAATATGAGAAAATAAAATAAAATTCGAAAGAACAAATTGGTTGGTTAAACTTTTTCCACGGGCCTAAATGGCAAGTACTAGTCAATTTGAAAAGAATCGTATCAGAATTCTACAGTTAATTTTGTAAGTGTTTTTAGTTTTTACCATATAGGTGATTTGATTACAGTCCTTCGTTTGTTCTTGTCCATTCATAGCTCAAAGCTCCTAATCATCCACGTGGCTTTGTGATCCTTTCATTACATGCCACAAAGCGATAAGGTCCTTATCACAAAGCTAAAATCACTAGGTTGATGGTGACAACAGGAAACACATGGACTTCCCCTTAAATTTGAGCATCACTTAAAAATGAACATAAAATGTGAGGCTAGTTTTGAGTTGAAGCATATAGCTTTGGGGTGTTCATTGTGTGTTGCCACTCTCCTCTCTTGTTGTACACTTGTTCCTTTTGGTTTGCAGAAAGGAACATGGAAGCTGTGTGTGCTTTTTCTGTTGGCACACTTCACATCCCAACAGCACATGAAACATCAAACTCCTTTAGGAAATCCATATTCTTGAGCAACCAAGTGGCTTCACCAGTTTCATTGGTTTTTCTCAGGGGCAGTTCAAAATCCAAGCTTTTAACTGCCTTGTCACCCCCTCCATTGACAGAATCCAGTAACCAACCTGAGGCTGAGCCAGAATTTGAAAGTCATGCAGAGAAATTTGACTGGTACTCTCAGTGGTACCCTTTGATGCCAATTTGTGACCTTGACAAGAGGAAGCCACATGGGAAGAGGGTGTTGGGAATTGATGTGGTTGTGTGGTGGGATAGGAATGAGGGTGCTTGGCAGGTTCATGATGATGCTTGTCCTCATAGATTAGCACCCTTGTCTGATGGAAGGATTGATCAATGGGGCAGGTTGCAGTGTGTGTACCATGGTTGGTGTTTCAATGGCAAAGGAGAATGCCAGCTCATTCCTCAGGCACTCCCTGATGGCCCTCCGGTAATTACTCTTGGTCATAATTTGTAGTTAATGCATGTTGTTGTAATATGGCTCCCAAATTCACTATTTTTTTTTGTATGTTTCATTTCCTGTGTAGTAAGTAGCCAGAACGCATATGAAAATGCATACTTTTCAGCCGTTTTTTCAATCAATGGATTATGATTTGCATGTACCATTTACTCATTTCCTGGCCATTAATTTTAGCTTGTCATCATGATTTCATGTTCTGAAACCTGCAATATTGAAGGTGAGATCATATTATGTTGATGCGTGGAACATAAGTAGTGGCTTGTGAGTGGCTGGTGGCGTACTTTCTCTCTAAGTTCATTGGTTCTAGATCTCACCAATGCTTCAAACTACTCTTGACCCCTATGCATGTCACTCATGGCCATCTCTTCCTCGTCTTTTTTGTTGATGCGAAGTTATGTTGTAGATTCGTAATTTGTTTTTCATGTCTCTCTTAATGGAAAAGGTATGAGTTACACCCCTCAAGTTTAAGAGTTTCCATCTATTCTTTACTTGATGTGTGACAATCTAGTCTTACATAAGTCGACTTATCCACTTACCATGACCAGAAGTTGACTCGTACTTATGAAAGTCAACGTACAACATTCATACTCAGTTAATATTACATAGACAACTTACAGAATACAAAAGTTAAGCAAATGATACAACACAAAACTTCTAATGTTTCAAAAAAGCAAATCCAACTCAGTACATAGTCAGTTATAGTACATGGTTTAGTTTTGTGCTTTGTAAGGTCCAATTGGGTAAGTCAGTACATGACTCCTACACCTGAATTTTTTTTACCCTTTTAGAAACTCAGGTAAATCATACCCAACTCAAAATTTGAGTTTTTTTACACTTTATCCATTAGCCAGATGAATGTGTGTTGGTACTTTGTTGAATGGGGTGTTTTGCACATTTAGTAAATAATGAGCAGGTTTTGTGACCCTTATGAAACTCAGGAGGTAAGTCACATATGACCCAAAGTTGGAGTTTCCTAACCATTTTTCTTTTCAAAAATTTTAAATGTTTCCAAGTTTCATCATACAATGGGACAATCTGATGCTCATTAAAATTTGCTGAAAAAAATGTGTAGGTACATACGTCCAAAAAAGCATGTGTAGCTGCTTACCCAAGTACTGTGCAGAATGATATCCTGTGGTTCTGGCCAAATACTGATCCTCAATACAAAGATATTATTACAAGAAAAAGACCCCCATTCATACCAGAAATAGATGATCCATCGTATACTAAATCAATGGGAAACAGAGACATTCCTTATGGGTATGATTTTTAGACTATTATGATCTTTCCTGTGTTGTAGAACTACACATCTGTATGTGGCTCACTTTCTTTTACCAGAAGCTCCTGAATTATTATTTTTTTCTTTCTTTTTTTGTGATTGGTAATTGGTCTAATTATTTAGCTGATTCTGGAAGATGAAAGCACAAGCATTACGTTATGCATAGAATTTGCATCCTAGGGGGTGAAAACCACATTCCCCACTTTGTGTATCTTTGATCTTTCTAACAAAATGAATATGTAATTTTAGGTATGAAGTACTGATAGAAAATCTTATGGATCCTGCACATGTTCCATATGCACACTATGGACTAATGCGTACTCCGCAACCAAAAGGTAGGCATATAAGGTATATCTTTTTTAACTTAATTAAATTTCTATTTACTTATATATGACACTTACATATGTAGAGCTTAATAACAGTGAAAGCTGATAGAGAAGGGGGCAGGCCACTTGACATGTCTATTGAAAAGTTAGATATCAATGGCTTTTCAGCAAATCAGGCTTGGGGCAAAAGCAAATTTATGCCACCATGCATTTTTTATGCATATACTCCAGATCAACCTGCCTCATCTGGTGAAACTAAGGTAACATATTTGAGTAGATGCTATTTTTAGATCAGAAACAATTTGCAGGCAGTATTTCTAAGGGTATTGCATAATGTGTGTTAAACTTAATGCAGAAATCATCAGCTAAGAAGAAAATGTGTTTAATCTTTGTTTGCGTTCCGGTTAGTCCTGGTAAAAGCAGATTGATATGGTGCTTCCCAAGAAACTTTGGATTGTGGATGGACAAAATTGTACCACGATGGATATTTCATGTGGGACAAAACCTGATTCTGGATTCAGATTTATATCTCCTCCATGTTGAGGTAACGCCTGTTATTATTTATAACTATTTATCCTATCGACTAATTGGTTCCATCACTCTACTTTTTCTCCTGAATAAAGCTATCATAAAGAGGAGGAGCAACATTTTTTTCCACTAGGTGGTAATAGCTACATGAATTAAACGATGATAGTGTTTTGTTGTAGATATTTATACACAAACAAACCAACTATTCACTTCTAAATCCTTCTTAATTGATTTGCTAATAGCTTTTATTTGGCTTCCTCTACCTCTAACTACCCATCTGATATACTCTCCTTATTGGGCTTCTATAGGTTTTCTCATACATGACCAAGCTACCTAAGACAAGATTGTATGATCTTTTCTACAATAGGGGCTACCCCATGTTTCCCCCCAATACTATTATAATTCTATCTTATCTAGTATTTCATCTCATCCAACTCAACACTCTCATTTCTGCTACATTGAGTTTATTCTCTTGTTGGTTTTTTACCACCCAACATTTTGTTCCATATAAAACATCATAAGTTTTATAGTTGTGTAGTAAAATTTTGTTTGAGTGGTACTTTTTTTTATCACAAATAACTCAGGGTACTCTTCCATTTCATTTGTCCTACTTTAATCTTATGGTTTATATCTCTTTTTTGCTAATAAAAAACAATAAATGAATGATATTAGTTGTTACTACTACAAGTTTACAACAAAAACAAAACCCTATCCTACTAGGTGAGGTCAGTTACAAAGATCACACAATGTCATTTGGCAGAATTAAAATCAAAATTTCAAAACTATTATTAAGCCTTAGATCTCCTTTGCTGATTTCCTCCAACGTCCTTTTTGGTTTCCCTCTTCTTCTTTTCGCTAGGCTAAAAATCATATAATTTATTCTTCTAACTAGCACCTTTGATGACCTTCTTTGTACATGCCCAAACCACCTTAACTGGTTTTATGTTGCTATTATTACATCATAACAATATAAAATTCGATAACTGTGGAATTTTTTTCAATGGATTAGATTATTCAGCTTGTCTTTGTCCCGATTAACTTATAAGGCCATTTGCAGTGAAAATTTTATACATAGTAGTTGCCAGGTTAACTTTTCCTTGCATTTGTGTAGAGGTTAAATTTTTTAATTAATTTTTTATATTAATCTCTTAAATTATGATAGATTGGTTACCCGAGTTTCAGTCAGTATTACAGATTAGGCTTGCTGAAAATTTATATTCTTCTAACTTGAATAGTCTCAAACGAATTTTTCTTAGCCTTGGGTGAACGGATAGAGTTTTCAGGTTAAATGTAAACTGTCAACTGCGCATTCATATTTCCTACCTAAATTAATTTTCTGTTGGTCGAATTGTTGGGGGATTTTGTCCCAATAATGGCTACAAAATAACTCTTAATATAATCTGCGGCTATATGATTCCACATGTGCTTCAGATTTTATGACAGAATATCTCTTAGAAAGGTGAATAATATTACTTAACAATGATGCAAAATCTTAATAATTTATGTTTCAGCACTGGTATTATGTTCTACATGTAACTAAAATTTGGTACCTTTCTTTCTTCTTGTCTGGTCTGTTTTATTTTCTTCAGTTTTAATGTCTCCATAGAAAAGTAATATGTCCCTGGAAAACAATTTAATTTGATTCCTCATATTTGGTTGTTAAATTCTTCTGATAGGAACATAAACTAAAGGATATTGGTCCAAACAATTGGCACAAAGCCTGTTTTGTGCCAACAAAGTCAGACGCCCTTGTTATTGGTTATAGAACGTGGCTAAGGAAGTATGCAGGTGGTCAGGTTGATTGGAGAGGAAAATATAGTGGAGCTCTTCCTCCAACACCTCCGAGAGAACAGCTTTTGGACAGGTACTCATTTAAGATTGCTCTTGAACATGGAAGTTTCAATTTAGTTATAAATAGATTGGCCATTTCCTTTAATTCAGGGAAGAGTTGGTATACATTTTGGTCCTTGGAAGTGGCAACTTGTGTTGCTTAGGTCCCTGAAAAAAGTCCATACAGATTAGTCTTTTGTGGGATAGAATTATTTAAGTTCACAGCTTAAAAGGGTAAAATTGTTAACTAGTTGACATATTCAATGATCAATTTGTATAGATAGGCACTTTCAAGGACTAAAGCAACACAAGTTGTTTTGTTGCTTTAAGGGACCAAATTGTATATTAAATCAAGCATAAATCTTTAATGAAGTCCACCATAATCAAGAATTTTATCAATCTAAAATTCTTAGCCAATGGAGAAAGAAAAAGTTGTTCTGTACTTCTGTAACTACAACATAATCAGCAGAGAGAATTCCATGCTTTCATGTGTGTTTCACAAAAGCAGCTGGATACCTTTGAGTATATTTTGTTTTTCAAAATAATTTAACAAAGGCAAGTAATAACAAAAACGAATTTATGTCGTAATTTGGGTTTCAATGTTGCATCGCTATATCTAACGACGTTTCAATAACATGCTTGCATATGTACTAATAAACAATTTTTGAAAAAATTTGTTTTGGGATTGTTGATTACAAACTAATTTGAACAGGTACTGGTCCCATGTGGTGAATTGCAAGAGTTGCAATTCTGCTTATAAGAGCCTCAATGCGGTTGAAGTAATGCTGCAGATCATATCTGTTGCTTCAATTGGGATTGTTGCCGTCATGAAGCATGGTACAATGTCAGTGGCAAAAAGAAATTCAATGGTTGCCTTAGCAGTACTATCATTTGCACTGTCACGGTGGTTAGCTCACTTCATATACAAAAACTTCCGTTATCATGACTATGAGCATGCCTTCCGCTGAAATGTGTTTTCCATATTTCTTCATGTCTAAAAATATGTGTATAGACTATAGTGAAGGTCCACTACAATGAAGTCACTGGCACTTCATTTGACTTTTTAAATTTTAAAAGTTAATTCCTCTATGACAAGTATTCGCAACCTCTTCATACAGAGGACAAATAAGTTGATATCAATCTCATGTAAATCTAATTTACATTGTCCGACGTAAAATGTGTAGAATTGTAGAAATATTGTATCTAATTATGAACCTAAAGAGTCAAGACGGTAGAGACCAAAATTCTCGGCGTTCGTCATAGAATCAATTCCCAAATCCCATTAATAAGAGGTGAATTTGTTTAAATTCATTTCTTGGAAAAATATTTATTTTAATAAAATAAGTATTTTTTTAATGGGTTTGTATAAATTAATTTTGCTTAAAAAAATTAGTTTTTGCTTATTTTGATAAACGGATCCTATATGCTTATTCATTTTTTTAAAAACAGGCTTATCTTAAAATTATTTTTTTAAGTCTGAACAAACCATTCCAATATTAGTATGTCAATAAGAAATTCTCAAAATTAACTTCATAATTCAATATTCTCTTAAGAAGCTTCATAATTGAAAATTCATATTTTAAAAAAAAAAATTATAAAACTAGTTTAAGATTAATTTCATATATTATTAGGGTAAAATTTACACAATTAATTAATTAGAAATCATCTTAAATATGACTTTTAAAATAATTAAAAAATCTTCAAATTCATTATACAATAATATATAATTAAATAATAGTGCAAAAAACTTTTACATTATCATTATGTTTTAATCAAGTTCTTATTGTGTTAGTCAAATAAAAACCCTACTTAAAATGCGAAGTCTCACTAATATATATTTTCTGACACATTTCTTATAAAACATATATCGGTTAAAATTATATAATAATTTAGTATACTTATTCTAAATTAAAATATAATTTATATATTTAAAAATATTTATTTATTATGAAATTTATTTATGATATAATTTAAATTAAAATATTTATTTACCATAAACTTAATTATATAAAATAAATATTTAACTTATGCAATATGAAGTTTTTTAAATAATTTCTCTAAGGACCAGGAATCAAAATAATTAATTATAGTAGTAATTGATAAAGCTCGACAAAAGTTAGTAAATTGGTAAAATATATTTTCTTGGTCCTAAAATAAGTGTTACAAAAATAATTGTTCCAAAATCAATGTTTCATTTTTCCTGATAACTCTAATAAATGTTGCATTAGTTTTTCAATCTAATAATAATACTACTCTCTTTTATCTACTTAATAACATTAGTTTTGTAAAACCAATATTATTTTGGTTCATTTATTTATTACTTTTTTTGTCTAAAATAACTAGGATAACAGTTATTTTCAGACGTAACGAGTAATAAACCTGAATAACTAATGCGTGAACGAAGAAAAGGCAGCAGCAAATAGAAAAAAAAAAGTGAAGTGAAGTTTTATGTTTTCTTTTATGGCTTTGGTTTATTATAGTTTAGTGTTGTTTTATTTTCATATATTAAATTTAAAAAATTTTATTTTAGTTATTTATGTTTTTAAAAGTTTTATTTAACATAAACAATATAATCACTGCCGTTCACATTTACAACCTCACGGTCATTACAGCCACTACCAACTAACAAAACAAGTAAGATCTACCACATTCATCCACTAAACAAATCAGAAACATTAAAAAATATTTGCTTTGGATACGATGTTACACTTATGATTGTGAGCTTTGCTTTCATATTTAGTTTTACTATTTTGAATTAATTATTTAAAAAATCATAAAATATATCTAGTTGGCTAAAAAAAGAGAAAAAATATCAAAATAAAACTTTTCAAAATATAATACATTAAAATAAAACTTTTAAAATTTATTGTAACAAATTAAAAAAAAAACAATAAACATAATAAACAAAAGGAACATTTAACCTTGGTTTCTATGGCAAGTGAAGTGAAGTAAGTAACACTCTAACATTAGACTTGGCATCAGATTCAGATCCTCCGTCGCCATCACCCCTAACCTCTTTTCCTTTCTGTAGCCCATAAACTAACAGCAGCACCTCACCTTCAGATCTAAAAAAATGAGCAGCAACAGTAGCAGAACCGAACCCATAGCCCAAAACATCATCAAACTCATCAGCGATCTCTGCTTCTCCGTCTTTGTCTTCTCTGTCTTAATCTTCACCGTCATAGCCATAACCTACCATCCCCCAGACCCATGGCTCGAGTCCACCCCTGCCCTAACCAACCTCTTCACCCAATCACAAAATGCCACTTTCCGAATCGACTCCTCCGTCCTCAAAACCGGCGAAGACCTCGCTCCCTCGCCGCAAGACCCTCCCCTCCCGTCGCCGCCACCCTCCGCCTCCGCCGTCACCGAAGCCGTCATCGAGAAATCCGAACAGCAAATTGCCAACTCCACCGCTAACTCCACCGCTGATTCCACCGACTCCACCGACGCGGCGCTTCCTTCTCCCCCCGCCTGCGACGGAACCATAAACTGCTCCAACCCTCGCGTTCGTATTGCTATTCAGAGATTCAACCTCCGCGCGTTCAAGTCCATTGCCTTCTTCGACTACCAACCGCCGGTGAACGGCTCCGTCGCCGGCGAGTGCGACGTCGCTTGGCGCTTCCGGAACAAGCGCGAACGCTCCTGGCGCAAGTACCGCGACTTTCGCCGCTTCAAGATCGCAGTCACCGACGACTGCAGGTACAAGGTGGTGCACGCCGGCGGCTGGCACTCCGGCGCCAATGCTCGCCGGAATATGACGCGCTCCGGTGCCGCCAGGGGTGGTAAGACCCTGCCGCCGCGGGCTTCAGCCCGCGATGATGAGATCAATGACACGATTCCGACTTTGGGATCGGAGACTAATTTTAGGAATGGGAAGTATTTGTATTACTCGAGAGGTGGGGATTACTGCAAGGGAATGAATCATTATTTGTGGAGTTTCTTGTGTGGATTGGGGGAAGCTATGTTTTTGAACAGGACTTTTGTTATGGATTTGAGTGTTTGTTTGGCTTCAACTTATAACCCTAGTAACAAGGATGAGGAGGGGAAGGATTTTAGGTACTACTTCGATTTCGAGCATTTGAAGGAGACGGCTTCGATTGTGGAGGAAGGTGAGTTTTTGAGGGATTGGAAGAATTGGGATAAAACGCATTTGAAGAAGAAGAAGATTCCTGTTAGGAAGGTTGTCAATCACAAGGTGACTCCTATGCAGCTTAAGAAGGATAAGAGTACGATTATATGGAGGCAGTTTGATGCGCCGGAGCCTGAAAATTATTGGTATAGGGTTTGTGAAGGTGAGGCCGCTAAGAATATTCAGAGGCCTTGGCATGCTGTGTGGAAATCCAAGAGGTTGATGAATATTGTTACTGAGATTAGTGGAAGGTTGGACTGGGATTTTGACGCCGTTCATGTGGTTCGGGGAGAGAAAGCTCAGAACAAGGAGTTGTGGCCTCATTTGGATTATGATACGTCGCCGGATGTTCTTGTCGAGAAGCTTAAATGGATGGTTCAGCCTTGGAGACATTTGTACATTGCCACCAATGAGCCTTATTATAATTACTTTGATAAGTTGAGGTCAAATTACAAGGTGCATCTGCTTGATGACTATAAGGAGCTGTGGGGAAATACAAGTGAGTGGTATAACGAGACCACACTTCTCAACAATGGAAAGCCTGTTGAGTTTGATGGGTACATGAGAGTTGCAGTGGATACTGAGGTCTTTTACCGTGGAAAGACACGCGTGGAAACGTTCTACAATTTGACTAAAGATTGCAAGGATGGAGTTAATACATGCTGATCAGGTTGGCACTACTGATTATGATGCTTTTTCAGAATACATGGTACACTCGGGCCTTGCTTTTGGATTCAGTTTCAGATTCATACCATTGGGTTAGATATGAGCTTGTTGTTGTGCTTGCTTGTTCTTTTATTATATTGATGATTTATATTGATTATCATGATTTTGTATACATACTATAGAATCCCTTTCTACCCTCTTTCCTTTCTGTTGACTCAAGCTGCTAAATCCATTCTCGTATTCTTTCATTCTCTTTTCTCATTAGAATACCAAATTGAAAATTAAGAAGAGTTTTTGCTGAAGCCTTTTAAGATTCTATTTGTCTATGGCCTTCAGATTTGGGTAATGGCTCTGCATTATAAACTTTCCAAGTTATATAGTATAGTGAAATACTAAAATATATGCAATGAATGCTCACACAGTCACATTATTCAGTCTTTAAATACATTGTTGCCCTGATGAACTTCCAACCTAACTTTTTGACCTCAATGCTACATACAAGTTCTGCATAACCCTAATTTGTGTACCCCAAGTTCTAACTCCGTCTATCTATATTTCCTTCACTTTTGTATTTATGTATGTGAAATAACTTATCCTTTTTGATTCCTAGGAATACCCATTTTAGTGGTAGACTTCACTCCATGCCACGGTCCACTGACGACACTACTTTGAGTTCATTCTTATACCTTGAGGATCTTTTTTAGGCAATCTATATGAAACCGTTGGTTGGATGAATCTTTTTTTCCTTGCACATGACTTGTCAACATCCCCACAAAGGTCTGTTTCATTGAGATTACAAATTAATCTGAATGTATTCCTTTTAATGTGTGGCATCTCTAATTTGGTGCCACCTCTAGTTCATGTTTCTGCAAAAACAAAAATTGTTTCACATTAGAGACAGCCGTGTTTTAGAAAATGAAATTGGTCAGGATACCTTCCTCATCATTCGTGTTTTATGCATGATGTCCATCTTCGACACACATGGTTGGTGTTAACCTCCTCACTATACAGTGCTTTCTAGTATTCTTCAAACAATTGCATATTTATTCTTGTGCCCCATACAACTATTGCGTTAAAATGCGCTAGAATTATTATAAGACCGCAAAAGAAAAAAATCATAAACAACGAAACGAAAGATAAAGGTTTCTTTTATTTTGGATCCTAAAGAAGTTGGCAAGGATTCTCTTCAAGGCAAGATACGACGGCATGAAAGAGAAACAACATAATCAAGTTCGCTCTCAAATAAGCAAACTACAAATTTGAAATTGAACTACTGAATAATATAACGGACAATTCTTTAACGTACAATGGCTTAAATACTAGAACTTTGCTTTATCAATGAACTTAGTTTATTCACTCGCCATACTTTGCTTTATCCTTTAAAATTGGTTGGCTTAAATACGTATCGTTTTTATAAAATGAGGTTTAGCTGATAATACTCGTCCCAGTTTATATAAATTATTTAGCTGATAACACTATTATCTGAAATGTTCAATAAGCTCCAAAACCCAAATCAAGAAGAAATTGAATGAGACGGCAAGTGAGGGAAAAAAAACCACATATTAATCGTTTATCAAGCTACAATTTATAGAAGAATGAAAAAAAGATCAAAATCCATTGTCAAGAGTGTCACTAGGATCACTACAAATAAGTGACTCCGTCATTTAGACTATTCATCCTCCTGGCTGCGTAATCTGGCTGTTTTGTTTGTCACAACAACATCAAGTTGCGCAGCTCTCTCAACTATATCTTTTCTCTTTCTTGTGGATATATTGTGAGCAATCTCAGCACAGTAAGTCCTAGAATAAAGGCAAAATAAAGTGGTCAGGAAACATTGGATGCAAAATAATCGGAATTAAAATCCTAATTAGGAAACAATGGTTCACCTGTTGTGCATCATGAGCAGTTCCAAGTCCTTCACATTGTGAACAACAAATTTCTTAAAACCATTAGGGAGATAGTGGCGGGTCTTCTTGTCAGAACCATAACCGATGTTTGGCATCAAAGTGCATCCCTTGAACTTTCTCCTAACACGGGAATCTATACCCTTTGGTCTACGCCAGTTTGTCTGTTGAATAAAAAAAGAAAAGGTTATTTATACATACTAGGATAAAATTTTCATAGAAAAGAACAATTTGATCTGCAATCTCAGCCGAAAGATGGTGATATTTAGGATAATAATCACAGAAAATCAGCACATTATAGAAATTTCATCACAGATTGCAGATCAGACAATTTTCTGGTAAAGCAAAAAGCATTCTTAACTAAATGTGCAAGAAAAGTATCACTAAAATGAAAACGATTTTTAAGACCAACATAAATGTATTCAAGAGATGTAAACAGGAAAATAGTAACAAAAGGCTTATAGTAAAGAAAGCCAACTGTGTCGCAAGGCCTGTAAAAGTTCTATATATGCCCTTAAAACGAGATGTCCAGCTACAGCAAGACAAAGAGTCCGAAGTCTGGACATCAGATACCATGGGCAAATAAATTAACAAAAAAAATCCTTAATTTAAGCAACCTAAAGATAATAAATAATAATCACTAATTAATCAAACAAAATTACTCAACAGTAAGAAAAGGATGCAAGAGATCAGATGGTAGTGCATGTAAGTAATCATCATTCAATTGCAGAATTGATGGATAAAGATCATCATATCTCTTTGCAATCGCATTTCATAATATACAAATAAAAAAATTAAGGGGAAATTTATTCAGAATAATAAGAAATTACTAGGCAAGCCAATCAATGCATATTAATTAAAGGATGAGACAATTAATTTTCACCAGAGTGCAGCAATGGAGCAAGTAAGACTGGGTGTCAAAAAGTTGCCATCAAATCCCATGTTCAAATTAAAACAAAAAACAAAGAAAAACCGTGGCAAACAGGAAACAAATCAACGTCAATAAAATCCAAACAAAGCACCGATGAATGTACAACACAAATTATACATGGGATCAGATAGTCGATCTCTCATCACGTATAAAAAAATATAGTAAGACTGGGTGTCAAACATTTATCCTCATATCCCATCGGTCCAAAAAAATTGAGACTTAAAAAAAACTAGCAAATTCAAATAAAATTGACAAAAAAAAATAACAGGTTGAACATAATACAGCAGAATCAGATAAAATGTCAATCACCATCTTACACCTTGTGGTGCAAATTAAGACTGGGGCGACAAAGTACTATCATCATATCCTTAAAAAGCAGCAAGCTAGAACGATGAAACGCATACTAAAAGATTAACTAAACCGAAAATAAAAATAAAAAAGCTCAACAGCCATATGCAACACAAAATAAAGTGTAAAATCACAAAATTACTCATCCAAACGATGCATCTTAACTTAATCAGAATGAAAAGGCTAATATGTATACTACCTTGACGGAAATTTTCCTGTCACTCTGAGGCCTCTTGAACTTCTTCACCCTCTTCTTCACGATCTTCTTCGAGAGCAGAGGTACCGCCATTTTCTCTGAAGTGGATTGAGATGAGGAATGGGAACAGAGTAGTAGTAGTATATATAAGCGCTGCTGTGTCTAGGGTTTTTATCTCACTTTAACGTAGTGCGTCCATTCTAGGGTTTTTTTGGATGGAGGTAAAGGTAAATGGGTTGGGCCAAACCGGGCTAAGGAGTAAAGAAGCCCAACCAAGTAAACATTGCTAAGTTTTAATTGGCCCAGATCATACAGATCAGTACTTCGGCTTATTCCTTTTTATAGAGTAAATAAACTCAGTAAAGTAATTTTTTTCTAAAGTATTTTCTTTTCATTTTGTGACTTTTTTTATATTTTGCATAATTTTGACATTTGAGTAATTTTCGTGTGCAGAAAATATTTTTTTAGTTCTTTAAATAATTATGACCTAATTAAATATTTGCCATCCTTCAAACAATTTTGATATAAATTTTTGACTTAAATATGTTTCTAATTTTTTTAAATATGAAAATATGTCTATTTTAGCCTTTCAAATTGAAAAATTTATTTCTAGTCCTTCTCTTTAATAATGTCAAACAATTGAAAACATGTTTGTTTTTAGTATATTATCCTCTACTTACCTGGTGGAATAGAAAAAGTGTTTTTGTGTTTTGCAAGTGTGCGGACATGTTGTGTCGTTTTGTTAAATATTTATAATATGATTTATCTAGTTATATTGGAGGGGGCTTAGTGCCTTAGTGCTCCGTGGGGTAAATATCTTGTTTTAAAAAAGGAATAATAAGGTTAAAATGGTCATTTACTCAGTAGATATATTTATTTTTCTTTATTTTATTTCTTACCAACTAACCTTCCTTCAAAAAATTTCATTCTACTCTTATCTAATTTCGTCATTTTTTTTCTTTTCCACCTATTCTCCTTTCTTCCCTCTTCACAATCAAATAATTCCTTAGAGTCACCGCATAAAGATACCACCCTACTCCCAAGATGGGTTGACGTGATGCAAGAAAATAGTTAGAGTATTTTTTTGGGACGAATACCATTTTTTATGAATAAAAAATAGTTGAAATTTAAATAAAAAGGTTAAATTACTCATTTGATTTCTATAGTTTTATGATTTTTTACTTTTTTTTAGTCTTTATAGGTTGAAAGTGATATTTTTAATCTTCATAATTTACATTTTAATTTTTTTTAATCCTTATAATTTTGAAAGTGATCTTAATTTCTCTAATTTATATTTTAATTTGTACTTTTTTAGTTTTTATAATTTTCAAATTAAAAGGATTAAGAAAGAATTAAAATGTAAATTATATGGACTAAAAAAATATTTTTAAACTAAAAAATTAAAAGAAAATTAAAAAGACCATTTTCAAACTATAAGAAATAGAAAAATAAATATAAGGAGCTAAGTAATTTAACCAAATAAAAATATCATATACCTCTAGGTTGCACCCAAAAATATAAAGAGTTTTTAATAGACACGAAGTATCGATTTTTATATTATTAACCAATAAAAATTGCTTTTAAATTATAAAAGCAGTGAAAAAACTTTATGGGGCATGCATTAGTTATGAATTATGAATAAAGAAATTCAAAGTTGCATTTGCAAACATAAAAGAGAGCATGGGGCAATGATGCAGATGCGATGTTGTCCGGTTGTAATAACTTAGTGGGCAATGTTTGGGACACTGTTGTTGCCTCTCCCTTTCTTCGCCAACTCATTCCCATTCCTTCCTTCTCCCAACAAAAACGAGTTTGTTAGATTCATCACTACACCTTCACATTGCAACCTAAAAATCTCTCAGTTCAACGGTTTCCGCTTTTGCTACGTGTTTCTTTTCTGCGCGTTCCACCTCTCTCAGCTAGTGTCCATTGTAGCCACAACACAAGCTCTTACAGCGGTTTTAAGAAATATCAGGTGCACACTCCGCGCTTCTCTTCCTTTCTTTCTAAACCCCTTTATGAGGGTTAGGTTATTATGCATTTTTTTGTACTAAAAGAGGAAATCACGCTTCTCTATCTTCTCCATTTTAAGAAAAATATCTATAAACGGCAAATCTTTTAGTATTTATTTTTGTTTTAACTGGGCCTTGAGGTGTACAATGTACTACCTACTTGGAAAGGTTGTTGAATATGGCACTGTTCTTACTAGATTTGACTTTTGTGAACATCAATTTTATGTAAGAGTAGATATTGATCATTAATGTTTCATCCAACTATTGGACTTCGTTTAATTATCTGTCTGTATTCTGTTGGTCATTTAAATTGCTCAAAATGTGATTTCGTGTTTATTGCTCGAGTTTTCAGCTAAGGCTTTGCTGGACAGCAACATTGGGCTGAACTTGCTGATCAGGTGATATTGGATGTGATGAAGCTTAAAACATGGCTTGCGAGTGTTTTGTTGCTCACTATTGCTGTGCTTACCAATACATTAGGTAATTTGTACCTTTTTTTTCATATTTGTGGTGTATATCTGAAATTTAGTTTTCAAATTTCTTTGTTCTCACGATCAGTCTACATACTGTATTGTCCAGACTGCTTTTGCAGTTACACCGTGTGTCAATTAAATTTTGGATCAAAAGTTTATTAAAATGAAATTGCTGATAGGTGACAGCCTTGCCAATAGTCGTGCATTCTTAAAAAAAATTGGCCTAAATAAAGTGAAACTTATCCTGGCAATGGCATTGGCTTTGTCAGATTGGATTTATGTAGTTTATGTTGCCTCCTCCTGGACTCCTTCTTATGCTTTGGTACTTTTCATTGTCTATCAGATTCTGACTGTAAAGTCACTAGTTCTGCAAGCTGACTGCTGAGTGGACTGAGTCTCCTGTGCTTGCATGTGCATTTATTATTTATTAAGTACAATTGATGAGGTGTTTCATGTATTATTGGATTGGGTTTGATAGTTGCAAGCAAGTATTTTACAGTCAAAAGTATTGCTTTTCCTACATAATTATAATGACCATATGTGTCTTGTACATTGGTCAGCCTTTTTATTTTTGTATACCTTTTATGATTACCACAAGGGGAAGCAATTAGGGATGTGGATGTATGAGTATGACATTGACCGTCTATTATCTTTTTCAGTTGATGGCTTGATGCTAGATCAAATTGTTTAACTTGTAGGTGCATTTGTGGGGGTAAACATTGGCACTGATGTTTCTGATCTGCCATCTGCTTCAAATATAGTTGGCATTCTACAAGCTAATCAAATTACTCATGCGCGTCTATATGATGCTAACGCGCACTTACTACAAGCCCTTTCAAACACTAGTATTGAAGTAATTGTTGGTGTCACCAATGAGGAGGTACTGAGGATTGGAGAATCTCCATCAGCAGCTGCAGCCTGGATTAATAAAAATGTTGTTGCTTATGTCCCATCCACCAATATCACAGGAATAGCAGTTGGCAGTGAGGTTCTTTCCACTATCCCAAATGTTGCCCCTGTTCTGGTTCCTGCCATGAATTCTCTTCACAAAGCCCTGGTTGCTGCTAACCTTAACTTCCGGGTCAAAGTTTCAACTCCCCAGTCTATGGACATTATCCCTAAGCCTTTTCCTCCTTCCACTGCCACCTTTAACTCTTCATGGAACTCTACTATCTATCAACTCCTTCAGTTTCTGAAGAACACAAATTCCTCCTACATGTTAAATGCCTACCCTTATTATGGATACACTAAAGGAGATGGTATTTTCCCTATTGAATATGCTCTTTTCCGACCTCTTCCTTCCGTGAAGCAAATTGTTGACCCAAACACTCTATTTCATTATAACAGTATGTTTGATGCTATGGTGGATGCTACCTACTACTCTATAGAAGCCTTAAATTTCAATAATATACCCATTGTTGTCACAGAGACTGGCTGGCCGTCATTTGGTGGAGCTAATGAACCAGATGCTACTGAAGAAAATGCCGAGCTCTACATTAATAATATGATTCAGCGGGTCATGAATGATTCAGGTCCTCCTAGTCAGCCAAACATAGCCATTAATACATACATATACGAATTGTTTAATGAAGACAAGAGGAATGGGCCTGTATCAGAAAAAAGTTGGGGCATCTTTTATACCAATGGAAGTACTGTTTATCCGTTGAATTTTGGTGCTTCCGACCTGATTACTGGAAATTCTTCAGGAGTTTTTTGTGTGGCTAAAGATGGAGCAGACACTGATAAGCTGCAATCTGGACTGAGCTGGGCATGTGGACAAGGAGGAGCAAATTGTGCTGCAATTCAACCGGGGCAACCATGTTATGTTCCCAATAATGTGAAAAGTCATGCCTCTTATGCTTATAATGATTATTATCAGAGAAAGCATAGCAGTGGTGGAACTTGTGACTTTGATGGTACCGCTACAATTACTACCAAGGATCCTAGTAAGTCGATATGACTTCTTATTTCTATTTTAACCTTGATATTCTGATATGGTATGCTTGTAACACTTCAAGTTATTTCTTTGAACTGTTACACATATAACCATTTTTTTTTCAAATTGCGTACTAACAGTTGTCGGAAATTTGCCACAATCCCTCCTTGTTAGAAACAGGAAAACAGCCCCTGGAGAGTAAATCATATATTTGAAAGTCATTGGTCGTTGTTAGAAAGCAATTACAGTTATAAAAACTATTCAAGTTATAAGCATATACCAATGTGCTTTTCAAATTACACAATGACACATCTATGGCTTCACTGAAAGTTGAATTTGAATAAATACATGTAATTCCTCCCACAAAACATGGTTGGATGATAAAATAATGGATTCTTAGTGTCTTTGGTTGGTGATCATGTCTCTATTGGGCATATTAGCAAGGCAAGGAAGCAGTTGCAGTTTGTTTTTGATTTGAACCTGAAGATCCTGTTTAGTCAAAAAAATATTAGTTACATTACATCTTTTATTTACTTAACCAATTAATTCTGTGTACTTTGTTGCAGGTTCTTCATCCTGTATATTTGCCGGAAGGTATAGAATCTTAATCTTTATACATCCTCAATTTATTATACTTAGAAGTAGTAATTGTTACCTTTTAAATTTCTTATATGATCATGGAATATTTTGACAACAGTTCTAACTCGAGCACTGGTGGATTGAGTTTACCTCCAATGGCACTTGGACCTTCAGGCCCCTTTGGTGCGAGTATGAACCTGCAAGTGTCTAGCCTTAAGTATTTGATATCAGCTATTGGTGTATTTTTGGTTTTGGCGGTGTTATGACCACAAAGGTCGATGCTCTTGAAATTGCAATTCAATGATTCGTGTAATGTGGTCCTATCGATTTTGTTTCTAACTTTTCTTGGGTCCAATTTATTCTTCAGATATGTCCCATCTTGTGCATTTGGGGTCATTGTAATTTATCACACTTTTAAGATAAATAGTTATATAATATAGTGCTTTAGCCATCAGAGGAGACTAACCGAATACGGGGCCCTTAAGAAATGACTGCAAGCGTTCTCGAACCAACAAATTATGCACTCGTGATCATAAAAAATTAGAGTAGCATTTTGCCATCCATCGGTTTCTTAAGCTTAGTATTAATGAAACTTGAATACAATTTATTTGAACTATTAAAAAGAAAAGGTGTGTTCAGTTGAACTATTAAGAAAAATTAGTATGAGATCAATGAATTATTCAGTTGCTTATATACTATATTTATACGGAACTACGAAGAGTTTGTAAGGATAAACATACGGGTGAATAATTTTTCTTTACCATAAAATAATATTAATATTAATGTTGTCTTCTTTAAAGTCTAATTTAAATTTCGGTTTGGTAATTATTTTTTATTAATTTTTTCTAACTCAATGGTGGCATCTTACCTGGCATTCAGTGCCGGTAATTGAGTCTTATGTTTTTTATTAGGTTATTTTCATGAATCTTTGTTTCCTTTATGTTTGCTGCTTCTCCTTTTCGAACAACAGTAGTGAATTACCTATTTATGGCCGATGAATTTACTTATTCTCAATTTAATTATAAAAAATAAATATTTATTTTGTGCATTGCACAAACTAAACTAGTATATTAAATAAGAAATAAAATACTACTACTTAAGAAGAAAATGTCTCAAATACTCCTAATTTGGATAAAAAATAATTGTACTAAAGCAAGGTCAGACTTTTTTTTTCTTTAATTTTAACTTGATATATTAATTTTTTTTTTGTAAATAAGTAATTGCAGTATTGGAGGATTGGTTAAGAAACTTAAAAAAAAATATTTATTATAAAAATTATAAGAAAAGTAAAAAAATTATGATCCATATAATTTTATGTATATTAATAAAAATCTTATAATTTAATTTTACGCAAGTTAATAGAAATTATTTTTTTAATTCCTTAGCCGCGAACTGGCCAGCATTTTATTTTGATAGTATTTTTTGAATAAGCGTCTCTCACAAGAATAGTGCAGCAATAACCAAAAGTACTACCATGCTATGCAACAATCAAAAGCTGAAGCGAAAATAACAAGGCAATAATTTCTCTGATTGTGAATTGTGATGCGATCGAATCGGAGCATGGAGGGAGGCAACAGAAAAGGGTACGCGTGGCCAGTATCTGCTGGATTCAACGCCGCTCGTGCAGCCATTTCCGTTAAGCTCCCTCTTCACCAGGTTAGGTTAGGTTACATTCAGATTCGCCTTCTAATTTTCATATTACTTTAATTTCTCTTTCCTTTAATTGAATCTTAGATTATATATATATATATATATATATATATATATATATATATATATATATATATATATATATATATATCAGTTTGTCAGGTACGGGATGGTGTTATTGTTCAATGTCACCATGTGGGCTTGTTATGTCAACAGCCTTAAAGCTCTCTCCTCTCTTCAGGCAACTGTCACCAATTTCGCTACCAATTTCATCTCTTCCGGTTTAGCCGGTTTCGTCTTCTTTCACGAATCGCTCTCTTTCCAGGTATACCTTCTCTGATCATAATGTTGTTATGACTATCGCTTCCAATTAATACACCCCCTCAACTTTGGTTCATTTTTATACTTTTAACTTATCTGGAGGTTACTCCATTTGCATCTCACATTTTTTTTTTATTAGCAAATGTTAGAATGTTAGTTTTTGTTAGCAGAGGAGATCCAATCCGTGACCTTTTTCCCCTTTCCTTCTCTCTTAACCATTCAACCCACATGATCATTTTAAACCATCTCCAAAACTGTATGTTTTATTATCGATTCTTGTTAATGATTTTAGACTCTTCAATTTCAACATTTTTGAATTATTATTTCTGTCGTTTGATCTTGGAAACCAAACACTCTTCCCATCAACTGGAATTGCGTTTGGATTATAAGAAGTAATCAGGTTAACTTCCCAAGTGCTTCAGAGTTTTTTAATTGTGGGGATAGTCATTTGGTGTCACCTTAAATTGAGCTGAAGGAATCCGGGATGAGTTTTTTTTTTTTTTTGATACAATTTTGCACATCAAGCTTATCTTTGGGTTTTCATTTTCAAGGGGCGCCAAACTGATGACCCTTAATGTTGTTCTGCTTTTGTAGCACTAACAGAGTAGAGGACCACTTGGTTTTTCTGTCTGTTACTGATGCTTACAGTGCTAATGCTAAATGACCAAACCGCCAAAGAACTCATAGCCCTGGTTATTTGCCTCTTATGCATTCAACTTCTTGATTCATTCATTTTCTGATGCATAAACTGTTCCACAGTGGTTTGCAGGTGCCATACTTATAATAATTGGTGTAGTAATACTTAGTAACTCAAGTTTTGAGAAGAAGGTTAGCACTGATTAGGTGTTACAGTTCAACTCAAGTATTGAGAAGAAATTATATAGTAATAACTTCTCCTTCTTTCGTTGGCAGCACATTGTCACCTACCTACCTGGAAGTGTTAGGTGATGTAAAGGCACTGCATGTTCAACTTGGGTGACCTCAAACTCAAGTACTCAACAACCCTTCTGCAAGTTGGAAAGATCAGAGATCGAGAGATGGGAAAGAGCATGGGGGAGTTGAGAGTGGAGGAGTTGGTGAATGCAGGAGGCATAAGAGTGGAAGAAGGCAATGAATTATACCGTGTTTTGAGGGATATCCTTTCTGAGTTTCAGTCTCCTTCACACATATGGCGCCAAACTGTGACTCGGAGACTGCTCAAACCATCCTATCCACACATCAGCATCTCTACTACTCTGTTTATCACTCTCAACATTCTTCCCTCCCACTCTATTGCTTCCCTTCTCTGTATCTCTCTCCTACTCTGCTTATCACTTACCACTACCTCAACACAAATGCTAATTCATGTTTCATTTTTGCGTTTTGATTTCAGAGAGCAATCCAAACACACCAACCTGGGCTGTCTCATGGAAACTCATGCCCCTAACCTCTTAGGACCTTCCTACAAAGACCCCATTACCAGTTTTCATCTCTTTCACAAGTTTTTTGTTCAACACCCTCGGGCAAGTTCACTACCCTCCCCCACATCTAATTCCCTTCTTTCGTTTCTACTCTGTATTCTCAACATGCATCATTTGTTTGTGCAGCTTTACTGGTCCCTTATTCTCAAGGAACTTTCAGTTTCCTTTGTTGAACCTCCCAAGTGCATTTTAGATACTTCTGACCCTTCTAAACATGGAGGGACTTGGCTCCCGGTTCTGTCCTCGACATTGCTGATAGCTGTTTGCAACCCAGTTCACATCCTTACAAACCAGATGATAGTTTAGCCATTGTTTGGAGAGATGAAGGTTTTGATGATTCTGAGGTTTAATCATATCATGCTTAAACAATTCCGGCACCAAGTAATGTAAGCCATTCAACACACACTCTCGCTTTTCCACCAAAGTTGTGTTACTCATCATCATACTTGTAACTTGTGCTAAATCGGTTAATTCAATAATTTGATGCGTGTTCTTTCAAATTTCATCACTGCTTTGATGATTTTTACTGTTGAATCGGGATTAATTTGTGTATCATTCTGCTATTTTACTTTTGTTTCAATTCTTTCTGTGCTTGTATATCACTTTATGGTTTTTGATCTTTCTGCTTTGTGTTTTACTCTTGAAGTATTTTCTATGTATAATCTCTTTATTTGCTTCCTGTGAGAAATTATATCTTTTCAGGTTGGTAGCAAATGCAATAGATGTCACATTCTCAAAAGGAGATGCAATCGCCATTGACATGCAAATGACAGTCAATGCTGTGATTATATATCTAGCCATTGTTCTTGCAGGATGTGTTGTTTGGTATCAATAGCTGATAGCTTTGTTCCAAAAGAAATTGCAACGTGTTTCTAAAGCAAAGGGTATTTTCACTCAGGTGATCTTTTAAATTTGGTATTATGCGTATGACTTTAAAAGTAAAGCTATTGTTGATCAAAGTGAGTCTATTCAATCTTTGATATTGTCTTTGACTTTGTTCTTTCTCAGTTACCAATTTGTGCCTAATGGTACTCAGTGTGTGTGTGAAGGAATGCTAAAATTACCAAATGGTTAGTGGCTAAAAAATATTTACTCTTCCCAAGTGGGTTGCATTTCCTCTAGTAGATGACCAAATTATCTTCAATAAATGTTCATTGTGATATATAATAGCAATTCTTTTGGTATAGATAACTTATTTTTTAAGCTTTCTAATTTGTTTGATCTCTTTGACCAATGTGACAGCCAGAGGATGTTGCTTGTGTTGGTGAAGTGGGCTTGTTTCCAATATATATGGGAGCGACTGATAGATTGCTTAATGCGGATAATGAGGAGGTTTACTTTAAGGGAATGCCCATTTACAAAGGAAAGGTATGATTTTCACATTCAGTTATATCTATCTTGCAATAGTAGTTCAGATCTGAAGGTATTTTGTGGTTTCTTGCATCCTAATGGCTTTTCAGAGGTCCTGAATATATTGGTTCAGTACACCTTAATGCTTATTTGAGGTCCTACTGCACAAACACACATTTGCTTGTACACACTAACCAAGTTGCCCATATAAAATCCAAAAAAAGAAAGAAAGAAAGAAATTAGAGAGGATAGGATTACTCTTTAACTCTCAACTTTGGATGTTTGTCAAATACTGCTATTGCCTATGTAAGTGATCAATATCTAAATGTTTCTTATAAGTGTTCATTAGTTAGATCTTCCATCAAGGATTTTCAGATAGTCCCTTGTAAATTACATACTAACTTATTAGATTGCATTGTAAATTTGTAATGTTAACTACCTTTTTTTTTTGTTGCTGAAATATTAACTACTCTCGTTCTATTGTTATTGTCATATACTTTTTCAACTGGTTTATTTATCCATAATTTATCCTGTCTAACATGATATAAGCAGGTTCTTAGGAGACATGGAGATATAATCAAAAGAACTGCTGGAGGTCGTTTCATTGGACAAGGGCGGGCTGATGACACGATGAATCTTGGCGGAATAAAGGTATCACATCACACGCTATATTCATGTTTATAGCTCCTTCTCCCAGTTCTACTCTGATTGAAGATGAAGCTTCTGAAAGCTATTCTGCTAGATAAACATGGTGTAAGAATCCTAAATATTTCCATGTCAATGTCCTGAATAAATTAATAAGGAAGGTACTTCCGTACTTGTAACTGATCATGGATTCATCAGAAATTGGTAAATTCCTGTCTTGACATCCGTGGTCTGACAGTTATTCTTGGAATTTTCTGTTCTGATATGCAGACAAGTTCTGTAGAAATTGAGCATGTCTGTGATAGAGCCAACAAAGGCATTTTGGAGACAGCTGCAATCAGTGTTTCTCCTGCAAATGGAGGCCCGGAACAACTGGTTATATTTGCAGTTTTAAAGAAAGGATACAATTCCAATGCAGAAACTCTAAAAAGGAAATTCAGTAAAGCCATTCAAAGTAACCTTAATCCTTTGTTTAAGGTATGACCCTTTGTTCATTGTAAGCAACTACGGTTTTGAATTGAATACATCACGAAAAGCAATAACTTAATTATTTAAAGATTCATGAAAGTCTGAGTTTGAAGGAAAATTGTAATTTTATGCAAATTTTAACCTGACTTAATGATGAAGTTACTGATTTGATGTTCACAACTCATTTTGTTACTTTACAGGTGAGCCTTGTTAAAATTGTGCCCGACTTTCCCCGAACAGCTTCCAACAAATTACTAAGGAGAGTTTTGAGAGATCAAATGAAGCGTGAGCTATCAATTCAGAGCAGACTTTAGTAACATTATTAATTCAGTCCATTCCCTATGTCTAGAATACATTTATACTGGGTGTGAGGTCTTTGGCGTGTAATCAAATGGTGAACATTTGATATTATTAGTGGGAAATCCTTCACTTTATTAAGTCGTAACATTGTTTATTGTCATCCATTTTTGTCTTCTTTTAATGTAAAATAATGGAATATAAAGTAAAAAGAAATAAAATGCAGAGTTTAATTTTAATGTAGAATTGGTGTAAAAAAGTTTGCATTATTAATTATTAATTAATCAAAAATTATAATTGGTATGACTTTGTAAAAATTAACAAATTTAGATTATGACTACTCGTGATTGAATGATAATGTAAAAATCCTTTAAACTATTAATACATATGTTATTTATTCTAAAATGAATTATTTTTATAAAGTTAAGAATTAAAATGAAGGTTTTTTTAAAAAAAACTAAAATAATTAACAATAGTATAATTTTTAAAACTAGAAAGAGGGTTGGTTTGGATATTTTTACTATCTACCAACAATATCAAGGGACGATTTGACCAGTATATAGGTAAATGTGTTGAATTTTTATTTTTTTGGAGCATATTAAAAGTTTAATTATAATTTTGATCATCTAATTTAATTTTTAAGTTTAATTTAATCCTCTTATTATTAAAAGATTTAATTAGGTCCTATAATTTTAAAAATAAATCAATTGTCTCTTTATTTTTAAAAGTTTGAATTAGATGTCTTATTTTTTAAGATTGGTTCAGTTTGGTTCCATTATAAGGCAAATTCAATTGCATTTTTCAAAATTTTCTTAGCAAATAAAAGAAAAAATAAGATCAAATTGAATTAATTTTCAAAAATAAAGGACCTAATTGAATATTTTAAAATTAGAGGATTTAATTGAATCTTTTAATAATAAGATGATTAAATTGAACCTAAAAAATAAATTAGATAACTAAAATAGTAATGAAACGTATATTAAATGCATTCGGGAAAACTAGAAACTAAGGCCATGGACATATTTGCTACTCTTCTTTTTTTATATATATACAATATTTGATTCTCTTCAAAAACAATTTTGCACTACTCATTACTCAGTAATGGTTTTCTTATTTAAAATCTATTAAGTTTTGAAATTTGTTTTCAAAACAAGTGTTTTAAAACCCAAAAAAAATAGAAATAGCTGAGAAATGTTTTCATGTCTTCGTCAATTTTCATTTTCTTTAACTTCTCTCTCGATTCCACACTTTGCTGTGTGCTTGCACTACCCTCCAATTTTGTGAGCAACTTCTTTCAAATCCACACTGTGCAGTGTGCTTGCACTATCCTCAATCAACTATGGGAGCAACTTTGTTTAGTTGCATTTTGAAAGCTAAAAACAATTTTTTTTAGAATAGAAATTAAAGGCACACCCTTAGTTTCGAGATTAAATGCACAATGCTGCATCACATGGTAGGACCTATTGTCTTTCCACAATGATATGCCAGCATTGAAAAGAATCATAGAATTGCCAAAAACAATGCCAAAGATAACCACAACCAAGAATGCCAACAAAGAGTCCAAAGGAAGAGAGCGAATCTGATAGTCCAACATAGAAAAAACACAGCCCAAGGTAGGGAGTCAAACACAGCTACGGAAAGATGTTTGATTTTCGTACTCTTCCTTTTTGTATGCGGATTTCGTATCGGCGCACGGTCCCTCAATTTGAATTGGTAGTGATTTTAATTGTCAATCCCAATCATAGAAAAGACTTTTCTTTTCTAAATTTTTATACCCCAATCTACAAATTATAGAAGTAGGGATTAATTTTGGCAACAAAAAAAAACATATTCAAGGACTTTAAGCACTTTTATCATTCAAAGAATAATGATCAATGATATAGATTTCATAAATTAATTTAACTGTCTTTCCTAAATAAACATTTTGATGAACGTGTCTTGTGTAAAAAATTCTCACATCCTAAACTAGTGTAATATATTTTTAAAAGAATTGTTAATTAACCATTACGTTCATGAAACCTATAAAATAAAGACTCCATGCACAATTAAAGTAAAAAAAAAAAAAGTGTATTTGGCAATGCTGATTTCTTTTCAAGGGAATAAATGCCTTTTGCACGGAAAAAACTGGTCAAGTACAGAAGTACTATTTATGTGATTAACATTTTAGAAGATATTCAGATTATAATCTTCAATTATTTTTTAAAAAATAAAATTTTCATAATTAAAACTTATTATTACAAGTTATTAAATTATTTTTATTTTTTTATCCAGACAATTGGATGTTTAAAAAATATCTTTAATATAATTTTGCTATAGGAAATGTCTTTTATCTAAATATCACTTTTTACCAAATAATTTCAAACATAAAAACTATTTCATGGAATTAATTATAATTTATTTTTCATAATCTATATCAACACATTTTGTCCCTTTTGCTAAACGCCAGTTTGTAGTGAAAGCAATCTAAAACAGGTATTATAAGGGTACTCTTGAACAAAAGATATATAGGCAAAACCAAAATGTATATGGCGACCTTTACCAACAAAAATGTGTAAATGGCTTCAATGAGACTCGCAATTCTCTAGAGACCATTTAGTAATTCTGTAACATTCACACCTCTCATCTCAATCCCATCACATGATCTGCTGGTTGACGCTACCAAGCTTTGAGAACCAACCCTCCCTCTCGCAAAAATAGGGAGGAAAAAAGTGAGCTTAAACGAATTACTTATAAAGCAAGCATCAAATTCAAGTAAGCATTATTATCACTAGATCTCAAACAAAAACAGAAGTACAAAAAACTGAAAGCCAAAACGCATCAATAGTACTACATTTGCTCGAATACAAAACTGATGGCGCTGGATTATACCGCTTTAGTACAGCAGCAAGATACCAACCTAAAGTCCCTTGTAACATGCATTTGAATGGCAGAAAATAGTGATGAAGAGGAAGCAATTAGTACTCATTTACACAAATGAATACTCAACACCGATTGCAGCCATTTTCAAACAAATTGCAAGAAACCGCAAAGGACATGCATACAAATTGGAAGTAATAGAATTTCTTTGCTCCTCCTGCTAAGATCATCAAATTGTAAATGCTGACAGAAAAAAGCACAAAATTTGCTCAATCAATGACAAGCAGAATAGAAGTCATTTTGCTATGTATTTCCCCAGCCTCGATTTTCACATTCCAGTTTCATTTCTTTGCCAAGACCTCCCCCTTGCACTCACTACCAGCAGTGACCACAAAACCTGCTCCAACCTGCCAAGACAGGCAATGTCACATTCCAATTCAAATTGCAATCATGAAAAATTGCCAGAGGTGAAACAAATTACTTGGCAATCTTTTAGTACAGCACGTTCTTGGAGCTGTACGTTGCTGCAGATAACAGAACCTTGGATTGAACAAGATTCTCCGATAGTAACATGATTCATAACTACTGAATTAACAACCTGCATGCATAAAAGTAAGTCAAAAGAAAACTTGGCATTAACATTATTGAATACAACTCATTAGTAAGATGCCAGTCGGTGTTGCTGACCAATCATCGAGGGTTGGAGATCATAGTGTCACAGACAAATAATAAGACCAGAAAGTAACTTCCTGTTAACTTGTAAGAATATATCATCCCACCTTAACATTAGCACCAATCCGACAATGACGGCCAATGACAGACCGTTTCACACTGCATTTGTCACCCATCTGTGAACCTTCCCCCAGTATACAATGTGGTCCAACCTAAAAACAAATCACAACTATTTATATAAACTTAAAAATGGGAGGAACAAAAATATTGCTCCAGAAACTGTATATCAGACCACACAACTTAGGTAACTAACTCACTGTTGTTTTTGCCCCAAGCTCTGCAGAAGGATGGATAATGTTGTTTAGAGTAGAGAAGGAATACCCTGATAAGCGACTAGCCTCTCCTATCACCTGTCACAGTAAAAAATGAATAACGCTCAAGCAACCAGAAGTATACCCAAAGAAAAAATTTAAGGCAATAGCAAGTGCCTGATAAAGATCATAACATTAACTAACTCACATCACGGTTAATGTCAGTGTATGCTTGTATAGAATTTAAGCGAGCACAGTATTTGCTGCTTCCAGCAATATACACACAACATTTGTGGGTTCTTCGATCAAAAGTAGAACCATAAGGACCCAGTGCATGTCGTAGATGAAAGGTTGGTTCAGATGCATTAGCGAGTATTTGAGATAGCATTTGTTGATTGCTTTGAGAAATAACCTTTTCAGTTCTGTTTTCTTCTGCTTGTGGTATGCCATTTAATAATACTTCTGATTTCTAACTCTCGTTTAGAAAATATGAACAAGGTTAGAATCCTTAAAAGTACAACATTCCCTAGCCTATCTCTGCAAAAACCTTTAACAACTAACCAGTTGGCTCCGGACTAGATATGGCAGTACATCATGCTTTAAGCTATGAAATGCACTCTTCTGATCTAGAACTTCTTGTAGAACTGATCTGCAAGAAAAGTTTGTTTCAGGATACAAACATGAGTAATTCAAGACTACGAATAAAGGAGAAAGTTAAAAAGTAAATGAATGTACCTTTTGAATGCATACAAGTGGGCGTCCATTAGATCAGCTCTTATTTCTATCTACATGAAGGACAAATAACAATAAAGAGAAACAAAGAGAAATAAGAAATTGCACAAGTCTTGCATTTAATTTTCTATTACTCAGATGAAGAATTCATTCATATTTTCACAGAAAATGCTATTTCTTTAAGATTGACAGATTAAACAATTTTCTTACTCTAAAAGCACAATAACCAATTTCCATCTCTACACAAGTAACAAACAGAAAATACTTCCAATAGTAAAGTTGGTATAGAATAGACACTTATATCTCACACTAGAAGAGTGATAAACTCATAACATTAGAGAAATTATAGGCAGGAGGAACAAACTACGAAGGTTCAGAGACAAGAAAGAAAAAGTACCTGGCCAACTGCAGGGAGCATGCTCTTCTGAATTCGAAGATCTTTTTCAACTTCTGCTCCTGAAAAGAGTTGCAAGATTCCACATGAGCACACATACAACAACAAAATGCCATATACAAGGGAAAGCTAGATAACTAACCAGTTGCTATGTGAACTAAAAACTGTTTTGTGGGATCCAGCCCTATCAAATCATAGCGGCCAGGTTTCTTGGTTTTGTCTTTCCCACCAGAGGATACTGACTCCAAAGGTCCACTTACAGGAGCAGAGCAAAGCATAGCAGTGACAACTGCATCATGCCGTCTATGAGTAGCTGCAACAGCACCAAGTGGCACATCAGTAACAAGATCACCACTGACAACCTGCAGAAAATCAACACAACCATAAAGAACAACATTATTTTAATCAGAGTTCAGGGGCAGGGGAGGTGAGGATATTCCACCAAAATGTCTTTAGCAGTTAGGTGATGTGAAATGGCCCGAATTGCACCCGCTGTCCCCACATCCTCAGGAACTGCAGCAACCTAGAAAAAGTTTAAACACAAATCATCACCTTTGGACATAGTATCAATACTTTTAAGTACAAACTAAATAAGACCCTTAAGGGAGATATAAGGTTGGTTGGGTGGTTAAAAAAGAAGGGATGGAGAGAAAGGTCGCAGGTTCGATCCCTCCTGCTAACAAAAACACTAACAAACAAATAATATTAACATTTGCCGATAAATAAAAAAATAAAAAATAAGACCCTGTTTGCATGAGTTAAAATCTGCTTATGCATGAGCTAATTTATAGAAGCTCTCCCAGTTTGCTTCCTTAAAAGCTTATTTTAATTTATACATAAGCTAATTTTAACTTACGGGAGAAACATAATCCACTTTACCTTCTTATTTTCTTCTCTAAAAGTGCTTGTTGAAAAGTTTGTCCATACAGGCTAATTCATTCTATTTTTTTTCCTACTATAACTTATGTGTATCCAAATAAAACCTACATAATATCCTTATGTTTGTGGTCACTACTGAGACATATATAGAGGCAATGAATCATGTTTGGTAAATTTTCTAATATCCAAAAAGTGATTACCTCAACGTGGAGGCGATCAGCATAAGCCCCCGAAATCCAAGCCCCAACATGAAGAGCCGCTTCTTCGCCTTCGACCACCTAGAGTTAAAAAAAATCATTACTAATTCACTATTTACCCTCTCCAATAACATCTAAAATATTGCAAGAAATGAAAATACCACAATGAGATCTTTGAGGTTGCTAAGCTCCAAGTACTCGAGAACGTAGGAGAGAACGGGGCGATTCGCCAACGGAAGCAACGCGTTCGGAAGCTCCTACGAACAGAAATAAGCGCTTTAGAATAATAGAATAGCATCGAAATTTGTTTGGTTTGAAGCATTCGCGTTAGGAACCTGCGAAACGAGAGGGATGAGCTTCTTGGAGACGCCACCGCCGAGAACGACGACTTGGAAATCCATGGCCACGACGCCAAACAGGGTTTTGCGTTTTCGGAGGGTTCTGTTCTGTTTTAATTTCCCTAACTAATCAAATCTCGGATTCTATACAGCACGCACTCGCTCACTCGCTCACTCGCAAACCAAAACAAAAACCAAAACCAAACACACCTGACACCTTCCTTTAGCATATATTATTTTTTATCCTTAATGTAGAGCTAATTTTTAAGTTTTAGTAAATTTTGTTTTAATTTGACTAATTATAAATGAAAAAAATTATTAAGGAATAAATATTTTTTTAAATTTATCATGAATTAAAAAATAGTGTCAAAGGATAAAAAATAAAATTATTATTTTATTAAAAACTTAGTACAAAATAAAAATTTAATAGATAGCAAACACACAAAATAAATATTTATTAGGGATCAAAAAGATATATTTAAATCTTTAATTTTATATGTTGTCAAAATACTATTAGGGAGCATTTGGTAGGGAAGAAATTTTTACATACATGTGAATCATGATTCCTATAAATGAATAAAATTTATTTGATTGATCACTGAAATCTTCAGATAAATTTTATAAGAATTAAATAATTACACATAATTTTTTAAGTTATTTTAATTATTTACCATATTGTATAATTTAATAAAAAATAATATCATGTTTTTAATATAATAAAAAATTAAACTCGAAAAAGTAAAATTTTCATCCCCATTCTAAAAATTTCATGAGAAATTGATTAAAAAATATTATGAAAACATCCTTTTCTAAAAACGTTATTTTTTAAAATATGCATACCAAATATGGATAAGTTTCCCAACCTATGATTCCTAGAAAATAAAAACTTATGTCCTATTAAACACTCCCATAGAGCTTTTTTGGTGGTGAGAATAAAAAGAGATACAATAGGATAATTATCATGTCTTATTATAATCCTGTATTTGTTACATTAATATGATATGATAGTGTTATATTATCACTTATCATATTCTATTATTAGTGTATTTCTTATTCGGAAAATTAAGAGTCATGTTCTCTCTTTCTCTCTCTATATATATGATAATAAATTAATATTATATATATACATTATAATTTTAAAACATAAATTTAAATTAAATTATTAAAATAAAATAATTATTCAAAAATTTTCAAAGTAAAATATTTGACTATTTTAAAAACCTTATATAATTTTTTTATAATTTAAAAAAAAACTGCATAAATAAAATCTATTTTTTATAGTTTAGTTTTTTATTTATTTTCATAGATTATAAAAAAATTATAGCTATTTTTTCAATATAACATTAAATACAATTAAACTTTATTATGTTCTTATTATATATTATTCTTATAGTGCTCGTAGAATTGGATCCTAACAAAATTTAGATTGAAACTCAAGATTGTAATTGTGTGTCTATTGAAGGATGAGTTTGCGACTTATAGACACTGATTTGATTAAGGGAAACCACCTAAGTCGTAGTGAAAATGAGTCTTCACAGGACAATTGTTACTACTTATGGACCCAAACTTAGGTAATTTATCCATGACCAATATGAAACTTGGGTGAAACTAAGTGGAGGTCCGAATCAACTAATGTTGAAGAATCAATGAATGAGTTGTGGTTAGGGGTGAAATGTCACTCGAACCCAAAGTTGATTGGTTCTCCCCAAAATGCGTTGAGGCACAAACCTCTTTGGGTTGATCTATACCATACTCTAGTCTTGTAAGGTGATATACACTAGCTAATAATCCTTTTGGTGCCACATTGTAGACACATTGGGAACCTAGATAAGTGTAACCATATGCATATAAAATGATAACAATGGAATGTCAATCCTCGGGCTTTATTAGTAAAGTCTCGATTCCTTGGTAATCTAGATCCAATGATTTATGAATTAGTCCATGTCTGACTAGCGAAGAAGACAAATGATCTTGCATTTTTTTTGTTTCTCTTGAATTTTTTTTATAAATCTGGTATTAGTCTTTCCTAGTTTTTTTTATTTATTATAGTCCATTTTTTAGACTTAATTGAATATCATTGAATTTTTTTGGATTTCTTAAAAAAATCAAATAGTCTTGATTGAATATTATATATATTTTTTTAAAAAGTCTTTTTTTAAGACAAGTTTAAAATCTTAATTAAATACATCCCTTAAATGATGATGTTGTACAAATATATTCATAAAAAGTTCATTTTTATACTACCTTGTTTCCTAAAACTTTTGAGTAGTTTTTTAGGATTGATGCATTGATTTATATACTTTTTAAAATTAAGAAAAAAATAGAAAATTTATAATTTTTTCTTATATTACTTGAATAAATAGAGAGATAAAAAAGTAAGAAAAAAATACAATTATATCAAATGAGATTGTGGCATGATTAATGGATAATTATATCTCTTAAGTATTTGATTTTTCAATTCAATATGAGAATGAAAGAGCACGTATTGGGAGAGGTTAATTATTTGTACGAATCTCAATATTGTGGAGGATTAGCCTTTAACTCTCATTTAAGGGATATTCCAAAGTTACCCAAAAAAATGAGATTATGAGAGAAAAAAATATTTTTCCACTAAAATACAATTGAAACAAAAATAAATTTATAATTTTATTAAGATTTTACATTCAAACACACTTTCTATCTCAAGGTGAAAAGGAAAAAATATAAAATAGAAATTTTATCAAAAAAAATAAAATCTTTCTTTATATTATTTTTATCATCTCATCATTTGAACATTAGGTGTGTTTGAATTACAAGAAATCTATTGTTATTGTCAAACTTATCTCATCAACTATCAAAACTTTAGACAATGACTAACGTACTCACTAATTGGGCCTAGAAGACATTAGAAAATGAATTTAATATACAGTAATTAGTATTTAGAACCATATATCTAATATGTGTATAGCTCAACCTAAAACTAGTGGGGCACACAACCCTCTTGCTTTAAGTAGAAGAGGCAAATGAGGATTAAAAAATGAATAAGAAGAATGTAATTAATATACAACTCATTCTAAAACTGGAAGGGTTATAGCTCAAATAGGCCCAAAATCATTTTGGACAAACCTAATAAACTCCGGAAATTCTTAAACCCAATGCGTTCCAAATTTTGAAAATTTAAAAAATTATGTACACCATAATGCAACTCTATCTTTGTTGGTGAGTTTCTCTTTTAATTTAATCAATGGATATTATACAAGCTTTTCAATTTCTTATTTTTTTTAGCTATTAGGAAACGTGCTTGAGTTTTTCATGGAACGGGGAATTTAAAAACACACACACGCACACTTTCTTTTTATTATATCAAGTTTATTTTTTTTATAATTTTATCAAATTAGGACTTATGAACGTATTACCTATTTAAAAGTGTGACAATGTTATCATTCGTCATTAAAATAGTATAATGTTTTAGGAAAGTGGTTATTTTACATAAATATTATATGAATTTAGAAGGCATAGGACAAAAAGTGAGAGGAGAGAACTATGGTTAAAAAATGTGTATGTAGGTTTTATCAAAAGATGATGTTTACATCTAGAGAGCTCATTGTGTTCAATGGTGTATAATGAGGAGATTTTCTTAGAACATTAACTATGTAGACTAAGTCAAAGTTATTACTAGATTTGAATTAATGACGAGAGGTTTAAATAATTTTAACGAGATAATGAGTTCAAACATTATTACCACTATTTAAAAGGGATAAAATTGAGATATAATCAACATTTGAACAGAATCAATATCTCAATGTTACAATGTGTTGGCCTATGTGAGTGATGGTTTTAAAGAGGATCTGACATTCGTGAATGTATTTCCAAAACAATAAGCAGTTTCCTAAGTATGGTTTGCCATCAACCCGTCTTTCTTCAGGTCTACAACAAGAGTTTTATTATTTCAAACAAGGATAAGAACAGTAACACTTTCATCTGCTTTCATCCTGTGAATAGCTCGCTAAGGGTTTTTTTTTTTATAGGCAAATCAAGGGTGTTTCTTGGGCCCAGAATCTAGTCATGTAAATCAAGGTCATCGTAGAACAAAGTAAATTTGTAATTACAAGGAGTCATGTCTTCAACCCAACTATCATTGAAATTATGTACTCCTATATATTATGAATAAAATGGCTTAAACTCAACTCAATAACTTCTAGAGAAAGAAACCGAGAACAAAAGGCAAAAATAAAAAATAAAAAAGCACAAAGAGGACAAAGGGAATACAATCAAAATTTAGCCATGCCATTGGCATCAGCAGACTGATTGACTTCGGGAAGGGTTTTGCAGGAAAGTGACGAAAGAGCTCAAGTTTGAGGTTCTCAAAAGGCTTAATACTCAATTCAACTTGATCTGATAGTTTAGATTAAGTATTTAATTTGTTTCCTTGATTTTTTAAGTATGAATTGGGTTTTTTTTTTCTTTTCTAATTTTACACAATTACATATTTTCCGTCAAATTAAAACTAACGTCTTTAATGTGTAAATTTTGTCGCTTCAATTTACATTTGGCGGGAATTTTTAACCTCCACTATATTTTTATTTTTAATTAAAAATAATAAAAAAAATCCCTCATCTGGCACCCATGCCTCTCCCAAGAGAACCTAAATGAACCCTAGGCATCAGCCACCCACAACCTCAGATCGGATCGTCAAATCTCTAAAATACTATACTCGCTACGGAAGCAATCTTTTACACTCACCATCGCATTTGATTTCCATCAACCGCTCATTATTAAGTGGTCCATTTATAAGACTATATATATAGTGGTCCAATCTTAGTGGCCCTTAGTATTATTATGGATAATCTCAATGTTGCTTCCTTCGATTAGCAAAACAAATATACTATTTACATTTGTATGGGAAATTCAAAAGCACAAATCTCCATTTTAGCAAAAGAAAACAAAATTAGTCACAGATTTGGGTTTTCTGGAAGGGTAGTGTAGCATCTTTACAAGTGTCTTATATTTCAACACAGCACCCCGATTGGACAAACCCAGAGAAACCCTCAGGCACATTTATCTTTGTCAATTTACGGTTGTCCACCAAATAGAACCCATGCGGTGCACCTTCGTAATCGGATCCACTCAACACAACCCTGGACCCAACCGCAACCCCACATACCCCAACCCTCAGCCCCGGATCCCAACCTCTCCAATTCACCAATCTCCCATCTTTCCCTACCCCAACACATGACCGAGGACACTGACCCTCTTCCCAAAACCCGTTTTCTTCCCTCCACCCACCCGACCCGATATCCAACACCTCCGCCGACCCATCGAACATCCCTTGCCTCTCCGTGGAATAACCACTCACAACCCAAAACTCATCCCCAATCACCACCCCCTCGCACTCGTCCCTCTCTCGGCCCATCGGGTCCAGCCCGGCCCATTCATCACTCCTCGGGTCATAAGCCCACGCCGTACTCAGCGCGTTCTTATTCTCATCATGCCCTCCCGCTACATAAACCCGGCCCACCCCCGCCCCGATGGCGAAAAAAGACCGCTTCTCCGGCATGTCCTTCCCCCGCCGCCACTCGCTCGTGCGAAAATCGTACACAAACACTGCCGTCAGAGGCTCGTAACTTGCGGGGTCCCACCCTCCCATCAGCACAAGCTTCCCGTCGCAGCTCGCCAGCTGGCAGAACAGCGGCAGCCCGGACGGGTAATCCGGAACCGGGTCGACCCGGTCCCATGTCATGCTCTCCGGGTCGAACACGCTTATCCCGTAAACCGACGCAACCGAAGCGTTGTTTTTCTCCTGAAGCGGTTGATCCTCACGCGCCTGAACGAGGCACGTGACTTTTCGGGTGTGGCCGGTTTTCTTCCTGTGGGAGTAAAACGCGTCGCTTTGGAGGAGGCAGTGCCACTGGCTGCAGACTCGGAGGGCGACTCGGTGCGCTGAGTGGGGCAAACGAGTGAGGCACTCGAGTCCGAGTTCGCTCGGTAACTTGGGTATCAAATCGTTGAACTGGATCAAGTCGGAGATAGTATTATTATCCATCACTGTGAGTAATGAGAGTGTGTGGCGCTTTAAGCATTTATAGAGATAGAAAGAAGCCGTTAGATAGGTCATCATAATCCAACTGGTTGGCGCACACGGATAATGGCATCTGTGCATTCAGATATTTTCACTTTTTCATCTTATTTATTATTACTCACCTTCTAAATTATGATATAAATGTAATATCATGAATTATACTTCTATTTATATCATACATTTTTTATTACATTAATTTTTCTATTTTATATTTATGATAACTAATTTGAAAAATAAATTTCGTAAACAGGTGATGAGATATACTATAATATATAGATGACACATTAACTAATTATTTTAACAATGTAAATTACATATGATAAATATTTATCGGTGTATACTTATAATTCATATATAATACATAAGTATTTCTAAAATTTAAAATTATAATTAAAAATCAAAATATATAATTATATTTTAGATTTATAGTAAATGTATAATTATACAAATGGTCATTCTTTGTCCTAAGTAAAAAGTCATCACATTGTTTTGCTACATTTGACATCAACAGCACATCAAAAAATTCAAAAGCTTTGTCGATAGACGGATAAGTATTTATTTGTAAATATATTTATTTATAACATAGTTTTTCATATATACACGTGTTTGATGATAACATTACAAGTATGTAACAAGTAATGAGTAATAAGCACTCATAACAAGTGAAGAAGACTACAGAGGATGGTTTCATGTCTAAGTAGTTTTAAACTCAATATAGAATCATTAATCTTTGTTTTCCTCTTGTTTTTTTTTTGTCATTTATTTATTTATTGTTAATTTTATATTTATCTTTGATGCAAAAGAAAAGTTGGCATTCATGACTATGGTTATTCTGTAATCATACACATGATCCACATCATCTCCGCACGCATCACTGCATAGGTAAAAGATTATTTAACAACTTAATTAGTTTTATCAAATATTTTTGAACTCTTATATTGTAAATTTTTAATTCATGACTTCAAAATTATATATGAAGACTCAACAACAATCTAGTTCCTTTTTTAAAAGTAAAAAATAGTAAACTTATATTTATGACTCATTAGACAAGTTTCTTTCTCAAACTCTTTTTTGTATATGTATTTTTTTTTTCAAATATATAGATATTCACATTAGTTTGAATTAAAATGGATCCAGATATCTTAAGTAAGGTGATAAGTTTGGATTTTATAGATAAAAAAACATATATATATATATATATATATATATATATATATATATATATATATATATATATATATATATATATATATATATACTAAAGATAGGTCATTCAACTTCTGGACAAAATTAATAAATATTTTGCAGTGATAAAACCCTACCACCTTACCCAAATTACGGGCACTCCACAGGCCTATCATTCGATCTTTACCTATTAATTCGGATAGATATTCGTCCCATATGTTGTTGGCAATTATCGCGCATTGCTTGAGTTAAAAAAAATGAAGAGGTTCAATTTAAGCTTAAACAAGGTTTTAAATTATCAAGTGCAATTATAAGGAGATTGAGAGATTCTCCTCCTAGGAACTGCGAAACTTATTATACAAATAAATGAAGCTTATAGGAGTATTTAGTTTAAAAATCCTATTTTAGTCGTTGAAAGACAAATTCATGTATTGTCCGCTTAAATTTGTCACACTATTAATTCATTAAAAAATATTATTAATATAATTTTAAAGATAATTTATTATAAAATAACAAACTGATCAGTATAATGATTAATAATTAAATGATAATATATATAGAATTGTCTTACTCTGTCAATAAGTACATAACTTTTATATATATATATATAGTGTTAATGACAAAAGATTCCATTATGCATTGCTTTTTTTGTTTTCCTGTTAATTACTGTAACTGCCAAAAGCATAGAAGTGGATAATTGAACTGAGGGGTGGATAAGGATGCATTATGTATACGTGTGCAGGGAAACCAAAATTAATCAGACAGCGAGGAGAAGTAATAGAATAGTCAATAACAATTTCAATATTTCTATGTAACTTTGTCGATTTGTCTTTCTCCAAACAAAAAATAATTAAACAACCCAAAAATAATATATCCCTGCGCCCAACCGGCCAACCCTACATCCAGGGTGTCGTGTCTTGGTTTTAATCTCATAATTATATATATAGAGAGGGAAAAATAATATTTACTTTTTTCTCAAGTGAGAAATATTTTTTTTTAAAAAAAATTACATGTGTTAGATTGAAAATTAAGAGAATACTTTAATAATAACATAATATTTTCCTCAAAAAATAATAATAATAATATAATATCACAATCTTAATCTTAATTGCTATTTTAATTAATAATAATATATATTTCATTTAACCTACCTTTGCAGGAGTCGAATTCAGAGAGAAAAATTAAAAATACATGTATTTGATGTTTGATTGTATTTTGAAAAAATGAGCCTTTCATTACGCAAGAGTTTCAAACCCTCTTTTCCTCCTAAAACAAAATCCTCCATCCGTACAAATTATTTTACAAACATCTGTGTGTTGTGCTCGTGTAATTTATTTCTACGTATTAAAAATATTTGTTTTAGAATAGTTCAATTTTCTGATTAAAAAAACAGTTCAATTTTAATTAATATTTTATTTTTTGGTGTATAATTAATATTTCCTTTAAAACGTCATGATGTTTTTAAAATTAATTACCCATATATTATTATAATTTGATGTATATTTATTCTAAAATTAAATTATCAAATATCCATGCATTTCACAAGAATTCTAAATTTAAATGAATTTTAAAAGATAAATTGAAAGAAAATACGTAAAATTATAAATGATTTGTACATAATTATTTCACGTAGAATCTGAATACTTAAAACTATAAAAAAAAAAATATGTATAACTATTTCAGAAGCATTACAATTTAAATTTAATGGAAAAAATCTCAAGTAAACAAGTTTTATCATCAAATTAGTCATTAGCTATATTTATTTGCAAGAAAGATTAAAGTGGTGATGCAATTATAAGGGATTAGGAGAGTGAAATAAGACATTGTTTTACATATGATATCTATCAGGGTCAAGCTCTAATGTGTTTTTTTCTCTTTGGATTAAAAGAAATATAAGTATTTTTATAAATATTTTTAGTCCAAAATTATATATAATAAATTTATGGACTTGTAAAAATACTAAATTTAAAGTTATAATATCATAATTTGTTACTCATGTAAAACATAATTAAAATACATGAGTAAACTTCCTAATTCTATGAACAAATGTTATGGTCCCACTGACACATTAGTACAATTAGTAAAATAAATAAATAATTTTATAATTTTAAAAGAAACTGTCATACCAAAATTAAATTCACAAATTATGGATTGTATTTATGCAATTAAATTATTACTCGTGCCATGAATTTTGTGATTAAGTACCAATTATTAAGTGTGATTGATCAGGGGTTTAATCTGTTTTTATTTTTCAATCTTTAATGTTTTTTAGTTAATAAAATATGCAATGCTAATAGTTTAAAAAGAGTTACTACCAAGATAGAATTATAGTTTTTTTTAATTAATGATTAAAAAATTGCGTAGTGGCTAAACACAATTACTTTGAAATCTAACGTGGAAGGATGTGACGTGCAAAACAAGATAATCTCAATTACCTTATCCATTCACTCTCCATTAATTTGCTAATATATTGGTATGACGAAATTTGTACATAAACCCCAATGCAATAGTTGTATTTTCTAAACAGATAAATGCAAAAGTGAATGGCCAAGAAACAAAAAACAGAAAGGAAAACAAATCTATATCAGAGGGAAGAGAGGAGAGCCAGAAACGTCACGATGGACTTCCTGTTCGAACTAATTATATAAAATTCTCTTAATCACTAGAAATCCATTAAATTATTTTAATAGAGATATCCTATTTCATGATTTGATTTTACTTTAAAAAAATCATTTGTAAAACTGTTTACATGCAATGATTGCATTTCATGTAAAATCAGCATCGTCCATTTTCTTAAATGAGTCTTTTTAATTATAAATACACTTTCATGACATCATCAGGACGCGTAAAACTATAATGTTTAACGCACTTGCTTAAAAAATGACATAATTATTAACTCTTAACAAAGGATGCATGTAAAAAAAAAGATGCATCAATATGGACATCTAGTGCTTTGTAACAAATATAAATATAGTTTAAGATTTTTGTAAACAGAAACGTATTACGTGAGAAAGAAATAGAAGATTGAGTTGAAAGTAGTAATAGAAGCAGAAAGAGGGAGGAGAGAGAGAGAGAGAGATTAGGATGAAAGTGAAAGTGAATGTGTGTGATTTGGAAACTTGAAATCATCAAAGATTTGAGACTGGTTGAGCGAAAAAGTGGGGAATGGAGCATTTGTGATCGGAGTAGTGTGAATCATAGGGTGAGTGGTTATGGAATAATAGTTCAGCCGTTTACTTCTTATATTAACTCTGAACTGATTGCAAAATACTCCCTCCGTTTCAAAAATACATGACATTTTAAAGAAACAAAATTATTTCAAAATATATGTTATTTGTAAAATTAATGATATATTCAATATTTTTCTAAGGTTATTTTTAATAAATACTTAATGGAAAGAATAAATGAGTCATTAATTAGAGAGATAAAAAATTATATTAGGATGTCATCTAATTTTTCTAATTCAATAAATTAATTAATTTTTTAATACCTGTACAAAACCTTAATCGTCGTATATAAGGAAGTAATTTATATGAAACTATGTTTAAGATTTTTTTTCACAAAATACGAACTTAAATGCAAACTTTATTTTTTTTAATTAAATAAAATTTTGTTGATAGTGTGAATGTTGTGATTCAATTGTAAATATTATAAATAATAATTTTACAAAATATTTTTAATTAATTGACAATATAATTTTTTATAATGATAATACATAAAAACTGAACTAATGTTTACATTAGTAGAAGAAAAAGAAATGGAATCAAATTATATTTCATTCTTTAAATTTGAAAAATAGAATGAAACTCTCTAAAATCCACTCTATTCAATTGTATCCTTTTATTTTTCGTTCTCTTTTTAATCTAAAATATAAAATAAATAAGAACTATCTCATATATATATATATATATATATATATATATATATATTCTATTTTTAAATTATTTTTAACCGATGCAACACTTAATTTTGTCCAGATATAAAATGAACCTTGACAAAATAAATACTACCTAATTAATAGTGTCATTTTCTTTCGCAGTTATTATATTTATAACTCAAAAAAATTTAAAATACAAACTCCGAAATTGCATGTTCCATGCCTTTTAGCTAGAGTACACGCGTACTCAATTTTTGTTTAATTAAATTTAGTGGACATAAACAAAGTGGAATTTTTTTTTTAAAAAAAAAAACTTGACTCGTGAAGGACACATTTTATAATTATTGGTAATAAGTTATTATTAAAAATGTAACCAAATATATCAAATGTACAATAAATTTATGGTGTTATTACTGTATTTCAAAAGTTGTAAAGCATCAATTCCAAAAAAAAAGTTTTAAAGTATCACATCTCTTAATTTTATAATTATTAAATTCGACTCGTATCGATGAAAATTAACTATTGACTTAAAAATTAGACATCTAATCAATTTAAACCACATGTTGAATTAGAAATGTAAGTGACCTAATTTTAGTGTGATTTAACTTTGATAACTCAATTGATTTGATTGATCATTAATTTTTTATTAAAAAGTTAATTTATATCTCACACTTTTAGTATTTGTAAGTTTTCTTACTTTTTTTTTATCAAACATATCTGAATATTAAAATTTAAGATGATAAAGTTATTATTACTTTTTTTTTTGACTAATTTACCTATGTGTATTAGATTATGTCTATTCGTGTACCAAAATAATAATTTTAATAAATAGATGATAATAATATATTGCATGCTCAAAATTTCAACTTTAAGATTGTGTTGAATTCCGAAAAAATATATTATATGTTGAAAATTTTAAACAAGTTCATAAGCATATTTCTAAATATGTTAAATTTGGTTAAACTTTAATAGTAAATGTACAAGTTTAAATGTTATGTTTTTTTTAATATAGACCAAATCATACATGTTAATTGATGACTTAATGGATTTATTCTTAATCCATTGACTCAATACCTAATTGAATTACTAACTGGTCCAAGTCTGATAACTATGCAACATATTATTAGTAAACGTCATTTAATTATTCATTTCTATTAAATAAAGATAATAACATTCAAAATAAATTTTTTACATTAGTTAAATATTAAAAATAAAGTTCAAGTAAAATTTATTATATTTTTTTGTCAATTTTCTGTGTCTATTTTTTTTATCTGGGCAAATAACATTTAAACATGTTAAATAATGTGCTCAATATATTAATTTTATTATAATTTTACATATTTTAAACGTATTTTTAGTAAGAGTTGCTTAATAGTTTATTTTTTATGAAATAAATGTAATTATAATTAAGATAAATTTGTGACATTAATTATATAAAAAATAAAATTCAAGTGCATCACAATCTTTGATAATTATTTATTCTTATTTTTACATTTTGGGTACTCACATTGAATAAAATAACACAAACTTTAAATATACAATTTAATTTAATTATATATGTTCATGCACAAGTTAAATACTACATCTGCAATTTAATTATTTTTTGTGGTTTTTCATATTTTAAATATTTTTCAATTGTTTAGTTATCAAAGTAAACACATTTAAGATAAAAATTATGGCATGATACAAAGTAAGAATAAGTAAAAGTTATTATTCTTTGACAAAGGTTTATACCAATTTTTATAGTTAAATAAACTAATAAAATCCAAATAAATACACTCAAATTTTTTGTTTACCTCATGCTTTGCAGGGGTCAAAATCTAATAAAGACATTAACCAAAAAAAGTCAATATGATGTATGGTTTTGCTTGTACAAGATCGAGTCAAATTGGCCTAGTGAAATGCAAATTATTCAATTTCTCCTCCCAAACTTCATAGTTATTTAATTTTTGAATTTTAATTCCAATAATTTATAGATTAAATTTGGATAAGTCAAGCGAATATTTTTTATGCAACTTATGATGAACTAAAAATAGTAAAAAAAAATTATGAAAAACTAAAAAAAAATCAAGAAAAAACGAAAGATCAAAGCATATTATACCCTATAAAAAATTGGTATCTAAAACTGTAAAATGCAGTTTGGGACACTTTTATAAAATTAACAAGTTAAAAAAACATGTTACGATCGGTTATTCTTTTTGTTGAAATTAATATCAAAGACTAAAAAAAAATTCACAAGAGACTAAAAATACAAACAAAACGTATTTTATCCTATAAAAAATTGGTATCTAAACATGTAAAATACAGTATGGGGCACTTTCGCAAAATTAACAAGTTAAAAACCAGGTTACAACCGGTCACACCACACCCTCACTGGTGTACAAGACTCGCATAATATAATCCACCTTTGACTGATTGTTAATCTAATTAATTAGTATGATCCTCCCCTGTGCAATGGGAGGACCTTTGAATTTTTCGACAATACAAACAAGCAAATATTTATCCCTTAAAATTCTAGAAGCATTTTACTTTTTCACTTTGGATTTGAAGGTTTATACACCACGCATGTATTACTTTTAGTTTATATATATATCAAAATAAATATGACATGGACGTTCTCCTTATCCTTTCAGAAAAGGAAAAGAAAGAGCTCTCTTTTCAATCAAAATCAATTGAAAACATTCATTCACATGGTTGGAAGAATGTGGGGTAGTTAATATTGCAAAATCGGTATATTATTTGGTACTTCATATCTTTAATTACCTCCTTTAATTGTCCTTGAATTTTTTCTTTTTCAAGTTGGTTTGGCTATGCTAGCTGCTTCTTTCATGTGCCAAGAGCCTCCATCTGCACCGTCGTTAGTTGGCTAGGACAAATCCAATTAAACTTCATAATACCAATATTGAACTGTATGCACATGAGTCAAACGTTGTGTTTAAGAATATTAAGGGTATGTTAATTTAGTTTTAAAAGATGAAAGGAAATAAAGGGAAAAAAAGAAAAAGAAAAAATAGTATGTGTATTATTTTTCACACTGTTATTAATCATAAATTACTGTATAAACATTTTTTGGACTTTGATAATAACAAGTAATTAAAAATTATTTTTAATTAGTTGACAATATAATTATTTTACACATAATACATGTCTGTTAAACTCGACGAAAAAAACATTAAAATAGGTTTGTAGATTATTTGACAAGAAAGAAAATAAAAAAATATATAAAACAACATAAATATATTTAATAAATAAAGTAAAATAGGTTTGTTTATGAAGTTTAATAATACAACATAAATATATTTATCAACTTGCTCTCCTTAAGTAAGATCTCGAACTCGATTTTTATGGATGAAAAAAACATAATTAAAAAGAGAAAATTCACCAAAAATAATAAATCAGATCTCTAACAAAAATTAATTATCAATAAAATTGATCGATATTTCTTTTTCTCATTCCAAACTTGTCTATTACTCTAAGCACAAGATAACTTTTTGGTGTGCGGAAATTCTTTTATTGATCTTTAAAACAATAGTGGTATAAAAATTAAATTCTCAAAAGTAATTATTATAAAAATTAATAATTTTTTTATTATATTATAATTTATAGTTTGAGTATATTGTATGTTTTTCATGTCATTGGTGTATTTCAATTTATTCAAATTTAAGTAACTTTTCAGTTCTTAATTTATTGACAAATACCTTAAAATCAACCTTACCATTATCATGTAGGTAATTAATGACATTATGAATGTATAAAGATTTTGTTAGCAAATCCAACAGGCTAATTATAATTGTCTTTTAAATGTTCCTATATATAATATTTCAAAACCGAAGATATATATGAGCATTGAAAAAGTTGGCCATTTTGATTCTTTATGTTTTCTATGACTATGAGCATCAACCACTTGATTAATAGCAGGTTAAGGCAAAAGAGAAACTCTGAAAGTTTTTTTGGTAGTGAGAAGTTCTGAAAGTTGATAACAAATGGAAGGGAATGGATGTTCATAGTTATAGAAATTTAATGTGAGTGCAATGGACGGGACACTAGCTAACTTGCCATGTTTGGCTTCATCTTGTTGATAGTGGGGTAACTTTTTCGGGTTCCATATAAAGGATTGGATAAGTTTGAATATGCATGTTGATCTGAGTCAAGAATAGAGCTATTTGCGCAACTTGCATGTCCATGATGAAGCTTTTGTGAAACCCTTTCAGCCTTTTGTTCCTGAGTTGTGGGGGCTTAAGATGACCAAAATGAAGGGGGTTTCATGCTCAAACTGTATAGTCAATAACATGTACACAATCTATAGAAGAAAATAAGATACACCACAAATTTCACATTATATTTAATCAGAATAATTTATTTCGTTTTATCTTTCTTTTTCTTTGTTCAATCTTCAATGTCTTGTATGCATGTTTGGTACGAAGGAGAAAAATAATATAATTAAGAAAGAAATTTTACAATTTATTTTGTGAGATTCATATCTTTTATATTTTACTTTAATTTATTTTTTTCTTATTTCTCTCTTCTAAATCAAATACACGCTAGGAATATGTTTGAAAGAAAAAATAAAAATAATATTAAAAAAATATTGAAGAGAAATTATATACTTTTTAACGAGATTATTCTTTTTACCTTCTACTTTAATTCAAAAACTATTTCATTTTCTAAACTAAACACATTCTTTTTCTGTTTCATTTTCTAAAACAATTCTAAAACAATAAAAACTGTTTCATTTTCTGTTTCTTTTGTTTTTCTCTAACAATCATTTCCCGAAGAAGAAAGATCGTTACTTTCCACCGAAAGCCAGCCAAGGATAACGCTGTTAGTCACGAGTTATCCCTTTCCCTTGATTTACTTGCCTACTTCCATACGATTTCACATTCACTCATGAAAAAAGTAACACACTTCTTTAATATTAATCACTATCAGAAGTAATTTTTTGAAAATGAAATATAAAATTATAATATTAAAAGATTAATAGATAATATAATTATTATTCACATAATTCTAATTAATATTTATTAGTTATGTAGAAGGAAAATTAATTTTTATTAAATAAAGTGTTATGTTCTAATTTTGTGAATAAAAACATAAATATTGAATATTATATTTATCTTTTTAAATAGATTTATCCAGGATGATTTAATTATTTAAAATAGAAAACAACTTATAATACGAAAATCCTCAATTTTTTTTTAATTTTATTTTACTAATAATATTTTTACTATTCACAATATTCAAATATGTAATTTTCTTTAAATAGTTCAAGCCTAATTTTACTCAGGTCAATCTAATGTTGGTTTAATATTATTTTTATACATTCTTATAAGCTTATTTTGAAAACAAAAGTCAATTTTAAAATTATTTACATGTACAAATATAACTATTTGGAACTCTTGTATTAAAAAATAGTACTCATATTTTATTTATTAGTATAAAAAATAGAATTTCATTTACAAAACGAAAAAAACTTATTATATAACTATTTGAATTATCTTTGCATATATTTTAAAATGAGAAAAAAAAGTTACGTACTTGTAAAAGAATTGTGCAATCATGTAATCGCAATTCATTTTTTTTTTCAATTGAATTTTAAAATAATTATATTAAAATAATCTAAAATAATAATTTATGATTAAATAACAATTGAATGATTAACCCTCAAAATGAAACTATTTGGTTGTTGGTGGAAGCTTTTTTTTTTTGAGAAAGAGAGAGAGAATTGGGCTAGTTGTTCAAATTAATAGATTTTCTCCTCTGTGCTCATGAATATATTGGGCTTTAGGACTTCTTGCTCCCTTCAACGTGTGATTTTTTTATTACATGCAATTAATTTTGTTAAACTTATCCTGAAAATGAGCATTACATGTCACAAATAGATCTTTAAGGATAACGTCTGGCGTGTCTCAAAGATACATATCTGGTAAGGCATTTTAATAGTTTATAAGCTATTTTATTTAGCTTATAAATTAGTTTGACTAAGCTAAATTTGTTTGATATATACATTACACAGGATTTTTTTTTTTAAATTACAGGAATTAAAAATTTCAATTTCAAATTTGAAGAATAAAAAATAAACTTAATTCAAATTAAAAAGAATAACAACATATTTAAATATATTTATAGTGTAATTTTTAAAAACCAATAAAAATAATTTATATATTTAGCATATATTGATGTATTAAATTTATTAAGCATTGATTTTATTTAATAATATGTTTTTAGAATATTCCTTAAAAATTTATTTTTAGAATATATGAACTGTATAAAAATTCATATATTTAATTTTTAAATTATATTTATTAAGTTTAATAAATATTATATTTAATAATACAATAAATAATGCATTGAATATTTATATTAAAATTATATTAGAAATTTTAAATATATGTCTCAACAAAATTGAAGATATATATACACATTAGATATTTCCCAACTGTCAGTGTATATAAGTCAATTACTCGACATTATTAATATTGTCCACATTTTTCCTTTCCTTTTCAGCTTCAACGTACAACATCAGTACCAAGGCCACTTGAGGAAGCAATTAAGCGTTACAAATAGGCATTTCGTAAGTACACGAGAGAAAAGCAAAAAAGGACAAAAGGGACTAACTCAATTTTTTTTTTTTTTGGGTACATGTCTATTTCCTTTGGTGCATACTCAAAATCAATTGTTAAATTCATCACACTTAATATTTTTTATAAATAGTAAATTATGTTTACAGTTTTTTACATAGTTTTACAATTATTTGATACTTCATTAATTATTTTAATTTTAATATTAACATGTTTTTAAATCGTCATCAAGACATTTGCATGACAATATTTATACTTTAAAACATAATGACTGAGGAGAATCCAATTTCTCCCGCAGAAATATATATTCACAGTACAAACAAAGATTCTTCTAGCCCAAACAAATACTTTTGGCAAAGATTCCATAAAAAATAGCAACCATACCAAACTTCTACAAAACATAATCATTTTCACCCAATTTATCTCCCACACGGCTGAATTCAAGCCACTTCCTAGACTTAGAAAGATTCATGAAATAATATAAAGCAATCCCAAGAGAGGTCAAGAAGGCACTAGCCACATACACAATTTTGGAAGCAACACTCATCACATACACCAAAAGCACAGATGGTACAAAGCACATTATGACCAAACCAAAGAACCCCAATGGAACCTGAAATGGCCTTTTCAAAGCAGGGAATTTCCTCCTCAACCTTAGGAAAGCTGCAAACTCCAAAAGCATCCCCAAACTGTACAAGAAATTCACAGTAGATATGATCTCTGTGAAGGTCAAGAAACTCATGCCAAGTGCTATAACTGTTGAGATCAAAATGGCCATCCAAGGAGTGTTAAACCACTTAGACCTTTCTCCAAAAATTCTTGGTATGAATCCCAAATCAGCCATACCAAGAAGCTGGTATGCAGCACTGCTTAGTTGGGCTTCAAACAGCCCAATTATTGATAAAACAGCACCAATTTCCATCCAAATTTTCAACCAATTCCCAGCAATGACCCCAGCAACATGTGCAAAATACCCTCCAACCCAACTTTGTTGATCAAGTGGCATAGCCCCAGTGGCAGCCAACAAGGGAATTATGTAACCCAAACAAGTAAGCAGCCCTGCAGAAAACAAGGCCTTTGGGAAAGTTTTATGAGGCTCTTCAACTTCACCAGCTAGAGTGCTAGCACTGTCCCAAAAGTTCAAGTTCCAAAAGATGGTGTTGAAGTAGAGTGTCCAATCATTCTCCACACCCTCTTGACCAAAACTTAGCCACTTGTTGGGGTCAATTTTAGGCAAAGAAAACAAAGACAACAACACAAAAGGCAAAAGTGAAAAAACACCAAGAACAACTGCAGTATAACCCACTATAGCCAAACCAGAATAGTTCAAAAAAGACAACACACAAGTGGAGAGAAAAATAGACACAGAGCGAGGGAAGCCAGAAGATAAAGCTGGGACTACCAATTTGAGATAGTTTATGCAGAGAACCGGGTATGAGGCTAAGTTGATGACCCCACTGAAGAACTTCCAGAAGCCCATGAGGGAGCCCCAGAAGGGTCCAAAGGCTTCATTGGCCCATATCACAAACCCACCATTGCCAGGGAAAGTTGTGGCCAATTCAGCAGTGAGAAGTGCCTCTGGAATGCTCCAAATGAAAGGGAAAACCACAAAGCCAAGGATGGCTATTAGAGGGCCTGCAGCACCCACTGAAGGCTCTTCACCATAGGGGCCTCCAGCAACCTCAAAATAGATCAGAAAAACCAAAGGGAGAAGTGCTAGCTTCTTGTGTGATTTTGTCTTGGAACCATCTTGTTCTGTCTCTGACCCTTCTCTAGGATGGTTTAGAAGATGTTGCTGCTGGGAACTTGGAGTTGAAGTGTAGAGAGAAGAATCCTCCATGTTGGGTTATTGAATGATTGAATTCAACAACAAGATTCTAGTTATAAGATGAAGATACCAATCAAAGGGTTGGAATTGAAAATATTTGTTTTTTTAAAAGGTTACATGCTGTTTCCTTTGCGTATGATTCACAAACATGTTTTATATTATGCCTGTAATAATCCAACTACAAACGTAGCCAACAAAGCGAATACGTGATAGCTTTACGTGTACTCTAATTGCTGGTCCCGGTCTTGTGGGGAAATTCTTAATTCCGGGCTTCGATTTCGTTGAACACTTTTTTTTTAACTAAAGAACTTCGTCAAACTTGGAACGTGTTTATGGAGCATAATTTTGATCATTTTATGTAACAACCGAAGAAATATTCATCAAAAATAAAATTGAAGAAATGATTTTCTCTGCCATGTTGTTCTAATTGTTTCAGGAAAAATGATTTTAATTTTATTTTGTGTTTAAATGTTTTTTTATATTCTATACCTTTTTTTTTTAATTTTTAATACCACCTAAAACTCACCCAATCATGAATCATGTGATGGTTTATGTCAATTGATTTGGTTGATTCACATCATTGTAATTACTTCAATCATTTATTGTGAACCCACTCAATTTGGGAATTCACATGGTTGAAATATATGGGATTTTTGGCTAGTTTGTTTGGTGTGTGCTTTGCAATGGTTAAGTGGGGAGGAGGAAAAACAAGTGTGTCCATTGAGGAAGCTTCTCATGTTATTGTTAATTTTATTCTTTGTTTTGGTTACTTTGATTGTGCTTGAGGAATTGTTATTGGTTCCTATAATTCCTCAAAAAATTTACACCTCTTCTTGTGTAGCAGAAACACAATACTATAATACTTTTTAGGAAGGAAAAACAAATAAATAATAAAATTATGATTCTGTTATATAAGGAGATTAAAACATGACGATATTAATTGTACAACAAAATCATAAATTGGTTTAGATTTTGTTCTTGAACAAAGAGAAATGTACAACGAAATCACTTCCATTTGGTATTTTTTTGGAGAGAAAAAATTATAATAAAAGTGTGAAATTTCGCACAATGGAATCATGATTCCATCTAACCATGAAAACGAAAAAAAAAACCTGATAACATGAGTACAAAATGGGGTGAAGAAGGATAATTTGGTAATTACCTTTGACTGATAGGGTCCAAAAGTAATTTTATTGGAACCAATAGTAGCACCTTATTCCTTAGTGTTGTAACAGTACATAGTTTTTGGACGGGACTCACGTTAATAAAGATTTTTTTTTTAAATTTCTATAAATCACTTTAATATTTAGGTTTGAACATTGAATCAAATGTAAAGGAGTTAATATATAATTCTGGTTAGGCATTATAAATTAAATCATATCCATATCCAAATTATTATTTTTTAGTTTAACCCCGAATAAACCACTTTAATATTTAGGTTTGAACATGGAATCAAATATAAAGGAGTTAATATATAATTGTTACTCTTAAGGAATTATAATCATATCAATATCCAATATTTATTTATTTTTATTTTAATCCACGAGTTTTGAATAAACCACTTTAATATTTAGGTTTGGACGTTGAATTAAATATATAGGAGTTAATTTATAATTGTTTCTTGTAAGGCATTGTAAATATCCAATATTTAAATTTGTTAGTTGAACCCACGAATTCGAGTTCAGAATAAACCACGTTCATATTTAGGTTTGAACATATAATGAAGTTAATATGCCTCCTCTAAATATATTAATTCATTACGTAGAATATTCCCTTTAGGTTATTGCGTGCATACCTTGTCTTTCAAAAACAAACCAAATCTTTGTTAAATATGTATTTTGATCCTAAAAGTGTGAAGTATTGATAGATAGATTATTGAAAGATAAAAAATTTAAATTTAATCTTTAAGTATGTAAAAAATACATGTCATTAATTCTCCTTCTTTTATATTTAAAGTGTGTGTGCATGATACAGTTATAATGTGAGATCTAAGGATTGTCATGTATTGTTTACATGTTTAAAGTTGATTTTTAAATTTAATATGCAAATTTAACATTTTATTATTATTTTAATTTTTAATTTTCAAACTTAATCACTTACTTATTGATATTTTGGTCTCTAAAGTTAATTATATATTTTTATTTTCATTCCTAAAAATATTTTTAAATTATTAATTAAGTCACGACATATAAATTAATACCATAATAATAATTGTATATTAGAAATAATAATATACTAAATAATCCACGTGTTAATAGAATTAAAAATACATATTAATATTTAATCACAAATTATCATATATAATAAAATTTTTAAATTTTATAATAATTATTTTAAAAATCTTATTTACATGTTTATACTAATTGTCAATACATAAAAATTAAGTTCAAAATAATATCAATAAAAAAGGATGATGTGTATCAAGTAAATGTAAAAATTAATCATTTCAAACGTTTTTAATAAAATTGAAAATATGTTTGAATGGATTAATTTCACATTTAAAATTGTTCAACAATTCAACAAAAATATGTTGATTATAATTTTTATTAAAAAGGAAAATTCAAGACGTGTACTATAAGTTTATACATTTTTTTAAGGTATTATACATTAAATTTAATACTAATAAAAAATATAGTATAATTGAAGCAATTTGGACATAAACAATTAAAAAGGAATAGTTAATACAATATAGTTTCTTTGAAGCAATTAATGTTCATTTCTCAAATGAATTAATAGGTACAACTCCATCCCGTGTCCCTTTATTTGGGCTCCGTGACTTGTTGAGCTATAATTGCCCCTAGTCGGTGCCTAATACCTTGTGCAGACACGTAAAATATCACTTCAAATAAATTTTTTAAAAATATTAAAAATTATGTTTATCAAAACAGTTAAATAAATTTTTTTATCTAAAAGATTAAAAATTAACTTAAATATCTTATAAATACTTTTTTTTTTAAGTGTTACATTATGGGTAAGTGATAACTGACATAGAGTAGAACCGGTGAAATACTGTTCAAGAATTCATATTGTATTTGGGGTCTTGTGGCTTTGTTGAATTTATCAATATATAACAATAAAACTAAAAATGCAATTAGTAATTACATTTGTTTCGAAGAACGAAAGTAAACGAGAAAAAATTTTGCGTTTGCCGGGAGTCGAACCCGGGTCTATTGCTTGGAAGGCAATTATCCTAACCGTTGGACTACAAACGCTTGTTGAAAATAGCCTCTATTTTTTTAATAATTATCTTTTCAATAATCTCTTTAATTATTTCATGGATTCAAATGTTTGTAGTTCAGTTGCGTCTCTAAACTGCACTGCAATTACTGAATTGGAGTATAGAGGCATGGAGGGAATTCCTGTGAGGATTGTGATACCTTCAGCTTCAACGTGTCACTCTCATGATTTTCAAAGGAAAACAATCATACAAGTATCATCTTCATCAACAAGAAGGGTTCCTACCCACAACAGATATTTTCGCTTTACTGTTCCGGCCAAACTCTCTCCTTCTGATTTTCAAGGTACCCACGTAACAATTCCTGCAGAATTTTATTAAAAATCTAAACTTTTAACTTTTAGCTTTATCCAAATGAATTTGAATTTTGGTTTGCTTCGTTATCGATAGATGATGGAAATGGATGATATTCTCTGTACCTCTCTGTTAATATTTTTTTTTAACGAATTTTAATAGCATCCCGTCTTTTTAATAGTGCTTATGTAAATACAATTTTTAAGATTTTGTGTCCTTTAAAACGGTGGATTCACTTCATGCATAGACAAAAGCAATGATTTACTGGTAGAAAATCAAACGTTAATATTAAAATAATTTCCTTGTTCATTATATATTTGAATGTATTTTATCATCATATAATCTTTTAATTTTTCAATTAATGATTGTAACTATTGACTTTTTCCTCTAAAGTTAGGGGAATCCAATATAAATTTTAATATAATTTTTTCGTAAAAATATCTCACGAGAGGATTTACTACAGTTATAAAATACATGCTGGTTGTTAAGATACGGTTTACTCTTTATACGGATTTGCATCTATCTGGCCAGTAGTCCCTAAATGAGTCAGTGATCATAATCAATTATGATTTTTGAACACAGACTTCACAGTCAATTATTATATAGTCACGTCATTTGCTTTAGTGGGGTGAAGTATTAGTCAAATCCTTCACATTTTTAATGCTGCAATTATGATTGCAACTTGCAAGGTATTATAGTGTAAGATTATTGCAATGAAGCTAATTGGTTGGTTTTGGTTGTCCAAGTGTTTGTTGGCTTCATCTGATTTCTGCATTTACAGGGTAATTTATGAAAAAGTTCAAAAATTTGTAGTTAATGATCACTTTAGTATCCTGGAATCTTGCCTTCTTTTTTTTAAGCTTTAACTTGAGTCATGCACACGTGAAGCTTGGCTTAACGAACTTCTATTAAATTGGCAAAACTAATCAGTTTAGTATTTGTTGGGTCCAAGGCCTGGTACTAACTAACATGGATTGCTTTCCACATTTTTTTGACCAAAAAGTACTTTCCTTTTCTAATTTATGGGATTGATCAGAGCCTCAGAGGTAGTTCCATTGATTATCTAGGTTGCCAACTAATTTTATTTGAAATGTAGACCCGAGTGATTTCTTTTCCCTTCACATGTAATGGTTCTCTATTTTTTTACTCCTAATTTGTGATGAAAGATAGTAAGGGAAAGGGTTATGACGTAATAACACATCTTTCAGTAATGAAGACCATTTCAATGAAGACCATTAAAGTAGACATTTGGGTCACTAATGTTCTAAAGAAGTACTTGTGATGTTGCATAATATTTTAGTTTATTCATCAATCTCTGATGTTCCTTCCACAGATTTTCAGAGCTATGCGAGGCCTTCACATCTCTTGCCAGCCTCTGAAGTGAAAGTGTACACAAATACATCAGTAGAGAACATTTCATCATCTTTGAAGGAGGATGGATCCAAATCTTTATTTATGGTCAAGTTAGTTACAAGCAACGCATATGGCTCTAGTATTAGTGACTTAAATGCTGGAATTCTACTATGCTTGATAGATGAAAACGGAAATTCCATATTGCAAAGGATCCCTGTGAGTTTGATGATGGATCATTCTACAGAATCAGGGGATATGACTAATATTGACATGCTTCATTTCCAAAGAGGTTCTGTAGATGAATTCATTTTTGAGGGTCCTAAAATTGCACGACTTAAGGCTCTTTGGGTCAGTGTTGAATCAGGTATGTTATTATTGTTTATTTGTTTTCGAATGATTAAAATATTCATAGACATCATCCCTGACCTACAATTTTAAAGTGCCCTTGATTAACAGGCTTGTCTACCCACAAGACAAATGCTAACAATATACTCTCTAACACACTTTTTTAATACACTATCATTAGTTGAAATTTATTAGAAATCACAAAATTTTGTGGGTTCCACTTCTTATTTAATGAGTCTCACTTGTGATTTTGAAAAGTTTCTAATAAATTTAAACCATTAGGACAAAGTGTATTAGAGAATGAGTTGCTAGTACTCCTGCCGAAAAACTTGTTTTTAGGTACCGAGGAAAATATCCCTTCTGCATTCTGTGCTGGGAAGCCAGTGTACTATTATATTCTTCTGGCATCTTAGACTTGAATTCCAGTTTTTAAATCATTATGCAACCAATATATGCTCTCTGTGAAACATGAAGAAATAATTGTTCATCCCATATTTATCTGTTTAAACCTAGGCTTTCTAACAACACCCTTCTTCTGTCTCTAAGGTCAGGTCAGTGGCGCCTAGGAAGTGTATCCTTAATGGTTATTAATTGTGAAGGGCAACCATCTGGACCGGAAGATGGGGTACCAACGTACACTGGCTTCCAGTATGACTTTCAGATTGATGATGTGTTGCTTGGTGAGGGAGTTGATCTGTCCATGTTGGAATTAAGACCTAGCCTTGTGACTGAGCTGGAAGGGATTGATCCCATAAGCATCTTCAATAAAGGACTTAATGACCCTAACTTGCTCTCAAGTCCTAAGATCTCGAATGAAGAGAGTATGAAGGAATACGCAGATTTGAAGTTCTCATTGTTATTTTATGATGCCATGCTGATGCTTTTTGGTACATCAGTTGCTTCCCTCTTGGCTGGGGAAAATGCCGGGATTGCTTTCTTGATTGGTGGAATTGGAGGCTTCTTGTATCTTTTACTGTTGCAGAGATCAGTGGATGAATTGCCAGCTTCAGAATTAATCACCAATGACAAAGAAAGAACTGATGCATTGTTCAGAGGAGTGAAGGGTCCAATAGCAAGTGTAGCATTGGCTCTAGGCTTGGCTGTAATTGCATCAAGGTATAGCTCAGGAGGTCTTCAAGTGATGCTAACACCAAAAGATCTCATAGTTGGAATGTTGGGGTTTCTTGCATGTAAAGTTTCTGTGGTGTTGGCTGCATTCAAGCCTATAACACTAGGTTCAAAGTTACCAAGTGATATGTAACATTGTACTTTTTGTCACTTGTGAAGTGGTTTAATTTTTAAACCAGGTGTAACTTACAATTATCAATACCGTGAATATTATTGTTGTATAGTGCTCATTCTAAGTGTTTCTTACATACTCTTCGGCTGGTAAGGAATGGAACAGGGGAATGAGATTTTGATAAAATTTGTTTATTCGGTTAAGGAGTTTGAAGGGATGGAGAAGAGAAATGAAGGTCTTGAAATCTCTTTCCAATTGTTTTTGTTTTTTCTCTAATAGAGGGAGAATTTTATTTCTTCCATTTCTTTTCTTTAAAAAATGAGTCAAGTTTCAGTTTTAAATACCGATAATATTTAAGGAAACACAAGTACAAATATGAGATATGGGAACAACATTACATGTGGGTGAGACAAATTCTAAAATTTAACATAACGAAATTATTGTAATATTAATATAAAAGCATGAATTATAAGTTAGAATAAAGACAATAATGTTTTATAAGTTGTTTCTAATTATTGTGAACACAATAAAAAAATGCCATTATTTGTCCAATTACTATAATATATATCCCGTATTAGTATCAGAGGTGATACATAATAAAACACCAATAGTGGCAAGGCATGCATTGACAAGTACAAACTTGTACATCAGCTGATTAGAAATTATTTTTGAATGGTTAAGATAATTATTATTTGTCCAACTAATTCTGCCCGATTAACAAACTCAACCACAAATACTAGTAATTGGTTTAGTGTATTAAGAGTCTACCTTTCTCAGTGATGAACTTTTCCAGTTTGGTTGAACTCAAGGATGTTTTCTCAAGAAGTTAATTGAAATATGGGGAGTTTACGAAGTACAGATTACCAGGGTAAGTTTGTGTTGAACTTGCGGCTAATGATATGTTTTGGTGGACAAGGGTAGCCTTGGCAGGTAAGTACACTTCGAGTTTACAGAACCCATATGAACGATATTGTAATGTAAGAAATAGAAGTTCTAAATTTAATTATTGATGGAAAATTCTATTGAACGATGAAACTGAATCAAGGCAGACGACTGTAGTCATGTGGGATCTCTTGCCCAAAACCACAGAAACACTAGGAAATGTTACCACTTCAGGATGTACCAAGATTCTCATTTAGACAATTCAACTTTTCCTACAGTTTTATTCTGTCAAGGGAAATTAGCTTCGATCAACTGCAATAGTGCGTCCACCCATCTCAACCTCATTTTCCAACACTGCTGCTAAAAAATAGTTTGCAACTAATGGGAAATCCATTCTGAAATTAAATGGCCAACAAAAAGTTTTTCCCAATGTACCGAAAAGACAAAAGTTGCATAGAGGACAGCAAATTATTATTCTTTGAATAATCAAACAGAAGATCATGTCAAGATAATAATAATAAAGTTTATGAAGTCATACAATAGTTCTCTTCAAAAAAGTCGCACGATAGTTACAAAAACTCGTTTGATTTTGGCAAGGTTAGCAGAGTACGTATATAATTGGAAAAATTGAAAGTCATTTCATGTAAAAACAAGACTACCTATATTAGAATATAATTCTCACAAGACGAGTAAAAAATCATAAATTAAAAGATATGTTCAAAGCATTATCAATCTACAGAAACCCACCCCCTTAACAATAATCCTAAGTTGAGAAAAGAAAAGTCAAGAGAGTTGCAAATAAATAGAAAAGGAAAAAAAAGGGGAAAAAACATTAAAACTGATACATTGCAAGCTGGAATGATACACATGCCCACAATAGCATCGCCTGCTGCTCAGCTTCCACTTGGAAAGATTCAGTTATAATTCAAGTAAACAACACATCCACCGAAGCCTAACTTCGAAAATATAAGTATCAATATGATTCATGGCTCTGATTTGGACAAGGAGATGAGCTTGCACATTACTGCAGGGCATTAGTTGCTGTGCTGGTAACAGCAACTCAACCAAAATAGTATCATAGGAAGTAATCAGGTGTTCTCCTGGTTACATCTGGCTCTCCCCTCCTTGGAGCTGGCTCAAACTGAGATTAAAAAAATTATTAACATATGTACAAAAGACTAAAAAAGAGTTACAGATCCACAACATATTACTTGAGTAGATAACAAAAAGAAGGAAGCTCAACCTGAATGAATGTGTGTCCTTTGCAGTCGTCAACCTCAAGAATTGATGCCATGTTCCCACAACGATAACAATAGTTAGGAGCACTAAATATAGTGACCACCTTTTGATCCTGCAACAAGGGACTATAAATCAACTATTTACCACAACGAATGAATATAAGAACAAACAAAATGATATCAAGTATTTACATGTCCCCAGTTATATCCTTCCATAACCAGCTGGTGAGCTCTAGCAATCAGCTTCAAGTTATTGGTATGGTTAAATTGCTCAGATATGTCCTACAAAAGCAATTTGCATAAGCAATAAAAGAAAAGTAATGGTGACAGATGAAAACAATACAAGCTTGATACGTAACAAACAGGACTACCTGGCCAAAGGTATATCCAGCACCTCTAGGAGAGATGCCCCAACCACAACGATCATCTGGATCAGACCATAGAAGATCACACATGGGTCCCTCGTGAGGAACTTCTTGTACGCGATCAAAATTACGTATGTTATCCAGGGTTTCAATAGATGGTGACAACCCACCATGAAGACAAAATATTTCAGATTCAACCTATGAAAGTTAGCATATCACACTTTAGCAACACTCAATTATTGAAAACTAGAAATCCAGTGAAATATGTGAACTGCAATTGTTTGAGCAGCATATCACGAAGCTTAATAAAAAAGGAGACACAATTAAACTAGACACAGCTCAAAAGAAGCATAATGAATTCAGAGTACCAAGAACAAAATGCACATGGAACTAGACAAGGCCATTAAATTGAAATCCTACTTAGGATTGGGAAGGGCTAAAGATCGTAAATCATGGCACCTTAACAAGGATCCTAAGATCATACAAAATTCATAATATATGCGTGAGCATATAAATTCATATTTTTGTTATTAAAAATTATTAATGTTTCAATCTACTTTTATATTGATGGTAATTATAAAAATATAAGATGCTGAAGGAGACAGAACAAAAATTTCAGTCCGAAGATCCTCAAGTGTTTATTTTAAATAAAAAACCCATTTCTTAGGTTTCAGAAACAAAAAAAATGCAAGCTTCTTCAGACAGCCATGGCTTGCACATAGCAGGCAGAGAACTAATAGATCAGAAGGATGCTCTAGAACACGAACAGACCAAAGAACTTCAAAAGAAAGCTCCGAAAAAAATAACAAAGACATGACTTCGAAACGAGATCAAATAACAGACAGGACTAGATGAGTTTGAACAAGATTGAAAACTTAGAAGAATTGGATTGAATTGATGTCACATGAAATGAAGCCTCAAGGTTTTTTTTCTTTCCAAAATTGGTCACAACCAGACCTAGAATCTCAGTTGGCAACATTCAATTTTTCATTCACTAGGTCATCTGAAATGGTTCCCAATCAGGGAGAAATAGGGTTTTTGAGGGACAGTGGGGTCATCTGCTCCAACAGATTCCACAATCCAGCACGGCGATACCACCCAATTCCACCATGGTCTGATCTTAAATGCAAGCCAACATACTAAGGGTGCCCAGGATCATTGAATCAAACAAACTACCTTGGACCTGAGAACAATGACAATCTAACAAAATATCCCACAGTCCTTACCAAAATAATGTAATAGTATACTAACCAATGCTGTCAACGGAAAGTAGTCAAACAAATCAGTAAAGATCTTCCAAACATTAGCACTACCATACCTGCAAATGAAATAAAAATATTCACCAATATAGGATTGCACAACTTCAAGAATGAAAGTTATAAAAAGAAGCAAAATATATATAAAGGATTAAAAATGGAGAAAAAAGAATATTAGCAAAATAATATGAATTCCAGATCAACTTTCAGTAAAAATATTAATTTGGTATCATTTTGCAATCTTATAATTACTTATCCTCAGTCATGAACTTAACAGGTACTTACTTCCGCAGGCACTCATCATAAAACCCATAAACTTGAGTAATCTGCAACAGACACGTAAGAACAGCCATTATCATTCAAAGCTAAAGCATACAAAAACAACTGAACAAACAATTAAGTCAATGCTGTAATCAGTGCTATATTAAGTTTCTTTAAAAGTAAGAAGTTCTAACTCCAACTACTTCATCAAATCAATGGTATCATTTTTTAATACAAGCATATTTGGTTCCCAAAATACTATATAGTTTCTTTCATCTGGATGTGTGAAAGCATTTGATTAGCAGCAATATGAACTTATGGGTAGTATAGTGATAAGAAAAAATCTGTCAAAAACTCAACTGATACTGACCAAGTGACCATGCCTCCGATTACTAAAATAGGATTTTAAATCTAATCTAATCTATATAATTCACTACTTACAGGAAGGTAACATGATTTATAAAAGAACAAACCTGGCGACTTTCATGATTTCCCCTCAGAATAGTGATACGCTGACGATAACGCACTTTAAGGGCAACCAAAAGCTGCATTATGACTTAATTAGCACCAAAAATGTTACAAAACAAAAACCATATGGAAGCAAAATATACACCATCTAAAAAACGCAATTAAAAAATAGCGATATCAACTTGTACCTCAAAATCAGTTTGAATGTCATACACATCTCTGCAGGTTAATATTTATTTATATATATTTTTTTGCTCAACAATGTTTACTTGTATGTCAGTGTATTACACTGGTATCCCAATTATACTAGACACAATGCATTATTTACACACACAACATAACCATGGTAATTTTTTTATTTTGGATAGCACAGTGCACAACCACAAAAAGTTTAATAATGGCACCCAATAATTCCAATAAACCCCCACACACATGGCATATAGCATGAATAGTAAAGAATCATTCTCATTATAGGAGTATGACACAAAGAAAGGAATATTAGAATTATGGTCCAGAAAACAGAAATTTTTAGGTAAAAAACTACTGCTGATAAACTAAGTAATTTTCTAATCCTCTAAGCAGATATCAAATCACTGATAAAAAATATATATACAATTCAAGCTTGGTCAATTAGTCTTAAGACTTATAAGATTTCAACGAACATCCTAACCAAATAATCCCATAACAGCTTATAAAAAATAAATAACAATAAAAATGTCAGAACGAAGCTGAATTCTAAAAAAACAATAAATATTTACCGTAACAGTTTCAACAGAATAATAGCCACGATCAACATAATCTCCCATAAACAAGTAATTTGTATCTGGACACTACCAACAAAAATGGTAACAAGAATCAGTATTTAACAAAGAGGTTCCATATTTCAACTAAAAGCAAAAAAAAATATATTTAAATATGCAAGGGTGAGATGCTAAAAAGTAATGGTTCAACCGAGAATAAAATAAGCACATAGCACATTTGTTCTCAAATTTGAAATAAGACAATGAGAGACTGAGTATGTAACTGAATGGCAATAAACACTGCAGCTTGTTTCTCAATTAAAAATTAGACTTTCTGCTATGAAATAAGAAATAGGCCAAACCTAATTTTGCAATACAACAATAAGGAGCATGGAATTTCCTGATTTTCCATGTACTACATATTTCATACATATAAAATCTATGTAGTCAATGTGTCACAAATTTAATAAATACATGTTGAATGTAAAACCAACTATCATAAAGAATACCTTCCCTCCAATGCGAAAAAGCTCTGCAAGATCATGGAATTGCCCATGAATATCACCACAAATTGTAACAGGACTTTTCACAGGCTGCAATTATTGGCAAATGAAATAATCTCTTTAGTTTTTTCAGTCATTCAAAATCATCATGAGTTAAAGCCCTACAAATAGACATATTAAACAAAGTAAAAACCAATATAAAGGCTGGATAATAAGACCTCCTTAACAGATAATGGTCACAAATTGAGGGGAAAAAGGGGCTTGATGCAAACAATGTTGGTGACATATGAACCAATTTAAACAAATCCCTACACTATAAAGCACAAATATAAACATGCTAACATAAATGATAAAAAATAGACAGACTCACCTGGACATTGCTCTCTTCCATCAAAATTTCTTTTGCCTTATCACACAAGACCCTTACCTGTACACACAAGTGCCAAGTGAAATCAGATTTGAATCGCTAAATCAAAAAAATCACAACACTATCTCAATGGCAACGCTATTTCCAGAAAGAAGACTAATTCTTTTCTGTTGCGGCCAAGTGCCATGACACAATGTCACAATAAACACACACTATCGACAACTACAGGTTGGGCTTTTAAGTGTTAGTTAGAAACCTGGAAAACACATCAAAAGAACAGTGAATTGTGAATTGAGGGTGGGAATGCATGTTTTTTTTTTTTTAATGGATGTAGAGATTCAAAGTTTTCAACCCTAAATCCCTTTGATTCAGAAAAGAGTTTAAACTGTGAAAAAAAAAATCCCTAAAAATCAATGGCCATAATAAGAAGGGTAGAGAAAAACAAGGATTCATCCTGTTCCGAGTTGTGACTTCTAATAGGTGTGATTTTTTCTGTGAAAGGCCACTACCTCAGCCGTGATCTGTGAGAAACAAAAACCACAAAACAGAGCATTAAAGTGGTCATAGGATCCTCTGCCCTACATCACCACAAAAGCAGGGCAGGTTGCTATGAGTAACTTACTCAGCTAAAAAGGAAAATTGATCTGAACCCGCAAAAACCTAGGTAGAACTTTCCTCTAACTCCCTGAATCCCACAGATCAAATATGATGGCACGTGCAAATAACAAAAAAAAAGTACAACTAATTGGAAACGTTTAACTTGACTAATACAGCAGTAGGAGAAAGTAGCAGGAATTCTTACTCATTAATTATTAATTATTAACAAGTGCATTCAAGGAACCAGCAGTTTTTAATATTTCCCTTCAGCTTTGCTGACTCCCTCCGTTTTCAAAGGAGACAAAATAAACGTGTCATTAAATAACTGCTGTTTCCTAAGTACCCAAATAAGACAAACATCATGCAATGTATGTAATGTCAGAGCTGTATCCCTGACTCAAGACCGAAAACTCTGCCTAAATTTCTTCAAAATCCAATGCAACCAACTAGGGACAAAAAAGAAAACTAACCCCTCCTTAAGCAATAAGCATAGACTCAACTCATAAACAACACTCCATGGATTAGCAAACTTAGAACAAATCCAACTATCCTAACTTTTTGTGACGAAAATAATACCAACAAATTGTGTATTTTCTACTTCTTAGGAGCTCAAGTAGAAAATCATAGCTCCTAACTTGCATCAACATTTCTACTATTACACCCAATAAACTAAACTCTGCCTTACGTAAAGTTGCAAGAGTACGCTTAAGTTAACAGGAAGTATACATTCCATAGTACTTACTGCCCTCCCTAATAAGACAGGTAAAATGTTATCGTATAAAAAATTAACGTACAAATCATATAATTCATCATAAAATCCTTACCAACACACCACACTCAAACATAGAGAAAGAAATATATTCCTCCTCCTCAAATAATTCTCAGTCAATGTTAACAATCTAAAATATCCACACTTAAATGCAGAAAAGCATCATTAATTGCGACCAATTGATTTAGGTCTAAAACTGAAAAACCACAATAACATGATATACTCAAAATCAATGTAAAATAAATTAAAAAAAACTAGAATCGCTACCACGAATTCCGCAAATCTAACGGAATATTCGAACAAACGCGCATTCCAGTCGCCATTCCAATTCCGAGAGAAACCAGATTTCACAAAAAGAGGAACCGATTCAGTTTTCGCTACAACAAGCAACGGATCGATGCGCGAGAATCAGTTGGAGCAAAAAGCACAAAACCGATGACAACTAACAAGAGATTTTCCCGATCCGCGCATCGCATTTCATAATAACGAAAGGAATAAAAGGGAGCGAGATGAAGCGGTTTCGAGAACAATGTTACCTCTTGCTCGGACAAGGGTTTGCACTGCATGAGCTGAGAAATCTGCTCATCGAGGTTTCCATGCGAATTCGAAGGCACCGAATCCATGTTCTAGTACTCCACCTCCTGACCTTGCTCGTTGAGGTCGTTCTATCAATATCCTCTCTCCGAATCGATGGAAACCCTAGATCTCACTCGGAAAACCCCTTTCGCCTTTTCGGTTTGTGTTTGTTGTTTCTGGTTTTTAGAAAGAGAGAGAAAGAGGAGAGGGGTGGTGGTGGTGAAGAAACCAAAGCGTTTTGGAGGCTTCGTTTTGTTCGATAACCACTCCTTTTTCGGGGGCAAAATTGAAATTACCAATAATTGAAACGCTCATGCTCAACAACAATATTGGGACTCGGTGGTTGTGTTGAGGTTTGGATTTTAAAATTTGTAAAGTTCTTTTAAAATGTAACTTTAGGGGCAGTTTTTTTTTTTTTTTGTCTAGTTAAAGTTTATATTAAAAATATTTTTAAATATATAAATTATATTTTAGATCTTTAATAAATAATTTAAATTATGATATAAGTTATTCTTTTACTATTAACATTTTAAAAAAATTATGAAAGATAAATTGAAATAGACAAGCAAAAGATCAAATATACATAGAAGAACGAGACGAGGATAACTTAAAATAATTGATAATTGAGATAGAATTATTTTAGCTAATTATGTAGTTAGCATATGAAATATTCTAATTTATAATATAAAAGTATATTATCAAATAAATTTTTATTTTAATGGAAAAATATCACTGAGAACACTTAAAAAAATGTAACTAAAATTTATATTTTAAAAATGAAAAATAAATTTGTAAATTTATATCGAAAGCTTAAGTCAAACACAAGATTTTTGTAAAAAAAGAAGAAGGAGTTTTACTATTATTAAGTTATTTACATAAGACGAAGATATAGAAAAGTGAACTTGTAATATTAACCTTATTTTTATAAAGCTAAATGTTAGTATATTTTTTTTCATTTGATCCATTAAATTTTAAAAATCTTATTTTATCCTTTATTTTTTGAAAAATATCATTTTAATTATTCCTTTTGTTTTCTGTCAATGTTAGTATTCGGTTAAGATTGTTAGAATTTTAAATTTTGAAATAATAACTAATAAACGTTACCATCTTTATTTTATTTTAAAAAACACTAAATATCCTCATCTCTTCCAACTTAGATCTCCAAATCCAAACCCACCATCAGGTGTTCAAACATCACCATCAGCTTATGCACAATCAAAAAGTTAGTTTTTGAAAGAACTAATACGAGAAAGTTTTTACAAATTTCCTTATGTACAAGTTAAAGTTAATTTTATCTTTTGAAGAAATTAATATTATTTTGTTCTTCTCCTATATGAGTTCTTTGGAAAGCTTATTCAAACATACCCTATAATGAGTTGAGACATGAATTGCTAATACAATAATTCAATCACTTGATAGGCGCTTCACTGTTTTTCCATTTTCTTAAGTCTTTCATTGGACCTAAAATAATTTCCTGGCCCTGCTCCCATGCCTAAAGCGAGTTTGTATGTTGCTAAGACAACAATCACACGTGGTTGTCAATGTCCTCATTAAAGTACATATGACCCATTTCCTATTCAACTCGTTATCACAAACATTAGCTTGCTGTCACACGGGAGAGAGACCTCGTCATTCCCTTCATGATTAACTACTACGAAACGGGCACCCCACCATCGAAGCATCCTAAATGCTCCAACAAGGCTTCTGCAAGCAGCTGAATCTCTTGCTCAACACCAAAAAAAAAAGAGTAGATAAGTACCCTTTTTTCTTAATCAGCAAGTAGACTAGTACCCATGTACTAGTTTTGACCTACAAATCACTAGTTCTCTAAGCACCAAAAACAATAAGACAGCTATCTCCCACTTAGCAAGCCATATCAAAACTCAAACTGCCAACACACATATATGCAAGCAGGAAACGTCCAATTATGCACACCAGCAAGAAGTTTGACACAGAAGAGGCAAGCAAGAATGCAAGACAAACAAGTTTAGAATATAAACCAGATGATTTGGATTGAGATTGAGGTAAATGACGAGGTTTTGACAGCATAATTGGACATAAGTTTTTATAAGCAAGAATGCAAGACAAACAAGTTTATACCATTGAATTTCAATGTTGTCTATCAATTACATAAGTTTTTCCCTTGCCTGGAGTGGCAATAATAATTTATATCTTATATGGAAGCTAAAACAACCAATTATATAAAACTACTCAATGAATAACGCCTCTGCAACCTGAATGCACATCCCACTGCTTGATTATTAGAGTGGAAGAGCCTGGTTAAACAAAATTCCAATCTCCTCGCGGATATAAAGATCGATTTTAATTTAATGACCGTGAGATATATGAACAGTTTCCCTATCTGCAGGCTTCAGGGGTTACCTACCAACAGCCATTCTATTCAATCCATCTGGTAGTGAATCAGGATACATCTGCATAACAAGATTGTTGTGAGCCTTACCTTAATTTTGCTTCATAACATGATTAACAAAAATACCAAAAGGCCAAGTAAGATAAAAGGTTAAAAACAGCATCATAGAAATCAACATCACCATCATATTCATATTGTAAAAAGACAAACAGATATATGCTCAAAGCCACAAATATTGCGCAAAGCCTTCAATGCCCTCAAACAAGACCTTGTAAGTATATTACACCAGACAGGCTTTGTTTCACTCCATGTAAAACAATGTGGAGTTATCAGCATTTGCCCAGGATTCAAATGATGGGTCAGGACAAGGCTGAATGATTATTCCATGTCCAATGGCCAATTGAACAGTCCCTTTGACAAGTGTTTCGCACAAGGGATTCAAGGATTTATATTCTTTCATTTTCCCCAAGATACAGTGTCCTATATGAGAGAGAGACAGAAATTGTATGGTTAAGGGACCACCATTACCCATGCAACAGTCCACCAGTCATACATAGACACTATTAGTATATTTCTCTCAAATCAGAACACTGCCCTATTCTTAAGAAAAAAAAAGGAAAGGATACAGAATCAGGACGCAAGACTTCACATTTGTTCAAACGAATTCACATTGGCCTCTACTCCATTTTATATCATAAGCCCAGATATGAAATTGCAACTCCTAGAAGTGAAAATGGAAAATCCCATTTTGATCTATTTTAGAAAGCAACATTAGAATAAGGATATATTAAGCATCAATTGGAGATGCATCTGCCATGCACTCTTTGCTTTTACCAAAGCATTAAGAGTTTGTAATGATAACAAACTGACAGTTTTAAGTCTTTCAGAATATGCCATCCACTCTTCTGTATTAATAAGTCCTAGCCTTCCTTATGACTAACAATTTAGTCAGCTTGGAAAAAGTATAGTTGCAATAAAGTACCTCTATGCTGGAGTTTTACTGGCAAAACTCATATCATAGTTGTACATAGTACATACTCTAAAAACTAAGCACACTGTATTGAACAACAAACATGAGGTGTAGGGAGCTGGATGATTTGTTTCATGTAAGTTGAGCTTAACTACTTCTGAAGTATAAAATTTTGCTCACACAAATTGCAGACATTTCAGTTCCGATAAATTTATTAGCCACCAATCAAATAACAAGGGAAATATCAAAAAGAAAGAGGCAGGCAGTACCTAAGTTCATGTTCACCAATAATCCCGGCAGGAGCATAGTCCATCCTTAAAATGGTGGAACCTTTTCGCATCTCGAATAATGAGTTCTCTGCCTACAAGCTTAGAAATAATCTTCAGTGCTGTATGGCAATCACCACAAACACGGAGGTTCTTAATTACCCTCATCGGAGCACGAGCAGGGCTGTTAAGGAGACCATAAGCAACAGCAAGTCTCTCACTGTGGGCAAGAAGAGCTTCTTCTTTGCCTTCCTGATCTATGTCATGCAACACAAATTTTGTCTCCGGAACATAGCCAGCTTCTTTCATTTGTGACTTTAAACCTCTAAGCAGGGCATATATCTTATCATTTTCAGGATGAGAAGTATCTCCTGCTCGATATTCACGGACTCGACTCCTTACTTCAAGAAGATTTTTGCTTGCCAAATTCTTTTTTTCTTTCTCTTTTGTCAAGTCTGAGGCTTTTACAGGTACAAGGCCAGCCTTTGATTGCTCATTTAAACGAGAAGAATCTAGCTGCTCAACTAGCTCAGCACAACGATCCCCCAGCCCAGTGTTCCCATGAACTCTACAGAGATTCATCAAAGTCTCCCATGTCTCAGCACTTGGCTCCATTGGCATCCTTTCAATGAACTCAAAGGCTTCATCCAGATGCCCAATGCTGCCAATCATGTCTACTACACTGACAAAATGAGTCATAGATGGTACAATGCCGTAATCCTTGCTCATGGATTCAAAGTGCAGCATTCCCTCGTCAATATCTCCCAGCACACTACATGCAAATAGAACTCCAATGAACATCTGCCCATCAGGTTTCAGTCCCAAGTTTTTAAATTGAGTAAATAGATCAATTGAATCTTCGGCAAACCCATTCTTAGCAAGCTGTGTTATCATAGTATCCCAAGTAGTCAAGTTGCGCTCTGGCATATTGTTGAAAATGTTGAGAGCATCATCTACAGAACCACATTCTAAATACATCTCCAATATCCTATTATATGTGCTGACTTGGAGAGGTGACAGATGTTGTGAAGTATGCCTGTGTACAATTTTTGCCTCTTCAAGAGATTTATTCTCCGCACATTGGTGCATTAATTGCAAATATCGGGGCAAATCCACAGGAATATGTAGTTTTTCCAACAATTCCAAAACATTAACTGCTTCCTTCACGTTACCCTCGATGCAGAAATTATCTAATTCCTCAAGTGTAGCTCTATATGGACTATCATTAGATGCCTTGTCTGATTCGCCATCATGATTTGCATTATTTGATAGATGAGAGCCAACCCCTGATCTTTGTGCAATATTCAAGTTTGGCAAATATCGACCATCTTTTAGACTCTGCTGAAACTGTCCAGAACCTGGGTACTGTTGACGCATTTCATGACTCCCTTTGTAATGAACATTTTCTGGCTGCTGAAAATGATCAATGTTTTGATTTAGGTCCCCTCTAAGATTTCCCTGTGACTCTAAAGGCCTAGGTGAACCATATGCATTGGGAGACTGCATCTTTTGTCCAGGTTCGTGTGTCCAACCATGTTTCTCAACCAATGGATTTGCATGCATCCCAGAGCCCCATGCACTACCAACACCTGCCCTAACTTTTTGTTGCATTCTCATGTTGCCTTGACCAAAGTACCCATTGACACTTCCATTATAACCCACCAAATTATTGTGAACGTTTTGGGTCATATTTATATGACCTCCATCTGCAATCTGACCAGCTCCATAAGAATTTTGCTCTGCATTTGCTTGGGAAACATAATCAGGTCTTTGCTTATTCAAAAGCTCATTAGAATCAACCTTATTTTGGCTTTCCTGATAAAACCCAACACGATTTTGCTGGTAACCTGAAGAATCATCATTTTGATAACCACCAGAAAACTGTAAATCTGTCCTTTCAGCAGCAGTGCTAACAGCACTCAATGTACTAAGGCCTTTGGGCGAGCAACATCCTTTGCACAACTTCAAAAGAGAACTAACTGTAATTGATGAGGCTCTCTTTGAAGACATCATTTGGGACTTAACATAATCTGAGGAAAGACAAATTGGAAATCAAATAAAATCAGTGAAAATGTAAGACATTGGAGGGGAGGGTATCAACTGAAACAACAATTTTGGGCAAAACATTATTCTGAACTGATGAAAGTTAGAAAGGGGTTTAAATTTAACAAATAAAACAAAAGCAATGTTCACACTGAATGCAAATTGATGTTTGTGATTATTAAACCAGGGGATCAGAGTTGTTCCAAAAATTTCTCTACAAGTCTATCTCTATAAATTTATACCCCTAAGATGTAGCAAAATAAATTTTCTATTTCACAGAATGATGCCACAGAAAGCTTCTAGGATTATACTAGCATAACAAATTCATTACCAAAAAGTCTAAGTTGACTAAAGAACAAAGTACTAAAAACATAGCAGATACCAAGTTCTATCATATTATACTCATATCAGCAATAGAATGGTACAGATACAGAGCACTCACAAATCACAATAAGCGAGCAACTGAGAGACGAGAGGAAGAGTGCTCTGTTCGTGTCTTCGTGAGGATGTGGGAGAATCAGAAAACGACTCGCCTAATCGCGTTAGGGCAAATTTTTTGGATTAAGTCACTTTTGGGCCAACTGGGTCGCGCAACCCGATCGGGAAAACCCAACTCGCAAACTCAACTGTGCTTCCTGCACCCCCTTAGATTTTAAAATTTACCCGTTTCCAAAACTACCCCGTCTAAGCTTTTAAGTTTTAACTTTATTTTTGTTATGAGTTCCTGATCGTGTGATTCGTTAGTGTGCTTGCTTTTCCTAACACATTTTAATTTTATGATAACGAAAAATATACTAGAAATTTTATAAAAATGGATTTCAAACATTTTCAAATTTATAAAAATTAAAAATGTATTTTAGCCTTACTAAAAAAACCAAAATATGATTTTTAATGTTTGGGTTGGGACTGTTGATTTTGGTTGCCAATAATGAGAATGAGATTGATGCAGCGTTGGGCCTTAACTCAGGGGACGGCGTGATCAAGAAATTTCCAATTTATTTTATCCTCTTTTTGTTTGTTTGTCTTTCCAACATAATATTCACATGTCAAATTTAATCATCAAAATATCGTGTTAAATTTCAATATTTATCTCGTGTTATTATATATTTATTTATTATTTATTTTAATTATTTTTTCTGAAAGAGAATTGATTATTTATGATTTCACGTGATCTTTTCTACACCAGTCTTGTAGTTTTTTAATATTATTAGTATTATTTAAACCTAGTTAATCAAGTTTTAAATTTTAATACGTCAATCTAATTAATAATCATAAAATAATATCTTAATTTAAGTAATTTTTTTATAATTATTATTAACTTTAAAAATCCTATTATTAACATATTTTATTTATTTAAAAAATTTCTTATCCATAATCAAATCTATAACTATAAAAAGGTGTTATTTGACATGGAAGGAGAGTACAAAAATTTACACAAAATCTTGGAAATGTCATTTTCTATTTAAAACAAACGTAAATTATAAAAAGCTAAATGTTATTTTTTGTTCATTATATTTTAGTGTCATTTTACTTTGGTGTATTAAATTTTTAAGAGTTTCATTTTCATTTGATATGTCTTTTGAAGTTTTATTTTGATTCTTTGTTATTTTAAGTTTTATTTTGATAAATAAATATAATAAGATAATTTTTTATGGTTTTGAAGTTTTATCTTGATTCTTTGTGTTTTTTAAAGTTTTATTTTGGTAAATAAATATAATAAGATAATTTGTTATAATGTATTCAACTTATAATATTTTGAGGGAAAAAATTAACTAAAATATTTTAAATCTTTAATAATGAATATTTTTTCACTAATAATAAAAATTAAATGATGATTTTACAATCCCCACCAAAATAATGGATTTGTCTATTAATATAACATAAGTAATTATTTTCTAATTGAGTATAACATAACCAGGGAAAACACAAGCTTTCACACACGCTTGTGCGTTCACATTTCAATCTTGTAAAGTATTTTTACTACGTTAAATTTAATACATTATAACATTTTTTTTCTTATTAATACGAGGATGTGTGTACTCATTTTGTTCTAAATACATATTTACACGTTACCTAAGAATATTTATTTATTTATTACGCTAAATTTAAAATGTGGAATTATTGTCATAAACTTCCTTTTAGATACAACAAAAAAAAACCCTTCACAGATGTATATGACATAAAAAAACGTTGTGAAGGATCTTGGAAAGTAATTCAACATCAACCAAATCATGCAATTATTATTAATTATTAATAAATAAAATGCTAGAATGTTGTACTTCATATAAATACAGACACCAAATAGATATTAAGTATTTGTTATTTTAAAATAATAAATAAACACACCTCAAATTAGTGACAACAAATTTATTGACTTCAAATCATAAAATTTATAAAGCTACCATTATATATTCTATTCCACTGATAAAAAATAGGAAAATAAATGTGGATATCAAAATATCTTATTTCTTTTTTATATATAGTTATTGATAATATAATGACAGTAATAATGTTAAATTTTATTTTTTCTACACTGTTAGTTTATATACTATTTATTTTTAAATTAAATATATTTATTCTATTTTGAATTTGAAGTTTTGAGAAGAGAGAGAAAAACATAAAAGAGAGAAAAGATATTTTTGTTGTTTCTAACCTTTGAAGGCGCCTTCTCCTCTCTTTCTCTTTCTGCAACCGAACCAAAAATTAGGGTTTCTCGATCTTCTTCATTTGTCACTGCTCTCACCGTTTCAGGGTTTTACCTTCCCAACACGACACAGGTGCATCCATCGCTCTTCTCTCTCTCTCTCTGCAATCTGCATGCCCGTATTATTATTACTATCATTCTTTCTTCGTTGCTTCGGCTATGGTTTTTTTTTTTTTTTTTTTACGTTTTGGTTGTTTTCGTGCTTGTCTTTCAAAGACATTGTGTTTGGTTCGCCATTATGCTTATGCTATAGCCTTTTGAGATTTCGAGGAGAATGAACTTCGTTTTATGCTTCCATTGTTTTGTTCTTCTCGTTTGTTTAGTTTGTGATTTTGCATTTTTGAGACTTTGTCGATTGTATTTGATGTGTTCTGCTAATCGGCTTCTGCTTTATGTGATATCGTGATGTAAACATGTTTGCAACGGTTATTGATCGGAATTCGTGCTTTGCAGGGCTGGTTCTGAGCAATTTTGTTCGTTTTGAAGAGTATTTATCTGTTTCAGCAGTTTTTTTGTTTTATTTATTTTTTAATTGGGGGCTACTTGTAAAGGTGTTATCCCGATTCTGGAAAGGAGGTGTTTTCCCTTTGAAATTCGCGGACAACTGTTGACTACGAGAATTGTGATTGACTATGCGAACTTCATGGGCTGATTTGGCTGCAAATTCTGCAGCTGAGAACGCAGGTCCTGGTTCTTCTGCTAACAATGTGGGAACTGGTAGCACTTTAGCTCCTACGCGACCTGTTTATGTACCTCCCCATCTGAGGAACCGTCAGCCAGCGGCAGAATCCCCTGCCCCTGCTCCAGCATATAGTGGCCCTTCCTCTGGTGCTGGTAATTCTGGATCCCGTTATGCTGCACCCAGAAATGATTATCGTCCTGGGTATGGTGGTGGTGGTGGTGGACGCACAGGTGGATGGGGAAACAAAAGTGGTGGATGGGATCGTGGCAGGGAGCGGGAAGTCAATCCCTTTGAAGAAGAGGATAATGCTGAAGAGGCATTCAGTGAGCAGGAGAATACAGGAATAAATTTTGATGCATATGAAGACATTCCAGTGGAGACCAGTGGTGACAATGTGCCCCCACCTGTGAATACGTTTGCAGAGATTGATTTGGGTGAAGCACTTAATCAGAACATAAGAAGGTGCAAATATGTGAGGCCAACACCTGTTCAGCGGCATGCTATACCAATATCCCTAGCTGGACGGGATTTGATGGCTTGTGCCCAGACTGGTTCTGGAAAGACAGCTGCATTCTGTTTCCCGATTATCAGTGGAATCATGAGGGGCCAATCTGTGCAGAGGCCACCTCGTGGGGTGCGTACAGTGTATCCGCTTGCGCTTGTTCTTTCTCCAACGAGGGAGTTATCAATGCAAGTGAGTTAGTTAGATTAACCTTGTATTATGCTATGATTTTAATTGGACACCATTCTGCAATGAAAATATATTTGAAATGTTGTAATTTGGTTTCAGATACATGAAGAGGCTAGGAAATTTTCATACCAAACTGGGGTTAGGGTGGTTGTTGCATATGGTGGAGCACCAATAAACCAGCAGGTTTTTGTCCCTTTTATCTTTGTTTCTCTTTATTTCTTACTTTGTTTCTCCCACAACTAGTTATGAGTCTATGACATTATATTCTTGATAGATGTTTCAATTATTATAGCTCTTTCTCTCTTTGGTGTGTAGACACCTTGTTTCAAATTACTTAGCAAAGTTTGTTCAATTTGAGATCCAACTTTGGTAATTATGGTTGTCAAATAGGGATTTGAATCATGAATCAGAAGACTCGTTTTCCGACCTGTATAGTAAATTGTAAGATTCATGATAAATAATTAGAAATGTTTTATATAGTTAAAAAAGTCATAAAACTGAAAAACTTAGATTTATTAGCATTTTGACACAGAAAATTATAAACACACACACACATACATAGGCATTTAAAGTAAAAAAAAAAAAAAAAACTCACTATAAACCATAATGCGTAACAGTCAAAATAAAGCAAAGCTATGCAAGGGACACTTACACAGTGGCTTCACGTAACAACCTCATTATTTGTTGCACTCATTTTTCAGTTTTCAGCCTTTCAGCACACATAGCCAGAGCACACATCACAGAGTCCACGTGCAAGGCACAACAACAAAATATAGAGATAACAACAGCAATTATGACCTTGAATGATGAATGCAAGCAGCATGAAAATACTAGGGAACACAGCATATGTGAAGCATGAGTTGTGTGGGTTGTCAGAGAGTGGAGAAAAAAAAAGTAATGTGTATGTACTTGTTTGGAAGCATATATAGTCTCATGGTTTCATAATGAGCCATGGTGTGAAATTTTGTTACATCCTTTTCAAGCTTCAGTACTGTTTAAGTACTGTTTGGATTTTCATGATTTCAATCTTCCAATAATGTTGCAATTCTGTATTTGAGAAGTTTTTGCATATGTCTGTGTGGATATTGGTTGGTCAAGAATTGTGGTTATATATTGTAGCACATTTGCTGAAGGTGCTGCACCTTGTAATTAATGAGTCTCAAATTTATCACTGTCGATGTATTCTCTTGTAGATTCTATCCTGTTGCAAATTTTACTTAACGGGTCCAATACACGGAATCAAAATTGACCCATCAAATTTTACCTTTAAATGACAGTAAGAACTTTTAGGTTTTGATATATACCCTTACCCTAACAAGTTATATTTTCTCTAGCTGCGGGATCTTGAAAGAGGGGTGGACATTCTTGTTGCAACTCCTGGAAGACTGGTAGATTTGCTGGAGAGAGCTAGAGTTTCACTGCAGATGATTCGATATCTGGCCTTAGATGAGGCAGATCGGATGCTGGATATGGGTTTTGAGCCGCAAATAAGGAAGATTGTAGAGCAAATGGACATGCCTCCACCAGGTGCCAGACAGACTATGTTGTTCAGTGCAACATTTCCAAAAGAGATACAGGTCTGATATAGTTTGCAAAATATGCTTTCTAGTTAAGCATGCTTTCTTCTGGCATGTCGTTTTTAATAAGAATGTGTTTCTTAATTTTGCTACCTTTCCTACTTCATGGGGCAGTTCGGCTTGCTTCCCCCTCCTTTGTTGCCCCACTGTCTCTAGGGCCTGCATATATTGTGGACTCCTTTTAGTGCTGGTTGGAAGTCTATGCACTTGTCTTAGGGAGATGTGTTTTACTTTACAGTGTAGGTTGTCATTGCTCTGATATGCATTTTCGTTGTGTATTTGTGAATCACATACTTGTATCTAAGGGGTCTTGCTGTTAATCTCCCTCTTCTATTTCAGAAAGAGTGCCTTTAGAATAATGTAATTTGGTTGTTTTTAATTTGATTTGAGATGATAAGTGGCTTCAGAGGTATAAACAAACAATGCATGAATACCTAATTGTTGTGTATATTATAATTATAACTTTTAAGACCTCTTATGATTTCTGGTTGATATGCAGAGATTGGCTTCTGATTTCCTTTCAAATTATATTTTCCTTGCTGTTGGAAGAGTGGGTTCAAGTACTGATTTAATTGTCCAAAGAGTTGAGTATGTTCAAGAGTCTGACAAGAGAAGTCACCTAATGGACCTTCTTCATGCACAGAGGGCAAACGGTGTACAAGGAAAGGTACTTTATTTACATAAAACTTATTACAAGTGATTTTTAGAGACTAAATGAATGTTATGCATTGATTCAAGTTGTGTTAATGCATAGATGATTTGGTTGGAAAAAATAGCCAGAACAACTAAAATGATCATATGCCTATGTCACCAATGAATTTGGAGCTTTTCTTTGTTGTCCAGTGTCACATTTCCAAAAGAAATACCAGAGATTTTTACAATGACTATTGTCTCATTAACTATCCTGACCCACTTGGGATGGGTAGTTCTCAGTGATGCCTATAATCTTCTACTCATGCTTGCATTTTGTTAAAAGAATTAAGATGAGTAGAAGATGTATGCTAACAGATATGAAGATAAGAGATCCTCCTTGAGAAAACAAAATTACCAAAAAAAAAACCAAAACAAGAGAGCACAGAAAAACATACGAAGTTACTGACCCAGTCTCTTTAACATCTCCTCTAAAATGGCCACGAGCTTTACGTTATCAGCAAGTAGAAGCCAAACACCTTATCTTGTCCCCAAAGAATTTGCTCATTCATAGAATTCTCCTTATAGATACGAGAATTACGTTCTGACTGTATACCCCTAAGTGTAGCATAGATGGCTTATTGCCAAAAAATTTAGCTTCTTTACCTCTACCAAAACCAACAAAACTAGTAGTATAAAAATCCTAACTTGTTTTTGTAAGGAAATATCTACCGGACAGTCTAAACTGATTCCAAGCAACATGCATGCACGCAAACTTTGTATGGACATTTTAGGTCAATGTTTGGATTATGGTATTTTAATTATTTTGAGCTCTGTCAGGTAATGCCTTTGCAAAGTTGCATTTGAATTTCAGTTTGTATGGGGGATTTATAGTGTGGATAATCTATTATACTCATATTGTGCTTCTTTAAGAGTAAACTCTCGCTAAAATTGTCATAAGATTATTTCATGCATGATTTTTTTATTTTTTTTGCAGCAAGCTTTAACTTTAGTTTTTGTGGAGACAAAGAAGGGAGCTGATTCGCTGGAACACTGGTTGTGTCTTAATGGTTTTCCTGCAACTACTATTCATGGTGACAGGTCACAGCAGGTTAGTCTATTGCATAAATGTTAATAGTAAACAGCTCTTGTAATGGGTTGTCTTATGTCTATGATGATTGGTGTATAACATAAAACTGTTATAGTGTGTGAAAAATTGTGCATATTATTGTTAAAAATTAAATTAAAAATATGAAACGTTTAACTGAATCCCCAATTCCCCCTTTTTTGCCACATTTCACTTTCCCATATTGCTGTTGACTTTTGTTTATAGTCACAATTCTTTGCCATTTGAAATGAATTGCATGTTCCCTGATTGAGTATGAACTCTTTCTTTAATAATTCTTTTCACTCTCACAACTGAAGTGCCGCGTCCCGCGTCGGAGGCGCACCAGACACGCAAACGGGTACGACTCCGGTGCGACGCGGTGTCCATTGCCTCCGCCATCACCGGACATGGTTGGACGCAGGAAGCGCGCGATTGGACGCGGCCCACCAAGAGGACGCGCGATTGGACGCGGCCCAACAAGATATTTCATTATTTATTTAAAAAATGCTTACCAAATACTAAATCGGTTCTTCTTTGTCTTCTTCTTGCCGTTTCCCGCAAGCGGCCTCCATTGTTGCACGTTGTCACATCCGTTTCCCCGCGCAGGTAGGCCCTTTCCAGTCATCTTCTTCGTCTGCTCCCTGTTTCTTTTTTGGTTTTTGTCGCTGCCGGAGTGTCGGTTCAAGTTTCTCGGCTTCTCGCTGCCGTGTTACTGTTTTTTGGTTATTCTAATCTGGCTGCCGTGTTATTCTCGCTGCCATGTTACTGTTTCTTCATAATGAACAGTATAGGACCTATACTATAGGTATGGCAGATTGGCACTGCCAAATTTATTGAAAGCAGGTATGGGCCATATTTTTTGGTACAAGATGGCACAATTTATCCGCCCGTGATTCCGTGAATACCTGCTCGTGAATACTGGCTGTATGGCACTATTGGCAGGCCTTATTTTTTGCCTTTTTGAAAGAGATAACCACACTTTTAATATGACTTTGACAAATTTAAATTTTTTTGATGTTAGATATTTAACTCATCTATGTCCACTTAAATATGATTATTGCATGCGACAAAACTTTTTATAAGTTATACTTTTACAAAAATATTATATCTTGAAAAGCAATGGTTGCTGCATATGGCAACCGTGATCTAGGAGATATGCAGTAGAAATACCGGCTGATCAGTATGAGAGACTTAAAATAAAAATTTGATGGACTTTTTTCACTTTGACCAAGAGATTATAAAAATATTTGTTTTCACTTTGACCAAGATCTTTTATGCATATCGCTCATATTTAATTTTATGTAATTTTATTTTATTTGATTATATATATATATAGCTGTGTCCGTGTCCTACATTTTGGACATTACAGGTGTCCACGTGTCGTGTCGGTGTCGGTGCTTCTTAGCTAAATTCTAAAAACATCTAGGAAGAATATCCAACCTGACTGTCTCATATTAACCGAGAAAATGAGAAATCAGAAGAGAGAAGAGAAGATTAGAATGTGTGAAGTTACTTTTACCTGAACTGAGGACAAGAAGTCTCCATATCTAATAAAGTGGGTTGAGCATTTTATTTGGGCTTTATTTGGAGATGACTTGAGACGCCAAATAGACGGGTTGCACGATTGCATTAAGGAACTATTTTCTTCTTCTGCAATTCTATTGAATCCAAATGTTATGTCTACTGCATTCCTGTGATTCTAATACAAAACACAGAATCTTGAGCCTTGCAAGATTTGCAAGTCAAACATTTCAAGACTAGAAGTCTAGAACAGCTATCAAATGGTTATTCCTATAAAAGAATTGTTTCTGGTTACATGCAATATTATTAGGTTTAAAATGATTCTGTCATTTCTACATCCTTTTTTTGGGCACATCTTTTGCAGTCATTCTCTGATATTATTACCTTATTATTTTTTTGTTCAGACCTGGAGCTTTCAAATATTCTTATATATTATTTATTTTTCCCAGGTTTTTTCATTAATAGGGTCATGGTCCTGGATTCTTGCATCATTTTGCTTGGTAGTTAGTCTTAGGAAATTGCTATTCAACTTGCTACCCTCATATTAAACCCTTTTGCTTCATAGCATTTACTAACTTTTCTGTTGGTTTTGAACTGCAACAATATTATTGGTTAAGTATATACTTGTTATCTTACTGTGCTCATCAATTCTGACATACCTGCAGGAAAGAGAATTAGCCTTGAGGTCATTTAAAAGTGGTAACACCCCCATATTGGTTGCCACCGATGTTGCTGCACGTGGTCTTGATATTCCCCATGTTGCTCATGTGGTCAACTTTGACCTGCCAAATGACATTGATGATTATGTACACCGAATTGGAAGAACAGGGCGAGCTGGAAAGAAAGGTCTTGCAACTGCATTCTTTAATGACAACAATTCATCACTAGCTAGAGCTTTATCAGAACTGATGCAAGAAGCAAATCAAGAAGTACCTGCTTGGCTCTCACGGTTTGCTGCTCGATCTTCTTTTGGTGGAGGCAGGAACCGCCGATCAGGCGGTCGATTTGGTGGTCGTGACTTCCGAAGAGATGGCTCTTTCAGTAGAGGTTCTTCAGATTACTACAGTGCAGGAAACGGCAGTGGTGGTGGATATGGAGGCTCGGGTGGGTATGCTGGTGGAGGGTATGGTCCTGGGGTCACGAGTGCTTGGGATTGACTTTCTTCTTTTCATAGCATTACATACCATCTTAGGTATAGGTGTGGATGCGCCTACAGGATGATTTTTCTCCCCCCAGTGTTTTTATGATCTTCAATTTACTTGTGTTTCAAGCCATCATCATTTTGTACTATTTTACAGTGCTAATCATTGTGGGGAATGGGTTGTGTATGTGGTCTAGTATCCACATCAATAAAGGTTGTGTAATGATGGTAGGTATTGGTGATTACTAACATATTAGGAATTTCTTGTCGACAACTTTTTATACCCTTCATTTTGGGTGGTAATTTTGGTGGGAGACTGGTTGTATATTATGCAAGGGGAGAAATCGAGCTTTTTGTTATTGCCGATCGTGGTTATCTGACTTATTTCTCTCGAAGCATGCTCTTTCCAGTGTCAACCAATTTATGTTGGAATTTAATATTTCCCCACTTTGTTGGGCTAAGGTTTTTGTAATATTACAGTGGTGGTTGAAATGAACAACAGGTTCCCGCCGATGATTTCAATGGAACATACCCGTTATGCCTGCGTGACTAGTGTGGTAACATGTTCATTATGTTTGAATACTATATTTAGGGAGTGATGAACATAGACCAATGGCAAAGGTTATCTTATTACATTGCACAACAGATCGTGTGCCACATTATCAAACACTGTTTACTCGTATGCTTTCCCTTTTTTCTTAATTAAACTAAACGAGTTTAGAAGAGAGAATGCCTGTCTTTATTTTAGTATGTTCTACACGTGAATTTGTGGTAATTTGTAGGTGTGCTCGGCCAGATTTTGTTTTTGATATTTCTAACTAAATAAACTTCGCTCCGAATGGTTTCCCAGTTTGATCATTCATCCTCGGTGATGCTCGTAATTTTTCTATATACATAACAAAAGAAACAAATAATGGAGGTTCTTCTCCCTCCAGTTTGACATAGTGAATTATTATATTGATTTTAGGTGTTCGGCCAACCATTTTATTTGTATTTCAAAGGCTACATTTATGATAAAGTCGGATTAGTTTTGTCTTGTCTATTCAAAGATAGCTTGAGGTCGTTAAAGAAGTGGACCGACCATGTATTCTCAAGTTGATGATCAAGTCAATAATTCCGATTAAAATACAAAGATACTTGAGTGGAGAAAAATTACGTATAGAACGGGACCCTTATTTATGGACGTGTGGATGGGATTTACCATAGGAGACCTATAATAGTCTTCATAAATAGAAAGTTCTATTCTAATCTAAGTCGACTAATGCAGGACTTGTCTTCCTTATTAAACCTTAGACGTGGGGAAGGAAAAAAAAAGAGTACGTAGAGAATTATATCCCATTTTTAATATACATCGCTTATTCCAAGTAATTTTATGGTAACATATTAGTTTTGATGTTTTTAATATCATTATTTTAATTTTTATAAAAATTGAATAGGGATAACAAGAATCACTTTGGGGGAATCATAGATGCTGCTACCATGATATGCCCGTGGCTCATTTTTTACACAATTGGGTCTAAATTTGAACTAAATCAATTAAATTTGATCTTTACTGGTTCAATTCTTAAATATATAATTTTCAAATCTAAATTAAATAGACTTTTTTTTTGGGGTGGGGATGGAATTTGAGATTACAAATATCTTTTAAGTTCATTATGAGAAATAAAACTCTCTTTCTAAATATTTAGTTACAAATTTATATTCAGAACTCAAATTTAAGATTATTTATCAAACTAAATTAGTTCAATGTCATTTAATCCATGCACTTATAATAAACTCCAATTAAAAATCTAGATTCAGAAAAAGTCAGATACTTTTATCATTTTTATAACAATTTGTATTTATTAGATCTATAACTTTTCATATTTTTATTAAATATTTTTAAAATATGTTATTAACTTCATAATCTGAATTGAACCAATTTATTCTTCCTTAGGTTAGTTTTTTTTTTTTGAATTTATCATTTTTTTCTTCTAAATAAAATTGAATGAAACTGATTAATTTTAAGAATTTAATCAAAATGAATTTGGTAATACAAATATATTTTACACTATGATCCAATTATAAATTATGGAATATGATAAATTTATTAATTTTAGAATAATTATTTCTAACTTATTAACATAATAAAATTACTCATAGTGAATGAAAGTTAGATTCTTTTCATTTGAAAATTAAACTGTTAATTTCAACTAGTAATTCAAATCTTTTTCCTCCAAAACTCAACCATCGGAACTGGCAAACAATGCAAACACCAAACTGGCCGTGAGTTAAAGAAAAGAAAAATGTTAAAAGCCCAAATGCGTTAAAGAAAAAGACAAAAAAGCTGTTCGAAGTAGCCATGTGATGGCCAATCTTGACAATCCCACAAAAGGATGATATTTTCTGCGATCAATAAATCAAAAGAAGAAAACCCCCTCTCTCTCCCTCTCCCTCCTTTGCCTTCAAAGTTGGGTGGGTTTGACCCATGAACTGCAACTCATTTATTAAAGAGGACCATTGTCACAAGCCAATGAAGCGATGTGTCCTCTTAAGACAGTTATACAATTTATATTAAAATTCCGCAAATTCACACAACTCAGTTTAACATTAAAATAAAATAAAAGAAAACCACTTTAATTAATTTTTCGCAAATCCCCAAGAGAGAAAAAAAAATCACACAATTTTAGTGAAGCTAAAGCTTGTGGTTTCTTTCTCGTTCTCAACCAAAGGTGAAAGAAGAGAGTGAGAGAAGTTGCTCCTCATCTCACCGCTCTTAGTTCTTCTTCCTTCCTTCAAAACTCGAATGACCCATTTCTTTGTTTTTCGTTCTCTTGCAGTTCCTGAGGTAAAGATACAAGCTTTTCTCTTCTGTTCACTGGATCGGGTTCCAGGAATTGAAGGGTAGGTTCAGTAGGGGTTGTGTTGATCTGCACCAAGATGCTTAATTTGCGTTGAAAAATTCATTCATTTGCGAGACTCGGCATCGGAAATGAACCAGTTAGTTGAAAGTTCAACGACTACTCAAAGGGTATCTAGAGTTCAAGCTCCACTGGTAATAAGTCCTTTCCCTCCAATTTTTTTATCTGCATATTAGTTTTCTTCTTTTGAATAGTATAATTTTTCTCCATTTTTCAGTTGCAGCTTTTTTTTCTTTTTATTTTTTTGTGTGTGGATAAAAGGTTCGATTTGCCAGCGCTGTGCTTGAGGTTTTGGTTAACTTGAGTTCCTATCATTCTCTGCTTGTGTTTGGAAGAGAGGCAGAGAACTAAGTTGTAACTTCAGTCAATTGGGTAGTCTATGAACCTTAGCTCTCGTTTATTTCTAGGGCTCTTATTTCTGACCAAGTCAAAATTAGATCTTAGAAGTCTCTTGCTGCCTCAACATGCATTGTGTGTTGACTTTCCTAAATTCTAATCCTACCTAAACATAATGTGCTAGACTATAGAGTTGTACGCAGCTAACATTTATGGAGTGCCAACCTCTATCGTCCATACTCCACGCCTTTGGCTGAGAATGCTACCATTCTCTTTGTTTTTTGGCACCTAAAAGGCTAAATTGTTAGGGGTTTGAGGGGTTGCTCCATTCCAAGGTTGCATATCACTAGTTCATCAGCAGGAATGAACCCAAGACCTTTTTGTTGATGCAATTCGGTCTTGCTAATTACAAGTTGTACTTAGCTAGTGTCTTACATATGGGGAATGTTAACCTCCATACTCCACACCCTTGACAGAGAATGTTACCAACCAGGACGATTTTCTATGTTTGCCTTCCCAGGTATGTATTGGGTTTGAGGCTTAAGCATGTGTAGGTACCAACAAGGAAGTTTAGGACATTTTTGTTTTGGGGGGAGGGGGGTGGAATACTTTTCTTTAACTTCTCTAATGGATATGCTGAGAAAGCGGAAAGCTGTTTTGGGCTAATGTTCCCCTCTTGTTTTATTTTTTTGGCTAGCTAGATTCTCATCCTTCTTCTATCTACTTCCATTTCTTGCCATAATCATTTTTTCATGGAATATTTTTATAAGAATTTTCCAGCTGCTGTAAACATAGTATTTATAAGTATAATCTTAGTACATAGCTGCAATGCTCATTTATATCCAGCCTTTGTTCTTTGTTTTCATTTAGCTATTTGATAAAAGAGTGAGCTTAGTTTTTTATTGTCACCTTCAAATAGCATAGAGATTTATTTTTTCATTTTTCCTTTTACTTTGTTCCCCATGATTTTCCATTGAAAGCTATCAGGTTATATATGTATATATATAAGACAAATTAAATTCATCTTGGTTTATATGTCAACCTTTTTCCTGAGCATATTATTCCTGCAAATTCTTCTGCTCATCATTATCATTAGCTCTGCCTTAAGCTATTTGTCTTATAATAATGGGTATTGAAAATGATCAGTTATCATAACTCTTGTCAACTCCCCCTCCTCATATGTTTCCCAAGCTTTTCTATATTTCTCCTCCTTTTTTGGCTACCTGATATTTCATTTTCTTTTGTCTCAATTAAAACATTCATCTGAGGGTAGTATCTCCATTAACCCTATTTAACAAATCATCCCACCTTCTCTTTTATGATCTGTAGTTACTGAAAAGGCCTTTCTTATGTGGCCAAAGGGGAGTTTTTCATTGATTTCATTTTTTTAACTTGAGATTGTTTTAAAAGTAACTATTTTTAAAATTCACATTCAAACTCTCCAGATGCTCCTTGTTTTCTCTTGAAAATTCTCTTATTTGTATTTGTATTTTATGTGGATAATAATGGTACGCCTAACATCTTTATTTCAGCCTCACAAACAGTAATATAGTGATTTATTTGATCTTGTTTTCTGTTTTTATGTTACTCTGACCAAGCATCATTTGCATGTATTTTAATTCCAATATATTGAAGATATCCCTTATTTTTTATTTTTAAAATTTGAGGATATTAGACCTAAGGGTTTGAATAGAAACATTTTAGCAGAAGCTGAGGATAGCTGAAGTGCTATGGCATTTGTTCAACATTTTCATCAAGAAGTATGTAATGAAGCTATCTAATATAACCTTGCTTGGTCTTAAAATCTTACTGCCCCACCTGCAGCATTGAAAATTCCATGGCTATATTCATATATTATAATTTTAAAACTTAATATGGCCTTTCTAAGAAAATAAAGATTTCAGCTTAATAAAATAAATAATAGTATATTGTTTGACAAGTCAATAGATTGTGAAGTTATTGGTCTGGAACTTTCTTTTATTGTTTTCTTGCTGAAAAAAAAAAAAAGCAGTATAGAAAGTAGGAAATGTTCAATTCTTTGGAACCTGAAGTTGGAAGGAGAAGTATCTAAAGCTTACCATGTGCATGTGAATATGCTCTTGGACATTATGCATATACATATTTTTGGTGAAATCTTTTTGATATTTTGATGGTACTTTCAACTTACTGACATTGAGAATTTTACAGGTTGACTCTGTTTCTTGCTACTGTAAAGTAGATTCAGGTCTGAAAACAGTTGTTGGGGCAAGGAAATTTGTTCCAGGATCGAAGTTATGTATCCAACCTGACATAAACCCTAATGCACATAGGAGCAAAAACTCACGTAGAGAGAGGACCAGAGTTCAGCCTCCTCTCCTGCCTGGTCTTCCGGATGATCTTGCTATTGCATGTTTGATTCGTGTACCCAGGGTTGAGCACAGTAAACTGCGTTTGGTTTGCAAGAGATGGTATCGCCTTCTGTCTGGAAATTTCTTCTATTCACTCAGGAGAAGTCTTGGAATGGCAGAAGAATGGGTTTATGTCATCAAAAGAGATCGTGATGGAAGAATTTCATTGCATGCTTTTGATCCCATCTACCAACTGTGGCAATCCCTTCCACCTGTTCCTGGGGAATATTCTGAAGCATTGGGATTTGGCTGTGCAGTTCTCAGTGGTTGCCACCTGTACTTATTTGGTGGAAGAGATCCACTGAAGGGATCTATGAGACGTGTTATTTTCTACAATGCCCGTACTAATAAGTGGCATAGAGCACCAGACATGCTGCGGAAACGTCATCTGTTTGGTTCTTGTGTAATAAATAATTGTCTCTATGTTGCTGGTGGGGAGTGTGAAGGAATTCAAAGAACTCTTCGATCTGCTGAAGTTTATGACCCCAACCGGAACAGGTGGAGCTTTATCTCAGAGATGACCACAGCAATGGTTCCCTTTATTGGTGTTGTTCATAATGGAACATGGTTTTTGAAAGGACTTGGATCTAATCGCAATGTCATATGCGAATCCTATTCCCAGGAAACTGATACCTGGACCCCAGTGAGTAATGGAATGGTCAATGGTTGGCGTAATCCTAGTATCTCGCTGAACGGGCAACTCTATGCACTTGATTGCCAGGATGGGTGCAAGCTCAAAGTATATGACAGAGCAACAGATTCATGGAAGAAGTTCATTGATAGCAAGCTCCATTTAGGTAGTTCCCATGCTCTTGACGCTGCTGCTCTTGTTCCCCTTAATGGAAAGCTTTGCATTATACGCAACAATATGAGCATCAGTCTAGTTGATGTTTTGAGTTCAAACAGACGTGTGGAAAGCAATCCTCAACTTTGGGAAAATATTGCTGGGAAAGGTCATGTCAGGTCTTTAGTTAGAAATTTATGGTCGACTATAGCGGGACGTGGTAGTTTGAAGAGCCATATTGTTCACTGTCAGGTTCTTCAAGCCTGAGATCCAAACTCCTCTGATGATAATCTTGGCTATACAGTTAGGGAAATTGTTGGTATTTTGGGAAAATCAAATTGAAACAGGTTTATCCACTTTCCTGTGCGGGAAAGAGATTGTGCTTCATTGTAAAGATGAGGTTAATTGTTGATTTTGGCTATAGAATGAGGTCATTCCTTTACAATTATGAATAGGGGGCAGATATTGTAAATGTTGTTTCACTCTAAGGCTGTGCCTTTTCCTTTCTTTACAGTATATTAGGTTTGTAAGACATGCGTTTCCGCTGTATATGATTTATTAGAAAACATGAAAAACTTTTGTATCTTTGGTCAAGTTGATTTATTCTGTAAGCAGGGGGAAGAGAATATCAGATCCCCAAGTTGTGGCAAAAGTCATTCCAATGGATGGTTTGAAAATCAGTTGCATGTTTTTGAAGAGTAATAGTATAGTTTATGCTTGGATAATATTTTTCCAAAAGCTAGTGTCAAATACAGATTTCAAATGCCAACGCTAATCAAGTCTAGGAGAAGGGATTAGTGTCCTACGAAATTGAAAACTATAGTTCGAGATTCTTGTTGGGAGAGACGTATGCAATTAGTGTTTAACTATAACTGGAGCAAAATTACTTCTTTACTTATGATACAAATTTATTAAAAGTAAATTAAGAAAAAAAGGTAGATGCATAACTAGTCTTTTCCCTGAATGTTCGGTGGCTTTGAGAGGAATACAAAAATATTTAGAGAAACTGTGAACTTTCTGAACTACCGAAGAACTTTTCATAAATCCAAAATTATATCCTTCACTGTTGTATTGTTCTCCATTTTAAGAAATAATCGCACTTTTTTTTTTGCGTGTGTGAAGTAACAATCACACTACTATTATTTAGCCACTGCAGCAATTCCATTCAGCTCAAATCACTCATGCGCCTCTGTTTATCATATCCTGAAAATGTTTGAATGAATTTTCTCTCTCAATCTTCAGTTGTTTGCGGCAGTTGTTGATGAATGCATCAGCCATTTTGTTGATGTCATCTTTCTCATTCTCATAAACTATTTGTCTGCTCATCAATGGCTTCTTCCTATCGTTACTTTCATTGCTGCTCCTCTTGTTGGTGCCGCTGCCACTGCCACTGAAGTCATTTCCATGATCCATCATAGAAGATAAGGTAAAACAAACTCTAAGCTCACAGAGAGAGAGAGAGAGAGATTTTTCTGTAGAATGGCTTCTTGATTCCTGAAAGAGTGAAAGATCACTATTTATACTTATAATCTCAGCATGTGTATAGCATGGCCATAGGCCAGAGAAAAAACACAGAAAGTGGAGAGACTTGAAGAGAATGTCTTTATGATTGTCTTCAGGCGAAAAGAGAACTTCGCTTTGTGAGTGGTACCTATTTAATATTAGTCTACTTGCCGAGGCATCATACTTTCTGAGCTATTGTTAATTCAGTTAAATTTGACTTCAAATAAAAAATACTTCAATGGGAACATTGTTTATCATGGTAATTGGTAGCTTTCTTAAAACTAAACGTGTAATTTGTTGTTTAGTAAGACTTTTGACGTGTTTAAACAGGTGGCCAGAATTGACCCTTGGTCAACATATGTATTAGATAATACATAATTGCCCACTTCTTAAACTTTAAGCAGTTCCATTGTTGAAACATAGCTTTAACGCATATGTTATGTATCATACAATTGTCTTTATTTTTTTACTTATTTTATTTATGCATATAAAAAATACACTTCAAATCAAAGAATACAACTTTTCTGTGTCCAATTTGATGTTCAAGAAATGTTTTCTAGGGGCTAAAGCCTAAATGACATGACCAAGGACAAACCTTCCTTCAACTGCCATGCAAGTTAAAAATTTCGAAGTTCTAACAGTGAAGCAACATAGAAAAGAGGTTCATTTATGGAAGAAAGCCCTTTTTCCGTTTCCGTTTCCTTTCTCTATATCCTTCTTATTTATACTTTTTATGCATGTTTTCAAATTAGTATATCATATAGTATTAAGAATATAGCCAGGCATGCCGTTAGACTCTTAGAGCCTTTCGAGTAACAAACTTTACTTTCTTTTTAATTATAATAAGCATACAATATTAAGTATTTTGCATATTTAAAAGATACTTGTGGATAGCCGTTTTATAGATATGTAAGTTTCTTTTCCGAATAATAATATAAGTAGATTACATGATGATAGTTAGAAAAGGTTTTATGTTAAAGTAGAAGGGGGAAGTTGCACTGAAAATATGTAGAAGTGGAATAAAGACGAAGTGAAGATTATATTAAAGCAGATATGTATGTTTATTTTCCGAATAATAATATAAGTAGATTACAAGATGGTAGTTAGGAAAGGTTTTATGTTAGAGTAGAAGAGGGAAGTTTGCACTGAAAATATGTTCGGAGCTTTTTGACCAATCATGGATGGTAAATCACTTTCATAACTATAAACTAAAATAATATATTTAAATTTACATACGGAATTGAAATAATGTTGATCATGTAATCCATTTTTCTTAGAAAAATAGAATGACTTTAATATACTTCTAATCCCTATAATTTACTCTCTTTTTTTAATTTTAGTTCTGGTAAAACAAAGTTTAAATCTTAATCCATCCATTGCCTATCAATGTCTGCGATTGCGATCTTACCTTTTGTCTCAATCTTTCTACTCCAAGTTCTAATGGCAGCAGCTTCAGAATCAGAACCTTTTCAAGACAATATTCTCCATTGCCTCTCTCTCCATTCTGACCCATCTCTTCCAATTCCAATCTCTGCTGTCACATATTTCCCCAACAGCCCCTCATACCCTCCCACCTTGGACTCCTACATCAGAAACCTCAGATTCAGATTCACTTCCCTGAACTTGGTTTGGTTGCTGAACAGTGCATTGAAATGAGTTGGATCGATTCAGTGTTGTTTTGGGACAACTATCCGGTGGGGACTTCGGTTGATGTTTTGCTTCAAAGGCATAATACACAGGAGAAATACTTGAAGAAGAAATCAGATTATGTCCAGCAACCAATTTCCAAAACTGGCCTTGAAGGTATATGGAACAAGATGATGGAGCTAGAAAAACCTGTTCTTGCATTGAATCCCTATGGTGGGAAAATGGGTGAGATTTCTGAGGTGGAAACACCGTTTCCACCTAGAGCTGGTAACATATATAAAATTCAGTACTCGGTGACTTGGAAAGAGGAGGGTGAAGATGTTGCTAATAGATATTTAGATCGGATTCGGAGGCTCTATGATTATATGACACCTTGTGTCAAATTCACCTAGAAGTTCATATATCAACTATAGAGATGTTGATATAGGTGTCAATGGACCTGGAAATGCTAATCATGCAGAGGCTAGAGTTTGGGGAAAGAAGTATTTCAAAAGAAACTTTGATAGATTGGTAGAGGTAAAGACCAAGGTTGATCCAAGCAATTTTTTCAGATATGAACAAAGTATTCCATCACTTGCATCTGGTCTTAGGATAATGTCAGAATAGAAGATGCCTTGAAGAGGTATAAAATAAAGATTTGATTCACAGGACAAAAAGGTATCTAGAAGCAAGCAATGTCCTGGGAAACCAATTCAGACTTATATAGAAGTTTGCCACAAAATTTTGATTGGTTAGAGATTATTTGTTATGCAATTGTATTTTCCCTTATTAAGGGAGTTTTTTTAATTTCAAATGATACTAAGATTGCTCTATTAAGAAAAGTGATTGTTTAATTTAATTTATTGAATGTTTTTATATACATTTTAACTAATATATAAAACTATTTGTCTGTTCATCAATATCTTATTCCTATCTGAACTTTCATTGCTGTAATGCTGCTCCTCTTGTTGATGCCACTGTCAGAAGTAAGTCATTTCCATGATCCATTAGAGAAGAAAAGGTAAAACTCTAAGCTGAAAGAGCGATTTTGCTGTAGAATTGCTCAAAGTAAGTTTAAATTGCATATCTATGACTACCAAAGAGATAAAAATTCACTTTCATAATATCTATAATTAAAAATGGGATTAATCTTTACCTGTCTACTAAAAGAAGAAATAAATCAATTGAAAAGTATAAAATATTAAGTAAGAAAAGAAAATATATTTATAATTATTTTTCTTGCGATTGTTGCAGGAGCATTCCATTAAATAATATCATCTGGGGGCGAGGGTGTTGTGCTTAGCACGACATCTCCATGGAAGAGGATTACGAGTGTTGAGAACAAGATTAGGGTTTGTGGGAACATGCCAGACGCTGTCAAGGATTGGATCTATAAGTTCGGTTGGAAGATATACTTCATACACCATATTTATCTCTAAGAAAAAAGAAAAACTCTTTCATAATTAAATCGATGGATTAATCCGTGTAAGATTATTTTTACTTAAACATATATCTCAAATTTGAGTTTCAATAATACAGTTGGGTTAAATATTTAAAGAAAAATAATTAATATTAATTTTATCCGACTCAAACATAATTGTTTCTATTAGAAGATAAACTTAATTTATAAAAAAAAATACTCTCTTTTTATCTCTACTATTAGTAATTTAGCATTTGTGTTTCAAATGATAAATGCTTATTTTATATAACTAAAACTTAAAATAAACAAATATTTATGAATATATAATATTAAATGTATTACAATTAAAAATCATAACCACTGAACATATTTAAATGTATAAATTATATTTTGTATACAAGCAACAATTTAAATTTTGAGGGAATTATGTCGCATTATATTTTTATTTTTTAAGTTTGTCCAAATATTAAATTAAGGATTAATTTTGTAATCATTAGTTGTGTTGTCCGTCATACTTGAATGTTGAAGATTCAAGTTGAGCATGCAAGTAAGTTCACTTGCAAAGCTGGCATTCAAATGGACTCAAAATTTCAAGACATGTATATCTTGTGGGTTGTGGGTTTTGTGAGCTGGCCAAACCCAAATTTCCAACTCTACTGAAGATTTGATGGTTATTTTTTTTATTTTTATTTATAAAACTCAAGTTTAAAACAGTGTTTATATTTTTTATAAGATTTAATCTATAATATTTATTGCAGGTATTATTTTTAGACTAAAAATATCTCATATTAAAAGAAAAAAGAATATATTAATAAACAATTAGAAGAAATATAATATGTTCGAATTGGATTAGGTTTAACTAAACTCATCACTCAATCATGATCAAGACTTTACGAGCTGAGTTAGATCGAATTTGTAAACAAAAAACTCAATCCAATCCTGATCATAAGTTGGTTAGGAGGTTAATCGGATTTAAATATTTTAAAATATATATTTTTTATTTTGTAAAAAATATAATTTTTAGAACAATAATTTATTTTTGCATAAAATTTTGTAAGTATATAATAATTAAATGTACTAAAAAGTTGACTAATAAAATTAATTATTTTAATGTATTGTATTAGTATAAAAAACATAAATAAAATCAAGATAAAAATAACTTTTAAAAAAATCATTAGTTATTTAATTTAATAAATTATATGAGTTAAAAGTTAATGTGTTTTATATTTAATAATTAATTTATATAATAATAATAAATTTAATTATATGATAATGAATTGAATCAGATTAAAAGAAAAATATAACCCTTATTCTATTTACTTTTGATAGGGTCTTAATTGAATTGCGTCATGAATTGCGTCATGCATAGATTCGAGTCCTCAATATTCCTAATTAATAAAAAGAATAATTCTTAAAAAAATTATAATTTTGAGACAAATTTATTGGTATTAATTAAATTAATAATTTTTTAATCTTGATAAAAAAATAATTTTTAATTTTTGATAAAATAAAAACAATTCTGCGAAATAATGGATGTAAGTAGTTGTTGGGGTTTAAAAATGAAACCGAGTCTCTTCCCGAAAGGAGACAAAGACCAGACACAGAGCGAGAGAGAATCGTAACAGAAACGGTCACTGGAAGTTGTCTCTCTACCACCCTCTCAGCCATGGCAACAATTCCCCCTAGCCGATCATCATCACACGCGTTTGTTGCCATGGCAACCTTCACGACTCTGTTGTTGTGCACGGCGGCGGCGAAGGAGAGCGTGTACGAGATACTCCCCAAGTACGGGCTCCCGAGTGGTCTGTTACCGGATACCGTCACCGACTACAAACTCGACGAGGATGGCCAATTCGTCGTCGTTTTGTCGAAGCCCTGCTACATACAGTTCGATTACTTGGTTTACTACGAGAGCAAGATCTCCGGCAAGCTCAGCTATGGCTCCATCACCAATCTCAAGGGCATTCAGGTCCAGCGCCTCTTCATCTGGTTCAACGTCGACGAGATCAGGGTCGATTTGCCACCCTCCGACAGCATCTACTTCCAGGTCGGCATCATCAACAAGAAACTCGACGTTGACCAGTTCAAAACCGTTCGTTCCTGCCGCAAATCCCTCTCGTGCCCCCCTTTCCTTCCACGTCCAATTCAGGTTCGCGATTCTTTTACTCTTTTCCTAATTTCTTGTTCAGACGCTCGATTTTTGTTATTTTTGGAACACTAGATTAGGTTTAATTGCTCTAATCCAGAAAATGGTTCGAAAAGACTTGTACTTAAGTAAACATCGAAGCTAAGTATGGGGAATAGTCAACGAATTTTTTTTAGGTCTCTATTATTTGAATTTTGACTGAAATGGTTAAACCTTTGATGCTCTGTAATTAGTTTCATGAGAGGTGTGATTTATGTCATCAGATTCAGGGTTTATAAGTGGGTATTGTTTTATGACATGCGTATCCACATGCTCTGGAGTTTAAAGGGATCATCCACTTGAATAAGTCTAGGAATTTCGAGAGATTAATTTCTAGTTCTAGACTAAAACAGAGTTTTTGAAAAGTTGAAGGAATTGACTCAATACAGTCTATATATTGCCCTATGGGCAATACAAGGAACTCAAACGATGCAACGGACCTAATTGATAGTAGTACAACGTTGAATAACATTTCTATAACTTGTGAAAGATTCATAAACTCCATCGTGAACTCAATTTATAGTATTTGCAGGTTTCGTCGTTCCCATCACTTCTCGATTAATGGTTAGGTCTGAATTCGACAATGGAGCCTTTCTCATATCTTAAAATTAATATTTTTTTTTTTTAATATTGATTTGTTTTTTCGTGAATCAATATTTTCAGTTTTTATTGATTCAGAGCTCTTAATTTGTTTACGTTATAAATTAATTCATATATAAATAGATATGAATTGATTTAGATTGATGCTTTATTACACTACTTATAAAAATTCACTTCATATATAAATTATAATAAAATATTTATAAATAGTATATCAATTAAACATTTCAATAATATAATAAAGTAAAATAATAAATTATAAATTTCACAATACTTAAATAACCAAGTCTAATAATACATTATTACTAGATAATAACTTACATATGTTATACTAATGATAGATCATTTCCATTGAGGATTTGATGTTATCAGAGAATAAGGGTTTGATGATATTAAAGGTGAGAACTTTTATATTTGAAAATAACACATTAAATGAAGATATGTTAAAAACTAAACAGATAGAAAACAATCAAAAATAACTTATATTTTGGTCTAATTTTTTTAACTTGATGACTCGTTGATTTGGTGGTAAATTCGAGTGAGTTTATTTAGCTTTTATAGAGTCTACCCAAAGTCTACTAAAAAAAGAGTTTACTTAAGAGTCAACTCACATAGCGTAAGTGGACTCGTAAAAGTTAGCGAGTTAACTCAAGAATTTGATAACCATTGTTGGAATTATTAAGGAGTCTAGCTCCGTCGATTAACCAGTGTGAGGATTATTGTAAATTCACTAATACTTGAGTTCAATTCCTTATGAATAAAAAAAGAAAGAAAATTGTTGGGATCAGGGTTAGTTGTCCCACCAGTTCCTTGGTCTTAAGCCGTTTCTGCTTGTACTAAATGCACTTTAAAGTTGGAGACAGTCATTGATCTTGCCTTGCCGCCAAGGGGAAGCAATGTTATATAGTTCACTCTACTTATGGCCAATTGTAAGTATGTAATAACTCATGAAATATTTGGACTCCTCAACGTCTCTTATGATATGCCCAAAAGGGTCACGAGGGTGTGTAGTGTAGTGTACTGATTGGGCCTGTGGATTGGGTTCAACGTAGTAGTTCATATCTAATGGCTTAACTGTGTCTCATGCACCTATGCTAATAGCTTGAGTTTTTGGCATGCAGACAAACGCTCTTGATCATATCACCTAATATGAGTTTTTTGTGTATGCGATATGGTCTGAGCATGGGAAGGGTAGGATGGTTAATATAAACTTTTCAATCATCTGTTGCCCTCGTAAATGAACAAACAAATCCCCAAAACTGCAAGTTTTCCACTAATTAGAGGCATACACTAGTTAAGTTTGTCCGTATGATCATATAAATTAATATCATCTGCGACCTTTTTTCCCTTGCATATCCTCCCTCATTTAGTCTTGGTATTTTTTCTAATGCAGTCAGAGAAATACTAACTCGCATAAAACTTTTGCAAATTTGCAGCTTCCTGCTCCGGTGGATGAAATTTCCATGCTTCTCACGGAGTAGATCCAGTTTCATACTAGCTATTGCATGGCATAATGGAATGACGTTTTAACCTGTCACTGTCCCTCTATTGCCTTAGCTTATATCTGTCAAAGTGTCCAAGACTCGCAAAACCGAGTGTGGTTGCGTTATATTATATCCTCGGGAGACCTTTATGAACATGATATTATGTACATATTTAAGTTGAGACTTCAACTTCATGTGTATTGCTGAACTTTCCAGTTGCTGGTAAGATTTAAACGTGATTTAATAATGAATGCCAAATTCGGGTCTTGGCTAAAACAACGATTGGCGTGCTGGCCTTTATTTTCCATGTTACCTTATAACTATCCTCAATTGTTTTCCACGTGATCTTTTTTCTGTGTACTAGGGTGACTACTTTTCCTGATTTACAAGGCGTTGAATATAATTGAAATCACTATAACCTCCTCATCAGAGTTACCGAGTGTTTTCTTAAAAGTTTAATACTTAATCAGTAATATAATTTAGGTGACAAAGAGAGAGAAGAGGGATATTTTAAGAATGTAAAAATATCAACTAGCTTGAGCCTTTTTGTGTCTTGTACAGTGGGCCTTCTTGTCAGTAAGTTGGGCTTAACTTGTATGCACCAAGTTGCAAAGCTTATTTCTTTTTAGTAAGGGCATTACTTTGGTGGAGGTTATAAATAATACACACTTATGTAAGGTGATAATTCATCTATTTATTTATTGACATGTGACGCTTTTGTCATGTCAGATAATGAATTTTAAATCTAACCAGATATTATTTAATTAATTTTAAATTAATTTAAACAAATCTAATAAAATATTATCTTATCAGTTAAATCACTTTAATGTCTTCGTTAAAAAATAAATAAAGAACTATATGGAAGATGGGTGAGAATGAAAATATGTAAGTTTATCATTAATGAAAATATGGAAGATGGGTGGAATGAAAATATTTCTAGATATTGCATGAAAATAAATTACATTTATTATATAGGCATAGCACACTTCATTACATTGATGCAATTTAATATCTTTGATAAAAATAAATAAAGAAATATATGGAAGATGTAATGTTGCATGTCTAGTAATATGTAAGTTTATCATTAATGAAAATATTAATCAAAATAAATTAATTAATGTAGTAATTATTAATGTTAGTAAATTAATGAAAACAAATCACATTTATTTTGTGTAAAGAAGTATTTGTTAAAGAGGTAAAACCCATTTTAGTGATTATTATGCCTTGAAAAGAATTACTATCTCAATATCTATTGAGACTTGAGAGAGATATATTTTTTTCACCAAAAAAAGAAAGTAGTGATTGATTATACAACATTTAAAAATTCATGTAAAATTATCTTTTCACTTAAATTATTCAAATAAGATATAATTATCAATATTTATTATTATTATTTTTACAATAAACAGTGTGTTCATTTAATTACTGAAGTGTGTGTGCATGTTGAATTTAAATATGGTACTAGATATAGCACACTTCATTACATTGATATGCAACTTAATGTCTTTGATAAAATAAAGTAAAAAAACTATATGGAAAACGTAATATTGCATGTCTGGTAATATGTAAGTTTATTAAATGTTATAATGATTGGGTGGAGAATTACAGATTAATTTCATGTAAATTTTATATGTAATGTTAGAGAGTTTTTAATTTTGAAACTATATATGGTGTTTGGAAATTATACCATGGTTATATGGATCGATTATCTTAAATTTATGAATCATATAATGTGATATAAATTTAAAATTTTTATTCCAATACTATAATTATTAAAGTGAATATTTAATTTAAATCACATTAAATTTGGATTAAAAATTATTATTATTATTTTGTAATAATTAATTAAATTTATATAGATATTTTACTATCAAATTATCAACTCCAAAAAAAAATATTAAACAATATTGCTTAATTTTAAACAACTCATTTAAACACTAAAAATGTTTTAAATTGTTTTTATGTCAATCAATCTAGTTGAGTTGATTACGGTTGGTGCTGTAAATCCGTAATAAATGTCTCATTTTGATAATATTAAATAAAGAGTGAATAGACATTTTGGTTCTTGTCTTTGTACTTATTTTATAAATTAGTTTTTATCTTTTTGAAATGTAAAAAATAATTTTTATCTTTACATCCGTTATGCAACTAAGTTTTTATTGTTAAAATCCAATTTTCACCGTTAGTCATATGTCTATGTAGCAAGTCTTTGTCCATGTAAGCAAACTCATCTGACAAGTCTTTAGACTGAATTGAAAAAGGTCTTCATTCCTCTCACAGATCTTGGCCCTTGATTTCACCGCTTCTTTTGTCTCGGGTTCTACTGCTTGCAGCTCCTTCAAGGGCCAGGGTGCTTCTACTGCAACTGTGTCTTCTTTGTCTGCTTTAGCTCAGCTCCACAATAATTTCGGTTTCGTCCCAAATTGAACATGCAGGAAAGAAAACTTTTTCTTATACAAAGACGATGTAGATATTTTTTTTGTTATGCTTCTCTTCCCTTTGAAGGTATTTATCTCATTTTTGCGTACATGTTTTTTTTTTATATAGTTTATTTTTGCACATTCAAACGTGAGATAAGAAAAAAAATCTTCTTCTACTAAACAAATTTAAAAAAAATCCTTTTTTTCCTACTTTCTTTCTTTTCACTCTCTAGTACAATCATAAATTTGAAAATTTTCCCTTTTCTTGCATAATTTAAAATAACTCACACAGTTGCACATGGCCACATGCTTTTGGCTACAAATTTCAGCTCCGGCCAAAACTATTCAATACGTTTTGTGAATGAACGATGAAAGATTAATATTACTAGTCATGTAGTCACACATGCATCTATGAGGACTCATCTTAACTATTAATTCAACTTCAGTTGCCATTATTTTCACAAAAATCTCCACAATTGATCGACTTACAAACAATATTTTGTCGTGTAAAGAACACCACTGTGTATTCGTGTTGGCAAATGCTAACTTATCTTGAAGAAATGTGAAAGAACTACACTGTGTTTTTGAAGTGAAAACTATATTGCGTTTTTTTTTTAATTTTAATTTTGAAGTACAATTGCTTCATAATTTGAGGAGATTTACCCTCCCAAGCTTTGCAATAGAGGACGGGAGTGAAGTCCATGGAACACTTGCATTTGTCACTTTTCTACTACTTGAGAAACTTTGACCAAGTTTCCAAAGAATCCATTGTTAGAAGCTTCTAAAATTATCAACAATGCATCTCATTAACGACGTTATTTTCAAATTTAATGACAATGACTATTTTGTAATACTTATACAAACATAGGGACTATTTTTTACATTTCAATAAGATAGAGACTAATTTATAAAATGAGTGCAAAGATGGGATCAAAATACCTTTTCACTCATTAAATAAATGAACACTTAGAAAAGGTGTCAACATCGATCCAACCGATCACGTAATACCAAGTGTAAATAGAAGGTCCTAGCACAATTATATTTAAAGCATACGCATTGTTGAGGTCAAGTAACAGGTCCCCTTCAATCAGTTGGAGAATTAATCATGCAGGCAAGAGAGGATGGGTTCACACTGAGGCAAAAATAACTAAAGGAAAAAGACAGTACAGCACCTAGTAAAAATAAATCACAAATTGCATAACATATACTGATATGCAGAACACGTAATGAATCCGAGAAATAAATAGACACAACCACCAAAACATCCTAGTACTCTTGATCTCGGTTCAAACTACGAAGAGGAATAAATGGGAAATGAAAACAAACGGTAAAATCCCACAAAGCACCTCTGTCACCAACCACCTCTTTCCCCACCCACTACTGCTGTTGTTGTTCGCGCTTGTGCTTGTTCCATTAGCAGTCGCGTTATTAGCTGCAGTCAATTTTCAGTTCAAACTCAGAGTACAATTATATTTTCAATCGTGTAAATTGGATTTTATAATTCATTCTGAGACCTAATTAATAGAATTAAAAATACCAATATCAGTGAGTTCACAATTACTCACACCCACTCAACCAGTAGAATTAGACTCATCGATAAAAAAAAATATGAATAATTTTGACAATAACATCAATTTTTTTTGTATGCATATGCAATGAGCCAAAACCTCAGCCACAAATGATGATTTAAAACCTTGATGCGGACAACAAATTCCACGATAGTTAAAGGAATGAATAAAAAGTGGAATTACGTATAATAAAAACTAATCAACAATATTTACCACCAGGGACTGAGGAGGGACTAGTTTTGTTGGTCAAGGCATTTTTAAACCCCTCAAACACCTTAGCTTCCGTGGAGTTAGGTGCCAAATGCAAAAGATCTGAAAACAACATCAAAATTGGGTACCGGCACAACATAAGGGTAACAAAATAAGTGTCATAAATAGATTACAAAGTCACACACTTACCAACACACTGAGTTATATTGGTGGGTGTTTGACAAGCATCTGGTAAACTTAGAGCAAGGGTGACGTTGATCTTGAGGCCAAGATTAGGGTCATCACGATCCTTGATGAGGATGCAGAGGCACCTCTTGCTCTTGTCAATAACCTCTTTGATACCAGAGCAACAATCCATGGCGGGGACTTTGGCTTCACCACCAACATAGGGAAGACAACCAGCTAGACCAAGAAGTTTGTCGGTACATTCTGCTTTGTCTTGGTTGATGTCTGAGGTTGCAAAACCGACCAAAAGGAGCAAAAAGGCTGAGGAGAGTGCTAGATTTTTTGCCCCTATGGAAGACATTTTGGAGTTGCAGAAAGAAAGAAAAGTCAAAAAAAGGAGAGAGAAAAATAGTTTGGCAACTGATTGCTTCTCTGTTCCTAGTTTCTAGTGCTTTGCGTTGCTTGTTTGCCAGTTATGAACTTTATGGCACCCTTTTTTTACTTGTATATTTATCCTCTTTTAATTCATTTAATTAATGCAAAAAAACTTATTTAAGTGCAAAATTTTAATTAGATTCATTTAAATAAATGGATTAAACTTCACTGGGTCAAAACTTAAATTTTAAGTACTCAAATTCACTAAAGTTAAATCATTTAGAGCCACCGACACAAGTGCCCAAGTAGTCGTTTCTATAATAATGGTTCCTATCCGCATGATTATTGCCTTGGAACGTTCTGAACTGGCCACTCAGGTCTACCATTATTAAAGCATATAGAGTGCATCAAGATTTTAATCACCATCACCTTACCCTCTCTCCAAGAGTGCTATTGGTTAAATTTGATGTTAGAAGGGGACTTGCCAATTAGGGCGTTGGAGGAGTGATGCTATAATGGCATAGTATTGAGAGAAGCAATTTCCTAAAAAATCTGTCCTTAATATCATCTTCAATGACCCACCAAAAATAAAGTTCTTGTCATAATATGGAACTTTATAAGAACTGATATATCAATTTTTGGTTCCCTATAACGAATAATATACAATTTGGGTTCAATTATTTCTAAATTAAAATATTTAATCTCTCAAATTTTCAAATTCAGCAATTTAATTTCAATGAGTTAATCATTAATTAACTAATCACGAACAACTATTGATTTTATCATAACGTTTAGGTAAAATGTCAACCTAACACTTATATGACAAATGGTTAAAATGATCCCAAAAGTTAAAAAAATTTCATGATATAATTGAACTCATCACTTCTTACTTAAAACTAAACATTAAATCTGATATTTTTTTTAATTGATAATGTAAACAATATTTACTATATATCATTACTAGATGAGTTGTTAATTTTTTATTTCATATATATATATATATATATATATATATATATATAATAATTTGCATACATAATAGATTGAAATTAATTATGTAAATTAATTAATTAAATAAAATTAATTTACTAACGTAGACTTTATATTACAAAAATTTCATTAAATTAATATTAAATATTAATTGCATAATATGAAATTCGCCCAAAAAAATGACATAATATGAAATATTAGATCATTTACATATTAAGATTTCATATTATGTATTTAATTTAAGTAAATTAATTTTTCTTATTTAAGTAGTTAATTTATATATTTTAACTATGCAAACTAATTTACGTATCAGTTAATTTACTTATTTATTATCTATACACATTTATTTAATATATAATTAGAATAAAAAAATTACACAAAAACAATAAATAATGAATGTTTTTTTTATTTAAATCACATGTATTCTTTTTGAGATAATCTTGTTTTGGACGAAATTTTTCTTCTAACTATTTAACATAACTACATATACAATCCAACATCTCTAATTAATCCACATGTTTGGTGATTAAATAATAAATGTTTTTACATTAAAAAAAGCATGTGATTTACTGCTCACAAGGTAAAATGGCATGGTTTCAATTTCCATAGAAGATTTGAAAAACAAAAAACAGAACATTTAAATCATTGTCATATTAACGGTACCTTTTAAGTAAAAGTGATATCAAAGTTAATATTTGATTATAAATGATCAATTAATGATCATTCGATGAAAAAAAATTAAAATAATAAAAATAGTTAATTGATGATCGACTAACAAAAATAGGGAAAGAAAATTACAAATTATACAAGAACAAAAATGCATTTTTGCCAACAAAATTAAATAAAAAATACTCTTCCGTTGCCTCCCGGTACGTTTCCTCCCGTGTAGTTTCATTTAAGAAAATATTTTTTTAATACAAAAGGGTTTTTATATAATTATAAAAAATTCACCAAAAAAATATAACCATACAAAAGATAAATTTTTATTTTTGTGTCATTAAAATTTATAATAAATAAATATTTTAAATATATAAATTGTAATATAATTAATATTTGTAATAAATATTTCTAAACATATAAATTATATTCTAGATTTACAATAAATAATTTATATTGTGATATAATGTTACGTTAAATCATTGTTTTTTAAAAAGTTACTAATTCAATTTAGAAATAAAAATAAATATTAAATTAAAATGATAAGAAAATAAGAAAGTTAAATATATCAATAAGAAATTTAAATATACCAATAAAAAGATCAAGAAAAGGAGAGTGGTTTAACAATTTTTTTGAATTATTTATTAAATCAAATTAAATTTGAAATTAAAATTAAGAAAAAACATGTTCAATATATATTGGATAAGATGTGTGGTTTAAAGAAGGTCAACGTGACCTCTAAATTTATTTTCATTCACTTCTAAAGAAGTGGATCAATCACGGAAGCCAACGAGGATGAGAAGAAAGACATACCTAAGACAAACAATTTTAGCCGTAGTTTTCACCATGAACATTAGTTTAGACTTTAGAACTTCTTTTTCTTCTTCTTTTCTTTGTTTTTATTGACATATTCACAACTTTTGCTTTTAAAGACATTCCCTTTGATATGAAATTGGTTTTTTTGTTGTTTTTTTTTTTTTGTTGTGTTAATATTTAATTTTGTAATTCAATTTCAAAATTATCAAAATTTTGAGAAATAGCACAAAGACAATAGAAAAGACAGGTCCTTTAAATACTTTAGATAAAATCAGATTTAGTTTCTATATAAAAACCAAAATCCGATCTAATTTATTTAAAAGTAGAAACAAAATCCATCCAATTATTAATCTATCTGTTTCTGAATTTATATCTACATAGACTCGAGAATAATTATTTAGGTATAATTTATATAGAAATTTATAAATTATTCATTAATACCTCACTAGGTGCTTCTCCTTGTCTGTCTTTGTTGCTCTGTATCTCATCTCATCGGCCAACAGACCAGCCGCTTTTTCCGTCTTCTCCAAGTCCGCTGAGTCGCCATCGCCGCCCAACCCGAAACGCCATCACCCAGTCTGCTACGAACAGAGAACCACAGTCTACATTCCTGTCATCATGACTCACTCTTGTTCATGTTATATTAATTACAAATTCATTACGATTTTTATTTGATGTCTTTGGAATGACGATTTGCACATCAACTATTTGTTATAAAGCCTGAATGTACATTCATGGCTATTTTCACTTTTCTGGTATGAAATTATACACAAATGCCATCATGTTGATTATTTTTAGTTATTAGATTCTCATTTCCTGCATATCTCTTCTTCAATTCAAACCACGTGGCTTGTATGTGAACCGGTTATAGCTTCCATGTGAAGGTTCTTTTGGTAAGTGTTAGTTGCAAGAGGTAGTCCATTTGCAAGCACTTTTTTCCTTGCTACTAATAACTAGCAACAAAATGTTGTTCAGTTGTTGAATAGAAATCAAAATGTTTCTCAGTTATTTGTTTGGGGCATCCTCTTTTCAGGATTAAGATATCGGTGCCTGATGAAGCTACTGCATCAATTGATTACGCAAGAGATTTGATTCTGTAGAAAAACATTAGGCTGGGTTTGGAAATTGTCTTCTGGATTCTCTTCAAAACTGTGTGCTTCTCTTTAATTTGTTTACTTAGTTTTGCTTTCGCTCTATGTTTGCTTTGGTTTGAATGGGCAATCACGAGTTCTAGTTTGCATCAATGATTGAGCCTCTCAATGGGTTTATTCCTTGTAAAAGCAATGCTACTCTTGATTATGTAGTCTTTCTATTTCAGCTTCATCAATTGCCAATGGCATCATTGATTGAGTCTCTCGATGGGTTTACTCCTTTTTCTTGTAAAAGCAATGTTATAGAGCAACTAGAATACAATGCTATAAGGTTGCTTCTTATTGAAGACTGAAGGATAGGGAGGCATATCAACTTTGAATATCTATTTTAGATAGGAGTAGTTACTTTATAGAGCAACTAGAATACAATGCTATAAAAGTTGCTTCTTATTGCAAAAAACCAGAACAATGATATCATGTAATGAAAAATTCATAGTTAACGGATCTCTTTGGTTTTCTTGTTTTTCTTTTAATTTTCCTCTTAGTATCATCAAGAGTTCTTCTTGCAAGTGATATCCAAGTGTGAGTTTTTCTCACAAGATAAAAATCCAAGTATGAGTTTTTCACTTGTTGTAGATATAAAATATAAAATGTTCTGATAAAATGAAAAAATTAATAACCAAATGAAAGGGGGGTTTTGCCACAGCAACATCACAGTTTGATTTAAGGGAACCAAAACTTGAAAAATACTCACAAATTCAACCATAAACCACAGAGAACTTAAAGTTTCAAATTGAAGCCAACTAATTTGACCCCGTTGTCACTCACCAAAAATAAATAAATTGACCCGTTGTCTTAAATTCCTAAAATGCTACTTACTCATGAAAATAACCATGGAAATAAATCCCTTTGCCATAAAAACTTCATGCTGGCTACATCCTAACAATTGGAAAGGCAAGGATATTTGATTCAGATCCACTCGTGAACAAAAAAAAAATACAAAGTAATCTTTACTTTGAAGAGAAGGGTGAAGGATAATCACAAAACTCTGAAGAGACTTTCAATTGCTCTTTGCAATACAGGAGTATAGCCGTGCTATAAGCGTGAGACAGTGTGGGCAGTACAAGCGAAAAGATTGGCTGTCTCTGTATTGCCTCTGTTTTTTTTTTCTTTGCAAAGCCATGTACGATACCCTGAGAGGATCAACGAGGAAGTGTGGAAGAAAGTCACGTGCCTCAGTAGAGTAAACAATCATGGATCGTTAGATTTATAGGAAATAAAGAAAGGGGATAAATAATAAGTTAAGTAGTTAGTGAATCTCTCGTAACGAATAATCGAAATTAATTATTCTCATTTTTTATTTTAAAAGTTTCCTCATTTGAATCTCTTCCCATGTATTGTCTAGAGTGATTCATAGCTTTTGGTTTCTTGATTTGTGTAAAACGGCACAATGCCTTTGTTGTTTTAGGGATGGGGAATTTCTAGGTTATTGAAGATGTATGAACCCTAGGATAGATTGGAGTCATTCGATGGTAGGCATCCCTAGATAAAATATCTATGTCATTCTTGAGATATTATGAAATTCCAATTTTCTCATTCTGGTTACTTACGTGGGCTAGATATCTTTCACAAGTACAATTTGTAAAATAAATTATATAAATTTTTTATATTTGAATCTTGTAGATAAAAAATTATAATTGGAAGAAGAGATCTAATTTTATTATGCACTGTCAACCAAATTCCTGAAGAAAAAAGATTAATCATCAGTTTTTTTTTTTTTTACTAATATTACATTGACAAAAAAGAAAGGAAGCCATATGATAAAAACAGAGAGTATTGCTATTTTTTTAACTCACATTTTACTCGTCAAAAATTTATCAAATAGAAACATGTTATAAATATGTGTGAAAAATATTGGCATGTTGAAAAACTTAAATTTAATAAATAATTATTTTTTATTTAAATTTACTTACGAATAAGCTGCAATTGATTTTAAAAAAAGTCATTATTGTTTTGAAATAAGCTCTAAATTTCTTTGGTGGTTATGTTTCAATTTTTTATATATAATTTTTAATGAGCGAAGAATGAAAATACGTGTGTACAATTATGGATGATGCTGGCTGAGAGTATATATAATTTATGCTTGAAGTTATTTTAATTTCATTCTTTTTCAGGAATATTTTGATTTTTGAAAAAGGATTTGGAAATAAGTTGTTGAAATATTTTTCAATTCTTTAACAGTTAGCAAAACGAACTTCTTTTTTTACTTGAAATGGACCATTAGTATCTTGGAACTTTTGTTAGCATTCTCCTATTCATAAACATTATAACTTTAGTGGTTAATGAGAAGATACAATTGAGTTTTGCGGTTTGTTAGCCCATAAATATATTCACACCATTTGAGTGTGTATATATATATATATATATATATATATATATATATATATATAAATGGACCCTCCATAACACAGCAACATATTCTCTATTTTTCTCGCCACAAGACCCTTTTAATTATCGTTGGTTGATAATACATAATAATTTTTTTTATAAAAAAAGGACATGAATGGTTTAACTATTTGGTAGAGTAACTGGACGTCTGGATTGAACATAAAAAAGTCGATGCTCATTTAATTAAGATAAATAAAACTAATATATCTAAAGTTCATTTATTTTAGTTACTCACTAGGTATGAAACTCAAGCTGGAAATAGGAAATGCAAATTGAGAAAAGGCAGCGGGAGGAGGTAAAAGAGAGGCTGAGTAAAATGCCCTAGGTGCTTAGATGTGATGCAACAATTATGGTTCAGCATGACAGTTTTTTAATGTATTTTTGTTATTTGGGAAATTTTAATTTTTTTAAGTTTTAATTATATAAAATTTATTTAAGAGTATAAGTATTAAAATACTAGTATATTCTTAATATATTCACGAAAAAGCAAGGTTGACCAGTTGACATTGCAAACGAAACGATGATAAAGAATTAAGAAGGGCAGTTATAACGGAACTTACGTATAAGAAATGCTAGTGAAATAAATGCACCCATTCTTTATTGTAAAATTTATTGATATAAAATTCACCCATTCTTTATTTTAAGTGAATAAATGCGTTAATTGATTTATTAACGATAAAATGTCGTATTTATTGGAAGAAAAAAATAACTTTTAAATTATAAGCAACATCATTAAATATAACGATTACTCAAATCATTAAATTAATGAAAATTTCTAAAATAAAATGTAAATTTGTAAGTATTAATTAAAATAAATTTTTCAAAAAAATTAAGATCAACTAATTTAATTATTTTATTAATTTTAATGAATTAGTTATTTATTTTTTATATAAAGCACCAGAAAGGATTTTTTAAATATCGGACAAAATATAATAATTATTATAAGAGGAGTATTAGTACCATCAAACGCATACATCAATTGAGTGGATTGTTCAAACATAACTCATTGGTCTGGAATTTAAATTTTAAAATAAGTAACTGTATTAAATGTTGGAAGACAAAATTTTGACACCGCTATCACCAAGAAAAATAAGAATAAGAAAAGTTATTAGTGTTAGGAGCGTTTCTCTTATTAAAATAATATGCATATTTATGGGTGATTGACTTGGACCAGTGTCCACAGCCACTATAAATTCCTCTGTGCTGAACACTAGTTCTTTATACCAATAAGCAAATTAATAAGAGTAATTTGTTCAATGGCATCATCAACAGCAAAAGTGGTTTCTCTAGTGTTAATAGTAGTAGGGAGAATGATGATGAATATTGTGGAAGCAAACACTTGGTGCGTGGCAAGGAGCAACGCTGGCTACGGAGCACTGAAGTCAGGGTTGGACTTTGCATGCTCACATGGAGCTGACTGTAGGGCAATTCAACCCGGTGGCAGTTGCTTCAATCCGAACACCATTCAAAACCATGCTTCTTATGCCTTTGACAGTTACTATCAGAGAAATGGCAAAAACCCTGGTGCATGTAACTTTGGTGGTGCAGCCACCATTGCCGTTTCTGATCCCAGTATGTGCATATCTTCTCTTTTCTCTCTATGTATATGTGTGGAAATCATTCATTAACCATATATGTTGTTTCTTTCTTCTTTCTTTTCATGTGTTTAGGCTTTGGACGTTGTGTGTACCCACCTTCTTCAAGGTATATATATATATGGCCTATTTTCTTTCTTTTTTTTTTGTAATCTTTGCTTTTTAAATTGGTCAAACCGTTTAATTCTGCTCCTCGGTCTTGGATGAAATTAATTTTCCTTCTCAAATTTATGTAGTTTTTCCTGCTATCTCTTGTCATTCATTTTATTTATGAATTATGACAAAGATTTTCTTCCTTTTAATTTTCAGCACTGATGGAGGAGTTGATACAACAATCACGGGGCTTCCAATGAACAGCAAGACATTACAAGACCAGACCAACAAGGAGGATTGAATACTGACAACAAGGAAATGATCAACCTGTTATTTTATGATATAAACATTTGTATTAAGAGAATTCATATAAATAAATAAAGATGTATTTATTTATACTCTGTTTTCGGTTTATTTTAATAAGTTCATTAGTATAATATATATAGTTTATGAACCTAACTTATAACTTACATGAAAAATAATTTAACTTAGTTTCCTCTTTCGATTATAAAGACAACTTAGTAACATGCATCAATGCTTGCATGAGAAACACGTACTCATATTAAGTGCTCAATTAATAAGCTGTTTAATGTTTATTTAAACAAGTCATATATTTTAAAACTAAAACAATTTGCTATAAGTATGACTTAAACAAAATACAACTTCTGCTTTTTTTTATATAAAATATCTAAATAATAAATCATTTCTTTTTATACATTCTTAGAAAACTTAAACAAGCAAATCCATAATCTAATTCAAAATTTATTCAAGTCATTTATGCTTCCTAGTGGGATCCAAGTTCACTATGGTGGAAGAATGTGGTAAAGGAACCGAAAAAAAAAAAGCAACTTGTGCAGATTTTTCGCCGAAGCATGGGATCAACCAGAAACTCCACAAGTAAAATGTCCGAGGCGACTAGGTACCTCTATTATTATTCAGTTAACTTGTTGAACATTAAATGTTCAGAATGTATTTATATATTTTTATTGAGTAACTGTTAATGACATTTACATTTAGTTCACTCAATAATAAATGTCAAAGAATACATTATTAAAGTTTCTCTATTAAAAAAAATAAAAGATTGACCGTAGCTGACATAAGCATTTTAAAGAATTGAAAAAGGCAGTTATTTATAACTGAACTTTTGTATATAAAAAATGAGAAATTCAATTGCAATAGTACAAAACAACAATGTCCCTTTAAATTAATTAATTATAGTTATTTACAAGCATGAAACTGAAGTAAAAAAATTAAGTTAAGCAAAGTTGTGAATAACAGAATAAGCAGTATAGATCATAAGGAATTGAATATACTTTATTAAATATTTTAAACATTTAAAATTAGTACTAAATAATTGGTATATTTATAATATAACAAATAAGTGATAGGAAGAACTCAACCATAATTAATTTTCAAAGAAAAAATCTGGCTAATAAAATAAATAAATATTACTTGAGATAATTATCGTTTGATCTTTTTTATCAGTTAATATTAATTGTTAGCTTTTATTAATAAAAAATTCAAACCTAAATATTTTAAGAGAATTTAAGTTAAATTAAAAATAAATACAAATAGTAGCACGACATGAATTTATAAACTAGAACAAATAGCACAGTCATGCATATATTACACTTCAGTCTATTGTCATACAAAATATACAGTACAACTGAGGAGTTAAACTCATAAATTTACGAACTTGAAGTTAAGGTCTTTATAATAGGGAAACTTATCGCTTAATGAAATAAGTAATGTCTCATCATTACCTCAACGGGCTTGTAAATATAGAACTCTTGCTCTAACAACTTTGGGCCTTTAGAAACTACTACATGGCCATGAAAGTGATGAAACATTTAAAAATTAAACTCAAATTCGGATTCTGACAAGTAAATTTCCACGGCAATCAAGCTCTTCGGTCTAGAATCAAAGTTTTTACACACCAGCTAGATAAGAGGAATGCCTGGAAGTAAAGAGCACTTGGTTTGCCAACGCCTCTGGGAATGTTTGTGGATTGTTTTGAAGTGGCAGACCAAAAGCTGATGAGTAGAATTTGGAAAAGTAGAAACAACTGGGTATTCAATCACAACAGCACCCAAATTTGGTTAATTTTGAATCATGCCCTGTCCGTGCAACTTGGATGCCTTTGTTATTTCTAGAACAGGCACGGGCCTTGGGGTTGATTTTAGGGACCACTCTGGCAAAGTTTTGGTGGCTGTAACTAAATTTCTTCCTATCTGATATCCTCCTCGTATAGCAGAAGCTCTGACCCTTCAGTGGGCCATTGACACTTCTCTCATTATGTCCCTCAATCGGATTGTGTTTGAAATTGATTGCCAGCGTCTTGTCAATGTTTGGACGGGGAACTTCAATTTTGTGGAAGTGGTTCAGGATTCTCCGTCTCTTCTTAATATGCGTAGCAATGTTTCTATTTCTCTCTCCTATGTGAACAGAAATGCTAACATGGGTGATAACAACAAATTAGCTAGTTTAGCTTTTACTGCAAAGGACTTGGTTGGAGGATACTCCTCCCTAAATCTTTAATATTTTGTCCTCTCATATAAGGCCTCTTTTTTGGTGGAATGATGTGGTTTGTTTACCCTAAAAAAAAATGTTAATAACACTTTCTCTAACACTTTCTTATACATACTCACTTTAAACAAAAACATCTTTTACTTATGCTAAAACCAAAATCTTTTAGTGTACATAGCATTAATAATATATAAGCATGGTTTGCTATGCACTTAAGTGAGGAGAGACAAAAGTTAAAAATTTTAAAGATCAAAAGATCTTGCTTATATGAGTTGTTACTCATGCTTAAGTGAGGAGAGTGAGAAAATGCCTTGAAATGAATTATAGGACCTCACTTAAGAAGGTTGATGCTCACCCTTAAGTGAGGTAGTCGATATAGACCCAAACTCATCAAAATATAAAAGACCTTAGGTATAATTGAAGGAGAATTTTGGAGTGTTTAAAGGCAAATTTCTCTTAAAGAATAGAATTTTTCCTCTAGACTTTTAGATTTGATTCATTACACATGTTTATAATTCATTTGGGGTTTATAATTAAGTTATAAGTAACTAATCCCCTCATATATCGAGGTTGGAAAGACTGAACCTAATTTCATGTAATACCCCTTCTTAATACAATTATTTAGATTTATTCTTCTTATTTTTCTCTTGATACCTGTTTTAGACTGATCACTTATTATTTGATCTTAGAAATCGATAGCTTAATCAATAGACATTCATTTAATTCTCAAATTGAGAAGAGTACCTAATTGGGATTGATTCTAGACATAGATCAATATCAATTAGGCTTCTTTAATTCTCAAACATTAATGTTGGTTGCTTAGGTTGATTTGTCAAGACATTAAAATTAATTTAAATAACTTAGACTATTTCGCCTAAGACATTAGGGTTAGAATATAACTGTGAATTGGAGATAAATTATATGGGTAACTAGATTGATTAAGATTATTGCATTGAAAAAAAGGAAAAACCAAGTCCAACCTTGGTTAGTCAAATCATAATTCTCACAACAATATTGTGATTCTTTCTTTAACTATTATCCAATAGAAATAATTAAAATTTTTACTAAACCTTAGTTTCGAAGTCCTAATTGTCTGAATATACATTAGTCTTTTAAGAGATGATTTGGACGCAAGTCCTATTACTACTTTGAAACTTGGTTTCACTTGATTACAAGAAAAATCCTTAACAACTGTTATTGAGGCTGTTAGCAGATATTTGGTGGATTGTTGGGTAGTCAAAAAATTTAATTTAACAAACTCATAATATTAGACACTAAAAATAATAATTTTTTACCAATTTTAATAACTAATTTAATCATTTATTTGAATAGCAATGGTCAAGATTAACAGTTGTAGGGCTAGACAGGATAGTTGTTATTCACCAATCACCTCATTGCTTTAACCATTACTTTTACCAAGCTTAAATTCTCATAATCGAGTCTTTCATTTGATGCATCAAATGAAAGTAGATAAACTAGTATCACCCTATTTCTTTAATCGTTGTTGATGAACTGTTGTGGCTTAGATGATTTTATGGACCCACCAATCTTTTGTGATAATATTATAGTCACATAAATTAATATGCAAACCCAAATCTTTTTCTTAGGGAAACAAATTTAAATCAATTACTATCATTTTGTGCAAGAACATGTTGCTAGCATTTCTTTACAAGATTTACACATCCCTCACCCTCACCAATCAAAAGATATAAAGTCGATTTGGTGGTTAAGAAATAAGGAAAGGAGGAAAATATCACGAATTCGATATCTCTGCTAACAACAAACTAACAATTTACATTTGTCGATAAAAAAAATCCTCATCAATCTCACGTAGACCACTTTCAAGTTCTTGGACATAGTTTCTCCAATGTTCAAAATCAATGTCATTTCAACCTCCTCCATCTTGATTATACATATTGATGGAATATTGACACAAGGAATCAATTAAAGGGTGATGAATTACCATCAAAGTCCAATCGAATTATTGTTAGTATCAAATGATAGTCATTTATCAATTTATGATAAATTTTATAATTCAGGAGAAAATAAAAGTATAAAATATAAAAAATAAATAATATGCACTTTATTAAAAAAAAATACTTTAAATATATTATTTTATTCTAACAATCACATATAATCATTTAAGATTAAGAGTAATTTTGATTGATTGATAATATAAATACTTTTATATTAATTATGTATATTCATTAAATTCAATAAAATAATTGAAATTATGAAAAAAATACATAATATATGCATTGATAATGAAAAAAAAGTTATACTAACATCTAATTAACTATTATGTATGTGTTTGTATTTTTTTTCAATGTACTTCTTACGTGAATCCATATCTTTATTGTTAATCATGTTTACAAAATAATATATTTTGCTTTTAAAATCAATAAAGTGATATACTTTAAAAAAATTGCATGTAATGTGTAAGTGGGCTTTCTTTCCTTTTTGTGACATCAATTTATGATGTTTTTTTTTTCACTTTTCTTGTGGTTTATTAATGTCACCATTTTTTTCAGGAAAGATCGTCAAAATTTGTTTTCACAAAAGCAAATTGGTTTCAGAAAGTTAACTGACATCTTGTATGCAATTTTTTAATATATATATATATATATATATATATATATATATTCTATTTTGATAATTTAAAAAATAAAATATCATAAAAATATGATTTAGTCACAGTGGAAACTTGTGTTACATTAATGATGTATAGACTATTTTGTCTACAAGAAAAACATGATAAAAATATATTTACAAATTAAGTATTTTATAAGGGACAAACACGGAAGAAATATTTTAGGAATCAAAAGTCAAATAAACTATAAGAAAATAAAAAAAACAAAACACAATTATTTTTCAGATGCAAAATATATTTAATTTTTTTTTATTATTGATAACGTAAACGTATTATACTCAAAAGAGATATTTTTCAGGGATGGGTTAAAAAACTAAAAAAATGATTTATTATATAAATTATAAGAAAATGTAAAAGAAAATGCACATTATTTTTTACATCCCATTTTTAAATTTTGTAATTAATATCCTTAAGTTACTTGTTAGTTGTTACCATTTTTGCCAACTCAAAATACATAAAAAAAATTTGTAAATATTTATTAGGGAGAGGTTGGGCGTTATTGTATTTGTTGTTTTTATTTTTCTGACCAAAGAAAAGGAGAGACCGTGGGAATTGTATTTCAGAAGCTAGATTGCAAACGAGGTGAGGTTTGATTATCATACTGCGTGCACAGGGCACTGCAGAGAGAGAGAACATAGAAACCTGAGATACACTATCATGCTCTGATAAAAAGAAAAAGAGAACCCAAAAAGAAAGCGAAAGCGGCTTCTATTCCCATCTCTTCCACACTCACTCAGTCACCATATATAATTAATTTTCTCTTTTTTCTCTAAACACTTCCCTCCGTTCTCTCTCTCTCTCTCCACCTTTACCAACTAAGCAAAGCAAAACAATCACACCTAGCACTCTCCCTAACATAACTTTCTCCAATGGCAGCACCAAAGCTGGTTCCTTTACTGTTATTAATAACTATAATAACAATGGGTCTAAGCAAGAATGTGCTGGGTCAAGCGAGTTGGTGTGTGGCGAGGAGTGACGCTAGCAACGACGCACTTCAAACGGCGTTGGACTATGCATGTGGGTCTGGTGGGGATTGTCTTCCTCTTCAGCCGGATGGACTCTGTTTTCTCCCTAACACCATTCAGGCACACGCTTCTTATGCCTTCAATAGCTACTATCAGCGCAGGGCCAGAGCCCCTGGCTCTTGTGATTTTGCTGGCACTGCCACCATTGCCACCAGTGATCCCAGTATCATATATAACTTTTCTCTTCATTTCCATTTTTGTTTTTCAGTGGATCAGTGTGATCTCATTTTTATTTTGTGGATTTGTTTTTGTCTTTGTAGGCTATGGATCTTGTGTGTACCCTTCTTCTGCAAGGTATGGCCTTTTTCTGTATGGTTTTACTCTGTTACTAATATTATACTTTTATTAAAGAAATCCTGATATTATTCTCTAAAATTTGTTGAATATCTCAAGTCTTTCTTATTTTTTTTTAACTAATAATAAAAGTGTGACAAGGAATGTGTTTCTGATACGCCTATTGATATTAATATTATATGGTATGAAGAGTTTTATTTTATTGAGTGTGGTGTGTAGAGCTCATTTACAATTGGTGAAAGTGAAACCTACTCTGTTTCTTGATGATGAAGTAAATGGATTCTCATTCTCATTATCAGTATTTTTTTTTTTTTACCTTTATTTCTCTTTGGTACCTTTTCTTCTGTCTGGTTTATATGGCGTTCCTAATACGATAGAGACGACAAGGAACGCCGAACAATGGTGGAGAGGATGGTTGTTTTGTAAGAGGAAATGTTTGTTTGAATGTGAGTTGAATGGTCTGTGACGCGTGTCACTGTGCATGGGTGTGGGTAACGTAATTTTCCTCCTTTTCTGCTGCAATTACCCTAGCTATTTTACTTATCGTTTTTTTGGTAACTTTGGTTTGAATTTTTCAGAAATAAAAGATTTAATCGTAGTTAAGTGTAAACTGTCCCTTATTTGTGTGCCTCTTTCGATCAATCTTACAGATGGTGTCGCATATTTTACATATAAAATTTTGAAAATAAAATCAATTAAGACATATAATTTATAATTATCATTTCTTTAGCTACCAAGTGTGTTTCGATGGGTGTTGAAAATATGGTTATACACCCTTTTTTGGGCATAAAATATGTGCGCATATCCTTTTATTCGGCATCAAATCGAATAAAAACAAAGAAGCTACTCTCAGTAGCTTCCATTTGAACATGGATCCAATTGAATTTCAACATTGGAACCAAACACGCAATTTGTGTTCTTTGTGTCTGATTCTTGGTTCTTCAAAGTTCAAATTTTCAAAATCTTGGGTTGCACAATTTTGGTTGAGTGGTAGTACTATTTGACTGACACTGTGTGCTCTCTCCCAGAGTGTGTTGGTTACTTTTTCTGCACTACGTGATTAGACCGTTGGATGAGTCTCTGTGGCCCACTTCATCCAACGGCTCAGATTCACCTTAACCCTACCTTGCTGATCTTCACACTCATGAATCATGACCATCATTGGTACAACATTATTAGTGTATTTGAATAACTCATAAAAATCAATTTTATTTTACTCCATAAAATCAAGGTCAGATTATGAAAAAGTAGAAATAACTTTTTCTTGCCTTTGATATAAAAATTTAATTGATTATTTTTCATCATTAATCTAATCCAAACAAGTCTTATGTGTGATACTTTTTTTTCTTTATAGCATGGTAAAAGTGATTGTGGAAATATCTGATGCAAGTCATGCAACGGTGTAGTGTAGTAATAATTGGTGCTTACGTTTATGTCAGCTGTTATTTTCTTTACCATTAATAAATAATCTGTGGAAAATGACATACGTAGCACCTTGTTCAGATGTTCTTTCTCAATCCTGAAATTGACCCATCCACGATCCTATCCACATTTTCATAAATATGAGCATTGTTAGTTGCGCACTTTGCATCAATTGGTGAAATATTCTCTCATCCATCAATTCATCCACATTTCAACTTTCTTTCATTTGTTCATTCATCTGATTCTTGTTTCTGAGGCTTTTGTCTTTATTGCAAGTTATAGCATCCATTTGCATGGGATGGTGAGGTTGGAAAGAAAAGCTATAATTGACTTTTTACTTCATCAAGGGATATGTGGTAGTGCAGTTCATGGAGACTCAATTGGAAAAAATTGAATCTTTATTTGGTATAATTCATTGTAGAAACACCAACTTTATGTCAAAGAGTAATTGGTACATATTTGGTCAGCACTCGGTGTATTTCACACATCGAGACATATTTGAATATAGGAAACTATGATTGAGATTAATTTACATATACTTTTTAATCACGTAAAATTAAGCCCATAAAAATTTTACACGGTGTTTTGTAAAAAGAAAGACAAAAAAGAAGATACAGGGTACATAGTAAAAGGGTTTGACATAACTCTTTCTTTAGTATCTTATTGAAGATACCGTTTTGGTAGTACTGTAGTAGGGTGACTTACATTACATGAAAGGAATTTTTTGATGGATAAAAGAGTGCTGAATAATCACCATAAATGTTTATTTGATTTGCAAGTGTACTTAATTAATGTGCTAAAAGAGTGCTGCACCTAGACATGGCAATAAGGGAACCATGCCCTGTTGTACACAACAGTTGGGGATCACCTAATAAAGATGCTGGTTGTGATCAAATCATTACTTGGAATGTGTTTGACCCCTTTAGATTTATTATGACTCAGCATGTAATAAAATTGCTGATAGAGACCAGGGACAATGATGGGGCCATACTAGTCGAGTTCTAGGCTTATTTTGCCCTCCCACGTGTCATGATGAGCCTTAATGTGTGAGTGCTTTTGATCGGTTGAGGGGGGATCACACCCACATGGTTATTACAATACACTATTACAACTTTTACTTCACATGGTAAGTTGAATAGTAGCACCATGGAGAGTGGCGAATTAAGACTTAAGAGATGCATCATGCAATTGAAGAAGAACAAGAAAGAACAAGAAAGGACGTTTTTTTTAAAAAAATACAAGTTATTCAGTGAAAGGCTAGTTTTTGGGAACTGATTTTTGTGTTAAGCCATGAGAATGCTTTTCATTGATCACGTAAATTATAGTTGTACTTTATGGAGTCTAAAAGTTTACAATTTGATTTCGTATCATGTTCAGTGGTGCTGGAGGACCAAATACACCAACCACAACCCCTCCAATGAACAACCCAAATGTGCCAACATCTACCGCAACACAACCAATCTTTGGTGGGGGCAACACTGGTGGAATAACTCCTGGAATGAGCACTCCATTCCCTGACAGTTCTAGAGCACATTCAGAAGCAACAGCCACATGGTTTTTAGCTTTCTTTTCCTCTCTTATTATATTCATTATCTCTTAGCCTATTTAAGATCTTGGGCCAGGCTTACAGTTTTGTCAGAAGTTGAAAGGCTCCCTTTGGTTGTTTATAACCTTAATTTTATGCAACTACCTCTTATGCCCCCACTATTTTAATGTATAAGGTTATGAACAAGTTAAGCATGGCAAACATGGTTTATTCAGGAAAGAGCAGAGCTAGGTTGTAGCAAGGCCTTTGCTGATGTGATTCTAGATTTATAGGGCTCAAATTTAATTCAATAGTTCAATTTAATTGTTCTCCTTGCGAACTTTATTATGTTTCACAAATAGTGCAATATCGTTAGCTTATATAAATTTTGTGTTTTTTCATGTCATTTTTTTCTTTCAGTTGCTTCTTCATCATATCATTTTTTTTTCAAACACTATCACGAAGGCACTTTTAGTCCTGAAATTACATTATGGACCCCAACTCTGAAATGTACGAGGCAAAATCTGTATAATTCCCTATCAAATAAGAAAAAAGAAGGATATTTTCTCTTATCAACAGTGATTGTTGATTGCAAAGTCAAAACTTAATCTGGGGTTCAACAAATACTGAAACAGCACCATCCTTGGTGGCTGGTACAATCGAATATGTCAATACGGACTCAAAGTATGGGAAAAAAACGAGAGAGAGAGAGACTTGATATCTAATGTTAAATAGTTAATAATGCATCTAATGTCATAATGACCAGAGAAATAGTTAATAATATATTTTTCCTATGATTTACAAAAAACATAGAAGATTCAAGAAACAATGTACTGATTTTATAGCACAATAATTTGGGAGTGTGTTTCTTGTTAGCAAAAACATTAAATAAATTATTGCTAACACATCTTGTTGAGAACGTAAAAGAGAAACATGATATAAGAAAAAGGATGATACAAGACAACTTCTATTCAAGGTGTGAGAAAGACATGCTCTTTTGTACTTTGTTTAGACTATTACAGTTAATTCAATGCTTCTGATTTAGAAATTTTAGACAAATATTTTTATTATTTCCTGAAAAAATTTAATTTCTTTATCCAAAGGAAAAAAAACAATGAATACATTTTAATTGAAATTTGAATTTAAGATTCTTTAGAATTATAAAACCCTCCAAATACAGGATCATACTTCATCTAATCTTTACAAAATTAAATTCTTATTGAAATTAAATTCAAATAATTTATTTTATAATTAATATAAAAAATTATTTAATTATAATCCTAAATTGTCTTACCATTAATTATTAAAGAAAGAAAAATCACAACTTTTTACAGTTGATTTTTAAGTTCGCACAAAAAATTTGATACGTCAATAAGTTATGAAACATTGATTATTTTCTAAGTTCCCACAAAAAATTACAACTTTTGTAAAATACATCAATAAAAAATTAATTATTTTCTAAACTTTCAAATTGATTGAACATTGATTAAAAAAGATGCATAAGTTATTGTAAATTTTTTTATACTAGCTTCGATTCCTCCAAATAAAAAAATTTGCTTAAACTTATGTAAGTTATTATATAAATTCTGCTTAAACTGCTTAGGAAATCCTAAGCGGAATAAGTAAGCCTAGCGATGCATCATTAGATATAAGATGAAGTTCTGAAATAAATTTGTATAAAACTCATAAACTTATGATAGCCAAGTAACAAATCTCTCTACAGATACCTTCGAGCATAAATTAAGGTAAATAAATAAGAGTATTTTTTTAATAAACAAAGGGAAGCACTCAGACTTCGAACCAAGAAACTACAATTATCGAGCCTCTTATTATAACAGTTGCCTCATCTAAAGAACTCCAAAAAATGGATTCTTTATTGCAGAGTCTAGTTCAGATCCAGCTGAATTCAGGACCGCCATTTCAACTTTGTCCCTAGGCAAAAACAAAAACTCACCACCATCGATCTTCTCAAACCCACAAATTTCTAGAAATTCAATGCCCCCTTTCAAGGAACCAACTCTGTCCTGTAAAACACACCCAACATAAACACAGACTTACCATAAATATATCGTATTTAAATGATCTAGTGGTAGGTTAGTATTGAAAACCCAACTTTCGTTTAGACAAGAGAAATATGGGGCCATATACCTGAAAAGATTGGTTACTAAGACGTATCTTCCTGAACTTTTCTTCATCGGGATTTCTGGCAACATTCCCTACATAAGTTAGAAGAGTTTGGAATGCTCTCTTCACTCTAGCGTCATCCTCCTGCTCCAAGAATAAGTGAACATGTAAATAGGCTAAGGTATCACAATATTTAAGCAGAAGATACTTTTAACAAGCAATATTTGAGAAGCATTGATGTGAGGTAAGCAATCAAATTCCTTTAGCAGAATGTAAAATGCAGTCAACACTATCACTACTGTATATTAAAAAATGGCCTCATTTTTCCAGATTGCATGGCACGTGGTATACAGTATACTTCTCTGGCCATCCAAAATAAAAGCACTAGAAATCAAAATGAAAATAATTGAAATCATATCAAGAACTTTATGATTTTCATAAGAGAATATAAATTTGGGTCCTTCAAAAAGATATGCAGCCAAATCGTCCCCTTTGAGAAGCATAAAGATAATATATGAAGCTAAAAGAAGTTCAGATATAATACAACCAGTGGATTCATTAACGATGCTATCAAAGTGCACTAATATTCATCAATAGCACATCTCTAGATGTACATCTACTCGCTTCTATCCAAAAAAAATCAATCCTATCTCTTTCAAGCACTGGGCCCTTTCACTGAATAAAAGGGCAAGATTTAGGCATATAAAAGTAAGTATCCTTTGCTGTATGGCGTATGCTATCTAACCAGTCTGGTACATTTTTTTACCTTGTATTGGTTTCATTCCAATAAAATTCTTTTCTTGGCTTTTGAAAAAAAAAACGTAAGTATTCTTTCAAAAGCCAAGGTAGGCCAGTTGTCCCTCATGAACACAAAAAGGTTATGCAATTGCACTTGCAGTAAGAAGCTAAATAGAAAGATTCAGGGGGCAAAACTTTTTTGGATGTAAAGCTATCTGCATAATTTGTAATAAAATATATAATATTTAGCATCAAGTGATGGAGGTTGCTATGGTACCTCTTATGCTATTACCATTAGATGTTCAATTGATACCAGTTCATCAACTATCGAACAGTTATTAATACTGTCAACTAGACAGAGGTCCTGGAGTTCCCCAAGAATGTACCTTGTGGTTCTGCTTGAGAGAACGGAGGCACTCCCTCATTTGCTCAGCTTTTGTGGCAGGCCTAACAGGCACAAAACTCTGCAAGCACAAATTTCAAATAAGCATGTAGCTGGGGAAAAAAAATGAAACCATCATTATTTTTGGCCAAGCTCATACCTTTTTCTCCTCCACAACAGGCGCAGGTGAAGGTTTGGCTGCTGAGGGTTCCTCTGGAGGCAATCCAAGTCTCCGCCTTCTTTCTGCCTGTCATCATAGAGAAACAAAGTGACTTCATTCAAATCTCCCAATAAAAGATATTCAATTTTTCATTCCATCATTTGAAAGAAAAGACTCATCGTACTCCTCAAGTCTTCCTAAAAACTTGGACTAAAGTCCTCTAAAGCTACTGCAGCCATAAAAGCAGTAGTAGCAGGCTCCAAAAATTGTTTTTCTTTGGCAAAAAATTTGTTCAGAATGCATATTTAATTTGATCAGCAATGACACAAAGTAGACTCATTTTCTGAATGGGTTCTTCTGGTATAACATATATGGGAATATGCATTGCGGAAACTTTCAATGAGCACAAAACATTTTGTTCTGCACTTGATATTCCAAGTTAGTGCAATGCTCAAATCATTAAATTCTTCCATTAAAACAATAAAATTGGCAAAACGGAAATTAACCTTTTCACAAAACTTCTTTGAAGTATAATTCATTCATATGCAGATTGCAGAACACAAGATTTGTGGGTTGGGGCATAATTCAACCATTTTGATCTAACCTATAATTCAAATAAGCTAATGCCAAGCAGAATGCAGTTCCAAAATGAAAACAATATTGTCAACCAATTCAAAACAATATAAATCTATCATATCTAAATATATTTTATCCCAAAGTACGGTTTTTTATTCATTTTAGACAACCATGCATGGCAAATGGTGGCTTATCTTTCAATATATTTATTAAATACACAACCTGAATTAATGTCCCACACTTCTACGTCAGTATGTCCTGTGATCTTTTACCAGAGACTGAGAGAATAAGTTAAACAACTATGTTTTCAAAGTAAATGATCTTGAGGGAAAATAAAAACAAATCTCAAAAAGTATTATCAGTATCCAACTACAGCCAGATGACAAAAAAATAGGATTTAATGCACATAAGGTATTTGGCGTTCATATTCTAATTCTAAATAGAGGTCAGGGACACAGATTTAAGTATTTGGCATTCATATTCTAATTCTAAATAGAGGTCAGGGACGCAGATTTAAGTATTTGGCATTCATATTCATATTCTAATTCTAATTAAAAACCATTTATATGATCTGACTCTTGAGTCAGATAAGAACAGGCTCGATAAAAGAACGAGAGAGAACAAAATGGTTAAGAAATGTTGGAACCTTGTCTTCTTCCAACTTTTTCTTGATTTTCTCCCTAGCCCTTTTCTCTTCCTCTTTCTCTACTTTTTTCAAGGCCAACAACCTGCAAGAGGAAGCAAATTTTTCTTAGCTGAGTGCATTCAAAACAAAATACAAGATGGGAGGCAACAAATTTACTAGCTGAGCCAGACCGTTTCCTCTCATTCTCTTCTTCAATCCGCTTTGCTTCCAGCAACTCCTTGCCAATGCGAATTCTCTCCTGCATTAAAAACATGACAGATAAGAAAATGAAGATCCAAACTAATTAACAAATATGGACAAAAGTATCAAGAAATACTATATTACAATGTTATAAACTGGTCCGACCTAAGAACATATATACAACAAAAATTAACCCGTGAATTTTTCAAGATAACTAAAGAGATACTGCTACTTTGGAACACAGTACAGATACATGGCAGCTTGAATATCATAAAATGAAAACACACACACACAAATTGGAGTAACTAGACTGTATAAGAGCAGAAAAATTAGTATAAAAGATGTCCAACATTTTAAGCCAATAACCAATTAAAGATTATCTGATTTATATGTGAAGCTTTTTTCCCTCTTTTAGCATATCTTTTGTGAAGTCTTGAGATCCTTCAAACAAATTACATAGGCTTTAAGCATTGGCTCTTCTATTTCTGATATTGAGTTCAATTAATTCCAATAGTTTAATTTCACAATAACCTTTGGAGATACTTAAAGGTTGTTGTGAAATCAACTCTAATGATTTGTCTTTGACTACATAATAACCCAGGTGCCAAAACCAATGAATTTCATCAAAGCTTCACGGACACACAAATGGGCAAGACCACAAGAGAGAGAGAGAGAGAGAGAGAGAGAGAGAGAGAGAGAGAGAGAGAGAGAGAGTTATTAAACAATGCAGGAGTAATGAGTTAAAATTGGACTTTGAATGATTCGCCAACAAATTAGGTTGTGATGAAATTCTTGGTCTGAGTCAAGGAGATGTGAAGATAGCTAATAGGAAAAGATTAATATGAATAGAGAGGAATGCAAACTAGATTCACTAAAACTGCTTTGAATAGTTGTGTTACAACTTAAAAAACGCAGGCATTATACATCTATAATAAGACTATGGAGTATGGACCTGTTTGGATTACACTTCTACCAACCACAACTGGTGTTGGGCATCTTCCAAAAGTATCTCATTTTCTGTGCATGGACACATTTTATCTTTTCCAAAATCTTTTTTTTATCAGCAAAGATAAAATATTATATACAAGACTAGTACCAGGGGTACTGAAGGAGTACAATTGATGTCCAAGATTAGCAGAATTATGGTTTCCTAATACAGGCTTTAATACTAGAATTAGAAAACCATAAATCTGACCATAGTGTTGTCTATAATCTACCCAAATCCTATGAATGTATCCCTCCCCTGATTACAAAATCCCTCTCAAATTACTGGACCAGTGATTAAAAGATATTTCAAAACCTTTCCAAGTTTTTAAACCATGACAAACAAAGGAAAATGGCATCCTCCATCAATTTACTGCCATTGAAGCTATCATTTGAGAAAATTATCCCATTCCTATGCTGCCATATACTCCAGGTTAAAGCTATCCACCAGATCTTCCATCTCTGAGACCTGACTCCAGAAGGCCTCCCAAAACCATGTTGGAGGAAATGATGCCTTGGAGTTTGCGGAAAAACACCCGATATGTTTGACCAAGACACCGATTCCCACCAAACCGGAAGAATTTTGCTGCAGTTGAAAAATAAATGAGCTGCATCCTCTTCATTGTTTCTGCAGAATGGACAGAAAGAGTCATTGATTTCGATATTTCTCCTGCGCAAATTTGATTTTGTTGGCAAAAAAGGATGTTTTGCTTGGAATCTTTACATTCCACACTCATTGAAAACTCCATCTTGATTCTCGTCTATGGAATCTCCCAAAAGCAGCTTGTACACGCTCCCCATTGAATAATTACCACTTGAATCTCCCTTCCACACCCACTTGTCCTATCGGTCAGGATGAATTGAGATGCCTTCTGTGTCTCCCAAGAACTTATCAGCCACATCAATCTCAGCATCAAAAAGTGATTGCCTCCATTGAAAGCTCCACTCGCAGCCTGCATTTGAGAATCTCCCCATTTGCTGTATGAACTGTTCTTGCTGACAGGAAATGAGATATAACTTAGGGTATTTTAGCATTAGCGGTACACCATCATCTTTCCACCGATCCTCCCAAAATCTCACTCTAGCTCTACAACCCACCTTCCAAGATATCCCATTTTGAAACCAGTTACCCTCCTGCAAAGGCTGAAACATTGAACTAAGGTCCTGCCACCAGAATGATTCATTGTTGCCTCTCCTATCCTCATCCAAATTCCTCCAACAGCCATATTTTGAATCCAACACCTGAGCCCACAGTTCCCATTGGTGATGCAATAGATTCCCATCTCCATTTTCCAAGAAGAGCAAGATTGAAATTCTTGATGTCCCTAATTCCTAGGCCCCCTTTCTCCTTTGGTAGGCACACTGTATCCCACTTGACCCACATAATCTTTTTCTGCTCCATCCCTCCTCCCCACAGAAACCTGCACTGTAAGCTCACCAACTTATCCAGAACTTTGTTAGGAACCCTGAAAAAAGAAAAAAAAGTAGATGGGAATGGAGGTTAAGACTAACTTTATAAGATCACTCTACCCCCAAAAGAAAGGTATTTTTGTTTCCATTTTGCTAACTTTCTCTCACATTTCTTGAGAATAGGATCCCACAACTCACTACGCCTTGGGTTTGCCCCAATCGGGATACCCAAATATAGGAAAGGTATAGACAACGATTTGCAATTTAGATAACTTGATACCAATTTGAAGCTCCTCAAAATGACCTTGATTGCTTTGACATTTTCCATGGAGGCCTCCCCAAAAAATATTGCATCATCAACATACTGTAAAATGCTGATTTCTACATTATTTCTTCCAACTAAGAAACCTTTGAATAGCTTCTTCTCCAACACTTCTCTCAGCAGCCCCTTTAGGCCTTCAGCAACAATATTAAATAAGAGTAGGGGCTAGTGGGTTCCCTTGTCCGAGTCCTCTTTGCAAGATGAACTCAGCTGAGGGGCTTCCATTCACCAATATCTAAAACAAAGAGGTCACAAAACTACTACCAAAACCCTCAAACCACCTTAGATACAATTTACAAAACAAGAAAACAATAACACTTTCAAAAATACTATTAACAGCCTAGAATTTTTTTTATTTTTTTTTACATTTAATAACGTGAACTTCGATTCAAGAATATACTAATACACAGATGAGGTAATATATTACTTTTAATCAACTTAAACTTTACCATGTTACAGGAAAGTCACTTCATTTACGATATAGACTTTGATATAATTAAAAACAATAATTGACAAACAAAAAAAATTATTGATTTTTGAAGCAATACTACATCATGTGCCGAGAACCAACTCTCCCAAAAGCTTAAGCTATTAAGTGGAGGCTCATAAATGATTTTATATCTCTAACATGCCCCTCAGAAGAGTCATTTGGGCTTGCAATGTCACTATCAAGCTCACTCTATCTTGCTCTGAAATTCAACCTTTGACCAGGTGAGGCAAAGCAACAAGTATGAAACCCTTCCATAATGTAAAGATTTTAAATACATGTGTATATCAGTAATGAAAGTCACAAGAAATAAGTGAGAATCAAATGGATGAATCTGCAATATACCTTTTCTCTTTCTCTCTCCATTCTCTTCTCTTCCTCTTCTTTCTTCTTACGAGCTCTCTCCCTTGAGATTATAGTTTAAAAAATCAATGATTACACAGACTACAAATATACCAGTAATAATAAATTGGCTTAAATGTAAGCACACGGAAACTATAGTTCTGGACACATCTAAGCATGTATTAAACTACATAATTTCAAAAATCTTCATATGACAATATCAACTGAGCAAAAGTTCAGAAGGCCAGAACATAATGCATTGACACGAATTTGGCTAACATTAATACTGTTGTATATTAATGGCATGTATATAACTTGCACACAATGATAGAGGACACAGAAATCTGCAGACACATTTCTAATCTCTAACAGTTAACTTCAAGACTTATAAATCAGGGTGCAATACCCAATGATATTAATATTAGGTGTTCACTTAATCAGCCTATGGTACTTATAAAAATACCAGAATGCATCAACTGTGTCCTTTAGAGGTCAGGTAAAAGCAGACTAGGGATTACCCTAGGTCATCAGCATACATTACTTCTATCAAATGAATCAATACATATGTAAATTTATTCTCTAGAACTTTGTCCAAAACAATATTAAAACTCTAAAATAGCTTCATAACTTCACCCTTTAGTATGAATGTTATCTGAATTCAGTTTTATACCTTAGTTCCTGCTGTTTGGCCTTCATTTCTTCTGGGGTAAGCAAAGGTTTAGGAACCTCAATTTTGGTGTTGGCGGGTACCTGTGTGAATCATTAATCAGCAGGTTAGAAACTAGAGTTTGTGACTTAATTCCACTGAATACATTTTAAAATTTGTTCATAACACGAACTAGTCTTATTTTTGTTGAAGTTTGCAACATCAGATCTATTACTCATGAAGCAATAAGCAGTTAAGCACATAATGACAATAAGTGATATTAAAAATATAAATATTGTACCAAGGGCATCTGATCTATGTCAGGATCATTCTCGTGCTCTACTATCCAATTTACAGCAGACTCAAGGCCAGCATTACCTGTAGAAGGGAGAACCCAGGTTTAATATCTAGAATCTCAATAATTATCAATGTCCAGATATAAATAACATTAATGGTGCATTGAAAATACCCTTTAAACTGACTGGTCATGTATCCTAGATCCAAATACTGTCACGCGTAACTACGGAAACTAAGATTTAAATCTAATAAGTTTTAAATCAAATTTTCCATCATATATAAATATTATAAACTTTGAATAAACAAGTCCCTTTCCTGGCTATATTCTTCTCACTTCTCTCTGTTAACCCACCCTAGCTTCCAACAATATCATAAAGTTCCCTTCAAAAAAGCAAAAATAGATGCTCTGTGATACAATAATGATTAATGGATACAAATATCAATCTTTTTTTAAAAAAAAATACGAAAAAAATATTTCATGAACGTCCAAGAATGACCTGTGACAAAAAGCACTATTAGAACAAAAGGTAATTACTTAGGGATAAGTGGAACAGCTAACATACTCCACAAATGTCCCATGATGCATTAATAACTACAGATCTCTACTCCACGAACTATCCAATAAAAAAAAAGAAGTAATTTTCAAGACAGAACAATGTTGTTAAATGGCGATGCCATGGTCGCCATGGCGGATTGGCAACCACTATAAGCAACTTGTGAAGGGAGGCCTGCTTTTGTGGCGCCATGGGCGTGTTTATTTGGCATGATTTGGCCTTTCGCCATTGATAACACTTGGGCAGACAGAAAAAGTAAAAAGAAACAATAACAATCAAGCCTTATCACAGTATGTGAGATCAGCTCCACGATCAATCAACATACTAGACTAGGCTCTATTGCAAATCATATTTTCAATAAAACACTTCAGAGCAAGGTAAACTAAATTGGTTCTTCCTCTATTTCTTTTACTAGGACCATCCTCCGTTTGATCCACTCAAACTACACAAGCCTCTATCGGTCTTCTCACATGAGACAGCAAAAACCAAGTCAGAAAAAAAAATCCAGAAATACGAGAATATCTCTATCTTGAACCCGTATAGAACACTACACAACTATGGTCAATAACAAAAGAATAGGACTGCATGTAAATTCACCAGAGTAATGAAGCGCCCGCGTTGCCCGTGCCGTTGAAAACCCCATGGATTCAAGTTCCTTGAGCAGCTTCTTGTCCACTTCGGGAACAACCATTTCTGCAGTTTAAAACATAAACCACAATCAGGCAAACATACAAACTAAAACTACATCACCATTAACCACTGAGCTTATAAACCATTTTAGGTTTAATTATTCGTTTGGTCCCTATACCTACACAATCTTTCCGTTTTAGTTCTTACACCTAAAACTACTACCCGTTTTAATCCTTACGCATACACTTTTTAATCAGTTTTAGTTCCTGGTATTCAAAAATCATAGGGATTAAAACAGATTAAAAAGTGTATGTGTAAGAACTAATTTGAGTTAAAAAGTGGGTGTATTGGAACTACAACGAATAATTCGAGGTATAGAGACTAAAATGTAAAGATCATGCAGGTATGATAACCAAACGAGTAATTACGCCCTTATTTTATAGCTTAACAATCATAGATTGGGAATATTAAATTTTAATTAACTAAACTCAAAAAAAAAATTACCTTCATTTTTGTCAGTGGATGCAGCAGCGGAAGGGTTTTCCGACGAAGCAGTTGCATCCACCTTCGGAGCCTCCAAACTAATCGGTTTGACGGCCTCGGAAGTCTTGTCAACGAACTCGGTGTGGCCGGTTCTTTTCGTGTGCAAATCACTCTCCTATGTTCGCGATCCAACCAACAGTAACAGATTCAGTTAATAATAATAATATATTAAAAAAAAAAGGAAACAATTAAGTGCGGTATTGAACCCTAAAATGAGAATCGGGAATTGTTGATCGGAGAGAGTGGGACTGACGGTTTTGGATCGGCAGGGTTTGGAGCAAACGGAGCAGATGAGGTTGAGAACCGGTTCGGTGGACTCGGAGAAGTTGGAGTGGGAAGTGAGTTCGGCGTGCTCTTGCGCTTCTTCTACGGTTCTCAACAGAGCACCGCAGTCACCGCACTTGAGAGAAACGCCTGCCATTGATTCTGATGCAGCAAACGCAATGCAAGTAACAAATTTCAACAATTGGATTTCTATTTTGACCAATCAGCAGCACCTACGACGACTGCTTGGGCTTGCTTTCTCCGGTAGAGTGGAGATGCAACAACGCCGCTAACAAATTATTATTTATTATTAATTTATCATTACTATTCTTCCTAAAAAATTATTTTTGACGTTAAATTAATATATATATATATATATATATATATATATTATTTTCAAAATTTAGATATCTTTCTAACAATATACGAGATAATATAATATAAACTGAACGATTTAATTTAATTTCCTATCTATTTTAATTTATTATGATTTTTAATTATAATATGATTTAAATATTATAAATTATAATTTTTAATTATATAAAACAAATATTTATTAATTATAAAAAATATTTATCATGTGCAAGACTAAAATACTAGTTATTCTAATTTAAAGAGAAAATTGATGTATTTATCGTCTACTTTTCCTTCTTAATTACCCTTGTGATTACTAACATTATTTCACAATTTAGTAACTTTTTTTTAATTTAATCCTACTGTTTTAATATATATATAATATAATTTTGGTTCACCTGTTAACCTTCCATCCAATATTTAATGGAAACATGCTAATATGTTTTCTTACTAGTAGGAAAAATAAAAGTCAAACTCTCAACATGTATATGAGGTGGGGACAAAATTCTCAATTTTGCAGAGGCAAAGAAGATGATGATCCATGTTTGTCAAGCTAGTCCGCATATGAGTTGCTTGCTCGATAAATATGTTGGAATAAAAGCTACCAATCATATGACATGTACTCTTTAATTTCGCAAATGAAAATCTCGTTGCAGATGAAAATAAATTAAATACCATCCTTGAGAAAGAGCTCAAGTGGGTTTCTTTAAAATCTGATACACACTTATTTCACCACCTATTTAATCCTTGAGAAAGACAATCAAAACCCTCATAACCATTTATCACCATTCTGAAAACCTCTCTTAACTTCCTTAACTAGTTTCTCTCAAGCCCTAGCCTTTATTTTTGGGGAAAAAAAATCTTAACACAACAGTGAGATAAATTTGGAGCTTAATTAGAGATCTTCAACAAGTGAGTATAACAACATCTTTTTTAAATTTTCATGGAATGAATTTATTGGATGTGATTTTATTCAGGGTTCTTGATGAGAAAATGTTGGAATTTTTGTGCAACCCAATTGTTGTGTTTCATTTAGTGATTTACTGGGGAATGCAATTTCCTCCAAGGTTTTCATAAGAATTTTGAGAATTTTAAGGTGAGTTTTTTGTATGTTGAAATCCAATTGTTGGTTGTTTTGTTTGATGAGAATTTTACCATCATAAGAATTGAGAATGTAATTTATAATTACTAAAGATTATATATTTTTGTTATTTTAAGGGTGAGTCGTTACCTTTTAGAAGAAAATATACATTAAATTCTTGAAATTAAATGAAGGATATTGTCATTCAAGATGAAATATTGATGACTTAAATATGTCTTTTGCACTTTAAAGTTAAGTCATTTTTTAGTCTTTAAAATTTAAAGTTGATTTTTTTAGTCATTGAAATTTATAAAATGTTATTTTTAGTTCTTTTGTATAGTATGAACCTAACATGAAATAAGAAATTTGTAATTTATGACAACTTTTGACCACCAAAATTTAATTTTTTATTTTATATTTTAAAATACATTTTTAGTGATAAAACTGTTATAATCAAGTCAATAAAAAAATAAAAACTCATAAAAAATTGCTTTAAATTTTTTATTAACTTTATTTTGACTCTTTCAAATCAATAAAAAATTATATTTAAAATATAAAATAAAAAATCAAATTATGACGGTAAAAAATGTCAAAAAACTTCCTTTAATTTTTGTTTGGCTTACACTTTACAGAAGGATAGAAAAAGTATTTTACGGATTCCAGGATTAAAAAAAGTAACTTCAAATTTAGAGAACTAAAAAGAAAATGATTCATATTTGAGTGACTAAAAATATATTTATACCTATATATCTAAATAAGATGAGTTACTACTATATAATTAGCTTTGTATCTAGGTGTCTAGAATTTCAATGGGTTTTGGAAGTTGTATCAGGGATGATGAAGGCAAATTTATCCAAGCTCGTACTGAGGTTAGAAATTTTCTTCCTACTGTTCACGAAGGATAAGCACTACCTCTTCTTCATGCGATAAAGTGGGCTAAAGAACTGGATTTCAATAAAGTGGTTCTCGAAATAGATTGCCAGTGAGTAGTCTTGAGTATCAGTTGTAAGAAGATGGAGTTGAATGAGTTTGGTAACATCATCAATATTTGCAAAACGTTGCTAAGTTCTGAACTAGACTACAAAGTCTAGTGACTCACCAGTTGTCTAGGGGATCTAGAGATTTTGCCAGCCTTCAAGTGTTTCATATTTATCCTAATTGTATGATACTTTTCGTCAAACTGATGTTGACATCGTTATCATTGAAATACCGGCGATTTTATTTACAAATAGTAACAGTTAAAATCGCCACTATATATTTTTCTTATTTTAAAAAAACATGAAAATATTTTTCGAAACGGGCAACCCACCACTGCGCAACCCAACCACTACGACCCATCGCTGCCACCCCAATCGCCACTAACCACCACCCTTCACTAGAATCTGAACTTGTCCCACAACCGCAAACCACCTTGCGCGACCCACAACCACTACCACCATACACAAAGCCACCAACCAGCCATACACGGAGCAAAGATGTGCAATGCAGCATGACACCGGAGAGGCTTAATATGCACCATAAAAATCGTGAGATTTGGCGGTGGTTGTGGTCGGGGTTGAGATCTTGCTGCACATCGCTCCGTCGATGGTGAACGCAAATGGAGTGGCATCGCCGTAGTTTGTAGTTGAGGGGGAGGACATCACAGGGTGCGGGCGGAGGAGAGAGGAGTCGAAGTGCCGATATTTTTTCAGTGGTTTTTTTCTTTAAAAATAAAATAGTGACAGTTTTTAGCCACCACTATTTGTAAATAAAATCATCAATATTTTAATGATAACAACATCAACATCAATTTGCTTGAAAACAATCAAATTGACGTATTTTTAAGAATTTGAGAATCTAATTAGAACTTAAATTTTTTTGGAAATCAAATTGATAATTAAGTTTTTTTTTAAAAAAAGAAAGTATGTTTAACAACAATATATTTAAGAGTATAATGCTGAAATTTTTCATAATCACTTCTGGGATTCGGTTTCCCTACAGTTGCATAAAATCCATTTCCTCACTTTTGTGATACTAGAAAAATCCAAATACGCGAGGGACCAAGCAGCAAATGTACAAAGGCAAAAAAAGTACCGCGCACGTTTCCCACGTGTCCACTATTTCGCGGCATAATAAAAAAAACCTAACATTCGCAACATTCATTATCGAGGACCAAGACGCGATTTTCCTTCTCTCCCGTCATTTTCCCGAGAAAATCAGAAGAGGGGTGGATGATGAGAGGTTGAGACGCTGATCACTCACTCGAAGACGATGGTGAGTTCGATCCGCGATGGAACCAAGCCAGATTCTATCATTGCGGACCACCACAACTGATCCTGATCATGTGAAGGTCATTCAGTGGGACGACTTCCAGCACGATCTTGCAAGGTTGGCCAGTCTCTCTTCCGCGCTCCACGAAGCCAACGAGAAGAAGCGGAATCTTCAGTACAAGCTCGAGCCCCTAATTCAGGTAGGGTTTTAGTTTTCGTTTTGGTTTTAGGTTTAGCCATTGCTAAATGCCGAAACCGGGTTTATGATGACGATGTTATCCTGCGTTTCTTCAATTACGGAAATTGTGTTTGCGATTTTGACGGGTTTACTGTAATGAATGAAAAGTTAAATGGAAATGAAGTTGGAATTTAGTGGCTGGAGGGAAAGCGCGTTTGGTCTCGTGGAGAATGCGAGCTTCAGTGGGGAATGGAATCGCGTTCTGTGTTTGATTACGAAAATTCTTGGCGGAAGGAAATAGAATTGGGGAAGGGAGACGAATGTAATTGCATTTATTTATCAAGATAATGAATTAGATAGCGAGCTGTTTATTTATTTTTTGTTTATTACTACTTACTCGTTGCCTGTTTGCGAATTAGGGTTCACCTTATAAGCGAATACATCGGTTTATGCCTATGCTGTTTTATTACGATTTTGTTTTCGCATTGTGGTTTTTAAGTTGGTGAGCAAGAGACTTCAAATCTCGATCACTGTTTAGTGGGGTTGAAGTTTATTATGGTTGGACTGGATGATCTCTTATCTCTCTCTCTCTTTGTTCTTGGTAATAGTAAGCGTATGTTTGGAAATCCGTTGGTGGGGTGCTGTGCATAAGTTGGTGGAAGGAACCCGTTCATATCTTTTGGGTTGAACATACTTTTGGAGTGTTTGGAATGTGTTTCCAAACATAGTGGAAGTTAAGGGGGAGGGAATGGTTCCAGTTATTTTGGAAAAAAATAATCTCCCTATGTCAGCTTCCGCAGAGAACTTTTGAAAAAAAAAAGCTATTATTTTCTTGGAAAAAATTGGAACCAAACATGTGTGTAATTCCAAGGCCAAGGCACGCTAAAGGCCTTGATGATGATTTAAGGTGATTTTCATGCTTGAGTGTATGTTTGGGGCAGGGGGGGATAGGAGATTGACCTAAGCCTTACCATGGACTGTGGTGTTCAGGTTTTGGGCTGTGTGGTGTTTTAGTTCATTGCCGGGAGGCTTTAGTGTCCATCACTATGTAATGGGAAATTAGGGGATTGATTTTGTTGTATTTATCATAAACAAACTATTTATTTTCTTTTTGTACTACTTGTGGCCCATTTGGGCTCTCCTTATAAGCATATCCAATATATTAACCAACCTAGAAAACTCTTGGAAAGGCAACACCAGCAAAATCTGCCTTTAAGGCATTACAAAGAAAGTCAGAAATACATGATAAGTTGGTTTTGGATTGTGGTATTTAAGTTTATTATGGTTGGACCGGCTGATCTCTCATTTCTCCTTTTTGTATAAAGCCCCCGGGGGGGAGGGGTTTGGCATTACTTATTTTTGGAAAAATAATCTGTTTTTTGCCAGGTTTGATAACAAAGTGATTATTTTCTCAGAAAAAATGGGATCCTAATGTGTGTTAATTCCACTGCCAAGGCATGCTAAAGGCCTTAATGATGGTTTATAGTGATTTTTGCTCGCAGGTGTGTTTAGGGGAGAGGGAATTGCAATGGACTGTGGTGATCTTTTTGGTTTTGGACAGTGGTGTTTGAGTTCATTGCTGAGAGGCTTAAGGTCGATCACCATCTAATCGGAAATTGGGGGATTGAGTTCGTTGCGTTATATCTTAAATTAGAAGCAAACTATTTATTTTCTTATTTATTACTTGTGGCTCATTTTCCATTTAGGGTTTAAGCAGATCCTTCGGTTCACAACTAGGCTATTTTATTACTTTTTTGGTTTTGGATTGTAATGTTTAAGTTTCTAGCCGAGAGGGGCTTCAAATTCAATCTGTTTAGGAGGGTTGAGGTTTATTATGATTGGACTGGATGATCTTTCATCTCTCTTTTTGTTTTTGGTAATAGAAAGTTAAGGAGGGAGGAAATGTACATGTTTGTTCAGCTTGTTTTGGAAAAATAGTCTCTTTTTTGCTGGCTTCCATAAAGAACTTTTGATAACAGTGCAGTTATTTTCTCTGGAAAAATTGGGACCAAATGTGTATAATTCCAAGGGCAACACATTTTATTTATTTATTTATTTATTTTTTTGGGGGGGAGGGGGGCAGGGATTGAACCTAAGCCTTACAATGGACTGTGATCTTTTGGTTTTGGTTAGTGGTGTTTGAGTTCATTAGCGAGAGACTTTGAAGCACACATCACTATCTAATAGGGCTGAGGTGTATTTTGGTTGGACCAGTTGATCTCTTATTTCTCATTGTTTTGGGTAACAAAAAAAAGTTAAGTTGGGGGAGGGTATGAGGTACCTCATCCAAGGTTATCAAACTCGAGAGCTTACGTAAACTCGTGAGAGTTTCATAGACTCGACTTGTAGACTCAATTCATAGTCTCGTAAGAGTTCACTTCATATAAAAATAATAACAAAATATTTATAAATAACATACCAATTAAACATTTCAACAATATAAATTTCACAATACTTAAATAACCAAGTCTAGTAATGCATCACTACTAGATAATAACTTGCAGATGTTATAGTAGTGGTAGATCATTCTCATCGAAGGTTTGTGTTATTAGAGAACAAGGTTTGATGTTATTAAATGTGAGATTTTTTTTATTTGGAAACAACACACTAAATGAAGGTATGTTGAACACTAAACAAACAGAAAACAACCCAAAAGACTTATATTTTGGTTTAATTTTTTTAATTTGCTGACTCGTTAACTCGGTGTTAAACTCGAGAGTCTACCGAGTTTACTTAGAGTTTATAGAGTCTCCCAAGAGTCTACTAAAAAAAGAGTTTACCCACGAGTCAACTTGCAGAGGGTAAATGGACTCATAAACTTGTAAGAGTTAACGAGTTAACTCGAGAGTTTGATAACCATGACCTCATCTTTTTGTTTTCTTGGTTGGGGGGTGGGGGGTGGGGATTGGACCTAAGCCTTACAAACGTGGCTTTGATCCTTAGTAACTAAATCAAACTTTGTTGGCTTCATTTCTTTGTCAATAATTAGTTAATATGGATCTGCAATGCACTTGTTTCTGTTGGTAATTATGCTTTTAAATTTTACCTTTTGGCCTTGTCAGTTTTTTGTAACAGCCTTGTCAGTGGTAACTGGAAAGGTCAGTGGACAGAGATTGGAGAGTCATGTTAAGATGACGTGTGTTTTTCAGTTTGTTTCTTTACCTTTGATTACTTATGAACAAATATTATCTCTGACTAGGCACTTTCTTTTGTCCTAGTATAAATATTTATTATTTAATCTTCCTCTTTTATCAGAATAAGGAGAAAAAACTACATAACTTTGATAAATTATAGTATGAGGCATATTTACCTTTTTTGGGAAAGGATTTAAGAGAAATAATTTTCTGATGATCAAACTTATGATTTTAGTCTGATCATTTTGTGTTTTAAATTTTATCAGTGGATCTGAGTAGGTGTACAATCATTGGTGTGTCATGAATTTTTTCTGTTGCATAACTTGGATCTTGACTGGTAAATGTGTCCATTATGAGTAGATCCATGATCTCTGAACAAAGGGAAATGCTTGATTCCCAAATTCCAACTCAAAATAGCCTGCAAAGCGTAGTAGTCAGTCACTCTATAGAGGTGTTGTGGAGTGTCATGTCTATGGCCTGCTCCAAGGAAGCCTGTCATGTCGCAACTCACCGTTGTGCCTGGAGTGTCATGAATTGCGGCTGTGATTGCATCAAAGACGAAACCCCCTTTTTTGCCCCCTTGAACGATGTCATTTGGTGCTGTTTATGAGGGGCAATCTTGGGATTTTGCCCCCTCCCCCTCTTATATTTGATCAGAACACAAACTATTTCCCACTTTCACTCCTTTCTAAGGTTAAATTACACATTACTCTCATTAGTCTCTTCTCTCTTCAACGCAAACCATCTTACGCAGAGCTCTCAACTGCATTGCCAGCCAAACCGTAGCATTCTGTGGAGTTTCCAGCCAACCCACAACCTGTGGAACTCTGGCACACCATTCTGTGGTTTCTACTTGGTTCACATCCTTTGCAGTCTGTTCTGTTCACATCAAAGGGGGTGGTCTCTTCTCTCTTTGATGTAAACCATCTGACCCAAAGCTCTCAACTGCATTTCCAGCCAACTAACAATCTGTGGAACTCTCATTCTGTGGGTATATTTTTTTGGCGCGCGTGCACAGACATACACATTCTTTAATTTATAATTATATCAATAAATTTTGTAATAGTAGTCATCCCACTATCTGCTATCTTGCTGTGGCTGTTTTGGGGTTGGTTGCTCTGTGCCGTTATCTGGGATTGATAACTATGCTGCTAAGATTTTATTTTAGCACACCAGTTCAGTCTTGTCAGGGTATTGAGTGGTTTAGTTTTTGTTTACACCTTGGGATGCTTTTTTGCACTAATTGTTGGTTTTAGTTGGTTTTTTGTTTTCTTACTGGTCCCTTATTAATGAGCCCGCCTAACAGGTCAATGCTGAATCATTGGGTCGGTTGAATGAACTTGAGGAGATGCGTCAAAAATTGGAATCAAAGAAAATGGTGATGGAGAATATGTCTATACGTTCTAGGCTGGCTAAGGAGGAAGCTAGCAAGCAGGAGGAGCAGCTTAGTGGTGCAGTGCAATCACTTTTGGTGGCAGGGGGTGCTCTTTCTGTAACCAGCAGAAATCTCCAGGTGAGTTTATGTCATATTGTAGTTGGATTTTCATATAATATCTTTTTTTTCTTCTGGAAATAATAATTAAATGTAAAAAGTTCAGTAGTTCTAGGGGGAATGCATTGTTGTCTTATTGAAAAAATTGCTTCATTTTATTGATGTTGAAGTATGTGTTACAAATTGACATTTGGAGTATTGCTCTTTTTTGCTTTTGACTGATTTTTATTCAATTGAATAGAGTATATCTTCCTTAGTTCCACTTGTACCTGTCCTTCAGAAATGAACTTCTTGTTTTATTTCAAATGTCCTCATTTTTTAAAAGCTTTCTTTTCTCTATTAGTCCATGTAAGAAATGGTATTTGACGAATTTATTTAGCTGAATATAAATAAGTTATCATTATTTCTTGTTTTGGGGGAATGGGATTATTGTTTATATTTTACTGGTGTTTTTGTAGTAGCTAGAAAGCTGATGATGCTTTTATTATAGGAATCAAATAGATTACTGTCTGAAGAAAATGGTTATGTTCATCTGAGAAAATTGCAAAAGATGCTCAGGAAGAGGCAACAATACATGACATCTCAAATTTCAATGCTCTATCCTGTTAAGATCGTGGTTGGACCAGCACAAGAGCAAGAGCTTGAAGCATATCCTTTAGGTAGCCTGACAGGTAATGGTTAGATCAATAATAGTCTTTTTTGTATGTGGATAGTGTCCCTAAGGTAAAAAAATGGCTTAGGTCATGCAAAATACGAAACTTGCAATTTAAATAAGGCTTAAATATATTTTTAGTCCTCTAAATTTGGGTAATTGTTTTTTTAGTCCTTAAAAAATGTTTTTATTAGTCACTCAAATTTTCGAAAAGCTACTTTTAATCCCTCAATTTCTTTGCATTAATGGTGTCCCAATTTGTGGTGATTTCTCACTGCTAGAATTTTTTTAATTTAATTTCTTGAAAAATGATTTGTGGCAGTTTAAAATCGCTAGAATATGTAAAAAATCTTCACAATTCAACATCCATGTTTTTATTTTTCTTATTTAAAGTCACCAAAATATGTAAAAAGCAGCCACCAATCCATGAGTCAAATATTTTGGTGATTTCAAATCGCTAGAAATGGTTTTTTAAAAAAATAAATTAAAAATATTTATTTTGGCGGTTAAAAACTGCCACATTTGAAACCATAAACACAATGAACAAAGAGGAACTAAAAGTAGCTTTTCGAAAATTTGAGGGACTAATAAAAACAATGTTGTTTTTGAAGGACTAAAAACAATTACCCAAATATGAATGACTAATAACATATTTAAGCTTTTAAATAAACTAAGAAACTTGAGGTACTGGATGGTTCAATCGTTATCCCTTAATTTCTTACTGGCACCTTGGATATAGTTCTTCCGTAAGTTGGGCTCTTGTGTTGAAAGGGTGTCTTTCATTCTGTACTTCATCTGTCTGATGTGTGTGCCTCATGTCTTGTTCTTTCTTTTGATGCTTCTGCACTAGTTTTGGTTATTGACAACGGCCTTAAATTATAATTTTATAATTTAGTTTGGTACGGTAGATTTTGGTATGGTTGATCCTTTGGATGCTCTAGAAGACCATAGCTATTCATTGAATGTTAAGTATAGTTTATCTTCTGCTAATTTAAATGATCACAATTTTTTTTTTTTGCTAATATTCACTGCATTTCTAAGGGATACTTTGTCTGAATTTTATTGTAAAAGTTTAATTTATTTCATTACTCAGGGACTTCTGCTGGACTAAAACCAATTAATCAAGGATCCTTAACAATTCATGGTCTGCATTTGAATGTGCTATCTTTTCGGAAGATGAGCTTTTTCACTGATAAAAAGGAAATTCAAAATTCTGCTACAGCCCTAGGATATGTTGCACATGTAAGTATTAGAACCTACCTGGCCCTTTTTTGCCTCAGAACTGTTCATTTTATTCTATCTTATGCCTTTTGTGATCCATTTGCAAAATATGTGATGTACAGCTTCTAAATTGTCATATGCATATTTGGTTTAAATACCTTTTCCATCCTTACTAATATAGTGGTTTCTAAATTGTCATATACAGATCATGGTTTAAATACATTTTTTTATGATCTTTATAATGTCCAAACCTTCTGTTTTTTGGTCTTCTGTTACAAAAACACTTTCATGACTAATGGGAAGAACCAAAACTAAAAGGTTTGAATGTTAACAAATTAGAAACATAAAATTACTGGGATTAAAAGCGAAAACTAGTATATTTGCAGTGACGAAGAATGTATTTAAAGCCTTCATATTTTGACATGTCTTGTATATGCAAACTTAATTGCCAATGCTTTTTCGTATCATATACCAAACTTCTGTGTTCCAGCTGCAGCATTTCTTGTTGTAGCTCATGTGGATGATCGTTGAGCTAATAATTATTGAAATGTCTCCCTTTTCGAAAATTTATTTATTTATTGAAATGTTCTTTACTAGACTGATTTTCTCGCAGGCTGTTTCACTTATAGCCTCATACTTGCAAGTTCCTTTGCGATATCCTTTACGGTTGGGTACTTCTCATTCATATATTATTGATAATGCACCTTCAACTGAGCTAACATCTTCTGAAGCTTCATCAAATGCAAACATAAATGCCAAACATGTGGAATTCCCTCTTTTTTTAGAAGGTCAAGACACCACAAGAGCAGCTTATGCTGTTTTCTTACTAAATAAGGTATATATTTCTATTTATTTTTGCTTTGTAGTTACTCTCAATCTTTGAGTTTAAGTGCTCTGTTTGAACTAAGGCAAAACATAACAGGGATAGTCTTATCTTGTTCATTATCTCCTTCAGAATTCCTGAGAAAACAATTTAGTGCATTTTTTCGCTGACACTTTCTGCCCCTTATCATTTGTCTAATTTATTTGTTTGGATCATGGACTTTTTATATTCGTTGACGACTTTATACATTACCATATTTTGCAAGATTGCCGGATCTGTGTTTTGCTCTTGCTTGGTTAGCAGTTTACTTCCCATTTGTTTCACGTAATTAGCTTTCTGGCTATGATTTTTGTGTTGCTTTTTGTAAGAGAAAGTATTCTACTTTTTTGGGACTCTGCTCAAAATTTCCAACATGTTGGTTGATTAAGAAACTATTTTGGCCTTGCTTGTGCTTTTCTCTGTAATGAAGAGAGACTGAATTGGCAGATTTCCATTTTACTATGAGAATAAAGCCTACTACTGTATTTCCATTGTGCTAACTGGAAGTGAGGATGGGTCCTCCGCCAGAATTAGTTTTTTTTTTTTCTTTTTTCTTTCTATTTTTTGTTTTCCCAACTCTTTGTTTGAAATTTGACTTTTCTAAAGTGAGCAATTCACTTTAGAGAGCAGAGTAACAAATCTCAGTTGTCAATGAGAAAATTAAGAGTCAATATCACGTGCACATGCATAACCAATTGTGAATGTATTGGAATATTGACCGTTGCTTTTTATTTTTATTTTTATTTTTAATCAACAGCTGAGATTACTTACTCTAGAGGAGCCAAATGCCTTTGTTCGCTTCATGGCATGAAAGATTAGAAGTTTGTTTGAGTTATGCTTACATTAGATGCTTTAATTCTAAGAAACATCTCATGTTTTTTTCCAAAGATTTCCTCCTACCAAAAAACAAAACTATGATTGTTCTGCAGTTGAATTTCCATTGTCAAGAAATCATCACCATTAAAAATGCATTACATACACTGAAAAATAAAATAAGTTGCACCTTACAACATTTTAGACCATTTGATTTTAACTGCAGGACCCTGCAGTTTACAAACAACTGCAGGTGATCCTGTTCCCTAAATTGAGTAGCAAGATTAGCATTTACTATATTGACAGGCTGTTGGTTTTGCATTGGTGTTGGCTGGCAGGTTGGCTTAGACTTTTAATTCTGTATTATATCTCAAATATGGTCTCCCATACTTGTTAGTGCCTTTTTTTTGTCATTAATTTTTTCTTGAAGTGTGGTTGTCTGAACGATATTTGATATATATTGTACTGTGTACACATTATCCGTCGTGATTAACCTTGACTTACAGCTCCTTTCCCTCGTTCTTTCTGATTGTAGGATTTAGAACAGCTTTTGAATTTCATTGATGCCAAGAGTTTGGGACCACGCCATGTATTGGCTAATTTGAGGGAGCTTTTAAGAACTATCCTGTCTTCAGCTTTTATAGACAACTTGATCTAGTAGTATTTTTCTCTACTGTAACTTCCTTGTAAATTGATTTTTTTTTTTTTAATTCTTGTCCGGGTGCAATTTTTTTGGTGCACCTTGCATTTTAGCATTGTGATCAAAATGGAGTCAAACTTTATATAATGGATTTGGTATTCTTTGAAAAAAGAGAGTATACACTGTCGAAAATATATTGTTCTTTGAGAAGAACATAAATGCCATAAATTCCTGCAAGGATATTATGTATAAGGCAACTTTTGGAGAAATACATACATTTTGCGAAATCAAGGATGAAATCCCTCTTCGGATGGGAAACGGTGATGAAGGATTTATCAAATTTTGTTGATTTTAGTACGCGATGTGATTAGTTTATTTGATTTTTTTTTCTTTTTCAGTTTCTTGATTGATTTTGTATATAATATTTGTGTGTGTATGTCAAAAGGCTTTTCTGGAATGTGCTGCACATAGAAATTGATTTCCTGGAATCTGTGCCTTTGTTGTAAGTTTCCAACTAATAATGTTTTAGGGTCTTTGGACTGTTGGTGGGAGGGTTTAAAAGTATGTTGGAGAGTATAATTTGGAGTCATGTTTGGTTATTCTCTAAAAATATATTTGAGATTAAAAATTTTGCTTGGAAAGAAACAAGACTTTAGATATTTTTGTTAACTTAGTTTGCAAACTTAAAGTTGACCCTGTTTGTAAATTTTAATCTACACTTAAACAATTCATCTCCCTCTATGGGTGCTATTCAAGCTAAAATCAGAAGATAGGAGAAAGGCTGTCAATATTTTGTTTTAGTTTTCTTAAAATTTAAACACAATGGTAAGTGAATAATAATGTAAAAAATCTAAAGTTTTGCTTTTAACTAAATTTACACGGTAATACTTTTACTATACTTCTAATTTAAATAGAAACCCAAAAGTTTTCCGTTTTCTTCTTTCTTATAAAAAAAAAGGTAGAAGAAATTGGGCCAAGGACGCATTGTTTTTTTAAATTTAGCATTTGCGGGTAAATTATAAATTAATCCACTTCTGAATTGAAAATTTTAACATCTGTTACGATTTTATATATATTTTTTACATTAAAATCATTTTACGACTTTTTAATTACGACTATAAAGTCGTAAGATTTTTTTTTATGACTTTAAAGTTGTAAAGTGAATTTATTTTTTATTAAAGTTGTAAATTAATCTATGACTTCAATTTTTTAAAATTGTAAATAATTTTTTAGTTTAATTATTTAATGAATTAATGTATGGTTTATTTTTTTTAGTTTATTTAATGTTTTTTATATGTTTTTAAATATTTTTTACTGATGTTAAAAATTATTATTTATTTTTGTAAATTAAAAAAATAATGTAAAAGATCTAAATTTAAATAAAAATATTAAAATGCACTACATATTTGTTAAAAAAATATTAAAATATTATGTTACTAATATTAACAAATAATATTAACTTATAATTTATCAAATAATATTAATTTTTTTAAAAAAATTAACTAATTTTTAAAATTTAAGTAAATTAATAATTCGGTACAATAGTATTAAAGATAACATAATAGATTCATATAAAATGAATAATACAAATTAAAAAGAAACACAAAATTAAAAGTTAATTTTTTTTTTAAAAAATTAATATTATTTGATAAGTTATAAGTTAATATTATTTATTAATATTAGTAACAAAATATTTTAATATTTTTGTTAAATGAATATGTAGTACATTTTAATATTTTTATTTAAATTTAAGTTTTTTGCATTATTTTTTTAATTTACAAAATAGATAATAATCCTTAACAATAGTAAAATATAGAAAATATTAAATATAAAAGTTATAATAAATAAAAAAATATACCAAAAATATATAAATTATTAGCCTATCAAAAATACATAAAAAATTATATTAAATAAAACAATATACCAAAAATTAAGAAAATATTAAATAAAACCACATTAAAAAATATAAAAAATATTAAATATAAAAAATATATTAAATAAAAAATATACAAAAAATATTAAATTAAATCATATAAAAAATATAGAAAATATTAAATAAAAATAAAAAATAAATCGTACATTAATTCATTAAATAATTAAAATAAAAAATTACTTACAATTTTAAAAAAATTAAAACCATAAACTAATTTACGACTTCAATAAAAAAAATTCTTTATGACGTTAAAATCATAGAAAAAACTTTTATGACTCTAAAGTCATAATTAAAAAAATAATTAAAATTGTAAAATATTTTATGACTTCAATGTAAAAAAAATATGAAGGGATAACTTATAGTAATAGATGTTATAATTTATATCACAATGAATATTAATTTAAAATTTAACCCTAATGGTAAAAAAAATTTTAAAAATTATCCCCTCATGGTACTTTGGCCAAGAAATTGAGAGAGCTTATAATTAATGAGAGGTCAGTTTCAGCACTACATTTAATTAGTAGGCTTGTAGCTTGTTGCATCAGAAATCTAAAGATGGAAAGCTATCATGCTGTCATAAAGAGAATCAATTTCCTCTGCAGCAATATATTGTCACCACCTTATGAAAAGCAAGAGCAGTAGTAAAATTGGATATCAAACATCAATTTGAAAATTTACACAGCAGAGTTTTAGTACATGGAGAGAATCTGAATCACCTATTTCTGGGAACTAGGAGCTTTGAAAAATTGCAGCCTTTGCTAAATAGTACTACTATCTTTTGATTATTTTCCCAATTCATTTTAAAATTCTGAAAGACAAAAACTGCCTGAAGAAGTTAATAAATTAATTGATCTTAACTAAATATCACTTCTCTCCCTCTCCCTCTCCCTCTCCCTCCACCTTTTCTTGAAAGCCTTTATCTCAGCTTCAAACTTCTCTCTCTTTTCTATTATTTCCTTTACTCCGCTATTTCCAGGTGAGTTTTTTTTTTTCTTTTCATTTTTGTGATTTTTCCAATTTTTATGCCAGGTTCATCGCTTGATTAGCTTTTTACTCAGTTGAAATAGTTTGCTGATAGCTCTTTTGAAGAGCTCAATATCGCGTATTTATATGTGCGGATTGCAATGTTTAGTGAATAAATTTGAAGTTCTACCTTGAAAATACATACTACTTGTTTTCTAAGCATATGAATAATCGGTTTTTTTTTTGTGACTTGTTGGTAATTGAAACTCAGCACTACTCAAGGAACCTCTCTGTCATTAACGAGAAATTTATTTAGGTAGTCTGCAAGTATATAATCTCAACCATTTTTTTATGGTAGTAGTAAGTACTAAGAATTTTCAATTTATAAGAAAATAATTAATAACATTTAAGACCAAAAAAATATATATGTCTTATAAAAATTAATAGGGATCATAATAATTCTCGTGCCCTAATAATTTATCGTACTTAACCCCTTTTAGAAAACTGAAACAAATACTACAACGTACAGGCACAATCATAAAATGGTTTCAGCTTTCATTTGAAACCAAAAAGTTCTTGTGCTCACTTCTCTGTCCTTTTGGTGGGTTTGTTTTTTCTCTTTATTCTTCCGCACCTTTCTCTTCCTTTCTGATCAAAGAATAAAATTAAGAAAATGCATGTAGCCCTCTTCAACTTAGTATGGTTTTGGAGGCTTTGTTTCACATTCTGACAGAAAAACAGTTTTTTTTCCCCTACCCATCTCAATAGTTATTGTGTGATTTTTAAATGCTATTTGGTAATGAGACCTTAGTTTTTGGTCTTTATAGTTCTAATATAATTAAAAAAAGTTGTTTTATTCTTCAATATTGAGAAAGAAACTCATGGTTGCTGGAATTTTTTTGTTTTACATTTAGGTTGGTGAAATCATACATCTCTCCCCTTTGTGTGTGCAGAAGAAGAAGAATATGGCTACCAATGGTCCACTTAAGAGAAAATCTCCACCAGATGATGAGTCTGTCAACTTAAAAATCAAACTTCAGGTGTATGCATGACTCTTTCCACAATATTCCTTTTTTTTTTCGTAATAATTTTTTAGCAGAGTCTGCACATATATACATAAACAGAGTGCACCTATCTTCTATAAATATGTATTGGCCTGTTGTTGTAGACCTGTAATGTCTATAAAGATATTGATTGTCATATTGAACAAAAGTTATATATTCGTGAATCAAATCATTATTACATGATAGAGGACTAAAATCATGCAATTACAACACCTGAGGTTATAATCGTACATTGTTATACTGAAAGACCCAAAATGGAATTTGAATACAACATTTGAGTTCTCACCTTAACTTTTCTTCATTGAACCATAGGATGGGCGTAATTTGTTCTTCAAGGTGAACCGGGATATGAAGTTAATTAATGTATTCAAAGAGTTCTGTGATCGACAGAAGTTGGATTACGAGACCCTGAAGTTCATTTATGACGGTTTTAACATTAAGGGGAAACATACAGCAAAAATGGTTAGTTTCTTTCATAAGAAGTCACAAAGTTCTTAGTGTTCATATTTTCTAATATCTCATAATTGAGAAATGTTAATAATATATAATGGACGATTTAATGGGAGAAACACTAGTTGAATGTCAAATAAAAATCCTAAATACCTTTTGATTAAAAGAGAAAAAAAAAACAGTTTTCTTAAATGACTAGCTCCATATATAACCATACTACTACAGTTTGTAATCATCAATAGGGCTGGGTATGAGAGGTTATTTCAACCTATTTCCCTTTGTTGTTGTGCATCTACTGTTAGTGTAGAAGTAATATTTACTACTATGGAAGAAGATTATGATAAAATATGTATTTTCTTGGGAATGAAAAAAAAATTGATCTACAAAATAAATAGGATAATTCTAAAGTTTTTTGTGTAATTTAATTTTTAATTAAGGCAATTCTCATAAAAAATATAGATAATTCGTCAGTTCTGTGTGCAATTTGTATTCCATTCAAATTATTTTCAATAGGAATCAAGGGAATAAATGCCTTGTTCTTTTAGATATAGTCCTTTTTTTTTCTTTCATACAACTAACCTATAGTTTAATTTTTTATATTATTGTAACTTGATATTCCAGCTTAATATGGAAGATGATGCTGAGATCGTGGCCATAAGACCCCAAATTGGAGGTGGTGCTGCGGCACTTTGACTCTTAAAAGCATTAGCTAGGAAATGGTTGTTGTACTGCTTAGAGTTTGTTAATTTGCTTAACTGACATGGTACATTATATTATCAGAAAAAGTACGCACTTTAACTCTTTGTATATCAAGTTTATATGTTAAACTTGAGTAGTATTAGTAACTAATGTACTGAACAAAATTGAAGACTAAGGACTAAGGAGAGTGTTTTTAGTATTATCATTTTATCAGTTTCGTGACTCTATTTTTTTTTTTTTTGTCTAAACATGCTCTGCCAAACACACCATTAAATCCATCGGAAACCCATAAGCCACATCACCAAACCAAAAACGTTCTAAATTTCAAATCTAGGTTGAAAGTGTTTATTTCTCTCCAAATCAGGTCATTCCAGTTATGAAAACTTTATCAGTGGGACCCATGATTTTTTTTTTTAATATTTATCTCCTGTTCGACGCTACCAAAACCGTGCACGTTTCCCAGAATCATCTCAACTCATTGCTCTTCTTTGCCCCTTTGGCGGTACCAAACTGACCCTTAGGTTTGAATAATAAATAATAACAAATGTTATTAAGTATTTTTAAGACATTGATTAAAAGATTAAAAAAATATATTTTTATTATGATGTGTAAAATATACTGTTCATAATTTTTTACTTAAAAACACTGGTTAATGATATCCATCAATAATTGAAGTGTAGATATATAGTGCAATGGAATGATGTCACATGAATATGAACAAGGAATAATGAAGGTGGGTGGGGGAAGAGAAATGGACATGGCATGCATGTGGGTGTATAGCACAAGCTAAGTTGCCAAAAACACTCAAGGAATTAATGGATATGGTGTGGACCGTAGGTACTGTAAAATTATGCATAAAAATAGAACAAGGAGAGTATTTCAAGGGCTGATCGAATAGTTTTCTGTTTTGTTTCTTTTCTCTTTCACAATTCAGCAGCACATAGGCATATATAAGATGAATGACTCTTAAACTACAAGAAGTTACAATTAGATAAAGAGTCACAAGGCACAGCAATAATTGACTATATTGGACAGCACATTACTCATACAACAAAAGCTATGTAAAAATCACAGTACATTTGTTTTATTTTGAATTCCCATCGCATCTTCTGAATGTAAACGAATTTTGCTTCTAATTTATTTTACATTTTACACTGTAAAATACTTCTAATTTAAATAGAACCTCAAAAGTTTGCTTTCTTATTATATTTTGATTTATTTATACCATTTTCTTCTTTTGTATGAAAATGCAATCTGTTAAAGAAATTGAGGACGCTTTTAATTAATCACAGGACAATTTCAAGTATAGACTTGTTGCATTAGAAATAATAGAAAGAATGACAACGTTGAAAGCTATCATGCTCTTTCACAAAGAGAATCAATTCCTTCTGCAGTAAGAATAGCTGAACACAGATTTGAAAATGGGCACAACAAAATATCTTTCTTTCTTATAAATATAAAAATATTTAAAATTTATTATGTAAAATTTTTAGTATATTTTTTATTTTTGTAAAATTAAAATATATTGTTTTTCCTGAAACAATAAACATACTTGCATTTTTTTACATCGATTACCTGATATAAAAAAATGTCACATGTATATACTTAAAAAGTCATGATACATCTTAATTTTATATGAGAATAAAAAGCACACTTTAATTTTTTTTTTAAATAATTTCAAACATTTTTATATTTGAGAGAAAAAACATATTTAACCCAATTTGAAAATATGAAAATCTACATCACTCATGTAACTTTTGTCATTAACACCTTTTAGGAAACTGAAAAAACAAACACTAGGAGTTACAACCACAACCAGATCTAGCTTCAAGGTTTTTAACTTTCCAGAACTGGTGTGATTTTCTCCTCTTCCTTTGTCACCAATTCAAGAATAAAATAAATTTCATGAACCCCTCTTCAACTTATTAGTGTGGTTTTGTTTGAATTGATGTTTTATTTTCCCACTCATCTAAAATGTTTTGTGCAATTTTCAATTGCATGTGTTGAAGAACATGGCTACATCCAGATGATGAGGCTAATGATAATATCCAAATCAATTTTTCAATCATAGATCAGGCGTATGCATTACTCTTTCTACAATAGTCCTTTATTTTCTGCTTTTTCTTTGCCCCCCTTGATTATATTCTAAGATTCAAAATGATAACAAGTATAAAATTACCTTTTTCTTTATCTTATTAAAGTATCAATAGAAAAATTACCTGTCTGATTTTGTATCCTTTTTTGCATTATATAGAACCGTACGTTCGTGCCTAAAATTTGTATATCAATAGTTCGATATACAACATATGTTAGGATGGGCGTTTTCATATTTCTAATATCACACGATTTGTTTTGCTTCTTTATTTAGTTGAGAGTTAAAATTATGGCTGAGTTCTTCAATTTTTTAAAAATTAAATAAGTGTTTTGTATATAAATATTTTTTTTAAAAAAATAAATAAGATTTGCTTCTTAAAAAAACAAAAACTGTTTATTATACAATCCTTTATTTCTTAACCGATCAAATACATCCTAATTTTCTAAAGTCAAAACCGCCACAAAAACAATAATTTATGGCTATTTTACTAACTCTAAGAACTTAATTAAAATAAAATAGATCGGGAACATCCTCATGTATTAAATCTTAAAATTTGTGATTGAATAAATATTACATGCACTATTTACTCATTTTTAATGTATGAAATATTTAAATTTAGGGATTAAATTAAGAACCAAAGTAATCAAGTTAAGAATAATTGGAGAGTTGCTAGTTCATCCATGTGATCAAACCTCGCATGGCCATGTTGATGTTACCAATGCAATGCGCTTCGCTGTTCATGTTTCCCATCACGATTGAGAAACCCTAACCCCAATCCCCCCGACCAAAATGGTGAAGAAGAAGGTCCCCGATTGGCTCAACAGCTCTCTCTGGTCCTCATCATCGCCGTCGTCCCCTCCCTCATCCGCTGTCGCCAGCCCCTTCGAACAGCCACCTCCACCTCCACCGCGTCCTCCATCCCCCGCCGTCGTCACCCCCTCCGAGCCGCCGCCGCGTCCTCCGTCGCCTCCCGCAGTCCACGATCCTCTGCCGACGCAGAGAATCGATGATTCGCCGAGGGAAGATCACGGCGACGGCTTTCGTTCCGCGCACGACGTGTCTCGCCAGGCTCAATTGCTGGCCGAGGTTCCCTCTCTCCGCCTTCGCCTGCTTCTGTATAACGACATTGAAGTTTCGTTGATTAGTGAGTTTAGTAACAGTGTTGATTTTGTGATGATTCAGTTGTCAAAGAAGGTGGTGGATATGAGCGAGTTGCGGAGCCTCGCGTGTCAAGGTATACCTGATGCTGCTGGGATACGTTCTACTGCGTGGAAGGTTAGGTTTCTTTTTCATTCTTTCTTTTCCCTACATTTTAGTCGTTTTTTTTAAGGAGTTTAATTTTCCTGCACAATTACTCTAGAGATTTTTACATTATCAACAGATGAAAAATCATGTCAAATATGACTTTTAATATAGTAAGTCTATAAACTTACCATTTATGACAATTTGCGATTGCATTGTAGATTCATACTCAAGAGTGTATTTTAGTTGATATAGTGTCAGTGCATTCTAATTAATTTTTTATTGTCTTCTTTTTTGGTGTGTGTGATGAAATTGATACTATAGTTAAATCCAGCTTAAGTGATTGTTTGGCATGGATAGGAATGCAGTGACGCTTGAATGGATATTTAAATAAAGAAAGAAAAGGAATAGAAATTTAGTTTCTGATATTTTTAGGTGAATTAAATTTATTTAGGAAAAATGGAGCAAGGATTTCTGCACTAGGGATGTGCATTCCAAATCATCTAACCAAATATGCAAGTGGCTTATTCCCATTCCATTCCAACCAAACAGGTTGTGTGTTCATAAGTCTAAGTAAGGATATGGTTTGGTTGCTATTGGTTAGTCAAGAGTGTTTTCCTTTATTGACGGAAAGATGGAAGTGAAATCATGGAATGCTGTTGCAATTTATGCTTTTTGATACTTGCAGCTTTTGCTTGGATATCTTCCACCAGATCGAGGGCTTTGGTCAGCTGAATTAGCCAAGAAGCGGTCACAGTACAAACAATTCAAAGAGGAGATTTTCATGAATCCTGTAAGTTAGTTGGTTAGGGAACTTTGATGCCTTAGTGTCATCATCTCATTATTTTTGTTAAACTTTTGTTTTGTTTGGGTGGGTGGGGGGGTGAAGCTGTAAAGATGCCTTAATTGTCATAAGATTGTATGATAAATAACTGAAAACTACCAGTGGTTGAGCTAGAGCTTTAGAATGAAGTAGCATTTCTTTGCACATTATCACTGATTCTTGTGACAGACTATGGTTTGTAGAAGAGAGATAATTCTAAGGAATATGTCGTCACATTAATTATTTGAATTTAATTGTAGTTTACTTGGTTCTTTCTGTCACAAACTCACAATGATAGGGTGAATGCGTGTCAATGTGGAATTGATAGGGTGTATGTGTGTACAAGAGGAATTTTGTGGAATTAGTGATTGCTAATGCATATTCTATTCTATTTGCTTTATCTATTTGGCTCTCTGAATGTTTCTGTGGCTAGCTAGTCAGAAATCACAAGGAAGATGTTCAACTCGACAAATTGTGATACTGGTGATGCCAACTGTGCGAGGGCGTTGCTCTCTAGATCCGAAATCACTCATGGGGAGCATCCTTTGAGTCTTGGGAAGACCAGCGTATGGAATCAGTTCTTCCAGGTAGACTGTAAAGTGCTCTAGTACTTACCATTTAAAGGAAAACTCATCCGATACCTTTCAGCTTAAAACTGTTGATGGTATTCTAGCATTGGTGTGAAAGTTTCAAAACACTCGAGGAATTATAGGATATGGTGGACCGTACTGTACGTACTGTAAAATTGTGCAGAGAAATAGAACAAGGAGAGTATTTTTGGGGCTGAATCCTCTTTCACATTTCAGTAGCACATATTTATAGATAGACAAGTGACTGTTAAATTACAAGAAGTTACAATGAGATAAAGAGTCACAATGTAAAGAGCCCCAGCAATTTTTTACTTTTATTGATATTAATGAACAACACAATACTCACACAACAAAAATTAAGTAAAAATTACAATGCATTTTGATAATGTTGCTTACTCCATCAATATTGTCTCACAATGCATCAGTTCGTGACACTTTTAATTTTACATGAACGGGTGATAACTGAAAACCATAATTCTTCATGAAACTTCCTTTACCAAAAAAATATGGATTGATCTCATATGGCTTATCTGTAATGACAATCATTTATTGTCTACAGTGAGATGCTTCTCTAAATTTTTAACTGTACAAGATTACCCTGTGATCTATTTGTTCCAAACTTCCAATAATGAAATGTCTTTATGAAATTGGGATAAGCAAATTTGTTACCACATGGTCTTGCTACTGTCAATATTTTAATCTTTAATGAACTCTTGTGTTCATTATTGTATCACAATTATATAAATCTCATGCTAATGCCCTATAATACTCTGTGCAAAGGCTGTTGTGAAGCAAATCTCCTTCTTTGCATTTTGTAGGATACAGAGATCATCGACCAAATTGACCGAGATGTAAAGCGCACTCATCCTGATATGCACTTTTTCTCTGGTGATTCCCAATTTGCAAAATCTAATCAGGTCCTTTATTTGTCTTGAAATTCATCCAAACTCCAAATTCAAGTCTTTTCTGCCATGAACCCTTTGATTTATTATTACTATTTTTCGCGGGGGGGCATTTTCAGGAGGCTTTGAAGAATATATTAATTATTTTTGCAAAGTTAAACCCAGGCGTACAATATGTGCAAGGAATGAATGAGATATTGGCTCCTCTATTCTATGTGTTAAAAAATGACCCAGATGAGGAAAATGCAGTGAGTATATGCTTTTAATCTTTTCATTGTTTGTCATATGATCTATCATTGGTTTGCATTATCAAACACCTGATTCTCTGTTATTCTCCTTGTTTGTAATTCATGCTCTGTTAACACCACTTGCCATAGTATGTTGATTTTAATTGTATGTGGTTTCTAAAGACTAATTGGTTCAAATTTCATTTGAAGAAGTACTTTTCCTTTGTTATTCTTCTCTGATCAGATGCACTATATCTGTATGCAAGTGTTTCAGTCTTTTACATTTTTTGTATGCATACATTCTAAAAAGTTCATGTTTCCTCTTTCATTTGGCTGATACTTTCCAGTGTATGCTTTAATAGAAGAAGGGGCTGCTAGAATGGGGAAAGGGAAGACAAATAAAAAATTCAGGTGTGACAAGTTAAAAAGTAATCATTGCTAACTTAGGGGAATTGGGACAAGAAATTTTACCAAATGTAATTCGGCATTGCCTTGTATACATAAAATAGAAAGTATGTGAAATAGTTAATATGACCATGGGAATGTTGATTTTGTTGTAAACAATTTGCTTAGGTGGCAATATGGTGGAATAATGTAGATTCATAATACTGTCATGTTTAATTGTATTATTGGTTGACTCTGCTCAACAGTTCCCTATTATTATTTGCAGGCCTCTGCTGAAGCAGATGCATTCTTTTGTTTTGTTGAGCTATTGAGTGGGTTTCGAGATAACTTTGTTCAACAACTCGACAATAGTGTTGTGGGAATCCGTTCAACCATTACGAGGTTGTCCCAGCTTTTGAGAGAACATGATGAAGAGCTGTGGCGTCATCTTGAGGTTACTTCTAAGGTAAGACAGTTTTAGTATATATTCTATCTTCTCACAGTTCCCTTTTTGTTTAAATTTGGAAATATTGTGAGAGGATAAGCATTTCTGTTAAAGTATTTTGATTCTTGATATTATAATTAGTTATTAATTATTTATTTGTACATTGCATGATTGCAATATCTACTGTTATGCTAGAATTGTGTATTGCTCTGTTATAAATTTGTTAAATAAGCTAAATAATAAATAAACAAGAAAGTGTGGCTCCTTCCTGCTTCATTATGACCTTCTCTATGTTAGAATTGTTATTTTGGCCACTGTTTTTCTGTCTGTTTATACTGTTTTATGTTTCTCAACTAGTTAAGTGACGGGCCTTTGACTAGTTATACTTTTTTTGCATGCACACCTGCTGGATGATTCAACCATGTATTTGCTTTTGGCTATTGAACAGTTTATCAGATTGCTCATATTTTCTGGTTCTGAATTTCAGGTCAATCCTCAATTCTATGCATTTAGGTGGATTACTCTCCTGCTGACTCAGGAATTCAATTTTGCCGACAGCCTTCACATTTGGGATACTCTTTTAAGCGATCCAGATGGTCCACAGGTACAAATGTACAATTCATATTTAACCTTGTACTATGATCGACTTGCATTTAGACTTGTGGTCCACTGCCTCTTGTATAAAAACAATATAAAGCTACTTTTACTTGACAAAAGAAAGAGGAGAGAATTTGGCTCTACATGAGTGTAGTATAGTTCAAGTGAGCACCATTAACGAGTAAATCAAGACAATTTTAAGTTTTTATCAACAATATATTTTGCTATTAGATTGCTTTTCCAAGTTGTTTTTTTCATAATGGTGATCTACTTTGCACTTAACTCTGCAGGAAACTCTTCTTCGGGTATGCTGTGCAATGCTTGTTCTCGTTCGTAAGCGCCTCCTTGCGGGTGATTTCACTTCTAATCTCAAGTTGCTGCAAAATTATCCCACCACAAACATTAGTCATTTGCTCTATGTTGCCAACAAGTTTCGTGTACAGTCAGTCTAAATGTGGCATTTTGCTCTTCTATCTCTAATTTCGCTTTCAAATTCAGTGCTTGTAAATGACTTTAAGTGTGAGACCCACAGCAGTGACGGTTTATTAATTTTTTTAATTTATAATTTGTACGTAATTTTTCTTGGGGGGAGGGGTCAATGTGAGCTTGGGCCTTGGTGAAGTACGCTCTTATAATAGCAGGAACTTATTTTATTTTTTTATTTTATACTCTAGGTATTTTTTTAACCTTACCACATTCAATTCTGTCCACTCTTGAATGAACAATTCATTGCTAAGACATTAGGTAAAGCTAGTTATCCATGTACTAGTATTATAAAGATATTTTTTAAATTTAAATAAAATGTAATGTATAAACAAAAATAAATTAAAGTGATAAGATTTTAAAATCGAAGACAAAATTGTAGAAATAAGTTATCAAAATCTTTCCACATCAATATTTGGAAAGGAAATATATATTTTGGTATAATGTATAAATATTTAAAATTTAAATTGAATAAATCGAAATCAAATTTAAGTAGTATTTTTTAAAATAAAAAATTTAAATGAATGATTTTTCGCATCAAAATGATAAAGTGATTAGTGTTTATAGTTTTAAGAATTAGAACGAGGTTTTATTCTAAAATTAATGTATTAAGTTATTTAAAAATATAAAAGTAATTAATAGTGAAATTGAGGATAATGTTGTAAAATTGTGCTGCATTTATAAATGTTCCATATCGATGAATAAGTATATTTTTGTAATTTGTGTTTGATTCAACTTATTTTAAAGGAACAATTTTTTTTTTCTATTTTAAAGAATCTTTTAAAAAATAATTATTTTTGTGAGAGATTCTGCATCGATAAATTATATAACTAAAATAAAATATATAAGAGATAGTTTTTATTTTACAAATTGATTTAGTAGGTTTGAGATATATTTCAAACCCAAATTTAAAATGCTATCAATGTCTACAACCTTCACACTTGATACGCCTAGGTTCTCAACATGAGGGAAAATGTTAGATATCTCACGTCAACTAATCATATAATAAAAAATAGTATATAAATGAAAATAATCCTTGCCATGTAAGTTAATTGGGTAAGATTGAATTAAACTTTGAATTTTAAAGAGTTTCATTGAAAATTATTGTCTCTAAACATGTTTTATAAGCAAATGATTCAATGATAGACATGAAATAATAAAGATGTTTATGAAAAACTAATTTATTTTGTAATTCAACACTTCTTTCATAACAAATTAAATTTTGATTTGAATGTAATTTTGGTTTTCCTAATCTTGGTTTTTTTTAAAAAAAAATTAGAGATATTTAATTTCATATTTTTTTAAATTCATAATTTTTGTCTTTATTTTTTTAAAATCCGTAATTTTAGTTATTCTATTTTAGAATAGATACATTTAGTGCTTCTCTTTCTAACATTTAGAGCTCCTCTTTCATAAAGTAATGTTAATTTTTATGTAAAAATATTGATGGCTAGAGATTAATATTAACTATAATATAAATTAAAACATGTTATTAAATTTGGGTCACATCAAATTAATATTTTATCAATTAAAATTTTTCAAATTTGATGAAAAAATTAAAATTACATATTTTATAAAATTAAAGAATTAAATATTTCTATTTTAAATAGAAGACTAAAATTACATATTTTAAAAAAAACATGAGAATTAAATGGGAACTAAATGTATTTATTTTAAGCCAAAAACTAAAATTACAGATTTTAAAAAATAAAATAAAGAAATCACAATTACATTTAACTCTTAACTGTTTTATTAAATTTAAAAGATTAAGCTTATAAGACACAAACAAAAAGAGAAGATAATAAAAATGTTAGGGAAGGTGTACATGAACATCATTGTTGTTTTCTGTGTTGGGGTCAAAGGCACCGCACTGAAGCGAATCTGGTAAAGCAGAAAAGCGTAGTTGGTGAAATTCCTGGGATCCCCCACTGGACGGAGTTTTTGTTGCTTTTTCTTTCATTCATCTCTTACACTCTACGACTACTCTTCCATTCCCAAACGAAACGCAGCGTTTCTTCTGATCATGGTACGCTACGCCCTTATCAAGTAAACTCCGTTGTGTATAATTAATCACACCGTTTTTACGTTTCAGGCAAGCACGTTGCGGTTATACTTGACCTGCATTCGGAACACGCTCGAGGCCGCAATGTGCCTCCAGGTATCACTCCTTCTTCGTTTCTTTTGGCATCAACAAAATAATCACGTCTTCTGTTCTGTTCTGTTGTGTTTTTCTTCTTCGCTATGCTTCCAGAACTTTCCCTGCCAAGAAGTCGAAAGGCATAACAAGCCCGAGGTTGAACTCAAGTACGTTCTCTCCCCCTCTTTACTTCATTGCACATTTGCTCCATGTTACTGTTCTAAATCTAATTGATAATGGAAAACCAAAGACTGAAATAAAAATGTATTTTAATTCCACATTTAATACGACGATTCGCACCATGTTGTTCTTATAAAAAATCAAAAGTGATCGAGTTTGTGAACTTTGTTGGTTTATGTGCAGAACCAGCCCTGAACTCCTGCTCAATCCGGTAAGATCCATCTTAATTCATATCACCGTGTAGTAATTTCCACTTGGTTTATTAGTGCTGACTGATATGATTTAAGATTACGTGACTAGGTTTCTGAATTGCCAAAATGCTGTATGATATTTTCTTTTCTTTTCCTTCACAGTATGAAAAGAGAAGTTAGGGTGCCAGGTATTCCTTGTGGGCTGTGGCAAGTAGTTGATAGAACCTTTGGCCTTAGGCTAAAGAAAGTAGACAAGTCAAATCATAATTTATGGTTTGGTTTTTTATGTTAAGAATGAGACTGCTGTTCTATTTCTGTTTCTTAAAACCTCTTCCTTCTTCAAACTTCAAATTGGCCAGTATTTAGGATTTTGGAGTCTATCTTTTGCAAAATTTGTGATACTTCACTCCAAACTTCTGTTTGATAACCTTCTTTGCACTTGTGTTGTCTATTGACTTTGTTCGTTCCTTGGAATTTTTCTTCTTGGAATTCTAAGGTCCTTGTGACAACAAAGTTAGAAGACCTTGTAAATGCCTTTTCTTTATATCTTCTTCACATGCACCGATAGGTTGGAGAGGCTTAACTGTCTGTTTCTGCAGAGGTAATAGCTTGGGAAATTTGGTGCAGATAGCCTGCTCTTTGTTGGAAGGAGTGGATTTGTGCTTCAGCACTTGAGTTGATAGTGTTGTGATGAGCTGTTTTACTGATTCCAATTAGAAGAAAAGCTAGTAGTCACTGTCCAATATATTCTCTAAACACTAGTGTTTCTGGATTGAGTGGAGTGATGGACTTCAACAGATACCTTTATTCCACCATTTTCCTTGTGATGGAGGCTTCATGCAATTTATACTTAAGGCGGAATTATGATTTGTTTCCAAAGCAATTTTCATCTGAAAAGGGGAAAAATAACACAAAATGAGACTTGTCTAAAAACAAAGGAGAAAAATCACTGTAACATAAATGAATACTCGCAGTCAGAGAGGCCAGAGAGAGAGATCAACATAGAAGGTTGTTTAGTGGGGAGGATGTTGGATGAAATAATATATCATTAGAAAGACAGGATGCAAATGCTCCTAAAACTAAATGTTTTGTTTTTATTTTTTTGGGATAATAGTAGATATTAATTGAATGCAAAGACATGATGTACAGTTTTGGGGCGCTGAGCGGGGCTAGAGATCCTTTTTTATATGTAAAAAAAAAAAACAAAAAACAGAGAGATGAAAACATCAAGCAAAAGTGGCTGAAAATTTGTAAGAAGTGATGAAAACAAATATTTTAGATGTATGACTAGATTTAAGATAGCCCATATAATTTGTGGTTAAAATTTGAAATACGGCCTAGCATTCCATTGTACACAATGAGATTGATGTTTTATAGATAATGGACAAAATTGGAGGAAAAATTCTCTAAGCACAATCAGGGTAAGATCTGGTGACAAAAGCTGTTGCCTTATCATTGGGCTTCTACGATCTTTCTTTTTAAATGCAATGGAGGAAAATACCTTGGCTAGTTTTGATATTCAAATCATTTTCTTTAGTTTTGAAGATTAAGTAAAAAAACCATGAGTTTGCATGGTTAACATTCTTTTTGCTATTTTGGATAACACATATTTACTTATTGGAAAGGATGAGCAGAAAACAGGTTTTCTGCTGCACTAATATCAAGATTTCTGGGATCTACACTCTTCTATTATTTGGTTTTGCTATTATGTTCATCTGCAGCATAAATAGGAAATGAATGTAATTTCTGTATGTCTTCATTAGGATTAAGCTAACTATTATCATGGTTATTATGCATTAATGTCTTCTTTTAGTCTACCTTTCTAAAAGAGTATACTTCATTAGGATTAAGCAGACTCTTGTAGGTGGTAATTGTGTCTTAATAATTTCTTCTGTTACTCTACCTTCCTAAGGATCATTTTGCATCCATGCTTTATGGAAAAATGTGTGCAATTGTTTTTTCCAGGTTTTGATATGCCGAAATGAGGCCGAAAAATGCTTAATAGAAACATCTATCAATTCATTGCGGATAAGTCTCAAGGTAAATCTTTTTCTTTTTTGTGATACTAATGCTTTGTTAAAATGATCTAAAATTGAGTCTCTGTCCACGATGATGTAACAATTTCTTCCCCTAACCGGAGGCTATTAAATTTTTGGTGTTTTTTTAAGACATGAACTGTCCATTCAGGCTCAGGATATCTTTCATTAACTAAATGATTTTTCTTTATGCTTCTTCCTAAAATTATTACTTTTTATGAATACACCAAGGAGCACTTCGGGTTAGGAATATAATAATCGGATTTCGAAATCAAATAACGCCTCATCTATAAAAATTGAAATATTTTGAAAAAAAAAACGTTTTTTTTTTTCAAAATATTTCAAAAGGTACACAAAATAAATAGGACAATTCTGAAGCTTTTTGTGCAATTTAATTTCTGTTAATGTACTACATATCAACAATGTGTAAAGCTTCAGATTGATGTACTGTCCAGTCTGTACCTCTCTTGAATATTAAAACATGTTCTACTTAGTGTGTTGGAAATTTGGAATAACTAAATAGAAAATAGGTAGGTAGAGAAGGTGAGTAGAATTTGAAAATAATAAGAGAAAAAATAGTTTCACTGTGCTTGGTGGACCACTGATAAGGTGGCTGAATCTGAAGTTAAAATTAAATTCAGCTGGGATGACTGGAATTGATATGCAGGCACTAGGACTGTGCATTTAAACTTTGTGCAACTGGCACCTGTCCAAAAATTAATAAATTTCAATTTAATGCCTTTACTTTTAGGGTCAGGACTGATAATCTTAGAAATTCCAATTTGTGAGGTCCACATATATGATGAATTATGCAAAGTTGCAAATGAGTGTTATAGGGGTTTGCCAGAACAAGTTGTATGTATATATTCTATTATAAAGTTAGACTCCTTTATATCACATTACAGTTTAATTTTATCATCAATTTATCAAACTAATCTTTGAATGAGAGTTTGTTTTCAAGCATCAAATTCACATATAATTTGTCCCTAATTCGTTGTTTTAATTTTATTCTGTTTCATCCTGTGCAGGTGAAGCAGGCTGATGAACTTGAAAACATACTGACCAAAAAATTTCTAAGATTTCTGTCCATGAGAGCCGAGGCTTTCCAAGTCCTGAGGAGAAAGCCTGTTCAGGTTTAGCATTAATTTACATACTTCGATTTCTCTTAGTAACTTGTCTATGATCATTGATGTCATCCTGTTGCTTCTGTTGGCAGGGATATGACATTAGCTTCCTTATAACAAATTACCACTGTGAGGAGATGCAGAAGCACAAACTTATTGACTTTATTGTGCAATTTATGGAGGCAAGAATTTTGTTGACCCTATTACTTGGATTTGCATTTTATTTTGCAGCTTGTAGTAATTATCTAAATTAAGGATACTGTATGATCTATGGAGTGACTATGGAAAACATTAGCAAAGGTTCTATGGAATATGATTCTCCCAGGATAATTGATGCAAAGAAAAGCATAACTTGCAAAAATAAAATAAACTATAAAAAATAGAACAGCATTTTGATATTCTTTATTAGATATTAGATACTAGACCTTATACATTAACTTTCAAATAGGGTAAGGTGTATAACTGTTTTGCTTACAGACTTTTCCTGCCAATTACTTGTACTTGTGGTTGATATTTGCTGTAATCAACTTAGATGTTGAAACAGAGCAAGATGATGTTTTTGTTTGCTTTTTCTACTACCTTCCCAACATTTAAAGTGGCTACTTTCACTGATCTGTTGTACGTTATATAGGATATTGTAAATATTAAATATTTACTGTCTACTATGTTAGTTCTGCCGAATTGTTTGTAATTTAGTATAATAATGGCCTTCAAATTACAGGACATTGATAAAGAGATAAGCGAGCTCAAAATGTCGGTGAACACAAGGGGGAGGCTTGTAGCTACAGAATTTCTGAAGCAGTTTATCTGATGCTTTAGACTAGTTAGAACTTACATATCCGTGTAAATTGTACTATTGCAGGTCTAGTTTTCACTTCACTTATGAAGTGCTTGGTCCTTTGAGCCAATGGTTTGTGTTTTTATTATATTTAACAGAAGTGCAGAATAAATTTTGTAGTTTAGTACAGTATGTAAAGAAAGATATGACAAACCTGCATGTGACGCGGAGAAAATGAAGCTACAGAAGCTAGCAGTTAGCACATTTCCTTTCTCATGTCCCACGGTTCTTCGGTTTAGTAAAAACTTGTTAAAATAAAGGACAAATCAACTATTTGGTTCTTTATTTATTTATTTATTTTTCTTCAGGAATCTTTTATCTTTTAAAAAATTTAACTTGGTCATTTATCTTTTTTTTCCCACTATAATCCTTTATCTTTGAAAAAGAGTCTATTTAAAATTGATATTGTTAATCATTTAAGGATAACTTTTTTTTTTTGTTAAAAGTAAAGTGAAGGGAAAGAGAAGAAAGCTGAATAAAAAACGTTCATTTTTAAATTATTAACCACGTAAGTCTTAAATAGATGGAAGGATCAAGTTGAAAAAAAAGAGATAAAAAATTAAATTGAACAAAAAAAAAGATAAAGAATCAAATAAATTTTTAAAAAAATTAAAGAACTAAACTAAAAAATAAGATAAATAATCAAATTAAACTTTTTAAAAGATAAATGATTAAACTGAAATAAAAAAATAAAATAAAAAATCAAATTAAATTTTTTAAAAGATAAAAGATTAAATACATCATTTAATCTTAAATAAAGTAAGTCATTAGTTTGTTTTTCCAAATGAAACATATCGTTGTTCCATCTTAAATGAATTTCACTTATATTAAATTTGACAATATATTTAAATCCAAGCATCTTATAGTTTTCCAATGAAAGAGGGCAATCTTTTAGCATTGCATTTGTCGCAATAATGGGAAATAATGTTGCAAGGATCGCGATATTCAAAGATCTAGTGAAGCACTGAAGCTATGCCAGCAAGGTGAGCTGCGATTGGCTGTTATGATGCGAAGACAACAGAAGCAGTTCTCTGTTGTCTCATAGCTTCTGTTCTTGTTTTACTATATTGGGTGGATAGACTTAGTGAAGTCCATATACCTGACTTGCAAAAAGCTATCTTTTGCATGCAAGATATGTTTTGATAACGTGAGTGGTTGTACACAAGATTTTGCTGCTACATGGATATGTTTTTTCTTTTGCATGGAGGATACCTGATGCAAAAAATGTGGGAATACAATAGCAGATATTTTTGCCTTCTCTTACTACTGGAGATTCAGTTTCACTAAGGTCTTGAAAGAAGAAGTTCCTGTCAGTTCCAGGTATTTGTATGTGTATATCTCTAGCGTTTATGGCTGCAACATTTGCGTGTAACATATTTTTCGTTTAATTGGGCGAACCTTAAGGTCCACCTCTGAGCATGTAAATACAAACTTGTTTACATTTTGTATGTAACATGATAGGATCTCAATTTGATTTTCGATAATTTAGTTAGACTTGGAGAGATGTAAAACTGCATGCTTTCCATGGTAAATATGAATATCATTCTCCATTCTCCTGCTTTGAAATTTTAATTTGGCTTTTATACAACGCATTTCTTTGTCGCACCTCGATCAAGTACTGTAAAACCTAGAAGGCCTATTTTTATACACATGTCAAAAAACTGAAAAGCATAATATGGACGACTAGGAGCTTTATGATTACGGTTTTACAATTTTGTATAACTTATCCCATGTACGGAAGAGATTGGTTCCCCTAGGTCCTTTTCCTCCCATATAATTGGCTTTCCAGTTTTACACCATTCATTGCTTTTGACTAATTATTATTTATTATCTATGATAATATATAATTTCTAAATCATCATGAGGGATACAGACATGTTAGTAACTTTTGTATTTAATTATCACACACTGGCTAGTTGTGATTATTTTTCATATCCATACCTTCCTTCCTAATACATTTTTTTCCTCACACTTAGTTATGGTTTGATTGTGGAATGAAAGAGAAGATACAGAATTGACTATTTAAATTAAAGTTATATAGTAAAAATATGAGACTCGATATTTTGAAATTTTCTTCTCAATTTTTCTCTAATTAAACTCAACCCCAAACCATAGCTTAATGTGGTTTTGGTTATGTTCCATTATCTATTAAAAGGGTATTTTGTTGAATTTGGGGTTACATAATTTGGGAAATTATTCTGAAAAAGAAAAATTAACTAGTACTCTAAAGACGCCAAAATTTTTTTTTGAAATTCATTAGTTTTTTTTATCTTTCTCAAAATATTTTCTTTTTTTAGTTAAAAATAAAAAATTAAAAAAAATTATGCAAAAGTGTAACACTTAATTTTGTCATCAGTGTAAATGTGGCATAGTTGTTTTTTTGTTTTTTGACTGATGGCGTAGTTGTTACTAAATCTATATTTATTAACTTTTTGTACGAGTTAGATCCTTTAAAAAGTGAGTAGTACAAGAACAAGGCATGGAAAATTATTTGTAAACTAGGAAAATACTGTACGATCGACAACAAGGCATAAAAAATACAGTACGAGACAGGATACGACACAAACAGAAACACGCCAAATTTTTTAAAAATTACTACTTGATATTGTATAACTGTAAAGTAATATATAAAGTTAATCTATAATTAAATTAAAAAAATTAAAATTAAATGTTCATCTAGTTCAGTTGGTAGAGCCCAAGGTTCTTAATATTGTGGACGTGAGTTTGCCCCATGGTGGACGACTTTTTTTATTAATATTTTTAAATATAAAAGAAATTTACAACAGAGAATTCATGTTTTAAAATTGAGCATAAGTTATTATAAACATAATAAAATTTTATTTAACTTTTGTGGTGTTCTAATGTGTTAGTATAAAAGTTTAAAAAATAGAAGTATTTTTATAAATATGCGATTAAATTTAATAAAAGTATTTTAAGTGTCAATACAGTATCTGATATAGATATGCATCCGACTCTGACATGGTTATTTAGAAGCGTCCGTATTTCTAAGATGTTTAATTTTAGTATACATGCAAAAAGGCGTTTCATGTCTCTTCTTTTCATTAAGGTATAAAACACATTGTTTTTTTTTAAAGGGTAGCTGTAACTATAAGATATCTAATAATGGTATAAAGTTAAAAATAGAAAAAACTCTACTTGGATAACTATATACTGTTATGGTCTGATAAGTATCTTCTGTCTCAAGCATATATTGAAAATAGCTATACAACCTCTAAAGATTATTTATTTATGGGATTGAGTGCTGTTATTTCCTCGTGGTCTAACATAAAATTTAGTTGTTACGTTTTCTGTTGCATTACAACATCGAAGAATAGCTCACATTTTCAATCTCTAACAGGCTAACAAAAAGGAAAAAAGTTGGTGACAGAAGTTATGATGCCAATAAAGCTAGCTATCGAGCCATTTACCTTCCTATAACTTTCTCTTTATTGAGTTTTATTCTCATTTCTCTCCTTGGTAACTTGGCATTGTCAGCAAGAATGAATTTAAGTGCAAATGAGACTCTATTCTTGTCTGTTGATAAAATCAAAATTTTCACCTATAATGTGTGCACTGTTGCTCCACCCAATATTGTTTCAGATGGCTTATGGGGTGGCCAACTTAATGGACGGACTCCATTCAAATCTTCACTCCCATTGTTTGAGTTGCAGGTGCTTGTAATTTTTGCTATCACCCAAATCTGCCAATTCCTCTTACAGAGCTTTGACTTCCCTCAATTTATTCCACAAATGATAGTAAGTATTCTTCTTTTACAATTTTTTATGTTTGAGCCATAGCCTATATAAATTAAAATTTCCTTGTTCACATAGTTAATTAATGTTTCTAATAAAATAGAGAACAAACTAAATTAAAAGGATTTTCCTTATGGTCTGCACATCATGACCTAAAACCAATCCATCATATATGACCAAAGTGATATGATAGATCATAATAAATAGTAGGTCATTATAGAGCACACGCATATATATAATATTAGGCGGCCAAATTATTTTACTAAACGAATTGACGTGTTTTCTTTTTACTCTTGTATAGATGAGTGCCATGCACCTGTGTTTTAACTTTTATCAACCTTAAGAATTTAACACCATATTTACTTATGCTCCCCTTTACACTACTTTACTATTAGCCAAGGTTTTAAAAAACGAGTTGCAACCATAACTTCAGCCATAATGTTAAGATTTTTGGAGTGTCTGTAACCGTAATTGTAGCCACATCGGCTGCATTTGTTCACAATTTTCCACAATATTATAGAATGAGATGAAATTGGGACCAATTTAAGATCTTGATATTGTCTCTTTTACTTCTTTTCTTTCTCTAGGTGAGGTCACCCAGAATATTTGTCACGTGTAGCATGCAATGTAAAAGTTGATTAGGGAAAAATGATAATTTCTCATATTTCATCCATATGCCACTCTTGCATCTAGCTGAATTATTAAAATTTTGCCCTTTTTTTTGTCGTGCAGAATTTTTCATATTAATACAAATATTAAGTGTTGTCTCTCTTGTTACTTATAATTTCTGATAAACTCCATCAATTTTTTTTAATATGCAAATGTTAGCTTGTTAACGGGGGATCGAACTCATGATCTTTTCCTTCTTCCCTTCTCCCTTAATTATCCAACCCACTTTATATCTCCTTGTTAAACTACACCAATGTCATGTCCTCTTGGAGACACATAGGAAGACTCATTAATTGATTCATAACTTGTTTCCAATTGCAGGTTGGCCTGATTCTAGGCCCTGCTGTTCAGGTAGAGATGCTGGACAAATACAAAAGGAAGTTGTTTCCATTTCCAAGTCAGGACACACTTGCAACAATATCATCAATTGGTTATGCACTTTTCATCTTTACAAGTGGTGTGCAAATGGATTTGAGCATGATAACCAGGACAGGACACAGGGCATGGGCCATTGCTATTATTGGATTGGCTGTGCCGATACTTATTTGTATTCCAACCATAATCAGCATTGAACGTTTAAGTCTTCCTGTTGAATATCAAATCTTTAATGCTACTGCTATAGTTCTACCAGAAACTGTAATTTCATTTGCAGTAGTTGCTTCCCTCCTCAATGAACTTAAAATCCTTAACTCTGAACTTGGCAGGTTGGCGTTATCCTCAGTACTGGTGAGTGACATATTAAGCAAAACCATTATATGCGTTGCCAGTATCTTTATGGATGCCAACGAAAACCAGAATATTTTTGTGCTCTTGGTATCATTGATTGCCTTTGGCATCTTTGTTCCATTATTTTTTCGACCAGCAATGTTTTGGATCATCAAACGTACTGCAGAAGGAAGACCTGTGAATGATGGTTATGTCTATGCTGTCATCACAATGGTATTTGCATTAGGTTGGGTTGCAGTTCAAATACATCAAGAATTCATCCTAGGAGCTTTTATGTTGGGGTTGGCTGTGCCAGAAGGACCTCCATTAGGATCTGCATTGGTCAAGAAGCTTCACTTCTTTGGTAACTGTTTCTTCTTGCCAATATTTGTCACTTGCAGTATGATGAAGGCAGATTTTTCCAAGCACTTTTCATCAAAAGTAGTTATGATCACTGCTTTCAGCTCTCTTTTCATTCACCTTGTCAAAGTAATAGCATGCACTATACCTGCCCTCTTTTGCAAGATTCCCTTCAAAGATGCCTTGACTCTTGGCCTCATTTTGAACGTTAAAGGCGTAGTGGAAGTCGGCATCTATGGTATCTTATATGACGAAGGGGTAATATATTTACTTCCACCTTAACTTGTCTTTCAATAAAATTAAGGGTAAATTATACTTACAATTTCACACTTTCTCAACTTAATTACGTCCCTACACTACTTTTTGTTTTACTAAGTAACCCCAAAAATTTTTTTGTCATTGAACACACCCTCCCCCCTCCCTCTTTTTTTTTTCTTTAACTACAGTTTTAGACTCACTAGTCACGGTTCCAGATGTGGTAAAAACAAAGGTACAGAGGGTTTAGTGATACAAAAAATATAGGAGTATAAGTTGAGAAAGCGTGAAGCATCAAAGGATAAAATTTAATTTACCCTAAAACTAACCATAATCTTGAGTTTGAAAAGGCTTATCACTATCTTCTATATTTAATGCAATATAAAATTTCATTTATATGTGCATGCAGATTATTAATGGTCCTACTTATGGAGTAATGATGATCAACATAATGGTCATTGCAAGCATAGTGAAATGGTCTGTGAAACTATTGTATGATCCATCAAGAAAATACGCTGGCTACCAGAAAAGGAACATAGCGAGTTTAAAACCAGACTCGGAGCTGAGAGTAGTTGCCTGCCTTCATAAAACACACCATGTATCTGTTGTGAAAGATTTCCTTGACCTTTGTTGTCCAACAACAGAAGACCCCATCACTGTGGATGCATTGCATCTAATTGAGCTAGTCGGAAGGGCCTCTCCCATTTTCATTTCCCATCGCATTCAAAGAACGATTTCATCAAGTGGCCACAAGTCTTATTCAGATGATGTCATTCTTGCTTTTGACCTCTATGAACATGACAACATGGGTGCAGTAACTGCACACGTTTACACAGCCATATCTCCACCCTCCCTGATGCATGAGGATGTTTGTCATTTAGCATTGGACAAAGTGGCATCTATTATAATTCTTCCATTCCATCTAAGATGGTCTGGTGATGGTGCCATAGAATCTGATGACAAGAACATGAGGGCTTTAAATTGTAAGCTCTTAGAAATAGCTCCATGCTCAGTTGGAATCCTTGTTGGTCGTTCTACCATTCATAGTGACTCATTCATTCGGGTAGCAATGATTTTTCTGGGCGGAAAAGATGACCGAGAGGCTTTGTGCTTAGCCAAACGAGCAACGAGGAATCCAAGGGTCAACTTGGTTGTGTACCACCTTGCTCCTAAGGAACACACACCAGACATGGAGTATATACGAGATAATGAGGCACTAAAACATGTTAAGAAACCACACTTGGGAAATGTAAGTTATCAAAAAGTCATAGTGAATGGTGGACCAGAGACATCTCTTCTTCTTCGCCAAATAGTAAATGAACATCACTTTTTCATAGTTGGGAGAACACATGAGTTAAACTCACCTCAGACGGTTGGGCTTACAACTTGGATTGAATTTTCAGAGCTAGGTGTCATTGGTGATTTGCTTGCTTCATCAGATTTTGAAAGCAGACCGTGTGTTTTGGTAGTGCAGCAACAAGTAAAAGAAACATCATAGTAGGTGGAAATTCTAGTAGCCAAACAACATGGTTACTCTTTTCACTTGTACAAATAATGCAGATATTCTTTTTATGTTGCCTGTGTTGTATGGTTTGGAACTTCATTTTTATTACATTAACTATTTTTTTTTTCCAAATGATCATTTGTCCTTTATTTTATTTTTGGCTTAATAGTAAAATTTATCTTCCTAATTTATCTATTATGTTGAATTGATCTTCCTATTTTTTAATTCATTATTCCTATATTTCAAAATATTACTTATCCTGTAATCATAAGAAATATATTCTTTTATTACATTTATTTGCTTATTTAATATAAAATATAATATTAATATAAATATTATACAAAAATAATTTAAAATTCATTTTTTTAATTTATTATATTTTTATAATCTTATATATTATCTTTTAAAATATAATATATAAGATAAAATTTTATTTTCACATAAATTAGGATATATATTTATATAAGTTTTATTTTTAAAAATAAAACTTATATAAATATTATAATTTATATGAAAATAAAATTTAATCTTATATATTATTTTTTCATTTTTTAAAAAATTCATTTTGTTCTTTTATATGTTTAAAATATTCAAAATAATGTTTTGTCAAATTAAAGTTGATACTGTTAAGTAGTATCTGGAGACACTAGCCATCACAAAATTAAAAAAAAAAAATCAAAATTTCAAATTGAAAATGACACCCTAATTCCCAAATTGAAAAACACAAAGTGGATGATGTCCATGGTGAAGACTTAGTTTTTTCTTCTTCTTCGAGCTTCTTCCAATGCGATCGGTGCAACAATGCTTCCCTCCCCAAAGCGACGTCGCTGCAAATGGTCTCATTTCTGCGTCCCATTTCCCCCAAGGCCTCTGTCTCACTTTGCAGTGGTGCTTCTTCTACAAATTATCTTCCTCAAAATGACGACGTCGTTCTTGCTGGCACACGACTCGATAGAAATCTTGTTGACGAACTTTCTGTGTTGTTGTTGTGTCAATGGCGCGTGGAAGGGTTGCAGTGGTAGGTTTGCTTTTCGCCATTGGAGGAGTCAAGGAGGAGGAGGTTCTGTAGCTTGAGGATTGAAGGGAGACAGGTTGTCGATGCCATCGAGGAGGATGAGGTTCTGCAGCTTAAGGTCTGACGAGAAATTTAGGCAATTGGGTTTCTGGTGTGGTGAGTATTGGATCGAGGTTGGGGTGGCGGCGCGGTGGTTGTGCACTGCGGCAACTTGAGGTCTGAAGAGAGAGAAGAAAGCAGGAGAGAAGGAAAGAATGAAGAGAAAAAAAAACACGGTTTTTAATGTTAATACTTTTATTTCATTTACATCATAACTTTAGATAAACAATGGATCATTTTAAATTAATTTTTTTTTATCCTAATAAATATTCAATTTTATTTCTAATCAATTTTTATTTTGTGATGAGTTTATAATAAAATAATTATTTTATTTTTTATTCTAATATTTATGTTGAGTTTCTAATAAATTAATAAATTTTATTTTTATTTTAGGATAAATTTTTATGTCTCACGGAACAAATCCAAGAGATAGCGCCGAGATGCATGTTTTTTGCAGATGACATAGTCCTCCTTGGAGAGTCGAGGGAGGAGTTGAATGAGAGGTTGAAAACTTAGAGACGAGCTCTAGAAACACATGGCTTTCGCCTAAGCAGAAGCAAATCGGAGTATATGGAATGTAAGTTCAACAAAAGAAGGAGGGTTTCTAACTCAAAGGTGAAAATAGGAGACCATATTATCCCTCAAGTCACACGGTTTAAATATCTTGGGTCTGTAATACAGGATGATGGGGAAATGGAAGGGGATGTGAATCATCGCATTCAAGTAGGATGGATGAAATGGAGAAAAGCATCAGGGGTGTTATGTGATGCAAAGGTACCGATCAAGTTAAAGGGAAAGTTTTATCGGACTGCGGTAAGACCGACGATTTTGTACGGAACAGAATGTTGGGCGGTCAAGAGCCAACATGAGAATAAAGTAGGTGTAGCGCGGTCAAGAGCCAACATGAGAATAAAGTAGGTGTAGCGGAGATGAGGATGTTGCGGTGGATGTGTGGTAAGACTCGACAGGATAAAATCAGAAACGAAGCTATTAGAGAGAGGGTTGGAGTAGCGCCTATTGTAGAGAAGATGGTGGAAAATAGACTTAGGTGGTTTGGGCATGTAGAGAGAAGACCGGTAGACTCTGTAGTGAGGAGAGTAGACCAGATGGAGAGAAGACAAACTATTCGAGGCAGAGGAAGACCCAAAAAGACTATAAGAGAGGTTATCAAAAAGGATCTCGAACTTAATGATTTGGATAGAAGTATGGTACTTGATAGAACATTATGGCGGAAGTTGATCCATGTAGCCGACCCCACCTAGTGGGATAAGGCGTTGTTGTTGTTGTTGTTGTTGTTATTATTAATATAGACTAAAACAAAATTTGATAATTTATTAAAAAATAAATACAAATTTTTTTAATTTACTAGGAACTAAAATAAAATATGAAGGATAAAAAAATAAATATATAATTTTATAAAAGACTCAACGCAAAACAAAAAATTTATTAAAAAAAAAATATAAAAATCAAATATTTATTAGAAATAAAAAATATATTTAAGTTAAAAATAAATAATCATAGTAAACTTTCCAAAAGATAAATCACCAAAATGAATAAAAAAATTTGAATATTTGAACTTTTATTTTTCAAGTTGGCCAATCTTTTTGGCAGAGGTATGGTCTTTTTTATGTTTATGTAAAGTTCTGTAGTTGTGTCAAAAAGATGAAGTTGAAAATTACAGAAACTATCCAATTGCAAGACTTGTGAACTCCGAAGCAAACAATACTAAATTTGTCTACTTAACACTTTTTCTTAAGAAAAATAAGGTTTAAATACGTAATCTAGTGAACGAAATCCCTGTTAGTTGCAAGGATATTAACTCTTCAAGACCACATAGGCTAGGTGGAAGCTGGACATGAGCTTAAAATGAAGGGTAGAAGCACGCACTTGAATGCCAAAAAAACAGCAGTGGCAATGATCATTTTAACGACAACAGTGGCCAAGGTGGCCTTCTCTCTGTCCACGGTTTATAAGCCATTAATTTCGATCAATCTACATTTTTAAAAGAACAAAAAAAATCTTGTCTTCTGTTGGAGTTTTTTTATCACTCTGCAACTTGCATTGCAGCTGAACTTAGAAGACGTTCTAATCATATTAGAAGGTTGAATTTAATTGTATTCAGTGAATGAATTCTTCTGTTTATTCTCCTTCTTTTTAAGAAAAAAAAAACACTTTAGAAAAGAACAAATTCACCAAAACGATGGCATGATAACTATGTCTATATTAACAAAAGAAATTATACTTCTATGTAGTAACTAGTAGCATAAATTTGATGGTTGACTACAATACTGATCAATCTTTACATGTCGTACCACAGCAATTTAACTAAAAGAAGCTCAAAATGTTAACACTGTTTTTAAGAAATTAACTGTTTTTGGGCTGGGGATGGGAGGAGGGGGTCCAACTCCCAACAGTGAGTCTTACAAACCCAAGATTTTGTCATTACTGGAAAATTATCATCGAACTTAACTACTAAAGTCCTTATTTAGTAAAAATAATTCTATTTACAACATCAACAGGTAAAGCATAAGCTGGATCTACTGGTTTCAGCCCTGGATATTCAAGAAGAGAAAGTCCTGCAAGAAAAAAACACAACTTAAGCGTCCCTAGTTTATAGTGTAAAAGAAATATGAAACACATGAATAAAAGCAATAGGCACTGTTAGGAAAGGATAAATAGGGATGTCTAGCTTATAATTCACATATATGCCCATTTAAACCTTCCAAACAACTAAAATTAAAATAGAATCATGTTAAATATCCAGTTCTAATGAATCATTATAAGCATGTTGAACAATACGATTAATCTTATCTGAATTCTGAACATGATGCTAGCAACTTCACAACATGAATCCACAAGGATTCAATAAGAATGGTTTTTCATCTCTCTTTTTGGAAACAGGATGACCGAATGAAGTCACTGGTTACTATCATTCCCACATTGAGTCATGGGAATGGGAGAGATTGGGTGGTTCCCAAATAAACCAAGGAAACCCTAGATAACAAGATTTTAGCACAACAAATGGAACAAAAAAAGGCTAAATGATGGAGGTACTCTACCAGCCACCCCAAAGAATGTATGAAAGACATCCACGGCATCATCTGGCCTGTCCGAAATTCCACCATTTTCTGTGTCCTTTCAGTTTCAACATACATAATATTTCAGAAATACTACCGGACAATAATTGAAACCCCAAAAAGAAAAAGAAAACATGCAGATTTATAAACACAGAAAAGACACTCAACTAACTAACCTGGCAGTCTAAGATGAACTTTATAAGCTTCTCCTTACTAATCCAATGTACCCTATCAATCATGATCAGGCTAGAAAGAACCCACCATGAGTAGCAGACCTGAGAAGATCTAAAACCTAGTAAGAGAAAGGACAATCTACAGCACTAAACCTAAATTTGAAAAGATTTACTCACATCAGGAAGTTTCTCAGGACGCCCATTCAGACCTCCAGATTTAACCTGTCGCTCGCATAACCACCAACCAAGTAGGTCTTTGTCAACAAGATCTAGCGACCCTGTTATGGCAAGGGCCCCCACACAACAGAAAACTGAGAATAGGAAAAGCAAATATATTAGAAGGATGATTCAAGTCCACAACCCATTTCATTCTTTCATTTGAAATTCAGAAAATAGAAAAATCAAACAGACAAATTCAGGCTTAACATGAGTAAATTTTGACCACAAAAGAACAAAAGGAAAGTACATAATTTCTATCAGGAAAACTACCAAGTAGTTGGATAATGTAAGTACTAGGTTGCATAGCTATACTGTGCTGCCAAGGAGAAAACAGATTCTTATACCCAGAAATTTAAGCAACATATTAAAATTTCAAACTATGCCCTTCACCACATAAAGCACTCCCTTCATGTGGGAAAGAAGCAACACAATCTTTGAAGGAAAAAGTAGTATTAGTACACACATTGAGTAAGTAACGTAGGGAAATTAATAACTAACAAAAGATCATGAATAATTTATGACATACTTTGACCAGCATGAGATTCCCCACCAGGAGTGCACCCAAAACCACCATCCATATTTTTGCAACTTATAAAGCCCTGGTGCAGCGGTAAAGTTGTGTCTTGGTGACCTGTTGATCATGGGTTCGAATCCGGAAACAGCCTCTTTGCATATGCAAGGGTAAGGCTGCGTGCAACATCCCTCCCCCATACCTTCGCATAGCGAAGAGCCTCTGGGCAATGGGGTACGAAGAAAAAAAAAAATAATGTACTTCACAGCCTTCTCCACATTGATTTTATCCAAGCGATGTAATATTGATAGACAACAAATAGCAATATATGAGAACCTAGGACAAATAATTCAGTGGATTTTAGTTAAAAATACAGTAAGCTCTTACATGATCAATAATAAAAAAGAATCTTAAGAAAAATACCGTGTATCAACTTCACCCCACATATCCCCTGAAAAGGATCCATCTTCATTTTGCAGGCTGACAATATCTGAGATAAATAGTAAGAAACACAAGATCCGGTATACTTCCTAGTTTATTAAATTTTACTATTGTAGTCTTAGTATCAAACTACTAAAATTCTTTCTTTCTAAGAAACATATCAAGCAATTGAATCATAACATCAAAGTATATTGCCAACTGAAGCTACATATCCTGATAAAAAAAACAGAACTACGATAGTTTAAAAAATTGCAAAAATAACAAAGCTTCTTCTGCAGCACAAAATATTTGTTAATACAGATAACGGGACCTTCAAAGCGAGGCAATATGTGTGTAAGGATACAACTTGTGACCTTATCTACATCAATAACATCCAGCTTATCAAAGAGAGACAACACCTGCACAGCACTTAGTGTATAGAGGATGTGCGGATCATGTTCAACATTTCCACCAAATCCCCCTTCACAACAACACATTTTCTCGTAAGAAACTATGAATGACACTGATGTCTAAAAGAAAGTAAGGGAACAAATAAAACACGGAAGAACCTGAGTCATGCTGACAACTCATCAACCACGAAACAACCTCATCAACATCGACGGTATGAAGCTTTCCTAGAAGATCCAGAGTGGTCAATCCCCAATATGCCCCATTCATTCTTAGATGCTCCATTACGACAGATTCAAAGTTATCTTTCCTCTGGAAACCATAAAAGGACAACCTTTTAAGCATTAAAGAAGAGTTTGCAAGGCATCCATGTATAAATGGGAAGCACAGCACACCTTTTCAACTGATAATATATATCGAACATGTTTCTCAGTGGCCAGCTCTCCCATCTCACGAAAACACAACAAAATCAGAAATATTAGAATCAAAGATTTAAAATGAAATTTTGCAGTGCACCCATCTTAGTAAAGAGGATGAAGGATGTGGCTGAACCAATTCCAATTGAACAAAAAAAAAAAAAATGAGAACTTACCGGACTCCTTAATCAAAGTCACCGTCGGAATCCAGAAGGGTCGCGGCAGTGATACGAAGTAGAAACGCTAATGCTCTGTTAGTTTGTGCCAAGGTCAAGCGAAAGCGAACCAACGCCGTTAGCCCCAATTAAAAGTTTTATTAAAACATGGAAAATTTAGTTGTGGCCAAGTCATCATATTGTTGACTAATATTATAGTTATTTGAATTGTCTTTCAAATAATTAGCGGTATTAATTTGTACTTTGGATACCACGGTTAAGAGTAATGTCATATCCTTTTGCTATATCTTCCAACACTTGTTTGTGCAACCTGTCAATCTGGAAAATCACAGATCTATCCATGCTCCAGCTACAATTAAACACATAATTCATGGCTACACCAAAACGGGTATCCCAACCATAACCATTCTCCATGTTTTTCAGTTCAATGTCGTCCAGAAAGAAAAGAGGCCAACGTTGTGGACTAAGAATGGTTTTCCAAATCACCGCGGCATTCCACAAATAAATAAATAAATAAATGTTATTGTATACAATTGTAAGCATGTGGGGCATATATTTGTATTTACTGAAATTAGTTTATAATAGCATTTTCAACACAATTGCTTATTTTAATTTTACAGAGTTAGTTGAGGTACCGTTGTGGTTTTGTTTTCAAAAACTAACAAATTCCTATAACATTGTACATAGTTAGAGGATGTTTTACAGGATTCGAGTGGATACTTTGTTAGTTCATACTAGAAGAACGAGAAACAATGTTGCAGACCGTCTAGCTAGAACTACTTTTTCTACTTTTGATTGGATTTGGATTAAGGAAGCTCCTCCTCAAATCCAACTCTTTGTAAACCATGACTTGAGGGCTCTCACTTGCTATTTCAGTTAATATGTCCATGATTTTACTTTAAAAAACATCATAGAGTTAATCAATGGTGCTCAATTGAAACAAATGAGTTGGTGTTACTTATTTAAGTAACGTTGCTTAGCAATTCTTTTTTTAATATTTTTGACAGAGTTAGCAATTTTGATTATTGAATGAGACGTTGATGATTTTCCTAAAATATCTGAGATTAGGAGGGCTAATTAGACTTTAGCCTAAAGTAAGTTGTCTTGACCAGAAGACAGTGAAGTGAAGCGCAGCAGTATAAAAGAGGTTTGTGAAGTGAGTGAGAGTGGAAGCAGAGAAGACAGAAGAATGGGTTCGAAGGGGAAGAAGAAAGGTTCACCGGAAGACATTCTGGAAACCCTAGGAGACTTCACGAGCAAAGAGAACTGGGACAAGTTCTTCACCCTTCGCGGTGATTCCTTCGAGTGGTACGCCGAATGGCCCAACCTCAGGGACCCACTCCTCTCCCTCCTCAAAACCGTTCCTCTCCCGCTTCAGCTCCTCGTCCCCGGCTGCGGCAACTCCCGCCTCTCCGAGCACCTCTACGACGCCGGCCACACCGCCATCACCAACATCGACTTCTCCAAGGTCGTCATCTCCGACATGCTCCGCCGCAACGTCCGCGACCGTCCCCTCATGCGATGGCGCATCATGGACATGACCGCCATGCAGTTCGAGGATGAGAGCTTCGGTGCGGTTATTGACAAAGGTGGACTGGATGCTTTGATGGAGCCCGAACTTGGCCCCAAATTGGGGAACCAGTACTTATCAGAGGTACGTTTCTCTACTTTGTTATTTCTTATTAGTTCATGTTTTTGGTAACTTAGCCCTTTTATTTTTGTCAGGTGAAGATAGTTTTAAAGCCTGGGGGAAAGTTTGTGTGCCTTACCTTGGCTGAATCTCACGTACTTAGTAAGTTTCCTTAATTTTGTTTCACCATGAATAATAAGTGAAAAACATGTGATACGTAGAGAATACAATTGAAAGCACTAAGAAGGTGTGATGGTGTTTCAATTGCAGACGTTTTATTTTCCTTTACTCTTACTGAAAGATTCATGGTACAAGGTTCATATGTGGTACCCACATTTTAGACTTTCCTTTGTGTATTAGCCACAAGAAAAGAATACTTGAATGTGAATGATTCTAAGAAGAGGGTTTGCACAAAGCCCTTCCAATCTCCTTGACATCTTGCTAAAAAAGAAACATGCTACCAAGAAGCTATCCCGTGTTACCTTTAGAGTTAATTGTAGTGCACTTGGACGGGGTGCTTTGTTACTCTGGATTGCAATGAAATGATTTTCTAGAACTGTTTTTGCATTTTTTCTTTTTCATTTTTTGACGTGCTTGGTTTGGTATCACTGGAGGATAAATATCGCTAATTCACAATTTCCAGATCTACTTTTCTCAAAGTTCCGACTTGGGTGGAAAATGAGTGTTGATGCCATACCTTTAAAGTCTTCTGGCAAACCTAGCCTTCAAACATTTATGGTGGTTGTGGAGAAGGAGCTGTCTACTTTAGTGCACCAGATTACATCATTGCTCCATAATTCTTCACTTCATTGCAATTCAAAACAGGTAGACTATCTGGGCTATTTGTACTTTCTGTTTAGTTCTCGTGGACATAGGAGTTTTCTTAAAATAAGGATTTATGGATGATTAATGCTACATCTGTTAGTGGTATAGAACTATAGATAGTTTTACTCTAGGTTATTAATAGAGAAGGGGTAGTTATTTTGTTAAAGTTGTAGGGTTTATGTAGCGAAGGGGGAATAGAGAGAAAATGATCTGAATATTATGACATTGATTTGATGTGTGTAAGTTATGAAGTACTAATGCCTATTGGTACAGAGAATTAAGTCTTATGTTTATGTCCCCCCTCACATTTGTGCAAGGTTTCTGGACTTCATGAGGCTCTTCAAAATGAGAATCAAATTCGTGAAAAATACTCCAGCGGCTCCAATTTATTATATTCTGTGGAAGATCTGCAAGAGGAGTTGACAAAGCTATCTCAAGGTCGGCGATTGCAGCTAACTCTGGGTGGACAAGGGTACTCCACTTTTTCTTACAGAGCTGTAATTCTTGATGCCGAGGAACAGGCCAGCCCATTTACCTATCACTGTGGGGTTTTCATTGTGCCTAAGGTGTGTTTTAGCAGAGATCCCTTTTAAATTTTTGTTCATGCATTCCTTCTAACTTCGTAACAAGAAAAAAAAAAAAAAAAAACTCTCGTGGTATGCTCATGAATTTCAGAATGAATCAGTGATCCTTCTCTGGAGATTCAAGCACAGTAGTTTTAACAAATGAATAAATGTGAAATAGTTATTATTGGAAGTAAAAGAACCATTGTTAATTTGCTTTTGACTAGAATCTGCTGCTGACAATGTTTTTTGAAACTAGGAAGGACAACGGACAATTGGATACTTTTTATTTTCAAATTTTCTGATTCTTTTTAATTTCTATTCTTAGTAGTCTCAACCTTGTTCATACTAAAAATGATAAAAGTGTAATTGTATTGTTTTGTGACCTGGCAGATTGGAGTTTCTAGTATTTCTCAAGTTCTTCTTTTATTTTTTTTTCATCTGATTTTGTTTTTTAATTTTTTGGATTGCAATGTGCATCAATATGCATTTATGGAGCTGATTCCACAGGATTTCAGATTTCCTTTTTTATATCTATCTGCAGTTTACACTTAGGGCATCAAATTATGCAGTAATTCTGTTTGAATTTCATGATTGAATGTTAAATCTCAGACTCGTGCACGTGAATGGCTTTTCTATTCTGAAGAAGGACAGTGGATGGTGGTCAGAAGCTCTGAAGCAGCTCGTCTCATAATGGTACTATGCTATCAATTTTATAAAATTATAATTTGTTGGTATTTTTTAGTATGCCAAATTACTTTTGTAATTGAAGCTTCCAAGCAAATCCGTGACTTTAGGTTTACTTGGATGCCAGCCATTCGGATACCAGCATGGAGGAGATTCAGGTAGAACATCCTCATAAGTTATGCTTCATGGACATGCCATTATAACAGGTTAACCTTGTTGCTTTTTACTGAATTGTGTCTGTTATCCCTTTTCAGAAGGATTTGTCTCCATTGGTTACGCAGTTGGCACCTGCAGAAAATGAGAATGGAGCTAAAATACCGTCTGTATCTTGTACCAGTTGCATTTTTGTGATTTTTCATTTATTTCGAGCAATGTTAACATAAATGTTCATTTTTTTTCTCCTGTTTTTCTATTCATGCCAAAGCATCCAAACATGTTCCATTGTGCATTACAGTAATTACTATACTGTAAACCATTTTTTTCAGGTGCTGTTGTCATACTTATAGCATGTTTGGTTTTGCTTATTTTTGTGGAAGTAATCTATTTTTTTGGGTGAAATCTCTCTCTAGAAGTTGGCAAACATAGGCTGAAGCAAACACACATTTAAACACTATGAATTTCAGTTTTTTCTCACAAGTTCTTGAATACATGCCTACAGTTTCATGATGGCAAGTGAGGGGATCAAGGAGCGAAACATCATTCACAAGGTTTTTAACAATATACATAATACTGTCTCTATTTTGTTATTTTGATCTAGTGAACTCTCTGTCTAATAAGGCCGTGAGATTTACTCTAGTATTCTGCAAGAAACTTCATTCTTAACTTCTTACCGAGCTTCTTTTTATGGTGTTCGGCCCTTGGTTCCATTGTTCATTAGAGGGAGTTGGGACCCTACTGGGCTCATTTCTTATTATGTTTATTTTTTTATCCACCTGCTTTATTGATCTAAGAGTAATTTCACCTCTTTATTCTATTTCAGTTTTTTGAAATGCTGTTTTTATCAATAAGAAACAAAAATGTATTTATTCACTAGTCTTTTTACTTTTGTGATTCCTACTTTTTACATGGATGCTCATTCTCGTGATGGCTTTGCTTGATTTTAAATGATCCCAACATTCTCATTATATCATTTATGCTTATGTGTTTTGCAGGTCACATCTTCATTAACTGGATCAATTATTGTTGAAGATGTAATTTATGAAAATGTTGATAGTGAAGTCAGTTGTATTTTTCCTTCTAGAGAGTTGGTGTTTCGACGCCTTGTATTTGAGAGAGCTGCAAATTTGGTGCAGTCTGAAGCTCTGCTAAAAGATGAACAGTCACCTACTAAATTGGTTAGTGAGACAGGCAGGAAGAAAAACAATGCATCTTCCAAATCTAGAAAAAGTGGATCTCAGAGACACAGTATTGGTAATTATTTTCCTCTTGCCTCCGGTTTATTTAAAATTACTGTTCAACTCCTGCAAGTGTTGCTTCAACATTATTGTCAAATCCCGAGTTTTTTAATTTACTGTTGCATATCATAAAGTTTCCATTTATTTTATATTTTTGTAGAATTGGTTTTGAACCGTTGAACATGATTGAGATGTGTGTCCAAATTAATCTTAGCTGTATATTTTACATTGGGATGTGTGCATGCCTACATGGTGTGTGAAATTGATTTTCAATATAAATGTAACGAGGCCTAAGAGGAATCATCTCTTGTAATTTACCCTTCATTTTGCTAATTTTTTTTCTATAAAAAAAGTTGTAGACAGTGTTTTGGGTTATCTATATAGTTTTTTTTTTAAGCTTTTCTAATGCTGAAAAATGGTTTTGGATGAATATGGTGTTAAAAATGGTTTAACAACAGAGAGAGAGATAGGATTTTTACAGTTTTGAAACTATTCATTTTCTAGTTTGCAATATTTACTTGCTGTTTATAACTCTCTTGCCATTGTAATATTTTTTTCCAATGTTGCAGGAGCAAGCAGCCAGTTGACCGTCTATCATGGCTATGTAGCTAGTTCTTATCATACAGGGATTATTTCAGGGTTCACGCTAATATCTTCTTACATGGAAAATGTGGCATCAAGTGGGAAAATGGCAAGTATTTCTGACTTTTAATGTGATGCATGAATCTACTAGTTCCTTGGTACATTAAGGACTGTAGTTTCCAATAATAGCAAATTGTAAATAAATGCCAAATTAACTTGTCTCACTTTCTTCAGATGCTCTAAAACATTCTTTCATTCATTATTGCTGATACATTCAAGTGGCATATCTCAGGTAAAAGCAGTAATAATAGGTCTTGGAGCTGGTTTACTTTCCATGTTTCTTCACGGGTGTATCCCCTTTTTGGAAATTGAGGTAATTTATATTTTTTTTCCTGTTGTTTAGGGAGGGGAAATAATTAGAGTTCAGATTTAGTCCCGAATGATTTATTCTTCTGAATGATTGATATGACATGGTTTGATAATAATTTTTATCTACAGACTGTGGAGTTAGACCCCATGATTGTTGATATTGCAAGGGACTACTTCAGTTTTGTTGAGGATAAACGCCTAAAGGTAGTTAAATATACATTCATGTCTTTTCTCTTGAGGTGTTGTGGGGGCTTAAATCTAAATTAGGACTAACCAAAGTACAGCCAGATTGCTAACTTACACCAAAGGAAATATCCACATGAAACAGTAACTAGTTTTAAGAAAAGATTATCCATGCCTATTTGAATCATACAATGTTGACTCTTGCAAGTAATTATTTTGATTTCATGATTTTTTTTTGCTGTTTAAACACCAGTTTAAAATATGGATGGCAATGAAAATATGGCAACTGCAGATAAAGTGACTTCTGTTTTTATTTGTTGGGAGGGGTGAGGGCTGTGTGCAGAATATTAAGAACCACAATATAATTTAAGAATTTGTTGAATTAATCTTGTGATGGGGTGATCACAACATTGGCCACTTAATCTTGTTGCTTTGGGGAATCCAGGTGCATGTAGCTGATGGGATCCAATTTGTCCGAGAGATTGACAGTTCTGGAGCACCTCAGATTCATGGAAAAAGTAATGATCCTAGTAATACTGAGTCTGCTCTAAATGCAAGTTCAACTGTGTCTCATGCTGGTGTAAAAGTGACAAAAGTTGATATAATTATTGTTGATGTTGACTCTTCAGACCCAAGGTGAATTGAATTATGCATTTATGACATTAAACTATTATAGAATGGCCAAGGAAAAAATGGTATTAGGTCATTAAGGGATTAGAAATAATAATATCATTATCTTCTATGATTTTAAAGAATCCTACTTATTTATTACATATTTTGTACAGCTCGGGATTGACATGCCCTGCTCCGGATTTTTTGGATGAGTCTTTTCTTGAGACCGTAAAGGATAAACTTTCAGAGGATGGTCTCTTTGTTGTCAATTTGGTGTCACGGTCCCAAGCCATTAAGGATATGGCTCTCTCAAAAATGAAAAAGGTAAAAACAAATGAGTACAATAATATTTAGTTTGGACTTTGATTTTTAATGTCTGATGCTGTATCTTCTTTTAATCAGATATTTATTACAGATGTGTTTCAAATCTCTATTCTTTTTTTTCCCTCTCTCTTTTGTACAAAACTTAAATGCAGTTTCTTAGGTGCTTTAGGTATTGTTTATCCAATCATACACAATCGGGAAAAGTTCACTCACCTTATTCTTGCTAAAACCGGTGAACTTTTCAAAGAAAAGTATTCCAAATTTTGTGGGTTTAACCAATATTTATAAAAAAAAAACCCTCCCAAATATAACTAGTTGCTGGGAGAAGTAGAAATGATTATGGTTGTTAGTTATTTCTGAATTTATAAAACTTTACAGACATCGAGAGACAAAGTTTAGTTAGATCTACCATTCTGCTACTCAGCATTAGAGTACTAATCTTATGAGAAATGTCCATATGAATCTTTTGTGCTTAAAGGGGGGGATTTAGAATTCCAGAGAGGCTAGAAAATGGAGACTTTAGGACACAATTTATAATTGGTGTAACTCAGTTACGAAACATTAGTATTTCAATGAACATTTTCTATTACTTTGAAGTTGTTGAGCCCTTGTTTGCATAGATACTGTCCTTATATCTTGTTTCTAAAATTTAGGACTTATCTTTTATCAGGGAATTGAATTGTAATCCTTTAATCTAAATTCATAGGTGCTGAGATCAATTCTCTCTAGCAATTCTTATTATTCTGAAGAGTTCAAGCTGGTATCTGAGCATATTTCCTTTGTGAAATGGCTTACGTGTTTTTAACTTCACAACTGTAATCCCAATATAGTACTTTTTTTTATCAGCAAAATTTAGGACTTATCTTTTATCAGGGAATTGAATTGTAATCCTTTAATCTAAATTCATAGGTGCTGAGATCAATTCTCTCTAGCAATTCTTATTATTCTGAAGAGTTCAAGCTGGTATCTGAGCATATTTCCTTTGTGAAATGGCTTACGTGTTTTTAACTTCACAACTGTAATCCCAATATAGTACTTTTTTTTATCAGCAAAATTAATTTGTATTATATTAATAAGATTAGTACAAGTGGTACTGATGTATATACATTGTTTCGATACTATGTGAAACCTATAGGATTGGAAATGTTAAGATGGATGTACCCATAGGTATCATTCTTGTATTGTGGCATGGATTGGGATAGTGGGATGGGTGCTATGTTGAAGATTACAAATGCTATATCAATAATTTATGCTTTACGCATAACTGTTTCTGTATTAAATTTTAACAAAAAATTAAACTTATTCCTTCTAGTCTTATATTTCATTTGTAGCTAAAATATGTTTGTGATTTCTAATAAACATCCAAATTTTGTGCTTGCTTTCTAATAAATTTGTTCTTCGTTTTTTCTTCATGATAAAATAACAATTTTGTTTTTGGTCTCTGAAACATTTTTTCAGTCTCTTATAAATTAGCAATTTTGTATTTGCTCCCTAAATTTGTTTCCATTTGTTATCAGTTTTTTTCAAAAAAAAAAAAACTCAATGCAAAGAAAATTTATCAAAAAACAAACACAAAATTCAGATATTTATTAGTGATAGCCTATTTACTAACAAGAAACATATTTTTAGGTTGTTGACTATATACCCTGGATGTTGTTGCTGTATATAAATATTTATTCAGCATAACTTTTGGTTTTGTTGATTGTGGAAGATATTTTACACCATGTCTTGTCAACTTAAATTTATGTTTTTTTTTCCTGTATTTAGAGTCTAGTTGTTCTGTAATATCACTGTTGTATTTCTGTTGTCTTCACATAGGTTTTCAGCCACCTCTTCTGCCTCCAGCTTGACGAGGACGTCAATGAGGTTCATTTTGCCCTCAAATCTGAGTCCTGTATTGAGGATAGCTGTTTCTCTGAAGCTTCTCTTAAACTTCATAAATTGTTGGAGTTTAAACACCCGGAGATAGGTCAAAACATTATCAATGCGACCAAAAAGATAAGACATTTGAAGTGAAACTTGCTCTCCTTCCTTGCCATAGTTATGAGCATGATATTCTTCGTCTGTGATGTGAATGCTTGCTATCTCAAATTCGGAAGTGATTTCAGCCAAATGTTTGTCATTGATCTGCGGACTGAACTGTCTAGTACTCATCAATAGTACTTAATGGTTGAGTGATGTATAAATAAATGACTTGTGAGTTGTGATGATATTGTAGCGCATTCACCCTTTATTTCATATGGGTGTCTGCTTCAACGTTTAAGGGTTATGGATAACATTCCCTGGAATAATTCGCTGTGAATACTATCCTCTAGGAATTTTCCTTCGTTAAGATTTGTTTGACTGGTCTTTAAAAAACTTACTGGAAAGTTTACAATTCTTGGAAAAGTAATGCTATTTTCTTCTTTATCTTACTAATCTTAATACTTTATAAAGTACTGAGTATTAAGTAAAATAGTGAATGTTTTGGAAATATAAAATGCATTTAATTCTTTTGTATTTAGTAAATAGAATGAATGATTTGTAGAAAGATCTTGAAGGGAAGATCTAAATTTATCCTTCCTGAAAATAGTTTAAAAGCTTGTCCGTGTATATGAACAAAATTAGTATTATAAATATTTGCAACTCAAGGAGATATTTAGGTCATTTACTTCGATTTTATAGGAAATTGCTTTCTGACAACTATTGGAAAACCTGTTTTGGTGTGGAGAGTGAAGAGTTACCGTCCTGATGATTTTTTAAAGTTAGTTGTAAAAATTTTCGTTTTATGAAAAGCCTTATGTTGGAAGTACTTAAAAAGTTGATGAAATATAACTGTTTATTTTCAGAGTAAATAGTCTATTTATAGTTTTAAATATTTTCACTGTCTTAAATAAATCATGTATGATTTATTGGATTTTAGATCAAAGAACCCATGGTATCGCATGCACAAAGGAGAATCATTGATCAGCAGAGTTATTTATTTGCTGTCCAAAGTCAAAAGACCAAGTATTATGTACTAAAACATGACATCTATCGAATTGTCATACATATACACAATAGGGTGAACACAATTAAGGGCCATTTCTGGTCAGTAACATTGTCCAGTTGGTTGACTAGTGTTCACAAGGTTCACACCGAACCTCGTTTTAGAAGCTGCTTACAGCCTCTTGAAAGAAACCATCACTCAATGGTGTTGTGCACATGCCTCCACAGACAACAGGGGTCACCCACTCACCACCGAATACAGAGTCTGATATTTTGATGGAGCAATTCCTTTTCCCTTGGCAAGCCTGCAAAATATAAAAAGTATATATCACCTAAATCAGGTAAGATCACTTAGAAAAGCCATACTATAATTTTGGCACTAGAAAAGTTATGTTTTGTCAACCATGCGCACAACTGTTTTGCCTGATACAGACATGTATTAGTATGAAGTATCTCCACCCTCACCGATAATCATTTCATTCCTCATTAAATAATCAACCCAAAGTTTAGAAAGTTGGTTTTGGGTCGGGACCCAAAACCAACTTTCTAAAGATGAATTGTAAAGGGGATTTGTAATCATTATATTCATAAAATTGAATGGCAGGTAAGTTCTTTGCTTCGGTTTTATGCATGGGGCCATTCTTATTAGGCGAGTTCCCCCCTTTTCTTATTTTGGTGAACCACATAATATTTTTCATCAAAACATTACAAGCCTGCAGCTAAAAAGACGCAAAACACTACAGCCCTGTTTTTTCCATGCTACATATCAACATTAGCCAAGACCTTACACTTAAACATACAAGTTCTCATCAATTTTCTAGTGCCTACAGAAATGTTTAATCAGTGATAACAATAAATTTGTAATCGTAATACTTAAACAAAGTATAGGGTTAAGCATTTTGGAAAATGTCTTGCATCATCACTTTTATCGAAGTCCACAGTGCCAAAATCATGTGGAGCTTTTGCTTTCTTGCAGAGAACTATGTCCAAAATCATGTGGAGTTTGAAAAATGTATTCTTTCCCTCTTGCGGTCCAACATATCTATAAATAAGGGATAGGAGTGACCACAATTAAGCCGGCTTTCCAACATATCACTTACTGAACCTACATAATTTGCATAAGTGTAAATCTCCATAGTAAGGCTTCCACCTCTTTTCAACAAGAGTCCTCTGTTAGATGATGTAGGAAGTGCATTTTTTTGGCTACTGGGTTTTCTTGATACTTATTGATCTTTTTTATATAATGTTTATCACAGTCAGATAACTCCCCTAAGACAGAAAATTTTAAGCCAAACTGGACTAAGTTAATCGGCACAACTCTCATTACACAATTAAGCCATAAATAAACCTAGTTCCAGACAGTTGTACAGTGCAATTTATACACAATCACAAAGAGTCTTTCATTGAAGATGAAATTGGAAAAAAAATGAAAGGTATTCACTTTGCAACTGTATAGATCAATTGTGTGCAAGCTTATTCGAATGGATAATATGACATCTTCTTATTTACTGGTATACAAAAAGAAGCAAGTGATGAAAGCAGGGGAAAAACCAAAAGAGAAAGAATATATTTTTCAAACTAAACAAGCAACAATACATAAGAAAAAAAAAGGATTTGTGATCTTCTGTATAATTTTTCTGACACACCCAGATAACTCATACACAACACTCGTTACACAATTGACCCATAAATAAACCTGGTTCCAGACAGTTCTATAGTTCAATTTATGCTCAATCACAAAGAATCTTTCAATGAAGATAAAATTGGACAAAAGATATTCACTTTGCAACTGCATATATAGATTACTTGTGTGTAAGCTTAAATGAATTAATAGTAAAACAAGTTCTTATTTATTGGTATACAAAAAGAAGCATTTGATGAAGGCAGGGCAGGGAAAAAAAATCAAAAGACAGAATAAGCCTTGATCAGCCAACAATACATATGAAAAAAGAAAGATTTGTTGTCTTGACAAAATATGATTACTGATTAGACACTGACACTGCGGAGCACAACCGTCTCAACAGTGAGTCCAGGGCCAAAACCAAAGAGCACACCCCAATCAAGGCCTTCACCAGTTGTGCCAAGTCCATTTTCTATAGACTTCTTCCTCATCTGATCCAAGATGAATAACACACATGCACTTGACATATTACCATACTCGCTGAGCACATGTCTAGTAGCTTCCATTTTTTCAGGCTTCAAGCCTAACTTAGCCTCGACTTGGTCTAAAATTGCCGGTCCACCAGGGTGTGCAATCCAGAAGATAGAGTTGTAATCAGAGATTCCCAAGGGTTGGAAGGCTTCAACTAAGGCCTTTTCGATATTCTTAGAGATGAGTCCAGGAACATCCTTGAGGAGATGGAAAGTGAGTCCAACTTCTCGAAGGTGGCCATCAATAGCCCCTTCACTGTCTGGAAGGATTGTCTGTGCAGTCCAAACAAGCTGAAACAAAGGCTTTTCAACTGGTAAGGGGTCTGATCCAACAATGACAGCAGCTGCACCATCTCCAAACAAGGCTTGACCCACAAGGCTATCAAGATGGGTGTCAGTTGGGCCACGGAACGTCACTGCAGTGATCTCAGAACAAACCACAAGCACGCGAGCACCCTTGTTGTTTTCGGCGAGGTCTTTGGCCAGACGAAGCACCGTGCCACCGGCAAAGCAGCCTTGTTGGTACATCATGTAACGCTTGACGGAGGGACGAAGGCCCAGTAGTTTAGTGAGCTGGTAATCAGCACCAGGCATGTCGACACCGCTGGTGGTGCAAAAAATGAGATGGGTAATCTTGGACTTGGGTTGACCCCATTCCTTGATTGCCTTAGTTGCAGCCTCTTTTCCCAACTTTGGTACCTCCACAACCACCATGTCTTGCCTTGCATCCAATGAAGGTGCCATATATGCACAAACACTCGGATTCTCCTTCAGGATCTCTTCATTTAAGTACATGTATCGCTTCTTAATCATTGACTTATCACCTGATCCAAACAATAAATTAAATTTCATTAGTATGTATTATTAATCAAATCAAAGATGTATGTTGAAAATAAACAACATACGTATCATATAATGAAATGAAGATAGGCTAAATGAGAGAGATATGTATGTATCTTACACATGCGCTTGAACTTTTCTTTGAGCTCAGTCATGTGCTCGCTGTTGGTGATGCGGAAGTAATAGTCAGGATAGGTACTCTGATCGACGCAGTTGGGAGGAGTGGCGGTGCCAATAGCCATGACAGTGGCAGGGCCTTCTGCACGTTGTGCCTGACGGATCTCTTCAACACTCACCATCCTAGATAGCTAGCTAGCTAATTTTCTGAAGCAAAGAATGAAAGTGAAGTAGTAGCAACGAAAGAAAAGGCTTTGATGGATGTTGCAAAGTGGGTTTGGAAGGGTGGTTATATACATAGACATAGAATGATAGAATGATGCATAATTGAATGGTAGATGCAGTGCATGCTTCCTTCCTCTGACTGCGCTTGTGGTGTGCTCCCACCGCATGTCTAAGTAGACTGCTGACTCTCCCCTTCTAATTATTCTTATACCAACCTATTTTGGAATTACTTTTCTATTTTTTATAAAGAGTTTTCAGAAAAATAAATATTTTCAATCACGTGTTATTTTTCGTTTTTCCCTCTCTCTTTTTTTTTAATATCATTTTTACTTCATTATGTTAACGCTCATAAGTTTTATGTTAAGTTATAAGTATAAATATGGGATTTATGTTATGATACTGTTTTTGAAATATTAGTCTGATTTATCACGTGGAAAGACACTCGACAAAAAATAATAAAAAAGTAATTTTGCGTATTTTATTTTTTATTTAAAAAACAGTTTTATTAAATAATTTTACACTACTCATCGATCAGTACCTCATTCATAATTTTAAAGGAAATAACTAGTAGATGTCTTGTGTTTTGTGATCCTTGCTCAAGTGCGTGAGATATTTAATGTGGCATTATTGCATGTGCCGAGACATGATCTGTGTTAGTTTTACATAAATTCATTCATGATTTTTGCTGCAGAGGCAGCAGATGATCTGTGTTCTACCATGCTAACCGTTGCAAGAGATGATTTGAAAATGTGAAACATGTTAGTTTTAAAGCCTTCCAAAATAATCCTTGAACTTTAGGATTTGAAAAAAATGTGAAACATGAATGACCAGAGTTTTCAAGATCATATTTTCAAATTTATTTCCACCACAAGTATGCTTATAACGGGTCAACATTTATTGTACACCATGTCAATAAATGATTTTAATAATGCTGTAGCTGTAGTTCATACTTCATATGGAACCCAAAACCTGGGTAAGTGTCTTATTCCCCCTATCCCAACCCTACCCTCCTCCAACCAAAAATTATAAAACCAAAGAAAATTCTTAAATCTTTGGGTGGGGCTTTTAGTATGCATAATTGTTCTCAAATAAGAATACATGGTCTCAAAGTGGAGCTCCCATGAACAACAATTTGATCGGGAATTGGGGAGTTGGTTTAATTTTATTATTTTATCATAAGGTTTGTCTACTTTCAGAAGAAAATGTGAACATCAATGAATCATTTTTTCCAACAAGTTTAAAGTAACTTATATCCCTGAACTTCTTAACAAGTTCTCTCATCTAACTTCTCCAAAAACTAAGGTGTATATATTCACTTTAACTTAATTGAAAATCGATTAATTCTACTTTCTTATTTTCTTCACCTATAAATGCTTGTTAAGAAATTTTATCCAAACTTAATTGGGATATGTGGACCAAATTTATCATGAGGCAACAACATTTGATAATTACAAATCAATATAGGGATAAACATGGTTGCGAGTGAAAGACAATGTAAATAGTTTAACTTAGTAACTGTAAATGTTACGTCTCGTGATTAAACAACAAACGAAACTCTAGTAAACAGAACTGAAAGTTGTGAATGGGCATTGCTTGCGAATACTCACCCTCATTATCTTTATATTCACATTGGTATGGGTACCAACAGGTTGGTATACAGGAATATTTCTGTTACGACATGAGATGTGAGATTGTGAGTATACCAATTATTAATATTGAATAAAATAAACATTTATCAAAACATGAAGAGAAAAAAAAAGTATAGAAATTCTAGTAAAATTATGAATCAACTTCATTCATATGTCCTACTATAATCTTGTAATCAAATATGAAGATTCAGCAACTAAGGATATACAGCAGAACATGCCAGAGTATAGGTGAACTTTGTAAGAATAAAAATGTAAGGAGGAAAAAGGATAATTAAATGTATATCTAAATACATCTCTCAATTTCTTTATTCCATAAGAACCCCTTTAAATTTTCATTTTACCAATGCACAGTAACACATCTGACATGTGCATAAGGGTTAAAACATGGCAAGGACTAACTTATAACAGAATATTTGGAAAGAATATAGGACATGAACTTAGCTAAAGTATAGCAGGAAACAATAACAAAGGATCAATAAGCCTAGATGTCATCTGCTGTTTCGTTAGCATTACAATGAATTGGATTGCACATTAAAGAACCAACAGAAAATTACTCCTTGAATGTATTTACATTTTATAGGCTTCAGATAATAGATGGTTTGAATAGAAGCATTAAAGCATGTATTGGACAAAAAATGTGGCCTTTACACTCACAGCTTCTGAGTTTCATAGTTCAGTACAGACGAACACAAGGAACAAAAAACATTATTTATATCGATTAGTTACACTAAAATATTATAAACTAAACATAGTATACAACAATACCTAAATGAAGAAAGTACAATTAAGAATGCATTCAACAATTATGTGCACTTTTCGCCACTTCTTGTAACAGAAATGTTCCTGGACTCCCCAGCACAGATACACAAAATGGCAGAGATACATCATCCATCAACAATGAATTGATCTTCTTGATTATCTCCCTCAACCCTAGCGTCACCATGAACAATTCCATTCACATGATGCAAATTTTGCATCATTTGTGAAAGATAATGGTTGCTAGCACTAGTATGATCAGATAGGCCAGAAGGTTGGGCAGGCCACTGCGAGAATATACCAAGCAATTGGTTAGTAAGATTTTGTTGCTCGTGAAGAAAACGAGTCTGCATCTGGCCCATTTCTGCTCGGTGCTGGCTCAGCATCTCGTCAACCCTCTTCTTCCATTCCAGCCTCCTGCAGTTCATTCTCTCCTCCCATTCCCTCTCATGGATCAACTCTTCCTCTCTCCTTTTCCTTTCCATCTCTTCGTTTTCCTTTTCCATGGCTTCCCACTCTGCCATCCTCTGCCTCCTAAGCTTGTCCCTCTCCTTCTCCCTCTCCTCTCTCTCCTTTTCCCTCTCCTCAAGCTTCCTTTCCCACTGCTTATCAAGCTCCACTCGCAAATTCTCCCTCCTCTGCCTCTCGCGCTCCCTCTCCACCTCACGCTGCTCAAACCGCGTCTCCATCTCTCTCAACTGCCCCAGCTGGTTAGCAAGAATCTGCCACGCCTTCTTCTCCATCCCCTTCGCCACCTTCCTCTTCTTCTTCAAACTTGACCCTGTCACCTCCCCTTCCTCCTCAAACACAAAACCATTCTCCGCAGCATCCTCCCTCTCCCGACCACCACTCCCATTGTAATTCACCTCCCCTTCCTCCCCCTCAATCTCAAATCCCAACCCCATCACCTCATTGTCCACCCCATCCAAAGCAGCCCCAAAATCCCCATCCCCAGAATGACCCATCTGCCCAAACTCAACCATATCCATCCCCCCACCACCAGCAAGAAACCCATCCCCATTATCCCCATCACGATCCCCGTGATCCCCATCCTCAATCCCCATCAACTCATTCCCACCATGACCGCCAACAGCAAGTGCAACATCCCCAAACACATCCTTATACCTAAGGAAGTTAGACCAATGAGTAAGCCCCTCCACCCAATCAAACTCACTCCCATCATCACAATCCCCTCCTCCTCCGGACCCCGAAAACTCAGGCCTCTTGATCTTCTGCTTCACAAGCAAATACTGGTGCCGCATGTTCTGCACCTTCGTCGAAACGTCCTTCCAACTCCACTGCCAAGGGTACGCAACGGGATCGCGCACGTGGTGCACCGAATTCACGTGACAAGCAATCGGCTTGAACTTCTTCTCCCGAGTCCGCATCTTCGCCAGCGAACCGTCCGCTACCATCTCCCCGTACTTGTCGATTAGGGTTTTCTCCTCCGCCTCGGTCCATTTCTTCCGCCTGGGAGGAATCATCGGTAACCAATAATCTCTACACCGACGCTCTCGCTATGTTTTTCCTCTTCTTCTTCCTTCTCCTCTTTCTCTTCCTCCGCGAGCACCAAAACCTTTTCCGATAGCGATTCTGGTTGCATCGAGAACGCGAAGATCGTGCAGGTTGTTTCAATTTTTATTTTTTATTTTTTTGCTTTTTTCAATCCACGACTTTAACCTAGCAATTAACCAATCGAATGATTCTCTCGGAAACTGTAAAAATAAGGAAAAAGAAGAAGGATGGAGCATGCTTACCTTTTCAGAGTGAGAGGAGGAGCGGAGTGATTTTCCGGGAAAGTGAAATTTTCTCGAGAAAAGAATATCGAAATAATAAGTCAGTGGGGAACGAATGAAGTGACGAGAAGCTGACCAAAGGATTGACAACCGTGTTCGATTCCCTTGCAAAATTCCAAAGCTGAGACTGAAAATTTTCCGACCGATTTTTATTTTCCAGAATAATAGCTAATCTTTTTAGGCGATTTTTGTTTTTGGGTTTGTATATCTCTAATTTATAATAAGTATAATAAATATGAAAAGTTATATTTAAGAGTGGTGATCGGGCATGACTTATCTATTTCATTTTCTGTTACATTGCAACGAGATTTCTTGCATTCTCCAATGCTACCTGGTTTACGTAATTACAACTTTGTAAAGGTTCTACTACTTAATTTTGTTTCTTTTTTCTTATGTAGGAGTTGGATTTGATCAAATAGTATTTCACACTTCCATCTTTTCTATTCTCTTTCATCTTCTTGTTTTTCTCTCCTAACCACGTAGAATATGGACACATAACTATAATTTAATTAAACTATACATTTTTTTTTCTCTAGAAGCAAGGTATTTCCCTTTCATAGTTGAGGTGATTTTATTTTTTTTTAATAAAATCTTTTCCATATACATAATCAGAAAATCAATTTAATTTTTGTTAACATGCTTAAAAAACCCAATCATCTATCAATTATGTTGAATCTTATTGGTTTTTTTATTTATCCTTAACACTTTATTTATCAAATTATTTAAAAGCTCCATCTAAAAAGGATTTATCTTATAATTTGAAAGTGAAAGTGTGCCACTTATAAGGAAAGAAGGTTATACAAGAAGTCATCAAACTCGCCTTATAAGATTAAAAAAAAAAAGAAAAAAAACAATATTCTACTACCTCCATACCTCCAAGTACGTGAAAAGCAAAAAAAATAAAATGACGACACAAATACAACAATATACTTAAAGCATAAGGATAAAAAGTTCTACCTATTGCATGATGGAATTACGAAGATAAAAGATAAGTACTTTATCGTATCATATATAACAGATTGTGCATGACATTTGATGAAACCATTAAGAAAAATATTTAATAGATACCCTATGTGTTATTCAACATTCATATTTTGAAGAATTTCATAGGTAAACTCTTCGTGTATACTTTCATTAAATATTGATGTCAATTAAAAAGCTAAAACAAAATATAAAAAAATTGAAACATATATTTATATTAAAAATAATAATTTTGAAATGTATATTTATATTTAAAATAAATTAGAAAAAACACTTTATATATTAAGGTCAATTGAAGTAATTTCAAAAATAGAATGATGGCAAAAACAACTTTGTAACCAATAATACAATTATCAAAACACCTAATTACTTTATAAGTTCACACAACTCCTACACCTTAGAACAAATCACAATCTTATTGGTTACAATAAAAATGCATACAAAGATAATTTATACTTATTCGCATCTCACATTTAGGATGATAAATGAATATAAATACAAGTTGTACTGATAATGTAATTGTCAAAACACCTAATTACTTTATTCATGACTCCTACACCTTAGAACAAATCACAATCTCTACCTAAAGAATCATACTATGGTGAAATTCCAAAAACATAATGGATGAAAGTAGTGCATCAACATCTAAACATAATGACACTTAATCACAATTTTGCTGGGTGAAAAAATAGTGCAGCTTGTGGCAAGCCTTATGTTCCAATGTCGTCATCAGAATATTCAAATCCACTCGTTTGATGAGTCGTGTTGTTTGATGGATCCACCGGCAATATTTGTTGCATTTCATGAACTTGTTGATATGCAATATCAGAATCAAATCCACTCATTTGATTAATCATGCTATTTGATGGATTAAGCAGTTCTTGCATTTGTTACATTTCATGAACTCGTTGATACATATCACAATTTTCAAATCCACTCATTTTGATGAGGCGTGATGTGTGATGGATTTAGCAGTTTTTGAATTTGTTGCATTTCTTGAACTTGTTGATATGCAATATCAAAATTTTCAAATCATCTCATTTGATTAGTCACACTCTTTGGAGGATTCAGTGGTAACATTTGTTACATTTCGAGAGAACTTGTTGGTTGGTAAAATTAGAATATTCAAATCCACTCATTTGATGAGTCATGCTGTTTGGTGGATTCAGCTGCACCATTTATTGTATTTGTTGCATTTTGTGAACTTGTTGAATTTCAGGATCTGAACGAGGAATTGAACTGTGTGAGTCAATGTGGTGAGGAACTTCATTTGTGTAAGATACCTTGAAATATTATTGGGTGAGGCTTTTTGGCAAAGGAAGTATTTTTGGGCATGATTGACGATTTTGTTGTAACTAAATACCTTTGAAATTTTTGTTCATTCTCTCTTGTTGTCATATCTTTGAAGCTCAAGTAATTAAACAACAAAATTAAACAACAAGAAGATAATCAAATAATTCATATTTTATTTAATTTTAAAATATTTATATTACATCAATTTTATTCTATATTACATAAATACCATGTTGCGGTAAGGAGAGTGACCGTCATGTTGGTGACGACGACGGTGATCATGATGACGATCATGATACTGGTGATTGTGGTGACGATCTTGACATAAATTACGTCTTTAAAATATTTGATTTTTTATTTAATAAATCTTAATTATAAAAATTTTATAACTAAGTGAGACTTTTATTTGAATTTAAAATAATGTAATGGACAAAAATGACCATTCTCATTATCAGCTAACATGATCAACTCTCATGCGAAATGTCATTTTATATATATATATATAGTCTGACGTGACTAACATTTTAAGGACAAGGATTAATGACAAAAATAAAACATGTTATTTCAAAAATATTTTTAAAACAAAAAGAAAATAGTAGAAGAACCAAAATTAACAAAAAAAAAAGTGACTAAATTACATGATCAAAATTATACTTATAACATAAATCAGACTAATATTTCAAAAACAATATTATAACATAAATCCCTTATAACATTTTTTTTATACTTATGAGTGTTAACATAATGAACTATTCACGTTAAAAAGGGGAAACGGAAATAACACTATGATTGAAAATAATAACTTGATGATCATTAAGAAAGGAAAGAAAAACAAAAAAAATGGGTTGGTATAAGGAGAGAGTCCGCAGTCTACATAGACATGCGGGTGCACACCACAAACGCAGGAAGTATATCCTTTTCAATTCAATTATGCATCATTCTATCATTCTATGTCTATATATACATCCATCAGGAACAACGTGCAGAATTAAATGAAGAGATCCTGAAGGAGAATCCGAGTGTCTGTGCATATATGACACCTTCATTGGATACAAGGCAAGACATGGTGATTGTGGAGGTATCAAAGTTGGGAAAAGAGGCTGCAACTAAGGTAATCAAGGAATGGGGTCAACCCAAGTCCAAGATTACCCATCTCATCTTTTGCACCATCAGCGGTGTCCACATGCCTGGTGCTGATGTACCAACAAGACTGCTTTGCCGGTGGCTTCGTCTCGTCGAAAACAACAAGGGTGCTCGCGTGCTATTGGTTTGGTCTGAGATCACTGCAGTCGCAGCCTTGTTCGGAGATGGTGCAGCTGCTGGCATTGTTGGATCAGACCCCTTACCAGTTGAAAAGCCTTTGTTTCAGCTTGTCTGGACTGTATAGACTATCCTTCCCGACAGCGAAGGGGCTATTAATGGCCACCTTGGCCTTGGCGAAGTTGGACTCACATTCCATCTCCTCAAGGTGGACCGGCAATTTTAGACCAAGTCGAGGCTAATTAAGTTAGGCTTGAAACCTGAAAAAATGGAAGCGATTATTAGACATGTCCTCAGGAGTATGTTAATATGTCAAGTGGCATGTGTGTTATTTATCATGCATCAGATTGGGAAGAAGTCTATAAAATGGACTTGACGGTGAAGGCCTGGGGTGTTATCTTTGGCTTCGGCCCCGTCGACTGGACTGTACTAATATGTCACTGTCTATTCAGACCATCCTTTTTTTTCTCCTTTTTTTATCTGTTGACCCAGCCTTCCTCAGTCACATAATTCTTTTTGTATACCAGTAAACAAGAACATGTCAGGTTATTGATGCAATTAAGCATACACATAATTGATCCATACAGTTGCGAAGTGAATAGCTTTTGTCCAATTTCATCTTCATTGAAAGATTCTTTGTGATGGACTATAAATGCTATAAATGGAATGGTATAACTTGCAGAGTTTCAAGACAAAAGATAAGATGCATGCATATTTGAAATTAAATTTGTATTACTAAGATTTAGGTGATTTAGATATAAAGTAAAAGATTGCATTTTATTAAATAAATCTTAATTAAATGGATGCATTGAAAGTTATTTTTGTTTCAACTTTCAAGAAAACTTATTTATTATAACTAGTGACAATCTTCACTATAAATGGAGAAGAAATTCAGTGGAGAAATAATACATAAAGAGAGAGTGTGTGAGAAAAGAAATTGTGAAACAAATTTATTTTGTTGAAAAAAAGTATCTTTGTGTAAAAGTGTTATGATTTCTTGTAACAATTGAGAGAGATACTTAGGTATGTAGAATGATACATTATATGAGATGGGTGACAATCTTAATTGTTATTATTTTTGTGATAGTAAAATATTTTGAGACAATTCTGTGGACGTAAGCAAAAAGTGTCGAACCAAGTTAAATTCTTGTGTTTATTATTATTTTCTTTATGGTGTAATCTTCAATGTTCTCATGATCATTTGTGGATATGAATAATTTTATTTATAGAAGTGTTATTATCCAACAAGAATGGTGTGAATCTGGTTTATGGCTTAATTGTGTGAAGAGAGTTGTGCCAATTAACTTAGACCGCTTTGGCTTAAAGTTTTCCTTGTGTGTATCGTGATATATCTATCTGGCTGAGAGAGAAAATTATACAGAAGGGTTCGATAAGTATGAAGTAAAGACATAATAGCTAAGAAAATGTAGTTCCTATACTTTGATTACTGAAAGAACTAAATCATAGTTGACACAAAATGTATGGACAGCACCTTACATTATTGAGCTTACAATAGTTAACTACTTCACCACTATGTATAACATTTATCCAAGGTTAGAATTAGTAGAGCTATTTCCTGAGATGTATGGACTGGTCCTTGACGAATTAAATATTTGGTTAAATCAGTATATAGAGTTATTTTCTGAATTGACAGATTAGATTTGTTGTTATTAATTTAATTAGAAATAATTTCATATTTTCTTAGTGTATGAAATGAACCATTATTTTTCTTATATTTTTATGAAATGAACCATTAATTAGATCTATATGAAAAAATATTTTTCTTTTGTAAACGTAGGTTTGGGACCTCAGAACATAAATCCAAGAATACTGTTAGCAGTTACAGGAGGCTTGTGTAGTGGTCTTCTGTCATTTCATTTCGATGTTGTAGAAGAATCATGCTTTTCTAATTAAACCCCACTTGTCTAATGAATCCTCTTCCTTTTTCCTAAATTAACGATGCAATACCATACAGTGTTATTCAATTCTGCTCCAGACAATCATTTTAGTTAGGGTCTTAGGTTGTGCATGTTATCCATTCATGAGGCCCTATGATGCACATAAATTATCTTTTCACTCAACCGAATGCATTTTTCTGGTGTATTTTACACAACGTAAAGGCTATAAGTGTCTCTCTTGATTGCAAATTCTACGTAGTATATATCAAAAGATATAGTATTCAGCGAATCCAAAATTTTCCTATCAGTTCTTATTTTTCCACTACCACTGCATATCATCCGCATTCTCTCTACCTCTCCCATACATACAATCTTTTCACCACTTCATCTCACCCTCGTTTTCTTCCTTCACATACAATAGCCTATTTTTCCACCTCAACCTTTATCTCAAGATACATCATCATCTCTTTCTATGCCTTCATCTTATTCTACTTTCTCAGATGTGTTGCTAATCCTCCTCCTATTCGGGCTCAAAAGTCAAAACATCCATCCTATGCAAACAAGGTCTAAGTAAGGCATTCACAAGCCCACACATTTAACCACTCACATTAAACCTTCTTCAATCAAATAGGCTATGTAGGATGAATATTCTACACTTACTGCTAAAAAGACTTGGTCCCCGGTTCCTCTTTAACCTCACTGACAAGTTGTAGGTTGTAAATGTATCTTTCAAGTCAAAGAAAACCCTATTGGGACAGTTCAAAACTATACTGTTAGTGGAACATTCTCACCTGTTGTAAATCTTGTCACGATTAAGATCATGATCACTCTTGTTGTCACTGATAAGTGGACAATTCAGCAACTTGATGATGCATTCCTAAATGGATTTCTTGTTGAAGAAGTTTATAGGGCTTAGGCACTGGGCTTTGAGACTGCTGGCAAACTGCTTGCATGCAAGCTACATAAGGCATTAGATGACCTGAAACAGGCACACAGGGCGTGGTTTTAAAGGTTTACTAACTTTGCTTCTAAATTACTAGGACTAGATTCAACTCATGCAAGTGTGATTCATCTTATATTTTTATACTAACCACTTCCCCAACATTGCACATAAATTCTAGTGTATGTTGATGATATTTTAATTACTGGAAATTCTCATGATCTGATTCAACAGTATATAACCAAACTAAGCTCCATATTTGCACTCAAATACTGGGATACTTTGGACTGCTTCTTGGGTATGGAAGTCACGTATCTCGAAAATGATTCTATTTTTCTATCTTAAGGAATATATATTAGAGACATTTTTGGACAAAGCTAATATGTCCTCAGCTAAAGGTACCTTCACCCCTAAGCCTAAAGGCTGCAAAGTGCAAACTCTAACAATTTGGACCTGATTTTCTCCAAAACCCTCACCTCTATAGGTCCATCGTTGGTGAAACTAGCTAGTGTGAACAAAATATGTCAATTTCTCTCTCGACTACTAGGTCATTGGAAAGTGGCCAAATGTATTCTGTAGTGTATCTGCTAGGAACCCTTCACCATGGGCTACTATTGCACTTGTTTCAAGTCCCATGGTTTCTAGGTGGACAAACAAACAGCCTTTGTTGCTTGCACAAACGTAGGGCTGAAAATTGAAATCTGGCCAACACTACATTAGAAATTCTTGGATACAGTCTCTTCTGCATGAACTTCACCTTCCTATTACAACCCCCCCCCCCCCCCCCCCCCCCCCCGATTTGTTTACCGTGACAATCTTAGCATAGTCTCCTTGACTCGTATCGGAGTTGAATCTCCTTTTTGTCATAGAAAGTGTGCTCAAGAAAGTTCTGCGCCTTGGTCAGATTGTGTGCATTCTTACTAAAGCTTTGTAAAGTACTTGATTTCGTGAATTGTACACCAAACATAGAGTGGTTGATCCTTTTTCTTTAGCTCAAGTCCCCCTTGAATTTGAGGGGAAAATGTTAGAGTCAAGAACTTTCTAGTGTCTTAAGAATTTTCAACTCTTTATATGATAGTTGCTATATTAGTTATCTGAAAACTGTCAATTACTATGTTATGTCAGCTCAGATTCAAAAGTATATGATCTTGCTATAAACATACATAACTATAGTATAATGAAAATGAGTAACAAATTATCTTATTCAATAGTAATTTTCTATTATTTTCTAAGTTTCTAATTCACTCTTGAATCAAATTATATTTGGCCTAGCTAGAAAAGAAATTCTTAAATTGACTTTATTCTTTTTTAAAGATCTTAATATACATGTACTCTCGCTCAAATGAATATTTCAATTTTTTCCTTTACGCGTGAATCAGGACAACATTGAAGTATATGAAGACCATAATAGGACCTTCAAATGGATTTCAAGGATTGTGATCTCATATTAATGAAGACCAACTTCAGAGTATTAGCTATTCACAATTTCACATAAAAATCATCTGCTCATAGAAATTGTTAAAGGGAAAATAAAATAAAAAAATTACAAGAAACTAAATTGCAGCATTATTCTCTAATATTTTCTGAAATGCTTCTTGTAATCTTTCACGCTTCATATTTCTGTTTTGCCTTTTCTGACATTACAAGCTTGTTAGAACCAGCCAATACCACTCATTCACTGACCTTCTTCTCCTTGAAATACCATAGCTTAATCTCCATTGTTGAAAGCTGTCTACTTAGCTTGGAAACATAGGTGAAATACCATTGTCGTCCAGACCAGAGTTAAAAAAAAAAAAAAGAAGCATGGCTATTAAGTCCCTGAGTGACTACTAACATTTTGTGGAGTACTTACAAAAACAGGAGACTCTATGGGTCTATTTCCCATATCTTTGGTTTTGTGAAGAAGAAAGGTCCCAGATAAAATTGTGATAAAGCCACAAACCTCGGTAGCAATTTGAGATGCATCTTGTGTGTCCCATTCCTGTAGCAGATAAATAAAGCAGATAATGACTTGCAATCCATTTGCAAACTTCCGACGAAGATATTATTTAAGACTCATAATAATACAAATGAGTCTAACAAGACAATAGCAATAATGATAATTGATCAATTGACAATTGTAGATGTTAATCATGCCATGTAATATACTGTGAGAATTAAATGTCATTTTTGTTTTTTCTTAAAAAAAGTCCTTTAAATAATAAAATAGAACAATAACAAATAAACAAAATAAACTTTGTCTTAGAATTTTCAGCTACTAAGTACTAGCAAACAAAACATGCATGCTTTTAAAACAAAATATGAAATTACACGAAGAGGACATTTTAAGGAATATGTTTTCAAACAACTACCAAACAAGAATGAATCATATGCCATTGGCAACCAAAACTTAAAACTAGGAGCAGATCGCTGGCTCAGCAATAATTTGCCAAAATTATATGATATAATCTTAAATTCAGTTTGTCTGATTTAATAGATCTTAGTTGTCCAAGTTCTTCAAAACTTGTATTCAAATTGATATTATTATGCAAGTTAAATTCTAGTTATGATTGGTCCAATACTATGGATGACTAAGTTTCTCACACTTTCATATTTCTCATTTCAGTTTTACTTTTCCCTGCACAACAAGAAAAGAGGTAGTTTGTGTTTTATCTCCATAAACAGCCATATGTCTATATGAAGAGTTGAAAAGATAAGTGATCGCCAATAGTTAAAACTAAGTAGAGGAAAACTAATAAAAACTCCAAGTAAAATTTTTAAAAATGATTTAGATCCTAAATAGCATTTTTGAAGAATTGGTTTTTTGACAAAACGCAATGGTATCTTTTGATTCATGTAGCTGATTCCATCTAGTGGAAACAGGCTTTTGTTGTTGTTATTGTTTTAAACTACTATATGATTGCATAATTTAGTAGTATCATCAGGTACATTTTAAACAAAAGTATATATATATATATATATATGGAATCATAGAAGGCAATTAGTTACCTTAAACATGATTATGCTGGCAAAGATGGTGAATGATGTAAACATGACATAGTAAATTGGTGATACAACTGCAGTGTTAAAGGTGTCCAAAGCCTGAAACATGTTTCCAAAATAAATAAAATAGCTTTACAACATAATTGGTAACTAATAAGCATATTGTCTTAAAATACAAACTCAGCACACTTATTTCAATGATTCTAACATTATTGGTTTTAATTATTAAAGAAAGTCTAAAGCGAATGCTAAAATGAAGTTCGATTGTAAGTTAGTTGGAAATCCCTAATGTAAAAAATATGGCATGCCATTTCTAAAATATTGCATGTTAAGTATTATTCATCTATAACGGCAACGAAAGGGAATGAAATAGTTCAATGCCAATTAAGAAAAGCAATACAAAATCTTTTGTTTATAACTTTTCCAAATGCCACGAACTAGATTAGAAATACAAACAAGGTCATTTAGATGATGGTAGAAGTCCCAAAGATTGCAAAAGCATAGTTAAATTTCTTAAGCATTACAACTTATCACCTAATCACTAAGTAAGGGCATAGAAAAATCAAAATAGTGTTTTCAACATTAGCACTCCAATAACCAATAAAAAAATTTTAAAATATATTTAACTTTGACATAATTATTTTAAGTTGTACTTTGGAAGACATATTACAATGACTGCCACAGTAAATGTACTAATATATGTAAGTCAAAGTTTACCTTGTTCAAGTAGTTAATCTGCAAAAGACAACATCCTATCACAATAATCGTAAAGAACCAGGTCTGAAAGTAAATGAATTGGTTGTTGCCTTCCAATGTTAACTTCATAGCTATTGACACTGCTTTCACACTCATAACCTATGCAACAAGGAACAACATTAGGTTTGTAGAGGGTAGTTTTATTATGACCTACATGACACATATGAGCATTGAAGACATAATCGATATACCGTAATTGAGCCTGTGAGAGAGCATATTCCAACATATATAACCAGATAGGTTGTCCCATATCGTGGAGCACAATAGAAAATAAGGATGCAAACCACAACCACAACTATACACATGTAGATTAGAAAGCCTGTTGATGAAGGAAAGAACTCAATGTCAGCTTAATTAACCATAAATGAATGCCTTGAATCTATTAAGACCTTAATATGCATCCACATCTTGTATCCTCCTACTTTGATTTTTTAGAAGATCCAATGGTAAAAGGTATGTTGAAATCAAGCAATCAGGAATTGAAAATTACCTGGTTCTGTAGCAAGTTGCCACACTTCCTTAACAGAGTGAATAACTCTTTCATGGGGAGCATGCAATACAATAGTTGTAGATCCCACCATACAAAGAGCACATCCAAGCACACCAAATATGTGCAACCTCTCTTTTAAGATAAAGTGAGCTAGTATTGCACTGCATCATGATATTAGTTTGTAACTTTCTAAAATGCAAGCAGCATCCAAATTAAAATTTGATGGATGAAGATGTGCATCCACATTTGTGTCAAAGAAAGCAGAAACATCCTAATAATTAATGTTATGAAGAATACCATGTTCCTTACCTGAAAATGATACTTAAAGCTCCCAAAGGAGTTACAAGTAGTGCAGGAGCAAATGCATAAGCTGCAAAATTGGCTACTTCCCCAACAATCACTACAAAAATGTAAGCATACATATAGAATTAGTTGATGAAATTTTCATAAGATTGTCGCGGACATTAGCAAATTAGTTATTTATAGTTATAAGAGTACTAAGAGTTATAATGGAAAATTTTCTCTATGAAATTTATATGTATGTACTAAGACATTTGAATCCAAAGTCAAAGGAAACATTGTCAAAGTATTAGAACTTAAAAGTTAAAAGTAATAAAAATAATTTTCTTTGTCTAAGAAGAATTAAACTTAAATCGGTTGGGTTCAAGAATTTTTGGTAGTCCACTAGACTTGAAATGTGATAGAAATTATTCTGAGACATCACTTTATCTTTTTGCACCCTCCATTATAATCTTAATTGTAAAATGTCAAATTAGCTGATAAAGACAACCAACGAGACACCTTTCCAATTGAAAAACTTTAAAAAGTTCAAGCATCTTATTCCTTTGCTTCAAGCTAAAACACACAGCCTCAACCTGAAAAATTAATAATAAAGGTGGCTCGGCTTTACATAGACACCCAAACCTTGATATATTGTCTAAAAGCTACATGACCTAAATGCACAACAGAAAAAAGCTTGTATCATGAATTAATACAATAAATACAAACAGACAATTAAAGAAGAATTAAATCAAACATGCAATACAATTGGTCACAAGAAATCCCCTTTAAATTAAAATAGGTAGCTTATGATTAGGCCTTGTCAAATGTGTTTTGCAGGTAAAATGCTACATGATATATTATAATTTAGTAAATGCAGCACCAAAATAATTTTTAAGAAAAAACTAAAAATCACATACTAGAGATCATTCCAAACCACCACCAAGGTTCATATAGGTATGCATGTCCTCCCGCGCCTGATCAAATTAAAACAAAATAAATGTATATATCAATGATTAAAGAAAGGGTAATTCAACACCTAGCAAACCAAAAACAAAAATGTGAGGAAACATGAACCTGCTCTTTTCCCTGTGGCACCAGCCTTTTTAAGGCCCATCTTTTTTATTATGAAGCTAGAGCCAATGAAAACGCTGGAACAGACAGCCAAAACAAACCCAGTTACGTTGTCCGAAGACGCCCCCATTTGTCACTATCATACAAATGATACCCAAAAAAATATCTTTTGATGATACGAACAATTGCAGGGCCAAGATGTCCAATTCAATCCCTTGACCCTACAAGCCATTGATTCAACGTACAAATGCATTAACAAGAAAATTAATTGAATGAATTGTATAACATTAAATATGCATGTATAGACATAGAAACATTAAACATTAGAAGGGGTATGCTATTTACCTTATTGGGCACCTTACATACAACTTTATGGCTAGAAAATCATGACTCTCACAAAACTAAAGAGAAGGGTTGTCTGAGCATGAAAATTGAAGCCTTAATTGTGGATGTCAAAGGTGAGTAAGGAAGAGATCATGGAATTGGAATGGAGACACAAGACGCAACTGTATGGGTGTCACGCATGCGTTGCAGAAACAATTACCTCAAATTAGGACTCTCCGCAACTCACGTTTTCTGACACCTTTTGTATTGGTAATATTTATTACAATTTTGTGCTGAGTTGTGTGTGGCTTTTATTTTTTTGAGAGTCAGTAGCATGTAATAATAATAGTGAATATTATAAGAATTGTATTTGTTAATGAATAATCAATACTAATAGTCATGTATTATCTTAATAATAACATTAAAAGTATATAATGGAAAATTCATGTTTCACAATCACACATATATATATGAAGAAATTATTTTTAACTGTGAGTTAATTGATTAAAAATCATTCCTAATAATTAAATTAATACAAAAGTCAATAATTTTATTATATATGTAAATATATGATCAAATAATGTATTATATATATACACACGTGGACGTGGGTAAGTATGTGCATGCGTGCTTACGCATGTGTATGAATTAAACTTGTGAATAAATATTAATTAATATAATATTTAGTGTTATTATTATAGTATTGAAATGTAAGTATTTTTTCTCATATAGTATTAGTTATAACAGTTATTAAATTTATTTGTATATAATTAGTTGTAATGGTATTTAAATATATTACACTTTTATTCAATGCATGAACTTCATATTTTATATATATATATATATTAAAAATATATTATTAAAATAAAAAGTCATCATTACCTATATATATGATATTATTATTATTATTGTTTAAAAAACCAATTTATAGAAACATTTTTTTCCGTAGGAATTTCCTTATATAATATTTATTGTTGTATTTATTAAATATAATATATAAATAACATTAATATTTAATAAATATAATATATAATTGTTCCCATAAGGACTAATTAGATATGATAAGATATAATTAGATAAAGACATAACATAATCAAACATGACAATAAGATATTTAGATCATGTTTGGATTGAGTCGGTTCATAGTTGAATTTATGGATCCTGAAATAAACTAAATCAATGACAACTAAAAAATACATAATCCTAAGTCTGAAGTGCATTAGGATGATGAAGTTAGATAGAATATAAAAGGTTGATTATTGATGGCCTAATGAAAACATGAGAGTATACAACTTTCGAGCTATAGAATGGAAAGGCTGAAAAAAATAAGAAAAGATAGATTATTCAATGATTATAAAATTTATTATTATGAATTATTTTAAATTTTGACTACATATATAAAAATATGCTTATTTTCAATTATTATTATTAGTTTTACATAAATATATTTAAAAGTAGTTAAAAGAAATAAATCAAATACTTTAACACAATTATTAATGTAATATATAATATTATTAATGCATTATATATAAACACATACTTTATAGTAGCAAAATTTAAAATATAATAAATATTATTAACATATAAATTTATTATTACAAAACTTATCATCCAAACTTATATAATAAAATCTACATCAAACATTGTTTATTTTGTTTTATTAAAAAATATTTTATAAAACTTATTTTAAAATAGAAAAACTCTAATGTATATTAAGATAATGTATAAATGTTGATAAATTTATATCATTTTGATATTATCTTATTTTGGTTTAATATCATAGGAATCAATCTGTATCTCTTATTTTATATGTTTGATTGTATTTTAATTATGAGTATTTTTTTTATAAAGTACCTTCAATTCAAATAAATCATATATAGGGTTTAATATCTTTTTGATTTCTAAACTTTCCAAATGTTTGCTTGTAGTCCTTATCAAATTTTTGATCGAACTATTTATACGTTAACATTTTTGCTCTTTGTTGTCCAGTAACGTGACATTCACGTGTAATTTTTTTTTAAAACTATACCTCTAGTCTATCATCTGTTTACAAAAAATATTTTTATTCCTTTAATTTTTTTTAACTAGTCTTAGTCTCTCAATTTTTTTTAGTCTTAGTCTTTTATATTTTCATAAAATTCACTTTTAGTTCCTCAATAATTTTTTTGGTCAATCTTAATTTCTCAATTATGTTTATTATTATTTTTAGCCTCTTCCATCAAATATTACCATTAAACAATGATGAGATGACCCTTGATTTTTCATTTAAATTACTAGTTTGACATACGTGGTAAAATTTATTAGTCGAAGATATTTTTTTAGCGATTTTAAGGCGCTGCAAATTTTTTGGTAACCTGAAACTGTTAAAAGAAAATTTGAAATTTTGAAGTGAAAGAAATAGAAAAGGTGATCCAATAAGCAAAATCAACAATCCACAATACATATATCAACAACTTAATTGAAAATTCTTGTGACATTAAAACCCGTCACGTCATCTCACTATCTTGCCACCATCATCATCTCATGTTCGCTCTATGCATGGTGTTACCGATGGAATGAAATGCTTTGTGCACGAAAAATTAAAATGGAATGGTTTAGTGTTTGCTTAAGAAGTGAATTAGGGAATCAGGGTTCGAAGGGTTCAAATATTATGGGTTATCTAGTTTTGGTGCTTAGGGTTTTGATTCATGGATTAAGTGATTTGTGATTTTGCTTATTTTTGATGATTTTACTTATTATGAGTTGTTGATTTTGTGTTTTAAACATGATTCAATGGGCCACTAAATTGTGTGTTGAGGTTGTTGAATTTTTTTACTACATGTCTCTATTTATTTATGTGAGTTGAGTTTTTTACTTATTGAATATTTTTACTACATATCTCTACTTTTTTATGTGAGGTTGTTGAATTTTTTTACTTAGTTGTTGATTTTGTGTTTTAAATATGATTCAATGGGCCACTAAACTGTGTGTTGAGGTTGTTGAATTTTTTTTACTAGATATCTCTATTTATTTATGTTTTTCAATTCTTCAAACTTTTTTTTTAATGGTTTTACATCCCCAAAAAAATTGTAATGCCTTATGAAAAAATATCTCAAATCAACAATATTTTATCACACATTATCACAAAACAATGATATTTGATGGGAGAAACTAAAACAATGACAAACATAATTAAGCGACTAAGATATTTTAAAAAATCATTAATACAGGTGAATTTTCAAATTGCTTTATCACCTTCTCATTCCTAACTTTCTCAAACTATCCAAAAGAACTTCACTGCACCTACGCTTTTCCCATGTCCTTTACCCATTAGAGAATTTTTCTATCCCAAATGCTTGATTAAACACACACAAGGACTTTGTCACAATTGTGAAGAAGTAAAAACTTTTTTTACTATGAGAAGTAAGAACTATAGTTTTAAACTTTATAATCATACGTAGATGATGAAGATTAAATATTAGATTGTGATCATATAACTACTTTAAAAATATCATGTGCATTTTTGTTTAATTCCAACCGTTCAAATATAATCTAATGGTTTATATTATATTTGTAGCTCTCATTACTCATAATAAGAAGACTTTTTATTTGATATGTTTTCTATGAATAAATTCACACTAGATAAATATAATTTAAATTATAAATTATAAGAAGAATTATATGAACACATGAATTATAATTTAAATTTGCAATCAACAATTTAAGGTGTAACATAAGGTTAATTTACGGTATTTTCCCACTTGTAAAAAAACTTTATTTATTTATTGGATAATCTTGAGTTGTTTAAAACTTGAGAAAGAAAAGAAAAAAATGAAAGATAAGTGATTAATTTGATTGATAATGTAGTATGATAGGAAAAGAAAGATAGAAATAATAGAGAATTATTCATTGTGTTTAAAATTTTGGGTTCTGAAAATATAATCAGTCTTATTTATAACACGTGCTGTAAAGCATGTTCCTTATACATCTCATTTCCCTGACTCATTCTTGATTCTCCTACCATCAGACTTCAGAAGCCCAAGCCCAAGCCCAAGCCCAACGCTCCAACACCAAACTTAGCCGTCACACCAACGAACAGGTACAATACACCTCCCATTTTTCTCTTTCCCCAATCTACCCTCCATCTTCCGTCAACCCCCCTAACAATCATTTCAATGCCCTCAAAATCCATTCAATTCAACGCCTTTTCTCTGTCTCTCTCTCTCTTTAATCTTCCAAATCTTGGAAATTATTATTATTGAAATAGGGTAGTTCTCGCACTAATTTATCGAAAATCCCCCTTCCCCGAAATTAGGTTTTACTAGTATTTATCTATCAGCGATTGGTGGTAATTTTTCGAAGGTAGGGTTTGATGGGTGATCGCGGTTCGGGCGCTGCGAAGCCGATTTGGATGAAGCAGGCGGAGGAGGCGAAGCTGAAGAGCGAGGCGGAGAAGGCCGCGGCGGCGAAGGCGGCGTTCGAGGCCACCTTCAAGGCTTTGGAGAATAAACACGACAAGGGAGGAGGGAGCGTTGCTGAATCGGACAGCGACTCCGAGGAGGAGTACGAGGACCTGGCCCACAAGCCCATTGGCCCCGTGGAGCCCGCCAAGTGCACCGCTGCGGGGACCGGGATCGCCGGAGGAACCGCGTGCGCTCCGTCCTCGTTTGTGGTGGTGACTAAGGACGCCGATGAGAGGAAGGTTTCCGGCGGCGGCGCGCAAATAAAGGTGAGGGTGACTCCCGGGTTGGGTGTTGGAGGGACTGAGCAAGAGGGGATGGTGAAGGATATGGGGGATGGAACTTATACTGTGACTTATGTGGTGCCTAAGAGAGGGAATTATATGGTCAGTGTTGAGTGTAATGGGAGGCCTATCATGGGGAGCCCATTTCCTGTGTTTTTCAGTGCAGCAGGTACTACATATGCTTTATGGTTTTTGCTTTTTCTTTTTTTGAATGTAGTGTATGCATTTGCCTCAAATGTGGTTGTTTTGAGTTGTTCTTGGTTTGGTTTCACTTGGTTGCCTTTTATATGTATGATAATAAGTTGGTTTGACTAGGATGTAATTATGAGTAGTGATAAAACAAACAATAACAAAAGCCTTATCCCACCAAGTGAGATTGGCTACATGGTTCAATGACACCATGGTTACTTGTCGTGAGTGATCTGTGTTTAGTATATCTAATATCAACGAGTGTTGTGTTGGCCGCCGAAGGTTTAACACAACCCTCTCTCATTACATTGGCTTGAGATTGGCTATGCATAGGCGGGGTGTTGTGTTGATAACCTCGTCGCTGTCTATATGTCTGTATTTTGGTTTGAATGATCTTCATGGTGGTCAATTTCCAATGCTTTGATTTGTTTTGTAGGTAATAGTACTGGAGGGCTGCTGGGTTTAGCTCCTGCATCTTCATTTCCAAATCTCGTTAATCAAACTATGCCCAACATGCCGAATTACTCTGGGTCAGTTTCAGGGGCATTCCCTGGATTGTTGGGAATGATTCCGGGGGTTGTTGCTGGAGCTTCTGGTGGTGCTATTTTGCCTGGAATTGGGGCCTCACTTGGGGAAGTTTGTCGTGATTACCTTAATGGGCGTTGTGCGAAAGTTGATTGTAAGTTGAATCACCCACCTCATAATTTGTTAATGACTGCCTTGGCTGCGACAACCTCAATGGGAACACTTAGCCAAGCTCCTATGGCACCTTCTGCAGCTGCAATGGCTGCCGCTCAGGCAATAGTTGCTGCTCAAGCCCTTCAAGCACATGCAGCTCAGGTGCAAGCTCAGTCTGCGAAAGATTCCGCTGGTATGCTGTTATCTTAATTTTGTTTTAGTGGTACGTTTATCATTTCACAATTCTAAATTTCTAATATGATGAGAGCTCTCTCTCCTTAATTTTGCACTAATTTCTAATATGATGAAAGCTCTCTCTCCTTAATTTTGCACTATGTTTGATTGTGACATTATTTTTTGTTGTTGTGTTTTACTGTGTCCTAGTTTTTTCTTCTAATTGTATTTGCTACCACAATAGGTTCACCTGAAAAGGCTAGTAAGGATGATGCATTGAAGAAAACCCTTCAAGTTAGCAATCTTAGCCCTCTTCTCACTGTAGAACAGCTAAAACAACTCTTTGGATTCTGTGGCACTGTTGTTGAATGTGCAATCACAGATTCAAAGCATTTTGCCTATATAGAATACTCGAAGCCTGAAGAGGCAACTGCTGCTCTGGCATTAAACAACATAGATGTTGGGGGGCGCCCTTTAAATGTTGAAATGGCAAAATCACTTCCACAGAAACCATCTGTTGCGAATTCTTCACTTGCTTCATCATCTCTTCCTCTGATGATGCAGCAAGCTGTTGCAATGCAACAGATGCAATTCCAGCAAGCACTGCTTATGCAACAATCTATGACTGCACAGCAGGCTGCTACCCGGGCTGCAACCATGAAATCTGCCACGGAGTTAGCAGCAGCCCGAGCTGCAGAAATAAGTAAGAAATTGAATCCTGATGGAGTTGGAAGTGAAGAGAAAGAGACAAAGCAAAAGTCCAGGTTTGATTACTGTTGTCAATTGTTTAGAGGATAACATATGCTTATTGTCCTGATTTTATTTCAAATTAAGTCCAGGTTTGATTTTTGTTCCGGGGATGTCCTAAATAGGAAGTAGGAGACATGAACTCATAATGTTTGAACTGATGGTGCGAAAAATAGAGAGAAAACTGAGAAGTGTTTCTGTATTTCTTATTATGTTCGGGATAATAGAAGATACAATACTTTTATGTTGTTACAGAACAGTTGTAATTAGTTCAAACTTGCAACTGATGCGACACTTAACCAACTATCCTAACTGTGCATGAGGAATAGTAGGTACATTGTAGTTGAGGAACCTCCCCACTCTTGCATTGCAAAGTTGCTGAGTTATGGGGACTTGTGCCCTCCTGCAGTATTGGAGGTCATTTGGGTGGCGCAGCAATAATAGAGTATGAATTAACATACTTGGGAGAATTCCTTGTTGATCGGTCTGCTTTCCTTGTTTGTGCTGATTCTTTAGAAAGGGAGATTTTCATTAGAGAAGTTATGTACAATTGTATATGAATTTCAATTGATGCCATCGCCGTGACTTAACTGAATCAACCAGCTGTCCTGAATTATTATAGGTTTCAACATAGAAAGTTTGAAATATTTGAATCATATGAAGTTTCTATATTTCTAGCTAGATGTGGTAGGGTTATGTATGTGCATGTAGATGCTAAAAAAGGTAAGAAGAATTGGGCTGAATAAATTATTTGTACTTAGAATTAACTGGTGTCTAACATGGAAGAAAGAAATATATTGTGGGTGGCCTGGCAATTGGCAAGTCTATCGTTTATCATGGATTCGTGGTTATTTTGAATTAAATTGGGAAAAATCTTGTTGTAATTTTTTTTTCTACCAGTCATTATCATATTCTGTTTTTCTGTACAAAGCTCTCTGTCTAATCTAAAATTTAATTTCCTTTGGCAGATCATCCTCTCCTCCTCGTGGAAGATCTCGGTCAAAGTCAAGATCTCCTATCAGTTACCGGAGAAGGAGGAGGTCTCGCTCTTATTCACCTGCTCGTCATTCTAAGGATCACCGCTCTAGGTCACCATTGAGGCCCCATCATTACTCAAGCTATGATAGGGAAAGACGGTCCTATAGAGATATTAGGGAACATAGAGATAGATACAGAAGACGAGATTCAGATAGATCACTTGATCATCGTTCATCTGCTTCAAGAAGAAACAGAAGTAGGAGTGTAAGTCCTTATACAAGGAAATCACCTGTTTCTCCAAAATGTCATAGAGAAACTTCACCTCATAGAGGAAGGAAACAGTCACGTGTTGATTCTGGCTCTCCAAGTCATCGCAGAGGAAGTAGGCCTTCTCCAAAGATTGATGAAAAAAAACTAAGAAACAGAAGGCGCTCAAGGTCAAGATCTTCAGATGATAGGCTTCACTCTAGCAAAAATGAAGAAGTCTTGCATGGAAAGTCTAAGCGCAGAGAGAGAAGGCGATCCAAGTCATTATCTGTGGATGAGAAGCCTCACAGAAGGAGCCGGTCATCCCCAAGAAAAGTGGATGAAAGTAGATCCCGGCACAAAAAACGATCGAGGTCAAAATCTGTGGATGATAGGCATGATTCTCCTGAGAGATTGGATGAAAACAGAAATAGAAGATTGAGGCATAGTGATAAAAGGCACTCCAGATCAAGATCTACAGACAATAGGGATCAAACTGATGTCAGAGAGGATGAAAGTAAAAATGAAAAGTCAAAACATCGTGATACTAAAAGGAGTAGGTCAAAATCTGTTGAAGGGAAGCGTCGTTCTAAAGATAAATCAGGGGAAAATAGAGATAAGAAATCAAAGCATCATGATAGAAGGCGTTCAAGGTCAATATCATTAGAAGATAAGCATGACAAAGGAGGCACTTCACTCCATATAAACTTGGATGAGAGAAATTTTGAACTGACAAAGTCCCCTGAAGGTAAGAATCACTACAGTGATAAATATGGAAATAGAGGTGAAAAATCAGAGCATCAAAAGAAAACCCCATCTAAATCAAAATCAGGACAATTTGATGGGAGTGGGCCCTTACGAGGAAATTACAAGGAGGATGATTCAAAAGGAAAATCACCTTCTGATTCTGGATCTGCTGAAGTTAAGCATCATTTGAATGATGGAGAAAGTGCTACCAGTGAAGAAAATTCTAAACTCTTTGGAGATGTGTTTCAGGAACCAATTATAAATGCGAAGGACTCAGCAATCCTGAATGATAATGGGACACTGACTTCAGTGAATGGTAACTACAAATCAGAAGGGTCAAGTGAAAATGCAGGAGCTGATGATAACCCAGGTATGGGAAGTCCCATTCTCAAGCATTGTTGTTAATTATGTTTAGTTGAATGTTGCGAATCTGAGAATCCTCTTTGATGCAGGATGGATATCAGTGGAAAAAGTGGGAAGTGAAAAATATTAAGCAAACTTGGCTTGGTAATGACTAACTTGAATATAGAAAAAAAGACTATCCACTTGTATTGTATGATTATTAATGCTTGGTTACTTTCTGTGCTTACAGGAGTGGTGGTTCTAAATTATATCAAAGAACATAGCCATGAGTATAGATTTCTGTTATTCAATCTTGAATCGGAAGTGGTGTCACTCAAGGCTACTATCATTTCTTGTCACTATAGTGTAGATTTATTTCAAAAGCATTGCACAGATCATGGTTTTTTGTGGTTGAAGATTTCTGCACCTGTCAATGATTATGGGATAAAGAGCATATTCTAATTCAGGATTCTCATTTAGGTTTCCTGACAAGTTTTTTCCAAGGAATATACTGTTTCTTCTTAGGAGGACCGCAATTCTCAGAGGATGGTGCCTCCACTATTTGATTGGTCCCCAGAATATTCTCTGTTCTCTTATGAACATCTTCCGTTGTTTATTTCTTTTGCAGGTTGGGTTGGTAAAGATCAGGTGTAGAATCCCACAGCTGTTGGTGTGGTTTAAGGTTTCAAGAAGTGTCCTGCTTTTGTCATAATCAACCATGCAGCGCTTATGTCATGCTTCTTTTACTGCTTGATTGATGTATGTTGGAATGTTATTTTAAGTATACTATTCTTTTTATTGAAGGTAATTTTTGCTATGTTTGGGTCTTGATATTTATTTTTAAAATTTGATGGTGTCTGAATATTATTGGTTTCCAGTTCTTCAAAAATGATAGTTCAGAGGGAGAAACCCTTTTTAGCCAGTGTTCGATTATATGCATCTAAAACTTATTGGACTAAGGATAGCAATATGTTAAACTAAACTTTCAGTGACTATTTAAGTTTATCTCCTCATTGGTCTGTCATATCTAGATTCTATAGTTGATGTGGCCAATTTTTGTAGTATGATCTTGTTTAGTTGCAAGCATCATTATTTGATGTGGCCACCCATAGGCTCCGTTTCGTTTACTCATGTTTTGTGGTATGGTGGGCATGTTATATCCAAAACAAATGCAGGTTATTCTCATTGAAATCTGTTGGAGCTTTGAGATACAGTTATGCTGGGTTGATTTTCTCTTGTGTAATTGAAGGTATGCAGTCAGATTCTGATGCTCTATGGTTTAGAGCATATTTGTTTTTCTTCTAGTAAGTGTTGAGAGCAATATGGGAGGCTGCCTGCTTAGCTTTGTATTATGTGCGAATGCATTTGCTCTAAGTACTGTTTTCCAATATTTTTACCATCATCTGGTGTCTTATATTGTCCTGCACTCCCCCCCCCCCCCCCCCCCCCCCTTTTTCCTTTTTTTTTTTTCCTTTTTTCCCCCCAAGAAATTGTCATGGTTAGGTAAAGCTTCTATATCAACTGAACCTGGATGTTGCTGCAATGAGTTTCATCATGTTGCATTTGAGCAACTGGCTGAGTTACAGTTTTTACTTAAGTAAATGCTGTAATGCAAATGATTTCAACAGGTAATTCTCCGTGAAACTATCGGGTGGTTCTTCTATTTGTGTAGGATCTTCAATTTTATTTTGTCAGTCTTGTCCATGCTTTACGTAGTTCTGTATGTTGTCCTGCTCACATTGATGTTTTTGCATCACATTCTTTACAATTATTTGCATATTGAGCGATTTTCAGTGTCATCGTAATGATTGAGTTGAGTTTTTGTTGTGTTGATTTTATATGTTGTCAAAACTTAAATTGTGGGTTTAAAAAATGAGTTTGTTGCTGAGAGGTGCTAAAGAAATTCTGGTTTTTTTTCCTGTTGGTGGGTCACAACTAAGTTTATCCCCTTGTTTTGTGCTCTTTTTTTTTCTGTCCCCAGCCCCGTTTTCTCTTTGCCCCTTCTGCTCCCATCCTTTTTTTTTTTTTTGGTTAGGTTAAGCATTGGATATGATGATCTTATGAGCAGCTGCAAATTCTCTTCACCAGATGATTGTGTGAAGTTTGTTCTTGGAAGTTCTGTTGGTGTTTTAGTTTCCGTTTTTTTCTTGTCTCTTCACCACCTGGTCTAGTTACTGATGTTATGCCTTCTCCAGCTGGCGCTTAGGCCTTTACCGCACTGTTTGTTCATAGTTCTGCACGGTTTAATAAAAGAAATGGGTAGTACTATTCTAGGTTATTGTTGAGCTCTTAACATGTTGATGCGTGCCCTTCAACATATACAAATAACTAATGGCTAACTGAGGGGGAAGTATTGAGCGTTGATGACTTAGGCTCTTGGGGAATATTTGATCGAATGTTGGTCCACTTTTTCCTCGAAAATAATCCTAATTTAAGTTGTATGACCAACCTACTCAGTTGTAGGCTTGTAGCTAATCATCGTCATCGAGTGAAATCACGTCGTTCTATGCATCTCTTGCTGCACAAAACAAAGTTAAAATTGGTGAAACTAATATTTGATTGTGAAGTGGAAGTTTATTAATGGAAATTCCAAAGTGTGTCGAGTCTAACATAAATATTCCAACTCTTAAATTGAAGTTTGTTTTTCTTTTTTCTACATACTATGTTATGTGGTTCTTGGAACCTCGCTTTAGCTATGATTCTTTATTTAGGGCACTTTCTTACATTTTCATTTAGTAACTAATTTATTCCTTAAGGTCCCCCCCTCTCTGATCCCGTTAGAAGTAAAAATTGCTTTCTGAAAAGTATTCATCAGTTCATGACTTAGAACTAAGTAATTTAAGCCGTGGGATACATATACTATTAATCAAAATTTAAAGATCTTTCTTTTCATAAAGAGCGATGTTAGGACTATATTCTTTATTGTACTTTTTAAAATTTAAATATATTATTTTTTATTGGCTGATATTTATTAGAAATGACAATTTGTCATTTAATGATTTTTTCCTTATTAAAGATAGAGTATTTTGAAAAAGTGTCTGTGTTTTTTAGTACTCTTTCATAATAGACTCAATTTACATTTATCAAGTGCTTGTGAAGATGCTTGTTAATACAGAAATACAATTACTACAAGCGTAATATCCTTTCGTTTCGTACTATTTGTTGTTCTTGGTATTCACACTAGGTATTACATAAATTAAAAAAATTAATAAATATATAAAAGAGAATAACACTAGGTATTACACAAACAACCAAGACGTACAACTGCTAATTATTTTGTTTCTTGGTCCCGTTTTGTCGTCAGGTTTATTGGCGTACTAATCTAAGTAAGCTTTTGTATTTTTTTTTTTTAACAGCAGCCTTTCTAAGTAATGAAAACAATTGATGACATATGCATAATGATGGCCATGACGAATGCCTGTAAAATTGGTTTTTAAGTAAAAATTTATGTTTGATGTTTTTATTTTAAAATTATGTCAGTAATTAAGTTCAGTGTATAATTTGTTATTCAATGTGAAACTTACTTAAAATTTATTTAACTTGATCAATTTTTATATAAAATTAATTCATTAGCGTAATGTCAAACATGTAAATATTTACGTGTTAGCTAGTATGTCAACGTGGATTTGGATAATCTAATATGAATTCAAAGATGAGTGACAAAAAAAGACGAAACTTATAAAGTTAAGTTGTACATGAGAAGCAATACTATAATTTGTCAATTTTTACTTTATTCTTTTAACTTTTTGATTGGTAAATCGTTAATAAAAGTTTAATAAGCAAGTAATTTTGACATTTCACTCAATGATAATTTAATCACTCTATTGTAACATAGTCTCAAATTGAATTTAAAAATATTTTAAACTACAACATGAGTTTAATCGTAACCTAATCCTAAATGTCAACTCATGGAATGAGAATTGTTTTTGACTTATATATTCTATCTTTATCTTAATGTGAAATTTAAGTTGTTTTTAATAGGTTCTCTCACGTCTAGCACTTTTAGGTTTAGTGCATGAATAATATGGTAGATGACCTAATTAATAGATTTAAGATAAACTTTGATATTGTCTTAAAATGTAAGTTTGAGTTTAATTCAACTATAAAAAATAGTTCACAGGGTAAGGATTATCTCTTATTTTTATTTTTTTTGTTTTTCTTATCTTTAACCAATGTGACATTAAATCATTTAAAATAAAAAAAAATTAATATTTTTTACAAACTTTTAATATAACTTAATAGTTATAATAAGGTATTAATTTTTTTTCAGTATTTCTTTAGTATATCCAATTAGAATAATATCAAACTACGCTCTCTAAAATAATTTTTTTTCAAGAGTAATACAATATTTTCTTTCAATTAATTTTTTAAAATTCTCAATTATTGGACTTCAATTAAAAAAGTTCAAAGTTATTTCATATTTAAAAAAATTTCAAATAAGTTGTGAATAATAAAAAATAAATTAACTTGATACGTATACAAAATAATCAAAATTTAAAAGAATTGCAGTATTTTTTTTATATGAACTATCAAAATAATCTCTCTACATAGATTATAATAATTATCTTAAGCGTTAACATTTTAGGATTTTTTTTTTCCGTGAGAACCATTTTACTGTTTTTCTTATCAATTAGAGCCATTTTAGGATTTTTATTATTATTAACCTCTTGTCTCTTTCAATCTATTTTTTTTATTTCTAAATTTAATTTTAATATTTTTCTTATTCCACCATATGAATTGTTCATTATAAATTTTAAATATAATCGATATATTTGGAAATATTTATTTATTGTAAAGCTTAGTTACATAAAATAAAATAGATATTTATCCTTTGTATTGCAAAAGCTAAAGTACTATTACTCAAATGTGTGATTTTATCATCAAAATATTTTTTTATGAATCATTACTATTTTATGAAATCTAATCGCTATATTCATTTTAAAGTTATTATTTTTAATTCAAAAATAAATATAAACTATTTTTTTCTTTATTTTTTAAAATGAATATTAACCAACAAATTGTTAGTTTGAATGATACTAAACTCAATTTTGTTAAGCAATATTCCTCATTCGAGTCTTGTGAAGAAGGCACCCACTAAAACTAATCAATCGTATTACTTAACGAAAAATATATAATTATTAACCAAATCAGTAAATACTCCTTAGTCTTTATAAATAATATGATAAAAAAAATGAATATTAAAATTCCTGAAATGATCCACAACTATGTTTATGAATTTACAGATTTTTAAATTACATAATTTTTTTCATAATCACCATAGTAAAATTATATAATCTTACTAAGAAATTAACTACAAACGAGTACTCCAAAGGCGGCGACCTTATTAGTTTACTTTACCAGTACGTTCAAAATAAATGTGCAAATTAACAATCAAAATATTCGGAACCGAATCTCCAATGTCTGAATCCGTGAGGACATATGAATTCGACAAAGAGGTTTCCTCTTGAAGATTATCCAAATTATTTGTTTGTAACACTAACGTCAACACTTACGAACACAACACAAGAATACAACCTATATATTTTTAAAAGTTAACGACTTGAAAATGTCCGATAGAGAATATAAACCAAAAGATAGAGATAAATATTTTGTTTGCAATATCAAGTTTTGTTAAGGACTTTGGAGTCTCAAATTGAAATTCCCTGTATTCTGAAGCACCCAAAACGTGTCTTGAACCAAATAATTAGATTTTAGACTTAATTATGTTTTTAGTCCCTTAAATTTTAAAAAAAATCTTTTTAATCCATCTCCTCAAATAAAAAATTTATTTTTATTTTTAAAATTCTGATAAATTAAAAAAATATTTTCAATAAAAAACTATTGTCTTATACCTTTTGTAAGATATTTCTACAATAGCTTTTTTAGAAAAAATAAACTATTAAAAAATCATAAGAAACTATTGTTAAAAAAATCTCACAAAAGGTATAATACAAGAACAAAATTTTAATGATACAACTATTCATATGGAAGAAACAAACATCTACTTTTTTTTTTCCTTTCCTCCTGTACCCAAAAAAAAAAAACCGGAAGAAATAAGATTTGATAATACGATTATAAATAAACCGGACGTTAGAGATTCAATTAATTTTTTTCTAACAAATAAATAAATACACACATTTAAAAAATATAATGTTTTGTAAAATTTTATAACAGTATTATATTTTATCAAACAAAAATTGATTATATAACTCCCCCCCTTATCCCTAAAGTTATCTTCCAAAGCTTATCCCCATAGGAAAAGTTCAAACCCGAAAAGTGACAATTATTGAAAGAGGTTATTAATTGCAATAGTGTGTTAATCATTAGTTATAATATTGTATTTACGAATAGAACAAGACTTAAGTTTTTTTTTTTTATTGTAGTTTTGGTATTTTTGCAATTAGATTTAAAATCCAACCTTCATAGTTCATATAATAAAAAATGGTATTAATAGTTAATATTTTTTTTTCTATCATGATATAAAATATTTATTAACTTTATTGATAATAAATTTTTATTGAAAAATCTAATTGATAATCTTTGTTAGAATTTTTTCTCCTAATTATATTTTTTTTCATCTACAAATCAAGATCTTGTTTAATGAGATCAAACTCAATAATCAAATCTATTCAAACCAATGAGATGTTAATACTCAACATATATCAAAGAGAAACTTCAAACTTAAATAAAAATAATACCAACAGCTCACATCTAAAGTCTTATCCTTAGGTATGATTAATATTAATATACATATTTCAAAATAAAATAGAATATTCCATATTTTTTTAAAAGAATTGCACTTTTATTCAAAAGTTTATTATATATAGTTTTTCTAAAGTTATCGTCGCAAGCGTATCCTGAGGGGGAGAAAATTTAAGTTTAAATCCAAAAATGACCTAAATCAATTATTGATAGCTCTGATATCAAAGTTCATCGCTTTAATAGTTCTAATAAAAAATTCTTTTTGACATATTTGGTTTAAACTAGGGAGACATAAGGTATGACTTATTTTAAATTAGAAAAGTGTTACAAAATATTGTTTGAATGTAAATGTTAAAGGTGCAATTGTAGATAACAAATAAAAGGCGTGATTAAATTTGTTTGTTTTTAGATTATTTCTATTTCTTGAGAGAACTTAAAAATATTTATATCTTTAATTTTTGTTTTTTTTTTACAAAATATGTACTTATGATTGATTGTTTTAATTTTTTCACATGTTATCCTTTTAAAGGTAATCATGTTTAAAATATGATTGGATATTAGTTGTGGATACATCTTTTAGTGAAATTTTGAATCTGTATTGGTGATGACTCTCATTGTTTTTTCTCTCTCAATTTTTTAGGTTTTATTAAAAAGATTTCATATATAAATTATGTACTTAATATTTTGGTACTAATATTTTTCTTGAGGATGATATATAGCCTTTCATTCCCTTGTTTCGTCGTGGCAGCCCGCCCGCCCCTCCTTTGCGCCGCCTTCTTAATAGAAGCCGCCGGGTTGACCCCCAACGCCGAATTCTATGGTAGAGAATGCTTTTATTATAATAATTGTCATTAACCATTTTGCATACATAAAACGGCATATTCTCTAATTTAGATTTATTAACATATTGTATTGTAAGTCAATAATGGACTTGATTGCTATTTAAGAACAACCAAATCTTCCATTCCATCCAGAAACAACTCAAGATTTGTTTTGTTTGACACAAAAAATAAAAATAAAAGATTTTTTTTACGTTAAATTTGTTGCTACGATATATTTTTAAATAAACTGGATGTCAGAGATTCAATTTCTTTTTCATTTTATGATCAATTATTATAGATATATAATTCATTGCCTTTTTCTTATGTCTAGGCATGATATTATATTTTCAGGAATTACATTTTTATAAATATTATAACCAAAAAGTTATTTCTAGGTATATTTAAAATGAGGTAAAATAAGATAGAAGTTAAAAGTTACGTTAATTTTTTTTTTCATTTTATGAGAATATCACATATTCACATAAGAAAATGTAATACTTTTTTAGAATTTATATCAAACATGAAAATGTTATATTTTTAAATTCACAATTACGGCAAGGAACTAATTTTATATGACTTGAAACAAACATGTTGATAGTGAAAATAGAAGTTATAACTTTCTCAAAAATAATTTTTAAAACTCAAAAGAAAAATGAGAATATGACATTTTCATGTTTATTATTGTGAGAAATCAACTTTTAATCCCTCGAATACGCTTATAAAAAAAAAAAAAAAACGGTGAAGGTTTTTAGTTACGTATGTTTTTTATTGTTTGTAAGGTTGCAATTTGGGAGATTTTAAACCGTGTGCAACTCGAAACTGTAGGCAACATGTTAGTGAATAGTGATGTAGATTTGAGAAGTATATTTAAGCACAAGGTTCAATAACTCCTAAAAAGAAGGATAATACTCAATAATAACTATTAAAAAATACAAGTGAGCTTAAACATGTTAATAAAGTGGGCCAAATGGTATTTGTCAACTGTCTGAAGTATAATCTACATGTCAAAATAGAATTACATATAGAAAATTAGGTATCACAACTTTTAAGAATAATAAAAGATGTTACTTATAGAACTGGTTTTTGCTATGATTATTAAAACAACATTGTTTTTAATAATTATTAGAAAACAAGTGGGCTTAAACATGTTAATAAAGTGGGCAATGGTATTAATTTGTCAACTGTTTGAAACAGAGTCTACATGTCTAAATAAAATTAAACAAAGAAGTTAGGTAAGATAACAACTTTCCACAACAATAAAAGATGTTACTGACATAAATGTTTTTTCCCCTCCTACATAGAGCTTTCATAAAAGCTAATCTTACTCGAGGTAGAACAAGGCAGTATTATTTGAATGTTGTAAATCTAAAACATATATGGATAATATAGAAGATAAAAAGAAATAATACTAATGTTGGAACACTATCTATTTGGGTTTTATTTATCCTAAATGTTACATCGTAAAAAATATTAATTAAAATTAATAGTGGATCAATTATTGATGACTTTGGTGTCAATGAAAAAATTTAAAAATATTAAATTTGACACGTGAAACCTAAATAAATAAATATACGTATTTAAAATCAAATAAAATATTTTATAAAAATTTAAAATTGGATATATTATATTTTATCGAAAAATTGATCATTTAAGGGGCTAATAATTTTCTACAATGTGATAAAAGGATTGCCTTGGAAAGACGATAATTGTGAAAACCTAAATAAAAAACTTTACATTATCAATATATTTTAATTAAATTTTATATCTTTTTGTGTAGACTATCAAAATAAAGGCCAATTATCATATTATTTATACATCAAATTTAAAAATATTAGACGTGAAAAATTATATTAGAAAAAATTAGAATTTTACATCAACTAAAGATATTACAAAAATATAATATAAAAGTGGGAATAATTCTCACATATGTTGGATCAAAACTAACATTCTAATATGGTATTAAAACATGTGTTAAATATATTAAAAAAGTAATCTATCATATTATTTATAAACGTATTAAAAAAAATTAAATTTCACATCAATTAAAAATAAACTTTACATATAAAAATCTGTTAATACAAAATTCATATCAAATTTCACAAATAATGTGTAACTAGTCAATTAATAACTTAATGGTTGTATTCATTACTTAGTAATGTTGATTAAAACATGCGATAAAAACAACTAAAAGAGTAACGGATGTGTAATACTACTAATTAGTAATGCTAATTCAAGCACATAATTAAGTTTTCTCAGTCTCCCTCTTCCTATTAATCATATGCATTATCTATCATATTTCTTTCTTTGGTTTAAAATATATGTGATAGATGTTTAAGAATCATTTTTGGAAAAAAAAAATCTAGATTTGTAAAACCCACCCAATGATACAAAGGCCACACCTTGGCCTCCCACTGTTTACTTATGGCTAAAACAACAGCTAACCACAAACGTAAAACTTGTTTATTTTTTTTTGGTGAAATCCAATCACGCAAAACTAAATAAAATAAAAAATGAAATGAGAACCATATAAAATCGATAAGTCATAAAGAGTAATAGCAGCAAAACACACGCAAACAAAATCAAGTAGTAAGAGCGAGAAGAGAGAAGAAGAAAGGGAGAGAGATAATGCAGTGTTATGGCTTAACCGTACCGGGAAGCGTGCCCACCGTATCTCCAGTGTTCTTGAGGCCCAACAGGCCCATTATCGCGACCCGAATCGCGTTTCCCAAGGCGACCCTGAATAAGAACCAGGGCTTCGTGGTGGAGCTGAGCTTCTACGAGCTTCTGGGCATACCCGAATCGGTTTCGGTAACGGAGATCAAGAACGCCTACAAGCAACTCGCCCGAAAGTACCACCCTGACGTGTCGCCACCGGGTCGGGTCGAAGAGTACACCAAGAGGTTTATTCAGGTGCAGGAGGCCTACGAAACCTTATCTGATCCTTCCCGAAGAGCTATGTACGATAAGGACATGGCCAGGGGCATTAACTTGGCCTTCAACGCTCGTCGACGCTATAATTATCACGATCAGGTTTTAATTATTCCATTCATTTGATTTGAATCACATGATTCGCCATTTCAGGAGATATAAGGTCGGTTGGATGGTTAAGAAAGAAGGAAAGGAGGGATTGTTGGCGGGTTTGATCCCTCCCTCCTGCTAACGAACTAACCATTACCATTTGCCGCCATTTGAATTGTATGATTTGGCAAGTGTAGGATGAATTGCAAATGACTTTGAATTGTTCGTTATATGATATGATTCAATGATTTCTTGTGTTTTCTATTTTTTTGGGTGGCTTTTCTTTTAACAGTCCTCGTTAAAGATATTGAAAATTAAAATAAGGTTAAATTGTGAAATAAAAAGGAACAGGGAATTAGGTATAGTGCTGCTTAGTGCATGTTGTTTGGTTGTTCCTTTACTTTGTTTAAAATTATTACATTGAGCTCTATACATCGTTTATTTGACATACTAGGCCTGTTTTTCACTGTGTATCTAAACTTATGATTTGATGAGTTAGGATTCACAATTGAAAAATTAGCTCGGTGATTCAAAATTTGAATTTGAATTTAATCTAATCTGATATATTGTCAGCAAACAAAGAAATTGACTGTAACTTTGACCTGGAATGGGAATTGCTTCATCATGCACGTTTGAATTCTGATATTTTATATTTCAGGGTGCTTTTTATAAGTTAGTAATAGGAACTTGATTCTTTCTCTGTTCTATGCCTTTTGTTTTCGAAAAATTACAGTTGTAGCGGTCACCTTGCTTCTGTTGGAATTTCTTTTTCATGATGGTATCACAGATTCCTCCTGCTGTTTGTGAACTTATATTAATATTTAATGTGTCCCTTACAAAATTTGACTTCTGCTCTGCACCTATCCATAATTGATATTTTTATAATTTATGAGGACTATTCTGGCTTTTGTTCTTTTTCCATTTTTTTTTTCCTTTTTGAATATGTCGACTTGAATCCCAGCCTCTCCGCCCCAAAATCTGAACAAGTGTGTTGTAGTTGGCTCTTCAGCACATGAAAGTCTGTTGTACAAGTTAAATTTCTTTTTCATGATGGTATAACAGATTCTTCCTGCTGTGAGGTTGTGTTATTTTATGCAATATCTATTAACTTCTGCACTGTACCTAGACACCCAATCATTCTATTTTCATAAATTATGAGGGCTTCCGGCAGATACTTCCTTATGACGTTTTCCTGGTAGGAATACATTGTTTCTGGATTTCTATTACGGCTTTTGTTCTTTTTCCAAAAAAAAAATTAAATCTTTTTGAATATGTTAACTTCAATCCCAGCTCACCACCGTAAAAACTGAATAAGTGTGTTGTTGCTGTATAACATGTATAATTGGCTCTTCAACACATTAAAAGTCTGTGCAAGCTAACAGTATGAAAGGATATAAATATTAGTATTATTAACAATTAACAATAATGATGATGAAACGTGTCTGCTAATGAGATTGAGTGCGATCTTAATTATTTCTTTATTCATATACTACTGTTCGGCATTTTTTTTTATCGTGTTAACGAGTAAGTGGGAATTCATGAATAATGCATCCTAAAGAGATAGGGACATGTTAATTTATTGTATTTGCTTGTTCAGTTGTCTAATTCACTTTATTTCCCCTTGTAATTTTAAATTGAAGAAAAGGGGGTAGAGGTGTTTGGCTAGAACAATAATTGTTTTGCTCACTGATTCTAAGCTGTTGGTTTTGAATCAGGTGGTTGAACAAAAAAGTGAATGGAAAGTCAGGTGGAAATCTCAACTGTCAGAGCTGAAGAGAAGAAGTAACAGCAAGGATGTTGGAGGGAATATGTCATGGGCAGCACGAATGCGCCAGCAGAGGGATGAATTGTCAAATGAATCATGACCTGGATTTTCCTTAGTTCTCTATATGTATGTAACTAGTTGTATATATAGATAATAGATAATGTGTACATCTTCCTACTCGAGATCAAATCAGATATAAAATTGATGTTGAGAAAACGTGCCCTTGGCCCATTGCTCTACTCACAGTTTTCAGCGTGCTAACCATATAGTCGGCTGAATTAACGTCTCTAGCCATTTTAGTGTGTTTTGGTTATCATTTGCAAAATTGATTTTGAACAAAATTAATTTTAGATAAAATTGCTTTTGAAGTTAAGTGATTTATATTTAGATCATTAGATGATTTTTTTCTAAAAGCAAGTTAGTAACAAAATTTAGTATAATTTTTTTATTTATTGCAAAAATTATTTATAATTACTTTAACTCAATTGATTAGATTTAGAATTAACTTCTTAATGCAAAATTAAATGTGAATATTAATTGAAAATTATGTTAGTTGGTATTTCAATTGTAAGTTTGAATATTCTAAGGGGGATTCAAATAAAGTGAGGATAACAAGTGAGATTTGAGTCTAGTCCATAAAATCATGGCGACTTTATAAATAAGTTGAAGCTAGTATGTAACTATTTATTGCTTCACTCTTGATTTTTTAATCAATTCTGCTAAAAGTGATTTTAAACTAGACACACTATTAGTGTAACTAGCAGCTAGACCTGTGTATTGCACAATTTTTTCTAAGAAAAAAAAACTAAAGAGAAAGGGAGAATAAAAAAGAGTAAAATAAAAAGTTGAAATTTTTTTCTTGAAAAACTGTTCAACTGACATGTAGCGATGTCTTGACAATTTTTTTTAATACTTTATTTATGGATTGTTCTGTATTGTTGTTATTTTGGCTGTGAGAAGAATTTGGGGTGCCTACCTATGTGTAAGGTGGGAGGAAGAAAAATAGTTTGGACCTTGGTTGCCAGCAAGTGGGATTAGGAACTTTGGTTTTCGTTTATGCATTTAAATGGACGAGCATCAAGGGTCAAATGTGATTGAATTTTCTTTTTGATCGGCCAAAAATGATCGAATTAAACTCCACAAACTATACAATTTGGAAGCTCCTCATGAAACTGTTATATGATATTTATTTCGGCTGAGAAGATTTTTGGGTTGCCTATTTATGTGTAAGGTGGAAAAATATTTTGGTTTTGGTTACCAACCAGTAGGATTAGGAAGTTTGGTTTAATATCAAGGGTCAAATATGATCGAATTAATCTCCACAAATTATACAACTTGAAAGCCCCTCATGAAGCGTGTCATACGGTAGTTATTTTTGGCGTGAGAAGATTGTCGGGGTGCCTGTTTATGTGTAAGATTTTCGGACTTTATTTTTTTTCTTTCTTTTCGGAATGTTTTGGACTTTGGTCGTTAGGAACTTTCGTTTGTCAAGGGTTAAATATGATTGAATTAAACTACACAAATTATACAATTTGAAAGCCCCTCATCAAACGTGTTATGTTAAGAAAAAATGTGTAATATTTTCTTCCATCATTTAAAGCCTTTAGAGTATAATATTACTGTCAAACTTTAATAAATTCAAATATTATATTTAATCAATGAATGATTTAAGAAATTTTTTTCTCCTTCCATTCAATTGTCTTGGTCAACATCTTAGTTTTATCATAGAATTCAAACTCTTTACCTAGAGTTGATAGATTTCTTTTTTATTACTCATTGATTCTACAAATATTTAATCATATTTAATATTCATTCATCCGGTGTCCTAAGACATTAAGTGTCCGAAGTTAAAATATAACAAATAATTTTTATAATTACTATAATAATATCATGTCAAAGAAAACTATTATATTTGTTGAAAATTTTCTATTGACATATCAATGTAATATTAACTATTAGGAATTTTTAATTGAGTCAGTTTAATGATGATATCCACATGTACATAATCTATAAATGTAATTTAATAAATGAGATTTATTAATTTTTATCCAATAAAGATCATTACATATATATTGATCTATTCAGATTATTGATGTTCTATTCGCAATAATTTTATTATCAAGAACAATTTAGATTAAAATTATAAAAAATTTATTTCTTATTATCATAATTTCTATAATAATAACAAATTTCTAGTTTTAATCAAGGATTTGTCAAATTAATAATTCAATAAAATAATAAATATTATAATTAAATAAAAAACAATTTTTTATTAAAATTGATAAAATAATCAATTTGATATTATACATACACATTTATCCCAACATTCATAAATGAAAAAGCTATTGGTTTGATTAATTATGCAGTGGTTGGAAGTAGGAATGACAAGGAAACTGGCCGAAATTGGCCAAATTGAATGAGCAAAATAACATACAGAATGAAGCATTATGATTCGGAAGCTAATGGATACGAATACGAATAAGGTAATATGCATCTAAGCATATTTCAAGATGTTGTGAATAAAATTGACGCATAAAAGTTACACCAAGTGATGAGTTGTGAGCATTGTTGTGGCTTGGTTCAGTGCCTGACACGTGTAAGTTTTGGTAGTAAATCGTGATATCGATTAAATATTGGTTAACATGCAAACTATGTACATGGTTTGCTGTTTTGGCTGATAATTAATCTGTGTGTGAAAATTTTATTAACTACCTCTTTGTGGTAATTATATATATTTTTTCGTTTATAAAAATTGAATTTGAAATCTTACGTATAAAAAAAATGAATTTAATTTTACTTGTACCAATAATTATTCGGTTGATATTGATTAATTTAACTTTAAATTAAAATTAACTTGACATTGTCAATGGTACATACCATGTTGTCTTGTATGAGTTTGAATTCCCATGAGACACCCTTGTACTTCCCGTTCCCATGCCCATACCCACACCACATGCCATTCTCCCGACCAAAGAGAGAGAAAGAAAGAGGAGGATTAATTTGCTTTTATCAATAAAAGTTGCAATGCCAAAGTGTTGCAAATTTGTAACTTGAGATAACTTTCTTTAAGATAACCTTGAAGTTAAGGGTGAGTGGGGGATTCTTCCCATTTAAGAGTCATGAGTTAGGACAACTAATAATTTCAGTTGGGGGACAGGGAATGGGAAAAGAAGAATTTGATTCTAATTTCTGATCACATGTAATAGTTTCAAAGTAAGTTTTTCATCAACAAAAGGTCAATCCAGTGAGATGGCCCTCCTTACAATCCTCTTTCTTATTTCCAACAATGAAACTAATAATTATTAAGAAATACATTACTTACTTGCAACCCTATATATGAAGAAAACTCTTAGTAAAAAATATTGTCCACCATCTTAGGAGCAACAACACTTGGAATATGCAGGTGAGACTATGAAGCATGTCCCTTTCCCAAAGCCTATGAACTTGCAGTGGGCATCACAGCTTGGAGTGTCTTCGCATGATCCAAGACAGATCTGTTGGCTGCTCATAGCATGTGAAAATAGAACAATAATCATGGTTGCAACTGCAAGAATAACTTTCACCAAAATCATTGAAACAAGTGAACGAGGCATTCTTGTGTACGATCGACAGCTTATTGTGGCACTTTGTATCCTGTGTGTTGTGTTTTCTTTTTTCTGAGTAATGATGTTGAGTGTTGCAGAGAACCAAAATAGTCCTTTAAGATTAACATCAAAATAAATTAGTGTAATATATATTGCTCTCTCAAAGAGAATCAAGTGTAATTTTCAAAAGAAACGGGAGTATTGTGTGAATATATTGATCACTCAAGAGAATAATACAGTGTATATTTTAAGAGCTAAGGGAGTAATGTGTAATTTCTTCAAAGTGAGAAGAATATTGATAAAATTTTGTTTTCATTTTTTAAAGTCACAAACATATTTTTCAATCCGTTCTTGTTGGGCAAAATTATAATGTTCTATTAGAGAGTAATTGTTGTGTGAATATAATTATACCAATAGACAGAGTAAATATCGAAAGCCCAGAATGTACTAAAACATACCAGTATAAAATATAAATTCGCGTTATACAAAGTATTATTTATATATTGTTAGGATTTTTGTTTTAAAACCCGTATGTTCTAAATATAATAAAATATTGCATCGAGTTGATACAATATGAAATATAATCACAGTTTTTTAAATCAAACCGGCCGGTTCAAATAAATATGGTCCTATTATTCGGTCCGTCACACCCTTAAAACTATTAGGATAAAGACCGTTCAAAAACCGTACAATCCGGTAAAAACTCACGGTTCAATTGGTTTAACCGGTCCAACCCAAAATCTTTAAACTAACACGAGCAACATGCAAAACTAACCGGTCCGACATAGTTAATATTTTTTTTATTATAAAACTTCATTTTATATCTCGTGTATAAATTATTTTTGACTAAAATACCTTAAATTATCTTTCTTTCTCTCTTATGCAAATTGGAAAAGACGAATGAATTTTCAATAAAATTAAGGATAATTTTTTTTTAAAAATATAATAAATATAAATAAATTTAATGTTAATAACTAAATTAATTAATATTCTTATTAATCATAAATGAGTTAATTATTTCTTATAATTTGAAACAAATGGAGGGAGGATAACTCAAATTCATTTTTAAAATATATGGAGTTTAATTTTTAAAACTTACATGTCAAAATTGACTTTAATTGATTAAAGTTTTTTTTACTGGGTAAAAGGGACTCAAGCCCAACATACAAACTAAGACTAAGCAACCAAAAAACTTGCTACATCAGCATAATAAAAGAGCTAGTGCAGGACAAAGCCTTCTTAACCAAAGCATCTTCCACCAAATTGGTCATTAACAATCCTTCTGACAAAAAACATATGAACAACACGTAAAATCTTTTTATTGCAAACAATCTTGTTTGGGTTTGAAATATGGAAAATCTATAAATCCCCGTCATTTAGTGTTACAACTCTTTATTTAGACTGTAAAAATGTCAAGATCAAATTACTATATCAAACATAAACTCTTTTTAAAAGTTTAGACTGATAATTGATGGATGCATTCTCCCACGGTCGGTTCATTTTGATTTCCAATGTTGTCTACTCTAATTAAGCAAGCGGTGAATGTACAAAATTACTTTTCTTGTACAATTGTTGCATAAATGGCATTAAATCGTTTCCGTTCAAAATTATATATGAATCTGTCCCTAAGTTGAGTTTGTTCCAAAATGTGATAGACCACACAGCACTCATTTATCTATCTATAGAGCCTGCAGAACTTACCATTCCATTCATGCATATACAACATTTCATTCATACTTATACCCTATAATAAATGTGTGTATTAAAGCCAAAAGCATCAACACTATAAGCGTTGGTGTTTCTATAAAATAGGAAAAACCTGAACTCGACCATGGTTAAAACAGGTTTTCTCGTAAACATCAAATCGGAATCAGATAAGTATTTACGAGTTCAAATTTAATTGTTATGTATAGAATTACGTATCCTTAAAAAATAGTCCCAAGTGAGAGAAGGTCCCAAGTGTATTGGTCCCTACCATCGCTCCACGTTTATTTACCTTTTTTATGACAATAACTTTCTTTAAAATAGCCCCTAGTTACCAATTCAACACTATGGTCTATGGATTTAAAAGAACTTAAAAGACAACACAAATATTAACAAATCAACAAATTAAAGATAAAAATGATTGTCACAATTAATTTAATGGGTTTGATCTTCGCAATTTTCTTTAGTGAGTCACCACTAATTTTATTGGAATATGGAAAAAATGAAAAATCTTAAAATTTAAGTATCGCATGTGCATTGGAAGGGTGGAAATTAAACCCCACGTCTTCTCTAAATCACCCATCCCAAGTTTTTTTTTAATGAAAAAATCAACCATGCCAATTGATTGCACAAATATTTGTTTTCTCATTTTAACATAAATAAGAGAAAAAATAATTTTAATTCCATGGGTGAAACCTACTCATACGGTGTAGTAAAGAACTAAAAACTCACATAGTTTGATTAAAAATAATTGTGAATAGGTTATTTTTTTAAAAAAATTATATATTTTTAAATCAAATAAATAAACTTAAAAGATTGGCAAACGATAAATATACATCGAAAACGATAACTCTTGACGTCTCAACATCTCTTGGAGCACCACATGGCAATTTTTTTTTACCATGTTCCATTTTGATCTCCATTAATCTTGTCAACAGTAAGCACGTGGTACGAAATTGTTTGTGTTGTACGTGGTTTTTCATGCGTTGCTTCAAATCGCAAAAGGGAACAGTTTTTTAATTTATTTTAAACACCTTTCTAATATCTTTCTATCATATCATAAGTTCTATAATATTTATATTTTTTTTCTTTTTTTTTTTTCAATCACCAGGTGTCTAATGACATGGAGGATCTCCGTTCAATTTTTTTGTGTTGGTCCATCCAAAATTATATATGAATCTGCCCCTACGTTGAGTTTGTTCCAATACGTGATAAACCACTCGTTTATTTATAAGCCCGAAGAACTTACAATCCCGTTCATGCATATACAACATTTTATTTCTAAACATGGAGCTTCTTTTTCCCTTCTCTCTCCTATTCACCTTTGCTTGCATTTTACTTGCATTGTTCAACACTCTGAATCGTTCAAATTCCAAAAACTTGCCACCTGGAAACTGCCTCTTCTAGGCAACATTCACCAATTTCTTGGGCCACTTCCCCACCAAACTTTGGCAAACTTGGCTAATTAACCAACATGGACCCTTGATGCACCTACAACTTGGTGAAAAGCCACACATAATAGCTCTTCAGCAGATATTGCCAAAGAGATTATGAAAACTCATGATGCCATCTTTGCCAATAGGCCCCATCTTCTTGCTTCCAAATTCTTTGTCTATGATAGCAGCGACATTTATAGCCTTCTCTTCTTACGGAAGAGCTTGGAGGCAACTAAAAAATTTTGCATTTCAGAGTTGTTAAATGCAAAGCATGTTTAATCACTAAGGCACACAAGAGAAAAAGAGGCAACTAAACTTGTTAGAAATGTCTATGCCAATGAAGGGTCAATTATCAATCTTACTACTAAGGAAATTGAGTCAGTGACAATTGCTATAATTGCAAGGGCAGCTAATGGTACAAAATGCAAAGACCAAGAAGCTTTCGTGTCAACGATGGAGCAAATGCTAGTGCTATTGGGAGGTTTCTCAATTGCTGATTTCTACCCTTCAATCAAAGTGCTTCCTTTGCTCACGTACGTACAGGAATGAAAACTAGAGTTGAAAGAGCACAGAGAGAGAATGACAAGATCCTAGAACATATGGTCAAGGATCACCAGGAAAATAGGAACAAGCATGGAGTGACGCACGAGGATTTTATTGATATTCTTCTCAAAACTCAAAAGAGAGATGACTTGGAAATTCCCATGACCCACAACAACATCAAAGCACTCATCTGGGTCGGTATGCATTTTTCTTTAAGATTACTTTGAAGATTTCCCATATATACAACTATATACATAGATATTAAATTACTAACATAATAAATTACACTTTATATATATATATATATATATATATATATATAGAAAATTGAAGTAGCAAGTTATTAAAATATTTTTTATAAGCAAATAAGTGAGTGTACTATACTCGTTTTTTTAGGAGCATTTTAGAAAGATATACTTCCCTGATCAAGAAAATTAAAGTTTAACCGGTTAAAATACTTTATCTATAAAATAAGTGGATAACAACTCTCTCTTTTCCTTTCCTTCTTTATAAAATATATTTAAATTGATAATAAAGAGTGAAATAAGATTGGAAACAAAAGTGACATTTTTTTTATGACTATCAGTATAATAGAAAGAGAAGTATTGAAATATATTTTATTTCATTTTGTTCTATTCTTCTTCTTTTTGTTCCTCTTAAATTAAAAGATATGGAATTGAATGGGATTTTTATTTCACCCTATTATATTTCATTGGATTGGTTCATCCTTAAATATCTAAATGAGCTTACCAATTAATACCAGGAAAAAACAGAACGAACTATACGGCTATACCCTAATCCCTTGGGTCCACCTCATCACTCCCCCTGTTGCTAATTGGCTACACTTTTTATTCCTTGGCCAATTTCTAAAGGGGTCCCTAAATTATTGCCTTCTTGGAAAAGTCTTCAACTTACTGGTGCCCATACCCTATGCCCATTTTGCTTGTTTCTTTCCCAAAGACGTGAGTGAGGTCTACGTTGTTTTTATTTAATTTTTGGGCATTGCCATGCGATGTCGTATAAGCCACTACTACATATGTTTTTAGCAACATTTAACTGCTTAATGTTACGAATAAGACCGTTTTGTAACATTTATAAAACTAAATGTTACTAAATTATGATATTGTTTTTTAAAATATTTATACATAGTTAAAATATTGTCAAAATATGTTTCGTTACATTCTACGTCTCTCACCGCACCTTTGTTCACGACAATGTTCCCACATCTCTCACGCCAACTTTTGTTCTCTGTTCTTATTCTTCTCACATTGCAGTTTCTTATGTTGCTCATCCTATAAATATTTAAAAATTAATAAATTAAAATATTATTTGAACCTTTTTTATTTGAAACGTTAATACTAGTTGTAATTAAATTTTTCGGAAAGAGGTATCAGCTTTGGATTGTGCTACACCACATATTTAGCTTTATTATTAAGAGTAAATTATACTATTCCTTGAAATCCCTTCTGAAATCTCTCCTAATTATTTTTTATTTCGATACTAACTCAGCTCTTTCGATTTTTTTGAAAAATATTACTTTGATATTTTTTTATATATTACCCTAACTCCTTAATTGTGATCATGCTTTTCATAAGAAAAATTGTTGTAAACATTAAAAAGGAGTTTGACAATGTCATAGATATTAATCTAATTTACTCTATTATTAATGTTCTAAATTAGATTGATGGTTAATTAATTTCAGGACATGTTTGCTGGTGGGACAGCTGCACCAACAGCAGTTACAGTATGGGCAATGTCAGAACATATGAAAAATCCTAAGGTTATGGAAAAGGCACATACTGAGATAAGAAAGGTCTTCAATGTGAAAGGTTATGTGGATGAAACAGGCCTTAGACAGTGTCAATACTTAAATTCAGTCATAAAAGAAACAAAAAGGCTACACCTCCTGAGGCATTATTAGTCTCAAGAGAAAACAGTGAGGCATGTGTAATCAATGGATATGAAATCCCTGCAAAGAGCAAAGTCATTATCAATGCTTGGGCCATTGGGAGAGAATCAAACTCTTATGATTTCAGTGGCACAAACTTTGAATACATCCCCTTTGGGGCTGGAAGGAGAATTTGTCCTGGAGCTGCATTTTCCATGCCTTACATGTTGCTGTCAGTGGCCAATTTGCTTTACCATTTTGTTTGGGAGCTGCCAAATGGAGCAATACACCAAGAATTGGACATGACTCATGAGTCTTTTGGCCTAACTGTCAAAAGAGCAAATGATCTTTGCTTAATTCCCATTCCTTATCACCCAACATCCTAACTTGGCCATCAATAAAAACTATATGATAAACTGGCTAGGTGTGTTTATTTATCTTTATCAAGTGTATTAGAACGACGTGGGGTGATAAAGTGACTTGCAGCGTGTTTGTTTCACGAATTAAAATGAATTTATGAGAATATAATATTCTTATGTATGTTATGAATTTGGAAAAAAATATTCCTTAAAGGAAAATAGTTATAATGATTTAAGTAACTTTTATTTTCATGAAGAGTGAAAAAAATATATTTCCATGAAATTGTAGGAAGTTATGTTGTAATCCAATTATAACTTACATTTTAATTCTTATTTTTTATTTTAATTATTTTAATTTTGAAAATATTTACAAATATTAACATTTAGTCTAACACATTTTTAAATATCTCAAGAATATGCTTAAATGATTGCGGGCCTATTTGTTTCACAGCCATGTGAATTTGAGAATAAAATATTTTCATGTTTGTGAATTTTGAAAAATATTCTTGAGGGTTGTTTATTCACATTAAAATAATAGTCCTACCATCATTTAATTCATTTCTATTCATGTGATAAGAGGTGAAAAAGTTATATTTCTATGGCGGTTGTAGGAAGCTATGTATGTTTTGACCCAATTATAACTTTCATTTCAACTCTTATTTTTTTAATTATTTTAAAATTTATAAATATTAAATAGACAAACACATTAATATTTATAAAAATTTGATACAACATCATTTTGTGAAACAAACACACGGTTAGGTATGTTTAATCAAAAATATGATTAGTTTATCTTTTTTATTCTTCAATTTATTTTTAAAATGTAATCATTTATTAATAATTAATTATTTCTAATATTTTTTTTTTAAAAAAATCGATTAAAAAGTAGTCACTTCCAAATATGTACAAAGAGAGCAATTATGTGAAGTACTCCTTTATTAGTGAAGGTGATAGATTTAAACTTCGTACCAATAATGTAGCAAAAGATAAAGATTGATGGGTGTCCTCTTGAATTACATGGCTGTATTCTATCACTATGTCAAGGATAAATATGTATAGGCGACATTTCATTATGTAAATAATGGGCTAAATATAATTTTAAAATTTCTTTTATTTATTTTATAATTTTGATTCCTCTATTTTAAAATTGAGATATTTAGTTCTCCTATTTTAAAAGATCCGTAATTTTGTTCTCCTTATTTCAAAATGTAAACATTTGATTCTTATATTTTAAAAAATTAGTAATTGTATTTCTCGTATTTTAAAAAATCTACAATTTTGATTTAATTTTAATTTTTCCTATGTTTCATTTGTTTTATTTTTTACTTTGTAATTAATTAAATTATATTTTATGATACCTTAAATGAATATATTAGATTTAAGATTTAATTGAGCCAAAAAAAAAAGAAATAAAACGAGATAAAATAAAAAATTTGATAAGAATTACAAATTTTTTAAAATAAAAGAATTATTGTGATTTTTTTTTAAATAGAATGATTAATTGTCTCTATTCTAAAATGAGAGAACTAAAATTATAAATTTTTTAAAATAGAAGATTCAAATATCTCAATTTAAAAATAGACAAATCAAAGTTATGGAAAGAAAAAATATGAAAAGTCAAATTAGATTTAAGTCATTTAATTTTAATAAAATCAAATAGTTAACATTTTAATAACTCATTGTCTTAACTCATCATTAGGTGACACAAGTATGATTGTGTGGCTGAAGTAATGGAGGCTGTCTTTGTTTATCATTGTCTCGATCATAAGGATAAATTCCTAGCAGCTAGCTACCATAATATTAAGTCAATTAGTATTAAAATTAAATCCAAATAAATAAAGTAAACTCTAGCTGATTTATACTTACAAATTACATCCTTCCAAGTCAATTTAAGATTTGCAACTTGACTTAAACTAAATCTTCAATGCTCATAAATAAACATATAATATATGGAAAATGAAAGGAAACTTCATAGATAGCCTTAGGATGAAAACATTTAATTGCACCATTGACCATTGATTTGTGCTTTTTAATTTTTTTTATGCAGATTTGTGCTCTTTAATTGCAATCTACAACTTGGCATATTATTTTATCTCGAACTCCTAACAACCATTTTAATGAATTGTCTTTTCATTATATTAATTTTATGTTTTTTTCTTGAAGAATTGACTATTGAGGGTGAAATATATATGTTGATTATTTTTTTTGTTATAAATGTTTAAAAATTTATTTTTTGACGGAAAATTAAAAACTTACTGAATATAATTAATAATAAATAATAGTTACTTAAAAATTCTTCTATATATAAAAACACAATTTCCGCATTTATACCATTTTATTAACATTAAATATACATATTCTCAATTTACAATAAATTAGAGAAATCTATACTAAAAAAACTTCAAAGTAATTGATGTTTTAAAGAGTCAACAAAGTAACACGTGGTCTAAATTCACCGTTAGTAAATACAATTGTTGGTTTATATTTATTGAAAGTATTCCATTTCCAATTAATTTTCCATAGACAAAGACTAACTTTTTTGAACATTCCAATGATAATCTAAATGTGTTTTTTTAACAAAACATTTGCTATCATATAAGCTGGTGATATTTTTTTTACACCCTTTTTAGTATCTTTTATAATTGATTATGATTTATTAGAAATTACTATTTTTATAAGTTTTCAGTTTGATTTAATGATTATCTCTCTTAATTTATATTAAATAAAAAATATAAAAAAATGAAAATTATGAGAATATCACTAACATTTCTTAGTATTTATTAATTGTGACAAAGTATTTGATATTATTATCATAATTTATATTATTATGAGAATTTAAAATAATGTAAATTATGAAAATAATATTAATAAATTCTTACATAATTAATATATGTCAATAAGTGATAGTTTGAACAAAATTAAACTCGATTTTCTCAAACAAAATTTTGATTTCATGTCTTGTTGATGAAAAGATCATAATTAAGATAAGAGATTTTTTTATAAAAATTAATCATCAACAAAATTTATGAATATTTTAAACAAATGTCATGACTCATGATAATCTATACTCTCATAATTTACATTAATAATTTTTTAAAGGCGAAGAGGAAGTATATTTTATAAAGGGGTGAATAAACAAGAGGTGCAGACATCCAAATCACTAGCTGTGAAATTGAATCTGCATCAACCAGAAAAACAAGTGCAGGAAGTTACATGGAATACCGAATACCCCAACAAATCCCTTCAAGTAGGCATTCCTAGCATAATAAGTAAGAACCCCAAAGGCCTTATCCCTATGAGGAGAGACCTCACCCGCGATACAAATCACATAGCATCACCAAAATTAAAACAATCCTTTCAAGCAAGTCAAAGGACATGCTTGCCATTCAAAAAAAGAGAACCAAGCTGTATTATTAATAAGGTCTATTTAGTTTTAAAGTTAGAATTTATTTTAATAGAGATATTTTTAAAATTTTTGTGTCTCTTAGTTTTGCTGTAAAAAAAACGTGTCTTACTTTTAGTTTAGTATTTTATATTAAAATGCCTGTTTGGTGAGAAATAGTAATTCTTTGTGTAAAGCAAAGCAATTAAATTCTTTTTTTAAAAGGAAATAATTTATTTAATAACAACGCAGGAAGAAGAATCACACCATGTCACATTTACGTTTAACGTGAGACACACATGACTTTAAAGTAATACACTATGTACTACAAACTAAAAGTTTCCCTTGCTCACAAATATACTTAATAAAAAAGAAATTTATTCGTTGATAAACACTTAATCTCATTAAAACTTAATTATCCTCAAGCAGAAGACCAATTATCTTGAGCTCAGATTTAAGCTTCACCATTTCATCCTCCGGTATAATCATGGTCACAAACTTCCCATCAACACCATTCTCGATAGAACCTTTTGGCCACGGATACACCAAAACAATCCCTTCATCTCCAACCCCTTGAAGGGTGTAGTAAACAAACTTTGGTGTGTGTCCCTTCAATTGCAAGTCATACACATTGGTGTCTTCCAAGTCTAGAAATGTCAAATTGACACCATACACAAAGAAATCACTCACACCTTGGTCTTTCTCAATGGCTTCCTCAATTTGCTTCCTCTCATCCACTCCTTGATCCACAAGCATGCTAGCTAAGATTGTCAAATCAGTGTCTACAATTGAGCATTCACTTTCAACCTCAACCTTGCATATCACTTGGTTATTACCAATGATATCATTTGACCTCTTATACGGGTCGGTTCTACACACGGTCACGGTTTTGGGTTCGGATCCTGATCGAACCCGGGCCATGCAACGCCAAATCATGGCACATAGGGATTCAAAAAGAGGGGTTTGGTCAAGACTTGGACCCCAAATTTGTGCTTGCAAGTAGTTCAACTGGGAGCTAGTTAGGTGGAAGGAGAATGTGTCCATTTTTTTGTTGTTGGCTGGGATCCAATGATCCCCCACCGGGTCGACCCGTTTTGCTGAAACTGGATCCTTTTCTGGTCCGGGTTGTCTGGGTGTTGGGATGGATCTTGGGATGTTAAAAAGCTGTTGTAGGCCCATATTTTTCAATATTAGGCCCCAAGAGTTAATGAATTCTGAAGCTGAAAGCGGGTCCCCCAATACATGGGCCCAACTAAGACCCAATGAAATTCCACCGCACTTAAATTTAGTTACCTGCAAGAGCCAAGCTTTATGATTTATAGTGATAGAAGGAATAACCACCTAGAAATAAATTTTCAGATTTTTTTTATATATATTTCGTTTCTACCAAGTAAAAAGAAACAATTAAACGTATTTATACTCTTTTATCTAAATGAGATTTTCAAATTTTTGCTTCTAATTTTTTAATGTAAAATCTTGCATCTAATTACCATCATTGTTACATTGTAGTAAGGATGGAACATTTTAAAAATGGAGATCAGACATCAATGATATTAATGTAATCGTCTTTTAAATAACTTTAGGTTATATTTAATGATTAAAAATTACTCCTCTCACCTAAGATGACATCTCTCAATTTTTTTTAAAACATCTTTTTTTTAATGCAAATTAGGAAAACATCTTTCTGAACTTGTCATTCCCTTGTTCGTGTATTAAGCATTACAAAATAAAAACAATAATAATTTTACCGTATTATTCTTTTCGATAACTTGTGTTTAATTTGACAATTTGTTGTGTATAATATGTAAAATTATATTAAAAGTCCTCAGGAAAACAGTCTTTATCGAATTTAAACGTGTTAATGATTCCTTAAAAAAACGTGTTAATGATAAACTTCATTGTATACCAAAAATATGCGTATGATAACATTTAAAGATAGGTTTAAATACTCCTACAATATCCACTTTGTTACTCTATGTAGTATTAAATATTAAATGTTTTAAATTATAAGACATTAATTGTATTTAATTTTTCATACAATATTTATTTATTAAGTGTTAAAAAATTCATAAGAAGATTAACATTACTTAAAATCAAAATATTACCGCGGATTTTTTTTTATATAAAAAACAAGTAATAATGTATTTGAACAGTATATAGGAGTCTGTATCAATGATACCGAAAGCAATGGGCTTTTACCCTACAGTCTACAGAAATATTAATTAAAAGGGGTTTTTTTCTTTTTTTGTTGAATAGTTACGATCAACCTTATCTCTCTTATGAAAGGAATTGTCCACCATACCATACTATACTACGTACTACTATGTGAATTAATGTAATGGTAGCTTATGAAGATAGGATGGTATTAACATCTCTACCAGAAAAAGCATGGCGACTAATTAGCAGGTCACTATTTCAACCAAACCAGGACAGGATAAAGAGGGGATTTTGACCAAAAGCTAATAATTTCATTTGAAATTTATTAAATGCAATTATTTTTTAATTAATTCCCAGAGTAGGAATTTTTATGACTTTTAGGTATCAAGTCATAAAAAAACTGATGTTTTTTTAATAGTAAAATGGTAAAAAAATCCAATGATTTTAGTTTTTTTAAAAAATATTTATATAAAGCTGTAAAATTTTCACCACTTCAAAGTCGTGATTAATTTTGAATGATTTTAAAGTTATTTTAATTATAATTTTATGTTTTGATTCTACTACTCTATTTTTCTATCATGCATCGTGTATGTTAAATTTCTTGTATAAGTTTATTTTTCTCTCTTTTTTTTCTTTTAACATACTTATTTTTAATATGTTAATCAATCAATATAAAAAAATGTATTTACACAAATAATGAACATTGTTTCTTTTCTTTTATATTTTTATATCTGATATTATTGTGTTTCTACTACTCTGTTTTTGAAGATAAGTATATGATACAACTGGTTTTATTTAATATTTTTTGTAAATTATTATTTGTTAAATTTAGAAACGAAAAGGAACCTAAATAATTAAAATTAATTCTTTGTCCATTTTATCTAATTATTATTGATTAATAAAATATTAATTAAAAAATAATTAATGGTTAGGAATAAAAAATAAAATTCGATGGATTATAGAAGAATTAATCATTTTAATTATAATTATTATTTCAACGAGTTTAAAGTCATAAATTATAAAAAATACTAATTATAATTATTTTTAATTTTAAAATAATTGAAAAAATAATCATGAAATATAAAATTATAATTAAAATAATTTAAAAATAAAAATATTAATCAAAACTTTAATAATTAAAAAAATAAAATTATTTAATTTTTTACGACTTTACTATTATAAAAAAATGAAATAGTAATTTTTATTATTATTTTATATTCAAAAGTTATAAAAATTCCTACGACTTATACTTATTTAAAAATTAGTTAAAAAATACTCTTATTTAATAAATTCTAAATAGAATTATCTGTTTTGGTCAAAATTCCGATAGAGTGGTAGGGTCCCTACGCAAGTTTTACGGAACTATGTTGTACACAGGGAATATTTTAATCGTAAATTAAAAATTTTATAGTTGAGAATAATTTTTTACCATTGTATGATTTGTTTTGTGTATATTATCATATATCTAGCTGTTATTTTTTTTAATAAAAAAGTATAACAAACTAAATTTTTTTAGGAAATAGAAATTAAAGAGAAAAATATGATTTTCAAATTTTCTTATTCTTTTAAAAAAAATATTATTTAAATTTCAAATATTTATCTTTCTCCATTTTCTTACTGAATCAAATATTGGATAAAAGAGTCAGTGAGAAATACGTGTTGTAGAGGTAGTCACTAGCGTAGCAGGACTAAACCCCAGCTAATAGCTACTCTTTTTTATTGAGGCATCGATTACTGTATTTAGTAATCCTTCGTGGCTTACAAACTAGTATACAAAGTAGATCATCTCTTGAAATATTAAGTAAATATATACTCTAAATTTAAAACTTAGAGTCTCCATTCAAAATAAGTGTTATCTTAGATAATTTTATACAGATAATAAAAAGATGAAGGAGAATAATGATCTTATAAAATTATTCTTATTAAATAGTTAAAAAATAATATTAATATTAGATTTAAAAATTAAAGTGACATATATTAGGAGTATTATGAAAAGTCATTCTCTTTCTACCATTTTCTTTATGATTGACTGAATTTTTCTTAAAATTGCCAATTTTGATAGATTTTATATCTAAATTGAAAAAAAGAATCATTAAATGATAAGTAAGACCCACCAAAACTTACATTTTTTAACAAGTTTCAATCAATAGTAAAAATAGTGTTGAAAAGATAATATTAGAGGGAGCGTCGCTAGCATTTTTCTACGTGAAAAAGAGAATTAATACTACATTAAAAAATTAAATGTGATATAATTTTTTTTTCACAAATACAACACTTATTTTAGAATGGATGGAATAATCAATACTAACCTTCAAAAGAAATTTAGAGATGAATCAGAGAATCTTCCTCTACTTAATTTGATTGTGGCCTTTTTTGTCTCTATCTTCCTTTAATTTTATTCATTACTCAAATATTAACAATTAAAAAACCTTTATCTCAATTAGTTTGAATTGGTTGTACTTTGATTTCGAGTGTGAAAATTATAGAAATGAAATATTCCATTTCTGATTAAAAAAACACTAAAAAATTCCTATGAAAGTAGTTATAGGTTTTGTCATACATAAAAAATGAATAATAACTAATAAGTGTGTGTCACGTGTGATGCATAATATATAAATTAGTATAGTATGTGTAGGGAAATTACTAAGAACCTGCAACAAAACAGGAGGAGAAAAAGATAGTTCTGGGCCAATGACTTGGTGAGAGACGAGCAACTTGTACAAGGGCCAATCCTTCATGGCTAGCCACTCATCTAGGGTTTTGCTGCACTTGGCCTCAATGAACCTTACTCCACAATCATTGCACTTGATTAAGGGCCTACCGGAATCCGATCGCCGGAAGCGGCCACATGTGATGAAGTAATGGTTGAGCAAAGTGAACATGGCCTCCTTAATTTTCATGATGGTTAGGTCTTGTGCAGCCTCACTAGCAAAGAAGTACACCACTCTGAGATAGTGAAGCTTCATGGCCAAGTCCAAGCCACCCGGGCTGTGGAACACCTCCGACCTGGTGGCCCGGCCTGGCCCAACTGAGGATAGCCTCACATCATGCACTACACACTCTTCTAAGACCATTTTGCTTTAACAAGAGACTGAACTGTAAAAGAGGCTTTAATTGCTTCTAGTACTCAACTCAGTCTTTGCCTACCATCATATATAGAGTGATGGAGTGAAGGACCATGGAATGGCTGGTTCGACATTTAATGCAAACTTACTTTGCGTTTCATTCTCATTGGCTCGTACCAAATGCAGACTTTGTAATTCAAGTAACAAACTTTTTTAGTCCATAAATAATAAATGCTATAAATCATCTTTTTTTTTCTTTCTCTTACGAGGATTGAAGAATTTAAGAGATTAGGTTTAAAAATTGAAACTCCCTGTTATTATTCTCTCCATATATTAATTATTTAGATGAAAAAAGTAACATAATTAGTCCGAAAATTTTAAGAGTAATTTTAGATTAAATTACAATTACAAAATTAACTAACTTTTTAAATATACATGTCAATTAGTTATAAGTGTCTTATATTTAAGAATAAGAATGGAAGAAGTAAAATATTATTACTTTATCCATTCCATTACTATTGTGTAATAAAAAAATTTCAAAACAATTATCATGCTAGTTTTTTATTTTTTAATGTAACATTAGTTATTTTTTTTTCACTTGTATCCCTTGTAATATTAATAAACAACAAAATTTATAAATAAATTATAATGATAATATAAGATTATTTTTATAAAATTACTATTCTCTCATCTATTTATTATTTTTTCTTGACCAATGTAAAATAAATTAAAATGATAATTATTTTGATAAAAAGAGTAATAAATATCTTAAAGATACTTGCTAAAAAAATTAATAAATAAAAATATATTATTAAATTTGTATTGGAAATCCTGGAAGAATATATTCTTCCACAATATTTATTTTAATTTTTTTTCTTAGACAACATTTATTATGATTCAGAAGTAGTAATATTCCATTTTTCATTAAAAACTTTCCACTTTTCGTTAGCATTTTCCATATACTTTCTCTATTTCTTTTTTTAGGATATTCTTCTATTTCTTTTTAATTGTTGAATTTTATACAAAATTTGGTTTCTATCTAACTGTTATTTTTAAAATTCAAGATAATCTTAATGATTATTTTATCAATTATACTCTTATTTTTAACTTAATTTTTAATTATTTTACACTTATGCATTTATTTATAGAATTGAATTGAAGAGGATATAATAGAAAAGTCCACACTAATTTTATTTGAATAAAAAATATTACATTTTTTTGTGTTTATATAAAAACAAGACAGATAAAAATAAATGAATAAATTATTTTTTAGACAAACACTAAGAACATTGATTAAAAAATAAAAGAAGGAAGCTTTTATCAAAATACGTAATATCATGTTTTCTTTGATTATTAAATACATTCTCATATAACTTTTAATAAAAAAAATATTTTTAATTTATTAATAAATATCATAACAACACTTATTAACAATGCCCTATTTTATAAACATTGTACATTCTATTAGCAATAACTTTATTCTGTTGATTCTACACATTGAGTTTATGGAAGATAATCTATTTTGATTTCATCCTTACAAAATACATTATTAAAGAAGAAGAATAAATTTTAAATATAATTAAATTCTGATAAAAAATTAGTCTCAAAGTTTATAAGAATATCTTATAGTAAGAAGCCTAATATCTTAATTACGATTATAGAAGAAAAAATACATTCTTTATACACAAGTACACAGCTGTCCAAATTCTGATTCAAATTTTGCCTTCCAACTCTCTATTTCTGCAATCGAAAAAACAAAAACTCTCTTTTTCTCAGTTGAGTCAGTTCTCACTTCTCTGTATCTGCCCTTTAGTCAAATCATAGTCATCAATTTATTTCATCTAAAAGTTCACATTCATGATAATTGGTCAATTTGCTTTCCAAACTAAAAATAAAAATATAAAAAATGATCAATTTGCTCAGTTACTATAGTCACAAAAGTAGTTATTTGTTAACATATTAGTTAACTGGCATAAATTTTATTCAATGTTATTAATTAGCGATTAATCGGTTAACCGATCTCCAAAAACATTTTGGTAAAGAGCCATCCATCCATTTTTATTAATATCTATCAATTTAGTGATAAATATATTGATAACCAATTAAATTAACTAATCATTGTAAGACTATATATTAGAGGCGATCAACTAGTTTGATTTCGATAAAGAGAGACTAAGAATAACTGATAGGGAGTGTTTGTTTTACAAAATTATTTAATTTATTTTATATTTTCAGGAATCACATCTTTATAAATATTGTAGTTGGAAATATTATTCCTTAGCATATATAAAATCGTGTTTGGTTAATTTTTAGCATTTCTAGAAATATTTTAGAGGTTTTAAAATAATAAATGAAAAATGAAAGTTACAATAGAGTTAGAAAATAATTCGTTAGATTCTCATGGGAATCTAATTTTTCTGTCCCATTATCATGTGAATAAAAATTATGTAAACATGCGAATGCAACTTTCTTGGTAATGGAAGATACTCAAAAATATTTTGTGATAACCTCTTAACAATTATATAAACATTCCTATCTTCATATTTTTGGGAAGGCAGGATGATTTTGTGAAACAAATACCCCATAGGATTGGTGCAATAGTGTAATTTTGTTACATTTATATGGAAAAAAATAATTTATTTAACAAAAGAATTTGTATTATTTTTTTCATGTATAAAAAAGTCAGCAACACTCATAACTCTCTTAAGTCAACAACAATCATATATATAACGTGAGTAAAATTAATTTTTTATCTAATAGATTGGGAGACTTTTGTCAACCTAAAAAAGAAAAAGATGCTAGAGAAAAAGTTGGCTGAAGAACATCTATTTACGTCGAATTTCTTTAGAAAAAAGAGATATTATGGAATGGAAAAACTGCGAGAATTCTCTTTTACGATTCTTGCTTTCCCTTTTATAGCCGGACTCATTTACTAATAATGCGATCAATTTTACATTCACATGGCAATTAATATTATAGCCTGCTGAGTGGTGACATCTAACCGATTCATTGAGGAAAATAGATCCATGTCATCCACATTACTTTCTTACGCTTTGCAGCTGCCTATTTATACCCAGTAGAGGATTCTCTGTCAGTCTGTATATTTGTAATCCTAAATAACAAAATAACTTGAATAATTTCTATGAATTAGGTGTTTCATCAACTTTCAATAACGTTTGAACCGGCTTAAAATTATAATATATATATATATATATATATATATATATATATATATATATAATCATATTACTATTACAAAATATCTATCGATTTTATTTATGACTATTTTTTTTTAAAGAACTTGATTAATTATTTTAAGGAGATCAAATCCAATATAACTCAAATCAAAGAAATCAAAGACTTCTTGGCTTAAACTATATAGGGTTTAGAAGCTAGTAGGAAGCATTTACAGAAATTCGGAAGTAAAAAGTATATAAATACTCAAACTGTGACTTTTTAAAAATCAATATTATAAATTTTAAATTATTTTATTTACTACCCAAATTATATTATTACCTTGGTTATTTTATCCAGTTAGTCGGTGACTACCAATGAATTTTTTAAATTATCACACTACCAATATTGTTTAAAATGTACATTGGGATAATGAGTTTTCCATGTAAGAATGAAAAAATAAATCATCTAAGTCATATAATCATATGATAATCTAAGATAGGTATGTATACTCGCAGTTTAAATTCGAGTAATATATATATAGACCACTAAATTATATTTGTATTATCAAGATTTAAAAAAAATGTACGTGACTTTATTACGTGTGAATCTGATAACTACTTATAATCTTGACCATTCATATGATATGGTCCATATTTATTGTTCTTATTTCTTATACTAAACAAGTGTCGTCACATGAATAGTTTTCATTCTCATTATATTCAAGAAATTTAATGATAATCTATCTAACATTTTTTTAAATTATATAAAAAATACTAATTACATTTTAACTCAAATAATATATATAATCAATAAATAATAACTAATTTTAGAATACAATTTTAACAATTAAATTACATTTTTAATTAAATATATGAATTTACCTTTTTATTAAATTTTTATTATAACAATTTTTATTATTTACCTATTAAATAATTATTATATTTTTAATATATTGAGGGAAGAGTAGAGGGTCGTTATATCCATCACTTTAACAAATTGAAAAAAAAAAAAAAAACTCAACTCCAACCTCAATCTGGATTAAAGTAAGTTTTCATGTTTGACTATCAAAATCAGTATGGCTGAATAAGGGGAACATGCTTTCAGAATAGATAAGATCAAATAGATACTCACAAGTTCAAATCAGATTTTCGTGTCTATCATCAGCTTGCATGGCTGAATATGGGGGAACATGCTTTCAGAATGCAGAATACCATGCTCAACCCAAGCATGGCGAGGCCAACTACAATTAATTAATGTCCATTATTTTGCTCACAAGAGCCATATGTACTTCGATGTGGAGGGCCAAGGAATTCCATTAATACATATAATATTTCTTTTAATCATTTGACTAATTTTTAACATTCGATCTTACGTTTCATCTAAAAAATCAAAGTTATTTATTATCTCAATCGACTCCGCTATTTATAAGTATCATTAAGTACGCCTTTTCTTTATTTTGATTCTTTATATTTAACAATTTTGATACATTAAATTTTAAAAAATTTATTCTGATCTTTTCATGTTTTTAAAATATATGGTTTTGATTTTTCTTAATATTTTATTAGAAACATTCTGTTAACTTTTAAATTTTAAAAATTATTAAAATGATATATTTTAAAAATATAAATAATTACAATAAAACTTTAAAAACTTAATATACTAAAGTAAAATAATGGTGAAACATAATAAACAAAAAATGACATTAAAATTTTCAAAATAATTAACTTTATATATTGACAGCTAAAAATAATTATTATTTTTATTTTATTTTTAAAAAATAATCAATTAAAAAATTATATATTTTTAATTTCTTTCATATCTGAAAAGATAAAATATGTAACACTGTATAGATCGAACATTATCAACACATAATCTTGCTGAAACTACCAAAAATTCAATATGCGTAGGTTGAAGTGGATTCAAAAGTCAAGGTAGGATAACAATCATTCTAGGTCAACGACAAAAGACAAAGTGACGGAAAGAAAAGGAACTCTTATCTATTGTGATTGAGAATGATTAATGAATGAAATTATTATCATTATTAAATGGTTAAATTGAATGAAGAAAATAATTCTAATAATAATATGAGAGTAAAGAATGTTGTTGTCCATTATTTTAAATGTATAATTTTTTTTCATTTACTTAGTGATTTTTAATTTTTAAATAAAAAAAGATAGTAATGATTTTTAATCCCCACTTTGTTAACCTAATTATTCTAAAATTTATAACACTGATTAACACTAAGTTAACTTAATTATTTTCTTTTAGTCACTACTATGTTAACTTATTTATTTTATTTTGTTAATATTTTTTATTTTATTCTTTTTCTTTTCATGTATATAAAGGAGCATGAGGGGCCTTGCCCCCCTCCTAAATCTGTCCTTGTATATCACTATCATAATTTTTTAACTTCATTATTTATTTATCTTGACTATCATTATATAGGGCAACAACTTTTACAGTAACAATATATCAAAATTATTTTTTAATTCCAATTTAAGAAAATAGTATTTATGTAGCGGAATTATACGTACTATAATGAACATATGATAAGTAGTTGGAATAAATAAAGTACACGCAAAATTCACTTATAGGAAAGTAAAATATGCAACTAATTAATAAACACGATATAATGCATATAATGAAAAATGAAAGTACCACTTCTTATAGATATTATATGTATTGAATTATAAAATTGATTTAGTGATTGAATAAAAAAAAGCTACAATGGTGGAAATGATTTTCTTTCATAAATAAAAACTAACAAATTATCAATTATTGATCTAACAAAAAGTGAGATCAAAAATAAAAATTGAGCAAAACCTTTTTTTTACTTAAAATAAATTAAAGCATGATATACAAGATCTTTTGTTTATTTATAAGAATCGATAAAAATGTCAAAAAATTTACCAAAATATTTTTATTCAACCAATTAAGTTAAATTCTTTATTGCAAGTTGTCAATACTCCATTTGTCAAAATTTCGGGAATTTGAAACCCCCCAGCAAATAAATATCTTTGGATCAAAATAAAATATCAGAAAAGGTATTTCCATTGTCCCCATTACCCAACCTTTTTGTCGTTCGTGTTACTGGTGCAACATGCAAGTATCCAACTGATCTCACAGGCATCACTTTCATGTTCATCAACCTTCTTCGAGTTTAAACTGGTGTCAACTGCCTATTGATAGAATGAATAATGTCAGAGAAAGTAGTTGAAGGGAAGATAACACTCCTACATTTCATGTTGATGTTGGTAACTAAATCCGGGTTGCTAAATTAATATGCCATCAAAGTCTTAAACTCGATGTAGTTTTATTGGTTTATAGCTGACACCTAGACACTTCATTTTGTCCATTGAGCTCAAGGTAAAACTGATAACTTTGTGCAGGACATGTCTGCTAACTAGTTTTTGTCCATAGATCGAAGTCTCTGTCAAGTTAAAAGTTTTGGATGCTCACAGTTACTATGATTTTGATTTTTGGCTTATCCAAAAAAAAGTTAAAAGGTTTGGTCATTTTACGTGTAAATAGGTTTAAAGATGCTTTTTCAAGTTTTGTAATTAGTTTTATCTAAACTTTTGTTATTTAATTATATTGTGCTTGTGATGTTTTTTTTAATTCTTATTTTTTAGTATTTTTTTTTATCATTATAGTTAGATTTTCAATATATTTATTTGGTTGTTTAGGTAAGATAAGCATGATTCAATGCCACAATACTGAATTGTGTACACTCAATAGGGTGCTTGGCTGAGCATTCTTTTTGCTTCATTCACCAGCACTTTTTAATCAAACAAATTAGCTTATAAAAAAAATGCCAGAATATAGCATTGAAATTAAGCATGGGCATGGATTATTCTCGGTGACATGACATTCAAAATTTCTCTTCAATATAAGTAGTGGGCATACTTTATCCCATGAATTAATTCTCTTTATCCTCTTAGCTTCAACATTTAGTACTAATAAGTAAGCATGGCCTCTCAATCCAATTTGTCTGTATACAAAATAAACCTTCCACCATAGAATAGATAAGATAGAGATCTATTCTAAAGTCTCTTGGTTCCCTCAATCATCTTTCCCTTGAACCTAATTAAACTCCCAATTGAGAGCTTCTGACCGGTTCAATTCAAGGGTGGATCTACCCAAGATCATGAGATAAAAAGAATTTCCCGTGTCAAATGTTGGATGGTGAAAATGCACTATTTTTGTTAAATATAAAACCTAAAAAAGATAAAAATTTCAGTAAGATTTAAAAAAAATGATATATTTTCAAAGAATAAAATTTCATTTAAGTCATTTTCTATGATACAAATATTCTTCTACAACTAACAGGGAGATCGACATGAACCTAACTCAGGAAACCAGGTTTTACTTATAGAATCCCAACAAACGTTTTACAAGCCGCTAGCAGCAGGGTTAGATTTTTTATCAGCAAACAAATAATATTATTAATTAAGGGCACCGGAAGTACCAAAATGGATTACAGGAAGAGTACCAGTAGGGTTAGATATGTGTCTTAGTTATTATATATATATATATATATATATATATATAAATGTCGAAGTCATAATTAATTATGATAGCTAGCTAACTCTTCTATTAACTAATGGCTACACGTTTGCGGCTGCATCATTCATACACCAAACCACACGATTAGGAAATAGGCAAATAGCTTTCCCAAACCAACGTCTGGGATTTAAAAGAAGAAAAAAAATGCGTCTATTCAGAATTGTTTGGACATATTCATTTACTTCTCTAAAAACACTTTTAAAAAAATTAATATATTTTACATAAACTAAAATTAACTCATGCACGAATTGATTTGTAAAATAAAAATCATGAGTTGTTCTAAAACATGATTTTTAATTTATGAAAAACTTATTTTATTTTATATATTTTTCTCCTATAAGCATTTTTTGGATAAATTTATCCGAACATACCTTATACTAAATAAGTAAGGGATTCTTAATTTTGTACTATTGAAAGTAATTAAGGAGGATTTCAATACTATAAAAAGAGTAAGGAGAATTTCTTACTTCAGCATAAAAAATGTAGTTAAGACTTAAGAGTGATACATAAATGACCCACAAACTTATAAAGCAATAAATAAATGATCCACGTGTTGGGGTATATTTGTGTATAAACTATATATAGCAGCAGAGGAGACATTATAAATAGGGGAGTAGTGGAACAGCTCAACAGCAGGCAAAATACGTACACACAGTGGTGTAATATGGGCGGGGTACCCCTGATACTCTATTCATGTATATATATATATATATATATATATATATATATATATATATATATATATATATATTTGTCTAATAAAAAAAATATAGTGCATGTTCAATAAAACAGAAGCTTGCTAGCTAGGAGTTTCTCAGTACTCTATAATTAACTAGAATGATGATTTATATATCACTTTTTTGGTGTAAGCTAAACAAGCCGTGTATTCTACTGTCAGAAGAAATTTATCTGAAATCACACTCTTATCCCAATTCTGTTGCCATATATGGAGATCGACCCTCAAATCTGAATGGTCCCAACTCACCACGTTGGTTCATTTGCTTTCTCCAATGAAAAATTGATATTTATTATTAAAATACTTCTAATACACTGCAACTATTCTTATATAATAGATTAAAAATTTTATTTATCAAAGTAAAATAATTTTCCATACTCATTTTCACCCCCTAGATTCTTCAATAAAATACAAAATTAATGTACATACATTTAATAAAAAATAAATAAAGTAATGTGTCTCTCACTATGAATGACAGGTACAGTTGTAACATAAGAACTAGCTAGATTTGTTTATATTTAATATAAAAAAAATTTAAAAATTATTATTTATAGTTAACACAAAAAATAAGCGTATTAGCCTTAATTATTAGGTCTGAGGGTCATTAGGGAGTTGGGACAGGTAGAGTTTATAATAGGCCGGCACGGGAAGGTTGTTTTGTTGTTTTAGGTTTTAAGATGTGCTTTAGTGGTGCATACATGCAGATGCGCTGTCACTTGTCTAACTATATATAGTGGCTAGCTAATTAAAGAGGTTACCAGCAGAATTTGTAGCATTGGTTCAACGGTTCAGCTTGTCATGAAAACTACATTAGTACTATTTAGATTCAAGATTCTACTGTGTAAATTATCCTTTAGATTGTGTTTTACTGTTTTTTTTTTATTCTTGGTCTTTTTTTAAAACAAAAAAAACAAAGACAAAAGGCTTCATCCCATCATAATTTTTTATGATTTTTTCTCCGTTTAAATTAAAATCAGATTCTAAAAAATTTATAAATATAATTTACGCACTTTATTAAATTAAATAAATTAAATTCCGTTAATGAGAAATAAATGAATAAATAATATGCAAGATCCAATATACTCTATTAAATACATGATCAATTATGTATTATATTATTTCATATCTTAGTAACCAACTTAATTTGCTGAAAGTTTGAGTCGATAATTAAAAGTGCATACATTTTAAAAAAATAATTAAAATTACATATGATATGAATGTGCATTCTTCAATTCTAATGTATAAGAAAGAAAATTTTATTACTTTAAGAATAAAAATAATTTTTATTAAGATTTGTTAACAAATTTTATAATTTTTAATAAATTTTAATCAATTAAAAATAACAACGTGTTTAAGAACTTTAAGAACGTGTGTTAAAAAATACTACCAAACACTAACTAGTCAAAATCTTTATATACACCGTGAGAGGTTAATACATATAAGCGTACATATAAATAAAACAAAATATTTTTTAACAAATATTTTTTACCATTATTTAACAATGAAATCTTAAGTATCGTAAGATAGTTAACTTTGTAATAGTCATTTTAAAATTTTATTTGAAAGTAATTTTTAATTAATAAATAAATATAAATAGTGTATAAAAACTAAATTTAAATAAACTTTTCTTTTATCGGATTTTATACCATCATTTCAGGCTGAACAATGAACACTGAAGACTTCATCACCACTTTTGTGTTGTGCGTCAGACTTTATTTCTAGCCAAGTGGCACGTTGTATCTGACAACGTAACCATGATAGATAAATAAGCTCATTTGCTAACTTCTAGCCAAGGATGGGGCGTCATTCATTGTGACTTGTAAGGAGGGACCAAACCATGTCCTTAATTATTTTTTAAAGATATTACTATATATAATTGTTTTAAATTTTATCCGTGAAATAACTTTCTTTTTAGCCTCCTAATTAAATTTTCTACTTCTATCATAGTTTTGGCCATAAGCCTAAACTACTTGATCACTGAAGTGTTATCATTTTAACTTTGTTCTCATAAAAAAATTGTGACTTAGTCCTACAAATGCATAAAATTTTAGTTTTGCTTCTATGTTTCCTGTCGTTAACATTGGAGAATACTTTAATTTTATAATGATATAAAATTGTCATAAAAACTTTCTCACAACGACAAATTACTAATAAAAAATGTTTATGAAAAAAAAATCATATAAAGACATAAACTAATGTTGGATTTTTTGGGTTTCTTTTCTATATGAAGTAAAGACTTAAATGAGCAAACTTATTTTGTCTCACTTGTTTAAGTGAAGAGAGATTATATTAGGATGAGAGAGACTCATTTGTGAAGAAAAACAGTTACAAAACATTGAAAGATAAAGAAAAGGAAAAGTTTGTGATTTTCACACACCCACTAGAGAGTATTTTTCAGATTCATTCACCATTAGATCAGGATACTTTTTAGACAATAGGTTCTACACACATGATACTCCAAATTATCCGATTGGATTGCAAAAAAGATATCTAGAGAGGTACTTGATGATGTTGGTTATGATAACCAGTTTGGTTCTAGAAAGTGGAAACTCACCAAGGGTAACTTGGTTGTGGCCAAGGGGGAGAAAATTTCAAAGTTGTATTGAACAAAAGCTTTGATTGCTAGAAACAGTGTGAATGCTATGGATATGGAAACATCTTTGTGGCACCAAAGGCTTAGTCATATCAGTGAGAAGGGGCTAAATTGTTTAGCCAAGAAAGATATGCTTCCAGGATTGAAGAATGTAGATTTAGAGAAATGTTCTCATTGCATGGTTGGTAAGCAAACTAGAGTATCCTTCAAGAAGCATCCTCGCTCCAGAAAATCTAAGTTGCTTGAATTGGTGCATTCAGATGTTTGTGGCCCTTTGAAGGTGAAATCCTTTAATGGTGCAATTTATTCTGTTACCTTCATTGATGACTGTTTCAGGAAACTTTGGGTCTATGCTTTGAAGACAACAGACCAAGTTCTCAAGAAGTTCAAGGAGTTTCATGTCTTAGTTGAGAGGCAGTCAGGCAAGAAGCTAAAACGCATTCGTACTTACAATGATAGTGAGCATTGTGGACCATTTAATGTCTAATGCAAGCAGCATGACATTGCTTATAAGAAACTCCTCCTAAAACTCCTTAACTAAATGGTTTGGTGGAGAGGATGAACATGACATTGATTGAGAAAGTGAGATGTATGCTCTCTGAAGCAAAGTTACCCAAGCACTTATGGGGTGAGGCATCGTACACGACAATGCATGTTATCAATCTTAGTCCTGATGTTGCTTTGAATAGTGAGGTGCCGAAAAAAATTTGATTTGGTAAGAATGTGAAGTATGATCACTTAAGAGTTTTTGGTTGCAAGGATTTTGTGCATATTCCAAAGGATAAGAGATCCAAGTTGGATGCAAAGTCAAGGTAATGTATCTTCATTGGTTATGGTGAGAATGAATTTGGTTACAGGTTCTATGATCATGTTGAGAAGAAGCTTGTTAAAAGTCGTGATGTAAAATTCATGAAAGACCAAACCATTGAAGACATTGATAAGGTGAAGAAGTCTACACCCAAGGAAGATAATGGTGTGGCTGATTTTGAACCAGTTCAGCCGCCTATTTAGAATTTGAATACTGATTTTCAAAATGATGTTGGTGTCCAGCAACCTCGAGATCAGGTAAATGTTCCCACTGATGATGGTGAAGAGGAGCATGACATGTCAAAAGATGAAAATCTTGGTGATGTTACCAAACCACCTCAAGTTCAACTCAGGAGGTCCAACAGTGAGAGACAATCTTCTAGGAGGTATTTTCCTAATGAGTATGTGATCCTAACATATGATGGAGAACCAGAGTACTTTAGAGAGGCCATGGAAAGTGAAGGAAAAAGAAAGTGGTTGGATGCAATGAAGGATGAGATGAAATCCTTACATGATAATCACACTTTTGATTTAGTGAAGTTACCTAAGGGTAAAAGGGCCTTGGATAACATGTGGATCTATAGGGTGAAGCATAGAGTAACTCTACATCTCTAAGGTACAAAGCCAGATTAGTGGTGAAGGGCTATAGTCAAAGGAAGGGTGTTGATTTTAATGAGATCTTCTCTCCCATGGTGAAAATGTCATCCATTAGAATCGTGTTGAGTTTGACTTCTACTCTTGATTTGGAGGTAAAGCAAATGGATGTAAAAATTGTTTTCCTTCATGGTTATTTGGAGGAAGAGACCAACATGAAGCAACCTGATGGTTTTCATGTTGAAGGGAAATAAGATTATGTGTGTAGGCTGAGAAAGAGCCTATATGGTTTGAAGCAAGCTCTGAGGCAGTGGTACAAGAAGTTTGAGTCTTTTATGTGTGAGCAAGGCTACAAGAAGACTACTTCTGACTATTGTGTCTTTGTTAGAAATTTTTCTGATGATGACTTCATTATCTTGTTAGTGTATGCTGATGACATGCTTATTGTTGGGAAAAAATTTTCAAGGATTGTCAGGTTGAAGAAGCAGGTGGGTGTCATTTACTATGAAGGACGTGGAAGTTGCTAAACAGATTCTTGGTATAACAATCATGCGTGACATAAAGGAGAAGAAGTTATGGTTGTCACAAGAACACTACATCAAAAGAGTGTTGCAGAGATTCCAAATGGAAAAGACTAAGGTGGTGAGCACTCTTCTTGCTACTCATTTTAAGCTTAGTTCCAAACAAAGTCCATCAAATGAAGCCGAGAAATTAGATATGCAACGGGTTCCTTATCCATTTGTGGTGGGAAGTTTGATGTATGCAATGGTATGCACAAGACCAGATATAACACATGTTGTTGGTACAATCATTAGATTTTTGTCAAACCCAGGTAGAGAGCATTGGAATGCTGTGAAATAGATTTTGAGGTATCTTCATGGTAATGTTGATATGAGACTTTGTTTTGGTGGTGATAAGCCTATTTTGGTGGGATACTCAAACTTAGATAAGGCTGAAGACATTGATTCCAGGAGGTCCACTTCGGGCTATTTGATTAAATTTGCACGGGGAGCTATGACTTGGCAGTCCAAGTTGCAGAAATGTGTAGCTTTGTCTACTACAAAGGCATAATTCATTGTCATTACCGAAGCATGTAAGGAGTTGCTATGGGTGAAGAAATTCTTGCAAGAGCTTGGTTTTGTTCAGGATAAATATCTACTATTTGTGGATAGTCAGAGTGCTATTCATCTTGGTAAGAACTCAACCTTTCATTCAAGGTCTAAGCATATTGATGTGAGGTATCATTGGATATGAGATGCTTTGAATGCTAAGCTGTTGGAGTTAGCCAAAATTCATACTAATGATAATGGTGTTGATATGATGACTAAGACATTGAGAGAAAAGTTTGAAGTTTGTTGTTAGATCGTCGGTTTGACAGTTACCTCCACAACTAAAACTTTTTTTTTGTAAGATATAATGACTAGACAATTTATCATAAAGTTCATGTCGGCTGATAAAAAAATTAATGTTTATGTCTTTTTCAATTGTCATGATATTTTCGTCATAAAGATTCACAGTGGACAAAAGTGATTTTTTTTATTCAATTCATTAGCTTTGTAATCTTCTTAGATTTTTAGTTCTAGGCTTGGCCCTCCTTTATCAACGAAAACAACAATAGAAGCTGGATATAACTCTACTGGGCCAAAGCCCAAAAATAATATGATAAACATGGGATGTTGGTTCATTTCAGATTGAGCTTTACAAAATGCAATGGGACACAGCTTGAAACAATAGTGAGAGTGTAGGAAGTTTTAGTTCAATGTTTTATCTCTAGAAAGGATCAGGTCAAGAAATGAGGATTCCCATGATGATGAACAAAGAAAGAAAAAACTCAGATAGCCATTAGAAAAGGAAAGATATTGTTAAATGTATCCATGTTGTTGTTGCTAAATCTTGAAGGTGCAACATCACTTTTCTCTTTTACCTAACCATGGGACTTACTAATATTAAGTTACTATAATACCTAAGGCAGAATTTTTTTAAGCACCAACAAAGTGATTGGATGTGAATAATTAATATTAATATAATGAAGCTAAGGTTGAATCGTTTGGATAATATCTAAGTTTAATTCTCGATAGAAATAATGGTCAGATCTTACTTTTTTCCCAGTCAAACTTCAAATTAGTTAAAATCTATTTTCTTAATGAACCAAAAAGTTAAAAAAACCCCGCACAAACAAACATAAAGAGTTTCATCTATTAAATTAACTAGTACCGTAGTTGTTTCAATAAAAAAAAATATAAAATTACAATATCAATTTATTAGTTTTCTTTATAATTTCATTATCTCAATTATCGTTTTTTTTTGCTGACTTGAATGCCTTATTACGGTATCAATGTTACAATGATTACAATGTACTTGTAAACATATTTAATATCAACTGAATGTTTAGAAATAAAAATACAAAAACCAAATCATCTTATTCAAATTAAACCGTAATTCACTTTTATAATTTAATTAGATAACGTTTTTTTATCAGAAACTTTTTGCATAAAAATTGATTCAAATCAAATAGGGGTTTACTATGTTGTCTACACTTACAAATGCTTAATCAAATATATAGTATTTAGGTACAAAATTTCTGAGTGTGTACGTACGGAGCAGGTCCCTCTGTATAATTGTTGTAGGCTCCACTATTTTAATTTTGTTGAAAGCTTAGATTTAAAAAAATAATAATAATGTAGCATAATTAACTGAGGATATGGGACCATACCCTCTCTACTACCAGGTTTGTGTCTCACAAAGCAAGGCGATATTGCTTTCAGCGAAAGTGTTACATAGAAAAAATAAATAAAAATAAAATGAAACATCCGTTAAGAACATTTTAGGATAAGTCAATTGTTCTCAACGTTTTGCATAGATATTTTGGGCTTAGGTGGTGTTGTTATTTTGATTTCTCTGGAGTGATAGAAACTTAGCTGAACATTGAAAAAGACTAAGTAGTCAGTACCTTATAGCTTCTTTTTGCTGCTGAATCTTAGCATCAAAATTGGCATGCAATCACAAGGTTAAATTCCTCCTTAACTATGACATGTTCGACCATTTAATGCATAGATGTACTTTGTAACTTACCCACATTTATAAACCCCTGCCCCAACCGTAAAAAAAATATTGGAAATCTAATGCAACAACCCAGAAAGACCATAAATGGTACCGCTTAGTTGCAATAATTGCACGACACTGGGATAGCATTGACTTGTCTTCTCCTTAATGAAATATGGTTAATAAGGAAAGCTGTTAAAGTCATTTGAGAGGATATTTTGCAACTTGTTTAAAAAGAAAAATATGCTAAGCAAATTTACAAAACGAAAAGTCACCTTTCACATCTTTAATTTACACAAGTGAACCCGAACATCTATTAAAAAGATCCAAACCATGCACCCCCTTCTACTCAATTTAAAACCATCATTTCTTTATATATATATATATATATATATATATATATATATATATATATATATATATATATATATATTAAAATAGTAACTTGGAGAGAAAAAGCTTGACCATCTTGTTATATTATCTCCTATGATATAATTCCATTCAATAATCATTAACACTAAAGCAAAATGATTCAATGACCAATAAAATTTACAGGAAACTGAATAAATGAATCCGATTACTTCTTTTTCCCCTTCTCTATCATACATATTCTCGTAAAATAAGAGTTCTATGTTACAAATCAAAATTGTGGTGGAGTTGCAAAGACCACAGTTTCACTTACAAATTCTCATTCTCAATTAGAAAGAGCAGCTCAGCTTTCAGCAAAAAAAGAAAAACAAGTTGCACAAGCTTGTACCTCTCCCCTCCCCCTCTCCACAACCTGTACAAATTCTCTGTTGTCTAAATGAATTACTATGACGCACAAGGTGAGAGCTGCACCCCCAATCTGGCAGTACCAACAGATGTTCCCCTTCCAATCAGTAAAAAATCAAGACAATCAGTTGCAGCAAGAGTCACCATCCAAACAGTTTAAGATCAAGGCAACCAATGAGTCACTCATTACTCGCTGCCAGTGTGCAATTAACAAAAGAATGCATCAAGAAAATAGGAATCATTTTCCAGCCCATGCTTCAGTCCTCCGGCACGGAAAGTCAAAGGAGGGTTCCTTGTGCACACATCATAATTGTTTGAAGCATCGTGTGACAATTAAATAATTAATCAGTACGGAATGACATATGGAAGAGCAAAAACATCTGCTGGCTCTATGTGCAGAGCTTCTGCCCATACCTGAGGTGTCTCCCCAACCTCTGAAGATTTCACCACAGATTTTCTTTCTTGTGAAACATTGCTGCCAAATAGCCACTCTTGATCGTCAAAATCAGACCACTGCTCCACCTTAGGTACTGAATATACCTGGCCTAGGTACTTGGTATCTGGATGAGGGGGCTTTGCAGATGCTTCAGTTACCAAATCAGCTGACACATTGGCAGTTTGAGTCTTGTTTGAAGAAGCTGCAAATGGCTGACTTTCAATGATGCCATTCATCTTGCTTTCTTTCTTTTCTACCTTAACACTGGTGGCTTCTCGTGGCCTATCTGAAGCATTTGGAATGGAAACCTGGCAAGGTTCCAATACCCTTCCGTTTTCAGTGAATGGATGAGAGGAAGACAGTTTCGGAAACTTATTGGGCAAACTGTCATTGACTGGGTAACAAAATTAAAAATAAAAAAATTATAACCTGTCAGTCAACAGCAAAATAATGTGTACAAACTTGAGAAAACTTGTCAATATGACTGAAAAAATACCAATAATTGAAATATCAATATAAGCATGTGACATCAGGGAAAACCCACCATTATCTCATAGGACGTAGTATCTGGTATTAGCTTATTAGGTCAGCAATATACTAGTCCAAATCCAATAAGAGAAACATCTTATTCTTTTTTAAATACAACTTAACAGGATCACTGAGTAGAAATGAGAACAAGACTCATCATAAGTAACACTCACCATGTGGAACTCCATTTGACTCAATGTCCTTCCGCTTCTTGAGATTTTCTCCACTGACAGCGTTCCCATGGCTGTTCCTAAAAGGCTGTGTGAAAGAATTTGAATTTATAATTCCAACTTTGTTGCTTTCTTTTAATTTATTTTGCTCTGTTGTTTTAAGTTCACTATGCTCCTTAGCTTTATCCTCCTTTTTCTTCTCTTTATCCCTGTCTTTGTCCTTCCCATGCCCTTTCTTCTCCTTCTCTCTATCTTTCCTTTTATCTCTTCGTTTATCATCTTTTTTTCCCTTAACCTTTTCCTTTCCTTCATCTTTATTTTCCTTAACCTTCCTTTCTTCTGTCTTTTCCTTGGCCTTTTTTTTTTCATCTTTCTTTTCCTTAACCTTTTCTTTACCTTCAACTGTTGCTTCCAAATTCCTTTCAAAATACTTTCCCAAAAGTTTGGGTATTCCACCAACTCCAGGATGAAAATTTCCAACATGATTCTGAACTGGTGGTGTGTTTCCAATTGGCCGGACCTCATCCTGTATTCCTCGCCCATCCATCTTCTTAACATGAAGACCCATATCCTTGAGTTTTTCATTACCATCAGACCTGGTGCCACCTGGACCTTTAGCCACCAACCTAACAGTCCCCTCATCTTTTCTATGGTTTGTATTGGTAAATTTATGAACCAATTGATTGTCAGCTCCTCCATCATCATCCCTAATCCTCCGGTCCAACTCCAGGAGGAACTTTGAATCCTTGTTCTCTTCAGCCAGATGATTTTTCTCTCTTGCCTTCTCCCCATTGTTACCAGCATACTGTTTGGTGAGTCTGTTCTCAAACAAGATACCCTTCTTATCATCTTGCTTAATTTCCTTTTGATGGGGTTTACCTGCGTTGAGACCCTCGGCTTGTCTTGGGAACCCTTTGTCATCTGCAGAACTGCTTTTACTTTTATCTCTATCTTTGCTCTTGTCCTTGTCCTTATCCTTATCTTTCTTTTTCTCTCTGTGTTTTTCTTTTTTGTCCTTCTTTTCCTTATGCTTTCCATCTCTTCCTTCTTTCTCTCTCTTTTCCTTGCTTTCCCTCTTCTCTTTGTCCTTCTTATCTTTCTTATGTTTTTTTTCTTTCTGCTTTTCCTGCAAGTCATATGGTGAGAAGAGATTTTAAGAACAATAATCAAATAAGGAATCAACCAAAATGGCTTCACAACCTCTTCACCCAACAGCAACCAAAGAAAAAAAAAGAATATCAATAGTAAAACATGCAAAAAAAGAAAAAAAGGCACCTGTCTCCTTGGCAATCATATATATCCAAGGAAGAAGCCGCAACAATAACAACAGGATCAAAGTCCATCAATCCACACTGTCTACTGACAAAGTATTCTAGATTCTAGGAGAGAACATTTCAGACAACTATAACCATACTAAGAGGGAAAACACAATTCCATTGAAGTCAAAAATAAAAGTATAGCAATTCAATTTGATGCCTTATTAAACATTCCCAATTATTAGATTCTTTAAACCCAACAGAAACAATTTCATTCTTATACTGCCAACCATTCTGATCCCTATTTTCTTTCTTTTAAGGCTTTTGGCACATATTACAAATAAGATATGCTACGACACTTTCAACGGAAGTTCTGTATTCTACACCTCACATTGAAATAAAAAGATCAGAGAAGTGCAACTGACATGTTTTGTTAAGGACTAGAAATAAAACTCCAGAAAATAAAATATGCATGTCCAGTTATAACCCATAGATGAACGACCAGGAAACCTCAATGATACCAAGGAAAATACCCTTCTATGTTCCGATGGTTGAATCAAAATGAATGCAAATAGAACAAACCTTGATCATTTTATTCCTGAAAAAAATGAAGGCAAAGAACAAACAACAAAGCCACTGCTCTTCATCTTCTAAGTAACAAGAAGTAATCCAATACACCATAGTCAATGCAATAGCATACCAAACAGGACCAAAGTCATAACAATACTGAGCTTCATTAGGATACTCCTTGTATAGGAGCATCCTAAGCAAAACAGATGAGACTCTAGGATCTTCCTCTTGTGTGAAATTATCCCCATTTAGTTTTTGAACACCCATTACAATGCAGTGTGATGAAATGTTTGAATAAACAGACTAGATTGATCACTTGAACTGGTCTGACCATGAACCAGCTATGTCTCTAATTCAAACACTTTCAAGACCTTATTACTAAGATTTTATACTTAAAGTTTATATTCTTAGAAATTATAATTCATCTAAGATTTTTATTCTTTGGTTATAAGTGCCTTTTAGTTGACTTACGTTATTTTGACCTTATGCAGCATTGTAATATAGATACTTCCTGTCATTAGAACATAAGAAATTCTAGTAAGGACAAGTATCTTTTTTTTTTTTGGTGAAAACTTAGAAGTACTTTCATGACTCTCCTCTAAAGAGAGAAAGTAAGAGTGTATCCACCCTTGATTTGAAATGGATAATTCAAATCAAGAGTGGATACACACTAACTTTCTCATTTTAAAGGAGTAAAACCCCGGCTCATCATTCTACACAGAGTACTCTAGGCTTATTAATCTACACCAGGTCTCACTGGCTCAACCTCCAATTTGATTTTAAAGACATCGACATGATTCAAGAATATGCTCTACAGGCCAACTCCTACATGGTGGATTTGATGAATTTAATGTTAGCAACAAACTGCTAATGTTCAAAAATAATTATATTACAATGCTTAGTAAAAGGAGAGACTTACAAAAAAGTAATAGGAAAGACTAAATAAAACTATTGAAATGTAATCATTTAAATAAGGAATGGGTTGCAACTGAATGCATTCATGATCTCCCACATGCAGAATGTTTAAAACTTCATTAAATTCACTTTTTGTATCCATTAAACAACCAATTTTATCACCAAAACTTCTTATATAAGCATTAAATCGATATTGAAACAGGATCTAAACAAAATGGGAACAAAGCATAGCAGGTTTGGTCTTTGTAAATGAGGAGAAACTAGCAATTCTCCAAATATTAGAACCTGATTAGGAAAATATTTGTACAAAGTGAAACACTTTAACCTCCATAATCCATTCTATTTCCAAATGCATACGAATGTCCCTGCAATGTACACATACCAACATGAAAACTGCCCACATTATCTTCCCTGGATTTTCCTCACTTTTTTTCACAAACTTGAAAACTGCCCACTATATACAATGGTGGTTGGTTGAGGCTTCAATAACAGAAGGAAGAAATTACAAAAATTAGAAAAATAGAGGACCAATTGAAGGACTCTACTCTGGAAAAAATTATCAAACCAAAATGCTAAAGTAATTATTATCACGCAGTAATTATTATCATGCAATTCATATTATGTAGTTCAAGTTAGTTCCTATCACCTTAAAGGCTTAATCATACTTAAAACTCCCATCAACTAAAAATATAAGCTAACAGCCTGCTCCACAAAAGTAAATGTACTGCATAATGTACTCCCTTTAATGAATCATCCAATGCAATAAATCTAGCTGATCTACATAACTTCAACCTCTATACTCAAACATCCTTATCCAACAAAACAGATGCTGCTTTATTATTTTCTCTTTCTCCTCAAAATTTTCAAATTCTAAATTCCTTCTTATAGGAAAGCTCAGCTACCTATAAGAGATGCTACTGCTAACAGAATCCAATTAAAAGTTGAAACAAAGAAATGGTCTAATAGAAAGAAACAAATAAAAAAATTATCAGAAAAAGAGACATGGCCACTAGCCAGTCTCTCCAGATAGTCAAATATCAATGGGTTGGTGGAAGTCCAGTCCAGCAAGGAAAAGAGAGGCATTGTGGGGGAACAGGAGATAAAGCATGGACCAAAGAGACAGAGTCACTACCCATGAAGAGGCCCAGAGGTCACTGCTGAACTCAGAGAAGCATCACAGACAAAAAAAAAGGGGGGGACCAGGGGAGAAGGGGGGCTCGCATCAATACACAATCAGAAATTTTAGGGCACCCATTGCGTTTTTATATAGTAGCACTTCATGAAACTTGCAATACAATAGTGGAGAAGAAGTATCTTGAGAGCACCATAGCTGGCTCATTATAAATAACTAAGATCCTGAATTGACAACACAGGATAATCAATAATTTTTTTTTTTATCAGCAAAAGTATCAGGATAATCAATAAGGTTATGATAGGGTAAAAACGTACACCATATCAACCAAAAAGAAAAGCTACACTAACAATTTTGAATGTCACCTAACAAGAAGAATGATAAGGGGAAGAGTTGACTAGCATCATTGTCAGTCAAATTGAGAATTTAATGCAGATACTTCACAAAATATTAATCAGTTCATTTCTTTCTAATATAAAATCAACCTGAAGTAATTGATTGCCATCCCTAACTTAAATGATGATTTCATTAGTAAATCATAGTTGGCCCTGAAAATATATAACTTGTTAAAAAAACTTCGTACCCCATTGCCCAGAGGCTCTTCGCTATGCGAAGGTATGGGGAAGGAATGTTGTACGCAGCCTTACCCTTGCATATGCAAAGAGGCTGTTTCCGGATTCGAACCCATGACCAACAAGTCACCAAGGCACAACTTTACCGCTGCACCAGGGCTCGCCCTCAAAATATATAACTTATTAATCTAATCAATGTAAACATAACACAAACTCAAGGGGCACATAAATTGATGTAACCAGAAAAATTTATACAAGAACATTATACAAAATTTCCCACCTTGATCACCACATTGTAGCAACCTCTAGTTTCACCACAAAATAAACTTGAACACTTTTAAATGTTTGGGGAAAATAAACTAGCACAATTTCACTGATATGACTTATAGCAGAAAATCTTCTACCATTCAATAAATGGTTCATGATTGATTAAAATCCATTAAAATCACAGGAGAAGAAAAGGCAAAAAAAAAAACTACGCTGAGTAATAGAATGATATTTTTTTCCTTTTTCTCTTTCTTCTTTGAACAGAAAGAATGAGAAGTCTACTGAATTGTGCAGATAGATAGCTTAAATCAAGAGATTTGAATAAAATTAGTATAATGGAGCTCAAAAAAAGGGGAAAAAAAGTCATGTTTGATTAAAGAAGTCATGGTAGCCAACTAACCAGAGATTAAACAGTTCGTATATTTTACATATATCAAACCCTCAGAATTTCCTATAGGATCATCTAAGAATACAACAACAAAAGCCTTTTCCCAATAGTTGGAATCTGCTACAAGAATCAAACCATGCCATTGTACTACGTCAAAAACCCAGCTTTTGCCAAGGCTATTTTTAGATCAAGGTATTTTGTAATGGTTTTACTTAAATTTTCCTTGGTAATCACAACAAAGTATGTTCAGGTAGAAAAGCCAAAAACAAGAAACTAAAAATAGTCAGAATTATTTATACAAAATCACACACCCAACTATTTACAATCAAATTAATGTGAATTCTTGATCTTCATCTTCTCAGTCGAGTCAGTCCCACCTGTGTAAAATCAATTGGTTGGGTTGGGCCCAAGAATATCTAGAACCAATTTTCACCAGTGTAATTAACTTAGAGTATGCATCTGATTAGCCTCCCATTGAGTATACAAGCATAATATATCTAACCATGGACTGTCCTTATTCTTCACAGCTATTATTTCAACAAAGACATAGAACAAGCAATTTCCCACAACTTGCTTAAGTCAATTTGAACCCCAAAAATGATTATAATTCTATGACCTTACCCTAAATCCATTTTAGATGAAGTGAAATGCTTTGTTCTATGACTGACAATATCAAGGATATTCAAAGATGTTGCTTTCAAAAAAAAAAAAATCAGCAATTATTACAAAGAATATTAGAAGAATCTCCAAAACCCAAATATAAATGGACAATCTCTACTAATACTAAATTTTTGCTTCAATACCTAAGGTGCCAAGGCACACCATCAAGCACAAAGTTCATCATTTTACAACAAAAGGACTCCTAACTTGATTACCAATGATTACTTATACAATATTAATCACAGGCTAATGTTTGGAAGAGCCCATACTCCTACAAAACAAGCAAAACAATCCATAACAAAATCATATATTATGAGAAACGGATTGCACTGGAATGTAACTATGTATTTACTTTGACAGGCATGCCAAAATAATATAGATATGTAAATGATACCTCCACTTCTAAGTTTTAACATGAAAGTACAAATCAAATTCACTTCAAAAACTAAAATCCTATGACCTGCTGTCAAAAAAAATATATAAAATTGCCAACAACAGGCATAGAACAAGCAGAACACATACACTTTTAATCATCATAATATCCCTTCCTCATCACCAGCAGTGTTGTTAAATAGCGGCCATGGCGGAATGGCGTGGCAGATTTCTTACCAACCGCCATATTCAATTTGTGAAGGGACGCCCTCCATGGCAGCACCATAAGGCGCAATGGCGTGTTTATATGGCAGAATTTTGGCCTTCCACCATCTGCCATTGATAACACTGATCACCAGTAATGACATAATTTCTCCACTAAATCCTCTTGAAACTTATATATTCAGGAGTACATACCATAACAGTCCAAAAATCAAAATTTTGGACACAGCACTGGAAACCTAACATCTTATAAACATATAAGACAGATAAACTCCAGTAAATCACGTGAACCAACTTCCATCAACAAAGTGCACAACCCCTACTAATAACTGTAGGCCAAAACAGATACTGTAATGTAACTATGTAAGCCTCCAATCATCTTCATTTGCACCCATACAGAAGAATATCTGATACTTTCATAATTTGTGATAGTACAAAAGAGGCCAATTAAAATGTTTCAAGCAAGAATTTTACAATGAACTCCAAACAAATTGAATTTATATTATTAAGAAACAGATGAAAAATTAAGGAGTACAAAATTAATTCGAACATGAATGAATTCAGCACTTTATATGTTCCATTCAGAAAATGAAGTCTATCAATATACATTTAACGTTATGCAATTCACAAAGAACTCCATTTTGCATCACAATTAAATCTATGTCAAATTATATGTACAATGTGAGTGTAGGAAAAGTATATTAACCTTTTTTAATAAGTCCACTTCATCTGTTATAGCCTTCTTTCCATATCCTGGTGGTGGAAATGGAAAACAGCGCGACATTGCACAAAATCCAAATACGCCTAGTGTAAAATTCTTCTAAATTTGAGAGTGCTTGAATTAGTTTCCAGTAGCCCTGTTCCAGAAAGGGAACGAACCAGCAACTATGCTCCTGTCCATGCACCATGTCACCGCATTCATTTCCAGCTTTAATATTCCTCCATAAGCCTCTTACTACAAACACAAATTGTGGAAACCACCAACGTTTACTACCCTTCACCAAAATATTCAAACAGCTCAAACTATACAACTAAAAACTGATGCAAAATCAATGCACAGCACAGCAACCACTTGTTCTAACTACTTAAAGTCGACAAATGGTTCAACACAATTCCAATCAGTATATGCTTCCTACACTAGTGTTAAGCTCAGACTAACTATATCAATTCAAAGGGCTGCTTCAGAAACCAAAAAGGACCACTGAAATCGGATACTCTAGTTTCCTTGTGAGCCAACTAAGAATCAACAGCTTTTTCTTTGTGTCAAATCCCTAAACCAAAATGATCCCCCAGCAAAGACAAAAAAGACAAAGAAGAAAAACACCAAAAATGAAGACCCAGAAGGCCCAGCTTTTTGTAGTGTGTCCAAAAACGGTTCTCCAAATCCTGATCACTGATTCACTGTTATTAATATAGACAATCTTCTTCCATGCTCAAAGAAGCAATGTCAAACACCATCTTAAGCAATCTCCAAGTGCAAATGCTCAACCACAGTAACTCTAAATCCAAAATATGAACCCCTGAAAAGACCAGAGACCATGCCCATTTCACGCAACCCCACGCAGAGAATGAACAAGCACAGTCTTCCTTTCAATCACACCCTCCAATCAAAACCCTAATCACTCGGGAAATTTCCAATTTGGACAAGTGCCCCCCGGTTACGATCCAATGAAACCCTAAAAAAACACACAAACAGGCTGAGTACACATACCCGGAAAATACCCACAACGAATGAAAACCCTAATCCCAATTCCGAAAATTTTGTTGATTAAACACCCAAAAAAAAAGGAGCATAAAGCAGCAAAATTGAAGAGGATAAAGAGAATCAAACACTTTTTGAAACCTAAGCAATAATGGGTATCGATCAAAAGGGGAAAAATAAGCTCTGATTCGAAGCGTTAACGGGAAAAAAAGTGAAACGTCGATTGATGAAGGAGTCCAAGTGAAATTTGTTGCATAAGATCACCTAGTCCGCTACAAAGTGACTATTGTAGGAGGACAAGATCTCTCTCTCTCTCTCACACATGAATAAATAGAAGAAAGAGAGAACAAAAATCTCATCTCAATATACACAAAACTATGTATATCTATACGTACATATCATAATATAATATATGGTTTTGGGGGAAGTACTTTTTCTTTGTGTGTTCTGTGTGTTGTTGTTGTTGTTGCTATGGTATGCTATTCACAAAGCTAGAGCCGTTATTGCTCTCTAGATTCTGGGTTTTGTTCCTTTGTTTACCACTCTGCTTGGTTTCTTTTCTCTCTCTTGTTATGGGTATTTGTTTGCGTTTCTGTGCTTGAGTTGTGTGTTGTCCCCAATATATCTCATCATTATTGGTCATGTGTTTCTTTTTCTTTATTTTTTATTTTTATTTTCTCACTTTCTCTGCTCTTTCTCTCTATTCCTAAGTAAGGGGGCTCATGTGCTGTTTTTCCGTTCGGAAGTTACACGCGAGGATGAAAATTAATTGAAAACCCAAATGCCGAAACCAGAACAAAAAGGAAGGGAAACAATGGAATGCCTTCCAAAGCCATCACACGCCATGTATGTACTAGTACTAGTGTATGTGTATTTAACATGTCAAGTGGACAAGTCTATTTCTATGAGAAAAATTTGTTTGAGATATAATTTCTTAAATGAATATTTTTTTTAAACACATTAATCAAGAACTTTTTATTTCTCTGTCCGATACAATATTTTTTTACAAGTTTTGATTCTTTGGATTAATTATAAGACTAATCCTAGATAAAAGATTTAATCACATTTAAAATTTATTGTCTCCAACATGTATATTATGTGAAAAATAAATATAAATCTTCCTCTACAAACTTTATGTGTTTTTTCAAATTGAGTTATATTTTTTTATTTTATTTTATATGAATATTTTAAGAGAACATTTTATATAAGAATTTTTAAATTTTTCTAAGAATTTGAATTTGGAGATGTTTAATTTTTTTGTTTGGTTTATTATTTAAAAAATAACATTTTCAATAAACATTGTTTTCTGATAATGTTTTTACATAGGTTTTCCATAAAATTATTTTGATGGGAAAGTTGGAAAATTAAGGATGTGTTTGGTTTGAGAAAATATTTTTTAGCTATTTTCATTTCTTATTTTTATTTTATGAAAAATATTTTCATTTTCAAGTTTTCAGCATTTAGAAAAATATGGTTGTTGGTTTTCTTTTCATTTTCATTTTTATTATCTGATTTTCTTCAATAATTATTTTCCACTCTCATTACTTTGAAACTTTATCCAATGGCATTCATTTGTTGGGAGAGATTGCAAGTTTGAGTGCACGGTCATGTTATTGTCATTGACGGTTACTAGCTTTGAAGAGAAAGAAAGTATGATGGAAATGGAAAGAAAATCTAAAAAATTTCATAAGTGTCATGCATGATTAGTGCAAATGCAGAAAATGACTTCTTTTCGTTTTCGGAATTTTCTAAAATACGGAATTTGTTTTCTAAAATTGAAAATGAAAATATCTAACCAGATATATTTTTTCACTTATTTTTTATTTTCATTGAAAATAAAAACAAAAAATAATAAAAGTAAACCGGTCCTAAGTTTTCTATGCTGAAAAAATAAATATTATGATAAAAATATCATATTACTCTTATTATATTATTTAATGTGATAAATAATTAAAGTTTATAAGTTTATATTAAAAATTAAGGTGAAAATCTTTTGTTCTTAACCTAATTAACTTCATCGTTGAGTCATTTATACAGGTATCTTATTGCACATCAAAGAAGAATATTAAAGATTATATCAATTTTAGACAACGAATAAGATTGTATTAGTTAACAAGTGAACTTGATAACAACAATATGTATTATGTATAAGTTAAAATATTATCTTTTTTACTTTATATGTATTATTAATCAGTATTATAGTTTTTAACAAATTAAATAGAGCATGTATCTATTATACATGATTTTTTCTAGGAATATATTTTCTTCTCATTTGTGTATTTTTTCTATCCACTTTCCTCAATCTTTAAAAAAATTTCCTACTCATTTGGTTACATGACTTTTATTCCTGTTTTAATTATACATCTAAATTATCTTTTTCTTATTTTTTTCCGTTTATTTATACAGTTTTCACTTATATGAAGTTTAAGTTGTGAGATTGTATAGTTATGTGTGTGTTTGTGTAGATACAGAGAGAGAGAATATTTGTTTAATGTTATTTGTAATTTTTCATATTTTTCAATGTTTATTACTATTGATGCATTAATTTCTATACATAAAAGTTATGTAAGTTTAGTATTATTTTTCAGTGTTATTTTTATTGATAAATTAATTTCCATATGTAAAATTTGTGTTCTTTTTTTTTAAAGGACAACTTATGTAAATTTTAATATATAAAATAATTTTTGAAGTTAAATATTTACTAAATTTATATAAAAAAAATTTTGATAGTATATTATTTGTAATATTTATTTTAAAAAATATTTAATAATTTTCACATTCTATGTAATATAAAAAAATTAAACTAATTTACTTTACATTGTGTCCGTTTTAATATATATGAAGTAGAAGAAAATGAAAATAAATAAAATAGGATAGAAATAATAAATTTTACTGCTTGTTTGAGAAAAAATAAATAAGAAAGAGGTAATTATTTTTGTGAAATTCACAAAAGAAACTTTCCCCTTAAATCGATACGAAACGAGGGAAATTATCTCTTTTTTCACTTGTAGTTTTTTTAATTTCCTAAAAAATTAAATGATTTTTATAGCATACAAATTTAAAAATAATACAAAAATATTTTTTAACTATATATACATATTTTTAATATAATTTATTTTTTATTCATCAAATTATATGGGAAAGAGTTTCTCCATTTTTTAATTTATCTAAATAAAATAATTTTATTTATTTATTTTATATGTGTTTTATTCCTAATCAAAATTCGTTTGGAAGCTTTTTATGAGATGGTTAAACATGTTCCCCTCGAGATGTGGGATACAATACGAGCGAGTGCATGTTTGATGAGCGTTATAAAATAAGTTTTGAATACAATTAATTTTAAAGTGATCGATGTAATTTATATGTAAATAATTTTATTATAAAAATAATTTATAAATAAAACTTGATATATTTTTTTATTTAATATAAAACTATCTAAATGTATCTTAATTTAAATTAAAGACTAAATTACACGTACCTTATTCAAGTTTAAGAAAATTATTATATATTTCCACCTTTTGAAAAAACATACACGTCTCTTTTAAGGTTTTAAAAAATTACATATTTATCTATTAAGATTTATGTAAATTACATATATTTTTCTTTTATTTTTAAAACTTACACAAATTTTATAAATATTGTTTAAGCATTTGATAATAATAAGTTATATCTATTGACAATCTTAATTAAAAAAAGTTAAAAACCATGTAAAAAAAAATTAAAAACCTTACATTTTTACCCAACATACATGTAGGTTTTGATATATCTAAACTAGTTTTGGATAAAAAGTAACAAAATTTTATTTTGCAAGTACAAAAATAGATAATTTTTTTGAGTGACGGATTTCAAATATTTTTATATTTATGAAGACGAAAAAATATATTTTAGTAATTTTTTATCAAAATTGTCAACACATATAACTTGTTACTGTTAAAAAAAATTTAAATAACATTTATGGGATTTATGTAAATTTTTAAAATAGAAAAGAAAGATGTATAATTTTCTTAATCTTGTATTTGGATGAAGGAATTCCAAATTCTAAAGAATTTGAAATGTCATATTTGAATTGCTCTTATTTATAATTATTTTATTTTATAAATGATTATTGTATGAATCAATTCAAATGTCTGAAATTTTAAATTCTTAGTTTTGATGGGATAATTCAATACTTTCGCATGCAATATTTTATTTTTAAATTCATATTTTTCCAAGAGTATGAGGATAAATACAAATTTATTTTCTTAAATTAAGATAAAATGAAGATTTATTTTTTATGATATTCATCAATCAAAATGAAATTCATATTTAAAAAAAAAATAAGTTATCATAATAGTTTTTCAGAAATAAAAAAAACACTTGATAACCTTTCTTTTTAGATTCCTTCTTCCTTGCAACATGCATAGTTCAGTAATCAAAATCATCACCATTGACTACCTTCATGCCGCCACCTTCAATCATCATTGTCATCGTCACATCCTATCACCAACATCACCGACATTCTCTCTCTCCTCCACATGTGACATTAGTGTTATAGTCATTCTCTCTCCACCATGTGTGACACCAATGTCACCATCTTTCTTTCTCTTCTATGCTTTACATGGTATCATTGTCATTCTCTCTCTCATGTGGAGTTACTAGACAGAGTAAGAATTGGGAGAGAGCATCTTTTAAAAAAAAAAAAAAAATCAAATTCTCTATTCTTTGGAAGTATTTTAAATTCCACTTATTTAATGTAATTAAATTGCCCGATAAAAATACTATCATTTGAATTTCCTTTTAAATGATTTAGACAAACAAGTCATTTCGCTCAAAAGAATTTACATTTTCTTTACAAAATAAATTATTCGGTTTAAATATCTTATCCAAACACATGATAATTTTCATGAATTTCATGAAAACATGAGTAAGTCTTATAAAGAGAGAAAAAATATATATAATTTTCTTAAATATCACAATAGACATGTTTAATTTATTTTAAAATTAATTTTAAATTTTTGTCCAACATAAAATTAAATATATAAAAAAAATCATCTAAATATAATTTTAGACTCGAAATAAATTATCATCTAATATTAAACTAATCACACTACAGACCCAGTAAAGTTAGTCTAACGTGAAAACACGCGCCAAGTGAACAAGTGCATTACAGAGTTAAGAAGAAAAATGCATGAAAAGCACTTGCATGTGCATTGGTTCCCATTACCACTGCGACAATTCCAGGTGGCGCCACCCCAGCTTGTCACTACTTCTACCTATCCTCCTACGTGTCAAATTTATAGTGAGACACGGTTTGTAAAATATTTATATTTTATTTTATTTTATTTATCATTTTTCAGTACTTCACATAACATTATTGCATATTGAAAAAAAACACGTATCTGTTAATATTTTTAATTTGGATTTTTTGTCTTTTTATTAGGACCTGTGAATCCAAGGACTTATCAATGGAGAAAGCTGATTGAGTGGTTGTTTGTGTGGACTGACAGGTGAAATTTTTTTTTTTAGATGTCAATTTTCAACTTCTAATATACAGTTGTATTTGATCATATTTTCAATATATGAAATGAAAAACATTATTAATTAAATCTTTAAACTTATTTAAATTTTTAAACAATTGTTTTAAATTCCGTAAAGGTCAACCAATTTTTTATTTATTTTTATATATTGGTGCAGCGGTAAAGTTGTGCCTTGGTGACTTGTTGGTCATGGGTTCGAATCCGGAAACAGTCTCTTTGCATATGCAAGTATGTCATCGTTAATAAAATAGTTTACATAACACAAAAAAACAAATTTATCACTGAAATGATAGTCAACGTGATCATTTCTAATTGCGACAAATATATCCAGACCTTAATAATATATTAGACTAATTATTATAATTTTAAAAAAAATTATAATGATTGCGACAAAATTTTGGGAGAACTATATCATACTAGTAAGTGTCTGTTTCCGTTATATAATTTTCAAGCTTTATCAACGACTGAGACATGCATAAAATATTACCAATGAAAGTGAAACTTTATTGCTTTGGGGAATTCTTCTTAATTTTATTCAACTACCAAAAAAAGTCAATCATTTGGTTGTTAATTCTTGAATAAATGCTATCAACACAGGAATATTTTTTTTTACTATAAAATAATAAAAAAATCATTGTTTCTGTTTAATCAAACACTATTTATTTAATTATTTTTTTATAAATTTTTCATAATAAAATATAAATGTTTATTAGTATATGCAATAACATTAAATTACAAATTATAATAATAAAAGTTTGTTGATTTTTAAATTATTATTTTCTAAATCATATACAATTATTTTTTATTGGCTAATCATTTAAAAAATCATAACCTTAAAAAATCATTTCAAAGGAGGTGAATGTTTTTCACAAATTAAAATGTCATTACAATTATAATTTTTCCTAAAAATTATTCATGGATCTAATTTAACTACAATGCTTTATAATAAACAATTTTTTTACTTGAACCTTTCATCAAGCATGAGAGTGTAAAAAAATTATTTATAGTTTATAAAATGAGTATTCTTTTTTCTTTTAGACTTAATTTAATTTACGAGTTTGTTAAAAAAACTTTTGCAATCATTATATATATTTTTTTAAATTATATTAATTAGTCACAATATACTTTTAATGTTTTGATACATTTGTTGCACCTTTTACACTTTTAGAGACTAAATTTTGTATTTTCATCTTTCAGGGACGCATTTGTTAGCGGAGTAGAAAGAAGAAAAGTAAAAAAAAAATATTATATGATAAATATGTTTCTATGCTAACAATTAGAGATGATCACATTGACACTCATTTAAGTCACAAATTTCTCTCTGTGTCACGTAGGTTATTTATTAACGGTGACAGACAAAAGTTAATGGCCGAATATATTTATCTCACTTTTTACACTTTCGGAGACTAAATTTTATATTTTAATCTTTCAGACACGTATTTTCAACAAATTACACATTCAAAGATAAAAGTGACTATTTATCCTAAAAAATATTATAACCGTGGTTTCAACTTTCAATTAATTAACGGTGTTAAACTAATATAATACTACATGTTTAAGTGTTGCCTTCAATCCCCATGATGTCCCACACCAGACAGTTTTTAGTCATAAGAAATTACTCCTTTTATGCCAAAATTATTGATAATGAAGTTTTTTATTACAAAATTATTGATGTTTTCAAATTATAAATACTATTTTTATTTTTGAAATTATGGAAAAATATTTTGAGACCTCGTGCTTTGTGTTCAAATGGGTAGTAGCGCCAACTTGTTATGAAAAATCATCCCGTTGAGACATTCCTCATGTAGAACTAGCTAACCGTATAATTTTTCAAAAGTCAAGAATCTCTTCATCTCATGACGGGAAAGCTCAAGCTGCAGAGTATCTATTGTGTTCATCATGTCCTAAACCATTGAAGAATTATGTTTTAGGCTGTTCATCTCAGTCAAAGGATGGTAACCTCTCATAAGGGAAATGAACATGAAAAACGTTGTCATAAAGCAGCTATATATATATATATATACAATCGTTGTCACTGAAGCAACTATATATATGTAACATTCACGCATCCCCTCTCCCTTTTAATATGAGGCAAAAAAGCATGTACTACTATAACCCATTGCAGCTCCCAGGTTCAAAGAATCGAACTTAGCTTAACCAGTGGTAGAAGCCCAGTAATTAATTTTCTTGTCCATTTGAGTTACTACAAATAGTTAGAGGAAGCTTCCAAAGTTGAATCCCAAAAGGGAGTGTTAATATAGCTTGCACGCATTCTCTTGTTCCTGTATGAACAATCAAATAAATCCATTCAAAAGATAAATGAATTTAACATAGGTGGGTTGGATTTTACGAGGCCCCAACCTTAACCTTGTAGTACACTAGGAGGAGTTGACTTATTTTCATTTTTTTTTTTAGTGGACAAGAGTCTTGCACGTCCTCCATAATTGATCCGACTTGTAACCATTTATGTTGATATACTATAGGATAAAGGCATAAAAGCACACAAAATCACTTTTTGGAAATTATGATTAGATCGAATTAAAATCTAGCGGGGACGCCATGACCCATGAATAAGTTAATGGGTAGTGGTGAACATTCCCATTATTCAAGCACGGCAATTTTGTTCTTTTGCGTGCACGCGTGTGTGTATATATTCATTTACCTATGCTTAGCTTGTTAATTTTATAGTGATTTCAGCTTTCAAGCCACTAAAGCTTTGAAATAAATGAGAATGGAATTCCTTTGAATAAAATTGCATGAGGCCACCGTTGGTTCAAGGAAGAGGTTACCAAAAGATGCTGTTGGCCTCCTCTTTTTTGCAGGGTCTTTATTAATTTTTCGGTCTTACTTTCCGGTACTAATTATGACATTAAAAGGATTTTTTTTATTAAAAATTATATGAAAACTCATTTAAAATTTGTAGGAAAATATTTTTCTATGTATCCTAATAAAAAAATCTTTTTCTCTATTTCTTTATGTCACTGGTTAACATTTATCTTATTTTTTAGTTTAAGATCTCTCCCGGCCCCTTTCTCACTATATAGATAATATATCAAGTGTGCTTGTATTCTATAAGAGAGTGAAAGAGTAAATTAAAAATATACAATCATACATGAATGATTAATATTAAAAATTTAATAATTACAGCACCACTTAAAATAAAATTACATAACTTTTATTTTTTAGTTCTAATATTTCATGATTTGATTTAATGGTGAAGATTTTTATTCTCACACGGTTATAATAAAATTCCATGTCTCTAGATAATATTAAAATATTTATATTAAAAATTGTTAATAATTATTCTATTTTAGTAAAAATAGTTTAAAATTTATTAGTTGTTAATTAATAGATAGTAACCTACAAATTACATCTTAAATTTATGATAAATAATATATATTGTGATATAAACAATTTCTTGAACGATAGTGTTTATAGGAGTTTTTATTAATGTCTTATCTCTTTCAATACGTTATTTTTATTTTTAAATTGAATTTCAATATTTTTAGAAGAAGCTATCAATATTAAAAATAACCTTTTTATTATTATTTATCATAAACTTAAAATATAACCTATATGCTTGAAAGATAATAGTGATAAATTTGTTGTCTACCATATTCAGTTTAAAAATCATACTAATGATAATTTTTAATAAATTGATACAGAGATAAATTTATTAACTTTATAGTAATCACTTTTAAAAAACATATTAATGACGTTGGTTTTAAAACTTTTGGACAGAGGAGAGAGGTATTTTAAATTTTAAGTGAATTTAAAATACCATACATAAAAATAATTTGTTTGAATATAAAATTCATTTATCCATATGACGAGAATTTATGTATTGTTTTTTCAAATTAAAAAAAAATTCAAAGTTATTTTAAAAAATAATATTTAATAATAGAAACAAGAGATCAAATTACATCGATGTAATTTTAATAATTATTACATCATTTTTATAACTTGATATAAAGTATGATTTTTATTGATCTAACTATTGAATTATATTTATATATTATTAATATCGTTTGTGTTAAATCTTGTCAAAATTGAATAACAAAAAAATAATCAAATGATTCATATTTAAGTATATTTTAAAATATTTATATTATGTTGATTTTAATTTATATAAACGAGATAACAAATGATTTTAGATTAATATAAAATTTTGTATATGAAATCTATGTGAAAAAAACTTCTAATTTAACGATGAGTTTTAATAAAATATTATTCAATTAAAAGTTAAAGAATCACAAAACAGTTGCTAATGTTATAATGATGTAATTTGATTCCTTCTCATTAATAAATTTGACTATTGTAAAGTTAGGTTAATTAGATCAAACTTAATTATGATTATGTTCTTTATTTTGAGGGTTATTTGATTATGACTATGTTCTTTGTTTGCAGCAAAATTGATATAGTTTTAGAAAATTGTTAGAGTAGGGTTATTTAGCTGTGACTCATATAAGACTTTAATTTGAGGGTCTTTTAAGTTTCTATAATTTTGCTTAGCTTATAAAGTGATTACTTATGATTTGAGTATTAATATGTGTGTTTCATTTCTCTTGTTTTATAGAACAGTATATATAGAACTGGAATAAGGTGAGATCTTGTCCTAGTGCAGAAGTCTTGATCCAAGTGTAGTAGTATAAACATACTGATATGAATTGGTTATCTTGTACTTGTTAAAAAAAAAAAAGAAGTGGTCTTGCATGATGATGAATGGTAGGAATGATTTCATGTTATTGATCTTTGTTAGTCATGACTAGGCTATGACATGTTAGAACCTGCGGCACCTATAAGGCTATAAGATGTTTCATGCCAACTATAGTTGATTAGCAAGTAATTTACTAGACCAACAACATAACACTTGTGTCGCCACATTATGCCACACAATCCTCACAACCATGATAATCAATAAAACCTTGGAAGTTGCAAGTTGACAGTTGAGCGCTCTAAAGTAAGGTGCTAATTACTAACAACTTTAACATTCATCTTCCCAGTCACAAACAATGTTGCAAGTATTGCTGCATATATATTTCTTCTATATAGATTATGAAAAAGATTATAATTAAGCATGCATGTCTTGCTCTCTACGGAGACCTACATTTTCTTGTGTTGTATCTTGCTTTTTAACGTTGTTTTGGTCATGGGAGTTAGCGTACGATCGATTGTATTAACGTTGTTTGAGTTTTTATATATTTTTTATATTCTATACGGAAAAAGTAATTTTGGAGCAGAGTCTTGATAGGAAAAGTTGTGCAATGACTTTGCCATATGATACAACCTTAATTACTCTTGATAATTTAACTAATATATAATTAATTCGAATTGAGTAGTTAATTAAATAGTTTATGTTAAGTTTGAAATGCTACATATTAATTTCAATTCATGAGTACTTTGTGTGTGTATATATATATATATTAACGTTTATTAAAGAATTAAATATAAAATATCATATAAATTTAAATAAAAACATTTAAAATAAAAGATAGATTTGATTTGAACAAGGTAAGATTATTATTGATCGTACCATAAAATTCTGCTCTCGATAATATTTGATTTTTTATTTGATAAATTTGATAAAAATCTTATAATTAAACAAGATTTTAATTTGAATTTAAAATATTTTAAATTTTACATTTTATGTTAATCTAACAGATAATAATGATTATTCTTGATATATAAAACATCTCTCACACACACATATATCTTCAATCCAATTGATCCAAATCTACCAAACCATCCTTTTCCCTCTCTATTTTTTTTATAATAATATTGGTGACTTTTTAATATTTCATTTATCTTTTAAATAACTTCTAAAATATATTTTGTTTAAAAATTAAAAAAATTATATCCAATTACTTAGTTAAATCAATCTAATTTTTTTGGACTTATTAATTTTGAAATATCTAAAAATATTATTATATTCAATCATTCGAAATATTTTAATTGGTTTAAATCTATTTTTTTTGTCAACTTTGAGATTTTCAAATAAAAATAGGTGAATGTTGATGAATATAGTGCGTTTATAAGTCTATAAGGGTAGGAAGGAAAAACAACTTTGGTGGACTCGATTTTGAAAGATTTTTTACTAGCGAGTCTGCTAATTGAAATACAAGAGTTAATTTTGGTTTAATTATCTTATACAAATTATTTCAAAATTTAGTTTAACTTTTTCAAAGTCGTCTTATACTTCTTAAAAACTTATTTAAAATCTCACTTTTTAGTAATAATATTAATAAATAAAATTATAAAATTACTTATAAATAAGTTAATTAATATAATCATCTAAATTTAAACTTTAATAAATTAATAAACATATAATTTGAGCAGATCATAATAAAATTTATATAATAATATATTATGTACGTACATTATTTAGAGAAATGTTAATATATATACTCCCCAACACTATTTATAACACAGACATTGCTCCACCAGACATTGCTCGACCACGTGAACCATCCGTTCGGCCCAAGAGAGGGAGAGGGGAGGATATCGGATCAATTTTAACGTTGTTGTAATTTTTGGATGATATCGGATCAATTTGTAATTATATTTTTACTTTCTTTATAAAAATACATATTAAATATAATAAATGAATTAATTTTTAAAATAAATTCTGAAATCAAATCCAATCTAATACATAATTTTGCTTTCTTTAATTTTTTTTCTCTTTTAATTTGATTATATTGGACTGATTTATGAATATCCTATGAAAAAGTCCACATTGTCTATTTGATCATTGTTTTCATTGGTTATATATCAACTTCTTTTAATGGGGTGTTTTCACTGGCCTTCATTATTTTGTTCAGATTCTGAAATTCACAAGTTCAAACATACAACAAATGTTAGCATCTGAATCCACCAAACATTGGAACATAAGGTTTGCCACAAACTGGACTATTTTTTCACCCAGCAAAATTGTGATTAAGTGTGATGTTGATTCACTGCTTTCATCTATTCTGTTTTTGGAATTTCACCATAGTATGATTCTTTAGGCAGAGATTGTGATCTGTTCTAAGGTGTAGGAGTCGTGAATAAAGTAATTAGGTGTTTTGATAATTACATTATTAGTGTAAATTATATTTATATTCATTTATCATCTTAGATTTGAGATGTGAATAAATATAAATTATCTTTATATATGTTTTTATAGTTGTTTGTTATAATTTGAGTTTGTAATTCAAATAAGTCATATAATTGTCATGTATTTTATGAAAATGTGTATGCATTCTCTTAGAAAAATAAATAATATGTTTATTTTATTTCTTAAGCTGCAGTTCCCGACTTAAAATTATTCTTGGACTCGTGGGATTCAGTACAACAATTCTCTTTGGTCAAGATTGTTTAGAGGCTAATGATATACTAAAGATATTTATTCAGATACAGTCCTTAATACGTATGTTCAAGATTTAATCTATTATGTTATTAATTTTAATCAATAATAATTATTTTTTATTTATTATCATATTTATTATTTTATTAAATTATTAATTTGACATGTTTTTGATTAAAATTAGAGATGGATTATCATGATAAAGATTATGATAATGAAAAAATAAATCTTTTATAATTTTGATTTTAATTGTTCTTTAAAGGGATGTTAAAAACACGGGCTTGCAAGAGTTATGTTATGAATTTTCTTTCAATGTCATGATGCATAAGTTGAGCTTTTGTATCAAGTGACTAGTTCGTTACTCTGTTTTGAGAGTTAGTATTTTGAAGTGGAATAAGCATTAAAAGATGTGAGATATGACATAAGTTGTGTGTGGCCCTATTTGAGTAGCATAAACATATTCACTGGTTTACACTGTATGGGTTCCTACTGGCTACACAGGGAAGGAAACAATGTGAAATGATGATTATACATGTCATAAGATTGGTGCATCACCAATTGAGAGAAGAATAATAGAAAGGCACCAACACAAGAAAGGCACACTCGAGAGAAAGGAAGGTGAGAAATAAAAAAAAATGAGAATGTCATGTGACGGAAACAATGTGAAATGATTATGCATACCATAAGATTGGTGCATTACCAATTGAGAGAAGAATAATAGAAAATCAGTTAAGGTGATTTGGACACACTTACATAGGAGTCATGAGAGATACAGTGAGTATATTGTATTGCAAGGTTGTTTGTAGTCTTGAGAGAAAAGGGGAGGGAGACAAAAAGGACTTTAATGAAGTCACCAAGGGAGATTTATTCAAAGTTTTATCTTACACATGCGCTTGAAATTTTCTTTTGATCTCTCTCACTTTTTTTTAAAGTTTAAAGCAATGGATTCTTAGATGGCAATACAAGTGTTTGCTGATATGTGTCTTACAGGAGTGAATTTTGTAATGGATTGCAAATCAGTGCAAGAAGCATGGTCTCAGACATACCAAGGAATAAAAAGCTATTTTCATGACATTAAGTGGTCTTACTCACACAAAGCATACCTACAATAGAATTGTGGATTGTTGAGCTAAATTAAAATTTCATGACATTATTGTAGCCCACTGTAACAAACTCACCGAAATAGCGAGAAATTTGTAGTGTCACTTTTCATGACATGGATTGGATACAGGAGTTTTCTAATCAATTACTTTCTTTTATTGACTTTGATGTGCAGGTCTTGACCAATGTTTAGTCATAATATTTCATTCTTAAAAGGAAAAGTAAACTTCTTTTTTTGTGATAATTAATTTTAAAGGCTTAAATATATTTTAATTTCCTAAAAATTAAAATTAATTTTTGAACTTTATATTTAGTTTCTAATAAAAAAATTATTGACTTTTGGTCCAAAACTGTATATATAGATAAATTGTGTGTAAGCTTAATAGATTTAATAATAATATGATAGGTTCTTATTTACTGGTATAAAAAAAAAAAGAAGCATGGGAGTAAAGCAGGGGAAAAAAGCAAAAGAGAAAGAATACATTTTTCAAACTTTTCAAACTCAACACAATGACACATGAAAGAATAAATAAGAAAACATTTCAACAAAAAATAATTATTTTAAATAAAATTGTTTTTACACGTGATCATTATAAGTAGACATGAATATTTCTATTTCTTTTCATCTCCTTAATATTCATTCTTTTTTTTGTCGCAGGTGTAATGCAGCAGAGGAAGTGAAACTTGGATTCATATGCTCAGGGACTGCCCAGCCCGTGAGCTGATATTATTTGGCAACAACTTCACTCTCATCCTCATAAGTCATAATGCTGTATCTGATGTTGGACCATATGGAAGGCTCGAAACAACAAATGCTTCCATGGACGACAGTGCACACCATTAACCAGATCACGACTCAACTGCAGATTGTTCGTAACATTGTTTAGGTGAACACGGATTAAAAAAATATTCCTTCTCTTTAAAAAAAAAATGGAAAGCATTCTTTCTCTTTTCTTTTTTATTCTGGCATCTTTCTCTTTATTAGAGTGACACCTTTATTTTCTTTTGTTTTCTTTTTTATTCTCTCAACATTTATAATTAGATGATAATATAAAGTTATTTTATATTATAAATAGATAACATTTTTTTATAATATTATTTAATTCTTTTATTTATGTGTATTATACACACTATTATTTTTGCAATTTGGATTTTTTAATCCTCTATCATTCTCAATTTATCTTCTTTTATTTTCATCTTTAAATTAATTTTTACTATTTTTTCATAAATAAATTATAAATAGTTAAATTATAAATTGTTCATTGGAAATTCAAAATATAAATTATACATTTGTTTGAATTTTCATTACAATATAATTTATATATTAAAAATTATTTATTATTTGAATTTTAATTATATAAAAATAAACATTTATTATGTATAATCCATAAACTAAAATATTGATTTTTATATATAAATATTATCACATAACTAAAATTTGTTGGATTCCTCGTTGATATTATGTTTGTGTATTTATTTGAATTATCATGGTTATGAATAAACAATGATTAATATGACATCCTTTGATAATATACGCCATTCTGTCATGGCTCGGGGAATACAAACTTGTCCCAAGGTGGATCTTTTCTAACTTAAAATCTAAATACTTCATCGTTCTTAATTTTATTTTTTGCATATATAGTTTCTTATTACGAGTTTGTAATAATGGCAAGGAGACGGATTTGTCACAGTTGCAAAAGTGTACTGCAACTGGCCTTTGAATCTCTCTTTCTCTGTATGGAAACTAACCACGATCAAAGAGAGGAGACGGAATTTTGTACACTCGTGCGGAATTCAACTAGCATATAAGTAGAGGAATTTTTTTAGACTTGCACGGGCGTGCGGATTTTTGCATGCTCATGTTATTATTGTTCAAAATCTTCTGCTCATCAGTGAAACGAAGGTTTCAATTGACATGCCAGTTGTTCCACATGGAGTTTTAGTCATTGCTGACAAGCATGCATGCGGTTTCTCATTATCTACGTAGTTGTTGGTTTTCTTTTTCATGTTCCAGGCAATCCATCTCTCAAACCTACTTGCAGATGAAATGTGAACCTTTGATTGAGAATGCAGCTATGACATTAGTTTCTCTTTCTTGTGAACCATTGTTGTTAGTCATATATATACATCTGTGCAATCTCTCATAAAGTTATGTCTCTCGGTCACCACTTATATCCTGACTCGATAAGTTTTCAAAATCTATCCTCTTTTTGATAATTTTGAAAAAAATTATTATCCCCATTTAATAAAAAAAAGCTCAAATATTGAATGTAACTCGAATTAATATATTTCTAAAAATAAATTAAAAAAGCTAATAGCAACAACACATGAGATAAACAGAAAATTAATATAATAATGTAATTGTAAGAAAATTGCATGTCTATATCATATAATTATTGTTTATACACAATTTTACTTAACTTTGAAAATACCATAATAAATTGAATAAGTTCCAAAAGCTTAAAGTAGAGCCCACCCATCATTATTACAGCTCAGTTCCCCTCCACCACTTCACACATAGATTAGATATATACACTTGCTCTTGTCCTTGCTTTTATTACTTTCTATTTCTTCAACATTTGTCTCTTCCTTCTCTACCACGTTTATATTCCTAGGTTCATCTTCATATTCATGTCCTTCCATCCACCGGGTCATGTCATGATTATGCATTCTCACATGGGCCGCCACAACTATAACCACCAGCACCACTCAAAAAAAAAAAGAGTAGATAATAATAATAATAATAATTATTCACAAAAAAAGAAGAAAAGAAAACCCATGTGAAAATGAATGGAGTGGCACGGTAAGGATCAATCAAGCGAAATCTTTTCCTTTTCTACCCCTAAGCGAACCCCGTAATACCCAACGTACCACTGCACGAACTTTCTGAGACCAGTGGCGAGATCAGTGGTGGGCTTGTACCCGAAGTCCCTCCACGCCAGGCTCACGTTAGCATGCGTGAATGGAACGTCGCCGTTTCGCGGCATTTTGATCACGTGCTTCTTCGCCTTCACCCTGAGCAACGTCTCCAACACGGAAACGAGTTTCCCCACCGGCACCGGCGAGGTGTTGCCGAGATTGTAAACCCTGAGCTGCGCGGCGCCGTGCTTCTTCCCGCCGCCGCCGGTGCTCTTCTCCGCCGTGTCTAGAGCGCCGAGGCAGCCCTTGACGACGTCGTCGATGTAAGTGAAGTCGCGCGCCACTTCTCTTTCGTCCTGCGTCTGGTACACGTCAATGGGCTTTCCCTGGAGGATGGACTTAGTGAAGAAAAAGTAAGCCATGTCGGGCCTTCCCCAGGGCCCGTAAACAGTGAAGAAGCGCAATCCGGTGAGGGAGAGTCCATAGATATGATTGTAGGTATGCGCGATGGCCTCGCCGGCTTTTTTAGTTGCGGCGTAGAGGCTCGCGGGCTGGTCCGTACGGTGGAGTTCGGAGAATGGGCTTTCATTATTGAGCCCATAGACGGAACTGGAAGAGGCCCAAACGATGGCGGGCTGGGGGTTGGAGGTTTTGGAAGCTTCTAGAAGGGTGACGAAGCCGGCGATGTTGGATGCCACGTAGGACTGGGGGTTCTGCATGGCGTAGCGGACGCCCGCTTGTGCTGCGAGGTGGAGGACGTGGGAGAAGGAAACGACGTCGAAGAGCTTGGCGAGCAACGGCGCGTCGTTTAGGTCGGCTTCGATGATGAGGATTCGGTGTTTCGCCAGGAGGTGTTGGCGGGCGCGTTTTAGGGAGGGGTCGTAGTAGGGGTTAAAGTTGTCGAGGCCGAGGACGCCGTCGCCGCGCTTCTTGAGGGCCAGGGAGCAGTGGGAGCCGACGAAGCCCGCGGCGCCGGTGACAAGCACCGACATGCCGTTGGGGCGGCGAGGGAGGGCGGAGTGGCGGACCTGATTCTCCCAGGCGGAGGAGAGGGGGAGGTGGTGGTGGTGGGTGGAAAGGGTGTAAAGGAGGAGGAGGGCGAGGAGGAGGAAGAGGATTTTGAAGGATATGTTGAGTCTGCGGAGGTAGCTGTTGTTACGCACCAGCTTTATGGTTTTGCTGGTGTCCGGTGAAGATGCCATGTTTTAATTTTAATGTTGCTGCTTTGGTAGGAACAAGAGCAACATCATAAGGAAAAGAAAGGCCTCTGTGACAACATTCATATAAATTAAGGGATACCAGAGATAATTGCCATTGCTTGGACACCACTTTCTTTTTCTCAATCCTTCTCACTACCACACACATGCCTGGACATTTAATTAAGTGCTCTATATATAATATGCTTCTAAACTACTTTATATATATATATATTAAGAATTATAAATTATTTTCAGTATTTCTTTTTATGTTGAGCTTTATTTTTTATACTATTAAACTTCTTTTATGTTAAGATTACAAAATCTCCAATTTTAAATTTACTTGCTTTTGACATTTATTTATATTAATATGCTTACTTTTTTGTCTAAAATATGAGTAATTCTTAAACTGTGAATACTCTACAAATGATTCTTTCAAAATATTTGTAACTTTTTTTATAGTTTTATTTTTATTTAAAATTGTTCGATCATTTGAAGCATATGAGATTACATAGGTGGTTAAGCCTTTCTTTTGATCGATGTTTACAAGGCAAATGTGGCTGCTACAATATCTACTAAGGTGTATGAAAAACCTTGGTGTTGGAATAGTGATCAAAGAATGGAATAATACTCAATGGTTAATTAATTAGGGAAGCAATCCAAATCTTATTTTTACAAAATTAAGTTTTTAAGCAAAAAGTTTGATGTTTAAATGTATATTTGAGAGTAATAAATATGTCATAAAATTAATTATTTTTCTCCAAAAGTAAGTTGCACACCTAAAAGTACTTTTTGAATTGTTAATACATCAATCATGTCCTGAATTTTCTTCCTTTTTAAGCTCGGTACCTTTCCTGTTGATTTTCTCTTTCAAAATCTGCATCGATGGTAACGATAGATAGTCACTATTCCATATTATATTCAAACAATTTCCACCCAAAAAATCAAATAGTTTTTTCATTTTAGAGCAGCATTATATTACGTACTATTATATAATTAAAGTCAAAGTCTATTCTCATTAATTTCATAAAATAAATGTAAAATTATCTAAATAATATATCGTGCTTGACCATTTCAGTGCTGCGACCCCCACTAACACACCATGTGATTAGATTATAAAGATACACAGCATTGTTGTTATTCTTTTCATTAATGCCGGTACCTCAAAGTATGAGGTACATAACATAATTTTATAATTATGTAATTTGCATCAGATGCGAGGGCAAACTATTCTCATTTCTCAATTTGCTGGAGAGACAATCGGGTCGCTGTCCTCCAATTTTTTCTGCTTTAACCCAAGAAATTAAAAGCCAAAGAAAGAGAATCACCAATAAATAAATAAATTAACTAATATATATATATATATATATATATATTTATTTATTTATTTATTTGTCCCTATTCCCTACCGACATAGCAGAACTCACAAATAGCGTTAAATTTTTAATTACAATAGGTGGTTTCTACTTAGGTGTCAGACAAATAGATTGTTTTCAGAAGACAGAGAAAGTTACGTGATATACTTTGGTGCAACTTGTGCATAGATTCTTTACAACATGTTTTTGTTACTTATAGGCATGAATTTCTTAAACTTAACAATACATGTGCATCTAGTGAATACATAGAGATTTATGGTGGTGATAAACAAGTTCTCTTAATTATAAATTAATAAACAATACTTAGTATAGATTAAATAACAATCTTAATAGTAGTAAAGATTGAAAGATAGTTACTTAAAAACGCAACACGCATCATATAATTAAGAATGAGTTGAATTAAATTGCTATCTTGTTAAACTCGATTTATATATAAATGATATAAGAAAAATCCATAGATCACTATATATAAACCCGACAAGAATAAAATAAAATTACACCACCTCATAATTTTGTGACCTAAAAATATCCCCATGGCTAAAAACTATATCATACAGAAATTGGGAAGGATATTTGTCACTTTCTTCTTTTTGGAAATTATTTTATTCCATCTCAAGTTTTGGCAGGAGTTTCCAGTGCGTAATAAATATTGTGACAGAAATCATGATACATAAATAAGTGTGTTTTAGTTTAGATATCATAATAAATTATTAAAATGATTTACTTTAATTTAATTTTTGAAAAATGAAATGAAATAAATTAGTAGAATTTATTTTTATCTAGTAATAAATAAATAAAAAACAAATGTTATCAAATAAAATATAGCTAAATTAAATTTTTTTTTGACATAATTTTCATGGAAACAATTATTAAAATTAAATAATTCTCCTAAGAGAATTAAATAATTATTAATGTTAATTAGTTATAGGCAAAAGAAGATACGTATACAACACAGAAAGAGAGTCGTTGATAAGAAAGGGAGGATAATGATAATTAAGAGGCTTGTGAGACACATATTGTCATTGTAATTAATATCATTAATTTTAATTAAATTAGTTTTAGTAACCTGTCGGGTGAGAAAACCTGAGGATTATTCATAGATCATAACTAATTACATCTATCATGCATAAAGGAAGTACAACCGGGAAGGGGATGATGCAAAGGTGGGGCTTTAATAATGGACCCAACCATGTGGTGTGGTATATATATATATATATATATATAGTGTATCACTGCTCTTTTCCAGTAGTGGAAGATCCCGGGAAGGGAAATGCATGCACAAGAAGTTCCCTATCCCATAGCCCATAGGCATAGGGTGCCTTTACAAAAGAAGATTGTGGTTGTTGATATGTCCCTCCTTTGTAATAATTATTATAATTTATATATATACAGTAAATTATAACAGTAGTAACAAAGTGTTCAAGTAGATGATATGAATTAAGAAAATAAAAACAAATATAACAGAGAGATCTCAACACAGTTTTATTATTTGAGAAAAACGTTTATAAATGAATATGGAAATAAGAAAAAAAAAACAGAAACAATTTTTTTTAATATTTTATGGACTTATATTAGTTTATTTGGTTTTATGAATAAAGTAAAAAAAATACCAATTTTATTAGAAGAGTTAATTAAGTTGAGACGTTATATTTATATATATGGTCTATTTATTGATAAAATAATATTACTACGTAAGCTTCTCCATTGAACTAATTCTTGACTATATGCATTGGTGATCGCTCATATATAGATGACTAAACTTTTAGCAAAACTGAAATAATCTATTTTTTTTTAACTTTATATGTGTGTTGTTCTATTTTCTTTTATCTTAATTTTTCTATCGAACGCTACCTATATTCAGCCCTTGTATTGAGATAAACAAAAAATATATTTCCAAACAAATAGACTTCTAAACTATAAAGATAACTTGTCATAATCTTATTCTGGAGAAATTATTATTTAGGTCATAATCATGATTAATCTTTACATGATACATAATCAAATATTACTAATTATTTTCTCTTAAATTCAAAAAATTAAATACATGTTATATAAAAATATTGATTGAGACCATAAATAAATAATGATTTAGAACTATCTAATCATTTGTCTCACATCACATATGCACTGTACAAAACAGTTTGAAAAGTGAACTAGATAATCAACATGTGTCATTCTAGATCTCGAACGGCTTAGCTTAAGTTTGTACATATGTCAGAATATCAAGCATTTTCTTGCTATACAGTGGGTTGAATTTATAGAATTTAGAATATGTGATTTTGAAGCATGCTAGAGCTTACTAGCTAATAATTCATAAAAAAATATTTTTCTTTTTCCTTCTGGCATATTAAAAGGTCCATATACAAGAAACTTAGATTTGAATCCTCTATAATTGAACTCTTTAAAGATATACAAATTAAACCAATCAATTTTCAAACTTCACGTAACTGCTTTAATTGGTAGAGGAGATTAATTTGTTCCTTGGACACATGTGTTGTTTAAAGACAGCAGGTGATTCTAATCCTTCTTTTTATTTGTCACATGTGAGTTGTGCTGAGAAATTATATTTATACAATAAATTAACTTATGCAACTTTTAATTATAAATAAGAGAGAAATAAGAAAAGAAGAGACAATATAAAAATGAGATAAGTGATAGAGAGAAAAGAAAACGTTGTATAATTTTTTACCTTTGGCGGCTGATAAAAAAAATTATATAGTTTTCTTGCATGAATACAATTAATTTTTGGCTGGACTTTCAAACAATTACACTATAGATTATCAAGATCTTACAAACAACATATGTCGCTTTAGGAAAAACAGTGTAAACTAAGATGTTTTGAAAATGAATAATTTCACGAAGAATTTTTTTAAAACTCTCATGAAATTCACAAAAAAAGAGGTTATTTTTAAAATAAATTAAGCTAAATATGTAAAAAAAAAATGAAAAGATTGACAAGAAGAGAAAAAAAAAATCGACCAATTAAGTAAAGTTTACCACGAGCTCATAGTCATTAGAAACAGTTAGTTGACCACCTCAAGCTTTAATTTGGGAAGAAAACAGGGATTCGGCTAATGCATGAAGATATTGATTTTAGTATCAAACATTTAGTTCTTCGAGATAAGATCCTGAGAGCTTGAATAAATTAAAGCCCAAAAATCAACCAAAGTGCGATGCATTTTGTTCTTTAGTTAATCATCCAATGTGTCAATATGATCCACAATTAGTGGGTAAAGTTTATACACAAGTCAAACCAAAATAAGGAATGTTATGCAAATTGAGGACCAGAGGAATAAAAAGTTGAAGTTAGAGAAAACAATTCCTTTTCGTCCTCTTTCTCCTTTCACAACATACCCGAAATGGAAATGAAAACATTAGACATTTCTCAAAATCATATTGAAATGAAAGACAAATGTGGCATTTCCATCGTGAAGAATATCATTTCCTTCACAGACACCTCATGTATAGGTTGCAGCGTGCAATGAGATATGGATGAAAACAGCAAGTGCGTGTGTGAGTTGGACTTGAACTAAGGTTGTTATTTACCGTCATGCACAAGTAAAACTGAAAATCTCACGTAATGTTATATTAATCAATAAATACGTTACAACTGTGGGGTAGGCTAGGTTACTTTCTAAGTTTGCATATAACCATTATTGACATTTGCTTTTTCAAAAGCTAGGGCTAGAAAGGAATAAAGATATGGTCGTTGCTCGGTAGAGCCATGAGAATTGACTTTACTACCCATTTGAGACTAAGACAGAAGAAGACATGGTTCTCCTCACAACTACGTCGTCCTCTTCATAGACATATCTATATAATTAATATACTTCAAACGACATGCATGCCTTTCTTTCAGAGCAACAAAGTCATACTTTTGGCCTTTCACCATCCAGTGGCCAATGGGGTTTAGTACTACCGAGAATCCGCAACTATGTATGTTCTGTTTGGCCCTTCATGCAGTTTAATTAATTTTTTTTTCTGGAGCAAAATTTATGTAGGGACGGCTTTATTGGAAATAATAATATACTAAATGCAATTCTCCATATTGTTTCCTTCCTTGCTTTTATATATATATATATATATATATATATATATATATATATAAGCAAGGAAGGAAACAATATGGAGAATTGCATTGACACTCAATTCATGAAATTATATCAAGTTGATGCCTGTTATTTATATGAGAAGAAAAGTGCAAAAACAGAAAATGCAGAAAAACAAAAAAAAATATATGATTCTAGATGGAGAGTTTGTTATTGATCCTGCTGAGCTGACATTCTCAATGATTTACTTTTTTGTCCTTTCTGCTTATGCACCCGTGTGAACTTTGCAGCTTTGTATTTGCATCCTCATTCATTTGATATTTTGACATTCCCCCACAAGCTAGAGCATAGTAAATGTCAATCATGCTTAGCTTGGAAATAAATGGAACAAAGGAAGGAGGAGGTAATGCCTTGGTGAAAAAGTCAGCTAGTTGCTCCTTGGATGACATTGGCAGCAAGCAAAGAACACCCTCTTGGATCTTATTGTGAACAAAATGACAGTCTATTTCTAGATGCTTAGTCCTTTCATGAAACATCGGGTTGGCAGCTATGTGCAAAGCACTTTGATTATCACAATATAGGGCAGGTGCTCTTGTACAAGTAATGTGTAAATCATGTAGCAAATATAGTAACCAGTGTAATTCACAAGCAGTGGTGGAGAGTGCCCTGTATTCTGCTTCGGAGGAAGATCTTGAGACTGTTTGCTGCTTCTTAGCTCTCCAAGAGATCAAAGATGCACCCAAGAAGAAGCAATATCCTGAAATGGCCTCCTTGAATCTAAGCAACCAGCCCAATCTACATCAGAAAATCCTAGCAGTTGAATTTCTGATTTTCTTGGGAAGAACAGACCTCGGCTAGGACTGCCTTTGAGGAATCTAACAACCCTACAGGCAGCATTGTAGTGGGTCATAGTAGGTTTGCTTAAGAATTGACTCAGTTGTTGGGTGGCAAATGTAATGTCAGACCTAGTGTTATTCAAGTATAAAAGTTTCCCAGTCAATCTTCTATAGGATGCTACATCATCATATGGTTTCCCTTCATCTTGATGCAGCCTAATTGAATGATCAAGTGGTGTTTTGGTAGGCTTAGACCTAAGCAGACCAGATTCATGCAACAAATCCAAGCAATACTTTCTTTGGCAGATTAAGATTCCTGACTTGGAGTGTGCAACTTCCAACCCAAGAAAATACTTCAATGTTCCCAAATCCTTGATTTTAAAACTGGAATCCAGAATTCTCTTCATTCTAGTAAATTCTTCAATGGAGTTTCCTGCTAGAATCACATCATCCACATAGATAACAAGAGCTATGAAACTTTTACCATTCTGAAATGCAAATAATGAGTGATCTGCATTGGATTGTTGATAGCCTTGACTTATTAGCAATGAAGTGAGATTTTCATACCACTTTCTGCTTGCTTGCTTGAGACCATACAAAGACTTAAGCAATTTGCATACTTGATTGGATTTGGAGCACTGGACACCTTGAGGAATAACCATGTAAACATCCTCATGTAAATCACCATGCAAGAAGCTATGGCTAGCAGAGTCCTTATTGTTGTAAGCTTAGCCACTAGTGAAAAAGTGTCAAAAAAATCTAGGCCTTCAACTTGATTGTAACCTTTAGCCACCAATCTAGCCTTATATCTTTTTATAGATCCATCTGCTCTATATTTCACTTTATATACCCACTTGTTACCAATGGCTTTACATTTTCTGGCAGATCAACTAGTATCCATGTACCATTCCTCTCAAGAGCATCCACTTCAAACTTCATGGCATTATTCCAACATTCATCCTCTCAAGAGCATCAACTAGTATCCATGTACCTCTGCCTCTGTGATCTCCTTATATGTTCAGTAGCAGTTTCTGCCATATGACCATATCTGGAGCAGTAGGATTCAGAGCAGGTTCAGAATCAGAGATTCCAGCTTCTGCAGGTTCTGGATGAATGGTGGTAGGTGATGTAGGTTTTGTTTTAGGAGTGGATGGTGGTGTAGGTTGATGAATAAGTAGTGTAGTGTTATTTTGATGATGTAAAGTGGATGGTGTGGGATGATAAGTCCAGGTGGACAAGGGTGAAGAAGATTTATATGGTAATATATGTTCATGGTGAGTGATATTTCTAGAAATGAAAATTTCCTTATTGCTGAGATCCAACAAGACAGCTCCTTTCATACCATGTTTATAACCAAGAAAAATGCACTTCCTAGCTCTAGGTGTAAGTTTTGTTCTATGTGAGTGCAGTGTGGATGCATAGCATAAGGAACAAAAAACTTTCAAATCATGTAAATTAGGTATTTGTTTATACTGAAGAAAATAAGGTGATTTATTTTAGAGCAGGGTGCTAGGCACCATATTTATTATGTAAGTAGCATGTAGAATGGCATAATATCAGAATTGCTTTGGTAATTTTGATCGGAAAAGAAGTGCTCTCCCCACATTGAGTACTTGTTTGATGAACTATGCCTTTTGAGGCATAAAACTGTGGCATTGCAAATTCAGGACCATTATCAGTCCTTATAGCCTTAACTCTTGCATTGTGTTGACTTTCAATTAATTTGAGGAAATCCTGGATATACTGCCTTACTTCCCCTTTTGATTTCAACAAAATAATCAATATAAAACAACTAAAATCATCAACTGTAGTCAAGAAATAAGAATGACCATGAATAGATTGTATGGAGATAGGCCCCCAAATGTCAAAATGAATAAGTTCATAAGGTGAATCTACTTTGTTTAAACTAGTATTATATGGTAATTTCTTGTGTCTAGCATAATGGCATACATCACAAACTGCTTTTGGATCAACAACAATAAAAGGAAATTCTAAATTCATAGAAATCATTCTAGAAATTGACAAGTGTCCTAGCCTAAAATGTCATAAGGCTTCTTCTGGTAGAATTTGTGTATCAGTTGCTTGAACATTGGAACAAGAGGCATGTTTGACATCAAAAACTAAGTGATATAGCCCTTCAAACCTTTCAGCAGAACCAATCATCCTCTGAGATTTCTGGTCCTAAATGAGACAAATTGAATCATTAAATGAGACAACACATTTTAAGGTAGAAACTAATTTTGACACTAAAATCAAGTTTAAAGAAAAATTATGTACATACAGTACATTTGTAATGAAGAAGCCAGGGGAAAATGTGACTGTACCAACATGTTTTGCAATTGAAAACTGACCATTAGGCAATCTTATGCTAATTGGTTTTATCTCATTAAAAGTCTAAAAACTCTTTAATAAAGCATATATATGATCACTAGCACCTAAATCTATGATCCAAGAGCCAAGGGAGAAACTATTAAAAGAGGAAGAGATGTAGATTTTACCTGATTTGTGATTTTCAGCTGGTGAATGACCAACCTGAGTGACCGTGCTAGCTTCGTTAGCTATGGTAGTAGAATGTTGATTAATACCAGAACCTTGAATCAGATTAAGCAGTTTCTCATATTGTTCATGTGTGAAACTTGGAGGAGCAGTATGTATTTCTCCATTAGTTGAGAAATCTCCATTCGAATATGCAACATCATTGCAAGCCTTGTTTGCCATTGAGGCATTTCCTTTTTGAAGGTGAAAAGGTAATCCATGCTTCCTGTAGCAAGTCTCCATTGTGTGACCATTTCTTCCACAATAGGTACAAATTCTCCTTGATCCCGAGTTTTGTATTAAACCTCTCCCTCTTCCTTGTGGCCTCTTATAATCAACAACATTTATAAGAGCCTTAGAGTCATCTCCAACTGCAAAGTTCCCTTGTTTTTCATGTAGAATAACCATAGAAATTTTTTTGTTCAGGCTAGGTAATGGATCCATTAGTAGGATCTGAGATTTCACTACAGAAAAATTCTCATTCAAATTAATCAAAAATCTTATAGCATAATTAAGAGAATGAAAATGTCTTGCATTTCTCATTGCAGCACAGGTGCATTTAACAGGACAAGAACAACATGATATAGGCATGTAGGTTTCAAGTTCTTCCCAAAGTATTTTTAACTTAGAATAGAATTCAATAACAGAGAAGGAACCTTGCCTGAGGTCGTATATCTCTTGTTGAATTTCAGAAATTCTGATATGGTCTCCTTGAGAGAATCTCTCCTTCAAATCATTCCAAACATCAACATCATTTTCCAAAAAATACTATGCTCTGGCCGATTGATTCTGATACTGAGTTCACAATCCATGAATGTACAATCATGTTGCAACGACTCCAAGCTTTATAACTTGGGTCAAAGCTACCAGGAATGAGTATACTCCCATCAATAAACTCAAATTTGTTCTTAGCACCTAAGGCGCGTCTCATAGAACGAGCCCATGCATGGTAATTAGAGCCATTTAGCACAGGAGTGACTGTTACAGACAAAGGTCCATCTCCTACATGAACATAATACAGGCTGGAAGGATCTTGCGATGGATCTGCAAGACCACCTCCATGATTGTTGCCGGAACCACCTGGACGAGCCATCAGAGTTATGCAGATAGGGAGCTAGACGCTCTGTGATACCATGTTAATAAATGAATATAAAAGCAAGGAAGGAGACAATATGGAGAAATGCATTGACACTCAATTCATGGAATTACATCAGGCTGATGCTTGTTATTTATATGAGAAGAAAAATGCAAAAACAGAAAATGCAGAAAAATAGAAAAAGAAAAAAAAAATAGATGATTCTAGATGGAGAGTTTGTTATTGATCCTGCTGAGCTGACATTCTCAATGATTTACTCTTTTGTCCTTTCTGTTTATGCACCCGTGTGAACTTTGCAACTTTGCATTTGCATCCTTATTCAATTGATATTTTGACATATATATATATATATATGTTTAATTGTTGTAGCAAAATTATTTCCTACTATATCCTTGTCTTTATAGGGTGTGATATTTGGAGTTAAGAGAGTGTGTTTGGGATTTCTTTGAAGAGATCAAGGAAAAAGGAAGGGTAAATAAGAAAATGAAGAATTAATTGAATTATAAAAATTATTAACAATAATATCTTTTTTAAAAAAGGACTAACAATAATTTATTGTTCTGTGTAGGTTGTATGTTAAATGGGCAAAGCCGCAAACCAAGGCTCATATATACCCATGCCACCTCTAAAATCAACCAAAAGCGGACAATCATTATATATATATATATATATATAATTTAAGCAAGAAAAAAAATCAAGATGATGTTGATTAATATGCCAAAGTTTATTAGGAATTAATTTTGTTGGACTTTTTTTATTTATATATTATAAATTAAAATACACAACTTGGAGAAGAATATTCTTAATTATTTTTTCCATTCTCTTAATTACATATTTTCAATATTTTTTCTGTTATTCGATCTAAATGTGCATTCCACACACTACTTGCACAATTTGTCAAGAAAATCTCTCAATCATTTCAAATTATATTCTTTTATCCTTATTTGTATATTTTATATTTTTTTGTTATTTTCTATCCATTTAATACACTTCTTATTATTTAATATAATATTTTATTGATTTTTTTAAAAAGAAATACTAGTTTACTTTAATCTATTTCATTTATTAGATTTTAATTATTCATTTTGATTAACTTGTGTTTATTATATATTGTAGTGGTTCTAATTAAACACTATTGGAACCGCAAGGAATAAAACAATTAAAAAATAATGGGTAAGATCTTTTTTAAAAGTTAGAAATGAAAGTGTTTGGAAATATTTAGGATAGTTAAACTTATATTTTAAAATAGTTTTAGCTTGAATTTATATCATAATCATGACAAATGTTGAATTTGCTTGTTTACTATCTTAATTAATTTGATAATCTGGTATCATTTTATTTTGTATTTCTGAATTTATTGTTTTTTATCGATAATAATTTAAATATAATTATATATGTTTGTTACAAATTTTTGAGTTTGGTTCCGTTTGAAATTACAAATTGAATTTGTTGTCAAAACAAAACCAATATTATAAAAAAAAAGTTACACCAACTACATCGGTTGCCAAAAAAATCCATGTAGGTATTTATATCCACAACAATTTTCTACAAAACTATTTTCTAAAGCGCATTTTCTACCTCAGTTTTAGACAAAATCATGTGAAAAGTAACATTTTACATTGATTTTTTTCAAAATCATCTTTGAAAATGTTGAAGTGAGACATTTCTGATACAATTTTTATAATAATTTTAAAAAACAACCATCAAAAGCCTTTGACTTTCAAAGGCGGTTGTTTTAACATTGTTTGAAAATCATCATTGAAGCCCTTTTAAAATTGTTGTTAATTTTTTTTATAATAGTATAATCAAACATATTTTATCTTTATGTCTTGATTAAATTTCAATAGTTTGTTTTTATCAAATTTGCCAATGGTTATTTATTACAAATCTAAAATATAATTTATATACTTCAAGATATTTATTTATTATAAATTTTAATTATATAATAAATTGAAAATAAACACTTACCCTAAGCAACAAACAAATTAAAATGCTTGCTAAATATTAAGTATAATGGATTAACAAATATTTTCTACCAAATATATCAGTACTCACTTAGACTGAACTTGTATTTTTGCGTAATAGGGATGAAAGCCCCGTGCTTACAAAAAGAAAAAGATCCAAGGTTAAGTCTAGGCTAAGCCTATAAAATTAGAGAAGAAACAGCTCGACAATGCAACAAAAGACAGAGAACTGGGTCACACCATCTGCCAGTTCTCTAGAACCGACTCATCATCCAACCAGTGAAAATATTTGTTCAGAGTCAATGATTTAACTGCAGTTAAATGAGAACCGATTTAAATAAAATATATATTTTTAAATATTTTAATATAATATTCTAGTGATATGGGAAAAAAATAATATAATATGTATAAATTAATAATAATAAAAGTAAATATTACTTAAAAGGATCATAAGTTATAAAAAAATTCAAAATCAAAACCATGTTGTTCTGAAAGTTTTTTTTTTAAGTTTTAAGCGAAATTGGTTAATCTATCAGATTTCACTCGTTTTAAAACTATGGTAAAGACCCACCCATCATCTTCTCCATTGGTACACTACCAGTGCTTTTCATTACAGCACCCATCATCTTCTCCATTGATACACTATCAGTGCTCTTCATTACAACACCCATCATCTTCTCCATTGATACACTACCATTGCTCTTCATTACAGCAAAAGTTGGTCATCCCATGTTCATTTACTTGCAGTCTATGTCCTACTGCTGTTCTCTTATTTTTATTTTGAGTTCTGTTATTGTTACTGATAAATTATGAAGTTAATATAGTTTTATCCTTTTAAGTTTCAAACATAAATTTTGATTTAAAAATAAATTCAAATTCTATTTTCATAATGGGTACGGATTATGAATCAGGAACATACAATCTTAAAATTAAAATTTCTCAAAGCTACAAAGATATGAGTACAACCCAAAGTCAATAATAATGAACTAGGATCTGACTTCATAGGAACTTCTGCACCTTCCAAGCCTTTCTTATGGGCAAACAAACACGAAAATATCCCTCCTTCCTGGTAAGATCCAAAAGGTTCGACCCATATATGCAGCATCCACCTTTATATCCCAGACCCAAACCCCAAAGGAAAATGATGCGCAGATACTTCATGCTAGCTAGATAGTGAACATTTATTGAAAGAAATAAAATCTGGTGCTGTATACAAAATTAAAAAAGCACAAATTACTAATACTGAAATTAAAAAAAAATGAACTTTTTAAAGAAACAAAATAGATTATTAATAAACATAAAAGATATCTGAAAAGTTAAAAGAGGTAAATGAAAATAGATTATTGGAATCTGTCCGCAGGAGGTTTTGGAAGCATGGGCGGCAACAGTATACCATATGCTATTTTGATTGCGATGGAATATACTTATTGTCTTCTTTCAATAATGCTTTCATTTGTCTTAATTGGTTGTTGGTTAAAATTGATAATCACATTAAACTGCCACACTCCCAATAATTAAATGGGCCCATTTCAGAAGAGTAATTGATGTTAACCTTGACGTCCCAACCCAATGTCATTATTAAGGGTAACTTGTCTCTCTCCCTTTCCAATTAAAACATACTAGTAATCTAGTGCTAAATTTGTATAATTATTCATCAATATGCTATTTTTATCTTTGGCATAAGTTTGAAAAACTTATTTCTAAGCATTGATGAATTTCAGTAAAATAATACATTTTTATATTTAGCTCGGAGGAAAGGACAAAAATATATGAATTTTATATAAAAATAAAAATAATCTCATAATCCAATTTTTAACTTCTATTTCTATTTTCACTTCTTTTATAATTAAAACTTTAAAAATATTAAATTCCAGTCGAACCTATTTTTAAATTTAACGATAAATTCATAGTAGTAGTCCTAAAGGTTCCATTTTCCCGATAATGTCATTTCTAAAAGTGTAATCATATAAGTGTGTTAGATAAGTTATTTGAAATTATAATTTGAAGTGTTTTATTTGAAATAACATCTGAGTATATAATATATAGATTAATATTAATATAATACTACACTATTTTAATCATTACATTACTTTTTATTTTTAATAAAATATTTGATATTAAAAATTAACTAAAAAAATTAAAACTATAATTAATTATATAATAAAATGTGAATAAAAATCACATAAACATTTTATTTATTTTAATTCACATTTATTAACTAATTCAACAATTAATTTCGCCAAACATTTCTACTTCAATTAATAACTTTTATTTAATAACTTGCAATTAAAAAATAAATTTCTAACCTAAATGTAACTTGTCAATTATTTTTGCCGAATATAACCTATATTTAAAAACACACAGCCATATAAAATACTTATTCCCTCATTCCTCACCCTGATTAATTAGCTTGCTTGTATTATTGTCACAGTTAAGTGTAATAAATAAACACTGCATTTGTTATTTTTCACAGACCCGAAATAGTCCAAAAATGAAATTTCTTTACGGGGTCCTACCAGAGTTTATTTATAGAGTTCAATAAACTTGCACTATCATTCTAAAAAATATATATTTTGAACTGATATAAAATATTTACTATAATTTATTATTAACTCGGCATTTTTTTCAAACACTACTTCAAATAACGGTTGAGTTAATGATTTATAGATTATTATTATTATCCTAAATATTTTAACAACTTTTTATTAATATTACACTATTTATTTTAATCATTAAATTACTTATACTATCACTTTATTTTTTTAATAAAATATTTGATCTTAAAAATTATAAAAGTTCAAAATCAACAGAAAAGTTAAGACAATAGCTAACTAAAATATATTTTTTAAAAATAAAAAAAATCACATGAACATGCTCTTTTATTTTATTTTACAGCTAATTTTTATAACTAATTTTATTAATATTTCCACTTCAATTAACTAAATACCTTTTGGTTAGTAACTTTCCATTACAATTTTTTTCTTGGATAGAAATTACATTTTTATACTTAAAGCTAACTTGTCAATTTTTTGCCAAATACCTATTTCCTCAATCCTCGCCTCAATTAATTAGCTTGCTACACACTCCCTCGGAATAAACACTGCATTTGTTATTTTTCTCAAACCCGCAGTAGTCCAAAAGTGATATTTCTGTATTTCTGTATTTCTGTATGGGGTCCAACCAGAGTTTATATAAAGCCACCTTGTTAATATTATATTTGGTAATTATTAGCTGTCTCGTTGGTGATTTCTTGTATGTGCTTAGTTTGAGAAAGTTTTGATGGCTCTCTTTATTTAATCCAATGAAATTATAACTAATGTATATTTTTATTATTTAAATATAATGGTAATGCAGTATCTCTATTTTAAACACTTTAATGAGAGTGTGATTGTGTATAATATTTTTAAGTCTAAGAATATAATATTATAAACTCTATTAGTAGAGTACAAATTAAAAAAGGTATTAAAACCACTTAGTGAACTGAATCTGATATGGCAAACAAAGTACATTAAATATAATTTCAACCTAAGGAGCAAGGGTGCAATCACTATCACTATGTTTTACAAGGACTGCTATTACCCTATAAAACCAAACAGGTTGTGTTTCTGTTACATTCAAAACAAGGCAAAAGCAAAGGAGGACTTCCTAGAGAGGCAAAGCAATGAGGCCACCAAGTTCTTCCATCCACTTTCTCCTTCAAATTCTTCTTGTCTTTCTACTGCACAGACCCAGCTTTGCATTGAAAAAGGTGAGGCATTGCAATTTGCAATCTTGAAAAAGATAAATAAAACTGGAAAAAGATCTAATCCTTGCACTGCACCATTTTAATTGTAGTCATATGTGGTGTACTTGGGAGCCCACTCACACAAGCCAGAATTATCCTCAGTTGACTTCAATCAAGTTACACAGTCCCACCATGAGTTTCTGGGATCTTTCTTAGGAAGGTAAGATAAAAAAAAATGCAATTATAACATCTTAACTCACATATGGTACAATTTATTACCTATTGAAATTGTTTGAGTTTGCTTCTTTTTTGTAGTTCTAATACAACCAAGGACTCCATCTTTTACTCATACACAAGGCACATCAATGGTTTTGCTGCAATTTTGGAAGAAGAAGTAGCTGCTGAGATATCAAGTAAGAACCAAGAACCTTATCCTCTGCTTAGTTCCTCTGTTTTCTCTCCTCTGTGCTTCCTTTTTCTCATTGTGTACTTATACCCTTTTGTCCATACTGCTTCTAGAGCACCCCAAAGTGTTGTCAGTGTTCGAGAACCGTGGGAGAAAGCTACACACCACTCGATCATGGGATTTCATGGGGCTAGAGCATAATGGGGTGATCCAATCCAACTCAATCTGGAAGAAAGCCAGATTTGGTGAGGGTGTCATCATTGGAAACCTGGATACAGGTTAGTTTTCCTGATTTATGTGTTTTAAAACTCTTGCTATTCTTTTCAAATTGGTCAGCAACACCTTTGAATTAACGGGGTTTGATTATTATTATTATGGTTTAATCTAGATCGTTGACTTATACATGTGGAACATACTCAAAGTAGTTATCTCATCGTATCTCTATCCCCCACCACCAATCCAGAGTTTGATCATTTCAAAAAAGTTGATTTCATAACATTAGTTTATTATTAATTTGAATCTTGCCGGCAATGGGTTGTTAGACTAGTTCTTTTCCACACCCTAAGTATGAATGTTCACGAACCATCTTGAAGAAATAGACTAATTGCATTAATCTCGTGTGATTAGCTATAACTACACTTACATTATTTTTATACAGTAATTATACTCATAAAGCATAATTAACACCAAAATGAAATGGACAAACATGATATAATATGGTTAGAACATAACTTTATCCCTTAAATATATGTTAAAAAATATATGTTAGAAAAAGTCAATTTCGTAAATCGATTTCAGTATTTTAAGAGATTAACTTTCGATCCAGTAATATCCTGAATCATCCAAAAAAAAGTTAATACTAAAATGAAATAAGATGAAAGCAATTATTTCTAAAGAAATTGCAAAACTTTTTGTGGTTAGATTACACTGTATAGAAAATGTTTGGTGATAAATGATGGAGTAGTCGACTTTCAGTCGATTTATCACAAACGGACCACCTTTAGAAAGGCAACATGGACAATCAGGCATCTTGTCATTTGTCTGTTGTATATATTAGAATTATAATTAGAATTTTGTTACAATAGTGGGTTTATACTACTCCATTAGATGTTCATTATTTTAAATAATTAAAAAGTTATAAATATATGTTATAAAATTCAGTCTGTGTTTATTTTGTGATGCAGAAGGTTGGTCATAAATCATACTTAGATTGGGACAAAAGTATATGTTATGACTTCTGTTCATAACGATAGGACTAAAATAAATAAACAAATAAAAAAGGGTGGGCTTATTCTGTGAGGTGGGGGCTAACAATGGTGCCAAGGTGGGGATAGTCCAAGGAAGTCATGATAAGCTCACCAATAAGAAAATTGATGAGTGCATACATCAGCTTCATTTTCAAAATGCTCCCCAAACTGTAGGCGTGAAAAGTGGGTGGGGGCAATGAGAACTAAAAACAGGACCATGATCATGCTAGATTTGGATGAGAGTGAGGGAGAAGGGGTAGAAGTAGAATCTCCGTTTTACAATATGCTTATCTTATTTTGACCACACTTTTCTCTCTTTTGCTCCCACCGCATTACTGCTAGGTGTTTGGCCTGAATCAAAGAGCTTTAGTGAGGAAGGCTTGGGACCAATTCCATCAAAGTGGAGAGGAATCTGTCATAACGGAATTGATCATACTTTTCACTGCAACAGGTACCATCTTCCTTAGACTCTGTTGGGATATTGATAAAACTAAATAAAAATCAAATGAAAGTATTAAAAAAAATATTGATTATTGAGAATATTATAGAAGTTAAAACAAATCATAAGTAACATAATTTTCCACGTCTCATTAAAAATATTTTTCTTTTAAACTTTTTAATCTGTGTCTCAAAACCACTTATTTGTATTTGCTTTTAATATTTTCTTAGTCATCTGTAATGCATCATAAATGTTTCTTACCTAATTGTTTAACTTCTGCAGCCCTGTGCCTAAGGGCACATATATATACCCTTCTTTGAATTGGCACTCTTTATTAGTTGACTACTACAATGAAAGGATTAAACACTCAAGTACATTCCTTTGAAAGCAGCAAAGTTTCAGAATTCAAACATGTGTTTTTTCGTTATCTTATTGTTTTATTCTACTGTTTTCACACCAATGAATCAATGAGATTACAAATAAGGGCAGCAATTTCTCACCGCCAACTAGGGGATGATTTCGCTCGCGTCCCGTGGCTCAATCTTTCAATGTTGACTACATGATTTTGTTATAAATTAAAGAAATAATGATTTTTTTTAAGAAAATATAGTTTTTTTCATCAAACTATTATTTTATTTTAAAATTATTTAATTATTATTCAATGCTAAAAGTATTTTTTTTAATTATAAAGACTTTTAAAAAAATCAAACGAACCAACATTGGAAATTTATGGAGATTGATAGATTGAATGTAAACCTGGTCATTATTGTCATTTTATATCTAAGAATTTTTTAAAAAACTCTTAATTTGAATTCCTCTCTCCGTGTCAAGTAAAAGGATATGGCCTTGTTAGAGAAGAAGACTATTTTGAAAAATATTAATAATAAAATATTTTAAATACATTATTTATTATTAGTTAAAATTCATTAAAAATCATTAATTATTCTGTTTCTTGCCTTTCATTCAGCAATTTTATAATTTTTAATAAATGTTAACTAATATCATATTGAATATAAGTAAAAAAAAAAATCATTGTGTGTCAATATCAAATATAAATAAATCTCAATTAATTTTGTTTTATTTAATAAGAACATCATGAAAATATTATTTGTTTAATTGAGTTTTATTTTCAGTGATTTTTTATATTTAGTTCTAAGGGAGGATGATTTAGAAAAAGAATATTTTAAATAAAATTTATATAATTAAATGATTCTAACTAATTTTTTTATTAAAATAAATTATTCTCCTTCTTATATTCAAGATTAAAGGAAGTAAAAGAAAAAGTTATCTTAGAGAATATGTTACTAATCCTTTTGTAACCATGAAGTACAACAATCATTGGTTGAATTTAGCATTTTTCTTATTTATCCAACCAATTATTGAGGGCTACTCCTGATGAAAGACATATGACATTAACTTCAAATTTGTACACACTATTCTTGTTTTTTATTTTTCTCCTTAGTCTATGTTCCTTCCACCCATACACACTCTGAAGGTCAGCATTTTCCATATAATACAACAATCTTTGCTCCAATTTAGTGAAGCAAATATGGGGCCCACTCACGCTAAATAATGCAGGAAGCTAATAGGGGCAAGGTACTTCAACAAGGGCTACGCCTCAGTGGCGGGCCCCCTTAACTCCTCCTTTGACTCGCCACGTGACAACGAGGGCCACGGGACCCACACCCTATCCACAGCTGGCGGGAACATGGTCGCACGTGTCAGCGTCTTCGGCCAGGGCCACGGCACAGCCAAGGGTGGCTCACCAATGGCACGTGTGGCAGCCTACAAGGTCTGCTGGCCCCCCGTCGCCGGCGACGAGTGCTTCGACGCCGATATCTTGGCAGCCTTCGACCTCGCCATCCACGACGGCGTCGATGTCCTCTCCCTCTCGCTCGGTGGCTCGGCCTCCACGTTTTTCAAGGATAGTGTTGCCATCGGATCCTTCCATGCCGCCAAACATGGCATTGTGGTGGTTTGCTCCGCTGGCAACAGTGGGCCTGCGGATGCCACTGCGGAAAATCTTGCACCCTGGCATGTTACGGTTGCTGCCAGCACCATGGATCGACAGTTCCCCACTTACGTTTTCCTTGGTAACAATATCACCTTCAAGGTTTGTCTCTTCCCCACACTCTTTTTTTTTTTTTTTAATGGAAATTTTGGAAGAGTTTAACTTTATCCACCTTGAGTGTAATTTTTATTTTTTACAATGTAGTTCTATAGTCCCTTAAATGTTTATAACAGACTAAGTTAGCCCTTATCTCACTTTATCATATCAAGATAATTTGGTGATATGTGGCATTGTAAGAGATTTCACGTAAAATAAAATGGACACTTGTCATGTCAGTCAAAATTAATATTATTAGTGCAAAAAATGATGGAAAAACTACTTTGATCTAGGAGTTACTTTTAATATATAAACATTATCAGCTGACTCAATATTCTTGTACATTGCTTGATTTGAAGGGCGAAAGCCTATCAGCTACGATATTGGCACCCAAGTTCTACCCAATTATTAAAGCTACAGATGCTAAATTGGCGAGTGCAAGAGCTGAAGATGCGTAAGTATAAAAAAGAAATAAATTGAAAATTCGTTATAGTCATCAGTTGTTGAATGATCATTTGGCATAATTAACATAGTACTGGATTCGGTAAATAAAAGATTTATGTGCATGCAGGGTGCTGTGCCAGAATGGGACCCTGGATCCCAACAAGGTGAAGGGAAAGATCGTGGTGTGTCTCCGAGGAATAAATGCAAGAGTGGACAAGGGAGAGCAAGCTTTTCTTGCTGGTGCTGTGGGAATGGTCCTTGCTAATGACAAGACTACTGGGAATGAAATTATAGCTGATCCTCATGTCCTTCCTGCTTCTCATATCAATTTTACTGATGGCAGTGCTGTCTTTACGTACATCAACTCAACCAAGTAAGATATTTACCAGTCTAGTCGGCCACTTATTAATACCAATTCATGCTATGCCTTAAGTTATGCCTACTTTGGGGTTTGCACAATACTATTGTTATTATACTTACAATTTATGGTCAAATAAATAGAGGAAGCAATTCTAGTTTTTTGTGATTGTTATCTTTTGAGCTATATAAACATCCCGAAAGGATAATCATCAATTTCAGTTTTTCAACTTGACTACTTGAAATTTATATATTGCTAGGTTCCCAGTGGCATATATTACACATCCAAAGACTCAGTTGGATACTAAGCCAGCCCCGTTTATGGCAGCCTTTTCATCAAAAGGACCAAATACTATCGTGCCCGAGATCCTAAAGGTGACATTACTCACTAAGTGTAATTTGGCTTGAAACTTGTTGTAATGTGTTAGATATCTAACAATTTTAATTTGTCCAATATATTCAGCCTGATATCACTGCACCAGGGGTGTCAGTTATAGCGGCCTATACTGAAGCCCAAGGACCAACCAATCAAGTGTTCGACAAACGCAGGATTCCATTTAACTCAGTTTCAGGCACATCAATGTCATGCCCTCACGTTTCTGGCATTGTGGGACTGTTGAGAGCCTTATATCCTACGTGGAGTCCTGCTGCTATTAAATCAGCAATCATGACCACGGGTGAGTGAGATGCTCTTCAAGTTTCTCACGCTTCAAATCCTTTTTATTTTAAGCCAATCTACAATAAAATGTCCCAGAAATATAAAGCTTAGATATATACATATAGAAAGTAGCTTAGATATATACATATAGAAAGTAACTTAGATATAGTTTCTTAAATTCTGCTAGTGTTAATAAAGGTTTTCATTAAAAGATTGTGCAAGGTGAAACTCTAATTCTAATTAGAAAACAGCGATTACAGTACCTAAGAAACTATATGTAAGATTATGAGGGGAGGTGAAACTCCAATTCTAATTGGAGAACGACACCAATAGTATCTAAGGAACTGTATCTAAGTTGTTATCCATACATATATAGAAAGCAACTTTGATTAGTGAGGTTAAAGTAGCTATCAAAAGTTGATGATTTGTCCTCTGCTACTTTCAGCTACAACACTAGACAATGAGGTGGAGCCACTACTGAATGCTACTGATGGCAAGGCAACACCATTCAGTTACGGGGCAGGACATGTTCAACCAAACAGAGCAATGGATCCCGGGCTAGTTTATGACACAACAATTGATGATTACCTCAACTTCTTATGTGCTTTAGGTTACAATGCGACACAGATCTCAGTGTTCACAGAAGGTCCATATCAATGCCGCAAGAAATTTAGTCTCCTCAACCTGAACTATCCCTCAATCACAGTCCCAAAACTCTCTGGGTCAGTGACAGTTACAAGGAGATTGAAAAGTGTTGGCTCTCCAGGGACGTACATTGCTCATGTTCAAAACCCGCATGGAATCACCATTTCTGTGAAGCCAAGCATCTTGAAGTTCAAAAATGTTGGTGAAGAGAAGAGCTTTAAAGTAACCTTCAAGGCCATGCAAGGAAAGGCCACAAATAACTACGTATTTGGAAAACTGATATGGTCAGATGGCAAGCATTACGTCACGAGTCCAATAGTTGTGAAGGCCCTCTTAACTAGAAATTGAAGTAATTGATGCAATTTAGCTCATTTTCATTTCTAATTGATTGGTAGCCTATTCTAAATTGTATGATATATCTTCCAAACTAGGGCTTCTTTGAGAGTTATCTCTGACATTGATTGATAACAAAGAAACCAGCAAGTGGCTTTCTTTGGGTGTACTTTTACTATGATTCCAAGGAGAAATAAAACCTAACACGTTCATTCTCCTCCTAGATATAAAATCTGGGAAGTTTCTTATTCTAATCATATTTCAAGCCTTACTTGTTGGCATTAAGTTTCTTACATGGCATGTTAAAACCTCATGTTGTAGTCTATGATGTAAGAATATTGGTTCTTAGTTCAATTTGTGTTGAGAATATTGCACACATAAAGTTTTGACTTTGTAGTAACGAAGTGAGGAACTATGATATGAAATATTTAATATGTAAAATGTTGAATATATGATCTGCGATTGATTTAGATTTGTTTAAATGTGATAATTTGTGGGTTGAACATGTTGAGTCAAATTCCTGAGTACAATGTGTTTTCAATGACAACAAACCCCCTCAACAAGATAAAAAAATAGCAAGCTTTCTTAACCTGATTATTTTGCTAAGCGAGCAGTATAGTACAGAAAGACAACCCACCTACGGTGAAAATGCATCGAGTGCCTTCTGGGTCTGTAGAAGTTCAATTCAATCTAATTGATTATATTTACTGGACTGATCCTCCTTTTTTTCTTCCCAGAACTTTTTGGTTCCTTAAATGATATTTTAGTTTTTAATTGTAATTCTTGCAATGATAGAAATCATTAGAGATAAGATGTGTGTTTTAGGACGCTGAGTGAGCAAAAAAATCCCACGCCTCTAATGAGGGGAGAAACGAGCCCTTTAGTGGCTGATTCAGATTGCATCGAGTAAATTAGTTCAACAACCACAAAGCAATAGCTGCTCACTTCATTCCTATGTACATTTTAATGGCTTTAAGCAGGCTTTCTTACATTGGATCCATTTAATAATCCATTGGCATTGAGTACATGAGCAAAAATAAGAAACTAGAGGCAGCAGATATGGGATTGGGAAAATTGTCAAAAAGATGTTGGAAGTATGTTGAAAAGTCACGCTGTATAATTATTAATGAACGTCTTATTATTTTTTTGCTTCTACCGATTAACTCTTGATGCATAATCTCTTTCCAAGAGGAGCGTGAGGAACTTACTACACCGAGAAGACGTTGAAGTGATGCACCGAGAATCAATTCAGTAATTAGACAATGAAAACACCACAATAAGAATTTGAGTTAAAGTTACAAAAGTCAAATAAACATCAATCCTCAAAGAAAATTTCATTATCTACAATAGGTTACAGGATTACGTTAACCTCATAATCTGCCAGAGGGGTATTATCAGTTTATCACAATTAGACATGGAGCATTTTGGTTTTCAAATAGGGGGGGAGAGGCATTGGACATTGAGGCATAAGAAAGACGATGGATTTATTTGGATAATTTTTTTTTTTTTTTTTTTTTTTTGCTTAAATCAACTAAAACTCGTGGTTGTTAAGAATTAAGATGTTCTGTTGAGCAATATTTTGAAGATGAAATCATGAAACATACTACTACTAGCTTGTGAGGAAAAGAAAGAAAGCACATGTATTATTTCAATTGTTAATATGAAAAAAATATGATCAATCAGGGTAACAAAAACATGAAATCAAAGACAAAGAAATTTCAAACTTTTGAATTGAAACACCATCACGATAAACCCTACCCCTCCCAGAATGGAAGACACTTATTTCCTTTTTCTCCATTTCTGCCCTTTGTGCCGAACTTTGAGTGACACAATTAAGTAGAGAGCGTTATGATTGAACCTAATCCTTGTACTTCATTTCAGATACCAGGAAGCCAGGCATGTCAAATGTGGCAGAGAACTTCTCAACATCAGCTTTGAGATCTTCAATGGCCTTGTTGTTGACGAGGCCCTTGTTGAAATCCTTGAGAAGTTTGCCATGCTCCTTCTGGATCTCCAGTGTGAGAGTCACAGCACGGTGAAGGAACTCACCAATCTGCTCAAAGTCCTTTTCAACCAAACCCCTAGAAGTCATGGCAGGGGCACCTGTTCACACAAACTCCAATCAGGCATTCACCCATGATAAACAAAGTCACAGTCACACATTTAACTAACATCAGAGAAAAATACAGAAACAGGGGCAATAAAAAAAAGCATTTTTGTAATTAATACATCAAAATAATTCATTTTTAGGAATAAATATTAAAAACAAATAACAAAATGACCAATTAGTTTATAGTAATTGATTTGGCAATCATATTGCACAATCAAACAACTCGAAACTCATTAATAATGGCAGTCTGCAAGCTTAGCCCGATCTAATACACCATTGTTAAAGCACTAGAAAGTAAAAAAAACATCCTCAATGAAATTTCTTCCAATACTAATCTACAACTTACCAAGATACCTTGTACAAATGCATTAAAAAATCCACAAAACTTAGATGCAATCACTTTGGTGTTTTAAGCATTTTGTTCTCCAATCAAAATTAAAATTTTACTTCAATATATCCCAGGGCTCAACCCTGGACAGAAGGTGGAATATGCTAGCCTTTAATAGAAACTTTATTACTTACATTCCAATTCTGATAAGAGAACAGTACAAAATTTGGTAAGAAACTTCATCTAAGTTCTGTGATAAAAAAAATAAAATTAAGGATATAGTCCTAGCCTTAGGAAATCATTATTTGATCTTAAAAATGAGATCTTGTTTTGAATTGAGTTAGTAAAGCAAGATCTGTATTCTAGCACATAAAAGAGAAATAAGTTGGTTACCAATTCGCACTCCACCGGGGGCCAAGGCACTGCTATCACCAAAAACTGCGTTCTTATTAACAGTAATGTTGCAGAGATCACAGAGTTTCTCCACCTTATTCCCTGCAAAGCAATAAACACAAGAAACGAGTCAGATTCAGATACATTGGCAACAAATAGAAATAAAAAAGCAGCGATCCAATCCTATATATATATTACCAGTCAATCCAAGAGGTCTGAGATCCCACAAGACAAGATGGTTCTCCGTGCCTCCAGTGACAAGACTGTACCCTTTCCCCATCAAGTAATTCCCAAGCGCAACGGCGTTGGCCTTAACCTGCTTGGCGTAGGCCTTAAACCCGGGCGACGCGGCCTGCTTCAGCGCCACGGCAAGAGCCCCGATCTGGTGGTTGTGGGGCCCACCCTGCAGCGAAGGGAACACCGCAAAGTTGATCTTGTCCTCGAAATCATAAACCGCGTTCTCCGGCTGCCCCTTCTTCGGCGGCTTCGGGCCCTTCCGGTAAAAGATCATCCCCGCCCGTGGACCCCGCAAGCTCTTATGCGTGGTGGTGGTCACAATGTCGCAATACTCGAAGGGGCTGTTCACTTCCTGCGCGGCCACAAGGCCGCTAGTGTGCGCCATGTCGCAGAGAAGCAATGCCCCGCACTTATCCGCAATTTCCCTGAAGCGTTTGTAGTCCCAATCGCGAGGGTAAGCGCTGCCACCGCAGATTATCAATTTGGGCCTGAAGTCTAGGGCTTTTTCCTCCAAGCGGTCGTAGTCGATGTAGCCGGTGGTGGAGTTTACTTTGTAAGGGAGGCTCTCGAAGTAAATGGAGGTGGCGGAGATCTTCTTGCCGCCGGAGGTGTAGTAGCCGTGGGTGAGGTGGCCGCCGGAGGGGAGATCCAGGCCCATGATGCGGTCGTGGGGGTTGAGGACGGCGGTGTAGGCGGCGAAGTTGGCAGGGGAGCCGGAGTAGGGCTGCACATTGACGCCCCAGGATTGGGCGTCGAGGTGGAAGGCCTGGAGGGCGCGTGAGCGGCAGAGGTTTTCGATCTGGTCGATGAATTCGTTGCCGCCGTAGTAGCGGTTGCCGGGCATGCCCTCGGAGTATTTGTTGGTGAGGGCGCTGCCGAGGGCCTCGATGACTGCGAAGGAGGTGAAGTTCTCGGAGGCGATGAGCTCGATGCCGCGGCATTGGCGGTGCTTCTCCTTCTCGATGAGGTCATGGATCTCGGGATCCACCGTCGCCAAGGGCGTGTTACCCCACACGCTCACTGGATCCATGAATGTTCAAGAGAGTGTTCTTGTGTTGCTTTGAGGTGGAATGCTAATGTGAGTGCCCAGTGCCTATGTGTGCGTCTTTAAAAGCTTTGCCACCGCCTGTCAAATGACCCTTGTAGCCTTTGCTTCCTTCTACCAACCACCTCTTCAATTCTTTCCTCTTTTTACATTTATAAATACCCTATTCAACATGTCAGATTAATAACTAGTTTCTGCTTAGTCCAACTTTCAAATATATAATTATATCAATTGGTCAGAGCCTAAATTTTATTATTTATAATAGTTTTATTGATTGAAGTAGAATTGTCTTCGATAGAAATACACATAATTTTCTTTTAAAATACAATTTGAATCTATTATGACAAGCCAACACCATAAACACGGTCTTACAAACAGAGTAGCTTCTTCCTCTTCCTAAACTTTTGCTGTGCATTTTTGGTAACTTTTTTCCCACTTATTACTTAATTGCCTTATAATATTTAGATTAATTTATAGTATGTTTGAAAACATGCTTCACAACCAATAAATCACGTTTTTAATGTGGAAAACGTAAAAGCAAAAATTATTAAATTTTATTTTGGTGTAAAAATTTATGTCCTAGCTTGTTCCAAACAGGATATTCGTGCGTTTGGTTGGGCTTTAGAGACTCCAATGTGTGTCAATTTCAAAGCATAAAATACTTGCTTCCACGGCATTCACATCTGTTAGGTAAATTTGCTTGTAGATGTGAATAAAATCATATCATTATTCGTAATGTTCTTGTATTTAATTTAATAACAACACATGAAACAATAGAGCAGTTTTAACTAAGACAACAACAAAACTTATTAAATTATGAAGGGTTAAATATGTTTTTGATATTTTATATTTATATATATATATATATATATAATATGTTTTTGGCATCTGATATTTAATAGATTTTTTCTTTAAATTGGATTTTTAATATTTAAAATTTTTTATTTAAGATTCTTGTTATTAATCGAAATTCATTATCTGTGTTACGGAGGCATAGATATCCCACCTATGGTGTCACAAGTAATATTTGTCCGAAGGATTATAGGTAGAAAAGATGAAGGGTGATGATCCTCTTCCTTCTGGCTTTCTCTCTACTCATGTTCCTCTTCTCTCTCTCCCCTCTGCACCTTTTCTCCTCCTTCCACCACCCATTTCCATGTTCCCAATGCACAAACCTTGTTTCTGGCCTCCCTCGACCACTTCCTCACCCACGCTCAAACGTCACGAAACTCGACGACGCTGTTTTTTGCTCTGAGACGGACAGGCTGTACTCGGACACAAAGTCATCACCACCCCTCCAACCCCTTTCTTCCACCACCATTCTTCTTCTTCACCGTCACCAACAAAGTCATCACCACCACCCCCAAAACCACAACAACCCCAATCACAATCCCACTCAAACCCATAGCCAAGTGTCGTCATGAAACCCAACCAGCGAACTCAGCGGCGTCACTCGGCTCCAAAGGACAAGTTCTTCTTCTACAACAACAACAACATTCAATTGTCGCTGTGCAATACGAGGCTCTCGCTCTCTAATGCGAACTCTCAAATCTCCGTGTTCAAACCCAAGGTCGACGAGATCTTGCTCCTCACCGTTAACTCCTCCCGTTCGTCGTGGTTCGTTCTCTGTTGCTCTGTTTCGGTTCTCGATTTTGATTTTTGGAGAACAAATCGGCTTCGGTCCACTCTATCACTCGTGGAGAAACCGTCAAAGCTTTGTGTTTCAGAGTGAGCGAGTCTTCGTGTTTCAGACTCGCCAGAATTGCGGTGTCACAATTGGGGGTTGCGAAAAATTGGGATAGGGAGAACAACAAGAACCTCGTGGGGTGGGTGGGTTTTAGAGGAACCACGCTCCTCACCGTTAACCTCGTGGGGACATGGATTTGATTTGTATAAAGTTATGGTTTAATTGGAATTTGGACTGATACTGGATGAACTCACGAACGGACTAATCACACTCCGAATCAGGTGTCAAAGATGGTGATTTTTAAAATAAAAAAATTGCTACATGAAGTCTCACTCAGATAAATATTGCACGTGGTATCACACTGACATGTTTATGTCTTCGGTTAATAGCCGCATAAACATATAATAGATTTCGATTAACCGTGGCAACCTCCAACAAGAATTTTCAAATATTAAGAATTCAATTTAAAGGAAAAATTTATTAGAGATTAGATATCAAAAATAGAAAAGAACACCGATCTCGAATAGTGTTATTAGTGGGATTCTCTTTCTGCTGATTAAAAAAGGCAAAACAGTGGCTTGTGTTTAAAAGGTTTGCTGCTTGCACTCACACTCGTAGATTTAGAAGTTTATTTGTTATTAAACTAGTTAACTTAATTAGCTGATCAGTCAAGCACGGGAAGAGTTAAATTTGGAAAATGCTTACATCAAACTATATATCAAAGGCTTTTCATTCAAAAACAAGCATCAGCTTCACTTCTTAAACTTCAACTTAAGTTAAAGCACGAAATCCAATTGTTCAACATTTGACTGTGATGCCCTCATAGCATATGTACATTGTACGTCACTGCAAGATTTGCTTTTAGGTTTCATATTCAATTCTCAGTGTGACGTTGTTGGCAACGGGGTTGGTGAGGGCAATATAGCCAATTTATTCTCACCAAAATCACCAACCCTCTCTACTGCACTGATGCTGACGCTTTCCTTCCCCCCACACCTTGCTTCACTAACATGGGGATTGTTAATTTTTAGGTCTCTGATTATGACTGGGAACTACTAAATATTGTGATTTTTCCCCATCCAATAAATTTTGATTTATGAAATTCAGCCGCATAAATAATACTACAATAGGTCTATGGGATTAATTTTGATTTAACAATGAGGTGAATGTTCAGCAGACATGCATATTATGTTGTTGTTCATGGTGGCTGATTATCGCATGTGCAGGGGGCAAATCAACGGATTTGCATTATGGAAAGCCCGCTAGGTCTATGTTCATTTACATAAGACTTTCATCCTTGTTAGATACTTTAATAATTTATATTACAAAATGATATTTAAACCAATGAGTCAAAAGTATACTAAGTAATGTAAATCTTTGTCTTTTGTAGTACCTATGATAACTACAGCATATTCAGCCAAAACCACATCACAACCTCTTGTGTCTTCACTCTTTACCCCATAAATCAAAAGATATTTAATTAAGAACCTCTTGTGCACCCTCTAATGCACCTTTAAAATGACTTGATGTAACAAGCTTTTTATCCTTTAACTTTAATTAATTTAGTTTTTATCTTTTATTAGTAGCATTTTAGTTCACGTTTCCTTTTTCACATTTTATACATGGGCTATTTTAAAATCCATACCAGCTTCTATAAAAACATTTATTATTGTTCAATTTACAGGCATATATACCAGTAACCAGTTTACTAATATTCAATTCAATGCAGTGAAATTATTTTTAAAATAAAGCCTTTTAAGCCACCCTACTCAGTTCTATAATCAGGAGAAATCTCGTAGAATCGTCAAGAGATGTTAATATGTTATCAATAATAATAAATAAAAAATCCAGGATGAGGAAAAAATCTGCCTACCAAACAACTTGAACAAATGTACATTTGGAGATTAAGCGGAACCACTCCACCAAGTTTGAACATTCCCCCAAACTCTACCAACATGGCCAAGAAAGTCGTAGTTCAAAATTTCTTAGTTCACTGACTAGGAAGATTTTTTTTTTAGGAAAAAATGTAAATTATATTAAACCCAAAATGATACAATAATAAACGGGACATACTCCGTAGTTAAAAAAAATCAAAAGTCTCCCTAATACAAAAAGACATATATCAATATGTTAAAACAAATGCAACAGGTGTGCTTATCTATACATAATAAACTTAATCTTGCATACTTCATAATTCCTTAAATCGCCCATTGGCCATTGCCGAAGCCATTTGTAAAGAGTCTTTCAATCACATATGTTATTTGCGGTTGGCACGTCCAACTTCTAAGTCCTCAATTACCTACCTGCAGTTTTTAATTAATTTCTGACTTACTTTATGATATTCACTAATGTTCTCATAATAATTCCGTGATATTTTTATTTAATTACAACGCCGGACAAACTGCATCTAGATCTAGGCTATATTAATATAAGCGTATTAATTGAGCAAATACCCAATTTTACGATGTACTCAAGCTATGCCAAAAGGTTGTTGATCAAGTTTATTTGTTTTAACTTTTAACATTAATTTGGTCATTGAATTGTTTTACTTCAATAATTACAAATTAATAATAATAGTTGGAACGGCCATTTGCATGAAAAAGAAAAGCGAAGGGCGAGCTACCTGAGTCCTATGATTTGAATTTTTTTTTCTTAAAAAATTATCCCTTTTTATAAATAGAGAACCCAAACAAAAATTAAGTAAATTTCAAACAATAATTTATACAATTATCAGAGTAAAAAGTTGCCCATATATTTTTTGAAGAAAAAAATTTAGTTTGATACATGTTGTCATTATGAAGTAACTATTATGATCATTTGAAAAAGGTCATCACATCTCAGACAGCGGACAACAGAAACACATGATATTTCTTTCTTGGATGCATGGGTTTTTTTTTTTTGGTAACTAGTAATATTCTTTTAAATTTTAATCTATGAACATGTTCATTTTTCCAGTAGTACTGTACTTTACTTTTTAAAAAGAATTATTAATTATTATAATTCCCAAATCTTTTAGTTGTATATTAATTTATTTCCCGGGATCGCTCACTCTTTTGCTATGAATGCGAATAGAATGGCACTTTTTTCTTTTTGTTATTTTTTATTCTCTTTTCTTTAAAGAGGAACCAACCGACACAGGTTTTTCAAAGTCTTGAGCTGTACTTGTCTAGCAAGCTGGTAACGCAAAGCTAATATAAAAATGTCCTTAAAAAAAGTAATACAAAATGGTTTTTCAAGATAGGTGAAAATTAATTAACAAAAATATTTTTTAACTAATCATGATAATTTCATCTTAAAAAAAACTATTGAAATCCCACTTAGAAATTAAGATACAAGAGTATAGATTAAACGCATATTAATTTTTTATTGGAATTAATCCTATTTGAGCTGAACAGGATTTTTATGGGGAAAAAACTTTTCATTCAAGTATTAAAAGAGTCACATTCTCATGAATTCAAGATTATTGGTTAATCTAGAATAATTCTACATCAGCTAATCCATATGATCAGAGATACAAGGAGATTATATGTGTAACCTCAGAATGAGAGAAATTCAGAGGTTGTGTAAATATAAGATTGTAGAGCTGTGAATGACTTAAAGAAATTAATTGATATTACATGTATCAACAAGATCATCTACTTTTTAGTAGGTCATCACTTAAGAACTTTATAGTTAAGCGTGTTTTGGCTGATAATAGTTATATGATGAGTGACATTTTGGGAAGCTTTCCAAGAAGCATGTGAGTGAGAACAAAGTACGCTTCTCGTGTTGATTTGTGAGATTAATCATTGATCCTGAAAGCATACAAAACTAATAGTCGAAGTCTCAAAAATGACTACCTACGAAGAGTTCTAATCAATGAAGGGTTTTAACTAACAAAAATGTTGAGTGAAAGTGTTACCGCGTAAAGTGTCATAGTATAAGAGCCGCCGAGAAATAAAAAATTAGGAATGTTACAATATGCATGGGAGGACGTAGAAGAGAGGGGGAGGGGGGGGGGGAGAAGAGCACCCTAACCATTAACATACCTTAGCCATAAAGTTTATCTCTATTAATACAAAATGTCCTCCAACTAGTCTTGCCACGTGTCCCCTCAATATTGGTTTTAGGGGGGACATGCACATGCATACGTGATATTGTCGATTTTGTACCAAGTATGATACTGTATGAATGCATCGTTGCAACTCTTTGATATATTAGGAAACATAAGTTTCCTATCATGACGCCACATCCTAATGATTTAACGATCATGTTTAGTTGATAGTATCATGTTAATATAAATGTTGTCATAAAAAGATATTTATATCTTAAAAAGCTTCTCAGTTTAATAAACTAGAGTTGATTAGATGGACCAATGACAAATTTAAAGTATGTAAAATTTTAACCAATTTTTATGAACAAAATAAATTAATCTAAGAGTACCTCCATGTATCAATGTATATTTGAATTAAAGTTTGTAAACTTAAATTTATAAAGTGAGTTTGAAAAAATATCCCAAGTTTTATTTGTTTAAAAAGAGAGTTTTTAACCAAATTTTACTTTTAAACATACTTTTTGGAATATTTTAATGGCAAACTAATCATTTCCTTAGTAGTTGAAAAAAAATACTATAGAACATCAATGTGCAGTTGAGTTTTATAAAAGCTAATCCAAGAGGACCATTCACCCAAGAAGAAAGAAGGAAAAGACAGCGTGAGTACACTTGAATTTTGATGCGATTGCAACACGCCGAGTCGATCCAGGATTCGGTAAAATATCTTCTCAATAATTGTGAGTGTGCGGTGCCAATATTTTTGGTTGGTTAAAAAGGCCACATCCAATTAATCTCCATGACCGGGGACCACAGCTTGATTACTTATGTATGCTGGTTTGTTTCTTTTAGTTTATCGGAATGTTTTCAGACATGCACATTCACTTTCCTTGTGTCTTCCATTCACGATTCCTAGTTTTCTTTCATTTACAAGCAAATCACCGACGACAGACACCGACACACGTATATATTATTCATGGCGCTGGCGGAGGGTGTTGTTTCAGATTCACACTAAAAATTCTTTAAATTAATATTCGATAAATTAATAAATTTATCCGGTCTGACTTTCGTCAATGTAAAAACTTGAAAAATTTAATAAAATAATAAGTTAATAATTTTTCGTGAGATCCCTTTATAATTTTTTGTCCTAAAAAAATCATAAATTAATAATTCATAGAAGCTGAAAAAAATATATTACACTCTATTTGAAATATGATTAACAATTGTCTATTTTCCTTTAAAGTTCAAGTCTATTTGAAGCGCATCTCTAACTTTTCTTATTGCATCCAATAGCTCAGGTGTTATATTTTTGTATTGTATCATAAAGTTGTGAAAAGTGTTCGACGTCATAAGTGTTTCCTTTCGCGTAATAGGCTCTAAAGACACCGTATCATTTTCATCGTCATCCTCTGCATTGTTCTCAATGATAGTACCCACGATATCTTCTAAACTCTGAACCTCCAAACATGCTATATTTTCACCTGGGTAGTTCATTAGATTGTCAATATCCTCTTATTACGATAACCATATTGATTGATCATAGTCTCGAGGTCTTGAGTTTCTTCATCAAAAGTGGATTCATCCAAATTTCTTGCAACGTCACTAGCTGAACGAATTTTACAGTGTCGAAAGAAATTCGCTATTGTTTCTTTTCGAACATCTATCGTCCAAGCTGGGATTGCCAAATTGATAGCATCAAGGACATTTATCTTCCTTGGATCAGATTGTCCCACCTCACAACCTTCCAATATTTTGCGGTAAAACCTTCTACGGTAATGCATCTTGAAAGCTCTTATTATCCCAACATCGCAAGGTTGAATCTTTGATGTCATGTTGGGTGGCAAGAAGAACAACTCAACATTTCTTAGCTCTTCAATATTTCTTGGATGTGCTGGACAATTATCCACCACAAGTAGAACTCTTCTACCATGCATCATTTGGTCAAATGAATGAACATATTCATCAAAAAGCACACTAGTCATCCATGCTTTTTTGTTAGCTCGATACTAACAATCCAAGCTATTCATGTTGACATTCTTGAAGCAATGAAGCTTTGCAAATTTCCCAATAATCCATAGAGGGATTTTTTCAGAGCCATCTTCATTGCAACAAATAACTACCATCAACCTTTCTTTATCTTGTTTTCTTCCTTCAAGTTGTTTTGTTGCCAGTGAATGATCAGCTTGTAGCCTATAAAACAACCCTGTTTCATCCATATTGAAAATATCTTTCATAGGGAACTGATCAATTTTCTCCCGAATCGATACCAATTTCTGCTCCATGTCTTGTACATCAACAGACCCACTCTCGCCAAAACAATGAAATGACTTTATGCCATGTCGGTGCTTGAATTTCCCAAGCCATCCTATAGAAAAAGTTAAAATTTAAATCATCATGAGGGTACACGAGTTTCATTGTATCTCTTGCCTTCTGCAAAATTAATTCTCCTGTGATATTCACACGTTCTTGATGCTGAAGAAACCACTTATAAACAACCTTCTCCATGTCAGGATATTTTGCTGATTTGTGTCTTTTGATCTCTACTCTTCCCTTTTCTATTCCAACAGAGAGATAGTCATCTGACCGCTTAAGTGTGTTTGATATTGTTCCTTGACTAACTTTCAACTCAAATTTTCCCTGAAGCCATCTCTACAAGTCTTTTTGTGTGCTTGGAGGATTATCTTTCTTGTACTCACACAACTCCTTACGTATTTGATCTGACATTGTTGATTTTGCAACACCTTTTAAATGAGAAGCCATCTTGTGATATATGGTTTGAATACTCTAACACATTTATGTAATTTATATATGTCAAACTTGCTTAAGAATACATTGAACACATTTGTTTCTCTTATTTACATTTACTGTACTTCAAAAGTCATTATTGATTTCCAATGCATATGAACACACTAGTTACTAATTTACGTTGAGTCCCAAGATTTGCTGCAACGTAATTCTAAGAGATATAGACTAATTTGTTTTTTTGTTTGATATGTATAGTATAATTACTTAAAAACTCTTTAAATTAATAATTATTAATTTATCGATAAATTAATAACTCTCTAAATTAATAAATTTATCCAATCCTAACATTATTAATTTATAGAGTTTTAAGTATATTCTAATTTGGCATACACCAATACAAAATAGCAATTCAGATTTAAGGTGACTCCATCTCCGGTAGTACATTATTAATACCAAGGTTTTAGGAGTTGACTCTTGCAACCATCTTTCATGCATCAAATATGTTTTTTTTTTATTATTTTATGTATTTTCAATAGTAAAATTATAAAAGAGATATATGAAGTTATTTATAATAATTGATTTGTATTTAAAATAATTCATTATTATGGATAAAATAAGAAAATAAAGTAACTAATATATAATAAATTCAATCATTTTTAATTATAAGATTCAAAATTTTATTTATATAATAAAAAAATTCCATACAAATAGTTTTTCATCACTTCCATAAATTATTGCAACATACTTTTTTTTCGAAGCAGCTTTTATCTTAGTGGGCAAATAGTTTTATACAAATCCGTATAATTTTATTATAAAAAGTAATTGATAATTTTACTGGAATAAGGTATGTTAGAATTACTTTTTACTAACATATTCAAATATAAAACATATTTATATAATAATTAACTAATTGTTAAACCTATATTTTGCACGGGTTGTTTATAAATAATAAAAATGTCATTTTTTTACAATATTAGTTATTATATAAAGGATATCAAAAAGAGAAAAAAGGCTTTTAACCTAAGCAATAAAACAAAATTTACACTTTATTAATTCCATTATAAAATATTTCAACAAAAATATTAAAATTCTATGATAAATAATCTATGTATTAATAATGTAAAGAGTTTTTACATTATTATTTAGTCACAAATAATTATATATAATCAATTTGTTAATTATTACAATAATTATATTAAAAGTCATATTTATCACATTTTTAATTAGTTAATACTTAATAGTATAAAAAAATTACACTTTTTTATATGTATAAAACTTTTTATACTGATTATGCATAAAAATTAACTCAATTTTTGTTTTACTTATGTGTCATTTTATATTTTACACATCATTGAACATATGAAGATAGCATAATTATCAAATTTTTAACAAATAATTTATCTCCATCAAATAAACATTTTATAACATATATTTTGATACCTATATGTTGCATGCTATGATGTCCTTGAAATATTTATAATGTGAAATAAAAACATTGAAGATTGAAATGAGTATTTTGTGTTTTATAATTTTAGAGAAACTTGGTTGATATCACAAAAAAATGCAAGACAAAAATAGCGTCAAGTGAGTTTTAAAAGACTAAATGAGTAATTTAAACTAAAAATAAATAAATTCAATGGAATATAACCCATCATCCAGTGCCAAAAGACATGGGTACTACATATGCTCACTTTAGTGGCTATGGAACAAATGAACAACTATCAGCTCTTCCTTTTTCCGTTGTAGGCATAGAGACAAAGTTTACAAATTGATTGAAATCCCTATAATCATTTCCTCTACTCTTTCTTTTATTTGTGGCCACAGTCACACGGTAAACATTAGAATGAGGAAATAAAATCTCAATAAAAAAATCTGTCAATGATCGATTTCGTGAACTTGACCCACCCCATCAATGATTAATTTAATACTAAATACAGTTAAACAGCAAATTAGTAAGATTTTTACCAGCCTTCCCCTTCCTTCGTACCTGTCTACGCAAAATTACCTGACTTAGAGGAAAATGAATTTTCTAATGAATTACGTATCACAAGTTCTGCCTTTAACAAATCTCTTTTCATGTGTGCTAACCTACCTTACAAATCTCCAATTATATTCTCTACAGATACTAATACATGAAAACTTTTAGAACCTTTTGTAATAAAATAGATTCCATATACATAAAGAGGAATTAAACTTTGTTCAACATATTTAAAAAGACATGGCTATTTGGTTTGGTGGTTTTTTATTTTTATTAAAAATAAAAAATAATAATGGAAATGTGTTTGATTGAATTTTTATTAAAGATATTTTTTCAAACGAATCAAAAATTAGAAACAATAAAGTCTTATTTTCAGTTGAAATCAGAAACCTCATTTTTGGTAAAATAAAAATAATGTCGATGACAATGAATATAATTTTAAGCAAATCTAAAAATATATTTCTTTTTAAAAATACATTTTTAGTGTTTTTATTTTTTGAAAATAAAAAATAAAAAATCAAATCAAACATATTTTTAGAATTCTAATATTTTAAAAATGAAAATAATTTTCAAAAAATAAAAACAAAAAATAATAAAAAATAAAAATACAAATCAAACACACCCTTACTTATTTATTAAATGTGTTAAATTATATTAATTATTACTATTTTTTATCATATAGGTAAAAAATTACAGTGTTTTTCAATCCATCGGATTAAAAATTAATTTCACTCATGGGTGATTGTGATTGTGAATTATATAAAAAAAATTTACGCACAGAAATGAAATATAAATTCTGATTGAAAGGAGGTAAGTAAAAGGCAAATAAGAGGGGTACCCTAAGTTAGTATTAGCAATAGCAACAACAACAAAAAAAACAGATCTAGTCCACCTCAACAACTCCCTCTCCCTCCCAAACCCTTATTTATACACACTCACACTCTCATTCTTTCCTCACCACTCCACTCTCTTTTTCTACTCTTTCTATCTTTCTTTCTTTCTTCTTCCCCATGGCTTTGTTGGTGGAGAAAACCACGAGCGGCCGCGAGTACAAGGTCAAGGACCTTTCCCAGGCCGACTTCGGCCGCCTGGAGATCGAGCTGGCGGAGGTTGAGATGCCGGGCCTCATGGCCTGCCGGACCGAGTTCGGCCCATCTCAGCCCTTCAAGGGGGCCCGCATCACCGGCTCCCTTCACATGACCATCCAGACCGCTGTCCTCATCGAGACCCTCACCGCTCTCGGCGCCGAGGTTCGCTGGTGCTCCTGCAACATCTTCTCCACTCAGGACCACGCCGCCGCCGCCATCGCCCGTGACAGCGCCGCCGTCTTCGCCTGGAAGGGTGAGACCCTCCAGGAGTACTGGTGGTGCACCGAGCGCGCCCTCGACTGGGGCCCCGGCGGCGGCCCCGACCTCATCGTCGACGACGGAGGCGACGCCACCCTCCTCATCCACGAGGGCGTCAAGGCCGAGGAGCTCTATGAGAAGACCGGGGAACTCCCCGACCCTAACTCCACTGACAACGCCGAGTTCCAGATCGTGCTTACCATCATCAGAGATGGGTTGAAGACCGATCCCACCAGGTACCGCAAGATGAAGGAGCGTCTCGTTGGGGTTTCTGAGGAAACCACCACTGGTGTTAAGAGGCTATATCAGATGCAGGCGAATGGGACTCTACTCTTCCCTGCTATTAATGTCAATGACTCTGTTACCAAGAGCAAGGTAATGTCTCTTCTTCTCCCAGATCTGGTGCTTTTTATATGTTTAAATGTAGGTTTGAGTTCAGATCTGTTGTTCTTGGATGGGTTTTGTGGCGTTGGTGAAATGAGGTTTTGAATCTTTTAACTGTTTGACTAATGTCCTCTAAGTCTGGATCGGTATTGGGTGTTATTTTAGTGTGTTGAAACGTCAGAACGTTAGTAAGTAGCTTACTAACTAGACTTTAGGATAATGATCACATGTTTGATTCCGCAAAATAAGGATTTATTCCAAGTAAACATTTTGATTTGATTTGAAGCTACTTTAGATAACTTTTGAATTTTACTACTAATTTTGATTTAGGGCGCATGTCATTTCAAAATTAATTTTGCAAACATGGATCAAAACCAAGTTTTTCGTGATGAGTTGTTTATGGATTAGGGTCCTGAAAGCAATAAGTGGGTCATTGGGTTTTGTGGATCTAGTGGATTATGAATTGATTTTGCTTTATTGCTCGTGTTATTTTTTATTAACCTTTTGATCTGTGGTTTTGTGTGACAGTTTGACAACTTGTACGGGTGCCGTCACTCTCTCCCTGATGGTCTGATGAGGGCTACTGATGTGATGATTGCTGGAAAGGTGGCTGTTGTGGCTGGATATGGTGATGTTGGCAAGGGTTGTGCTGCTGCATTGAAGCAGGCTGGTGCTCGTGTCATCGTGACTGAGATTGACCCCATTTGTGCCCTTCAGGCTCTCATGGAAGGCCTTCAGGTTCTGACCTTGGAGGATGTTGTTTCTGAGGCTGATATCTTTGTCACCACCACGGGTAACAAGGACATCATCATGGTTGACCACATGAGGAAAATGAAGAACAATGCCATTGTTTGCAACATTGGTCACTTTGACAATGAGATCGACATGCTGGGGCTGGAGAACTACCCCGGCGTGAAGCGCATCACCATCAAGCCCCAAACCGACAGATGGGTCTTCCCCGAGACCAATGTCGGCATCATTGTCTTGGCCGAGGGTCGTTTGATGAACTTGGGATGCGCCACAGGACACCCTAGTTTTGTGATGTCCTGCTCCTTCACCAACCAGGTCATTGCTCAGCTTGAGTTGTGGAAGGAGAAGAGTACCGGCAAGTACGAGAAGAAAGTTTACGTTTTGCCCAAGCACCTTGATGAGAAGGTGGCTGCACTTCACCTTGGCAAACTTGGAGCTAAGCTCACCAAGCTTAGCCAGGCCCAGGCTGATTACATCAGTGTGCCTGTTGAGGGTCCATACAAGCCTGCTCACTACAGGTACTAAGTAATTGAGATTATCAACGGAAAGTGAGGGAAAGACAAAATCGGTTTTATGAATCGGATTGATTGTTTAATTTTCCTTTTTTTGAATTTTTGTTGTTAGACTTTTCAGATTTGAGGTAGAAGAAGTTTAGCTTTTTTTATTTTTAATTTCCGTAGAATTTCTGTTCGAGTGGGTGGGACGGGTAAGGAGGAAGACATCCTGTTGGTTTCTGTGATATGAAACCAATTTGGGTTGAATAAGGCATGTTTTGTTTGGGGAATGTGTGTGCATTTTGGTTTTGCTTTATTTAATACTAAATTATGTGTTTCTGTCCACCTTTTCAATATATCAAAAGAAAATAAGAGAAAATGAAAAAATTCCTACATGTATCCAGTTTCATAACACATGTAACGTGTATTATTTGGTGCTTCTGCAATATTTTTTAAAAAGGCTATCAGGGTAATTAAGGAATTTTATTATGTAAACTTTTTTTTTTTTATTTTATGGAAGTTCAGTTGAATTCTTCTCTTTTTTGTTTGAAAAAATAATGATAGCACCGGATTTGCATCGTTTATTACGAGCTCCAATTTTTTAAAAAGGTTATCAATCCCATTACTATACAAGTCCCCTAATTGGTGGGTTGCGGGTGGTAGGTGTGTTAAAATAAACGTGTTCGACAAATCCTAAAAGTCTAAAACTACGATCTCAGTTCTCCACTGCCGAAGGAGTGGCCTCACATAAATTATCTTTGTGTAGTATTAATAAATAGTGAATTTAAGCGAAAGTGATGTTTTTATGGCATTATTTTAGGTCAAGACAGAACATGAAATGTGGAGTATCTGGCATTTGGCTCGCTCTAATTATTGTTTGAGATAGTGTTTTTCATGGAATCTTCATTCAGTTGGATTCACATGATGCCTCTATTTAAGGAAATATAACGCATGACACTCAATCAATATGGAGAAGCACTAAGCAAGTTGTTTGTATCATCGTATCATATCATATCCTATGAGAGCGTAAACAACCAATAGAATATAGATGATGTAATACAAAATTTATATTTTAGTTTAGGCATTAAATTTGACCGTTTGTTCAATATCATTTCACGGACAAGAGTTTCAAATACTAGCTCATCTCGTGCTAGGTTTGGTTGGATTATAATAATTTCAAATACTTGATTCATTTTATTTTATTTTATAATATTTTTTCTAAATCTTAAACTCAAGTATTTTAGGGATTTAACATTCAATAAGCAAAAATTACTTTAAGATTCAATTAATCTTTAGGCAAGCACCAAATATAAGGTGTAATTTTTTCCCATGTTTATTATTTTTCGTTCACAACATTCGAACTTGGAACTCTATATAAGAAAATCAATTTTTTTACAACTAGTAAGAGACATTAATTTAAAGAAATTTATCGCGTAAGTGATTTTTTTCTTAACCTGAATCAATTTTAGAATAACATTTTTTTACTACAATAGGAAGAAAGAGTAGAACTTATTCGGGTAATATAACATCACCAAGTACCTACATCAAAACTATATGAAAGAGCTAGCTTGTGATAAGGAAAAGATTATTAGAAGATCTTGAAAGATGATCAGTACATAAATTTATCGCTATTTACTCGTGTGACTTGAGTTTCATAAAGAAGTTACAAATTTATTTAGCCTTTGAAGACAAGTTTAAATACGTTACACTTTTATAATCACCCTGGAATCTGAAGGCTAAATCATCACTTACATCATTAGAGAGGAATAATAGCATGGGTAAAAACAGAGGAAACAGGGTTGATTTTTAGCACCCTCTTCCAGGGAATTTATTACCTCGTAAAGAAAAGAGAAAATTTGAAAATACAAATTGTTTCAGGATGCTGAAAAGTCACAAAGGTTTAGACTCTGGGCTTTTTAGAGGTTTGCGGCCCATAAAGGTGAATGCTTTCAAATTGGGCTTCTCAATAATAGGAGACTTAATATTATTTTCAGAATCAAGTTTTACAAAAGTAATGTAAGTATACAATTAAATACAAATACTCGATTATTTTATAAATACATTGCTTATAGAATAACATTAAAAATTTAATAGTAAGTTAGTGACTATTGTTTAACAAAAATAATATTTTCAAAATTAAACTAAAAAATAATTAATAATAATATTAAAGTTCACACTAAAATGTAATACCCCATTTTTCGTAAAATAAATAAAAAAATTTTATTTAAAAAAATAGAGTTTAGGAAAAAAATAATGATGTTTTTGCAATTAAATAAATAACGATAAAATATTTTTATTAATTAAAATAATAAATTTTAAAATAAATACAATGAATATATGTTTTAGAAAATAAAGAGATGTTTTAATGGGTTATTAATTTATTTTTATTTAAAAGGAGTTAAATATAGTTCTTTTTTATAAAATAATAAAATAAAAAAAAAATAGAATAAATAATAGGTTTAGAGTACCCTAATTAACTATAAATAAAGACATATTAGATCAGGTTTTTACGATTACGATACATACATCTCTATGTTCTTCTTTCCTCCCAAATTCTCCTTTCTTCTTCTTTCAAAACCTTCTCTTTTTTGTATACATCCAAACCCCAATAAAATTATGATTCCGGATTCATTAACCGTTGGATCATCCTCAAATTTGGACATCACCTTCAAAACTTATTTTCACACATTCTTATCGTTGGGTTTTGCAAAATAATGTATGTAGAAAGAGAAATTCTCTCACACGGAGATAGTGAAATTAAATCTCAAATCCTTTCTCCTTCTCTATAGTGCTTGAAAATATGCGACAAGTATCGTGATGAGATCCACTGTGAGAACCTGACGAGTTTAATCACTTTGAGACGTGACGAGTTTAATCACTTTGAGACGTGACGAGTTAAAATTATTTTAAGAACAATCGAGGAGTCGTGTGTTTTGTATAATTCATAGATAAAGTCTGCGTGTTAAAATATTTTTTGGGTTAAACTTGAATCAGGAGGGAGAGGCTTTGACAGACTCTTCAAAGTCTAGGCCTTGGGGTGAATATACCTGATTTGAATGTTCCTTTAAGCTTATGTCGATCTCACATGGTTGGAGTATTCTTGTAAAACAACCTACTTACTAGTGTGTAGTTTGTTTTGTCATGTACTCTTAGGTGCTCGACGAGGTTTTTCATTGACATAGTGTCACATTGCATATATGATTGAGTCTTAGTGTATCTGTTGCATAACGCCTATGTAATGATCATTGTGACTTGTTACGTGATGATGGATAATGAATTGTGTGTGAGAGATATTGTGTTGTACTTGAGATGTGTTGTTTTGAACACGTGATTAATGTGATTTTGTGACTAAATCCTAGGGACAAGTGATGTTACGCAATGAGTGGTAAAATGATGTGAATTGTGTTAAGTTGAATTTGTTATACTCATATTATATTATATGTGTGTGTGTTTTCGTTTATCTCTACCTATTTAGGAATGTGATAACTCACTCTCTATGTGTTGTTTGTGTTTGAATCCTGTGATGATCTTAAACCTTGTGTTCATGAGAGTAAGTTGAATTTGTTATACTCATATTATATTATATGTGTGTGTTTTCGTTTATCTCTACCTATTTAGGAATGTGATAACTCACTCTCTATCTGTTGTTTGTGTTTGAATCCTGTGATGATCTTAAATCTTGTGTTCATGAGAGTAGATGATTTGGACGTCATTGTTTATAGCAAAAAATATTTTCATACCTTTAATTAATAAGTTTTTAATTAGGTGATTAACACGAATGTGAACTTTTTACCCATATAAACTCCTTTATATTTATTAAATAAAATCTATTTTATGTAATTTTGCATTTTCATATATTTTATTATATAAATATGCATTTCAGGATAGAGGGTGTAAAAAAAATATTAAAATTACATATTGTACTAAAGAATACAAGTTAGTTCTTAAGTATCTTAGTTTTAAGATTTGTCAATTGAATTTTACGCATTATTTGAATTAAAATATATAGTAATATAGTATTTATTTAAAAATATGTATAAGTAAATTAATTTAAAAAAAAAGTGTGATGGGATTTTCAGATCTTGACGGAGATGGAATTGGATTTTTTTTATTATCATTTCCTCTATTAAACATTTAAACCTGACTCCAAACTAATCCCTAAACCGCCTTTTTACCGTCCCTACTTAAATATCATCATGTTTTATCTGTCATCTTAGGCCCAAAAGCTTTCATTCCTAAAGCCTCACATAGACCCCTTTGCTTTGCCTGCCGAAGCAGTGAAACATTTGATAGATAGTAGCCACAGTGTAGAAAATAGTTTATCACCTCATTATCTGTCAGAGGAGCACTGGCTTATAGATAGTAGCAATAGATTTGTATCAATTAATATAAGTTTTGAAATATCACAAATTTTACTTAAGGGTTTATATAATATGAACAAAAAAAGATTATATGCCTGTCATTCAACTACTTAAAATGCTGTGTCACAGAAAGGGGAATATATGTTTCTTGTAGGGAATGTACCAAAGGTAACTCTTATAATAGAAAAGAGTGCTGATTTATATATATATATATATATATATATATATTAAAAATCTAAATTCAGATGGGAAAAGTGAATTAGTTAATGCAGATGTGATCACATTTTCCAATATAAATGATAGAATAAAAATCTTCATTTAATTAAATAAAAATGACAAAAAAATGAGTAAAGAGATGAAAATAACTTATTTCCCCTCTCTTTATTTGATTGTTTCTTTGCAGGGGATTATATTTTAACAACTATGATTTATCTTCTTTTTGGTGGTTGTTGAAAAAGAATGAGGTGGGGTGGGTAGGTAAATTGGGTCCTCTTTCCAACTAACACTATAAAAGATGAGGGCCACAAGTGCTCTTGAGTATGGAGTGTGGATCCCCTAGGGGCACCAATGCATAAATGCTCACTTGGATAGTTGTTGTTGTTGAAAGTGGCCTACCATTACCTATAGGCTATAGCATAGCATGCTTGGATATATCCAGTGTTCATTAAACATCAACATTGCTATCACAGGCCATTTTGTCAAGCTTCACAAATCTCCAGCCAAGCATAGCTCAGTTTTTTGAGTTTGACATTGGCATTTGGCACATGGCTAGCGGCTATTGACTAACTTTGTAATGTGAAGGCTTTGCCAAGAGAAACATAACTGAAACCATGTGGTTTAAGTAGTGCTAGTCATCTCTTGTTAATTATTATATCTGATCTGTTGCTAATTTAATTATTTTTCCCGTGCTTATCTTCCATTAGTGCAATGCAGCACACAACGAAACATTTTAGCATATGCCAACCTGGGTTGTTGTCGCACGTGCTTCATTGTTCATTTGTTCAGCACATTTCACTATCATTTTATGATATTATTCCTAATCAAATTCCCCCTCTCCACGCACATTATTACTATAATACCATAGTACCACAGGAAATATCTTCATGCAAATACAACTCTATCTTTTGATTGCTATGGAGGTTAAGAACACATTATATGCTATACGTTAGTCCCATGACCATGAAGATTTCATAATTTTTTTTGTGAATAGAGGAAGAGAAGTTGCTCCTTAACTAGTATTTTACCATAGCTTTCAGCTATGAGAATACTTTGCTTTTGGCAAAAAAAAAGAAAAAGACTTAGATCTTATGCAAACTATCCAAATCCCCCACACTAAGCCGATCCTAGTGAATTTGACGAGATCCCATAATCTTATTAAGAGAATAACCAAACATAAGGAAGAGAGAATTCATAAAAAGTGAATAATTCCTAGAACTTGCTGAAAATGGCTCCCACTTTTGAACTTTGACATGAGAAACTATTATTTCTGACAGACTTTTACTGACATAAAATGGAAACTACGTTCCTCTTTTCATAAGATCATTGGAGAATGTGTTACTAGCATTTTTTTTTCTATGGAAACCATGTGTTTAAAAACTAAGATGAGATTTCTTTTAAACTCAGTTTGCATTTTGTATTTTTCTTCTTTTTATTTCCTATTTTCTCCATACCAGATGTGAAGAAATCGGCTTCTTTTCCCTGAAATCTCGATATAGCCACGAAGGTGCAGAAGGGGATTGGACTTGATGTGAGGAGCCTCGTTTTAAATAAAATTTTGACCCATTACATATTAAAAAGATACGAATGCTCAGGTTGATTGCTCAGTATGAATAATTTCCTGTGGAACCAGACTGAAATCAAAAGTGAAAGCCAACAAAATATAATCAATTTTGTTCCAATGCCTCAAGTAGTTGAATACAACAACAAAGCCTTATCCTATTAGGTGAGATTGGCAAGATAGATCACACAATGTTAACTGACTTAGTTAAAGACTAAAGTTTCAGTAATATTATTTGCTATGAAATCCACTTCCTCCAACTTCTTGGAGCCTTCTTTAGTACATATACAAACCACCTTAGTCCATTTTGCGTAATTTTTCCCCTCAATCAATGCTACACCAATCTTATGCAATTATTTTATATCTTATCCTTTATGGCCACATATTTACCTTAACATATAGAATATAGCAGTAGGACAAAATTCTTGCAGAAAATATAAGAATCAGAAAATAAACATAGCTTTTGGGAAAATATACCTCAGAAAATTAAAGATTTTTTCATAGTTAAATTTTGCAACTTGAAAAGAAGCTTGGGAGAACCACACCATAAAAACTAACCACTATGGGGAGAGTCAAGACTTTATAAACCCCACAATAGATTCCATCTTTCCAATGTGGGACTGAAGTCCCACACCTTGCAATTGATAACTAAACTCTACAATAAATAGATTTTGTAACAGACAAGCCTCAACATCGCAAAGAATAAGTCAAGTTGCAGTGGTATGTTCTCAAGAACAAAAGCTAGATATTTTCATTATCAAGCTAGTCATACCATATGTTACAAGGAAAGTACTAAATAAAAAGCATTTGAAAAGTATAAAAACAATGACCATAATAACTACACAGGAAAGCTCATAAATGAAACAAACAGGATTAGATGGAAAAGGAAATTAAGAATAATAACATACATGATACAGCCACTTGGGACACTTTCCTAGCTTCCTTCATCCATTCAATTGACCATAACTGTATCAAGTTTTGATGCCTTGAACACCTCTTGCACATCCAGTAATGACCTCACAGCCCCTATTATAAGGATTTGCTGGTCTTGCATGACAATTGTAGTAAGAAGCTCCTGCTCTATCACATGGAACCATGTCCCTCTTGAGTGTCTCATAGCTAATGTACTTTATGTGCTGCACACCTTCCAGAACTCTCCTATTGCTCTCTGAGTCCATTTCTGGCTCTGCCAAACACTCTCCAATGCTTTTGGTGCAAACCCTTTTGGTCATCACAGCAGTTTCACTCAAATTGAGGTCCACAACTAATAGGCCATTGCAGATTGGGAGAAGGGTGTGAAGCAGAAGAACAAGTGCCAAACGTGGGAAAGCCATGACAATGAATCTGGGTTGGGACATTGTTCTGTGTTGTTTTCAGTTTGTTGTTAAGGTTGTGAAAGTGAATGTGAGACTGGGAGAGGCTTAGTGGGTGGATAGTCATAAATTGGACACTGTGTACAACTATCTCTCCAGTGTTCGTGCAAAAGGTAGAATAAAAAAAATGAAAAATGTTTTTAAAAGTGAATAAATAAAACAATATTTATCTTTAAATTTAAATATGTTAAGACTACTATATATAGGAGTATTTCAAATTAAATAAATAACAAGGAATTTATTTCTCAATCCCCTTTTAAAAGTTTCTATTGCACAAAGTTTACAACTAGACAACCAGTTAATTATGTTAAAGGTATCATGCGATGAAATAAATATACAAGTGGACAAGTAGGGTGGATTTATATTCTTTTTGACACATGCTTTAATACATTTATTATTATTAAGAAATTTTTATGCAAGTTTCGTTAGATGACTTGAGTTTATATGTTATTTAGTAAAATTACCATGAAAAGACAAACGTGATAGGAAATGAGAAGTTAAAAACTAAATTGAAACAAAAAAAAAATTACAGGATGAAATCAAAACCAATAATAATGTATATATGAAGCGTAAATATTAATTTTTCCTCAAGTATATATGTATAAAGCGTGTACATTGAATTTGTTTCTAAAGTAGACAAATAATAATGTGCTCACTTTTGATTTAATTTAAAACAACATGTGTTTTCAACATAAAAAATTCTAATATAAATCACTAATCACTAAGTTATAAGATTGATTTGATGAAAAAAAAAGAGAAAGAAGGTTGGTTTAATTTTCTTTTTAATAAAAAATTAACAATTAACATTGATAGAAAAAAAAAATCTTCAAATACAAATTCACTGAAAGATTCTTGCATCGATAGAAAAATAAAAATGAATCTGATCATTAAAACGAGTTTGATGATGATTGAATGCATTGTTAAATATGATGATACATATGCTTAAAGTAATGAAAGTAATGATGAAAAGTAATGCCACTGCTAATTTTGCCATTATTTTTTATTTTTCTGCTAAAGATAAGGCTACTAATCTCGTCGTACATATTAATTTGACAAACATGAAATTATCAATCATTCATGTATTATATTGTATTAATCACGTTAGTCTTTGATCTTACACATTCTTCACTTTAGTCTCCAATTTTGTGAAAATCATTCATTTCAGATATGTTCCACTACCATTTTATACAGAACAAGATTAAAGTGAATATCATTTTATAAAATCTATAACTAAAAATGAAAATTTTGTAAAATTAGAGACTAAACTGACTGACACTTACAATTTCAAAAACTAAAAGTAGGGTTACTCAGAAATAGGCACATTTCTAGTTTCGAGTGCATTTGGTAATTTCTAAAATTCAAATAAGTAGGTAAAATGGAATAAGTTTTAAAATCACGAGTGAATCATGTGACCCACGGTGAAATTTTAGCTAGGGGAGAATTGGCTTCTTAAAATATTCAACCAGCAAAAGTTATGAAACTAATATGATTTGAAGACAACATATGATTCCTGCAAGCGAAGATAAACCGTTGTAATTCGTGCGGTGTATGTAGCGAGAGAAAATATCGTTGTCAATGTGCGTTCTGAACAAATGTTTTCATGATGTGTTAGATGGAATTCCATCATGTAATGGAAAGTAAAGCTGATCTATTCAGCAAATACTTACTGCACAGCTCTCTACGCAAACATGAAGAAAAACTCCATAATCAAGACTTTTTAAGTTTATAGTAATACGTTTGAAAGCCAAACAGAACTTGAATATTTACAACACTGTCAACCAGTTAATTAACATTGTATCCATCAGTCCCCCAAAGCTGGTAAGGATTTCGGATTTTTCCCAAGATAAATTAGGTAGTAAGCCAGAATAGTTTCAGGCCCTTGCGACACAATTTGGTGCCAACTGTCAACTGTGAAGTTTCAGATCATATTGTATATTAGTCATGAAAAATTCATATAAAAATAGTTTAACTGTTCTCTAAGACAGCATGCCCAACTCAAAGTGTGAGTTGATCCATGTTCTTAATGTTTCTAGAGATTCCATGAGCTGACCGCCCTTCGTCTTGTTCATCATGCGGGTTTGCTCGGTAGTTGGACATTGCCTCTTCATTGTCAGAACAGCCTGGCCTTTCGGTAAGAAACTGTTCCCAGAAAACATCATTCACCCTGTCTGGAGGAGCTGGGTTAACTTGGTTGTTACTTGGATCCTCCTGTGATGAAGCTAAATTGGTAGCCTCAGCAGCTACATTTAGGTTTGAGGAAACACCACTATCAGATTCTTTACCATTGGCAAAAAATCTTGATTCCGCCAATTTTCCAATTTCTTGACAGTCAATTTGGGGTGATCTGGCTGAGTATGAATTTCTGTTGACTTGCAATGGACAAGATGCCAGAGTTAAGTTTAGTTGGCAGGATAAACTATCACCTTCTTCACTACTTGGCTCCAAAGAGATCAGTTTTGAGCTCTCAGCAGTTGTTGTTTTTCGCGATAAACATGAATCCATCTTAAAAGTAAAAGAAGCCCCAGTATCTGCAAGCTCTAATGTTTCAGGTGCAAATGTAAGAGCTGTTCTTGTCTGCACTCCTTTTGGTTCTACTTCAGACAGCTTTTTCTGTGGGCTTTCCCCATCTTCATTTGAACTCTGTGTGCTACGTGATACCAAGTTCATATCAGAAACAGCTGGTGACAACTCCAGTCTAAGTTTATTCGAGAAATCTTGATGGAAAACATTTCCAAATTCCATTCTAAAATTGCTATGACTGTCCACCAAGCTACTTTCGGCAACTGGTTGCACATGATCAACCTGAGGCAATCGCCTTTTCTTATATGCAGATAAATCCATGGACTCGATTTTGCGTGAAAGATGTTCAACAAAAGTAGGATTCTGAAGAGCCTTCTCAAAGAAGTTCAGCAATTGTTTCTGCCTCTGCTCAATACCATCTAATCGCTGCAGAAAATCTTCTAGCTTAGGCTTTGCTGTTGACTGATGTTGTTTGAAGTTATAAATATTGGATTCAAGAGAAGTTTTCTCACGGGAAAGTTTGTCTATTTCTTCCTCAAATGCTGCCCTTTCTGGATCTACAAGTGAACCTGGAGGATGACTATGACTGTGGATAGGTTTCCTGCGATATATATTCTTAAGAAGATGCTTCTGATCTTTCAGAAACTCATCATTAGCAAATTCCCATCGCTCTGGATGTATTTTTCGAAATCCCTGATAATAGAGCAATATCAATAGACCAAAACAAATAAAACCAATATTTGGTTTTATTAAATGCTCAAAAATATGTATTAAGAAAAAGAAAAAAAATGCTCACAAATAATAATTTATTTTTCAAGCAACAAGATCTAGAATTTTCTTTGAATAATTTACCATTAAATCCTTACAGGTATATACTCTTTACAAGAAAGAAACCCTCTGGAAAGCAAAAGTAGGCAGTGTTTGAGTTGTGGGAAAGTAATATTAAAGAACTGAAATTATGATCAGGGTTTATAGTAAATGGAAAAATTTTGAGGACTAAAGTTCCAAGGCAACCCATGGATTAAAAAAAACCCAGTAACACAAAAGTACTATTAGCCTCACACATATAGGGATCTAGGAAATAAGAAGCAATTCTAGCAAGAGAAAGCATCAAACTTTCTAGAGTTTGATTGCACTCAAAGTTGAAATTCATTACTGTCTAAAATAGTACAGAGCTATAGAATATGCATGGGTCTCTTAAAATGCAACCTGAATGGGCCTACATGGTAATCATAGCCAACAACACTCCCAAAGACAGAAAATTAAAGCCCAAATATCCTTTTGTGACTCAATATCCACAAAAGAAACTAAGGCATTAGCATTCAACTGCAAGCACAAAAATAGCACCTATCAAGAAACAAGTAATCAGTACCTCTCTGGTGGCATGAGCTTTGATGACGATCTTGGTTTATAGCAAGGATTGGGGAGCTCAAATAAGGTACATGAGGGAAGTATTGGGTGATTTAAAAGAAAATGAATTAGTTACAAATAAAAATAAATGTCAATTTGGGAGAAAATTTGTTAAGTATCTTGGGCATATTATCTCAAGGAAAAGGGTTCCTAGTTGGCTACAAACAAAAATGATCAAGAGTGTTAGAATGGCCTATATCAAGAATTCTAAAGGGGGTTCAAGGGCTCTTGGGTTTCACAATAAATTACCAAATTTCATTTAAGGATAATGGCAAGATGGCCAAACCTTTAACTGATTTGACCAAGAAATACGGTTTTCATGAAGTTGAAAGATGTGATAATAATAGCCCCAGTATTAAGGTGACAGGATTTTTCAAAGGAATTTGTGATTGAGTGAAGGAAATAGGTATGGCTTTAGTTATCTAACATTGGCAGCCTTTTGGGGAGTCATTTTTTGGTCTATTAAAACCAAAGAAGTCTAAAAGAATTGTTACAGTAGTGAGTAACAACCCCAGATCAGCAGCGTTGTTGGTTGGTCAAAATGTTAAGGTACCAGTTTGAGATGAGATACAAACTGGTTATGAGAATACAAAAATACAACGGTTACACAGTAACCATGTCTACTGGAGCTCGTTTCCTTTCCTTTGCTAGTAATTATGTCTTTACTTTCAAATTCAGTTCATTTTAATATCAGATCAGCACAAAAAGAACATTATAACACTTATTTCAGCCAAGAACTTAAGGAAAATGTATTATAAAATCGAGCATTTTTATCAATTGATCAAATAAAGAGCCAGGGAATATGTGCTTTGGACTGAAAATTAAGAACTGTTAGTGCAAAATATCAAGTGCATAAACACTCAACAGTTCAATAGCACAGCCCAAGAAGAGTATTAAGTATTATTAGGCATCTATTTTTTTGTTAAGACCTACTAATAGACATACATGAATTAATATGCACCTCCATCAGCCATCTTTTTTCTGGATAAAGAAAAACATTTATGGTGGAGGAAGAAAGTTTAAAGGTAAAGTAAGAAATCCTATTCATGAAAACAACCGAAAATGCTCTAGCATGAAATTTTCATCAAGTTTGGTAATTTTATCATACAATATTCTCCAGTGCTCCTATAATTCCCAATGGTTTCCAAAACACAACATTAAAAGGTAACACTCTGCGAAATGACAATATAAGAAAACTGCCAAATTGTCATGCTAATGACACCTGAAACTTAGGTGGTATTAAATTCACTTTGGAGAACCAAGGTAAAAGCATATATATGTTTTTAGAAACCGCTTTATACTTTTTACTATTAGACGTTGACTGGTATTAAACTTACAAGAAGAATCCAAAAAAGACAGAAAGAGAAATTATTGAGATCTAATGATCTATATTGACGTTTGTTATAGATACCAATCACTATTTATAAGATAGGTCAAGTATTAATGTACAACAACCCTCGCTAGCAGCCTACTAAGATTGCTAACATTGTAAGACTCATAATACACTAAGAATCTTAATATTCTAATTCTGATAATTATTCAACATGCATCCCTTGTCAATAATAGAATAGCAGAAACCAGGATTAAGAACTTTTGAACACATTTGGTGATTTGGTAATTCATAAGTTCGTGATATATATCAGGGAGTTGCAGAAGATCGATAAGCCTTCTTTGATGCAGGCTAAGTCCTATATACTACCAGATTCTTATTACCTTCTGCTGAGTGCCTAAATTTTCTGGCACTTTACTTGAGCAAGGAATACCCCAAGGCACAGCATAAGATTTTTCTGATCGCCTTCCTCAATAACTTCTGAGTTCTATATCCCAATTCACACTCCAAAAAAAAAAGAAACCTATCTTTCAACCTTGTCAATCTCTTTAACTGTAAGTAACATATATCTTCAGATAGACTCTATGAGATCCATTGAAGGTCTCTCTATCTCACTATACATTCTCTCCATCTCACATCATCATCATTCATCATACACATGAAACATTTCAATTCAGCTCAGTACTAATATCCAACAACAACAATTATAAAAAATTAGTCAAATCCGGCGATCATTTCAAGACATGCAAACAACTAAATGAAAGACAGAAATCAGAAGAACGAATTAGAATCGAATAAAAACGAAGGAAGCGCATGAATCCGAAGCGAAACAAAGGAATCGAAGAAACTTACGTAGGTATTGAGCTGACGGATGAAGCTGGAGAAGTTGCTGTGCTTGAAATAGGTCGGGAGAAGGAGGCGAGCGAACTCGGGAGGGTTCCACACGACGAAGCTGTTGTTGGTAGAGCTCCACGAAACGATGTCGTTGGTGGAGGCATCGTCCACCATGTCGTAGGTCTTCAGAAGGAACGGCGCCGGACCTCCGGCACCGGCGGATTGTGGCGCACCGTCCATTTCGGAGTGGATCTTTCTAGAACCTCTGAGAGAGAGAGAAAGAGAGATAATGAGTAAAAGCTAGGCTAAAGGAAGAAAACCTGGAATTTGCAACTACGCTAACGCTATGCAGTTTAGAGAGAGAAAGCGAGAAAGAGTGGTTTTGTTTGACTTCAACGCCGTCTCTACCGTAGCTTGCTGCAGGTTGTTGGGGATTGCTACCCACCTTGGAATATTGGAAAATCTATTTTTGTTTTTCTTTTTAATTTCTTCTCTTTCTCTTTTTTCTCATGCATTACTATCAGATAGAGTGTTCCAAACTGATCAATCCATTTTTTTTTATTGAATGATTCAATACAAATAGACTTATTCAAAGATTTGATATGTAATAATTTGGTACAATAGAAATATAGATACACATACAAAATAACGTTTATGTTTTCGCTAGTAATATATAACGACTTTAAATGTTTAGAGTTAACCAATTGTTTTGGATGTATGTTTTAAGATTTTTTTAGAATTAGGTTTAATTTAGTAACCCTTAGATAATATACTATATTGAATAAGTTGCTAGTAACTGTTAATGGATGTTTGAATGTATAAGTATATTTGTTGAGCCAATCATTTGCAAGTCGTGATTTTAAGTTTTTAACCTAGACATATATAAAAGTTAAGAACTAATATCTTAAGATATTGAAAACACCAGTATTTAATTATTTTACTTTAGAAACTTAGGATGCACCATTTGTAAATCATATACTACCCATAAAAGATATAATAATTATTTAAAGTTTTATAAGTCTTAAAAAATTATTATTAATATAGTATTTAATATATTTTTCACACCATAAAAAGGAAAAAAATACGTTTTAGTTTTAGTATAACTAACAAATGGTATGTTTTTACTAACAAATTATTTTCAAGAGACTTTCAATCATAAAGATTGTGTTTTCATTATTTCTCAATTTCAAGTGATTTAATAAAGTCTCGTTCTCTTTGAAATTTTATATACTAAATTCTTTCCTAGAGGTTTAGTCAAAGGAATTGTCCAAATCCATTTTTGAATACACTTTAAGTAAAAAAAATAAATAAAAAATGCAAGAAAATACCTTCATCACACTAATAAGTAAAATACTACTCTTGTATCCCATAATCACATTTGCCATAGGAAAAATAATATTTTAGTGTATTAGACTAGAAAAATATTCAAGTATTTATTTTATCGTCTAAATCCATTTTTGAATACACCGAAAAGAATGGATGCAAATACACCTCCATCGCACTAATAAGTAAAATACTACTTCTACACCCCATAATCACAAGTCTTAGGAAAAAAGAATATTTTAATATTTTAGACTAGAAAAATATTAAAGTATTTATTTTATTGCCAAGGTATTGAAAGAGTAATCGAATCTTTAGGTTTTTCCAATTAGATTTAATGGTTATAAAACTTGATTACTTCAAAGAAAAAATATGTTAATGTTTTTTTTTAAAAAAAACTTAAAACTCAAACATATTGTCATAGTCTTTCTCGCTCTACTCAGATCAAAGCATTTTAATAAGTCTCTTTTTTTTTTTTTTTTATCAAATCCTGTAAACACCCAAATTTTAGTCACCCAATGTTCCACATCCGAACACACATTTAATCACACGAAGTTTCCACAAAGTTTTACACTACACAATGACATAACTCTAAAATCATGTCCAAAACCTCTAAAATCATTTTTAAGAAAAAGCTGAAAATGGAACAACAACAATCCCATAGTCACTGGGGGTCTGATATTCATTACCATTAAGCAAATAAAATTAAGATTGGGCAAAATTTTAATTAGTAATCAATAGATCTTAAAGTGGTCGGAATTAGGATCCTACCTTAAGTTCTTAAAATTGTTGTTGTAGTAGGCCAAAATCATCAATCTTGAAGCAATCACAAACTCAATTAGTGCATGTTTGAAAATGTGGTAGAAAGCCTCAAACATAGGTTTGCCAAGGCATCACAGTATTACTTCTCCGTTGAACCGTTTGATATATCTTAAAATATGTATTATAAGAAAAAATGACAAATCAAACGTGCTCTTAGTCACAAATAAAATAGTCTAAGGTGAGTGATATCATATTGTTTTAGAGACTTATCAACGTAGTGCATAAGCCCTTTAAGATTTAACATATCCTCTAAACATTTGTTGAAACAAAACTAACAAGATTTTTGCAAGTAAAATCCTGTGACTCACAAAGGGAAGACTCAAGAGGGAGAGAAAAAGAGAGCTTTACGAAGAAAGCGTTGAACGATTGTGAGAGAGAAGATTGAAAAAGAATATAATGAGTTTTTTAAATGATTAAAAAATCATATTTTAAAATAAAAAATCATATAAATATAAGTTTTACAAATATAAGTTTTAAAAAATCATATAAATATAAGTTGGGAGTAGGCACGGTAAGATTTTTCTAGAAAGATTAAATAAAAAATCATATTATTCATATAAATATAAGTTTAAAATAATTAAGAAGCTTTAGTATTTTAAAATGTCTTACAAATGACACAACATTATAACGATGTCCATATACAGTAAACTGGGAAGTGGGCTCGTGCTCTATGCAACTAGAGAGATAAAAGAGAGTAAAAGAGGAAAGGTAAATGGAGAATAAAGAGTGAATAGGCAATTTAGTCTCTGAGATTGTATCTATTTTGCATATTAGTCCATAACTTAATATTAAATTCAAAATAGTCCCTATCTTTGCATAAGTTTTGCAAAATAGTCCTTCCGTTAAATTTTAAAATAACGCCGTTAGTGAGGTCAATTTTAGTGCCATGTGGACTATCCGCGTGGCACTAAAGGATGACGTGGCATGACACGTGGACGTGCATGATGCCACGTCATTTGATGATAACAAAACGAGTAAATAGATAATTTAGTCCCTGACTTTGTACCCCTATTGCATATTAGTCCCTAACTTAATGAAAAATTCAAAATAGTCTCTATCTTTTGCATAAGTGTTGCAAAATAGTCCCTAACTTAAAAGATGCCAGAAATCATGCTTAAAGTGTCCATGCATTGCAAAGGTTGTGCCTAGCACGATTTCTGACAGCGCAGATTCCTCCTTGGATTCCTTGTCATCTTTTGATTCCTCTGTTTTTTTCTCTTCTTCTTTCTTTTCTTCTTCATTTGCTTTTTTCTCCTCCACTTTGTTTTCCTCTGATTTTTTCTCTTCCTATTTAAAACACACACAAAAATCAGAACCCAAAATGATACATTGATGGTAATTGAAGAAAAAAAAAAGAAGAAAAGAGAATGGTTATGCAGACCTCGCCCATTGGTGTTGACAGCTACAGAGATAAGGTTGTTGCTGTGGATTTTTGGTTCTTTTTATTTGTGCAAGTGTGTGTGAGTTCTTTTTCGTATATATGCCTCAATTGGTTCAAAACCATTAAATTTGAAGAAGTCACTCATTCTATCATCATCAAATGACGTGACACTAAAATTGGCCTTACTAACAACATTACTTTAAAATTTAATGGAAGGACTATTTTGTAATACTTATGTAAAAGATAGGGACTATTTTGAATTTTTCATTAAGTTAGGGACTAATATGCAACAGGGGTACAAAGTCAAGGACTAAATTGTCTATTTACTCGGAGAATAAATAAAAAGAAATAAAGGGCCTTGTGCTGCACAAAATAATGATACGTGGCAGAGTCTGAATGGTTATTATATTATTATAGATAAAAAATTCATATTACCTACTGCTTAATCATTCCTTTTAAATGAACCATGAATACACATGAAAGAAAAAACATAGAAATGACATTTCGAAAATTTAGTGATAGAAAGATTTTTTCTAAAAATATGATTCATTTATTATTTTAAAAAGATAAAAGTCCATATTTGTAAGAACATATTTCATATCATTTAGTTAAATTGATTTTCCAAAACTAATCTAATTTAAAAATCAATTGATACTTTATTCTATTGCTGTATTTTAATATGAATAAAAATATTACTTCATTTTAATTATAATATATGAATAAATGGTATATGCATTATTAGTACAGAACATTTTTACACTGATGTGTAATAGCCAGTAACATAAACTTAAATCTATTTTAAATTAAAAAAAATTAAGTAACACCTATTTTTTTTTTACTACCCACATTGGTCTGTTTTTCGTCTCAAAACTCTATCTTCTTCACTTTGTCTGGCTATCCATCTCTGTCCCATTCCTTCATCTCCCATTTCTTCTAACAACTTTTCTTAATTTCTTATCTTTTTCAATTTTATTGTTAATGTTTTTTAAAATTGAATTTTAATATTTTGTTAAAAGAAGTTATAAATTGTTAAAAATAACCTTGTTTCACAATATAAATCATTTAGTCGTAAATATAAAATATAATTATATGTTTAGAAGTATTTGTTTATTAATTTTTTAATTATGATATAATTTTTATATTCAAAAGTTTTTATTCATTATAAGTTTTAGTTGTATAAAATAATTAATAACTTATACATTGTACAAACTAAAACACTAGTTATAAGTATGCTATTATTTTTAAAATCAAATTAAATATTATTTTATTTTAAATTATATGAAATCCTATTATTTTTTAAAATATTATTCTTATATTATTGTATCATCTTTAAATTTAAAGTAAATTAAAATATTTGTATATATTAATTTCATTTATTAAAAATACATGTTAAAGTGATTTAATTTATATAATTAAAATAGTTATATTTATCTCGTATATTTGCAGGATTTTAAAAAAATGATTTTTCATTATTTTCAAACAATTTTTTCAAAATAAAAAATAAAAATAAAAATATTTTCATGAAAATTATGTTTTAGTCTTTAAGTTTTCATTCATCGTCTTACACCCGTGGGGATTATTTCAGTAGCGTGAAACTTCCATAATAACTCAAAATCAGTTCTCTTCTGCCTGCGCTCTTTCGCTTCCTGCGAATCTTTCCGAGGTAGGTTCTTTCTTCCTTTTCAAATATTTCAAGTTTACTACTTTGATTTTCGTTTTATCTTATTATATGTTTTCTCTTTAACTATCTTCAGAATCGAGTCACAGAGTAGAGCGAAATCGGCGTAGAGGTACGCATCATTGGTTTTTTGCCCTAATTTTATTTATATGGTTGAATGTTGCAGCTTAGGGTTTTCTTCAAAATTAGTTTCACGTATTTGATGTGAAATTCAATCAAATCTGCTTTAGGAGTGTTCCTATCTACATTTTCATGAATAACTATAGCCTGACCAGTGAATTAAGCCATTTGTTTTGTTTTTCACAGTTTGTGAATTTTGACTGAGTTTCTCTTCCCCTCGTTCATGGCTTCGTGCCCTAGCCTCTTAATGTTATTTATATGGTTGAATGCTGTGGCTTAGGGTTTTCTTCAAAATTAGTTTCACCTTTTTTTATGTGAAATTTCAACCAAGTCAAGGCGTAGAGTGTTCTGTTTTGCTCAGTTATCCAATATCTGCATCAAATAGCGCACTATAGCATTGCAAAGCGGCCACTGTAAAGTTTTGAATAGCGGTGTAGTGGCTCTAATGACGGCCAAAATAATGGCTCTAGCGGTGATAAGTAATGGCTCTAGCGGTGATAAGTGGCGCTAGATTGAGGCTTCTTTCAAAACCCATTTTTGCCAGCAAAACAGCATAGTTTTTTGGTTAAGGGTGTGTTCTTAGTGCACAGTTGAGATTTGCCTCCCCTTCTTTAGAATTTAAAAATCCCTAATTGGATATAGTTTCTCTCGCTTTTATCTACCGTATGACACTCACTATTTGACTAACTTCGGTGCTTCTCTGGCAGTATTTCTGGCAACACTCACCTTCCATATTTTTCTCCTTTGAACTCTGAACCTCTGTTCTCTTATCTGTGCAACACCCACCCTCACTTTTTATTGAATGTTCAAGATGCCTTGTATTTGAAATATGAACGTGCCTTTGAATTTTGTTTGTTTCCTTGACTTGTATTGTATGTTTTGCTTAAAACCTATGACCTTTTATTATTAATGAATATGTCATGAATGTTGAATATTTGTCATTTAATTTTTGAGCCTTAAATGTATATTGTACAGATAAATTATTTAATCTATATATAAAAATTCAGAATATTGCGCATCTCGCTATGATAACTATGCTTACTTGATAACTTGTACCAAATAATATGTACCATTATATTGCTTGGGAGAATGTATGGAAATTGACTCTTTGATGCCATGTATTCCTTGAACAGATACAAAAATGCCAAAAGTAAAGACAAATCGTGTTAAATACCCAGAGGGCTGGGAATTGATTGAGCCTACACTCCGTGAACTTCAAGCAAAGATGAGGGAAGGTTGGAATTTTACATCATGTGCTTAGTAGATTTTATTATGTTCTTTCTGAAATCAATGAAATTAATAGTTTTATATCCTTTATGTGGCAGCTGAGAATGATCCACATGATGGCAAAAGAAAATGTGAGACATTATGGCCAATATTTAAGATTGCACACCAGAAGAGCCGCTACATATTTGACCTCTACCATCGGAGGAAGGAAATTTCTAAAGAACTGTATGAATTCTGTTTAGATCAAGGATATGCTGACCGCAATCTAATTGCAAAATGGAAGAAGGTATCTAAAATTAGTTATTTTATTCTATTTTTGAAACTGGTTTTGTTTTTCCATTTCTTTTAACATAGGAGGAAGTTCTAAAAAAATCTGCTAGTTACCAAAAAATAAAAGAAATTCTCCAAAACAAATAAGACTAATTCAATAAAATGAGCCAAAAGCTGGGTGAAAGGTTTATTGTCAATTTGCAACAAATCATTTGCATTAATCATGTTAAGTACCACTGTCCAAACAAAGGGCTTGGCTTTTGAAGAGAGGTTTGAATTTTAAAATGGATTTATCAAGTTGAAACCTAGGTTAGGGTGTGTGTATGAAATTGAAAGAAAGCTCTGCAGGAGAAAATACTGGAATAGTCCATGATCCAAACTCTTCTATCTAACTTAGTTGAGGGAGAAAGAGACTCAAGTAAAAAGTTTAAAACCAAAAGGGATTGTAGTTCACTATATCACCCATATTCAAATCTCTAAGTAAATTAAAGTCCCTATGTAAATAATGATCTTAGATTCTTAGCCTTAGATTAGAAATGGCTAATGAGCAAACTTCACAAAGTAGATAGTTGAAACATGCAGGAAAAGTCTCTGAAAAAGGAGCACTCCCCATCTCAACTTCCTCTCAAAACTTGACAAGGATACCATTATACCATACCATGACCTAAACATTAGAAGTGTATTCCTGCAAAATAATCTTCCAATTCCAAAATCTAATATGAGCAGTGTTGCTTACTTGGTTAGCATCCCACCTGTTTTGGTGGGTTGTACTTGCTCTCATAGTTGTCAATATCGGCGTAGCGGAGCGGTCGACCCCAAAATTGGGATAGCGGGATAGCGGATAGCGAGATGACCGCTATTCTAATGTTTTTTTATATATGTTAAATAATTAATAATATGTATATATATAAGTGCAAAAACAGAAAAATAACTGAAAACATAGTTACTTAAACAAAAGTTACAAAACATAAAGTAGAAAGTCAAGCAACTAAAGGGCTTAAAGCCTTAATCCCTCTAAGCTAAAGCCTAAAGTAACTATAATAATAGACAAGTAGACATTAAAATTCAAATAGACAAATGCAAGTTTCTTAATACTAAATTACTAATCAGAATCTTCATCCTCTTCAAGATCCAAGTCATTGTGTTCTTGAAATCCATCCCTCTCACTAGCATTAGAATTGTACTCTTCTTCCCCCTCATCTCCATTCTCTTCTTCTACTTTTACCATTTTTTTTCCTTTTTCATTTGTAGGTGCAAGTGCAGCTGCTGTCTTGTTTATATGTGTTTGACTCCTTGTGTTTTGGAAAGGTTCACTTGCCCTAGTTGCCTCAGCAACATCTAACCCATTCAAATCATCATCCTCATCAAAAACCAAATCAGTACCAGCTTCTTCTCCTTCCAATTCTCCCAATAACCACTCATTGCTATCATCAATATCATTTAAAGCAATAGGATCAATCACATCATGACACTCAAAGTGATCTAGAAGAGCTTGGTTATACCTAACATAAACCAAGTCTTGAAGCTTTTGGTGTTCAAGCCTACTTCTCTTCTTTGAGTGAATCTATAATAATTTAAAAAACATGAATGTTAGTTACTTAGTTTCAATCTCAGCTTCTAATGTTTCATAATTTAAAAAACATGAATGTTAGTTACTTACATGCTCAAAGGTACTCCAATTACGCTCACATCCCGATGAGCTACAAGTCAAACTTAGAACTTTAATGGCAATGGTTTGCAAGTGTGGTGTTTTCCCTCCATACAATTTCCACCACTCAGCTGTAAAATGCAATTCATAATCATATGCATTAGCATTTACACAGATTATTAATTAATAATTCAAATTTGTAAGTGAATTTTCCCACTTACCAAGAGATATTTCAATCCTTGCTTTCATTGCTTTAGTCATACCAAACCTCACTCCAGCCCTTTTATACACTAGCAATTGTTTGTGAACTTAAACTACAAAATCATCATCTTCGCTAAGTCTATCAATACATTTGTAGAGGCCATCCATCACTTCATTATCATTGTCAATGTTTGGATTGGTGTAAAAGAACTTCGGATTTAGATAATAACCCGCTGCATGTAAAGGGTGGTGAAGTTGGCAATCCCATCTTTTATCAATGATTGCAAAGATATCCTTGTGTTTCCTTCCATTGTTATTGAAAGCTCTTTGAATTGCCTCTTTGGCCCTATCCATTGCTTCATAAATGAAACCCATTGCAGGTTTTTTTTTCATTATCCACCAACTCTAACACACTTACAAGAGGCCCAATAGCCTTTAAAGTGTAGACAACATCATTCCAAAATGATGGCATAAGGACAACATCTTTTGCTTGCTTCCCCTTGGTCTCTTTAGCTGCCTTAGACTTCAACCATTCATCCAAAGTAAACATCCTTCTAAGATTGGCCTTTTGCTTATGCAATCTTTGCAAAGTTAAGAAAGTGTAGCAAATCTTGTAACTCTGTGTCTCACCAATTCAGTTTTTTGTGTGAATTTCCTCATGGTGTTCAAAACCAATGTATGGTTGTAAATGTAGCCTACAAGCTTGATGCCTCTTTGTATAACCCTTTTTACTTTTGGGATCTTTCCAATATCTTCTAGCATCAAGTCAAGACAATGTGCAGCACATGGAGTCCAAAATATTTTTGGTCTCGTGACTTCTAAAATTTTACCTAAAAAGACCAAAATCAATAAACTTGTATGAGTAGTGTAACAATTAAAAGTTATAACTATAAAAAAAAACTTCATTAAGCATGATTGAATTCTCGCCCACCAACACATAATTACTTCCATTGTCCGTCACCACTTGAATAACATTCTTTTCTCCAATCTCCTCAACAAAGCTATCCAAAAGCTCAAAGATCTTCTGACCAGTCTTCATGTATTCAGAAGCATCCGCACTCCTCACAAACTGTGTTCCCAATGAACAATTTACCAAAAAGTTAATCAAAGTTCTATTCTTCCTATCCGTTCAACCATCTGACATAATTGAACATCCATATTTGATTCGCTCCTCCTCATGACCCCTCAATAAGCCTTTCGTGTATTCCAACTCTTTTTTAAGGAGTGGAACTCTCAATTCATGATAGCTTGGAAGCTTTAAATGAGGACCATTGCTTCCAATCGCCTCAATCATCAACTTGAAACTTTTTGATTTAGGAACATTGAATGCTATTCCATTCCTAAAAAAGAAACGAGCAATGTACTGAACTACCTTGTTTCTTGCAGCCTTGTTATAAGACTCTTTTACACTTGTTTGTCTCATGGTTTTTCCTAATTTGATACTTTCTTCAGGTTCTTTGGAGAACAAAAAATCAAGAGGGCCTTTTTTTATTTGTGATCCTCTTATTGGAAGCAGTTGAGGAGGCTTTCATTTGATGTTGTTGGACGCTTTTTTCCACTTTTAAGTCTTGCAATCTCTAGGATCCCATCTTCCTCTTGCTCGTCTTCTTCTTGCATTGCCTCCATGTATGCTGCAGTTTCAGCTATTTTCTTCTCATAAGCAGCAATCATTTCTAATTTAACATCCTCCAGCACTTTCTTACAAGGACCCACATCTCCTTTTATTTGAAGTTGATGTCTTTTTGCTCTAGAAATTCCTCCGGTAGACGTTTTGTGACAAAAATCACAGGTTACACTCTTCCTATTATTTTTATCCTTTAAACTGTTTCATTTTCAAAAGACATCTACCCTATCACCCGAACATTCCAGACCCCTCTGAATTTAACATTTTGTAAGGAGACTAAAGCACTGCAAGCAAATAAAAAATTACATTCTCTTTCATGCACTCAATTATCACAAAAGTCCCCAAAAAAAAAATAATTTGTGATTGTATGATAGAGAGCTCATTTTATCATCTAACGTAACCAATTAAATACAAAAAAAGCTCCTGTCACATTTTATCATCTAACGTAATTAAAATGTATAAAAATTGAAACCAACAAAAATTGAAAAAATTAAACAAAAGTTCCTATATTCATCGGAACTAAGTACAAAAAGATTAATGAGTAGTGTAACAATTAAATACAAAAAAAGTTCCTGTCATTTTAATTTTTTTTTATCACATTAAATCCTATCCTACTTATATTTTTTTCATTTTTCTGTTCTGTTTTATGAATAAAAACAAGTATCTACATTGTAAAGATCAAAATAGCAAACCACCTATCTTATATGGGGAGCAATTAAATTTTCTGTAGAAACAAAAATTAATAAGCATATTTAGATAAATTTCCTGTGAAAGGCTTCAAACAAATTAATAAAAAAAATCACTAAAGCCTACGCAGGAGTGCAGGACGCACAAAACAATTTAATAAGCATGTCACACAAAAAAAATCATATAACATTTTTCAAAAAACAAATAAAAAGAATCACAGTCAGTGTCACACACAAAAATTGCTATCGGGGTCAACAGCTCATGTCTTCCTCACCTCAAGCAAGGTGGCGGCGCAGCGCAGACTCGTCGTCGGGGCCGCCGGACGCAGGACGCAGGTGTCAGGGTCGCAGCTTCGTGGGATGTAGACTCTTCGTCGTCCTTGCAGCTTCGCCGGTCGCAGTGGAGACTAGGGTTTTCGAGTGGTTTGGACGGAGAGCTGGCCAAGTAATACAAAAAGCAAAATGCCAAAAATACCCTCACTTTCCCACATTAAGTGAGGGCATTTTTGAAATTTCCACGGCGTCAGTGTAGCGGCGCGAAAATCCGGTCCAGATCCCGTGCCGCTCCGCCCTGCCCTGCTGCGATAGCAGCCCCGACGTTGAACCGCGCCGCTATGACCCTCTTCGTCGTGGATGGGTGCCGCTCCGCTCCGCCGCGATAGCAGCCGCGACGCCCGCTATTAACAACTATGCTTGCTCTTATATGCTTGGTGAGTTGTTGCCTCTTTTGGCATTAGTCTCCAAAGGAAAGCGCCAAAGTCATTTAACCTCTGAAAGCATTGTTTGTGTGTTAAGATGCCAAATTACCAACCCCTAATCCCTCTTCATTTTAGGCCTATGACAAACCTCCCAAGTCCCAACTAATAAAATGTTCTCTTCTCTGTTTACCCACAGCTGATCAATGTTTTGTCTTTGGGTCAATCTGAACTCACATTGCCTGTCTGATATTGAGAACTGGTGAAATTAGAAAGTATGTTATTTCTGTACTCTTTTGTGCCTTCTCCAAGATGTTAATTGTTGTAAGGTTATTGTTACTTGGTAGCTAAAAACGTTAAAGAAATAGGTATTGTTTTACTGTCACTAAGATTTTATTTGATTTGTGCATTCTGTGTTTTCTTGGATTTTGAGTAATTAAATCATCATGTTTTTGGTCTGAATTGCAGCCTGGTTATGAACGTCTTTGCTGCCTGAGGTGCATGCAGCCACGTGATCACAATTTTGCCACCACTTGTGTTTGCAGAGTTCCCAAGCAACTTAGGGAGGAGAAGGTCATAGAGTGTGTTCACTGTGGGTGCAAGGGTTGTGCAAGTGGGGACTGATTGAATACCGATTCTAGTTTTAGTTGCCAATGGAGGGTTTCTTAGAATTACTTTCTTTGTGCTTTTAGCTTTCTGTTGTCTGAAATCCTCACCATGGGACACCACTTCTCCTGGTTGTATTACTGTCTACTAAATGAGTGCTATATATATTGGGAATATTGGTTTCATATTAGTCATCTGCCTAGTTCAAAATCTGACTGGAGCTTTGTACCTTTACATTGATTAGCCTAATATGGTGTACTTTTGCTCGATACTTCTCAGCTTAAACATTGGGCTTAAAATAATCGAAGGTTAGTGTAAACTTTTAATGCTGCTTTGGTTAAGATTGGAGTCAAGCTAAATATTTTTGTGAGGTAAAGATTGTAAAAGGCAAAGCATTATTCTTAGATGAATATATTTTTGTGTCATCCATCTCCCAGTCAACTCATTTGATGAGTAAATAGAAATTAAAATTTTGAATTAAAGTAGGATTTAAAAGTGTGAATTTCACTTTATTTTACTGTTGATTTATCTGTTTTTTTTTTGCTCTTTTTCTCCTCAAATGAACGGGCCTAAGGATTGATTGTCTTAGAAAAACCATTACCCCACACATATTGTATGGTTCACTAAGAATCAGTCAAACGGAGGCAGGGGACTATGGGATATAGCCAAAACATCAATATAAGGCAGTTCATTTATCATATATGTCTATCATGATTTGTGTGTAGTATTACGTAAATTTCAATGCTGATTAAATGCGTAGCATACACTTTTTCAACAGACAACGTGATGCATAAACAAGGTGTACGCAAACATATCTACAACACAATTCATATAAAAAGAAATCTAGTGTCAGTACAGACACGTGTATCAGTACAGTAAATGTACCTAGTATGGGTACATCAACCATGCAGGAGTGCCTATGTACCTTACCCAACATCTGCTTAGATGTTTCAATAGATATCATTATAACCAAGTCATAATATTAACTTCATTTGCATTTTGATGCATATCAAGTTGACAATGCAAAGTGCTTTTGATTGCCAAAAACAATTTTGTCGTCCAAATATACCTCTAATTAATCTTGAGCTACTAATGCTCCAGTTGAATAGATCCATCCACATATAATCTATGGCAAGTGGCAACTACTAAAACGTTCAGAAAACAAGATTAAAAGCTGAAAAAATGTTTCACAAAACGAGATATTGTTGAAATCTCATTTAAATGCTAAACCAGTGTCATCTAACTGTCAAGGACTACTGCTCCTTGGCACATTTGAACCATTTTTAGCTTTACATTGAAGCAAAATATGAAGCATTAGGCATAAGGCTGCAACCCAATAAAATTTACAAATTACCCCTTAATATGACAAATGCCCAACATATTGAATATTTTGGTTATAGACAAAACTAGATGACATAACTTTCAAGAAGACAAGATCATAACTTCATTCTATCACTAAACCATTCGGCAGAATCAGCATTTACATCTCAAAACCCAGTAACCAATCTAATGAGGATCATTGCTTGATGAGGAAACCATCTAGTTGCCCCCATAAAAAATTCAGCTGAGAGTTTGTCTTACCTGTGTAATGATAACCTACTTTGCAGCCATAGAAAGAAAAAAAGAAAAGTGAATTTATAACTTAAAGAGATAAATATTCAAAGTTTCAAACAAAAGTACTTATGGAAAAGAAATTTGAATTACAAAAAAAATGTTGTGCAGATATTACAAAGAAGAAATGTTTGACTAACCTTCCATGATCCATCGCTGAATTTTTTGTGGTCCTCCCTCGTACATAAGATATAGTAAAATGAGTGCATAAAGTGATTTCAATCTGCAAATCAAGAACCATGAAGTCAAACTGTTATTTTAAAAGGGGGGAAAACTGTCAAAAGTAAATAAAAAATTGTTTGCAGAAAGGACAGCAAGCATCCCTAAATTAGATCTTAGATTTTTGTTTCCTAACAGGTAATAAATATGGAAAATTTTTCCCATCACAAACAATGAACTAGGAGAGAAAAGGAGTACAGTGCAGAAGGATCAGGAATCCTCCTGAAACAGAAAAGTAAAATACACAAGAAAGGAAACAAAATATAAAATAGCATTGGCTCCACAGAGCTATCTATGATAAAAGGAAGTTACTGAACACTAGCTCACACTACAGTATTTTTGAGTGAGGAGTTTCTATGAAACAGAAAATTCTTGGGTGCTCCCCAAAAGTTCCCCTTCTATACAGTATATCAGACCAGAAGATGAGATATTTTCCATTTAACTTAATAAGTTGTACATTCATAGTTGAAATTTATTAATTTTAATACCAGTAGCTGGAAAAGGATTAAGTTCTAAAACCAGCTTATGGTCTTATTAAATGTTTTAGCATTAATAGAATCCATTTGATAAATGTATAAAACTAAGCAATAAGCAATTACATGATTTCTTGGGTATATTGAATTTACCACGGCAGAATTTATGCTGACAATTATCATTTCCTAGCAATATTGATTGACTTATCCCTAATGTTATGGGGAAACAAAATATCCTAATGTAACTTGCTTCATCATTAAACTTACTTGAAGGCAAATATATACTTGGTAAAAAATTACTCAGTTCCATAAAAATGCAAGGATATGGCACAATTTCTATGTTGTATATAGGTCTATTTTTTCTAAGCTATTTTAATAACTTGAGGTTATATCAAAATAAATGCGCAAGCAGAGGTGAAAATACTTACCACTAAAAATGTCAAGGAACAATTCTCTTGACAGCTTAAGCTGTTTGGTGGAGCTAAGATAGATTTATATCTAACACCCCCTTAAACAGAGCTTTTTGAGCTTGAAGTGTGGACAATGCACAAACCCACTTTACCTTGGGCTCAAATATAAGTTAATTATGAAGAAGAGAATCAACAAGGATCAATGTCATAGTTTCTTATTTATGAGGCTTGTGAACCATGTTAAGGACCAACTCTCCTAATCACACAAATTGTCAGGTGGAAGCACTTGAATGGTAATGGTTTTATATATTTAACAAATGGTAAGTTCTGAAGCCTATGCAAGTTCTCTCTATGGGGTCCTATAGGATTGTGGAACATGGACGAATTGAGAGTCAGGATTTGAATAAATGTCCTAGCGAAACTAATGGCATTTGCTATCTTTTTGGAAACAAAAATTCTCGAATTTTGGTGTCTCCTTCATTAGTAGATAAGTAGTTGATAATAAATTCTGTGGTAGCAGCATCTACTGAAAACCCTTTGTCTCTCATTATTGTAAGGTATTTTATTGACCTTGCAATCTCCTTTTTTGTCAGCAAGCCTTGGACAAAGACATTGTAAGTGCAGTTATTTGGCAGGCAGCCATTCTCTTCCATATTTATCAGTAAGTCTTCAGCTTTATCCAACGAGCCTTGTTTACAGAGACCCTTAATCATAATGGTATAAGTATAAACGTTAATTTGCAAACCTTTACCAGGCAAACTAGAAAAGAGTTCCCATGCAGCATTCAGTTTTCCAGCGCTGCACATTCCGTCAAGCAAAATACTATAAATTACAATATTAAGATCCAAATTACTCTTCTCCATTGCCTTAGCCAACGACACTGCCTCAGAAAGAAGATTTTCTTTACATAGGCCATCTAATATAACAGCACAAGTCTGGAGATTGGGGACTTGACCATATTTGTGCATATTTAGAAACAGTTCTTTTGCAGCTAATGGTCTACCTGCTTGACAAAACCCACCTATAAGAGTGGTCCAAGTGGCAACATCAGGAACAAATCCCATCTTACTCATTTCCTCCAACAGATGCATAGCCTTATTAATATTTTTGTCCTTACACCATCCATGGATAAGTGAAGTAAAAACCACAATGTCCGGTAAACGGCCCCTGCTAACCATTAAATGAAATACTCTCATGGCCTCATTCATTTTATTTTGCAAACAATATATATGAATCAATGAATTATAGGTGAAGACATCTGGCCCTTCCCCAGTCAGAATCATAAAACCAATCACACTTTTAGCCTGCATCACTTTTCCTTCTTTGCAGAAAGCATCAACTAAAATATTGAGCATTTGCAAATCCGGCCTCATTCCCATTTTCATCATCTCATCCAGCAGAGAACCCGCCTCTTTCCATCTTCCAAAATTGCAAAGACCTTGAATCAAGCAAGCGTAAGTGACCAGATTAGGTCGAACACCTTTTCCATTCATTTCCGAGCACAAATTCAACGCCTCAGATACCAATCCATCCTTGCACAAACCGTCCATAATTGTGCTGTAAACCACCACATTAGGTTTCCAATTCCTTTCCTCCATCTTCCTTAGCCACCCTACTGCCGCCAAAGTGTCTCCCGTCTTACACAACCCATTAATCAACACCCCATATGTGTAAACATCCAATGGATACCACATTTTCTCCATATGATCAGCCAGTCCCACAGCCTGAGCCACATTGCCCTGGACACAAAGCCCGTTAATGAGAGTGGTGAGAGTCATCACAGTGGGCTCCAAACCAAGTTTGAACATAGTTCCCAACACAGAGAACCCAAAAGCAACCAACTTCAAACGGCAAAGACAATTGATCACTATATTAAGAGTAATGGTATCAGCTTCTATGCCTAGAGAAGAAAACATGTGCTTAACTAAAGAGATGGCAGTGGTGTAATGCTTCAACCTCACAATAGCACCCAACAACAAAGTGAAGTCCTTCACAGAAGGCAAAGGCTTCATTCTAGCCATGCCTTGGAACAAGTCCAAAGCTTCATCAATATTCTTCAATTTACCTGACCAGCATAGGTTTCTCATGGAAATCAAGAGCTGGGTTCCGTTGCTATGGCTCTCAGTGTCATCAGTGTTTGTGGAGCAATGACAGTGCTTTGAAAAAGACAGAGAAGAAGAAGGAGAGTGGATGAAAAGGGAATGAGAGAAAGTGCCCATCATGTGATGAAGAAGACGAAAACGAGAGAAAGAGGGTATTCTTCGAAGCATTAAAAACTCACTCTTTTGCTTCCGAACACCATCAGTGTCGGAAACAACTTGCTGCAACCGTTCTTGGTTGCAGAATCTGGCGAGGGTTTAGGATTTTGAACCATTAATAAGGTACAATATTATTATTATTATTATAAAACGAAAATCAAATAAAATGCGGACAAATTTGTGTTTTGTTTTTAATAAAAAATTATAATTTAGTAATCATGCTTATGTTCAAATAAATAAAAAAGCTGAAAAAAGATAGATTGGTCATTGACGTATTTTTTTTCAAAATACATAGCTTAGTGAATATTTTTTTACTCCTAACTAGAAATAATAAGGATTATATTTTAAAATTATTTTATTATAAATTTTAACTATAGAAAAGTAAATATTTATCTTGTATGATAAACAAATGAATATATATTAGTTAATAATATGCTAAAATTAAAAAATATTACATACAATTCCAAAATATAAAATTTAAATATCTTTTATAATAATAATAATAAATTTTAAATGTCAGAATTTTTTTAAAATTATTATCAGTTTTAATAAATACGATATTCCTTCAATTTTTTATTAGCTTCAGTGTTTATATATTTAACTTTAAAAAATTATTATCATTATTATTATTATTATTATTATCAGTTAATAGTTAATAAAAACATAATATTCGTATAAACATGTCATTTACATAGTATAAAAAAAATATTTAAGTAGCAAAATATTAAACCAAACAAATAAAAATGTACAGATTTAATTAAATAAATTTGACAGGAGAAGCTGGGTTTGGGCGGAACGGGAGAGAGAGGGTTCCTTCCGGTCGCTGTAATCGTAAGTCCTTCAAACTTCTCTCGTCCCTTTCTTCTATTCAACTGTTAGTCTTTTGAACCCAAACCCTTCGAATGTTTCGCATATCGAAATTTATCATTCACCATTGATCCTTCCGTGTTTCTTCATTCATTCATTTATTTATTTTGCTTTTCATTTAATCTGAAATCACCTGTTTCTGTGTTGTGCAAAATAGGGTTTGGCTGAGAAGGGAATCGAAAATCAATTGAGGAAGAAGGATGTCGGTGACAGCGGGTGTTAGTGATACTGTGATAGCAGTTAGGGATAAGCTCAGAGGTAAAATTGGCCAAACTAAAGTTAAGCGTTATTGGCCTGGTAAAGTTCCTGAATGGGCTGATGATGAGAACGAAGATGCTGCCCCCGCCGATATTAGACCCTCCAGGGAAGCTGCCCTGGAGAAAGCCTTTCCTCGTCACCAAGAAGATACTGCTATTGTCAGAAAAGATGATCGTAGGCTCCGCCGTTTGGCTCAGAGCCGGATAGATAACCGTGAGGAGGTCCGAGCTGATCATCGCCGCATTCGCCAGGCTGAAATTGTTTCCACCATTGAAGAGGAGGCCAGGAGGCAGGAATGGTTGGAGTTTGAAGAAGAAGATGAGAACGCTTTGGCGGAAAGAAGGAGGCTGATTAAAGAGAAGTTGCTTCAAAGAGAGCAGGAAGAGGCGCTTCCTCAGGAAGAGGAAGAGGAGGAAGAAGAAGAGGAGGAGGAGGAGGAATCTGAGTACGAGACTGACTCCGATGAGGAATATACTGGAGTGGCTATGGTGAAGCCTGTGTTTGTTCCCAAGTCCGAGAGAGATACCATCGCGGAGCGTGAGCGTCTTGAGGCTGAGGAGCTGGCTCTTGAGGATAAAAGGAAAAGGAGATTGGAGGAACGGAGGATTGAGACAAAGCAGATTGTTGTTGAGGAGATCCGAAAGGATGAAGAAATCCAGAAAAACTTGGAAATGGAGGCCAACATTGCTGATGTGGATACTGATGATGAAGTCAATGAGGCAGAAGAATATGAAGCTTGGAAAGTGAGAGAGATTGGTAGGATCAAGAGGGATAGGGAGGATCGGGAGGCAATGTTGAAAGAAAAGGAAGAGATTGAGAAGGTGAGAAACATGACAGAGGAAGAGAGGAGGGAGTGGGAAAGGAGGAATCCCAAACCTGCTCCACCACCAAAGCAGAAATGGAGATTTATGCAGAAATATTATCACAAAGGTGCTTTCTTCCAGAATGAATCTGATGACCGAGCTGCCACTGTTGGATCTGATGGTATTTTTGCTCGTGATTTCTCTGCCCCAACTGGGGAGGATAAAATGGACAAGACAATATTACCTAAGGTTATGCAAGTCAAGCACTTTGGTCGTAGTGGAAGAACCAAGTGGACCCATCTTGTCAACGAGGATACTACTGATTGGAATAACCCGTAAGTTCAATTTCTCCTATGTTCTATATCTTTCAAGAATAGTGGTAGATTGTTTGTTCTATTCTTTGGTATTAGTTTTTTGTTGTTATATCCTTTGAAAAAAAAATTGGCATATCTGTTCACATTTACTTATGAAGTTCATCTGCTGTGGCACTGGTCCAAAATGGTCTTGGACATTACTTTTACGTTCATGGAATGAAATTGAGATGCTCATGTCAAAAGTGAAATGTTCATTTATGATTTCTTTTTCTCTTGTGATCTAAAAAAATTTGCTGCTATTTGTCATCAGAAGAGTGAGATAAGTATTTTTATGAAGAATGGTTTTGTGATGGAGGCCCCAAGGCCCAAGATCACTAAGGTGTATGTAAGGATAGGCAAAAGGTTCACATGATCAATTTTAGGAGAGAGATATAACCAACTGCCAACCCTGTAGCAGAGCATGGGAGGGGTGCATGTGGGCTTGTTCTAAGGAGAGAGAGAGAGAATATTAGCCTGAGAAGGGTGTGTAGAAGGTAGGCTGGAATTAGGCTTGGGCTGGGAGAGACCACACACTCTCGAAACTGTCTAGGAATCTTTTTTCTTTTGTACCATTGTACACAGAAGATACCAGGATCTGAACTCCCTTGATTAAGACCTGTTACTGGAATACAAATGTTTTTATGCTTAATTTCTTTGTTTTAGTCTTTCTAGCTTGCTGGTACCTATCATTTTGCTTTTTAAGGGATTTGATTGTGGGTGAGATTGAGATTCAAGAGGGAGAGTTGATTGGAAGGAATACAGTTAAAAGACTTATTTCATTTAGAGTAAGCATAATTATGCCATCTCAAATCCTATTTTATTTTTTTTGGCATTCATTTTGTAGAAATATGTACTTGGCTTGAAGTTTATTCTTTACAACTTTCTTAGTTTCTCAACTTCACCTTGACACCCTCAACTTCTATGTGAATTTAGCTGGGTAGTAAGAAGGGATCATATTGCATGTCACAATTTAAACGAGTTGTATATTAGCAGCCCTTGATATGGTTTGAGATCTTGACACAAGTGCATGCTAATGAGTTATGCTTATCTGTTTTCATAGTACTTTTGGGTTTCACTTTTGTCATTTGCTTGCTTGTAATTTGTGAAGTTGAGAGGATAACATAACATATAGAAGTTATGATTCTATTTTAATTTATAGATTAAGGTATATTCTCTGTTCTGAGAACATCTGAAATGCTACTTTTATGATTGATTCTGTTTATGTGTTGGATGTTGATGTAACTTGTTAAATTGATTCGGCCATTCTTCTGATTTTATTACAACAAAAGGAGTCTACACAATTTTTTATCACACCTGGATTTTATCATGCATTGTGGATTGATAGGCTTGCAGTCATGTTATCACATATTGATAATCATCTTTGGAATAATGGGGTTTATTATGTTTAGGTAGCATTCTCTGCATTATCAAAGAAATTTTTGCATTGGCTTTCGGCATCTTACTTTTCTTGTTCGGATCTATCTATCTCCCTTGCCGAGAATTTGGAGTTGGTTAATGCATTGATTAGAGGAAAATTCATTTTTCTTAATGTGCAACCAACCCTTCCCTTGAAAAAAGGGTTTCTTTAATACTACTGCAATGAGCCTTTTATGCTTATATATTGACTGCTGCAATATTATGCTCTGATTTTCTTGTTATTGTTGAATTGTAATGCAGGTGGACTTACAATGATCCACTTCGTGCAAAGTATAATGACAAAATGGCAGCAATGAACGCACCTATAGTGAAACCTAAAGGAAGCAGGAAATTAAAGGATTGGGAATCTCGATGAACTTGAAGTTACAAAAGTATGCATGAAGATATCATCCTTTCAGTTATTAGACTTTGGAGAAATACCAGAGTAGATATGTCCTTGTCCTATGTATGATTGTGTTCTGTCTTAAACAGAACGTAAAGTAGTTCATCACGGTTGGAGCGTGTATGTTGTGGACCATGGAAGGCAATTGTGACGAGAATTCAGCACTACTTTATCTGGATATTCTTCCCCAGTTAATGAATCATAGCTGATTTAGAGTCCTGCCAGCCCAGCCTAATGACTATGTCTTCCTTTCTTTGTTTTGTCATCATTTTGACTTAATTACTGCCTGGCTATGAGGATTTAATTGAGTTTGCTGCCTATGTTGATGCTTTAGGAGCCACTCTTTTTCAAACTAAGATCATTTATATGTGCAACTTCGATACTGACTGGAACTCCCAAGAGTGACACTGAATTGATGGTGTCAATTGGCGTACCAGTACACTAGTAAATGTAGCATAAACTTCCATGTTTGGATAATCTTCTAGCTGAACAAAGGGGCATATTGAGAGTTATTTATTCAAACCGCTGCTTGTTTGTTTATAGGAGTTTTTTGACAAATTAAATCATACTTATATTAATCCAAAAAAATTTCTCTAATTTTTTTGGGCTATATATAATCTAATAAGTTAAATATGAGGTCCATCCAAAATAAATTTTTAAAAGAGCAAATTTCAGGAGAGAAGGGCGTATTTTATAGGATCCGCATCATAAATCAAAGAGTGAAAGGACAAATGGAAATAAATTACACTTTGGTCTCTTATTATTTTCATTTCTTAAATTTGGTCTCCATTTTTTCTTGTCAATTTGATCCTACAATTTTACTTGTATAATTTCATCCATTAATCTGATATTTATTGAAGTAGATGTGCAGAAGCGTCATATTGATGTTTTTGCTAAATATTGGATGTCAAATTAATACATAAATTAAAATTGCACTATTAAAATAATTAAATGATCAAATTTGTGAAAAAAGAATGAGAGAAACAAATTTGAGAAATGACAACATAAAAGACCCAAAATACATTTGAGCCAAATAAGATAAGAAGAACGGAATCTATCTTCCACTGGCTTGAACACTTTTATTCACTGAGTTGCATGAGGCAAATAAATAATATTTAGGTAAAAATATAAATACATTTTTATCCTTCATTTTTTACATCAAATTTTCTCAAGAGAGTGCGTTGACTGCTGTTGTTGCTGCGAGTTTGTTCATGTGTCTTTCTGGAAAAGTTGAGTTGCTGAATCATTCATATATGTTTAGATTCGTTATATTCGAGCACCACTTGTCATATAAGTATTTCATATTTGCCTTTCTTCACATGTAGATAAGTTTGGTCTGATATTGCCTAGCCAATTGATTTACCTTTTTAATCCAATTTGTTTCATATGGCTTCTGTAACATGCTTCAATTTTCTGTGTTAGTTATTAGATTCTTGACAATTACTGAACCATTTTCGCATTTTATTTGTAATTAAAAGCTTCATATTGTATTCACTTATCATACATGTATTCCACGTATTTTTTTTTAAGGAGTGTATATTGCAATTGATGGCTGATGTCTACGCTTATAACATTACCAAGTCTATTCCATATGGCATTATAGCTTATGGTTGTATTATAAGCATTACAAAAATATTCCCCCCACAAAGTAGAAAAAAATCAAATTCCATCTAGCATAATGGAACAAAGAAAGAGTTGGGAGATAAAAAGAAAAAAGATTATTGATACAATCATAGCAGTTGATCTTTGGCTATTGCACTTAAAATTCACTTATTCAGAATTGATTACCTACGACCACAGAATAAGAATTCTTCATTCACAGTATTAGTTATTAGAGAACCTTTTGGAAATTTTCATACAACTTCAAATTCAAAAGTAAATTACCATCAAATTTAATGGACAACTTAAAGATTATGTGAAAAGGCATGATTCATGAACACCCTTAAAGATGTTTGCATGAAGATGCAATCAAGAGTCAGACCTACAACGATAATACTTAGAGCAGCCTCTATTTTGAGGATTTGAGGGTGGAGGAAGACACCCTCCAGTTTTACTATAAGCTTCACCAGAGCCACCACCATTACAAACTGGTTTATCTCTCTGTAAAGCTCCATTGGAAATGTATGATCTCTTCTGCTCCAAAAACCTTCGGCTTATTTCGGACTCCATCAACAGCTCATCTTCTTGATTGCATTCAGCTATGGAACCATTGCATGTGCTTGCATGACTTTTCAATGAGAACACAGTGCAGCTGCTGAAATGCATAAAGCTGAAGAGCATGAAGTAGCAGAAACAAAGAAGTCTAATGGTGGATGATTTTGAGGCCATTCTTCTGTCTCTTGGATGCACTCTTCCCTCCACTCTCCCACTAATAAGCACTATATAGAGAATATTAGATTATATGACACCACCTTTTTGAAAAGGTGCAAGTTGCATTAGTGATAAGCTGTTGGAGCGCACTTCACCAAACCTTTTGGACAACATGGAAATTATGTTATTTGCCATGTGCTACAGATGTTTTTCTTTCTTTCTTTCTGTGAAGACTATTGATTCACTCTGCTAATAAGTGATTGCATATGTATGAGATAACTGAGATTAGGTTGCTCTCGGAAGATAAAATTCTAATATGTCCCAAGTATATTGTATACTATAAATATAGACTAATTAAAAATTCCATACCAAATAATAGTACCCCAAAATGAAAAATATTTATAGAAAACATGTGGTTGGTTTTGTTGCATTTGAATATGATGATATTTTTTTGGTTCTTAGTTTTGTCCCCCCTTGGGTAAAATCGAAGTTCATAAAAAAATGTGCAAAGGGAAGCACAAAATGATGAGAGTAAATAGTTACTTAATTGTTTTAGCTATAAGGTGATATTTGATTTGAGTATTTTTTTTAGTTTTATTTTTTATAATAATTTTTATTTTCAAATTTTCAAGATTTAAAAAACTTGAGAAAAAAATATTCTAAAGTGTCGTCACGTTTTTATTTATTCAAAAAAGATTAAAAGTGTTAATTTATTATTTTCAGTTTTGGACTATTTTTGAAAATAGAAAATATTTTCTAAATTTTAAACAAATATATTTTCACTCATATTTTTTATTTTCTTTTAAAAAAATAAAACACTCAAACCAACCAAGTGCCACCTAAGTTTCTTATTTGAAATCCTTACACACGTTTAGGAAAGTATACATGAACAAATGTGGAGTTAGGTAAATAGGATTATAGGAAGGGTATTATCATGACAAAAGAAAAAGGAGAGAACAGAAGCAAAGGTGTGTGTTGATATAATCATACATCTAAAATATTTGGTACATATTCCTCGAAGTTGCCCCACCCAAACTCTCAGTCTTCTATCAGACAATGGACCTCAACATACAGTTGTGGTGGGGTCCCTATGGATTTCGGGATTTCCTTTGACACTAATAAAACGAGGACAATGACTTTGAGCTCCTTTCACACCAATCTCAAATTATTGCACTCATGGAAATTGTAAAGCCAAGGATGGTTCCAAGCATTTACTTAATTTCTTCCTCTATTATTTTAGTTTAATTACACAAAGTGGCACACACTGCACAGGTTTGAATCTTCACACCTTGCATAGCATTCTTGGAAGCATTTCCCATCAATAGTATGAACTAGTTTGTTTCAACCTGATACTGTGTTTGGATAAGTACTCTCATTTAACATCAAGACAAATACAGGCTTCAATAGTTGCAAGCAATTTGGACTTGGCAATAATTTTTTTTCCATATATTTAACATGATAAAAACAAAATGGGGTAGTGAAGTTTGTTTTTTTTTTTTGCACGTAGGAAACAACAATTTTTGTTTATGGACCCAGTTTGTATTCATTTAGTAGGTTCAAATGATCAGAGTTTTTTTGTACAGTGGGACAAAGGGATTTGATGTTGGATTCAGTACATTTCATAAAATAGATGTAGACTATCGAGTCCACAAAATGAATATTACGAATATATGCAAAAATTACTCCATGTCACACATTTGTGGGACAACAAAAGTAGCTACAAGCTATAACAATTTTTTTTAGCTTCAAAGAAAGATATTGAACTTCATGTCATTATGCAGTTTATTATTTGATCCTGTATTATTGTCTTGTGTTTACAAAGCAGAAGCCAAAACAACACACATGGCCAGGAAAGCACTCTTCAATTCATCATAGTATGACTGCATAAATATAGAAGATGAAAAATAGGTATATGATTTCCTTATTCTTCCCATTGAACGAACTGAAGACTTCATTTTCTGCATTTGCATATCCTGGAGCATCCTCTGTTGTAAGGATTTGATGATGGCAGTACGCAGTTTTTGCTACATGGTGCTATGTTGCGCTTGGTAAATTCCATAATAATGTACTTGTTTGCATTTTTAGCATGATTTTGAGACTCCATTTCCACCCTTCACAAAAGCTTACTGCTTCAATCCTCACAAATCATTACATTTTCTGGTACTGATTTTGGGGTTAAGTCTGTCCATTTATGGTGCTAATACTTGAAAAATGAGAAATGAGAACCATTGGAGGTGGTCACGGAATAAGGCATAATGAATAGGTTCACCTTCAACTACTTTATTTTGCACACAACTTTTCTCTAACTAGAAAGTTGATTCTATAATAATGTTGTTCAATCTCATTTATTTTAACTTCGGCGTTTAAGTGATGGTATTGTTGTCATTATAAGATAATTCCACTTATTAGCAAACAGAGGTTCTTTCCAAAAGTCAATCCAAATGAGCCAGTCATTTTCAAAATAGGTGGATTCCTAATTAGAATGAATCATTACAGTCTACAAAAATACATATATGACCAAGGCGCCCGTCAAGTTACCATCTGACAATCACAATTCACAACGAAATGATTTGGTTGGGTTGTGATTTCAAATGCATTCAAATGGGAACAAGCAACATAAGAAGGTGCAGCACATTCATGAGGTGAATGAAAATCATAGAATCCTAAGTAAGGCCATTAATCTAGAATGTTACTCCAATAGATTTACTCGATCAGGAGACCCAAGTTTTGGAGGTGAGCAAGATTTATTTTACAGAGAACTCTGTTTAGGAAGATGTAAATGAGGAAGTACTGAAAACTACATGAAAATATAACTTTATTACAATGAAACCATCATGCATATGCATCTATTATTTATTTATAACATTAGCCCACCTCTATTCATTCTAGGACTAAGGAATTTATTCACATGGATATTGCTTGTAGCCTGGCCTCAAGTGGCATAGCTATCAAATCCATATATCTGAAGTGCAGTCACCACCAGGATATCTCATCTCATGTGCAAGGCAGGAACCTCCAGGCTCAGCTCCAAAGTCAACAAAAAAGTTAGGGTTAATTTTCAGACCACCATTTTCAGTATCAACATCAATCTGTAACATGTGGGATCCTTTCTCTACAAGCTCTGGATAAAATTGTTTATCCCATGCACTGAAGAGTGAGTTTGTAACATATAGCCGCTTACCATCCAAACTCAACTGAATCATCTGAGGGCCAGCTCTCAACTTATTTCCCTGAAAATTAAAATTTTGATCTCTTCACCTTAAACCACTAAAGGGTCAAAATTATGAGTGCAATTATGTACCACGTTTAAGCATCACATAAGATAAAATACAAAAGTGACCAAAAAATTTAAGGCACCAATCTAATGCACAAGTCTATTATATCTACTACATCTAAGAACCAATCAACTCCAAACAAGTGAGATGCAAGAAGCATAACACTAGAATCACTAATTCAAAAGTTAAACTGCACTAACCAGGATGTCTGGAACATCAGAATGCCAAGTATTACCATCTTCAGTTATAGCTACTATAGGGCTTCCTTTCTGTAGCAGTCCCCCAACCCATACTTGGCCAGTCCGTACAGGATTTTTAGGGTCCTCAATGTTATATTGTCTTATATCACCATGAAGCCAATTCACAAAGTACAGAAACCGATCATCGAGAGATATCAGAAAATCAGTTATAAGCCCTGGCATTTCTGGAAGAATCCAGTTTTGCACTTTCAATGGTTTCACTGATATTGCAACCTGCAAAGTCAGTCTAGTCTGTAAGTATTATTGATCATTATGCCTTGGTTGAAGCTGCACAAACACTAGCCAGACTACTTTACAAAATGAGTATGAATATTATGAATAGAGTAGAGTATGAAGAAAATTATATAGTCTCTATTATTTCATATGAGCACAGATGCAATATATAGAAAAAATGAAGGAAAAAAAAGAAATGATAAATAAGATATTTCAAGAACTAGGAATCCCAAAATTACAGGAATGAAATAAAAATAGAATAGCTGAATGTAAACCTTCCGATTAATGAGATGTTGTGATTCTCCTATAATTTAGGGATTGATTTTTGACTATATACTTTTTATGTACCTCATGACTCCATGATTCATCTTCAGTCTTGAAAAAGCGTACCATGTTACTTGACAATGCACACCCAACGAAACCTGTATCTTTAGAAGGATCATGCAGAAATCTTACCTGCATTTCGGACAAGTTGCTTACAAATTATCTCACCTTTCACATAATACTTCACAAGTACAAGCTAGAGAGAAAAAATGTAGCAAAGGACAAACATATTTATGATTAAATCACAAGTACATTAACATAATAGCTTCAATTACAGCAAAAACAAAAAAAAAAACCAAAAAATACCATAAAATGCATTATAACTGGTGGAAATAACTCCAGATTTTAAACAATGTACCTCCAAGGGTAGAAGCCCTGACTCACCAAGGTCCAATGTTTGTCTCAGTTCACCCCCAGGCCAGCTGTATACATGTAGATGCCTCCCATAAAGACCATCAGAGACATGCTGTAAATTAAAACCTTTGGTGAAAGCAGCAGGAGCACCCCATGATGAGCTAATCATAGTCTTATGCTGTGGTTGGTACCAGAAGTCATACCCAAATGATGGACTGTGCCCAGGTTTCTCCCACCTAACAAATGTGTGCCAAGATACAAACTAATAACTAGAAAATAATCCACTGAAATGGTAACTATTTCATCAGATTCGTAGAACTTTTGTTGAATATGCTGCCATTAAACAATTATTTAATGATTCCACATTTTGCAAAACTTTTGTCATTTCTAAGCATAGTGGTAAATTCTCAATTTATGATTGCACCATTTTCCATGTAGACTGTTAATCGATGTTGGAAGAGCAATTAAAATTACATCTCATATAAAATCAGAAACCAAATGCATGCGATAATGAATAGGAATTGGTAGTTTAAGAGCATTTTGACATCCCAACATGCATTCTTGCATTTCTCAATCTAATCTATAAAAGGGTACCTTCCTTTCAAATTAAATTCATGATCAAGGAGAAGAAATCCACTTCCTTCTGCATTTCCATCTTTGTCTCCAAGAAATGAGATCAACACGTCACCAGAAGCAAGGCAATGAGATGTGTGTGCATAAGCTAATCCAGTCTTACTTATAATGTCTTCTGGCTCAACAACTTTGTGCAAAGATGGAGACCTTGGATTTGCTTTTGTGTCAACCACATAAATGCGGCCTGATCTGAAATATGCTAAAGCTGACTTAAATAAGGATTTTGTTTCAAGAAAACCGATGTCTTACGTAACAGTGAACTTCTTGAACCTTGTCAGTGTTTGTGTATGTGTGTGTACATGCGCATACGCGTGCAAGTAAATCCAAAGTGACTGTTTAGTGGTGTCTTACACCAGTGAAGGCAAAATCAGATATCGCCGAACTGCTGTTGGATCTCCATAGCAAGAGCTGCATGAATTCCACCCAAAATGGTGCAGTTCATCACCTAAATAAGGTACAGGTAGCCTATGGATAACTTTTGAATACGTTGGAGAGCTTGGATCCACATCCACTGTGGCCAGAAAGTCAGGCTTATCCCTTCCTGTTCCTGTATTAAATTGAATATTCATCACCAATATATAAATAAAATCACCAAACTACGCGTTTTGACAGAAGTTGTTTAAACTGCACCAAGTCTACATGCATTGCACTAAAAAGAGATAGATATTCTACATGTATCTTTTACCTATTAGCCTGTCATATTAAATCATATGTTTCTAACAACAAAGTTAGAAACCATCTTCATATCTCTGCTTAATGCCTATCTATTCTTCCAATGAAGCTGAATTGGCATTTTCAGACCTATAGAGACACAAGAAGAAGTTTTTGTTACCTGAGTAGATAGCAGTGACATAAAGGAGAGTCTCTCTGGGACCAGAAATGGCTGCTAGTGGTGAAGCATAACCAGGCCCTGATTTGGGACAAGCATCCATGCTGCTTTGGCTCATCACCTTGTCACAATGTTCAATCTCTCTCTCCATGAAAGATCACTTCAGAGATGTTATCTTGAAAAGAAGAAGAAGATGAGAGTGATGATGATGAAGAAAAATGAACTCAAGGAAGAGTAAGTCAAGTTATAGGTTCTATTACTGACTGTTACAGGTCACATGAAAATAAGAACAAAAGTTACTTGTTTGGCTTTATCAAAAGTCACAAATTACACTAACATTATTCCGAAGCTTGAAAGAAAAACCGAAGTTTTGAATATGACCCAGCTATTTGGACAAAAATAAATAAACAAATAATAATAAATAAATAAAAGAATGACCAGAAGTGTAACATTTTCCAATCAAAATGCCAAAGAAAAATTCTTCCTTCTAATCTTTCAGGGACATTGAAAGATTTTTTGTTTCCTAGTTCCGTAGATAAATATCTTATAAGATTCCCTTCTCCTTCAGTAATTTCAAAGTAATTATAATTTATATAATGCATATAACATGCTTTTTAGTGCTAAACTGCTAACCAAGATTAGTATGCAAGTTCGGAAAAAATGGTAATTCACAAAGCAGACATAACATATTCTCAATTATATGAAACCAGAAAAAACTAAAATTCCCAACGGATGAATAATAAGACTGTAAATTAAAACCAAAATTCCCAACGGATGAATAATAAGATTGTGCTGTTGGGCAACAAGGGGGAAAAAACCCAAGACGTGGAGCATTTTCCAATTTAAAAAGTCAAAGGAAAACTTTTCCTTCTATTTTCTATTTTACAAGTTAATATTCAAATAAAAATCACAGTTTATTTGATCATTGTCTTACATTCCTTAACATAAAAAATTAAAACACCACATTTGAATTACAAATTCCAATCCGTAAAATATAGATTTATTACATAGTATGTCAACTGCCTCGAAGAAATACTAATTACGTTAATTATACTAAGATTCAAGTCCAGTAACTCCGTCGAATTTGAAACTTCACTAATTCAGAGGTTTAGAAAACCTCCAGTTTATTTACCACATAGAGTAGTTTCAAACATTTTCTCAAATCAATTGTATCCACATTGGAATAAAATCATCTTTTATTTTACTTGTCTCCTTTTCACTCTCTTCAATTGAAAAATACACGTCAACTACAAAAATTAGCAGGAGCAAAAAAAAATTCTTACTTAAAAGAGATACTTTCGCACTAATATGCTCTTTTTTTAATTACTGAAACTGAAAATAAAACAAGTAAAGAAGACAAATGTTTTGAATCGGTCTATATGATACTAGGCAAATTTTAGGAGTTCATTTAAGTACTCCCTCTAAAGAAGAGAGTCTCTTACCTTTTTTTCTTTCTCTTGGAATTTAACATTGATGTTTATAAATTCAGTACCGCCTCCAAGAAGAGTCTCTAGGCACCACAATTAAGTAGGATTGCAAACTAGACCTAGAGAATATTGTGGCGTTCATGGATTGTCGACCCTCCCTCTCCATTAAAAGGATTAATGTTTGTTGATGTTACAGGACCTTCCAATCCTACTTCTATGGTTGAATGGTCGATTTGGTCCCAAAAAGTGTACAGCAGTTTCAAGTTAGTCCTTGAATTCAAATAAATTGAAATAAATACTATGAAACCCTCTATCTCGACATACATATAATCAAGAAAAAAAAATATAAAAATCTGAAATTTTATTAAATTAATTTTTTTTCCAGATCGCTTAAACAAATTCACGTGAATAAAAAATTCAGATTCATTTCACTGTTATCAAATAAAATTTATCAAAAACATTTTCAGCTCAAAATAAGACTATTCAAGTTTACAAAAGAATTCAAGTTAAGTAGTAGAATAAAATAAATCGACTAACATATTCAAAACATCATGTCTCAATGTCACATTCTATCAGAGTGTTATGTCTCAGTGTCTTCTAGTGCGAGGTTTTTTAAAGTCATCAACCTAATTATCTATTCCCACGAACACAAAGTTCGAGATTATCATAGGATTTAAACACAAACATCACACAGAGAGTGAATTATCACATTTCTAACTATAGAGAAAAATGAGACAACATAGATATACATATAATATAAATGAAATACAACTTACTTTAACACAATTCATGTCATTCCATCACTTATCGCGTAACATCACATCTCAACGCTACAAGTCTCACACATTTTCACATCATTCACATACTCATGGATCAAAACACAATATCACTCAACCAATCAATTCGATCAATATATAAGCATTATGTAACAAATATATTAAGACTCAATCCTATATGCAATATGATACCATGTTAGTGAAAAATCTCATCGGGCGCCTAGGAGTACATGACAAGACAGATCACACACTTGTAAGTCAGGTCACTCTCACTAGGTAAAATCATAGGAAGATCAGTCAGGGTTATTTTGTTTTGTGAGAACGCTCCAACCATATTGGATAAGTATAGGCTTTAAAGAACATTTAAACCAAGTGTATTTATCCCCAAGGTCTACACTCCAAAGAGTCTGTCAGAGTCTCTCCTTCCTAATTCAGGTCCAACCCAGAAAACATTTTAGCATATAGACTCTATCTATGAACTGTACAAGACACACAACTCCTCAATTATTCTCAAAATCATTTTATCTCGTCGCGCCTCAAAATGATTAAACTTGTCAGGTTTCCACAGTGGTTCCCATCACAATACTCGTCGTGCATTAACTCGTCGTCCTTAAAGGATCTTACGGTCATGTGATTGTGTGGTTCATAACTCACAACTCAATGCACACAATATCTCAATACACATGTATCTCACAATTTGCCACATATTCAATTGGTCACTTACTCTCATTTTTAATCACAATTTCATGATCTCAATATAACATTTTATCATGCTAATCTAGTAAATCTTGTCCAAAATAAAAATAATTTATACAAAAATTGATTCTCACAACATGGGGAGTAAAACCACTTAAATAATTTCACATAATCATATCAAAATCAAGAAATCAAAATCATAGGTCGAAAACACCAAAAGTACTCAATTTTGTCAACCAATTCGCATCAGGAAATCAATTGGTCCATCAAAAAACACGACAATATCATAATTATAATCGCAAAGGAAGAATTATAATTCAATAAACATCTCAAAATAAATCTCAATTTAATCATCTGAGGATCCCTACACATGTTCATTATAACCCCAATTGTGATAAATTCATCTATTACCTCTAAGCGGGCTCACATGTGTAGTTCGGCGGTGATAACGACATCTCTAGCAGTTTCCTAAGATTTCTCAAATTTTTCCTCTAGTTGTTTTGCTAGGGTTTCCAAGCGTTAAAGAGAAGGAGACGAGATTGAAGCCTTCATTTCACTGTCTGCGTGAGAGGAACATTTCCCCCTCCATAGACATTATTTCGCAAATCCCAATGATGGAAATGTGTGAAAATGAGTTTTGAACCTGTTGTTCAAATTTCACAACAATTGAACGGTTAATGAGTCAGGGATCATAGTTTTATTGGGATAAATTTGAGTGTATGCAAAAAAAAAAAGAGTTCCGTGCAAGAAACATTTCTCTCACCACAAGCATTATTTCTCAAATCCCAATGATGACTATGTGTAAAACTGAGTTCCAAACCTGGTATTTAAATTTCACGATGATCCAACAGTTAACGAGTCTGAAATTGTAGTTTCACTGGAATAGGTTTGAGTGTATGGAAAAAAAATTTAGGAGAGAGAAAGGGAAAACGAATTTAAAAGAAGAGAAAATGTAGAGACTTATATGGTAAAAATTGACTTAATATATCTTTATTTATATTTAGGTACTCTCAGCCTATTATTTACTCTATATTTTTTTATTATTTTATAAAAAAATTCTATTTTACTTCCTTTTATTTTCTAAGAATATATATTTATTTTATTTAACTTAAAATTATTATTTAATTAATAAAATTATTTCTCCTTATTTATTTAATTACAAAAATCTCATTATTTTTTTAAAACTATTTTTTAAAATATTTTTTTTTTAATTTCTTTTATGAATATTGGGTGTTACAAAACCCTTCTTGTCTTTTACATTTGTCCTTTCACGACTAAATTGCATTTTAATGATAATATGCAAATGCAAAGACCTATTTGAAACGAAGGATGAATGTGAAAGAGGAAAGCTACTTTCAAGGACTTTATTTTTAGTTTATTAACATACTAATTTGAAACCGTCATATACTTTTAAGAACCAAATTGACTATTCTGCCTACTTCTGATTGAATTCTTAGTTTTTGGGGCGTTAGCCTTTTTTTTATCTTAAAAAACTTAAAAAGTTAACGAATAATGTTTTTTATTTTTTATTTTCAAACAGAAAATGCATTTTATCACTTTCAAAATCAAAGGCAAACATTTTCAGTTACAAGCAATTTTTAACTTCAATATTAGTAAACAATCATCTTAGTTTGAGCCAAAAACTTCTTAATACATCAACGTCAATGTATTGTTGAGAACAGTATCTTCCATTCTGTAAGATAACAGAAAAAGAAAAGAAAAAAATTGCCAACCAAGGATTAGGACTTTAAGGACACTGTCTTAACATACGGTCAAAGATCTCTTGTGTTTGTATGATGCCATTGGCATTCAATAGGTTACATGTATAGATTGTCTATTTGCTCCCTGTATTGAGCCACAACTCTATCTCTTCGAATTTTCATGGTGGGTGTCATTAGACCATTATCAATCTGTCATTGGAGAAAGGATTTACCAAAATATGTCAGTTTTGTGATGTGAACAACATACAAGATACTACTGCTTTGAATTCCAAATCTAACCGTGAAGGGTTCATTTACAAGAAGGATTGGTCCAATTTGAAATGGAGATTCTGATGTCCTGCATGATGAATAGTTCAATTATAGAATACATTTAATTTGTTTACCATTCAGTGACTCCAACATAACAGTTTCCAAAACTAGTTTACTCCCTTTAATTGTCATAAAATTTAGTAAAGCTAATTAACCAATAGAATCAAACACTGTCCTTCCCCAGAAACAGAGACACTAGCACACCAGGGATATCTGAACAAGACATAAACTTTTTCCAGCATTCATTACAAGAAACAGAAGTGAAATAAGTCTTACCAGGTCTTTAATTCTTTATATATCAGGCTCGTCACTTTTTCCTCACTGACATCTGAACTGTTGGAATCTATAATTGACAACTTCCTTGCTACCTTCAAAACTTCTTCTTTGTTAGGAACGATTACAGCTCCTAGACGTCGCTTATCCTATAAGTTACAGTTATTACCCAGAAGTATAATCACTACATTTTGAACTATCTGAAGTAGATCTTATATATAATACTTGAGCTATCAAAAATTGAAAGAATTCAAGAATGCACCTGGCCAACAACAACAATTTGTTGAATTATGCTACTCCTCATTGCAGCTTCTTCAAGTTCCAACGGTTCAACATTTTCACCTTCTCTTATTATAACAAGTGGTTAATACTCAAGGAAGTTCTATGATTTCTAATGGTGAGATCAAACCAGCGTAAAAACAAGGTTGAGCAAAATTCAACAACTTAATAAACAAATTCAAGAACAGGATCTTGTCTTACTCGTTCGTGTTTTTTAAGAACAACTTGTTTGTTACTCATTTATAATATTGTTTGTTATTCATTATTGCTTGTAACACATGTTTGAACACCGTAGAATTGTACTTTACATAGTACATGCAAATGCAATACAAAGATACATATATACAATGTATACATACATTAAAATGAAAATTTGAGACATATTATGAAGTAGAATCAATTGACACCCTTCACAAGGTGCTAAAAAACTAATTTTATTGAACATTAAAAAAAGATATATAAAAAGAAAAACATGGCAGGCACGTGGGGAGGACCAGATGTTTTAAGAATTTTTTTTATTAGTATAAATTATAAAGAACTTTTCTTCAAAACAATATAAGTATAGGGAGCTTTCAAATTTAACTTGTTCAGGTAAACACCAGGTTCCTTTTATTGGCAGTGTCCTTTGTTTCACATCTGGAATGGATGAAAAATATAGAAAACGTGCATACACCGACAGATAGATATACAAATTTTAAGATTCCATGCTAAACATATTACATTGAACTCAATCTTCTACTATACCTGTTGAAAGCACAATAGTGTCTTTAGCACGGCCTTCCACAACGATCACACCACTAGAGTTACGACTCCGCCCAGTTGAATGATGGGGAACAATCCACCCTATATCACCAGTATTCAGCCAGCCATCCCCATCTAAGGCCTGATTTGTTGCTAAAGAATTCTAATGCAAGATAACACACATAACAATCACAATTTCATCTAGAAAACATCAATAAGATCACATGATATGCATAAATCACGTTTTCTGACTCTTCTATTTATGAAATACTAGGTTGCTAGAATGTCATGGAAAAGGCATTTGATGTTGCATGATAACATGCAACTACAACGCCAATGAGAGTTGGCTTAATCATACAATTACAAATGAACAAAATAAAGGATCTAGAGTTCAATTCCTTCCCTCACAGATATGTCATTAGTTTTTGTAAGTACTACCGTAAGCCCTCACTTAGGCTTATGTTATGCCATGCCCTGACCTTGGAATGAGGCAACCTCCTCGCTCAACTATTTTGTAGCACACACATGAAAAAAAAAACTGCAGATGTATCTCTAATATTTGTTGTTTGTGCTCACAAACAAAATTAATACACATAAATTCTCTTTCTCTCTCTGGCACACACACACACCCACAAAAGCACACTTGTGCAAACAAATAATGCTTGCATTCTGACAAAGCAAATTACCTTGAAGTATCCTTCCATCACTTGTGGCCCCCTGACTTTCAAAATGCCCTTTGAACCAGGTGGAAGAACTTCATCAGTTTCAGAATCTACTATTTTGAATTCTGTATGACGAATTGGATGCCCAACAGATCCAATAACCTTTAAAAAATTCCATCTGTAACATTCTCAGATAAATGCACCTCTCTTTGATGATTCAATTTACTACTAATCTATAGAATGCAAATAAGTACTTGTTATGATTGTCATGATCTAAGCAGTTACTGCAGATGAAGGTTTTAATAATAAACAGTTTTCATGTTAAGTGTACACTAACAGATATATTGGTATATACTGGCACCAAATTTTCAGAAACAATCCTAGTTAACATACTAATTTTAACACACTTAATAATTGGGTGAATTTGTCCCACTAGAGAGTGAGTCTGTGAGTGAGACTTGCATGACTTAGTCACACGTGAATTTCACCCAATAGTAATGATGCCAGCATTCTTCAATTTTCAATGCATTTGATTTGGTACATTGCTTACGTTACATCTAGGTCGTCGAGCAGCAATAACTGGTGAAGTTTCTGTTAAACCATATCCATTCTGTACTTTCACACCAATTGCCTGCATGTTATGAAAAAGCACCAATGTGAAGTAATCAAGTAGATTCCAACAAAAAATGTTTATAAGTTACACATGTTTGAGATATCAGACCTCAAAAAATTTATCCACTTCCCAAGGCAAACTACCACCACCACTTATTCCAGCCTGTAGAGAACCAAGAAGTTTCTCTCGTCAAACAACAATTTCCAAAATCAGGAATAATGACACAATATGGTGTAGTTCAGATGAATAGTTGAATATATATCTCAAAACTCAGGCAAAAGAAAGAATATAACGATAACAACTACTCCATTAGGATGTCTTAAGGTAAGAATATTACCAACTTAGGAATTAGTTAATACAACAATAACTGATTAAACCTTAATCATTCTTTAAACATCATGATCCAGTTAAATGGTCAATTGTTTCAAACTGAAAATATTTTACACAGATTCCTTTTTCATAATTTTCCTAAAACCTTTTTTAAGAGAAGACAGTATTGCACTTAACAAAACATGAAAACAAATAAAATAAAGATAACCATACAATATAAGTTTTATAAGGTAATGAAAAAGAAGAAAACAAAACCTTTGATATTCCAATAGCTGAATGGATTTTACTGTAGACAAGTTTCTTTGCCAGAATATGAAGTGGAAGTAATATTGTGGCAATAGTTTTTGCCCACAGCCAGTCCAACATTGAATAGGCGTAGGAAGCCTGCTTCTTATTCTTTGTTAGACATTTACCCTATAAACGTATTTGAATTTAGTAAGGGAAATATCGTTGGTGAGAATTAGAATTACATTATTCGTATACTTGTTTAAACTAGTCATAAAGCAAAAAAAATAAAATTTAATTATACAATCAATTAGATAGAATGCAAGTATTTTGCATATGGAATCAACCAGGCAAAACAACTCCAAGAAGTTTTGATTTGAGGAAACAAACTAGGAAGTACCATAAATTCAATTTCTATACTTCTCATTTGACTTAATTCACAATGTTATTTAAAAGAAAGTTCTGTGAGTCCTAACTACCATGGCTTAGCCTCCAAACTCAAAAGTGAAGATCTATAATGCAACTCCTGAGCTAGGATATTGTATGAGACATAATCGAAGCAACAAAACCATTTCTAATCAATAGATGATTCCCAACTATAGACCTTTTACATTAGCATATTATATTTAAGTTGGAAGGAATTCAAGCAAAATTCTTAGCATAAGTCTTGAGTGACTATAAGGAACAATAAACCAATACAAACAACAACTAACTGAAAACCTGCAATCTTAAAGATGACACAATGGAAAGAAAACAGAATTTAATGGTTCATTAAGTTATTTTATCCAAAGAGGAAGGCCATTAAGAATCACAATAGGCCTGATAAAACATGTTAACATTTTAGAGATCAGACAAAAAGAACTGATACTCAAACCTCGTAAATACGCTTATACTCCATGTATGCTATGCTGCTCCTTATGAATGTTAGTGCGACAAGCTTTCTAACAACGGAACCTGTAGATATCTGCTTCATGATCCCACTGCAGAGGAAATAATTATGTTCATGAGAAACATAGTCTTCAAATAGAAAAAAACCCAAAAGTGATTACGATCAGCATCAGCATCAAAATAAAAACATAGATTTCTTCAGAATAAGTAAAATTTCCTTTAGCATTAAACTTTTCATTTTGGAACTACTAGAATGTGTGTAGGCTTGTCTAAGAGTGAGGGAGTGTGTTAGTAAGCTAAGCTTGAGTAGCCTGATTGTTCAAAAATGCTGCTTTTGGCAAAGGACACCATATTCCAATACCAAGAAGAAAAAAAACTTACTGACACATGATATATCATCAATTCAATGCGTATTCATACAATTCCTACCAGAGGATTTACCTGTATAATGTTTCAAAAACTAAAGGAACAGAAATCAAGTATTGTGGTTGATAACGTTGCAAATCATCCTAGAAAATAAGAAAGGAGAACATGTTAATACATGTGCGTATAAGTAATCAATTTAGCATAGTAGTATATGTAGCAATGCGTTGCCTATTATCATCACATACTAACAATAATAGTAATAATCGTTGAACTGAAGCAGGCTTCCCTGATTTTGGTGTCACATTATAAATGTGTAAGAGGCCACATTTTCACAATGTTTATGATCAAAGTAATAATAGGAATAATACCTTGAGATTCCTCACGGTTGTGTATACTTGCTCAATACCGCATGTGAAAATGAAATACTCACAAGCTCTTTCATATGCATGCCAAGGTGGCAGCATGCTTAGAAATCTATCCCCAGCTTCAGCTGGTACAATGTCCCACAAGTTTTTTATCTGGAAATTGATCAACAAATATGATACTACAGCATCAAGGGTAGCATATAAAGCAAAAGAATCATCTTCTACTGAAACCAATTTAAGGTGACTTGAAAAATCTATAGCATTGTCACAATAATTACTTATTGTAGAAGGTTTGTGATGAAACCTGATGCAGAAGATTCCTGTGGGTAAGCATAACACCTTTCGGATTTCCAGTAGTTCCACTAGTGTATACTAGAGTAGCAATGCTATCAGTGTTTATTGCTTCATAAATATAACGTTGTCCTACAATAAATATAGAAAGTAAAAAAGTAACATAGTTCCTGATTAGTTGAGATTTGAGAGAAAGAGAAATAAGTTGTCTTTTTTATTTTGTCAAAAAAAAGTTGTCCTTTATATTAAAATAATTAAATAATTATAGACATGTTTTTTCTTTTTTTTGGTCTAAAATATAGACATTCCCATTAACAAAAGTATAGAGTTGTCATCGCAGACAGGCCAGTTTGATTAATTCGATAAAAAAAAAAAAAACATTGTGTTGAGTTTAAAAATTTCCAAATAAAGGGTCAAATTAGTCCATAAAAAATTTCACATGATACTTTAATCCCTAAAAAGCGAAAATTAGTTATTTATTTTTTAAGATTATAAATGTAAGATATTTTACTTTTCAGTTATTTTTTTTTAATTTTAGGTTTAATGGTACATTTTACCATTCAATTATTATTATTTTATGAATTTTATCATTCAAGTTATTTTTTATACATTTTATCATCAAATTTTTAATTTTCGCACATTTTACTACCAGGTTTTTTTTTCTGTGCATTTACTATAATGTTTTTTTTGGGCATTTTACTATGTTGGTAACAAAATGATGCAGTTTTACAAAAAAATGAATGGTTTTTAGGAATATGTTAACACTTTATTACAATTTAAGGAATTAGTAAAATATGCAAGAATTAAAAAATGTGATAGTAAAATGCATGAAAAAAACTTGATGATAAAATTATTTGCAAAATAATGATAGTTGGGGGTGATAAAATATGTAATAAAGTCCTAATTTTAACACATGATTAAGTTTAGAAAAGATGGATCACATATCAACTTAGTCATTAACAAAATCATCAATGACCTAAATTGATGTTTGAAAAGTTAGCTCAAATAAATAAATAAAAACTAAAGTAACTCACATTTATAATTATTAAAATATTTTATCTTTATAAGTTCGATAGAGTAAATATTAATAACTTTTTTAAAATAATAAATATATAAATTCAACAAAATATTTTTACATTATTATCTAATAATAAATTATCATGTATGATAAATTTATCGATTTTTATAATAATTAACTTAAAAATCATATTTATTATTAAATTTAATTAATTGATAATGTAAATATATTACATTGACCATGTATAGAAACTAAACTTTTTTAAATAAAAATATTTCCTTTTTTTTTTCTTTGCAACCAGTTTGAATATTTTACTCAAAATTTTAAGCTTTGTTTCTTTTATTTCTAGTTACGCAAGCTGATCCGCGTCAAGCAAGGTTTGTTTTGTCCACTATCCCGATGATTTTATTTTATTTTATTTTTTCAATTTTTGGATCATAGTTCCTACTTTTATCAAATAAATACTTGATTTTTTTCAGCATTTATTGCACAAAATGTTGGATTGTTGGGAGGTAAGGAAATTATTCATAAACAACTCATCAGGTGGTTATTGGTCAGTGGCTACGAAGTCCCATCAAAATATCAATTTTTTAGTTGGAGAAAATAGAGATAAAATCATTAATGTTATTTTGATTTTCTTTTTATCAAAAAAATGGGTCGGTCCACTTGACCTTAGGCTGGACGAAAAAATTGTACAACAATTTTTTTTTTAAAAGGAAGACAAGAAATAGAAGTGTAGGAAAAGATTATTAATATGATAGAAAAAGATAAAAAATATATATAATATTGTAAAATATATTGTATAAACAACAAAACTCATCATCTTATTAGTGTTTCATATGCTTCTTTTTTCTGTATACATGTGTATAATGATAACAATCAAGATCAAATTTAAGTCTGGTGCATTTATCTCAACTCGTATTAGGCCAACTCTATTAGGTTGTGTAATATGCTTTTAGGACTTACGTAAAGTAACAATTTACATTTGGAATTGCTATGTGCCGTTCCTAAGGTATACATGTTAAATATTTGTTAGATGTTAGTTTTACCATAGAAATCTGAAAATTCATATATACTCCATAGGCAATAAATGTTGACCAATGAACACTACCCTTAGATAAACAAAAGTTAATAATCTTGTTTAATTTTATACTGTAAGGAATTTAGCTAAGTTCAAATAATTCTTGATAATTAATTGTAAAGGGATGGGTAGTGCATGCTTCATTGTCAAGCTCTGGTGTAGCTGATTGGAACTATTGTAAATATTTGCAAACAGATATTGACTTTTTAGCTACAAAAAGACAACTTTCTTTTCGAATTTTTCTGCGGGTTGTAGCTAATGGGATTTCTTGGAGGGTATTTTAACACAATTAGACATAACTGTTGGCTGGACAGCCACTTTGTTTCCTTCTGTTCTGTTTTTCTGTGTGTTGCTGCGGTGAGAGGATATATTAATATATCATCATCTGATTCTGTTTTTATCTACTTTTTATTTTATTGAAATTTCCATTTTATCAAATAGAACAAATAAGAAGATTTCAAGTTTGCAACTAACTTATATCCACATTTTATTTTATTGAAAATTCATCGCACTGGTCCAGGGTTTAACATAATTTATTAGATTTAATATTTTTTTTTATCAGCTAATGTTAATGACTAATTTATTAGTTTTTTTATTAGTGAAAGATATTATGTTTAATCACGATCTTTCTCCCTTCTCTATTTAACCACCAATCTAACATTATAATTTCCTTATTAGGTTTAATATGTTGTTAGTCTCTAAAATATGACAAATTTAAACATCTTTAATATATTGATTTTGGTCAAAATAAATTATTTATTATTTTTTTAAATGATATTATTTCATTTGTTAATGACATAATTAACAGACATTTAAACATGTGCCATCCCATAATAATTGATAATATGTAGACATGATTATCTTGACGAGGAATACCTGAGTTGATCGGACATGGGTTGGGGTTCGGGGATTATCCGACTTTCTTAATCGGGGTCGGGGTCAACAACGTTATTTGTTAATTCTTTTTATAATTTTAAAATTCTTTTCTTGATGATTTTTGTAAACAAATGTGCTACAAATACAATTAGTTAAAAATAAATATATAACAATTATTTTTTTAAATCATATTTTTAATATAATTTTTTTTAAAAAAAATTAATTTTACAAATCTAAATCGGGAACGAGAATACCCGACGGTTGGATAAGGTAACAAATTTTAACTCGTCGGATATCGAGAACGGATACGAGTATATGTTGGAGAGTCGGGATTGATTGTTCCCGCTCGGTTGTCATGTCTAGTAATATAATATAATCTATATACATTTTATTTTATCAACTAACAATGATAAAAACCATTTTAAAAATATTAAATTTATGAGGACCAAAAAATATATATTAAGAGATTGAAACCAAAATTTTGTTGTATTTATAACTAAAAACATATTTAATGTTTATTGTTAATGTTAGGTATAACCCGAGAAAGCGAGGTGACGTACCAGCATCATGAGCATTAGATAATGCCCTGCGACTCTGTCGTCCCAAATCTATGACTTCCATGAAAGTAAACACTGGCACATGCTTGTTTTCTTGACCAACCAGCTCTGCTTTTTCTCCCCAAAGCAAAATAATAAATCTCATGCTAGTCCTTGAATAAAATGTATTTGCAACCCGGTTAAACATTTCAGGGTTATCCACCACTAGTGCAACACTGAATAACAATAGCATATGTCAGCAAAGTCTCTTGAGTTCAAGAATTCAGATTGAAATTGAGTACTTAAAAGAATGTGAAAACCAATAGCTATCGTGTTTAGTACAATTCAGTAAGAATTATCAGCAATTAAAACTCACAATCTTTCACAAAATGTGACTGTGCAAAGATCAGCTTGAAGCAACATTTTATCTGATTATTCAAGATTATTGAAGTGTTTATCAAACCTTTCAGAGTGGTTGTATATTTGCAATAGCTCTTCAACTGATGACCTTGAGCCCCTTACCACATTGATTGCTCCACTTGCCATCATACCTAGACTAAAAATTGGCATTGATGTGGTAAAAAACACAACTATATATCGTGGACAAATACTAGTAATGTAGCCTTTATGATCAAAATGCCGAAATAGTTCACACCATAATATCACTTTTAGTATTAAAAAAACACACAAAAATAGCAAACTAATTGGGAACTTATACAACTCAGATCACATATACGCTGTCTGTAAATTGCCACTAAGCTAAGCATCTAAGATATTTGCAGATGTGAAAAATTAAAAATTCATTTTCACTATATGGAGGTAATTAACTTCACGAAACAAGCAAGTTTTAAAACATGGGGATAACTTTTAAGAAACTTGATAGTAACAGTTCCTTCTCACATATATTCATAAACACTACACATATTTCTCAAAATTTACTATTTTTTTTACGTCACCATATTGTTGGTCACCATATTGTTGGTGTGAAGTATCCACTCACTATTGTGTTTTTGAAATGTTACAATTACAATCATATTGTACGATTGTTATTTGTTTTTTATATTAAAAGTGTGTACACATAAGATTTGTTCAACTGGTAATTATTAGACTCAATACACTGAAAGTGCAACAAAAAAAGTAATTCTACGCACCTTGATCTGCTACAAGCCAACGACATGAATTATCTGCAAAAAGTGCAAGCTTCTCATCAGGTCTTACCCCAATAACTCTCAAACCTTCTGCAAAATCCAGAATTGCCTGCTCCAACTGAAATTTTGATACAGAACAAAGTATAAGATATGAGAATATGATAAGCACCCAAGTACTCCCAAGGTTCTTATCAGAATAATGAAGGCAACTTATTTTCTAGTGAGCAAATACCAATTACAACCTAGGAAACTGCAACACCTTGAGAGGAAGCATTATGTCTCTCATTATTAGCTGCTAACGATGGTTAAACAGTGCTACATACCTAGTTTGGCATGTGTTGCTACTTGCTAAATTTCTAAATAAAATAAATAAACGTACTATTGGAACTTAATGCTTCCTGCACACGAAATGTTCTCCAAAACATTTCAACAAACAAACCTTCCACATTTACCGCATATGTTCCCCAAGGAGTTCTTTATTCGTTTAGCATTTCAATAAAATAGAGATATACTAGTGAATCTGATTTTCACCTTCATTATTGCGATACAAATGAATCTTGGATAATAATTTGATAATGTTGCCTTTTCAATTTGAAGCTTAAATTTGATCCAGTAACAATGCCAAACTCATTACAAACTAAAAAAAAAAAGCCAAAAGTGTCACATTATTTTTAACAGTACAAAAAGGAATAAACTTAAGGTTAAGATAGAACACAGCATAAGATTGTTTTTATTTAAATGACACTTAGATATATAGTTTTCCTTCGTTTATATCAAAACACCTTTTTCTAGAGATATCCAATATGTGCCTTTTCTTGCTAGCCACTCCCACGATACTTTTTTTAAAAAAATTCTCTTTATAAGTCTTTCATGCTTTCCATGGCTTGTCATGGACCACTAATTCGGGTCGTGGAATTATAGTACTAAATAATAGATAAGCTTTTTCTGTTGCACAGAACAGAAAGCTTTTAAATAGGCAGCGCAATATAATTCAGAAATCATATGCATTAATAAGATCATGTCACACCCCAGGGTCGCTCATACCTTAATTTGTCATGCCAAAAACCTATAAAACATGATTTATCTTTCTTATATACGAATTAAAAATAATTATTTTAATTTGAGTACACAAATCACTATACTAGAGATAGGGAGCAAAAAAAGCTTCTAAAACATTTTCATCATGTATGGTAATTAAAACAATTTGGTAAAAGGGCACAGAAAAAACGGGCAAAAATCACCTGTGTATACGTCATAGTTGTAGGAGGATCATGATATGGATCTACTAAGGCTACATTATTACCATACTTCTCCGCAGAAGATCTCCAAATATCAGGAACTGCTTTCCACTCATCTGAGGCCACACCACCATTACCAAGAAGTAATGAACTTTCAAGAAAAGGGGAGCACTTTCTTATCTCCAATATCTCTGTCTACATGCACAACAATATCATAAAAATAACAATATACTACAACACTTAGCACTCTCCAAAGGCACATGCTGTGTGAATATTGCAGGCATTGTTTGTCCTGGTTGTTTGACACACACACGAGATACCTTAGCTAAAGATTCTTTTTCTTTCTCATGCTAAAACATGTATAAACAATTTATGGAGAGGTCATTGGATCTCACTTTCTAAATGAATTTTTCACACCAAAATCTAATGTGTGTACCCTCAACAAATTGTCATGATATTTAAAGGGGAAAAAATGTGGATTAAGCTCCTCAAAGTTGAATAAGGTTAAAGCAAGTAACATCAAGATTAACAATTGATATTTTTAACACATTCATGATTTCTTATGAATGTGTACATATTAACAATTGATATTTTTAACACATTCATGATTTCTTATGAATGTGTACATAATAATAACTACATTTGGCTTTTTCATCAGATGTGCTCACTCTAAAGAAGTCAGATCCAAAAAATGTTACCTGATAAAATAAAAATCTAACCAAAAGAACATATTGGCGCAAAAGGGTAGCTAAAAATTACCTTGGATTGGCAAAATACGCGAAAACGAGAGAGTGGAGAAGACGGGGCAGGGCCACCAACACCATATTTTCTGCGAGAAAATGTGATCCTAGAGAAATTGCAGGGTGAAAGGAAGCGGGAAAGTGCATGATGAGGATGAGAGAAGGTCCAAGCATGGTTGTAGGTGATAGGAATTGTCGCCATTTGATTATTAATTAGCTGAATGAAGAAGCAAAACAGAGAGAGAACCATAAAAATGGAGAAGAGTCGCCTAACATATTCGAGTTAGTAATGATACACAACATAAGGAGACAAGAGTAGAGTAGTATTGGGTAGGTACTTGTTGTGTTGTAGATGCCGAAGAGAACTAAATTCTCCAACTGTTAGTTACTAAGCGCCGCTTTGTTTGGTGGTACGTGGTTGGTAACGACCGAGCATCAGACGATACTATCACTTGTTAATCTTTGTTGGTATGTATTTAACATTTGATTTCTTTTTATTAGACCGTGCAATCATATGTTACTTTATAAATCTATATTTAATCATGTAAAATGACAAATGGGGTAAATATGAGTATATATAATTTTAATTTTCACATGGCTCAAAAAATAAATTGTTATGCAAATAAATTTAAAAAATTATAGTCATTGAGTCAAGTGAAATAAGATGAAGCTTCGCTTATGATAGGTTACATCTTCAAATTTTCAATTGTTTCTTTCAAATGAGATAAATGTAAGTTTTTCTGCGATTACTTTTAAAACTAACAATTTAAGCAATTTAGTCTATCATAAAATACTGGCATATTAATTTATCGTATTTTTTTTACTTTAGAAAATTAAATTCAAAATTTTCATTGAATAATTTGATAGTATTACACAGTTTTAGGGACTATATAGCCTGTGTAGATATCATTCCTCTTAGGCGAGGGACTAAATAGCAAATGTAAGTAATTGTTACCTTGACCTATTAAAAATAGTAAAACGCCACCAGGAAAGTACTCTCGCCGCCGCATTGCATCCCTAGGGGCGCGACAATAGTAATCGTTGATTGTAGTTTATAAAGTTAGACACGACGTTTCATTTCAGTTCCGTAGCATTTTACTCTGCAGCAGCAGCAGCCACCACCCATGGCGTCGTTTTCTGCCGCCGTCGCTCAGTTCTCCCGTGTTTCACCCACTCACACTCTGCTCCACTCTCACTCTCACGATAGGCTCTTCCATTCTCAATGCCGCCCTTTCTTCCTCTCGCGTCCTTCCCATTCACTCCGGTACGTTCCTATCGACTACTAGGTTTCTCAAATCAACGTCGTTTCCTTGATCCTTTTCGCATTTGGTTTTAGATCAAATTACACCAATGCTTTCTATCTTTGACCACACATACAACAGCTAGTTACTTGCTATTGTGTTTTACTTGAACATTCCTGATTGAATGATGCGACTTTACTGTTTTTAATTCTTTTTAGTTTTTGCTCTTAAAAGAAAAAGAATAAGCTGAGAAGAGAGAGCGAATATCAGTTATGAAACGTAATGTTTGATTATTAAGTTTATCAGCTTAATGGAGAATTTGAGGTTATATTCCCTCAGTTTGAATAATAAGATTATAAGAGCAAATTAACAAAAGTTGTAAACATCGTTTGTTTGGCAGATACGTGCTAAATAAGCTTTTAAGTGATTGGTTATACCACACACAGTATATTCTCTACTCTCCCTTTTTTTTTGTTTATTTATCCTTTGCAGAGCATAAACTGTTTTCTAGGAATTTTGGCAGTATATACGTGTTTAAATGATTTTCTCCCCATGAAACTAGTTGAAATTTTGAATGAGTGAGGAACTTTTCTCTCACTTTCTCATCACATTAATTGCTTTTGAATGGCATATATATAGGGTACAAAGAGAAGAGAGAGACAGCTTACACACACTGACCTAACCCTACTGTCTCCTATGAAAAATAAGCTAGCTAAGAAACAATACATAAAATAAAGCAAATATTCAACACTCCCCCTCAAGTTGGAGCATATAAATCATATGCACCAAGCTTGAGACATATAGACTGAAATATCTGCTAGCTGATCATTAGAATTAATGAACTCAGTGACAATCTCCTTGGACAATAGTTTCTCCAGAATGAAATGACAATCAATCTCGATGTGCTTAGTCCTCTCATGAAAGACTGGATTAGAAGCAATGTGGAGAGCAGCCTGATTATCACAGTATAACCTCATTTGCACAACTTCACATAATCTCAATTCCTGGAGAAATTGTTTAATCCACATAAGCTCACATGTAATCATAGCCATAGATCGATATTCAGCTTCTGTACTGGACCGAGCAACAACAGTTTGCTTCTTGCTCTTCCAAGAGATAAGATTCCCTCCAATGAAGACACAATAACCTGATGTGGATCTCCTATCCATGGGACAACCAGCCCAATCTGCACCACAATACCCCGATAGTTGTGTATTTCCCTTGTCCTCATACAACAATCCTTGTCCAAGAGCTCTCTTAACATATCTAAGAATATGCACGACCGCATTCCAATGATCAATATGAGGATTTTGCATGAATTGGCTAACTACTCCAACAGCAAAGGAGATATCAGGTCTTGTAATGGTGAGATAAATGAGTTTTTCCACAAGTCTCCTATACCTCTCGGGGTCAGGATAGATATCACTCTAATTTGCCATGAGCTTCAGATTTGGATCCATAGGATTATCAACAGGTCTACAATTTTGCATGCCTATTTCTTTCAGAATATCCAGAGCATACTTCCTTTGAGAGATCACAACACCATCTCCTGATTGAGCCACCTCAATACCAAGGAAATACTTCAATATCCCAGGTCTTTGGTTTGGAAATAGCTGAATAAGTGCTCTTTTAGCTGAACAATCTTAGTAGCATCATTCCCTGATATCACTATATCATCAACATAGACCATTAGATAAATACACTTTCCAGGGGATGTATGACAATAAAAAACAGAATGATCGACTTTACTTTGTTTCAGCCCAAAAAGTTGAACAACATGACTAAAGTTACCAAACCAAGCTCGAGGAGATTGCTTCAACCCATAGAGAGATCGGTGAAGCTTACACACAAGACCATACTCCCCCTGAGTAACAAACCCAGAAGGTTGCTCCATATAAATATCCTCCTCAATATCACCATGGAGGAAGGCATTTTTAATATCAAGCTGATGGAGAGGCCAGCGACGCATGGAAGCCATAGCAAGAAACAGACGAACAGAGGTGATTTTGGCTACAGGAGAAAAGGTATCACAATAATCAAGATCATATATCTGTGTGTAGCCTTTAGCTACCAAGCGAGCCTTAAGCCGATCAACCTCACCATTGGGCCCAACTTTAACAGTATAGACCCATCTACAAGTCACAGGTGTTTTGCCAGGAGGAAGAGGAACAAGTTCCCAAGTACCATTACTTTCAAGAGCCTTCATTTCATCAATCATAGTCTGTCGTCAGCCAGGATGATCAAGTGTCTCATGGACATTGGAAGGAATAGTAAGGGAAGATAATGAGAAAACAAAGGAAGCATATGAAGGAGACAAACGGTGATAACTTAAGAAATTATAAATAGGATGAGGATTACGAGTAGAGCGAGTACCTTTTCTGATGACAATGGGCCAATCTGAGTCAGAATCATGAGAAGAAGAATCCATGGGTTGAGGACTGGTTGAAGATGGATGAGGATCACGAGAAGAAGCTTCAGGCACTGTAGATCCAACTTGCCTTGTCCTGTGTTGATATGTAATGAGAGGTGGAGAAGCAACTTCAGGTGAATTTGGTGGAGAAGATGGGACAACACTAACATTTTGGTCTGAGTTACCTAGAGGACAAGGAGAAGGAATTGGAAGAACTTCCTGGAGAGAAGGGGAATGGTTCATGGAAGGTGAGAAAAAGGGTGTATCTTCAAAGAAGATTACATCCGCAGACATGTAATATCGTTTTGTGGTTGGAGAGTAGCACTTGTAACCTTTTTGAAGATGAGAATAACCCAAAAAGACACATTTGACTGACCTAGCAGAAAGTTTGTCTAAATCAGGAGAAAGATCATGGACAAAACAAGTACAACCAAACACTTTAGGAGAAACATGAAATAATGGGTCATGAGGAAAAATACCCTTTAGCATTATCACTTCTAAAAATCTTAATTGTTTTGCCAAATTGATTCTCAATCTCATTAAAGAACGACACAAATATAGGCAAAAGTTCAGATCTGTCTTTCATTAAATAAACCTAAGTACATCTGGAGAATTCATCAATAAAGGTTACAAAATATCGAAAACCAAAAGATGTAACACGACTTGGTCCCCAAATATCAGAATGAATGGTAGAGAAAACCGAGTTACATCTTTGTACAGTTTGAGGAAATGATGACCTAACATGTTTTCCTAACTAACAAGACTCACATTCTAAGACTCTAAGATTCTTAAGACTAGGGACCATCATTTTCAGTTTTGGGTTTTGAAGTTGCAAAACAGGACACAGGAAACAGGAAAGTTGGATTCTAAGTAATAAAGTCCTCGTGATTCACGTCCTTCTCCAATCAATCGACCCATCCCATGTTCCTGAATAACAAAAGATTTCGCAGTAAAGGTTATTGAGCAATTTAATGAGTGAGTTAACTGACTTAATGAGATTAGATTATATGGATACTGAGAAACAAATAATACAAAATTCAATTTCAATAAGGGAGATAATGAAACTTGACCACTTCCTTGAGACGCAACTTTGGAGCCATTAGCTACAGTAACAAGGTGAGGAATTTTTGAAAAAGAAATGGATGAGAAAGAAGACTTATTACCAGAGATATGATTAGAGGCACCTGAGTCAAGTATCCAAGGACTGAGACCTATGAAGCACGGACACTCCAATCCTTTGTCGTGTCCAGTGTCCGTCACGCGTCCGTGTCAGTGTCCGACACCGACACGACACCCGTATTACGTTCTATATTTTGGACATTATAGTGTCCACGTGTCTGTGTCCATATCGTGTCCGGTGTCCGTGTCCGTGTCGGTGCTTCATAGACTGAGACTTTCAATGGATTGAGAAATACATGTTGTTGAAAAACCTGGTACAAATGAAGATTGTACTTGGTTGCTGGACTTCTTAGATTTGAGCTTCAAATACTCCTGATATTCTTCATCAGAGAACCTAGACTCCGATTTCTCTAACTTAGACACTTGTGCTACTTTGTCAGGAAAGCCATGCAATGAATAACAGTTTTCCTGAGTGTGACTCATCCTCTTGCAATAGGTGCAATGAGGACGTCCACCCCTTCCATTGTGGCCTCCTCTGTTGTTGCGGCCTCCTCCTCTCCTACGAGGTGCAATCATGGCTAAAGTTTCCATAGCATCAGTAAGATTTTCATCCTTCAATGCATGAGGCATACGAAGAAGTCTAGTGATGAGGGAATCCATTGATGGAACTTGATCTCCAGCAAGAACTTGATCACGCACATGATCAAAGTCTGAGTGTAGACTCCTCCAGATGAGAACCATATAAAACTTGTCCAGTTTCCTATTCACCTCTTCCAATGAATTAGCCACAAGGAACCTTTTCAACTCTTCCACTGCAGCACGAGCCTTACCTACATGTGCAATCATGTCATGGCTGGTTTGCTTGAGGGTTGTAACCTTCATGATTGCATCGAACAAGCTCTGAATATCATTGACAAAGATCACTTGGGCCTTCTCTCACTTTCTCATCACATTAATTGCTTTTGAATGGCATATATATAGGGTACAAAGAGAAGAGAGAGACAGCTTACACACACTGACCTAACCCTACTGTCTCCTCTGAAAAATAAGCTAGCTAAGAAACAATACATAAAATAAAGCAAATATTCAACAAAATTAATTGGATTTTTTGTGTTTTGCTATATACTGATTCTCAGGAAGGGTCTTACTTTACCACGAGGAAGGGAGGCACCAAGTACCACAGTACGTGCTTCATTTACAGGTAGTGACTTACTTTTATGCTAGAACTTGTCCTTTTTGTTTTGAAATAGACAAATATAGTAACTTATGTTTTTTACTTTATTTGCAAGCAGATGTTTCACCTAGTGTGTCCTTGGAGGAAAAACAACTACCCAAAGGAGAAACTTGGTCTGTTCACAAATTTGGTGGAACTTGTGTGGGAACCTCTCAAAGAATAAAAAATGTTGCTGACATAATTCTTAAGGATGATTCGGAGAGGAAATTGGTGGTTGTCTCTGCAATGTCAAAGGTGACAGATATGATGTATGACCTTATCCACAAGGCTCAATCACGCGATGAGTCTTATATAGCTGCATTGGATGCTGTTTTGGAGAAGCACAGTGCAACTGCACATGACATACTTGATGGAGATAATCTTGCTAGTTTCTTGTCTAAATTGCATCATGATATTAGTAACCTAAAGGCAATGCTTCGTGCAATATACATAGGTTATAAGCTCATCAACAATCTCTTTCTCTTTGATACTCTGTTCTGTTTTCTCTTGTTCAGTTATATCTATTTCTTTTATAAATCCTCATTTGAACCTAGAATGTTATCTTCAAGTTGTCCTTGTTTATTATAAGTTGACATTTATGGCTTTCACTTTCTGGTGTTGTTTTCACATTGTAATGGTATTGATGTTGATGCATATTGCATTAGCTATGTCTTGGTTGCTATTTTACAGTATTGATCATTGCTTATGTCTTGGACACTATTGTATGACAATAATAATAATATATGGTACTTTTTGGTCATTAATGTCACATGACAGATCAGATGTATTTCATGGAAGATACTATTAGTCACATGATCTGTACTTCTGTAGTATACATGTAATTGATCATATGACCTGTAGTATACATGTAATTGATCATATGACCTGTAGTATACATGCAACTGGTTAGATGACCTGTAGTACACATGCAATTGGTCACATGACCTGTATTATGCATGTTTCTTCATGTGTCAAAAATCAAAGTATGTATAAATGTTCACCAGCTTTGACTTTATTTTGTTAGGGATTCAACATAGATCTTAACAGAAACTAGTCACTGCACTATGCATCCTCATTCAATTGAGATCTTTACACCAATCAAGTTTTATTTGGTTGGTGAACAAGAGATATACAAGGGAGATAAGGAGTGAAAATAGAAAAGTGAAATTTGCTGACCATGTTGTTTCCTTGGAACCATTTGTCAGGGTTGGAACACAAGTTTGAAATGGGGGCAGAGAGGAGGTGGCAGCTGAATGTGTTTCTTGAGTGAATTTCTAGAGTTCAAGATAACCCTTAGATTACCACCATGGTGCTTTTTTGTCCTGCATGCGGTGGTAGTATAAGACCTAAAGTGACTTGCAAAAAGGATGGGTGTAAGAATTACTTGAAGAATTAGAGTTGAACCTGTGTTCTTATCAGGCATTAGATGATTCAATAAGATATTAGCTTCATTAAACTTCATTTATAGTAGGATTTACGATAAGAACATCCCTTGTATCCATATATTTGCAATCAGTCCCGTTCTGTAGAATCATGGAAAGAGTTTAATCCTAAACTTAAGCTTTGAAGACAAACTTTGGAATAAAATGGTTTTCACTTGAGTAGGAGCAGAAAGGAATATATATGCATTGCAATTTTTGCAAGAAACAAAAGGAAAATGATTTAGAAGTGATAATTGTAGAAAATATCTTACCACACATTTCTAAGTTTAAGCATATAGGATCAATATTACAAAATGATGAGGAAGTTAATGAACAAGTCACACGCAAGATATAAGCTGGGTGGTTAAGATAGAGAAAGGCTTCTGTTGTAGACCGCCTTGGCATAAATCCAAATTAAGTCAAACAATTCCAGTCGCTTCTCTTAATCTATGCTCAATCACCTTTTCCCATAATTTCATAGTGTGATCTCTGTAAACTCCTTTTCCACAAACAAGTGATATTTAGTTTTCTATAGATATTATTGCTTAAAATGAATTTGAGTTAAGGAATTGCATTTTAAGCCTGACTAACATTCTTAATATCTTGCAGCTGGTCATGCAACAGAGTCCTTTACAGATTTTGTTGTGGGACATGGAGAATTATGGTCTGCTCAGATGTTGTCTCTAGTTATTACGAAGGTATGCTGTTTTATTTAGAAAGATATGTTTTTCCCCCCTTTATCTGAATTTAGCTCATTGCATCATGCTTCTGTTCCGGTTCTACAGAATGGGGCTGATTGCAAATGGATGGATACAAGGGATGTCCTTATCGTAAATCCTACTGGTTCTAATCAAGTTGATCCTGACTATTTGGAATCTGAGCAAAGACTTGAAAAATGGTACTCTTTGAATCCATGTAAGGTAATCATTGCTACTGGATTCATTGCAAGCACACCTCAAAACATTCCTACCACACTGAAGAGAGATGGAAGTGACTTCTCAGCAGCAATTATGGGTGCTCTATTTAAGGCTCGTCAGGTCACAATTTGGACAGATGTTGATGGTGTGTATAGTGCAGATCCTAGAAAAGGTTTGTTATGCTTCGTACTCTGAGTTAAACAATGAGTGGACTGGATCATGAGAATTGGTTTTTAGTAACCAGATGGAGTTCCAGCTCTGACATATTGATGATGCTTTTTGTCTTGCGTTTGACTGCCATAACATGAAGTTTTGATTAAATATAAACAATTATATCTTCTGCAGTTAGTGAGGCTGTGATTTTGAAGACACTGTCTTATCAAGAGGCATGGGAAATGGTGAGTTAGATGCTGGAAAGCCTCAATGCTCCTTCTGCTTGTAAAAACTAAGGAGATTAACTTCCAAATTGTCTGTTGTACAGTCTTATTTTGGTGCAAATGTCTTGCATCCCCGCACAATTATTCCTGTGATGCGATATGGCATACCCATTATGATAAGGAACATTTTCAACCTTTCTGCTCCTGGAACAAAGATCTGCCATCCTTCTGTTAACGATCATGAAGATAGGCAGAACTTGCAAAATTTTGTCAAAGGATTTGCAACCATAGACAACTTGGCACTTGTAAACGTTGAGGGGTGAGTCATGAATTGCAGTTGTGTTACATGATGAATAGTTGGCATTTTTTGCTGCATGAGGATTTCTATTTAATTTAAGGTTTTCTTTAACCAATATTAATTGTCCAAGTTGTAGATTCCAATGAATTTTTCTCTGATGCTTTTTTGCAGAACTGGAATGGCTGGTGTTCCAGGTACTGCCAGTGCTATTTTTGGTGCAGTAAAAGATGTTGGAGCTAATGTTATCATGATATCTCAGGTGCACTTATAACTTTTTTCAATTTTTCTAGTTGTTCACGTTGATATATACATCATTATTCAGTAACAGTATTTGTGTAGGCTAGTAGTGAGCATTCTGTATGCTTTGCTGTGCCCGAGAAAGAAGTAAAAGCAGTTGCTGAGACATTGCAATCTAGATTTCGTCAAGCTTTGGATAATGGGCGTCTTTCTCAGGTGCTAAATCCAATTCTTCTAAAACCTAATGCATGTTTCTGTTCAATTGTTAAGACTTGATTCACTTGAGTGATATCAGACTGAAGATTTATCATTCTACATTTTGTGGATTTTAAAACTGGATGAAACATTTGAGTGCCATGCATGGTTTTAAATTGCAGTTGTGACGTGGTTGTCATGACTCAACTTTTATGTTACGGCTGCAATTGTGGTTGCAGACCGCAATTTAAAACCATGTTGATGTGCTCTTAATTTTTTTAAGAGGTGTTGTATTATCTTTTCTATGTAATTTGTCTTCATTGTGTAAGTGTTTTAATTTTCATCTTAGTATTAATTAACAATAAGGGCATATTAGGGTTAGAATAAATATGCAAGCTACAGTCCACTTATTATGATCTAGAACAGTGGAAGCAAACATCAGTGATGCAGATATCAACAGTTGGGACTAAGACTATTATTTTTTACACTAGATTAATATAAAAACAAGGATTACTATAAAATGTCAAGCACAAGGATCCATTGGGAACTTCTTTAAAGTGCCAAAGATGAAGGCTGAAGGACATCAAACAACACTAAGGCTTGAGCCTTGAGTCTTCCTGGAACAATTGTGCATTATGCCTGTAGAAGTCATGGTTGAATTGCATTGAGTTATCTTTGCCCGCTTATCACAAAAAGTTTGGGTGTTACCTTTCAATTTGTTCACCAATTGTTGTATTTGTTGCTTGGATGTAAGGATGTTCATAATATAATTCAATAAAATACTAACTAGGGATATGCTACTTTTTTGCTCTGAAAATGTGGCAATAACGTATTTGATAATCAAAAGGAAATGCAATCTCTTGGAATATACTCATGTCCTCTTCCTCACAAGATAGTTGGATGTGAAAGTTGTGTTAAATGGAATGCTTCTTCTTCATCCTCTTTTTCCCCTTCAGTTTATGTGCATATTTCTTTTGTTTGTTAACTATCATGAAGTAGAAACTCGAGAACCAAGTAATTTCATTTCTTCTGTTTAAATTAGTAGAAACTTGAGAACCAAGTAATTTCATTTCTTCTGTTTAAATTAGTAGAAACTTGAGAACCAAGTAATTTCATTTCTTCTGTTTAAATTAGTATTTGTGACTGAATTGTGTTAAAATTTAAAGCTTGCTATTTAATTACCTTTATTGCATTCAAAAATGTTATGTATCATCTCTCAGGTTGCAGTCATTCCAAATTGTAGTATTCTGGCTGCTGTTGGCCAGAAAATGGCAAGCACTCCTGGTGTTAGTGCCTCCCTTTTCAATGCATTGGCTAAGGTTAGGAAATTATGTTTAAGATATTACTTGGGTTAGAAATTTTTGCATATTTTGTTATATCTTTTCGCTTGTTTTATGTTCAAGCTTGTTTTCATGAACAGGCCAATATAAATGTCCGTGCTATAGCGCAAGGTTGTTCTGAGTACAATATTACTGTTGTTGTTAAGCGAGAGGATTGTATAAAGGCTTTACGAGCTGTCCATTCCAGATTTTATCTCTCAAGAACCACCATAGCAATGGGCATTATTGGACCTGGATTAATTGGGAGCACACTACTTGACCAGCTAAGGGATCAGGTGCAGTTTCTGTAGACGATTTTGTATGCATAAATAGTTATTTTTGGTTTTACCTTGTTTATTTTTGGTGTGTATTTTGGCTTTTATTATCCTTGGTGTGAAATTAACTATTTTTTTCAAATTTAAAATTCCACTTCAAGGAAATAATGCCTATAATTGAAGAATAACGTTTATTTTAAATAGCAGGTAATTTTCTTTATGTTGAAGCTGCACCAGTTGTAACTGTTGTATGGATTAAAATACATTTTCAAAAGAATTTATTTGTTTGTCAATGTAAGTAAAAAAGGTGCCACCACATTGGAAGTGGGACATTCTAGTGTAGTGTTTATATACAAGACTTTGGGGTCTCCAACTTCAATGACTAGTTTTTGTTGTGTGGTTCTTCCAAGGTTCTTATCTAATTGATATCAGATATTTCTGCTGTGTTTCACAACTACAAATGAGAGGCATGTGTGGTGATGCTGGCATTGTAGTTTTTGCTAGGGACTAGTTAAAGGGTTAGTGCACAGCCTGCCCATGTGGGCATGGGGCTGCGAAGCAAGATGGAATGTTAGGATCCAATTGCAAGGTATGAGACTTGAATCTCACATTTGAAGTTTAGGATGTATAAGACTGTTAGCTCTCCAAACTACAATGACTCGCTTTTGTGGTGTAGATCTCCCAAGGTTCTTATCATTATACAAGATAGAGAAAATTCAGATGATTGCTTTCAAAACAAGTAATTGAAAGAAAAAGAATAAGAGAAATTGTAAACTAGGACTTAAATAGTAAAACACAGTTAAAATTGGCTTAACTGAAGTTTAGTTAGTCTTCTTAATAGCTCTAGACAGCTGAAATTCCTATTGTAAGCTTGCAGAACAAGGTAGCTCTAGTATTTAAACTCATCTTCCGTCAGATAGTAATAAGTGATTCATTAATCAATAACAGAAAATAGATTCAGACTCTCTCTATCTCTAGAATTCTATTAAATATTAATAGTTTTCTTATATGGGGTATTTACTTGTTATGCATCTCCAATTCTGACTTTTTTGACTGGGAGATATTTCTTCAGAGATTTGATCCCTGGCAAGCTTTTTACATTTCCGTGTTTAAATATGTTCCTGGTATACTATAGTGGGGTAACTTCATTTTATCATGTTAGCATACTAGAATTGAAATATGTGGCAAATTCCCATGACAATTCTTTTAATGCAGGCCTCAACCCTGAAAGAAGAATTCAACATTGATTTGCGTGTAATGGGCATACTTGGTTCAAAGTCAATGCTTCTTAGTGATGTGTAAGTTGAACCACTCTGACTGAAATATGTCTTTGAATGATAATTAAATTCCTTGCTTGTATAACTATAAGAGCCCTTTTATGTGAGAAAGCAGACTTCATTTTACACTTCACTCCTTTTACCTTTTTTGGAAAGCTTTATTGTTTATTATATATCATTTATGTATTGTTATTTGGATGAAAGAAGATTATTATATTTTTAAGTAAGCCATAGTAACATGATTAGGTCTCCTAGATAGAATGGACTCAAAATGTAGGCAATACCTGATTGCTTTTGGGGTGCCATGTTTCTTGATATGGATGATTTTTGAATTTCCTACTTTGGTTTGACAACTCTCTCTTGCTAACAATTATGAAGTTAATCTGTTGGCAAGAGGAGTTCATTGGTTAATACAGTGGTCATGAAGCTACATCAACAAAATTCATCCTATGATTTGTTGGTTATATGTGTATTCTTGAAGTTGGTTTTTGTTCAATCATTATATACTATTATTGCTCCTTGCAGGGGCATTGACTTAGCTAGATGGAGAGAACTTCGAGAGGAAAGAGGAGAAGTGGCTAATATGGAAAAATTTGTTCAACATGTACATGGAAATCATTTTATACCAAACACAGCATTAGTGGACTGCACAGCTGACTCTGTCATTGCTGGCTATTACTATGACTGGTTGCGCAAAGGAATACATGTAGTTACTCCAAATAAGAAGGCAAATTCAGGACCACTTGATCAGGTAAAGTAATCCTTATTGTTCTTTTGATGTATAACATGTTTGTGTTTGTTGTTGACTTATCTCGTGTAATGAATGCTGTAAGATATTTTTTCTGCAAGTACTCGGCTGAAAATGGAAATTCCCAGACATTAATTTGGATTAATTTATTTTCTAATTTTTTATTTGTTTTGTTTTTTTATAAATTAAAGAATAATTCATTTAAAGGAAAGGGGAATACACATCATCGCATTATCAATATTAGGGAGTTTGGATAGGAAGCTTTTACTCTTATTTCTATCATTTACTTCATACCTCCATCCACTGGCAGCTGTCTATTTTTTCCTCTTTTCTTCTTTAAAATCAAAATATCATCTTGTGAGTTTGTGTCATTTTTGCAGCTATCATATTTGCTAGTACCAGAGTAACTGTAATCTTATTGTCCAGCAGTTATATGGCTGTCACTAACGTGTAGTTAGCTGCGTCAGACTCAGCATAGTATTCAGTTAGGCTAAATTTCAAAGTGATAGGCTGGTTATTGAAGTGCAAGCTAAAGTTCACTATACAAGACTATGGAGCCAACAAAATTAATGATTCAATGCATCATTTCAGTTTTAAACAATTTTCTCAGTCTTTTCTCTGTTTCTCTCTCTAAACCCAGGTTCACTGGACTCAGTTGACTAGTGGCACAATTGTTCTAACAGGAATGATTTATAAGTATAAGCTTGTTACATTTAAATGTTAATGTCAACCAGTCTGCAACTTGTTCTCTTGTCATTGTCCATTTTATTTAGCAATTTGGAAATTTATTGCGTTTATACGTCTAGTGATGTTTCAGATTTCAGTTATTAACATCTACGATCAAATTTCATAACTGGAATGCTGAACAACAGTAGGCGTTGGCTTGGGTTCATGCTTTTCTGATAGAACAAGTACTTTGAACTTGAAGACATGTTTTAATAATATTTTTCATAATTTTGAAAGTGTTTTCTTTAAGCTTCAGCAGTTGTTGCTTCCTAGTACTCATGCTACTTATTTTGAGGAGCTTTTTCACATCTATGCTCTCTTTATCCAGTATTTGAAGTTAAGAGCTCTTCAAAGGCAATCCTATGCACATTACTTCTATGAAGCAACTGTTGGAGCTGGTCTTCCAATTGTTAGCACTTTACGTGGCCTCCTTGAAACTGGAGACAAAATACTGCAAATCGAAGGCATCTTTAGGTTTGCTTTGATGTGTTATTTCTCTTTTTTTGTCTGAATTTGTGGATTGACACTGTCAATTCTCAGATCTTGCATTCAGTCTCATTTGTCCACCCTCTTCCAATTTTCCCATTCTAAAGACAAAAAATTAGAATGTTATTTTGAGGATTATTAATGACTATATGGGGATTATTCATTAATCTCGATCATTCACCATGAGTATTGCCTCTGTCTCTGCAGTGGGACTTTGAGTTACATATTTAATAACTTCAAAGACGGCCGGGCTTTTAGTGAGGTAGTTTCTGAAGCAAAGGAAGCAGGTTATACTGAGCCAGATCCAAGAGATGATCTATCCGGAACAGATGTTGCCAGAAAGGTACAATTTATAATATGGTATATGTTTACTGAATTTTGTTGTCAAATGTTAATAAAGTTCCTTTATGCTGCAGACATAATTTGAATTTCGATTTCATTTAGGATTTATGAGTAGGCTGTAATTTAAATGATCTAAAAGACTATATCCAAATTAAATATTTATATGTTTGAGGCTGATTTGATCAAACATTTTGAAGCTTGAATTCCGTTGCAGGCTAGAATTTAAATTTGATATACATCTACCTATCCAGTTATCAAGTATTTCGATTCATGCTCAAATTTGATATTTTTAATTGTTGACATGCTGAAAGCATTTAATGATTTAAAAACACAAATCAAAAGTTGATAATATTATTAATATTCCTCTTTTGTGCCTATACACAATTGAAACATTATTAATATTATCAATAGTCCTCTTTGGTGCCAATACACAATTTTTGTTGAGCAAATGTCCTAATTTTAAATTTTAAATGTAGAAATAAATAAATATATTGGTAAGTATTTTTTTATTTATTGTGAAATACATATTTAGTTGACCCCACTCTAGAAAATGTTTGGTTGTTGTTGTAACTAATTGGAAGGCTTGCTTGTTTCTGCAACTAATTGGAACATGTAGGCTAATCACAATGTCGATCTTGGTTCATGTTAGCATTTTTATGCTTCATGTAATCTGATTTAAATTCAACATCCTGAAGCTGCTTTGGCTCTACAGGTGATAATTCTTGCTAGGGAGTCTGGTTTAAAGCTAGAACTGTCTAATATTCCAGTTGAAAGCCTTGTGCCAGAACCACTACGAGTAAGAACCAATTTATATTGATTATTCAGTTTTTAGTTTTAATATGTAGTATTTTGATTGACATAGATGTTTTGATGATTCTGTGCAGGCTTGTGCATCAGCTCAGGAGTTTATGCAAGAGCTACCAAAATTTGATCAGGAGTTCACAAAGAAACAAGAAGATGCTGAGAATGCTGGGGAAGTGAGTAAAGTCTAAGACAGTATTAATTCTATGTTAAAGTATCTAATAGAATAGTTCTACCAACAGCTTCATACATGCATAATTCATGCATGGAATATCTTAGGGTTTGTTTTGTTTCCATACGAATTTTTTTAAAAAAAAAACTGCTACTTTATTTTCATTTTATTTTATATTTTCAAAGATATGTACAGGTAATGTTGAAAAGGGGGCATTTTATAATTTTTAGTGATAACAGAAAAGGGAAAAAAAATTCCTTACAAATTAGGTACCCTTAGCTTGTTATATATTTATTTTAATTCTGCATAGTACATGACACAGAAACATATAGTACTTATTTGAGACACGGTAGGTGGGCCAGGAATTTTCTGATTAGACTGATGACATACCAAAACACCAAAGTTTTGCATATCAAATCTTCAATTGGTTGGTTAATGAAGACTCTCCGACCTGATGGAAGGATGCTTTTTATATATTTCAAGCAACCTAGATTTCCATATAGACCTTGATTTCAAGTAAAAGTATAGTATGGCATTTTGATTTATGTTGGGTTTGCGGTCTCCTGTTTGTGTCCTTGACGATATATATAAACGTCTATTTTTCATGATGACATCTCTCATATATGTATATTATGTCCATTAAAAATACGTATGCTTTTCATGTCCTCCGCATACAACTCTGAGATTGCTATATTTGCACTCTGAAGGTCTTGAGATACGTGGGAGTGGTGGACGTGACTAATGAAAAAGGAGTGGTAGAGCTGCGAAGATACAAGAAGGATCATCCGTTTGCACAATTGTCTGGGTCAGATAACATTATTGCATTTACAACACGAAGGTATAAGGATCAGCCTCTGATAGTTCGTGGGCCAGGAGCTGGTGCTCAAGTCACAGCTGGTGGAATATTTAGTGATATTTTACGACTTGCCTCATATCTTGGTGCTCCATCATAACGCATAATTTTCTGCATGTTTGGTTTCACATCCACCGCTCCGTAACACATTATCTGAAGTTGCTTTTATGTCCAAAACGTGAATTTTGATCGAAACGTATGATGTCCATGGATATCCAAAAACATGCAAATTTGTATCATCAATTTATTTATCTTGATTTTCTTCTTAGGTTATTTGCTGCTTATAACGTTGTAATGTAAGCTTGTTTCTCTTATCTTTTGTCTGGAAGAATAATAAGGGAATGGAACAGAACTCCATTTACCTTTTTTGAGTTATATTGTAAAGGAACGGAAGTAAATAGAATTATTATAATTTTCAACTTCACTAACTGCCTTTTTAATCTATGGTAAAAAAAAAAAAAGACTGATGATGATGTGCAAGTTTAATCTATAGTTGAGTATCGTATCCTCCTTTTGCACGTAGTAGATGCTTGCACTTCAATGTAAAAACAAAAGAGTAATTAGTTAATCATTTAATTATTAAAATAATATTTTAAAATAATTACTAAAATATAATTTACTAACTGTACTGTCTTTATAAATCTAAATTCTATCGCTAATCATTAATTATTAATAGTTTAATACTAAACTGAAAATATGCACAAGTTTGATATATTTTGTGCTTGGTTATTTAGATTAAGTGCAAATCATGGAAAGACCATTTTTATTCATGGAAGTTGAACTACTTTTTATTCTTTTACTTCCGTCACTCCATCAGTATTTAAAAAAAATAAAATTAACACCACATTATTTGATATTCTTGTTTCATATATTCATATTAGCACCTGATTCTTTGATATTCTTGTTTCATTTTTTTTTGTTGAGCATAATTGATGCAAGTCTGGTTAAATATGTGTTTCATTTTTTATTTAATGAGTTTCATTCCAAAATTAGTATAATCCACATAAACTTCAACTAATAAAACAAAGTTAGAAAAGAATTTTTTTTTAAGAGAAAAGTTAAAAAGAATATTAAAAAATGTAGCTACACTTTCTCCTATGATAATAATAGACTAAATTATAATTTTAATTTCCTTAATTTTGATCATGATTTTAGTTTTCACATTTAAAAAAATTCATAACTCGAATCAAATCCTCAATTTTATATATGTTTTATTTAATTTATTTTGGTCTAATTAAATTCTATATCTAATATATTATACGGTCAAATCAGTGTAGTTTTTTTTGTTTCTAATAGTTGACATTTGCTCTTCACAGTTTGAAATCGGTATCAAGTATCTATTTCATTTAAAAGCAATTGTTAGTTGCAATCAAGTAACGTTTTTAATCTTAAAAATGAACATTATATTCCATGAGTAACGAGTCTCTTTCCTCAAAGAAATATGCTGCATGTTCTCACCAAAGAATATGCTATGTTTATAGTATGACTCCAAACAAGAACTTAAATATTTTGTTGGCCAATTAAGCTCATTTCTACATATAACATCCGCTTATTATTCATTCAAACTGTATGGTCCTCACAGCAATTGGGGTCCTCACAAAATACTTGCCATCTGTCCATGTTAGGCTCCCAAATTTGTAATCTCCATGAAACTTTTGAGTTGACAGGAAACTGACACTAAAGTTAAGGATTCGTGCATCTGAATTGAAACTCAAAGTTTGAGGTTCAACTCTAACTTTTATGCCATATGGAACCTTCACTAGAGCTTTGTAGACTGCAGTAATATTTCCCACGTTTGTCACTGTTCTCATTACTGTTGCAACCCTCTTCAGGTTTGGAACTAATATGGAAGGAAGGTTGAGGTTCAGTGTTTGGTGTTTTCCTTTCTTACAACTTGTGGTGGTCTTGGTCACTTTGCTAATGGATGCACTACTGTGACCCATGGAACATAGGAATTGAACATAATCCTCAGTGGTGATATCATATATTAGTCCTGGATCCATTGCTTTGTTGGGGTCCACGTGTCCACCCCCAATATCAAACGGGTCTGCTGCCTTATGTGTGGAACCCTCTTCAGATATAAGGCTTCCATCAGTTCCAGTTTGAGATGCTACATTTTTTAGTGTAACAATTAATTAGATACATTGGATACAGACTATTATATGTAATAATGTAAATATGTAATTTTAATGTGTTGATTTAACGATTTCTACTGACTCACCTGTTGTAACCAAAGCTGATCTTATGGCTGCAGGTGACCAAGTTGGGTGTTTGGATTTGATGAGAGCTGCTATTCCTGCCACATGGGGACATGACATTGAAGTTCCAGATAGGAATGCAAATCCACTACTCCTTGTAGTGCCCTTTGGTGGAAATGCAGCCAAAATGTCCACACCTGGTGCAGCTATGTCAGGCTACCTCCATGAATCATCCCCCAAAGTAGAAGTTAATGATGACATCATATAATTAAAAGCGGAGTAAGAGCAATAAATATTTATTGTAAGTTGCTGACTACAATTTATAGATCATGGCACACTAGATAAACATTTTTTAAGCACGCTCAAATCAAATTTGCCTTTGTTGTTATAATAAAGTTTGAACTATATTTAATTGCTTTTGTCAGGAAAAAAGTGTGGTCTGATTGAATAAAACCAAAATCATGTCTGCAAATGAGGTCCAGATATACCTTTAGCACTGTTGGAGACATGCTACTGGGTCCTCTAGATGAGAAAGATGCAACTCGTGGTGATGTCCATTTTCCAATAACAGTCTTTGGAAAACTTAGGCTTGCTGTCGGAAACCTTCCACATAAGCATAATATTAATTTTAACTCAAATGAACATTTCATAAGCCAATGTTGTCAATCTAAGTATATTAGATCACCTTGATCTTCTAATATAGGTTAGTGTTTGTGTCCCCACTTCATAATCTACCTTGATACATGGAAATGAACCACATTGATTGAGTCCATCTTCATGATATTGTGCATATACTAGTCCAACTCCTCCAGCTTCCTTCACTGTAAGTGATGCAGAAACAATGTCCTGTTGATCTGATACTGAAAAGCATAGAACAATTTTGCCTGCTGCCATTGTTGCATTTAGACTTCCAGATTGACAATCCTTGCTTGAAAGGAAGACACGAACAGTAGATATAAAATGTACAGGAATTTGATATAAAAGAATAGTAAAAATGAAGAAAAAGAGGTCTCACGCCAAATTATCTGATGGGTCTACAGCTATGCGTTCAGAATATGTGAGCCCAACAGATCCAAGATTATGTTTTCCCATATCAATGGACTGTCCCTATATAACAACAATCACTGGTTTAAATATGTATCTAATTCTCATAAATATGACTTCAGGTGGTTTTAATCCTATAAAAGTGAGTTTAATTTTTATGCACGTAAAAATTTGTATTGTCAACCAATCAAAAATTGATTTTGATATGATTTTTGTAAAAATCAACAAACTTAACATACATAATATTTTGCGATTGAATGACAATAATTTTTACATTATCAATGCATTGACAAAGACTATTAGAAATGGTCTTTGACATTGTTAAGGAGGTTTAAGATCACATGACTTTTTGCATGCCACATCACCACTTAATAATAACAGGAAAATTTTGAAGAGATTTAATTAAAAATTTACAAGAACCAAAATCAGTGGAAATTATTGTTGAAGAATCAAAACCATGTAAAGTCGTATTTTTAAACATATACATATATAACACATTTAAGATATAGTTGGCATATTTGACCAGCTTGATTCAAAAATAGTTGTAGCATACCCACACAGTGCGGTTATTTCCAAGGGTGATGGCTGCTGGAAAGGCCCTATCTATGGTGGTAGCTCCAACTGTGATGATCCATGGTGCAGTATTTGTAACGGTTTGAGAGACAGGACCAGAATTTCCGGCAGAGCAAACGACTGTGATCCCCTTAGAAGTTGCATGAAAAGAACCAATTGCTAATGAATCACGTTGATCAACATAGGAGAACAGAGGAATGGCAAAGCCAAGAGAAACAGTTAAGACATCAACTCCATCATGTATAGCCTTGTCAAAAGCTTTGAGGATATCAGCATCAGTGCAATCTCCAATTGGAAAGTCCCAACAAGCCTTGTAGATAGCTAAGTGTGCCAAGGGTGCTCCTCCTCTGGCTAAACCAGAAGCAAGTCCCCTATAATTTGCATTTCCTACAAAGTAACCTGCTGCTGTGGAAGCTGTGTGAGTGCCATGGCCAATGGCATCTCTTGCCGAGAGATATTCATCAGAGTTGTTTCCTTGGAGGAGTTTCTTAGTCTGATCACTTATTCCTTTCATGAACCATCTAGCACCTATTATCTTCTTGTTGCAATTGGTGGAGTTGAAGTGCTTTCCCCCTTGACAAATTCCTTTCCACCTTGATGGGATTTGTCCCATTGCTTCATCATTGAAACTTGGTGACTCTGGCCAAATGCCTTCAAGAAATCATATTTGTCATTGGTTACATTGCCACTTTCCAATGCCTGCTTAGATATTTTTGTTAAAAGGATAATTAACTACTAGTACTACCTGTGTCTATGACACCTATGATGGTTCCTTCACCTAAGTTGCTGTCAGAGAAAGCAATTTTTGAAGTGGAATGATGGACCCCCATAAAGTCCCAGCTTCTGGTAGTATGAAGTTTATGAATGCCATTTGGAATGACAGACACTACACCAGGAAACTCTGCATTACATGGTATATAATATAACTTTTAAAATGTTCTAAAATGGGTTAAGTAACAAGCCTAATTAATGCAAGGATCATTTGTACTTGCTATTGCTTCTGCTTGATATTTTGTCAATCTTGCAGCAAACCCTGAAAAACCATGCTTATAGCTGTAAAGAATTGAATTCTTTGCAGCTTCTTTGCTTCAGAACAAAAAGAAAACACTTAACAGTTATTTTTTTTCCTTGACTCTTATTAAAGTAATACAATATCAGCTCCATTAGAAAATGAGTATGTGAGGGACACAAGCCATACCTTCCTAGGAGTGATGATAACATTTTGTGGTGATACATTTTAGTAGTTTGTGGATTTTGATATATCTTATCTCCCATGTATACAATGTGCACCTAGAAGCATTTATTTAATAATTGATTGGGATCAATGACATGTATTTACATGTATACTAAAGCAGAACTAGAAACTTAAGTTGCACTCACAGAGCTTGCTTCAGCAGAGTTGACCAGAGAGTCTTGCAGTAAGAGAAGAGCAGAAGCAATAAGCAATTGGGCCTTTCTTGCCCATCTCCAGTTTCTTGAATTAGTATCCATTATCAGATTAACTGATAGGAGGAGAGCTTCAAAGGCTTTCCAAATGCATAAAAACATACGAAGTATGTATGATGCATATAAAGTAACTTTTTGAAAATAAGAAAAGTTGGGAGTCCTTTCCTTTTGTGCAGTGCACTTTTTAATTTTTTGGCCCAATCGGATGAAAAGTATGCACAAATATCTTCATCATCAGCGAGTATTGGGGAGGAATATATGCCAGTTAGTATACCGCTTTTATTTTTATGGCTAAAGTATTCTTTCTCTTGTCTTATTTTTGTTTGTTTCAATTTAGTCTCTTATGTTTAAAAAGTTTCACTTATGTCAGCTAAATATTTATGTTAGATCAAATTGGTTATTTCGTCAGTTTTGTTATACAAATTAATGATGTTAATTTTGGCCTATTTGCTAAATGTCCATATGATGTCTTACACGTCTGTCAAAAAAAAAAAAAAACTCCTAATCCGAGTTAGCACTCATTGAAGGAGACAAATCTCTCTCATTAGTACCTTTTTTTTCATAAGACTCAAATCAAAACCTTAAAAGAATCAAGCTAGAGTCCACTTGGAATAACAGGCATTGGTAGTATACTTCTTTAATTTGAGTAATTAAATTAAGCAATCAAAACAAAAACACACAAAAAAGAGTTAGACATTAATGCCAGAGATATTAATCACAGTTTGATCTGATTGCTTATACATCTCTAATCTTTTTGTTTGTAAAATTCAACTCTAATTATCAATGCTTTTTCGGGGTATACTGAAATGATGCAGATCATAAAGTTGTGTAGTAATGTAGTCCAAAACCCATCATCATCCCACGATTATTGAAACCTTTTCTTTTTCTAAACTTTGAGTCCCACCTTTTGCTTTTAAGTCATCAATGGGACTGGACTTGTAACCAGTCTTTTCTAATGCAAAAGGAAAAGGAAAAAAAAATGCAGTTTCTTGAGTGTTTTTAGTGTTGTCTTCCAATCAAAATTAGAATTTGACCTCTATAAACCGAAATTTGCATTAAATGTTAACATAAAACATGGAGATGAAACTCAAATTATGATTGAAAATTAATGTCAAAGACATCTAAGAAACTATATCTTAAGTTTTATACAAAGCAAACTTGCCGGAGAGAAAATTCTAAGCATAGCAAATAGCAAAAAATAGCTTGGGTAATCTCAAGAAAGTTGGCTGACTTGAATCCTGTCCATGTAAAATAATGATATATTAAATAATAAATAGAAATGAGGGCGAGCCCTGGTGCAGTGGTAAAGTTGTGCCTTTGTGACTTGTTGGTCATGGGTTCGAATCTGGAAAATGGGGTACGAAGTTTTTTTTTAAATAATAAATAGAAATACAGCTTAAAAAAATTTGAACCGTTGGATGAGGATTGCAGGGTGCTGCAGTTACTTTTGGACTGCAGAGATCTGGTCCCTATTTGGACCCCCCTCAAAAGAAAAATAAATAAAGTACACGAGTATGACAGTTTTTGAAATTTACGGTTGCAGTTTTGCATGATCTGTGAATGGATCGGCCTTTCATTTTCAACCAAAAAATTCAGAGGATAAATTTCATTCTTTTTCACTTTTCATCTTGTACATCTCCAAATGGTACATGAATAACATAATTCTTTATTATTTTCTATACCGAAATGCAATGCACTACATTTTCCTTGAAATTGGATTCCTTAGAATCAGATAGCAAATGCAAGAAGAATCTATGCCGTTTTTTTCCCACTTTAAAAAGTTAATAAAATACTATAAGCTTATAAAATTTGAGCCATTGGATGAATGCAGAGGCTGCAATCAAACTTTAAGTCATGTTTGCCTACACAGTTCAACTTTAAGTCAAATAAATGACTGTGGGAGTAAATTACAATATGCATCAAACTTTCATGTGACTTACGTAACATCAATCAACACCATTTCTTTGTTTTCTACTTTCTCTTAATTGGAGTAGCCCAAGCAATAATATATGTGTAAAAAATAAAGAGTTGCACGAGTAATATACTGGCTGCTTTGGAAATAGCTCCTCTTGGTGAAGAATAACACCTTTCTGAGCTCCACTTTCTCTTTACCTTTATCAATTTTCACCAATGTCATTTTCGCATAGTTTGGCTCATGCGGAATCTTTCCTTCCAATAATGGAATAGGTGATTTACAGCTGGATACAAAATTTTCCAATCCAACTAGTTACTAAAAGTTCTTGCAACAAATTCTCTAATGTATAATAACTTGATAACTACAACTTCAACAAAGAGTGTTTTTGGAAAGAGACGAGGAGAGTTTGTAGACAAGTTCGACCAAATATCGTTAGCATATATGATGTCATTTGATTCAATTAAAAACTAAAGATTAAAATTGTAATATATTATTTACCATGGAATTTATTGATTACTATATTTTTTATCTCTAAAGTTTTATAATATTGTGAATTTTTCTTTTTCAATTTTATTTTCACAATTTATTTCACGGATTCATCATATTTATTATCTTATATTTTATTTGTATTTATACAAAATTTATTTGTGATAATTATTTAAATTTATCTTCTCCTTCCTTAATAAAGTTGTTTTTATTTCTTCTCCTCAAAGTCAATAGACATTAATTATCTTATTTATGATGATTTATATTGGGCGTTTCACCCCTTTTTCGTTAAAAAAGAAGTAATTTAAGTGTATTGATGAGTTTCACCCCTTTGTAAAAAAAAAGTATTTAAATGTATTAGTGACACGTTTATGACTTATTGACATTTTCCTCTCTCCTCTCGGCTTCATCCAATCAGTATTTTTAAGAAACAAAGTAAATTTGCTATGGATTTGTTATATTTTTAATATATAAAAATTGAATAATTATGATTCCTCCTCTTACTTATTAAATAAAGAAAGTATTCGAATGTTTTTTTAAAATTTTAAAACATTAAATATCTTTATTTTTATTTAATATTTTTCATTAAGTATTAGAAAGATTTTCAAGACATTTGTATTTTAAAACTTGTCCTACAATTGCAGTGAAAAAACATGTCTTTTAAAAATTACTTTCCTACTCTTGTTTTGGATCTTATGATATTTTCATAAATAAAACATCTTTTTATCTCATACAACATGTAATTGATAAATGTTGATATTTTATGAACATTTTTTATAAAATAAATCTATTTTTGAAATTTTAAAAATATTTTTTCTTTTATTTTTAAATATTATACTGAAAACAAAGTTTAAAAATTATATTGAAAACAATTAACAAGACCTTACTCCCTTTTTCTTTCTCCTCTTAATTTTACCATACAGAGGTTTACTTCAACAAAGATGAAAAAGAGATGTTTCGAGCTAAAGATTAGGAAAGGCATAACTTCCTGTTTCAATTTAAAACAATTAAACACTCAAGAAATATTGTTTAACTTTGTCAGATGCCAAGAAAGAAATAATAATAGAACAAAAATATAGCTTTCTCCTAGTAAAATAAAATCATATCAACTATTCAAAAAAACCATATTTATCAAATCTATACAATTTCACTGTATTTATTTTTTTTAAGTGAGTAATTTATGTTTCTTTAACTTCAGTTTCATTGTTATAAAAATTGAATCGTTTATAAATGCAATCAATATTCTTCACACCAAACGTAAACGTAAAACATATTGTTTTACAATAATTCATTTATAAATAGCGCAACATAACATAGCCATACAATTCAAGAATCGAAGCTTGTATTTACATTTTCTGCAATGGCTGGTTCAACCATCAAGATTCTTAGCATAGTTTTGTTCCTTGTACTCATTTCTCAAGGTAATGATTTCTTCTATTGTATGAAACATAATTTTTTTATAAATTGTTGTTAGTTTCTTCATTTACCATGATGTCAGGCTATAGTCAATGTTCTTTGAAAGATCTCACTGTAAATCAATTTCCAACAAGAAATAAAGTACAAGGAAAACAAGAATGGAGTGTAACTATCAACAATAAGTGTCCATGTGTTCAAAAGAATGTGATATTAAATTGTAAAGGATTTCAATCTGTTGAATCCATAAAACCTTCACTTTTGAAGGTCTTACACAATATTTGTCTTGTTAATAGTGGTCAAGCCATCTATGGAATTCCTATCAAATTCAGATATGCTTCCGACCAACCATTTCCATTAAATCCCATTTCTTCAGAGATTTCTTGTTCTTAAATGTAGAGCCAAAGAAGTTTTCTCTTACAAACCTTTGATGCCATTTACTATAGCTTGATTTGTAGGCATAATAAATGCAGAATAAAAGATTGATTATTGCAATGTTGCATTTGTTTGTCAATTCCTTTTTGTCATTCTTTTAATTCTTGTCATTTTTTTTTTCACTTGTATTGATAGCTTTAGTTTGAAATCAATAATAAGGCCTCTCAAACAAAAATGAACTAAGTTCATTGGTCAAACAATTGAATCATTGCTCCTAAAAAGAAAAAGAAAAAATAACAATTGAATCATTGAAAATATATAAATTACGACCATTCTAAAATTAAAGGAAAATTTCAAAAGTTAAACTATTTTTTATTAGACTTAAATTTACTCATTGTAATTTATTAGATATTTTTTTTTAGTTTTTATATTCTTTTAAAAAATAGATTTAATTATTCATTTGTTCTTTATAATTTTACGTTTTGTACTCTCTACACTTTAAAAAGTAAATAAAGACTAAAAAAAATCACTTTCTAATTATAAAAATTAAAGAGATATAAATTATGAAAATATAAAAATCAAATCAATAATTTAACTTAAAAATAATTGCACCACTGACATGATTAATGGTTGCCCGTGGAATTCAGCTTTGGTTCAAAGACACGCGATGGAGCAGCTGAATTTTTTACCCATCATCGTACTATTCCTTCGTTGATATCATTAGCGGTTGTTAATATATATGAATTAACTTATGCTATGATAACCATACACTAAGCGGTGATATTAAAAGAGTCACAAACTCTATTTTATATGGTTGAAACAAGGAACATAGTCCACCCAATAATATTGCAATTGAAATTTGGGGGATCCATCGAACCTCCACTGATCACCCTAAGCACATGACATTCCACACTTGTTATGCTAACCTGGTGTTCACGTTCTTATAAAAACCAGCAGGCACAATAAAATAAAAGGTAACGAACTAATTATCTAACAATTGGAATTTTCTTTCTCTATGATTTTTTCTGGTCAATTCTCTTTCATATATAATTGAATCTCAATTATCATTACCAATTCAATTATTTTCAACTGCTCAATCTGCCCTATATTTTTGGCAATAGGTAAAAAACGCATCTAGAATGTGGTGGGCAACTTAACATGGATACGGCATACGTAACCACAATAAAGAAGACAGAAATCAGTAACACATAACATGTGCTTTGTTGCGAAAGTTATCCATCAACTGACTGAGCTTTGAATCACCATATGTGCGTTCACGTATTGTGTAGGCTCTCATCATTTGGAATTAAAATCAGCCCATCACGACCCAAATTTTAAGATTATATCCATTTTCAAAAAATTAAATTTATTCAGTATATCAATGCAATTATGTATTTTCTTTTTAAAAAATCTCTTTATGTCTCTTTCTGTCGCCACCAATTAGATGGTTCAAATGGTGCTTCCTCCTCCCCGAAAGGTAAGGTAAGAAGGCTTGATTTCTCTCCTTCCAAAATGGAGGTATAGAACCTTAGCTAGACTTTACCAACAATGTTAAGGATTTAAATTTTGTAATACTATTTACATAAAGACTATCTAAGCACCTCATCCAACTCAATTGCTTAAACAATTTTGTAGATTTCGTTTCTTATATCGTACGAAGTGTGTTTTTTTAAGTTTCCTAACTGCACATCATAAATTCCGGGCAGGTGGTCTCATTATTCATTTGACCAGCGAACATATTGCTCCATTTGGTAAATCATTTTTTATTTGTAAGGTATCGAGTGGAAATGATTTATACACACACTAGACCTTATAGGTGGATGGAGTGTTGAAATACATGCATAACGGGTAAAGAAGAAAGATTATGGAACATCAAACATGCGATAAATATACTTCTGATTCAAAAGGGAAAAAAAAGAGAATATAATACAATTAATAAATGTATAGACTACAGTCCTTCTATTCCTAAAAAAATAGAAATAAAATAATCATCCTCACGATCAGGTACCCCAACCAATAACCATCCTTTAAAACCCATCCGTCGGCTTAAAAGAATCAATAAAGAACGCCAACCTCACACATCCATGTTTAGTTCAGATGAGTAGATTTTAAGAACACAAAAAAATGACATTTTGAGAATAATAAATAATTACAAAGAAATTGGTGATGCTAATAGATCAAACCAGCTTTACCACATCTGATTTTCTTGGGTATTCTCAAGCAAACCTTCCACTATCATATGGACTAAGATGTCCTTGGATGGTTGTCTCGTTTATCAATTTGGCTACCGGCAATCCATTGAATCAAAGGTGTCTGCAAATCCAACAGGTTTACAGGGGATGCTTGATTGGGTTTGTGAGATGGAAATGTCATTAAATATTGAGGAAGTGCCTTCATTGGCTTGCCACCTTCGTAGAGCTTGAGGAAGGCTCATTTGCAGGTCACCACCAGAGCCGTCCTCTTCTTCGTCGTGGCTAGAAGGTTTCCATTGCTCCACAAGAGGAACCAAGACGTTCACTGCATGGCCCATATCCGGCCTTTGGTATGGTTCACGAGCAGTGCAATGGCCTGCCAGCTCAGCCACTTTATATATGCTCTCCATGGTTTCCTCGTCAGGATTGAGAGTTTGATCAATTGCCTTTGGAATGTTTTCCTTGTTAATGAGTACCCTACGGAACCATGTAACCAAGTGAGACCTTTCATCTGGCACAGTATCATCCAATGCCTTTCTACCGGTGATAAGTTCCATCAAAACTATTCCAAATGCATAAATATCCACTTTGGTTGTCACTCTTCCAGTAGCTGGCAAGAAACAGAGTAGCATTAAATATAATCAAACGAATAGAATAGACTGGCACTAATAAAATGCATCTAATCACATTCAATGCAACATTTTAGGAAGTTTTATGCTTGCAAAAGTCTTGATGCTAAATGGATCAAAACAACAGCGCTCAAAATTAACTAGTTTTAACAAAAAATGTGTCAATGCACCGAGCCACCAAGGAAATGGGATGGAAGGATAAATTCCACAGCAGTGATTAGTTGCGACAGAGAACAACCACCTAAGCTCATGACAATATACAGCAATCCAAGATTTGATGCAAACCATAGCATTCATCACATCATAAAGGATAATTGGGAGTCAGACTCTGTAAACTGTCTATAATGGCTCAACATATCTTGAGGCATCGACCACCAAGAACTATGCAGAAAACCCCTACCCAAATGGAAAAAACACGAGAAACAGGCAAAATATAACATTGCAAAGAATAGCCACAAAGAGTTCTGAAGTAGCCATGTATCTAGGGATGGGGTATCAATTACTTTCCCTTTCAACTTTTTTTTTTTTTTGTATGTGTGTGGTTACTGAGGACGAGCCCTGGTGCAGCGGTAAAGTTGTGCCTTGGTGACTTGTTGGTCATGGGTTCGAATCCGGAAACAGCCTCTTTGCATATGCAAGGGTAAGGCTGCGTACAATATCCATCCCCCATACCTTCGCATAGCGAAGAGCCTCTGGACAATGGGGTACGAAGTTTTTTTATGTGTGTGGTTACTCTATTGAACTACTTAAATTTGCTGGACACCAAAGCATGATATTGAAGTAGTAACCTACAACTATAACCACCAAATAAGTAAAATATGAATTTCACAATTAAGGTACAATTGTACAGAACTAAAATCAAAGGCTTTCTATACCTGCATACTCAGGTGCAAGATATCCAAATGTTCCAGCCAACCGTGTCTCAACAGAATACTTCCCATCTGGTGCATTTTTAACCAAACCAAAATCAGCAACCTTTGCTCTCATGTCATCACCTAGTAGTATGTTTGAGGGTTTTAAGTCTCTATGAATGAAGCTTTGCTGAGCTAAACTGTGCAAGTATTCCACCCCCCGCGCTACATCCAAAGCTATTACTACCCTTTGTTTCCAAGTCAAAGGAACATAGCCTTGCTCCTGCCATTCAAACAGGTGCTGTGTTAACGTACCTTGAGGCATATACTCATAGACCAAAAGCCTTTCAATGCCATTGATGCAATACCCTAAAAGAGCAACCAAATGTCTATGCCTAACTTTACTAAGAACTGCAATCTCTGCTTCGAACTCTTTCAGTCCTTTGTTACCCATTGCAACAGATTCCATCCTCTTGACAGCAATTTTTGTTCCATCATGCAACTGCCCCTTATAAACTACTCCAAACCCTCCCCTGCCTAAAATGTTCTCCTCGCTGAAATTATTCGTCACTTGTTGAAGAACTTGGATCGAAAACGTTGGACCATCTAAAGCCTGAAGGTCACTGCGATCACCACTGCTCTGGCTTTGCAACTCACTGGGAACACCACCATATCCATTAGAAACATGGGCAGCATCAGGTTTAAAAATTCCTTTCCCATTTTCACGACCATTAACCCTACTGAACTTCCCCTGCCGCCTGTTGACAAAACACTTCCAAGACACAAACAACACCACTGCAATAAAAAACAACACAATAACAACTATACCAGCAATCCAACCCGGCGACAACAAAGAACTACCCTTTGCGGATTCACTGCCACTTCCACCAGTCGAAGACCCTGAAGGAGTAGTTCCATTTGGTCCACCTCCAGGACTAAGAGCTTTCCCAAGCAAAGCATTTCCCGCAGTCACCAACTTCACCTTTGGCGGGAACTTGGGAACCAATCCAGAGAGGTTGTTATCAGACACATCAAGAGTCTGAAGCTGAGACAAAGTAGTCAAACTCTCAGGTATAGAACCAGTCAAATTATTCCCATTGAGAAACAAGCTCCTCAAGTCAGTCAAATTGGCAAATGCAGGGGAGATGGTACCCTGCAAACCCTGTTTCTCGAAATTGACAGTGATAATCTTCCCGGCAGCACACACAACATAGTTCCAACCATCACAAGGATCATTCCCTTTCCACGATTCCGCCAACCGAATCGGATAACCGAACGCCTCGGCAATCCGCAGCAAAACCATCACCCTGGGATCACAATTCCCAGGAGTGTCAAGACAAAAGCTATTAATCCCATCGAGAGTAAAATTCACACCTTTCCCAAACACGGGCACGGGCCCCTGAAGCTCATTGTTATCCAGAGAAACTTTCTTCAAACTCGGAAGACTCGTCAAGGAAGCGGGAACCACACCAGTTAACTGGTTATCCCTAAGCTGCAAGTCAGACAAAGCCTTGCATTGCGACAAATCCGGTAAGGAACCAGTGAACTGATTCTTATTGAGCCAGGCCTGCTTTAATGCTGTCATGTTGGAGAGGACCTGGAGGGTACCGGACAAGCCGGCGGCCTGGTTGTTGAGCCAGAGGGTTGCGATATTGTCGGCGACGGCGAAAGAGGCGGGTAAATTACCGGTGAGGTTGTTGTAAGAGAGGCGAAGGTGTTGAAGAGAGGTGAATTTGTCGAAAATGTCTGGTAAGGGACCGGTGAGGGTTACGGTGGCGAGGTCGAGGTCGATTAGGTTAACGGAGGAAGTGAGGTCGGTGGGGAAGGACCAGGGTTGGAGGGTAGGGTTGGAGCCGAGGCTGAGGGTTTGGAGGGAGGTTAGGGAGGAGAAGGCGGAGGGGGGCACGGAGGTGAAGTTGTTGCGGTTTAAGTACGCGGTTTGGAGGAATGAGAGGTTGGAGAGGGAAGGGAGGGTGCCGGAGAGAGAATTGTCTTGGAGAGAGAGAGTGCGGAGTTGAGAGAGGGAATTGAGATCCGAGGGGAGTGTTCCGGTGAGGGACTGCGAAGCGAGGCTTATGCTGGTCACGTGCCTCGAAGAATCGCATTGGATTCCCTTCCATTGGCAGAATGGGGTTGTTTGAGACCAGCCGGAGGGCGGTGGAGTGAGGGATATGAGAAAATTCGACATCACCGCCGCGTCATCGCCGGTTACTGCGGTGATCGCGATCGCGAAGAGAAGGGAGAGAGAAAGTAGGGTTTTGGGGAGAGACATTAGGGTTGGGAGAAGCGTGTGGGTGAGAGAGAGGCTAAAATGTTAATGCTGTGATGGAGAAGAGAGGGAAGAAGGGGTTGTAGACTTGTAGTAATAGCAAGCACTAAGCAGTAGTAAGAGATGGATTCTTTGGTTCTTTTTTGCTGAGAAGACGCTGTGTGTCTTACTTTGAAATCTACTTTAACCAATTTAAAATCTATATTATATACACACAAACACAATAGAATGTTTTTGACATGTGTCAACTTGTGAGCAATCCATCCAAAAATGACCTTTTTTATTATTTACTATTTGAGGAACTACAACACTAACCCAGAGGCAAAGGCAAAACAGCATAGAGGAAAATCAAACCCAACCCAAAGGCAAAACTACATAGACGAAGAACGTGCAGGGGAGATAGAGATCAGCGAGAGCATGCTACATGTGAGCATAGTTTTCACCCAAATAGAAAAATGCAGTGATGACAAAATTGCAACAAGGGTTCCTCTGCCCTTTATGTTTAAATGAGGCTGAGTCAAATGCTCATTTGTTCTTTATTTGCAGGAAATCTCTCTAAGTTTGGGCTCACATTCGTGATTTAGCTCCTTTCCACAGGCGTTTCACTTATTACTGACTCTTCAATTAGGGGCAGATCCATATCAGGTGTTCAAGGTACGTCTGGCTATAACAATTACAGTCTACTGCATCTGGCTGTCTAGAAACAAACTGATTTTTGAAGATTATCAATTTTCTGTAATAGAGATTATTAGTAAGATTAAGTTTCTTATGTATAGACAAGTATACCTGTTGCATTTGTTTTAGCATCTTGATATAGACCTTCTTGTATTAGGGAGGCTTTTGATTTTCTCTAACGACGGGTATGTCCCGTTTATTGTTGTATCATTTTGGGTTTAATATAATTTACATTTTTCCCAAAAAAAAAGAAAAATACAGTGATAACAATCTTAATAGGGGTTTGACCGCACTTACAAGGGTAAGTTTGTAGTTGTTATGTTATTTTGAAGTTCAAATAAATTAGGTTTAGGGATTTCACATCTATTCCCTTCCCTCTCAAACCCTAATTTGATTCCACTTATGAACAAATTTTGAATTTCAAATGTGATTTTTGATGGAGGGATAGGGTAACATATTTTGAACCCTATAAATAGATTCACAATTTTAGTGTGAAGTGCACAAATGTTGAGATCGATGCTACTAGAGAAAACTGTAAAATATGTGTTAGGATTGTTCGTTTGTGGTTGGTTCCTGATTTATAAAATAAAAAAACCACACTCTTTGGAGATGGTATTCGTAGATTCTCATGTGGGTGGTTTTCTTTAATATTACAAGTTTTTCTTCAATGCAATCTCATGCTCACAAAAGAAATTTTATTTTGCAAGGAGATAGAATCCATGCCACTATGAAGAGGGCATTGGTTTACAAATTTCAAAATGAAATCAATGAAGAACAGAGTGTACTCTATTCGGGGAATATGTTGATGAGTTGAATGTGTCCCTTGCTTTTGGAGAAGGTGCAAATTCTGTTGTCATAGTGCAGTTTGCCAAAATGAAGTCCTTCCAAAGTATGAGTTTTTGTCTTTGTAGATTAGAAATTGAAAAAAAAAATATTTGTTCATATTTTTAAGTTTATGTTTTCCTTTGTTGTTTTTCACCACACAAAATCCATATTTAGAATTGCAGCATGATATGAACAAAATTGATTTTTAATTCACAATGTCAGCAAGCCATGGAACTAACATAGAGGTACTCTAGGATGAGTTTGCATTTTAAAAAAAATATACATTGTAATATCATGTTCTAATCCAATGTTATTTTATAGGATGATTGTAAGTATGGATTCACCATCACAGGGCTACTCAGCTAACTGAGGCAACCAAAATGGATGCATCCGAGGAATTTTTGAAAGCCACATGAAGGAAAACTATAATGGAACTCAAGGATTGTAAAGAGGTATAAAAATTCATATTTTGGAATATAGGTTAAGTTAATATCTAAAAGTAACGGTGTAAGTGTAAGTATGTTTTAGTTAAGAAATTTATAAGGGACAAAATTTTGAATTAAAATTGAAAAATAAAAAAAGTAACAAATCAAACATTGATTTGCTCATGTTTGCACAGGTTTTATTTCTTCACATAGTTTTTTTCCATATTATTTTTCAATATAACGAAATAGGTGAAGTCATACTGTGTGCTTGGTACTATCAAGCACGTTTTGGAGGATGATACTTGATGGCATACAACTTGCTCATGCAGCAGAAAAGTATATGCAGATTCTAATATGTTCTTTTGCAACACGTGCAAAAACATACTACCAAGGTTGCTTTAAGGTATTTTTCAAACTATTTTTTTGCATTTGTATTTGTTTATTACTTCTAATCATTAAACATCTTACTTTTTCACATTCTTATATTTTATGTTTTTGAAGGTATAAAATTAAGGTGCGTGTAATAGATGAAACTAACTCGGCCACATTTGTCATTTTCGATCGGGATGGAACTATGCTATTTAACAAAACTTGTGTTGAGTTATTCGACATATCTCAGAAGGTTATTTGTTTATTTGTAAACTTTTCTGATTTGGTATTTGTTAACCAATGTGATATTCTTTTACTAAAAATGTAATAAAAACTATGTGATATTCATTGTATGTAGAGAGATGGTCCTGGGAGTATTCCTGTGGAGATAAGTGAGTTAGTGGAAAAGGAATTTTTATTCAAGGTTGAGTGGAAAGAGGTAACCAGTTCAAGATTTGAGCTAAGTTTTAGAGTGAAGAAAATGTGTTGGGATATGTCCATTATTGACCTCTTCAAGGAGTCTTCCAGCAAAGATGTGGTAAAAATTTGATTCTAATTTAACATAAAACTTTTTGTTAATTAGAAGCTTCATAGAATGAAAATAATTCTAATGAACTTTGAATATTTTGTGTTTTAGGTGGAATGTGAAGATCATGTCACTGTTATATCATCAATTTCCCCATAGGTTTCTTTTTTTTTTTTTTTGTACCATTTGATAGTGTTAAGTACTTTTATTTTATTTGGGCAATTAATCATTTTAAGTGTAATATTTAAGTACTATTCTATATGGATTTTATATTTTTCATATTTAAGTGCTCTAACAAATCACTACATCTTTTTTGGTTGGACTTGATGAACAAATTCTCTGGTGTTGGTCTTGAAATGGATTCTCAGTTGGATGAGAATGAGACACTTGATTTGTCCAAAGATTCTGATGATGCAACTCCATTGAAAAATACAAATGAAGTTGAAGGTCCAAAAGTAAATGCTTTGGTGAAGGATGTTGTGGGCTTTAACCGTCTTGAAGTGTCAAAACTATAAGTAAATAGATATCAGTAGTATGATGAATTTTATGTTAATATATCGAAAAAGTGCAATGTTTTATCAATATATTCATAATTTATATATTGGTATCAGTTTTTTAGTTTGATCAAATTTATCATAAAATAAATTACAAATTATAATCATAATATAATAAGTCTAAATCTTTCTTGTGCATGCACGGGTTAAGATACTAGTAATTATTATATGGCCGAAACACAAAACAGGCTGCGTGCTACAGAAGTTGCGGTTACTCGTCCTAGTCACCGTTATTGTACGATTAAATTATACCAAGTTTATTTTAAAAAACTGACTTTGTATCATAAAACAATAAAAAAAAAATGGTTTATAATGGTGAACTACTACAAATTTTCAAGATATTAATATTATGTTTTTTTATTGACTATATTTGATACTGATAATGTGAGGTTGATTGTTTTAAAATATTCATTATTAACCGGCAAAAATTTAATTTAATAATAACATCTTTCCTAAGTTGGTATATTAAAATGAATTAAAAAAAAATTAAGTGAACTTTTGATGCAAAAAGAGTCTCCTTTACTAACAGGTTTTATAATAACATCATGATCGGCCATACTGATGATAACACGTGTCATCCAACATTTAAATTTTTTGGATATCCTCACATGGTTGTTCTTGCAACTCAGTTATGCTCCTTGCGTCAACCTTGGCGTATGAACATCCAAATATCACCGTACTCAGCACAAAACACCAACAACAATGTCTTCGGTCCAACCGACCTATGTGTACTCAGCTCTATCATCCACGCATGGATTCAGAGCTTGCGAGACTTATGTACTGTATGACCTGTAAAGCTCAGCATGTACTCAGCTCATAGGGTCCCCATGTTCTTAGACAGTGACGATCCTTAACTACCGTCCACGAACTCGACCATCACGCATAGAGGAGCAATTTGCGAACGTGGCTCGAGCATGGCGTGACTCCAACGATATCGAACACATATATATATACCTAGAGGGGAGACCCCAGGTAATTATAGATACATAAACATCTCATAGCACCATTGACTTGTTCGAAGTTTCTTTTATAGCTACCTCTCCCTACTTTAACATAAAATATTAGAGATTCCATTGAGAAAAAGAAGACAATAGCTTGATCAAACCTCGTTGGAAATCAACAGGATCAGTTGACATAGATAAGAGAAGGGACACTTTTTGAAAAGATTATTGACAACATGCACATTAATATATATTGTCTTTGGCCTTTAAAAAAAATCCTATAGACATATCCAACATTAACTCATCTTGAAGATCAAAATATTAAAAAATTCAAGCTAATAACAGTAAATTAACAAACCCTACACGGAAGGGAACCCATAAATTAGCTCAACAAATGATGTATGAATTCTAAATGCAAAATTGAGTTGATTATTGTTGAATTAGTCTAGAACTTTTAGTTAGGTTTTAGGTACTAAGGAATTTTTAATTTTGTTCAACAACTTAGTAAATATGTATAGTGACTTAAGCACAAATTAAAAATAAACAACAACAACAAAAAAGATAAGAGATCATGAGATTAAAAAACTAGGCTACTTACTTACCCTATAAAAATCAAAAGTAAAACTGAAAAATTGGGCTAGTGTGCTCATGACATAAGCTCCTCAAGCAATGCAAGAAACATGAGCTCCGCCAATTGACTACATTGGGTGATGATTCTTTGCACCCCGATTTATCCGTAAAACATGGAGAATTATGTAAAAGTTCAAGAGACCCTTGACCTCACCCAAGTACATATATAAGCTCGTTGGGTGACATAAAACCCTTGCTCTATAGTTGACCCTTGTTGCGCAACACATGCTCATTCTCACCGCATAGTGGTCCCCAAATCAAAAAGTTGCCTTTCTCGTCCAATGTTAAGCTTGTGAGAACACGCAAAAGTCATGAATATTCAAGTGTAACCGTTTTTAAAATTATAAGGTTGACCTGATTATTGAGAAAGAAAAATTAATAGATGAAAGGAGAAGAAAAAAATCATAGACTTAAATTTATTTTACTAATATTTTAACAAAAAAAAATAATTAACATTGACCGATAATAAAAATATATATATAATAGTTCTCAAGGGATCATTGGGTGACAATTTGCCTCACCTCTCTGATACATAAAAGGTCTCTTCTTTCAAATTTGCCAACCAATAGCTCGCCCAACTAGCTAGGGGAGCATGGAATCCAACATATTAAAGGTTTTATCGAACTAATTTGTGCGACAAAGACTTTACCCAACGATGGATCAATTTTGAAAAATAAAAAGTCGTGAAGCGGTCATTTGCATTATTTTACTATTGAAATGTTCCCTTCTCAAACAACCTTTATGGCATATTGGCATTGGCATAACTGCGAAAAGAATTCTTCGATCCAACATCATATCCTAGGTATGTGGTTATTTGTTCCTTTATTCATTTAATTTGTACAACTTGCTTTGAAGATGAGCACATTAATCAATCCAAGGGTGTTCCTTTCCTCGTTCACAATTTGTACCGCTAAGTGTCTCACTAGAGCTTTTAAGATGATTCTAAATTCATATTGTTGTATACCGCTAAGTGTCTCAGACTTTGAAGGTGGTATAATTGTGGGCATAGAAAACATGCGAGAAAAAGTCATACATGTACCACAAGGCTCCAAGTCTCCAACACAATTGTTAGCCATACGTACGCTTTACTCCACAAAGGCCATTAAGGGATTCATTGATTGATTGACCTTTTTCTTTCCTGTTCATCTTTCAAAATTCATTTTTTAAAAAACCACCTTCAGTCTTTATTTAAAAAAAATCACCTTTTTTTGTTATTAAAATTAAGATAAGTAGCTTTTTAAATTAAGAGGTTTTTTTTTTTGAAAAATATGTTTTATCTAGGTTCTCATTTCTAAGGAAAAAAAATATAGAAAACCAAAACAATTTAGAACAAATACTATCTAAAAATATAATCCCTTCATTCATTTTCAATTTTCGGATTTGTTTAATATTTTTATTTTTATTTATATGTTATTTTAAAAGTTTAAAATAACATTAATTATTCTTTTATCAATTATATTCATACATTTCACTTATTTTTTAATTAATTTACATATGCAAAAATAAATAAATAAATAAAATAAGAAATTTCATAATTATTTTTTAGGATCAAGAAAGTATATTATATTCCTAAATATACTATTTGTTTAAATTTTAAAATATCATTTTAAAATAAACATTTTTATGTAAGTATTTTCTAAAAAGTATATAGGATTTAATTTTTAAAATAAGCAGAAAACTATATATATATATATATATATATATATATATAATTTAAAGAAACACACTAAAAAATAAAAAGTTACTAATTTTATTAAAATAAACATTTATTTCCATATTCTTGTATTAAATTAATTGTTACCTCCGATTCAAGAATCAAAGACAATATTTTTTTGTTTTAATTATAACAAACAAGTAACTATTTTACTGTTAATTTTTTTTACCCTAATTGATTGTGATATTTATTAATGATATACATTTATTTTCACATAAAAATAGATGCATTAATTGAGTTATCATACACTCATTGGTAAAAAAAATATTATTTAAAAAATAGTCACCTCTTCAATCATTTAATATCATGAGTAAGTTAAAAATAAAAATAAAATTTATGATAAATTAATTATTTTAATCAATTTTATTAATCTTAATAAATTAGTTAATTATTTCTTATACCAAAGGTACTAAACCAAAAATACTCATTAGTTTTTTTTTCCCAAAATTTATGGATACCAGGACACTCATACTAAAAAAGCTATATGAATGCATTAACAATCTCTTTTAAACAAATAAAAGTAAGTGAGATTTAGAAAACATATTTTATTTGATTGGGAAACTTTGAGTTAAAAGGATAAAAATAAAAATAGTGAGCCTTTTTCAAAGAAAACGGTGGTTTGAATAAAGGAAATTGAAAAATGAAAAACATTAATTATTTATATAATTAAAATTTAGATCAGAAGTTTGAAAAAAGTTATTAATATATTTTTTTAATTTAAAAGTACATAATGGTTAATATGTAACAAGTAGAAAGAAAATATAACAACAATTTTCGTTTTAGAAAATAATGGCTTAAAAGTTTTACTTTAAAATAGAAAATGAAAAAATAATTTAATATTAGACATACGTTAACCGGTTCCCATAAAAAAATAAAAGTAAAATGTTTTTTATTTCAATGCATAAAATGTGTTCTTCAATGATTTTAAAATGCATGCGATTTCTATCAAAAAAATTATCCTTTTAATTCTTTTTATAACCAATGCACTAAGAGCTTTAGTTAATAAGATCCTTAATGTTAATAAGATCCTTAATATCATGTGACTTTTTTTTGTAAATTAATATTTTTATTTTTAATTTAACGTATCTTAAAAAATACTTTAATTCTTAATTAATTCCTAATCTTCCTAATTCTAAACCTAACTTTTGGTGCGGCCTATTCAATGTCAGCAATGGAAAACTTCAATATTTGTTGGGCCATACCGTTTTTGAGCCATGGCTGTAAAGGCTATGCTGCTTAGCACAAAATCAGTCGATACCATCCACCACTTATGCCTAGCTAGTGCCAAAGATACCCACATGCCGCAGCTTCACATATCAAATACACAAACATAATAAATTAATAAGATCATTCTATTTGACCTACTTAGATGGAAATTGAAGATAATAATGAATGAATGAATGGATGTTGTTAATTACATGCAAGATCAGAAGCTTTGGAGAAAAATAGGAAGCCTTGGATTGGTGCAGGGCAGTTTTTTTTGGAAGCTAAGGCACGATCACGTACAAGCAGTCGAAGCTTGGAGTTTAGAATTAGAAAGATTAAGAATTAATTAAGGATCAAGGTGTTTTTTTTAAATACTTTAAATTAAAAATAAAAATATTAAATTTGTAAAAAGTCCTTAACTTTGATTACAAGTACAGTTACTTAACTTTAATAAACATATTTAAGCAGACTTAATTAGTGCAACAAGTAAACTTCATTTTTCAAAAATTATAATTAAATAAAATACTACTAAGGAGTATACAAAATTAAATAAAGATATAATTATAAAGAAAAATATATATTTAAACTTAAAATAATACTATCTCTTAAAAGAATAATAAGTTAACTGTTCTAAATAATAAATATTTCAAACTTAGAATTAATTCATTGAAAATGATAGGAAAAACAAAATGAAAAAGATAGCACAGAGTCCTTTAACCACGTAAACTGTGATGGTTTGGTGGGCAAAGAAAAGAAGCAGAAAAACAGGAAGAAAGAACAGCATGAACTGCAAAACTCATTAGAACTGCAACGCCGCCATGGCATCAAGAAACGCCTTGAGATTCCTCTCTGAAGGACCACCTTCCTTCGCTGCCTCCCTTGCCAAACCCTTCCATTTCTCTGCGTTCCTTCTCAACTCTCCACTCCCCATCACCTCTTCCACACACTTCCTAATTTCTTCCTTTTCTACTATTCCATCCCCATCATTTTCCACCCTCACTCCTATCTTCCACACATCTTCTATCAGTTTCGCGTTTGTCTTTTGGTCCGACCACTGAGGAAAGGCCACCATGGGCACCCCCGAAACTAAGCTTTCCATGGTCGAATTCCAACCACAGTGTGTCACAAAACAACCCACGGAACCATGCGACAGAACCTCCACCTGAGAACACCATTTCACCAACTTCCCCTTCCCTTCCAATTCCTCTCTAAAACACAGCTCCTCCTCCTCCTCCTCCTCCTTCTCTTCCTCTTTCACTCTAATCACCCACAAGAACGGAAAACTACAACCTAACAACGCACGTGCAATTTCCTCAGTTTGTCTCTTAGACAACTCAAAGTAGCTCCCAAATGAAACGTAAACCACAGACTTGTCTTCCTTTGAGTCAAGCCACTCAACATAACCATTTGAGACTTGTAACAAGTCACCACCAAAGGAAGTATCTTCAGGGTCCTTCCCACCCAAGAACGCAGTAGGAATCAACGGCCCGATGGGGATCATGTTGAGCTTATCAACGGCCCTCAACGCCTCTTCTTCCAAAGCTTCAAAAGTATTCACCAGCACCTTAGGGTTAGCTTCCAGGTCAAGCTGTTTGATCTGCTCTTCAAACAAGGGAAAGACGAACGACAATAAACTCGGTTTCGACGTCAGTAAAAACGATGGTATGTCACGGGGTGAAAGCGAAAACGACAATCCCGGAAGCACTATGTTCTCTTTGGTTTCGTCGTTGATGTAATCAGCGTAGCCGTGAAAGTAGTGGTAGAGGATATCCAGCACCGTGGCGGGTTGGATCCAGAGCATAGCTGTTGGGAGGTTGAGTCCACGCGCCACCTGTGGGGCCCACGGAACGAGCAAGGTGTAGAGTAAGCAAGTGAAAGGGTGGCCCTCGTTGGCGCTGGAGAGTATGAGGTTGGACACGAACACCGAGGCACGGCGCTTGAGTTCCGAGGCGTAGAGGTTGTAATCGGAGTCGGTGCCGCGGATGGCGTGGAAGCCGTCGTCGTAGCCGTCGGAGAAGGGGGCGAGGGAGAGGCCGGGGACGGCGGTTGTGTTGGTCATGCGGCGGTGCATGTCGAGAGTGATGGGAATAGTGACACGTGCACCCATGGCAGTGAGTCGCTTCGCAAACTGAAGAGCGGGGTTTATTTGTCCTTGTCCGGGGTAAATTACGAGGAGGAAGCGGTGGTGGAGCATGGTGGCGCTGGAACTGGCTTCTCTAGGCTCTTTTGCTGTGAATTCGCACTTAGACAAAATCTTTTTTTTTTCATTCATATAGAGGCTGATTGACCAATTTAATGTGCTACAACAATAATATATATGTTTTTTATTTATTTCAATGTATTGAATGAGATGTATAAATCATTACATGATTAAAGATTAAAAAAAAAAAACATTCATGTTTCTATTATAAATCTTATCATAAAGCTAAAGTAACATATATTGAAACAAAATTATTGTTGAGGAGTTGGGTATATTATAGGCATTATCATTATAATGCTGGAGTTTTTCTTTCAAATCAGTATTTTTTTATGGTTAGCTATATGCTGTGGTTTTGAAAATAAAGAGTACTTATTTCATACGTATATGGACATCCAATGTGAATGCTTGTATGTTTGACTACATATGAAAAATGTGCAATGCTTCATCATATGTCGTTTGAAATTGAAAATGAAATACATCTCTAAGACAATTTCTCTGTTCCACCCAAGTTTTTCCTCAACAATTCAAACATCAATGTTAAACAGTTATCAGTGACTACTAAAATACAAGAATATTATAATTAATTTCATCATTTTCTATCATATTTTTTATATTTAAAAGAAATTGTTGCATCACATGGGATGGGATACTAGTATCAAATATATAGAATATTATAATTATAATAATAATCGTTGGGGCTGTAAGAGGTTTCGAAACCATAGATTCAAATCACACTGCGTTCATTATACATAAAAAAGAATTGTCACATCACGTTTGTGGATTCTAATCTCAAAAGCATCATATGTGCTTACAGGGGAAAGTTCAAAATTAAGCTAACTCTCACCAGCTAACTGCCTTCATTTAAATTTTTATGATCTACCGAAGAGGGACCACCCTACAAATAAATTTTCCTGCTATGGCTCCCCCACATGCTTCGTGTCATCTTAATTTTGGGTTAAATAATTTTTTTTATCTCTCAATTATTTTAGATTTTAATTTTTAATCCCTCTTCAAATTCTGTCCATTTTAGTTTCTTATCTATTTTCATTATTCAGAATTAATCTATGTGAGATTGATTTTTATCCTTTATTCTCATTCTAAGATTATTTCAGTGAATAATTTTGTATGATAAAAAATAGACGAGAGACTAATTAAAAACGTAACAACAGTTTTAAGAGAAACTAAAAATTAAAACTTGAAATAGCTAAGTAACCATCAAAAAACTTATTTAACTAATTTTGTTTATTACTTTGTAAATTAAGCCAGCCCAACTCAGTACTCCCTCTCTAACACAAAATAGGTCACAAATAGGAACATACCTTGCATTTCATATCAATAAACTCAACTGGCACATAGAAAGGGAGAAAAAAAGTGTCGGTAGAGACACATAATGTATAATCTTTTTAGGTTTTTATGATGTAACATATACGACTTTTCATAATTATTTTAATTATAAAAAGTAATAAATTTTTAATTTTTTAGATTATTTAAATATTATTTTAAATTTACGTCATTCGTATAAATTACATAAAATATATTTTTAAAATAACCTTTATATTAGTTTATGTATTTTTTAATTATAATAAAATAAGAACAAATTTTAATTAATTTATATTAAAATAAAATTTTATAATAAAAGTAAATAGATGTAAAATTAAATATTAATTATATTATTATATTAAATTTATTTTAATTTATAAATTTTTATAATTCAAAAAAATTAATAATTATTGACTGATGATACACCTAAAATAATATTTATAAAATTAATTAAATAAAATATATCTCTTAGGGGTTTATTAATTAAATAATCACTTGCCACATAATTGTTTTATTCTAAAAAAAATAAGAGAATTAGATGTCTTAATTTAAAAATAAAAAAAATTAAAATTATGGATTTAAAATTATACGATATTAAAATTATAATTTAGCTTCATAAATGTCTTTTTTTTTAACCGAAACCAGGGATACTTGTTCTTTTTTCATCGATGGAGAGAGAATAGCTAGGCCCTTACACCGTCAATTTTTCCTGAGATCTCCTAGATGTTGTGGAAAATATAGAAGCCTTTATTAAGAAAAAATAAGTTTCGTTGGAAAATTAAAGGAGGCTCAACATTACAACATGTACCATTCAATTCTTTCCGAATTCAATTTATTGTGGTAGCATTCTTGAGAATTTGGCAATCCATGCCATTAGGAATAGTCTCAATTCTCAAAAGGTTAATGTGAAAACATCAAGAATATTCTGAACCATTAACGATGATAAAAAATAAAATAAGATATAGAATATTGTTTGGTCAAAATAAAATTATGGGCAATATATAACATCTAGACTTTATTGGGACATAGAGACAGAGCAGAACACTGATGACACTATTGTTATGTTAAATGTATTAAGACCTAGATTTGGTGATATTTGATGTACCTCAAAAGCCATTGGTCTGTAATTAATATAGGTGAGAGCACATCATTCTAGAACTGCTACATTAACCTTGTGTTTAGATGTGAAGAAGGAAACGGAAGAAATAAAATAGAATAGGTAAGAAGAGAAATAAGTGAAAAGAAGAAAAGTATTTGAACTAAATTGCTTGCTAAGTAAAAAGAAAAACAAAAAAAAATTAGATGGTTACTAAAAGTCAATTTGTTGCCTATTTTACTAATTCTATGATTTGGTTGTTTCATCAATAAACGCAGGTATGAACAATAAAAAAAAATCTGTACCGAAAAAAAGAACACGCTAAGTGAGTGAGCTTAAAAAAAGTATATGGTGGTATGAGAGTTCCATGCAGTGATTGGCAAGGAAATCAGAAAGCCAAGCTTTGGAAAAATGAACAAGGAAACCAAGATGCATTGATTGCATGTGTTGGTGACAAAAAATGTTAGGCCTAAGTGGTGTGAATCTACCAACATAAGATGTTAGAGTTTTACAAGAAGCTATGAATTATCTACCTACTGCAGGACGATGAGGGACAGATAATTAAACCTCACTGTGCAAGGTGTGGAAATCATATTTTGCATGAGACAATTTGTTATGACTTTTCTTTCGTATTTACAAATTTTCTTAAACTGATTGTGCCATTCTTTTTCTAAAAACGATTATCTAGGTGCAACTTGGTATCGGACTTGAACATAGCTTAATGGCCTTTATGTATAAACAATATATGATAACAAAAAAATTAAACGAAAAAATAAACAACTTCCAGCTACGCACCGAAAGATTGTAATCTGGAACTTTCAATAGCATAAATTATTGCGTTATCCGTAAGATGGACGATTGCGTTCAATTTATGTACTAAAAATCTAAAATTGATTAAGCAATGATACTATGATTGAAAATTAGCGATACGACGTCATCATATTTATAATGGAAAAGTTACCCTTTTCTATTAGTTGTCATCACTTAACTACAGAATCACTATTTTTTCTTTTGGTAACGAATTGACCTCCTCCTCAGCGGATTTCATCTACATAATTTTTTTTAACCACTACTTAAGAGATTTGTAAATTACTACACCATTTTTGGTAATGCAATATTACTACTCGTTGTTCATTTGGATATTTTTAAATTTCAAACTAATACAGAAAATATTCTAAGACAATACGATTGATTAGGTTAACTTTGAAGATGAAGAAGAAATTTACTTCAGTCTCAGTGATGCAACATTATCATAAACATGATGTCAAAGGTCATATGCATACAACATTATATTTAAGGATGAAGAGAAATTATTATGTTTGTTGGTTTCTACATAAAAACTTTTATAGATAAATAATTAAAAAGAACAGAGATCATATGAGATGAAAAGAGACACATTAAATGAGGAGATCCATTCAAATTTATGATTTTTATTAAATTTTAATTATTAGAAGAGAGTGTATTTAAAAAACATAGTTTTTAAATCTGGAAGGTAATTTTCAAAACTATATTTTAACTAATAAAAGAAAGAGAAGGGAGGGGTGTACTTTGCAAACTGGGAAAGTCCCAAAATGAAGCCCAATTATATCTCTGTTGCAAACTAATACATACGGCTAATCCTTTTGGGCTTTTATTGTAGACCAGTGACAGGGACTATTTAGAACAATAACAAAATAAACCTAACATATTCATAAATATAACCAAGCTAAAAACATAATTCAAAAAATATATTTTTTATAAGAATTTATTTTAATTTTTTTTTCACTAATTATTTTTTGACTAAAATATTCTAATTCATTTTATTACATAATTAAATGTTTTTTAATTGTCTTTTTTCTCTTTTTTTTATAAAGATAGGAGAAGATAAATAGAATTTGAATAATATTAAGAGTAAATTTAAAAAATATGATATTTATAAACAATTTAACGCTAATACCCAAGTTTAACAAATTTTCTTAATAATATGTATAAATCAATCAACAACATTTTATAATCAGAGACACAGAGGAGGTAGTATAAAACAAAAGGTAACTTTTTTTTTTAATAGCAAAGTAAACATTCCCGAATGATAACAAAAATATATATATATATATTACAATTTTTTTATAGTATATTTAACTTTTTATTTCACAACTATTGTTCTTTAAATTACATGAGAATGGATAGAAAAATAGAGATAATGAAGTTATATATGCATTTAATGAGGGCAAAGATCATCCAGAAAAGCCCTTAGATTCTTATCCGAAGAGCCGCTACCTTCCTTGACAGCTTCCCTGGCCAAACCCTTCCAATTTTTTGCATTGTTTCTCAATTCCTGTCCTTTCTTTCCACTCCCCATGGCCACTTCCAAACACTTGATAATTTCTTCCTTTTCTACTATCCCTTCCTCGTTTACCTGTTTATCCACTCTCACCCCCGTCTTCCACACATCTTCTATTAGCTTCGCATTAGTCTTCTGTTCGATCCACTGAGGAAATGCAAACATAGGAACCCCCGAAGCCAAGCTTTCCATTGTCGAATTCCAACCACAGTGCGTCACAAAACACCCCACAGAACGATGTGAAAGAACTTCCACTTGAGAACACCAATTTACTATCTTCCCCTTCTGTTCCAACTCCTCCCTGCAGCTTAGCTCCTCTTCTTCTTTTTCTCTACTGACCCACAAGAAAGGACTTCCACAATCTAATAACGCAAGTGCAAGTTCTTCCATTTGCTTCTTCGACAACACGCAAAAACTACCAAATGAGACATAAACCACCGACATCTCTGGCTTTGAGTCCAACCATTCACCACAATCATTCGAGGGGCGGAAGATGTCACCCCCAAATGAAGTATCAGTGGGGTCTTTCCCGTCCAAGAAGGCCGAGGGAATCAACGGCCCGATGGGGATCATGTTGAAATTGTCAACGGCCCTCAAAGCCTCATGTTCCAACGCTTCAAAGGTGTTGACAAGTATTCTGGGCTTTGCTTGCATGTCAAGATCATGAAGTTGCTCTTCAAACATTGAAACCGCGAGAGAGTCAATAGTAGGGTTTGAACCCAATAGAAATGAAGGTAGGTCCCGTGGTGCAAGCAATAACGGCAATCCTGGCAGTTCAATGGAACTCGAGGGGTCTTTGATTTTGCCTTTGATGTAGTCACCGTGTTCGTGAAAGTAGCAGTAGAATATGTCGAGTATGGTGGCTGGTTGAGTCCAAAGCAACGCCGTCGGGAGGTGAAACCCACGGGCTGCCCGAGCTGCCCAAGGAAGGAGCACGGTGTGGACTAAACAAGTGAAAGGATGACCCTCTTGCGCGTTGGAGGCGATGAGATTGGTGACGAATTCTGAGCCGCGACGCTTGAACTCGGAGGCTTGGAGGGCGTAATCGGTGGAGGTGTAACCGTCGTCGTAGCCGTCGGAGAAAGGGAGAAAGGAGAGGTGAGGGAGGGTGGGTTTGTTGGTGATGCGACGGTGCATGTGGACGGTGGTGGAAACAGTGACGTGTGCGCCCAAACTAACGAGACGCTTTGCGAACTGGAATGCAGGGTTTATGTGGCCTTGTGCTGGGTACATCACGATGAGGAAGCGGTGGCGGAACATGGTGCGTGATATTGTACTTGCAGATTAATGAATTAAAATTATTGATTTTATGTTCGGAATAGACAGAGGAGAAAACTATTGAGGTGGGTGGAAGAAGAAGAAGAAAAGGTAGTGGGAAGTGAGAAGGAGTGATAAGAAAAAACTGAATGTATATAATCGATTACTGATAATCAATTAGCCATAGACTACGAGTTGTCATGTTGTGTCATTTGTGACCTCTGAGGTGACGAATCTATCTTCACCCCCTATCCTACATTTTAGTCGGTAGGGGTGGTTGAAAAGATAGATTTTCTTAGAAAAAATTGCCTTCACAGCCGACACATGTTTCTTAGTAGTTAAAAAAACTATTATATGTAAAATTCAATAAACAAGATATATAGAAACATATTCTTGAAAAAAATAATTATTACCCAGTTTATATATATACACATATATATTAAAATATCCATTCAATACTTTTATCATGAGTTAAAGAAGTTAATTTATAAAATATTTTTAAAATTAATTATAATATATAAGTGTGGTATTAATCATTTTGCATGACAAACTAAAGATATTGTTATTACTTATTTTCTCAATAACATTTAAGCTGCAGTGCTACTCCCTTCATTTCAAAATAATCTTGTGTTTGAACAGCAATAAATATATTACTTATTGAAACAATTTTACTAAAATATTTTTATTATTCTTAAATGCATTACTTGTAATTATTGAGTGATTAAAAGTGGTGGTTGAAAATTTGATAAGCATAATATTCAAAATTATTATATCAATGTAATTTATTTGACATTTATTAAATATGTGATTTTATGTGATTTGATATTTATTTGTTAATTTATCAGTTAATCTTATCCAACACTTTCAATTAAATAAATTAACTTATAAGTTTTTAATTAGCTTTCAATTTTTCAACTTTCAACTTATAAGTTTTTACCTATCTTATCAACTAGATTATCAAACATAATCTTGCAATCTTGAGAAAATCTATAAAATTATAACATTCAAATTTCAAACATAGTCTTACAGTTTTAAGGAAACCTATGAAATCATAACATTTAAATCTCAAACATAGTCTTACAATTTTGAGGAAACCTATGAAATTTCAAACATAGCTTTATAGTTTTGAGGAAATCTATGAGATCATAACACTTAAATTTTGAACATCCAAATCACAAAGACCATTGCCAATTTGTGTCATAAAACAACTATCTAGGTCAGTTTTTTCTTTAAAAAAACTCTAGATTTATAATTATAAATGAATTTATCTCAAAGAGCTGCAAATGAAGACTTTAAAAGGTGGATATTGTTCCTTTGAACTCAAGCATCCTTGTTCATGCTTTTTTACCTTATAGGTGTGAAAAGTTTGTTGAATTTTGAAACAAATGAAGGAGAATTAGAAAGAGTGAGTAGAAGAAGATGAACATGGAAAAAGGAGGGAATGAACTTAAATATTTTTAGAGAGAAAAAAAAACAAAGAGGAAAGGAGATAAGGAGAGGTCAAGTATTTTACTTATTAATTTGATCTTTATATGTTTGCCACCTTTAATTATAAATCAAATTACAATGTTTTATTAAAAATATCATAATATATTTTTCATTATAAATGCAAAATATATTTTAAATATTATATTAATTTTTTATCTATTATAAATTTTAGTCATATAAAAAAAGTTTGCTTATTGTTTATTATTTTCTTAACTATTCTGAAAAACAATCGATAAGAAATAGGGTATAATAAACATTGAAGTCGAAAAAAAAAAACAAAATAAAGACAAAAGATCCTAATTCTAAATGAGACTAAATTTCCCGCCAAAAGGAATCCTTTATTCCCGCCATGAAATGCCTCTCATATATCCAATCATGGCGCCAAATTTGGCGCAGAGACCATGGACACCGTCCCAAGATACCGTAAGCGGAACCAACCTTCTGGAACACTCACCCGCACCAGATCACAGCTCTATCATCACCGGAACCGCTCCGGTCAACTCCGCTTCGATCCCGTTCCCGTACAGGACGAACCCTACGTCGAACTCCTTGGCTTTCGCCGAATCAATTGCAAGAAACCGAAGCGCCACGACGACGAGCTTCCTCGCCCTCCGACCAAGGACCTTCGCGCTAGGCGAGTTTATTCCCCGCCGCAATCTACAAACCCCGGTTTGATCGAAAGCACGTTTCCCAAGGGAAGCGCCGAAGCAACCGAGAGTCCCGATTTGGGGCTTTTTTGTGAGGCTCGGGGCTTCGGTGGAGATTGTTCGGAGAAAATTGATGGTTTGGATGGAGCAACGACTCTACTCGACGTTGAGATTTGCGGTGGTTCAAATTCCAAGGTCAACGAAGATGTAGGGAAACTGGAGGCAGAGGTTCCTGCCAAAGATACCCCTTGTACTGGGAATGTTTCTTCTCTCAAGAGCAAATTTGTAAGGGTCTCACATGTTTTTTAATTTATTTTCTTTATGGTTATTTATTTGTGCATTTTTTGGGTGAATTTCATACATATGTACCTGGAGATTGAAGCCCTGACCACACCCTTAAGAGGTTTCTTTATGTTTATGGATTAGGCCTTCTATCCTTAGTTGTTAGATCCAACCTTAATTGTGGCGAATTGTGTAATTAGGCTAAATGAGTTATTGTGGGTGCTCTAGGTTAAAAATTCCAGTGAACTACACTTGTTTTTAAATATTATTGTGACTTTGAGAACATGGTTTTATTATTGTAGAGTTGATTGGGATCTGTATGCAGGTTCTCAGACCACGTTTCCAGGGGAAGTTGTTCAAAGCCCCGGGTTCAGTCAATTACAGAAGGTTGTTTCCGTTTCTAAAGGATACCGTGAGAGATGATTCTGGTAATTATTTTGTGCGGCAAACCCCTTATTTTTCATTTACTTCATCAGTTGATGATTTAGTTGGGTATCTGTGATGAATGAGCTAATTGATCTGATAATATCTTGTAGGTACACCAAAATTGGGTTTTTGTCAGAAAGATGAGGAGGGTAGACAGGGATTCCAACTTCCTTTGTCATCTCAAAGTCAAGAAGAGTCTAAACAAGAACTTAAGACGGATGCCACCGCATATTATGGTGTTAAAGATGTTGCAAGTGATTTGCATAATGATGACTTGAAGCAATTGTCTAGCCACGGGAATAATCTTGATCGTGCTGAGGCTAGTACGGCACAGGAGTTTGGTATTTTGAATGAAGAATGTATACAGACAACTCCTCCTGATGCTGATATATGTGTTAATTCAGAGGTCAATGTCAAACCGATGGATTTTACCAGAAGCACTCCGGAAAATGCTGGTGAAGGGTCTTGTCTGAAAGCTGACAAGGGGAAATATTCTCTCAAGAGTAAATCCGTAAGAATCTGTCCTTGTTTCTAATCTTGTTTGCTACCAATTTATGGGTTAGACATTTAGTTACTGATCTTAGCTAAACTACAATTATAACTTAGTTACATAATAAAATTAGGTCTCAAAACCATATGTGATGAAATATTTTATGATATTATATTCCAAGAAAAAACTTTTGATGTAGTAGTTAGTGGGCTTTCTAGCATTTCATGTGTCTGATTTTTTGGTAATATTAACAATATGGTTTTACATTTAGTGGCAATTTAAATATGATTTGGAATGTCCACGCAGGTGCCTAGACAACATTTGCACCGGAAACTTTTTAAAACCCCAGGTTCTATCAGCTATAAAAGGTTGCTTCCATTTCTAATGGATCTTACCAAAGATGACTCTGGTAACTATCCTTGTGTATTCAACCACTTTAATGATACAAATTTCATTTGATGTTTTATGTGGATAATGAAGTAGCTAATTGATTTTGCAGATGCATCCAAATCTGATCATCAAGATGAGGCAAATATGCATGCGAAGAGCTCCCAACTTCCTTTGTCATCTCAAAGTGAAGAAGCTTCCATAGACGAACATAAGACAAACAGCAGTCCCATGCATGGCACAGTTGAGTCTAATGGTTTGGAAACCTATGTATTAGTTAATCCTTCTAATGAGCTATCTCATGGCAACCAGCCAAAATTGGCACCTTCCCAAGACTTGCCTGAATTGTCAACGCAATTGGACGCAAAAGAAGTGGTTTGTGGGGATTTGTCTGCACCCTCTGTCAATGAACATACACAGAACTTTGCGGTTGCTTCTAAAGATGAATGCTTGAGTGCATCAGAGCTTAATCCATGTTCAGTAATGGTGGATGATTTTCACTCTGCTAAGAATGTTGCACATAATGATGGCATCAAGGAAGTACAGAATAAGATATCCAGACAACACAATAATGAGTCACCACCCAAAGATCAAAATATGCTCTATATCAACGGTGATGTCTCTGAGCTTACATATGTGCATCATTCAAGTAAAGAAAAAGGATTCACTATTGCTTATGATGAAAGCAAGCAGTCTGTGAATCTGGAGGAGCATGAATCTGTTAGCAGATTTCCCCCTGAATGTCAGACTCTAAGTCAATTGGATCCCAATGTGCTAGATGCTGAGGAGAATGTAACAAGTTTAAATCATGTCCGGGTTTCAAATGATATATTTAGAGCTCCACCTGAGAATATTACCTCAGAAAAATCTGACATGGCAGGGGATAGTGGTGACAAAGCAGGAAGTGTGCAGAATGGCATAGTTTTATGTTCAAGCAGGCCTTCAAAAGGTAGTGATAACCAAAATGCCAGTGAAATTGAAAATGGCTCTGAATCCAAGATCACGTCGGTGAGGACCCTAAATTTATCTACTGCATAATTATATTTCCGTAAAACTTGCATTAATGAACAACACTATGATTCTACTTTCCACTCATTGATTTAACTAATACTTAATTTTTTTGTCCCTGTGATATATTTATCTGAAGTATGTTTGATTATGTGATTATGAAACAGGTTCTCAAACGCTGTCCGCAGCTTAAATTGTTGAAACAGGCTGGATCTTTAAACTACAAGAGATTGCTTCCATTTCTATTGAATACCATGAACGATGATTCTTGTAAGTATTGGTTCTTATTCTTGTGGAAGATACTCGTTTAGTTTAGTTTATCTTTCAATTTTTTTCTTGGTCACGGCAGCTGTAGTTCTAAACTAAACCTTTAATACTTCTAGGTGCTTCAGTAAATGATCATTACCCAAAACTTGCGAAATCCATGGATCAAACACCTCTTCTGCCAATTTCAACTTCAAACTTACAACTAACTCCTGTAAATGGTTCAAATGGCTGTGTTCCTATGGAACATTGTGCTGGCAATTCTGGTCCTCAGCAACAAACAGGGTTGCAGGCTTGTGATTTAAACAATGATAGTTCTCAAATTCCTGAATACCAGTCATCTCATGATTCATGCAATGTGATTCAACTGCAAGATGAACAGGTTATATTAAATGGACTCTGCAAGCCAGAGAGCTCCACTGATACATCAATTTCTGTTCACGGAATAGACTTACCAATCACAACATTGGCGCCTATGATTAACAAAGTTACCAACAGAGAAGAAAAGGCTCCACCTATCTCGTCCATGTCATTATCAGTTTTCTCTGAAGTAAAAGGAAATAATTCTTTCCTGATGCCTTCTAATGAGAAGCTACCAGAAACACACGAATGTTGTCAGAGCTTGTCTCAACTGCAAGTTGTAGAGCAACTTAGAGTCCCTGCCATTGGTTTGAAAAAAGGAATTTTAAAAAGAAATCCAAGAGGATGCAGAGGGGTTTGCACATGTTTGAACTGTGTTTCTTTTCGCCTTCATGCAGAAAGAGCATTTGAATTTTCTAAAAATCAACTGTTAGATGCCGAAGAGGTTGCCCATGATCTTATGAAGGAACTATTTCATCTAAGAAATATGTTAGAAAGTTCTGCTGATAGTGCCAACAACAATCCTGTTTTTGATGGAAGCCAGGTGAGTACTACCTTGATTTGTAGTTCGTCTCTCTAATGTGTTAGGTAGAGTTTGGCATGTGTTGCATTACCTATGTTCCGTTTTTTTCTCCATCTGGTAACTATATCATTATTTTATCACCTTTTGTCAAGCTTTTGATGCCCTTTCAGTTTGACACGTGAATTTTATGACTGAAAATTGTGTCTATCTCTTTTAAGTCTTAATAGATATTAAATTAGTGTATCAAGATTTGTTGGGAATCGATCAAAAGGGAAATATATACAAGTTTTTCACATGATAAAATCACAGGAAACTAAAAATTGAACATGAAAGTATTCATTCTTCACAAGTGTATAATATTTTGCTTTCGGGCTTAAGAAAGATTGTTGGTCAGTTAATTTTGGCCATGTTCTATCTTGGGGGCACATTGTATTGGCAACATCACTCAGTAGCTTTCTTTTTAAATGCATTTGAGCTATGAAAATATAGCTTCATTCTCACTATTATTTAATTGTTTTTTTTTTCCTTGTCCTTTTCATAAACTTTTTTGGACTTAATCTAGTTTACCGTTGAACTTGTAATTCCATCCATTTTTCGTGTCTGTATAGGCAAAATAGCAATCAATTAGCGTAAAAATAGTAGGCAAAATGCTTACCAAACTAAGGCTTTTTACCCCTTGGATGTTTCAGGTGAAAGAAGCTTGCAGGAAAGCATGTGCAGCAGAAGAAGTTGCAAAGGACCGTCTTAGTCAGATGCACGATGATCTTAATACTCATTGCAGAATAACGGTATGTGCATGGTTTTTATACCCATAATTGGTTCCTCCATTTGAACAACTGTTTTATTTCAAGTTGTTGGTGCAGAGCTTGCAGCCACCAACGGTTACGTTTGCGGTTCCTGTTGAAGAAAAAGTCATTCAACCAGGCGGATAATTCTGTAATTGCGGTCTTAAAGCACTTATCCTCTCATCTTGGAATTTTCTTGGGAGTGATCAAATATAAATGATAAATCAGTTTAGTCTTGGAAAACTAAATATCAGAGAAATATGTTGGTCTTTTGAAACAGGAAGAAAGTTTGAGTTGGACGGACAAGAAGAACCTTAGAGATTTTTTTTTAATTTATGTTATTGTAAATACTTTTTGCTCGCAGTTATGATTAATTCTAATTTGCTCTATTTTTTTTAAGTTAAAGAATTTTTTATTCAATCTCATTTTTTAAAAAGTAATTTTTTTTATCATGTTATTGATATTTTCATTCCAGATCAAAGATTAATCTTATAAAAATGTGATTATTGTTATACATTAAAAATTAAATGAAATTTTTCGTTAAATATATTGTTTTACGTGTGATTGAATACTAATAATTTCTTTTAAAAAATAATAGAAGAATACCACACCATTGCATGCCATTACAAAAATATGAATGACTATAAAATTGTTGGAATGATTGCAGATGTGAAAAACATAAGGATTTCTAAGATTACTTGAGTTTTGAATTAAGCTTTTCAGAAAATGGAAATACAAGATATAAGTAGAAGATAAATTTTTAAATTAAAAAAATATAAAAAATATAAATTTCACATAAAAAGTAAAAAAATTCTCTTTTATTTTATTTCCATCCTTCAAAATAAACATAACCTTTAACGCAGATAGAGGAAAAAATGCACAACATATGACATTAGCTTGGACAAATGTGAAATTTGACGTGGGATTTTGGTATTTTTAACATTAACCATTCATAAGATCTAATGATTATTCATTCTTCTTACTCACGTAAAAAAGACTTACTTATATATATATATATATCTTTTTTAATTCCAACCACGGTAAATAAAAAAGAAAAATATAAAAAAACTAGAAAGTGAAAAAAAGAGGAGATAGAAAACTAAACACACTAAATTTATTATATTTCTCACATATATCATTTATTTTATTTCTCTTTTTCTTTATGTTATTTTTTATTTTCTCTTAAAACGCACCTAAAATAATGAATTCCTCGTATAACCAACAATTACTTTTATTACATTTTAGATATTTTTAGGGGTCTGATTCTCTCTCTCTTCAAGAAGAGGGATATTTAAGTACAATCATTGACACAATAATTATAGATACAAACAAAATTGTTAGACTGATTATGTTTGGCCAAGGGAATAACATTTGCTCAAGTCAAGGTATGATGGATCACTTTTTCCAGAAGATAAATGCTATTTTTTAAGCTATTTTATTTATCTACTTTCTTCCGGTTTTGAATAGTAATAAAAAAATTAATTTACGTTAATTGAGAAAATATGTTAATATTATTTATTTTAATTAATTATATTTAATAAATAAATAAATTTTCCGAACTGTCCTTTATTAAAATTTGATATAAAAGGGTCATTAGAAATACAATATCAATTAAATGAAAAAGATGTTTGAAGGATCATTTCATTAAATAGAGTAAAATTAATTAAAATTTATTTATACTGTGGACAATTTTTTTATATTCAAAATTAGGGGAGTAACATTTAGATACTACAACATGTTTTTAATAATATTATTATTTTATTTCTTTGGATTACTTTAATTATTTTATTTTATGCTTTCCCCCCTTTTTGTCTCTTTTTATTTTAAAAATCATATGCAGTAATTTTTATTATAAAAGTTATACAGGTACAATTTTTTTCTCTTTATCTTTTTCGATAATATTAATTAAGAAGCTATTCACCCCTGATTTAAGTGGCTTAAATAATTAAATTCCTTTAATATTGACTCGAAAGAAAGAGATTTCACATAATTTCTCATGTCATATGTCTGCATCCATTTGTCTTACCCTAAGATTAAGGTTCTTTTTTCTCTCTTTATTTATTTATTTATTTGTTTGTTTTTTTTTGTCCAACGATATTGGGCGCTCTGCATGTTAATATAAAATATATGAAACCTTTTGAGCATGCAGAATATTGATGTTTTGTTTGAATTTGGATTCCATCGAGCACTTCTCGGCATACAATTTTTTTTTAACCAGTTTAAAAAAAAAAACAGGTTATTAATCAATCTTACATTTGTGATTGACGGATCATAAAATTATATTAACCAGCAGTAAAAAAAATTATATTAACCAATTTAAGAAACAGACTAATCTCTCCTAAAAAAAAGAAACAGAATAATAATCAATCTTACATTTGTGATTGTCGGATCTTAAAATTATAATAATCAGTACAAGAAATAGATTAACAATTTATTACTTTATTCATTTAATTTTATCATAATCGTTAAACGTAAATGTATATCTACATTGTCTAGAAATTTTTGGAGAAAAAATGGAATGAGAGATACCATAGAGGATCATCAATGGTGGGAAGTGGGATAGCTTATAGTAGAGGATGGTTCAAAATAGCATTTGAGGGGAAAATTGTCTTTGGGTCCATCTTATTAATACCTTTATTTAATAAATAAATGTCTACATGCTTGGTTATATATATATATATATACGAATGGAACTATTGCAAATTGTCTTTGGGTCCAATGTTTTTATGTGCTTAAATTTGAATGCCCCCATTTTGAATCCTCTCGTTTACTCTTATTTCCTGCAGCCATCTTACTAATTTTGAATGCTTAGGGTCTACGATTTTATATGTCAATATGGTATTTCTGACAGTTGATTAATTATTAACATTTAATACGAGCAAAGTGCAACGCCAGTACCACAACTACAGTGCTATTAAACTTGACTACACCTTTTTATTATATGAACAGATAGAAATTGATTCCAACATGATCAATTTCACCGGGTGGACGAGCTAGGATGAGACTAACTGCCCATATTGACAAGAAAAGTGGTACAAAGAATATGATTTATTGTTAAGACCCCTTAATATACATATACATTAGCAACTATAAAATAGAAACTAAAAAAAAGGAAGAAAAAAAAGACAGAAGTCAATAAAGAATCTAAGATAGCATATTTTACATAGACGATTCAAATCCAATCAGAAAGTGGCCATTCTCTTCATCTCTTGGAACCTTCAGCGTCTACATTCAGCAGGAAGACCTTGTGGGAATCGCTTGAGATCACTGCAGTAGTTATAGATCATGAAGTACTTCTGAACCCATCTCAGTCTTCTTCTGCTATAAGAATCAAGCTCATTTGCCTCATATTCAGCACCAGAATTTGAAATGGAAGACTTGAGTGAGAACTCAGTGGCTTTGAAATTGCGGTAGTATGCTGTAAAGGGTGCTTTGGACCAATCAGTTTTCACCAATCCTCCTCTGGTGGCCCAGTCATCAGCATTCCAGAGGCTAGAATAGATTCTCATGGGCTGGTTCTTTGGAAAAGGAACACCAAGAGATTCAGCATTCTTGAATACCCTTATTGGTGTGTTATCAACCAAGAATCTGCAGTTAACCCAATTCATAATTTGGTTAATGGATTTTGGTGGATACTTAGCATAGAGATAAACGAAGCTATATTTCTATGCAATTTCAGTGTAAAAAATTTACACTTTCAAATGGTATGACTTCTAGTTCAAAGATAATTGATGTAAAAGTCAATAAATTTATTATACATAATGATTTTAGTTGATTGGAAGAAAGTGAAAAAAATCTTTTGCAATATTAGTTGATAGATTATTTACTAATAAAAAAAAAATTGTATTTTAAATATTTGTTTATTATCACTTACATGATGTGCTGGGGCTTCCAAATGATAGAATAAGTGTGGAAGTTTCTGGTGGGGTCGAACCAGAGATAGAACTGTTGCTCCCTGTTACCTTTGCCTTGGGTGAAGATGTTTGTGTGGAGAATATAAGGGTCCCCACTTAGGTTTCCCAAAAACTCGAAATCAATCTCATCATGTGTTGGCCCTTGGGATGACAACTGCACCGCAGAAAATGGAATTACTATAGTTATTGATATGGCCTTTGTGTGTGGTAGCAGCACAGACAACTCGACAAAGAAAAGGATCTCATTTTGGGAAATTGTGATGTTTGTTGTTTATTAACAGGAATTTAAATTGTGTGCATGCATAGGAATAGTATGAGTTTAGCAACTAAAAAAAGCCTTACATTTTTTATTTTTTTTATCAATTAAAAACCAGAAAGCACATTATGATAAAAGTAGTTCATTAATATTACGCGAGCCTTTTTTTTTTTTAATTTGTCATTAGATTATGCTATGAACCGAAGTTTTCAATATTAAAAGTTAGTAATGTTTTGGACTTGGTCAAAGTTAGCCACCTTCCCCTGTCGCGAGCGCTTGTTAAATTAACTATTTAAAAAAGACCAAGTTGATTAATGTATACGTCAATGTTTGAAACAGAAAGCAGCATGGAAAGAATAAATAAAGCATTAGTTGTTGACAAAGTAAAATTCTGTAGTCTAACTTGTTTTTGTGGGTTTGCTACAATAGCATTCTCGTGAATGTAAAGTTGAGTTTGACAAAGGTTGATCTCAAGTGAAGAAGCGGTCAACAGTAGTCGTATTTGAAGACAGGATAAATCATGTTCTTTCATGAAGAATCAATGCTAAAGCAACCTTTAAAGAAGAAGAAAAAACATACACACATACAAAAAAGTCTACAGTATCACTGTATTAGCTCACATGAAGAAGGAAAGAAACTAATAATTTGAATTAGTATATTTTTCTTATAGTAAAAGCAAGGGTAAATGAGTATACCAAAAAAAAAAAGATAGGAAACATGATAATAGCACAACACAATTTTTTAATTTGGAAAAAAATAGAAAATATATTGAAATATGGACAAAATTTAAATACATTCTGTGATCAGAATTAGAGTTTTACTTTAATAATCTAATCGGTGTGTTGACATTTATTACAAACCTATATTATCCAAATTATCCAGGTAAAACTGTAATTTTGATTAAAAAATAACACTAAAAGTATCAAAAGAAACCATATTTAAATTTTGTGTTTGTACTTTGTAGTATAGAATATTGTAGTAATGAAATCAAATAATGTATTGCAAATATTAATGAACATACGTAGTAAGCAGTGACAGTGCCAGCAGAGTTGCCAGCAACGAGCTTGAGCTGCATATCAATCCTCCCAAATAGGTATTCTTTCTTTGATTTGAAGCCAGAGCCAGAGACTTTGTCAAGGGAAAGAGATAGAAGCTGGCCACCATTGAATATCTTAGCACGGTCACCACCCCATGTTAGATCAAAGTCTTGGTAGAAGCTACCAGCACAGGTAGCAACCATAGTGCTAATCACTATCCCAACTAGCATAAGCACATAGAACCCAGTATTGTGAGTAGAACTAGGAGCCATTTTGGACACAAAAAGAAAGAGAGAAATTGTGCTTCTTGTGATGTGAGGGAGTGTGTTCAAAAGAGGGGTATATATATATATATATAAGTGTGTGAAAAAGAGAGAAATGGAGGTGGGGATTTGAGTATGGGACTATGGTGGGACGCGTGAAGGAGCAATAACTGGGGCTGGTGGGACCAAAAGCTGGTGCCAGCTTAGCAAGTTTTGAAAGCTGGAACGTTTTTGTTTGGCCATTGGTTATACTTAATAGATTTTGAGAATGGTTTTTGGTTTTGTGCACAGGATGCTAGTATTATTCAGTATGAGCAATGATTGTGTCCATGATATTAATCACAAATGAAAAAAAAGCTAAGAAAAAAAGGATTTAATCCCTGAAATATAGTGGTAGACCCCCTTTTTGTATGATTTGGAACAAAATTTCCCTTTTTTTTTCAAAAATAGAGAGAAAATTAAGTGATTGATGGATGCCAACTGGGTGTGTTGTGGAAGGAGGATAAAGACATGGTATTTTACCACTTCTTAGTACCATCAATCATGAATTATGCATCCACTTAGATAATGCCATGTGGCGGGGTTGTACTGAGTTATTGCCCCTATGCTATTGCCTAAACCAACACCTAAATTTTCACTGTTAAATAATCTTCAAGTTTGTGGCATATAGATATAGATATTCTTTGGAGTTAAAATTCAAAAAAAAAAAAAAATAGTCACGAGATTGCCAATGATATGGCATGGTTATCCACTTCGGCGATGCTGATAACTCTTTCTGCTTGCTTTGTCTCGGGTTGTTGCATTGCTTGAGTTTTAATTTGTCTTTTCCAATGCAGACAACAACTTTGGATGTGAATGACAAAACAAATAAAAAATAATAATTCAAACCAATTTGCATTTATTTCTCACGAGTACGGTGCATATACAATTATATTAAAATCTACTTGTATGACAGATTATTAATTAGAAAAATTATTAGTGAGTGAACAAACTTCCTACCTCCACCCACCCTTCAATGTTACAATAACCACAGATTTTTTTTCCTGATAAATGGTCGAAGCATTTAATAAGGAAGTTCTACAGAATCAACCTTGAAATGAGGGTAAGGGTATCCATAATGGCACAGTAACGAAGAGTATGGCAATGAATGATCACTTCATCACTAAAGTACCGATAAATGTTACAAATTATTATTATTATTATTATTATTATTATTATTATTATTCAGGAAATGCAGAAACTAGATCAAGAGTTGGAGACTGATCAAAAAAAGGATCAAGAGTTGGAGTACTTGGATCTCTAATGTTAATTAACCACCACTAACTAGTTATTGGAATAAAAGTGCAAATTTATTGGTTGTAACTTATAAGGAGATATATGGTCAGTGGGAATCAACTTATGGCAACCAGCTATCAGAATCTCCACCCTTTCCTTGCAAAAAGTAACTAAAATGATGATGCCTTATTTAAAAAGTACTCCACTACTATTTTAATGAATGTGAGAATGTATATAGCACCTCAGAATGAACAGATTTTAATGTGAATATATATGGTTGGGGGAATTTAATTAGTGTCCTTTACTTCTTTCTAAATTCTATCTAATCAAAACAGAAAACATGTTTTCTTTTGCAAACAAAATAATAAACATATCAGTACAATTATACAAATCGACTGCATAATGCATATGATTGATGCTTTCGGCAATTTATGTTTTGCGTCCTTTTAAATAAAACCTTTGTGGGGTTGAAGATGAGTCTACATATAAAGTAGATTTGGGAAAGCCAATACATGGAATCATAGGTGCTGCAAGTGACTTGGAAAGTTTAAAAGAAACGAAAGAGTAAAACAACGAGATGAATGTGAGTATAGAATTTATAGACAGTGAAATTGCTGAATTCAACTAAATTGGTTGGTCACGATGCTATTGATGGTTGAGATATTGTCACATATATGATATATAGGTCCATTAATTAATTAAAACTACTTATTCCTCATCAAATGGCAGCCTTCATGAAAAGCAAAGGAAAGATCATAAAAAAAGTGTGATTTCATCCCCATAGCTCAATGATGAGGTTCCTTCTAACAATCTTTTATAGCATATGCTTTTGGGGAAGATTAAAGTTGGTATACACCATTAATTAGTGACAATAATTGTGGAATTAAATATCATGGACATATCATAATAATATTTAATTAGTAACTACTAACCATAATATTCTCTTTGAAGAAGGGGGGACATTGATTCCAGATAAACAAATTGAGCCATAGTTTCAACTTTTATCCGTGATCTACAAACCAAACCAAAAGCAACTACTGTTGCTGTATTTGAAAATTTGAGCTAACAGTCTCACCATAATGAAAAATGGTTTGAATGGTAGTTTCCCATATGACTGCAGGTTGCGCTGGCAGACACGGTGAGTTGAATGTTTAAAAACCAGAAATGGGTGGAAATGGAATTTGAAATCTCTAGAAGCAGGTTCTATATTCATTGTTTTATACCAAATGAAGCATCAGTTAATTTAGAAAAATGGTACTAAACAAGTATACATACAAAAATTGAAGATACACGAATTACTTAATTTATAACTTTTTTTTACACATATTCATGAGTTATCCATTAGTATATCTAATTAATGACCGAGTCTCTGTATCTAGCTATGTCCTGTTTTTCTCCCCTTAATTAAGTTGGCTCGTCAAATTAACCCGCATTCATATTAAACTAATCAAGTATTTGCATACAAGACTCTGATATATATCAAATTTGTTTCATTGTTTGCACCGTCCAATAACTCCAATTACTTGGTCAGAAATAAATAAATTTTGGAGAAAACTAACAAATATTTCTCGTATTGCATGATACATGAAAAACGAAAAGAAAACTACAGATTTAGAAAAATTAAAGAATATTTATTTTAACGATAGTTAAAAAATACATATTAAGATATAAAATATGCACATTAAAAAATTAATAGTTAAAATATTAAAAATTAATCAATTAATAAAATAGTACTTAAATGATCATTTATAAGCATTATATTATGCTTAATGTTGATTGAATGAATTTGATTATTCTTGTAAAAAATTAAGTATTGGATAAAAATAATTCTGAAAACTAAAAGGGTCTCTTTTAAATAGATAATAATTTAAGGAGACAAATATTGATTTGATTTAAAACAAAAGCTTATAAGATGTGTGTAGCAAAACGAGAAAGGTGCATGAGTACACGAGAAAGGGAATAGATATATAAGTTGTTCCATTTTCAGCAATGAAGAAGACTTAAATTTATAATATAAAATATAGATTAAATGTGATTCGTTTTCCAACTTTGATTCGTTTTACAAATAATATAAACTAACGAGCGTCAACAGAAGTAAACAAGTAATAATGGTAATTTGTTGTATATCGAATTTGTTTTAGAAGAATTATTTTAAAAAGTATAATTTGCATTTAGACATGATATTTTTAAAAGTTAATTAAAAAAATATTTTGTTTAGTTAGTAAAGTGGAACAATTTTTAGATAGTAAATGCATACTTAGTAATTGAATTTAATAAAATAATCATTTCTTAACATCTCTCTCAAGAAATTTATAAAAATAAATGATTTTCTTTATTCATAATAAATTAAACCAAACATACACTAAAAAAGATATAACTTGAAGGTCCTATAGCCGAAATCAGTTATACCCAACGAAAAAGCTAAAATTTGAGATGAGATGAGACCATTCATGAAAACAAGAGAACATAATACAAGTAAAAAGTATTTTAATTTTTAATCTAAAATTAAGTTATGGAGAATAAATTTTAAAATAATAAGAGAAAAGATGAAAAAGAAAACAGGTCTAGAATTCAGCTTCTGTTTTCGTGAATCTAGCAAATCTTGGTTTGATAAGTTTAGTTTTGGTTTCAATGCAGCGGAATTTGCTATGCGAGGCTGTGTGATACTTGTTTAGATATATATTTGGTTGCAGGACGCTCAAACTTTGTTTCTTTTCTTTTGTCTCTTGATTTGGTGATTAATAAAACTCATTTTTTTTAATTTAAAAGAATTAAAACAACTACCTTAAAAAACAACAACAACAACAACTCATCAAGAGAAATGTTTATTGGATCTTTTATTTCAACACAAACTCTTCTTTTCTCAAGTAGAAGTCAGTAGAATCTAAGACCTTTGCAAACCGTCTTATTTACCATAAACAAAGTTTAACGTGTATGTGTTTTTTAATACTATTATTAGGGAAAAATTATAACTATGCATATAGGTACAAACTTTTTTCTAATTTAATTTTAGAGCACATGACTATGTTAAATACTCTATTTCGAGTAAAATTTTCTCTTGTTGACCCGTGGTCTTCTACAAGGAAACAAAAAAAACTTCTATTAATTACGAGCTTTTTTTCATTGTAAAATGAATTAATCTGAATATAAAGATTCTAGCTCAATGTGTTTAGATTAAGTTTCAATTCTACTAAAATTAAGTTGAAGTCAAAAGCAACAAACAAGTACTTCAACTTTTTAATTTTTCATCATGATTATGGAGTTTAAAATCGATTCTAACTTCTAAGAGATGTACAAACACACTATAAGTGCACGTTTGAAGAAATAATTGACATTTTTTTTTAACTTAAGAAATTGTAGGGGAAAAAATCTTTAAAATGAATTAACATAAGTGTACACTGAATATGTGTTGAAATTAATATATTTTATAGTTAATCAAAATCAATCACAAACTAAAAGACAAATATAAAGTAAAATAATTTCGACAGACGTAAAAACATTTTAAAAAAATGCAGGTATGTACAGCGCATACAGTAATATTGAAAAGTACGAAATGAGAAGTTGAATGCTCAAATAAAAAACCATGCATGCATGCAATTTAATTGTTATTATTATTTCTGGGTACATGCATGCATGTTATTATTATATTGGTAATTGAAGAACAAATTTTTGTTTGGTCTCCAAGTCTCAATCGATGGGCAATTGAATAGAAAGAGACCTACCTCTACACAACACAGGAGAGTGCACCGAAAACCAAATGAAAATCCATCAATTAAGCAAACGCAGCGTCACATCGTGCATGGTTGAGGTGGCCCTATATATGAAAAAATGCTTTGTAAATGTAAGGATTCTTATTTTTGGGGTTTGAGGATTGAGATATTCCTTTGGGATGGGGACTCACCAACTCTTCTCATATCAAACGCGTGATTTCAATGATTTTCCCCCCTTATCAGATAACGAGATTACGGATAAAATGAATAATTTGGATAATTTTGAGTTGGATTAAAATTAATAGATTAAAATAATTATTTAAAATATATTGATAGTATAAAGTGTCATTTAATTTTAAATCGTTGTGTTTGCTAGTTTTGTTGAGCTTTATACTAGTTATTTAAAAAGTCATATTTGAGATTATTTCTTATTGATTAACAATGTTAAAATATTAATTACATGAATAACGTGTGGAAAATAAATTCAAATTAATAGTTAATTCAATAAAAATAAATTAATCATTTAAAAATAAAACATCTAATTTATTTGCCAATAATTTTTCACAGATGGATATCTAATATATCCATTTAAAATTATATTATTATTATTTTTTGTTTGTCAACAAAACTTCTCTCCTTGTGAGTACTATTTTAGAATCTACTATGAGCATATGCTCTTATTATGACCATCATTGATCCAATTGTTTAAATTATTGGTTTATAAAATACGATAGATGGTTTATCCATCCAATATGTTGGTATAACTCATCCAAACCATCATGTTTTATTCTTATAATTGGGAGGATAAATTTGTACACGAATATATTAGATGATTAGTGAATAAATGGAGGTAACTATCACCCTAATACTTTGTTTCAATTAGAAATGAAATAGACAAGAAAGAAAGAAATAGAAAAGAATAAAAATAAAAGAGAAATAGAATAAAAATGTTTTTTGAATAAATAAAAAATAGGAAAGAAAGAAGTAAAGAAATTTCTCTTCACTTGTTTGGAAGAGTGAAAGAGAAAAATAAATAATTACATAAAAATAATTTTAATTAAAAACTAAATTTAATCTGAAAATTAAAGTTTTTAACTATTATTTTTTCTTAACATAAAATTATATATTGATATTTGTTTAATCTTTTGTTATAACAAATATTTAGTTTTTTAAGAAAATACGACAGGAAAGTGAGATCCTTCCTTCATGCCAATTTGGGGGGAGGGGGTGAAGTTTATTTAGATCCTACAAAAAAAAAAAAAACTGCTTATTCCTAGCCCCTTCTTAAACAATAAGTGAGAATTTGATATCTGTTGTCTATTTCTCTTTTCCATTTCTTTCCTCCCAAACTCCAGTAAAACAACGACTAAACGAGAAAGGGAACAAATTTGTGCCATCTCTTTATGAATCAACGTGTCTTGAAATTGATTTTTCTGTGAGCAACAGCAATCATCATTCATCAGGAAACCAAAAAAGAAAAAAAAATATTATTATCATCCATAAATGGAGGACCAACCAATCTATAACTTTTGGTTTGGATATCAGCCTGTTTTTCTTTTACTTGTACCCCTCACTACGGCACTACCCCATTTTTTTAAGGCAATTGTCAATTTAAAGTTGTCCATGCTATCAAGGAAGATTATAGTTTGCTGAAATTGTAGGATGTGCTATCTTTTTCCTGCAGCCAAGACAACTGTACTAGATAGAGGAACTTCCTTGATAGTTGATAATATGTTGGTTAAAAAATTATCGTGTGCTAAAGGTGCTTTGTGGATAAGTTACTCTAGATAAGTTCGAAGTTATAATGAGACCACTCTAAAGGTTAACGAAATAGCCAAAATTGAACAGAAAAACGAATGAGACCACATTTATACTACATGTTAGTGATGAACAATTTCGTGAGGTAAACAAGGTCAGAGATAACTACCATTTGTGATCTTACCACCGCCCCAAATCAATCAATAGCAATCTCACGATCAAGTGATGCACCTCCAAGTGGTACACGATATTTCAGACTTCAGTTAGTGTACATTAGTAATAAAGATTATGAAGTCTGATAAAACCTACTTGATAATGAAAGCCAAATTAGAAAATGCAAAACCCAAACTTTCCAATAACGTTTCATATTGAAGACAGGATAGAAGAGTCTGCAGTCAGAAGTTTGTCGTATGCACAAAACCTAAATAATTGTTTGCCATGTGCTATGGATTAAAAGCTAATACCACAAGCATAAAAGGTGTCATGAATTTAATCATCATCCTGCCCTACTGCTCATTGGAGTCGTCTGAAACATCAAATCCAGGAGGTATAAAAATAACATCATCCCAGTTCGATGTAGAATTTTCCTGCAAAATTATTTTATTTAGTCTCAATTTACAAAATAGATTAGGAAAATAGATAATTGCAAAAAATCCCTTCCCTCAAAAAAGGGGAGTAACAAACACAAAGGGTTAAGTGAATTCCATCTTCTACTGTAACTTTGACACTCACCTTCATTTCTTTTATTACATCCTCTAGAGTGGCAACCTGAAAAATAAATCATGGTGAGTCCTCTGAAACAACAGGTCATACATAGAAGGGAATCATTGTGGTCTGTACCTGGATATCGCCTTTTCTCATAGTGGGATTTAATTTGTTCTGCTCACGGGCTGCCGATTTAAGTGTATTTTCCAAGTCCTCCTGTGAAAAATTCATATTGAAAATAAAAAAAAATTCAGCTTCATTTCTGACTATCTAATCTCAGGTAACTCAATGCAAGCAAATCAACAATACCTTTCTGAAGAAAAGTGGACGAAATCTCTTATTTTGGCTCTTCAATATCAGACTTCTGGACTGAAACTCACCAATATAACAACTCAAAATACTAGTTAAGGGATTCACGCATGAAAAAAATTAAGGTATCATAGCATCAATAGAAATGAGTCCAATCACAAATTATGATAACAAGATTATAAGAATTAGTGCTCCAAATATACTTGTAGAACAGTAGAACAGGTCCAGTTCATAGTGTCTCTAATACAGTATCAACTCAATCATTTTTCTTCATAACACAAACATAAATCCATTTAAAAAACGGCAAACAAGGAAGCACAGGTACTTCAAAATATAAGTAGTACCTGTGTGTTGGACACATAGTCACATATTCGTGTCAAATAGCTTCTTTTTTTTTACTTTATATTTAAATTGTTTACCAATACATATGGGAATGCCACAAAAACTAGAAACATGATAGCCTTTTATTATGTCTACAATGACTCGTGCTAACTTTAAAGCACCAATTCTCTCTTTTGATTCAAGATTTGTGTTTTTCGTTTTAATTTTATACTTGATACTTAATTTGTGTTATATGCCCACAATTTTTAAAGTTTGATACTCATTTCATGTTGTATTGTATAGGTGCCAGTGTCCAATGTTGTAAAAAACGCGAGTTTACTCATTGACTCGTACGAGTTACGAGTTTTGCAGCCTCCATCAAGCAAAGTCGGAGGAAAGATCAGAGACACTGCAGAACGGTAATCAAGCGCGGGTTTACTTGCGAGAACGGTGGAATGTTAACCGTTCTGTTCCTGAAGGTGGGTGCAGCTTTTTGCGGACCAGTTTGAATGCGTTTTAAAAAAAAAAACAAATATGTTGGGCTATTTGGGTCAGGTTTGCTGACCCAGTTCAAAAATGAAATAGAAGACCTACTTTCAGAAGCAAAATCGATCCTCCAAGACCCCTCTCAGAAAAATTCCGTTTGCTCCCCCTCACTGTCATCTCCATTGTCAGCCCACTCTGCCTTCGCCAATGCTTCCGTCACAGGTTTGAACTTTGAAGAAAGGAATCATGGTTTATGAATTTGTGAATGGGTGGCTAATCTGAGGTTTGAAAGATACAGGACTCCAGGCATGTGCTAGCAGCAATTTATGGGTAGCAGTAAAGTACAGGAATTTTAGATGGTCTATAGTTAGGAATTCATGGATAGAATAGTGGTTTAGGCTGTAAACCTGTAGAGGATTTGGGACCTTGAGGGGCTTGGGGTTTGGGTTCCTATCATATGAGTATTATAGATACTGGTTCTGAATGTAGAAATTAACAGAATGAAAGAAAGGCAAATTTATTGAGCAGCATCCTGCAGCCTCCTACTCTGGATCAATGGAACCCAATGGCTTATTAAAGTAGTCTCCAAAGAATCGAAAGCTTGGTCTCTCCCACCCAAGACTAACTAACCAACTAACTCCTTCATCTTACATTCTCTCCCACTATTTATATCCTACTTCTTACAGCATCAGAGTCCCAACTAACAACAACTCTCTAAATACTTTAACTAGCAATATATTTTCCTAATTGTGGGCCTGTTGCTACCAAAGTACTCCCTCCGTTCCATTTTCTTTGACGTTTTAGCAAAATAAAAAATAGTCCCATTTTGATTGGCATTTTTATATATCAATGAATCCTTAAATATTTGTTTCCTATTATATCCTTAACCATTTATTATGAAGTGAGAAAATAAAAGAGATGTATGAAGGAGAGAGAATGCAATTCATATAAAAGTTAATCGATATATTAGGAAATAACACTATTTTTTATGAAATTAAAATATTAATGGCATTTTTTAGTTCTTGTGCCAAAACCTTAAACATCACACAAAATGGGACAGAGGGAGTAACCGTGTTGTTAAATGGTCATAGCCGCCATGGTGGGGAGGATTTGTTGCCAACCAGGCAACTACCATAGGCAATTTGTGAAGGGAGGCCCATTATGGCAGCGCCATAGGCCGCGATGACCATCTGCCATGGACAACACTGGGGAGTATTATCAATATCATATTCACAAACCAGAATTCCCATTTCTGAACTAATATTAAATCGATAGCCGCATCAGAATAAAAGACTATGGAGTGTATCTCTCACTCTCATTCTTTTTATTGAGCTGATTCTTTCCCTTTTTCTCTTGAATAAAATGATAATATCAAACATTTACAATCTATATACACAAAAAGCATGCACGTTGCTAAGAGAACTTCACACTCAACCACTCAGTGCCACTTGTTTAATGATGCTTCACAAGTGGAGACTATGTTACCTACACAGCTATGAAATTCAAGGATTTTCATTATTATAATCATGTACTTCTAAGACATAAGATCACTTCATTTTTTCTTTTTTTTTGTTCTAAAATAGTATATATTTATTTATACATATATGTTTGTATGCATGTTCTTGATTGTTCATCCAATTTTGCAAGGTTTCTGCTTCTCTCTATAAACAGATAATCAGCATAAAAACAGACTCCCCATCCACTTGTGGGGATAAGCTTGCATGCATCTACCTTCCAGAGACCCCACTAGGTGGGAGCCTCAAACATGGGCTCACCCTGCTTTTCCTTAAAATTTATGTAGTATTAAAATGTTGTGAAACATTCCTTGAATCCCCTATTGTCAAATAGCTTGCAACATAGGAATTAAGACACAAATGGAATGACCAGACTTAAAAAGCTGGGAGAAGAACCTGGAAAACTGGAACACCAGAAAAGCCACTGGAAGCAAAGCCAGATTTTTCCCTCTCCTGTATAGCACGAGCATACATTATCATTACTATACAGCTCAACAACCAATAGCAAGGTAAATAGATAATACAGGGATTACAAGCAAATTTTCAAACTTCACATCAACAATGCATGACGAATTTTAAGAAAATTGTATCAAATTAGCTAATTAGATCGACATAATAAAAAAATGACTAGTACACCAGAGCAGTCAAGCTCTAATTCTGGTAATTGGTAAGAACCAATCCAAAATCATAGTAAATTTGTTAAGAAGCTTTCTATCCACACAGTAATTTTCCCCCAGGAAAGCTTTGTCACCATAAATTGCACACAAAGTATTAAAAAATAATCTAGCTCAAAGTGAAACTTCTACCTTCCTCCATAAGACAACATCACATATAAGAACCAATCATAATTCCGAGAGTACCAAGAGGCCTGGGCTAAACGAATTAATACAAACACTGAAGAGTGAAAAATAAGGCCTATTTATCTGTTAAAGGTGGAAAGCAAAAAAGAACAGTGAAATGATTCAAGTTGTCATGTTTGAAAAGCCAGTAGCATAAATTATTCATTCAATGGCTTCTTTGCCATATATCCGAGACACTCCAGAAGTGGTCCATATTTGAATCCTTATTACTCCGATTCTAACAATCATATCGTACACCAACCATTAACAATGGCACATGTTCTGTTCAATCTTCTCCCCAAGGTAATTTCAAACGACACATTAAAATCATAAAAGAATCTCAATAATCAGGTTTGACTTAGATATTAGGAACTAATGGTAGCATTTACGGAGCATTTGGTAGGAGAGAAGTTTTTGGTTTTCCAGGAATCATAGATTGGGAAACTTAGTTTCCCATGTTTGATATGCATTTTAAAAAAATAGCATTCCTAAAAGGATGTTTCCCGAGAATTTTCTAAATCGAAAACTTTTCCATGGGGAGGTAATAATCTTACTTTCTCAAGTTTAATTTTTTCTTTTTACAACAGTAAAAAAATAATTAAAATGTGGATAACTCTTCAATGCCTGAGAAACTTATCTAAAAGATTTTTAATGTCAACCAAACTAACTTTATTCATTCCCAATAAACATGATTCCCAGGATTCATAATTCCCGGACATGACAAAAAAAATCCTACCAAACGCCCCTTAGGGTTTTTGTAGGGTTTAGGTGTGTGCAAGGTTTTAAATTTCGGTATAACAGTACGCAGAGTCGCAGAGCATGGTTTGAGCGAATCCAACTATAAATTTGGCATTTGATAATAGTAATAATAAAGAAACGACTCACTTGCAGGGCATTCTTTACTTGAGAGAACTCAGGTATCAATCTAAACGCAACGCCGTTCACCTTGAGCTGAAACACCTTGTTCAAAGCAACGGGGACAACTTTGGAGCCCTGGCGAGCGTGGGGGTCGATAAGCGTAACCTGGTTGAGGAGAGCCTCGGCGTCGTCCTTGTTGAAGCAGAAGAGGCCAAGGTTTTTCCCGGAGGAAGAGCCCGAGACCAAGAGAAACTCCTCGGAAGCGTTGCTGAGGGCGTAAACGGGAATTCCCTCTAAGCGCTCCTCGATTGCCTCCACCGTCATGGCCATGGGCCTGCCTCCCCAGGGCTGGGCTATCCGAGCCCATGGTGGCCTCGCGCGGTTGGGCTGGAGACGGGTCAGGCTGCCCAGCAGCGTGGAGCAGCGGCCCTGAAACTCCGCCAGAGCCTTCTGGAAGCCGTCAAAGTTCATCATGTTTCTTTTCTTTGTAGAGTGCAGAGACAGAAGATGGTGAGTGAGTCACTAGTGATTCTTCAAATGCTTTGTTCTTTCGCAAGGAAAGTATCTTGTTTTTTTGTTTTTGTTTTGTTTTCTGTCCCTTGAAATATCTCAAAGTATGATTTTAATTCCTATAACAAAAAATATTAATTGATTTTAATCTTTGATAAACTTATTTTCCAAAGGCAGAAAAAAATTAAGTTCTGAAATCAACTACGAAAATAAATATTTCTAGAAATTAAATTCTGAATATTTTTTTTATACAATTTCGAAATTTAAAATACGGGAACCAAATTTTTTAACACTGCTTTGAGATTTAGATTTCGAAATAATCAAATTTATGTATGAAAACATTATTGAAATGAAAAATGACAAAAAGAAAATTGGGTGCACTTTAAAAAGAAAAAAAAAAGGATTTTATAATCCCCTGATTGTTGTATGTTGTGAATGTTTTTGGGCTAGAACGGCAGCAGGCTAAGGCTATATTGATGACCCAACAACAGCCATAATATGTGTGTATAGAGATTCTATATCCTATGGACCAAAAATGAAAAATAGGAATGGCAATTGCTATTTATAACTCCCCAATTGCTAAATATATCTCCTTCTTTTTATATTTTTATTGCTCAAATACTCTTTTATATAAAATCATATTTTTGCACCTCTATTTTTTATTATTCTTTGAACTTAACACTTATTTTCTCCCCTCAACCCTTTTTTTCAATCAATAAGCAATTATTTCCATAAGTTTAACGCATTCTATAATTTACTTTCCAGAAGCAAAATTAGGGGGGCACGAGGAATAAAGATATAAACACCATTTTGCCCCAAAAAAAAAAGTGTTAGCGTGTAGATGGCTTATGTGGGAATAATCAAATACTCTCCAAAAAGTTAATTTTCAGAAGAAAAAAATGATAAGAAGATGCTAAAAAAACTAGAATTACTAAATAGGGAAGGTAAATATATCAATTGCCAATAAGAATTCTATATTCTTGACCAAACTTTTAATATCCAAAAGTAGAAGTGAGTGTATAGTTGGATTCAATTAAAAAATCCAAAAATCATAATGAATTGAAAGATTACTATTTAACATCAAATTCATCCATTTACATTGTCGGTTACGTTGGGTAGCAAGTCAAATGGGTTTTAGATGAATCAGTTGGGTATGTGAGGACGTCAAATGTGGTTGAAAGATACAAGTAGTTATTTTCCATTATACAATTTAATTATACACAATATTAAAGTTGATATATGACAATAATAGGTAAGATGAACGATCTTGTTTCATATTTATATGGTCTTAATCGGGTTGGGAGATGTTCAAGAAACTAACCCTAACAATTTTTGGATTGGGTAAGGAAATTAATAAACTCGTCTCATGCTCACCCATAATAGCACTTGTTGAAATTTGAGTTCATAATTAACTTTAAGACTTCTAATTACATATGTTCTCTAGTAGTATGAATAATATTTTAAAAAATATATTTGTTATAAATTTTAATTATATCAAATAAATATTTATTGTATTCAATGCACGACCTAAAATATCACTTCAAAAAAAGTTGATATAGTATCTTACTTAATTTCGACTACTATCATCTCTTATGAATTAAAGGTTTTCTTTTGAATTTAATTTTTTGTTTTTTATTTTGAAATATTAATCTATAATCTATAATTACATATAAAAAATACAAAGTTTTGGTATACACATTTTTTTTATCCTTTTTATGATAACTACCTTCATAAATCTCTTTTATTACATCTTTCAAATAACCCATACCAATAGTTATATACTGTAATCCACCCACAATTATTTAACTTTTATTATTTATAATTTTTATTTTTAAAACATCTCATTATAGAGTATTTTATTTTTTAAAACACACAATTTCACCACACTTAATAGTAACAACACTAATTTGCTCTTTAAATTTTCAATGCTCATTTAACTCGTTAGTAATAGGACAAAGGTGAAAGGTTTCTCTCTCCTTATCATTTGATCATTTAACGCAATTAAAATACCAATATTTGTTGTTATGTGACTATAATACTTCTTTATTGTCTTCTAAGGCACGCTCCGACACTAACCACCTTAACTAAAATTTCTTAGATTGGCCAGTTAGGCAAAGATGATTTTATCCACTAGATCCCCAACAACACAGGACTTGCTAAGGGCCCCACCATTGCACCACTTAACTCACCAAATTATTGTGACCGTCTCCATCTCCATTTCTAATAACTTAGAATCTCTTTAAGTTTACACTACTTTTGGTGCACCAATATATTGCCTCCTTAAAGAGAATAAACTATTATTACTAACATTTTCTATTTAGGATTAGTACACCTAAGTTTGTTTGTTTTTAATGTGTTTTAAGATACGTTGAACTGACCTTTAAACTTAATTTAATCCATCCTAAACTTGCAATGACAGTTTATTACATGATTTATTATTTAATATTGTTTTTTTTATATTTGAAAAAAAACTCTGCAGATAAAAAAGCATGATAATGATTTGTGAACTGTGTAATGTGTATGAATCCAAACTGAACTACCCCATATATTATATACTGTTAGTTCGAAAGCGAGACGATTGAGTAGTCCAACAGCAGAATCGGACGAAACCAAACCCAGCGTACATCAACAATCATATGTTGGAGATGGCCCAACGTCCCAGAAGTTTTTATTTTTAATATGTTATAATTATTTTTGTACGTTTAAAATATTGGAATGCATTGAAACTTAAAAAATAAAAATAAAATGGTTAAGAAATACTAGTCCAAACTGCTACAAAGTAAACTGAAAAATATTACAATAATCTGATATGTTCGTTGACTTTTGAATAACTATTTTTTACTGTTTTTTCCCATTTAAGATCAATGTGCTCTCTTGCCGAATAGTGTTATTCCAATTTAAAATAGAAATTACATTGATTGTGGTGAAAACTTTGGTTATGATTGGTGCTTTTTTTAAAAGCGGTTATATTTGATACTTCTTTTTTGAGGGGGTTATGTTTGATACTTAATAATTGGTAAAATGAAAAAAAATTAAAAAAGATGAAATAAATAAATTGTCATACAGTCACTTAGATTTTATGATATGATATAGATTTTTATTAATCCTATATACTTAGAAGAGAAATCATCCCAAATAAAAAAAAAAAGAGAGAAATGAAATAAATGAAACACATTAGTTTATACTTTTACCATGTTTTATTAAGTTACGTCTCAATTTGGACAACCAAAATAACAACATACATTTTACTATTTTCGTGAATATAATCGTACCATATATAGTCTTCCATGTTAGTATAATTTTGCACGAGCTCACAATAAAAGCCTCCCATGGCCTAATTAAGAATAGCAATTTTTAATAAATACAAAGAAGTGAGAAATAGTGAATGAAATACACCAAACCCAAACCTAATTGCAGCGTAACCATCGTTTCTCGGATAGAAACAAAAAAATAGTAATATAACTATTAGAAGTGGTTGCAACGTACGCAGGGGACATACTTTCTCATTTGGCTTTGGACGCTTACATGGATAGACCGTACACACTACACATCACAGAGATTTTACTCCAACCACCAACCTCATTGGCCGTCATTCTCCCTACCGTCACAGCCATGTAACCCCTTCCACTATCCGCAGCGGTGGAATGGTCGTAACGGGCCGAGGCACGTGCAGCGCATGTGCAAACTAAGTGTTGTACATTGATGACATGTTTACCCCTGAGAATAACGTGAGAAGACCAAAATACCCTTTTGGACGTACAATTGTACAAGTGTTTGAAGCGGAGAATAGAGATGGAAACGGAAGTTTCGTGTTTCTATGAACAGTGAGTGACTTACGTTGTCCACATGGGTGTGGGCCCTTTTGTGTCTTTTTCTTTATGCTGTTGCTCCAAACCAGTAGTGTACTACTACTCCACTTCCACTGTAATTACCCTCTTGTTTCTCTGCAGCTTCTCTGCTTATCTTACTCTAACACACACACACACACACCAACCCTTCTTCTGTTCTGCTTCCATTCCACTAAAGTTTTGGTTTTTCTAGCCTCCCCATTCTTCTTCTTCCTCTGGGTTTTCACTTGTTGGATTTTCTTACTCTCTTTCATTGTCAATGGATAACCAGGATCAAAGAAGAACTCACACTGCAGGTGCTTTTTCTTTTGCATTTCTCTTTAAAGGGTCACTGCCCTCATCCTCATCCCCTTTTTTTTCTCCACTTTCTTCTTCATCTCTCTCCTTTCCTTTCCATGTTTCATTATTATATTATTTCTCTTTCTGGGTTTTGTTGGTTTGGTGTTTTTCTTATGAAAAGTCTTTGTCTTTCTGGGGTGTCTGGTTTTGGAAATTATGTCTGTGTTCTTTTTGAAGTGTTTTAAGTTTCTCGAGGTGAAGATTCTTATGGTCTTATTATTTTTTTTTGTTGAAAAATTTGATGTTGAAGGACACGAGAGTCATGGAGTTCATTCGTGTCACAAATGTGGATGGCCATTTCCAAATCCACATCCGAGTGCCAAGCACAGGCGTGCTCACAAGAAGATCTGTGGAACCATTGAAGGTTACAAACGGTCTGCCTCCGAGGGACAACCCCATTTGAATGGCTCAGATGATGAACATGTTTCTGATGATGATCACAAAACACCAGGTGAATTTCCTTCTTATATGTAGTGTTTTAACTTTAATACTGAGAAATACTAGGAGATGAAGTAAATCTAACTAACTTCGATGCTGAGAAATACTAGAAAATGAAGTAAATCTAACTGATCTTGACTTAGTGAGATTAATTTTAATTACTTTTCTATATGTATAGACTTTAAAATTAGTACTACATTCCAAAACAGAAGGTTTGCTGATTTGTTGCTATTTTATTAGGTTTGGTTGTGTCAGGTCCAAAATCCTTGGAGACAGGCAACAATGAGAAGGGCAATGAAGGAAATGGAGAAAAATTAATTAGATCAGAAGATGAGGTGTTTTCGGATGCAGTTGCAGACTTTTTGGATAGTGGATCGAATCCAGAAATTAAGGAACGGTTGCAAGATAATTTGGACTCAGGTGCTAATGTGGAAAGGGTTGACATAAAAGAAACAAATTTTTCAGGGTCTTCTGAGGGCAAAGATTTCAATGGTGCGAAGATAGGTTTTAGAGTTTTACATCACATTTCCTTTTATTAAATTGTATTGTTAGTTTTTTCAACGAGCATGGACTTCTGTGCGGTAAAAAATTTTGGCCTGGTTAATTAAAATAAGGGTAAATATGTGTTTGCATGATTTACAGGTATTAACCTTGATGATTGCAAAAAAATCTCTAAAGCCGTTTATTGACTTAATTTGTATATGTTGATTGTATTGCTCAACTGAGTCCTAGAAAGCAAAATTTGCATCTTTTCACATGACTGCTACATGATGAGCATCAATAAACTAAACGTCCACAATCCGTCTTGCTTTGTTTTGTTCAATGAAATTTAACTTTTTATGAGTGTTATTTGCTTGTTAGAAACTTCTGAAAAATCAGATATGTTATAAACTAAACCTTTTAAGTTAACTGCTGTTGTAAAATTATATTAAAAGGTTGAAAAAATCAGATGTGTTGTTTTGATTTTTATTGGTGCAAATATCCAGGATTTTCAAACTTTTGGAAGGATATTGATGCAAATATCCAGGATAGCACAAGTATATTGATGCACACACATGACATAACTACATAATTATTTTCCAAAAACTTATTGAATAGGCATATTTTCTGACAATATCTCTCTTTTACTGTGTGCTTTGTTTCTTCTGTGGTTCTTGTCTGATTATCTGTTTCACAGCTGCAGATGCAAGTCAGTTTATTGACAAGTCAACTGATGACAGCCAAATTCAAAATCTTAATATTTTTCAAAATGAAAGTGTTGAAGTGGGAACCGCGGTGGAGTTGCAAGGTCAATTGTCATGCCCTACTGTGGATCCATTGTCAAGTTCCATTGCAGACTTGAGGACTGAAGAATCAACTATTGTGGATAGTGATGTTTTTTTTGGTTTGTCAAGTGACTCACTTCTTGGTGAAACTGAAGCCATGCCTGATATATTGCCAGAAAAGAAAATCCATGCTGTTGAGAATGTGACAGATTGCAGTTTGATATCTGTTGCAAAGGAAACTAATTTTAAAGAGAAGGATGAGATTAGTTCTGCTGTACATGTGGTTGAAATTGTGGAATCATCTGATAATGGTGTAGGTGAAGCATGTGAAGAAGTGTCTAAAATAGCAGTTAGTGATGCAGTTTCTTTGGATTATCAAGTGGGTGATGGAGCTGATCATCTGAAGGAAAATAATGGTGCTGAGATTAATTCCTACAGAGATGTGGTTGAAATTGTGGAATCATCTGATAAAGTTGTAGGTGAAACGAGTGAAGAAGTGTCTAAAATAGCAGTTAGTGATGTAGTTTCCTTAGATCATCAAGTGGGTGATGGAGCTGTTCATCTGAAGGAAAAGAACGGTGCTGAGTTCCTTTCTTTGTTGCCCCCAGATAACCTTCCTCTTGAGTTAAACTCAGTTGTGATTACAAATGATGCTCAGGGAGACTCTGCATATATGATACAGTTTGCTACTTCCAGTGATAACAAAAATTTGCAGGAAAAGGGAGAAGGAAATGTTAATGTTAATCCTCTTCCTACATATGATGATAGATCTGATGAAGCACATCCTCGGAGTGAGTATGGGGACTTTAAAGATCTCGAAGGAGTGGCATACCAAAATCCTTTCCTACAATCATCTGAGTCATTGGAATATGAGGCAGATGACTTGAAGGACAAAGTTAGTGAGGAAAATAAATTTCATTTTGACGCAAACCAATTGAGTGAAAAAAGTGACATCCTCTCTCTAGATATGGATGTTATAGATAATAGCATGAAGATGGAGCCAGTCAACAGTGAGCCTACACCTAAAGAAATGCATGCCGAAGAGTGTACTGAAGTTTCTCCAGCCAAGGTCACAGTTGAATGCCATCAAAGATCAGATGACATTGATGCCTCTAGGAATGCTACAAAAACTGAGACAAATGAAATTCATATGGTTCACTTTTCTGAAGAGCATGGATCTGATGACACGTGTAAAAATTCCCAGCAGATAAGTTTACCAGAAGGTAGTTTAATGGCCTCTTCTAATGAGAGTCAGAGGGATGAATCCTTTGGGTGTGCAACTAGTGAAACAACTAGGGCAATTAACATAAACAGCACAAGTCATCATGAGGTAAAAATAACTGAAATAAAAGATGTAACTTCAGATGGCAAGGTTGTAGGATCTAATTTAGAAAATGATATTGAAATTATATTGAAAGATCTTCAACCCAATGACATCTTGCAATCTGAAGTCAAGCAATCAGATGACTTATTTAAGAGTGACTGCACTGGTAAGAGTGATGCTGCTGGTGAAATGGGTAAAAATGAACATGATAGTCCTGATGCTCAATGCATGGAAAGGCTCATTGTGAGTGATACTTCATTGCCTAAATCTGCTACCAGTCATTTTGAAAGCCCAGCTATTTCAGAGTCTTCAGACATTGTGGATGATGGGCCTGTGAACAAGTCAAATGGTACAGAGTGCAGAAATACAAATCCACTACCAGGTGCCCAGAAAGACATAAAAGAAGATGAAGTCTATATTAATATCAAACTAAATGAAGAATATAACAAGTCTGTTGATGTTGATACTCCTACCGAGTCACATCAAGCAGAAGATGCTGGACTATTAGTGAAGGCTGCAGAAGACCTTGCTAGGGAGTATACATCTCCTTTAACTACTGAACCTTCTGCTCAGCCTGACAGGGAAGTGTCCGGACTTACTGCTGTGCCTGTTCAAGATCAAGCTGGTAATAACTTGGGTAAACTTGGTTCATCCAGAGTTGATGCTTCAGTTGAGTCAGGTAGCCAGTGTGACAGTTTGGAAGGCATCTGGGGCTCTGTTTCAGGTATATATACATTTGTTGTTTTTAACAGAAAACATTTGTACTGTTTAGATACATTCTATAGTAGGGCTATTGTAATTTGCCAGGGTTAGTTAATGAAACCAGGTAATGTGATGCAGTGCTTGTTAAAGAGAAGTTATCTGTAGATCCAGGTGCTATACTGCAATATTACCTTTTCATAGTTGATTAGAATGGGTGAGATCTTTTTGCATAAACTTATTCTCACCAAAGACACATACATACCGGCTATTATACCTGTGTGCAATTGTGCATCCCTAAATCTTGCCTGGGGCTGAAATTTCCTAATGAATTTCGTTAGTAATGATTTTTGCATGCTTACGAAGATGCATGCCTAGATCTTGTCTCAATGTTTTTCACCAACTATATTCACCTGTTGCTTTGGCGTGATCCATATAGTTTTTCTCCTTCATCCTTTCTAGGATTGTTTTTCCTTGTGTAAAGGGGGAGAGGAAAGTCGAAAGAGGATCCATCTCTTTTTGTTGTGTCCTTGCCTTGCATTATTTGTATAAAGAAATTAAACTAAAATATTTTAATGGTTTTTGGGAGAAAAAAATTGTTTTTTACTTTTTGTTTCATGATCCATGAAACAGTTCTGTCAATTCAATCCGATGCACCAGCTGTTATTGATGCTGAAACCTTGCCATCAACTGGCTTGCTGGCATCAACAGAAGCAGGGAAATCAAACTTCAACGACTCAAAAGCTACACCTGACAGACAGCAGTCTGGAAAATCAGAAATGTTTGAAGCACCATCTTTCATGACATTGGTTGATCCTGGTCAGGTTAGCCCAAAAGCCAATGCTTCTGAAGTCCAGAAGGGACAGAACACACAACAGCCAGATTCCACTTCACAGGCTGCTTGGTTTCCCACTCTTACACAAGTTGTCAATGAGTCTCAAGGGAGAAAGAAGAATGAAGAAATAATAGCCAAGGTGACAAACTGGAGCGCTAGTAAGGAGCACACTCCTCTTAAGAGCCTCTTAGGTGAGGCTGCCCACAGCAGCAAGCCAAGATCTCCAAAAATGGAAGAAAAATCAGTGAGTCAGAAGAGTGGTAAAGTTCCGGAAAAGAATGGTTCTGGGTTGACAACTGTTAACTCCATTCTGGGTCCTGAATCCCCTGTGGCTCAAGTGGTAAAAGGAGAGGTTGCAAAAGAATGGAACTCTCCAGCAAGATATCCTGCTGATATCAAGAGAGAAAAAAGGAAAGTTAAGAGCAGACCATACTGGATACAATTGGTATGCTGCACGTCTGTCGGTCCTCAGCGAAGGTAGAAAATCACTAGGTTCTGATAATGCTTCCACTCTGATGGATTCTGGTCATAGACATGCTATTTGCAGTATTTTTCTGTTTTTAGTTTGTCTTTGGGTGCATATTTTGATCATGTGTCTTCTGTTCATTTTGGTAGCCTCCTAGGAGTTTGGTTGTATATGTTGACCATCTTCAGTTATTATTTTATCCCTGCAGTCATACATTTTTACCATACATAGTAACGTATCATTATTTTGGCCTGGACCCATATTTTAGTCCGGTCTTAGTTCTTGAATTTTTTTTGTCCCAAGGGTCGGGAAATATGGTCTTTGTCTGAGATTATGTCTCATAATAACTAGCAGTTTCTGCTTTTTACATGGGATTCATTCTTGTGGAATCCTTTGATAATAGAAGCCCTAAGGAGAGAAAAGGGATTGAGGGATTCTGCTTTAAGGATATCTCATTAATGCCTGTATATAGAGTAGACTCAATCATGCATGGGTGCATGAAGAAGGAATTTACTTTCATAAATAGCTGTAAAAGGCAGGAGTATAAATTGACTCTGAAAAAAGTTCAATAACCTTAAGCATGTAGATCAATTAGTGGAGGATTTGTTTTATTTTTAGTTAATCGGTGGTCTCAAATTTTTTAGAACGTAGATATGTTAAAATTCAGTAGGGAGGAATCTTGTCGCATTGTGTTATTACCCGAGCTTTAATAAGTTAGACTTAAGGAAGACATTACATTGATATATCATTTTTTAAGTCTTAGATTTTAAGTCAAGTAGATTGTGTATTTTATTTCTGTCACGGGAAGTAGTAGACCTTTTGAAAAGAAAGAGAAGAACAGATATAAGGATTAAGGAGTAGAAAAGGAGCAAGTGCATTGCAAGAAATCAAACATTCGCTCTCAGTATAGTGTAATTATTCTAGTTTTTTAAAGTATCTATTATGCTTTTTTTAGAAGAGTATCTATTATGCTAATGAATAAGGATACGTTGTCTGCACATTAAAATTTAATTTATGTTAATCACTAAATATGCAATATATTTATAATTAGTCTTATTCATTTTTTTATTTTACAAATGTGAGTGTGGGCTGAAAAATATTTATAAATAAAAATCTAATTAAAGATTATTAATTAGGTTTTGTCATAAGATTATTATTTTGATGTGATTTTAAAATAAGTCACATTAGTATGTATTTTATATATATTCTAATTATATAATATTATCTGGATTATATAGTCATATCAGTCAATTAAGTTTTCTTTTTCAATTTACATTTGAAGACCTAATAGCAAATTTTGTATTTTTTTTATTTTGCTTTTAATTTAGTATTTTATTAAAAGATCACTTTATCTTAAATCTTTCTAATTTGGCGTCCACGATGTTGGGATGCCAGGGAAATCCTGAATCATAGCTCAAAAATTAGTGGTGTCCATAGTGAAAACAGTAGTGGGTGCACGCCTAGAAGCAATACATTTTCTTCGAATTTTGAATCGGGTTGCTGCTGCTACTGTTTACTTGTTCATTCACAAGTAATTCTCCTCCACTTTCTGCAGGGAGAGTGGTAGGAAAAACCAGTGTTATTAAAATGGTCTAGGCCTATTAATTATTTATTTATTAGCTCTGTCTCATCAGATATTAATTTTAACACAAATTTCTAAGTAATTTTTGTCATGCGCGTAAAATCTACATATCTGTATAGAGATTTTATAGGAAAGTTCGATTAATGTTTTTGATACGGAATTAAAATCAACAAGTGTAACGTAGAAAAGTGTTTGTAATATTTTAACCGGGTATCAACTTGAGCTCGAAAATACATGTATGAATCGCCTTACAATGATTGAATCGAACAACCAAAAAATAAACAAGTATGGTTCTGTCAAACAGAATAAAGAATTACGTCAAGGCTCCTCGCCGCCACAGCCTCTTTGACTAGGCCGCTGCTTGTGTTGGCACCACCATGGTAGTGGTGGCCGTGGTTGTCGGAGAGGGATGGAGGGTGGTAGTACTTACGGCCTGTTTGGGGGCAATTAGAGTGAAACCTTGCAGCAATCCTGACCCCTTGGTCAAGAATCTCAACCAGCTTCCCCATGCAGCTATTCTATCAAAACTCAAAAAACCACTCACCCTCTTTTCTATTCTATTCTCTCAGAATTTCTTGGAGGGGAGTTAGAGAGAAAAGAGAAAAGGGTGTGTTACAAGAAGACAAGAGGCATGAGAATGGAAAAAAGAGAGATTGTTGTTGAAACTGAAGTTGTATTGTGGGAAAAACCAGAGTGGCATTGACGTATATATATAGCTGGTGCCTTGCCATTTCCACTTTCTGGGGCAGTGCCGTTTCTTAGTATTTTCTTTTTTTAATATTATTGTTGACTTGTTCGGTCAGAACCGCGTTTCGCATAATGCATATGTTTGTGCGTCCTATATTTGACTAATTGTTTGTCTTTTGATTTTTCTTTTCTTTTAATGCATTTTATACTTTTTTATTGCTTTGTTTTATTGTAATTAAGGGTGAGAATTTGAAAGAAAAAATAGATTGGAGCTGACTTAATTTTGAAAATAAAAAGGGTTTAATATAATCTGTTCACTGTCAAGTGTATATATAGGTCATTTTGAAGATTTCTAACGTTTAGCACGACTATTTTGAAAATTTGGTCAATCTGAATTTTAATTTAAATGCTTATTTAATAGTTTTATAATTTTTTCTAAATTTAAAATATTATTTGAACTTTTATTTTCTAAACGCATGTGTTTTTCAAACCACTAAATCTGTCGTTTGTTCAATAACATAAATGCAGTAAAATCTTATCCACTAGTGTTAAATTATTTGAGCTGAAGTAGATTAATTTAGATTATGTATTATTTTTAGTTTTAGAGCAATCATTCCTAATTATTTATTAAAACTATAATATTTGAGTTTATAATGGTCAAAATCAGAATTAGTTTCAAAATTTTTTTAAAAAAAGAGATACAGTAATAATGTGCATTGGTTTCAAAAGATATATCTAATCTAATATACAACCTTATATAGTATTGCTTCTAATACTTAATTAAGAATTGAATACGAAATTATGAACGAACTAATCATAAAATAAAATAAAAATATGAACGAACTCGGTTAATTAGCTTGACTTTTAAGGAAAGAGTACTATAGATTTATCTGTTTATTTGGTAGTATATAATGTAATATGTGCGGAAAAATATAAAAAGGAAAAGGTTTTCTTCGGTGTTTTTTTATTCAAACGCAATATTATGATTATATATATTGTTGTGAAGTAAATATATTAGCATAAGCCACAAAATATATTATAAAAAGAAGCAACTAAAAACCTAAAAAGGAAAAAGGAAAAGAAGAAATACAAGTAGGTTCTGCCTTATTAAGGCGTTAACAGGAAAGTTATGAACATCACCATACTTAGCAAAAATATCAGCAATCTGATTTGCTTTTCTATAAACATGATTTCACAACTTGACATATTGATGAATATTATGAATATACATCACCAAATTATACCAAGAATGGAAATCACCGCAACCTTTCGCAAGAAATTAATGACATTGGAATCAAAGTAAGCAACTAGCTTTTGAAATTTTATACCCTAAGCCAGCTTTAACCCATGTCAAATATTCCATAGCTGTGACTCTAAAATAGAACAAGAACCTAAATTAATTGCGTAACAAAACTGGAAGACACGGTCTATGTTAATATACTCTTCCGTTCCAAAATAAATTTTTTTATAGCTTTTTGTTCTTATTCCAAAATAATAGTTTTTTAAAATTATTTTTCTAACAATATGCCTAGATAGTGTAATTAAGAAGATCAATTAATATTTGCATTAAAAAGCGATATATGTCATAAAAATAAGTAATAAACAGTAGGATATATTTTTGTGTGGATAATGACGACATAATTTATTATAAAATAGTTGAAAAATTAAGAATATTTTATCTAAATTTGTATCAATTGAATATTTTTTAATTAGTATGTGGTAACCTTAAAAGACTATGATTTTGGAATGGAGAAGGTACCTGCTGTTATTTTTTGTTATAAGTAGGTTAAAGAATATAATAAAATGAAAATTAATAAAATATTCTTACGCGGCTTCTAGAAAGTTACAAGCACCCGTATTAAAAAAAATTACATGCACTAACCTATTTAAAAGTAAATAAATGAAAGGAGGATACTTTACGTGGCTTCCCGTAAGCCACACACCAAAACACTAAAAAAAGGAGAGAGAGAGAAGAAAGACGAACCATATATAAGACGAACAAAGCACGTCAATAATCGGCCAATTGAAAGAAGGAAAGGGAGAGACCAATTAGAGAAAGTCGAGTGAAGGTCGTGAAAATAAAAATGAAAAATCGCAGGACACAAAAGTGATAAGGAGGAAAGAAAATTAGAAAGAAGAGAGTAGTAGTTTAATAAATTTGCAATAACAATCACACCTAAACCCCCTGGGGGTGGAAATTGGAAAAAAAGGACCAACTAATGGCTGATATTCTAATTTCATAGGTAAAATATATGTGGATAAAAATTCAATTTAGATTAGATTGAATTATTTTTTAAAGTTAAATTTAAAATTTAGACCAATAAAAATATTCATATTTTTTAACTGTCTCTTTTTCAATTTGTATTAAATTCTCAAAGAAATTATATCATTATATTAGTATTTTAACTCATACTATATGTGTGCATAACTTTCATATACATATATATTTTAAAGAAAACTAATAAAAAATTAAGTATGAAATATTGTGTACTTTAAAAATTAAAAAGAAATGGAAAATTTTCAATTTATTAATGGTTTGTTTATCTATAATATAGAAGTGCTAAAAATACATTTTTTTAACTTATTGAGACTTATAAAAAAGGATTAAATTTTCTAAAATAAGATCCATTAAATTTTATGATTTTCAATAAATTTTAATTAACCAGAGAATGTGTTTTTAAAAAAGTCAAAGTATGTTAGAAGATGTGTTTCTAGCATTTCTTATATGTACTATTACTTTTCTTTCATAATAAGTGTCGTCCTAATTTTTTTATATAGACAAAATTTAATAAATTAGGGATGACAAAATATTTCTAGATCTTATGAGTATTCACAAAAATATCCACAATCAAGACAATTACTTGTAATATTGGATCTAGGTACGAGCATATATATATTTATGCATGTATAAGTGTAAGTACTATTATATCCAACTCACTCCTCATACATATCATATCATATATATATATATATATATATATATATATATATATATATATATATATATATATATATATATATATATATATATAACTTTTCTATGAAAAATGATTATATTTTTTTTATGGCTAATACTCTATGTCTCTAATATATAATAGTATCACTATCTTAAAGTCAAAAACTCTAAACCTTTAATTATAATTCTTGTTAAAGGATCATAATATTAACTTTAACGATTATTATTTTAGATGATTATTTTTATAATTTTATTTATTTATGATTAAAATTTGGACAAACTAATGTTATATTTATTTGTTTTTAATATTATTTGTGTTTGCCTTTAATGTTATATTTGGGTTATTTAATAATGAATTTTTACTATAATTATAATAATTATTTTTTTATTGTTTTATTTTTGTTAACCTTATAATGAGTAAAATGTGAGCACAAATATGATTATATAAGTATTCAACATGTATGAGGATGAAGATTAAAATTAGTATATGAAGAAGTATAAGAATAGATACAAATATTATTTTTTAAATGTGAGTATGGACACTAATACTCTATCTATTGTTATCCAGTAATAAATGGATAAAAGAGTATTAATCTTATTATTAATATAAATTATTTATTGTAAATTCAAAATATTTTGTTCGTAATGTCCATTTTTTTTAAAATGGAAAATTCAAAAATATAGTATAATGTTTAAAATATTTCTTTACCATGATATATAATTTTTTTTATAATAACCTTATAGTCAGTGAGAAGTGAGAACAATTTCTAACTGGTTGCAAGTGAAATTTTTTACCTTGATAATACATGACAATTAAAATTAACATTTTTATCATGAAGTTTATACAAAACTATTTTAATAAATAAAAAAATAGCTCTGTTTAAAAATATTTAAAAGAACTAAATCAATCATATAACTAAAATATAATAATAAAGTAAAATTTATTTTTGTCTAATTTTACACACATTGAATTAATGGATCATAGTATAGTTTACTTTTCCCCCCTCTCAATTTTAAATACTGGAAAAGTCGTTTTTAACTTGATATCTCTACATTGATGTTTTTTTCTTCTTCTTTAATTCAACATATAAATTATAAAGATTATATTTTTTTTTGACGAAATATATAGATTATATTATTTATTATTATTATTATTTAAAACTAAATTCTGGTAGCAAAATGGTGAGTGAAGCTTGCTTTCGATACCAGTTTGCTTCACTCTGCCTTTCCTTTCCCTTCATAGCCCAAACCCTAAACGCCGTTGGTTATTCCCGCCGGCAACCATTTCAGTGGCTTCTTCCGCCGTCGCCGCTCATTGCCAGTGCTCCATTTTCTGATCAGGTCCTTATTCTTTCGATTTTTTCTATTTCGTTATCTGCGATATTCTCTATACACTGTCTCGTTACTTGAGATGCCATTTATAGTCACAAAGTGTTATGAGACAAACTCCTGATGATGTAGTTTTAATTTTTTTTAAGGAAATTCGTAGGAATTGATGAGGTGGGTTTCGCTGTGTTGTGGGAACTATATGCTTTGGTGACCTAATTTTGTCCCTCATTGTGTTTGTGGCTTTGTGTGTATTACTAATATTAATACCATAAAAATCAAGTGCTTGAATGTTGAGATTAAGTCAATTTTCTACGTGTTGTTGTGGGCTTGTGGCCATCACTGTTGTTTTTGCGTTTAGCATGTGCATTCGAGGGTCTGAGATTTGGAGCTTTATTTCTCCAATTTGTTTGCCCTTATGATGGGTTGTTTGGGAGTGTACCTATATGAAATTTGCATAACTCCCCGTTGTATATTGCTTTCATCTTCGATGGTCGGTTTCTGTGGGTCTCAATATGAGATTTTGTATGTATTGGTGGGGGATTTTAGTTGGTAAGTTGCAGAGCTTTTCTCGGGGCTTATATGAGGTTGGTTCTGTCAGTTTTCTTCATTAAGATTGGCTTGGCAAATTGATATGGTTTTAGGGTTGGCTTTCAAACTTCAGTTTGTCAAATTGGGTTAGGCTCTTTCAAGGTATGAAGATTGGAATGTTAGTGCTTTGTTTTCATGTGAATGATGTATTTTTTTCTTTTATGCCATTAAGTTATGTTTCATAGATTAAATTTGTACAATCCCTCTGTAACAACACATGTTTTAATTTTTGTATGATTTACATCACAGTTTACCTCCCTTGGTTACTTTCCATTCCCCACATTTCATATAGTTTTCTTAGTTTAACTTACTTTAAATGGTGCTCTACAACACTACAAGAGTATTGTCAGGTCTCTGGAGCCTTCTTTCAGTATCCCAAAAAGTAAAAGCCAATTTGTTACTCAATTTGTTTTCTGTTGAAATAAACAAGTAACATAATATTGCTTTTATTTTGAAAGAGTAAATAATCAAATTAGTGCTGAAAAGATACATCAGTAGTATAGAATTATGAAATTTACATTCACGGTCCCCAAATATGTATTTATAGCTTATTTTGTTTAACTTTACAACTTACGAATACTCAAATGTAAATTGGCCTCAAAGCAGCTCTGTTATTGCTTTGGAAAGTGCTCCAGCAAGGAACCAAACATGCTACTATTAGTTGTTGAATTAATCTCTCAATATGTGTTCTGTCAAAGTCAAATTAGTCTCTGAGATTTGTGATATGAGGACTGATTTGACCCAAGAAATACACATTCAAGAACCTTTAAGCATAATTTCTATCACTCAGGAGCTGATATGACCTACGCTATATCATTGAAGGACTAATTTGACTATTTACTTAATTCTTATATGGAAAAGAAAAATAGATTTTGGCACAACAAAAAAATAACCCCAAGCCTCTCAGAATGGCCATTATGTTTGAATGGATAAAACAAAATTGAAGCAAAAATTGCATTCTGTTTCCTTTAGTATATCTGTAAATGACCTCACGATGGTTTGATTTTCTGTAGTTTAATATTATGGTTTGCATTTTTTGGTTGACCAGGAAGAATGAGGCCTACAATGATGCTTAGGGCTCTAACCAAGCAGTTTCTTGGAATTGTAGGCGATGCAGCAAACACTGTTGCTAAGAAGCCCCCCCTGCCTCCTCCTCTGGTGTCACGCAAACCTGCTTTCATTGATGCATTCTTGTACAAGATGAAGAAGAACCCAAATCTTTTGTCGAACAAGACCATTTGGTCACGGAGATCCACTATCTTGCCAGAATTTGTTGATACCACTGTCAAGATTTACAATGGGAAAACCACTATTCGTTGTAGGATCACTGAGGGAAAAGTGGGTCATAAGTTTGGAGAGTTTGCTCTCACCAGGAAACGCAAGACCAGAGAACAAGCCAATGCCAAAAATGTTAAACAACTTAAGAAAAAGAAGTGATATTTATCTTCTGTACTTTTGGACAAAAATAATTTTGCAGATATTTTATTTTCTGCAATTATTTACATCAATCTGTATGTTTCTTAGGTTCTCTAGATTGTATTTGAAGACCTAATAGTTTTCCCTGTGAGAATATTGGCAACAAGGATTTTGATGAAATTTGACCGTGATTGCAGTTGAATCGCTTCTTTGACTATCTGAACTATTCATTTCATGTTATAATTTACCTTGTGGATGATAGATCATTGATTGATCAATTTATGCTTATCACTTGTGAGGACCTGAATTTTATCAAGTTATGCTGAATGCCCCTGCAATTGCACAGGGATGTCATCATTACGTGGTGTGCCTATGTGACCAGGAACATGATTCTAGAATGCTCCACTACAACTAATATGAAAGTTATGCCAGTAATTTTTTTCATGTAGAAACCTGGGGTCGGGATTGAATACCCGAAAAACAGCATAATCATTAAATGGCCAAATATAATATGAATCTGAGAAAAACTCCACACTCAAGGTTGCTTCACCAAAGTTTTGCACTTGACTTAGAATGCATTACTTCTTAATTGGTACAGAAACTGATGTCCATACTCTTGGTAAGAAATTTATCGCTCTCCTTACTGAATAGGTTCTACAATGTCGTCATGGTAAATCCAAATGCCATTAAATGTTATCTGTACTATTTGACAACAAAATTTAAAATAGGGAATGAAATTATGAGAAGAGAAAAAAATGAGATGTAACTAATAATGATTTAATAGAAAATGATAGAGAAAAGATAGTTATAAATTATTATGAATAAAACACAACTCTTAAAAGTTGAAAAATTGAATTAATTATAACACATGCAGTAATAGAACAACATTGAATTTCACCCCATCCATATGACAACCAAAAACTAAAAAGAACGTTTTAGAAGAGTGTAATACGCTAATCGAAGGGGGGTTTTGTCAGCTTAAGATCCCCTAAACCACTTAAAATCAAACTTTTGGTTTTTCACCGTTGAATGGTTTAACCCAAAAATGACTTAATTGCACAGCAATCAGTAAGCAATCCTTCATATAAAGGAGATCACATTTTGAGGCCGGCTGTTGACTGTGAAAAAAAAAAAAAGCATTCACTTCACCGAGATATGTCCTGTAACGCTAACTTCATATACAGAATTGCAAATATTGTGATTCGTATCGAACTCCAACATCACAAAATGACTTTAATTACTCTGCAACCTAGGGACAACTAAACCATCTATCTATATAAAACAAGTGTGATCAAACTACCCTCATTTGCTTTGTTGCTATCACAGACGTAGCTCTCAACTTACATTTCATTATCCTTCTTTCCGCAACACCCAAACTCAATATACTTTCGATGCCTTTATTTCTCCATGAACAAAATCCGACCATAACCCTAAAGAATAACATTTCACAACTTTCTTTATTCCTCAATTGACATGGGCTACGACCAGCTCTCCTTTAAGAGCAAATAAAAGAAAATAACTAAATGGAACAGCAAAACGTAGAACTTGTCATTGGTGCATTGTCCAAACCCTTAACTGTCAGCCACTACTATCTGCAGATGCTCAAAGAAAACTTGAAGGCTCACGTCGTCAGTGAAGATTACATCTGAACCAGCAGCCATCTCAAGTGCGTTATTGTATGTTGCTGAGGGATTCAGCTTTGCCAATAAAAATCTACCCTGTTCAACATCAGTGAAGCCCAACTAAGGTTCTCATCAAGAAAAATCTAAACCTACCAAGCAAAATGGATTAATGAAACAATTTTCTGCTCATACATTATGAAAGTGGTATTTCATACATCAGCAACACTCACAATAATAATAAATTTCAGGAAAAGGAAACAATGTAATACATGTACTTACTTGAGAACCATGTTAATCACATACTACCAATCTAGGAACTGGGAAATGGTCTCTAATTATGATTTGGGCATCATCCTGAGGTGCTTGTAATAGTTGTGCAAAAGCCTGTGCCATATATTAAAGCCATTAGCAAAACCAGAACATGGGCCAATGATAAATGTAAAACTTGACCTTACTTATAAAAGAAGGCTCTGCATAAAATAATTTTCATCATAAAGTGGCAGAAAACTATTAATGCTCCCAATTAGAAGACTATACATAAATGTGATACACAGACTAATTAATCATCGATCATTTTGAGAGCAGAATTCACATGTGACAACAACTTGTTTAGTAGGACATCTATGAGCATTGTGTACATGCCTGGTGTTCTGGCTGGTTATGGTATCCCATGTTGCACCATTGAGCTATTGACATTCCATGAAAAATAACCACACTAAAATATGAATCAAGCAACAAAATCCAGCCCGCAGAAATTGAGGCCACATCTAATAGCGCTGGTGAAGGCAGTGCATCTAATGTATATGCTATTAGAGAATGGCTGAATCATGACAGCAGCTTTACTTATATTTTCCCTGTTTAACAACATGCGGAAGTATGCAGTCTCATCTGGACTGTTATTAAAAACCTGCCAATATATTTCACCACCAAAACACCACAAATTTAAATTAGGTTTGAAAAGCAATAGTAATACATAACGAAAATTTCAGGAAATGGTACCTGTACAAACTGTGATCTTCCCATATTGAACATAAATTGGGGGAATAAAGAAAATGATGGGGTTAAAGTAAAAGAAGACTGATCATCCTTGCGGTAGTCACCAAATTTAGAGCAAAGGTGAATGAGTAAACGGTCCAACCATCGTGTGGCATCAAATGCTTCCTGATCAAACAACGGATGTATAAGTCTGAAAGTTCCCTTAGAAACAATTTTGCATAATGACAACTATATTGCAGCATGTTATTTATTAGCAAAAGAATATCAAATTGAAATAAGCTACCCTTGAACAAAGGGAAAAGCTATGGGCATAGCTAAATAAGATGGGAATGAAGTTCACAGTTAAATCATAAAAGTCATTTACTTAAACTATTAAATAAACCCAAATGAAGAAATTAAAACTAAAACCTTAGATGAGATAACAAATAACATGTATTCCCGCTCTAAAATTACTTGGTCTAACAAGATTAAACAAGTGAAAAGTTCACCAGAACCACCAATATCGAAGGCGTCAACCCAACCATGTTTTCACGAAACTCCCAAGAATCGCCCAGTTGAGCAAAGAAAAAAATTTTAGCCACTTGAGCAAATAAATCCAGCAATGGCAAAATGTATTGAACGAAACAATAGAGAATAACAAAAAATAACACATCTTGAGATATACCTCTGTCTCCATTTTAAGAGATGCAAGTCTGGCCATTACTACTGCAGCAGTCTCTTGGTCAAATCCTTGGACCAATTCCTGAAGATAAAATATATTATCTTTTCTAATAACTGCAATCTTCTTAATTGATGAAAATGCATTAATGGACAGAAATAAAGCAGCATGCTAAATGACAATATAGAAAAGGATAACCCTAAAACTATTATTTTTTTCACATATATTCAACAATTTTTGTGGAAGAAGGCTACATACAATTACCCTCCACCATACATCCACCATGTGAGGAGCCTCTGGCATCAGGATACATTTATATATATATTCATCAATTTACGGCTTATCCTTCCTTGTTTATTGTGGGCAATGCAGACATTGTGTGCAATGCAGGCACACTTGCTTGGAGACACCATTTTAGTTATATATTATGTCAGGCATCCTAAGTTTAAGCTGTATTTGAGAAAGAAAAGAGAGGTAACATTAATTTAATCCCACCTAGGTAGTGTGACAGGTATGATCTCATGTAACTACCCACTGAACAGGTAGCAAACATGGAAAGCTATGGTGAGGAGTAAGGACAGTATGGGAGAACCAGGCCTCTCAACTTGCCTAGATATATTGTAATTTCTTTTCTGTTCTCTGAAGAGGAAGTGAGGAAAAGAGTTTCTACAAGTTTCTCTGCAACCGTAGCCCTCTGATATCAGTAGTAGAATTTCAGTGACAATGCAGCACTATTCAGCTATTTCTGCTCCAGTTCTATCACATTACAATATGACCTTGCCAACTGTAGTTATTTCTATGCCAATTTTGTTATACATGAATTTTTATCCAATACATACAAAATGCAGCAACTGAAACAGGTCTGTTTCTATTAAATGGATATAAAAAATTGGTCATTATTTATTAATCAATTTAACAATTACATTGTCACAAAAAAATGGTCCCAAACTCCATATAATATAAGGGATTAGCTAGCATAGCCATAAAAGTTCAGTTTATATTATAGATGCATGTAGAGGTAAATCATTAGATATCTATGCCAAAGTTTAGAATCAGAAGTGACAGCAAGGAAAGAGTCAAGAGAATTATCATATATGCTTCTTAATATTATGATAAATTAGAAGCTACAACTATACCTTTGACATTGAGAAAGAAACAAACATTCAGCCACAAATATAAAAACAAACAACTGAAACTACCTAAAGAGCTAACAGCAACATCTACCCATCTTCTAGTTACTGTGGTGACTCGAACCACTGATTGATTGTTTGGGCTCTGGTAACTGCAATACGAACATGATCAATATACTCAATTATCAGCAAGGAGAGGAGGGATTTGGCATTGAAGAAACAAAATGGCCAGATTTTAATTTCAACTAAGTATGGACCACTCTAAAGGATCAAGTTACCAAATTTTGGCAAGTTAACTCGTTAATCACCTTTAAACGGTTGGGTCGTATTTTTCAACCTGGATTTAGCTTCTCTAAAGTAAGGGAGTGCACTTTACAGGATAACAATACAATAATAACTGTTTATTAAAAAAGTAATGGTGGGATCTGAAATAAAATAAAATATATATGTGACAAAATTCCAAATTAATTATAAACTAAAATATATTATGGATTTATGATAAATTAACAAATATATTATGGATTTATGATAAATTAACAAATTTTGTTTTGAATTCTTATTAAAAAATTATTGTATTAAATCTCTAATAAAAAAAAAAGTTTTTATTTCTTCTAATATATCTATTTTTTATTTTTATTCATAAAATATACGGATCATTAATTTTATTATTAGTTTTTATCAAATATTTTTCAAAGAAACTAATACAAAATATTATATTAAAAGGTTTAAGATAAAATAACAAGAATTAAAAATATATATTTTTTATTAGAGACTCAACACAAATTTTTTTATCAAAAAGATTCAAAACAAAATTTATTGATTTATAAGAAATTCAAAATATATTTAAGTCTTATTATAACATGAACCATTGATTTTCAAATTAACGTTCATTATTGCATTTTTCTCATTTGAGAATTCTTACACCACTGCTAGGAGACGCTAGCATAATTTTTCTCATTTGTGAAGTCAAAATAGACAATTTATAATAAAATCTTATTTCTGTTGGCTTTTTTTTTTTTACCCTAACGTGTGCAATGCAAATACGATTGTTTCACGCAATTGTGTTTTCGAGAGAAGGTAATTTTGGAACAAAATACAAATATGTTCTTTGCTGCAAAACATACATGTAGGCATATAGCAACACATCCATAATTAAAAATTACAAAAGTTTTTGGTCCACGTAAATTTATATTTTTTAATTTTGATCCTTCTAAGTTTTTTATTGTTTATTTTATCCCTATAAGTTTACATCTTTTGAGTTTTGGTCCCTTTTAAGTCTGCACTTATCATAAAAATAAATTACAATCTTAAAATAATTAAAATTAAAAAATCAAAACTTACCCGAACTAAAAAGAACAAAACAAGTTACAAAGATAAAAATTAAAAAAATCTAAACTTATAAACAATACAAATAAACAAAAAAACAGAAATAAAAATTAAAAAATGCAAACTTACTGAAATAAAAAATATGTTTAAGTCAAAACATAAACATGATAAGTGCATGCCTTAAGTGCAGGAAAAATTAGTTATTTTTTAGACTACACAATAGGTATTCTTGCTAAAAAAACAAAACTTATTTGATATTTTACACAACTACAATACACAACACATATTTAACACAACTATATAATAAAGACTTAACTAGAAAATATTAATCAAACTAAAATAATACCATGTGACTTACATCTTCCCAGGTGAAAAAATAGAATTTAAATCTAAATAGATTTTGATATCCAAATCAAATTAATAAAAATAAAATAAAGGAAAAAACTGTTCAACTTTCAGTTAGATTCCCATCCGTAAAATAACGAACAATCGCTTCACTGTCGGATCGTTAGATTTGAAAAAGTTTGTTTCTAAATGTTGGAACTTAGGCTGTATATTCTATAATTTATAATTATTAATAATAAAAATTATTCCATTTAATATACACAATTTTTTAGATAATTTTATTTTTAATAATTATTCTCTTACTTTTTAGTTAATTTCTAAATCTCTCTTTATTTAAAACATATAAAGAGGCACCCCTAGTCATCATAACCACAATCATAGTAAAAAATAAATGGAAGGAACATGATAATTCTGGAACCATCTTGACAACTTTGGATTATAGAACTCTCTAGACACACTCTCCTCGTCCACTCCTACCTATATATACATAATAACCATAAACCGTTTCCTCTGATCGTGTCAGAAATATAAAAGTTTATTTCCTCTGATCGTGTGGTTTCTGAGTTCTAAGCACTCACCTCTTTCATACACGTTTGTTCGCTTGTTGAGAAGCCATGGGCGAGGATTTCGAGTTCCCAAGTGCTGGCAACATGGCAATGCCTGAGGAGGAAGAGTTTGAGAGTCCGATCCTGAAGGTTGGGGAGGAGAAGGAGATTGGGAAAATGGGGCTGAAGAAGAAATTGCTCAAGGAAGGTGAAGGTTGGGACACCCCTGACAGTGGAGACCAAGTTGAAGTGCATTATACTGGAACCTTGCTTGATGGAACCAAATTTGATTCTAGCCGCGATAGGGGCACCCCCTTCAAGTTCAAGCTAGGCCAAGGTACACATTCATTCATTCATGATTCACTTTTTTCTTTCTTTTTTTTTTAGAGGTGGATTATTGATTTTATATAGAGAGGATTTCAATTAATTGACAATATAAAATTCTTTGCTGAAAAGTGAAAAATTGATTAGGATCAATTTAGTTATGGGAGGTTTGAGTAATTCATGAAGTACTAAGTTGAAATTTTGTTACTGGTATTGTCTGTATGTACATCAATTATCTAATTGATGTTATATGTACATACATAATAAATCATAAATGTAATCAGGATGAAAGTCATTTAATTTATCCTTATACTGGACATGAAAATTAAACTTAAGTGATTAATGATGAATGAATGAATAACTATAGTATTCAATGTTTTGTGACTTGATTAATGCAGGGCAAGTGATAAAGGGATGGGATGAAGGTATCAAAACCATGAAGAAAGGTGAGAATGCCCTTTTCACAATACCCCCGGAATTGGCTTATGGAGAGTCTGGGTCTCCTCCCACTATTCCCCCAAATGCAACTCTGCAGTTTGATGTGGAGTTGCTGTCTTGGACAAGTGTGAAGGACATATGCAAGGATGGGGGAATTTTGAAGAACATTATTACTGAAGGGGAGAAATGGGACAATCCTAAGGACCTGGATGAAGTGTTTGGTACGAAACTCTATCCTTTATTGTCTTTGAGAATCATCTGTTTAGCAACACTTTCAGTATTGTTTAAAGTTTCCTTCTTTCTCTCTTTTCTGCAGTTAAGTTTGAAGCTAGGCTTGAAGACGGGACAGTCATTTCAAAATCTGATGGGGTGGAGTTCACTGTGGAAGAGGGTCAGTCTCATGCTTCCAAAATTTGAATTTTGTCCTTACCATGTAACTGTATTCTCATTGCAAGTAACAATAATATGACTTTCTTCTTTTTTTCTTTTCTTCATGCAGGGTATTTCTGTCCTGCTTTGGCCAAGGCTGTGAAAACAATGAAGAAGGGAGAGAAAGTTCTCTTGAATGTGAAGCCACAATGTGAGTAAGACTGTTGTTATCAGCAATATTTATGTCTACACGTTTTGCTTGTGCAAGTTTATTGACGTTCAAAGTTTTGCAGATGCATTTGGTGAGAGTGGAAGACCAGCCTCAGGAGATGAAGGTGCCGTACCTCCAAATGCTTATCTTCAATTGGATCTTGAGTTGGTCTCGTGGAAGACCGTGTCTGACATTACCAAGGATAGAAAGGTTCTCAAGAAGACTTTGAAGGAAGGGGAGGGATATGAACGACCAAATGATGGAGCTGTAGTTCAAGGTACAGTTTTAATACAATCTTTTCGAACCCTTCTCATCCTTTCTTCATTTAAATGTTTTGTATCTATTGGATGGGATGCTGAAGAGTTTCATTATTTCCTTTGTTTCAGTGAAACTGATTGGCAAGTTGCAAGATGGAACTGTTTTCGTTAAGAAGGGCTACGTTGATGAACAGCCATTTGAGTTCAAAATTGATGAAGGTACCTTAAACAATCATCTTAACTTCATCATAAGTCTTCTTTTTTCTATTACTAGTTATTAAGTCGTATGTTTGATCGACCATGTAGAGCAAGTAATTGATGGACTTGACCAAGCTGTGAAGAACATGAAGAAAGGGGAAATTGCATTGCTGATCATACAGCCTGAATATGCTTTTGGTCCATCTGGGTCCTCTCAGGAATTGGCTAATGTTCCTCCTAATTCCACTGTGTACTACGAAGTTGAGCTGCTTTCCTTTGTAAAGGTGAGAGAAGTGAGAGAATTATCATGTTCTCGTCTTCTTATTTTTTTGGTTTAAACTTTGAACTAATTTGAAATGTAAAACTAATTACTGAAAATGGGGATGCAGGAAAAGGAATCGTGGGATCTGAATACACAAGAGAAGATTGAGGCAGCTGGGAAGAAAAAGGAAGAAGGGAATGCCTTTTTTAAGGTTGGCAAATATGAAAGAGCTTCAAAGAGATATGAAAAGGTATTCCTATAAATTCCAAAAGATCTTATTTATGTTACTTGGTTACTGACGGTCATGTTGTGATAAGAATGAACTAACAATAGCTGTTCTTTTTATCTTGGTAACAGGCCATAAAGTTTGTCGAGTATGATTCCTCCTTTAGTGATGAGGAGAAACAGCAAACTAAGGCATTGAAAATCACATGCAATCTCAACAATGCAGCCTGTAAGTTGAAGCTAAAGGACTACAAACAGGCAGAGAAGATGTGCACAAAGGTACTTTGTCCGATTCAGCCTAAATTTGTTTCTTCTTTTTGCCTTAGCTGAAGGCTAAAATATGTTCAGTTTTTATAAATATGAAAAACTTAAGTTTTGTTTCTGCAAATCTTTTGATTTATTTTTCTCCTCATATTTTATAAACATGTCATTTTTTTAGCTTGGAATTAAGTTCCATTAACTCCAAGCCTATGTGTGTGCTGATTGTACAGGTAAGCTGACCCATCATTGACACCTGTTAAAGCTCTTGCTCTCCTTTTTCTTTCCACTTCTTCGCTGGAAACCCCTTTCTCTCTCTTAAATCTTCTCATTCTTCTTCTTCTTCTCCCTCCCGCCACCTCACTTACCCTCTTCCTAAACCCTAGCCTCGCCGGACCACCAACACCACCGCGTCAATCTGACCCAAATCTCCGCGTCCTTATCCACCAACAACTCCGGTGCACCACCTAGCCAGCGCCGACAACATCTGCGGCGTACCACCACTACGTCGTCAAGATCAGCACAACCACACCTAGCACCGAATCCAGCCAACAACCTGCGGCCCCGAACTTTCCGCAAACCCAAGGCCCACCACCTCCGACCAAACACCGCGCGCCCTCGTCACCATCAAAACTCCACCACCATAGCCCACCTCAACCCAAACACCTAAGCGCCCACATCAAAACCCTCGTGCTACCCTTCACCCTCACCTCGTTTGGCATCAGAATAGCACCGCACGTGCCGGGGTCGAGCCGGACGAGTGCGGCAAAGCCTCCGGCGTCGCCATGATTGGAGATTTCTGGTTTGGGGGTTAGGGATTTCAAATTTGGGGGTGGGGTTCTGACTTTGAGTAAAAAATGACTCATTTATAGGAATGAAAACATATTTTAACCTTTTTTTGAATTCAAAAAAAGGGAATACAGTGAAAATTGTTGACATCCGACTTTTGTTTTATCACGCAGGTTTTAGAGCTTGATAGTAGAAATGTAAAAGCACTCTATCGGAGGGCACAGGCATATCTTCATCTTGTGGACTTAGATCTAGCTGAGATGGATATTAAGAAAGCCCTTGAGATTGAGCCAAACAACAGGTATGCTTTTGTTCTCAAGTGTGATCAACTTGAATATATATACTTTATTTCCAAAGAGACAACACTGATATATGGAATTTCTTTGTTTGTATTAACCACTGTTGGATGGATATTACCAGGGATGTGAAGATGGAGTACAAAATTTTGAAGCAGAAGGTGAGAGAACACAACAAGAAGGACGCACAGTTTTACGGCAGCATATTTGCAAAAATGAATAAACTAGAACAAGCAAGAACAGCAACAGCAAAGCAGGAGCCGGTGCCAATGACTATTGACAGCAAAGCTTAAATTTAAATTTGAGAGATATCTCTGTCTGTGGTCGTCTCTGCATAGTACGATATTCCAATTGTTGTGTCGTAAGTCTTGGTAACATAAATAGCTTTGCTCTGTATGTGGTCGTCTCTGCATACTAGTACCCTAATAGTACGATATTCCAGTTTTAAGTCTTGGTAACATAAATAGCTTTGCTCGTATCTTGTGTGATTTTCATATGAAGAATGCATATGGTCTTGGTTTTCAGTTGTTCAAGCTATGTATACTGATGGCTAATAAGAACTGAAGTAAAGCAAGTTTTGGCAATTTTAAATGTGTCCTTGTTCCCTGAATCATTGAGATTTCAATTATAGTTTAGTTTATGTTATTTGTTTTCCGAACAAAGGATTTGGTATCAAGAATTTTCAGAAATTGCAGTGCAATCAACTACGCTGGACACGACAAACCCTAACCTCGTAGCTACGTATCATATATTTATCCTATATGTTTTTAAAATAAAAAATTAATTTTTATTGTATCTCTTCCTAACTAATTCTTGAGGAAAGACAGGAAGAAATAGATAAAAAGAAAAAGAAAAAAGGAAGAAGAGGAAGAAATCAACTGCAGTATAAAGTCCAGAACCCAATACATAATAATATAATTTTAAAACAAGATAAATAATAATAAAATAATTACAGCATGATGGTAGACGCGTGGTGGCCAACAACGGTTCCATGGCCAAATCGAAGGCTCGTGCAGCCATGGGCCCATCACGAGAAACCTGGACCGGAAGAGGGCGGAACGGAGTGGAGTGGGTGGGAAAGGAAAAAGAGGGGTAAAAAAAGAAGAAAGAAGAGAAATTATATAGATAAATAAATAATTTAAGTAAGAATAAATTTTGTATTTCCGTTTCAAAATAAAAAATATATATATAATTAATCATTTTAAAATAAATTATAAATAAATATTAGAAGGTAAGTCTTTTGTGAGATTTAAAAAAAGATTTTAGATCTAAAAATGAGATTTGCTATTAGATTAAAAAATTTAAAAAGTATGATACGGATAAATTTATCAAAAAATTTATTAAGATCTCAAAAATAAAATCTGTTATGAGAGGAGTTCTTGGAAGCATACAGTATCCTCCAAAAAAAGAAAAGAAGGGATGAACAGTATATTAGTTTCAAGTTTTCCATTTTGAGTCAAGTGTTAATCTACATAGAATTTGAGTAAACAATTTAATAACACGTAGCCTCCGAAACATAATAAATTTGGCCGTTTAGAAAAGCAATAAACAAGTTCTCGAGGGATTTCTAGCAACGATGCCGTTGTGCTCAAATTCTTGTCGAATTTTTTCTATGATCGATCTTCCACCATGAGATTTGACTTTCCTCACATTTTCAAGTTTCTGCAATGCATTCTTTCTTCAACCTCATAACCCGTTCCTTCAAAACTGCTTTTGGAAGTAGTGGCTACCTTATTCCGATGAGCTTCGAGGACTGCCTTCTCATCATTTATAGCAAAGGCTTGTTTGATGGAATATAGAATGCTTGGGAACTCTTTGCGCTTAGAGTATATCATATCTTTAAGTTCATATGTACATCTGTGAATAATCTGTCTTACCTTTGAATATCGGGCGATAAGGATAAATAGGAGTCAACAACTTGTTTGCAATGAGGCTCTATAATGACGTTTTGCATATTCAATTCATTCTACTTTTGGTCCCAGTAATTTTAAAATCAATCAATTTGATCTTTAATTTAAAAAATAGATAAATTTAATCCTTAGGCTTCGATTGTTGAGAAACTAAAAATAGACTAAATTTATCTTCTTTTTTTTAACATAAAGATCAAACTGATCGGTTTAAAATTACAGCGACTAAAATTAAATTTTGTTCAATCTTTAAAAACCTATTTTAGCCTTAAATCTTGTGATCCATAACTATATATTAATACATTTTATTGCATGATTTTTACTTCTTCTTTTTATCTCCACGAGATATAAACATTTACCAAATGTAGTCATTTATGTTCATACACTTTCACATAAACAGTTGTCTTTGTGATACATTCTACATAAAACTTGTGTACCAAGAAAGAAGAAAATACATCTTTGTAATAAAAGCAACTGAGGTAGTTTTAATTATGGTAGTAATTGCCTTTTGTCATTCTTCCTCAGCAGTCATCCCCATGGCTCAGGAATATGGGGCTCGTGTACCCCCCTTGGAATTGGGCTGAGTATTCGTTGAACATAGCCACGTCTCTATAGCCTTTTTCAGTCAGAATTAACAATCGTCATAATAAATTAATCATGAGTAGTATTAATAATTAGGCTAGAATTACCAGTTACAAGTAGCAAAAACTACAAATATTACTCCTTTTTTCACCTGGTTTATCTCTTTCGTATTAAATTTCACCTAATTTATTTCTTTCGTATTAATATGACCTTTATTATAAAGCAATCATTCATCACAAGAGTGAGGCAGAATACAAATGGCATACAAAATTTTACTTTTATATTTGATAGTTTATAGCTCAACCATTTGATGAAACACAAAAGATACGAGAAGAGACACGAAAAATACCACCACAAAAAGCTTGAGCGGAGTCTATATATACACGAAGAAAGTCATCTACTTATTCTATTATAATAATTATTAATTATTTATTCTATCTCATAATTATTTTTAAAATTTGTACCCTCCTAATCGTCGATCCACACTTAGATGAGTGCCAATTGACCTCATTAGGACAGCAAAAATTAACACTTTAATCTTATCTCAAAGTCATACGAGATATAATGTGGAATTGAACCCAAAGGAATGTAGGTTACAAATATACACTTAGATGCTCTAACTACTGGTTCTTTCAATTCTAGTTCTAGGAACGATTTATATTGGAATAAAATTAAACATGAAATAAGTGTTATGCATTACTAATATTTATCTAGCTCTCAACAACAAATCTAATGCATTAAAGTGTAACTGAACCAAACACCATCTTAAAAACAATAGAATTAAACTGAAAAAAAAATTATAAATTAATCCGTGTATAGTGGCGGGACAGTTATGCAAACTGCATGTAGTATACGTGGAAGCCTCTGAGATTAGTGCTAGCCAATGTGTCAGTTTGTGGTAACCACACCAAGCCAACTCGATCGTGACTAGACCCGTTTACGGCAACAACCTTAAACAAACAAAAATGAAAAAGCAATCTCGTTTGCATCCAAAACTCGCGTCCCAATCGCGACACGCACGCGGTTTTCGTTTCCCCACCATTCACCGTCTCTCGGTTAGTTTTTCATGCGTATCCAAACACCTCTTTTTCCCCCTTTATATAAACGACACCGTATACGCAACTCCATCATCGTTCTAAATTAATTCTAACAGGTTCGGCATAATTGAGCGATCGATGGCGGCGTTGATAAGGTCACCGGCGGTGATACTGGCGATCCTGACGATCTCGGCGTGCATCGCGTGTACGGCGTCGTACGGGGGATTGGTCGGGGGAAGGTCGAAGATCCCTGACGTGAAGGCGAACAAGGAGGTGCAGGATCTAGGGCGGTTCTCGGTGGAGGAGCATAACCGGATGCTGAGGCAGGCGCAGAAGGAGGAGGAGCAAGTCACGTTCGTGGAAGTGGTGGAGGCGCAACAACAAGTGGTGTCTGGGATCAAGTACTACATGAAGATATCGGCCACGCAGGGTGGCGACGGTGGAGATTCCAGAATATTCGAATCCGTTGTGGTGGTGAAGCCGTGGCTTCGTTCCAAGCAGCTTCTCAATTTCGCTCCTTCCACGCAGTGAAATACGATCAATTTCGGTTCCGTTTCAACTACTTTTTTAACTCATAATAACATGCTTAATTGGTTTAGTATGCTTTAATCCTTCTAATAAAAAATATGAAAGAGAGAAATAAATGTTTACAATTTCTGTTTCAGACATGAATCAACTAGTTAACAGGTTAACAATCAAACAATCAGTCATCTATGTACCAAAGAAATCAAATGAATACTGAACTGAATGTCAAATATCTAAAGATATATTTACATTGTTTTGAGCATGGAGTCTCTCTATGTTTTTTTTTAATTTACTATGGGCATATTTTATCTTAGAGGAGTGATACTTTGTACAAATATCATTTCTCTAACTTTTATTATCATTTATAAACGTTAAACGATATTATTATGAAGTTTGTCTCAATGAATTAAAATGTTTAGGTTATTAAGACTGGATAATCTAGGCGTGTATTCAATTACGACGTTTATTTCGTGGACATTTTTTTTTGTCTCGGGAATTTATTTATTTTTTCCTCATAATATAGCATGACAATGTTATTTTTGGGTTCCTTATATATGCTCTAAAAAAATTGTTTGGTTAATTATTAAAATTGACTGTAAATGTTTTTTATATTCTCATAAATAAAACACGTGTGCTTGATTGAGTTATTTTTTTTGTTGAGAGTTTGATTGAGTTATTAATTTCTAACTTTGCATAAGTGATAAGTAAGTTTTCTATCTAATAACATACACATAACACCTTTCAGTATGTAACTGAGTATCTTTCACGAATATATATATATATATATATATATATATATATATATATATAGAGAGAGAGAGAGAGAGAGAGAGAGAGAGAGAGAGAGAGAGAGAGAGAGAGAGAGAGAGAGAGAGAGAGAGAGCAATTCCAATATGCCTATTTTGCGTGAATGAAATTGGCACATAGGGATGAAAATTGTGGCAAAGAAAAAAAACTATATTATGTAACATGAAGGAGGAGCATTGAGAGGGTAGTACGGAGAATATGTTTGGATTTTTATTCATAAAGAGATTTCTGTCACGAGAATAAATTTTCATAGTTTTACGTTCAATAATAAACAGAATAACTTTTATAGTTATAATAATGGTAGTATTAGGAATTATTTTAGCTATTTCTCAACAAAATATTAAGAAAATTTTGGTCTATTACACGATGTCTCGATTGAATTATATGATCTAGGTATGGGATATTATGGAGTCCGAGATTAAATATTAATCCTACGTAAATTATAACTTACATAGAAATAAAATATGTTTAAAATTAATTATTTTATTACTTCATAATAAATATGGGATAAAAATTTCTACCTGTATTCGTGGGATTACAAAAATTAATTGAGTAAGACCGCTTCTCCATCTGTCATTATTGAATTGTTGAGAAGATATATACAAAATATTTTGGTGAAAAATTACAGGGAATAAAAAAATTGTATAAGGTATAATACTTTTAATGAAAGATATAAGAAGATATTTTATTGTTATTATTTAGTCATTGAGTAAATTTTTTTTTAAGAAATATATAAGGACCTCTTACAATAGTGCAAATAGCATTTCACATTTGAGTATAAAAAGTATTTCGTCAACTTTTTCTCTTCTTTAAATCAAATCGTCCTCTAGCCATACTTTTTTTATCTAAAAAAGTTTAAGATAAATATGAAGAGATCTACACCAACTTATTAATTATATTTTTATTTTATTTAAAAAGTTAAAAAAAAAACTACAGAGAGACTTGCCTCTTATTTTCTTCCAATATAGAAATAAGAATAATAAACACTCAAAAGAAAAAAATATTAGAAAAAAAATAAGAATTATTTCAGGTAAATATAATTTTGATGTCTGAAAATGTGAAATGATAACAAATTGGTCGCTAGAAAAACTCAAATTTAGTTTTTCAAATATAAAAAAATATAATTGATTAGTCATATACACAATTTAATGATAAATTAATACATAAATTTTATAGTTTAATGTTAAATTAATTTTTAAAAATATAATTTATTTTTAAATTATTTTTTAAATATTATAACTTAATTACAAAATAATTTCATAAATTTAACAATAATAATATATTACAGTTTTTACACATTCATTGTATTTAAATTTTTTATCTTTAAACAACCAATAATTTATTTATTTTTTTCTAAGAAAAACGACAAGCTCAATATAGAAACTAGAAAGTAAATTTATTTTATCAGGTACACACAAGAACCGTACACGCGCTGACATTCAAATCCCTCCCATTTCCCAACTCCCAACTCCCCTAACGGCTACATTCTTCATTCTCCCTTCCCCTCTCAACCCAAACCCTACTTTCTCTTCTCTTCTCCGTTCTGTTCTCTGCAACTGCAACCATGCTTCCAAAAAATCCAATCTTTCGGTGTCGGGACACTCCTTCCGCACATGCTTTCAGAAAACCCAGACCCACGCGAAAACAAAAATCCAAGGACAAAGAGAACCATCCTCCTCCTTTCAAGTCCTCCTTGCCCCCAAAACCTCCCAACCCTAACCCTCTTAAGCGCAAGCTTTCCGACCATTCCGTTCCCCCCACCCCCGGTTCCGGCGTCAAGGTCAACAACCATTCCAAATTCTACTTCCTTCTTCTTCTTTTTTTAACTTGTTAATTTATAATTTTATATTCTAATTTCTAGGTTATTGTGAGAATGAGGCCTGCATGCGATGACGGGGACGAGGGAGATTCCATAGTTCAGAGGATTTCCAGTGATTCCTTGTCCATCAACGGTCAGAGCTTCACATTTGATTCCGTTGCTCACAGCAATGCTACTCAGGCATGATTACAAGTTTATAATTACTTCATTATTACATTGAACTCGTTCTCTGTGTCTCTCTCGTGATTTTGTGATTGTAACTGGGTTGCTGTTTTATCCTCCAGTTGGGTATTTTTGAGCTTGTTGGGGCGCCTCTTGTAGAGAATTGCTTGGCTGGATTTAATAGTTCTATATTTGCATATGGGCAGGTTTCTACTTTCTTCCCATTTTGCGTTGCCCTTACGTTCTCTTGTTACTCGTGATTGATTATGTTGATTTTTTGAAAATTTTGGATAGACTGGGAGTGGGAAAACTTATACCATGTGGGGTCCTGCCAATGCTTTGTCAGATGGCAATTCAGCAAGTGATCAACAAGGCCTTGCGCCTCGTGTTTTTGAAAGACTCTTTGCCTGCATAAATGAGGTAGTGTTGAGTTCTATTCTATTTGTGATTGAATCCTTTGATGGTTATATGAACTTTGTCGTGATTTTAATTGTTGTGTTTCATGCACAGGAGCAAATTAAGCATTCTGACAAGCAACTCAAGTATCAGTGCCACTGCTCTTTTCTCGAGGTTGAATTGAATGACTGTTGATGATTTCTTTCAATGTCCCTGTCCTGCTTGACCTTGTTATCTAGTCCTTTTTGATGTGTGAACTTGTTTTGCAGATATACAACGAGCAAATAGCAGATCTATTAGATCCAAATCAAAGAAACCTACAGGTAAAATCTATTTCATTTCCCTCGATCATGCTTAACCGGGTTATACTGGAACTGGTCTTTTGATGCTCTTCAGATTAGAGAAGATGTCAAATCTGGTGTCTATGTTGAAAATCTTACAGAGGAGCTAGTGTGTACGAAGAAAGATGTGACTCAGCTTTTGATAAAGGTGTGCTTCATCACACTTGTATAAATAGTTGTGGTTTCCCTCTTCCGTCACTGTTGCAGTGTTGCCTATTGCCTATTTTGCTATTCAACCATTGCATTATGAGTAAACTATAGAATTCAATAAAAATATAAAATAGATTTTCTTAAAGGATTAAAATAAGATCCAAAAACTATTTATCAAGGACTTGTTTGTCTTTATTTCTTCCCTCACGCTAAATGGCAACTAAAGTATTAGAAAAAGATTAGAATTATATATTACTAATGCATTAGAGGATCGGGTTCTTAAATATGTGGAAGTTGTAGAGGTTATGGCAGCATTCTTCAATTGGTTAAGCATCCTTGTTACATCAGCAACAATGCTTCATGAACACCTAGCATGTGTTGTTTTCTTAGCATTTAGAGTTTCACGTGTCACTTGTCAAACATCCATCAATCAACAGGATGAAACATCTATTTTTAATGTTCTTTCACCATAGAATGAAAAGTAAAAACAACATTTAAGGGTCATATGTTGTACATGCCTCACTTGAGTACTCTGTGTTTAAACTAAATTTGCCATCTTTGAAATTACACTGAATGAGTACTTCATTACTTTTTTTAACAAGTATTTTTGTAAGAAATGTGGCAGAGCTTCATTTTGAGCATATATGACTCATTACATAAAAACAAAAATTTCCATTAAGGTAGAACCAGTTGATTTGATCAGTAGTAGGAGAAATGAAATGCTTAATTGCTCTCAGTCTGACTTGAATAGCTCTCTCTCTTTTCCATATTTAGACAATTGACCATTCTTATATGCTTGTAATTATCAAGTTTTTCCTTTCCATTCTGTTAGGGCCCAGTCTTCTGTAAATGAATACAGCCCAATGTAACTAATCTATTCTAGACGAAGAAGAGTAGGTAGTTAGTGGGTATTATTTAGTCTGTTAGTCAGTTAGAAGAAATAGACAGAGAGCTGTAATTGAGAAGTTAGTTATATATTTTTCGAGTTGAACCTAAGGCAGTGTTGCTCAGTGGAGGAAGAGGATTTCCTTTGAGGAGAGTCATCCCCTGATTTCAATTTTTCAATACAGAAGAGTTATATTATGTTTCCTATTCTCTATCTCCATTCTTTATAATTTTGTCTCTAAGGATCTCAAGGGCCCAACACATTCAATTGATAGTTTTTATTTTATTTTATTTATGTATTTTTGGGCTCCAAATTTCATAATTGCCATGGTTTTCCTTTGTCCTTTTCTCTTGTGTTTTTACTATTATATACCTTTCATTATACAGGGTTTGTTAAACAGAAGAATTGGTGCAACCAGTATAAATTCTGAAAGTTCACGTTCTCATACTGTTTTTACTTGTGTGGTTGAATCTCGATGCAAGGTGATGCACTCTTCTCTTGTGGCTTGGAGATAGTTTTTAATAATATTAGATAGGAAGGGCAGACATTTTACAATCTTTAACTGGATAAATTTGAGAAGAAACTACATGTGCAATATTGAAATGTGGAATCTAGCAATGGACTTTTTCTTTTCAGTTCTTCTGTTTTCCAAAAGAACTTCTGTTGGGAAGATATTTTTCAGCTTCACAATAGAATTGTAAATTGAGAAAAGAGGTATTGAAGTGAGTCCATATTTTCACTTTGCAGAGTACTGCAGATGGTGTAAGCAGATTTAGAACAAGTAAAATAAATCTTGTTGATCTAGCTGGGTCAGAACGACAAAAATTAACGGGTGCAGCAGGAGACCGTTTAAAGGAAGCTGGCAATATTAATAGATCCCTTTCACAGCTTGGGTATGGTTTAAAATGTGTGTATACATTGATGTTTGATATTGGAATTGAAATACAAATTACAAGCAATCACAAACGAAAAATAGCTTTAAATACAAATACAAGTTGATTTAAGCTCAATGCATTTTACCTTCTTATTTTTTCATATAAATACTTATGGAGAATTTTATCCAAACATGGCCCATTTTGTGGTGATCAAAGAAACAAAATTTGGTGGCAAGTTCCAAAGCTGACTATAGAAGCTTGGCCCAAACTTCAGCTGAGATTCTATGGATTCAGTCGTTGCTCACCAGATTACACTGCTTTTTTCAGACTCCTAAAACTCCTTTGTGACACTTTGAGTTCAGTGGTTCTCTCACAATCTGGTGCTTCACTCTTGCATTAAAAAAATGGAGTTAGATACTTTTTTGTTTGGGAAAAGGTTCTAAGCAAGAGCCTACTACTCCATCATGTCCCAACTCATGATCAGTGGGGGTGGATGCTCTCAACATGCCTCTCTCTTCACTGCATTTTCATGTTTTCAGAGATAAGATCAGAGTGTTTGACAAGTTTATGCAATTTAACCTTGAGCTTGGGGGGGGATGTTAGTTGGGGGTACAGTGTGTGTTAGGTCAATCTAGCTCATTGGGAATGGACAGGGACCAGTTTTCCTATAGGTAGTTAGTCCAGCTGGAAGCTACGCGCAGCGGTTTGGATTCAGTAAATGAATGTTAGCTATCACATTAATTGCAATTGTATTGTAGTTGTGTAAGTACCTGAAATCTAGCCATTTTAAATGAATAAAATATTACTGAAGTTTAATCGTTCTAAAAAATTCTCTCTCTTTGCATCTTGAATCGCAACAATCTCCCATAGATTTTGTGATTCCCATTCAACATCCCCCCTCAAGCTGGTGAATAGATACTAGTCATTCCCCCATGATAGATGAAATATGAAATGGGCATAAAACCTAGATGTGAAGGAAAGGGAAAAAGGGAAGTTGTTAGGTGGCGTTTATTCCATGGTCTGAAAATTCCTGACTGCCAAATTCTAATCATCCATCATCCAATTACTTACTGAGGTTGAATTGTACTGCAGGAATTTGATAAAAATTCTAGCTGAAGTTTCTCAGACAGGAAAGCCGCGACATATACCATATAGAGACTCCAGGTTAACATTTTTATTGCAGGAGTCTCTTGGTGGAAATGCAAAATTAGCTTTGGTTTGTGCTATTTCCCCAGCACAAAGGTAGATATCAACCATTAGTGATTTGAACTTCTGGCTCTTAATGTATGTTGAATTATTTCTCATGACTTAACATTGCAGTTGTAAGAGTGAAACTTTTAGTACATTGAGATTTGCACAATGTGTAAAGGATATCAAGAATAAAGCAGTTGTCAATGAAGTAATGCACGATGATGTGAATCAATTACGAGATGTGATATGCCAACTCAGGGTAATATCTCTTCTACCATGATCAATCATTTCCTTATACCTGGCCAGTACATATTTATTTTCAAATAACTTATAACTGTAAGAAATCAAACAGGATGAACTGCATCGAATTAAAGCAAATGGTTACAGTCCAAGTGATGGAAGTCGAGGTCATTCAGCAGCTTTGATCAGAAGAAGTTTGAATTTGTTGAAGCCTACCCTCAATCGCCCATTATCACTACCTCATGTTGATGAGGATGGTGATGAGGAGATGGAGATTGATGAGGAAGGTGTCGAGGATCATGCTGTAGTTCTCCACAACTCAAATGGAGGTTTTGCTGGTTTTTCAGCCCCTAATGGATCTATTGGTTCTCCTAGTGCTGCAATGAATGGTGACAGCCTTGCTGGCGGCATGGTTAAATGCAAAACATCCCCCATCCTCAAATCCCCTCCTTCCAGCCTTTCACCAACAATCAGCAGCGGCAGGAAAAGTTTGAGGACCTCATTAAAGCAGTCTCCTTCTGAGAATAATATTCATGGTGAAAGTGATTTAGGCACAAACACCGTTAACCAGAAATGCTTGTCTACTGCTCTCTCTAGCCAGACAGCTCCAAATTTCGTAACTAAAACTGAAAATTTAGCAGTAAGCATCCGCCATGGTCTTGAAATTATTGATAGCCACCATCATGGTTCATCGTTATCGAGTCTCTCATTGAGACCCAAAGATTCCAGGCTAATTATTCCTGTGGAAAAAGTTGATGTCGGAGTCCAGACTTTTCTTGATGATAATGCCAAAAAGGAAGATTATGCTATGCTTACCTGTAATAACTGTAAAAGCAGAATGCAGCTTGATGTCAATGAGATTGACAATAGCTCAAATGTGCAGCAGTTACCGATTGATTGCCCGCAGTCAACTGGTAAACCAAAGAAGCAAATTCTGAAAGTAAGTGCAAGGATCTCAGTTGCATTTTCTGGTATAGCTTAAATTCAATCTATTACTTTTCATTTCTTTCTATTATGATGTAGGCAGTAGAGAAGGTTTTGGCAGGATCGATAAGGAGAGAAATGGCACTAGAAGAGTTCTGTGCAAAGCAGACTTCTGATATAATGCAGCTCAATTGCTTGGTAAGTTTCTATTTACCGACAATCATCTGTGGTCATTGTTTTGTCTTGTATTGTGACTATTTTAAATCATATTTGTAGTTGCAAAAGTACAGGCAAGAGAGGGAATGCAATGCCACAATAACACAGATAAGAGAAGATAAAATTCTACGGCTTCAGAGCCTTATTGATGGTGTTTTATCCACCAAGGAGTTCATGGATGAAGAGCTGGTGTCCCTCACACATGAAAACAAGGTAGAAATAAGTTATTTTAAGGTTTTCTCTTTATGATTACTATCTTTGATGCTTATATTTAGGACTTGCCTGCTATCAAAATTCAACAGCTTTTAAAGGAGAACCATGAGCATCATTTAGAAGTTCTGAAGATGAAGATAGAGTTAAAAAGAGTACAAGATGAGTTACAAGAGTATCAGAATTTTTACCAATTTGGGGAGAGGGAAGTGTTGATGGAAGAGATATGTAGTTTAAGAAACCAGCTTCACTTTTATGTTGACTCTTCATCCACAGCCGCAACAAAGCAATATCCTCCATTGCAATTGACTTATTCATCTGAACCTAGTTTGGAAGCAAACCTCACTGCCATTCCAGATTTAACAGAGGCTAGCACTAAGGCAAACGCAAATCCAGAATCAACTGAAGACAGTGCCAAAGTAAAACTTGAGCAGGAAAAAAGTCAATGGACCGAGGCAGAAAGCAGGTGGATTTCTCTAACTGAAAAACTGAGAGCTGAACTTGAAACTAGCAGGTTACTAGCTGAAAAGAGGAAGCAGGAACTAGATACTGAGAGGAAGTGTGCGGAGGAACTGAATGAAACAATGCAAATGGCTATAGAAGGCCATGCACGAATTTTAGAACAGTATGCTGATTTAGAAGAGAAACACATCCAATTGCTTGACAGGCATAGAAAGATCCAGGATGGAATTGATGATGTCAAGGAAGCAGCTTCCAGAGCAGCAGGAGTAAGAGGTGCAGACTCTAAATTCATAAATGCCCTTGCAGCAGAAATTTCAGCATTAAAAGCAGAAAAAGAAAAAGAAATGGAAATCCTAAGAGATGAAAATAGAGGACTTCGAGCTCAACTGAAGGATACTGCTGAAGCAGTGCAAGCTGCAGGTGAACTTCTTGTGCAACTTAATGAAGCAGAAGAAGCTGTCATTACCGCACAGGTATGTAAAGAATCAATGTGTATATTCAAATTTCAACTGAGCAAGAATCAATGTGTATTTACACATACCATTTTAATCCCTATACATAACATTTTTAATCTCTTTTAGTCTCTATCATCTAAACTCATAGGGACTAAAAGAGATTAAAAAAAGTATGTATATTCAAATGTGTATTTACACATACCATTTTAATCCTTTTTAGTCCCTATGCATAACATTTTTACTCTTTTTTAGTCTCTATCATCTAAACTCATAGGAACTAGAAGAGATTAAAAAAAGTATGTATAAGGACTAAAAGAGATGATTTTTAAGTAGAGATTAAAAGGTAAAGTTTGTACAACTATAGGGACCAAATGAATAATTAAACCTTTATTCTTTTATGCTGAAGTCTTTTACTCTCACAAATGAATTTCTGGCAATTTTTTTGTAAGAAAAGCAAGTCAATTTTATTTTCTACAGCTGATGCATGCATATAGTTTAACTGGTAGTGGAGATGTTTTCCAAAGAGCTGGGTCAGCTCAGTTCACTACTTGAGCTAATTCTATAAGATGTATTAACTTGCAGAAGCGGGCGATGGATGCAGAGCAGGAAGCTGCAAAGGCCTACAAACAAATTGATAAATTGAAGAAGAAACATGACAAGGAGATTAGCACACTTAATAAGCTACTTGCCAAAACACATTTGCCTAATGAAGAAATACGACCTACTTTAGATGACCTTGTAATGCCTACTTGTGATGACACCAAGGTGCCGAACAATGTTAATGGTCAATTTGAGTTATTTTGTAGCGAAGAGGATATTGAACTAGCAAATTTGGCAGACCAATCATGGTTGTCTTCTTATGACACATGCAACATATAGATTAATCTTCCAGTTTGTGTTCATTGTTCATGTGATTTGTTCAACTACAAGAAAAGCCTCTCTCTTATTCCACTAGGTGTTCATATGATGATTTGCGTCACAATTGTCTCTTCTTTACACCAAAGCCTATTTTGAATTTAGCCTACCGGGAACTTTTGCATTAATCTGTTGCGGGGAATCAATATCCTTAAGACTTTGGGTTGTTGACATTAACAAATCCTTTTAAGAGCTTGGGTTCTAAAATGAACTATGTGAGGTATCAATACCATTTAGGACTTTGAAATTAAAGAGGTACACAAATGAACTATGATGTAGCAATTGAAGTAGAAATATCAAATATTTTCAGAAATTTCAATAATTTGAGCTAACGCCCACGATATATCTTGGTTATGTTTACCAACATTTGTTTTGACTCATTGTAGCTCAATTTTAGTATGATTTTATTGTTGATTCATTTTCTCTTAACCTTTCATTTGTCAAAAAACCACATTTCCCCCACATTTAAAACGCAACAGGTTTTCGAAACATCGCCACCGTACAAGGCTACTGAGATTTACTAACCTATGAAAGTAAAATGCCAATCCTCAAATTTTGATTTACATAAAGTTATACAATTGCGTGTTCCTGAGAACTTTGAAGTATAAAGTGAATCAATCATATATATGGTAAAATTGAAATACAACTCCAACCTCAACAACTTCCAAAATTTCCAGATCTTCATGAAATCTCTCCAACATCCATCTCAGAATCATCCCCAACTAAAGGACCCTCGTAATGCAAAGTACCCCGAGGCTCAATCTGCACATGTAAGTCCCCCACTTCAAAATCCCTCTCTGTCCAAAACCAAACCATCATGATCTTCCACATCAGACTCATCATCACTGCATACCTCAAGCTTCTTCTTCCTCCCTGTATAACCCACAAGCCCCAAGACCTTCTCCTTCCACAGCACCAAGGGGCATTTCTCAATGAGCTCAGAACCCTCATAAGCCTCAGTCAAAAACACACTAAACCTCTTCCCCCTCTCGGATACATAGAAGATCCCACAGTCCTTGAGCAGAAGCCTCATCAGCTTCTGAGGCATCACAAGCTCCCAACGAAAGTGTGTGAGGTGATCGGTGATCAACCTCTTCTCAATAGTGAAACTAAGCAGTTCATGCATAACAGTAACAGTCCCTTTATATCAAACTCCAATGATCCAGCCTTAAGTCCACGAGCATCAGCATAGGGAGACAAATAAGACATCTCCTGAAAATTCTTAATCTTTTCACCATAGTAACGATATAGTTCGCGGGGAACATCAAAGGAAATGGAACTGAAAGCATTCCTGGGGTATTGGTAGTTTCACTTTTGGTAGTTTCGGTTGTTTCTGTCACCACCTTTTTTCTCTAACTCAGTGATTGCCCAATCAGGGTTCCAAGATACAAGCTCCAAAAACTCAACCCCATCAAGTGACTTCACCACCTTAAAAAGCTGGGGATACTTATGCACCCAATGGACTCTAAAATCCAACGGCAACCCAAAATCTCTTCTGAAATGCGCAATCTTGTCCAAGGGAAGCCTTTTGTCCAGCGACATCATGAGAAACCTCGTGACGTGTTCGGTGGCTTTGTCGGCGTGTTCTTCGATGACCCTTTGTTGTTGTTCCATCAAGTTCTCGGCTTTTGGGGTCATGCCGCACCAGAGCACCCCCTTCTGGTCCTTGTAGAGTTCGAAGAGGTTGGGCGTTTTGCGGAGGAAATCGGAGACACGGTGGGGCTTGGGGAGGTTGATCTGGCGGCGGCGGTGGTGGTCGAGGGAGGGAGCGAACGGGAATCACCATTTCGGGATCTTGCTTGAGAAGCTCAACTAGGTAGACGATGATTTTGGAGGCTATTTTCTATTTCTCGGTTGTGAACCCTCTTCTTCTTGCTCCTGTCCTGGACCCTCTTGCTGCTCGTCATCCATCGCATCAGAAACTCATGTGGTAACAATAACGAACCCTTGATCAGAATAAGAGCAGTAAATCTAGATATATTTGTTGTTGTACTTTTATGAGGTGAGTAAATTTTATATTTTTATGTTTTAGGATATATTTATAGTCGAGTGGGACCATAAAAAGTAAAAAAAATAATATTATAATAAATATATTCCTATACAACAGTCGATAATTATTTTAGTTATAAATTTATTCTTTTATTAAACTATTTTTTATTAGTGATGATAAATGAAAATTAACTTTTCAAATCTATTAAGAGGATAAAATTCACTGTTTATTCTTATATTAGACTTAAATACGGCATGAACTCTCCAAGTTTTTATCCATTATTTTGATTTTGAGGTTTCTTTTTCCCCTCCTCTTTTATTATACAATTCTTTTTAATCATATATTTATGAATTTTTTCTAATAAATATTAAAAGAAAAAATATTTATTATGAAAAATATACGAGAACATAAAAAATTATCAAAAACATAATTTCACACGTTCCAATGAAAAAAATTAATTTCTTAACTTGTTAACATTTACCTATACTTATTTAATTACGCGTCACATTTTCTTAGGAGACAAAAAATTTATCCACTACCATTATCATTATTCCATGATGCTGAATACTTTTCTCACTTGTAATAATTATCTTCACAATATCATCATTTTCTTTCACACTTGAGTCAACAAAACTTCCTCGTTACTTTTTGAAATTGAGAAATCTCCTCAATTTTATTCACTTCAAAATTGTCGAATAAATCTTGTAAAAAGGAGAGAGAAAAAAAGAGAATAATCGAATAAAGCGATATGACAAAAAGGAACAAAAATGTGCCACTGCCCCTACTTAATTATTTATTCAGATACTGTGGACAGTCTGTGAATCACGTTGGAGTATTTCTAGATATTTTATTTTTCACGGCCATAATGATTAAGAAGATACATAACATTATGCAGTAAATTGAATATTATATCCTGGTGCTTTCATGGCCTGCAACACAGTAGGATGTTTCTCTTTGTTTTTTCAATTCATTCTTTTAATCCCTCTAGTCATTTTCTCTTCCTTATTTCTACCAACTACCACGGCCAAGGGATTCTCAATTGAAGAGGCAACTGTCTATGATCTCCAACTTGCTTTCCGTAGAAACCAATTAACCTCTAGGCAACTAGTTGAGTTCTACCACAAACAAATACAAACCCAAAACCCAGTTCTGAGAGGGGTGTTGGAGTTAAACCCAGATGCACTAGCACAAGCTGACAAAGCTGACCATGAGAGAAAGGCTAATGCACCAGGGACTCTTCCAGCATTGCATGGAATACCCATTTTGGTTAAGGACAACATTGCTACCAAGGATAAGATGAACACCACTGCAGGCTCTTTTGCACTTCTTGGCTCTGTGGTGCCTAGAGATGCAGGTGTAGTTACCAGGTTAAGAGAAGCTGGTGCTATCATTTTAGGCAAGGCCACCCTGAGTGAATGGTCACATTATAGGTCGAATGATGCACCCAGTGGTTGGAATGGCAGAGGTGGAGAAGGAAAGGTGATTGATTTACTTGCTTTTTCTCACTTTAATCTGACCTTGTTCTTGCTTTTCAACTCAAATCTATGTGTCTATTCTTGATGATTTGCAAAGTCCATAGTAAAGTAATCTATTATATTATTATTAATGTTTCAATTGTTGAGTCAACATAGTGTAATATGGTTGGTAGATAGTTATGTCCTGTTCATTAATTATATATATATATATATATATATATATATATATAATTAATTAATTAATTAACGAGCAGGACATATGTGATTTGTATGGTTGAAAAAGGATTCTTCAAAATTAAACTTATGTGATTTGTGTTGTGCAGAATCCATACACAATGGATGGTCCCTGTGGATCTAGTAGCGGATCAGCAATATCAGTGGCCGCAAATTTGGTGGCAGTGTCACTTGGTAGTGAGACTGATGGGTCCATTTTATGCCCTTCAGGTTCTAATTCAGTAGTGGGCATTAAACCAACAGTTGGCCTCACTAGTAGAGCAGGGGTAGTTCCCATCACCCCATTACAGGACACAGTTGGGTAAGTCTATGGACTATGGTAATTTCACCGTTTTCTTTTGAACAAATTACACTCAAATCTTTTGAGCTTTTTCCGAATTACATACAATATCATTTTTTTTCTATTCTTAAACTAACTTCTTTATTGTTTAAAAGCATTATACTGATATTCTCCTTATATATTACACCAACTCCCTTAAGGATTGAAATTTGAAAACAACACTCCTATAATGAAAGTTGTTACAAACATTAAACAAAGAATAGTATTTTATGTAATTCGAAAAATTCTTAAGAAGTATTAATGTAATTTGCTATTTTCTTTATATCAAAACTATTTGCACTTTGCAAGCATTATTACTTTTCCCGTCAAAATAATTTTGTTGCATTAAATGTGTAACTTCTTGTGGGCTGGTACAGACCAATTTGCAGGACTGTATCAGATGCTGCTCTTGTTCTTGAAACCATTGCAGGCATCGACGTCAATGATAAGGCAACAATCAAAGCATCAAAGTATCTCCCAAGAGGTGGCTATGCTCAATTTCTAAAGAAAGATGGACTGAGAGGAAAGAGATTAGGTGTTGTAAGAACATTCTACGGTTTTGGAAATGACACTTTTATGCATGATACTTTCGAACTGCACCTGAAAACAATAAGGTAATGAAAATTACGATTTGTGTCAAGTATTAATTATTGATTGCATTATTCAGTATCATACGTATATTTTTCAAACTCAGGCAAAAAGGAGCAGTTTTGGTTGACAATTTGGAGATAAACAACATTCAGGAAATCTTTAATGACCAAAGTGAAGACATTGCTATGGCATATGAATTCAAATTATCCTTGAACGCATACCTCGGAGACTTAGTTGCTTCCCCAGTGAGAAGCTTGGCCGATGTGATAGCCTTCAACAAGAAACACCCAAAATTGGTTAGTATGTAGCAAAGCCCCTCCTATTTACTTGTTGATGATTAAAATGTTAGAATTTATGTCTCATGTGAGAGGCATCTCTGACTTATGTAGGGACTAATAAGTAAATAATTAATGATTAAAGACTAAATTGTAATTAGGCTTAATAGGAGAAGTTTCTAGGGTTAACTGCTAGTTGATGGGAGTAGTGGTTATAAAAGGGGCTAAATACCCACTAACGTGAAATAAGGTTCCCTTCGTGACTAAAAAGTGTTCTCTCTCACCCATAGTCATCAAGAACGGAGAGAGGCAGAAAAGAAAGGTCTAAGGAAGTGAAATCTTATTTCTCTCCTCTTTCAAGGAAATCAAAGTACACGAGACAGATAGAAGTTCCTATGAAGAAAGGTACAAGTCTTCCTATGGAGAAAGGTACACAACATTATCTATTGTTTATTGATTGTTTGTGAGAATCATAGGTTTAAAGATCCTGTTGTTTCCTATAATTGATACTCTAGGAAACCCCTTAAGAATTTTTACATGTGTGAGAATCATACGTTTCAAGATCCTGTTGTTTCCTATAATTGATAGTCTAGAAAACCCCTTAAGATTTTTTTACATAAAATAGATATGGTAAAAAAATTTGCTCAAAATTCATCTTATTGATGAATTTCGGCCATCATTCTAATATATTAAATTCTATAAAGGAAGGCGAAATTCATCAACTATCAAATAGAAATACTAACATTACGTTCACTATTATACGAATTTTATTAGACTAAGACCAATTTTAACTGAAAATTGAGCACATAAATCTCATTTTACTCGAATAGATATAATAACATTGGTATGGAAATTGCAGGAGAAACTTAAGGAGTATGGGCAAGATCTCATGTTGATAGCTCAAAAGACAAATGGAGTTAGGGAACTGAAGGAAGCAGTGTTAAACATGGCAAGATTGTCACATAATGGATTTGAGAAATTAATGATAACAAAAAAACTTGACGCGGTGGTAGTACCCATTTCATTCTTTGTTAGTATACTAGCAAGGGGAGGTTATCCTGGAGTAACTGTTCCAGCGGGATATGAAAAGGGTGCACCATTTGGAATTATCTTTGGAGGTTTGAAAGGCTCAGAACCAAAGCTCATCGAAATTGCATATTCCTTTGAGCAAGCTACTTTGATCAGGAAGCCCCCACCACTCCGAAAGTTAAAGGTTTAACCGTTTCAAAAAAAAAATGTCAGAATTATGATGGAATTGAATAGCCAATAAAGTGTTTGTTTAATGATGGCCGAGACTAGTTATGAGTTATATCCATCTAAGAGTAAATTAAGTATTGTCATGTCCTTCTATCAGAAACTCTGACAAAAACAATAATATATGGCAATAAGGTTCGAAGTGTGTCTATTTAGCATCTGAGTTCATTGCAGTGAGGTTTTTTGGAAGTGTGTCGTCTATTTAGCCACCTGAGTTTATATATGGCAATAAGATTCGAAGTGTGTCGTCTATTTAGCTACATGAGTTTATTGCAGTGGGGTTTTTTGGACTTAGAGAAAAAGAAAATAATAAATGTGACAAAAAAGAAGGGAAAAATTTCTTTAAAAAAAAGAGAAAAAGAGAAGTATAAAGATGAAAGTAAAAATTAAAGTATGAAAAAATATCAGTTTTAAACATTCAAATTTAATTGTTTAAATATATGAGCATATAATTTTTTTAATATTTTACTCGCGAAAGTTTATATTCAATTAACCTTCTTCAAATATATTTATGATTAAATTATACTAACTATTTTTGAGTTTTTGTAAAATTATACAAATTATTTTTTTAACACTTAATTCAATCTTCCCTGTAAGAAAAACATTGTGTAATATTTTTTAAACAATTAGAAGAGGTTAGTTAATATATAAGGAATATTGGTATAATTTTTGTTAAACAATTAAGAGAATTATTGTAATGATTGAAAAAAGAGAGAATTTGTATAATTTCACAAAATTTTGTCATTTTTATTCATATAAATTTATATTGAAGGTTTGATAAAACCTTCATGAAAACTTATTTAAATTTCTATTTTATAATAAGGTATCAAAATAAGATACAAATTTATCTTTCAATAAATCTATAGGAATGACTTTTTATGTATATTAACATTTTTAATATTTAAAATATTAATAAATATATTATTTTTATTTTAATATATTATGAAAAAATGATATTACCATAAAATAAGCTTGAGTAAAACTCAACTTTATAAAATTAACTTATTAAATGAAGATTATTTCTTAGTTATATATTCTATCACAAATAATATCTAACTGACCTGAAACTTTAACATATTCTAGCAGTCAGTTACAACTAAGTTAAGCTAGAAATTACTGCAATTAAAATAACTTTTCAATAAGTATATTAATACTAACAAAAAAATTAATATTTATATTTACTAATTGGCCACATGTTTGTTAGGCCTAAAATATAGTGTTCAATTAACCTTTTAATGTATTTATGACTAGTGGGTTGACTAAATTTTCTAATAAGAAACTCAAGTCGTTAAAATTGCGATCTAACTCCTGAAATCGCACAATTCTACGGCGCTTGGTGCTGGATCAGAGATAAGGTTGGAGTAGGAAATTGTCATGCAGAGAAGGCTGGCCTAGATTATATGTGCTCTCACTCACATATGAACTCCTGAAAGAAACCAAATCTTCTAGACAATTTTCAACATCAACATTCTCACTAGTAATAGGCTTTACTGATCCATCACTTGTTCCCTTTTTTCATTTTTGGGGATTAATGAAGAATTACTTATACAGAATTCATTTCTGATTTTTCCTTCTCAAACTGCAACTCTGCATATTCTCCGGCAAGGCACTCTTTATCAAACTCACCACCATCAATGTTTCTATCAACCTGCTCCAATATTGCAGATCCCAAAGCTTGAGTTGTCCCCTTTTTCAAATTCAGAAATGTAGCCATACTCATCAGCATTATCATCTTCATTTCACTCTGCTTCTCTCTGTTATCTTACTCCTGCAGATCACCAGATGCTTTAATTCTTTTTTCTGATATTCAAGTGCATCACCTATACTTCAATAAGGATTAGCAAAATGAATGGCAGAAAAAGAAATGACTCCATCCTGGATGACCATAACCAAGATGGAATCTCTAACCACACTTTCCTCCACAAGTAAAACAGGCATTAAACACTGATCAATAGGATAATCAGATAAAAACTAACTGAAATTGTGATTACTCCCTCTTTGCCAACTTTCTCCATAGCTTTTGCAATCAACTGACCAATTTCTCTCTCTCCATTAGCAGATATGTCCCAACCTATCAATCTAAATTCAAAAATAGAAATTGAAGATAAAACTCAGTCCTTTGCAATATACAAGAAGAGGCTCGTCGACAAACCTGTGTTATTTCTTCTGATGTGCTAATCATCCTTGCTCTGCTTTTCAAGTTTGTCACCGCAGCACCTACAGCCATAATTGATTTGCAGCCTTCAGTAAATATTGCTCGCGTAAGGACTATAGCGCATGTGGTTCCTGCAAAACAATTGAAGTGCTCCCTCAATATTCTGTCACGGTTACAACACCTAAATTATTAGATAATACCAGCAACCTGAAAGCAAGTTTATAGTCTTCTAGCATCTATATCATGTCCTAAGATGAAAGACAAACTAATTTTTTAACAACCACAGAACCATGCAATCTGGTATTGTGAAACATCATTAGTAGCATTAGCAACATGCACTACAAGTCTGAAACTAACATTCTTAACTTTACCCTTGAATTCAATGCTCTTTGCAGTATTTACTCCGTCTTTGGTTACTTTAGTGGCACCAAAACTTTGCTCCATCACAACATTACGCCCCATAAAGAGAATAAACTCAACATCAACCAACACAGACAACACCTATTGCACAAAGGCAATCCACAAACTTAAAACAGTCCAGCAGCATTAGCATCTTTCATTGTTTTGTTAAATAGTAGTTTTTGACTTTTTATCCCTCATAAAGGCAAGAATTGACTTCATAGACATCTGAGATCAGCCATCACAATCATTCGCAGTGTCATTCCTTCCAAGTTCCAACACTTTCCCCTTACCATTACTAATAATAATCTTCCCCATCTAACACTATCAACATCAACAATTAATGTAAAAGCTCTACTAAAAAATTAATGTAAAAACAATAACACAAAAAGCAAATAAACAATCCATTCAGTTACCTTGGAACCCATGTTACTTTGGCAGCATCAGCAAGCTCTTCAACACCCTAAAGCATCAGAGCCCGAGCCTCCATACCAAATTTAATGTCTTTAGCTGCAATCTTTCTGCTCCAACTCAACCTACTTCCATCCTACAGCATGCAACAAAGAAAATCTACAATAAGGATTCACCCTTACCAATCTCCAAATCATTTTCAAATGCAAACGTTACAATACTAAAACAGAAAGAGTATCATTTAAGCATTAATGTTCCAACTGTTGGTTGCTACTCCAAGAAATCCTGCAACCAAAGAAACATCAATTCAAAGTCAAAACAAATTTTTTTATCCCATGTTACAATATTTTCTGGGTGACCCAGATGGCCAATTTCACTCCCACACAACACAGTAACAAAGGTAACAAAATAAGAATAAGAGTGGAATTGGAGGGTGGCCTTGCTTTGGAAGCAATGTTAGAAGCAAAGTGATACAAGATGTGAATATCCAAAATTATGTAGTTTCATCTTTTAGAGACATATTGATCACACTAAAGTGGAAGATGAAAAGTAAAAAAAGAAAGATATTATATAATAAATATGGTAATTAAAAATGGTCAAAACAAATTTGTCTCTTTAACAGACAGATGGACAGACGGAAATGAAAATTAATGCAAGCATATATATTTGTGGCACTCTTTACACATTTAGGATCTGACTATTTTCTTTTAAAATATCTTCGCTAAAAAAACATTTATATTCTGTTTTGTTTCAAAGTTATTTCCGCCGTCACTTAATAGATATATTGGTCCCCCATTTGCCGTTGTTCACTCCTCTCTTCCAAGTTCTCTCTCTCTGTGTATATTCAAATCCATACTATCACTTTCGCATCGGTACTTCTCTTTTCATTGTCGCACAGACACAAATCAGCACCATACGAAGCTCGACACTACGTGAATTAAGCATGGTAAGATTCAGCAAACCCCAATCACATCTTCAATTTCAAAACTATTTCATCTCTCTGTCTTCTTTTAGGGTTTTCCCCCCTTTTTCATTTACTTTTGTTCTGAATGCTCTTATGATATGTAAATCTTTTTTTTTGTGCATTTTATAATCGACACAGTCGGGCAGAAAGGAAACGGTTTTGGACCTTGCAAAGTTTGTAGACAAAGGCGTTCAAGTTAAGCTTACTGGTGGCAGACAAGGTTAGGTTACCCAATTCCCTTCTCTTGTGATTTTTTATTTTTTTAAATGGTTAATGATTTATGTATTGATTGTTTAAAATGACGGCGGAAGTATGAAATTCGTTTCGTTTTGAATTGCAAGTACTCAATTGAGAGTTAGCTTTCATAATTAAAATGCAAATAAACTCTTCTACATGTATATTTTTTGTTATATTTTGTTTTGTTTGATTGCAGTGACAGGGACTCTGAAAGGGTATGATCAGTTGCTTAACCTTGTCCTAGATGAAGCTGTAGAGTTTTTAAGAGGTAACTAAACAATGCAGATATCTTGTTTTTCTGTTTATCATTTTAATTTTGTATGTACTGCAGTAGCTCTATTTGTTACTTTGTTATTATGTTTGTGAATTCATAATGCTGCTTTTCCAGCCTTTTCAGTGAATTTTGCTACAATCTGCTAAAATGCAAAAATGTTCTTTCAGGGCTAGGGGGCAAAATATTTGAGCTTTCATCTATACTTTTGGTTGATTCATTGGATTATTTGCTCATTATGGGTGAAATTTTTTTGGTGTAATGATTTACGCCATGAAGCTGCTTAATTATACTTTAACTTTACAGAATTAAATCACTATTTGGGTATTTAGCAAACTATTGAAAACTACATAAAGGGACTTATACTAACTGAGAGTGAAATATTGAATGAATAACGACTAAGGAGCTAAATAATGCCATTTTTATCATCATTTTCACTGCTTCTATGATTAAGGGAGCATTCTGAAGGGCTTGTTTAAGCTTATGAAAGTAGCTTATTTATCTATCTATATGCCTTTTGTATTTGTAGTTTATTCAATAAGCTTAACTATGAACCTTATCAAAATAAGCTCTTTTTAGCTTATTTCATTAAGCTCTGTAACCAAGCCTATATGGGAATTCTCATTTGATAAGAGTTTAGTGAATAAATGCTTACTCAAGTTGTTTACCCTAATACGCCCCAAGTGCAGATTTAGCACTGAACTTTTAGTTCCAAATAACATAAGCATTGGAGTGGAAGATCCTATGATATTTAAATTTTTTTCTCACTTTGATTAATCCCTTGATTTACTCAATTTCTTAATTTGCTGATTGAATTCAGCATCATTTTTCTTATTTTTGTTTTAGCACTGAATTCAAAATGGAATTTCCATTCAGAATTTGTTCAGTATAGTGCAGAACCGAATTATTAAACACTCTTAGATGAACTTGGCACATCAATACAACTATGCTTATTATTGTACCTTCTATGTGTCAAAAGAGCAGATATAGTTTCTAGTTCAAATGCTTGTGTGACTCTACTTACTATCAGCATTATGCTTGTTTATATACTCCACCACAAAAAATTAACATATTAGCTTATTCTTAAAAATTATCTAACATTTCATTTCTGTTGTTTGAAAGAAGATTTTATTTGTCCCTTGTGCTGCAGATCCTGATGATCCCCTCAAAACTACCGATCAGACCAGAAATCTTGGCTTAATTGTAAGTTCTCATCTTCAACATCATGAGTGTCAGAATTACACCTTCTGGCTCATAAAAAGCTTGCTTTGCTGATGTCGTGCTTCATTAAAATTTTGCATCTTTGCTTCTTTGAGGTTCTAGGGAAGTTTAATAAATCAAGTTCATAAAATATTTATTTTGTATTTGTAAGAAAAATATCAAGTTAATTGATTAGAATTACAGTCCAAGTACATAGGAGAGATCAATTATATACTCTTGCAAAACATAAGCAACATCTAATATGTATATATTTTCCATTGTCTTCTCCCTTGAATCCTTTGTAGGTTCTCATTGTGACCTAAACTATAGGGTGAAGTCTATTAAGAACATGTCATCTAAGTGCATTAGGAGAGCTACAAGAAAAGCAATTTAAAATATGTTTCTGTAATTTTCTATTAAGAATTCTTATATAATAAAGCAATTGACTGATTCTGGCCATGTTAAATTGTTCATTGAGGGTGAAAAGTTGTACTTTAACTCTATTATCAGTTTTTTTGTTTTGGTTTATAGATGTGTATGCTGATTGTTTAAATTTTATAGAATTTAAAATGTGCAGTGCCTCCAGTAAATGTACTTATGATAGGCCCTTAACACATGTACAAGAGCATAGGAAAATATGATTTGCCCAATGGTAGCAAAGACCTGCTGGTTTATGAGAGGAACAAAAATAATAACCGAAAGGGGAAAATTCAATTAGGAGAGAGAAAGAGAGGGAGAGGGAGAGGGGAAATTATAACTGAATGGTGACTGGCAGCATGAGTGTGTGGGAGTGAGGAGATTCGAGAATCAGTATTAAATAAGGGGAAACAGAGGTGGGAGGATAAATATTGGTGAAGGTCTTTGAGGGTTGGCTGCACTACAACAGTGTCAGTCATATTTCTTTCCTTTTCTTGAGTAGTCTATTACCAGAGGATTTTTCCTCAGCTGTAGCCTGTAAGGAGCTTTGCTCCCTGATTTCTCAGTTGATAGTATTCAGTATATTTTAATTTCTACAACCTATCACAGCATAAAAGCATTTCCTGCAAGAAAAGAAAAAGTTGAAAATTCACATGACTATAAGCACTTCTTCCACTAGCTTTTTTGAATTATTCTATCATTATCTTTCAACAGGAACTATTTTGGCTTAGCAATGAATATTCCATTATCCTGGGGACTTATTTTATTGCAATGCAGGTTTGTAGAGGAACTGCTGTCATGCTTGTGTCCCCAACTGATGGTACAGATGAGATCGCCAACCCCTTTATACAGCCAGATGGGTCTTAAGTGTGAAGTATTTCTATCTTAAAATCTGTATGCTAGCTGATCAATAGTCATCGCTTAGCTACTGAGACATTAATGTGGAGATTCTGATTAACGTTTTGTCTATTTTGTAAGCTTGGAGATTCTGACCCATTTCATGTTCTTGTTCTGATGAAGTTTATTTCTCTGTGATGTGTCGTCAGCTACACTTTGAGGACTTAATATTTATCATGGATTACAATTGCACATAAATTAGAAGCTAATTCTAACTTGATCAGAGTGGAAGTTCTTCTTCATGGCATTTTATATGACACTTCCCTTCCTCACCATTCTTGTTAATCAATCTTACCACACATCCACGCAATCTAGTCTAGCTGTTACAGGTTAGAGGAGACCTAGTAATGGAGAATTTGGATAGCTTCCACTAAGTCATAGATTCTAACCTTATACTGTGTTTAAAAAAAAAAAAAAGTTGAGCGAACACTAATTCCAAAGGACGAGCTACTCTATTGCAACTTGTACATTTTCAGTTCTCTATCATCAAGTGCTGCTTGAAGTGTGGAACTGTCTATTACTATTAGGTTTGGCCAGAGGAGAAAATGAATAATTGCGCAAGGATGGGTTTGAAAGAAATTTTCTAACTTTTACCCACAAAGATTTTTTTAATTAATTATAAAGATAGTGTATAAAATACGCATTTAAAAAAATCAAAATGTCTAGTTGAAAGAACAAGAGAATGAAAATTTTAATCTCTAAATTATATATTTTAATTTGTAATATTTAGTTATAGGTAATATACTAATTACAAAGATGAGGGTTGAGATTTCTTTACCTATATACTGTTTTTGGTAGGGTTGAAATACCATGAAAATATGGAAGTGAGGAAATAGAGTGGATAGTTAAAACTTAAAACTCATCCTGGTTTGGTACCAATGAAATAATAAGGAAAGAATTGTAGGTCTCATGTACAAAAATTTCATCCATGAAGTAAGGAAAAATAGCTTTGAAACTGGGAGAAGTGAGGAGAAATGGTATAAATTAGTAATCATGAAATATATCAAGCAAATTTTTTATCTTTTCCTTTTCTCTTTTTTATTTTTTCTTTATTTTTATTAAACTAAACAATTTTAAAATTTACTTTATTTCTGTTTTTTCTATTAATTCTATCCGTTGTATTTCTTTTCTTCCTGCCAGTTAAATCCTAGATGTATTTATAAAAAAATTCTTAATTTAATTACAATTCTTAGATCTTAGTTAGGAAAGTCCACTTTGCTCCCTACTTCTAAACACTAGTAGTGTTAAGCAAGGAGTTTGGAAGCCTTGTGACTGGTGCGAATTGGAAGCGGTGAAACCACACGGTACAGAGAACAGATCAACAACAGCTGCAGCAGCAAGACATCATGTGTTGGGGTTGTTGAATTTGTTAGTCATATGCGGTTGGTTAGATTCCATTAAGTTGCAATCTGTAATTATTTTTTCCGTTCGTTTTATTTATGTGCATGCATGCGTGCGTTTGTTGGCGTTGGAACTTGGAACTAATGGTATTCATGAGATAAAACTTATCAAAAGAGTATAAAACTAAGCTACAATGATCCTCTTGACTATTCAATATCTTGACAATATATAATGTTCAGGTTCAGGATTGAAGTCTCGTATTGTTTGATGGAGCAACAAAAGAAAGGAAGTGATGGAGTTGGAGAAGGGCATCTCTGATCTTATATATTAAGATGAAATTTTTATGCAAAAGAGTTAGTACTTAACTTCATAATAAGGGATTAAATGGAAAAATGTTTAAACCCGAAATCATATTTGTATGATAAGTATTCAGTAGACAAAAACTTGCCTTGTCAGCAGTAACATATACCTCTGCGTTCCCTTTTCCCCTTGGTCAATTCTTTCTTCAGAAAGAAACACGTCTTTCTTCGTTTGGGCATTCTTATTTACAAGTGACAATGACGTATATGGACAGTCTCACAAACATCTATGACAGCCATACTTGCGTGAAACTTGAAATCGATCAGAAGCTAAGCTGTTTATGACAATTATAAAAATTCTAATCTTACCACTCACTCACTAGTCTTATTTTATTTTGGAGTTTTTAGTATTAAAATTTGAGCAATACTATTCAGTAATCAGTACGATAAATACTTACACTTTTAGAAATAAAGTGACTATTTACTCATACAAATATAAATATTAATTAAAAATTAAAAAAATATATTAAATAGGATTTAATAGAAATCACCTTTGGTACATATTTGACAAAAACTATTCATACTAAATATCATTTTTCTTAAAATTTTTGCACTCTCAATCAACAGTTCAACATCCTCTAAAATATATAGTAAAATTTAAATAATTTATTAAACATACGCGCGCGCACATATATATATATATATATATATATATATATATATATATATATATATATATATATATATATATATATATAATAAAGTACACTTTAAAAATTTATTACTTTAATGTTTACTTTATTGTTTATGTATGATATAAGAATTAAATTTTGTAACAATTACACTATATTTAATAATGTTATTTATATATAGTTTCATTTAAAAATTTATACTTGATATATATTAGCATTATATTTATTAAATTCAATTTAATACCATATATTATATTTAGTAAATATAAAAATTAATAGTCCATTTGTCTCATTAAAATTATCCTACTAAATTTTTTTAGACAAAAAAAAACTAATCATATTGATTGGAGAGTTACAATTTTAGTAAATTAACCTTATTATTATTAATCTTCTTTGTTGGAAATGATGCAACTCAATACTAGTTATCAGATGTATAAATGAAAAGAGTAATTAATACTAAAATTATCCTACGATAATTATTTTGAGATTACTATTTAAGAAAAGTATCATTTTATTTATAAATTTATATAATACCATCAAATGCTTAAATTAATTAATGCAAGATTGTTTCAATTTACATGGTACTTTTAGTATTATCTCTGATTATATATAAAAATAAATAAAAGATATTTTTTTGGTTCTAATTATAAAAAACATATATATTTTATTGTTAATTTTTCTTTTTACTCCTAATTTTTTAGGTCTATTAATGATATGAATTCATCTCCTTATAAAAGTTTTATTGAGCTATCAACAAAATAAGACATATTTATTTGTTGAATTTGAAAAATAACCATCTCTTAATTCATTTAATTTCATGGTTAGTCTTGTCATAAAATTAAAACTTATTGTAAAGTTAATTAATTTAATTACTTTTATTTATCCTGATAAACTATGTAATTATTTCGTACAGTATTCAGCATCAGAGATAGTACTAATTATTATTTTTTATCAATTTTGTTAGTAGGAAAAATTGGATTTGTGATTTTTTTTTCTTTTCTTCTCTTAATTTTGTTAATTTTATGATGTTATTTATATTTGATGGGAGGAAGATATTAGTAGTACTTATAAACATATAAGTAATGTAAATCATAGTTAAGAAAACGTGACTGTTGCGTTGGGAACATCATATAGATTTGTATAAAACTCATTTTTCGGATTGGCACAGAAAAAAAGGGTCCCGTGTCCTTGACCAGACAGCCGAAGAAACCAGAAAAATGTGAGACGGGTCCCTTTTCCCTTACGTTGCATCTTGTTATTGGAGAGCAACTGATGAAATCATTAAATGAAATAGTTGTAGTAGGTAAAGCTATTGAGAGGGAAGAGAGTAAAGTAACGGCCAAAATAAAAAATAAAAAAGCACAGCATAATCTTCAGGTCTTTTTTTTTGGTGTAAACCCATAATTATATACTTAAATACTAGATTATCTTAGTTGACAGTGTCAAATTCCAACAATAACATTATTCTTTTCAAACATTGATCCACACACGCAGATAGATAAAAAATATTATTCTTTCCCCATCCAATCACCTTTTTCACAATAATGCCACTGGCACAGTCAAATTCCAACAATTACATTCAACCCGTTACACTTGCATTACATAGCAGCTATAGCTATTTTAGCTATTTCCTCTCTTCTCTTCCAAACGAACCAAACCAAAGTACTCTTTTTTATCTTCCCTCATTAAAAGCTGCGTAACGTTCACTGATCCCATCTTCTTCCCCGAACCTTCAATTCACCAAAGCCAACTTCTTTTCTGTTTTGGCCCTCACCCCACATGGCATAGCTAACCCATTTCAATTGGGGTTGGTTGGCACCGTCCTAACCTTAACCAAAGCCAAAACCTTCTCTCTCTCTCTCTCTCTCTCTCTCTGGGGTTTCTTTTTTGGAATCCCTGAACTGAATTTGCGTTGTGAAGATGGCGGCGGAAAAGGTTGTTGAGATGGTGGCATTGGAGTCTTTGGGAAAAGGGTTCGATTTGGCCAGCGATTTTCGGTTGCGGTTCGCAAAGGGAATTCATGGAGAGAGGTTGGTGGTGCTTGATGAACAGAACAAGAGGGATATTTTGATTCCTGGAACTGGAGGAGTTACCATTAAAGGGGTTTCTGAGGATATTCGTTGTGATAAAGGGGATAGAATACGCTTCAAGTCTGATGTACTTGAATTCAACCAGGTCCCTTTTCTCCTCCTCCTCCTTCTTTATCTGTTACTGTAGATGAGTTAGGAGGATTTCGTTTTTGAATTAAGATCTGTGTTGTTTGTGTTGCATTTTTGGTAAAGTCTGCGTTTTTCTCCTTGTTGCAGATGTCTGAGTTGCTTAATCAGAAATCAGCAGTGCAAGGGAAAGTTCCTTCTGGCTATTTTAATGCGCTCTTTGATTTGAGTGGGGATTGGTTTCGTGATGCTGCTGACACCAAGTACCTTGCTTTTGATGGGTATTTCATTTCACTCTACTATTTGCACCTCACTGCTACTCCACTCATACTGCAAGAGGAGGTTAAGAAGTCTGTTCCGGCTCAGTGGGATCCGGCTTCGTTGTCTAGGTAAACACTAAGCTGATACAACAATCTGGTAGATAGACAGATTATGGTATCTTGTTTTCCTGATGTTAAAATAGCTTCTTTTCGCTTTATAACTTCAATTTGTTGGTGTAAAAATAGTTTCGTTTCCTGGTGGATAGACAGATTATAATGGGATTGAATTTGATAGATTCAATTTGTTGCTAGCTTTTTGTGCTCTTATCGTTATGGCCATCCCTGCAAAATCTAGTATGTTTGGTAGCCTTGAACTGGTTGATTAAAGGATTTAATATCTTCTTACCTTCGCATGAAGCTTGAATTACCTTTTAGCGTCCGTTTTAGTTGATGTTAGTTGGTGTGTTCATGTTTGAATGTTTTATGGGTGAAACTGTTTGATGCAGTAACTTATTTTGACAGTTTGAATGGTGCATAATTTTGGGTTGATAAGTATATGATGCTAATCAATTTTGTTAGGCAGGTTCATCCAGACATATGGTACACACATAATAGTGGGTATGGCTGTAGGAGGTCAAGATGTAATATGTGTCAAACAAAAACATTCTTCAAAGATTCCTCCTGGTGATCTCAGAAGACATTTAGAGGATCTTGGAGATTTTTTATTCTCAGATGTCAGAAGCCCTTCTTTACTACAGAGGAAGACAGCAGATGGAAAACAGAAGGTACAGTGCTATCTTTTGTAACTTTAAGGTATTTATTACTTTTCTGCTGACGCAATCCCTCTATTCATGTAGATCCCCGAGGTCTTTAACCGTGTGATGCAATCAAACACAATGCAGTTCACTAGTATTTCAGAAACATCAAGCAAGGATGTAAGCCTTGAAAGGGAAATAATTTTCATTTGAAATAAATAATTTTTCTAGGTTGTGAATATATTGCTTTATCTTGGAACAGGGCCTCACTATTATTTGCTCAAAAAGAGGAGGAGATATGTTCAAGCACAGTCACTCAATTTGGCTTCAGACAGTGCCGTCTAACCCTGAAGCAATCCTCTTCAAGTTTGTTCCAATTTCCTCTCTTCTGACAGGAATTCCTGGAAGTGGATATCTTAGTCATGCAATCAATCTGTATCTACGCTGTATGTTCTAATCTGATTAAACAATGATACTATAATCTACTACATTTATCCTAATGCATTTTATGTCTATTACTATTTATATATTTTCACCATGGTGGAGATAAGCTCCGAAATAAAAACTAGGGAAGAGGAAGAGTTCAAGTTACACCCTTCAACTTTATGCCTGCAGTTTACTCCTTAAACATAAACAAGCAAGATGGTCAATTGGCTTCCAAATGTGTGCATAATGCTCCTCTTTGATGGATGCATCCATCCAAAATTTAACAAAGATGTCATATGCCTGTCATGCAACCATAAAATCCTGACCAAAGATGTTTCACATGTGTCAGGAAATCTGAGGAATCTTGTATGTCTTTTGAACTTTAAGGCATAAGCTGTATATAGTGTGAAGTTGAAGGGTGTCAACTGAATTCCATCCCCCCCCCCCAAAAAAAAACATGTTTTAGGCTTTTGGCTCTTAGATTGTTCTTGTATGTTTTGCTTTTCTTTACATGAAGTTTCCAAGCATTCACTTCTTGCACAGACCACTGTTTAATTTCTTTACTGTTGAGGTGCACAACACTCCATTGATTCACTTACTCTCTGCAGATAAGCCTTCTCCTGGAGATTTACAGTACTTTCTCGAGTTTCAAATTCCAAGGCAATGGGCACCCATGTTTTGCGAGCTGCCTCTCAGGCATCAGAATAGAAAGACTGCTTCTCCTTCCCTGCAATTTAGTTTCATGGGTCCAAAGCTTCATATAATCTCTACACAGGTACTGTTAACCAATCTCTTTGTGTTTGAGCAAGTATTGTATGTGTTAGACTTTACTCTTACATTTGAGTTTAATATTTGCCTTGAGAAAGTTTTTGCTTAATTAGTGTCAGGATTTTCCCGTTGCTCACTTCTGTTATGTTACAAATTTAGCTAGGGTAAACAATTTGGGTATTCTTTAACCTGCTTTTGTTTCCATCCTGCCTAATTCTTTAATCAGTTACTTTACCTGTTAGTCTGCTACCCTTGAGTTTTCTTATACACCTTATTTCATATGAATTGTCAGAGAAGAGGACCTGTAGGAGTCTGAAATAAATGGCGTCAAGGTAGGATTAGGATGTAAATACTGGCATTCCTGGTACGTATGGTAGCCGATGAAAGTCACTTCCATAATCCATAATGAATCGGGTTCAAATGCTGGTATGGAAAAGACAAGGATTAGGATGTAAATCCTGTGAGAAATATCTTGATAAATCCCAAGATTCAGGGGTTGACCAAGGTGTGGGATGTTTTCTGACAGAAAGATAACTGGTTGTGAGAAACACTGTTTTATTGTTTTCCCCCCGAGAAATTTCATTATAGATTATGAAAGAAATACTAGAGAAGAGGATAAGATATACTCCTAAAACAAATCACAAAATAATAACAAATGAAAGGAATGAACAAGAAAACCCAAATAAATTGAGCAAAGAAAAGATTTAATCTCTCTTTATATGCAATAAAGAAACCCTTCTAAAGTTGCACCACAAAACAAAAATGGAAGAGATGACATCTAAATGTATCCTTGAAAATACTGGCATTCCTTCAATCATAGACACCAAACTAAAACAAAATCTAGTATTACTTTAACTTAATAAATAATCCTATCTGAATAGCTAATTAGGTCAAGTACTAGTCCAACTAGTATTAGCCCAAGCCTACAAATAATAACATTAGAAACTATAGAACCTATAGGAATATATCAAGAAAGATATTCTAAGATAATCTAAATATATATCTTACATATTTTCTAACAAATTGTCGTGAGAAATATGTAAGAAAATTCTTGAAAACACTACAAAGTTTTAAGCCCCTAGGTGATTTTGGCATGCCCATCGTGTTGGATTTAACTATCTATATAGCATTTTGTCTGCAGTTATGCTATGCCTACAATTTTATTGTTTTTTTTTTGGTTGTAAGTTGTAGTTTAGGGTAAAAGACATTAAAGAGGATGGACAATGGTAAAGTAGTTGGACCAAAAAAATTCCCTGTTATGAACTGAGTCAACTGACTATTCTCAAAGCTCAAGCTATTTGGGAAGGCCCATGAATGGTTTGGTTGCATCTATATCTATAACTATAGAAGTTTCCAAGTGTTTTGGGGAGAAAAGTATTATAACCTGGTTCACAAAGTTGTTTAACAAGATAATGAGGTCTAAGAAGATGCTACATTTAAGGAGGAAAAGAATTACTTTACTATTTATAAGAACAAGGGAGATATTACTAAATTTTTCTAACTAAAGAGGGATTAAGCTTGTGAGTCATAGTATGAAACCATACTTAAGGGTAATTGAACAAGGGGGGATAGAAAGAATTCTCCCAGCTATAGAGGTATTAAGCTTACGAGCAATATTATGAAACTATAGCCAAGGGTAATTGGACAAAGATTAAGACGAGATAATTTTTTAGTGTATGTTAGGTTAAGAGAAAACATAGTTAACTATGCATTTTCTTTGTTTGGTTAAATGAGGAAATGAAGAGAAAAATTGACTTTAATAAACAATTTCAAAATTTTCTCGCATTTTGTTTGGTTAAGGAGAAAACACATGTAACAATGCTTATAGTGGATCACCAGCTTCTGGACCTTGTGTAAGCTTCTGCTCACCTCTAATAATTTTGGGATGTGATTCTTTTGGAGAGAACTCAGAAATACACTCAATTCAAACATGTCATAAAATGTGAGCAGTGAGCTCATGTGACCTTATGCCAGCTCCTGGCCACCTATTAGTTATTCTCTGTTTTCTTCATTCTATGTGCTGCATAGCTTTTTAGGGATTTTCACTTATTTTATTTTCTCCTCTCAACTATCTTGAATTATTGATCCCTTATTCTTATAGTTCACACAATATTCTCTTGTTAATTATGGTATTTTGTACAAAATGTCAGGTGGTAAGTGAACAAAAACCTGTGGTTGGCATGCGCATGTACTTGGAGGGCAGGAAATGTGACAGACTTGCTTTACATATAAACCATCTTTCAAGCCTCCCAAATAAAATGATCCTCTCTTCAGGAACCTCAACCTTGAGTACACCATCGATGTGGCGAGGATCTGATGATAATGAATCCAGTGATCAATTTCTGGAACGAATCAGATGGAAGAGATTCTCAAATGTGTGCACAGCAGTGGTTAAGCATGATCCTAACTGGTTGAATAATTCTGGAGGTGTTTATATTGTAACAGGTGCACAACTCCTTAGCAAAGGGAGCTGGCCAAGGAATGTGCTTCATCTGCGGCTTCTCTTTGCTCATACACCTAATTGCAGTATCCGGAAGTCAGAGTGGACTGCTGCACCAGAGGCTTCAAGAAAATCATCTTTTCTCACAAATTTGAGCACAACATTTTCGTTCACACAGCACGGTAACACTGGTCCTCCAAAACAGGCTCCAACTGTACTTAACTCTGGAGTTTATCCAGATGGTCCACCTGTGCCAGTTCGTGCCGGTAAACTACTTAAATATGTGGAGACAGCTGAGGTTGTGCGAGGCCCACATGATGCTCCTGGCCATTGGTTGGTAACAGCTGCTAAGCTTGTGACTGATGGTGGTAAGATTGGATTACAAGTGAAGTTTGCATTGTTAGATTATTGGTGATTCCAGGTTACTGTTCAGGGTATATTGGTTTGTCATGTGTTGCTTAAAATGGTTTTGAAACCATAGATCACTTGTATATATTCTTTCTACAGGCTGTGTACAGTACAGTACAGTATACAAAATGAGTGGCTGTTGACATCGGGCAATAGAAAATTAAAATTTGACTATTCTGTTAATTCTGGATGCATTTAGATGTTGAGTATTTAAATCATCATCGTGAACAAGTTATGGGGAAAATGGGAAAAACACAAATTAAACCATATATTTGCAAATATACAAATGGCAGCAGCAAATCTTTTGTAGTAAGACACTAGGGTGTGTGTAGGGAACATATCTAGTGGCTTAGAAAATTTAACGTTTATGTACATATGCAAGCATTAAAGTTGCATACAATGATCCTTTCTCATTCCTGTGCATCCCCCATACTTCTGCAAAGTGAGGAGTGTAATATTCCTGAGAAATCACACAAGAATGAGAGAGATTCAAATGTTCTGTAGATATGAAATTGTACAGTTTAGAATAATTTAAAGGAATTAATTGATAATACCTATAAAAATAAGATGTATCTATTTTTTTTAGTCTATCACTTAAATTTTATAGTTAAGTATATTTAACTTGAAGTAGTTATGAAATTGATGATCTTTTGAAAATTTTCTCAAAAAGCATATGAATAAGAATAAATCACGTTAAAAAGTCTTATGTTGATTTGTGGGAACAATTAATAATCTTGAGAGCAATTAAGTGATGTCAGAACTAGTTATTGAGGTCTCGAAAACAATTACTTACAAAAAATTCTAATCAACAAGAATGTTGAATTAAGTGTCATCATGTGAAATGTTATAATATAAGAACAAAAATCGATAATGAGAGATGCAACAATGAGTCTTTTGACGCTAAGATATTTTAAGTAACACTTGATTTGAGTGTTTATTTTCTATTTATATTTTCTGAAAATAATTTTCAAACTTTAGAAAACACATATTGAAAAAAAAAATACTTTAAGGTATTATAGTGTTTTCACTTCTTCATAAAAGATCGAAAATATTGATTTTTTATTTTCAGTCTTGAAAAATATTTTTAAAATTTTAAATATTGTCACTTTTATTTTCTTTTTTTTTTAAATAAAAAACACTCAAATCAAACATTATATTAATTATTTAGTTAATTAAATTGACCTTTCATTTTAATTATATGGTCAATGTTAGTTCTTCTCACGCACTGATGCTTCATGTACTATGCTAACATAAGAGATGAGAGGAGTTAATATTAGTTTATCCAAACATATATGAATAGTGAAGATTATTTTCCTAAATTTAATCCTAGTCATTCATTTTGATTGTATGATATTGGTTGTATGATTAAAATTAGTTTCTCTCGTGCTCTCATCTCTTAATACAACGCCTATGTGTATAGTCTGTGTCAGTCTTGATCACTTACGATGAAAGGGAACTAAACAGTATATTACGTGACTTGAGCAGTAATTTAATACGGGTGCTTTTACGTTTAGTCAATTGGGACAGGTTTGGCTGCGTGTTGCACTAGATCAAAAGACACAGATAACTGACTTGTGTTTAAACCATAAAATATTATCAAACCCACTTTCTTTGTGCATAGGAATAGTGTATCTGTGGGGTTAGGAGTTTAGGACAGCTTCTGTATATCTTTAACTTGACATTTGCCACCTGAAAATCAATGCATTAGCAATCATTTTAAGGAAAAGAAAGAAGAGGTAAATGATAGAGTGGAAAGATGGAAAAGGTGACTATATCAATTACATGCTTGCTTGAAATATAACATAAATTGGAGGCTCTTCCTAATGTATATAGCTTTCTTCATATTGTTATTTTTTTCAAGTAAAAAAAAAAGTGGAAAATAGTACTAGGTAGTAATATAAGTGATGCTACCTACACAATTATATATAATTGTACTTGACTTTACATGCCCCTAATTGACTATTATAGTTAAATTTGGGTAGATAATTGTGCAGTATTACACAAGATTGTGATATTAATAAATGCCTAAAATCAATTAAAAAAGGTTATAAATTAAAAGTATAAAACTTTTTACACGATTATTCAATAATAATTTATCATGAAAGATAAATTTATTAACTTTTATGATAATTATTTTAAAAAATATATTAATGTTGATTTATGATTAAACATGAATATAAAAATGTTTTATCCAATCTAAACGATCACTAAACTCAAAATGTATTCCAATCTCCTATAAACTCAATGTATTATAATCTCCTATATTTCGTGTATTGATAAGTAGCAACTGTAATTCCTGCAAGGGTTGTTTCCTATTGTGATAATTATAATAGTAAATTATGCAACTTTACTCGGAAAGAAAGGAATCTTTGATGTGATGTCCACTAATTGCGTTGGGCTAAACTTTAATGACCAACAAGACTAGTGCACAGCAAATGAGCCGAAAAAGTTAACAACGGAAACACCGGTCCTCTTTGTTTGAAGAACTTTCCAAATTGCAGGACTCAATTGACAACAAATGGTCAAAACCATTCGTTTTTTTATTATTTTAAATAATTTTTCGCTAAAAATGGCTACCTGTAATGACCATTGACCAAATGGCACAGGTAGAAGGCAGAACACAGGGTGTTTGTTAGGACGAGTTTTTAAACTTGATTTTGAATGGTTTTGATTATTTTAAAATTAGTTTTAGTTAAAATTATGATTTAAAGTAAGGTAATACATGTTTGAAAATTTCATCTCAATAAGAAGTCTACATTAATATAAAATTCTCACCGAAAAGTTGTACTTTCTTTACTCCTAATCAAACATGTTTTAAAGAACATAATTTAACTACAACTAAACATAATTTTCAAGTCAAGTTTGGAGAGCATCCAAACACGCCTATATAGGCATGATGCATGCACGGCTTCACACTAAACATTTCTGTAATAGGAGTGCTATGTGTAGAGGGTATCAACGCATCGTGTAACACTTCAAGTGCTAACTAACCTTAACGAATGTCTTGTTTGGTCAGCGAGAATACACTCCAGTTACTTGCACCTGAATTAAAGTATTTTCACTATTTTTTTTTTCTTTTGACCAAACTCTGGTGCGACCACAGGTAAATAATATTACCATCTTGCATATTAATATTATAAGTGTAAATTTTGATTTCCATCTATCACGTGACATTAAAATTTTGAAAATAAATTATATTTTAATTCTTAAATTTTTTTTTATATTTATGATTTTGATTCATCAAAGTTATCAAAGTTCTCAAATTTTCTTCTGTTCAATGATTTTGATGTGGCGTTTAATTTTATTATTATTTTATTATATTCTTATTTTTTAAAGATTTCCGCTACAAATTAATTGATTTTGGTATAAACTAAAAATGTAAATATTGATTGAACAACTTGGGCGTGAATAATCATGCCTCTTTTACATTCCAATTTGTGATCCACATTCAAACAAATCAATTGCAACCACCCAGTTCGCAATATGTCAAACCCATTCCGATTTGTACACACAGGGTGTGCCAAACGGCAAGGAGCTTATTAAAATTGGATTCAACGTGTTGTTCGGTGAAATGAAAGAGAAAAGGTTGAAAAAAAGAAAAAGAAAAATTAAGTTAGGTTCGCCGGATTGTTTTTCTCGGTGATGGAGAAAAGAAGAAAGATAGGTTTTGAAAGATTTATTCGAATTTGGGATATAGTATTTTTTTGGGGGGTTTTATCCAATACAATATGTTTAGGATGTTTCAAACAAGTTTTTTTAGCTGACACTTTTTAACAGTTAGTAATATAATAATTAAAATATCTCCACATCATCACCGAATAGTCAGAAATAGACGAAAAGAATAAAATATTAAATGGAATAAAAATTTGAAGATTTTGACTAATAATAAAAAAATTTAAGGATCAAAATTATAAACATCAAAATTTTTTGAAACTAAAAATATAATTATGTTAAATTATAATTCAAGAATTTTAGACAAATGTGCTAAGAGTGCAAATCTTGGTGCCGGCAAAACTGAAATAAATTGACTTTCGATGATCCTTTCAGAATAACCTTCTGCAAGTTTGTTTCATAGAAAGAAAATGAAAACGGAGAGAAAAATTCAATTGAAAGATAAATGAAAGGATATATTTTTTAAAAATATTTTTTCTTTTCTTTTCAATTAATAAAAGAAAATAAATTATTACTATATATTTTCTCTGATTTTTTCTTCTCATCTAAATTTATCGTTCTTCGCACCTCACGTATAACTCAAAATTGAGATATTATTTTATTTGGATGAAAGAAAATAATACTACAAGAAAAAAGAATATGAATTGAAAATTGAAAAAGTTTTCGAGTTTCAAAATTTTTCTCTCCTTTATATTATCAATCAAACTCTTAAGAGGCTTAGCTTAGTTAGCTAAATAATATAAATAGGGGGAGTTGTTGTAAATATCATCATATTTAAGTTTAATTTTTTTCTGTAAATAAATAAATAAACAAAAAAGACTCTTAACTCCCATCAGGCTGAGAATTGATATGATATAAATTGTACACAACAAAAGTGAAAAGTGAAAACTAACATCAAGTACCAAGAATAGAGAATGAAAAGTTGATTGTTGAATCCTCGATCTTGGGTTCAGTACTTTTTTTATAGTTGAAGTCATAATATGCAGAAACTTTAACAATACGTTTGATTCCAAAGAAGGAAAAAGAGGGGGGATTTTAATAAAGATAAGGAAACTGTTTTGTTTGGTTTGATTCAAGAGAAGATGATAGAAGAGCAAAGCATACTTTTGCTTGATTCATAACGAGAGACGAAAGGAAAAATACGAATAATATATTGCTTTAGCTTTATCATTAAAAAAATGATATCAGAGATAAAATAATATCACAGGACAATTTAATATGTACTGTTCAAAAATTATAAATTACTTTTCTTCTCCTTTAAATCTCTAATGTAATAGAGGGACAAAATAAGGGACGCTTTAGTCTCTTCATTTCTTCTTTCTTTCTCTACAATGTTTTTTAACCAAATACAATAAAATTAAAAAAAAAAATCTCATCTCCTTGATTTCCTAACTACCAAACACAATGTAAACAATGCTAACAAAATGCGTGGAATATTTGATTTCAGAATATAGAGGTCAATATTTTTTTTTTGAGTTAGAAATAACTTACGGGTTTACTTCTAGAATTAGAGTTGGTGGAAAATAAAATGCTGTTAAAACTATTACTTGACACCAAAACAACTCAAGTAACAGATACACGAGAGTCGACGGAGTAGACAAATTTTTTGGGTTTACTTTAAATTTTAAAATAAATGTTTTAAACAAGAGTTATATTGAAATCACACATAATTTGGACAAATCCAAGATTAAAAAATTACTGAAGAACTAAGAATATCAAACTTAAGCCCAAAGGCAGCTTCAAAAGGTTTATAAATGATACTTTTTACAGTATATTAAAATTTTGGTTCATGGCCTCAATCTTCTTGATAAATTATTTTAATGGAAATTTTACTATTCCCTTCTTTTATATTTTTCTGATTTCAAGTTTTCAACCGTTAGCAAACAGCATGTGGTCCTCATATGACAAAAGCTTCTGGACCATCAAAGAATTGACGGACCTTTTGGCTATTTGCTTGATAAAGCACAAGCAGTAGTTGAGGATATTTGTTGATTTCTGTTCCTTTATCCACATGGGGTCCATTTCCACCCCCATCCCTTCACACCTCACACTCTTAACAGATAATAACAATTAACTATTCGAAGCATCTTAGGTGGAATGAGTGAGATTTTCACGAGCTAGCGTTTCCTTTTATGTGAATTCTAGTTATTAGATTGGAGAAAAGGAACCATAGAATAGAAGGAGAGGATTAGCACCATCATGTAGCATGCATGTGCACAATTGACTATCTATATTAATAAACAAAAAGTTGGATTGCAATCTGCCCAGAAAGATACAACATGACAAAGGAAGAAAATCCGCCAATAAATTACTTAAGATTGAATCTTAGATGGGTGTAGACCAATTCTTCTGAATTTCAAAGTGGTAACTAGTATCCAAGTAGCATTTGTGATCATCATCTACAAACTGAAACAAAAAAAAATAGTTAGTTCTTCCTACTAAAAAATGCAACAATACTAATATTTCATCCGTCCCATAAAAGTATCGCATCTAAGAAAAAAATTATTTTAAAATAAGTATCATGTTTGATTTTTTAATATAATATTAATTATTTTTCTACTAATACTCCTAATAAGTGTCATATTAATTTTTCAATGTAATATTATATTAAGGTAAGTTTTCTAAAATCATTATTCTCTTTTATTTATTGATTGATTTTGAAAGATCTGTGTAAAATATTGAATAAATATTGTATGATGTAAATTAATTTTCTTACCTTGGTTCTTGCTGAATAGGTTCCCCTAGCAAACAACCCCGAAGGGGTAGTTTCTTCTTCCAATTCATATGTATATGGTTCCTGGCTTGGGCTATAAGTTCCCAACATCTTTTTTGTGTTGTCCACTATTTCAATAAATTCATGAAAGCCACATGTAACTAAGACAATTCAAGATATGGATGTTTAACTAATCTAACTAGTCATAAAAGGGGTTTTATGTCTCACCTCTAAGCCCAGTTTTCCAAACAACATTGGTGTATTTGAGGCCAGAAACAATGTTGTTGGAGACAGTGAAGGAGAATTTCAAGCGATATTGACTTCCTTCCTTAAGGGTGAAGATACTATTCTTAGATTCAGAAGTAAATGGAATTGGCAGAATGAGGTCAGGCCTCCCTGGACATATTATGGTGAGGCTCACTATCTTCACTTCTGGCTCTTTGTTTTCTGACGTACAATACAAGGGCTTTTGCCTTCAGGTTTTTCAGGACTCAAAAATAATAAGGAGCTGAAATCGAACTTAATGATTCAAATATGCTTAAAACGAGAGTTAAGATTAAAATCATCCTAGACCAACATTTTTCATCAAAATTTGTCATCTCCAAAAAAAGGTGATTCAAGTGAGTGAAAAAAGGGATATCTTGAAAATGAAAAACAGGAGAATGCTGTTTTATATGAACAAAGAAATTAAATTGGATGAAGAGGACAATCTTCAAGAAGAGTTTTCAATACTGATGCACTATTTATGTCACGTCATCTCCACTTAATTAATAATCATTGATAATTTGATAGAGTTGTTCCAGAAGAAAAACAAAATGGAAGGAAAGCAAGTACCTCCAACAGCAGACACATCAATACCTCCCAGAAGTTGCTCCTTCCATTTTCTCAAACTCTCATCATCCTTTGAAAAACAAAAGAAAAAATGTCAAACTGTTGAATCCCTTTCATCATAGAACAGTTGGAAACATAACAAACAAATACAAAGCATGGCAGGGCAGTGAAGAAACATTTGAAAAAAAGAATGTTACTTTATCTTTCTCAAGCTGTTCCCTGAGGGAAAACTGAGGACCAAGATCCAATTCCAACTTGGGGTCTTCCTCTGTCTCTGAATCAGTTCCTTCGGCATCATCATTGTAAGGAAGCCGGTCTGCTTCCCCAACAACCTTGTTGCTTCCTTTGTTTTTGATATCTTCCTCCAGATGAGCATTGAAGGGAACATCCTTGGTTGCAGACACAGCAGCAGACATTCTAAACCTCAAAATCACAGACACAGTGGTGTCTCAAACTCAATTGGTAGCACTTCCAAGTTGTGCCAAATTAAGACCCCTCTTGGCTATTCTTTGAGGATAATTCTATATGCCTCTTGCCAATGAAATTGAGCCTACAGGTTACAATTCAGAGGTTTATTATGTGTAAGCAATTACTAGTAGTTGAATTTGAGATAAGGGAACAGTGTGACACGGTGAATGTGGGCCTGAAAATGAAGGTAACGAAAAACGGTTGGAATAAAGTTGGTACGGAACCACTACTAATGGTGGAGAAGGTCAATACAACAAATAAACTCAGATCTCCATTATTTTTATACATCACCTGCTCTGTTTAGTATGACAGTTTTAACTTTCAAATGTTACAAGTCTTTAACCAGAAAAAGAATGTTAATCAAAATTACTAATTAATAATTAGTGTCCACAATAAGTTCACTCAGTTGATTTAAATTCACTTGCACGTAGACAAAAATAAAAAATAAAATTTACTACCATTAATGCCTCTTTTAACTTGTTAAGAAAGTTGATTAGTTTAGTTAATAATACTAAATTTATAAATAATTAGTATTATTTTTCAAAATTACTCATATAATTATTTAAGACTCATCATTTCATTTTTTCTATCTAATTAATTTTTACTTAATTAATTAATATGAGTTAATTTTTTTCCAAATTACTCTTATAGCATTTATTGTTTATTAACTACAGAAATTATAAAGTAATTAAGAATATTTTTGTCAAAAAATAGTTAATGTAGGAAATAATTTAAAAGGAGTCTTATAAAAAAATAAACAATATAAGAACAACAATGGTATATGAAACTAAAAAGGATTTTATATTATCATACGATTATAAATTAACATATTATATCAGTATTGATTTTTAGAATGTTATCATAAAAATCAGTAAATCATAATTTTTTTATTGATTAGTACAAAAAAATTTACAATAAAAATACACAGAAATTAAATTCACCTATCTATCTATATTTTATAAAAAATCTTTTATGGTAATTCACGTGACACTTATTTAAAATTTTAAATTTTTAAATCCTTCTAATTTAACATTTCATTTTTTATTAATATTCTGATTTTGCAATTATGCCTTTGTTGACTTATAATATTTTCAACCTTTTAGTTTTTTAATCTTTTATAATTAACTTTTTACTTAAATATGATTTAAATTCATGATAAATTAGTAAATTTTGTTTGAATCCTCTAGTATATTTTTTTTGACAATTTTTTAATAAAACAATAATTTTATTTTAACCCTTCTAATATATCTATTTATAATTGAATTTTATTGACGATATCAAAGAAATTATACAATGATAAAAAACCAACGGCTACATATTACCTGTCTAAAGGTACAAAGTAGGTAATACTACTCAGTACCCACCAAACAAGTATAGTGATTTCCCCTTTTTTATGACAATTTCTCATACAGCCTCATCCTAGTATACTAGTATACATGTGCTGAATCATTCCAATTGCCTCAAGCAGATTGAGCTTGTAGAAAATGTTTCACTAGCAATTTTGAGGAGGAAATGGTGCCCATGACCCCAAGAAGAAACCCACATGTGATGATAGAGAGGTTTAGGACAAAGAGAGGCTTTGATATTTGACCCCAACAAATTTTTATGTAGAAAGCACATGGGAAAATCAAACAAATTGCAACACTAACTAGAGAACCAGTGAGGCAGAGTACATGTTCAAAATATGGCACTGAAAGAGCATGGGCTAGTATAACCAAAAGCAAAAATGAACCCACACTACCCCTAATTATCATTTTTGTCCTGCCACTGTTAAACTTGGGAAGCCTTTTCTCTAACTGAATAGCGAAAGGTGCAAATTCAAGGGCATATTTGGTCATAGGCGTCACCACGGTTGCCCACAGAGCAATCTTTGTTACAAAAAGCTTTGGTGGCATGCTGAGGGTTACCTGAGAATTGACATCCGGCCCAAACATTTTGCCACCCATGAAACCCAAGGTCGTGTAAAGTAATGTAACTAATGTGAAGCTCACTATAGATACCTGAAATTCCCAAACCGAAAAATTAGAAAAATAAATAATTAATAAAAACATCTCATTAATCTTTTCATTTTTTAAGCATAATCTCACCCGTTGATTTTTTTTTCTCATCCTATTCTTCAGCAATTGATGAACAACTATACTGTCTATGCATACATCATATGAATTTAATTTTGTTATTCAATCATAGTAGGTAATATAATTGATTTTTTTTTTACTTTTGTACTAATTACTTTAAAGGGTTAACAAAAAAAATACTTCAAAGAATATAATTTTCTTGCAATAAGAAATTATTATTGAGATGGTTTTTAAGGTAATTATTATAAATGTTAAAAAATTTATCATATATTTAAAAAATCAATGAATTTTAATAATTTTTTACTTTAAAAGTCATATAAAAAAGTGTTTTTTAAATTAGTTAATAATGTAAAAATATTCATCAACATTAAACTCATATAATGTATATTATTTACCTTGGTAAACTTTGAGGGGTCTTTCATGGCTTTATACAAATTAGGGAAAACAATGTGTCCTCCATAGCTGAAGATGTAAAGGCCAGAAATTGAAGGAATGTTGTGGAGGTGGAGGAGGGGTATCTTATGATTAATTTGAACACCTCCAAAAATTGGAGTGGATGCTATTGACACAAAAATGACAAGGAACATGAGAATGCCACCAGTTAAAAGGAAAGATCTGGAAGAGAGATCTCTGAGCCACAAACTAGGCAGAGCAATCAACACTGCACCAATGGTCAGGAGCTGTAATGTAGATAGTTTTGCCAATTGGAGCTTCAGATGCATCCCTGAGAAGATTGAATTCAAGTTGTCATGCAATGAGATGGTGTAGGAAACAAGGGCCATGAAGATCTCCATGTAGATGAAAGTTGTAGCCATGATTCTTCCTTTTGCACCAAATGCATGACTCCCAATGTCCACGTAACTTCTTAACTTGGTGTTCTTTTCTAGGCATTTCCCAAGTAAATGAGAACTATATGCACATATCACACCGAGTCCTATAAGCAAAAATGCAGATGCCCACCCTCCTTGCTCTAGAGCATATGGAGTTGATAATTGCCCCAGACCCGCAAGATATTATACCATATGTTAAATAAATAAATGTGTGTGTACGAATGCATGTGTGTATATATAGGGAACGAATAGTATATTGGAGTAAACATACAAAACTTCCGACTAATTATTTACAGTCAGATTATATGTGCTAAAGTATACTTATGGTGTTTTTCCTATTTATGCTGCGATTCGGTTTTCACTTTTCAATACTGAGCGATTACAATTAATTTTGTTGTCACTAGATCCTTTGTTATTCTTAATTTTCAATTAGTGGGGGTGATTATAGAAGTTTCTGTTAGATTAAAGAAAAAAAATGATAATCTTGCCATGAGCATCATTGAAAGAGTTCTCTCGTGTATATAAGTAGACTGTAGGGGAATCTCATGTTACTTATCTTCACCTTGTGGTTATATTTGAAATTTGAAATAAGACTTATATTATATGATGCTCAAAGGTTGACTGAAATAAATGTAGGTTTTATTTGTGACTCTAAAAATATAATATGATTTCAGTTTCATACCTCCATGCAATTTTTCAATCCTTAGCTAATGTCATGGCCACATGGAGATTGAGCATGCTAATTTATTCAATAATATGATATAATTGAACATAACTAGCTAAAAAGACTAAAAGGACACATTCATATATGTTCATTCAAATGGTACGTAAACAATAGTGCAAACTTTACCTATGAGCATCCCGACCATATTGATGACAGCATAAGTGAAAGAACAATTGGCTTCGGAGTCATGCTCTGCATCTAAATTGGTGCCCCCTTCTGCACTCTTTGTATCCTCAATGTTGTTGTGGTCACACTTGCATTGTTTAGTTTCCTCCACGCAAAAAATGCAATTTGCCAGGTTTGCACCATGCACTGACTCAGCGTTATCAACTTGGTTCTTGTGCTGGAGACACTTCTGTTGAAGGCTTAGGCTTTTCCGCAAAGATTTCAACATGTTGGCCAACATATATACTGATATCAAGTTCCAATAGTTTAGGAGCAACTCAAGCAAGGTTCACTAAGATGCTTGCTGAGACTTGCTAACCAAATGGCATGAAAGGTGTGTATTTATAGTTGAATAAGTATTCTGACAGGGTCAGCGAGAAGGCTGCAGGTATTGGAGAGAATCTTATATTCTTTCACCTTTTTAATTTTTGCAATGTAAGATTTTTTTTATATCAAAAAATATTAATTGTTAGAATTTTCATTTAGCTACAAGACGAGATCAAATTCATAACCTTTCTTTTCTAACCATCTAATCCATTTTATATGATTCTGAATTGAATTATCAAATTGCTAGATGCAAAGGTAATTACATTAGTTAAATGTAACCAAAAAGAGTTGCATTCGTTACAGGAAAAATATGATGGCCACTGTGAGAGATTCAAATCAGTAATAGCGGTGATATTCGATTCTAAAATTTCAACGTAAAACACTATCAAAGTATTTGGCCCGAAGCAACGGTCTGACATTAAAGTGCAATATATATGAATGATGTTTAATGTTATAACATTTTGCCTATTATTAGGTGTTCCACTTGCAATATGTGACGTCTTACCATTTTGTGGAGTTATTTATTATACCTAAGTAAGCACGATACGATTTGAATATCAGGTTTCACTCGGAATATATATGGCGTCGTCACTGTGGCTGTGGAATGCTTGGCGTGCACAAATTTTACTCACTTTATTGGCAATGTCGTATGTTGTTTTTTGTTCTATATTTTTGTGGGGGGAGTCCCTGGAGAAGAAACTTAATTTATCAATGGGAGATGCACCGCACAGCCGGCGCCTAACTGATCTTAATTATACCATTCCAAGATTGATATGAGCGAGAGGTAAGAGAAGGATATCTACGCTAAACTATTACTGGAAAATGGTTTTCTCTGCTTTATTCATGAATATGATCTCCTTTTATACAATGGTATTGCACCATTATGGCCTGTAATTAACTGGAATAACAGAATAATGGTCCTAAGCCGTTGTAACTAACTGGTGACCCTGCATGCATTACGTTGCATGATACAAGCTTATACGTAATCCTCAAGGTGTTTAGGGCGCGAGACTTGTCTTCGTGGACGTTTCTCGTGATTCAGCGTTGCCGCACTTGTGATGCTATCAAAGATACTTAATTGTGTGTTTCTTGCTTTGTTGACCCAACTAATTACACTAAAAAAAAGACGACTGATTGATATAGCTAAAATTTAAGTAGGCGATAGTATGATGTTATTTCTGCTCTTGCAATTAGGGATGGCATCGGAATTGGCTGTCTCGTTACGCGCACGGTGTTCGTTAAACGGCTATGTGAATTTTTTCAGCACTATTCAAGAATGTTTTAAAAAAAGTTTAAATATGTTTTTATCTAATAAATATATAATTTCTGTATTTATTTTTAATATTTTTTATTTTATGTTGAGTCTCTAATAAAATAATATTTTTATTTTTGGTTTTTGATATTTTATTTTAATCTTTGATAAATTAATAAATTTTATATTTATTTCCTAATAAAATAAAAAATTTTATTTTAGTCATGTCTAATGATTCACGTCATTTATAGATTTTTTAGTGTCCGCCTTACCACTTTATGACACACTATGATCCACTTCATTTGAACATTTTTCATCGTCCACCTCCTCACATCATGGCACACTAATATCAACATCCTTTGTATATTTTTCAAAAACCTCCTCCTCCCCTACTTGCCCTTTGTATTCAACACCTACATCATCCTCCATCACCATCGCAGTCTCCGGTGTGTCGCCAACCACAACCACATGATCAAAATATATGTGATCATCCTTTTTTGGATCAAGAGAAGTCGTGTTACGCATACCCAACACTTATACATCAGTCTCCGATGGAAGTAACCCTTCTTCATGTACCAAATAGAAAACTTTTCAAAATCGAGTATATCCATCGCATTCCTTACAAAGATCCTGAATTACCCAAATGTTCATCAAATTAAGTCTTTATTGACTCCCAATAACATTCTTTCCCATTAAATACTCTAACACCTCTTCATCATTACAACCAAAATGACCCTCGTGGTACAACACAAGGTTAATTTCAGGCAATCTGAAAAAATAAAACAAGTGCAAATTTAGTGTTTCTTTTTAACGCAACGGGGCATCAAAGCAATAAGGCACATAAGCAATCATCATGAAACCATAAACCTACCTCTTTCAACAACTTAAAAATTTTAAAAGTACAAACATAATCAAAAAAGACAATGCATTTACAAAAAAGGATGTACTTACCTTATTGATAACTCGAAATATAAACTAATTTGATAATCAATTTGGATTAACAAGTGGGTATAATTTCTTTATTTTATTATTTTTTTTTATAAAATAATAAAGAAATTAACATCTTTGCTATTTTTTATTAGCAAAATTCAAAAGAAAAAGATTTCAAGTGCTTTAGAGGAAAAATTGATACAAAAAATAGAAGAAAAAACCTTGAAAAAAAATTGGAAGAATTGAAAAGCCTGCTTGGCGCGCAAGATAGGCCCAGTGCGCACTCTCGCTCAGCGTGCAACACATGCTTAGTGCGAAAAAGACCCATGAAAATGTCCAAAGGCGCGCTTAGCGCGAAAGCCCGAAGCCAGCGTGAAAATTAAGCTACCTAGTGCCTATATAAGGAGGAGGAAGAAATAAAAAACACATAGTCTCACAACTCACACACAAGGTCTATCTCTTAGGAGAAACCCTCTCTCTCTAGCCATTTTCCTTTTTCTTATTATTAGTCATCCATCACCTTCTTCCATTAACTCCCTGGCGTGTAAAGCCTTTCATGGCTATGAGAGGCTAGACTCCTTTTGTTAGGAGCCTAGAGACCAAACTATTGTAATGTAATTCTTTCATATTATCTATTTAATGCAATCGTGTTTCTATTATTCTTCTCTGTGTTTTCCTGCTATTATGGTCTGATCACCCATATAATGTTTAGAGGGTAATGCATTGAAAAATGATTATTTTCTAAAGAATTGGGGAAGGGTATCTTAATAAATTCATTGCTAGAAATAGATTGACATTTATTTTGCCCACGAATTTTTGCATCTCTTATCTTAATGTGGTTTGTTATTTTATCTCTGTAAAGAAATTTGGGGAAAAAGAATAAATAAACTAGGTCCTTCATGCGGGAAACCAAAAATAGGGTAATTCAGTAGATGCAGATAGAAACAAAAATTTCATAAAATAGAGAAAATCAATCGCATTATATTATAAGTAGTTTTGCCATATTAGGCCCCAACATTGTTGCATTCTGATTCTATCTTTTCACATTTAAACTGTTGTTTACTTTTCTTGTTTATTTATGCTTTGCCTTATTCTAAATTTCACATTTACAATCCATTGTCTCTGTCTTCTTCTCTTTTCTTTCTTCCATTGCTTACAAATTAGGAATTTATCAACACAAGTACAAACAAAGTCCTTGTAGATTCGACACTTAGACTTCCAAGTACTTTACTACTTGTCACAAAATTGATACACTTGTCAATCGATTAACACTTACGAAGCATAATGTCGTTCTTCACATAACAAAATCGTTACTACCGACAGACACCAAAAGTGCAATTGATTGTGTCGCATTCTCATTGTGCACTGCGTTCTTACCACGCTCCCGACACATCGCTTTGGTTGCGTCACTTTTGGCCACGTTCTCACAAGCGGCCACCAGACAAAAGTTCACACAACACTGAGAAGGATGTGCGTTGCGTTCGCGTTCTGGGTCTTGGGAGTTGGGGATGGCATCATGTTCTGGTCACATGACAAACCTCTGCATTCTCGCAAATGGCCACCAGAGGAAGCACAGCCGACGCTTGGAATGGTGTGCGTCGCAACAACAAGGAGAGAGGAATAAGGTATGGTTTAGTGGGTAGGGTTGACTTTCACAAAAAGGAAACATCCAAGAAAAGACTTTTTGTGGTGTTTTACACTTTTTAATTTTAATGACAATTTAGTCCTGCGTGTTATACACTTGCTTTGTCACGTAGACCAGTTTGAGCCACGTAAGCTATGATTGTTAACAGAGACAGAAGGATTTTAACAGTTAGACCAAATTGTCGTGACATTTGACATTTGTGGAGGGAATATGTAATTTTCATAGTACAAGAATGAATCTGTCAGCGAATGTAAATTACATGAACTAAATTGCATTTACCCACATAAAAAAGGATCAATAGCCATTTTTGTTCATGAATGTGTAAAGTGTCAATAAATTCATTCTTGAAAGATGAAAATTCAAATTTTAGTCCCTGAAAGTGAAAAAAGTGAGACAAATTCATCCATCCGTTACCGTTAATGAAAGAGTCTACATGACACGTTCAGGGACAAATTTGTCAACGCTGTACACATTTAGGGACGAAAATGACTATTTACCCAAAATATAATTTAATATTTATCTTTTTCCTTTTTTTAATTGTTACAAGCATAACATTACAATAAATACTTAAAAAAAGGAAAACAAACATAAGTTAGAATAAACATAATAATAAACATAATATTGATTAATAAACATAATTTATCTGTTGCATTAAATTTTTTATTGTGACAACATTAAATAATGACAAAATCAAGTTAGATATAATTTTTTTTGTTATGATTAACTTAATGATTGTGCATTTTTGTTTGAGTCTCATATTTTGAATAAAACTGTCACATTAGAAATCTTAGAACAATAGACAAATTATGTTTATTAATTAATATTATGCTTATTATTATATTTGTTTTAACTTATGCTTACTTTCCAATTTTTTAAATTCGTATTGTAATATTATGTTTACAACGATTAAAAAAGAGAAAGATGAAAATTAAATTATATTTTAGATAAATAATTAATTTTGTCCATGGATAAGCACCGACAAATTCGTCCTTAAATGTGTCACGCAAACTCTTTTATTAATAATGATGAATGAAAGTGAATAAATAAATAAATTTATCATACTATTTTCACTTCCAAAAAATAAAATTTAAATTTTTATATTTCAAGAACCAATCAACTACCACTCTAGCATTAGAAACAAAAATAAATATTTATACTAAAAATAAAATAGTATTCCCGCCATTTTGTGCCCCAAGCCAAATAATTTGGCGCGGATTCAGAAGCTGGGAGGGAAGCAACTCGCACGCTCACTCTCTAGTCTACACTCTCGCCGTCGCTGATTGGGACTGTTGCAGAGAGAAGATAGAAAGCGATGGAGATCGTTCGTCCTCAGAATCGCAGAAACTTGTTGTCCTCCTCCAACGAAGCCGTTTCTGCTCCCACCATTCCCCTCTATCGCTCTGCTCCCCCACTTGAAGTCAGGCTCGAGGATTTCGAGTCCTTCGCCATCGATCGCCTCCGAGGTCTGTTTTCTTCATCTCTCTACTTTTACTGTTTTCCGCTTCTTCCAATTCTAGAGATCTGTTTCAAATTTTCTCTCTGTTCGTGCCTAGGGTTTCGATAATCTGCTCTGCTTTTAACTGTGTCCGCTGCTCCAAACATATATCCTAGATTTAAGAAATTAGTGTTATGTTGAAGTGAAAGCCTGAAATCTGCAAGCGATTTGTTTTTTTTTTTTTTAAATATATTAAATTAGTATGAAATCGTGTGTGTTTGCATGTGTTTTTTTTAATTTCAGTTGACATCGGACATTTTTCAAGTTTTGTGGTTTGTTTTTAATTTCAAGTTTTTTAATTGTTGCTTGTTGCAGTTCTCAAGGGGATTTCTGATGGTATGTCACGGGGGAAAAAAGCGGAAGAAATGGAGAATTTGGTAAAAAGCTCGATTTGACAATATTGATTTATTAGTTCATGTCTTGTGATTGACAGAAAAAAAATAATGCTGTGTGGTGGACTATTTCCATGTGAATCACCCCTTGTACAGGTAAAGGACCTGTGGAAAGTGAATATGAGACATCAAGAGGCAACTCAGGTTCTGAACAAGGATATTATATCTCATTTTGTTCTACGTCTGGTGTATTGCAGAACGTAAGAGCTCTTATCTTCTCTCTCTTTTGTGCATTCTTTTTTTACTGTTGTTCCATGCCATTGAAAAGAATCCTCGGTTGTTTGACTAATAATGCCTGATCAAAATAAATGGAAGATTACTACAAATTGAATAAATTGGTAATGATGAGAGTTTAAGACCATTGGCACCAATTACCTATATTGATCATATTTTATGCTTGTGTAAGTGTATTAATCCTGAATGATGCTTTACCCAGATCAAAGAAAGGAACAAAGACAAATTATTAAGAAAAACTGTTGTAAGAAATCCTAATTATATTTCTAAATTATTCCATATATACTAAAATTACATAATTATATATGCCTGTATTCCCAGGGAGGACTTGAGGAAATGGTTTCTTTCCATGGAATCTGCACTCTTTCGCTACCGTTTTCGTCTTCTGAATGCTGAAGCTCAGGTAAAATCTGCTTACTCTATATTGTTTTTGCATTTCAAGTTAAGTACTTATTCATCTTATACTTTGTTTATGAGTGCACAGAGGACAGTCATGGAAGAATTTGACCTTCCTTACAGGGCCGTTAGCAATGTGGAATTTGAGGTAGTCACATGCCATTTGTTTTATTGGTTTGCTCTGGACTCTTGAGTCTGAATTTTACCATGAAGTTGATTTGTGCAAAACTAATTTTGTTCTGAGGTACAAATACCTCTTAGTACCTAAAGAAATGATGTTTTGGATTTTCAGAGCATAAAAGAGAAATTGGGACAAGTTGCACGTTCTATGGGTCAGCCTTCACCTACTGGTAGGAGCACATTGCTTTTTCTTTTTGCAATGATTATTTAGCATATTGGTATGGATCAGCAGAAATGATTTGCATGCACCATGCTGGAGGTTGTTGAATGAATAGGAATATAACTAGCTGTTGCTACCTAAGAGCTAAGGCACATCTTTCCTTCTGCTTTTTTTAGAATCTGTTTAGTATGTAATTGTTAATCCACTAGTGAGCTAGCAGTTGCATTGGTTAATTTCTGAAGAAAGATATCTAGGGAAGTTTTTCAAGTGATATATTTGCACTACTATTCTACAAGAAAAAAATCTACAGTTTTTGAAATTTATGCCTCATTGTTCTTCTTAAAGTTTTATTTCCTGGTTTTTATTACTTTTTCAAATCTAATGTGCCTATGTTTTGCTTGACTTCATTTACTTTTTTTTTGCAGCTGATGCTATCTTCTACAAGGTATGTGTTCAATCTTTTTTTCCTACTTATTTCTTGTCTTGCAAATAAAGAGATCCATGCACAGGGTGACATGCAGTTCTACTTTAAATATTAACTCAGTGACTGTTTTAAATATTTCTTATCCTTCTGTGTAGAAAATAGGTTCTCTTATTGAATAAAAAATATTGAATACTAAAGATTCTTCCTTGTTCACAAAAAAAGAAAAGAAAGCAGTTAACTAGTTAAAAATATTTGAATCTATAAAAAAAAAACTGTTAGGAAATAGTAATTAATTATCCTTGGTCTTTTTGTGATTTCAAAAGCTTGTTTTTGTGTGTGAGAGAGGGAGTGATAAACATAGAGATGTCTTCTCTCACCACTTCTAGTTGTGAGAGAAGACATCTTTAACATTCTCCCTCAGTTTTTGGGTTACAACATTTGTATATCTTTTCTTTTATTCCCATATAGGTACCGTTTGAAGAAGTTCCAGAGCTTGTTGCTGGACGGAGAGTGTTTATAAATCAAGGATATGCATATGTTGCAATGAATCAGGTTGACTAGTGTAATTACTTACTATTTATTCTTGCAATGAATCGCAGAGTATTGGTTATAGTAAATCTTGTTTGTGTTTCAACTTTGCCACCTTCCTAGATTGTTTCACTTGTAGCCACACAATTCCGCAGTCAGCTGTCAAAGGCACTTATCCTTACAAACAGGTTTTATTGGTCATTTGGATCTCAATAAATTTTCTCACATGCATTCTTGATTTTCTTTCTTTAAATGCAATTTGGGATTTAAGATTCTTAGAGTTTCATCTAATTGTTGCAGAAAATGGACATCTTCAATTAGAGAGCAAGAGAAACATAGGTTGACTCCTGTAAGTGTGGGTTTTCCTCTTTGTATATCAATAGATCCTTTCTTTGTTATAAAAGTTGACTAGCTTTCTATGTAGATTGTGGAAGCCCTGTCCTCAAGTTATCTGGGTCCTGATTATTCTCAGGTTATTCAAGCAGTATATTCTTTCATTTATTTCTGTTATTAGGTATTTATTTGAGGATTGACAATGTTCACTTTGATTGAAAACCTCTGCAGTCAAGAGAATATGCTGATATATCATTAAAGGACATAGATCAAGTTGCCAAGAGCTCATTTCCTTTGTGCATGCGTCACCTATTTGATAAGGTTAGAGATTGGCATAAATTATGCTCATGTGTTTCTTCCTGCTTGATTCATCTGTAATTTCTTTCTTCTTACTTATCTTTTATCATTTTCATGTTGAGTCCTTATATTGTTTTTCAGTTTTGTCTGACATGTTTTGATTTATACCAATATTTATGCAGCTGAAAGAGGATCATCATTTAAAGCATGGAGGGAGGATGCAACTAGGCCTCTTTCTGAAGGTTACTTTTGGCTTCCATCTGGGCATGATAAATATACTCTGTAGAGTCTAGATGCTTATAAGTTTGAGGTGTTAAATGAGGCTTGCACTTCACATGTTGTTTATTTACACATGGTTTGGAGAAAGGAAAATGATTGTCTGGAATTATCTTGACATTGAAGTTACTTTCTTTAGTTTCAAGTAATTAACAAGATATAAGTGGAACAAAGTCCAGCACCTTGTGTTGAAAATTGAAATTTGTGTTTTTTATACCCATAAATTTATGATACCCTGAGTCTGAAATCTATGTCAGTCTTCAACACTTTGACTCATTTCGTATGGGTAAAATGGCACGATTAAAGAACACGGGTTTATGGTTCTATGATTATGCTGGGTTAGAAATATTATTGTCAAAGCAATACATTTTGGTTCACTTTCATTCTGTTTATTTATGTGTGATTGATGAGGAAATCAATGAGATGTCTTCTTCATCCATTTACTTCTCGATTAGTGTTTATCTATTTTCCTCCTTTTGTCTTCTTTGTTCTCTTATCTTTTGTTCTTTTCTCGATAATATAAATAGGGTGTTGGCTTAAATCTGGATGATGCACTTGCATTTTGGAGGTCAGAGTTCTCTAAAAAGGTAAGTACACTTCTTGCACATGATCTACGATGGCAACGAAAATCTGACAATTCCTTCAGATTTTGAAGTTAAATATTCGAAATTATATACTTTCAGTTACATGAATGGTGAATTAGAATTACAACAGTTTTAGACTCTGATAATTTTTTCACATTATTTCATAATACTTTTAAATCACTCTGAATATGTATACCTGGTCTAGACAATGTATTCCATATCTCTCTAGACATCTTTATATGGTCTTTGAATAGATTTTTCATAGGCTGCTTTCTTTTTATCAAATTACATTAATTAATTAAATGTGAGATCTCATTGTAGGTTGGTTTGGAGAAGTTTGAGAAACAATATGCATACAACATACGCCATAATTATGGAAAGGAAGGGAAGAGAACTGTAAGTTCTGAATTTCCCCACTGATTTATGGGATGTTTCAAATATATTTCTGTTGCTGATTTCCATTTTGAAACACAAAATTTCAATGTTTTTGTATGCATAATGCATGTATATGATGATGAGTTTCAACAAGTAATATTTTGATGGATGTTACAGGATTATACTCCCTATTCTTGTCAAAAGATTATTTCATCAACTCCTGGAGCTGGGGATCATCATGGTTGCCCCTATCGACATTTCAGGTCACTCTTGATACTTGTGCTATCAAATGGATAGTTTTACTTTCTTTATTGGAGATGTGAAATAGATAAGTTATTGTCCAGTAAATTTTACTTTATAAATGCTTTAATAAAATTATAACTCTGCCTTTTGGTGTCACAAGTCTTGCTTTGTGAAGACTATGATTTGTAATGAAATTGTGCTGGGAACCAGGCAAATCCTGGGTTCGCAAACCAGGCAAGCCACCCATTTGGAAGATGTACACTAGCAGACAGCAATAGGAAACGGCAGGAGTAACTGCTGGGTGAGAGTTGTAAATAGAAAATAATTAGTAACAATTCTTTATTAGGAGCATAGTGGTACTAGGAAACTGCCTAATAGAAGTTATTCATAGAAAATAACTAGCATTAGGAGTATAACTGATATTAAGTTAGGCAAGTGTGTTATTAAGGCCTATAACTGATATTAAGGCCTGTAATTAGGCAAGTGTGTTACTAATTGCAGTTTGCGGACAGAGTATTCTATAGGAGACTTTTGTCTATGGGGTTGCCAGTGCAACTATAGTATTATATTTTATTAATCTATATTTGATGTTCTATCAGATTATTCGGTTCTCTTGACTGTACTACAATATTTATTTATCTCTTTTTGCTGATGAGTAAGTTATGGTTTTACTATAAACTATAGCACGTAAGCATGCTACACCTTATTTGATTCTGTTTCTGCTAAATACATTTTCAGGATTATTATTATTAATAACAAAATCACTGTAATAACAAATTTTTGTCATTGACAAACCTAATAATGGAATGATTCAAGAGCAATTTAAACTCCTCTTATGCTTACAAATTTTTACTTCGTAGTTTGTAGGCAGCAAACGAGTGCTTGAATGATATATATAGTAATTTTATGTTGAAAATGATAATGCACTTAAGAAATAGTATTTTCATGTAGTATCTTGTATCTCATGTTAAAATGCTAATTGTTTATGGGTATTAGTGTCTAGGAAGTTGCACTAAATCAATATCAGCTTAGTAATAATCCCCACTGCATCTATTAGGAATCTCCCTCTGTCTCTGTCTCTGTGTGTGTCTGTGTGGATCACTTGCATAACCTATGTACTACAGCTCTCTTAAATAAGAAAGCATTCATATTCTGTATTCTCGCCAAAACTCTATTCTTTCTTCATCCTTCTCCCCCTCTCTAAATTCAACGTACTACACTGTTTTAGAAATAATGACTTTCAAAGGTCTGTACTCTGTTAATGTAATGAATATTTTAGATGTAATTTGGGCATAGCATAAAGCTTGGCTCTATTCTTGGTCATGTTCTTTGATCTTGATATGCATGCATAGTTGTGAGGGGTAGATCGAACCACAGGGAGTAAGCCGCACATCTAACAAAGTTGAAGGGGGTTATAATTTACTAATTTTAATTATTGTTGGAAATGCTTATTCTGTTGTTCAGATTCCTTACTTGACAGTATTTTATTTATTTTGTACGGACATCGGGATATGACATTTAATTGATGCCATTTGAATTTAATAGTGAAGAGAACCTAAGAGCTGCTCTTAGCGGAATGGGGGTAAACAGTCAAGCAATGGAAGATGTGATGGACAAAGTGAGAAATAGACATTATCAGGTAGGTCTTAGCACTACCCGCTGAACTTCAATTATCAATTTTCAACCTTTGGATTTGATATCTGATTATATGGATAACGTTTGTGCAGTTGGCTTGCACCTTGACATTTGAAGCTCTTCATGGCATGCCGTGTGATGCAGGGATTAACCATCCAAATCAATACTTCAGTGACAGTCAAAAGATATTAAAGCCAAAGGTAGCCTACAGTTTACAACTTGTGATTCAAACCAATACTTGTTAATTACAGCTGATATGATGCAATGTCTTTGTTGAATACATCTTTTTTCTTATTTTTTTTTCATAATACAGGCCACAAGTGTAATCTGATATAATCCTACTACTTGTGGCTTGTATTGTGATTATACATTTCTTATTAGTATGAATGTGAAAACTGAAAACAATACATCAAGTCATAAATTAATCATGACGACAGTGAAAGGAGTCTTGCATTAAACTATAATACAAGCATCATAATAAGTGACTAGTTTTGCGGGGCATATCCTGGATAGATCATAAAATGCAAACTGCAAAGTCTCACCTAATCTCTTCTGATGTTTAATGAAGAATGGCAAGATTATATACACAGAAGTAGATGTAGCAATGCATATAGCAATCCAGATAGACACGTGTTCTGGTTGGTAGACAACTTTTCTCTTTTATTCTTGCCTTTCAACTCACTAAACCTGAACTGAAGGATGTTTAATATCAAATTATAACAATTTCCACACTGTTAAAAGAGGGAGATAGTCAATATCGGTGGATAAATGCAATTGTTATTATCCCCAAGAATTCTGCAATACCCCTTGGTTAGTCAAAGTTTCTAACGGTTTTGGAGTATGTATATAATTCCAACATACCACAGTACATGCAACATATAGGTGGACCCTTATAATACAGTAAATAGTAGTATCACTAACGTGATATTTATTCTTTGCTAATGCTGACTTTGCTGACTTGAATACCTTGTAATCTGCTATCTGCTTACTCACCTAACGTGATATTTAATATTTATTCTTCATCATTATTATTTTCTTAATGCAGAAGGATTCTTCAGCCTAAGTATTTTAGTTATTGCAGAAGACTGGTGCCGGGGCCTTTCTCAGGTTGACTTTTGAGCCTTCTGTCTTCTTTTTTCCACATTGTTTTCTGTACCTTTCTTGTTCTGTTTCCTTCTGGTTGTGTTCGGAGCTGAAAAAATAAGCTAATTATTTTTGTAAACTGAAATAATATATGTTTGCATTCATTAAAATATATGTTGATAAACTAACGAACATTGTGCACATTTTAAATTTCATGTAGTTGTGTCACACGTTGGTGCCTCTAGCCATGGATTTGCAAAGAGACAATGTGGTAAAATCTTAAATGTAGCTTCTAAAGCAGTTTGGAGGCAGGAGTTGGAATCCGAGTCATGTATTATCCTGAAAGTCTGTTTGAAAATACAGCACAATTAGATATTCTTTGTAGTCTTTGTAGCCAAACACTTGCATGTAACCCTGTTAATTCAGGTAGGCGTGAAATGGGAAGTATTGTAGCATAATTATGCGATGAAACTGTACAGTATAAAAATGACACTCATGAATCATGGAGTATCGGATCCTGAGGCAATCATTTAAGCCTTCCCAACTCAAATTTGGTAGGGGAACCTTTCAAGATAGGTGCAATTAACTTTTGATATGGGTTATATGATGCCACAAATATTCCAACTTCCGGATGTTAGGTACTTATAATACGCAGTAGATTTAATCATTTAATTTTTTTAGCCCAGATGCTGGCCGTAAAATGTTCATTCTTTAATCTTTTTCCGTAAAATGGTTATGATTTGTAAATGGTTCATTCTTTTTCCGAGATTCATTTGCCTAATACATCTGTTATATTACTAAGAATAATGAGTTTAATGGTTATATATTGATAGGGTAAAATAATTTTATATTGATATTTAATTATAATTCATCGATTATATGACTTTTAATATATTTATTGTAAAAATAAATAAATTTATAATATATGATAATTTGGTATTAGATGATCATGAATTGTTTTACACTATCAGAATGTCAATACATAGTTTTTTTAAAACAATTATTGTAAAAATTAATCAACTTATCATATGACTAATTTTGTCAATGTATTTTTCAATGAGTCTTTTTAGTTCAGTAAATCAATCCGGGTCCCCCCTTTATTGGGCCCAACCCATAACTTTTCAAATCTAACTTGAAGTCATTATAGGTTCAGATAAAAAAGTTTAATAGTATATATATATATATATATAGTAAATCAACCCATGTGTGATGTGTGGTGACGAGTTAAGTGACTTTAACAACTCTAATTATGTACAGCAGGATTTTTTTTGTGTACTTGTGAAAATTTTTGTGGATTGCAACAAGGATTGACAGGTTTCACATGCATTTGATAAGTCATACAACCATGTAACACATGTGATTCAATGTGGTGAATCGAGGATATAGAGGGAAGTCATGTCTACTATTTTCGTGGTTGGCAATCAAACTATCCTCCTTAAGCCATGCATAAATTGCCGGTAAAATTTATCATAATTAAAATTTTTTGGCAACACGCTCTAACTTTGCAATTTATCTCCATCCATTGGTCTGGCGCAGATGCTGTCTTTGTCAAGTACCTCACCACCTCATAAATGGATGGAGAAAACTGCAACCGTAGAATATTCATGAAAATTCCATGTGCATGGAGCACCCATTAACAACGCCATCATCAAAAGCATATGAAACCTTTATTATTATTATTATTATTATTATTAGTTGAAAAACAAGTACTTCGTACCTTAATTGTCTCTTTTTTTAGTTAGATATAATTGTAATAACTGTTGTGTTGAAAAACTAGTTATTTGTGATTGTGAATAATTTTTAAAAGTAGTTAAGGAATAAATTAAGAATAACAAATATGTACAAGAAATGAGATAATTATATTTATTAATAGTTATAAATTATTATTACCAGTTAAAAAACAGACACTCCATGTCTTAACTATCTTATCTTTTTTTAGTGTCGTGTTGAAAAATTATTAAACACTAACTACTTGTAATTATGGATAGTTTTAAAAAATAGTTAAAGGATAAATTAAAAATAACAAATGTGTATACAAAATGAGATAATTGTCTTTATTAATAGTTATATATTATTATTATTAATTCTTTTTAGGCATAAATCACTAAAATAAATTTGATCTTTTTCAACAAAATATTTTCCATTCACATAATTAAAAATCAAAATCCTAATAATATACTTAAAAAAATTCATCTGCCAACTTGTCAGTAAGATGGCTGTTTATAGGGACCGTGATAAATCTCAAGAGAAATTCTTGAGTGGGTATAAACTCAACTCCTCATTCTTACACATAATCAATAAAAAATTATAACTGAAAAATAAAAACAAAAATAATTAATCCAACCGTCCATCAGGATCAATTACAAAAGTAACAAGTAATGATGAGATTATTTTAATTATTACTTTATTTAATTACAGAATGCCAATTTAATTTTATGTACTCATAAAATCATAAAAAGTCACCTAAGACGTTTAAAGTGGCTTTTGTTTAACTCAATAATGGAATGTTTCGATATATGAACTCTTTGGTTCAAATTTCAATAGTTTTATTGATTTTTATAATATTTATTATAAAGTCATATCAATAATTATTTCTAATTAATTCACAATAAATTTTTTTACAATGACATGTCTATACAACTAATACAAGTTTAAATTGTGTATGTAAATTTTGTAAATTAAAAACCATTTAAATGTCTACATGAAAAATTAAAATAAGACAAGCCGTACTGTCAATTTTAGAGTCTAAATTAAATGACGATTATTTAAATTAGTGACTATTTTTTTTCGTTAAAAAATATCATGATTCAAAACGACTAATAATAATATTTACTAAAGAAAAAAACTAAATCGATATTTTATTCAATTAAACTCAATAACTATTTTATAAAATCATGAAATAAAGCTGATGTAACAGTAGTTTTAATGTTTATGATATTAATAACCATCCCTAATTATTTTTTTTCCCGCATGAGTATTCTTTAGGAATAAACATCGTACTTACGACAGTGAGTGAGAGAGAGAGAGGGTTACAAAAGCTTGTATTTTCCAATCTATAGTCTGGAGTTAAATAGGTTCCTTGTTGTATTCGAAGATCCATTGTAATGTTGGTGGTAGTGGTAGAGTGAGGACCATATATAATGGAGTTTTGGATTTGCACAACATTATTGTGGCACTTTTCTCCGTTGCACGCCAATTTCTTTATGTGTCGGGGTTTGAACCCTTTGTTTTCTCTTGGTTACAGGCAAGTTGAGAGTGACTTTCATATAATGCATATGACATACACATATGGCTTGCATGTGTTATGTAATAAACCTCCATACATAAATAAATGTTGTCACCTGACATATATCATCACCTCGCTTTCCATCCCAATTAAATCACCTTCTTGTCTTTGTGTATTAAATATTAATTCTAAATAAAATTATAAGATTGATTTGATGATTAAAAAATTAAAAAAAATAAAGAAAAGGTCACGTGAATTTGAATGTCTTATATTAATAAAAATTAACATATTAATAATTAACATTCATCTTTAAAAAAATGAAAAATCAACACCAACTTACATGATTTATGAAATGATTTTTATGTGAGGAGAGACACTTGTTATTGATAAAACTTGCAATTATCAATAAGAATTTTCTTTATTAAGTTAAGTTTCAAAACATATTTTTCAATTTAAAGACATTAGTTGCCAAAAATAAAGAATAATTTTACGAATTTAATGGTCATATACACTATTAACAACGTAAAATATTTTTACATTATCATTTAATTATAATTCATCGTTAATATGACTTATAAAATAATTATTATATTATAAAAGCTAATAAATATGATGAATTGTGATTGAATGAGTGTATAATTCTTTTTCTCGATTTTATTTATTCACATTAGAAATTTAAAAAAGATTTTATTAGTCAATTGATAAATTAACACTGATAAATTTCTGCTGCTCTTTCAATATATTTTTGGAAGTAGCCATTAAGAAATGTGGTAATAGAAGCGCATTTATTATAGTCATCACTTTCCAACCAGCTTAGTGAAAATTGGAATCACTTGACTGTTATGGCTGCAGTAGTAAGTAGACAAATTGAAATCGTATCTGACGTAACATGTGATAGGCTAACAAAAACTGTAATTCTTTCAAACCAGCTCACTGATATATGTTAATTTGTCACATTGCTGATACAGATGGGTCAATGACATTCCTTGCTTTTCAATAATCTTTTTTATGGTGTTAATAATTTCATCCCTGAGATTGAACAAATTTGTTTAACGCTTTAACCTCAATGAACACCTAAAAATGATCATTGGCCCAGTATATTTATATTCTCCAACTAAGGTAGTCTCAAGTTTAATTAAAGTCTCATCTCTCTACCAAGTGTACTTGAAATTAATCTGCTCTAGAGCCTCACCTACTTTTATGGCATGCCAACAACAGAGTAATTAATTTGCAAGAATTAAAGGATTAGAATCCATATCCAAGTTTGATAATTGAAGCACTTGGATGTGTACCTCTCTCATCAGTATCATGCACTATGAAGCATGATGTACAAGATATTTTGCATTGGGCAGACTTTGGTGCAGGATTTATGTACAAATCAGAGCTTCTAACTATGAAAGACCTCAAGACAAAATTGGTAAAATTTAATCTTTTATATATGTCGGGGTCCGCTGTTATCAACATAATAATGGAGCTCATCGAGTGGGGCTATATGCCGTCGCTTTTCAAACTCTGCTTTTCTCATGTGTGGTGGTTGGAACTTTTAAGTACCCATAACTTTGTTTTTCCATCGTGAACTGCTAGTACAACATCAGTCGTGTTCCTCCTTTCACAAAGTCCTTTTTATTAGTTTGAATAACAATGAGGTACAATGATCATGACCCAACAAGAATCACAGATGAGGTATTCATATTAAAAATTTCAAGTTATAATAACTTTTATATATATCCCATTTGTTTTTATACACACGGACGTGTTTTTTGTTTAAGTAGCTTGTACAGTTGTACTTGTATAAAGCTTATTTTGAGACTACTACTAGTATATCTTTAAAATATTTAATGAAAAACTTGTAAATTATTTAGGCTAAAATTATCATCTTTTTTTCCCCTAACGTACATATAAGAGATAATGTGAGTTGCAATCCTCTTAGATAATTTACAGTAAATTTAACTTGGACAATTATTTAAAGAATTAACAATAAAATCTGGCTATACATGTTTTTCGATCTTTAATTTTTTTTTATAGATGTGTTTTGTGATAACTCAGTAGGAAGTTCATTCAAAATGATTTGGATTTAATATAGATCATGCATGGATGGTTAATTAGACTGAAAGTTATTATATAAAAGATCATGACATGACCATTTAAAATAGTAATCACATGACTAAGTGATTTAATCTCAACTCGTTATGATTTTATCACTTGGATAAGATTTACTTATTTCATTCTCTCATAATGAAAGTTTTATTGTCATTTGATATGTGGCCTCTCGTTATTGTGATGGTTGGGTTTGTGATGAGATGAGAAACCAAAAAATATCTTTTTTTAAGTTAAGAAACATGTAGTAGCCACCATATGGGTTTATTTTATATATGAAAATCTTGGAAAAACCTTTTAAAAGGAAATCTCTAAAACTACCATGTTGTTGGAACACAAGGAATATTTATTAGTCAAAACAAATTTTATTACTTTTAAAACAAGAGAAAAATTAAGAAAATAATTATTTTTTTTATTTTTAACAAAGATGGTCCACTTCCTCCTATCGATCTATACCCGAGTTTAACAAATTGTATTCATGTTTTTTGTTTGCAAAAAAAAAAAAAAGTCTTTCGCGATAATCAAACAAGAAATGTATCTAATGACTATCATTAAATCTTTATTTTTAATAGACAAGTGTTGCTTGTCTGATGTGCGTATAAAAGTTATGAAATATAGACTCACTTCAAGGGCTACAAACAGGGAATGACCAGAAATTACCATATGCTTCAAAACCTATTCAAATTTGGATGACTTAGATGATGATGCATGAGGCTTGGAGATTTTACAGCTAGACAATGAAGTTTGAAAATATATAGTAGAGCCCATTTGATTCATATCCTGGACAAATTGTTTATCTGATAGCCTGAACCAATATAAAAAAAGACTTATCAGTAAAAATTAAGGTTTAATTACATTTTTCATACTTATAATATAAGTTGTTTTCAGATTATTATCTAATATTTATTTTTTTCAATTAAGGAAATTTTTTTTAGTTTCATTTTACTAACTACTATTAATCGCCTTTCGATAAGTGATGACATTACAGATGGAGTGTCACATCTTGTTATGGACATCTCATTGTCACGTCATCACCTTCAATGACATGATATTAACGTGTCATTGATTGACTCTGATGACGTGAGTGTTCATATGTCACGTGATCACTTAACGGAAGATGATTAATGACAGTTAGTAAAATAAAATTAAAAAAAAATTAGGTAAGTATTTGACAAAAAATGAATTTTTAAGTAATAATCTGAAAACGATCTATTTTTCAGATATTGAAAACTTATTTAATATATAACATGAAAAACTTATTTAAACCATATATAATTGGTGTTTTACGGTCTATGATCAATGTACACATCTAATATGTTATGCTTTTTCTCACTCTTCCTTCACTATTCTCTACATCCAAAATATATATTTCACCATTTGATCTTGTTGTGTTCTCTTTTAGCTTTGTCAAAATATTAAATGTATACATCTTAACTCTTTAATTTCACCTTTAATACTATCTTATTAATCTAATTTAGATAATTAAACATGATAAATTGATAGATGAGTTATTGTAAATTTTAAATAGTATTTTTTTTATTCGTACCAATAAAAAATATCTTATTAATTTAATGTATTTCTTATTTTAAATAAGGAATTATCTTAACAAATAAATTGGATAAAGTTTCTTTAGCTCTATATAAAAAGTAAATTACATATATGTTTATCAAGTTATTTTAATTAATTTTTAATTTTTTTTACAAGTTTACAAATAAAAGTGTTTAAGAAATGATTTTTTCTTATTGACTTATAAGATTTGCTTTTAAACATAACTTAAATTTATGATTATCATTTTTTTTATTTTTAATAAAATAATAAAATTGATCATTTATCATTTTATCTCAAATTAAATTATTTATTTTCATAAAACTCATCCTTATCATTTGTTAACTAAAAAATTATTTTTCATATTGACTTAAATAAGGTTTTCATGTCTGGAAAAATAGATCGTTTTCAGATTATTACTTAAAAATTTATTTTTTGTCAAATACCTACTTAATTTTTTTTAGTTTCATTTTATTACTTATCGTTAGTCGTCTTCCGTTAAATGATAACATGACAGACTGTCACATCATCACGTTCAATCAACCACGCCATTGAAGGTGATGACGTGACTATCACATCATCACTTAATGAAAGATCATTTAATGGAAGATGATTAACCACACATAATAAAATGAAATTAATTTTTTTTTCCAGATACTAAACTGAAAAAAAAATATTAAGTAATAATCTAAAAACTAATTATATATAAAAAACTTAATTAAGTCAAAAGTTAAAAATAATCAGCAATGAGAATGAGTTGATTGATTGAGAGTAAAATGAAACGAGGATTGGGCACTATGAGAACAAAATGTAAATATATTACAGGAAGATTTTATAGCTTGACCCGTGCTTGTGACCTTAGCTATATGATGAGAAATTTTGGGTTGTAATAATTTAGAGAGAAAAAAAATGAGAGATTGCTATTCCATCAATATGATTAGAAGCAACAGAATCCAATATTTAGGAGATGACATATGATAAGTAAGAGAGACAAATCATAGAATTACCAGTTTATGCAAAGATTAATATAATTTACTTGGTTGCTTGAATTAGTCGAGATACTCATACTCAACATATAATAAGATGTTCATCAGACTCAGTGGATGTGAACTTAGACACCAATATGAACGAAATAAATAATTTTAACTAATATTCGCATGTCCATCAGTCCATGTACATCGGTACATCATTGGTAGACATTAGACAAGGAATACTTAGGTTAAAAAAGAACCATATATAAATCATAATTGATCCTATAATTGAGTTAATGAGAAAAACCTAAATCACCGTCTTAATTACGATAAATAGAAATCTAATATTAATGAATGTAAATAAATAAGAAAAAAAGAAAACATTTAGGACTAATAATAATTATAATAAAAAACTTTTAACTAGAATCAATAATTTTACAAAATTAAGTGTGTGTTTGTCCACATGTTAATTAACACATGTAAAACCAAAAGAGTGATAGATATGGTCGATGTAAAAAGATTTTTTTTTATATTAATTATAACCGATTTAAAAAATAAAATCACTCATATAGATTATTTTTAGACTACACCTTTTACGTAAATAGTTTTTTTTCTTATTTTTGTGAAAAAGTCCCTTTTGATTCATACACTGTCATCTTGCGTAGCACAAGCGTGTACTCAGGAATGCCATCGAGCTAATCTTAACTTTTTTTTTTCTTTTTTCCTTTTAAACAAATCATTTTAAAGTTAAAACTGAAAATAATAATTTCAATCGCAAAGGAAAAAGAAGCGGAACGAAAGTTTGTTCGATTTAGTTTTAGTCCAAATTTTCCTGGTCCTCCTCCTTTATGAATACGTACCAATCCATTGTAAAACAACTTATATATTTACTCTTACAATTTTTATTATATTTAAAACGAAAGAGACGGGGTTTCGTATAGAAAAACAGCACAAGTTATACTGTGAGCCCACTTGCTAATTACGACGTGACTTGTTTAAAGGGAAGTGCCAAATTTGGAATAAGGTCCACGTGCTATTATGTTGATGCAGATGTTGTTCTCCTTAAAATGGTAGAGTTTCTGACACCCCCTATGTGCTATTTTGCAATGGACCCACGCATTCAACTCTATTTACTCATCTACGTCTTTTTCCCTTACCCATCCAAGCATGGTCCCCACCACATACTACAAAGTTCTACCTCCATTTCATTTGTTCAACTTTCTTTGTCTTTCATTCATGATCATTTCCTATTTCTCTCTTCTTTTTTAACCACTGGATTATGGGATTTTTTATTTTACATTTGACTATTTTCCTTTCATTTGATTGATTGATTTCGAAGTAAAATAATACCTTTAGTTATAACTTTATACTTACGATAGGAATTAAATCCTAAATTTTAATTGAAAAAAATTGAAGTATCAAATGTTTCTGTCAACAACTTTTGTTTCCTCTCTTCTTATCATTAATTTTACTCCTATCACTTATTTTGAAACTTGAACAAACAAACTTTAACTTGCATGTAATTCCCTTAATTATTTGTCTGATATTTAATTATTCATCTTTCTTAAAAATATGATATGCATGGTAATTTATTTTTATAAAACACATGCACATCATAAGTGTATTTTCTCATTTAATTAAGGGATTCAAAATAGTTTAGATCGTGGACGAGTCTAGTGTGGCATGACCTAAATTAGGCTAAAATGCGTGCTAGTTTCGAAGAACAAAGACGTACGTAGTTGTCTTCCCTTTAATATTGTTTCTAATTCTATGCATGTGGTAGTTGCATGGTAATTGCTAATATATGTATTCCAGATGTGAGGATTTGATGGTCTGATTCAACATAAGGACTTATTGTGGCCCAACACAAAAACAAAAGCTCTTCCACTTCTAGCGTGCTTCCCTAGTTTCGACTTGCGATCCAGAGAAAAAATTTCAAAACTAAAAAGAAGCTATAGAGGTAATGGCGGTTGAAAGATAAATGTAAAAATTAGAATATGCCATATATTGACTTTCTCACATTCCTTGTTTGCACCAAAGACGCAAAGTTGTACAAGCTCCATGCAGAGTTTGTTCATGTCCGTGTGTGGTGATTTTTCCCACTATATATACACAGATAAACTACGTATATAACTATATATATGTATATTCATTTCACATTATATATTTTCAATATGTTAAGGAGGTAACTTTCGCAAAGGAAAATATAATGTCTTCGATAAATAATACATAAAACATAGTACGTAAAGTATGATTATACATACGTAAATTTGAAGTATAAAAATGGCTTTATTTTCATGACTCTTGTAATGACGTTACTCTAGCCTAAAAGATTGTAAAAGCATTGGATATGATTTGACATTGACCATCACAGTTCCTTCTCTTACACGGGTGGAGGACAGAGTGTTAATAAATATATTAAGATTGGGTAGATTGGCAAATTAAAGGCACACCACGTGCCCCACTATGACTATTGACAAAGTGTTGAATTGACAAGAAAAGTTGTATTTACATTAATTTTAACGCATAAAAATATGCACAGTAAAAAAATATATTAAGATAAAAGTCATAAAGCCATTGATGTGGTTGAAAAAAACAACAACATAAAATTATAGTATCAGTGGTATAAATTAATTGAAAATAAAGGCACATATAAAATTGAGGGTTGATTTCGCTTTATTTGAAGTTAGGATTAAAACAAATCAAATTAATCAAACTAACCGAGTTAAATTGGTTCACACATTAGATAATTAATTTTTGAATTTTACGGACGGCTTAGTTGTTAATAATTATTGATGATTATTTTTAAATAATTTTTAATTTAATTTTCATTATATTATGCTACAATAAATTAAGAAGTCACGTAAATTACATTTAATTTAAACAAAAAACATATATAAATAAAAATAAGAAATCATAACATATGTAAAAAAAAATCATTATTACAACAACCAAAAGTATGATAAAAAAAAAAAATTAAAGACCTAGGTATTTATCATAATTTTCATCAAAACAGTCATAGTTGTAATGGTGATGACAGGTGGTGCCATTGACTATAGTATGGCCCACGAGTTGTTCCCTGCTCCATGGACTCTATCACGCCCTAAGTTCAACGATTTTTGAAGATTGATTTGATCGAACCTTGGAGTTGGAAGAAGTGTGAGACTCTAGTTGGGTGGTAACTGGCACTTAGGTTACTAGTGTCATAGATAGACCTCTTCGTCTTCCCACCACTCCGTTTTATCCACATCTTCAAGCACACTCACTCTAATGTTAGGGATTTAAGGGAGTCTCAGTTCTATTTAAGATAGAGCAACTTTTTCCTTTTATATACTATAGTAGTGTAATAAAATTAAATTCTTATTGTAAAGAATAAATATATAATTGAATATATGGCGGTTTAAAAACTTTTATACTTTAAGAATATTTTAATTAAATTCTATTAATTATTGTTCATATTATATCTTTTACAATTTCATTATAGTTTAATTCAAACAAATGTTAACCAAGTAATCTAAAAATATTGGTTAAAAGACTTAAAATAGGTAAGTTTTTATTAAAAAGTAAAAAATTATGTTGTTCATAATCTTTATTTATTATTTTATGATTTCTTAACTAATATATTAATAACAGTAGTTAAGTAGACTCTTTAATTTAATGGTAAAATACACGCAAAGAATCTATAGTACCAAAGACAGTTTCTCACTCGTTACAGAAAATCTTTCGCTCTCACTTTCAAGAAAGAAGGAGAGGAAAGAGAAAAAACGTGGGAGTCTCAATCATCAAAGCAGAGCCAGAACCATATTTGTATGAGGCTAATATCCAGTTGATTGGTCAATTCCATGGTCCACCAGCCAGTAGTTCCTGTTACGTTGGACCACACCACAGTTTTCCCCGAACGAACGAGCCCAAGTAGTAGTCTTGACATATATCTTTGCTCCATGAACATAATAAAATCATAGTTAATTAGTGTTGGTGCACCAGTGTGTTGGGTCCCATGATGTTTCCATCTTGGATTCGATGCCCCAATTCAGATTGTTCATGGTTCACTTCACTTCCTCTGTTCCTCCCCTCCTCAACATGTACACACAACAACATTGGTAAGTGGCTCATCAGTATATATATATGCATGTCCATATATGTATACCACATGGGACCTTGTTCAGTGTTCCAGCTAATTCTTAACCTTATCGTTTTTTAAAAAAATTCTCTCTCTCTCTGGGATGTACGATCAAGTGCATGATGAAATGCAAGAATGGCCCAACCCACGTTCTACTTTTCTTGGGTGGTAAAATTCAAAGAAATGTGGAGTGTTGGTCGTTGGACATATGCTTTTATTTGGGGGATGAAGTTGAATTAAGACATAGCACTCCAATACCCATATACATGTGGTACTATTGGAGATACGTTAATGGATACTTTTAGAACACAGAAGAGGACTGGATTGGAATCAAATAATTATTATGGATGGAGATGGTGTGTATATTTAACACATTTCATTATTTTACTTTGAATCCAATGAAAGTTAACATTAAGCATCCATAATCAACTCGTCAGATTTGGCGTCCAAGGTAGACTTAAATACACATACGAAACTTCCCTACCACTATCACATACTTAGGAGTTAGGAGATCTGTAAAATTGAATCTTACCCGTGTGCTGCAAAGGAGAGTGATAAGGTTTTGAAAATCTATGCAATTATTGTAAAATATTTGTGTAATATTAATCATGCCAATATCACATACACAAATTGTATGTTGTATTATTGAATAATTTTATCTCAAAATCTACTATCAATTGAATTTTCTTATTATATTTATAAATTTTATTTTAATTCAAAATTGTTTAATATTCTATTAATATACATAAAAAATTATGTAATATTTACTTTTAGAATATATATAAAAATAAAAAAAAATGTAGTTACATATTTATAGTTGTTTAAATTTGATAAAATTTAATAGAAATATTTTAAGTAATATATAATTAAAATTCAATGATTAAATTGATTTATAAAAATAACATCATTGTATATAAAATTGTCGATGGTGCAATTAATATAGCAAATGTGATTTTATGTCTTATTAAAATATATGTTTAAAGTTGTTATCATTAATTTTATTTTATAATTAAACCAATGTTTTGGTATATATAAAAAAAGTTTTACATTGTTTAGGAGTTAAAACTAGTGATAGTTTATAGATACACTTATCCTTAAATTCATTGAAATGTGGATAATAACTTAAATATGGTGAGCAAATGATCATGCAAATGCAAAGGTTGAAACTATTTCAATGTATATAAAGAGTCTCATATTGATTAGGACTCAAGGTCTTAGTTTATAAACCTTTTCCTTTGATCTATTGAGATGTATTCTAAGGATTAAATTGTAAGAACCATGTGAGATAAAATAGACAATACCTTAAATGTGATAAGTCTAACGATGTAATTGATTTCAAGTTAAAACCTTCACATTAGAAAGAGAGTTTAGACCACACACATAAATTATAATCACACATTCCCTTTAGCCCGAATTGGAGGATTATCATTCCACTATATATATTGTCCCTTAATCTATTATGCATTTTAAGAACAAAATTATGAGAATTATGTCAGACAATTAAAATGAATAATGTATACCTCTAATACAATGAATTTAATGATTTGACAAATTAGAAGTCAAGAATAAGTGGTCACATATAACGTAATCATATTATGCTACTCGCTAGTAATATCACTACTTATAAAAAAATAAAATGGAAAAATTAAAAACATGCATTTTAATAAATAAAAATAAAAATAATGAACATATAAATAAAAAATAACGATTATTTTAGACAAAAATAGTTTTTAAATCTATGAGATTGAACAATATTTATTTCTTGGCACATTCTTCCACTTATAAATAAGGCATAATTTATGATATCTACACACACAAAAAATTCATTTATTAATAAATAAATAAATAATTATCAAGCATTAGAACTACTTTTATTAGTATAACATCATCTAATGGAATGAGATTTGTTGTTGTATAACCTTTTGTCTATTGAAAAATTAAACAATTTGTAATTGAAGCCCTATAATATAATTTATCATACTAGCATTTGGTGTATTGATAGTATATAATGTTTTATACCAATGAAATTATTTGATAGTATTAATACAAACTAGAAATATCTCCAATTTAAGTTTTGTTAAAAATAAATTATACTAAAGAAAATAATCACAACACTTAACATTTTATTTGTTAATAAATGCTCTAGTTGCTAAAATATATTTCTTTTCAATTAACTTATTCATTGAAGCAAGGTTAGAATCTTTGTTGAGAGAGAATATCCACATCTAGTGTATCAGATAGTTTCGAATAAAATTGTCGGAAAAAAAATACACGTGGAACCAAAAATAAAACTTATCAAATGAGCAATATGAATATCCTGTTAATTGAACTAAATCATGAATAAGAATAGAGTCAAATATGAGGACTGAAGTTAGGTTATATACTTAAATATAAAATGATTCTATATTGGTTTTCCGTTAGATATTAACCCGTTATAACATGTTTAACTACTACTAGTGCCAAAAAACATATTTGGCTAAAGTTAATTATTTCTTACTTCAAGCTAAAATAGTTCTTATTTTAATTGCTTTGGTTACACAAAGACCACACATATATTTTCATTGTAAGCTTCTGACAAAGCACCGATTTGGCATATCATGAATTGCAGCCATCATGTTGGTTTCCAAAATTTTCCATAAAATAAGGTATCAAGAACTGCAATCCAAGAAGCGCATGATTTGGCAGGAAAGGTAATAACATGTCTAGTTGATAGGGGTACGTTTTTCCCTCCTCATATGAAACAGAACATGATCTCCAACCCTTTTCAGAACTCTTCTAAATTAGTTCCATGAGCTAGGTCGGTATTCGGCAAATGTCCCTTCACAGGAATATATGGTGGAATTAATTTAAATGCTTTTAATTGTTAGTATCGTAAAATAAAATTTAATATGGCTACGGATACCAGGCATTTATTTCAAAATTCAGAAATTGAAGTTAATCATAATGAATTTTTTAGATAAACCATTATAAACTACAATGGAAGAATATGTAAACTACTAAACTTTTGTGTCATCTTTATCCCGTACTAGTTTCTCTACAGCACACATCAACGGAAGCCAGCATATATAAACACGCAACACAACACTGGATAAGATAAATTATAAATGCATCGCAGAGGAAGGGAAATCAGAGTTTAGTATATATAGATTCACTTAAAGAGGAGGTGTATCTTTAAGTGCATGATAATTAAGTACGAAAACAAAAATAGAATTTTGCAGTCGTGTTGAAATTAAATTTGCTTGTTAAGTTCTAATAGGTCCCGCAAACTAAGTATTATCTAGCAGAGATTTTCTATTTTATTTCTTAAAACTGTGATAATTAATTACTCATATTTAAATATTTAATGGTAAATATGAAAAGAATAAAATTGTACATATATTTTACTGCTCATTTAAAATTTAAAAATAATAAAAGTCATAAAAACATTTCTTTTACTTACGATTTTCTAAATGTTTATCTACTTTTTGTTAAATAATCATAATTTACTTTATATATTATTATGTTTTTGTAATATATTTATAATATTATATATTAAATTTTCCCTTTAAAAAAATTAAATATATTATTATATTTTTATCCTAAAACAGTACGGATGGAAATCAAGTGATCCCTTGTTAATGGGTTAGAAGTAAATAAAAAAGATTCGTGAATTTAAAGTATCAATTTTTTTTTTGGAGGGATATCTTAAACTAAAAAAAATATTCACTCTTTCTTATTTTAAAAAATGACCCTACACAATTTTAAAATGACCCAATAAAAAAAGTATAATGCCAATCACTACATGACAGACGTGTCAGACTTGTATTTCGATCTCCATTCAAACTTAATTAGAAAGAAACAATGGCAAAGAACCCGGAAACTTGTATGAAAAGGTTGACAAATGACAATAAGCTTGCATAATGAACAAGGTTCGACTTCTTGAGACGTTATTTGTGAAAAGAATCTAAATATGTTGTTTCATGTTTAAGAAAGTTAATCTTATAACGTGAGTATAACTTGAAAAAGAAAATTCATAGTTTAAGCATAGTTGGTTTTAATGAATAATTTATAATATGTCATTTCCTAAACCATTTTATCTTCTCTTTAATTTTATGTGTTTTTTTTCCAAAAACATTATGCTACCACATTTTATTATAGAAAAGAGAAAAAAAAAAAGGTATGCTGTAAATTTATCTGTGCTTTGTAATTATTTATCTTTGACATGATCAAAAAATTATAAATTTGAGTACCTCACCTATACTCTATTTCGCCTCAACATTAATTAAAAAAAAATCAGTTTAACATATTCGAGATTTTATTTTTGGACAATTTTTCCTCACACCTCTTGAAGTTTTATTTATTTATTTATGTATTTATACCAGCCAACAAAGACAAATAATATATCAACTGGTACCAGAAGTACCAACAACTACCATGTAAAGAACATGCATGACAGCAGAGTCATAGTTACACACTAAGAAAGGAGCTTATAAACCTCCTATCTTAATTATAACTATACTCTGAAACCAAAAATAGAAGAATATAAAACATATAACTACTGTCTCCCTCCAAAAAAAAAACATGATGTATTCTTTCCCTCCCACCAAGACTCTACTATATATGTAAACTTATAAAAAATCAGCAGAGTATTTCCACACCACCAAATCAGATAATAACCAGACCCTGCAAACAGAAATTCCAATGATCCACATACATCAGAAATGAAGCATTTTGCAAGTGCTTAGTTCGTCCCTTGTAGACATGCGCTAGGATGTATTTTTATTACTATTAATTTGAAGTAGTTAATGGTGAGATTACTATTACCTTTTTGTGATAATGAATGTGTTTAAAAAAAAAAACAATTTGTCCATTTTTTGGGGTCATGGTAGGTTCATCCAAGCACACCTCTTGAAGTTTAAAATTTCACTCGGTATATCCTTTTGTTTTTTACCCCACACACACAAACTTTCCTCAATTTACATAATAACATAACAACATATGTATACCCTTCCCATTAACACAAACACCCCTTAATATTTTAAGCAGTTATATAGATAAAGAAAACTCAAAGTAATGTGAAAAAGAAAATAATACTAAGTGTATTTTATTGAATTTTAGAGGGCATGTATAATTTATCAGATTTTTTGCTTCCGAAATTTAAATGGAGGTACAAAAGTAAATCTGAGTACAGATAATTTTCAATTAATTCCTGACTCTAAACTCAAACTTGACCTGATAACACTAACTCGTAATAATATTTGAATAACACCTTACAAATTTAAATTAGTAGTATATATGATTTGATTCTTTTAAACCTACCTTTTAATTTCTAGAACAAAATATTATATAATTTGAATTAAAATATGTTTATTATAATATTTATTTGAAAAAAAGTGGACTAGGGGCAAGTTTCTTTACCCACGAATAATTTTGCAAGAAAAGAGAGCGGGGACGTGTTTCTCTTATCTTTCCTGGGACGAAAATATATATCCATTCTCCAATCTAACGAAAATGAGAACAAGTTTAGAATTGAATATTGATCTTGAATAGATAAAATGAACGGCAGAAAAGCAAAGTGCACTAGCGACTTCTAGGCAAATTAAAAAACGCAAAAAAAATAAATTGAAATGCATGAATAAAAAAAGTTTAATAGAGATGTATTATCGTAAAAAGTTTCTTTACATTTTAATATTAACATTAAAAATTATCATTAGTATAATTTTTAAAGTGATTATTATTATAAATGTTGGTAAAATAATTATGTGATATTTATGATTAAATGATAATGTAAAAAATTAAGACATGTATAATTTATTTATAAAAAATCATAAAAATATTTTTTTTTAGAGGAGTTGCATTACTCAACAATAAAGGATCTACGATTGAAGGGGTATGTAAATGAAAAGTTATAGATGGACACCATGTATGTAATGAACACTTAGCGAGAAAAACAATCAGTAAAAAAGTATAGATTTTATAAGTAATATGATTTAACATAAAGAGAGATAGAAAAAAAAAAAAAGAATTTGATAGGAGTTGAACTTATAGCTTGTGTCCCTTCTGATAATAGAGTTGACATAAATAGTAACGGCTTATATATTTTAAATAAGTTGTTTAGAGTTCAAATTTTAATTGATTTTTAAATATAAAATAAATTATGTTGAAAGAAAAATATTTATTTTATAGTTTTTTATTGTTAATTTCTTGTTAACTAATTTAATCAAATAGTAATTTAAAATGGTAAGATCAAGTATTGTTTTCACATAAATTTTGTTTGTATTTAAGATTATGTATATCCAATTTTTGTACAATTAATGAATAGATTTACTACGTGTAATTTGTAGCATGTTTGTAAATTGAAAACTATACTAATCTAAGCTATGATTGAGTAATAAAAACAAACACTGAGAGTGACGAAGGATCGTGAATGTAGTATTTGAATATGTTAGAGGTTTTCCCATCGAAACTACTCTTGATGTAATATAATTAATTTTTCTTTATTTAATATTATTTTAGTTCTCACCTACATCTATTAATGTATTCTAACCGAAATTCCTCACATGAGAGAGCTTAATCTCCCTAATTTCTTTCTTAATCCCTCAAGAACTAAAGTAGTTGTACCGCACAACTAATGGAGATGCATAAACAGGCTAAACAACCTCACACTATCCCTAGCAATGAAGCATTCAGGTGTTACTTCCAGTCTTAAGGATTAAAAATATTTTCCAATGCCTAACTTCTAAACATAGCATATATAAGGGTGATCAAACCAAATACATGTGAATAAGCACAAAAAGATACAACAAAAATTAGTAATGAAAGTCATTACATCAAAAGAGTTTGGTGAAAAGCTCCCTAACAATGAGTGATTTAACCTCTCATTATCATGAGAGACTTAACTATACAAAAGGGATGAAAATATGTGGAGGAATGGAAGGAAGATGAGTGGGGAGGTATTCAGTGGCTCTCAATGGTTGTCTTCTTCTTCGAGCTTTAGGTTTTTTGTTCTGCTCCCAATCAGAAGTCCCCTATTTCCTCCTATTCTTTCACTTGAAAAACCATTATGATATGAGATTTTCACGATTTCTGCATTAATCACGGCCGCGTGCTAAGCGTGAGTAAGTAGTTGGGCGCTAAGCGTGCAACACGCGCTAAGTGCATTTTCGGGTGACTTCAACTTCTCCAAGCAGCTTTTTCACGCTAAGCAGCTTTAGCGTGCTAGCTAAGCAAGCTGGTGCACTAAGCTAAATTCATCAGACTTCAACTTTTCTTCTAATCCCTCAATCCTACGAAACAACAAAAATCACCAAAACAATATAAGTCTAACAGTTTAGACATTTACTACATAAAAACTTAAAGGATTCTAAAATTTTAATGATTCACACAAAAAGAAGTAATAAAAGAGAAGAAAATTGATAATTCTTATATGTCTTAATTACAAAATATGCTTATGGACATCAATTATCACCTACGAAAATTAATTATCATTTTTAATAAAAATTATTTCGTATCAATGGTGAGAAAAAAAAAATTCGTTAGGTATATAAAAAATATGAATATTCATATATATATATATATATATATATATATATATATATATCATAGTGTTCGTAAATCTATTGGGGAAAAGAACATACGAACTACGAGTACGAGATGTCCAGATACACTTCTTAAGTAGTATGGTATGGTCACATGATTGTACGAAGTTACGGACCCGAGATTGTTCAAGTGTAGATCAGATTGTCTTCATCTTTTTCTTTTGACACGTAGAACTAGCTATGATTCGCTCTCCATCTTCATTATTGGACTCACCTCTTCTCTTTGAGGTTTCGCGAAGATATCTAACTATCAATAGGGCGGAGAAAAATAATACATAACAGAGTAAAATAAATTAAATAAAACAATACTTTTATAGCTAGCTATTTTATAATATAATGAAATATTTTTTTCATTCTATTGTTTGGCAAGTTAATGAGGTATAATTAGTTACCATGTAATATCTTCAACGCGGATACTTTCAATCCATTTAAGCAATCATGTTCCGTTGATACTCTTATAAGTTAAAAGTAACAAGCTAGCTGCAAGAGTAATTAAGTAGGTAGACGTGTTTGTAAAAAATGCAACGTAGAAATGATAATTATGTCTGAGTTTTTAATTTAAAAAGAATAGAATTGCGATTGAATACAAGTAAAAAGTAATATATACTATAATTTTATGAGTAGGGTTGGATGAAATGAGATGAAATTCATTTCATTATTTATCATTCTATTGCATTTTAAAAAAATCCAAATGATGATTAACTTGAAATTTTATTTCGCTTCGTTCTAATCAATCATAACATAATTTATGATTTCTCCCATTATTCTTTAAACTTTCTATGACGTAATTTTGAACTATTACGGTCTTGTTAAGTAGTGTCCTGCTAATTAAGGATAGTAGTTAATAAATATTAAATACGCCATATTAAAGATTTTAAATCACTTAACAAATTATGCATTAATTAGACGAGTTTCATTAATTTTTGACATAATAAATGCTATCTTTTACCAGAAAAACTTTGTACTTTTATTTCCTTAAATGATATATTTAGACTCTCCTTGATAGCAATCCTAACACTATTAGTACATAATTAATATTAAACTAGAGACGTAAAATTTATTCATTAAAAATTAATGTATGTATTATTAGTGCTTTATGACATAAAACGGAGTCACTTAATTCAACAATTTTCTTAATTTAATACCCTGAAATTATATTTAATAATAATACTTCCATTTCACCAGTAAAATACAATTTTGTTAATCATTGAGTGTTATTTTTAGAGGCCATATGTACAGACTCAATATCACTTGCATAAAAAAAAAACTCAATATCACTATCTAAACTAAAACCATCTAATGCCAATTGATATGCACATTTGACAGTATTATTGAGATTGATCAATTGTTAAGAAATTAGTATATATATATATATTGACATTTAATTAATGTTTCTACTGCATCTTACCTAATTTTTTATTTATCGATTTCTTAATCATTGTTCTCAAGGTAATTATTTGTAAAATCATTTTCTTATAATTATATGTAATTCAATTACTATTCATCTCCTAAAAATAGTTATTTAACAGATTTTTTTTTTTAAAAAAAAAGAACAGAGTTTAAGAAGATAATAAAGGAAATTGTTTTATGATACGAAGAATGTCTCCCACGAAAAGTACGAAAACATCAACTAACGGTTGATCCATGATTGAATCCACAATGAAAATATGTTTAGAGAATATATGAAAATCTGGTACTAGGACTGAAGGTAATGACATGATACTATGGGCATAAGTTGTGGCACCCCTTTACCCAAGTTTAATAAAATTTATTTTGCTGATAAAAATAATTTTAATTTACTTTTAAAATTTAATATACAATGTTACTCATACATTAAATTTTACATTTTAATTACGAGAAAGATTAGAATAAAAAGAAAAAAAATAGATATAAGTAGTGATGTGATGGAAAAAAATATAAATTATAAAAATTTATTATAAGTATATCCTTAGGTCCACTTTACGTGTAGCTAGGTCGCAGAAAATGCCTTCCCCACTTACAAAACGAAACTTTTGATTTCCTTAGGCGCGTCATTGTCATGGAGTTAGCAGTGTGTTAAACACACCAGAGGGTGATAGCAGGGAGAAAAAGACAGGTACAAGGGTTTTGATTTTGGAGTTTGCATTAGGGCTTTGATAAAGATGGTTTTGCTCTCACATTCATACAAATAATAATTTAACAAATCATAATATATAATATTCCCCTTTTATTATTATTATTGTAAGGTCTTGACACCATCTCTCGTGGCTATATAAATATATATGCGTGTACAAGACATACACGCAGCGAGCGAGCCACGAAAATATTCATCACACAGGGTTTTGGTTTATTATTCCAATTTTTGGTTTTCCCTTTTGTTGGATATTAGAGTGTGTAAGAAAGAGAAGAGAGAGAAATGGGAAGGGGAAGAGTGGAGTTGAAGAGAATTGAGAACAAGATCAACAGGCAAGTGACCTTTGCAAAACGAAGGAACGGGCTTTTGAAGAAAGCTTACGAGCTTTCCGTTCTTTGTGATGCCGAGGTTGCTCTCATCATCTTCTCCAATAGAGGAAAACTGTACGAGTTCTGCAGCAGTTCAAGGTATATATATATAGATATATATTCACCAAAATGTAAACAAATTACACACAAAAAAATAAAAATAAAACCCTCTTTCTTGTTATTTTTTCTTGCTTTTAAAGATCTTCAAATCTCTCTCTCCGTTTGATTTTTTATTTGCTGTTTGTTTTCAGACAGCTGGCGTTTCCCCCCCGCTTATCTTAGTTTTGTTTGAGAAAACACAAGAAAGAAAGAAAAGTGGGGTGTTTTTTTTTTCATTTTCCACTGTTGAGGTTTTTCCGTTTCCGTGAAATGTCTCGGCGTTTTTAGCAGGTTTGAGGGTTTCTGCAAACGCGTTGCTGTTAGATCTGCAACTGGAAACGCGTTAAACCCGAACAGACATACATAAAATAAATTAAGCAAGAGAGGATCACTGTTTTATTGTATCCACTCTATTTTTGTTCTTTTTTTCTCTGCCCTTGTTTCTCTTGTTTTTTTTGGATGAGTCTTGAGCTTTCTCTTTCTTTCCCATTTTTGGTGCTAAACCCAGCATTTGAGATTGCCGTTTTTCTGCTCCGTCAAACAGATCAGGTTCAAAAGCGTTTCCCAAAAGTAATTTTGGAGTCTCGGGTCAGGCCTCTTTTCGGTGTAATTAGGTGTTGTGTAAAAGAAGCATATAAATCAATTATTTTGTTCCATTTGGAGTTTTAGCACCTAGCCTGCTTTCGGTTTCAGTCTTCAAAAATCGCTCCAACAACGCCCCGTTTTTAAAGAAAATATTTTATTCATGTCTCATCCACATCTCTGGGGGCCTAGGGTTTTTTATTTTATTTTTTATTTTTAGATAGTTTTTTTCCCCCTCTTGCACCTCTCACCATCTATCGATCTCTGCAGTGTTCTATTTTTCTCCCATTTAAAATTTATTTTATGTTTTTGCCTTAGCTTGCGTGCTTTTCTATTTTGGTCAAGCCCTTCAATTACTTGCAGACACTTTGGGGTTTGTTTGTTTTCGATCCATAATCATGACCAAAGGTTTTCACTTGGAGTCAATCTTTTGCTTAATTAATTTCTCCATGTTACTACTGACAGAAGATTTTTTTTTTTCATTTTAACGTTTTTCATGATAGAGACATTTTGTTAAATCAGAGTGGACATTTTGTTAAATCAGCATCAAATTCATGTTTTTCAATCACCTCATTATTCCTATCTTGATACACAGCCAATTTCTTTTAATTGGTTTGGCATTTCAAATAATTAATTAGTTTGCTTCTTCCGAAGGTTCAATTCGTATATTTTCTTTGTGGAAGCAACACTCGGGTCCTTTCTGATCTGATTATTGTACCGAAAATTCTGTTAGTAACTTCGCATGTTCCGTCGTTTTTCTTCTGGGTCTATAAGGTGGCACTCCATGCAAATGATCTTACCTCACCTGCATTCAATAGGACACCAGTTTTCTTTTCTATAACTGATAATTGATTTGTAGTTGGCTCCTTTTGATGGTCTAATGTGATCACGTTTATCAACGAAACCAGTCTCATGTCTCGTTGTCAAATCCAATACTACCCATTTTGTACAATATTAACATTAGTAATAGGGAAATTGTATATATATAATTAGTTTATACAATTTCTTCTATAATACAGACTAAATAGAGATATAAGAAGAGAAGATAAGGAAAATTTTGAGATAAAATAATTGATTTACTAGAGAAAAAATATAGTATTATTATAAAAAAAATGTTGTGTAAACAATTTTATGTTTGAATGGAGAGAAAAAAAGAAGAAGAAAATAGAATTTAAAAATTTTTTTTTTTTTTCTTTTTGATTCAAAAATAAAAGCTTTAGAAAAAAAAACTTCAAAATTTTCTTATAATTTTTTTTTCTTCAGTTTTATTTTTTTTCCTCACATCTTGTTTTCTTTCTTCTCATCTAAATAGAGGATTGGTCCCTTAAATTCTGTCATCGGTGACCTTCTCTGGCCCTGGTCAAGAAATTCAGAGGTTGATGTCATATGATGTTTTTCGATAGTAGCCCTAAAACTAAAACATTACTTACTTGTCATAAGATCTTCCAATCCAGCTCGTTTACCAATTTTCTGCAACTCTTTGTTTTTCCTATATTTATGGAGCATTCCCATCCTCCAAATGGGGGTTTCTTCGTTTCTAACTTAAGTTGTTCCTGTTCTTTGCTTGGAAAAAATGTGTGCCCTTTTTCTTGTTGATGTTGGACTTAAAGCAAAATTGAAGTAAAAAGATATTTTAATAAATGGGATAATTTGTCCTTGAGCAATAATTTATTTTTGTAGAATGTACTTTTACTCAATTTATCTTGAATCATTTTGTAAGTACTAACCTGACATCTAACTTACAAAAATATTTTTTTTCTTTCTCAAAACGTGCAGCATGCTCAAAACGCTAGAGAGGTACCAGAAATGTAACTATGGTGCGCCTGAGGCTAATGTGTCTACACGGGAAGCCTTGGTAATGGTGAATAGTCCCATCTATCGTATTTAAATGCATTTTTTGCCCATTTAATTAATTTGCCTAATTTGATGGCTGATTTTTTTACCTCATCCATTTCTGTTTTTGCTTTACTTACAAGGGGATTGGGGTTCCTGGGCTGCTACTTTTACTATAATTATTCTTAAAGTGGGCTATAGCTGTTTTACGTTACGTTTAGCATTGTCAATATATGCTGTGTGTCGTGGTTGATCAGAGGTTTACATTGTTGATTACATAAACAACTGGCAAGTGCAGTAAAATCACACAGCTTGAAAAAAAATTTCATGGAGATAAAAAAAAATACTGAAATCGTAACGTTTTTTTTTTCTTTAGCAAACAAAAGTTATGCTGATTTTTGTTCATTGACTGATATAATTGAATTTGTTGTGCTGTTAAACGTTTAACTAATAACCTTGCGCAGCTACAAATTCTGAATCCAGGGATTTGAAAAAAAAGTATTTTTTTTAAATAAAGCTTAATATTGTTCATGCAAAGCTACTATCATAATATACAGTATATTCAATTTAGCTCATTGTACTATTTTTGAAAAAAAAAAAAGGTTCAAAATACAATGTGTTTGCTTTGACTTCTATTCTTATTTTCAGTTAATACACTCTTAATAATTATAAAAATATTAACTTGCTTATATAATCTTGTTTGATATTAGAGGTTTTGTCAAAACAACAAAAGTCAAGTGTTTCGTTTGACTTAATTCAAGTGTGCATTAATTAGTATGCGTTACTTTTGTAATTGTGGACAAAAGTATCTTAGAGAAACAGCACATATTGGTTTAATTTTGAAGTCCCTTTAGTCTTTTGTATCATGGAATTCATTTTTTAGGCACCCTAAACTTTGTTGTAGCTAGCTGTATCTGCATCTAAGACTTCATGCTCATATATAATTGATCCTACAGTGGACCATAGTTTTGGTAATGTTGTTACAAAGATACATGAACTTTAAGGACACCTTCATCCAAAATAAAATTAAGTCATTTGCCTTCAACTTGTTTTCTTTGTTAGGCTGTTTCAAATAAGTTTAAGATATTCATGATCAGTATAACTGCTCCAAATAGTTTCCCACACACAAGAACTTTTGACTGTATGTCATCTAGGCCCGTTTAGTACAATGGCTAGAAAGTATCCAGTGATTGAGGTGGGTATAGCGAACACAGAAATTGGAAGGATTTTCGGATCATCAAATTGGCAATGGAGCACCATACACTTACCTGGTTTTATACAGGAAATCAGGTTTCATAACGTACACGAAAGACTTAAGTTTTAATTTGATTACATAAATTTGATCTAGTTCCTAAATTTATGCAAAAGATGCCCATAAGGACTTTGTAGCAGACCCTTTATTATTATTTGAATTTTTTTTAAGTATTATTTGAAATCATTTTAGATTGTTGTCTGTACGTTTAGTGTTCAATATACTTTAGTGTGTTATTCTCAAATATAAAAATTGGATTCTCACCTTTAATAACATCAAATTCTTATTCTCTAATAACATTAAATTTTTTATAGGAATGATTTATCATTATTATAACATCTGCAAGTTATTATTTAATGATACATTACTAGATTTAGTTATTTAAGTATTGTGAAATTTATTATTTACTATTTTATTTTATTATATTTTTGAAATATTTAATTGATATGTTATTTATAATTATTTTATTATTATTTTTTATGTAAAGTGAATTCTTACGAGTTCAATTTATAAAATTTTCACGAATTTAAATTTATTTAAACTCTCGAGTTTAATAACCTTTTATTTATATATATATATATATATATATATATATATATATATATATATTCATGAATATCTCCATAGTGGATGACGGATGTAAATTTTTGTTCTTATAGTAACTTTTATTGTGTGAGCCTATAATTTTATTTGTCTGTACGATTGTGTGCCATTAGTATCATGTGCCAATAGTACTTCCTTCTGTCAGTTCTCCGATCTAAATGTGCTGAGCCGAATTTAATTTGTCTAGTTGTTTACAAAAATTGTATATCAAGGTCCATTTTGTGACACAACCCTTTAAGTTTTGCAGAATAAACATTGCTCTTGTAGTTTTGGTTCTTTCCTGCAAAAAATGTTTCATGAGCCATCTCTATTTTCTAATTAGAAAATTTCATAAATATATAAATCTAAACTAATTAGAATAATCAAGTTTGACTTTCCCTTCGATAAGTAAATTAATTTAAGCAATAATAGAGCTAAATTAGGAATTGAAAATGCTATTTGTTGCAATAAGAAATGCAAGTTTGATATATAACCGCATGCTCTGGTCTGAAGCCCTCAGCCCTTGACGCTTTGCTTATACTCTAGCCCAGTATATACTCAGTATATGTCCTTTTTGTAACAACAAAAAATGGCAGGGATTGAAGCTATGCGTGAATTTGGCCATCGATAACAAATGTACTGAAATATAGCTACTTGCAATCGAGGAAAAGTAGAAAAGCGAAATTTAATTTGAGGGTGAATTTAATTTGCCTTATGTTATTACTAGTATCTAATTTACGTGCCTTATTTTATTACTGATTGCTAATTAACGTAATTTAGTGTGTATGTTCATGAATTGTGTTTTAAACTTGTGTTTGCATGTTTACATATTCACGTCATCCCGTCATTATCATGTTTTTTTTTTCTTTTTTTGATTTTCATGTATAAGCATAATTTCATAAAAACTTTTTGGCTGAAATGCGCTAATATACTAGTACGTGTTTAAGCATACTTTTATTGGTTGCTAATATGCTTATAGTATTATTGTAACAAAACCCTATTTAACAATAACAATCATTTGCGACGTCAGTTGTTTAATTGAATCCATTAAATCTTTTGTTCTTATGGTTAATTTTCTCCTCAACTCGTGTGAAAGAATCATTCCTTAATTTTTGTGTATTCCATGCATGTTTTCTCTCTATTTTCTACTTAACTACTTATCAAACTTTAACACGTTGAATGTTTTTGGTATGCCTCAACCTAGAAAAAAGATAAATGAAGTAGAACATGGATTACTAAATGCGTTAGAGTAATGCCAATTAAAAAAAAAAATAGACGATAAAGCTCAGAATATGAATGCTAGCGTATATGTTTTATAAAAGCTTTTGTTATTATTGGCTATGGCTTATAAAAATATTTTTAGTAACTAAAATATGACTAAATTTAATTTCAATTATTCTTTTAGTTTTATATTAGTTTTAATTCTCATAAATTTATTTTTTTAGAAGTCTCTAAATGTCAGCATTGAGTAATATATGACTATTCACGTTAAGTTAAAGATGATTTTGAGATGACACATATTTGTAACGTGTTGGATGTATGTCACAATATCAATAAGTAATAATAATTTTTTTATAAAAATAAAATTTATAACGAATAAAATTAGTACTATTTAAAAATTAAAAAAACTAAATTTAACTATGTTTCAAAGACTATAAGCATATTTTATCCAACCCTTTACATAACTGAGAGGTTTGCAAGTAGAATATTGCTCGAATAGAAATGCTGTTGTCCGGACCAGGTCACTAAGGAAAGACATAAAAGGAATCGCTATATATGTTCCTTTAATTATATAGTTTTTTCCTTTAACTATATAGTTTGATTTTGCTACCACGACTATAGGAGTTAAGCAGTCAACAGGAGTACTTGAAGCTGAAGGCACGTTATGAGGCCCTACAACGGTCCCAGAGGTACGGATGCCCTATTGGGCCTTCTAATAATATGGCTCATAATTATTGGTTGATACTATATAGCATCGAAGAATTTTGTGTTGTATTTAACTTTTACCCTCTCAGGAACCTTATGGGAGAAGATCTTGGTCCTTTAAGCAGCAAAGAGCTCGAGTCTCTTGAAAGGCAGCTAGATTCGTCCTTGAAGCAAATAAGATCAACCAGGGTACTCAAGTTTCCAACTTTTCTTTTCCAATTTCCATATGAAATTGTAGATCTAGGAACATATTAAGAGCCCAATCTTGAAATATCCCTATGTCTATATGGTCAAGCCCATTTTGAGAGAGTTATTTAAGTCATGCTCTGAGTAATGTAAGAAATGGAAATACAAGTATTGGGGCACATTATTACCATTAAAATTGAAAGGGTAAAGTAACTAACAAGGAAATTGCTGTTTTTTAATTTCTCTATTGATTAATGAAGAGAAACTCTTGGTTACATAATTCTAAATATAGATATATCAATCTCAAAATGTGTAATTTCTAAGTACAAATGTAGTATATGTATTTAATTTTGTTAAGTTTGTTTCCTTAATTTACAGACCCAGTTCATGTTGGATCAGCTCTCTGATCTTCAACGTAAGGTATGTATGAAAACAATTTTACTTTCCTTTGCCACCGTTTACCATCTCATGCCATACCTCCGTTTGTTCTCCAATTGATACATGTCACTGGTGTAGGAACACTTGCTAAGTGAGGCTAACAGGTCTCTCAGACAAAGGGTAAGTTAGAAACTTAGAATTCATCAACCTATATATGTAAATATACATCATCCCACAAAGTATATAGCATATAATTAATACATTTTAAAATAGAATTAGGAATCATGCAAGACCAAAACATTGCTATAAGATACAACTGATATTGTGATATCGAAAATTGATGGGTATAAATGACTTTATCTGATTTGTAGCAGTTGGAAGGGTATCAAATAAATCCACTCCAACTGAATCCCGGAGTTGAAGAGATGGGATATGGCAGGCATCCAGCTCAAACTCATGGTGAAGCCCTCTTTCAACAAATGGAGTGTGAGCCAACGTTACAAATTGGGTATGCACTCATTGCTAATTGACTCAATCATTGATCACTTTACAGTTCACAATTGTTAATTACTCTTGTAAACTGTATCAAATGGTTAATTCACTAGTAAGGTAGATAATTGCATCAATGACAAATTTGGTTCACCAGTAAGGGAAATGCTTAGGAGTGCATCTTTGATGTATATAAATATGATTAGAATAGATGAGGGGTCATATGAGTTGGTTGATTTGATTAGCATAACTATAATGGTATTTAAAATTTTCATTTTTGGCCAAACTTTTTAAGATTTCAATTATTTTTTAATAATGATACTATTGTTCAAGTGCAGGTATCAGCCTGATCCAGTATCAGTGGTGACAGCAGGCCCAAGCATGAGCAATTACATGGCAGGATGGTTACCATAGTTTGCGTTTCCTGCATAAGATCCACTGCACCAGCACATTTGCCGTTCCAATTTTATTTGAAAACGAAAAAAAAAGAAGGAAGAAAATGGCTTTGGATGTAATGAAGCTGTAAGTGTCTGCCGTGTATGAAGTAGGAACAAAGTTAAGCAGTGTTGTTTGTGTGTGCTAGCTCTTTCATAAAACTGCACTTCTTTGCTTCGGTTACTGTTTCTTCCCTTTTAATAAGAGTATTGATAGACAAATTATAAACATCTACCTATTTTTTCATCCATTCCATTTTTTATCTTATTTCTTTCTTATTTATCAGTTATTTATTATATTTATTATTTTCTCAAGAAAAAAAATGCAAAATTCTTTCTACTCAAAATAGAATGCACCCTAATTGTCACTTAAGAGTTAGGATCTATGAAGCATCGATATCGACATGAACACCGAACACGACACGGTCATCTGTAATGTTCAAAATATAAAACATAATACGGGTGTTGTGTCGGATACTGACATGAACGCGTGTCGGACACCGAACACGATAAGGAATTGAAGTGTCCGTACTTCATAGATTAGGATGATATAAATATTAATATACGAATGAATTACCTGCTTTAATTTTTATTCAGCAAACTGCGTACCTGTTAATGATCTATTAACATTTCTTTTTCCTTTCTATTCTTCTCTTTACTTATCATATCTTATAGATACTTATGTGGTTTAGGATCCCTGCAGTTTAGAAAAAAACTGAAAGTTTCTGCAGTTGCATCCAACAGATGCTTATAGCGTTAAATATATATTTTATATTATAATTTTATGAAAGGAATATTTTTTTATGGCTCAGAATCTCAGATCCCGTGCAGTTCTTTATGCAACTGTAGAGGATCGTGATTCATCCTTATGCACCGAAGGCATTAAATTTGAATGTTTAAAATAATTTTTTATTATAATAATAGGAATACGAACAAGAATACATTTTTTTTTGCTTCGTATACGAAAAAGAATACTGCCAGTTATTAATTAATTAATTAATTATAGTAATTGTTTCGAGTTTTGACACGTTAGCTAGATTCAGCCTACTTATTTTAAAAAAATGGACCTTCACTTATGTAGTTATGTTATCCATATGGATTTTCAGTATTAAATATAAATGAACGAGGAGGATCATTTTTGGAAAAATCAATCATTATCTAAAGCATTTTTTTTTGGAAATTTTAATTAAATTTGTTTTGACATAAAAGAAACTAATTAAAATGAATATTTGAAAATTAATTACTTAAATTAAATGTATTTTTGACATAAAATAAATTGATTAAATAAGTATTGAATGCATATTTTGAAAATTTATTATTAATAAATTTTAAATTATTAAAATGATATTTATCTAAAATAAAGATTTTTAATTTTAATAGATTGTGTAAGATAAAAAATTTATATTATTAATTAATAAAAATATTTTAAGTACAATATCTAAAATAATTTTTAATTATATGAATAATTTGGATGATGATAAAAGTATAACGTTGAGTTCTAAAATAAATTGATAAGACACATTATTACATTAATTATGTTTTAGAAAATTATAGTAGCTAGCAACACAATGTGGGCATGTGGCTTTGACTTTTTTGACTAGTACAGTTAAAAGAAATGAAATTATTAAAAAATGAAACGAAAATCAATTAATTTAAATTGCAATCTGGTCATGGGACACGTGTTGATTCAGGAATCAGCACGTAAGCCTATGGCTATAAGGATAGTATTGAGAGAGATAGTAATAGAAGGTGGGACAAAGAGAGAAAACCGAATAGAAAAGAAGGTAGCTAGCTAGGGTTTTGGCGCGAAGAAGAATGGGGAAGAAGAAGCTGGAGATAAAGCGAATCGAGAACAAAAGCAATCGGCAGATAACATTCTCCAAGAGGCGCAAAGGATTGATGAAGAAAGCCCGCGAGTTATCCATTCTCTGCGATGCGAAGTTGGCGCTGCTCATCTTCTCCAGCACCGGCAAGCTCTACGAGCTTTGCAACGGTGACAGGTACGCGCAAACCGTACATTACCTTTTATGATTTCCGTTCCGTACACCGTAGCGTAGTATATGTGTCCAACATCTTTGATTTAGTTCCGTACACCGTAGCATAGTATATGTGTCCAACGGAAATTAGTTCCGTTTTATGCCTTTTCTTCTGTACTTTGATTTGTTTGCTTTACTGTGTGCTTGCTTTCCGTTGGTTGGAAACTAAAAATGGAAATGAATGATTAACTAAACTAGTGCAAAGTGCAAAAGTAGTAACCATTAGCTAGATGAGTCTTGTCAAAGTTGTCACGGTTTTCGGAGCCTTAGGTATGGATGAAAACTACTTGTTAAAAGGAGGAGGATAATTAAGTTTGTGGTGTCAGCTCTCTGCACTGCTGCACTAGTGGAAGTCGATTTGATATAATTTGAACGTTTCTGCTGCTAGAGTTTGCTAGAAGACATTTTTTAAATCTTTTTTTTTTTACTTGAAGAAAACACTTTAAAGTGTAGAATCTACACTGTAGATAATTTATTTATTTGTGCTGGAATATATATATATATATATATATAGAACATTTTTGCTAAAGGATTTATTTATTTGAAAAGAGATTTTCAAATGTACGGATATTGCTTCCATGAGAATAATGTCAAGAAAAGGTATTTTGTTACGATAGTAAAAAGTTAATATTAAGCATCCATAATCAACTCGTCAGATTTGGCGTCCAAGGTAGACTTAAATACACATACGAAACTTCCCTACCACTATCACATACTTAGGAGTAGGAGATCTGTAAAATCGAATCTTACCCGCGTGCTGCAAAGGAGAGTGATAAGGTTTTGAAAATCTATGCAATTATTGTAAAATATTTGTGTAATATTAATCATGCCAATATCACATACACAAATTGTATGTTGCATTATTGAATAATTTTATCTCAAAATCTACTATCAATTGAATTTTCTTATCATATTTATAAATTTTATTTTAATTCAAAATTGTTTGATATTCTATTAATATACATAAAAAATTATGTAATATTTACTTTTAGAATATATAAAAATAAAAACATGTAATTACATATTTATAGTTGTTCAACTTTAATAAAATTTAATAGAAATAGTTTAAGTAATATATAATTAAAATTCAATGATTAGACTGATTTATAAAAATAACATCATTGTATATAAAATTGTTGATGGTGCAATTAATATAGCAAATGTGATTTTATGTCTTATTAAAATATATGTTTTTAGTTGTTATCATTAATTTTATTTTATAATTAAACCAATGTTTTGGTATATATAAAAAAGTTTCACGTTGTTTAGGAGTTAAAATTAATGATAGTTTATAGACACATTATCCTTAAATTCATTGAAATGTGGATAATACCTTGAATATGGTGAGCAAATGATCATGTAAAGGTTGAAACTATTTCAATATATATATGAAGTCTCATATTGATTAGAAGTCAAGGTCTTAGTTTATAAACCTTCTCCTTTGTTCTATTGAGATGTATTCTAAGGACTAAATTGTAAGAATTATGTGAGACAAAATAGGCAATACCTTAAATGTGATAAGTCTAACGATGTAACCGATTTCAAGTTAGAACCTTGACATTAGAAAGAGAGTTTAGGCCACACAAATTATAATCACACATGCCCTTTAGCCTCAATTGGAGAGTTACCATTTCGCTATTTATATTGCCCCTTAATCCATTATGCATTTTAAGAACAAAATTATGGACAAAATGAATAATATATACCTCTAATATATACCTCTAATACAATGAATTTAATGATTTGGTATGTATTTTTACTGTACCCATATACTGGTTCCCTCTCAGACCTGTTTTGTCTGAGTTTGGAATCATTGCTATGGTACCCATTCTGCTGTAATATAGTACCTCTGGTACTTCTTTACATATCTATAAAATATTATCTTTGCTGATCAAAAAAAAAAAAAAAGAAGTCAAGAATAAGTGGTGACATATAATGTAATCACACTATGCCACTCGCTAGTAATATCATTGTTGATGGATTGACAAATACACCAAATCATTAATAATTTTTCTCTATTTATAATTATTTCAATTTACATATGCATCTACTAGTATATTCTAACTTTAGTTCTCCGAGTCTAATTTATCTATTTTCTCTCCCAAATTCTTTTGCAGAGTTAAAATAGTAAATTGCATTAAGGATAGAGATATATAATAGACTAAACAAATATCAACTTATCTCTAGTGATAATTTTATTTAGATAATTTTTTCCAGTTCTATTAGAAAATAACTTTTTCCAACGCTACCCCTATAACTTATCATGTGAATGAGTGATCAAACCACAAACAATAATATTAAATACTGGAAAAGATTATGCAAATGTAATATTCATGAATAGATAGAAAGATAAATTACATCAAGAGTAGTTGATTGTTAAGTTTCCAACAAAAAGATTATGCATATGTAATATTCATAAATAGATAGGAAGGGAAATTACATCAAAAGTAATTAGTTGTCAAGTTTCCAACAAAAAGAATTTAGCCTCTCATTATCATGAAAGTTTTTACAATTACAAGAAAGAAATATTTAGTAAAAAAAAAATCTTTATTTAAACATGACTATCAAGGTCGGCACTAACACCAACTTCATTTAAGGTATCAACTTGTAGATACCAATTGTTACTATTAATCTAAATTCGTTATCATTATAGTATAATTAGGGTACAACTCCAACTCAATACAATTACTTTTGTTCTAATTAACAATCATCTGCAAATTAAGGCTTACAACTGAGTTTTCAGCTTGTTACAATTAACACGTTGAATAACCAAAAATAAATAAATTGTCATATAAACGATTTAACAATCAGAAAAAATGTTTCTAATATTAGGTGACCACGAGCAAAGAAACACTGTCAAAAAGACTTCCAATGAAAATATCAGTGTTACCAACATTATAGTAAGACTCAAACATATCCAAGGTTCATTAAAGCATTATCAACGATAGCATAAAATTTGAATTAAAGAGATCTAGAAATCTTTAGAAATAAGCTTAATTGGAAAATGAAATACTGAATCTGACTTAAAAATAGCGTTCATGTATATAGTGTGGGTGTCTGGACAAGTATAAAAAGCCTTCAGATCAACTGCATGGTCAGGGTACAGGTGTGACTTTTTCATACCCTGTACCATATCCAGGGACGTGGGAGAAGCGTCAATTGATAAATAAAAAATGTCTGAGTGGTTTAAATCCAACATACTTTAACTTCTATTTAGATAATTGGTGCAATTCCGAAACTTTGACCCGTGGTCATGTATAGAAACTCAGTGATGCCATGTGAAGAGCCAACCATTTTCAAAGCTTATTAAATCGTTTTAAGTAAAAATACAAAAATGATTTTATGAATAATACATCTTTAGTATGAGTTTTGTTATGAATCAGGCCTATCTAGGACCCAACCCGAATCCAAGTCCGGCTCCTCTAAAATGTTGACCATGCAAACTATCTCGGAGATTAAGTCACTTTATGTTATTCTAAGAACAACGAATAATTTCTCTCTTCGAATCATGGGCCTCTAGCATAGAGATCCAGTCCATCCTTACTCCTTTATATACTATTGGCATCTGTGTTATAATTACGCTCATTTATTACTATTAGTCTTTGTGTAAAGTTCTTCACTAAATTGGCATCGGAGTGTGCCTTTGCAGATACTCTTAACACCACTCATGCAGACTAGGTTCAAGAAGTTCAGACTACTACCCTCACACTTCAAGGCAAAAATCATTTATCGGTCTAGGCCTATTAGTCCCAGATAGAGAGTTTGGACCACCACTGTCAATACTTCGAATAGAACAAGTCTTTAATACCATTTCTTGAATCAATGACTCCTAAAGCTTATTAGTGTGTTTGTTTTATGGCTTTTCCGTAGAAATCCTACTTTCACAAAGGATTCATGTTCAATGAATCCGATGTGAGTTGATTCACACCCTAAGCTGTTTAGGTAAAAACAACTTAATGATTTTATGTGATATATGTGTCACATGTCTCTAATAGCATATCATGAACTAATTATCCCAAGAATTTAAACTATTAGATGAAAGCGTATCATGGTTTTATGTCAAACATGAGACAACACTTAAGCATCTTACCTTGTTCTAAAATATTGCTTAGAAGAATGGGAGCAACAAATTTAAATTACATCTCTAGAGAGGATAGTCATATATGATCTAACATTATATTATGTTATATAACCCAAAACATAGCTTAAGATGATGACGTTTTATATCTAATAATATTCAAGGAAGCCCTAAACATCGAGAAAATCTCATTTAAAGTAGTTGGCACAAATGTGTGTCTAAATGAATTTATTTCAAGTAATACTTTTTATTTTTTTATACAACTTTTTGATAGAACTTCAAATATATATATTTTTTTAAATAAAATTTCCCTAACATGTTATACAGCTGCTGCGGTTTGGTTCCTAAACATTTATTGAAGAAGCTGCTATTTGGGTGTAATTTAATAAATGCTTCTAAATCAAATTGTTGCAACGATTAATCATGTCTTGTAAGGTTCAATCGTCCGGATATTATTCGATTTCGATCCTTAGAAGAAATAATTATTGATCAAGTTTTACTTAGCTTTTGGTCAAACTTTGGATTAGTCAAAATCTCTTTCTCCTGATGAATTGGAGGATTAAGAGGAAAAAAAAACATTTGCAACTCCAAGTCACGTTCTTCTAACATCCCTAATTTTTGACTTCTCAACTGCTCACATATTATGACACTTCACACGATGGCATTTCACTCAACATCTTTGTTAATTAGAATCTTTCATAGATAGTCTTTTTTTAGACCTTGATAATTTGCTTCAGTTGCTTTGAGGATCAATGACTATGCCCAGAAACCAACATAAGACTTTTGAGGATGTTTTGTCCTCACTCACACGTTTAAGGCCAGCTATCTCATGACTATTACAAACCAAGACACTTAATTGTGGAGTTATTAAGTTATAGGCTACTTAAAAATAAATGCATCTTGTTTGTATATGTAATACCAATTAATTTCTTTAAGTCATCTTCAATTGTATAATCTCACACATATACAACATTTAGATCCCTCTCATTTTAATGTGATTTGATCGGGATCTTACAGTTATCAGGTAGAAAGACATGATCCAATTGAGGATTTTTTGAGTTTCAAGCCAATAAATAGGCCTTGAGAATCAATTTAAAAACAAGTCTATTTAATCCTGCATTTATTTATCGCTTTTCCTTACAATTTTTCTTGACTGCTTCTATTTAGTGTTTTTGTTTATAAACCTTTTTTAACCTTTACTTTTCAACCCAAACCTTTCTTCAGCAATTGGTTTTGCAGTTGGTAAGAGAGCATTGAATTTAGCTTTGATAGATGACCACTGACCAATAATTTCAAGAATACTCATGTCATGTTTACGAAGATTGAGTCCACAACTCATGACAAGTATGAAAATTGGTGTAGATGTTGTGAAGGTAAGAATCAATTGAGTCCACAACTCATGACAAGTATGAAAATTGGTGTAGATGTTGTGAAGGTAAGAATCAATTGAGTCCACAACTCATGACAAGTATGAAAATTGGTGTAGATGTTGTGAAGGTAAGAATCAATTGACTGCAATATAAAGTACACGGTAAAGCAGTATTTTTCTCCCAATTTTGTCTATCCTCCATCACATATTAAGGTTAGTGTAGAGCTGATTCTTCAACCCTTGTCCAATACACCACTTCATAACTACCTTGGACCATGAAACATAGTTGGAGGAGCCCAATAAATTCTTAATTGCAATGACAGGGGTAGAAGTGAAGGTAGAAAAAAGGCCCAGACTTGACCCAGAAACTTAATCTTTTAATTAAGTTGACCTCCAATCCAACCTATACAACTAAGGTTATAAGTCTGACAAGGTCCTCTGGAATTCAGATGTAACTGCACCGTCCTGCAGTTGTAATCCCACGGTCCAAGTTTATATGAAATATATATATATATATATATATATATATATATAACTATTATATCGTATATATGTTAACTTAAATAAATTATTTTAATAGCTGAGAGCGTCAGATCCTCTACATTATTTTTTTAAGTGTAGAATTATAGGTTAACGGTTAACCTATAGATATAATAACTTCAGAAAAAACAAGAATTGTTCCTTGCCAAAGGTAGTTAGAACATAGCCAACACGAAAGAGAGACAAATGCAAATTAGGAAAGAAGCTAAAAATCTTTGGTACTTGGCCGCAGAAGTTGAGATAGATTAGATTGTGATTGGAGATGATATCACTACAATAAGATGGTGAAATTAAAAGAATCAAATAAGAAAGATCATAGAATGCTTACGATATGATAGATATGTACATTCTGTAAAAAAAAATAGATGTATATATTTGATACAAACTTAACACATATTTATTCTACTATATTAATTAGGTTAAGCCATAATGTAATAAAACTAATACAAGTCCTGTCCATTAAAACTACTAACATAACACCAATATGATCACCCTAATGTTCTTTTTAATACTTCTACTAAACAATCATTTTATTGTTTGAGGTTGTTTTAGCTAATATGAACTAAAACAAATTCCTGAAAGGACCAGGTGTATAGTCTCCCTGGGTAAACAATTGCTAAAGCTTATCATACATTGCACTGAAATGGGATAACCTCCCCTCCCCTTGAATTTATTATTTTCATTCATCCCATTTTTGTACGCACACTAACACACTAACATTAATTTTTTAACTACTAGTGTGTTTGAATACCTCTTAGAATCAATTTTGACCCTCAAAATCATGGTGGAAAATTGAAAAAGTTGAAGCAACTATTTGTTGCTTTGGCTTTTACTTGATTTTAGAATTGATATTGACATAATTGAAAGTTAATCCAAACACAGAAACATATCCCTGGTTAGAAAAAAGACCTGTTAAGCTACTTGCACCAATGCCTATCAAATATCATGCGTAGTTGTTGTTTAGTTATTTCAATATTAGAATGAAAAATCCGTGAATTTAATGTTCTCAGTTTGGCCGAGGTCGTGCAGCGATATTGGGATAACTTAGGAGCGAGCGGTACTGACACAAAGGTACGGAACTTGTCATGTATGCTAGATTTATTGCACTTCTCATACAAGACATGATAGAGAATGAAAATCTAACCTTAGCTGCCATAAGAACATCTTGAAAGTTATCACTGTAAACATATATAAGAACTGAACTGTCTCGTGACAGTCGCTAGGTAACAAGGATGAAGAGAGCACGTAATATTGTCAAGGTATCATATAGATAGTGTGGCTAACATGGGAACTAAAATAACAAGTAGGAGACTTTCAATATGAAAGCTAGGGGTGTCGATATTACATTTCTTAATGTTACAATAAAGGTAAAGTTCTCAATACACCGAAACTTGCATATCCAAGTTTTGTTGCTTTTATCTCGGGTTCTCTCTCTCTCTCTCACTTCAAATGAAAATATGCTTTATTGTGCTTAGCTTCGCCAAGCTTGTATTTTAATTTCTTTTAGTCTAAAAGGTGGCAGAGCAAAAGAAAGTGATACATAAAATATTGTTGTTTTAGGGGAATTATTTGAAGCAAATTATGCAAAATGTTGAACTGATGCTTGGAAAAACATATCACAACCGAGATCATTGATATTATAATTATTATTTGGTCGCAGGGACTCCGCTTTGAAATTGCAGATATCTGGTCTGATGAAGCGTTTTCTCAATTGGTCCAAAGGTGATTCTTTGTATTCGTCTTCCTGCAACGTTAAGGTATGAACGAATCACTGATCTAATTAAATTTCATTGCAGCCACTTTGGTGTTTCTGAACTTGAGCATCTGAGTGTGACTGACCTTATGGAACTAGAGAAACTGGTTCATTCTGCTCTTTCGCGAATCAGATCAGCAAAGGTTTTACACTCTGTTCAGTGAACGAATTTCAATTTATTAAGTGTAAACTATACATCACTCAGCTTTGGCAATGAAAATGAAAAAAAAAAGCTGTTGTTCTAGGAATGTCATGCAAGCATATCTTCTTTATCCTCTGGGTTTCTTAAAACGAAAAAAGCACTTTAGATAGCAAACATCATTTGAGTTTTGAACATTGCATCAATGAAAAAAATCCTGTAGGGATATTTACCGGAGGGAGGATTCATTAAAATTTCTATGAAACTATTTTATATCAGTACTTTTAGGAACTGTAAAAGGACATAAAACATTTCTTGGAACTCTATCTGATAATTTAAGCTTATACTTTTAGTACAAGTTTATAGCATTTATATTATATGCCCTAGTAATTAGGCAATGTACACTTGTCAAGTCCCAAAGGCAGTTAGTAGTGATTCATCACTTTTCTTTGTCACCGGTGCACAGATAATTTCTATTATTTTCTTATACGTTTGAATACAAGATACTTCAATCACCCCCGAGTTCTTTCCCAGTTTTATTCTACTGTCTTCATTAGATTAGGACAAGAAGTGTATGCGTTAAGAGACATTATTCACTTTATTGTTGAGGCTTCTCTTAACAATAAAAAACAAGATAGCCCTATAGATGAAAGAGAAGAAATTGTTTATTTATTCAATATTATGGGTTATAATATGTATATATATATATATATATATATATATATATAAATAAATTAAAAGATAATTTTTTCTATCTTAAATGTCAATTGTATTAATACTTTCCCTCAAATTGGTAAATGTATACCAATCATATCCAACTTGCCAATAAGTTCCTAAAATCTTGTTACAGGAAGCCCGGCCCCTTGGTGAACACGTCTATGAATTGGAGTCTCGTAGGAACATTTGTTGTGACTATAAGATTGTTGTCCATTTTTCTTCGATGAAGTACCTATCAATTTCTATGTTCTTTGTTCTGTAATGCTAGGTTGAATTATGGGCCACACTAATGGCTGAATTGTTACCACAAAACAGCCTCATAAGTCCTTCCTATTTTAGTTTGAGATCATCAAGAATAATCTTCATCTATTACCTCACATATATTGTGTGTTGGAGATATAAGGTGAACTAGATGGTTAGGAAAAAAAGAAAAAGAAAAAAGAGTCATGGGTTTGACTTTCTCTATTAACAAAATTAACATTTATCTATAAAAAAACAAAATATATATTGTGTGTCATAGTTTGAAATTTTATTTATGTACTAAATTGAGCAACTACATTTTGCTTCTTACTCCTCCATGTTACTAGTTTTCCCTTAGAAACATGCACTATCCAGACGAGGTCCTTTTATTTACAACTAACTCGTCATAGTCTGCATCTATATAACCTCTATTGATAATGTATGAACGTACTTTTCTTGAACAACAATCCTTTTCTTGGATATTGAAGGATTCTATCAACTTCTTGCAGGTGCCTTTCACAAGGATCATGCATAAATTGGATGACCACATTAATAACATTAGCAATGATCTTGTTTGGAGACAAGGCTAAAAGTCCTTTTGTCAGCTTCTCTACTGGAAAAAAAATTATATTTTCAATAGATACTTTCAAAAACACTTATACCTTGTATCCAAACAGACCCATTGTCTGGTCTAATGTAAGATAAATAAATTAGCTTGTCCATGAGTCTTTGGTATTGGGACTTTTCTACTACTAGACTTTCTTCACTTCCAATCTTGTGGTTTTGCTCAATTGATACATCAGTGTATTTTCACCTACATCCCGCTGCCTTCTTATCTTTTGGTTTGTCAACTATCTCTGAGGTTGAGTTTCTTTCCAATGTCCTTATCTCTCTATTCATGGCTTGAACCCACTCATATTTCAGAGCTTCTTGGAATGAAGTAAGAGTTTTGATTTCATCAATTGTTGCAATAAAACTCTGATACGATGCAGAGAGATGGTCAGTACAAATAAACTAAGAAATAGGATAACTGATAAATGATCTTTTTTCCTTTTCTCAAACCAATGGCATGTAATCAGTAACTTTCTTAGTAATACTTTCAAGGATACACACCTCAATCAGACAATTGAACTTAACATTAGATTGACATATTTTGTACCATTGTCAAACCGAAACTCTTAATAGGCGTAACCTACACTGAACCCTGATCACATTGGCGTGGTCGAAATTTTCAAATGATGTTCCTTTGTAAAACCCGGAATGTTCTCAGTACTTTTATGTAGTGATGTGGGTGTTTGACCCAGAGCATTGTTATTAACTTTGTTTTCTGAAATCTATATTAAGTCTCCTTCGTTTTGGTATGGTAGAGGATTGCGTGGAACCGACGAGCGGAGAAGAAAAAGAAATCTCCAAGTGACGTGACGAGGAACCTGCGGGTAGCTCACAATAGGTGATGGGAGTTTATTATAAAATTCACTGTTTTAACACCATAGTTAGGGTCAGGAAACCTAGCTATGAGGATAACTGTCTGTCCCTGTTGCATGCTGATTTTTCTGTTATAAAAAACGATATTTTTAACTAATGGGATGCGATAAGATTGTTATTGATATGCATGCTGATTTTTCAGGAAAATCTATGTTTTGACAAATGGGATGCGATATATATATATATATATATATATATATATATATATGTTTTGTGATGAATGATATTGTTATGTTTATTTGATTTGTGTTGTTTGAAGACCTGTGAGTGTACCTGTGAGTGTGAATCTCAGGCATGAAAATATATATATATGTGAGTGTGTGTGTGTGTGTGTGTGTGTGTGTGTGTATATGGTGATATTGATTTGAGATGACGTTGTTAATAAAGATCATGTCAACATGAATTGATGGTATTGTTGATAATGAATATGAAATGAGGTTGTTGTTGTTGTTGATAACGTCATTGAGACGAGATGATATCTATGTTGAGAATGATGTGAAAATGGAATGTTGATTGATGTTGGAAATGCATTGGCATGTGCATGTTGTGTATGTTCGTGGGGGGCGAAATGCACTGACCTTCCAAGGTCTTTGGCACTTGCTTTGTGTCACGTTCATACATTGGATGTTGTGTATGTTCGTGAGGGGCAAAGTGCACTGACCTTCCAGGGTCTTTGACACTTACTTTGGGCCACGTTCATACGTTGTATGTAGTGTATGTCATGGGGGTAGAGTGTACTGACCTTGTCGAATGACCCAGACGTGGGTGACAAGCGTGGTTAGAGAATCTAATCATTTCTGAGGGGATGCTTAGGCGCTTTAATTGGTCCATGGTCTTTGGCACTTACTTTTGGTCATGTTTATAGCTCATACGACACAGGAAATAGAGTAACTGTGGCAGAGTGTACTTTGTACTGAGGGGGCTTATCACCTGGTAGGGAACTCCTTTGGGCTCCCAGGTTGATCACCTATGGGAGGGGGGCAATTACGTGCACAATCGAGTGGTCTCGACGAACTCTGCATGGTTTCCTAAGTGAGAGTGTCGTGTGAACACGCTTAGGCTATTTCCTGAGATTTGGTTGTTGTTGGTACGTACCACATTGCATCTGAGAGTTGAGTCAGGTGCATGCATCATTTTGTGCAGTCCTGATTGGATCCGTGGATGGATGATGAGAAATTGTTGAATGTGGATGATGAATAATTGTTGGATGTGAGCGTTGAATAATGAATGTTGTGTAAGCTCATAATGTTTGCCTATGTTTCTTGCTAATTGTGGTTATTTGAATTTGATATTGGTTCTTTTTATAATGAATTCACCATCGTGTGGTTGATACCTGTGATGATCACGAACATTGTTCGTGAGAGTAGAATGGCAGCAGAAGGATGCCAGAAGTGAGATTCTGGTGAGGAGCCGCCGAGCCGACGTGATGACGTTAACATTATTTTGGAAGAGAGTTGTGTTTTGTAATCAACTCCTCCATAGTTGGTTTTAAGTTTTATTTTGTTGAGTTAAAGATGTAAAACTTGGATTTTAATTATATTTATGAACAGATTTAATTTTCGTTTATGTGTATGACGTGTACCGAGTTATTGTTTCTATATAATTATGTATATTCACTTAAGTAATAGCGTGTTGTTGGATGAATGTATGTTGGGGAGAAATTACTTCTATCTTCATAACAAAATTAAGGGAGTTCTTTTTATAAAAAATTGAAATTATCGCATATTAGAGTGTTGATATCGTAGCGACGAGGCGGGTCGTTACAAGAAGGGACTGAATAGTTTAGCCAAGAAGGATATGCTTCCAGGATTGAAGAATGCAAATTTAGAGAAATGTTCTCATTGCATGGTTGGTAAGTAAACTAGAGTATCCTTCAAGAAACATCCTTCCAGAAAATTTGAGTTGCTTGAATTGGTGCATTCAGACATTTGTGGCCCTTTAAAGGTAAAATTCTTTAGTGGTATACTTTATTTTGTTACCTTCATTGATGGTTGTTCCAGGAAACTTTGGGTCTATGCTTTGAAGACAAAAGACCAAGTTCTTGAGAAGTTCAAGGAGTTTCATGTCTTAGTTGAGAAGCAGTCAGGCAAGAAGCTGAAACGCATTCGTACTGACAATGGTGGTGAGTATTATGGACCATTTGATGTCTACTGCAAGCAGCATGGCATTGCTCATGAGAAAACCCCTCCTAAAACTCCTCAACTAAATGATTTGGCGGAGAGGATGAACAGGAGGACATTGATTGAGAGAGTAAGATGTATGCTCTCTGAAGCAAAGTTACCTAAGCACTTCTAGGGTGAGGCACTGTACACGGCGGTGCATGTTATCAATCTTAGTTCTGTTGTTGCTTTGAATAGTGAGGTGCTGAACAAAATTTGGTTTGGCAAGAATGTGAAGTATGATCACTTAAGAGTTTTTTATTGCAAGGCTTTGGTGCATGTTCCAAAGGATGATAAATCCAAGTTGGATGCAAAGTCAAGGCGGGGTATCTTCATTGGTTATGGTGAGAATGAATTTGGTTACAAGTTCTATGATCATGTTGAGAAGAAGCTTGTTAGAAGTCGTGATGTGAAATTCATGAAAGACCAAACAATTGAAGGCATTAATAAGGTGGAGAAGTCTACACCCAAGGAAGACAATGGTGTGGCTGATTTTGAACCAGTTCAGCCGCCTATTCAGAATCTGAATACTGATGTTCAGAATGATGTTGGTGTCCAGTAACCTAGAGGTGAGGTAGATGTTCCTGCTCATGATGATGAAGAGCAGCATGACATATCACAAGATGAAAATCTTGGTGATGCTACCGAACCACTTCAAGTTCAACTCAGGAGATCCAACAGGGAGAGACAACCTACTAGGAGGTGTTCTACTAATGAGTATGTGATCCTAACAAATGAGGGAGAACCTGAGTGCTTTGGAGAGGCCATGGAAAGTGAAGAAAAGAGAAAGTGGCTGGATGCAATGAAGTTTGAAACTTGTTGTGAGATCGTCGGTTTGACGGTTACCTCCACATAGTTGTGAGAGGGAGATTTGTTGGATTTTTTGGGTTCCCTTCCTATGTGAAGTAAAGACTCAAATGAGAAAGTTCATTTTGTCTCTTATTTAAGTGGAGAGAGGTCAAATTAGGGTGAGAGAGAGACTTATTTGTGATGAAAAAATGATTACAAAACATTAAGAGAGAAATGAGAGGAAAATCATTATGATTTTCGCACACTCACCAGAGAGCATTTTTTCAGATTACAGTTGCAAATTCGTTCACCGCTGGATTAGGATGATTTTTGGACAGTAGATTCTACACGCGATATTTTAAATTGTCTAGTTGGATTGTCAAAACGATATCTGAAAAGGGAGATAAGTGTTTCACATTCTCTTCTCTGCATTTTGGGGTTTGATCTTCTTGTCTCTATTGTAAGCATTGGTGTTCTGTTTTGATTTGGCTGCTTGTAGTACGTTTCAGTGTACTTGTTGGAGACTCTCTTGTACCTTTATTTTGATTATAGTGGAGTTATTTATTTGGTCTGAACAACCCGTGACTTTTACCCTTGCATTGAGGGATTTTTCATGTTAAACAAATTGTGTCTCTTGTGTGCTCTTGGTTTTATTCTGTGCTCTATATATTATTGGTGTTCCTTACATGTTCTTACAAGTTTGGAGGAATTTATTTCCACTGCCTATTACTTTGTTATTGAGTTTGTTATTGTGTTGGTCTTTATTCCCCATCAGACTGGTATCAGAGCCGATGGTTCGACTTGATGACCAACTCAAGATGAGTAAGATGGCGGCGATGGATCCAGTTTAGGGATCCCGTGTATCGAAAGTCTTCCTGATGGTGGGTCCAGGCGGCGTGTCCCGTGGGTGAAGTGACGATGCAAGTACCTAGAGCATGTAGGCTCTAATGACTACCATAGAATACTCTGGATGATAATGACTTCCACTTAAGGGGGAGGTTACCATGTGGAAGAGACTCATACTTGAGGGAAAGATTGTTGGAATACTAGTGTGAGGTGAAGTCCCACATTGAGTAAAAGTGAAAAAGTTGAACACCATATAAGTAAGGAGAAGACCCATAAACCTGAACCTTAAGGTTTTGGATTAAAGTGTGGTGTTAAGTTTTCTTATGCGGTTGCTCATGGCTCATTGGTGTAAATCTCCCCAGTGTTTAGCATTGATTACCCAACATATATGACAGATTAAACTGAGGTGAGTAGGTTTCTTAGCAAGGTATCAAAGCCTCTTTCAACTAACTAGTTGGCAAGTTTTTGTCCTGCATTCTTCATCCTTGAATGAAAGTTGAGTCTTTAACTTGTCCTATAATTTCAACTCTGATGGCTCCAAATGCCGGAGGTGACTACTTCATCCTAAGCTCAATTCTTCCCCAGCCGCTTCCCTGCACTTTTACCTAACTTCTTCCCAAACAGATATTAGACCTCCTTCTTCTCAATAAAAACATTCTCTTTTTTTTTTACAAAATAAGGTGAGCTTATTTTTTATCTTTACTTCAAGGACCAAAGGCTTTGCTCTGGTGTCGTGCTTGAGATATATATCAAAATAAATACTGGTATTTTTAACTGCTTAATTTGGTTCTCTTCTCTGTTTAAATCACTATCATTTAGAACCAATTATTCTGGGCGTGAAATGTTTATACTATGAAGATCCCTTCAATTCTAGTGATGGTGTTGTATATCATCCTGTTTGCGTAAGAGATTACTAGTATAATGATATATGACATTACTAGTATCGCCATTCTGTTGCAAGCTCAATTTGCGGTTTAACCGTTTGCTTAAGTTCTTTTTGTTGTTAAGTGTTAACTAAAGGTCTATTTTAGAAAACTCATTCTCTCTTGAACTACTGAAGTTTATCTGATGAAGATTTCCCCGTGACTTTTGACTTATGGCAATTGCGGCCAGAGCAACAAATGTTAAAATTTCAATTGAGGATGCAGTTGTTCTCATTAGCTCCACCTTTTTACATTTAAGACTGTTCTAATGCAGAAGTTTTTTTATGCAGATGCGATTGATGATGGAATCTGTAGAGAATCTTAAGAAAAAGGTATGCAGTTGGTAAGAGTTTCTCGATTTTGTATGTTTGATAACCACTTATATGGATCGATCACCACCCCCCACCCTCCCCTGCTTTAATCTGAACTAAAAAATTAAGGATAAGTTAATTTGTTTGGTTGACTAATTGGATAGAACTAATCATCATTCATCATACTAGCAAATTATGTCCAGGACACGTTTAATATCTCGGTGCTATGCACAACGCCTCAAATTTTAGATGTAGAATAATTCAAATTCCTCATGTTGAGTATGGCAATTAAAATTTATTCACATTAAAGTATGAATATATATATATCCATACAAACTGATGGTACTAACACACACCAGAGTACCAGACACGACACTAAAGTTCCAAGATATTCACAATCACATATAGATATTTTGCAATCTCAGGATCAGAAAAAGATACTTTGCAATTTGTATCATTATCATGCCACTTTATTAGAGACAAATTATAACTAGAAATATTCTAAACAATATACCAGATAATGTGAAGAGCCGTGTTTATTTATTTCCACACATTCATATGCAATTACATAATCGTACCGTTTCCTTTTTGTCTGAATATCAAACTAGGTCGATTAAGAATGATAAACAGTGGATCAAAGTTCAATTATGGTTTGTTAACATTTTTTCTTTCTTTTTTTTAACACTTGCTGCTTCAAGCAGGAACATATCTTGAGAAATGAAAATGAGCTTTTGGAGAAACAGGTAAAAATGTATACAAAGTCATGCACTGAAAGTTATATGTCAATACTATCATTCTATGTGGTGAACATACTTTTTTTTTACTCAATTCTTGAACTCAGTATAAATAAATAGAAAGGCAATATTAATTAAGGCTGAATACACCCTAATTTATGCATTTAAATGACACTCATAAAAACACTATGATTGGCCTAGTGGTAGAGGTTGGGATAGATATGCAAAAACTTAGATTTGATCCTCATTATTGTCATCATACACCAAAGAATACGGGAGGAATCTTGTACATTCTGTTGTAACAAAAAAAGCATACGGAATTTTAGACTAAAATTTGCGTTAAATACTTTCGAAGGAGCCTATTAGTTGAACATGGTGCATAAATTATTGTAATTTTTGGTATTTATCTTTGATTATCTACAAATAACAAATGTTAAATCCTTTCTAAAACTTATCTAAGTCGTTATCTTATACTAATTTAAACTAGTTATCGGATCAGTCAGTTAACTGGTGAGCCCATTCGAGCTGCAATTTATAGATTATAACAGTGAACATACTCTTTATCCCAATAAAACTAATATAGACATTCTAATTTCTATCAATAATAGTTTTTTCACCTGTTGCAGATTGAGGCACAGAAAAAAGCTGATGACGTCAATAACGTGGTGACACGGTTTATTGACTATGATCAAACAGATCGGGTGACGCATAATCTGCTCCCTGGTTTGTAAATGCAGCTGAAAGCCACCACTATGGATATAACTTGCACGAATTTTCCAATTGTGTGCTTAATACATGCATAGGGAACTATGCCATGGTTTAGCTACTTGCCTTCTGTTATTTCTATTCTGGTTGAAACATGGACCATCTAGAGAAGCTCTTAAACATAATGTTGCCGTGGGGAAGTTTGCTTCAGCTACTAGTCTGTGCCTAATTAAATTAGTGACATATTATATACCATATGCTTTAATTTCCGGCATAATATATATATATATATATATATATATATATATATATATATATCCTAAAAAGGCAAGGCTCTTTCCGCGATAATATTGATAATATCATATCAAATGTCAATTAAGTTAAGCAATGCCAAAGTCAACAGTTTAGTCAATTTCCTGTAATGTACGCTACCAACACTCCAACAGCAATGAAAGTAACATGACATTGACGCTGATAATATATTCAGAAAGGAATAATAACAAATATTAAAAATTGGACAGCACTTTGAGCTACTACCACGGCCATTTTCTATTTAGGACACATGAATGGGCAGTGGAGTGGAGTTTCTCACCTAATAAATTTTGTGCGTACCAGCGAACCAGTTCCCCGCATGCTCCAATTATGTAGCTGTAATAATTAATCATGTGCAACTGAATTATGAAACTCGTATATTAAAATCAAAGTAGCATATGGATCGGGGTCTCATCTGCCCAGAATTAGATAGGCATCATGGTATTTTAAGAATAATTTTTATCAATTATTTCGTTCAATATAATTCTCTTTATATGCAAACTTTTAATGGTTTGATTATTAATATTTTAATATTATCTCAAATAACATGCATACTAAAATTTAGCAAATTAAGTGCTATTTTTAGTTAAATAATTTTACTAATTTTTTATTTAAATAATTTAATCCCACTCCCATAAGTATATTTCCTTCACACTTAATTATAAACAACCGAAAACTACCCTTCAATTAATTGAGCTTTTATTTTTAATAATTTCTTTTTATTCTTAATATCAAATTTAGGATGCTTTTAAGAAAAAATATGATTAATAAAATTAAATAATATTAACTCATTTTTATAATTTTTCAAAAATTAACTTTCTTAGTACAAAAATTAGTTAATTTTGTTTAGTTGCCTCTTGAGAAATTAATATCTCACCAGAAGTGTTAAGAATATTCTCTAATAGAACCTTTTTATTATTCTGTTGATTAAAATTTATTAAAAAAATATAATATTACAAAAAAATTATTAAATATGAAATTATTTTTATAATTTTTAATAAATTTAGCTAACAAAGTATAGACATAAAAATATGTATGAGAATATATTAGTATTAGTAACATTTATCGTATTATTGTCTGATAGGAAATATGCCAATAATTAAGCCGAAAAAAAAATATATTAAATAATGTCCAAAACCAAACAAAAAGGTTAATATTAAAAAATAAGGGCCATGAGGTCCCACACAATTTATTACTTCCCAGCTTGTGTGCCCTGCCTCCAAGGCGTGATAAGCATGGGGGCAGTTGGGGTTTGATGTAAGTATATATGAAAACTATCAATGGTAGAACATTTATTCATTAAAAAAGTTTCCGTTTAAATAAAGTAAGTATTTGTAAGATTTATTATAGTTTATAAAAACAAATTGAAAGTTTTAAAATTATTTTATAATTAAGTCAAGAAAATTATTTGTAATATTTTTATAATTAAGATTAAATTAATAATTTGTTTTATTTAAGTTATGTATTTTATTTGTATTTAATGTTCCTTTTATTAGTTTTTCATTATTAATATTAAAAGTATAATAATATTCATATTTTATTACTTCCAAATAATATATACTAAAGAATATATTTAAATTAATCAAAATATATGTGTGACATGCAAAGATAAGAGTGCTTGAATTTTTCTCACATAAATATATAAAAATATATATGTGTGGACAAGCTTACTGATTATGCTTATACAGAGAGGGTAGACTTAGTGATTCTTAAGCATTATCCTTCGTTTTTTAAGGACTTGTTGTTGAATGATGCTAGAGAAATTTGTTTTCCTTGTGCGGGTGTTTTGTAGTTTTTTTTTGGGTATTTTTTCCTGTATATATTAAAAAAATTAAGGATGTTGCTAGGTGCACCCAGCAATTTTGTTGGTGCACCCAGCACTTAAATGTAAAAAAACTTTATTATTCCTGGCATTTTTTTAAAAGGTTTTGGTGCACCCAGCTTGTTTTTCTCTTCGACTTTTGGCATTCTTCTTCCTTTCTTCCTCACGCAGCTCCCGCTTCGTCTTCTTCTTTCTTTCTTTTTTGTCACGACAAGCTTCTTCACCCAGTGCATTCCTGCGCCGTCGTGGTGTGTTGGTCCACTTCTTGTTGAGGTCACGTCCCTTGCTGTGTTCGTGTTCTTCTTCTTCAGCTTGCGGCATTGTCGAGGTAAGTCACTCTCCTGTGTTTGTGTTTCCATTGATGTTGTATGTGTGTGGTTGATCCGCATATGCATAACGTGAATGTAGATGGTCCGCATTAGTGTGAGATGATCCACATAGGTTGAAGCTTAATGCGGATCAAGATGATCCGCAAGCAGAATGCGAATGAAGTTCTACCGCATGCTTCACGCGGATCAAGTTGATCCGTAGGATTAATGCGGATCAACTTGATCCGCGTGAAGCGTTGAGAATATTTTTTAATTTTAAAAATTGTCAATTAGGTTATATTTTATGAAAAATGATTTTTATTAAGGTTTATGCTTATTTTTTAGGCATTTAGGCTTATGTGAAACACACATTAAGCTTGGTTTGTAATAGTAAAGCTTGTAATACTACAATACTCCTTATTGTTGTTTTTGTTGGTACTTCACATCCAGCATTCACTGTATAGAACAACTTGTAACTTCCAAATTCATGTATTTAAGCATAGCTCCCATGCCATTCTAAGTTAGATAGCCAACAAACAAAGTTGAATGAGCTTTTACTCAATTAAGTCCCTTTATGGTTGCAAATTAATAGAACAGTCCTCTTTATGACCACTATCAAACTCATTAATTAGTGTAATCAAGATACTTGTATTAAGAAGAATGGTTTTATTGATGACCATTCCTCTTTACTGATTAGGCTAAAAACAAACATTAAGCATAAAAGAAGAACAATAAGAATCTTTAATTGGAATAGAAACAAGGTAGAAATCACACGAAAGGGACCAATTACATTAAATCCCAACAAAAGAGAACAATTAACTACTAACCATGAAAGAATAAGCATTTGATGGAGAAATAATCATTCCAAAGTCCAAACCCAAACACAACACCAAATTTCTCGAAACCAAACCAAATCAAATTTCGAAAACCATCACAATGCAACAATTCTTGCTTAGGCTATCTTTCTTGATTTGTTTCATTAGGCATGTACTAGTTCTACTAGTACTTTTACCATCACAATGCAACAATTCTTGCTTAGGCTTGTACTAGTTCTACTAGTAATTTTACCTAATTAATTTCCAATAGGATAATGATAGTGTAAATAACATTAAGCCAAACATGATGTTACCCAATTATGATCAATTAGGTAATCAAAGCTTGTCAAATTATGTGTGAAACAACACTTTCTTCATGTTGTTATTTCCTTATTGCTTTCTACTTCTAGTTCCACAATCAGTATCATCATTGTCAGGTTTTCCCATATTCACCTTCAAATTGGTGTTTGTCAACCTCAATCACTTGACTATGGAACAAGCACCATTGGAAGGCCACCACTTATTATTAATTGTTATTCTTGTTTCCACATGCACCACCACTTTCTCGCTTCTTCTTATCTGATAGTAAAATGGGAAGTTTTTGGTCTTAATCATGCTTTCTGTTATGCTATAATAATCACCACATGTAGATATTAATGTAAGGTTTTCTTCTCCTCCCAAATAAAGAAAGGAAACACACACACATTCAACTCATATTTAGTTAATTAAGTTCCTTTATGGTTCCTTTATGGTTATTTGGCCAAAGTGATTTTATTGTTAATTAACAAGTATAATCCCTAGTTAACAAGCATAATGCGTAGTTAATGCTTATTAACACACCTTTTAGACACATTCAAAATCATAACCTACAAGTATAACACCCATCATTTGTTTAGAAAATGAGAAAAAGGAAATTGCTTTGGCAAATTTGCTTGCGTCTAATAGCACAACATTTGCAGATCATGGTTAAGACTAGAGGATTAGGCAGTGCGTTAGGTAGGGTTGGTGTCAGAGGTATAGGGAGAGGAGGGGATGGTGATGATACTGACGGTGCTCCCCAGCGCCAATGGCCGACTGCATCGGCACGCAGGCGACGGGTACCAGTCATTCTTGACGATTATGTGCCTGTGGTACCTACGGACTCGCCTACGGTACCAGAGGCAAAGGCTGTTGTAACTGGGGATGAGCCCATGGTAGATGCTGCCGCACAAGACACCGGTGTAGAGACTGACGCACAGAATATCGGTGCAGAGACTAACGGGGACGAGCCTGTGGGATTTCTTGGTGGACCCAGGGACCCATCAGTGCTTACAGAGTATGCTGACCATGTTGCGGGCAGCGTATGGTCTGGACAGGTATTTATAAGATTAAAGTTAGTTAACTTTTATTTTTATTTTTGAGTTTTTGGTTACTGATTGACGTTATTTGAACAAAATATGTGTTCCTTTGTACTTCAATTCAGGAACATCTTGAGTTGAAGTTATGCTCCCATGGGAGGAAGGTGCATAACTTGGGTAGACCTGTTCCTGCAATTGAAGACATGATTGTTGGGACAGGATTAAGTCCTTTGATCACGTGTTCAATAAACACCGGTGATCAGGGACTTATATCCTTCTTTGTGGAGAGGTGGCACCGGGAGACTTCTAGTTTCCATCTTCCTATGGAGGAGATGTCGATCACACTGGACAATGCCGCGTCTCTTTTCCATTTGTCTATCGTTAGCGCATTCCATGACTTCCAGCCTCTGCGCACCGACGAGGCGGTGATGCTATTGGTTAAGTTACTGATGGTCTCAGCAGAGGTAGTCATGGCCGAGACAGGCCAATGTGGTGGACCATATGTACGCCTGTACTGGACAGCTGCCACTCGCGCTTATCTTCTACATCTTTTGGGTTACACTTTTTTTGCTAATAAGAGTGTAACCCATGTTCATGTCTCACACTTACTGGCCCTGCGTGACCTTACTCTTGCTGGGCGGTATGCATGGGGAGCTGCTGGCCTCGTCCATATGTACGATTAGCTTAATGATGTCAGTCTCAGCACCAGCCGACAGCTTGCTGGTTACATCACCTTGTTACAGGTAATTAACATGTATTTCATAATTTATTTACAAAAATGTTTTAATGAGTGTATATTTAATTAACATGTATGATTTTCGTGTAAACCCTGTAGTGTTGGATATACAAGCACTTTCCGTCAGTTGCGGAGTGCAATACTGATCTGGACTACGACGAGGTATCATCACGTGTGTGTCGGTGGATTGCGACGAAGAAGACTGTGAAGAAGGTATCTACAGCGACGTACAGGCAGCACCTGGATCGTTTAAGGATCCCAAATGTCTGTTGGATGCCATATGCAGAGCACTGACCTGTGCAAGACTTTCATCTGATTTCGCGCTTCTCGGGACAGCTCCGTCGGGGGGTTGTTGTTGTCAGATACAGACCGGAGAGGGTTATGCTCCAGTTCGACTACGTCCAGTGCATTCCTACACATCATGTCCATTCATGGGTGTCATATGATGACGTGGACGATACTTGGACGCACTACTCAGACCATCTGGCAGCAGTAGGTGATCTATGTGTTGTGCCAGGTCAGTGTGCGCTTGATTACATGGACTGGTTCTTCGTCATATCGCATTTATTCATGACTGCGCCACAGACGGATCCTTCTCGAGATGCATATGTGACGCAACCCAGTCATATCCCTCATGAGGCAACATCGGCATCGACACATGCAGATCCTGATGCGGACGAGCCCAGACATGCAGTGGTAAGTGTTACTATTTGGTTAGATGTATGTCATTTACTTCAATTATTTTAAAATTAATTTGTATAATTCGTTTGTTTTCTATTTAACAGAAGGCTTGCCATGCGATTGCGGAGGCGTTGGAGCAACATCTAAATGCGCCAGGCACATCCACACATGAAGAGGTCATCCAAAAATGCCTTAGGATTGTCAGGGGTGTCACAGAAGACCGCAATGTGTATGTGAGGTCTCGACATAGGCGCCGCCCGGATCAACAATAGTTTATTCACACTTTAGATATCATTAGTTTTTGACTATGTATTTGACTTAACATTTTGTATATTTTAAGTTATTTTGATTAATAATATTAGTTTATAATATTAGTGTTATTTTGTCAATTATGTTTAAATTACTTGATCCGAAATTTATACCAAATTCATTCGAAATTCATCGACATATTATGAATGGAAGTAAGTAAATTAGAAATGTTAAACTAATATTACAAATGCCATTTAAAATTAAGTTTCAATAAAGTTAAACTTTTTTAAAAAAATTCAGTCTCTTGCGGATCAAGTTGATCCGTGGAAAACTTGCGGATCAAGTTGATCCGTGGAAAACTCACAGATCAACTTGATCTGTGTTTGGTCCGCCTGTGTTACACGGATTAACTTAATCCGCAGGAGTCTTTCGCAGATCAAGTTGATCCGCATGAGTCTTTCGCAGATCAAGTTGATCCACGAGTTTTCCACGGATCAACTTGATCCGCACAACGAAATATTGGAGGAACATTTTTGGCATTTTTAAGTGATGCTGGGTGCACCTAACAACACCCAAAAATTAAAGATATAAGTGCTTAAATTTTACTCACATGAATATATGGGTTGCAAAACAAATTTGACCTATCGGACCAATTAGTTAACCTACTTTCTTATAAGGATTGAGACAGAGATGTCAATTCATTAGCCTGTTTTTACCCGCCAAAAAAATTGGCTTTTAACTATGCACGAACTAGTTCATTGGGCCAATAATTTTTTAATAGGAAAACAAAAAATAAATGTATAATTTTCTGTTTGTACTTAATTTTACTATCGAAAAAATAGTATTATATTTAGGAATCAATACTGATTTATGAATCATTTTTATTTATAATTATTCTTCAGTTCTCATTTTTTTTCCTTTTTGGCAGACTAAACTGGTTAACTAACCCTTAACAAAGCTTGTTATTGAGCCCATGAATAAAAAATGAAGCAACCTGTCCTGATTTGTGGGAACTAATAATAGGATGGGCCAAAACGGGTAAAACTGACCCATTCAATCATCCTTAAAAATATAAATCCAATTATGTATGGTTTTTAAAAATAAAATATAATTACAATAGTAGCCCTCTATTATCTTCCTAATTGGTCGTGCGACGTGTGAAATGATTCAACCACATCACATCTCCATCCCTCAAAACCAAAATCCTAACGTCACGCAACACTTTTTCTTCAACTTTTCTATTCTGCTTCTGCGTCTTTAATCTAAGCAAAACGACAACGTGTCATTACTTGCAACGCGAATCCCCAAATGCAAACATAATTCATTTACATCTTTCTTTCTTCTTTCTGCAAATACTTCCATTTCCTGATTTCCTCAAAACAACAACACGTTTAATTTTCATCTCCTTCCTTTTCTATCCTATTCCTCTCCCTATTATTATTATTGTTACATCTTTTTCTTCTTCCTCTGATACAAAGACACCATGAGAGGACAGGAAGATCAGCAATCTAGGGTTTTCTGTGAGCTCTCGGCTCTGGTCTTCAACCTTCTCCGGTCACCGTCGATCGTGCCGGAGCCTCCGGCGAGGCGTTCGCCGGCGGGGGCGCAGATTACTCCGGCGGGGTTCGCGTCGCTACTGCTAGGGATTTCGGTGGCGCTGATGCTGTGTGGATCGGTGACTTTCTTCATCGGGTTCATGCTGATGCCGTGGGTTCTCGGATTGGTTATGGTGTTTTACGTCGCTGGCGTCGTTTCCTCTCTCTCCGTTCTCGGGCGTTCTATTCTCTGTTACGCTACGCCACGTAAGGATCTCCCTGGTAAGAAACACAAAAATTAAAACTTTGAGATATTGCTTAATTATTTGTTGCAGAAATTTAGGTTTTTTTTTAATCTACCATTGTTAGAATCTGAAGAAAATTGAAGATAGATATTGTCCAGATTTGATGGTGTGTGTATTGTGGATAAGTTACGTCTTTTTGGCTATCATTGTGTTTATCTATCTGATCTCTTGTTTGTGTTGTGGGACCCAAAAGGAAGTTTGTCTGTTGTTTATTGTCTTTTTCCTTTTCTACCCCTCCAATTTTCAGAGCTTTCCACTTTTAACAAATATTTGGAGGAAGGGAGATTTTTGAGAAATATTTGGATAGCCTCATTAATTCATCTTAGAGATGTTGAAAATTTGTTGCTTTTTGCTCTATTTTTTTTTTACTATAGTTGGTAATGAAATTTGAACCTAACACCTAGTATAGACTCAGGTCCGTTGCTAGGGTAACTATGTTGGTTGTCTATTAGGTTTAGTGTTTGGAAGACTTTCGTGTTAGATTAACTTGTTTTGAAGAAATAATTGTTATATTTTAATCTTGGTGAAAGTTTTTAAAAGAAAAACAGTTATCTTGCTGAAAATTTGAAACAAACATGACCTATATGCACGTAAAAAGTGCATTAAAAACTCTTCACGAGCTTATCAATTAATAAACCTCTTTTGCCCATCACATCTCTTCACAAGCTTATCATATATATGTCTGTTTGGTTTCCTGTATATGCACCTGCTACATGCATTTAGATTTGCTGAAATTTTGAGATAATTAGTTTAAAAGCTAGTAAGGAATTTTTGTTGCATAGATATATGCACCTTCAAGCCATAAGATATTTAAACTTTACTTATTAAGCCACATCTATCGGGGAATTGGCAAAACCCACATCACAGGTAGAGATAGGCTGCAATTCAGTATGATGTAGGTGCTGAATTTGCTATTACCCTCACAGCCACAGGAACAGGATGTAGCAGACTAGTTGTTTGAAAAATAAAGTTCTTTTTGGTTAAGTTTTGCTCAGTCATTATTGATTGTTGTAATTTTCTTTTGAAACAGATTTTCATATTATTAAGAATTTCATACTTCATTATAAAGTTTTGGTCAAAATTCTATTGGGAGCTACTAGTATAGTGAAAATTTTGAGAATAAGATAGATTAAGACTATCTTAGTGTATGGCCTTTGATGAATCCAAAAAATAAAATGTAAAAATTCTTTTTCAATCAAAGGTGGGATCTGCAAGATCGGTTTTGTTTTAAAAGTATAAAATACAAAGATTGCACCTGCTGCCCGCTGGTTTTGTATATTCTTGTTGAGAAATGATTGAAGCCGGGTATATTAATGTTGCTTGAGGCTGGCTAAGCTGGCAAATTCTACCTTTTTTTAGGCTAAATTGGCAAATTCTACCGTTGCTTGGCTTTGATACATAATCCATATAAACTACAGGTAATAGCTTCCAATTCGAAAAGCAAATTACATTTTAGTCTTTGTAGAAATATTATATTTGCGTGGTGTACAATATCTTGTAAACTACTAAATTTTGATATTAGCCAGTTTGGAGTTCCCATTTCTGCTGTTTATTTTGACTTAACCGCAAAGCTTATGTCTTTGATTATATCATTCTTTTTGGTTGGATCACGAGCCTAAGAACTTCATTACAATTTCTTGCTGTTTCAGAGTGGAAACTTATATAAAAAGATAAATAATCGAATTGACCAGTACTATACTGGTTTTGTGCCTGCCTGCTCATGCTGCCCATAGAACAATGAAGATTACTGAACTTCTCTCACTAGAAGCAGGAGTCATGGATATCAGGCTTTTGTGGATATGGCTTCTCTTTTTATTTACAAATAGCCAGCACCAAGAATTGAGGACTTGTTCCCAGCTACTGTCTTTTGATGTCAATTACTGTATTTGTCTTTACTATAACTTTTGTAAAATTTGAATTTTAGGCTTCTGATTTTCTTTATTTTTTTTCCATTTCCAAACATGGTATATGATTATATGTACTATAAAATGAAAGGGAAAGTATGATCGGATGACTCACGAGACCATATATATATATATATATATATAAACTGAGGACAGAGTTATGCCTCGCTTGAGTTGAACTCGGGCTAAACTAGTTTTTGCTTGTTTTAAAATTTCATTCCATGTTATTTATTTGGTTGCCAATAAATCAAGTGGAAGCTTACTTAGGGTGAATATAAGTTTTGGAAAGAAATAAGTAAATGGGGAAAATCTGCAGTTTTTATTAATAGAATTGCTTCAAATAAAATATTTTCAAGTTGGGAAAAAGTTCAAATTCAGTACTTGAATGCATGGTCCCTGTTGCCAGATACTGTGAATCTTAAATATGACCTTACACTCTGAATGAGGAAAGAAGGAATAGAAAGAAGAATAATCAAAGATAGAATGGAAAGAAATTTACACTGTTTAGATAGAGAATGAACAGAAAATAAGAGGGAAAATATTTTCTTTGTTTGATCGAATTGAAAAGCAAAATTGGAGGAAAAAAAATGAATAATTATATATAGTTTTACACATGATGGCACGAAGAGAAATGAGGTAAAAGTTCACTGTGTTTTACAGATAAAATTGTATTTTTGGCGTTGTCCTTGCGTAGTAGCATAGAAAGTTATGTAAGAAGACCCACACGGTTTTAATCAGTCACTACCTTTTTTTGTGTCCATCAAACAACAGAAAATGATATCGTCTCACCATAATCGTTCCTTCAATACCCTTTCTTCCCAAAATTTGCCTAAACAAGCATAGCTAGGGACTAGTTGATTCCCCCCTCCTCCACCTGACTCCATTCTTTTACTCAAGGGTATCGTTGGAGATTATCTTTTTCGGTGTGTGATATAAAAGATAATTAAAATAATTTTCCCTCTCAACAATTTTTTTTTCACACACGTTATTAAAATTCAAACTCTAATCAACATGTTAACCGTTTAATACTTCGTTTATAGGAATCTGTTAGCATCAAAACTTTAGCATTCCTTTACAAGTAAAACTCTAAATACCTAACTTTCATAATCCAATTCGAGACAGCAAAAAGAAAACAAATACAAGACGCAACTAAGGAATTGATCCTAACTCTAATCCAATATTGTACCTAACTCTTTAATTTTTTTCATACCGCGACATCTTACATTACATCCTACCCCTTCTACACATAAAAATACGACCATATGCGTGCAGAGACAAAGGATAAAAGTGTGTTCCTAGCACTAGCTCCGTCACGATATAATTATATGTTGTTTGGGGTGTAAAAAAGTATTTTCCAATTCATATATTCTTCTACATAAATCAGCAAAGTGAAGTACATCACACAGATCAATATTCCATGGGAAAGAGAAATGAAAGAAGAAATTAATTAAGTCATCAATCCTTGATCACATCTTAAAAGTTACATTACAACAAAATAATTTAAACCAGAATAAAAAAGAACAAAAAGAAAAACACCAACCATAGAGAATAAAACAACATATAGTGGTACATTGCTAGGGGATGATTGATTATCCAGAGTAAATATGCACACCAATGGCAAGTAGAAAGATGGTGATGAGTCCAAAGAAGATGATGGTGTGGACTAAGATAGATAAGCCACTAGTTTGCATGTTCCCAAATGCCACCACCTTGCCCTTAGCTGGAAGCTGAAACAGCAACCCTGGGCTTAAAAGCACAAACAACACTACTGATATCACCACTGGACCCCAATCTGCTGCCATCACACCCTGCACAAATTACTACTTGTTTTACAACAAATATAGTAACTAGTTTTAGATAGTGATCACTACTTCACAGATCTCCCAGTTTTCAATGAATTAAATGCTGTGTGATGATCATCTGTAAGCTAAGCTTATTAAATAGGAAATTGAAGAATGATTCTGATCTGGGTCTGAGGCAATTGCATGACTGAGGAAAGTGGAGCAAGGAAGCAAGGTATAATTGACAACCAAAAAATTAGGATCAACTATGCCTTGTAGGTTGATGCAATCTAGAGCATAACTTGTCAGCACATCTTGAATCTCGCATTACTTTTCGTTAAGAAGTTTTCTAGAGGGATTCTTTATACAACTATGATATTCTACTATCCAATACTTTCGATTATTTTTTTTTTTTGCATCACGTCATTCTTTTAATCTCTTTTTTACTTTTCAATCGCTTGTTGCATTTCTCGTATTAATAGAGTTTATAGCCGCAAAAAGATGTGGACAATTTTTTTCCTTGTTAATATGTTGATCAAATTTGTTGTTTGCTTTTTTATCAGATTTTATTATAGTGAAAAGTTATCAATTAAAAAGAAAGTAGTATATATTGTTATTTGGAAGATTATCTTTTTTAAAAAATTGTTAAAAATGAGAGAGAAAAGAGATAATAAATTTGATTTTTTGGTTTAGGATTACAAATATATTCTCGTAAAGGCAAATTCTACTCAACATCCATAAGGTAGGAATAGTTCTCGCGATGAATTTTTTTATATATACATAGGAAAAAAAGTAGCAGATGCTTTAATTAGTTAATTTTCGCTTATAAAACTATGTAAAGGATAGAGGACAACTCATCAAATAAATCCTCTTATCAACTCTGATGTTAAAAGTTTAGCCTTTTTCGTTGAAGTAAAGTTCCCTACTAAGTTTTTCCTAAAAAAAAAAAAGTTATCATACTCATGTATTAAGAAGTAATTATATATATAATTTCTCAAAAATTTAATCAAACTAATTAATACATGTTTAATTAGTTGATCGAAGTGTAGTTTTCTACTACCGAACCCAACTTGACCATAGTCATCCCTACGCTACATAGTTCCGATGCAAAAAGCAATACTCAAACAAGAGAAAACGAACAAAGTAAAAGACCTCTTAGTTCTTGTTTCAACTGTCATTCGTTTGTATGAGATTCTTCAATGGGAAATATTAACAAAATATTTTTTATTTGTTTTAATACCACAGTATATTTTAATTAAAAACGTATTCTTTTATTAAGTAAAATGTCATTGTGAATCCAGCTAATATATATAATAAAAAAAAGTCTTTGAAATATATAACAAAATATATTAAAAAGCATGTCCAATAATGTATTACCAACGTTTTCCTCGTAGATTTAAGATTAAATAATTAAATTTGGCCTAGAAGTGTGATGCGGTGATAGATTAGCCTCTAAAAGATGAAATATATAAAATTTAGTTGTTGAATGTAAAAAAGTACAACAAATTAATTCTGTTGTTAAATTTTTTAGACTATTTTGTAATTAAGTTATAATATTCAATGATCAATTTGATAATAAATTTTATTTTTTAAGGATCAATTTGACATTAAGTTATAAAGTTTAAAAATTAATTTATCATTAAATTATATGTAAGACTAATTTTTCATATTTTATGTACATTCAGATATTAAATTTAATTTTTTTATCTTTTATAAATTAATTTGTCAGTGTTTTATGCTCTCATGGATGAATATGAATAAACATTCAATTTGTTATCAAATATTTAGATACAGAGTAAAAAAAAGAAAAAAAATGAATATAATAAAGTTTATGATGTGATAAGGAGAGGAAGATAGAAAAATTAAATGAAAGGTCATCTTTGTATAATTAATCAGGAAAATATCACTCCAAAATGCTTTTTACTTGGGAGGAAGGGAGGAGAGTCTGATAAAAGTTTTTCTAAGTAGTATTCGTAACCTCCGCTGGTTCGTTGGGCTCCAGTGCCATAAATTAAGCTTCAAACTTCGACTGTGTTATGAATGTTGTTCATGATTAATAGAGCTGGTAAATTGGGCTGTTTGTCTTATCTGAACCTTCTTAACCAGAGTGTCAAATTTAACAGATTCAGGGGGTTTTAAATTAATGGCTGAACCTAGCTATATATCGGATTAGAGAGCTAAATTGACTTCAATTATAAATAAATAAAATTATATATATATTTTAAGAAGAGAATTTGCTAATTTACACATCTCTATCTATTTTAAGAAATATATATAAATTCATATACCTAATTTAATTGCACTAGGATCCTACTTGGACGAAGCGGAAGATATTGTCCATAAATAGAATTAGATCTTGTCTCAAAAATATTCAGGACAAATAAACCAACTCTCATACAAGCTCCAGATGGTTCATTCATTTGAAAATTTATGCAAGATGGTTAATATTTAGGATTTACAGATTATTAAAGATAGCCAGTATAATGCGCATTTCACATTTATTCAAGGGGAGAATAAAAAACAAAAATAAAATAAACTCTGTGACGAGTGGTTGGTTATTCTTTTCCCGCGTTACACCAAATCAAATCAAGCCTGGAGTTGAATTGAACAAATGCCGTAAATTAATCCGAAATTAACATATTCTACGTCAACTGAAACGCATACATACATGATGATATCTAAAATGCAATTGAGTATAAAATCAAGTACTAGCATTCATTCAGGCACAACAACTGACCAAACTAGGTGTCAAAAACAAGAAAAAAAATGATGAAAGCCACGTTGTTATTTCAGCACGCAATAAGAACAGAACAGAAACATGACTGAATTGAATAATCCCAAGAAAAATGAACTATCCGAGGTAGAAGTGGATCCTAACAGCCAGCAAGAAGACACATATGAGAGCAAAGTAGAGGAGGGAGTGAATGAGTATGGCAGCACCACTTGTTTGAAAGTTCCCAAACTCCACCACCCTTGACCTCCCTGGTACCTGAAACAGCAACCCTGGTGTTAAGAGCACGAACAGCACCAACGACACAAACACTGGACCCCAATCCGACATGTTTTCCAACTAGTACTACTCTACTTTTAAGGCTATATACCTTGTGTTTGTGTTGTGTTACTCACAGAATGCTAACTAAGCTTGTGTCTTGTGTTGTGGGGGATTCATGGATGGAGATTGCATATAAATGCAATCAATGTTGGAAGTGATTGTGAGGGGGACAAAGATGGTGTGAGAGGAGTTTTTGGGGTTTAAGTTACTGTGGATTCACTGCTACGTGCATGTGATTGTATATGCTTTGATATTGAACTTGGATTTGGATTAAGGATAACTTGCTTCCCATGCTAATTGCAATTGGGTGCTTCATCCGAAGCAAGGAATTAGAGGCTACTATTATATATGGTTTTGGGATTTGAATACTCTGTTCGCACGTGTCCTACAAAATCAGGGCTAATTGGTTTCATAGTTATACTTGCGGGGATCCCTAATCTAAGACTTGAAAAACCATTAAATAAATTTAGTGATTGGATGGTATTTGATCATTTATGTGAACTTGTGTCTCTTTTATAATTTCAGCCAAGTAACGCTGCGAATTAGTTAATTGAATGCAAGAGGATTCTGTAGTGTGCTAGTAATATTTAGTTTGTTTTTTTACATACAATTATTTACATTTATTGTGAAACTATTTTATGTTATTGTGGATTTTAAGTTAATTATAAAGTAAGGTAAAGAAAAAGTTATAAAGTAAAACTTACAATGAATGATAATTTAATTTATCGTTAATGTTAATGTTTGAAGTACGTTTGTTGCTATAGTTATAATAATGAAAATTTTCATATTATATAAGTAATTAAAATTTAAAGAATGTTATGCATTTTAAAAAAAATACAATTTGGTTCAAAGTTAAGGGGTGAAAAAGTTTCAAAAATAGACAAAATTTGTCACAATTAAAAGGAGGGTAAATCTTCAGAAAAAGATTTTTTTTTTAAAAATGCTATACATGGAAAAGGAAAAAATTAAAAATGAACTCATCCCAAATAGAGGAAACTAAAACTTAAAAGCCTCCTCGAAAATACTGCTACAAAAAGAAGAGGATTTTCAACCTCCACAAACAAAGAAGGTTTAAACCTTCACAACACAATCATCACAAATAGAAGAGTTTTAAAACAGGTCAGGAATTCTAAAATTGTCACAAATTGACTTCTGGCTAATGTAATTACAGCAATTGTCAAAATTCTCACATAAAAGGGTGAGCGTAAAACGGGTTAAGAGATGTTTATTTTTGTTCTAATCCAATTTAAAATTTGTTCGGATCATTTACTTAAACTCAAATCTAACTGGATCAAAAGTCAAAACTTGATAAATTAAAGAGAAGATCAGCTTGACCTGACTTATTATCACAATATATGAATCTTAACAATTTGTACAGTTGAATCTCAGAATGAAAAATTCATAATATATTAATCTTAATATTTTGTATAGCTGAATCTAAGAATGAAAAAATGAAGAAAAAAAACCCTTAAATTAAGATATATTTTACAATATATATTTTAAAATAAATAATATTATAAATATAACATCATGTTAAACAAAATGTTATCCATTGAATAAAAAATATTAATAATATATATTTGTTATAAAAACAAGACATTAAGATCAGGTTAAGACGGCCTGAACCTTAATCCGAACTTTTTAAAATTTAAACCAGTACAAATCAACCTTAGATTAAGCCGAGTTAGAGGACAATTGGGATTTTGCACACCCCGAATCCCATATCAATTTGAGGACGTAAAACTGCCCCAAAATAATAAATTTCTTATAGTTATATTTTGTGCTTTTAAGTAAACAATAATATTGCTAATTTACTATCTGTATCCTACCATTTACATTATGCTTGTGGGAAGAAAACTCGACTTTGATCTCGACCCGATTACCCAGTTAAAGTTAGAGCAGTTACTCATGGAAAACTTCTTTGATAATATATATTTTTTTTCCATGAGATAAAAAAAAAATATATTATTAAACATAAAATTAATTTAGTTAGTTATTAGAAGTTATTTGAATAAGTTAGTTGATTACTCAAGTTATAGTTACTATAAATTATTTTAAGTAAGTTAATGTTGATTACTCAAATTAATTATTTTCTATCTTTGTATAAATACATCAATTTTGTAATAATTTAATTGAATGAATGAATCTTAAAACTATTTTTCATCTATCTTGTATTTCTTTCATTCCTAATATATATATATATATATATATATATGTTAGAAGGTAAAATTATAGTTAAAATTAATTTAAGTAAACATTTTAATTACACTTAACGGTTATAAATAAATTTATTTAAATTTAAAACAATCAGGTCTTAATCAGATATAATACTCAGGACTCAAGTTGTTAAATGATAGTTAAATACTATCTTCATAATGAATATTTATTTATTTCTATCAAATTTATAATAGCAAATAAAATACTACCATGCTCTGAAAAATAAAATCCCATATGTGCATATGGAAAACGTTTGGAATAATTTATTCCCACGATGGAAAGAATTTAAAACAATGGGCAGTATGTATGACTCTATCTTCCCCAAAGATTATCCAGTTTTCTTATCCAAGTTCAGCAATTAACATGGCTTTGAATCAAACACGTGTACTCCATACACACTTTCTCTCTCGTTCGTGTCATCATGGACCTGAAATTCACCTCTTGTTCCCCAAGTACTTCGTGAGGAAATGACATTGATTAAATGCCACATGCTTCTTGAACCATACCCTCTCAAATTAAACCTCAAATTAATTTAATTCACACACTTGTGTTGCAATTTGTTTCAGTTTTTCAAAATAACTGAAAAGAATTTAAAATATGATTAAAATGAGAAGTTATTTTAAATGTTTTCTCATAAAATCTGCTAGCATTTCTCAAACACATGTACTATATATAACAAATAAAATGAGATTAATGAATAACATACTTTGAAATTGTTTGTTTTGAAATGTGGATGAAGTCAATGTCTTTTATTATTATTATTATTATTATTGAAAGTCAATATATCAACTCAAACGCCTATTACTACTAATAAGTTTTCACCCACCTGAAATTAGTCCTGTACTTCAACCCTCGTTCACACAGTACAAACTTGTCTTTTGTGTTTAATAATGATGATCAGATCTTCCTTTATGATGATATCATTGCTAATCAGGTTGCCCAAGAGATATTCAACCCACTCACCTCATTCACAATTTCACATTTTTTTTATTAATAATTAATTTGACCTAAATACATGTAGCGGCATTTTCTAAATTTATAATGAAAGTTTAATTTCAATATATTATGCACGGTAAATATTTTTATATTAATTAACTTTTTAATTATGGCATGCTATATTATTAAAATATGCATGATGAAACTTTTGATTTATGGATCATCCACTCAATAATGAATGTGTTCGCCTTGCATATCTCCCTTTTTTGATGCAGTCCTTGCATGTCGCTTAAAAACACCTTCGCTCATTTATACATTAAATATTTTATTAAGATAAAAAATGAAAATATTTAAAATAAACACAATTATAATCGAAGAGTAGAACTATTTATAATATTTTTTTAATCTCTATAGTCTAGTCAGACTTTTAATCGCGTACGTCTTTTGATATTTCTTTAAATATTTAAGAGGGTGGTTAGCAAAGTTAACAAAAAAGTAAATTTTGTGTATAATACTACTAAATGTTTATTTAATTATAAAAGGACGACTACCTGATTGTGATTACCGCTTAGAAAAATCACACTTGGTCCAACTTGGAAAGTCTTTTTTTAATCGCTGTATTGTAAAGTCTTTCTCATATAGATCTTGAATATTCTAAAATTAAATTAAAGAGGTGAGAAAAGCAAGACATAGTAGTAGCAAATAGTAACATCTCTTGGTCTTGGTCGGGGTCTCCAACTTGTTTAATAAAATTGTATTGTATCCAAAAAAAAAAAAAAGTTGTTTAATAAAAGCACGTTTCGCTAACCTTAACCTTTATCACAACCTCAAATCAACTCTAAGCTAAGCTTCAACTAACGCCAACTGCGTCTGTTTCAGCTTTCTGCTTTTGCCACTTCCTTTCTCAGATCCATTATTCTTCGGAACCAACTCGCACCGCAGCGAATCTAGCAGCTTCTGCGGTTCCAACAATGCTCTGTGTCCGGTTCTACTACTTGTAGCTTTTTATTCCTCGGATTCAACACCATGACACCTGGTAAACGTGTCTTTACTTTTTCTTAATGATTAATGGTTGTTATTATTATGTCTTGTTTAGCAAAAGAAATTGGAAAATTGGGATGTTTAATGTTTTGGTGCGATGTATAGTGAATTGAATTGAGTTTGACTTGGTTTGATTGGGTAGTTGAAGTGAACCACATCACTTGTGACTTTGTGTGTGTGCATTCTGTTTAGTTTTCTGAGGTTGGTGCTTTCAATAGGGACCATGTGAGTTTTGGAATTTGTTTGGAATCGGTGAAAATCAAACACTCGCACTGACAGTAAAGCACTTTAGTATATTCTCTGTAGCATGCTTTTTGCAATTTGATTTAATTTACTCAATTATTTTGCTGCCCCTAACACATTTTGCTTCCAAATGATATGGAATATTGGAATAATTCATTGGTGCTGTACAGAGAAAAAAAAAATTAAGTTGTTAGTTACGTTGTGCAGTTCTTATTAATGCATAAAAATGTCCCCAGCTTATCTAATTCTTCTGCTATAAGAAGGTAGAAAAGAAAACAATGATGATGATGATGGGAAGGGTTCTAAATTATTTGACGTATTTATGTTGTGGTTTTAGGTTACGAATACGATATTAATGATCTGCATCAAGAGGCTCAAGCAAGATGGTTGAAGCCTGCAGAAGTGATGTACATTTTACAGAATCATGAAAAGTTCCAGTTCACCCAAGAGCCCCCACAACAGCCAACCAGTAAGATCTGTGTTCCCTTTATCCAATTGATTTTAGAAATAAAAATAAATGACAGTTTTTGTCATTGTTTCTTCAGAGTTGACCATAAAATGCTGATTGTTAACATTATCCATTGATCTTCTTAACAGGTGGATCTCTGTTTCTGTTTAACAAAAGAGTCCTGCGTTTCTTCCGTAAAGATGGTCATAACTGGCGTAAGAAAAGAGATGGAAGAACTGTGGGAGAAGCACACGAAAGGCTGAAGGTGTGTTAGTAGTGTCTATACTATTGTGTTTATTAGTTGTCCATGAAAAAGGAAAACCTGTTAGCAAGTAAGTGTCTAGAGGGGCTATCAGTTGTAGAAATGCAGTCCATAAATTAATATTTAAGAGGGGGAAAATTGTTGACTCTCCTGAATTGTTAGAAAAAATATATTTGTCTTTGATAGATGTCTCAAACTTGGTGAATGGTGACAGATGGTATTATTAAAAATATTTAAAAATCCTTATTGGAAGTTTCATTGAAGGCTTTCAAGATGCTTTTGAAATAATGAATGATTTGCCTATCAACTGCCCTTATATACATTAGATATAACTTATTTCTGTTTAGTGATTCTTTTTTAGCATGTTTATCAAAACATTATTCACTTATTGCTGCTATATTTATGAGTTTAGGCCAACATTTGTTTTTGTGATGGTATTCTGTATACTGATTTCTTCAATTTAAATGATTGTACTAATCTGCATGACTAGGTTGGAAATGTTGAAGCCTTAAATTGTTACTATGCACACGGAGAGCAGAACCCTACTTTCCAGAGGCGGAGCTATTGGATGTTGGATCCGTGAGTAAATTTTAACTATTAGCTAACTGTATATCATTCGTATTATTAAGCTTATCACTACATGTTGTATCCTTTAAAACAAACATGCAATTTTCGGGAAAAAGCCATCCTAGAGGCTAACTAAATTTTAAGTGAATTGCAAAGATTAGTTTATCCTAGACTTTGAAACAGAATCAGCCTTCGATGTACATAACTATTTGTGTGATATGCTTATATATATGTTATTGTAATAGTCATTCATAATCACTCATACTATTGTTTCATGGCAGGGCATATGATCATATTGTTCTTGTGCATTATAGGAACACAAGTGAGGTGAGTCTCGGATACGCGATATCAGATAAACATAATAATAATACTTGTAGCTTGTGCATAGTGCCCCTCCAGAAAAATTTGGGGAATCCTTTTGTGCAAGATTGCTCACTGTCGTAACATGTTTTGGATTAGTTGTTTTACACACATCCTCCCTATTTACTGTTCACTTGTGATACTCAAATAATTTAATTCATTTTCCTGTTCCGTGAAATTTCAAACATTTTCTGTATTCTTTCATATTTACATTTTGTAGATGGCTCGTGCAATTGTCCATTAGCTGTTAATATTTCTTTTTTAAGTTTGGTATGTTGATTCTTTTACTCACCATTATAATTACTACTGTGTTCTAACTCCCTCTCTCCCCCTCCCCTCTCTCATTTTCTATTTTCAAACTTCATTTAAAAATGTACATGTATGCTTCCAAAGTCATTTAATAATGAATTTTAGTAAGCACGGATAGTGTAAAGGTTTTTTACATTGTCATCCAATTGTAGATTGTCATGTATGGTAACATTGTTGACTTGTAATAATTTCTAATTGCGTGAATATTAGACCCTTTAATAATTACTGTGCAAAACAATTCAACTATGAATTAAAGTCATTCCCCATACATTCTCTTAACTTCTTGAAACTTTTTCTATTCCCTATGTTTATGAACATCTCTTTATGCTCTTCTACCTAGCAGAACTTACCTACGGAGATGCCTACACCTCACCTCCCATATCCTAATTTGAAGACCAGATGCACCTTGGATAACCATTTTCCTACTTATGAAGCTTTGATAGTTAATTCTCTATGATAAGGACGATTGGTATAAGAAAAAGTCAGTGATTATTCCAAAGATTTGTAATGTCCTGTTGCTTTTCTGCACTAATTATTTCATTTGATGGCTTTGTGCCTCAAATAAAGATATACTTAAATTTTCTTAAGGCCTTTAATAAAAAAATCGAAATCTTCTTAAGAATCATATTTGGTATCTTGGGTGGAATTATTAGATTATATTGTTTTATTCTCTGTGTGCATAGGAACATTGTTGTGCAGCCCATCTTTGAGTTTTGCATTAATGCATTCACTCTCATGTTATAGGGAAAGCTCAGTTCTGGAGCTGGGGCACAATTGTCACCAAGTTCCTCTTCTGTGTATACTCAGAGTCCTAGCCCATATTCTACTCAGAATCCAGGGTCAACATCCATACTTGGCGATTCATATGAACCTAATCAGAGTTTCTCCAGTCCAGGGTCTACAGAAGTTACGTCTGATATGTTCGTACTGAACAATAAAATGGGTCACATGGATGGGACAGATACAGAATCAGGAACCTCGCCTGAACTCGAGGTTACTCAAGCTTTGCGCCGATTGGAGGTGCAGTTAAGTTTGAATGAGGACAACTTTGAAGATATTGTTTCCTTCGGAAGTAAGCACGAAACTACACATGATTCAAACCCTCAGCACGACCAAAGGGTGATCAGCAATCAAGAGCAATCTGCTGCTTTCTCTGGACCTGATGATCAAGGGCTATTTTATGATGGATATAATGGAAGGCAAGGTAAATTAAATAAACTTGATCTGTTGAGAACACATGGTTTAAATCAGTGAAATATTTTAGTGCTTAATCTATATTGTGTTTTAACCTGTTCACATCCAGATATATGTCTTCTACTTATCTAATTGTGCTTGCAGCATCTTACACCTGTACAGCTAGTTTTCTGTAATTTGTTGATGGAAATTCATAGCATACCTGTTTAGATTAAGTTGGTCACAACTATCATAGCCATCTTCTTGTTTGGTGTATTTGTTTAATTTTTCGCACTGAAACATAATTCCCTAATTGTTATATGCTGGTTGTGTTGTGTGAATTATTAGAATTTGGGTTTGAGATTAATTCAATCTCAAAAGCTAGCTCATTAGGTGGTAGTTGTCCCCCCACTTTTATATATTATTTTAGTCAATGTTGGACTTGGGTTTTTCCCAATATGAATCTTAAGAGAAATATGTGATTCTTATTATAAGCCAAGTAACCAGGAAAAAAAATGGTTCTAAACAACTTACTCACGGCTAGGTTTGTTTGTATTTGACATTACTCCAGTAGACTTTATAAAAACATAAAAATGTGGAACATGCTGTAAAGGTTTGATTGGAAAATTCCATATGTTACATAATAAATAAGTGTTTTTGTTCTTTTATATTGTTGATAAGGAAAATAAAATAAATGTTCTAGTCTTGATAAATTGCATCTCGCTGACAGGTTAGCACTTGACTAACCTTTAATAATAACAAGCAAATTTGAAGTTTGAGAGAAAAGGTTGTGATATTATTTTAAAAGATGCCATGAAGAATATAACACAACATACTTACAGGGTGGTGATAGCCAACCTGAATAAGGATCCTAATTAAACAAGGAAAATACTAAATTTAAGGAAAAATTCAAGGAAGATACTAAAACAGTCTTGAAGTATACTTATACAATGGATTTTGGGCTCAAAATCACGCTCAAGAAGGTAAATCCCGGTTGCAACAACAAGAGGCTCGAAAGGAGCTTTCTGTTGATATCATATAGGCCCTGTAATTCCAACTAGATAAAAAGTTATGGTTGTTTAAATCTCACTTTCCTATTTAGGATCTATGGGTCATACGTGTGGGTTTCCGACACTCTACTCACTCTAAGAAATCTTTTGTTACATTTGCCGCCAATGGTTAGTTTGTGAAGTTATTGTGGTTTTGCCTCTGCTTGAAGTTTTTCCTAGTAAATTAGTTATTATTGTTAGACAAACAGTCTCAATAACTTAAGAGAGGGGGTGGGGGGGTGAATTAAGTCTTACAAATTTTCCCGTTAACAAATTTTAATTCCCTTTTAAATGATATATGATAGGCTTAGAATGCAGAAGAAGAAGAAGCAATCAATTTAATAATGTTCTTTTAAATGTGCAAAACAAAGTAAACTGCAATAAAATAACTGAGATAAGGGAAGAGAGAAATGCAAACTCGTTTTGTCCTGGTTTGGTCACTTCCCGTGCCTACGTCCAGTCCTCAAGCAACCCACTTGAGATTTTCCACTATCTCTATAAATTCTTTACAGATTTTGAACACACCTTGGGATCCCTCATCCTTGTATACAATATTCTCGCAATCCAAGAAACAAACAGTCTCTTGATTACAATTGAGTTTATGAGATGAATAGAAGAATTTCTCTCCTTTAGAGTAAATGATACAAATTGAAGTTCCTAGATGAATTCTCAATAAATTTGCAAGTGTTTGGTCAAGAGTTGTTTAGAGAGGAATTGACAATTAAGTTCTCTTTGAAACTCTCTCTTTTGTATACTTTTCGAAGTCAGACACACATATATATAGGCCCATTGTGCCTTTCCAAATGGTTTGAAGAGATGTATCTTTTCAAATAGTTTTTCTGAAGTTTTCTCACTGTAATCGATTATAGGATTCTGATAATCGATTACACAGTTATATTTCTGAAAAGTCATGACTTTTTAAAGGTTTTTTTGAAATCTCTTCACTGGTAATCGATTACAGGATTCTGGTAATCGATTACACAGATCAAAATTCAAACAGTTTTGTGCCATTAGTCAAAAATATATTCACAAACTCTCTAGTAATCGATTACACAATCTGGTAATCGATTACCAGTTCAAAAATATCTTTTTGAACTGATTTAGCCTTTGATACTAAAGATGTTGAGGCCAAACTAAAGCAATCAAATTGAGATTCTTTAAACAAATTTACTAAGTTTTTATCTTAGATTTACTTGATCTTGTTATTTTGACTTGATTCAATCCATGCTCATCAAGTAACCTTTTTGGCATCATCAAAACCTGCATGATATTCATTCACATTTTCTCCCTTTTTGATGATGACAACTATTATCAAGTAAATTCTTTTGGCATCATCAAAAACCTTATGCATACTTTCACAATTATCTGTTCAGAACCTTTTTTTTTAACTTTTATTTTTTTAATTTCAAGTGAAATTCAGCTTTTTATAGTTTGTTTTGTCCTCTTCATTATGGAAAATCAAATGGGAAGAGAGGAAGGTAAAAGATGCTAAAACTGTTTATTGTTATAGGTGATGGTGGTGAATTTTATCATGAATTAATAGACCATGGTTACCCTGATGGAAATGAAAAGGCTTTATGGACAGAGGTGCTGGAATCATGTAAGTCCTCATCTGCAGTCAAGTTACCACAGAAAAATGTATACATGCCAGTTGAAAATGTAAGTGTTGCTTCGACATATTTAATAAAATTTATATCATTTTGCAATTTTATGTTTGCTCAGATGTTGAAATAATTTTCTTCATGTGTTTCTGCAATACTTAAAATGTTTGATTCTTAAAGCTGGAAAATTCAGTATCTTCTGCAAGAAGGGTACCAGTTTCCAACCAGGAAAACAGTCACTGGCTCAACTTCAACAGTAATAATTCTGAAAACTGTATGATTTACTTTCACCTGGTTAACATTTTTGGCATATTTTGGTGTTTCTTCAACTTCTGTCCCCTCCCATGTTAGCAGCTGTTTTCTCACAACCTCAAGGTGTTGATGAAGTCAAATTTCCTGTCTATTCTTCTATGGTGGAAACACAAGTAATTAATTCTGACTACTATGAAACATTGTTTGACCAAAGCCAAATTGGAGCACCTCCAGATGCAAATTCAAGCTTGACTGTTGCACAAAAACAGAAATTTACAATTAAGACAATCTCCCCAGAATGGGGTTATGCCACTGAGACTACCAAGGTTTGTGCCTTTAAAGCCCAACTCCTTGCATGCCCTATACAATGATTTATTACTCTTTGCATAACTGGTATCTTGTGAACAATGAAAGTGCTCATTCTTTTGATTCATAACTATTGGTGCTTATACCTTACCTAGGTTCCTGAAGAGCTTTAAAAAAATTTCTTAACTTAGTTGAGAAACTTTAAATCTATATGAAATTCTTGTGGTAGTGGTGGTATAAAGCAATTATGTATAAAGCTCAGTCTATTTATAATAATTAGGTTAGGGAAATGTTGCTCAAGCTTGTGTCTTTGGACATTTAAGACTTAACAAGTTGGGGAATACATGTCGTCTCTCTTTTTTTTCCTTTCATCTTTCTTATCTTAAAAAATAATGTTTAGTGTTGATTTTGTCCAAATTTGATTCCTAAAGCTTCATATGCATAGGTCATTGTTGTTGGGTCTCTTCTCTGTCATCCCTCGGATTCTGCATGGGCTTGTATGTTTGGTGATGTTGAAGTTCCTGTTGAGATAATTCAGGATGGTGTAATCTCTTGTGAAGCTCCATCTCACCTTCCTGGAAAGGTTACTCTGTGCATTACTTCTGGAAACCGGGAGTCCTGCAGTGAGGTCAGAGAGTTTGAATATCGTGATAAGACCAATAGTTGCACTCAATGTACTCAATCAGAAACAGAAGCCACTAGAAGTCCAGAAGAGCTGTTATTACTTGTTAGATTAGAGCAAATGCTTCTTTCTGCATCAACAATAAAGAATGACAACATAGAATCTGGAATTCCTCTCATAAAACAGAAAGCTGATGATGACTCGTGGAGCCATATTATAGAGGCTCTTCTAGTTGGCAGTGGAACGTCGACTGGTACTGTTGATTGGCTTCTTGAAGAGCTTCTAAAGGATAAGCTTCAACAGTGGCTTTCTTGCAGATCTCAGGAAAAAGATGAAGAGACAGGCTGCTCTTTGTCCAAGAAAGAGCAAGGGATTATTCACATGGTTGCTGGGTTAGGTTTTGAGTGGGCCTTGAACCCTATTCTCACTTGTGGAGTCAATATAAATTTCCGTGACATCAATGGGTGGACTGCCCTTCATTGGGCTGCACGTTTTGGAAGGTAATAGAGAACTCTAGAGAGCTTGCTACCATGTTTACTGATTTATTTAGTTGGGGTGAAAGATGTTAATATTGCTATACAAGGCTTATAGGTAATGAAGATAGGGAAAGCATACATACTTGACAAACAAAATGTGCTTGGTAAAATATGCATGTAATTTTATTTTTATTTTCATTTGGAGAAGGGAATGCAGAAGCAAGGAAAGATAACATGGAGAAGGAAAGGAGAATAAACTATCTGATCTCTTATTATAGGTATAGAGCACTAAAATGCAAGGAAAAAGATAAATGTTTCAGATATTCAAGTCTGAAAATTAAATTTCTGGAGATGCAGACTGCAGGATAGATGTAAGAAAAACTGATGTTCAGTTAAAATGATATCAAAATACACTGCTTTCAAATTCTGAAATTAACAAAATCCTTGTAGGTTAAGTTAATTGGCTTTCTGCAATTCCTAGCCGGTAAGTCAAAAGTAGAAATTGATGACAATACTGAGGGTATAATAACGACATGTAGCATGATTTCTTAATCATTCAAAGCAAATGCTGAGTTGCTGACTTTTATTTCTAATTAAAAAAATTTGGTTCATCCAGTCATCTGCCAGAACTGATGATCATATCAAGAAAATTAATGTCTTGTTTCTTCAGAAACCATTTTATAATTATCTGTTCCATTTTAAAGTATTTTGGATGTTATTTTCCTGAAGCTTTGTTATTCCATATAGGGAAAAAATGGTTGCTTCACTTATAGCTTCTGGAGCATCTGCTGGAGCTGTGACAGATCCAAATGCACAAGATCCAACCGGTAAAACTGCTGCATCTATTGCAGCCGGCAATGGGCACAAGGGACTGGCAGGGTATCTTTCAGAGATAGCTGTAACAAGCCATCTGTCATCTCTTACACTGGAAGAGAGTGAATTATCTAAAAGTTCTGCTGAGCTTCAGGCAGATATGACTGTTAACAGTGTCTCCAAGGAAAATCTTACTGCCAGTGAGGATCAGGCATCACTCAAAGATACCTTGGCTGCTATCAGAAATGTAACTCAGGCAGCTGCGCGGATACAATCTGCTTTTCGTTCACATTCTTTTAGAAAACGAAGAGCAAGAGAAGTAGCTGCTAGTGCAGGTGGCATTGGTACCATTTCAGAGATTTCTGCTATGTCAAAACTTGCCTTTCGGAACTCACGTGAATATAATTCAGCTGCTTCAGCTGCTTTATCGATTCAGAAGAAATATCGAGGTTGGAAAGGTCGCAAAGATTTCTTAGCGTTGCGCAAAAAAGTAGTGAAGATACAGGTAATAGATGTTAACTTTATAGTTTGACTAGAACAAAATGAATTCCAAGAGCTAAATAGATATTATTCTTAATTTATATATAACTAGCACTTAAAGATACTCTGAAAGTGAATAAATTTGATTTTCAAACCAACAGTTGGTTATAGGCAAGCTACACATGCACGAGCATACTTTGATCATCTTCAATGGCATTATTATCAACCTTAGTTATTTGTAATTTATTTGGGCAGGCTCATGTGAGGGGCTACCAGGTTAGGAAGCATTACAAGGTAATATGGGCAGTTGGAATCTTGGACAAGGTTGTCTTACGATGGAGGAGAAAAGGAGCTGGTTTACGAGGTTTCCGACAAGAGATGGACATCAACGAAAATGAAAATGAAGATGAAGATATTCTCAAGGTGTTCCGAAAACAGAAAGTTGATGTAGAAATTGAAGAGGCTGTTTCAAGGGTGCTGTCCATGGTCGACTCACCAGATGCTCGTGAGCAATATCATCGCATGCTTGAGAAATATCGTCAAGCTAAGGTAAATAAATTAGTCTAAAAGCCGAAGAGTAAAGTGTTTGCATTTTATTAAGCAGAGCAACCAATATCTCTTTAGCTTGTGTTAGTTTGCCACTAGTTGAATAATTTAAACATTGTTTTGCATGAGGCTTCGATGGGGCATTCCGTGCTCAATCAGAAATAAAGACAAAATAGTAACCATACAGAGCTATCAACCATTTTGACCTTTTAGAATGCAATTGCTTTGTGCTGTTAATGCATAACTTGTCAATTCCCTTGCAGGCTGAACTTGCGGGTACGAGTGACGAGGCATCATTATCAACTTCTGTAGGAGATGACTTATTTATTGATGATTTTTATCCATTTCCCTAGGAGCAACGCTAGCCTTGGTAATCTTCATTATTTTGAATGATCAATTTGTGGCACAACCATTTCGATGGTCTTTGTATCTAGATGCCTAGAACAAGCTGACTTATTAGTTTGAGACAGTCTAGATTGTATAGTGAAAATAACAATGAACATTGTTACTTTGTAAAATATGAAATGGTCTTGAATGCAGGTGGGGTGGGGTTTCGAATTGAATGGATTAAGTTTCTTTAGCATCTCTTTGCGTGCACTCTTGACATCTTCGCGAATTTGATATAGCTTATGGCTGCTACCTTCTTTTACAACTGTACAAGGTATCTGAAAATGTAGCATCATTGGATGAAATGTTGGAATGAGGTTAGCTTCGGGGTTGTTTGAGGTTCGAATAAAAATTTGCTATTAGGGTTGTTTGAGGTTCGAATAACAAATTGCTATTATTGTTACTATAGGGAGGTATAATCACATATTTAGTCTTTATAATTGTACAAATTTTATCTTCTAATTCTTATATTTAAAAATTATTCATTTTAGTTTCTACACATATCATTTTAATCTCTTTTGTACTTAAGCATACCAACTCCAATTCATTGTAAGTTATATTTAATAAAACTAACTTATAAGCTAGTTAATTTAATTGAAAGTATATGATAAAACTAACTATGAAAGAATATATATGTGTGTTTAACATTTGAATTTCTTTTATGTCACATTAAGTTAATTGTCAAATGATATAAAAGAGTATATATATTTAATATTTGAATTTTATTTCCAATAAATTATCCTCTTAAAAAGGATAATAATTTTTTAAATGAATCTTTATAAACCAATACCCCCATTTTAATTTTTAACCACAATTTATTATACAACAATAACATCTACAGTAATATATTTTCCAAGCCTAGTCATACTGATCTTAGACGAAGATAACAATCCTTCGTTCAGTACCAAATAGAAAGGAAAAAAAATTACGACAAGAAGCATAAACTAATTTGTAGAGGTAAACTGGATCAAGATGCTTGGATTCAATATCGCGGATCACAAATATATTAAAGTTTTTAAACTCCAATATCCGAAAATCTTTCAACAATTTATCCTTGAAGGTGGGTTTTTTAACCAGTCACCACAGAAAATTCTAAACACAACAGGCACAATTAAGCGTTCAACACAACCGACCAAAAAGAACCCATTTTCAATTTCAAATGTGCAATCTGAAACAGCTAGCTATAGGCAAACTTCATCTATGGCCTTTCAGGTCATATGATGGTCTATCTTCATGCATAGTTCAAACGGAATATGTCATTCAACACATAATAGCTTCCCTGAGGCGTTGGTATCAAATGGAACATCTGAAAAGAGAGGGGACAAAATTAATGATTGACAGAAATTAGAGAAACATTACATGAGAAGACAATAGAGCAAGAATATAAGATTAAGTGCCCACCAAAAACAATATTTCTGCATATACAGGAAAAATATAATGTACAATTTACCAGTGTAAGAGCACATGTAAACATGTATAGTAAGTGTTAACAAAAATATGCCAAGGAAGCAAGACTGTAAATAAAATTCCACTTCCATGTAGGCACCATCATTTGAGTGAAATGACAGGATTTGGACAACCCTTCATTTCCATTCAGAGTCAGGAATTTAGATCCTCTAACATGAGGCAATCACTTCTAAGTTAAGGGTAAAATGAGTACATCGTAAACGTTAACCTTACTATAAAGAACAAACAAAAAAATGAAATTTTAAATTATTATTGCAATCACATGAAGTACTTCTTTATCTTCTCTGTAATGAAACACACCTTCATCTATTACCACAAATTTAATTATTTTCTTCAATTACAAAGAAGACCTCAGATGATTAATAAAAACCCAATTCAATCACAATTCATTTGATAGATGGATACCAAGCCATCCCATCCATACAGATAACTATTCAATCCATCTATGTTTTTTCAAAAAAAATTAAGCTCCTTAAATTTATTGAGACAAATAGAACAAAATAATTTACTGGAAACTCAGTAATCACAATAAAAAAATGGTTAAATTAAATATAAAGAGAGAACTAGTTCTCAAGGAAGAGGATCACTGCAATTTGGCATGCCTCCTACTGGTAGTGATCATAGCTTAACTTCCACATAAACTCCTTGATGTTAACTTTAACATCTGTGACTAGCTGCCAAGTTCTAGTTGTTTGTTCGGGTAATGATCATTGTTTTTAATTTTTTTAGGGAAACAATTTTGGTAAAGAGAGACTTGGCACTGCACCTTGACATGATACCCATATCATAATCCCACCTGCTTACATAGAGGTCAGAGTTGAATGCACTCAGCTTATAGAGATTGAAAATTCATTAAAACTCCTAGTGTAATTCTTGTGAAAATCCATTGGGACTTGTGAGAAGAACAGGAAAATTTGAGTCAAATTTGAATAAAACTCTGTTTTGAAGGGCCCAACAGGTCACCAAATTGAACTCAGATTCAGGCCACTAGGCCAGGATGCAATTTGGAAGAGGGGAAGTATGAATAACCTACCTACCAAAGCACTGATAAAGAAAAGTGCAATAACTTTGCTAGCAAATTGATATAAATGAAAAAGACAAGAACAGTCATTGGTAAGAGCACATGAGGAGGAAGGTTGAGATCAAGAAGCATGTTGAAAGCATCCAAAATTTGAGAGCTTAAAGGACTTCCCCTGGTTAATAGTGTGGTTGAGGGCACAATGAAGAGTAAAGAAACCAAGTTGCCTTTGGATATCCAACAGATATTCTGTTTTACAATCCATGACCATCCAAAAACAACTTTGATCCAATCAATACAATCCATTGAAATTATTATGATAAAAGGTTGGATAATTATTTTGCCACTCACTCTCTACTCTAAACAAGCCTTGACTCTGCAGCTACCCTAGATTCCCAATCACAAACTGGCCATTCTCTCCAATCAATTGCCAATTCATTTGAAAACCTTCCTAATTCTCAATAGCATTTATAACAATCTAAAACCCCCTAACACTTAACAATTTAGGTTTTCCAGAGGAACAAATCGACACATTAATCAATCAAACACACGAACAAAATCAGCATCCAAATTCAAAAGCAATAATAAGCACAGAAATGTCAATGGCGTTGAAACCTGCATGCGCGTCAACGTCAAAGACCGCCATCACAGAGAAACACAGGATTAGGCAGATCGAAACGTGAATGGAGCAATTATCACGGATCGGAGTGCGAATAAAACCCTAACAGAGAGAGGGAGAGTACCTGGCTGAACTTGAGAGTGTGCTGTTCGCCAGCGAGCTGGAGGTTGCCGCTGACAAAGACAAGCATGCCAGCGTTGACACCGGAGGGCTGGCAGTCGACGGTGGAGATGGAGTGGTGGCACTGCTGGAAAGGGAGGGAAGTGAGCTTAGCGACGATGCTGGAAGCGCCCTGGATCTTCTGCCCTTCGAAGGTCAGCATGGAACCCTCCTGATACAGATTCGCTAAACCGTTCCGGTTGGTGTCGAAGGTGCTGTAGTAGTGCTCCACGAATGCCTTTGCCAACGCGTCTGGATCCATCTCTCTTCTCTCTTCTCTCTTCTCTCTTCTCTCTCTCTATATACTACAAATCTACACCCTCTCGGGTATCTTTTAGGTGCCAACAATCAATTTTCCAAAATATATTTTATTATTAGTATCTATTATGTTTAATTACTCATTTACTTTCATTATTTTTGTATATTTTAATCCTTATAATGTGATTATTTTAATCTTTATTATTTATATTTTAATTTTTATAATTTGAAATTAATTTTTTTAATTTTTGTAATTTGTATTTTAATTTCATATTAATTCTTATAATTTGAAAATAATTTTTTTAGTTTTTATACTTTATATTTTATTTTTCTTTTAATTCTCACCATCAAATTATGAGTAATATTATCAATTATAATTAACTATAAAAATATTAACTACTAATTTATAATTAATTTATCGTAAGATAATTTATAATAAAAAAATAATGGATAATTTATAACTAATTTATATCTAATTATTTTTATATATTTTTTTAAAAGATAATTAAAATATAAATTATAAGGATTATAAAATCACTTTTAAACTATAAAGACTAAAAAAAATTAAAATATAAAATATAAAAATTAAAAAATCATTTTAAAACTACAAAGAGTATAAGATATAAATAATAAAATTAGGAATAATTCAATATATTTATGATTCTTTTTATCCATCATCATTATAATAAAATGACTAAATTTTATCTTGATTTTTAATAAAGTATTTTTTGTTATTTTAAGTTTATCATATGTTATGAACTTAAAATAATATAAAATTATTAGGAACTTAAAATAAAATTAGGTCATTTATCAATAATATTTTATTTAAGTCAAAATTATATTATAGAGTGAGATATACATCAATTAGATTAAATAGTGATTTATTTGATCTTGCACAAATTTTATTTACTAATAAAATATTTAGTCAATAGTGTAAATTAATATTTTTTTTCTTCATCTTAAGTAATATTTACTAAATCCTGCCTAAATTAAATCACAAAGTAAAAATAATTAAAATATGAAAAAGAATGTAAATCAATTTTTTTTTCTTCAACTTAAGTTATATTTACTAAATCTGCCTAAATTAAATCGCAAAGTAAAAATAATAAAAATAATAAAAATGTTCGTCGACAGCAGGGTTCGAACCTGCGCGGGCGAAGCCCAACAGATTTCAAGTCTGTCTCCTTAACCACTCGGACATATCGACTCAGATGTAGAGTCTAGTCATACAATTGTAGATAACAAATAATTACTTTGCAAATCATATCAATATTTACAAATTAATTATATTTTTATCCATTTATTATGATCAATAGGTGATTTTGATTGCTTAATAATCTTCATTTCAATTTTTTCTATTGATATTTAAATTATTATGGTTAAGTACTTCAATTACTTTTTCTATATTTAACTTTAAATATTTATTTCCTATTCAAATGATTAGAGATTTAGGGTAGGTTTAACATGGAAAATAGTCTAAAAGGTTCAATTTTTTTTAAAAAAATATTAGTGAAATTAAAAAAAAAGTGTGTGAGGTTGAGTTTAAAAAAAAAAATAGATTTTTCTAATTCAAGATGAAATACAATTTTTTGGTTGATGAATTCTGGAAAGGAAAAAACAAACAGTATTTAAAGAGACTATTCGTGTATATATGCTAACTCCATTTCCTCTAAACAAAAAATTCTACTGTAATTGTATGAAAACACAAAACAAATTAATAATCATGCATATCCGTTAGATTTGCATTGAAAATCACATTTCTAATAACCAAATTGAATTTAACCTTAATACAAATAGATAGAATATAGTTTAATAAGTTCAAATTATAGAGATTTTAGTTTTAGATGGGTTGAGGGTTAGTTTTATTTATTTCTACTTCTCACACAAGTTAAATTCTTCTTCTGTCCTTTTGCTATCTACATTCGTTTGAAACGGATACACAGTAACACAAATATGCTTTTAATAGTACTATATATATATATATATATATATATATATATATATATATATTAAAATCCCTTGTGATGGATAAGAACCTAATAATGTGTAAAACTAAGATTCCCTATTGAAAGATAAGTGTATGGGATGTTATTAGACTGCCTAAATAACGGTCGTGAAGATTCAACGACATGATTTTGTATTTCTAGTTTTGAATTTCAGCATTCAACCAAGAATTGATATAACGTTAACGCTGATGCATTTCCTTTTCATTTCTGTTGTAGTGGGTTGAAACAAAGTTCCCTTCATCATTGTGCCCTCTGTACAATGTTGACGTCACATATTGCTCCAGGTAATAAACATGCATATCCACACCAATAAGTATTTACTAAACCGGTGGAAAAATTTATTGTGAAATTGACGGAACTAGTGAGCCCCACATATGATATCTGAAATGTGTAAGTCTTGTACACCCAACAATCAAGTGCCTTTATTATTATCCAATTATTGCTACACCTGCTATGGCTTGGCATCAACTTTTAAACAAGCAAATTGCTCAAATTGTGAATGAATGTTGTAGGTCTGGTAACCATTACCAATGTTGATAAGGCCATCAGGGTAAGGAAGGTCACGTCCACTATCTAAACTAACCATTAAGTTAGTGTATGTTTGGTAAAATGATGAGTTAAACTCACTATGATTTTTTTAAGTAATAAATAGTTACTTTTATGTTGATCTCATCATCATATTCTACTATCAAATCAAACACATTTAATTCATTAGGAAATGAATAAATACAAAGTTGAATTATTAAATATGATTGATTTAGTGGAATTTCTTAAACATAGAAACCTGTTTCTTAGTTAGAGTACACGGTATTCAATGACCAATTAATGATATTTATCCAAAGGGTGCAACTTTTACTATGTGTTTTACGTTATCACAGTCTCCTGATACGAGGAGGAAAAGCATCTGATTTGATGCATGCGTCTATGTTAATTGTAGAATCAAGTGTCTGGAACTCACATTGATTTGAGGAAAAAAGTCAATGTAAATATCAGTTCTATTGCAGTGAAACGTACTCAAGTTACTTCCAGCGGGAGATGTGACGGACTTGCATTTTCAAATTAGTATTAGTTTATCGAATTTCGAACTCATGAAAGAGCCATATCTATGCATTGGCAGCATGGCATTGCATGCTGTTTTAAAAGAACCTGTATTGAGAATGTTGCATCCATTGTGTAGATGTTGCAACTTCCAATGTACGTTGACACTTCGTTTTAGTTAGTCAATTCTAATTTGTACTTTAAAGAGTAATACAGTTCAATGTTTTTAGTTTTTTCAATTTTGTTGAATCATTTTCAGACTTATAATTTTTCTTTTTATTATTTTAGCAATGATTTATTTTATGTTCCCTTTGATTTTTTTTTAAACTTTCTTATGGCCTGTTTCTATTTTTTTTTTAAAAAAAACTCCACATGAAGCTTAAAAAACAATTATAACAGTTGATTTTTTTGTCTCTTTTGTGTCAGTAGAGGGTTATATTATACCTTACTATAAAAGTGAGAAAATTCGGGGCGAAAGTTAAAACTATGCACCCACAGTTCATGTCCTATAACTTGATCGATTGATCTGACTCAAGTAAACTTTTTTTTATTTTAATTTGATTTTTGTTAGAATCTTTTTTTCTTAATTTTTCTATTTTTATTTTATTTTTTAGTCATATCCAAAAGTTGATATACTAGGCAAAAGCATGTATCAGTAATAAGGTTATATTTGTATATTTGAGACTAGAATTCAGATCCTCCTTCATGAAGTGAAGAACAAGACGTGTCTGTTACTAATTTAGACGAAGAACCATACAACAATTTTGTAGAGCATAAAGACCTGTCTATCATTAAATGTGAAGGACAAATAAAATGTTAAAAACAGTACTTAACCTGTTAACCCAGTGATAACTTGTTAGTGCACGTTAAAATCCACCTAGGTAACTCTTGACATCAAAATTTGGCAACTTGCGGCTTTTAAAAAAAATTACTGTTGAGATAATAAAAAATAAAAGGAATAATTTCATGAGATGTGCAAGGCAAGAGCAATGAGTCAAAGGAAATCCAGAAATTGGAAATGTACAAATAGGCCAAAAAAATGGTGGATCACTCAAACACTAGAGTATAATGTATCAGTTACATGTTTGCAAGCCGAATTCCAGCACTGTTAAGAACAAAAGGAAGCAAGCTTGGTGTGATACATCAATCACCATCTTTATTGTGAGTCATATACAAAGATTGATGATGGGCTAGCTTCCTTTGATGCCAAGAAGCTAATTTTCTTCCTTTCACCTGAATCAAGCCCTTGTGATACATGCATCAATACACATAAAATGTAACGTGCCTAGGCTAGATCACTATAAGTTGTATTATTACATACACAAGGAGGAGACTCCAGAACCTGTATTATAATACACCCTAATCTTCCAATCAGCCTCAATCATTTCGAATGAGAAGAGAGGCTGAGTTTACAAGGAAGAAGAATTAATATGGGTTTTGCTACCCTTAACAACCAATTACAACTCAATTGCAACCAATCAAACTTTGCTCCTACGTACACTCCCTGCCACAAAAACAAAGTTTTAAACCAGGGACCTTCACACACAGCAGAAAAGACAACAAAATAGGTCAAAAAGGTAGAATGAACCATTTCTGAACTTCTACAATATTGTCCCCCTTTGTTCCATTTTCTTTTTCCTTTCAGATGAGATAGATAAACATTCTTCAGTCTCTAGTGAACAACCCCCAAACTTTGAGGTGGTGAAATACTAAAACATGCACTGGCTGTTAAATAGGGAACTTACTCTCAGGAGACTTCTGAACCTATTTACCCACTTCAGAGTGTCCTGGAGTACAAACAGCTATGCTTCCATTATCAGTTTATCTGGTTTAGATCAGCACTGTCTTTTCTTTTCAAGATGACTGGAAAAACCGTGAGACTTCTCTATACAGCTGTTCAGCTTCAAAGGGTTTTGAAACATATCCATCCATGCCCCACTTTAGGCATTCCTCGTGTGTAGCATGTATCACATCTGCAGTCATGGCTAAAATGGGTACATGCCAGTTTGTAATATTCTCAAAGTCATCCATAGATACTTCTCTGTTCACACTATCTTCCATCTCCCTAACTCGCTTTGTAGCTTCAAATCTGTTGGAAAAGAATTGTTATTAGCAAAATCGTAACACAATGATAATTCTTGATTTAGAAATAAAAAGTAGATAAGTAAATTCTTCAAATAATTTTTTAATTAGAATTGTCAAATGAATTGACTCCACGTATGGGCTCATAGCTGGTTCCAAAGGCTGGATAGTCCCTTGACAATCAACATAAAACTTTGAAAGCCCAAACGTGGATCACTAGCGATGGATTGTGTGCCAATGCTAAGTCGTTACCCGAAAATAGCCCAAATGTTTATCACTAAATGCATACTTTTTGCGAATGATATAACTTAAAATCAGGGAATCAAGGGAAAAAGTTAACTATAAAGTTTAGTTTTGGAGACAAACACTAGATTCAGTCGGAGTAAGACAATATATGCATTGCAATTTTAGTAAGAAATAAGATATAGAATGAGTATGTGAAGATGGATGTGTGACTACACAAAAAAGTACAAGATATAGAATGATTGTATACTAGGAGATACTGGTATACTGGTATAACACCTATCAAGATGACAAAAAATCGACTAAGATGGCTTGGACACATGTAAAAAAGGTCATTAGAGGCACAATGACAAGAGTACATTGCATGGTTTTTAGCCTTGTGAAAAGGATAGGAGACCAAAAAGGACATTAAAGGAAATTATTAAAAGAGATTTTATGGTAAATAACATCCCTTAGAATTTGGTTTTTAACAAAGCTCAATGGCATCATTTGATCCATGTATTCAACCTCACTTCATGAGACAAGGCCATTGTTGTTGTAGAATTGTCAAATGAATCATATTTATAGTATTGCTGTAGCAAGTTAGACTCCAAACACCTTGTGTGCTTAATATACATTAGTTTTTTTCACAAATCTTTGCAGTGCAAAAAGTTTTCCTTTGATGTAAACTGTTCAGTAAAATATTTTCAATTATTCGGTTAGATCAATAAAAGAACTAAAAACTCTTTTCTATGTTTGTAGAAATTCCAAATATTACTCCAAAATGATAAATTATCAGATTCTGAAAGAAAGTACTCCAGGTGCATACATACCCATCCATTTCTGGCATTTGAATATCCATGAAACAGGCATCAAACTGATGGGGTGGCTTCAAGGAAGAGATGGCATCTTTACCACTACTAACACAAACCACATCTGCTCCATACTTTTTCAATGCACCAGCTGCTACTGCACGGTTCACACTATTGTCATCTACAATTAGAATTTTCCTGCCACGAAGAAGATGGCGAAGAGACAAACTTTGGAGCTCTCTATGAGGAGCTCCCTTATTTTGGACACCCATGGCTCGTTGTAGTGAGGCAGCAAGCATACTCGCTCTCAGAGGTTTGGTGATGACAATAGGATTATGAACACCCAAGTTTACACTAGCTTTAAAAGAACTACTAGAATTAACAAGAATGAACAGCTTTGGAGGAACCCCCTGATCAATTCTCCTTGTGTTATTGACAAAATGAGATGACAAGCCTAAATCTCTATCCCAAACCTCCTGCTCAATCAAAACCATATTAATAATTATATTCCCATTGCTTATGGTTGACAAACCTTGTTTTAAATCTGAAACCATCTCAACATGAATGCCAAGCCGTTGGATGTGATATCTAGACACTTTTGCTCTAACAGATCTTGGGTCAATAATTAATGCAGTCATCCCTTCGAATTCTGAAGATGCAGACTGAGGTTGGTTGTTGATTTGCTGAACTTTACACTCATTTGAACTGCAGTGTCCATTGGTGAATACAGCTGTAAAAGTGAATGTGGATCCAGTCTTGGGTATACTCACAAATCCAATTTCCCCATTCATGAGGCCAACCAAACACTTACTAATGCTTAGGCCAATTCCTGTTCCTCCATGCTTTCGGGAGATGGATGGACCTACCTGCATGAATGGGGTGTAGATGAGTGGCTGAGATTCAAGAGGAATACCTTCACCTGTATCCTCAACAGATACAATCAAATTGACAAGATCACTGGAGGGGGATGAGAAGGAACCAAGAGGTCCCTCTTGACTGAAAGCCTTGAATCCTTCCCAGCTCCGGCGACTATCAGCAACAGGGGAACCACTCAAGGTATTTTCTGAGTTGGATTCTTTGTCAACCTCTATTGAACGGACAACCTCCTCAACAAGATGGATTGTGACAAAAATATGTCCTTTGTCCGTGAACTGCCAAACAATTACAAAATCAGTTTTAATAATATTTTCAAGAAATACACATCAATTTTGCTCTACTAGTAGTCATATGCTTGGCTAGAACAGTAAATAGAATTTTTTTTTCATGAGACTATGATGACCGTAGCATGCCTATAAGGCAAGGATGTAGGACAAGGGAACATCTCCAAGTAACTTATATGAAGGATATCAGACTAAATAACTTGAATTATACACAATGTTCTTCTCTCTACCATAAACTTACCTTAATTGAGTTACCCATGAGATTGGTAATTATTTGTCGAAATCTTCCAGGATCACCTATTAGTAGTTCTGGAACATGATCTGACACATAAACTGCCAACTGCAGTTCCCAAAAAAATATTATGAAGAGCCATTAACTATAGTTAGACTATGCACATTTTGAAAATTCCATCATGATAAAAAGGCAACAGTAGACGAGAGATATATTACCTCTACTCCTTTTCCTTGAGACTTCTCAGAAAATAGTGACAATACATCATCCAAAATTGCCCGTATGTCGAAGAGCACAGCCTCAAGCTCTAGCTTACCAAATTCAATCTTAGCCTGATCCAAAACCTCGTTTATAAGTGACACCAGAGCTTTTCCACTTTCCTGTGCTGTCCTGACATATTCCTGTTGGGTGACATCTAGATCTGTGTCCATAAGCATATGCAACATCCCTGAAAATCCAATTTAGAGCAGGGTCATGGCTGAAGAAGCTCTTCTTTTTTGTGGAATGTATATAGTTAAAAATTAAAAATTGGATAATCGACTAAACCATAGACAGAAGACAACTCACCTAAAACACCGTTCATTGGTGTTCTGATTTCATGGGAAACAGTAGCAAGAAACTGTGGTTACAATTGATAAAAGCCACATGATCAGTGTGAGTTAAGCCAAAACAAGTTCAAAAAAAAAATAAATAAATAAAGTTACATACCTGGGATTTTGCAACATCAGCCGCCTCAGCTTGTTTTTTAAGTTCCATCTCCTTACGATAATCATCTTCTACTTCGGCAATTCGATTCACAGTGGCATGGAAAATATGTCCAACAAGGAGTGCAATAACAAGGATACCAATTGAAGTAGTTATTGCCACCCATGGCCATGGTGGCTTCTGCTTGAACCTGCATTAGCATCAAGCTTAATTTTCATGAATAGTTCAAGTCTTTTGACAATTTTGAACATTATAATTGAAATATATTAAAATAAAAATACTTAGATTCAATGACCCTAAAAAATATGACAACTCCAGATAAAAGAACTCTACACTAGGTATTGCTAGCAGCAAAACCACTAGATTGTGAAGTATTAAGTCATATGACATTAATACACCTTGTATTTAATATATCCTCTACCTATTTCAAGTTGGCACACTGTTATTCTTACAAACTACACAGAGCATTAAGGAGGACGGAGATATTAGACTTCTTCTGTAGCATAACTCTTACCTGCAGTGCATCTCATGCTTCCTAAAAGGGTCTCCAAAGTTAAGAGTGCTGACGTGAAAGAAAACATCCCCTGATTCATTTGAGCCATACATGGCAATTGGATGAGTGTGATTTGTAGTATCATACACATTAACAATTACACTTTGCTTGCTAGCAAGTTGCTGAAGTAATTTCTCCACTAATGACTCAACATCAAAGACTCCCCCAAGATACCTGCCCAGCAAGCAGTAGTGAAGACATAAAAATGCTACTCTCTTTAACTGTGTTCATGATTTCTTTTTCTTTTTACCATCAGTTTTATTGAATTTAAAAGTAGATTTGTAACTTCAAAACTTCTAATTATCACAGGGAAGAACCAATAATTGTTCACCCTTCTTACATTAATAGAGTTCATAATCTTCTCTCTGAAAATTTGAATGCATCAATTACTTATTTAGTAGACTAGTTACTTCAAAGCTTTAGATGACCAAAAGGGAATAAGCTAAATTATATGAATGATAAAAAATCATAAAAAAATCAAAATTTAGGCACACCCGTCAGTTGCTTGAATCCTTTCATTTGGGGTTGCATTTGATGGAAGATCTCTCTTGTAGACAGCAAATGTCAGGATAACCCCTAGCCTATTTGTTTTGAGCAGCCTGAAGGGCGCAGTTAAAACGCCTTTGCCTGATTCTCTTGCACGCAGCACATTTTCACGGTCTTCCTGTTGATGAACAAGTGAATAACTGTGACAATCATGATTCCAAATAAATTGCCATAGATTTCAGATATCAAACATGAACAACGTGACTCAATTCAGCTTTGTGATATTCACAAAATTAGAATCTATTCACGTGTACTATTCTCCATCAGGAGCAGTCCCATCAGGACAAGCAAGACAAAGGAAGAACAAGGGTACAAAATGGTAGCATAGATAGTTTTTTCTTCATATATATTCTCCCAAAACAAAATTAATGGCCACTAAAAGACCAGTCAAAAACCATACTACCAGGAATAAAGAGCTTAGAATGGATGAATTAAAATTATGATCAAGACATCAAAGTTTATTGTATAGCATTTTCACAATTTTCATAATTAACAATATATGGCTCAGACTAGCTCCACAAATAAAATTTTGCAAGTATCAGAAACCTACCTTTCCAGAAAGCACATTAACAGAAATCACATGTGCAATTGTATCCTGTGCAAAGATGACAGGAGCATATTCTTCCTGAACGGGGGATGGCTCCAATGCCTCTGGGGCATAATCATCCTTATGAACCGGGTTCTGCTCTAGAGTATCCATCCTCTTGATAGTCCAACCTTGCTGCTTTTCAAATTGTTCCCTTTCAGAATGGAGCACCCTTACAGCATACGCAACACCACTTGTAAGAGGCCTCTCAAAAGCTGTTCTTTCTGTGTACTTTGCAAAAGTTTTCTGCGAGTTTTGGAAGTTAGATTAATTTGTAGAGATGAGACTAAAGATTGAAGGATAAAAGAAAGTGGGATCTTTTCTATCCAACAAGAAGGTGGGGAAACAAGGAAATCAGGTCATGTTCCAGCAGCTCAAGTTCAGTAACCTTGTTAGCAAAACATATAATACTAAAATCCCAATAAATTTTCCACAAAAAAGGGGGGGAATAATGCTATTAGACACTAAAATTAATGACAATGAAACAACTCAGAAACCTATGTGTATAGAAATTAAGGTAACACAAACAAAGACTAAAAGCAAAAGGTGAGGAATTAGGTCCTGATTTGCAATAACAAAGTAAAGACTAGTACCTGATCGATGGCTGAGGGGCTCTTAGCATGGTGAAAGGTGGAGATCAGAATGGACATGGCTTGGATATGGTTCATACTGACGTTAAACTGATCCTGCAGCATCCTAGCCCTTTCATCACACATGCTTGCGAGAGTTTCTTTCCTCTTCTCAGTACCTTGCAAGCTCATGTAGCTGAAGATCCACAAAGATACTATGAACCAACCCACGACCCATGTCAGCAAAATCTTCCTCCACAACGCTCTCTTAACTTTCTTAGAGCCAATATACTGGTAGTACTGTTGGTGGATTTTGCAACCCTGCCCTGATATATTCTCCCACCATTTTTTGTGCCACATCTTGCCACCACCACCACCACCACCACCCATCATCTTGGTTTCCATAATTCCACTGCTAATAAACCAGTTAAGGTAAACGACAGACACAACCCAGCAACATAGCACCAAAAGTAGATGCCCCACTTTTAGAGCAAACCCAACTACATGGAGCAAACTCATCCACAACAGTAACCAACACAGGTTAAAAAGAAACAGTTCAAACAGGTTGCGGGTGTCAACTCTAACTGATTCCAGGCAGGCTTGTGTGTGTGTGAGAGAGAGAGAGAGAGAGACAGAGACCGAGACAGAGACAGAGAGAGAGGAGAGGAGAGAACCGCTGTCAAATCCACAGAATCCCCACAAGGCTAACACACACCTATTCACTAAAAGATTTGTTTTTTAGGCTTGTGATTGAAGAAAATTCGAGATTTTGATGAACAACAACAACAACAGAAACCCAATTCCTAAAAACAAGTAGGTTGAAGGGGAAGGAAAAATAAAAAAGACATCTTCAATAAAAATAATAATAAGAGATGTGACCTTGATAAGATGCTGTCTTATCCACCCCAATAGCTTAAAATTCAGAAATGCAAAATGAACACTGAAACTAGAGGCAGATAAGAAAAATTCAAATACCCTTTAAAGAATAAAAGAATCACAAGATTCTGGGTTTCTAATGCTACACAGAAATTGATACTCCTTATTATCTTGTCAGCTAGCAGCAGCTACCAACCAAGGCGCAGAACAAAAAGGAAGGGTCAAAACTAAACCTACAAAAGATTCGATTTTCACTATCACTCAGCAAAGAAAATCTACTAGCTCGCACTTCATGGCCCTAGAACCAAACAAGAACAACACAAGCACGTGAGTGTGTTCTAGAGATTTTTATTTTTTCTTAGAAGCTAGCTGCACACTGTAAAAAAAAGGTCACTTAAACATGGAGAATGAAGCTGAAAAGAGCTTTAAAGCAATGAGTTGTTGTTCATCGAGTTCAGGTAGTAGGAGAATTTGGAAAGGCAAAGATGATAAGAATAATACGGTAGCACAGCACAAATGTTTTCAAAATATTATTATAGGCCATTATCTCTTTCCAAACTATCCACTCAAAAAACAATACTTGTCAAAAGAATATAGCAATAAACATTATATATTTTAACAAGCTTATTATAAAAAATAAATTTATTATTGTATATTTTGAACACAAGTGTAATAACAATAATAATAAAATAGAGGGAGAAAAGGCATAGTTCCACTGAGCAGAAATCACAGCCTTTTTTAACTTTGGTCTGCTTTGTGTTCACATCCCTATCCGTCCATGCCAGTAGACAACTTCTTCACGCTAAGTCGTTAGCTCTGTGCGTGCGTGTGTTTGTTTAGCTGTACTTTTGTGTTGGCAAAAGTGCCCCTACATGGAACCAAAATTTCAAGAATAAGGCGTAAGCTTCTTTTGCTCACAATGGCATTTGATACCCCGTAGTACTTTATCAAAATTGCCATGGGAGGGAGGACCCAGAGTCAAAAGACGTAGGTATATAGATAGATAGAGGCACCACGCATGATTAGAACCTCTCGAGGTGTTATTTATCTTCTTCTTCTTTCCCCCTCGAATCTGTCTACTGTTTAGTTTATAGTTTTATTAGTTTAACTTTACGCTGAATTCAGACACTATACTCTGAGGACATCACTGTTTACCACTCTCCTCTGCCAATATTTATTTGATCCAACACAAGAATGGGAACATTGTGAGAGAACTTAGGTCATTTGTCACTTTACCCATTAGAACTTGTTCTCTCTTTTCTTTTTTTCTCCCCTTTCCTAATATTGTAGTGTCTTAGTTTTAACTTTTTTAGCATTGCATATGTAAGGGTATTTATTATGCTCCCAAAAATGGCTTTAACGTGTATTCAGATCCAAAAAAAAAATTAAAAATAAGGTTTCTATTATTGTCAAAATTAAAACTAAAAACCTGAGATATGTAATAGTTGAATGAAATAAGGCAGGGAATCTCCAACTACGATAATGTTATTCTATATATAAAATAAAAGTGATCTTCATAGTAACTATTTAAGAGATAGAACAATAGTTTTATAAGTGTTTTTTTTTTCACCAACAGATTTTTCTTAATTGAATGAACGGTATGTATAAATTGTAATAAATCTTCTCATATTTGTCTTTAGTTCCTGCAAATAAAAAATGACACTAAAAACAAACTCGAACAAGTTTATCATGATTTGGGTGAGTCAGCAACCAATTTGAACATGTTAGCAGCAAGTTTGAATTTTTACCATTCCAGCCATCTTGGTGAGAACACCAAAGTAATAAAGGTAGATATATAGAAGCTTAATCTACGTGTAAAATGTAATAATAAGGTACATAAAATGGAGCCATAACAAACACCTCTACCCTAGGAGGTGTGATAGTCACGTTGGGTGGGAACTTTTCTTGATGTGTTTACCTCAAAGGAGGCAGCAAGAAGGCAAAGGTTGGACAAGAAATTTGGCATGTGGGCGTAAATTGAGACGGAGTTAGGGGCAAAATGGGGAGAAGGAGAAGGGCAAAGTAGTTGGGGAGCATCACAGAATACAAAGTGGTAATTTAGATGGAAAAAGAGGGACAAGAATTGAGGATACTTTAATCAAAGAGAAAGAGGATGGTCATGAAGTAATTAGGCCATCACTACTCACTTCTTTTTGGTGTCCTCTAGAGTGAAAAGTTCTCCTTGAAAGAGATATATTGTGTGTTAGCTCACAAATTCTATGTTTTGTACCAATCACAATTGCCTTGCCCTACTCCAAATGAATGTTGTTGTAAAAATAACTAATCCCACCTCTACATTAATATTTATTAGAACATTTATTAAGAAAATAAAAACATATTAAAATATATAAAATTATATTGTTTATTATTTTTTTTATTTTTTAACTAGTATCTTGAAGCCATTGATTAACCATACTCATCATAATAATCATAAAATAACATTTCCGTCTAGTATTATGTGTCAGGCTTGTGTTAAGTTTAGATCATTCATATAAGTACTACAATATTGTTAAAATATCGTGTAATGGATGGCTGGTTAAGAACCAGATGATTCATGGCTCGCAAGTATTTCTTTTTGGAAGTTACTTTTTGCAATATCCGATCAATGAATTTAGAAATAAAGTAAATAGTAGTACTATTCAAATAGTAAATAGTATTCGTTATTATAGTTTGGTCAGTTTAATCGATAAATTAAATTATTCTATTTAATTAATTATAGATGCATATATAAATAGTTAGTTCTTCTATTTAATTTATATATAAACAATTTTAGTACCTAGCTTGTTTATTGTATCATTTAGTAAAGAGCAGTTCGAGTTCTCATATTTTGGGTGGTTTGATGACTCATTAAATGCTTATTGAAATAAATATTAAAAACAACACATCAGAGCTTAGCTTTCTCAGCATGATGTAGACAAAGGTTCAACTTCAAAACTAATTTTATATGTTAAATACTATACAAATTCCGCGTACAAAAATCAATCAATAGACATAAATAAGCTAAACAATTAAAAAAATAACTTCTATTACATATTTTGAATTTCTCTTAAAAAGTGAGATACTGAATAAATTTACTCTTGTATAAAAGCTACATAAGCTTTTTAGTTTTTAATGAAATTTGTTCTCTCTCTTAACAAAATTTGTGTATGTATTTTACAAGTGAGGAGAATGTTTGCACATTCTCAATATTTTGTTGATTATATTCAACTTGACATTATTATATAGACTAGTGAGTAAAATCAGGTTGTGTAATATATTTAGTAATGAAAATAATCTGCTTAATCTCTTTTTTATATGATTGATAGGTATAAACATCAATAATTTTGAATTGGATCAGTTTCTCCTCAACAAACATATTAATAATTCAACCTCAATGTATTTTGTCGTGTCTAAGAAAATATAATAAGTGTAAAAGAGATAGTATAAACTAACAAATATCTATTAACATGTTATCAGTGATAATAAGTTTGAATTCCTTAAACAGTTAGGTCTTCAAATCTTGTAGCCTGATTGAGATTTTAAAGAGAATACCTCATTAAAAATAATTAATCAAATTTTCTTTATAAATATTAAACATCGACAACATTAAAAGATAATTTACACTTACAGTATGTCATAGTGATAAAAAAAAACTAACAAGTATCTAATGCATTGTTCGAGTTTATAAATGCATTTAAAATGTTAAAACATGTTTATATATAATAAACAATAATCACATCTTTCTATTTATGGATGTCAAAACAGATTCAACTCAATACATCAACTACATAACTCGTCTATGGGGTTGGATTGAAATTTTCAATCCATCATCTTTTTTTTAAGTAAAATTACATTTTTATGATAATTTCTTAAATATTTATTTGATTTACTAATTTTATAACATTTATATTTTTTAAAATTATATTTGATTATGAAATTTGTTAGTTTTTTAAGATAAATATAATAATTAAATATATTTGTTTTATTTGAAAAATAAATTGGCGAGTGAACTCAACCCACAATCCGTCACAGATGAATTACGTTAAAACTTTCACCCTAATAAAACAACGGGTTCAGCCCAATTCTAACCCTTTTTTAGTTGAGTTAAGCCGTTTTACACCTGTATTTCCACTTCTCATAGTACTCAAAAATGCTTTTTACGTTAGATAAACACATAATTGAATAAAATAATGAAGGACGAAATTTGGACCGGAATTGTTATTGTTTAAATAGTTGGTAAATTTATATAGATTATTTTCTTGCTTCAGATATAATATATTTTGTAAGAAATAGCGGGTACGGAAACTATAAAACGAGTAGTTTGACCAAGTGAATTGTACATGATCATATATATATGTAGATGGATTAAAATAAAAGTACAGTCCCCGATAAAATTGTTATACCTCATATTCGTATGAGCAAATAATGAATGCAAAAAAAAAAAAAAAAAACCTGTTATAATTATAAATAATGATTGAATTATAATTTTTCTTTCTGTCAAGAAAAAATAATGAATTCAAAAGTCATATAATTACACATTGTTATACCTCATATTCGTAGGAGTATCATGTATATCGAATTTTTTAATTTCAATTAATTGTCTTAAAAGTTATATAATATATTTTTTATTAATTGATTGTATAATTTTTTACAATTAAAAAAATCTGTAAAAAAAGAAAAATAATAAAAAATAATCTCTACTAGTATTCATTCGTGGTGTTGTCCCTCAAGTAATATGAGATAAATTGTTTAATGTGTGTTTGGATGAGTGTTAAAATTGACTTTAAATGAAATTAATTTTAGTTAAAATTGATTTTGAAATAATATGATATTTAAATATTTTTATTATTATAAAATTAAGTTAGTAGTATAATTCAATGTAATTTTTTTATCCAACTAAAATTACTCAAATTGTTTCAACTTATAATTTATTTTGAATTTTTTTAACATAAAATTAAACTTGTAAAAAAAAATCATAAATCAATTTTAAATTCATAATCAATTTTCTAATATGAGATTAAACACAAAGATTGTGCAACATGATGTTGTTTTTAAACATGGGCATTCACATTTTTCCAACAGGATATTAAATATACATACATGTACACCAGTGTATGTGTCAAGTGCAATGAGACAGGTAAAAAGATTAAAAATATCACTTGATAAATAAACATAAATTAACAAACTCCTTAAGTGTCTGTTTGAATTGAGTATTTTAAAATTTCAGAGTCTAAAATTAGGAAAATTAAAATACATCAATTAAAATTCTTGTATTTTTAAAATTCTTTGTTTGAACCAACCGATTGTAAAAGCATTGAAACAAAATTAGCATATTTTTGTTACTCATATTCCATATCTCAACTTCTTCCAACCACAATTTTTCTTTAAACTGAATTCAATTTCAACGCACTTGATTCAATCTCCTCGTAACTATTCTGCTCCTTCATTGCATCTGATTTTGCCTCCACGGCTAAATTCGCGGCTTGCGAGTTCACCTGACTCCAATTTGAGGATAGCAGCTCAGCAGCTTCCGGTGTAGCCGGCTTGTCAACTTTAGCGCTCTTACCCTTTTTGAGGTTGCGAGATTTACAAGATCTGGAGTGGATTTCGTTGGATTTGGGTTTTGAAGATGAAGAGAATGGTTTTTACTAAATAAACAATGGAGTGAAATCTAATGTTGTCGATGCAGCACCACCGCCGACAACAGGATCGATCTGTGAAGAGGAAGAGCCATGTTAATCCTAGATTAGAGAAGAAAAAAGCATAGATGAGACATCAACAAACCAAAAAGAGCAACGGAACTGCAAAAGTGATGGTGAACGTGAGACTAGTGAGAGTGTGTGAGGGTCGAGCGAGAATGTGAGGAAAGGTAGTGAACGAAAATAATTTTCAAATTCTCTCCTCTTAGTCAGAAATTAGAATTCCTTCATTTTAGTTAATATTTCTGTTTAAAATTTCTTGAATTTTAAAATCTTCCAAATAAAATATCCAAACACCAAATTTTATCTTAAAGAATTTTAAATTCCTATTAAATTACTTTCCCTATTTTCAAACAGTGTGTTAATTAAATCTTGTTACAATCAAAATGGGACCTATAGAAACACACACATTAATCTGATGGAAGACACTTGGATTCTTGAACACGCGATCTTGAGCTCGACTAGTGAAAAATATCATCATTTTAATATCTGTCTATGTTTAAGAAAGTAATCTTTCACTTATGAAATGAAATGAGATAACTACTCTAAAAAATTCAAAGAAAAAGAATCAGAAAATTCAGAAAAAAGACACGCAACCTACCATGACGAATTATGAACCAGTTGGAATTATATCGTACAATGACAGTGAAGAAAATGGTAATAAAATATCATTAATTTAATAAAACATGATTAAATTAATACCTAACGAAGAATAATAACTAAAACATGCATAATCAATATCAAATAATGTAGGGTCACCTGAACAATATGCGCAATCCTTGTTTGTGCGCCATGAGAAGTGGAAGGCAACGCCTCAATGCTATGAATAGCGATTGGAATTAAACAAATTCCAAAGAAACTGTCGACTCTAAATTATAGTATACAGTATTACAGTAAGTTAATAATGTTTAACATTTCATGTATTTTGTTTAATTCTTTTGTAGAATACCTGTAAGTTAATAATGTTTTTTTTATCATTTTAATTATAAGATTTGCTTATCATAAATGTAAGCTAACCAGTAACCATGCATGGTTTGGGCACTTTTGAGGTAAAATAGACACACCACTATTTTTGCATCAAATAGCAAAAAACTTGTCCAATCACCTCTACCCACAGCAACATCCCACTAATCAAAAGTTCAAAACATAAGCATCTCCAACCAATTAACCACTTTCTATCGGGTCACCAGTTTTCCTTTTCTATTAACTTTATCAGGTGCGTACACAAGGCACCCATCTTGGTCAACTGAAGCAAACAACTTCAAGCACCTATCTTGCTTGAGGCCTTGAGCAAACAAGGGGAAATTAAAGACATTAAATAATTGAATAGAAAAAAAATATTGGTCTTGAATTTTAGTTTTATGTATATATATATATATATATATATATATATATATTTACTAGTAGAATTCAGTTTCCCATATAATGTAGATATTTTTTACTTAAACTAATTACCTTCCAGAAAAAAATACCTGTGATTTAATTTCGTAAAATAGAAAAAATATTGAGCAAAAGAAAAAAAAGAATCGCAATTCATTCAAAAGAAACGAAACATAATAATTAACTTATCCACACCTAAAGTTAACATGATTATTAGAAATATTTTTTAATTTTTAGAAAGTTTTTTTTTTTTTTTAATCTTTCAACTTACGGAACAGTCTATTAACCCACGAGCTAGGTAAGTTAGACATGAACCTTACAAAAAACTATCCTATTCTAATCCATTTAAATGTATATCAATGTGGATTGAACTAATCCATATATTCAACTAATATATAAGGATGGAGTACGGCGGCCACTAAACCAAACAAACTACATGTCAATCCCATGATGACAAAGAGGGTTACAACCATTAATATTAGCATGACACGCAACCTAGGTATGAAATTAAAGTTATTTTGTTTCCCCCTCCATCTTTATTTTTGTCACATATGTCTTGTGCGATGATAACTTTTAATATTGTAATTAATCATATCATATTAATGGTACAAATTCTAGTCTGGAACCGTGTTTAAAAAATAGTATGAAGTATTCACATTAGTGGGGCTGGATTAGTTGAATGTGGGTTTTAAACATTTTTAAAAAGGACGTGTTGATGTTTATGCTTCCAAGACCCGCAAGATGATGAGTAGGGACATGCAGGGTGCTAATTTGGAAGAGGCGAGGTGAGATCAAATTAAGTAAGAAACCCCTTCAACGTGCTTTATCTCAGAAAGGTGTCACACCAAGGTTTTGAAAACCATATGATATATCACAAAAAGTTTAAAGCATCTACAATAAAATATTATTCACATATCTCAAAATAAAAATATTATTCACATTCCGTATAAATAAAATTATATAAACTTGTATCGTCGTTTTTTTTTAATTTTACATAAAGTCGTAAATCTTCAAATTGTCTTATTTGTAATGTATTTTTATTGAAGAAATGTTTACGAAGCGTTTTCTTTTAGGCAAAATGGAACGCATAATGTTTCTGCAAGCCAGAGAAGATTCTTCGTTGCAATCATTGTTGCCCGATGCCTGTTGTAAAAGATAGTAAATAATTACATAATCCATAAAACAAAGGTATGAGTGGTGTACTGTAGATGCAATATAGTTTTATTATTGGTACTTAGTTGGTTTAGTTAGTTTTGAAAAAGTAATTACTTATTTTTTTATACTTTTTGGAGAGAGTTTAAAAAAGAAGAAAAATAATATTTTTTAATCTAAACCAAATCAAACACGTGCTTAATGTGAATGAAAGACTATAGTAGTAATTGACAAGTCAGGATTAAAACTTGTAAGTGTCAAAAGTAGAAAGCATAAACAATTAACAAGTGGTATATAAATTTATTTTTTTGGGGTCCGATGCGGGGGAGTTAAATAAATCGAACAAGTTTTTTGTTTTTTGTGCTTGTTTTTAGACTTGCTTCCATTAACAGAACTACACCGACCCGCCGAGATATTTGAAGAGCTCCAACTTTCCTTGTTGATTTTTTTTAACCACAACGCAGGTGCGATGAATTATTTTGTTAGCGATTATTTTTTATTAGAGAGTTTTGCTTGTTATTTTTAGCAAAATGTCTTCTCATACTTACGTGTTTCATTTATAACATTTAAACTTAAAATCTTATTTAAAAATCATTAAATTTATAGATAACTAATCTGAGATCATTCTAATTTAATTAGAGAGGTTGAATTCAAGTCTTGGATAGGTAATTGTTTTAAAAACTTAAAAGAAAATTTTTATCACTGATAATAGTCTTATCCAACCCGAACATGATTATTTTCAATAAAAAATACCTATAATCTAAAAAAATCTTATTTAAAAAATTTGAATCCAATTTTATTCCCACCAACATAATATTAGTACTTTCCTTCTTGAATTACTAGTATAATTTGTTATTAGATGACAAAACAAAATATTCTTTTATATTATTAATGAGTGTATATTTTTTTCCCAACATGAGGTCGTACTTTTTTAAATTTAATAATAAGCAGGATTATAAAGTTGAGTACAGTCTAGTAAGCCCAAAACTCCACAAAATGTCTTAAAATAAAAAAAATCTGGGCCTGAGATATCCCTCTAGTAAGCACTACTGTGGCCTGAATTGGTTTCATGGCATTTATTCTGAGCCTAGGAAATCCTTATTCAACGAGTATTTGAGGCCTTGTTGACCAAAATATTTCATACAAGGTTATTTTTTTTGGGGTTTAGTAGCACAGTAGTTAAGGCATTAAACTTCCCAATGATATTCTAAGATATCTTAATAAGCTTTATCCTTTGGATCACTTATGAAACTAATAATCCTAGATCGGAGCTTAATTATTTTTAAAGTTCATCATCCTTCTCCAATAATATATTCTATGAGATCGAACCTAGATTTTTTTCTTCAAATTCAAATTTATTATCAACTAAATTGTATATCATTGGATAAGGTTTTTGATTTTTGATAAAGGAGAGATTTGACATCAAAAAATATAAATGAATAAAGGAGAGAAAAAATTATGTATACCTTGATGTTCATTTTGAGGCCACGTGATATTTCATATTTGATGTATGAATGAATTAATGTTTCAATTTTACTGTGTTCTAATAAAGGGATCATAGTACAAAGTATTTTACAATTGATGAAGAATAGAAAGATTGATAATCATGTGAGATAGGTTGCCACTCAACTTGGTGACTGACATAGATCAATTTGAACATTAGGCATTTATGATCGTAGAAGATTTTTTACTAGTCCAACAAATATGTCGGTGAATGCAGAGGAGCAAGGTCGAGTTGATAAAGGGCATCTTTATGTCTGGGTTGTTCGTAGAAGAATTTCTTTGTTTTCCAGTTTAAAAGATGTAAAAAGAAAAAGGCTTAATATTACTTTTAAAAAAGAATAAATTAATATTTTAGATAATTGATGATTAAATGGGTAGCATGTGATTAATAATCAAGTTTTCTTATATATTTGTGTAAAAATATTATATAGCATACGTAAATTAAATTATGCATTTACTTCTATATTATAAATTAGTATTTTACTTTGTATATTATACAGGATAATTGTTCATTTTTATATAATTGGAAGAAAATATATTGAAAATAGTACATGGTTAAGAATATCCTAATTGTATATATCTTTCAATCTATCTTTTTTTATTTTATATTAAAATCAAAATTTGATATACATTTTTTAAAATGTAAATAATTAAAAAAAAATATACTATAATTTAAGTTATTCATTATAAATCTAAAATATAATTTATGTATTTAAATATAAAGATATTAATTTATTATACAAAATAAACATTTGTCATTTGAGTTTAATTAAAATTATGAGATGTACTATCAAGTTAGCGTGATCCTGAACATACCTAAATAAATGATGTGAAAATGTTCCACAATTTTTTTTAATCAAGTTATACAAAAATGGTTTGCTGATGCTTATCATTTTCCCTTTCTGATAGTAACAAAACACCGCTCTAAGGTAAATTACGTACGTAAACTTCTTGTGTTGATGTTAGGTGAATAAATTATTATAATTTCGTAAAAAAAAAAAATGATTAACTTAACACGCCTAATTGGAGCCATCACGAAGACTTGTTCACGGAGTCCAATAAACTTACGCCGCGTGTCCCAGTGACATGGCATTGGCCAATCGGGAAGAAGCCGTGACGCTATTATCGGGGAGCCACTAAATTAAAAAATAAATAAATACTACTAGTGAAAGGGTGAAACAACGAAAAACCGTGTTTCACTCGGATCGCGCATTCACAAATAAGGTTGAAGAGGGCCCTGCCGGAAGAAGATAAATACCGTCTTTCATTTTCCGGCGATCTCTTTTTTCTTCCATCACCGTTTTCCGGCTATCCCTAATCCTTAACAGAAATGGTAATTCATTCATTCATTCTCTAACCCCCTCTGCTTCGTTGACTTTCACACTCTCGTTTTTTATCTTTAGTTTCTCTTTCTCCGTCTTGTTTTTGTGTTGCCGTCTTTGGTTTTTATTTTTTTTATTTTATTATCCGTGATATCTGATTTTTCGTGTTTGATATTTTCGAGGATGAAATTAGAATTTGAATTCACTCAATTGCTTAAATCTCTTTGGATTTTTGCAATTGGAATCAGGATGTTGTAAAAATTAGGTCAAATACTCAAATTATTAATTGATTCATGATTATAATGTTGTTGACTTAGGGGTTTTGTTGTTGTTATAGTTATTTATACATCGAATTAATTTCTGAATTTTGTGGTTATTAATTCTGATTGTGAAATGTTTCATTAGCTTATGGATCGGATCTGGTGCCATCCAAATCCAATTGTGCCTTCCCTGTGTTATGCTATGCAACTCGTGTTGATTGGTTTTGTTTATTTGATTTTTGCAATGCTAATTGAAATTGCAATGTGGAAATTGTGGTTTTGTGTAGACGACATCAAGGCGCCTTGCGGACAGGAAGGTGGAGAAGTTTGAGAAAAACATCACCAAAAGAGGATTTGTGCCAGACACAACCACTAAAAAGGGGAAAGACTACCCTGTTGGCCCAGTGCTGCTCGGTTTCTTCGTCTTTGTTGTCATTGGATCATGTAAGAGAATCATTTCTACATCATCTTAATTATTCGTTTCTTTTGGTGGCAAAATGTTTTCTACTATTTTGTTTTCATTTTTAATTATAAAAAACGTGTGACTTCATGTGATTCACGTAACCAATCTCGTCTAGTCTAGTGAGATAAGACTTTGTTGTTGTTGTTTTAATTACAAAAGAGCCACATTGTTTTTTGTTTGTTTTCTAATTTTAAAACTTTGTAGAAGAACCAGCAAAATCAACTTTTTTATTGTTTTTTGTGTTTAAGTGTTTGATAAACAAACTTTTTGAAAATACAAAACACGGTCAGATTTTTTTGTAACTGAAAAGGAAAACATAATATAAAAGCATAATCGTTTTCTCAAACTAAATGACCGTGATGTTTGTCTCTATTCCTGTCGTGGGTTTAAACATTTGTTGTTGACTGTATATATTTTAGCATACTCCAAAAGTTGGATGCTAATAAATGTTTTGACAACTTATCAGCTTATATCATTTCAGAAGAAAATAAGTAAGCAGCCAATTATTATATTGCTTCATATGTGATATGTCTTGTATTCCATAAAATGTTGGTGGTTAACACAACATCCATACGCCTTTATAGCCAAAGCACGTGAATACCTAATTTATGGTTGAAACCCTGAATTGAAGAGTAAATATTTTCTGATGGCCTCTGCCAAAAAAAAATGTGAAAATGATTTGGATTGCAATACTCGTTGAATCTAAATGGTGGGGTCTTGCATTCATAACAAAAATACTTTTGTTTGTTTATTTATGTGTATGCATGTGTCTAAAGGATTAGAGTTATAGAGCTGGTAGGGAAGGGTATGCTTTAGTGGAATTCGATCCAGGTTAAGCAATCCCTGGAAGGAATTGGTGTCGCTTGATCTATAGGCGATATATGTGCTAAGGAGTGTGTTAGATTGTATTTACCTTTCTTCCACCATTTGCATTTTCATAGCCGGTGCTTTCTAGTTCCATTGACTTATGTGTTCTCTTTTCTTGGACAGCTCTCTTCCAGATAATCAGGACAGCAACGAGTGGAGGCATGGCTTAAATGGAGCTTTATTTTGGATTGTGTCATCATCTCTTAGCCTCCTCGTAGAAAATGCTAATACTTCTCTACATGTACTGTACTTGTACTAGACCCGGTTCCTGTTCATGTTTTGATGAACTTTTATGGATTTTTAATTAAAAATACAACTATTGTTTGTCTTGTCTTTAATTTTACCGAAGGGAATGGGGGGACCTAATTACTTACGTTGGGGTGAATATTATAGTGCTTGCAAAAAGCCAAAGCTGCCCATGGTGGGGAGTGAGACTAAAGAGGTTTTTGAACCACCAAGACTGTTTTATTAATACCTATTGTGTCATCACACAGGAGTTATCTGATTGAGTGATGGATTATAATGTGGTTCAACATTTAGAGTAAAATAAATAATATAAAATTAATTCACTTAAGAGAAGTCCATTTGAAAGGGTTTCAACTTTCAAAAGAAGATAATGTGAAATGAAAAACTCCATGATTCCTTTGAGAGCTATCTATTGGCCTGTTTGCTGACTTTGAAACGGGAGTTTCCATACAGTCTGACGCAGTTATCCCAAAGCACTAAAGATTATTTACTTTGTAATACAAACAGAATACTTGTCATCAACTCAATTTGAATTAAAAAAATTTAAACCACTTAAAGCATTATAAACTTTATGAAATGTTGCATCCCCTAATGCTAAGTTAAAGATTGAGTTTTTCATTTTTTTTCATCATAAACCACGTAAAGCATCATAAAGTCAAAATAATGTTTTTTAACTTTGCTCCATATAAGATTTGTTTATTTATATATATCGTTTTTCTTTATGATACCCTCAAAAGATAGCTTTTGTATTTTGGGGCCTGAACAAGTTGGCAACCTGAAACATTGAAAGAAATCACTCTTCTTCATCTTTTATGTTTTGACTAGCGAAACAAAGTTACTGTATCGAAATCTCTATTCAGCGATCAAACGCAAAATAAATTATCTGTATAGTGGTTGGTTCTTCGTTCCCACTGTCCGAAAATAGAGACAACAATCATAAGCCGTAAAATAATAAAGACCTTCACTTGAAGGGTACTACATTGAGTAGTTGGGGGGAGCCATCAAAATTGAAATCCCAGCTTCTTTCCCGTGTGACGCTGTAAGCAACCTGAGAAAAGCCACAGTTCGCACTTAGCAGACAGCAGTCATAACAACACAAATGTGGAAGAACACACCTTTTGAAGTCACAAATTTCAGTAGAAACATGATGCTATATATATGTAATGCAGGACTGCAAGAGCAACAAGGATTCAGCATGAGGCAGCCAAGTGACACCAGACTGCAAGGCCAGGTTGAGAACGTTTTAGGTTCTTCATATGCCTCTCCCCTGATTCACAAGGCTTCAATTCTAGTTGGTAGAGCCAACCCCAGTTTGGACCTTCCAGCTTGAAAACATGAATGATACTAGCTGGAATTAAACCTTCACAACATTCATATACAGGGAAAAGTCTTGAAAGCAAGTGATCGAGGTGCATGTTTGAGAGCATGAAAAATACATGAAGTACTACAAACCCATATCGTTTTCCATCTGCTTTGTTAACCAGCAATGAACATTATTTTTCCTACATCAGCCTCAATTACCAGCAAATTGCAAAGAACCTCATGTTTTGAGGGAAATATTCTCAGGCCATTGCTGTATTATACAAGCTAAATCAGGCCATTGCAGAGAGGCATGGATAAAATGCAGTACCATGTGCTATCCATTGCCGTTTTCTTCCATGTGGCACCAGACACCAAGGAACTTTCACCCATTCCCTACTTGCTATGTTGTAAGTAACCAATCGATTCATTTGTCTTGATCTCAAGGATAACATGAGCAAGCCTTTGTTTCCCAAGCAAGTCATTCTAACGTGCTTCCCATAAAAGTCCAAGCACCAGACGTTTGGCATTCTGTCAACCTCCTTCCACAAGAAAGTCATCTTCTGCAGCTCCCATATGCATATGCATGTGGCTGCATTCTTCGTGAGCAGCCCAACAAGCAATAGCCGGCCATCGCACTCGGCCAGCATGTGGTCAGTCAGATGCAATGGCGCTGGGATTATGTACTGTGTCCAAACCCCAGTTGCCATATCATACGAAACAATCCCTTTGGGATCTGAATGCATGAAGTACAGGGTGCTGTTAATAGAAACAGCGTGTGACCTAAAATTGAGTGACAGCGGCAGCTTAATATCTGAAGGCATTTTTTCTGGATGGCTCCAAGACTTTGTTAGGGAGTCATAAATTTCATATTCTCCATCACAACCCACCAATAGGATCTTGTAACCAGCACCAGTTGAGTTCCCATTTACTGTCATTCCTACAGCATCACGAGCCCAAACCCTAACTGACCGAGCTGGTAACTCCTTTAAGGATTGAATCAATGGGTTACAAACATAGAAATTTTGATGATAAATGTCAAGAAAGCAAACTAGACCCCCTGCAGAAGCCACTGGTAAAACTATCAACTCTGCGGGCAGTGTTGATATAGTGGGATGGTACCACTTCTTCATAGAAGGGTCATACATGGCTCCAGAATTTGCATGTTCATGAGTTACAGTGTAAAACCATGGGTTTGCTTGTTTGACTTGAGCACAATGCAGAGAAAAACTTTGAGAAGACAGCAAGGAATTCCATCGCTGGCATACAGAGCGGAAGCGGAAAAATGTGGCAATGGGAAGTCGTGCAATCACAGGCTCAAATAGATCCTCAGGCAAATTTTTCCAAATTTGTTGTTCCATAGCTTCATCCCTGGAGGACCTTCCAGATGATTTTCCACAGCTCCTATCTCTTCGAGACTTCTTAGATGGATGCTTTAGAGGTTCCATCATCCTGGAACTTCCAGACTTTCCAGCTGCCATTACAAGGCCACAGAAGTCATCTACGGAGTAATCATCAATGTCAAAGAAGGAGAATCTGCGAAAAGGATGTTCAAATATATTCATATACTTCATTTAATTTATTAGTACTGTAGTAGAACAAAGATGCATAAAAGACCAGCACAATTCATTGGAAAAAAGCTCAAAATCAGACCATAAAATTAATGCAAAGATTGATATTTTATTCCAAAATAAGACTGACCCTACTGCATATTTCAAGGATCAAGAGGATATCCAGTTATATCATCAAATTGAATGCATCAGCAATCCAAGGTGCTAAGTTGATGAGAAAGCTTTTCCTTTGTATAACACTAGGACAAAGACAAAATGCACAAAATCCAGACCATATGTTGTTTATCCAATAATGGTAGTCACACAGTTAGAACAGACACTTAAAGCATAAATGTTCAAATATGAATATATAAGATGAGATAGTAAAACCAACAATTTAGGGTGTGTTTGGGAGTGAGGTTTTGGAGGGAAAAGGAAGGATGGGCAAATTTTTTAAAAAAAATTAAGAGAGTTATATAAAATGTATAAAAATAAATCAAAGATCAGGACATAAAATTTATGTTAATTTGTTATTTAATTTCATTTATTTTCAAAAACTATCCAATAAGAGAATATTTTATAAGAAATGAAAATTTTGCTTTCCTTCCCTTTCCCTCCAAAACCCAACTCACAATCATACCCATAGAAGTTAGGGATTTTTAGTAGCCAGTTAATGAGGAAATAATAAATGGGCATGTCAGACTGTGATCTTTGCAAGGATTGCTTCTAGCCAAGTTTGACAATTTGATGTTAAGCACATTAAAGCACTGTTCCCATCTCCTTGTCGTGCAAAAGAAAACGGATTTTATACATAAGGACCAAGGTGATCCATCCCTTCTTAACAAGCATTCTTCAGAAAGCTTATAATCAAGTATTATCAATATTTTACACTGTGATTAACATACAGGCATGCACACCCTGACAGCTTTGAGAGTGGACCTAGTGATGATAACTTGCCGATGTTGTTAAAGCAAAGAAATTGCCTCTAACCTTAATAGAAAATGGTTGTATTGTTCTTACTTGTGTTTCTCTACATGTTTCTAAATCATCATATTTTTTTAATCTGTGTCTGAATCAAATCCACCTCTCTTTTTTTATGCCAAAATTTGATGTAAACCTACTCAAACTACCCTGAGAACAATGAGACTTCCCAAGTTCAGAACACACGCAACAATGTGCAAAAACCATCAAATTGTACCAGTTAACTTTCTCTATGACAAAAAGAACAAAATGAAGCACATGGGAAACCAAGGGCCAAGTCATCTTCGTAAGTTTCACAATTTATGCTCTAATTACAGATAATTAATCATGTAACAACACACACAAAACAAGACAACCAACAGAAAATCTAACATCTAGGTTATGCTTTCAGGAAGCATGTGGTTAATGATTGCACGTTTCAGAGCAGAAACAAACTAACTAACCAACCAACCAACTCCGTTAACAAAAATAGGATCAACCTTGTTATGGTTTATGAACGAAGGAGGTTCACAAAAACATAAAAGAAAACAAAAAGTAAAGTGTTGAGAAAAAGACAGCATCCTGAGTCCAAACAAAACAGGTGGAGAGAAAAAAAAAACATTTTTTAGGAAAAAAAATGCATTGGAAGTAAATCTAGGAGAAAGGAGGGGGACCTGGGGAGTTGATGAGAGACTGGAGGGTGAAGGGTAAAAGGAGGAGAAAGAGAGTGAGAGAAATGGTGAAGGTGAAGGTGAGTGATGAGCATGGCAAGCCCTTCTTCTTCTTCCATGCCCCCAACCCAACTCAATTCTCCTTTGTGTAAAAACCTCTCTCTCTCTCTCTCCTTGTTACCCGCTCTTCATTTTCCACGTTGCCTACCACACAGGACGGAGTTTTACTCACCCACCCGTGCCCCACTGTTTTTTTTTTTAACCATTGATATGAAATATTCATCACTTTGTCAATATGTCATGAAATCTGATTAATTGTTCACCTTTAATAAAAAAAAATTCCTTCTAACTACTTTTTTCCCATTTATAGCTCAAATCTGCTTTTAAAAAAATTAAATCTGGTAGCATTTCCACCAATGATTTGTTTTCCTTGCACCACTTTAACTACATTTTGGTTACAAATTACATATTGGTAAAAAGTAAAAAAAAAAAAATTTACCATTTATTCTTTTGAAGGGTTTTTTTTACATTTATACGTATAAAGTATAAGTACAAATCTCTTATGTATTGTTTAATTTATCTATGTTATTTAATGTGAGATTTATTTATTTATTTATACACTTGACACTCTTAAAAAATGCACACTATTTTTTTATGCGGGTCGAGGATCAAGTACACACTATTTTTTAGAGTTTAATTATTATATACGCTCAATATAAAATTTCTTCTTTTATCAACCAATGATGATTTATAATACGTGTGACTTTTAAAATGATTCGAACGAAATTTAAACTTTTTAAAAAACGTTGATATTTTATAATTAGTTGATGGTGTAAAGAATTTTTACTTTCTTGATATATCAATTAAATCATTTTGTAACCTCTTCATTAAAACGTCGCATTAATTACTGCTTACCAACAGCCATAAATTTTACATTGGCATTGCAAAAGGGAGTGAGAAGCGTGAGACATGATAATGCAATGTGTTATGTGTCCTTGAGAGTTTCTTGCACGCACACGGGATGATTAGTCTGAATGTGAATGATGATTTTGTTAGGTTTACGAAAAAGGCCCTCCAAAACTAATCGATGCCATTTTCCACTCATTTCTCATAAGTGGCATGCAATGAGTAACATTGTGGCAACGAGTTGTTGTAATTATGGTTTCCCAGCTTTCACTCGTTTCTTTAATAGCTATTCATCCCACTTTAATTTTGGAAAAATAATTGATTTTCAGATGATACCAAAATCCTACTATTAGTGTGATCTCTTTGATTTCTTGGTTAAAAAAACCTCTATAGAGGGAGAAGATGGACTTACGGTTAGAGAATTTTAAATGGGGGTAATAAACCTGTGTTTTATGTTGTGAAAAATATGATGATTATCACTTTTGTTGTTTGCTTATATTTGACACTAATTTTACTGTCGAATAAAAAATAAATGTAACAAAAATGAATTGAATTTTTTTATCAGCCCATCATTTTTAATGAATTGAGTTACATGTATTTACTTGAAGCTCACCTAGCATGACATGTGGATTGTGACATGTTAGGGTAGGGGTAGGACGCACAAGGTGGTAGGTTGACACGTTAACATCAAGTAGTTTTTCTTAATATTTTTTCCTTATTTATGAAGTTTTCCAAAAGTTTCAATAGAAACCTAATTTTCCTTATTTTTCATTGTTTTTTTTTACTAATCACAAGTATTATTCTAATTTCAAGTCAGTTGATATCGTTTGAGTCAACGGATATTATCTATTTTGGTGTTTGATGATATTATCATACTTTTATCTTTTTTTAAATTTACTTTGGTGGATTGGATAAGAAAAATATTATAAAACGATCTAGTTCTTCTCTAGATTATATTGAAAGATCCCAGATATCGTATGTGTCTCTCTCTCCTAATGGATTCCTCCCGTAAATGATGAGGATATTTTTCTGTTATAAAACATCTTCTCAGCTTGGATTCAATCATGGATACTATAAAATATAAATCCTGAGCATGGTTGGAAGCTAGAATTTCTGCATATCAGTACTACTTTTTCCGAATGGTACTCTAATCCACTAGCTTGTTTGCAATGTTTACAATTATGACCACTTAATAATCTAGTGGTATGTGATGTTTCGTGTGATGCTTTTTGGTGGGATATACATGTTATTGAGTAATTGCGCAAAGACATTTTAGTCCCAGGTATGGGCAAAGGAGAAGGGAACGGTAATGTCAAAATTGTGGGAATAGATGTAATGAGGGACTTTTTATGCAGGAAAATATAACGGGGCTTTATTTGTAATAGTTATACAACATGTAATGATCTTTCATATTTGTGGTACCCTGTTAATAATATATATTTTTTGGCCGACAAAAAAGTTATATTTAATCAATGAATCCTAAATAATGTGAGATTTTTGTATGTTCCTCTCAATTGAGGCTAAGGATAAAAGTAACTTAAATTTTCATTTTAACATTAGTGTTTCGACCTTAAGTTCGTTGATGTTATTAAGAGTTATTATATTTGAGTTATTATCTATTTTGATGTCAAATAACTTCATCAATGATTTTGTTCTTATTAGAGGATATCTTAGTATGATTGAGCAAAAATAGTATTTATAAATTATCTTTAATCTTATAAGTGAAGATTAAAATTTCAAACAGAGATATCAATCATGGATTATTTTCATTTATAAATACACTAACAACTTATTAAGTTACTTTCACTTTCCTCAAAAATACATATATGACATTAATACATTCATCTTAAGAAAAAATCATATCAAACCAAAGTAGTTAAATACTAAAAAAATCTAAAGCTTCTTTTACCTTGTTAGGTTTCAAAGCTTGGGTTTTTTCCTAAGAAGAGAAAAGGGAAGGAAGACATTTAAGTCCAAGGGAGGAATTTTCATCTATTCCACCAATCCTTTAACACCATATGATTCCTTTTTAAGCAAATTTCATATCAAACCAAGAGTAATCAAATACAAAAAAGCTAAAGCTTTCATTACCTTGTTAGGTTTCAAGGTTGGATTTTTCTAAGGAACAAAAGAAAAAGAAGACATTTGAGTTCAAAAGAAAAGTAAGATTTATAAGACTAATTTGGTGATTAAAGGAAGGAAGAAAATAAAAAAGACCATGAATTCGAATATCTTTCATTATTAAAAACTAACAATTAACATTTGTTAATAAAATAAACAAGAAATCATTTTCCAAACAAAATCCCAATTAGATTTTTGAACAATGAATTTTCCATAAGGATGGATAATGAAATGATAAGAGGAGAAGATGAAGAAAATCTTCCTCAATGAAAACGAGTGAGATTGAAAGAAAAATAAAATAATTATTCATTTTTTTTATGTGATGAAAGATTTTAAGAGAATTTGAAATTTCTTAAAAATCATTTTAATAATAATTATTTTTCCAACTCCTCTTAGAGTACAAAATATAAGATCCAACATAAAATAATCCATAACATATAAACAACAAAAAAAACGTATATGTTTACATTTTATTTTTCAAAAGATGAACTTAAATTTATTTTTTCTTGCAATTCAAATCAAAACACTTAGTCACATATAAAGAAAATATCACGATGCTACATAGGAGAAAATAAAAATAAAATACTTGAATCACAATACATTAATTTTATTGAATAATGTATGAAAAATTAAACTTTGAAAATTAAATTTAAATTGAAAGTAATTAAGATGAGAATAATCTTATCTTTTAAAAAAAAATCCTAATCACCTCTTTTTTAAGGGCTCTCTTGATCATCTTAAATTTTATTATTTTTTTAAATTTTTTATTTTTTATTTTAATCACCTGTATCTTTTAATTTTTTTATCTGTATCTTTAAATTGAATTTAATATCTATAATAGGAATTATGAATGATTAAATATAATTTATATATTTAAAAATATATCTTTTTATAAATTTTATTTATACATTAAAAATATTTATTTATTATTAATTTTAGGTTTTTTAGTTCTTGTAATTTTTTAAAAAAATTTACCCTTGTAAAATTATTTTTTTAATTTTAAATTTTTTCGAATTTTATTTGCTTTAATTTTTTTTATAAAACTTTAAATAACGCTTTATTTCATCGTCTAAAATATTATCCAAAGTATTTTAAGATTGAAAGATAAAAAAAATATGATTTACAGGAATTAAAAAAAAATCTTATAAGAAAAAAAATAAAATTATTAGATTGTAAGGACAAAAAAAATATTTAAAACCTTAATCTTATAAAAGTAAACATTAAAATAATAGTAAAAAAAAACCTTATTTGAAACACTAGTTAAGCCCTACGACGGCATCGACCAACATTAACCCCTAAAACCCCATTCGGTGGTGGCTCAAGCCAGACAGCGTGCGTCTCTGCGACTAATAGCTACAGCAGGTATGTCTTCTGCGCCAATGGTTACTCTGTTCTTCACTTTTTGGCCTGTTTCTGGCACACACAAGTTTAGCTTCGTTTATTTAGTGATAGTCAATAGTAGAACACCTTATGAACTATGATTTGGACTCGTTATGCTGGTTTTTAGAATTTGACCTAACAAGTTGTTATGCGATTCCTTTATAATCCATTGACTTATTCATCTTCCCTCAGTTTTCCCAACTCCGAACTTATCGAAGAAGATGACTCGCGGCATAAAACACCGTCAGAAAGCCAAGAGCAAGAAGAAGGTTCAACCTCGTACCCTTTTCAATGTTTTCTATTATAATAACCTCACTTCATTATGGTTTTTTGTTGGCACCTCTCTTTTTTTTTTTTTTATAAAATTTTGTTTAAATTTATGGGCCAAAAAAAATTCAGGTCTCGAAGAAAGAGAGTGGGTCTTCTTCATCTTTGGCGCCAGAAATTCCCGCGAAGGTGTGGCAACCGGGTGTGGATAAGTTGGAGGAAGGTGAAGAGCTTCAGTGTGATCCTTCTGCTTACAATTCTCTTCATGCCTTTCACATTGGATGGCCATGTTTGAGGTATTTTCATTCATGGCCTTTTTTTGTTCTTGTCATTTGTTTTCTGTTTTTCTATTTGGCTCCACAGAAAGAGGAAAGAGAACAAAACTTTGAGCTTTTTTTATAGACAAACCTGTTTGTTTTTGCTGGTATTGTTATTATTAATAATGATAGGATCATATGTTGCTATGTGAACTTCCTTTGGCATTGGCATTTTTATTGGGAACTTGCTTTATTTCTGCGTAGTATCAGTAATCTTCAAGTTATTATAAATACATTTTGGGGCTTTTGACAGCTTTGATATTTTACGTGACTCTTTGGGCTTGGTTCGAAAAGAATTTCCCCACACTGTATATTTCATGGCAGGGACTCAGGTCAGTGTTGTTTCATATATATATATATATATATATATATATATATATATATTTATGTTTTTTTTTAGGATGTTTCATTAATCAAATCGGAGGTGGTTCGTGGTTTCATGAGAAATGATAATGAATATTAGGCTTTGTAGACAAATATTCACTAGAGAAATTTCCCTTTAAAGGGATTTTGAGTCTTGAATACAGTTCTTTCCTTTTTTATTTATTATAACCGGTAATTATCTCAAGAAAAGTTAACTCCTAGCAGCTCATAGTTATGTTGTCCACTTGCTTTGCTTCCTTTGTTTTTCTCCATTCTACTTCTTTTGATCAACAAAGTCATGTTATGACAATGCATGTGCATGTGCCACAGGCAGAGAAACCTTCTTGGAATTCTATTGGAATTTTTAAAGTATCAAATATTACTGGAAAGAGACGTGAGCCGGTGCCTAAACTTGGAACTGATGACACTGAAATGGATGGTGAGGATAGTGACAGTGACGATGATAGTGAGGATGAAGAAGGTGGTGCTCAGGGTCCCAGTTTGCAGGCAACTTCCTCTTCATTTGAGTTTTTATTGTTTCATTTCTTGACTGCTTCAAATCCGATGGTACTAACATTTTGATTCTTTTCGCATCTACAGTTGCGGAAGGTTGCTCACCAAGGATGTGTCAACCGTATACGCTCTATGCCACAAAATCCCCATATATGTGCAGCTTGGGCCGATACCGGTCATGTACAGGTCAGACTTTTCAACCATGTGATTTAGTTTTCTAATTTGACAAAAAAAGACAAAAATCTATTTATTTTTACTAGGATTGGGAGGTTATGATTTTATATAACAAAAAAAGACAAAAATCTATTTATTTTGACTGTATGTGACTTGAGGTTAGCGGATGACAGAATCTGTAAGATCAAACTGTCCATAAAATGGGGTGGAAAATATTTAAATACACAATTGTGGTGGCAAGCTTTTACTGCATTGGTTATTATTATGCTCTTACACATTGCAGACTTTAAATTTGAAACAAATGGATTTGTAAAACTATGGCTTGACTTCATAAATTTTTTATTTTTTTTCAAATAAGGTTAAGTTTGTTTAGTGTTTGTTGAATAAATTAATTAAGACTGCCGGCCTCTTTCTTTGGCTCTGTAACAGTTTGGACTACAATACTTCTGATAAAACTTCAAATGAGTAACTATTAGGATTAGGTATGATAAATTGTAGCTCAGGTATAGTTTACTCTTAGATACAGATGTGGTTACCCGGTTCTAAGCATTGTAACATTTAAATTTCTTAAATTCTTAAATTATTAGCAGCGGTTAAGGTTAAACAATGTGGAGTGTATTTTTCTCCATCTTCTATTTCAATCAAAGTTAAATACTGTTTTAAGCCATGCCTTCTATTTAGTATACAGTCTGATACTTGAGAATCAATTTGTAGGTCTGGGACCTCAACTCTCACCTCAATGCTCTAGCTGAGAGTGAAACAGAAGGTGTCCAAGGAGTTGCTGCAGTTTTTAATCAGGACCCATTGTATAAATTTAAACACAAAGATGAAGGTTATGCTATAGACTGGAGTCCTCTTGTTCCTGGAAGGCTTGCATCTGGTAATCTTTAGTTATATCTTTTTCAGTTTAGCTATGTCTTCCCCTGGCATGTGTCCGTACTTGGTGATCACAGATATATGAAGCTTGACAATGATCTTCATTTTTGAAGGGGATTGCAATAATTGCATTTATCTGTGGGAGCCTACATCTGCTGGAACATGGAACGTTGATAATGCTCCATTTACTGGACATACTGCTAGTGTTGAAGATCTGCAAGTATGTTTACTAATATGCAAAGCAATAGTTGCTCTTCTTGTAGTTTCAGTATAGTATATTTTGTTCCGTACACTCTAATATTACTAGTTTATCCTTATTTTTAAATCTAATTAGATTTTTAATGTTCAATTAATCCCTGCAGTGGAGCCCTACAGAACCTGACGTTTTTGCTTCTTGTTCCGTGGATGGAAACATTGCAATATGGGATACCCGTTTGGGGAAGTCACCAGCTGCATCTTTTAAGGCACATAATGCTGATGTGAATGTAATGTCATGGAACAGGTATTAATACATTAATTCTATGGTGTTCCATCAACTGCTATTCTAGATCTCTTCATCACTTTGTTCTTATATTATACTGAGCAGGTTGGCTAGTTGTATGTTGGCCTCTGGGAGTGATGATGGGACTATTTCTATTCGTGATCTCAGACTGCTCAAGGTACAAGTTGACTTCGTAAAGAATAAAACGATAGTAAACATGCTTCATTTATAACAGGAAGGTTACTGTGTGCATGTGATGTTCTCTCATGTCAATGGTGTTTCAAATTATGTCATATCCAGCTTCAATTTTTATTTTTTTTTCATTTTATTTTCCTGGTGTCCCAGTAGGCATACTACATCGAATTTGTAAAGCTGTCTGATATGAGTTTCTTTTTCCCTTGTTTCATTATCACATCCTTCTTTTACCATTCATGTGCAAATCAAGTGCCTATAAATCCATGCATGAAGGAACTTCTAGATGCATTATGGTGAAGAACTATTATAGTATTATTGCATTATTATGATTTAGAAAGTAACTTTCACATTGTCTGATTTTTTTCTGCTTATTAATTTACTTTTGTTATTAAAGCTGATATGACAAGTGCATTATTTTTGTGGGCAGGAAGGAGATTCTGTGGTAGCACATTTCGAATATCACAAGCACCCAATCACATCCATTGAGTGGAGTCCACATGAAGCCTCTTCATTAGCAGTTTCTTCATCTGATAATCAGCTTACGTAAGTAAAGGATATTGATAGCATTATCTGCTGAATTATTTTTTGCTTTTATACTGTTAATAGAGACTTAGTGGTAAAAGGTCTATCTTTACACTTATACATGACGCTGAACTTTATGGCATCTTCTGATCCAAATAGTGAAAAAGAATTCACATGAGTGTAAAGGACTGCTGTTATTTTATAATTAACTCTTTGCATTGCTAGTTGTAGCCTTGTTGGGTCTTTTTTTTTGTCTGATCCTTCCCCAGAACCTACATGCGCATGAGCTTCATAGCACCACTGCTCCTTTTTTCTTTGTTATTTATGTATTTGGGATTTGACAAGTTTTGTAACCTTTCTCCACAGTATATGGGACCTTTCTTTAGAAAAGGATGAGGAAGAGGAGGCTGAATTTAAAGCTAAAACCAAAGAACAAGTTAATGCCCCTGAAGATTTGCCTCCCCAACTATTGTTTATTCACCAGGTATGTCCAAATGCTCCTCCACTCTATTTATCTGAATGTTGGAATAAGACTCCCTGATTAATTGTGTTCATTCGTTTATTTTGCCTTGAATTAAAACAGGGACAAAAAGACCTGAAGGAACTACATTGGCATGCGCAGATTCCTGGAATGATTGTTTCTACCGCTGCCGATGGATTCAACATTCTTATGCCTTCAAATATTCAGAGCACACTGCCATCAGATGGTGCTGTATAAAAGGCACCCCCGCTAAGTTTTCAAGCAAACCATTTCGTGAATCTACTTGAATGTTGAAGAAAGTTTCCTACTGTAACTTTTTTCTTTTTGGTTCCTTTTGTTTTCTTCTTGGTCCGTGCTTCAAGTTTTGTGGATTATCTGGTTAGCTTGGTATTCTTCGCTTGATTTTGAATGCAATTTTCGTGTATGCCTTCTTAACTAAGTCATGCAGACCAAAAGTAAAATGGGAACAAACCTGCTAGTTTAGCCAAAAATTTATTTATGTGCTCGTCATAATTTCATTATTTCGGTAAGTTAACTAGCGCGTTTACCATTCATTGGATTTTAAATTTTAATGTCAACTTGCCCAATTCATATATTGTATAAAATCCAGGTTCGTTGAATGTTAACATTGATTAGGGGGCATTGTTGCTTTTGTCAAGTTCAAATAAAGTCACTATTCACCAATATTGTTGGGTATATTGTTATTAAGGTCATAAGTGAATAATATATTGGGTCTTGGGTATGGGATCACATGATGAGTTTAGTCTCAATATCTCGTTCGGTCATGTTTGCATATACTCAGGTCTGTTTGGTGGTTGAATAAATTATTTACTTTGTTTTCTATTAGCAAAGGTTAGTTATTAATATTATTAGTTTTGTTTTATTGTATAGGATGTTCACATTCAAATCGATTTAAAATAAAAATTAAAACCTGTTAAAAAAATTTGAAAATTAAATCAAATCCATTTTATTTTGGATTTGTTTGGATATTTTTTTTAAACCGATTGGTTTGGTTTGGATTGCTGTCTGTATTTTTGAAATTGAACTAAATTACAACATTTATTAATAATTATATTACTTTAGTGTTGTGTATAATATTTTGTTTTTTAGATGATTTTTTTAAGATGTGTTTGATTTAAAATGGATGAAAATTTGATAAATTTTTATTGTAAAAGATTTAACATTATAATAAATTTTATAGATTGTTATCAATAATTTTTATAATGTAATTTAATTTAAAAGATGAAAAAAATATATAAATTTTAATAAAATATTTTAATAAAAATTACAAAAATTAAACCGAATCGAAACATAAAATATTGGTTTAGTTTAATTTGAATTTTATTTTAAATAAAAATAAAACTGAATCATATATGTTTTATAAGTTTGATTTGAGTATTTTTTATAAATAACCGATTCCTTGAATACTCTACTATTATCTATCCTATTGGTGTGTTAGTATAATGCTGAGGGGAGCTGAATTAGGAATAAGATTGGATAATTTTTTTGGATAATTATGCTATTTAATGTGAAGTATCTATTAGAATTACTGATGATTAGTCTCGTTAAGAAGACATAATTTGATCACTTTTAGTGGAGTTTGCGTTTTTTTTATTTTATACAAAGAATATTTAATTTTTTTAATAACTTAAAAATGCGCTAGAGTAAACATTCTTTACGTTATCATCTAATTGCATAATGTAATGTATTGAAAGTTGTTTGCTTTCATAATAAATATTTTAACAAGATCATGAAATAATTTTTCATTGAATGACAGTATAAATTTTTATTAAACTCTTTTATTTAAAATATTTGACACTTATAAATGTTATAAATAAAGTTTGTTTGACGTTATAATTTATTTGTTTTGAAATCAATACTTTAATAAAATTATTTATTGGTGGAATAGTAAAACTTGTTAATTTAGTTATTTTATAATTTTGTAACTGAAAATTTTTAATTGATAGAAATAATTTTTCTCCTTAAGATTATATTATTTTAATATAATACACACTTTCATAGAAAATATTAATTAAATTTAAAATAATTATTTTTCATAAAATCACTTTTATGAAAAAAGTTAAAATGTAATTGTAAATTTATGTAAATGTTTGTATGAGATATTAATAAAATATTACTCTAATATATAGAAGAAAAAAACCCAACACCAAAAGTCTATTGCACGTAGCAATTAATATTTTACAAATGCTGTAGTATGTTATTCTAATATACTTTTAATATTAGAAAAAAGAAAATCCAGCACCAAAAGTTCATCCCATGATCCCACATAACAATAGTTATTAAATGACAAAGCTTATCAGTACGCTTTAAATAGTGCAGGAGTTGCTGGATGGTGGGAATAATTACATGGAGGAGTAGATATTGATAGATATAATAGTAGATATTTTTATGCAGAGTAAATAGATAAGTATTAGATATTAGATAGATGTAAAAATTAAACTAATGAGTGAGTGACGGACGATAAGCATAACATAAGGCAGTTCGAAATGTACAACCTAAAACAAATTAAAACACAACAGTCCTTGATTTTCAATAGTCTAGCATGTGGAAAAGAAGTCCATACAAATTAAGATAATTATTAACTAATAAAGACAACATAACAAGATGTTGCAGACGCAAATCAGTTAATTCTATATATGCTGCAACCTGCAAAGTAATTAAAATCCACCCATCCATGAGTAGGAAAACAACTACCACGGCTACTTTCATTTAAAGTGGTGCCTATCTGTTACTTCGTGAGTCATTAATTGAAGGCACCCATCACGAACCTATTGGAATCATGACGAGGAGAACAGCTATTAGGTCTGCAACGAGAACAGGTCTAAGCATGTTTCCATAAGAGCCCTTGTGGATGTCTTCTGAAACTGTTGAAGCTGAATTGGTTTTCAACGAACCATTTCTGAAGATAGCAGCGTCAGCGGAGTTTGGAGATAGACCCAGAAGCTCTGCCATCAAATCAAATGTGTCCCATTTTCATCATTTCAACAAAAATAACTTATTTTATGTTAAAAATGTAAAATTACAAAATAATATGTTTTGAAAAATTAAATTTTATATTTTTTTAGAAAAGTAGACATGTATTTTCTTTTTGGTGAATGTACAATTGATTTCTAAATTTATTTATAATATTTCTTCCGGTTAGTCAATCACATTAATAATTACAACCACAAATTTTAATGTACTACTCTTATTCATTTATTTCTGTAAATTCCTTTTCACCTATATTAAATAATACCTAATACATTTTCTATGCTTAATTTTTTTTATAAAATAATAACATTGTCGTTTACAGAGTAAATAAATAAAAAATAATCTTTCTTTTAAGATAATTATTATAAAATTTAACAAAATTGATATACACAATAGTTGATTGAATGATAATCTAAATAAGAAAATTTTATAATGTGATCAATGTAGTATTATATATAAATATATATATATATACATTATCATCCAATTATAAAATTTTATTTTATATTTGATAGTTTAATTAAATTTTACACTAATAATATTAAAACCTATACCCAAATTTATTAACACTTCGATAATTTTATTAACTTTTACAATCTGATTTAATAAAGTTAGATTTAAATATATTTTTTAAATTAAAAAATATTTGATTTTTGTGTTTGTTCCTTGATAAATTTTTATTTTGCGTTGATTTTCTAATAAAATCACATTTTTATTTTTGATCATTCAAACTTGTTTTTAATCCCTGATAAATTAGTAAATTTTGTATTTGTTCTCTCATAAATTTCTTTCATTTGTTATTATTCGAGATTAAAGCAAAATTTGCTAATTTATTAGAAGTTAAATATAAAATTCACTAATTTATCATGGACTAAAACAAAATATCAAAGATAAAAAAAAAGTATTATTTTATTATGGACTCAACGCACAAAAATTTATTAAAAAACAAATATAAAAATTGAGTATTTATTAAGAATAAAAAATATATTTAAACCATAAAATTATTATAATTTTATTTAAAATTTCTGTTGACATGGATCGACTACATGCTAATATTTTTACATTTAATGTAAAAATAGTAATTAATAATATTTTTAGGATTTTTTAATATATTGTTTTTAAGTCAAACTCAAACTTCATTTTGCAAGTGTCTTTTTTCGTTTGAAGGTCAGAGTAGGAGAATTACTATACATGTAATCTGAAACTAGCGTGATAATGGTTTCTATCGATTTCTATTGATATGCAATTAACTTTTTCAATTTATAAAAATAACAAAATTCAAATACATAATATCAGGTGAATTAGATTAATGGGTGAAATCATGGTTACTTGGATCATACAATAAATTCTCCAATAAAGTTGGACTTGCGCTAATTATTAAGTGACTCGGTTCTTTTTAAGTAAGTTAGATTTGGAGTATGAGCTAGTAGTTGGCAAGTGAATGAAGCACTCGTTAATAAGGATATGGTTAACCAGAATGCTTAGTTAAAAAATTAAAAAGAAAAAATATTTATTATAAAAATTAAATGAAATTCCAAAAAAAAAAATATGAATCACAATAAAAAAAAAACTTTTTTTAAAAAAAGTGTTTGAGTGAATATTGTAAGATTAGTGATTAACAAAGACATTATTAGCTGGTAATTATTAAAGTTAAAGAGGAGTAGTGAGTTATGGTGGGATGGACATACTAGGACAGTTGGTGGTGCTGGCATTCTTCAAGTTACAAGCAGAAGGTAGCTGAAGCAGCCTAGCCTCTTGTATGCCCATATTTTTCACCTCCGGACTACCCTTGTGAGTCTGTTGAATCGCAAAGCACAGGCACTCCGGGTCGCTCTTCTTTATCTCCGACGTCGCCTCGCAGCAGTCCTTGGTCGGAACCGCCGCCTGCCCCGTCGCGAAGTTCAGGCACGGCAGCACTTTCTGAACCAGCAGGTTGCACTTCGCCGCCAAATCCGCTCCCTCCGACTCCCCGACAGCCAACAGAAAGAGGCACAGCCACACTGACCCTACTACTACTCTCATTTTCTGCTGCTTCAACTTCATTGGTAAGTTTAGTTTTGCTTGTTTGGTTTGAGTGTTTATTATGATCGATCTCAAGAAGTGTAGTACTACGTCTCTCTATAATGAATGCTGGCACAGTTGTCGTTCTGTGAAGTGGGAAAGGTGGGTGGTCTTCTTCTCTCCATTTAATGTTCAAGATCATTTTTTTTTGTAAAATTAGAGCTACTATACTTCTACATGGTAATGGTAGTGTACCTAAATGGGTATTTGAGTTTATATAGTAGTAGCTTCTTAAATATACTACGCATAATAGAACGTTGGAAACTTGAAATGTTTGAACTATACTATCAGTGAAGAGATATAATTACTTAGGCCAGGGCCGGCCCTGCTGCCCTAGTTTGGAGCCCACGAGAAGAAGGGCCAAAAATTTAAAAGTTTATACTTTAAAAGGTAATCAGGGATTTTTATTCTCATGTAATTTATTGACAAATACATTCTTAAAAAATAAAAATATAAATTTAATTTTTAAAATTTAGTTTTTAAAAGTGTAAAAAGTACAATAAATATATCATGACGTTAATAATAGATTGTGACTAATTATTATAATTTTAAAAAATTTATAATGATTATAAAAAAATAAAATTAGGAGAGTTATATCGCACTAGTAAATCTCTGTTTCCATTATATAATATTTAAGTTTCATCAACGATTAAAATATGCATAAAATATTATCAATGGAAGTGAATTTGTATTATTTTGGTAAATTTTTCTTTTCTTCAACTACAAAAAAAATCAATCATTTAATTGTTAATTCTTGAATAAATGTTATCAACACAAAAAAAATTATTTAATTATTTTTTTGTAAATGTTTCATAATCAAATATGAATGTCCATTAGTATATGCAATGACATTGAATTATAAATTATAATAAAAGTTTGTTAATTTTTAAATTAATTTTTTTAAAAATCATACACAATTATTTTTTATTGACTCATCATTTAAAAAAATCATAACCTTAAAAAAATCATTCCAAAGGATGTGAGTGTCTTTACAAATTAAAAGTATGATTGCAATTGCAATTTTTTCTAAAAATTATTTATGGATATAATTTAACTATAATGCTTTACGATAAATATTTTTTTTACTTGAACCTTTCATCAAGCATGAGAGTATAAAAAAATTATTTAGGAGTTTATAAAGCAAGTATTCTTTTTTCTTTTAGACTCAATTTAATTTACGGTTTGTTAAAAAAAATTTGTTGCAATCATTATAAATTTTTCCAAATTATAATAATTAGCACAAATTACTATTAACGTTAGGATATATTTATCACATTTTTATACTTTTGGGGACTAAATTTTGTATTTTTATCTTTAAAAGACGCATTTGTTAGCGAAGTAAAAAGACAAAAAGTCAAAAAAATATTATGACAAATATGTCCATATGACAATTATTGATGGTCACGTGAACAATTATTTCAGTGATAAATTTGTCTCTTTGTGCCACATAGGTTAGATTATTTTATTAATAGTGACAGACAGAAATTAACGGTTAAATATATTTGTCGTACTTTTCACAACTTCAGGGACTAAATTTTGTATTTTAATATTTCGAAAACGCATTTGTCATCCAATTACACACTTAATGACAAAAATGACTATTTATCCTTTATATAATTATGTAATATTTATTAGTTAATATTTTATATCATGTTATTAGAAAATTACTCTATTGTTTTTTTTCCTGATGCCTTACTTTATAAATTCAGTAGTACTATATATACGAATTTTCAGCTAATTGTAAGTTGTAACGTATCAACACGTAATGAACCCATAATTAGAAACTTACATGGTTACTCTTTTAACAAGATATAAAGGAACTACAAACTGAAACTTAAATTATAAAGGAATTAACTAAAACTAAAGTTGGTATATATATATAACATATAAGAATAATTATTTTATGTCAAAATGAGATTGAATAATATCAACTATTAGATTAAAATGAAAGATTAAAATTAAAATATTTTAAATTCAAATTAAAAGTTCATTTAACTATTAAACCTTCATAAGATTTATCAAACATCTTAAAGATATAATCTATGATGTTCTAAAATATCTTAAATTTATCATCATCATGATTATCATCATTGTCATGATCATTTTCACTATAACTATCATGGTCACTGTCATTGCTAACGTTATAATCATTTCTATCATAATTATCATGGTCACCATCACAACCATCACCATGAATGTCACTGTCGCCACCACAACAACAATCATGTTGATGACAATGACAATGGTCATGACGATGATTACAATGATAGTCGTGACAACTATAGTGGTCATGCTAATATTTAACTTTTTATTTGGTAAATCTTATAAAAAATTTATGATTAAATAAATTTTAATTTGAATTTAAAATATTTTAATCTAAAGATTAGTTTTAATATATATATATATATATATATATATATATATATATATAAACTTTAATACGAAAAATGATATTTTGCTGATAACAAATAATAGGAATGGACTAATGTAGCTAGAGCATTTAATTTTATTTGAGTGATCAAATATAAAATTAAATTATAGTTTTAAAATTAATATATTAAATTTATCCAACAACTAGAAAATTCATAATAATTTATCACATATAAAAAAATTAAAAATGTATAATTAAACACAGGATACCATTACAAGAAAATATTCTGAATTGAAAGCTTATATAAAAATACGAGAATTTCTAACTGTCATTTTAAACCTGGGATAATTTCCATTTTTGAAGACATTAATGTCATATTTTAATTGTATTTATTACTTGTTTAAATATATTAATTAATGTTTGATTCAGTTAGTTAAAAAAAATGGTGAAGGTTAATTCACGTTAATGTTATGTCAATTTTGTTACACCAAAGATAGTCTGACAAATTTTAACCATAAAAACGGCTCTCTTCCAGCTTCTTTTTTCCCACACTAATGAGTCTATTTTCTACATCTCTTTCTGGGTTTCTTTAAGTTTTTTGTTTGCCCATTCTAATATCCCAATTTTGTAGTCTAGAGGATCCTGTAAAATCTTGGATGATTTACGCGTAACATGGATATATCTTTAAGAGCAATGTGACCATCAACATCTCAAGTTGGTGCTCCTTTTAACAGGTTGTCGCCTTTAGTCTCTGAAACATGTGTCACGTATTTTTTACTAAATTTAACAAAGACATATTAGTGGTTCAATTATTGTGATAAATGAGATTCTTTTATTGAGTATATCAGTGTAATAAATGGAACATAAATTCATAGATAATTAGTATTTTTATTAAATTCAGGAATTAAAATGAAAATAAAAATAAATACCAAATTCAAGGGTCAGACAGGGAACTTTTTTAAAACTACAATTATTCGATTTCTTTTCCTCAGAAAAATCAAATCACAACCGATCGGAATTGGAGCTGATGCGGGACGCATCTACATTATTTTTGGTCAAGCAATGGCCCGGCCAGCACATCCATCTAAATATATCATGGGTATACATTAAAGATGAATAGGTAAAATAATACTAATATTCTACCGGATATAATAATACCAACACAAGTAATATATACTAAGTATCATATATAATTTATATGTATATGTATTCGTTGACCCATACCAACAATAATTCACCAATAAATTGTTGGTCTCAATGATTTTGAATTTGATTCTCTTAATTAAAGTCTCATATTTGAGTCTTATACACATAAAAAATGTGATTAAGAGAAATTTTTTTATTAAAAGTGATAAGTCATATTTTTTAACGAGAATTAGTCATTAATAAAATTGGTGAATATATCGCACCAATATAATGATGACAAAAATAAAAATACCAACAATAGTTCTTTGGATCCATGTAAAATTTTGGTACAAATAGTATCTCTATTGAGAACACTTGTGTATGCTTAACATCTAATACATCATGTAATCAATTCTAATTCTAATAATAAAGTGTTATTATTTCTTTATCATTTTTTATACTTTTGATAAAAATAGTTGATTTGATAAGGTCCTTGATTAAAATTAAAAATTTGTTATTATAATAAAAATTATAAAAATGAAAAATAAATCTCTTATAATTTTAATCTAAATTGTTATTGATTATAAGATTATTGTGAATAGGACATCAGTAATACGAATAGATAAATATATACGTAATAGTCTTTATTAGATAAAGATTAATAAATTTTATTTATTAAATTGCATATAAAGGTGATGCATGTGTGGATGTCATTATTGAAGTGACTCAATTGACAAGTCTTGATAGTTAGTATTATCTTGATACATCAATAGAAAGTTCTCATGAAGAAATATAATAGTTTCCATTGACTTGATATTATCATAGTAATTAACAAGTTATTTATTATATTTTAATTTCATACATCTAATGCCTTAGAGCACTAGTTGAATAAATATTGGATATGATTAAATACTTGTAGAATTAATATGATTAATTAAAAAGGAATCTATCAACTATAGGTAATGAGTTTGAGCTCTATGATAAAATTAAGACCTTACTCAGGGCAACTAAATGAAAGATTTTTTTTAAGTCATTCATTGATTAAATATAATGTGTTAACTTATTAGAGTTTAACATTATTCTTCTATTAGTTATTGAGGTAAAAAATACTACTTTATGCTATCTGGAGTGATGCTAGATATTTACCTTGATTAATAAATTAATTATGATTAATTACTACATATCTAGTATTGAACCTACTAGGTCACACAAATGAGTATTTCAATCTTTACAAAAGAAAATAATTTATTTGATAATTAAATTAGAGAATTTAATTTAATCGAATAAATATTTTAATGACATATTATTATATTCTTTGCTAACACCAAGAATATAATTAGAATAAACAAAGAGTATTATTTTATAAGCGTATAAGTTGTCCATAAAATAAGAATAAGATTCTATTGTTATCTTCAGATCATGTGATTAAAATTAGTCATGTGATAATTTGAAAACTATTTTTGCCTTATGTCAAGATTTTTTTTGAGACAAAAAAGTATGAGATAATTTTTATTTTCAAATATAAAGATAAAGAGATATGAAATTATTTTAATCTCTTCTTTTTTATTTAGAAAAAGGCCTAAATCTATTTAATATTATAAACAGAAGCATCTACCTCAGAGTAAAGTGTACTATACACAAAACTGAAAAAGTTTAAGTCTACTTTTAGACTTGAAAAGTAGAAAAATGATTTATTCTTTAAAGTTTCACTCTTTAAAAATAAAAATAGTTGATAAAAGATATTGATTTTGATGTGAACACACTTAGAATCTTTGTGCTATTAAAAAAATTATATTACTTCAAGAATACGTATTTGAGTACACAAATCTATTATTTATTTGTTTATTATTATTAAATATTTTGAATGCAAAATAAATTTTAATTTTTTCATCGCAAATGTTGAAAACACTTTTATATAATTATCAATTTTTTCCATCCTAGCCCACTCAATTATCAAGAACGATTGTCCAATAATAAGTTAGTAATAATTTATATATTTAAATATTTTTTGGATATTTAAATTTGGACTTAAATTTTTTATTTCCAAAATTTGAAAGCGATTAATTTTGTACTTTTAAATTAGGTGGACAAACATAGTCACTTTTAAATTAAAAAAAAAACAAATAAAATTACACTAAAATTTAAGAATTATAAGATTGACAGATGATGGAAAAGAAATATCCAAGAAAGAAAAGGACAAGTGATGATGAATTTGAATAAATAATTGATTTTGTGATAAATTGAACTCATGATAATTTTATCTATTTATTAGTTCTAAAAATTATGATAAGTTGATCTCCACTAATCAAGGCACACATTGAGTATTTGATTTTTTGATTTGAGTGTATCAGTAATAAGTTGATGTGATGGGACCGAATACCCACAGAAAAGTATGCGAAAGGAGAGAGCGTTGAAATGGTTGTGAAGCCAGATGTCACACAGGACAGGAAGAGGTGAAATAAGGAGGGGTGTTTATTGAGATGCAAATATCTTATTCTTACTTGATTTTAAATTTGATTATAATATATCATTTATTTGAATTTGACTCAAACTTGATCATTTATGAGAAGATTGGGTCAATTGATTTATGGATATAATATATTAATTTAATATTATAAATAAAATTCTAAAATTAAAGAAATATAAAATTATAATTAAGATATAATATACCATCATCATTAATTTATAATTGTTAATAAAATTATTTTTTTAAATGATACTATACTGTTTACTCCGGTGGCTTGCATGATAGTGGTAAATACCATTAACTAGTTATAGTTTTATGCGTGTAGTAATATTAAGTCTATTGAGGTAAGTGCCAATCCAAAATCTAAACCATAAACAATATTTTAGAGCACAACGCACACATATATTATGGTTATTATTTTATTTATTTTTAATTTTTTTAAAAGATAATGGAAAATTCTAAATTTTAAAACATAACTACAAAGTAAACAGTTTAATAGGTATATATTGTTAATATAATTTTTTTATATCATCAATTATTTAAAATAATTATTTTTATGATTGAATAAAAAAGTGTATATATATATATATATATATATTGTATTCAAAATAAACATTAGAAGAATATTGAAAATTTGCCTGTATAACTAAGAAAATTTCATAGTCTTGTGATACATCATACATGGAAGGTTGGGTTGGGACCACCAAGTATGTGGAAAGACTTTTATAAGTGAACGCCTTTGCGCTTATGGAACTTTCATATTAAGATATTTCCGTTTCAGAGGCTAACATGTCACGACCAGTAGAAACAATTATATTTTTTTTATTAAAAAGAAATGAAATAAAATCAATTTTATTCAAGATTAAAAACAATTGAAAAATCTAATAAAAAATGATTTCCTTATATTAAGAAATCCAATTGAAATATGAAAGACCAAAATAAAGCAATATTTAACCCTCCACTCCACCCAAAGAAAAACGTCACAACTAAGAGTAAAGGGTATCTCAAACGGGGAAGATAACAAGGCCCACTCACCACCTACTGTGTCTAGAAAAAGATCGCCAAATAAAGCAATCTCTTATGAGTAAATTGAGTATCGTTTCGTCAGACAAAAAAGAAAGTAAATAGTGTGCTCTTTTTTCTCTTTGTAGATTGGCTTCGTCAGAGAAAACGATTCTCCCAAAAGTGTGATTGGCGAACAAAAGATGATTAATCGCGGAAGGCGGAGAATGATTCAGAAGAATCCAAAACATTACTTTATACGCAGAACACTGGAAGGAAGGACATCAGCACATGTAACAAGTGTCTAAGAAGCACAAGCCAAGAGAACAAAATCAACAAAAACTTACATGCTGGGTTTTTTCCCCCTTCTTTTTTTAGGATATAGTACTGTAGTAATCAATTAGTAAAAATCTTATTTAAAACAACATTTTAGGAAAAATATGTTTGTAGTAACTCTACTCTCATAAAATCTTATTTTTAATCTTTTTCTCATAAATAATATTAATTTCATTTTTTACATGACAAATATATTATACCGTGTGAATTCATGAAAATAACTTTAAAAAACAAACAAAATCAAAAGAAAACACAAAAAGACACTATTTATCACTCCGGACAAAAATTAATACTATTTATAAAAATTGTGAGAAAGGACTAAAATAAAGGTTAAAACAAGTTTTCTGAAAATAAATTAGATGATAAAAGAGGATAAAAAATAATATTTCAGCAAAGATGTTAAGGAAAAAGAAAGAAACAGAAGACTGGGTCATGACCACTGTAGCACCACGTGGTGCTGCGAGGATGGCGACATCCGAGAAACATTTTCTGCCATTTATGTGCACCTTCTTCCCCTCAAATTCTATCTTAAAACCCAACAAGGGGTAACGAGAGAATGAAGAGCCGATGGCTAGTGTGGCTATTGGCGATACTGGGCGTCATCGGAGCCACACTCTTCATAGCAAGCATGATCCAAACCTGGGAGAACAACTTCCTATGTTCCATAAGCAGAACCATGCAGCAGCAACAGTTCACCCACGGTCCCACATCGATGCAACTCAAGGCCATCCTCCACTACGCCACCTCGCAGGTTGTCCCTCAACAATCTCTCTCGGAGATCACCATAACCTTCGACGTGCTCCAGGCCCTCCACCGGCCCGCCAACTTCCTCGTCTTCGGGCTGGGCCGAGACTCGCTCATGTGGGCCAGCCTCAACCCGCACGGCACCACGCTGTTCCTCGAGGAGGACCCTAAGTGGTTCGGGATCGTCACCAAGGACGCGCCGAACCTCCTGGCCCACACGGTCCGTTACCGGACCCAGCTCCGAGACGCCGACAGCCTCCTCTCCTCGTACAGCTCCGAACCCGCGTGTTTTCCGGCGACCGCCACGCTCCGCGGCAACGAGCGTTGCAAGCTCGCCCTACACAACCTCCCTGACGAGGTGTATGCTAAAGAGTGGGATTTGATTATGATCGACGCGCCGAAGGGGTACTTCGCGGAGGCGCCGGGGCGCATGGCGGCGATATTCTCGGCGGCGGTGATGGCGAGGGACAGAAAAGGATCCGGTGTGACACACGTGTTTTTGCACGATGTGGATCGGAAGGTGGAGAAGGTTTACGCGGAGGAGTTTCTGTGTAGGAAGCACTTGGTCAAAAGTGTTGGGAGGCTCTGGCACTTCCAGATTCCTCCCATGGGTAATCACACGAGTGATTACACACGCTTCTGTTAGGGTTCAGGATTATTAGTCATTTTTTTTACCGGTGTAATGAAATACAGTACTGAAGAAGAACAGTGAAATGAGCATATCTTATTTTTTTTTTAATCAAGAAAAATTTAAGTGAGTCGAATGTGAAATCAGAATATGTCTCATGGTTTCTTAAAGCACTTGATAAAGTTCTTACGATCACTCACCAATAAAGAAAATTCTTTATACTGACATGAACATATCTATATCGATATGTTACAGCTTTATTTTCCTTTTTTTTTTTTTAATTTTTGTAGATAGCTTTTTTTTTTTTTAATTTATGTTGTCGGTTATGGATAAAAAAAAAATGGAGGGGGAGAATGGGATTGTTTGTGGTTGTGGTTGGTGAAATTACAGGTGGACGGTGGTGATGATTCCGTCGCATATACAACATAAATGAATGGAAGTTTAAAATTGCATTTTTTTTACTGCTTAAAATTGCATATATATAAGAGGCCAAGGCCCAAAATAAAATAACAAGGAGAATGTCAAAGTGAACTAATGTGGAAATAGCGTGGCTGAAATACGAGCCAGCAAAACAAGAGAAAGCAAAATAAATTACTAATATGTGTTTTGCTAATATAACTTGTTCAACAGTCGTATTATTTGTAATTGCAAATTGCTTTGTTTTAGTTATCATGAGTGTTACAAATATTATTCGCTACATTCTTTTAAATTATTTTTGCTTTATTTTCTATATTAATCAACAATGAATAGTTTTGATTTTTTTTTATTAAAATTAAAATATTGAAAAATGATATTAAATGAAAATATAATTTCATTATAAGCATAAAATTATATTAAAAGGTTATATTCTTTTTTATATAATATCACTTAATACAAACAATATTACATAGTTTTATATAAAAATATAGTTGACTGAGCCATTAACAGACAAAAACGAAAACATACTAAAGAAATGACACGTGCCTTTAATAATGCCGGAAAATAAATTAATGGATGTTAATTATTCTATTGCCGTTCATGTATGGGGAAAAACCACGACTAATATATATATTTTTTGGTTAATAAACCACGACTGATATTTGCATTGAAATTTCAATTCTTTAATATCAATGCAAATATCGTACCTTTATTTCAATATAATAATAACACTTTGCATCCAATTTCTTTCATTTATGTTAATTATTCTATTTACGTCATGTGCGGGAAAACCATGAGTAATATATATTGGCTTTGAAATTTCACCTCTTCAATGTCAATGCAAATGTGGTACCTTTATTTCATTATTAAAGAAGTTTGCATTCAATTTCTTTTATGGAACCATCAAAATCGTGAATAAATAAATAAACAAATTACTGTACAAGTCACCCTGAACATCTTTATTCACAAGTTTTTTTTCTTGGTTTTGTGAGAAAAGAAAAGAAAAAAAATGATAAGTAGTAAAAATAAAAATAGAGAGGACGTAAATTTATATATTCTCGTGTATTACGTTCAAGCTTATTTCTTAGAAAAGATTCGAAATTTCACACATTCAACTTCAAAAGTTTCATAGAGAATGCCAAGTCTTTGTTTCATTTTCAATTGAAACAAATAAATACAAACTCCGAAAGCAAAGCAGAAGATTTTTTTAATTAAACACTACATCACTTGACCACCAAGAAAGTCGAAATGCACTTTGAAGTTCAAACTCGTGCACTCTCGTACGTCCCATAACTAAGGGTGTGCTTGAAAATCCGTTGAAATGGCAATTGAGCAGAAGTTTTGCACTTTCAATGCATAAATAACAATGTGAGTGATGGATTGAGTTGAACATAAGTTCAGTTGGATGGAACTTTAATCCATACACTAATCAACTAACTAGGCCGTTTCACTGTCTCAAAGGGCATCTACATCCTACTCAGTAGAAAGAATTCTGAATTTCTTCTCCAATTGTTTCTTCCACTCGTTAAAAACTCCAAAACTAGACTAGTCTGCAATCAAAGCACCAATTGTGAAAAATAGATCATCCTTCAACTACATAAAAGTCATATACTACTAAAATTGCTTGCCTTTTACAATAAAAAGCAAAAAATAGTGGCTATTAGATTATCTACTATGAACAAATAAAGTTGTTACATCTTCAGGGATTTCAGAAGAAATCCATTTTGCACCATGATTACTCTGATTACAATGATATCATGGGTTAATTAACGCTTAGCCAGTAAAAAGTAGCCATGTTGGTACATAACTTGCAATCGAGGTGTTCTGTACAAAACAATTAATGTGACAGATTATAAAAAATATTTCACCCGATAGTCCCTCCTCATGGCATTATATACAGCTTGGACCTGAAAAATGCAACAACATTCCATATGAAGATGTATTCACCTGGCCTTGATCTCTCGGAGGATCAACTTACAAGAACAATTAACTTAGAATAATAGAATTAGAAAAAGGGGATGAAACAAGACAGAAAGATCTGTTCACTGGAAACAACTTGAATCGGCCCAATATTTACAGATACATATTTCCCCCCTGATGATAACTTCTGCTTCACATATCCCTGTAATAAAGATGTTAAAAATTCATGCAGATCAGATGTCAAATGGCTTTTGAAAATTGAGGCTCTACCACTAGATAAAACTATAAAAGTATAGACGTAATGCACTGATGACAGTTGAATAAAGCAATCTTCTACAACATAGCAAACTCTTAAAGGATTACATTTCCATCATGTTGTACAACCAATAGTCCACAATGAGAAACAACTGTGATTGAAAGAGAGATAAAATTCAAGCTCAGCATATATTTTATGTTATCAAATACTGGGCCGGTAATGAACTAGCAACCAGTCCACCTTGCAAGTACATGCTTATGATTGACTTCTAGTACTATACAAGTCCATAGAGTGTGTTTGTTTCACAGATTAAAAGTTCATTCCCTGGAATGTAACATGGGAATATTACATACCCATATTTGTTACAAGTTTTGAAAAATTATTCCCGGGTATTGTTGATTCCCAGAAATGTAATAACTTCATTTTTATCATAATTTTCCACACTTTTTATTCCCATGAGGAGGGATAAGAATGGGATATTCCCTTCGAAATAAGGAGAATTATTTCCTAAAATACCATTCATTTTTTTTAATGTATTTTCATTTAAATTTTTTGAATTTTAAAAGATATTACCAGGAATATAAAAATTGTAACCAGACATTTTTTTTAAAATACCCAGGAATGATATTTCCATGGTATATTTCTGGGAATAAAGATTCCGTGAAACAAACAATCCCATAGTGTTCATTAAAGTGACAGCTGAATTCGTTGAATCAAGTCCATTTTGTCCTAATTATCAGTTATAAAAAATTAACAATATATATTTTGTTTGTAGTTTAACATTGTTATAACTGATGAACTGATTAGTCAATCAACATTCACAGGAACATAGAACCACCACAGGCACAAAACTATTAAGTTTAAAAGTTGCACCAGACTTTGGCAAGGCCACAGTAGTTAGTTGTAAACATATTAATTAATTACTTATCCTGCGGTGCTGATAAAGAAAACTTATCCTATGATAGTTTAGTGTATGTATTAAGTAGTGTTAATAACGAAATGTAATGGTTTTGTGGATTGTGAAATACTTGGTTAAGATATGAAATAGTTAGAATTACCTGAAATGGCCTTCAAAACGTCGTCCTGAGGGGGATCTTCATCGTCGTGAGACGACGGCGTTTCATTCCGAGAGCAAGAAGGAGGGGGTCTTGGAGAATGTAAGCTTGTTGCATTTGTTGAGTGAGGCTATGCGATGTTTATTAGAATTGAAGTAGGATGGGTTCTATGAGAATGGTGGAACCAAACTGATTTTATGCTAACCCCCAATCCAATCAACCCTTTATGCTGTTATAAAAGGGTTTCACTTTCTCCTTCTTTCCCTCCTTTCATTTGTTCTAAAAATAAGATATAATCATAAATTTAATCTCCCTATTCATATATATATATGATATGAGATTATCAAATTTGATTCCTTATAATTTAAATTATAAAAGGACTAAAATTGAATTCTAACACAAACAACAGAGACCAAATTTATAATTTTTTCTAAAAATAAAAAGTAGAATTGAACCAGCACATTACCTCGAGAAAATAAATTTGGTTTCCATGAAATTTCTGGAAAAAAAAATGTTGCCTACTTTTAATCTTTCATTTATTTTCTAGTCCTATTAGTAATAGTTTAGGTTTTGTGATTTTAATTAGAATTATTAAGTGTGTGAATAAGAGGTATAGACATTTTGTATAATGTGGTATCTACATGTGAGTAACATGATAAGTTGTATTACGAAGCATGTGGATTAAATTACATAAAATTTGGTTATTGTTTAACCTTTTGAATCTTAAATATCTAGTTACGTCAAACTAAAGAGAAATAATTTTACATAAAAATGTTATCCGCTCGAATGAAATTGTTTTCAATACATATTACATCCTGTTTAAATTAAACAAAAATGACAAATTATATAACGTGGAAGCCTCCCAATGCCTACAAACTTGAAAGAAATCAAAATTGGGAGGCTTAACTATAATCAATATGGTTTTTCAAGTTATATTAAATAATTCAATTTGTTCGTTTTTTAAATGTTTAATTTAATTTCTAAATTTTTAAAAAATGCATCAATTATATCATCTCTGTCAAATGGAAACTAACGCATTAAGTTGACATTTTTTGCCCGTTTTAATTTACTAATGGTGGGAGTTTTTAGTTGTTATTATGTTTATTAATATTTTGAAATTTAAAATTTACACATAAGATAACTTTGCACCCAAATCTGGAAATGATCGTAGGCGTCGACGATTCTAAAGAGGAAGGGTCTGTGTTTGGAGGTGGCGATGAGGGGGAAAAAGGAGAACAAGTATGTAATGTGAGAGTTAGGAAAGATGAAGGAATAGATACATGTTCTCCTTTGAATTTGAATTGAATTTTTTCGGTTTGTTTGTTTTGTTTTGATTTCTTAGATTAAATGTCTCCCCTTTTTCAACGTCGGTATTCTTCCTTGCAATTGCCATTTGTTAGTTTACGGTGGAGTAGAGACTTGGCCAATGGCAAAGGTGTCAGGCAAGCGGGAGAGGTTGGACTCATCGAAGATGAGGCCAACGTCGGTGGTGGAGAAATTGTGTGGTCGCACCTAGATAGAGGGGTGTGTTGAAAGTCCCACATGGCAGATAGTCACAGGTTCTGTTTGAAATTGTGTGGTCACATCCTTCCTTGAAGATCACCCAATTTTGTAGGACTGAGCCAACAAGACAGTTCAAGTTTGATCGGGTTTACTACAGAGCAATGGCAGACGTTGGTAGAATTATTAAATGCTCAGAAAACAAACTCTAATGACAAGATGACAGGTGAACGTGATACCAATACATGGATAATTGACACAGGGGCTTCCAACCACGTGACTGTAAATCTAAATCGTATGCGTGAACTACAAGATATTCAAAGTTGTCCAGTTGGATTTCCTAATGGACAACATACAACAGCAACTAAAGAAGGAAGCGTGGTGCTAGATGGAAGCTTAAAACTTACTAATGTTCTGTATGTGCCTAAATTAAATTGTAATTTGATATCTGTTTCAGAGATGATGAATGAATTGAAATGTGTTGTTCAATTCACTGATAAGTTATGTGTTGTGTGGGATCGTATTTCGAGGACGCTAATTGGAGTAGGTGAACAGAGGGATGGGCTCTATTTCCTCATAGGGGTTTGAAATGTGAGAGCTTACAAAACTTATGATTTGCATTCCATGGACTTGTGGCACAAATGATTGGGACATCCTTCCTTGAAGATCACCTAGTTGATTCCTGAGGTTAGAAAACACAAAGATAGTAATGTAGTGAATAAAACATATGAAGTCTGTTTTAGAGCCAAACAAACTAAAGAGAAGTTTCCTTTGAGTGAACATAAAGTTAGTAGTGCATTTGAATTAGTTCATTGTGATTTATGGGGACCATATAAAACTCCTTCTACTTGTGGTGGTTTTTATTTTCTGACAATAGTTGATGATTATTCATGTATTGTATGGGTATACCTATTAGTTGATAAACGAGAAGCATCGACAATGCTTCACAATTTTTTTGCTCTGCTTGAGAGGCAGTTTCATAAACAAGTCAAAATATTCAGAAGTGATAATGAGACAAAATTCACATGCATGAAAAAGATATTTTTTTATCATGGAATAATTTTTCAGACATCTTGCATCGGAATACCCCAACAAAATAAGAGAGTGGAACGAAAACATAGACATTTTATGAATGTGGCTCGAACACTGCGATTTCAAGGTAATCTTCCTATTAAGTTTTGGGGGGAATGTATTTTAACTGTAATATATTTGATCAACTGACCTCCTTCCACTATTTTGAATGGAAAAACTCCATATGAGATGCTATATGGGCAACAACCTGCATATGAACATTTGAGAATATTTGACTCCTTATGTTACGCCCATAATCAAAGAAGGAATGATGATAAATTTGCAAGTAGGAGTAAGAAGTGTGTGTTTATTGGCTACCATATGGCAAGAAAGGGTGTAAGCTGTTTGACTTAAAAACAAAAAACATTTTTGTCTCTCGAGATGTTGAGACCAAGTATCATTTTTCTATTAATGTTACTACCAAAGAAGATGTTCCTCCTAAAAATTGGAGCTGTGAAGAAATTGTTAGTGATGTGACTGGTGTAGAAGAAACGGATCAAACAGGAGGTACTGAAGAAAGTGGTGATATGACAATGGATGATAGATGGATGTGTTGAAAGTCCCACGTTAAATAAAAATAATGTCGAAATAAATTATATAAATAAGGAGCAATTTTCACCTTATGGTGATTTGACGGTGCGGTGGGTGGCGAATCTTGGTGGGATTGTGCGGAGGGTGGTGGATCTTAGTTCCTAGAACTTTTAATATGATTTTTTACTTTTAAAATAATAATAATATATTAGTGACTAAAAATTATCACTATTCTTAAATGAAAATTACCAAAAATATCAATGCAACAATATTAATTTTAATTTGACATAAATTAGCTAATTTGATGCATTTTTTAAAGTCAAAGGATGAAATCGAATATTTTAATATAAGTTGAAGATTAAATGGATAATTAAGTCAAATTGAAGAGCAAAACGTCTCCCATATTACAAAACACCACATACCCATTAGACGTATCTCCCTTGCAACTCAATTTAATATGTTATAATAAATGTAAGGTTAAATTAGGTTTTTTAGTTATTTAATTTATTTTTTAAATTTAATTTGGTTTTTAATTTTTTAAATCAATTTAATTTGGTGTAAATAATAAATTAAAGGATTAAAAGATTAATTTAACCTAAATGTAATGTATAAAGTGGAGGGGATGATGGATATGATAATTGTGTTGTAAGGAGACTGTTAGTTTATAATGATAACACTGTAATTAGATTTTCATTAAATTATGGAATTTTACTCATATGCGAATATATTCTATGTAGGTTGGTTTATAATTGACAATCCGGATTTTGGGCACTTCTTATTTTTGGACAACACGTTCAGTTATTATTTTTGGACAGCACGTTCAGGTTTTTTGTTTTTTAAGGTAGTAAATAAGTAGAAATATTAATAGTTAAACATAGAAACACATATGATTACGTCAACACAAGTAATAGTTTATGTCTTTTAATCAAATTGTCTGAAATTAGATATATAATTAAAATTTGGACATCGAGCAAACAATCTCAAATTCTCAATTACGTGGCTATTAATCCAATGATTAAGATTTTTATTTTGTTTACCTATGACATTTTATTGCAAAAGCAAAATTAGTTCGCCAAATTTTATTTATATGTTGTGTCTTTGTACCTATAGAAGTGATGTATGCAAACTGACTCTCGTGGGCTCTGTCCGCGAGTTCTGTCCTTATTTTGAAAACACGGGCCGAACAATAGATTCGATCATAACGAGGAGTCATAAAAAGCTGTAATGGCCTTGAAACTTGAAAGACAATTAGGAACCAAGTTCTTGGGTGTTGCTAGGTGCACCCAGCATTATTGTTGATGCACCCAGCACTTAAGGTGAAATGATAAAAATATCCTTGATCCGTAAGTCATTTAAGTTGATCCGTAAAAGTCTTACAGATCAGCTTGATCTGTAAACTTTTTACGGATCAACTTGATCCGTAGAAGCCTTACGGATCAACTTGATCCGTAAGCTTTTTACGGATCAAGTTGATCTGTATTGTTCCGTAAAAGGCTTACGGATCAAGTTGATCCGTATCAACCTTACGGATCAATTTGATCCATACGATTTACGGACCACCCTCACACACACCCATCACAAATGTAAAAAAAGTATAGGGACAATTTTAGTATTTTAATAAAATGCTGGGTGCACCAGCAATAATGCTGGGTGCACCTAGCAACACCCCAAGTTCTTTCAGGTGTCCCCAACCAATATACCCAGCTTCCAGGAAGTTGTTATTATCCTCACACTTCGTAATTTTTATATTCATATTAATTATGAATTAATTGTTTCATGCGCTGGATGATAAATAATTTTTTTATAGATATAATATATTTTTTTTCTAACTTTTACAATACAAATATCAAATTAAATTCGTACTTAAGCACTAAGGAGATGTACACTTTGCACATCTTATGTCTGCACCTAAAATAATTAACTAAATTATTGAATACATAAGGTGAATTTGGTATACACTACCTTAAAATTATTTAATATCATTTTTTTCCATACATATATTTTTTTAGAAGGTAATCTCACTAAATACATGATCCAATATCAAATACTACTTTATCTTAATCTTCTAGTTCAGCCGAAGAAAAAAAAGATTTTTTTGACTAATTCAAAATTTAATTGAAAAATAAATAAAGTATGATAATAAATTATTTTTATCAAGTATTAAATGCAGGTACTAGACAAACAATTCAACTTAATTTCAATATATTATTTATGTTTAATCACTTGATTAATATATTTATATATATATATATATATAACATGAGTTCAAAGCTTAATTCATGAAGAAATTAGTTCTTTTTCCAATTCTCATCGGTAATCAATTAACACGAAATTAACTTAAATTGCTACGAGAAAAAAGAAGATAAGTTCATGTTAATAACAATTTAAGAAGCACTAACTTGAAAACTCTGCACTAAAAATGTCACATTTACTAACACCCTATCGATTAATTCTGTTAAGAGTATAACTGTTGCAGTATAGTTTCCAACAAAGGCTATATCACCGATTGGAGTTAATTTTTATTCAATAATGGAATAAAATCTTATATTATCAACTAATTAATTTTTTTAAATATGATTTATAAAAAAATTGTACAAAAATCAACCATCTTACTGGTTATAACAGTTTTATGCTTTTACGACGAATCTAATTAAATCTAATTATTGTGAGTTTACATTAATAACAAAATGTATTATATAAATAATATAATGTAAAAATATACTGATTGTATAGTAATAAAACTATTAATTATTGTAAATTTTTATATTAACAGGCAGAAGTCTAACCACAAATTTTTACCGTCTGAAAAAAAAGCCACCGATCGTGAATACGTCCTATTCAAAGTGAAGGGAATGTCGTAAAGATTTACCACAAATTCAATTCATTCTTATCTTCAAGTCTGATAATCCAAAGTGGACAAAAAGCTAGATCCACAGCCACATATTACACCGAAGGATCCTATTCAACTAGCCTCTCTTCTCTACTGTGCCATTCCACAAATCCGAATCAATTGCTGAAAATTGATAACCCCGTTTTTGGGTGTAAAACGAGAAAAAAAATGGTATGATAAAAAAAGGTAAAGATGAAGTAGAATATAAATATGATTGTTGTCAATTGTTAGCATCCCTCTCTGACTTCTTTTCACGAACTTAGCAACACAAATTATTGCTTCACTTTTACTCAAATGACTAGAAAAAAACTACTGTCTTTTTTCTATTTTATTTATTCATAATTTTTTTCTACCAATTTTAATTATATACTTTCAATGAATGGTTAATATTTAATGGCCTATTTGAATGTGCTACTTAGCTGAGTTGGTAATGTCTTTCATAAGCTAACGAAATAATATTTATCACTTTTATCCCTCTTCAGCATTCCCCACATATCAAGGTGTTATAATGTGTATATGTTGGTATGAAATTTTCAGAAGTACGAGTTATTCTCCGATGGAATTTAATGACTTTTCCAAGTCAACTATCTAAAGGAAAAAACAAAAAAAAAAATCTCTTATTTACATTATTTGGGAAATGATAGTTAGTAACTAGTATATATAATTAATTTCCCTCAAAGCAATTTTAGTACAATCATTCTTAAGATGGCTTAATTTTTTAAATAATAATATTGAAAGCCTTTTTAATTAGTTTTAACTAAATATCAGTTAGATGTTCTATTTCTTGTGGTCCCTATTCCTTCAAGTAAATTATATATAATGCATGAAATTCTATTTCTTAACAGATTCATACGTAAAAAACGTATTTACGGCTTATCTGAAATGAAAAAAAAGTAAATTTGATAAGAAATGGCTTCAACTAGATTTGAACTGTCATCCAGAAATTGCTTCAAGATGTAAAGCACCGACCAGCGGGATCTAGTTTGGTGGAAACAAGTCCTTTTAAGGAAGCAAATGGTGGTTAGCAATGATAGACATGTATTGCAATCAGTAAGTGTGTTTGAGGTCTACCATATGCTATATCAATAATGGACAGGATTTAGCTAGCATTCCTTATAAAGAGACCATGATTTTGATTTCTCTCTGTTGCCTTGTGATGATACTTTTTTCATGCAAGCATGTGAAAGCAATTAGTGTTGCTATTATAGTCGAAAAGAAATTATGCTAGATTTGTGGCCTCAAAACAACATCCTAATTATGTCTCTTTTAGAAGTATAACGTTGCGCAGTCTCGCAGAATTATTTCGTATGTCTAAGAATATGATGTGTAAACACACTGTCTAATTATTTTGCAGCACAATAATGTTTTTTTTAATAACAGATTTACATTGATAACAATATTTTTTTTAACATTGAGATAAACATTTTCTATTGTTTGTTATATAATAACTGATTTCGAAAACAATTAAATTCTAAATTGATTGTATTAAAAATTTGACGTAGAAAGTACAATGATCTAGAATGTGGACAATCTTTACAACTTTCGAATTTTTTGACAAGAATTTCTAATATGGTGGTATAGTAAACCAATTTTGGAAAAAACTTTTTACATAGATTATTGGTACAACCAATCTAGATTGTTGATAATTTTTTTCATTTTTTACAAAACTTTTTAAGTCGATTGTGCTAAGAACTAATTTAGATTTTTTTTTTCTTTCTAAATTGATTATTAGTCCAGCCAATCTACAAAATCCAATATAAGTTTTACGATTATAGTAACAAATCCCTATTTTCACCCTCTTCTCTAGTAAGACGAATCCAAGATTCTTTGGCAAAAGTATTTTCAAACTTACATTGAAGATCTACGCCCCAACAACATCGATCATCTTCTTATTATATATGAGTATGATTCCTTCTTTGGCTGATACAAGTATTGTAGGTTGGGATGAAAGGATAGTAATGTTAATAGATTTGAACCGGTGATGTTGTGGGTTCTTTGATGCAAGGGTTCGGGTACTCCTTGTACCCGTATCCAGTTGTCTAATAAAATTATTATTTGCTGATAAAAAAATATAAATATGACTCCAATATTTATTTTCCCTTATACATTTCTCCATTTTCATTTTTATGAATGTTTATTGTTCTTGGGTGCGTTTGTATTTTAAAACATGACCTCATTAATTAGATGTTATATATGCAACTTTATGAGATAATCTTCTCTCTCTCATTCTCTAATTATAACTTCCCTTTCAAATTATAGCCTTTCTCTTTGTTTCAAACCCTAAACTTGTTATATATTTCTCTCTTTTAAATTTAATTTTAATTTAAGAGAGAAGTATGATTTTTTTTTTCTTTTTTCCTTCTATAATTAATTACGTGTTTTTTGAGAAATTTAAGAAAACTAATCCATAGCGTATTTATGATAAGAAATTCCTTGAAATGGAGGTTCTATATATTTAAATTTTTAAACACGTATTTTTTTTTCTCTTTTCAAAATTCCATTTAAAATTGAGTTCGTACATTTATCGCTTACATTTCAACTCAATTCTTGCATTGCATGGTCCTTTTGTTTCTTGTCTTGGTTGCGGATTCAACAAGCAAAGACGTGCTGGGTAATGGGCATGATTGACTTGTGTGGGAGAAAGAAAAACACTCTCTCGGTGACTAGTGTGTTCATGTTCTGAAGTACTAAATTATGCAACATTTGGTTGATATCATGTACAATGGTTTTGCCAAACCTCTAAAAAGCTAAGATTATTTTGTCGGCTTCCTGGTAAGTTGGCCCCCTAAAGTTTATCATTCTGTTTTTTCAGTTCATATTCTAAGCGTTTATTACACGGTCACATGCTGATATGGGCAATTTTGCTTCCAAAGATTAGTATAAGATTTCTAGCTTTTATTAAAACATGATCATGAACGCAATTCCTATGCCACTAATGAACAAGTTTAAAGTTTGTGAGTGCAATGCAAGAATGTCAAAATTTGGTTAGATTTTCAATTTGCTCTTCATTTTGTGACCACAAACACATTTGCTATGATGATGGCCCCAACTATACCTAAACTGTCAGATACCCTATTGGGGATTGTCTTTGGATGTGGGTGCAATTCTTGGCATCCCCTGTTTAGAGAGCATTCTTTTTTATTCTCTAATTTTCATTCTGATCAGGTGAGAATGAATTTTCTAGGACCACAGCTTAAAGTGAATATCCGGCCAAGTTATACATGAGCCCTTCTTTTCTTGACTTATCAATTTTCTTTTTAAAAAGTCTCAAACTAGCATTCCCAAACAATAATTTATTAATTTTTCATGCTTCAAAATAATTGGTATTCTTAAAATTTATTTTTACAAATAATAATAATAATATACACTTCATGTTTATTCACACACACACACACACAAAAAAAATCCTTTCGATTTTGAGTTTTGATGGTGTTGTATGGTCGCCAATTTGACCCGGATCGGCCCATTCAAAACATTCCTAACGCGAAACATACTTTCAGTTTTAGGTTGGGTCAATTTAAATTAATTTAATTGTGCGGGTTAGCATTTTGTTTTAGCTAAATCTACTTTTTCTTTTTTTACAGATTTTGAACCAAAGGTTCTAGTCTATGGACTTATATAAAGAGAGAATATCAAGTGAAAATTCTTTTTATTGTGAGAGAGATCAGAGAGATTGAATCAAAATGAAATTTTGTAAATATAAATATGCAAAAGAAACTTTAATTAATTCAACAATAACTTTTTAAAAATAAAATTACACTCATATAACTTATACCCACAATCATACCAGTCAATTAATTTTTGGATTAATTTTTTTTTACATATAGATCATATCTACAAAAATAACCATACATACTAGTTGTATATCGGAAAAAAAATAACAATACTAATTAAAAAATATTTAGTGCGATTTTCATTGATCTAATATTTGAATTAATAATTTTATATTATCTATAGTGTTCGAATAAGTATTTTCAAAATTAATATATAATCAAATGGTTTTTTTCATATTTTTTGAAGTATGCATTTCATTAATTTTGATGTTTATAATTTATGTATTAAATAACTTAAATTAATATGATTTAATTATAATCTATATAATAAGAAATTTCAACCCGGTGATAAATTTTGATTTATGCAAATTATCCAATAAAAAGTTGTTTAACAATGTGAGAATTTCCTTTTAAAAAAACGTAAGAATTTGTGTAGCACGCCCCTTTTCTTTTCATGATATTTCTCGTGTGAAAGTAATATTTAAAATTTTTATTTATTGTTCTCTTAATTTGAATTTCCTTACTGCTGTCGATTTTATTTATTTTTCAAGATAGATAGTATTTTAATTTTTAACTTAATTAATATACTATCATTTTTATAATAAAATAGCTTTAGCTCGTGTATATATTGTTTCAAATGTGACAAATATTAATTAGTTACTGTCATTTAATATTTTACACTTTTATGGCATCTTACTAATTTATTAGAAGGAACAAAGCAGGTAACTTTTATGTGTGAGACTGAAAGGTCATAGTTTACGAATAAATAAAGATCTTGTTAAATAGTGTTTTTAGAGCATTTTTTTTAAGGAATGCCAAGCAAAGACTGGGGAAAACATCCCATTTACGATGGTACCCAACCCCATACAAAAGACAAGGCAACATGAATTTATTAAAAAAAAAAAAAAAGATGAGAACAAAATATCATGGGAGTCCTTGCAGATCGTAGACACAAAAGTGGAAACAAAAGAAAGGGACATCATCTCACCAAAAAAGATAGATGGTTAGAAACCGTGAAGTTAGCAGTGTAATCTGCACAAATATTTCCTTCTCTGTAAATATGAAAAGCCTCGAAAGGAATTAAAAGGAAAATATGTTTATTGGGAAGATCATAAGAAAAAGAAAGTATAGAAAATTTATGAAAAGTGTAATTTTACATATTTCAATAACAAAAATTCTTCTTTTAATGTTTTAACTTATATCCTAATTAAAAACATTAGTTAGCATTTATCATATAAGAAAGTTACTCACATTTTGATGCAAAATTTAATACTTCCTTCATTTCAAAACAAGTATTATCTTAAGTTGTTTTATATTCCTTCATCTTATTATAATTGTCATTTTGAGTTATTTTATACAAACAAAAAAATCACTAAATAAATGAAAGTGAATAATAATTTTACAAAATTAATCTTATCTTCATTAATTTATTTTTTAACCCATATAATTAATATTATAAGAGGCATAAATTAAAAAAATTAATTAATATTACATTGAAAAACTAATATAAAAAATATTTTGGAACAATTTTATCTTCTTAGATAACAATTATAATAAAATTGAGGAAATAATAGATTCACTAAAATGAATAAGAACTAATGTGAGTATTAATATTATATTAAAAAATTAAAATAATATTTATTAGATGTATTAGTGGGAAAAAACAACATTATATTAAAAAAAAATTAAATAAACCACATATTTTGGAGAAAAGTATATAACTGAACACAAGTCCAATACAATTTCCCGTCAATTAGTTACTGTTGAAAAACAGTGAGGGTACCTGAAAATGTAGGTTGAAGTCTCGTCTCTTTGGTAAAGAGCCACACATATATAATCAGGATAAGGTACCGGCCATGCATCATAGTTTTGTTTGTATGAGTCTAAATGATCGCTAACAAAACCTAATCTTCCTAATTCTATCAAATGGGTGTACAGCCATGTTCATTAGTCTTCGATGGCCACATATGACATATCTGACTTCCTTTCTAATCACTAATTAACCAGCAGCAACTGCACTCACCATTAAGAATTTAATTTGGTTAATTACAGCCACATCCTGGTTCGTTGTAATTACCAATTATTACTTTATCTCATACACTGCCAAATCATTTTGTGGCGTAATCAGATAGAAAGTAAGTCTCAACGGTGACGTATAGCTTGTTATATATTTGTCGAGATGCATGCATACACAATGTAAGTTGCAACAATTGAAGCCGAAACTCAACAATACATGAAACATGTTCGTCATTTTTAAATTATGATAATGATGTGATGAAAATGAAAAGGCCACGATAATCTGTCTTCGGTTTGTGGCCGGCTGTTATTTATTTTTTCTTTTTCTTGTTTAGGTAGGAATGTGTGCTACATCCTTCTAATATTGGTTATCATGCTTTCTTGTTATTTTATGTACTGACGTGGGTTTGCATGCTGCCTTGAAAAATAATGTATAACGAAAACAAAAGCAGGTACAAATATAGTGATCACTTCTAGAAGGCTAGAACCAGTTCCATCTAAGGCTAATTTGAGGTTTCCATATTTTAATTGAGACCTAATCACAGTGTCAACAAAACATTTTCTTTAAATGAAAAAAAACCCTGTATATAAACTCATGCAAGTTATATCTAAATCTCTTATCACTAAACCCACATTATTATATTCTGTAAAAAAAAAACGACATTATTGTATAAGTTACCAAGCATTCATTTTGCTACAGCGGAAATTTTAAAATTTATGTCAACAAATTAATTTAATTTTTCAATCACAAATATCTAACATATATTTTAATTTTTGGATAAGCCAATTAAAATATTTTATAGTATCTTAGTTGTTATAGTATAAATTAAATTTACAAAATTAAGAATATTTATATTCTAAAATTGTATCTAAAATTAAATTTGTACTAATCATTTTTTATATGAGTATGTATGTAATTTCATACTTACATATATGTTTTATAATAAATTAATTAAATTAAAAATAAAAATTAATATATTTTAATTTACTTTGACTTGTTAACAAATTCTTTTCAAATCATGAAAAAATGGGATGGTTTATCTTTTTCATTTTTATTTAATAAATTCTATTATGATCTTTTGGTCGATTTTATTTATATAATTAGTATTTAATAATATATTGAAAGTTGAAACAATGATATTTTATTAATTTTAATAAATAATAATTAACTTTTTGTTTATATCACTGATTATTCTTATGGTATTTTTAGTAAATCTTTTTCTTTGAATTCTATAATATTTTTTATTATATATATATATATATATATATATATATATATATTATTCGTTTCATTTTCTAATAATGAAAAATATTAAAATGGTTATTCAGTGTTATTTTTTGTTATGCCGAATTGCTCCTATTTTTTTTTACAGATTATTTGATTCCTTTATTATTTAGAAAAGTAGTGTGTTATTATCCTTAACGTAAACAACTAATCAACTTAACTTAATAAGAAATTTAAACATAATCGCCTCGTGACATAAGTACTTCATCTTAATTCAATGAAAGATGAAGTTAACCCTTCCAAATTTATTTTTTTAGAAATAAAGGTAAACCATAACTTACCTGTAAACGTGAAGCCCAAAAATCATGTTAAACCCTTTGTTCTTAAAAAACACAGCTGTTAGCACTTGCATGATAAGATAATTGCGGTGAGGTTAACTTCACTTACCATTCACGTAAAGGGTGTCCCAAGAATTGCCAGCACTAAGCAATTCAAGTTACAGCATATCGCATTGGTTTCTCAAATTTGAACTGCCAAAGCTTTTTGCTTATACCTGTGGAAATAATTAGTTGACGCCTCCGAATCAACATCCTAGTAAGCAAAATTCAAATTGAAATGCTTTTAACTTTACCCTTCATTATTATCCAACTTTCAGATTTTCTTCCTTTACAAAGTTTTATCGACACCGAAATTATTCTCTGTTGACTATGAATCATGACAGTTAAAAAGAGAAGCATTAGTGGGTGTAGGTATAGCCATAAGCCAATTTTGCACATTTGACTTTTGACCATCTATTGCTCATGGTAGGCCTTTTTTTGTTATTTATAATCATTATTTTTTCTCATTTTAGTATAGTATTTTATTAGTATCATACAATAATAGTGGTAGCAATAAAAGGAAAAAGCTTTTGAGTGAACTGACATAATATAATAATTAATTCTTGGAAGTGAAAATAACAGAGAATGTTAGATGGCTTCAAAATTACTCAAAACACTGGGCCAGAAGTCCAGCACGTGTAGGGCTCAGTGGGATATGTGCTCGGTATACGAGGAAGGAAAGGGACCCAAAGCAGAGGCTAAAATGCGTTTAAGCAACATCATAACTCAAACATTGGTTCCCTCTCCTTAATCCCATTTTTGGTTCATTACGCTAAAATCTCACTAATCCCAATTACTTGTTAGTATAGTTTATTGGTAAGTAAGAGCATTTTCAGGAATGAGAATGACACAAATTTACGCTACTTGTTGCAGCCATCACGTTTTAATCCAACCATTATTTTTTCTCTTAAATACTATAATATCAGTTAATTATATTATTCCTCTTAGGAACTAGTAGCTTATTCTCACAGTTTTTTTAATTGCTTTGTCTCCTTTAGTTGTAATGTTTGCCTTGACTTGCAAAAATAAGCATTAATAAGTATAGTACTGGCAAATATTAAGGGATGAAAGTGTGACGCAGGGAACTCCTCGGATAACTTAGTTAATTAAAACTGACGCTAAAGCTTAAAAGAAATATGAATAATAGAAAACGTGAATAATCAGATAAACATTAGTTAGAATATGTAGAGAGAAGATAGGGATGACAACAAGAATTAGGAGTAGGACCTCTCTTTTTTTTCCGAATGAAATTGGACTTCTAATAGCAGGATGGCGTGCCATCAACCATACATTAAAGTCATAATAAAATAAAAGGAAAACTAACCAATGTATTACAAAGTGCATTTATAGTGCCATGCCAATAGCGGGATCTTTGGTAAGGGTAAGTCACCGACTATGCGTTATGAAACATTTTCTGTGTATTGTCTAACTTAGTTTACTCAACGAGTACAATTAATTAATAAAAGGACCCGTTATTCCTGTATAATGCTTGAAACTTTAGCCTTTGTTTTCATCGCTAAAACTAGCGTTGAAGAATCAAATCCCACTTTGTTGGTCGTCAATTTTGTTATTTTCTAATAACTGAAATTGTTTTTAAGTACCCGTTTGCCTCCTTATTAAATAAGTTGGTAATTAAAACTCAATAATACGCCTATAGTAACATGCATATATATTTTTTTTTTGGTGAAGGAACAATTTATTTAGAGCCTAGAAACCCCCAGGAAAGCTTACACAAGCTTGATCCCAACTAAAATACCTTATTTAGCAATAATTTTACACACCTTACATAAATAGTGATACAATGTATATACATAAATAGTGAAGCCTAATGACTGTGTGTGTGGTCATGTATTGTTTTTTAATTGTTTAATTTTCTATTATTTTCCTTGACCTACTTTGAAATAGGTAATGAGCTTGAGATACACATATATGATATATTCCCCACCATTCACAATATACTGGACTTGTGTGGGGATGAGATTTGAATTGCAATGATTGTGTTCCACCCACTCGCCATCTTAACCTTATCTATTTTCTCCCACAAATTTTTCCAGACCCGTTAAAATAAATCTGAGATGAGGAATGGTACTAGTAGCTCGCTTCAATTGCAAAATTGTAAAATTGAAACCCCAGGTTAATATTCTTCTACGTGGCTTAAAAGAATTGGCTCAAGTAGTCAAATAGTACTATCGTTTTTGTCCCTTTAAAAAGAAAAGCGTAGAGGTTGCGGGAACATAATGACTAGGGTCGCATTTGGTTAAGAGCCCGCAGGTTCCAACTTTCCAAGTTCACTCAGAGACCTTTTATTTGTGTTTTGTTTGTTATTTTCTCTCTTTTTTTTTTAGGGCGCTTCCTTCGTTTGTCTGCGTGTGTTTGTAGTTAAATTTGGCCAAGTTCACTTACCATGCACGTAAAGTTGAAGGGAAGCATGGAATGGTAGTTTGTCCTAGGACTGGGAGGCATAAAGCAACTTCTTGCTTACACGGCCAAAGTCGTGAGAATTGATCAATTCAATTCAATTGGCAAGAAATTGAAGAAAACCGCATGTTGTATAGTTTATTTATCCAAGCTATGGATTCAGATTCGCCAATTGATAACATGATATCTGTCTGATTCGCCCCATCAAGTTACTCTAAGTTGGGCACAAAATTAATAATGAATGGGAAAAAAAATCTCTTACCACTTCACTGCCAATAAGATTTTTTTTTTCTTTCATTAAAGAGTAAAGTGGACGAATCAACAATTAATATGATGAGATTGCTAGTATTTGCTTGCCGCTAAATGCCAATACGTGGAATCTGAGGGTTTCGGTAGGTGGCGTCAGTAGTATACATCTTCGCAACTTTTCAAACCAAGAAAGCAACATTCACATGCTTGTTGTACGGTGTAGTAATAAATTTGCCCTTTTGACCCCTTCTCTTACCTAGAGCGAACAAGAAAATTGTGAGTAACAAATACTTCGGATTTTTTTATATTATCGTTTAATGATCCATCCCGTGAATTTAATATATATATATATATATATATATATATATATAAAGATCTAAATAAGAAAATTATAGTTAATATTATGTTATAATTAATTTTAAAAAATGAAAGATAAGTACAAATATTTTTCTTTTCTACAACGACAAGTGAGAGAGTACATATTAATTGCACTACCCTTCCGCTTTCTTTCCGGAGAAAATATTAGAAAAGGCAAAAAGGGTAGAGCCAAAAATAATTTCAGCAAAAAATAAAGGCTAAATTATACATTCCTGTCCATTATATTTTAGTGTTATTTTATTTTGATATATTTAATTTTAAATTTTTTATTTTAATCCTTTATATTTTTATAAGTTTTATTTTAATCAACATTAAATCTAAAGCTTTTCATTTGAAATCCAACATTTTAAATTTATATTGGTGGTGGATTGCAGTATAACTATGAGGTGACACGATAATATTAATTAATAAATAAAGGTTGCAAATTTAAGTATTAGTGAGATACTAACCTTTATTTACATAAATAAAAAAAAGTAAAATGAAACTTTTGAAAAACTAAAAGATTAAAATATAAATTTTAAAAATATAAATAATTAAAATAAAACTTTTTAGAACATAAAGGTTTAAAATGAAAACTTTAGAAAACATAAAAAATTAAAATGAAATTTTTAAAAATATAAAAAATCAAAAGAAACTTTTAAAACTTAATACATCAAAATAAAAACAACACTAAATATGATGGATAAAAATAACATTTAGCCAAAAATAAAAAGAAAAAAAGTAGGACCTAAATAATTAATTCGACTCATCTTAGTAAGAATGAGCTCATTCACAACTCGATTTCAGTTTAATCAAAATTTTACGCTTGGGTTTAACTTATTATATCAAATTGCATGAGTCACTGGTCAAAATTATTTAAATCTTGGACAGATTTAAATTAAACATTTGTTTAAAATCAAAATATGAACTAGAAACAGAATACAGTTCAAGTTTAGTTCATATCCTTATTCAGTTATTCCTTAACGAGCTCCATTAATTTTCAACTTAAAAGTTCATAAATCAAATTCTATAAATTAATTATCAAACCAAATTCTATGTGATAGTTTGATTAATTAGCAGCCCTAGCTAGAGAAAAGGGAAACTGGGAAAGATGAGATTCTTAATTATTGCTATGTTTTTTCCTAAACAATAATGTGAGAAGAGAAAGGTGTGCAACACGAAAGACTATCTCTAGGTAGCTGCATAATATACATACGTACGTGTACGTTATACATATATGGTTATAGTTAATTGTCGGTTGTACATTTTTTATACATATATTGTCGATATGACTCGTTTTTCAGCTGAGAGCAAATTAATCTACAAGGGGTAAAAAGTGCAGTGGTTCCTGATTGATTACAAAAGTTACAGTACAATGAAGAGTCTTTGGCTGCATGCAGCATGGGAACCGACAACTCTGCCGTCCCTCGCGTTGACCTCAATCTGACTACTGTAGCTGTATATTACTATTAGTAAGTATACGTTGTTCATAATAATAAAACAATAACCATGCATGATCTTAAATTGCGATCACAGTTATCATTATAGCTGTATTGTGGTGAGTTAAGAAAATTGTATATTATGAATAATTACAAAAAAAAAAATACAATTAATATGATGACAATTGTAGTTATGATGAGTCAAAATACATTAACATTATGATCTTAATTACAGATTGTAATTGCGAAATACTATTTAAAATCATAACAATTAATAATCATATTATAATCTTTTAATTTCATTACTTTAAATAAAATGAATAAGTTGGTTTATTATTTTGGTGGCTTACCACAATCTGAAACAATTAACCAGGTAGGCTCAAAGGAAAGGATATATATAGTTACAAGCTTGAATTGAAGTTGAGGTGGTTTTACAATAAATGAGATGATATGACACTTGTACATAACACATGTGTAAAACTAGTTAAACAAGCAATATGTAGCTTAGGCCATACTCAACTCAACTCAACCGTCGTTTTTGCTTTGGTTTAGTTTAGATGGTGTATCACGTGCACATGCTCACACCAGTCACCAAAGGGACCCTTACGAACAAGTGGTAGTATCTGGCAAATGCGTTAAGCAACATCCTCTGCATTTGTCTCCAAACTCCTCACACTTACTTCAGTGATGAGATATAGATATATATGGAGGCATGCACCGTGCAGTGGTTTATAAATGAAGTGATCTTTGTTGCTTCACTTGTTAGTTTAATCCCTTTTTTAAATAATTTCTTAGTACCGAATCGATCGATCTCTGCAGCGTACGGATTGAGGAATGAGATTGACATATTTGTACGTCAACCCATGATCACCCATCACACAGACTCTAAAAATATCTCAACCTCCTCCCAACTCGCAAATCGCAATTCTCATCACCCGCATTCGTGGACGCAATCATAGCACAAATTAACCTTTTCTGTTTGGTACGTTAACTTTATGTTTAACTTTGGCCAAACGTTGCATGTGCTTGGGGATTTATATACTGATTAAATTATGACTAATACTAGAAACAAAATATAAAATAAAACGAGTAACGTTTGGATCACATGTATCTTTTTATTAAAGATAATTTTAGTTAAGTTAGATTAATATGAAAACAATAAAAAATATTATTCTGCGCACAGTGATTCAAAACACCAATTGAGTTAGAAGTTGGTGCAGTGCATGCATGGTGTGCGCTACTTCTTCCATGTCTGGCAATAATAGGGGGCACGTAGTCAACCTAACTGATTAGAAAAGCTACTGCGGGATGAATGGGTCATGTGACATATGGAAATGCAACACATCTTTTTATATTATTTTTTCTTTTGCCCCCAGCAAAATATGGCCCGCTTTTAGGTCTCAAAATAATCCAGTGCCATTGTCCGTGATTTCCCTTTCGATGCCTGATAAAGGTTCATTATATAACCACATATATATAATTCGTGCAGATGAACCCCTATCTAATGGCTATTTTGGTGGTGGCCATCGTTGTCAAATTTTAATCAAAGGTCATATTCTTTCAACTAAGTTAAGAAAAAAGATAAGAAAGATTGAGTCAACAAAAATTGTAAATTCTAGGAGACAGTTAGGGATCATTATGTTAGTAAATATACTAGATATATATGATGATGTTTGAATTATTTATAAAAGTTGTTACATATACTTTTTTTTTTATCGTTTATCTCTTTCAATTTAATCTTTTTATTTTTTATTTTAAAATTATATTTCAATCATTCTTTTAAGAAATCATCAATAAATAAAAATAATCATATATCACAATATAAATTATTTATTGTAAATTTAAAATATAATTTATATAAATATTTATTTATTGTAAATTTTAGTTATATAAAAATGAACATTTATATGTTGTGGATCATTCAGGATAAAATAATAGTTAATAATCAATTATGATTAACCAGAAGGAAAAATAAGATTAAAAAAAGTAAATAACAAATATCACAATAAATTTTTCTTTAACTTTGGTAGTTATTCATTAGTTCTTTTAGCAAAAAGTACGTTAGTTTAATTTCCATTTAACCACATCATACGTTAGTTTAATTTCCATTTAACCACATCATGATATTCGTTCTCCATTTTTTGTTAGACAAAATTAAATTTATCTATTTAAATATTAGGCAAATTTAATCATGTCATCATTTTAATTTCATTTAAATAAAAATCTTAAAATGTCATTTTCTACTCAAAGTTTTTATAAACTGAATTGGTTAAATTTTTTTAACTTTGTATTTAAGAACCATCAACCAAAACGTCAAATTTCATTTAAACAAAAAAAAAACAATACTTTTCGCATTCAAACCTTAATATTCCATTTTACAAATCCTTCAAATTATTATTTTTTTTACTATATTTATAACTTACAAATTTTTAACATTGTTTCATATATCAAACCTAACATAGACTCCTCCGATCATTTAGATAGAAAAAGAAAATATGAGATTTCTAAATAGAAACAAAATAGTTGAGTCCTTACATTTGTTTAATTTTTAAAATAGAAATACTTAAATAATTTTAAAAACTTAAAGAAAATACAATCGATCAAATGTAAATACTAATAATATTATTATTAATAATACACTTGTATGTTAGTTACGTAGTTACGTTTTTATTTGATTTGACATATGATTAGCTAACATCTGTTGATACAAGTCGTTATGATGAATTTAGTGTGAACTTTCACCTTCCCGTCTAGTAGTACTAGGAAGGAGTGTCTCCAATATTATTAACTTCAGTTGAACCATAGAGTAGAGTCTGCTTCCTTTATAATTTAGGATTTTATCAATATATAGCATTGGTAAGCAAAGTTTTTTACACAGACTAGTACAAGAATTGTTTTTATTTATTTATTTAAGATGTAAAATATGCGAAGCCCCGTGGGACAATTTAAAAAAGAAATGCAAGGACATACTTCTAGAGTATATATGATGTTGTACGATCCACTTTCTTGCAATAAACTATGACAAATTGTGAGTATGCATAAAAAAATGGACAATATGATTTGATTGCATCAATTTTTTGGGGAGTGAAAATTGTGAAAAGAAATTTTGTCTTTAGTTTTGTGTACAAGTAAAAATAATCAATTTCATATTAATTAAAAAATTTAGTTGATATTATTTAATTTTTTTAAATTTAAGTAAAAAAATAAAATTATTTCTAAAATGTCATTTATTAAAATTTACTATTATGAATAAAAATGAGTCATTCAAAATAAAATAAAATGTGTTTTAAAAATAATAATATTAAATGCAAAAAAATTAATTAAATTTATTTATATTTAAATCTAATATCTAATTTTTTTTTGTTTACATATGAATGCAGAGGGAGCAATACATATCAAACTTTAGACCTTTGACTATATATAAGAGAAGTGATCTAAACCAAAACACAATTTCTATTATTAATGTTTTTTTTTTTATAAAAAAGTTGGTACAGTTAAAAACTTTTGGATCTACGTACCAACACGTATACATGGTTTAGAAATTAATATTGCATTATGAAATACCATGAACAACGCATATTTGATATTTGCATCATCTTTATTAAATGAATGCTAATACCATCTACACAAGCATTCAGAAATCATACGTATACCATTAATTTACCAACTCTCCCTATTAATTGCGATACATGAAGCAAGAGACAGAATAATTGGTCTCAAGCAAGATGGAAAAAATATCAACCATTGAAGAAACAAAACTCTACGTTTCCAAGTGCAATTTGTTAGAAAAAGAAAATTAACGTACGACAGTTATACAGAAACAGAGACAAGAAGCAATAAATAGTGAGTGTAGTAGTATTGTTTGATACGTTTTTCCTTCATTTGGTTTAAAGGAAAAATGAAGGGTGAGAGGGTGGGCGTTGCGACACTTAGCATGTACTCGTCTTCAAAATTTGTCTTGCGTGGCATGTGAGGCTAGTGACAGCACCGTAAGGATGTGCCTGAAAATGCATCCGCGTGGCATGTTTCGACAAGAGCCGTGCATCAATGAGAGGGAACAACTTACCTGTCCAGAAACCTCCCAACAAAAAAGGGACCCCACTTAACATCTCTCTCTTCTCTTTACAACTTCAGAGATTCTGTCCAAAATTAGGAGAAAGTATGAAAGATGTGCAATTTTGCAATAACATTCCCCCTACTCTTTGGACATTACTTGGACAAGATATATTCCAGCCTTAACCTACCTTTTTAATAGCTTCACTCCTAACAAACAACCCATCTCTTAGGCAATTTATCAGTCAACATATTGATTGATTTGCTGTTACAAAATTCTATTTGTGACAAAAGTTATTTTGTTAATCCATCAAGATCTTTTTTTATTTTATTTTATTTTTATCTGATAAATTTGTATTGAAATGTGTGTTATATTATTTTTAACTGTAAATCAAACATAGTATATTTGGTTAAACGGTAATTAGTTCTAAATCACAAAACGATTAAAATCTATACACTTTTCTTTTTCTCTCGAATTAGTCAATTTACATGGTTTTAAACCAAGTATGGGGTATTTGTGGAATGAGTTAGAACGGTTTTATGAATTTTATCTTTTTCATTACCTAGTTTGAAAATGTGATAGGGTCAATTTTTAAAACTTGAATTTCATCGTATTAAAATTTATAAATTTAAGTTTGCGTTAAACTTAAATTTGTAATTAAGTTTATACAAATATCTCAAGTCTTATTTCTTCTGATTATATTAAATTTGTAAATTAAGATTTGGTCTTAAATATATTTTGGAGGAATAATCAAACATGTCTTTAAACTAATTTAACTGTCAAAATACTTTTTGAATCCTCCCACTAAAAATCCAAAACATCCTAAGACTTGAATATATATACGGGATAAGACTAAGTCAATTCAAGTTAATGACATAATATATTAATGTTAATATTTTATGTAGTTAAATCCTAGAATTAAAGAAGTATATAATTAAAATAAAGGTATGTTTTACAATATACGCCATTGAGTTAAGTTGAAACGATCTAAAATACTTCCTCGTGTCCTTTTTATAAGAAAAAATTAAGTGTAAAATATTCTCAAACTTGCTTTTTATTTTTTATTTTTAAAAAGAAGACAGGAGGTAGTATAACCTAAACTCATTCTCAAAATACAATATATCTAATAGGTATCTGGTTATTAATATGAATTCACGATTTATACTTAAAAAACAAATTTAATGCGTAAATGTTAATACTATATGTTTTTTTATAGAAATTTTTTTGTCTCAATACATTAATGTGCTGAATTATGGATGAACTAATGAACCGATGAAGCAATCATGCGATGTCGTGGAGTCTTCAATTTTGCCTCTAGCATTTTTTATATTAACTTGTGACGCAATGACTTCATGGGCTTCAGTACTGTGATCAATTATTTTTTCTAGCCAAGCTTTTTGCAAGTTCCTGAAAGTGAAAGCTGGATAGATTTATCAGGAAACTGTGTACTGTTAAATCCAAAATTGATGTAGTACAAACCATTAGTGAAGTGGTCGACAAATCTTTGTTCAAAAGATTTTGATAAAATAAAAATCCTTTAAAAGTTTCAGCTTGTGCTCGGAGATCGAATATTTATTGATAAAAGAAAAGAGTAAACTATGATATGATTGCAAATGTGCTTTCTGCAACTGTGATGAGGAGGAGACCAGCGGCCATTTTTTTTGGCTTGCAGTATTTTGTATGCAGTATGATGCTTCTGTTATGAATGGCTGAGATTACATAGAAATTGTTCAGAGGTGATGATGTCCTGGAAGTGTAAAAAAATTGTTGAAACTGATCAAAATTAGGTCTTAAACTGTTGAACATGAATTTAGAGTAAGATTTCACAGTTTTTCTTATTTATTTTTTTAGATTGAAAATGAGGGGACATTTCATCAGTATGAAATCATTTTAATTAGGTATCAATATTTTCAGGTTATAAGGATTAATGGAGATTTTTTCTTTAAAAAAAAAAAAACTTGTGACACAATCCATTTATTCGCAATCTTTTACTTACTCGATTCCCTGTTAAGTAGCTTTTTTCTTTATTCCTTCAGTTCAATTGTTGTTTCCAGCAGCAGAGATGTTAACAGAAGAAAGCATGTGGACAATTGACATATATGTACACGTCACATAAGAGAAAGAAAAAAATGGGAAAGAGAGGTAACCTTTCTTAGTGGCAGGAAAAAACACAAGAGAATAAGGAGGATGAAAAATAATAAAAAGACAAAATGCGGATAAGATGCATATCTTATTTATCACAAAGAGTAGCAGCCAGCGGGTCACGGCTCTCCTCTCCACCTTTGCTTTCAAATGCATATTTGTTTTTCTAGTACTCTATTATTTTAATGTCAGATTTTTATTTATTTAACGTCAGATATAATATCTACACTGCACTGCATTTTTATTTTCTCCGTTATTAAGCACTAAAATCCTCATGAAACTTTAGAATCCATTTGAACTTAGAATGATAAAAGGTGATCATTTTTTATAATGACTTTAATAAATTGCGTACTTACTTTTAAAACGTGTATAAATATGGATATCACTGGTGCATAAACAAGAGTACCATACTAATTTATGAAATATAATTAGATTTAAGGTTTCAAATATAATATTAGAGACTCAATTATCTTATTATGATCGATACACTATTCTCAATCGTCTTAATTAGTTAGACAGTTTACGATTACTTAAAACTTAACCTCAAAAAGACGTGAGTGAATATATATTTGTTATGCTCAATCTGGCTGCCTACCTTACTAAATCTTCAATTTCTAACTCTAACGTAGGTATTAATATTATCTAATAAAAAATTTAAACAAGTATTATTATAAGTGCTTAAACATGTATGTGTGGATGTGTCGCGTAGTGGAGATGGCTAATCCAAATTGGAAAGATCTCATGTCATGGGAGCAATATTGCAAATAGTAGGGTATGGCGTGGATAGATCGTAGTAGGCTCATAGGCTGTGAGATAAAATATTTATAGATAGAGTAGTAGGACTTGCTATAATCCCATTTGCCCATCTAGCTGATGAGATGTTATGGACTCAAACATTGTCCTCATCTCCCAATACATCATTTCTAACTTTTAAGAAAGCAAAAAAATTATATTATTCATAATTTATTTTATAATGAATATTTTTTACTTAATCAATGTGTTAAAGATATGAGTTTATAAAACCATTCTACCATTATTTCCATACTCGACTACAAGTTACAACTGCTGAGACAACATGACACATTAGCTACTGGCGACAACACTGTTTGTTTACGGTTGTTACGTTAAGGTCCAACGGAGGTTCCCCGTAAGCCACGCTTCCATGCAAGAATCATTAAACATATAAGGTTAAACATCTATTTTTTAGGGGAAATAAATAAACTGGGCAAAAATACGGTATTTAGAAAATATAAATTAAATTCCATCTACATAGAGAATATAACTAAATTACTATCGAGTTGTTTTTTTACTACGTACGCTAAAAAAATCATTATTTAAATAGAAATAAAAATGGTTTTTTTTTTATATCAAACCGTAATTTTTTAGTTTTAACCAAGATTATGGGAATGATACGTTACACTGACATTTGACGACGAAAATTGTTATTAAAATGAATACAATCGTCAACGAAATTATGGTTTGCAAAATTATTTGTTGGAATTTATATGGATTTGTTGCATAGTGTATTTGGATTAAATTTTTTTACATAATCAATTCCAATTTCATGTTAAAAGTCAAAATAATAAATAATTACTTTTACTTCTTCAATTTTCCACTATAATTTTGGATGCCATATAAACAATTTTGATGGTTTCCCAAACACACTAGTAAAGCGATACATAGAAATACTTTATCAAAGAATAATGGGGCAAAAATGTAAACATGTAGAACCCACTATTCGAGATCTGTCAAAATTGAAATCTACAAAATGACCAAGTGTAGGATCGGCTCATAAAAAGGGTAAAAGGAAATCCAAATTGAATTCCTTGCTAGAGTTGAGTTGAGATTGAAATCTGTAAAAATAATAATAATAATAATAATTAGTATGGGATCATGTTTTAGGAGAAACTTGATCGTAAGCAGAATCCAAATATATTAAAGCAAGTTGCTAAAGTACGTTTTAAGTATAAAAATATTTATGAATTTTCTTCATATTAAAAGTTGTTGGTTTCAATCCTAAAGGTCACTACTTTATGGTTTACATTTATATTTTATTTTTGCTTATTGAGAAGAAGCATCTCATTTATTTTGTCTTGATTCCTCTTCTTACACTGACAGGGGATGGAAAGAGGGTTGTCGCCATTTCCATTCTTTGCATGTTAGCACTTTTATTCCACCATTCGTTATTACTTTTTGATTGTGTGGATCTCGCAATTAGAGAGTCCACCAAAAGGAGACCGTGGGGGAGATGAATCCTAGCTACTTCTTTCTTACCAAGAAAAAGAGAAACATGGATGTTTTCTATCATTCCAGTCATAAGAAACTCTATTGAATAATTTTGTTGATGTTATTCTTAACCATCCCTAATCAAGTACTATTGTTAATAAGGACAATGATAATCAATTGACATGCGAGTAGACTTGTGACCATGTATCAAGGGTTATATATATATATATATATGAGATATCAAGTCTTTTATTTGATTGATATGATGTGAAAATTTATTAGAAAATTAAGCGATTCTCAATTTTATTCTGATGTCACTCCTTGAACCTAAAGTCATTAGAATTCCTACGTTAGGAGTTGTGTGTTTTAATGTCATTAAATGTTGTCCATGAAAAGGTGATTATGAAGTTGGTTAATGGATATAAAACAAATAGTGAATTGGGATGTGAGTGGTCTATATGAGATTTGTCCATCCTTCATACACGACTAATATTTGTGCATTCTCTTTATATTGTAAGAGAATTATGCATGACATTCCAAATGAGAATGAGATATTGATCTCGTTTATTTTGATGTTTGCTTAAGAAATAGATAAACTGGATTATACAATATTACATGATCTACGCCTCGTATTGAATTATGATATTTAAAAAAAAGACTAATTTGAGGTGCTTAAATGGGTCTTGTACACATTTTACTTATTTATACTCTTTCCAAATTAAGCACTTCATAAACACCTATTCTCTCCGGTCCAATACCTTTGGTTGGGTTCTTAATTGGATCCTACCAAAAACCTCATATCCTTACATTTTATTAATAATTTATTTGTTTAGTTATAATTATCATATTTATAAAATAATTTTAAAAAAATAATTGGAAATATGAAAAAAAATATCACGGCATAAAATATTTTTATTGATAATACAAAATAGAAACTAAATTTTATAAAAATATTTTTAGATAATACAAAAATCAAATTAAGTTTTATTTAAAATTATGAAAAAATTGCGTCCAAAAAATTGAAACTAAGATAATAATAATAATTAAATTTTTGCATTAAATTTAACCAATAATTGAGTTTGAATTGATTTGGATCTATTAGATGAAAATAAATAAAGGAGGAAGTTGATGATTTGGGATATGTGAGTAAACAAATTGGATGAGATTGAACTTTGAGTAAAAGATATATTAGCGGTAAAAAAACAAGTGAAAAAATAACGTTCAAATTCAAACGGTAGAATACGTGCTCCAATTTGCAAAAAAAATCAAATTTGCCAACGGTTACACAGGCAGACAATTCACTTCTCATTTTTTTAATAAAAAACGTCATACATGCCCCACTATGACACGAGTAGGAACCGATTCTTATTTGAGAAACACATCTAGGATACGATTCTCATGCAATATAAGTACAGATTATTTTCTCTCATATACTGTGTTGGATACTTGCAATGCAGATGGTCTTACAGACTTACACAACAACATATGTCATCAAAATGTTAACGTATCCTTATCTAAGATTAATTTGTATTACCGATTTAGATTTGATATAATTTTTTAAACTTTTATCCAGTGTTAACGTATCCTTATCTAATTTATGTATTATGTTAATAAATCGAGTTAAGATTGACGTATTATGTTTTGAGTTGACTATAGTCTTATTTGAAAGATTATAAAGTTTTAAATCAATTAATTTTTTTTATACAAATATAGACAAATCTATTCCACAAATACATCTACTCTCAATTATCTCAAATTGCACTCTTTTTCTATCAATATATTTAATTTCCTTAATTGAATATTATTTTTAATCTACACTCCTATCTTTTATCTTTTATCTTTATCTTTCAATTAAATCTTACTATTTTTTAAAAATTTACAATAATCAAAAGTAATTTTATACTTACATTTAGAATACTTATTATTTATTATAAATTAAATATACAACCTATGAGAAAAATCAAATTATACCGAATATCATTTAACAATTATTACATCATTTATATAATTTAATATAAAATGTAAATTTTATTTATCAAATCATTCAATTATATCTATATATTATTAAGATTGTTGTGTCAAATTTTGTTAATATTGAACAACAACATAAAAAAAATAATCAAATAATTCATATTTTAATATATTTTAAAATGTTAATATTACATTAATTTTAATTTATATAAAACGAGATAATAAATAATTTTATATTAATATAAGAAAACGTTTAATACATTTGTAAGATTAATATAAGAAGTTTTAATCCAATTATAAGTTTTAAGATAACGATAATTTTATCATAAATTTTAATTGTATAAGATAAGGTTAATTATTTAGATTATACTAACGTAGATATTAGTATAAAAAAATTAAAACATGTCAAAACAAAATTGCTTTTTCTGACAATATTTCGTAAAATAGTAGTTATTGCCATTTACTTTGCTATCACCCATCTCTTACACGCAGGTACAAAATTAGAGCAATAAAGATTTTTAAAAAAAAAGGAAGAAAAATTGGGATGGGAATGTGACCATAAAAACAAAAAATAAAGGGATAAGCTAGTAGAAGAGAGGAATGAGTGTAACTGAACCAGTTGTTGAATCGTAGTTTTGACCTCGAAATGAGTTTTGTCTTAAACGAGTGCCCAGGATTCGGTACCTGAAATTGCCCACTCCAATGCCACTGACTGCTGAAACACGTTCCGAAGGGACACGCACCAAACGACACATGTGTGTCTCACGCGCAAGCGAGAATCGCGTATGCTGTTTCAAACCTGGGGTGAAGTTGAATTTTCAAATAACTCAAGTTAGTCGTTTCACTCCCAACAAATTTAACCGCTTTTAAAACAAACTCGACCATTTTTACTGTCTCTCTCCCGTACTAGTATAAAAAGAGAAAGAGAGACAAAGAAGGAAGAACTGTTCAAAATCAAAATGCAGACAAAGGAGAAGCATTTGGCAGTACAAAATAAGATCCAATTTTCAATTCTAACATTCACAGCATCAATCAACTAAGGCACGACCATGGTGCGGATCTAGATCAACGACGTTTGACCAGCCTAAACGACAACATTAGGGTTTTTTCAGTAATTAACTACTTGTGGGTCCCACCTAAATATTTCTTATGTCCGGTTAATTTTTACACATTCTTAAACAAGTATTTAAAAGCCTTCGGCTGTGTCGTTGATGATGTTGTGGTCCGGGTTTGGAGATTCAATACATTACATTACCCCTCTTATATATAACATATAACTTGTTACCTAGGTTTTCCTACCTTCTTTATCTCTCAAAAGAGAGACACAACAAAAGGAACCAGAGTGGATTAATTAGGGACATGAGAACAAGGAGAGGAGCGTGTTACTCTGGAGTAGTCTCAAGGATGTGTTCCGATGCGAGGGTTTCCAAGAAAAAAAACAAGGATCTGCACATGCACATGCATATGCATATGCATGTCCCCGCCGGAGACTCCATTATTTATAGCCGGAAAAGGCAGAAGAAAACGCCGGAGAAAACCGCCGGCGCTGATTACGAATTTTTCGAGTCTTTGCCGGACGACCTCGTAATCTCCATCTTCTGCAAACTTAGTTCCACCGCCACTAAACCTTCCGATTTCGTCAATATTTTAATCACGTGCGTATTTACTCAACCCTCGTTCCTTCTCCTTCCCACATTTCTTTGAACGGATTTTTTATTCTGTATTTTTTTTTTTTTTGAAAAACAACAGGTGCAAAAGATTAAACAGATTAGCACTTCATTCGCTTGTATTATCCAAAGCCTCGCCGAAAACTTTCACTATTAAAGCAAGAGATTGGTGCGATTCGGCACACAAATTCCTCAAACACTGTGCCGATGCCGGAAACGTTGAAGCTTGCTATACTTTAGGCATGGTTAGTACTAATAATAATACTAATTAATTAAAAAAAAACTGCCAAGTGTGAACAATTTGTTATTGTTATTGATGAATGATGAATCTAAATTTGTTGATTTGGTTTCTGTTTGTGCAGATTCGGTTCTACTGTTTGCAAAACCGAGGGAGCGGCGCGTCGTTTATGGCGAAGGCGGCCATTAACTCTCACGCGCGGGCTCTGTATGCGCTGGCCGTGATTCAGTTCAACGGCAGCGGTGGCACGAAGAGCGACAAGGACCTACGCGCCGGCGTGGCGCTGTGCGCCAGAGCGGCGTTTCTTGGCCACGTCGATGCGATGCGCGAACTCGGCCACTGCCTGCAGGACGGTTACGGCGTGCGGCAGAACATCGCCGAGGGACGGCGGTTCCTCGTGCAGGCAAACGCGCGCGAGCTCGCCGCCGTGCTGTCTACCGGCGCCGCCGCGCGCACCTGGCTGAGTTGGAATCTTCAGCCGCAGCAGCTCCGGCAGGGGTCCGGGTGTCCGCTTCTCAGCGATTTCGGATGCAACGTGCCGGCGCCGGAGGTGCACCCCGCGAGCCTGTTCATGGCGGAGTGGTTCGCCGCGCGGGGCGGTTCGCCGGGACCGGGGCTGAGACTCTGTTCTCACGCGGGGTGCGGGAGGCCCGAGACGAGGAAGCACGAGTTTCGAAGGTGTTCTGTGTGCGGCGTGGTGAATTATTGCTCACGCGCGTGCCAAGCGCTTGATTGGAAGTTCCGGCACAAGGCGGAGTGCTCCCCCGTGCAGCGGTGGCTCGAGGAGGACGGCGAAGATGTCGGTAACGACGACGGTGACGGAGAGGTGGAGGTTATGGTAGATAGTTAGCCAATTTTTACAACAGTAACGGTCACGGAAGTCGCTTTGGACGGAAAAATGAATATTTTTGGCGCAGTGAAAGAAAAAAAGGAATTACTTGTGATGATTTATTCGCCGTCTCAAAAAGGTAGAAAAGAGTATATGGCTTCTTTTCTTTTTTCCTTGTATAGGTCGAAAATTCTCCCGAAAAAAACGAGAGGAGATTATTTTTCTTTTTTATTTTATTTTGCAATTTCGGAGTTTAAAGTTAATTTAGAAATTCAATGCTAAAACTAAGAGGTTACTAGTTACTGCTATAATTTTTGTTATTAATTTAATTGATTTGAATTTAATTAATAGTTTTAAGTTTTAGTGCTATATTAAAACTTGAGATTCACATAAATATAGTTTGCGTTTTTTCTAAAATTTAAATGTAACACTATATATTTTGCACATTTATCTACAATCACGTTATTTTGTTTGGATTTGAGATATTAGTGGAATACGACAAAATTAAATGTGATTTGGTTGAAGATTGGGATTTGGTGAGCTGTGATTTGTCTCTATTGATTTAATGCGGCGCCATCGCGTAAGGTTGAAAAAGGAATAGTGAAAATAAATCTAAGTTCACGGACATCAAATTTGCATTCATACAATTTTACCTCCCCTCACATGCATGAGATGATTACAGGGGGTTGATTCTATGTGAATGTGATCCAACAACTTGTTAGTAGCGTAAAGAAAATTATCAAAAGAAAAATAAAAAGGTGTTAATAGCAAAAGATTCAAACGAACCTATCATTGCTTGATGGCACTAATTATTTGAAAGATACTGTTAAACTTGTTTCTATTTTATTCTGAGCTAGACAAACCAAATTGCTCGGAAAAGATTTAAGTGAAGTTAATAATAATTATTAGTTCTGTGCTCTTTGAGTACAAGACTAATTGTGATCCATTTACAGTATACTTTTAATAAGGTTTTTTTCAAATCCCTTTTACTTCAAAGTTCAAGTGCTTTAGTGGCTAAAATTCAGAAAACTCTCTCGAACTGTATATAGCTCATGTATAACGAATATAGTCCATAGTTTAACTTAGTAGTATAACTGTGGAAACACTTCTAAATTATGTTTAATGAAGTATATTCACGTTTCAATGTGAAAATTCTAAAGCAACTCGGGTGTTGCTTTTAAAACACTCTTAAACTAATTAAACAAGCATACTACAATATAATATATTGTTTGAAGTCTACTGATATTTTGGCATCTTCTAAGTTGTGTTTGATTTAGGGAAAGAGGAGAGAAATAAGAGAAATTTTATATTTTTTTTTAAGTTGGATTCATATCTTATATATTCTTTTTTTATTCTCATTATCTAAACCAAATATACCCTTAACTCGTTTAATTTATGTATAGTCTTACAATAATTTTTAAGATATGTTTTTTGCATTAATTAAAATGATTTATTAGAAATATTATAATTTTCTTTGATGTTTATAAAATTAGTTACTTTTTTACTGAAGTGTAAAATTAGTTAGTTGACTATTATAATTAATCTATTTGTTATTTCATTTTAATTAGTAATAAAAGTTAGTCTATTTAATATTTATTTAGACATTATTGAACTGGACTAGTATTTTAAAGAGAAATGGTAGCAACATTTTTTTACACTCTTTATGTTATTGACTATTTTTTTTTTTTTTTGTAATCACCAATTTTGGTGAGACCCACATTTAAAATAAGAGAAAATTAGTAAATGACAATTGAATCTATCAAAATTAGTGATTTTCAACAAATTTCAATCAATCACGATAAGGATGGGAAAGAATGTGGCTGCTATTTCTCTTTATTAAATAAATTCAGTTTTAAGAAAACATATTAGTGCTAAACTAAACCAATAGGAATTATTGATAATATTTCATAAGTAACTTATGTGTGATAGGTAATTAACATTGATGGCAATTAATGTTTTGGTACTTTTAGTTCTAACGTTTACCATATTAACTAATAGAAGATATGTATTTTAATTGTGATTAATTAAATAATAAAAGTTAACTATTGAAATAAATAAAGTAGTTACTCTTTAAAAAATATATAATAAATATCATAATAAGATATTGGACTTACTTTAGGCGGAATTTTTTTTCTATTAACATTAGTTGTGTTTTTTAGTTTTTCTAAATAAAAAATAGTAGTAATTAATAATAATTTTGGAGAGTTTTTTTCTCCTATAAATTGAATCTCAAGTAAAGGTTTTACTTGCCTTATGTCTAGGCACACCATGGCTCCACATATGTCGAGAAAATCTGTAGAGAATCACTGGTACGATTTGATGAATTTATGAAGTTGTATAAGTAGGTTTATACGCATTAAGTTTTATGTACACAATTGGAAAGGTCCTTTACTTCTATTTCTTTCTATTTGACCCAATTTATTATTTATTACAACTCACAAAGCAGTATATTCAATTTTAAAAGATTCAATACCTAACAAAGTTATTCATTAAAAATATGTAAATGACATATGGTACGAATATCAGCAACTAAATGCTGCTCCATAACCAGCTTTCATCTTTTTTTTTCTTCCTGCAATTATAGATATATTAAATAGCACAAGAAGTGCTTAACAATAATTATATTTCCTAGATTCTCACAACACTGCATAGTTCGATATTGCAAAATCAGTCAAAAACAAAAATTAATACATCAAAGAGGAGTTGAATCTTAATATATACTCACCAAAACTTGCATAAAGAAAGATTCATCACCTCAATTCTAGAATCAAACCAAAATTCGTACTTAATCACCCTACAAACTTAAAATTTGCTAGAGAAGCACTTGGATCAGCTTCCCAAAGTTGATAAGTGATACAAAAATCTCCTTGAAAAGCCTTCAATTATGACCATACAAAAAACATGATTTTTTGTCAAATTCTTTTTCTTCAAACACCATTTCATTTCATTGACTTCATAGAATCGAAAGGATAACACACCACCTCCACCACCCACCAATCATTTGCGTTTCTCCCAATGTTAAGGGAAGGGGAAGACTGTGTGGCGCTAACGCGGTGGTGAGGGGAGGAGGAACTCGAGAAGGAGAGGTTCGAAGGGGATGAACCTGGACGCGGGAGGGGGAAGGGTACACCCATATTCGAGAAAGGGAGAGAACTCCTTAACAAGAACTTTATTATTCACGTGTCCTTATTACAATCGTAATTCCCTTTTTATAACTCGTGATACATGCCCAACTAACTAACTAATTATGTTACTACTAACTAATTGGATCACGTGCATGTCCTTTCCTAATCCACACGTGCACAGCTGCTTACTATCATGTGTGCAGGCTTACGTAGTAATTTTTCAGATGAGTAGGAGCTCCCTTGATGCGCGCTGGTCTCGGGTTGGGTGTGTGACGGTCGTCGGTGCTGCAGTCACCGGAGATGTTGCAGTCGTCATCGGAGATGCTAACACTACCGTCCACCCCAAAAACCACCTTGTCCTCAAGGTGGTAAGTTTGGCACAATTCAGACCATGCTTCCCATGAGGTATCTTCCGGTGGTTCACCCTCCCACTGCGTAAGAACCATACGGGATGGTGGATTAGTGGAATGGTCGAGCCGAGAAGGAAGGAAGCATAGTGACCGTCGAAGGGGCTGGTTATCGTGGACCTGTAAGGACCATTCGCAAGAGGCGGTGGGTGGTGGACCGTGATGGGGGCGGAGGAGAGAGCAATGAAATACTGGGTGTATCTGCGACCTAGGTGGAAGAAGAAGACGATAGGCCACTGCTCCGACGTGTTCGAGAATCTGGAATGGGCCGAAGAACCGTTTAGAGAGCTTTGGGTGGATGGAACCAGTGATCGACGTCTGCCGACCTGGCCGTAACTTGACATACACCCACTGGCCCACGACGAACGTGACGTCGTCTCGCTTGGAGTCAGCATATTTCTTCATCCTTTCCCGGGCTTTCTGCAGCTTGCGCTTAAGCTTTAAGTGCAAGGTGTGACGGGTTTCTAGTAAAGATTGAGCAGCTTCGTTGCTAGTGGCGCCGGGAACATAGTCGGAGACTGTGGGAGGTGGTTTGCCATAAATGATTTCAAACGGCGTGAGGCCGGAGCTGGAATGGAGGGGCGTGTTATAACTCCATTCTGCGAGAGCTAGGTACTGATGCCATGTTGAAGGTTGAACGTGGACGAAGCATCGGAGGTATTGTTCAACGACGCGATTCATCACCTCCGTCTGGCCATCAGACTGGGGATGGTATGCAGTGCTTAACCGGAGTCGCGTGTCGCTCAATCTGAACAACTCCTTCCAAAATCTGCTCACGAAGATCGGATCCCGGTCGGAGACGATGCTTTTCGGAAAACCGTGCAACTTATAAACCATATCCAGGAATAAGTTGGCAACCTTAAAGGCGATGAACCCGGAAGCTAAGGCTCCCAAATGCACACCTTTGGAAAACCTATCGACCACGACTAGGATAACGGTGAAGCCATTTGAGTTTGGCAGGTGGGTGATGAAGTCCATGGAAAGGTCTTCCCACACCCCCTCTGGTGCCGGTAAGGGCTGCAGTAACCCAGCTGGGCGTCGATGGACATTTTTACTTTGTTGGCAGGTGACACATTGTTTGATGAATTGCTTAACATCTTGTTTGAGACCAGACCAGAAGAAGCTTGACTCAAGGCGATGGGTAGTTTTGGTGACACCCAAGTGCCCTCCCAAGGGTGTTGAATGATGTTCAGTGATGAGACTGTGAAGGAATGGGTTATCCTGATTGAGCCAGATTCGACCCTTGAACAGTATCAGCCCGTGACCGAGAGTGTAGTCAGGATGGTCATTAGGGTTATCACGAATGGCTTGAGCAAGGCGTTGGAACTCCGAGTTAGAGTCGAGGGATTGCTTGATGTCGCTAAGGAAGTCAATCTGGGGAACACTAAGGACGAGCAAGGAAGCTTCAGGAGATGGAGCTCGGGAAAGAGCATCAGCGATCACGTTGGTGGCGCCAGTCTTATACGGAATGGAGTATTCGTAACCCAGCAACTTTGATAGATAATAGTGTTGCTCCGGTGTCTGTATGACTTGTGTCATCAGCTCCCGGAGACTCTTGTGGTCCGTGAGAATGGTGAACGGTCGGCTTAAGAGGTATTGCCGCCATTTCCGTACGGCAGCCACGATGGCGTGAAGTTCGCGAATGTAGGTGGATGCATGAAGCATGCGTGGTCCCAGGCATTTGCTAAAGTATGCTAGTGGATGGCCATTCTGCAGAAGCACAACGCCAATGGCAGTTTCAGAAGCATCCGTCTCAATCACGAAGGGCTCGGAGAAGTCAGGAAGGGCCAGTACTGGGGCACTGGTCATGGCGAGCTTGAGTCTATCAAAAGCTTGTTGTGAGTCTTGGGACCAGGTGAAGGCATCCTTGCATAGCAGGGACGTGAGAGGAGTTGCAATGGAGGCGTAGTGTTTGATGAATTTTCGGTAGAACCCTGTAAGCCCCAAGAATGCGCGTAACTCTCGAACGGATGTTGGGGTTGGCCATTGTAACATCACCTGGATTTTTGATGGTTCAGGAGATACGCCCTTGCCGGAAACAATATGGCCCAGATATTCGATGGTATCTTGTGCGAAGAGACACTTGGAGTGTTTCAGGAAAAACTCAGCATGATGAAGGGTTTGGAAGATAATCTCAAGGTGCTGCAGATGTAGGGCCAATGAATTGCTATAAACCAAGATATTGTCAAAAAATACTATGGCAAATTGGCGTAAGAACGGCCGGAGCAGCTGGTTCATGGCTGATTGAAACGTAGAGGGTGTGTTACAAAGCCCGAAGGGCATCACCAGGTATTCAAAGTGGCCGTTGTGGGTTCGAAAGGCTTTCTTCTCGATGTCACCTTCATTCATCAGAATCTGATTGAACCCTTGCCGGAGATCCAACTTGGAGAACCAAGAAGCACGTCCTAATTCGTGTAGCAGCTCATCTATTGTAGGGATAGGGAATCGATCTCAAATTGTAGCTGAGTTGAGAGCTCTATAATCGATACAAAGTCTCCAAGTGTCGTCCTTCTTCTTCACGAGGAGCACTGGGAAGAATAGGGACTGGTGCTTGGTCTGATCAGACCGGCGGCGAGGAGCTCAGAGACCTGGTTTTCGATCTTGTTCTTTTGGAAGTGGGGGTATCGGTAGGGACGAACGGTGATTGGGGGAGTGGCCGGCTTGAGGGTGATGCAGTGGACCACTTGTCGTGGGGGAGGAATAGTGGAAGGTTTCTGGAAAAGATGATTATAGCGGAGAAGAAGGTGTTCCATAGCTGGAATCGGGTGTGGCGGTGCGGGTTGTTCGGGTTCGGTTACGGGTAAAACGTGTAGTTGGTAGAGGGCTGATGTAGAACCCGTCTGGAGGAGGCGTTTAAGTTGGGCCGCAGAGGTGGGTTCGGGTCCAATGGAAACATCTTCTCTCAGAGTGATGTCGTGACCCAAGTGATTGAAACTCATGATGGAATCCGCGTAATTCGTCGTGACTGGCCCTAAACGGCGTAGCCAATCTATTCCGAGCACTGCGTCGGCTCCGCTTATCTGCAGGAGGTGAAATGACACCATGAAAGGATGTCCTTGAATAGTGAGGTTAGTGCTTGGGCAAATTTGATCACATGCTAGCATGGATCCGTTCCCAACCATTACTTGGAGAGGATGAGTGTTCTGGGTTGAGAGCTTGAGAAATTGCGCGATTCGTGGTTGGAGGAAGTTATGAGTGCTTCCGTTGTCAACCAGGACCGTGAGGCGGGCGTTCTTAATCATGCCATAGATTTGGAAAGTTTCTGATGAGGGTACTCCGACGAGCGCATGGAGACTGATGTGTGAGTCTATGTCCGAGGAGGGAGCAGGATCGTTCTCGAAGGCCAAGGTCTGATTCTCAACGAAGTCGTGGTCTGTGGAGTCAGGAGGTGATGGTTGTTCGTCGGCTATGAACAGTAATACCCACCCTTTGCACCTGTGATTGGCACTCCACTTGTTATCACAGTTGTAACACAAACCGTTTTCTCTCCGGAAAGCCATCTCTGCAGGTGTGCGTTGAACGAATGGTGGTTTAGTTTTGGCCGGAACCTGAGGCGTGCTATTGATGGTCGGTTTGGAGGGATAGAGTTTCGAGCTGGTAGGAACGTTCGATCACGCAACTTCTCTTCCTGAAGCTTGGCCAATGCAGAAGCCTGCAAAAACAATATCGGCTGGAGAGCAAGAACCTCCCGTTGTACATCGGGTTTGAGCCTCGAAATGAAACAACTCAAAAGGAATGAGGGTGGAAGTCCCACCACACGGTTAGCAAAACGCTCAAAATCAGTCAAATATTCATTCACCGTACTTGTTTGTGTAAGTTTAAACAATGCCCTTTTTGGATCCTCGTAGAACGTCGGCGCGAATCGCGATTCTAATGCTTGGAGGAACCCATTCCATGTGGTGATAAGCCAATTGATGTACATCCATTGGTACCAGCTTAAGGCTGCACCATCAAGGTATAGGGATGCCACCGTGATTCTTTCGTCCTCCGGTGTGTTCTGGTATTGGAAGAGCTGAGTTATCTTGAAGATCCACCCTAACGGATCGCGTCCATCGAATCGTGGTATGTCGATCTTAACAGCGCTACGTTGATGATTTGGGTAACTCGAAGTAGTGGTGTTGGTATTGTTATCAGAAGCGTGGAGATGGAGATGTTCCAAGATCAAATCAACCTTGCCGGCGAGGTCGTTATAACGATCGTTAATGGAAACTTGGCTGTTGGTGAGACGGGCGATAGCTTCTTCAAGGCGATCTGTCGTAGTCTTCCTGGTTTTGTGGTCAGCCATGGAGATGGTGACGGCGGAGGTCGGACCAGTTGTTAAGGGAAGGGGAAGACTGTGTGGCGCTAACGCGGTGGTGAGGGGATGAGGAACTCGAGAAGGAGAGGTTCGAAGGGGATGAACCTGGACGCGGGAGGGGGAAGGGTACACCCTTATTCGAGAAAGGGAGAGAACTTCTTAACAAGAACTTTATTATTCACGTGTCCTTATTACAAGCGTAATTCCCTTTTTATAACTCGTGATACATGCCCAACTAACTAACTAATTATGTTATTACTAACTAATTGGATCACTGCATGTCCTTTCCTAATCCACACGTGCACAACTGCTTACTATCATGTGTGCAGGCTTACGTAGTAATCTTTCAGATGAGTAAGAGCTCCCTTGATGCGCGCTGGTCTCGGGTTTGGTGTGTGACGGTCGTCGGTGCTGCAGTCATCGGAGATGTTGCAGTCGTCATCGGAGATGCTAACACCCAACCAAACCATGTGCATGTTGCAAGAAAATGATCCAATATTGACTGAGGCCGTACAAAATTTAAACCCATAATGTTGTACTAACATTTTCAAATATTGTGTGAAATAGGACATGGAAAAAACCGATGGAGTAAATCCTTCACCTTAAAGAATGTGCACCATAATTTTTCATCTAACTTTAATTATCGCTGTCTTTTTTTTTTTGTTAGGTCAAGAAGGGATCAGAAAAGATGAAAAAGAAAAGTAGGAGAAACATTTGAGAATTCCAAGTTGGAGTGAATTGGTGTGGGATATGCGCATATATGCATATCATAGAGTAGAATGATTTTGAAATAAGTAAGCTGGCTGGAATTTTAGTCATATATAAGAAGCTCAAAATATATTAAGAAAAGGGAAATAAAAGATTCGATTTTGCACAGATTATTAATTTCAAATAGGGAAACAAATTAATTTAATGGGTTTGGGAAGATGGTGAGGGAACGATGAGAGTGCACTTATTCTTTCTGCAATGTTCGTTATTTATTTATTTTTGGTCCCAGGTTCTTTATTTATTTCAGTTGCACTTAACCCCATACAAGTGAACGGGTGGTCCAGGCCCAATACAGCAACTAGTCCCATTTCCAAACATCTATTCAAATTACAGAGAAGAATATCACAAAAGGGATCATCATAGAGAAGAATAAAAAAAAGGGGTAATAGTTTGACATCTTTTTTAAACAAGAAATCTTGAGTTTTTTCATTAATTTTTTCAGTAAATAATCTATCACTATACTTAGAGAATATGGAAATAAAAGTACAAAGAACTTTGAGAGACATGGTTCTTTTATCTCCAGGAAACATATTTGGCATTTCCTTATGGGGCAACATTAGTACCAAAATGAGAATTAGGGTCACATTCTAAAGAGATGGGAGGCTTGGTAAAACAAACGGAAAAAAATAATAATAGTTAGAATGGATGATCATATATGTTGGGTACAATAGAATTCGTGCATTAGAAAACAAATTTGCTTAATTGGCCAGCTACGGAGACAAGCTTACTTGTTACGTGCTAACTACCACTATTTTGTCGAAAATATTAAGAACCTTCCATGACAGGTGGGATTCTTATGCCTTTGAATTGAGAATGAGTTCCCTGTTTGAGCATCTTTTGTTAAAAAAATTTCCTTTCTTGCTTTAATAATCTCTGTTTGCTTCTTGCTTTGGTATCTTTGCATAGCATATGCAGTTATTGCCATGTCGGTTGTCACCATCTTATGCCTTCTGTCTAGTCATTTTTCATGTCATAATTGGAGGGAGAAATTTTTTAAACATCATAATTAGAGGCAATATTTAACTATATAGCATCGATTTATTTTTTAAACTCCTGAATGAATATTTTAGATTAATGTTTAGTAAGGTATTATTGACTAACTAATGTTTTGTTGATTTAAGTAGTAAGAAATTTATCTATTTATTTATGGTAAGGAGTAGAACCTAGTTTATTTTATCAGGGAAACATTGTAGATTTTTATTTAACACCTAATTAATCTTCCTCTAATCGAGCTAGTTCATTTAAAAAAATTCATACTTTCAATTATGACTTTAGACCAAAGTTAAGGACTAAATCTTAGATCTGGATTAAAAAATTTAAGTGTAGAACTATTTCTATAACTTTTGGTGAAAAAAAATTGTTGAAACTAATACAAATAACTGAATAACTAAAGACTTATAATATTTATCAATAATTTGACAACTCAACTTCCAAGCTTAAGTTATCAAGTGATAAAATTCATTAATTACTTTTAATGAAAAATTACATATGTTAGGACGATTTCTTAAATTTACTTTCATTTTATTGGTAGGGTATATTTTGTGAAATGAGAATAAATGAAAGGAGAAAAAACATAAACTTAAAGGTCTCCTCTTTCTGATTGATTGGAGTCAAATAAAATGAGATAAGAAAGAGGGGAAATGAATGATGGGATCATGCCTCACCAGACACGAAAAAAATGAGAAGACAAAACCACGTAAAGAGTATGTATTATTTATTTTATCCTGAGAAGTAATGAATTATAAATATTTGTATTTCTAATGCATGGATAAAAATGTCTTGGTGATAAAATAGTATTTCTTTTCTTCACACTTTTACCTAATTATATTGAGTTCAACTTTTTCCCTCTTTATTTTCTTTTATATTTCTCTTGATTTAAATAATTTTAAATTTTACTTTTATTTATTTATATTCTCTTTTATTGCATTTCTTTTATGTTTCTTCTCACGTCCAAAATCCAAACAAAGCATTCAAGAAGAAATAGCTGTCCTCTCCACATTACCTTGTGTACTTCTACGTATATTAAAAAAATTGCAATAGCATTATTTATGACTGTATTAACCTTAAGGTAGTAGTATTTTCCCCCCTGTAAAGACCTTATAAAACAAACGCAACTATTTAATAAGTATTTATTACTATTATTAAAGTGAGTTGACCCATCCTAAACTATTCCAATTCCCACCTAGTCTAGCCACTAAACCTAGCAAAAAAGAAGACTTGTTGGTTATTTTAAAAATTAATTAATAAAATAAACTCTTCTAATTTCGTAATGAGTTGGTAGGCCAATCAATTTAATATTAGAAATTAAAAAGGAATTAAATAATTTTTAAAATAAATAAAATAAAATAAAAAATAAAAACATAAATAAATAAGAATTGAGAAATATGATGAATATTGTGGTAGAATATGAGCTTCTAGTTAACGAATGAAAATTAAAGAAACAAAAAAAGTTGACAGGACAACTGTTCCTCCTTTGTTCTCAACTTATCACAACTCATGAGTCTATAAATTAATATGAGGAACCCAACAAATAAATAAAAATGCGTAAATGGGTTAGTATGCCACATCAAACCCACTTTATTAAGATTAGTTTTATTAACATTTTTTTTTTGTAGGAGTGTGATGTAAAAGATAATAAAAAAAATTGTTTACCGTATGTTAAAAAGTTTGTGTTAGAATACTTGCATTCCTCTTCCGCTTGAATTTTACCGATTGTTTACCATTACATGAAATTTGTTGCACTTTTGTATGTGTTACATTTAAATTGCAAAATTATATTGAAAAAATTGTGTTGGAGTGAGTAACATTTATCAGGGGGTGAAAAATTAGGTGAGATTTAACTTTTAAGGATAATAGAGACCGAATCCTATTCACAAAAAAAAAAATAGAGACCGAATCCTATTATTTTGAGTAAATGTCCCTTAACTATAATGGCTTGATTATAAAGTTATGCCCAGCCCAAGATAAGTTTTAAATGGCTGAGCTGCATAGTTGGGAACCAATGGGCTTAGGAAAGTTGAGCCCAGACTCTATTGTAATATTGACAAAAGAAAAAAGAAATAAAAAAACTTGATCCAGAAATGTTGAAAACGCAAGAAGGGAAAGCACAGTTTGTTTTCATTGGGTGCTGATCGGAACAAACAGGTAATGCAGCAAAGCACTTTCTCACACTCAATTTTCGCGTTTCAACAATTTCAATTGCACTTTCTCACATAGGCTTCTTCCTATATTTTTTTCGGAATGTTCCTGATTCGTGGCTTTTACCGTTGTTTTGTTGTCATGATTGTGTTTTTCTTTCACAATTTCGTAGTTTAGGGTTTGGACATGATTAAGTTTTTTTTTTTTTTTTTTTTTTATGATTGGAAGGGAATAGAAGAGAGGAGAAGATGGGTTTCATAATGGAATTTGCGGAGAACTTGGTATTAAAGTTGATGGAAGATCCGAAGGAAAGGGATCGGAGGTTCAGGGAGCACGTTTATAGAGTGAAGGACAGGTGCGAGAAGACGAAGGAGATGTGGAGCTACCCTATGCGACCCTATGGGTTTTGGACATTCGAACGCCACAATTCTCAGCTTGCTTGGGATGCACAGATTAGCCAAGTGGCCGGGAGGAGGGACCCTTATGATGATCTCCTCCAACATTTCTCTACCCCACCTAAGTGAGGTATTGTTGTTGAAAACTATAATTTCCAAGTATGCAGCTCTCAAATGTCAATGCAAAACTGGATTTTTTTGGTTGATTATATTTTGTTTTGTCTATTTGATGAATGACGGTCAATTACTGTTTTAGAGGTTATTTTAGTACTTTGAGGCTGATAATTACTGTGTAGAGGTTATTTTAGTACTTTGAGGCTGATGTTTTAATTTGTCTACGTGCTCTTATGATTGCATTGTGTTTTTGGAGTGCAACCAGAGATACTGTGTTTTTTAAACCCTTTGGGTTGGGATTCTGGAGTTGTTTAGGATGAGAGTTGATGGTGAAACTATGCAGAGTCTGCACCTGTCAGGCTGTCACTGCTATGGTGTAAGCTGTTATTTACTATATGAGAAGCTTGGTTTTTAGTAGCTAAAACCAAATAAGTCTGAACTTTATTGGGGTGTGAGACAGAAAAATGGTGAAAGTTGGGAAGGCAGGGAGTGAAGTGAGAAATAGTGGAGTGGATGGGTTTGACAAATTCTTAGGCTGTGAACATGGAAAAAGAAGTATCTACAGGCTTGCTAAAGTTAGAGAAAAAAAGAGCAAAACACATCAAGAGTTAGAAGGGTAAACTAAAGTCTTGTTAACTAAACAAGTTATCAAGGAAAGATGGAAGAGTCACTTTCGAGTTTCAACAAGATATCTTCAAGTGTTCCTATTACATATGCTTTCTCAGTTACCCTTACAATCACCTCAGTCAAGAATAATTTGGCTTGATCAGCCTTAGTTGAACTCTGGTTTATAGGTCTGGATCTCTTTGACCTCATTTAAAAGTCAGCATCTGTTATTCACTCAAAAAGTCGAAGTCAGTGGGAGATTTTTTATCACCAGGTGTGTGCTCTGTTATGGTAATCTATGGAGCCTACTATTTTGGGCAATTTCAGAATCTTAAACATGTTTTAAACCTTCAGAAACAAATTGAAGAGCTGGTGCCATGATGCATGCTTTTGCTGATGATATAGTACTAGTTAGAGAGTTGAAAGAAGAAACAAACAGGAAAGTTGAGATGTGGAGCATTTTTGAGAACACAGACTTTGTATAAGTAGAAAGTTAAACATAGTATCTGAAATGTATGATTAGCAGAAAGTGCACCAGTTTGAGCTTAGAGCTAAAATGGGAGGCCATACCATACAAGTCACATGATTTTAAGTGTCTAGGATCCATGGTACAACGTGAAGGGAAAATAGAGGGAGATATAAACCATAGAATTCAAACTGTTTGAATTTAAAGGAGTGCTTCAAGCAAAACACAGTAATCCCACCTCTGCTACTCTCTTGCCACATCATCTTTCCTTTTCTCACCTTTGTTTCTCCTAGCATATACCCTCCATATCTTGGGCCTCTCCCTTACTTCTAATCCCACACTCCCATTCCTATCATTATTAGTGATAGAAAAGTACCACTGAAGCTTCAAGGGAAAATTTTACTCCACAACATTAATTATAGTAGTTGTTATGTTGTTTAGGATTGAATGTTGGAGAGTAAAAAGTCAACAAGGAAATAAGCTTGATGTTGCAAATATGAAAATGCTGCAGAGCAGACACGCAAGATAATATATAATTCGGAATGTTTGCATTTGAGAGGGGGTTGAAGTAGCATGAGCATCCATTGTGGAAAAGATGGTAATTCCTGCCTTAGGTAGTTGGGGCATGTGTAGAGAAGACTTGTAAATAGCCAATAAGGAGAGTGGATTAGATGAAGGGTAGTGCAAATGTGCAATAGAGGTAGAGGGAGATAAAAAACCAGAAAATAAATTAGATATAAATGGTTTGTCATTAGGTATGATTTACAATAGGGCATTATGGTACCATTTGATTCATATAGCTGATCTTATCTAGTGGGAATAAAACTTTTGTTGTTCCTTTAATTGCTTTCTTTATATGTATATTTTTCTATTATAGTCTTTTGGAAGTTTGACGAGGTAGGTTTTTAGTTATAATTGCAGTACCTGCCGCTGTCTTCTGTACTCATATTTGGTATTCTCTTTTCTATGCAGTGTTGCTGAACTTGCCACAAGCATTATCGGTGAAAAGGATGAATTTGTCGTAATTTCCCCTTGTAATATCCTGTCTTGTTGCATGTTGCAGAGATTACAACTGGATTGTACTGTTATTTCAAAAATAAAGGTTCCATATAACTATGCTGTTACAGAAGAATTTTTTCCTCTCCAGAATTTACATTCTTGCACAACTGCACTTCCTGGCAATTATTCTGCTTTATCAATGTTTCATGTCATTATTTAGTATTTACATTGTTTGTGGATGATTCATTTCTGTCGTGTTGTATCCTGTAGAATGCCATATTTAGAACCTTTAAATGTGTTGAATAGTTCACTGTTAGTTTTTCATAGAATGCGGATAGGTAGGCAGCCTTAAGGTTTGCTACGGAAGTAGATAGTCTATCATTGTGGTGACAATGTTACACTGTGTTTGTTTAAGGGGAATCCTACTTTCCAAAGCACGTTGAACGGGGAACCTTCTCACTGTCGATTCACGTTCAATGTGAAACAAACACAGCTTTAGTGTTGGATCTTTCCATTAATGTAGGCATTGAATTTTGACACCCATCCTGTAAATTTTTATTTTAACCACAAGTCTATATGTTGAACTTCTATTTCCTCCAACTTCCGAACCTTTCTTTGTTTCACCAAGTTGACCTTGAAAGAGATCCCTGTCCACCAACTTGTGGTATCAACAGTCCGGTTCACAGTGGCAGCACAAGCTAGACGACCAATGTCTGTCCCTTGTATTGTTATACATGCCAACAAGTACGACAAGAGTTATACAAAATAATACGTTCTGCAAAAAAGGAAATCATGCAGGAAAAATTGTATTAATTGAAAAAGAAATCTACCTCAACTATATATCATTCCAATAAAATTAGTGATGCTCAAATCCATAGCATAAAACAATGGTTGTTACCAGGACAAAATCAACATTTAAATTTAGTTTAAGAGTAGGAAATTTCAAAATCAAACCAAAAGCTGGACGATATGAACATGGCAAAAGTCATCATGCAGATTTAGAATGAGCTTTTTAGATAAGTCCTTCTCAATCATTCAAAACTATTCTTTGACCAAAAATCAAATCAATCCTTATTTGTTTCGATGACCTTCCCTCTTACCTTTTTCTTTTCTTTTCCTTTTTTTTTATTGGTAGAAAGACCCAAGTCTAAAGCCAAGGAACTCTTTGGTTTAGCTAGCAGTACTCATTACGTCTTGAAGGGAAATTATCGATTCCAACGAGAGCATAAGATGCTCCTCATGCATTTGTGAATGCAACCCTGTTTCAACTCTTTGAACTTAGTAATCAACATGATAGTACTTTGTTAAGGAGTAATCTACTTGTGATGAGGAATTGGCAGCCTGAGTCAGTTTGAAATTTGCTGGTGCTGCAGCCTGCAGCCCAACCTACCCTTTAGTAGTAAATTAGTTCTTTTGCTTCAATGTTTTATTCCTTACATTAGTTATAATCCCTATATTTATTCTGTTTAAGATTTTATCTCTCCACCGTACCGGACATCAATCCATAACATATAAGAATAACTTTTTTAAAATTTTAAAGATTAGGAACGAATTTTTAATATATAAGAACTACAATCAAAATTAAATTAAACTATAAGAATAAAAGTATATTCTAACCAAATAAAAATAATTCTTTTATGAGCCTAGTATTATTTTTTGAGTAATACCTTCGCATAGCGAAGAGCTTCTGGACAATGGGGTACGAAGTTTTTTACTGTTTTTAGTTATAAAAAAAGTCATTTTAAAAAAAATATATTAAAAATCATAATTCGTTTTTAAAATTACTATTATGCTAGATATAAGTTTTAAAATAATTACAATAAAAATTAATAAATTAATTATACATGAGAGTTCAACAATGATGTAAGAATCTTCTCCACTAACCTGAAAGGATTAGTCAAGTGAAATAATACAAAATCTCGTATTTAACACGTAGGTCCCTGCTTGTGTCCTTAGATTGGAGAGGCATCCCTCCTAAATTTTTCAAGTGCTATAAAAAAAAATCTTTTTTTTTTTGGTAGATGGAGAAAAAACAATCAACAAAAACAAAAGATTACACTGCAGAAACAGGCTGATTCACATAATCAGCTAATAACAGTCCCTGATTCACACACAAAAAGATCTTCTGCTTTATCAGTTAGTATTTAAATCTTATTCTTATTTTCTTAATCTATTATTAAGTGTAAGTGATTGATTGTGGCGTCCAAGGAAGAAATGCTCTTGAAATGTCGTGGAGTGTTAGGTGGGCACTCCAAGTTCCAATAGTGAGTTAGTGACCGCCCTCAATCCGCCCAAGACGACAATAAAGATAATTTTTATGCAAGAAAAGGACGAAACAACTTCAACTTGGTGACACGCAACCATTGACACAATCCCATAATGTTCTACGAACTTGGTTAACTTACACCATCCACACACTCCGAACCCATTTCTTACACTTCCATGAACATCCACATTGCCCTCAAACTGAAACAAATACTAGCCAGAAGCAGATTTTATGAAGAAAATAGCTACCCTATTAGTAGTGCTCTAAGAACTCTCTGCCACGGAACCTGCTTCATCTTCATTCACATTGCCTTCTCCCTGTTTAAACGCTGTTGCTATCTCATCAATTGGAATCAGAGGCAAATAGCCAAACACGGCAAAACCCTTTTCACTCGTTCCCTTTACCACATTGTTGTATTTTTCTGACCAGTGTGCAGCTCGGGGAACTGCCATCTCTGCCACTGAATGGAATGGTGGATATTGGTTGAGACCAGTCCACAATTTCACCGAACCAGAGAGCACAATTTGCTTGGACTCAGTGGCTACATAATTTGCTGCTGCTCGTGCCCCTCCAGATTGAGCCTCGCTCACTACTTTCTCAGCTTTGTGTGTCACTTCCTGAACCAAACAAGTGACTTGGGTTGCAACCTGCTTAACCAAAGAAGGTGCATGCTCATCGAATTTGTGAGCAGCTTCATCGACCTGTCACAATCATATACCCAAAAATTAATTGCTTGGCAAATATTAGCAATTTCCCAATTCATTCAAACATCAACAATGGAATTTCATTTCAGGCATGTCGATGCAATGGCATACAAAATTTACATAAATTCAATTCATGTTACATTCTTTTTTATTTTATTTTATGCTATAAGTACACACGGAAGACGATTGTAATCAAACAAGACAATTTAAGGGTGAGAACTATACATAAAAAAAATCAAACTGTATGATGGTATCAAGTTCTGGGGTAAGAATGAAAAACAAAAAAATTCAACTGTGGATGCATGTACAGATAACAAGTTCCTCAGACGGGTGTTATTGTTATTTGCCACGGTTTTCACCAATATTTCAACTATGTGGGGGAACGAAACAAATAGATCTTGATCTGAATACAAAGACAAATATCGTCAGAAAGAAAATTCATCCTTAATAATTAGAAACAGAGAACAAACAAATTGCAAGCTTTAACTGATTTGGTTGAATGGGTATTACAACAAAAGAAGAAAAAAAACAACAACAAATCACACAAACAAAACAAATAAATATAGATTTTCATGAAAGAAAGAGAGAGAAACCTTGTTGTCGACAAAAAGGAGGAGGTGGTTGGGGACAGCCTTGAATTGGTGGTAGACGGGACCCAGAACGGTGGTTACAGTGTCTTCCACGGTTCCAACAGCAGATCTCAAAGGTCCCGAGTTTTGCTTTGCGAAGTCGTAGAGATTCGACACACACACAAAGGCTTTAATTGCCGCAATCTTCACAAACCCAAGATGCTTCAGTTCTTCTTGATCACTCTTGTTCTCCATATCCCTCTGCACAAACAACATAATTCACAGATTAATTCTATGAGATCTCTGCAAACAAAACATAGAAATCGAGAAAGAAAAAAGAAGAATTGCAAACCTCCGAGGTGGTGGCCATTATTGTTTTCTCTGCCTTGGAACTTGCACGTTAGCTGTTGTTACTGCAAATATAAGCTCAGTCTCTCATTTTGGAGTGTTCATTTATAGATACAAATGGGAATCACATGCAACTATATTAACATAAGTAAATGCTAACGAGTACGGACTCCGTTCTTTTTTAATCCATGTTTAAGGTTGTTTTTTAAAAACCAATAAATATAATAATTTTTTTTATTTTAAGAAAATAGTCCTGGGATTTTTTATTTCATTTCTTTCTTTTTTAACTCTACAATAAATACATGTGTAAATTAGTTAAAGATAAAAAATAAAGATATAATTGATAAAGGAATAATTAATATAATTTTAAACTTTACAAAAGATAAATAGAAACAAATTTCTTTTCAAAAATCCAACAATTAAAAATGAATGGAGGGAATAACTTAAAAACGATATTGATTAAAGAACTTAAAATAGAAATATTTTTATCGAAAGATAGAAAATTACTTTTTTTACGTTATTATATGATTTACACACTAAATATTTTTTCTTTTTTGTTTGTTAATCAACATTTTAAAAGCGCCATTAACCTAATCAAGTTACTTAGTACTATATAGCAATTGTATTGTAGTATTAACCTCGAAATATTAAAAGTGAACATATATTTACTATCATGTCTAAACAATACCAAAAAATATATGATACAATAACCAGGTGGAATCAGGTTTAGTTACTTTTGTTCTTCAAATACAATCACAAAACAATGCCAAAAAAAAATATTTAATTTAAGATTTATTATCTTTTAAAAATACAACACAAAAAAAAATAAAGAATTGTTTTAATTTCCACTTAATTTTGATAGAATAAGTTGAAATAATTTTTTTATCGTCATAATATGAAGTATTACTAATTTTATTAATAATCAATATGTGCTAGAGAATTTAACTGATCCTTGTCAATCATATTCTTTTTATTTATAAAATTTAAATTTAATATCTTAAGTGATTTAAGTCCAGTGTAATTAATACTAACGATATGTTAGTAAATTCAAATTTAATTACTTAAGCATTATTGCATTATTGCGGGGATACAATATCCTTTTTTTTTAAGTAAAAATGTAGGAAGATGCGATTGTGCCTAAAGTCTAAAACAAGAATTAAAAGTTTTCACTCTTTTTTTTTTTTTTGTCTAAGGTTGTATTACTTAACGGATCTCAGTGTTTGCTTTGATATATCCTTAGGGCATTAATACACTTGAGATGTACCGAAAAAAAAAATGAGGTGTGTTAAATAATTAGCCAAGTTAAATATCCCTTCACCGTTGGGGTATGTAGTCTTTAATTCTCTCTCTCTCTCTCTCTTTTTTGTATGTTAGCCCACACCATCGTATTGTGGAATAAGGCCGATCATAAATTGCCATGAAAAAAGTTATTAGCCCATATCTTAACCCAGGCGTGTTATGGTTTTGTGTGATTCTGATTTCTGAATATCGCCATCGTGATTTTGGATAAAATTAAATGCGACACTTTTATTTATTGATGTAGTTTTTAGTTTAATAAAAACTAAAGTTTTAACGTAAATATTATAAATTTATATTAATAATACGAAACATTAATAATATATATTATTATGTTAACCATTAATTGGTGTATGACGTTTTTCTATAGCGATTCCATTCGTTATTTTAGAAATATTCCCTCCTTTCTCTTGTACTGTATTCTATCAACGACGACTTCCAAACTAAAGCTCTACATAATATTTTTTAATTTTATGATTTATTCCCTTCTTTTTTTGTTCTTTTTATTTTTCTTATCCTATGAATGGCCTTATCCTTCCGGTGACGATCATTTTTCTCAGTACCAATATCTTTCCCATATAATGGATGCTACAAATTAATAAAATCTTGATCCTAAATTATCACATGCAAATGCAAATACGTCACTTTAACATGGATCTCATACTGCGTACATTACTGCACGATCAACTTGACATTCATTTACTTGTAATTATCTAGTTCTTGTAACGGTATTATATCATTCTCTTAGCTTCCATGCATATGCTTGTCCTCTCTACTTAGGCCTTTACTTAAATTGAGTTTTTCACTTTAAGCCTGAGTTATAGAGGTAGGGGAGTTATATAATCTTGTTTTTTAATTGAGTCTATTACTTGTTAGTATAGAGCAATAAAAGAAGAGAAAGAAATAAAGGGAAGAAAGAAAAAGACACACAGTTTAACGTGGTTCAGCACACAATGTATGTGTCTACGTCCACGGCTACACTAGGAGAACTTTTTATTACTTGCACATAAAAGCTTACAAGGTGTCTCTATATATAACACTAGTGAGACACAAGTTTTTACAAACCAAGCGATGTGGGACTAAGCCCACACAAGTTTTACAGACCAAGCGATGTGGGACAAAGGAACTAAGACCACAAACTCTAACAATTCTCCCACTTGGGGTCTAAGTTCCAAACTCTAGCAGCTCCTTGTAAGCAACGAGTTCATCGACTCTTTACCTAGTGTAGCGCCTTCATCTTCAATTATCCTTGAAGGCCAACTGAGGCAATGCAAAGCCTCAGTTTGTCAGTTGTAACAGCTTTAGTCAACATATCTGCTGGATTCTCTGATCCTAAGATCTTCAATAAAGATAAGTCTCCATCATTTATCAACTCCCTGATAAAATGGTATCTTAATTGAATATGCTTGCATCTAGAATGGAAGACTGGATTCTTAGCAAGACTTATAGCACTTTGACTGTCACTAAACATTGGAGCATCATCTTGTTCTTTCCCCAATTCATTGAGAAATTTTTTTAGCCAAATCATCTCCTTAGCTGCTTCTGAGATAGCTATGTACTCGGCTTCCGTGGTTGAGAGAGCAACTCTATCTTGAAGTTTAGACTTCCAACTCACAGCAGTACCTCCCAAGGTAAAAATGTAGCCTGTGGTGCTCTTCTTGGTATCAAAATCTCCTCCCAAGTCTGCATCTGAAAATCCCTGTAAAGTGAGATTGCCTTTTCTGAAGCACAAACACATCTCTGAAGTACCCTTCAAATATCTGAGTATCCACTTTACTCCTTCCCAATGCTCCTTTGCTGGATTTGATAGGAACCTACTGACAACTCCCACTGCATGTGCTATGTCAGGTTTGGTACACACCATAGCATACATCAAACTCCCAACTGCTGATGCATATGGTACTCTTGACATGTAACATTTTTCTTCATCTGTCTGCAAAGATTGCTTCTTTGAAAACTTCAAATGAGATCCCAAAGGGGTATTCCTGGTCTTAGAATCTCCAAGGTAAAACCTGTCAAGCAACTTGTGTATATATTTCTCCTGAGACAGCTTCAAAATTCCTTCTGATCTGTTTCTAAGAATTCTCATACCAAGGATTTGTTTAGCTGGACCAAGATCCTTCATTTCAAAGTTTTCTGCCAACTGCTGCTTCAACCTGTTAATTTCTGTCATACTAGATCCTGCAATCAACATGTCATCAACATACACAACAAGGATAACATAACTATTAGTATATTTTTTAACATAGCAGCAATGGTCCATGTCACATCTTTTGAATCCTGAGTTGCTCATAAACTCATTAAACTTCTTGTACCACTGCCTCGGTGCTTGTTTCAAGCCATACAAACTTTTGTGAAGCTTGCATACAAGATTCTCCTTGCCTGGCACTTCAAAACCTTCTGGTTGGGTCATATAGATGTCTTCCTCTAAATCCCCATGCAAGAATGCAGTTTTAACATCTAACTGCTCCAAGTGAAGATTCTCTGCAGCTACTATGCTCAGAATAACTCTGATGGTAGTCATCTTTACAACTGGAGAGAAGATCTCTGTGAAATCAATTCCTTGTTTCTGCTGAAACCCTTTCACCACAAGTCTCGCCTTGTATCTTCTTCTACCGTCAGATTCTTCCTTTAGCCTATAGACCCACCTATTCTGTAATGTCTTCTTTCCTTCTGGCAATTTAGTTAAAGACCACGTCTTATTCTTCTGAAGGGATGTCATCTCATCTTTCATCGCTAGCTCCCACTCAATAGTGTCATTCCCCTGTGTAGCCTCATTGAAACATTCTGGCTCACCAGCATCAGTTAACAACAAATAATGCAATGAAGGGGAATACCTATCTGGTGGTACTGAAATTCTGCTAGATTTTCTTGGAGGAGTTGATGGTTCTGGTTCTGACTCAACCTCTACGCCTGTACTCTGGTTTCTATTGGCTACATCACTTTCTGAGATTTCTTCAAGTGTTGCTTTCTCAGAAATTTCTGACAGTTTACCTGCACATGTAGATTCTGCAGAAAATTTGTCCTTATAAAATAAGTTCTCATTAAAAGTAACATTTCTGCTTCTGATAACTTTCTTGGTTTGGTCATCCCAAAACCTGTAGCCATACATGTCAGATCCATAACCAATAAAATAACACTTCCTTGCCTTCGGATCCAATTTATCTCTACTATTAGAGTCTGTCAGTATATATGAAACACAACCAAAAATTCTCAAATGTGAAAGTTTTACCTCCTTTCCAGACCATACTTCTTCAGGCAACTGATAATTCAAAGGAACTGATGGTCCTCTATTGATGAGATATGCTGCTGTGTTTATTGCTTCTGCCCAGAATGCTTTAGGCAAGCCAGATTGGATCCGCATACACCTTGCTCTCTCATTCAAGGTTCTATTCATCCTTTCTGCAACACCGTTTTGCTCAGGTGTTCCTGGTATTGTCTTGATCATTCTGATCCCATGTTCTGAACAGAAGTCTTTAAACTCCTGACTATCATACTCCCCACCATTGTCAGATTTCAGACTTTTAACCTTTAGACCTGTCTGATTTTCAACTTCTGTTTTCCACCTTTTAAACACAGAAAACACATCAGATTTATTTTTAAGAAAATAAACCCATACCTTTCTGGTAGAGTCGTCGATAAAGGTGACATAATAGCGTGAGTTTCCAACAGATTTCACTGGGGCTGGCCCCCAAACATCTGTGTGCACCAATTCTAGCTTTTCAGCTTTCAGAGTCTTCCCTGCCCTTGAGAAACTGACCTTTTTCTGCTTTCCAAGGATACAATGTTCACAAGCACCAACATCAACATGCTTGAGGCTTGATAGCTTACCCTTTGCCGCCATAAGCTTCATTCCTTTTTCACTCATATGTCCAAGTCTTTGATGCCACATGGTTGAATTATTGACAGCCTCAGTAACTGCTACCATATCCTCATCTGCAATCATGTAAAGAGATCCTCGCTTCTTTCCACGAGCCACAATGAGATTGCCTTTTGTTACCTTCCAAGCTCCATCTCCAAAAGTGGTGTGATGTCCCTCATCATCCAACTGCCCTATAGATATTAAATTTCTCTTTAAGGCAGGAATATGTCTGACATTGTGCAATGTCCATAGGGATCCACTGGAGGTCTTGATGTTGATATCACCTCTTCCGACAATGTCAAGAGATTTTCCATCTGCAAGGTAAACTTTTCCAAATCTTCCAGAAACATAGTTAGACAATAAATCTTTAGAGGGAGTAGTGTGGAACGACGCACCTGAGTCCATGATCCATGAATCAACAGGACTATCCAAACTGCAAATTAATGCATCATCAAGTTCATCAGTTGCTGCATTTGCGGATTCATCATCATCGCGCTTCTTGTTTTTGTGCGACTTGTTCTTCTTTGGTGCCTTGCACTGATTGCTAAAGTGACCTCTCTTGTCACAATTCCAACAAGTAATTTCACTTTGAAATTTTCTCTGACCTTTCCCTCTTGACTTTGATCTGCCTCGACCATTCTGACCCTTCTGGGTAGTCCTTCCCCTGTCTTCAGTATTCAATGCTGAATTGGAAACATGACTGGAAGATTCTCCTGAATCTCTCTTGCGAACATCTTCGCTCAAGATCAAGTCACGGATGTCACTAAGCTTTAATGTGTTCTCCCTTGTAGAACTACTAACTGCAGTAACAGTTGCAGCCCAACTATCCGGTAGTGATGAAAATAGAATCAATGCCTTCACCTCATCCTCAAATTTAATCTGCACAGATTCCAATTGGGCAAGAATAGTATTAAACTCATTAATATGATCAGTTACAGAGATACCTTCTCCCATCTTGAGGTTGAACAACCGGCGCATCAAGTATACTTTGTTGGCTGCTGACGGCTTCTCGTACATATCTGATAATGCCTTCATTAAGCCTACAGTAGTCTTCTCGTTCACGATGTTGAACGCGACGTTCTTGGCTAATGTCAATCTGATCACGCCAAGAGCCTGTCGATCTAGCAAGTTCCATTCTTCTTGCTTCATGTCTTCTGGCTTAACCCCTGATAAGGGCTGATACAGCTTCTTCTGATATAGATAATCCTCTATCTGCATCTTCCAAAAGCTGAAATCTCTGCCATCGAACTTCTCGATCTTCACCTTCCCCCCTTCTAATGCCATTGCTCCCACTGCCTCCTCTAAACTGAGAAGACTCCCACTAATTCCTTTAAACTAAGGAAATCCCGTGGAGTAACCAAAAGCTCTGATACCAGTTGTTAGTATAGAGCAATAAAAGAAGAGAAATAAATAAAGGGAAGAAAGAAAAAGACACACAGTTTAACGTGGTTCAACACACAATGTATGTGCCTACGTCCATGGCTACACTAGGAGAACTTTTTATTACTTGCACATAAAAGCTTACAAGATGTCTCTATATATAACACTAGTGAGACACAAGTTTTTACAAACCAAGCGATGTGGGACTAAGCCCACACAAGTTTTACAGACCAAGCGATGTGGGACAAAGGAACTAAGACCACAAACTCTAACATTACTATGTATACTCTTATGGGAGAGTATGGAGCCAAGGACTCTTCTGGTTTATTCTATAGTAAATCCCTCTTATAGTTTTTCACTCACTCCACTACAAATGGACACTGCTCACACCCTTAACTTTTGTAATAATTAAGCAAGACAAGCTTAGAAATTATTTACAATAATTTCTGTATTGTGAGGCTCTGGTCGTTATTCTATAGAGTAACCTTCTTGGGATATTTTATGAATCGAGAAACATTTTTCTGGTTTGGTATAAAGGTAATTTTGGCAAATACAACAAAATTTGAATGCTAGTTAAAATACATACACTTTTGGTTACTTTGGTTAAACCTTTCTCAATACACATTAGGTATACTAAAAGGTCTCCCACCTAATGGGAAGCAAAGGCTGCTCCAAAACTTGAAATGGCAGAATTAAAACTAATATAATTGGAGAGCATGTTACAATAGAGAACCATATCCAACCACTTAATGCATGAGTTTGTAAAACTTATATCTTCAGAAAAGCAATAGGAAACTGGATTTCATCTTTTCTATCTTTGTCCAGTGTCTTTGCCTAATTCAGAAAGTGTATTTTAGCATTGTCTCCAAATTGTCCATTGGCTGGGGGTTGGAGGGCGAGGAGAGTATGGATTTTGATTTGGAATAGAGTGGTTTAGTCAATTTGGGATTGCAGGAATTTTATTATTTTTTCCAATGGGAGTGATGATCCTTCTCATATTGTGGAATTAAATTTAATTATTGGCATTGGTTTTTGGCTAAATCCAATAATAGGAGCATTTCTCATATTGAGGGTATTTTGAATAGTTTCTGGTTCTACTGGGGTAGTAATGGGGTACTATAGGATCTTTGGTGTTGAGAATTGATTTTCAAACACCCCCTCTTTTTTTATATAATTTGGAATAGCCCTGATACTCCTTTAATAAAGTTACTAGTACTCCTCTGCTAAAAACACCCACTGATGGTTTGTTGAACCAGTAGAATAGACTAATACAATGTTTGAAAAAGAATAATATTTCTAATGGCAGGAAGACTTAGACTACTTTAGTTACCTTGTTAGCTCTAGAACATTAAAGAATGCAATAATAATGCAGACTAATTATTTAAGATAGTAAACGAATTAATGAATTATATAATACTGATAAATAAGCGGTGTACTCCTTGCAAGTAATCAAAATTAAAGAATAAATAAACATCCATTTCACAGTTTCCCTGACAGGTCAAATTAATAGCAAATATGCAATTTCAGGTATAGAAATTCGAAACTACCTTTAAAAGATGAATCCGTCAATCGAGGTAAACAAAAAGTATTGATCAAATTAAAAGTAAATCATAACTAACATCTTATGAAAAAAGAAAGACAGAGTTTAACCTTGATCGGACATACGACATTATGTTCCTTCAAAGTATCATAAACACTTTCCAAGCTCAAATGCTCCATGAAAATGTGTACTTCAAGATTTCCAAGTTGATATAATAATATAGTCAAGCAATTTGATATCTTAAATACCACAAGATATTGAAATTGCACTGACCAATGTCTCAAGACAAATCAGGAAATTGTAGAACAACTCATCCTGAGGAGAATAGAAATGAAACCCCAAACTCTGGAAGTAACTGTGTGATTGGCTCTGCAGCTTCGACCAAACTTGGTTGGTATAATTGAAGGCAAACTGTTGCTAATACCATGTTCATGAAAAACAACTCTTTGGCAAGTTGGAGGCCCCATCTAAACCTCAAAGATTCTACTACCTTTGGATCAAAAACTTTGTTGGTGTGTTGGTATAATTAGCAGTTGTTAAACTAGTAAGTTAGTTGAATTTTGATGTTTGTCTTAATTATTTGACTTCATGACCGTTAGATATTAATAGCATTAATGAGCAAGTAAAGTAATTGACAATTGATAAAGAACAGATGTTATTGAGAAATTAGGTAATATCTTAATAATTGTATAGGTGAAGTCAGACAGCCAAAATTCATTTATCATTGAATTCTTGCTTATTGCAGTATATTGAATATTTTAGCTTTCTAGCTAGTTGCTTTCTTCTTCTTTTTAGATTCTCTTGTTTAAATCACATCCCCTTTTTCATTTATCATCTAAAAACTAAGAATTAGGTTAAACTGGTACTTCAACAATAATCCTTGTAAGATCATATCTTAGAATAACCATCCGTTTGTATAGGAAAAAAGCAAAAAACATAAATTTAAACATAGGTTTAAATGTTGAGTAAAGCTCAACAACAACAATCACTCACAAATCAACTTAATCTTATTTTCAATAAAATATAACATTCAATTTTTAAAATTTTTAACAAATACTAGTATGTGAGAATATATGATGCAGCATGCAATAATCAAACAGGTACTACTTGCACTAGGACTTGAAAATTGAAATCACTGTACGTACGTTGATCGTGGACATTTCAAAGGCAACAAAACAAACTTAATCACAAATTGCATTAATGACTTCCCTTGTGAAAAGATAACGTAGAATCTTTGGCAATTTCGCATATAAAATGATCAATTAATGGTTCATGGGCACGCCGAAGAGAATATGTTAACTTTGGGGTGATGCTACGTGGGGACCCAATTCAATAAGACAACAGATTTGTGGAGCATTAACATGATTATTGGAAGTGTGAGTATGTAATTACTTCAACAGGAATAAAGGGCTTTGCCTTTTATGCAGTTGGAGACTACGCGAAACGAATATTGATTTGGATTAGAAAAGCCTAAAACTTTGGGGACGTGACTTAAATATCTTTAATCACTTTAATAGTTTAGAGAACCTGGCTTTTATCCAAAACATCATATTCTAATAATCATTTTGTCAATCGAAAATGAATTGCACACCACTTAAAGAACCTCAGACTAAGAAAATGCATATCATATGAGATTCCCAATACTCCACTAACTTGATATCGGGGAGACACCGAATAGAGAAGTAGAATAGTACGTACTTCGAAATCTGTTACTGTCCTTTCTTCCTAATTAAGTTAGCTTGGCACGTAAAAATGATCTTATTGGATTTTATCATTTAGAACAGTGTTACAGAAAAATATTTAACATTTTTTTAAAGGAATTTTACTAAAATATTTGAGTCTTTCTTTTATAATGAACTCATATAAAATTCACCTACCCATAAAGAGTATATTAAAATATTATGTAAAATGTATGCTGATACGAAATCAAATAACGCCTCATCTATAAAATTTGAAATATTTTGAATTTTTTTTCAAAATATTTCAAAAGGTACACAAAATAAATAGGACAACTCTAAAGCTTTTTATGCAATTTAATTAGCTTTTTATGCAATTTAATATTTAATTAAGTTCAATTCTCATAAGTAAAAAAGTGATACATCAAAAAAATATATATAATTGGCCAATTTTATGTGCAATTTGTGTCTCATTCAAATTATCTTGGATAGGAGTCAAGGGAATAAATCTCTCTTCTATGGTTTCCAGCTAAACAATATATATATATAGAGGTAAATCTCACTTGAAAAAAATTATTCTGCCACCATAAATGAGACCTAGCTACCAATTTACATAAGTATGTATCAGCAACATGTATTTAACTAAAGTAAATTAATATTCATTCAATTCAATTTATTTTCTAAAATAATTACGGATTAATTTTCAAAATTATAAATATAGCATAATCTCAAAAGATTAAATGATTTGTTTTTTAAAAAAACGAAAGTGTTTTCCATATCTTTAAGGATTAATTTAAGTGTTCATCCTTTTTTATACTTTAAAAAGAAGTGTTATGCTTACTATACAATATGTTTAAGAAGTTCCGCGTGAAAGATAAAATCAAAACTTAAAGAGAATACGGATAGATAGATAGGAGAAGTTAAGAATGAGCATGGGAAAAAAAATAAAACTTTGTTCTTATTGTACATCATTATCAATCCAATTACTAATAAAATTCAACACAAGTTAATAAATAGCTAACTTTATAAATATATTGTCATGGGTTTGATTTTTGAGCATGCGGATAAAAAAAATTGTTGAGAGAAATAAAATCTACTTTAATAATGTCTGACCTTGAAAGAAATTAGTCTTCAATTATCTATTGGGAAATACTTTTAGTGCACACATAACAAATTGACCCAATTTAATTATTGAGAAATACCAGTGAGACTCTTTCTAGTACTCTCTTTTCAATATTGTGTTTGTATTTGACTAAAATTTTGTTAAAAATCATCAATATTGATGGGTCTTATTTATCATTTAATGATTCTCTCTCTTAATTTATTTAGATATGAGATCCACTAAAATTGATATGTTTAAAAAATTTCAGCCAATCACAAAAAAGTGTTAAAAAGAGAATATTAAAAAAAGTGTCTCTATCATTTCTCTTTATTACTTGTATAAAATACTACATTGTATATATATGCTAAGGTCAATTAAATAAAGCAATAAATCTATCAAACAAACCTATCTCTAAATAGGATTATAGTTATAGGTCTAATTTTTTATGTAGATTAAATGTGTCAGGCTTTAGTATTTTATATAAGCTACGATTTTCTTGTTACTTAAGAAATTATTTATTTTAAGATATCATATCTTAGTTTTATTATCATTAGAGGAGATCTACGTATAATGTTATATTACTTAAAATTAAGTTTCGTTGCTTCTACAAGTAATAATTGTTTATGATTATTACAAAAAAATATTTTATAGCCATTTAAGGGTATTATAAGGAAGAATCATTTATTGTAATAAATGTGTATAAGTTATTTGACTGTGATGCGATATTGTGGGATTAATTAATCGGAGATAAGTAATCCAAAATGTTTAAATTGGACTTCTCTTAACCATAGAGAAATGGTAGACAATAAGTCCCCCGAACACAAATGATCACAACCGGAAATGCTCTGATATGTGTATCCTTTCGGATCAGCCTCAATCAATGAGAAAATTAAATGACTTCCTGACTAATTAATCCACAACAGCTCAAAAACAAAATAAGCCAAAGTGGCCAGTGCACACTTGCTCCTGTGACGCACAATAGACAAAACCCCTAAAATACAAGCAACCACCCGTTGGAATTGCACGAACAAAATGACCATTTATCATTCCGTTACCACACAAATATGACACCACGCACCATGCAACGGAGAAATGCAATATGTAAGTAATTAGAAGGTGACGCACCATTGAGGAGCACACTCTTTTCTAGGGTTTTTGTTTTCATTTCTTGATTCTTACCGACTTAGTGTTAGACTCTTTGTGGGTAAGTCATCAATCATCACCGGTATTCGCTAAAAAATGCAGGAAGAACTACATATATAGTAGACTTGCTACAAAGATTTCAACTTGGACAAGGAAGAGCATATAAAATTTTAAAATACAATTAAAAAATTTAATACAATGACAATAAAAATAACATTATTGTTGTCTTTAATTAAATAGAACAACTTTTTTTAACTTAAAGTTATTTCAATTAAATAATCTAAACTCTCACTTTTTTAATTAATTTTTTTAAAAGTGAAATTTAACGTGGGCAAGGAAAAAGAGGACAGTTTTTTTTAATATAATTATATAATATTTATAAAATAAATAAAATATTAAGACATTAAATTTATGTTAAATTTTTTATTTTAAAAACTAGAAAATTAAATAATATATATTAAAAATGATAATTTACCCACCCTTATTCTACAAATTAACCTCAGTTCCCAAACATCTTAACAGACGGTGTGATTTATCCCTTCCCTACATCCAGTTTGGAAGTTACAATCATACAGAATATAAAATAAATAAAAGGAAAGGAAGGGGAGGGTAAAAATTTAAAAGAAAAAAAAATGTAGCAGAAAAAAAGAAAGAAAAGTGCATTATGTTCGTCAAATTTTTTGGTTATTACTATAGGCATCCAAAGTTCAAAAACATATACATACAGGGTTTCAGAAAAATGTATAACATATGGGGTTACTCAAATTCCAAAAAAAAAAGATAAAGAAAACTAAAATATAGGTTGTTGTAACTTATCAGTAGTAGACAGCAAAAAGCAACACTATTTGCATGCTAAAGGTCGAAATAGAAAAAGGTGGATTAATTTTTCTTATTTCTTTCGAAGATACGGGTGGTTTAAAGTATGATGCTTTTAGAAGTTACGTATAAATGTATCATAAAAAAAATAGACAGCTAAAGATAGTGATAACCAGTAGGAGTTGCTTTAATTTGAGAAATGATTATGATAAAGGCTTAAGCTTTGGTTAGTGACTTAGTGGTGGGACATCTCCAGCAAAAACTTGAAACTAGATCTTTACAGTAAAATGATTTCGATGTCATCCCCTATATATGATTTGTTTTATATCAATCCATATCATATAGGTGACAATAACTAGTGAGCCATAATTTTTTAACATATGATTTGAAATTAGATTTGTATTATAAAATTGTGCATGCAGGTGGGTTAACCCATTGGATTTGCGCGAACAAACAAGAAGAAAAATGCATGCATTACATTACAGTAATTTACATTTTACAATTTAAAGATACATAAAGCCTTCTTAAGCCACTCTCTTCTTACACCCACCTCTAGTCAACTGGCACTAGATATTTATTTTAATAATTTGATACCCTTTAAAAATAAAGTGAAATAAAACTTAGAGATAAGCTCCCTAATTATACGATAAACTCATCTCTAAATATTTCACTAGATATTTGAGTACCAAATTTAACATCAAACAACAGATACAAAGCTCGATCATCCTAATTGCACATTAAACATGGTTCGGTTCAAGGGCTTACGATTTTTTATTTATTTATCTACGAACCACTAGGCATCGCAGAGGTGTCTTCATTTCCATGGAAAGCCTAAGGCATTCGGAAAGATCCACGGTCTGTGCGGGAAGCCATATGAAGTGGCGAAGAAGTTGCGCGAGCCAGAGATGGGCCGTGGCCAAGCCCAAGGCCCGGCCCGGACACACCCTACGTCCAGCCCCGAAGGGTGCAAGCCTCAAGTCCGATCCCATGATGGAAACATCTTCTTTGAGGAACCTCTCGGGCTTGAAAGCCCATGGGTCTTCCCAGATGGACGAGTCATGCGAAATGGCCCACATGTTAACCATTGCTGTTGTGCCAGCTGGCACGAGGACTTTGTCCACATGGACATCATGGACCGCAAGGCGAGCCCATGATAGTAGCGGGCCTGGTGGGTGCAGCCGGAGAACTTCTTTCACTATGGCCTGGAGGTAAGGGAGATTCGCAATATCCGAGTCTCGCACGTGACTGTTTTGGCCGACGCACGTGTCGATTTCTTCGCGGGCTTTCTTTTGTAAGTCTTGGTGTAAAACCATCCTTGCCATAACCCATTCAAGGAGTATTGCAACTGTGTCTGTTCCTCGAAATACCATTTCCTGCTCAAAACAACAAGATCATATATAGCCACATATATAAGCACATCCACCCATTAGGCCTACATGAACAATAAGCTAATGAATTTATGTCACTCCCAATCTGAATCTTATAAAGAAAGAATGAGAATATGCAACCACTGGGTTACTTGTTAAAATATGTTGACATCATAACCCTACATCAAAGGTTTTTATTTCTCTAAAATACGTCCAATATTAAAATAAGGGCTTGTAGATGTCGAAACTAATTAAGGTCTCACTGAGAATATATTTATAGTGGCATGGCGCGCACTAGATTATTATTCTTTATCATGATGATTGATGAGGATAATAGAATAATATATATAAGTTAATCTTTCAGAAATTTCTTGAATATATATGATCATTTCATCAACAATTTAACCTAGGAGGCTTTCTCTACTGTGTAGGTATGTGTCGTACAATTAATGAATTTATGCATGTCAATTAACAAGTCTTAAGAGATGATAAGTAAAATAATATACTAATCCTTATGCTGCGTTCTTTGAGGGAAATATAACGTATGGAAAAGGATGCATGGTTTTATTTTATTTATATTATTATTATTATTATTATATATCCATGGGATGAGAGAGAGGTCCACTGAGTGTGGGGTTTTTAGAGAAGAAAAATGATTCTAGGTAGATAGAGTACTTACCCACAGAATAGCCACCAGATCTGAATCAGCCAATCTTTCTTCTTTGGGCAAGGATAGCAAAGTGCTAAGAAAATCATTCTTCCCAACAAAACCACCATCTCTTTTTCGTTCCTCCACAATTTGGCCCACCACACTACCAACCTTAGCCGCCAACTTGTGGCACCTTCTCTTCACCCCATGAAAATCCAAAAACTTGAAGGGAAAATAATCCTCCAAGTTAAACATCGCAATCAACTCGTACCCTTCCCTAACCATATCCCTCAACTCCTCACTCTTATCGTTACTTCCAAAAACACTCTCCAAAATATTACAAAGTGACCCTTCCTGAAATACCCTCCGAACCTCCACCACCCCCTTCTCCCCCATCTCCCTCCACGCGCTCTTCACCATGTCGTCACCCACGCGTTGTCGGAGACCCTCCAAGCCATGAATCCTCCTCGGAGAGAACATATGAAACGCCGCGATCCTACGTAGGTGCCGCCAGTAGGTTCCTGAATGAGCGAAACCAATGGCACGCTCGAACATGAGAGCGCGTGCCGATTCTTTTATCGGACGATCCGAAAACGATGAACCCAACAAGATTTCTCTAGCGGTCTCGGGGTGGCTGCTTATAACAACGGGAGTGGGGCCCAGACTCAGCGCCATTAACCTCTTTGCGTTCAGCGAAGTGGCTAAAGCCGCAAGTTTTTGGTGAGCTAAAGAGCCCATGAGAGGCAGAGTCCCGAGTATGGGCCAGCCCATAGGCCCAGTAAGTTTTTTTTTGGTTTGATAATAGTCATAGTTTCTCCATGCAAAGCCTCCAGGGACAAGCCAGTAGTTAAGGGAAATTGCGAGGAGGGTTATAAAGAGGGTGGTTGTTCCAATTCCAAGGCAAAGACAAACAACGAGTGTTGTTGAAGGAAGGAGAAAGAAGAATGTTGCCGTGGGTTTCATGTTTGGTCAAAAGAGGAGGAAGAAAAAAAATTGGTGTTATTGTTATCCAGAGATGGACGTGTGTCATGGGATATAGAGCATGTGGGGATCAATTGGAATATATAGGGCTGGAAAGTGGATACGTTAAAAGAGCCCATGGTTAAGGTGACCATGGTTAAGACCCCCAGGTGCTATCTGGTTATGACGTGTAAATATTCTCATGAAGTTGCACTGTAACATGTAACTTTATGTCAGAATCACATCTTCCCTTCTTTTTTTCTCTTTTTAAACTTCAACACTGCTTGAATTTACGAAAGAAAAAAAAATTCAACAGGGAAATGTCCACCTTAATTGCTGCAGATTATTTTAAGATAAAGCATTTTTTTATTTACGTAAATATAACTTAGTTTTGTTTTAATTTTTGAAATACATATTTCATTGACTTAAGTAATTTTGTTGTGCAACCGTGGAAAATAAATACGGAGAAGATTTTCACTAATAGATCATAAATAATTATATAAGTGAATTTAACATCAAATTTTAACTTAAAACATTAAAGTTTAGGTTTATGAATCTTTCCTTCACTTATAGTATTCAACCTTCTCATTTCTATATGATGTGAGACTTCACCTTATACTTATACTTCAACAATCTCTATTTTTATGGTGGCCTTTGGAGGTGGCATGCGCAATATACTTGCACTATCACTACACTCACGGGACATGCAGCCTAGACCCACTGCCAAAAAGACTTTCGATGCAAGGAATTCCTAGGCTAAGGATCCAACACCACCACCTTATTCATCCGAATCGGTTACCAAGTCGAACCATCAGCTCTAATACCAGTTGTTAGCAATAACACCTTGAATTCAAAAGGAAATGAGAGAAATCATATGCGCGTGCACACACACACACACAAATACAAACACGAGATTTAATGAGGTTTAGCAAGTGTGCCTAAGCCATGAGAGCAAAGCTATTTCTTTTCTTTTTTTAAACCATTAAATTCATAATATGGTAAAGTAGTTCCGGGGTGAGGGAACTACTCCTTTGATGAGTGTTGCAATCACTCTATTTGTGATATTTCTATTTATTATTTTTGGAGATTTATACTTCATCTATTTCACTCGATGGAATTTCTATGAATTAGATTCACAAGAATCGGATAATTAATTTTTCAATAAAAAGGAAAATTAAGTATTTTGGTTTCTTATTGTTTGTTAGCTTATTCCATTTTGATTTGGTAGTTTAATCATGTAATTTCTTTGTTTTTATATTTTTGGAATATTAGAGTGTGATTTATTTTAATTGATCTTATTAAAAGTAAAAACATAAAATGGATATGTCATCTTAATAGAGATGAATGTCTAAGATAAGATCACACATCGTATAAAAAAAAAAGATTGAACACATTATTATTATTATTATTATTATACACCTAAGTATGTTTTACTTTATATCATTTGATAACATATTATCATGTACATTAAGTCAATTATTTTTTATTAGTTATCATTGTGAAAATTATTATACTGATGATGTACAAAAATCAAAATCTTATTACTATGCGTACAAAGGTCTCAGTACCCTAGTGGTTCTTATTATATGTGTGTGATTTAATAAGTTTGACCAGTAACTTACTATAATTAAATCAACGTCTCAGTAACCTCTAATAATATATTGACACTGAATCAGCAAGTCGAGTTTAATAAAATTAATTTAATAATTTATACCAGTAAAAAAAATTTAATATTAATTTATATTGGATTAATATAACAAAAGGATATTCTTTTGATGAAACGTAAATGCAAAACTTTCCACGAAACTCACGTATTGTTGAATCATTATAATAGTTTAACAATCACACCACTGATAGAATAAAATAAAGAATGAGAATATTCAGATGCATTATCCTTATATATTAGGTACATTGCTTTAATTTACACTTATTTCAAATGCTTTATAGATCATCTTTATATTGAATTTGTGTACTTAATTATTTTATTTTCATGTACGTTAATAAAGCATTGCGGCCTGACTCAAACCAATTCGTGTTTATCCATCTAAGGCCTTTTAATGGCTATAATGTCAAACCCAGCCCCAAAATATTTGGCCAATTTCTTGGAGGCTTTTATGAGTGGAGAAATTATACTTCCTAGTTAAGTAGTGATGACCCATTCTCATGGGATGTACTTGGTAAGCTGTTGTTCGATCAGTTCATCCTTGACTTTTGCCATATTGTCCACTGGCATGTATCTAATTGGCAATTACCTTATTTGAGCGTGATTTTTGTTTATTTTCTATTTTCAAAAACTAATTGTTTTGAAAAAATAAAATTATTTGGTAAGAGTAATTTTCAAAAACTGTTTTTAAATTAATATTTCTGTTTTAATTTTTAAAATAAAGGAAAATAAGATTTGTTTAATAGGACCTCATTTTCTTCTTTTTCTAATCTTTAAAACTAGTTTTGAAAATTATTTATAAATGATTTTTGGAGACAAAAATCAAACACATCTTATATCACTTTGGATTTTTTAACAAATATTTATTGAAGAATTAAAAAAAAACAATTCTTATATGAAAAAACCTTTAAAATTTGAGATGAATAAATTATTAATTTTTTTGGGGGGTCACCTTGATGAAATAAATTAATTTTAACTTTAACAATAAATTTAATTGATTTTTCATTTTTAAAAGCAAATTATTTTCTTTTTATAAATACTTATAGCAAAGTTTATCTAAAGTGGTATTTGATAAAGAGTTTTGAGTTTTTAATATTTTATTTTCTTTTTATAAATACTTATAGCAAAGTTCATTACTTATTTTATTTATTTGTATTTTTTTCTCTAAAAAAAATAGCCTTTGATCCAAAAGTGTTTGAACGAATACGCAAGTGAAGCTCTTTTCCTGGTTGACAAGACAATTTGTTGTCTTTCACCTCCTGTGTCTTTGGTCCCCAATCATCAATCATAAAAAGATAAAATAGTGACAATAAACGTGCATCTTCCATATAAAAATATTTTTTCAACATGTATGAAAACACTCAAGAATGACTCGTGTGAATATACGGATATCTTATTGTAGTAAAAAAAAATGGATATCTTACTAGTTAAAATAAGAAAAGAAATTATACAGAAAAAAAATGCAATAATCAATGTAAATAAAAAGAAAAGTAATAAAAATGAAATAAAAAGAGCATATATTAAATATTTTCTGGGATAATATCAGGCTTCTGTTCAATCCCATTAGTTAAAAGGTAGTAATGGACTGTAGTTTTGGGTTTTAATGCCCTCCCCACTTTAAAAATGTATATTTATTTCCTGTTTAACGAGATTCGCTAAAACACTTTTTTTTTTTTCCTTCTAAAAATACATCTAAGGAGCTAAATATGATATACTTTACTCGCCTGTTCTTGTCAGGAAAACATGGACCCAAGAGAGGGTTTTTTTTTTTTTTTATGACATGTTCGACCCTGACTTTGATTATTTAAGAAGATATCACCGTACAACAAAGCCAGAAGAGGTAATTAGGAGAAAACAGCCCTTTTTTCTTACCATATTTTGATCCATCAAGTTATTCAATTCATTTATTAAACAAGCATGCTTGCTGCTTTCACGAAGATCAGACAGCTCACAGTGGCCATATAAAAATGTCCTGGTATAGCTTAGTACAAAAGAATACAGAGTATCCGTGCATGTTATAAAAAGAATTTCTTATTATAATTAAGATTAAGATGAATTGATCAAGCATGTACATAACCAGATAAGGTCATGATAGTTAATAAAAAATACTGACATTTTTTAACACTTTTTATTATTATTACAGTTATAATAAAAGGATAATTTAACTAGTTCGCTTGGGTGACATGGATACTCAATTCTCTCATGCGCAGACTCTTGTGAGGAGAAAAAGAAATGAAATTCATGATTTATTCTTTGATGATGGGACTTGGCATATTGATCCGAATGATCTTCATCACGAGGCTACCAGGTATTTTCATTCTATTTTCTCGAAAGATAGTTCTCCTTCTCATTCTTCCTTTGAGGTTCAGAATATCCCCCAATTGAATGAGGATGAGAATCTTGCTCTTTCTGCTCATGTTACGATTGATGAAGTCAGAATAGCTGTGATGGGCATAAAATCATTCAAGGCTCCTGGCCTTGATGGTTTTCAACCATTCTTTTACAAGCAATATTGGCCTATCGTAGGCTTGATCTCTGGAAACTTGTTAGAGATGCCTTCCTTTATGGCACTGTTGATCCGGGCCTCCTTGAAACCTTGCCTGTTCTTATTCCTAAAGTGGAAAATCCAAATCATTTGAAAGAATTTCTCTCATTAGCCTTTGTAATGTGGCCTATAAGGTGATTGTAGTTAGACTCCGTCCTTTCTTAACTGAGCTTACTGACCTCTTTCAAGGAAGTTTTTTTTATCCTTGGATGAGGTACCATGTATATCTTATTCTTACCGGGAAATTGAGGGGAGTACATATCTGAGACATTTACATCAATAAATCATGTACAATCAGATAAGAAAATTTGACATTACATTTTAATTCAAAATTTTACGATTTAACTTTTTCATTTCTATTCGATATGAGATTTCATCTCACACTTGTACTTCAACAATCTTTCTATTAGGTGTGAGTCTCTTTCATATCATAGTCTCTTCCTCGAATGAAAGTTATTATATCAATTGTCAGAGAATTTTAGGAAAGTAAATACTAGGGAGATTTATACTAATAAATCATGAGTAATCACATACATAAGGAAACTTGACACCATACTTTAATCCAAAATCTTAAAATTTAAGTTTATGAATCTTTTTTTTAGTGCTCAATTTTTTTACTTCTAGGAAGACTTAACATCATACTTATACTCCAACAATTCTATCTTAAGAAGTGGTCCATCACATTCATCAATGCAACTCTAGTTCTGGAGTGCTTGCTTTGAAAATTGACCTTGAAAAAGCTTATGACCGCTTAAGATGGGATTTCCTTTAGGATACTTTATATGTTTTTTGGCTTTCCTTATCACGTGGGGTGTAAGTGGTTCAAATTTAGCTGTATTGTGGAATGGTTCGAAGCTTGATAACTTTTCCCCAGCTCGAGGTCTCAGACAAGGGGATCATCTTTCCCTTTATTTGTTTGTTCTCTATATGGAGAGGCTAGCATTGAGGATTGATGAGCTTAGGGAGAATAATACTGGCTCCCTATTTCCCTTTCCAGAGGGGGACGGGTCCTCCTTTGACTCACTTGTTCTTTGCAAATGATGTTCTCCTCTTCTGTAAAGCAACGAAAGACCAAGCCAGGGTAGTGGATTCTACCCTTGCTCTCTTTGGTGCTGCGTCTGACCTTAAAGTCAAGCTTCAAAAGTCTAAGATGACATGCTCTAGAGGTGTGAATGTTGATCTTAGAGGGAGAATTGAGAATATTATGGGATATAGTTGTTCAAACTCTTTGGGAAAATATCTTGGTCAACACCTCATTGAAGGTCATGCTATTGATATTATGACTTTAATCACATTGTCCATAAAGTTTAGATGCGTATCTCAGCTTGGAATGGTAAACTTTTAAATCGTGTAGGAAAAATTTGTTTGGCAAAACCTGTTATCTCGTTCATTCCCATTTATTCTATGCAGCCTTATTGGCTTCCCAAGTCTACCTGTGATTTAATTGATCAATTATGTCGTCGGTTCATTTGGGCCAATGATGGAGTTTCTAGGGGGTGGTGTATGGTTTCCTGGAAAGAGCTAATTAAACCCAAAGATCATGAGGGTGTGGGGTTGAGGGATTCTCATTTGGCTAACATATCTCTCCTTGGTAAGATGATTTGGCAGTTGATTCATTTCAAGATAAACCTTGGGTTCCTGTTTTGAGACACAAGTATATTGAGAATATTTGTTTGGTTCGAGCCCTTGAGTACCTTCGGGCAGGGTTCACCGCCAAGATTGGTGAAGGATCTTCTTCCTTCTTTTTTGATGATTGGCTCGTTATGGGCCCAATCTCCAACATGGTGTTGTTTGTCCATATCTCAAATACCTAGCTTCGTTTATGTGAGCTCTGGTCAAATGTTGGATGGAATCTGAATGATGTTTATACAGTACTTCCTGATCAAGTAAGGAATCAAGTTCTAAGAGTGCGTATTCCTTCTATTAGAACTGGTGAGGACTCCTTTAGTTGGATTAGAGACTGTTTCGGGATTCACACAGTGAACTCGACATATAAATGGTTGCTTCAGCGTGATAATCCCCATCCGAATCCAATTTGGAAAAGAGTTTGGCACTCCCCTATATATCCAAGAGAAGCTTAGATTCTTCCTCTGGAAAATTATGCATGAAATGTGAAGCGGCTCCATTGTTATCTCTCAACCTCCGGTGCCTGCTCGAGGTGTTCAGCTCCTGTTGAAGACATCTTTCATGTCCTCATTCGCGTGAATTATGATTCCGAATGGGCATAAATTTTGTGACTATTCTTACGTGTGATAATAGTAGTGTTGTATAGGTTAGGCATATATTGTCTCCTAAGGATGCGTATCTCCTTGTGGCAGTGGCTTAGTGGGCTTGGATGTGGAGAAACAATGTTATATTTTTGAATTAACATTGGTGGGATATTCGTTATGTTTGGCAGTTTGGGTTTTCGGGGACCATGTGCTCGCTAAGTTTCTAGCCATAAAGCATGGCCTTAGGTGTTGTTGTTGTTGTTGGAGTGGAAGGAGGAGGTAGTCTCCCATAGGAACCAGTTAGTGAACTGTTGAGAAGGGGTTGGAATTGCTCTCTTATCTTTGTACCTCGTGATGCAAATGGACTAGTGGATACACTGGCTCGTTGGGGAACTCAAAGTATTGGTTCGAAGCATCCCCCGGATGGAGCCCTTCTTGCACTAGGGAAGGACAATAATTAATTTCTTTTTCCTTGCTTTCTATCTTTTATTCCATTGTACCAAACATAAGTTGAAGTCGGTTACATGAATGAATGACATGATTTTTCTTTAAGAATTTCAATTATTGTCCCTCTTAGTCTCCCTTTTCAAAAGATCAATAATTTATAAGATAAATTGCCTATTTCTTGTTCTAAGGTGTTAGACGATGTCACTTTAATTCTTGAAAATAAAAAAAATCTAAAAATGCAATACATCAACCACATTAGCCCATTTGTTGCATGTAATGTGTTACTTATGTGATAATAATTATGTCTAGAAATTAAAATGATATAAAATAATTAAGTTTACATATTTAGACAAAACATTTAATAATTTGTGGAATATATTTGAATTTTTCTTAATTTCAGAACCATAAAACAAAGCTTAACACTTTCACCACCATGATTTATCACTTATTATATTATAAGTATATTTATAGGCGGATTTATAAAATAAAATGTGTTAATAAGATTTCGTATCAGGTTAGTTACTAATTAGTGTTCATTGTTGTAAAATAGATGTAGTGCATATTTAATTTACAGCTAAAAATGATGTTACAACGTAGTCCCGAGTATTTCTTGACGAGTTTTAATATGAGCAACACCAAATCCTTTCAAGGCCCCAACCTCCATTTGGCCTACTCGTTGGTGCATTCTAATACAAATTCAACATATAAAAACAAAATAAACGTAAAAACAAAAGTTTTGACCACAAAATTATTTTTGCCTCAAATATAATTTTACAACGGATTCTCAATCATGTTCCTGCTCTCCTGCTCTCCATCCTTTACAGCCAAAAAGAAAATCAACCAGAAGCAGCACAAAGTGAATGGAGAGAAAAGGAAAAATGAAGAAAAAATTAGAAAGAGGTAAAGAAGTTGGAAAGAGCTGCAGACAGTCTTTGCTGCACATGAACAAGTCATGTTTCATGAGCATGTTCGTCCGGGAACATGTGAGTGGAAAGTGAAAACAAAGACCTGCCATTTATTATTATTGTTTAAAATTCGAACCCACCAACTCAAAGTCACACTAATCCCTTCAGAAGCAACCAATGTTGATGACATGAATTAATCATTTGATATTTTACAAATTACTATAATGCAAAGTTGTGTAGCATGTACATAGCATAGGTTATAGCCTCTGCTATGCATGTTTGTCGCTTTAGAGGCAGAATGTGCATATACAATCTATTGACTCTGAGACTGAGATTTGCTGACAAGCTTCTATAAAGTTTCCACTTCTCCGTGTTACCGGCAAAGATATTAATTTAGTCAGCGGTCAACCACATTATGCAATTCTAAGTGTATTTTTGGGGAAAAAATGTTTTTTTTTTAAATTTAATATTTTTCCAAAAATAAATTCAATTAAACACAAATTAAATATAAATTCTCATACACGAGTGAGAAATAACATTCATGTTCTTGTTCCCCTTTTTATTTATATTGCGTAACTATGACTTAGCCGCACATGCAACAGATAAGGAAGAGCAACGTCATGCCTTCACTTTTCAATAATGCTTGGATTTAGAAGGAAAAAAAAAAGTGAGAAATATTCCTGTTTTGGAGGGGTGGAGGTTTCACCTGTGAAAGGAAATAGGACACAGAAAAATAAATAAGAAATATAATGAATTTTGTTATTATTTTATTAAAGAGAAATATTAAAAAATAATATTGTAAAATTATTTGGTTTGGATAAAAAGATAAAAGAAATTTTTTTATTTAATATAAAAAAATATTTTACTTTCACGTAATGTGTAACACACAGGTCATTTAGTCCATTATGGTATGCGTATATAATAGATTATACAGCAAACATAATAAATTATCAACGCAAACATAACAATTTTTCATGGCATCGGCTTGATTTGGTTGATTTTAGTGTGCATATATATAATCGATTATATGCACCTACAAGGACGATAGTCAATTAAAATATGCATATAATCGACTTATCAAATCCATCAAGAGCTGCGCAACGGTTTAGCAAGATGAGCAAGTGTGAGAACAAACAAGGATTAGTTTAGGAAAGTAAACACTTTGTGTCCAATTCCAACCTGTTTCTCTTCTCCCAAGCGAGGGAATAAGACATGGTAAAAACCATAACTTTAAACTTATCACCTTTCTAATCCATTTGTATTAAACAACACCATTTTTTTTATCATCATTACGATTTCTACTACCTCCACTCATTTTTTTATGTATTTCTATGCTAATACAGTGTAAATAAAGTTATGTTTGAATATATAATGATGAAGGACAAAAAATAAAATAGAATTAAATGAAAATAAAACAATGCTATTATTTTACTGCCTTAGATGTTTTAATATGAAAAACGATTATATCCCATATTCTAAAATTTACAAATAATGATATTGAAACTTTATCAGTTTCATTTCATTATTTTATCATGTTTTAAGCAATTCAAACAATAAAATTTGAAATCATTATATTTCATTTTTGTTTTTTCAATCCAATATATATAGCCTAATAATTAACTCACTTCTATACTTAGATAACCCGGTGCGGCCCATTGGTCTGATTCAAATTCGGTGACTTGCCTTTTGGGTTAGTTTGGTTAACAATAGAACTGACTGCTTTTTGTGTAATATGGTTGACTTGTTTCTAATTTTAATTTTTGGCCTTTGGTCAAAATAATTTTTTGAAGTTAATTTATTTTGCTTGGGAAAGTTTTGACTCCAATGTTAAATTACATGTTTTAAATATTATAATTAAATTATATTCTATTTAAAATATATAACATTTTAATACTATATTCTGTTTTTTTTTTTACTTTTTTAAGGTTTTTTAAAAATTCCTTAACTTGTTAAATTAATTGATAATCTTATCCTTTTTGTGAATCGACCTCCGATCCGAATCATACACCTATGCTCAACTACGTCCACATATATAATATTCATGAAAATGAATGACAAATTTATCTTTAACAATTATAGATTCTTCTTTTATTGTAAGCTTTATAGATTACTTTGCTTTCACTTTTTTTCTCTTTAGTATGTGAAAGGACAATCCCTTACAATAATATGCCTTAAGCAACATTTCTCATTGCCATGTGTTACTGCAAATCTTACGGAATGATTTTTCCCAGCATCCAATAATGCAATGCAAACACATCCACTCATTTTACAGTTGGAATAAGCAAAAACTGCACGTGTTTCACCGTGGCATGTGCTGTTTACCTCGCAGCTGAACCGGTCACAATCATGTCTGTGGTTTTGGCCATCTATGTTTGTTTCACTTTCTTATAAAGTTAATTTTGTATGTATTAACATAAAAATGAATTATAAAAAATATTTTATATTTAAAATAATATTTTAAAATATATTTGAAGAATTATTTTTACTTAAATATAAATGTTTTTTAAATTATGAATCTTGTATGCATGATTAATTGCACTTTTTTGTCCTCAAGTATTATAAGGTTGTCAATTGAATTTCTAAGTATTGTAATTGTCTAATTGAAATTAATTTTTTGGATAAAAACTGCATAATTCTCACATAATTGTGTTATATACATGGGAATCAATTAATATAATTAAAATTTAAGGGATTATTTACGATATCAAGGAACCTAATTCACATAATTAAAATTTAGGTATTAAAACAAAAATACTTTCATTTATATTACATCAAATTTTTTATTTAAAATATTTATATCATTTTATATACATTTTTTCCTTCATGCTTTTACTTTTTTTCTCCAAACCAATGCTTTTACTTTTTTTTCTCCAAACCAAGCATACTAGTAGTTGGTGTTAATTAATAATGAAAGAATTTTTTTTTGACACATCAAGATTAGTAATTAAAGTATGTTTTATCACATTAAATAAATAATTTTTCATATATAAAAAGATTAAATATGTTTTTGGTATTGAATAATATTTAAATTTTACATTTGATTCCTAATAATTTTTTTCTTTTCCTAAAAAAAATTATATTTTATCTCTATTACTACATTAATTTTGTTAACTTAGTACATCATCATTTCATAAAAAAAACACACACTTTGATCAAGAAAGATCAATACCTGATCAATCACATATAATATCAAAGACATTATTTATACTTATGGGCATAATTGACTCTATGTTTTCTTCTACTACTAAACCATCACAATCATTTTTGATAAGGAAGAACGGTACCTACAGTAGGGATCATGTTATAGGTCTTGTGTTTTTATTTTTTTAGCAATAAATGCTAATTGTTAATTTATTATTGAATCCCTGATTTTTTTTTATCACTCAATCAACCTTAGATCTCCAAATTTGTGTTCTTATATTGATCATTTTCTTAAACCAATAATATTCAACTAATCTCTAATTAGCTGCATGTACACAAAAAAAGCCGTTACTTGTACATTCTCTCTAGTACGAACGAAAACTTTTTAGATGGTTCAAGTATTCTCTTTACCTCGTGTGTCGCTGATATAAAAAAAAAAAAAAAAAAAAACGAGTACTAGTGCAACTCAATGGCACAGCCAATGAATCGCCTTGAATTAGTGATTAAATTAAACCTGAATCCAATTACAGATCATTTAAGCAAACCATTGATATGTACTATAATAAGAAACATGGTTATCCCACAACCCATCAGGAAAAGCTGTTCAATGAATAATTGTACAACCCTTTGAGAATACATCTCAGATGGTGACTAGACTCAAAGAGGGTATGGAGAGCACAAGTTTCTTCTTGATTCCAGAGTAGCATAAGGTTTTGTTGGTATTGTGTGTAACTTGTTTGGGTCTTCTGAGCCAATTTAATGGGTACTCAACACTGGGATTATTTAGTATTTACCATCATATGTATGTGCATATCATTCCCTACATAAGTTTCAATGTCATAGAATAATAAAGCCTCTCTAAGTTAAGTTGTATGGTGTGAAACCAACAAATTTTAATTCTTACTAACATGTCAATAGCATGTTAAATTTTTTAATAAATTCTTTTCAATTAATTTTAGAATTTTGTGATTAGATCGCCAGAGACTAACACCGTAATCTTCTTCCATTAGATAATGTTTACGTGGGAACCTCTATCCATGACCTCTCTTTCACTCCCATGCCACACTCTCTCTTTGAATTTTGTTTTTCCCAAATCATTATCTCTAGATGAAATGAATTAAAATAAGATCATTGGCGATGATGCAAACATTAGTTTATATATATAAATTCTGACCCATTTGCCCGTGTTGCAGTGTCCTTGCTTTGTCCTCAGACAGTGGAAATGAAGCACTTGAATAAATCAAGGAATCGTACGTTTTTATATCAATTCTGACGCATTTCTTTGTTTGATCACTTTTTCACGTGCATCCTTTATTTGTACGTCTACCGCATTGGTGAATTGGGAGTGGGGGTATTACTGCTTAACTATTTATAAGTTATAACTATGGGCATGGCATGGAGTACTTTTGGTCTTTCCTTTTTTTGCTTCTTACCTGTGTTTAGGAGCATGCCATGATTGTCTTTCAATTATTATGTGTCAAATAATATTGCTCTTATCCTTTTTGATCAATTATATTTTTTATGTAACGAGTATTTTAGAAGGAATTTCATCTTCGCTCTTGAAATCATATGTATGTCAGTGGAATACAATTTAAACTCTGCATTGTGCTTCTTCTTTTCTTTTTCTTTTTTTTTCATTTAATAGCGATCTTGTGCGCACGTTTAAAAGACCTTTTCTTTTTGGTAGTTCTAGGCGGAGACCTTTATTTCAGAGTGAATAATCACTTATTTTGAAAAGGTTCTCTCACAAAGTTGAAATAAAATAAGAGATTATTTTTCTCAAAATAAGTTGAACTAAAAGATACATAAGTATTCACCTAATTGAATTATAAATTAATAATTAATGGGATAGAGATATCAAGTTTATGCTTGTCCATGTGATACCACAAATTTGTGACAGATGTTAACGAAGTTAGTTCCACTGCATTAATTAAGATAGATATGCTAATAAAGGTTTTTATAATGCAGACATATATATTAGTGTGTGATGTTGTGAGAGAAAAGAAGAAAACCAGCGCAGTACTGTGTGAATGTGCGACTGTGCGAGATGATGGAATGCAATCTAATAGTTAATTAGAATAAAAAAAGCAATTAAAGAAACAGAAACCAGTTGAAGTGGTTGGGTAGTTTTTTTTTTTTTAAACAAAGATTTAACAGTATTGGTTTTAAGGATTTAATAACAAAATTTTAGAATTATAAGAATATAAAAGTTTTTAAATTATAGAGATTTAAATAAAATTAAAATTTAACCTAAGAAAATTTTCTTAACAATTAAGAAAATAAAAAATACATATAAAGATAACAAAAAAGTGATTTAATTTAAAATAATCAAGAATTTTTTTTTTTTTTTGAGTTATGTCATCTTCATGTTGATTCTTACAAGTGTTGCTTGATTAAGTTAAGCAACGTTACTTGTTTGACAAAATTTATTATTGTAATATTTCTTATATAAGTATTGTTCCTTATATTAGTAAGTTTTTTTTTCTCACCAAAAATATAAGCAAGTTTTTTTTTTCTTTCAAGGAAAGATACATTGCTTAAAAATTGTTAATGTTTTTTTTATGTTTTAAAAGAGAGAAATCAATACATGTTAAGATCAATAAAATTAAGTTAAGTATTTATTTTAACAAATTAGAGTAAATTTTTGTGAAAAGTATTTAAATCTATATATGATGTTATAGGACCCATAAAATATAGATAAGTAAACTTATTTAAGTAATTATGTATCGTGGATGTTCTTAGTAATTAAATTAATTTTAATTTTAAATTAAAATAAAAAAAAATATACGTGAAAGAGATAAAAAAAAATTTAAAAATGTTCAATTTACTCTCTCCAGTTTCAATTATAAACAAAAAAAGAAGACAAATTTTATATTTATTAAGAAAATTAGTTAACTTCATTAAATTTTATTATTTTATTATTGATATTATTAAATGAAGGATATTTTAGAAAAAATCTTATTAAGTAAAACATAAGTAATTATGATTTACTTATATTTAAGATAAAAAATAAAAAAAAAATTATTATGTTTAAGAATCATTCTTAAAAAAAACACTCTTATTCAAAATAAATATTTTTAATTCATAAAGAGAGAAGGAATTAATTTAACCATGAATATTTAATAATCCTTCCTCTATAAACAATCGTGACTTAGAGCTGGACAATAAAGAATCAAAGAGCGCAATCACCAAATACCCATGTGATCATCTTATGAACCCTTCGTCCCTCCAACTTTTAGGTGTTTGTAGTTTCATTTGGTTTATTAAAAAAATATTCAAATTAAATATAAAAATAATATGTAATTTGATTCAATTTAAACACAATATTAAATTTGAACTATACATCAAACTAACTTTTGGGAAATTAGTTTAAATTGGTTTGATAGTTTTTTATTTTTAAAAAAAAGTATATGACTTTTAAAATTATGTTTAATTTAGCAACTAACAAAATAAATTTACCTATCTAACTAATAAAATTATTAGCAATACTTGAGAATAACATTTGCATAACTATAGGCAATAGAGTATAAAAAATAATAGATGACATATTACAAAATTTTATAAAAAAAAAACATTACAAACCATTTATAGTTAATTAATTATTCATCATCAATGTCATAAACTCATAATTTAATTAACTAAAAAATGTTTGATATATATGAAATTGCATATTATCATTATTTAAAAGATTGGATTTCATATAAGGATATAAAACAAAAATAATATAAATACAATATATAATATTTTACTATTCGATTTGATTTAATTTCCACTATAGAAACTGGAAAACAAACTATACCAAGCAAATGTTTTGTCAATTAAAATTTTGACAATAAATTATTAACATCTTTAATAATAATAAGAAAACACATTTTTAATCTCTATGTTGTTAAATTTGGTTTTAGTTTTCCAAAAAAAGTTATTGGTTTTAGTCTATAAATTTAAAATTTTGAAAAATATTCTTTATTGTCATATATTCATAATATAATGCTACCACTATGTCACTTCAAAATTATCACTAATATATGACACATTACCACTGTGAATATGTGATAACAATCACCATTTAAAAAAATATATATATGAAGGCAGAAATAAGGAAAATAGGATTGAGCAAAGGATATGTCTGAAAACTGAAAAGTGGAGAAATAAAAAAGAAAATGAAAGTGATGTTAATTAAAACTGTACACAATATGTCTCATAGTACAAGACTTGGCTCTGCCTTTTTGTGTGTTAGGCCCTCATAAACGTACTTGTAATATGCTTGCTCGCGAGTTGTTTTTTTTTTTTTTCAAGTTCAGTGGCTAACCCAACATGGTTAGCATCAACCCTTCCTTAGGTCATGCATGTTGTTTGAGTCATTTAATTTCTTAATGATTTCTTTTTTTTGCCGACAGATTGAATTTCTTTAGTCATCCTTAACAAAATAATAACATTCTGTTAAGTCTTCAACAAATGAGTAGTGTTACTACTTTATTCTATTCATCTTATCCTTACATATCCATCTTATTTTTAGCTATTCTCTATAACCATTACCTCTCTCTCTCTCTCTCTATATATATATATATATGTACACAGCACTATAGGGGGGGGGGGGGGGGGGGTCCTAGACGGTTTTCTTGGTCATAGCGAGTACGTGGTTACAAATTTGAAGCAACGTTATGCATTATCCATATAATACCAATTTCTATTGTATCACAACAAGTTAATTATTGGGGTTCTATTGTATAGTTTCCAGCAAATCATACAATTTAAAATCATACTAGGACAACTAAGGAATTTTCGTTACATTTAACTAGTCAAAATATTATGGGGATTGCAGATAAATCAAATCTGTAAAGTGTTAAATACTATAAATAGTAAATTATAACCGGGATTCTTCCTAGTTCCAACTTCCAGAATGCAGTGTGATCTTTTGAAAAAGCAAGGAAGATTTTGGCTGACGAAAGCGTCCAAAAAATATTCAGCATCTATCCAATATTTTCTATGCAATTTTTGTAATGTTGTGATTGTTGTCCTTTGTCATAGTAAAAATATCTTCAGCAATGCTTATATCAATTATTTGTATCCTAAAGTTGAAGAAGACGCGTGGCTATCTTCGCACCCATTCAATCTAATTGCTCTTGTCGTTTTAGCATAGGGGAGGGCTCCACTTTTCTGAAAGCATGAAATCCTGGATCTAAAACACTAGAATTATAGTATTTAGAATCCCCGTTAACCAATATGCATATCATTGCGTAGTGAAGTGATGATTGGATGAAATTAAAGCACTAAATGAATGGCCAATTAAGAGTTATAGCAAATTCTCATATTATTAGAATATTTAAATCAGATACTAATGAATTATATTGTTAAAAGAATAATTAATATTTGTTAATTTTATGAAATAATAAATATTTAAAAAAAAACATGTAAAATGAGACCAACCAATGCTATTACACAATGTCTCAAAAGAAAGGTCATCAACACATGCAACACCAAAAGGATTCTACAGAAGACAGTTTATTAAATATAAATATGTAAAGGGTGGGTTGCCTTTGAAGGAGGGAAAATGAGAGCTAAACCCTGTAGCAGATTCTTCCGGAGACCCTTGGAAAAAAACTTTAGATACTTTAACATATATAATCGTAGGTACATATCATAGATTGATTATAGACTCATACCCCATGATCGACCCAACATATATATATATATATATATATATATATATATATGTGTGTGTGTACGTTAATGCGCATTAATAATTAATTAAATTGTATTGTTTGAAATCACCTTCCCCTAAATGGAAAGTGACTCATAGGCCGCCTCAAGCACCTCTTGATCATACCCTTAAAAGAAAGTGGTGGGCCTTGTTGACCATGACCAGAAAGGCAACCCTGAGAATAGTTATTATCATCGTTCAATTTCATATAGATACTTGTATTCTAGTAAATCAAAGATAAATTAAAGGTGCATTCTACTCATGATTACACTTTCCTTGATATTTTTGTGGTGTTTGTTTTCATGTTGTTTGATTGAGAATTATGTCAAGAATGCGTGTAATCAAAATGGCATCTTTAGTAATATTTCAGGAAACACTTGTCCTCTCTACAGATGCAAATTCTATTTTCTTTATGTTCCTAAAATCCTGTTTAGTGAGTTCCTTTTTTAGGGATGTACCATAAGTTTCAAGGATTAGTTGAGGGCTAAGATTGGATAAAATTACTTACCATTTAAGCGAGTACAATAACTTTTCTTTTAAGTAATTCTCTACTGATAGTCCTAATATGTTTATTAACATTTTTTTCGGTAATCTTAGAGGTATCTTCTCATTTCACAATTTTTTAGGCAATAAAAAGAACAATATTTTTAAGTTAACTTTTTTAGGTCGATCCTGAGTCAAATCTAGTTCTAGCTTTTTAAGCGTGTGTGTGTGTGTGTATATATATATATATATATATATAAAGTACAGTGTTATATGATAGAATAAAATTATTAACAAATTTTATGGATGGAATAAAATACATATTTTAGAACTCTTCAATCCATGAAAGATTCGCTTAGAAAATATTCTCTAGAATGTACTTAATAGATTTTGGAAATAAATTTTTGAACCATTTATCCATTTCCATTTTCCAAAATCAATTTGAGAACGTAGTTTTAAAAAATATTACAAAAATTACAAAAAGGAGGTGTCTAAGTAAAAAGATTAAACAAATAGCAATTGCTCTATTTTTTGTGTTTGTTGTTTCTCCTAAATGGTTTGAACTTGATCCATCTCATTCATTTTTTGGTATTGGTATCCTCCTCCTCTCAAAAAGTCTCAATGCAAAAAATACCCTTAACTCTAACATCTCTTCTACCTCTTTCCTATGCCGCCCAAGCATCCTCTTATCTCGAATATGAATGTGACACCACCAAGGTTTAGGTATTCAATTTTTGTGTAATCGTCTTCTTTTACCATCCAATACGAATTGACACCATTATTCTTTTGGCGATGACATTGAGGTTGTTAATGGTTGTGGTTGGACTTGTTAAGAACAGAATTAGAAGAGGGACAATAATAAAGAAAAGGGGGAGTCCTGGAAACTACGTTGGAACGATGATGGTGATGGTTGGGCTTGGTGACACGGAGGTGCAGACATGGCACACATTGACACGACGGCTTGGCAGCATGGATTCTGAGTTTGAAGAAGGGAAGGGAGGTCTTGTTGGCTATTTTGGAATAGGATACGTTTTCAAAATAACTATTTTGAAATACGAAAACTTATGTTCCAAAATAGCTATTCTTGAATATAAAAAATTATATTTCATAATAGTTATTCTGGAAATGTATCCTATTCTGAAATATAATTTTTCTTATTTTGAAATAGAATAAACACTTTGGAAACCTATTCCGAAGTAGATATTTCAAAATAGTTATTCTGGAAGAGTATTTTATTCTGGAATAGTCGTTCCGGAATGAGAGTGCTTGATAAATGGATATTTTTGTTAGCTGAAATCTTTTGGGAGATGCAGAATAAAAACACCTCAATTTTGACATTCTTGATAGATTCATATGTTTTTCTCCAAAAAAAAATGTCACATTATTTGATTTGTTTATAAGGTTGTAGATATTTAACACTTCAAACTATGTAACATTTATGAAAAAGAATAATGTAAATAAAAGATGGGATAGTAAAAAAGAGTCTTAACTATGTACATACTTAATTTATGTTTTTGAAAGCATTTAAGTTATGTTATACTCTTGTAATAAGCCCATAATAATAATAATAATAATAATAATAATAATAATAATAATAATAAGGGTAAATAGTCACTTTTGTTATTGAAATGATTGACAACGTAGATTGTCAGCATAAGAATATATTTGTCATAATATTTTTTCTACTTTTCGTTTTTCCACTTCGTTAACAAATAAATCCTTGAAAGATGAAAATACAAAATTTAGTCCTCGAGAGTATAAAAAATGTGACAAATATATATCAACGTTAATAATGAATTATGTACTTTTTAGTTCTTTTTACTAAAAGATGCGTGAGAGCACAAGCTCATTTTTGTCATTCCCAAAAAAAATTCTTATTTTTTATTTTCTTTCTTGATTACAATTAAACCATTATCAAAATAAATAGTTGAGTAAATGAAAAATTCATGGTATGCATTGTTTGGTAGATGAAGGGGGGTGCTAGGAACTTATGTGTGTCTACATTTGCTTTTGAGAAGTTGTACTATACGAATTGTTTTGTTTTAAGGAAGAGTCTCTTGAAGGTTTCATTCAATTTGAGGGATATAGGTAAAGGGGTCTCGAGGTTGAGTGGTGGAGGGGGGTTGAGAGTAAAAGAAGTATGCTACTGTATTTTCAGATTTACTAAGGTGTATGATCCCTAAGATCTACGTATAGTGATTAGGAAGGGGTGTCCCAAGGTTTAGGTTGTCATGCGTAGTGACATAATCGACTTGCTACTCTATAATTCGTTGACTTAGTGAAAAATTTCAAGTACTGTTTCTGGACTGAACATAAGTAATGTTGACTGAACCAAAATAAAATACTGGAGCACTCTTTCTATCCCTAAACTCTTTAATTACTTGTTTTTATTGTTTGTGCTTAAACTGCGTTGGGGTTTTGAAAATTAAATCAATTCTCTTCACCCCTTTTAGCTTGAATTATTGAGATCACTTGGTTGATGGAATGGATTTTTTATGGTTAGTTATGGTCATTCCAACATCATAAAGTGACTAACCTCGAATCATGACTCAAATTCTGGCTGAAGGTTTGGGCATGTGTTGGATGAGATATGTTGTAAGTGACTCTTTTTTCTTTTAAGAATACTTCAATTGGATGGATATAATGTTTGAGAGTGAAGATTTCCTAAAATGACCAGAGAGACTTACTGACATTCTCCTCTATATTTTCCTTTCTTGGTCGACAAGTGTTTGATATAGGTCGATTTTGGTGTGGAGGAGAGATTATCTTTTCATTCACTAATTCCATGGAATCATGTATGGTTGCAACTTAGTAGGTACGGTACTTAAGGGGTGCAAAATCTGATTTTTTTTTTGGTTATTATTTAATCGCTAATTGCGGGGTAGCAGCTCTGGTACAATCTTTTTGTTTTGTTAAGAACTATGTAGGTCTATGGGGGAATCTATTGAGTGGTTACTTCGTATTTCGATCAATATACAAGTTTATTTGCCGATAAAAAAAAACTATAGGTCGATTTTATCTCTAGAGAAACTTTTGGTCAATCATAGACTTAAGGGAGTTGAAGATAGACTGTCAAATATAAGAGATGCTAATATAGATTGGTTAATGCTCCTAAAAATGGCTACTCTTTACATAGAAGCACCATGGTGACTATCTATCTTCTCGTTGATAAAATGTGTTTCCATTCTACATATTTTCTTGAGTTGGTCAATTTGACTTTGATAAAAACAAATGTATTAGACTTTTTTCATATTCCGTCTATAAAGTAATGTATCAATTTGACTCTATTTAGTCTATTGTCCTGTGTGTTGCATGAGTTAGACTTGAACAACTCTCCTCAATCTCTTGAATTGGATTTTTAGAGTGAATCGGTCCTGGTACAATTTTAGTATGGTAGCAGAGCTGGTTTAGTTTTAATGTTGAACAATTTCTAGATGTCTAATCTTGAAAATTTCATTCTCAAGAGATGTTTAATTTAGGATGTCTCATATTGATTAAGAATCAATATAACTAGAACACTCGTTATACGACTTAAAACAATTTTTCTCTCTCGAGCTAACTTTTAAATACATGTTTGGTTCAAGTTTAGAAATTTATGTACAGTAAAAATCACATAAAAAAAACAATGCAAAAATAACTACAAGTTACTTTCTAAATCCACGTTGAGTGTTATCTAGCCAGATACCAAACACAAGGTAATTAAGACTAATTAATCAGGCTTAATCTATTTTTAATAATATTTTCCGCAAGGTTAATTTTGGTGTGGAAAGCCATATTTTTTGTTGCTTAGTATACATTTGATTTTGGTTAAGTAAGATGAAAATAAAGTAAATTTCATATGTCTAAGAGGTTTAAGGAAATTGTACATATATTTTTTTTTTTATAAAGCTTACACATATCTCCTTTGATGTTTAAGGAAATTATACATGTCTTTCTTGTATTTTTAAAACCTACATAAACTCCCTCAATGTCGTCTCAACATTTGACAGTAACGAGTCATATGCATTAACAATTTTGATTAAAAAATATTAAAATATGTTAAATATGAAAATGTTTGAAATTAATCATTGCAAAATTTTTTGTCTATATTTTGTTCTCGCAAAATTTAAATGTTATTTTTATATTTGAGACTAGGTTCAAGTTACTAAAATTCACGTGTATGTTATTATAGAATGTGTCAATTTTTTTAACTTTTTTGCATCATTTATATGTATAAACCATACAGAAACATTGTTTTGCATTATATAACTGATGTAAAAAAGTAAAAAAAAAAAAAAAAAACATGATACTTTCTACAATATAATATACACTTAGTTTCAAACATTTTCTATATCGGTTATACATATAAATGATGCAAAAAAGTTGAAAAAACTAACTTTCTACGCACCTAGATTCACATGTAGGTTCGCGTAACCCGAGTCCAACTTTAGGCCAAAAAAGACATATTTAAATTTTGTAGGGATGACAAATAAACAATTTTTTACAATGACAAATTTTAAACATTTTCATATTTATGATAATAAAAAATATTTTATTTTTTTTAATAAAAACGTCAACATACATAACTTGTTACTCTTAAATATTTAGACGATATTTAAAAAATTTGTGTAAATTTTAAATACAAAAGAAAGAGATTTGTAATTTACTCATAAAATACAAATATCATCGGTACTAACTTTTATATATATTTCTTCAACGTAATAAGCATTTATTCTGCAACATAATCAGGAGGGATACAAAATTTAAAGTGATGTTTTTATTTGGCAAACTAAATTGTAAGAGTTGTGACCCAACTATTCTTATACTGCTTTTATCTCTCTTCCATTTGAAGGGATCACAGACGTCTACACAGGGTTACGCCATCCCCAATAGAAACAATTGCTGATTCCAAGCGAGAATCGTTTGCTATAAAGTTGTTGAATTCAATCAAAGGCTTTCTATTCTGCCTCAGAATATCCCACTTTACGTCTTCCTCAGGCATAGCAACTGTACCAAAATATAAAGTGTTGTCATATGCAATTATTCCACCCTTTTTCACCAATTTTAACACCAACTCGTGATATTTTATGTATTCTGCTTTATCCGCATCCACAAATACATAGTCAAATGAGTCTTCATGCTTATCCTGCAATTTTTGCCTTGTTATTTTTCTTTTTCACTCTTCAATGATTATTAATTAAAGGCAACAATAAAAATGCAAACAAAAAGTGGAGAAAAATAAAATATAGGATATTAATAATAAGAGAAAAAAAATTATTGACTGCATAAAAATTTTATACCATCATTTAATTATAACTCATCATATATAATAAATTTACTGATTTTTATGATAATTGGTCATAATAATAACAACAAATTATAATTAAACAAGACATAATTATTAAACTCTAATAATAAATTATAACAATGACTTTGTTTGGAAGTACTATCAGGAAAATTCATAATTATAATTAATTAAAATTTTGAATCTCATACCGTAAGTTTTGATTGAGTATTACTAGTTCAAAACTTTGAATACTATAGAAAATCGTATATTATCACATAAAAAACCAGTTTAAACTGTCAAGTAATTACCATAACACAATTTCAATCAAAATATAGAAAAACTTACATTAATAAGATCGTTGAGAACTGATAATGCATCACCAAGGATAAAGTCAATTTTGTGCTCCATTCCTGCCTTTTGAATGAATGGCAATCCAATCTCGTATGTTTTTCTATTTACATCAATTGCTGTTATCTGAAGCACCCAATAAAATCGTTTTTGCTTACTTATTAGAATGTGCATACTTTAATGAAAATGACTTGAGATATTGTTCAGAAATATCTTTCAAAAACTTGTCTTTGTCTAATCCGTGGTCATAACTCTGCTTTCTTCAACATTATCGAGTAACGTGCTTTTATCCTCTAAAATAGTTTAAAAAATATTTTAAAAAATTAAGAAACACAATTTAACTCTCCTTCTTATATATTTTATTTGTCCTTTTGAGTATATACAACACTACAACAATGTGATATCGTACCTTGCCATCATGAGGCAGAGCAAGAGCTGTGGCAAGAAGAGAATAGCCAGTGAATACTCCAATTTCCAGTGTTTTCTTCGCATTCATGATTTTAAGCAGAATAGATACGAACTGCGCTTCATCCACTGGCACATTCATGATATATTCCCTGCCAACATATATTAACCCTTTATAAAAAAGAAAGTATACTTCCGAAAAAATCAATATTTTATTCTACTATAATTACATGTTCAAAACAAAAGAATATTCAAAAAGAAGAAAACAAATACAATTCGATTCAGTTAACTTACGAATTTTCCTGGCACTTCTGTACCGTGGTCTCTCTGAGTAGCTTTAATTGTTCATGCTCTTTTGGATAGGCACTCGTTTCAAAGATGTACTGTACAAAATATATTTTCGAAAAAATTAATATCTTTATTCAATTTGTATAGCCGTAAAATTGATTATTTTTTTCAAAAGCAATAAAAAAATAAATAGTTGAGGGTTACATGTTTTTTTAATCCCAAATTAACTATTTAGTCCTTTATCTTATTTTTTTTATTTATTTTAATCTTTTATCTTTTTAAAAGTTCATTTTAATTTTTTCTTTTTAAAAAAGTTTAAAGTGATCCTTTCTTTAGTTTGAAATTAACATCGTTGACGATAATCAAATACCAGCGGCTAAAAGTCATGAAAAATCCTAATCCACTTTTTCTCAAATTGAAAATCACAAGTCTCACATTCAAATTGAAATCCTTAAAATCGTACAACAAATTCAACTTGAAAAATTACCAGACATTCAAGAATCAAAGTGAAGAGAGGAATAAAGAATTTCTCATTTAGATGGACGTCCAAGTTCTTGTTGAAGGGATGAGGGAGAATTGCATTACAATGTCTTGCAGATGATTTCGTTAGAGAATCAGAGTTCCTGTTGTATCCAACAACCTCCTCGAGTTTGGGTACAAAAATAGTTGTGGATTAATGATTTTGTGAGTTGAGATGAGAAACCAAAGAGGATGTTATGCAAGTGATTTTAAGAAAGGTAGGTTGCGCATCAAATTTATGTGGATGATGTTATACTAAAGCTTAATCATTAATTAAATTGTGTGAGGTTTGTGAATTTTGATATGGAAAAAAGGAAATTATGGCTTGTGAAGGATGAAACTGATATTGATACATTGTTGTTTCTTTCTTATTTTTTGTTTTATGATGACTTTTAGTAGTTGGTATTTGATTATTATTAGCCGTGTTAACTTCAAATTAATGGAAGAATCATTTTGAATATTTAAAAAAAATAAAAGATCAAAATAAACTTTTTAATAGATAAAAAATCAAAATAAATAAATAAAATAATATTAAAAAAATCAAATAGTTCATTTAACTTTTTCTGTTATGTTTTGTGCTCTTAGTTTAAGGATATGAGTAATTGGGGTGTTGCATGCCTAAGGTATATATGAATTTGGTGAGTGTTTATTTCCACTTTTCCTAACTAAAAGTATTTATAAAAAAATAGAAAACAAATTTACTGTATAGTTTGATTAAATTATGATGTAAGAATTGCTGTACTTTTTTTCAAGAAAATAAGTGCTGGACTTTGGAGTATATAAATAAATGAATTAATCAAATGGGTTTAATTTAATTACCTTCATAAGTGCTGAACTCTGGAGAATGCTCTTGTATGCTAAATCACCCGACATGGTTGAAGTAAAATGCAATCAAACTGCAGCGTATACGATATACTGTATATATCTATCTATGAGTAAATAGTTTCTCAGTTTAGTGACTTTATATAGATTATATAGAGGAGCGAGTGTAGAGATTTTGAGCAAAGGAAAAGTAAGCATTCCCCACTTTCCCGCGGTACAAGAAGAAAAGTTTGTTTTTGAGTTTCTATTTTTGCGTCGTTGGGCTGATAAAGACTGTTAAGTTAGCAATTTATTTTTCGATAAATGATTTATTTGGTCTATGAAAACTTAAACTTAGTGTTAATTTAATCTCTCAAAAATGAAATCAATAAGTTATTAGTCTAAATAAGAGCTTTATCTAAGTAAAATTTTGGATTGAATTTTCTTAATAAAAAATGTGATTGGAAATTTCATCAAAGATAGTCCATTACATTTTTTAACATAAATTAATCATTAGTAGATATTTTAAAATAATAACATGATTAAAAAAAAGTTTCTAAAAAATTAAAAACACTAATTCAGTTAATAAATGTGTAAACATTGCAATAATTTAGTCATTTCGTTTGTATCATTGTAAAATTGATAAATTTTTAAAATTATTTCAGAAATAAAAAATGAAATAGTTGAGAGATGTTTCTCTTATGTTTTGTGCTCTTAGTTTAAGAACATGAGTCATTTGGAGTGTTGCATCTGTAAGGTATAAACTTGGTGTGAGCATTTATTTCCTCTTTTCCTAACTAAAAATATTTTTTTATGAAAAGAAATCCAATCAACCATTAATTTTTTCCTTTAAAAATATATTTTTATTAGTTTTAGTTTTAAAACATTTAATTTAAAAGAATGATTCATGTTGTTTTATGGCAATGTGGCATATGCGTCCAATTATATCATATTATATATTGTAAGTTGGAAATTTTTATTTTTGATTATTGTAAGTTTACTTTTTTAATTTTAACTTTTGTAAGTTTGTATTTTTTTAAATTTTGATTTTTGTAAGATATTATTTTTATTTTTAATCCGTATAAATTTATGTTTTTTTTTTTAATTTTAGTTTCGATAAACACAACCTTATGAAAACTATAAATGAAAAAATTATAATCTTAAAAAAATAAAATTAAAAAAAATAATATAAACTTATAAGTAATAAAATTGAATACAAAAATTCCGAAAGACCAAAATTCAAAAAACATCAATAAATTAAAATTTAAAAAAAATGAACATACAGACAAACAAAAATATTAACTTACAGAGAAAAAATATATATTTAACGCTACTTTTTTTTAACATCTTACACACTATATACTTTTGTGTCATTTTACCCATCATTACACGTATTTTGTGTTCGTGTTACCTTATATTGTTTATGAACAATTTTTAATAATCTTAATAATTTTAGCATACAAATAATGCAAAAACATTCATAATATAATTTTTCATAATTTGTGAGAGTATTTTGACTATATTTAAACAAATAACTGAATATTATATATACTGTATATATTAGTATTCACTCCAATTATTCATCTATTTTTTTTAAAGTAATTCATCTGAGGTGACATTGTCAATATTATATTACTTCATAACAATTAATATATATTTCAGAGTTTATTGAATAGGACAAAAAATATAATCAATCATGTCTTAAATCCTTTACAAAATAGACAAAGGAATAAAACATTATGTCTATAATCAGATAAAACATAATCATATTAGATAAAAAAAATCAATTAAAAAATCTACACACTCTGTATATTTCGTGTATTACACGGATTAAAATTTAGTACTTCGATTAAAGTAGGATGATCACTGGAGCTTTATATATAAGAAAAATCAGCTTGCAAGTATTAAGCATCAGTCTCAGAAAGCAAAAGATTTGCAAATAATTTTTCATATCAATTTTGAGAAAATAATTAATCTAGATTTATAATTTAAATATATTTCTCAGCACACAGGCTTTATATAAGGGTTATTATTAACATACATTTTTTCTTTCTTCCACGTTACTTATATTCTATTTTTCCTTTTTATTTTTTATCACATCATTTATAACATTTATTACTCTTTCTCTTTCTTTATTTTCTTTCTTCTAATCTGTTTCTTTTTTCTGCCCTGCACCGCAAAAAAAGATCTACATCGACAATTTTTTATTTAATTACTTATTTATCTCTATAATTATAAAAATATTTTAGTCTTTGTACTTAAAATCTCATTTTAACCGTTACACATTATTTTTAATTCTTTTTAATTCCTACACACATCCTTTTTAATTCTATTAGTTCCTATGATGAAAATTAAAAAAATTAAAAATAGCATATTTATAAAGATTAAAATGGTTTAAATATATATAAGTTTAAAGGTAAAACTTTTGTAATCATAAGAGCCAAACGAAGAATTAAACATTTTTTTTATATGTAAAAGTACCGAATCGTTAGAGCAGCCTACTCTCACTTTCTCGCGGTCACAAGACGAACAAAGTTTATTATTAACAGCAGAAATGTATTTTTTTTTCTAACCCTTCAGTTCATTACTGGAAATGAATCTTAATTAATTTAAAATTCAATCGAAAAATAAATAAAATTTGAAAAAAAAATATTGCTGTGAAAAAAATAAAAAAGTATAAAGCAAACAATTTAGTCCCTTTTCAAATATTCCAGAAGGGAGATAAGTAAAAGTATACTTGTATAAAAACCACACACACAGGTCTACCCATCATTTGCCTTAATTCAAGCACGCGTTTTGTTTTTCAACGATGGAACTATAATTCCTCGTTTCCAGGGCCCCTTGCTGAGTGCTGATTTCACTGCGTGCGTAATAACTTAGACTGTATTTGATTTGTATTTTTATTTTTTGTTTTTATTTTTTAAAATTATTTTCATTTTTAAAATATTAGAATTCTAAAAACATGTTTGATTTGACTTTTTGTTTTTTATTTTTATGAAATAAAAATACTGAAAATTTATGATATATTAACTTCTTATCTTTTTATATTTTTAAATTTACTTAAAATTATATTCATTGTCACCGCAATTTCATTTTACTCGAAATAAGGTTTCTGTTCTTAACTGAAAACGAGAATTTATTATTTTTATTTTCTGATTGTTTCTTGTTTTTATTTTCACTTAAAATGTTTTCAGAAATCCAACCAAACACATTTTTATCATCGTTTTTTGTTTTCATGAAAATGAAAACTCTTAGCAAATATCAAGTGAGTGTGGGTAGCATGAGTTAGTGAGTTAGCGTTTTGAGTTAGTTAGGCTAAGTAGTTACAAACAGTTAACATTTCCTTCAATGTATAAATACTTCACATACACTATAATGAATAGCATGCAGTCATTTGGTTACTTACTTATATGAACAGCGTTATTTCCTCTCTTTTTTTTATGGTCATTTAATGCTTTCAGAAAAACAGAAAACAACCAAACACCCCCTTATGAAATACATGGATTAGTGACTCTCATAGTTGAATTGTATTTGTGTACGTTTGGTTTGACATTGCATGCAACCTCCAAAAGATACTTTAACAAGCATCCTGCAAAAATCAGTCTCTAGGAACAACATCTATGACAAGGTTCACAAGCTGTCATAGGGTGAATCACTAAGCATCAACTATTACAATTCAAATTTGAAAATGTGCTATTTGTATTTGAAAAAGGAAGCAAAAAATATAGCATTAATAAGTTCAAAAGCTGAAAAAAAAAGGAAAAACCAACCAACATGCAACTGCATGAAAGGGATATAACACATACAACATTTGGCTGAATTTGAAATTCCTTCATTAGCTATAAATGGCTAGCTCAAAGGCTTATATGACGAATCTCATTCAAAGGAGTTCACAACTATTAATTATTAAATGAAATTTAAAATCAGAAACTTTAATGATTTTAAAAATTAAAGATGGAATATAAATATTTAAAACAAAAGAGACTAAATAACACACAAGTCAAAATATAAAATCTAAAAATGTTATCAAGCCAAAGGAAAAAACTTACAATACCATCATAGAGGGTAGATAATGTATATGCTTGGATAAGTCAATTTTGCGATCCACTCCCGCCTTCTGAATGAAGAAGGACAATCCAGTTTCACACGCTTCTCTATTGAAATCAATTCCTATTATCGAACATTCAAAAAATCCTTTTGCACTTTTTATTCATTATTTTATTTATTTTTCACATATACATATATATGTGTGTTTTGAAAACATCCATCCAAATAAATGAAAGCAAGATGATAACAACTAAACGACTCGTATAGAGAGTATTATTTGATATCAACTCATATAGAGAGTAGAAAAGTTAAAATATAAATGACTCGTGATTAATGTTATTGCGTTTGTTCGAATTTTCTTTGCTTTGTCATCGTCTAGAAGGGTTGTTTTACAAATGCAAAACGAGAAGCCATGACCGGTTCAAACTTCAAACGTTCGCGTCACGGCCTCTTCTGTATTCTTAACTCACACAGCCAATGATCAATTTCTCTTAAATTAAAAAAAAAATAAAATCAACAAGTGAAGACAACCACTCCAAAAAAATCTTGTTTATTAAAGTTCCAAACAATTGAAAGTCATGTGACTTGTTTCGCTGAAGAACCTCAAGAGCTTTTCTGTGACTTTGAGTTCCCATTATTGGAAAAACTAGTACTGATGGCATGTTATTGGTTTGAGTACACCAATTTTACAAAGCATATAAGTCATATTCCAACATGTTATTAGTTCAAGTAATATAAGATTCGATTCTTAAGTAAAATAATGCTGAGTTTGAGATTTAGAAAAGAAAAAAAGTAATTGAAAAGAAAGATTTTATTATAAGTGATTAATTGAGTTTTTTTAATGAAAATTAATAAATATTTCACACAAATATAATGTAATAAAAAAATATACGTCGTCATACGAGACGAAAAGAGAAGAGAGGATGATGCTGGAAAGGTTATTTCAATGTAAAAGGCTGCAATACAAAAATATTCAAGGGTGAGGTATATAATATATGTATGATTGTTTTGGCTGAATTTTTATTTTCCATTGTCATTTTTCTCCTCTTTTAAAAGTTGATTTAAAATAATTCAATTATTTTTCTTAAATAAAAAATGATTGAAATGTTGATGAATAAAAAAAAGGGCAATAAAATTGAAATAAAATAATAAGGTATGCCATTTTGTTGCCGTAACACAAAGAAACGTGCACTCTGATTTTGCCCTGGTTTAGTCACCAACTTGTAACCTACTACCATTCCCAAGCTAAGCTTGAGAATTTTTTCCACCAAACTTGAGTTTCTCTGAAAGGAAGAGCTGTTGATAAAGAAAAAGAAGAGAAAGAAACTAAAAGGAAAGAGGTGATGTTAGAAACTAATGTAAGAGAAAAGGTATTAAAAAACACACATTGCGGAATAAAAGAATCTATCTTATATTTAAATTATATTATAAACAAGTGACATATTAAAAAATGTACCTTGTTGATGAGCTCTTAAAGCATAAAAATTCGTCAATAGTGTGAAAACTCTAAGTGTATCCACACGAAACTAACCTCTATTCGCCAACAACTTTGACAAGTGAAAAAAATAAGAATAGAAAAATGATATTGGGATTCATTCAACGTGCAGCCCAAGACTCTATTTATAGCACGTTAAGGATATCAAATTTCTGGTCAGATCAAAATCATTATTGATAGTATCCTTTTTTAAGCTATATTATTTCTTGTTACCTTTTATTGCTAACCATTTAACAATTAAAATTGAAATAATAATTGATCAAGTCAAACTTATATCTAGCCTTCTTTTTAACCCAAATCCCAAATACAAAATCATACATGCTTGTCTCTCTTCTTTTACCAAATCTTTCATATTATTTATATTTTTAGTGCTATCAAAAATATAATAATATTCTACCTTTCTGAAATCAATTAATCATTTGATTATATTAAATTCTCTAATTTAATTAATCATCAAATATTAAAATAATTTCTTTAACAGAGATTATAACACTCGTCTGTGTGTGACCTCATAGGTTCAATACTAAGCCGGTAATATATTAATCAAATTAATATACTAATCAAGGTAGGCGTCTAGCAACACTCCTTAACGTCCAAATAACATGAAGTAACATTTTACTTTCAAGAACCATTAAAAGAGTGGTGTAATAATTTATTTCATCTTTACAACTTTGGGTTAACTCTAGAATATGGTATTATTGGCAAACCCTTTTGAGTTAACTCATAATGACTTAAGAAACTTATTTCTTCTTTCATTTAATTTTCCTGACTAGGATATAATTTTATTCATAGAGTTGAAACTCATTACCAAGAGTTGATGAATTCCTTCTTGATTAATCATTAATTCTACAGGTATTTAATCATATCCAATATTCATTCAACAAGCATTGTAAAGCATTAGGTGTCCGGAATCAAAATACAACAAATAACATGTTAATTACTATGACAATCTCAGGTCAAAAAAAACTATTGTACCTCTTCTTTTGAGAATTTTCTATTAACAGTTTATGATAAATTATAATCATTAAAAAATTTTAATTGAGTCAGTTCAATGATCACATCAACATGTGACTCATTTATATATGCAAATTAATAAATGAGATCTATTAATATTTATCCAATAAATACTATTACATATATATTAATCTATCCAAATTATTGATATCCTATCTACAATAATCCCATGATCAAGAACAGTTTAAATTAAAATTAGAACAAACTTATTTTTCATTATCATAATCTCTATTATAATAACAAGTCTTTAATTTTAATCGAGTACATTATCAAATAGATCATTTAATCAAATAGTAAAATATGATAATAAAAATAAAATAATACTTTATTATTAAAATTAGAATTGATTACATAATAACTTGGATCGTGGGCATATAAATTTATTCCCAACAACTAAAATATAAAAAGTTTGCTCATATTACTTTTAGGGATCAAAAAGTTAAAATGGTGTAATTATAAGAACTAAAACATCGAGCTTAGATATGTTATTGCCACATCACCGCTACATCAATGTCATACTACCACAATGTTAAAAGCTTGAGAGATTTGACGACAAAAATTAAAATGTAATTAAAAAATGTATATGCAAAGACTTAAACGTGTACTTTCTAAATATATAAATCAAAACTTAAAAATAATACAAATGCAGGAATCAAATGAATAGTTAAACGTTCATGATATACATGTTCCATTGGACATCAAAAAATAAATTTTCGAAATTCAGTCCATTTCTCCTTGTAAAATTTACCAAGGTGAGACCTTAGATTTGAAACCGATGACATCTTGTGTCTGGATGGAAAAAAAAAATGCATGGTTGCTGCATTATCTTCTTTAATGCCTTGATTCATTTCCTGCATAAGGTTGGTCCTTTGAACATTGCTCTCATTATTGTTTTTTGGGTTCTATTCCAGCAATTGCTACTTACTGGTTCAATTTTTGGCCTTGCTACCTTCTCCTACTTGACTGTTGAAGCTCTTGGAGACACAGCAGTGGTAACAAAATAACATAAAAAAAAGGTGGATAATTTGGAGATTTTCAAAATTATAAGTTTAAATATTTTTTTAGTCCTTGTAATTTAGTGATTTTTTGCTTTTAGTCCTTGTAAATTTTTTTTTTGTTTTTAGTCCTTATAAATTATGTTTGTTTTATTTTTCATCGTTACGACGTTTTAGATAATATTTTTTTATTTTTCAAAGTGCTATCTAAATTATTTTAAGGACTAAAAACAAAAAAAAAACATAATTTTCAAGGACTAAAAGAAAAAAAAACCAGGAAGAAAAATAAAATAAAAAAACTAAATTACAAGGAACAAAAATGTATTTAAACCAAAATTTTAAAATTAAAAGGAGGTACAAGGAGAAATATGTGGGGTGCAAGAAGTAATGGCCTGGCAAAGTTTATCATAATGATTGTGGTTAGACTTCGACTTATTGGACCTCCCACGGGTGATAAGTAGAGGGCAATTGCACCCGGTAGGTGATAAGTAGAGGGCAATTGCACCTTCTTGTGCACCCAGTAAATTTTTGTAAATTTTAAAAGTATCCCTGCTAAACATACGATTCAAAATCCGTATGAATGATATAAATTGTAAATCTATATTTCCAATTTTTTATTAAAAAAAACATTTTTAATGTTTTTTAATAAATTTAATTATAGTTTTTTATAATTATGATTTTTGATTTTGTCCTTATTATAATTAATTTTGACATTATAATTTATTTTTTTACATATATTAATTTTAAATAAAAATCATAGATTTAATAAAAATTTATATATGTCAATAAATTAATTATTAGATCAAAATTAAATGTCATAAAATTTATTATATAAACATAATTGACATTAATTATATGTGTATTAAATATACCTTAAAAATTTTAGTGTTATATATAGTGATATTAATTATTTTATAACATAATTGACTAGCTCTAAGTGATTAGAGAATCATACTAATAACGCAAAAGTCAAAAGTTCAATCCTTTATGAATCATTAATTTTAAATTAATTCATAAAACGCATTTAAAAAAATTAAAAAAATTTGTAATCCATATATGAATTACAAATCTATATGTTTATTAGTAGGGGTACTTTCAGAATTTACAAAAATTTACTAGGTGCATAAGAAAAATACTAGGTGCAGTGCAAGAAGCAATTGCCTAAGTAGAGGGATAGCTAATTTATAAGTAATTTTGGGGTTAAGTCCAATTCTAAGAGAAGCGAACAAGCCGATAACAAAGCTATTATCGAAATCTCTTTTAAGTAGAGGTATAAAACCTGCAAAGCATTACAAACTAATTTATTTGCCTTTGTTCTCCACAATAAATACATACATATATATATATATATATATTATATATATATATTGGCAACGAAAAATGTATGAAATATTGAAATAAAAATATATTAAATGTATCATAAGTTATTTTTAATTTTTATTTAAATATTTTATACAAATTTTCCTATTAATTACTAGTTTACAACTAATATCATATCAAACTTTCATTATCTTTCTATTAATCATTAAATGAAATTTAAAATGAGATACTTAATTTTAACAATTAAACAAATTTAAAGATTGACTACAATTTTTTAAAATAAAAGAGACTAAATTACAAATAAGTCAAAATATGAAATCTAAAAATGTTATCAAGCCAAAAAAAAAAAAAACACTTACATTTATAAGATCATGGAGGGCAGATAGTGCATCCACTTGGATAAAGTCAATTTTGTGCTCCACTCCTGCCTTCTGAATGAAGGGCAATCCAATCCCGTACGCTTCTCTATCGACATCAATTGCTATTATCTGCAACATTCGCAAAATCCTTTTCACACTTTATTCATTATTTTATATTTCATATATACATATTTGTGTGAGTTTAGAAAACATCCATAAAAATAAATGAAAGCATGATAACAAACTTGTTGATTCGTGATGCTAGCCGTGGCTGAGATTACATAGGGGGAAAAAAGATTAGGTTCCAGATGAACTTGTCATCCCCAAGATTAGGTCTTGGAGGCACAGAAGCTATAATATCCAAACAATCTAAAATGGGAAGCAGGTGAGAAAATTTAGATAAATTCCATAGGCCACTCTCATCAACATACTATTCAATAATCTTGGATGGCACCTATCCACCTAAATTGACACTCATTTAATTTGCAATTGCCCATCTACCACCTTTCATAATCCACTCCCAAGTACTTTGAATCGCCCTCCAAACCTTTGAGCAATTTTGTTTCTTTTTCATTAGTGGGCCTTAGCATGACTGACATTCTTAGAAACAAATATTCTGGTTTTTGTTTTAGAGGCCTTCTGGGCAGAGGCAAAGACATCAAGGCACTTCATGATAATATCCATATGATGTGATTAATAGAGGCTTCCCCCAAAGGAGGCCATCCGCAAAGCTAAATCACTATGTATGATGTACCGTTCCTTGACCAAATGTGTTACTTACATGCTTAATTAAAAAAAAAATCAAAAAGAAGAAAAGGAAAAAACTGTGAGATCGATCCAGTTAACTAATTAGTAATTATAAGTTCATAACAGCCTTGAATTAATTTTACACGTGCAAATAGATAAATTGTGCGTAGCTGTAACTTACTTAACCCCGTATTTCTGCAGTGTTGTCTCTCGGAGTTGCTTCAATTGCTCGTGCTCTTTGGGATAGCCTCTCGTTTCAAAGATGTACTAGTTAAAAAACATGCAGAAAATAAAGTTAATGTGTATTTTGTATGTTGTAGGGAAGCACAAAGTATCTTGATTGAATTAGGAAGATCACACGAGCCGTATACATCAGAATAAATGGTTTGCCAGAAGTTAGATTTTCTAAACGGAGATGAAGATATGCAAATTCTTTTCATTCTGGGCAAACGATGAAGCTAGACTGATAATTGATTAATAAAAAAATATTTTACACAAAATTGATAAATGGGGCTTGATGGGGTTGCTGATAGTGCCGATCGCAGAACAAACATGATGATGATCGAGGTGTTTCATTTTGCTTGCAGAGAAAGAATTGATGATTATAGCAAATATTATATTACATGTATGAGATTGATTTTAAGTGTATATGCATACATGAAGCAATAGGCTTAATTTAATTACCTTAAGAGTGATGGACTTTTGAGGATGCCCTTCTTTTCTGATGAGCCCTTCATGGTTGGCATTAAGGTTATCAGACTCGAGAGTTTACACAGGCTCGTGAGAGTTCCATGAACTCGACTCGTAGACTTAACTCGCAGATTTGTAAGAGTTTATTTTATATAAAAATAATATCAAAATATCTATAAATAACATACTAATTAAACATTTCAACAATATAATAAAGCAAAGTAGTATCACAAAATTAAGAATATTTAAATAACCAAGTCTAGTAATAATACATCACTAGTAGACAATAATTTGTAGAAGTTATAGTAGTGGTAGATCATTTTCATCGAGGGTTGGATGTTATTAAGTTTGGTATTATTAAAGTTAAGAATTTTTTATTTGAGAATAACACGCTAAATGAATATATGTTGAATGTTAAACACATAGAAAACAATAAAAAATGACTTATATTTTGGTCTAATTTTTTTAACTCGTTGACTCGGTGGTAAACTCGAGAGTCTACAGAGTTTACTGAGAGTTTATAGAGTTTAATCAGAATCTACTAAAAAAAAGTTTACTCAAGAGTCAACCCGCAGAGTACAAGTGAACTCGTAAACTCGTAAGAGTTAGCAAGTTAATTCGAGAGTTTGATAACTCTGGGATACAGAGTAAATTGCAGGGTGTCTTTAGATGAATAATGAACTTCTCAATTTAGTGGCTGGAGAGTGTAGAGTGTAAAGAAGAATATAAGGAAACTTTTTTTTTTTATAAATAAGAATATAAGGAACTTGAGCGTTGACGTTTGAGATCAGAAGCATCATTCCCTACGTGGCAGTCGGCCACACTTCCCGTCATTCTAAAATGAAAACAATTACTTGACACACTTCTAAAGAGGGGGAAAAAAGCAGAAATATGACAGATAATTTGATAATTTTTTTTAAGAAAAAGATATCAAACAAGTATTTGTATTTGTAATATAGAAATGTCCGTATACCGTATACCATTGTTTTTCTAACATTAGTGGTATGAAATATAGGCACCAGATATACCGCTGAAACTACTTTACTTTGTAATGGCTGATGTTTATAATATTAAATAGAAAATTGCTAAGTGAAGACACTTGAGACGGAATACACTAATGTAATTTGGAGCTAAATTTGCTAGAGCCCCATCTATTTTATTCTCGTTAAAGATGTGATTGTTTGTGAGGGAAATAAACTAAATATACTATTTACAAATATATATATATATATATATGACCATCTCATAAATTCTCTGATAAAGTCAATGGATTACCACAAACATTTGTTACTTGATTGAAGAAACTAAAATAAAAAAATTTAAAATTTTACAGGACTAAAAAAAATCTTTAAACGACTAAAACAAAAAATAAGATATTTTATAAGGACTAAATTGTTATTTAACTCAAAATCAACTTACAAACAACCAGCATCACATGGAAAATGGACAGAAAAATGTAACCAAATCATGAAAGTAAATGAATTCTAGGATTAAAGTTAGTTCTTTAGCATGAATGGAGATGTACAAATTATAAAGTGAGTGAACTGTAGAATGACAAAGTGGAAATTGAAATCCCTTTCTCACGTATCTCCCCCCCTCCTCCTGAGAGCATATCTTCGATTGCACAACTAGAAAGTCCATATTCAATCGAAATGACCCAGAAGAGGAGATACAACAATTGTCTAGGAAGTGGCAATGTTCATGAACATCAAGCCCCCAAGTGAGATGTCACTAAATGCCCACCAAATTAGAAGCCAATGCCAAAACAAATCACAGATTAAAACTTATACAAAAATCTCAATTTCAAAATGTTGAGATAAGAAGACGTATTAATGATATTCCTCCCTTTCAGGGATTGTCCCTGTAACTGAAGAATGTACAAGATCAACACGAAAGCCCCAAAAATCATCTCCCCTGCCACCAATCTGGGATTTTTAACCTCCGGTTTCTATGAACAGAAAGTTTCACCCCTGGAAGTTTGTGCTTGACCTGTCTCCACAGCATATCAACAGCATCTTCTCTTTTTGGAGGATATCGGAATTCATAATGATGGGAGATGCTTTTTAGTTGCCTCCACATTTCAGTCCATTTCTCCTTTGGAAATTTACGAAGTTGATCGATCATGTAGCCAGGCTGTAATGCCTCTTTGAAAGAGAAGAAAACCGAGAACTGGGAGTAGTCAATCTCATCCTCAAATGGGAGTTCAATTTGATCACTCACAATGACAGGAATGCAATGACTCACAATGGCATCAAAAAGCCGACAAGATGATGGTGTGTCTCCTGCTGGATGCAAACAGAACTTTGAAGAACGCATCCCTTTAGATGACTGTTGTATCAAGAGCAGTGGATAAAGGAACACTGTAGTTAATGATTTTAGCATGATACGAAAAGATTAAAAAAAATTGACTATAATTCCTCTCCCCTAGCAGATAGTAACTCATCTTGGTTATATTGCAAAAAAAGTTTCAAAGTCTTTGCACCCTCAAAATGAAGCATGTTTTTTATTCAGGATATCATATGATTGTTTTTGAGAGAGAAAGTGAGAAATCTAAAACTAGTACTAGATTCATCAGGTTTGGTGGGGGGGAGCTCACAAACAATTCATTTTGTCCACAAAAAGCAAATTGTATCTCAACATTCAAATTCTCAAGAGTCAGAATGCATGGGGAATACAATATGTAGAGAAGTGCAGCACATGGGTAGTTCTTACTGTGTAAGTTATCTGAAATATCTTTCGCTTTTTTAAAGGAATCCTGAGTCATGACCTTTGATTTACAATGAAGAAGAAAATAGTTGTAAAATCAATCTTTTAAATGGTTAACCACAAATATTCCAACTACAGGTAAGGTAAGCAAAGATCAATTACGTAACTATACTGCATACCGCTTTTATGTTCTCTTCTGTAGCAACACTTCGCTCATAGTGAACATCATCATAACCAGCCAATATCTTTGCTAGTTTAACACGGACAATCCCTTCCTGCAAACATCACAGACACCACAAAATCAATTATCATGGAATTTAAAGAAGGAAAAAGCTCATGTAAACTTAGATTGGCTTTAAAGTGAGCAAGAATGGGTATATCCACCTTTGGATTACTGAGTTAAGATCACAATGCACTTTACTTGCTCACTTTAAAGACAAAATTACTTTAGAAGAACCTTGTCCTATTAAGAAACACATTATTCGTACAGCTAACTCTCAGTTAGACATACATCTTTCCTGTAAGTCCTCCCTCGGAAGAAAAGCAATGTGGAGCGAGACTCGTACGGATCTTGAGGCTCATCATCTGTAAAAGAGTCCACAACATGCACATACGGGGACACCACATCTTTGTTCAAATTAGACATGCCCCTAGGATAGCGACCGAAATCCACAACAACCTGAATCGATTCATTCAACTGATCTCGTAGGAACCTGAAGGCATTGGGGTGCGTCATGGGAAATACATGGTCTCTACCTCCAGACCTCTGCCAGTAATTGGATTTCTTTAATAATTCCATTAAATCAACCTGACACCAGAAACAAGCCCTGTTTAACATTGACAACAGAGATTTGTAAAACAATAGCTATGATGCACAGATACAGGTACAACCACACACTGTACAACACCCTGCATTTCTCAAAAAAAAAAAAAATACAATGTAAGCATGGCAAGAAACTGTATAACATACATAAAATCCATTACATATCAACTCAAGAAACAATTCAAAACAAAAAAAGCAAACAATTGTCATAACACATCATAAATAAGTGGAGAAAACAGCTTTTATGTTCCTCAGCACAAATTCCAAACACGACGGAACACTAGCTGTTCCAGATCCCTCTGGGAAGGATTCAGACCTACAATTAAGAATAAAGCCAATGTGCTAGCCCAACATAATCAAGCACAATAGCTGACACATAAGGCCTAACATCAAGAATCTTCTGGCACTACACCAATCCCAGTATAGTCGTAATGTACCAGATCTGATGCCAAAGTTCGTTAAGCAGACTCAACGGATTTCACAGGGTTGACCCTTGGAGGTATTTCTCACGCCTCATCAAGTAAGAAGCACCACCATAGCCTATAGGAGAATAATATAAATAAATCATATAAATAGGCCCATTTTCCAACTTTACAGTCTCTCATTCTCCTCCTGCAGCTACAATTCTCAAGCACTGACTTAGCGATGGAATCCATGCAGGTACATGAGCAGAGTTCAACTCGTGCGATCCTGAGAAGACTTCATTATGATATTCCAACCTTCTAGACTGGTGTGAAGTGAACTCATTCATTAAATTCTTATGATTTTTCAGCATCTAATGCCGTTTAACAAACATCCTGTATCATAAATCTTCACGTGATCTTACTAATCGCAATCTAAGGCTAAACATGCAAAGCCTAGCTGTGAAAAATAACTCTCACAGCATAGCATCTGAATGATTCACAAATCAATTCGGAACAATTGAGAAACGTAGCGACGCACCTGCAATTGGCGATCAATCTGCGTGGCGGGATCCTTCATGGTGTGACCATGCGTGTTGAAGCTGAGCGACGAGAAGAACGGCACGAAGAACGCTTGGGCGAGTTCCGGATCCGAAACCCTAACCACTTCTCTGCCCCCGCCGACGTTGAGGAGCGACCCCATCATCCAGTACTCCACGCTGTGCTGCTTCTTCAGCCCCCAGTTCACCGGCCACGCCGGCCATTCCTCGACGGTGACGGGCATCTCCGCCGCGCTCCGGCGGTCAATCATGCCGACGTTGAATCGGCGAGGGAGATCGTACATGAAAACCCGAAGAGGCGGGTCGGGTGCACAGGGAGCAGGTGCACCAGAGGGTAACTTTAGGCGAGGGAAGAAATAAGGTCGAATGTCGAGGGTGCCTATGAAAATTGAGTAAGAAAGGACGAGCAAGAGCACGAAAATGAACGAGAGAACCACTTTTCCATACATTGCAGTTTCTTTTTCTTCTTATTGTTTTTTGAAATATTCCGGGGAATAATAGTGAGCCTGATTGATGCTTGTAAGTTATCTTCTTCTTCTGCAGCTTCTGATACGACTTGCTTTCTTAGCTCTGCGATCAGTTGCGATGTCAGCCAAATGTGAAGGCCAAGAAGATGCATTTCTTCCAGAGTGAGCTTATGTCGTTTTCTTTTCTAATTTCTAATTTTAATCATCTAATGGGATGGGAAAAAAATACTATTAATTTTTTATAAAAATAAATATTTTGTATATTAATGCTGATAATAGTTTTCATACTATTATATAATCACAAATTTTATAATTATAAATATAATAATATTGAAAGTAGAAAATATTTTATGCTAGCAACACAATTCTTTTTTTAACTCGTCAAAAAAAACAATTTTTTATATAATCACTAATTAATAAATAAATATAAGTATTTTTTATTCATTAAAATATAACCTCTTTATTTTGGAGGTAATAAATCTGCAAACATTGACAAAAATTTACGATTGAATAAAGAACTTTGATTTTCTTCTCATTCACTTGTAGTTGAGTTTTGTCCGCGTCCCTTATAACAATTTCAAAAAAATTGCATGTGCACTTTGGTAGTTTTTATTTTTGCATGTGCACTTTGAATGTAGTATTCACGGATCAGGAGGATCCGGCAGATTTGACCTTTTAAAATAAATTTTCATGTGCACTTTCGTGTTTTTGAATGCAGTGTTGAGGATTATCATATCTTAATTTTGTTCGGGGATTATTATTTGTTGGCATGCGACCTTCGTTTGATTACGTAAAAATGTTTAACACCCATCGTTGTAGAATCCGTAAAGTTTCGAGATGTTTCGGGAAAAAACCGGTTAAAAACACAAAAACAGAAGTGTATTTAGAAAGGTCGAGTGTGTGTAAATAAACTGTTACACTCTAATTTCATCCGAGGACCATTGATAATCGCTTTGGAAGGCTTAACACTCATCGCGGTGGAATCCGTAAAGTTTTGTGACATTTCAGAAAGAAAACAACCAAAAACACAAAAACGGGGGGTGAACTTATCAAGATAGGGGTGTAAATAGCAATTAGAATCAAGGCCCTTCCGGATCATTTTGGAAGTTGGGTTGCCTAAGGATGAAGCAACTAGGCGGCAAGATCTTCCACATTTTGTTGAAAAATGGTTTTTGGGGCTTCCATGACTTCCGTAAAATTTCCAAAAACCTTGGGTAACCATATTTCACTTAATATTGGTGAAAAGGAAGATAAAAAAAGATGAAAATCAAATCCAAAATACTTCCGTAAGGTACGAAAAGGGGGGTGAATTTAGTATTTTTGGTGTGCTTAGAAATCTTCCTCAAGAAGCCTCTGGGCGGCAACGTTGGCAAGCACCTCCCTTTTTTTCGATAAATAGGGGATAGGGACTGTTTCAAAACTGTTCATGACCCCTAGGATATGCATTTCAACTATTTTAGGTATAAAAAAAAACACGTTTCCGTGAAGAAAAATCAAGTTGAAGTGCTTCCGTAACGCTTCCGAGACGTTTGCATGAGCAAATCTGTGATGATTTTCCTCCGTTCTTCACCTTTCTTCGTCCGTTCTTCGTTCTTCAACCGGTAAGTGTTCGAATCCGAGACTTTCAATTCATTTCTCGTTTTGTTTGCTTTCATCTTCATCTCGTTCACTTTCGATTTTCTTTTCTTCTATTTTTAACGTGTTTTAACCTTTTATTTAAGTCGTTATCTCGCCTAATAAATGATAAAATGAATTTCAACTGATCATTTGTGTTGTAATGTCGTTTAATCACTATTAAAGCAAAATTTAACCGATCGTTCACGTTGTAACCTCGGTTAAATAAAAAAATAATAAGAAAATAATCAAAATATCTTGAAAAAAAATAATAGAATAATCAAAATATCTTTGAATAAAATAATCAAAAAAATCAATCGGACATTTTTCTTTCAAAGTTTCCTTGAATTAATTGACTAATAATCAAAGTGAAACTAAGGCTAAAATCAACTCACAAATCAAGCTTTGTCCGTAAAAGTCAGTTAAAATTGTTTTAAGGTCCAACGCCTTAAACAGACCTCTTTGCTTTTATTAGTTGACATGGACCGTTCAAAAGCATAAAATCAACACATCACTTTTGCAAGAACTACGTAGGTCTGATTTCCTCATCACAAACGTAGGAATAATAGTCTCGCTTTTGTCGACCACCCCAAGAGATCGTTAATGATCCAACGCCTTAACGTTTTCTCTCCTTTCAAAACCAAGAGATCGTTAATGGTCCAACGCCTTAACGTTTCTCTCTTTTCAAAATCAAAAGATCATTTAATGGTCCAACGCCTTAAATGACCTTTGTTCAATTAAAATCTATCTTGCGAAAAAAAATAAAAACAACTTAACCAACGTTTAGTTCTAAAAGAACTACGTAGGTCTGATTTCCTCATCGCAATTGAGGATACGTAGGAGCGAAGGAAACACCCTTGTCGACCAAAAAGAGATAAAAAATACAGAAGGCATAAAAAGACAAAAACATAAAAAAGGGAAAATAAAACAAATTGAAGACATGATATTGCACATTTGATTAAAGGTTGTCGTCCTTTGTGAGAGACGCGTGGGGTGCTAATACCTTCCCCGTGCGTAAATACAACTCCCAAATCTTTCACACTCAAAGTTCGTAGACCACACACGCTTTTCAATTTTTCTGACATTTTTCCCCAATAAACGTTGGTGGCGACTCCACGCACCTTCCTCCCTTGGAAGACGCACCCGTGAGCCCTGTGTCACCCTCCCGCCGAAGGGTAGGTTGCGAGAAGGATATGATAGACTTGACCTTTAAAAATTAGACTCAGTATGTTTTGATATACTAACATTTTGAGTTAATGCTGTAAAAAAAATCATCTTAATTTGAATAGGTGTTCTATATGGGGTATTCGGTCATCCGAATAACCAGATACACCCCCTCAATTACCTGAAAAAGACATACTTAAGTAAGTCGTATATCCCTACACAAACAAGGAATTCGATTATTCAGAAACTTGTATATCTGCAACACACAACTGATGAGAAAACAAGCTCGTATGATACTCGGATGCTTGTAAGCAAGTGGCGATGGTTGGAAGAACATACGAGTTGAAGGGAGCATATTGTCCCAACTCCCAACCCTTTGGTCTTAAACACATAATCGAACACCCTATTCGACCCATCCAATAACCAACATCCCGCACAAAGATAACTAATAGTAATTGATTATGATCTAAACCCTAATTAAGGTCATAATAACCATTAACACTGTTAGGAAGTGATAAGGAACCAAAGGCAGCAGCAGAGAACATATTCACGAAGCCAGAAGCAAGGGTGCAAACAGAGGTGCAAGAAGTAAACAAGCCCAAAAGAAGAATTACGAAACCTTCGTACCTTAAGGATTTCGTATGAGCAGTGTGATCATGCGGGTAGTATAATCTTACTATAATCAGCTTTGTCTGCCAATAGGGGACAAAGATAAAAAAACTCTGTTATTTGTAATATTCTTGCAAGCTAAAGGACAAATTCAGTTATTAGGAAGCGTTATAAATAACCTTATAAATAAAGCAAGAGCAATGAGAAATATAGAAACACTTCCTTTACTCTTCTTCTTCTTCTTCCTCACGGAGGCCCTAGTCCTCAAAACCAGTTCTTGAGTTGCAGACTTGTAACATTTGGTGCTTTCATTGAGCTTCCATGGCTACCATACCAGCTTCAACCACGGCAACCCACACCACCCGCCAAACCACCTCTCCTCATTGCTTCCTCTCCACACTACCCTCCATCAGCAACCACCTTCCCTTCCATTTCAGCACACACCTCGAATGGCGGACGCCAAACTTTCTCCCGCTGGCGTGGACTGCCTCGAAGTCGCCTTGGCCAAACTTACCCTCAGTCAACTCAACCTCGCCACTGCTGTCGACACCTTAGCCACCACCATCGACGACCTTCTTCAGCGACTGAGCCTTCGCAATCCCACTCCACATTTTTCATCTTCCGTCCCTGCACAGGAATCGATACCAGTCACCATCATATCGACTCCGTTCATGTCGACTCTGCGGCTCATGCCATCTCTGCCACCCATGCCAACTCCACTGCCCATGTCGCCTCCGCCGCCCATGCCGACTCCGTCACCCATGCCGACTCTGCCGTCCATGCCACCTTTGCCGTCCATGCCGCCTCCGATTCCCAGGCCGACTACGCCTCCATGTCCTGCACCCGTGCAACCATTCCTTCCACCATTGTCGGGTCCGCTTCCTATGCCTGTTCTTCATCTGCCCAATCTCGATCTCATTCGTACCGCCATTTCCTTCAACAAGCTCATCGGCATTGTTCCGCTTTATGACCATGTAGTTGTTCCGAATGACAAGCCTTGGAAAAATAAAGACATGGCGTTGTTTGAGATGGGACATGTGTCCTATGGGACTGCCATGGCTGCACAACCATTTGCCTTTGCACTATGCACAACTGCTAAATGAGATGCAATTCGTCGGAATAGACCTTGGGATCCCGATATTGTTTTTGGAAGCCATAGTTTGAAGCCCCAACACCTTGAGGATAAGGTGTTTTTGATGGGGCAGGGAATGTTAGGAAGTGATAAGGAACCAAAGGCAACAACAAAGAACATATTCACGAAGCCAGAAGCAAGGGTGCAATCAGAGGTGCAAGAAGTAAACAAGCCCAAAAAAAGAATTACGAAACCTCCGTACCTTAAGGATTTCATATGAGCAGCATGGCCATGGGGTAGTATAATCTTGCTAGAATAAGCTTTGTCTGCCAATAGGGGACAAAGATAACAAACTTTGTTATTTGTAATATTCTTACAAGCTAAAGGACAAATTCAGTTATTAGGAAGCATTATAAATAACCTTGTAAATAAAATAAGAGCAATGAGAAATATAGAAGCACTTCCTTTACTCTTCTTCCTCATGGAGGCCCTGGTCCTCGAAACCAGTTCTTGAGTTGCAGACCCATAACAAACACTATAAGAAGTAATCAACAAAGGATTACCAAAATGGTAATCGTGCGTAAAAGTTCACATGTCCAATATCCATTAAGATAGATATATATAAATAAGGATGAGATTTTTTAAATACAACACTTGATTTTTATTTATTATATCTATTTATTATTGTACGTTGTGTCCTAATTTAAGTGTCTGATTTCCTTTTACAAGTATCACAATCCTCCAAAGAATTTGACAACCAAATACTAAGGAAGAACTGTTGAATAAAGAGAACCATTATGGAGTACAATTATTTAGTCATCTCTTGACAAAAACATGTCCTGTATTTATTTAGAAATACTTGCTAATTCCTTCTATAAAATTAAGTCAATGTACATTAATAAATGTTTATGAAATTTATTAATATACACTCACTCTTTAGAAGGAGTATGTTAATGTAATTATGATTGATATGGCTAACATATTTTTTTCTAAAAAAACCAAATAGGTGTGTGTTAACAAATTTTTAATTAAAAATATATATTTATCTTATAATAATATATCAATAATAAAAAGTATATTAATGTGAACTTGACCTATGTATAATTAGATCTTATCATGTGTAATTGGATCTTATCAACATGTCTTAAACTTTCTCATGAACACCTTAATGTGAACATATCAATAATAAAAAGACATATTTGAACTAATCAAATTCGAATTCAAATAAATAAATCAAGATAGTAGTAAGAATTAAAATAAACATGTCTCAAACTTTCTCATGAACACCTTAATATCAAATAAGGGAGATTTTATCTACAAAAGTAATTAAAACACCCTTAAACTTTAATTGTTGAATAGTTGCACTTAAGAGTGATAGTTTCTCTCTATTCTTTCAAGAATTATCTTGTTCAAAACCTTGAGATTTGTCATATTTTCTCCATAGTTTGGGAGTTACAAAAAAAAACCTCTCCAATTCTTACCAACATCAATGTATCAAGGATTGAATGAAGTTTGAGGATCATTAGATCCAAAACTAATAAAAAATAATTAGCTTAAGTTAGTTTAAAAGTAAGAAATTACAATGGACAACATAAAGTTAAGTAAGCGAAATCAAATATAAGTTAGTTTGGATGGATGTATATATAACTATAGTTTTCTATTTCTTACAAGTATTATTTTTTGGAGATAATGGAACATTGAATATATGCACATATTTTATTGTATATGTATTCTAAAAATGACACATGGTTTTGGAAATACATTTCTAAAATATGAATACTTTATTTCAAAAAGTCATTTTTGATAAAAAAATTTTCATCTCATCACAACTTTATTTATTTTCTAATTTTGTTTTCCACATTGAACATGAAATATGACAACTTTATTTATTTTCTAATTTTATTTTTTTTATATGTGAACATGAAATATCCTCTCAGTAAAATGTCTAAAAAGATGAACGTACCAATTGATGGGAAGGAAGGGGTAGCGAAAGAGAAGGAGGGACCAGAATACAATTCGGGCCTCATCGGCCCACCTTATATTATATGGCTGAATGTTACAAGACTAGTTTTTAAACCTATTATATAACCACTGTGATGCCAACTCTATTGTTGTCGAGAGCCAATTTCTTGTATGTACGCTTGTATTTTGCCTGTAATCTCTTCACTTGCTTATTTGAATTCAATTGGCATTAGATATCCGATTTATTTTCATAACATTATCAAATTGAAAAATGAATTTTTGACAAATAAAAACAGTTAGCTGCACATCATTATCAAAAATATTATATTGACACAATCATTTGATTTAACTGAAAAAATTAATAATAAGACTAATTTATTACTTTTTTAGTAAATTCAAGAATAAAAAATTATTTTTTCATCTTTCAAATATCTAATTATCAGTACTTAATAAATTAAAGAATGAATATGAATATTTATCTTTAGATAATGAAATTATTGAATGTCGAAAGAAGACCTATGGCATGGAATTGGATCTGACCGTGGTTAAGATAACAGAATTGTGAGACGTGGTTGGAATTGGAATAATGATGGTGAATTAGGGATTTTTAGAAAGAGGAGAAAGGATGTTTCAATTTCAATATTTAAATGGTGATGGGAAAAAAGAGTCTAATATAACTTGGAAATCTACACAGGATAAGAAGGGAGAAAGAGATGTGATCATGGGAAAAAAGAGAAGAGGAGATTTTGATTATCTATAGTTTTTTTTTTAAAAAAAAATTACATAGTTATCCTTTACTCTGCATGAAGTTTAAATAAAAAAATTGGTTATTTTGTCAAACATAAAAAGTGCAGTGTTAACATACATTTTATAATTTTTAAGTGGGTCTATGTTGTTTTGTTTTTTTTTTTTTGGATGAGAGGGGCAAAATGCCCTCCAATGCATCAATTAAAACCCATGCGGGAAAACAATCGACATTACATCGGTCAAAACATCTATAGACATAAAGGGTAAAACAAAATCATAAAACTCTCATATGAGCGAGTCTATGTTAGCAAATTATATATATATATATATATATATATTTGATTTGGTCTTTGTTTGAGCCCAAAATGATATGGAAGCAACTATTAACACTACCATATCTTCTATTGATAGTTTGACACTACCAACTTTTGTAAAATCTCTTTTTTACCCACTCATCAAATTCCTACACCCTCCTCTTCCCCTCAAAATTTTCATCAAGCCACCCCACCCCTATTTTCTAGCACTCCTGCACACCTCCATCTCCATCCAGATCTAGCATTGTTGCACGCCCCTACCTTGCCCAAATCTGCGCTCATCTCCATCACCATGCCACCACCAAACCCATAGCTAATACACCATCTCTGTCCCAGATTTGAACCTAGTGACCACAACACTAGATGCGCACAGCACCACCACGGTCCAACAATGTCACACCACCGCCTTACCTAGAACCCATGACCCTTGCACACACAACCTCAGCATCTGAGGCTTCATGCGTGTGACTCCCTTGCACCACTATTGTGCCACCGCGCACATCCATCATTGCCATTGATAGCCTTATTGTTCTTGTCTGAGAGGTAGTAATATTTTGCCGCACAAAATTGTTTTCATTGGTGGAGAAAAAAATACAATGAAAATATGATTTTGTTATACACTATACAACGAAAACATGATTGTATTGTATATATATTTTTCCACCACCACTTAATTCAATAGAAACAAGATTCTGCTGTTCAAGTATACAAAGAAATCATGTTCCCATGAAAATGACAATTTTTCAAGATTTTTTTTAATGCACACCTGGGTAGTGCCAATAGCAAATCCAGTAGTGTTAACAGTTGCTCTCAAATGATATTTTAAAGGGGTATTTTCAGGTTTGAATGAAACTGACCGTGGGCTGGAATAGATGTTGGGCCTCATTGCTCCACCATAGTTCCATATAGCTGAATGATGAGACTAGGGTTTTAAACTCATTATATTATATAAACTCCGTCAATCTTTGTGACAAGCCAATTCTTTGTGTAGGTGCTAAATCCCTAGTAAGCCGCCATGGTATGCATATCACCTCTAGTCCCTTGAGTTGCTTAATCCGATCCTTTTCATATCATGCTTAATATTATTGTTTGAACATCTGTTTCTGCAGGTGAAGTACTCAAGGGAGCCTGACAATCCAACCAAGTGTAGGTTTCATTAGTAATCACTTTTTTGTGTTTGTAGAATCGACACTTATTCTCTATACGACGACGTTTATAGTCTCTCTCAATCTGAGCATTTTTTTAATCGTCTTTCAAATGCAGCTTGCAAGGCTAGAGGCGCCGACCTTAGGGTTCATTTTAAGGTACTGAGTCCCGTTACTTTGGTTTTCTGTTTAATTGTTTTTTGTAAGTCGAAAAGTAAATTTCAATTGAACAGCAATACCATCAATGTATAACCAATTGTGGACAACTCACATCAATGTTATAGTTTTTTTTTTTTTTTTTTTTTTTTGCATATGCTTTGTTTCTTGATCGAGTATGGTTTGATTGATCAATGGTTACATGGATTTATACTTAGCAGATCCTGATGAAAAAAGCAGGGGCCTTTTTATCCTGTTTGACCTTGGCCCTAGATAACTTGTTTTGATAAATCACAAAATCTGGTTTATAGAGCTTTTCAAATAATCTAACCAGAGTGGTGGCTTGTGAAAAAAGATCTAGAAACTGAATGGTTTTTTTGAAGCTAATCCAAATGAACCTTGTCATCCCCTTCCCCGTAACTGCATTAATTTTACTTGAGGTTGTCCCTTTTGCTCTAGTTTAACTTAATTTGGATTGAGTGGGAAAACTTTTTCTAAGTAAAAAATGAAGTGGAATAAACCTGATGAAAAAAGCAGGGGCATGTTGCCTGTGTGAGCAGGCCTCTCGTAACCTTCAGGGACATGATAACCATTGTTATTGGGTGAACCTCTGATCTCTGTTTGTGACTGAAAGGTTCAGTAAATGATGGAACACATGGTTTAAAAAACTGATGAAAACTTATCTTAACAAAAGAATGAAGTTGAATAAACCTGATGAAAAAAGCAGGGGCGTGTTGCCTGTGTAAGCATGCCTCTCGTAACCTTCAGGGATATAATAACCATTGTTATTGGGTGAACCTCTGTTCACTATTTATGACTGAAAGGTTCAGTAAATGATGGAACACATAGTGAAATCTGATGAAAACTTTTTTAATAAAAGAACGAAGTTGAATAATCCTGATGAAAAAAGCAGGGGTGTGTTGCCTGTGTGAGCATGCCTCTCGTAACCTTCAGGGATATAATAACCATTGTTATTGGGTGAACCTCTGTTCCCTATTTGTGACTGAAAGGTTCAGTAAATGATGGAACACAGTGAAATCTGATGAAAACTTTTTTAGTAAAAGAATGAAGTTGAATAATCCTCATGAAAAAAGCAGGGGCATGTTGCCTGTGTGAGCATGCCTCTTGTAACCTTCAGGGATATAATAACCATTGTTATTGGGTGAACCTCTGTTCCCTATTTATGACTGAAAGGTTCAGTAAATGATGAAACACATAGTGAGATCCGATGAAAACTTTTTTAGTAAAAGAATAAAGTTGAATAATCCTGATGAAATAAGCAGGGGCAAGTTGCCTGTGTGAGGATGCCTCTCGTAACCTTCAGGGATATAATAATAATTGTTATTGGGTGAACCTCTGTTATCTGTTTGTGACAGAAAGGTTCAGTAAATGACGGAACACAATGCTTTTGTTGCATCATGAATTTGATTCATTCTGAGCTTGATTTTTGATGCCTTCTTTTTGTGTTTTGTTTTTAAAAACAGCAGAAAATTGATGTTTTACCGAATGGAGGCAGTAGTTAATATATATTTCTTCTTTGTGGATGTTTCATTGATGCTAGAACAATGCTATTGAGTTTATTTTATTCTGAGTTATATCATTTTCCTAGACTTGAGACATTACCTTTTAAATTGTACTTACAGAACACTAGGGAAACTGCCTTTGCAATCAGGAAGTTGCCCTTGGTTAAAGCTAAAAGGTACTTGGAAGATGTTCTTGCGCACAAGCAGGCCATTCCATTCAGACGTTTCTGTCGTGGTGTTGGAAGGACAGCTCAAGCAAAGAATAGACACTCTAATGGCCAAGGAAGGTGGCCTGTCAAGTCAGCAAAATTCATCCTTGATTTGCTCAAAAATGCTGAGAGCAATGCTGAAGTATTATATACTCTTTTTTTCCTTTTCCATATGGCTATTTTATGATTTCCAAACTAATTAACTGAAAATTGTTTCTTTTCAGGTGAAAGGTTTGGATGTTGATGCGCTTTACATTTCTCATATCCAAGTCAATCAAGCACAGAAGCAAAGACGCCGAACATACCGAGCCCATGGAAGAATCAATCGTATGTCAAATGTTGAGTTTTTTGTTTTAAGGCTTTTTATCATTTACACGGTTTTATTTATGGAGACTGTTTTTGCAGCTTATATGTCATCTCCGTGCCACATAGAGTTGATATTATCTGAAAAAGAAGAACCTGTGAAGAAGGAGGTATTTGATTCATCTAGTTTTGTTGATCCTCCCCCCCCTTTTTTTTTAATGATTCATTATCTAATTCCTATTCTTTTTTTGGTTTGTAGCCCGAGACTAAGTTAGCAACAAGCAAGAAATCCCAAGCTCTTCGAAGTGGCACTTCATCTTAGTTTTGTTTGTTTGTTTTATTTTTGTTATGGTTTGGTATGAGTTTCATACTATGCTTCAAATTAATGAGTTAATTGAAAACTTAGTATATTTTGATTTCCTTGTTATCCTTCGGATGGATTACTTAACATTAGTTTCAAAAGAAATACTAAATGTTAGAACATAAATCGATGGTTAAGTCGTACTGAATTATTTTTTTGTTTTCTTTCCATAATTCTTTCGAATACCTTTTATTCAAAGTTAATATATTCATAATGAAACTAAATTATTACGTTGAAACTAGCTTATATTTGTTTTTATAGAAACATTCGTTCCTAAATTATTACGTTGAAAATGTTTTTGAATTACAAAATAAAATTATGTTGAAAATGTTTGAATTACAAAAATAGAAACCGAGTCATTTTTTTTCTTGCTTTAAGGATTTCTTGGTATCGGCAGGGTTGATTCATAACGATTTTTTTTATTATCATAATGCATAACGATTTGATTGCCACTTTAGGAGCTCACTCGTGAAGGAAGCTGTCGACTCGTTTTCTTTGAAACTGTTGGCTATTATCCTAATGGTTCATGATGAAAGCTAGCTTATGGTGGAAATTCTAAAATGAATGAATGTTTGATTATTTTTGTTGATTTTTTTTCTCTTGAAAAGAAGTGTGTCTATCTAAAAGCTCTTTTTAACTTTAATAAGAGAAGTGTTCTTTAAAACTGCCCCCCTTTTTTTTTTCATGTAATCCTAAATTGCAGCTTCCTCCCATTCTTTTGTAAAAAGAACCAGTCTTCATGCCCTACTCGTGCCAATATAATTTTTGACATTTTTTTATTTAATTTTGTACTTGTTTATGTTTCATCTCCTGTGTGTATGATAGAATAAAATTCCATAAAATCTAAAGATTTAATAAATTATAAATTATAAATATACAGAATAAAATATAAATTATATCAATTAAAACAACACCAAGGCTAAGGATTTCATATAGAATTTGCATTAGTTTTTATCAAGTACCCCCTTTAAGTTTCTGATTGCAAAAAATTTCCAACTTGGAAGAAGCAATTTCTGCCGTTTTAGAATGAGAACCAAGTGGATATGAACAAGTTCAAGTTTTTTGAATCTGATCCATTTTTAAAATGGATCAACGACACATTGAAATGGAAGCTTCTAACTCTTTATGCTCCTTAGCACACATATTGAAACGGAGAAGTACCGACAAGAGCATGGAAACCACATAAACTATGTTATCCCTGACAAAAAAAAAGCACAAATTCATTAGTACCAGTTTTAGAGACATGAGTATATCTATGACATAGGCAAAGACTCACCATAGTATCAGAACAAAGAGAACATTTTGTTCTCCTTGACTTTGGTCTTCATCTAAATAGAATGAAACCATAGTGTAAAAAATTAACACCAACAATCACACCTATCCTTGTAGCTCTCTTTATAACAATATCCTCTCTTAGCCATCTCGTCTTCACCACAATTGATGGATCTGTCAACTAAACTGCTCTTACTTTTTTTTTCGTGCTTTGAGTGGTGTTGTCAGTACCTTCATCTCGTCTTCTTCATGATTTTTATGGTTTTAGCTTAATCGTTTTTCTCCGGTCAAAATATTTGCAAGTTGCAACATCTCATCCTTTTTCAAGTCCATGCAAAAAACCACAAAACTTTCCATTACTGCCTTTGTTGGTTACTGTTAAGCCTTTCAGAGTAGCAAGAGATATGCTATGTGAGTGTTTGGTTTGTCTCTTCTGCAACTCTTTGATGCTCATGTTGTTAGTGGACACTGAGACTTTGGATTCAGACGTACATTACGGGAGATATGTAAGGAATAGTCTTTTGCTGGCTACAAAGAATCAGTCAAAGGCTTGATAAATTGTATTCCGGTTAACATCGGAAGGTTAAATTTTGATCTTAAAATTTGAGTTTGACATAGAGGAGTGGTAGGAATCTGGCATTACTGATTCTTGTGGATTTCAACGAAACTAATAAAAAAGGTTGAAATGTTAAATCGGAATTTTTTTTATTTGGATGAGATATTAAAAAATGTTGATAAACACCAAGGCTTGATCCTTTCACCCCCTAACCTGTGTGGGCATATCAAGCTCCAATTAGTTGCACCACTGAAGCTGAAAGAATGTTAGAATGTTCTTTGTTTCTTGTGTTTTTTTGTGCGGATAGAAGCATGAAGAAAGGTATGAGTGTTCTTTGTTGTGTTTTGTGTGTGGTGGAGCAACAAATCCATGTTGCTTGTGTTTTCTAATAAATGCGTGGACTGAAAAAAACGTTGTATTATCATGTAAACCTAGTGCTATAGTACAAGACTAAAGAAAATTAAATGAAGTTTCACGCTCAAACAGCGTTACAAATATTTATACAGTTTCTTTTTGCTAGAGAGCAATTTATTTTGACATAGCTGCAAAGTTCGACAGATTGTATATCCCTATCAATCAATCATTGACTCAATATCAGATCAACAGTGAGTTTCGTGATTATACAGTTCCAACAGTTATTGTACTCCTGCAGTTTTGGACGAGGAATCATACTGTGTTTGAAGCAGCCAATCAGAAAGTGTAAAGCTAATAAATGGAATAATGTTTTTGTAAACGTGATAATGTTTAGCGTTTTTGGCGGGTGCTGAGGAGGTGGCATCATAGAGAGCCAGCACTTATTAGTTGGTTATCATGTTTGGCGTTTTTGGTCAGTTGTAATGTTTTTCTTTGGTTGATGAACAAGTGCAGTTTTTGAAAATAAAGATTTTTCTTTGGAGTAATTATTAAATTTTAGTTGTTATTTACATAAAAGAGGCAAGTATAAGAAGTATAAAATGAAATAAATAATAGAGATAGTATTATTCAATTGTAATTGATTTTAATTGAAATGAATTATGTGTAAGTTTTATTCGAAAACAAGAAATTATAAAAATGTAATATAACATTAGAAGGATTTATTCATCGTAATTAATTTTTGGATGATGCATGAAAATATACTATGCCATAAATTTGTTAATATGAATTTTTTTAAAGTCGGCGTTAATATAAAATCACCCACATTGGGATTCCTTCATCTGATCATTGTGGCTTGTGGATTAAGGTGAATGATGGGACTTTTAGACAAACTCCTTCCTATTTTAAGTTCCTTGATCATCCAGAGTTCCAACCAGTCGTTCGTAATGCGTGACATATTGGAGACACTTGGAATGAAAATATTGAAAGACTTATATACTAGGTCCCTTAGGACTTGGTACCGTGACTGTTTTGGAAACATTTTCAAGAAAATGTTGTTGGCCAGACTTCAGGGTATTCAGAAAAACTTATTCTCTAATAATAGTACAGGTTTGATTGCTTTGAGACAAAAACTCTGGAATGATTATATCCAAATCTCTAACCAGGAGGAACTGTATTGGTACCAACTGTCTTGTTCGAATTGGCTGAAGTTGGGGGATAGAAATACCCGGTTTTTTCACCAATCTTTCTTTAACATGAGGAGGAAAAACTAGCATTGGTGCCCTTAAAAATGACGATGATGTTTGGGTCTATGATGAGGACGATATCCCGAATATGGTTATTAACCATTACATCAACCTTTTTGCCTCTGAAAGCCATGATGTTATGATGCTGCAATCATTCCATTCCTTCCCTCCGATTAGGGAAGAAGATCTTTTATTGATAAACAGTGACTTCTTTGTTTAAGAAACTAATCATGCATGCTTTATTTTCTATGGGCAACCTTAAGTCTCCTGGCCCGGATAGATATCATCCTCTATTTTTTAAGTCTCAATGGGAGTATATTGGGGAATCTATTTTTGAGTTAATTTATTCTGAAAGTCAAAGAAGACCCTAAACTTATAGCTTTAGTCAACAAAACCCTCCCCACCTTGGTCCCTAAAGGAGCTGACCCTTAATATATGTAATTTAGACCCATTGCTCTTTGCAATGTGATCTATAAAATTGCCAACCGTGTTAACATTATTCTCCCATACGTGGTAGGGCCCCTTCAAACCAGCTTCATTAAGGGTAGAAATTCGGTTGATAACTTCATTATTCTCCAAGAGCTTGTTCATTCTTCTGAGCATAGAGTTGCCAATTCGGGCTTCATGATTCTCAAGCTTGATTTGCAAAAAGGCTTTCGATAGAATTGAATATTTCCATGTTAATCTGGGAACCTATAATGGGCTTGTGGCTTTAAGATGGCTAGAGAGCTGAATTTGCAGAATGTTCACTTCGAAATGGAGAGCTTCTCCTAACCATTTAGGAAATTTCATGTAGGATATCAAGCAATCCCTCCATTAGGACTCTTGGACCACTCTTCTTACCCATGTCTACCGTGAAGCAAATACAAGTGCTGACTTCTTGGCTGGTTTGGGCCATCAAGGGAACTACTATCCTACAGTTCTGGATTCCATTCCTATTATGTTGAGGATTATCATCGAATGGTTGTGGTGTAATCTTTCGTTTTCTTTCCCCTTTATCCAAAAAATAAAAAAAAACAAATTCATATTATGATAATTTCATTGTTTTTCATCCATAGAGTACAACTATTTTCTAATTACATTTGAAGTTATTTGTGCTGCGAACTTTAATCTAGATTATTGGGTTTGATGGTGGAGTAGTAAGTGGAAAGAATAATTTAATATTTTAGTTAAAAAAAACTGAATTATAGTTAATAAATATTTATAATTTTTTTAAAATTTTTTTATAATAAATTGTTTACAGTTTTGTTGCTTTTCATGTTATCATTAAGGTTTTTAAGTATTGATAAGAAAGATATCAAGACTTAAGTATCTTATTTAACTAGTTGAATTAGGAATTAACAACACTTAGCTATCTTATTTATTTAAGTAACTGAAGTAAACCTTTCTTTGGTAAGACTTAAAATCTAAACCTTTAGTCAAAATAAAGAAAAAGTAAAAGAATACTGAAGTGTTTTTTAACCTTAAATTTATTATTTAAAAAACAAAATAAAAGGGTTGAAATTGTTTTGTGGTATAAAGTCGAGGAGGTTGAATTGAGTACCTCACTTTGCTACACTCTCCGGCGTTCAATCGATTTCACCATCTTCCTCTTCTGTCTCCCCCAAAGGTATCGTCTCATCTCACTTACTTTCTCTTTTGATTTTCCTCCCTTAGCATTCACATCACACACACACACGTGCCAAACCCCATTCACCCGACGACACTTTCTGGGGGTTTTATTTCACTGAACATCCCGATGCTTATACGACTCGTCGTGTTTCTGCAATTGAACTTTATATTCACTTTTTTGTCGCAATTTTCCCTTTTCCCCAAATTTTAAAGCATAACCTAGACCGGGGCTTTCACACAACCCAGGTTACGGCTGTCCCAGATCTGATCTTGAAATTTGTGTTATTACAGAGATAATTTCTTAAATTCTTGATGTTGTGGGAAATTGTAGACAAATGCGGCTAATGTGGCCGAAATTGTGGTCATGCCGATTCCAAAAACCTTGATGTCGCGGTTCTTGATTTTGATTTTTGGCATTGCATTATATGATCTCAATTAACATGTAGGGTTGCTGATGCTGTGTATTTTCCCCTTAATTGTTGTTGATTAGATTAGGATGGATTGGCAAGGGCAAAAGCTGGCGGAGCAACTGATGCAGATAATGCTGCTTGCATTTGCTGTGATTGCATTTGTAGGTGGATATGTCATGGCTTCTTTCCAAATGATGATTCTCATATATGCTGGGGGTGTGGTTTTCACCACCTTGCTCACTGTCCCCAATTGGCCCCTTTTCAATCGCCACCCTCTTACGTGGTTGGATCCAAGTGAGGTGGAAAAGCATCCCAAGCCACTACCATCTGCCAATGTAACTCAAAAGAAGAAACCTGTTAAGAAGTAGGTTTTTTTATTTTTATTTTTTTTTTACATTTTTGGGGACAATATATCTTTGAATTACATGATGCTTTGACAGTAATTTGCTGTTCTTAACCTCTTTCCCCTTCAGTTGATATTACAGTGTACAACCATATTTTTACTCTCTTTTAGATATTGCTTATAGCTGTGTTGTTGTGTTGGTTAGCCATTTTCCTTTTTTCTACCTGATTTCTTGATTTATGATAGGGGAAGAGGAACATTTGGCTGAGTTCTGACCCTTGATGGTTTGTGGTTTTAGTTTTAGTGTACAATTTTGATCATTCTCACAAGGTGATTACCCAAAGGACAAAACTTAAATGCAGTTCTGTAGTGTTTTTGGTGTTGTTTTCTAATCAGAATCAGAGTTTTACCTCAATAATCTGTTTAATGAAGGTTTCCATCAAAGGTCAACATAGTGGTCAAACTCCAATTATGATTGGAAAACAACACCAAAAGCACTTATGAAATTGCATTTAAGTTTTGTCCTAAGCCAAACCAAATGATATCATAAGCCATTCAAGATATAACCTATCTAGATTCATGAATCGATTTTTTGCTTGTTAGGCTTTTGATAGTTGATAGACCTTGTTGATTTGTGGATTCAGCTGGCTCTTCAATTTTAAAGGAATTTACACATTTTGTTTTATGCTAACTTGCACTTTTGGTCTTCGTGTACTTTCTCAATTTCATGAATTTCAATCTTCATTTTTTTTTCTTCACGAATTTGTTCCCTAGCTATTGTGCAATTTTGATCCTTATGTAAACTTAACATCCAATATTTAAAGGAAAGAAATTGTTGAAATTGAGAAAATTGGTGCCCAAAATGCAATTAAGTCTGTTTTAAGATCGGAGGGTGTTCCTGATTGCGATCTTTCGCGTGAAAAAACACCCATTTTGATCTGTCTCGATCCTTAGGGGTTGGCTTGTGGGCCGTATTTATTATGTGTTGGGTTTCAGTTCGAAACCCATATTTTCTGACTCGGCCCAGTTCACAAAGCAGAGAAAAAGAAACACCTTCTGATTTCAGTCATTCTTTGCAACTCTCTTCATCCCCTAGGGTTCACCTTTCAAGCTTTTGGTCCTCTGTTCTTCGTTCGTTGTTTTTGCCCAGGATCTTCCCTTGTTCTTCATCTGAAACTGATACCTCAAGCGCCCTATTCTTCATCTCAAACTTGACGTTTTTCATTTTTTCCTCTAATCTTCATCTGAAACTGAGAGCTTGCTGGGTTCTTCATCTCACTCGTTTCTGCCTTTTGTTCCCCTATTCTTGCATATCGTTTTTCATTCTCCATAAATTATAATTTTAATAATGTGTGCTCGTTTGTCATGTTTTACGGTTTGTGTTTCGCTTCCACAGTGCACATGTTAATATTTTTATGTCTACCTAAAATGACAAAATATCTTTTATCAATTGTGTTCTGGTTCTGACTTCGTGGTTTTGTCTATCATTTTAATGTGGTATTGAAAAGTTTAAATGTAAAAATGTTTTTATCAAGTGCTCATTTTAGTGAGAAAAATAAATATGCCTCTTGAACATTTTGGGCCTTTGGCTGAATAATTAAAATTTTAGCTTGATGCTAATAGAGCTTTCTCTTTGGTTCTTTCTTGGAACCTTGATTTTCATCAAAGAATTTCATTCCCTGTGGTGGATCTACCTTAACGGCTTAACTCGTCATTTCATTTGAATTGTGGTATTATTCTTCCACCTCTAGTCTTGATCTATCTTTTTCTTTTTCCTTTTTATTTTAATGAAGATTTAAGTCATGGTGGTTCTCTTAAATATTATCACGGTGGGTTTGCATCCATCATGCACTCACGCAATTGACACCGTTCTAAGAACAAACATAAGGGAAAATTAGGATGATATAAAGGCACACACGTTAATTTTCCTCTCAATATATTTCGTTCATTCATTAGAATGTCAAGAGTCCTTGAAAGTGACCACATCAAACCTTAATTCAAAGGATTTGGCTGAAGATTAGCTACTCCGGTATATATATATATATATATATATATCCCTTCAACAGATGGAGAACATGTACTATTTTAGTGTGAAGCAACATTTGATTGAAAGTAGTCGTTTTCATTGTAAGGATTTCTTTACATAAAAAAATATTTTATTTTTTCTTACATCTTTTTTAATTAACTAATAAAGAATTTTTTTTAAGTCAAAACAACTGAAAAGTATTTTTTTTCTCTTTCCTTCAACTTTTTCCCATACTATTCCTTTCCTCATTTTTTTAGTTATATCTAGATTGATGAAAGAAAATTAAATAAAGAGAATAATATTATGTTCTATTATTTAAATTATAAAACGAGGATGAAATATAATATATAGAATGAGAACTTTATCACCTTGGAATATTACGATGTGGTTGGAGTCCCTTCAGTCCAATTGGAGGTTGACATCCTCCTTAATCGTTGTGAGGATGAGTTATTTTGTATTGAAAATTGTGTGATCAGTTTTATTAGGAGACAAACCAATTGGGCGACTCATCACCTTGCTAGAACAACTCAATTCCATGTTAGTCACCAAGTTTATGATTAGATTTTCACTTATATTGCAACATACATGATCAATGAAATGACTTTTACTTGAAAAAAAAAATGAGAACTTTAAGAGAAGAATTGGTGCATGGAGGTGCTGGCATTGCAACCCATCTTGGTGGCTCAGGCCATCTTGTTGGCCAAACTACAGGAAGATAAGCTCGACGGCAGTTGTCAGAACTTCCATGCTAGAGTAAACCCACCACCACCGACACCCACCCCACCTCCATTATTATCCCCTCCCCTTCCTTCCTCTTCCATTTCACCTACATGGCTACACCCCCCAAAACCCAGTCTAAGCAAGTGAGCCTTGAAGACATTGCCCTGAAACGCGAAAAAAGGCCTCTGCTATAATTGCAAGGACAAATGAGGTTCTAACCACCGTTGTAAGGCACGGTTCTTTTTGTTGGTAGCGGAAGACAACGACATTCCTCTTGAACCTACCCCTCAGTCCCTCATACTCGACCTTGAACCACCTCCATTACCTAACTCCTCTAACACCGATCATGCTCAGATTAGCTTCAACGCACTCTCCAGCACTTCGGCATCGGAATCCCTCCGCATATATGGTGACGTCAATTAGTCTCGCGTCACAGTATTGATCGACGGAGGCAGTACCAATAACTTCATTCAAACCCGCGTGGCTAAATTCCTGGCCCTTTTGACAACGTTGATGTTGACGTTGGCATTACAAGTCACTGTGTGCAATGGCATAGTCCTCCCCTGTACTCTATTATGCCCCGATACTGTTTTAACCATTCAGGGATACCCGTTCACTTTCGACTAACATGTTCTTCCCATCAGTGGTGTGGATATTTTCCTCGGCTTTCAATGGCTCAAGCAACTGGGTCCCATTGTTACAAACTATGGAGCTTTAACAATGAAATTCATCCATGATGGTGCCTCGATTATGTTACGTGCAGGTGTTCCTTCCCTTCCTGAGGAAGTCTCACCCAACAGGTTAAACGTTTCATTCAAACTCAGTCCGCTTCTGCTTTCTATCATAGAGCCATTACAACCCCACAACCTCCTTCTACACCACCTCCCCTCACCCACCAAATACCGGTCGTTGCTTCCTTGCTTCAGAAATACACGTTCATTTTTCAACCCCCCACTCTCCTCCCACCACCCAGACAAATCACCCACCAAATCCATCTTTTACCAAACACCAATCTCGTGAGCATTCGTCCGTATTGGTACCCTCACTTTCAGAAAGCTGAGATCGAGAAATAGATTGTGGAAATGTTAAACACTTGATTTAATAGATGAAAGTTGCTTGCTTGATATACCTTGGTAAGAATTGCACATGATTTATATTACACCGATATTTAATATTGTGTTCATCTGCTGTATCTAGTAGTAAAAAATATTTGATTAGAAGAAAAGAAAATGATATAGAAAATCCTTGAAATAATATGCGATGAACAATGAAATCGTTGAGGAGGTGCAAATTTTGAATTCAGCAACTCTTAATACTTGACATAATGTAATCCATGAGGAGGTGAAAATGATGATTGCAGAACAGTTACTCCCAGTACTACCGGTACCAGAAATACGTACAAGAACATTGTCTTTCACTCTTACTTACAATGAGGTCTTTTAGTGAACAACAAGAAATAGCTTAGCAGCCCGAGAAGTATTGAAGTGTTACACTAACTTGATTCTTGCTGCTCTCTTGAGCATGCATTAGGATTTATTGCTCAAAGAGTAGAAGACTCTTGGGATGTATTAAAAAAAATGGACGTAATGAATATGAATATATTTTATTTATATTCTCTTTCAACGATGTAGTATTATTTAAGCGTTTCAAACTCTCCTTTTAGCCTATAGTTAATTCATACATGCCTGATTCACATTGGCTTAAAGATCCAAGATGAAGCCATTGTTTCAGATGCAGAGAGATTATGCATAATCCAAAGCAATGTCAAACAAGTGTAGCTCTTCCCCTGCTTTGCCAAAGTGCTACTGATTTTAATTTTCATCATGCATTGCCACATAAATACAAGATTGTCTCTTGCAGTGGTGGAGCTTGACCATAATTTTTGAGGGGGCCAAAATAGTAAAAAATATTCATTTACTAAAATTCAAAATAATATAATTATATAACTTTTTTGTTAAAACATAATTATATAACTCAAAACACAAAAAAGAAGAAGAAAGTAATAAAAATATCAACACATGTTAAACTAATCTAAGAAATAAAAGGTATTTAAATTTAACATAAGAGACAATAAAAAATATACATTATTAACCAAGGATTATGTCTTAAGTTGTGAATCCATTTGCCGATCAAAATACATAATTAAAATTCTAACAAAAATAATAATTAATATTTGTCAATAAAAAATTGACAATACGCATTTTATAGAATAATATCTTAAAACAAGCATTAACATAAATTCATAGAACTTAACAAAATACAATTATTATTATTATTATATTTAAATATATATTATTTAAAGTTTGATTACTTATTTGATTCTTATAATTATATAAATTTTATCTTTTAATTTTTATACTTAAAAATCATCTCTTTTTAATCTTTATGCATAATATTTTTAATCTCTTTTAATTCTCATTATGAGTTTAGACGGAAGGGATTAAAAGGAATAAAAATGATACAAACTAAAAAAGATTAAAAATAACGGGTAAAGATTAAAATACATGATTTTAAGTGTAAGAAATAAGGTAAAATTCTGTATAATTATAAAAATTAAATTTTAATATAATACTATTATATGAAAATTTTTGTTTTTAAGAAAAGTTCTGAGGGCCAATTATCTATGCCTATATAATGTGAATATATGTTCTGAAAAAAAAAATAGGGGACTCTCTTCGTTTGTCAAATAGTTCCAGTGAAAATTATGTGTTATTTGTATATACATAATCAATTATCATGTAAGTATGAGATATAGGTCTTAGAATGTATAATGTGAGAGATCTAACTCAATCCCAAAAACTAGTTCAAGGAGTGAGGGTTGCCCCTCACTTATAAAGTCTAATATGACTTTATTGTTAGCCGATGTAGGATTTGGATTATTTCCAACAATGAGATTGATTTGGAAAGAAACAGGTTGTAGGTTTAAACTAATAAATTACTGACTAATATTTGTTGATACATAAAAAAAACTGTTAGTAAGCAGGCAACATGTCATGTAGATATAGTTCTTGTTTGGACATCTTGTTCAAGCTAGGACTACTGGATTTAAGTTCTTAATTTTCTGGCACAATATTAGCAGGAATTGATTGAAACTTTAGCATGGGCTCATGAAGGCACACCTTTGGCTAATTTGATTCACCGGAGAGATAAATTCCATTGTGCGGGTGAGGTTGATTGGACCAGTCCACTCTTTTGTAAGTTATATATTTACTTATGGAGTCTTCTTAATTGTCTCTACTTCGAGCAAATTTAGTTAGATAAATTTAACGAAATTCTTTTAATTTAATACTTTTTTGGAAATTTAATAGTTTCAAATACATCTAGTAATCGCGAATTAAGCTTTCAAGTGACAAAATAGTTAGACAAAATTGCAAATTTGGTCCTCCAATTTATCTCCAGTTTTGAATTTACTCTCTCACTAATTTAATTCACGAATTGAGTCCTCCTATTTTGTAAAATCGTGTAATGTTGGTTGCTCAGGCCACAATTGAAGTTGACCGTTACAAAAGAATGTTGACGACCACGTGTCACATTCTTATCGGATGATGATTGTCACGTGTCATGTTCTGATTGGTCAATGAAAACAACAATGCATTTCATTTTTCATGGAGTTGACATCCAATCAGAACATGTCACGTGATAGTTATCATCCAATAAGAACTTGATACGTGACAGTCAACGTCACTTGCTAACGGTCAACATCCAATTGTGACGGAAGATCAATATTGCACGATTTTACAAAATAGGAAGACTCAATTCGTGAATTATATTACTGAGGGGATCAAATCTGAAACTGAAGATAAATTAGGGGACTAAAAATACAATTTTGCCAAATAATTATTTACCCTTTACCTCCAACAGCCCATATCTTTTTGGAGTGAACGAGTAACTAAAACAAAAAAAGAAAATACTATTTAAGATTTGAGGTTACGTGAACGTGACCTCCTCCCCAAAGGTGACTAAACATGGCAATAGCTACCCAGTAGGCCCATAACCCATAAATGCAATCATTTTCAGGCCCAAATAAAACCAACAATCCAAATCAAATTTGTCAAAATGCTTGCACGCCAACATCAGGAAATTTCAGTGCGTCAATTCACTTACCAAAAACAAAATAACATTTGTTCGTTCCTCTTGCCGCTATTGCCTTCAATTCAACCATTTGCGTCACAGGCACACATTGGACCGAACAAAAACCATTTGAGCAATTTATATAAATTATAAGTTAAACTAAACTTAACACTTACGAACAGAAACAACAAACACAATTCAGCTTCTCCTCCGAGGAAACGCTGCTGACATGGCGTTCGGGTCTTCCGAGGATGTCTCAGGTGTCAAATTGCTTGTCCTTCTGGCGGTTATGTACGGACTCTTCTCGGCGCTGACATACTCCGTCATCCACATGAAGTTCGTGAAGCCTCTCGGGAATGACGCGCCGCTCGATCGATTCTCTGAAGCCAGAACCGTACAACACGTTCGAATGTTGTCGCAAGAGATCGACGGTCGTCAAGTAAGCCGATTTTTTTTGTTTTTTAATTTGGAAATGTGAAACTTGATCATGGTATTTGCTTTTTTAATTGTATATTGTTTACAATTAGGGATCTTAATTGTGTGACATGATGATGTCAATCGCTTTCGAACAGGTGGAATCTGATAGCTCTTTTTTCATCGCCATCGGTGTTATGAACTGAGAAGTGTTATTCGTACAATAACTTTTAAATATTTTATATAACAATTTTAAGAAGAAAAAAAATAGAACATACACTGACACTTGTCACTGTAAATCCAATTACAAACTAGTATCAAATATGGTAAGTTTACTGATAACTACTTTAAAATAGTTGTCATTGTAAAACCTTAGTCTAACAGTATATACTCGTTAAACTCTTATTTTTATCTCTTTTGTCACATTATTTGTTACATCTCATATTTCTCTCTTAATCACAGATAACATTTCTCTGATGAATCTGACATGATTTTGTGAATTGACTTTTGGTGCATTTATTATTAGGAAGGGCGTCCTGGATTGAAAAAGGCAGCACAATATATTAAGGGTCAGTTGGAAGTAATAAAGGAGCGAGCTAGCTCCAATGTCAGGTTGCAATACTTTATTTTTATTATTATTTGTCACATACTTCTTTTTCTCATTTGCCTTTTTGCCCAATTATTTATTTAACACACACTTTTTAGTGTATGTTTATTTATTTTTTTTCTTTCTCAGAGTCTGATTTTATTTTATTTCCAATATTTTACTGGCAGAATTGAGATTGAGGAGACAACTGTGAGTGGCTCCTTCAATATGTTGTTTTTGGGCCATAACATAGCTTTGGGATACAGAAATCACACTAATATTCTTATGAGGTACCTTGGCAGTTCTATATAATCATTTGTATTGGATTCAGTTATGTTATTGGGATTTATAAATAATATTCTTCAGCAATAGATTACACCCTATACTTCAAGCAATTTTCACATTTCATACACGAACTTCATGTTTTAAGCCTGTAGTTTGTCCATTGCTTACTTTCTAAGGAAAATATCACCACTAAAGATGCAAACTTAATATATGTTAGGGCAATGTATTCCATAATTCAAGTATTATCTAAATTCAACCCATAGTTGATAGGTCACCAGTCACCACTTTGTTATCCAAACTGACCAACAAAGTGATACATTTACTAGGATTCAACTACTGAATTGAGTATAAACCAGACATAAAATAAAGGTATCGATGCCTTGTCAAAGACCAATGCATGCAACTAAATGTCCACAATATAGGAGGGCATTCTGGAGTGGCCAGAACTCATGCTAGAATTGCAGCATAATTTCATTGGAAAGGGATAAGGAAAGATGTTCTGCAATTTGTAAGCAAATGTTTCACATACCAGCAAGCTAAATTTAGTAACATGAAAGCGATAATGTAATTTCAATCTTTTCCAATATCCAATTACATGTAGGAGGACATAGAGGCATGGATTTTTAACTGGCTTACAACTATCAGTCTATCACTACACTAGGATGCACTGTCCTATTAATATTTATCGATCATTTGTCTAAGTAAGGCCACTTTGCAGTCATAATAACTAACTATTCAAGTTTGCTAATTGCAGAACAGTTCATTCACAATGGGCAGTTTATTGAATCATTTTGTTTCTGGTTGTGGCTTATTGAACATTAAAGATATTGTTGTGTTTTTTAGTTGTACCACACTGAGTGCTATCTTACTCTGTTTTTTCTCACACCAGTTTAAATTTTTCTAAGGAATTTATGCATATTCCTCCAGCAAATTCAAAGTTGTATTAGTGTCATTCTGTTTCCCTTCTTACATTTGGTCCACCCTTCCTCCTATTTTCAGTTCCCTGCTGTGATGTTAATTTCTAGCAAAGAAAGACATAATTATGAACACCATACTTGAAGTAAGTTTAGCTCACATGCACTACATGTGTTATAACCTATAACTGGCATTAATCATGAACCAATGTAAAAGTGACACAGAGAATTGAAAGGGCTATTTGAGAAGGGTGAAACTACATGGGAGATAAAGTGTAATTATCCCTTTGTTTGAATTACATCCCTGAAAGTTGGTTAACATTGAAACTGTTAACAAGTGTTTGGTTTTTTAGGTGGGATTTCATGTGACCCTTTTTTAACTGTTTTGTCATAATGTTGAAAAAAATACCTTATAATTATAAATTAGAAGTGTTAAGATGTCTCACACTGACTAGGAATAAGGCTAGAATACTTCTTATAAGGCTTGGGCAATCCTCACCCTTGAGTTGGTTTTTGGTGTGAGCGGAGTTGTCAATAGCAGCATAGCGGCCAAGGGCTGCTATAAGCACTGCCAAAGCATCACACTTCAAAATTTTAAAATAGCAGTCATCCCACTATGTGCTATACTGCTATTGTGTTTTAAGGTCTGCCGCTGCATGCTGCTATCTTTGACTATGGATTTGAGTTAACATGTCCTGCTACATTAGCTAGTAATATGGGCAGAATACTCCTTATAAGGCATAAGCAATCTTCTCCCCTTGACTTAGCTTTTGGGGTTGAGTTAGGCCTAGTTCATTTCTAATAAGAAGTAATAGGATCCAATAAGGTAAATGAGGGTGAGAAGAAAAGGTATTAGATAAGCTTGCTTCTATAATCTGAGATAATCCTATCAATGGGGTCACTTGCTAGTAACTTACAACAACACTGTAAGAATCATACAGTTATCTAATAGTTTTAAAGATAAACAATGCTCAGAGGGTTAATTGAAAAGCAAACAGAGCTTTATATATGTAATGCGAAATTTGAATGAGGTAAATGGGGTGGTGGTAATCTGGATTTAACCTTTTTGCAATAAACAATGTTGTTTTGATGCAATCTGTCTGTCTGTTTACTTTTTAAATTTTTTTTTTTTATTGCAAATGATATTTGTCCTGACACGCACACACGTCGCCCAGAAAAGTGATATATATCTTTTCTTAAATTTAGAGTGGGAGTGAACATAAGGTGGGAACTAACATGACACTCTTAATATAAATTAAGAAGGTTCATTGAAGAAGGGGTTTGCAAAGACTGATAAAAAATTATGTTCTCGTTAGTAGATAATGATATGCAATCTAAAGGTCTTTGAAATATGGACATTTGGATATAATGATTTGTTATTGAACATATTATCCCAAAAGTCAAGACTATAGTGAATCATTATTGTACCTTAAGTGGCTACACATATTTTCAGTACATCATTTAAACAACAAAGTTTGACATATCTGTCTTAGTTTAAGGAATGTTGACTGCATTTCATTTTTATTTTACTATAGGATATCATCTGTGGATTCCAAAGAGACTGATCCATCCGTTTTAGTGAATGGGCATTTTGATAGTCCCCTTGGTTCCCCTGGTGCTGGTGACTGTGGTTCATGTGTTGGTGAGTAGTGGCTACATTTGATGTCGTCTTTGAATTTAAGAGATTATTATATTTGGGAAATCTACCTTGTCACCTTGAGCATTCTAAATCTTATTGTTCATCTGATTTCCCCACTTTTCAGCATCCATGCTGGAAATTGCAAGACTAATTGTCGACTCTGGTTGGGCTCCCTACCGCCCAGTTATTTTCCTTTTTAATGGTGCTGAGGAACTTTTTATGTTGGTAGGATGTTGTCTATGGAAGATGAATGCTTATTCATGAATGGATTTTACCATGATGAAACTAATGAGGTGTTTACTTTTGATGCTTAAGGGTTCACATGGATTCATGAAGATGCACAAATGGCATGACACTATAGGAGCTTTTATAAATGTGGAGGCATCTGGGACTGGAGGGCCTGGTAAATGTGAAGCAAAATTTCTATTATTAGTAGTAGGATAATAAGCTACTCTTCAATATCTCAGCCCATCAACTTATGATGTGTGCTATACAGGACATTTTCACTGAATAATGTTGCTAAAATTAACAGATTTAGTTTGCCAATCTGGACCCAGTTCTTGGCCTTCTAATGTCTATGCAGAAGCAGCAATATACCCTATGGCTAATAGTGCAGCCCAGGTTTTGTTTCTCTTTTAACCTCCCTATATCTATAATACTCTACTGTGTTGCTTAGACATTGTTTTCCCCTTTTGTATTTACTAATTCAAACATGAATTTTCTAATTTAACATGCAGGATGTTTTTCCTGTTATTCCTGGAGATACAGATTACCGAATATTTTCCCAAGACTATGGGAATATTCCTGGGCTTGACATTATCTTTCTACTTGGTGGTTATTTTTACCATACCTCATCTGATACAGTAGAGAGACTATTGTATGTATCCTATGTGCTTGGTTTGGTACAAGATATTTGATTGAAATCGCAAATGTGTTTGATGTATATTACTCTGTCTCAGACCTGGAAGCATTCAAGCACGTGGAGAGAATTTGTTCAGCATAATCAAGACTTTTACTAATTCTGCTAAGCTACAAAACACCTATAAAACAAATTCCAGTGAAATTACAGCTAGCACATTCAACGATGAGCGGGCTGTATTTTTTGATTATTTCTCATGGTTTATGGTATGCACTGAAGTTGGTAGATTCCTGCTTTTGCTAATGATCTGATACTCCTAGCAATATGATCTTCATAATTGGGCCATCTTTCTCTTTGTTGTCTTATATATAAATTATGGATTTTCAGATATTTTATCCTAGATGGGTAGCTAAAATTCTTCACAGTATTCCTGTCTTCTTCTTTCTTGTTATGCCCTTCACGCATGGTAGGACACATTCTTGGTCAGCAGCATTGTGTGATTTTATAAAAGGTAAATTAGTACATGCTTACTTTCATTTACTTCTTTGTAAGATGTTTCTAATTGATCTCCTTGTTAATCACCTTAAATTTTTGCCATAATCTCCATAATCTATATTCTAGGAGATTTTTTTGGCAAGTTATCCTAGAATAATTTAAATATTATTTGTAGACACTTCGAATAATATTTTGTAATTTGTTGGACTTGCAGGATTTTTGTTCCATGCTGTTGGGATTATATTTGCAGTTGTTGTTCCTGTTGCATTTTCTATGCTGAGATTACTGTTCTCTTCTCAGACAATGAATTGGTATGTTCATTTAACGTTAACTTTAGGTTTCTTGTAGTTAGTGACAATTTTTTTTTTGTTTAGCTTTGGTTTCTTGTAGTTAGTGCCAGAATTTTTCTTTCTTAATCAAATTATACAGTGGGAGAACAAAGTATGATTGAGTTGCTCCAAGCATTTGAAAATCTCTTAGTAAAATCTGAAGATTTAGAAATGCCTTTTGTTTTGTGGACATTAAAGTATCTGAGATGTAATAATTTAAAAATTTTAATGCATTTTCTGCAATCATATGTTAACATAATTGATGAAACCCAGGTTTGCTCATCCATACTTGGCTTTCGCGATGTTTATACCTTGTGCACTTGTTGGACTTTTAATTCCAAGAATTATCTGGAGACACTTTCCTCTTTCTCAAGATATTTCCATTGTCAAGATATCAAAAGAGGTATTGCAGCACATATTGAAATGGGTTTAACAAGGCTATTGTGATCCATGTTTCATGGTTTATTTTTTTTTATGAAATGATTCATTAATAAATTTTTACATTATGTAATAGACTTTTTCATAATCAAGATAGAAGACTTTGTTTTGTCAAACTTCTTACCTTAACAACCACTGTTGTGTTTAAATTTGGTTTTTTCCTTTCATTATAAAAAATATTGGCCAAACATTTACTTTACTGTTTGGATCTCAAGCTTTACTTAGCAAATCTTAAGTTGCTTTTGAATAGTACGAGTTTTATATCTTGGTTCTTCTAGTTATCAAATGAAATATATTGTCCGATAGAAAGGCTTAAAACTTTCAACAAACACTGTCTACAAAATTAGCATACCTACGTTGGCTTGTGCTGCCTTCATGCGTGATCTTTATAAATATGATTTTGTGTGGTCTTGTGAATTCGGACATATTCTTCATGAGTGATTCCAATTTGTCTTGTTGCGAGTCTGAACTTACTTTTTGATTTGACACATAAATTGCCAGGCACTATCTGATGAAGCAAGGTTCTGGGGAGCATTTGGGTTCTATGCCGTATTAACTTTGGTGTGCAGATTTAATAAATAGTCATGCACTCACACATGCAAATATATATATATATATATATACACACACACAGCATGATTTAATGTATTCTCTTTAATACTTTTGTGTGGCTAAACAATTTTAGTAAAAGCAGGCTTATCTTGTAGCTGGGTTGAGTGGAGGCTTTGTGACTTTTTTTGTGTGTGCTTCCCTGCTTCCTGCATGGATATCTTTCTGCTTGTCAGTCAAATACTTTGGACAACGGTCACTCAGGTTGGTTGTGAATTCTTATGTAATTGTAATCATTGTATGTACTATTTTGGTACAAATAATTTTGTGTGTCTTGCTTCATATTCGGCCTTACTGCCACTAATGCCATTTGACTCACTTCACATTACAATAGATTTGTCTTGCGTCTTTGCTGTTTTTATATGCACGCTATTATTTAATCTATTTTCTTTTTGCATCTGTTATTCACCTCCATAATTTTTTTTTTACTCTCCAGGTCAACAATGTTTTACATACTACCTCTAGTTCCATGCCTTGCCTATTCTGTTTATTTTGGTGGCATTCTTGCCCAGTTTCTGATAGAGAAGATGGGAATGATGGGTTCTCTTCCACTACCATATGGTTAGTTTATATATACACACTCCAGTAATTAAATATATGCATAGTAGACTGGCCCAGTAATTAAATTAATTTAAACTAGAGTGGTTTTTAAGGCCTGGAATGATAACTGGACCATTGTGACGGAATCACTAAGCTTTATGCTACTGCATTTGAATAAGTACATTTATAAGTTTATTTGCTTAAAATCAAATGAAATGTATGGGATTATCTCGCTTGAGGTTTCCTTTATTGTAACTCATCACTTTGTATAATGCTAGCAATTTCATAAAGGTCAAAATGCTTGTGGTTGACCATAACTTCTTATTGCAGGGCACTATGTTCCCGATGTTATTGTGGCTGCATTAATTGGAATTGTAACTGGTTGGTGCACAGGCCCTCTAATGCCCATATGTGGGCATTGGTTAGCCAGGTCATCCATCTTGCAATTTCTGCTACATCTTAGTGTGTTTGCTTTGGCATTATCATCTCAGTTCTTTCCTTACACTATGTCTGCGCCTAAGAGGATTGTTTTTCAGCATACTTTCCATACTGCAGGTATTGATTATCAGAAATGGCAGTACGGTGGGCAATTATAATTTTCTTGATACTCTCTGAAGTAATGAATTAATCCAGTGTCTATAATTGCTTATATAAGCTCCTCTTATTTGTTTTCTTTTCCATTATCATTGTAGTACCCCAAATATCCCCTTTTTCCCCCTCTTTGATCTAATTTCTAACATTTTTCCTATGGTTTGGCAGGCTCAAGTCAGATTATAGAATCCACCTATGATTTTTCTGTAACTGACTCCAATTCTTTACTATTCCTTTTCAAACATTCACCTAGTGTGGCAAAGGAATTGAATATTACTTCAGAGTTTTCATTTGAATCCACATCATTGTCTAAACGCAATGATTGGATGGTAAGTTGCATGCTGATATAATTATGTGAATCTTTTTCTCACAGGCAGTTTTTCATCTCACTCAAATAAAATGGGAAAGAGTGAAATAATATTTTTGTCCACGTTTGTTTTTATGATTAATTTGGTTGTTCTTTAATTAATGAAGTTCAAGGTTGAGTCAGACTCTTCAGTAGTTGCAAAATTTTAAGTTGGTGATCTACTGTTTATTTGTTCAGTAGTTGCCATATTTGCTTATATTGCATGTATTAACCACTTTTAGATATACTGTTGTTATCATATATATTCATTAGTACAAAAAAAACTGTTTTTTTTATATATATTTATAAGTGTTTATATTCCTAGGACTTGTGAGTTCATGAAATTAACGTGAAGGCATTTTCTCTTTGCAGGCAATTTTTCCAGTTTCTTTTCTCTTCTCAAATAGTCTCAAGTTCCCTGCAAAAAGGGATGATATTTTGAAACAGTATGAATTCTTTCCCAAATTGTCTGTTCAAAATCCATCTTTAAATCCCGAAAAGGGACCCAGAAGAGTTCACTTGGAGCTTTATTTAGGGTGAGTGGATCATGGTACCGGCATAGTTAATCTACAGAGTTAAAAATACAAGTTATGTTGTGATTTCTTGTTTTTCATTCCTTGGCCTAGTGAGGAAATCTTGATTATACTAATTGTTTAGTTGCACAAAACCTTTTTCCATGTTGGTATCATACTATAACAGTCAATGCGTGAGAACTAGTGCAGGGGTAAAAATTGTGATGTTAGTTGGATTCTAGTCTAATTTTTTTCAACTTGGTTGATTCTTAGACAGGTGCTTGTCTCCATAAAGTATTTTATTATTTCAATCATTGTAAATTTTTGTCTATAAAAAAATAACTTTCATCCGACAGTTTTTAGCTGCAATTTGTTTTCAATGGTTTGAAATCTGTTTGACACCACCTTGTGTGATCTGAAAAAAGTTGAAGTAAAATGAAATCTTAAAATACCTAACTTTTTACTTTGTTTTCATGTATAATTATTTTCATTTCAGTTCCTTGGAAGAGGTTTGGGTTGCGGTTCTCAACATCACTGGTCCTTTATCAAGTTGGTCATTTGCAGATAATTTGCTTCCAGGTATGAAAATTGTTTCCTCCACTTAGTTAGGCCCAAACTCAATTCTAAGATAGTATTAAAGTCTATCCCAGTGGTTATTGGTGGTCTTATGAGACCCCCTGTTATTGGGTCATTATTAGATCACCTACAAATGTTCAATCTTATAAATTTCACGCTTCTAATGTCTAATCCTTGGCATGAGGAGGGTATGTTGGAAATTCCATATTGACTAGTATGTGGTCAAAAATAGTGTATATAACTTACCTTATGAGTTAGTTTTTGGGATTCTGTTAAGCTAACTTAGATGCCTAATCCTCAGCATGAGGAGGGTATATTGAAAATCTCATGCGTTAACTTTTAGGGTTGAGTTAAGCTAAACTCAAAATTCTAAGAGGGGTGATTAAATGTTTTCATTGCCTAATGTAGCCTGCATTTGCACAGGAACCGAAACCTATGGTGGTGGTCCACAATCATATATATGCCGTCTCAGTGGACCTAGCGATGGAAATTGGACCTTCTGGTTAGAGGTAAAATTTGATGCTGTATTAAACTTCTCTTTACTATTACAGCGTAATTTTATTTTGTTTGATAATGTCAGGCTAACAGCTCTGAAGCATTAAGAGTGGACCTAGCGGTTTTAGACCAAAAGTTGGTTGATCCAGTAAAGAGATTGAAGAATCTTTTTCCAGACTGGGTTGATGTTGTTGCATATTCTAGTTTTATGTCTAGCTATATCTTCTAATTCTTTATGTAAACGTTCTTAGAAGAAAGAGCAAACATGGTATTTATAGATGCAAAACCAAAACCAAAATTTGATACTAGATCTGGACTGTCACAAATACGTCTTTCCTGAATTTGATTTTTTTTGGGGGAAATTTTTTTAGGAGAAGCTATCCCTATTACAAGGCTGCAGAATGCCAAAGTCATAGGGAATGCTTATAGTTTATCAAAAATAATTAAAAAAAAAATTATTGCTGCCGCTGAAGAGTTAAACCAATGGGTTGCAACAGAAATGCTCTTTTGGTGCTGAACAATAATTGAAAATCAATGTTTCGAAATTCATCCATTCCAATTAACGACAGTTAAGCTTCCTGGTATCTAAGAAGGGTTAACTTCTCAATTAATCTCTTTTGTCTGCGTTTGTTCATCTTAAGTTTGATCCGTTGTGAGTTCAGCAGCATTTGTTGTTCAGTGTAACAGAACCTCTTTATTAGTTATAAACTTCATCGTTGAAGATTGGTGGTTTGGCCTCATTCAAAACTTCTAAGTAGCCGAAAACACTTGTATTAATAGATATTTTGCAGAAAATGGATGTTCATTAGGCCTTTATCTTTTTTCATTTTAATTTACTTTTAAATAATATTGAAATCTCATGCAAATCATGAGCATTTATAGTAAGGCAAATGACTCAGTTTTTAAACAAATAAATGGGAAGTATTGATCTTGGACAAAAGAAAATGATCATGGGAAGTTACAATTAAGTATTGAGCAGATATGTTGATATTTTTGTTATATTTAGGATAAGTTAAGGTGGGCTAGGTGCAATTACGAAAATTAAATTTCAGATGAAGTTTAATTTGGGTGATACTCTGGCTTTTACACTGATTTAATATTTTGTTGATCTGTATCTACTAGTCAATATTTGATTAAAAGAATGGTGATACCAGCTTTTGATGATATAGAAAATTCATGAAATAATATGCAATAAACAATGCAAGCCAGCCTTGGAGGAGGTGCAAATTTTGTACACAGTTAACTGAATTCTTGACATAATGTAAGCCTTCATGTGGAAATCATGAGTGCAGAACAGTTACCCCTATTACCAGAGATTAGCCACAATTTTACTCTATCGGTAGCACTTTTGTCCTATACCTTCTTCTGCCTTTGTTATTGAATGGAACTAATTGGCCAATGTTTCGAAGCGAGATATACAGTATGTGGAGATTAAGATGGCACAGGACACACCACTGAAGATGGAATTCAATCTAAACTTGTTCAATAAACTTTTAGCTTTTGTCTAATTTTTAATGATAGTTTGGCCCTCTGTCTCGTTTCTTTTTTCCTTCTACTTTTTTGAAAAAACTAACATGATTTGGCAGCAACTAGTTAGTATCAGCTGATACAGATAGCTCAGCCTCAAGCACAGTTGGTAAAATCAAAATGGGGGAGTAACTTGGAGTGACATCCAACTGAAAACCAAACACCTGCTTTGACTGTGATTTATTTTAGGATATAGATATAGAAGATTACTCTAGAGTTAGTACAGGTTACAACCGCTGAAGTAACTCTGAACGTTTACGGCGATGCGATGGCGTTCCACTTTTCAACGTTTCCCCTGTTTTAGCTTGGACGGAATCTGATATGAATATTTTTTTACCAAGCATATTGGCATTTGGGAGGCTTCAAAAATAGATATTTTATAAAATCTATGCATATTTAAACAACAACGTTACATGCACACTTACTGCCTTGGTATTCATGGACGGAAAATGAGAAGGAAGCAAGGAATGTTTGTTACAATAGCCTCCACCAAGCTGTGTTTATCCTAAATATTTCCATATGCTTCTGCCATGATTAATACTACAAGCGATGTCCAACCAGTAAATGGATGTGCCCCTTTTCCCTTACCCTTCGTCTGTTCGTACTGTTCCCACAAAAATCCCGTCTGTTGATAATTGCGCACTATATTTCTGCAGTAAAGAGAAAATATATTATCTAAAAAAACAACCAATAACTTTAAACAGGATTTCAATCGTACTGAATAAAGTGAATACCTAATTAAATTGCTTCTCAATTCTTCGTAGATGGCTTTAGCTTTCTCCTGATATGGCCCATTCTCTACAAGACTCAACCCAAAGATTAGTTTCAGAAAGAGGAAGGTACAAAATATAGTGGGAATATTTGCAGATATTTTGCCTTGGCCAGTCCATATTACCTTTGGAGTAATGGTGGAGTGCTGAAAGAATTCTGTAATTCATGTTTATCCAAACTGGGCCTCTCCAGTATGGAGGGTCATGCTCTGTGTTGTGTTTCATGTACAAGGAACTGTGTAATAAGAAAAATTATTTTTGGTTCACTATAATCTGACATATGCTGAATAATGTCACTCAATTAAATCCATTAAAAAATGCATTAGAGCATAGGCTGCAGACCTTGTTTTGGCAAGAGAACGTAATCCATAGTTGGTCCATAAGAGGCTGCGATTTGAAATGAGTTCAAGCTGCTTTTCCAGAATCCGTGATCCCTGAATGAAACAGTAATATTAAAATAAACATCTGTGAACTGAAATCATTCAAGCAACGAATAAATTCTCAATTCCTTGCACAAAAAAACATGTTAATGAGAATTAATGCACATCACTTACAGATGGAATGATCCTTCCCATGAACGGGAATAAACTAACATAACCAATGTGAGGAACCAATCTCAATACAGGCATATCCATAACATCCCGGAGAAGTTGGCGAGTAGCATAATTTTGTCCATCCTCCAGTTCTTTCCATTTAAGTTGAACCTATCATGGTTATGTAAAGAAAATCTCATTCTCAGTCATGAATAGGGAACCCATGTATTGGTAATCTTGCAACAGTATGCATAAATAATACTAAACACAAATAACTATACACTCTACCTTCTCTGTATGATTTCCAAAATCAAAGTAAGCACCATATGCATCATCAAAATGCATCTGTATAGACATCAAGAACAAATTAGGCATACACACAATTATTGTAGCAAATAACTATTAAAAGTCAACTGCATAGTTTGCTTTCAATTTTTTATTTATTAAAAATCATTTAAAAACAAAAGGAAACTTAGATTATCATTATTTTCTCCATGTCAAACACCATATGTTATCCATGATAAACACACAGAATCTTCCCTGGAACAATTGCCGCCAATAGATAGGAAACATAGTTGGAAATTTCAATTGTCAAGAGAAAACTTGAAAAAAAGATTCCATGTTAATGCAGTGTGTTCATAATCAAAGGTTTTTATACATAAAAGAAATTCACATTCCTCAATAATTCCATAATAATGAACTAGGAGAAGGCCTAGATGAGAATCCCCCACAAGGATGAGCCTCATTTTCTAAGAAAAGTCAAGCAAAAAGAAAAACCCAGGAATGTGAGTTTTCTAAATAAAAAAAGTTTTCTTTCCCATAAAACAGTAATTTGCTTTCCATGTTTAAAATTCAACTTATTCTATAACTGTATGTGCTAAGAAAGTTTTCTTTTCTCTTAGTTCCCCCTTTTTATTTCTCTCCTCATTATCTTTGCTATTTTGCTCCTGTTCCAGTGCTGCATCACCAAGCAGGGATGCACCACCACCACAAATTACAAGGTGTGGAACAGCTCTAAATAAAGGGAGATGAGGAGCATAGGTGCAATACCTGGTTCAGTAACTCAAAATCCAATAGCAATTTCACAGTAGAACCATAATCCTGCATTGTTTCATTCAATATGTCAATTAAATTAGGGGATTAATCTGCTGCCAACAATTACCCTACCAGTAATTTATTTTTCAAATTATACCATTCCAGGTTTGCTTTCCATATCCAACAACTCTTGAATGGAATGCATACAGTCTGCTGCAAGTAACATCCAACATCTAAGATCCAAGTGGCGTTCATCTTCACTTGGGTGTGAAGCTCGTGGATAATCATCCAAACCAGAGGACAGTGTCTGAAAATGCCAGAGATAATGTCTGTTAGGAGCAAGGGTCATCATTAGGGGTAAGGAAAGCTTTGTCAAAATTGACCAACATAAACACCGCAACTGTGTTATGTGATCCTAGGATGTAATAGATCAAAGAACAACTAACAACAAGTGAGAATTCAGGATTCAAACTCATTCAGTGCCCATGTTTATGGCTTTCTAGTTTCTAGTAGCAACAGAGAAAGCCATCCAAGAGACTCATTTTATTTTCAGGAAAAAAAATGTGTCCTATTGTATTCTTGGAGTACCATCAAAGAAATGGAACACCAACAGCCTAAAATGGCAAGAAATCTAGAGCAACTGTGTTTGCATCTCTATGCTTAATTAGGTTTTTGGCCTCTGTTGTAGTAGCTATTTATCAATGAATGTGGTTGCCTTAACATTAACTCCTTATAAAGCCATGACAATAATGGTAAAGTCAATCTACTGAAATACCTATATAGTATATAGTTCGGATTAAAATTGTAGACAAGTGCTGAAGTTAAAAAGTATACTGAGGATGCATATTAGAACCTTAGGATTTACTTCACGCATTGTCCTATCGTCCCGTCCGTGCCAATAGTAGCTGCCCATCTGTTTCCCTTTATTAAAAAGTGATGATAACAATGATAATAAAAGGGTCAAAAAGAAGCAACCTATTTCTAGTGCTCAAGCAGACAGCACATGCAATAGTATATACCTGACTGAGTTGTATTGAACCAATGGAACCATGCTTCCAATCGAACAAACGCACGTTCCAGGAATAGAGAGATCTCACTTCTATCCATTGCAGTAAATTCATTATTCTTCACGCCATTAATTATATCTACAGAAACAGATTTTTAACCTAATTCAAAATCACCAAATTAACGTTTAAGTGATATTTATAGATATAATAATGTACTTCATATAAATTGTCACTGTTTCCATAAATTTATTACTCAGAATCATCTAATGTATCATCAAATCCAGATCAGTTATGCATAATTCCTAATTTAAATCAAGAATGTGCAAAAGGAGTTACATGGATATGTTACCACAGAAGAGGCAAAAAATAACCAAGCAGGAAGTTATTAATTATCATCCCTCAATAAAATGGAAAAACTGCCACATGCAGCCTGGAGTCCTGGACTCAAGGGTCAAGCTATGACTTGCTTGAACTAAATTATTGTAACCTATTTATAACAAGGAGAAAAGAAAAGGAACATTAGCATATACCATTCAATGCTAAAAACAGAGTTGGAGGATTTCCATTAGTTGGATGCTGAGGCACAAATTCCTCTGGGACCCGACTGCAAGTACAGAAGAACCTATATGTCAATAGGAAAGCTAAAAACTTTAAATTTACTGCAATTATTTGAACAAAATGTTTAGTAATACACCTCAGTGCTTCAGCCCCCAAAATTTGTTCACGCGGTATCCATCCATCAACATTCATCAAATCCAACCAATGCCCAATGATATCCAACGAAATATGAATATCCCAACGCCTGGTTAATGTGCACAAGTGCAAATAAAGAATATGTATACATCACGAGTAATTTATTTGTTAATTAATCCAGGTAAGTCTTGTGCAGTCAACAACAACAACAACAATAATAATACTAGAGGTGGTGGTAATGAAGGATATTATTAGAACAAAAAAACTAACCAGATTATAAGTTGATGAAAACCTTCATCCCATAAAAATCCTCTTGGAAAGAAAGATCGACTTGGTACAGCTGTGTAAAGCTCAGCAGACCAATACGACATATAACTGACATGTTCTCTAAGCTGCAAAGGAAACCAACCCACTGCATATCTATCCAAGTTCTAAATTGCTGACAGCTAATTAAAAGAACAAAAGTTGGCAATATCAAGATGTAAAAAGGAAAACTTAAGTCACTGACAGCAATTAATTGAAGAGTACCAAATTACACTGTTAGGGAGAGAAATATATGAGGAAATGAGACAAACAGAAAATTAATACAAACCTAGCTACTGACACAGGATTTCTTTTCCAGCCTAAAAAGATAGACAAATGCTTCACAACATCTAATCTAACTAAACTTCTACGATGAACCAGAGAATGACCACCTATCAAGAAGAAATTTTACAAAACGGTGGTTCTACACAAGGCAATGATTGTGCTTAAGAATACTGCCTTCGCTAGCAAAATGATTGTAATGGTTTCATTTAGAGTCAGATTCTCAATTCCCTAGCAAAGGGTAGGATTCAAAGGAATGGGGAATGAGAAGCATACAGTCAATGCAACTCAGAAATCCTTGAATACTTATGTTACGAAGTTACGCTTCTTTCATTTCTTTGTTTTTCTTCCGATGTGGAGATCATTCTTGCTACAGAATTTCTGAGGATTCCAGCTGGGGATCACCCATTTCCTATTTCTTTGCTTTCTACTTTTTTTTATAAAGCAAACCATTTTCCTATTTCTTATCCCAGTCAACTACTGATGCAGGAGCTTTTTCAGATTCAAATTTCTTATTGGTTTAAGTCTTCTAATTCTAAATCCATTGATAGTTACAATGATTTAGACTTCAGACTAAATATTTCCACTTCACTCAATCTCTGGTTGTTCAAAAATTATTATTTTATTCCATTTTGAAGTCTAAGATCTACTCTAAGGATTGATATGGTGATAGTGATACCATAAGTTGCAGGTAACACATGATCAAAATCTCTACTATTGAGTCACATGTCCGGCAGTTAGATATTTGTGGTGTAAGCTTTGATAATATTGGCGAATTGTGAATTTGTACAAAGAGCTTAGAACATTTTCTCCAATTAGAGGGTTCTAGGAGAAGGGATAGGAAGGGAAAGGCAACTTGGCAGTGTACAATGTATGCTGTTAATAGGTGATTATGGTTAGTGAGAGATGCGAGAAATGCAAGGATACATTTTTTTATGTTGGTTTTATGATAAAATAGTTTTACTCTTTTTAGCAACTTAACGGTGTTCAGATAATATTAATTTCAAAGTCAAATCTTTATTGATCTGCAGCATGGTTTGCTAGTTAATTAGCTTGTCTAGGTTTTCAGTAAGCATTAATTCATTTATGGATGCAACTGAAGAAATTTTTAATTTGGCTAGAATCCTCTTTGTTGGTTAGCAATCCTCTGTTCTCGTATTTCTTTTTCTCGTCTCTAAAATCTCCTCTTTATCAACAGAAAATCAAACACAAGAAACAAAGTTTTCACATTTATGATAATCACATGTCAAGTTATGCACTATTAAGGGGTGGCATACACTTCAATAAGGACTATAAAAAACAAAATAAAGTAACTTACATTAAGGATTCTTGAAAGAGCAATCTTTGACTGGCCATAGAAGTAGCCGATTCCACCTAATAAGTTTCCAACAGCAGCCTTACCAACAGATAAGGCTTCGGAATCCACCTGGAAATCCACTACTATGATAAATAATTTATTTCCATCAAGGATAAGCTTCTAAACAAATTTACTCAAGCAAATGAAATTTGAGAGATCCAGAACACATCAAAAGACAAAACAAGAAGAATAAGGGTTGTTTTGGTAAACAACTTAATATAAGGGCTTCTTGAATAAGTATTTATCATGTAAGCACTTGTATAGTTTTTACAATCAAAGAGGAAATGGGTTTAAACTATTTTCATATAAGTTGTAAGGATGTTTTCATAATATTTTGGAGAAGTTACTAAAATAAGCTAAAAATAACTTATGAAGATAACACAAGTTGTTTTCATATGCTTTCCAAAACACTTACACAAGTGCTATATCATAAGATAAATCCAAATAAGTAGTAAGTTCTTCCAAACATACCCTAAGTAATTGAATTTGAGAGAATAAAAAAAAAAAAAGAAGACAAAGGACAATAAAATTAGTACCTTCTCGGCCAAATTGAAAATCTTCTCAAACTTCTCATCAAATTCTTGTTCTTTATATTTCAGTTTATTGGACAGTGAGGTACCTAACAATGAGCAAAATAACAAATAAACAATTACACAATAGCATGTAGCATCCTAATGCCAATTAGATTAAAATAGTCTCTACAAATTCGGTAAAGAGTAGCCTAGTTCTCTTTAAAATATATAATATTTAATATTTAAACAAGAAAACATCCTAAGAGAAAGAGACAAACCGAAAGCCTTTGAAAGCAAAGTAAAACATATCTTCCAAATTTCAGCCATTAGATTAATTAATACAATTAGCCACACAATTTATAAAGCCCAACAATGTACATCAATATGAGAAGCAAGTTTCCAAATCAATGAGCAAGTCGACAACTCCTACAACAATGTAAAGGACTAGATTTTTTCCTCCTTTTTGATGAAAGCACGCAAACATACATGCCAGATTTTGTACAAACATTATAAAGAAGCCGATGAAAACCTGTAAGCATACTGACACGCTCTTCTTCTCTAGAAGTTTCCAAATCAGTTCCAGAGATTAGTACAATATCTGTTGTGAAAGGAAATCCACCAATAATCTGCAGCACAAATAAAAAATTGAGAAGCACATATGAAGTGAAACCGTAAGGAAAGATGTTTTCAAGAGTAGTTGGAGAGTGGTTGTGTGTGTGAGTGAGCAAGAGAATGAGACTCGTAAAGATTAAAAAAGTTAAATGGGTATTACAAAGTGTACATGGTCTATTTACCTGAAAAACTAATACATTTGGAGAATCATCTAATGAGTCAGATAGCTGCAGTCGAGCATGCTTTTGTATCTACTAAAACATGTACATAAAGCAAATATATCAAGGGAAAACCCAAAAAAAACAAAAATCCATAACCACATATTCTTGCATTTACATGAAAATTATATATCATCAGATAAATTGAATTGAACTGAAATACCCTAACCTACTTGTGATGCAAGATTTTCCTCTACGAGATCAGACAAATTGTGAAAGTGAGGTGTGCGAAATCCAGCATAATGCAGCTGCAAATCATCCTGAAAAATATTAAGCATAAGAAAATGAATAGCAGGTTACTACCAGGCATAATATAACAGATAATCAAGAGATAACAATTTCTACATTAGGGCAAGAGAGGAATGATTTAAATGGGTTATTTATCGATCAAAGGAAAAAGGAGGACTGGGAATTTTATCTAGGTAGTTAAAATATTAAATAATGGCAATACATGTTTGCTACAAAATGGGGACACTCATTGGTTTATCATATTCTTAAACTATTTCAAAGACTGAAACAGGAATTGTGGGTGCTTCTTTAAGGAAGTGTAAGTCAATCACAAGCAGTAAACCATAAAATCTATACAAAAAAATGTCCAATGGTAGTACAAGTAACAGAATCTTGAATGTTCAATCATTACCTTTGATTTCAAATGTAGTTGCCAATCTCCAATATCTGCTCCAGAGCCAGATGCAAGCAAAGAATCCTCATGAATGTTCAAGTTTTCTCTACTTACATCTAGGGCATTACCAGCTTCATCAGCCAAATAGAAAAAGAGCTGGGCACCACTCCCAAATTCCTCATTCCACTTGGACCTGAGGTTCAACCACAAGAATAAAGGCAATCAATAGATGAAAGTCACTGAATAGAGCAATTCTAAGAAATGTAGACTCATAAAGGGAAACAATAAGAAAGATCTGCAGGAAAATTAAGATCAAAGTTATTACTTATTAGGTTATGTTATAATTAATTCAGGAAATAAGTCAATCCAAAAGCTAACTTAAAATTAACAAGGATGCCATGAGTATCTCTAACTTCAACAAACTGGCTAGCATCTACTTAGCAATAAAGAAAAACTACAAACAAAATTATTCTGTCGCAGTACATATATGAAAGTGATTTGAAGTTGATAACATCACTCACTTATCAATTTGCACATTAATTCGAACTGCCCAATCTCCACCATAACCACTGCCTTCCTCTTTTGATTTTAAAAACCCAGTAGTCAAGGTCATGCCATGGTCAACCAGCACTTGATGTCCAAAATCACGTCCATTGTGCCTTGTCCAACCATAAGTACTTAGGTCATCCTCATGTCGGCAAAAATGCCGCAAGTGGTATTTGCCATCCTTCACACCAATCCACATTAATCCAGCCATCAAAGATTTTGGAGTCCTGAAATAGAAACACCACCAACACCACCCAAAAAAAAAGCAAGTGAGAATGCTTGCATGCTGAGTCAAATATCGTCGACATCGGTATCCTAAACACAATCTAAGCCAAAATTTGGGCACACCACTTTCTGTGTGATGCACAATTTGCAGGCATAAATCATTCAAATTACACACAACTCGAAATATATACAGACCCTGCACCATCAACAACAGTATAAGGCTATAAGCCTTAACCACCAAAATAGTCTCTTACTTTGATAATTCCATTTCAGCGCAAACAAAACAAAGCTGAGTCTGCTTATACCTTGTGGTTTCATCGATCAATAAACAAAAAAAAAACACACCTCAAGCACACACACATATATATATATATATAGGGGGCATATCAGCCGAGTCTGCTGTTTAATCCTCTCACCTCTCATAATAAAACACTCCTCTCACCTGATATGCTCCCTATATATATATTCCAAAATAAATACACATGAATTGTGCTTCAGAAACGGTAACATACCTGGCGCGAATTCCGAGATACACGTGAGGACGATAAGTTCCCCAATACAAACTCTCCTTGTGCTCACCTTCAAACTGCAACAGCACCAACCAAGTCATTCTTCTTTCTTTCTTCTTCCTTCACGCACGCTAATATGGTCGAATTCTCAAAACTGAAAAAAAAATGGAGAAAGTTGAAAGTTGACCTGAGGAAGGTCCATTATCTTTGGCGCGGGAAATGGCGTGACGGCGCGAGGAAGCTTCGGTTCCGTTACGGAATTGGAGAGGTGGTGGATCATAAACCAGATGATGAAGAATGCGACGAAGCAGATACCGAGCAGCACTTTGAGATTGGCATTGTTGTATATCGGAATGGAGCTTCCGTATCTGCTTCTCTCTCTTTGTCGATTGAACGGAGGCCTCTTTTGTCGTCGAGAATCGGCGTCGGCGTCGGCATCGGATCTCGCTCTGCTCCGAACGGTACTTCTTCCACTTCCAGTCATTTTTGGCGGATCAGAGATTCACGCCACCGCATGCATAGGGATTTGGAGTTCGATTGGAGGGAGTGTTTGCGTAGCAGAGGTTTCGGTGTTAATTGGGGATTTCGCAGTGTAACGTAGCAGTGGAGTATCAGAAGGAAGGAGACGAGTGACTTGACCGATTATCGAGGGTCTGAATTTTGGACTAACCTGGCCCAAATTCAACCTTATTTGGGAACTGCTTTGGGCACCCAAGTTATTGCTGGTACACCAGCAGTTTCCCAAATTGCCAAAACTGTCATTATAATCATTTTGAGTTATAAATAGCATATTCTTTTTTTCATTTCTGCAGTGCTTTTTTGTTTTCGGAAAACCTCACTCCGTAACTGAAATTTGCTTTCGTTACTTTTCGTTGGTACGCGTTTGTTATCGTCGGTGGTGCACATGCTTTGTTAAGGATATACGGTGAAGTTTGGTAGTTGTTTAGTATGTTTTAAATAATATTGCCAAATCAATATTTATAAAATTGTTAAAACTATTGCCAATATATGAAAAAAATAATTTCTATAACATGTTAAAAAATAAATAAATAAATAAAATTATTTTTAAAAGAATACATATGACAAACACAAATCATCAATCCATATAAGTTTGTTTTTTTTTAATTAATTTTTAATTTTTTAATTACTTTTAAAAAAATAATTAAAAAATTAAAAAAAACTCATACGGATCATCAATCCGTATGAGTCATATGGATTACGAATCCATATAACTCATATTGATAAACAATCCGTATGATTTTTTATAAAAAATAATTTTTAGTTTTTAAAATATTTTTAAAAAAAATAATTACAAATTTTAAAATTAATTTTTTTAAAAAAAAAACTTATACGGCCGTATGAGTCATATCACTCATAAGAATCATCAATCCGTATGAGTTTTTTTGTAAAACTAATTTTAAATTTTTTAATTTTTGAAAATAATTATAAATTAAAAAAATCATACGGATTGATGATCTGTATGAGTTATTTTTAAAAAAAATTAATTTTTATTTTTTTTATTTTTAAAAATAATTAAAAATTAAAAAAGAACTCATACGAAAAATAATTAAAAATTTAGAGAAAAAAAGAACTCATACGGATTGATGATCTGTATAATTTATACGAATTTTCAATCCATATGACTCATATGAATCATCAATTCATATGAGTTTTTTTTTAAATTAATTTTTAATTTTTTTAAAAAAAATAATTAAAAATTATAAAAAAATTCATGCGAATTCATGATCCATATGAGACATACAGATTTTCGATCTATATGATTCATACTGATTGTTGATCCGTATTTAAAGAAAAGGTGAAGGGCATTTTAGCCCTTTCACCTATGTTGCTGGTGTCCCAGCAAAAATATGGGTGCCCAAAGTAACTCCCATCTTATTTTAGTAAAGGCCCAAATGTGGCGGGTTCTAAATTCAAACTTTTGAACCCAAATGGGTGGGAACCTTGTTACATTTATTAGCCATTGAATATGTGAAAGAAATCTTTCAACTTGAGTAAAAGAAGTCATGTGCCTTCTATACACAGACATCAGTCCTACAGTATAAGAGACGAAGAGTGGGATGAAACAACGGAGAACCCTACGTTTAAATGGCCAAAGCTTATGGAATTGTAGTTCTAGCAGTCGTTCACAAGTGGCCAAACCAAACAATGAATGAATAAGATAATATAAGTGGGTACGTATACAACAAAAACAGTAAAAATAATATATTATCGTTATAAAAAAATATAATGTATTATTCCTTCCCTCATTCCTTTGTTATAATGTACGTATTAAATTTATCAATTATTTATACTATTATTTTAAAATTATTTTTTTATCTCTATCCACTTAACTTAATTGTTTCTTATACATATTTAAAGAAAAAAAATAATTAAATAAAAATATAGAAGAAAAAAATAATTAATATATCTAAAAATTTTAAAAAAAATCTTATAAAAATGAAACAAATAAATTTCTTATAAAAGATATTATAATTAAAGACGCGAAGTATAAGTCAATAAAGTCAAACATAAAAAATTGTAAAATAGATGATGAACATTTCCTAAATATAAACTTTCTTGTGGGCACACCAAAATAAAAAAATTATTTCTCTCTTATCAAATTTAAATTATATTATTTATCATACCTTTATTTCTCTCTTCTCTTTTTTTCTCTCTCAAGGTATTAAATAGCATCTAAATGTTCATCAATTTGTATCCATTAACAAAATTGTCTTGTCGTTACACCAAAACAATATATAATTACGCATAAGATGTCGTAGGCCATACACACATGCGCATTCAATGTAAATACCTTCATTTTCCAGTGTCTTAGTTGCGATAGAGTCCCGAGTCTTGACCAACTTAAGCAATTTGGATCTTGACTCTCTACATTCTATGATCATGGTGAGTTAGCAATCCACTTCGGACAAGTCAGCTATCCACTTTAGACAAGTCAACAATTCACTTTAAATAAGTCAATAGTCTAACTTGGACACAACATCAATCCACATTAATCTTGGATAGTGATCAATTAGCCATTTTCTTTGTAAAATCCATGGCCAACACTTTTTACGAGTCCATACTTTATAAAATCCATGGTATTGTAATGGCCCTTGACCAGAAATCTCTAAACATTATGTTACCTTTGTTTTACATGAAATAATCTTTTTATGTTTTGAACTCTTTGAGCTTCCATCATAAGATATGCTCCCTCACTAATTGCAAAGAAATTACTTGTTTATAATGAAGAACTTCATGCCTCGTATTACTAATTTACTATCATAATCGAGTCGAAAGAATTTTAGAATCCTGCCTTCTGATTACCGATGTAGTACAATTGGAACTTTCCTGGAATGTTGCGGTAGCTTCTGAAAAGTATGAAGGTGGAGGAATGTTTTAACCCCGAAAATGTGTAAGAGGATCATTGATAGTGACGCCTAAACACACAGAGGAACTTTTGGAATGATAACTTTTTGCCTCCACTTATTTTTGTTGACAGAACTTTTAATTTGAAATGACCCATACATTATACATTATCATTGACAATTTGACACCCACCAAGGGAGTTGGAGGGTTATTATACATTGTTGCAGTATGATAGCCTTATGAGAAATTAGATGGCCATCTTGTAATATGCTATGAAGCTCTTGCTGGTTTGCTTACTCCACAGTGAATAAAAGGTCCAATGCTTGGGTAACGTAGTTATTCTAAATTATGTCATATTCTTCCCCCATGATTAATACTACAAGTGATGTCCAGCCGGTAAATGGATGTGACCCTTTTCCCTTACCGTTATTCTGATCGTACTGTTCCCACAAAAATCCAGTTTGTTGATAATTGCGTACTATATTTCTGCAGTAAGATGGAAATTATTATTTAAAAACCAACCAATATCTTAAAACAAGATCACAAAGGTACCAAACAAAATTAAACAATACCTAATTAAATTGCTTCTCAGTTCTTTGTAGATAGCTTTAGCTCTGTCCTGATATGGTCCATTCTCTACAACATTCACCACAAGGTATGAATGAAGTGAAATATTTGCAGATATTTTGCCTAGGCCAGTTCATATTACCTTTGGAGTAATGGTGGAGCGCTGAAAGAATTCTGTAATTCATGTTTATCCAAATTTGACCTCTCCAATATGGACCCTCAAGCTCAGAGTTGAATTTCATGTACAAGGAACTGTGAAAAATAATTATTTTTTGGTTCACCATAAGCAACATATGCTGAATAAGACCACACAAATTCAAACCATTAAAAATGCATTTAAGCATAGGTTGTAATATACCTTGTCGTGGCAAGCGATCGCAGTCCATAGCCAGTCCAAAAGAGACTGTGATTTGAAATGAGTTCAAGCTGCTTTTCCAGAATCCATGATCCCTGAATGAGACAGTCATAATAAAATTATGCATATGGAGTTATAAGGTTGACTTAATATTTGAAGGAAAAAGGGAAAAACTAATTAACAACTAACATTTGTTCGTCGATGAAATAAAATAAAATATGCATCTAATTGTGAAGTCAGTTAAGCAAGGAAAAATTTCTCAGTTCTTCTTAGCATAAAAGTTTCAAGATATTGAGAATACATGCATTACTTACAGATGGAATGATCTTCCCCATGAATGGGAATAGACTAACATAACCAATGTGAGGAACCAATCTCAATACGGGCTTCTCTAAAACAACCCTGACAAGTTGGCGAGCAGTATGATTGTGTCCTATCTCCACTTCTTTCCATTTAAGTTGAATCTAGCATGGTTAAGCACGTGAAGAATATCTCATATTTTCAGACATGAATAAGAAACCCATGCCTTGTCATTCTTGCAACAGTAAGCATACTACTGAACCTAAATAACTAGACATTATACCTTTTCTGTATGATTTCCAAAATCAAAGTAAGCACCATGTGCATCATCAAAATGCATCTGCATGGTCATCAATCACAAATTAGGCATGGACACAGTTATGGTAGTAGCAAATTGACTCTGGGTCACCATGCAGACATTAGTTCGCTTTCAATTTTCTTTTCTTAAAAACCATTTAAAATAGAAAGAAAAATCAGATTATTTTCTTTATGTTAAACTACATCAATTATCCGGACTAAATTCAGGAATCACGGTGGGAAACTTCAATTGCTAAAAGAGAACATGTGAAAAGATTCCATGTACATGTAGTGTGTTTATACTTGAAGGTTTCATGCATGTAAATGCAGCAGGGGTCCTTAAGAAGTTCACGTTCCTCAATATTTTAATTAATAATAATGAGCTTGAAGAAGGCCCAAATGAAGATTACACTCAGATGAGACTCATTTTCATTATTTATATTTAAGGAAAAAGTCAGGCAAAACCTTGTTTTTCAAATTGGAACACTTGATCTTCCATTTTGCAGAAAAACTCAACAAATAAATAAATAGTCTTCTAAATAAAGAAATAAAAAAGTTTTCTTTTCCAGAAGAGTAATTTGTTTTCCAGGTTATTTCTAATTCTAGTTATTCTATAGATGCATACACTGTTCTATTTCCTCTTTTTTCGTCCCTTTTATTTCTCTCTCCTCTTTATCTTCACTTTTTTTGTTCATATTCCAGTACTGTATCACCAACAGCAAAGTGCAACAACCCTGAAGAAAGGGAGAGAGGGAGCAAAGGTAAAATACCTGGTTCAGTAACTCGACATCTGATAGTAATTTAGCAGTAGAACCATAATTCTGCATCATTTCATACAATATGTCAATTATTTTAGGTTACTTAACATTCTGCTGCCTATATTTACCATACTTGATATCTAAAATTTACAATGCATAATTATAATACTGTTGAATTTACTTTTCAAATTTATACTTTGCCAGGTTTAGTTTCCTTATCCAACAACTCTTCAATGTATTGCAGACAATCGGTTGCAAGTAACATCCAACATCTAAGATCCACGTGGCGCTCATCTGCACTTGGGTGTGAAGCACGTGGATAATCATCAAATCCAGATGACAGTGTCTGAAAATGCCAGAAATAATGTTTGTTAGGAGCAAGTGTCTTCATCAAGGACAAGGAACACCTTGTCATAATCAACCAGCAAAACACCGATGGCTGTAATAAGTGGTGCTTGAATGTAACAAGTGAGAATTCAGGTTTCATGCTCATTTTTTTGGAATAAAAAATAAGTCCTATTATTGTATCCTATACCAAATAAATTGACCACCAATGCCAAAAAGCAAAAAAGTGACAAGAAATCTACAACAACCGTGTTTGCAGCTTTATGCTTATGTAGGTTTTGGCCTTCTGTAATAGCAATCTTTCAATAAATCTCATTTGTGGTTGCCTTACCATTAGCTTCTTTTTGAAGCATGCCAATGGTTGTTTTGGTCAAGTTAATCTGCTGCCCTATCTATATAGTTCAGATTGAAATTGAAGACAAGCACAGAGAGAAATTAAAAATAAATATACTAAGAATGCATATTAGAACCTTGGGACTTAATTCATATATAGTTCTATTGTTTCGTCCATGCCAATAGTAGCTGCTCATCTGTTTCCCTGATAATAATAAAAGGGAGGCGGGGTCAGAAAGAAGCAATCTATTTCCAGTGCTCAATCAGACTACACGTGCATTATAGAGCATACCTGACTGAGTTGTATTGAACCATTGGAACCATGCTTCTAATCGAACAAAGGCACGCTCCAGGAACAGAGAGATCTCAGTTTTATCCGTTGCAGTAAACTCATTATTCTTCAATCCATTAATTATACCTACAAAAATAGAATTTTAACCACTTTGGTAAGAATTTTTTTTGGTGGTGTGGGAGGGAATGGGGGGTGGTGAGCAGAGAGATCAAGAAATATACAGAAAAAAAGTTCTGTACTGCTACATAGCTAAGTAAAAGAGGGGGCAATAACTTTCATATACTTGCATTGGATCTATGTCCCATATAAAGCATAAAAGTTTCCACTTTTCAGCAGCACCAAAGTAATACATCTCCAAACTAATTTTAACCATATTTTTTTACCTAAAGTGAAAGTTACCGATATAATTACTTCATACAAATTGTCAAACTGTCTCCATAAATTTATTACTCAGAAATATCGAAGTATCATCAAATCCAGATCAATTATGCGTGATGCCAAAGATCTAGAACAAGCGAAGTTACAAGGGTATGTTATCACAGTCACAGAAGAGACAAAAATAACCAGGCAGGAAGCTAGTTGCTATAAGTATCGTCCCTCAAGCTCGAGGAAACAGAAAAATTAAAATACACAACCAAGCCTAAGTCATGCTAGCTCGAACTCATTAATGGCATATATGTAGCCTTCTTTTTAAAATAAAAATTCTCATAACTAGAAAAAAAAAAAGGATAATAGAAAAGGAAAATTAATATATACCATTTAATGCTAAAAACAGAGTCGGAGGATTTCCATTTGTTGGATGCTGAGGAACATATTCCTCTGGAACCCGACTGCAAGTGCAGAAGAATCTAAGTCAGTAGGACAGCTAAAAACTTTACATTTACTGCAATTATTTGAACTAAATGTTTTTACTACACCTGAGTGCTTCAGCCCCGAGAATTTGTTCACGTGGTATCCATCCATCAGCATTCATCAAATCTAACCAGTGTCCAATGATATCCAATGAAATATGGATATCCCAACGCCTGGTTAATGTGAACAAGATCAAAAAAACATATTTACAGATCATAGATTATTTGTTTGCTAAATAATACCAGTAAGTCTTGTGCAGTCAAGAAAACTGCACTTAAACTGAATTTCAAACAAGACAAATGATAATGATGATAGTAGTAGTGGTTGAGGTCATGAAGGATATTATTAGCACAAGAAACTAACCAGATTATTAGTTGATGAAAACCTTCATCCCATAAAAATCCTCTTGGAAAGGAAGGTCGACATGGTACAGCTGTGTAAAGCTCAGCAGGCCAATATGATATATAATCAACATGCTCACTAAGCTGAAAAGGGAAACAATCCACTGCATATCTGCCCGAGCTCTAAATTGATGACAGCTAATTGAAAGGTACAAAGGAGATAAATAGCTATACACAGCTATGCCTATGCCTATGACATACTGTTCAATAAGAACTATAAATAACAAACTACATTACCAAAGTAACTTACATTAGAGATTCTTGAAACAGCAATCTTTGACTGACCATAGAAGTAGCCAATGCCACCTAACAAGTTTCCAACAGCTGCCTTACCAACAGATATGGATTCTGAATCCACCTGGAAATCCACTACTATGATAAATAATTTGTTAACTTCTAAATCAATTTACTCAATTAAATGAATTATGAAAGATTCATAACACATCAAAAGACGAAAAAAGAACTATAAATCATTCAATATGAGATAGTTAAAAAAAAAAAAACAAGTCAAAGGACAATAAAGTTGGTACCTTCTCAGCTAAATTGAAAATTTTCTCAAACTTTTCATCAAATGCTTGTTCTTTGTATTTCAGCTGATTGGACAGTGAGGTTCCTAACATCGAGCAGAAGAACAAACAAACAGTTACACAAGGACTTAGCATTTAGCAAGCTAATGTCAATCTGAAAAAAATATTCTACAAATTCAATAAAAAGTGGTCTCATTCTCCTTAGAACATATAATTTTTAATGCAAAAGAATCCTGAGATAAACCAAAAGTTGTTAAACTATAGAAATAAACACATTGAATTCAGAATAAATTATAGAAATAATTTGGTTTTTAAGCTAGATTTGAATACAAACTCAGGGTTTTCCCATAACACAGAGTTTCCTCCTTCAAAACACCAGAAAAAGCAATCCGACATCTTAATTGCCTTCTACAAGTCTGTCACACAACCTATATATCACTATAACTGTCATTAATCCGAAATTAATATAAAAATAAATGCTTAACAACTTCCTAATACAAAATTATAGTTGCCTAATTCAAAACTTGGCCTATCAAAAGCCAAAAGGAATAAAACTAAACACATAAGCCCCTATATCGTCCTTCAACATGAGAAGTTGGTTTTCAGAGCAATGACCAACTCCTACGACAGAGTAAAAAACTAAAATTTTCTCTGCTTTTACGTGAAAGCACATAAATATAAAGCATAGTTTGGACAAACACTATAAAGAAGTAGAAGAAAACCTGTAAGACTGCTGGCACGCTTTTCCACTATTGAACTTTCTGAATCAGTTCCAGAGATAAATATAACATCTGTTGTGAAAGAAAATCCACCAATAATCTGTAGCATGAATAAAAGAATGAGAAATGCATATGAATATGATAGGAAAACCATAAGGAAAGATGCTTCCAATAATAGTTGAAGAGATGAAATGGAATGGGATATACTATTCAATTAAGCTATATTCCATAGGAGAAATAGAGTTAGGTCCAATTCCTGTGGGCTTGCCTCAACTAATAAGACTTTGTAACAAGGAAAATTAGTGACAAATTAGTTAGTAAATTATACTGATATAAATAGAATGTAGAAAGAAAAAGGAATCCCTTTTAGAGAAAGTTGCAAGAGAGTTGAGGAGAGACTAGACTCTCGAGTCTTGGATATCTGAAATCATTATTCCATGAAAGAATTCACCAATAAAGATAGTTCCATTCTTTCTCTATATACTTTTATTGCCTGATACAGTTCCTTAGAGAATCTTAGAAAAGTGTATATGCTGTATTACCTGAAAAACTAATACATTTGGAGAATCATCTGATGAGTCAGATAGCAGCAATCGAGCATGCTTCCTTATCTACAAAGACATGCACAAAAGCAGAGACATCAAAGCAACACCCAAATTAATAAATAACTTCCATAACCACATGCTCTTGAATTCCATGAAAATTATATCATCAGATAAATTGAATTGAAATACCCTAACATACTTGTGATGCAAGATTTTCCTCAACAAGATTGGACAAATTGTGAAAGTGAGGAGTGTGAAATCCAGAATAATGCAGCTCCAAATCATCCTAAAAGAGAAAAAGCATAGGAAAGTGAATAACCGGTTACTACCAGGCATAAATTACAGATAATCAACAGAGGGCAAGAGTGGAAATGGTTTGCATGGGATAATTAAAGGTCAAAGGAAATAGGAGGTATGAAAAGTTTGATCTAGGTAGTTAAAATACTAAATAAGGGTGTGTTACATGTTTGCTTTAAAATGCGGAGATTCATAAGTTTATCATATTCTTGGACTGTTTCAAAGAAGGAAACATGAATCGTGGACTCCTCTTTAAGGAATTGTAGTATGACTGTATGATTAATTAACCATGAACTCAAAAAAAATGTAGCACAAGTGACAGAATATTTAATATTCAACCATAACATCACTTCCTAGCATTACCATTGATTTTAAATGTAGCTGCCAATCTCCAATGTCTTCTCGAGAGCCAGATGCCACCAAAGAATCCGTATGAACGTTCAAGTTTTTTCTACTTAAGTTTAGAGCATTACCAGCTTCATCAGCCAAATAGAAAAAGAGCTGGGCACCTCTCCCAAATTCCACATTCCACTTGGACCTGAGGTTGGACCACGAGAACAAAGTCACTCAATAAATAAAGTCACCAAATAAAGCAATACTAAGAGATGCAGAGGACTCATTAATTCAATCAAATTTCTTTATCCTAAGACCCCGTAGGAGGTTTTTTATTTTATAATTTTTCTCTCTATTTTGATAGTTTGAATAGGTTTTATGCATATATCAAAAATATGAATGGTTCACTCGTACAGGTAAAAAATAAGAAACTTAAGCCGGAAAATTAAGATCAGTGTTTTTATTTTATGTTATGTGTTATCATTCGTCTTCCCTTACTTCAACAGACCTGCCAGTATCTACTTTGCTATAAGGAAAAGCTACAAACAAAATTGTTTTGCCTCAATACATATATGAAAATAATTTGAAGTTGATAACATCACTCACTTATCAATTTGCACATTAATTCGAACTGCCCAATCCCCTCCATAGCCACTGCCTTCCACTTTTGATTTTAAAAACCCAGTGGTGATGGCCATGCCATGGTCAACCAGCACTTGATGTCCAAAATCTCGTCCATTGTGCTTAGTCCAACCATAAGTACTGAGGTTATCCTCATGTTTGCAAACATGCCGCAAGTGATATCTGCCGTCCTTCACAACAATCCACATTAATCCAGCTATCAAAGATTTTGGAGTCCTGAAATACAAAGACCACCACCACCACCCAACCAAAAATGAAAGTGAGAATGCTTGCTTGATGAGTCAAATGTTGTTGACCACTTTCTCTATGATGCACAGTTTGTTGATATAAATCAGTTAGATTTCATACTTCACAACACATACATTATAATTAGTTATTGCATAAGGAGAAACGTTACAACATAGTCTTAGAGTGTATGTCACAAAGTGTTGCTAGCACTCCTCTTGGATTAAGTGTGAAAAATACTTCTAACAATGGATTATAATTATGAAAATAAGTTTTAAAATTAGATATATTAGATGAAAGTAATTTGAAAATGTTTTTTTAAATTTGAATTGTTTAAAAACTATTTTTTATGGTAAAATTAGAAAAATAATATAAAATTATTTCAACTAATTAGTTTTATATTTAAAATGATTAATTCTTGACAATAAAATAGAAAAACAAATGCCTGTTTGGTATAAGCAAATGATTTTTATTTTGATTTCTATTCTATTTAACTTTTTATTTGCATTTTATTTCTTTTTTATATGATTTGTAAAAAAATGTAAAATAATTAAAAGTGAATAAGAAATGAAAACAAAAAAATTCAAAATACCCGGCCAAAGTAATTAACTTATAATCATAAGTTCTAAAATTCTGTACCTGATAATGGGAAAAACATCATTTTTATAATTTTTCCAAAAAAATTAGATTTTCTTAAACAAAACGTTTTAAACCTTAAAAAAGTTTCTCCAAAAATTAATCATATACAAATATGCACTTTGAGTGGGAAAAAATAAGCCTAAAACTTTTTTAAAACAAAATTATGTGTTTGACAAAATTATCAAAATAAAGAAAAAGTTGTTTTTAATAGAAAATATTTACTATAAATAAAATTTTAAAGTTTATAACTAAAACATATCAATTATTTATTATTAAATTTTTATTTTTCTATTTTATCTCAAGCAATTAATTAACTAAAATGTAAAATTAATTATTACAAAATATTTCAATTTATTTTCTAATTTCATTGTTAAAAAATTAATTTATTAAAAAATTCAAAGTAATAAATTGTTTTAAATTTTTTTCCTTTTTAATAATTTATAAATATAATTCAAATAATTTTTTTAGCTAATAAAAAAAATAGGTCTGTTTCACTACAGTAATACTATGTAAAGAAAGAAAAATATTTCATGATACTCATTATGCTATAATTCATCTAAATCTAGAGAGAGTAAAAGAAAAATATAAGTATTATAAGATTTATGAATAATAAGAAAATATAAATAAAAAAATGAAAAATGTCAAAGAAATGTTTAAAATAAGAAAGTGTTTTCATATTATTATTGGTAAAGAAAATACTCAAAGTAGAATACCTGGCACGAATTCCAAGATAGACCTGAGGACGATAAGTTCCCCAATACAAACTCTCTTTGTGCTCACCTTCAAACTGCAACAACGCCAACCAAGTCATTCTTCTTTCTTCACGTACGCCAAAATCATTAAATTATCGAAAATGGACAGAAAAAAAAAAATAACAGCAATGGAATACCTGAGGAAGGTCCGTTATCTTTGGCGCGGGAAACGGCGTCACAACGCGAGGAATACGATCTTCTGCAGCTGAATTGGCGAGGTAATAATGGCTCAAAAACAAGACGATACCGAACCCAACTTTGAAATTGCCATTGTTGAACATCGGAATGAAGCTTCCGTATTTGCTTCTTTCTCTGTGACGATTCAACCTTTCGGAAGACGATCTCTCTCCGCTGCGAGTGGTTCTTCTTCCATTTCCTGTCATTTTAAGTGCAGACAGTGTTTGTGTTTACTGCTTAGCAGTGTAACGTAGCGGAAGTTCGGGGACGGAGGAAGAAAACGAGGGAGTGAAGCAACTTTTTTTGGTACTTCAAATTAAATTCTCATTTCAATAAATAGAAATATCTTCTCCTTGGAGTTTGATTCATACGTAAGAAATGCAATTGCTCTAAATAAATTAAGCTTTTTTCTTAAGAGTTTAATTCGTAAGTGTACAACCTATTAAAAATAATTGTTTGTAAAACTTTATGATAATTATTATAAAAAATGATAACTATTTTTTTCTTGCATAATTATTACATAAATTATGAGTTTTTTTTTAACTTGGATAAATTAGAAAACTATATACTGTAAAAGACAAATTTTCCATTATTAATTAATAGTGAAAATCATCAGGTAGTTAATTCAAGTCATAACATATTCAATTTCTCTGAGGTAATGTCTTTGGTTTAAATTTGTAGAAAATTGAGATAAAATCGATCCGTTTCATTTTATATGATTCTTAAAATTTTGGCATAAATATTAAAAAATGTATTTAATATTTTAAATTTCATAAATTATATTATGTCATTTTCTAATTAATTATATTGTTCTCATTTGTTACACAATAATAACTTTTTTTATGTTCAATAATAACTATTCTTGCTAAGGGTATTCCATAAAAAATATTTAATGTTTCATTGATTTTCTAAACCAACAATTAGTTTGAAATTTTTTAATTAAAACGTCATATGAAATGAAACCGAAGAAGTATATTATAGATGTTTCTAACTCAAATAAAAATCTATGGGTGATTTAGACAAACAAACTCTACTGATTACCTATAAAAATATTTGGGATAACAATAACAAAGAAATATTACGTAAAGAATAAACCAAAGTTAATGACAAAAAAAATAGGGTGGAATCTTCCTTTTAATTTTTTTTTTTTTTTTGCGAAATCCTTTTTTATCTATAAAAACTATATCATTAGCTTAGAAATAGTCATATTTTGACATTTGCCTTTGCTGAAAGGTTAGAAAAATAAAACATACAAACATTTTGGCATTTACAATTAAAAAGGTTCACAAATTCAAAACGAGTTGGCCTTCGGTGTGGTCAAAGAGATGCAGGCAATTGCAATTTACACTTCATGTTACTTTTTTTACTTGTTAAATTTGTTTATCCACTCTTACAGAATAAAATAGAGCCACCATTTTAAGATGAAATAATTTTTAATTATAATCTTGCTTTTAAGACATGTAATTAATTTTATGTTTTTTCAGAAATTATATATTCTTCAATAGAGAGTTAGAGATCATAATTCTCCTTAAAATGGGAATGATTACTATATAAGATTGTTCTCTATGTATATAAAAAATTAATTGTTTTTAAATTTGAATATGATTAAACCAAAATAATACCGTGTCAATTTATTTATTTATTTGTGTGCTCGATAAAAAAAATTACTATTTACTATTTTTACCTTTTATATTCATTTAAAAACTTTAAACTATCAAGTATTGATAACTGCTAAATAATTGTATTTTGATAGTATAAAATCAAGCAAAATTATCTTTAAAAATAATTATTTAGCAATTATTTGCGCTTAAATATTAAAGAATTGATGTTTTGTTGAATTTTAGCTGCAGATATAAAAACTAGAGGTGTAACAAGCAAAAAAGCCAAAAAATTGAAGAAAAGAAGAAAATCTGGAGTAGGCCCAGCCCAACACGCATGCTAAGCCCGCGATCCAACAGAAGCACGCGCTAACCCTGCAACACGCGCGCTAAGCGCGATCTACACGCGCTGAGAGCGAGGGGGTGTTATGCTGAGCGAGGGGGTGTTGTGCTGAGCGCGGCTACGAACACACCACGACAGAGCTCCTCAATGGTCATGAGTGGCTAAACACTTAGTTAGGGTCTGACAGGCCTAAAAACCAATGTGATGTATGATGATCAATGTGATGTATGATGTACTCTTCACTATTTATCAATGCAATATCAGGTTTTTCTTTCCTATTTTCTTTTCTATTTTTATCTTGCATACTCATCTTTATATTCTGTTAGGGGTTAGATGCTTGGGAGAGGATAACTTCTAATAGAACAAGAAAAAAAGATATCATAATAAAATCTGCTAGGCAGAGCGATTGCATTATGCCCATGCATCAAAGCAAACATCTAGAATTATAACTTCATGCATTTTATCTATTGAGTATTTGCAAAGACATTTGGAAGATAGATAGGTAAAATAGGCTTGTCATCATGAGACATCAAGGGCAAGTAAATGAATAATGTGGGTATGATAGAATCACTTGAATTGGTAAAGAAAAAATCATAAACTCATATGTCCTAGGTAGACTAGGCAAGTCAATTTCCAACATTATCTTATATTGAATTTATCTTTCTTTTATCTTTCACCTTTCTAATCTTTTATCTTTTAATTTTATCTTTAATTCTAGTATCTTCTAATTTTATCTTTACATCTTTTATCTTTTCTTTACCTTATCATCTATCTTTCTTTATTTGTTATTTTAAATTTCTTATCTCTTGCTTGAAAAAATTGGATTTGCATTAGTCTAAGTATAAATAAGGTCCCTATGAATTCGACACTCAGACTTCCGAATACACTTTACTACTTGTGACAATTTGATACACTTGTCAATGAGTCAACAAGTATACAAAACTAACATTATACGTTAAAAAACAAGTTGACTTTTATATATATATATATATATATATATATATATATATATATATATATATTAAAGACAATAAAATTAAGTGATTCAATAAATAGAATGAGATCCACAAAAAAATTGTCAATAAGTTTTAGTTAATTAGTTTGAATCCTAGTTTACAAAATATTTTAAGTCTTAATGACTCTCTCGTTAGGTTAAGCCTTGATACCCAACTTTTTTTGCACTTGCCACTAAATGTTGTTGTTGTGATATTGAGGCCTTGTTGTCTCCTGATTGGGTTGATAATTTGAGTCGCACTTCAAAAGAAACAAATGATTGTGTGGATTGATTGGCTAAATTTGGAACAAAAGAGATGGTTCATTTTAAACTCTTCGAAAGTTAATCCTCCTAAATTATGTCTATCATTGAACTTGCCTTCTGATATATTGAGTGAAACTTATATTAGAGAGTAGCCTTTTGTTTGTTTTTCTTGCTTTCTAATTCATATAAACAAACTTATAGATTACCATTAGAATCTATACTATCTTGTCTTTCTTCTATCAATCTAGTTTTTAATTGTACTTTCGTTAAAAACGAGATCTTCAAAAGAAGAAGTTGGTAGTGCCAAAACTCTTGAAAGGAATGTAAGGTAAGGTGACAAATATAAGAATATCATATACCCATCTCAACATTCTTGAAAATAAAATTTTAAACAAGGAAACAAATCCAACCTTCATATAGAAAATAAAGAAAACCACCAACAAGAAACAATAAATGCCAGACCCGAAAGAAGAAGAGAAAATTGAGGTAATCATATTAACCGTAGTAGTTCAATGGTTCTAAATAAAAACAAAAAAAAATAAATTTCCTTGAGGCATTCTATCAAGCATATGTTAGAGTAGAAGAGTCTACCCATCATTAACGATAAGAAAAATGTTGTCATAATTATAATTTCCCAAATGAACATTATTTCACTTTACATGCATGAATTCAAAGATCCAAATCCAAACATAATCCAATTAAGCAAATTACCTTGGATTTCAAGTACGTCTAAAACCAGTAGGGAATTAAAGATTGGATCAATTAAATACATAAAGTCAAGAAAGAGTGACTTCAATGCACAAGGTAAAGAGTGGGGCTTAACCTGATGGTACGAAGACCCAAAGAGTGGGGCCCTCATAGTACGAAGACCCAAAGGCCCAGATCTCTGATTGTGTGTTTTCTTGTAAGTACACCACAAAACCCACCAAAACAAATTAATTATGGCTCCACACGAGAGATTTTACTTGTGTTTAAAACCATAAAGATATTTGTTTTTGCTTGAAAAAATCTAGATACAAAACCTAACAGAGTAACTAAGATATCAATGTTAGTTAATGGAATTGATGGTGAGATGGAGTGCATTTTTGAATGTGTTTGTAAAATTAATTTTAAATTAATGTGATTTTATAAAATTGATTTTAAGTTAAGGTAAGTTGTAAACGTAATTTTTGTTTGATAAAAAATTTTTAAAACGTGATTTTTGTTTGAATAAAACAATTTAAAAACTTGATTTTATCACACAAAGTTGTTTAAAAAATTGCAATCTAAATTTATTTTGGGTGTAAAATTATCAAATATGCATGCACGAGGGTTTTTATCTTTATTATTCATCAAGACAGTGGGGGTATACTTGGAACATTTATTGTAACTCAAGTTTGGGGTAATGGATAAGCTATTCTTAATTGCTTCAGTGAAACTTGAGTCCTAAATTCAAAATCATATTTCCGACACAAATTCAAACATTTTGGTCAATGAATAATCATGTTTAACTCATCTCAAACTCAAGTTTGAACCTCCAAACACATATCTAAACAATCTCTGAAGTCAACAATAATTGTTGGAATAAAATAACATTCGACTAGTTTGGATTAAAAAAGGATATAAAAAATATTTATGATATAATGTAAGTTTTGTTATTTTATTTTATTCTTAGCATTCTATTTATGCTGACACCTTTTAAGTAAAGATAAATAGAATTTTTCCTACTCCTTATTACTAATGTATAATTTGAATTTGAAAATATCTATAAAAAAATTAAAAAAAAAAACAAAAAAGTGAAGGGAAGAGAAAATGAATGACCAAAGTATGTATTGTATAGTATTATATGATTTGAAAGAAAAACAAATATTTTTTTTTCTTAAAGAAAAAAATATAGATTTATAAATTATATATATTTTAACTTATTGATAAGTGCACCAATTCGTTCAAATAGTAAATTAAAACGAAAATCTAAGTGTCAAGTTTACAAAAACTTTGACTATACTCGAAGTTTGTGTATATCCAAATTCAAGCAATTGATGAGTTGATTAAACTATTGGTAACATGTGATATTAAAAGTAAATCAACATAAAATTATACTAATTAGCTAGCATGTGTAAGGCGAGAAAAACAAACACTCGAAGCAGTGAAGTGACGGCTGATGCAGAATACGAATATTTTGGGGCTTAACCTATCGAAACTACTCTTGATGCAATATCAATGATTTTTCTTTATTCAACATTATTTCAATTATCACCTACGTCTACTCATATACTATAATCATGATTCCTCACACAGAAGAGCCTAATTCCTCCCCTAATCCCTTAAGAGATAAATTAGCTAAATTACATTATAAGCATAGATGCATAAAATATACTAAATAACATCATTCTATCCCTAAAGATAAATTATCTAAATGCTTTATTCCAGTTCTTTAGAGATAAATATTTTCCAATGTCTAAACTCTAAAACATAGCATGAATATGGATGATTAAGTCACAATCAATGAAAATAAGTACAAAAAAGAGATAATGAAACTGAAATAACATTAAATAAATAGTAAGAACTATTATATCAAAAGTGTTTGGTTACTAAGCTTCCAACAACGGGTAGTTTAGCCTCTTATTGTCATGAGAGGCTTAAAATTACAAAAAGGGTGAAGGTAGTGGAAAAGAATGAAGGAAAAATGGAGATGAAGGAAAGGAATGACTCTCAATGGGTGATTTTCCTCTCCTTGGACATGTCCGAGTCCGTCTTTAATGTGGGGAAGAATGAATCCTTGTTCCCTCTTTTTTCCTCACTTAAAACGCAACTTGTTCTATTTTTTTTGGACCTCACGCTAAATGAGGAGTAAGTGACTACGCGCTAAGCGTGATTTCACATGACATCTGGCTTCTCCAAGTGACTTTTTCGTGTTAAGCGAGGACTGTCTGCTGAGCGAGTGTGACGTGCTGAGCGAGAGTCTCCAGGCCTTCAACTCTCTTCCATGTCTTCTTCTGTGTTTCTACAAAAAAATATATCATCAAAATAGTATAAATTTACCGGTTTAAATACCTACCGGACAAAAACTCAGAGGATGCCAAAATTTCAATAATTCACACAAAAAGAAGCAATAAAAAAAGAAAAATACAATAATTTCTATATGACTTATTTACAAAATATACTTATACACAATAGTTATCAATATCCTAAATATTATGTATACACTTGATATATATTTTTTTATTCTCATACTTTTAACAAAAATTAATCATAAAAAAGACACTTCATTTGCATTCGATTGATCATGAAATAGCTTAATATTTATTTTATTTGTACACATGGCAAAACATGTTTCTAAATAGCATTTCTTCATTTTACTTAATACTCCTACAACTATACGGGAAAAAGAATCTTCAATATTTTAAGAGTTGAATGTATTTGGTATATATTCCATGTATTATTTAGTAATGACAATTTTGCTCGAAATATATACCACTATAATAAACACTAAACTTTTTCTTTGCAATATAGTTATCTATTAGCACTCAAACCATCGCCACTAACAATATGCTAAATTGTTAGATAAAAGTATTTAGTGTTTTTATATTTATCATTTTAGGTTAAAATATATTTTTTGTTCTTGAATATATAAAAATGTTCAAACTGTAAAATTTTTAGTATATTTTTTGTTATCATAAAATTAAAATGTGTAGTTTTTTGCTTAAACATAAATTTAAGTAAATTCAAATCTATAATTATAATTTTTAACATCAGTTATATATATAAATGATATAAATTTAATGTTTTTTTTACACCAATTATACATACAATTGATGTAAAATGTAATATTTTTTTACATCGATTATACATATAACCAGTATAAGAAAATAATGCATATAAGTTTGAATATTTAAATCTTGTTTTGAGTAAAAAAATAATACATTTTAAGTTTGTAAAAATGGAACACATATCGACAATTTTATAGAACCGAATTTCAAACATATTTATGTTAACGAAATACTTTACCCATTATTTTAATACCAATGTATCATAGAATCTAATCGTAAGAATATTGCAGATAATATCTCAATAAATTCTTAGAGTTTGACCTTATTTTGAAAGAATATAGAAATTTACTTTTTCAATCACAAAAGATTAAAGTGTGTTTTGTTCCGTGTCAAGCAAATCAAGTAGCTAATTTTTTAGTGAGAATTTGGAGAGTTTATTTTTAGTGAAATGATACAAGTTGATTCTTCCTAAAAAGAAAAAAAAAAAAAACCACTACATGTTATACCAAGTATTATAACCAACTTATTGGCAGTTGACACGTCCTAACTTGTTTTAATTTTTTTTAAAAAAAATCCCATAGGGCCGGGCCATAATTTTAGTGTGATTCAGTTGATCATGACCCCACATTCCGATTTTGTCGGTAGAAAGATCCCCACGTTTCCATAGTAGTAATCTAAGTTCCTTTGAAGTATTAATTAACAAGAAGATAAAACTAGAAGGTATTGAAGATCATGGGGTCAGGTAGGTTGGGTTCTGACCAAAACTCGTGTGGGCAAAAAAATTGGGGTTGATGATTGGACCCACGAGACTGGTTGTGCTTACTTACTTGTGGGGACTCCGAGAATTCCTGAACATGCTCATAGTCCAGATTCTAAACATTCATCATAGACTATGAGTATGAGGGAATGTAATAACCAAACAAATAAACATTGTGGATTTCAGGGGCCATGCACTTGAATTAGCTGGATTCTTTACTTCCTAGTGGTGTTGTAGCTTTCATGCAAAGAACGTGGCCTCTATTACCTCTCTTGTAGGAGACAATCACGTGCCATCCATGATCCATCATTAACTCCATTCTACAAAGTAGGTCATGCTGTTTTATTTCTATTTTTTATTTTATTGATCTTGGTCAATGAAGATAATAATAACGACTGAGTTTTAGAAGTTCTTAATTAATTTATGTTTTTCATCCAATAAGGGGAATGTTTACCTGCTTTTTAGTAATGATAGCCATAATATTCCTCACACGAAGTCCACACAGTTTCTAAATACTCGTTAAATGATAATTAACTTGATATTGCTTAATCCTTTTAAACAGTTTAAGCTTAATTTACACCAATCATTACGAAATCATACAATCAAATTGGTTAATTAAAGTAGAAAGCAATATGAATTTATTCAAATTCTACCAAATTATTCTTGATCGTTGATACAACTATGTTTCTTTCTTTTCTTTTCTTAAAGAAAAGGGATGATGTATTACTAAGGTGAGCTGTGGAGGAAGCATAAAAGCAGTCTTATGGAGAGGGGCAGATGCTAAGGGGGACAGGCGTGCCCCCGGTCCCTTCCCTTGATTTTTTTTAATTATATATATATATATATATATATATATATATATATATATATATATATATATAAACGTTATACATTAATGGGAAAAACAGTTGATTAGATTTGCTCTCTTAGATATATTATTTGTCTATGCTCAAAGTAGGATTCGCACTACTAGATTTATCCACCAGTACCGAAAATTAACATACATCAACAGTGTTTTATATTATTATCATTATAATGAAAAAACTTACTTCTACAACACCCCTTTAAAATACTGCTCAACAATATTCTCACACTTTCATATATCCATTTCTTTAATGATAAATTTTTTTATATATATTCTCATACGACATCTAAAAAACCTATTCAACACTAACTCAAGAAAATAGAATATTTGATGAAAAGATTGGAATCTCTAGTGGAATTTTACAAGTCAAGGTTTCGTATGAACTCTCCTAGCTAATTAAAGACTCCAATCGACATTCAAGTCGGCATTTACAGGATTGCTAAGGTAAATGAATTAGAGAATGTGTGTAACTTTTGCCTTTTATGTTAGCAACGAGCACAAGCTTTTGAGTTGGTACTTTTTGCATTATGATGTGTGGATTACCTTTGTCTAAAATCTTAATATTACAAGTGTTTATTATTAAAAACTTAGGTTAACTCTTGTATATTATTAGGAAGGTTCTCCAGTGAATTAAGATGTTGGGTTGCTTGTCACGAGATCATATATTCGGTCTTATGGTTTTGGAGTCAATAATTTTGTTTTATTTTTTCTCGTTTGATTACATGAACTGAAGTGAGCTTATAATAATAGCTCAGAATGAACAATATCTAACTTTTATGCATAATTGTTGTGATCAATCAACACACTACCTTTAAATTTATGACTCGTTTTGTATTGAGAACCATCAATAGATCAATCACCATTATATTTAATATAATTAAAATAAGGCTTAAAGTATCTTGAAAATTCCTAAAATATATATGAATTTTGTGATTGATTCCTAAAAAAAAAATTTGTTTCTCGTTAGGTTCCTAAAACTACAAAAATTTTGTAGGAGACTCCTATTATTGGTCTCCATCCAAAACATGATGACATGTCTATTTTGGACACATTAGCGATTACGTATGAAACCATGTCAAACATCCAAATGCGTGAACTCCATCAGCATCGTCCTCCCCTCCTCCCTCCCCACCTCCTCCCCCTTCCTCAGTTGGTTCTCCGCCCATTGTTGCTCCCCCCTCCACCCATCCATTTTTTTTCTTTCTCTCTTTATTGTTGTCCCCTTCACCTCACCAAGACCAACTCCTACAACTTCATCGTCAGTGTGTTCTTAGATCTTTAAAATATTTGTTTGGGTGAAAATAACATTTTTTTAACTAGAGGTATGAAGAGAGCCATTGCCTTTTCACATTTGCGGTTTGCCATATCATTATCTAGCAAGTGCTCCGGTTGGGGGCAGCAACTTCGAATTACGCATGGTGACGACGAAATGAGGTTTTGCTCACTTGATTTGGTTGTTTGGATGCCATGGTTCTCTTACTCTACCTCCCTATTGTCGATTTGGTTGTTTCGCAAAAGCCAAACCCTTAGGCAAAAACCCCTTTTTTAGAAAACTCCAATGTCTTGTAACATCTTACACGCAGGAAGAATTGATGTTGGTGCATATGTCGTCATGATGTTCAATCTTTTCCATTGACAGGAATACGAGACACAGAGCAAGAGATAAAAGGAGATGATCTATGTCGATGCGTTCGCCTTTGTTGTCGTGAAGAGGAAAAACCTTGTGGGATGCCACACCTGACCATGAACGATGCTGATGTCATTGACAATGGAGAAGATGAAAAGAAGAGGACAAAGGGAAAATGAAAAAAGTAAAAAAAAAAATGGAGAGGCAAAGGGGGAGCGGCAACGGGCAGAGAACCAACTGAGGAGGGGGGAGGAGGTGGGCAGGGAGGAAGGGAGGACAATGCCAATAGAGTTATGGAAGGAGGGGGAGGTGAGGAAGCCAATGACGTGGTGGAGGAGGAGAAGACAATGTAGTTCACGCGTTTTGACATTGATGATGTAGTTCACATGTTTGAACGTTTGATGTGACTTCATACGTGTATTGCTGACGTGTCCAACTAATGGACATGTCATCGTGTTTTAGACGAAAACTAACAATAAAGATCTTCCATAAAACTTTTGAAATTTTAGGAATCCAACGAGAAGTCAAAGATTTTTAGGAATCAGTTGCGAAATTCAAATATATTTCAAAGATCTCTAACATATTTAAGCCTTAAAATAAAATAAAAATGTTTTTTCTTGTTCATATATTGAACAAGTGAATTATTAATGCATTTTGTTGGGAAAAAGGTTGCTAATTAAATGTATAATAACATGAACCGTAAAATATTTTATTTTACACGGTACGATTTTGAGTCAGCTTTATTTTTAAAACTAATTATTTATTACTTGTAATTAAATAAATCGAATCTAATTTCCTACATAGAATTTTCTCTACTAAAATAATTTAATGAAAACAATTTCCATATTATATAAGTTCTAACGTCTAAGTCAACAAAGTGACTTCTTTGAAAGGAAATCAGTCGGCCAACAAGTACATAAACACATATCTAAGTTTATGCCTTCTAAAGGTTGGTGATGAATCTCTCTCACGGATAAGGGTTGGTTTTCATATATATTTAGATTTTTCAGCCACGAGAAAAAGATTTGCTTGTTTGATACTTGTGATAGGTGAATTAGAGGAAGAGTCGATATTTATTTGGAATCTAGTGACGTTAGATTGTGATTGTTAATCTATAATATAGCATAACAAGTCATGAACGTGATTATTTGGGTACAGGAGATCATTTTTTAAGCACCGGAGGAAATCTTGGTCGTAAAGCTTTAGGTAATCATATCGTTCACAACATGAACATCTTAATTCAAATTGCTATTGAAATGCTTAAACATATAAAATATATTTGTTATTTATGTATAACGTGAATTTATGGTTTTTCTTTTTTTATTTATGTCCATTGGTTCTGATAAAAAAATGTTCAGAGGTTTAGAATTAATGCCATAATTGTTGCTATCAAACATTTTTACATGATGGTTATTTTTTATTATGAGTAAGAATTGAACAATAATTTATGTATTTTACACAACAAATTAAATTAGATCTCCTTAATTTTATACACGATGATGTAAATATGTTTACATTATTAAAAAAATATTTAGTGTTATTATTATTATTATTATTATTATTATTATTTTCATTTTATCATTGAGTTAATATCATAAAATACATATATAAAGTAAATGAGGAAAACAAATCACAAAAATATTAGAAAAAGAAAAAAATTACAAAAATAATCTAAGAAAATGAGGAAGATATAAGTGATTAAGAAATAAACCAAAGTGATTCTTATTTATTATTATTTATCTACAGAGTAATTCAGATAAAATTAGTAGTATATATTTTACAAATTATTTTGTCCTCTTACATATAATATAACCCAAATATGTACCTAATAAATATAGTTGAGTTGACAATATAAGAGAGTATTTAAGTTTAACTTCCACAAAATATATTTTTGGAAAGGAATGATAAACTTTAAATATAACTAAATCTCTAATTAATGATTAATTTCTATAGTTAGTTCAAAGGGACAACACTTATAAAAATACCTTAAAATTTCATTGAAAAATCAAAGGGCTTACTTATTGTTGTTACCAAAAGAAAAAAAAGAATATATATATATATATATATATATATATATATATATATATATATATACTCTTATTATATAAGAACTCAGGGAAAAGAGATACTTTGTGTACCTATATTTTTGAAAAGTAAAAATAATAAAAGTTAAATAGTACAAGGTAGTTTACGCTAAGTGGAGTGTGGAATAGTTCTCAAGGTAAGATGGGATAAAAAAATATATACATCATATCTTTCATATATAGTTATATATGACACAAATTTTGTTCTAATTTAATTTTTTTTAAAAATATAAAATTTAGAAATATTAATGTAATAACTTAATACTAGATTATAAGAATATTTTGTCTATACATACACAAATGTAATTTTTTAATGCAAATGCAACAAAATGATCTTCGTTCAAGAAGTCAAAATACCATTTGAAACCAAACATGATAGCACCATGTCTTTTTTATTCAGGATTCAGGATTGCACCATGTTTGAGACAATTAAACATGCTCTTAATAATTTTGGTCAACAAAATTTCTTTCGAATAATCAAATGTATCTTTATGACAACAATTTGTTCGTCCTACCCATAAATACCTTTTAAAGTCTTTTTACTACCCCTTGTTATAAAAGAAAAAACAAACAAACTATTTACCCCTTCAAATGTGTCTACTCCTTTTCTATCGTTTCAAGTTTTTAACATTTTTTTGGTGAATTCAAGTTTTTAACATTAAAAACAATAACTTTGAACTTCTTATAATCTGTGTAGGTAGACGCTACCTAAAATTTTGAGACATTGATTTGGTGACAAAATTTTTAAAAAAATTGAGAGATGAATTAGGTAACTAAATTTTTTAAAGAATTAATGTGATGACGTTTGTAAATTTAGAGGACTAAATCAAAAGTTTTCTTCATAATCCAATAAAAATGTAATTCTTCAAAAGACTTCTTTTAATGAATTTGTATTAAAGTAATAACGCATTTATCTTTAATATATAAGTGGGTTAAATTTATGAAAGTTTATATTAAAATAAGAACTGATATATTATTACCTTCTCACATTATACTATTTATATTTTAAGATGAACTAAGTTTTGATAAAGATTCCTTGTGTTTAGAAGTGTTTATCTATCATTTATTTCATCTTATGAAATAGTAAATATTTGTGTAAGTGTTCGAGAGAATTTATGAAAATAATTTATAATCTACCCATAAGTTGTTTTAATCTTATTTTAATAATGTCTTCACGATAATTTATGAAAAGGGATTAATTTTATATGAAAGCAATTTAATCTTATTTTTTTCATTTATTATAAAAACAATTTATACATAAATAAATATTTATATAATAAAACTTAGTCATTGCATGTTTAATAAATATCTAAACAGAAAAATAATACTACTCCACTAAAAAGAATCTTGTAAGCCATTAATAATCAAAGCATTCTTACAAAACTAGATGTTAGAAGTAATCATGGCAAAACTATATTTGAATTTGAATTTGAACATGGGTAGTAAAAATGATCCATTGAATTCTTCCAAATTAGAGAAAAGAACAGAGAGGGACAAAACTGTAATTGCGGAAAAATCATGACAATTCCGCTAGGGACAAAGACAAAACGAAGAGGTCGGTCGGCAACTGTGGGCCGGAATTGAACCGGGGGAGATAAAAGCGGCGCAAATTCTAACAAACAAAACCCATTACTAATCTCAAAACAAATTAATTAGCATTAACAATAATAAATTAATAATTGGTCATCCCCAAACAAAAAACTCAAACGGATAACGCAATAACGTAAGACTATTCTGCGCCTTTATATATCCAACAAAGAAATTCATATTTAATTTTTATGTGTTAAATTTTTTGGACCAGGATGAGTCATACCTTATGAAGTAAATTAATCTCTGAAACACCTTTAGTGTATGATCCACAAGACTAAAAAAAATAAAATCATCCACTCAAAAAATAAAATAAAAAACAAAAATAGACACTTCAGTTTTAATTCCCACTTAACTAACAACAAATTCCACTCTCCAATAACCATATCTTCTTCTTCTTCTCTCTTTCTCCCTCTAACTTCTCACTGCTCTAGCCACACTCACCCTCCGATTCTAACACCAATACCCTAATTCCGCTATTCTCCAACTGTTTTTCTTCTTCTTCTTCTTCTTCATTCGTTCTATCTTTTTATTTTATTTTATTTATGAAGCCTCCTCCTTGGCTGTGATTTTTACTTATTACTATTATTTTTCAGCTCGGTATGTCGTTTTGCTTCTAAACCCTAATCCTAATCCTGCAGATTTTACTTTAATTTGTTTTGGTGAAAGTTCTGGATTGATGAAACTGCTGTATCTTTTAAAATCAGTGTTCTGCTTCCGATGGATTGTGATGTTTGTGTTGTTTCCAAGTGTGTTTTGAAAATTTAGCGACGTGTACAATCTGTCCTTTTTTTTTCTTCTTTTGGCCTATTATTCAGTTCGGTAGAAAAGTGTTGCGAAAGAAGAAAGAAAAAAAAGGTTGTTTGCTATTTTGGGAAAAAAATTGAGGGCATGGCAAATCTAATGCCTGCTTGGCTTTTTTTTTCCTCTTGATTTGCTAGCTTGGTAGCCGTTGTTTGTTTGTATTTTTTTCTCTGCCTAAATGGAATAACCATGCCTGAGATATCATGATATTTTATAATTTAATAATTTATGCTCAGCAAGTAAAACAAGGTTGAGTTTGTTGTTTTCTGCTTCCTGATTCTTTCGAAGTTTACTGAAATTTGGTTCGTGTGTTTGGCCTTTAGTGATTTACTCTCTGCTTACTTCATAATAAGCCTGGATGTAAGGAAAAATTAGAGAAAGGGATGGTGTTTTGAATTTCGATTCTGAGCTGATTTTTTATTGTTGTTTTTTTTTGTTAACTTACTTTCTTTCCTTCCTTTCCCTTTTTGGTTCTGCAGCTAGAATAGTTGAAGATTATTTGGTACCTAAGTTAACGAAGACCGTGACTGTGAATGATGGATGTTGCTGAGGTTGAGGAAAATCTGTTTGCTGCAAGTGATGCCAAGGTATGATCATGTCTTTGATTATTTTGTATGCTGTTTTGGGAATTCTAATGCTTTTTGTATGGTAAATTGGCAATTGCTTTTACAGCGTGCACAGTCCTCATGCCAAGGTTTAATTGAAGATTCAAATCTGTTTTGTATTAATTTCTTTATGTTCTTCATTTAATTATGTAGGAAATGGAAACCCGTTTCTTTATTATTATTTTCCTAGTTATTGTATGCATTCAGCTAAGAAAAACAGTTGAATCTGTCTACCTTTTAAGGTGCATGAACAATCTTTTTACATTGTCATCGTATCAGCTATTTAAGCAAATGTTTTTCATTGCTGGCCTAATGAAAAAGAAAAACAGTAAGGGCCTGTTTGAGTTCTGTTTTTCTTGCTCTGGTTTTTTGCAGTTTGTATCCAATTCAGTTACAATTTATTTTTATTGTCTGTAATGTAGTCTGACTAATATCTATCTGGTTTCTTATGCAGTTACATGGACAGATGTGCAAGACTCTTTCTATAATATATTGCAAAGTATTGTCTGTATTTCCTTCTTTAGAAGCTGCTAGGCCTAGGAGTAAAACTGGTATTCAGGCATTATGTTCATTGCATGTAGCCTTGGAGAAAGTAAAGAATGTTCTTCAGCACTGCTCGGAGTGTAGTAAACTTTACTTGGTATGATTTTTCTTCTATAGTTTTATTTGCTGATTATGTTTCTGAGTACAGTTTTTATTTTACCTTATCCCATGAAGCAGTTATCTCTTGTTGATGGGTAAAATTATTTGACCTGAAATACATTTTTGTAAAATATCTTACATATGGCATTAATTATGATGCAGGCTATAACTGGAGATTCTGTCCTCCTAAAATTTGAGAAGGCTAAATGTGCTCTTGAAGATAGTCTTAGACGGGTGGAAGATATTGTTCCACAATCTATTGGGTGTCAGGTAATATTACTCAGCAGCATGGCTGATGCTGTATACTTTTTTTTTTCTCCTTGTGGGTGGCGGTGGTGAGTTTTAGGTTCATGATCCTATTATTATAATATTATGTGGAGGGTCTTTCTCATTCTTGCCGATTGTTGTTGTGATCATATGAATTAGAGGGGCCCTATTTTAGATGTTTTATTTTGTTATTCCAAAATAATTGAATGCACCTTGATTACATTACTCTGGGTTTGGTTTTCTGTAACACTGGCCTTTGTATATTCAAATGCACAAATTTCGCTCCTTCTTGTTATTATTGTCAATGTTGAACCCAGTCTGAGGTTTGATTGATTACCTCTTTAGGTTCAGGAGATTGTGAATGAATTTGCAACAATAGAATTTGCACTTGACCCATCAGAGAAGCAAGTTGGTGATGATTTAATTGCATTGCTCCAACAGGGAAGAAAGTTTAATGACTCTAATGACAGCAATGAGCTTGAATCTTTTCACCAGGCTGCTACTAGACTTGGAATTACATCTTCAAGAGCAGCTCTTGCTGAAAGAAGAGCTCTCAAGAAACTCATAGAAAGGGCTCAATCTGAGGAAGACAAGCGGAAGGAATTAATTATTGCATATCTTTTACATCTTATGAGGAAATACTCCAAGTTATTTAGAAACGAGTTCTCAGATGACAATGATTCTCAGGGTTCTGCACCTTGTTCTCCCGTTCAAGGATCTATCGAGGATAGTGTTCCTGGTAGTCATTGTCAAGCCTTTGACAGACAACTTTCAAAATTCAGTTGCTTTAATTTCAAACCAAATATTAGTAGGACATCTGGGCAGATGCCTCTTCCACCTGAAGAGTTAAGGTGTCCAATATCTCTGCAACTCATGTATGATCCTGTTATCATTGCTTCTGGGCAGACTTATGAAAGGGTTTGTATAGAGAAATGGTTCAGTGATGGGCACAACAACTGCCCAAAGACCCAGCAGAAACTTTCACATCTTTGTTTGACTCCTAATTATTGTGTTAAGGGCCTTGTTTCTAGTTGGTGTGAACAAAATGGAGTTCCTATTCCTGAAGGCCCTCCTGAATCTCTTGATCTTAACTACTGGGGATTGGTATTATCAGAGTCTGAATCTACAAATTCAAAATCTGTAAATAGTGTCAGCTCTTGCAAGTTGAAGGGTGTCCATGTGGTTCCTTTGGAAGAGAGTGGTATCTCAGAGGAATCTGTGGAAAATGGAACTGAAAGTGTTTCTGCACAAGAGGAAGACACTGAGCAGTATTTTAGCTTTCTGAAAGTCTTGACTGAGGTGAACAATTGGAGGAAGCAATGTGAAGTAGTAGAACAGTTAAGGCTGCTGCTGAGGGATGACGAGGAAGCCAGGATTTTTATGGGGGCAAATGGGTTTGTTGAAGCACTTTTGCAGTTTTTGCAATCAGCTGTGCGTGAAGGTAGTTTGATGGCTCTGGAAAGTGGAGCAATGGCTCTCTTCAACCTGGCTGTGAATAATAACAGGTCTGCTTTATGTTTCTAGTTTTAATCATTAAGTAAAACTGCTTTATGATTACAAAATCAAAATAATTCTTGCTATTTGAGAATCACAACCTTGTGTTTTAGCCAAAGCCATTGATTATCAAAACTGATCATTGAGATTTGCATAGTGCTAGTGGATGTAAAAAATTGATCACTGCCCACATTGAATTTTGTTCGTTCAGTTAATATGTTCCAATAATAAATCTGGCTTAAATTTACCAATATGGTAGAGTTAATGTTTCATTAGCTCCTTTTAAATTCTCATAACTTTTGTTTTTTTTAACCTCTGCAAACTATTAACTTGAAGTTGATCTTTACTTTTCAACAGAAATAAGGAAATTATGTTATCGGCTGGAGTATTATCATTGTTGGAGGAAATGATTCCTAAAACTAGTTCTTATGGTTGTACAACTGCTCTTTATTTGAGTCTCTCTTGCCTTGAAGAAGCCAAGCCTATGATTGGCATGAGTCAGGCTGTCCAGTTCCTAATCCAGCTTCTTCAATCGGACTCTGATGTTCAATGCAAGCAAGATTCTCTCCATGCTCTCTATAATCTTTCTACTGTGCCCTCAAATATTCCATACCTCCTTTCATCTGGCGTCATTAGTGGCTTACAATCCCTTCTTGTAGGCGAGGGGGATTGCATTTGGACAGAAAAATGCGTAGCTGTTTTGATAAATTTAGCTACTTCTCAAGTTGGAAGGGAGGAAATTGTATCTACTCCTGGACTCATTGGTGCATTGGCTTCGATATTGGACACCGGTGAGCTCATAGAACAGGAGCAAGCTGTCTCTTGTCTCCTAATTTTGTGCAATAGAAGTGAGGAATGCAGTGAGATGGTCCTGCAGGAAGGGGTTATACCAGCATTGGTTTCAATATCAGTGAATGGAACTCCAAGAGGTCAAGAAAAAGCTCAGAAACTCTTGATGTTGTTCCGAGAGCAGCGACGAGACCCTTCACCAGTTAAGACACATCAGTGCTCACCTGAAGCTAGTGATTTGTCTATGCCGCCTGCTGAAATGAAACCGCTATGCAAGTCCATTTCAAGAAGAAAGTCTGGGAGAGCTTTTAGCTTTTTCTGGAAAAACAAGAGCTATTCTGTATACCAGTGTTAAGTTCCATTGGTTGTTGTAAATCTGTGTTAGCATGTTTACTTTTGTGGCCCTGTTTTTATCCTCCTATCCTTCCTCTTCCCGTGGGGTGCTGCTTATTTTTGGTTCAAAGCGAAGAAGAGATGTACAGGCCTTTGTAATTTATGGATTTTGTTTTCTTCTTTCGCTTTCCTCTTTGTAATGTCAATTTTCCATGTGTTGTTGTTTTTTTTTTTTTCTTTTTTATGTTCGAGGGTGTTTATATTTCACTGGGGCTTCAATTCTTAGACTTACAATTTTGAAGTTAACTGTGAATAGTAATATCTTAAGGTGTTTCTTGGTGAACAAACTATAAAGGTTACACAATAGTAGTTAGTAAAGAGTGCAAGTTCTGTTAGAAGCTAGCGTATGTCGCTGTAGCCATTAGTTTCAGCTTTAAACAGTCATGCGTCTTCTTTGGTCCGTGTTTCTTGGTTGCTTTACCGCAATTCTCTCGATTTAGACATTGTTCTATGACCATTACAAATTAATCGATTTTTAGGTCAAAATATAAGACCATTAGGGCATGGCGGCTGCGGTTGATAACGGTTCATAATGACTTAAACTAAAAAAATTACTTTTTCTTTCATTTGATAAGAAAATCACTCTATTATGTACGCACTCTTTCGGTTGTATGACACTTTTTCATTTGAGTAATTATATATAAAATCATTATAATATAGACTTAAATATGTTTTTAGTCTAAAATTATGTTATTTTTAGTTTCTTAAATAAAAAATTATTATTTTAGTCCTTTAAATTTGAGAAATATTTTTTTAATCTCAAACATATTTGATTCTGAAATATAAATTTAAAAATATGACTTCTAAACCACCAGATTTAAAAAATGAATTATACATAGAGCTAACAACAAAATAAATAATAATAATAAAAAATTATTTACTCCCAATTTCTTCCTCGTCAGAAGCCCAGGATACTTCATCCCAGCACCACCACCCTGTTGCCTCCCCCACCTCCACTCCTCGGAGCACTGTAAGAACAAAACAGACCCATTATGTTTGTTCTTACTTGTTTTTTTTTTTTTTATATATATATCTTTCAATTTCGATGCTTGCTTCTCTATTTGTTGTTTCAATGTTAAGTAGAGAATTGAATGGAGGAGGTCGTGCCTTTTGTACAAAATTCATAGTAGATCTTAGGACTTGCCTCCTGTTGATATGCTGGAAGTCATTTCGTGATGCTTTTGATTTAATTTGATGTTTTAGTTTACTAAGCAAAAAAATGTTTTAATTGCACTGTACCAAAATATAATAGGTGACTGTGTTTTAATTTAATGGATGGTAAGAAGAAAATGGATAAAGAAGATGGATTTGATTCATGCAATTTTTTCTCCCACAAATTGTGGGGGTAAAAAATTGTGCTTTAAGATTTACATTAAAAATTAAATTCAAAAGTCATCATAAATAACAAATTTCATATTCCTTCTTTGGTCAATTTAATGACTTTTGCAGTGAGGGACTAAAAGATTTCTCAAACTTGAGAGAATAAAAAAGGACTTTCAATTTGAAGGACTAGAACAAGAATACCTTTATATTTAAGGGAATACAAACATATTTAAACATATAATATATACCTATTTGATAATTTTATTTTTTCTCTATTTCTCTTTTCCTATCAAATTATATCATCTATTATACTTACACTTCTGTTTATTTTTTCTGTTTCTCTCTCAAGATTCAACTCACATACGGGTCTTTATGTAACTTGATTTTTTTTTTCATTTTTATTTTGACGAGGCACCAATTGGAGTTTTGTGAACCGGAAGAGTAATTTGATTTTTTTTTTCATTATTGGAGATAAAAAGAATAAAGAAAGCACATAAACTATAGTTTTTGTTTTTTTTTTTACATATTCACTGCTTTATTTGTTTACTCAAAATTATTACGTCTAGCTGCTTACTATTTTTTCAGGAAGGGAAAAAGTGATTTCCAATTCAAGATGGGTTTATAATTAATTTATCTGTGAAAATCGAAGATGGGTTTATAATTACCAACTAAGTTAGATTCTATTGATTTATGAAAATTAATTTAAACGTATTAGTATAATTTATCACTCAAAAAAATATTAGTATAATTTATAAGTTGTAATTATATTATTAACGGTTTAAATTTAATTATGTTGAAATTAATCAGGTTTTGTACGCTACCAACATCCTACTTCTGGATTCAGAAGAAAAGGTGGGAAACAGCGAATCAATTATTTTACAGTTTGAATGAAGATAAAAGTAGCAAGGAATTAGAAAGCACCGTCTAAAACTTGATAGTTTGACATAATTAGTCAAACTCAGGATCTATATAGCAATCAAAGGTCAACTAGATTTTCTTCCCTGCCGAGTGTTTGATATATTACTACTACATTTTCAAGACCATTCCATGAAAAACTTACACATGTAGCATTTTCGGTCCATAAATATTTTGTTGGCATGATAGTTGGATTTCACTTCTTTTCTGTATTTTCATCCATAAATTCAGTCACAATCACATATTCACATTTAGGGATGGATAAATTCGGTCCCTGTTTACTTTGCTGATTTCATATAGAGATTTACTATACCTGGAGTCTTAAATGTGTGTGCAAGCATGGTTTTTGTTAAAATATTTCTACCATATATGCTGGGTAATTCATTTATCATGTAACAATAATGTGGATTAAATTTTGCATTACCAACAACAACAACTAGTTCGGTCATATTTGGTGGGACTTCAACGATGAGTAATGGTGAAAATTAATTCAATTAATAATTTCAAATAACGGTAAAATTTGTATAAGAGTCTCAAAATTGAAATTTGAAAAATATTACAATCAATTAAGGTAGAAGCTTGAGTGATTGTATAAATTCTAAAAAAAAGTTTTACAATGAAAGAGGATACAACACTTATTAAAGCATGGCCAAATGTTTCGAAGGACTCAATTATCAGGGTTGACCAAAAGGTATGTGGTTTTTGGTCAAGGATCAAAGATATCTTTAATGGGCATTGTGGTTGGGAATGAAAGGGCAAAACAAATACACTAAAAACTCATCGGCAAAAGATAAATTCTGTAGTTTAAAAGTTTACCGGTTTTAATGAAGATGAAGGATAAACATTCAAATATGATTACAGAGTGCTTGTTAAAACAAAATCCTAAATGAAATTAGTAGAGGTTCTTAAAAAAAAGAGAGATATTAACTTTTCGTTTACATGCATCATGTTTGACTCTCTTATTTTTTTCATATGGTTGAATTTCAACAGAAATCTTCACTATTAAAAAAGCACGGTTAAAGATGGTTATTTGACATTTTCTAAATAGTTTTTAATCTTCTTTGAGTGTCAATTTGTAAAAATCATTTTAGAATCTTATATTTTTTGTTTAAATCCTTGGTGACTTGTTGGTCATGGGTTCGAATCCGGAAACAGCCTCTTTGCATATGCAAGGGTAAGGCTGCGTACAACATCCCTCCCCCATACCTTCGCATAGCGAAGAGCCTCTGGGCAATGGGGTACGAAGTTTTTTTAGAGGGCGAGCCCTGGTGCAGCGGTAAAGTTGTGCCTTGGTGACTTGTTGGTCATGGGTTCGAATCCGGAAACAGCCTCTTTGCGTATGCAAGGGTAAGACTGCGTACAATATCCCTCCCCCATACCTTCGCATAGCGAAGAGCCTCTGGGCAATGGGGTACGAAGTTTTTTATATTTTTTGTTTAAATAATATTAAAAAAATTAAGACATTCTAAGACGATTTTGGGTAAAACCGATGTTTATTTATATTTTTTGTTTAAATCATCTTAGAAACTAGATATATTTAAAAATAATTTTATAGAAACCGATGTTTATTTATTTTTTTAATATCTATTTTGTTTTACAGATAAAACTCTGACATTTTTTATTTCTAGTGCACAACCCTGTTGCTTTAAACATGTGAACAAGAAATTCAACATTACCAAATCCCAAAATACAAATGTGAAATAATGGCGGAAGATTTTAATATAACTAATAACATGTTAACAATTTACATACATTTCTTAAATAGTAATTTGATATAAATACAAGAATATACAAATTTTATTTGATTGTAGTCCCAAAAATCAACATTTGTGATTTGTGATTCGTGAATGCCATATAAGTCTCGAATTCTGGAGGTACAAAAGCAGAAAAACCAATGCTTCATATCAGGTTTTTTACTGTCACCACCCAGTAGAATAACATTTACTTGTGAATATAATTAAAAGAATGAATAAGTAACAGCCAAGATTAGTGGAGCACTTACATGTATCCAACCAAAAGGAAAAAGTGATAAGCTGTCTTGAACTTCAAATATTTCTTCTTCGTTCAATGTTTTGTTTGACACTGGATATTAAAATTCAATTAGATGCACTATTGCTAAATGAAAAAATAACATCAGACAGTAGAAGAAAAAAACATCAATGAACCATGGGAAATTACAATCCTTTGAACTCCTAAATCCAATGAGTACTTCATAATGTGCTAATTCTATTAATATATGAGTAAGCTTGTAAATTAGTTCTCAATATTGTATAGATGGGGCATTTTAGTTCTAATTTTTTTTAAAAAAAAACCTTCGTTGGTCCTTAAGTTTGCAAAAAAGTCATTCAAATTAGTCTTTTTCAATATTATTTTCCATTGTCGTTTTGCACCAAAGAAGACTAAAGTGAATGACATTTTGCAAAGTCAGACTAATGAAGGATTTTTAAAATCTCGAGGACTGAAACACCAAACACATAAGATCTCAAGGACTAATTTGGAGTAGTCAGTACCAAGAAATCTATAACATCACAATCATTAAAATTTCCAAGGATAACTCCACTAAAATTGACTAAAGAAGCAGTTGGCTATAAAAATAATTGCTCATAATTTTAATTTACAGTAACATTGGAGATTGAAGCAGCATTTCCACTAAAATGTTAAGAAATCTTCTCGGATACCAATAATTACCAATTATACAAGATTCATCAATCACCATAGCTATGCACCACGACCTCAAAGCAATACTAATGTTTTATTTTGTCAGTCAAGATATAGTTGGAATAAGATTATGTAAAAAATGAAGCTGTTTAATCATGGAATAACAAAGGAATAGACACACTGAGACAGAGTATGATAGCTTGTAAAATTAAAAAAGAAAAATATGACATTATCTTACCGAGTCTGAAGTTGATCCTTGCTTTGGGTTATAAGTGTTGTGATATGAAATACCTTTTTTTCTAGAGCCACCCAAATTGCAAGCACAAATAACTGTTAAAATCACCATCCAAGAGATTTTCTAGAACTTGGAAGCACACAAAATTACAACATCTCTTACTAGGGACCCTGCAAGAACACCACATGTCTCCGAGTTCTTCCTTGTGTTTTCCAAAGCTAATCTCCTAAAATCTTCCATCATTTTGACAGGCTGCAACATAAAGTGAAATTATAATAACTTTTAACCAGTATAAGAAGTTAAGAACTCAAAGAGCCAACACATATAAGAACAAGTGACAATAAATGACTTAGAAAATCCAAGATATATGTCACGCACTTCAATTAGAAAACTAGAAAAGGTTTACTATATGTAGGTGTTGATACGTAGTTGCATCAAGTCCAGAATCATGAGACGATTTAGCTGGTCCTGGCCTTCGATATTGAACCTGCACAATGTCGAATATTAATATTGTTAGAATATATGAAAAATATCACATAGTATCTTGATTGTATCTTCAGAGTATTTTTAGAGTATCTTAGATTATCTCCTAACTAAGATTGATTTCCATACTTCCTAATATTTCATTATTTATTTCCTCATTTAACTAGGACTGAGTCTTGTATTAGTAAAAATAAGGGTTAGTGTTATAACTCATGTTTTGTAATACACCATATCAAGTCCATCATCTTTAGAGTATTCAATAATATATTCTCTCCTTTTCCCCCTCATACCCAAAACCCTATAATTTCGACAAATATAAAAAAGATAGATAATCCATGCTTAGACAACATAAGAAAGCCACACTTCAATTTTACCTTTATTTCTGCACTAGGTCCAAGCCATTGGCCCCAAAGGCCATTTGGTCTTAAAAATGCATGTTTGGTCAAACTCTCCTTATTTGGAGGGGGTAGACTAACAGATCTGTATAGTCCAAAGAATAACGATCATATTTCTTCCTTCAAAATAGCAGCATGTTTTTTTTTTTGAAATATATCTTGTAAGTTCAAGAACCTCCTCAAATAACAAGGATAATAAGAAATGTAAGTGCTACTGAAAAACATAAGTGTTTTGCGTACTAAAGGTGTTCTTAATGAAAATGGTATTAATAACTGAAATAGTATTTAACCAACCATAACATATAAATAAATCAATAGAATTAGATCCAGTGAGGCATGGAAGCACTTAACATAATGAGTTTTTCCTGCCTATAACAAGAAAAAATTGTTAAAACAAAAATACTATTATTTGCTCTCTTATATGTTTATTCTTTTGGGGGAAATGGGGGACATGTAGGCAGCAAGAAATGCCAGCTATTAAGCCTGTAAGATGAAATCCACTTAGACATCTAAATGCACACACACACACACACAAAAATCAATTGCAGACAAAAAGGGAAGCAAAATGAAAAAATAAAGTACAATCTCAATTCACAATTTTCCGGGTCACGTACTTATCTCCCAGAATGGCCAAAACCCAAAAGTAGCCACTCATAACAAAGATTTGCTCTAACTAGTAGGTCTAATGTAAATCTTAGAAAGTCCAAATGAATAGAATATGAATAGGTAGAAAAACTCAGTTTCTGAAACTGCTTGTCAATAGGCCTGGAATCTAAAGATAACATATTATCATAATTCCATGAAGACTGTGAACCGAATCCCGCAGCAGGCTGCAAATATGTCAGGGGAAAAAAATAGTTGACACCAGTAAACAGTCAGAACCAGAATTCAAGCACATTAGAGTAGGAAAATTGGAAGTTTTGGGCAATTTACACAATTTCTTCACAGACATTTGGATGAACAAAAAGCAATAAGCAAACAAGATGAAATTTCCAAGCACCTAGTTGAGATACCACGACACAGATGCACATAGATTGAGAATTTTCAGTATCCAGAAATTTATACTAAAACATTATCTTCAAGTCCTCACCTGTTTATTGACAGTCGGCCATTGCAATAATGAATTCACTCAACTTTGCAAAGCTTTATTGAAACCATTTTCTTCAGGCAATGGAGCTTTTACATGCTAGTCATTCATTTTTTCCACCCGATGTTTAAATTTGGGCTTCAAAGATTCAAGCTCATCCAACACAGCTCGTGATCTCTATAACGGAAAAATGATAGAAAAGAAGAAAATGACCAAATATCAAATATAAAAAAATCAAATAAAAGAATAAAACAAACACACACAAAACTATCATAAAAAGTGGCATGGAAGTTTCTCGCTTATATGCTGCTCTTTCATTGGGCAGTGAAGCTTGATAATCTCGATGATATGGTATAGTTTCAGAAATCAAACTTTAAGAAAAAATACCAATAGTTGGCACAGTGAGGAAAAAATGAAAATGTCATACTCAATTTAATTGCAAACTGACGAGTCCACCATAAAGAAAATCCATGAAGTTTTCATATTTTACCTTAAAAATCTAAGGAGAATGATGTACAAGTCAACTACATTATGCTCCTCCCGGTAGATAGTTGCCTTTAGACAAGAACGAAATTCATAACTCACATGAACTCATCTAGAAGAAACACAGTAAACATCCAAAAGCAACAACCACATATGTACTGAATCACAGTTCAAGTTGTTCTACTTCTACACAAAAGTTATGACTACTTCAACAACCATATATGAACAAGTTGTGGTGACATAAAACACATCATAATTAAGTCGTGTCCTGCATCGCTAGGGCCAGAAACGAGCCTGTTAAACTGATCCTAAATAGCCTGAATTTGGCACACGGTCAAATGCACAAGGTGCATCAAGGATTGAAGTTTCTCCTTCCCATATGAGTTAGACCCAGTTGGGTATGTAGTAATCACGAACAAAATTCAATAAATTCAATTGGGGGAAATCAAAATTAGGTTGAAAAAATAGGTTAGATAAATTGAAATTGAGTGAGAATGTGCGAGGGAGGAACCGGTGTAGTGATCTCTGGCGAAGTTGTTGGCGGCATCTTCCTTGTTCGGGATGGAAGAGTTGGCGGCGGGAGCAGCAGCGGACTTCGTCGATGACGGTGGCTTCGAGATCGACGAAGGCGGCGCGCAGGACGTGTATCATCCAAAAATTAATCCAATAATTATTTAAATAAACATATCTAAATATATTTTTAGTAAAAAAATAGATTAAATTATTTTAAAATAATATATTGTTATTTTTATTTTAAAAAAATATTAATATAATAATATATTAAATTGGTTAAAAATAATTATAATTAAAAATAATAAAATAATTAATAAAAAAATATTGATTAAATAAATTTTAAATTATGTTTAATTCTTATATAAAAATAAATATTATTTAAAGAATTTTATCATTGAATTAATAAATATATAATTTAACTTTTAAGATTAAGATCAATTTGTACTATGTGTAACGTCTTAATCATTATAAATATTATATGTTTTAGTTATTATATTATTATATAATTATTATTATACATGTGGTTTTATATTATTAGTTGTTTTTATTATTATTATGATGTGATTTTAAAAATTATCATGTAATGCATGAAATTAGGAAATTTATTGGTAGTTTAAATATAAGAGGTATTTTTAGATTATCATAATATTGAAATTTTATATTTTTTAGTATGAGTTGGTTTTTTAATGAAGGGTGCTTGTAGATCCGATTTTGCTGTGTTGAAAGCATCATGGGCTACACGAGGGTGGAAGAGTTGATGATAGGTGATGTAAGTGTGGATTTTTGGTCATGGGTGAGAGAAAACAAGAAGAATTCAAGATATGAGAGCCTTTTACAATGATAGTTTTAATAAATTTGACTTGAATATCTTATTTCAATGATGATTTTAACAAAAATCATTTTTGAATAAACATTTTAAACGGTTTTGTAAAAATTATCTTTGAAAATTTATAATTATTTATAAAAATATTACTATATTTTTTATTACATTAATTTTATAAAAATCATCTTTAATCTCGTGTCATGAAATAACAATTTTATAATAGTGCTTATCACCCAACTTATACCTAACCAATGGTTAAGCAGAAAGATATTTGATTACTTTTGTTGCATAAACAAAACGAACATTATTAAAAGGTTCCTTTCAAAATTTGAAGTAACAATTGAAAGAACAAACTAATAATAAAGAGGCAGCACCTTTTGTAAATAGCTAGCCATGGAAACAAAGAATGCTAGTGTGACAAATGTGACTCAGATTATCTAGTTGTATTGTTCATATCATATGCCTCTTTTTAATTCTAGTAAGGGAGAAATTATTATATAGTACTAGACTACATATTTGTATTTTTCACATGATCATGTAAATGAAAATTTCAATTTTCAAAGAAGAAACGCTCAATTATGTGTCACATGTATAAAGATTGATGCAGACTATAATAATTCTGAATATATAATAAATTCTCCTAATAACTACCAGCTTTCATGAGCCATGCAGACTCAAACAATTCCAGAAGACCGTCCTTTACTCTTTCATTCCCTCCATCTTGACTTTTCATAATACCATCCTTACTCTTTTCGTTATTTCCATCATTCTTCTCTCTTCCTTCTTCACAATCACAATCTCCATTGATCTTCTTCTCAATCTCACACTCTTTCTCCATTTTCTCATCCGGGTTCTCTTCTTTCCCTTTCTCCAATAATGCTTCCTGGTATGATGACCCTTTCACGTCACTCGACACTGCAATTTCATGAGCCCCTTCATGTTCACAATCTGATATTATAGGAGGAAAATTTTCCAAATTTTCATTGTTAATATCATTCGAGGAATTATCCATGGGAAGGTACCCTTCATTGCAACTCCTATCAACACCTATTGTTTTCTCGTCCACCCTTGAATTTTCCTGCCCCCAGTGGTTCAACGTGGAAACTAAACTGTTCAACCTTGAGATCACAAGGGTCAGTGCCCAATCCAAAAACGGGACCTCGTGGACTATAGTAGGAAACTTGTTCATTGCACCATCAAATTTTTCTGGGAGGGACACTATCATTAGCACAATTTCATCGACTTTGTCGAACACGCGGGTTGAAGGAGGAAACAATCTCTCGACAATTTTTTCAATTGCTAAAATTGCTTGATCAATGATGGAGAGAATTGCTAGCAATTGGAATCGCATGGCGTAGATAAGGGGTGTGGCAAATTTTGCTAACTTTGTTACCCTTTTCAACGTTGAACCTAATGGTCCATTGATATGTTGGGTTTTTCCTATGACAATGTCAATAATTGCTAAGATGGAGACTCCACAAGCGTGTAATGGACGATGCCTTGCCTTAGCCTTAGGCTTCTGAAAAATCGGTATAAGAGAAACACGTGAAAAAGACAAAAACAAAAAGATTATAGTATTATTATGCGTAGACTTCAAAGTTTAAATTTTCATCCATATGTAGCAGATCTCACACATGATCATTGCTGTATTCTAGCTATAACGAATTAACCCACCGGTTCATCATTTTTATAATTTGTTTAACAAAATATATACTTTTGGGCATGTTGTGCAGAGATTAGTCAATGCAATCAGACATATGCTTATGGTAATTAATTAAATCTGTATCCGCAGCTGTCACCCCAGATACTTATGGTGGGTTTCAATAGATCTCTTTTACACCTAGGTCAAAGGGGTATGCCGCTATATGTGCTACACCGAAGTATGCCTCCATTTGATTATAGAAACAACCATTCTTCTCTTTTATGATATTCGATAACCCGAGGATCCTTTTCAGCTTGACATTATCAATCAAGAATGAGGATTGTAACATGTTATTATTAAAGAACAATTCCAAATTGATATTAACGATATTGATGCAATTAATTAAACCTTATTTCCTGATAAAAACGTTAAGTATACATACAAAATTATATAAACAGAATTTCCAAATTAACTTACATGGGAAAGGAAATTGGCGGGTGGCATATCCATGGTATTGGTACAGAATATATATAATTAAGAGTCCAGGAATCTGCAGGTAACTTAGTCCCTTGAGGGAATTTATAGATCTAATGGTTGGTTTCCATGAAAAACTCAACTTGCCATATAACAGAAAATGGCTCCGGGCAGCTAGGAATAGAGAGAGAAAGACCGTTAGATTTACCAGGGCGTTTGATTTTTTTTTTATTTTTATTTTTTGTCTAAAATCATCAATTTTAATAAAATATTATTGTATTAAAGAACACAACTTAAATAATAAATAATAATGCAGTAAAAAAAATTATTAATAAAATACATCATGTTTATCTCAAGGAATAGACTCCTAAGCATTATATATACAGAGAGCTCAACGTATATATATATATTATAAGATACATTTCTTCTTAAATATCTTTTTCATATGTAATGTAATTCATTTTTATTTTACTATTTAATTTTTTTATATATATTTTATTACTTATTTTTTTTGTTTGACTTTGGTATTTGTCATTAATAAGAATTTATCATGATGTGACATAATATATACATACATTACTTAATAGACCTTGATCAAATGGTAACGAGTGTTAAAATTAAATATGAAAAAAAATTCAAATAATAGAATTTAAAAAAAGTAAAATTTAGATGATAAAAAAAAAATAAACTACATTACAGGTATACAAATATATTTGTTTTGTTTTTGTTATTTGTATAAGGTATTGTTTTATAACTTTTAATTAATTAATTAATTAATTTGAATTTAATTATAATGAACCGACAAATGTATATATTTTTACCCCAACAGTATCTGATCATAAATAATATATAATAACTATTTTAAAAATTATCTTAAAAAGGATTTTTTGATTGAATGAAAATGTAAAATCATTTAGTTCGCAATGCATCATAACTAAATTCAAATAGTTTTATTTCAAAATCTACTCTTATTCTTTATAATGAATTAGCTCAAAATGTCTGACTTTGACTTTGATTGCACTCTAAGGTGTTCTTGCGCTTTCTCCTTTCAAGAAAAATAAAGATAGGTAACGAAAGATTGGGATACTAACAATGATAAGTGAGAATTTTAGCAAAATGATAATAAATGCTATAAATGCATACTTGACAAAGGTGGCAAGAGGCTATTTATAGGGATATTTTCATATGGATTGAGGTGGATTGTGCGTGCTCAAGGTTCCTTGTTGGGATGTTTAATTTTACTTGTTTGGGATTAGAGTAATATGTTATTGCATTGCCGACAAATATGCACTCATATCTCTTTCAGTTGGATTTTCAAGATTGGTTGTTGAAGAATTTAAGTAATGACTCTGAAGTTGGTGGGAGAGATTGGAGACAATTGTTTGCAGTTGTTTTGGACAACTTATGGAGAAATATATAGAAACAAAGGAATCTTCTAGAATGTGAGACTGCATCCTACTATGCTTATGCGTCTTATCTTACAACAACTAGATGCTATCTCTGACAATACATTGCCTGGAGTTAATTAATGGTTGTCTAGAGGATAATAATCATCAGAGTATTTTTTGAAAGCACCCACCCTGTGACCATTTTAAGCTTAATTGTGATGGTTCCAAGAGTGGTTCTGTAGCTGTTGCTGGTGGCTTACTTTGTGACCATATGGGAAATGTTATTTTCTCACACTCAGCTAATATTGGGAATTATGAGCGATCCTCATTGGAGTGTGAAGATTGCTTGGAGTCGTGACTTTAAGTTTCTTATAGTAGAACCTGATTCTCAATCTGCTATTGACTTGTTAGCCAAGGATTGCCCTTGTCCCAGTTTGGTGCATGATATAAAGGAGTGTTAGGTCTGAATGGAGGTGTGTACACTTGTGTGATTCCTTGTTTCAATATCAAATTTACCTTGCAACTTGGTTACCTGTTATAAACCTCATCAAAGTACCCATTAGGATCGATTTAGTAGTGGGAGTTGGAATAAATGCCTGATGACTTAGGTTCAACATTCATCAATACCATTATACACAAAATGAACCTCATCTAAATAACCTTAAAAGGTCTTAGCTTTGAGTTGGTATGTATTTTGGGCCGAGGTGAACTAATTGATATATTCACATAGACACGACGCAAAACAACAACACAAGTAGGATTTCTTATAATTCCTTAAAAAAAGATGTCTTATAATTCATTTTGAAACGCCATAAACGTCAAGTAATTGACTATTTCTCATGAAATTAAATTAAATTTCTCTTATAATTATACTCAGTCACTTGATTTATCACACTAAAAAACACATTATAGAAGTCACTAAAAAAAGTTTAAGAGCCTCCCAAAATTGTTATTTAACTTAAACAAAATAACATCCATTTTGCAAGTATCATCTTTTTTTTTTATCATTCATTTTTATTGTATTTTATAAATTCAAATTAATCACTTTTTTTTATAACAGAAACATATTTTTAAAGAAAAATAATAATTACAAAATGTAATTTAATTTTTTTTATTAATAATATCTCTTATTAATATTATGTATATATCTAATCTAAATCTAATCTAAGTTATATGCAAATGTGAATATACTTATAAAGATAATATTTTGAAAAACACATAAATTAAAGCAATATTCTTATAATTATTTATATTTATACAATATAAAAAACTGTAATAAATAACTATAATGTAAGGTAGGAATTATTACACAAATTAAGATTAAGTTGATTTGATATTTGACAGCCAAAAACAACATTTCTAAAAAAATAATTAGACCGCGGCGCGGTACTCCTTTAATTTGATTGAGGAACAACACGCTGAGTCACTTGCATTACATCTTTTTGCTTTCTCACGAGGAACACGATGGTTTCTCTTCCCATAGTTCAATATGAAGAGAAAATCATCGAAACCGTTGAGCGCAACCCCGTCGTCGTCGTCATTGGAGAGACCGGTTCCGGCAAGAGTACTCAACTCTCTCAGATGCTCCACCGCCGCGGCTACGGTAAAATCGCCATCACTCAGCCCCGTCGAGTCGCCGCCGTCTCCGTCGCCAGGTAACTACACTTCAATTTCACCGAATTGTGCGTAGGACTCCTCGCGTCGTGTTTCCGTTCCTCACTAATACGTGGTCGTTTAAATCCCGCAGACGAGTCGCGCACGAGCTCGGCGTTCAGCTCGGGGAGGAAGTAGGGTACGCCATTCGGTTCGAGGATAGGACTTCGCACAGCACGCGCATAAAGTAATTGCGTTTTCGTTTTTTATTATTCCATTGACTTCACTTGGTTTATTTTCAATTTGTCTCTGATTGTGGTTGACTTGATTGAATTAAGGTATCTTACTGATGGTGTCCTTCTCCGAGAAAGTTTAGCTAATCCTGAATTGAATGAGTATTCTGTGATCATATTGGACGAGGCTCATGAACGGAGTTTAAACACGTAAGATTATTGAATACTGTGTGCTCTTGTTGTTGTCAAGTGTTTGGTGTACGATTGTTGTGTATGAAACTTTTTATGATTGGTGTGTTTATTGTCAGGGATATATTGATGGGGCTAATGAGACGCTTGGTAAATATCCGTTCCTCCGATCTCAAGGTTTTGATCACGTCTGCTACTCTTGATGGGGAAAAAGTATCTAAGTTCTTTGCCGATTGTCCTGTATTGAACGTCCCGGGAAAGTTGTATCCGGTTGAGGTTCTTTATAGCCGTGAGCGTCCCTCAAGCTACCTTGAGTCTTCGCTGAAAACAGCTCTTGGTATGGCATGGAATTTTAAGCTTATCCGCGTGTTAAGTTAAATGCCTGCTTGTGTGTGTAAATAAATTTGCCTTGGCATCATGTAGTTAGTCCAATGCTATGTCAAAGTGTTAAATGTTTGCCTTGCCCATTGCAAACTGATAAAAATTTATACAAGACATACCTATTTTTTGTCGTTAAGGTAACATTTCTTTAAAACTGATATTGGCTCTTAAAAGATAATGGCCATGGTTAAAATTGTTGCATGTGAGAACACAAGCTGCTAAGAGGGGGGGTACATTTTAAATCTGAATTGTGAAATCTATTGTTCATGACTTCATGTTGATGTAAATAATCACATTCACTTCCTTCAGCTCCTTTACTGATTGAATGGCATGTAACTCTGCAAGTAGAAAGTCAGGAAATGTTGTCATATTCTGTTGTTTTGAACACATTCCGTTTCAGATGTATTATTTCCTTTAGCTGTATTTTTTTTTTATTTCTAGTGATTGACTAGGTATTGGTTTTGCAGATATACATATTCGTGAACCGGAAGGGGATATTTTAATATTCATGACTGGACAGGTGAACATTTTTGTTATGTGCTATTTACTGTATACTTTTCTACTCCACAATGTAAATCTTAGTATGTCTTTTGATTATAACTTATTTAGGGGAAATAGCCCCTTTTCTGTTTTGAAGTTTCCCGAGAGAGATTTCCTGTTTCTGTGCGTATAAGTATTTGTTTTCCAGAACTAACCTGTATCCTAAATCCCTCGGTTTCTGATATGATGCAATGCAATGATTGAACATCTTTCAATGATCTTCATGTAGGATGACATAGAGAAGTTGGTATCTAAGTTAGAAGATAAGGTTCGTGCTCTCGAGGAAGGTTCCTGCATGGATGCTATAATCCTCCCCCTACATGGTTCTTTGCCCCCTGAATTGCAGGCAAGTAGTTACTCACTCTAGGTTCCAAATACAATCAAAATTCTATAAACTGATGTGATGATGCATGCTGATACTTCAGATAAAAGAAACAGCAATTGTGAGAATATTTGGAAGGGCATTTTAATTTCATTCTTATACCTAATTCTTAGTTTTCTTTTTAGTTCTGTCTATAGCAAACTTGACTAATTTGCATTTGAAGATTGTTGCTGGCTTAGGTGTGAAACTGCCTTGAGTGTATTTATCTTAGTTCATTCCTCTTTTAACTTGTTGCTTACCTTGTTTGTTTCGTATTACATGTCAAATCATATTTCTTAGCTTGCAATTAACACTCATAATTGTTCCTTTCCATATGGGGGAAAACCTTAAATATACAATGGTTGGTGTTTAAGATATTTTATCCCAGAAAATAAAGTTTGAGGCATTATAATTTTTTTGATGCATTTGATACTCATGCGTGTAACCGAGTTCACCTAGTGGGGTAAGGCTATTGTTATTATTGTTGTCGTTGAAACTCATGCATTTATTATATAATCTTTCAGGTGCGCGTATTTAGTCCTCCACCTCCAAATTGTAGACGAATCATTGTTGCAACAAATATTGCTGAAACTTCCTTGACTGTTGATGGTGTAGTGTAAGGACATTGATTCTTGATTAAATATTGTTATTTTATGATCATCATGAAGATAAATTATTGTGTATTATTATTGTTGTTGTAATTGCTATTATTACTTATTATTATAATTCAAATGTTTTTTTTCTCTCTCTATAGCCTATTCATTTTCATCTTAACTAGAGAAGAGATTAAAAGTTTGTTGCAAACCAAAATTCCCTGTAATACATTTATTGAATAAGTACTGAAGTTCATGATTAAGCTATTTCTGTAAAAGCAATGTCAATATTGCTTAATGTTGCAAGCAGAAGAGTATGAAAACATTGTTGGCAAAATAATAGTGAGTGCTCAATATATACCACAGGCCTCAGCTGGTGATGCATTCTATTTCTTTCTGACATAATTTAAAAATCACATGCAACAGGATGTATCATTGCTTTAACTTATTTTTTAGATTGCATATGTTGAGGTATGTAACTATGCAGTTTTTGTAACGACAATTAATTTAAAGACTAAAGAGGGGGAGGGGGGAGATAATGGCCTGTAGCATATTATGAGATGCAACTATTGAAACAAGTCAGACAACAAACCCTGCTATTTGAATTCGCCTATTGTGATTTGGGGTGTTTTTCAGTCATTTTCTCCTTTAGATCAAGCACATAAACTGTCTTCTCACAGTTTCTGAAACTTTTTTTAATTTTATGAATTTTAGGTATGTTATTGACTCTGGGTATGTGAAGCAAAGGCAGTATAATCCATCTAGTGGCATGTATTCTCTTGATGTTGTTCAAATTAGCAAGTAAGCAATTAATAGTTTGGTACCTCGTTGTGGCCTTCATAAATTTTTAAATACCCAATTCAGAAGTGTTAAGATGATTTCAAATAATTCCTGTGCAGAGTGCAAGCTAACCAGCGAGCAGGCCGAGCTGGACGGACACGTCCTGGGAAATGCTACCGTCTATATCCTTCCCGTATTTACAATGATGAGTTTTTGGACGTTACAGTTCCTGAAATTCAGAGATCTTCCCTTGCTGGCAGTGTTCTTTACTTGAAGTCATTGGACCTCCCAGATATTGACATTCTAAAATTTGACTTTCTGGATCCTCCATCATGTAACATACTATCTTGGGAATCTTTTTTTATCATCTCAAACATTTTAATTCCTTTTTATATTTTGGGGGGAGGGGGTTGGTCCTTATATTAGTTTCTTGTAGTTTTAAATATTCTTTATCCTTGACTAGCAGCTACCAAGTTAATGAGTTTTGCTCAAGTTTAATCTGGTGATTTAATAACTGGGTTTTCTGCAGCTGAGTCCTTACAAGATGCCTTGAAGCAGTTATTTCTGATTGATGCTATTGATGAAAATGGTGCAATTACAAGTATTGGACAGAAAATGGCTGGTACTTGATTTCTTTCTTTACATCTTAGTGTTGAATTTTAAACATCTGTATGTAGAACTAACACATTATGTAATATTGTTATCTTTATCAAGATTTTGATGATGGCTTTCACTAGTTTACCATTTTTCTGTCTATTATTTTCATAGAAGTTTCTTTCTGCCAGACTTGACAATGAAATTTGTGCTTGGTGTTGACCATAAAATTTATTCTTTTCTTACACATTCATTTTCCTAATCATGTGTACTTCTCTTGGTTCCCTGAGTTGTTTCTTGATTCTATGCAGAGCTTCCCTTAGAACCATCATTGGCAAAAACTTTAATGGAGGCAAACAATTATGGTTGCTTATATGAGGCTTTGACTGTTGCTGCCATGTTATCAGCTGAAACTACATTGCTACCAGGGCAGAGGTGGACTAGTCTGAACTCTGAAGTTTATATAGATAGATAGAGATAGCGAGGGAGAGAAAGAGAAAGAGTAGGAGGATTGTATCATCCCCCGCATTTTCAATTATACTGAAAAGGCTACTGTCTTTCAAATAACTCCATTCTTATAAAATGTTTAACAATTTACCTACTTGTGAATAATTCTACTATCAGTGAACAAAACAAATGAAAAAAAAAACTGGAACATAGGATGATGTGTATCTTGTGTTTTACCGTGCCGAGGCTTATATGTTTATACATCGACAAGGACTGAGTAACTGAGCAGTAACAAAACTCCTTTAATGTGCAGGAAGACTGAGAAGAAGAGGAAACATACTATATCTAACCTTCCTGATGGTTCTGGATTGGGTGATCACATTCAATTGCTGCAGATATACGAGTGCTGGGATCAAACTGATTTTGACATTGGCTGGTGCAAAGATAATGGCTTGCAGGTACCTATATGTGATCTAGTAATGTCAACTGTCAAGGCTGACATAAATTTGGGACTAAGCTTTTGCAATGAAGTCTGTTAAAAATGTTTAGTTAGAAGGCTAGTAATATCCTTGTGGAATATTTGTCTTCACTCTTCACACATTTGATTCAGATATAGTATCCTTTAAAGAAAAATTCTTATGGGTCATTGTGAAAGACGTACTGTTATTTCTTGATGATAATGCATGCTTGCATTTTTATTTTACCTAACAGCTTTCTAAAATTTGTTGTCTTCATAGGAGAGCCATTCTAAAATATGAAGTGATAAGTATGTACATATGGATCTTTTGTATTTGTTCAATGCATAATATATGTGATCATTCTGGAATCAACTGATTGAAGGTGCGAGGGATGTTGTTTGTCAGAGACGTCCGTAAGCAGTTATCCCAGATAATGCAGAAAATATCAAAGGGTTAGTATTCCACAATCTTGAGGAATTTACCTTTATAAAGTGAATAATAATATACTTTTAGATGCTGTGATAATGTCACTACACTAGTAAAAACGAACCAGCATTTTGATTTTGACACATTCATATCCTCTTTAATCTTTTTATTCATTAGTTTTAATTGCTCTTTTCCTTTTGCCTTCCCTTCATCCTTATTGCGTTGATATGAGCTTGTTTGTGATTTGTATAGGATTAATGGGGTCAAAACTCTTTAAGTTTGGGGAAAACTATTGGTTTCCACTATATATCTATCATGTTATGTATGTTGTTTCCTCCCCACTTTACATATTTTTTCAATCTCGCAATAGGACCACTGGATGTAAGGGCAAATGGGAAAAGAGAAGAGTTCAGGCAGGATTATCGAAATTTGAGGAAGGCTTTATGTATGGGCTATGCGAATCAGCTGGCTGAAAGAAAGATGCATCACAATGGTTATCGAACTTTGGGTTTCCAAGCTCAAGTAGTCCAGGTAATATAAGTTTCTAGTCACTATTGCATATCACCATTACTTTTAGCAGCTCTTTTGATTCATGTTGTGTTAATATAATATCTCCTTTAAATTTGTTCCTTATATTCATACACTTTTACTGTGAAGTCCATATCTAAGGGTGATGGAACTTACAGAAATGTCCCAATGAAAAAAAAGTCTATGTACTGTGAATTTGTGGAAGTTCAGAACTAGTGACTAGTGTTTGTGAATTTCAACCGAATCCTTGGTTTGTAGATACATTAATTTTCTGAATCTTCTGTACTAGGTGCATCCGTCATCTGTGTTGAGTCTTGATGACCTGGGGAAGTTCCCAGACTATGTTGTGTACCATGAACTAATTGCTACGCCACGGCCGTACATGAGAAATGTATGTGCTGTTGAGATGAGATGGGTTATACCTATTATTAACAAGCTCAAGAGCCTGGATGTGTACAAATTAAGGTAGGTAAACTATCATGGCATTGATGTGTACAGTTTTTTTTCTTTTTCATTTTTGGGGGGAGGGGGGGGCTATGATCATTGATGGCTCTAATTCCTTTATCTGAAGCAGTGGTGGTGTTCATCATGTTGAGGAGGAACCTGAGAAAAAGCTTCCAGATTTTCCCAAGAAGGATGTTGAGGTGGCTAGTACTGCTGATGACCGTGAAAGTAGAATCCAAGCTGCTAGAGAACGATTTCTTGCTCGTAAAGGCAAAAAATGAGCCTGAAAGGATGGAGAGGTTAAATACACTAGAGATGATCTTGGCCTGTCAGGCATTTTATTAGCTGGTATAGTTACCTGAAAGGATGGAAGAGTCTGGATGAGCTGATGCTTGAGTTTTCCACGTTGTCACAACACCAATTTCGTGCTATGATGTTATCTCAGCTTGATCCTCATCAGTTGTCTCTCCCAAACATTACAAGATTTAGCACAAAAACCTAAGATTTGGTCTCATACTGTTCTGATATGTTGGTTGATGAGTGGCTGAATGCATATATACTTTGTGCTCATGCTTTTGGTTTGAAATATACCCAGAAAGAAGAAAGAAAAAGGAAGAGGAGACAGAAAGTAGCAAGTCCCCTTCACAAGTAAATGTTAATTAAACAGTTTAGGGGTTTTGAAATGCAATCGTGGTTACTGTCATCTGATTGTGATAATTACCTTTGAGTGGCACACTTTGCCTGATAGTTAAATTACATTTTTGTTTATATTGAGCCCGTTTAGATGGAGATAATGCCTAGCTGAGATTGCATTGGAAGTTAAACTTAAAACATTATGTAGTTATGTATATGAAACAAGATCAATCTTTCTCTAATAGGGTGTTGATTCTCAACCTGATGATCACTAATTCAAGGTGTTGGGACATCACCTATAATCAATGATTAAAAAAAAATGAAAAAAGGTTTCCAATTTGGGGTCTTTGTCTAAAAAAAGATAGGATTATAATCAGCGTAATCCAGATATTTAATTTCTACTACAATTTTTTAGTTTCATCTATTTGATTAATTTGTATTGATTCTAATGAATCTGAAATAATCAAAAAACAAATCTTATTCTTTGGATTCTAATTTTTTTAGATTTTGGATTCTTTTTACAATCCCGGTATCATATTAAAAAAAGAAAGGGGAAAGACTGAATTGATGTCTTCTAACGATGGCATATTCTTTGCTTTGGTGTATTAAGATTTCAATCTTTGCGTATCTCGTCATGTTTAATCACGTTAGCATGATACATACCGTAGCATATGCAAAAATATTTATGTTTATAAAAAATCTTTCTTGGCCAGTGAGGGGTGACTCAAATGTCGATTAAGTTTAGCAGTACCGCTGTGGGTCAATTGTAAGTAATTTTATACATTAGACCATATTTAAATGGCCATAAAAAGTCATTTAAATTTGATTCATACAATATATGGATGATTGTAAAATGATTTTTATACAGTAGTATATATATATATATATATATATATATATTAATACTAGTACAAATGTTATTGTTGTTTACTATTTTCCAATCGATCAGTGAAGGTCAATTCAAATGGTAATACTGTTAAGTATTTCCATAAACTGGACTGTCATTGAGATTTATGGTGAACTTTTGACTTTAGTGAGATGCTTCTTTTTTCATAAACTTTTATTTCAAATAAAAAAAAAGGAAAAAATCATGTCATTATACTACTATATACGGTTATACACCATGCATTGAAAGTAGCGAAACACACTCACGGGACGATCGACAGAACCGCGTAACACGTAGAAGGAGCCCAGAATGATGATAAGAGAGAAAATTAATTTGTCGATGCAATGTACGTTCCAAAGTTGATAGCTAGCGTACAAAATTATGTATGCAACAGCAATTTCAAGTGGCAGTGTAAGAGAATTGTTATGATACCTTCATGCAAAATGATATTTAATGCGAATTAATTACAAAGCGTTTATCAATTACTAACTTTATAATAATAATTTTAATTTTCAATATAGTTAATAAAAAGCTTCACAAAGTCAGCTTAATAGTTATGCTCATCGTCCCTAACATAGTAAGTAGTAAGGTTTTTTTTTTTTTTTGCTTTTTTATAGAACCACGACTTTCTTTCAATTAAATAAGATTATTATATGCGATAATTATTTTCTGAGTACTTAATACTTTATATTGCTTCATGTTCTAAGCTCAAAGTCACGATTCAAAAATCAATCTTGTATTTAATAAACAATAAGTTTGATCAAGGACAAAAGGAGGCACTCCTCATTCCGATGCTTTCATTTACGATAGTGGGTCCACACACTTGCATGCAGCTTCTATGCAAAGGTGGCAGCTTGTGTAGCTCCTATATTGCAAGGTGGCACTTCGTCTATATAGTTTCTGCTACATGGTTTGTTTTTTCTGGACTCATTGTTGACAAGGGGAAAAACTTTCTGCTATAAGTAAGAACCATGAATCTCATACTCTTTTGACTCTCTTTGTTTCATGAAAGTTTATGATGATGATATAATATAATCACTATACTATCACTCAAATATTCAGGATCTAGCTATCATTCTTTTTCCCCCTATAAAAATTTCCTTTGAGTTTTCAGCTTCTGTTCCTTAGGAGTTTGAAGTTTTGATACTGAAAAATGAAACTGAGTCCAAGAGAGGTGGAGAAACTAGGCCTTCACAATGCTGGCTACCTTGCTCAGAAACGTCTTGCTCGTGGTTTAAGACTCAATTATACTGAAGCTGTGGCACTCATTGCCACGCAGGTACTTGCATTTATATATATATATATTTTTTGGTGATTAATGATTATCCAACTTGCATGCTTTTTTTTTTTTTTATGATTAATGATTATCTTCCTTGCATGCTTTTGTTTTTATATATATAGATTATGGAATTTGCTCGTGATGGTGAAAAGACTGTGGCACAACTAATGTGCATTGGGAAACATCTATTGGGGAGGTATTGTATTTTTGTATATATATATTGTCATTTTTCATCATCTCATTCTCAAACCCCATGACATATATATATATATATATATGCTTTAGATAAGAGTTTCATCGAAGTATATGAATGGACTCCATGTTCTTTGAGTCATTTTGAACTAGAAAAAGCTGAATGAGCCATTTTAAACAGGAGACAAGTTCTTCCAGAGGTTCAACATCTCTTGAATGCTGTTCAGGTATTTGTCTCACTATGGAAATGTAGCTATTATCTACCAATAAAAGCACTCTCACTAATGGCTTTGTAGACATTATCTGAAGTCTCATTATTTCAGTTATTAATGACGATCTTTCTTTTTGCCGCTATAATTCAAACTACATATTTTTTTCTTATAGAAAGTGTTAATATATTTCATCATTATTTAATCTCTGTATTATGGATCTTAAACTTCAAATGGATAAGTGTATCTCCAAATTTGTCATTATTTATCTTAGGACTCTCCTCTCATCCCTCTGATTATCAAATTTTGTAGTCATTATTAATTATTATTACCTGTATTTATATTTGAATATAGGTTGAAGCTACCTTTCCTGATGGGACTAAGCTGGTCACAGTTCATGATCCAATTTCCTGTGAGCATGGAGATCTAGGGCAAGCACTATTTGGTTCTTTTCTTCCAGGTTTGCTTCTATTATCATCTTGAAAATTGATAATTTGTTAGTTGGTATATCTCTCTCTCTCTGATGAGTGTTTCCAGATGTGATCATGCCATGCATGTACTTTGAAGCTTTGCTTAACCAGTTGAATCGAACATGGCTCACAAAACTGCATCTTTTTTATTTATCTTTTACTCTCCTGTATTATTTTTCTGTTTTGGTTTATAATCAACATTTTCATTGTTTATTGGGAAAGGAGGAATTTCTTGTTTTTTTTATTATTTTAATATTGAATTATGAGAGTTTAAAATATCTATGAAGTGTAATTTGAGGCTAAATTTTATGAGAAAAGATTATTGACTAGTCAATGATGGTCAGCCATCTGGTTTTTCTTTTTAAATTAAAATAGCTTGAAACATATAACCAGTCACTGCATTATTCCAAAGAGCTAAATATTCCTCCAATATGCATATGGGTTTGAAAACATTCACTCCTTTAGTGTATAGTTTGTATGGTTTCATGTTGAAATCACATAACACGCATAAAAAACATGAAAAAGTGAAAGCTATATGAAGTTCCTTCGTGTTAACATGAAAATTTGACACGATTTTCCTAAAACTGATGCAAAACCAAACATATTATGGTTATGGATATGCACAAGTACAGGTTTAATTCTGTAAGCACATTAGCATTTCTCTTGATTGGGAGGAAAATGTGTTTGCAGTACCTTCACTTGACAAGTTTGCTGAGAACAAAGAAGATAATAGAATTCCAGGTGAAATAATATATGGAGATGGAAGTCTAGTTCTTAACCCTGGAAAGAATGCAGTGATTCTCAAAGTTGTCAGCAATGGAGACCGGCCAATTCAGGTGTTTGGCTTAACTTGTCTACAAGATTTTTTCCACTGTGTTGTTCCTACCACCTCAACATTTTAAACAATTTTTTTAGTTTTCTTTATGCATTAAAATGTCAAACTGATTTATGCAATTTTAAAAATGCACAAGATTTGCTATTGTTACATGCATGGCTGCAGCTTCTGAATGCAGTGTGATAAGCTGTTTTTCTTAACTTATTGTAACGTATGAAATAATGAAGTGATGTTAACGACTGCTATTCGGTTTGTGCTGGTTTCGTTACGGTTTTTACTGGTTGATTATTTGAGGATTTCAATTGTTTTAAGGGTCCTCTGGAGACTAAAATCTGAGTATGTGCATGCTGTTGGCCTTTTTAAGTTCAAAGTGTTGCAAATGTAGACAATTTTTTTCATCTCTCTTGTGTACTACTGTTTCACAAATCAGAAGCTTGAGTTTCTTTCTTGTCAGACCAAATATTGTTACAATTTTGACACTTGTCAGAATAATAAATTTTAGGAGTTCAAATATCCAAACAAATTGATTTCTTGTTAGGTTTTCCAAGTGAATTGAAGCAAACATTGCCTAATAGTTATGAAAAATTCAGGTTGGTAGCCACTATCATTTTATTGAAGTAAATCCCTACTTGACTTTTGATCGAAGGAAAGCATATGGCATGCGCCTCAATATAGCTGCAGGAACTGCTGTTCGCTTTGAGGTGCAATTCTACATTGCTGCAAGTTTTTTATTTATTTATTTATGACATGTTCAACAGTTGAACAGTTGAACACTTGAACTTATTAATTTAATAGATTCTAAATGATTAACCACATACATATTTACTCTTAAAAAGCCAGGGGATAGTAAAAGCGTTAAGCTTGTAAGAATTGGAGGTAACAAAGTCATTAGAGGAGGTAATGGCATTGCTGATGGTCAAGTTAATGAAACCAATCTTAGAGAAGCAATGGAGGCTGTGTGCAAACGGGGATTTGGACATAAGGAAGAGGAAGATGCAAGGTTTATCATTTGTTACTGAAGTCCTTGTTATATACATTTGCTTACATCTTTAACTATTCCACATTTGAGAATAAATGAAGATTTCTTACCTCAAATTGTAAATTTCCCAGTGAAGGTATTACTGGTGACCCTGACAGTCCATTCACCACAATCATTCCTCGTGAGGAATATGCTAACAAGTACGGTCCAACTACTGGTGACAAAATCCGTCTTGGTGACACTGATTTGTTTGCTAAAATTGAGAAAGATTTTGCTCTCTATGGTGATGAATGTGTTTTTGGAGGTGGGAAAGTTTTAAGAGATGGAATGGGTCAGTCATGTGGGCATCCACCTGCAATCTCCTTGGATACTGTTATAACAAATGCTGTGATAATTGATTATAGTGGAATCATCAAAGCGGATATAGGCATTAAAGATGGTCTCATTGTTTCAATTGGAAAAGCAGGAAATCCAGACATCATGGATGATGTATTTTTTAATATGATCATTGGGGTAAGTTCCCATCCAAAGATCTGAAGCAATTAACTGAATTCATACACCATTATCTTGACACAACTTATTTGCATGTCATCCATATCAAGGCTAATACTGAAGTTATTGCTGGAGAAGGGTTGATTGTAACAGCAGGGGCTATAGATTGTCACGTGCATTATATATGCCCTCAATTAGTAGATGAGGCCATATCAAGCGGTGAGTTTTACAAGTAGAAGCAATTTATACAGAAAGATTTCATTACCGCAGGTATCTTTTAAATATTAACGAATGGTCAAGGAAGTACAGGTTCTTTTACTTTCTCTTATGAATAATAACACACTCCCAATCTTTGGTTAAAGGGAAGAGAAATTCTTGCTTACATTTCTCACCTCATCTCCTTTTCCCCAGGGTAGATATCAGCGTAGGCAGATGAATTTGATGGAGTTTAATGAGTCCTTTTGTACTTTGTATGTAGGCATCACAACATTAGTGGGAGGTGGAACCGGACCGACTGCTGGAACACGTGCCACAACTTGTACACCAGCACCATCTCAGATGAAACTAATGCTGCAATCAACTGATGACCTGCCTCTAAACTTTGGTTTCACTGGCAAAGTGTGTTGCCTTTTTGATATATCTTCTGTTTATGTCTTGTTTTTCTTGTCATATTGCAAAGTTATTTTTCTTGTTCCTTGCTCAATGTTATGTGATGGATTTAAGACCTCTCTTTCTTCAAATAATTCAATTTACTTTCTATTGGTTGCTTTAGGGAAGTAGTTCCAAGCCTGATGAACTACATGACATAATCAAGGCTGGAGCAATGGGACTGAAGCTGCATGAGGACTGGGGAAGTACTCCCGCTGCAATAGACAGTTGCTTGACTGTTGCTGATCAATACGATATCCAGGCACAACATTCTTCATTACATTTTCTTTTGTAATTTTTATCAATATCTGCTGCTAACTTTTATGATTACAGATTAACATACATACCGACACCCTAAATGAAGCTGGATTTGTCGAACATAGCATTGCAGCATTTAAAGGAAGAACTATTCATACTTACCACAGGTATAATGCTAACATCACAATTGTTTTCCCCTTATAAATCTCAGACATGACATGTAAAATTCAATCTATAGGAGTATTAGTGTAAGGAAAGCAGCTAATATATATTTTATAATACAACATTTTTCTACTGTTATTGAATATGATTTCATCTGTGATGTATATAGGTGATAGATTAAAAATTATGTTTTTCCTAAAATAAATTTTCTCACTTCTACAAATGTCCTATGCTTATGGATATTGCTCTCTTTCCTTTGGAAATGATGACTTGGACATGGTTTATACTTTATATTACATATTCACTTCTTGCAATCACAAATAGAAATGGAAAACACAATGCGACTTTTATTTTCTAGTCTAAGTTGTATTTGGCTGATTCTTGATGTTTCTATATTGTTTACTTGAGCAGTGAAGGTGCAGGTGGTGGTCATGCTCCAGATATCATCAAAGTATGTGGTATGAAGAATGTTCTGCCCTCATCAACAAACCCAACACGCCCTTTAACACTCAATACTATAGATGAGCATCTTGACATGTTGGTAAGATATAAATCTGGTAAAGGTAGTAATGATGTGCATTGTGATGACATGTGGTTCTCAATTTAGACTTTCTGTGGCATGCAGATGGTCTGCCATCATCTGAATAGGGAAATTCCAGAAGACTTAGCTTTTGCATGTTCAAGGATAAGAGAAGGAACGATTGCTGCCGAAGATATTTTGCATGATATTGGGGCCATTAGCATCATATCTTCTGATTCTCAGGCTATGGGTCGAGTTGGAGAGGTTTTTATTCAAGCTCGGCCATCTAAATATGATTTTCTTCCTGACTCACCTTTATTATATATGAAAAATGAAAAAATAAATAGGGTGCTTCATACATTTGTCTAACTAAGTGTTGAAATGAAATGGAGTAATTCGCATGTGGCATTTTTCACAATATGTTTTGTTGTAAGATCTGTTACTGTGTCATCTTTATGTTGTTGTCTCCAATACCCCCATGTGTTTTTTTGTAGTACACTAGTACTAGTAACTATTGGTGAAAATCTAGTTTTTTTTCCCTTTTTGAACCCTCAGGCTTTGATAAGTTGCATTATTTCTTCCTTAGGTGATAAGCAGAACTTGGCAAACTGCCAATAAGATGAAGGTACAACGAGGACCACTCCAGCCTGGTGAATCCGACAATGACAACTTCCGGATCAAACGATACATTGCAAAATACACTATAAATCCAGCTATAGCGAATGGTTTTTCACAATATGTTGGTTCGGTGGAGGTATATGTGATTTTTAAATGTTGAATGCATGCTCAATATATGCATTAATTTTCTAGGAAAAGAAAAAAAAAACCTGAGATTTCCTTTTGATTAAATGACTTGTTATATACAATGTGTTTACCATTTAACTGATTAAAGTATAAGGTCACTGTTTCATAATTTATTTTTTTTGTCAAAAAAGAATGTTACACTTTGGCACTTTGCCATAGCCTATGGCAATCTCATTCAAAATGAGAGGAGTGAAACAGAAATGCAGAAATTACTAGTGGTATTTCCCGTGAAAAAGCAAGGTTGAAAATGTCATCAATACTTCCTGACCTATGTTGGCCATTGGCCTCTTGTTTACCTCAGGAAAGAAGCATGCACATGTTAGTTGGTACTTGGTAGGAATTTAGTGGATTAGATAAAGTCAAGACCTTTTATCTACATTTTTTGATAAAGTTGTTTAAGCAGTTCTTATTGAACATTTGAACTTGAACTTTCAGTTTTTTTTTTTTTTTTTGAAAAGTTCAGATTGAGAAAAATGAATAGTTATGCATCTAAGCCACTATACAAGTAGGTCTTCTCTTCTCTCATAATTTAACTTCAAACTTAACATATCAGAGGACAGCTATAAATCTGACTCTAAACCTTGTAATTTTAGCATTATCATCCAGATCGCTGCATTTATGTGCCTAACTTTGCAGGTGGGAAAGTTAGCTGATCTTGTGATGTGGAAGCCATCTTTTTTTGGGGCAAAACCAGAAATGGTGATCAAAGGTGGGGTGGTTGCATGGGCTGATATGGGTGACCCAAATGCAAGCATCCCCACTCCTGAACCGGTAAAGTTTTTGTGTCTAACTAGTTTGGCTTGAGTTTTTAAGTAGAGTGCCTCTTGCATAGTCTTTTTTGGTATTTAGATTCCTTAATGTTGTTCTATATTTCCTGATTTGACCATAAAAGAATTAAATTGCTTCTACTAATGGAGTCTATTTTAGTTTTCTTAAGGGCACACACACCTCACCTCACATCGGCTAATGCATTTAGGAAAATGAAATCGCTGCCAAACTTCCAATCTAAGATTCGAACACCAAGCTAGCGTCTCGAGTAAACCCCTGACTGAAAATTAAAATTATATAAGATTTGCTTAATGGTGACAATGATCAAACATATTACACTAATGATGATAAACTTTTTATTACTTGCTTCATTAGCATTCAGAATCAATTTCATGCACCATTGCACAAGTTCTAATGAAAAATTTGTGGTTGAGACTAATTTGGACACACACCTCAATGAGATTAGAAAATCTGTATTACTAAAATACAAAACAGACAGACAGACAATTAGTGTGTGTTTGGATTGACGTTTCACATGCTCCAAACATCCATTCACACTTTCTAATGCACAAATCCAAAAGCTACAATACTGAAGGTTTGAGAAAAATGTCCGCTACGTTCAATGGGACATTTTTGCAAACATGCTCTTAGTTGTTGGGCAATTAGCATTTTGATGAAACTGCTTCCACTAAACTTTCTAAACACAATATTGTAGGTGAAGATGAGGCCTATGTTTGGAACACTAGGCAAGGCTGGTGGTGCTTTATCCATAGCTTTTGTGAGCAAGGCATGGAACCCTCTATCCCTCATACTTACATAAACAATTTAGTACTAAAATTACAAACTTACATTGTTGTTGTTGTTTCACAAACAGGCAGCTGTAGACCAGAGAGTACATGCTCTATACGGACTGAACAAGAGGGTGGAAGCAGTAGGCAATGTGAGGAAGCTCACTAAACTAGACATGAAACTTAATGACTCTCTTCCACAAATCACTGTCGACCCAGATAACTACACTGTTACAGCAGATGGCGAGGTTCTCACCAGTTTTGCAACCACCTTTGTTCCCCTTTCTCGAAATTACTTCCTCTTTTAAGTACTAGCTCCCATAAATAAAGCTTAAAAATTATCTCTCTTCTAAGGTTTTAATGTGTAGCACTACCCTTATAAATTTTTTAGTTCCCCTGCTCTTGTTCTTATGAATTCAGATGCAATAAAACCAAGTGTGTTGGTTTGGTATCTGTTATGTTTTTTTGTTCTTTTTAAGGCATCAATTCTGCTCTGGTGAAGATGCACAAGATAGAATTAAATCATTAGATGAATCCCTGTTTAAAGAATAAGAAGAAACTTGGTGAAAAAGTAGAACAAAGCTTTAAGGAGAGACAAGATATGACACCCTCTATTCCAACATACATTAACAAGAGGAGTTCATGTGAGTAAAAGGATCATATTCTCTTTAATATTATAAAATAAAACTTATTAAAAACATATCAAATAAGAATAAGGTCGGCAAAGTTTACAAAAGAAATTTTGTTAAATATAAAATAAAAATTAATTTCCAATGTTACATTAAAGCATTGTGTTTCAACGTCCTCTAATACGAAATTCTTTAAAGTCATAAGGTTTGAGATGATTCAAATATAAATAATATATAGAGTGTGAGTTATCACATTTCTAAAAAAATACAAATAAATCAAAATAAATTATAAAAATATTTATAAGATAACTTAACTTAATACAATTCATGTCACTACTTTAAAACTTGATAGCATACGGGAAGTGATTTTCTCAGATAATATCATAGCAGGGACGCAAATTACTCCCTTGTCCAGGAATGAGCCTGATAGCATTAAGGGAATCAGACTCTACCCTTATTTTCCGAAAACCTCTGGACCACGCCAATTTAAAGCCGAAAAGGATAGCCATAAGCTCTGCCTTCAAAACTGAAGCAGATCCTATGTAAGCTCCAAAACCACACAAGTAAGCCCCCATATGATCACGTATAACACCACTACAAGCAGCATTAGTCACGGCTCCGTCACAATTGAGCACAACTTCACCTTGTTGAGGAAAGGACCTGGATATACTCCCTTTACTTGCAATCTTCTGTTCACCCGAATGAAGAGGCGCAGAGACCTCTCTACCTTTACAGCAAGCATTGGACAAATTAAGAGATTTATGAATAACTTCCATAGGAGTCCACACTTCATTTTGGAAAGCCATAGAATTTCGTCTCCACCAAATGAAGCTTAAAATCACATCGAACAATGAACTCCAAGCACACCATGAACCCCATAATCTCTGGACAAATTTGTCAAAAGCCACAAGTGCCAATTATTGCACGAATAGAAGTCCGATCCATCATTCATACGGATGAAAAATTGCCAAACAAGCACAACTCCATGGCAATCTCTGAAAACATGAACTAAGGTCTCTTCAATATTCTTGCAAGCAGCACAATGACGGAAAATAATTTTACATGAGGGCTGATCTGGGATCTGATCCGTGTTACTGACTTTTACATAAGCTGATTTCATAGAAAATCTTCCATCACCTGATCCATTCCAAGCCATAGTATAATTGCTGAATTTCAGGTTCGGGGGCATCAATGCATCATAGATAAGATTTTAGACACAATATGAGCAGGGAGAGAATTCCTGAAATCATCCACCTTCCAACTCCTATTCATATCATCATACTCGTCCAAAGTCCTATTCGACTCAGTTTCAGAAATAGAGTTTGCCATTACACTCGTCAAGGCACAACCGATTTCACCCTAAAATAATGTGATATTAATATGCTAAGAATCATAATTTCTAAAACTTAACAATATAGAGATTCAAATATGTGATAGCTTTTTTTTCTTGGAAACTAAAATTGTATTATCCAAAAGACTTAAATATATTTTTTTATTCTCATAATATATCTATATAGTCTTTACAAAATTATTTTTGGAAAGAAAGGAGACAGGGTAAGAAAATAAAATAATTGAATCATTTCTCACGTCACCGCTTTGATAACTGCTTAAGAAATCAGCAATCGAAAATGCTCGCCCACTCCGCCAACCCACCCCCATTCTTCTGATTCTCCCGGTGGAGACCTTTCCTTTCATTCATCCAACGGCTCAGCATTTCCCCCAATGCCACGCGTCATGAGGCGACGCAGATTGCATTTGATCTCACGATTCCGCGCCACACCGTGCGCACCTGGGTTCGCGATGCGATTCGTGAATTTAAGAGAGTCCTATTAGTCTCGTAAGTAATTTGATTTGGATAGATTCGCAAAAGAACAAAGATGACCAATCTGCAAATACAAACAGAGGAACCCCCTCTGAGTCAAACACCGCTTCTAATTTCAATTCAGCAGCAACTAGAGAACGAGAATGAGGGAAATCATCATCATAATAATAACTATAATGAGAATAAGAAGGACCAAGACGTTCAAGTTGACGGAGAGATTGTGGAGGAGAGCCTGGTGCGGTTGGAGCGCTTTCTTACGCTGTTAGGGTTCAACCAGGACTCGCCGTTGAGCTTGGTGGTTTCGTGGAGCGTGTTCGCGGCGGTGGGAGTTGTGACGCCGCTGGTCGCGCTTTCCATGTGCGAGTGTCCGGAGTGCGACAGGTACGAGATTCAAAGCTTCGAGATGGCGATCGTGGCGTTTCAGGCGAGCCTAGCCGCCGTCTCCTTGCTCTGCCTCTCCCACAACCTTCGCAAGTACGGTCTCCGCCGGTTCCTCTTCGTTGACCGCTACTCCGGGAAGTTGCATTGCTTTCACCGCGACTACGTCGCTCAGATTTCGGTCTGTTTCCTTTTCTCTTTCGCTAGCTCCAATGTTCAATCCTCTGTTTATGATCTGCATGCATGCTAGCTTAATTACTTTACTTGACACGAATTATTGGTGAAAAACGTTTTTTTGTTTTTTTTACTGTATTTGGTGTAGTTAGGGTTGTTGCTCGAAACCAGAATTTGTCGCTGCTTCTTCTACTAGTATTATTATTAGACACTCGCCTTATTTGAAAACTTTTTCAATATGTCAGGAGTCAAATCATGGACGATTATTGTGTAACCTTTCAGTTCTTCCTTATTCTTTTATGAACATGTTATTATTCTCTTAGCTTTGAAATGAAAAGTTAACTATTCCCCATAAAGGGGATCTTAAATACTTTTTTTTAATAAATAATGTACAAAATCTAGATATAGTTCCTTGGATGTTTTTGCTGATGCCTTCCAATCAAAATTAGAGTTTCCCTCTGCGCAATAAAGGTTTCCATTAAATGTCAACATAGCTGAAGTGAAACTCCAATTTTGATTGGAGAACAGTAGCAAAATTGGATGTTTTTGCTGATGCTTTCCAATCAAAATTAGAGTTTCCCTCTGCGCAATAAAGTTTTCCATTAAATGTCAGCATAGCTGAAGTGAAACTCCAATTTTGAATGGAGAACAGTAGCAAAAGTGCCTCAGTGTATTTAAGTTTCTTCATTAACAATACATGCATGATAGTGTAATCCGATCATAAACTGCCTTGTAAGGTTAGTTTGTTACCTTTTATAAGAGCTACCTTTCCAAGTCATACCAATATGATTTCTGATTAATTCAAAGTACATTTTTTTATTACCTATTAAACTCCTCTTTTTTCTTTTTTATTGTCACTAGGGATCTATGCGCATGCTTTTTCTGTGGGTGTTGCCGTGTTTCATTCTGAAGACAGTGCGAGAAATCATTCGCATTTTCTATGTACAACATGGGTCCTGGTGGCTCTCGCTTGCTATTTTATCAGCTTTGATTATATCTTGGACTTATATGAGTACAATCTCTCTGTCAGCCTGCATTTTGTTTCACTTGGTCTGTAGTTTGCAAGTGATCCATTTTGATGATTATGGGAAGCTCTTGCAAAGGGAAAGTGATGTTTTAGTTTTTATGGAGGAGCACATTCGGTTGCGCTATCATCTCTCCAAGATAAGTCATAGGTTCAGAATCTATCTTCTTCTAGAGTTCTTGGTCGTCACAGCAAGCCAGGTTGTGACTCTTTTGCAGGTCACTGGATATGGTCAAATGCTTACCTTCATTAATGGTGGAGATTTTGCTGTAAGTCCAACTCTTTATGTTCAAAGTATTTATGCATTTAGATTGAAAGAACTAATTCCTTTCATTTCACCATTTCTTTTTGTACTGTTGTTTCTTTCAGGTATCCACACTAGTTCAGGTGGTGGGCATCATTATTTGTCTGCATGCTGCGACAAGAATTTCTCATAGAGCTCAAAACATTGTTTCCCTTGCGAGCAGGTGGCATGCAATGCTAACATGCACATCTTCTGATGCACCCTCTCAATTGAGAAGCTCTGCTAGTGCAGGGAGCTTGGAGGCTGCAAACCATTTAAATGCAATACAAGTAGACTATTCTGAAAGTGATCTAGAGTCAATGGATTATGCTGGAATGTTTACAAATACCCAATGGACTTCCAATGTGTCTTCACATCACAAGAGACAAGCTTTTGGTATGTAAATCAACCACCGTCTGTAAACTGATGAATTTTACAAGTTTTTCTAATTCATGATAAAAGTAAAATGTTTATAGAAACATCATATATGCTTCATCAGTGCTATTCTTATAACTTCATCTTGCATGAGAACCTACAATAATCTGATAATGTTACATGAAATGGTGTAAATGGTATAGGTATGTTGCAAGACCAAATTGAGATAAAATAATACCTAAAGACATATTAGTAAAATTACAACTTGGAAAGATCCAAGGAAGCATGTATGTCAGAGAGTAGTTTTCTGGATTCACTAATTTTTATTTATTTTTTGGTGAATTCTGGATTCATTAATTTGTGATTACTATATTGTAAAATCTGTTGAACATTCAAGACACATTGAAAAGATTTAGTCTGATTGATATTCATTTGCACTATTAATCTCTCATGTTCATGGACCAAAAATAGCTTCATATGGCTGCTTCATTTTAATACAGCTGGCTATGCAAGCTTTTATATATGATACTATCTTATTAGATTAGCAAATTAGCTTCTCAGAACCATCTTCTTTATGTAATGTAATGTGCAATAAACATGTCAACTCTCTAGAAAATACTGAATGCCTAAAGTTTCATTTTACATGATTACTAGGTCATTCTATTGTTCTCATAATAATTACTATGTAAATCACTATTTTTATCAAATATTTTGCAAATGTGAATTTTCTCATTTTGTCTATTTTGTGAGATGAGTGTACTGATTTTCCTTGTTCATATGTATAGCTTTATTTACTATCAGTATGTTGGCAATCATGCTAAATTACACAAGACTTTCAGCATAACTGCTTTGAAATGTATTTTTAAGTTGAGAAATCTTGTTCCTTCTGGTTTCAACACTTGAATGCAGGCTGTTAGCTTGTTTTATGTCTAGCAGGAGGATCTCATGCTTGTTGATTCTTTTAAATATGCAGTGATGTATTTGCAGACGAATCCAGGAGGAATCACTATATTTGGATGGACAGTTGACCGGTCTCTGGTCAACACCATATTTTTCCTTGAATTAAGTCTGGTTACCTTTGTTCTCGGTCAGACCCTAATCTAAGGATAAAATTTGCAAAATGACATAAAAAAAAAAACCCTTTGGCTTTAGGTCTTCCTGGTTACCACCATCAATTTGATTGAAAGTCCTCCGCATGCCGAGCCAGAATGTCGCATGCACACAGTAGCCATGCAGAGAAGTAGAGAAACAGTGTGTATTGTCCACCCAGGGACTGGACCAGGCACACTACTGTTAAATGCGAGGCCTCTTCCTCAATCCCCAGCAACACAGATGTCTCCAAAATTCTATTCGTCATTCTCATTCCTCAGTCAGCATACTTATCTCCGTGGATCTTGTGACTTCTAATTTGCACAATATGCAATCAAACAACATACCTTAAACTAATACCACCTTAAAAGATACTTGGGAGTTTTCTGCCTACTAGGGCTCCTCGAAGCAGTCGTTCTCAAATTGTTTCAATTCATAACCTAAGGTTTGCATCATCTCATTTGTAATCGAAGGATCATAGCTATAGTCATGTCTCCCCCTGCGTTGAAGATTCCAGCCTCTGGACATTTGTGACCTTTATAAGAGCGTTCGCATGTTGAACTCGTATGTGTTTTGCTTTGGAGTAGTTGGAAGCAAGAAAGGGTGTTGGGCACTAGGAAGGACATAAAGGTTTAAATTTTCAACTAGGAATATGGAGAGAACCTAAGGACCAATCGTGTTGGGTGTGCAAGTGCCGGTGGATAGTCATATTACCGAGTAATGTTGCTTGCAAATTCTGATCTAGTTAGATTACAGTGATTGTTTTTATTATTATTATTTGAGATATGCCTAAGGCTGATTTCAATTGTATAATAGACAATAATAGAGTTGCGTATTTCGAATGACAAGTTTATAATTATTGGTTGGTCGTGCACCAACCCTCTTTTATTTTCTTCACGAAATTTATAAATTTCTTTTTAAACAAAACAAAGTTCAATAATTTTTTTTTATTTAGTAATCTTTAATCAATTGCAAATTGATATTTTCTGTTTTTTACTTATACGTTGATGCATTTGCCCGGAAATCAATTGGGGTAAGGTTATTTTAGTTTAACTAGTAGTTTTGTATTTTAGTCCTTGATATTAATGTGTTAAACATTTGAAACAAAAATTTTATCTTTAATATGTATGTGTTTAATACTCGTAATGAAAATTTTGAGTCAGTGTTCTTGGGTGGCTTGAGTAAGATTACTTCACATGGAATATACCAGTAGTCTAAAAAAAATTGGATCTTTATCTCAGATAAACATTCATGCTTTATTTTGAAATTATTTGATAAATAAAGAAGCTTAATAAAAATCTTAGCCTAATGGTTATAGTACAATAAAACATTCAATAACTTACTGTAGGTCTTATCATTACTTAATGAGTGGTCCACTAGCATACTTTTTTATTCATAATAAAGTATGATTATAAAATAAATAAAACTCATTAAATAAGTAGGACTTTTAAAATCAAGATTTTAAATAAATTTTAAAGAGTACAGCTTATTACAAAAAGTATTTGAGTGTATTATTAATATATTTCTTTTTCTTTATCCTTATCCTTGTTTGTTTTGGGAGTGTTAATAAGATATTCCGAAATCAAATCGTTGCACAAAACTCGCAAGTGTAATTTACTAAGATTCAATTTGAGTAGATATGCAAACGAATATAAATTTACTAATTTAATCTATTTTACGTAATTTTAAAGTTCCAATAAAAAAATATTTTTACACTATTTAAATTTGGACATCGCGTTGTCTAATGTGTGGAAAAATAGAACTTACTCCCTCTGATTTTAAATATATGTAAAAATATTTACACTAATTAAAAATTTAATTTTTAAATATAAGCAAAAGTAAAAATATTTAAAAAAATTTCGTACCCCATTGACCAGAGGCTCTTCGCTATGCTGTACGCAGCCTTACCCTTGCATATGCAAAGAGGCTGTTTCCGGATTCGAACCCATAACCAACAAGTCACCAAGGCACAACTTTACCGCTGCACCAGGACTCGCCCTCAAAAGTAAAAATATTTAGACTTATTAAAAAATTAATTAACATCTAATTATATAAACTCCTATTGATAGTCTCATTAAATCAAGTAAAATCAAATTATAACTACAACCAATAACAAAGACATTTTTATTTTTCTTTTATTCAAAACTGGAAGGAGTATGCTTCGAGTAAAACACAAGGAAATAACAATTTATAACTAGTAAGGTCACATCCTCATCTCAGCTCAAAGTTAACGTTAACGAATTATTTCAACTGGATCCAGTGTTTAATAGTATTTTTTAAGAGTCGCATCACATGGAAGTGTTGATCAGGATGACTTGACTTCCCTAATTTCAAGCTAGATATAGATAAACCCGTATAACCCACCTATTAAAACAGCTAACAGGCACGCTATAATTAAATATTAATATATTATAATTCAGTGCAAAATTTTCCATTGTGCACTTTCACATGATTCAGGACATAATACTGGGTCTCAATAAATCTAACCCAAGCAATCTTAGACTTCCATTAGAGTATACACCCACTACGGCAATCACTGTCAATCATCATCGCCATCTTCCCCCTAACACTTCATAAAAAAAAAAAACTAAATATCACTTTCAAAATGAATCAATCAAATATATACGTTGTATTTACTATATATAATAACCCTACTATTTATTTCATTTGCAATGCTCAACTACCCACTTGAGTCCAAAATTATTTCATGCTTTCTACTTTTGTCGTGCACAATGGTTTGGTTGATGTCGCCTCACAAAGACATGAGATAAAATGTTAATAGAAAAATATAGAACTGAAAAAAAAAGTGTAATAAGTAGCCTCTGCAAGCCTCATGTATGTTGCTTCAATCTTTAAATTCAAGGCTTTCCCATCCTCCCTTATGCACCAAAATTTAGGTATGGTGTGTCTTCTCGGATCTTGGAGTCAGTAATTTAAAATCTAGGGTTTTACCATCCTCCCATCATAAGCATGTAAACCTTGTCTTTCTCTATGTTTCAACCAATTTCAATCATCAAAATTCTAGAAAAATAGTTAACTAGTCCATTTTAGCCTCCCACCATCCTTCAAAATAGTTAACTAGTCTCCATTTACCAAAAGATGCTATCTCATACAACACAATCACATTGCTACAACTTCACAAGTAAACATGATATGGACATTCTCACGTAAAACACTGGCAACCTGTGAAATAGAAGTACAACCCCACCAACCCGCACTTAAACTTGGCAGACCTAATATATTTCTCGTTAAAACCTGCCTATTGAAAGAGGGGGGAGAGAATACAGCTTATGCTTACTGCATCATCGCCCATCCAGTGAATGATATGCTTAATGAGAAGTGGATGCTTTACACCTCTTAGCAACCCCATCTCCCAGCTGTACCAATTAATAGAATTATCAATTATATTATGAGCATTATAAAAACGCATCAGTTATTGCAGAAATCATGAAAGCAAAACAAGTGGATCCCATCTTAAATTAAATAAAAAAACCCTCACCCACAATGTCAATGGTCAAAAAGTAAAGGATGTTCTATCATGGTGTGTAAACAGGGGGAAGGGGGGCTGCAGAAACAGTTGACTACTTGACTCCTTTAATGGGTAAAAGGATAATTGGAATATTCAGAAAGGAATCACAGGTAACCATGAAAACAACCAACATTTAATTTCCAATTAAGATTTAAGATCTAGTTCTGGCCTCCAGATTCAACAGCAAAACACCTCATAGTCATATTTTAAAACTAGCAAAGGAATAATCGCCACAATATTAGACAACAGGACAATTTTCCGGTGACAAAATTCATCATTTCAAACTGCTACAATGTAGCCAGTGAGTCAACAAACTCAAATAGTCATTTGGAGCAGGGTGCAAATTGTGTACAGGCAACATAGTATTTAGTGGTAACTTGTATAAAGTGAACATAGATTTTAGCACAGGAAAAGCCTCAAATTTACTGAAACTGACATAAATAGCAAGTTAGGTTAGAGCCAAAAAGAATCGTTAATGCACATTATACAGACCCTGGTCAATTTTCTTCCAACTAGTTAAGGGATAATTTCATAATTATTACCCATAGGGGGGGAGATAAGTTTCTAAACACAGATTAGTAATGCTGTGTTTGGTTGACGGGGTGAGTAGAGAAATAGAGAGAAAGTGAGTGGGGCCCATGAGGGTCCCACACCTCCTACAATCAACTTCAATTCAAAAAATTTATCTTCTATTTCTATCATCTCTAGTTCCATCCTCTAACCAAACACAAGCATAATTGCTCCAAAAGATGCTTTAATCAAAACACTTTACCATAAATTTAACAGAGCATCCAAGCAATCAATGATAATTCAATGTCATAATCCATCACATCCTATTTTAAGAAAAAAAAAATGGGTGAGGGTGCCTATATCACCATGATATATAATAAATAAGAAATTATTAAAACATAGTAAAAGTCAATAATTCAGATCTTAAAATCCTATAAGGATAAAACAAAGGGAAAAACACATAAAAAACCAGGTTTTGCATTGTACCTCTAGAGAGACTGAAGGAACAACTAATTGAAGTTCTATACTTTACGATATACCAGTAACCTCCTCAACCTGCTTGCTTTGATATTTGATACTGCAGTGACATTTGCATACAAATATCATAAAAAAATTCTTGTACTTGTCAAAACTTTAATCTTCAGACGATGAATACATATGACAAAATGATAAGCTTTGCTAACTTTTGACTTCTTGCATTAAAGAATTTTATACTCTTAGTGAACGAACACCGGGGGGATGAAAAGCTCAAAATTAGTTGTATGTTTCCTTGTCATGGGAAAGAGGGATGAAAAATAAACATTGTTAAAAGAGGTTTAAAACAGGGTTAAAGTACAATAATAAGAACCCAGGAAAAAAAAGTGAAGTTGGAAATTTAAGGAATATCAGTTTGGCCTCGCCTCAGTACAATTGGTAAGAAAAAAAATAGTCATTAATACAAGACAGCACCTGTTCAAACCAAGAAGAGCACAAAAATGTTTTCGAACACAGCTGTTATACATCATTATTAGGGAATAATTTTCTAACCAGCAGATATGATGGGAAAAAGAAAGACCCATTTTTCACATCTATTGAGGCTTAGTGTTCACAATCTAAATGTAAATAAAAATACAATAGCTCATAAACAAAGCTAATACAATATATATCATTGCCTAACGTTAACCACAGAAACCCATGAAATTCTTGGCAATTCACTTCACTTAGATACAACAATCTGAAGCATTCACCAATGACAGAAAATGAATTCTTGTATATAATAAATCCATTATTTCTGATCCAATAAAAATATAGAATGTCATTTCATTTAAGAGTCGGTCATTGTGCTCAGAGAGGAAGAGGTTGCACCACTTAGAATCAAAAAGTGATGATTCACATCCACAATGAAACAATGCATGGTAAATCATGTCATTCACAAAATTAAATCCAGGAGAATGCTTCAAATGCAATTGCTGACTTATATAATAGACCAATAATTTGAGCAAGTAGCAATCTTGTGATGAACAAATACACAACAAAAGTATTTTAAACCCTCCATCACCTCCAACCTCCCCCCCCCCCCAAAAAAAAAAAAAAGAAACAAAACTAAAACACTGAAAATCAGTTGTGCTAGTAGGATAAATTCAGATTCTAGACATTGTTGCTGTCACAGATAATACATATCCTCATTCCTTAGTATCAAAGGAATGCATTACCTTTCAATGCATAATGTCACTCAATTTCTTTGGTAAGATGCGCAGAAGGTCCTCTTCCACTTCACACCAACCGTCTCTTGCAAGCACAAGGTGAATATTAAAAAAGAAAGAAAATAGCTGCTAGAAAATCCATAGTGCTTTAATACTCAAAACCAGATAAAATGTGTTTATACAATATGCCAATGGATATGTTACAAAGTTTCAGCTGACACTGACAATTCCTAAGCCAATAATGCCACACCTTGAGCAGCAAGCCTTGCCCCAGATGCATTTCTATATAATGATCAAGCATCAAGAATGTTAACCTGAAATAATCTGGTTCCCAGGAGGTAAAAGAATACATCTCCACCAAACCAACAAGTTCCTGCTAAAAAACAGCACGAGTGATCGTCTAACAAACAATGCTTCCAACTTCCATTCAGTGCATACCCTCACCTCATACACTAAACCCAGCAGAGTGTGTTAGAATGATTATTGAGAGTTGAGACAGCTTTAGTAAGCACCATTCTTAGCCAAAAATTCCACCAGTCCCTGTTTCACCCTGCTGCAACTCCTTCCGGCGCTGCTCCTCTAAAGGATCCGGACTCTTGTATATTCTCCGCACACGCCTATTTATATGATGATTGATGAAATTATGACAACTTGTCAAAAATAAATGTTATATAGGGTCAACAAATATTTACACAACTTCCCTCTTTTATCTAGACAAGAGAATTACAAAAAGTTTTTCTTTAATAAAATTGCTCCAGCATTTCCTATTAGGTCAAAATACCTGTCCTGAGCATGTTGAGCAGGAAATGTAGGCATGAATTCTTTACTTTTGGGGAGAGGAACTTCACGAAACCACTCATGATTTAGAGCAGCTTCGGCAGTGATCCGCTGCATAAAATAGTAGGTCTTATATTAATATTCAGAAAAATATTTATTTACCAAATTAATTCATGTAGCTCATGTAGCCTTTACCTTCTCAGGGTCATAAGTTAGAAGCTTGTTCAACAAATCAAATCCAGAATCAGAAAGAACAGGAGATCCAGTGAATGATGTGGCAGGAAACTTTTTACGCAGGAGGTTGTACCTGAAAGGAACATTCCGTTGTTAATACAAAATAGAAAATTTGTTCAACAGTACAAGTCACCAAGTGAGGCCAGATAGTCAGACCAGAACCACCCAAAGTTGGAAAAGCCTGGGAAAACAGTGGCAAAACATAAGCACAATATAATCAAACAGTAACTTTTTAAATAAAGGAAATCGTAAGCACTTACTGGTGTTTGACAAAATTGACCTTGACTCCAGGTAATTTGGAGAACCCAGGCCAAATTGTTTCATTTGGTGTGCCAAGAATCCGGAAAATCTACAAGTAGAATAACAGGTCAATAGTGTAAAACAACCACCAAGTGGTTAAGCAAAAGACACCAAAGGGTTAAAAGGAAAGAGAAATATGAAGCAAGAATGTACCAAACATTACACATACCTTGTCAAGTTGATCAAACTCTGTTTTCCCATTAAATAGTGGCTCCTTAGACAATAGCTCAGCCATTATACAACCTAAAGACCACATGTCAATGGCTGTTGAATACTGTTTTGCCCCCAGAAGAAGTTCAGGTGCCCTGAAACATATAGACAGCCATTAGGTAAATGATCACATCACTGCAAGAGAATTTAGTCAAAGACATTATGATAAACAGGTAAAATGAAGGCAAGTAGAACAAATGAAACACCATAGTGAGATGACAGACTAACAAGTATGCTCATATGTAAAAGCATTGATGCTGCATAAAAAGGATGGATAAGTACGTACATGTGAACCTAAAGTAACAACTAATTAGCAATAAGGCTACTTTATTATTATTGCAGAATAGCTTCAAACAAATTTTAGTTTTATTACAAACATTGAACAAGGCTATATAACTACATGGTTTCAAAATTCATTAGAAAACCTTTAACTATACTTAAAAATGTAATACACATACAGAGAAAGATCGTGAGAAACAAATAGCATATAGAAGCAAATTAGCACTCACCTGTACCAAAGAGTAACCACCAGATGCGTATATGGCTTTAAAGGACTCCCATACTGACGAGCCAAGCCAAAATCACAAATTTTTAGATCACCCCTATTATTTAGAAGCAGGTTTGAAGTCTTTAAATCCCTATGAAGCACCCAGTTGTCATGAAGATACTTCACACCTTCTAAAAGCTGGATCATCAAGCACTTCACTTCACTCTGGCTAAAAGGTTGCTTCATTGCCTCCATTAGTCCTTTAAGGTCATGTTCCATATATTCCATGACCATGAAAATACTATCAAGGCTACTTCCTACCACTACTTCTTTAACATCAACTATGGATGGGTGGTGAAAAGAAAGAAGAATGTTTATTTCCCTAAGAGAAGTCAGTGGGAAGCCTTCTTTTTCCTTCTCCATCTTGACCTTCTTTAATGCTACAATTTCTCCAGTCTTTTTATCCCTAGCCCTATATACAACACCGTATGTTCCTTCATCTATCTTGTTAAGTCTCTCAAACTCATCAACACTTCTACAACCCTGAAGCATGTTGACAGCTCTTTGAGGTTGAGCAGGAGGTTCTGGAGTCTCCTGGCCATCATCTTCATCTTCAGAATCCGTGTCTGAGTGACTGACACTGGTTTCACTTTCCCCACCTTGAGCATCAATCTCCATGTAGTCATCCTTCTCTGACTCAATACCAGGAAAATCATCACCACTGGAAGTTCTCCCACGGACACCTCTTTCTTCAGATTCAGATGATCTGGCCCTAGCTCTTTCAATACCTTCTACCTTAGATTCCTCAGGGCTTAATAGCTTGTTCCTTAGTCTACCATCCAATAACTCAGGAGACACCCTCCTCCTTCGTTTGGGCATTTCCTCATCATTGAGGATCTCACCCTCATCAACAGGAGAGTTATCTCCAGCTGCCCATCTTGAAGACGATATATTGCGAGTTGGAATATAATCTTCACCTTCTGGATGTTCAGCTTCCTGATCATTATCCCACCTCCCTTTCGGGGGCAATGAATGCAAACCTGAAGGAGAGGGCAAGGTAACCTTAGATGCTGCATTCAACTGAAGTTCCTCAGTTTCCCTGTTCTTGACAAGATGTATTTCAACTCCACCATTTGGAACATTCGGCGACTGCAACTGACAGAAAACCTTTGGCAACGGAGGTGGAGGAGGAAGCGCCCCCTTCACCGCAGAAGTGGAACCCCTGACTCTGGATGACTCGTTGACTTCCTTGTCATCCTGATCCCATACTATGGGTGAAAACTTCCTTTTCCTCTCCGGCGCAGGCGGAGACTGAGTCCTGGTTTCTTCCAACATGGCAACCTCGGTGTCTTTCGCACCCGGTTCTGATTCAGTAGCATCATCAGAACCACTCTCACTGGAAAGCTCACCAGGCTCTCTATCAACTGACTTGACAGAGAAACCACATTGGCGAGGACCAAGGCCACTGCTGCCAGAGTCACTCCTACTCGAAGAGGATCGATAACCACCACCATTAACATCTTCCCTCTCCTTAATATCCTTCTGCCTCACCCTAACCCTATCCCTTGATCCACCCCTCACAACATCACCGCCACCATTGCTAACACGATCGTAATCCTCTTTCGAATTCGCAAATCCGCCGCGTCTGGAAACTTCCAACTTTGACTCGCGCTCTCTGAACTCGTTTTCGCGGTAACCGCCATGTCTGCCAGCCGCCATATATGTCTCTATATACCTAAGTTCGTGAATTACAAGGGAAAACCCTAATCCCCCCTTTGCAAAAAAAATTTTGTATTTTTTGTTTAATAGAGCCCTAAACCCAAAACAAAACGAATCCCCGAGAATTCAAAATTGAAGAACGCGCGAGAGATCTGACGGAGATTGGAGATGAAAGAACAAGATAAAATCGAGAAAATACGAAGGGGAATAAAATAGGGGATTAGAAACGAAACCCGAGAAAATTAGGATCAGGCGAAGAAGAAGAGATAGATTGTTAGGGCTTACCGACGAATGATGATGAAATTGGATATCAAAAGGGAGAGAACGAGGGAGGCAACGCAATCCAATAAGCGATGCGATGCGGCTGCGAAGAAGAGAAGAGAGAAAGAGAGAGAGCGACCCTTCGCGGAGAAAGAAAATTGAGCCCAAACGAAACAAGGGTGACAAAAAACGGGGATATTATCGGAACACTCCGTTTTTTTCCAAATAAGATAAGATAACCTCCTTTTTTATTTTTAAAACATTTAACTTCGTATGTTTTAATTTAATTTTAAATTTTATATATATTTTATTTTGATCTAATTAAACTCTAATACTAACATATTTATTTAAGGTATCATTAATAAATAATTTGATTAAAAAATATAAAGAAAATTAAAAATAAAATTAAAATTACATATTTTGAAAATCATGAGACTAAATATCTTTATTTTAAAATTGGATGATCAAAATTGTAGATTAGATAAATCAAAAGCACAAAAGTTGTATTATAGCCTATAATCTTTTAACATAATTTTGAATATATTTTTTATTATCAAAATAATTTCTTGAAAATTATAAAATTTTGTATTTTTATTTTATTATTATGTGTGTGAGAATGTCATTTATTAGTTAAAAACTTTCGGTGATTATTAGTATGATTATGGATTTTAAATATGTAGACAACTAGAATGGGAAAGTTTGCTTGCTGGCAGGATAAAGCCAATGAAATGAATGAGTGTCATTAATTGCATGGATAAGATCATTTGAGTGGAATGCATTGCACATGTTGTATGATACAACAATAGAAGTTGTTGAACATGTTATGTGCTCATGTGCTTCTAGATGCCCAATTTTGTGAAAACGTGATTAGGTGGCGTTGGCTAGGCAAGAGAGCATGAATGACACAGGAAGTTTTTATAGTGTTCACATGCCACATATTAAGTGTACTTACTAAAATTCGGGCGACACATGTGAGGGTCAACATAGCTAAAGTGAATTCCCCAACTTTACTCATCGACTTTAAGAAAGATTTTTAAGATGACAAGAAGAGGAATATGCAAAATAAAAGATTTTGACGCTCAATTAAATATATGAATTAGGGGATAAAATATATATATTCATAAATGTAAATTCGAGTGAGTGATATAGAGAGATGTGCTGGTGTGTGGGTGTGTGTAAAATGTGTTGAAATTTCAATGAAATTTGAGATTTATAGAAGAGGAATAGAGTTATGAATCTTTATTTGTAGGGATTGTTACAGCTTTGCAAATAATTTCTTGCTTATAAACAAGAAATGATAAATTATAGATAATGTTAGAAATAATATATAACTTAAAGATGTGGGAGGTGTGATTGATGTATTCGAGGCCGTTCTAGTAGCCGAATTAATAGCTAAGGGAGGCGCTCATCCAAGTGCAGGTGGACTTGGCGGCACCGAGGTGGGGTGCGGTGGCGGTGAGGGAGGTGCAGTAATGGGAGTAGTGGAGGACCTGGAGGCAATTTTTGGCAACGGTGGAGCAAATGTGGTTGTTTGAGAAGGCGTTCGTGATTGCACGAGGAGGAAGTTGGAGGTTGAGGGTGAGGGAGGAGTGGCATTGGAGAGGGAAACATGTGGCTTTACAGGCTTGGTGGATCTTCACCACGGAGTGGGGATGGGAGTCGAGGAAGACGAAGAAAATGGAGACCATGGAAATGAGAAGGAAGAGGAAGGTGGATTTGAAAGGATTCAAATCCAGAATGGGAGGAATTTGAAGATTTTTAGTTTTTCATTTCTTTAAAATAAAATATAAAAAAATGACGATGGTTAACTGTCACTAGATTAAATCAATTATTTTAAAATTTTAAAGTTAATGTTAACGTTTCTAACAATAATCAAAAGAAATGATCGAAATAAAACACCTAAATTTTTTAAAGAATTAAAGTAAAACTTTAAAAAACAAGAATGAAACAATTATGAAACAGACTAAAATTCACATTAAACCTAAATTTTACCAATTGTGTTTTGCTCTTCTATAAATATTTTAAAAAAAATTAGTGTAGTTAAAATTTATCATTTAAAAAATTAACCGATCATATTTTAGATACAAAAAGACGATTAGTATTTTAAAAAATATGAGTTTTCCATCTATCACTGAAGATATTCTTACGGCAAACCAAGAGAGCAAGAAATAACTTGCAACATTATTGTAGAAGTAGCACAATTATGTTGGGCTAGACTGAAAAGGTTTTATATTTCACACAAGATATTACATATATTGGTTGCAAAATTGCTACTAGCTACCAGCAAATGGAAGGCAACTTAAAGCTGAAAGAGAAAGAAGAAGGCACATGTCCTGTCCTTCTTATATACTCAACCCTTTCAGTAGTCCTCAAAGCTTTGTCATTCAGCTTCACTTGTGCATTAGCTCGTTTCTCTTCAGCTATCCTCTTAGTCGAAGCCAGTTTATTTGCAAACCTTTCTTGTGCCAAAGCTTTCATCCTCTCAGCTTTCACCTTGTAATTCAAATAAACTCATTTATTAAAGAATAGAAATGGTGTCAAGCAGTTTTGAATAATTCTGTTTTTGTTTTTAACCTGGGCATCTCCAACTGAAAACCAGTTTCTAAGATCTATTTAAGACATTATCTCAACATATGTTTTATAAAATCCTTAATCATATGTTTAGAAGGCATGATTATTTGTTAACCATATTACACATTACACCAATATTTAGTTTTTTTGTCAGACAGTAATGATGATTCTACATACACATCGGCAGATCCAGGATTGAAGAATAGGGGGCCAATAATCACACAAATTTTCTAAAAACTTATTTTCATTTGTCAAAACAACCGTAAAAAATATAAATCAAAATAATTAAATTATATATACAAATATTTAAATTAATTATATTTTTACGCATACAATATAAATTAACACATGAAAATAAATAAATAAAGTTCATTTTATGAGATGAAAAACAAATAAAACTATCAACATGCTTGCTAATATTACAATATGAAAAAAAAAAGAAATATACACTAATAGATTATAAAATAATTTTACATAATTATCTCATCATAAAAATTATGATATATAATAAGTTTGTTCAGTTTTATAATAACCATCTTAAAAGTTATATATATGATTATTTATAATTAGATGACTGAAAAATTATTTTATATATAAGATTAATACATCGTTATTAAACTCTTATATATTGATTATGTAATTGAATACAATATGTTTTATTAATAAAAGAATTTAGAGTATAAATTTTTTTTTATTAAGATATGTTCTACACTTCTACTAATAAAAGAATTCCAAAATTTCAAAAAAGTTTAAATTGAATGAATTTTCAAAATTTATGCTACACTTTTTAACATATTTATTTAATATTCATTGACCGGAGCCACAAAGAGAAGCCCACAGGCCACATTCGATATTTAACAAAGCCTTTAAAATAGAGTAAAATCTTATCTAATAATTAAAAATTAACAAAATAAATCACTTAATAATTAAAACATTTATATTAATTATAAAAAATTTAAAAAAAAATGAGGGGGAGGGGTATTCCCCCCTTGGCTAACACACAGATCTGTCCTGAAAATGCATATTTAGTTTTCAGCTAAAAAAAATACTTGTGAGACAAAATTAATTTTATCAAAGAATCAAAGTTTTTGCTTTTATTTTCATTTGTACAACATTTCTAATTTCAATAAAAAACGGACGCAATGTGCAGTTGTAAAACTGTAAATTGTACGATTGTATGCAGTGAAAAGTAACTTTTGCCTCAAACCATAGCCTTACTCGTGAAAGCAATGCATGTCTGCTACCTAGAGGAGGTTCTATCAGTACCACATAGGAACTATGAATCAGAAGAGTACTGGTTTGAAGCTATCAATTACAGAGAGTACTTACCTTACTTAAAAACCCTTGAGCAATTTCAGTGGATTAATGACAACTCGAGCGAGTTTCAAATATAAATATTTTTTCAATTCTATTCCCTGCATCGGGAAAGAATCCCGGAAGAAATATAAAAATGGAAGATCAAAGATCCCTGCCATGCCATGGTTTCTTTTCAGGAATAATTCTCTTTGTCAGTCTATTTCACAGACCTTTCAACTCTTCTCTACTCATGAGCTTTTTCCCGTTGCTAACAGGGCATGAAAAGATGAGCCATCATCTTCAGCCTTGGAAAGGTTAAAATCAGTGACAACAGATCGAGGGAAAATGGTTGTTGTACTACTATGCCAAACTACTTTTGGGAGTGCCAATTTCATAACATCTTAATAATAGTAATATGCTACTCTGTAAGAACAAGAACAAAGCAAGTAAAGATGGTACCTCCATTTTCTTCATTTCCATTTCAGCTTTTCTTATCTGGTGATTTTCCCAGGCTTGAATCTTCACCTCTTCACGCTTGAACCTAAATAAAGTTTTAACAAGCAAACTTTGTTAACACTCAACAATTATCATTAATTCATTGATTCCTAAGGTCCATGAACCATCCCATAAAACTAACCTGGAACATTTTTCTGAACATGAGTACAATTTACGGCAAGTGTTTAATAATTAAAATAAACTTTAGTATTAACACACTAGAAAAATAAAACAAATACTAATGAAATAATTTATATGTAAAATATGTCACTAAAATTTAGATAGTGTTTGGTTATTTTTATTTAGGGTATATTTGAGATTGAAAATTTGAAAAATTGATGAATCTCACACTTCATAGTTCTGCACTCTATTTTCATTTTTCATTTTATTTCACTTTCACGTCTTTTTATTTTTTTAAACTAAACATACCCTTAGTGATTACCAAAATCAGTGGAAAAAAAAACAATGTTTTGTTACTAAATTTGGTCACTAATTGTTTGGTTTTTAGTATTTGATCATAAAACAAGGTCAATAGCAAAGTAATTACCTGGCCATAAATTTGGCACGTTCTGCCTCATCCCAAGCCATTGCACGGCTTTCTAGAGGACTCAATTTTCTAGCTTGATGATCTTCATGAGTCTTCTTGCAAGGGCTTGTTGATCCTTGATCTCCACACTTCCTAGTAGTGCCATGGCCACCCTCAGCAACTTGTTGCAACCCATTTTGACCCCTCATTGGAGTTGAAGTCCCTGAATGAATTGGGCTTCTAGTAGCAGGAGTTGTGGCTCTAATTGGTGTCCCAGTTCTTGAAGGCTCTTGGCTAGTAATCGGTGTCATCTCAGTCCCCATGTCTCTGAAACATATTGGTTGTACTTGGATTGTGTTTCCTGAAAACCTGTTGTCATTATTATTATTATTGCTTCCCCAATTTGACTCATCACATTCTACCCTTTTGGCTTCAGCTTCATATTGAGCAGCAATAGCATTAGCACTAATAATATTAGTCATGAAATCATGGCAAGCATCATTTTCCTCCTCTTCCTTCTCACTACTTGAGTAATCATGCTCCTTCTGTGGCACAGGAGCTATGAGTCTCAAATCATCTGCGTTTGAGTTTCTTGGCTTGCTTTTGGAGTGGCTTTTCTCTCCACCTTTTGACAACCCCACGAGCCATTTTTGTGCATCATCCCACTTGGAAGGGGTTGGTTTTCCCATGGTTGCTCGATGATGGTGGTTGGAGACACGAGTAGCATCTTTTCCTTTGTGAAACTCTGAGTACATGGCACTGCTATTTGGAGTCTCTTGTGTTGGTCCATTGTTGTTGTAGCACCCTTTGTCCTCCACGTATCTCATTCTCAAAGTTTTCTCTCACAAACTCTAACTTAGGCCCAAACTCTACACAGGGAAAATTTCAGGATCTACAATTTCTGCTCCAGATCCTATATATGGAAAGTCAGTATGATTTATGTTATGTCTTGAAATCCTTGTTAACACCGTTTCATCTATCTGAAGAAAAAAAAAATATAGTACACTGGCATGTATATTTAATTTGTCTTTACAAACATGAAAAACAGATCGAACTGCCAAAATAGCTATGTAATGTTAACTCTTGTTGCTTCAACAAGGAAAGCCTAATGAACTTTGACATATACTTCAGTCTCAAGCATTAAAAATTCTGAAGACCTTTTTACTAAGCTGAAAAAGAAGAAGTAAACAAAGCCTAATGTGCAATGCTTGAAAGCAAAATACACTCACTCATTGAGTCAAAATCTAAGGTTGTTAAGTGCTTTGGAAATGTAGTGAGAGGAATTAAAACAGAGTAACTGGAGCTGAAAATGTAGTTCACAGAGTAAAGCTTGGTATTTAAGAGAATGATACCTTATTTGAGAGCATGAAATTCTGAGAGTTGCAGAGGCAGAGATGAATTGCAGATCCATTGAACATTATAATACTACCAAAATAATATGCATGGTTTCAGAAAAAGGTTTATTGTTACGACAACAATAAATAAAAAATGGTCAGAGGGAAGAAACATAGATGCATAGAATAGCCATTTATCTTGGGAATTGGTGGACTTTTATTACTGAACAATGCAGGTGCCATGTGGGGTGGAATCCATATTTCATCTTCAATGTAAGGTGGCAGAGGAATCATGGAAGTAGTATTTTGGCAGAGAATGACTAAGCAATATCCTATCATAGATTTTTTTCTAACTATTCTGCATTTGTGATAAAGTTATATTTAAAATTAAAAAATTATTAAGAAAATAATATTTGATTTTGAGTCTTTTAATTTACTGTATCCCTAAATAATAATTATTTTATCATGATAGTATTAAAAAAATTATTATTTTTAATTCTTTATAGGCAAAACGAATATTATTAATACTTGTAAGAAAGACTTAACACAAGGCGTATAAAATTCAGCTAAGGAAATTTATTATTATTTATAATATTCGCATTTATTGATATATTAATATTACTTACATTCTTAAATGAAATTTGTAATTGCATTTTAACTTTTTTAATATGAATGTTTTATAAAAAAAGTTATATTAATCATAATTTATAAGTTTAATGTAATTTTTGATTGATTATGTTTTGTAATTATTTCACTTTGATATATTAAATTTATATTTTTGAAATATATTGTTTGGTTTTTTTCTAATTTGATGTTACAAATGTTAGTATTTTATTAACTTTTAAATTTTAAAATAATTAATCTAGTGATGGATTTTTAATTGTTATTATCTTAAATTAACTATTTAAAATTTAAAACAATAAGGAAGATTAATGTTTCTAAAAAAACTGAAAAAAAAACAATAATACATTTTGAAAACATACAAGAATAAAAGAAAGAATAATATTTTTTAATTAGGGTAAAAAATGATGATAAATAATGCGTCAGCAGGATTATTTTTGGGTTGAAGTGTCCATGAGATGTCCACTGTGAAGGAAAATAATATAGTACTGTTTCCTAGAGACAGCAGGTTAAAACTTTGGTTGTCCTTTTAACGGCTACTAGATTGAGAAAAAATAATATAAAGAGGAGACACGTGGACGGTGGGATGCTTGCAAGAACATAGACGAACTGTGATACTCCTGATTCCTGACCTTTTCACGTGCCCATGAGAGAGAGCAGTGCTTCCGATGATACGGACAGTTTCATAAATTTGATTGTTTTCACATGGGTCCATCTTCACCAAAAACTATCTTATGCCATTCCACTCACAATTACTATCAATAGATAAAAAAAAAAAAAAAAAGTGTTAAAGGGTGTATTAAGATAAATAATCTTTTTGCCAGTTTACAACTATTTTTTTTAAAACAATATTATTTTGTTACAACCTCAAGTCAGATTATTTTTGTATTTGATATATTTTATAATTTTATTCTTATAAAAGATATACTGTGAGTTGAGATTTGAGAAGAAAGATGATATTTATAAGTAATCTTTAGTTTTGACCAGTAATATGAGATTTTACGACTATAACAATATATTTGAATAAGATTTAATCATGAGAAGAGATTAATAATATTAATTACATCTTAAAATCATTAATTTTTTTTTAAAAAAAAACTGATTAAGATATTTTAAAGTTACTCTCAAAACATCAAAACTTGGTAAGTGAGTGTAAGTTTTAAATCACATGGTGCAATGTGAAGAATTGGAATTGTTTGGGACCATATCTGCCATCTTGGAAGTACCAACTGACCGAACTGGCATACAAACAAGGAAATTTCCTCTGCGAGAAGAGGAAACAAGATGGCTCTGTTTATTTACCCATGCTTGCTCCATTCCCCCAACCCAACAAACTTAGTGGATTTATTTTATTAGTATAAATTAACTGTTCTATTCTTTCTTTCTAGTATCTACGGACTCTAAAAGGGGTTGTGAGTGGATCGTCATTGTGTTGTCTAGTTGGCGTGTGAAGATAGTAATGAATTAACAAAATAACAACTAATAGCTACTGTTAAGAGAACGTAAGTATACACACAAGAGTCTGAAAGGCAGAATGGAACGTAGGTGATAAAGGTGTTTTAATGATCCCATTCAATTTCAATTACAACATCCAATCTATAAAATATAACCAAAAAACTGCAACGAAAAAATGTTGGGTTGATCGTAACCCTTGTTTTTTTCCAATCCACTAGTATATTTCCTTATTTGCTTGAAAAGTGTGAAAGAATGTTCCATGTCTAAACATGTACTAAATGTGTTTGGAAATATATCATGAATGCAAGTCTAGTTAAATTTTTACGTCAAACAACTCAAAAACAACAACGCAGAAGTTAGCTACTCGTTGTAGCTTCTGCCTTGATGTAGATTGTAGATACGATGTTAGGAAATGTGTTTCCAAACATATAGTAAGAAAATTTTAAAACCTGCATAAAATTCAATATTTTATTGGATAATATAAATGGAATCAAATTTTTATACTCTTATTAACATTAAAATTACTCTGTTGTCCTTGTTGATATGATGCGCTCCATATTTGCAATGTAAATATGTTTTTATCCAAACAAATTATTTTGACAATATTTCATATTTTTAATCTTAATTTGTAATATTAATGAAGTCTATCTCAGCTGCTGGTTGAATAAGGAGTCTAAGTTATTATAAACTCCGAGATACTTATATTCGAAACATACCGATAAAAACTGAATTTGTAATACATATGATTATGATTTTATTCATAATTTCTGATCGCAAATTAGTGTAAAAACAAACAAAGTTACTACTCACAAAAGTTAAGAATTGATATGGAATTTTTAGATTTTTTATTTGATTTACTAGTTAAGTCATTGTATTATAATTTACTTTATTATTTAAAATGTTCATTTGTTATATCTTATTTGATTAACAAGTTGTAATATTTATAGGTTTTTTAAAAACCGAAAATTAATTCAAATCAAATTGACTTAAATTGGATTGGATAACATTTGGAGAAAAAAATTTCAAAACGAATGAATGATTAAGTTTAAAAAGGATTGGATCAGATGGTTCTTTTACCTAAAAAATGTTCCAATCCAAATAGGAAAACCTTTCGTTTTATTGTTTTAACATTTGTCATAGGTTTTTCTTCATAAATCATTGGGTGGTAAATTGTCTTTGACCTGAAAAATGATACGAGTTCTGATCAATTGCATCCCCCTTTCCTCTGTTTCTATTTTTAATAGATCATGTTAGAATTTAGATTGTGATGCAGAACAAAATAGACAGCTACCAACTGAAGGGTCCTCAATAAGAAAATATGGATGACATAATTGGTGACTATAGAAGTGCCAAAATGTTGGCCGAAACAGCAAAGTAAATGAGTAAGTAAAACAACAAAAAGAAAATTATCAGGTAAACAGATAAGATCTAAAACGATTGGATCCTTATAGATGAGATATTTATATTCCTCTGAGCACAATAAAATTGGAAGTATGAGATGCTATTAACAATTATCTGCTTCACATACTTTGATGGAGAGATCCGATCGAGATCCAAGTTGTGAAGTACGGTGGTTGTGAAATTTATGGAATGGAATTATAGCAAGAGAAAATAATTGAATGGTAAGTGTACCCTGGTGCTGTAGTCTGTTTGAGATGAATTAGCAAAATTTGACTTTGAGGGAGAGGATGAGTTGCAGTCATTACAACCGGTGACTATGACAACTTTATTACTCATTTAAAGGTCCAGTTAATATGAGGTGAACCCAATATGAAATTTGGACTTGTATGATTTGTTAGGCTTTTTTTTTCTTTATTCATATTTTTTGAAAGCAATATATTTTTTTAAAAAATCTCTAAAATGAGTGAAATTAAAATAAGAAAACTTAAATATATTTTTGATCCCTGCTATATACCTAAATTTTGTATTTGATTTCTGATAAAAATTTTCCTTCATATTTGTTGCCTCATATTTAAAAAATTTTGTTTTAGATTATTGTTATTTGTTAAGTGATGATGTATCCATTAAACATTTGATAACGCGAATTATGACAACTCAACAACCGACAACATTTATTTTAAAATCAAATTTAAATTTTCTAGGATAAAAATTGCAAAAATCAATTGAAGTAAAAACTAAATTTAAATTGAAGAAGACATATAAAAAACCATATCTAAAGCCACACCAACCAAATCTACAACTCATCAATCATATTAGACTCAAGTGTAAGTTTCTCCTCACAAACCAAAATCTTAATCAAATCAAATACAACAACAAATCGTAAAAAATATTGTCGCAAAACCTAGAACAGAGCAACTATCAATTCTACAATATTTTCACCATGCAAAATGTGGACCAAGGGCAAAAATGGGGACAAGGGGCACCAAATCAAAGAAGGTTTGGCACAAATAATGATGAACAAATCAAGATGAGTTCGACCTCCTTACTGACGTTGCAAAGGATGGTAGTGGAGGCTCAAAAGAAGCAACAAACATCTACTTGGGCTAGACAGTAGGGGCGATGGTGAGGATGTCATGCACAGAGGAGTTGCGAGACCGAGAGAGCATTTGGAATCACAAACACACCATACCGCAAAAGCTCCAAAAATTTATATCTAAGTTAGATCTAGATCATGACAAAAGGAGGTGGAGTCAGATATGTGGGGTTTCAAGTCAGAATGGAAAAAAAAGTGTAAAGGTCGCATGTTGTCGATGATAACAAAAGTTGTGATGGTTGTCACGGAGGCACGATGGTTTGCTAGGTGAAGAAGAAGAACACGATCCCTTTGCTTTTGCTTCCACTAGAGTCATCACCAGAACTTTCAAATGTTGGTGGTGCTAGATCGGGTTCAATGGTGGTTGCTAGGGTTGCAATGTGGGGGTGGCGGGTTTGGATGTGGGTTAGTTTAGGACGAGATACATTATGGATTTGGTTGGAATGGAGACAACAGAGTAGGAGGTAGATCAGTTTAAGATTTTTTTTAAAACATATTTTTAAAATCAAACATTAAAATCGTGATCTAAAATAAAAAAAATTTAAATATTAGACAACAACTACAAAAGAAAAAATTATTAGAAATCAATCACAAAATTTAAGTATATATTAAAAATTAAAAATATATTTAAGCCAAATAAAAAACATCAATTAATGTTGAGAAAATCAATTTTTAATGTTTTAACATTTTGATGATTTATACACGTAGTTGATGTTGTTAGCGACAACTGAAATTACTTACTTTTTTTTTTATAATGAATTGTGTATCATATAAAAACAACAATTTAAATATATTTTCGAATATACTTTTTGTGATTTTGATACTTATTATTTCCTTTTGTTTCTATTTGGTTTCTAACTCCGACATTAATATTTTTAGCCCCTTCCTCTAACTCGGAAAAAAAAAGGCTTATGTAGCTAACAATGATGATGTCATGTGACATTAACATAGTGTTATTGAGTGCAACATCACCAATGATTACATAATCAAATAAGTTGGAGTAATGTTCTATCATAAGAAATACAAATTATAAAAAATATCACGTCATCAACAATTTAAAACAAAAAATAACATTTACAAGAACTGTAAAAAAGAAAATACAATTACAAAAAAAAAATTGTTAGTCATAAAAAAGATATTTAAGCATTAGATTAAATGTTATCCTCGCACACTCCCCGTCCCCACACACTTAACATTTCCAAGTTTACGTAAAATCTCACCATGGAAACTGACTCACAATTATTAGAACTCTCTCACATTCAACATCTTTAGGGGAGAATTTTGGACCTAGTTACACCAAGTTTCTTTCATTTGAGCCACTATAAAAATCATGACACATAGTCTAATACGGACAAAATGTTAATATAATTAGTCTCTAACAATAATTATCAATTGTCTTTAAAAAACAATAATTATCAATTGATGTTCAATAGTTTATTCATATTCATTTAAAACTAAAAATTAATTAAAATAATTGTTTTTTATATAAAATTCATGAAATTACAAAATTAATTGAAAAAATAAAATAAAATAAAATTTATATAAAAATATATAAGTACTTCTATTTCTGCAACTTTTACATTAGCTACTTCAACACAATTTTACCAACACTCAAATTTATAAGATAACTTAAAAGATAACAGCTTTCAGCTAAACAACTTTCAGTATTAACTACTCTTTGCCAAATGTAATATTAATTTTTATATTTTTACCTATCAAAACATAAGAAATGTTATTTGTACAACAAATTTTATAACTGAGAGAACAAGAAAAGAAAAAGAAGTATGAAATCTAATAAATAGTATGATAGAGAGAAATGGATAAAAAAAATATTATATAAATTATTATATGAATAACATGTCTCTTAAAATATTAATTCTTATTTTCATTAATGATTGATCCATGTAATTCTTACTGGAACTTGATGGATCGATTTGAATAGTCCAACAACATATACAGACTGTAGCAATAACATTGAAGAAGAGGTTTTCGACCCGATAACTTAGTCCACAAGCTTGAAATTATTATAACTAATTTTTAATTTTTAACATCACCAAACTTCACTCCACAAAAAAAACTTTATTTCTATATTATTTTTAAACAAACTTTAATATTTTTTTAAAAATAATTAATTTTAACTTTTTAATATAAATTAATTAAATTTTTAAATATAAGTGAATTAAATAAATTATTTAACATTAATAGCTTTTAAACTTTAATTATATAAATAAAAAAATTTACATCAACGTGCTAAGTGTGATAACTAGCAAACGATACAGGCTAAGTTGGGTCAATAATTTACCAGCCCAAAACATACTTGCTTGTTACTCTTAGGTGTTAAGTGTGTTTGCTATTTTGATTTTACTCTTAAGTTTTGTTAAGAGATATTCTGTGGGTGCAATTTAAATAACCTATTTAGAGTTTTTTTTTATCTTGTGTTAATTGATCTCTTAAAATGTCATATTATAATTAAACAATTCTTATATATTTTACTTTAATAGTAGTTTTAAACAACATTTAAATTACTCTCTTAAATAATTATTAAATAACAAGAAAATATTTTTTCACTCATAAGCAACAGTTACTTATATAAACAATCATAGCTTAATTTTAAGTAACCAAATGTGACACATGCCACGTAGATCACACCTCCAATGATAAAAAAATAATAAGCAATGGTGTCTAACCATAAACAAATCGTTTAACAATGAGCGTTGGAAGTGCTGTAACTGTGTTTGATATTTTGATTTCTTGCTAAAAGTGAGCGAATATAAATTTGCCAGGAAACAGCTAGGTTTTTTTTCCCTCTCTTTTTTCTGTTTGCATGCTTGTGAATTTACACTAACGAAAAATCAAATAGACTGTAATGTTGGGATTAACGTATACTTATCACTCTTAAGAAAGTGTGGTGTAAGTGACTAGTAGCTTGAACCTTTTAAGCATATGATAGGAGTTGGATTCTACTTCCTTAGAAGATTAGTTTCAAGACTTTTGATTGTAGAAATACCTTGATTTGAAGAAAAGAAAAATATAATTACCAATTTGAACATGCTTTGATTCACCCTAGGTATTAATCTATAAGGGGATAATCTTTCCTTGCGAACAGGAATTCCCCGTGAATTTTGTGATAGTTTGCATTTAGTGTTCTTCCAGAGGTATCATTTCAGAGTGCTCTCTTCACTTCCCTTTGCTAAGTTTTTTTCTCATATCCAGCTAAATGATACCTCTAGGATGATTGGTAAAAATTCTACAGATTAAGTTTGAAAATAAGGCACACGGTTGTTTTGATAAATCAAATGATTTTGATCACTGAATAATGTCCTACTGATGTCCATTGGGAATAATATGCAGTAGTCCTTTTTAGATACCTAATATGATATCCACAAGCAGTTTATTAGATTTTAATACATGCAGTCTAAAATTAAATTTTTTTATTTCTGCTGTTGACACCAGATGGAAGTTCATGAAAATGCAAGACTTATATTTTTGAGTGAAGAATTTGAGACCACAGCTGTAGTCAAGAAGAAAGATTTGACACTGTTGTCCCCGTTGGTAATGTCAAGAAAGGCCTCAATTCTTAGTCACAGGTCTTAAAAGGCCAATAGGTGTTAAAAGTCCAAGTATCCCACCGACAATGACCTGCAGTATGAAGGAGAACATAGTCATAATAAGAACATCATCAGCGGTAAAAGAATTGACCATTACAAAGAAGATCATTCTCAACTATTCTTTTTAACCTCTATAAAAGGAGCACATACTTGGTCTCCTAGTTGTTTCTTTCAGCAAGAAATTTTTAAATATATTACTGTGGTTAATCTACTTATCCCAATTTTTAATGACTTTTATTATATCTGCTCACTTTAACTAGCACTTAGAGGTAAAGGAAAAGGTTTCTTGGAAAGACATAGGAAGAAGTGGACATAAAACATAAAATGAGGAAGAAAAAAATAATACTGTGGAAGTGGAACATGTGTACAAAGTTTAGTAATGTAAATGTAGATGAGCTTAATAGTTAATTATTAACTGAGGTCAGAGGATGCTTAGCAGGAAGTTCATACACAATTTGGTTTAAAACCTGGGAATATTCATTCATTTAAATTCAATAAGATCCACTAAAACCAAAGGAGCAAAGCTCTGTAATGCACTGCAATCATAGGCAAACAAAAAAGGCTTCCATGGCATTTTATCTCTCACATCTGTGGTGAGAAAAAAAAAAGAATATTGCATAGAAGTAAAGGAAATGACAAACAATGGCATAGGTGGAAATGTAGAAGGGCAAGCATCAAACCTCTGCTTGGGGTCCTGCTTGCAATCTTAGACCAGTAGCATCATACATCACCTGCCACCAATCTCTTTTTCAGAACTTTATTTTACATAACCAGCATTAATTTAGTTTCTGATTGTCTAAACTAGGTGCATTTTTAATTGTTTTTGGGAAATCAAATGCTTTCTTAACAGTAACATAATGTCTATTCCTACCGGTGCATATATGGAGCTAGAATAATGTCTATCACAGGTCATAGTAATTAGTAACCAAAATATTAAGTCCTTTAAGAGATTTTCACTACTGATTTATTTGAAGAACTAAAGAGGGAAGTCATACAATACAAGCAAAAACCAAGGCAGTGGCAAAAAGAGGTCCTCCAAAGCCTTCCTGCAATCCAATGGCAGCTGCAAGAGCAGTGACAGTTGCTGAATGAGATGATGGCATTCCACCAGACCCAACTAATTGCTTCAGATTCCATCTTCTTTCCTTAAACTTGCATATCTAAGAAACATCAAGACTTTTAAACCATCTGATCATCTTTTACGTATTTTTTAAAACATATTTTATACTTCAAAATGACAAGTTAACCATTTCTCTTTTGTACCATTACATCCAAACATGCCCTTTCACTCTAGTTTTCACTTTTATACATATATACATCTAGTTGAGTTTAGTTTATTAAAAAACGTCACATCTCCATGGATATCAAAGGTATATGTGGAATCTTGAGGTCTTAAACTGCACTAGCTACAACTACAACTACATGTTGGAACCATAACAATCAGATAAGGAAACAAAGGAAGAAAAGAAAGGGGAATACCAACCAAGTGGTGAAGAACTTGATGGATTGAGCAATTGCAAAAGCAAAAATGGCAGAAATGATTGGGTAATTGGAAGAGATTGATGAGGTTTTAGAATGCATGGCTGCAGCCTCAAACAAAGAAAGTTTGGCAATATTGGAATCTGTAAAGTAAAGGGATCTAGGAAGGCATAGCCTTGGAAGGAACAAAAACAGAGACTCATTTGAGAAGAAAGATGAATGAAATGATGTCTTCTCACTGGTTGGTAGGGTTGCTTCTTTTTTCTTCCAAATGCTAACAAACGGTCTTGCTTTGGCTTTCACGCATGAATAAACTTCTCTTGTTTAGAATGCTCAAGTATAATATGCCTCACTTATTTATTTATTTTAACTTTTAAAATTATTTTAAAGTTAAATTAGAAAATAAGAACTTTAAATTTAAAGTTAAAATTGTTTGGCAATTTGATTATTTTATTTTACTCTTCAAAAATTCATCTAGTAACAAGGCTATATTTGATAATTATACTTCAAAACACAATATTAAATTTAATGTTATTATTATTATTATATATATATATATATATATATATTTTATCTTCAAAGTTTTAAATTAGTTAAAAACATTTAGTACTTTATCAATATAATATATATTTTTAAACATATGAAAATAAAAATTCTTTAATTATATTCGTATTACTGTTTAATTTAATAAAATTTAATACAAATGATTAAGATAATATATTATTATTTAATATTTAAATAGATAAAAATCACATCTTATATAATTATCATAAAAATCATATAAATGATATAAAAATTATTATATTAACATTACATAAAAATTAACATAAAAATATTTGGCTATGTGTTGAAGATATTTGACATGTATATAAGAAGAAAAAAAATTAAAAACTTTCTTCAACACATGGCCATGTCAAATAACCTGAGTTTACCATCTGTTGATATTTTTTTCATACAATAAATACTCATAAAAAAGTATATAAGATTTCTTATTTCACACTCAATTTCCTTCTACTAGATCTGATCCATTCTAGAATAAAATAATATCTTTAAGGACTCTATGTTCAAGTCAAAAATTGAACCAACCTTAATTTATGAACTCAAATGACTCTATGCCAACATCTTTTGGTAAAGTAGATATCTAAGTGTAAGCAAATAATAACAACTTTAAGCCGTTGTTGGTATTGTGCTATTGGAAAAGAAAAGAAGAAAAAAACTAAATATAAGACCAGAGGGATTGCTCTTTTGGACAAGGTGACAACAAAATATCAGACAGCAAAGGATTGTAAATACTTGATTCCTCCAACCAAAAGGTGCATGCTATGCCGACGGACAATTGGAAAATGCAAATCAATGACACAAATGAGGCAGAGGTTCAATTTTCCTTTCGCTTCTGTCTCAATCTGTGATGACAGACATGTGCTGGCGCCACATTTACGGCAATAATAACATGCCACGGAACTACCCAGTTGGAGTCCAACCGCTTGATAGGGCACAAAAATTGAGCTTTTTTTTTCTGGGCCTTGGATCAATGCAGGTCTTGGACGGATTCTGTTAAAGATTGGGTGACCCCTGATCCAAATTTGTCAGATGGTAAACTCAATTCTAAACGGCTATAGTGTATCTTTTCCAACAAAATTCTTAAGCTCTTCCTTTGCTGCTTCCATCACCTCCTTAAAGTCTATATGCGTATACCTTCCCCTGCAATCCATGATTAAATGTTCAGGTTTAGCACTTTGTTCTAATGAATGATATAAAACCTGCACACCATAAAAAACAAAAATAGGAGGGGAAAATATGAAAGGAACGGTTGCTGCTCACTAGATTTTCCTCCTCTTTCTGTTTCCCAAACAAAAGCTAAGTTTTGGGACAGCAAATCATGACTAATGCTGGTCTATTGAGATATTGACGCATGTGTGTACACAATTCTAACTAAACTAAACGCACAACAGTTCTAACTCGCCCAATTTATTTCCTATTTTCGAGCAGTATTAAGGTCATAAAGTAGAAAAAAATTGAATTTCAATGTACCAGAAATGAGTTTTACTCCATGCTGTTGAAGGATAAGCTGGACTTGCAATTCCATGCATTACCCTCGCAACGGCTCTTGGTGTAAATCGAGCATGTGAATTGCTCTGCAGGAAGACCTGGTGATACCCAAAGGAACAGGTAAGATTTCAAAACTTTTTCTTCCAAAATTTTTTAAGATTATCAGAATGCTCAAATGACAGCTTACCTTTAGATCTGCCCGCAGGAAAGGACTGCACATGTAAATACCACCAATTTTAGTACAAGATAATGTAGCATATAAGTCCTAGGTTAAATTTTTGTTCTATAGTAAAGAGCTTAGCTCAAAGAAATTAGAAATAACCTGCTTTGACCGATTTTCTTGCAGAAATCAGCATTATCAACTCCAGAAAAGTAATCCAATATTTTCCTTTGCAAGCATGGTGTATGATTGGCACCACCGCAACCTTGCATATTATCACATAGATTTAATGCAAAATATGCAGCATTAAACATTGCATCCATTTTTCGTACCTACTCAAAAAATAGAACCATGAGAAAATGAATCAATCATTAATAACTTGGACATGAAATTTGACTACACAAACCCAATGGATGCAACATTTCATCTAAAACAAATGATCCAATAAGTACTAACTCAAGGTTCAGGCTTCTGATTATGAGAGGAATATGGGACAATGTCATAACAACATTACATTTCAATTTTTGAACCCCCAAAAGGAAAACAATTGAACAAAGGATACAACATTCTAGACAAACATATTTTAAAAAAATCCCAAATAAATAAATATCTCCCAAGTTTATCAGAATTTGCTTACCTTACAATTTTCAACTTCTGATAACCATCGGGTGTTATCTGCTGATAGAGATAACAGGTCTGTTGGGACTTCAATGATCCTATAACAGTAGGCCAAGTCCTTCATTTCGTAAGTTATTTCTCCCATCAACTGAGAACATTTCACAAATAATGAGGTCAGATTGTATTTATATTATTGCTTCAGTACCACACACAAGGGTAGAGAGCTATGTGCCTATGCCAAATGGGTTAGGTGTCCCAAATCAGAATCAGATTAGAAACATATTTTGAAAAAAATTATGGGCAAGATTAATCTCAATAAAAAAATGCACTACTCGGCTAAACCTTTATGCAAGCACAGACACACTATATTTCCAGATCTTAACAAAATATACAGCTTCAGTGTATTGATTAATGAACGGATCATGTATTGTGCCAAAGATTTTCAAGACAAGGAAAACTAGCAGAGTTTTTAAGATGATTACAATAATCAATACATAAATCACGTTGTAAGTATTTATGGTTAAAATATTATAAATCTAAAATATAATAACTTTGTTTTTCTTTCAATCACATTCATCAGTATGTACCATGAGTACTGTTGGCTAATTGGAGGTTTAATGCAGGGGCAAGTATCGGAAGCATTTGTCCTTTGGACTACTATTCAGAATCTAAACTTGGTAACTACATTACTGTATTCATTCCCAGTTTCATTTGAAAATTTTAAGAATGACATAGTGATATGAAGATGTTTCCCATATCAACCTTCAATCATAGCATCTGACATCTTCCCTTGAAGTGTAGAAACTCAGAAGAAAGAAGACTTGTGCACTTTTGAAACATATTTCTTAAGCACACATTCAAACTCAAGAAAAAAATATATCCCCTAGTCCAAACCTTCAGGTCGTATAACTGATTTGTTAATTCCACTGCTGTAACCCCCATGTCATTTGCCACAGTTGGAATGTCAAAAATATATTGCCCATGCTTGTTTTCAGATCTGAAAAATCACAAAACAAAGATTCAATTAAACAGAAGTATGAGTGTAAGTAGAATTAAACGGCTTTTGTATATAACTTCGCTTTATAGAAATTGAAAATTTGGAGCCAGACTCCATGTTGAGGTTTACAACATTAACATAACTCAGTTGGAAAACAGTACCATCCAGTGGAAACAGGGGAAAAGGTGAAAGGCCAAGAAATGTAATATGCTTACTATTATTACCTTTTTAGAATTACAGCTATAGCAGAAACCTTCTGAGCAAGTAATGGCGGAGGAGACTGCAATAGTGCCAAAAGTTAAAAATACAAGCAACTAAATAATTACTGAAACCATATTTAGTTTTCTAGATTTCAGTTAAAAATTAACAAATAGTAGTATAAGATTGAGATGTCCTATCTGAAAATTCAAGTTTAAATATCTAGATCTAGAGAGATGGCACTCAAATTTATCTATCTTGCGTGGCAAATTCTACATGCAAAGGTGAGTCTGGCACGCACCTTGTGAAAATTCAAAGTGCAAGTTATATTTATTTGTGGATGTAACTGCAAGTACTGTACATCACCCAACTCCAAGCGTGTCAAAAGTGTAAGCATCACCTGGCAAATTCTGTTGATTAAACAACACACATACCAATTGGCCGAAAAAATACAACATTACATGCCACACTTTTTAAAATGTCAAACACCAATCACCAACGAACATTACCAAAAGACAATACCACCATAGGCAACCTTTAAAACACCAGACCACTTATCCTAATTCATTCACATTCAAAATTTCCAATGATAATATAAATAAAATAGTTTCTTAGGACAATGTTAACGGTCACAAGTAGTAAAGTACTCGAAAGTCCGAGTGTCGATTTTCACAAGGACTTTGTTTTGTACTTGTGTTGGATAATTTCCAATTTATTAGAGGAAAAGATAAGATGAGATATAAAAGATAAATTTAAAATAACAGAGTATAAAATAATAACTATTAATAGAAAACAAAAGAAATAGTAGGGAATTCAATGAGATGGGAATGTTAGGACCTAACATGCCTTATTTACCTAAGATGTATTATTTGTGATTTTTCTCTATCAATCAAGTGAATTTATCCTACCTACATCTATTAGAATACTTATCCATGATGTCTTACGATGACAAGTCTATTTTACATATCTATCTCTCAAATGTCTTTGCAAAGAGTCAATAGATAAAATGCATGAAGTTTTAATTCTAAATGTTTGTTTTGATGCATGGACATAATACAATCACTCTATGTCTAACAATGATTTTATTAAGATACCATTTCCTTTTAGTTCCATTAGAAATTATCTTTTGTCGAGCGACTAATTCCTACAACATATGCATGCAAGACATTCCTTGTATTTCTATTAAGGATTATCCTTTGTCGAGCACCTAACCCCCAAAAATGATGCAAGGATGAATGATGCTTGGAATTAAAAGTAAGAAAAAATAATAAGAAAAAAAAACCTGTTTGCATTGATAAATATGAAGTGTACAATACATTTTTTGACTTTTTAGGCCTGTCAGACCCTAACTAAGGGTTTAGCCTCTCATAGTCATAAGGGGCCTTACACTAGAAAAGGAGCATAGGAACTAATGGAGGAGAAGAGATGAAAAGAGGGAATAAAAAATGACAAAAGAGAAGAAAGAATCCTTAAGGGAAAGTTCTTAGGCTTTGGGTGTGTATTAGAGTGCTCTGAGACTCCGTGTGTCTTTTTTCTTTGACTTGACTCCCTTTTTATAGTTGCTAGAGTGAACTTGGACTTCACTGCCTTTTTATAGTTGCTAGAGTGGACTTGTGTCTGATGTAAAAAATCTTCCTTATTTATATTTTTGATATTTTCTGGATCTTTTTTGTTTTTAATCCCACATTTTCATATTTGCAAGCCATAAATAAGAAAAATATCAATTCCTAACATTTAAGCAAAAAATAACTGTTAAATAAATATTTTTAAAGATATTTTCAATATATTTTTATTATAAAAAATAACTCATATTTAGCAGTTATCAGATAACTTAAGATGTGTTAATGCAGAAAAAAATTAATGATCTATTGAATACACATTTCGATTGTGAAAATATGGAAAAAAAATTATTCAATTGGCAAAACATAGTCATTACGAATGGTAGCATAATAAAAAACAGCAACAACCAAACAAGAACAAACACAAAATTAAAGGGGCCGACCTCCTAAGTCAACACCCAGAATCACCACCTTCAATTTCCTACAACTTGAAAGACGCCTCTATTTCAACTAAATCAACATGATAGAGTCCTAAAAATGTCAACAATCAACCATCTTCAATGAAATTAATCTTCAAAACAAAACCCTACAAAGACAACGTATGGCTTATCTTTCTGTCTGGAAAGGCAAAACAATATTTGAAGTTTGTAAATGGCATTCTTGTCTTTTCATTAAAGTAATGACAAAATCGTCTTTCTATGTTAACTTAAATAAAATGTTAAAAATTTTAAATACCAACCCACTTGCGATACCCAGTTTGTATTTCCTTGACCACAAAACACAAGGAATTTAAGTGACCATTGTAGCCTGGGCCCACCATTACATTGATAAAAAAGTATCTATCAACTTTGTTGACGACTAATATTCGTTGAAGAATCTGATTAACCATCTTCAATAGGATCTCTTCTTGCAATCACATTTTTCCATCTATAAAACTTGAATTTGAAAGCTTACTTAAGATAATCGAGTCCGGTACCACTCGACAACGACTTGTTGGTTTGATTGCAATTTTGGATTGTCTTATTTGACAACAATAAAAAAAAAAAAACTTGTTTTTGCATGGTTCCATTTGGTCTGCAACCGAAAAAGCTTGTGGTGGGTTTAGGGTTTCTACTTATCCCTGGTTTTAGCTGAAAAAATAGTTGCAAAATAAGCTGATTGATACAAGAAGAGAGGAAAATGTAGCTTTTAAGAATGTATTGTATACTTTAACCGTATAAGTGTTTTAACCTCTTTCTCTCATCTTAAACTAATCTAAAGAGTTTTCAATTTAAAAAACTGTCAAACATTTTCTACTTCATTTTTATATTTCTTATTTTAAACCTTAACTTTAAAACAAATTTTAAGCTAAAAAAAATACTAGGCCAAACATATTGCATGCCATATCATTTAATTTTTCCTATATTATAAATCTGAATTCTCTTATTTGAATAAGAATGCTTTTAGAAATTATTCTCACTCTCATTATCATAAAATTACATCTCAAAAACTTAACCAGAAGCATTTAAAAATTATACCATCAACAGTAAACGTTAGCCAGTACCCAACTCCTATTTTACCCGGTGGAAAAACAAAAGTCACCCCAATTTAATTCCCACTGATATGTTATTTCATTCATGTTTTTGTTTTCTTTCTATTGCTTTTTTATAAGAGGGGAGGTATGATGCACACGGATAAACTTCTAGCAAAGAAATCAGTATGCTTTTCACAATATTAACGAATATGAATGAGTTCTACTTCACACTTCCATTGATGAATCACTTCATCTCAATGGAAATCAGATAACAAGAATGGAGCAACTTGAGGAGCACAATCCTCCAATTGCCTCAAATTAAATGGCCTACCCACAAAAAAGGAAGGGAAAAAAATAACTTTACAATTATGTTAAACACAAAGTTGCATATCTTACGATATATATTGGAGCCGACAAATAACAATTGGCTACTATCCCAAACAGCCATAAACCTAAAGCCATGCGCAAGCATTTGGCTAAGCTCTGCTCGGGTGTATATATAGGCCAACGGGAAGAGAAGAAATGCTGGCACAAATTGTAAGGGCAATCTGAACTTTGAACTCTCACATTATGATGCAATTACACTTTGCTTCAAGCTTATCTGGAAGAGGCTTCATGTTGTCTACTTTGTTTGGAAGCCCAACATTGCGTGTCGAAGACTCATCAATATTTTCATCATTCTCAATCTTGGAAGGGGATTTTACATCGGTTTCCACCATCTTTGACCTTGCTGCCTTCTGGGGTTTCATAGCACGCTTGCCAGCAGTTCGGCTGCGTGAGTCCTTTGTATTGGAATTGGGTTTAGCCAATATAGTCACCGTTGGCTCAGAACCTTCCAATTGTTCTGAGTGCTCCTTTTCCATTGCTATCGTTGCAGCCTGATATGCAAGATCAAGGATGATAGTGCTGCAAAAAAGTATAGTATTCGTTGCCTCTTCAAGTGTCAGGCTTCTAGTATTTCCTTTATCTTGACACTCCAACCTAACTGTGGATCCCTCTGGCATAAACCATTAGAAATCTGTCAGAAATTTGCCAAGTACTAATATTTTCTCCACATAAAGCTTTAGCAGATAAAATATATTACAAGCACTAAAGAAACCATGTACAACATAGAGAAGCAGAATCTCTTTTCAATAGAAAACTGAAGCGAACTTATCCTCCCCCACTAATAATAAAGTATTTGATCAGATTTCAGAAAGCTCATAAAAAAGATAGCAAAATACAGCCACAATGTTAGTAGTATGAAACACACAGGTTCCTGCTTACAAGTTCCCTAAGGGCACTGGTTATGGAATCAATAAATAAAATGTTTTTATTGAAAATTACCTAGGGGTTGCATTGGGAATCATGGGGGAATGCATTGTTACACTTTCTAATAAAAAAATTGAATTCTGATTCCTTAACCAGTTCCCTTGGTTAGCGTTTGCCAAACAAAAAAGTTAATCCAAACACAATTTTTAACTGATAAGTTAGAAACTACACTACTAAATTGATGCTGACTATCTTAAGGCAACATAACCATATCCTAATACATCAGGCATATCACTCAAGAGTATTATCCCTGTTATAAAAAATATGTCAAGAAACAACCTTTCAAGGCATCCTAACTCACTCTCTTAGAAATCAAAACTATAAAATTTGAGTAGATCAAACTATTAATATCAGATAGAGCAGGAGAACCTAGAATAGACAGTCATTCTATAAATTTATGTATCCCTTTAAATTGCCCAAAGTTAACATATGACAAACTGTGTGCGCTATGGACGAGTGCATTTGAGAGATACAAGAGAATAATAAAAGATTCTTATAGAAAATTTTCAACTCAATCATCATTGGCAATATCTTCTGTTTGAAATTTCATCCAACAAGCATCATACCTATGCCAAGGGAGTACTTGGAGGCATGGAGCTCGGAAACAGAAGCTGCAAGATAATCACTGGAAGAATTTGGAACATAATGTTCCTGAAAGTCATCAATGGGGCTCTTTGATACCAGCGATGGATCAACATCCACCACACCAGTATCCTTCTGACAACAGTTTTCCACTTTTATTTCTGATTCTTCAATTGTAGAAGTGTTGATAGTTACCAAAGCATTCAGTCCATCAACATTAGAGTTCTCCATATCAAGTTTCTCGTCAAAGGATGACTCTGGATCCTTAACTGATGTTTCCGTATTTAAGACACTGCTTACACTAATACTATCATTTGAAATAGAACTCCCATGATTTGGAAATGATGACACTGAATTGTCGCCATGCTGAACACCAGTAGCTTGGCTTACTAATTCTGAGCTCCAAGCATCAGTTGTTCTGCACCAATCATGATATCCAAGATTATCTTCCCTGAGAACAATTGAACCCATAGAGGAAGAATCAATTGCATCTGCCACTGCATTTTCGGAAGCTTGCATTTCTAGTAGATCTTGAGGTATCTCCTTCAGGATGCTGCATTCTGTATTGCCAGAAGAAGTTTGTTGTGTAGCAAAACCTAATCCATGGTAAGAATAGTTTAACATTCCAGAAAAAGATGAACCAGGGCTTGGAGGCCTGATCCTAACATCATATCCATAGTCTACATCCAATTTCCTGCCACTTGACTGCCTTTGGACATGAAAATCAGAATGTCTTGCTGAGCTGAAATCGGCAGATGATGAGGTAGAATAACTGCTACGCCCAGTTGAGCTTCTAATACTGTTAATGCTGCGTCTTGCAAAAGACAGATCATTGTAAGATAGCGTCATGGCAGTAAAAGTCCGGCCCTGAATTACATGTTCTTTGCTACTGCTTGACCTTTTCAGTAGTACAGAAATGCCAGTGCCTTCCAAGAGGTCCACTTTCAAATTTGAGTGGTCGTTGGAAAGATAAAACTGCTGATCGCCAGAATGATTATCAGGCTTTTTGTAATCAACCCCTGACTGGTCCACCTCAAGCTGATTGGCAGGCATCTGCCTACTTCGCTCCATCAGTGAACTGGAGAGAGAATTTTGTTGCGAGCGGTCCTGAATAAATTCACTGGGAAAAGTTTGACTTTCCACAGCATCTGGTTCACCAAGGGGAAACCTCGTGTTACCCACATCAGTCTCTTGACGCAGTTCAGACAGAAGAGTTAGTTGGTCTGTTTCGGCTGATGGTTTTTCTTCTGCAGGAATGTTGGTAGAATTCACTGAATTGTCACTGGAAAATTGCAAATTTGCCTCTGGGATGACATGTCTCAACAATGTGGTTTTCCTGCTACATTCTGGACACAATCTAAGATTCTTCTCAGTTTGATCTGTGGCCTCAAGAGGGCAACCACAGTTGGAACAAATTGTATTCTCAAAACCACCAGTTTCAGAAATGTCACCTATGACATGGAAAGTTTCTAAACTTTCATTGAATTCTTTGTCAATACCATGATTAAAAGAAGCCTCACATTCAATAGGATCTAAAGCAATCACAGGGCCTCTAGTTTTGGTGTGCAGGATGTCAGCTGATTCATCATTGATCTCATGCCCAATGCTTGTATTTAATCCATCAATTTTATCAGAGGACATACTTCACAAATATCAGTGTATAATATCTTCTCAGTCGCACGTGCCACATCATCTTGATTGTGGTCACTCCCTTCAGTATCTGGGGCAAAACTTGTACCATGATCAGAGCTCACATTGCTGCTTGTTGTGACAGAGGAATTCCTAGATACCAGGGAACGTTGCACAGAATTTGCTTTTCCGACATATAAGGTTGTACTTGGCACACTAGATAAAAGGGGCCTGAACATGTTCTGAGGACTTTTTCTATCCTGCATAGCATTGCAAGTAAGAAGTTTGATTCCAACCAACTATTTGAAGACATTAAGAGAAAAGATCAGGGCAAAAGGTGAGGGGAATAGGGATTACTGAACAAGTTTTTACAATAAAAACTCATGACTAAGAACAGAAAATGTGTTAACCTTGCTATGATAAATTGATAATCATGTAAGTGTGTGCATGTCATTTTATATGTAGCACAATAAACAAACTCATTCATGACTTTATTGAAGCCATTTACTTGAATAATTGTCTTATCATGTGTAGTTTAAAAATAAACTTACTGAGGAAAGAAAACATGCACACAAGAAGAACCAAATAAAGCATTGTACCTAAAAAAGATTATATAGAGAAATAAAGCAAATATCATATCAGAGTTTTGATCATAGGTAGCCTAGAATAATCTAGGATGGTTGGTTCACTCCACTTTCCATTGTAGACTGCTTTGATTTGAACAGAAAAACAATGTTCTAATTTATTAGCATATATCAAAAGGAAAGTGCATAACGGAGGAAAATTGTGTGCACGCATGTGCAAGGTCGGCTCAACATATTTTTAGGCCTAAAACAAATTTGATATAGCCAACTTAGGAACGTCTTATGGGCTGAATTTGGTGAGAATTGATATATTAAGAAACAATCTATTTAGTTGAAATTGATGACTAATTAATTTTTAAGTGAGACAGTAACAAAAAAAATTAAGGACCTTACAAAAGAAAAGTAATTTTTCTTCCAACAGGATTCAAACCCATTCACCAAGGACAAAATTGCACCTTAATTACCACTAAACTAGACCAACTAACAATAAAAATTATATAAATACTAATACTAAATAACTTTTTTTTTTCTGAAGGGCCTAAAACAAGGACTTGGCCTGCCTTATGCTTGGGCCAGCCCTGCTCCTGTGTGCGTGGAAAATGAGTGAAAAAGAGTCCTCGGAAGAGGAAGGGCAACTACCAAATAGGAATACTCAAGATTTATATGGTATGATCACTTGCCAGCACATTAGCAGCAAACTATGGAATGATTATGATAGGAAGTTAAGGGATTATGCAACAAAATACCATTTGCCGGATAGCAGAATCAAAAGATCTTTTAGGAGCAGAACTTGGGGACACCATCCTGGCTGACTTCTTGGAAATTGAATGAGATTTGCTGTTGGAAAATGAACCATCCCTTCTTGAAGCAAATCGGTCTAGACTACCCACTGGGATGGACTGAAGAGAGTCCAGATCATCATCACTAGAAGATACAATAGAACCTTTGCTGCATGAACTAAACTGGTCTCGATCATGACTACGAATATAACTGCTGCTCCTGGAAGGAGTTGGAGACATTGATTGCCTACCAAATTTAGAAGTAGAATCCCTACTATTTTTTGATGCTGGAGATGAACCTCTCACATATGATGCTGGTTGATCAGCCAAAGAGGTACGGAGATTGAGAGGAGCTTCAGAAGAGAAACCAGGAATATTAGTTTGCCATGTTCTTATCTTTGGTGAAGCAGAGTTTCCATGGCTTGTCTTAACAGGGGAAGTTCTCCTAATCCCCGATGAGAATGCAGGACTACTGGAGCCAGTGCGGATTTGCCGAGGAGTAGGAGTGGAAGGCCTAGGAGCAGGTGTCGTGGGCTTAGTTGGAGGTGGAGATGGTCTTCTTGTTGGAGTAGCATGTCGTAAAACTTGAGTTGGACTAGAATTTGGTGTTGATGAAGACCTTCCCCTCGATTGCAATGTATTATTCCCAGAATGAGGGGATGAACTTAAACGACTTGGACTTGCACTAACCCTACTGCTTTTGTAACTTCTCTCTGTCTGAAAGAGGACATCCAACAAAAGATGGATAATGAGTAAAACAATAACTAAATTTTTCATAAAGAGGAGAAAAAGACAAGGAATTTTTATTTAAGAGGCATTTGTGCATAAAATGGATTTGAAAGCACACCGTAGATGATCTTGATATGGAAATAGGTTTACTTCTTGGCCTTCCTCTGCTTACAACATTTATTTCTGGCGGTTCGTCATCTAAAGAAGGAAATAGTGGTGTGTCTGGTGGTGTCAATAACCTTTCAATGATTAAAACAGAAACGCGGCATCAGCAAAGTAATATGAAAATCTAATTCTCAACCTTTGCGAAAAACAAAAATGAATTATTGACCAGACAAAATGGTGCACTATTAATGTGAAAGAAACACAATTGCAAACAGTTGGACTTGAAATCATTAAATTTGATCATACAACACAAATGCAATTTAACAAGGAAAAATTCAAAAGACAGAAAAGACTACACACCAATCATAGTCATTCTTGTTACCATCTGTATTAAGCAATTCACTGGTTTCTCCTCGACCGGGAATGGATATCCCAAGCTTGATATCAGGAAAATCTCTCAACTTTGACGCTGTAAATTAATATCCAAAACAAAGGGGAGAAATGAATGAGTATCACCCAAATACAGCAATACAAAAAAAGATACATTCTCTTCTCAAGATGAGAGTAAAAACAAATTACAAAATGAGTCTTCCAAGTCATCCGATGGCTGAAGCAAAAAACTCTCTTCTTCTCTGGACTGCATTTCACTGAACAAAGCAAGATCGTCATCTTTCTCTCTCAAGGGCAATCCGCTTTCAAGACTGCGCCCGCGCTTGTGACTGTCTGATCTTGGCTCTCTACCGGGAGAGCTTCTAAATGATAGGGAAGGTGGCATCTCCACTACCCAATGCAGTGTCCAACAAGAAGTGTCACCTCAAGTTCTCCATACAATCCAAAGACAAAAACCTTCAACACCCTAACCAACAACCAATGATTATTAACACATACCACAAGCTCACACCAAAATTCAATCTCCAAACAACAATATCAGCAAAACCCCACTTTCCTTCACCATAAACTTTCTCCTCAGGTTTCATTACTCCTTGTCTAAACACTTATATCATACCCAGTGTGACTGAGTCAACCAACCCACATACCCCAAAACACAAAACTTACTTTGGCATATTAAAGCAGTAACAGAAACAACTGTACCATTCAAAACGCAATGGCTAACACTCCTGAGCACTCATGCAATAAGCATCCAAAACCAATATTGAAGATACCCCTCAACCTGAAACCCAAGAACATTTGCCAGTAGCAAATCCCAATTATGCCGTTGCCAATACCGGCCAAAAGGGTAGCCCATTCAAACGGCAAAATTCAAGCTTGAGCACCCACTTAGCCAAGTTCAGAGAACACAGCCGGACTTGGTTCACCAAATTCTCACCCAAGTTCGAAGATTAAAAGACAAAAAAATAATAAAAACAAAAACAAAAAAATAGAGCTTAAATGCCAATTACAATGCGTCGAATGTTGTCTCAGACACCTGGCTATACAGCAGCATTCATGGCTTCTTCAGAGCAACCAAAAAGTACAAATCAGAACCAGTGTGATCCAACGGTTCCAACAAACTCTAAAAAAAATCCATTATTATCTCTCCCACACAATCCTTTTTTTTTTTTCAGTTCTGAAAAAATAACAATATTAATACTCAAGTACTCAACGAAAACCTTTGTTGTTGTCCTTCGATAATTTCATTTGTTGTTTTTTCCTAAACAGCAAGCATTCTTTCCCTTTATTTTTCTTCTCTCTCTTAACCTTTTCTTTTCATTTTTTTTAAATTTCTTGTTTTCTTATTTTTATAATTTTGTGTTTGCGTATAAGAATTAAAATGCTAATTAGTCGATTTTGATGTTTTGGATTTTTAGTTCTACTTGTTATTATAGCTTATGAACTGTTTTCTACCTTTTTAATTGCCAACATAAATGGGATTGAAATTTCAATGAGATATTAATCAATATTTATAATTGTGCTGGTCGAAGGTTATGTTATGTGTCGTGTGAATATTCCGTTAATGCCTACGGTGTTACTACTAATAGTACTAGTACATTGAAGCCAAGTTTCGACTTTTGGACCCTTCATCGCATGAACGGACCACGTAATATTAATGGCGTTGGAATTTATTGGGGTCAATTTTTGGGACTAAGCTATTAAATTTCTTATCACATTCTGTAAATGTACGTCACGTAGATCCGTAGAGCAACCAATAAGTTTTAACTTGTTGAACACCCTAAAAGGAGTACTATACTCGTAGTAAAATTCTTCTAAATTTCAACTTCTGACTACTAATGGACAAAATAATGGGGCTTTATAAAGATTCGTCTATTTAGCATTAGCATAATTTATAACAATCTTAAGACACGGCAAAAGACACCCAATATGTGTATAATAAAGTCCATCATCCCAAGAGGACTGAACCATCACGATCAGGGGTATCATTTTGGTGAGGTTGGCATTTGAAACAAGTTGATATGTCCTAATTAGTTTTTTTTGTGGCCAAAGGTTTCTATCTTATTTTATAAAATAGTGAGTGAATTGGTGACAAACGAAAAGGCCAAGAAAGAAAAAACTTGAGAGGAAAGGAATGAAGACAGAAAAGAGTTGAGTGGGGCAAGGTAGGATAAAGTCAACTTAACTGAGTTATCATTAACCAATAGCTAGCTGAGTACACTAATGCGAAGATTATCGAATCATGTCACTTTAATTGGTAGGTGATGAAGGGAAACTTAAAAGGCTACTAAGCTAATGATTTCAATTGCCTTATGCCTCTATCTCGTGTTTGGTCATAAACACACTTTCCCAAGCCTCGTTTAACTCTGCCAACGGTCGTGGACATTTGTTTTTCCATCAAATACAATACAATAGGGCAGAGAAAACAAGAGGCGAATGCACAATATTCACCATCTTTAAAGGGGAGCTTATCAATGTTATATAAACTACTGTACTAGTTTTTTTCATTCCACGTCTAGTAGTCAGAAATTGGGATAAATGCATAAATATTTATATTCGATTCTCATTTTTGTCATTGTATAATTTTTTTTCTCCTTTTGTTGAGGTGTGAGTAAATTTTTCCAAGTCTGAGAATGCCTATGTCATATTATTGAATGTCATTCGATTTGTAATCATAACAAAAGGTCTATAATGATAACAAAATTTATTAAGAGTTATGGAATAAAAGATCGTTTTTGATTGAGGGGTCGATCAATGGTGTATTTTGTGGCTAAATCCAGAGCAATTACTTATATATTGATTTAGTGATGATTTGAGTGCAGTGATCAATATATTGGTATTAGAATCAAGTGCACATATTGTTTGGAGAAGTTTGAAGGACATTTGAATACTTGTTCATATGAGGATTTGATTGTCAATTTGAAATTAAATGGAATATATGATAAAGGTAGAGTGCTAAAGTATTTATATTGATTGGTTATGTCAATATAACAAACAAATTGAAATTTACCTGATAGCTAGCCTCCAATAACATGGACAACAACAAACATGTTAGCTGCAGCAATGAGCCAAGCGGGCGTGTCTAGTGTGATGAGGATATTATCGTCGACAGAGTTGCCAAATATATAATATCCAATGAAGGCCACAGGAAGATAGCAAAAGGCAACTCCTAAATATGCAACTATAACTCCTTTCCACATGGCTTTCTTGGAAGGTTTCTCAGGAGTAGAAGGTATTGTTGCTTGGATTTCCAAAACCACATTGTGACCTGCATACGAGAATGCCACCTCTCCCATGGCCAACATGAAGTTGAATACACCATCGGCAGTGCTGTGGGCTTTGTAGCTATAGTCCACATCTGGTAGTTTTCCCTTGCCAATGGAAGCCACCCAAGCAATGGTTGAGTAACTGTACATAATATTATAACAATAACAACTAGTAAGGAATTTTCAAAAGGATCAAATTAGTACACCCAAAACAACATGCATAAACATAAAATTGAAAGGTAGAGAGGAGTTAGATTACGCGATAGACATGACTGCTGTGACCTTATATACGATATATGTGCCAACCTGAACAATATTGTTGAGGAACCACAATGTAGAGACCTAACGAGCCATGAACAATTACATAAGGAAATTTGACACGCACTTTAATCTAAAACCTTAAGGTTTCGATTTATGAATCTTCTCCTCACTTATATGGTGCTCAACTTTTTCACTTTTGATGTGAGACTTCACCTCACACTTGTACTCCAACAATCTCTCCCTTAAGTGTGAGTCTCTTTCACATGATAGTCTCCCCACGGAAGTCATTATCATTCACGAGTATAACCATTAGAGCTCACATGCTCTAGTTACTTGCGGTACTTGCACCGTTGTCAGGAAGACTTTCGATACAAGAGATCCCCAAGATTAAGGATTCATCGTCGCCTTCTTATTCGTCTAAACTGATCACCAAGTCGAACCATCGACTCTAATATCAGTTGTTGGAGAATTCGAGGAGAGTAAACATTGAAAAGATTTACACCAATAAATCATAAACAACCACATAAGGAAACTTAACACTACTACACTTTAACCCGTAAAGCTTAAGTTTACAAAACCAAAGATAACAATCCAATAGGAGGTCCTAATGTTTTGACAGGGGCAAACCGTGTCATGAAACTTCTTTAGCGATGTTCCTCCTGTGACCATATATACAATGCATGTGCCAACCTGAACAAGTAGTTGTTGAGGAACCACAATGTAGAGACCCAACTTCTCACCAAAGGCATGCTGCCCCAATTCATGATACCTATCCAATCTCACACCATGCAGGTATCATTTCGTGCATCTCAACCATTTGCCATAGGGTAAACAACGTGATCACCCATGACAAGAGTAGTATAACTGTCCCCGGACCCTTGTTAATGCATCACAATTCATGTTAATTCCATATCATCTATAAAGCATCAATCGTTCAATATATGACGCAGTCATTGAAAGTGTGACTAGGTACAAGTTAGCATCATAGTTTAAAGTTTAAGAGGACGTACGTACCAACCCATCATAGACATGGCATAAGGAAGAGTGAGGACACCAGCACCAACCATGGCGGTGATGTTGTGGAAGGCTGAGTACCACCATTTGGCATTTCGGGAGGCAGTGACAGGAAGCCAATCATTAATGGCCTTTCTATCAGCATTAGCAATTTCAGTTTCAGTGGCCACCATTTTGCCCCCTTCTCTTAGTTCCTACCCAACGAACCACTTCAAAGGTCTTACACTAGTTTGATGCTTGTAAGTTGTAATTTTGACAACCTAGTCTTACACATTTAAACCCACAATTCCCATAAAAATCGGAAAGTACATGGTAGTTGAAACATAACTATAAATCTAGCACGTATGGTGGATCTACTTGTGCTAGCTAGTTTCACGTTGAATGTATGATCACTCATTCAAACATGCATTTCGATTTGTAGTGTCACAGTTCGGAGTTGAGAGCATTTTTCACGTGTTCTTTTATCTGCACATGCGTTGTTTCTGCTATTCTATTTCTCAGGAGTTGTCTCTCTGTATTACACTATTCATACTACATGAATTTGCACAAACAAACATTTTTCATTTATTTATTGGATAAAAGGAAATCGTCTTTGGTGACATGATGGATAATAGGCGATTTAATAAGTCTGGATTATTATTATTATTGTTATATATCCAACTTCGCTTTCATCTTATCCCCATCTCAATTTTTTAATCTCATTTTTTATTCTTTTATTGTTACATTATTTAGTATATCGATCTATGTTTCTTTTTTCTTGTGTTTGTTTCCTTTTAAACCCTGGAGATGGATCCTCTCCAAATAAACGTTACTAGATGAGATCTTAGTCCTTTAATAAATACCATTATATAATACTGTTATAATAAAATGAGAAGTTAGAAAGAATTCTTAGTGAAATCTTAACATTTGAAAATCTCAATTTTTCTTCCATGTGAGAGAATCTTTTCCCCTTTCTCTCCATTCCACTCCTACATCCAAAACATAAGATTTGCGTTGAGCTTTATTTTTTTCCCCATTTCTTCTCTCCTTCCATTCCTCTCTAGCCAGAGCTTGCGGTGCCTTTTACCAATTCTGGTCTACTACCTTGCTTTGTGCTATTTTTCTATATAATAATAGAAGACCATGTATGGTTTGTTATTTTGATTAGTTTATGATTTTTTTAATTAGTTTATAAGATTATTTGTAAGTTTTAACATACACACACTTCATGATTAGCTTTTTTACCTTTAATATTTAATAAATTTCATTTTCTTAATATAAATATTATTAGTATTATCATTTGAATTGTTACATTATTTATACTATTTATTTTAATTTCTAATAAATGTTTTATCATTAAAGTAAAAGGGTATAAATTTAAAATTGATTTAGAAGTTCAAACTATAGTTATGTAAATATATTTTATCTATGAAACAAAACTAAAACTTATATAAAAATCTTATAATATATTTTTGACTAAAATATGTTTTATGTCCCTAATAAATAACCAATTTTTGTTTTAGATTCTTGATAAATGATCAATTTTTGTTTTTGGCTAAAAGTTTTGATTTATCATGAATCCTTTGCATTGAAAAAAATTATTAGGGGCCTAAAAAAATCAATCATTTATTAAAGATCTAAAACATATTCAAACTTAGATTTTTTTAAGTTTATTTATAATTATTAATTAAATTAACAATTATAATTTTATTACATACTTCTAATTTAATAAAAAAAAATTGCTATGCAAATGCGACAAATGCCCAAAATCACAAGCACTATCCTAATCTTAGAAAACAGTAGCTGCCATGTCAGTTTGAATATTCACAGAAAGTAACGCTATGGAGAATTTAAAAGATTCTCATATCCACCCCATGTCAAGATTGATGCCATTTTACACTAAAGCTTGTCAGCAGCTGAGTTGCATTCCCTCAAAACATGGTAAGTTAGTGCTAGCTATAAGGATGAGAGATTAAGAATGACCGAAGTTTGACACATCCTTGCTCACAAAATTATACTCAATAAATTGTCAAAACTAAAAATTGGAGGAAAGAAAAATCTAAAACACAACTTAAACATTCTCAATCTAGTATACAATGGAATTTCAGTTTGTGTGTGGGACATCTCAATGATAAAGATGTTGTATGATCAATGGTTATCATTATATGCTTAAAGTGCATTTCCTCATTATAAGTAGAACGACTGAACTTTTGATTTAAATGGAGTATCATAACCAATTCTTCTAAGTCTATTGATTCTATATCACGAATTCTATATTTTCAAGAAGAAACAACAGTGAAAATTCTGCCTTAAAAGATGTTTACGTTTGAATCACCTCAACAGTTAAACACGTCACAACTATGTCGCTGTTAACAATAGACAGCTTATTTTGGTAGTAATTTTGTGCAGATACTCACATTATTGGGCGATCACTTTTGCTGTGGCTCTCATGTTGCTATGGAGCAATGATAGACTCTTTTCTCAAAAGATTTCATCTGCTACGGATATTGCAGCAAGCTTTTCTAGTATGGCTTATGGCGTGGTCCAAAGTCTCAACCATGATTTTCTGATGAGTGAGAGAGGAGTATGCATAATTTGAAACTATGGTTGAAAATAACAGGTGGTAGGGTAGACACATATAAGTTAGTTGAGTTTATTTTAAAGAAATAATTATTTTTATTTTTTACAACTTTGATAGAAATCAGGTTATTAGAGAATCTCCAAAAAGCACTTGCCAACTACATGCTAAGTGGCAAATTCTGACAAGAAAAGCTTAAGAAGCATTGGCTAACATTGGTAGTCGAATTTGGACTTGGCAGTTAACTTTCAAAGTATAGTTGAACACAGAACATATATTATCAGTATCATTAATATTAATTATTATTGTTGCATATTCCACATGAACTTTTTAAACGTGATCAGCACAAACTTTTTCAAAGCTCCTATTTAACATTTATGCAACTAAAGAACTAAAATGCTTGGAACTGCCATTTGACATCGTGCAGCTATTTGCATCCTCCAAAGCCTGGCCATGTGCTCCAAAAGAAAAATATCGATTCATCAGTTTCTTATTGAAAGAGCCCTGCTTATAGCTCAATTGTAGTGTGCCATCACCATCCATTGGTCGATTGGAGCAAGAGGGTCCCATTATATCAACACGTTTTTGCTTATTATTCGAAGAATGAGAAGAGATAGATAGTTCTTGAAAAAGATTAGATGTTGAATGAACAGGTAGAGGCATTTGTGGCTTTACCTTAATCACACCTTGTACTAGACCTGCATGAAAATGTTTTTTGGCTGAAGGACTAGGAAGATAAGTCCTTATAGATAGTGTTCTTTTGTTGTTTGGAAGAGAACACATTTTTGAGTATCTTTGCCTCAATGGGATTGGAAAGTCTTCCAAGTTGTTCCTTGAACCGAAGGAATTCACAGAAACATCATCTTCTAAATCTGAGGCTGCTTCTTTTGTGTCTCTTCTTCTAGAACTTTGGAGCAGAAACTTTAAGTGCCTTGCACCATAATTGACAGAACTAGACTTGCTGTTACATGGGGAATTGGCTGTGTCATAGTTGTTTATTTCACTTGACCATGAATTTGATTCTACACTTGCCTGATCATAATTGGAATCACATGAATTCTCAATGCCTGTGTATAACAATATCTCAGAATCTGGTATTCTAAATGATGTTCCGGGACTGCCTCCAATACCATGAGTCCTAAGATGCTTCACAAGGGCATTTCTCGTCACATAGTCCTGATAATTAGAGATCCCTCCAGCTGAAATTAACTGCTTGATTAAGATTTCAGAAGATGCTGATCGTGATTTTAGTCTAAGATGATCCAAGGGGGTCATCCCATCAGCATCGCGAATATTCAAATCAATTGATGGAAAAGACATCAGTAATTCCACTACATCACATTGGATATTATGAATCACAGCAACATGAAGAGCTGTTCTTCCATCATTGTTCCTGACATTGATGATGTCCTTCATGTTCACAATCTTTTCACTTGTCAGTTGCTTCATGAGCTCAGTGTGCTTGTCCAGTCTACAGAAACCAGGGCTTCTGAAACCAGCCACTACCATGTGAAGAAAAGTATCTCCATAGTGATTGGTTAACGTTGCTAACAAGGGAGATGCTCCAACCAGAATCTCTACCACGGGTAAGTAACCTTTGTAAGAGGCCACATGTAATGCTGTATTGCCTTGAGCATTAGCTGAGTTGATGATATCATAGGATTCAATTAGATTTCTCACCACCTACATCATCATTAAAATAATGAAAATAAGTAACAATAATTTATTAACCACGAAGAAGATGCAAAAAAATTTGGACATACAAAACATTTGTAGCATCAACTGCCCCCAGAAATATTTAACATTTAACTCTGATTTTAGTCTCTTATACAAGACTCCAAGGTTTGCACCCCGAGTCAGGTGCCAAAAGGAGCCAATTGGAATAAAGCATTGAGAATCACAGAAAGAGGAATTCACACAATTGTGTGTAGTACTATCTGAGCAGTTCACTAAATATTTTATATTTCAGATTCATCTTTGAGGAGCCTGATCTATTGCGAAGCTTGATAACTCAACGAACTAGATGTTCTGTAGTATCTATAAACATTTTTTATACTCCACTTATGTAGTTATTAAGCCTCCCTGGTCAAATGAAGAAAAAAGGGCATTCCAGTGATCCATAAAATAAACCAGGCTTTTCCATAATTTATTAAGGATCTAATATCTATGTCCTTAGGACTTCTAAGTATAACAATACCATTAAACACGTAGGGCTTCTGAATTTTCTACTAGCACATTCAAAGTGTGTTTGGTTTTCCTTTGAGAATCTCCAAACCATGATTTAGGCATAAGTTACTTTCACCCAAACCATAATTTGGGACTTTTTCACCAAAACCAAAACATGCACCAACTACTAAGGCTGTGTTTGAACTTCCATTTACTCATGTTGAACGCCAACAATCCATGAGAGAGGAATTGGTGTTCAAACGTGCCTTGGAAAGTGGAATTGAGATAAAACAAACACACTCTACTCTTAAGTAATGTGCCTCACCTCAACCTGGCCTCTTGCAGCTGCTGCATGCAAGACAGTACATCCTAGGGCATCTCTATAAGACAAAACCTGAGAAACAGAAACACTTCCTAGAATCTGCTTCAGTATTTCCCAATTCCCTCCTCTGGCAGCAGCATGAATGGCCCTATTCATCACATCCCTCTTGAAAACCTTAGAACCTTCATCCAACTTCTCTTCCAATTCTGCTTCACTGCCACCAAGGCACTCCTTTCTTGAAAGAGCAGAATGAAGCAGGAGCTTAAAGACCTCACAGTTCTTGCCCCTGGCTGCAGCATAAAACATGTCAGTGACACCATACTCTCCCTCACCAAACACCAAAAGAGGGTCTCTCCCCAACAACTCAAGAACAAAGTCTACATCCCCAGCCGAAGCAGCAGTGTAGAGAAGCCATCCACCATAGCCTGCAAGGATAAGAGAGTTGTGCCCTCTTCCTGTCTCACACTCAATCATAAGATTCCTTGCAACCTTGGACCGGCACTTGGCAACATCCTCAAACTTGGACTCATCGTCCCACACGGCTTCAAGGCGGCGAATTCGGCGAAGGGAAGTGAGCTTAATGAGGAGGTTGGTGTCAAGGTGGAGAAGCTCAGTGACCAGATCATAGAGGCCATTTGCAGCAGCATAATCAATTGGAGATGCATACCACCATCGGTCTCCTGTGCTCTCCCAACGAAGAGGGAAGTTTGAAGGAGGCATAGTAGTAGTAGTCCAAATTAGAGATGACCCTTTTACAACAAAGGAGACTCACTACCACTTTGTTCAATTCTAGTAGTTGCAAGCAGCACTGTAAAGATGCCTTTAAGACCCCTCATAAAAGCAAAAAGTGAAAGCACACACCACTAACAGAATATATGCTTATTCTCTTGGACTAGAAGTTGTTGAAAAATGAAAATGAAAATGAGAAATTCTAGGAACTGAGATTAATTAACCTTGTAAACAGTGAAGTACAAGGAAACAAAAGTTGGAATCCGTAGTTGGCCAACATGGCATGAACTTAAACAGTGTTCTGGCTGAAGTTGAAGTTGGGGTGGTAAAAGCAAAAACGCTCAAGGGAAGAAAAAAGAGATAGCACCAACTATAAACTGTTGTGGCAATGTGTTAGATGACAAGAGGAAAATGGCCACTAGATAGGATTTGTGAGGGAGGCCACGCACTTGGGAAAAGTTAAAAAAAAAAAAAGGCTTAGAAAGATTGAGATTCTCTGGTCCGTGAGTTCACAGCCAAAGATGATATTTTTATTAAAATTATTGAAATTCCGTAGACCCCACCTTGTTGGAGGTTGTTTTCATTCACTTAGGAAATTTCAAGGATCGTGTCATTATTTGTACACATTTAGCTGGGCACATTAAAATGAGAGATTTAGAAGGGACACAGATTTTTTTGTTCTTTTAGTTTAAGGAGCAATTTTGCCTTCCATACATAATTGATTTTCAAGACTTGGACATCGAAATTTATCGGCATGCTCTGAAATTTGGTAGCCATAAAGTTTTGTGGTGTTAGCAATTTGGAGCGTGAGTTTTGCATACCAGAAATAGAGATGCCGCTAGGGACATAACAACGTGAGTTTTACGCCTTGTGGCTTATTTGGAAAAGAGGGGAGGGAACAAAGAAAGGCACTTTAACCATTTTGTCTGTGTATATGCTAAATGGAATGCATGCATGTAGTATTAAAAAAGATAACAATAATAATGTTTAATAATTATGCACATCTTACAGTTTCTGTAATGAATATGGTTGTCCTTTCTTGGTACCCATCTTAGACTCAAATGGCATGACCTATACATGCCAAAGAGATAGCACGTATTGCCTCCTGTAAAATATACTTACCTTTTTAATTGAAAAAATTGACTATACGTCTAATACACTTGCAGGTGAGAAAAATGTATAAATATTAGAGAAGTAAAATAAATTTGATTAGCTAAAGTTGTTAAATTACATATGAATTTAACGGAAGAAATTAAAATCTTTATGCAATCTTGTGGAGTACAAAATAAAAGAGAAAATCTTTATGCGATCTTGTACAAATTAAAAGAAATTTATTACAAAAGAGATAAAGTTCTCTCATCTCTGTATATATCTTTTTTTTTGTTCTGTTCACAAAATTCGTATCCTGAACGTCACTTGAAGACTTTATGATGGTGAATTTTTAAATACGATTACCTTTTTTTAAAAAAACTATTGATATAATTTAAAGAGATAAAGTTCTCTGTATCTTAGTTAGTTACTCTTTTTGTTTTTTCTTTATTGCGTCTAAACAAATTACTATAGTGTGGCCTGCATTATGGACATTCCCCTTGGGATTGAATGACACAAAACAACCTACTTTTTGTACTGTAGAGGAAAAGATAAAGAAGACGGTCATATTCTGATTCTCTCAAACTCGATGAAAACGGAAGAAACGCACGAGACCCGTAGATGTCGCTTGCCACAACGAAAGGTTTTTTTTTTTTTACTACTATTCATGTTAAGACTAGGCTAGGGTGGTCAAATTTAAGATTCAATGATCTCTGTGTGTCGGTTTTGGTTGATTTTAGTTAAATTTAATATTCGATTCAATTAAATTTAATTAGCTTGGTTCAGTTCGATTTTCATAATTTTTTTTTAAACTCAATCCAACTTTATGGATAGTTCGATTTGATTTTAGCCAACGGATTATCTCTTTAAATCTTATCTTTATTTTTTCTTAGAACAATTATTTCATATCATGATTCATCTAAATATCAAATACAATTAACATAATATTATCATATGTCTGAAAATAGTAAAATTGATTCATTTAGTATATTAACATAATATTCTAAAATAGACTAATACAAATTAAAACAAAATATTTTTAAACGGGATATACTATAATAGTCTGGATCACAATTATTTTCTACAAACTAATTTCTTACCATAAATTTTGCTATACAATAACTAGATATGTTACCGTTAGATTTGTTAGAACCAAATTTATTGAAATAAATGAAAAAAATATGATTCATCAATATTATAAACACGATAGAAAAATAAATATGAAAAAAAGTAAAACAAATAACAATGTATTTTAAAGTAATACTTTAAGAAGTCTCAACTATAGCAGTCACAACACTTGTGGTTCTAATACTTGGAATCTTAATAGTAGTTGTATTTAAAGTCAAACTAAACAATTCTAAATTTCTTTTATCAGTTTTGATCAAATCTATAAATCTAAACTCGTGACTTAATCCGTACATGAAAGGATTTAATCGGTTTAATTTGGTTTTGACCCAAATACATAAATGATCAAACCCCATACAAACTGTTCTAATCGGTTTGGGTCAATTTGGATTTACGAGTGACCCATACCCATGAACACCCCTAGACTAAGGGTTGATTTATACTTTTTCATTGTTCTAACTAATGAATAATTTTAAATTTTTCTAAATTTTTTTCTGACTAACCTTTTTACTTCTTTTATAAGTATTAACTATTAACTATATTTTATATTTTCAAGACATTAAATACATTATTTTTTATTTAATATTTTTTATTGGATTGAAAGAGAATTTGTGAGAAGATACAACACCTCATAACTAATAATCCAATAATTTAAGGGCATGTTAAGATATTTTTTTTTCATAATCACTTATAGAAAAAAAAAATAGGAAGAAAAAATAAAATAAGTTTTTTCATAAGATAAATTATTAAATTATGCATAAATTAATTTATAAAAGCTCTCTCATATTAATATCTCCTAAAAATTATTTTAAATTTATGTCTAAGTTAATTTTAACTTATGCAAAAATTTATTTATTTATTTTTTCTTGTATAAATATTTATGGAAAAATTTATCAAACCATATCCCTAGTCCTCTCAGACATTAGTTTGGCCTCAAAACAACATATCCCATTTTTATTTCTCTCTTTTGAATAACTTTTTTCAAAAAAATATATTTTTATTCATGTTATCATTTTAAAATAGCATTGATTATTATATTTTTAAGACTTAAATGCATTTTTTATTTTTCCAAGTATTGTAGTTGTGCAATTTTGATTACAATTTAATTGAGTAAATTGTTAATTGAGTCCTCTCAACTATTGTAATTAATTTGGTTGGGACATCACTTTTTCACGGATCACTTATCCATATGCCTCACACATATGAGCAATCTGTATGAGTTTTTTTTTTCACTCAGGGATTGAACTTGTCTCTTGTATTATTAATAGAACACTTAAACTAACTGAGCTAATAGACATATTATATTATAAACAAATAATATCGTTATATATAACACTAAAATTTCTAATTTATATTTAATGTACATGTAAATTTACATATTAAATTTTGTGATGATTATTTTTTATCTAATAATTATTTGTTTACATATATAAATTATAAATAAAAATCATAGGTTTAATAAGTATTTAAATATGTAAAAAAATATCAAATTTATTTAATTATCAATTGCTATAAAAAAACATCTAAATACATCATTCAATTAAATATCATGTTTATTTAATTTTTAATCATTATAATAAACATCTAAATACATCATTATCAAATTTATTTAATTATCAAATTTTGTAAATAAAGTAAATGAATAGAAAATTTCTTTTAAAAAAAATTTAAATTTTTTTACTATCACGATAGTATATAAATTGTGTCGTTAAGGCCCTAGTTTTGTGGGGTTTCAGAACATTTTTAAAAAGCTAGTAATTAAAAGTTGATACTAAATTAAGGATATTTTTGCAAAAATATATTACTTTATTTTCAAACAATATATATTTTAGAATTTTAGGTGTCTTTCAAGTGTAATTTACACAATTAGTAGTTGATTATTAGATTTAATGGGTATTGCTTTTTTTTAAAAAAAACTAAATATTAATAGTTGATTTAGCATTGTAAAGTACAAAATTACTAAATTTTAAACATATTTGAAAAATATATTTTATATATTGAAAAATTCATTATATAATTTGTGTCTATTATATATAGCGACACTATTTGTTTATAACGTAATGTGTCTATTAGCTCAGTTAATTTGAGTGTTCTATTAATTAATAATGCAGGAGACACAAGTTAGTAAAAAAAATTCATACGAATTGTTGATATATATGAAATATAAGGATCGTCAATCCGTATGAATCATACCGATCAGTAATCCGTGAAAAAGTGAAGGGCATTTTCATTCTTTCATTGTTTTGCTGGGTGTTTCATGCTGGGTGCCCCTAGAATAACCCTTTTTATTTTCGGGTTCCCTTTGTCTTGAAGTGCAGGCTCTTCACTGGTCACCGTTGATGATAATGTACAGTATAAGATACTTAGGTACTGGGCATTGGTTGAAGCAGGTACTAAAAAGGTTGAATTGAAGTACGGATTGTCACTTGTAAGTAAGAACATGCACCAAATTTTTTACATAAAAATAATTGATGAGGACACAAATGATTTTTTATTTTCTACATCGGTTATATTTTTAATTAATATAAAAGGTCATTTTTTATATAGTTATAATTAAGACGGATGTATGTCACGTAAGCAATTTTCAAACTATACTTTTATGTAAATAATTTTTTTTTATATTTACGTATTTTGATGAGAAAGTCTCATACACCACTCAATATTAATGCGCAGTAATATGTTGGGGCCCTTATGTTTTAGCTGTTGAATTGGAATCTTTATCAAACAAAGGATAAGACTAACATGTTCTGATTCAATTAAAAGATGTTTAAGTTAATTCATTAACCATATACTTATACGTTCAGTTTTAAAACTAGTGCATTAAAAAAATAACGTTATAAAAAAATTATGCCTAGAATATTCTTGGAAAATTATTTTGAAAAACTATTCCTCCCTTACCTAGCTATGAACTAATGCCATATTAAAATTCAAAGTAGCGGCAAAACAACTAAAAGAAAAAGGAACCATGTGGAAGAGAGGGCGAGTTAGAGAAAGCGAATGAGAGCAATAAACAGATGGATATAGATAAGAAAAATAATTCGGAAGGCTAGCTCGCATGACATTGTAACTAGATGATATCAATGCAATCAACGATATACACTAACCTTGTGTTTGGAGGTAGAATTTAAAATTTTTTAAAAAATTTAAATACACAATATTTTAATTATCTTAATTTAATTTTTTTTCATTTTATAAATATTTTATTTGGATGAAGTAATTTAAATTTTTGTATTTTAATTTTCTTGTTTGGATAAAGCATTTCAATTTCAATGAAATTCAAATTTTCATTTTAAAATATTTATTTTAAAAAAAAGTGTTGATAGCATCGCCAATCACAACCCCTTTTAAACCAAAATCAATTGTCCTATAGCTTCTCCCACTTCATCTTCACCAGCTTCATCCCCCAATGCTGCAACTATAACCCCTCCTATTTTGTCTCCCACGGTAGCATCTCCTTCGTCTAAAGTTGCTGCTCCAGCTCCAGTAACCACTCCTCCGGTGGCCACATCTCCTGCTATGACACCTGTGAGCTTACCGTCAGCGCCAGTTCCGGTGAGTTCTCCACCAGCGCCTGTTCCGGTAAGCTCTCCCCGTATATTGGCATCGACAACTCCGACACCCGTGATAGCACCAAGCGCTGAGGTTCCCGCTCCCGCTCCCAAATCGAAGAAGAGTAAGAAGCACACTGTACCAGCACCGTCGTCAGCATTGCTTGGCCCTCCCGCTCCTCCGATAAGAGCTCTAGGATCAAGCTAGAATGCGTTGTCTCCTAAAAAAAAGGTGTAAGAGAGAACGAAAGGGCCTATGCTACTATGTGAGAGGAGAAAAGTTCAAATTCTTACCATTAGGATAGAATTTCAATTCCTATCATTTTAGTCTATTAACTTTTTTTTTTAAAAATGATGTCATTTTAAATTTTTTGAAATTCTATATTCAAACAAGTAAATTATGATAGAAGTATTTTAAATTCACTAAAAAAATAAATTACCTTATTTAAATACCCCATCCAAACACAAGGTAATAGTCAGCTATAATAGAAAAAATAATAAGTATAAAATCTGCTGATACATTATACAAAAATATTTTTCATTATAGGCGGGAAACTCACTATAAATATATATAACAATATAACAGTTATATAATTGATTTATTGGCATATATACAAGGGCTGCCATGCATTGTATACTATTCTAGTGTATATAATAGATTTGGTTGTATACAGAACTGTCTACACCATTCTAGTGCAAACAATGAAAAGTTGTCACTCAATGATTTCAATAATGAGATCCACTACGGGGAAAATGAAAAGTTGGCTACAATATACCAAGAATTAGCGCTTCAAAAATAAAAGGTGGCCAAAGTTAGAGGAGTTAATTAATAACGAGACACTATTAAAATATGCTGATATATTATACAGAAATATTTTTATAGAAAACAGTCCATTAAAATCTGCTGATAGATTGCAAAAACATTTTTGAGAAATCTTACGTGTACAACAATTTGTATAATAACAATTTTTTTTTGTCTATCTCTCTCATAATTTATTACATGTACAACTATGTCACATTTCAATAATTTTTCATTATAAAAAGACAATTATGCCTCAAAATGGAGATGATTAATTGGTATGATATTCCCTAAAAAAAAAATTGGTATGGATATAGTTGTGAAAATACTGCATGAATCATTGAATCTGGTGACGTACGTGAGCTCCCAATAATGTAGTGGATGGCTTATTATATGTGTCAGAAACCAGTGCCTGTGCCATCTTTATATATATAGCGTTATATTCAATCATTGAATACGCCATTAACATTCTGCAGATTCTGCTTTGATTTCTTCTTTATAAGGTTCAACTGAGTGAGTTAGACAAAGCAAGTGTGGCAGTGTAACATTCTTGATATGAATTCGGACTCTGTGTCTGTGGCTCTAACACTGTGCCTATGACTTTGTTCTATTCAAAGAGGACCAGAGTGAGGAAAAGCAAAAGGTTTCCGCTAGTTCTGGTTTTATGGTAGGTATTTGCTTGTGTCATAGGTGCACGAATCTTACTGTCTTTATAACTGCTAAAAATTTTCTAATCAATGAACTTGTGTTTTTCTCATATCAGAGTATAACATAGTTGATTATGGAAGTTTGAATTATTATTTGTTAAAATATTTGGTTGATTTATATTGATAGGAGAGAAAAATGATATGTTACTCCAGTCTAGAAAGAGATGTAATCTTACATGGAAGGAGAAGATGAAGAGGCCTTCATAACACATGTACACAACAATGTGGAGAAAACAGAAACAGAAGGGGGTTTCCTTGACAAAAGCCATTGCCTATTCTATATGGAAATGCTTAGCCTTCTGTTAGCCCATATTTTTGATGAGCTAAAAATATGCTCTAAATACGAATTTTGCCAGATTATGCTCGAATCGAAAAGAAAGAAGAGTCTATTGAAAGGGATTCACAGGTTCGAGGAAGTATTTACGAAGTATAAGGCTAAGACAAGAAAGAGGGCTTCGAACCATTGGGCGAATCGAGCTGGCATATGGTCGAATCGAAGTCAAGGCAGCAAGATTTCTGGACTTAGCGCAATTTCTGACAAAAACTTCACAAAATCAGTTCGACTTCGAGCAATGTGGATAACCGTTCTAAGGAGCAGTTATGTGCATGTAAGGTGCACGTAGCAGGACACTTGGCATTAGGATAGTGTTCGACCGTTAGGGCAGTTTATTTTCGAATGTCTATATATAGCAGTTTTTTAGTCAGATTTCAAGGTCGCAAATCATTTCTACAAAATCCTTATATACTCAAAGTACCCAGCGCAGAGAGAAACGAGTACGCAAGGAAAATGTATGATTGTGAACCATTTTAAGTTTCTGTAAACTTTACATTTCGAATGCAATGCATTTTTCATTTCACTTTAGAATTCCTGTCTTTTAAATGGTTCATTCGATCGAATGAACTCACTGCTCCTTTAAATTCTGCAATTTACCTTTCCCTTGTTAGTTTACTTCCAGCATTTCGATTCTTCCAATGAACTCGTTGCAATGATGAACATTCAAAGCTTTACATCTAAAGCGAACACACAATTGACATGCTCCTGAGATTCACTAGTCGATCTCGCAAGCAACTCGATTAGACTAGCGATTGTTTACCAAATTTCAGCGTAAACAAATTGGCACGCCCGGTGGGACCGGTCAATTGTGTGTTTTGGTTTTAAATTATTATTAAAGTTTTGTTTAGTACAGTTGGTTTATTGCATTCTTAATTGTTTTGATCTTGTATGCATTTAAGAAGTGGGAAATCTGTTCCACACTTAACAAAATTCAAAACTCGTACAAGGATGGCTAGACCACCCCCAAGTAATCGAAACAATGACCTTCCAAATATGGAGGGGCAACCAACGCAGACATCTGTCAGTAATGCCAATATAAATTCTGGCATAGGAGCAATTCCTGACCAAACTGTTGGCACGATAAGTTCGACCGCTTCGACGGTTATGAATCAGACAGGGGTAACTTCTCCCATGACCAACATGACGTTGGCAAGTTCGACCACGTCAGCGTCTGCTTTTGCCCCATGGAATAACCCTAGTTTAGGGAATCCCAGTGGAAGTCCCTTTCGACCGCCTCAAAACCCTCTATATGGCATGCCTACATCTTTGATGGCAGGGTTGCAAAACTCTCAACCAAATATAGAGAATCTTAATATGTCCTCTCCATCAGGATCTGTAGCGGGCAATCAAGGTAGGGTAATTCCTCAACATTTAACCAATACATCCGTTTTGTCACTCAGACAACAAATGGATGAAAGTAACCATGATATGGTTAACATGTTAACACAACAAATAGGAACTGTTATTAACCCCTTAATTCAAAATACAAATGACAGTTACCAAATGTTAACAAATCAAATAAGTCGAATTGCTGACTTTTTTGGGGCACCACCCATACAGCAACCACCAATTCGACAGATCCAAATACAGGCGCCTGTCCAAGAGATACAGATGCCTAACAATCCAGGGATGCAAATGGCTCAAGCACCACAACCATTGGCACGCATAGAGCCACCAGCCCAACAGGTCGAACCAAACCCTGGTATAGTATTGGTAAATAGGAACCAAAATGCTGATGAAGTAATAGGGAATATTCAACAAAACCATTTCGATAGGCAGAATAACCTGGCCCAAATGGTCGAAACGATTTTGGTGCAGAATGGTTTGAACTTAGGATTACACAGGCCTAATTTTGTGTCTCCATTATCTGAGTATGTGTTACAGACAGAATTACCAAGGGGTGTGAAAATCCCTAAGCTTACTAAGTTTGCAGGAGAGACAAATGAGTCCACTGTCGAACACATTGCTAGATATTTGGTCGAGGCAGGGGATTTGGCTAATAATGAAAATTTAAGAATGAAATTTTTCCCTAATTCCTTGACTAAAAATGCTTTTACATGGTTTACAACCCTTCCTCCTCATTCCATAAATAATTGGAACCAATTGGAAAGGATTTTCCATGAGCAATTTTATATGGGACAGTCTAAGATCAGCCTTAAAGAGTTAGCCAGCGTTCGACGCAAGGCACCTGAATCAATTGATGATTATTTGAACAGATTCAGACTCTTAAAGGCAAGATGTTTCACCCAAGTCCCTGAACATGAATTAGTCGAAATGGCTGCTGGTGGCCTAGACTATTCGATTAGAAAGAAATTAGATACCCAGTATTTAAGGGATATGGCTCAATTGGCTGATAGAGTTCGACAACTCGAACGATTGAAGGCTGAAAAGGCTAGAAATTCTAAATTCCACAAGAAGGAAAAGGTTGCATATGTCGAAACCAATGACAGTGACCAGGAGTTCGATATTATTTATGAAGATATCGAAGACAATGAGGTTGATTTAGCAGAATTAAAACCTGGACCTCCTTATGTTTGTAAACTCCTTAGACCTTCCAATGGAAAAAACCCTGTTGAACCTAAAAATGATAAATTTGTGTCTAAAACTTATACATTTGACATAACTAAGTGTGATGAAATATTTGATTTATTAGTCACAGATGGCCAGATTGTTGTTCCTAAGGGCTTGAAAGTACCCCCAATCGAACAACAGAAGAAAAGGGGTTATTGTAAATTTCATAATTTCCTTGGCCATAAAACCTCACGTTGTGTTCTTTTCAGGGATTTGGTTCAAAAGGCTCTCGACGAAGGGAGGCTCAAATTTGGTGAGAAACCAAAGGTTGCTCAGGCAAATGCTGAAACATCCAAAGCTGCTGAAACTCTCTATGCAGAACCCCAAGAAATAATGATGGTCGAAACAATGGAGTTGTCTCAGGTGCAAGTTCAGGGCATATCTGAAGAGGATTACAACGAACAAATGAAGATTGTGTATCCTCAGGCTGAGGAGGATTTAATTGATTTCTTGAACAGATGCAAACTCGAAAACAAGAGTGTGATGCTCTGCCCTCGCTGCAGTGCAGTATGTGATAGGGAGGCTACTGAGGGCCTTAAAAAATACCAAGTTATTAACAAGGGGGCAGAGCAGAACCAACGTTTCGATAAAGGCAAAAGGGTTATGATGCAGTCGAACAGTAATCAGAAGTCTGGTCGAAGGAATACTTTCGCTCCTCCTGGTTCAGTTCCGGTCGAAAAATGGATGCACCAGGGACTCATAAGGTTTAACAAAGGGGCCATGGAAGTAGGTGGTTTGAGTGGAACAAAGCAAATTGGCCCACAGGAGGCTAATAGGTACTCTTATAGGAACAATTACAAAGGAAAGAATCCTATGACGAGGACCCAATGGCGTAGGTTCCAGCGTCAGAAGAAATTGGCCCAACAGAATCTGCAAACGGGCCAGTATAAAGAAGTATCTAGGAGGCCAGTAAAGGAGAGACTCCTGCCTCCAGTGGATGAAGATAAGATGGAGGATGAGGATATACTGGATTCTGAACCAGATTTTGATGTCATCTGTGTGATATCTATCTTGCCATCTGAATATGATGTCCAATCTGAAGTTACTGAGATCGAAAGTGAGTTCGATCATTTTGATATGGCTGACCCAAAGCCAGTATGTTACTATGTTATGAATAATGGCTGTGTGGAAGAGCAATTAGCTTATTTCGAAAAGCCAGATTTTCAGATGAAAAGTCATCTCAAACCTCTTTTCATCAGAGCAAAAGTTGAGAATGTTGGAATCAACAAAGTGCTCATTGATGGAGGAGCGGCTGTCAACTTAATGCCTCGATCTATGCTCTACAAGATCGGGAAACATGACACTGATCTATCTGCCCACAACATTGTGCTTTCGAATTATGAGGGTAAAACTGGCTATTCTTTGGGAGCCATTCAAGTAGATGTTACTGTAGGCAGTATAGTTCGACCAACTCTATTCCTGGTGATACAGTCTAAGGCTAATTTTAACTTGCTATTAGGAAGGGAATGGATTCATGGAGTTGGGGCTGTGCCATCTACCCTTCACCAGAAACTCATTATCTGGAGGGAGGATGGGATTGTTGAAAATATAGAGGCGGATCAAAGCTTCTATAAGTCAGAGGTCGATAATGTTACTGCACAAACCTTTGACAAAAAGTTGGCTAACATAGCACCTTGTGGTGATAAGGAGGCTGTTGTCGAATCAAGTGACAATGTTATCCACTCTGTCAAACTCCATCCTACCTATGGGTTTATATGGGAGAGGGAGGAAATTGATGCTGTTCCCTCTGAAGATGGAGTTATTCCACCAACTGGGTGGAATATATATGAAGATTAATATGACTGAGGCCACTACATGGGCCAGAATTACGGCTTATATGGCCGAAAATAGACTAAATACGGCCTTTGAGGCTGAATCTCAACAAAATATGGCAGTTGAAGCCAAGATCGAAGATCATAAAAACAAAGAAACAAAGGATCGAAGACTGGATTGCATTTATGACGATGAGCCGTTGGGTTTCGAGAAAAATCCCGTAAGTGAGGTGCCAAAGATGCAGGCTCAAGATCCTTTGGAGGAAATCGACATTGGAGATGGCTCGATGAAAAGGCCAACATATATCAGTGCCAATATCACCTCAAGTCTAAAAGGAAAGCTGGTGCCTCTTCTTAGAGAATTTAAAGACTGTTTTGCTTGGGATTACCACGAAATGCCTGGGTTAAGCAGAGAAATGTCGAAATGAAATTACCGATTAAGGAGGGAAAAAGACCAGTAAAACAACTACCAAGAAGATTCGCACCAGAAATCATGTCCAAAATTAAGGAAGAGATCAAAAGGCTGCTGAGGTGTAAATTCATCAGATCTGCCAGGTATGTCGAATGGCTAGCAAATATAGTCCCTGTCATTAAAAAGAATGGAACTCTTAGAGTATGCATAGATTTTAGGGATTTAAATAATGCTACACCTAAAGATGAATATGCTATGCCAGTAGCGGAAATGTTGGTAGATTCAGCAGCTGGCTTCGAATTTTTAAGCATGTTAGATGGTTATTCTGGGTATAACCAAATATTTATTGCTGAAAGTGATGTGTCAAAAACAGCATTTCGATGTCCTGGTGCTTTAGGCACTTATGAATGGGTGGTTATGCCCTTTGGGTTGAAAAATGCTGGGGCCACTTATCAAAGGGCCATGAATTCCATGTTTCATGATTTTATTGACACATTTATGCAAGTTTATATTGATGATATAATCATCAAATCCTCCTCAGAAGATAGCCATTTGGATTACCTTAGGCAATCTTTCGAACGAATGAGGAAACATGGATTAAAAATGAATCCATTAAAGTGTGCTTTTTGTGTGCGTGCAGGAGACTTCCTTGGTTTTGTGGTGCATAAAAAAGGCATTGAGATAAATCAAAACAAGACAAAGGCTATTCTTGAGACGAAGCCTCCTTCGACCAAAAAACAGCTTCAGTCTTTGCTAGGAAAAATCAACTTCTTGAGGCGATTCATTTCGAATCTAAGTGGCAAAGCTCAAATTTTTTCGCCATTACTTCGACTCAAGAAAGATGAACCATTCAGATGGGATGAAGTGCATCAAAAGGCTTTCGATGAAATTAAAGAATATCTGATCAAGCCTCCTGTGTTAATGCCTCCTAGTCGAAACAAGACTATGAAGTTGTATATTGCTGCGTCTGACAAGACCATTGGTAGCATGTTGGCTCAGGAAGATGATGATGGCATAGAACATGCAATTTATTATCTTAGTCGTGTACTAAATGATGCAGAAACTAGATATACTGCCATAGAAAAACTTTGTCTTTGTCTGTATTTCTCTTGTGCAAAACTTAAGCACTATATAAAGCCTGTTGATGTTTATGTGTATTCTCATTATGATATTATTAAGCACATGTTGTCAAAACCTATTTTACACAGTAGAATTGGAAAATGGGCTTTAGCATTAACAGAATATTCTTTAACGTACAAGCCTTTGAAATCTGTTAAGGGTCAAATTGTGGCAGATTTTATTGTAGATCACTCAGTGATCGAGATGCCGCAAGACTATGTCGATACAGAGCCTTGGATTTTGTATTTCGATGGATCGAAACACAAACATGGAACTGGAATTGGAGTTTTAATAATATCCCCCAATAAAGTTCCAACTAAGTTCAAATATAAAATCAAAGGGCTTTGTTCTAATAATGAGGCTGAGTATGAAGCTCTAATTACAGGCCTTGAAATTTTAATTAGCCTGGGGGCAAGAAATGTTAACATAAGGGGTGATTCAGAATTAGTATTGAAGCAATTAACACAAGAATACAAATGTGTTAATGAACACTTAGCAAAATATTTTGTTATGGCGAGTTCTCTTCTGAATCATTTCGATTACATTAACATTGAGCATATACCTCGACAAGAAAACCAAGAAGCAAATGATTTAGCCCAAATAGCTTCAGGGTACAAAATGTCGAAGGAAAAATTAACTCAGTTGATCGAAATAAAAGATAAACTGGTGATACCAGAGCCATTAAGTACTAAATTGCCAATGCCAAAACTTGTGGGGGCAATTACACCACAAAATAATGAAGATGAAAGCATGGATGATCTCCAGGGAAAAATTCAAATTTTGGCCATTGACAATATGTTAGATAATGATTGGAGAAAGTCCATTGTTGAATATTTGGAAAATCCAATGGGTAATGTGGCTCGAAAGATCAAATATAGGGCTTTAAATTACGTGATTGTGGGAAATGATTTGTTTAAAAAGACTGCAGAATGAGTGTTGTTGAAATGTCTAAGTGAATCAGAAGCATACTTGGCAGTTTCCCATGTTCACAGTGGGGCTTGTGGATCACATCAAGCAGGCCATAAAATGAAATGGCTTTTATTTCGACAAGGTTTGTATTGGCCTTCGATGTTGAAAGACTGCATAGAATTTGCTAAAGGCTGTCAGGAATGCCAAAAGCATGCAGGAATACAGCATGTACCTGCTAGTGAGTTACACTCCATAATCAAACCTTGGCCTTTCAGAGGATGGGCTTTGGACCTAATTGGTGAAATCAAACCTGCTTCTTCTAAGAACCAGCGTTATATTATAGTTGGTATCGATTACTTTACAAAATGGATCGAAGCAGTCCCTTTGCCAAATGTTGATCAGAAAGCAGTAATTAGTTTCATTCAAAATCATATTATTTATTGGTATGGTATTCCTGAAACAATTACCACTGATCAAGGTTCAGTTTTTACTGGACGGAAAATGCAAGAATTTGCCAAAGAAACTGGCTTTCGATTATTAACCTCAACACCATATTACGCGCAAGCAAATGGTCAGGTCGAAGCAGCCAATAAGATTGTAATTAACTTGATTAAAAAACACATTGCCCAAAAGCCAAGAAATTGGAATAAAACGTTAGATCAAGTTCTATGGGCATGTAGAAATTCTCCTAAGGAATCAACTAATACTACCCCATTTCGACTGACTTATGGGCATGATGCTGTACTTCCGGTCGAAATACATTTGCAATCAGCCAGGGTACAAAAACAAATGGACATTCCAATCGACCATTATTGGAAAATGATGTCAGATGAGTTGGTTGATTTAGATGAGGAGAGATTAAGAGCATTAGAAGTTTTGACTAAACAAAAAGAAAGAGTTGCTAAAGCTTATAATAAGAAAGTGAAGTCAAAAACTTTTAATGTTGGAGATTTAGTTTGGAAGATTATCCTGCCCATAGATAGTAAGGATCGAGCCTTGGGCAAATGGTCCCCAAATTGGGAAGGACCGTATAAAATAATTCAGATCTATTCGAATGGTGCTTATGAGTTAGAGGAGCTAACCACTCAGAAACGTACTTTGAGCATAAATGGTAAGTATTTGAAAAAATATAAACCAACACTGCTTGTAGTTAAAATAAGCATAGAATAAGAGAAATACGGGAAACATAAAAATGGCGATAACAGTAAATTGCCACGAAAGGGCATGTGTCAATATTACATCGAAAAGTAGAATCGAAATACAGAATTCGAAATAAAGAAATTATAAGTTCTACTAATGCATGACCAAGTCCTCATATAGTTTCTTCAAGGTGGCCATCTCTTTAGTTAAGACCTGGTCAGCACTCTCCATAACTCTCGCCTCATCTGCTACAGCTTGAGATGCGCTAAAGGCCTTCAGGCCTTCCCTCCCTTTTTCAGCAACCAGTTTCTGAATCGAGTTAGCGGCCTTCTCCTGGAGTTCTTTGCGTTTGGCCTGCTCTGTCACAATTTTTTGCTTTAGATCATCGACCTGAGACAGCAAATCCGTAATAGTTGCTTCCCAGGAGGAGATGTTATCATCGCAGGCTTTGATCTCAGAAGATCCTTCTTTCGCCTCTTTGGTAAGACGTTCGACTTCATGTTGAGCAGCTCGGGCTTTCTCGAGCAGAAGGATATGTGCCTGTTTCTGGGCATCTAGTCTGGCGCCATTTTCGCGTTTTTTCTGCACAGTACTTGCAAATTGATCGATAATGGACTCGATTTGGATAACTTTGCCTAGAATCTCATCAGAGGTAAGGGGGTTGTGCAATTTCTTCAAAAAGTTCAGGTGCCCAAAAGCAGCAGAGGGGTTCTCTTCAATGGATTTAAGTACGTCTTCCCGTGCGTATTCCATTGATAACTTCAGGAGCAGGCAATCTTGGCGCACTGAAGAGTTTATTTCGGCATCAGATGAGGACGAAGCACCAGGAATCTTTTCACTTGAGGTGTTGGCTTGACTTGTGTTTAGCAGGAGTCGAAGGGCTGCAGCAGGGTCTTCGTCTTGCATTTGAATGAATGTATCTTCTGCGATCCCTATGCTAGCGGAAAGCTTAGATGTCGAAGACGCCGGGTAAATGTCCGAACCACCAGCTTCAGCCTCTTCTATGCCCTCTTCATCGAAAAAGTTTTCTTCGGATGAACTTTTCTGACTCGATCCATGAGGACTGCTGGATCCAATGCCTTGACCTTCACCCTGTTCCTCAACATTCACTGCATCCGTTTCAGGAGCGGGAGATGTTCGAGCATGTGAGGGTATTTCTTCTACAGAAACATTTTGTTGTACCTGATTCGAGTTATCATGGAAAAAGGTTAACAAATAGTTTCGTATAAGCTATGATTTAAAACACATTAAGAGGATGATACCTCGACGGCAGGTTGTTCTTGTGGTGAGACCGGTTGATCGACAGGGTTGCCCATCTCAGCAACAGAAGGAGTAGCCTCTACTTCAGTGCCGTCAATATCGGTCGAAGGTGGTTGGACGTCAACAGGTTGATTGTCACCTTGTTCTTTTGAAGGCTTGGTCTTTTTCTTTTTCTTCTTGATTGGCTCACCACCCTTAACAGCCACAGAAGGTTCAGGCTCGACCTGCTTCACTTTCTTTTTCTTAGGCATTTGAGCCTGGGAATTGCCTGCCTCTGTTTGTTCAGCAGACTTGGTCGAAGTCGCAGGTAACTTTCTTTTTCTTATAAGAGGTCTTTCCTCTTCTTCCTGCATTACGAGGGTAAAGAATTGTCAGAATATAGACTTGAAAGAAAGCTATGATATTGACATTAGAAATAAAACTTGCATCTTTCTCTTCGTCTAATTCGACGACCGCATGCTTCGAGCGTTTTGAAGTCGTGGTAGTATCAATGCTATCATCTTTCTTTTGACTCTGAAAAAATAAAGAAATATGAGGCAAGACGTTAAGAGTAAAAGATAAGTTCAGAAGAGTCACCTTCTCTTCTTGTTTCCATTCTTGGATCTTCACCCCAGTGGGTTTCTTGGGTCTCACATCAGCTCGAGATGTTTCAGCACTTTTCTTCGTCATGATTGTTTTGCCTGAAAGTAAGAATATTAGAAAAGGCAAAAATACATATCAATTTAGAAAGTCAAAAGTAATTTAATACCTCGAGCTTGAAGGTTTGAGCGGATATTCTCGACCGTTGGTTGTGTAAAACCACTCTCAAGTCTGGAGATCATGATAGTAGTGTCTCCAACTGAACGGGTCGAATAATATTTCTCCCACCAGGTAACAAACCCCATGGTGCAGAAGTGGGAATGGTTGAACTCAAAAGGATGCAGGTTATAGTTTTCATCAAGAGAAATCTTCAAAAACTTCTTGAAAGTCTTTTCCGAAAGATTGGCCCCTCTTATAACGTCTCGAGGATCTTCGAACAAGCTTTTAGGACGGATTTGCGAGAGGCCAAATTGTCTTGAAACCAAATTAGGCTGGTATCCAACCAAGCCTAAATAGTTCGATTGAACACCTGTACGACAAGACAGGATCTGTGGATTCAAGTAAAATGACCATATTTCGTTCACTTCTTCTTCATTGTCCGGATCGACAGCAGGAAAATAGTCAGTGAACCAGGCCGGGCCAACCTCTCGACTAATGAATGGAGCATGTTGGGGAAGAAACTTGTCAAAGCTCAGAAAAATCCTCATGTACTTTAGGAACAGCTTTTGTGGGTTTTGATCTAAGGTCTTGGGTGTTAATCGAAGTGCTCTCTGGCCTTCGATCGAGCGATTCGCAACTTCTTCAGCATAATCTTGTGGGATTATTAATCCCATTTCTTGTTCGAAAGTGGCATTAAGCCACAATTGGAGAAGCCACATAGGCCCGGACACTAAGAAGGAAGACCCATCCTTCGATTTCTTCAGATCATCGCATGCCTCACCAAGCGATTCGTATAGCACTGCTAACAAGAGGCGTCCAAATCCAAAGTTCTGACCTTCATGAATTTGTAATGCCATTGGAATAAATCTTTTGGCTACTTGCAAGGATTTCGTGCAGAAGACATAGTGGGATAGCCACAGGGTTAAGAAGGCTATGTGCTCTTCATCAGAAACCTCCTCTTCGACGGGTCCTTTGTGTTCAGCTATATATTTGGAAAAGGTATTCTCCTTATATACTAGCTTGATATTGTCACTAGAATTAGTGGGGTCATAAGTTTCTCCGTTAGGCCTAAGGCCTGTGAGGGCGGCTACATCTAAGAGAGTAGGGGTCATCATACCACATTTAAATTGAAAGGTGTTGGTAGAAGACTCGAAAAAGTGCATAGCTGCTATCAGCATTTCTGGTCGATATTCAGGACCAGATCGAGAGAATTGTATCAAATCAAAGATGCCATATGTCTTCCAGAAATCCTCATACGCTTGTTCGACTCGATCAAGCCAAGGTAGGTAATCCCTATGGGCTATTGACGGGGCGGATCGAAAGAATTTGTGGGGTTTGCTTAAACAATTAAAGTTGTAAGGCTCACTATAAAAAATCCTAGGTTCGCAAGTTGGGTAGCAGGGAAATACCTTGTTCATTGTACTCGAAAGTGATTCTTGGTCTGGCAGGGGTCCACCGAAAGCGTAAACTGTTCTTTCCACTGCGAAAGGGATCATCACCTCTGATTCCCAGGTTTCTGTTTGTTCGGCGTCACCATGTGGTTCTGGAACCACCTTTTCTCCATCAGTCCTGACTGTAAAATGGTGCCACTTCCCAGCAAACGGAACTGCTTGTCCTTGCGACATTGTAAGAAATCTAAAAAGGGATGATTTTCTCGTGAAGGGTTTGGTAACTGATAGGATCAGTGAGTAAAAGCTTGGACTCACGAAGAACAATGGCAAAGCTCAGAGATACGGTAAGGTTGATGATGAAAGGAGTAGCAAGTTGTTATCTGAAAATAGGAAAGTTTCGCCGGAAATAATGGAAGCAAAGAAGAAGAAAAGGTTTCGGAAGTAAAGAAGAAGAAAGGTTTTGGAAGAAGCTGAAGGGGTTTTTGTCTGGAGTTCTGGCGCTATTTATGGAGTTTCACTTTAAAAAAAAAAGGAAAACAATATAATAAGAATCAAGGGTCAGAAATCAATCACATCAGACTTCCCTTTTTATTCCCCAGCGTGACACGTGTCCCACTCTGCCTAGAAAGGTGGAATTAATGATGGGTAGTGGGAGATCGAGGCGACGGTTACCATTAAAGGTGCCATCGTGTCGCCGTTCCAGGGAAACTGTTAGAAGAAGAGAGAAAATGTCAACTTCTCATCTTCCTTCGATCTCGAATCGAAGCAGACATTTTTTGGGGGCAATTTGTTAGCCCATATTTTTGATGAGCTAAAAATATGCTCTAAATACGAATTTTGCCAGATTATGCTCGAATCGAAAAGAAAGAAGAGTCTATTGAAAGGGATTCACAGGTTCGAGGAAGTATTTACGAAGTATAAGGCTAAGACAAGAAAGAGGGCTTCGAACCATTGGGCGAATCGAGCTGGCATATGGTCGAATCGAAGTCAAGGCAGCAAGATTTCTGGACTTAGCGCAATTTCTGACAAAAACTTCACAAAATCAGTTCGACTTCGAGCAATGTGGATAACCGTTCTAAGGAGCAGTTATGTGCATGTAAGGTGCACGTAGCAGGACACTTGGCATTAGGATAGTGTTCGACCGTTAGGGCAGTTTATTTTCGAATGTCTATATATAGCAGTTTTTTAGTCAGATTTCAAGGTCGCAAATCATTTCTACAAAATCCTTATATACTCAAAGTACCCAGCGCAGAGAGAAACGAGTACGCAAGGAAAATGTATGATTGTGAACCATTTTAAGTTTCTGTAAACTTTACATTTCGAATGCAATGCATTTTTCATTTCACTTTAGAATTCCTGTCTTTTAAATGGTTCATTCGATCGAATGAACTCACTGCTCCTTTAAATTCTGCAATTTACCTTTCCCTTGTTAGTTTACTTCCAGCATTTCGATTCTTCCAATGAACTCGTTGTAATGATGAACATTCAAAGCTTTACATCTAAAGCGAACACACAATTGACATGCTCCTGAGATTCACTAGTCGATCTCGCAAGCAACTCGATTAGACTAGCGATTGTTTACCAAATTTCAGCGTAAACACCTTCCACACTCTTTTAGCTGGTATCTTTTATATTTTTTTAAGTATCACATCACTGCTGCACTGCTACACTGCCTTGAGCATAAATTTTGTGAATTTTTTATTGGGCAATAATGGTGATTCAAGCATCAAATAGAATACCAAATTGAAGAGGAAATTGATTCGGACAGACAACCATTCCATGGTGCCAAAATTGTGAAAGGCTACCCGAGAATAATCGTCAATTAGAGCCTTAACCTTGGTGAAGAATAGTTTCTCTTGATTGAAACAGTGGATTGTGGCAGCCCCAGCAATTGATTCTGAGAAGTGATGCGAGATTGGTGCCTTTCGAATCCCAACCATCCTGGCCAATTCCCTTGCTGTTGTGATGTAATAAGTCTACAAAAAGTAAATAACTTCATCACTAGAATACTAGATTGAGTCATACAAGAGTTAGCACATGCAAAGATTTATGACTAAAAATTGTATGATTTTGTAGTCATGAGATTTTGCCTTATTTGAAATTTGATTTTTGAAAAAAGTTTAGATAGAATTTTTGTTTTGTTGCAGATTTTATCTTTTATCTTTCGTTTCAATTAGTAATGTAATTTCAAATAAATTTGATGGCAGATTATATCTTTTAGGAATTTCAAATTGAATGTAAGCCTATATATACATATACATTCTCATTTTATGAATTTCAATGGTAATTATTAGATTTAATTTTAACATCTGCATCTTCTCTGCAAGTTCTAATGTTTCTATGTTTCACTAAATATTCCCAACAGCGATATCTGAGCTTACTTCTTATGGGCTAAGGCAAATTTTGATTGAGTGCTAAACACAATGAGGTTGAGTGCAAACGCTGCTGAGTGATCCAATTTCCAGGCAGTTGTGGTGCAAATATGTCCACTTCAGATAATTCTTCATCTGTCATTCTAATGTTTAATTGGGAAAACTATCACGTTTGAGTAGTGAAGATAATTAAAGTTTTTTTTTCCTTAAGATCTCAAAGTTTATGGAACGTTGTAATCTCCAAAGTTGATACACCGCTATTGGAAGAAAATCCTACTATTGCTTGTATGAAAGCTTATGACAAAGAGAAGCCAAAGAAAGATAAAACTATCACTTGCATGCATTCAGGAATTTCAGATCACATTTTCACCAAAATCATAATAGGTGTGGAACAAGATCCAAAATGGGCTTGACAGCAATAATAAGGTCAAATCTGTTAGGCTTCTCATATTAAAGAAAGAATTTGAATCAATGAAAAGACGAACGAACATTTCAAGGAACAAATCGTAAAAATAGATTTTGACCCAAGAATTAAAACATTTAAACTCAATATTTCTATATAATTAAATGGATAAAATTAATTCTTATTCTTATTTTTTCACATTTGGGGGATGCATCAAGTGACCTATCTTTGTCTCTTTTTTCTCAACGAGATTAAGTGAACTAAATATGAATCATTAACTATTACTATGGTCGGCAAAATGGACTTGACCTGCAATTAGGGTCAAGGTAAACTTTAAAAAATAATGCATTTGACTCAACCTCCGACAGATCAAATGGACTTGAGTCACAAACCTAGTTAGTAATATATAATAAATATTAAATAACATATAATAATTTATTAATATAATTTATAGTTTTATATTATAGTTTATATTTTAAAAAAAAGAAAAACATATAATTTAACAAATACAACATAAAATGCATAATAAATAAATTTTTGCTTTTGGAAAAGGAAAATTAGGTTAGAGAATCAGTCAAGTTCTTGACAGTAGAAGAACAATTTTTTTTATCTGCAAACATTAATTTGTTAGAATATTAATTTTATTAGGAGGGAGGATCGAACCCACGACCTTTTGTCTCTTTCCTTCTTTCTCAACCATCCAACCCATCTTATATCTCCCTTTCAACAGCAACTAAGAATACACTCGTATGATTAGAAACCCCAAATCTACGTTAACCTTAATCCTTAAGTTGCTAATGTAATCAGTCAGTGTCTCTTGAGCTGCGGTCCAACGCCTAACTTATCTCTATGTACAGTATGGTGGTCTGTCATTGCTATATTCTCCTGAAAATATCTTATGCCTGTCCCCATTGTTTATCTTTTTTGAAAGTTACTTTGGGATGATCTCCTAAAAAATTCTGTGACTAACTTTGAGAATGAAGAAGAATTGTTCTGCAGCAATTGAGCCGGTTCATCATACTCTACAATTGTCCCTGTACAAGTCAAAATAGTAGTGCTTGTCAGCAGCTTACACAAAGGGGTGCAATAATATGCTACGATAATTTGAAAAATCAAGTTAAATTCAACCTAACATAACACTCTTTTTCAGTCCCCCACCTCCCCATTAAATTCTTTTGGATGATAACCTTCACTATGAGATAATGTTTTCATAATCATTAATGGTATGATCACATGTATTGAAGTACATACCTTCATCAAGGACCAAAACCCGATCATTATCAATAACTGTAGGAATTCTATGTGCTACCGTAATGACTGTACATCCACTTGTTTCTTCCCTAATTGTCTTCTGAATTAAATTGTCAGTGGCAGTGTCAATGGATGCAGTTGCCTCATCTAGGACCAAAATTCTTCTTTTCTTCAGTAGTAGCCTAGCAAGGCAAACAAGCTGCCTTTGTCCAACACTCCAATTCTCTCCATTCTCGGCCACTACATCAGTGAAAGAATATTTCATATCAATAACAGCATTGGGGTGGAAAAGCACCAGAACTGTGGAGTTGGACGTACGGTTATTAAAGTTATACACCTGAATGGAGCAATTTTTTAACATATTTATACCTGGTGCATCAAGAAGTCTTTGATCCCGCCTTACTATTTCAGCAAGATGGCACTTGCTGAGAACCTGAAAATAGTAGTTCTTTCAGTAATAAGATAGACATTGGCATTTTCAAGAAAGTGTGTTAACTGCTAATGCTAACCTCCCAGAGTTCTTGATCTTCGTGTTGTTCTAGTGGATCCAAGTTAGTCCTTACAGTACCTAGAAACAAGGTTGGATCCTGAGGAATTATGCCAAGCTTAGATCTTAAATCTTGCAGACCAATCTTGGAAATATCTACACCATCAATAAGTATAGATCCTTCCAAAGGCTCCACCACTCGAAAGAGGGCTTGCACCAGAGTAGATTTTCCACTCCCGGTCCTGCCTACTACACCAATTTTCTTTTGTGCTGGAAAGACACAAGTGACACATTTGAGGACCATAGGAGCAGCAGGATCATACCGTATATGAAGGTTACGTAGTTCAACTTTTCCCTCCTTTGGCCACTCTGGTTCAGGTCTGCAATCTTGAATAATCAATGGCGCTTCACTTGGTATGCTAGAGAACTGCAATATTCTCTCAACTGATATCATTTTGTTCTCAACATTGCAAAGATTCCATATCACCCAAGCCTGAAGGACATTCAAGTTCAAACCATAAGTAGCTACCAGACCCGCCAAGCCTGAAAATCAGAAGAAGCAACTTAGCAATCCTATAAACTTGTTAGTGGATCTAATCTTAAATCTTAATTATTTCATTTGCTCGTTAACAAGTATAATTGAGAAGGAATTGGTGAGAGAGGAAAGAGAAGCATATTTCAATCACCGAGTACTGCCACATGCATCAATCATAAAGTACCACTAGTGTGTGAGCATCATGGCATCATAGTTACATCCAGAAGGATCTAATACAAACAAGTTATTTTTCTTTTTGGTTTTAAAGTTGTAACCTTAGGTTAATCAATAACGTGTAAGTGTCCCTCTTTAGAGCTTCCTAAAATAATGTTGTAGAAAAGTGGTTCTCACATGTATGCATGTAACTGCTATCACCACTGCTGATAAGATGAATAGGGGAAGAAGAAGCTTACTTGGATCAATGGTAGACCTTGGAAGAGTCACCAAGATGACAAGTACAAAATAGAAGACCAAATTGAAGAGGAAATTGATTCGGACAGACAACCATTCCATGGTGCCAAAATTGTGAAAGGCTACCCGAGAATAATCGTCAATTAGAGCCTTAACCTTGGTGAAGAATAGTTTCTCTTGATTGAAACAGCGGATTGTGGCAGCCCCAGCAATTGATTCTGAGAAGTGGTGCAAGATTGGTGCCTTTCGAATCCCAACCATCCTGGCTAATTCCCTGGCTGTTGTGATGTAATAAGCCTACAAAAATAAATAACTTCATCACTAGAATACTAGATTGAGTCATGCAAGAGTTCGCACATGCAAAGGTTTATGACAAGATGAGCCTTCAGCATGACACGAGCTACACTATAATCTTTTTAGTTCATGCTGATAAGACTTTGACAGGAAAATGACATGATTTAATTTGTGTACATTGTCAAAGATTGATACAGTTCTTACCTGATACCAAATGGAAATTGGAAGCACCGCAAAAAAGAGGAGAATGACTTGCCATGCAACTTGGGACATTAGCACAATGATACTCAATAACTGGATAAGTGCAAATACTAGTCCAGCTAATCTGTATGGTATGTCTGTGTCTACGATACTTTGATCCGTTGATGACTGTAATCATCAAGAAGAGAATGATTGAAATCTGATTAAAGCTGATACTAATCAAAAGATAGCAATAATCTATCAAATAAAGAAATAATAGTGAAACTGACCCTACTCATAATTCTGCTTGAAGGTGTGGTGACAAAAAATGAAACAGGTGCCCTGAAAACTGATGTGATCATTCCAAGAAAAAGGCGTTGAGCAGTTTCCACAGCAACAGCTGCCATTAAAACAGTCCTTCCCAGTATGAAGATGGTGCCGGTTAAAGATAGAAGAACAAATGTTCGCATAAGCTGTTTATTGTTGACCCTGCCTTTCTGCTCTGTAGCCCATGAAATCCAATAATTGCTTCCCATCTGCATAACTTGAAAGAGAATTTGGCAGAGAAGAATAACCGGAACAAGTGCTCCTTTATAAGCAGATGTGACAAATGTTGAGTAAACACTCCATTTCACTCTACCCGTCTCTGCTTCCTCTTCTTTACTTCTCCCCCAATCCTCCATGATCTCTTGAATATTTTCTTCAGCAACTTCCATTTGATTTTTTTGGCAGGGTCTGCAGCTAACAGAATCATCTTCTTGGCATGGATTTATTTCGTGTACTGTTTCTTCGTGAGCAGCCATTTGTTGAACAAGTTCAGAGTTGGGACATGCTATAAGTTCTTTATAGCTTCCTGACTCCACTATTTTTCCATCTTTCATTACCTGCCAAAAAAGTATTTTAATAGTGAAGGGTCAAACACTTGTAAAGCAATTTCATCTGCTAAAGATTAGTGTTCAAATAGCTTACCAAAATGAGGTCTGCAGCTTCCAAGAATTCCAGTTGATGGGTAGCATAAACAACCGTTTTATCATATAGAAGTTTCATGAGACATTTCTGCACAGCATTTCCAATTCTTGGTGAAATTCATTGAAAGAAATAAACGTTACATCAGAAAGCGCATCAGTAAAAAAAAAATAGCACTCTAACCTTAAACAAATGAGTTCCGGTATGAGCATCAACAGCACTAAAAGGATCATCCAGGAAATAAATATCAGAATCATTGTAAACAGCCCTTGCCAATTGAATCCGCTGTTTCTGCCCACCACTCAAGTTTATGCCTCTCTCCTCCACCAGGTTCAAATCTCCATCACCCCACATGTTGATGTCCTGGTGCAAAGCACAACCATCCAAAACATCTTCATAAAATTCCTTTTTCATTTGCTTGCCAAACAATATGTTCTCTCTTACAGTTCCAGACTGAATCCATGGACTTTGGGGTACATAACTTCTAGTCCCGTAGACTTTGGTTACTGCCCCAGAAACTAATGGAATTTCCCCAAGCAAACAGCAGAGCAAACTTGATTTGCCAGACCCCACTGACCCACAAACTGCTACCTTCTGACCTTTCTTTATCACTAACTTTCCTGTAATTTGAATTGCTGGTTTCGTGTGAGTTTGATCATTTGTTTCCCATGCATATTCGCCTGGCTTAATTTCAATAGCCACTTCTGAAATCTTTGAAGTAAGCTTGTTTATGAATTGGTTTTGATCGTCTTCCTTGATGAACTCGTGGATTCGATCAACAGAGACTTTTGTTTGAATGATCATGGAGATAAGCTCTGGCAAGTTGTAGATTGGTTCTTGCAAAATACGAAAAGTCGCTAAAGCTGAGAGGACTGTAGCTGTTGTTAGTTCTGTTTTCACCAGTATACAAGCACCAAAGGTGACAACAGAAACTAAAGTTGGAGATGTCCAGAATAGTGTGGCTACTGCTGAGCATGTATAGAGGTATTTCTGTAGCCATCCCCTCTCAATTTCCCTAAGTTGGAGAAGTTTCTGCAAGAATGAAGTTTCCCATGAATGTAATTTTAAAATTCTGATGTTCTTCATGGTCTCTGATGTCACTTTAATTCTTGAATCCTTAGCTTCCATGATCTTGGAGTGCAAACCTTCTTGCTTATTGGCCAAAGGTGTGTTACACACCATGACCAATATGGTGACACCAAATGCAGCAAAAGAAGGAGTACCACCCAGATTTATGTATAAGATTACCAAGGCCAAAATGATCTGAACTGGAAGCAACCAAACTCCATGAATGTACCAGCAGAAGTCCCCAATTCTTTCAACATCCACATTGATCAAGTTTATGATTCTACCTTGTGTTGGTCCAGCACACTTCATCAATAGGGACTTCCCATAAATTAGAGATATGAGAGCAGCACGCACCCGGATTCCAATTCGTTGAGCACCGAAGTACCATTGTCTTTGACTCAGTGACTCCACAGTCTTTGCAAGGAAGAAAATAAATGCAAGAAGCAATCCATATTGGATGCTTGAATCACCATCATCCCCCAATAAAAAATTCACAAAATTTGTGATCAACAAGGGACCTATATAGGAGGCACCTGTGTTAACACCTACAAGTGTAAACAAAACAGATAAATTACTTAGTAATTAATACATGAGTGACTAAAGTTGAATAAAGGTACAGAAAAACCAAAAAGGAACAGTAGTAGTGATACGGAATAAAATATAAAATATACCAGCTAAAACTGCGTTTAAGGCCAAAGACTTCCATAGAGAATAGGCAATAGCTTTTGTCAAGGAACCCCCTTCAAGTTTCTGTTTGCGAAGTGATTCTTCCAACACGGAAGAAGCATTTTCTGCCGTTTCAGAAGGAGGAACAGGAGGAATATGACCAAGTTCAAGCTTTTTAATCCGACCGGCTTTAAAAATGGGATTCAACCATCGAAATGCAAGTTTGCTCCACATGCTTGCATTCGTAAAAGCCTCTTCATCTTCCTCCTCCATAGAAGATTCCTCCTCTTTTTCTAGTAAGAGTTGTTGTTCTTGTTCCACATCACTGTTTTCCCTTGCACACACATTGAAACAAAGAAGTACCAACAAAGGCAAGGAAACCGAATCTACTACGTTATCCTCTGACAAGAAAAACCACAAGTCGATTGATTCAAAACCTTTTACCAGCTTCAAAGACAGTAAGATTGCATCTATGCTACAAGCAAAAACCCACCATAGGATCAGAACAAGAGGGAACCCGAACCTCTTGTTCTCCCTCACTTTAGTCCTCATTGAATAAAACGAAACTATAGTGGCCAAAACCCAAGTTAGAGCCAATGAAACAGAGTTAAATCCAATTATTTTCCTAGAGCTGTATTGGTAAAAGGCTAGAGCCATGTTCATAACAGAAATAACAGCACAGGATAGAACAGTGGATACAGCGAAAACCATTGGTCCTCGTTTGAAACAATCTACAACACGAACATGGCTAAGAGTGCTTTGTCTCAAACTATCCACCAAAAGCCATATCAAAATGGCATACAAGAATGCCACATTGACCGTTCCCAACAGAGCATCCAAAACGACCATGCTTTTGAGTGATGATGGTGTAATGATGAAGAAGAAACAAAAGGCAGGAACTGTAGAATGGTAAAAAAAAAAAAAATGCCTTATTGAATTACTTTAAATATAGAAACAAAAAAAATGTGAAAAGAGAAGTGATATGTATGTGATGTAAAGATGGCATAGGATGATAATGCGTTGAAAGAAAAATGAAAAGCATTGGCACACCTGGCTATGGAAATAGTAAGGAAGCCAAGGGAGAATTTACAAGTGTTAGTGATGATTGACGGTAGAGTCGGTAGACAGTAGTAGGCACTGGATTCTGACAGAGATGAGACTTATATATATGGAGCACACACAGGAACAGAGGACTAGAACGCTATAGAATCACATTCCAATACCAAACTTTAATAAATTAAATTGAATATTTCTTATCGTTTTTAATGTTATCATTTTTTTGGAAGACAAATCAACAGGTATATATATATATATATATATATATATATATATATATATATATATATATATATATTCATAAGATATATATTCATAAGAGTGAGTTGAAAATCGCATTTAGTGAAATCCAACCAACTCAGAAAAGATAAGTACATAATACATGGACGAAACCAGTATTCAATGTCAAGAAAACGGAATATGTAAACAAAAATTTGTCTAAACATATATATATATACATAAATTTTTATATAAAATCTTGGTAATATAATGTTTCAAAACATTAATTACACAAATTATCTATCAAAATATGAGACGTCTTTTTTTCCCAGCATAAATTAAATGTTTTTTTAAATAATGTGTGTATATATATATTGAGAAGAAAAAATAGCACATAATATAATAAGATAACTTGTTATGATGTATTCAACTTAAAATGTTTTGGATAAAAAATTGACAAAAATATTTTAAATCATTAATAATGAATATTTTCTCACTAATAATAAAAATTAAATGATGATTTCATAATCCCCACTAATATAATGGATTTGTTTACTAATATAACATAAGTAATTATTTTCTAATTGAGTCTAATATAATGAAATTATATTTCACTACTATTATAATTTTATTAAGTATTTGTTATAAATTAATAAATAAACACACCTCAGATTAGTGACAAAAAATTTATTGACTTCAAGTCATAAAAATTATAAAGCTACCCTTATAATATTTATTTTTTTATAACGGTAGCTTTAAGAAATGCATCATGTGATTCACGTTGGTGAAATAGAATATAGAGAAATGGAAATAATTTCGTTATCACAGAGTCAATAAAATCAGCATAAAAACGCAAACCCTAATTAGTAATGTATTTTATAATTTTTCACTGTAAATTTCTTAATTAATGTTTTAAAATATTTTTTAATACTGTATTTTATGAATTAGAATAATTTCTTATATCATGTAAGCCCTTATAAATTTTTGAAGAAAAAAATATAAGAACATCACTAAAATATTTAAATTTCTTATATATATATAATATGTAAATATTTAAATTTTCATTTTTCAATCACTAACAAAATTTTCTTTTTAAGTGTTTTTAAATTTTAGTGATTTTTATGTAAATATTTCATATGAGAGAAGTGAATGACAATCTTCCATTTAAGTTATTTTCATGATAAAAAAAATGTTCCGCTTACATGAAAAAGAAAATATTGATAAAAAAAATTTATCACAAAAAAAAATTAAGTTTATAATATAAAAATGCTGAATGTTATGATTTTTGTTTGTCGTTTCCATACAAAGGGTTGATTTTTTTATAAAAATAAAGAAGAAATACAAGTTGACTTCATTTCGTTCAAAGAAGTCTTTATATTTTAAGTCTTTAATGATTAAATGTGACTTTTGATTCATTGTATATTAGTGTTATTTTATTTTGTTATATTAAGTTTTAAAAGTTTTATTTTAATTCTTTATGTTTTTTAAAATTTTAGGTTGATCTTTTGTGTTTTCAAAAATTTCGTTTTGATATATTAAGTTATAAAAGTTTTACTTTTGTCCTTTATGTTTTTAAAAATTTTATTTTGATCTTTTATGTTTTTTAAAGTTTCATTTTAGTCTTTTCTTTTAATTTTTGTTAGCAAACGTTAATATTATATTAAATTTTAAAATAATTACTGGAAGCTTTTTAAAATTCCTTCAATCACACTTACTTTCATAATCCATTATTTTTTGTAAAATTCATAACTACCAAAATAAAATACTACAACCATTGTCCACTCATATCCGCAACCTCTATAGCACTACAGTAGGAAAATTACATTAAATTCTAGTTTGAGGAATAGATAGGTTTGCAATTACAATTATATTAAAGATTGTGGAATGTATCAAAAGAAATATATTTATGTACCTTCATGGTCATATGTGGAATGATTATGGTTAGTTGCCTGTTGATCTATGCCTCAAGTGTGACCAACCTTGCTAGGGCAACAAAGATCAACATAGGTCAACACTTTAGCTTTATCGCAAAGTCATGTTGTGTGTTAATGGTGTAACTGCAATGGGATGCATATCATGGGATTTTGGGATAATGCCTAAGTGAGAATATGGTGAAACCATCCCTAAGGATATCAAGGTGCACATTAGGGCAAGAGGGGGGTATATCCAAGAATAAATCTAAGGAGGGATAGATTACATACACTTGAATCCTCTGATTAGGTCTCTCAAATCTTTTTATTTTACACAAGGTCTCCCCAATCCTAGGAAAACTTATACTGAAACTAGTTTAAGAATAATCTTATTGATTTTATTGTTAAATTCATGAGCATTAATATTTAAACATAAACATTAACTTTCACATCTTATTAAGTTTTACAAATTAAACATCTTCTAAATTTGAACAATTTTATTACTATTTTATTCTCTCTTTTTTTCTTAAGATTTTAATCTCTTTTTTATATATAAATATAGTAATATATTAAATCCTTAAAATATTATACAAAATCAAAAGGCTTTCACAGCAATTATACTCAAAACAAATTTAGAAATTTGTAATTCGTAAATGTCCCTATCACGGGAATCTCTGTCCAGTCCACCAACCTTTGCTGAAAGATTTTTGTGTACGTATATGTATATTACGCATGACTGGAGCAAGTAAGTGAACTAACAATTTATAGAATTTTAAAATATAAATATATTTATGTCAAATCGAACCGTACGGTTTAAAAATAACAAAATTAAATCAATAATCACCGTTTGTCGATTTTTGATTTGACGTCTAGTGTAATTCAATTTTAAACATCCGTACTTGTATCAACTATTTTGTTACCTTTACACGTAATTTAGCAAATTTATTGTAGGGGCACTTTTAAAAACTAATTACGAAAGAGGGTCTGTTTTTAAATTTTTTATGAGGGGATCTGTTTCTTCATAGATGTCACCAGAAGAATCGGTGACATAGGTGTTCCGTTATTGCAGATGACGAGAAGCATGCTGAGCTGAAGGGTATCACCATTGGCATAAGCAAGACACACCATGCTGGAATGCCCCCAATACAAATAGGCAAACATTTGCCTATTACGCTGCTTTTTCACTTTCTGTAAATATTCTTATAATATATATAAACAATTTTCAATAAGGGCTTTGATAAACAATTAATTAAATATTTGTTATAATTTTTTTAATTTATATAGAAATTTCTATAATTAAAAGAACAAATATTCAAACTATTATTATGTAAGTTTTAAGTTATTTTCATAATCATAACAATATTATTAAAATAACTTATAGATAAACCATAAACTATTTTTACAAATTCTCCTAAAGTTAACACAAATATATTTTATAAATAATTTTCCTAGATATATTTTTTAATTTATATAGAAAATAATTTTCCTAGATATATCATAAATAATTATAAATAAATTAAAAAAATTATAATAGTTTTCACAAATTAAAAAAAATTATTAACAAATATTTAATTATATAAATTATTTATATAGAAAATTATTTATAAAATAAATTTGTGTTAATAATTTATGTTGAAAGTTATATAAGTTATTTTAATAATATTGTTATGATTATGAAAATAACTTAAAACTTACATAATAATAGTTTGAATATTTGTTCTTTTAATTATAAAAATTTCTATATAAATTAAAAAAATTATAACAAATATTTAATTAATTGTTTATCAAAGCCCTTATTGAAAATTGTTTATATATATTATAAGAATAGTTACAAAAAGTGTTTGAGTGGGTCAACAGTTTGAAAATGGAAAAGCAACGTAATAGGTAAATGTTTGTAATATACATTATAATAATTTACTGCATAATCGTCATTTGTATTGGTGGCATTTCAGCATGGTGGCAACACCCTCTACCAATATAGCTAGTTCTTCTGACAACATGCATGAAGAAACAGACTCGCTGGTAAAAAATTTAAAAACAGACATTTTTTTCTAATTAGTTTTTAAAAATATCCCTACAGTAAATTTGCCTTATTTATTTACTACTGCATCACTGTACTAGTGTACTCCACTTCCTTTTTTCTTCCACTTCTATACAAACCTTTGCATTTTTATTAGTTAAAGCGGCTGGTCGTAATTCAGAATTAATTTCTCCTGTTTTCACGCATGTTTTTAAATAAAATTTGTGACTGAAATAAACATAAATATATTTTAATTATTTGAATACTTTTAAATTAATTTCACTTAATTTTAAACTAAATATACCTTCATTTATAACAATGTTTTTCGCTTTTCCTTTTGTGTAACTATAATCACTGGTAATTTAATCACAAAATGATCCTTGCTTTTTTTTTTAATTCTAACAATATAAACTCTTTCTTTGCAATTATGTTTTTTTTTATAAAAAAAACATATACTTTATCACATTTTAAAAATTATTTCAATTGATTTTAAAATATTACTCTCACACTTAAATCAATTATGATGTACATCTAAATTAAGCATGTTCTTAATTTTTTAAATAATAGTTTAGATAATTCCTTAAAAAAACAATAGTTTGGATAAGAAGAAGGGAAATAGAGGGGGGAAACAGAGAAAATGTATATTCTTTTATTTTGTTAAAAAGGTAAAAAAATTCAAAATAAAACTCAATTTCTATTTTTCTCTATTTTATCTCCAATTTAAATTTAAATTTTTGCTTCTCCTCATATTCTTTTCTTACATCCCACCAATCATTTTTTTTACTGAACACCCCACCAAACATGGATAAATATAGAAAAGTCATGAAAAAATGTCGTCATCCATATTTACATTTAATGACGTGTAGATCTAACTATGGTTGAAGTGAAGGGAAAGGGGAAACTTTATCTCAAAGGCCAACCAGAGAAAGTTGCCTCAATCCGAGTTTTTTGTCAATTTCGTCGTCCTTTGGAAGTTTGTGGGAAACTAAGAATCGAAGAGGTAAAATTAAATTTGAACTTTATTTGAAAATTGATTCAAAGTAGAAACAAACAATCACAACTTCTCAACATGTAGTAGTCAGTATTGCTGTGCAATGTATCCATAATATTAGAATTAGAACACTGATTACTTTTTTTTCAAATTAAGTCAAGCACACCCTCTACTTATGCTGTTATGCACCCTCCACTTTATATGTATTAACATTGGTTATAACTTATAAGGGATACTCAACCCATTTACATGTCATGAATCCAAAAATATTTAAAAAACCTACTTGGTGGTTACAATATATATAATGTGACCAACCACCAAACATTAGATAAACACCATACCATTTAAACTTTAAAGCATCCCTCAGTATATAGTGGTACTAGCTACTATAATTTGTGTAAAAAAAACTAAAACCCAAAATCTATCCACACGTAACAGCCAATATCCCTCATCTTCGTTGCATGCACTCCACCATTCTGCCAACCATTCAAGTTTCACCTCCCCAGGTGTATCCTGCTTTGCAACCTTGTATAATTTGATGTGTTACTCAGCTACGTTGCAAGTCCACAAAGAAATATGCATTATCACACCAGGCGGAGTACAATTTTATTTCTTACTTAAAATTGATAAAATTAAATAGTATCAATTAACTTTCTTAATTAATATAAAATTAATTATTTTAATTTATATATTACTCCAGACGGAGTGCAATTAATTTTAAAGAAAAAACTCACAAGCAAGTAGTACCAGTACGTGCCCTGGCGTGATATTCTGACAGTATTTTGGACCGAAGTTTGGCAATGGATTCAGTGAGGGGATCTTATCTAATTAATTTATATTATGTATCAATATCATCACACATGTATGGTGAGTGGAGGGCAAAGTGGACAAACAAAACTTTAACATGACGAAAAAGACAAGCTTTCTTTATGCAATAATTTAAATCACTGATCACACCAGCCACATGGTTTGTTATGAGTCCATGCCTTACGGTCCCAGGATACTGATGCCTTTAGGGGTTATCTTTTGTTTATTTGTGGAAGGTTTTATTAAACACACGTTTGATGAATGTCTTGTATATAGCATCCATATTCCATGACTATATGTATATTGAGCGATTTAGTATTGGATGTAGGTAGGTTTATGTGTTAGATATTCAATTTGATAAGATAATATAAAGTGTCCACTTTGCAATAAATATATATGGCCGTAATTGAGAAAGTGAGACTAGCCATATTTTATTCCACCTGTTTATTTAGAAACATTCTGCTGCAGTTGCATTATTATGTACCCAAAAAAAGAAAAAGAGAATTCGAATTATTTCACATGGCATGTCACATGTGAGCCATATCCATATGTAGTGTAAGCACGTACCAGTCCAGCATTCCAGCTCATACATCACCGCTGGTTACAAATAGCTAAATATTATAAACTGCCCCCTACAAATATCACTGTCATCCTCTTACCAAAAAGACACACATTTCTACATCTGTGACTTCATTTGGCTTCTTCATGTATTGTTTGGTTTAAAAGAAGAAAGAGAATAATTTTAATGATGATGAAGAAAAAAAGTTAGATTTTAATGAGTTAAAGAAATATCTTATTTAGTTTATGGGGGCAGGGCAAAAAAGAGAAGGAAAAAAAAACAAATTTAGTGTAATGGTTAGATAAATTTATTTAATTCAGAATAATTTAGTCCAATTAATATAAAAAAATTCTCTCATTTTTAAATCTCCTAACTGTAAGGTGTCAAAATGGAGTGAGACAAAATTTTAGCTAATTCCTCTATCTCCTCCTCCCGCCAATTTTTTTTTATCCAAATGTTAAAAGCCTATAAAAATATATGTTCTCTATGTCCGCATCCAAACAATGTCAGAATGGATTGAGAGAAGAGTAAGCAGCGCTATATATTATACTTAATTTTGAAGGCCGAAGTCACGTAGCTATCATCAAATAGCTAGATATGAAATCTCACTTTCGCAACTATTAAGTTATTATATTTTATTCTAAAAAATGTACGTCCGTATAGGCTAAAAAAGTAATGAATAGTATCGAAATTCAAAAGCGGGGACAAATATCCTTAGCAGATATTGTGGCACGGTCCTAGCAACTAGGAAATCAAGTGTTCAAAATGAGCAAACACTAAAAAGAATTGAAAAGAGAGAGGGTATTCTTTAGTCTTTATCCATGACTTCCATGTCACGAGAGATGATTTGGCGGTGTGGATTTCACAGTGTCGTTAGCTGTAACGGGCGAGCATGTGTTTGTTGGACGTTGACGTGTGTCGCGCACAACAGCTACCTACGCTTGTTGTGTGTGAGTCTCGTGGGGCCAATCCCAAACCAAACCATCACTCCCACACTAACACGTGATTTTATTTTCGATTAAAGGATAAATATAATTGCTGAGTCAGTTAGTTCACGAATCATATCAGAATCTTTCAATTCATTATAATGCAATTCCAATCTCCCCTGCCTCTGGAATCTCATTTCAATTAAAGCCACCATGATGCCAGCCATCGTTGCACAACTTGCCAAAAATCTTTAATCCATCATTTCAAATATTTAAAGGGATAATTTTATTAAATATTTAAAAGGATAATCTTATTACCTATAATCATCCTATCTAATTCAAATAGAATTATCTTTCTAGTAAAAGATATACGTGGTTTAGAAAAAAAAAATGACATGACCATAAATAATTAAGTTCAGTAAAATTTATAAAAGTCTTCTTTATTTATAATTTCACATGCTAATAAAAAAAAACAACGTAAGAAAAAAGACATTGGGCAAAAGTCTCAGGATATATCATCCAAACGGGATAAGTACTTAATCATATCATAATTAAATTAAAAGTAGTATAAATAATAGAATCAAAAAAGAAAAGTCGATGTATGCATTTGGAATATTGGCTATCCATGTACAGCCCCATCTGTGGAAGAAAGCACCTTGGAGAACAGGATGCCATCTTAATCCTATTGTCATTTGTGATTGGGGAGAAGTGTCATTGACCCACTAGAGTTGTTGCAACCATAGTTGGAACTTGGAATCATGTCCAACACTTATTGAACTTGATGCGTGAACAACAAATGGTGAGTGCTCGTCGCAGCGGAAGCGAGGACGAGGTCTCAGATCAGAGCTTGCTCTGATATTATGTTAGATTTCATCTTAAAACTAATTGACATTAAGTGAAGTTGTCCAACAGATATATAAGTTACACTCCAAGAATTGAGACAACCGATGTGAGACTTGAACATTTCCTAATAAATATAATAATGTAACATATTTAAATGAAACATTAGTTCTAAAAAGAAGATGAACCTCACACATGAGATTATTAATTAATAAGCCCTTTAGCTTTTTAACCTGGATTGAGAGGTCATTATTCCATCCCACTAAAATGTCTTAGGTTGAATAAAAATTGAAGTCAAAGATAATTTATAAACAAATTCTTCTTATTTTAAAAGATAAAATCATGAAGACTCATTATAACTAAAGTGACAAATATCAAATGATCCTAATAATATGCTATTGGACTTAAGTAGAACATTTGTATTAAAATGACCTAAGTCACACATGAAACTTTATAGACAAATATTTGAAGATTAAAAGTTAAAATAGACGATATCTCAAATAAGACGAACCAAACAATACAACATATTTGAGCAATTTGAGTGGAACATTAGTCTTAGAAAGAAGACCTAAGTCATATGTGTTATTGTCAAGTCTTCTAGTATCATGAAAAGTCCATGATAGATTGTAAATATGATTTTCTCTTATTCTATTGAGATATCTTTTAAAGGATAATTTTAAAAGTCTATAAAAGTCAAAATAAACAATATCTTAAATGCAATGAATCCCCTAATATACCAAATTTGTTAAGCCAACATTAAAAGAGGGCATAGGCTACACATGGAATTGTTATGCCCTTTAGCCCTTAACTTTGACCAAGGACTACTAGGTAGATTTTCATAGTGTTCAAGTCAAACCAACTCAATGACTTTTAGACATGGCAACACAACCCGCACCCGTCGGGTTCCACCCGCCCCCGCCCCGATTTTAACGGGGAAAAGCCGAATTAACTGGGTCTGGGTGCGGGTGCGGGGAAAACCCGTGGTTTTAATGCGGGGCCGGGGCCGGGGTCGGGGGGTAGTCACACCCGCCCCGCACCCACCCCCGCCCCGCACCCGTATACGCGAATTTACCAAATTACCCTTATTTTACCCTTAAATTAGCAAGTATATATGGAGAAGGATCCTGAAAAGTGAAAACCTAATTTCCTTCATCACTCATCAGCCTCCTCTGCGTGCGTTGCTTCCTCCTTCTTCACTGTTCACCAAATCGCAGCCCTCTGCTCAGCCCTCTGCGTTGCTTCCTCCTTCATCACTCATCAGCCTCCTCTGCGTTGCTTCTTCCTTGTTGTTCGGTGCAGGTCCGTTTCTTTCTCTCTCCAATTTAATTGCTTTAATTTTAATGGAATTTCAGAGTCAACTTGTTTCTCCCTTCTCCGCCGTCCACCGTCGCTATTGATTCTCCTCCGATTACACTGTGCTTTTTTTGTTAAACTGTAAAAACTTGACTTCACTTCTCTGCATCTCTTCAACCACAACTACAATAGATCCATTTTTTTTTAAATAATTATGAAGGGATAGAAAATATATCAAGAGGATCTTATATGTGTTGAGCTAGCTTACCGTCTTCCTGTTCAGTTTTTGATTGTGAGAAGTTTTGTACTTGATAACTTTATTTACTTAGCTGAAATGAAAACGCAACGGCGAGGCAAGTGACTTTTTCGAAGAGAAGAAGAGGATTAATCAAAAAGGCTGAAGAACTCTCAGTTTTGTGTGATGCTGATGTTGCTCTCATCATTTTCTCTTCTACTGGCAAGCTCTTTGAATACTCTAACTTAAGGTCTTTCTTTCTCTCATGAATGAAAATTAGAGTTAGAACAATGTATTTTTTGGTACTTTTAATTTTTATATTCTTAAAGTTTATGTGTGCATCAATGGAAGCAGACTATAAAAGATGAAAGGAAGTCTATAAATACATTTTCAGAAATAATGAAAACAATGTTTTGATATTTATTAAATTTCTAAAAATGCTAGATCTTTTTTCAAAAAATGGCGAAAATATTGATCTACATTCTCTTATGCTTATTAAAAGTGAAAACAAACACAGGAAACATTTTTTTTTGTTTTTGAGAAAACAAACACAGAAAACATGAAAAGTAGACAAACTCCTATGTTGTGCATTTGTTTAGAACTTTTTTTTTCAACTTTTATTTCAGCTAACATTAATTAGAGTCCCTTTTCCTGTGTTAACAAGACATGGTTGTATGTAATCTTGTGACGGAGTGTCATGTTCTTTTTACTAGTGCTGAGATTTTCAATTGTAATTTTCTGAAGTTGTTTGATTAAGTATCTAAGATAACTACTTATCTTAGCATCATTGTGCAAAGTGATGAGATTGACATTTTGAATCTAAGTTATTTACTATCTTTTGTTGCTGCCTGTCCTGTCTTAGTGTGTACAGTTTAGCCAAATAAAAAACTTATTATGTGCAATTAGTTTGAAGAGTTGGGTTCTTCCTTCAATGCAATCAATGTTTAATTTGTGACCTGTTTGATGGCTCTAACAGTAGCTTGTATAGAATTTCATAATTTATGTTAGTAAGTTAAGAATTACCATGAAAAGCCTTATAATATAACTGGACTCTTACTATTATGTTACTATTAAAGATCTTTTTTTTCGAAGAAGCTTACTATTATAGGTCTTAACACTTTCAAATGCTTCAGATCTTATTATTTAACAAATAAACTTTGCATTATTGATATAATTCATAGTATTATGAAATTGAAAGTAAGCATACTCAAACAAATATGATGAATTTGTCTAACATCGGAATATGATTAATTTGATTGCTTGTGTTTGTGTTTTATCACTTTATTTATATGTTCCATTTCCATTCTTAACCCTTATTGTTTTATCTTTTTGGTCATCCATTACAGGGGATAGTATTATAAGCATAGAGACTAGTGATTAGTATTTAAACTTGAGCCAACAATTTAAAGGTGAGTATTACCAAGGTCTACATTATTGTTTAAGCATATTTCAACTGTCCCTTTTTCCTTTTTTTACTTGCTCAATGTTGATATTGCTGTAATATTCCTATCATTTCTTGCTTCATTAGGAATTATTGAAATGTGACTCTAATAGATTTTTTATGAATTATTGGTTTTAGATGGCAAATGAAGGTACCTCTCAACCACAATGTCCACTCATTTCTCAAGGAAGTACACATCATCCAACTCTAAATGAACAAGAAAGTTCACATCAACCAACTCCAAATGGACAAGAAAGTTCACATCAACCAACTCCAAATGAAAGTGCTAACCCGTCAATTGTTGCTCCTACTCCCACAACAACCGATACTGTGGAGGTTGATAGTGCAGCAACACAAAACCGTCCAAAAAGGCGTAGAAGTGAAGTTTGGGATCATTTTGAAAAGATCATTGTTGATGGAAAAGTTAAGGCTAGATGTAATTATTGCAAGAAAGATCTTGGTGGATCATCAAATGACGGGACATCACACTTAAAAGGACATTTATTGATTTGTCCTCACAAGAAGATTTTGGAAGGTAAAACGGATAAAGGACAGACATTTCTTACTGCTAAAACTTTGCAAGGTAAACAAGAGTTGGGTACTTGGAGTTATAATGTTGAAAATGTTAGGAAAGAGCTTGCACATGCAATTATTTTGCATGAATATCCACTTTCGATTGTGGATCATATTGGTTTTAGAAGATACTCAGCTTCTCTCCAACCATTATTTCAAGTCCCTTGTAGAAATACTATAAAAAAGGAGATACTCAAAGTGTACGAATGTGAGAGATCATCAGCTTTGAAGTTGATAGAAAGGCTTGAAGGAAGAGTGGCCATTACTTCTGACATGTGGACTTCGAGCAATAAAAAAAGAGGGTATATGGCTGTGACTGCTCATTACATTGATGGAAATTGGACTTTGCATAGTCAGATTTTGAGGTAATTATATTTTCTTCAAAAAATAGTTTACTTATGTGAATGTATGTATGTTCTTGAAAATTTAAGTTTCATTAGTACTCTGTTGCATGCATTAATGTAAATGGTTTATTAACTTTCTTATTTAAGTTTCATTAATATTATAGTGAATCTTATTATGTTAGGTTTATTTATGTTCCTGCACCTCATACAAGTGAAAGACTTAGTGATGTGTTGGTTGAATGTTTGATGGATTGGAACATTGATAAAAAAATTGTCTACTATCACTTTGGACAATTGTAGCACAAATGATGCAATGGTTGAAAAAATTAAGGCTAGGCTGAAACCAGATTCACTATTAAGGGATGGGGCCTTACTTCATATGCGTTGTTGCGCACATATACTAAATTTGATTGTAAAAGATGGCTTAGAAGTTGTGAAAGATGGGGTAGAGAGGATCCGGGATAGTGTTGCATTTTGGACTGCAACACCTAAAAGGAAGGAATATTTTGAGTCGACAGCGAATCAGTTGAAAATCTCTTGCACCAAGAAATTGGCTTTAGATTGTCCGACTAGATGGAATTCCACTTACAAGATGCTTGAAGTTGCCATTTTGTATGAAGATGTATTTAATCGATTAGCACTTCGGAGAAATGGGTACACTTGTTTGCCAACAAGTTCACAATGGAAATTTGCAAAAGATATTTGTGAAAAATTGAAATTGTTCAACTCTATCACTGAAGTGTTTTCTGGCACTAAGTATCCAACTGCCAATGAATACTTTCCTAAGATTTGTGAGATCAAAGAAGCAATACTTGAGTGGATTGAATCCTCTGATGAATTGATAAAAAAAATGGCTGAGAACATGTTGGTAAAGTTTGATAAGTATTGGAGTGTGATTCATGAAATAATGGGTGTCGCTGCTGTTTTGGATCCTAGGTACAAAACTGATTTGCTTGAATATTATTATGCAATCTTCTATGGAAATGATGCTGATCATCAAGTTAAGTCAATCCGACAATTGTGTTATGACTTGCTTTATGATTATCAATTGAGAATGAACAATGATTCTAGTGGTGATTCTCAAATATTGGAAGCTAATGTTGGTAATGTTGGCAGTGATGGTTTGAAAAAATTTGATTTGTTTGTGATTAAGAAAAAAAGAGCTAGAACTTCATATGTTAGAACAAAGTTGGATGTTTATTTGGATGAGGAAGTTTTACCAAGAAGTCCAAATTTTGATATTTTATTGTGGTGGAAGTTGAATGGTGTCAAGTATCCAACACTTCAAGCAATTGCAAGAGATGTGTTGGCGATTCCTGTTTCTACTGTAGCTTCTGAATCTGCGTTCAGTACCAGCGGTTATATTGTAAGCCCTCATCGAAGCCGACTTCATTGGACCACTTTAGAGGCTTTGATGTGTGATAGAAGTTGGTTATGGAGTGCTGAGAACTCGGGTAAATTTTTAATTTATTCATTTAAATATGAATGTATTTGAATTAGTTAATAATTTTGTATATTTTAAAGATTGTCATTGTTTATATTGTGTTATATTGATAGGTAATTTTAATTCTAATGTGGGAAATGAAAATGCTATTTTACTCACTGAAATGGAGTCTGATGATGAAGGTATTCTTTTTAAAGATTGAATTAAATTTGTCAAGTTAAATATTTATATTCTAACTTTTATTTTTCAATATAGGTGAACCGACAGAACCATTGATAACTGACGTTACTTCTGTTGCAATCTCCCGCCTTGAAGATGATGATTTTTATTAAACTTGGTTCATTTGGAACTTTTTTCTGTTTTGATGATTTGAAATACTTTGTTGTTTTGAATATGTATTGGTTCCGAGCTAGAATGATATTGAGAACGAACTTAAAATGTTATGAGCTCTTTGGAAGCTTTTGTCATTTTGAATATGGATTGGTTATGAGTTGTAATAATATTTAGACAAAATTTGAAGATGTTCTAAGCTTGTTAGAAGCTTTTGTTTTAATTATCTTCTCACTAAACAGGTTTTTTAGAAGCTTTTGTTATTAGTTCTTTTTGTTACTGTGAAAAAAATAATTTTTTTTACTACAATTTTCGCGGGTGGGGTTGGGGCGGGGCTGGGAAACCCGTCCCCGTTGGGGGCAGGTCTGGGTGTACAATTTTTATCCCCGACGGGTTTGGGGGCGGGGGCGGGGCTGGGTACAGTGAAGCGGGGGCGGGGGCGGGTATGTTAAAACCCGCCCCCGCCCCGCCCCGTTGTCATGTCTAATGACTTTTGGTTCAGTAATATGTTTGTATTTTTGAACTAATTGGTAAAAATTAATTATTAATAAAGTCAATAAATATTAATCAAACTTTTAAATTTATTTTTTTATAGTGAAAACATATTATTAGTCTTGTTTAATCTATAAGACGTCTGTAGATTTTAATTTTTACCTTTCCAATATTTTTTACCCATATGACACATGTGGCCATTACGTAAAATTAAAGTTGGCCCTCTTTAATTTATTTGTTTATTCTGTGTGTGTGTTTCAGGTGGTCTTGTTATGTTGAGTAAATAATTAAACCTACACTTTTTAATTATCAATGAGCTCGCTTGCATGTTGATCATTTAGTTTTAGTCAGAAATCACTTCCAATGATTGTCGATATAACTCTGTCTTCATACTTTTTGCCTTGGGAATTGCGACTTCAGTTGTACTGTGTCAAAAATCAAAACGAGAGAGGTTTGCACTTTGCATGTGTTAATATTAAGGCGAGTAAAATACAGAGTTAATTTTGACGTTACCCTTTTTTTTTTTAATGAAATTTTTTACTTTACCGGGTACCCAATCGTTGGATGCTCTTGGAATACTTGGGGAAACAGACGGCAAGTTTTATTCATAATTCTGTTCTTATTAATTTTATTTATTTCTTAAAATAAAACTATAAGTACCATCTTACCCCCTTTGAAAGTTAAAAAATTGATTTGCTTTGTTTGCAAATTATTATAACCAATTTTCAATTCATTGTCTTCTTGAGCGTGGTTAATTAGTTAAAGGAAGAAAAAAAGAATGAAACAATCATTTAAGCCACTGAATCATTTAAGGTCTCTTCAAAATGTTTTGAATACACTCTTAAAAGATTTTTGTTGATTTAAATGGTTAAATAATAAATTTTATTGTTTTATAATATATTGTTTACTGTTAACTTTATTAGTAAGATTATATAATTTAAAGATAATCATAAAAAAATATAATTTAAATATAAATATATAGATCTTGTTGGTTTTTTTTTTTTTTTGCGTCAAGGATATCCTCAACCAATAGTCAAGATTAAGTACATGTTTAAATGAATGTTGATAAAATTAATTTTAGTTAAAAATTATTTTAAAGTAACATGATTTATGTCTGAATATCTTAATTATAAAATTAAATGAGAAATAAAACTTAATATAATTTTTTTATTCAACATAAAATTTACTCAAAATTACTTCAAGTTTGTGATTTGGAAAAAAGGGACTAAGGTTTGTAAAAGATGAAACTGTTTTGTAGAGTAATGTTAAAAATATTTAATAATTTTAAAAATACTTCAAGTTTTTTGGTGAAGTCTAATATATAGATGAACATAATTTATTTTTAAATTGGAAGTATTAAGAACGTGTTAAAAAAAACTAATACCCACTACAAGCATTAAATTATATTAAAAGATTAATTTCTAAATATAAGCGTTGTTTATTAAAAAATGTTAGCAATACTTACAAGTATAAGTGTTACTACTACTACTTTCACCAAAATAAAAGTGTTACTATTACTAAAATAAGTTTTTAAAATTAAAGTTATTTGAATTCTAATTAAAATCCATTACATTATGAAATTAATCATATTATTTATTGATAGTGAAATGTTAAAACTATTTAATTATAAAACTGTTAAACTTTACACAATCTAAACTGTTCAAATATGTAAACTTCCTGCAATATAATTTTACCTTGTTAACATGGATTTTTATTTCTATCTCATACTTACATTAGCATATGAATTAAAGAGATAATTTTTTTAATATAATAAATATAAATAATTTTTTATTATTGGGTTTTCTTTATTAATAAATTTATTTTTTTTATCATGGAATAAAAATATTTTTAACCTCTTAACTAATAAAGTTAATATATATAGGATAGAAAAATTGTTAAGCAATAAAATATAGCAAAAAATTAATAATAAAAAAAATATTGTGTTGATGAAAGCGTTATTACATATTTAAATCCCGACCGCAACATTTACTACTAGTCCAAGGAGTATTATTAAATGAGAAGTAGAATCTTGTCATTAATTGAAGTATTGTCATGTCATGACTTGGAGGCATGTGGGATGAAAGAGGAAGACGAAGCATAATTACTCAGTAGAATCCAAATACATAATTACTCTTGTCCTATTCGGTTTTCCGGTTTGCAGACTATTTAGTAATGTGACAAGCAGTGAGATGGTCCAAGGAATGGAATGGGATCATAATGTCGACAGAATGACAGGAGTGGAGTAGGAAAGATAAACTGTATGCAGATTATATCGATACTTGGAAAAATATCTGCAAGTAAAATGAATAATTACTCATAATATTAAATTTGGATATGGGATGAATATTCACTCATAAATTTATGTAGATATGCGTGGGAAAACTAGAGTATCGCATCTATCCCATCCCTACGTATCTCATATATATATAATTTTTATGAAAAAATAATTATATTTTTATGACTAACACTTTAAATCTCTAATTTCCAATAATATCATTATTAAAGAGTGAAAAATCTTATATTATTATGTTGGATGATTATCAGAGATTAAAAAATCTTAAATATTTAATTTGAGTTTTTATTAAATGATCAGAATATTAACTTTAATAATAATTATATTAGATTTTTTTTATATAATTTTATTTATTTATAACTTAAATTTGTATGAACCAATATTATATTTTGTTTATTTTTAATATTACTTGTGTTGCTTTTAATGTTATGTTTAGGTTATTTAAGAATAATTTTTCACTATAATTGTAGTAATTTTGTATTGATTTATTAGTGCTAATTTTATATATAAGTAAAGTACAGATCCGGGTGTGTGAATATGGATATATAAATATGGGGATGAAAGATTAAAATTACTACATGTCCACGAATTTGACCGGATACAATATTATTTTTAAACACAAATATGGGACGGGTACTATTGGACATTATCCATATCTTACATGTTATTATCCCTAGATTGGAGAATGAATATCAAATAGAATCTTAATCTAAATTTACACAAATTGATTGACGAAAAGACTCTGAGATTGTTAGACTCTAATAATAATTTTAAAAGTTTTCAAGTTATAATCAGTTTTTAGTTTTTATAATTTATTTTTATTTATTTTTCCTTTATTTTTGGTTTTAAAATAAACTCATTTAAAAAAATTATTTTGTTAAAATTTGTTTAAGGATATGCTTCTCATATTACAATAATGATGATAATGTTATTGATGATGATAACAACAATTATAACAATGATGATGTTAGCAATGATGGAGGTGATGTCACTCGCAGGGCTAGTGATGGTGGTTGTGGTGTCAAGAAAGTTGTTGTTGATAGTGGTGATGTTAGTAATGTTAGTGATGTTGGTGGTGGTGATAACTTGAAAGAGTCATTGTTCAACTAGTAAGAAAGTAGCAAGAGTATATTATTTTAAGAACTAAAAATTAAATTCATAATTTCTTCTAGTTTTAAAAATGAATGCAAAAATATTTTACAATTGAGTTAAAAATCATTTTATCTTTATTTTAGCCAAACATGTTTTGTTTGAAAATTATATTTGGAAATTAAAAAAATAAAAAACTTACAACAACCTCCAAACAGGTCCTAAAGAATCAACTTTTACTTGTAAATTCAATGTATATTTTGTAAGGTTTAATTTAATTTCTTTCAAACCTTATGTTATGTTTGATTTAGGAGATAACATAAAAGGGGAGGAGAGGAGTAGGAGTGTGATAAAATGGGATGATTTTATAAGTTGTTTACAAAGGAAAAAAGTGAAAGAAAAGAAACTTATTTTTTATTTCCTCTTATTTGGTTGTACAAAAATTGAGAGAAATATATAGAATTTTGAGAGAAATTTTAACTTCTTTTATCTCTTAAATCATCTCTAATAGAATATTTTATTTTGAGATCTTAACTACCTTTTTGGTGGATTCCACGGTCCCACACCACTCTTAAGATTTCCTCCATTTTTTAGTCTAATAGTAAATCTCATTTTAAGATCTTAAATCATTTTTTGTAAGTCCTACAAGAATTGGATGCAAATTAATTTTGTGAAGAGATTAAAAAACTTATTTATTTTTAAATGGATGTAGATCTTGACCATTCTTTTATAAGAACTAAATCTTCACATAAAGGTTTAACATCCTACTCCAATAATGGATCTTAACAAGATCAGGTCTTGATGCTAAGATCTCCTTGCAAGATCTCTTATTGGAGATTAAACTTACCAAGCTTAATTGTGTATCAATATCCAATATTTTGATATTTTATATAAGAAACAAATAATTAATTTACCAAGATCAATAAAAATAGTTAAGTCAGTTAGTTATAATTAATAATATCATAAATATTTATTTTATTTTAAAAATACCCCTTAAATTAATTGATTTAAGTAGTGATTATATTTTGTTTTTGACAAATAAGTAATGGCTATATTTAGTAAGGTTACATGTCCACAAATTAGTATAACTTATATCATTAGTGGACAAATAAATGCATGAGAAATGAGTGAGTGTCTGCTTAATATGTTTCACAAAATAAATTCCCCTGTACAAGACTTATGTATGTTCTTAACAGTCTTGTTTGAAATGTAAGATGTTTAGTTACTTACTTCAAAGTTTCCGTATTAAGTTTGAAAAACACCTCAAGTTCAAAAGGATAAAATTTAGTTTGCCTGGTATTTTCTACCTATGAAAAATTAGCTCAGATTATTTCTACCTTGATCTTTCTTAATACTTAAAAAATATTTTGCTGGGAGAACTAATTTAGATATGAACCAAAATACTAAAAAGAAAACCCAAACCTGAAAGATGTCCCATAGTCTTTAATCTGGGTAAAATCATATTGTTTATATGAGATCTTAGCCTCTCTCTCTCTCTTTTTGGGTCCATGATTTATACATCTATTCAAATTTCAAAGGCTTTACGACAAAGGGAAACCTGTCAAATAATTTTTCAAAACAAAGTAGACTTTTAAAAAATTACTTATATAAAAAAAAATAGATAATGCCCAATTAAGATAAAGTGTTCTAAGATTTAGCCAGAGCAGTGTCACCGTTTCCATGGTTCAAAAATGAAACAATGGATATTATTATTTGCTTAACCAGTAAAGAAAAAAAAAGTCCAAGACTAATTGGTCCAGACCAATGGAAAAAAGGGTTTACCGGTGGCTCAAGCAAAGGAAGAGATCACAGATTGGGTTGATATTTGAACTGTATCACTTAATTCTTTGCTTCATACCCCACGAAAAGTCAACCCCACCTACTCTGTAACTCATTCCTAGGATTTCTACACCTCGACGAATCCTAGGTACTCTTGTTTGTTTCATTTGATTTACGTTAGCATCCACGAAAATCTGGTTGATTTTTTTTTTGTGTGTGTGTTCACTAATGAGAAATATATTTTCATTATTATTGTTATCGTTCTTTCCGTCTCTGATTTTTTAATGTTTCTAATTATCTGATTTTGCCGTAGTTGTGAAGTTGAATTGGGTCCATTATCATTGTTCTGCTTTCCATGGTTGAGGATTTTAAGCGAATTAGGAGATTTGGGTGGGTCATAGGTAGGTCTGGGGAGAACCTGAATTGATGAATTATAAATACTTCTGTTTTGTACTCTGATTAAAACAAAAGTGCTTTTAGTTGAGCAGAAGTAAATGCACATTTTATGTGGCAAAATCTGGCATTTCTATTTTGTGTTGTGTGAATGTGAGTGTCAGTATGAGAACAGCAGCTAGTGTACCAAATGTTTCATAGTTTATGCATTGCTGTGTTGTTGTTCCTCTTTTAATTTAGGTCTTGTTTGGATTTGTAAACACTTACATAAGAGAAGAAAATAAGAAGATAAAACGAATTGAACTTGAACCTTCTCCCATAAGTTTGAAATCAAATTATGTACTTCGGTTTGTTGTTCCAGCATGATTAGATTCAGAGGCATTATCCAGACAGCATTTGTATCACCATCTCCCAAGAGGAAGCATGCAAAAGGAATCTCGAGAAATTTTACCATATGTGCCTCACCATTTATTCCTTTAGTTGACCCTATAATTGTTCACTCCCCTTCACTTCAAGTATTGCCTTCCAATCTTTCGCTGGCCGATGTCCCCCAACCCCCAACGGTCAGAGGAGTGGTTTGCCCTTCGCAAGGACAAGCTTACTACCGGCACATTTGGCACTGCATTGGGCTTCTGGAAAGGGAGTCGTCGCCCTGAGCTCTGGCAAGAGAAAGTGTTTGCATCGGAGGCACAAATTATGGAAGCAAACAATGCCATGGCATGGGGAACACTCAAAGAAGCAGTAGCTGTAGAACAATATAAAAAGATCACAGGTGATGAGGTGAGCTCAATGGGGTTTGCAGTTCATTTGAAGCAGTCTTGTTACTGGCTTGGTGCCTCCCCTGATGGTGTTCTTGGGATACTGGAAGTCAACTGTCCATATAACAAGGGCAAACCTGAGGCTGGCTTGCCTTGGTTGAGAATGCCTTTCTACTACATGCCTCAAGTCCAGGGCCAGATGGAAATAATGGATTGTGAATGAGTTGGTTTGTATTGTTGGATGCCAAACGGAAGTACTATATTTCCTGTGCTTAGGGAACGTGACTATTGGAACTTGATACATGATATGGTACGTGAGTTTTGGTAGGAAAACGTGGTTCCGGCGAGAGAAGCTCTACTGTTGGGTCGTGAAGAAGTGGTGAAATCATATAAGCCTGCATCTACTCACCAAAAGACAGGATTAGCAAATGCTAAAAGCATAAAATTAGCTCATGAAACAAAGCTATTTTGCAGAGAACTTGCAGGCCATGTTGAATTTTATAGCTGATTAGAGTTCAGAAGTAATAGGTTAAGCATTCATTTTGTATCCAAAACATTTTCATTTCCCAATGTGTTAGTTGCTATCTGAGACGGAATTGGTGCTTAAGCTACTGCCTTTGGCACACTATTGTCTTCAAAGCTAACAGCATTTGTATAGTGTTGTTCTTCAAAGCTAACGGCATTTTACACTCTTAAGACGTTTCTGGGTGAAGCTTTTGTGATATAGTTGTTTGTTTTTATTTTATTTTTTGAGGAACTTTTTTTAAAGTGGTTTTATTATTTTGAAAATTTTCTCTTTTTGAAAACAGTGTAACTATTACTAAATTTTTAAAATATTTTTTAAACAAAAAATACTCTCAAGATAAACCGGTGAAAAGATTAATTTGACTGTTATCGAAAAAAAAGAGATTTTTTTGACTTGCATCTCCACATTCCTTTGTCTTTACCATTTGAGCTTTGGCGAGAAATACTGCAAACACAAGAAGAAAGAAATGAGTACTGAAAATAGCTAGCAGTCAAAGGATAGTTATTTTTATTAAACAATATCTAATGAGCGACATATAGTATGGCTTAACTTTTTCAACATCAATTTGCACATTGCTCTTACTGTATAGATCATATTTGTTGTGTTTTGCATTGCATAATTTATAAGAAACATAAAGGATAGTTATTTTTATTAGTATGGCTTAACTTTTTCAACATCAATTTGCACATTGCTCTTACTGTAGAGATCATATTTGTTGTGTTTTGCATTGCATAATTTATAAGAAACATAATCAGTTATATGTTCGGTCGTCATGTTAAGGTGAACACAAGATATAAATTGATATGCTAAAACCTAAAGAAAAATAATTAGCTTACTGAAATATTTCTAGCCACTTCAAATTCTTAACATCTTCACTATACAGGTGTTTGTACGCTCCTGTCTGGTACAAAGTTGCAAGATTATATATATAAATTGTAAATTTCATGTTATATTGTTATATATTTGAGAAGGTTTATATTAGTTCATAGTAGAATTTAGTAAAAATACGTATGATGAAAAGAGTGATATCGGATAAGGAACAATGCCTTAGAACGGTAAAGTGGTGGTGTTTCCCTAGCAACCTGCTTATAGATCTCAATGCGTTATTAAGTGCATAAATTATATCACGAATAATATATAACATTTCCGTCTCATTTTTTTTTATTATAACATCAACATCTGTATGGGATGTCGGATTAATATTTGCATGTTCATATAGACTCACCAAATATATGTACTCATCATGTTCCCACGACATCATCACATTGCATGTCCAGTTCGCATCCTTCGGCTTATATACCACTTTTTGTATTATAAGCTGAATTTTTGCCATCTGGGTTGTCCTCGAAGTACTACAATTAATTCAAAGAAATATTTTTTAGCTGAATATATAATCACAAATATTTTTCATTTATAAGGTTTCTTTTATTGAGAAAATTAGTAGGTACATAACTTAAAGTAAGTATTTGCTAGCTTCATGAAAAGCATAACCAAGAGGAAACAAATCTTCTACAACATATAAAATGGTAAATTGATTATTTTTCTTTTTTGGTTTGTCAGTAGATACATACGATACATACGTGTGTGTATATATATATATGTGTGTGTGTGTGTGTGATTTTCAGAATTTTTTATTTGTACGAATTCCATTTACATAGTCAAGAAAATAAGTTGAAAGGTCAATCATGAATAGTATTAATTAGTGAACAACTCTCACCAACAACAGCCCATTGAAGAAGTCCACCGAAGCTTGGGAAGGAGAAGAACCTTTCCGAGATCTATAAACCAACGAAAACCATCAAGTCATGATCAATATTGCTTTCAAGATAAAATTCTTCTCATTTTTTTATGTTGAAATTTTGCTTCTTTGAAATAATGTAAATAGGTGAAAGTAATATGATTAATTAAGAATTAGTATTTAAATAAAGTTTATATATGTGTGATGGGTACCATGAATGGGAGAAGTCAAATGCAACCAATCTTCATTAGGGTAGTCCTTTCTAGTAGCTTCAGCTGTCTGCAAGACATGTTGAATTTGAGATTCTTCTCAATTAGGATCCCTGGCATCCACAATTTTATCAAAAGCATCTCACAACACTCCAATATACCCATTTCCACTCTATTCAATTTCCCATACTCCTCCCTCATCTTCTTAGCCTGCAATAATTTAGTTACATATAAGATATAAGATATCACCTAAGAGTCATTGTAAATATTAATTTGTGTATGCTATTAAGTTTAAGTTTTGATATTTGATAATACCATACTGAAATACAAAATAAACACACAATTATTTGACATTGTTGAAATCAAACTTGCTTACAAATTCATAAGTTTGTGTTGTTGATAGAATTCTTCCACATATTCTTGTCTTTCGCTTTCACCATAATAATTTCTATTTTTTGGAGAGAGAAAAAAAAAATTGTCTTAGTCGTCACTTTGCATGGGATTATATGAAAAGAACTAATCTTTAAAAATGTAACATTACAATTGAATGCAAACATGAAAGAACGATATCAGGAACTATAAATTCATCATGTGAAGGTGATTTGCACAATGGGAAGTCACCATCCAACACCAACTCATTGGTGATTTCCTGAGGATGTTCATTGTTCTCCTGAGCTTGAGCCCTTGTTGGTTGTGGTTGCTCAAATGACATTTTTCTTAATATGAGAAGTAACAGTAGCCAAAATGTTAGGGAATAAGAAAATCTCAATGAAATTGCTATGACTAAACTGGTTGTGGAAGGGAGTATATATAACCTGCGTGATTATATTACAGTCAATCATCATCAGGTGGAAAATCTCTAAGAAGGGAAACTAATGCTGTGCTTTATATACTGTGTTGACATATTCGGATGCATGGAATTAATTGATACAAATGCTCTAGCTGCTCAACTTACGTGTGACTGTCAATCAGGGAGTATAAAGGGCCATGATTGGGAAATGATTGTGCTAAGGGGAGACATATTTTATCTCTTGTTTCTGTCTGTATCAGGCCACTTTTCCTTGGTTAGTACACTTTTGTATTCATTTTTTGGATATAAATAATTAAATATTATCTAACTGTGGCAGTTGTGCCTAATAACTTTATTTGATTGATGGTATCACTGGTACCCTCATTAATGTTTTGCTGAGATAAAAAAGATCATCATATGACAAATATTATATTTACTCAATAATCAAATTGATGTGTGCATATCAATCAGCAGCTAAATTGATATGTTCCTAACAATTAGCAAACAAATACTGATTTGCCTTTCTATCCCAAAAATACATCAGAGATTACATTACAGATAATCACATAGCTATTAATAGCAATAATATACACATCAGCCCGTAATATTTATTGTTATGTAAAATAAGAATTATATAAATTACATTAAAAATGTAGTGAATAATGAAGTGTTTAATAGATTACTATAATTGACTAAGAAAGACTTTATTTAGTAATTGCATCTTAAGATGCATTGTGAATAAAGTAGCAACTAAACCAAGAGATATACATATTCAATTGTAAAATAAAGAAAAGTACTAATTCTAAGGCCTTCTTTCCCTCAGATTCAGCATGTGAATCGTGAACCACTTTGCTTATGCAGCTCCTCAAAATTCGATGCCTCATTTGTTGAAATTTGCAGCTCAAGCGGCAAATCCTGCATCCTCTTTATAGAGTTTTCGAGTTCAAGGTTCATATCATCGAGTGCTCCCTTCACATGAAGAAGCTTTTTTAAGCTTTCACTTCTTGACTCTGCAGTGCCTCTTCAAGAGTGCTGGGCTGCTCACTACATTTATTCCCAGCTTAACAATTTGCTCTTGAAAAAAAAAACATCATTATGATGGGAAAACAATAATGTCAACTTTCAATTATGTATAGCAGAAAAATCTAATGAGAGGTTTAAAAACAAATTACTGTTAAAACACCAAGAGAGTAACTGATACAATCAATCATTAGAATAATTACTCGTGATTGGTGAAGCAACAACACTTGCAGCAAAATTAACAATGATTCAAACCTAGTGTATCAGGACTTGATTTATCTCCAAGGTAATGTAGCCATAAAAACTCAATGCTGCAGTATCTGAACGCTATTTAATGTAGCTTCACATCGCACCTGCTACAACATGGATTGAAAGTTGGCCTCTCCCACAAGTACCCCATCAAAACAAACCTCGATTGGTTGGAGCCAAATGAGCACAAACAATATCAGCTGGTAAGGTTTACTGAATTTAAAGAAATAAGGCAAAAACTTGGTGAAAATGTTCTATCTTTTTAAATTTGGAGCATTTGTTTCTAGCACAATACTCATTATTTTAATTGTGCTTTTTAGTTTCTCCACTTAATTTGGAATAGAGTGTTGTTCAGAACCTCTTTATTGGGTTCTGTCATGGTTGTTTCGAGGGAGTTATCATTTGCATTTGCTTGCATTAGCCACCCAAATACAGGAAGCCATGATCCCTTCTAGGACAAGTTATCAGTAAAATCGGTCAAACTGCATTCAAAATTGCTCAAAAAATAGAAAGCATACTACTCAGATAGAGATAGATACACTGGACACGACACAGACATTTCGACATAGGTAATGTCTAAAATATAGGATACGGGAACACCGCATACACACACAAAGAAAGAGATTCTAATGAAATGAAATATAAGTAACATATAACAAATATCTAAATTGATGGTATATTCATATTTTTAAACCAATTTTCTATGTTTTTTTAATGTATTAGTTGTGTAAAGGTAACGACTTAAGTGTTCAAGCCAATAAATATATTTTTAAATCGGAAACCTAATAAGTGTCAAACAAGTGGCTGGTTTAGAAAACATTTACAAGCAACTTTTCCTTTTGCTAAAAAATTGTAATAGAAAGTAGGAAAGCATACAAACAGAAAAAGTAGAAGCAGATCCTTTCTCTTCAACTTAACCTTTGTCGTTTTTCTCCTCTGTGTCTCTTGTGTTTGGTTTAGATGGTAGAAATAGAAGATTTTTTTTTTTATAATTAAAACACATTGTAAAAGATGTAAATCTCACATAAAAACATGAAAAGTCTAAAATTCGTCTCTATTTCTCTATCCTAAATCAAACACAGCCCATGTTTTTATGCTCCTCCTAGCTAGTGTTTCATTTTTCATCATTCGTAGACAAACGCATACACTATACAATTGACCAATAATTTATTATATTTTTATTCAATTTTCATACATCAAATTGTTCATTGAATTCATGATATGTGTAGAATGGAGAGTGCAAGAATAAGCCAGCAGATGAACCTTCAACTATGTACACTATCATGTTATAATAGCTTAGCAACATATGTATAAATGTTCAATAACTTAGCAGCATTTTTAAAATGTTACAAAAATAATTTTATAAATATTGCAATAACTTGGCAACCTTTTTAAAATGTTACAAGAACATTTTTATAAATGTTACAATAACTTCACAACATGTTTTAAATGTTACAAAATGTTTGATTGGTAACATTTTTAAAATATTGCAATTAATATGCAAAAATGTCTCTAAAAGCCTTTAGTGACTTAGGCTTTATCCTACCTCGGTGAAATGTCGCAAAAGTATGATAACAATATTTGTTCATAATTTTATGATATTTTTTAAATGTTTCCAAAAGCATCTTTTGTTGCAGTGATACTAAATTATACTTTTGTTAATAAACACATAAGCCATTTGTTAATACAAAAATAACAAGATGTTCCTTGGCGTAAGGAATCCAAACTCAGTTTGCAACCAAAACTTGAGGTCATCTTTGAACGCAAATGAGGTTTTAGGTGGTTTGAACGTGAAAGCATGCACATTCATAGCACTCCTCCCAAAACCTTACAACCAAAACAAGGCAACAAAAACGTAATTTATGGTTTTTGAATGACTTTTACCACACCTTTTCATTTATGCTATGCCTTAGTTTATTTCTCCATTTTCCCTAGCAGCAGAAAGCATCAATTAATTGTTTTAATGCACTCATCTTGGGCAAAAGGAAGAGAGCTAATTGTTAAAATGTCATTATCCTTATGGATCCCTCATAGTTAAGGAAGAATAAATCAGGATAAATGTCAATTTCAAGGTGCACGATTGTAATTATAAGAGAAATTCTAGATATCATACAAATTAGATAAAAATAATCAAAGGATACATGTAAACACAGGAATCATTCCATTTTTGAAGATGTCCAACACAATTACCCAACAGGTTAGACTTCATAATCAAAATATTAAATCATTCTTTATTTAAGAGACAATAGAGGCCAACATAACAAGAAACTCTTTCAATACGGAGCAGGAAAATAGGAACAGAAACAAATTTCCCAGAACATACTCAAGTATAAAATAAATAGTATTCATTTTAAGGTCTTAAGTCCACCATAAATGAATTTCACTTGATACAAGCTAAAGCTAAAAGTGACATAAGCATGGATATCTAAAGACATCATAATACCACTTTCCTTATTTTCTCCTCCAAGGATGGCAAAAATAAAAAATAAAGGTACATACACCACAGCCTGGCATTAGTGAATTTATCAATACAGCTAATGAAAAAGTAACCATAAGTCTAAAGGATCAGAGTGTTCAAACTGGTTATGCATGCATTAGAGCCAATCACAAATGTTATTAGAATGTGATGTTGCAAAGCACAACGCCCCGACTGCAGCCTTCATAACCTCATAATCACAACGCGCCACGTAACTGAAAATCCATTGTATGCAGTAGGTGATCAATAATAATCGTGGTAATCATCTGGTTCCTGCAGGTTACACTCTAGTAACTGCAGGAAACAAAAAAAAATGAACGCATTTCCCACTTTCTCTACAAGAGAACAATCCCTGAATGAATCCCACTTCCAAGAGACCAAATACAGATTGCCACACAACTCCAACAGCACCCAACATTTCATAGGACTTCCATAGGAGACTTTCTCCTCAAAGACTTCTTCAACAAGATACTATGACAAACCTAGCTTTGCTCATGAATAACAGCTGATTTATCTGACCCAATCTTCCTATCTTCTCTTTCTGAACATTTGACTAGCTGCTTAGAGCAAGAAGAACAAAGCAATTCCAGACAAAATGTTTCCTCATATTCACTATCATTGATGCAGCAACCACACTGGCTACACCTGGGTATGCATAGAGTGCATGCCCTGCAAATCTGAGTAGTGTGTTCCACCCCTTGACAACTCTCCGCCGGGCAATCATACACAAGCCTCAAATTCTGGCATAGTGGACAAACTTCAATGTCTATGACTCGATCATCATCACAGGAAAGATACAAGTTGCCCCTGCAATAATAGTGTGGTTTGTGAGAGTGCTGGAGCAGCGGACCATCAGCCCCCAACAAGAAACTCAGCTCTTCAAAATGCTTTTGCGTAACACCATAAAGACCACCTATGTGTAAGTGCTTCAACCCTTGGGTACCCATAGAGTTGTAAGCTTTTAAAATCCCCACAATACCCTCAATACTGAGTCTTGTGCATCCTGGAACACTCAACTGCATAATTTTGTGGGAAAAATTACTTAGTAGTAAAATAGGTACAGAAAAAAAATCTAAACCTGAGCTGAGCTCCTCAAGTATTCAATTGCTCAGAGAAGTTATTGCAATAAAAGTTGACACGGGCCAGGGATTAACAAGCAGACCAACAAGGAAACAATAAATCACATGATACATGAAACTATAACAAACATTGTCAAAATTACTTTAACGATCCAAGATCTGTAAAATCCATAAGAATTATTTAACCTGAATGGCATCTAAGCAGTAAAAGAAGCTTGTGTGAATCAAAGTTGACAGTTGAAGAATTTTTTTTTATACAAGTTGAAGAATTAATTTGCCCCAACTAGATCAACGATTAATTCTTCCCTTCAAATAGGGGATTTACTTCCCATACAAGCCACAAAAAAGTATAGCACATTTTTTAACAATGCATTCATTGATACAAAGAGCAAAACAATAGAATATTAGAACAGTAAGGTCGGCAAATTACCAACACATTCATACAGTTGGAGTCAAGCATATACTGCTTAATTATTTTTGACTAAAATTAAGTATTTCATATACCTACATACCTCTAAAATAACCCCAAATTGATTTTCTGTAATGGAAGACAGAAAAAGAAATCCAGAAACAAATACTTATGAATGAAGATGGTGTAAAGGTCAAATGTTCTGCGCACAATTTACAGACATGCCAAACTATAAAAGAGACGTGCAAACAAGTGCCCTAAGGGTAAAAAAATCAATAAATAGAAATTATTATCAGGAACCAAATTGTAAATTATTATTACAGTGCCCTAGTGTATTGAAAATCACAGTGAAGGAGCATTAATGACACTTATAAAATCTTCTCACGTTTGATTCCTTAACCAATGTCCTAAAGACACTTTTAAGCATCTGCTATAAAAATATAGAACAACATTCAACATTTAATCAAAATAAAGCAAAAGCACCAGCTAACATGATCCAATTACACATAAAACCACATTTGCATACTTTAGATGAATCTAAATTTCAATTTGAAATTAACCAACAGACACAAATTGCTAGTGCATGCTCACCTTGGTTAACTTGGGATTGCTTTGAAGAACCCGCTTCAAACCATCATCTGTTATCCTGGTACACTCGACCAGGCTCAAGCACTGAAGATGACCTTGAGCCCTGTTGGTCAATTGGAAAAGAACATCATCGGTAATCCTCTCATTCAAAGGCGGATCCACATGAATACTCCTCCATAAAAGCGGATCCCCACAAACCGTGGAATGCAAAGATTTACACACCCTTTCAACAACAAGCAGATCAGACAAACCCAGGTAACCAAGAGAAAAACTCAAGGCCGGGTGAGGAGCAAGCTCCTCACCCCCACTTCCTCCTCCATCCGGTCTCGCAACATCACCCCTGCCTGCTCCTCCAACCCGTCTCACAACATCACCAGACCTGCTAATAGCAGGCAAACCCGACACTTCATCATAATTATTAACAGATCCAAACCCAAAATTGCTCGATGCAGCAGCAGCCCCATCATTTCTCACAGAACAACTCTCGCCAAACCCTCTCTTCTCCTCAACACAAGAAGCATGGAACCTCATAGCATTGTTCCAAATGAAATTCAACCCAGCAAAAAGCTGGTAATTGCCATCACTCGCCCCAAGCTCATCCCTTCGGTACCCACCATAATCAACAATCTCCAAATCCTCGAGCCACCCGGTGATGGCTGTGACGGTGGTGCTGATGTCCATGCCGAAGGGATCCGAAGGCAAAAGATCGAGAATGTCATCGTGGTTCGCACCACCACCACCCCTCTCTCTCCCATAATCAAAGCAATTGTCAACAACACTCTTCTCTGGAATTCCCATCCTCATCGGCGAAACCAAATTATCCTCAGAAAAAATCGGTCGATGCGAGAAATTCAACGCCATCGCATGTATCTATCTACCTATCTATGTACACAACCCTAAATCAATAAACAAACCCTAATTTTTTTCGAGACGCTTTTTTTTTTTTCTTTTCCTTCTCAGAATAACAGAAGGATACAAGATGAAAAGGAAAAAAAAATATAAAAACCTAAAAAAAAATTTAAAAAAAAAGTGTGGCACTAGCAGAGATCTAACAAGAAAACCCTCGATTTCGGATGGCAAACTAAAACGACGCACCAAAAACTTCACAGAGTTTCTTGCGAATAACCCAATTGACAATAATTTCCCTAAAAACAACAGCTAGAATATAATCAGAGGACGGAAAATAGAATCGAATATATCCACAGAACAACAAAAATAAAATTACAAATCGAAATCCCTACTCTCTCTTCTTTTTTTGTTTTTGTTTTTTGGTCTCGTCAACAACCGATAGGTCTGAAGATTCAAAGGGGAAGGGGAAAAGAAGATAAGATAAGGAGGGAAAAGGAGAAGAACGAAAGAATTTGCGTGCGAAACGAAAAGGAAGAAGATGAAATAAGAGAGAAACCCTAAATTGAAAATAAGAAAGAAAGCTTATAGGGATGGAATTGGAATCCTGAAGAAGGAGTTGCGAAGGGAAAAGGGAATCGCGTTTCCCCTCGGGTGGGTGCCGATGCCGATCGAGTTCGCGGTAGCGAGCGAGAGAGAAAGAGAGAGAGAGAGAGAGAGAGAGAGAAAAAACGAATATAGTATATATATATTATGAGGAATAAAAAAGAAAGAAAGGTGGGGCCCAAGATAAAAAATGAGAGAGGGTAACGGTGAAATGTCGAGTGTAATACGGGGAGATTTAGAAGGGTGTGTGGGAGGGAACACGTGGCGGCAAAAGAAGAGTGCTTAGACACTTTCTTCGCATCTCTTATGTATGTGGCGGGAGAAGGAATACCCCTTCTTCTGTAGCTACCTTCACGCTTCTCCTAATCTTTCTTTTCTTTTCTTTTCTTTTTTCCTCTTATTAGCCAATCTTGAATAATTATCGACAAGTGCTTTGTTCAAATTCAAATAGAATTGAGTTTCAGTTTTTTAAATAATAACTCAAATTTAAATTTATGAATCAAAATATATGCTTGAAAGATCTATTAAAGATAATCTTCCAAAAGAAAAGATTCATAATTGATTGAAATGTGAAAATTTGTAAGATCAAATATTGTGAAATGATATTTTATTTTGTAGTTATTTGTGAAATGATATTTAATGTTTCTAAAAATTGATAACTTGATTTTTGTAAGGTAAATGGATTCCTCCTAATGTGTTGCATATTTGTTAAACCTACTCTTTTATATGAATAAAAAAATGTTTTAATAGTTTTATGTGTACAACTGTCATTGATTTAGTTTTTTAGAGATAATAAGTAAAATGTATAAAAATAAACTGATAAAATCAGTTAAATTGATAATTTTTAAATAAGATATTTGTTATTGTGATATTAGTATAAAATATTCATCAATTTTATTATTTTTAGTGAAATATTTTTTTTAATTATATTTTTTTTTATTCACAATTCAAATATGAGACATTATTCAAGGAAATCAATCATAAATTATTCAGACCAATAACTTATTCATAAAGTTATAGTTAGTGTTGCTCTTTCATTCTACTTCAACAAAATATAAAAAAGGTCAAAATTAAAATTTTAAAATACTATCTTCTTACTTTTGTAATTGCAAACAAAATAACATAAATCTACGGTTAAAATGGCAGATATTATTATTATTATTATTGGGTTGAATTTAGTCGATGTTTTAAATTTAATTTGTTTGTTTATCAATTAAATTTAATATTATACCTTCTTTGAATATCTTTAAATTAAACTTCACTTTTGCAAAGTTAATATTAAGTGAGTTACAAAAAGAATCGCTCAACGTGTCATTTTAAAATGTAAGTAAAATAAATAAAATATTACAATAACACATTGACTGCATTTTTGTAAATTAGTAAGTTGAAATGAATCAAATCAATTAAGTATTACTATTATTTTTGGTAAACGACATGAAACAATTTAAAAAATAAAGAATAATCATAAAATGTAAAAAGAAAATATTTTTTATTTTCAGTATAATTGTATTCGTATATTAAAATATTTCAAAATGAAAATTGAATCGTAAAATATTTTTTCTGGCCATTAACAGGGCATGCTATTTATCTAAAATATTTGAATTCGATTTTATAAGTAATAGTAATTTTTTAAAATGTCATGGGCGATGTGAGGGTCCGCCTTACTCTCATTGACACAAAGTTTGTTTAAATTGTTTTTACTCAAAATGATAACATGAATAAAAAAAAACATTCATTCTTTATATTTTAAATAAAAAATACTATTTTTTAGTCATATATTTTTTCATAAAATTATAATATTTTCAAACCTATTTTTAATAAAAAAAATCATTTTAAAAAATTCAAATAAAAAAAATTCGTATTGAAGCGAGAATGTGATCTAGCAAAGATAATTAATTATATGTATATGAAAAATTAACAACATTTAGCATTGTTTTAAAATTTGATATTAAAGCTTTATCATTAATGTATATTAAGAATTTAACAAGCATGCAAGCATTGAAAAATTTTATATTACCAATTAATTTGAAATCATTCTTGCTAATTATATCATAAAAGTTAATAAATTTATTATATGTAATATTTTGTGAATTGATTAGATTGTAGATACCAATTTTCATATTCTCGTAACATGTAGTATTATTAAAAGAATAAATGTCTTAGATTTGAGATTTGGGGTATGTTTGTTTGTGTTTTTCTGGGGTCCGTGTATTAGTTTGTGGAAGTTGGAAGCATAATATCAGAAGGTGTTAGGATAGGCTCATGGTTAAGAGACAGGAGTGGGTGTAAGTGTAATCAATATGGTACGAGAAAAACACATTGGGTGCACTATGAGGTTGTAGTATTGGAGTTGATTCTTTGTCTGTCTCTTACCTTCTCCAACTTTAAGGTTTGGTAGGTTTCAATTATCGAATTCATTATATGCAAAACTCCCACCAGTTTCCTAAACAAATTCATATAGTCAGACAGATGCCATGTCTATTTTAAAATTTGATATCTGTATTTTTTTTTTAAGATGTTATCAGTGTGATTAATCTCTTTTAAAAAGTTTAATTATCACTGTTGAAATCTTTTCTTTTAATTATATTTTGTTTCATTTAAAAGACTGAAACCGACCCTTTACTTAAGAAAATTAAATTAAATTCAGTGTCACAAAAACTAACTACCGGTTGGTTTTTTTATTATCATGAACGACTTGTTCGTTTGTTAGTTAATTATGCAATCTTTTATCATCAATCCTGTAATTAAATTTAAAATAGAAAACTAATAAAGTATATTAAAAATGAAGGTTTATATATTTGTCTTTCTTCAAACAAAATTATATAAATGAATACAAATTTAATTCGCAAGTTAATGCTGGTCCGTGTATTTAACATAAATTCCACCAAATTAATTATTTTTTATTCTAATTTTTGTGTGATTTACTGATTCTTTTCATTTTAGTTTATTAGTTAATTATTTTTATTTATATGTATAGGATTATAAATTTGTATGATATTTTGAGTATAAATTAATATTATTTTATTTTATTTTATTTGTCAAAAATATTATTTGTTTGTTTACTTGTTTTCGTGAGTTAAATTGATAAAAATTAATTAAAAATAAAATTATTTTTGGGTTAAAAAGAATTGTTGTGCTAAAGAGATTCAATTAAAAGAATCTTACTTACTTGATATGTTTTGAGGTTTTAAAAAGTTATAAAGAAATAAGATACTGTCATACGTAAATGATTAATGTGGTTATTGACAAATTTTCTTGACTTACAAGACACACAAAAAAATAGAAATATTATTCATAAACTAGTATATACAATTAGCAAATTACAGTAGCTTCCTAGATTTTGTGTAATGATATATATAAGTATCACATGTTTTTTAATTATTATATTCATCTCTCTTTTAAGAAGTATCTGTGTAATATTTTCAAACTTAAAGGAAGCAAGATTAGTATAGGGAAAACAAAAAAGGTGAAATTGCACGTGATTTAATTAAAGCTTAGGAGATATTACTTGTAATGTAGTCCTTGATTTTGCAAAATAATAATAATAATAATAATAATAATAATAATAATAATAATAATAATAATAATAATAATTATTATTATTATTATTATTATTATTATTATTATTATTATTATTATTATTGAGTCTCCAAAAATTTAAAACCATCACAAATTGACACTTTTTAGTGTTTTCAAGTTGTTATTATCTAATTTTAAGGATCTAAATATAAAATTTTATAAGCTCAAGGACCCGATTACAATTTTCTTTTAATTTAGAAACTTAATTAAAAATTTGCAAACAATTTAAAGACCTAGTGATTAATATAATTTTTTAAAAATAAAACAATTGAGTTAATAATATTAACGTTACTCTAAAGTGATTAAAAGTGTCATTCTGTACTTCATAAAAAAAAAAAAAAGTGTCCTTCTGTAAAACTACTGTTTAATAAGGTGAAAGAAAATGGTTCTCTCCATAGAATAAAAATTGAAGCTTAATTTCCCGTGATCTCACGTGAGTTGTTTTGCGGAAGATTGTATTATTATTTTCCGGGGCTACCAAGTAAGAGGCAATCTAGACAGGCTTGATCCAGAAGACTTTTGAAAGAGCAAATGGACAAATTAAGTAAAAAATAAAATAAACTGCGTAATTCCATATTAAATGAGTAGAAGATGGTTTTGGGAGTAAATGCAGTTGAAAATTTGGGGAAAAAAAATACTTAGGACTTCCCAACCAAGTGTTTGATTTTGTGTTGGACAAAGTCAAGAAGAAACTAAAGGTTGGAAGGAGAAAGACGTTATTTAGAATAGGAAGAAGTTATAATAAATTGCATTATATTATTGCCCAAGCATTTCCCATCCCATCTTATGTAATGAGTAGCTTTGCACTTCCAAAATCACTGTGTGACCACATTGAATGCTTAATTAACAAATTGTATTAGAGAGGAAACTTAATTGGCTTAGCTGACAAAGACTTGCAAACTTCATTGGTGATTGAAATAGAGAAATGATTTTCAGTATTTTTTCTTCATCAGAGGCACAATGTATATAAATACCCTTTAGAAGAAGTATGAAGGAATCATTGTTTGGGAGGTTCGAGGGGTACACCTGTGGACCACGAGCCACCACATAAGGAGACCTGACACCACACTCTAACCCAAAACCTTAAGGCTCAGGTTTATGGGTCTTCTCCTCACTTATATGGTGCTCAACCTTTCCACTTCTACCCGATGTGGGACTTCACCTCACACTTGTAACCCAACACATCTCCCCCTCAAGTGTGAACCTTTCCACTTCTACTCGATGTAGGACTTCACCTCACACTTGTAACCCAACACATCTCCCCCTCAAGTGTGAGTCTCTTCCACATGGTAGCCTCCCCTCGAGCGGAAGTCTTTTATCATTCACGAGTATAGCCATGGCCACCTGCGATACTTGCCCTGCCCGCTAGCCATTCTGGCCACCCCGCTCCACCTGCGGGGCACGCTGTACCGCTAGCCATTCTAGCCACCTGCGGTACTTGCATACTCGTCTGAGCCGGTCATCAACTTGAACCATTGGTTCTGATATCAATTATTAGGGAGATTCGAGGGGTACACCTGTGGACCACGAGCCACCACATAAGGAGACCTGACAATCATGGCGTCATGTTACTCATATTTTTAAGAATAAAAAATTTGTGCCTTATATCTTTCCCTTAGAAAAATAGTTTAGGTAAGAGTCCAACTTTTGGGTGAATGATAATATATCCAATGATTTTACTTTAAACCAAAACTAGACACATTTAAACTTCCTTATGCTCTTAGTGAAACGATGATCAAATGCGTGCACGAATACATTTAAATTGTTTATTTTAAGATTATAACGTGATTGATGGAAGAAAAAGACATTGGTTTTATTGTTTAAGCATGTCTGGTAATTTAAGTTTTAATCTTTTATTATAAATTTAATAAAGAAAATAACATTTTGTTCATGATATGTATTATTGTATTCCACATTTTGGGTTGCTTGCAGAGGCAAGGTAGCAACACGTTGGAAGTCGGGACACGAAAACTCGATGTAAGAAACTGTGAAACACCCCCAATGAAAGATGGCCTTAGTAAAATGATAATCAAATGCATGCTTCTTTTTTTTTTTTTTTTGGAGTAATCAAATGCATGCTTAGAATGTGGTATGTGTGGATAATGAATTGCAAACATGAAATTATCGATTTTTATTTTTATACCTTTCATGGGTATATATAGAATGTCATTTTGTTATTAAGAAGTTTTTTTTTCCCTGTTCCTGTCACGGAAGATTATTAGAAGACGATATGAAGATTCATTATGTCTGACTCGTTCAAAATTGTATTCTCCCCTCTTTCGTGGATGTCAAGTGCTCAAGGGAGTAATTACTTAATACTTGCTTGGATCAAAAGACAGTCACTTACTTCAATTCATGGATGACTCTTGTAAGCTAATGCTAATTTTTCAGACAGTGATGTTAAGTGGTCATTTTTCAACCCAATAATATAACCGATCGACTATATATCCAGAACATACGGTAAATTATCTAAAATCATATTAAAATATGGTAGGTGATTTTACATAAATTTTCACATCTTTATTTTCATATTAAGAAATTGATTTAGATCCAAAAACTTTCACATAAATCATATCAATACAAAATTCATTTTAAACAAAATCAATTTTATAAAATTAATTACGTATAAAAGCAATTTTTTCTCACGCTCATCCAAACATACTTATTGGTCCAAAACCAAATAAATCTTTAAATATGGGGTACAAAGTTAACTCATAAGTCGATTTAATTCTAGAAAAATACACAACCCTTTAGTATTAGACCTAGAGAAAAATGATATTAAAGTAGACCAAGTTCTTTCTTAAACTATATTAGTTTATTATGATGAGGAGAATACACTTTCTATTTGTTTGTTCGAGATTCTAGACCTTTTAAAAAAACCAACTTATTTACATTTTAAATATATATTGCTCTATAATTAGTGATATGAGTGTAGATTCTGATACAAGCAGATGATCATGACCTCGATCGTCTCCATTGACTAACTATTAAGAATTTCTTTTACTTTGAGTTAGCAGAGAATGATAAAGGAGGAACTAGCATATTTACAACACACTGACTTTTTTTTATGGTATGAAAATTGGAATTCATTAAAAGTAGAACAAATTAAGCTAGACAATAGGCAATAGCATAAGTTATGCCATGTTACAAAAGTGTGATACAAAAGTCTCCCTAAAGCTATACAGCCCAATTAAAGCTACATAACCAAAATTGAGGTTATATTACCTAATTCAGTAATAACAATAAAATTGCAGTAACAATAATAAAAACAAGAGACCCTGATTATGCTACCAATTCAGTATGGAGTTTTGAAGATCTAGTGTCAAGATGATTCATTAAAAGTTGCTATGTCTCGACAACTATGCCCCCATAAAGTCAATCCAGACTTTGACACTTACTAAACAGGGACACAAGAAATGAGTCAATGAGAAGGTGATAATACCTGAGATTCGTAGTACCTCTATAGAGGGAGTAACAATACACAGGTAGTTGATAAGCAGTGGTAATTTTTCTTTATGGCGCGCACAAAAAGAGACTATCCTTTTGGGTTTCTAGGGTTGTCACTTATATGGATCTCAGCCGTATGGATAAGGTTTATACTAATTCGGTAATATATGATTACCCCTACTCAGTGCATTAAAATTACACTCTTAAAATAATTAGTAAAAAAATGTTGCAAAAGAATATAACATTCATTTGACAAACCATCAATGCGACATCCTATAAGTATTATAATATACAATCTTTAAGTATTCAAACTTTGATACATTATTGTAATATATAATTAGAGAATAGTGCAAGTTTACGCCCACAATATACTAGAGGTCTGGAGGCATTGGAAAAGAGCACAGCCAAATCAAAGAAAATAATGCGTTCAGCAACAGAAAGGTGATATTTCAATGATTCCCATAAACTCAAACAAACTACGCACGACAAACTTGCACATTGATGCTTGCATCTAACAGATATACTCATTCCTTGAACCAAAACTGACGGTTTTGAATTAGAACCCACAGACCACAGTGTATGTATGGACCCTCATCTTAGTCATTGAAAACAGCATTAACAAATTGTCAAATAAAAAAGTTCATCAAAAACCATGATCCTATTTAATTCCTCGATTTCTTTCTTGACTTGGATGAAGGCTTGGTTTGCTCGGAAACTGCATTCTGCGCAGCTCCTTTGGAGGTTCCCTGGTTTGATTTTAGATTTGAACTGTTAGATGAGGCACCAGTATCATGCTTATCTCTAACTACAGCACCTTGAGACCCTCTCACTTGAGCAGCTCTTTTGTCCTTCCTCTTGGGCCTATATGTTGATCTCTCCCTCTTGGGAAGCCACCTTTCTGGATCTGGGGGAGGACCTGGATTTGCAGGGTCAAAACCTTTAGGATACCTTGGCTTTCTCTTTCTCTTTTTCTTAGATTTTGTTTTATTCTTTCCTTCCTCATATGTTTCAGCGACACTAACACGAGGAGCATCAACTTGTTTCACTCCAGAAGTACGCTCCAAGCTGTCCACATCAATTCCCTTTAAACCAGGTAGAGCATTCAGTTGCTTTTCATAAAGCTCTGCCTTAGCAACATCCATGCGGGCAACTGTTGTTACCAGCCCAACTAGTGCTTCTATGCTACCCTGGCTTTTGACGAGCTGCTCATAGAGTTGAGCAGCTTCCTCTTCCTTCCCATGCCTCAGCTTGAACAAAGCAGCCTCTTGCGTTATAGTATTGAGCTTATTGTCCTCAGTCATAGCATTGGACCACCATTTAGTTGCATTGTCAAGCACAGCAGCTGCACCATCAATGTCACCAGCTCGTTCTTTTAAAGACACAAGGGTGGCAACAGTAGCAGGCATGTGTTGGATATCCGATATCTTAGTCAGAGAATCGGCCGCAATATGTGGGTGGCCAGCAGCAGCAGCTACCTGAGCCCGGGCTAAGTGAACAACTTTGGACTTATCAGGGAACTTACTAGCAAACTGTGCTAGTATTTCCTCAGCCCTTCCAGCTTTGTTCTCTCTAACCAAGAGGGCAGCTTGCAGAAATATTGGTATGACACTTTCTGGAAACATGTCTGGTAATGCAGAAACAAGTTCTCGTGCCTACAAATTTTAATAGTACAGTAATGATCAACAGTATGCTCCCTTGCCCAGTTTCAAAAGAAAGAACGGATACACAATTGATGATTCAAGAAGGACAAGACAGAGAAAGAAGAAAGACCTGCTCATTCTTATTGGCATGAAGAAGTAAAAGAACCCTATTTGCATATATTGCTTCCTTTTCTTTTGCTGAAAGTTTCAAGTCTAGTCCAGGAGCTAGTCGAAAGCTTTGATTCTCCTTGTCTTTTAATCGATCAAGTTTCCTTAGGCTATCAGAAACATCTTTTGGACCTTTCAGTGAAACAAGATTGTTCACGGCCACCGCAATTGATGATTCATCAGCCATATCTCGTTTAATCACATCTGTATAAGCTTCAATAGCATCTTGCTTACGCCCAAGAAGCTGTTCATCCATGATAAATTAATATTTCCAGCTCTTTGAAAAAATAATACTTGTTTGAAGGAGAAATAAACTTTTACCTGCTGAACATAGGCTAATTGTACAGCTATAGGAGACAATTCAATTTCTATCTCATCATCAGCCAAGTTATCTTCCATCAGGACCTCTTGACCAATTCTGATCCAAAATATATGAATAAACATAAGTATATGGCTTAACTTAATAGGTTATCAATTAATGAGTAAGGAAGTAAAACAAACAATGACATCAAAGCAAATTTAAATTTAAATTAAAACAATCAACTATGAAATTCAGATTGTGCCTCATTTCTAGTTTCCCCATATTTTTCACCTTTGGATCCAGAACCATAGCTCCCAGATCAGAGCTCTGGTACAAATTTGTTTGGACGGATGTCCCCCAAATTACAGTCAAAAGTTTCTCACTCGCACACTTGTCAAACAAGAAAATTAAGATAGAAACACTATAGAACTTCAAGTGAAAATGAAAACAGAAAACAGCCAAATCATTTTCTATTTCCAGTGAAAATGAAAACAGAAAACAGTCAAACCAAATACCTCCTTAGATTTCCTAAATCGCCAACAATACTTAATAAGGATAACCTAACCATACACAAAACTAATCCTAATCTCAACAAATCTCTACTTTGATGAATGTCTTGGAAATTTATAACAGATCCAGCTTGAGAACCAAGCTCCTCAAAATCAAATGGAAGAAGGAATTGTTATCTTCCAAAAATCACAAACAATAAATAAATACTTACGGTCTCTCTACTCACTACTAGATACACATAACCTTATCTGTCACCATTAATGCTTCTAAGATGTCCTTCACATTACCCCTCGAGTAGAAGCCTTTCCTCTGGTATTCAACTTTTACTGAGCATCAAATCCACTTTTAACAAGAGCCACATCTTAATCAACATGTTGCTACACAACAAGCTACATGACTTTTAACACCATTCATCAACTACAGTTTATCCAATCTTTTTCCAAGTCAAACCATCAAATCTAATACCACTTATTAGGATCGAGGGCATCCAGATTCAAGAAACACCAGGGAGATTTGAATCCAGTGGGCTTGCCAAGATCACAGCAATGGGCCAGATACCATATCTCAACCCAAAACCATGAGGCATTATGTTCATGGATCTTTTCACTTTATATGGACCTCAATTTGTCCATGCTTTTCCAACGTGAGAGTTCTTTACTCACACCCCACATTCCAATCATATTTGATTTCCCAACTTAAAGGACCTAATTACTATTGGTGAAGATAAAAAAAATGTAAGTTTGTACCATAACTTTCAAGTGCATTAAATTTCTAAAGAAAGTTCTAGAATTCGCAGGTACAAGCTCCAAAAGTGCCGTAGATATGGTATATAGCAACTGATAAGTCAGACATGCCACACTCACATTCCAGTGACAAAGAGGGGGTGGGGTGGGGGGGGGGGGGGGGGGAGGAGATTGTTATACTATAGTATATTAGTATTATATATTAACCATGAAAATGCAGGTAAATTTCTTCAATATCATGATTTCCATAATCAAAATAGCATATCACCTTCGGCCTGACAATAAGAGTTGTTCTGCATCTGTGTACTCATTCCTTGCAATTAATGAACAAGCAGTGTTGTATGCCAATTCAAAGCTGCTTGTTGCCTTAACCCGAAGTGAATCCAGCATTCCTTGAACTTCAGATGACCTGCCAGACATAACTAGAGCAGCAACAGAATTTATTTCCATGTTATCAATCTTGGAATTTTGGAGCTTGCGGTAGATATCTAAGCAAGCATCCATTTTCCCAAGACGATACAATATCTGACATTCCAAAAGCATTGTTTCATCATTGCTCTCTTGTCTTTTCAAAGACTCCAAAGCTTCATCCAACTTGTTTTGTCTGTATAAGCAGTATGCCTATTTAGAAACAACAAAGTAAAAAACAGCAATCAATGGTAAGCATTCATCTTTTCTATTAGATCATGCATGAAGCAATGGTATGAAGAACTCAAACAAAGTTTTCTGTGAAATATCTACATGCTTGAGTGCATGAACCTTTCAAAACAATTGAATCTGTATGGTTTTCTTTTAAAAGAAGTGGAGCCTGCATATGGACTTGAATTTGTAAAAAGAAAACAAATTATACAGGCACAGTGAAATACTGAAACAATTAATATAACCAATTTAAGTAAATCAAATAAATGGAAAACAAATACATCAAACACGAACGTGCAAAAAATAACAAATCACCTAAAAATCAAACTATTTTTCTTGACAATCGAGTTCACTCATTTATAATTTCCTCGTCTAAGTATCCAAATAACAAACATCAGTTGGAAAAAGCTGCTAAGAGTCCCACATACAGCAGCAGAATGGTTCAATTTCATAAAAAAAAACTCAAAACAAAAAGGTCAGACTTCAGTATCAGACATTTGATAATGACTTAATAACAATTTGCTTGTTTGAGTTTGATTGGACGAATGCTGCCTAAATCTTTTTCCTTCCTCCTTCCTCAATTTCTCTTGCAGTCACAAGTTCACACTTACTATGACACTAGAGGATAATCTGCACTATTATTCCCTTTTCTCTTTCCATCCTAATTGTAAAACCCTTCCTTGTCTACTAACCTAAAACCCTCCGTTTTTATTGTAGAGTTTCAACCCAAAAGATAAGGTATATGCATATTGGGAATTAAATTTTTATCACTAAGGTTCAGGTGGCTTAAATGCAAAGTGAAAGATTGTATTTTACTAGATGAAGATTATTTAAATATGTGCATTGAGAGTTGTTTTTGTTTTAACTTTCAAGATAACTTATTTACTATAGTTGGTAACAATCTTCACTATAAATAGAAAAGTGAATTAATGGAAAAATAACACATGAAGAGAGATTGTGTGAAAAGAGAGAGTGTGAAACAAAGTCATTTTGTTGAGAGAAAAATGTTTTGTGTGAAAGTGTTATCATTTCTTGTAACCATTGAGTGAGGTATTCGGATTTGTAGAGTGATACACTATTTAGGTGGGTTATAATTTTGTAATCATTTTTGTGATAGTGAAATACTTTTTGAGACAGTTACTTGGACATAGACAAGAGGTGTCAAACCACGTTAATTCTTGTGTTTGTTATTATTATTTCTATGGTGTAATATTTGTTGTGTTCTCACGATCCTTTGTGGGTGTGCGTAATTTTGTTTGTCGGAGGGTTCATTACCCAACACTTATTAACATGCTTTTTGCCATTTCCATCCAGTATCCCGCAATTCCATGCTTCTTGCACTTCAACCAGCTTTTTATTTTATTTTATTTATCTCCAATTCAATCCCTAACCTCTAAACACACGTAAACATTTGAAATCTACAAAACTCATATAGCAATAAGCACATCGTCAGATCCGTTTTTCAATTTCGACAATTAACCGACGAAAAAGCAGAAACAAAAGCGGAAAATTGACGTGCCTTGAGGAAATGAAAATCATCGAGCTGCTTCTTAGAGGACCGAATGGCGGAGAGTGTGTCCTCGACGCGGTCATTTTTTATCAGCGCGACGACCTTGCATCGGAGCGCGTCCTCGTCGCCGGGAGCAATGGCGAGAACTGCGATGAGAAAACAAAGGAAGGTTTAGGATATGATAAAAACGAAAGGCGTTTGAGAAGAGAAGTGAGATTAATTGACGGACTCTGATCCGTGAGCCTGACGGCATTGTCGTATGCGGAAGCCTGGATGTGGCGGTTGAGCGTGGTAAAGAGATCTTCGAGGGCAGGAGGAGGAGCAGGCTGCGACGGCGCCGGTTTGGGCTTCGGAGCCATTAGGTTTCAGGCAGCGAACCAAATCTCTGAATCGTGCCAACGCCAATTGACTTGCGTTCTGTTGAGTTGTGTGGTTCAGTCGGGAAAGAAGACGGGTCGGGTTTGGCTGCGGGGGCTTTCTTTGTGTTGCCTAACTTTTTTTTTTTTAATATCCAATTTAATCTTTCAATTCTAACATTTGTGTAAAAAAATGAAAAAATAAAATTTTATTTTCGAATTTTCAAAAAATGCAATAAATCAGTATTATTATTAATTTTCTTCCACTGTTTTTTCAAATAAGAAAGTTACAAAATTTCGTATAAGTAATGTACAAATTCAAAAATAATTGATAAATAAAATCATATTAAATTTAAGTTATTAAAACATAAAGTATATCAAAAGAAAATGAAAAAAAAGAACATAATATTAAAAAATATATAGATTAGAGATGATTTATATTAATATAGCTAAATAAAAATATTTAAATTGTCTGAAAATATCTTTACAAAATATTTTTTTTCTTTGGAAGTATTAATCTGGTTGCATTATTCCTTTAACTTAAGTTTTTTTCTTTTTGAAAATTTTGCACATGCACAAGTGAACTATCTAAGCACTTTATGTCACTTCATCCTGTTATTCATAATGCCATAAAAATAGTATAGATAATAGTTATTATTATTCTTCTTACTATTATTATTACTTAAAAAGTCAGCTTGTCAAGTTTAACAATCTTTTTTTATAGTTTGACTTTGACTTTTTTATCTAAAAAAACTTTCTAAAAAGTTTGACCTTGACCTTTATAGTAAACAAGCCGAGCAGAACCTTAGATAGGCTGAGTCATAAGCCCTTGACAAGCGACTCGACTCATTTTCATCTCTAATAGGTATGTGTGGCATAAAAGTGATGATAAAAAAAATAGACTAGTTTATCACCAATTTTTTAACTGATTAATTGGTTAGAAAACTCTAAATTGACAAAACATATAACCTAAAGGTTTGTCTTTCTCCTACATAATTGAGATCATTTTTTTATAATTAAGTGAGATCTTTTATAAATTTGAGGGTCGTGAGATTTTAATTAATTTTTAAGTAAGTATTTTAATAGTATTTTATTTTAATTTAATAATTGAGATTAATCATTATCATTTTAAAAAAATTCTTATATGATGCATCGTGTGGAGAGAGAGAGATGGAGGGTTTCAATATAAAAAAGAAAGTAAATGAAAACTTTCAATGATAGTCCTTGTATAACAATTAAAATAAATTGAGTGGGATTAAAACTCAATTACGAACACCTTTGCGAATTAAATTGAGAGGCACAACACTAAGTCTATGTTTGGAAAAGATTTATAATACATGTATAATACTCTCTCATTACTCACGCAGAAATAACACTAGCTTCTACGTTTTCTGTAAACTTGAAGTATAAATAAGCAAGACGTAGATGATAAACGCAGATCCAAACATGCTATAAATGGATTCTAATGTATAGAAACTGAATAAATGATGCTCACACACTCAAATATATACAATAAAACATTTTATATTATTTTTAATTTAATTGCAATAAAAAAGTAGATGAAAACTTTCAATAATAGTCCTTGCATTACGATTAAAATAAATTGAGTGAGATTAAAACTCAATTAGTGACACCTTTTATATGAAATTGAGAGGCACATGCACCACTAAATGATGTCTAATGTATAAAAACTCGAGTAAATGATAGCATCAATTTGAGGTGCATGCCCTATGAAATGGCACCCCCAAATAGTCAAATACACAGATTAATGTAAAATAAAGGTCCTTGTATTACAATTAAAATAAATTGAGTGAGATTAAAACTCAATTACTGACCCCTTTTATGAAATTGAGAGGCACATGCACCACTAAATGATGTCTAAAGTATAGAAACTCAAGTGAATGGTAGCATCAATTTGAAGTGCCTTATGAAATGGTGTCCCCAAACACTCAAATACACGTATATTGAGTATTAACAACTTGATGAGTTAGTTGCACATAGTGAAAATCAGTTAACCAAATGATGTTTCTCATGACAAACTATCAACAAGAATCTCTATTTAGATTAACATCTCCTCCAATCTATGTGACAAAAAAACTCTCCACAATTTATTTGTTTTTACACTTTTTATGTATTTTTTTATTACACTTGTGCAACCGTATACCTCTCTTCCTAGCTAGCTTGGCACATTCAAATAAGGTGCATCAACTTGGTACACCACTCTTCCTAGCTTGGCACATCTAAATAAGGCGCATCAGATAATGGGGCAAAAGTTATTATTTTCAATATTCGGTCAATAAAGACAGAAGAAAAATGCTTTCTTGTGCAATTCTAGTGTAAGAAGTATGTTTATTAGGAAAATTTAAATATATATTGAGATTATCCTAAAGTCGTTTTAAATTTTTATTACTGCCCATAAAAAAATTATTACTACTAATAATTGTAAAATAATTAAGAAAAACAAGGCCGGCTCGTTTTAAAATTATAAAATAGCGTTGATTATGACATGAAATACTATTATATTACATATATTTTTATGATTTTAAATTTTCTAATGGAATATTATATTTTATTTGTAGTATCCTTATTTTTTCAGTTTTAACTTTTTATTATTTTGTGTTTTTAAAAAATGACTAACGCACTCTTAGAGTAGACATGTTTTCAATGTTTCAATTGTATTTATTTATCTTAATATTTTTTTAAAAAGTGAATAAAAAATAATATATTTATCATCTTAAAATTATATAAATATTTAGTATTTAAATATAATAAAAATTAATAAAAAATATTGTTGGGGAATTTAAAATTATTCTTAAAAACTACCACCCCTCATCATGTTCATTGGGTCCACTTGCGGATGAATAATAGACCAGTTGATTCAATTAATTATTATTTAAATAATTTATTAATGATTAATCATTGGTAATTAATAAATGTGCAAGTGGATATAATCAGTGTCAATTTGAAGTTCTCTTTGTACATTAATGCCAATGGTACATAATTTACAATGTTCTTTTTAAATTAAATTGAGTATTTTATTTAACTACCGAGACCAGTATTATAGTACTGTAGTTATTAATTTTCAAATTTAATTAAAGATAATATTAGTAATACCTATAATGTTATATCTAATTAAGGGAAGGAGTCTAACTCAGCTCATAAATTATTATAAAATTTTTTATATTTATCTTCTATTCATATGAATTAAAAAATAATATTATATATAAATTTTGTTATAAATTTCATTAATAAAGTTATACAATGATTTGTATGAATCAATACAAAAAATGACAAGAAAATGCATCCCAATTTTTCTACATTCATCTTCATCTCTCGATCTCTTTGTATTTCTTCATCTCATTCTCCACTCTATTGTATCAATTTTTTTCTTCTTTTTATTTCTCCCCTTTCTTAACAGCCATATGCTAGGAGTGTTTAAACTTTAAACAACTAAACATAATTATCCTAGTATTTAGTTTAACAACACTCTTCTGTTTCGAGCCTTGGAAAATAATGTCGATTCGACTTACAGAAGGTTCTTCGAGAAACGAACAAAAACAAAGGTCCAAACCAGACATTATTTATTTATTTATAATTAAAAAATTAATATTAAGATGCAGCTACCTTTGCTTCATTATAATATTAAGATGATTGATATAATTCTAATGATAGTAGTAATATATATATATATATAGCAGTAGTTATCCTTGTTGCAGGCAAAGCATCCATTGATATACCATAGTCATTTTAGTCATACAAAGCATGGAAATGGAGTTGATATCAAGAGAAACAATCAAACCCTTCATCCCCTGTCCTTCATAGATCACATCGTTTTTCGCAACTACATCCCCTTACTTTTCTTTTACAACTCCTCCACAAACCATGGCCAAACATCCAAAATATCAAATCTCAAGAAATCCTTATCCCAAGTCTTGTCCCGGTACTACCCTTTTGCAGGCAAACACAGAGATCAAGTTTCCATCGACTGCAACGACCAAGGAGTGTCCTTTCTAGTCGCAAGGCTGAGATGCAAACTATCATCAATTCTCCAGAACCCCACGGGAGCATCGTTGAACCCTTTGTTCCCCGATGAACTACAGTGGAAGCCTATGAAGAACACAACTTCAACTATAGTAGCCATTCAAATAAACTGTTTTGCATGCGGAGGAATAGCAATAAGCGTGTGCATGTGTCAGTCTTTCAAACTTCATCAATGACTGGGCCACTCAACCGCGAAAAAGAACAAGAAGAAACAGAAACATTGAGTGAGTTTGTTTAAATTTATTTTTCTTTTAAGAAAATAGTTTTTTAATAAGATAAACTTCTTTTCTAATGTGAGTTGTTCAAATAATTTTTTTTCTGATTTATTTGTCTAAATTAAACCACTTTAATTTAAAATAAGTAATTTTTTTTAGACAAATTTTATCTTTTTTTTTTTAAGAAACACTAATTTTAAAATTATTTCTGTTTAAACAAGCTAAGTCATTATTTGCCTTCCCAGTTCCCGGGGCTTCACTCTTCCCGCAAGAAAACTTACCTGTTTTCTCAGAAGTTTTGTTCGTGGAAAACGACGCCGTTTGCAGAAGGTTTGTCTTCGAGGCCTCCGAGATCGACTCCCTCAAAGCCATAGTGTCCTCCCACAACGTTCCAAACCCCACGCGCGTGGAAGTTGTCAGCGCGTTGATCTACAAGCGCGCGGTTTCCGCTCTAGGGTTGAGTTTCAAGACGACGTCGTTCCGCACCGCCGTGAACCTCCGCAATAGAACGGTTCCGCCGCTCCCGGAGAAGAGCCTGGGGAACTTGGTTTGGTTCCTGTTAGTGCTTAACCCTTCGGAAGCGGAGCTGCATGAGTAGGTGCTCAAAATGAAGCAAGAGTTGGGAGAGTTTTGTGGCACGTACGCGAAGAAGTTTTGGAGCGAAGGATAAGGACATGCCGTTCGTCTCGGAGTGTCTGAAGCAGGCTGCTTCGGTTCCCGAGGCTGGTGGTTCGGATGATGAGGAGAGTCAAATAGTAACTATGTTTTGTTGTGCGAGTTGGTGCAGGTTTCCGATGTACGAAGCGGATTTTGGGTGGGGAAAACCGGTGTGGTTCACCACTAGTGAGTCCAATAGCATTGTTTTGATGGATACGAGAGATGGAGGTGGGATTGAAGCGCTTGTGAACATGGAGGAGCAAGACATGATTAGGTTTGAGCGTGACGTGGAGCTTCTTCAATATGCTTCTCTTAATCCTGCGGTTGGACATGGTAGTTAAGGTTACGATCTACTGCGTGTTTGACGCACTTTCAATGCAGATCCAACCACTAAAAATAAAATGAAAAAAAAAATTTATCTCAAAAGGAAATTTTCATTGAATTTTCAAACATGCACTCAATATTTGACACTTAGTGTATGTTTGAAAAACCGGTGCTAAGACACTGATCGAACGTACTTTGGATCCAAACGTACGTCTTATTCTTTACTTTTGAAAACGTGAAGTTGGAATGTGCTTACCGGCAACCCAAACACCTCTTTAATTAGCCCTGGTAAAGTCATTATAGGAAAGAGATCGGAGATCTCTGCAATGCAACGTAACGTGTACCCGAATAATTAAAGAAGAATTTGGTCTGTTAAGTTGGAGAAATATTGTTTATGCTATTGTTAATTTTTTATTACTTGTTAAGAGAGTTTGACCTGACTCACCTAGGCCTCTATGCATGTGGCACTAAAAAAATTAAAGGATGAGATTGATCAATGCATTTTTCTAAAGAAATTGAAAAATCTTTTCCTTTACCTGCAGCTACGCTTTTCTCTCTTTACAGTGAATTAAAACAGAAAAAAAATTGATCAATTAACTGCACGCATAAGTGGGTTTTGTTTTTGGTACGTTGAAGCCGAAATTTACATAATTGATGTTAATTTGAACAGATGTCAGATGCGTTAATCAAGGGGTCAATTTGGATCTATTAAAAAAAAGAAATGAGATCACAGCTTGCAAGTATCTCATCTAGCAATTTTGTCATGGATAACTCTATTCATTTGTCGTGTAAGAGTAGATTTTTTAAGAATCAAGTCTTTTTTTTTTTTTTTGCCCAAATAACCTCGGTATATATATTGGATTAACTTTGACATTGTTGAAGTAAAAAGGTATATCTAAGTTTAAAGACACTTGTCTGAACTATTTAGGATTACTAATTTGTTGGTTTTACAACTAATCATATTGTGTCTTTACTTGATAAGAAAATGTGCCTCTCTCTTCATGACCATATTATACTAGTAGTATTATTTAACAACATGAAAGAGTCCAAATATGTTAAACAATCCGTTTGGTCCTGTTTCAGCTGAGATCAAGATCGATTATTCCACTTCGTTGAAACTTGTATCAATGATTTTATTTCTCCATTTTTTTCAAACAGTCATATTCCCTCCTCTCCAGAAAAAAAATTGAAAACGGAAGAAAAAATAAATGGATGAGAGAGAGATTAGGAGAAAGTAGAGAGAGATAGAGGGGCTGGAGAGAGTTGGAAAGAATGAGCCGGAGAGGATTCAGGTCTGTAAAATCTTGTCATTTAATCAGTATTCATTTAGATGATATTTGTTGACTTTTATAATAATTATTTTTAAAAATTATAACAATGATGATTTATTATTAAATAATAATGTAATGATCAATGATAGTACGTAACTATTAAACTCATAAAGTAACTAAGAAAGAGTTTACAAATCCTTGGATTGCAATGTGCACAAATAATGAATTAAGAATTTGGTCTATCAAAAAGTTATGGTCATGTTAGAGAAAAACATAATTTTTACTATCACATGTAATTTCGTAGGTCTTACAACTAATCATTAGTTTTTCTTGATAAAGAATCGTATTTTTTTATTCATGACCATATTTTTTTATTTAACAAGATGGAAGAATCCAAATCTGTGAAACAGTTCATTTGGTACTAGATCCCTATCTCTGCTAAGGAAACCCCAACTTATGGTGTGTTTCTAAGCTTTAGTCATGTTAAAGTAATGCTAATAAAAAAAATTAAATCAAACCATGTTTAGTAAAATTAAGTTAATGAAGGATAAAAAGTCAGCGAATAAGTGCATAACCATCTGCAATTATAATTTCAGGGATTCTTATTCTGGAAGTGGTAAAAGGATCTTTCAATTATGGTGAGCATAGGACAACCATTTGATTAGGATCACCAGAGCTTTCTATGGCAGGAACTGACTGCTTATTAGGAATCATGAAAATATGCATTGAACTATGAACTATGAACTGCAACAGAAGCGAAAAACCATCAGTTAAGCTAGTTGATCAAAGAGATTTAGACAGTGTTATGAAGTTGGAAGCATTTTTATCTTTCAAAATGAATCTAAAAAATAGTAAATTCCTCTATGTCCTAAACATTTTAAGTTAGTTGAAGAAAACTCAGGTATTAACGAGCTTCAGGTAATATCACGTTTACTAACACACCTGTTCTAGAATGTCTACTCAAGTACTCAGACTCTCGGCAAAATGCAAATTCAAATGAAAATTTTGTGGACCTATTTTCTTCTCAAATACAAATTACATCTAGGCTTCAATAAGTTTTGTCATAGGAAAGGAGTATTTCCAAATTTGAACAAATTCGGCAACTGAACTAGGTTTCATCTGATTATGCAAAGGATATAGGAACATATATATAACGATCTTTAGTTGCATTACTTTGCATTTTCAAGGATAAAATTACCTTCAACTCTTTGCTGAGAACCACTGTGGGCTTACAAACACAAGAAAATGCTTCTCCAAATATTCAGTTATTATTAAAGGAAGCAAGCTTATTGATAAGCTTAATGTTTGTCATCACACATCATCCGCTTTTATCTGTGCTTAAATATCAAAATCCTTTCTAATTGGAAAAAAGAATACCCCAGCCCCCTAAAGTTGATTTTCTTGGAAACGAAGAAAAGAAAAGTTCAAATAGTAACAGTAAATCGTCCTTTCGTGCATTTAGTTGGATTTTTGTTGAAGATGCAGAAAAGGGCAGGGCAAGACCAATCATGCTATGAATAGACTTTGATCTACTGATGAATAATCTGCTGAATCATAAAAGTGGCTAGGGACTTCAGCAATAAGCCTTGGATCATAATACTCTGACATATCTATATTCTGCAGGCCAAAATTCATGTTGTAGCATTCAGTTTGTAGCAAAAAGAAATTCAGGTCCTCCTCCAAAGGTGCAGAAGCTACCTCACCACCCAATAATAGGTTTCTTTGGTAAAAATCCAGATCAGAAATGCAATCTCGATTAAATCCCTGAGCCTTCAAGCTCAAGTTTGAGGTGAAAGTGGGCTCTGAAGATTGATCATTCACCATAAGGCTTTTGGATTGACTAGGAAAGACTTCAACTGCAGATCCTATTGAACTCACAGGACTCACATAATCACTCTCGTAACCAGCATACAACGGTTTGGTCTCTAATTTGGCAGCAACCTCTTCTTCTGTTATAGAGGGATTGGAATTAATTGAGGCAATTGATTGTGACTGATCAACGTGAATGTGATGCTGTGTACCATTACCATGCAATGGCAACTGGCTGAGGCTATCCTCTAATTGAACAAGTGTCTTCTGTTCTTCTTTGAGTGGCCCTTTTGGAAACTCACTCCAAGAGTACTGTGTTGGTATGGTGCAATCAAAGACTGCATGGTTTGCTTCTGATGACTCTACAGATGTAAAAGGTTGATTGAGGCTCTTCTGTGAACTTTTTTGTATCTTGGGGTCAGGAATGTCACCAGTGGAACCTCTTCTTTTTTCTGTTGTAGGCTCTGACACAATTCCCTTGAGATTACCTTCATGACTAGTGGCATCCATCTGAAGTAGTAAACTTCCATCTGAATAACTGAAGCTGTCAATGGCAACATCATTTTGTTGCTTGTTTGCAGTGTCTAGAATACTAAAACTTCCTGGATCTTTTGAAGGTGAATCCGAATGCTTTATTCCACTTGAGGAAGATTTCTGATCATTCTCCTTTTGCAACCTACTCAAGTAGAGCCTGTATTTCTGCAGGACAATTTTTTTCTTATCAAGGAACCCCAAGAATTTCAAAGTTAAAAGACCACTAAACAGTTTTTCCTCTCCTATTTCTCTTTCTTCACATTTAATTTAATGAGGGTCAGCATCTATGTTGTAATATTTCTGAATCTAACAAACATATACCAATTGACTCAGAGGAAGGGAAGGGAGAAGAAGAAAATAAATTCTTCCAAACATTATAGTAGCAGCAAAAGTTGGAGAGGGGAGTTTCCTTCCCCTCCCCTCCAAACTTCTAAACCAAACAAGGAAATTTTATCAAAATCTCTCCCATATCCTTCCCTTTTATTTCTCTTCCAACCACACAGTATCTTAGAATGAATCTACGTAATGATTCAAGGTCTAACAGAAACAGCAAATCAGAAATGATCACTCACAATATGGAGTATTAAGATGCCCTGTTTATTGAAATAAAGATTATGACTGAAGTGTCCTATTTGGCAGTCTTTCAATCATAATAGTTGAGGACTGTTAATATAGTATCACTTAAGCAACGCATATGAGTTAGTGATATACCTGCAAGTGACTAGCAACATTTTCTCTAGTCAACCACGGAACATTCATCAGATCTAGAATTTTCTTGGGACCAACTTCTGCCAAAAAGAAATTCTGTTATATTCTTGTACATAGAAGATAAGATGGTTAACATTAACAAAAACAGTATGATCACAATTCACAATTATACTTTGTAGGGAAGGTTGATAGTAAACTTACTATCAAATCCAATTTGATTCACTGCTTTGACAAACTTCTGATGAAGATCCACAGACCAAACTACTCTAGCTTTCTTCATGGGAGAATGATCTCCAAATTCTTTGTCATCATGTTTGTTATCTGCATCTTTTCTTTTCTTAATTGAGGTAATTTCTTCTACAGCAAACAGGTTACCATCATCAGAGTGATCTGATCCATTTCTCATTAAGTGAATGCCCTCAAAGTCAAAACCCTCGTGACTTTCAAAATCTCTTGCCTCATGCATCCTTTTTCTAAAGACATGTTGCCATATGTTTCGCAGTTCTTTCATCCTTATAGGCTTAAGGAGATAATCACATGCTCCATGTTGAACACCTTTCATCACCCTGCTTGTTTCTCCATCAACAGACATCACTGTATAACATTGCCAAGTGTGACTTGTCAGCATGAACTTTTTAAGTCAATTTGATAAAAGAATAAATTATAGTGATATCATTTAAAGAAAAAGTTGAATGTATTATTAAAAGAGAACTGACTGATAACAGGAAGATCCATCTCAAGTCCAACTTGCTCCAGAAGTTTGAAACCATCCATGTCAGGCATGTTCACATCGCTGATCACTATGTCATATGCATCTTTCCTTTCACGAAGTTTTTTCAGGGCCTCTGTTGCTAAACAACATGTAGTCACTGAAGCATATAATAGAAATGAGTCAGAAGGAAACAATTGTTGTCATAACAAGAGCATACGTAAGAGACACAAGATGTGCTTGCTTCCAAAATTTGCTAATTTCATGAAAATTTGCTAACATGAACATAGTAACAACAACAAAAGGAGAGGTAGAAGGAGGATTTGAATTTGGAAGTTACTAAAGACGTCCACCGAATAAAAAGCATGAAACACCTCCATCTTATTATTTAATTACATGTAGCCTCAGTTTCTTGAGCTCAGGCTTTTGGATAGTCCAACCCAATCCAACTTCATGAACAGCTTGAGTGCTTGACTGACATAACACTCAAGCAATGGTTTCTAAATCATTCATTCTCTAGAGGTCACATCACTGATTGGATAATGTTTCAAGTGGCATGGGGTTTTTATGTGTCATATATAGTATGTGCTTGTAAATCAGTTTCTACTGCTTAATTGTGGCCAGTCAAATTAAAACATTCGCTTCACGTTGGTAACTTCGGTTCATTAATTTATCATCTTACAAGGTACCCATAAAGGTAGCAATTGAGAAGAAACCTTATCCTTGATTTCCATTCTCTAATTAAGGAGGCTAAGTATTGAAGCTCAGCGCAACTTATCCGTGCAAGTAATTGAACCCGAAGTGCAAAGGTGCATAATGAATAAAAGTCAACACAAGGCTGAATTTCTCCACCTGCCATTTAAAGACAGGAGATTTCAAACTCAACTACAGAGGACAGATGCTCGGTCTTTCCACAATTATATTGCACACATAAGTATTCGGGATTTCTAACCGCCACAAAAAGTGTACACAAAGTTTTGTTTGTTCAGATTAATTCAGTTACTTGCTAGTATTTCGTAAGAACTAATCTCAAATGCCACTACTTGTGCACAACTATCCTTTCACCGATACAATGCTAGGGGTGGATAAGCGGCTGGGCCGTTCCGCGTAAGGCCCACCTATGTAAGCTCGCATTGGCAGTAGACCGAGTCAGTCCACCCCGCACTCTTACATGGATTTAAAATATTGGATCGTTCCCGTCCTGTGGACTCCGTGGGCCAAACAGACGGATCCACGGACGTATTTTTTTATAAAAAAAAAATATAATTTTAAAATAAATATTTTTTTTTCTTAAAAAGATAGCCAATTACACTCAATTATATATATATTTTTTAAAAAAATTCTTAATAAATCTCTAACAAATACTTAATTACAAAAGTTTTAACACAATCAAATAAATTTTCAACATAAATGCAAAGAAATTTTGGATTAAACTTTTAAGATTAATTGGGTTTGGGTTGGATTTAACGGGTGGTTATAGGTTTACGGGCCAATCCACAAATCCCATGGACCAAACCTGCATATCCTGCGGGGCGGACCTAAAATCCTGTATAATCATGAATTTTTTAAAACAATTGATCCCACACGAACTGCGGACCCTACGGCCCGATCCATAGACTTCATTTTTCCCCTCTATGGCTTTTCGTAGGGGCAATTTGTTCCTTAAAACTTCACTGGGAACCATATGTTGCCGAAGCCTCATGGCAACAGAAAACCCCCCAAGTTTTGATACTTTTATTATAAGTATATAACACCCTTCAACCTTAATAAGTTTTATCATCCAAACTTCCCAGCTTTTTTCTCTTAATTGAAAACTGAAAAGAAAAGCTTCCTACTTTGAGAAACACTAAGTTTAAAACCACAAAGAAACAACTGACCAAAGCAAATAAGCTGCCAAAACGCATGCAACCATCATAATACAACTCAACACGAGCACATCTCATCACACACTCAAAATTCAGAACAAATAAATCAAAAACCAGCAACCAATTATAGAAGATATATAGAATAAAGCAACAGTCATAGTATAGATTTCAAACTCCTTTTTTTGGGCAACAAAACAATACCACAACAGAAGTAAAACAAACCAACCTTCATATAAGCACTTCTTGAGCATCTTTTCAAGGATCCTCAACCATGTTGGATCATCATCAACAACAAGAACTCGCAAACCAGCTGGAAAAGCATCGTGGCGTGGAGAAGAGAAGCAACCATTGTCCATGTTGTTAGTTAGAGAGACGAGTCCTGTGGATCACTGCTTGTGAGTTCAAGAGAAAAATGGGGTTGGCTTGATTGGGTTTTAATTAAAATTTAAGGTGAAGGGAATATATGTATATTTATATATGTATATATTTTCATGCACTGACAAAAAGCACTAACGAATATTAACGGTCCCAGTGGCGCACGTTATGGTCTTCCAATCTTTGTGCTGAAAAGAATAGTACTGTACTAGGAACAAGGAAGTTGTTTTGAGTAACAAGGAGTAAAGACATAAAAAAGAAAAAAGCATGGTGAGGATGAGATTAAATTTTATGAAAAGATGGCAAATTCAATGTACAAAGATGATGAGAATTAGAAGAAAATATTGGGTTGGTTTTTGCTTTGCGATACTAATATTAAAAATAAACAAAAAAGTTAGATGACAAGATTGTTCAATTGAAAAAGTTATCTCAGGAGAAAAAAGACAGAGTCATGCTTTTTAAAATGCAATAAAAAAAGGCTCATTTTTGCGAAAATGGTGTGAAAATAGAGTGTGTTTTTATTAGCGGTTATGGTTTTTCTGCAAACTGTATCTATAATAAGGTCTATTCTAATTTTCAAGAGGTAAGTTTATAATATTTATAATAGCTAACGGGTTGGTTTCTGTTTCTTTACATATTTGTTAATGAGGTTGAAGTGGGTGATATACGGTTTAAATTGCAAGAGCAAGAACAAAACAAGTATCAAGCCGTATTCTTTATGAAAAAAGATGTTTGGAGATAGGAATTTATCAGAAAAGGGGACAAGATATATACATAAAGAAAACATCACCTCTATGTTGTCTGTTAGTAGTATCTTTGTGAAAAGGAAAAATAAGAAGATAAACCGTTGTGGAAAGGCACGTGGAATGCATTCTAGAGACAAGAGAATATGGTTAGACAAGCCAAGACATTAATTGGAACCCAAGTTAACATGATCAGTTTATATTTATGTTTCTTTAATTTAATTTATTTTTATGAACACTTGCAAAAGTAATTTATAATTTAGGAATGGTTATCAGAATAATTTTCAAAATATGTAGGAGTTATTTTAGGGTTCCCCCCTCATAAACTAAAATTTGAAGTTGATGAAATAAGTCATCATTGAAAAAAATAATAATAATGTAATTATGCGTTTAAATTTTTTTATCTACTTTTAACTGTGGTCAGTTTTCAAAATTCACAGCGTAAGGTGTAAAAGAACAAAGTGTTATTTGTTTGGGTGAATATTTAATGGGATTTTGAGGTCTTAAAAAATATGAGTAGAGTAAGAACCAATTTTAAACAAAGAGAAGTATTTAGAATTTTATAAATTACAATGAAATAAAACTTATGAAACATACTATGAGATTATAATTAAGAAAGTGATTGAGCATAAATAAAAAGATAAGTAATGTTTAAATAAATAAACGGCTTAATATTTTCTTAAGATATTATAATTCATAATTATGATAAAATGAAATTCAAATAGTATGTTATATTTAAGCAAATATGCAATCACAGAAATGAGCAAATGAAGCATCCGCCAACCCCATTTAATTGGACAAATATTAATGCCCTTCTTAGCCAATTTTGCTTACGACGTGCATTCAAATCCTCCATACTTGAGATTTTTCCCCCCCTCATATATGTTCTTCTAATAGAATAATCAATTAGAAGTTACCCATTTCTTTTAATTAATAGTATCGAAGCAACGAAATTAATAGGAGATGGAAAGAGAACATAATAATTGAGTTCCCTAATATCAGTAACTCAATGATTTCGGTCCAAAAACCTTAAAATATATTAAGTGGGTACATGAAAACCTTTTTTTCAGTGTCTGATGCCCAGTAAGCCCTTATAATTCAAAGCAACTTTATGTACTTGGAACTTTATTTTATGGTTAAATGGTGCAATTTTATACGACATATATGTCTTAGCATAAGCATCCAACATTTTCTGGTTTAGAAACCCATGATGTTGTCAACGCCTAAATGATGATGAGCTTCAAAAAGAAGGCATTCCGATTCTAACCAAGACAAAACACATCAAAACGCAGAGGGACAAAACATCAATGTCAGGGCAAGACACACTAATAAGTAATACCCCAAGTGAATTGTTTGTCTCCGCACCATTGGTGCGTGTTTTCTCCGTTTTGTTGATTATTAGTAACATTTTCAATCTAACCACGTAAATATGACGAAATGAGGATTATAGCACGCAGCAAAAGAGGAAAAATTAATAAATAGTCTTAAATCACCACAAATAAGTAGTTGGTTGATCCTAAAAAAAAAGTTAGTTTGAGTGGTATTAAATTTGGTTTTCTTAAATTTTGAAAAGTCCTATAAATAAAAAAAGTCGTGGTTAAAATAAGAAATCTCATTAAAGTTAATTAATTTTTTAATGGAGTCGAGAAAAAAAAAATTTTCCTGATGATCAATGGAGATTAATTATTAATAAAATTAGTGAATATTTTATACCAAACAAACTCATCATAAATTTATAATCTTAGATCATTTATATGTAATATGCCAATTTTTTTAATTTATCAAAAATAATTAATAGTATTCGATTACACGTTATGTAAAGAACAATTAGAACTAGGGCTGCTTTTTTTTTTTACCAAAGAACTGCTGTAAAAAGATAGAACTATGATATTCCTAGGCTGTGTAATTTTTTTTAACTCCTATGTTGATTCCAAACCAACCGAAGAGCCAAACCTTATACAACTACCTTGATCATTTGTAAAATTAAAAGTAAATGTTATGGTGGAAACTTAATCACCACAATGAAAAAAAAGGTGATGACCACTAACCAGGCAACAATACTACTCCTTAAATGCAAATAATAAACATAGTTTGTTAAAAATAAAAGGGTTGAAGTTGGAAGTCACCATAGAGGATTACTAAATATTAATGGAGGTTGCACTAAAACAAACCAAAATAAAAATCAATAGGCATCTAATTATCCCATTGCATTATAATCAATAGACCCATTACGTGCTCCATAATGACATAAGATGATCCAATCAACGTAAATTAATAGACCCACATTATACACTATATTTATATATACCTACAAAAAAATTGAAAAGGAAAAGGGAAAAACGAAAGAAATAGTGTTACAACTTACAACTGTTGCGTACCAATGTAGGGGATGGATAGATAGCTCTAATCACGTTCATTGATAGAGGCCACGATCCCCCTATCAATATAACATTTGAAGGCTGCGATAGCTCCATTTGCAACGCATATGAAGCCTAAAAGGTGGCATCTTCTTTAAACCTCTTTTAAACAATGGTTTATTTGAATCAAATGCCACTTAAGTTCCGTGACCAGCAGAAGCAAGAGCAAAGTGGGCACTTGGTTTTTTTTTTTCTTCTCCCTTTCTTTTCCCATTTATTCTCTTTCATTTTCTTAGTACAATATGAAAAGTTTAAAGAGATGGGGACTTGTCACATTTTAAGACCATGGCATACTATATGCCTTAAAGTTTAGAGGAAATAATGTATGTAATATACTGTTATCTAATCATAAATTTATTTACTTTTATAGTAATAGTTATCTTAAAAATCATACAATAATTTTCTATTGATTAATAATATAAAAAATTTACATTTCATAGAAATAAAATTAAAGTCTAAAGTTTAGAAGAAGAAAAAAATAAAACCAATAAAAACTACTAAATATTTTTGATCTTATGATATAAGCTATGTCTTACTCACTCTTTTTTTTTTTTTTTGGGAAAAATGTAAATTATATTAAACCCAAAATGATACAATAATAAACGGGGCATACCCCGCAGTTAAAGAAAATCAAAAGTCTCCCTAATACAAGAAGACCTATATCAAGATGCTAAAACAAATGCAACAGGTGCACTTGTCTATACATAAGAAACTTAATCTTGCTAATAACCTCAATTACAGAAAATTGATAATCTTCAAAAATCAGCTTGTTCCTAGACAACCAAATGCAGTAAACTGTAATTGCTATAGCCAGACAACGTAATTTTCCTTGAACACCTGATGTGGATCTACCCCTAATTAAAAAGTCAGTAATGCGCTGTAAAGAAGTGAAACGTCTGCGGAAAGGAGCCAAATCACGAATGTGAGCCCAAACTTGAAGAGATTTCCTGCAAGAAAATAACAAATGAGCATTTGACTCAGGCTCATTTGAACATAAAGGACAGAAGGAACCCTTGTTCAAAAAAGCAACTTTGTCAAGAGTAAGCAGTCGATTCCTTTTAGCAAGCTACAAAATGAAAGACATCTTAGGGGGGATTGCTGGGCTCCATATAACAGAACACCAACTAACAGTAGGCTTGACACCTCTAATGTATTCATAGACTTTGCCAACAAGCAATTGTTCATTGGTGCTCCAAGATTGAATCCTCTTTTTGGCCTCTTCCGTACTTAACTCTTTAGAGATAATAAAGTCCCTTATTTGAATGATTTTCTTTATCAAAATTGAATCTGATGAAGAAGTATTGTAATTCCACACATCGCTCCCTCTGAAATAGTAATGGTGAACCCACCGAACCCACCGAACCCATAGAGAATCTTTCTTACAATGAAAGTCCCACAGGATACGGGAAAGAAGCGCAAGGTTCCAGTCCTTGAGATTAAAAAGGCCTAAACCCCATTCTTTTTTCGGAGAACAAACTACTGACCAAGCAACCAAGGGCTTGTTTTTGCCAATATCCGCTTTGCCCCACAGAAAATTATGGCACGAAGCATTGATCCGGTCCATAACAGATTGCGGCAAAGGAAAAATCCCCATCCAGAAATTCACAATTCCTTGAATAACCGCTCTGATCAACTCTAACTTACCTGCATAAGATAAAGACTTTTTGCTCCATCCCTGAATCAAGCCAGTAGTAATCTTGGAAAGCAAGGGAGCATAATGTCATACATTTAATCTAAATGATAAAAGGGGAACACCCAAGTATCTGAAAGGGAAGTCACCCAAGCTAAATCCAGTAAGCTGCTGAATATGAGAAAGCTCATGAGGCTTAATACCGGCTGAGTATATGGCAGATTTATTAGAGCTGATGGAAAGCCCTGAAACCCTACAGAAGTGCTGAAGCTTGACAAACATAGTTGATACAGAAGGGATATCTCCTCTAGATAGAAGCATAATATCATCTGCAAAAGCCAAATGAGATAATTGAATACTTGCACAGTTGAGATGAAATTTAAAATTGACATCATCCTTTTTTTTTTGTCCGGGGAAAAGTTTGTTTTGGAGGTTTCACTTTGAGGTTTGGGGTTAATGGTTATACTTTTGTTGAGTGGGATGGAGTACGGAGGGGGGTTTAGTGAAAAAGGAAAAAGGAAAATAAGTGTAGTAAGCAAAAATTGAATGACCCTAAAAAGGAAATTCCCACTAAGAAATTCTTTATGATAAGGAGAGAATTATTTTATATAAAGAGAGGGTGGTGAGGCGGCGAATGATTGGCAACTCACAAATCACAAAGTGGATCAACTCCATGCAACTTCAGCTAAGTGGAATAGCTTTTCATTAGTTTAATTAATGCAAAGTTAAGAAAATGGTTTTGCCTTATATATTCTCCCTCTATACATGATGCTTCTTCAGTTGCTCTTTACCTGTATATTCTTTTCTTATTTGTTTCGGAATTTATTTACTTTTCATTGCGAATTTTTTTTCACTATTCTTAATTGTAACTGGGAGAATATGCTGAATAATGCAATGAGCGACTTCAATTGGGAGAATATGCTTGCTCCTAATCATTTGAGCCACTTGCTTTCACATATTTTCTGATCCTATTGTCATGCCATAGCAGATTTTGATTGTTAAATACGGAGGGTGGGGTTTTGTCATGTGTATTTAAAAAATGTACTTGAATGTATTCAACTAGAAAGAAATGTGCATTTTTTTTTTATAGGGAAAAATAAGTGTACTTGAATGTATGTACTTTTTTTCCCTCTCAAAAAATACATACTTGAATGTACTGTAGTGTTGGAACACTGTGATCCAAGCACTTATAATTTGCCGCCTTTTCTTTTTCTTTTTCCTGTGGCAAAGTGGTGTAGCAATTCAATGGATGCCAAAGCCCAACAACATGCACATGACTATTATTGGGCCTTTGGTGACAATAGAAGGCCTGACAAAAAGAATTTTCTTTTGGGTTTGGCTCTATAGTTATTTCGCTATTTTAGAAGAATTTGAGCTCGTAAAGCCAGAAAGAGGTTATTGCTTTCTGCACTAAAAAATTGCTTCCTACACCCTTTTTTGGCTTTCAAATTAGTTACACTTTTTACAATCCTGATTGACCAATCCAAAGGCAAAAAAAAAAAAACATTCAAAAAGATGCAGAAAACAATTTTTGGGTGAAAGAAGCAACAACCAAGAAAGAAATGCAGCCCAACAATCTATCCATAAACTCAATTTGTGTAATGCTCTTATGCTCATAATACTTGAGTACTTGAAATGTACATAGTTTGTGCAATTAAATTTTACAAGTATCAAGGTGGTAAGTACGTAAACATTTATCTTTATGGGACAGCTGTGAGTTCAAAATTTAGGGGAAAAAATTGTTGGGAGATCTCATAATTTGTACTTTTGTGGAGTCTCATAAATAGTTTAAAATAAACAAAATCTTTAAGAATACCCTATTGTTTCACAAACCCGAAAAAAAAGAGTTTATGCACTTGTTAGTACTCTTGGCTTTGATGGTAACTTAATAAGGCTGCAAAATTTTAAGAATAATTTTTTAATAATTAAATAAAAATACTACATGTTTTTTTATGCTTTTAAAATAAAAAAGTTGATGTTTTTATTTAATATATTTCATTGATTATTGAGATGCTATTAGAGCAATATCTCTTATAAAAATATGATAAATGTTTTACGTCTTTCTGATTGTTAAAAGTTTAATAACTACTAGTTTTTACAATAAACATTTGGGAGTCCATCATGCATTGTTGGATAAGATCGAGACATGAAAGCAGATTAGGTTTGGTTTATCGTTTGGTAATAAGGTCGTGGTTAGACATGGTGATTGTGTAGTATATAGGCTTAAGCAGCGAATTTAGGGATTGAGAATGAAGATTGAACAACTTATATTTGAGCTATAAACTATTTAATTTTCATTAAAGGATTCCCATTCATAAATGCGTGAATATATAAATATAAAGAATAGATTTCCTTAATTTAGATGGTGATTTGACAAGTCTGGATGATTTTTTTTTCTCTTCCTTGAGGTGAAAGAAGAAGAGGGATTTTTATTTTTTGTTTTAATCATCTGGTTCATAGAAATTTGATTAATTTAGAGTTCGACAGAAATATAAGTAAAACTTGATAAAAATTATTTTCGTTAAAGATCAAATTCAAGTATTATCAAACAATTTAATATTAACTAGTGATAAAAAAATGTGGAACATCAAACAAATTTTTATGCATACTTGATTTAGTTTCAAACTAGTGACAAATTATACATGCATGGGAGGAAAATAATGCCAACTTTGTTAGTCCAATTTAGCTGCTACATATGTGCAGTTCACTACGTTCATCAATACTTTTTAAAATTTATATTATTATAACAATAAAAGCTCCATTATAGGTAAGCTTGGCTCCCAGACTTGTTTCTGTCATGTATGAAAAAAAATATTATTATTTTTTAAATCTTGTTATTTTTGTTAAACTTTTATGAATTATTATTGATCTTTCATTCTTTGTTACTATAGTGCAAGTACAATACGCCGCCACATATGTAATTAGGTGGTTATAGATGGTTCAAGAGTTCTCGATCAGACTGTGCTAGGAGGGGCACTAATGGTACAACCCATTGTTGCATCTCACAGAGAAAGAGCAACAAAAAGTGCAACAAGAGTTGAAGACGAAGGTGGTTGTTGCTCCTGAGCTTGTTGAGTCCCACGTATATCTATTTTTTGAGTCATGGCCAGTTGGGGCCCCTTATCAAAGAGATGTAGAGAACGTGTTTGTGTTGAGTCCCATGGGAATTGAACCATATTACCTCGTGTTTTTCTTTTTTTGAAAGTTTAATGATCAAATTTACCAATATGAAAATATAAGAATTTTAATCACGTTTGAACAAAATATAAAAACTCAAAATACTTTTTTTTCTTATTTATAAAGTACATTATGCACTTCAGCAATACAATGAACTGTACACATTAATATGTAACTTCTTGAAACAATAACTCTTTTTTTTTTAAACAATAATACTCATGCCATTTTATTTATAATTAAAGTCTTAATACAAGATAGAAATTATGCTGACTAGACATAAATAAAGTCACCCTAACTAGTTCATGGGCAACATCATTCACTTGTCTAGCTCTTTTCAAAACCAATAACAACCATTGCAAAAACAAAAACTTTTAAAAATTATAAAGAAACATATATAAAAAATACTATATACTTCAAAATACATTGACATATGAATAAGTTTTTTTATTATTCAATTTTCAACATTGTTTTGATACTCACCTCGTAGATATCATCTCTTAAGTTCTAACTTTGCATTTTTGTTTTGTCCCGTATTGCATGCGAAAACTTGCAATACTAGAGTCAGAGGGATGCTGCCATACGGGAAATAATAAAGAACAAACTGAAGTCTGAAGGGCTTTCCTTTTCTGATGGCAAGTTGCAATAGAAAAACTTGGAACATTTCAATGTGAAATCTGTTACTTGAACAACTGGATTGATGCAGCGATTCGAGATGGACCACACTCTTCTAGACTTGGCCTGTCTTCATGCCGAGGTCACACTTTTTCCAACGTTAAAAGGCTATGTTGGGTGATTTTGAAGAGGATAAATGAGGGTGGTTTAAACACACACACACGCTCAGAATTTGAGTGCTTAAGGTGAAAATTGTAAATGAATATCCAAAATGGTAAAAGATGAATGCTCCACTACAAATTCCTAAATTGAAAGTATGGAAATTGAGAATTTTGAGTATTATTGAGTGGTTGGGTTCTCCCACCTAACCAAATCTTCAGAGTTAATATGGGTTGAGTTGAACTTTTTTTTACCATTTACTTGTAACCCCTTGTTTTATTCATTCAATGGTCCAAACATAAAAAAGCACAAGACAACATGGTCCAAAGTTACACAGTTAACACAGATTTTGCGGTCTGAAAAAGCACAAATTGAAGTACATAATTTATGGCCCTCCGTTAGTAATTACGTAGTACCTCTTTTTCATCATTTGGCTTTGGCCATTCTTTTAGCGTAGTTTAAGCCCTTTTCGATTCATAATATATTAGTACCTCGTTAACGTTTTCTTGTATATATCATCAACTTATGATGGTGGTTTCAAAAGTCAAATTCTGTGCAAAATATTGCTAAAAATTAATACCATTAATGTGGCGCATGGTGGCATCAAAGATACAACCTATTACCAACACGACATCGTATGTCTTCGTGTTGTCCCGAAGCCCCAAGACAAATTGTTAATTGTTTTTAGGAGCTTCTTACAATAAAAATAAGTGCATGGGTCGCTTTGTAGCTTGTGCTTGTTCCTTTCGTGTCACTTCTTTTTAGAAAAATAATAGAGAAAAATAAATGGTTAACCTAAAATCTTCTTTTGTAGGAAAAAGAGGATTCCAACATCAGAACAGATAAAGACACGAACGTGAATGAATAATCAAACATTCAACAAAGTCATCGACCCAAAAAGTTAAAGTTAATTAGTGGGAGAAAGCTGGTTCTAGTTGAGATGCTCTCAACTCAAAACAAACAGTTAAATTAATCAACCACTTAAAATTCTTGTAGCAAAATTATTATTTTCTCTTCCTTACATCCATGGATTTATCTTCTCTTTTTCTTGTTTTAATCCCTCTGTTGACATCATTTGCTGTTTGCCAACTTGAAGGTGAGTTTCGTATACTTTTCAATTCAATTTCAGTTGAAGTAACCATAAACCATGATTGCTAAAACTTTCTCTTTTTCTTTTTGAACCATCATGTCATGTAATGATACAAAACACAATCTAAACTTCTTCACCTGCAGAATTTGTTAGCATTGATTGTGGAGGGACAAGTAATTACACTGATACCAGCACGGGGTTGGCATGGATCTCAGATTCTAGGATCATGCAACATGGCATTTCAGTGGAAGTAGAAAGTCCAAATAGAAGCATGGTGCAGTATCAAAAGCGAAGAGACTTTCCCATAGAGAGCAAGAAGTACTGTTACACACTAAGCACAGAAGAGAGAAGAAGATATTTGGTGAGAGCAACGTTTCAGTATGGAAGCTTGGACAGTGGAGACACTTACCCTCAGTTTCAGCTCTACTTGGATGCAACAAAATGGGCCACAGTGTCAATATATGATGCCTCAAGGATATATGTTAAGGAAATGATCATCAGAGCACCCTCAAATTCTATTGATGTTTGCATGTGCTGTGCTACAACTGGTTCTCCTTTTATATCTACCCTTGAGTTGCGGCCCTTGAATCTTTCCATGTATGCCACGGATTTTGAGGACAATTTCTTCTTGGAAGTTGCTGCAAGAATAAACTTTGGTGCTCCAACTGAGGATGCTGTCAGGTGTGAAAGCTCCCTTTTTTTTATTTTTAAATTTGATGTTGCTTTTGGCACATAAATGAATGAAGAGAAGACTTTCCAAAATTTTCCTTCAGAGAATAAGCATCAGTAGAAGTATAAAACCTTATTGCCTTTTCAAGGAAAAATTGCAGCATGGTTAGCTTGATTGGGAAGAACAACTAACTAATGTGATGAGTGATGACATGAGTTTGGTTTAACATTTTTAAGCCAATATGTTTCTTAGGTACCCGGATGACCCGTATGATAGAATTTGGGATTCTGATCTTATTAAAAGGCAAAATTATCTTGTTGGAGTGGCACCAGGCACAGAAAGAATTAGCACAACAAGGAACATAGATATAGAGACAAGAGAATACCCGCCTGTTAAAGTTATGCAAACTGCAGTTGTTGGCACAAAAGGAGTACTCAGCTACAGATTGAACCTGGAAGACTTCCCTGCCAATGCTCGAGCTTATGCATATTTCGCAGAGATTGAAGATTTGGGTCAGAACGAGAGTCGAAAATTCAAATTAAAGCAACCTTATATAGCTGACTATAGCAATGCAGTAGTTAACATTGCCGAGAATGCCAATGGGAGCTACACTTTATATGAACCAAGTTACATGAATGTGACTCTGGAGTTTGTTTTATCATTCTCCTTTGTTATGACCCCGGATTCTACTCGAGGACCTCTTCTAAATGCACTGGAAATAAGTAAATATGTACAGATTGCTTCAAAAACAGACAAGCAAGACAGTAAGTTCTGTTATTTTTTTATTTTTTTTGTGAAAATAGACATTTTGTTTCATAATGCATAAGCATTGATGCTGAGCCAGATGAACTGATTTCTAACCACACTTTCATTTTGCAGCAACTGTTGTAAATGCTTTTCGATTATTGTCTGCTCAAAGTTCCCAGACAAACGAAGGCGATCCTTGTGTTCCAACTCCCTGGGAATGGGTGAATTGTAGTACCACCACACCTCCAAGAATTACTAAAATGTAACATCTTCAATCACTTTTGTTGACAATTTTGTTTCATAGCGAGTGAATTGTCATTCTTTGAATCACTAATCTCTGACAACAGCTTTTGAATACTTAAGAATATTGAATTCCAAAATGCATCAAAAGAGTTTGAATAATAGAATGGCAAATGCTGTATTATTTATGTTGGGAATAAAATAGGCTGTGGCATGATGAAACTCATGATCAAACATTTCAAAAAGTTCACTGAACATTTTGCTATGCTAAACATTTATTGGAAGTTAAAACTGAATATTTTTTTACTAATTGCAATTGTTTGTATTAGAATTCTTTCGAGAAGGAATGTGAAGGGTGAAATCCCATCTGAGCTTAGCAATATGGAAGCATTGACAGAGTTGTAAGTACATTGATCTTCATAATAGAACTACTTACAGATTTTTAATGAGATTTCTCTTGTAATTCGTTCTGAGTTACTTAGGTGGTTAGATGGCAACTTGCTTACTGGACAGTTACCTGACATGAGCAAACTTATAAATCTAAAGATTGTGTAAGTTCTTGAGTTTGACGCATGCCCCTCCTTGGAGGGTTGGAGCGCAATCAAAACTTCAGCTCATATTTCAAATTTATTAGTTTTTAACTCCAAAAATTCTTCTTTCTATGTTTTCCTTTTTTGTATTTTCATTTCTTAATTGATGACATGCAGGCATTTAGAGAACAACAAGTTGACAGGTCGACTACCATCTGACATGGGTAGTTTGCCAAGCTTACAGGCATTGTATGTATCACTTAAATGTTTCTCATCTCTAATTTCAGCACTTGAAGTACTTCCCTAGTTAACCTGACTTTTCCTAGTTGAACATAATTGATATTGCTATCCTCATATGTTTATTAATCACACGGCATCTGTGAATCTGTGACAGGTTCATACAGAACAACTCATTTAGCGGGGAAATACCAGCCGGATTAATATCTAAAAAAATCATTTTTAAGTAAGCTCAGCAACGGAACAATTTTCTTACATATTGTTCATGTATATGCAATTGCTTTAAATGCTCACTGATTTGACTTGACAATGGAATCAGTTTGAACATAATAGAACAAGGATCTTTTCAACTAGTCTTGTACCAAGATTGAAGTAACAGCCATATTTAATTTATGTTCCAGCTATGATGGTAATGCTGAACTACACAGAGGAAAGAAGAAGCATTTTAAGATGGTTTTGGGAATTTCAATTGGAGTACTAGTGATTCTATTAATATTATTCTTAGTAAGTTTGGTACTATTGCTTAATACACGGAGAAAGGCGTCTAAAAAGAAACGTGAGGAAAAAGGTTAGCCATCCAGTTTAAATCTAATGCTCTTGTTTCAACTTGATTACAATCAAACTTCTTCAACCAATCATTTTTGTCCCCATCAGGAATTTCTGGACGCACTAACAGTAAACCTGGATACTCGTTTCTTCGGGGTGGAAATTTAATGGATGAAAATACTACTTGCTATATTACACTCTCGGAGTTGAAAGAAGCTACTGACAATTTTTCAAAGAAAATTGGCAAAGGAAGCTTTGGATCTGTCTATTATGGGAAAATGAGAGATGGAAAAGAAATAGCAGTTAAAAGTATGAATGAATCATCTTGTCACGGGAACCAGCAATTTGTTAACGAGGTAGAGTTCAATTTTGTCCCTTCAGCATTTTCCAATTTGAATTCTGATAGACAACAAGTTCTGTTGTGAATAATTTTTATCTTAGGAAGTGTATATCAACCAAAAAGAATTGATTCCATGAATTTCATTAGTATGGCATTCTCCAAAATAAAAATGTAAATACCTCACTGTCACAACCTTCTTGACTCCAGCTCATGCCTAACTGCAGCTGCATTAAAACATGGATTTCTTAGATGGCTAAACGTAACAACCATAATACATGAAAAATCTTAATTTTCAGTTATTTGATTATAGAGTCACAAATGCAGGTGGCCCTCCTATCCAGAATTCATCACAGAAATTTGGTTCCCTTGATTGGATATTGTGAAGAAGAATGTCAGCATATTCTGGTTTACGAGTATATGCACAATGGCACTTTACGGGATCACATTCATGGTCTAATGGCTAACCTCCAACCCCGTATGCATTTATTTAATTAATAGTAAAGTTTATGTCATGACATATATTTCCAATGTTATGACAGAGAGTTTCAAGAAGCAGAAGTTAGACTGGTTAGCTCGTCTTCGTATTGCAGAAGATGCAGCCAAAGGTTGATCAATGACTACCTTCACGGTCCATAAGTAAAATTAGTATGGTCTAATGTTTATTAGTTCCTATAAATATGACAAGTTTTAGTTTTAGTCCTTCAAAAAAAATGTTGGTTTGATTTTATTATAAATTTTAAAAGATTTGAAAATGACTCTTATGTCACATATATTCCAGAGTGATTGCTGATACGACGTATCTAAACGTATGTCACATTATGACTAAATAATAATAATAATAGGCCATTTATTTGATGAGGAATAGTATTAAAACTAAAATTTGACATATTTGGAAGAATTAAAAACATTTAAATTGTAAAGTATTTTAACTCCCAAGTTAAAACAGATGAAGAACAAATTCCAATTTCTACAGGTCTTGAATACCTACACACAGGATGCAATCCTAGTATCATTCACCGTGACATAAAGACAGGAAATATTCTCCTAGACATCAATATGAGAGCAAAAGTATCAGACTTTGGACTCTCCAGATTAGCTGAAGAAGATTTAACCCATATATCTAGCATTGCACGAGGAACTGTAGGCTACTTGGATCCTGAGTAAGTCATGGGTCTCATGTGTGTTTATCTTTTTCCTTGAATGTGTCAAATTCAGTTTGTCTTTGTTCTTTACAATTACAGGTACTATGCAAGTCAGCAATTGACAGAAAAGAGTGATGTATACAGTTTTGGAGTTGTTCTGCTAGAACTGATTGCTGGAAAAAAGCCTGTGTCATCTGAAGATTACAGTGACGAAATGAACATTGTTCACTGGGTATGTTTCCCTTTCATTAACCACAAGATGAAACATTGACATCATTAAAGGATGTTAAACAAGAATAAAACACGAACATGTACAATATTGTACATCGAATGCAATTAATTCTGCCAGGAGCCCAGAAGTATATTGCAAAATTTTAACACACTTAAGTTCAACTAACCATATCTTAAAAATTCTGTTGTAGACTTAATGGTAAATCAGCATTAAAATCTTACTAGTTTAAAAAGCATCGTTTTGCAGGCAAGATCCTTAACTCATAAAGGAGATGCAATGAGCATCATTGACCCTTCTCTAGAAGGAAATGCCAAAACTGAGTCCATTTGGAGGGTGGTTGAAATTGCCATGCAATGTGTTGAACAACATGGTGCCTCCAGGCCAAGGATGCAAGAAATCATTTTGGCTATACAAGATGCTATCAAGATTGAAAAAGGAACAGAGAATAAGCTAAAGTCTTCATCATCATTTTCAGGTAGTAGTAGTTCAAAGCCACATTCTTCCCGGAAAACTTTACTCACAAGCTTTCTTGAAATTGAGAGCCCTGACGTATCAAATGGTTGCCTTCCATCAGCAAGATAATTAAATTGGACATGCCTTACATTCCATGTGTTGATTTTGTTTCTATATTTACTTCTTTTTAACCATTATTATTCTACCAATATGTACTTTTCACCAGTAACAGTTTGACACTGACTAGTGACAACATTCCAAATTTGGAACCAATTGTTATCTTCTTCCAGATTTTTCTTTTGTTTAACCTGCTTATTGTAAACTGGAATGGAAAACTAGATTTATATGAAAAGTCATACCGTTAATAAATATATATATATATATATATATATATATTACATTTATTAAATATAATTAATATAATATTATTAAGTTTAATTATATATTATCTTTAGTAATTACTTTAATTAATACTATATTAGAAATATATTTTTATTTGTTTATTTATGTAAATACTACACTAATAAAATCAAATAAGGCATTAAAACTTTTTATATCTAATTTACTATATAAACATCACTATAGATAGATTAATTATAGCCAGAGTAATTATCTTTATTATCCAGAATCTTCAGATTTTATCGTATTTTGATGAATTGTGCATCTATGCTCACCTAATCATAATAAAAACGTAAGATGAATAATAATGTAATAATAATTGCCAGATTGTCTAAAATATTCAACGATATGCTTCAAAGGTGATAACATATTGTTTTCTATTGAGGAGCCACCCATATGTGAATCCCATAAGGAAATCAGGATAAGATACATGATTTAAAAAGCTATAAAAATAAGAATCAAATTTTCTTCAACTTCAATCCGTTTACAAAACCTCGTTGAACTCCATAATGTTTTTTAACCAAATTATATTGTACTTTAAATCGTCACCTAATGTGTTACGTGTGCAATATCTTAATTAGTGATAGTTTGACTGTCATTATATATTCCCTCTCACATTACAATTTTTTTTAAAAAAAAAACTGATTCAATTGGTGGAAGGGGGAGCAGAGAGAACTGCTAATTCTTATGAAGAGATTTCTTACTATAAATTAAATAATGAATGAGTAGGATGTGTTTTGGTATAATAAAAAATAATAATTAAAAATTCATTAAAATTAATGCAAGGAATCTATGATAAGACAATAATCTTAAACAAACTCTATGAAGGTAAACGTCTAAGCTTGGCAACTTGAAACAAGGAATCCTACAAATACCCTTTCCTTTTTCATAATACCCCGTCAACACGCGATCAGATATGATGAGGAGAGAGAAAGCCATAGCAAGTAAAATATTTTTTAAAAGTAAAAATTAAAATAAAAAATTAAATAACTTTTTTTAAAAAAATTGGTGAATAAATAACTTCTTAATTTTTCAGAAGAAAAAAAATTCTTAATTGGTCCTTGTAAAGTTGTAATATGGAGATATTTTCGTTTTTTTTCTCCTTATTATATATATATATATATTACTTCATTGTGACCTTGCGGTTAGGTTTTGTGACTTTTTTCCGTTAAATCAAGATAATTTCTATCGTGGGAGACTTTTGCCATATTTTTTTTTAACCATTGGATCAGTTTATCTTAAAATCAATTGTTAATATTCTTTTAATTTTATTTTTTTTTTCTTTTTTTTTCCTTGGTTTTCCAGTTTTTGTCTCTTTTTCTTTTTTTCCTTGAACATTGTTGGCAGCCGTATCACCACCATCAACAACAATACTGGAATCACAGCAAATGCAAAACTATAAAGGGGAAGGAGACGATCTACGACAATGCGTTTACGTTTAGCTTTGGTGATGGAGTTCGTTGTGGGTTTTGCATTGGGTCACGGTGGATTCATTGTGATTCATAGTGGGTTTTGCGAAGGATCGCGGTGCATGGTGGACTATAGCTGTTGCTGTAAGAAGGAGAGAGAAGAAAGGGTAAAATAAGAAAAAAGAAAAATAAATAAATAAATCTCATCCATCCATTTAAAATAAATAAGATCTAATGGTTACCAAAAGCTTCCTGCATTGGAGACATGACAAGGTCTCCCACAGTAAAAGTCCTCTTAAATCAAATGTAACAGAAGTTCAACTCATACGGATTGAATGGAAAAAAAAGAGATTATAGAGACTAGAATAGAAAAAAAAAATGTAAAAACAAAAAAGAGAGGAGTAAAACGAAAAATAATAAAAAAAACTAAGATGACAAAAATAAAAATAGTCTTATGTTATACAAATAATGTGTAAAATATTGCTAATGTTTAAACGAGAGAGTGAGAAGAATGAGACTACAACAGTCTCATTTTAGAAATGATGTATGTATTTTTATTTATAATATAAAAATATATCAATTGTACGATTCTGTCTTTGTGTAATGAATTTTTTTTATTTAACTATAGATCTTGTTATAGAAATTCTTAAACAGGTACTAAAATATAGAGTATCTTGTTAAATAACTTAAGGTGACGCTCAAGGTGGCTGTTCCTTTTGGATTTTCTGTTTTAAAATGTAATTTTGAAACATAATCGTGTCGAATAAATGAGGCTGAATGAGTTTTCTAGGTCTTTTCAAAACAGATTTTATCCCATATGACCCAATAATAAAATTTGATTTAATGGTTATTGTTTTTGATTTTACAACCTCACACTTCACCGCCCTTTGTCGTCTCGCCGTATCCCGACGCCGGTTAGCCACCAGAGGCGGCGGCGGCGGCATCGGACCTTAGGCCGCCACCAGAAGCGACGACGTCATTGGTAATTACAACTTCGCTTGCATCCTCACCAGATCTATTCGCCCTAACCACCACCGTGCCACCCCTTCACATACCCAAACAGCAGTGAAGTAGGTGGCGATCATGGAGTTGCAGAGGAAGGTATCGCGGGTGCGGGTGAGATCGAAGATGCGGCGCGCGTGGCCTTAGCACTGTACGGAATAGAAATCGCACTGTTCCGCACCCGCAACTCCCACTCTCCCTTTATCTTCTTCAAACCCATTCCCTTCCCGCCGCCGCAGAAACCCTACCCTCCGTCGACCACCCCTAGCTGGAATGGGTCTCCTTCGTCGACCACTTGAACACCAAAGGCTACCTTTCCACCACTTCGATTTTGAGCTCTTTTTCTATTTTCAAATGTTTTAAAAAACTGAAACAGAAAATCATCTCCAAACCATTATTATCTTTCTTCTTCTTAAAAAAAAAAAAAACTTAATTATCTTTCTTTTTTGGAACATCAATAATTTTTTGAAATAATTTGCTGTAAAAAAAAAAGCACAACAAATACTCTCTTTATTTAGATTTTTTTTAGATAAACACAACAAATACTCTTAGTAAATATGTTAACTTTTATTATCTTAATCAACTGCTTATAGCAATTTCCCCAAGTACCTAATCACAACTAAGGGTAGGATGAATCGTCTCATATTAAAATTTTACATGCTTAGTATTTTACTTTCTTTCTCAAACAATATATAATAAGATTTTGCACAAATTTTTTTGCCTCCAACAAAAAATACACACAAAATTTACGTATATACTAATATCTCTATCCATATAGATACAGGACCCTGTTGATTCCTTTCCCTCTACAAAGAGACGAAACCTGAATTAATTAACAAGAAAACACAGTGTTTGCGTGAGCCAGCACAGTAGTAAATATTATCACACTCGTGTTGTCTCATCACATCATATGACTCAGCATTCCACACAACACTATCATAGAAAGACCAGTTTTAGGGTGGGAAAGTTACGCATATTTTTCATCATGGAAAAGTTTTTTTTAAACCGTTGGATTTTTTATATTTTAATCTAATGGTTACATATTTTTCATGATTTTCTTTTTTTTTTCCTCTCCTGTTCTTCCTCTTTCCTTCTTCCCTTCTTTCTTCTCTTTGATGCTGCAGACCATGACGCCGTTGCCAGACTCAATTTTCCGGCGACACCTGAGTTTCTCTTACATCTGTGTTCCTCCTTCGCGGTTGAGTTGAGTCTGTCATTGTTATAAATTTCGTAAGGACAATGGAGGGCTATTTTGGGAAAAAAAAGGAGTTAAAAAACAAAAAGAAAAAATAAATAATAAAAAGAATATGAACCATTAATTTAGAAGCAGAAAGATCTAATGGTCCAATAAAACTTCCCCATAGTGGAAACATGTTTAAGTTTTCCACCCTAGAACTGGTCTCATAGAAAACAACGAAACGCAACGTCGTAGTACGGCATGCCCGTTTCCGTTTCATTGTTTCTTCCTTCCCTCGACTCAACTCTCTCTCTCACCCACCACAAAACTACCAAAGCAAAAACCTTTTTTTTTTCTCTTCTGTTCCCTCATCCTCATCTATTGGATTAACTGATTAATATTATTAGGTCCCCTTCTAAAAAGAAGATTCTTCATCCTTCCACACACACCCCACAACTACTGGGAGAGAAAAAAGGAAGGAAGTTTTGTTCTTTTCTGAGACCCTATTGATTTTTTATATTTTTTCTGCTCTGAAGAAGAAAGATGGAAATGATGGCATACCATTTTTCCCGGCTACCTTACTCGGATTCCCTCAAACTGCTAGAGGCTGATATACAGCATGCAAATGCTTTGTTAGTTTCATCTGTCTCTCTCTCTCTTCATCTTAACAACTTATCCATCACTTTCGTTCTTCTTATGTATAGTTTTTTTATTTTATTTTATGAAAATTGAAAAAAAAGGAAAAAAAAGGTTTTTTTTTTTTTTTTGTAGAGAACGGGTTTTGACTTGATTAAAGGGTCTAGGACTTGAAATGGGGTGTCATGATCACTTGATAAGGATCTGCCCGTTACTGATTGAGATTGATCATCTTTAATTGCTTTCTAGTGGTTGATAAAGTGGGAAATTTTGGTGCTTTTTCATTGAATTTGTGTCTCAGACTGGAATTTGGTGGTAAATTTGATTGTGAAATTCTTTGTTAGGGACTATGAAATATACTATGTGTATGGTTTTTTTTTTTTTTCTTTTTTTGTGTTGTGCATCCTCTGAATTTGAATACTGGGTGTGTGCTCTCTAGGGCTGCTGCAATTCCCAGAGCCAAGGGTGGGACTCTTCTCCAAATGAAATTGGTGTACAACCACTTGGCTCCTCTCTTTCTGTTGTTGCTACAGTGGATGGAATGTTCTTGTACATGCTTTCTACACAGATATCTTGACCTCTTCCACATAGTTGTATACAAGGTAAATACCTAGATGGATGGAAGTTATATTTTGGTCTCTGGTGCTAACACTAGAGAAGCATTTCTAGCACTATAAAAACTTTCTGATGGCGATAAACTGCAACTAAAATTTACAGCTTTCTTGTGTAGAGACTACAATCTAATAGGGACCAAGTGAAAAGTTTAACAACCATCTTGTAATAAACTTTTGATTCAACAAAATTGGCTTTGACCCTTGCTTTTCTCTTGTTATTGTTGTTGTTGGCCCCCTTATTTTTTTTACCAAAGGTACACAATGATGGTAGATCAAATATGACTTCTCATGGAAGGAAAGCAAGCATCCGGGACTTTTATGGTGCGCGAATCTTTGACTCTCAAAAAGCACCTTTTATTTTAGTTATTCCACCCTAAAAAATAAAATGCTATATTTGTGGCTGCCTTTATTTATTATTCCTTACTGTTTTTTGGGGTTAAATATCGTACTTTAGCCGTTATCCTTCCATCCCTCGAGCGGCTTCATGGTAGCTTGGAGAAGTTGAACATTTGTAAGAAAGGTCATTCTAGCATAGATGGCTCAAGTTTTGGCAAGAAAATGATTGAAGGTGATGAGAAACTAATCAATATCGATTTGGAAAGAGAAGATGAATGTGGGATATGCTTAGAGCCTTGCACCAAAATGGTTTTGCCTAATTGCTGTCATGCCATGTGTATCAAATGCTACCGCAAGTGGTATGTATTCATATTAAACATGCACATTTAGTCGTCTAACTGTATGTTCAAATTGGTCTATCATCATTGTGTGTGTGTGTGTGTGTACAATGATTGCACTAAGTTTGAGCCTTAGATCTCATGCATACTACCCAAACTCTCCACCACTAGCTGACCCTAGTGATTCTAGTTTATCATCATTTGTAACACCCTTATGCTGAATCTTTCCAACCTGCAGGAACACCCGGTCAGAGTCATGCCCTTTTTGCCGTGGTAGCTTAAGGAGAGTTAATTCTGAGGATCTATGGGTACTCACTTGTGATGAAGATGTTGTTGATGCTGAAACAGTTTCCAAAGAGGACCTGTTGCGTTTCTACCTTTATATCAACAGCTTACCTAAAGATCACCCTGATGCACTTTTCTTAATGTATTATGAATACCTGATTTGATGTTATTTTTACTAAATAAGGAGAGAGAGAAATTGTACAGATAGGGAAATCCGGACTGCAATTGTGAATAGAGTCTGGTAAGAAATATTTCTAATTTGTAAGGCACAGCTCTGCTAAGATAAATTTCTGTTATTCTAGCCCAGAATAACCCCACTCTTGCCTTGTTATATATCTATTACTATTACTGTTACAATTTACTTTGAACTAGTTGTTTGATAAGCTAATAATCGAGTGATTATTCATGGATGTAAAAGCACATGCAAGATTTGGTGGGCAAGAACATTTTTTGAAATGCTAGAAGTATGCATATTGTAAGGAAGACAAATGACGAATATGCACAATTGTTTAACTATATGTAATTTATATGATGATATGAATTTACAGGTGTAGGGTAATTTTAAAAAAAAAAAATTACAGAAATTGAGAGATTTTGAAAATATTACATATTATGGGTAAATCGTGTTTTAGAACATAACTTAAATTATGTTTTAAAACACGATCTTATAGCTGTAATTTTTAAAAAAAAATACTGAAGTTGTGATTTAAAATATGATTCTAAGTATTTTATATTAAAAAAAAATGCTAAAGTGGTACTTTGAAACACAATTTCAAATTTCTAAGTCCACTCCCACGTAAATTTAGTGAAAGTTCAAGGACAAAATTAATTATGTAGACAGACTGATTCACAAGTTTTTCCTTTTCAATATGTAAAATATTTGTATACCATCACAGGTTGTGTCCTAGTTTGGCTTCTTTTGGAGAGTATAACATTGACAATGAATCTAGACTTGTATTTGTTCAAACACATTTCTATTTTTTACAACCTCTTTCACCTACCCATTTTTTTAAGGATACAAATCATCTACCTTTTTTATCCCTTTCACTTAACCCTTATTAATTATTTTCACGCAAGGACGAAAAGTTACGTCTATTTTGACGAGTGATGTTGACTTTTATAGGAACTTGCTCCCTAATTTTATGGCTTCAACGTAAACTATTTCTCTTTAGAGAATAATAATATATAGACACGATTATTCATCACATATCTTATTAATATTTATTATTTTATTTTAACTCTCCTTATTATACTATATTATTACTTATTATACTACTAATGCAAGTTGAGTCTGGTAAACGAAATTAATATCTCGTAATGGAGAAATTATTAGATAATCTTAAATAATCATAATTCCTACTAATTTTTATATAACATTTAATAAGTATTGTTAATTTTTTATTATAAATTGTAAAATTTGAATGTATTATATAAACATCGATTGAGACAATGACCATAGATCAAGTGGTCGTTCGAGAATAATTTTTCATCACAGTATGACAAAACTAAACTTAATGAGGTGTTGATATTTAATGTGGAAATTGATATTTGTTTTTTATGCATTCCAAAGAAAAACAAACAAAAACAAACACCAACTACAACGTTCGAAACTACTCCCACGAAATTAGCAAGGAGATTGCTTCTTTTTGTTTTTAGGTTGCTTCTTAATTTCAAATAGTTGACATTGTACTCCATCGAATATTAATCATCGGATTCAAATTTAAATTATCTGATGAAAAGTTGTAACAAATTTAATTGTACTAACTGTTTAGAATTTGCAAAGAAGTCAAACACCTGTAGATTCAAAAAAAAAAAAGTCAAACCCTAGCTGATTTTGAGAAGCAATCTTGACGTTTAAAATCCATTGAAAGAGAAGAAGGGGGATAGGGAAATATAATTGATATTCAGCAAAAAAAAAAAAAGGGAAATATAATTGACATTTGTTCGCACTTCACGCGCGCCCAAAAAAATTGCAATGTGCTTCCCTTTTCTTCTTCCAAGCTTTTTACCTCCAGTTGAGAGTTTTGATCCCTGAAATGGGGAAAATGATGGTTGGGGTTTTTGGTACAATTTGTTTGATTATGCTAAGGAAGTGGAAAACCAAATGATGATTGGTTTTGGTATAAATTTTTTGGCACTGCCTTTTCCAAATGAATGAACCTCTATGCAGAATCGGAAATAGCTTCCCAGAGTTCAATTACTTGTGTCCAGATTTAACTAGTTAAACCAATAATTTAAACTCAGCAGCATGGATATCAACATAAGATACTGACTTGCACGAAGGTCTCAAATCTAGTCACTTATGATGCCAAAAAAGTATTTGACTTGCAGGATCTATTTTAACTTGCAGATCTATTTGCAAAATACATGAAAATTGAATAACATGTGTAATTGAAAATTTTAATATCAAATTCATTTACGGTTGTTAATAAAATTAATTTTTTACGCTATTATCACCATTTTGACCATTTTTGGGTTAAAAATCAGTTGAATTTTATAGTTTTCATCTAATAAGATAAATTTAAGGTCTTAAATTAATCACAAAAATTATAAAATCATGCCTCCTAATAAATAAAAAGGATGACTATTTCAAAAGGGCCAACTTGGCCCATAAAAAATAAAGAATCAAAATAATTTTTTTAATAAGACGAAGGAATAAAATAAATCTTAAAAATAAAATAAAACACTAAAAGTATAATTTATGCTAGTTTTTTTTTAAAAAAAATATCCTCATTTTAGGGAATCATTTTCCGTCTCTTTTATTTTTAAAGTATTAAACTTTCAAAAGGTAAAAGATGAACTCCGAACTCACATACCTAAAAAAATATGGGATTTTTACTAAAAGATGTAATTTCTTTTTATTTTTCCATTTAAGGGTCGATTTTATTTTTCCGCACTTCACAATTGTTTTGCTTTCAATTTTTTTTTAAAAATTATAAATAATTTTATTTATTTAATTATTTGAATATTATTTTATTTAATATATTTTGTATATTTAAAATTTAGATAATTTTTTAATAATAGTATTGAATTTCATTTATTTTATAAATGAAATAAAAAACTAACATAATTTCATTTCATATATTTTTTGAATATTTTTTATTTTAAATACTTAAATTTTAAAAAATTAAAATTTTAAAATAAATATTAAAATATTTTATTACTAATATTAACTTATACTTTATGAAAAAATATTATTTATTTTATATAAAAAAATTTACTATTAACAATATCTAATAATTTAATAATAAAAATAATTGTTAAATTAAAAATAACATAATACATTAATATAAAATGAATAATATAAATTAAAGAAAAACATAAAAAATAGAAATTATATTATATTTATTTAATAATTAAAATTATTAAATAAAAAAAAATTATTTACAATTTTTTTTAAAAAAAATTGAAATCAAAACAAAATAAAATAAAAATAAATAAATAAATTCTAAAAGAAAAAACTTTAAAGATAAAAAAAACTACGTATAAGATTAAAAAAACATATACATAGGACTTAAAAGTTATAAGTGAGAAGTTATGAAGTTATTGTTCAAAATGGGCAACCAATAACTTTACATTATCTCAATCCCTACCCCTCTCTCTCTCTCTCTCTGCTTTGTTCGCAGGTATTTTCTCTTGTTCATTTTCAGGGCTTTGTTTGGCCAAGGGTATTTCATCGGATCTACATCCGTTGTTTGCCCCTTGTTTCCAGTTCACTCTGAACGTGTAAAGTTTTAAACTTTATTAGATAATCATGCATTTGGGTATTGGGGTGGATTTGTTTTTTATATTTTTGTATGGGAAAGCCATTTTCTCGGATGGGCTTATTGTCTGAGATAGTTTGCTGCATGCTTTTACATATATCGTGTATGTGTTAGATAAGATACTGCAATCTCAGATTTTGTTGAGAGTGTACAACTTCAGTGCTTAGAAACTTCCTCAGTTGTCCATTTTTTTTTCAGGCAGTAACTTCCAGTGAGCGGCGGATGTATTTGTTTATTGTAATTGGTAGATGCATTTGAGGTGCATCTTGTGAGGTCATCTGAAAGATGGATCTTGAGGGCAAAAAATTTGGGAAGGGTAAGAACTTGACATGTAGATTATTTGATTGTTTGCTTCTCTTTTTTTATTGCTGATGCGAATGTGCTACTCGATAACTATATGTTCTTAGAAGTGAACTTTGTGATTACTGAATAGTTGAACAGGAAACACTATGAAAGCATATGTAATATAATCATTCACAGAATGCAAATTAGATTTCTTTTGAGTGGACTGGTTAAAAACAAAAGATTGGTAGTTATCAGAGCTTTCTGTACCACAGAAATTGTTTACAGTAGAACTTTCTTGATGTCTTGGTTCACTGTTTATTGGAGCCACACGAACAGAGAATTTCGTGAGGTTTAAAGTCAGTGATATAGCAAATGGAGCTTAATGGACCTAATGATCACGAGATGGTCATTTATAAAAATCCTGTTGAGGGCTCGCTCTAACATTTAAAAGTGTTAATTCCCCACCTTTCTTTTGGCATTAGGTCCTTGATGACTAGATAACATTGTGTTCAGGCTCTATCATGTATGTTAATTTATCATTTACTATCCTCCGTGGGTTATTTGATAAACTAATGCCCAATGCCCATATTCACTTTTCTTATTACTACGTGCATGTGGCCATATTTGTAAAAGCAAGTATGAGTGAACTGATTGTTCTTTCTTTTCTACTAAAAACTTCAGAAATGTTCAGTTGATTGTTATGATTAAATCTTGAATGTCATTTCCCAGCCCTCCCCTTATCTTTTAAAATTTAAAGAAAAACTGTTAGTGCTGGTATTTCCCATGTCTTATGTTTGGGATGTAATTATCTTCAGGTGAATAACTCTCTGTTAATGTTGATACAGAGGTTAAGATTACTAATTCATTATTACGCCATTAGACATATTTTCTCTGTTGTTTATATTTTTTTTTTCTTTCTTGAGGGGGAGCTAAATCATGTATGGAAATAGGCCATCTAAGAAACAGAATTAGATAATTAGGTAAAGATCCATAGATATGTTTTTTTGTGCTGAATCTTTTGACTTGCAGATCTGTTTTAACTTGTTTCCTAGAGAGTGTTCTGTCTCTAGTGCTCTCATATTTTGTTTTTGGATAGAAGAATAAATATGCTCTCCTAGATGGCTAGAATTGGAATGATTTTAATTTCATTATGAACTTATGTTTGTTAATTTATAATAAAATTGTGTTATGACTTATGTTGAGATGTGTTTTAGACTTATGAACTATGTTGAGTTGTGTGTTATGTTATGTATTGTATTGTACTGTATTTGGATCTTATGATTATGGTTTTTCAACTTAAACTTGTTTAATGTTGTGTTTTAGAGGTTATTTTTTTATCTATGTTGTTTTTATGTGTGTGTGTGTGTGTATAATTTTGCATTTTAGGTAGGGTCTTATAATCTGAGTTACGATCCTCTACTTAAAAGTTTTCACCCCCCACCCCCCTTATGATCCTATAGAATCTCATGTTTAACAACATTGTGTAATTGTTACTGAAACCCTTCTTGGCATGGCTCTCACTTTCTGCACAGTGATTTACCTATTTACCAAGGTGAAAAGCTTTTCCTCTCTCAATCCCTTTGAGAGTATTGGGCCTCTGGGGATGCTCAATTAGAGTATTTTGATCGGATTCACTTTTTAAAATCATCACATGCAATCGCTATATTATCTGCCATTAGGTGCTTCTGATTAATATCTGTCAGAACATTGATTTAGATATCTGTCACAACATTCTGATTTTTGAAAACTTGCAATCAATGCATGAAATTCATTTTTCTTAAAGTATATTTTGCTTAGTAAGGTTATTTCTTGGAATCAGGCAATAGAGAATTTGGAAGTACTCGTGGTCTCATAAATCAGAATAGACTTTGGCCCTACTATAAATTCTTCTGCAAGAAGTCACTCCCAGTGTCAATTTCAGAGACACATTATCTTCACAATGTGGTGGGTGACACAAAAATCAGGAAGGGAGAAGGAATGGAACTGGATCAGCTCTGTAAAAACATGGACACGAGTGAGAAAAAAACTTGCATGTGTCCTTTTGACTTGGATGTACTAAGTGAAGCTTTCCATATGAGGGATATGAATCCAGTCCACCTTTCTTCTGTAAGATTTTTCTGGTTGCGCATTTGATCCTATTCTTAAAGAAAACTGAATAGTTCCAATTCACGTTTGATTTTAAAAAGAAGTGTTGTGCTGATGTGTTATACAAAGGCCAGAAGGGGCTACCAAATGCAGTGCCCAAATTAGAGAACCAGTCTAGAGATCATGAGAGGAAGAACAAAAAGGTCAAAGATAAAGGTGAGAAGTATAGGAAGCAGAAGCATAGATTACATCGAATAAATAATGGAAGTTGTATAGAGAACATCCGAATTAGACCCCATGATCCTCATCCCTTGCAGTTGAAGAACCAACAAGACAAGGTTTGCTCTCAGTCCTTTATCCCACTCTTCTGTGTGGTGTGTCTTACGTTAAATTAAATGTAAAATTAATTATTTACATAAAATTTGCTGCCTTGTAAAATACCAAATACTATAGAAGTGGGGTATTCTATAATTTCATTGACCTTGTTTACATACCATAGCTATAGTATATTTCATATTCTGTTTGAAAGAGGAATCGGCATCAGTTATTAGCATTAACCATATTAAGCTAATACATGATTTTGGACTGACTAAAATATTAACAAGTGTTATTCGTACAACATTTTATGCAACAACAATTTTTGTATCCATCTCTCTCCATTGCATCATTTATTACATCTCGCATTTCTCTCTTTCTATCTCAGTTGTATAATTGGCTGTACAAATAACATTTCTCTATTAACATATTGTTGAGGTTACCATTTTTTATTGTTTAATTTGTCTAGTTGCCTATTTTTAATTATCGACATCTGATTGAGTTATTAAACCGTAATATGGGACACTGTTTTGTTCCTTCGTGTTTTGAAGTAGTAAATGATATTTATTTGTGACTTTAATTGCGCTAAAACCCAATTTTATCTATATTTAACTCTTTCAGAAAAGGAGGGCAGAGACAAGCAACAATGATCCTTCTGTTTGCAAGCGATAAGATACTAGAATGAGAGCAGAATTTGAATTATTTTTTTCTGGAAATATGTGATCTAATTCAGAAGCTGACAGTGAACTCAGATTTGTCACATTTAACATTTTCTGTTTTCTTCTACTCTAAATCTCGTTACATGTCTTCATTTTTTCTGTTTGGATCGCCTAAATGCTGAATTTCTATAGTGGATGGGGTCAGGCCAAGGGTGAGGATAAAATCAACCATGGAAAGTCAAATTTAAGTGTATAGTGCGGGAACAAAAGCATATCATGTTCTGTAGTTTGTTTATTAATTAAATTAAAGCATTATCATTTTTTTTTTTAAAGTTTTGCCTTTTTGTTTATCACTAGTTTTTCCTAGTATTTCAATTGTATTTTTTTTTTAAAACAATTGATGGTGTTAATGTTTTTAAATTGGACTGATCATTAAATTGGGAAAAGTATTAATCCATGATTTGGTTGACCATCTTTGGTAGTAGTAATTATGTGTACATTTTATTATATTTAATATTATATATTATAAACTCAAATTAGAAAAATTGACTTACCCCACCGTCAGTCAAGATTTTTTACACTGATTAATAGCTTCTCATTATTGCTAAATTGAGTTCTTATAAGATATCTCATTTATACAATTTTACGCTGATTAAAAATTATTTTTAATACTTTATTTTATGTGTGTAAATTCTTAAAAGATTTGAAAGATGATTATAGTAAGGTATTACTGCTTCTATTCCTTTATATAAGAAATAAATAATTAATTTAAGACCAATAAAACGAGGTAAGTTAGTTAGTTTAATTTATAAAATCATAAATTTAAATCTTATTTCAAAAATATTTGTACTGGTAATATTTAATTATACTATACGTAATTTAAGTGATGATATTTCTTTTATCAACGGATGTGTGTTTGAATTGTTAATAGGTCAATAAATATATTCACTTGCATAGAGAATGGATGAGAATCTTCCAAAATAAATTAAAGATATAAAAAAATTAAAAAATAATATAATTGGGTCTATGTTTCTGATAATTAACATCAAAATAATAAACTCATTTGTTTATTATATAAAGGACCGGAGAGAATATTATACTTCAACTTTTAAATTAATGTAAATTACATTTCACATAAAATTTGAAATTATGTAAAAATACTCTTATAGCAATTATTACATGGAAATAAGGAGAGTTAATTGTCATAGGAACATTTGTTTCACGAATAATAATTTGTAGTCTCTCAAACATTTTTCTTGGCCATATAATATGGGAATGGTATTCCAGGTATTATTAAGAAATATGTTTGGTTAATTATTAAAATTGGTTTGAATTATTTTTTATATCTTCAAGAATGATAAAAACATGTGTTTGATTGAGTTATTTTTTCCTAGAAATATATATTATAAATACTAAAATATCTTTATTACAAAAGTTCTGGTTACACCCCGACTTCCTCTCTCCATGTGTTTTGACAATTACAAAAATTAAAAGAGGAGCAAGAATTGCCGATTAAAAAAGAGAGCATTGGAGGAAAAGGAAAAACTATCGCATAGTGTAGGAACTAAATTGATAGTAAATCAAATTGTGGGAATATTAATTGGGCATGAATAAAATCTTGGGACGGGAAAAAATTTAAACACCTGTCAAGAATGAACAATGAAAGAGTAGTCGGATACTGATTAATTACAGATTATATATGAATTTTTACTTATGAAGAAATATTTTAATTTCATGGAAATAATTTTTACCCACTTCTTCTGTCGGGACTAAATATTAATAAAACATGAGATTATTATATCTTTTTCCGAAATAGAATATATTCATGATTAATTTTTTTATGATCTTATAATAAATATATGTGGGACAATTTTTTTCGATTATTTTTTTTCGAGAATAACTACATAGAAACAATCCCTATGTATGAGAACTTTATAGTGTTAACTGTTAAACCATACAACATAGAGGTTAAGTGTATATTATAAGTCTGAAGTGTATAGTGTGAGTCACAGTTTAAAGCATATAACAAATAAAAGTTTAAGCAAGGAAAGTCATCTCTTGTTGCATTACAACCTCTAATCAGTCGGTTAAAAGATTTCAGACAAGACTTAAAGGACTGCATAAGTTAGGTTAATCAAACTAAGTATAATCTAGATGCATTCTTCTCTAACTCTTATTGTCTTACTTTTGCTTATATTTGAATTATATGCTTCTGCGGTTTTTTGCTTGAAATGTTGCATTTAAAAAAAATAAATTGAAGACTCAATACAACCCCGCGGTCTTGAGTCCTTGTGAAAATCAACTTATACACTTCAGTTTTTAGATAAGTTAAATAAGCGTTTGAAAAAAAGTGCATACGTTAATTTTAATTTGTGAAAAAAGTTCGGTTAGTTTACTTTTTAATTTTATTCTCCTATAAAGGTTGATAGAGAAGTTAATCCAAACAATAATAACAAGCTTCACCAAAAAAAAAATGATAACTAGCAATTTACGTAAAATACAATTCATTATTCTAATAAAGGTTTCAGCAATTGAAATCCAAATTAATCATTTCAATTTTTTCCACCATAGGTCAAATAAGAGATTGTCACCTGTCATTACATTTCTAACCTACTAACTTCAATATTTTTTTTAGCGAAATGTTTTTTAATATATAAAATTATATTACAATTAAAATTCGTAATAATTAAAAAAAAAATGAACGTATAAACTATACTTGAACTTTAAAGTGGCTCTAAAACTATTTTTGGTCCATGTAGTCACAAATTCTGATAAATGTATTGTTTAAAAAGATTGGCGCATAGCCTAACAACAAAACACCTAGGAAAAATAAAACATTAAAACAAGTTGGGGCGTTGAAGGTCATCATAAAGGAATCTAACTTCAGCTCTAGGTGATGCTCGATCCATCTGCAACAAATCACATGAAATACTCAACAATACAGATGCATCTAATTGATTTAGACCATGACCAACCCTGAAAGTAAGGATCTTCAATGTCGGTGATCTTGCAAACACAAACCGTATCAAATCAAGTGCAGGCTTATAGGAAGTTGTAACTGTGATTTTCACATCTTGAAGCTGATTAAAGTAACAGTTACTGTAGTCAAACACCTTCGAAATCTGTTGTAGCTCCACTGCCATGCTATTGCACTATGAAACAAAGAGAAAACTAAATCAAAATATGACAATTAAAAGAACAAACTAAGAAGCATAGGTCTTCTTGGTCACCTTTATAATAAGTGTCTCTAGGTTAGAAGAACTTCCAAGTAATAAAGAAATAATAAACAAAAGTTCTCTTGCTTCATTGAAATCCACACCATCCAATTTCAGATATTTTATAGCTTTAAGCTGCACTTGCGGATAGATGCCTGCAGACAAAATCTATGCAAAGAAACAATGCAAAGGTGAGATATATTTGAACACATCCAACTCAAAATACAGAGTTCTTAGTATAAGACAAGGCACCAAATTAAGAATGTTGGTTCATGAACCAAAATGCAACCTTGTTTCTCTTCCTAAACAACAAATAAATGAATAGGATAATTTTAGAAAATAAACAAGGGCAACCAAGCTAGGTAGGAGAAATGTGACAATTGTCAATTTGTGTTGAGAATATAAAGCACTCTATGCATGATGCATATTCATTAATCTTTGGTTTTCTTTTTTGTCATGCATAACATAACTTAGTAGCTTACATTCACTTGTGGAAAAATCACTCCACAGAGTTGTGTAATTAGAGAGAACATGTCCATAAGTCAACAAATTACAAATTACTACATTGTTCGATAGTTTTAAATAAAATCTGCCAGGCTAACAAAAGAACCAACAAATCAAATCCAACTAAACAAAAGTGAATAGAATTGTATTTGTCACTCTTTACTAACCTTAATGTAACTTGTTCCCAAACATAACCTCTCAATATTCGGCGAGTCTTCAAACAGATCAGATACCCAAGTCCTATCAATGTTATCCCCAGGACCATCAGCAAAGAGTTGGATAAGAATCAAATCTTGTGCTTCCTTCAAACGAATTGACTTGATAACCTCATCACTTTCTATTTGTAGGAATTGGAGAAAAGGAGCGGAGACATTAATATGTTCAAAACCAGAACAGTAAGAAAGGTGGAGGTTCACAAGTAAGGGACTACCAGATATAAGACTCTCAAGTGCACCTTACTCGAATATAATGTCAAATAAGTGAAGCTCAATCATACTTTGAAAGCCATGGAAAGTAGGTGCAACTGAGAATCTAAAATTCAGAAGGAAAAGGCAAGTCAAGTCCCTACAAGAGAAAATATGAGTAACCCCTTTCCTAGCAAATCCAATATATGTAACCCCTTTCCTCGACAAAAATAGAATCCACTTAGTGAGGCATTCCAATTTGATAGGGATAGTCCAATTTGATAGGGATAGTCTGGAGGAGGGATGAGAGCAAAGTCATGTATGGGGCCGCTGTGGAGAAGAAGAGCTTCTGTAATAATGCCAGAAGTTTCATGGTATTCAAGATGCTTCAACTTCTCAAAAAAAAGTCATCTTTAAATTCAAGCCGTGGGGTTGAAGCCCACATATACCTCCATTCCCTTGACAGTACACTACTAGGTCTTGGATGGACAGGCGTTGTAGATGCTATCAATCACATCATCGGTAAGTCGCTGATTCGATCAACGTGTTCATCATCACAATCAGTCATTTTCTCACACTTAATCATAATTAAACTAGAAATTCAAGCAAAGGGTATGCATTGTATTAACATTATAAAAGTAGATGCATCTGTGTTCAACCACATTTACAGAGTTAACTTTCCTCCGACCCTTACTCTCTCCTTTTTCTTTTTCTATTCTTAATTTCTATTATTCCTTACTGAAATGATGTTCCTAAAACATGAGAATGCCTACTATAAATTACTACTTAGAAGAACATAGAAGCAGAGAAGATCATAGTTATTATTACTAATATGGAGTTGGATTAGGTGATTTTATTCATTGAGGTAATGGTTTGATCGGGATAATTTCATTTGGTTTCTAAAACCCATAATTATTTATTTGGCTTATGGGATTGGTTTAATGGTTTCGTTGATAGAATTTATTTGACTTAAAGGTTTATTAGTATGACAACTTGATTGAGCTTTCTGCACCCTTTGTTTATATAAAATTTGTCACATAAGAAAGATAAGGGTATTTTTGGAAAAAATACTATCATGTGCAACATACATGATTTGCTACCGACAAATGTTTGGATGATATTTAAAAAGATTTGTGTAGGTTTTAAAAATTGAGTGAAGGTGTGCATAATTTTCTTAGACCACAAAAAAAGTTTGTGTAGGTTTTAAAAATAAATAATAAATATGTAATATCCTTAAATTTTGAAAAGGTTTATGTAATTTATTCTAAATATTACTGTATGTGGCTTATATGTGTCTTCTACATGACTTACACACACACACAAAATTCAGTTCATTTGTTAACATAACTTTAAGATACAGTTAGGCTTAATTTTATTTTTAGGCCCTTTAATTTAAACTGATTGTAATCCTCCATAATGCTTTCAAACCAATTGAATTTATCTATACTTAAAAATTAATAATTTTAATCTACTTGAAATTCTCATTTTCTACAAAATCTTACACCTAAAAAAAAAAGGACATCAAATTTCTACTAGATTTCTAACCTCTAAACATTAAAAAAAATCCCAAATATTTGAATAGAAAATAAGAATTGAAGAGTTTTAGATAAAAGAAAACTCAGAATGACCAAATTTGTTTAATTTAAAATATAAAGGAACTTAATGCTAAAAAAAAACTAAGAGAAGCAAATTTCACTTGGTCTAAATAAAAGAAACCAAAGAAGTAATTAAGTCAAAGCGGAAAGTACAAATAAGTGGTATTAAAAAAAATACATAAGCATTATTTAAAATTAAATCCTAATACACATGTAAAGAACAGTGCTAACTAATAACTCGGTAAGATTGAGCTTTTAAGATAGCATGGTATTAGGTACAATTTCTACTACTATACTTTCATTGCCATAATCCCTAAAATAAAGCATATCTTAGCCCGAAATAAGGTACTCTCCCCTTCCCTCCCCTAAACTTTACTAATAAAAAATGTATATTGCAGTTGTCAATTTGTTTGGAATGGCAGTGAGAGCAATCAAACTGTTCAATTGCACCACCATCTAAGTGAATGATCTTAGAGATCCTAGGAGGGACACTAGATATGAAGCAAGGAAATACCCACAAAATTTAACCCTCGGCCAGAAGAAGTATGCACAAGTACCAAATGGAAGTAGTCTAAAACTACTGTGTTTTCACCCTTCCCCCTCCCCCCCAGCCCAACCACATAGTAGTGTATGATGCTTCATCTGATCATCATCTCAGTTCTTTTTTTTTCGCTCTCTTTTGGAAACATTGGTACAAAATTCTATTTCTTGCAAATTGAATTTGTAGCACCTTTTGTTGTCATTGTAGTTTTCTCCAGATATTAACCTAGGTGGACTAAGATCAGCACAAGGGTATAAAGAATACAGAGATACAGTGACATGTCAAAGAAGCAAAGTTGTTCGTGTGATCATCTGAAGTTGCAACAACGAGCTCGGCCTCTAGACAATTTGTCCCAAAGACAGATCATCTGCCTTGGTGATTGGTAATGTGCAGTGAAGTAGCCCTCCATGCATCCATACTGACAAAACTTCCAATTGTGGGAGTACTGGACTGCTGCCATGGTATTGTTATATCGCTCAACCCACATTCCCATGCTTACATCCTCCATTTTAAACAGCTGCCAAAAAATATATACTTCAGTCACCTACAATTTTGATTGATGTGGCAACTTGGAAAGGGAAGGGGGGGACAGCAAAAGATAAATTACAGATAAAAATTTAAAGGTTAACCAACCTTTAGTTTCCTATCCTTGTGTTGAGATAGGATGAAAGTAACAATATCACTGGAAATTACATATGCCGGCCCATTTGCATAAGGAGGATATACTTCTTCTGCCCATTCCTGCAACAACAATGCACAACACCTCAGAGAATGGAACAAGAACAATTTACAACATTCTATGCATTCTCCATACTTGCCACCAAATATATTTTGAACAACCACAATAACCAAGGAAAAGGATCCAATTACAGAACAGAAATATAATTATGAAACACTACTGCATCCTACTACAAAGTGTCAATCAAAACTAGCAAAGTGTGGCACCAGTGCACTGGCCCGTTCCAGTAATATATAAAACAACTAAATCATATTTGCACTCCTATGCTTACTAACTAGAAGTAATTGTATTGCTAAATCTTGAGATTTTAGCCCACCCTTTAGGACCCTAGCCCAAATAAACATCACCCACACAAGTGATCATGGCAGCAAAGCAGTTGGTCTAGAGTTTCTATTCTCCCATGTTTTTAAGACCCTATGTAAGGCAAAACAAACTTCACTAACATATGTTGGGGGTGTAATAGGATATAAAGGGAATTAAAACCTTAATCTCTACATACTATATTTAAGCTCCAAGGAGAGCTGCCAATTAATTGTTAAAATTAACAAACAAAAGAAATAAAGGATACACAATTCATGTAGTAACTATCATACCTCATAAGTGACTGCCCATTTGCCATTTCTCAGAGGCCGATGCCGAAGATTGAGATTGCCCATATAAAGGGACTTTTCCTGGGGTACCTTCTCAATTTCTCTCAAGACAGTATCAACCCTAATAAATGTATCATCATCACATTTCATAACATATGCAGCAGTCACATTCTGAATCTGCATAAATGAACATTAACTTCTTTACTCTAGAGAACACACACACACACACACACACACAAAAAAGAACTAAAGGAATCGGGGGTGGGGGGGGGGACAGTTTTAAGTAGCTGAAAGAATTGAACTCACCCCAAACTCACTAATGGACACAGTTTTAAGCACAACAAGCTCATAGCGGTCCATAAAGGGCAAAATGACAATATCACCAAAGTAAGCAGCCTCCTTCTTCAGCACTGCATTTACTTCCGTTCTTGGATTCTTTAATTGGCACAAAAACAGAAAAGTTAGCCATACAACATCACTACAAGGAAGAGATGAAACAAAAATACACACAATGCCATCTAAGAATTCCAAACAAACCCAAAAGGGCCAAAAATAAAATTTTCATTTGTACACTTAGATTGCAATTGCATTCTTTTTCAAACAGACATTTCAACATGGAAATCAAACATCTTAACGTATATATGTGATTCTATCACTAAGCCCAAAGTGGAAAATCAGTGTTGGCAACCAAACCTGTAGGATTACAAATTGAGGAAGTATTATGCACAAGCAGTCAAGGCAGGTTCCCTTATATCAACTTGTCATGAACCAAGTACCCCAAAAGCTCAAGCTATTGGGTGAAAGCAAAGCACAAACAAATTATATATTAAACACATCCCCTCATGCAAGATCCCTTCGGGCTTTAAGCATGGACTATGGATAAACCTAGCCAACTGTGTGCTAAAATTTAGCTTTTATTAAGAATAAGGGAGGCAGTAAGGGTTGAACTCTGGACCATATGGTCATAAAGGCTCCTATACCATGTCATGAACCAAATATCCAAAAAGCATAAGTTTTTAGGAGAGTGAAAAAGAAAATGAATGGTTTGTATATCAAATACAACTGATGCAATGATTTATGGTTTAACCTAAAACGTCAATCTTGTCCCATGCATTTGTAATTGATTTATAGCAACAACATTATGTGATGAAAATTGTAAGAATAAAAGTTGCACTTGTAGTCATCTTATTCAAAGAAGCTAGCTTCATGGAACCCAAAATAGCTTAGTCAAGGTGATAGCTACTCCTAAAAGTCTGTTATCACTCACATAACATGCTTAAGTCACATAACAAAGTCAATGGGCTACATTGCCAATGAGGATCACATTTTTGCAAGACAAATTTTGGTCCTAAAGTATTTTTTCCTTTTGCTTTCTAAAATAAATTTCAGTAGTACATATCATGTTAGGCTTTATTAGACCCAAAAATATTTTATCAATTACTATAAAATATAAGTCATACCTTCCAATAGCCAAATGTCAATTATAGTACCAAACTCCAAACAAAGAAGCATAATTAACATGCTTGGTTAGTTGGTTATGTGAAAAACTCATAATAAGAGCTCAAGTTTTCTTCTGATTTGTTTATTTTATTTGAAAGACCACACCCTTACGCAACAAATGAATTTGATACAAACTCTTTGAAACCCCACACCCAGATTCTATTTGCAATACCTTTATAACCAACAGATAAAGAGTCTCAAAATCTCCCCTTTGAAGCTCAAACCAGAGATTCTATCATTGCCCCCATCATTATTTAAACCCATTTTACAATGAAATAACCCTAGGAAGGTTGTCTTTCTCTTCTCTATTAAGTTTTTACTGTGTCAGTGTGTCATATGTCTTTCTTGGAATCATGCATCTCTTTATGCCAGATAAAAATAAAGACAGAAAACTTACCAGTGCAACAAAGAACCGTGCTACTACATCTGAAGACTTGATTGCAGCTGATTGCATCCATGTCTTTCTAACTGCCATACGTTCTGCAAAGTGATTTGAAGCTGAAAGAACTCCAATAAAAAGTTTAATAGGATGTTTAGGTAAAGGTCTGGCTTTCCAGGTCTCTGACATTTCCAGTACTCTTTGAGGTGAGAAACTTGGATGGGAAGTAGGAAGAGAAGTAGCATAAATTGAATGAACATCCACATCCCCTTTAATTGCCAATCCTGTAGCATCCTCGAGTGTAAATCCCTGAAGATTAGACAAAAAACGTTAGACAGGAAAAAAAAACTGTGACCACAGAAGTAGATTATAGAAAAATGGAAATATATTCCTGTATTCTCAAATTTTAAGCTATAAGAGTCACCCTTCAGCATGTAGAACAGGAGTTATTACCATTACCACAAATTATTGAGGATAAACCAAAATTCTGTATCTATAACCTATAACATATACAAAAGGAACTCACCAGAATTTTTTGAACTCCAATACAATAAAGTTAAAGCAAATAAAAACTTATATCTCACCATATTATTATCATTAAGAAGCTAGATATGCAATTTCACACCATCTAGATGTTTAGTAAAAGCATTGGATGAAACACCTATGTAATCTCAAGAAACTTACAGTCCGATATGGAAATGAAGTTACATGGCGACCCCCAATATTAATATGGTATCCATCAACACCAGCACGCAATGTAAGGACAAACATTCTGCCCTCTACTAAAGGAAATGGCCAGGTCATTTCTGGCTTTTGCTCACGCCCTATAAACCGCTTAAACCAGGATGTCGTCTTGGACTCTTTAGAGTCTATAATGTCATTCCGCATCCATTTCTCACACCGTTTGTATCCATCAACTGCCAAATATAATAACAAAAATTATAAGGATAGAAACAGACAGATGTTAGGCATCACCAGACTCACCATAAACAACTGGAATATCATATTGACAATAAAATAAAAATATTCATAAAACAACTAAGACATAAGATCCTATTACTAAGTAGTAGTACATGATATATTGACACTATAACTTATAACTACAATAACCATTACATGTATTATGCTTTATAGCTTTATGTAAAATACACCAACCAGGAAGGTAAACCTTATCTTTCTGACCATGCAATGACCAAGAATTAAGGTGTGCATATTTTCATGATTGTTTTTCAACTTTTCTTATTCCACCTTTACAATGATATCAAATGCTTTTTATATTTTACAATAAAGACAATGATGGAGACTCAATTCTGCAACACTTTTTTTAAAAATAACATACATCAAGATGAATTTGAAATATGATACATCATACCAAGCATTTCTTCTTCATCCCCAGACGGCAGACCATCACATCTTTGAGAGGTTCCCCAGTGCATTCGGTAACAGGTATTATGCTCAATTACTGGCTGTTTGCTCCAATCCCCCCTTATTCGGGGATTCAAGTGAAGGATCTTTGGAGGATCCTCCCCATCCACTGACTTCAGCCCTTGCAATTCAACCATGAATTGGGAAACTGAAACCAATCCTCCGCCTCTCTTCGTCTTGGCAAGCTGGGGAACATACTCCTTATGAGCATAATGGGGTGTCCCCACCACAGTGATTGAAGAACCAGCTGCAAGCCCACAGGGAAGAAACATCAAATTATCTCCTTTAATCAACTCATCCCCATTCATTGACACCCAAGAAGGGCATGACTCGGGCTTTCCATCAAGGATGGAGTTTTTTATCGACCCCTTCTCGTCAACCTTATCTACGTCCTTCCAAGCCTTCAACCCTAATATCCACGCCTCATCCGCCATTCTCTCAAGCACAGACAAATCATTGGTCCTCTTATATTCCCGCATTATCTTCCCAGTTATCCTACCATATCGTGGTGGAATCTGCTTCGGAGACTCCGGAAAACGCTCTTCCTCCTTCCTTGGCTCCGTGTTTGGTCTCAAGGGGGCACCCTGGTCCCTATTATCTTCCAATCTCCTATGAAATGCATCTTTATAAACAGAACTCACAAAAGACTTGCTCAAATCTGAATCTTCAGAGTCCCCAACAGCTGCCCCCTCCAACCTATCTTCACTCTCATCCCCACTTAACGTTGATACAATTCTCAAAAACTGTGGAAACTTGCATGACACAAACAACAAGTACAACACCCCAATGCCAAACAAAAAATGAGACAATCTAAACCTCCTCGAGTTGGGAGGATCACTTTTCGCTCTCTTCATCTTCAAAACAACAACACACTCTACAAACACAAGAACAATCTCCTCTCCTCACAAGACCAAATTTTGAAGGCAAACCCACATTCAATTTTTCAACAAAACCAACAAAAAAAAAGGCCATGCATTAGGCAATATAACCAAGCATTTTTCACGAGAATTTGAAGAATCAAACCTCAATGAAGAGGGAGAGATCGAGTTTCGGAAATCAACCAATGTAACAAGGCATCAACAAATTGGGAAGAAACCCGTTTCAATTGGACCCCGGAGAACCCTTAAAGCTTCAAGCTTTAGACAGAACTCCGCGAAAAACTCGATCTCCACCCTTGAACCCTAATGCACAACCCTGGCGTGAATGGCTCTGAACCTGAAAATGAACACTATAATGATGACACTTGAAATGAAAACGAAGAGGAGGGGACCCAGAATTTTAAAATTAAAAATAAAAATTACATAATGAAAGTTCGTTACTTTATTGTATTATTTAATTTAATTCAATTCTTATTCTTATAGCTGAATTTCCGGTACTAACTGTGTACCCTAATTAATGTCTTTCATTTGCAAGGAGGGTATTTGGAATTTTGTTGTACCGTTGCCATTAGTAGGGAGGAGTTTTTTTTTTTTTGCTGGATAAGGAGGAGAAATATTAATATTTAATAGTGACATAAACAATCCCATGACAGAATTTTTCATGGTTTGAAATTTATTAAAAATTACATTAGATGAGTTTTACACTTTTACTTTTACTTCTAGTTACTACCTTTTATTAAATGTTAACTAATGAATGAGAGTGAGTGAAAAAAATATTTTATCAAGATCTCTCTAAATATTAAAGAGTATTGAAAGTCACGGCATTTTTAATTTTCTTATAATTTAGTTTTCGTGTAAACTGTAGTGCTCTTTTTTACAAGGAGGAAATAAAATACAATTTGTGACATTGGTTAATTCAATTGGTATTTTTTCAATTCATAATAATAATAATTTATTAACTTTACTAAACCTCTTAAAATGCACAAGGCGTGCGTTTTTAATATATATTTTAGTCTATTCATTTCTTCCGACACTTCATATATTCTAATTTTATTTTTATAATAAAATAGTTATTTATTTACTTCCCACTAAGATCGGGAAAAAAAACAGAACACAAGCAACAAGTATAGATTTTTTTATTTAATTGAAATTATTTTAGCACAAAAAAATAATTTGTTTAATGGAAAAAATATGATTTGCTAAATGGAGATATGAACAACACAAAATGTAAGCTCCTTCTAATTATTAAGCTGAAAAATTATTTAAATTTAGTTTATTTTTCCTTTCTCTGATAATCTGATTATATATATATATCTTTTTAGTAAAACCCTTTTTGTTTTCATCATTTTGGGCATATGTGCCTTGCTTCAACATTAATTAGCTTTTCTCATGCATTGGTACCTTGTTCAACTTTCTTTATTAGTTAAGGGAGCCACGTTCTCATTATTTGCCGGCCTACGTTTCTTGCTTTCTTGATATCTAAGAAGTTTGCATCGAACAAAAGAAAAAACAATGAAAATATCGATTAGCTGGATTTTCTCCATCGATTTCTAGTTGGCAAATTGACAAGGTTATTCTTTACCTATATAAGTTTAAAGTGAGATGCTAACTTAAACGTGGTCTTTCATTTACCGTAGATTTTTTCATTTGGAATGATCTTTAGTGAAAAATAAAATGAGATTGTCACTAAAACTTTATATCACATGAAAAATATTTAAATATGTTTAAATAGGTGTATGATGAATAATTTATACAAATTAAAATTTTATATTATAAATAAATAAGTTAGCCTATATGTTGAGATGACTTTTTTTAAAATCTTAATCATTTTTTCCTCATACAATAATGATATTTTTTAGTCGACTATCAAATACTAATTCTTTTTGGTGTAAAAAAATGAACTAATTTTTTTTCTTACATAAAGATTGGCATAATGAATTTTATGTGTTTCAATAAAACCTAATTTTCTCCTGTATAATTAAACAAGATTTTCTAAAAACACAATTTTTATGTTAAACAAGTTAGATAATGAGATTTTATTATGTAATTTATTATTTCATCCCTATATCATTATTATTAGACTTAATTACACATATGTTTATCATTATTACACTCGATTTCATAATATCACTTTTAGTCCCCTCTCTCAAATATTGTCTAATTTATTTTAAAAAAGAAAATAAAAAAATATAATTTGTCATAATCCAAATTTACTCCTCCATTTTAACATTGTTGATTAGGGTTGGGGTGACATCTCGTTTTTTGGCTACTTCCTCCACTCTGCCTCTGTCTCTAACGTCAACGTTACTGCCTCCACTGTCGTGACGTCAAAGAAGAGAGAAGAGGTTAAGAGAGGGTCGTGCGAAAACGGGTTGAAAATCAAAACATAGAAAGTTTGATTTCTGAAAAAATAAATTGAATACAAATTAATAAAAGGGAACAATATAATTCACAAACCGTTCCGCTTTTGTTAGCAGCATTGCTAGATACTCTAAATCATGTAAATACAAATTATCCTTAGTTTTGGAATGTGTTTTATTTTGTGTTGTTGATGTGGTTGTTAAGTAGTAGATGATTAAATTGAGTTGAAGTTTTTGTAAAACCCAATTATCGTTAGTTCCATGAGAAATTGATAAACCTGCATGAAACTTGATTACTTATATGGAAGTTCCTAAATTCCCAATGTTATAGTGAACGACAGATATATAGGGAAAGATTTGAAGTCCAATTTAAAAAAAAAAAAAATTGTCTTGCAGCATTGCTAATGCATGGAGTGCAAAAAGCTTCAACATAGATTCTTTCTCTTATCCATATTTAAATATGTTTTCTCTCAACAACTGTTTTTTCTATTTTTTAAATCACTTGTTTTAAGGAGGAAAGAAGAGAGCATTTTAGGAAATAAAATAATTAAACATCATGTGTGCATTACACATGATTTGTTTTTGTCAAACTTTCAAACGATGTTCAGAGAGGAAAGGGCCGGCGTTATTATAAAAATTGATTTACTCATTGAACCGGTTGAGATCGATATTATATATATATATATAAAACATACCAAACAAAATGTAATCAATCCATACTTTTATACTCCAAAATTAAATTTATTATTAAGATAAACTATAAATATTATATAATCATTTATTACTATAAATTATTTATGTTTAATATCATTAAATAATTAAAAAACTCTTATTCTTTAGGACTAAATATAAAGTTATGCGATGACCATAAATAAATATGGTAAATATGTATAAAAGTCATGAGATGATTATCAAACTTGTTCAAGTCAAATAGCATCACTTACATTTTGAGTTCTACACCTTAATTGAACTGTCCTGGACCTCTCAATCCAACCGAACAAGCCGATTTTAATAACTGTGGGTGTAACCATTGGTGAAAAATTAAGGATTTTTTTGTCAGAATAAAAAATAGAGGAGGTGTTGAGTGTAATAAGTGAAAACATAGGGGGAGATATATGTAATTTACTCTTATAATCATTTTTATATTTAAGATTATGGAAAGGATAAATATTATTAGTTTATCATTTTAATTGAGAACCATACGAGTGAATTTACTAATCTGAGTTGTTTTAGCTTATCCAAATGTCTCGAATTCGAGTCTAAATATGTCATTGCATTAAATACTCGGATAAAGAGTTTTATCATCCATAATAGTTCTTTTCGGCTGGAATAGGATTGAAGATGCATGTGGTCTAGACATTTTTAATTTCTTTAGAATAGAGTGAAATAGAACTGAATCAAATGATATTTATTTCATTTCATTCCACCTAATAACTTTATTTTCTTCGAGTTTTTTTATCAATAAAAATACAAAAAATAAATATTTAATCAAATAATACAACAAAAAAATATTTTCACCAATAATACATTTTACTATAGCAAGTGAGAAATCGATTTTTTTTAAATATTTATTATTTTTTAATGTCTTTTATTTTTTTTCTTTTTTAATTATCTATATTTGTGTTTAAATGGTTTGAACTGGAAATAATTTTATTTTGTATATGTTGTTGTTATTTTTTTGCATATTTTTTGTTTTACCATTTTTTGAAGAGGTTGAAATCTTTTTGTATATGTTGTTGTTGTTAAATTGTTTGAACTGAAAATATTTTAATCTTTTTTATAAAAAAATTAAAATTTATTTGTTGTTAATTTTCTTGTTTATCAATTTTTAGATTTGATGACTTTTTACAAAAATTCCTAAGATCCAATAAAGTTAGATGTATTAAAAGTCAAACATGAGGTATAAGGAACTATACTATTCTAATCATATTTTGCATCGGGTAATCTAATAGTAATATTAACTTAATATTTTATAAAAGATAATTAAATCACTTAAAAATATCTGTATTTTTCTTAAAAAATATATTTAATAAGTAAAAAAATTAATAAAAATATGATGCAAGAAAATTTAAAATGATTATTTTTTATTTCGTTGATCATGTTTGTTTTTTTTTATAAGAATGTTATTTAATAGGTAAGATATTATACTACATTTTTTAAGTTTGTATTCTCTCTCTCTCTCTCTCTCTCTCTCTCTCTCTCTATATATATATATATATATATATATATATATATATATCCATAGTCCATATTTATATATTTATATTGAGTTTTTTTTCTTAAACATTAGTTAAACAAAAATATCTTTATGATAGTTATAAATCATAACTAGGAAAATATTTTAAGTAAATTTAAATACAATATAAATCATATGATAGTCCATACAATAGAAATCATTTAAGGATTAATTATTTTTTAAAATATTATTCTAGATAAATTATATTTTTATAAATTAATATATATGAATTAGTAAAATAAAAAAATTAAAACAAAAAAATAGTTAATTTTTTTTTATAAAAAATACGTTATGCAATCAATTCCCCAAGAAAATTGGTTTCTAGGGAATTGATTTCTTAAATATTGTAAAAAAGAATAAAAAAACAAGTGAGAAATTGGTTTGGAGAGAATTGATTTCTCACTTATTGCAGTAAAATATATCATTGGTGTAAATACTTTTTGCGTTATATTATTTGGATAAGTTTTTATTTATTTTTTTGTATTTTTTTGGTAAAAAAACTCCTATTTTCTTCCTCTTAATTGTGAAATAAATATAATTAATTTATTATATATTCATTTTTTAATAATATAATAAAAATGTTTCAACATGATGACAATCAATGTGCCTAATTTATCCCTCAAGCAAAATTCCAAACTATAAGGAATCATCCGAGATTAAAAAAAAACAATAAGTGAAGAATCGAGATAAAGAAGCAACAAAAATAGTTAGGGCATCTTGTCAGACCAACAAATGATTTCTCTCTTTAAAATCTCACTTCACACCAAAATGCATAAAAAATCACTAGTACACTAAAACCTTTCGAGAAAATTATGTTTTAATTAGAATAGTGGTTAAAATTAATTAATGACTAATTGAAAACAGAAATTTTCGAACATATTAATACGAATTCAATTTTGAAACTTGTGTGCCTAAAATATTTCTTGCACGAACTCGATAGCATTTGGCCCTATCTGACCTTGTATGTTGTTTCGAAAACGAATACACGGCACTCAGAGCAAACGGTAATGTAAATAGTAATGAGAGTTGTTTTAATTAGCAAAATTTAAAAAGTATTTGGATATCATTCGGTAGATTTTTTATTTCAATTAATACTAAACTCTTCTTGCGTCGCACTGTTAAAATAAGACAGATTTTCCTCTCTTAAACTTTCCTATTAGAATAAGTTATTTACTTCTCAAAAACCTTTTTTTGGCTCAAAATCTTAAAAAGTTTAAAGTCACAAGAGTCCAACACATAACCGACAAAAAAAAATGCACATTTGATTCTCCCATTTTTATGCTTTTTTTTCTCTCTTCATTTTATTATTTTGGTTTGTATCATTTGTTATAACTTAGAACATTGGTTAACTTTGCCCATTTTTGTTGGTTCTGTGCTGCCATAATTTCCAACGTAGATATTAGTGTTATCACGAAATAAGGGTTTAATTTGGTCCCTAAAATTGGAAGCTGACGACTATAGAGAAGTATAGGCTTTGCTTGGAATTTCGCTACTTCCTTTGTCAAAACTTGTATGGAGGGGACATTTCATAACCATGGCTTCATTATGCACACTGATGAGCCTCTCAATCCTAACTTCATCTTTAGAAACGGGATGTTGCTTCCCACACTTCCACCAATGCTTCCTGCTCTGTTCCATTGAATTTCGAAAAGTTCAATCCAAAATGCAAACTGCATTTTGTTGGAAGTTTTAGCCAAGAAACGGCTAGAACAGGACATTGTATTTACAATTTAGTATTAGAAAGTTCCACTCTAACAGGAGCATTACCCGTGCATTTCAACTAAAAATTTGCTCGCGCGGGACACTTAGGAGAAAAGTTCCATATCAACATAGTGACGCAAGTATTTTCATTTATTTATAACGATAAATTGACCTTTTCTTTTTATTGCTAGGAATTGAAGACATATTAGGGGGTTTACAATAACTCACACACCGTGTTTAACAAGCTAGACCTCCTCCACATTGCTAAATTGACTGAAAACAAATTCAAAATAATTGGAAAGATTAAACACACGGTATTTTAAAACTCTGCTCACTCCTTTTCAACCCCAGCATTTTCATTCAGTTTTCACCCATCAAAATAAGAAAGAAAGCAAAATGGTAAGCCTAAATTTCAATAGTTAGGTTGAGTTGAACTTAAATCTGGAGGAACAAATAGTATTAAAAAAGCAAACAGTCTAAAATGTTTGGGGGGGGGGGGGGGGGGGGGGGGTTATTATTTCTTCAAAAACAAACTTAATCATACATGCACTAATAAGTAACAAGGTGGTATCAGCATACCTGGGTTCAAAGACCTTAAGAAGAGAGCGTAGCCCTTGGCACCAAATAAGCAATTGTCAGTACCGACAAGCACTCATCCAAGCATATACATAAAAACAAAACCACATAACAGTAATTTCCATTGTAGTAAAGCCCTTTTCCCCCTGATACTCACAAGGCCATACTCTCGAAAGGGGTTATTAAGGATTGAAAAACATAACCAAAGTTAATAATCCATTAGGCCCACAAACAGGTGTAACATGGCATAATTAAATACTCCATTTCTCAAAGGCACAGTTTATGCTGAACCTTGCAAAAATTAGAGGAGGAGCAAAATCAAAGTTTTCCCTTGTCTTCCTCCTTCATCTTCTTCTGCCACCTTCTCTTCTTGTAATCCAGCAACATCTGGGGCATCTTCTCCATCAACTTCGCTGTGTTTGCGCGCTTTTCGGCAGAAATCCTATCACATTTGTGTCCTTTCCTCCTGGTCTTCATCTCCTTCCTTTCAGGATCGTAGGGCCAATCTTCCCCAGCAAGGAGGACTTCCTTGCGAATTCTAGCACGATGCCGAGCACTGATACTCAGCGGCTTCCATGCCCCCAGCTCCCAGTATCCCCACACACCCTTGGCAAGCTCATCCTTATATTTCCCCAACTTCTCACGCCAAGGATACTGATATTCTGCTACCGCCTTAGCCACCGAACTAACACCTTTGCCCGCCATAACATAACCTCTTTTTCTCTACACATAACATAACAACCTCAATCAGACAAATTCACAAACACCTCCTAGGCTAACATAATTTTTTTCCTTTTTAGACCAAATAAATTGATGTTACAAACTTCATTTTTCACAGTTGTTCTCTGAAGGAATAACACATTAGTAAAAAAAAAAAAAATAGAAGTACCGTTCAAATAAAAAAAAAGGATCTAAATTTAATTTAATTATAACATAAAAAAGTGATTATGTTCCAGGGAGGTAAATCATAAAGTCAATCATGGTGAATAAAATAAAGCGAGCAAAACACAATTTAGGTCACGAATACAACACAGAACAAGCGGGATCTAGTTCATAAGCGAGAAAAAGTAAACAAATAGAAGTAAAAACAAAGTTAGACTTACACTTTGTGGGATTGTCGAGCCCTCTTGAGTAATTCACCTAAGAAACATAAAAATTAAACAAATAAGAAGATATATACTGTGATATGATAGCGAGCAAATCCTCTAATAACCACTACAAGAAGAAATGGGCACTTAATTTGGCACCATTACACTGTCAATAGATGTGTCTCTCTACAACACCTGATGAACCCTAGCACGCTTAGCATTCAGCCATGTTGTAAGGTGGCCCAGTATTTAGACCCAAAATAAGTTACGCGGGGTGGACTAGGCCAGCCCACGAATTAGCCCGCTATCTTTTTCTTCTTCTTTAGGCTGTGTTTGTTTTGAAGAATAAAAGTGATATACAAGAGAAATTTTATACTTTTTTAATGTGGGACTCACATCTCTTAGACTTTGCTTTAATTCAAAAATTTATATTCTATTTCCACTCTTTTTATTTTTTATCTTCTCAACCAAACACATCATTGGGACTAAAGATAAAACAGTTTTTTTTCTTTTTAATGGGTTATCAAAATAAAAGCACGGTAACTATAAAATAACGTAACAGAAATGGCATAGCCACAATCAGTAAACATTCAATATTCATCATCACCAAACAGCACACAAAAGATTATTAACAATAATGAGTGCAAAGGAGAAGGCTGGTGGCGGTGCGGTGGCTGTGTGGTGAGGCCGAGACTTGGAGTTGGAAGCAGTCAAAAGACTCAAAACGTAAATAAAATTTAAGGACCCTACGGGGTAGTTTGGTTGTGGGAAAGAATTTTAAAAAATAATCGTGGGTCACATGATATTTTTTTTCTACTTTAATTCAAATATTTGATCTCATTTCTCTTTTATACCACCAAACATGTTTTTTTTTTTCTACTTTAATTCAAATATTTAATCTCAGGAAATGAAGTGAGTGGGCCTCTCTTTGTTTTGGCCCAATAGTAGAACTTCCTAGTATAAAAATTAAAGGTCCACAGAAAAGTTGAATGTGTCGAGCTAAAAAGTTTGCATCTTAAGTGACCTAGCAATTTTAAGGCCTGTATACTAGGCGGTATGAAAGTTAAACGGGTTGATCGTGTACCCGAATCCAAATAATATATATAATTATATATGAAGGAAATATGAGTGTTTGGTGTACACTTTTTTATACTCATTTTATTTTTATAACTACATTTATACATTACTATTTTATTGCTATAACTATTTTCACACGCCTAAAATTCCCACTATTTTCTATTATCCTTTTTTTTATCAAAAAAACATGAAAAGACAATTAGACACGAAGTGCCTGTTTTTTCCTATAATGCCATAATGGAACTCGGCCAACCTTACTATTCGACTTATATTGAAAATCACAACTACTTTAATTAATTGTTTTTTAATATGTCACCTAGTTACTTAGTTTGTTCATTTTATTCTATCAAAATAATGTACTTCATAATATTTTTATTTCAAATAAGATGTGATAATTCGAAAATGTCATGTAAACATTTAGTTTTTTTTGTTACTAATGTAAACATTTAGTTCGAGACTACTTTATAGAATTAATATTGTGATTATATATGAGTTTATATTAAGTAGAATAATTAAGAAACTCAATGTGGTACTTAAGTTGCAATGATTGGAATTTTGTTAAGAATTGAATTACAAAAAAGCCTACGTATAAAGTGTATAAAGCAACAGTATATCAAATACTTACAAGTATAAGCTCACTTTTACATTAGTAAATTGAAACTTAACTCAATTTTTTTTAAACAATATCTCGAATATCAACATTATAAATGAAAAAATATATATAATTGAGATGGAAAATTCTATTAGAAGTAACTAGAAAGATTTTTAACAAAAAATAATCATTAGCATTTAACAAAATCAATAAATATTTTACACCTATAACATAGTACAAAAAGCATAAAAATATATAAACATATAGGGACATAAATAATAATTCAATTTATAAATTAAGGAAATTGGTTTAGCTATATGCAAACATATAAATGTTGGTTGACATAGTTATAACTAATATGTTTAAATTTTAATTATGTACTTACTTGTTTTGGATATTGTCTGACAATAATATGATTTTATTAAAAGTTAATTTACATTAAAATATTTGAATCTAATTTGAATGTATTATAAGTATAAAATTACTTTTATATTATTATTTGATGGTGTGCTGTTAGGTTAAATTTATTAAGTAACATCATTAGATGAATGTAAAAATATTTTTACATTAACACTGAATTAAATTCAAATAATAAATAATTATATGAATAGAACATCATCTATTTCTCCCGTTAAAAAAAAAAAAAAAAGAACATCTATTTCTAATCCTATGATATCACCATTGTACTCTTATTTTTTGGACAAAATATCACCATATTGTTTCTGTTCTCGACGATTCCGAACCACACTGTCTTTCTTTTAATAGATTTTGCCTTTTAAGTTATAGATGTAGGCCACTGTTTGTGCTTCTTCTATTGATAGTGATAATTTTAGTTTGACTAGCAAAATCCTTGTCGTTATATGAATTGAAGAAGCACTTCAGGCCAACATTGAAGCTCCTCTTTCTCTGGTCACGAATGAAGCAAATAATAGGCGGAATGAGCCCTTGTTGATATTTTTAGACCCTGAAAAGTGATTCCAGCATCAAGAGATTGCAGCTACGCCTAGCTTAGCTTCACTGTAAGAGAATATCATATCCAGCTACCAATACTTATTATCAAGAATAGATACGGCTTTTCTTTTTGCACATTAGTGACTGCCATAACATGTTTGGTCAATCAATAATCATCAACAAAGTGAACTATTCTGTGTTTTTTTACCAGACAATTTTCATATATACTTTTATCTCTTTCTTTCTTCAAGGATATGCTGCATTATGTATCATTTTTTTTCCTCATTTTTTTTTTATCACAATTTAGTTTTATATAGTCTATGACGTAAAATTATGGTTTTTAAACGAGAATTATGTTTAGTTATTGGTTTCAAGGTAGAATCTTAATAGGTAATTGCATTAAATATTTTTTTTTAAAATATTACCCATAATAATTTTATCTAAAGTGAAAATATGTAATTATATACTTAGAGTTCAAACTCCAAATTATATGTGAGAATAATTCACATGATGATATTTTTAAGAGTAATTTTACTTTTAAAGTTAAAGGCTTATTTATATTTATTATTGCCTATAAAAATATTATATTAATTATTGTACGTGAATATATTATTATATTTTTTTTATAGAAGTGACAAGTATATTGTATATGAGAGATAATTATGTTCCAAACGGATAGAGTATTAGGGATAAAAAAACTTTTTATGTAAAAATTTAATGTAATTATTATGGATCATTAGTTAAACAGAAATAATTTTGCATCATTGATCCACAAACTCCATAATTATTATGTTACTTTAGTATAAATGTATAATATATTATTAATATTGTACTTTATTATATAATAATAAATAAATTTGAAAAATATATTTAATTAGGACGGCCAAATTACAAATTTATAATTAAAGAACGGTTGAAGTCATGTTTTCATTGGGTTTTTTTTCCAAAAAAAAAACATATATATTACATAAAAGATAATAGATAATACATGGGTACTAGTGGTACCAAGATCAAATACTACACTGCAAACCCCATCTACCCAGCTCATATATATGTTTTCATTGGTTTAACTACTCCTATTTTGTTTCTAAAAAAAAAACTACTCCAATTTTGTACGAAAATAAAACAAACGAACTACTCCAATTTGAAAAACATTATATATTTGACTGAAATCTAATTAAAACCCAGGTTGGTTCGTCTCAAAGCATAGCCCTAATTTATTCCCTATGGCCTACACTATCTAATTGATTCCTCAACTAGATCTTAAAGTGCTTTGTAAATTAAAATATCATAATTTATAGCATTATTAAATCGTTGGTATTCCTTGGACCAAAAGATATTACTAGTAGTATTGTAGTAATAAACTTTATTAGTTAAAAAAATATTAAAAATTACTACTATTATAATATTGGAAGTGTATCAATATTTTTTTAATAGTAATTTTACACTTTTAATTTCTTAACCATAAATTCTTTTTAGAATTAATAGCATCATTGTTGTCTAATATTTTCCAAAACTCCACTCATCATACTTGGAATGTGATCTATAATCATGTGAATTCATTCATAAGATTTTCACTTTCAATTTTAAAATAAAGGAGTGTTTTTCAGTATGATAAATGATGAGGACAATTGTTTATTTATTGAACCTTCTAAGGAGGAAAATATTAAAAAGGTTGTGTGTGATTGTGATGGGAACAAAAGTTCTATATTGAATGGTTTTAATTTCAACTTCATCAAGTCTTGTTGGGATGTTGTTGAAATTGATATCATTAAGGTCATTCATGAGTTTCATGCTAACGGGAGGTTTTCTAGGAGAACAAATGCATCATTTTTCACTATTATTCCAAAGAAGGATGACCCTCTTGCATTGGAGATTTAGGACCCATTTCTCTCATTGGGTGTATTTATAAAATCATAGTCAAAGTAGTTGGCCTTTAGACTAAAGGAAGTGTTAGGGAAGGTGGTGGGCGGTAGACTATCAACATTCTTGGGGGAAGAAATATTTTAGATGGGGCCTTGATAATGAGGTTGTACATGAGGCTTCGAGTAAGAAGAAACCTTGTCTTATTTTTAAAGCTGATTTCAAAAAAGTTTATGATACGGTAAAATGGGAATTTTCGGCCTACATGCTCAAAGTTGGCCTTTTATAGAAAATTGATTGAGTGGAATTGGTATTGTTTGCGATCACTGTAACATCCCTAATTTTTTATTTATTGGCAACATTCACACTACAACACTTCACGCGATGGTACTTTACTCAATATCCTTGATGGTCAAAACCTTCAATAGGTAGTCCTTCTTTAGACCTCAAAAATCAGCTCTACCCACTTCTAGGATCAATGACTGACCTTATAAATTAATACAAATTTTTTTAACATGTTTTATCCTCACTAACACAATTTCAGGGAAACTTCTTAAGAGGTCACTTGTACCATAACTGCTTCAAGTCAAACACGCTTAACTATGAAGTTCTTAAGTGATGAACTACCGAAAAATAGATGCATCTTGTTGGTATAGGTAGTACCAATTAATTCCTTTGAGTCATCCTCAACTGCACAGTCTCATACCTGTATAGTCTCTATATCTCTCTCATTTTGGTGTGATTCGATCAGGGTGTTACATGCCCACCACTTCCGTCTGATTCGTTCTCGAACCACACCATACTAGGAGAGAGATTTGTTTTGACACCATTTGTAACATCCTTGATTTTTTTACTTCTTGACCGATCTCACATTATGAAACTTCACATGATGACACTTCACTCAACATTCTTGTTGGTTAGAACCCTCCATCGGTCAAAATCCTCCGTAGGTAACCCTTTCCACGACCTCAAAAATCAGTTTTGTCTGCTTCCAAGATCAATGATTGACCCCACAAACCAATACAAGACTTTTCAGTTTGTTTTGTCTTTATTCACATACATTTCGGGAAACTTCCTAGAAGGTCACTCATCTCATAACTACTCCAAGTCAAACGCGCTTAACTATGGAGTTCTTAAGTGATGGACTTTCGAAAAGTAGATGCATCTTGTTGGTATAGGAAGTATCAATTAATTCCTTTAAGTCATTCTCAACTACAAAGTCTTATACTTATACAGCCTCTGGATCCCTCTCATTTTAATGTGATTCAATCAGAGTGTTACAATCATGTACTACCTTTCTCCTTGTTAATGGTAGCCCCACAAAGGAGTTCTTGGCACAAAGAGGGCTTAGACAAAGGGATCCTATGACGCCATTCCTTTTTTTGGTTGAGAGAGGGGAGAGGGGGAGGGTTGAGCGAATTTGTGAAAGTAGGGAAAGCAAAAGGACTCACTTCCGGAATTGGTGTTGGTAATGGTAGTTTGAAGGTTACACTTCTTCAATTTGTTGATGACACACTTTTCTTTTTGAAGGATTCATATAGGGATTGCATTACATTGAAGCTAATCCTTAGATGCTTCAAAATGGCTTCCGGTTTGAAAGTGAACTTTTTCAAAAGCAACTTGGCAGGGATTCATGTGAGGGATGCAGATGTTGCTAGGTAGGAAAGGTTCTTAAATTGTGCAACTATATCAATTCCTTTTGTCTACTTGGGATTGCCTATTGGAGCGAATGCCCGAAAGACTAGCACTTGGCAATCGGTGATTGACAAGATGTGAAGGAAGTTGTCCTCATGAAGAAGACGACACCTATCTTTTAGAGGGCGCATTTGTTTGGTGAAAGTGATACTCTCTTCTTTATAACTTTATTATTTATCTTTTCTCATAGCTCCAAAATGTGTTATTAGTATCTTGAATAGGCGTCAAAGGAATTTTCTTTGGGGGGCTAAAGGAGAGGAGCAAAAAGTTTATTGGGTGAGGTGGGATGTAGTATGCCAATCCAAAGAAAAAGGAGGATTCGGGATTAGGAATCTAGAAATCTTTAATAAGGTCTTAGTGGGCAAATGGTTTTGGAGGTTGTTTAGTGAAAATTTGGAGAGATGCACTTATACAAAAATACGAAATTAGGGATTTAGATAGGCTTGTTGAACGATCTTTGAACATAAGAGGATCTCAACGTTGGAATGATCTTGTGAAGCTTTGTGAATTTAGGGTACTGGGGTGGTTGGTTCCAAAAAGATGTTAAAAGAAGAGCAGGGGACGCTAACGAGGTGAGGTTTTGGGAATCAAAGATAGGTAGGAATGTACACCTTTGTTCAAAATTCAACAGGTTGTATCTAAATTCTTAACAAAAGTTGCTCAAGATTGCACAAGTTGGCCAATGGTGTAATGATACATGGACTTGGACTTTGGCTTGGCGTCGGTCTTGGTTCGTTTGGGAACAACATATGGTACAACAGTTGTGGAACTTGATTGGTGGTCTGGGGCCGAAAGTTAATGTTGGAGAAAAAAATCGTTGTTAAAGAGGTGTATGAGGCTATGATCAATTCGTATGACCCAGACAAGGAGGAGTTCTACAACATCTTGTGGAAGCTACCTGTGCCATCTGAGACCAAGGGCCTTGTGTGGAGGCTTGCTCATGATCGACTTCAAACCAAAGATAATTTACATAAGAGACTAATTCTTCCACCGGGTTTCCAGGTTCAATGTGTCATGAGAATGTTGAACACCTTTTCCTTAGATGTAAACTTGCATTTGAGGTGTGGACTAGGTGCTATGTATGGATCGGGGACATCAGGGTGCTGCCAGCAAATTATCTAATGCACTTTTGGCAACATCTAGGAGGAATTGATGGCAACAAAGCAAAATTGGTTTGGGGAGCGGTGTGGATATCGATCGTTTGGTCTATTTGGAAGCTAAGGAATGATATAATCTTTAATAACGCCGCTTGTAATCTTCAAAGTCTGATAGATGAGTCAAGGTACAGGGCTTGGTTGTGGTGTAAAACGTATGTTAAAGACTTCAATTTTACCTTGTACGTGTGGTGCATGGACCCTGTGAATTGCATAAGCTAGCTTTAATGAAAGGATAAGTAGATGGGTTATCTTGTTTCTTAAAGTTTGTAGACAATTAATGTGGGATGTGTGCCGGGACATTGCAGGGCTGATAATGTGTATTTATGATAGAAGAAATAGTGTTTGTCGGGCTGGAAATTAAAATACCTTGCACTAGCTGTGAGGAATTTTTTGTATTTCCTGTGTGGTTGGACACTTCTTGTGCCAATCACTCTTATATATTATTATATTTTTTTTACCTTTTAAGAAAACAAAGGAACGCTCCAATATTTTTAAATGAAATTCAGTTCCATGGAGAATACCAATATCCTCAAAGGAATTACTCCAATGACGCTAAATATTAGTAGTAGTAGTAGTTTTCCTTTTCCATGTGACGCTAAATATTTTATATGCAACCCAAAGCTGAAACATTTTAGTTTAGGCATTTCAAAATTTCCCCCACTACATATTTGACTATGTTAAGGGAACAACACATGTTTGACATCTCTTGCACCACAGGTGACTTATTTGCTGCATGGTATAGATACAAATTGTACATCCAATGAAATCGTGCCACATGGCCAAGTGTATAAAAGAGACAAAATTAGTAACAGTGGTATATAATTAGAGCTTAACAAATTGAATTTTTAATGCAAAAGAGAAGGATTAGAGATTTGACATGCGTGAAAGACAGAATGTTTAGTGTAGGGGATTGTAGGTCCATTTTCACTAAACCTGGTATTATAGAAATGATTAGCAAGTAGGGTGATTAGCAAACATGTATTATAAATTGAAACAAAAATAAAATGATCCTATAATGAGATATTTTTCCTTTTTGATGCGTTGGAATCTCTTATGTCACCCAAAACATGGCCAAGAAAAAATCCATAGGGGCTGCTGGGGATGCTTTCATGGTGTGCCCCCCTTGGTTGCTAATATATACCTTTGAAAAATGCCAAACAAAGAGAGCGTGAAAACACAAACATTTGGTCAAACATGTTTCATTCTGTGTTCACCTCTCTCTAGCAATGTTGTGCTCTAATTCTTTGGGGGTGGTTTGGTTTATTTTTTGAAAAAGAGACATGCACACTTATGGTTTAACCCTTTTTTATCTTAGCAATAATTGTGATTTGCAACCCTTTCAACTTTTCTTTGTCACTAATTAGTCATATTCATATTACACTCCATCATGATTAAGATCATGGGGCCCCACTCAAACATTTCGTTAGGGTTTGCCTCTTTATCATCACCTTTGTACTGTATTTCTCTTGGCTTGTAAGTTAAAAATTAATAATATAATTAAACTGACGCTGTTAATCCCATCTTAGCTTCAAGTTAGCCAATTAGCCGTATGCACTTATTTAAATAGGATAACAATGTTTATTTTTACATCATTTTTTTTTTCTATTGTATCGTTTTAATTTTAAGTAATGCATAGAAAAACATGTCTCATACATATTTACTTTCTTTTTCTCCAGCATAGATCGATGTAAGTAAATGTGTAAAAAAACTAATGCATACAAATTATATTCATTAAATATCAATATACAGGAGTACAGTATTTTTTTAGGAACTTAATAGTCCCTTGAAAATGCATTAAGTTGTCCAATTAATATGTGTATTTGTATTTGTTCACACATGTTTACAGAAATATATAATTAAATGATTTCAATATGAAGGTAACAATTACTACTTTATAATAAAAATTTATTTTACATGTTTCTAAAATGCATAATCAAATCATTTGCCATATTAAAACAGTTAGCACAAAAAAGACAATCTAACTAAAACGCAGTATTTGTAAAATAGTTGAGTATGATTTTTCGCAATAAACTTTTGTTCATTTCATGCCAAGAAGAACCTTTCCATTTAATGAAAACGCTACCTCTCGTTATTTTATGAAATAACAAATTTTAATTACAAAAGTATCTAAAGAAATCTTCATTTGATAAAAGATAAAAGCAAAATTATGAAGATAAACTATCCAAACTTAGAATAGTAGATACGTGAAATCTCAGGTGATTAGAGTATGTTTGACAGGATTTTTATTTGGTTTCTCCTCTCCTTAAAAGTAAAAGTGTTGGATTAAACATTTAAAAAAAAAAAAAAAAAACTGTCCAACTTGGACTACCGCATTTAGGTTACATCTCTTAGAAGATAGACACACATGAAAGAAACTATTGCATGAACTGCACAGATTTTGATGAAGAATGGAAACATGAAGACTTTTATGCTTGCTATTCGAAACCTGATTGTTGCTGCTGGAAGAAAGGAACCCACGGTGGTGGATATGTATTGGCTTACGGCACTTTTATATTTATATTGAGGATAGAAGAATTTATTATATGGTGGAATTAATGTAACATGGTTATTATCTATTATCCGTTTTCATATGAGAATGAAAAATAGTAGATAACCAATATAGATGGTTGAAATCATTTTGTATATGAGTTTTAGGTGTTTCTCATGAGTATTTAATATATTTATTTTGTCTATCTAATTAAAAAAAAAAAAAAGAAGAAGAAGAAAGAAACTATTGTTTACATATCACCACCTTTAGCCATTTAACTATAGATTCTTTAAATATTAAACGTTCTTTATATTTTTCAAATATCTCCTTAAACTTTGAGAGAAATGTTTTTGATCTTTTTATTTTAAAATACTCGTTGCAATTACTTTGTTATCCCTATTAATTTTGATCTTTTTTTAATGTTAAATTACAATTTTTGTTCTTCTAGTTTTGACACACTTAAGTTTTGTTTATTAACCATTAATTGTGATTAATAGCTAAAATGAGTCATCTTTAACCTAAATCTTTCTAGCCCTTCTTCACCAACACAGTAGCGCTGCAATACCCCCATCTACCCTTCTTCATCTTCTTCGACACCACAAACGTAGAACCCCATCCACCATTGCCACCGTGCCCCTTCTGAACCCATCCACTAGATCCACCATCAGACCACAGCGCAACCAATGTCACACCACCACCAACTCCGACGTCACCATAACAGCACCATACCACCCCCAACCACCACAAACACCATTAATGTTGACGACCATAACCAGCAAGGGCGTCGACGTCGGCCAGCTCTTGTGTGACCTTCCCGTCGCACTATGACGCACTGACGCGGATCTCGTAGGGAAGCTCAGTTCCACCGCTCCTGAAGGTGCGGTCGGCGACGTTGAGGGGGCCGGGGGGCATCGAGGAAGGCCAGAAGTGCTGGCTATTCTTGCTACTGCGACGGAGCTGGGGGCTTCTTAAAGGAAGAAGGGTTGAGGAATGCGGAAAGCTGTTTGGGTGTTTTGTTTAATATTTTTTCAAAATTAATTTAACATTAACTTAATAAACCTATTTATCATAATTATTCATTAATATCTAAAAGATAAGTGTCACGTATCACATGTCACAAATTATTTGGTCAATGTTAACGGTTTAACAGTCAACTAAAATTCATCAACAAAATAACTAACATCGTCACTTTAAAAAAATAAGAGATCGAGATTGCTAATTAAAAATCAGAAGGATAGAAATTATAAATTTATGAAAACAAGAGAATCAAAATTATAATTTAATTTTTTTTAATTATACAACATTAGTCCTCAAATGAAATTTATGAGATTGAAGAAAAATTTAAATCATTTAGGGTGATTACGAGTTTAGTGTTCAAATGTAATTTTTGATATACAATACGTTTGATAAAAATAGAGCTAAAGTATTTTTAATTTAATTTTAAATCACTTATTACTTTTATTTTCAAAACCAAAAAAAATTATAATTTTGATTTAGATTTAAAAAAAAAATACAATCTCCTTATATTTAATTATGAGTTTTCTCATTATCATCATTGATACTATTATCATCTTTATTAACATTATTATTATTAATATTATCATCATTATCATAATTATTAATATCAACACAATCATTATTAATATTATTATCACCGATATTCCTTACTAACATTATCATCATATATATTATTATATACCACTGAGATTGTTATTATCAACAATTGAGATAAACAATATTTTGGTTGATGTGTTCATTACCAAAAAATACACTATTTTAATAGGTAAGGAAAGTTTTCAATTGAGTTTATCTTGAAATAAAAAAATGAGAGATAAAGAGAGAATTAATATTAATCAAATTTTAGAAATTGGTTTAAAAATTTGTTGGCATCTCCAAGCAAGGCCAATATGGAAGGCTCTAGGTGTGTCACGACTGAGTCGTTGGTGAGTGGTCTGACGCTGGAGTCCCACTCGGCCACTCCGTAAGTAAAGGGGTCACGTCAAAAAGGAAATCTTAGACTCAGAGTGTGAGAAAATTCAATTCAGAAGGACCCGCAAATCTTAGCTACAAGAATGACCTGTCCCATTTTCTTGATATCTTTCACTCACCCCTCTCTTTCTTAACCATCAAAATAAGTGTGAAAATGAAAGGCTACCTAGATCTACATCATTATTCACCCCACCCCTTCATCTCTTCCTCAATATCACAAACATTGGTTCAAAATGTACAACAGCATAATTCTAAGATTTTTATTCCAAGAATATTTTCACTTAATACGTCTTCTCACTTCTCATTCGATTTGTGGTATCAAACATAAAAATAAAAGTTCAACATAATTTTAGTGTAATTTGTGTTTTTTTATATCATTTTATCAACATAATGAAAATAAAAAAACGAGTCAAGGTTTCACCAGTCATGATATCAAGAATTATTTTACACGGTATTTAAAATTATTTTACGACTTTTAAGATTCTAAAAATTAGTTTGTTATAAAGAAAAATATTAAGTTTATACTTTATAGCCCTTTTAGTAATTTTAAATATAAATGTTATATTTTTAAAAATACGTATTTATATTTTAAATAATATTTTATTATACAAATTCACTATTAACATATTATATTCAAATACAAATTAATTATTTTCATGTCAACCTTTGTAACATTAGTTTTTTTTAATAATTTATTTAGAAATGTATACCAAACGGAACCTTTTGTTTAAATTACAAAAATTGATCTTATTTTCATAGATATTTTAAAATAAAATATACCACAATGATTGATTTAAACACAAATTTTAATTACATGTAACAGTTAAAAGTTAATTCTATCAAACTTTAAAATAAACATGTACAGTGAAAATTATTTTGCTATTAAATCTAGCAGAAACTTGCAGCAAAAGAGCAATACATTTTTATTTGTTAAAAGGGAAAAAGTAATTATTCCTACCGTTCTAGTTTTATTATTTGATTGAGTGTTTAAAGTTAAGCAAACTTTCGTCAAAATGGAACTAGAAAGCATAATGCTATATACACTTTACCTGAACTTCTATTTTATCATAATTCTATTCGTACTATTATGCATGTGTTAGTGATTCGGTCAGAAGTTTAGAACATCCTATTCGTGGTTAGTGGTACTCTTTAATTAAACTCCTCATTATATTAAACAAGATTTTTTTTAACAGCGTTATATTAAACAGGATTGATGTGAGTCTTTCCATAGCTCAAGTATATTGATCAAAAGGTATATATCTAATTAAAGCAAGAAACGAAATTATAAATTCATATTATTAATGAGATTAGATATTTGATTTCATATATTGTAATTAATTATCAATTTTGATTTACAAAACATTAAATATATTTTCATTTTTTTATAATATACTTCATTCATTTTAAAATAAGTGTCATCCTAAATATTTTTACACAGACGAAGAAAATATGATAAATAAATGAAAGGAAGTAATAATTTTATAAAACTTTAATCTTGATCCACTCGACCCACTATTTCGTTCCTAATTTTGTTGGCCCGCCTAATAAGGGCCCCCAAAAGCCTTCAACCCATGTAATAAGGGATTTGGATCATGCTTAAGAAGTTGCTCACAAGTTGTAATTATTTTAATTTGAAAATGTTTTTTTTTCTCAACCATCCACAAAAATATTTTTAATTCGACCTCAATCACAATATCTTGAAATTACCCTCAACCAAAATAATCTCAATTCAACATTGACTAGAGTACATATTCTTGACTCGATCTCAACAAAATTAATTTTAACTCAACTTTAATTTAATCATAATATTTTTGTTTGTTTCTCAAATAAGACATTTTCACCTTAATTATGACCCCCAACCAATGGATCTTTAGTTCAACCTCAATCAAAGCACTTTGGCTCAACCTCAACCAATGTGTCTTTAGCCCAACCTCGTCCAAGGCAATGTGTGGCCGGATGGTTGTAGCAAAATGGTTCTTATTTATGAGAGCCCTAATTTAAGTTTCCTTCCTATAATCATGAACTTATTGTATCTAGTTTTCTTTTGGTGTTTAGTATTTGGTTTCGATTAAAAAAAACCATTTAGCTAAATATTTGGCTCTAGATTTAAACTTGTGTACTTAGCATTGAATATGTGTATTTAGATTTGTGTTTGGCCTAAAAAGAAAGGGATAGGAAAAGAAAGAGGAGGCAAGTAGAAGTGGGAAGGAAAGGGAAAAAGGGAGGAAGAGGTTATTGGAAAGTGAAAGTGAAAGGGAAAAAGAAAAAATCAGGGATTAAAATAAAATCTGGAACATTTACTGAAACTATAACTTAAACTGTGTAAAATGTTGTGTCATGAGTTTGTGGTCACATGGTATGCAAAGATTGTTAAGTTTATTAATTTTGACAAGTATATCGACCATACAAGTAATATATGAACAAGTACATGTACATATATAGTTCTCACAGACGGTTGCAATGTCTTATTCTCAAAACATATAGATGTCCCCTATATTGAGCGTTGAGTTCAACTTATATAGCATCCTAATAAATTTCAACTCAATGTTACCAACACCTACTGCAACATATTAGAATTTTCTCAGAAGTACTCTATGTTGGGATCAATGTTACCAACACCTACTGCAACATATTAGAAATTTGTCAAAAGTACTCTATGTTGGGAACAATGTTTTAAGCATTAGCCCCAAAGTATCAAATTTGATTGATTATCTAACCTTAAAATAATTGTAACGCTAGCTAGTTCCTACATATCACAAACCCTAGGTTAGTTGACCTTACACACTTGGGTTGGCTCAAGCATAAGGCGATCGACAAAAAAAAAAGAGTTATTTAGTATTAACATTTATACAAAATTTATAATTTTACAATTAGATGGTCTAGTGTAATGGTAAGTTGGTAATTAAGGTTTGTTTTTCCTTAGTGAATTTTAAGACCTCTACTTTTTTTTGGCCTTCAAAATTAATTAGTCATAAAATTCAATTTAATTAATAGGCTGTTTATTAATATATCGATCCTCACCAAACTACTCCATAAATTATTGTTATTAGTGTTTTTGTCAAAAAAAAAATATTATTGTTAGTTTTAAAAAAACGCCACCTTAAATTTTTTTAAGCCTGAAAATATATTAGGTCGGCCTTAGCTTGTTACACCATTATTTAGCACACTTATAAATGGGACTTTAAGCCAATAAATATTCATATAACAATATAGATAATGATATGAATGTCTAAACAAAACATTCATATTATCTATTTAACCTGCTTTATAAAAATAAATCCACCAATCAAGGACGGATTCAAATTGAGCTTTGTGAGGATAGCTACACCGACAAGTTTTTTTTACTGTTTTTTTTTTTTAAATAATGTATATGTATAATTACAAACTACTATTTCTATCATTTAAAATGTAATGAAAAACAATGCATAATATAATTTTTTTATATTTTATTCTGTGTAACTGAGAGGTATTTTAGACTACCGGTTGACACTCAGATCCCATAAAATTCATTTATTTTGGGTAAAGTAATACTTGTAATTGTGAGCTTTTTGTTCAAGTTATAAATCCAACTCTAAACCTTAGTTAATTAAGAAACCAAAATGCCAAACTCCTTATACCAATAATTTTAGTTTTTCTCATTCATTTCAGGAGTGTTCTCAATGATCTTTCCACGAAGACTGATCGAACATTTGATTGTAAAACAGAACTGTCAAGGACTTCTGCAGTAAATGTGTTTTTGCAAAATATCTACATATTTTTGCCACTAATGATGCATCAGACAAAAGCTTAATTTGGCTTTTAACATAAGGATCGTGTCGCTCTGTTGCTTTGCGTAGTTAAAAGTGAAACTTAATTAAAAGCATCTCTAGCTTATCTTTCTATGTGTGAGTAAAAGTCCCTACAAAAATGTGACCATTAGCTAAACCCTATCATACTTGCATAGTTGCATAGCAGGGATATGCAAATGGACGTTGAGGTTATTCCACTTAATAATGATTGGCTTCTCATACTATTGCTATTGAATATTATATGGAGTTCGCATCAACTTCATCGGTATAAAACCCAAAAATAAATAAATTACAAAGACTATAAATAATTAACATTTTTTACTAAAAGTTTTAGTCACTAAAGACAGTGTCGAATTTTAAAAATTTTAAGATGTAGAAGTAATATTTGTAGATAAAAATATCTGAAATATTATAAACTGATCAAAAGGATGTATAATAATTTTAAAATCTTGTAGGGATAGATGGCTGCCCAAAAAGGCACAGCGTAGATTCGTCCCTGCTGAGGGCATGCTGAAGCTAATTAAGGTCTTGGGTTCATTATTCAATTTTTGTTACTGTAACCTTATTAATTAATCTTATACTATTAATAAGCATATGATATCCAATAAAGTTTAATCCGGTTGTCAAAAAACGAATTTATATATCAAAAGGATGTTATAATATAAGTTCAATTTTCGCTCTCAATACGAGAATTTTATTGGTGACTAATTTATAAGTATGTAATTTTTTGTTGAACCTTAAAGTCTGTTTTGATCTAATAAACTACTGAGCTATAATTCATTCTAGATATTTGATGTGTTTCTAGTTGAATGATCTCAGTTTCCTACAATAATTTCATTACATATCTTATACCTAAAATCATTCTTTTTCTACCCAAATTCATCTAAACTTTTTTTTTCCTAAAAAAAGAAACAGCATGGTATGTTTAAATAATATAAGCACAAAATGACACGTAGAAAGAGATAAAAAGTAGGGTGTTGGAAAGAAACCAATTGCGTATCTCCAACTTTGTGGAAGCAGATGTCAGAATCGACTTTGAGGAATTTACATGGATGGCACGAAGAAACTGTAGAGTGTTCTGGGTGGGAGCAATAAAACGCAGGGTATGCGTGTGTCGTTTTCCTCTGAGAGCGACCAATAGAAAAAGTGCCGTCAAGTCCCATCAAGGAACTCTTTTCTCTTATGGGACCTACCTTTTTCTTTTCTTTTCCTCGCCCATTGGATGCCATTCATCCTTCGTTTTCGTACACTGCACACTCGTTTTCTGTCCGTAGGATCAACGTCTTTGCGTCACTGCGTTTATCTTCCTACTTCAATTTCAAAAAATATATCATTTTGGCTTAATTTTATTTTCTCTCAAAAGATATTTGTTTATATTTCAAATCTTATACAAATTCATTTCATCTCTGGTTGATTAGAATATATGTTTTTATAGTCATTAATTATTAACTACTATCACTTTTGTTTTATTACATGATGATGCATTACGGAATTAAGTTAGGTCACGTCTGATAATTCATGTATTATATCACATTCAATGGAATTTATGTGAAGACTGAAATTAAAAAAATAATAATAAAATTAATAACGAAATGAATATATATATATATATGAGGATTTAGAAAATTAAAAAATTTAAGATAAAGAAGTATTTAAATTAATTATATACACGTTGCTCTTTGTTTTAAAATGTAAAATAAAATAATTTGAGCATGGAAGTATTTGGTTTAATTTATTTAAAAAATATATTTTTTATCAAATTTTTAGAATAATTAAGAAAAAAACAAATATTTTAATTCAATTAACATATATTTCATTATATATTGATAAGTCACAATAATCTCATGTTATATTAGATTCTTTCAAAAATAGATCAAGTTTCAACTTTTATAAAAACATATTTGATTAAAAATATCGGATTTTAGGTTATTTAAAAAATCTTTTAATGTCTAATAGATCAGCATATTTAAGTAAATATAAATTATAATAATTTTTTTAGTATTACTATAATATTAAAATTATGATAAAGTATCAAAATCTTACATTTATTTACCTTTTAAAAATATTTCAAATGTTGACTACAATAAAAGTCAAACATAAGCGTGTGATAAATTTATGTTTTACTTAAAGAGTTTACAAAATAGGTTTTATATAAAATTATTTTAAAGGTAATAAACTTATATGATATTGATGTGTTAGACTTAACTTTTATAAAACTTAATTCACTTATTTTCACCTTTATCTAATGCATTGAGTAACAATGACTTTGATTTTTGTATAGATTATAATTTGGTTCACATAAAAATTTTCTCAGTAATTTATGAGTTTGTTGTCCAATATAAAGAGAAGTTAGATATATATAAAAACCTTAATGGGATAAGTTAGAGTTTTAAATAGCATGGATTATACCTAAAGCATAAAACCTACGACACCTAACAAGCCATGTTGAATCATACCTTGAATTTTTTAAATTGACTAAACTATTTAACGATAGTCTTATTCGACCTAGCATATTCTCACTCCTAGTTATAATAAGCTAAAATTTCATTCAATATGGATTTATGAAGATAATACATTTAAAAAAACAACTAATAAGATAATATTTTTTAATCACATGTTATATTTTAACTTTTTTAAAAAAGAAAGGCATAAAATTAAAATATAATTTTAAACTGTTTATCAAAATAAAATAAAATAAAATAAAAAATTTATTACATGAGTATATGTTTTTAATTTTTTTAATTCTTTTTAGTCGTGGATCCTGTCTTATTGCACCTTGAAACAAGACTAGGGTCGACCCTATTATTAATTATAACCCATATAATATACAAATATATTAAATAAAAAATTTAAACTAAGAAACTTAAGAACTAAATAAATTATATTTTTAATAAATTGTGTCATTTTAACTTTATTTTTAATTTTTATATTGTCAATAATTATAAGAAATACTTGTGAAAATAAAATCTTGGTTACACGGGCAGAGAGAGATTATATAAGTGTTGATTACACTAAGTCATCAATTATTATGCCGTCAATAATTTCATATAGAAAAAGGCATTTATTGATCTGTATATATTCTCAAAGTATGTCTTAGATAAAGATGCTTAACTCAATTAGTTAAATAATATATATAAATTATTATAAACATCGAGTACCTTAGTTTAATTTCTAAGATAAGAAAATGTCTTAACATTAATTTTGATGTACATAATTGAGATATTAATCCACAAAAACTAATCTATTAAATAATTAATAATAATCCAAATGAGGAGTCTCTATGATTATATTAAATAATTGATATTAATAAACTAAAATTTAATCTAATAACTATATAATAATCCACCAAATTTTAGCAAATCCTACCTAAATTCAACAAAGATTAGCTCGTGTCCAATATATTGTGTATACTAGAGAGTAGAGATTGTAAAACACTTACATAGATTTTTTTGTTGGTTGGGTAATTTTCAGAATTCCAAAAATAGACCCAATACAATTATTTGTTATTAAACTAGTTAATTTATTTGATTTTTCGTTTTAATTAGATTGTTTGAATTTTGAACCCTCGGTGATTTAATTTAAGAATAAGTGGAATGAAATAAAATATATACTTGAGAAATCACCTTAATATGGTTACATACATACGAGACTTCAAAATTTAGAAATCGATCACATGGGTTAGTTCCATGCCACATTAGGCATAAGCCTAATAGGCTTTCAAGTCCACATCTAATTAAAGATATTTTGGTTTTGTAGGTAAGGTTTAGCTAGTTATTAATTAATTGGAGACAAATCTGGAGAAAAAAATAATTTAATAGTTTGGTAAGAGCTAGGTTATTGTTGAAGTGAAATTCTTGTGTTATTAAATGGGTTTGATAAAACTTTCATTGGTTATTTTTTATTCTGTATGGGTTAGAATTAGTCTTTAACTTCATCAATACTTAGCTCAATAGCTGGATTTGTATGCGGATTCATGAGTTGATCCATTTAATCCATAGTTCAAGTGGATCTTCCACTTTATATGATTAATTAATTTGTTTAGCCTACAAGTTAAATAAGTTGGATTTGTGAATTTGTTGTTATTTAATATGCGTGTGTATATATAATCTTAAAGTTCGTGAATCAACTTGTTTAGCTTGTTTTATTTATTTACAACTATAATTTTTCAAAATTTAAGATTTTTTAACCATTGTTTTTTAAAAATACTCTTACTCAGGAATCAGGATAATTTGCGAACTAGCTCGCAGGCCAATACATGATACGAACCAACCGTAATAGAGGTTCGCTTAATTTGCAGACTAACCCTGACTTGTTTTTTTTTTCATACCTATATAAACTGGTCATATTCGAACTAAATTGACCTATGTATCAAGCTTTAATACCATACAAACTCATATTCAAATCTTTTATTTTTTGATAGAGGAAATGCAAAAATTTCCATGTCTTCCAAATAGTGTATCTTTTATTTCCGAAAGACTTAGCTAGATATGAAGTCGTCAAAATGAACCATAATGATATTTTAATTCAATCCAACTCGCTGGTAGATATTCATATTGGGTTGTAAAAAGTTAATTGGTTTATGACTCTATAATTATGTCGCTTTAGCCAATTAACTCATTAATGAACGACGATAGAATTGGGTTTAACTTATTTTTTTAACGTAATTATTAAATTAAATATGAAAATAAATATCAGTAAATCAATACTAACGTGCTGATTACAGTGAGTACTTGATAAATTGTTATTATTGTTCATTTGTGTTGTTATGCTGTTCTGATATTATTATTTTATATAAAAATACATTTTTAATTCCTTAATTCCTATGGTATTTTTTTAATGTTTTTCACTATTTATAAAATGACTAATTATCTTGTTTAACCTACCAATATGGGAGGATTGAGCTAGATTATCAATTTAACTTAGCATTGTAGTGAATTAACTTATTTTGTGTTCAACATGGACTTAGAACATTTGACTTAACATTGGTGAAGTCAAACATAAGTTTGTCAACCAATCAAAAATTTGTTTTTTTTTTACCATTGGATTTGTCTTGAAATTTGTGTAATAATAATTTGGACAATGAACAAAACATGTACTAATGGGTGACAAAATAATGTTATTACTAGATAAATGACTCGTAAATATTTTTTAAAAACTATAAAGTTATCATGAGTGGATGTATTAATTGATGCGAAATTCTTTTAGGTTAATAAGTAATTTTAGACTTAAGATTTGGATATACAAATACATTATATATTTAGAGGAAGAATCTTATCATTCATAATGATTCTATTTGATTACTTGTAATGAATTATACATCTAAAAAAAATTTAAATTGATAAACAAAATTAAAAGTTAGTTGAAAGTGTTTTCCAAACATAGCCTTAATATCTACATATTTTAAAATAATAAACAAGAATAATTGGCTATGTAAAGTAGTTACAACCAAGTGCTAATGCATATTACGAAATAATAAGAGAAATTAAAAAATTAGCAACAAAATAATTACATTGACATGCATTTATTTTGAGTGAACCTCACAGTATCCCTTGATTCGATTAATAGCCAAAAACCAATTACATTGACATGCATCTTTTTACCCTAAAGACTAAAATAAAGAAGGCTGTTGTTCTTACAAGTCATTTGGAATCCCTCACTTAGTTCTTTTTTTAAGGTGAGCTCCTCTGTTTCTATAGTGTATAAAGATGGCCCTATCGAACTACAAAGGTCCTATGTGTACTAAGGTGGGGAAGGAGTTTTTGCGATGTATTGAGAATCCTTTCCAAGTAGGGTTGAGATTCTTGTTGTGACTGTCATCACATTGGGAATCTTGTGTGTTTATCGAATGACCGAGAGTGATCTAAGGTTATTGTTTATGGTGTGTTGTTGTTAGGATTTAGTTTGCCCTTATATAGACCAAACGCGGTTTTGTCCATCACAACTATATATTTTTGGATAAAAGTTGAAAAAAGTACTTTTGTAAATTCTAATGCTCAAATTTGAATCATAATATGCAAAATTAAGAAGAAAGAATTTGTCGTTTCGAGAGTAAAAATACTTTTTGAATTGTCCAATTAAAATCCAAACATTCACAAAGTATTTAGATATTAGTAATCATACCAGAATGCTATTTAATATATGAGTAAAAATACTTTTTGAGTCGTCCAACTCAAATCCAAATATGTTCCTATATTGTATTATTATGAGTAATCATACTAGGATGCTATTATTATATTATTTTTTAGTTAGTTAAAATTAATTACAAACTATAAAATTATGAATAAAAAGTCTAATCTACACAAAATTTAGATTTTTTTTGGTAAAACTAAACAAATAATAAAAAGTGTTTTTAGAAAATTTTGGTTGAAAATTAATATATACTTCTCCCGACTTTGTATACCAAAGGGGAGTATAAGAGGTGTTGAATCGAGTTATGTTTGATCTAACTCGTCTCTAATCCTTCATTTGGATGCCAAGAAGATAAGAGAATTAAAAGGGAAAATTTTTAAAATTTAGTGTAGGTCCCACACTTTTACTATTTTACTTTAATTTAAATTTATTTCTCAATTTCATTATGTTATACTCAACCAAAACAATCCTAAATTTTGACTAAATAAGTTCTTTAGATCTTTACGTGTCATAAACTCAAATGAACTTGATGATTTACATGTTAAATTATGACGGGCTCTATTTAAGACGAGATCGAGTTGACTTGTAAGTTCTTACTTCTTTTTACTTTAATTAGAATTTCAAGAATAATCTGTATCTCATCACTATACACAATATTATGTAAATTTAATGATAATTGCTTATAAACCATTGAAAAAAATGTTTTTGGCATCAGTATGAAAAATATAGACAAAATAAATTAATAGGCTAGAACTTTTTTTTTTTTGGTCTAGAAAAATTCAGAGGATAGAATGATACCTCAGATAAAGAAAGTTTCTATGTTCAAAAAATACTTACAGAACTACTTATATCTATTTTACCTAAAAAAAAAACTAGTGAGTATTTGAATCTACCATATGTTACATTTGAGACTTTGTCTTGCTCCACTTGATCAAGCCTTGAGATTATAGTTTGGAGTTTTTCAATAAAATTAAAAAAACAAATTAGACTGAAAAAAATATAATAATGACTAATAAAATTAGGAGTTGAGCAAATAATAGATTAAGCCGGGTTATATTTAATTATAACTCGTTCCTAAAGTTTTAGTAGACCAATTTTTAGATTCTAACCATTTTTAAACCGAATAAATTGGATAATCTACTTATTGGATTGTGTTTTGCACAATCCTAGTAAAAATTGCTCTTTCGGCTAGATCGACGTAACAGTTAAAAAGAAGAAGCAACATTATAGATTCTGTATTTCATACTTTTCCCCTGTTTTTTACTTTTTACCACCATGTGTTGCATGATACTACTATACTTGAGAAATGATCATTTTCATGAAGCACAGATGCCTTGACACTTTTTGACTTTGTTGCCTATTGCCTATTGGGCATCAAGACTTCAGTTTGAGTCCCAAGTTGTGTTTGACAAAAATAAAAAAATAAAACCATTACATCTGAAAACTTCCCAATTCTACCTTTGCATGAGTGCTTCTGGAACAAGTTGCCTTGCAATGATGCTCCAAGATCCTGAACATGCTATTGCTACTACTTTCTTATCCTTCCATGCATGTTAAATCAACCCCCTAGTAGCCAGCTACAAGTTTTATTCTCCCTTCATAATTAATACTACATTAATCCCATCATAAAAATTAATAATATCATTCATAATTTCTTTTTGTTTCCATCGGACCGGAGGCCATATTCTTACAGTGTTTGATCTTGGCTCAAAATGCTTGATTAGTCTGAGTTGCAGGTATTGACCAAAATTCAATACCTTGATACATCCATTTTAATATGTATTTGTGTGAATGATAAATTATATCTTAATTCAGAATTAAATTACTTTTATTTTTGGTGGGAGAATTAAATTACTTTATTGTTATTACAAAGATAAAATATCACTGTTATTTTTGGTGGGGAAATTAAGTAATACCTTCGGTGTGGTACATAGGAAACAATTATTAAATTCATCAAAGATCAATAAAAAAATTAGATTAATTAATTTTTCATAAATTTTAATTTTATTCTAAAAATATCTATGATATTAAATAATTTAAAACAATTTTGTGAGAAAAATATAAATTTATAATTTTTTTACATTGCCGTTTACTTTACTTTGTATAATAAGTTAATTGATTATTGTAGTAATAATTATCTTAACAATTATATCTACCATAATTGATGATTAGATGATAACTACTCAATTATTAATTTGATCCTCAAATCATTTTAAGCGGTACACTTTGGTTTTAAAAAATTTTAATTTAATTCTCAAGTTTTTTAAAAATGAATTAATTTGATCTTCAAATTTTTAAAAGATTTAATTTGATTCTTAATTTTTAAAAAAATGAATTAATTTGGTGCTCAAATTCTTATAGATAAATGAATTTGATTATCAAATTTTTAAGAACTCGAGGATCAAAATAAATCATTTAAAATAATTTGAAAACCAAACTGATTAATTTTAAAAATTTAAAGATTAAATTAAACCTTTTAAAATTTTGGAAACTAAATTGATTCATTTTTAAAAAACTTAAGTTCAAAATTTAACTTAAAAAAATAGAGAACAAATTATCATTTAAAATAATTTGACACCAACATGATAATTAAGCGCACTATAATTTTTTTTACAATTTCAGTAAATAATTACTTCATTGTTAGGTTAAACATAAGAATATCTTTTATAATTAAACCCACTTCTCCCCATATCTCAACCTTATGAAAAAACTTACAATTAAGAAATAATATTAAACCTCAATTCAGTAAAGAGTTACAAATCATTTTTAAAAAATTTTGGCACCAATAAAAATATCATGATAAAAGTTGTTTCGTAAAGTCAGTCTATAATAGTTTTCTTATACTGTGTTTTAAGACTGATAATTATAGGTATTAGTTGAACAAATCATTTACTCCATTTTTGTTTTGCACAACTTAAACAATCTTCTTTAATTCAGCAAATCAGTAACCTTCATTTTCACATTAAAAAGGGAGAAAATAATTGCACGAGGGCAGCTGTAGTAAAAATCACTGAATGCAGAGGCTGATGTATTTTCACATTAATTTCTTTTCCCTCGTTCATTGTCTGAAACCGTGGACATATCGCATTCACATGATGTAAAATATACTAAAATATAAATAAATAAATATAAATACTGTATAAAGCAAAAATGCGAAAAATAGTGAAATGAAATGAAATCTTCTCTCTCTTTTTCTTTCTCTCCCTAGAAAAGATAAATCATCATCTGACACAGGGACACACTCTCTTTCTCCTCCTTAAAAAACACCCAAAAACAATGGCGGTTCTGTCTTCATTCTCTCAAGCATAGAAAGAGAAAAAGCAACAGTAGCACGACCATAGTCGCCGCCGAAACTGCTACCCATTTTCCATTATTGTTGCTTAGAAAAGAAAAGAAAAAAAACCCGTCCCGTTTTTTAAGAAAAAAAAAACTCTAAAGGTGTATATCACACTGTTTTCTTGTCCCCTCCGTGAAAAAGGAACAAGTACCTACGTTTGTAACCGTGGTCGTTTTCCGTTGCAACGTTTGCTTCGGTTTTTTGTGCTGTGGAGTGAGTGCTTGTGCTTGAGATCCGGTACCCTTTGGGATTTGTAGCTCCTTTCGCTGAGATCTGTTTCGTTTTGGAGTTTCTTTGCTTGTTTGGTTTTTCACGTTGTTGCCAAAATTTGTTGGTGATATAGAAAAAGGGTAAAAAGAAGGTGCTGGAGCGTGTTACTTGCTATTGGTGATTCAAGCGTTGTTGTATGATGAAGTATTGGGTTGAAGATTTGAACTCTGGGTGGTGGGGGTTGAGGAGGGTTGGAAGCGAATGAAGGGTAGGAGTAGAACAATTGTGTTCTGTAGTGACACTGGTATTGGTTGAGGATTGAAAAAAAGGTTGGAATTTTCTGAGTTTCTTAGCGTTTCTCGTTGATGGTTGAGGGAATTTGGCATCTGGGGTGTTTGAGTTTTGTTTAGATTTATTTGGGTTTTGGTTGGTGAAGGGGGGGTAAAGGTAAAAGAAGAATGGTATTGTGGAGTAGAGAGGAAGAGAAGAAAGGGATTGTTGTTTGGTTTGGGGTGGAAGTTGGGGGAATTTTGTTGCTGCTAAATTGGTCTACTTAAGAGTTTGCTTGAACCATTGATTTTGGGGCTGGGTTTAAGGTTTGAAATTGCTGAAACTTTGCTGAGATGAAACTTTCTTCATCGGGTTTTAGTTCTCCACCTCAGGAAGGTATGTGTACTCTTGTTTGCATATTCTTCTTCCATTACCTCTCCATTTATTTTCTCTATTTCTATTTTCGGGGAACTAGTTATTTCATCCTCAGTCCTATGGGATATGTACTCCCGTGGTTTCTTTTTTTTTTTTTTTGAGGTGGGGATGTGGAATTTGATCTCTTGTGGCTACAGTTTCTGTTCTCTCTCCTGTAGCTAAGAGATCAGAAAAGGAATTTGGTTAAATTTGCTGAGCACCCTCCTCTTTCCTTTGTTGTTTTGAGATCTTGGTTCTGCCATAATCATTTTGTCCTCTGAGGCATTTAAGGGGGCAGTTATGAGCTTTCTATTGCATATTCATGACATTGGGATGGGGTTTTGCAGGAGAAAAGCGAGTTCTAGATTCAGAACTTTGGCATGCTTGTGCTGGTCCTCTTGTTTCTTTACCAGCTGTTGGAAGCCGAGTGGTATACTTTCCACAAGGTCACAGTGAACAGGTGAGTTAGATTATAGCTCCCAGAGAGAAATCCTTGTGGTAGCTATCTGGATTTTCTTTTACTATAGTATGTGTAAACTGTAAAGTAATAAAACGAATCTTCAAATCCTGGTCCTGAAGATGCTGTTTTGGTTACTTGCCTTCTAAATTGTGACATGAATTGGTTCTTTGCCATGCCTCTTTGGTCTCTAATGTAAGGGTGGGTTACTTCTACACTCTTATAACAAAAACTGGCTTTGTTCTTTCACTATGGTGACCCTTGTGTATACTAATGCTTAACTCACTTTTAAGCACAATTCATTAGTCTTAGACTGTTGCAGTTTAATGAATTTGCTCTTAGAAGTTAGAAATAAAATATCTCCACCTACCACCCTGAAACCAGCACCTGAACTTTTTACATTTTATAACATATATGCTCTTTTTTCTGCATAAGCTACATGCATATGCTACATGCATATGCATAACCTAATCAGCATTTTTCTGCTTAGGTTGCTGTGTCTACCAACAGGGAAGTGGATGGCCATATACCTAACTATCCAAGCTTACCACCGCAGCTTATTTGTCAACTTCATAATGTGACTATGCATGTAAGGCTGGTTTATTTATTTATTCTTTTTTTACAGCAATAAGCTTGTTTATTTTGGTTTCCTTCTTTCAAATTCTCGCATATGCTGATTTCTGCACTCTCTTTTTCTATAACTATTTGTTCATTTCTTTTGGATTCAGGCAGATACTGAGACAGATGAAGTGTATGCTCAGATGACCTTGCAACCTCTTAATCCTGTATGATTCCCTTTCTTAACTGATAACTAGTTGTTTGAGTTTTATGTTTATATTCTAATATCAACTTTTGACTATGACTGTTTTCAGCAAGAACAGAAGGAGGCATACCTTCCAGCTGAGTTGGGCACTCCGAGTAAACAGCCAACAAACTACTTCTGCAAAATTTTGACAGCCAGTGACACTAGCACTCATGGGGGATTCTCTGTTCCTCGCAGGGCAGCTGAAAAAGTTTTTCCTCCATTGGTAAAATAGTTACATTGTCATGCTCTAAAATTTTTAACTCGGTTCATTAAATCTATGAATTTCTTAAACTTCATGATTGTGACCTACAGGACTTTTCACAACAGCCTCCTTGTCAAGAGTTAATTGCAAGGGATTTGCATGGTAATGAGTGGAAATTTAGACATATCTTCCGTGGTGAGTCATAAAGCTCTTTTTAATTGCAAATGTAGGATTTGGTTTTTATGTTTTAGTTAATTAATTTATTTTTACTTCAGTATGTTTCTAGCTGGGTGCTGAAAATAAGTTCACTTTCCATTTACAATGTTTGAGTTTGGTGTTTTTTTCTTTTCTTTTCTGTAGGCCAGCCCAAAAGGCATCTACTTACAACAGGATGGAGTGTCTTTGTGAGTGCTAAAAGACTTGTTGCTGGTGATTCAGTGCTGTTTATCTGGTAAGTAATTTTCTGCTCCTCTTGTTCCAAGTTTTTCATCGTGTATATTGAAATTGGTCTTTGGCAGTTATGTGACTGACTTGTATCCCTAAATCAAGCCATGTGATTTTTATGTCATTTGGCCATTCAGAAGAATATAGGGGAATGTTTTTGTTGACATGTTTCATGTATTGTAATATTTTTATCAGTTTATATTTTGAGGCAGGGGTCCATATTGGGCTGCTATTGAAGTATGGTCTTCCTGTTTATTGTGATGTCCAGATGGTTCAGGCTTCCTGTTTATTTCGATGTCCAGATGGTTCAGGCTTTATGAGAGTTGTTGTTTCTTATTTCTCCTAGCTACTTGATTTTTCATCTAGACTTTGATGATATTATGTTGAGCATAGTTACTTTCATTATTAATTATCTAATAATTGGTCTAATAAAAATGTATTTTCTTCAATAGGAATGAAAAGAATCAATTGCTTCTTGGCATTCGGCGGGCTAATCGACCTCAACCAGTGATGCCTTCATCAGTGTTGTCAAGTGATAGCATGCACTTGGGGCTTCTTGCTGCTGCAGCTCATGCGGCTGCAACTAATAGTCGTTTTACCATCTTTTATAACCCACGGTACAACTGTCATACATTAGTAGAGTTTTAAGTTATATGATATATGGCTTAAATTGACAACCTTTTTTTCCAATTCAGTGCTAGCCCATCAGAATTTGTCATACCTTTTGCAAAGTATGTTAAAGCCGTGTATCATACTCGAGTTTCAGTTGGTATGCGCTTCAGGATGCTGTTTGAAACAGAGGAATCCAGTGTGCGTCGGTAGGTTTTTGAAACTTGTTGAAAATGATAGTGGAAATGCTTTCCTTTATATGGTTGACATTTTGGTAAATTGAGTCAATATGCAATATGATTTTAAAAAATCAAACATGGTTTAAATTTCAAAATTGATATAAGCCACAGCTTACATCTGTAGAAGAATTCTTGGTTTGTGTTGAATATGAGTGATTGCTGTGATTTTCTTGTGAGGTGCTTTTAATCTCATGTTGTTATGCATGGTATATTTGGGCTATTATGCACTTGTGTGATAAATATTAGATTAATTAATTTCATTTTGTGCTTATCTTGATAAACGAATATGCAACTTTATTCTAAGTGTTGCAACATGTATAATGTTTGACTCTAAAAATAAGAGGATATTCATATCTTGTTTCCCATGGCATATCAAATATAGGTGCATGGCATCATAAAGTACGATTATTTATCAGTACTTAAATTCAATGCAACATATACATTTTTATTTAATTTGTCTTGACATGTTACAAATCAATTGCCTGAGCACCACTTTGGCATTTATTTATTTTTTAATGATGGTCTGTAATTTGTTGCAATGAGATGAACTGGAGACATTAATTTGAATGTATGATTATTCTGATCCTCAATAATGCTGTAGCATATCATCTAATGCTCAGTCAGTTTGTAGAGTTGGTGATACATGTTTGTACTGCTAATTTGTTTATGTATATACTCATGCAGATACATGGGCACAATAACTGGCATTAGTGACTTGGATTCTGTCCGGTGGCCAAATTCACATTGGCGCTCAGTCAAGGTCTGTTTGTAAACATTAATGATATCTCATTGATGTCATATAATTTAATATTGAATGTTACTTGTATCTTCAGAAGTAATATTAATAATATCTTTATTGGGAAACATTTTGTCTCATTAAGGATTGAGGAAGGATTTTAAAAATGGCATTTATTTGAGTTGTAGGTTGGCTGGGATGAATCCACAGCAGGAGAGAGGCAACCTCGAGTGTCTTTATGGGAAATTGAGCCATTAACAACATTTCCAATGTATCCATCTCCATTCCCCCTTAGGCTTAAGAGACCGTGGCCTCCAGGACTGCCTTCATTCCATGGTATGCTTCTTACCACACGTGAGCTGAAAATATTCATGAGAATTCAGTTTTACATTTCTAAGTCAATTTCATTTATGCATCAATGGAAACTCATTCTCATTGTCTCTCCCCTATGGATCGTAGCAGGCTTGAAGGATGATGATTTTGGTACAAATTCTTCACTAATGTGGCTTCGAGACACAGACAGAGGTCTTCCATCTCTTAATTTTCAGGGGATTGGTGTTAGTCCTTGGTTGCAGCCAAGGCTTGATCCATCAATGGTGAATTATCAATCAGATATGTACCAAGCTATGGCTGCCGCTGCACTTCAGGATATGTGGACTTCAGATCCTTCCAAACAGCATCCTACGTCCGCAATTCAATTTCAGCAACAGCAGAACTTCCCCAACAGGACTTCTGCCTTAATGCAAACTCAAATGTTGCAGCAGTCTCAACCTCAGCAGGCTTTTCCAAATAGTCAAGAAAATTCACATCCATCTCCATCTCCATCTCAATCTCAGGCTCAAACTCAAACACACTTTCAGCAGCATCTACAGCATCAGCACTCATTCAATACTCAGAATCAGCATAATCTTCTGCAGCAGCAGCAACAATCGCAATTGCAACAGCAACAAGTGGTAGATCATCAGCAGATTTCAAGTGCCGTCTCTACAATGTCTCAGTTTGTTTCAGCACCTCAGTCTCAATCACCACCAATGCAAGCTATCTCTTCACTTGGCCATCAGCAAAGCTTTTCTGATTCAAATGGGAACCCTGTGACTACTGCTGTTGTTTCTCCCCTGCATAGTATATTGGGTTCATTTCCCCAGGATGACACATCTCACCTTCTCAACCTTCCTAGATCCACCTCTTGGGTTCCTGTTCAACATTCAACTGCATGGCCGTCCTCCAAGCGTGTTGCAGTGGATCCTCTCTTTTCTTCTGGAGCATCTCAATGTGTTCTACCTCAAGTGGAGCAGTTAGGGCAGCCACAGAGTACCATGGCTCAAAATGGCATTGCATTGCCACCCTTTCCTGGTAGGGAGTGTACAATAGAAGGAAGCAATGATCCACAAAATCATCTTTTGTTTGGTGTCAATATAGAGCCCTCATCACTCCTAATGCATAATGGTATGTCAAGTCTTAAGGGAGTCAGCAGCAACAGTGACTCACCCACCATACCTTTTCAATCATCTAATTACCTGAACACCACAGTACCTGATTCTTCATTGAATCCTGGAATGACACACAATATTGGTGAATCGGGCTTCCTGCAAACTCCAGAAAATGGGGGGCAAGGAAACCCAACTAACAAAACCTTTGTGAAGGTGAGCTTATCCAGTGGGAGTATTCTCTTTCAAATTAAGCATTTTTAGTTTTTTCTCGTTACTATGTTGTGATTGATTCACAATAAAATTTGGCATGTTCAAGTCTTGCATTTTCATGTGATGTTTTTTTTTTACAGGTTTACAAGTCAGGGTCCTTTGGAAGATCCTTGGACATCACTAAATTCACCAGCTACCCTGAGCTACGCAGTGAGCTTGCTCGTATGTTTGGCCTGGAAGGTGAGTTGGAGGACCCTGTGAGATCAGGCTGGCAGCTTGTATTCGTTGACCAAGAGAATGACGTTCTTCTCCTTGGTGATGGCCCGTGGCCGTAAGTATTATTTGTTCCTTTTCTTTCTAAATGCCACTTCAGAATAACTGGGTTACATAATTTTCGTTGTGTACCCTGAGTTCTTATCCTTATGGTTCACAGCTTGTATATTCTCGATTTCATTTCTTTGTGAGAGCAAATGACCAATTTGATCAGGCTTCTTTTCTTACGTCTTTCATTCCATATCTTTGGTGTGACAGGGAATTTGTAAATAGTGTAGGGTGCATCAAGATACTTTCCCCTCAGGAAGTGCAGCAAATGGGCAACAATGGCCTTGAGCTTCTTAACTCTGTCCCCATTCAGAGGCTCTCTAACGGCGTCTGTGACGACTACGCAGGCCGTGAGGACCCAAGAAATTTAAGCACTGGGATAACAATTGTGGGGTCTTTAAACTACTGAATGATGTGACAATCAATACTATGAATCTCTTCTCTCTCTTGTATTATTACTCCTACTTCTCCACCCTTTGTCAATGGTGGGATGTACTGCCTAGTTGTAGTTTATAGGCTACTTATAAGCCTTTTGTTTTTTTTGTCTGTTTTCCTGTTTTTTGCTGCCTAGGACCATTCATAAGATAAACAATGTAAACCATATGGCATCTTGTCAATGTGCTATCTACAATATATTGATTACTTAATCTGTTAGGAGTTCAATGCCCGAAGACTGAAGATAGCTCTCTCTCCCAATCTATAGTTGTATTGTTACTTTATTTTAATCTTGGCCATAAGATCATTGGGGCCATGTATTTGACCAAGAGTATACTTAGCAATTGAATTCATTGGTAAAGCGTCTTTCATGCATGAAGATAAAGTTGATGATAAAATTCAATGGGTGTAGTTCAATCAAAATATCTGCAAAATACATTTTTTGGGAGGGATGAGAACTTTAAATGTAATTAAATTGCAATTGATAATTAGATTGATAATTGATCTAAATCAGATTGATAGTTGATCTAAAGTTCTATGATGTTATTAAAAGAAAAATAAAGTGGATGATAATAAAGGAAATTGCATTTTAGGACTTACTTGATCTTTTTGATAACTAAGCATTTTGGGAAAGGTTGATGTGACACTTAGAACATGAAGAGGACACCAAAACCATGTGACGTGTCTCTCTTAACATAAAAGGACGGTGAACAGATCACTTTGTGCTTCCATTAATGTGAAAGTGGCCTGTTTTGTATTCTTCTTGGTTTTGGCCATGCACCTTTTCAGTTTAACTTGTGATGGATTTGCTTCATGAATGGCAAAGATGAAAGCTGTACATTTGTACATTTCGATCTTGTTTATTCCTTCACATTCTAATACTAAAAGTATTTGGAATCTTAAACCTAAAAGCATCTGAATTCCGTGCTACCATTAAGGTATCCTTTCTTGGGAGGTTGACAATTTGTTTCTTAATGATGGTAGTTGGCTCATGAGTCATGGCTGGCTTCAAAATCACTTACCTAACTTTGAGGGACAGGAACGGTGCTAATTGAAACATCTAAGGTGAACTCAATAAAATCTTCACCTAGAAAGTATAGTTTTGGTTATGATAATATATCATGTACAAATTCCACAACATAATAGCTTAACTGATAGGAGGCAGAAGAGAAAGGTAATATGCACATACTGTCTGACACCATTTTGAGAAAATTGTATGCTAGTTAGTAAATAGTATTATATACATAATAATAAATATTAAATGTAGTGGTTGGTTATAAACATATTCCTAATCCCTATTAGTTTTTTAACAGTGACTTTCCCTGTAAAAAAAAATTGCAATGCCATTTTTTACGCAAGGTGTATTAATAGAAATATCAAATTCACCTTAAAATTTAACAAATAATTTTGTCATCTTTATAACTTATTATTCCTTAACAGCCGAGAGTGTTGTATATAAATTTAGTATAAATATTCATTTTCATCCTTGAATTTGTTAGGCGTTGATAATTAAGTTTTTTAAAAATGAAAAATTAAATTTTTTTCCTCAAATTTGTAAAAAGTATACAAAATTAGTCTTATTAATAATTTTCTCCGTTAACTCATACGATTGAGTATACTTGACACTTTCGATAATGACATGATAATTAATGGTTAGCAAGTGTCATCTACATTACTCTCACACGTTAACTGTTCATGAAATGTAACTACCATACATGTTTGGAACATCTTTTTCAAAAGAAAATAATTAAAGTACTCTCTCAAGAAGTTAACAAAAATAAACGATTATTTTATTAAAATAAATTGAACCAATTACACATTAGGTTTGTCACTTTGTATACGTCTATATAAAAATCAGTAATTATAAGTAGATCTCGATTTTTTAAAATGTATTAATTTGCCTAAAGAACAGAAGTGAGGTTTAATAGCCTAGCGTGCATTTTGTACGAGATAGGGTTCATCGTGGCACACGATCTTAAACAAATTGAACGGCTCTGATTACTTTAAACATTCGGAATACAATGAAGACACATTTTTCTCCTTTCTCCTAACTTTTGTTTGTGGTAGGAGGCATATAAAAATAAAACAGACATGTTGCTATTTTGTTGAATAAAAAACTCAATTGCAGCACATAGAATCCTCTCCAAAAGTACTGTTTGGCAAACATCTTTGGTTTCGGGATCTCACTCGAAAATCAATTATGGTAAGTAGACTTCATTTAGAGAAAAGCGAAAATATTACACATCTATATTCACACTAGAATATCAAATCTAATTCTACTTTATTACTAAAATTAACTTTTTAACTCGTTTTTAAAACGTCCTCTCTGAAGAATACAAACCATTTTTATAATTTTAATTCTTTTAACACTAATTCTTTCATATTCTAGTGAATTATAAAACAAGGGCACTCTAAACGAATGACTAATTAATTTAATTTGTAAAGTTGGAAAAGTTATAGTTGGATCGCATGGCAATAATAGTTATCAGGATGGCGTTAGCAATTATTCCTGGGTCACATCTAAAGAAAAAAATATCCGAGTGAAACACAAAAAAGAATTAATTATAGATAAATAATTAAATTTTAAAAGATGATGTAAGCAAAACGTTATTTTATTAAAAAAATACGAAAATCATAATAATTTTTTCCTACAAGAATACTTTTTTAGGAGGTACGAAGATAATGCTATCCCAATATTTTGAGACAAGGCGTCCCAGCCCTTGAATACAATGATATATCTTTTCGTTTCTTACAATAAGTCATAATATAGGAAAATGCTTTTCATACAATAAAAATGGAATGAGTGTTGTATTTTTGGTTATTCTAAGGAAATATTTTTAAAGCTTGTATATTCAAAAAAAGAATAAAGAAAAGAAGCGAAAAAAAAACAATAACTTTATACAGTATTAAAAATATATCAATTATTTGATGTTTAAAAAAATTATAAAAACGCATGTATTCGATCTTATGATTCATTTTATCAATTTAAACTGTGAATAGTAGTTAACAGTAATCAGTCGTAGAAAGTAAATTATAATTTTAGACAAACTTTAGTTATGATATTATGATTCGGTTACAGAAAGTGTGGCGACTCTAAAACACTCTTACAGAAACTAAAAAAATAGGCAGTCAAAAAGCTCAAATCTAGGGTTTTTGTCCTGCATAGGAACTAGCTAGGGCAAACAAGGTGCCCTTTTTAGCTGTGGCACTATAGCTGTCGATCCACCGGGATTGGGTGGATAATGCTGGACTTGTGTGTGTGGGTTTAATTGAGCAATTTTTCGATGCATGTTGTGGGGTTGCCTAATTTTATGACCTTTTTTTTTCTTCTGGGTATGGAATGGTGACAAGGTAAGACACTATCCACCATAATAATAGCAATGAGAATAGGTAGGGTTGGCAATCCAACAATCCTAGCCCACCTTTACTGTTGATGATAACTTACACTCTATCTTATCTCTCTCTTCCTTTTTTCTTATCTCTCTTCCATTTCTCCATCACCCACGGCATGATCCAAAAGGTTGTAGCAAACTGGCAACCTTGTATAACAAGTGCATGGATGTGTTGTTAGTTGTTTTCTCCATAATTGATTTATAATAATATACAGCGAAAGCACGTATCAAATTACTCTCTTGGTAAAATTATTCTCTTTCAAAACTTTAGGTACATATTTAATTTTCTTGATCCAATGTTAAATTTATAGTTTTCATTGAGTGATCAGGTCTAGGAATTTTTATACATTTTTAAAATTATTTGATACTTCGTTAAATAAATTTAATTATTTAACATGTAATATATTTTTAAAAAATATATAAGTAAATATTGACTATAAGATTATGTGACTATAAAAGTCTGATTATCTAATTAAAAATTAGTGTGCACGAAATCATGATCATTAAATTATCAATATGAAAATATTTAATTATAAATTAATATATCATATAACTGTACATGTTTGATTTATCTAAAATTTAGTGTGTATGATTGTTGAATTAATATCAAAATATTCAATAGTTAGATTAATAAATTTTAATGTATACAAAGAGTAATTGAAGTGAGTAATTCTATTAAAAAAATATTCTTAGACTAAATTAACCCCTTCTCACCATATATGTACATATAAACTTTTTTTATTATGAGAAATGAAAACTAAATATTTGAGTCATATAATTATATACAAATAATGAAGCTTAAAACTTAATAAAAGTCACATGACCACTCTTTAAAAAAAGTCATGTATATTTTTTCTTAATCTTAATCATTCAATTATAATCTAACTCATTTCTCACATTAAAAATAGTTTTGATTTGAAATTTAAGGATCTTGATTATTTTAGACACATTTCTCTGAGATGGTGGGGAATTATAGCACAACATTAATTACATAAGGACGCATAGTTAAACTTTTTACCGGGGGTTACTGGAACATGATCAGGGTCACTAAAGGTGTTGGATGACAGTTTGGTATGCAGTTATTTGGTCAATATGGTCGGGCTATAACTGCTCGATTTTTACAAGAAATATTACAGATGAGGAACGTCTAATTGAAAACATCAAAATCTATTCTTTTGTAATGGAACAAGGTTAAAAGAGCTTCACTTATCCTCTTTCGGGTTGGATGATGAACCCAGTGTTGTGTTTACAGTAAGGTCAACTAAGCTTTTTCCTTAGGTCTATTAATAGAAAATTAATTGAGGGACACATATCAGTCACTAATTGAATAAATTAAACGGTAATAAAAATTATTAAGACACTAATGAGATTGCATCTATTAAATTTTCAAAATTCATGTCATCCAACCCATGTATTCTTATATATGTGTGTGCAATAAGTTACTAAGAGTAAATTATAAAAGAATCAAAAATTAAAATTTTCTCTTCAAAAATTCTTTACTAATTCATTTTTAATGTTTTCTCTCTTGTTATTCTCTTATTTTCTTAAGACTTGAAGTAAATTGTCAATGGATAACATATGACTTATATCAAATTACTCACAATTTCTTTAAATTTGTTTTCAAAGTTGATAACATATTTCTTTCCTTATTCCCTTTATCTATCAACATTAATTTTCAGAATTCCTTTGTTTCCATTCTTTTATGTTCTTTGCTTTTCATTGAGTAAATGAATTAAATGTTATAGGTGATAAATTTTGAATACATTAAAAAAGGTTAGCCGACATATTTGAAGAGCTTTAAGTTGAAAAGCTAAAATGGCTTGAGCAGTGAAACTATTTGCTTTGCTTAAGATATGTTAACTTTCAACTTAACACTCTTCATATATATCTTTTTACAATTCTTTCCGGTAGAGGATTGATTCTCCTTTGCTCTATTTTGTGTGGCTTCTTTGTTGGCTTACCTTTTTTGATGTATTCAAAATTTGCCACTTATAACATTTAATTCATTTATTAAATGAAAAGTAAAGATCATGAAAGAACGGGAACAAAGAGAATCTGAACAATTGTTTGTTGTTGTAAAAGAAAAACTGATGTTGATAGATAAAAGGAAGAAGGAAGACGATAACGGAGGTTGAATTCCACACACACAAAAAACTGTTGTCCCTTTACTATTCACATAACTTTTTCCTTAAGCCCGAAGTATGTAGTAGTGCCATGAAGAACAATGTTGCACCAAGAAATAATTTCGCTGTCATAGGAATTCTTCCTCCATTATTGTTCACAATAAACCGAGCAAACATGTGTCATGCAAATGGTGAATAGACGAAAAATAAAGAAGAAGAGGCTATGAGCGAAAAAAATACAGGAAGATCGATGTGGTGAACAAATGAAAAAGAAAAAAGACAGCATGTGATGCACGTACAGAGGATGGGGTTGTTTATTTTATTGTCAAGACGTGTCCTCTGAATGTGATGGCGGCGTCACTTTATTTACACTTTTCAATTGTAACCTTACATTTAGGGTTTTACATATTAGATGGGTCGGGCCTCTAAGGTCATTTTATTTTTCATTTTGAGCTCCTAAGCTTCTCATTGTAACCTTGCAATTCCATTTTTCAGTTGAGAACATTGGCCATGGTAAAATTAGATGAAAAATGACTTTTTATCAAAGAAATATATTTTACTAATTCATACTTAATCATTATGTTAAAATAACATGTTATATACATATATATATATATATATACATATATATATATATATATGTATATATGATTTATATAATCTTTTTTGTTTAAGATTTGCCGGTTTATTTTTTTTTAAAAAAAAGTGTAAACCGATTCATGTAATTTAACTTGTGACCCATCACTTACTATCCTAACGGAGTCACCAACCAATCTAGTTCTAATAATATTGGATCTCCCTATTAGTCTTCCATTGACAAATAGCAACGCTGCGAGGAACATAATTTTTATTTTTTTTGTCTAAACAGAATACGTTTAATTCAAAAAAGAAGGAAATTATTTTATCACATTTGGGCCATTAGGAGAGGGCCACGATAGTTTGGGCTCGGGGGCCCAACACAAACCGGGCACCCGATTGATAGACTAGGGTTTGTAAGAGAAATTGGGACACCATCGTCTACATATTGAAAAGGCGCCCAAGCAAGTTTGTTCTTTCGCCGCCGTCGCTCACAACTCGCAAACCACAATGGTAACTACTATTTCGTTTTCTCCGTCTTTGATTTGATTTATACGATGTTTGTTTGTTCGTGTGGAATACGATGAATAATGTTCTGAGTTTTCTGTGTGTGTGCACGACACAATACAGCCTAAGCAGATCCACGAGATTAAGGATTTCCTTCTGACGGCACGGAGGAAGGATGCGAGGTCGGTGAAAATCAAGAGGAGCAGGGATGTCGTTAAGTTTAAGGTTCGATGCTCCAAGTATTTGTACACGCTTTGTGTCTTTGATCCTGAGAAAGCCGATAAATTGAAGCAATCTCTTCCTCCCGGTTAGTTATTATTACTGTTCCTCTTAACACTATCGTATGCTATATGTATTTGGGATTATGAATTTTAGTGTTATGTGATGCATGCCATTTGTTGCTTGCAGGTTTGAGTGTTCAAGACCTGTAGAGGTGCTGAGTGCGGCAGCGTGCGTTTGTTTATCTTTTTGTTGCCTCATGCTCTAGATTTTGTGGCTTGCTTTTATATTTTGGTAATTGTTATGAGGATATGCTTGTTTTTTATTTGCTATGAAAATGCGAAAGTTTTATTTTGAGCACAATTTAATTGAATTGCCCATAATTTTGTGGTTTATTTTATTTATTATGATTTAGTACTGTGGTTAACCGTTTGCCTAGAATAGAACAAGAGGGTTTCAAATTGGCAATTTAGCCTAAAGAATCATACAATTTTATTTGTTCTAGCGATACTAACTAGGTTCGACTCGCACGAAATTGTATAATTTTGCGCATAATTTTCAGTCTGTGGTCCGAGTGAATGCTTCTACAAATCCAATTGTGCCCGAAACGGCTATATGCTTAACTGTCGAAATTCCACTACTGCTCGAACTCAACATCGTGTGTTTGGGTTAGTTTTATGGTAAATTTTTAATGATAAAGGTATAGCAACAAGTCGTTCTACATTTTCATGGTATCACCATGATTTCATGGTACCCATAACTCTTTGCATCAAAGAAATCCTGACTTGGTCATCACTGCTGTAAAAATGTAGGCACAGTCTTCTCGTACCTCATTCTTAGTTAAACACTTGTGGCATAAATTCTCGTATTATAAACTGTTTCTTGAGGGTGCAAATTTCGTTACCCAATTGCGTATCTAACTCAATACCTCAGCTCGATACTTTTTCGCTAGTAAGCTTCTCAACTCATTGGGGAGGTGTTGACATCTAACAATCTTTTTTACTTAGGTAGAGTTGTTTCTGCTAGCTGAGATTGATATTGGTGATTTTAGTCTCTCTTGAGTTTGTGTCAATTTGATTAGCTGCCACAATTCAAATTGTGTTATGTAATTGGGAGCGATTTCATTACTGTTGTTGGTTTATCCGATTTCATTAGATAACAAAGGAAGCTGCCGTTAGATATGAGAGAATTAAGAGTACATATTCTGCTAAGTCAAGCAATCAAATGATATATCTCGATTTTAGTTTTACTAGCTCGATCAGGTCCCTAACTTTTGTGTTGATCAATTCATGGTAATGGTAGATCAATAATAGTTCTAAATTGCTCATCGTAGTGTATTTTAAATTGATCCTCATTTTGAATTTTCAACATGACCTTGATTCGTGAAATCTATGCCTATCTCTCTTTTTCCCCCACTTCGATTAAACTGTGAAACAAACCATCCGGTTTCTCTCATCAATTAAGTCATGCTGGAAAAAAAATTGAATATATGGTGAATGTAAGTTGTTAGGATCGTAAATAAATTCCTGAAAAGGAGGGGAGTGTTAAGGGGATCTAGATTACTTGGTTGTATATTATTCTTTCGATTTTTACGAATAAAAAAAGTATAATTATATAATTGATTCTTTAATTATAATTTAAAGTTCAATTTAGTTCCTCAACAGTTAAAATGTTTAATCAGATCCTTAATTGTTTAAAACGCAACAATTAACCCTTTCCATCCAATGATAATTGATAATGTTAAGTTGTAAATTGTGCAGATTGAATTGTAAATAGTGGTGGCTGAAAAGAATATCCACCCCAAATCAACACAATCAAAATCCTAATCATCCCAAATTAACGCAATCATAACCTAATAACCCCCAAATCAACATAATTAGAACACAATCAGAATAAAAATTGAAAAAAAAATAGATATAAATCTGGCCCATGGTATGTTCCTCGTCAATGGATGCTCATCTCTGTCATCACTAACGCCAAAGCTCTGGCTGAGCCCTACCTCTCTTGTCGGTGTTTTCATTGTCAGAGCCGCTTTCGCTTTTGGATTTGGGTGCGAAGGTTGTGGTGTTGTGGGGGTGGCAGGCAATGCTTGTGCAGTTGGGTGGTGGGTGCATATCAATTTGAATTCATGGAGGTTGGTGGTGGCTTGTTGTGTGGCATAGTTAGAGGAAGGGGTTGCAGGTTGGTGCAAATATAATGTTTGAGAGAAGAAGGATAAGAGGAATAGTTAGAGAAAGGGAAGGAAGAGGATGTTAGTCAATGTGACAAATTTGACAAAAAGGATATAATTGTTGTGTTTTAAACAATTAAGCCACTTGATTGAATATTTTAATAATCGAGAAACTAAATTAAACTTTAAATAATAATTAACAGACCAAATGCATAATTAAATGCGTTGATTAAAAAATTATTAAATGATGTTTTGATCGACATTTATTAACTCTACCTTATAGTGTACCTTACTCTGGAGGAGTCAATCCTCTTGTGAATCTTTGATTAAATGTGCATATTTGGTTTTACTTTTTTTTAAGAAATAATTAAATTTAATGGTTTTTAAGAGACTTTTAAAAATAATAATTTCTCAACCAATTTATCATGCACTAAAATTATACAATGCGATCATAGTCCCAATCTAGCTGATTGAAATTAAACTAAGTATCGAGGATTCCATAAGCATGCATCAAGTTATTTGTTTATTTAGAAAGGTGTTAAGAATATCTTCCATCTGACAACAAGAGATAGTGTCTTTCTCTCTCTCCCAACAAAATATTTTCTTATACCAAACCGGGATCAAATCTCACTTAGCAGCTTAAGAAACACATTCATATACCAACTATGGATCGATTTTGGGGGATGAGATCTAAACCAATTGAGAGTCTCACCTCTCAATGTTAAAGGAATAGTTCAACATACATTTGGTTTAGAAAGACATCAAGTGCTAGAAATGCATAAACACCGGTTCGATTGCATAAGTATAGTACGAATTACCCACCTTTTGTGTTTCGAGTAGGGGCGTCAACATATATGCTTGCTATGAGTTACAACATTCATCATGTTAAGGTGGATTGTGAAGGTGTGGGATTTAATTTTGCAGCTGTGTTCCAATTATCGAATACACTATTCTAAATCATTTGCGAGTTATTGTTGTATCTTTGGAGCTTATCTTAATTCCTTTATATGCTCCTTAATGGCATTGCCCCATTATCGAATACACTATTCTAAATCATTTTGTTGTTTTAACCATATCGAGTGAGAATTGGATTTACCAGGTTTCTCATAGATGACGCCAATGATCAGTCTGAGATGGACTGCTACTTTGTCCAAAGTAGAACCGAGGGGGTTTAGCTCAGCTGATTGAGCACAATGCGTGAGTTGTTATAAATCCTTAAGTAGTTATTTTTTATTCCTACTGATAAAATATATGTGTATAGGGTTTAGAGATGAGCTTAATTCTCTGACAGTGTCCAAGGTTTCTCATGGACAATAATACCTATATTGGTGTAGCAACAGAGCAACTATACTTCTGAGATGAGATATGATTCACTGTTCATAAGTGCATTTTAAGATTCTTTTGTTTTTGGATTGAGTCTAAGCCCAGTACATAACATGAACAATACATGTACCGTATTAATAGGTTTGACTTTTAAAAATTGCCCATAATTGTTGAAAGTGTTTAGAACCGGAATGTAACTTAAAGAAAGCGACTCGTTTATTGTAAGAGCAAATTAAGATGAAATAAAGTAAAATTATATAGGTTAACTTATAAAAATTATGAAACACGGTCAGACGTGCTATTTCTGGTCACTAGGATCCAAATGTGTTTTTATTTTTTGCTGTTATTGTGAATCCAAATATATTTTGGAGCATTGCAGATGTAGGACTGAACCATAGGCGATTCCCTGAATTTTTCATGCAGTTCTTAGCCCATTCAAAGTCCAAACCTAGTGAGCATGTGATTGTGGTCCCCCAATTCTTTCTCCACTTGGGCAAGTTATAGGAGGCAACTTCACTTTTACAGCCTTGTGGAAACTTTTGTCATTCTCGATACCAAACTCAGCTCAAGGCATGAAATTGGCCCATTACATACGTTTCTTGTGGTGGCTAGTGAAAGGTCGAGTCAATAAAAGGAAAAAATGAGCATGCTTACTAAACAAACTTGTGCACATCTTTTTTCAATCCATGCCTATTTTATTCATGGGTTATTCTTTTTAAATATTTAAGATCTCCCTCTAAATGTTGTCAGAGTCATGAAAGTGGAGCACAATAACAAGTTCTTTATGGGAATTTAAAGAGCCGAAAGCAAAATGAGCGTACGTATTTGTATATGACACCAATGAATCTTAAACACAACTCAGATTTTAGAAGTTTTAAACTAGCAGAAATTGGCCATTACTTATTTATTGCGTGTTATGATGTATGAAAAGTAGTTTTGTTTATTTATTTATGTATTTATTCATCTTAATATATAGTGTGGTTTGTACAAACTTGACGGCTATTGTGATAGCCTACTTTTATTTTATTTTCACGAGACATAGCCTACTTTATTGTTTGTAGCATGTTGCAAGCAACCAATTCACATTTAAACTCTTAGTTGCATTTCGTAATAAAGCTCAGAAAAGGGTCAAAACATGCTTTTGAGTATCACAGAAAAAGAGCGAGCAAGCTTTTACTGGTCCAAGTCTAACTTTGGTAAAAGAAATTTTTTGTAATGGAACACAATAACTGAATCATTTATTGGGTGCTAAAAAAAGCTTGTTTTCTTTACAATGCTTTAATAGTCAAATTTAATCCTCTAGAAAGCATGTCAATAAATGAATGTTTGTTATGTGTCTCATAGCACCAATATTCAAAGTGTATGGTGTGATAGCACCAATATTCAAAGTATATCCTTGTTGAGATTTTCATCCAAGTTTGCAACTCTTTAATAAAGGAATAGAATTTGTATCAAAAAAATAAGATAAACTGAAAGCAAGATCACAACAAAATTTACATTAGAGTAAACTAAAAAAGCCAGGTACATCACAACAAGCATTTCTCTCTTCTTTTTTTGAAAAAAAAAGACACAGTTTTGTGACTTGTAAACATCACTCTGCAATCAATTTAACGTAGCACTCAGGTGTTTGAAAATTACAAGGTTTCAAGTAACGTATAAGATGATATACCAGTTTTAATGACCCATATCATCCACGGTAAGAAAGATAAGCAATCTTGTAGTAAGGTGCATTTTCTTCTAAACGCAGCGTTTAAGGTATATATCACAGCCAACCACAGCAAATGTAATTGGAAGAGGGCAATCGTCCTGTTTGGCGAATGTATTCTGTTTGAGCCGCAGTTCTTTCTGCTTCTCGATTTTTTCTAGCTTCAGCTGCTGCACGTTTTTCTTCTGATCTTTGCCTCGCCATAGCAATCTTTTTCACCATTTTTGCATGTGTCTGGGCTCTCATTTGCTCAACTTTGGCCTAAATGCATATAGTTTCAATCAAAGGCAAGGTAGTAGTAAAGACTTTAACTAAAGTATTTCTAAAGTTATATTGCAATTAGATAATGGCCAAGCATTTCATACAATATATTCAAGTAGACATGAGTATTAATCACAACAAAATTTATCATGCCTTTCTCTCCCCTTCCCTCTCCATATACTGGGTTTAAAATCCTTTGTAAATTGTAATCTCTTCAAACTACATTTTAGATTTCAACTTTTGAACATGCAATAACTTGGTTTCCAATGAATATAGCTATGTAAACGAATAACTACCTCAATTCTTCTCATTTCTGCTTCTAATTTTGCCTTTTGTTGACTTTCCCATGCTTGAATTTTGATTTCCTCACGCTTAAATCTGCAAATTTTAACACAAACACATTAGCAAGAATGAACAAATTACATGGTCTATATCTATTTTCCAAAAAAAAAGACATGATTTACATTAGTCTAGAGAATGTGAGTAAAAATAAAACCTTGCAGTATGTTTAGATTTCTCAGCTTCCTCCCACAGAGCCGCACGTTTTTCAAATTCAATTCTCTCCTGTTCATTCACATTCGCCTCCTGAGGCGAAGATTTGTTCTTTTCCTGCTCATCTTTGCTTGCCCATGCAGCAATATTCATCTTACCAAGCTGCACCCCAAGGGCTGCAATCTCTCTCCTTGTCTTGATCTTCATTTCTTCTTCAGACAAATTCCTTTTTCCATTTTCAACTGGAAACTGGGAATCCTCATCTGTTGTGTTGTCCAACGGTGTGGGAGCAGGTGCACCTCTCCTAGGAGTCGACGGCATTGAGGAAACTGGGCTCCGTAGTGGGGTCGCAGACCCAACAGGAGTAGCAGTCCGGGAAGGTTCTTGACTTGGCACAGGGGTCATTTCAGTTCCCATGTCTCTCATGGCAACAGATCTTATCCCAGGCGTCACTGTATCATGAAAACAAGCTAATCTACATTGAGCATGTCACCAATAGATGTAATAAGAACATGCACCAGGATATCAACTTTCAATGTTTTAGTGTTCCACTCCTTTTTTTTATCACCATGTGTATGTATTTTCCACTCATATAATAAGAAAATGCACAAAAGATTAAATTTCCATAGACAACAAGTGTGTATAAAAAATTTCAGCTAGCGATAACTGGCTTATATTTTCTATTCTCCAGTTATGCAATGAAGTAAAGCTTGCCTTAAAATAGCACGAATAATAATTATACAAATGCTTTGCATACTTTTTAATCTTCTCAAAAGAGGATATAAAAAAACATATATCATCAATTTTGGGGGTTGAATAACATACCTGACTGATCATCTGTACTTCTTGAGCAAGATAAACCTAATTCATTGACTTCTTTTAGATCTTTGCTTTGGGGAAGAGACTCCACCACTGGATTTCTTCCGTGTGCTTGACCTGAAACCGAATGAGCATCGGAGGGAACAAAAGAGAATTTCTCAAATCCCATATGTGATGTTGGCTGACAGAAATCGACTCGCTTTGTTTCTGTAACTTTGCCTGTTGGGAGTTTGTGATCACAATTACCAGATTCTGGAGCAACCCTCCCCATATTTGTTGGCATGCGATTTGCTTGGTTATGAGCAGTCTTCTTTTTTGAGTGATTAGCCTGTATATTTTGCCTATTCATTATCCATTTCTCGGCATCATTCCACTTAGAAGGAATAGGTCTGAATAGGGATCTAGTGGCAGGATTGTTCCCTGGTCTCTCCCCTTTATCAAACTCAAAGCTGGACGAGCTAGCATTGCTGTCATAATCAAGATTTTCATCTTCTATTGCCCTCACCGCATGAATTGCGCTTGAACTTCCGGTGTCAACCTTGGGAAAATGGTGCGTCTTTGCACGCCCCATGTCGCCATTTTCCTTAGGCATTGTCTCCTTAGGTCCATAAGAAATCTGGCCGTTCTGTTTCCGGTCCAGCAAGGCATTACTAGATGGCTTTAATGACAGAGCATCCAAGCTCGGAGATGTTACTGGAAGGAACAAGTTTCCGATTACTCAACATATGAAGCACTTTATTCAATAGAAAAATAAATACACAAAAGCTGGGATAAATACTGACTAACACAATAACAAATGTACATGCAAAAATTGATAAATTGCAATTGCAAACCTTCATCATCAAGGTTGTCATTTTTTGAGTCAAGTAAGCTATTCACAAATTCAGCATCCTCAATCCTTGAGGGGGAGGTTCTGGATGAGTTACTGTTGGATCCATCTTTCTTCCTATGATGGTGAGGTCCTAATAACTTCATCCTTAGTTTACTGGGAGAAATTATTCCAGCCTGCAGAAAAAATGGCATACTTACCCTCAACAAAATCCTAGAAGAACTCAATTAGAAAATTTCTAACAGAATCCATCTAGCAGCACACTGCATAAACAATTATACCCAATACATGACCACTTTCTTCTTTTCCACCAAAAGGCCCACCCCACCGTTTCAATCCACACCCTTTATTCACTCAGAAGAAAAACAAGGGAAAATGAATCCTACCCTTTTTTTTTCGTTTCCCTTTTCAGCCTTTTTTTCCCTCTCTTCCTCACCCACCCACCCACCAAATAATAATGACAAACCCCATCATCCATTCATTACAAAAGTAGAAAAAGCAAAAGCATGATTTTTGAAACCATGTCAAAATTCACTCGGAGGGAATCAATGAAACAAAGCCCACAAAGAAACTGAAGGGATGATGACTATTCTGAACTCCATGAACACAAACCTTGAACAATATGAACCATTTTGCCACCAACCCAGTTTAAGAAACAAAATAAAGATTTAATTTTGATGAAAAAAAAAACAATGAGGTTGAATGGAAGAGGAAAGGAGAAAAGCGATGGCAGCAGTGAGGCTAAATGCCAAACCTGAACTTTCTCTATCCTCTCGTACTCCATTAGATCTCTGACTGTCTCTTTCTTTCTCTCTAAGTTGGAAGGTAGCTCATGCAGAAGTGGAAGGGAGAAAAGTTGAATTTTACAGCTTGGCTTGGAAGTAGTTATGACTGGTGAGTTGTGACTGTGAATGAGAGATAATAACAATAACACATGAGAGAGAAAGAGAGTGAGATTATGAATGAATGTGATGCAGCAAGGACAAGGACAAGAGCAAGAACAGGAACAGGTGTTTGCTTGCTCAAGAAAGTGTTCAAGTTGGGTTCCTCTGCAGTACAGGAGATGCTGTATCTATCAATCATCTCGCCACGCCATCACAATGGCCCCTCCTGCTACAAAATTAATTCCCATTACAACATCTCATTTATGAATCAATCTTTTTTTTTTTGGTACGCACCTCGTGTATTTTTATAGGAGCCCATCCGTTATAACTTATAATTTTTTTTTAGAAAAAATAAATATGTTTCTTTTATAATTCATATTTTTTTTTTGAGAAAGATAGTTATGTTTCAAATAAATTTTAAATTAAATATAGGAAAAGGAGATTGTGTTCTAGTTGAAGGCAATAAAAGCCTCCAATGGATGCCCTGACCTTGACCTTACTGACAATCAACATACGCAACAATGACAACTGAATTTGATGAGTTTATATTTATGCTTCAATGGGGAATTTAAAATATTTTAAGAGATTAAAAATGTAAGATATTAACTTATTATGTTCAATTCTTTCGACGTTGTGTTTAATTCTAACTGTTATTGAATAATTAAATTTCTAATGTAATTATTTTTAGTAAAGAGTTAACAATTAGTAATATCTGTTGAAATAAATAGATTATAAAAAATAAATACAGTCTCCTCCTCCAAAATATTTCTCATTTTTTTTAAAACAAAAATATAAAAAGGATAATAAGAGGAGCATAACAAATTGAGTAACACTGACTGATAATGAATAATTATTGTATAATCATTTAACCAATTTTTCTATGAACATTTTTTAAAATTTTGAAGAAGAAAAAACCTTTATCTTTTCTTTCATTTCTTTTGTCTGCGTGTCAATTAGTAAAGCTTCATGGATTTATATTTGTTTTTTCATTCTAACTTTTTTACGACAAAGAGTAGATTACTCAGTAACTTTAGGCTAGTCTTCGTGATCGAAACATTGGGCATGATCAGAATTCAGAAGTTTGCATTATCAATTTTCTCTGTATAGTAACTGTTTATGCTTGTAGGTCATAGACTCATGGTTCATCAAACACGAAAAAACTGCTACATAAGGAAAACTAATAAATTAGAAAGGAATTTATTTTTAATGAAGGGTAAGTATACTGATTCACGTCTTGGGATAGTAAAATGTGACGTGATAGAGAATATATATATATATAAAATTAAATGATCGATTTAAATGATATATGTTTTTTTCTTAAGTAAAATTTTAGATTTACTGTGTGTACATAAAAAATTTGATTGATAAAATTAATTTTAACATACTAAAAATATTTTAAATTTAAACAAAATAGTGTCCTTTAACCACCAAACATAAACAATTTAGTGTGAGATTACTCTAATTTAATCAAGTATTGTGTTAAATAATAAATACTTAAAAAAATTATTACCCATAATGAAAATACATGTGTTCTAAATAAAAATAATAATATCCAGCACTTTGTAGAAAATATGCACTAATGATCTAAATATTAAAAAAAATGCACAAAATGTGTTGAAGATTGTACATGAAATCATAATTGATTATTTCTACCCAAAATCATAAATGATCGGATAAAATTCTCCAATTCAAAAACAAACTTAACCTTGTTGAGTTTTTTTTTAGAAGAGACCTTGAGCTTAGTTACAAAAAGAATATTATATATATATATATATATATATATATATATATATATATACACATATATATATAAAATCAAGATGAGAGATGCATTTTGTTTTTTCAAAGCGAAGATATTCACATTAAGTATATGTTTTAAATAACTATTTTATTAAAAATTAGTCGTTTTAAATGTAAAATAATTCTAAGCTAAAATAATATTAGATGTATACATCTGGATTTTTTTATAGAAACGAAAAGTTAATTTCAATGTATGCCCAAATTATATATTTTGCAATCAACATTTTTTACGTAACTAACAATCTAACATAAGTTCAGATGTTATAAAAAAAAACATAAGTCCACGACAACACTCATAAAATGTAAAATGAAGTTATGAAATTTAGTTTATGGTTCTATATCACACCGTATTATTCATTTAAAGTTGAAGCATATATCATAATATCTTTTTGATAAGCTAAAGAAGTCATTACTAAAAAAACAATTAAAATGTGCGCGAGATATGTCCAACTCAAGGTGCCAAAATGATATAGTTACAGAGAAAAAAGAAACAAGTACTAGCATAGTGCCATTGTTTCGGACAAAAATCCAAAAGACCCACCCCAATTGAAAACTAAAACGAAAATTCATGCATTGGTAGTTACTAGTTATCGTGAACTTATTGCCCAAAGGGATATATATTTGCGAGCCTGTGAATTACACACATTTTTCTACTTGTAAGATCTGAGTTTAATTGTTATTGATACTAGTAATAAAATTTAAGTCAATTATTAGTATTAAATTTTGGTTGAGACTCGAATAATGTTACAGTATCTTAAAATGAAATAGCATATCATTTGGGAATTATTTAAAAATTTACATTTGCTGAAAAATATTAGTCGGTGTTCAAAGTTCAAATCAAACAGAACAAAACACGTGAAATAAAGCCTCTCATCAAACCCGTGGATGCCGACATTGGTAGCTAACTAATTATTCCGATAATTTCGGCTCCGAATACCTTTCTTATTCTAAGTTGAAAAAAAAATTATTAACAACTTTTAAAAGAAAATACAATAAAGACAACGTGGTTTGAATTTAATTCCTGGAGGAGGAGCTAATAATTATTGGGACACTTTTGATTGGATAGAAAATATTACTTGTACCTCGTTTCATCTTAAGCATTATTTTAAGGGTTTCAACTTTTTATGTATAAATTAAAAAATATACTCCCTTATGTCCTTATTAAAGGTTCAATCAACTAATTAATCAAAATGAAAGAAATTAATAAATTTAATTTAGAATATTAAATTTATCTTGAATTGACAATTTTTTTCTCAAAACTACTCATATGAATAAAATTAACAAGCATTGATAAATTATAATTTTCTAGCTGTCATGTCATTCAATGATTGATTCTAATTAAATATATTTTTATGGAAAAATAACTAATGCAAAATATATTTTAGATTAAACTTTATAAAACGACTAAACTACACTTTTAATTTGAGCCAAGAACAAGGAAGAATAATATTTTTTTTCCTTAATAAAATATAGTAGTTAAGAAGTTCTTTATTTTATATTTTTTTTACATCAGAATAAATAAATATTATTTGCTTTTTCAATCTCCATTGCCATAATAAATGTGTAAATTAATCAAACATTAATTAAAAATAAAAATATAATTAAAAAATAATTAATATTATCTTAAAAATTAAAAATAATAAATAAATAAATAGAAACAATTATTTTCAATGGTATAGTAAAAATTAGAAAAAAATAATGATATTTAAAAAAATATATTATTCTTTAATTTAAATTTTAAAGAAATCATCTGAATTTCTTCGTTCAAACAAAGAAAAGATTACTATTAGTTAGTAGTTAACTAAAAATACTATTTTTATTTTTTTATACTCTTTCAATTAATTTATCTCTTTTAAGAAAATTAATTAATTTAGTTAAAGAAATTAAATATATCAATAGTTTGTAATATTTTTACAAAATTATTCTTATTTTTTAAAAATCAATATATCTTTTTCCACTGAATTATTTTTTTATCTAATTGTTATCCATGTTTCTCGATCATAGCAGGAGAGAGAAATAGATTACATCTTAATTTTTAACATTTATTATTTTTTGGCTAAAAGAAAATTGTTCTTTCTATTCCTATTTATAAAACACAAATTTAAAATGATGTTTGTTCCATTTTAGAATATGACTATATTCTATAAAAAAAAAAAAAAGCAACTAGTTTCAATTTTTTACTAACTAAAAAAGTTATTTGGCTATTTGATAAATAAATTTTTTTAGTAATTTCTAACGTTTTTTGAAACACTAATGAAAGTAACATTTTTTAAAATGTTACTTGTAGCTTCTAACTTTTTATATTTCCTCAATTTTTATTCTCAATACATTTATCCAATTTTTTAATTACCCATTTTTAAATAAATAATGTTTTTTTTGTCATTTTACACTTTTTAGTTACTTCAACAAATAATTTTATCGAATATTTATAATTTAATAAGTTAATTTTTTAACTTCCAACTACTAACTCCTAACTTTTCAGCATTCAGCCAACTCTTCAAGAAGGGATGAAAGAAAAAAAAGATACTAATGTAATATGTTGGAATTGATTGGTTCACATATTTGATTAAAACCTCTTATCCAACTTTTGAAAGATTTTTGAAAGACCAATGATTAATTCTTCTCCAAAATCTCTCTTTGATGAAAGCAAAAACCTTTTTTCTTTCTCCTATCATATCTCCTATCAATGATAGAAGGAAGTTCAAGATATTTGATCCTAACAAGAATCTTCCTAAGAAAGTTTGTCTCATTATTTTTTGTCATGCAAACTAAAAAATAGTCATTAGCAAATAAAAGGTTTGAGGATTAGGTTCCCCTACACACTTTCACACCATTGATATGTAATACCTTTTTAAAAGGATGTACTATATTAATAATATATGAAATGTTAAAAACATATTTTCTAATACATTTTTTTGACACTTTTTTTATTGGTTGAAATTTATTAAAAATAATAAAATTTTGTGGGTCCCATATTTTTTATATTATAATTTTATAAATTTTAATAAATTCTAATCAATAAAAAATATATTTAATAAATTTGTTAGAGAGTGTCTTCTTAACATTTAACTAGTATTTCTTTTGAACTCATATCAAACAAAAAATTATTTTATGTCTTGAATTTAAATATAAATAAATCTAATTAATTTTATTTTTATTTAGTGATATCATTTCTAAAATATTTTTTATTTAATTATAACTCTATTTTATTTATGATATCAAATTTTAATAAAAAAATATTTTAAAAATAATATTATCTTTACCTGATATTTATAAAATTAAATAATTTTAAGGAAGAGTATGAAAATATTTTTCCTTATAACTTTTTTATATACGAATCCATTCATCTTGGCAAATACTACAAGTAAATGAATGGTAATGGTAGTACATGACAAAGAAGCCATGAATATATATTCCTTGGTGGGTCAAAGATACTTTTAGACTTTAATTAATTTATTTGAGAGTGGGGAATATGAATTAAATTAATTAGGGTGTCAGAACACAGAAGCCCAAGGAGATCAGAGTTGGGAATTCTATAATGTGACTCCTCCTATCACTCTGCCCTACTATTTCTATTTGACCACAGTCGCTGCTCATCACCTAATCCACTTTCATTTTTATGGATCAATTCCACACGCCCACACCATTTCAATTTTCAAAAACTCACGTTTTTGCTATGATGCAAAAATTCTATAAATTTATGCTACTTATCAAAAAATACAAAATACTAACTACTTTAGTGTCTATCTTTTATTTTCCAAGAATTAAATAAAAGACATAATTTCATCCTTTTAAAAATTAATTTAAAATGTCTTTTACATTAATCTTTTTCTTACAAAGCATCCTTAATTATAAGTCATCCTTTTGAGTTCAATATATTATTTTAAACTCTTAAAGAACATTTTGAAAACTTATTTTAATTTTCTTACAAAGCAACTTATATTCCTTCCATCTCATACTCAATTAGTTGATGTCTTCTGCAAGACCTTAGACAAATATCAGTTTGAATACTTTTTTATTTTTTGCAAGTTGGGAATTCTAAATTCCGGTACACTACTTTGTATTTAGTTGCTGCAGTTTTAGAAGTTCGAGTCTGAGCTTGTTTATATATATCCATCTATATAAAAATTAACCATCTCTAGAAATTTTGAATTATTGTAAACCAAACTCAACTAAGTATAACAATATGTATTATCTAAGTTTCATTGCCCAAACTAACGACTTTTTTTGTAAGTATACTTGCATATAATTTTTTTTGTGTATCATCAAGGATTACAATTTTGAAGCTTTAGTATTCCAAAATTATTTTTTTGCAGGATATACATGGGATATTTATGTGTTCAATTCTTGAAGGACAAATTTTTATGTACTTTTCATTACATTTTTAAAATTGCATGCTCATAACTTTTTACTTCTCCAGGAACATCTTTTTATATGTCCTCTTGATCAGTTATTCGCCTTTAAATTTTAAATTTTAGTTTTATTTTTAATTTTTATGTGCATATGTTCGTTAGTAATTAATGTTACTTTTTATTACGGGAACATACCGGAAAATTTGATAGATTGAAATCTTAATTTTGTTTTAAAATGATACATAAATATTTATTTATTTTAAACATCTTATTAATATCTTTCATTTTTTTTATTTTTCTCTTCTTATCACATGATAAATTATATAATATCATTTTTTTTCTCTCTTTAGGTGTCTTACAGCATAATAGGTGTTTATAAAACATTTTTTTTTTCATTTTATTATGCAGTACTCTTGTGTATGTTTTACATAAATTATACAAGGATGAATCAACTTACTCCAAGAATAACTTTAAAGAGATATTCTTTATCTAAATAATTTATTTTGTAAAATTTAATGGTTAAGATTAATTACTTATTATAATCATTGAATTTCAAGAAAATAAATAATAAGAATAAAAAATAACTCTAACAAAGTTATTTTTGGAGCAAATTGCTCCTTCTTTAAATTATATACCCTATCTAGATTTATATATAAACAAAAATAATAAATTTTACATTAATTAAGAAAATTAATTGATATCATTTAATTTTTATAATCACTAATAAAAAATAAGATTATTTCTAAAACAATCTTGATTCAAACATGTTATCATGAATAAAAAGGAATCATTGAAAATAAAATTATAATTAAATGAAGAATATTTTAAAAATAATATAATTAAATAGGACAAAATTAGTTATATTTGTTTATATTTAAATCCAACATACAATATCTCTTTTTTGTTTATACATGAGTCCAGCGAAAATATATATAAACCAAGTGATTGAACATAAGTAGTTAATATATTAAAATTAAGGTTAAATTATTTAAGTACTGCTCAAGTTAAATTGTTGAAAAAAATAATTATTGATTAAACTTTACTTAACCAAAAATTAAGATGATTTTATGAATATGATGGTTTCGAAAAATTTATATGCATACTTGTTGTGAAATATGATTACAAAATAATGTTATTTGCATTTTACCAATCATTCATGTGTGCAAAATACATAAACAAATTTCTTTATATTTCTTTTTTTAATTATAAGTTTTTTTGACACAACAAACTAAGAAACATAGAAAAAAGTAATGGTGAAAGTTGGAGTAATTTGTACAAGATCTTCTATTCAAACCTTACCAGGGTCATTGTACACAAAAAAAAAAAGAGAAGGGAAATAGAACATGCAAACATACTTCGATGAAGGGGAACAAAAAAAACAAAACTCGTCTTGTTGTCAAATCTAAATAAATAACTTAAAGGACGGATTTTAAAAGAATGAAATAAAAAACAAATTAAATTTTAAATGAATATATATAAAGAACCATAAATATAATTTGATAGTTTTTATGATATCTCCAATTATTTTGGAAGTTTTGATACTGTTAATTTTTTTAACCAATTAAGTTATATATCATTTTCTTATTAATTATTTTTTTTTGTTTTTTCAAATTAGTTCTTGATTATTATCTTTTATAATTTTAAAATTATAACTTTTTAAATTAGAAAATATGATTAAAAATAACTTTATAAGTTTAACTCTAAAATACTTTTAGTCCCTTTCGTCATTTTTTTATAAAATAAAATCAATATCAATATCATACCTTTTTTTTTTGTGAAAATATCATTATTTAACATTTTTGTGTGGTGATCCAATTAGCGTTACTGCTCAACGAGTTTTTGTATTTTTTTTATTTTTCATTTGCTCTCTTTCTACATTATGTTAATTATAAATAAAATGGTTTCAAAATCATTGTCAGGATTTTTTTTATACATCATAACAAATTAGAAAATTAATGAATTTGGTCCTCCCCTTTAATGTAATTAACGCGGAGTCAATTATGTATAAATTAATAAAAACATCTTTAAGGTTAAAGAAAAGAATAAAGAAGAGTACTCATCTAAATATTCTGGCCTTATATTTTACAACAAAAAAAAACAATAATAGGTTTTTTATAAAAAAAATATATTAAAAGTAACTAGATTTTAAAGTTCAGACTTCTAAAATTATCTTTAATTATATTTTTTAATTTAAAAAGTTGTAATTTTAAAATTTTGAAAATAATAATCAAGGACTAATTTGAAAAAAAAATAATAAAAAAATAACGCTTCAAAATTCTGAAAATTATTATCAGCATCGTAGAAACTCATATAATTTTACCTTTCTAAGATGTATTTGAGATCTTATTTCAGATTGCCGACAAGCCCGTACCTTCCTTTGACTAATTTGAAAGTGCAAACGAGAAACACTTTGTAGTGAACCAAGGATGAGAAGTAGATATATAAGTCCTTTTATGACGTACATGCACGATCCAACTTAATTTAGCTATCATTTTAGGATTTAAATTAAATGAATTTAGAAAACGGATCAAGTTATTATACGCAGGCTTTGTTAGAACTAAAATAATGATTTTATCGCTTGTATATACATAGGAAGAAAAAGGCCCGAATAAAACAAAGATAGAAGAGTAGATGAGTAAATAGAGAAGGACAATATTAATTTTCCTTTATATCAATGAATAACTCTAATATTATGTTTTGAAAAAATAATTGGTTTGTATAAATTCATCCCAATTACGATAAATTCATAAAATCTGAAACACAGTAATAAATTGTGGTTATGCACTAAAAGTAATAACATTAATTTTTTTTACAAATACTCTATCTATATTTTTAAGGTTCTGATAACATTTTATTAAGAAAAAACTGATTTTACCTCAACAAAAAAAAACTGATTTTGGTAAAAATAAAATAAAAATTGATTGATATGATGAAGAGTATTAATAATATTAACTAGTACTTTTTCACAATTTATTATTTTTAATTTATCGATTAGGAAAACTGATTAACACCTTTTTATCCCTTAATCCCCACTTCTATTCTTCGGCTCATTAATTAAGATGTCATTTAGAAACGTAGTCAGGAGACCGTTGCCAATGAATAATTGAATAGTACTTCTCGTTCTTTTAACTCTATTTGCAAATATAATTAACTTCCCGTATCGGGCTAAGAAGACATAATTAGCATTCCGTGATCTTAAACAAAAATTTAAAAGCTCAAAACCCAATGGGAAAAGTAGGAGGTCATACTACACTTTTTGTTTGCTTTTCATTATATGGTCCTATAAAATCCTTCTATTTAAGTTACATTACACTTTTCTATTATTTACTCATTAGGAGCTCAAGAAACATTTTTTATGGATCAAATACTCATTTTTGTTTTTTTTAATATGTAATTTGTTGATAAATACATATTTGAAAAATAAAAATATAAAATTTAGTTCTTGAAAGTGTAAAAAGTACAACAAATATATTCGGTCGTTAACTTTTATCCATCATCGTTAATAAAATAGCCTATATGATACAGAGAGGCGAACTTGTCACTTAAATGATGGCTAATATGGTCATATTGACTAAATTGAATGAAAATGTCAGTAAGATATCATTTTTTAACGTAAATATCGATTATTTTTTATTGGATGAAAAATGTTAATATTTTTTATTGGATGAAAATGTTAGTAATTTATTTTGGACCTAAATGTTAGTATATTCCATTGGACCAGAATGTCAATAAGTTATCATTATTGGATAAAAATGTCAGTAATTTTTTATTGAACCTAAATATCAGTATGTTTCTATTGGACTAATTTGTCAGACCCGAAATTTCATTTCATTTAAGGGTAAAATATAATTGTAGGATAAACTTTCGCCATTTTTTATTTTTACAAACATAACATTATAATAATTATTTTAAAAAAAATATATTGACAAACATAATTAAAACAAACATAATAATAACGATAATATTTATTATCAACCATAGTTTGTCTGCCACAATAGAAATTATCCAAAATAAACATTATAACAGTGTATCAATCATTACAAATTTTTTCAAATTATAATAATTAGTCACAATCTACTATAAATAAAAGATAAATATATTCCATATTTCACTTCTTCAAATTTTGACTATTTTATTAACGGTGATGGACGGAAGTTAACATATAGATATATTTGTCGCACTTTTTACACTTTCGGAGACTAAAATTTGTATTTTCATTTTTTAGGAATGCATTTGTTAGCAGAGTGAGACGACAAAAAGTCATGAAAATATTATATGACAAATATGTCATTATGTTAGCAATTAGAGATGACCACGTTAACAATCATTTCGATAATAAATTCGTCTCTTTGTGTCACATAAACTATATTTGTCATACTTTTTATACTTTTTTGAATTAAATTTTATATTTTTATATTTCAAAAACGCATTTGTTAGCGAATTACACATTCAATGATAAAAATGAGTACTATTTACCTTTCTTTTATTATTGTTAATTTCATCAATTCATTAACCAAAAGTTGATGAAAGATTTGCATGGTGTGTTCTCATTTTGTGTGGGGCCCATTCTCCTTTGAAGATTTTGGGTATGACTTGTATGCCCTTTAAAGGAATTTTGATTAGTTTGTCTTATTTTTTATTGGGTAAATAATCACTTTTGTCCCATAATTAAGAGAACCATTCTATTAAAATTTCTTTATTATCTTAAAAATATTTTCCTTTCGAGGAATAGATACAATTTAAAAAAGAATTTTAGATGACAATATTTTATAAAATTAAAAAAATATAGCCACTTGTTTTATTTTATAGTTTCATCACATAAGTATATATTCGTAAAGTTTTGTAAGCTAATACACTTCACCTTTATTGACTTGTTGAATGGAATAAAATAGATAGATGAAAAGGATGATAGATTTTTGAAAACTATGGAAATATGCAGAAAAGCAAAGAATAAATGTAAAAAAAAATAACCCATGAAAAATAAAACAACCAATATGATGTGTGTCATAGTTAACAAATAAATTTATCCTTAAATATGTGATTAATATCTCAATCTTTAGATTCATTCATTAAAAAAATATTTGTCGTAAGATTCGTTAATGAATTTAGTAATTCAAGGAATTAGTCTTTAATTTTATTATGAATATGAAAAAGAAAGTAAAATAAAATAAAATCAATGAAAATCGAGACACAAAAAAAATATGTAATTTACTCAATGTGCTACATCCATGGGTACTACCAGAATATCCACTATAATTACATGAGAATATATAAAATTGAGGCCCAACAAAAACCTTTTTATTCAGAAAAAAAGAAAAGAAAAACCCTTCTCATCATAACTTTTTTTTTTGTGATAAAAGAAGAAATCCTAAAATTTTAAAGAAAATCTGGCTGATTTTCTGCTCCCCATTTTAAAGTAAAGTATACTGTTAGCAGCACAGCAGACCAACACAGGCCCAAGAGAGAACGCAAGAAACCAGCATACCTGCAGGACTTTGTATAGACCCCTGCAACACTTGCAGCTCACGAATTTAGCTACTGACTCACGATAGCCTTGAAGAACTTTCTAGAATTCCCGAATCTGTTAGCACCTAGTTAGTTACGATTCCGTTAGGATTCTGTTAGCTTGAAAGACTATAAATGTAATAAGAAAAAGGGAAATAAAGGATATCAGAAAAAGACTTATCTCCAGCTTTATCTCTGCTCCTCTTCTTCTTAGCTTAGGATCGTATCAACTGGTCCGACCTGCCTCGTTCCCCTCCGCCATGCCGGAGCACCACACTCGTCAGGTCACCACCGACAAGCTGGAAGAGGCAGTCAAATCCCTCTCCCAGGACAATTCCACCTTGAACACCAAAATCGATACAATCCATGCTTCTCTTACCGCCAAAATCGAAGCTCTATTTGACCGATTTGCTTCCTTTACCGTTAACTCTCCGCCACCTCCTCCGCCAACACCACTCCATGCGTCCTCTGCTCCCTACCGCCACCATATGAAATTGGAGGTACCACGCTTTGACGGCCACGATCCCCTCGGGTGGATCTTCAAAATATCGCAATTTTTTGATTATCAGGGCATACCTGATCACGAAAGGCTCACGGTCGCCTCCTTCTATATGGAAGGACCCGCGCTGTCGTGGTACCAATGGATGTGCAGAAACGGATTCTTCCCGTCATGGCCGGCTATGTTACAAGCCTTAGAATCCCGCTTTGCCCCGTCATTTTACGACGACCCGCAGGGAGCGTTGTTCAAGCTTCAGCAAACCGGTAGCGTCAGCGAGTACCTCACGGACTTCGAGCGTCTGGCAAATCGCACATTGGGCCTTCCTCCGTCATGCCTGTTGAGTTGTTTTGTCTCAGGCCTCATCCCGGAGCTTCGCCGGGAGGTCCAAGCCCTCCGACCCATGTCTCTTCCCCACGCGACGGAACTCGCGCGTCTCCAGGAAGATAAACTGCTCGACCGACGCCGGGGCCAGCGCACCTCTTCCACTTCCTTCTCCCCTAAACCCACGACCAATCACCCTCTTCCTTCCACTCGCGTCCCCATAAAACGCCTCACCTCCGAGGAACTTGCGGTCCGCCACGAACAGGGACTCTGTTACCACTGTGAAGAAAAGTGGTCCCACGGCCACCGCTGCAAACCCTGTTTGCACCTCTTCATTGCAGACGACAAACCAGACTCATCCGCCGACACTCACCCTAACAACGACCCACCTCCTTCCGGACCGGATCTCCCTATTACTCCACACATCAGCTTGAACGCGATGGAGGGTACCCCGGCCCCTCAAACGTTCCGTCTTCTCGGTACGGTGCGCCGTCACCCAGTAGTCATCTTGGTAGATGGTGGCTCTACTCATAATTTCATTCAATCCAGGTTGGCACGTTTCCTAGCCCTTTCTGCTACCCCAACCCCTGCCCTTAGGGTTATGGTGGGAGACGGGAATACTCTGGAATGCGATACACAGTCTCTCCAGGTACCCATATCGATCCAGGACCATACCTTCACCCTCGATTTATTTCATTTACCCTTATGCGGTGCGGATTTAGTATTGGGCGTCCAGTGGCTTAAATTGCTAGGCCCAATCACCACCGATTATCAACAGCTCACAATGACTTTTTCCCATTTGGGCCGCAATATTACCCTTCGGGCAGATGCACCCCCTTCACTATCTCCTGCCTCAGCCCACCAACTCAAGAGGCTTGCCTAGACTCAGAGCCTTTCTGCTCTCTTCCACATCACAGCGTCCCCGTTAAACACACCCCCTTCTTCTACGTGCCTCACCACCGACTCCACCCCAACCCCAATTGCCGCCGTTCTCCGCCGATACTCAGCCATTTTTGCCGAACCTTCCTCACTACCACCTTCCTGCAATATCCAACATCACATCCACCTCTTGCCTAACACCGCACCCATTAACGTCCGGCCCTACCGTTATCCCCATTTCCAAAAATCTGAAATTGAGAAACAAATCGCGTCTATGCTCACCACCGGAGTAATCCAACCCAGCCATAGCCCATTTTCTTCCCCCATCTTGCTTGTAAAGAAAAAAGACGGGTCATGGAGATGCTGTGTTGATTATCGAGCATTAAACGCGGTCACAGTGAAAGACAGGTTCCCTATGCCTACCATAGACGAACTGCTAGATGACCTGGGCCAAGCTTCGTGGTTTTCAAAGTTAGATTTGCGCCAAGGGTTCCATCAGATACGAATGGCTGAAGAAGATACGCATAAAACCGCCTTTCGAACTCACCAGGGTCATTACGAATTCCTCGTGATGCCCTTTGGATTGTGCAATGCACCCTCAACGTTCCAGGCCGCCATGAACGCCGCGCTTCAACCATTTCTTCGCCGATTCGTTGCCGTCTTCTTCGACGATATCTTAGTCTACAGTCCGGACCTGCAGTCCCACGTGTCACACCTAGAATCCGTTCTATCCACTCTTGCTGATCGAGAGTTCTTATTGAAACATTCCAAATGTTCCTTTGCCCAACGTCAACTCAGTTACCTGGGCCATATCATTTCCTCGCAGGGTGTGGCACCAGACCCCGATAAAGTCGCTGCAATGCTCGAGTGGCCTCGGCCAACATGTCCCACAACCCTCCGTGGATTCCTGGGTTTGACGGGGTTCTACCGTAAGTTCGTCAAGGGATACGCCGCCATTGTAGCGCCCCTTAATTCCCTCTTAAGAAAGGACAGCTTCATCTGGTCCCCCGAAGCCCAGCATGCCTTTCATCAATTACAACAGGCCATGACTCAGACTCTAGTGCTCGCCAACCCCAACTTCCTCCTTCCTTTTACGCTCGAAATCGACGCCTCCGGCACGGCGATGGGTGCAGTGCTTTTGCAGGAATCTCACCCAATTGCGTATTATAGCAAAGTTCTCTGCCCCAGGTTACAACGCGCCTCTGCTTATGTGCGAGAATTGCACGCCATCACCTCCGCAGTGCGTAAATGGCGCCACTACTTATTGGGTAACTCCTTCATTATTCTTACGGACCACAAAAGCTTGAAAGATCTTATGTCCCAGACGATACAAACGCCTGAGCTACAAACATACTTGTCAAAACTTTTGGGCTTTGATTATTCCATTAAATACAAACCCGGCCCAGCAAACGTGGTCGCCGACGCACTCTCCCGTATCGTTCCGACGGAGGCCACATACCTTACCCTGACTATGCCCCACTGTCTCTTCCTCCAGAAGCTCCGCCACGCTCTGTTGCAGGACCCACAGTATGAGCAGCTCCTTCGGGACGTTCGCGAGCACCCAACGGAGCATCCCGACCTTACAACTCACCAGGAGCTTCTTCTCCGGCAGGGTCAAATTTGGATCCCCTTCGCGACACCATTCACAGATTCCTTATTGGAAGAATTTCACTCTTCCCCTCTCGCCGGCCACCCGGGCGTCGCCAAGACTCTCCACCGTCTCCGTCAGAACTTCGACTGGCCCAGAATTAAGACCGACGTCCGCCGCTATGTCGCCCAGTGCGCCACGTGCCAGCAGACGAAGTACGAAACAAAGAAAAGCGCCGGCCTCCTCCAACCTCTCCCTATCCCCACCCACGTATGGGAAGATTTGTCATTAGACTTCGTTACAGGGCTTCCATCTTCTCAAGGGTACACAACAATTCTCGTTGTGGTGGATCGATTTTCGAAGGCGGCCCACTTCGGAGCTCTGCCCACCCCTCACTCCGCCTACAAGGTGGCAACTCTATTCTTAGACATGGTGTGCAAGCATCACGGATTTCCGCGCAGTCTAGTATCGGACAGAGATCCCATTTTCGTTAGCAAATTCTGGCGTGAGCTCTTCCGTTTAAGCGGCACCAAGCTCCGAATGAGCACCGCCTACCACCCGCAGACCGACGGGCAGACGGAGGTGCTCAACCGCTCTCTTGAACAGTACCTCCGCGCGTACGTACATACACAGCCCTCCAACTGGTACCGTTTCCTTTCTCTCGCCGAGTGGTCGTATAACACATCCCTGCATTCGGCTATCGGCATGACTCCGTTTGAGGCGGTCTACGGCAAGTCTCCACCAAAGATAGCTGACTACCTTCGCGTTCAATCTTCGAACGACGCAGTTGACTCATTGCTTTCCACCCGCATCCAAATTCACGATCAGCTAACGCGTCGCCTACACCGCGCGCAGGAGCGTATGAAGCTCACCGCAGATAAGCACCGCCGCGACGTTTCCTTCACAATAGGCGACTGGGTGTATGTCCGTCTTCGTCCCTATCGTCAAACGTCAATTGCTCCTATGTATTCGAAGCTCGCCAAACGGTTTTACGGCCCATTCCAAATACTGGAGTGTATTGGACCCGTGGCTTATAAACTCCTCTTGCCGGAATCTTCCCGCATCCACCCTGTCTTTCACATATCCCTTTTAAAGAGTCATCACGACCCTCTTCCGGCCTCACCAGCTTCCCTGCCAGTGAATTCCAACGATAATCACCCTGTCGTTCTTCCCTTCGCAATTCTGGATTGGAAGCTAGATTCCTCGGTCACACCGCCAGTCAAACGCGTCTTGGTGCAATGGGAGGGTCTTCCTCCGGAGGATGCCTCTTGGGAACTTTGGGACGAGCTGCGTACTCTTCCCAACCTTGAGGACAAGGTTGTTTTCGATGACGGCGGTGTTGTTAGCATCACAGCAGACCAACACAGGCCCAAGAGAGAACGCAAGAAACCAGCATACCTGCAGGACTTTGTATAGACCCCTGCAACACTTGCAGCTCACGAATTTAGCTACTGACTCACGATAGCCTTGAAGAACTTTCTAGAATTCCCGAATCTGTTAGCACCTAGTTAGTTACGATTTCATTAGGATTCTGTTAGCTTGAAAGACTATAAATGTAATAAGAAAAAGGGAAATAAAGGATATAAGAAAAAGACTTATCTCCTGCTTTATCTCTGCTCCTCTTCTTCTTAGCTTAGGATCGTATCAAGTATACCTTTAGATGTAACTTCATTTCAAGTAGAAAAGATCAAATCCCGTTAGCAGATCAAATGATCCATCTGTAATTCACTTTTGGTAACTCTCTATATGTTCTCTGCATACCAATTCTGACATATGGACTCTTATTCTTAATACTAATCATCCTAGATAGTAGATACTAATCCTCAGGCCTAACATAATTTGCGAATTTTCAATGTTGATATAACAGTAGTCCTTTGGATCTTAAAAAAGAAAAAAGAAAAACAGAAATCCTTTGAACTTAGGGAAAGAGTTTGTGATTCAAGGTCTGATATATGTTTATTGTTGGGGCTGAGTAACATGGCCAATGGAATTAGAGGCTTTACTGGTAACTGGTACTTCTAGTACCGTTTTTTACTATATATATAAATGAGAAAATTAAATTTAGACACTAGATTAAAATTTAAATTTAAAAAATCAATTTGAATCCTTTTCCTTTTTGGAAAAGTGACCGGTTTAGTAATTGTGAACCGTAGATTAAAAAGAACGATGGAGATCTTGCCACACGTGTCTCTCATTATTTTTCCATCTCTCGCTGACCGTGTCAAAGCCAAAATGTTTCTCTTACTTTTTTGCATTGTTCGTACCAAAAATTTCTCTTGCTTTTCTTATATTTAATTTTTTACATTACAAGTTGAGGCTAGTTGTAATTGTGATAATTGCTTTGAAAAAATGGCCAATTAAGGATGAAATCCTTCATTGTCTCTAAATGGGAGAGGGGCAAAGGTTCTTATACATCATCCTATTTCCGACGCTCTCATCATCGTCAGTGCGGCGACAACCGCCACCTCCGCCGGACGATTCACATTTTTCCGAGACTCTTCTCGGCGAATTCCTCGACTGTGCACTAGCATGGCACCACCTTCCTACCGGACGTCCGATGTCTCTCACGCACCGCCGTATTTTGTCGCTCACTGGCTGAGGCAGTGACAGCCCGTTTCTCGACGGTAGGAAGAGTGTTTTATCTATCGTTTCGACGGTGGCGCTCTTGGAAGAGTAAAGTGTGAGCAAAGGAGAGAGAGAATAAAAGAGACACATGGCAATATCAGAGTCGTTCATTTGATTCAATGGTTGAAATTGTTTTAATTGAACCTCTTACCCCTGTATGCAAACTTCCAATACTAATTAAAACAATTTAAATGATAAATTTAATTGCAAAATATTATCCAAAGGTAAAGGTATGTAAATTTGAAAATATTATCCAAGTGAAGTCTTATCGCATCACATATAATATTAAATGATATTTTTATAACTTAAATTTAAATATGTTTTTAGTTTTTGAGATGTAGTTATTTTTTTTTTTTAGTCTTTTAAAATTAAAGTTTCTTTTTTTAATGTATGAAATCCGTAATTTTTTTTTATCTTTCTATAAAGTGTGAGCTAAATAAGAAATAAAATATTTATAATTTTTGATATTTTTTATCATCATAATTTGATTTTTTATTTTATAGTTTAGAGTACAATTGTGTGATAGTTTGAAATTATTAAAATTCTGTCAATACAAAAATTAAAATAGTTTTTAAAGTGGTTAATAGGTTTTTAATTTTTTTAATGAATTGATTATGACAATTTTTAACTACTAAATATATGGTTTAAAATATAAAATAAAAAATCAAAATTGGACGATAAATTTTTTTCACAAATTACAAATTTTTTATTTTATATTTGATTCATATCATACAAAAACACTAAAAAAAGTATTTTGTGAATTTTAAGAATTAAAAAATAAATTTAAATTTAAAAAAGGAAAAAAAAAACTCTAACTTTGTTAAATTAAAAACATATTTATGCCTACTTTTTTTGGACCAAATTCTTTTTTGAAAGCACAAAAGCTTGACATGAAACTCTAGTCAGAGTGTGTGTTGACTAAATTTTGTAATATCAATTTACTTACATGATTTTATAATAATTTAAGTTTTAAAAATATTTATATTTTTATTAAAATTACATTGGATTGGAAACAAATTAAATCAATTTTAATGCATTCCACCATGACATCAAACAACACTTATAGTCCAAACTAAGCGACAAAAAGTACAATTAGTCATATTTATTTCATCTTTAATGATAACTCTATCTTAGAGATAGAAGCAAACACTACATGTTAGCAGACTGTGTTAATGGCTTTATGAGGACAATGACCAATGATAATATCAAAGCAACAATTAAACAAGAGAGGTAATGAGTAGAAAAAACACGAGTGGGTGGGCATCTACTGAAAGTTTTATTTGTGTAGTCACCATTCCAGCATAGTCGAAACAAAAGAACCCTTTTAGTTCTAGGGTCGCATTATCCCATCCTTAAGGATAGGATACACATGCATTTAATTAATGCTAAACTAAATCACTTATATTATAATTGATGATTTATTTAACTACTAAAGAAAATCATTTAATTAATTAATATTTTTACTAATAAAATGTGTAAGACATTCGATAATCAGTAAAAACTATTATATATATATATATATTAAATACTTTATTTTTGTTTAATATTTAATATTTTCAATTGTTTAACATGTTTCTTTAATTTTAATTTTGATGGCATTGATTAAAAGTACCAAAATTCTTACAAGTAGGTTAGAATCTCCCGTACACAGTATTCAGCTTGGACTGTACTTGCTATGATGAGAATTATTGAGTATCTTATATATCGTGAAGCAATGCAAACTTGTCAGCACTATCATATAACCAAGGCAAGTCGTTTTCTCACATTAGATTCAGGCACATGGTCTGGGCATTGCGTTGGTTGTGGATTTGTGGTTAGTTTGCAAAACGTATCAAAACCAAAACTGTTGTTTTTCTCTCTTTATTTTCTAGGTTAATTTATAATTACTAAGTATATTTAATTCTCAATCTCCATGGCACTATTTTAATGGCACAAGGTAATTTTTTTTCCCGAAGTAAACACTTAACTTGATCTTAATTTTTTTCATATAAAAATTCATTTTCTGATAAAAAAACCACTAGATAATTTCTTAAGATCATAAATGTGAGGCGTTCTAGCCTTCTATTAATTAGATAAAAGAACTAAAATATCTAATGTTTCTAATTTTGAAAAACTAAATACTCAGTATTATTTTTGGAACTTGGATTTAATTTCTTAGGGATCAAAATATTCTCATGATTATTGTTGGAATCAATTTGAGTATTCACCTAAAATAGTATTAACGGAACTTGGATCAGTTTGAAAAAAAAGTTTGAGTATTCTCATGCTTAAAAATTATTGACTATTACAAATTATAAATGAGACTGGTTAACTAAGAAGTAACACCTATAAATTTGTGTGATGTTCGATAAGTTTAAGTCAATAATAGCAACGTGTGTTCAAAATAGATTGTTAAAAAATATATTTCTAACATTTTTTTTACATTTAATTGTAATAATATTTAATAATACCAATTCATCTAATTGAAAATTTAAACATAAATCTAATTAATAAAATAAAATTTTAAATTAATATAAAATTACACCTTCATAAACTATGATAAAATTAAATCTTAATTCATTTATTAATAAAGTCTTTAAAATGTTAACTTCAAGGGTCTAGTTGAGTGAAACAAGACAAATTTCATATCTCAAAAGTTAGTAAGTTTAAGCTGTTACTTATATTTTTGAGATGATGTATATGTAATGTAAGTATATAATATTTTTATAAGCACTCGAACCCAAAGATTTTAAAATTTCCTTGTGTTCAACTAATGCGTTATCATCTTTCCTGTTCAACCTAAAGGTCTTTTAAGACTCTCAATTCAAAGATATGAGATTGAATATCAATTTTAATTTGAGAATTGTTGGGGGAGGGGGGCGGAGATTAACCTACATTTTCTATTTTAAACCTGAAACGAGATGAAATAATAATCACATAACTTTCATTCACTCTATATTTAACATAAATTCTTTACGGAAAGATACACACGATTCATATGTAAAAAATGTTCTAAAGTCAAAATGGGGCAAGAACACATTTTCAATTTTTTTTTTTTTACTTTTAAAGTGATGCATGTAAAGACTTATAATAGCATAATTCACATTGTTATATGTCCTTTAAATACGTATTTTTTTTGTTAGTCAATTCAATTCAATCCGCTTTTATTTGGTGAAAAGTTTAAAGTTACTTCAGGACACTAATGTACCATGTCTCCCTCACTCTTCCTGTACTTGTAAACGTAGGATCTAATCTGGTATATTTTGGACTTTCACATATTGTTGCTTTCAACTTTTCCTTGGGATGAAATTCGATCTTCAACGAAGTTACCCTCTAGCTTGGAATTATCAATATTAAACGGGGGAAATAAATGAATCCAGTGTGTGGTGTGAATAAACTGGTGAAATAATATTTTAACTCAACTAATTGTTTCGAATTTGAGTCTACGGTGTTAAATATTGAATGAGAAAACTTTTCCACCAATAGTTGTGCAACATTGCTACTCAATTTAAACAGGATTAGTCCCTAATCCCTACAACTGATATATGTGATCTATAAAAAAAATGAAGATTGGACCGCATCATCATCTGATGGCTAGAATTTACATTTGTGGGTAATTATAAGTTGCTTAGTGTGTATTTGTGTAACTTTAGTATCAGAAGTTGACTTTGATTAACTTGCATAGATGCATTTGAGCTTATCAAAGATGGATATATAGTGAATTGGGCTCACACCCAATCCGTAACAAATGTCATGCACATGAGTCATTGTTATACTATACAAGCAGTCAAGCACAATTATGAAGTAAACCTATGCAATGTGGGTGCCTACAATTAGTAAATATGGCAAAACCTCTTGAGTCTTGACATATATTATATATGTGGCTATGCATTGAGAATTCTCTAGTTCATGCAGATGAGTATTGAATGTGATATCGTCTAGGTAGATTGAACTTTGGATAGTACTCAACCCAAAGTTATTGCTAACCTTGTTGAATCTTATTGATATTTGAGCTCCTTGAAGATTGAGCTTACATTCTTTAACTTTAATACATTCAATAACCATAGTTAATTAAGTTAAGGTGAACAATGGATAAATAACACGTCGTCTAAAAAACAAAAAAGTAATTTTAATAAATTCTCACTGTAAATTTTCTTACAAAATAATCTAATTAGAATCAATTTTACATATAACTATTAAAATAATTATTATAAAAATTAATAATTTTACATATATAACATTCCATAAATGAACGGAAATCTTACATTGAATGTGTACTTCTAATCAAATTCAAAACGAAATATCATACTATTTGCTGACCAAAAAAAAAAAAAAAATCATACTATTTGCTTTAGTAGCTAGTGACATATTGCTGTCAAAATTAATACCCACAAAAAGAAAGAATTCATGTGGGACCTCTGCGGGAATAAATTTTACAAGACAGAATACTAAGTTTGTTGGGACCCTAATGAACTTTGACTGGCAAAAAGAAATTGCAGCTTTCTGATTTTGGGACCCTTTGATTGCCAATCTTTGAAAAATCTATAAAATATTCAAATATAGGTGTGGAAAGTCGCTTCCTCATGCTTTAACTAATTCCCCTTTTGTCAAGCAATGAGAATTTTGGCTTGGCTTGCCTTTAGAGTCAATGATGGTTTACAAACTTTTGGAAGCATTTAACGATATGGCAAAATCTAAACACTTCTCCAGAGAAATTTTAAAATTAGAATCATCATAAGGATATGGCCAGACTATATTTAATGGAAATAAAGTTTACTTCTAAAGAGAATGAAGACCAACGCTACCAACTAAAAGGTGCACTTTAAAGTGTGGCATTTGATTATAATGCTTCAAGGAATCAAAGTAGCCATGGCTCAAAATGATTGAAAAGATCATTGTTTGCTTTAAATAATGTGTTCTATAAGCTTCAAATGTGTATCCAAAATTAGCTTTTATTCTAAACTCGATAAAGGCTAAAATCTTTTCTTTTAATGGGAGATATAATTCTTTTAACTTTATTTATCCGAAAAGAAACTTTTTTTAAAAAAAGAATTTCAATGAAGCACAATAACGTTCAACGCATTTAATTTACCCTAAGTTTCTAATAGCATTAGGCTTGCTTCTGCTGTTTACTTAGATTGGACGTATGTGTAGTGCTTCCTTTGCAAATGTTCTTTGGGGGCCATGGGTCGAGATGTAACCTGTAATTAAAGAAGAATGTTTCTTGAGCACAAATTTAAGACAACAATTTCTTTAAATTTGGAGTGTGTTTTTAAAATGAATATAAGTCAAAGAAAACAAGATACAAGAGATAGAAATAATTATGTATATAGTATTTCACATTTTATGTTTTAATAATAGAATTGGTGATTAAATGTATTAATTGTCACTGACCCAACTACAACAGAAAAAAGCACAATTTTCCATTCAAATGTGTCACAATGTTATATATACTGTTTAAGCCAGCCCATGCTAATATCTAGCCCAGCAGTGTATGCGTAGCCCAAACGAGCATCATGACCAAACACTTGTCTCGTTGTATATTCATGATTGGGATTGGTATTCTCAACTCCCAAATTACTATTCTCACCTTCCATCATTTCCTCACACCCCTCCCCCTCCCTCTCTTTCTTCAACCCCCAAATGCTTCATGTTTTTTTATTTTATTTTATTTTTTAACTTCAAATTTTATTAAAATTTGTGTAGATATATTTTAATTTTATTTTTTTAAAATTATGTGATATATATTATGTTACAAAATTAATTTTATATATGATATTTTGTGTTATATATATAGATATTAGTTTATGTGATACTGATGATTTAAATTTTGAAGACTTTATATTTGTCAATTTTTTTATTAATATGGATTTTTAGATAATTTTTATTAAAAATTAATATTTTCTTAATTTATATTTTTTAATTTAAATTTATAATGTTTCTTATATTTTTTATTTATTTTTTAACATGACTAATGAAATTTAAATTTTTAATATTAATATTTATTAAAAATTCAAAAATCTAAATATTTAAATTAATCTACTAAAAAAGTTTAAAATATAATATTATTAAAAAATATAGTAGAAACATGTGCAAAGTCTAAAATGGTACAAGAAAGTTGAAAGGCTTGATGAATGTTGAGTTATGACAATGGATATTTCTAAAATGAAAATGTAATTGTACCCTTTCAATAAAAAAAACATCTCTTTTCTCTGATATATTACATAAATGAATCTGTCATTCTTTAAGAAAATAATAAGTAATATCTGCATCTACTCATTGTGTTGTTCTATCTGGACTATGGTCTTTTTTCTCCTTCTATTTTTCACATACATAGATAGATAGCTAAAATCAAAATAGCCAAATGATATGGGCGATATAGACCACCTTTGCCTAGTGAGCTAAACTCTACTCTATTGAATTACAAAATCTATGATTTGGTGGTGCTAGGTTTAAATTCTTCATGCTTCTTCAAACCCAATTGAAAAAGTTTTTCTGGCTTAAGAAACATGCTTGAACCATAATTCGTGCAATATTTTTCTTATGAGTTTCCAATACTCCAAAAAGATTTTGCATCCCTTTCGAGTTGTTGTTGGAAATATTTTTAAAATAAAATATAGAAATAGTAAGAACTTGCAGAAAAAATAGAGAGATTAACAATGGAGAAAAATAGTTGATAATATTTATAAGGTAAGATTGTTTATATATAGCTTACAACCAATCTGAAAATTCTAAACAAACTAGTCTATCTTCTATCATATTTATTTTAAACTAATTAACTGAAACAAAATATAAAAAATAAAATCTGCAACAATAACAAAATCATTACCTAAAACTTATTCTAAATTCAAAATAAGTTAGGCAATATCTCGTATCTCTAACACTCCTCCATTAGATTTGACATGATGAAAATCCTAAGCTTTAACTCCATCAACTTCAAACTTATTTTAGAAGTGCAATAAATCCATTTAATTCAATTCCTTCTGGCTTCAAAGTCTTCAAACACCATATGACAGGATTTGTAATCTCAAATTCATCTTGCAGAAATTTTAACGACTTCAAATTGACGTGAATAAATCTTCCATGCCAAACATCATTTTCATCAATTTTGGCTGCAAAATCATGATCTTCAATTAAATCAAACTTCCAATAAAAACTATTTATTTCCTATCATTTCAATTTTTGCAATCTGTGTGTGGATTTGAGGCATATGATAGTTTTAAAGGTGAACCTTCAGCTAAAGGATGGGGACTTTGTTTACCCCATGGACACTTCCAAAACTCCCCTCAGTGTGCTTGTGCCAAATAATGTAGTTAAATTGCAACTCATAACTCGGATCTACCTAAACTGGGAGATGGAATGAGTATGCTAGATCATTCCATAGAAAATTGGGACGCAGAAAGCTGGAATATAATCCCAACAAGCTACTGGTGCAAGTCACTTAAATAATATACTTGCTTTTTGGGATAAGAGTGAAGAAGAGAAAGGTAAACCTTTATCAGAACGTAGCAGTTATATATTTTGGCATGGTAAGGTCAATGACCTGTCCTCAAGACATAGATTTCTTTGGAAATATTTTGTAAAATAATGACTTAACAATAACTCTGCCCATGCAGGCACACCACGACCATGGTTGGAACTTGACGTTAATTCCTTGGCCGTACAAAATCTAAGACGAATGTACAAAGTCGATTTGTCCCTTGCTACATAAGTACCATTCTGTGTAGTGTGCCTTTATGTAGCTATATATGAAGGTTTTGCTATGACTCTTAATAACATTCGATCTATATGTTTAGATATAGTTTTAAAACAATTTGATTTGTGTCTGTCTGTTGTAGCTTTTGTGTTTTATTGTTTGCTAAGCTAAATGATTTTCTAGTAGTTATTTCCATAAAGGAAATCATTGTTGATTGATCTTATTGTGAACTTATGTGCGTTGTTATTTCCGTGAAGAATGAATGAACATTTGTTTCTTTTGACGACTTCTAATCAATTTATGCTGATAAGAAGGATTTGACACTCACATTAAGCAATTCCAACGCCGACGGTAGCCAAACACAAAATTTAGAAATGATTTGGTGCCAGGGAGTGGGTTTAAATTATGTGTCAAATCTTATAAAAATTCACACACACACATAAAACTAAGTATTAAAAATAATTTTAAATTAACTTAAAATTATATAAATATGACATATCTTAATAAGAATTCTCAATTTAGCAATAAATTTTGTAAAATAACTATCAAATGAAAATTTATCAATCAGTTTAGAAATTCTTGACTGACAGTGGGGTAAGACAACTTTTCTAATTTTTTATTAGCTTATAATATATAATACTAAATAAAATATTTAATATAATGCACATATAATCACTACCAGCAAAGATGGTCATCCAAAGCATGGATTAACACTTTTACCAATTTAATGACCAGTGAAATTTAAAAACATTAATACCATCAATTGTTTTAATAAAAAAATACAATCTATTTATAATATATAGAAGCTAAGCTATTCCATATTACGTTGTCACGTCAGTGAAAATGATGATGTGGAAGAAGAAAAGCATTATTCTATTGAGTGATACTCATAATCTTCTAAAACTTTATACAATACATTTTAATTGAGTCACCTCCAAATGTCCCAGTCTTCGACATTCTCTTATACCTACTTGCTCTTCATCTCAAGATTTTTCACATACAAATTCGTCCTTTCCCAGATCTTCGGCGCATAAGAACCTTTTGAAATTTGATCGCTTCATTCATTTGCGTTTCGATTTCTTCAGATTTTTGACAATATATTAGAGATTCTATGTTTGCGATTATGATGATGATGCTATGGCAGAAATATTTCATGAACCATATTCACATCAAAGACCGAATCGCAAGACCTCTAATCACATATGGCAACCGACGATAACCTCAATTAGACGAATTTGGGCTTGTGTAAGCCTCATCGCATCAAACCCCAAATCGCATGACACTCTATGAAACCTCGGTCAAACCCTCCGAATCACGCAACACTCGACGAAAACTCAGTCAAACAAATTTGGGGATGTGCAAGCATCTTCACATGAGTTTTGTTGATTTTTATTTTCACTTTTGTGATATATTTATTTTTCTAAGGCGTAGATTTTCCTGTTGTAAAAAATAATTCTACTAAAAAATATTCAAAAGATAGATGCAAAAATATAAAAAGAGGATAGACACTACAAAAACACAATATAACTTGGAAAGAAGAAGAGCATTAGCAAAGAGGTGCATCCAAATGATGATATGTAAACAATTTATATTTCTTCACATCCAAATTGTTTTTTGTATTAAATTGAAATTGAAATTGAAATTAGTCATTGGAATTTAAATTAAAATCTAATAGACATAAGTGTTTGATTTCTGTCCTCTTATTTAATATTGACATTTTATAAGCCAGAAACCAAAAGCACAGACACGCGCACACACACTTGTGTGAAAGTTAAACTATTAATGTTTTATATAATTTTAAGTGAATGTGAACTTTTGTTAGGCTTAATTAATAAGGTTGATAGAATTTGTGTCTTCAGAATATTCCTTTGTTTAAATAATCACATTGCCTCACTTTAGGGATACATGTAGACATTTAAAAATATATTGTTAGTCCTTGGTTGACAACAATCGAGCATGGTCCTGGAGAAAAATAAGCATAAGAGTCAGAGGTATAACTCAAAGGCATCATATCAACATTTGAACGTGTATCACCCAGAAACTTAAAATACATTAATTTTAACAAATGAAGTCATTATATATTTTTGTTAATTTATTTATCTCCATATTTGTTAATGTATACGCGTGCTTATTATATATGTTATTTCATGAAATTTTATTTTACCTCCAAGAGTTCAAGGAGTTGGTTATGAATATCACAATCTTTTCTCAATATCAAAATAATTGACCAACGTGACCAAGGTTTCATAAATTTTAATAATAGGTTCAAATGTAGTGACACAACTTTGTCTCTTCCAAGGATATTATACAATCATGATTACTTAAGACCCGCCTTCCTCTTTTAGAAGATAATGTTCTTAATACAGACTTGCAACTACAATCTACAAGGAAGTTCTTTTCTAACTCAACTTTATAGTTAAACAATGTGTTTCACAATTTATGAATAAATTTTAACTTAAATAAGATATGCTTAATTGTACATTGGCTATAGGTAAAAAAAAAAATACTTCAAGGAGTTGGTTATAAATATCACAATCTTTTTTCAATATTAAGATAATTGACCAACGTGACAAAGGTCTTGGGGATGTTTGACCATTTGGTTAGCCAACAACATAAGCATAAAGAGGGAGAGTAGTTGTGAGAATAATTTGATGGAACACCTGTTTCAAGTAATTAATCTTCTCTTATCTTGTAACTATTTGATATAGTTTAAATTATTCTATTTTTTTATAATAATACAAATAAATTATTTAAATATTATTTAACTATAGTGAGCAACTGAGTGTCAATTTTTTATCCCCTATTTTCATAGCAAGATAATGTGCATTATATTATATTTTACCATGACAACCTAATCATGATTAACATGACACAAAACTTGCATAAATGTTACTTTTAAATGAATATACAATATCATGGGTGATACTTCATGAGTGGCTGATATTCAGTTATTGGTTTGGCCTATTGGTCTTCCACTACCCTATGTCAAACGTGAATTTATGATTATTTTGTAAATTTGTCTATAATTTAATTTGGACTCAAGCATGCACTATAATTGATTAGTGTAACGAAAGTGTGTAGCAATCCCTTTGCTGATAATTAGCATTAATGCAATCATAACATTAGACCATGTTTGATCATGTTGTATGCAACTTAGTATCCATGCTCCTTCTCTTTTCTTTTTGTTTTTGTTCTAACAAAATACATATATGAAAACTAAAGCATTTTCCATCGCATCCACCACCATGGTTATCAAGTTAATTACCTAGAGTAGCTTGGACTTTGGCTCAAGCTCCTACTGTAACTCCTGCTTATGCTATAACTCTTACTTCTGTTACGGTTTCTTGATGCATGAGGTGATCTATAGCATGATCGATCCCTATACTTTCTATCCCTTGGTGAGATTGACCTGAATCATAATAAATGTGAGTATAAACACGGTAGATCATCAAAAATGAAATTTTAGCTAATGTAACAACAAACCTGTAATGTCGCCTTTGTCTTGGAGGACAATAGTCTCAATTAGATATCACCCAGAAACTTAAAATATGCTATTTTTAACAAATAAAGTCATTATATATTTTTGTTAATTTATTTATCTCCATATTTATTAATGTATACGCATTCTTATTATATATGTTGCTTATTGAAATTTCATTTCACCTCCTTAATTTCATAAATTCTAATAATAGGTTCGAATGTAGCAACACAACTTTGACTCTTCCAACAAGTCAAAAGGTGCATCTTTATCATCTGATGAAGAAGTTTATGAAATCTCACAAACTCATTTAAGAAAAAAGGCAAATAAAGAAGATGACACAACTCAAAGTCCAAAGCTACAACTAACCAAGTCAAAAGATGCATCTTCATCATCAAAAGAAGAAGAAAGTCCATTAAAGAAAAATGTGGAAAAAAATCTGTCATAAGCAAAAGCTCCAAACTACAAGCATCCAAGAAGTCAAAAGATGCATCATCATCAAATGAAGTTTATTCAATCTCAGAAAGTTCATTAAGGAGAAGGGCGAATAAACAAATTGTTCTAACATCCTCCGATGATGAAGAGTCAATTTTACTTCAAAGTTTAAAAAGAAGCACACAAAAAAAACAAAATTCAACAAAAGGTTGCCAACAAAAGGAAATAAATACAAAAAGTCTATTTAAACAAACAATTTTTAAATTTTTATTAGCATAATTTTTATGTGTTTTAACATTATGGTTAATTATTTTCCTTTCACTATATATATTTCACATTATGTGTTTTAACATTATGTGCTTTATTATGTCAATTTCACTTTATTCTTATATTACTCTTATAATATTTATATATAACACTTACTTTTACCTTCATGTTACTCAGCTTTAGTTGAGTGGTCATAGTCCAATTTTAAAATATTTCCTTATAAATATATGAATAAATACAAATTATCTTAATTTATAAATAATTTTTTTAAACTCATTTAACCGTCAATGATATAAAATATCATTGATAATTATATTTTTAATTTCTATTTATTAATCAAATTATTTATTTAAATATTTTTTAAATTATTTATAAACCCATGCATCGTGCGGGTCTATGTCTAGTTGAAATATAATACTAGGAAAAACTAGTGATAAACAATAAGACAAAACTTAAAAAAGAAAGAAAGAAAATGATAATGCTTTAATTTAATTAATAAACAAACTGCAAAACAAGAAATGCTTTTGTTCCCGCACTTTACACTTAAAGTTGACTTTCCATGGTTGATTTAATCCTCACCCTTGGCCTGACCCCATCCACTATAGAAATTCAGCATTTAGGCTAGCCAAATAGAAAAAATCAAGACATGTAACGAGATTTAGAGTAGAAGATAACAGAAAATGTTAAATGTGACAAATCTGAGTTCATTGTCAGCTTGTGAATTAGATCACATATTTCCAGAAAAAAATAATTCAAATTCTGCTCTCATTCTAGTATCTTATCGCTTGCAAACAGAAGGTTCATTATCCTTTTCTGAAAGAGTTAAATATAGATAAATTTTGGTTTTAGTGCAATTTAAGTTACCAATATGTATATTTACTACTAGACATGTCTCATGTTCTTGGGATAAAATGAGAGATCCAGATTAACCAAAGAAAAAAAAGATTTAATATTCTAGCAAAAGTTAAAGAAAAGGATTAGCAGTTATTTTTGGTTAAGATTTCAATATCTTTCAACTGATTTTACAAAAAAAATATACATCAAAGTACAAATCTTTGCAACACATGTTTGGTTCTCATTGGTGCATAAGTTGTCCTTGTGTGCTCTCTTGTTCATCTTCTAACATCCGATTATGAGAACCATAGGGAAGATTCACCACATTGTCACCACTAACATAAACTACTCGAAAAATATCATACTTCATCTCAGTGGAGAATCGTTCAAGATATGGCATCATCCACTTTCTATGGTCTGAGTTGAGAATCCATGAGTAACAAAATTGTAGGGACTGCCACACATGAATGCATACCACTCTTGGTAAGCATTGGCCTTTCATGCAAAGGCCCGCAGTTATGCCTTCTGTTTTGGGAAAACGAGACCTAAATATTGCTAGGACTGCATAGCACAGGTCATTAAGGTCCTTAGTAGTTGTGATTACTGAGTTCATGGATATTATGTCACCAGTGCTGAACTTTACACTTAAAGATCCATCTCTTGATTCTCCAGCATATGCATCAAGGAAATTGTGTTCAACCAAGACTGCCATTCTAGTTACAGTATTGGTTAGCATTGATTGCTGTAAAGGGAAAATTGCAAAATTGAATAAATAAATAATCAGGGCATAGCATGTTGATGGAGATGCCACATTAACTAGTATATAGACAAAAAATTAGTAAGAGACAATCTCTACTCCACAAGTTAGTTTTTGGAGTTGAGTTATGCTCAAATCTAAATTCTAAGATATGTGATAAACTAATCAGATTACAGAAATTAATCTATGGATGTAGTCTACCCAAGTACTAATATATCTTCATTTTTAAAATAATAATTCTCACGTGAATATTTAACGGTGAAGGTCAATGCACATTGCAATCATGAAACATTGACTTACTCCAGCTACTTTATAAGTTTTAGATATTCTGTCATATCAGGAGAGTAGAAAACTAGAGCTGGCTTCTAACACGAAATGTTAAATTATTTTCTTATGAAGAGGGCTAGTTTTTCTTGGCATGCCTCTTATGCATAGCATAATGTCTATAAAGACCTACCAGTCAAATTCTAGACTTCTTGTCCCACAAATAATATTTATTTAGTTGGAATTTGAAGACATGGGTGTGAATGAGCCTTTGGCGCTTCATGATCTTGCACTAGTAAAACCTTTTCTTCATCTACATTTATTCCAGAATTCTTCCTCATGAAGAGGGTGTGTCCATGTTAGTTAACGGGGGTAATGTGGAATTTCATGTAATAATACTTTCCTAACTACTCTTTGAAAATGTCCAGGTTTGGGAAATCAGTACATAATGTGATTAATATTATCAATTTGTTACAACAGCATAAACCACATAAGGCTTTCTCTCCAGATGTGGGTGTTTGTGTTATAGTTTAGAAGCTGCTAGTCAACAGATCGATTTTGCATAATGCTTTGTGATTCTGCTAGACAGTTGCAGATACAGTTTTTAAGATTACTTGGTGAGCATTGTTTTGTATTTCATTTCTCTTAATAATTCCTTCTTTTATCGAAATACACACACACACATAATTGTGGTTCACATATAATTTTTGTTCACATAAAGGATTCATCAGAATTGTCTTGTTTTGTATATAGATGTCTAAATTTTATTAAGTTGCTGTCCTATTGAAGTACTTCAAAGTCTACTTCAGTGCTTCAAAAAAGAGAACCAATAGTTAGGGATCAAACTTACAAGATTTTCTGTCAGCTTATCTTTTTCTTCACTAGACCGTTTCTGCCATGCTCCATACCATATGATCTGATCACAGGACATGATTTTTTTTAACACAAAGTGCAAAACAGAAAATAGTGAAGCATGATATGCTCAGTGGGGGAAAAAGAACTAGCACTAACACGTACCAACATATGTACCATGTAACAGAGTAATTTACAGTGACACATTTTATTAAAAAAAGGAGAGTAGCCAGCTCATTAATGCACCTGAACTGAATAATCTTTTTTTTTTTTATCAGCCTGAACTGAATAATCTTAATGATCTGAAAAACTCAAGTGGGTTGGTCGTCTTGTTTCCAAGAAAGATTTTCTGCTAAATAATATTAGGAATTAGAATTTGTGTTTCAAATTTTAGGAAAATGCTCACTGTAGATTAGCCACATGATAAATTACTTTAACACATCAACTATGAGTTGATGACATATTTAACCATCACTGATGCTAGACTATCACGGAGGTATGAAACAAAGAAATTCTCATCTACAAAATATTAGAAATATTAGAAAAAGAAATTATGTGGAATAGGAAAAAGAAAGCTAAAAGAAATAATTGATGCTGCATATTTTGTCCTTATGTTGTGTCTACTTTGAAGCCAGTCATATCTAAAAATCATTACTAATTTTGGTGCAATCTTCCAGTTATGGCTATCCCAGTCAAACAATACTTGCATTTCAATTTAACAGAAGAAAAAAGGGGATTTCGTAAGTTTATCAGCAAAATTTCAAGCATATAGAAGGAAAAGAAAGAACATACTCTTGAGAATTGAGATTAGAGATAATTTAAGAGAAAATTTTCAAAACTAAAATGACAATTTAAAATTGGAGAAAGGAAAGAAGAACTTACCATATTTCCATGTATGCTCCTAAATATAGAGCTTTGTACACAACCAAGATTCTGAGTGAGTAAGGAAAACTGTTGCAGTCCATGAACAAGATGGTCGACAATTACTACAGTTGGCTTGAAAACATAGAAGCTTATTTCCAAATCTTTGTTGTTAAAATCCACAGAGCATGTCATCCTTTTCTTTATGACTCTAAATTCTCTTCTGCACTACAAACACTATTTATGTTTTATTGGAAAGGCTAAAAATACTGTTCTGTCTGTGAAATTTGTCAAACACGAGTCGTGAAGCACAACACACGGATTCTCAAATCAATGCCAAGGTTGCTTCCTAGAATTTGTTCCAAATATTAAATTTCGGTGTAGAGCAGTTCAGCTGGCTATTTTGTTTTGCTTTGCCAGAAACGACCAAATATATTTAAATATAAGGTGACTTGGAACTTGGAATTATACATTCACATCTGTTTGACTTATTCAAGATGCTTACTTTATTGTACCAAAACACAGATTTTTACCTCTAACTTGTAGAATTTTTTAAGACTGTTGTCTTTAGTGAGGGTTTAACTTTTATTTAAGGATGGTTTATGAAATAAAAGAATAAAAAAAATTAATTCAAGTTCGAATCTTCACTGCAATTATTTGAATGAATAATTTTATTGCTTAAAGTGATTTGCCTAACTCAAATAAGATTATTTCTTTCTTAGAATATGCACTATTTTTTTTAAATATATTAAACAGAAATTGGTTAGTGTGCATCAATGGTATTCCTCACTTCACTATAAATACTAATTCCTTTTGAGTTAGAGAAATAATTGAAATGAGGACCATCTTTCTCAACAAATAATGTATAGGTTTTATTTTTTACTCTTTAGTAAGTGGTCTATTTATAATTACTAATGCTAAACATATGGCAATATATAATTTATAGATAGTAAAAAATATTTTAAGATACCAACAAATTTAAATTATATCTTTCTAATTTTCCACTTGAAAAATGATCCTTTTTAATATCTGAGAAGCTCGAGTCCAGAGGTTAATCAAGTCATAAAATTAATAAATGACCAATAATTTATATTATATGACAAATAATTATTTCGACTCGGTAACTGGTGTTTTTTTTTTATAATTTTTTTTGTCGTTGAAAATAAAATATTTACTTTTTTTTTTATTTGAACGAGTAAGTACCTTTTGACACGTTCAGGTCTACGTGAACGTCGGGCTATTTTATGTTCATGCTTTAACTATAAACACGTATATGGCAACCATTTAATTAAATGCTAGTGTGGGTCAAATCGAACTTGAATGCGTATTGTCTTTTAGGTTTTGAGTGAGAGCGACACAAGGTCACAAAGAAAAAAATATTTTAATATTTCATTAAAAAAACAAATTTAATATTTCATAAAACTTATTAAATAAAAAATTAAATACATTTAATATTTTAAAAAAATAAAATTACATTTTTGGTCCTCCACTTTAGGTTCAATTTCACATTTTATCCCCCGTTAATTTAATTCACGAATTAAGTCCTGCAATGTTGATCCCCTGAAGTCACAATTGGATGTTGACCGTTAGATAGTGACGTTGACGGGTCACGTGTCAACGTCTAATAGACATGTAAAAATAAATATTTGTTAATCCTAATTAATTATCTTTAATTTATTTTACAAATTATTTTTTAAAAAAAAAAACGAAAGATGTCGCAACAACTGTTCCACTTCCTCTCTCTCCCTCCTCCCAGAGCCATACTCTCGCGTCACTTACTCTGCCCACCCTGCCACCTGCAGCACCCGCCCCCTCACCATCACCTGCAGCCTCCTCTACAACAACAACCTTTTCAATTGAATAAGGAAAACAAGAACAACAACAAGGGCAATTACAATTACTATGTTTTTCGTGGTGGTGGCGTGTCGGGGAAAATAAGTTTGTTCAATTGGGGTGATCATTCATCTATGGCCGTTGATGCAGTTGAAAATGGATGGTCACGATTTGCTTTCGCAGGGTTTGCGCTGCACCTGGTGGAGGAAGTAATTTTGGAAGAGAATCAGAGGCTGAGATAAGTTGCGAAGTGGTCCAGCTTATCAAGTGATTTTGGAAGCGATTTTTTGTTTTTAATAATTTTTAAAATAAATTAAAGATAATTAATTAGGGTTAGGAACACTTAAAAAATATTTATTTTTACGTGTCTATCAAATGTTGACACGTGATAATCATCAATATCACTGCCTAAAAGTCAACGTCCAATTGTAACATCAAAAGACCAATATTGCATTTTTTTTTATAAAATAAAAGATTAAATTCGTGAATTAAATTACCGAAAGATCAAATACGAAATCAAACCTAAAGTGAAAGATCAAAAATACAATTTTACCTTTTTAAAAACAACAATTTAATATTTTCTTAAATTATTGAAAGGGAGACACAAGCCGAAATCCGAAGACCATCGACAGTATTTAAACGAAGTTCACGAGTTGCTGTTCATTGTAGACTCACACCAGTTCCCCACGTGTAAACATCATGGAGGAGTTAATACTTAATATAATAGGTCACACGCATGCCATCCAAAATCAGTCAACAAGCCTAATACACCACAAATATCTTGACCACTAGATTTTAATATTGATTAAATTAGTTTTTCTATTAATTTATTTTTTAAATTTAATATATTCTTCTAATTTTTAAAATTAATTCAATTTAATATTACAATATAAATTAAATCCAAATGTCAAGAAAATGTGCTTTCTGACAATTTAAAATTAAAATCACCACTAAATAGTTTTAAACTGCCTCAAAACATATATTTTTTAAAACTGTTAATTTAATTTAGATGATGAGAACAAATTAAATTAATTTTAAAAATTAAAAAAATCAAATTAAACCTAAAAAAATTAAAAGATCAAATTAAATCTAAACAATAAATTACAGAAAAAAACTAATTTAACCTTTAATATTTTTAGCTTCATAACTTTTCCACCCACTTCGTTCTTAGACTATGTTTAGACGTTTTACAGAATGGAATGGACGAATGTAATTAACAACTAATTGTCTTTCTCCATCTTGATTAAGAACGGGAAAAAAATTTATACGTAGATCTTCAATATAATTTTCAATAATTTTTATGTTATATTGGAACAAAGAAGCTCTTCACACACACTCACACTATGCACTCACTTACTCTATGTTAGAGAATAAGAGAAGATAAAAGAATTGATTTAGAAAATAGAGGAAACTTAAAATTCTGAATTAAAACTTTGGCACTCTCATTCCTCTCATTCATGATCATTAATATTTTTATACACACTGTATATGTAACTACAACAACCTTCATAACTGTCAAACTAACTAACTCCTAACTGCTAACTAACTAACTGAATTACAGCATACATCAACATCCCTCCTTAATTCAGATTTGTCAAGGATGTCACTCCTAACTTGTCTCTCAATTCCTTGAACTTGATAGACTTCAATGGCTTAGTTAGTATGTCTGCAACTTGATCTTCAGACCTGCAAAACTCCAATTCAAGCTTCTCCTTACTCACTTGATCACGCAGGAAATGAAACTTGGTTTCAATATGTTTACTCCTGCCATGTGCCACAGGATGCTTAGCTAAATCAATTGCTGATTTGTTATCCATCAACAACCTCATAGGACTACAATTTCTCCAGTTTAGTTCTTCCATTAAAGCTTCCAGCCATAGAGCTTGACAGGCTGCCATAGCAGCAACAATATATTCTGCTTCACATGTTGACAAAGCAACTACACTCCGCTTCTTTGAGCACCAAGAGATTGGTGATGTTCCAAATTTGAAAACATACCCAGCAATGCTTTTCCTATCATCCTTATCACCACACCAATCTGAATCACTATAACCAAACACTTCTCCTTCTATATTCTTCTGACTGTAAGGATATAAAATGCCAAGATCCAATGTTCCTTTCACATACCTCAGAATCCTCTTTGTTGTCAGGAAGTGAGGTGTCTTTGGTTTCTCCATAAACCTGCTTATTATCAAAAACTCACCAGAATTTGTGTTTCTGACATAGACTCCATGCTCACTAGTGCACTTGGTGAAATTCTGCTGGACTAGGAAGCTATCAATTTTCATATTCCAGGCTCTAGGAGCTTGCTTGAGGCCATATAGTGCCTTATTCAACTTGTAGACTTTATCCTCTTGTCTTGCAACTACATAACCATGTGATTGAGTTATGTAGACTTCTTCTTCAAGTGGCCCATTCAAAAATACTGACTTCACATCTAGTTGATATAGAGACTAATTTCTGTTGCAAGCAGCTGCCACAATGAGCCTAACAACTGGAGCGAAAACCTCATTGTAATCCAAGCCATGTTTTTGTAGAAATCCCCTTGCTACTAATCTTGCCTTATACTTGGACACATCTCCATTAGGCTTTACTTTAGTCTTATAGACCCACTTCACATCAATTGGTCTTTTTCCTTGAGGCAAATGGACTAACTCTCAAGTCTGATTCTTCTCAATTGATCTCAATTCTTCTTCCATAACTGCTTTCCAATGTGAACTTTGTGAGGCTTCATCATGACTCATTGGTTCTGATTCAACAAGTAGAGCAAAGTGCACAAAATCCCCTTCTGCAGTGATTGCTGTATCAGGATACAATTCATACTCTCTGAGTGTTTGTGGTACTTGTCTCTCTCTTTGTGACCTTCTGAGTTGCTCTCCACATGATGGTACATCCTTTTGACTTTGTTTGTCTTCAAGATTCACAATCACCTTTCTTTCACCATTGTCAACAACATTTATTTCCCAATTCCAGCCCTTTGTTTCATCTATCAAGACATCTCTGCTAATCACAACCTTCCTCATTCTAGGATCATACAGCTTTTAAGCACCAGTTGGATGATATCCAATGAGTATCATTGGTTCAGCCTTGTCATCAAGTTTCTTTCTGTTCTGCTCAGGCACATGCCTAAAACACATTGAACCAAATATTCTGAAATGACTCACACTAGGCTTTTTTTCTGACCATGCTTCTTCAGGTGTGTATCCCTGCAATCTCTTAGCGGGACACCTGTTCAGAATATACACAGCAATAGAAGTTGCCTCTCCCAAAAAATAATGAGGCATTCCCTTCCCTTTCATCATGCTTCTGACCATGTTCAAAATGATTCTGTTTCTTCTCTCAGCAACACCATTATGCTTAGGTGTATAGGGAGATGCCACTTCATGAATTATCCCCTCTTCATCACAAAATACTTTGATTACCTTATCACTTTGCTTTTCACTCAACAACTTAAACTTCTTTAAAATGTTAAACACTTCACTTTTCTGCTTAATGAAATAGATCCACATTTTTCTAGTAAATTCATCAATGAATGACACAAAGTAATTATTACCTCCTAGGGATTTCACTTCAAAAGGACCACACACATCAGAATAGATCACTTCAAACTTTCTTTTGGATTTAATTGGAATTTCTGACTTGAAAGAATTCCTTGGTTGCTTTGACACACAACACTCAACACATAATTGTTTTGGTATCTCAATTTGGGGAAGACCATGAACCATTTTCTTATTTTTCAATTCACTTAAACTCCTGAAATTTAGATGACCAAACCTGTGATGTCACATTCTGCAATCTGAATTCCAATCTTGAATGTTCTGTTTCTTGACAAAGAGGCCTTTAGGATCAGTCTCCTCTTGTTGTCAAATATCTTCATTTGACGTCCTCCATCTTGGTTGCTTTGACACACAACACTCAACACATAATTGTTTTGGTATCTCAATTTGGGGAAGACCATGAACCATTTTCTTACTTTTCAATTCACTTAAACTCCTGAAATTTAGATGACCAAACCTGTGATGTCACATTCTGCAATCTGAATTCCAATCTTGAATGTTCTGTTTCTTGACAAAGAGGCCTTTAGGATCAGTCTCCTCTTGCTGTCAAATATCTTCATTTGACGTCCTCCATCTGCATTGAATAACCCTTTTCTAGCAATTGTCCAAAACTCAGCAAATTATTCTTCATATTGGGAATATATAGCACATCATTGATAAATGAGTGTTGTCCATCCTTCCTCTGAATCATCACCTTTCCAATGCCTTCTGTAGTTACAGAGTTGTTATCTGCAAACTTGATCTTGCTCTTCACCTTCATGTGATTGGAATAGCCTGTGTCTAGATACCACATATTAACATTGTCTTCTTCTGAGTTTGTTGTTGCCATTAGTAACACTTTATCAGAGTCAGAATCCTCATCTTGTGCCAATTGAGCCTCATTTGCATTTCTTGGAACCCTTTTATTTCTGCATTCATCTGCAAAATATCCCCATTTCTGACAGTTGTAACACTGAATCCCTTTCTTGTTGAATTTCTTCTTACCCACTTTGTGATTCCCTCCATCTTTCTTGTCTGTTTCTTCATTCTGGTTATGATTTCCAGAACTGCTGTAGCCCTCACTTGACCCCTTCCACTTATTGTTCTTCCACTTTCCCTTTCCCTTTCCCTTCTTATTCTTGCCACCATCATAGTTGTTCCCTTTGGTTGTTTGGGCTTGCATGGCTTGCTCAACTGATCTTTGTGAATTTCTTTCATTGAGCCTCATCTCTTGAGCTTCAAGTATTCCTTGCAGTTCTTCTTCAATCTTCATTTCTTCAAGATTCTGGCCTTGCTCAATTGCCACCACTATATGATCAAATCTTGGTGTCAAGGTTCTCAATACCTTGTCAATGATCCCCAAGTTTGATTGCTTGTCACCATAAACATTCATTTGATTTGTAATTGCCAAGACTCGAGAAAAGAACTCACCAATGTTTTCTTGATCACTCATTTGTAGAAGTTCATACTGCCTTCTCAAGGTCTGCAACTTCACCTTCTTGAGTTTGCTATCCCCTGCATAGGATTTCTCTAGAGTATCCCATGCCTTCTTTGTAGTATCAGCAGATCTAATTTTCTGAAAATTATCTACATCTACACATTGATGAATAATGAACAACGCCTTTGCATCTCTTTTCATCAAATCACGGTGAGCCACCTTCTCTGCATCAGTTGGGTTCCTGTCAAGTTCTTGAACCCCTTCTTGCACCACTTCTGTCACATCTTGAAATCGAAAGATTACCTTCATCTGAGCACACCAATCATCATAGTTCTTGCCTTTGAGAACAGGCATGGATGCTGGAAAATTTCCATTCGAGGAAGTCATCTCAATTTTAGTATCCAAGGATCTTGAATCTCTGCTCTGGATACCAGTTGTTGGAACAAAGAAGCTCTTCACACACACTCACACTATGCACTCACTCACTTTATGTTAGAGAATAAGAGAAAATGAAAGAATTGATTTAGAAAATAGAAGGAATTCCTCTCATTCATAATCACTAATATTTTTATACACACTGCATATGTAACTACAACAACCTTCATAGCTGTCAAACTAACTAACTCCTAACTACTAACTAACTGAATTACAGCATACATCAACATGTTATACTATATAACAAAATTATAGTGTGAAATAATAATTGAAAAAATTTTAATGAAATCAAAATCATTCTTCCTCGTTACACTTATTATGGCGAATAAAAATGCGGAGTTTGGCAAATAGTTATCCACACATTACCTTCACATGACATTAGAAAAATTAACAATGAAATGGAAATACCTCCCCAACTAGATTGGAGTTTTTTCCTTTCTCCTCAACTATATTGAATTGCTGTCTAATTTGTTTTCAGCATCGGGGTTGTAGATTACTTCTTCGTATAGAACTTCAAAATATTTAATTAGAAAAATAGGGAATCCATCACAACAGGAAATCATCCTTTCTCTTATATAGAACTAAAAATGTCTTAATTTTTGGGTAAAAATATCGATTCATCAGATTGTTGTAGGATCAAATGATAATCTTCAAAAATTATTTCAGTGTTCTCCAACCTTACCAAGATCAACAGTATGGTAATATTCTCACACTCATTACCCTGCAAGAACACGAGAATCAATTTTTCATTGAAATACAAACATGATCCACAGGAAAAGGTATTGGGGGAGGAGACAAAGTATTACATGTCTATGGCCAAGTATAACTTAAGGTGACCTTGTTTAAGGAGATCAGGAAAATTGTTTGAAGAAAAAGAAAACAAAAACAAAAGCTAACAGTATTCAGAAATGTGATAATTTAGGAAGTGCACCCTCGAAGAAGGGTGAGACCTCAAACGCAAATGCATTCTACTGATCATAGTGAAGAGTTCATAGTCTGTATGTGCTACTTTTGATGAGACTCATATTCAGGTCCATGAGTATTACCTTACTATAAGTTTATGGGCACTCTCAATCCATCGTGTGCAAGCTGCACCAATAGTCCTTCCCTAAGCACAATTATAGAAAGATTAAACTCTGTAATTTGCTAGAATCCATAACATATCACTGAGTTCAAACAACAAAGGTAAATACTTGAACAACATTCACATAGTGTACCTTCTGGAATAAAAATATTACTTATTATATTTTTAGCAGTTATGTTTTTACTATTTTGAAAAATGGAAAAAAGGGTACCTTCTGGACCAGTCCATTAAAAACTCATTGTCCTTGTGGTGATCAAACTCGTGAGTCATTCCAATCAATAGGGTTTGCTTTGGACATAACCTCTTCACAGTTTCAAGAGCCTGTAAAATTACAACCAATGAGATTTTACTATCAGGGACATAGCAAGTCTGAACATAATTTTGTAAAAAGCAGAACTAACCTGTGGAAGACAAAAGTGAACATTATGCGATCCAGTCTGTAGTAACACAAAGAGGAATATCAAGAACACTACCATCTTTGAGAAAATAGAGAAATAAGAAAACTAAAAAATGGAATTGAGAAAAATGTATTAGAACAGGCAAGATGCAGAGTAATCAATCAAATATGAACCTTAAAAAATGTCAAAATGAAGTCAACCTGATGCTTTTGAGAAAATTACATAAAAAAGAAGAACTGACTAAGAACCACTGTCAGTGACTGCCAGCAGGCAATATTCTATGCTAGGAGAGAGTTAGAGGAACTGATAAATTGATAACCAGACTGAATGAAATAATACAACATAGTGGAGTCACTTTTAAAAAAAAAAATCCATCTAAGATATTTCTACGTGAGTGCAAGTGCATTCATGTCCTTTACACATGAGGATATCTGTTACGGAAGTGAAGAAGAACAAGCAAGAACAGCAGCAACAGATGCAGCAGAAATCTATATCATACATAGAGTTTTGCAGAATGGTTAAAGAGAGAAAGATGAGGAACAACACACAAGTTTACGTGGTTCACCCTTGATCAAGGCTACATCCACGGGAGGGAAACAAAAAGCTTTTTATTACTGATGCAATATACAAGTGGAAGCTATTAAAATACAGGACATCCTTGCCTTATATAAGCAGAGAACAAAAACAAAAAATAACAGAATTAACTGCCATATGGATTTTAGTCACAACCCAACAATCCACCACCTTGAACTAACATCCATATAAAACACAAACTGCACCGTCCAAGCATACATGACTTAACCCCAACAATCAACATCGAGCAAGCTTAAACAGTGATCAAACTTGCTCTTTGGAACTGGCTTTGTGAACATATTAGCAGGATTATGCAGAGTGCTGATCTTATGAACCTTAATTCTTCTTTCTGACTGAATGAAGTGATATCTAACATCTATATGCTTGGTTCTATCATGATGAACCTGATCTTTGGCCAAGCATATAGCACTAAGGCTATCACAGTAGATGTTAGCATATTCTTGATTAATTCTGAGATCATTTATCAGACCTCTCAGCCAAATTCCTTCCTTTGCAGCTTCAGTAAGAGCCATGTATTCAGCCTCAGTAGTTGAGAGGGCAACAGAAGGTTGAAGTGTTGTCTTCCAACTCACCAAGCAGCCACCAAGGGTGTAAGCATACCCTGTTAGGGACCTTTTCTTGACAAGATCAGCAGCAAAATCAGCATCAGAATAGCCAGTGTGACAACAATCTGAGTTAGATCCATAGATCAACCCTACATCTGCAGTCCCTTTAAGATATCTGAAAATTCTCTTCATAGCCTTCCAATGTTCCTTCTGAGGTTGGCTTAAGAACCTACTAACCATGCTAACAACATAAGCAAGGTCAGGTCTGGTGCAGACCATAACATACATGAGGCTGCCAACAACACTTGAGTATGGAACCTTTGACATATAGTCCTGATCAGCCTGAGCTTGAACCTTTATCATAGCAGACAACTTCTCTTTTTCTGAAAGGAGAGTGCTGATAGGTTTAGAATCAGTCATTCCAAACCTCACAAGTATCTTCTGAATGCAGTCCTTTTGAGACAAAAATAACCTTTTCTGAGTTCTGTCCCTATAGATCTCCATTTTTAAGATTTTCTTTGTAGCCCCTAGATCTTTCATATCAAATTCACCACTCAGGAGGATCTTCAGATTTTGTATATCACACATGCATTTTGTTGCAATAAGCATGTCATCTACATAGAGTAGAAGATAGATCATTGATCCATCCTCCACCTTGTTGTGATAAACACAACAGTCATAGAGACTTCTCTTGAATCCTTGGCTGGTGATAAAGCTATCAAACCTCATGTACCATTGTCTTGGAGATTGTTTCAATCCATACAAGGATCTCTGCAGTTGACAAACATACCTTTCTTTTCCTTGAACTTCAAACCCTTCAGGCTGTTTCATTAAAATATTTTCTTCCAATCTTCCATGGAGAAAAGCAGTCTTGACATCAAGTTGTTCAAGTTCCAAATCTTGGTTTGCTACTATAACAAGCAAAACCCTGATGGATGTATGTCTGACCATAGGTGAAAAGATTTCGTTGAAATCTACTCTTTCTTTCTGGCTGAATCCCTTGACAACTAACTTAGTCTTGTATCTTATCCCTTTCTTTTCTGAAAGACCAAGTTTCCTCTTGAATATCCACTTGCAACCTACCACATGTCTTTCTTTAGGTAGTTCAACAAGTTTTCAGGTTTGATTCTTAGATAGAGATTCCATTTCCTCTTTCATAGCTAACAACCAATTTTCAGCTTCAGGATGATTGATAACTTCTTTGTAGGTGGCAGGTTCATTTGAATCTATTTCTTCAGCTGCATGTAATGCATAGGCAGTCATGTCATCAAAACCATATCTCTCAGGAGGCTTAATGACCCTCTTAGGTCTCTGACTGATTCCAGGATTGAACTGTGCAGGCTCGGGTTCAACATTCTGATGAGCCTTATTTGCACTGGAATCTTTTGATTGCTCACCTTCTTGAAGAACAGGAGATGTATCTGTATAACCCCCTTTTTCTGAGTCTTTGGTTGTAGATTTTACATCCTTTTCTTGAGGAGACTGGCAGCTCTGTGTTCCAGCAATTGGAACCTTAATTTTTGGATGTACAGATGTGATTCATCAAAAATTACATCTCTACTGAGAAGAACTTTCCTTTCAGAGGGTGACAAGATCCTGTAACCTTTCACCCCATCACCATAACCCATGAACAAACCCTTTCTTGATCTAGGTACCAGCTTTCCTTCATTGACATGATAATAGGCATTGCAGCCAAATACTCTTAGATTTGAGTAGTTTGCTGTTTTGCCATTCTAGATTTCAATAGGAGTTTTAAGTCCTATAGCAGTAAAGGGTGTTCTATTGATCAGAAAACAAGTTGCATTGATAACTTCTCCTCAAAAACTTTTGTTGAGACTAACATTAGACAATAGGCATCTTGTTCTTTCCAGAAGTGTTCTATTCATTCGTTCAACAACTCCATTTTGTTGAGGAGTGTTCCTAACAATAAGTTGTCTAGCAATCCCTTCATCTCTGTAGAATTTGTTAAATTTTGTTGAGCAAAACTCCAAGCCATTATCAGTTCTGAGTCTTTTAACTTTCCTTTCAGTTTGTTTTTCAATCAGTGCCTTCCATTCTTTGAAGCATTTGAAAGCTTGACTCTTCTGACTCATGATGTAGATCCATGTCATCCTTGAGTAGTCATCAATTATGGATAGAAAATACCTTCCACCACCTATTGAAGGTACTCTTGCAGGCCCCCAACAGTCAGCATAAATGTAATCAAGAGTTCCTTTGGTGGTGTGAATTGCTTTAGGAAATTTAATTCTATGTTGCTTGCCGAAAACACAGTGCTCACAGAATTTAAGTTCATCCAGTTTCTGATTTCCCAACAGCTGTTGTTTTTGAAGTATCATCATACCTTTCTCACTCATGTGCCACAATTGAGTTAAGTCAGGTATGCTCTTATTGGATTTTGATGCAACAGCTACTAGGCCATCATCCATACATGTTGTACCTTGAAGTATATAGAGATTACCCCTCTTTATACCCTTCATCACCATTGTAGAGCCTTTTTGAATTTTCATGACCCCATTTTCAGTGTTGCATTTGAACCCCTTTCCATCCATAACATGTCTAACTTCAGTGAGTGTTCGGATAATTCCCTCATGCATCTTGATTTTTATTGCGCCAATTCCAACTGTCTTGCATGAGACATCATTTCCCATGAAGACATTTCCACCCAATTTCTCTTCATAGGTATCAAACCAGGTTTTGTTAGGACACATATGAAAGGAACAACCAGAGTCTAATATCCACCGATTTTCAAAATGTTGGTGATGATTAGCAACTGAGAGAACAAGCTCATTTTCAGATGTGGAACCTTCCTTGGCAACAGCAGCAGATGATTTGCCCCTTTTCTTAGGACAATCTTTCTTCCAGTGACCTGGCTCCTTGCAGTAGTTACAAATGTCCTTTGGATTGACTTGAGTTTTCTTTTTTCCTTTAAACACCTTTTTCTTGATGTTCTTGTTAGAGTTAGAGACCACAAGACCAGATCCATTTGATTCTTCAAAATTTCCAGGTACTTTAGATCGAAGTTCCCTTGAGTATAAGCCGGATTTCACCTCCTTCATGGTGACACATTCCTTACCAACACTAAGAGAATTTACAAAACTCTCATATGATGGTGGTAGAGAGGCTAACAAAATCATGGCAGCATCTTCATCCCTTATCTTAACATCTATATCTCTTAATTCCATCAAAATAGAATTCAATTCATCAAGATGATCCTTAAGAGATGTACCTTCTTTCATGTGTAAACCAAATAGACGCCTCTTCAAGAAGAGCTTGTTGTAGATTGACTTGGTCATATATAGCTTTTCCAACTTGAGTCATAAGCCACTTGCAGTTTCTTCATTAGCAGCTTCATATAAAACTTCATCAAACAAAGAAAGCAAGATTAGTGAGTGAGCCTTTTCTTCTTGTTCCGTGAGTTCTTCAGTCTTTGAAGCATATGCCTTTTATTTTGAATCAGAAGTCACTGGTTTCTTCACAGATGTAGAAGCAACAGGAGCCCAAACACATTGTTCCTTCAACAGAGCACGCATCTTGATGCGCCACAGATTGAAATTGTTCTTTCCATTGAATTTCTCAATCCTGATTGTGTTTGACATGATTTCTTGAGTGTTCTTGATCACAGTGAAGCAGCGAAAGAACCAGAAACAAGACTCCCACAGCTTGATCTTCGTATTCAGACGAGAATCTTAAATTCCCTTGATCACAACTTGAGCTCTTGATACCATTTTGTTATGGAAGTGAAGAAGAACAAGCAAGAACAGCAGCAACAGATGCAGCAAAAAACTATGTCATACACAGAGTTTTGCAGCAAGGTGAAAGAGAGAAAGATGAGGAACAACACACAGTTTTATGTGGTTCACCCTTGATCAAGGCTACATCCACGGGAGGGAAACAAAAAGTTTTTTATTACTGATGCAATATACAAGTGGAAGCTATTAAAATACAGGGCATCCTTGCCTTTATATAAGTAAAGGACAAAAACAAAAAATAACAAAATTAACTATCATATGGATTTTAGTCACAACCCAACAATATCTTTATTCACTTAGTGGCATACCCCACACAGAGACTGAGTGACCAACAACAGTTGAAAATGAAGCACTGACCTTTTTCAGTGTATCCAATATAAGAAGATCCAACTGTCCAGCCCCACTTTTTGAAATGACTGTAGAAAATAGGACATTTTGCCTGTCAGAAATGCTTCAAAAACTTCTCATTATGCAAACTGCCTTCCTATTGTTTCAATGAGGAAGACAAGGCAACATATTCAAGGTATTCAGCAGTTCAATGGCTTTGTTTATGGTTAAGTAAATAGTGCTTACTACTTTGTCTTGATGGCATAACATCCGTGAGACATTGAGGTTACTTTTTCAGGTCTGAAAACTAAATTTTAGTTGATATTTGTCAAGTTGAATAAATCAATATCAAAATACTTTCTTTACAGTTTACATGAGTAACTTGTTTGCTATTTTCTTATAACCTTGTGGTTAATATCACACTTTCCCTCTTAACTTACTAGTTGGTAGTCACTAGCATGAGATGAGAGATAATTGAAAAACAAAGGCCTCCTAATTGTGACTCTCTTACTTACCACTTGACATAAAAGAGATGGTTAACACATTAGCATTGGGTACAAAAGGTAGAAGTAGTTGGCAATGGTCTTAACTCTTATATAGAGAACATTAAGTTCCACAATGAAGGATAGCTGAAGCCTCCTCATAAAAGAATTGCAGGGTAATACTCATCATAAGAAATTTGGAATCTTTATATTAGGACATAAGTATAGTTGCTTGTGCCATAAACTATGCAGTTATATCACTCTTTTATTTACAAAAAAGACATGACAATGTGACATGTTGCACACAACATCAAAAGACAGTTAGAAAAGTTTTAAATTCTCATTTCAAACTAATTAACTAAGACATATACTTATCTTATTGCACATGAATAACTTTAAAGTTTGGTTAAAGAGAAGCAAAGAAGAAATGAATTTTTCTGTTTTTATAGAAAAGTGAGAGGAAAGAAAATGCTATTGTATCAAATAACTTATATACCCTTATTAGAATATAAAGGAAAAGAAATGTATATTACTGGGTATAATTGTAATCTCATAACACCATCTCCCCCCCGCCCCCCAAAAAAAGAAAAACGAACCATACTCTTTTTGCCAAATTCTCTCCAACCAAAGGAAGTTTATGAGAGTTACCACCGATGAAGTAACACAAATGTTTAAGTAGGAAGAAATGACTTCAAAACTCACCATACTCTGTACTAGCTGGAATCCGTGAAACATCAGATATATAAGCCACCCTATCTTTCTCACCAAAAAGGAAACCCAAACAGATATAATCCTCTCCATGCATTACCTACATCCAGAAATGTAGCGTTTAATTCCTTATAATGTGTAAAAGGGGTATTGCATTCCTACCATCAATGACAAGGTTTGCAGTGATTAACTGGCAAAGGAATAAATTTTAAGCCTGATGCAGAAAATGGCAGATTACAATCATCAGCAATTATGTTCCAGCAACACTGAGCTACCCTTCGTATTTCTTGCCCTTCTTTGTGTTTTTTCTGAACCAAATAAGGAAACACCTTTTCCATGCTGTTGCAAATGTGTAAACAAGAAATCAACTATCTTAAGCAAAATGGATCAATAAAATCAAGTGAAAGGGGAATAAAGCTGACATAAGATTTGCACTGTAATCAGAAATATTTTTCTAAGCATACACCCAAATTTGATGGTTGGAATGTAGGTCAATAGAGTAACTTTTAACTTGCTGACCAAAAAGTGATACAATTTTTAGCTTATTAGTATTAACAAATTTTGCATCAATTCACTTCTATATAGCAAAAGCTCTGTTTATCAATGCTTCCGTAGAGCTCTTACTTTAACAAAGAAAAGCAAAATATAATTACACAACACCTATGCTCCCACTTGGGTGCCAATTTTCCCACTAACCTAGGATATTTGAGCAGCTGGCATCAAAGAAAAAGTGAAAGTTACTAGAGTTTACCTATCCATTGAATGCCGAGTTAAGTAAATGGGGGTGGGATCAATATCATTAGTGGGACTAAACGGCTGCACAGCTCGTATATCATCCAATCCAAGGACTGCATCAGCATGTTCATGAGTCAAAAGAATCTGCAATTCAAACAAGAACAAAATAACTTAATACACCAGGTAAACTATTACCAAATCAAGCTCCATCTGCAACAAAACAAGGCACCTGAACACATACAAAGTTTCACTCTTATCTAATCTAAGTTTTGAAAATCTTTGACCAAAAGAATAAAATAATAAAGAAGGAGATATAAGATTGGTTGGTTAGGTGGTTAAGAAAGAAGAGAAGGAAGGAAAGGTGGCGAATTCGATCTTTCTTGCCAACAAAAAAAAATAAATAAATAAAGAAAGAAAGAAGGGAAGGTGAGTGGGTGACTGACAGAATCTATTCTTGGAATGTGATGGAAAACAAACCACCTAAGTACAGTCTCCCTGAAGGTCTTGCCAGCGTCGATCAATATATATTTGTGAGTGGCGTCGCTTTGAGAGTAATAATCGATTAACAGAGAGGTATTGCACCTGCAAAGTTAAGTCCATAATTCAGAAACTAATTTGTAAGAATGGAGGAATGAGAAATCTGAAGGGAACCTGTAGTTAGGGTTTAGGTGAGGTGGGAGGGAGAGAGATTGAGTGCAGACGAGACATGGAGGATCTGAAGGGTCGATGAGGCACCTCATGGAGGGAACCGTTCCCGAAACTCCCGTTCCCAGAAATATCAATGCCGACTCCATAGCCACAACACTAACGGAAAATGAAAGAAAAATGTTTCCAAGAAGACTCGCTTTCCTCACTCAATTCTCATCCGCTTCTTATCTTTCTTGTTTTCTCACCATTATTTTTTATGAAAGATAATTCTGTTCCAGTTTTCTGCGATCGTACAATCTGTTATTAAGACAGTATATATCTAACATTTAAATTTAAACTCGACATTTTTTGTCTCGTGTCACACACTAGCTGATATTTTCAGCTATGACATAGAAAATTGAAAAGGAGAATTGTAATAAATAAATAATTTATATAAAATTAATTTTAATATTAATTAAAAATGATTTTTTTTTTCTTCTTCTTCTTATTATTTTCTAAATATAAAATTATTTTTAAACATAAATAAATTATTGTTTCAGAAATTAAAAAATGACAAAACATATTGTTTTCCTCTTACCTCATGCCAATTTAAGGGGAGGGAGGAAGTATTTTTTGACGAATCTCACAAAAATGACTCACTTCTAAGTAGCAGTAGTCATTGAGATTTAAAAAAAATGTTAAATAAATTATAAAAATTGAAATTTGTTAGTCATATTAGTTCTGTTAGTAAGTTATACATGTCACATGCTAGAATGACAATAATTTTAATTTTAAGAATTTATTTGATATTTTCTTGATTTCAAGGACTATTATAATTTGTAACAACACTTAATAGTTTTAGGAATTAAAATGTAGTTTTTTCAATTTTTTTACTTCAAAAACTTTTCCTGCCTTAAACTTGCATATCATCTTCAGTCACTAAATTTTACTCTAAAAACAAAAAATAGCTCCCTTTATTATTGTTTTTTTTTTCCAAACAAAATGTAGAAACTTGGTATTTTTACTATTTGATTGAAGGTACTGATCAGTCCACAATTTATCAATGCAAACTTTACAACGAAAAAGTGTTCATAGACACCCAATATGTCATTATATACTTAGTGAGAAAGAGAAAAAATATAGGTATCATAAATATTTTAATGTGACATGATGAAAGAGATAGAGAGAAATTATGAATGTTGATTATGTGTTTAAAAAGTGTGAGTGTCTATGTATCATTACTAAGACATGTGTTACTTTTGATGGAAAAAAGGGAGATTCATGTCCACAAGTATTACCTTACTATAAGTTTATGGGAACTCTCAAACCATCGTGAGCAAGCTGCACTGATAGTCCTTCCCTAAGCACAATTATAGAAGAATAAAGTCTGTAATATTCTAAAATTCATAATATAAGACTGAGTACAAACTACAAAGGTAGTAAATAGTTTAACAACCTTCACATAGTACTGTTAATACTGGTGTCGTGAAATAAATATACCTATGGCATTTTTAGCAGTTAAAGTTGACTTCCTTGAAAAATGGGAAGTGTACCTTTTGGACCACTCCATTAAAAACTCATTGTCCTTGTGGTGATCAAACTTGTGATTCATTCCAATCAATAGGGTTTGCTTTGGAGATGACCTCTTTAATTAGTTTCGAGAGTCTGGGAAATTACAAATAATGATATTTCACCATCAGGGACATAAATAGATAGTGTAAACATCATTTTGAAAAATGCGGAACTAAACCTGTGGAACACAAAAGTGAACGTTAGGTGATCCAGTCTGTAGTAACGTAAAGACGAATATCAAGAAGTAAACAACTATCTTTTGAGAAAATAAGTATAAAATAGAATTGACAAATATGTATCATAAAAGGCAAGACTGAGGATGATCAACAAAATAAGGTGAAGCTTTACAATCATGGTTACAACAATGATGATGCATCTTGCAAAAAACAAGTGTAGAGAAAATCAAACAGAATTGTTTGTTGATGATTGAGAGAACAACAGGAATAACAAGCACAATTGTTCATTCAGAAATTGATGAAAATAAGTTTCAACTTCAACTTCAAAAGCTGATAAAAGCAATGAATTATTGGGGAGAAAACATTGTTTCCAAATCATTCCGCTACAAATAATCGACTTGAATTTATTCTGACATGCCTTTTTTGCTAAATCTATCTTTATCCAACTTAAAGAACAATAACAGGATACTAAAGTTTAATTGTTACATCCAATAAATTTTATCTTACTACATAAAATTAGCAATAGAGGAAAATAGGAGTAGAGATGTGTTTAGCAATCGTATTATTGGCCTTCCACGATAAAGTTTGTTGAGATCTCACATTGACTTGAGATATCACTAATGTAGTTTATGTAGTCTATGCTGTCAATGTCTATTCCTTAGTGTGAGCAGGTATTGTTATTGAGCCACTCACATTTGTCCTCACTCTATATGTCTCATCTTGGGCGAGAAAAGGTATGTCGAGATCTTACATCAATTAAAAATATGACCCGTGTAATCCTTTCTTATTAGACTTGGACAGTTCTCACCTTACAAACTGATTTTGTGGAATTTAATTAAGCTCTAAGCACAAATTCTAAAATAGTTATCTTGTGAATTTTGTTTGTCTTATATTAAAAAAATCAATGGGAAACTTACTATAGGAGACAAGACGCTTAAGTCATTCTGTAAAACAATTGATAAAAGAATGAATCATATCAAGCCATACAAATGAAGATCTGACCAAGAACCACTTTAAGTGACTGCTAGTAGATTATTCTACGCTAGGAGTTCAGAAATTGAAAGGACCAGACTGAAAGAAATAATGCAACATAGTGAAGTCACTTTATTAAAAAATTTCTGAGATACTTCTACACGTGAGTACAAGTGGCAAGTGCATTCTTATCCTTTGCAATTCAGTGGCAGAAGTCACACATTCACCTGGAATACAATATTCACACTCCACACCCCACACCCCACACCCCACACATCCACTGACAACAATTGAAAATGGAAGCACTTAACTTTTCCAACGCATCCAATATAAGAAGATCCAACTGTCCAGCCTCACTTCTTGAAATGGCTGTAGAAAATTTTGCTGTTAGATGTTAAAAAGCACACTTCTGATAGGGTTTTATAATTATGCATTAATGCTTCAAAACGTCTCATTATGCAAGTTACATTCCTATTGTTTCAATGAGGAAGACAAGGCTACAAATTCAAGCTATTCAACAACTATGGCTTTGTTTACAATTAAGTAAATAATGCTTACTTACTGCTTCTTCATGATATAACATCCATGAGAAGAATTGAGTTAATTTTTTAGGTCTGAATACTAAATTCTGGATGATCTTTGATGAGTTGCATAAACCAATATTAATGATATCATGATAAGATAATAGGAGATAATAAAATCTGTGTGAAATTATGTGCAATTATTATATTATCCTCTATTATTAGCCTGTGATCAAACAAATCAATTTGTTTTTAATCTAGACGTAATTAAGAGTTTTATTTGGAGAATTAATCTGTATAACTCAATCTTAAAAGATTTTGTTGTAACTCTCTTATATATATTTATGCCTTAGCAAAACATGAAATACTGAACAAAATTATTCTATCATAGAATCCTTTAAATATTAAAATAATTTTTTTACATGAGTAATTTGTTAGTTATTTTCTTATATCCTTGTGGTTAATATCACACCTTCCCTCTTAACTTACTAGTCAATAGTCAGTTGTCACTAGCATGAGATGGGAGATAGTTTGAAAACAAAATCTGCTCAATTGTGACTCTCTTACTTATCACTTGACTGAAAAGAAATGGATAACATTGGGTATAGTAGGTTGAACTATTGAAGTAGTTCGCTATGCTCTTAAATTTAGAGAACATTATGTTCCACAATGAAGGAAAGCCAAAGCCTCCTCTTCAAAGAGTAGCAGGGTAATACTCTTCATGGGTAGTTTGGAAATAAAGGTATTACCTAATTGCCTTTACATGACTTAAATTATAATACCTTAATATTTTCTCTGACTATTATAGTCGTTTGTGGCATAAACTATGCAGTTATGTCGCTCTTTTGTTTACAAAAACACATGACAATAATGTACATTTCTGGGTGTAATTATAATTTCATAACACCATCTCCCCCTCCCTCCAGTTTTTTTTTATTTTTTTATTTTATGTTAAGTTAAAAACACAAAAAAACCATTTTCTCATCTATATTCTTTCTTCACAATCCAACCCAATAAAGTTTATGTTGTGAGAGATAATAACACTAATGAAGTAACACACATGTCCGAGTAGGAAGAAATGACTTTAAAACGCACTATACTCTGTACTATCTGGAATCAATGAAACATCAGATATATAAGCCACCCTATTTTTCTCACCAAAAAGAAATCCCAAACAGATATAATCCTCTCCATGCATTACCTACATCCATAAATGTATCACTTAAGTCCTCATAAGGTAAAAGGGTTATTGCATTCCTACCACCAATGACAAGTTTTGCAGTGAATAACGGGCAAAGGAATCAATTTTTGAGCCTGATGCAAAAAATGGCTGATTACAATCATCATCAGCAAAACTGAGCTACCCTTCGTATTTCTTGTGCTTCTTCTTTTTGTTTTTTCTGAACCAAATAAGGAAACCTCTTTTGGATGCTGTTGGAAATGTGTAAACAAGAAATCAATTTTCTAAAGCAAAATGAATCCATAAAGGCAAGGGAAAGGTAAATAATGCTGACATAAAATTTACATTGTAATCAGAAATATTGTCTAAGTATACAAGTACCCCACATTTGATGATTAAGAAGAACACATAACACGTGTTTTCATCTTAATAACTCATGCACCTGCAACTACTCTCATTTTAGAGTATTTTCAGAAAGTGTAATTTAATTGAATTCTTGTAAATAACTGCGATGTGATAAACAACATGAGTTAAATCGTCAATGTTGAAACTTGAAATTGAAGAGCTATGCAGATCAATAGAGTACCTTTTAACTTACTGACCAAAAAGTGATACCATATTTTGCTTAATAGAATCAATGAGATGTATTTTGCGTCAATTGACTGCATAGCAAAAAAAATCGCGTTTAACAATATTCTCTAAGAAAACTCTAAGTTCATCTAGTGTATATGCTTTCTTAAAGCTCTTACTTAATTTCAAAAAATAAAGCAAAATATAATTACACAACACCTATGCTCCCACTTGGATATTTGACCTGCTCACTCTGCATTTGAGCATGACTCTGTTACCTTGGGACACTGTAGAGCATATTTAAATTGTAAAACTTTTAAGTGATATTTCTGTAGGTCTAAAGAATAAAGAAAGTGGTGCATCAGCATGAAATTTCAGCTTTATCAGACAAGTTAAATAAAATAAAAAGGTAAGTTTACTAGAGTTTACCTGTCCATTGAATGCAGAGTTAAGTAAACGGGGGTGGGATCAATATCATTAGTGGGACTAAACGGCTGCACAACAAGCATATCATCCAATCCAAGGACCGCATCAGCATGTTCATGAGTCAAAAGAATCTGCAAGGAACCGAACCCGAACTTCCCGTTCGCAGAAATATCAATGCTGATTCCATTGTCACAACACAATACAAGCAGTTAAGTGAGCAACGTAGGAGGGAAGGAAGAGTTCAAGAGAACTCATTTTAATACACAACCTTTTGAATATCTCTCTCTTCACACGTAGAATATAGGACACAAAACAATTCATTTATTACGTGAAATCCTGCATTTTTTTATATTTATGAACAAGTTCAAACAAGGACTCTGCACCACATTTTATTGTAGATTAAAAGTTGAAGTGAGTTGAGTTTCAAGAATTTATTAAGAAGGCTCATAAAAAAAATCCTCACATACATCGACTGCGAGATTTAAACCTATGTTTGTGTGGGATATGAGTCTGGTTCTTATTATATATTAGTAAGGTTATAAGCACAAGTTGATTAGCATTAGAGTCAAGTAAAAAACTGAAACAACACGCTGACTGTTGAGCAAATAGAATCGGAGCCAATCAGAAGAGCACATAGGAAAAAACAAAAATTGAACAAAACGTACGGATAACTGAGGAGGAGGAAGAGAATAATAAAAGATAAGCATATCTGGTAGAGATGAGCCCGGGGTAAAGGAAACGGTGGCAGTAGAATGCGACTTGGGGGGAGTTGCAAACAAAAGAAACAAGTTAGGATTAATGTTTGTGACCAGATTTTAAATACGTTTCCCAGTTCATTTATAATTTTATGTCCTTAAGGTGAAGTTTGAAACACGTTAAAATAAAATACGATACAACATAAAACAAATTATATTTTATTTTTGACATATTTGAAAACAGAACAAAATATGGCACGAGATTAGAAGTTTTCTTGGTAATATATATATATATATATATATATATATATAAAGGAGACTTAGAGGATAGGTGGATATATTTGAGTTTTACTTAAAAAAAGGTAAAATCAAAACAAAAAGGAACAAAACACATCATTCTTATTTTGTGTTGTCCATGTGTCAAATATTAAGTTTGTATAACGTGATTTTAAACTATTATATCATATTTAATATTATTTTTAGAAAACGAAGAGACCACCTCATTTAAACCCATATTAAAAATATTACATTGTATTTAATATTACGTACCTTGATCAACCAACTCATTTAAATTCTTTTGGTATTTTTTTAGACTCTAATATCAATTAGTTAAACAACTTTTGAATTTTGTGTCCTTTTCTTTTACATGCATTTCATTTATACTCATATTTTTCTTTGCTAGTAGTCATTTTTCATAACATCACCCATTATACTACTTTAAGAGATATAAAATTAATTTAATAGGTGAAAAGAGAGGACTTAAGAATATTATTGGTTTGAATCTTCCACTTATATTTCTAACAAACTAACATATAATTAACAAACCCACCATATCACTTATTTGTTTATAAACAGTCACTCCAAAACAAATATAAATAAACCTTAATTGAGTCGGTCTAAGGAGCGGTGCTCAAACTGTGGCTGTAAAATCAATACCAAAACAATTAATCATGATGGTGGCAACCAGCTAATAACCATTTATATAAAGCACATGCACTTCATGCCACAATGAAGCAAGATCACATTCTGCTTGCAAGATTAACCAATAAGCAGTTCTAAGGGAGGTAGTGGCATGGTAGGATATAGGCATAAGATCCCTAAATGGATTAGCTTGAGGAATCTTGTAGGGCAGATGCTAGTGCATGTTCACTTTCCAGTGTCACATGAGAAGATAAATGGGGCCAGGATCTAGCTTTTGGTGATTGAACAAGAATGGCATGCGCGAACCTTTGTATCAATATGTAACATTGAATGTTAGGCTGGTGGGGATGCATATATATATATATATAGTTTTGAAGAGATAAGTTCACAATATGCTTTCTACCCCAAAAATGTGTGGTTTGCCATTCAGTGGCAATTTTGATTACATGTTACGTACGACCTTGTTGTAATTTCAACTAAAAAGAAGAAATGAAAGAACGGAAAGGTGTGAAAGACTAATGATTTGAGAGTAATGCATGCAAGCTTTGACTTGCTTTTGCTATTTTGCACAGAGGACATGCATGATGAAGGTGGTTTTACTTTTCACATGCAAAGGCAACAAGAAACGGTTTGTGTTTGCTAAGGGCAGAACTGCCAATGATTTTGCTTCTTTATTTTCCCCCTTCATTTGTTTAATCATATAAATTTAGGAGAAGTAAGATGCTCTACCTTGTTTCATATATATCACTTAGGGCTAACTAGCAAAATGAATTGAAAGGAAATCATCACTTTCAAAATTTGTATAATTTCATCCGCCCGGTCATACACATTTATTGCTTGTTCTCATAGCGCTAAAGGGAAAATATTAACAACTCTTTATCTAACACATTTATTAGAAATTATAAAATTTTATGAGTTTGTATTTCATTTTTAATAAATTATACTAATAATTTTATAATTTAATCAAACCATAGAGAATATGTTAAGAGGAATGTGTTGCCACACTCCTCATATATAGTGCATTATACTACTTTCCAGTTTAGGAAATCAAGACTATATGAAATAAAAAAGAAAAAAGAGAGCCTACATCCTATATCCAAGAGGTCAAAGTAAAACACTACTTCACGTGAGTGACTATTAATTCTATGGGGAAACTTTTATACTTAATATTGTCAACGGTAACCAATATCATACCTTATGTCTGAAACCACTATACAAAATAAGAAATCCAAGTTTCATTAGGAAGTAGCGAATTACTTTAAGATTATCAAACAGCTCCTATAAGGTACCCACAAAAAAATCTCTTATAAAAATAATTTCTAATTTTATATTTTTCAATTGCCAGCTGATTGGTGCTTGAAAGTCAATTAATTCACTTCATGATTGAGAAATACGAGGGGACAAAGCACATAATTAGTGAACTCAAGGCCACATTCAATCCAAAACCTTAATACAAGTTAGGTTTGTGGTTTTTTTTTTTTTTAATTATATGTTACTTAACTTGTTAATTTCTATTAAACGCAAGATAGGTAGATACCTTCTGATGGATCAAATCAAGCCTTACTCTCATGGGAACCCAAGAACCAAAATATCTTAAGTATATTATTCGACAGTTATTGGTTCTTGAATTGAAAAGTACTCGAAAATGAGGCATCGGCAACAAAATTCATCCTGAACAGTTCTCGATCTGTCGTACGTAGTACGTACACCGATAGGTCAATTTTCGTGTTCCTCATTAATATTTAAGTATTCGACTACAACGTCTAGATATAATACTCTATTCATATGTCCTCATCAGTTATCTCTTGAAATAGTTAAAGGCATAATGACACTCATTTGATGTTTGAATACAAGGAAGGCATTGCAATATTGCATAGTAAAACATTGTGTTTAAATCATAGCAATACTACAGTGCTTCCTGTCTATACTTATCTCAGTGTCTGAAAGTATCTGAAATATTTTATTATAAAAGAAAATAAACGTGCCCATTTTTTAGCTAAATAATTCACACGTATTGGAAAGTTTGGCAGTGTCTATACTTATCTCAGTGTCTGAAATATCATATATAGAAAAGAAGATAAACGTGCTAATTATTTTAGCTAAATCTACTACACTTATTTAAAAGTTTGGCACTGTCTAGTGTCTATACTAATCTCAGTGCAAGTCGGAAATATATATATATATATATAATTTTAATAATTATTATATTATTTTATAATTTAATATATAATATAATTTTTATTGTATTGATTCAACTGTTAAATTATATCTATATATTATCAATATATTTTGTGTTAAATTTTATTAAAATTAAACAATAAAAAGAAGATAATCAAATGATCCATATTTTAGTGTATTAATTTTAATCTATGTGAACGAGGTAACAAATGACTTTAAATTAATATGAAATTTTACATATGCAATCAATGATCAAAATAAGTTTTAATCAATTAATCAATTTTAAGAAAATATTATCTAATTAAAAGTTATAAAATATTATAATAATTTTCAAAATTATACTGATCTAATTTGATATATATATATATATATATATATATAAAGATAAACGTCCTGATTTTTTAAACTAAATCTACACTTCTTTCCTTTGAAAGTAGGCACTGCCTATGGTTATGCCAGTGTCTGAAGTGCTGATTTTTCAGTTAAATCTACAATTCTACACTTCTTTGGAAGTTTGGCACACGCCTGATTATATGTCGTGTGAATATGAGTATGGTAAAAGAATTGAATAGATGTGATTGAGTTAGAAATTCAAAAATGAAAAAACTGATAGAAGGAAAAAAGAAACACGTACTAATTTTAATTAACTGAACAAATGTTTTTTTATAGAAAAATTTGATTAGTTAATACCTAATAGGTACTAGTCATATCTCAAATCAGAACTAATTTTATTAGTGTGATACCAAATCGTGTATCCTTTTTTAAAAATAATTTTAACAAGTATCAAAGTGCATTTACATGTACCAATAAGAATTGAGATCACCTTTCGTGTCTCACTAATTAAAACTTGTCATTTCAATTAAAAATTACTACATGTAGGATTTGGAATCTTCTGAATGCTTCTTTCGCACTATAAAAGCACACACCCAATACGTTCTTCACCATCTACTCCCTAGGTCAAAGCACCGTTCACCACAACAAAACAAAGATTTATAGTAGCGAGCCACTAGTAATAATGATCATGAGACCGTCATAAAATGACATTAAATTGAAAAGTAAAGATTGACTTTAATTTTGTAGTTTTAAATTTAAAATTTAGTATTAGTAACTACTCTATCTTTTATTTGTTCAAAGATTACGCGATATGATCAAAATCATAACTTATCTTCGACCAAGAATCATGGAGGTAGAATGACATTGAAGACTATTATAAAAACAACCCTCCAGAGACCATACATGTTACACACACTTGAATGTTTTAGTTAGGTCTCCCAAATCTTAGAAAAACTTATATGAGAATAATATTAAAATATATTTTAATCATTAAAATATTAGCATCGTACTCTTCAACATATTTTTTAATGTCGTTTGAAAGACAAGGATAATTTTATAGAAGATCAAATAAAAGAAATACTAAAAAAATAGATACATCAGATATTTTTAAGGGATAAATTTTATCTTACCCTTAATATATACACTCAAATTCGTAACTCTTGATACAATCCTTCTTAGATGGAAATTTATTGATAATCATAAAATTATGTGAATATTTTTCCTTTTTAATAAGTTTTATTTATATTTTCTAATTTTAATAAATTTTAATTATCAATAAAGAATGTGGTAAAAAAAATATTTTATTGTCAATAAAAATTAATCCATTTGAAAAAGATTAGACTCATTCCATAAAGATATAATTTGAATCCAATTGTCAATATAAAGGTCATGTTACTAATCAATCTATAAGTACTTTTGTTAGCATTTTTTAAACCTTTAAGATATATTTTATTTCTTGTGAGATCCTAAAATTCAAGGCACCTAAATTTTTATCAAACAAAAAAAAAGTATTTTTCTAATTCCTCTCTCACTAAATAATGGGAACTATGAAGTCAAGCTTACGTATCACTCTTGCACGTTGATAATGCATTGAAACGGCCAATTACAATATAATGGAGAAAGAAAAGGACACAATAAAAATTGAAAACCATAATCATTTAGGCCACTCGGTTAGTTGTTGGTAATCTTACATCACCTCACCTAAAAATCAAAAGTATATTGATTATGATCTCTAAATGGAATAAGTAAAGGGTAAGGCTGATCTCAAATCAACTTAAGGCATGCATTGTCCCCTTTTGAGGCATCAATCATCCTTCCCCTAATCCACTTTTTGTTTACTTTTTCTTCTTCAGCTATATACATAAATCCACACTTCTGACATTTTCAGCCAATCCCCCAAATTAAAAGCAATAATTAGTGACAACAATGTTCTAAGGGTACTAGCTTGTTTACCCATGCTTTTTTTTCCCCTTGAATGATTTTTATCCGCATATTCTTTTCCCTAAGTTCAAAATAATACACTCCAAAACAATGGCTTGAGAAACTCGATTTGGGGCATGACGACAACCGAAAGGGTAACACAGAATCGCATGTCCCACACAAAAAGAAATTCAAAAGCATGGTGCGAAAAGGAGGAAAAGAAAACACAACCCTCATTATGGTGTCTGTGGGGACTTCAATTCCAGCATAAGCATCTTTCCAGGTAAGGAAAGCAATTATATCCCACCATGCATTTTCCCTTCAATTATCACACAACATTTGAGAGAAAACAAAAACAATCATAGGATGTAAACAAAATTAATTTTGAGTATTAATTAACCTTTTTTTTACAAATAATTTCTATCCATCAGTTTTCAGTAAGTAAATTTTGAGTTTATTTTTATTCGATATAAAATATTTTTACACATTTAACTTATTAGAGATCATATTAAATGCTTTTTAACCCATAAGATTGATGCAGTGTAAGATCTTGCTATTTTCATATATAGAAAAACAATCAATTTAATAAAAAAAAATTCTGTTTAATTTCATTTGTATGCAAAATTTACTTAAATCAAAAGCAATAATAGTTACACATCACAATCATAATTAATTTTTTATACAAAGAGTTACACAACATCCATGATCTCTTACCCAATACCAAAAGGGTTAAATGTCTTTTAAAATAAATGTCTTTTTATAAAAAAAAAAAATAGTTAAAACATAAGACTCTATTAAAAAATAATTAACCAAATTCTTCAAAAAAAAATTAATTATTGACAAATTTACATCTATAACATGATAAAAACACACAAATATTTTATATAAACTTAAATGAAAAATGCTTAGTATGCCATACAACTACCTTTTAACATCTCTATACATAATGTGAAAAGTATAAAAGTGAAAAAAATACATCGTAGTAGAAAAAGTAAAAGTCAATCAATGTCTTTTTCACAAATCACTTTATTTCTTCAGACTCTCTTTTTAAAAAATTTGTGCGTGCATTGCTCTTTCAACTATCACTGTCTATATATTAGCGTAAGCTCCATACATCAAACATTCGTATTCATAATAATTAAAAACAAAGCACACGCTCCACATTGTGTTTTCCGGTGAATATTCCGGCAACTGCATGCACCGGTGAACGACGCCGGAAATGGACGAGTCACAGAGAATTGGCATCGGCTTAATGCGTAGTTTCCCTCGCCGGAGATCGGTCGAGGACCGGTCATCTTCCCGGCGGCGACGCTCCATCTTCTCCGGCGCGGGCATTTCGGAATCTGTGGACGCCGACGACTTTGCCGACGTCTTTGGTGGCCCACCGCGAACTCTCCTTGCGCACAAATTCTCGAGCTCCGGGTCGTTTTACGAGGAAGTTTTCCGGCCGCCGGAGTTTACGTGTCCGGCGCCGAAGGGTGGCCGGAGCTTGCCGGTGTTCAGGATTCCGGCTAGGAATGAGGGATTTTACAGCGACATATTCGGGTCGGACGATGAACGGAGATCGAGAGAGCGGTCGAGGTCTCTGTCGAAAGAGAATTCGTCATCGGCGATGAGTTCGGAGGAGTTAAGCCCTCGCCGGCCGGCGATTGGAGATGACGTGGCACTGTCTGGTTTTGCTTCAAAGCTAAGGTACTTTAACAGTTGAGACTGAGAGAGACACACCCACCGAGAACTCAACTGTTTTTTTATAGCAATTTTACATTTATGCCCTTGATTATTAGTTATATTTGCATAACTATCTCCTTCTTCTTGATGCGTGCAATTCAACCAAAATTTTGATTTAAATTGATTTAATTTATGTTGGAATGTTTTTATTGTTAAGTAGTAAAATTCAGTCTAACTTTTTGGATGCAATGCAAAAGTTATTGAAGTTATTTCAACCTATAATCAACCTGAATAATTTTTTTAATGATGAACTAGTGAAAATTCACCTAAAATCATGTTAATAGATATTTCAACGTCATTTATGGAGAATCGGACGTGAAACAAAACACTGCATTGAGTGCATGTTTGTATTTGACAGAGTCTAAAAGCTTTTTTTTTTTACTTAAAAGTAATATTTTTTGTTTTTTATTTTATATTTTGAAATTAGCAATTGCATGTTGAAATTCATAAAAATAGTTTTTTTAATTTTAATCCAAACAGGCCAATCAATATTCCATGGAGATGGAACTCATCCACTGTGATGCCTGAGGCTGAGGAATACCCAAGTAAACTTGGGGTGCCTCTTTTTGCATGCAAGGACCAGTCATTTGAAATTCAGCATCAGGACAATGAATACAAGGAAAACTTCAGAAGCCCCCATTTAGGATCCTCAAGAAGAGTCTCATCCCCAGAAACCATTAGTCTCGAATCCAATTCATATCAAAGCATCAAAGTGTTCACTGATGACTGGGAGCTCAATTCCCCATTTTCTGTTGTCTCTTCGCTTTATCAAGAACCTGGGGCAAAATTTTCAGTGCATGATCGTGTGCTTTCAGAACAAATTATAGAAGGTGATGATGACGACGACGACGATGATGAAATTATGAGCTCCTATGTCATTGAACTCAACTCCAACCTCAGAAGAGAAGAGTGTGGAGAATCAGCCATTGATGAAGCAATTGCATGGGCCAAAGAGAAGTTTCAATCACGAAGCTCTGATGAAGAATCAAGCGTGAGAAACTATGGCAAAGAGAAAACTGTTGGAATAGGTGATTGTCTTGGCTAATAAAAAGTTCCATACAAAGTTAACATGTTGTAGTCTTGAGACAGACAATAGCAGACACTTATGTTTATATCGTATGATGCAGGAAGCTCTGATGCAAGTGAATACCATGATGATGGAATTGAAATAGTTCAAACTCAGGAGGTAATGTATTGGATAAGCCTAAATAAGTATTAGCATATCATATCATATAACTGATACAAGCTTAATCAGATCTTTTATGAAAATAAATGTTTGAAATATGATGTTGTAAAATTGTGTGATTAAAATTGTGAGTAAAAATGAGTAAATGAATTCCCAACAAAAATTACATGTATTTTCTGAAGCAGTTAAAACTTCCATACCTTGTAAAGGCAGTGGTTCGTATTAGTGTTTTCCTTTGTTATTTTATTTCTATTTCCTCAGAATAAAAAGTTTATCGATAGCTGTGCTTTTTCTACAGAAGCAACAGACAGAAACAGAGAAGTTGGACAGAGATATAAGATTGTGGTCATCTGGCAAGGAAACAGATATTAGGCTACTACTTTCAACACTACATCATGTAAGATTTTCTTTATTGATGATTTCGTATTACTGACAATTTATGAAATCTAATGTTTTATTCGCCATTTGAGTATACAGATAACACAGGAGAATTGACCTCGTTATATTTTTTTCATTTCCAGATTCTTAGGCCTGAGAGTGGCTGGTATGCTATTCCTCTTAAGAGTCTATTAGAAAGCTCACAGGTGAAGAAGGCTTATCAGAAAGCAAGGTTATGCCTGCATCCAGACAAACTGCATCAAAGAGGAGCAACACTCCTTCAGAAGTATGTAGCAGAGAAGGCTTTCTCAATTCTTCAGGTGTGTGAAATTTATAGACCATTTATGGATAAATTCTACTTCTACTACCATTAAGTTTTTGAGACAATAAAGAATGCACTGAGGATCAACGCTGATTTTCAAGTTTACATTGAAACAGGATGCATGGGCTGCATTCATTTCCATAGATGTTTCCTTCTAACCAGTGGATGACTCTAATCTTGATAACTCAGTTTTGTCTTGAGATTTGTGGACAAACACCAAGCTTGACATTCGGAATGTCGGGAGCGTTGGTTGACAAGCAGCAGATATAGCTAAATACATAAACCATCAGCTCTTTTGTACAAATAGTTTGACTTATGGATCTGATGTTTTATTTATGTTTGTATCATAACTTCATAAGCTGTTTGTTGCATTGGTAGGTATTATTTCTGATGTAGTTAACAGAAGGTAATTTGACTGGTCTTAGTATTTGATTTGTATATGATATGACATGGAAGCAAGAGTTAGTTTGTATGTGATTCATATGGAAACCTATAACCCTATTGCAACTTCATCTCATTGACTACATGTCATACTCAAGAGGTTCCAATCTCCTACATTTTATTAGGAAAAGAAAAACTATTCAATACCCAATATTAACACATGTAAATGCAATTACTAGAAATTATTAAAAAAAAAGTTATAACTACAATGTCTCCAATTCAATGCAATTATAAAATTATAACTATATGAAACACAAGTTGGATATCCTTACATCTAATTGAGTTTTATTTGAATTATTTCCCAATCAACATAGGGCCTCATTAATCTTAAACTATAACCATAACTAGTTTAAATGGAGAAAAGAGTCCTGCAAGAGTTTGTGCATAAGTGGGTGGCTTTCAAGCAGCCTTTTGGGCTTATCAGTTGGCATTCACAGGGTTGCTGTGGGTTGTTCGGAATTAGAAGTGAAGGACAATTTTTTGGTAGTGGCATCGAAGGAAGTGAAGAATAATGGGAAGAGAAGCCGAAAGAAAAGCTAGAAAAGAGTCTAAAAGCAAACGGCTCGTGCAACTGGGGTTGTAGACGGAAAATAGGAGTGAGACTCTGTCATGCCATTGCGGGATTACACGTTCATTTTTATTTTTGAATTTGACATATATGATCACCTCAGTAATGAAATGACAAAATTAACATTTATTCAGTAGTAAAAAATGTACACCATTTGAAATTTCAACAAAAGGGAAATTTTTTAGGAAAAATCTAATTTAACACATTACTAAAGGGCCAAAGGCCAAGACACAATTCCGCCATAAAAGGAATTTCCAGTATTTACAATTTTTAATTTAATGCTCAAACTACAGGTCTTTTAAGTAAATAAATAGTTTGATAAAAAAAAAAAAAACTACTATTGATTGGCAACACAGAATGATGCAAGATCCCCGTTCTGCTGAATAACCGGTTTCCCTTGTGGCATTAGCATGTGAAAAAGCCGGGAGTAAAGCAACATGTCTGCTACAATCTCACTGAACTTTAAGCAAGGGAAACTGAAATATGCAAGCATACCACGTATAGTTTGGTCAAATACGCCTCTATAATCCTGAAAAAGTTAGGATAACAAAAACAGTTAGAGAAAGCACGGCAACGCACAAGTTTGAGTTGAAAAAATAGCCATTTAACTCTTCTAAAGTAAAGAAAGGTTCATCCACCTTTTTGATTTAAGGTGAGTAAAGTTTATAAGAAACATTAAGACTTAATTATCAATTTGGTCCCCAAATTTTTAAAAGTTCCAATTTGATCCTTCAGTTTTAAAAAACACATCAAAGGGTGTTATTGTTGCATATTCCTTCTATTCTCATTCCTGGCGCTGTTGGTGCTGGTAACAGTCCTAGCCATGAAGCCGAAGAAGCCGCAGTTCGATCTGGAGCAAGTGGGGGTGCAGTACATGGGCATCTCTCCCAATCCCCCCTCCACCGCTTCCCTCCTTCTCACCATTTGCCTCCTCTTCACCACCACCAACCCCAACAAGGTCAGGATCAGGTACAGCCACTCTAGCTTCACCGTCATGTACCACGGCATAGGTCAGGATCAGGTACAGCCACTCTAGCTTCACCGTCATGTACCACGGCATCCCATCGGGCAAAGCCACCATTCTCGGCTTCTTCCAACAACCTCACAGCACCCAACAGGTCATCACCATCTTGTTTCCCCTCCCCAGATCTGTACGTGTTTTCAAGGCTGGCTGCATCTCCAATTTGGTCAGAGCAGAGAGGGACGCAATCGGAGAGTGAGGGGAGGATGGAGACATTGACAGCGAGCATGTAGGCCATGGTGAGGAAAGTGGCAGTGTCGGCGCGGAGGTCGGTGGTGAAGGTGGAGTTGCATTGGCGAGGAAGAAAAGGGAAGAAGATAATGAAGGAAAGGAAAAGAAAAAAATATCCAGGTGGTTTTTAGTCGCCACTATTTGCAAATTAAACTGCCAGGATTCCATCCAAACGGTGTCAGCGTCAATTTGATGGAAAGGACCTAACTGAGACATTTTAAAAAAACTTGAGGATCAAATTGAATCTTTTAAAAACTTGGGGATCAAATTGAATATTTTAAAATAATTTAGGGACCAAATTGATAATTAAGCCAAACATTAATTTAAATTTATGAGTGGATACAACCTTACTTTTCTCATTTCACAAGCTTATTCATTTCAGAGGGGAGCCAAATCTATGATGTAAAGTAACAACACTTTGTTTTTGATCAATTTTCTAAGATATAAGCCTATAGCATTAGCCACTTACAAGGAAATGGAAACACCCAATACTCGAAACAAAATCTCAGAGTTGACCATGGCTTTGGCTCATAGAGTGGTTGTGAAAGAGTTTTTGACCAGGTGCTTGCTGGTCATTCTGCTGCAAGAGATTCAAGCCAGAGAAAATGAACACAAATTATTCAATGTAGGGTACAAACATTTATGGATTAATTTAATTACAGAAACAAACAGCATATGAAGAATTGGATATTTGTACACAATTTCTTCCAAAGTTTTCTGTCTTCCTCTACCACTTTTGGTTGGGATGTCTTCCATTTTACCTTCTCCAAAAGACTGATTTGAACTTGTACCTAAACTAATGTTAACTAATAGGAGAAGCTTATTCATTTTTTCTTCTTATTTTCTTCTTTTATAAGTGCTTATGGAAAAGCTTATCCAAACAGGATCCTAATGCATATCATAAGAATAAAAAATACATACACATGAAAGTTGGTAAAGAAAATCTCAGTTTGTCACCTAAAGAAATCTTCACACCCATCAAACAAAGTGGGCATCCGCAACATGGGCAAGAGAAATGTATTGGTCTAGTCTAGTCACATTGTATCAATAAAAAGCAATTTGTACAAGAAACTCAAACTTCCAAAAGAATAAACTGAAATAAATTCATGGCAATCTGCTCATGTATGCGTCAAGGCTTATTGTTTATCCAAACAAAATTTACAATATGGAAAAAACAAATGTCGAGTTAGACAAACCTTGTACAAGGATGCAGCAGACTCAGACGGTACTGTTGGAATTGCATTGTGCCCCAACGACAAAGCATCCAAAGCATCTAACGTCAGCTGCCAACCGCAAAGGGCAATTGCATCATTACTTGAGCTTGGAACAGAACTAGCACAGCCAGCAACAGCAACATTGCCATTCACCCAAGGGCAACATTGATTGTGATGCACGATAGGATCAAACTCTGCAGCTTCATAATTACTCTCTCCTTTTGGAGGGCCTAAAGAATTGCTCAATGTCAGTAGCTATGCTCCAAAAATATGTACAACTAATGAATGAAGTGCAACAGGAGTACAGGACCATGGAAGAAAGAGAATATCCATTTTCAATTTGATGCTAGATGAAAAGTAGCGGCAAGAGTACCCATATACTCCTATATTATAAATTAGAATATATGATTGGAGAGTGATACTCTCACTCTCACTTAGACAGTCAACATTCCCACTCTTCTCTCTTTTGGAGGTGCATTTCACATACTACTTTCGCAACTAGCCAAAAAATTTGTTTCTCAATGACTCAACTATCTCAAACTACCCTCCTTTTATCTTATATATTTGTTTCTCAGTGACAATAGAGAAATTTTAAAAAGCCACCTAGGTTTTACTTTTCCAAAGATTTGCAAAGGAAATGATGGAAACCAAAACAGTCGTGTTCACCATTTCCTATACAAATCTTTGGGAATAGGAAATAAAACAAAAATAAAGTGTCATTTTAGTAATTATTTCTGAAAACAAAATGTTTTCTGAAATAAACAAACCCTAAGTTTCATGGTAACATTTCAACAAAAACAAAAAAAAAACTTTGCCCACTAGGTGAAGCTTGCATGGATCATGCAACACAATTGTGTTCTGTCATGAACCAAGTCTTCAAAATCTATTTAGACCCAAGTCTTTTTATTTGTCTCACCCAGAGTTTTTTCTTGGTCTTTCTTACCTCTAATTATTGAACTACCTCCATAATCCACTCTTTATTGGGATTTCCATTGATTTTCACTAACATGACCAAACCACTAAAGGGTGAGAAGTGAGAACCATCTTTTCGTGCTACCCCTACTTTCTCTAATGCATTTATTCTTGATTGACTGCTGTAGCACTGACAAGGCAGGGTAACAAGAAAAAAAGTTCAAGACCATTAAAAATACAGAGGTTACCTATCCCATTTGCAATGGCAAAATCTGATTTAGGGAGAGCATGATTGTTGGCAAATGAGGATTTACCATCCTTCATGAGCCCTTCCTTGGTATTTTCACAACCAGAATAAATGTTAGCATTACAAGAATGAGATGGGTGACTACTATTAGCAGGTAGAAGATTGCAGTTTTGACTAATCTTTTCACCACTTTCAACAGATTCTGCCTTTGTAGAACAGCCAATTTTTGACCCACTGTCTGTTCTTCCTGCAGTGTGAGACATCATCTCCTGGCTATCACCAATAGGATCTTCCCTGTTCATATCAGGGATAATCTCATCCAGTAGACCTGGATCTGGAACAGATTCACCTGTCTGTCCCTGATTTTCAGCATCTTCTACTCTCTGTTCCATTTCCCCAACAACACTATCAGCTCTGTGCACAGATATATCAACCCCATGGATCTCAGCTTCATGACTAGCACACATTCCAACACTCCCTCCACTGATGCCCAAACTAATTCCATCACGAGCCTGAGCAGTCACAGTTTCTGCATTGAAAAGTTCTTCCCCATAGTTTGTACTACTGACACCCACATCACCACGTGCAACTTCAGTAGCTGTTTGTAAGCAAGTGCTTTGCTGAGCTTGATTGCTGTTATTCAGTTCAGATGTTTCATTCATGTCCACATTGCCGTATATGCTAGAGGAGGGGAAATGAACATCATCAAGATCTCCAGGGTAGTTTTCAACACTTTCCATAGAATCATCATTCACACTATGACATATTGTGTCCATTGCAATGACAGATGATGCACGGGTTGAGTCCCTAGCTGATTGGATACCCATTGGGCGGTCACTACCTTGATGGTATGAAGAAATTCGATTTCCAGTAGCGTAAGCCTCTAAACCTATTGAATGACTTGGGCCAGCACCAGATGAGTCTCTTCGAAGAGGTGAACAATATGTGTCAAAAATATCAGAGTCACGTGCACGTTTTGAAGGACCAGCTGAATATTGTCCACCATCTGTAACTTCATCACCATCACGATCAATGACAATTCCTTCAACACTATCAGCCTGCTGTTGCAACCTAAGAACAGGCCGATTATCAGAGCATCCACCTTTTTCAAGATTTCTCTTACGACAGCTTGGCCCACGTGATTCATATGAAGCTGCACGATCACCAATCTCACTCCCTGAAGGCTGACCGATCATTAAATCCCTTCCCATATCATCGTGAGTATATTCAGATGTTGCTGTCCTGCTCAAAGGAGTAAAAGGAAAACCCCCTGCCATGGTAAGATTTAAATCTAAATCCGTGTTCGCCAACAATTTCCCCTCATTTGTTGTTGCAACTTCGTCACGGTCTTCAGTCTGATCTTTCTCTGTATCATCAGCTGCAATCCAACCATTGATTCCACTAGCTGCACTTGCTCCACGAGTCAATCCTATTTTTTTACTAGAATCAGGAATATCTATACTGTTAGATGCAAAACGAGCAGGACGAGGAACTGTCAGAAAATCTGAAATTCTAACTGTAGCGCCACACAAGCTACAATCAAGCAAAGGTAACCTAGAGTCAAGTCTAGACTCCTTAAGAGGTGCCTTTGCCTTTCTGGCATCCAATTTAGTAGAAGCAGAAACTGCCTTTGACCCAGGATCTTGAGTAAGATGAAGTTGAGTCTTGCTTGGGCCTAAAGAATATCCATTTCTTTCAGATTGGGCAGAGTGTTCTTCACAATCTTGAATATTTAAAAGCCAGCTTGATTCCCACCCACAAAGGCTTATAAGCTTCTGTGCCTGCCAAAAGGAAGTACATTAATAGAAAATAAGCATGTGACAGAGTAGCAACCAAAGTATTGACAAGACATAAAAAAGTAAAAAAAAAGCTTACACGAGAATATAAACAGTATGCCTCATCTTGAGAATTTTGAAGCTCAGATATAATGTCTGGTTTGATGTCTACTTCTCCTGACATAAAATTCTGAGACTGTGATAGAAAGCGTTCAATCTGTGGGCCACAAGAAACAGACATCAACTCAATTGCAGAGATGGCTACCACAGGAAGACAGTGAAATTGTACGAGTCCATCACATCTATCCTTGTAGCCCCCAATTAAGGCAGATGGAGGAGTTGGAGGGAACTGCACTAAGCTTTCTGGACAGCTGTTTCCTTTCCAAGGGCAATTAACTTTATGATCCAAATCCAGCTGCCTGGCAAAGGATTTGCTGGCATTTTGAGCTTTGGCAATGACAATAAGAAAACAAGTTAAAAACAACTGATGAATATAATCAGCAATAGCAGAGAAGTCCTTTAGCCTAGCTACCCGATACAGTTTGCTTGAAAACAAGATCAAAATAAGATTATATTTGTCTAACTCTTTGAAGAAAACATATATAAAAAGATCTCAAATGATTCGAACAGAATAAGAGTTGCTTGAATATAAAGAGTAATAACTTATCTTGTATGCACAACTTACAAACTCCTTTATTTTTATTTTTGGTAAAGACTTGTTATTCAATACCTTATAGGAACCTTGAAACAAAGTGGTACAAGTAAGTAAATTACATCCATTATTATTATACTTACATGCTAACTGGTATTACATATTAAAAATAGCACACACACACACCCTCCGCGGCCCGGTAACAGACATGAGCTGAACACCCTAGAGAAAGGAAAAATATAATCCTTTCCCCATAAAATATTTCAGATGAATTGGCAAACTAATCATTTCATAGACAACAAATTATACAATATTTAGCTACACATTTTTGGACATATAAAACTTCATCTAGGCAGCATCATTGCTTTTAATGTTCTACTTATACACTAAGTGAGGAAGGACTATATTTATGTTTGGGGATTTACAAGTTAACAATAGACAGTAGTTCTTCTGAAAGTAAAGCTACACTTGTGATTTTCATCCTATAATTTTCTCAAACTCCCTACTTCTACATCTACCCTGTACATAAGGTACCTCAACAAAGTACGCTTTTTAACATCCATGATCCACATGAAAGCATTGGCTGTTCTTATAATTTCTACCTCCAGTTATTAACATGCCACATTTTAGAGAAAACATAAAGTAGCCAAAAGTACTTAGATTACAAATTTGCAAACACCAACCTTCAGCTGATGTCCAAGATGGCAATGCTGTAAAACTCAGACAAGAACCACATGACTCGCAAGCAATTTTGTCTACACCATTATTCATCCATCCTTTCTGAGCACAAGCCAATGAACTGATGATCTGGAAGAAATTAAAGAGGACATGTGATCCCTGGAGACTGCATCATATCTACTTAGAAGATTTGGAGTGGCAAGTGTAACATATTATCTATACATACTCAGTAGCTAAAGCATATGCCCTAGCAGATCAACATATCCTCGGACAACTACTTCATGCGAATGTCACAGATCCCAGATTAAAATTAATTTCAGTAGACAAATAAGTAGAAAATTCACATCACTGAACACATTCAGCTGGGTCCCCACTTAGTGTCAAAGCTTTGAGTGTTACTATCCACCCAAATGTACCAAAGACATAAATAACAGCACAATGCCACCAAAATTCAGCTGCCATTATTAGATTACAGGCTGTAAGTAGAACCAAGGTTTCTATTTATGGTAAAAAAGTGATACATGATAATGATTTTGTTTACATTTTACATATTTTAATCCCTATTGTAAGTTTAGAAAAAAAAATCAATCTGAAAAAATCCTATGCCAATGGATTTCAAATTGATGCAAAATGCTTTTCTATTTCTAAAAAGTCCAATATATATTTGACATCTTCTACGCGAAAATGTTCAATTTTCAGAAGGTCTTCTTGACAGTTATTCAAAAGTTCTAATAATGTATGAATATTGGATCTTTTGAGACAATTATAGATCCTGGGAGGCAATTCTAATTGGTCAATAAAAATGGATTTCAATGCTATTTCTTTTTTCTTTTACTTAGTTTTTCCTTAGCCAATATATCAGAAACTATCATAATCTATAAGCATAAACAGAAACTATCACAAGGGTAATCATTACATGTTCAAAACAAGCATATGCATTATTGACTTCAGACATACAAGATACAACTCTTTGTCATCTAGGCCTACAGAATTCATTATTAAGATATTGAAGTATAAGTGAATCAGTAACATACTAGCCACAAGGAAAAGATGGACGAAAATGTACATATACACATTGTGACTGTAATATAATTACAGAAAACCATGGTCAGTTCAAACCTGAGGCTTCCCAAGCCAATTTGAAGGAATAAATGTAGCCAAACGTCTTAATAAATCTCCCCTTTCCCAAGGTCTACACGAAGATCTTGAAGAACCAAAAGCAGAACCACCAGCACTTGTGCTCAAGGAAGTCCATGGTGGTTGTGAACCAACACATGAGAGAGAAGCCGCTTTAGAGGCTTGTCCATGACTTGACCCATCTATGCTGCCAACATTCGGAACAGCTGGGGATGATGCCCCAGCAGAACTGATAAAATTATGAACAATTTGTCAATTGAGAGGGTCAAATAAACAACATAAAGAATAGACAAAACAATTGAGTGTCTTATAAAAATATCACAATTTACAATCACCAGCCATACATCACATATGCATTAAGTTCAAATCCATAAAAATCAAAAAACCATCTGTTTTACATGAATCAAGGAAGGAGGTTAATTCTAAACTTGAGCTTTACAAACGCACAATGGAACCAAAGGGTATTCACTTCAGTAGGATTAAGATATGGGATATATCTATTGCAATTTTAGCAAGAAAGGAACAAAAAGAAAATGACTTGGAAGTAAAGATTGGAGATGTCATATCATAAGTTTCAAAGTTTAAGTATCTGGATCAATATTACAACATGATAGAGTAATTAATGAATTTGTCAAACACAGGATACAAGTTGAGTGGTTAAAATGGAGAAACGAATGAGGTTATTTGTGACCACAAAGTACTTAACAATCTTAAAGAGAAGTTTTATCATACTGCTATACGACCAGCTACATATTGTGGTAGTGAATGTTAGGCTTTAAATGGCCAACATGAGAAAAAGGTAGGAATAGCATAAATGAGTATATTAAGATGGAAGTGTGGCCACACAAAAAAGGTCAGGACGTGGAATAATTGTATAGGGGGAGATATTAGTGAGACACCTATCAAGGAAAAAATGACAAAATTGGATAAGGTAGCTTAAGCACATGCAAAGGTCACTAGAGGCTCCGAAGAGGAGAGTAGATCACAGTTTTTGTCCCTGTGAAAAGGAGTAGAGGGGGATCAAGGACATTGGAAAAAAATATATTAAAAAGAATCAGGTAGTGAACAATATCCTCGAAAATTTGGTTTTTACTGAGCCCAAAGACCTCATATAATCCATGTAGTGACCTCACCTAGCGATACACTATGGTGATATTTAGCCCTCAGTGAGGGTACTTAGTAGAGAAAACACGCGAGGCACCCGAAAGAAATATTTGGTAGGATAGCTTAGCATACTTACTTGCTTAGGAGGTTAAGCTCCAATGCTTTTTTATCCATGGAACAGTAAATAGCATAAATTATCTCTTGTGAGTCTTTGGTTATAATGGAGGCACAAATAAGTAAGGAAGTGTCCTTTATCACATTTGTAATTACACGAATCACGTCAAACAAAACAAACACAAGCATAGTAAGGGCATAAGCACAATATTTCAAAAGCACACAATTCGCAACAAAAACAGCACGAGACCGCATTTTATTTTATTTTTGTTAATTAGATCCAATTCTCGAGGTCTAGGAGCAGCAGCAGCAATAGTATTGCGATTTACTGTTCAATTGAAGTTCAAATCGCAAGTACACCGCGAAACCCAGCAGATTGAAAACAGCGGTTACAGAAGTCCATGCGAAACGAAACCCTAATTTGAGAGGCATTCAGTTGAACGTTTGCGAGGAAGTGAGAGAGAAGAAAGCTGAAGTGAAGTTACCTGGCAGCAGGTGTTGGATCAAGGGTGCCTCCTGAGCTGATAACCTCTTCCCTCATTTCTCGAATTCCGAAGCAAATGAAAATGAGATTGAGGAGTAAGTCAAGAAACCAAGACTGGGAATGCGAATATAATTTTAAAATGCCAGTGGGCTTTTTTACGGACAGGGGCTGTATTTTTTTTTTTTTCAAATGGATTGGATTTAAATAATTTTTTAACAGAGTAAATTTAAGCTGGTGACATGATTTTTGAGTTAGAAATTTTCTTTTAATTAAAATTATTTATAACAGTTAAACTTTTTTTACGATCTTAGAGTTGTAATCATTTTTTTTTCTTTTACAACTTTAAAATTGTAATTTTTTTTTTACGACTTTAAAGTCGTAAAATTTTTTTTTAAATAAAATTGTTTAAGTTTAAACTTTTTATAAAAGCTTTAATTTTTTATGGTTATCTTATTTTCTTTTCTAATTTTTTAAAATTGTAAAAAATATTATTTATTTCAATGTCAAATAAATAATTCTAATTTTACTTATTAATAATTTTATTTAATATAGTGTATATTTTTTATGGTTTTATTTTATATGTTGTTAATTTATTTTAATGTTTTATTATTTAAAATATATTATATATTTTTAATATTGTTTTATTTAAAAAATTTTGTTTATTTAAAATTTAAATAATCTATTAATAAAAATATATACTAAAAATTTAAAACACTTTAATTTAAAAATTAATGACATTTAAATTAAAATTACATATTTTTTTAAAATTAATAATGCCTAATCCTTCGAAATCTAAATAATCTATTTACATCTTTTTCATAAGAATACATACTAAAATTTTGAAGGATTAGACATTATTAATTTTAAAAAGGATCTAATTTTTATTTAAATATTATCAACGTTTAAAGTAAAGTATTTCAAATTTTTAATATCTTCTTTTAGTTGTAGTAAGTATTTTTATTAATAGATTATTTAAATTTTAAATAAACAAAAACATTTAAATAAAGTAATATTAAAAATATATAATATATTTTAAATAATAAAACATTAAAATAAATTAATAATATATAAAATAAAACCATAAAAAATATACACCATATTAAATAAAACTATTAATAAGTAAAATTAAAATTATTTATTTGGCATTAAAATAAATAATTTTTTTACAATTTTAAAAAATTAGAAAACAACCGTAAAAAATATTAAAAAATTTCTAAAAATGCTTTAAACTTAAACAATTTTATTTTAAAAAAATTATGACTTTAAAGTCGTAAAAAAAAAAAAAGGTTATAAGGTTGTAAAAAAATTAACTAAATCATAAATTATTTCATCACTTTTAACTCAATCGACCCATTTATCCCGACTTATCCCTCTTACAAAATTATTTAAAATGGACCCATTTTTAACAAATCCAAAATAATCAGCTCCTTATCAGTAAAAAAGCCATGCCAATGTCTCCCGCCTGCATTATTATTTCTATGAAAAACAATATAGTAAAGTTAAATCTTTCTCTAACATTTTTTACTATTAACTTTTTTACTTGTTAAATAAAAATATTAAATATATTTGTATTTTAAAATTTTAAATACTACTACTATATTGTTTTATTTAATATTTTTATAATGTATTAAAAAATATCTCGTTATATATAATACATGAATATTTTTAAATTTAAAATTAGAAATAAATATAAAAAATAAAAATATCATGTTTTTTGAATAATTTTGAAATTACATATTTTAAGTATAATATAAAATGTATTATTTATCAATAATAAAAATTTATTTATCACATGAAAATAAATTAAAGAATATTTTTATAAAGATCTTTATAAAATGAGTGTATTTTTGTTTTGGTCCCTATAAAAAAAGTTATTTAATATTCATCATTGAAAATTTGGAATATTATTTTTTTCCCTAAAATTCATTTTAAGGTATATAATATAAATATAAATAATATTCATTTTAAGGGTTTAGAAGAAAAAGAAATAGAAATATCTTACGTTGACATGGTTCTATTAGTTAAGCTTCTATTACACATATGAACAGTTGACAGTAACATGTAACAATAGGAAACAAAAATAATCATTTCATAATTTTGAGGAATGAAAATTAAATAATTTTTTTATAAGGATTAAAATCAAAATGTACTCTCTTTCTATGGGGTGAAAGTGTGAAACTATAAAGTAAATTCTTTGAATTAAAAATATTGAAATTTGTGTTAATTTGTATAGAGTATTGGGTTTAAATCTTATTACCTAAACTCTCATCATTGTAACGAGATCTTGGTATTTTATTTAGGGTCACATAATATATATATATATATATATATATATATATATATATATATATATATATATATATATATATATATATACTAGAGTGTGACACGGTAAAACATTGTTTATAAAATATTTTAAATATCTAGATTTGATGCACGGATAATATTATTAAAGATTTGATATTTAAAAGTCACGTAATTATGATTCAAATATACATATACATTTAATACACATCGACCAAAAAATAAAAAATTTTGAGAGAGCTAAAACAAATATAAGATCCTACCAGCAAATTGCTTTCCTTTTTAATGTCTAAAAAATATAATCTTTAACTGGAAATTATAAAAAGAAAAAAGGTACCAATATGCCACAACAGATTCAATGATCTAAAAGGAATTCTGATAGTGTCAAAAGATGTCAACCTAGTATATACTTCAAAAAATGGCCATGAGGCCTATAGGCCTTCCTTATTACAAAAACTATATAAAATAAATAAATAGCCATGACAGAGTGCTTCAATCCATTGTTCAATGAATCGAAAACTGTCCACTCTCAGTAACATGAATAGGCTTATGCATAAAGGCCAATTATATGTGAGAAACAAATTATTTTGCACTTGATGTACTCGCACCTACATATGAAATTGAGACATACAGCATATTAGAAGTTTTTTTTTTTTTCAATTATCACACACATTCACACTAAAGTTAGAATTTATAGCATTATGCATTCTTCTAAAACCTCCCATCACTAAGCTGACCCTAGTCCCTAGGAGCTAGAGCACATTAGAAGTTTAAATGAAGAGAAAATAATACTTACCAAAAAGACAAAAACCATTACACAGAAAAAAAAAAGTTAAGATTCAGAACAACATATTACTACCAAAAGGTCCAAAACCATTTCATTTTTGTGTCATTATCAAAACTGGGTAACTTACCATCTTTTTCTTTTTCTGTGTTGACAGGCTCTTCTTTCCAAATGATATCTTGCAGCCCAGCAGAGACATCCTTACAGAACTGCAAACATTAGCAATCCATTCCGCTCAAGTTAATAAACAAGGTAAATTATTTATCATAAGAAAAACACATGGGAAGAAAATGATTCAACATCAAAATACACCCTTGTTCATTAAGGTTTATAGAACTTACATTGTCAAATTCCAGAGTATGGCCTCCAGTCTTCCGAATCTCAACCGTGTGAAAGGGAGGGTCTGCCTCAGAGATCTGAAAAACAGAATTTATAAAAGCATTAGAAAGTAGGAATCTCTCTAAAACTTAAATCTTCAAACCGAAAAACATGTACCTTAGTGCATATTGATAGATGACCTTTGCGTTGAGCTCGTTCACCTTCAATCCTCAACTGAGATGCACAATAAGAAATATTATCAGAAGTAGAAACTTGATAGCAAGTTATGATTGTTACTGCTACAAATTAGCACTGACAAGGGTTCTGGCTAAGTTGCAAGTAATATTATTGTTTTGAAATTCACATGCATGAGTGTGTTAGAGACAAAACTTCTTACCTTATAGTTTCTCTTCTTAATATTAAAACCCATAGACGCTGCTCTATTTTCAATTCCTGAAACTATCTCATTTGCAGAACATTTGGATATGAAACTTGTTTCCCTTTTAGCAAGCGCCTAGGAGTCAAAAAATTGATCGAGTTATCTTAACCAAATGGTCAAGAACAAATTCAGAAATAGTGTCACTGATAAACAAAGAATTTTTTTATGTGAATTACTTGAAACAAAGTCTCATGAATTTATTGCACAGTTAAATCCGGTAATTTTAGGGATTGATAAACAAAATACAGTAAATATATAATTTTTTTATTCCATTGACAGAAGGTATCATCTATTTACAAGAATATCAAAAGAAAAAATGAATATTTAATTAAAGAGGCCTCCATAGTTAGAGATTAAATTTACTTTTTTTGTTCTTTTAATCCATTCTATATCAAATTATCCTTCTATTATAAATTTAAGTCCTTGGTCTTCACAGAGGTATTCTCTATGTATTCATCTTATATAGTTATATATGATTCTCATCTTGTGACATGTGTTAAATGCACATTTTTCTTGAATTGTTCGTTTTAAATCTTTGAAACCAGATTAAAACTTTTGAAAGACTTATAATATAACTAAATTGAAGGTTTCTCTGTATACCTTATTGAAAAGATTCCGAACAAGGCTCAAGTGAAGAGACTTTTTGAATGCATTCCTAGTCACAGATGCTGAAGGCCCCGCATCTTGCCCCTCCCCAACAACATTTTTTGAATCCTAAGCACAAAATCAAGCACATTGACATCAAAGATAGAATCCAAAAGGTTTTTCAGCTGCTTCACTGAAACCAGCACTTACTTTATCAGAACTAATATTTTCCTGGAACGATCTAGTAGGTTGATGCTCATTATTGAACCATTCATCCTCCAAGATCTCATCAATTGTAATCCGCTGTTTCATGCCATCAGAAGAGGTGATATATATTAACATGTTAATTTCATGAGATAAAAGGGAATTGAAACAAAGAATATTTGCTATAAAGTAAAAAACATATTAGTATATATCAGGGCTAGCTCAACCAAATTAAACAAGAATAGAACATATCAAGTACTTACTGTAGCAGGACAGGGATCAAGGGTTCTCTTAATTAGTCTCGTTACACTTGGAGAAAAAAATGAAGGACAAGTGAAATCAGCCTGGCATCTCTGTTACAGTAAATTTGAAAACAGGCAGAATTCAATTAATTATAAATCACAAGTCAGCACTCAGCAAAGAAAGATACATGGACAACAACTTACATGGCAGCTCTTACTGAAATTATTCGAATTTTATCTTGAGTTTATGATTGGTTGTACTTACTTGCACTATATAAAGCGCTATATTCAATTGCTCATGATAGAAGTGCTCAGTGCTCAGATATCATGAGTTCCAGAGTAACAGATAAATGTGTTATATTATGCACTTATGCTAACCAACATTAGCTTCAGAAACATTCAGTGAGAATTACCTTTAGATAAATGTCTTTATCATTGAAGGGTAAATAACCGGCCAATAGAACAAAAAGAATAACACCACATGACCATATATCAGCCTGTGCACCCTCATAGCAAGTGATGCTTGCCACCTATATAGTATATGATAAGAGACAGCAGTAATATTATTCATTAGCGAGAGAGAGAAACTGAATTTGAATTTTAAGAGAGATAATATATAGTATACCTCTGGGGCCATATAATGTGGGGTACTGCACGGTGTGTGAAGCTAATAGTAACAATAGGATAATCAATTAGAAATTGGACATAAATGCCCTTTAAATTTTTGAAAAATTAGTCACTAATAACTCACTGGAACTTGTTGAAACAGTGGCCTCATTCCAAAATCTGATACTTTAAGCACCCCCTTAGCATCCAGCAACAAATTCTCTGGCTGTAATTAATAGATAATTAATAAAATAAATGTTAATGAACTTGTTCTCTCTTATCTTTTTTAAAGGATGGGAAACAAAGGAAGGGACAACATATATATTAATGACATAAGCCACAACACCTATTTACTCACCTTTAAGTTTCCATGGGAAACACCTCTACTGTGACAGAAAGCCACAGCACATATAAGCTGCTGAAAATATTTTCTTGCTTCCAGTTCTGTCAGTGACCTGCTGTTTGTCTGGCTCGGCAAAATAACACTATAAATGTAAAGAGTGAATAAAAATATTGTAGAGGATTTTGATCCCACATGATGGGAAAAGGTAAAAGTGTCTTACGATTTTATCAAACAGTTTTCCACCAGTTACATGTTCCAGTACAATAAACAACTTTTTTTCGGAATGCAGCACCTATACCAGGAATAATGCATCTATATAAGCCACTTGCAATGAAGAGAGAGAAGTAAAAAAAAAATATGACAAGGGAAATTTGAAGATAACAGAATTAAATCTCGCAATACAAGGGAAGTAATTTTCCTTTCCTTCTAACCTCATACACATGCACGACATTCGGGTGTCTACTAATTTTCATGATTGATAAATTTCGATTTATCTGAAAAACGGTAAACACCAGAAAATATCAGGTGAGACTACACGGTATTCATGTCATGGCTAAATAAAAAAATGCATTATACTTTTTTTTAATGTGAATTAACGTGTGCATGTGTCTCTTGAGCAGTTAACACATGCATTAATTATAAACTTTATGAAAATATTAAACACTTGTTGGTCATGATATTGACTTTGATATTTCATTTAAATTCTTTATTTTCTTCTTTCTCATATTTAAAAGTCAACAAGAATGAAGATTAAATTAGGAATCACACAGCTTACAATCGTAAATCGTAACTTGTAAAGAAAGAGAAGATCAATCTTAATATTAATTCATAAAGAGAAGATCAATCTTAATATTTCGTATCTAATTTTTCGGCTCACCTATAGTCTTCTCTATCCCTTCCATATCAACATTTCTCTACACATTTATCACATTTATACAACCAAGATCGAGAGATTAGAAGTATAATACCTGATCCTAAGAAAGTACGTCCAAAACCCGTGATAGTTAAATTAAATATATCATATCCTCTATCGTAAAATATGCCATAATATTTGAAAAAGATGAAAGTAACAATATAATTTAAATCTGAAGTGGCATAAAGTTTTGCATTAATACTATAAACAAAAAAAAGGTATAGAATATAGATTAATGAAATGAGAATAGAAAAGTGAGCACACACACCACGCCCATGATTTGGTTGCAGATAAGTGTTTTGTGGAGCATTTTTATGGCTACAGTGTATCCGGTGTTAACGTCACGTGCAAGCTTGATCATGCAGAAGTTTCCCGCGCTCAGGGTTGGACCCAGTTCATATCTTCCCACATAGCATGAATCCACCATCTTCTTCAAGTTTCTTTACTCAGATCTTTCTTATTGCAACCCTAGCTAGCCTCGTTGAAAAGTTAATTTCTTGAAAAGGAAGAAATTAACAGCTAGCCTCTGGCAAACTTTGCAGGTCAAGAATTAAAATAACAAAATCTTGTTTGATGGAAGAAGCATCAAATTAAAGGACGCTAAAGTTGAGGTTTGCACTAGCACAGCAGAATATATATGGACTTGAATGGTTGCTAGTTAGTTAGTTATGATTGGTTATTACGTACAGACTAATTATCAAACAACGACTAGTTTATTAATTACGACACTTCTTTTCTTAATAAAGACCTAGAGGCTCTTTTTTTTTGTTGAAGATTAGAATATAGAGAGGTAAAATGAAGACAAATAGAAATATAAAATGTTAGTATTTGTATGATAATTTCTTTAGTAGGGGTTGAGATAATCAGTATAAGAGATTTATGTAATGTGATGAATTACAATTCAAATTAGGATAAGTGTTTATATTTAATGTTAAATTATTATGTATAGAACTGATTATATTGTATTTGAAGGAGAAAATATGTGAGAATAAAAATATATAATATAATTTTATAAAAACTTTTACTCAAGAGAAAAAATAGAGTATAATAAAATAATATATATATATAATATAAAAATAAAGAGAAAAAATATATAAAAATTAGTATATAAATTTTAAAAAATATATTTATTGGTCAATGCAGAAAAGTGATATTTTGTAACAGTTATAATAAGAAAAAAATAATTAAAAATAGACTCTAAATCAGTGACAGGGTCAAAAAAAATTCTTAGTGATGAAAATAAATAGTTTATAATATATTTTTACAAAAGAAAAATATATTATAAGCATATATATATATATATATATATATATATATATATTATACATATAATACATAGTATTATGAAAGAAAACGTGTACTCATTTATATATGATTGTATTGTCAACATCTACTCATCTCACTCGTATAAAAGAAAACATCTTAATATCTTAGTAGATATGTCTCATGTACTAATAATCATTAATAAGTGATAACAATTTTATATATTTTAACTAACCGGTCTAAGAATCGATTTTTGGTTAGTCTTTAAATATAAAATAAATTATACTAGAAATGGAATAAATTATAAGATGGTTAGAAAAAAAAATATGTCTCGTGTGGGTGGGGATGTTACATTGAACTAGTAATTTTAGAATTTAAAATATTGATATTATAATAAGTAAAAACTATTTAGAATATAATAAATTGAGTGTTATCTATGATTAATATATGGTTGGTAAAATTTATAATTTCTGCGGATTCATTTACACCTCTAAAATATCATATGGTGGATAACTCTTATTAGAGAAATTTTTTAATTTTCGGAGATTAATTGAGTACTTTATAACTTAATGAAGTTATATTTAGGCTTATGATATAAACTAATAATCATTTGGTTAGACATTTGCTAGTTGATATTATAATAAGTAAAATTTATTTAGAATATAAATTGAGTGTTATCTATAAATAATTAATATATGGTTGGTAAAATTATAATTTCTGTGGATTCGTTTATACATCTAAAATATCATATGGTGGACAACTCTTTTTTAGAGAAAATTTTTAATTTTCGGAGACTAATTGTGTAGTTATAACTTAATAAAGTTATTATTTAGGCTTATGATGTAAACTAATAATCATTTGGTTAGACATTTGCTAGCAACCTTAAGCACGCCTATTGACATGTTACCGATACCTAATAGTATTGGAAGTACGTACTCTTCGTTTTACTAATTTTCAAAAATAAAATAATCATAATTATTTTAATAGAGACAAAGTCTTGCTTTTTTAGGATAAGATAAAATCATGGTTGGATTGTATTTTTAAGGTGATTTTGAATTCCAAATCATGATTTGAATAAAAAAATTACTTTCCCTTCAAATCTCATGATTTGTTAATTATGATTCAAATATACCTTTAATATGTCAACCAAAAAATGTGAGGGAGAGCTAAAACAAATATAAGATACTAATCAAGCTGGCCATTTTTTTTAACCTCTAAAAAATGAAATCTTTCAATAAGGGTATCAAATATACCATAACAAAATCCCTCAGTAAACTGTCTTAGGAACATGAACAGGCGCAAATAATATGTGACAAACATGTTATGTTGCAGTTGATGTTGATGTATTGGCACTGCACCTAAAATTGAGACAAACAAAACATTAGAATTCCAAATAAAGAAAATAAATAAATAATTGTTGAAATCAAGTATATATAGGAAATTAAGTCCTTGAAAAGAACTTAAAAGGGACACTAAGAAAACAAAGAAACAAAGCTATCTTCATCTTCTAACCAACCAAAACAATTTCATAGGTCTTCTGCCACTTTCTACACTCCATTCATATATAAAGGCAGATTCAGTACATTTTTTTTTTTATCAAAGGAAACTCATCTCATTTCATTATTGATAAATTCAACAATACAATTGGAAATCATATGATAGATAAAGGGACTAGCATTGTCAATAGCTACTGTTGCCAATGTACCATGAGCAACTGTGCTAGTTTGTCGTCTAACCAACTCTACCCGGTAAGATTCAGTACATTTTGAGCACCTAAATACTGTCTTTAATGGCAATACTAGTCATTATCGACTTACCCGGGCCTGCAGTTGATGTACTCGCACCTGCACCTAAAATTGAGACAAACAAGTGAAACAACACAATATTAGAATTCCAAATGAAAAAAATAAAATAATTGTTAAGTATAGGAAAAGAACATAAAAGGGTCACTAAGAAACCAAAGAAACAAAGCCATCTTCATCTTTTAACCAACCAAAACAAGTTCAGAGTCAGTATTTGAGCACCTAAAAACTATCTTTAATGGAAACACAAGTCATTATTATATTGACTTACCCTTTATAATACTCTGCTCTGCTCATCGAATAAGTAGATATATGATAGTTTTTGCTATCATCTGAATATTGCTAATGTTGTACTACATACTGAATATATATTTGAAATTGAAATGCAAATGTTATTTACCAGTTCTTAACATGTAGAATAAGACGAATTCTAGATTATCATAAGAACAGTGTCTATCTGCTATAAGTTGGTTCCTCATTTGTTATAGATTCCACTGCACAAAGCAAATTTCAACATAAATTTGAAGTAGGCATCTAAAAAAGAAGTCCTTAACAATTACAAGACCAAATTCAATTTTTTAAAAATGAAAATAGACTAGGGTGTGAAGTATACAAAATATCATGTTAAGATCCAATTGCAAATGGGACTCTCAAGTCCCACATGGGAAATATGGGACTCTTCTAGTGTGGGGTTTATAAGGCTTTAGGCTCTACAACCACAGTGGCCAACTTTTGTGGTGTAGTTCTCCCAAGAATTTTATTATATACATGGACAAAAATCAAATTTGACCCCCTTAAATCCTGTTACCTCTGTCCTTCGCCAATATTAATATCAACAGAAAGCGGAGTGTAAAAGCAATTTACGCATAAAAAAATGACTTCGAAAAGGCAGGGCAAGGGGAGTAATTTAGAGGAAGAAAATTACTAATATGCTGATGCTGTGCAGGAAATGTTAATTATGTCTTCATGTTTAGAATTGGCAGGCATAGACACAATTATATGGATGTCACAAACCTCTTGATAAATTCTTCGAAGAGAAGAAGCACATGCCACTTCCTCTTCTGAAGAAAAGCAAACTTCATTCATCATTGATTCATCATCTAAAACTGTCTCCAAGCAATTAAGAAGAACATCAACAGAAGCTTCAAGATGGGCAACAAAACACACTGTTTGCACTCAGTGGAAAGATTGTAAAACAAGCAGAATGCACAAAATGTGGTTAAAGTTCAGGATTATAATAAAAAGGCAGCAGATTGCACACAGGTTCCATAGCAAATGTCATCTCTAGTCGTTCAATAATACGGCAAGTTGTACTGTGTTCAGTGATTTAAAAGATAAAAATGAAACATACCTTGGACGATGCAAAATAGTGGTATACAAAAGTTTACAACACATTTCAAATAGGCTAACTAAGAACTGGTGATCTGGACAGAAATCCACTCTCTTTGCTGGATCACAAATATGCTCTTCTGAAATCATCAATGCTTCCGATGGACCAGAAGCTTTAGTAGCTCTAAGCTGATGGAAGTTCTGAAAGAATGCTGCAGGGATATGTAACAAGTGACCCACATGCCACACATCCATTGGGAATAGAACATCTTTTCTTGAAACTGTAACCAGTACTTCAACACCCATGAGAATGGCTGACGCAGGATCAGGAGTACTGGCAACTGTTCCAGATGCCAAGTTATCATAAAAAATAGGCAGGCTCTGTAAATGTACAATAATGTTGAAAACAGCAGCTACAAAACTCTGACAGTGTCTTTTAATCATCTTCATGCCTTTCCGACCTTAAAAAGGAAAAAAAGTTGTCATTGAATAATGATAATATGTATGCATTGTCCTATTCAACATTTTGCATGGATTTGATCAAACATGCAATATGTTGATAGAATAGTAGCAAGCAATCAAATGTAATCAGTCTCAATTTGATAGAATAGTCTCAAATTGAGAATATTTCAAATTAAATATCTAAATTCATATTTACTAACATTGTTTAAAAAATGTTAAAATAATTTTTTTTGAATTTTTTTTTAAAATATTGAATATGATATTTGATCAAATTTAATATAAATCAACATGAATATAATATTATACTGACTTTTAACCGTTTAAGTAATTTTACCTTTTTTCAATTAATTCACTTAATTTTATTTTCAATATTTCTTGTATATGATGTTAAATTAAGTTCAATATTATGAACATTTGAATTGATTTTAGATTTTTTTTCAATAATATAAAAAAATTTAAAAAATAATATAATTTTAAAAAATTCTCCCTCTAAAATCAACTAAAATCCAGATTACAGAAAGATCGCATGGATGAAAGAGGATCAACATTATGATTCTTTGCTTTCTGCTAATAGCTTTTTACACCATCTTTACAAGGTATTTCACTGATTATAACTCAATATTCATTTGCACAAATTCGATATGTGATTATGAGCTACCTTTCTTAATTTTAATAAGCTAAGTTGGTGCTTATATGGAAACGAAAATTTCATTGAAAATAAATATTATTCACACATGTCAAAATCTGGTTCATATAGAATAATCCAACGGTCTAAATTATCTGAATGACACGTTTCACGTTAATCTAAAGATATCTAAATCCATTCTAACGGAATCTCATTCTTATTTGGAGTAATGATTTTGCTAACTTATAAGTTACAATAACCTATCACGCAGCATTCACATATACATCTATTAAATACCACTCTTAATTAATTTAATCATTTAAAAACGGACTAATTTAATAGATTTTCTCTTATGTTTCTTCTCACCGCTACTCTAGTCATTCAATAAATCAATTAGTGAGAATTAAAAAAAAAAGTAATTTATTTGTTTAACTTGGCAGTGGGGGTGGGTGCATGTAAAATCTGATATTTTCCACAGAAATGTATCAATTTCCAATATTTTAATGCTTGACAATACTTCTAGAAACAAAATTGTTAAACGTTGGTGGCTAAAAAAAAGTTGACGAAACATATTGATTATTGAATAACTAATTAACCACTTAGTACAAGACTTGAATTTCATCATTTCATGAAATTATACTTCTTGTTCTTACCAAAGATACAACAACAGACACAAGTGAAGTGACCACGAATTAAAATTTATCGTCCATGTCTTCACTTATGGCAACATAACAAGGCAGTTTTTTGAGTTTATTTGATAGAAAAATATGAGCCTGTACAGCAAAATTCAAATTAAGTGCAAGAATTCCCAATCCATGAGTCTCTTTACACTCCCAAACTCCCAAGTCCCAACTATTCATGTTCATCAAACCCATTGAAAGGATATCAATAATTACCTAAACACGAGGGGCAATACATGAACAAAAAGATACTAGCTTGCAGCTTTACATGACTCTTAAAAAAAACCCACCAAGGTTGAATGTTGTTTCATTGCCCTGCCTCATGTTCTGCCTTCACTGATTCAAAATTGAGAGGGATCTATGCACTTCCTTGAGGAAGCACCTTCCCTTAACATTGGTAACAGAAGCAGAAGCAGATGAAGCTGCAACTGCTACTGCTGATTTGCTTTTTTTAGGGGGTGACATGACAGAATCACTGGTGCTAATCTCCCTCTCATCTTCAGTAATAGTGTCCAACATCTTTGATGTTCTGTGCCTCATCACAGTAACATACTGTGGTGGTGCCACCTCCATGAAGAACCTAGCAATGCGAGAATTTGCCATTTTTGTGAGTGCTTTTTGTGAACAAAGAAAAAGTTAATAGATAGAAAAGTACTAGGATTTCAAGTTGTGCTGAAATTGGTTTGATTTTTGATGATGGGAATGAAATACAAAGGGTTCAATTTATAAGGAGGGGACTAAGCCAAAGAGTTAGTACTTAACTAGTCTAAAATTGAGTCAAGGGTCTTAATCCATGAAGGTTAAATCAATTTTTATTGGCTAGTGCCGCCACCAGCTTTTGATATTAATTGCAATGCAACGCTACTTTCCTTGTAGATAACCTTCTAGTAGGACCAACTTTGGTATGTGTCAACACTTGGGTGGAAAAATTTGATATCCATAGAGATATGGTTTTTGTTGGGAACAGTGCTTCCAAATATACACTTTTTGGGGCTTAGTGAAGGGGCGTGTTAGTCTGCCACGTTGCTTGGACGGGGACATGACTTGGACATGGGTGTAATTGGAGAAATTTTAATCATACATTTGTTTATTTTATGGTGGTTGGTTTTGCCTTCCATGTTACAGTGACACTGATTATTGGTCTTGAGTTGCATTGATATTGATTCAGTGTTTTAGTTTGATTTTTAGGGAACAACTTTAGTAGTATAGTAAGATAGTAAGATTACACTAGTAAAGTGTTTTTAAGAGTTACGTTCTAATTAACATTAATAATTTTTTAATTTTCAATATTGGTTTTTATTTTACAAGTTATTAAGATAATATCTTAATTTTAATTAAAAAATATCATTAAAAATAGTTATTTAAGAGTTTAGAGTATTTTGTAATAAAGCCTCTTAAAAGAATATAAATTTATCCTTCAATGTGACCTTGTTAAATAGGCTTTTAATAGAAAAGTCTTCACTTAATTTTTTTTTTTTAAGTGTCTGTGGAACGATCTCTACTATTTTGCATCTTGTTTTTAATCCATCAATGTGAGACTTATTCTCCAACACATATTATACTAACATATATGTAAATCTCCTTTTTATTCAATTTAAGAGTTACTTTTAATAATGTTAAATATACATGATTTTTTTTTACTGAAAATAGAACAAGGTTAAAAATATTTCTAAAAAAACTTAATTTATTCTTTTTATAAGAGTTTGATCTGACTTAATGTAAAGTAAGCCATAAATTCTTGTTGAATGACCTCTCCTATTTTCTCTTGTATTTTGCATCTTGTTTCTAATTCACCATTGTGAGACTTGTTCAATTTTAAATATATGTGTAAATTTAAGAGTTACTTTCAGAAATGTTAAATATACATGATTTTTTTTATACTAAAAACAGAGCAGGCTAAAAATATTTCTAAAAGAAAAAACTTTATAAAACGTGACCATTTGTATTAAACCTAGTTAGTAGCAGTGCATTGATTTTTCTAAAAACAGAGCAAGGCTGAAAATCTTTCTAAAAGAAAAAAAAACTTCATAAAACGTGACCATTTGTATTAAACCTAGTAGCGGTGCATTGAGAATCTTATCAGAGGCAATAGAAAATATCTCGAAAACTGTTCAGATTGTGGCTTTAATTAGCACAACTTTTATGTTGTGTATGCAAAGTCCACGACTTCAAGGGACTAATGTCAAATACAATGGCAAGTGAAGATAATGGTGGTTCAACTTGTGGACACATTTTCTTCATTATACTTGAACAAATACAGACGTTCTCAACCATTTTTTCGTCTGTATACTTGTTATCCTATATTTATCACCGAAAAATTGAGTAATCTTAATAAAGTGTTTGTGTATGAATGTATCTAAGTAGGTGTCATTAAAAAGAAGAGATAGGAGAAGAGACATATCACCAACTTGTGAATTGCACCTTGTTCTGTTCTTTTGGTTAGATACTGCTGCGTAATTCTGGGATAGCATATATTAACATATATTTTGTTCAGTTCGGATTTGATTATTTTTATCCAAACCTGAAAACCATGAACAAGAAACAGGAAGCAAATCTTTGAAAAACAAAATAAGACTTTGTTTTTATTTCGGTTTTTCCTTTTCTTATACAAATATTTGAAAATGTAACATACAAATTTAACTATTTAAGACTTTTTTTTTAATTTCGGATTCTCTTTTTTTTTTCTATCTCAAATTTTAAGATTTCTAGAATGCACTATTTAAAAATAACTTTTAAATTTAAAGATTATATTACAAATTACCTATAACTTAAATTTAAAAATCTTATTTTTTTAATGTCAACTTAAGAAAAGTTTTTCAACTTAAAAAATAAGTTTTTTTACAGAAAAAAATCAAGTTAAATACTACTTAAATAAGCAAATAACGATGATTTGAAAATAAGCAAATACTACATGAGTCAACTTTCATTTATTTTAGACTCGAAATTGGAAAGAATTTTAAGTTTTAACTTTTCTTTTGAGAACATTTTTTTTATAAGTTTACCATTTTTTATACGTTTTTGGTAAATATTCTATGTTTAGTTAACTAAAGTATTATTAAGGTTTTTTTGGTAAATATTAGTTTATTAATTATTATTTTTAGCATACCTTAAAAAAGTTTATATTAATCACACGCCTCATTTGTAATGTGTTAAGATAAACATAATATTCATATTTATTTATTTTGGGTAGGGGATGTTGAATAGTTCCTCGTGAAGGACCCAATATGGCAATATGCCACATGCATGCAAGATGATGATGTTGAGGATTACGCAACATCTAAATCACTTCCTTCACCATCATAGCTACCGTCCATGGCTTCCTTTCCGTTTTTATTCCAATGGCGTGCCTTCCAGGGCAGCTACAGTTACAGTCACTCAATCACCATCATAATACATTGTGGTGGATACACATTAGTTTTTTAAACTTTTTAATCTAATAATATATCAATAATAATCCTTCACAGAAAATAATCATTTTTATATTATTGTTTATTTATTAATTTATATTGAACCACATTAAAATATTTTGCCGGATATATAATTTTATAATGTCATATCAATATATTGTTCCTAAAAATTATACATGCATATACCATATTCGAGCAAACTCGTAAGCACTTTTATAGAATTAACCTAATAATAATATTATAAGAATTTTAGTTCCATTTTTCTCTTTCTTCCCACTAGCCTCTCATATAACTTGGAAAATTTGTGTTAAAATCCTTAACTTTTTTTTTAAAAAAAATTGTCATTCTAAAATAATTTTAATTTGAAAATCGTCTTAAACCAATATTCTTTTAAGACAATATTCTTTTAAGACGGTTATTTACCTGAAACAATAATTTTTCTAAAATGATTTAGAATGATAATTTTTCTAAAACAAATTTTTAGGAATCGTAGTGAAAAATCTTAACTTTTTACCATACTAATTTTAAAGATGGTTTAAAATTGTATTTAAATGTGTAAAATAATCCTCCCAGTAGTAGTGGACCATATATAACTCTTGATTAATTTGGAACAGAAGTGGCACTGTATTGTAAGAAATATAAGTACGTACTTATTCTGGATAATGATGCAGAATAGCCCAACATGCTTATTCTGGTAATATTTTCCCGTCAACATGTGTGTTTTATTTGGCTGCCGGCATAGTTTTGGTTGGAATATACATGCAGTATGTATATGTAAGAATTGAGGGTGTGAGATGAGTGAATCTCTGTTATATAATTCACATATATACATGATTAATTAATATAACCAACTGATTGTACACAAGTTATTGGAATTGTTAATGAACTTTTGACTTGAATGACCTGTTTGTCTTAAGATATCTTAGCATTTGAATTCTTGACCTATTATAATATATTCTTTTTTACTTTCTAAACAAATAATGTAGCTGGGGCTTTCTCTAACACTCCTTAAGTTTAACTAAAATGATGTCAAGATGATTTATCTTCAATTTTTTTTCGTGAACTTGTAGTTCAATTTTGGGTCTTAGAAGACATAAGTCATGTTTTGATCACACGATGTTTTCCCAAAGAGTTATGTTATTTCGTATGAATCATTTTAAGTGCAAATTATCAGATTAGGCCGGAAGGATTTACAAAGGAGAAAATGCCTAATAAGAGTAGCTAGAAGCACGCTATTTGATTTATGGTAAAATTATATGTATATATTTAATTATTATATAACTCATGAAGAGTAGGCAACTCATTCTTATCCAATTTCGTAAAGAAAATTTTGACGAGCATTTCGCTTTCTCAAATATATGGTGTGCATGAATTGCGGGTCTTCGAAAAGTTCGAGGGAAATTTTTATTTTTCTTTAAAGTGAGCAATGCCAAAAGAAGTTTTTTCTCCATAGGCTTTCCCATAAATGTAAATTGTTCGTATTCAATTCAGCGGTGAAGGAGATGCTATATGTAGTCAAAGTCCAACAAAATTCATTACCACACACCATCATTCTACAGTGCCAAATCCACACGTATAAACTTTAAAGCGGTATTATTTAATTAATTAACACCAACAATTGCTTCCATGAATGAGCATATAACAGACATAATCTTGCTTGCTATAGTGCCTGAACCTTCAACCATGACCCCCATAAGCATCACATGTGCCGTATTAAGCAGGGTATACAATAAGAGAGAAAAAGACATGACAAGTTGAAGAAAAATTCGTATTATTGTAAGCAATAGTTGCAATCAGTCAGGAGTGGAGATATGGAGTGATCCCCACTAAATGTGAAATGTTGATTAATAAGTAAAAGGGTAGAAGCAACCCTAGGAATACTGCCAAACATTACATTTAATTCATAAAGCAAGTTCGGCTGTGTAGCCGCTTTATATTGTCATGTATCCAACACTGATCCAATACAACAACTATGCATAGGAAGGACAAAAGTCTCATTTATCTGCACATCAACCAACTATAGTCATGCATGTGGGGAGATATAATGCATGTGGGGAGATATAAGTTTGATTTGATAGTTGGGAATGAGAATTTAAGGATGAAAGGAGAAGAGAAGAAAAATATGTTGTGGGTTTAAATTTATTTCACTTACTTTTATAATTAACAAAACAAACAATAGTACCCATGCATGTATTCTAGTTCTAAGTCTAGCTAGGACAATATAATAGTACTTAGAAAAAATTATGAATACTATGCCACTTTAATTTGTATCATTAGTCTTTAATTTGATATTGTGGAAAAATCTCAATTTTACATTTAGAAATAAGATCAAGATTTTATATATATATATATATATAAGGTGGGTATTATGATCTATTATATATCCAAGAGTCAATTAGGATTTTAACTAGGATGGTTAATTAACTTTATATATAGCTAGTTAATTAAATAGCGAGTGAAATTGTGTGCGAAAGAATATTAATTCGATTTTATTACATGAATGAAATTTATAGGTGTTCTCGCGCGATCGTTGTTTGTTTTGAAAGATACAAGAATCTCTTTAGCTCATTCTGTAACAATGCCAGCAAAGTGTGAGATAGTGAGAGAAACAATTTCATTTTATTATTCAAAAGTTAATTAATTACACAATAAGTCAATGACCTTTTCTTAACATCATTCTTACGTCATTTTTTAAGAAAAACACACATTCTATGCATTCAATTGTCGTTATATTTTTTTTTCCATTTCCAATAAAAATGTTGTACGTACCAATATTAATCAGTATGCAAAAAAATATTAATTGATTGAGATGAGAATTTTCTGTCCAAATTAACCTTTGTTTATACGTAGGTTGGATATATTCCTCTTTCTTGAAATTTAGTTAAATCATAACACTTTCAATTATTTTGAAAAAAATATATATTGGATTATCTCCTTATTGAGTGTTTAAAACCTTGTAAGTTCTAAAGTTTTAAAATTAGGTTTATATGCAGGGAGTTTTAAATTGTCAAATACTACTACTATTAGCCACAGAGAGGAAAAATGTTATTAAAAAAAACTCGTTTATACTAACTTACAATAATTATTAAAATTCATTTATATTAAAGTAACTTAACATACTCAGTAACATTTAATACTAGGTAACCAGTACTGGCAGGGAAATTTAACTGATTTTTTTTTACTTGAACTGATATGTTTTTATGGATGGTTCTTGTAATTGTCATGGGTATCCCTGGTACCTATTCTTAATTAAATGTTTCTTTTGCTGATAAATTTTTTTACGATGTCTGAAAATATTCCTATATATTAGTTGTGGATGCTATTTACTAATAAGAATTGAAGAAGATATATCTCTTTCTCTTTCTAGTGTCAGATACATAGTTCTAGTCTTAATTTCCTTTTTTAATTATATGAATTAAGGTATGTTATAATAATATAATCTATATATCAGTAACTACATATAAACATTTTTATTTAATTAATTAAATTAAATGATCTAATCATATTATTAATTTAATGTTAGTATTTAACAAGTTATATACTCCTCTTCATCCATTATTACTCGCCCCCTATTCCAATTCCCAAATTTATGGACTTGCTAACCCATCATAGCCAACTCTCTTATCCCACAAGTCATCATCATTATAATGATGTATTTCATTCTTTGTTTTTTTTATTTAATTCTTTATCTTTTAAAAAATTTAATTTGATTATTTATCTTTTTAATTTATTTTTTTAAAATTTAATTTCATCTTTTTATCTTATTTTTGTATTCAATTTAATTATTTATCTTAATTTTTTTCAATTTAATCCTTTAATTTATTTAATATTAATGTCATTAATCATTTAAAAATAACATTTATAATTCAGTTTTCTTTTCTTTCCCTTTATTTCCTTTTTAACTAAAATAATTATTTTTAAATTATTAACAACTCAATCCTAAATAAATCCAAGAATCAAATTAAACAAACAAAAATATAAATGATTAAAATAATTTTTTAAAAAATAATAATTAAACTAAATAAAAAATAAATGACAAAATTAAACTAAAAAAATAAAATAAATGATAAAATACATCATTTGGCCCTTTACACCCTCACGTGCAACGTATTCGAAATTTAGTCTAAACTAGGGTAGGATTTGCACCCCAAAAGTACGTAGGGTCATCCCCTTGAAATAATAGCTAAGAATCAACATCAGTCGGAAAGTTAAAAGTGGAAAAAGGATGGGAGCCAGGGACTATCATCACATCCACTTTTTGAGAGAGAGAAAAAAAACACAAAAGCTTATCACATGCGTTAACATCAACTTCACAACAAAAAAATCATATTAAAATTAACAAAATTATCTTCACAAACTTTGATTTATAATTGGATCCCAGATTATTGGTGTTACATGATAGGCTAAAATGGCATTATTGAAGTTAATTTGACAAGAAGGACCATTTTGATTATGCCACTGATATATAAATCCCATGTACATATATCACCTAGCTAGGGTGATCCGTGACCATATAATCATATATCCTTCTCTAAAAGCAGAAGTGCGGCAACTAACAATAGCATGGCTGCTGATATCAATGTTCTGCCACCCATGTGTCCATCAAACACAGAAACTTCACCACTAACACCATTTTCTGCAGTTGCTCCGAATTATTTGGTCCCATTTTCCAAGGTACAAATCAAAATAACATTGGAAACCATCTACGAAGAAGAAGAAGAAGATGATGAGGAGGAGGAGAAGGAGGATGAAATGGAGAAAAGTTCTGAGACGCATGCGTCCTCTTCACCCCCAATATTCTTCCCAATTATTCAAGCTGCTGCAGCGACATGTTCGTTTGAAATCACAGGGTTTTTTCACTTTTTGGTGTCGTTCGGTCATAACTACCAGCATGCATAGACCGTACGTAGTACGTGGTAGATAGTCCATATATATATAGATTCTAATGTGATCCATCATGATCGAGCATGAATAATATTTTTGAAATTTCATGGTTCATGTAGAACTTTAAGTGTGACTTCCAAGGTAATCAACTGTGCAAGTTAGTTTGTCTTCTTTTTTGCATATGATTTTGGTAGCTGGGTTGCATTCAAAGTTTTAAAAATAAAAATAAGCGAAAATATTGTACTGCCAATGTTTTAAATTTTAATGGAATAATAAATATAAGTAAAATAATTAATTTAAAATAATAAATTATTTTTAAAATTTAAAACAATAACGGAACGTTAACATTTTTATTGAAAAACAAAGTAAATGATCAAAATAAAAATTTTAAAAATATAAAAGAATAAAATGAAATTTTTTAAATTTAATATATCAAAATAAAATATTCAAAAACAAAATGAACCAAAAATGACATTTAATCATAAGAGAAAATAAATATCAAAAGAATTTGAGTTTAATGTTTATGTAACTAAAATATTTTTATATTATCATTCAATTAGAAATAACATTTTGAATTATTTTAGAATAATTATTTTAAAATTCAATAAATTTATAACATCAGTTGTGATGGGATAAATCTGTAAAAAAAATTAACTTTTTCTCAAAGAATTTTATTCCTTTAAATAAATTTACTTTAAGTTTAACTTGCCTCGGATTAATTGAAATGAACGAGATATATAAGAGTCAAAAATAAAAACGCGTAGGTTTTTTTCTTCTTCTTCTTCTTCTTTTTATCACATGTACACATCTATGACCCAATAATATTAAACCCGGATTGCAAGTCACAGCTGTAAAATCAACAAATTGTACACTAATAATCTCCCATTCTAGAACGCGGTTGTGTGCACGTTATTTTTCTATTTTTAATACAGCTTCTAGAATGGAAAAAAACGCTTCGCCGTGAAATCTATTGTCTATCCCATTATTCCAAGCAAAGACTTTTTCAAGCATTAATGAGTTGTCACTAATTAATTTCCACCAATAATTCTAACACCTTGGCCATCTCCACCACCTTCGTTAGTTGACTCCCCCAATGTATATATGGTTGCACTACCCCATTCTTCCAACCCCAACCGATTTTCATCATCTTCTAAAGGTTGAGTTTCTTTGATCAAAGAAAAAGGTCAAGGAAATCAAAGGGTTAATTTGGTTATAACAATTATTATTATTATTATTGTTTCTCAAATTTCTCAAATTAAAGTGTTGGTTTGAAGAAGGATATGGTGAAGGAAGTCAGAGGCATCCAAAGGTACTATGGAGAAGTTGCACCGGCTCTCCTCATAACTCCTCATAAAAAATGTTCCTTTCGCTTTCCAAGGTTGGAGCCAATCATTGAAGAAGGGTCTGATATTCAGGGCCTCCAGATCATGCCTAAGAGGATGCTGTTTCTTGTTCCTGCATTGATTTCTTTTGGCACATACTACTTCTTGTTGTACAGCAACGTTAATTAATTAGTGCCTGAAAAAAAGAAAAAACAACAAAAGTTGATGAAGCATATGTTAATTAATTTTAGTGATTTGCACACCGGGAGGGGATGTGTGTAAATAATATTTATTTTATATTATTATTATAGATTGATTGATGTTCAAGGTCAAGTTTCTGCTAGGCATCATGCACCCATATTAATAACAAGTGGTTTTTTAAGTTGTATTTTTTGTTTGAGATTATTAATCCATTGTTAATATTCCCCCTGGCCTCCCCAATATAAAAAAGAGCATGGAGAACAAATTAACCCTGACAATAATGCAAACTTTATTTGCAAATCCTCTCTCTCTGATCGACGATATGTTTATCATCATATATATTTGGAATATTCTCTGGAGATGAATTAAACTTTAATTATGTGGATCCAGATACTCAATTGAATTGCTAGGAGTCGTTATTAGTACGCCTCAAGTTTACCAAGTCAGGTCTCAAGAAGTTTCCAAACTAAAGTTGCAAAAATAAGTTTGTTTCTATCGCTTCATTATGCATACACACTCATTAGCAACGGAATTTCTAACTTTCAAAAAGTAATTAAGTATAGCTTTTTAAAAAAAAAAAATAATGCAACTACGTAGCGAAAAATGTAAATTAAAATCTCTGTATATATTTGAGTTATTTTATATATGACTTAAGTTATTAAATTTTACATACAAAATATAATACAAGTGACAAGTAATTTCAATCCTTTAAGCATATGTTAGGGATTCAATATCTGATTATGTGAATAGAATAGCACATGTGAGTATATTAGCACTACGAGTGTTTACATGAATTGTTTGTTTCTCATTTGTTTGTTCGACATCGTGTGTCAATGAAATTGCTATTATTTTCTATTGGCTAGCTGTGTGGTGTGATTTTTTTTTTATATATATAAGATTTTTGTTCTTCTCGGTAGAGATTGTTGGGCTAGGTTTTGTGGTTCGCTTTTGAATTTTGATGATTATGATCTATTAATTTGGGGAAAACAAGTGCTTGGTGTGCACATAAATAAACCGAAAGTGAGAGAAGTGATGGAGCATGGAAAGATATTATAGTCGTAACGGTACTAGTTAACTATTTCATCCCTGGTCTATTGTTGCGTTGGAAATTTTCAATCATCTTTTCCCTATGTTCATCATGCTTGATTTGGGTTCTACTATGTAATGTTAACTATTGTGCTACGTGCTTGGTTTGGAAAGGTTGACTAGGGGGGCTGGTATATGGATGTTAAATAATTCTGTGTTTGGCGAGGGGTTTGAAATTGTATGGAGATTGGTTTAGGACAGATTTTTTACATATATAAGTGGGCTAAAAATTCATTGTTACGTTTGAGTTTGTTTTATTGTTGTGGCTTGGAGTGATTTGTCTCCTATTGCAGTGTTTTAGTTTTTGATTGATTTTTTCTTCTTCTTTATGAAAGAATTTTTGGCTGCTAAAAATCGTGAGAAAATATTTAGTACGTTTAATGTTTTCACCAAATATTTTTATTGTTTTAACTGTCAGAGAAAAAAGTTGTCAAAAGATGACTGTCACATTGAAATATAACATAGATATTTAACGCTGTAGACTAAAAACTAAAATAAAAATTATAGAAGAACTAAGGTGATAGAAGCTTTTATTGAGACTGGATCTTTGAGCTTCAATGAACTCCTTCAAGAGATGAGAGGAGACGTCATCCAATAGAGAATAAATCATGGAAGAAGGAACTTCGTCACCAAGAATGTGTCTTGGATAAGAAGTTTGAAGAAAATGCTTTAACGGAAGAAAAGAAAGAGAGGAGAGCACGAAATTAAAGGAGTAAAAGAGGGAGAGAAGTTGAACTTTGATTAGTGTCTCACGAGACTCTCATTAAGAAGGTTCCTTGAAAAGCTTTTTTGAGAAACTTCCCTAAGAAGTTTCCTTGAAAAGCGAGAGCTTACCTATCCTTGGAAAACTTATTCTAATCTTTAGAAAGAAGAGTAGATTCAACCTTGGCTCATGGGCTCAAAGATCTACCGTGAAGTTCATGAGAACTTCAAGCCTAACTCTAGCCTAATCCTCTTTGGATTCTTCTATCCAAGTAGGATTACATCCCAAAATCGATTAAATATAAATAAAAAACTTAAAATAAAAATTATAAAAATTTAAGGATTAAAACTATTTTTTACTCTTAAAATGAGTATGTTTCAAATTTTAGCGTTTTAACATAACTCATTTGTTAATTTTCTCGTTAAATATTGACAAAAATTATCATGATGAATTGACATTGCAACTTATCCTAAAATTATCCTATTACTCACACATTCACTCCTTTCTCGATCGTTCAGTTTTCACCACCAATCCCTAATTATCTTAGTTAACCTATTAATATTAATCTCCTGATACTTTATTATCGTCTTCATTAATTTTTCACTCAATCCTAAAGGAGTAAATATTGGCAGCCTACAGCAAACTACAAACACTGCGCATTTGCAGAAATGTCATCGTTGTCAACAGACACTCTAGAGTGCTAATCTATAACTTTAATTTCTACCAATATTGTTTAAGTATTTTATATTTGCACGTTTTCATAATAAACTAAACTAATTTGATGTAAAATGTTTGAGTTAATGCTTTATTATAAAAACCCACTTATCATTTGTTTAGTTTTGAAAATTTGTTATCTCTATATTTACAAAATATAGATTTATTGTCCATCTCCTTAAAATTATAAGTATATCTAAGATTAAACAATTAATGACTCAGATTGAATTTTGTTCATTGATTAATTACAAGTACAAATTAAAAGAAATTAACTACAAAATAAGAAACATGAAAATTAAGAAAGAAACATATTGGGGGTTCTACTTGCCTCTTAATTTAATCTCAATAGATTTTTCTCTTTTAACATTCATTACTAAATGATTTGCATTAAGGGTATGAGACTAAATAAAATCATGCTATCCCTAGCTTTGGAAATGAATTTTCCTTGCACTTTGCTTCTTGTCTATGCTTCTTTTGGATTATTCCATTTTCTACTTCTTTTGGTTTCTTCATCCTATGCTACAATTCTACATAAAATACAATTAAAATTACTTTAAAATCATTAAATTTAGCATTTTTTAGATAAAAATTTGAAAAAAAATTCTATTATTTTAACATACAATAAACATGTGATTTCAATATATAAATAATATATGCATAACACACTTATCAGTATGTCATTGCAATTATTATACTTCAATTATTTATTTCCTTTGAAGCTATGCTGCATAAGATTGTTTTTTGCTATCGTGCAAAATCAGCCCTGGCTGTCAAATAAATCTGGCACATCACATCTGAATTTGTAACTCATAGGGCTCTGCTATAAAATTTTACTAACTTAAATATATGTAAAATCAGTCCTTAGATTTTTAGTGGCACGTGGAAACCCAACAAGTTATATCGTGAGAAAATTATAATGTTTTAGAAAAAAATTAATTTTAATTTTTATTGTTTTTTTTTATGTTCACGATTTATTTTTATTTACATTTTACCATGCAACTGAATAAAAACAAATTTTCAAGCTTATTATATAAAATTTTAATACTTACTTTAAAAATTACGTAGGTCCAATTTGTCTAAGATCCGTTAGCCCAAACATCAGTCATCTCCTTCACATGAACCCTTAATCTGAAACTACCTTGACTCCGCTCTGCCACGGCTGAGAAAATAGCGAAACACGCTCGTCTTCACGATCCTGCGATCCAGCGCGGCGTGTCCAGCGATTCCGCTCTCCGACGAGTCTGTGCAGGGCGAAGAATTGCGCGATTCGTCTGGAAATCGCGATTCAAGCACGATTCATCCCCGATACAGAGATTCAATTACGATTCAGGAACAAAAACGAGACAACCTCCTATTCGTATCGGTAGCAGCTGGAATCGTATAATCGTGCGATACGTATAGTGAATCGTACGATACTAACTACCATGTTGATTACAATTATCAAGTTTCATATGATTTAAGGATGGAGACACTGCTTCTAGGGTGTTGCATTGAGTTACAATAGGTAGGAGCCTAGGAGGTATAAAAATCTTTTGAAAGAGTTTGTGTCGGAATGTTTCCTGCCACATCTTCCCCTGGGCTCTGGTATGTGCTATGGGTGGAGCTAGTTCAGAAATAGTGGCCAATTTACTTTTTATGCTTTCATACACTTACTTATGTATGGAATAATTTATTTGCTAGTATTGGTGAACTTTAGGCGGTTGTACCACTTTGTAACAGTTTGTTTTAACTTTTCTTTTAAGGATAAGGAAACTAAAATTACAGATTGCAAGTTTTACGGTTCTACGGTGAATTTGGTTTGAGTGGATTCCCTCACTTTCAAGGGAGCTTCTTTGCTTTGCTTCTATTTGGTGCCTTGCTCATAGATTTTTGTGGAGGTGTTTTCACCTACAATATGCGGAGAGCTATACGTATTTAACAGCCTTGCTGCACTCTTGAGTCTTGAACTTTATCGTTATTTCATTTTTTAAATTAGTTTTTCCTGTTCTGGAGGATTTCTTATCCTTCCCACTAATTATTTATCTTCTCTTAATAGTTCTTCTTTTACGAAAGAATCAAAACTTGTCATGGATTGCATATTTGTTACCATGCCTTCTTCAAATGTTTCACCTTCCATAAATGCTGCAAACCTAATCATCAGCCTGTATTCTGTACCTGTTACTCGAAGATATGTGCATGAAGTTGACTATAAATTCCCAACTGTTTTATGCAAATAATCCATTTGCAGCTTTCACATATTGGCTGTCAAGGATACACAGATAGACTTTCTTGGTAACTATGCTGACTTTTATGCAGGAAGTTCACAAGGGCATGATTTCCATCAATACAGCCTCTGTATTGGTTGAAAATTGAGCAAATTCTGTTTGAGTATACAAAAACAGCCTTGTTGGGTTTCAGCATTAAATACAACATCTACATTTCTTTTATTTCTTCTATCACTCCCAACTGCTGTCATGGGAAAAGAGAAACAAAGCTTCAAAGAAGTTCACCATTCGCATAGTCCTAAAACAGCTCTCCAGTGGTTCTTTCTTGTAGCTACCTGCATAAAAGTTCTCCTTTTCCCATCCTACCATAGTACAGATTTTGAGGTGCACCGCAACTGGCTGGCTTTGACTCACTCCCTCTTTCCCAGTGGTACTTTGATGAGACAAGTCCATGGACTCTTGATTACCCGCCATTCTTTGCTTATTTTGAACGATTTCTATCCATTTTTGCTCACCTTATTGATCCCCAAATAGTACATCTTCAGGATGGCCTGAATTATAGCTCCAACAATGTGGTGTATTTCCAAAGAGTTACTGTAATTCTTTCAGATTTGTCTCTTCTTTATGGGGTTTACAGACTTACTCGGAATCTGGATTCAAGAAAGCAGCAGTTGATCTGGCCATTGGTTATTTGGTCACCGATGCTTTTTATAGTGGACCATGTGCATTTTCAGTACAATGGATTTCTCATCGGGATTTTGTTGATCTCACTTTCATATTTGGAGGAAGGAAGGGATTTGTTAGGTGGTTTTGTTTTTGCTGTTCTCTTGTGCTTTAAGCATTTATTTGCGGTGGCAGCACCCGTATATTTTGTTTATTTGTTGAGACACTATTGTTGGGGTGGAACAGTAAGAGGCATCGGTCGACTTTTGATTATGGGAGGAGTGGTTACAGCAGTGTTTGCATCTGCATTTGGACCATTTTTCCACCTTGGGCAGGTAAATATTATTTTTGTATCTTGAATTCATATTTGGTCATCATTTTGCCCATATGTCATGCTGTTTTCCCCTTGTTTCTGATAAATCATCGCATTTAACTAATTTGAAATTGATTACTATTTGTTGAAAAAAGATTAGGACTTTCAGGTGTCTTGTTGATTTTCAGAAATGTGGAATGATAAATTGATATGTTTTGTTTCCAACTTATTGAATAATGAAGAACATATTGGATGCTTGGTATAACCATGAAAATTGTATGAGAAGGAGAGTTCTTTTATATGTCAAGATTGTGCCATGCTGCATAGTTTCTAATCTAATGTAGATGACCAGATGTACTGAGTTTTGATCAGGTTGTATAAGAAAACAATTTATTTTTTATTTATTATAATCCTATAGCACTAGAACAAGAAAGAAGCAATAAATTAAATCCAAAGTACGTAACCTCCTGAACTATGTAGTATCCAAATGAGGTTACTGCATGAATAGAGCAATGCTACCAAATTACGAATGACCAACTTTGCATGCTCAAGTGAATGGGAACAACTTAAATCACCCTTTACTAAATTCTTGTATTCATTTTCCTGTGTAAAAGTCAAGATATTTCATATGCACTCTTTGCATTATTGATTTGCTTATTGATTTTTCAAGTTATAAATTGCAGACACAACAAATCATTCAACGGTTGTTTCCATTTGGCAGGGGGCTTTGCCATGCATACTGGGCCCCAAATTTTTGGGTATTCTATATCATGTCAGACAAAGGGCTTGCTTTCATATTCAGAAAACTTGGGTTTAATGTCCAGACACCAACAGGTTCATTCACCGCTGGTCTAGTAGGGGATTCCTCACCATTTTCTGTACTACCTCAGGTAAGATTTACTTTTGTATTTTTATTCTATGAATAACTTGTTTGTTGTTAAACCAAAAAAAACAAAGTGGATGTTATGACCCTGGTTAAGCTGATCACATGCTTTTGTGATTATGTCAAAACAGATGACTGAAGCACCTTATTTTGCTGTACATTTCATTAGTATGAGGAGATGGAGGAGGATGTTATATTATTTCTTCATACTAGTTATCATGCACCATGACCTAGCCACTGATAGATTGGAAATTTACTTTTTGCTGAAATTATATAGCTGATTCACTGGATGATCCTTTTCCCATTTTCTAAGAATAAAAATATAGATTATAAATATAATTTTCACATGGAAACCACAACTTGGTAACTCAAAATCAGCACCTGTTTGACATCAAGAAATGATACTTGTGAAACTCTATAATTGGTGAGAGAATCATAATATTAGCTTTTACATTTCACACCTCAGGCTAGCTATTTCAACTTCCAACGTGCTACTGTTCAATAGACATCTACAATTGAGCTTGATAACTAGTCATTTGAAATCTATGACTACGATATAACATCAACATTTAGTTATGCAACTTCACTTTTCATTATTCAAAAGTTTCATCAAAGCATTCATTTTTCTATTTACTAATATGCAGATCACACCATTTGTGACCTTCATAATGGTTCTTCTTGCCTTATCTCCTTGCCTTTTCAAGGCTTGGAAGAATCCACAACCACAGATGATTAGTAGATGGATAGCCTATGCTTATACATGTGGCTTTCTTTTTGGGTGGCATGTACATGAGAAGGCATCACTCCATTTTGTAATACCACTTGCAATTGTCGCACCACAAACTCTGGAGGATGCAAGGCATTACTTTTTGCTGTCAATAGGTATGGATTTAATGCTAATTCATTTGTTTGCCAGCTTCTAATGCTTTTATTTTTTCTTTTTTTTTTCCTTCATTTTTCTAATGAAATAAAAGTTGAAGGAAAAAAGAAAAACTTGATATATAAGTAAAATGAAATAAAATATTATGAAAAATGTGTGCATGCTTAATTACATGTGATTTTTATATAACTAGTGGAAAACACACGATGCATGTACCCCTTTGAAGACAATATTTTACTAAATGTGATAATTATTTTTTTCAATAATAGTTTGTCAATTGCTAGTAGTCTTGCAAATATGGTCCTTCCTATCCTATTGTTATAGGTTTCTGTGAATAATGCTCTGTCTATTGTAATCTATGCCCTAGGTGTATATAGATTTGTCAGATGCTAGGTTCGTATATTTTATTTACCTTTAAACTGGGTGAAGCCTTTTTCCGTTCCGTTATGTGTAAGACTGAACGAACACATGAAGTTACCTGAGCATACTTAAGGTTTTTGGTTACTTTTCAAGACAAGGGGGAAATGAAAAGATAAGCAGATTTTTGGTTCATATCATAGAACCTTGTACAATATTATATAAATTAGGAGATATGAGTATGTGATATTTAAGAAAGTGGGAGAACGTTATAGAAAATACAGAGTGAAAAAAGTGTAGTTTCTCTGAAAATGAGATTCTAACATGTAATCAAACTTGTGATGGGCTCTGGTGCATATAGGATATGTAACAAATAGGGCATGATACAATACAAGTTTACATGAATTTTGCACAACAGAATAAACCATGAAAAAATTCTACATCAGCTTTATCTTTTTCAGGTAATCTTGCTTTTTGTTAATATCATCTACAATCCACCAAACAAAACTTTGTTTTGAAACCTTTGTAAGCTGGTAATTGTCACAAATCTTCATACACCCTTTGTAAGCTGGGTAATTCTTCACCTTGCTTCTGTTTGTTAGTGTGTTTTGGTGCCTTCTATTACTTGAGTACCCTCTGTTAGTACAGCTGGGTTGCAGCTGTCAGTTTGTTAGTTGCGGTGCTGCTGGGGTTACAAGGTTGTGTTAACTCTTGTCTGTGTATATAAAGAACTTGGGGTTCTCTCTTTGCAAGTAATAATAATAGTTCAGATTCAGTTTCTCTCAGTTTTCTTTCTCTACTCTGTACTACAGTTTTCTTTATGCTGTTGAGATTTATATTTTCATAACCCAACTACAGCTAATATTAAGTATACTTGTGAGACAAGCAACTATTCCAATGTTGCACAACATTAATCAAGCAGAATAAAAGACAAAATCAAATCTATAGCAACAGTTATTCTATCCAGTTCCTCCTTTAACTTGGCTATATGTTTGCCTTAAAAAATTTGCTTTTAATGACCGAGAATGCTTTTGGATGCCAAAGAAACAAGTTCCAGGTCTCACCATTTTGGTATCAGTGCTATTCTTTTCATATTTTCGTTTCTTTGAATTTACTCACGTTACTTGTGTGTGCAGTATCTTGCTATTCAATTTTTCCGCTACTATTTGAGGCACAAGAGAATTCGATCAAAGTATTGTTGCTGCTTCTGCACTCCATTTTGATGTGGTCAGGATTTTCAGCACAATTTTGTGATGGTGCTGAAGCTACAAGAGCGCCAACTGCTAATTCAAAGAAAAATGCTGATCAATTTGTATCTGAAGGTAATTCGGGTGCAACTGTGAATAAAGGTTTTGCTATTGGCTGGATTGAGAGGATTTATCTGATAGGTCTTGTAGTTGTAGAGATATGGGGCCAAATTTTATACCCTTTACTTTTGGGTGATAAGTTTGCATTTGCACCCCTCATGTTGATCTCCATATACTGTGCTTTTGGGATCATGTACTCTTGGATTTGGCAGTTGATATCCATAGTTAAATCTCGTTAAATTTTGGACTGTCTGCAGTTGATATTGGATTTTCTTTTTATGAATTTTATATGCGAAATTTCAAGAGTCAACATTTGATTTAACTGTTTTTAATTAAAGCAAGTCACTGTTTTACATGAGGATTATTAAACCATAGTTAAACAATTATTTGATCTTGCCTTTGCTGCCCCAGATTCATCTTTTCCTTTTGTAGGGTGGCTTAACTGGCTAGAGGGACCAGATAAGGCTTTGCATGTCGGGTGAATTCTCGTGACGTGTCACTAGTTTTGTTTGGGAGACCCCCTGCAAGATTGTGGATTATATATATATATATATATATATATATATAGCCTTACATAAGTAGTTTCTATGCAGAAAAATATCTTAAAAAGTGACCCTTTTACTACATTGTGGATTATTGTTAACCCCTTGATAGTTATCAATTTGTCAAAGTAATATTAAAACTATGACCGAGTATGAGTTCATAGAAACTTAGAATTTGTATATATCGAATTTTAAGTAAATAAATGACTAAAATTAAATATTTTTCAAATTGATAGTACATAATTATGAACTTCAACCATAATAAAGGATAGAAAAGTAGAGTAAGATGCAAGAAATAAGAAAACAAACACTTTAGGTGAAAATTTATATTTAGTATAGAATTTTGTAGATGGGTTGGGTGTTTGACCTACTAAAATTATTCTTAATGTAATGTTAAAGATTTTTTATCATTTAAAATTATTTTAAGACTAATCATGTATAAATAAAACTAAATAACATCATTTTATCTCTAGACATAGGTTACCTTGAAACTACAAATTCTTAGGGTAAAAACATTTTTCAATGATTAAAACCTTATAATATACATGGAAATGAATGATCAAATCATAAACAAGACAATAAACTTAAAAATGAAGCAATAATATTGAAATAACATTAAATAGATAGAAAAGTGTATTACATCAAAGAGTGTTTGGTATCCAAACTCTCAACCATGAATAATTTAGTCTCATAGTCATGAAAGACTCAAAAACAAAAAATGAAACAAGAAAAATGAAACAAGAGCTCTCGAAGTGAATGTTTTTGTTTCAGAGCATGTCATAATGAACTCCCTCAAAAAGCACAGTGTAACCTTTTATAATCTTCAAAACGATACATAATCATGTTTTTTAAAAATGATTATGTGTTGAGCTGCACTCTGAGTACACATACAAAGTACAACGAGCTTAAGTGATCATACGCTAAGCCTACAAGTGCGCGCTTAGCATCCATGATCAATATAACAAACTTTCAGTTTGGCTTCACGCGTTGGGTGTGCTGCTTTAATTTTTCATACATTTTTTATTCTTATGTTCATATATTCAAAAACTCTACAGAATAAAATAAAACACTGTAAATTTATTAACTTTAATTTAGCATTCTTAAGATAAAAACTCAAAAAAAATCTAAATTCTTATATTTTTAAATCAAAAGAAAAGAAATTAGATAATTATTATGTAATTTAAATGTAGAAATTAAGTTTACCTAGCAATTATATAGCCTTGGAATAACTTATTCATACTATTGCCTTTTTCTTTTAAAAAAAAATAATTGGATAAGGATCGAAGAATAAAGATTGAGAAGGGGGTGTGTTCCAAGAAACTGTGCCAGAGTGAAGATAAATTGAATGAAACCCCAAGATAAAGTCAATAGCAATGACACTAGATTAGGATCATGCATGTACGTTAACCGCAAATGTGACAGCTTCTATTAACCACAAACTTTAGAAGCACTGGGCTTTGTGAGATGAAACAAGAAAAAATAGGAATATTTGAGCATTGCATTATTATTGCGCAACCTGAACATCTAGTAACCCTACTTTTTAATTTGCTTTGCTTTAGCTATAGCTATAACTAGTTTTTTTTGGTGATGTATAACTATAACTAGTTTAATTAGGCGCAACTTGTTATCTAGTAACCCTACTTTTTGCTACAACTATAACTAGGTTAGTCTTTTTTTTTTTTTTTTTTGTGTGGAACTAGGTTAGTTGAATCTGGCGGATGTATGGATTATACTATTGTCCTCTTTACAAATACGAAAAAAAAAAAGATTTTATTGTACTAAGTTTAGGGATAAGGATGACAGTGACATTTTGTGCCCAAAACAAAATCCAACTAAGTTGTGTTACATCCCTTTTCCATTTTCTTTTCTGTTATCTATAATCTAAATATATAAAAAAATATAAATAATATTCCAGTAACACTGTCATGTAGAACGAAAAGATCACACTCAACTTTTGATAAAGAAAAGATTGTGAAAAAGAAAATTTATAAATATAAATGATGATGTGGCATAGCCTTGTGGAAAAATGAATGCTGGATGGAAACATATTTTATTCAATATACTTTTATTGAGTAAAATTTATGTGAGTTCTACTGAATATGTCAGTCCCGTTTTTCTTTTGGTGATCAGTTCATTCCTAAACTAGTGAGGCTTACATCAATTTTAACCAATAAAAAAATGTGTTGCTAACCCTCCACCCCAATCTTGTGTAATATGATGGAAATTTAATGAGAGGGCAATCAGCAATATTTATTCAAATCAAGTCACATGAGAGAAGAGCTTATGTGAAAATTTAGCTTATACATAGGGTATAAAGCAAATTTAAATGGTGAACAGGACTTGTTGTAGTTATATATAATAATATAGACAATAGAACATTTTTTTTTATTTTGGTAAAAAAAAAAGGAATGTTTTTTATGCTAATTGTAACATTTCCCTTTATACCGTCCTCTTTAATTTCAAAAACTATCCAATTTGCTTACATCATAGAGGATATATGCATTTATCACCAAAAAAAAATAGTGGATATATGCATGAATGTAGTGAGAGAAGAACGAAATAACTTTTTTTTTATTAACGCGAAATAAAGATAAAAAAAAAATAATTGCTTGTAGTTATTAGGTAAGTGTTTGCGATCTATTTTTGATGATGTTAATTTTATAACATTGATTTTGTTTAGAATCAAATTCAAATGATGTTTTTTTCAAGAAAAAATTTAAAGTAAAATTGAGTCCAAAATTGTTCTCTAAATGCATAAAAACTTGGCATAAAGTTATCGTATAAACGCTGAAATATCACTTCTAAAAAAATGAAAATGTGGAAAATTGAAATAAATATTTTTAGATGAAAATGTAACCATGCATGACTATATTTCTAGATTAAGAATTCTTAAGAAAAAAATTGGCGAAACAAGACTATGGTATAAAAAGACAACAGACAACTAATTGGACTGGGGCAAATTAAACTGCAAAAGAAAATTGTTGGGACTTGAGTTGTGATAGCTAGGGTAAAGTGAGGACTAGAAAATGGTCAAATGGAAAGAGAAAATGTCTTCAAATGAGGATGCTTTAATTTGAAGGGCAGTCAGTTGTTCACGTTACATGCATGTCTTTGGTGTGTTTCCTTCCATTTCCTGAAAAAGGAAACAAGAGTCACCAGTCAAATTTCATATCCCACTCATGGCTCATGATTTACCACCAAAAAATAGAATAAAAAAATATTATTTGAATTGATAATTTCGTCATGGGATAAAATAACAACCAACAGGAAATGAAGTTAGTAACGATTTTCTCTCTGTCCTGGTGAGTGTACGTATGGTTAGGTAACTTCTACATGCATAATATGTTATATTTGTAACATCTTTAATTTTTGAATTTTGGGTGCCTCTTGACATTTTATGTGGTGATGTTTTACTCAATATTTTTGTTGATCAGAATTCTCTATGGGTGAGAATCTTTCGTAAGTAGTCTTTTTCGAGACTTCAAAATCAATTCTATTTGTTTCTAGGATCAATGACTGATATCTCACAAATCAACAAAAGACTTTTCAGATGTTTTGTCTTTACTCTTTTTTGAGAAACTTCTTAAAATGTCATTCATCTCGTTACTACTCTAAGTCAAACGCTCTTAACTATAAAATTCTTAAGTGATGGGTTACGGGCTACTGAAAAGTATATGCATCTTGTTGGTATATGTAGTATCAATTAATTCTTTTAAGTCATTTTCAATTATAAAGTCTCATATGTGCACAGCCTTCAGATCCCTCTCTTTTTGGTTCGTCGGAGTGTTACATGTCCACTAGCTTTCGTCTGGTTTGTCCTTGAGCCACATCGTACTAGGAGAGAGGTTTGTTCTGATACCATTTGTACCATCCCTAATTTTTGACTTCTCAGCGACTCTCACACTACGACACTTCATGGGGTGACACTTTACTCAACATCTTTGTTGGTAAGAATCTTACAGCAGTTAGAACCCTTTATAGGTAGCCATTTTCGATACTTCAGAAATCAACTTTATTTGCTTCTAGGATTAATGGTTGGCCTCACAAACTAACACAAGACTTTTCACTCATCTCATTACTACTTCAAGTTAAACACGCTTAACTATGAAGTTCGTATTATGTGATGGACTATCAAAAAGTAGATACATCTTATTAGCATAGGTAGTATCAATTAATTTCTTTAAGTCATCTTTAACTTTACATTTTCATACTTGCACGGTCTCGAGATCTCTCTCTTTATAGTGTGATTCGTTGGGGTGTTACAGTATCTCTCTCGTCAATAGAGAAGAAAAATATTTATTTTTCTAATTTTTAATTTTTTTATGACTTAATCTTTTTTTTCATAAAAATACAATAACTTTTTATGAGGAATAAATATTTTTAATTTATATAACTATAACTATATATATATATATATATATATATATATATATATATATATGATATTTATTTATAGGAATTGAAATAATAATAATAAAAAAGGAATAAAGGTGGCATTTAGGAGAAACAACTAAGTAGGTAACCCAACAATTTATTGTATAGTGAAACATATACCAATTTTGTATTTTTTTCCAAGGAAATGTATTATGTATAAACATACATTTTTTTTTTGTATTTTTGAATTAAATAATAAAGAGTTTAAATTTCATATATTATTATTAGACAGATACCAATTATCTCAAATATGATTATTACAAAAAAATATTTATATTCTTATTATTTTTTATAATTAATGATTAACTTATGATGTATGTATGTATATATATTAAATTAAAACGATAATTGTATAATTCCGTAGATAATGGTGATTTTAGGTAATAGCTGTCAGCTAGTCATGATTCTGTTTTGCCATCAACAGGCAATGCGATCAATCCTGGTATTCTTCCAACAGATTTGATCTTTCCAAAGTTTACTGGTCAAACTTATCAGAATCAATCTCTATCCGATTGATTTCCAATAAATTATTTTTTTAAGAGAATTTTGTTGGTACTTATTTTAAAATAAGTGTCTCTAAATTTTCTGTATGGTAAATTATAGTAAATAAACGAAGTATTACTACTATAATATACGAAGGTAGTTAAACATTGAGTATATATATATATATATATATATATATATATGTATGTATAGGGAGATTATAATATTTTCCTATTTTCAATTTTAACTATGAAGTTAGAAACGTTTTTCTTTTTTGTTGTTTTGAATAGACGATGAGGTCATTTGCAGGATGCAACAGATAACTGACACTGAAGAACAAAGAAGATACCCCCAAACAAACACAATGGCGGAGCTTGAATTAAAATTTGGGGGGACTCAATAAATTTTAATGCATATCTTTACTATATAATATCATATTAAATTGTAATATAAATTTAAAGTTGAGAAAAAATAATCAATTACATAAAAAATGATAAATTGCTTACATAATTATTACAAATAAAAATAGATAAATTTTACAATGAGTGTTAAGATAGAAAAAAAATTATATAGCAAGGATTATATATTTTAGAAGGAAAGTGATTTTTTACGAAAACATAGGATGCACAACAATAACATCAACATGAAAAACGGGAACAATAACAGTGCTTAAAAAAGTCAATGAACCACTGGAATTATATCAAAATAGAAAAATAAGTCAATAATACAATTCAGATAATATATATATATATATTTAAAAAATAATTAAAGATTGAAAAAGAAAACAAATATATACTTATGAAGATAAATCATACAAATATGAAAAACAAGTTTATTAATTCAATCCACTTATTAATTACAAGAACTAAAGAACTAAAAGGAATAAATTTTTAAAAAATATAAAAATTAAATAAGTAATTAAACCTTAAAATTATAATTAATCAAAAAAATAATAAATTATAGACTTTTAATTTTCGTTGAAAATAATTTTTTCCCGCGAATTACAAGTTAATTGAGTTAAGGTAAAAAAAAAATTAAGTATTTGAAATAATTAATTTTTTTATTAATCATATTATTATAAACATATATATTTATAATTTTGAAAAACTTTAGTATCATGGCTGCCCTCCCATAGTCCGCATGACATGATATGTGCGAATACAGTAAACACACATGACACATGCGATCACATTATCATGCATCCATCACAAACACTAATCATTTCGTACGGATATTATATCAGATGTATGACGTGTTTTCTCTCTCCCTTTCCCTCTCAAAAATAAAAATCCAAAATTATCTGCATGCATATCAATATCATTAATTATTATCATCCTCACTAGTATTTAGTAGCACCCCACTTTCGCTCAAAATGCATACTCACCGGCGCCGGAAAGAGACCATCGACCCAAATAATTTTTCTCTTTTATTTTAGCATCACACATTTAACAAAGAAACAAACTTCACAATAACCTACCTTATTCAATCGGCATGGTCGTCGATAGGATTTGATTCTTAAAAAAAAAAAACAAAAGTAAGACTAAATTAAGTAATGAATGAAAAAGTTAAATCCATAACTTGTGCATCTTGTAACAGCTGAAATTATCTGCTAATTAAATGCATTCTAAAATGAGTAATACTTGTCTTTTTTTCATTGGGTAGTGCGAACTACATAATAATAATCAATGCTTAAAACAAAGGAAAATAATATGCACTATACATGCAGCCATATTGTTACCAATTAATTAAACAACATTTTTGGAATCAAGTTTGAAGGAGAAAAGTATGCATTTGTTCTGCAAAGAAGTACATAATCAACATAATAGAGAACCCTCGGAACACACGGAATTACATCTTCGGTCACTCTCTAGTAGTAAACTTAATTACGATCACTTCTCTTCTCACTACTCGAGTATCTAGCTATCAGTATAATAATTGAGTTCAACTCCAAAAAGTTAATGCACTTAGACCGTAAAATTTGTAAATAACACTAGTAAATATTTTTTTATTTCTAATTATGAGATTTTTTTCTAATTTTTAAATATATTAATTATTTTTTTATATATTTTTATTTAATTATTTTTTCTAAATATTAATAAAAATAATTAAATGGATAAAAGAATAAGAAAATAATAAATTTAAAATGATAATATAAATAATTGATATATTTAATGTGATTAATTAAATTAATTATTTTTATTAAAAAAATATAAGTTAATTGAAAGAATTTTATAATTAGGAATGGAGGAAAAAAACTTCCCGTAGACTAATTAGCTAACTCCAAGTCTAGCGCGATAAACATTGATATATATATATATATATATATATATATATATATCACCAAATACTCATTCCATGTAAAATGATTAACATTGATCGATCAGTTTCACCGTTAAGTACGTACACACATCTTAATCCTATGAACCTAAAATAATAATTGTTGCAAATATATATATATATATATATATAATTTGGCAATATTAAGTAACTATATTAAGTGATTATATATTGAGATTTGAGGCAATAGAAATAGGAAGATGAATTAGTTAAAGCCACAGGGCTCCGGCTTGCTTGAGGAGAGGAACGAGAGTGCCGTTGATGTGGGCAGCCATGAGGGTCTGGACGCCGCCGAGGAACTTTCCGCCGACGAAGACGGCGGGGAGGGGCTGGTGGTGGGTGCCGGCGGCGAGCTGGAAGAGGAGTGCGTGGATGGCGGGGCCGGTGGCGTGGCGATCGAGCTCCACCACCGTGGGACCCACCCCGAGGCTGAAGAGAAGGCGCTTGGCCACCGTGGACATGCAGCACTCGCTGGAGCTGAACACCACCACGGCGTTGCACGACGTCAGGCGGTGCAACACCTCATAAGGGTTGATCATCGATGTTGCTGCTTCTGATGCTACTACCTCCATTTCTTAGTTAATTACTTGCTATATTGCCTTGAAGACAGAGAGAGAGAAAGAGAGCATACATATGAAATGAAATGAAGAAGGTGTGTGAATATGAGTTTATATAATGTATCGATGAAGCTAAGAGAGTAGGTTGGTAAGTGATTAACCAAGGCTTTTTAGCAGTTAAGTGATAATTATCTCATGATAATGTATGTATCGGAATGTACACCAACCAAATTAAAAGTGATATTGGACTCGTGAGTCCAAGGTAAAAAAAATTGAGTAAGTTTTTACCATCTTTGGAACTCATCTTACTCACTCTAGGATATATTTTCAGAGAGTATGCATAATGGATAATGGATGATAATTGTTGCCATTTACAGAGAAAATTGAGGAAATAGATTTTTTTCTTTCTTTTTTGAATCCTTACTCTTTTTGTTTATATATATAAATGGGAAAACAATCAAATTGATATTGGAAAGATACGAGGTGCATTAGTGATCATTGTATTATATGTTAATATGTAAAGCTAAATTACTCCAAAAATTAACAAGTGTCAGTTGGCGTGAGGTATGTTTATAAGTAAAAGTAATGTTGGATTTACATAGTAACATATGGTCAAGAATTTCATCATCCTCTTTTATGATCATCTCTATTTTGCACATGTGAGTTCTCCCATTTTTCTTCTTATGAAAATAACCTAAATCCGGTTCCTCACTAAATTCTGCTTTGTACTTAAAGCAAAATGGCAATAAAAGTCCAAAAGTTATTTACCCCACTCATTTTTAAGTGTCGTTAATCTTCTCTACTCATTCACTGGCGACTACAAAATCACACTACTAACGTTCATGTCACATGTACTAAAACTAGTAGGAACTTGTGTGCCCCCATCGCCATTACACAAAGATGATGGGTACGTTTGGTGATTAGACATGTGGACAACAGAAGCAAGTGGAGAGAAGTACTCTAGAGACTACAAAAGCCAAGTTATTAAAGAGGTACGTACTAAAGAGATGTGACTTTTAATAGGTGATTGAGAAGTCAAATACTAAATTTATTCCTAACAAAGACTGATTAACTCTCCTTTCAAATGAAGATAGTTTAGCGTAACTCACTTGGCAACCTTACAATTCTTGTAATATTCACAGCTTCACTGTGGTTATAGTGCTATATATTTTTTTAGTGTAACTAATATTGTATTTTACTTTTGAAAGTACGTACGCTTGTGCTTACTCTTTTAGAATTGTACGCAAGTTTAGTTAAGGTAGTGTAAAGTTCATGAATAATGAACACAATTATTTTTGTTGGTGACTAAAGACTAACGCGTATAATAACTCATTGTACAGAACAAAAGAAAAAACGAGTATAATAAATATGACAGATAATCAATTTCAAGCTCTTTCAAAAATAAAAATATTGTGAACTCACTTGATTCAAAATAAAAATATTCTAAACTTGATTCAAGAATTTGATTTCGTCAATTTTACAAAAATGATTGAATTTGTTTTGATTTCGTATTAAATATTTTTTTCACTTTAAAATTATCTTTTAGAGGTGCTTCAAAATGGTTTATTATTATATAAAAAATATAAAGGATGTTAATTATTTTTTTCATTAAGTGAAATCTGATAACCTTAATAGTTTAATCTAACGATTCTTAATTAACATGGGTATCGGCTATGGTTAATGTGTTAAGCTGCAAAGTAAAAAGAAGAAGAAAAAAGTAGTAAAAGTGTAGGGGAGAAGAATGAGCTGAAAAAGGAAGGTGGCTAGCTAGGGCGAATGGGAATTGGTGTTTTGTTTCCTTGTGTTGCGTTTGATGGTTGATGTTTGAGAGACGACGGCGTTTTCAGAATGTGATGTCGGGCTGTCGGGTTCAAAGAGAAATATATGTAAGAAAGTAACCGTACGAAAGGAGGGTCACGCGTCTTATGGTGTTGGAGAAGAGAAAGAAGAAAGCGAATCACTATTCAGATTTCACGACTGTGACTGTCACACATACAATATCACCTGCTGCATGCAGCTATGCTGAGGACTGAATAAAACTCAAATAGGCAAAGCAAAAGCTGGCACACTTGCATGCCACATTATATGCTATCATATCCCAATAATGCCTGCATAAATTCCTATATATCTATTAATGTTACCTGTCCATGTGCCACTCTCTCAGTCCAACTTACCACTTAATTATAGACTTGTGTGCAAGAAAGACTTCAAGTGCCTGGACATCGCTTTGACTGCTATCTGCCGAGCTGTAATAAAAAACTTCGTACCCCATTGTCCAGAGCCTCTTTGCTATGCGAAGGTATGGGGGAGGGATGTTGTACGCAGCCTTACCCTTGCATATGCAAAGAGGCTGTTTCCGGATTCGAACCCATGACCAACAAGTCACCAAAGCACAACTTTACCGCTGAGTATCATTATCAACAATAAATAATGATCAGATATAGATATATGTCATTTGTATTCTTTAAATAAATAATTTAAGGTTTGAATTCTAGTTTTGGATGTAAAATATATACTTTGAACATATTCATGATCCTCAAATAAGATTAATTAAGTCTCTTGACAGGAATTACTCCATATATATCAACACCATGGTAAAAAAAACACACGTAAATGAGCATCATAAATAATAATTTAATATGACGACAGGCTATTTTAGAGGTGAAAAGTGACATATTTTGGAGATTTGGTACAGATGATATAGGCTAGAAAATTTTGAAAACATAAGCGGGCGACAGGCTAATTTAGAGGTTCCACATTAAACTCAGAAGAAAAGAAGGAAATTGGTTACTAGCTATCACAACTTTATCAATGTTACCTTTCTAGCTTGTCACTCTCTTTACACTGTTTGAGTCGCTGCCAGAACAAAAAAAATTAAGTCTGGTATGTTGATATTAGTCGTGAAAACAAATTGTGCATGCAAATAAGCATAATCGACTATATATAGTCCAACAGCTGTTTTATTGCAATTTTCTCATTCTTTTACATTAACAATTTTGACCCAACAACTCACTATACACCAGTTACTTATTTTTAAGCAGTAATTTTTGCTAAAGATGCTCTTAACAAATTGCAACGTACACTCCCCTCTTTCCAGCATCTTTTGGGTTTTGCTTCAGGGGCACTCTCCGTACTGGAATGTGGAAATCAATGCTTCTTCAATTTGTGGTATAGTTTGAAGCCATTCAAGACCCTCGGGGTAGATGGATCACACCCTGGATTCTTTCAGAAATATTAGGGTTTATTTTTTGGTGTGAAGAAATGCTAGGTTTTAACAAATCACATAAACACAAAAAATGAGGTCTTTATAATTAAGGCCATTTTGGTCCAAATAAGGTGAAAATTTCGAAATATATTAAATTTTTCACGTGATGGATAAATTTGCAGTTACCAAGGGTTATAACGACAATTATATGCACTATATATAGTTTCTGGTAGAACTTTTTGAAATATTGGAAACTGCTATGCTTGCTATCCACACTATCGATCAGTATGGCGCTTGCATATCGATTGTAGAAAAAGCAAAGTTGCCGGAAATTCAGAACAATCAAAACTTGAAGGAGCATTTTAGAATTATTCTCCCAACTATATATATATATCGTCCCTAGCTACATTCTACTACGTACCCCAAGTAGCAAAATACACAAACCATTGACATAAAACCAAATATGGATTGCAGAAAGTGCTTAAAGATTTAGGTTTAACTTCAAGTCTCGATTCTCCTAATATCACTAAAATTTTGCTAAGGGGATAACTTTTTTCCATAGAGATCTCTTATCGTCCAAAGCCTAATCAAGTAGCGACCTGATAAAATTGTTTACAATTTAAATTGTAGAGTTTCAAACTAAAAGATAAAATACATGCATATTAGGAATTAGATTTTTATCATTATAGTTTAGGTGACTTAAATACAAAATAAAAAAATTGTATTTTACTAGATGAAGATTATTTGAATGAATGTATTGAAAGTTATTTTTATTTCAACTTCTAAGAGAACTTATTTATTATAATTAGTGACAATCTTCACTATAAATAGAGAAGAGAATTAGGGGAGAAGAAACACATGAAGAAAGAGTGTGAGAAGAGAGATTATGAAACAAAGTCACTTTGAAGAGAAAAATGTCTTTGTGAGTGTTATCATTTCTTGTAACCATTGAGTGAGATACTCCGATTTATAAAGTGATATACTATTTGGGATGAGTTACAATCTTATAATCATTTTTGTGATAGTGAGATACTTTTGAGACAATTTTGTGGATGTAGGCAAGAAGTGTCTAACCACGTTAAAGTATTGTGTTTGTTATTATTTTTTTACGGTATAATCTTTAATCTTTGTTATGTTCTCACGATCCCTTGTGAGTGAATAATTTTGTTTGTGAGAGGATTGATTACCCAACAAAATCTATATATGCATTAATCTTCTTGGGAAGATCTCTATGCTAATAGCACCACAATATATGTATACACATGCTAGGTAATATTTGGATTGCCTCTTTGTTCTATCATTTTTATGGGTAAAAAAGACTAAAATATGTTTTGTTATTATAAAATGAAAAAAAAAATTCTAAACTTTTTTTATATATATTTTCAGTCTTTGTAAAATTAAAATATCATAATTTGACTTGAAATTAGAATAAGTTAAATTTAAGCTTACGTGTATAATGGTGTTAAATGAATGTAGATTTAATTTTACACTTATCCGGTACTTAGGTGGATATTCATTATTAACATAAGTTTGATTTTAATCAATTTAATCGAGTCAAACTATAACATATTTTAATTTAACAAAAACTAAAAGCATAAAAAAGTTTTGTAGGAATGAAAATAAACTTTTTTTTTAAATTTTATAAGGATGAAAAAATATTTTAGAAAAGAAAATCAAACAATCCGGGTTACTCGCATAAATTCCCGGTTGGAAAATTTAGCTTTAAACAATCTATTTAAAAATAAAAATAGAAAAATATAACTACTTAAAACGCGTCAATACATCTCATACGTACTAGATATATATACAAAACAGGAAAAGAAAGAAAGAAAAAAAGAGTAATTATATACACCAAAACTTAAAAGGAGCAATGACATAAAGTCTTAAACTATGTAGTAATTCCTTCATGGCAATGAACGAATACTCCCAAACATGTGATTCAAAAACTGGTAAATTGGGTCAAGACAAGCCCTGAATGGGTTTGCATGATCTAAAACCCTCCATCTTGAATAGGAAGCAGCCCTGTTCTTTAGCCTTTCCCAGAAAGACACAAAGCAGTTTTGGTTTCTGGTCACCAACAACGCCGCAGATTGTAGGTAAACCGAAGCTGCACGCTTCACCAACTCGTTTCTGATAGCAATGGTTGAGTCAAATTCATTTCCCTCATACAAGGTTAAATAATACCTTGCTGGTGTGTTACATATAATGTCCTTCAGGCTCGTGTATTGTAGATTTTCAATGAGATCTGAGTCTCTAGCAACTGAAGAGATTCTAGGAATTCCCAATGAACTTGTGCTCTGAATCTCTCCTGTTTGTGTTTCCATTGTTAACAAAAGCCATGTGACGTTGAATTGCATGCAAATGAGGCCATGCTGAAGAGTACAAATTGGTTCCTGCAAATATTGGAAGCTTTTACTTTGGTATGTTGTTGTGGGAAAGAAGAAAAGGGATGTGTATGCATTATTAATTTCTATATTAGGTGCAATAAGATCACCTTTGAGGCTTGGAAAGGTATATAGAAAGAGAGACAGAGAGAGTTTGGTGGAATTACTGATTATATATGGGTTGCCTTTGATATAGGGAAATATTCCCCAAATAGAGGGTTAAATTGTAGGCTTATACCAACAAGTCATTATTCTAAGTGGTATTGGATTTGATGTTTTCTTGATTAAAATTTTGAGTTCGTATCTTATGAATGAAAAAAATGAAATTAAAAAAAAAATCATATTAAAGATGATCAACTAGGTTTTTTAACGAATAAACAAAGTCAATAAATATTCTAAACTTGATAAAACAAATTGTAAGTTTATTAGCATTCACTTTATGAAAACAGCCATTTCTGTCACAACCTTAATGCTAGCAATATGATATATATATATTTGATGTCATGTGAAGCCGTGAAGGATTGGATAAAGACAATCAGATGCTACTATGGTCATGTCCTTTTGGACTGGACATTAATTAATTGATAGCCTTGTCTTTCATAACAAAATTTGAGCAAAATAAAAGGCATGGATATCATCTCATAAGCTAAATCTGGTTTATTAATCAGATTGGGCCGAAAGAGTGCTGTTTCATAGCAATTTGGCCCACTTTCTTATTATATTGGGCTCAACATGGCCCTCAAAGACGTTAATATATGAAATTCCAATGTGGGAAGCTAGGAATTTTGAGCTTGAAGGTAGGCCGTAGGACTAGGATTGAAGCCTAAAGATTTTTCAACCCATGGACTAATTTTAATTAGTTCCATTAAATTTGAGAATTTGTTTACTGCACTTTCGTTATTACTTCCTGCACTTCTTGAATTATGGAAAACTTATTTTAAAATGTAAATTGTTATTCCTTCTGAAAAAGTTTTCAAAATTAAAATTAAAAAAATTAACTTAAGATTAACAATGTCTTATGAAAGATTAAATTAATTAACTTCAATACTGACTAAAAAATTATTATATAAGATTGTTCCATTTTATGAGAAAATCTAATGAAAGGCTAGAGTCCATAATATAAATTCTTCAAGTGCAATAAAGTTACATAATGTCTATTTTTTGTTGATATAAAGGGTATTTTCATGGGTTTACCTTGATATCATGTTCATAATGTTGAATTAAATTATTCAAGCCGTTTGCTTTCTATTCATATAATGCACATAGTTCTGGTTGCTGATTGGGTTGGTACAATGACTCTATATGAATTAGCATTTTTTTATCCTTCTAATCCTGTTCTAGACCGAATGTGGAGATAGGATACATTTGTTATACCTTTCATGACTCGTTTAGCGAGTATTTGGAGTTATAAAGATGTGGTCGGAACACATATTGTGTTTTCGAACTTGTATTTTTTAGCGATTGATGATATAGATAGTAAATGATGGAGCTAAAGTTTATTCATTTCTAGGGGGCAAGTATCTAAGGTTAGTGAAAATTAATAAGTTAGAAAAACTTAGTTAGTAAGTATATTTTTTTATAGAAAAATAGAAAGGATTCAATTTGAGCAATGTTAAAAAAATGATTAGAATTAGTAAAACTGTTTTGATCAAAAGTGTAGTCGCAGAAATTAATCTTTTATTTGTATGATCTTTCATAGAAAGAAAAACTGATATGTTGGTGTCATTTTATCTCATACCAAAAAAAATTTAAATATAATTATAACAATTTCAGTCAATTATATTGGAAATAATGTCTTAAAACGTACATTAACCTTCACAACATATATATGCTGGGAAAGTCAATTCCTCCTGATGTCTCATAAATAAACTTTTTTTTATGGGATAATCCCCTTGAAATTGAATTTCCAATGTAATAGCTAATTCAATAAACTCAAGTCAAAACAAACACTAGGCTTCAAAGACATGGCTCCACGACACACATGTCCAGCCAATTTTTCTTTTTCTAAAGGATTTCCTTTCCTTTATTTCTGCTTCGGTAGGATCCACAATTCCTCATGCTTGCTCTTGCATTTGAACTTTACCTAAAATGGGAGCTGTGAGAGTGTCTAATTGGACTCTAGCCACTATTAAACTAAAAATTCTAAAAAGTCCAAGAATGACGTTAGTGTTGTAATTTGTCATTTAAATATTTGATTTATCAAATTGTGTTCCATACGTTGGACTTTTGTGATTTCATCTTTTTTTCCTAGTCGGCAACTTCCGCTTTATAAGTTCCTTCACTTCATTTTCATATATATATATATATATATATATATACACACACACATTTTACTCTAATACACACTGCTTTAGTCAGCTAACTTATCTATTGCGACTCTTTTGTTGACTTATACAGATATGTTTAAGCCATTAGTTTGGATAAGGCATTTTTTTTAAGGAATTTTGGATGAAGCATTGGATATATTATATAGTTTTAAACAAACAACTCGATCTACTATCGTATTAGTGCAAATGAGACACAGGTCAGAAAATAATATTTCAATAATTTCATTAATTTAATCAATTTTCGCTTATTATTCATACACGTTTTCCTCTTCCCTCAAGCAATATAATCATTCCTGAAGACTAACTGAAGTTTTGAAATCTCCATTAAAAAAAAAAAAGAATTATCTTCTTTTACTATTGACACTTAAGTTATCCTTAAATGCGATTTTTTCAAAATCGTTTGTCTAAACTATTGATTTGACGATTTCAGTGTTCATATATAGTAAGTAGCTAGTGTTTATTTAACATGATTCCATGCAAAAGAATTATTCAAGTTCAAACTTAAAGAAAGAAAAAAAGAATATAAAGATAAAAAAAAATCACGTGGAGGGCTTTTTTGTATCTGTCACTTTTGATTGGTCCATTTCTCGGGCTATTGTTCAATTTTCATTAAAATGATATTTCTATTTGCTTATAAGAAAAATAATTAAAATGTATGGAAGAGAAAAGCATGGAAGAAAATTGTGAATTTTTTTTAAATTAAAGTAAAGAGAAAGAAATGGAAGACCCATACATAATTTTAAAAATTTATGTCTTATTCTTTTTTATTTCCTCACAACCAAACACACACTAAAAAATTAAGATCCACGTGTTTAATTTACTTTGCCGAGTAGATTATTTTTTGCGAAGTTAATTGACAATTTCACTTTATTGTGGTTTTACAGGCATTCATATTGTTTGCTCATAAAATAAAAGTAAACACAAATTGGAATATGATGATTTGCTATAGGATGTAGATATGAACGAGACAGGTATCAAAAGGGAAATTTTCTTTCTTTGACCGAATCTGTCAACTGTGTTACACGTGGAAATCGTAAGCAAAATGCTTCATTTCTTTCTTGGGGTTGAGTTTCGGGTATACATTTCCTTGTCGGATTCCTTTCACCCAAATTGTAGTCATCGCGGAGAATCTTACTTTTGAAAGCAAAGCATAAACGTGGACGTTCTTTTGAGTCACAAATGAGCATTTGTGTTTGAATATTAATTTCATGCAATATATAGAACACACCAGATTAGAATTTTCCAAGATAGATCGAAAGTTCTTTGGCCCATTTGTATAATTATAGCTAGAGTGCCATATATTTGTAAATTGTGATTATGTGTGTGGTAGTTAGACATGTCAACAATACATGTATAAAGTTACATCAAACATTCAAACACATAAATTATAATGTCAACATCCAACCACGTGAATTACATTGTCTCCTCCTCCTCCGCCACCCACCTAGCTACCTTCCCTAACTTCCTCACCTCACCCTCCTTTCACGACTTCATTGGGATTGTCCTCTCCTCCTCCATCCCCACCTCTTCCCCCTTTCTCGACTGGTTCTTTGTCCCTCCATTTTTATTTTTTTTTTACTTTCTCCCGTTGTCCTCTTCTCTTCATCTTCTTTGTTGTCGGTGACATCGGCATCGTTCATGGTCAGGTGCCACATCCCGTAAGGTTTTTCCTCTTTATGATAACAAACGTGAACGCATCGAAGGTAGATTGTCTCATTCTGTCTCTTGCTCTACGTCTCGTATTCCCGTTAACGAAAAAGATTGAACATCATCGGCATCGATTCTTCCCACGTGTGAGATGTTACTAGACATTGGAGTTTTCTGAAAATGGATTTTTGCCTGAGGGTTTGACTTTTGCAAAACAACCAGATCGACAATAGGAAGGTAGAGTAGGAGAATTGTGGTGTCGGAACAACTAGATCAGGTGAGCACAACATCGTTTCGTCGTCACCACACGCACTCTGAAGCCTTTGCCCCCAACCGTAGCACCTTCCAGAGAATGATAAAGCAAACCGCAAATGTGAAGAGGCAATGACTCTCTTCATAGATGTAGTTAAAAAAATGTTATTTTCACCCAAACAAATATTTTAAAGATCTAAGAGCATAGTAACGATGAAGCTATAAGAGTTGGTGAGGTGAAGAGGATAGTGGCAAAGGGAGAAAGAAAAAAAGTAAAAAAAAAATGGAGGGGCGATGGGCAAAGAACCAACTCAGTATGGGGGAAGAGGGGGGGGGGGGGGACAATGTCAATGGAGTTCACGCGGTTGGACGTCGATGAAATAGTTCATGTATTTGGACATCTGATGTGATTTCATACTTGTATCGCTGACACATTATCACATTTTGGATGGAGACTAACGACATGAATTTCTTACAAAAATTTTAAAGTTTTAAGGATCCTAATGAGAAGTAAAAAAATTTCAGGAATTAATTGTGAAATTCAAATATATTTCATGGATCTTCAATATATTTAAGCCTAAAATATATCATTAAATTGAATATAAGAAATACTTAAAACCATTGAGAAAGAACGGATCAATTTTTTTAATATGAACTAAAAATAGATACCGAATTGACATGAAATAAATGTGAGAGTAGAAAATAACACTAATATTTTTTTACGTAGATAATTTTCATAATCTCAGTATAGAAAAATTATAAGACAGTCCAAATAAATATCCCTTCTATTGAACATAGGATTACTATATTTCTCTCTTAATCTAAGAAGATCTCTCGATATGTCTTCTAAACAAGGATGGTCAACAATATCTTTCAAGTACAGTAAAAATACAATTTTCTCTCTTTTGTCTATTTTCCTTGAAGATTTGGTAACTTGTAATTTTTCACAATTGTTGATATCCTAAAACTCCTGAATTTGACTGTTGAATGTGACAGTCCATTAATTATGGAGAGATTTTAATATAAATCGACAAATTTGATATAATAAGCATCACAACATTTCAAATGAAAATGATAAGATTGATTTGGTGATTAAAAATAAGAGTTTAAGAGTTAAAATAAAAGGAAAAAAAAGTTGTAAATCTGAATATCTCATTAATATTTTAACAAAAACTCATAACCAACCAATCTTATAGGAATAATTACTGATAAAATGAAAATAAAAATGAAAACTATGTGATCATGATGAGTTGTTGAAATGTGCTTTCTATGACTCTATGACTATAGTCGATAATCCATTAGGAAAAAATGTTTTGATAGAATACGTAAAGTAATATTATATTATTATCTAATAATAATTTATTATTTATAATATGTTATTGATTTTTAGGCAATTATTTTAAAAGTTATATAATTGTGATTTATGATTAGATAGTTTAAACTTATTTTAAACTGTCAATCCATAATTAAACTTTATAATAAAGTCAAATCAATATAAAAGAAAGATTAATACATGTAATTATGTATAATCTTTAGGCTTACCTTTCTATGAGGGATCACTTTTGGCGCAGAAGACTACTAAAATAAATAAATGGTAGTCGAATTTTTTGTTTAAGAATAATGGGATTATCTTCACAAAGAAAACAACAAAAGGAGGATTATAATATTTTATAAAAAATAAATGAAACTATTATCTCAACAAAAGATATTTATGTTACGCAAGGAAGGAACTCCAACCTGGTGCCCAGTTCTGAAATTCTTGCATTACGAATCTCAATACTATATTAGCCATTTCAAACCATCTGAACTCCTAAGTTTGTCAGCATTAATCAAATGCACAATTAGTAGTATATTATTATTGTCTTTCGTCCACGCTTCAATAAATCAGTAGTCTTTGTTTTGGGAGAATATCATACTTTTTTTCTCTATCTAGTCGCTGATGAGTGATGCAAACCCATATCATATTTCTTGAAGAGCTAAAAGGTCCAGAGCTTCAGTAGTGATTAAAATTGTCAAGATAACATGTCACGACTTGTCCACAGATGCCCTCATGTTTTCTTAAGGAATACCTAAAATAACTTGAAATATACAATCATACGGCAAAGTGATACAATGAAAATAGGAAGAAAAAAAAAGTGTATTAGTAAGCTGACAATTGGATAATTAGTTATCGAGGGGAATTAAGTACGTTACTCCTTTACTCTACATCTCTACTCTTCATTTTCAATTTTAATATAACACTTAAAAATTGATGTCTTAGATCTTACAAATCATTCATTTTTTTATACCAATAAATTTATCTATTATTATGATATTTCATATTTTTAGCAAATAAATTAGACAAAAATATTTAAAATAATATATAATTATGATTTTTACTTTTTCTTTCTTAATTTGTACTAGGAATATTTAATTTTCTGGTCGACCATCGGAGATTAGGTCCTTTGAGAAATAAATAAGTATTATGACTCAAATTTACAAACAAATATCATATATTATTATATGAATAAATATCGTTTATACATATAAAAATTACTTAACAAGTTTTTTTAAAATGCCTCGAATCCAAAAGATGCACCCAAAGCAGTACCTTGATCAATCTTAAGTATTGTAAGAGCAATATATTTGAAGTTTAATTGTCAAGCCAGAAATTATATTTGTTTTAAGAGTTGTACTATCACAAATTTGAAGAGCTCCGATAAACTCTCTCTCTCTCTCTCTCTCTCTCTCTCTCTCTCTCTCTCTCTCTCTCTCTATATATATATATATATATATATATATATATATGTAAAATATTGAATTTTATAGCATTTAAATTTATACTTTTTTATTTTATTTTAAATGATAAATATCTTTTCTTGGAATGTAGAGTTTGTATAAATCCGAATTTAACTTTTTTAATGGTCTAAAATTAGTAATACGACGAATTTTTAAAAAAATCCTTTCAAGAAAATATGTGTTGTCAATGCCCGGTGCAAGCTTAGGTCCCCGTAGTCTACGTGAGTCTTCTCCAATCGTCGGCCCGGCAAGATTACAATGCATAAGATAGGAGTGATGGACTTTGACTTATCTCTAGTAATTTCCACATAAATTATTCTAATTTGTTTTTTTCTCTTTTTAACTCAATTTTCATTTCCCTTTTGTTGCTTCTTTTAGATTTGTTAGTGCATTGTTAAGAATATTTTAGAAAATAGGTTTAAAATATTTTTTAAAATTGAAAACATTTTATAGTTGGTTCAAAACTAAACTTGAAATTCTTAAGTGAAGTTTAGAGTTTAAGGGTTGGGAATTAAAAAAAAATAAAAAATATGATTAGAAAAGAAGATCTTGTTATAAGTGGTTAATTTATAAGAGAAAATTAGTTATTAATAAAATTAAGAAATAATCTGCATTAACGTCATAATAAATCACAGAAAAAAAAATATTTTTAATTATCATGTATTTACATCTAATTTGAGATTTTGTATAAAAGATAAAAATTCAGTTTTCATTCAAACCAATTATTTATTAGGAAGGATTAAATACTTTTATACAGCCTGTGGAATAAGCGTTTTCTTATTAAATATTTTAAATACTTTTATTTTTCTGATAAGAACTTTTAAGTTTTATTTTCTTGACCAATACTTATTCACCTTTTAAGTTATTAGAATTGAATATCCAATATTTGCCAATGATTCCATAGTCATCCTAGCCATTTCCTCTATAAATGCCGCTTCCATCACACATATCTTGACTTCTCCGATGACTCATTCGCTAATTTCACCAATTTCTATTTTCATAACTTTCTCTGCAGTCTCTTCACCTTTATGTTAATGATATTATGTGTTTAGAGAGAAAGAGAACAAGCATAGTTGAGCTTGATTGTGTTCTTCAACATTAGAACAAGAAAAGAAAGACAACAACATGGAAGGAGGAGGAGTAGAAGTTGATGCCTCTGCTTTCAGAGAATGCTTGTCTCTGTCATGGAAAAATCCTTACGTTCTTCGCCTTGCTTTTTCTGCTGGAATTGGTGGCCTTCTCTTTGGCTATGACACTGGTAAGTTTCATAGCCTCTATCACCTTCTAACTACTCTCTCTGTTTTCCTCTGCTTTTAATTCACCTATAAAACACCCATTTCTCTGTATCACTCTCTCTGTTTTCCTCTGGATTTGCATCTTTTGTAGGAGTCATATCTGGGGCTATTTTATATATCAGAGATGATTTCAAAGCAGTGGATAGGAAGACTTGGCTTCAGGTACTGTTCATCTCCAAAGCTGTGTCTTAGGCTAAAACGAAGCCAATAATCTCTACCCATCGTTCAATTCTTCTTCTTTTTTTTTTCACAAGAAACTTGACACTTATGCCCCTTACCTTGGCCACGACCACATGACTCTACTTGTGTACAAAATAGGGTCCATTCCGAAACTGAAAGAATCATTTTTAAATAATTATTTGGTTTTTATGTAAACTCTTCACATCTTGGTGATAACCATGTTTTCTATCAAATAAAAAATAATTATGTTTGAATACTGTGTTCAGGTCTCAACTAATCACATACAATTAATTGGATAACAAAGGAGGTTTTGTTTTCATGCGCACAGAAACAAAAAATGACACTTACATGGATTAAGAAAATATTCCAAGTAATATTGAAAGTAAAACCTTTTCTTCTTGAATTTTTTTTTTAAAATCAAATGCTTGTATTCTTCATTTGATATTTTATTTTAAAGATATACTATAACGATTAACGACACGTTAAAATTTAAATATATCGAAAAAGGAGCGACAATTTGTGTGTGTGTGTATATATATATATATATATATATATATATATATATATATATATATATATATATATATATATATATATATTATGAGCATAATTTCTCATTAAAAAAATTGTATGGTTTAAGGTTCAGAAGTGTATATGAAAATGATTTTAAACTTCTATATAATTTATTTTCCTTTTATGGAAACAAATCACAGTTGCTTTCATATTTTCCATGTTGGCTGGTATTAGTTTTGGAAGTTTAGGCCTCTGTCAGGCTGTACGCTAATGTTGTAAACATTAAGTCGGTGCAGCAAAGGTGTGGTCCTGGCACGCAGTTCAAAAGTCGGCACCGTTTTTTTCACCCTATAAACATACCAATTTTGATCTCTATCATGTACTCTTGGGTTTGTTTGGAATGTTTGAAAATAAAAGGAAAGAAAATTGAAAGAAAAAAAATCATATAATAATATTTAATTTTTTTTTATAAAAGAGAAAATGAAATAAAATAAAAAAAATTGATTTTTATAAGTAAAAGTTAAATTTTTTTCTTCCAATTTAAACTTTAAAGTTTTCTTTCCTCTCTTATTTTTTTTTTTATCTGTCAAACATAGGGTGATGTTCTAATATTATGGAATACTATGGTAGTTATGTAAGAGAATAAGTTGATTTTATTTTATTATATATATAGCATTTATTTTATTTTATACCAAATTGTATTCAACCTCTCATTTAGAAAGAAAGAATATGAGGTTTATTCTGTCAAAAAAAAATGAAAGAGAATAAGTATGATTTAGAGTTAATAGTTTATCTACTTTCATTAACATATTTCTTTTAATTAGAATATGTAGTCACCAATACTATGAAGTTAATGATCATTAATTAGAATATAAACAAGATATTACTGTTTAACTAAAATTTTTTTTTGTTAATTTATCATTCTTTTGGGAGAAAAAAAATTCAAAAGTTATGATTATACAAATTAGTGTTGTAACAAAAAGAAGTGTAATAGAAGACTTGGAAATTGCATCATATTGTGACTTTTATAATATCTTTAACCAATTACTTAAATCATTTGTTTACAACAAAAAAAACCTAATTATTTTGTTGTAAAATAAATAAATGCATGCATGAGAGTCTAAAGAGATTTTGTATTATTATTCAATTATAAATTATCTAAATATATTATATTTTATAAGAATTACCTTAAAATCTTAGCACTTACTGTACATAGAAATTAAACCTTGTTTTAATTTTCCTAATATACCTATTAGGTGCAATTATTAAGTGGCACAGTATCTTTTTACTAATCTTCCTATTTATTAAATTACTAAATTGTTAACTACTTTTTATGTTTTCATGATATTAATAAAAAAATAATTATAAGGAGATATATAATGTTACTGGATTCAATAATTTTAAATTACTTTTGTTAGGACCACAAAAAAGTAACCTAAAAGAAAATGATGTTTATCAGCTGAATTTAGCTTAATTAATTGAATAGAATGCGTATAATTGTAAACAACTTGATACCTCTTTTCTGTTGCAATGGATAAAAAAAATGATGTTTGAGAATACTTGATAATACAGGAAGCCATAGTGAGTATGGCTCTTGCTGGAGCAATCGTAGGAGCTGCAGTTGGTGGGTGGATTAACGATCGATTTGGAAGGAGAAAAGCTATTCTTCTTGCAGACACACTCTTCTTTATTGGCTCTGCTGTCATGGCTGCCGCTACCAATCCATCTATTCTCATTGTTGGTCGAGTTTTCGTTGGCCTTGGTGTTGGAATGGCCTCAATGGCATCTCCCTTATACATCTCTGAAGCTTCTCCAACTAGAGTTCGAGGTGCTTTAGTTAGTCTCAATGGCTTTCTCATAACTGGAGGACAATTCCTCTCCTACCTCATCAACTTGGCCTTCACAAAAGTCAGAAACTATGCATTATCTCTTCACTACTTTTTTGTTGACTATATAGTATGTTTAACTTCGCATGCATGCATGCACACACATTTAGGTATTTAGGTATAAAGATGTACCTATTAAAAAGAATTTGGGCCATATAACATGTATAAATGAATGGTCATGATTAAAAGATTTTAACCATTAACTATAAGAACTAATGATTAATACCTATTTGAGAAAAAAAAAACTATACACTCACAATGTAAAATAATTATAAATCATATATAGGAGTTAATGTTTACCTAATGCGGGAAGATCAAGAAAGTTGATAACTAAAGTCTCGATGAAATATCATCCAATCACAAATTATTATTTATAATAAATTTGTTGATTTTTATAAAAATTACTTTAAAATTTATGTCAATAATAACTTGTGATTAAATGTCAATGCATCATCATTAAATTATTTTATTTCTCTCATACTCATATTAAAAAAACAGTTCTCTCATTTGATACATGTCGAATGTATGTATCTATATTCTTTTGAGGTGATTACACTTATTTCAACTTTTTAAATACATTATTTTCTAGAATAGGTTATTGGTCCAAACTAGTGTTACATACCTTAATTGTTTGATGATCATTATTTCAGGCACCAGGAACATGGAGATGGATGTTAGGAGCAGCAGTAGTACCAGCCCTGATACAAATCGTATTAATGATGATGCTGCCAGAATCACCGCGTTGGCTGTTCCGAAAGGTACCATCATCTATCATAATTCATATTTGTATGTAGTCAAATTTTTTTTCCATACAATAGCTGTATCATTTCTTGCCATTCTTTTTTGGGTTTCTATTGAATAACAGGGAAGAGAAGAAGAGGGTAAAGAAATTCTAAGGAAGATTTATCCACCCCAGGAAGTTGAAGCAGAAATTAATACTTTGAGGGAATCAGTTGAAATAGAAATCAAGGAAGCAGAGGCCACAGATAACATCAGCATAGTCAAAATGCTGAAAACTAAAACTGTGAGAAGAGGTTTGTATGCAGGAATGGGCCTTCAAATTTTCCAACAGTTTGTGGGGATCAACACTGTGATGTACTACAGTCCTACCATAGTTCAGTTAGCTGGTTTTGCATCCAACCGAACAGCACTTCTTCTGTCACTAGTCACATCTGGTCTCAATGCATTTGGTTCTATTTTGAGTATATACTTCATAGACAGAACAGGGAGGAAAAAGCTTGTGTTGTTCAGTTTGTGTGGTGTTGTGTTCTCCCTTGTTGTTCTAACCGTTGTGTTCCATCAGAGTACAACTCACTCCCCAATGGTTAGTGCACTCGAAACCTCTCACTTCAATAACACTTGCCCGGATTACCATTCAGCTGCGAACCCTGGTGGATGGGATTGCATGAAGTGCCTGAAGGCTTCTCCAAATTGTGGCTTCTGTGCTTCTGGAGCCAATAAGGTAAACTTGTCCTATTATCATATGAATTTGTTTAGGCTTAATGACACTTTTTGATTCATTTTGTTTTTCGGTTGTTTGGTTTTGGTACATTAAATTTTAAAAATTTTATTTTAATATTTTATATTTTCAAAATGTATTATTTTTGTCATTTTTTTAATTTTTCGTTAGAAACATTAATATTTAAATTTTAAAATGGTTTAATGTCACTTTTGATCGATTATGTTTTAAAGTTGTTTTACTTTGGTAAATTATGTTTTAAAATTTTCATTCTAATTTTTTATGTTTTTAAAATGTATCGTTTGGGTCATTTTTTTAATTTTTGATTAGAAACTTTGTGTCTGTTTGCATTTTGAATTTTAGAAAAATTAAGTTAGCATAGTGACAACAAAAAATTATCACTATCTTTTTTATCTAAAAAATTAAAAATTACTAAGTAAATGAAGAAAAGATGGATTTAAAATCAGGAACAATAAAAACTTTCATTCTCATATTATTATTAGTATTATTCTCTTCATTTAATTTAATTATTTAATAAAGATAATAATTTCATCCACCAATTATTCTCAATCACAACGAACAAGGCTTTATTTTCCTTTCATCGCTTTGCCTCTAGTCGTCGGCCCAAAAAAATGTTCCGCCCCAACTTCCATCTTTGTCACAACCTCCTTACTTGGCCAGAATTTTCAATGGTTCCAACAAGATTATGTGTTGACAATGCTCAATTTGTGTGGTGCTGTATTTTTTACCTTTTTAGATCGGGAAGAGATGGGAGAAGATGATAACTTTTTTAGTTATTTGATTTTTTAGAATAAAAGAAAGATAATGAGAGTTTTCAACGATCACTATGTAAACTTAATTATTTTAAAAAGTTTAATATTATTTTTGATTCATTATGTTTTACAATAATTTTGCTTTGATGCATTAAACTTTAAATGTTTCATTCTAATTTTTTATGTTTTTGAAATGTATTATTTTGGTCATTTTTTAAAATATAGAAGTTAATAAAACACTAACATTTCTAACGAAATATTAAAAAAAGATCAAAATAATACATTTTAAAAATATAAAGAATTAGAATAAAACTTTTAAAATTTAATTTACCAAAATAAAATAATTATGAAACATAATCAACTAAAAGTAATATTAAAGCATTTGCTTATTATATTCGCAAATAAGCTAATTAGACCGTGAAAGTATTCTATCTTGCAACTTGTTTCTTGAGTTTATTTATTACAAGTTAGTCACCAATATTACAAAATTTGTATTCACTACACTCAATAGTATCAACCTAGTGGTAGAGGTTTGAACAATATAAATGAGGTCATAAGTTCTAACTTCTGTGTAATAATTGTACACTAAAAAACTTGTACCAAATTAGTCATTTTCTTTGTCACATTTTAATCCCTTTGATTGAGAAGGATTAAGTTTAAATTTTGGTAAATTCGTGAACTAAACTCTTATATTGATCAACTCTGGGATCTAAGTTGTTTATTTATCGAAAAAAAATGCTATAATCTTTATCATTGAGTTGTAACACTTGTACAAATTGTGTGCAGCTCTTACCTGGGGCATGTTTGATCTCCAATGACACCACAAAAGATCAGTGCCATGAAGAAGATAGACTATGGTACACCGTGGGGTGTCCTAGTAAATTTGGATGGCTTGCAATAGTAGGGCTTGCACTCTACATCATATTCTTCTCACCTGGGATGGGAACTGTGCCATGGGTTGTCAACTCTGAGATTTATCCCCTAAGATATCGAGGAATATGTGGAGGAATGGCATCCACATCCAATTGGGTCTCAAATCTTATTGTTGCTCAGTCCTTCCTATCATTGACACAAGCTATTGGGACCTCATGGACATTTATGATATTTATATTCATCACCATAGCTGCCATTATCTTTGTTATTATTTTCGTGCCCGAAACCAAAGGACTTCCAATGGAAGAAGTGGAGAAGATGTTGGAAGGAAGAGATCTCAACTTCAAGTTTTGGCAGAGAAGTTCTCACTGTGGAGAAGAAGTACCACCACAAAAGACTCAATCAAATTAAGTCTATTGTGTTGCATCATTTGTAATATTGGAGTATTAACTAAAGAAGTATAGGTAATAAAATCGTAGAATGTAGCTATTAGATTCTAAGTATATACAATAAAATCGTAGAATGTAGCTATTAGATTCTAAGTATATACAATATCTTGTTTGTGTGAATTTTTTTCTTATCAACAAATATTATTTTGTTAATTTTGTTACAAATTAAATATTATTTGAAAGAATTCAATTCTTTAACTTTTTCCCCTTCTTTTATCCTTCTCCGACCAATAAGCCAAACTGACTTATATTATATCTTCTAATGTTCCAACTTGTTATTTGGGACTTTTCTGAAGGACCAAAGAATTTTATTTTATGAAAGAGCAGATGAAAATTCATTAAGGAAAACAGTCGGCTACTGTTATTACATCTGGCATAAGCCGGGGAGGTAAGGAAAGGTGGAAGCTCCTCCACACACAGAATCTGACTTAGTAGAAAATAAGATTAGTTATCAATTTACTTCCTAAATTATTTTAAACAGTTTAATATGATATCTAAATTTTTAAAAGATTTAATTTAATCCTCAAATTTTTAAAAATAAATCAATTTGATCTCAAATTTTTAAAAGTTCAATTTGATTTTTAAATTTTTAAGAACTTAAGGACTAAAATGAATCATTTAAAATAATTTAGAGGATCAAATTAATATATTTTTAAAAACTTGAGGAATAATTTAATTTTTAAAAAAAATTAGAAATCAAAGTGAACGTTTTAAAAATTTAGAGAACAAATTAAATCATTTAAAATAATTTGAAAATTAAATTGATAATTAAACCTAAAAAAGATAAGTTTTTTTTTCTGTTACTAGTACAAAATAAGTTTTAATTTTTCTATAATCCTCTACTTCTCTTCCCAATTAAATTTGACATATTTCACTTATTATATTCGTGAAACATTAATTACATAATTCTGACTGTTTAATTACATGAATATACTGATCTGAACATAATGGTATTTGAAAAAAGACATTTCTTTGATATCATGTTGAAGCAGTTTTGAATACACATTACATATTCTCGCCTCATTTCTCTCTAGAAAAAAAAAAATCCTCTTTTTGTTTGTTTTCACAGATATGTATGATGGATTGCTAGTTTTTTCTTCTTCTTTTTTTCCCCTATCTAATGCCACGTTCGAACCACATTCCAATGGTTGAGTTATTGGCAAATCACAAAACTACAACTAACATGGTTGATTACAACTTCATGACTAGTCGTTAATATTAGTATAATTTATTTGATACCGATATTTGAAGTTATTATATTTAGGATATGCTTTGTAATTATAGTGAATAACAACAAAAAGAAAAAGGGGTCATGTAACCTTTGCCGATATATCAATTTTAAAACGTGCGTATCTGATATTTCACTATTCAAAACATTCTTATGTTAAAAAATCTTCATTCCAGCAACATGATAATTATATTTTGAAAAGAAAAAACTAAATTGTGTAAGTGCACTAAAAAGTGAGTCCTGTAAAGAGGGTAAATTTGTTTTTATTTTTAAATCAGAGGTATTAAATGCTTTTAGAAGTTAAAGAAGTGACATGTGTCAATAAGTGAATAAAAGGATTTATAAGAAGAATTAGAAAGATATACCAATAACTCAACAAGATAGTCAAAAGAAGCAAGATTTTTTATTCTTTTTTTGTCAAAAGAAGCTAGATTTGGGAGTAGTATAGTAGGACACAGGAAAACAAGATTCTCTACCCAACTGCAGATTTGGTTGGGCTCAAATTTATGAATTCTGCTCTCCTCGTGGGATGCCGTGACTAAGGTGGTTAAATATTAAATGTTATTTTTAGTTTAGTATGTTTTAGTATTTTTTTTTAATTTTAGCACATTAAATTTTAGAAACTGTATTTTGATCATTTATGTTTTCAAAAATTTTATTTTAATATTTTATATTTTTAAAAGTTGTATTTTGATCTTTTCTTTTGATTTTTGTTTGCAAACATTAGTGTAATATTAATTTTTAAATGATTAATTTGAAATCATCATTATGATGTTCGATTTGAAGCTTCTTATCACCGTCGCGACCCAACATTTTTATTCTATGCTGATGTTGGATCGCGGTGTGACTATGGGGTGACATGATGATATTGTTTGATAAATAGATGTTACAAATCTAATGTGTGTTGTAGATGATGATTGTAGTGATGAGAAAGTTGTAAATTTGAGTGAACGGTGGTTGCATAATTTATGTTGTAGGGGCTATAGATTTTGCCGAAAGAAAAGGAGGAAAATAAGTAATTGAATGCATTTGAAAAAGATAATTGTAGTTTTTAGTCACCACTATTTTAAATTAATTTTTCAAAATTTAAAATTAACTACATACTAATGTTTGCTAAAGGTTTTAAGTATTTTTCTGTTTTTATTTTCAAATTAAACAGAAAATAAGAGTAAAAATACATTTATTTAAAATTTAGAAAACATTTTCTTTAAAAATATTTTTAAAAGCAAGCCCAAAACTAAAAATAACAAATAAACATTTTTGGTCTTTTCTAAAAAAATGAAAACATGATAACATCTTAGAGTAATTTTTTTTCAATACATATTTTTTAAATCTTGAAAACTTAAAAATAAAAATTATTTTCAAAAAATGAAAACAAAAAATAAATATTCAAATCAAGAGTCACCTAGGCAAATGATCAAAATAAAAATCATTTTCAAAAAAGAATCAAAATAAAATTTTTAAAAATATAAAAGATAAAAATAAAACTTTTAAAACTTAATGTATTAAAATGAAATAATACTAAAACATAATGTATGAAAAGTAATATTTAATTTTAAAAAAATACATTATATATGTAAGGCCGAATCCCACCAATGTATAAGTTTTAAAAACTCAACAAGTGATATTAAATTATTGGGTCAATAGTTAAATTGATAGGTCTTGAAAAATAATTAAGAATTTCCGACAATGAAGATTGTTATGACAGTTATCCAACCACTTAACCAATCGGGTCACACCGGTTCCTACCGATTCGATAGCGTGTTCGATCCCAAGAAAACTCGGCTCAGTTATCCCTCCGATCATATTTTTAAAACTATGCGCACCAAAACGTGAGGTCATGGACGAAATTATGGTTAAAAGATATTAAAATGCTTTGCACACGTTGGTGGTATAACTAGGAATCTTTATTTGAATTTTATTCGCAATAATAAAGAATAAAGTAGATTGAAGATTAATAAAGCATTCCAATCGTTTAGTTAGTAGTGGAGGAAAAAATGCATACGATAAGAATAATAAGCATTGAAAAACATTGAGTCTTCAATTATATGCTGCTTTGAATAAGGCTATAAAATAGAGGTTTATATTGACATGTCTTTACTTGATTATTCTCTTTCATTAACTTAATGATATTTCAAATCAATTAAATTTGTCACTTTGCCAGCTTAAGGAAGAATAGTGTGTGGCTTTATTATGTGATATCACTGATCTGTGAATCGTATTATGATGAATTATCCAAAGTTACCTCTATGATGAGACCCCAGTATAATTCAGAAAGAAACAGAAAAGAACAATAAAGTCAAAAGTATTGTTCACTTGATAGAATCATTTCCGAAATTGAACTTTGTCTCTTATTCAAAACAATGGTATAATGCTTTTCACCCCATACTCACTCCCGCAAACACATTACCAAAATGGATCGTTTAGGATGCCAATTCACGCATAGAAAATTCAAACTTTAATAGTTCGAGCCACCTGCCAAATAATTAGAGAAGAAAAGAGAATATAGCTCACGGCTTGAAACTCACTGACCTATATATATATATATATGATGAGTACTCACCTACATATATGCATGTAAATAATTGTTGTTCAGTATCATTTGGGTAAATTTTTATTCTATTTGTATTATTTGGATAAAAAATTAGCCTATACGTCTCCCGTTTGGACTGCATGGATCATCGTTTTCGCATTAATTAATAACAATTTATTGCGTTTTGATAACGCTGGATATCACTTTCCTTGGATTTGATTCTTCTTCTTCTTTCTTGCTCGATATATATCATCTATCATCTATATATCAGAGTAAGGACACAGGGAACCAACCTAGATGGGGGACTGGGGGAGTACCTAGACCCATATATAGTTTTTGTTAGGGTATTATTGAAAGTGCAGATCATGTTTGTTCTTTGCCTAAAAATTTCACCACCTCACAGTTTTACAATCAAACAAATTTTTTACTTTTTGGGCGCTTCGTTAAGCCCAATAGTTTAATAGGGGGTTTGCAATAATAGGTTCATTAGGGCTATAACTCCCATTGTACCATCTCTTTCTCCTCTTCCATATCTTACTAATTTTCAGACCATTATTTATCTGTCTTTTAGGCAAAGCCACAGTTTTTTTTAAAAGATAATGAAAAGTGCTAACCAATGTTCTTTATAAGAATACGGGTTAAAGAAGTGAAAGTAAAAAAAAATATATTGAGATTTGTAAAAATACGTTTTTTTATGATTTTAAAATTAATGTACTCTTGTATGCACACACACAAATTAAACTAAAAATTGAAAATCCATTTTAAAAAATTCAAAACTTGTATTTGTTATTGTATTTTTTTTGTTTTTGAATCTTGAGTGTCAATTTGATAAGGTTTAATTTCTTCGATTAATAACTAACTGTCACAAATTAATCTACAATTCACCTTACTATAATATTATAGATTAGTACATGGTGTAACTTTCCCAGCTGCAAACTAAAGAAACAACTAAAAAAACTTAGGCAATAAAGAAATACTTTTGATTTTTTTTATAAAAATAATGAAATAGTTATTTACTAGTTCTCTTAGAGTTTAAATAATTGCAAGTTAATCCCTAGCCAAGTTTAGGAAATTACAAAAATATCCCTAATATATAGAAAAAAAAATAGGACGTAAGATAATGTTTTGTGAAATAAATTGAAATCAAGTATAAAATAACAATTTTAGAGAATTGAAGCGAAACAGAACGATCTTAATTTTAGTTGATAAACGATCTCAAGTTAAGATCAAAATTGTCAAATATGAATGGTCATATTTTGAATGTAAAACGTCTCAAATAAATACAAAGAATTTTAATTACTTGGATGTAGTTTATAAAAATGAGAACATATGCCTTTTTCCCTACGTTTTTATTTTTTTGCTAAATATTCACTTTTAATCACTAAACAGAATTATTAGCATTTTTTTTATCCCCTCTTCAATGTCTCTATAAAAAAAGCTAAAATTAAAGGAGTGTACATAATGCATGACCCTCGATTTCTCCTTTCTTTCCTCTTCAACCCCCAAGGATTAATTATACATACTTTTCCATTAGCCTGGCAGTGGAAACACTCCATGGTTCTTAATGCTTTTCTGACAACGTGCTTCTCGTTGGCCTTTATTAACCCACTAAAACGACATACACTATTGTAAGTGTAATAATTATATATATATATATATATATATATATGCAAATAGTTGTAATATTGCTATTATTTCACATATATATGATCATTCATGAAAGGGACCAAACTCTATCTAAGGGGCACAACACATGGAGGAGCAAAACCTTCGGAATGAGCATACAATGCATTCTTCAAACCACCGGAGCGTGGTAGGGATACGCATATACCAACGGGATCGTCGCGAAATCGTGGCCACTATGGGCACACATGTTTCCCTCTCTGAATGTGGCTGGCACAGTACCAATAGCACCACCGCATTACTCTCTGTCAGTATTGTATCAGTAAATAAATTGTCCTTGCGATACATCTTGTCATTTTGTTAAAAAAATTATTAGAGGATATATGTCTTCAGTGTAAACATTATTTAATTATTTGATTAATTTTTCAATTATTAATATTAATTATGTAAATAAAAATATATAATATATCAATTAATGAATATTAGTCGTTATTTGGTCTTATTATATATGTGAGCATGCATGCTTATATATCATGGGTTGGACCAGCGGCGGACCTACACTATGGTGAGAGTGTGTACTTGTATCCTCTTATTTTTTAAAATTCATCAATAATTTTTTTTTTAAATTAAAAATTGTAAAAAAAAATCTTATATTTTTGTATTTTATTTCATATATATTTATATAGTTGAACTCACTGATTTTATTTTTTATAATTTGTCCCCACTGACTTAAGGCCTTGGTTTCGCCACTCAGTTGGGATCATGGAGTTTATGCTATCCTTTAGTGTTTATAAAATTGTTATTTCATTAGATAATTTTAGTGTAACACGACATTTTGTGTGAAAAACTTAGGGTGTGTTTGGTTTGCATTTTCATTTTTTATTTTTATTTTTTGAAAACTATTTTTATTTTCAAAAGATTAGAATTCTGAAAACATGTTTGGTTTAACTTCTTGTTTTCTGTTTTCAAGAAATAAAAACACTGAAAATGCGTTTTCAAAAGGAAATATATTTTTATATTTGCTTAAAATTATATTCTTTATCACCGTGTTTTCATTTTACCTAAAATGAGGTTCATGGTTTCAACTGAAAACGAGATTTTATTGTTTTTAGTTTTTGATTTGTTTGAGAAAATATTTTCCCTGAAAATGAAAACAGAAATCCAACTAAACATATTTCTACCATCATTTTCTATTTTCAATAAAAATAAAAATAAAAAACAATCAAATCAAACATCCTTTTAGTTGCTAGTTAGAAAATAATATTTTCTCATTTGGTGATTCAATTGAGCTAATAGAAGATGAATTTCATCTTTCACTTAAGATACTTTAACTCAATTGTTATTATTTGTCGTGAACATTCTAGAATATCATTTGTCATTAATTTGTCATCATTGTTGAATTGTACTAGTTTATATGATAAAAAAAGAATGAACTTAGCTTTGCAAGCATTACCTATGTCTGGAGGAATTTTAGGTCTCTAGCTACATTGCAAATAAAAATAAGGTTAGAATAGTTTTTTCCTCTAGTTTATTTTTTACTTTTTTTTATCGAATTTAAATTGGTTCTCTAATTTTTTAAATTAGTTTGATTTAATCCTCTAATCTTTTATGAGTTCAACTTGGTCTTTTAATTTTTAAAATCAATTCAACTTGATTTGGCTGTCTAAATTAATTTGAATAGTCATGTCATCTAAATTTGATCTTGGGATCTAGCTGTGTATTTTGTAACTATTTAAATTTATCACTAAGTGATTTTAAGCAATCACAAAGTATAATTCTTAGTACCGTTAATTTAATTTAAATGGTAAGATTAAATTGAATCGATTTTAAAAATTAAAATAACAAATTGAATCCCTAAAAAATATAAAACTAAATCAAATCTAAAAATAAATTAAAGCAACAATAAATTAATTGAACCTAAAAATAAACATGACATGATATGGTCAACCTGCAATTCCCTCAGGGTTAGTTTCATAAAAACTGCAGGTTAGATGCATAAATATTAAATACAAGTGGAGCGCACTACACAGAAGCAAATACGATATAATATACTATATCCCAGCTTAGAAATACCTCCAAGAACGAAAAACTAAATTTGCATGATTTATACTATACCCTGGCTTGTATCTTCTAATTTACTTTTGTTTTCTGATTTCTAACGTTCTTTGTTCCTTTCCTCTTTTTCAACCTTTACTGTGTAATTACATTTTATTAGTCACGTGTCTCTGAGAGGACGATGTAAGAAATATTTAGCCAACATGAGTCTTCTCCAAGAATTTGGTCTTAAGAAATGGGATCTTCCTCCTGCGGCCGTTGAGTTGTTGAGTGCTACCTACGTGACGTGAATATATTTTCAGTGAATTTTCAAATATCATTATAGGGTGATGAAATTTTCCTGGAAATACCTATAGCTAGGCCAGTTATTTCTTAACTTAAAATCCGAGAAAAGAAAAGTAAAAACCAAATTTTAAAAAATGAAACTCACGGATCGACCGTAGTAAATTTGGAATTTGCAAAAGTGCATCTAATCAATTAATGCTCGCGAAAGAACTACTATTAATTTCTCTTTCGAACATGGGAAACACCATCTTAAATTAATTATTACTTGAACTTGAAGTCATGAATCTTGTGCACGACAACCTATTCACGGGAGTATAGGATAAGAATGGAGAAATATAGACAAATTAATCTACAGGATGGATACAAATAGGAGGGAGAACCCGCAAGTATACATATGTTCCTTAAAGAGAAAAGAGAATAAAGAGGTTCATAAATGATAAGAAAAAAGTATAAAGTGGTCATACTTCATATATCATATATATATAAAATAAAATAGAGTTTGTAAGTAAATAGGTCACATTTAAAAAGCTTGCATAACATTACATTTTTTTTTAAAAAAAAAAGTTGCATATAATAAAATTTTATTACTCTGTGTAAAAAATTATCCAACAGTAAATTATATATAGTATAGAACTTTAATTGATTTGAAATTAAAAAATGCATATGAGTGTCATATTATAATTAAGAATGCTCAAACTTAATTAGAGTAGTACCTCTAGTTTTATATATAAAAAAAAAATAAACAGAATATAATATTCTTTTGTTTTAATTATATGAAATAGACTTATTTTCTAATTATTATGAAGTCTGCTCAAGAGACACTCACACATTTTTATATAAGTGGATGTAATTTTTTTAAAATTAAATTTTAGTGATTTTTTTATTTGTAACAATTTTGACATTTTAAAACTCATCATATTCAATAGCGGAAAAAAATTCATTAAATCAGGAATAATATAATTACATATAGTCCTTAGTTAAAATATTTAATTCTCTGAGTATTTTTAAAATAAAATATGTTATTATTAATTAAAATTAACTAATTTGACTATTTTATATGTTAATATTCATATATGGGTTTTGATGAATCTGTTATTTATTTCTTACATAAAGGATGAAAGATAGTATATTTCTCACCAAAAAAAAAAAAAGTGTGACATTGACTCCTAGTAAATTCGGCATCATTGTTTGGATAAGAAAAGGGCATGTAACATTGACTCATGATGCAATTCAATTTATAATTTTGAAAGCTTGATACGAACCTCTTAATATGAGAAAATAGGTATTTATTCATTTATCATTATATGCAAAACAACCAAATTGTAGTTATCCACTTGAATTTCTATAGCATACAACAAAAAGTATCGTACGTCATTATTGAATGGTGCCCCTTACAAGATCCTTTCAACAGGAAAAATTGGGCCAAAGCCAAAGAAATTCGCTCCCCCTTTTCTTTTTCCCGTCTTTCTTTCTCTTTAATGAATACATTCGCTCTCTTTTGTAAAGGCGTTAACTTATGAGGCAAAGAACTTGTGATGAACCTTCTTATGGACCTAAAGTTCTTAAAGGTCACACACAATTAACCCCACAACTTTGCACCAAGCATTATGGAAATAATACAAGCCTTTACCTCATTCCTCCACCACTAGTGTAGCACTTTCTTGTCTTCGTTGTCATAAAACTTTGCCTGCGTTCTTAGCACTTCGCCATGAGGTCTCTTTCTTGCCCTATCAATTCTTCATGTGGAAAAATTCAAGACATTCCCTTATCCTTCTATTTTTATTACCCAAAACCATCAATGACGATTGGTTGCTGTCATTTTCTTTTCGTCTTTACCTAGTATAGAGTTAAAAATGTAGAAGACAAGTCGATTTTTTTGCTACAACGAAACCAACACACGTGGTTAATTAATTTCTTGTCATTTTGATATGACAAAAGTTACAGGATATATATAGCGAAAATTGTATGTATGTACGTAACGACTGAAAAATCAATTAACAGTGTGTATTAGAAATCCACTTACTCCAATAAGTAACAATGAATAGACAATTAACAGCATACACATATAAAACAAATGAACCATTTTTTTAAAAAAAGTAAATTCTAACCCGACGACTTTCTATTATAACTTTATAAAAATGAAGATTGTCACTTTGTTGTTGTTTTTTTAAGAGAAAAGTTTGTCAATTTGTTGACTTTATCTTCTTTAAGAAAGTTTGAAGAAATCATATTGTAGCATTGTCCGGGGGGTCTACATGGAGAGCAATGTGAGCAATTACGGTGATAACTTAGAATTTGGAGTTACTACGAGTCTAAAAAAATTGTATATAATTGGACAATATTTTTTATAAATGAATTAGAATCGTTGTCTCCTTTCATATATCATTTTTCATATCTTATATTAAATATGATGCGTGATTAAAAAGTATCACTCTTTAAGTTGTTAGTTTATTTTATGTATTATTACTACATTTTATAAACTATACGTTAAATGAATTTATAGTTTATTATGGCATCAAAATATAATAAACCTATGATAATGAGCAAATTTAAAGTGTTTATTTTTTTCAACAAGATAGAAATAAAAACTCAAACTCAAACTATAAAAAAAATTACTCGATATGTGATAAATTAAAATTTCAAACTTGGATAATAAAGCTTCCACACTCTCCTCTCCTATCAATTAGAGATTTTCAACATTCTATCTTCTCTTTATAATATGTGTATTTTCTTTTTAAAAGTTTATAATATGTGTATTTTACGCACTTTCTTTACAACTAGGCAGAAAATATATCCCAGTCATCTCAGACTTCCCTCCATTTATCTTTTTGTTACGTATATTTGACTTTCTTAACAACACGTCGATTTCAAATTAAAAATAATCTTATATTATAATTTATTTAATTTAATTACTTATCTTAAATTAAAAATATAGTTAATATGTTCAAGAATATTTGTTTATTATAAATATTAATTTTAATTTATTTATAAAATCAAAATATTTATTTATTATTAATTATAATTATAATCATATAAAATAAATATTCTTTTGATACATTTATTATGGCAGTTTTTTTTTAAAAAACCTTCAGTTTAATTCAGCTTGCACGGAGTGAAATTAGAAGTCACAATTTAGCTCATTCAATTTCATTTTAAATATATTTATTTTATATTTAATATAAATACAGTTCAATATATTCGATGAGTAACTCAGCTGATGAATATTGAATGGATGATGATTGACTACGTAACTCAATATCCTTGGCTCCTTGCCAAATTGATGATTGGGAAAATTGAACGCAATGCTTCATACATAGGATAGATATGTAAAAAAATTGGTTTTTTTAGTGGGTGTTTGGTTTAGTGTTCAAGAATTAATTCTAGGTCTAAAATTAATTTTGAATGTATTTTTAAATATTTTATTTAACATTAAAGAAGAACTCATAATTAATTTTAAATATAAAATTGATTTCAGGTTGAAACAGTTTTAAATATTATCCAAAAATTTATAATAAATTTTATTCTTAACTTGATTTTATAATAAAATATTTAATCATAAATCACGTCATTTTAAAATTAATTTTAACCAAAATTAACTTTTAAAATTAATTTTATCAATATTTATCCGATCAAAAGCTTAATGTCACAATTCACGAGGGAAATGAGCTTAGGTAACGTGCAACAAGATTTCCAAAAATGGCAAACATATTAAATGGAAGAACTTGTGAACTCTTTTCGTTGTTTGGGTGAAGTGAAGGTGTGAACAATTGCAGCTTGCTTGAGCGTATTACAGTTCCGGAACATCTTCATTTGACAATGAAATTGCACAAATATTTCTGCCCCCCATAATTAATCAAATGTAAGGAAAATTAATTTGTGGATGCTATTGACGTAATCGTGAGTTCTAGTTCTTCATTGATTGCGACAGGACTCAAATCAAACATATCAATTCTACTGTTGTAATTATGGTTTTTAAAACAGGATCGGAGTGATCAGTTTGATCGAAATCAATCTAACGATATTAATCTTAAAAAAATAATAAGTCCATAATTGGTTAATTGAATGTTAATAACTAATATCTCATAATACTTAGATTCATTTAAGAACTAATATCTCTTAATGCATATTTCTCTTAATGAGGATTCAAATTATAATAATTCGGTGTATATTATGAAAGGATAATTCTTTGTGCTAAATTATTGCATATAACTTATAACTACTTTATAACTTACAATTCTTTTTTATTTATTTCTTCTTTAATTTACTTGAAATTCCTTTTTACTTTTTTTTTATTATTTTAGAAATCCTTTTTACCGATAGTCTTATAGAAAAATCATCAAATCTTCATCATTTTTTTAATATAAATTTTAAATAGTATTGATATCCTAATAATTTTTAAAATGATATACTTTTATAAATAAATTTAAGACTAAAATAGAATTTCGGTACCTTATTTATATTCTAAGTTTCAATTTATTATCTTATGTTTTAAATTTTTACTTTGATCTCTTATAGTATTTTCTATTAGAACAAATGTTATTTTGTTGGTTTTTTTACTAACAGTATCAAATTTAACTAACGTGTAATTTCTCATAATTTGTTAAGTGTCACCAAATTAATCAAATTAGTATGATAATTAAGTTAATGAAAAGATCATTGTGATCAAATAGGGAAACTTAAAAAAATTAAAGTAAAACTTTTTAAACTTTAGATACCAAACTAAAACCTAAGATATATTAAAAAAACAAAAAAAATATTTTAATCTAAATTCAAAATATTGAAAGTAATCCACACACATATTCAGAACTCCTTTGGTTTGTAGGACTTAAATAATAACAAAGACTATAAATGTCAATAAATGGCCTCAATAGTAACAAAGACTATAAATATCATAAATGTTAATGATGTCTCAATAACTTGTGTCAAGGATAAGAAGGACTGTGCAACAATAAGATTTGACATCCAAGGTGGGTTTTGAGATTTCACAAGTAATGGGCGAAATAATAAATTTGGACTTTTTTTATATTTAAGTATTTGTTTTGTGATCTTAATCATGACATATCTATCGCAATGAAGGTTAAGACAATTTGAATATATATATAAAATGAAAAATAGACCCATCTTTTCATAAAAAATGATATGTTTTTGTTACATTAAACAAATAACATGTTTAATATTCCCAAAAAATATCACAATCTTTTATTATTCAATTTATTCTAAAAAAATTACATAACATAAATATCTATTTGTAAATTAAGTATGACAATGAGACCAATTGAAGATAGGTTTAACTATCCATGTTTTTATCCCTACAAAAGGCTGGATAGGTTCAAGTTTAAAATGTACAGATTAATATCTTATAAACCAAACTCATCCTAATTAAGTTTCATCAAATTTAGATAAACTTGTGAGGGACCCATCACATTTTTTTATAATTTTAATTTACTTATATATTTTAAAAATATTAATTTTATAATGATAATTTTATTTTATTTTTTTCTCTTAAAAATATATTTTTGTTGCTACCATCCCTTATTGACAAAATAGCATTTAATATTAAATTTTACATATATTTTTGTTGTTTATTAATATATTAACATTTAGTTTCATTTGCTTTCTAATTTGAGTTTTTGGTTATGTTTCTTATTTTATTAAAAAATATTTTTTTTAAAAGAATATTTTACATCTATTATCATATATCTAATACATGTTTATGTCAATGTGAGTTGAAAAGTCATTCAATATGGACTTATGAAGGTAATACATTATAAAAACTGACAACCAGTATGATATATGTCACATCTTAATTTGAACAAAAAGAAAGATATAAAATAAAATAATAACTTCAATTTAGTTATTAAAATAATATCAAATAATATTAAAAAACTCATTATACAACCATTTATTTTTTAATTTTTAAGGCCCTTTTTAGTCATGGACCTTGTGTGGTTACACCTCCAAATAGGACCTAAAATCGACACTAGATCCAATTTGATGTAAATGGTGTTCCTCAACATATTCATGGATATCTCATGAGATAAATCTTAGAGTTGGCAACCCATGGCACTTTTCCCATCCTGGGTGAGAAGATAATATAATGGAGAATGCATAATGCACATGATATGAATTTGTCAATCTCCAATAGTTTTAAAAATCCTTTGCAATGAATGAAAAAGACTTAATGATAGGAGCAAGAGCTAATCAAAGCAAAAAGGTTTTTCAAAGATAAATCATAGAAGATAAATTCAACAAACTTAAAAGAGTACAATAAGTCCAACACTTTTATGATCAAGATGTAGCTATGAGTTGGAGTTTATTTGAATGGATTACTAAGGTAGTGTTTGATTTATGTGTTTTTTGTTTTCATTTTTAAAGAAAATAGAAAATAAGAGTGGAAATATGTTTGCTTAGATATATTTTCAAAAAACATATCCAAAACTGAAAATAACAAATCAACATTTTCAACCTTTTCTAATGAAGTGAAAATGCGGTAGCATCTTAAAGTATTTTCTTCTCGATACATGTTTTCTAAATCTTAAAAATTTGAAAATGAAAATTATTTTTAAAAAATAAAAACAAAAAATAAACATTCAAACTAAGCGCCACCTTAGTTTTTTGGACTAAAGAATCAATTGAGTCTTATTTTTCTAATTTTATATGAATTTTCATATTTGATTTTGAGGTAATAAGTTTAGACAACTTTTAATATGTTTTTGGTCATTTTTATGAATTTTAGACTTCCTAATCAATTATGAAGGTTAGTGAGAAGTAAAAGCTTAGTGAAAATTCATTTCCTAATGGGAAGTAAAGACTTAGTGGACTCTTAGTGGAAATCAATTTCTAGTAAGAATTAATTATATAGTGGAAATGTGAAATTTCTAGAGAGAAACTTAACCTATAAATAGAGATTATTTTATAACTTTGAAACAAATTGAGTTTGAATAAAATCTGAATTTTTTCCTTTTATGAGAACTTCCTTTAATTAATTTTGATCTTATCAACAAAATTTATGAAGATCAAACATATGACTTGTCATTCATTTTTTTTTTTCTCTTTATGTGGTGCCAATATCCTTCCTTAAAAAAAACTAAAATTAATTCCAAAATCCAAAGTCTTAAAGGCCATCTATGTTGTTTCCATGTTTGTGTCACCAAAGCCCTATTATTGCAGGTCATCCAAATTTACAAGTTGGGGTTGAGTTAGCTAATGGGATGAGGATTGTCTCCACTTATATAAATAGAGATAATTTTCACCTTATGAACTAATTTTTAGAATTAAGTTAGACTTAAACTCACATTTTAAGAACATAAACTATAAATTAATCAAAAAAACTTATAAAAACCAAAACTGAGAAAACACAAACTTATAAAAAAAAAAAAAAAACTTACAAGAAAAATCAAAATTGTAATAACAATTTTTGTGGATAATATTAAAATTGTCTTGCATATATATTGATGGATAAAAAATTAAATTAAAGGAAGATGGTATTAGATCCGTCTTGCACTTTTTATTCCATATTTTTTTAATTTTTTTTAGAATTGTCTGGCATATATTTTAGTATATATATTCATCAAAATCTATGTGAGATAATTCTAATAAAAATTAAAAAAAAATGTGAGTAAATTAATTAAAGTATTCATGATTTTTTTATGTTCTTTTTTGGAATTGAACTCAGTTCATTATGGATAAATTTTAAGATAATTATCGTACAAAATATGTATTTTTTAAAATACATAATGTGATTTTTTTTTATATTTTTCAAATATCACATAATGATCCACAACGTTAACGTACCTATGATTATTAATTTGTTTATCATCTTTGTTGTATAAATAACTAATTATTTATTTTTGTTATTTTTAGCCTGTTTTTGTTAATTCCTTTTATTCTTTATTTTGCTATTCAAGTGGTTTTTCATTTAACTTTGGCACAATCAATTTTTAAGGTAGTTGTCTTTAACGAATATTGTAGAGTACCAATACCCTTCTATATACATAAATACATTATCAACTTCCAAATAAAAATTTTGGTTTCCTAATAAATAAACGAAGACTATTTTAATTTTTAAAATTTATGATTTTTTTATGAATATTTAATTTTATCATTAAATTTTTTATTCCTTTCAAATATACTTTTTTATTTTAATTTGACTAATAACTAGTCCAGAAAAAATCTTTCTCTAGCGTTTGAAGTCTAGATTATAAATAAACAAAAATGCCTAAATGCAAAATGATTTTATGTAAAAAGTTATATTTAGAATAGAAACATATTCGTACATATAAGGTTAGATCTAAATTGCAGTAAAAAAAAAAAAAAAGAGTTAGATCTAAATTATTTCCGAATTTCCTTTTTAGTAATTAGCACGGAGAGTTATAGGCTTATAGCAGATAGTAGCTATGGCAGTCCTCCACGGGATATGATCAAGCTGTTAGCAGGAGATGATAGTCTCTTGAGGCTGTAGTTGACTAGTTAATGTATTTACAGAATAAGAAAGGTAAAGAATTACATTCTAATAGGATTATAAATTATTATATACAATAAATTTATGAATTTTTTTATAATATTTATAAAATTATAATAGTTACATAGTTTGTGAGTTTAAATTGAATTCAAATTTGTGTTGAAAAATGTTAAGTTTAAATTTGAGTTGAAAAAAATTATATCAAATTTGAGTCAATCTTACTTAAGTTGGACGAGATGCAAATAATTTTGAACAAAAGATATATATACTTTTTTTCTTTCGTGTCAAAATAAAAATAAGTGTATTTGACAAAAAAAATATTTTAAAATAAATGACACATCTAACTTTTTAATATAATATTATTTGTTTATAAAAAACAATATTAATGAGTGTTTATAAAAACAAATATTATTTTATATCATAATAGTTGTGGTAGGAAGAAAAAATTATTATTTAGATTAATTTTATGAAATAAAATATTATTTTTTAAATTTCTAGTGGGTGGATCCGCCAATTGGTGGGTTAAAGTAGATTGACTAATATGCACCAAATTGATTCCAAGAGTCACTTTTACAAATTTTTTTTGGAATTGGATCTATTTTGAAAGTAATTATTAAGGGGTTTATTTTTCAAAGTTTTTCGTCATTAATATAAACGAAATATCAGGTGACAGGGACAACATGACATTCATCACGTCACGGAAGGGGTGAGTTTGGCTAGGGATGAGAGTCGCGGTTGACGTGGCGCGCATGTAATGACCAAACAAGAAAAAATATATATTAAAATTAAAAAGGATTTTAAAAAGGAAAGAAAAAATATATACTAAAATTAAAATATTAACATAATAAATGGGAATTAATTTTTCTGAACATAAATGAAAAGAAAAAATATTAACTCTCATTTATTATGTAATTATTTAAAATTAATTTGATTTTCTTATAGATTTGCTTATCCATCTTTATTATTATGTAATTAAAAAGGAAAGAAAATATTCTTATGGATTTACTCAAGATATTTCGAGTTAATTCTACATAATAAATGAAAGTTAATATTTTTTCTTTCCATTTATTATGTTAATATTTTAATTTTAGTATATATTTTTTCTTTTCTTTTTAAAATCCTTTTAATTTTAATATATTTTTTTTTCTGTTTAGTCACTGCATGTGTGCCACATTGTTGTTGCTGTGACGTGATGGGTGCCTCTTTCGCCAACCCCAATGGTGAAATGTCATGCCTGTTTCGCCAATTGACGAAATATCATGTTATTTTTGATACGTGATGTTTCACTTACAGTAATGATACAAAACTTTAAAAAAATAGACTCAATTTCAAATTTTTTTTGTAAAAGTGACCCCTAGAATCAATTTGCCCTTATATGCTTTATCACCTCTAATTCTATAATTATATAAGATATAAGTAAAAAAAATAATTAATATCACATTAAAATAATAATTTTTTACCCTTAATTATAAGAGATATACTAATAAAAAATGAGTTAATGATGATAATGTTAATTTTATAATATTATTATTCTTTTTAATATATTTATTAATTTTTTTATTTTTGTAAAACAATTTAACTACGACAATTATAAAGGTACAAAGTATTAAATAAATGCTTATAGAAATGATTAATAGGCGCTATATAAATAGCAGTCAATAAATCAACGAATATTTATTATATTAAAATAAAAATATATAACTTTTATCGAAGCATTAATTACTATTATTAATAAATGAATGAATAAATTTATTATTCAGTGTACTAAAAATAAAAGTATTTAATACTACATCGAAAGAAAAAAAAAACACCATTCAATGAAATTGATTGTTGACGCTTTATCGTGTAGCGAGTGAAGTGCGGGCGGGTACTGACTAACGTCGAAACCGAGGTTTCCTCTATAAATTCGGCACCTCCTTACTCCTAACTCATTTTCATACTCGTCTCTCATTTTCTCACCCTGTTTTTTTCTAACAACGACCATTGTTATTTCTACATGGAAGGAGGAGTACCTGATGCCGATGTCTCTGCCTTCAGTGAATGCCTCTCTCTCTCATGGAAGAATCCCTATGTCCTTCGCCTCGCTTTTTCTGCAGGAATCGGTGGCCTTCTTTTTGGCTATGACACCGGTAAATCAAATCAAACCTTTCAATTCTTTCTTCTTCTTCTTCATTTTTTTTATCTATCGGATTAGGTTTAACAAAAGAGACTATTTGTCAGCATCCCACGACTACTCATGTTTAAATCTCAAACAGAATAGGTCTCAGTATTTTAATATTCAACCGTGTTTCAAACAAAATTGACTTTTGTCACCAAAAGACAATACTTTTGAAAAAACGCAATATTTTTTTCATTCCTATGTTTTGCTCTTATTTGTGTGTGCATTTGGCGATTGATCGGTGGGTGTGTATTTTTGCAGGGGTGATATCTGGAGCTCTTTTGTATATAAGGGATGAATTCACCGCGGTAGATAGGCAGACTTGGCTTCAGGTAAATTAATGCATGCTTTTCACCCCTAAATCCCAAGAGTCAAAAAAACAAAATAATGAAACCTTCTCGTCCTTCATACAATTAAATTAATAATTACATCCCCACTCTTTCTTCGATGAAATTTTATCTCCTCATACATTGTTTTCAGTTACAACTTCACAGGTTGCACGCAAAAACAAAACGCATGGTTTTGTGCATTCATACTACTTTGTCAAACGACCTTTATCCATGTTTCGCAAAATTTGCATGCTTTTCGTTGATATTGTCATTCGTATAGCTAACTTTTAAACCCGATTATATAAATTTATCTCTTTTTTTACTATCTCTTATCTTAATTTCTTATGAATCATTGTAAGGATTTGAGGTATTTACACCATTACTCTTTACGAAAAAGTTCAATTTTTTTATTTACCCTTTTTCTGATTTCAGTCATGAATTTTGTTTGATCGTCTATTTGGCGAATATTGGATTAGTTTGTCTTCTTCTTCATTTTTGTTCGGTCGTCACTATAAATGCGTTACTGAAACTTTTAGTTGGTAATTAATTATGGCATGTGACCCTCTCACTTTTTTTATTTTGAGATTCTGTTTTATTTAATAATTATTTTGACTTAATATATCTCAAGATCCGGTTTGATCTGTTTTACTTTATATATTTTTATTTGTTTCTACGTTTTTACACATGTCTTTTTGTTTGTTTGTTATTCTCTTCTTTTTCGGATTTGAAAACAGCCCACAAATTGACAAATGTTTTTATTTATTTATTTTGCCAAACCATGACATATTCTCAAACTGCATCATCATCCATCTATTCATAAAAAAAGCAAAGGCAGCAACTTAACATATAAAATAGATGGGACCCAGTGATCACTGAAAGTAAACAAGAAACATTAATGTTAAAACCCAAAGGTGTTGATGCATTAGCCTTAACTGGAAGTATCACTTTAGTTAAAAATGGACTAATTAGGTGGGAGGAATATTACACGATTATAAAAAAAAGTAAATTAATGTTAAGTATTTGCAATTTTATTTTGGAAAGAATAATTGTCCAATTAATGATTTAGATCTCCTGTATTTTCATATAAAGAAATTATTTATTGTTATATTTGACAAAAAGCCTTTTTTTTTTCTTTTGTCAATTTGATTTGAATTTGTACTGGGCTTATATATAGATATGCATGAAATTTAAGGTAATTATATATAGACTCAATTTTTTTTAAAAAAGTGATATTTTGTGGTTGATTTACGATATAATTTTTTTTATAGTGACAATGTTTTACCTTATTTTACAAAAAGAGATTTTCTTCAAAAAAAAACTTTTATTTTCAGTACACTACAGTGTAATGAATTAAATTTTATTCCTTAAACTATACGTTAAGTGCACACGTCACTTAAATCCTAAAATTATGAAAAGGTTAAATAAAAGAAGAAAAAAATACCAGAGAAATAAGAGAGAAGGAAAAATTCTCTTTAATAGGGAAAAAGCCTTAGCACTTTTTCTTTTCTCACTTTAGGAGAAACAGGGTTGAGAAGAATAATTTTTTACGTCTTTCTTAGAATTCCTTTGCCATCATTTTCAATTCATCATTATTAAAAATGGCATAATTTTTTCACTCAAGAGAATCTCTCTTTTTTCCACAGATTTTTCTCTTATATCAATATTCAAAATGCAATTTTTTCACCACTTTCTTTTACGAAGATTATTTTTTATTTCAATCTAAACAATTTATATAAGGATTTGGTTCTTCTAAAATGTGCTATAATGCTTAATTAACTGGTAATATTTTGATAAACGATAAGTCAGATAAACTCCTAAGGTGGTTAAAATTAGATTTTAGTCAATGGTTCCTACAATTAATTATCATGGGTATAATACAGAACATTTTTCCCTCGATGTTCTGGGTTTGAAGCACAAGTTCCTCAAATTATCATGTGTTAACGAACTACTTGTAGAAATTTGTGAAACCGTGCAGGGTTTTCTTTCGATGTTGATTTGAATTATAAGCATTTATGCACATATTGTGCAAGTCAAATTGTTATGGCTTGATTTTGACACACCTTGTGTTCAAATCAAAGATCTTTTATTTAATAAAATATGTACTATGTTGTGCCTTTAAAAAATTTCAGGAAGCTATAGTGAGTACAGCAATTGCAGGAGCAATAGTAGGTGCTGCAGTGGGTGGATGGATGAACGATCGATTTGGAAGAAGAACATCAATCCTTTTAGCTGATATCCTCTTTTTAATTGGGTCAGTTATAATGGCTGCTGCACCTAGCCCTGGTGTTCTCGTCCTGGGTCGAGTTTTTGTTGGCCTTGGTGTTGGAATGGCTTCAATGGCATCTCCTTTGTACATTTCTGAGGCTTCCCCCACCAAAGTTCGAGGAGCCCTTGTAGCTCTCAACAGTTTCCTCATCACCGGTGGACAATTTCTCTCCTACCTCATCAACTTGGCTTTCACTAAGGTCATCCCAATCTTCTCTTTTACTTTGTGTCCATAACAGATACTATATTCCAAATGGAATTGGCATGGCTTATTAAGTATGTGTCTTTAGGTTCCATGTATTGACGGATCTAACATCTGAGAGTAAATTATTTTAAAAAAACAAATTTAATACATAAAAATGAGAAAATGATTTAAACACATAAAAATAAGAGATGTTAAATATAAAATTTTAAAATAAATACATACAATTTTATTAAAACTAGAGAACAACAGCGAAAAAAATAGTAAAGAGAAATAAAGAAAGTGTTTGAGAGAGAAAAAAAATGAACCTCATTACACCCGTAATTGACACTTGGCAAAACAAATTGATGGCTGAATAGTTTTAATATATTGATAAGGGGTGTATTTGTTTATTTTCAATGATAATAAGTTAAGGGATTCAAATACATGTATAAAATATAAAATTTTAAGAAAAAGAGGAGGATGCATTTATCCACACTCTAACAAGCATAGGTCCGCCACTGTATATATCTCAAGAGATTAGTATCTGGTAATCGGCTAGGATGTCCTAGGCAAAATAAAAAATGGAATTTGCATTACAAATTTGCAATCCATGCTTGTGTGTTGTTGAATTTCTTTTAAAAAAAGGCATTGTTTTCTTGTGATATGGTCATAGAATTTTGTTAATTTTTAATTTATTCAGGCGCCGGGTACATGGAGGTGGATGCTTGGAGTGGCTGCGGCACCTGCTATAATACAAGTGGTGTTAATGTTTACGCTCCCAGAATCACCACGTTGGCTGTTCCGAAAGGTGAGTTAATTCATAATACATCTTACATTTTTTGTTATCTTTGTAAGAATTAGATCTTTTTGTGTTTATAAAATCTGTCTCCCTTTATGTAACAGGGAAAGGAGGAGGAAGCAAAAGCAATATTGAGGAAAATTTATCCACCCAATGATGTTGAAGAAGAAATCCAAGCTTTGCATGATTCAGTTGCTACGGAACTGGAGCAGGCAGGATCCTCAGAAAAAATCAGCATAATCAAACTGTTGAAAACCAAGGCAGTGAGGAGAGGTTTGGTGGCAGGAATGGGCCTTCAAATCTTCCAGCAATTCACGGGCATCAACACTGTCATGTACTACAGTCCCACAATTGTTCAGTTAGCTGGTGTTGCATCCAACCAGACGGCAATGCTCCTCTCCCTGATCACTTCTGGGCTTAACGCGTTCGGTTCGATCTTGAGCATATACTTCATTGACAAGACTGGGAGAAAGAAACTTGCTTTGCTTAGTTTGTGTGGCTGTGTTGTAGCCTTGGCCCTTTTAACATTCACTTTCCGCCAAACCGAAACTCATTCTCCAATGATTAGTGCGGTTGAGACCGCTCATTTCAACAACACCTGCCCTGGTTTCAGCCAAGCTGTGAATGCTAATGAATGGGATTGCATGAAGTGTCTAAAGGCAGAATGTGGCTTTTGTGCATCCGACGTCTCTAGCAAGGTAAGTCAAATATAATGTTTCGATACTAAGAGTGTCTAGCTCAGTTGGTTGAACAATGTGTGAATTATTATAAACCTCCTGATACCTATTTTTGATTTTTACAGATAAAAAAATGAATTTCTCCGTATACAGTAGTAATTATTGAATTCATTGATATGCTTGTTCTTACGTTAGTGTCTATTACATGTGCATGCAGCGCTTACCTGGCGCATGTTTGATTTCTAATGATGCTACAAAGGGTATGTGTCAAAAAGAACATAGAGCATGGTACACACAAGGATGTCCTAGCAAAATTGGGTGGCTTGCAATAGTGGGACTTGCACTGTACATCATATTCTTCTCACCAGGGATGGGAACTGTTCCATGGGTTGTCAATTCTGAAATCTATCCTCTGAGGTACCGTGGAGTATGTGGAGGAATTGCTTCTACAACATGTTGGGTTTCAAACCTCATTGTTTCGCAGTCCTTCTTGACTTTGACCGTGGCTATTGGGACAGCATGGACATTCATGTTATTTGGGTTTGTTGCTCTCGTTGGCATCTTATTCGTTCTCATCTTCGTGCCAGAAACTAAGGGAGTTCCAATTGAAGAAGTTGAGCAGATGCTGGAGGAAAGAGGTCTGCACTTCAAGTTTTGGGAGAAGAGGAGTCCTACCCAGAAGGCTTGATTAAGTTTGATTAGATCTTTGTCGAAAGAGTAATATTTCGCACCACTTGACTCTTACCCGTGATGTGAGATAATTATGGTTTCTTCTAAGGTTAAGTAGTGAAGAGGAATATGTTTAGATGTTTTCTAGCTTTTGTTTGTAGTTTTTTTTTTCTCTCTTAAGATTTGCTGTTTTATTGCAGTTAGTGTTTGGCTACTGGTTAGTATGTTTTTATGAAATCCTAAAGGATGAACAATGAGTAATATATAATGATGATAAATTGTATGTAATGAGTGTTCAGTCATCAGCATTATATTATGTGTTTTATTTCATAATGCAAAACTAACTGTTGCGTTCAATTGAGGTATTAACAAATTGCCATTTTCCAGATATCAGTGAAAGTTCTAAATTTTGACATTTTGAGAATTAATAGATAAAATAGAAATAGTTTTCGCTCTTAATTTTTCTAAAGAAACTCACAAAACACCTTCAATGAGTGACTTTTCTCCCCATCACAGTTTATCACAGTTGGGCTTGAAATTGAGATCTTATCTGAAGAATTTGAATTTGATACTACTAACGCAATATTGATGCCCTTCAAATATGAACAAGTGAGTAAATAAAATTGAATTTTTCTAAAATTTTGAAAACAAGAAAAGATGTTGAGAAATCGGGTTGGCTATGTAACACTAACACCCAACCTAATTAACTAATCTAGCTTCAACACTAATATGTACAAACTTTAAAATAAATTTCCCCCATTATAGCTTCACAAAACATTCCATTATTAGAGTGGAGCAATTCTTACTTGGTCACAATGTGTTTGTCTTTTCTTCTTCTCCTAAACTCACTCTGATTCGCTGCCCCTACTCACTTTCCAAGGACTTCTTACACGAGTTGGTGGAGTCCATTTTCCATATATGGCTCTGTGCATTGAAGCAGTAACAACTATAAACGACCCCGCTTTGATCAAGTATGGAGGGATGAGTCCCTGAAGCTGATTGCTCTGCTTTCAAAGAGTGTCTTTCTCTTTCAAAGAACAACCCTTATGTCTTCGCCTTGCTTTTTCTGCTGGAATTGGAGGCCTTCTCTTTGGCTATGACACTAGTAATACTATAAAGTATATCATCATATCATAATGGTTTATGTCTCTTCGCTTATTATTTTTACTTTTCTAACTTACTGAGACTAAGACACCCATTTCACTACTTATGTGTCTGTTTTGAAAGTCTTTGACCTTTTATGGGAATGTATAGGTGTGATATCTGGGGCACATTTGTATATCAGAGAAGATTTCAAAGATGTGGACAGATAGACTTGGCCTCAGGTAATGCTTGTGGCTACAACTCCTAATGAAGTTTGGTTTTTGATAATCAATTCTCAAGAGTCCCAGCAATTCCCATTTGACCTTCATCTTTGTGTTTATTTAATTATTTGGTAGGCACAAGCCAAAGAAGTTGGATTAGAAACCCAGTAGTTAAGTTTTCCCATTTTAAAATTGCATATATTAATTCAAGCATATTAGTTAGTTGCAACTTTGTTAAATAGGATAAACTACACCACCTTTTGAGGTTAATATGAGTTTGTGACTCTAAAATTTTTTACACTGTTAGAAATCAATGCATATATGATAATGTGTGATTATAATGTGACAGTAAAAAACCTTTACATTCTAAGAGAGACGTTTGGAGAGGCTCCAAGACTTGAGGATGTGCTGAAATTTGTTCAAATACATGTATAACTTGATATTGTTAATAATTATAAAATGGTAATAAACAGTAGAGCTTGATTGTGACTAAACAGAAAGCCATAGTGAGTAGGGCACTTGTTGGTGTCATCATAGGAGCTTCTGTTGGTGGATGGATGAATGACCGTTTTGGAAGAAAAATAACAATCCTTTATGCAGATGCACTCTTCTTTGCTGGTTCTGTCATCATGGCTGTAGCTCCTAACTCGGCCGTTCTCGTCTTTGGTCGAGTTTTCTTAGGCCTTGGTGTTGGAATGGCATCAATGACATCCCCCCTTTACATTTCAGAGGCTTCTCTAACTAGAGTTCGAGGAGCCCCTGTAAGTCTGAATAGTTTCCTCATCACTGGGGGACAATTCCTTTCCTACATTGACAACTTGGGCTTCACCAGGGTAAGAACCTATGCTATACTTGTTCAACAGCTTTTCTTCTTACTATTTTGATGTACATTCACATAAAAAATGCCTTAGGACAATGTTTAAACTTTATACTTTATACTTCACATGTTACTTCATGTTATTTACATTAGACAGATGCTAATCAGTGCTCTTAAAATAATGATTAAAGAACTCAAAGTAAAAATATTTTTATTGAGACCCATAAAATTATATTGTTTATGATCTTTTTTGTGTTTTCTTATGATTCTCTCACTAAATATTTTTTCTTTTAATTCCTTAACCAATATGCTAATAATTAGGCGAAAGGAATTTGTTAGCAAAACCATTTACATTATCTAATTTATTAATCAAATCCAGGATTTTATTCGTGAGATAATTGATGATATGATAACAGAATTTGTGGTATCATTTTCGTTTTTTAGGGGAAAGGAACATGGAGGTGGATATTATGAATAGCAGCAATACCTGCCTGCTGCACTACAACTTTTGCTATTTCTTCCAGAATCACCCCGTTGGCTATTCCGAAAGGTCAGTGATTTAAACAAAACTTAAATACAGTATAAAAAGTACTATGCAACTGCTATTAGTACTATTATCCAATCAAAATTGGTACTTCATTTCAGTAATTGCTGTCAATTTTAGCCACCAAAATAAAAGCAATTTGAAGTGTGAATTTTGATTGGAGAACAAAAAACCAATAGAACGCATGATATATATTCTAAGATACACACTATTAGTGGTATTTCTTTTTCTTTTTAATTATTTCAACGTGTAACAGGGAAAGTAAGAAGAAGGTATACAAATTGAGGAAGATTTACCCAGAAGGGGAAGTTGAGGCTGAGATTCAAAATTTGAGGGAATCAACTGAAATGGAAATTACGAAAGTAGAAGCTGGTGAAGGTTGGGTGAGCCTTGTAAAAATGCTTAAAATCACATGTGAGGAGAGGTTTATATGCTGGGATGGGCATAGTCTTTTCCCAACAGTTTGTGGGTATCAACACAGTCATGTACTACAGCCCCACACTATAGTTCAGTTAGCTGGTTTTGCCTCTAATCAGGTAGCAATGCTTCTGTCACTCATCCCTTGTTCTTCTTACTGTCGTTTTCCCCCAGACCAAGATTTCCTCCCCATTGATTGACCCAACTGAAACAACTCCCTTCAATGGCACTTGCTCTGGTTACACTGCAGCTACCAACCGTGATCAATGGGATTGCAAGACTTGCCTTAAAGGTTCTAAAAAATGTGGCTTCTGTGCTGCCTCAGATAAGGTGAATAAAAGAATGTTGATCATTATTAAACATTTCAATAATCATGTAACATTATTAATCACTTTTAAAACATATTTAAGCATTAGTGCCACAAGTGCATATTTATAAGCCGTGGGAATCGAAGACAATATCAAGGGGATTTATAGCAACTCAAGCACCTTATTTAACCAATTAATGTAGATCGCTTTGACGTTTATTTACTCTTAATCCAGAATAAAAAAAAATTACTCTTAATCACTTGTGAGGTAAAATTGACCAATAGTAAACATTTCAATAACCTCACAACACTGTTAGTATCACTAAACAACCACATTTATTTGACTGTGAAGTAAAATTAACCACACTTACTGAGAGGTGGAGAATTCACAGCTATACAAATTTCATTACTTGATAAAAAAAATTGGTTTTTCATATCATTTTTTAAATATTAGAAGATGTTAATGATATTGATTCATGTTGGTTCTTACTCTGGTATCAACTGTTCTACAGCTAAAACCTGGTGCATGTTGGGACTATGACAACAACTCGGAGAATCATTGTACTTCACAACACAGGGATTGGTACTCCAAAGGATGTCCTAGCAAAACTGGATTTGTTGCAATAATAGGCCTAGCACTCTACATCTTGTTCTTCTCACCTGGAATAGGAACTGTTTCATATGTTATCAACTATGAGATATACCCTTTGAGGTTTAGAGGAGTATGTGGAGGAATGGCATCCACAGCAGTTTGGGTGTCTAACCTTATATTGTTTGCCAGTCCTTCTTATCCGTAACTGAAGCTATTGAGATGGAATACACATTCATGGTTTTTGGAATAATTAGTTTAATAGCCATTATCTTTGTCCTTGTTTTCGTGCCAGAAACCAAGGGAGTTCCAATGGAGGATATAGAGAGGATTCTGGAAGAAAGATCTCTCCACTTTAAGTTTTGGCAGAATTAGCTGGTTTTTTTTCCATATATAGTCCTCTTCTTTATTATTAATTTTCGTCTTCCATCACATGAATGTTACACCATTTTGTAATATAATCCATTAATTTATGCGGATATAAATATAAATGGGGTGTGAACTAAGAGAATATGAAATATTCATTTCTCTTTTCGCGTAGGAGCATTGTTTGAAGTTCAACAATGACAGTGTTCATGAGAGAATAATATTTGTTAGTTTATATTATTTCTGGTCAATAAGAAATAAGTTATAATGTAAAAATAATGTTTTTTTTTAATTTAACTTGTTTCTTATAAACAGGAGATAATATTTTACATGTAGAAATTTATTTATTTGTAATACATTCTTTGCATTTTTTGTTTAAGGAAAAAGTTATATAGGAATGGTGTAGATAAAAACGGTTTCATTATTATTTTGGTACTCTTCTTATTTTTTCAAAATTAAAAGGGAAAGGAATAATATTCTAGTAGTCAAGACGTTGTTGATGTGCAAAGACTAATCAATGAGACATTGGAATTTAATTGAACAATAGCTATTTATAATTGTCTCTCACAATTTTCTCGTGACTTGATTTTTTATTTTATTTTCTGAATTCTTTTATATTAATAAAATAATATAGAAATATCACCCATAAAAGAAAAAACTATAAAAGAAGTTGAATCACACTAGGCTAACATAACCTATTGCATGCTCTTGAAAATCAAGCATGGTAGGTTTTTGCTAAAAGTCCAATCCAAAATAATTGTTCCAGTTTAGCATGCTTGGAAGCCAAACATGCCAAGTTCTGCTACTAAGATTCAAACTTGATTAGGAATCAAGGGTGTTTTTGTATGTAGTATTGTTACAACCATGTCCTTTCAATCTAAACAAGTTTGTTTTTTTTTTTTTGTTTTAATCATCCGATTAAAAAGGAAAAAATGACCTTGATTGATTCGGAGATAAATAAAGTGTGGACAAGAATTGTTTCCATAAAGAATTAAACTCAAATATTATCGAAACAATTTAATCTTAATTTTAGTATATTAATCACTTATGCTCGATCACTTAGTTAAACTAGTGAATTTGAAGAAATGAAACACATGTCATGTAGATATAATTGTTGGGACTTAGTCTTATATAGGGTTAGGTATATGGGTCACCCTAACCCGTTTAAAGCATATGTTGCTCACAAATCAAATAAACTCAATCTACAACTTAAATGAATTTAAATTTTTTGTTTGTGTTCGTCTTGTAGTCTCAGCTACATAGGTCGGCCCACATATCTTAGTTAAAATTGTGAGAACTAATACCATAGATAGTTAAAATTGTAGTGATTAAAAGTAACATTACATTGATGAGAGATCAAGAACTAGTAATAAGCATAATGCAACTAAAATTAAAAGAAACTTTTTTAACAATAAATTTCACATTTCAATGTTACTTTAAAAAATTTACACTTAAAGTGAATTTAAGTGAGTTTCTTAATCTCATTCAAGAGTGGTATGTTCTTAAATTCCTTGTCAATATGTCAAACTTACTACTTATTTTTTATATTTGCTTCCTCAAATATAAGCTGAACAATTAGATAAAAACATAATCTACAAATCAAAGACGGTTAAACATAAGATTAATTTAAAAGTTACCTGAAAAGAAATGAATGCTCTTTTTACTAAAAAAAAATGTGATAATCTAAAAACAAAAGTTTTATCAAAATTTAAATTTAAACTAATTTTTTTTATTTTTTGAATTTTAAAAATGTGGTTCAATTAAACTACAAAGTAAAATCATATGAACAACTTTTTAATATTGAAATTTTTTTCGTTATTTATAGATTTAAATATTTTTTAGTCTATGTAACATATCACTTTTTTATATTTCAATCCTTATAAAATTTCTTTCTTTTACTTTGTTCCTTGTTGTTTTGTTACTTTCCTTAAAAATATGTTCATTTTTTATTTCTACTTTTTTAATATGTGAATAATTTGTTTTAGTCTTTATAATTAAAAAAAACTTAAAATGAACAAAATATTATAAAGACCAAATAATAGATATATTAGAATGACTAAAGCAAAATAATTAAATTTTACAAAAATCATTTTAAAAAAACTTCACAAAAAAGTAGTAAATTATAAGAACTGAAAATATATTTAAGATATATTTATATTATAATAAACAAAAAATTAGAATAAACAAAAAAGTGTGAGAAAAAAAAAAAAGTCTAGTCTAGTGTTAGTTTCAGGTTAGTTTCTGAACTCTTAAACCCTAGTGTCTTGACTGGCGCTGCTACATACATCACTCCCTCCGCTCTCTCCCAATCCCATGGCTCTGCTTTTCAATTCCAAGCTTCTCCGATGGAGACTCTCTCTCCATCCAAACCCTATCTCCGCCTTCTCCACCGCCGAAGCTCTCTCCGACCACGACCACCCTCCTCTCCCCTCCCCGCAGCCCCAACCCCCACCCATTGTTCCCCCTCGCGAGCACAATCTCGAACTCACCATCTGCAAGATGATGTCCAACCGCGCGTGGACCACGCGCCTCCAAAACTCCATCCGCTCCCTCGTCCCTGAATTTGACCCTTCCCTTGTCTACAACGTCCTCCACGGCGCCGCCTCGCCGGAGCACGCGCTTCAGTTCTATCGCTGGGTCGAGCGCGCCGGCCTCTTCACCCACACCCCGGAAACCACCCTCAAGATCGTCCAAATCCTCGGCCGATACTCCAAGCTCAACCACGCGCGCTGTATCCTCTTCGACGACACGCGCGGCGGCGTCTCACGCGCCGCCGTCACCGAGGACGCCTTCGTCTCCCTCATTGACAGCTACGGCCGCGCCGGGATCGTCCAGGAGTCCGTAAAACTTTTTAAGAAAATGAAGGAGCTCGGCCTGGACCGCACCGTGAAATCCTACGACGCGCTTTTCAAGGTCATTCTCCGCCGCGGACGCTACATGATGGCGAAGAGGTACTACAACGCGATGCTCCGCGAGGGCGTGGATCCCACGCGCCATACCTTTAATATTCTGCTTTGGGGTATGTTTTTGTCGTTGAGATTAGACACTGCTGTTAGGTTTTACGAGGATATGAAGAGTAGGGGTATTTTGCCTGATGTTGTGACTTATAACACTTTGATTAATGGGTATTTTCGGTTTAAGAAAGTGGATGAGGCTGAGAAGTTGTTTGTGGAGATGAAAGGGAGGGATATTGTTCCTAATGTGATTAGTTTCACCACCATGTTGAAGGGGTATGTTGCGGCTGGGCGGATTGATGATGCTTTGAAGGTTTTTGAGGAGATGAAGGGCTGTGGGGTTAAGCCGAATGTGGTGACTTTCTCCACACTGTTGCCGGGGCTGTGTGACGCTGAGAAGATGGCAGAGGCAAGGGATGTGTTGGGGGAGATGGTGGAGAGGTACATTGCGCCAAAGGATAATGCTTTGTTTATGAAGATGATGAGTTGCCAGTGTAAGGCTGGGGACTTGGATGCGGCTGCAGATGTGCTGAAGGCGATGGTCAGGCTGAGCATTCCGACTGAGGCTGGGCATTATGGTGTGTTGATTGAGAGTTTTTGCAAGGCAAATGTGTATGACAAGGCGGAGAAGTTGTTGGACAAGTTGATTGAGAAGGAGATTGTGTTGCGGCCGCAGAATGATTCTGAGATGGAGCCTAGTGCTTATAATTTGATGATCGGGTATTTGTGTGAGCATGGGCGGACTGGTAAGGCGGAAACTTTTTTCCGCCAGTTGTTGAAAAAGGGGGTGCAGGATTCAGTTGCTTTTAATAATTTGATTCGAGGGCATTCGAAGGAAGGCAACCCTGATTCTGCTTTTGAGATTATGAAGATCATGGGGAGGAGAGGGGTTGCTAGAGATGTGGATTCCTACAGGTTGCTTATTGAGAGTTACTTGAGAAAAGGGGAGCCGGCTGATGCTAAAACAGCTTTGGATGGCATGCTTGAGAGTGGGCATCTACCGGAATCGTCGCTTTATAGGTCGGTTATGGAGAGTTTGTTTGATGATGGCAGGGTCCAAACTGCTAGCAGAGTAATGAAGAGTATGGTGGAGAAGGGGGTGAAGGAGAATATGGACTTGGTTTTGAAGATATTGGAGGCCCTTCTCCTGAGGGGTCATGTGGAAGAAGCTCTGGGACGAATTGATTTGCTTATGCATAATGGGTGTGAGCCTGATTTTGACCATCTTTTATCTGTTCTTTGTGAGAAAGAAAAGACAATTGCTGCTCTCAAACTGTTAGATTTTGTTCTTGAAAGAGACTGTATCATAGATTTTTCAATCTATGATAAGGTTTTAGATGCTCTCTTAGCAGCAGGGAAGACACTCAATGCTTATTCCATTTTATGTAAAATTCTGGAGAAAGGAGGATCAACAGATTGGAGCAGCCGTGATGAGCTGATCAAGAGCCTTAATCAGGAGGGGAACACAAAACAAGCAGATGTTTTGTCAAGAATGATCAAGGGAACAGATGGACGTACCTTAAGGAGAGGAGGAAAGAGAAAAGCTACTGTATCCACGTAGTTTGCTCTCTCTTCATTTTCTTTTTTGTGTTTTAGAGGTGAGAGAGGTATTACTCCTTTTTGTTTTGGTTGTAATAAGTTACCATATGAGTTAGAGAATTCATGAATTGTTCTTTATTTCAAATCCAAATTTGCAACTCCTGTGTTCTGAGTCTTCTGACTGACTCCAACATTCTTTTTTGTTTTGGATCAGAGATTTGTTATGACACTCATCACTTGTTTTTTATTTTTACTTTCTTTTTATATTGTTATCAGTATACTTCTATCATGGTCTCCATTTATGTTTTTTATATTTAACTCAATTCTTTCAAATAATGTACCTGAGTAATTGGAACTGAACTGTAGTTTTCAATCAAACTTTTCTCGAGTTTACAGGATTTTGAATCTTTGGATTTCTCTTATATTTTGCTTTTCAAATCCTGTTTTGCCATGTTGAATCCATCTCGTTACAAGAACTGCTGTCATCAACCTATCCTGCTGTGCTGACAATACAACCTCCGGCCACCTGGCGGTATTCATTTTTTAGTCCTGCTTTCTACAGCTACTGGACTTCTGTTTTGCAGGTTCTATAAACTCAGAAGTTGTTCTGTTCACAAGCTAAGAAAATCTGGGTGCGGAGATAATTGCATCTTCCATAATTTTTGAGAAATTAGGTAATGTTTATGAACTAAGCAGGATGACATCAGACTTCCATTTGATTTCTAATTTCTTCCCTTCTCAGTTTTTGTCATGTTTTTTCTGCAATAATTCCTTATATGAATTTAATTTATTTTCTGATTACTGTTGTTCCAATTTCTATATGATGGTATACCTAGAATGTCTTACATCCAGATTTGGTTGGCTTGGACTGATTCGCCTTGCCTAAGTTGTCTGAATCACACATGTTTAGTGTTTACTTGTAGGTACGTCTGATCCCACAAGTTTCACGATGCCTTCTGATCCTGTGTGGAACTATCGGGGAAACTTGTTAAAAATGCTGGAATTGGTAGTCTTCCACAGGTTGGGCTCCTGCCACGCTCACTGGTTGAACAGTGCAACCAACAAGTATTTTACGTAATTTGTGCTTATTGTCTTCCATGAATTTCAATCCTCTCAGTTTGTCTGTCTGTTCTTTGTTGTCTCTCACACAGGTGGTCCAAACCTCTCTGTTCTTTGTTGTTCTCAGGTGAAACTTACATCGATCCCTTACTGAAAACCTCATGCCAAAACAAAGTCACTAAACTGGAAGGGAACTTCCATCGCGGAGCAAAACGAAGGAAACTTACATCAATCCTGTTCTGAAAACCACATGTCGGAACAATTTAGTTAACCAAAGTAGAAGCTTCCAATGGCTTATCCATTGTCATCATGGAAGAATAATTTTGCAGCTAAGAGCCAACTAATAGCATGTCAGCATACAATAATTTCCGGTAATTGCATTCTCAGAAGATGTCTAAAACCCAAAGCAAGGGATTCAAGTCATCTTATGCTATTCGTATTGAGAGGTTGCAGAATATTTGACGGTTGTGAAGATAATAATGGCATGTTAAATTTCCTTTGCGGATGCTTTTACTGTGCCAGTTCACTCATTGACTAGGGGTTAGAGTACCTTCTATAGGTGTTTTTGCATGCATGTGGGACTAGCAACTTTTCATCTCCGTCAATAGAATCAGTTAGATCTCATGGGCCTCTGGACAAATATTCAAACGGACCAAGTGTCATAATAGATAAGGTAGACGAAGTGGCTAATGGAGTTGCATCATTGCTGGTCTTGGATTCCTTTAGAATTAGATATATCAGTGGACTTTCTAATTTCTCATTTTAGTTGTACAACCACGTAGGACTCTTGTTTCTGCGGAATACGGATATGTTCGTTTTTTCGCAAGTTACAATATTTCTTTTTCCCTTTTTCACAATCGACAGTTAGACAATTGAACTTATGACACATTGCAAGGTTTATAATGAACATGGAAACTCCTAATGTCCCCTCAAAAGACAAGTTTGCAATGTTGACTACCCGTGTCCTGTAAGCAAGGTATATTAAAATATTTGGGATTAGTGTTTTATTTGCAAAGAACGCTCCGTTTTATTGCAGTTAGTGCTAATAATACAAGTTCAGTATTAGATCACATGAGATGAGTCAAGGATGCATCAGAGAACATGATAAACATCACGTTTCAAGTGCACTCACAGTTACCCTTGATTCTACTGTATTTACTGTGGATTCCTACCTACATAAAGTATATGAAAATTTTCAGTAGTATTGGCGATTCATGGTCAATTGGTTTGCAACCTAACTGAAATCGAATTGACTTTCACCTCAACTGGTTTGTAACCTAACTGAAATGGAATTGGCTTTCACCTCAATTGGTTTAAAAAGAAAAGAGAAAAGAAATGCATTGTTGCATAAAAGTGGTTTGGTTAACTGAATTATTTTTACAAAATCAATGCGATTAATGGAATTGGTTTTCACTTGAATCAACTTATTTTTTATTTTACAAAAAAGAAATTTGAAAGCCAGTTTGATATCAGTTTAGTTCTTAAGGTCAGTTTAAAATTGATTCAAGATTAGTCTGGTTAATCGAATCAATTTTTAAAACTAGATAATAGTTCATAAGTACTAAAGTTTGAGTTTTTCACCGATCTGATTTTTGCACACTCTTATTTTCATGTTATCCTTCCATTCATTTGTGAGATCAATTTCATTTTGCATTTGGTACAGGTATGAAAATTAGATTATTTCAATAATTAATATTATATATATATATATAACTGATTGTTGTTATACTTAATCATAATCAAAATCAAAATCTTTTTTTTGTTTGAATAAGTTACTAATTTGTTGAAAAGTTATTTTAAGATTTATTTTGTTTGGATATAGCCCAAAAAATTAGCTTTTACATAATAAATTATAAAAAAGGGGTATGAAGTTGAAAGGGAAAAAAGTTGTTGGAAAAATTGAGAGTAATTTTAGGAGAGAAAAATTGAAAAAAAAATATAAGCTTTAAACTTTAAATTGTTGAAAAACCACAATTTTTCAAAAAAAAAAAAAAAGATTTTGTACCAAATTAAGTTGATGATCCGAAACATACATTTGATGAAAAACATTTTTAAAAAAAACTAAAATACTCAAATTTATGCTAATCTAACACATTTAAGTATGTTTGGATTAGAACCCAAGAGCATAACAATAAGACCATCAATGAAGTGAGATTAACCTACATTAGTTGATTCTCGATGGTATACTAACTTAACCATGTGTTTGAACATGTCATTTTGTGGATCAATCCACTTGTTTAATGAATTCAAAATACTATGTGGTTAAAGTACAGGTGAAGGATTTAGAAGAAGATGAAATTTGTAATATTTTAATAAGGAACCTTATTTAATTAACAAAAATGAGAGAATTAAAATTCTACTAAAAGTAAAGAATTTTAATTCTTTTTTAGCGACTCGTTCCTTTCTTTCTATTAAAGCTCAAATCGTTCCATCCCAACTCTCACTTTCTTGAAACTTTGAAAGCCTCACTCTCGCTCTTCCACGATGGCAAATACGCATGTTTTCTCTTGATTTAGAGCAATTACTCTCTTAGTGTTACATACAAGGTTGGTCTTTTATCTTCATTAGCGAGGGTTTCATTTTTTATTTCGTTAGTTTTTGTTTTGTTTTTTATTTGGTTGTTTCATTTCATTGATTTTCTTTTTGATGTGATAGGGTTTTATCGGCTTCTTGCTCATTATGCTTTTTTGTTGTTGGATTTCAATTTCTTTAGTGTCTCACTCATTTCTTTTTACACAAGTTCGACTCGCTCCTTTCTCACTCTCGCTCGTTGTGACTTTGAAACCTTTGTTATTACTCTTTCATGATGGTGACAACGGACATTCTCTCTTGATTTAAAGCAATGACTCTCTTAGTACTTCATTCAAGGTTGGTCTCTTGTCTTCATTATCTAGGGTTTCATTTTTTTATTTTGTTAATTTGTGTTTTGTTTTTTATTTGGTTGTTTAATTTCATTTTTGATTTGATAGGGTTTTGTTGGCATTTTTCTCATTGTGCTCTATTGTTGTTGGATTTGTTGTTAGATTTCAATTTTTTTTTCTAACAACTCACTCTTTTCTCTCTACGCAAGCTCGACTCGCTCTCTTGTGACTTTGAAACCCTCACCCGTGCTCTTTCACGTGGCAAGGACATTCATTCTCTCTTGATTTAGAGCAATCACCCTTTTAGTGCTTCATATAAGGTTGGTCTCTCATCTTCTTTATCTAGGGTTTTTTTTTTATGTGTTCATTTTTAATTGGGTTGTTTGATTTCATGAATTTTATTTTTAATTTGATAGGATTTTGTTGGCTTCTTGCTCATTGTGCTTCTTGTTGTTGGATTTCTCATTGCTTAAAGATCCAGAAAAAAGTAAACACCTTATTTGATTTGTGCTTTGTTTAAATATTTTGTAATTTTTGCTTTTATGTGTCTAATTTGATTGTGGTTCATATATCCTTTTTTTATGGCTCTGATTCTATTTGAATACTCTTATTATGATCAATAATGTTTACAATATACTCTGAGAAAATTAAATCCATTTTTATTTTTAATTGCATCTCATTTTGAAATTTCTCGTTCAAACAAATGGAAAGTGCTTATTCAAATTGATTTGTTCAAGTTGATAAGTGATATTTCAGTGAAATTTCTAAAGCACTTTTATATAATTAAATTTAAATGACAAAATGATAGTGAATAAACATAAAGTATTTTAATGGTTAAATACTATTAAAAATAAAAATTATATTATAGCTAGAGTTTACTCGAAAATAATAGAAAAGTTGACCCTTTTTAATGACTATTGATATTCTCGTCATTTTAGAACATCGAGCTAGAGAAAGAAACCAACACTCGTGACTGGGTTTGACAGTGGTAGAGAGAAGGAAGAAGATGGTGCTTCTACAGGATTTAATAACTGAAATCATGTTAAGGTTGCCGGTGAAGTCTGTAGTTCGTTTCAAAAGCGTGTGCAAAGCATGACTTTTTCTCATATCTGATCCCCACTTTGCAAAATCACATTTTGAACTAGCTGCAGCACGTGTGGATAGACTTTTGTTCATTGCATCTTCTGCTCCTGAACTCCGGTCCATAGACTTCAATGACTCTGCCTCTGTTGCAGTAACAGTGGAGTTTCCTGGCCCCAAACCGTATTATCACTTTGTTGAAATCATAGGTTCCTGCAGAGGATTTATGCTTTTGCATTGTGTATGCCATCTATGTGTATGGAATCCAACCACAAGTGTCCACAAAATTATACCTTTGTCACCTGTTTTTTTCAACAAGGATATCACATTTTGTACGCTTCTTAGTGGTTTTGGATATGACCCATCAACAGATGATTACTCGGTGCATGCTACAACCCAAAGCAAATCGCGCGGAGATTTTCTCACTCAGAGCTAATGCGTGGAAAGAAATTGAGGGCATCCATTTTCCTTATATCCATTTTTATTATACCAACAACAATCCTGGTAGTTTATATAACCAATTTGGGTCATTCTTGAATGGTTCTATTCATTGGTTGGCTTTTCGTAGTGATGTATCAATGAATGTTATTGTTGTCTTTGATTTGGTAGAAAGAAGTTTTTCAGAGATGCATCTGCCAGTTGAATTTGATTATGACAACCTTAATTTTTGTCATTTGAGGGTACTTGGAGAATCGCCCCATCTATGTGCTGTTTTGGGGTGCAAGCATTCAGTAGAAATAAGGGTGATGAAAGAATACAAAGTGCAGTCATGTTGGACTAAGAGTCTAAGAGTATTGTTATTTGTGCTGATAACTTTGCTATGCGGTACTTCTTTCCAATATGCTCTACAAAAAGTGGTGATATTATTGGAACAAATGTCAGAGCTGGATTGATGAAATGTAATGACAAGGACAACTGCAAGAACATCGAACCTAATGAAATGTAATGACAAGGGACAACTGCAAGAACATCGAACCTAATGAAATGTAATGACAAGGGACAACTGCAAGAACATCGAACCTACTGCGATAGTTCATATCGATCCGAGGTGGCTGTGTATACGGAATCTCTATTTTCACTCCCTTGTGACAGCGAGTGAGCAAGTTGAAGATGATGATCAGCAACAGCGAACAACAAGAATTAGATTGTAAAAATGTTTTTCTGACACCTTTATTATACTTTTGGTACTCATCTTATATTATTATTTGTGACTTCTTTTGGTATTTTAGCTTGAAAAAGTAATAGGCAGAATGAAGAAATTGCTATTTAATCGTTTTGTTTTGTTTTATGATTATTCCAACATGATCTTATTACCGTTTTACTGTTTGCAATTTATATCCTTCTATTCTTCCACATGTTTTTTTTTTCTTAGCCTTAATAGTGAATTTATTGCATTGCTAGCATGATACGTAGCCAAATTTTAAATTGGGGCAATCTGTTGATAGTTGTCGACACTATTGGTATGAACTGAATACGACTTTAACATTAATGGTGATGTCTAAGTTAGCCTAAGCTACATGACATGTTGTGAAATCAATATTATCAATCTTGACTTCCATGTCAAATTAAAGATGCTTATTTTTATATTCATGTCTTGAATCATGCATAAATTACAACAACTTTTATGAAGAATATTTTATCAAGCTTGAATATGAAGTAGCCAAATAGTGCACCCGAGAGTCAGAAATTACTCTGCCTATTTTAGTAGGTTGAAATGCTACACTAAATACTTACTAATAAAGTTAAAGTAATTAGATTTGTAATGGCTAATTTATTAAAGAATATGAATTTTCTAGTCTGAATGTGGTTCTTTAGGCTCATATTATGTTGGTTCTAAAAATCTAAATCTTAGATTAATGTCTGTGATACCAATAGGGAGGTTATGCATAATGGGGTTATTTTTTTTTTTCAATTTAAAGCTTACCAATTTATGAACTCAGTTTTCTCATTATTTTTCCTTGAATATTGCAGTGGGAGTATCAAATTAGTGCCAGCCTAGGTATTAAAATTGGACCATTTGATATCGAAAGGTCCATCTTTTAAAAGAACTCGCCATTAACATTTTACAGTTGCTTAATTCTTTTGTCTTCTTCCTTGCAATTTCCTCCTTTTTTCACAATATTTTTCCCACTCATTGGTAATCAAAGCTTAGGGTGAGTTCCAACTCTCCTTTTCTTGTTCCTTTTGCATCGAATCTTCTAAAATATTAAGCTTTATAATTGCAAAATTATTTAGTCTGTATACCAAAAATAAAATCTATCTGAAAATTATTATGTTTGCTTAATTTTTATAGAAAAATCAATCATCGGCTAGAAAGTTCCCCACAAAATTTTGATTATAACTTTTTCAAATACAAAATAAGTTAATCCTAACATTTACTAATTGCAACGATTATGATGTAGCAGTTGAAGTCAGCTTAGTGTCTAATAAGAAAACAAGTTTGGCACTTTTTGACAGTATTATCGGTTCAGCACAAATGGATTGTGAAGTGTAATTAGATGAGTATATTTGATACACAGAATTGGGGACAATAGTCTGATTTTTGGCACTTTTTGACAGTATTATCGGTTCAGCACAAATGGATTGTGAAGTGTAATTAGATGAGTATATTTGATACACAGAATTGGGGACAATAGTCTGATTTTTCCCGTTTAGTGTGGTGCTGCAGTGGTAATTAAATTTGGATTTGATGCATTGGTTACTACAGGGGGATCTTGGCAGAGCTATTTCTCACTTTGCTTTAAGATTTAGTGGATGTGATTAGTGCATCTGTGGTTATTTAGATTCACCTTATTATATGATTTCTATATTCGGTTGCAGGGGCAACACACATCTGTGGTTATTATCAATTAAGTTTAGGGGCTGGTGTGATTTGTGGGGGAGTCTGGCATTTTTTTTCAAATTCAAAACACATGTATGGTGTGGTTGCATGGAATTCACCCTGTCACAAACATGCTAAAGTCGGTTTGGGCATGTGCAGCTACATCCAAATTTTGATCTATCAGAATAAGCCCAATAAAGCTTTTCGTATATTACTTCATGGTTGTGGAAGTGGTGAGGTTTTGAAGATTGGAACTTGCGTATCTTTTGGAATATAGTGCACTTATGCTACATTGACTTGGGAGTCATATCATTTTCTGCTGGGTGGGTTGATCATATCAGTACCTTTAGTTTAGGTTTAGGTGGGCCTCTTAACTCTTAAGGCCTTTTTGAATGCATACTTTAGCTTTGCGAAACTTTGGGCTTTTGTATTATATGCATAACTTCTTACATTAAAGCACGTTTAAAGTGGTGCATGACAATTGACAAAGAAGCCACGGCATAACTATAGTATTTTTTTTTTCCTTAGAAGGTATTATGGGAACCCTAAACAAAGAAAATGTAATTTAAGAAATAGTTTAAACATTGTCACTTCCTTGCAAACGTTGGAGTTTTCCAATCCCAGGATTTTTGCCCTTTCAATGTCCCCTCTCAGGCCCTGAATGCCCTTTTGCTTATGGATAATGTAGAGTAGATTTTGTTGTTTATGTTTTCCCTAGCATAAAAAAATCTAAACACTGACAATTCATACAACGGATGATATAAGTTGGAATGTAATTTCACATAAGCATATGGATAAGTCTTTATTTCCCAAGCTGAGATACGGTCTTAAGAGAATGTTATAGTGTATTCTTAGCACTCTTCTTTGAAAAATGTCTGATACTGTAAATTCATTCCCTACAATTCATACAACGGATGATATAAGCTGGAATGCAATTTCACATAAGCATATGGATAAGTCTGTATTTTCCAAGCTCAGACACAGTCTCAAGAGAATGTTATAGTGTATTCTTAGCACTCTTCTTTGAAAATGTACGACACTGTGAATTCTTTCCCTATAATTTTGTGTTTAACCTACCAATATGAAATTTGTTTTCCAACACATTGATTAACAGAAAGTGTGTTCACAAGAGTATAATTACGTCAATCAGAAGGTTCCTATTTTTGTGATACCCTCTCCATTGTTGTCTTATGATTTTTCAATTTTACATTCAGATTTTCAGTTACATCCTTTAGTTACCGAAATATATCTTCAAATTCCCAACTTCTTGAGGTTACAATCATTGAGAAGAAAATGGCGAAAAAGAGGAGAGGGAGAGAAGTCCTTAATAAAGTTAAATTGTTTGCAATGTTTGAATTTTTTTTAAGAGAAAAATTATACCGATCAATATTTATTCAGCTACACGTGCCACAGCCCTACAAGTACATATTAAAAGAGACATACTTCTTCTTTTAGGCCCATCACATAAATTATGTATTAGTCAGGCTGGGCCCACTTCTATCGCACAAATTAGAAGTACACTTTGGTTATGGGTCTCTTGGGGTAATATTTCTTACTCCAACTTTTTTTCCTTCTTTTCTTTTGTGCATTACATTAGAAACCTAAATTCATGATCAACAGATGCTTGCAATTGTTTCACATCTCACAAGGGTATTTTAGTAAGTTTCAAAAATATAACTTTTATTTTCTGAGTGTAAAAGTGTTTGAATGTATAGTATATAGAGAGAAATTATAGTATGATTCCAGAGTCCAGACCATTACATATTTATGATTCTAATAAGTCTTCATGTAACATGATGTAATCAACAAATTTCATGTAACATGTGGAGATGGTTATGATTATAGATACATGGGGTATTCGAATATACAATAATATTTTCTTTATAGGATCTGACCGAATTTTTTTCATTTTACAATTAGATACTCACTACTCAGTGGGATCTGACAAAAAAAAAACAATATAGAAAGCATAACGTGAAGCTGTCGAAACGTCTCTTTATTCAGTCTGCACCTATGGTTTAGGTCAAGTGCGGGTGAATTTCCTTTAGCAGTTATAATTTGGACCCTAAAAAATGCCTCTAAGCTACCTAATATCTATTCCCCCATGCCAAGCCTTGAATACTAATAAGTAATGACAGTTTGTGCATGTATTTTCCTCCATAATCAATTTGAAAATGACCTATCAATCGGGAAATTAATTTGTATGATATTTTTCCACAGTAGGTCTATCCAGGCACTTCTTTTCTTATAGTAAAATTAATGATCTTAATTAAATTTATTAAATATATACTAAATCTCACTTAGACCTTTAACTTTTCTTAAAGTAACTTTTAAACTAAATTTTTACAAAATCATTTTTTTATAGACATGTAAAAGCTACACCATTGTTCTTTTGATCTTATTTTATTTTTTCCATAAGTATATAATATATTTTTTATTTTTAAACTTTTCGATGACTCTCACATGACATTTCACGTTGTGATATTTCATTCAACATCTTTGTTGGTTAGAACCCTCCACAGATAGTCTTTTTCGAGATCTTGAAAATTTGCTCCACCTACTTTCAAGAACAATGACTAATCCTACAAATCAACACAAGACTTTTCAGTATGTTTTGTTCTCATCCATATGTTTTTTAGAAAACTTTCGAAAAGATTACTCATCTAATAACTATTTTAAGTTAAACACACTTAACTATGAAGTTCTTAAGAGATGTGATACCAAAAAGTAGATGTATCTTGTTAATATAAGTAGTACAAATTAATTCTTTTAGGTCACCTTCAATTATACAGACTTTATACTTGTACAGCTTCTGGATCCCTTTCATTCTCGTGTGATTCAATTTGGGTGTTACATGCCTACCAATTTCCGTTGGGTTTATCCTCAAACCACATCGTACTATGATAGATGTTTGCTCTTGGTACCATTTGTAACATCTTTGATTTTCGATTTCTTGGTGGCTCTCATACTACGGTACTTCACACGGTAATCCTTCACTCAACATTCTTGTTGGTTAAAACTCTCTACCAGTCAAAATCTTTCATAAATAACCCTTTTTGAGACCTAAAAAATCAAGGATGTTACATGGTACAAGTAAACATGTAGAGTTTCTTCTTCGGTACGTAGAGATTAATCATCAGGAAAATTAATGAATTCTCCACATCAATCTCTTCATCATAATAAAAAAATATAGAGTTTCTTGCTGGAGGAGATGTTCCAAAAGTCAAGTTGCATTTAACCTGCATAAGACCTACTTGCCTGCTAAAGTTGCCATCTATGATCTATCTAACTTCTTTTGCTTCCAAGTTTGGCAAAAATCTGAGGTTGCTTATAGTTTCTTCATTCTCAAGTCAACTATCATACTCAATTTGGAATTTTCTATGTGCAATTTAATTTGTGGACACACACACAAAAAAAAAGGATAAGCCAGCAACCTGTCCCTAACTTATGACTTTCTTCTTTGCATGATATTGTAGACTATTGTGATTAGAAAATGACAAATTTATTGATTGTTTGATTTAGAGTTCACTTTTTAATTCTTCCCCGCCACCCCCAAATGTAAGCTCTTGTTGATTGGAGAGTTGTCTTGCCAACTCACTTTCAAAATGATAAGCAATAAACCATCCATGAATCTAGTACTCAAGTCAATCTTTCATTCTCATACCTTTTTTTTTATTGTATTGTTTATTTTGCAAATTTCCTAACCCTAGGCCCACCTGTGTTTTGTTGTGTGCGAACTTTTGAGGATAAATAAGCATATATTATTAAGTAATGTAGAACATTGTTTCGCTTCTGATAAGATTAGCGTATCAGGAATAAGACTAATTGACATGTTCAAGACAACTGTTATTATATTTACATATAAAATATAAAATAGAGATGAAATGAGATCAAATTATAAACCAAACAGTTTATTATAGTGCATTCCAACCTTAAATAAATGGTTTTTTTATTTATTAAGAAGTTGCAATCTTAACAATTAGATTTCTTGTATACCTTTCAATCATGCTTCTTTTGCAATATTTAACAGGAATGAGACGTTAAGTTTTCGAGCCTTTATCTTAGCGTAATGAATATGCAATAACTAAGATTTAATATTCTAAGAGTTCAATGTAATATCAGTTTATTAGACTTAATAATTCCCGCTGTCAATTTTTTTAAAGTGATTTGTGAATATTATTATAAACTTCTGTTAATGTTGGGTGGCATGTAATGGCCTTAAAACAGATTAATTCTTTCCGCCCTCTAAACTTATAATACAATTTGTATTGCCATCCATCCTTTTTATATACATATTTATTTTAGTTTTCTACTGTTATACTACATAAGTACTTCGATTCAAGAGACACACAGTCATTGAAACACTAAGGTAGATGTCTCTTTACTATGTTGCTTATAAGTATTTCATAGATTGATGTATAAATAGCTATATATATATACAGAGAGAGAGAGAAATTCATTTATTTTAAAATTAATTAAGTATTAAATACTTCTTCTGCTTAACAATTTATTCATAAATCTAACTATTAAATTATATGATAATATGTTAATGGTTATATATATATATATATATATATATATATATATATATATGTGTGTGTGTGTGTGTGTGTAATAAATAAATATTTATAGATATGTAATTTTATAGTTGATATTTAACTAGGTTTATTTTCGAAAGTAAATTAATTCTGTAAAAAAAATATTAATTGATAAAATATCAAATAGTTTTTTTTCTAAAATTAATTTATTGAATGATAATTCAATGGTTGAAATAAAACTTAACGTGCTGGAAAAATTATTAAATTCTCTCTTTTCAATCATGGGGGCATGGCCCTTTTATTTCCACCTCATGAGACTGATGAGGATTCCTCCTACACTCTAGCTATGTTACAATATATATATATATATATATATATATATATATATATAGATAGATAGATAGATAGATAGACATTAATGTTTGAAGATTCTACGCGAGCATGGCAAGGCGAGGATATGTAATTAAATAACCAAACTCATGTGATTTGTCTTGTACACAGCTAAATAAATAAAGGTTTGGAGAGAAAAGTAATCAAGGGCTAAAACAGCTTTTATTAAGACATGGTGTGTGATACCCGTAAAGGGAAGCATATTGTGCCAGAATCAGAGCCATTATTAGAAGGAATACATGTATTAATCATATCTGTTGATTCTGTTGGAATCACTTGAGCAAATGCTATATTCTACCCATCATATATATATATATATATATATATATATATATATATATATATATATATATAACAAAACCCATCAAAGATTTTAGAGTTGTGGAGGAATCTACCTGTGTGATTTTGAACCTAAATTAGTAGTTTCTATAAAGATTAAAACATATAACAAATTAAACATATGGAGATAATAATTCTAGTCTTTTCCAGATCAACACTTTCTTTTATGCCACGGAATATTTGGGCTGTCAGTTGAGATTAATTTAGGTGGTTATAGAATGAAATAAAATAGTACACCAACAAGTTCAAACATATTTGGTAGCTAGATAATTAAATTTTTTGAGCATATTATCAATAATTTAATTTGTGATAATGTAATTAAATATAAAATATTTTATTAGAAAAAACAAAAGCTATTTTAATAATCTTTATGTCCTGAAAGAAATTAGTACGTCTTTACCGCCTAATAGTTGATAGATATTTTTAATGAAAAAAATTAAAAGAAAGTTTCCATTAGTATTAAAGGTGTAATTCAATTTTGAATGTTGCAAACAAACAACCCCAAAAAATTTAATTTAGTGACTTTATTTTTTTATTCATTATTATCAATTGTGAATACGACCTATTTTTCTGTTCAAATAGGTTTATATAAAGTTATAAAAATTTTCAGAATAAATATATTTTGACGAAACATGATATCTGCAAAATGACAATTAGTCATTAATTATTGAATTATCGAGGATAACTGCTGCATGAATGATTAATGGAGAGAATTTATTTTATTCTTTTACATAAGTTTTTTTTTTATTTCTATTTCTAATTATAATTAGTTTCTGCTTATTCATAAAAACTCAAACTTATATACACTAAACTTTGTTTAAAATCTTAAAGCAGTTTCTAAATTGAAACTGTGTAAAAAAGAAAAGAAAAAATCTTTACAAATATTAAAGTCTAAGGAGAATAAATCAAGAGAAAATATATTAAGCCGTATTAAATTAATAATTTTATAGTATCATCTCATTACAATATATATTTTATAATTAATTTATTAATTTTTATAATAATTATTTTAAAAATTATATCATCAATGATTTATTATAAATCATTAAATAATAGTAGAAAATTTTATCGTTAAACTCATAAATCAATAGGAGATATTTATGTAAAGGAATATAGTTTGATCCTAACAATTTACTTATTCATATTCCCCACGCCCCCACCAAGACAGCAACAATGTCCAAACAATAAATTAATTTCTAATTCTGCCTGGGTCATATATGCCAACCAAGACCATCCATGTAGCATGATATGATGGATTCAACATGGTACTCCAATAATCATATAACTTTATGGTACCACAATCATATTCAGCGACACTTTGAAAAACTTCAACTCGATCCATCAAAATCAAATTAGCTTCAAGTTGAAAGTGCTGTTTAAGATAACTTGTTATACATCAACCTCCTTTTTATTTGTAGGGTAGTTGTTCAAAGAAAAATATTGAACAAACTACATTACAATATTTATTTTTTCTATAATTTTTAATCCATAATTTTGATTCTCTTAATTTTTTCTCATAATTTTAATTTTTTTATTTTAAAAAATTCATAATTTTAATCTATTTTTTCCTTTTTCATATGTTTTTTTTTATTTTAATTTAAATGAACTCTAGACTTAAAACATACTGTGAAAAATAATTTAATTAATTAAAATATATAAAAAAGTGTATACAAAATTATAGATTTTTTAGAATAAAAGAACAAAAAAAAGAACAAGGAAATCAAAATTGCTATTAAAAATTAAAGGAGACCAAAATTATAATTTAGTCTAATAAATTAATTTATGGGATATTGTATAATTTAACTAATAAATAATTTTATATATTTTAATAAGTAATCTTGTATAATTTATAAATTTATATAGTTTAAATAAAATATTTAATAAATAATATTCTCTCTTTTTAAATTTTAATATTTTCATACAATAGACATAATATTCACTTGAAAAATAAAAAGTGCAATTAATAAATACAATAATATTATATATTAAATATACGTTTTATATAAACACCAAACAAAACAAATGACTTATTTATTTTGGTGGTTGTGGAGAAGGAAGGGTTGAGGATTTAAACCTCATCTCTAATATTATAAACAATTTTTCAAAGGCTTAATTATATTTTATGAGCAAAATGCACAAATTTTTTGTAAGTAGGATAAAATGTGCGGAATTTTAAAAATTAGGAAACAAAAAAGTGTAATTAAGCCTTTTTATTTTATAAATAAATTTGACCTACCATTACAATTTCAAAAGAAAAAACCAATAACTATATTCACTGAATAACCAACTTGATTATTTTAAGGACCATTGCGCCATTTATTTATTTTAATTAGAGACCAGTTTGATTATTTGGTCACTGTATTAATTTTAAGTACCAGTATAACCAACTTATTCAATTTTAAGGACTAGTGATTCACTCAATAATTAATTATTGCAATAGCCTAAGAGGAAAAAAAATTCCTTTGTAATTGTGTTTGAATTTTCATTAAGATAAAATCTAAACATAATTAATTATTCCAATAGCCTAAAAGGAAACCAACAAAACAGGGGAATTAATTGGTGTAAAATTGTTCTAATGTGAAATTTAATAATTAAAATTAGTGATACATTATAATTATTAAATTTTAAAAATTGATGATAAAAATGTGAATAATTAAAAAAAATACTCTTAAACTAACTTTAATCCCTCTCCAAAATAAATGTTACTAATTTTAGCTTTTTACATTTATTTACATCAAAAACATAATTTGTTGGTTATTGAACGCGTCCTTAAGCACGTTCTTAGTCAATAGTTCTAGTGGTGCCTAAAAAATAAAAGTATAAAGAGTAAGATATGATGAATATAAATTATTATAAAGTTAAAAACAACATCAATTTAGTCACATATTTTTTAGTAAATCAGATGTGATGGATGTTATTTAATTCATTAAATCAGAGAGACTAAACTCATCTATGAGTGTCATTAATTTTAGTAAAAAATTGAATACAAATTCTTCAAAATTGAAGGAAGAAATCCTATACCCTACGTCAAGTCGAGCAGTCACATATATATGAAAAGTTATAATTTAAATATCTAAAATAGTCCGTGACATGAAAGGTGCACGAAGACCGTGACACGTGCAATGCTGGTCTAAGGTCATGACTGGTATCACAGAAAGCAAAGCACTCTCTCTCTATGGATCTCTAACATTAACACGTGCCCGTGCCTCCTTATCACTCTACCTTCTCTCTCGAGCGTGTCAGCCAACAATTTCACCTCTCACTTTCTTCATAATCACATAGAACAACTCAATACCAACACAATAATTTTTCCCCATCTTTCACTTATTTGGCACCCTATCCTCTTTTATTATTATTATTATTATTACAAGCCAGATACTAACGGTAAGACATTGACTAAATTCTTTTTAAAAAATTATTAAAATATATAAAATTACACTATTCATATTTTTTTTTGTATTTTCATAATAAATATATATTTTTTCTTTTAATTCTTTAACCAATCAACAAAAACACTAACTAACAAGATTATTATTATTATTATTATTATTTCTCGCATAGCCCATTGGTGGTACTACAATACAAGGTGCACATCCTTGTGTTAAGCTTTAATTATATTTTTAAAGTGAGTTTATGGGTTGGAATGGTAATTTAATAAAGGAAAGTGGGTTTTATGGGGCTGTACTAAAATAATGTTGGCTTCTTTTTACCCGGCAAGTGATTGAGCATGGAATTGCGAGAACAGGGCAACTCGCCCTCTTGATTTGGTTGTATTTTTTAGGTCATTTCAGTCGTAGACATGGCCATGATTTGTATAAGAAATTAAGAATCATAGTACGACAACACCCAACCCAACTTTCCAGATTTGGATCTCCTGCGGTTAAGATTTAGACAATCCCAACCGTGTAAATCTTATTACTCTATACTTTAATTGTAAGACACTCGACTCCATATTTTTTTTAAAGAATGAAAATAAAATTTGGTTACACATTTTACCCCCTTATCTTTTATATTTTGTAAATTAAATTTTACCGCTTATTTTTTATATATACTTTGTTCTCATACCTAATATTAAGCATTTTGTCCCTAAGTTAGTTAACCATTCCTTATTTTAGTTTATTGTTGACTTCACAATGTTAATTGATGTAATAATTTGATTGCTAACTTGGCTAATAGTGTTGACATGGTCGTTTGATACGGACGTGGTTGTGCATAAGAGCATGACTTAATAATGAATATTTTTTTCTTTCTAATTATAAGATTTTTTTAAAAAATTTATTTATCTTTTTTATAAGATTAATTTTTAATTTTTAAATATATTAATTTTTTTTCTTTGTATCCTTATTTATTTTTTCTCCAAATATTAATAAAAAGTAATTAAGTGGATAGAGATATAAGAAAATGATCATTTTAAAATGATAAAACAAATAATTGACATATTTAATGTATTTGATTAAATTAATTATTTTTCTTAAGAGACGAAAATTAATTAAAAATATTTTGTAATTAAAGACAAAAAATGTACAACCTAACATTTTAGGTAAAAAGAAGTTTTAAGGTAATGATAACAACAAAGACAACCATAATAATGATGATAAGAAAAAGGATGAAAAAATAGTTATCTTATCTTATTGTTTTCTAACTTAACTCTCTTCTCAACATAAGAAATATATTACACCAACAAAATAAGAATAATCTTAACCCAACAATATTTCCTTTCAAACAACTAGATACTTACAACTATCACTAAATGACAAACACTTGATCCCAAGGGCAAAGCCTCCCAAATTCAATGAGGAGCAACCTAAAAGAGGATAGCAACCAATATTGTTAGACACATACACTTTCTGCCTCATGACTCCTTATATTGGAGTGTTCACTCATTTGACTGTTAAGAGTACATTTTACAAATACACATTTACTTTTTTACTATAGTTTTGGAAATTTGGAAACTACAATCAACTTACATCAAAGGAATAAGAAGAATCATCTATATGTTAAAATAATTTAGATCATAAAAAACATCAATTAATTTTTTGTACAAAATTAATTTATACATATAAATATATGAATCGCTTGGTATTTAACTATTATCACTTGTCATATCATGGGAGAAAAAACTGATCGTCAATGCATTAACTAGAGTGGTAATATTTTAACACATTTATTTTAAATATTTTATCAAAAACTTTTATTTCTTTCTATCTTTTTTTTTATCACATTATATCATTTATTATATTTTTATTTTTTTTTCTTTTTTTTACTCTCTAGGTGTCAAATAGCTTTTAGGTGTAAAAAAATCTTTTTCCCGTCAACTATTTGTCTTTGGTTAAAGGGTTAAAAAGAAAACTGTCATGCAAAATATTTCCTAGCTATGGTGCCATTTTTATTAATAGATTACTCTATGATAGGGTTTTCGCCTAGCTTGCTGCTTGTATTTGACGGTTAATTTGACTACAATGCTAATTAGCGCAAAAAAACTGTGTTACTGATATGCTGGAAGGATTTTAAAGAGTAAAAACTTTTGTCAAAATTAATCATATTGAATGCGTAAGTTAACTTATACATGATTATTTTAATTTAAATTTCGAATATACAATTACATTAAATATTTTAAATAATAATCCTACCAGAGCTTTACAATAATTATATTGATTCTTATACACGCTGTTGGTTAAAAAAGAGTAAAAAAGTAGTCAAAATCCAAGTTAGTATTAGTTAACTTATCTCCAATAATATAATAATCACAAAAGATGTTCCATTTGTACTACAAATTGATCATGGAATGTGACCGAATGGTTGGTCTCTCCCCAATTGCCATTCTGGTTGCCAGCAAAGGGATCTTAGTGGGTTTTTGCTGCATCCATGGCCCATCAAATGCTGTTCCTGCACCTGCATATATCTTCCACATGACACTTGAAAGATAGAGGGTAGGAAGCTAAGACACACATCATTGGTCGTACGGACAGCTACAACATTTGCCCATTAATTAAATCATAAATGCCCTCAAATTTTTGCTTTATAAAATTTACATTAAAACATGATGTACATTTAAAACCCCAAACAACTTTTCCAAAAATAAAGTTGTCTTTAATTGGAGGAGCCCAGTTAGTTCTGAACTCGACATTTGGGTGGTGGGGAAGAGATTTTTTACACTACTTTCAGGGTAGTGCCATCCTTTTCATCTTCATTCGAATTAACCCTCTTGTCTAATTACAATTACTACTCTACCATGCATTCACAATCGAATTTAATTTCGATTAGTATATTTTGTTCTTGATCGATAAATTTTGTAACCTTAATCAATCTAACGGACCTGGCCAAGAGTCTTATCTTGTTTCTTTTGTTTGTTTATATTATATTTTCCTTTTTTTCAATTATTTAAACAAATACATAAATGTTGTATAAAGATTTATTAGAACTATGAACAAAAACTAACAAATTTAATTACTCATTTGATTCTTATGATTATATAATTTTTACATTTTAGTTCATACACTAAGAAATCAATATCTATTTTAGTCCTTACACGTAATTTTACATCATTTTAATCTTTGTATAAACTCTTTTCCATCCATTTAAATTCGTAAAAACAGTAAACGTTGAACGAAAGTACACGGCAAATAAATTTTTAACTTAAGAAGTTGTAATTTCATTTATGAGAGACTTTTTTCATTCAAGCAAAAGCAGTGGCATCTGGTGTTATAATTATATTAGATTTATGTTGCTGGCAACTTTCATTAAATTGATGAAAGTTTAAAGGTGATACACTTTTGATTTCTGAATGATTCATTGAATGCTTGTTTCTGCATCCATATATCTAGTTTGAGAAGTAGAGTCTTCGTGAGACGGGTTAGAAGAGTTTATTTTTGTTTTTATCTCAACCGTTTTTTGTTATGGTCACTTATTTAAAACAAAATTTGATCCAATAAAAAACTAAAATAATTAGAACAAGGTCGGATTACCAGATTTGTGGAGATAAGATATCCATATTAGCATTATTTATATCATAAAATTTAATGAGGTTATTTCACTAAAAAGTTAGTTAAAAGTTAAAAAGTTAGTTTATGAGATGATAAGTGTTTGGTAAAATTAGTTGTTAAAATAAATAAAAAATATAAAATAACATAAAAATAATAAAATAATAATTTATTTAAAATAATCATAAAAATTGATAAACATATACTAAGAATAAAAATGAAAGAAAATATAAAAAATTAAAAAACCAGCATTTTAAAAAATGTTACTTGGTTGTATTTCAAAAAATGTTAGAAACTACTAAAAAGATTATTTATCGAATAATCAAATAAATTTTTTAGTTAATAAAAAAAATTAAAAACTAATTAAAATATTTTATCAAACATAATTTAAATATATAACTATAATCTTTCGGGTATATTTTATAATGTTATATTTTAAGACAAATAATATTTACATAAATATAATATCGTGTTATATAGAACAATATATATTAAGTTAAGAAATTACATTATTAATGCATAAATATTTTAAAATATTATATTTTTAAAAGAATATTAAACTTTGGATCAAGTTGAGATGAGTCAAAATACAACCTAAATTTGTCCTCAAAAGATATTGAATCTAATTTTAAATCCAAATTAGTCCAAGTTAACTTTAAATTGATATGGGTTAGTATTGAACACAATAAGTCATTAGCAAGCATGAGTTTGTCCAGTAAATAAATATTATACATCATAAAATACTTTTTTAATGTTTGATTTTAAACATGATTATGAAACAAAACATATAAAAAATACATGACAAAAAGTATAAAAGTATCCTATTTAAATAAAATTTTGCACAAATATCTATAAGAAAAAAATATATTTAAAGATTCACAATATCTCCTTTAGATCATATATAATGCATAATTGTTTATTGAGTTGTTCAAAAACCTTTTATGTGAATCTTACACTCCATTTCAGACTTTGAGAATTTTTTATTATTCTTCTCCGATAATAAACATTAAATGTGTTATTTAAATGGTCCAAAAATATATTTTTTATTGTATAAAAATGATTGAGTAATGATGTTTATATAAATAGTGTCACATCAATCCATATTTCATTTGTCATTTATCATTTGATGGGAAGGATATGTTTGGAAAGATCTATTTTTTTCTCTTTATTTTTGTATTTTATTTCCTTTTTTTCATATCCCCAAAAAAATTGTATATTTTAAGTAGTATTCAAAGAATTTTTCTTTAGGGAGCTAAAAACGAGAAAAATAAGGTGTCATGGGTAAAATGGGATAAAATATGTTCTCCTCTTGATAGGGGAGGATTAAGAATTAAAAATTTAGAAATGTTCTATAAAACTTTGTTGGAAAAATGGTTTTGGGGGTTATTGAGTGAAAAGGAAGATCTTTGGAGAGAACTAGTGATGAGTACATATGGTGTATTGAGTATGTACATACTTGTTGATGGAGGATATCCTATTAGAGGATCTCAGTGGTGGTGTGATATGCTAAACTCTTGTTAGATTTTTGAAATGACCTTGGGTGGTTCCAAAATTTGGTGTCAAGAGCGGTGGGTGACGGGAGTGAGGTGAGTTTTTGGAGAGCAAAGTGGGTTGGTCATGAATCTTTAGACAAATCTTTTAATAGGATTTTCCTAAATTCGGAACAAAAAGATAATATGATTGTGGATATGGGTGGGTGGAATAGAGAGGATTGGTTTTGGGAGTTACAATGGAGAAGACCTTGGTTTTAATGGGAGATCAATATGGTGCAAAAAATGTGGAAAACCATTGGAGATAGGAAGCCAAAACAAAATAAACCAATTGGATGGGCATGAAAATTAAATTTAGAAACCATGTGGTCAAGAAGGTATATGAGAGCTTCATTAGTGAAGAGAGGGTGGAGAACGAAGATTCGATAACTGCGAAATATGAACTAATTTGATAGTCAATTTTATCTGATAAATGATTGTAATTTTTTTACTTTATTGTTATTTTTAAGGAAATAATGAAGAAATTAACATCTTTACAATTTTTGATTGGCAAAATTTGAAATAAGAAGATTTCAAGTGCTTTGGAGGAAAAAATTGATGCATAAAATAGACAAAAAGGCCTTGACGAAAAGTTGAAAGAATTGGACAACTTACTTAATGCACAATCTAGGCCTAGTGCACACTCTCGCTTAGCAGATAAGTTCAGGCTTAGCGCACAGTCTCGCTCAGCGCGTAACCCAAGCTTAGCGCGAGAAGGTCCATAAGGAAGTCCAGATGCGCGCTTAACATGAAAGCCCGTGCTAAACGCAAGGTCAACATGAAAAGTATGCTACCTTAGGCTTATAAAGGAGGAGGAAGCAAAAGGAAAAAACACACACCGAGTCTTAGAGCTCTCCAAAATCCAAAATCTGAGTCTCTCCCTTAGGGGAAATCCTTTAGTCATTCCCCATTTTCTTATTATTAGTCATCCATCACTTTCTTCCATTAATCCCTGAAGTGTAAAGCCTCTCATGGCTATGAGAGGTTAAACCCCATTGTTGGGCGCCTGGAGGCCAAAAACGTTCGTAATGTAATTATATGTCTATTATCTAATTAATGTTATTTTGTTTTCATTATTCTTCTCTGTGCTCATTTATTATTATGGTCTGATTATCCATATAATATTTAGAAGGTAATGCATTGGAAAATAATTATTTTCTAAAGAACAGGGGAATAATATCTTAATAAATTCATTGCTAGAAATAGATTGACATTTATTTTACCCACAAATTTTTGCATCTTTTATTTTAATGCAGTTTGTTATTTTATCTTTGCAAAGAAATTTGGGGGGGAAAGATAAATAAATTAGGCCCTTCATGCGGGAAACCAAAGATAGGGTAATTCAGTAAATGCAGGTGAAAACATTGATTTCATTAATTAGAGAAAATCTTTTACATTACATCATAATTAGTTTTGGCATGCTAGGCCCCAACATCATAACATTCTTATTTCATCTTTTTGCATTAAATTGTTATTTAATTTTCCTGTCATCTTTTCCTTTGCCTTACACTAAATTTCACACTTACAATTCTTTATCTTTTTCTTCTTCTCTTTCTTCTCATTACTTAATAATTGAGTTTGCATCACTTAAGTAAAATCAAAGTCCTTGTGGACTCAACACTTCAACTTTTATTTTAATTTTTACTACTAGTGATAAAATTAGTATACTTGTCAATCTGTTAACAAGATTTTTACAAAATCTTGTGGAAGTTAAATATTCCTTCAAAGGTGAAAGACTTCATTTGGAGTTTGACACTTGATAGAATACAAACTAGGAAAACTTAAATAAAAGACGCATTGTTACGATGGAAGCTAATTTGAATTGTGTAATTTGTAATTAGTGTGTAGAATCTTTCAACCACCTCTTGTTTGAAGATAAATTTGCTAATTAGATTTGGACATCATGATACTTGCGGTATGTTGACATACGGGTATTGCCACCATCTTGCATTGCTTACTTTTGGCCACCATCAAGGGACAATTGTTGGGAGGAAAGAGAAGTTAATATGGTAGGCGAGTTGGGCCTCTGTGGTGTGGGAAATTTGGTTACATATGAATGAAGTAAGACTTTGATACCACTTTATACGCTCGGAACACTAATCCTCGAGAAGAATTGATGCAACTAGAGTAAAGCGAGGTGCTACATATGGCACATATTGTTTCTCTCTAGACCATTTGGGTCATCTTGCAATGGTATTAAATACTTCTCAGCCTCTTGGCTTTTGTGCATATACTGTTCAATGACAATGACACTTCTTCTCACATTTGCTACTTTCTTAGTTAATAATATAATACCTTTCATGTGTAAAAAAACACTTAATTTAAAATAACTCTTATAATAAACAACGATAATTGAGATCACCTTAAGATTTTTTATTTTTATCACAAATAAATGCAGAAGGAAAGTCATAATCTCATTCCAAGTACAATTTACATTAACACTTTGACATGATCTATTAATGAAGAATCACCAGCCAAATAAAAATAAGAAACTATTTTTTTAAGGTTGATCAATCTTATGAACTAACTCCACCATGTCATTGACAAATAGAGAGACACAAGAAGAAAATAAGTTGCTACCAAACAATGAATTTTAAAAGAAAGATTTGTGGATGGATTACCATTTGAAGACATTTAATTTCTAAATAAAATACTTAATTGTTTGAAGACATTTGAAGAATTATATATATATATATATATATATATATATATATATATGATGAATAATATTTACTGAAGAAACATATGTTAATATATCTTTTCAATTAAAGTTTGAAAGCCATATATATATTTAATTAAACTATGATATAATTAAATTATTATAAATTATTTTATTTATTTGAAACATTAAAAAATATTTAAAAATTAATGTTATTATATACTTTTATTATTTATTACAGTGCTAGAAAATTTTTAAAATTAATTTATTAAAAAAATATTGATGATTTAAACCAAACATGCACAACATACAATCTTTTGTCATTTTACCTAGTTAGTTTTAATTTTTTTGAACTAATTGCTGGGTCCCATACTCTTTAATTCTTGTAAGAAACCAACTTTTTAATTAATGAGCTAGTTAATATAGTCAGCCCATTTACAAAACCATACATGGACCTTGCTACAAGAACTGAAGATATTTTTTATCTAAATAAACATATCATTTAATTAAAACACCCTATACAATAGTACGAAAACTCCAGAGTCGTGCAATTTCTTCAAGTGCAAGTAGTATAGAAAAACTATTGTGATGTGGAGCTAAGAAATTAAAACTTTATGTTGTTTCACAATTCAATTACACTCTGACTGCGCTTAGGGCTTGCTAGAGGCTCATCTTGTTCTCGACAACCTATTTGATGAAGGAAAGTGATAGGATAATTATCTATCACTTTAGATAATAATTAACCATTGTGTTATATAAATTTTACTCCAAAGTCCAAAGTCCAAAGTCTAAACTCAAATTCGTTGCTTTGTTAGATTTTACTGCATTTGAAGTATTATTATTTTCTTTAAAATTTGTATGAATCTCATGGTTGTCTTTGAAAAATATTTCATTTAGAGAATTAGGGAAGAGAGTATTGATAAATTACTATTGGTATTGATTTTTAAATAATGTGAGATTTTTTAAAGTATAATGAACATATTTTAAAATCACGATGGTAAATTTTGATCCAGTCAGTTATGCTGACTTGTTCAATTCTGTTCAATCCTGTTCAATTCTATTCAATCATGTTTCTAACAGTGTTTATTATTCTTAGAAATGTTAGTTAAATCTAGTTATCTATAAATATAATTTACATTGTACAAATTGTTTTAAGATTGTAATGTGGATGTATATTCATCAATAAAAAAAAGTGTTTTAATTAATTGTGCTCAAAAAAGAATTCACAACAACAATTTTATCAAAATGAGTCTCTTACTTTTCTTTTAAAAATTCACGAAACATATATCAATATATCATTCACACGCATAGTTTTTCCAATATTTTTTCAATATATGATCTGCCTTTTCTGTTGAGGTGTTAGGTTATTATAGAATTTTCATACATATTATGGCTCCCCTTAGTCTTAATTTGGTCCCCAATTCATGCAAGTTTTGTATTTGTAGCTTTCCGCGTATGAGTTTTTTTTTTTTTTAAGATGTCACACTACCGTTAACCAAATATGACAATTAGTTCATCTCATAGGTTACTACATGGGGATAAATGAGGTTATTTCACAACAATTAATATCCATCTTATCTTATAATGTGAATGATAAAGTGAATGATGTAATGGGAAAGTTGAAGAGAATAATAAAGTGAATCTAATTAAAATACACTAACAACGCAAATTTTATATAGTGTATGCTACTTAATCACTTATTATTATATATAATAAATTTATTAATTTTTATAATATTATATTTAACGTTGTACTTAGGATAATTTTTAATTAATTGTTAATATAATTTTTTTATATTAACTATCCATAAAATAAAACTTTCATAATACTGTTAAAAAGTGTTATAAATATATATTATATAAATAAGATAATTCTTAAGTTAATTTTCATAAGTGTTTGTCTACTAATTGTTCTGCACTATTTCACCCATCTCTTCAAAATGGGAATACTGCTTTTTAAAATTTGTAAGTTCTTCAGCTTCTTTTTAGTAAAGGAAAACTTTATGGACATATTGGCATCTTCTTTTGTTCTCACTGAATTCTGGTATAATTGTTAAAACCATCCTATTTAATCTTAACCCACCAATCCATAAGGATGTTTTGACCATCAAAGTCCAGTTTTTTTCTTTCTTATTTAGTAGACATGTTCTTGGTACATTTAAATAAACAATTTATATAATATATCAAATCATGAAGGAAAAAAGAAATTGAAATTTGGGAAACACAAAAAAGGGCCAGTGCCCACTAAAAAAGAAGTCCAATTGCGTGGGGCAAAAGCCTGACTGTTTTTTTTCTAAAGGTGGGAATAAGAAATAAGAATAATACATGTTCTATAGTTAATTTATTTTTACATAAGTTTAATTTCATTTCTAGATTTATTTTACAGTTTGAGTTTGATTGTACAGGTGATCATGAAAATTAAATTTTGTTTTGTTGATAAGTCGATTATAATTCACAATACACATAACATTGACAAATCAAACAAAAATTTCTACGAAGGAAGATATTATGTATAACATCTCTACTTTTCAACTTTTTGGTAGTTCTTATACTATAACATTTTACGTGATGATACTTTACTCAATATTTTTGTAGGTCAGAATTAATTCTTTCTGAAATTTCAAAAATCAGTTATACTTGTTTTCAAGATCAATGATTTGTCCCATGAATTAATATAAGACTTTTTGACATGTTTTATTTTCACTTACACGTCTTGTGAAAATTTTTAAAAAAGTTATTCATTTCATAACTACTATAAATCAAACATGTTTAATTACGAAGTTCTAATTTTTAAGTGATAAACTATTAAAAAGTATAATATCTTGTTGATAAAGATAATATCAATTAATTTCTTTAAATCATTCTTAAATGCCAAATTTTATATTTTCCCTTTCTAAAGTTGAAAAGGATAATCGTGTAAGAGACTCCTTATGAAGTTAGATTACTCTTATGGAAGAAAATCATTCCTGAAAAATAACTTTATATTAACACAGTTCCATTAATTAACAACATTTAAGTATATATAATTTGTTTTTGGCTACTTCTTACTTATAAAAAGTGTGAGAGGGCGAAGGGAGGTAATTTGTTTTCTTGTAGGATGAAAGCATTTAGAAGGCTCAATTATAACTTGTGGTAGTTACTATAATTTTTTTTTTGAAGAATCCAATCTTATATTTATTTTCCAGTGTTTGATCAAATATAATATTTATTTAATTAAATATACAACTCATGTTCAAATGACATGCTTCCAATAATTAGATATGACAAGAAAGAAACAAACTTATCTTTAAAGTGAAATGAAAGAAAGTGTATATTTATTTTCAATTTAAATTGTTTATAATTTGAGTTTAATTTTTGTAATATTATTATAAAGATTAAAAAATTCACCAATAAATAATCATATGTGACAGAATGGTAATGTAATTATTATTTTTTTATATTGTGGGTATATATATATATATATATATTAATTTTAATATAATAAGAATAAAATTTTAAAAATAAATAGTTTTTTTTCTTTAATAACTAAAAGTTTAAGTGAGATAGATATCAGAACTTTATAAAAAACACAACAAGCTTTTAAAATTTAAAGATAATTTACAAATGTATTTATAAATTGTTCACTAAATAAATCCTCACATTAACATTAAAAATCAAATACATGTTTTTGAGATGAGTATATTTCTTATGAATTAGGCTAATTTTGTTGGTTAGAAAACAAATAATTAGTTTTTGTTATTTTCTCAAGGTAATAATGAACGGGATAAGGTTAGGAAGTAAATACAAGAAAAAGGAGGGACACATATGAAGGAATGGAGAATACATAAAGAGTTGAACAGCACTGTGTCTGGCCTTTTCCGATAAGCCCGGTCATTTGTTCAAATGGAGAACAACATCAACAACAACAACCCTTCTTCTTCACAAGCACTTTGAGTTTAACTCACCCTTGTGCTTGTCTCTCTCTGTCTGTATCTCTCTCTCTCTCTCTCTATATATATATGTTTAGTGTTTTACCTTTTAGACTCACACTTGTCTCTCTCTAGAAATCACGCAATTCTCATATAACCGGATTTTTCTTTCCATTCATCACCCACCAAACTACCAACTCTCTCTATCTCTTACCACAACTCAATGTTTCTTTTTGCCAAGAGAGAAATACAAACAAACTGTAAGTGTCAACCAAACTCCAGATTCATCTTTAACAAAATGCTAGCATATGCTCTTTAGTAGTGAATTTCAGGTCTTGTTTTAACCATGTTAAGGTCGAGACTCTAAGAGAGTGATTTAAAAACAAAACAAAAAAAAACTGAACTTTTTGTTTTCCTCTTTTACATTTGAAGGTGCTATTGAGAGTTGAGACATAAGAAAAGACCATTTGGGAAATTCAACAAACTCCTGAAATCAGGCAACAAAATAAGGTTTCATCTCATATTTTGTCTTTATTTCTCTCCCCACTCTCACTTCGATCTCTTTCAATTTGGTTAATACTGTTTTTTCTTTTTTAATTTTTTTTGGTTTACAAAATGAGGGGTACTGACTGAACAAAAATTATTGTCTTTTAACGAGCTAAAATTTTTGGGTTCGGATTTTTGTGTTTTTTTTTCAGTTTGTTTCAATAATAAGGGAACTCCAGAGACACAGATCTGTAAGCTTAACACCTGGTTTTATTTTTGTCTTTGATTAAGATCTCAACACCTGTCACGGAATCTGACCCAACATTGTTCAAACTAATAAGACTCCAAATTTTATTTTTAATATTTTTATTTAATTAAGACTATTGAGCATTTCAGAAATAGTGTTTTTTTTTTAATAATGAACCTTGCAGTGCCTGGAGTTGAGTGAATCTGCACCCTTCCGATAATCAAAGGGCTTATTTAGAGCCACACATCATCCTTGAAAATTTCTTCCCAGCCAATTTGGCGCCAAATGTTGGACCTTTCTACATGACTATGCAACCACGTTGAAGGAAGCCACAGTTGTCTCATATTTTCATCATCTGGTACGTACCAACAACTCCTCTATGCCCTTTGAGATTTTTTAGAAAGCCTTTTCTGCTTATGTTGTTTTAGTGTTGGTTTTGCAAATTTACAAGTTGTCTCTGTTGTGAATTAATTTTATATGTATGCGGTTTTTCATAACTAGACTAGTAAATTGATGTATAACTAACGAAGCAATAGTTTTAGTTTTACCCATACACATAAAAGAAAAAAAATTGAGTTGAGTTAAAAATGAACAATTACCTTAGCAATTAGCATTAACATTTAAGGGCTAATTTATAAGTATCTATAAAAAGTATTAATTTTTTTTAAAATCAAGTATTTATTACGTCAAAAATTCTAAAAAAAATGTGTTATATATATATATATATTATATAACAACTCATACAACATTTTTATATAACAATATTTTGGGTGTTTATTTTATGTATCCTATCATTAATTACATATTATATTTTTCTAATTTTTTACAAAATGTTTAATGAATTGTTGTAAAAAAAATATTTTCTTATAAAATATAATAAATACTTCTTTATAATGCTTAACATTTGCCAGAAACCAAATATATGCTTTCCTAAGTTGGTAAAGACTCATTATTAATGACAGTTTGTACGGAAGGACACATTTCAATTCAACCTTTTCTCAAAGCCTTGAGTTTTTTTTTCATAAAAGTATATCGGTTTTTAATGTGCTATATACCAACTAATCTAAACACAGTCAGATCTTATCTACTGTGTACTTACTACTTAGTGAATCTGAGAAGTGTACGAAATATTTCAATTGAATTGAATTTATTTTAATTTACTTTTGGTTTTGATTGATAATTAATTAGTAGAAAAATTGTTTGGTTGTTTATGGTAGCAGCTGGGTGTGGTTTTGCAAGGAAGGGTAAGAGAGAGGGTGTTGAGACCTAGTTCAGTGTTCTGCAACTGCAAAAAGCTAAACAAGGGCCTCCTGATTTGGACCGTGATATATCAGAGCATTAAAAAAAGGCCTTTTTATCACTACACAACCAAAGCAGTCTCTGAATTATCATCATCATCAATGCAAAGGACATAGTAGCCAACCCCACACTTTCACTCTTCTCTCTCTTTACAAGTGTAACATAACAAACATAAAGAGAAAGACAAAAGTGTGTGTTTTGTGCAAGGCATGATTGTGGTATGGAGGAGGAGGATGAGATTCAAGCACAGAAGGTGAGAAGAAGAAGAGGCAGTGATGGAGAGAGCACGAACAGGTTCCACAGCAGCTGGCACCACCACCACCACCACTCTTCGAGGATCATAAGGGTGTCTCGTGCATCTGGTGGCAAAGACAGGCACAGCAAAGTGATGACTTCAAAAGGGTTGAGAGATAGAAGGGTTAGGCTTTCTGTGACCACTGCCATTCAGTTCTATGACCTTCAAGATCGCTTGGGTTATGACCAACCTAGTAAAGCTGTGGAATGGCTTATCAAATCTGCTTCTGATTCCATTTCTGAACTTCCTTCTTTGAACAATTTCCCTGACACCCCCAAAAGTGATGATCATGAGAAGAGAGCAAACACTGATGTTGCTGCTGGGGCAGTAGATGGTGAGAATTATGAAAATGAGAATGGCAATAACAATAACCAGAGTCAGAACATGTCTTTGTCTAAATCTGGTTGTAGTAGCACTTCTGAGACAAGCAAAGGTTCTGGCTTGTCCCTCTCAAGGTCTGATATTCGTGTGAAGGCTAGAGAGAGGGCAAGGGAGAGAACAACAAAGGAAAAGGAGAAAGAGAAAAATGAGTCTCATCATCATCACAGCAATGTTGTTGTTCCTCATCATCGTCATCATCATCATCATAACCCCGTTTCACAAACAGCTTCTTTCACTGAGCTTCTCACTGGTGGGATTCCCAAAGGGTGTGATGATGAGGAGCCTAATAACATGATGATGTTCAACAAAGCAGCTGCAGCAGCATCATCTGGTAGACAGCAATGGTGTTCATCATCATCAGCAGCAGCAGCAGCACCTATGGACTACTTTCTGGGGCCTTCCTCTTCTAGAACAACAACAACACCACCACACAATCACCATCACCATCATCATCAATATTCTTCTTCTGGTGGGTTCTCATTGGCACAAATCCAACTAGGACATTCTCTTCCTGAGGCAATGAATCACAATGTTTCAGCATTCAACAATAATGTGAGTGGTGAGAACCAAAACCACTCATCATCAGATCCTCATCTGCAACAGCAGCAACACTTCTCATTCATACCGGATCATCTTATGTCAGCTGTGGTTACTTCTTCTTCTCATCATCAACCTAGCGGGAGCGACTACAATCTGAACTTCACCATGTCTTCGGGCCTCGCTGGTTACAATAGGGGGACCCTTCAGTCCAATTCTCCGTCTCTTTTGCCTCACTTGCAGAGGTTTTCGCCTCTAGACGGATCCACTGTACCTTTCTTCATTGGAGCTGCTCCTTCTGCTGCAGTTGCTGCTCCTGCCATGGAGAACAACACCACCACCACCAACAACCATCACCACCATCAGTTCTCATCTGGTTTCGATGGCAGCCGCTTGCAACTCTACTATGGGCATTCTGACCAGAAGGGGAAAGCCAAAAACTGATGTTTGGATTGCTACATTTCCTCCTGGTAAACAATCTTCATCTTTTTATGATGTTTTTTCTTTTCAACCCTTTTATTTTTGCAGTAACAACCTTATCTAATAATTCATTTTAACTCGCTTGTTAGAGTTGTTATGATACCCAGATAAATCTAAGGGTTTTGATATAGCAGCTGGTTTTTTTGCCAATAACTATTGAATGAGATTAGAGAGAGAGAGAAAGACAGAAGTGAGTTTTTCAATAAGAGAACCACAACCCTTAAATTTTAAAAGGATACTATAAAATTTCTCTCATTTAGTAACTAAAGTTTATCAATTCCCATTGAGAATTCATATCAATTAAAATATGATATGATCAATGCAATCCTTGAAAGAAAGTCATTTTAGCAGTTGGCCGAAAACCCAAGTTTTAATTAAGAATAACTCAATAATAAAAACATGTGTTGAAAAATTAAGTTAGATAACATGTAATATGCCTGTTATTATTTCTCAAAAAGTCCTGAAATGTATATAGTAGCTGTTTCTTTTTGTTTTGTTTTGTTTCTGGAATTGTTTGTTTGGCTTTGGTGTAATGTAAATGTATGATACATTGCACTCCATCTTGGTTGTTTGAAGTGGTGCCCCTTAATCTTCTTCTTCAATGCTTTGGCTTCGGTAAAAGAGAAATACTTGCACAAACACACACCTAACGTAGGATTTAGACGCAACCAATCACATAAGTCCAAGTGTCCAATTAATGGATATGACGTGACATTAAATATTTGATGGTGTGTGTATTGCTAATTTGGACGATGTTGTTTTTGGATTGATGTGTTGTGTTGTGTTGTGTGCAATACCATGAGCCGCTGGGGTTCTAGGTAATGATGACCAAGTTGGCCGTTGGGCATAAGTTTATGGTGTTGTCTTTTTTGTGGATAGGAACATGGGTTGCCGTGAATAGGGTATCGGCTGGTTGTCTCCTTGTTTGTGCTCTCATTGGTTCCCTCCTCTATAGCATGTCAGGTGTAAGCCTTTGTGTGGCACAAACCATGTGTGTCACTGATGAATGGGGGCAATGTTAATTACGCTTTGGCCCAAAATTAATCAGAGTCTAAAAATGACTTTACAATCCCAATTACTCCAATTAAGCTCTCTTGCTGTGCACCCACATGACACGATCCTCATTGGCTCATTGCCTAGGTTAGAGACTAGCTAGATTTTCACGATGGACCTTTTGCATATGTTGAAAGGTCCATGCACGTAGTCAGAAACTTCACTGCTGACACCACTCATGCTTAGGGGGGAGTATTGAAAGAGCAATTGTATTTTTATATGCATTTTCCCCACATAACAAAAAGTTTGAATTTATGAGCTGATGGAAAAAAAGTATTGAGCATAGAGATTCACACCCAAGAAGAAATTAATAACTCTTTTTTTTTTTAAGAATAAATTTGGAAATTTTGGATCTTCTCATAACATCTCTTAATAATTTTCTTTATTGGAAGAAAATATATTTTTCATATTTGTAAAATATTAAATATGAGGAGCGTTTGCAGCACTCTCTTGATTTAAATTTATTGAAAATTATCCTCAAATATCCTCAAATTTGGCAAAACTTAAAATAAAATATATAAGCAAGACTGCAAGAGTTTTGGATGGTTTATGAAAAATTCTAATTTCCTTTCTCTATTCAAAGTTGAAAATTATAAATGATTAAAACACTTTGCTGAAATTATTATAAAAATACATGTACTATGTAGTTAATTTTACTTCCTGGAATTTTCAATTAATAGTTATTACTTTCAATTTTTCTCTCTAAAGTACATGTTTTACTTTAAACTAATGACCCAATATGTAAGCACAAGAGAAACTGCACATCGACCATGGAATCTTGTTTGGGAGCTTCAATTTATTGAGAAGAGCATCGAAGAAAAGCCATCCTTTCACTTTCAAATGTTGAAAATACTCAGTTTTCTGGAAATGAAAATCTTTACATGGACTTACTCTTTCTGAGTTATATAAACTATAATAATAATCTACTGGCACATAATCATTTTGAATAAAAAATAATATTATGTCACGTATATTTGAGTAATTATTTAATATAAAATGATTATGCTTTATTTGTTAGCTTAGCCTGCATATCTTGCCTAGACTTTTGAACTTGAGTAGGGTATCTTCTCAAGCATATTAGGGCTAACATTTTTAGTATTTTATAATAAAAAGGTCCTCCTCATAATTATTATTTTAGAATCTGAAAATTAATTCTTTTAAACAGGTGACTTGGGTATTCTAATTGATACTATACTATGAGACGGTTTTAATTTAATGGTCTTAATTGGTTGAAAGAACTTTATCCCTTATAATAACTATATGCTGTTCAAATCAAGTTAGTAGGATGCCTAATGTGATGCTTAAATGTTTGGATCCTTGACAAAAAAATCAGATCATATGATTTATTTTGAAAACAATAGTACATGGACCACAAATAGAACATGACACGAGTACCAATAAGGGTTTGATATAGTAATGAACAAATTAGACGATTTATTTAAGAAAAATAAAGTTCAAATAAATCTATTTCCTGTTTGGATAATTTTTTCACAAGTACTAATAGAAAAAATAAAATGAATTGAACTTTTTTAATAAGTTAAAATTAACTTGTATTTTTACTTTTATCTAACTTATCCAAAAGATAAGTTAATTTTAAGTTATTGAGTTCAATTCACTATTTCTTCTTCTATAAGTATTTATAAAGAAATTTAACTAAATATTGAAGAGTTAACAAATAGAAGGAAACCTTCATTTTCCCTTTAGAAAATTTCTCTTGAAACTTTTTTATTAAATGCATAAATCATTTGATATAAGACTTATAATTTAATTAATGATCCTAGTTGATAGGAAGAACCTTACCCATTATAATAATTCTAATCAGCTGAAACGACCTAGTTAGTTGGTTGTCCAATGTGATGTTTAAATGTTCGGATCCTAGACAAAAAGCCAGATCATATAGTACATTGACCAATAATAAAACATGACGCGTGCCAATAACTAACAAGAGTTTGGTGTAGTAATGAACAAGTCATACGATCTAAAATAAAGTTCAAGTAAGTCTATATAAAAATATCTCCCAAAGAGTTAACAAATAGTCAAATACTAGAAGGAAGCCTTCAATTCACGCAAACAAAAAAGAAGGAAGCCTTCATTTTCTTTTCAGAAAATTTCTCTTTGAAAATTTTCTACTTGTCTCGTAATGGGGACATGTTTTACTACATAGGAGTTAAAATAGATGGACTTTAGTATATATATATTGCCACATCCTACAAGAAAACCATTTAGACATACTAATGAAATTATGAAAATCGTCAAATTTACTCTGGAAATCTTGGCCTTTACTTTTTTTGATTGCTTCTATATTGCCATCATTCTAGACAGTTGCACTATCAACTTGAGTTTCTTTTTGTATGATTTGGTTATCGTAATATCCGTTGGTTGGATCAGAATTTGGGTTGAGTTATATTGGGCACTGTTTACCGCAGTAGAAAAGGAAAACACGCATATTACTACATCCGTTGCTATATATAAAAAATAAATATCTAATTCATCTGAATCAATAAAAACAGTTTAATTAATTAATTCTGATTAATAATCTTATAAATTTAAAATTTCAAAAAACACTCATTGAATTAAATGATTTAAGAGATAGTTGTATTTAATAATACTACTCATTTTTTTAAGAGATAGTTTTTTCACCAATAAATATGACTTATCTCATTAATAATCTTTACAATAAATGATGATAATGCATTTAAAAATGATTTATATTTAGGAAAAAAAATATTTTCATTTATTTTTTATATATACAAGAACAGGAACGGAGGTAGCATATGACACTTCCTTTTGCATTAGGATTCTTTCATGTTGAGGGAAAAGTCTAATATAGTTAAAATATTGAGAATAGAAACTTGAAAACACTTATTCTTTGTACATGTTTTTTTATGCTATGTAGGCTATTACCGTTGTGGTTTTTAGAAAGAAAAATAACTAAGAGGCGGGATGACTCAATTATTGAATTGGAAAATTTACTCATTATTCTTACATTTACACAATTACACAAATTTTAAATACTTTTAGATCTCTTTTGGTTTCTTTCAATATATAAATTTTATCTTTTAATCTTTGCTATTTTGTGACCATACAGACTCAAAGGAATCCGAAAGTACTTTTACATGGACTGAAAATGATGATTTTTAAGTGTAAGATTTAAAGATAAAGTTTGTACAACTTAGGGGTTATATATAAAAGTAATTTTTCCTATTAAATTGGTACATAATGGAGTTGTAGATTAGTCAATAGCTTTGCCGTATATGTTCAAATACTGTCAAGATTCTTCCCACATATAATCCTTCTCAAACAACCTCTTTTTATGAGGCCCTATTGAGTGCCTTTTAAGGGTTAGCATAAAATTGTAGGGGCAGTTCCTGAAGAGGCTAGTGGTCATATTGTAAAAGTTGAGCAAATCTATGGTGCAAGTTAAATGAAGCTTTATGAAACTCTATATGGAGTATGGCTGCTATATAAACCTAGCTGAAAAGTCTTTTTGTAAATGAAACCAAACTCAATATAGGCGTAAAGTTGGCATTCTTTATTCACTAGTCAATTTAGGTCGTCAGTTTTGAAATAATCATATTCACCAGCCATTAATTGATATTTCTAGTCACCTTATTTTGTTGTTTTCTCATGCATGTTCTTAAATTCTCTAGTCCAGTATTTTTAAATTGAACTTGTTAAGAGACATACAAGTCATTAATTGGTTTAACTTGGGTTGAATTGATAATAGTAATAAAATGTATAATGTGAATTTTGGAATTGCTCAAGTGTTCATATTTCTAAGCATTACAAGTTTTAATGCACGTGTTACTAAAATGAATTCGCTTTTGTTCTTTGGTGTCTTTGGTTTGTAGGACTTGAAAATTAAAGTACTAGCAGCAAGTTGTGTCCTAAAGCTTGCTTTTGCCAAAAGGGATGAGCCGGCGTTGTCAAGTGTTGGTATTTCTTGTTGGATCATTTGAAGTCATTCAATTACATTTAGTATTTGGATATATATATATATATATATATATATATATTGATCTATGCGTGTGAAATCATTGTGTTTTTGGATAAATGTAAAAGCTACTTGATTCAAGATATTCTTTTACTTTCTGCAATTATTTTGATATTGTTGTCTATACTATAAATGGAGAAAAGAGTTGTTCATCAGCACACTAAATTTCTAAACAATGTCTGGTTTTTGGCGTTTATTTTATTTAGAAGGATTTTTAAACAAAATATATTAGGTAATCAGAAAACAAAAAATATTTTTCTTTTTCAAAAAGGAGGTGTGAAACTCCACCGAATAGTTCAACAACAACAACAACAAAAAAACCTCCAAATTGTGAGTGTCCCTCATGTGCAATGGCAATGAAAACTGTTAGCTTTATCATAAACTCTTAGCTTTCCGCAAACAAAGCTTCAAATGTTTCAGACCTAAAGGCTTACGTAGCGACTGAAGTAAAAATAACGGCAAAAAGTGTGATCCAAGCATTGAACACGAGGGACACACTCACAAGCAGTAATGTTTTAAAGAATCGGACCGGTTTGTTCAATAGTTGAGATACTGAATTAATGGGTAGTCTTACTGAATGAATTAGTTTGATATGAAATATATTAAAAAATATAAAAAAAATAAGTAACATAATTTAATCACTTAATATTCTAAATTTAAAATGATTGTTATTATAAAATATCTAATATCTCAAATAACAATTAATATTTATATCTCAGTACAAGTACATAAGTAACAAACACAAACAAATATTCATTGTTTTAAAAGTAATCATAAGTTCACAAAAAATAACATAGCAAAAATTCATATTTTTTTATTTAAAAAAATACCCAATTCAACCAAAAACTCACTTTGGTTCAACCAAATTCTCAATCGATTCAACCAAAAATCTATCTTAGTTCAACCAAAGACCTATCTAATCCAATTGGGTTATATCAGTTCTGATACATTTTTTATCTTCTTAGCAATACAAACCGGTGTGCCTATTGGGTTCCAACCGATCCGATTATTAAAAACACTGATAAGGAGCATAGGAAGGAGAAAGAAATGAAGGTAGTTTGGGAGGGGGGAAAATCAAAGAAAAAGGGAGTGCAAATAGCAACAGCCGAAAACATGTGTTATTTACACAATAACATTGTTTGTTTCTATATTTAAATACATTTTTTTTGTCTCTTTTCGTTTTCTCTTAATAGTAAAAATTATTGTACAAATAAACATTCATCTTAAAAGAAATGGTTTTCTAACTTTTTTATGAACAAAAGAAAATCTTTGCATTTTAAATATTTAAATATGAATTAAAAATTAATCAATCTACAACGGTGGTTTAAACTTTAACCCAAATTTTGTCAAGTCCAAAACCCAAAAAGATATTCCTAACAATTTTGGAATATTAAGCAAAAGTTAAAACAAGAACTTAAATTATTACTATAAAAAATGATAATCAGACTAATGGGTAGCTTGATCCTTTACACGTTAATGACGTTATTTCTTATCGGGTCAGTTAAAATTTAGATCGAATTAGAATAAATCAAAATAAAATCAAACTACAATTTCAAACTGAACCGTATTTTTTGGCAGGCTAAATGGATCAACCTATCAAACTCAACCCATTTTCACAACTTAATTAGGGAGTTTGGTTACATGTCACTTATCTATTGTACCATAAGTTGCTTATTTCTTCTCATTTTAGATATATAGGGGTTTGCTCAGCTCATGCAGTTGAATTTGTGGGGTATTCTTAAAAGTCAGGAAATTGCTTTGAGATTTAGATTCTGGAATATTATTGTGGACAGTGACTCAGCTTCAAGAATAGCTACACTTAGCTCAGTTGTCTTCCTTTTTGAAGAACAAAACTTAGCATAAGTTCTAGAGAATAAATAAGACTTACCATAATGTAACAAATAACAACACATATTGATGCGAATAAAATAGATGGCATGGCAAATCTAGAGAACTTTGTTCTAGCCCTAATAAATCATATATCTTATCAATCACTGAAGTTATACAAATGAGCCCTTAACTCCTACATATTTATTTATACAGCTACCTATCACATATATCATGGCCTTAAATTATGATGATATATGGAATATTGGAGCATAGTTTCCAGGGGTTCATGTATAAGGAATAACATTCTTCATGTGATAATTTTTTCCAAGGAAAATTAAAGGTACATGCAATCTATACGTCTTTATATGGTTAATACAAGACTCTACCACAACGATCACATGCACTAGAGGCAACCGGAGCAGCATCTTTTGGCTTTGTCTTCTGCAACTTTGGTAGATCAATTTCCAGAACATCAGCCAGGACCTTGGAACCTTGTTGGATCTCATCCAGACTGCAAACATTACTTTAGGTCACATCCTAGAACAACATACCAGAGAAGAGAAACTTGCAATGGACAAAGACACTAGGTAGTCCTACTTCACGAGCCTTAGGGAGGAAAGGAGATTATCTAGTACTCCCTTCAATCTTGAATATAAGCACACACAAAAAAAACTAACTTATGCTTATTAAAAAAGTTAGTTAGCATCATTTAATTGTATCATTCTCATTTAAAAATGATTTTCCCCCCTAAAATAGCCTTCCTAGGAACTTAATATAAAAAATGAAAGAGAAACATTGGAAATAACCTCAATTAAATGAAGGATATTTTAGAAATGATCTCATTAAATAAGATAAAATTTGTTGAAATTTGTTTATATTTGAGACCAACACTCAAGACATATTTTTTTGCTTATATTTGAGACCAAAGGGTGTATCTACCATTCCCAGTAATCTATCTTTGTTCTAAACTCCAAAGATCATAATTAATCTTCAAAAACATAACTAGAGTAATGAATATATGCTTGCGTTAGTTTAGGTAGTAAAAGAAAGACATATCTTAAAAGCATGAGCATATATTTCAGCCTTTATGATTGATCAATAGGCCAATTTGATACTGACACAACACACACATACTCTCACTTGTTTTTTAAAAGGAATAAGTTCATAAGTATAAATTGAGATTAGTTCGAGTACTCCCAAAGGTGTAGCTTGTAAAGATATTCCTCAAACACAAGGGTGAGTATATAATATACTCCCACTTGGGAAAGTTCCAATTATTATTGCAAAACCTTAGATTTCACTAGCTTGAAATTTGAATCTAAGCTATTCTCCTTCAAGCCTTCTAGGATCTATCAATGATAAAATTTTCAGGTGTCAATTGAGAAAGGTATAAGAAGGTTAATTTATCAGAAAGAGAGGAAGACGGTCATCGTAGTACATAGATTTAACAGCAGGTTTTCAACAAACAAAGAATGATCAAGAAACCAGGAAACTTGTAACAATGATGATTGAAGAAAATCACAAAAACTTGGTTCTGCTTGATAAAATTTGAAAATATTAAGTACTAATGATTGGCTGTGGTGAGGCAAACCTATACTTCAACTGTTTAACAAATTTAAAGTGTAGTCCCATACTACCATGCCTGAATCAACAGACAATAACTAATAATCATAGTTTGGCTTGTGTACAACACAGACACTCCTCAATTCAACCATTCTAATAATCCAATTTTTTCTTTACTTGTCAGCAGATTTTTTTTTTTCCTAATGTTTTGCCATGTACATCTTTCAGTTATTTTATTGATCATAGTTTGGCTTCAGTAAAATCTGGACTACACAGTAATCCAGTTTTCATTTCCAATAATTATTCTAATATGAACTAATAATTTCCAAGAGGCAGAACTTTAACATAATATAATGATAACTTGATATTAAGACATTGCTTCTTGTTTTCATAACTTACCTTATGCAAAGTGGGGGAGTAAAGCGGATAATTGTATCATGTGTTGGCTTGGCAAGGACTCCTCTATACTTCAATTTTTTGCATAGCTCATAGCCAGATACAGGGAACAAATTTTTGCTGTTAAACTCCACTCCAATGAACAATCCTCTTCCCCGTACCTCCTTCACGTAGTCTGGATATTGCTGCTGAATCTTAAGCAGCTGACCAGCAAGCTCCTCTCCCATTTGGGCAGATCTGTTCAATAGTAATACATCATTTGCAGATTTTATATATTAATATCTCAGAAAATTCACAGTAGAAAAAATAAATGAACCAAATTAATAAAGCATTTACTGAAACTTGGAAATTTAAAGTTTGAATGGATTCAAGTCAACACAGCTGGAAAAACACTCAATACTAGTAAAAAGCCAAATAAAAAATTTTAGAACATAAATTGATGAACATAAGCTTTGTAACTCAAGTTCTGAAGGGTGGAGGGGGGACTGAGTAGAAAGTTAAAGGGCTTAGAAAGAATTATTAATTCCCTACATTTAAATTTTGTTAGCAAATAAGTACCTCAGGATCTCCAAAACTTGTATTATTTAGTATCTTCAAGGAACATTCAATCTTTTTTGCACGCAGACGCAGTTGTAACTCGTGATTCAAAATAAAATTATAATACCATGTTCTCGTGAAGCTTTGTAAACATGGTCTGAAACTTGTAAATGGGGAAAAATTGGAAAATACACAGACTGAAAATACAAATATCAAGCCAGGTCTAAAGAGTTGTGGTTACTTTTTCGGGAAGGGTGAGGAATAGGATCTGAAATAAAAATAGGTACTGTTGGAAGTGCAAGTATTCAAGATATATGATGAATAGAAGTCCTTAACACAAAACATCCTAAAACAATATTTTAGACATGATAGGATTTCATGACCCCACCAAAAAAAAATACACAACAGGATTTGATCTAAGTTACTGGGATTTATTTGTAAAATTCTCTGAAAAGCACAAGAAGCATGGAGACAAATTCTCAATCATCAATAAACAAATTTATCCCAATATAAGAATAACATTATATTTAATACAGTTATTAACTCCCAGAACCCAGGCCTTAGTTTTGAAGCTTTTATTTCAGATGCTGATGATGCTTGATGAAATGAATAAAATATACTTGTCAAGACTTGGATTTAACTATTCAAGTCTGCATTATAATAAGTATGTATTGGCAATATAAGATTTGGCAATGCATTTGATACCTCTCAACGAGTCTCTCATTTTTTATCACTTCTAGTGAGGCAATTGCAACTGCACTGGCCAGTGGATTTCCACCGAAGGTACTGTCAACAATAACAGAGAAGAAGAAAGCTTCAGCATTATTAGTCTTAGCTTTCATACTTTAATAACATTGAATTGTATTGTACTAAATGAAATTATTGGCTAATTACATAAACAAGAAATGAATGCAAAACAAAAGGCAAAATTTCCGGAGTACACAAAGGATGGAATTTTTTTATAAAAAAAAATAGCAATTGAAGGTTCTTAAACGAAGAATTCAGTTTAATAAGAAAACTGAGGGCTCTTGAATAGGTTCGTCAGCCTGGAGACCTTCCATCAAATAGGAAATGATTTTACCATCCTTGAAGGATCAAATATTTTCTTTAAGTGCATTGAAATAAAAATAGCCAACTATTTAATGTGCTGGTGATGCTACAGTTCCTGTCCTGAACGTAGGTGCTTACATCCATGATGACTTTGCAATGGAACATATAAGAATCCTACCACAATAATAATCCCAATATTCTAATAATATTTATCTTTATTTTCAGATACTTCCTACCATTAGAACTTATGAGCACACATAAGTACAATATGAATGACCAAGCCAGTGTTTGTAAGTATCATCAGCTACAAACTCCAAAGAATCACTTATGGGAATTTACGGTGCAGTAAATATTCTCATCTCAGTCAATTATTTCTCTTTTGGAAATATAAATGGTTCTGTTCACAGATAGCTTTTGCAAATGGAGTAGTCTAATTTTGTCCCATGATCCTATCAACTTGAACAGAACTAACATCCCTAACCCAAAATAAAACAAAGGCTTAAATGCAGTTTTGGTCCCCCTATTTTGCTCAATCCGCAATTTTGATCCTTCCATTTTAAAAGAGACATTTGGTCCCCCTGTTTTAAAAAATCTGCAATTTTAGTCCCAATATTTCAAAATAAAGACATTTGGTCCTTTTATTTTAGGAAATTCACAATTTTGATCCTCATATTTTTTTTAAAAAAAATTAACAATTTTGGTACAATCTTCAATTTTATTTACATTTTGTTTCATTTATTTCTTACATTATAATTAATTAAATCATTTTTTGATGATATCTTGAATGAATATGTTAGGTCTAGGATTCAATTGCATCAAAATAAAATAAAAACGTAGGCAAAATTGAGAATTTGACTAAAATTAAAAATTTTATAAAATAGGACGGCCAAATGTTTTTATTTTGAAATAGGGGACTAAAGTTGTGAATTTTTTTAAAACAGAGGGACTAAATATCTCTATTTTAAAATAGAGGGACCAAAATTGCATTTAAGCCTAAAACAAACTATATACTATAAGATTCCAGGTTCCAACAGAAAGGAGAGTTCTGTCTCTTCACATGATCTGACAAATAAAGGGCTTTAAGGATGAAAACAGATGCCCGTCATAATCCAGAAGTTTGACAACTACAGACAAGAAAATGCTAAACAAAAGGAGCAGATTAAAATAAATTATAAATTTATAATAAAATGAAACCTTCCATGCTGTCCAGGTTGTATACAAAGCATCACATCTTTGTCTGCAAGAACTGCACTAACTGGTATAACTCCTCCACCCAATGCTTTCCCTAGTATCTGAGTAAAAAGACAGTTAAAACAGTTATGCATGGTGGTATAGAAAGGAGATAGAACCTTAAAAAAGGTGGGGGAAAAAAGAGTTAGCACTTTGCAGCAGAGGCAGTAAATTTCTCATTTTCTTGAAAGAAAACACAAAATTGGGTGGCCAAGTCTTTCAAGTGGAAGGTAGTCAAATGCATCTAAATCCAACTGCATACTTGCTAAGTGCAATGGCAATTTCTATTGTCAATGATTCAGGCATGTTCATAAAATATATATTTATAGGAATGGAGGGAGAAACTATATCGATTTTGACTAAAAGTATATATCCAAAAGATTTAATGTCATAAAGCAACTTTTTTTTATTAAAATCATTGAGAAACTAATCCAAACATGATATTATCTGATTTATTAGTCAAACACAAAAAACATAAGCATTCCAAAGAATGACATCATATGCTTAAAAGAAGTATGGTATCTATGGAATCAACTACACATGCTTTTTTCTTGCCAAATAGTTTCAGTTTCAAGTCTAAAATATTGTTTGGTATATCAACGAGTTTTGCATTGACTGCCGAGGGCCTAACACGACCTCCTCCTTTACTTGGACTTGGAACCAGATATGAAACCATAGGTGGAGTTCCTGGATCTAAAATTTTGTTAACCCTATGACGACAGGTAATGTTTATATGAATCTAGAGTATATATATAATGTACTCAAGAAGTAAAGGTGATTTCTAACCACAATATCTGGGCGAACTTCTTCCCACTCACAAGCCAGCATCTTCCCTGTTCTTGCTAACCCAGTTTGAATTTCATCAGCAATCATCAAGACATTATATTTGGAGCAAATATCTCTAACAGCTTTTAAATAACCATCTGGAGGAAATATCACCTTTAAACAAAAAATATTATATATTAAAAGAATGTAGAGAAGATTATATACTTTGAGAAGAAAAAACATAATAAAAAATGTCTACAGAATGTTATAGCCATCCTGCAGGATGAGTGATATACAAGGGTATCATAGAAGTTTTTCTTTAAAAAAGCAAATTCAAAGAATTTGAAAAAGAAATACAAAGTACATGTTGTTCATAACATTTTACACCATATAGAATAAAACCAGTTGGCAGATTAAAAAAATGAAGAAAAAAAACTTAATTGCACTTTCTACCCCCAAAGTTTCATAAAGTCGTGAATTTTGCCCTCCAATTTTTTTTCCAGGAATTTTGCCCCCACATAGAATAACCACTACAATTCATGAAAAAATCACCCCAAAATTGTCTTAATTGTGGCAGTTTAAAGGAAAAACTGGCCCAAAATGTCTTAATTGTGGAGATTTTTCTACGTGGGGGGCAAAATTCACGACATTTGAAACTTTGGGGGCAAAAAATGCAATTAAGCCAAAAAAAATCATTAGATTAGATTAGGAAAAAAAAAGGGCTGTTAAATATGGACTAGCAAAAACACCCAAAACATATAAAAAAATGTCAAATTCACTTGGCTTTTATAAGTCACCAAGAACAAGTGACTATGTATCATCGAGGCTATCATAGTTCATACATAATATTTTACATTCTTGTCAGGAAACTAATACATTGTTGCATGGATGAAACAAGATATACAATGACAGGAACGCAGAATGTCAAAAACAGTTCACTTCACAAGCCCAACGAATATAAAAGAAAGTAACAATTTAAAAAAAAAATGTTAGGCATGTTCTATGTGGTATTGCAAGCAATAGAACATCTAAACATTGGTAGATTATCTTAAAAACATGACTTCATTGAAAAAAGAATTTGTTGCATGCTTCTAATTTATTATCCATGTAAATAAAAATGTCAAAATTGCTGTAGAAATTTTCCATTCTAGACATGCATTATGTATTTTACTAAAACTAAAACATGCAACATGGAAAAAATTCTAACTGAAAACATGCATCATCAGTTTTTTTATGTAACTACTAATATCAGTAAACAGATTAGAGAAAGAGAAAGAGAGGGGTATATAGCAGCTTCCTTATCATCTCAATTCAATCAACACAAGTGTTGGCAAGCCCATAAACATGCACTTCCATAAAACTTACCCCAGCTTCACCTTGGATAGGTTCTAAAATAAACGCAGCTATGTGTTCTCCTTTTTCTGCAGTTCATAGAGAAAATTCAAATAGTGAACTTCAAAGATCTGTCATGATAAAGCAAACCACTGAAGTAAAAAGTATATGGCGGCACAGTACAGAACCTTTAAAAATTCTTTCAAGGGCTTCTGCATCACCAAAATCAACTTTAAGATTGCCAGGCAATAAAGGACCAAAACCACGGGTAGCTTCATTGTCACAGCTCAAAGATATGACACCTAGTGTACGACCATGGAAGCAGCCACAACATGAGACAATAATAGCCTGGAACAAGTGTCCATGAGTAAAAAGATTCATAGAAAAAACAACTGAACTGATTCTCATAAAAATAAAAAAGAACAATCAAAATAGAATAGCAACAAAGGACAGATGCTTGTGCTCAAATAAAGAAAAATAACTTTCAGGTTGTAAAATTGAATGGTAAATTACTAACATTATGAACAGACAACAAAAGTAGAAAAATATATAAATAAATATAAACTATTAAACCTCCTACATCATATAAAACAGAAAAGAGGATGATATAACAAATTTTCTACATTTTCTCTTTGTACTGGAAGAATGCCATATGTTTAATCATAAAGAATTATAAATCTCAGATGCATCTTGTTTGCAAAATCTTCCATAAGCATATGTCACTTGATGCCTCAGTCATACTTAAAATTTATTCCTTCAAGTGTTGTCAAAGCTCACATCAACAGATGCCTAAGTATTCCGCAGAGAAAAAAACAATAGATAATTAGATTTGTCAAGTATTCGGGTTTCAGTTTAATGTATCCTTAATTGTATTTTCCATATTAATGGTCAAAGCTTTGTGAATTGGACCCCTCTGTTTATCTATTTTAAGCTACACAACATTAAACATGGATTCAAATGGTAAACATGTTTGAAAACGTCTAAACTGTTATAACACAACATGTGAATTATAAGTTTTTGAAAACAAGTTAACATTATAAAAAATTGTGATTAAATCACTACCAATGGCCCATATTAAGCAAAGATTTAGTTGGACCCAACATTTTGCAAAATTGTAACATATCATGATATTACAACTATTAGCATGCATCATTCTCATATTTATACCTCGTCTTTGGGAATTCTTTTCTTTTCATAACCCCACTTTCGTGCTAATTTCAGTGCTGTTTCCACACCTTCAGCACCAGTATTCATAGGAAGTACCATATCATAACCAAACATGTTTGTCACATACTCAGCAAAGACTGGAAAGCGATCATTGTAGAAGGCTCGAGAGCTCACAGTCAGCCTTTGTGCTTGTTCTTGTAATGCTTTGAGAATTTTAGGATGGCAGTGTCCCTACAGCAAAATGAAAAACACTTAGAATATTAGAAGTTCGATGCCATTTGTTTTCCTAAAAATCAAGGAATAACAAAAGGAAAAGTAGTAGCAACAGTAGAAGGGATCTGGCCACATTAATAACCTCACACCACAAACGAAATAAAAAAAAATGTATATAAGCATTATTATTCACTAGGGCACCTTTCTGAAGAAAAAATGCAGATCTAGAGCATTGGGAATTACCAAGATACAGTCAATTTTACCTGATTAACAGCAGAGTAACCAGATAGAAAATCAAGATATTTGTTTCCCTCTGGATCCCAAACAGAGGTTCCCTTTGCCTGAGAAAATACAATCGGAAGGGGATGGTAACTGCATTTGAGACAGGAAAGATCACTTCAATATTTGACCAAAAGCAATTAATTAAACTCATTAACAATTAACAATCTATACAAAAGAAAAGTGTGAAAAGAAAAGCCAACTAAACAAGTAACCAAAAGAAAGCTATGTTCAATACCAACCAGATAAGCTGACAGCCAAAAAAAAAAGCAAATCCCCACCATCCTTTTATTTGTAAAAATGCTCAGTAGAGACACCAATTGTGAATATTTACTATTGAGAGTGTTTTAAGGAAGCTTCAGGCATGAATATTTACTATTGAGAGTGTTTTAAGGAAGCTTCAGGCATAAAGAAACTGGCAGTGTAGCTGGTATTTTTTTTTATGCTTAGGTGATGAAAAAACAGAATAAACAACATGATTGCATTAAAAAACAGTTTTTGGAAGGCACTTTCAGCTTACTACTCATGATTAGTTTTATGTTTTCTTTTTAATTATACTATTCAAATATTCCAATGAATGATTCAAAAACTTATATCATTCATTCAACTCACCAAAGTTTAACCTGATCCAAGTGGGACAACAACATCATCAGATTTGAACATGAAAAGTTAGAGTCGAGAAAAAAACAAGACAAAACCATGTATCAAAATCTTGTCTTTGGGGCGTAGCAACATATGGCCTAGATTTAAAAAAGGAAAGAAAGAGAAACGCACTTGTGGGCACTGTGTTCATATTCCTTGTCGATGATTTTCTGAGAAGAAGATGAAGAAGAAGCATTAACTTCTGTGGCAACCCCAAAACTCCTACTTCCCCTGCAAACCCTTCGTAACAAACACTGCACCGGTCTCGTGGCAGCCATTGATGAGAGACAAAGGTTCCTCAGATTTTCAGGATTCAAGCGAATGTAAGATGAAATGAAAGTAGTATGTTTTAATAATTGTCACCCTCTCTGAAAAAAAAATGTCAACTAACATGTTTTACTATATTAAATATCAAATTAAATGTAATATTTAAACATCAAACTAAATATCCATGATAGTATTTATTTTAATTTTTTATGGATTACTATCCTCTTTTAATTAATTCACATCTTTTTAAAAAATAATTAATTAAATTAATAGTATTAAATATAATATTAATTTATATATTTTTTAAAATCATCCTTAAAATTAACAAAACTTATTCTTTCTCTTCGCTTTGATCTCTCTTTTTTAATTATTATAAGTATAATATTATAATAAACACTTTAAAAATAAGAAAGTAAATAAACATAATAATAAGTCTATTAATTTATAAGTATAATTTTTTTATTACTCTTAAATTTTTATTGTGATAATATTAAGTAGTAACATAATCAAATTATATTTTTTGTGTAAGGATTACCTTAATGGACGTGTATTTAAGACTCATGTGTGGTATAAAAAATTATTACATTAGAAATTTCGGAACAATAGATAAATTATGCTTATTAATCAACATTTTAAATATTTATTATAATATTATGTTATATTTGCAACTAGTAAGAAGAGGAGAAAAACAAAGATTGAATTATATTTTTGGTAAATAGTAATTTTCGTCAGACTCTCTCATTAAGAGTAACGAACGAAAATTAACATATGATCACACTTTTTTCACTCTTGATCTATATCTTTCGGGACAAATTTATCATAGCTCTACACATTCAATACAAAAATAACTATTTACCCTACATCTTTTAAAAAAATTAATTAATAATATTAAATATAATAATAATTAATATAGTTTTTAAAATCATCCTTAAAATTAATAAAACTTATTATCTTTCTCTTCACTTTGATAATTTATACTTAAATTAATCAACGTGTATTAAAAAAATTGATTAAAAAACAATTAATACAAAAAGATAACATAAAAAATCTTATATTTAAGGACAAATAAAATTTTAAAAAATATATATTTAGGAACAAAGTAGTATAAATTTAAAAGAAAGAAAAGTAGTAAGATTAGATTAATGTTCTAACAGAATTTAGTTAAAGTATATTCACAAAATAAAATTATTATACACTATTATTTACTTATTTTATAAATATTGTTAGTTTAGTTATTAATAATAATCTGAAAAACTATATATACAATATTTTCTTATTACTTAACCGTATAATATATTCTTTTGTAACGACAGTGCATACTGCATAGTCATGAAATACTAAAAATTATAATAAAGATATTTTTTTTTTTTGCAATATAAAGTATTTTCCATTTTAGAAAAAATAAGATGAGGGAGGGAAGATTATGATGCGTCAGCGGTGGGTGTCGTTTTCGCCCACCTTTCAAAGCTTATCAGACGGCCTCGAACTCCCACATCTAAGTGCGTGTTTGTTCCATCAAAAGTAACAAATTGTTACTTCTCACAAAATGATACTTTTTAAAATTTCTGTCAAGTGTCATCTGAAGGTAATGAAAATATAAACACACAGCATATGTTACTACTATTTGGATCATGTCTGGATCTTTGTTCCCACCTCCATTCTCCAATTGGAATATTGGATTTGTTTCATCAACAGCTCATCCATATAAATACACAGCCAACAATTTCACTTTGTAGTATCTTTTTTATCATATTAATGTTGTAAAAAAATGAATTTGAAAGCATAAAAAATCTATTTTCGTTTGATAATTTAAAATACTGTAAGAAATTTATAATTATTCACTCTTTGGTAACCTTAGACAATTGTTAATAATCATTATTATTATTGTTATGTAGAAAACCCACTCTTGATATTTTTTTATTTTATATTATCATTCTATCGCTTTCATTTTTTTATCTCATAGTTCCATCTCCACGGCCATCAGGTTGTGTATAGGTATAAAATCATACACCTAACAGCCTACTGCAAATTGCTTTCAAATTTGGATTTCCACTTTCCGGAACTACATTACAAGGATATCAGGATATGTATTATAAATAACGAAAATGTTGCTTTGCTTATTATGAATTTTAATTTTTAAGAACATTTACAAACATTTTAAAAATATGTTTAATAAATTCCAAATTAAAAAAGGAGAAATATTAACTCTACTAAAAATTTAATTCCATTAACGCCATTAATAAAATAATATTATTACATTCACATAAAATTATCTTGATAATGATTAAAATTTAAGAACAAAAGTCAGACATCGCTATGGGGTTATTTACATGTTTAAACACGAATCGCTTGAGTAGAGTAGACGGTATTCCACAAATTCACAATTTTATATTTCTCCATCATAATAATAACCATAAAGTGTTCACGACTATTCAAACTATAACATAATCTCGTGGTCGTGTGGAAATAAATAAACCTCAATTTGTTTTAAAAAAATAATCAATCTTTCAACAAGTTATAAATGGCCTCTTCAAAGAAAAGAACAAACAAGTTCTAATGGCACAATTGCTAGTGAAAAATAATGAATAAACGGGTTAACGAATGAAAATAGTGAACTGGACACTAGTACCCACACCAAATCAAAGATTTAACTATCACACTACAATACATTGCTTGCTTACCAATATGAAGCAGCGTACAACTTACAATAATTAATATGATTCTCATTTTTAAAGATTTTAATTTGATTTTTCGTTAATTGAAAGTTAATATCACAAATTATGTAAAAGATTGATGCTTATATATAAACAAATTGTGAGAAGCCATCAAATTGATTAGCTCAAATCAAGGTTAACCATTTGCCCAAAAAATATATGCAAAATCAAAGAGATTGCAGCTCCAAACAAATACTAATTAGATTAGAAGGGATGAAGTTCAATTAAATGTAAATACATACGCAAAAAACATCAAAGCAACTGGTCTTGAAGCTAAGCTGTATATACAATGGACCATCATCTTAAACTACTTAATGTGCACCATAAATCATATACAAAGTGACCTAATATTAACTTCCCCTACGTTCAGTCCCCCCCAATGAACCATACTCAAACTAAACCTCCAGCATAAAATGTTTCAGTGCAGAACACTATCATCCTATCAAATTATATCCATTAAAAATCAACGGCCTAATGACTAAACTCAAACTAAACCAGACATCTTTACTTAAAAGAATTCTAGCAGAAAAGCTTAGGGGAAAACGAATGAACAGTATTCCATACAGGATCAAGAATGAGGGGTTGTATATTTCGGAAATCTGAGCTAGCTATAGAACAAAGGGAGAATTGATCCACATGCATAGTATTATATTGATTTTAAGATTCAAAAGTATTATAACGAACATAATTGTGATGAGTTGATTGTGGGGAGAGTTCAATAGATGGCTAATGAAAAATAAAGAAAATTTGTACTTCAAATTTGCTAGGAAAAGCGGAAGTTTGACATTATCCCAGAGAAGTATCAAGTTAATTGCATTGCATATAATAGATAGATAGAATGGAATAAAGAGGTCCGTCACATTTGAAATAGGGAAAAGGAGTTTTGAGCACACTGATGTTGCAACTAGTAATCTGGATGAGAGAAATGTTTCACAAGATGGCAGTATGGATACAAGGGAAATGTTGAAATAAGATGATTTACTCTTGTTGCAACCTATAATTTAGTCATATAAAAAAAACCCCAAGCTATTGCCCACAAATTTAATTATAACTTGAGTTGGGTGAAATCACCATTAGAGCAGAGCATGTTATCCATGTCACCGAAACTATGATCCAAATTTAGTTGGAATACTAAATATTATGCTATAAACAGGATAACAAATAAGCCAGAAAAGGATCAATTGAATCATTGTATAAATTCAACAGCCCCCTTCATAGAATTTAGGAGATCGAATGAAACAACTCTGAATCATATTGGAAGAGAAGGCTTGCTACATTAAAATGTGACAGCTAGCACACATAAGATGTGGCTCAGCTGACAAACTGAGCTCCGTGTGAACAAACTTTACCTCCAGTGCAAAGGTTCAAATTCCACTGGAGATATTTAGCAAATATTTTCTTGAGTGACATCCATCACAAGACATAAGAAATGGAAAGCATGTACAAGTTCCGAAATAAAACCCAGAGGCTTTTCAGATAATATGCATGAGCTACACAACCAAAAAATTTGTGCCTTGGTGACTTGTTGGTCATGGGTTCGAATCCGGAAACAGCCTCTTTGCATATGCAAGGGTAAGGCTGCGTACAACATCCCTCCCCCATACCTTCGCATAGCGAAGAGCCTCTGGGCAATGGGGTACGAAGTTTTTTATGCATGAGCTACACAACCAAAAAATTTGTTAGAATTCTCACATTCTGTTGGATCAAAACAGTAATAGGAAACCATTCAACCATCCAAGAGTCAACTCACGATCCTTTTCTTTGTTCTTAATGTCTTATGTTTTCATTATATGCCAAGGAAGAAGCTGTATCTTCCTACTTTGTATTTATCTTCTGTCTAAATATTTTAACCACAAAAATATGGCTTCTAGCATTTTTGTACATCATGTTTGGTGTGACAACAAGATGGTTATATGATATCTAGCTGTAAATATCCTCATGCATGACAGAATTTCAAGATATGGAAATAGAATTAGGGCAATGAAAATGATCCAGGGTTTTCTGAAATCCTTTGAATTCAAGAGGCAACTTCCCCACTTCTGAATAAATTACTTGGATAACCAAGGATGCGAGAAAGCGCAGATTGCTAGAGGCCCAGCATCTCATTTTGCATCAATAGGGAAGATATTTTCAGCAAGAAAGGAGAATAAGGGTGAGCCGTCAGAAACATAATAAACACCGCTTTATGGTTCCACAGAATTTTATGGAGATAGTGATGACTACACACTAGTCAAAGACAAGCATCATGAAAGGACAGAGAGATCCTAGATTTCTAAGATAAAAGCCAGATGAGAGTAGATTAAGAGGAAACAAAAGGAAAGGAATTATAATTCCCACATACAAAACCAGCAATGGATCCTCAGGCAAGGTCTTGTTAGCCACTGGTGTGGAAGAAGCAGGAGTCAAGCTGGAAAACCCTAGAGAACATTGTCTCCCAACCTAACAGAATAAGGAGAGGAAAAAGAACATACTTCAAGAATTAAACTTTTCACCTTCAATACCCCAGGAAAGAATTTCAATAATTCAGGTTGCCATTATAAAAGCCTGGATCAAATTTTCAGCAGCACGCTTTTGTTCAGGTGTGCCTGATATAAGAGCAATACGATCACCACGAGCAGATTTGTTGTCAGATATCTCAATTGATGCTCCTGAAATCTGGTTTGAAACAAGGCATTAAATAGGCACATCAAATGAAGCAAAGTTTGTATTAGCTTTACCTATATGCATTGGGGTATGGGAGAATAAACAAATTATCATAAGCCAAAGTTGAATAAAGTTTATTATGCTAATTAATCTAGCCCTTGACATTGTATAGAGCATTGTATACTCGAGGATAAAGTAGCATAAGCAAAGGAAAACATTTCATAAAATAGTTTGCATAGAAGGATCCCATCAGATGACATCTTATAAAATGATACTGTGGCCTAGCAAATGTGAAAAATAGGAAAAACATTGCCAATCAAAGACTAGGGAAGCCCTTAACCTTTTTTTCTCTAATTAGTTACACATCACTTGTTGTTTTAGTCCAAGACAATCACTTGATATGATAAAAAAAGATTGGATGTCCATTACCTCCTACAAATAACTGGACTAAATGGAACCAGTGCAAGTGAGCAATCAATAAAATCACTCCACCAAGAATGAATTTAAAAAAAAAGAAATACAACCTAGCCCTATCCTACTGGGTGAATTGGTTAGATGGATCAATCAACAACCAAATATTCAGCAAAACCATTTAGAGCCTTTCCTTTTGATTGGATATCTTTTATTTGATCCACTTACTGAAATGCACGATATGGAATTTTTAAGAAAAGCAATTATTTTAAGCATACAATGAGAGTGACATACAGCAGCAAGAACCAAACCTCAAATTAGTTTTTAAGATAAATAAAAATAATAGATAAACTTCCCATCAAATATTAGTTCCCCCTGCAATTACATAAAAGAATAAACAATTCAGAATGTGTGAACTAACCTTCCTGATATTGGCTATATTTGCCCCTCCTTTACCCAGCACTTTACCAACAGCATTAGCAGGAATCAACATATCCAGAGTTGATGGGGGAGGCAAACTGTGCACAATAAGAGAAAAAAAATATAAGTTCAACCAATTTAATACAAAGTTTAGGAAAGTTAAATCAGAGATTAAGTGCATGGTTGATTACTCCCAAATCCATGATTAGACTTTAGAGAGTAAAATTGTACAAATACAAATGCAAACCACAATTAGGAAACATTTTATTCTCAATTAGACGTGTTAGGCAAAAGTCCAGTTGGGGATGTCAAATGGAATCTCATTCTCAAACCATGGTTTGGGTGAAAGTGAGAATTGCTTTCATAGGATTGGGAATGCACATAATCAAAATATTACTTTTAAGATAAAGGCATCCAAATATAAATCACTCAACAGCATACCCAGTTTTACAAAAATCGGGTTCATCCAAAATCAGTTTGGCAAATTCCAATCCAAACAAACACTAAATCATCAGCTGTAAAAGTGTTCACATAATATATAAATGTATGCATACTAACCCGCCATACAGCTGGGTGGCATACAAGGACAAAGATCCATAGCCATTTTCCTCCATCTATTACATAGGATCAAACAAAAAGAGAAAAGATTAGTGACAATATTTGAAACTAAAAATGGAAAAGACATGGAAAAAAAAAGACTGAAGACTGTTTATTAGCATTCTGTATTAGAAAAAGAGAAAAATATATCATAATATACATGCAAAAAATTACCAATATATTATTATGACCATACAGCAAGAAAAAAAGTGACATACCGATAAAGATCCATATCCACCATAAAGACTGCTTGAAGAAAGCATGCCCAGGCCAGCTCCACTTTCAGCCCTATGATCATAGGGCATCGGAGCAGCAACAGGAGGAACTGAATGCATCATAGATGGCAATGAAAGACCAGCACTACCTGGGTACAAGGATTCAACACCTATCGAAGGATTATGGCTGGTATCCCTTTCTCTCAGTACATCATCTCTGAGTCTTAAGATAATCTGGATTAGTGCATCGCTCACACAATCAACTGAGCCACCCACCTAAATCCCAAAAAACATTGAATGAAATAAATATGAAAAATGGTAATGGATATCACCATTGTGAATGGGTTTTCATGCATGAAACCTGAATGAATATTTTTAAAAAGAAAAGAATTGTCAGTTACCATTTACTTTTCAATTTTGCTGTTTACCTCTCCAATCATGATTGGTTGGTTTTTAAAGAATCACAACTTTCCTATAAAAGCTTTCATTCCAAATAGAATTGCTAAATAAATATATTGTTTAAACAAGAAGTGAAAACGAGTCAAACCTCAACAAGTTCATCATTTGCATTTGCACATTTTGGCTTATCACCTTTAGAGATTCGAACATCAGCCTTAGTTCTCTTCCGAATTTCATTTATGATTGAACCACTTTTACCAATAATACAACCTATCACCTTGGATGGAACTAGAAGCCGGATTGAAACAGTGGTATCGTCTTCATCATTTATCTTCCCTTGCATCAGCAGAACAGCTTCAACTGCCATGGACTTCAGATCACTTGGCGACTACAAAATACATATCCACATGATCATTATCCATTTTATGATGAAATAAGACTACAAGTATAGAATCAATATGTTTTGGAAAAGGATAGTTACATTATATGAAAAAAAATAGAGGATATGGGAACAACAATCCACAAGTAAATCAAACATAAAACTGAACTTGCTGTACATTAACCATATTAGCCTTGGGGGGGAATTAATTCAGAACATAAAAGTTGTGACAAAACTGTATACTTAATTGCCACCTCACAGAATGCTCAAGAACTATTCACATGCCTGAAATTAATGTATTTTAGCTCTAACAGCACATGTAAAAATCATGATCTGTCAATATTTTTTGAAAAACACCCTTTGTTTCCTTTTCCTTGTTTCTTTCCAGAATGTTGTTAACAAGTATAAGTGTTGACTTCCTAAATGAGCATCAATCCTCATTGTTGTAAGGGATGGCACTGCTAAGCACAAGGTAGTTGACTAGTAACAACTATGGATCTAACCTGTTTTAATGGATGATATGCATGAAATTTATTATAACGAAATAATAGAGGGCTATGGCCATGAAAATAAACTTGACAGTATTCAGCAAACTAGTAAATAGCAACCTGGCCAAGACAGATTTGAGATAAACTGGATGTAAAAATGTTAAAATAAAATGAAATTTATCTTACATAATTCTGTCTATAAAACAGTTTGTAGAAAAAAAACAAAGAAACTAGGGATCAAACATTTTGAACTTTTAAAATGCAAAAGCATATACACAAAGCTTAACTACAAATCACTCAAGGTCCTGAAAATCGAGAATCAATCAACTCCTGACTTTCATAATCAAGTTTTTAATTATTTTTCTGTTTTCTGACTATTGCATATAATTTTGAGAAATATAACTATAAAAATAAGTCAAAAAATCATTGATAAATAGTAAGGGTCAAGGCTTTCCCAGTTGAACAGCAACACACATATAGCTTTGATTATTTTTCTCTCAAATTTTTTCAGCCCAAGGCACTCTCTAGCATTTTGATTATATACTTTCCAGAAGCAAAATATCTAAGCTAAACAAACATGCACTAGGGTACATCATGAACTCCATCAAATGCAACACCTCCAACAATTATTGGATGAGCAATTTTATGTTATAAGAAAAAAAAAATATAACAAGGAAAGATAGTGCACCTCTGTTGTAGTTATAATGATTAAACACTCATCATAATTAGCCTTGGAATCATCAACCTCAATACGAGCACCACTTGCCTGCCTCATACTTTTAATTGTACTACCACCTTTCCCAATGACCCGCCCAATCTTGTCAGAGGGACACAACATTCTAACAATTAACTCCTCAGACCGGGAAGCACCAACACCAGAAACAACGGGAAGGGCAGATGTGTACAGAGGCCATGAATTTTCTGCATCAGCATAACCTTGCAGATCTGGTACATTTGTTGTGCCTATAATTTGAGGAACTGCTCTAGGTGTGACAATAGGATCTGAAGCTGGATATAGTCCACCAGGAGGATAAACTGGAACATCAGAGGGAATAGAGGGAATAATAATACGGGGTGGGGCTTCTGGTACAGCCGTGTCTAGAGAGATGTCCTCCCTGGGACCGAACTTATACATAATAGAGGAAACTGCAAATAGTGCTCTTTTAACTGCTTCTGATTCACCAGTGATCTACTCACAGAGAAAGCAACAATATAGTAAGGCATAAGTTTACTGCAAAAGAACTTATCTTGACATGAAAAAAAATGATTAAAAATATGATAAAAGATATAGAAATTTCAGATTTTTCTAAAAACTACATGCAAAAGGACAAACTAGTACGATACTGTTAAATGTTCAATAAAAATTATCAAGTTAAATGTGTACAATTAGAAAGACAAACTGTAAAAAGACTTCTACGCCAATAACCATAGTACGATACTAATACATTATTAGTAAAATAAAGCATTAATATTGGCATGTGTCAGAGAGTGGAGGATTAGATGCTACTATTCTAATCAGAGAAATGATTACGAACCAAAGCAATAAATCATTCAATGCTAAGTTTTATAATACTCAATATACTAACCAAGACAAAATTATCAAACTCCATAGCACATGTGTGTGTTGGGTCAGCTGCATCCTTGGCAGTAACCTTGATATTTGCTCTTGTCTTACTTCTCAGCTTTTTAATGGTAGCCCCAGCCTTACCAATGATATTTGCAGACTGGCTAGATGGAACAAGGATTTGACATTCATCTCTATCCTTCCGTTTCTTCCCAGAATCTCCAAGAGCTGCTATGGAATTCACAATGGCAACATGAACCTTTAGAAGAGCATCTTGGGCAGCACACAGAGGTTCTTTACCAGCGAACTCATCATCAATCTCAACGCCTTCCTTCTCCTTAACATAGCTGTAGATTGTTATAACCCGATCCTTGGCACCGGGAAAAGGATCGACAATCTTGACTTTCGCCCTGGTTTCTTGCCTTATTGAATTTATCACTTTCCCATTCTTCCCAATGACACTCCCAATAACTTCATCTGGACAGAGTATCCTATAAACAATCAATTCATCATTGCCCCTGTCATCTCTATCAGTCATTTGTCTCTTTTGATTTTTCCTGTCCCCATCATGGTCTCTCTGCGAACGATATCGTTTTCCAGTCTCACCCATTTTACAAAATATCACCCAACTCCTGAAAGCAAAACACAATTTTAGTTATATAACCAGTGCAAATATATACCTCTATTTGTTAGTCTCTGACCATCCTCCCTCCCTTATTCCCCTTCACATAAAGAAAGAAGATAAATTAAAGCAATAAATATCATACCTGCATAAGCCCACTTATAAATATATTACTTATCACAACGAAACATAAATACAGCCAAATTGAAAGTTGAAACTGCTTTCAAATTCGACAGTGTCTTCTATCACCCAAAGTGTGACCAAAGAGCACAAAATAATTAGTGCAGCAAAATTTGGACAAAAAAAATCCACGGAACATTTAGAACAGAGTAAAACGGAGTTATAATTATTACAAAAAAAAAAAACACAATACAGAGCAAGATTCATTATCTACTGCACCACAAACATAAAAAATAGATAGGATAAATAATTTAAAAAAAATTGTAACAAAATTGTCTCTTTCTCAATTTAAGCCCTAATTTCTTTCCAACTAAAGGAATAAATTAATAAATAGAAATCTTGAAAACGCTGCAACTGAACACTGCTACAGAAGAAGAGGAATGCGGGATATAGGGTGGATATGTCAAACCGAAGATTTTGAACATACCTGGTTGTTAGAGAGAACAAGAGACCACACGAAACCCTAACGAAAGAGAGAAGAAGGTGGGTCTGGGCTGCGAGCAATCCAGGATTCTCAGTCTCGGAACCCTAATTTTTACGTTTTCTCTTCACACTGATTCGTTTCTTTTCTTTTGATTTATTCATTTTGAATAAATAAATAAATATTCTGAAATTAAACCTGCAATATTTTTGTTCAATAATTACGGCAATTAACTTTAACCAATTTAGTGAGATAATTATATTTTATTTTATATAAAATAAATAATAAATAGTTTAAATTTAAAATTCTACTAATATTATAATTAAACATTTAATAAATTAAATATTTTTAAACATATCAATATATTTTACAGGAATATTTAAACATATCTTTCTCCTTGGATCAGGACCCCACTTATCTCCTTCATATTCATTGACAGATTTACAGGCAGCCATGACGTGAGAACACGATAAGTGTTTAGCCTGATATTCACCACAATCACACTTTTTGGATTGTAACATTACTCTAAACCTTCCAGGTGGTTTGGGTGTTTCAAGTGGGGATTGAGTCTCTGTTATAATAAAAGTGTGATTGTGTATGTCGAATTCATTTACAACATGTGTATTAGATTGTTGTTGACTGTTATTCATTGTATCGAAGACAACTTCAGAATACTGTGAGTCAGAGTTAATCATTGCTTAAGTTTGTCGACTTCTATTAGCAAAAAGTTGTGCGGTCTTGAAATGCGTCTCCTCAACCAACGATGACACCGACAAATGTCTTGTGTTTTTTAACATGGAATTAACAGACTCTGACAAATTAGTAGTCATATGTCCCCAACGTTTCCCCTCATCGAAGCATTGTACTCATTTTTGTTTGGGTAATTGATCAAGTCATTCGGCTGCACTTGGCTTATTCACACGAATATCCCCAAGATGTCGCCAGTGCATCTTCTCTGTGTATGCGTAACCTGTAAATATTCAATGAATGTATTATGTTATAAAATTTGATTGAAATTAAATTTTAACGAATAAATAAAATAGATTCTCACCAGACAACATGAGTGGTTTCTTTAAATGTTTGTAGTTTGAGTTACCACGAACAAAGTTTTGTGCAATGTGGCGCAGACAAAAGAAATGGGATGTGTCTTGGACCCATAAGTTACCCATACGTTACGTGGGTTGTTGTAGGAACTTATAATTGAGGGGTATCGGTCTGAAATGAGAGAAATGTTAATTTGTGGAGTAACATGTCTTCTCAAATTCTTTAGATAAAACCCCCAAGCTGAAGTTGTCTCCCCTTCTACAATGGCGTAGGCAATCGGAAAGATATGGTTAGCTCCATGCGGTAGCTATCAACAGTGTGTTAGTATACTTCCCGTAAAGCCATGTACCATCTACTTGTACTATGGGTTTGCAATATGCAAAACCATTAATGCATGAACCAAATGACCAAAAGACACGTTTAAACAACCTTTCACCCGGTACTATTTCTCCCCCCTCATAAAAGGATCTGTTTGAGCAGCGACCACAGTCCCGAGAACACAAGATTGCAAAGCTCCAAAAAGTTTTGGCAGCTTGGCATATGATTCTTCCCAATTTCCATGAATCATCTCCAACGCTCTTTGTTTTGCTAACCATGTCTTCTTGTAGGATGGGGTATAATTTATGAATGTTTTGATCTCTGCAATCAACGTCTTGATGGAGACGGTTGGGTTTGTTTTGATAATTGGTTGGATGATCTGTGTTATGATCTTGTCGAGTTGGCGATGATCTTGTCTGAGCATCGGAACGAGACAAATGTGATGACCTCTGATACTTTTGATAATCCATTTGTTATGTCTCTTTGAATTGCATGCGTCCAAGCTCCATGTACAACCATTTTCATGTAACTTGCAGACAAAGTTTAGCCTTCTCTAGTCAGAGTAAATTGTTCTACAATCAAAATGATTTCTGATGTTGTATTCTTTGATTGCTCGAATACATTGTACTTTGTCATCGAAGGTTATGCCAACCTCGAGTATACCGACTGGTGGTTGTACATTGTGTTACTGATGAACAAAATGGTGTCGATCAATGTAGTGTGATAGGTGGTCAAAGTTCAAGTCTACTGGACACCTAGGTTGATGATATTACAACAGAGGTGACGGATGTGTCGTTGGTCTGCCAACACCCTTGTCATTGGTTTGGTCATCACTTTGGTCATCGCTTTGGTGATTGATGTGATCAAAGAACTGTTGATCCTCATCCTCACTAAAATCATCCATGTTTTCATCATGAAATCGTATAATGGGATTTTCGTTAGCAATGAGATGTTCATCTCGGTTTGATGCTTGCGTTTGTGGTAGTTGTGAAAGTGGCGTAAAGGGGGATGAAGGATGGTTTTGTTGGTCAAAGGAGGTTTGTTGGCCATGAAAAAAAAAATTGTTCTAGGATAATATTTGTGTGTATGAAGTATAAATGTCAAAGGGGTCTTGTGATTCAAGGTTGTTGTATGAAGATACTGGATTATTGAGGTCTATGTTGTTGTACCGTAACTATTATGGAGGCGATAGTTGTAGTTGTGGACATGAAGGTTATGGAGACGATGGTTGTAGTTGAGGAATAAGGTCAGTAACAACATAGAATTTGACAGAATTCAATTGTGGATTCTGGATAATTGTTTTCATCGCGCCTCTAAGATAATCATTGTTGAATAGTTGAGCTAAAATAAAACGTGTCTGACCGAGATGAAATGAAATAGGGACACGAAATAACAATTGAGCAACTTGTTCAGTTGCTCGAGCAGGGAGACGATTGTTAATTTTTCAAATGAATTGTGTAAACATAATAGAACGACTGATGTAAAAAAATATTGGGTTCACAGATGTGTATATCGATCCTTGAACTGGGTCGTCTACAATGTGACCATTGTGGTAAATGATGGTTGCAATTTCTTTAGGTGGAACCATGGTGGTGCTTATGGGATATGAATGAAAATGGTGTGAGAGTTACAAATTGAGTTTTGTTTTGTGAGAAAGTTGTTGTGTGTGATATGTTGTTGTCAAATGGTGATATTATATATAGGTCGAGAAAGTTTAGTACCAGAGTTAGATTGGAATGTTAGGTGGGAGAGTTAGATTGGAAGGTTAGGTTGGGAGAGTTAGTTACGAGGATTAGGTGGGAGGGTTAGATTGGAAGATTAGGTGGGAGAGTTAGTTACGAGGGTTAGATGGGAGTGTTAGATTGGAAAGTTAGGTAAGAGAGTTAGATCAGAAGGTTAGGTGGGAGGGTTAGGCAGCAAAGTTAGTTACGATGATTAGGTGGGAGGATTAGGTAGGACATTAAGTGCATGTGAGTAAATTAGTGTACACATGTGAGTGAATAGTGCGCAACCTCACACATTAATATACATGACAGACTGTTTGTTTAATCATGATTGTTGACCGCAGTGTTCCGCATGGCATGCCAAGGTCACATGGATTGTTCATAAACATGTTAATGGGATAAACATATGCATGTGAGTGAACAGTGTGCAACACCATACTTTAATGGGGTGTCAGTGCATGTGAGGGTTAGGTCTGACATTGCTCCGCATCTCTGAAATCATGCATATGTAGACTATTATTACTGAAGTAAATTGAAAATAACAACTTCAAAGCATGCAACAACTACAACTAGATAATAAAGACGGAGAAAAATTTTAACGCAATACAACAACAAAATATGTTAAATTATTCATTTTAATTTCAAGGTATTCTCGAGCTTCTGCTCCATGTCGGCCCAACTTAGGGGACCTGAAACACATACCTTTCACCTACCATGGGGAGAGTGCACCATCACACTCGAAGATATTGCACTTCATATAGGCATTAGAGTCGATGGTCATGTTGTGGTTGGACCTAGCTTTTTACATTGGGATGAGTTATGCCACGAGTTACTAGGGGAAGTCCCTCCTGAAAATGCATGTAAAAGAGCCGCACTGAAGCTGACATGGTTGCTAAGCATGTTGCGCGCACCATTGCCCAAAAAACCAATAACGCACCAACTACAATGCAGGTGTAGAGCTTACATAATGTACATGATTGGCGGTGCTTTAATTCCTGATAAATCTGGAAATAAAGTTTATTTAATGTATTTGAACCTATTACGTGATTTGAACAACACAAAAAAATATAGTTGGGGTTCGACTTGTTTAGCAAACCTGTATAGAGAACTATGTCGAGTATCATCAGAGGTTGGTAAATCTATGGGTGGTTGTGTCATACTATTGTAGTCATGGGCTTGGTACCTCATGTCTTTTATTGCACCAAGAGTCTCATGACTCGGAACAACTTTTCCACTGGCTAAAAGGTTATTTACATATAGCGAAATGTAAATTTTTTTATTTCAATGACGTGTATTATAACATTACAATGAATATTGATTTTGTATGTTTTACATTTCAGATGGAGTGGTGGTAGATTAGAATATAAGGCCACACCTCATGGTGACTTAGTCGGATATAGGTCTCGTATAGATCATATGGAGAGCCATGAGGTATAATATTATCATGATCTGCACCTTAAATATGTACACACATACTAACATGTTGCCTTGTTGGCATATATTTCAGATTTCTTGGGTCCCATATAGAGGATTTGAAGAACACCTACCCAGACGTGCATATAGAGACATGGAGATTTGGTCTGCATGTACTGCAATTATTTGTTTCTCGATTGTCGAATTACATCAAACAAATCGGGTGAAGCTACAATTTGGACTACAACAAGATATCTCTGTTGATACCATGAATCTTGATTTACTTCACCAAATTGACATGCGAGGCAATCATTACACTGATTGGATGGAATACTATGCGGAGTGGATTAATATCTGGAAAAACAAACACACCGATGTTTTAGCTGGGCAATGGGTTGAAGGAATAGTGACACATACACCAGTGTACATGGAATGGTATAGGAAAAACACTACTTTGTTCTTGTATGTTGCACAACAACTACATGATCCACGCACAACAATTACCTATAATGTTGCAGGGTCAGGTGTTGAACAAACGCATTTTAAAATTCCACATCCTCAGTCAATGTATTCTACTCCTTCACCTGTTCATCAAACTTTTGGCCACACTGGCGAGTCAGTCACCGCAACCACCCATGAATGGATGACCGATTTATTTGGCGTTGATTTCAATACACCAAATTCAGCGGCATCATATTTAGCTACTTTACAACAATTCGATGCACCGCATTCATTTGGAGAACAAGGTCAAAGTTCTTCAGCTGCAACAACCAACATTGAAAATACTAACATAGAACAACAACATCATCATGACGTGGGAGACCTAGTCATACTGGAAAGAAGAAATCTGAGACGTAATCGACGTCCACCACCTTGTGGGACTGGTCATTGTCTTGGTCATTGAAGTATAAAATGTTGTGATAATGGGATCAAATATGTTTAAGTACCCCGATAACAGCATCATCAAATATGATTTGGACCTTTGCAACTATGGTTAAGTATTCATGTTCTGCATTTTTTTAAAAATATGTCAAACACATTAATGATATTTGTGACTCGTTTTTCTATGGTTTGAACGTCAAAGAATCCAAAAAAAATTATTTCATGCACTAGTTCCATGGAATAACACCTCAAAATACAAGTACAAAATAAAAAAAACTATGATTTGGACCCTTGCAACAATGCTTAAGTGCCCATGTTCTGCATTTTTTTCAAATTATGTTGAACACATTAATAATATTCGTGACACACTTTTTCTATGTTTTAAACGTCAAAGAATCCAAAAAAAATTATATCGTGCACCAGTTCCATGGGATATCACCTCAAAATACAAGCACAAAATAAAAAATACTATGATTTGGACACTTTTTCCATGGTAATAATGTCAAAAAATCCAAAAAAAATATTCGTAACACACTCTGCAATTTTCACAAAACAATTTTGTTTTACTCTGAAATTATAATGGACTTTTGCTGCATCAATTATCACGGATAAATCACAGTCGAAATTAACAACGCTCGACAATTTGCACACGTCTCTAAAAAAATAAATGTCTCACCAGTAAAACTGACATGACATGGACAACTCTTTTTCTTTCATTCTGATAATTATAATGGACTTCTACTCCATCAATTATCAGAGATAAATCACAGTCAAAATTGACAACACTTGACAATTTACACACGTCTCTAAAAAAATAAATGTCGCACCAGTAAAATTGATATGACATGAACAACTCAATTTTTTTTCACTCTGATAATTAGAATAGACTTCTGCTCCATCAATTACCAGGGATAAATTACAGTTGAAATTGACAACACTCGGCAATTTACACACGTCTCTAAAAAAATTAATGTCGCACCAGTAAAACTGACATGACGTGGACAACTCAGTTTTTTTTCACTCAGTTGTTTTTTTCACTCTGCAATTTGCTCATTATGGACCCTTGTAAATATGCTTAAGTGTTCATTTACCCGTTCATCTAAATACACACTTAACTAGTGACTCACCCAACTATAACCAAATTCTATAAATACCACTACAACTAAAGACATTCGTAACAATTTCAAATTTTCATCTCAATCCCTACCACAATGTGTCACCTGACTGTATATGTTTGTGTTTACTACGACGACCAAATTTGCAATACTAATGAAGGCACCACCTTCGTTAGTAACAACAAAAAAACTTCAATGATCAATAAGGTCATAACCTTTACACAATTGCTTGAACTTGTTCACCAAAAATTAAACATTGACCCAGAATAACATATCCAACATCTCCACTTTCGGTGCCCTATATTTGAGTCAGGACAACGTTATATGTACACATCTTTTATTCTGCGAGATGATGCCGATGTTCGATAAATGTTCAATATTTTTTACAACAACCCATCACTACCATTTGTGGAGTTATTTACCATAATCTGTCACAATAATAACCCACCAGACAACCAACATGGCTCAACCTCTAATCTTGAGGACTTATCAGATGAATATGAGACTTGTTGGGTCAAAAACATGATAGTGATACTGACTCCTCTTCCGGGCCCAAAGGAAGTAACTTGTCTCCATCCCACAAACTTATATTCAAACGAGATTGGTAATCTACGGATCATTCATGTCTAAGTTATTTATTCTTTGAGATTTTCATGTAATGTCTTATGTTCGTCTTCAGTTATCACTTTACGTATTGAAATAATTTTTCCTTTAAATTTAAATTAGCAATTTTTAGTTTACCCATTTTTACTGCAGTAGTTGACATGGTAACATAACTGTCAAAATTCACAATACTTTGCCATTTACACTACACTGTTTCTAAAAATTAAATGTCTCATCGACAAAATTGACATGAAATGGACAACTCATAATCTCTTTTTTCACTCTGAAAATAATCATGGACGTTTGCTGCTTTAATTACAAGGGAAAAATCACAATCCAAATTGACAACACTCTATAATTTGCACACGTCTCTAAAAGTTAAATGTCTCACCTGCAAAACTGACATGAAATGGACAGCTCATAATCTCTTTGTTCACTCTAAAAATCATCATGAACGTCTGCTGCTTTAATTACATGGGAAAAATCACAATTCAAATTGACAACACTCTGCATTATGAGTTGTCCATTTCATGTCAATTTTGCAGGTGAGACATTTAATTTTTAGAGACGTGTGCAAAACTGACATGAGATGGACAACTCATAATCTCTTTGTTCACTTTGAAATAATAATGGACGTCTTACATCATTTACTAGGGAAAAAGAAACATTGGATTCCAATACACATCAACGTGGCAGAATACTCATACAACTATAAATAACACAACACACACAATACAAACACACAATCTCACACAACATAATTTCACAAACCAAATTCAATCTTATTACTATGTCATTTTTGGGAGAAACAAGCAGACCATTGCTAACTCCATATTAGCTTTCATTTTTCCAAATGGATCAATCACAATCAAACTAGTATTTATTTTCAAAGTCTCACTCTAACACCAATGTGAGTTCCTAAAAACTGTTATTTTGATACACTCAAGCATAGAATGCACAATACCCTTCAACTAACCAACGATCAATTACGGGATGAAATCTATTATCGACAACCATTCATAGATGTAGGTCAACAATATTTTTTTCAATCTCTACAATTGAAAGATGATGATGATATTTACACAATGTTAATGTGCAATGAGCAATACTTGTGTGTTGGCCCTTTAGAATTATTATGTACCATTATTAGAACACTGGATGCTATACTCAACCTGCTTCAATTAACCATCACTCCTACTCATGATGCAATTATGTATTACAATGGAAAGTGAAATATTTCACGTCAAGGCGGTGAGTTTTTAGGTTAATCCTTTACTGAAACTAATCCAATAAGATTTGACATTTCTTCGGGATGTGGCATGGAGAAACTCAAGGATTTAATCAAGCACGTTGCACCTATAGGGGTTCCCCCTAATGGAATTCACGTATCACAATTGGTTAGACGATTGTTATCTCGACAACCAGGTCATTCTAAATAGTCTGAAAATTTGATTGAATATGAGATAATGGAATTAAAAAATGATGAAGACGTGCTAAAGGTGTTAGCACAATCCAACTATTGGAAACGATTTTACACAATAAAAATTTTGACTATTTTTAACAAACCAATAATCCAAAATAGAAGAAGACATGTATTCTGCACAACATATTTCAGATCCTCATTAGTTTTATTATGTTTGCGTTGTAATTGTAATTTTTAATATGTTTTATTATTGTCGAGTATCGTTCCACTTACTGTAATTTGAGTATTTTGTCTACTTTACAAGACAGATGTGTCATATATTTTTTCGCAGTGTTTTTTTTACTGTATTTTAATATTACTAACTAATTTTTTTATTTTTTAATTATAAAAACATAAAAAATTAACGAAACATAAATTTAACTACACAATTACATATAACATAAATAAAAAATTATACTATAATTTTATCCAATTTTTATATTTTTCTTTATATGTATATTTTTGTTAATAAAAAAATTAATTTAATCAATTTTTATATTTTTCTTTATATGTATATTTTAGTAAAATAATTAAATTTAAAATTAAAAATTTTGACTAAAATCAATATATTATTATGCAAAATTCAGATTTTAAAACAAATATTCAACAAAAAAATATCTTAAATAAATTAAATAATATAAAAAAATAATTAAATTTAATAATATCATTTTTAATAAAAAATTATAAAATGACCCTTCAAAAATTAATTTAATAAATATATAATAAAAATAATTTTATATAATATAATATTTAATTTTAATTTATATATATATATATATATATATATATATATAAGCAAAACATCACCAACGGAAGTCAGGGTGGCCAAACCCGACTTCCTTAAAAAAGAAAAGCAAACTGGTGTTTAAGTATTTTTATGAGAGAGAATGTATAGATAGGTAAAAAATCCCACCTTATAAGAATGAAAACAGGAAAGGACACCGTAATAGTACAGGCTAGTTAACAATACTGTCAATCAAACTGAGTAAGTGAAGTGAAAGAAGAGATGCAAAACTTATGGATATAGGTGAAAAGGTCTGTCTTTTTAGATGATCCCTGTTTTGTACCGGCTTTATTACTTTGTCCAAGGCTCTCAGTGTCATCTCTCATGGTTGCAACAGTTTAATTACATATAATATTTCTATAATGTTTTTTTTAATAAATCAATTACTTTATTTATATTGTTATATATAAAAAATTATACAAATGCACTTCACAAATATAATTTCTATCTTATAAATTAGCAATTTGACACTTATGGCAAATTACATTGGCGTTTATAATAGTCCAACAATTGCTACCTATTTCATCTCACACCCTTTTCCATGCAAACTAACAGTCATACTCACACTCAACACAATCTTGGGAGAGGTAACAACAGCTTTGATTTTTCTTTGCAGCCTTCACAGCTGACTCAAAAATGAGAATCTTGAGTTACCTTTACATTCTTCTCCTTTTTCATCAACACCACCACCATTATTCAAGCGAGCTTAAATAGGGAAAGAGGAGCAAGACCTTTTCAGTACCTCTAAATCCAGTTTTTGCAATTCCATTTGTGAGTTATTGGAATTTGGAAGTAGCTAGGGAGTGTCTCAAATTAATGGCATCCATGTCTCTTATTCTTCTTTGGTTCCTAATGTTTGCTGGCGAAATGATGTCAATGGGAAATAGTTTACACAAGGGGCACATGATAATGGAAGAGGAGGAATGTTGGGATTGTTTGAAGTGATGGGTGCTCTTCTGGAAGACCCTTACAGGGCCCAAACACATCCACAGCCATGTACTGATACTCCATGGCCAGGTGTTGAGTGTGAACTTAGCAATAGTAACCAACCAATTTTTCATGTCACAAAAATCCACATTGGTCCTGATATAGTCTTCCCATTCCAACCTTGCAAACCCTCAGCTTATCTGTCACAGTCCTTGATGAAACTCAAGTATATAAAAACCCTTTCAATATTTGACTGTTTTGGTGCTTCACCAGTCATTCTTCCCAAAACTCTCTTTGGTCCTTTCACTTCCCTAGAGCACTTAGCTTTGGAGAATAACCCTTCTCTCTGTGGTGACATACCTACTAGTTTGGGAGGTGTTACTGGTCTTAGGGTCCTGAGCTTTTCCTAGAACAGCTTACAAGGAAACATTCCAAGCCAGATTGGTGGTTTGGTTAGTCTAGAGCAACTTGACCTTAGTTATAACAACTTGAGTGGTCAAATCCCAATGGAAATTGGAGGTCTATAAAGAATGACCATATTGGACCTAAGTTGCAATGCAATTGAAGGGGTTTTGCTTTATTCTCTTGAACAGCTTCAACTTCTCCAGAAGCTGGATTTGCACTCTAACATGCTCAGTGGAAACATTCCTCCTGATATAGGAAAACTCAAGGTCTGGCTTGATTTGAGTCATAATTTTATTGTAGGGCCTATTAGTGAAATCTTCTCAAGTTTAGAGCTTTTAGAATATTTACTCATAGGGAGGGATACCCCAGTTCATAGGGAAGCTTAGGAAGCTCAAATCATTGAGTTTATCAGGGTGTGGATTAACAGGCTCCATACCCTACTCTTTCTCTTTTTTGAAAAATCTTACAGCCTCCCTCCTTAGGTAACAATAGCCTTAGTGGACAAGTTCCACCAAATTTGGGTTCACTTCCAAGCCTAGATCAACAGAATATCAGCCACAACAAGCTGAGTGGGGTTCTAGAGCTACCTGGTGACTTCATTCAAAAGTTAGGCAAAATGTTGGATTTAAGAGGAAACAGTGAACTCTGCATCAGTGATCAGTCAAAGAAGAAGAACCTCTCTTCATACTTGGAAATCCCTTCTTGTTTGAACACGCGACAGAGAAATGATAATAATTATTTTGCTGGTACGGTAGCAACCCAAGTTCATGTTCATCATGGCCAAAAGATCTACATGTCATCATATTTACCTTGGTTTTAAACTTAGTTATCTGATTCCTGAATATCATCTTGTATAACACTAGAAATTAATAGTATCATATAAATGTTCTACTCTTTATTCTTTGGTCAGTCATATAAATGTTCTACTCTTGTCTCCTGAATCTTATAATTAAATACTATCCTCTAAAGGTCATTTTCTTGTTGGAAACGTGCATGGAAATTATTGCTTATTATTCATGTATGAAGTCGCATGCATTGCAATGCTTGGTGGCACCTTATTAGTGGCTTCAATAATAGATATAGGATTGCATGCATTATGAAATGGTGAAAAAGAAAAAAGAGAATCAGATTTGGGCCTTTCATATTTGATTTTGTTTTATAATTTTTGTGAAAAGTTGGGTCACAAATGTGAAATGTCAAGGGCCTTTTACCGAGTGTTGTTGTCTATAGCAGCCTTTAGCAAAAGTAGGATGCAGGGGTGTCGGTTCTGACATTAATGAGCATTGCTGCAACACCCTGGTTACTGGCACCATAAAAAAGATTCTCACCTCAGCACACTTGTTTTGATGTGTTAGGAGAGACAGAGAATCTTACGAGAAATTCTCAATCTTTTTACCTTCAACTTGCAAAGTTTTAACACAATGAGTTGGGTATAAGGGTAGAACGTAGAAAAAGTTAAGCGGTTTCAGGACTATATATATATATATATATATATATATATATATATATATATATATATATATATATATATATAGTTCTGTATGATTTTATGCTAGTTAGACTAGAATCTCAAAAGTTATTATTCAATCTGTCTTAGCAATGAATGCTATGTACTGATCACTTGGTTAAAATGAAAAGAAACACTAGGATATCGATAGTGTGAAAAAAAAATGAAACTTTTAAATTAAAGTAGACTATAAAAATATGTATCTCATTGCTTTATTATTTATTTATTCTGTTCTCTTTCTTTGCAAACAAACGAAGCTTAAATCGTAATCAATCAATTTTTATTTAAATATTCAATTAGTAATTTGTTTGTTTTTTTTACAAGAAAAATGGGTTTTTAAAATCAAAAGAGATGTTTGAAAGAATTTAATAACTGTAAACACAACATTTGAAAAAAAAAATATCATGGAATTATTTTTTTTTAGCTCAAACAAACTTTTCTTAAATCAGTTTACAAGAGAATGTTTTTCTATCTATAATGAAGAAACTTTCATAAATTGATCGTTCATTTCAATATCTTATATCTCTCAGATGACTCCGTAATTATTTTGGATTTATTCATCTCTTTTCTCTTGGCCACTTCAGTTACATAGCACACTACTAATTAAAACTTGTTTAAAAGTGACAATAACTCAAGTTCTAGATTTATATGTGTCAATCTACAGGCAACTATATTCATTAGCCTTGGTCTACTCCTTAGTCCTTATTGAAAAGCAACTTCTAGCTAGTGTCTTACTGGAGAAGAAAGAATAATACGATGATTGGGAGATATCTAAGCAAGATTCAGTAGAAAAAGCCTCCATAGATCTTGGTATTCGTAAATAAAAGATAACTACTTAAATATAGCACAGTACTGCAAATTCGCCAACTGCATTTAAAGGCCAAAATACCTTGTTTACCTATATAAGCATCGATTCAAAATGGGACGGAGCTCCACAGTGCGGTATAGACTTGGCGTTAACTTTATTTTGCAAACTAGAGCTATATTTAAATTAAGGATTAAATCATTTTTTACTATATGTAAAATAGGTCATATTAATTTTACTATCTAAACTAATATTTTTTTTATTTTAATATTTCATGTTTTTTTATATGTTTATTTTTAATATCCACCGTAAGTGAAAATTAGTTAAGTGATGTAAATCGTGATAAACTAACGGAATGTTGTCTCATCGATTATATATCACTTAGTGATAATATGACAGAAAAGTGTCATATAGTAATTACATATTAGTTATCAAATCTTCAACAATGAAAAATACTAAAATTGAATATAAAAATAAAAATTGTGAGATAGTAAAATAAAAAATAATAATTTAAGTAATAAAATCAAAATATCTATTTTACGTATAATAAAAAGTTATTTAAGCCTTTAAATTAAAGTTTGGAAAATATTTTTAAATTATAATACACAATGAATTCTAATGTATCAAATAGAAAAAGGAAAAATGTTGTTTTTAGAGTAAAAATACTTTTAAATTCTTCTAATTTTAATCTAAACATGTACTGGATTTTGTGAAGGAAAAGAAAATTACATTGAAGTGACTTTTATTGTTTATGAATTTGGATCTTCTAATGATGGTTTCAAACATGATTATAGGTGGTAAAATGGATTTGTTCTATTGACCAATTTATTTAACTCATTTTCTTAGACGAAGTTGGCCGGATGTATTCAACTTTTGATTTATCATAAAATGGGTTTGCAATGAGGCAACCCGGCCCAGCCCACTGGGCTAATATTTTTTTGTTTGAAAATTAGATATACAAAAATAAGAGTAAAATTTTATATTTCTATTTTATTTTGCTATAAAAGTGATGTGCCTTAAATCTTTAAATAAGTTATTAAGTATATAAATTCAAATTCAAAGTATTATAATAAAATTTAACACATCATTATTAGACTACCTTAGGTTTAAAAAACTTTATAAATTACTTGAAATCTCACTATTTAACAGGATAAAATTTCAACAAACTTTAACCAAATTAATTAATAAATAGATCTAATTTGATCTTGGTCAAACCCGAGTCATATATAAATTCCAACAAAGTATGTCATATATTTCTATCCTTATATACTTATACAATAGTCCTCGAAAAATGGGAATTAGTCAATTGAGGTAGCAAACATCCTTATATATCATACGCGTCAATGGTCCTTGGAAAATGGAAATTAGTCGATCGAAGGAGCAAAACTAAAAGTTTGACTCTTCTAAAATAGCAAAATGTGTAAAAAAAAAGTATTTTAATTTAGAATATATATATATATATATATATATATATATATTATTTTATTCATGATTTGACTTTAAAAAAGTTAAACCTTAATTTCGTGAAAATTTTCTTACTTTAGTCTATGAAATGTGAGATTTTTGGTTGAATGAAAAAAAAGCCTGAGAAAGACTTACAGTGTGTCTGGATTATTCGTCTGAGATATATAATAGTTCAATTTCCTTGGTAATTTTGATGTTTGACACACCACGACATTTCAATTTTCTCAGAGAAAAGGACAAACACCCGCCATAGGGCAGCAAAGATCGAAACTTAATATAAGCAGCCACAAAATTTTCTTGGTACAGAGGAAAAGCAAGACTCTTTTAGAGGCAGAGAGAGACACTGCAATAGTTTTTACACCCAAATTCACATAGAAATTAAAAGGTTCATTATGAGCTACAGTAACTCTAAAATTACAAGTACCACACCCGGAGATATAAGATTAGTAGGGTGAGAAAAGAAGGAAAGATACTACCTTCGATTTTTCTAGTAATAAAAACTAACAACTAGTAATAAAAACTAACAACGTAATAATTAACATTTATGTTAAAAAAAAAAAAAAGAACAGGCACCCCACATAAGTGACATGCACTAAATTTTCATAGCCTGATAAACTATATAGCACATGCTAGCTAGGAAATAAGGTCATGCAGGGAAGGTTGGTAAGAAATGAGAAGGAAAAGCAGAAGAAGAACAAATGCAACACCCCAAGGGGAACCACCAGCTCTGTGGATGGCACTAGGCTCAGATCCTGGCATGGGGAAGCTTATTTGGCTTGCAGTGGAGAGCCAGTGAACAATGATGATCAAGAACAGTGGAGAAATTACCAGCAAACGTTGCAGCAACTCAGAAGCAGTGGCCATGATTGCATCATAAACTATGTACCCCAGAAAGCCACAGATGAGTGCTGTGGCTGCCACCAAGAGCCAGATCTCTGAGAAGCTGAAGCCTGAGGTTGATCTGGTCACTGAAGAAGCCATGAAACTGCCAGGGAGGGAGACTCAAAACTCAAGAGTGTGCTGCAAAGTAGTGACCACTGAGAGACTAATTAGTGTGTTGTTGTTAATGTTGTTGTTGTGTTGTGTGGGGGGTGCAGAAGGCCAGCTGTCTGTTTGTATTTATTTTCAGTACGTTTCAATGAATTTGTGCATCATGGTTTGTGACATCAATAGAAACAATCATGGGTTTCTTACTTTCTTTTCTTCCTTTCTTTTTTTCCTTTTTTTTTGGGTTCTGAAAAAAGAAATGTTATGTAATTAGGTGAGACATTATTACTAGAACTAGAAGATTAAACAATAGGAGAATCTCCAAGCCTTTGTGGTGAGGACATGTGAGGGCATGTGTGATTATGAATAATATTACTCTTGTCAATGTGAAGCATTTACCAATTATTGTTTGAGATGGTATAAAATAATTTGGACTTTGACTGCTTAACCATGAGTCCATGAGTAAGGAGCTTTTGGATAAATTTGATAAAAATAGATAATAAGCTAATCAAGAAAACATTTTTTATATAGTTATGTTAAAAAAATATTCAGCTAGATTTATATCAAGGGTGTTGCTAGGTGCACCCAGCAGTATTGCTGGTGCACCCAGCATTTTCGTATTTTTCCAATTTAATCCTTTCATTCGTTTGAGTCATACGAATGTAGTATGACTCTTATGGATGTAGTTCATCCGTATAAAATATACATATAAAATTCATTCGTATTGATTTTTTGGTTATTTTTTTAATTTCTTAAAGTTTTATTTTTTTAATTATTAATATGTTAAATTATTCATTTGTGCTTTAAAATTTTTTTACTATTACAAAATTTAATATACATTAAATTTTGTAATAATAAATATTTTTTATTTATAAAAAAATATATGGATTAAATAATTCGTATAATTTATATCAAAATTAATTATTACAAAATTTATTATTTAAATTTACATGCATATTAAATATATATTAAAAATTTTAGTGTTATGTATAATAACATTATTTATTTTATAATGTAACTATCACAAATATTTTTCAAAAAAATTAAAAACATTTTTTACAGATGAACTACATCCGTCGTATGACTCTTACGAATGAAAGGACAAAATTAGAAAAATACAAAAATGCTGGATGCATCAACAATACTGTTGGATGCAGCTAGCAACACCCTTGTATCAAACACGTATTGTCCATAATGTTCAAACATCTTATGCAATTGTTATTCTCACTACTAAATTTGCTATTTTCAACTCCAAGCGTGCTTTAAATTTTATTTTTTGAAAATATTATTTGCACATAAACATGATTTCATTTGATAAAATACACAACAAAATCATGTTTCTATTGTATAAGAAGGGGTGAAAAAAAAATTACGACAAAAACATAATTTGATTATGTATTTTGTCAATAAAATCACATTTTCATTGTGTAATTTTTTTTACCTCCTCTTACACAACAAAAACATATCTCTCTTGATCAAATAATAACATAAATACAATTTTGCTGTGTTAAATTATATAACAAAAATATGTTTTTATTATATATTTTTTTGGTACAGTCTTACCCAACATATATACATTTTGTTAAATTTTTACGAAAAAAATTGAAATTAATTATGGATATAAGTTACTTTTTTAAACCAATCAAATGAATGATGGTATAAATTATCCTTTTAAATTAAAATTAAATTAATTAAGATACAATCTACTTTTCTTTAACCTTAATCAGTATCATATAAGTGATCTTTTCTAATTAAAATTGAATTAATTACAATAGAAGTTACCACATATAAAAGTAATCAAATTAATTTGATTACAATTAAAAAGAATAATTTGTATCATTATTAATTTAAATTTTAATTAAAAAGTAATTTATATCACAATTAATTTTATTACATTTACAAGCGTACATTACATGCACGGGCAAAACAGTAAGGTATGGTAAAAATGGAAACTGTCTCAGCTGTTCACTGAGTATATAATGATACGAGAACGTGAAACTTACGATGTGCTTTTTGTTCTGGAATAATCATAGTGAGTTTGATTAAATTTATATATTAAAATAAATATTTATTTATTAAAATAAGTAGTTTTATATTTTTTTAATGTGTTTGTTTAAATTATTTTTATTTTAAGAAATATTTTTTTACTTATTTTAAAAATAAATCTCATCTATTTTTTTTAAAAAAATTGTTATATAAAAAATACTTATCTTAAAATTATTTTTTAACTTTAAACAAACTCATCCTTAATCAAGAAATTAAAAACTATAAAGTAGGGAGGAGACTTTGCTGTGAATAAACCTCGCGTAGTTTTCATCATTGGTAGAACCGTAGCAGTGACAAGTAAGAATTGCTGATTGCAGTGTTGTTTAACGTGTTAGGATATCTCTGGATATATTTGATTTTAACTCAACCTGATTTTTTGCATGTTTAGTTTAAATACCGATGATTATTAGAAAGCAAAGAAACACGTTAATGTAGCTTAAAACGTGAAAATTATAACTAATATTTTTTGGTTAAACTTGAAAAAGCATGATAATGTGCAAACCAACATACAGTGACATGATTTATTTTACTTGGTGTGAATTTGGGGTGAGCGTTTATAAATAATGTATAAGAAAAATAATATTGTCCTTCCCCTGTTTCTGTAGCACGTACTAACAGAGTAGAGGACCACTTGGTTTTTCTTTGTCGGTTACTGATGCTGACAAATGCTAAATAACTAAACCACCAAACCAAAGAACCCATTGCAAAAGTAAGTTTCAATCAATGTGTTTTCTTTTAGACAAAGTAAATAAATAAATAAAAAATTTGGAGAGAGAATAGTGTTCGAATATTTTTAGTTAAAATTAATTTTAAATATGTAATTACCAATATAAATTTTAATGTCCATATATAATTCTTTATCTAAACTTTTTTTTCTATCAGTTATTTAAATGATATACAGTAACAAATTTTTTTTTTCAATTCCTGTTAATAATAAAATTAAAAATAAAATATATGCTTAATAATAATATTTTATCTTTTAAAATAGAACTCAAAATCACCCTTTCTTCTAATGAACCTTGCTCAGACTGCCTTGAGCTGGTCCAACAATGGAAAAAGAGAGAAGACCAGGGCTAGTCTCTGTTTCATTTCATGGCATTGTAGATGACTGTAGGAAGCTTTGCCCCAATTCAAGAATAAATGATCTTGTTTTTACCAAAAGACAAGGGAACCAGGCAACACATTGCTTAGTTTCCCTATCTTTCACCTATTTTTGATAGAGGTTGGATTGAGGAGGTCCCTTACCAAGTGGATTAAATCATTGCAAACGATGTAATTTCTGCCAGTTCGTTGGATCAATAATATTCAGCATTTTATTCCTAAAAAAATGACCCTTGCTCATTCATTGAAACTAACCACACATGGACATGGAACATGTGTACCATCAGTTACTCCTGTGATAATTTTAAAAAATGACCAATATAATTTATCATTTCAATTTTTGGCTTGACTATCATCAAACATGAAATGTTGTGGCCAAATAAATTTAAAGGACAACTTAAGGAAAGCAAGTAATACATCATAGAAATATCTACTTACAATCTCTCGGATAGTTGAACCAATTCTTAAAGTGCTATTTTCTAACGCATCGCACACCATATTTGACAACATTGCAACCCTTCAACCCTCATGAGATTAGTGGACATTAAGCCTTGTTTAACTAATTTAGTGCAAACTTTATAATTTTTATTTTATTTTGCACGCAGAACATCTTGTAACAACGAATGGGATGCCTCTGCAATAATTCACACCCCCATGCATGAATCATATGTTTAGGTTCTTTGTAGTTTTTTACATAAATGTCTTATTGCATACCCACCAATCACTACACTCACATTAGAAGCATCTTTCAAAACATCACTCTCTTCATTGGTATCAAGCTCAAATTGTTCAATCCAATTATTCATTTTATCTCTTGACACCTTTCCAAATACATTCTTTAATAATGGCAATAACGTAATAATATATCCACACTATATTCATCATCATAGTACTTAATTATTATCAATAAATTCAATGAATATAGTAGAAGTGAGAGCAAATTTAATAGCATAAGTGGATATATATCGACAATTGTTCACAAAATTCACAAAGCACGATGACAAAAGCAAATAGTAGTACACCAACTCCGGCACATATTTGGGATTTCCAGAAGTCTAGATGCTTTGAAATACCAGGTTTTCTTACATCCAGAATGATCTAGAACTCTGCCAAACTTCTTTACTCGGAATAGTCATTACTAAATTATAGTCACCATTGTCGTCTGTGGCTTTGCGTTTTTGGCAACCAAAATCACAGAAGCGGTGCTTCGTAATGTTTACTGAATATACCATTCTTGCAAAATTTGTAGCTTAAAACATGAACACGACTTACTTGGAAAGTTGCAAGGTTAAGCTCGCAACCTAAAAAATAGTTGAAACCCAAGTTAAACTCACCGATATTTACAATTCCTGGTTAGTCCAAACTCCTAACATCTAACAGTCAGAGCTTCCTAATGCATCTATCTATTCTATTTGCAATCAACAAGTCAATGAATACAGGAAGTATGTAGAAAGATGGCTCTAAAAGCCAGAAAAAGATTCTCTCCATTTCTTCCATTTCTATGATTTTGGAAAAATAAATGGTACTCTCCATTTAATGCCTATCATGTCAACTTTATTTATTTGTCCAAAACTTTAGTATTGGAAGAAATGGAGAGGATCTTAACTCCTAAAAGGCACATCTTCTCTGTACCAAAACTTATAGTGGATTTTCTAAAAGGTATATTGAATATCAACTTTGCACCTCAGACCTCACCCAACTACAACCAGGAATTTTCTTCAACCCTTTCTGTTTCATGGCTACCCTCAAGTCATTGGCATCCTTCCAGTTCCAGGAAGCACAAGTGGAAAAAACATTACCAGTGAGCACATAGTTTGCCCCCAATACAGACTCCAGTTTAGACAGAAAATCATCATCCAAACTAGAAGCACACCCCTGATTCCTGCAAGCACTCAGAAAGCTCCTCAATATAACATCATTGGGCTCCATTGGCATGCCCTTGATGATATCATAAGCCTCTTTAATCAAACCAGCCCTTCCTGGCAAGTAAACCATGCACCCATAATGCTCAACACTCGGCTTTATACCATATACTCTCACCATCCAATCAAAATACATTTTGCCCTCATCTGCAGGCCGAGAGAATCACGGCAAAAGACAAGCTATCTGGCCGCAACCCCATGTCCTCCATTTGGTTAAACAAAGAGATAACATCCTTTTCTCGCCCGTGATTCGCAAGAGCCGAGATCATGATAGTGCACGACTGCAAGTTCCTGTCACCCATTGAATTGAAAACCAAAAAAGCCTTATCAATCTCCCCACATTTAGCATACATCTCAAACAAGGCTGTTCCCAACGCAACATCCATTTCTATGCCATTCCTCGTAATGTACGAATGAACGGACTTCATTTTCCAACGTGACCGAGGGAGACCGAGTTCGGCTCACCAACGGCACTGAGATTGAGCATTTTAGTACAAGCAGAGAGCAAGCTCACCAACGTGACCGAGTTCGGCTCTTCATTTTCCATCCCCATTTCACGAAACATGTGAAAAGCATCCAAGGGGGAGTTGCAAGCGACGTAGGCAGCAATCATGGAGCTCCAGGAGACAACATCTCTATCAGTCATTTCATCGAACACCTTGCGCGCGGAACGACAGCACGGCAGTCAGCGTATATGTTCAAAAGGGCATTGCCCACATAACAGTGGAAGCGGACACCGGTCTTGAGGGTGAGGGAATGGAGGGATTCACCGATGGTGACAGAGGAATAGCGAGCGTAGGCCTTGAGGGAAAAAGGGTAGGTGAAGTCGTAGGGGTTAAGGGGCGAGGTTTGGAGGAGGCGGAAGAGAGTGAGGGAGTGGTGCGGCGTTGGGGTGGCGGCGAAGGCTCTGATGAGGGTGTTCCGGGCGAAGAGGGGGGAGGGAGTGGAAGAATGAGGCGGCGAAAGGGAGGGAGATGGTGGAGGCTTGTAAGAGGAACTGGGAGATGAAGAAAGGGTGATGGAGTTGGAGGAGGTGAGGGAGGGTTTTGGAGCGGTGGATGATACTGTCATTCAACTATTTACATGCAGACAATCTCTCTGTTACTAGTTTAGCACAACGTTCCTAACATGCACGCTGTGCCCTTCTTGTGCTTCACCCTAGGACCAAGCTAATCCTTTCGGGTTAGAAAGGACTATTTTGTAATATTTTTAGTTTTATTAGTTAAAATTCACACTTAATTATCATTTTCATTCCTAAATTATTTTAAATGATTTAATTTAATGTTTAATTTTTTAAATAATTATTTTCATCTTTAAATTCTTAAAAATAAATTAATTTGATCCTCAAAATTATAAAAAGTTGTGAATCAAATTAATAATTTAAAATAATTTGGAGATCAAATTAATTTATTTTTAAAAATTTAAGAATTAAATTGAATCTTTTGAAATAATTTACAAACCAAATTGATAACAAAGTCTACTAACTGGTTGCTTCTAGATTTTCTTATTTTCATTTGGTTCAATTATTATTTTGTTCTTTGAGTTATTTTAAATGATTCAATTTGACTCTAATTCTTAAAAAAGATTTAATTTGATCTTCAAAATTTTACAAATGAATTAATTTGTTCCCCAACTTACTTTGATTTGATCTTCAAGTTCTTAAAAAATTGAGGATCAAATTGATTCATTTTTAAGAATTTAAGGATCAAACTTAATCTTTTAAAAATTTGGAGACCAAATTAAACTATTTAAATTAATTTGAAAAGCAAATTGATAATGAAGGCTTTTGATTTTTATTGTAGGTCTAACCTTCAAAATCTTTTGATTATTATTTTTGGATATTTTTACTTTTTGAATTAAATATTTTAATTTCACTCCTTTGTCCATTTTTTTGTTTAATAACTAGATTCTTTTGATTCTTACAAAAGAAGTAGTTTTTCAAGTGACATCTGCCTCATTTCTTGGTTCAAGAACTCAAATAAGAACCCTGCGCATTTGGGATGCCCTTTTTGAGTTAAATAAAGTCATTCTGATTAATCACAACTTACCTTTTTTTTATATATAAAGAATAACCACAACTTACCTCATTAATAATTTTGCATTTTTCTTACAAAATATACTAATTTAGCCATTTTAAAAGCAAATTTCATATGAGTCAGATTTATGCTTTAACCTGGGCAATTTGGAGTAAAAGAGCGTCTCTTTAAGAACTATGAAAAGCATACCAACCATGTCCTCCACAAAGCCTATTCTCAATTTTATGAGACTTGTGAAACTCGTAATCCTCATTGAATGAACAATATTAGGTTTGGAAACTAGCTCCCCAAAATTATGTAAAGGGAGATTTTGATGGTTTTTTGAAAAAAAAGGCCTTAGGATGGATTTAGGAGTTATTTTTAGAGATGAGATTAGACAAGTGTTAGCAATTTCAACAAAACATATCTCAAGGCACTTTGCTTTCGCTTGCATGTGGCTAAATAATAGCTGTTAATTGTCCAACCTTGGCCTGACGCATGAAAAAAAATTCGGCTGCTAAGCTACGAATTCTTGAAAGTTCTGAACGAAAATTGCAGGGCATTTTATAGAATTTTCCCGGTCACCAAATTTGACAATTGCCACATTAAAATTGTCATGATTCATGAATGTTGACAAAATCCAGTTCCTTATTCTTCCATAGTATCGTTATGATTTTTCCTCAGGATTTTTATTCAAAAACTGTAATCTTTAAAATTCATTGAATAAAAACCAGTATTCTATTGTAAAAAAAAAATCATTGAACAAATTGCAAGAGATATCATGTTAATCAAAATTAACACCGTTAGGCATTAGCAATAAAACTGACCAAAATATCAATTTGATCTAACTTTACGGGACTATAAGAGACCAAATAAAAAAATAAAAAATATTTTAAAACACCTTTATTTTATAGTAATATATTTATAATTTATAATATATATTATTAATAAAGGGAAAAGTTCCTTTTAAAAAATTAATAAGGAAAATACTTAATTACATTTAGAATACACAATTCATTAAACAATTTTTTTGACAGAACAATTTTATTCTTAAACCATTTTTAAACTTTCATTATTCTCTTTTAAATTATGATAATTGTCTCATTATTATAATACTATTATCAGTTTATTTCTTCCCCGTCACCTTATTTTTTATTAAAATTTCCCCTCCTTTTTTTTATATATATATTTTAAAAATTTAAGAGAGACATGCTTCCCCAGTATTCCACCCACCTCGGAGGTCCAAGCCAAAGGTTCTCCCTTTCAACTTAGTACATGGTTTTGATTCCAAATTGTTTTGCTGTCGTGTATTACATATTTGATCATAAATTTTTTGTTATACCATTGATTATGAACATGATTAACTCTGTTTTGTAGTCTTTATTTACGACTCCTTTCATTTTTCGTACTCAATGATTGCAATTCATCGTTTTGGGTACTGTTTGAGGTTTAAACGTTTTGAAAGTTTGGATCTTTAATCTACTGGTTTTGTTTCCGTCACGGATGTCTTCAGAATCTGGTCCTTGCTCACTTGTTAGAATTTGAGTGGGGTAAATTAGAACTGTTCCGGTTTGTGGAATTGCTCATCAATATCACATTCCCATAAGTTGGGATCTGTTTCTTCTAAAGTCAACACTTGCTTTATAGGATAAAGCAAGTAATTTTACTTGTTGATGAAAAAATCACCTGTCAATATTATGTGTACATACATAACAAATCATGAAAGTGAAGTTTTGATAAGAAAATTTCAGAAGATCTTGCTTTCATGTGGTGGGGACTGATGAATCTTTCATTTGACATGGAATGGTAACTGTTTTTCATAAAAGACTACTCTTCTATGGTTATTAGTTGAAATACCATTTGGGGACGCCAAAAAGACTACGTTTTTCTGCTTTTAGTTGTCACATTGACAGGATTTTCCAACTAGCATGCTTTGTAGTGTTCTGAAATCAGTCAGTGAACTTAAGATATATTCATGCATGCATTTATTGATATTGCATAGCATCTTTGCATTGGAAAGCATTTGATATAATATCATGTTGTTTAATCACACTGTATTTCAAACTCAATTTCTGCAGATCCTGCCGACATCGTAAGTAAATCTTATAAAGATGGAGATGATAACTAATGTTACCGAGTATGAGGCTATTGCAAAGGAAAAATTGCCAAAGATGGTTTATGACTACTATGCATCAGGGGCAGAGGATCAGTGGACTTTGAAAGAGAACCGAAATGCGTTCTCAAGGATTCTGTAATATACTTTTCTGAGGAACTAGGACCTCCATTTATCTGTTCTACCCCTCTAGAAACTTTTCATTCAAAATCTAAGCTTACCTTTCCTTTGATTTACTAAGGACACATTAGGATTCCCTGTGTGATGGGATTGCAACTTGTGCTTCCTTTAATTAATTTTCATCTTTTTTGTTCTGAAGCCCTTCTCTCAATATCTATTTGGTTTACTTCAAACAGGTTCCGGCCGCGTATTCTTGTTGATGTAAGCAAGATAGACTTGACTACAACTGTATTGGGCTTCAAAATATCAATGCCTATCATGATTGCTCCAACAGCCATGCAAAAGTTGGCTCACCCTGAAGGTATGTGATCAGATTCTTTGGTCTGTGCCACATTAAGATATTGCCATTATATTCTGTGCATGTTTGGATTAAAGTTTATAAACTTAGTGAATGAAATTTAATTTTGTAAATTGAGTATGCAAAAACAACTTTTTCTTTACTTCATTTTCAAACTGAGTTTCAGTTTCCAATCAAATCCAACTGCAAATCAAACAAAAAGTTTTTTCAGTTTTACTTTTTGAGCGGAATTTAAAAGCCTCCCAACCGAAAACTAAACATAACTTCTGTCTTTTGTTGCTGTTCTTGTGGTTATATACAAGTATAACTGCTTCATTCTCATATGACAAAAAGCACTAAGTTACGCATTTCCATACCTTGAGGAGGAATGATTATAGGATGAGGTATAGAATGACGTAATATGTAACTTCCTAGCATTTAATTGAACGAGAAGATATCTTGTGGCTCTTTGAAAGAAAGCTTATGGAGTATTTTATGCTGAAACCGGTATAGGTTCTGTATATTAGTGTGCTATAAGCACAAGAACATGAAAAGAGATTTAAAAGAGGTTTGCTTAATTATGAAGACAACAGAACATTCCCTTCTAAACAAAAACCGCTATTATCCTTTCTTAAATAAGATTACAATCCCATTTGAAGCAAATGAATTTATCTTAAAAATCTCAGTCAATTTCATCTAACCATTTTGGGGAGAAAATTCCAGCAAGTTAAGATTGTCTAATATGTTTTGCAAAATGTTTGCAAATTGCAATGAATATAGTGTTTTATAGAGCAAAATATTGCAGAATGCTCCAACCTTGACATCGTTTAACTATTGTGGTGGTTATTTCTTGTATAACTACGAGGTATAAAATTAATCTGAATTAAACATAAACTCTGCTGATTTCGTTAATGCATAATTCCCTGATTCTTAATAGAAGTTTATTTCTTACTGCAACAACAATTGATAAAAGCTTCTGAATTAAAACAAATTATGCAACTTTTATGCAGGAGAATTAGCTACTGCTAGAGCAGCATCAGCAGCTGGCACAATCATGGTTTGGCTTTCACTATATTTGTCAAGCACTTTGGTTTTATTTCGAGATGAAAACTATATTTCTTTCCTTGTAGTTTATTATTTATTTGACTGTAATATGAAATTTTATATGCCTACTCAACTACATGCATTTGTTGTACTTATTTACTTTCCAGCAGATTAGATTTTATAATTTTTTTTGTCGCAGACACTATCCTCATGCGCTAGTTCCAGTGTTGAGGAGGTTGCTTCAACAGGTTCCGACATTCGTTTTTTTCAACTTTATGTAGGTATTTTTTCCTCAGTTATGCAAGCACTACTATTAATATCTCCTCTTATCTAAAATCCTCAACAATCTTGTCTTAATACCTAATATATTACTGTTCTCTTCTTCTCTCAGGTGCTTAAAGACAGAAATGTGGTTGCTCAGCTTGTGAGAAGAGCTGAAAGAGCTGGTTTCAAGGCAATTGCCCTTACTGTGGACACTCCAATTCTTGGTCATAGGGAGGCTGATATCAAAAACAGGTTGGCAACCCATTTGGAAATTTCAATTGGAACAGCCTTTCAACAAAACTTTATATGGTTCATCATGGTTGAATTGATAAATCTCCTACTTTAAGATATTTACTACTGGCTAGTTTGATGGGGTATTTTACAGATTGACATTGCCACTAAACCTGGTTTTGAAGAATTTTGAAGGATTGGATCTTGGAAAGCTGGACAAGGTGTGTGATTACATTGCTATTTTCCATTATTTGGTTTGAAATAAATGGGTTTTTTCTTTAGACTTAAATATGTTTTTGATCCCTAATATATAGTCAAATTTTGCATTTGATCCCTGATAAATTTTTTCTTTACATCTGCTCCATGATATTTGAAAAGTTGTTTTAGATCCCTGAATTCAGTTAAATGATGACGTGTTCGTTAAATATTTGATAATGCGATTTGTGGCGGATAAAAAACTGTCAGTAGTTGTTTCAAAATTTCTCTTATTCCATCCTTCTTTTTCGCCTCTCTTTCTTCCTCCTGTCATTATTACATCACCATAGTTATTGTCATGAACCCCTTGTGTTTGTTCCTTTCATGTTTCATCATCTTTGTTCAATGCCTTTGGAGTGGATGCTTTTGTAGTGGGTTAATTTAAAACTCAGAAAAGCATAATTTAGAAATTAGTATTATTAACTTAAAATCAAAAAATTCCCAAAATTAATCAATACATTCCAAATTTTAAATCACAAATCCAATTAATCTCTATAGCTCATAGCAAATTCAGAGCAACAACAATTCAGAAAATAGCCAAAAAATCAACCAAAGAACATCGTTGACGTTAATGGCTCAAAGGGTTTAGAGAAGCCTATGTGGTATGCGAAGACATAAACGTACGTCGAGATGATTTTTCCACAGTGATTGTGAATGACATTCACGGCGAGATCAAGGTGGGAGAGGAAGGTGTGAAGGGAGGGATTGCGGTCGCCGCTAGCAACCCAGTCGGGGGTGGAGTTGAAGAAGGCTTGTCTAGGTAACCCATAGTCATTGAAGAACTACTCGATGTCGGTGACCTCCCCGTCAACGTAGTCAAATGTGGCGGCGGAAGAGCCGGAAACGAGAGAGTTGTGTTCGCAATGGACTTTCTTCTGGTAGTCTTGCTCAGCGGCGGAGGTGAATTTGAAGGCGGTGCCAAAGTTGTTTCAGATCTGAAAGTTAAAGATCGATGATGGAGAGAAATGTTCCAGATCTGAAAGTTAAAAACAAAGAGAAAGAAGGAAACTGAGATATTGATTCTGGCAGTTTTTAACCGCTAGAAAATTTAAATTTGATTTTGAAACAAATACTGATGGGTTTTGAGTCACCACAAATTGCGTTATCAAATATTTAACAAACACGTTATTACTTAACTGATGGCAAAGATCTAAAATAAAACTTTTCAAATATCAGGGAACAGATGCGAAGAAAAAATTTATCAGGAATCAAACGCAAAATTCGACTATATATTAAGAATCAAAAACATATTTAAACCTTTTCTTTATTGGTCATATTATTGTTGTTATTGTTACTATTTACTGTTTGGGATTACATTGAAGACTAGTGACTCTGGTCTTGCCTCTTATGTTGCTGGACAAATTGATCCGTCACTCAACTGGAAGGTGATATAGATCTTTCACACATGCAATTTCCTAATCTGTGACACTGAATGTGGAAGTAATAATATGGTAAATCTTGTTTTAGGATATCAAATGGCTTCAATCAATCACTTCATTGCCAATTTTAGTTAAGGGTGTACTTACTGTTGAAGATAGTAAGCCTATCAAACAGATGCACTTTGTTTCTTCTCTGTCCTTTTATCTCTTTAAAATTGTTTTCTCAATCTTTAATCTTATCCCATATCTAATAATGTAGCAAGGATAGCCATACAAGCTGGAGCTGCTGGAATCATTGTTTCCAATCATGGAGCTCGTCAACTTGACTATGTCCCTGCAACTATTATGGCTTTGGAAGAGGTATTGGATCCTAACCATTTCTGGAAATTTTATATTAATTGAAATAGAAACGAACCACTTGCTATCATTGTTTATTTGATTTTATTTCATAATACTTTATGCATTAAAACTTTAAAGCTGTTATATTTGACTCATTGCAAGATTCTTTTTCATTGCCTGCTTCCTTACTCATAATCATTGCATTTTCATTTTCTTTTTAAATTTTTGGGTCCGGTTGAATAATGTCCTCTTTCAATTCATTTTAACATATTGGAAATATTGGTTGCTTAACTTAAATAGGTAGTTAAAGCTGCACAAGGAAAAATTCCAGTTTTTCTGGACAGTGGAATTCGCCGAGGGACAGATGTATTTAAAGCATTAGCTCTTGGAGCAGCCGGTGTATTCGTAAGTACATGAAAGTTTGATCACCATCATAGAAAATTAAAATGTTGAATGCTTAACTTCAGTATAGCTGTGTTTGTTTGCCTTGTGGAATATGGCACGACAATATGCTTTTCCATTTCATTGGTTTACCACTTTTTAATTGGAGGCAGATGATCTAAAATAATCTAAATAGCGCCACATTCCTGCTATTTATATCTTTATCTTTCATCTCAAACTTCAGATTGGTAGACCTGTGGTGTTCTCATTGGCTGCTGATGGTGAGGCTGGTGTAAGAAAGGTACTTCAAATGCTTCGTGATGAGCTTGAATTAACTATGGCACTAAGTGGTTGTCGTTCACTCAAGGAGATAACTCGTGACCATGTTGTCACAGAGTGGGATCGTCCAAAATTTTCTCCCAAGTTATAAGATGGCGGGACTCAACCTTGTTCTTCTATAACCTTTGTTCTTATTCCATGCTTCAGTAGAAAACTTTGTTGTTACAGTGAGTCAAACATTAGTCATCCATTAGTAATTGTTACTTCTTTATTAGCTGTACAGAATAGGTTTCTACCTAGACTCATTTCATTGCACTTGGTGCTAAGATTTGGTAAACTCTAGAAACATGATTGTCAACAAAATGTACATTTTTCTTGGCAAAAGATTAACTTTTATGATCATGTATCTCCCATTTAGCTGTGACAACTTTGATTTGATAAGTTGCTTGATGTCTTTGGATTGAAAATGCTCCTAAGACCATCTCATTTGATGTGATGGTTATCATGGAATGAAGAACAAAACACATGCATTTGAATCAAAGGATCTATAGGACCGCATGACTTGGGGATAAGGTCACCCTATAATGCAGGGCGCCCTTAAATGTTTGGTATCCCACTCCATCATTTATCAGGATGGGAAGGGAGAGAGTGGGGTTGAATATGTAAGAAAAGAAAAGAAAAAAAGAGAAATAGGTGAAAATAGGATGAAATAAAGACTATTTGATTTTAGAGAAATATAGTGAAATTAACCTTTTGAGATCATTTGATTTATTATTGTTATTATTTAAGAAAACATGACTGAGCCATGTAGGTGGGCACATGTGTGTTTCCTTGAAAACAAAAGGGCATAGGCTTGGGAGGAAAGAAAATGAACAAAAAATGTGAGAAAATAAAAAGAATGAAAAAAGTGAAATAAAGTCAAAAGAAAATAAAAAGAATGAAAAAAGTGAAATAAAGTAAAAAGAAAATAAAAAAAGTAAGATTGTTCTGTTGAAATGAAAGAGTAAAAAAGAGAATAAATACTTGAAATAAAGTATGTTGGTAGTTAAGTAAAGAAAAAAAAAAGAAAATTTAATATTAAATAAATATACTATGGAAATAGATTAATTTATTCCAAGAATAACTCACTTATTTTTATTATTTATTTTTTTGAAATTTAATGATTATAATAAATAACTAATTTTAACCATTAAATTTTAAGAAAATAATTTATTAAGATGAAAAATAACTCTTTTAAAGTTACTCATGAGAGTAACTTGATTCTTACTCACATAATACTATTATTATTATTATTATTATTATTATTATTATTATTATTATTATTATTATTATTATTAAAGTTAGAACCAAAGGGGGAGCGTCTCAATAAAAAAAAAAAGGAAGAAGACATAACCATGGAGAGAGACTAGTTTTTTTTTTTTTTTTTTTTTTTAAATTGTGTCTTTTGATCGCTTTTTATCTCATTTGAGCAATGAAAGTTATTTTCAGTCTCATTTTTTTTTTTTTTATAACTTTTCCCCTCTTTCATCTTAATTTCAGTCCTTTCAACTCTTTTCATTTTCATTACTCTAAACAAGGCACTCCTTTCAACTCTTTTCATTTTCATTACTCTAAACCCTTGTAAATGCAGACCAGGAGACTTTACAATGCTAGGAGTAGGAGCCAACCACGAACAAAATCAATGCTGAACCCATAGACCTCTATCAAAAGAAAAAACCCACCACATATTGTGTTTGGTACTATGTCTTGTAATGTATTTGTTTAGATAATAATAAAAATAACGTAAAAACTAACAAAGTACACGGAAGCTTTATATATAACCTTTGAAGCGACAGAAAATTACCAACACGGACATAGCCAAAGATATGAAAAAACCAAAATTGTGGTCACGAGATCTTCCACGTGTAATCCTTCCTTGAGAACCGTGATATTCATCCATCCATTCATCGACAACTCACTTGGATAAGAGATTGCCGATTTTCACTTGCCTCACAGGTTAACACTCCACCAATTCCTTAATTTCCTCATTATCTATAGCTTTTCCTTAATTTCAAATCCATCTCGAATAAGACAACCTTATCATGAATGGTTTAGTAACTCAGAAGACAGAAGCAAGTTTTTTTTATTTTTTCAATATATACTTATTATTTTAAGAGATAGTTTTGACAAGTGCCTAACTATATACGTGGAATGTGGAAGGTATACCACAATCTTTTGCAACTTATTTATTTAATTTTTTTAGAACTGTACAAGTAGAGAAGAAACATGATTAAGGTGTTTAATTATTTTTTTAAAAATGATATGTCCAATCCATAAAAATTAACTTAAACAACATATAACATGGTAGTTGCACCATTATAGTTACTGTAAAGAATGCTGAACATTAAGTGATACATACTTTAGCACTTTGCCCATGAGATAATGATCATTGCACTCCAGTTTCAGACTTTAGCACGAGAATTTGGATGGTTTATCTAAATCTAATGGACGTAGGTTTTCAACTTAATGAAGTTATGCAGATTGCAGATCAAGGGGTTAAAAATTGGCTTCTGTTTTTGTTTTTCTTTCTTTCCTTTTTGTTACATTGGACATAAACCTTTCAGACCAAGGAAAAGTAGAGACAAAGAAGGGAGTAAAGTTATAACTTAAAACAAATGGAGCAATCAGAATTTCGAATACACCGAGTTCACAAAGGAACACAACTTCAGTTTTAATCTCTGTTATTTTTTTTTGGGTAAAAAATGCAATTAAGCTTAAAAAAGGTATACTCATCATCATTTTGTCACTATGCAATTTCTTTATTATTTTCCTCGTGTTTCTTTGGCTCTGTTACATGATGTAACAGACTTACATGCCTTGTGACTCTTTCATTTTTCTCCATACCTTTTCTTGTTCCTTCTGAGCTTAATCGTATTCCTCACTTCGGCTGCTTGGCAATCCAAGCCAAAAGGTTCTCAATTTCAACTTAGTAGTATTTGATCACAATTTTTTATTATTACTAACTGTTTAGAACTTGATTAACTTTGTTTTGAAGTCTTAATTCAGCGTGAATTTCATTTTTGAACTTAATGATTGCAATTGACCGTTTTGTGTACTGTTTGAGGTTTTCACAGTTTGGAAGTTTGGATTTTTAATCTGCTGGATTGTTTTCCATCATGGGTTTCTTCTGAATCTGATCCTAGCTCACTTAATTTGAAAGGGTAAATTGAACTGGTCCTGTTAGAGGAATTGCTCATCAAGATCACATAAAGTAAAATGATCCATAAATTGGAATCTGTTTCCTCTAAAGTGAACACTTGCTTTATTGGATGAAGTAAGAAATTTTACTTGTTGATGAAAATATCAATGGTAGATATTTTGCATGCTTGGAAACAAGTTGAGAATAGAAGAATCATGTTTCAGATGTAGAAGCTATAACTATTGTTTTCGGAAAATCACATCCGAATCATGAAACCAAACATGCTAATTATGTAAACATACATAACAAATCATGAAAGTGGAGTGTTGATGTGAAAATTTAAGAAGATCCTGATTTCATGTGGTGGGGGCTGATGAATCTTTCATTTAACAAACTCTTTTTCAAAAAAGACAACTCTTCTATTGTTGTTAATTGAAATACCATTGAGGGACACCAAAAGACTACGTTTGTAAGCTTTTAGTTGTCACGTTGACAAAGATTGTGTTTTGAAAGGATTCTAACTAGCATGTTTTATAGTGTTCTGAAATGAGTCAGTGGACTTCAGAAATATCCATACTTGCACTTATTGACATTGCATAGCATCTTTGCATTGGAATGCATTTGATATGATTTCATGTTACTTAATAACTATATACTTGAAACTCACTTTCAGCAGATCCTGCAGACGTCATAAGAGAATCTTATGAAGAAGGATATGATAACTAATGTTACCGAGTATGAGGCAATTGCAAAGGAAAAATTGCCAAAGATGGTTTATGACTTCTATGCATCAGGGGCTGAGGATCAGTGGACTTTGAAAGAGAACCGAAATGCGTTCTCAAGGATTCTGTAATATACTTTTCTGAGGAACTAGGACCTCCATTTATCTGTTGTACCCCTCTAGAAACTTTTCATTCAAAATCTAAGCTTACCTTTCCTTTGATTTACTAAGGACACATTAGGATTCCCTGTGTGATGAGATTGCAACTTGTGCTTCCGTTAATTAATTTTCGACATTTTTATTCTGAAGCCCTTCTCTCAATATCAATTTGGTTTACTTCAAACAGGTTCCAGCCGCGTATTCTTATTGATGTAAGCAAGATAGACTTGACTACAACTGTAATGGGCTTCAAAATATCAATGCCTATCATGATTGCTCCAACAGCCATGCAAAAGATGGCTCACCCTGAAGGTATGTGATCAGACTCATTGGTCTGTGTCACTTTCAGATATTGCCATTACATTCGGTGCATATTTGGATTAAAGTTTACAAACTTAAGTCTGAATGAACTTTATTTTGTAAATTGAACATGCAAAAACAACTTTCCTTTGTTCTATTTCAAACTAAGTTTCAAGGCAAAATTATGATTAAATTTAGTTTCAATTGAATCCAACTTGGAAATTAAACAAAAAGTTTTTTCAATTTTACTTTTTTAGCAGACATTGAAAGCCTCCCAACCGAAAACTAAACTCGTTGGCAAGTGTATCAATTTTTGTCGCAAGTAATAAAGTTAAAATGGAAGTCCAAGTATTGAGTAGACAGGAACTTTGTTTGTACTTCAGTTGATGTATATCCAATTTGCAAGTAAGAAATAACGAATTACAATAGAGATAAGAAAGAAAAAAAATTAAAATTAAAAAGACAAGAGTAATAAAATAAACAAGAGTTAATGCAACAGATAATTTTGGAATTTAAATATGTTGGGACTAGCATGTTAACTACTCTTGATGCAATATTAATGTTTTGCTTTTTCAATTTTCGCCCATATTTACTAAGACCCTCAACCTTGATTCATCATGATGAAGAACCTAATTTATCTATTCTCTCCCAAATCCCTTTGCAAATATTGAATAGTAAATTGCATGAAGCATGAAGATGTATGCAGAGGAAAAACAAAGTTACTCTATCCCTAACAATGAATTGTTAGATGTTTTTTCTCAGTTCTTTAAAAATTATCATTTTCCAATATATAACCCCTAAAACTAATGCATAGATGAGACCATACAATAAAGATGAAGAATAGAAAAGAAACAATAGAAATAGAAGTTGCATTCAATAGATAATAAAAACAATTGCATTACAAGGGTGTTGCTACTAGATTCCCAAGAGAGACGGGTTTGGCCTCTCATGATCATGAGAGGCTTTACACTTCAGAGGCAATATGGATGGAAGAAGGGGTTGGATGACTAAAAAAAGAAAGGAATGAATGACTAAAGAATAAGGGTTTCCCCTAAGGGATAGGCTTAGACTTTGAGAGCTTCTTAGTGAGTCTTCTTCGTGCTAAGCCTATGCTTGCTTGTTAAGCGAGAGTGTATGCTAAACCTATACTGGGCACTAAGCGAGCTATCCAATTCTTCTAACTTTTCTTCACAACTTTTTCTTTCAATTTTTGCATCAATTTTCCTCTAAAGCACTTGAAATTTTCTTTTAAATTCCGCTAATAAAAAATTGAAAAGATATTAATTTCTTTATTATTTTATTAAAAAAATAGTAAAATAAATTCTTAACCAAAATTGACTATCAAATTAACTCAAATTTCATAGTTATAACATAACTTATTTTGTTGTTATTGATCTTGTTGTTTTATATAACTACTTCACTGTAACAAAGGCAGAAGGCACATAATTATGCATTCCCATACCTTGAGATGGAATGGATATATGATAAGGTATAGAATGCCATAATATGTAGCTTCTTAGCATTTAATTGAATGAGAAGGTATCTTGTGGCTCTTTGAAAGAAAGCTTACAGAGTATGTTTATGCTGAAACCGGTATAGGTTCTGTATACTTTAGTGTGCTATAATCTCTAGAACATGAAAGGAGGATTTAAAAGAGGTTTGCTTAATTACAAAGACAACTGAACATTCGCTTCTCAACAAAAGCTACTGTTATCCTTTCTTAAATAAGATTACGATCCCATATGAAACAAATGAATTTATCTTAAAAATCTCAGCCAATTTCAGATAACCATTTTGCAGTATAAATTCCAGCGAGTTAAGACTGTCTAAATTGATTTCTAAAATGTTTGCAATGAACTGAAGATGATATCAAGAAAAGTAGTGTTTTCAAATGAAACAGAAAAGGGTTTGGGGGCTTCTGGAAATTTTATATTACTTTTTAGTGTTTTATAGAGTAGAATATTGCACAATTCTCCAATCTTGACGCCATTTGAATATTTTGGTTGTTATAATTACAAATTATAAAATTAATCAGAATTAAACAAATGCTCTGCTAATTTTGTTAATGCATTAATCCCTGATTTTCAATATTTTTTTATTGAAGATTATTTCTTACTACAAGAACAATTTAGAAAAACTTAATTATAACAAATTATGCAACTTTTGTGCAGGAGAATTAGCTACTGCTAGAGCAGCATCAGCAGCTGGCACAATCATGGTTTGACTTTCACCATATTTGTCATGTATTTTGGTTTTATTCCCAGACAAAAGTTATATTTGTTTCCTTGTAGTTTTATTATTTATTTAACCGTATGCCTACTGAACTGCATGCATTTGTTGTACTTAATTACTTTCCAGCTGATTAGTTTTCATAATTTTTGTGACAGACACTATCCTCAACTGCGACTTCCAGTGTCGAGGAGGTTGCTTCAACAGGTCCCGGCATTCGTTTTTTTCAACTTTATGTGGGTATTTTTTCCTCATTTCTTCTTTCCATAGTTCTCTTTTCTGTGATGTGTGTTAAAAGTCTCCCCCGTGAATACAAAAACATTTTCTTGACAATGAAACATTTCCTAGCAACTTAGTATGAAACAGGAAATCACTTTTATGAATTATCAATTTGTTTTTTTGGTTTCACTTTTATGAATGTTTTAATGAGTTTGGAAAATTAAGGCTTCATTCCTGCATGCTGCCACAGGGCAATGTATTACTGACATTTTTTTTTCCCATTGTTTTTTGCCAGAAAAGATCTTAAATAGTTTCACAAATAATTTATTTTCTTTCCTGTGTGATTTCCTTCACACTTCCTTTTAATAACAAAATATTATTCTCCTTGCTTAAGTTATGCAAGCACAAATATGAATATATCCTCTTATCTAAAATTCTCTCAATCTTGTGTTAGAACCTAATATGTTACTGTTCTTTTCGTCTCTCAGGTGTTAAAAGACAGAAATGTGGTTGCTCAGGTTGTGAGAAGAGCTGAAAAAGCAGGTTTCAAGGCAATTACCCTTACTGTGGACAGTCCAATTCTTGGTCGTAGGGAGGCTGATATCAAAAACAGGTTGGCAACCATTTGGAAATTTCAATTGGAACAGCCTTTCAACAAAACTTTATATGGTTCATCATGGTTAAATTGATAAATCTCCTACTTTAAGATATTTACTACTGGCTAGTTTCATGGGGTATTTTACAGATTTACATTGCCACCAAACCTGGTTTTGAAGAATTTTGAAGGGTTGGATCTTGGAAAGCTGAACAAGGTGTGTGATTACATTGCTACTTTCCATTATTGGTATGAAATTTTGAAATCAGATGAGTTTTTCCATTATTGGTCATCTTATTGTTATAACTGTTGCTATTTTCTGTTTGAGATTACATTCCAGACTAGTGACTCTTTTGCTGCCTCTTATGCTGCTGAACTATATGATCGGTCACTCAACTGGAAGGTGATATACATATTTGGCACATACAATTTTCTAATCAATGACACTGAATGTGGAAGTAAATATGGGAAATCTTGTTTCAGGATATCAAATGGATTCAAACAATCACTTCTTTGCCAATTTTATTAAAGGGTGTACTTACTCCTGAAGATAGTAAGCCTATCAAACATATGCACTTTGTTGCTTCCCTGTCCATTTTATCTTTATTGGCATTGTTTTCTCAATCTTGAACCTAACTTCATATCCTATGCTAATAATGTAGCAATGATAGCCATACAAGCTGGAGCTGCTGGAATCATTGTTTCCAATCACGGAGCTCGCCAACTTGACTATGTCCCTGCAACTATTATGGCTTTGGAAGAGGTACTAGATCCTAATCATTTCTGGAATTTTTTTAATTAATTGAAATAGAAATGAACCACTTCTAGTATCATTCTAGGTAGGGGAACTAAAGTCTTAGTCATTCTTTGTTTTATTTTAGTTAATCACGCATTATGCATTAAAACTTAAAAGCAGTTATACTTGAATCATTGCCTGTTACATTGTAATTGTTGCATTTTCATCTTGTTTTTAAATTTTTGTGTCCTATTTCAATTCTTTTAACATATTAGAAATATTGGTTGCTTGACTTGAATAGGTGGTTAAAGCTACACAAGGAAGAATTCCAGTTTTTCTGGATGGCGGAATTCGCCGAGGGACAGATGTTTTTAAAGCACTAGCTCTTGGAGCAGCCGGTGTATTCGTAAGTACACGAAAATTTGATCACCATCATAGCAAATTAAACTGTTGAATGCTACTTCAGTATATGTGTTTGTTTGCCTTATTGAAGCATATATGCATCATAAAGGTGTAGTTCCTATGTTCTACAGAGAAGCATATGATACTGAATCTTAGAAATTTCCTTGGAATAAGAATTTCCACAAATGCCATGGAAACTTATGGAATATGCCAATATGCTTTTCTCTTTCATTGGTTTACTAGTTTTTTTTGGAGGCAGGTGATCTAAAATAATCTAGCTCGTCCCATATTCCTGCTATTTATATCTTTGCCTTTCATCTCAAATTTCAGATTGGTAGACCTGTGGTGTTCTCATTGGCAGCTGATGGTGAGGCTGGTGTGAGAAAAGTACTTCAAATGCTTCGTGATGAGTTTGAATTAACTATGGCACTAAGTGGTTGTCGTTCACTCAAGGAGATAACTCGTGACCATGTTCTCACAGAGTGGGATCGTCCAAGATTTTCTCCCAAGTTATAATATGGCAGGACTCCACCTTCTTCTATATTCTAAAATAGGAGGGATTTTAGAATAACCTTTGTTCTTATTTCATGCTTTAGTAGAAATCTTATGAGTGAGGCGTTAGTCATCCATTAGTAATTGCTACTTCTTTATTCACTGTACAAAATAAGTTTCTACTTGAACTCATTTCATTGCACTTGGTGCGATTTGGTAAACTCTAGAAACATGATAGCCTATAAAATGTACTTTTTTCTTGACAAAAGATTAAGTTTTATGATCATGGATCTCCCATTTAGGTGCGACAACTTTGATTTGATAAGTTGAAAATGTTCCTAAGGCCATGTAAAAGATGTGATGGTTATCATAGGATGGAGAACAAAACACATTACATTTCGTACAAAAGATGCCTAAGAACCACAAGACACTCAGGGCTAAGGTCACCCTCTTAAAATGTTTGGTACACCGCTCTTGACCAAGTGAGAGTAATTTACCTTATCACCTTTTATCTTTAACCAAACCATTTGCCACGTTTTTTTTTTTTGGCCTTACACAGGAAAATTGCATCCTCTTGAAAGAACCTGATGCTTTCTTAATTAGCCTTACTCAAAAATAGCTAAAAGCAACCTACCACACTCAAAGGCGTCTTGTCATTGCTTTCCTACCCCCCCAAAAGGAACCAATTGATTGTCTCATCTACAAGACACAATACATTTTTTTCTCCCACTTTTTGACTCTAAACCACTGTGAATGCAAACCATGAAACTTTACAAAGCTAGGAGCCAACCATGAACAAAAGCCATGATGAACACACACAGTTTAGCTTTCTCAAAAGAATTACTTATTGAAAGTGCAAGATTATTAAAAGTTGATTTCTACCCTACTTCCGTGAATTATAGTTATCCTTAAGTATGAGTCCTAACAATGAAGTAGAGAGGATAGAAATGTCTCGAGTATTGTATGTATCAATGGTGGGAAGCCTTGTGTATGCCATGATATGCATAAGATCAGACATTGTCCAAGCAGTGGGGGTGGTGAATGGGTTCATGGCAGGCCCTAGTAAAGAGCATTGGAGTGTTATGAAAAGGGTCCTTAGATACATCAAAGGAACCTCGAATGTTGCATTATGTTTTGGAGGACCAGACTTTGTTGTTGGAGATTATGTTGATTCTGATTATGCAGGTGACCTTGATAAAAGGAAGTCTATTGTTGGATATGTGTTTACACTTGTAGGAGGGGCAATGAGTTGGTTATCCAAATTACAGACTGTTGTAGCTTTGTTTACTACAAAAGTTGAATAAATGGCAGCTATCGAGGCATGTAAGAAGCTATTAAAGGCTATTGGAGGAACTTGGGCACAAGCAACAAAAGACTATTGTTTATTGTGACAACCAGAGTGCCTTGTACATTGTAAGGCATCCAGCCTTTCATTCTAGGACAAAACACATAGGAGTTCAATACCACTTTGTTCGAGAAGTAGTAGAAGAAAGAAGTAGTGTAGACATGCAAAATATTCACATCAATGACAACCTAGCATATGTTATGACAAAGCCAGTCAACATTGACAAATTTACATGGTGTCGATCCTCTTATGGCCTATTGAAAATGTAAGCAACATGGAATAGTTAGCAAGAAAGAATGGTGTAAAGATATGATTTAATCAATCATAATCTTTAAGTGGGAGAATTGTTGGAAGCGGAAGTGCAAAAGTCCCACATCGGTGGGTTCTTCCTTTGAGTTTTTACTTTGTTGCTATAAAAGGAGCCTTGGTAGTCCCTTGTTTAGCATCCCAAACTTTTTCTTCTTCCTTTTTTTATTTACCAAGTTACCATGAGATAAATTAGGAGAGAAATTAATTTTTCCTTTTAGGTTCTATTGGTGGTTGTAATTTCTTCCACTTAATAAAAAAATTTCTTGCCCATTGTGATTTTAGATGTTCTTTTCTCATCTCTTATTTTAGTTGAGTTATTACTTTATTATTTTGATACCCAACACGAAGGACCTATAATATATTATAATTAATTATAACTTACATTACTTACGAATCTGGCCATACTGTTCAATCCTAATAAGTAATAAAAGCTAAGCATATATGTACAACAAATGATATATAGTTAGGTAGTGCAATTCCTCAAATGTTATCCTCATATTCTTAAGAGTTGTGTTTCGTTTGTAACCATGGTTCCCAAATGTCATTTTCAAGAGATGTGTCACTGTCACTTTGAAATAGAACCAACAATGTACAAGATTTCCATATGTTCAAGGTTCATGAAAAATATACCCCAATCCATTGGTGGTTTATGGATTTGGGGTTAGTGACACTAACACAATGATGCGACAAAGTGCAATTTTGAACACGTTTTACTTGAGTGTGATACAGAGGTTCTGCCCGTCTTTCCTGTACTTACAAATGTAATTTTTTTTGTAATATCTTAGATCATGGTATCTTTTTTAATGGGTATTGAAACTCATATATACATTTTAAATTTGGCATATGGTGGAAAGAAGAGAGATGGAGAGAAGAAAAGAATAAGAAGAGAGAGAAATTAAGTAACGATATAATAAATGATGTGATTTTGAGATAAAATAAAAAAAATGCATATGAAAGAAAAAAAGTGAATGTATGATAATATTTATACTTTTTTTTACTATTTTATAATATAACTATGAAAATTAATGACTATCCTTAAAGCAAGCAATAAAAAATAAAATATAATTGTTAACAGTTTGGCAAGTGCACCAAATGTCCAAGTAGTAAAACTTGAAAGTCCGAGTGTCGAATTCCACAGGGATTTTGTGTTGTACTTTTATTGTATACTTTTCAATTTATAAGAAAATAAATAATTAAAGAGAGGTGTAGAAGAAAGAATAGTAAACAATAACAGGAAATCATAAATGATAGAGAGCAAAGGAATTAATTAGAGAATTTGATAGAATGCGATTGTTAGGACCTAGCATGCCTTGTTTGCATAGGATGTATGATTTTTGGATTTTTTTATTTATCAATTAGGTGAATTTATCCTACCCACATCTATTCAATTACTTGTCCCTGATGTCTCACGATGACAACCTATTTTACCTACCTATCTCCCAAATGCCTTTGCAAAGATTTAATAGATAAAATGCATCAAACCTTGATTCTAGATGTGTGCTTGAATGCATGGGCATAAAGTTATCATCCTATGTCTAGCAATGATTTCCTTATGATATCTTTTCTTTTTATTCTATTAGAAGTTATCTTTTGTCGAGCACATAACCCCCTAAAACTGATACATGCATATCTTCTTTATATTTTTATTAAGAGTTACCCTCTGTTGAGCTCATAATCCCTAAAATAATGTAAAGATGAATAATGCATGGAATATAAATAGAAAAGATAATAGGATATAAAGCACATGTTGCATTGATAAATAGGGAGTACATCATACATCGCTTTGACTTTTTAGGTCTGTCAGACCCTAACTAGGGGTTTAGCCTCCCATGGTCAATGAGGGTCTCACACTGAAATAAAGGTATAAGAAATGGTGGAAAAGGAGGGATGAAAGAAGGGAATAGAGAAAATGGTGAAAGAGAGAAGAAAATTCTTTAAGAAAGAGTTCTCAGACTCTGGGTATCAGTGAGAGTGCTCTGAGACTCGGTGTGTCCTTTTCCCTTGGCTTGACTCTCTTTTTATAGCTTCTAAAGTGAACTTGGGCCTTCGTACGCACGCTTAGCGCGCTCTTCTCGCTCAGTGCGGGTGCTCGTTCTTGCGCTTAGCGTCAGTGCTTTCTTGCAGGCTTAGCGCATAATTCCTATAACTTTTTGCTTTTAGTCCCTCCAATTTATATATATGCAGCCAATATTTGAAAAAACATCAATTCTTAATAATTAGACACAAATAACTACTAAATAATTATTTTTAAAGATAATTTTACTTTATTTTTCATTATCAACAATACAATTATTTAGCAGTTATCAATAACATTTAATATTATGCATATGTCTTTGTTAAAAAAAATTTAATCAATGTATTTAAGATATTAAAATTGACCCGCATACAATAAAAATTTCACCAAAATTTCATGTAAATTATTTCATCTTTTTTGTTTTTCTCTTTTTTTATTGTATTGCTTAACATATTTGGCCCTTTCTCTTTTTTCCCCAAATTTTTCTCTGTCTTTCTTCTTCTCTGTACACTCAAAATGTAGGTATGTTTTCATTTTCCTAATGCTTTTTGTTTAATTTGGAATAGAAACAAAGTAGAAAGAAAAGAAAAGAATATGAAGGATAAAATTAAAAGAAAAATAAGATAAAAAAAGTATTGTTTGAATGGTTAAAAATAATAAGAAAATGAGTTGTGGAAAAATTATTTCTATCCACAAGTTTGGATGATTGAAAAAGAGAGTGATAAGAAATAAATAAATTATATGATACCATGGTGAACCTGTAATGAAAATACCTCCATCAGAAGAAAATAAATACCCACAACATAGCCAAAGATGAAAAAAGAAAAAAGAAAAAGAAAGAAACCAACAAAGAGTGTCACGAGATTCTCTCCATTTGTCCATTTTCACATGCCTCACAAGTTAACAATAAACTCCACCGATCTCTTTCCTCATTATCTATCCCGACACAATGAGCCAAAACCTTATCAAGCATGCATGGTTGAGTAACTTAGGAAGACAACAGCAAGTTTTCTTTTAAAAAATAAATATATTTTTTGGTAAAAATATTCGTCTGTCATGCTCCAAGCAAAGCTTTTTTTTTTTGTTTCTTTCTGGGATTTAGGTAAGAGAAGACATATATTTGCATAGTTGCATGGGATAGGGTATTAGGGTCAAAAGAATGCTGAACATTAAATGATGGTAGTTGCACCATTACTAGTTACAAACTAATAAAACTTTTTCAATCAGGACTATTTAACACTACAATATATTCAAAACTCAAATATGAAACTATTACTAGTTAAACCCAAATATTCATATCCATTCACTTGTATTTTAATCTCAGTTTATTCAAAATCTGATTTCTTTATATTGAAACTGGTGACCAGGTTGAACAACGAAGAGCCTATGATATATTCTAGTTATAGGGCTTATGGCTTAGTACTAACGAATCTAGCCACATCGTTCAATCCTAAGATCAATGAAAGCTAAGCATATATGTACAAACAAATGATAGGTAGTTCAGTTCCTCAAATGCTATCCTCTTTATCAAGGTAGTACGCCAAATTAAAGTTGTGTTTCATGTTATTGGAATATGGTTCCCAAACGTCATTTTCAAGATCGAGATGGTCCAGGTTGGAAACATGGTTCCCCATTCATTGATTGTTTATGGATTTTCGACTATTGGGAAAATATCTATAGATTGCTGAGTAAGAAGAATGGACAATGATATTTTAACGTAGCCGCACGGTTTAATTTTAAAAAACGTTCTATTGCAGTTTGATTACAAAGGTTCAGCAAGTCTTTCGCCTACACTTCTTATTAATTGCTTCCTATATAAGTTTCCTTATTAAAAGGATTAATATATTATTTGTAAAATTCCTTTATAATATTCTTTTATCTTTCTTGTATATCGACCATCTTATATACATTTTTTTTTCTGTTTTTTTAGTCTCTATTTTTATTATTATTATTATATATATATATATATATATATATATATATATATATATTATGAAATATTGTACAAATTCATAATTAAAGGTCACAAATCATGGTATCTCTTTTTAGAGTAAAATTATGAAAAAAAATATCAACGAACACCTTGGAGCAAGCAATAAAAAATCCAAAACTATTTTTTTTATAAAAAAATATAACATTTAATATCATGAATATACCTTTGTTATAACTGTACATACGTACACTCCAAAATATAATGTATATATGTTCTCATTTCCCTCTACATATACACTTTTTCTTGCGGAGCGGAAGATGTGATCGATTTGAAGCTTCTAAACTCGAAAGTACTTATCAGCTCATTTAAATTACTTTTTGTGTTTCTCATACTACACATAAACAAGCAAGGTATCCGTTCAAAGGAGAGAGAAGTTGTGGGATGAAAAGAATCGATCATAAGAAAATGAAAGGAAAGGAAAGAAAAGTCATTGCGAAATTAAAAGAATAAATACTAAATATGTCTATTTTTAAGTGAATATAAAAAATTACTTATAAACTATTCTTTTATAAATACATATATTTTTTAGTATTTATTCTTTTAAATTTTTAAACCGTAAATAAAATTAACATTTTGCACAATAATAGGGGAAAAGCAAACAGGCCAGGTCAGTATCCTGAGTATGTATATTCACATTGCTTCTAATTTTGCATTTGTGTATATTTTTTCCTTGATGCTTTCTTTCCTCGTTTATATATATATATATATATATATATATATATATATATATAATTTAGTGTTACACTAACAATTAGTTAAAATTTATTAAAAATAATAATTTTTTTGAGTTTTACATTATATTTAATGTTTATTTCTTCTTATTTTATAATTTATTAAAAAGAATATGTTCTTAATACCCTTCTTATTTTCTATCATCAATACTAGCACCAGATATTATCATGACAATTTTATAAACTAGAGTTAACGTTAGAGATGACAATGAGGTGGAATAGGCACACGTAGTAGCTACTTGCTGACTTGCTGCCCATTCCGTTAGAAATTCATACATACACTTGAGCACCTGTTTAAAAACTACACATCCGGATTTATTTTTTTTATATCTATGTGACTGTGTATCTACAAATATCCATAAATACTTCCAAAAAAAAAAGATCAGCAAAACTATTTTGTAAGCTTCAGGCAAACTGCAGGCACGGCAAATATCACTTTGAATTTATAAATTAAAGATTATAAAAAATAATCACTTTAATTATTTTTCCAATTATTAGTAGACACGTGCACACACCCACACGTACATCCACTAAACATGTACATGTGCACGTGTGTGCTCACAAACATGAGAAATTAACTTATTCTAAATTAAATTATTTATGTTTAACTTAAACAATTTATAAATATTAAATTTCATTAATATAACTCTTTGACTTGAAAATTCAAGTTAAATAAATCAGTTATACAACATTTCATATAATTTATAAATTATTTCATATTTTCATTAATTAATTTTATTTTAAACGTATAATATAATTTTCAAAATATAAAAAATATTAACTGTAAGACTATATACAACTATAAATATTCAATTTATTCAACATTTATAAAACACACATATATATAATATGTTTTAATAGTTAAATTTACAAGTTTTACATTAAAAGCATTGCCAATTAGATTGAAAAATATGTAAGAAAAAAGAGATCTATTTTGGGTTTAAAATATATTATTAGAAAAATCAAATGAACACATATCAGGGTATAAGTTATTGGAATATAAATTTTTTGAATATTATGAAGATTCTGCATATATTCACATCAAGATTAATCTCTCTTATTAACTTTTTGATGAATGAAGCTCTAAATAACAAACTTTCTTTCTCTTCTTCTAATTTTTGTTTGATCCAATTTGATCTCAAGTAGATTCTTCTATGGGAAACAAATATGAATTTGGGCCTTTTTTCAAAGAAAAAATGAAAAAATTTATTTAAAATAATTTCATATCTCTTAGCCTTTATAAAATTAAAAATTATCTCATATATTTTTATTTTAAGAAACTTTCTAATATAAGACAGAGATAATTCACAAATAATTACATGACTACTTATGATAACTAATCATATTATGTAATCCCGATATGTAACAATAGAATCCTATTCTTATTTTATGGACAACTTTTACATTTATAAAATAATACTTTCTTTTTATATTAATTGTATTCTTGGTGCTAGTAAATAATATAATATTCCATTATAATATTTATTTGATTCAATTAAGTTGTATAATTTAATTATCAAATAAATTATTTTCTTTTGTAAAAATTGAAACACTTATTTGTTTATGACCCCGTAGGTTAATACTAAACTGGTAATAAATTAATCATAATTAATTTACTAATCAAAGTAATACTCCTTAACGTCCGGATATAATGAAGTATGATTTTTTTTATCTTCAAGTTCATCATTTATATCTCAAGTTAACTCTAGAGTATAATATTATTGCAAACTCTAATAAGGTAACACATTTAATCAAGACTTAAGAAACTCTTTTATTCTTTTATTCAATATTATACTAGCCAAGGTCTTAATTATGATAGAGCTCAAACTCATGACAAAGAGTTGTGTGGATTCCTTCTTGATTAATCATCAATTCTATAAGTATTGAATCATATTCAATATCATTCAACTAGTGCCTTAAGGCATTAGGTATTTGAAATTAAAACATAATAAATAATTTGTTAATTACTATGATAATCTCCGGTCAAATATTACTATATTTCTTCTTGAGAATTCCTTATTAACATATCAAGGCAATATTAACGGTTAGAAATTTTCAATTGAATCAGTTCAATGATAGCATTCACATCTATATCATCTATATATGTAATAGGATTTATGAATCTTTATCCAACAAAGATCATATTATATATATATATATATATATATATATATATATATATATTAATGTATCCAAATTATCGATATCATATTCATAATAATTTTACAATTAAGAATAATTAAAATTAAATTTATAAGAGACTTATTTTTCATTCATAATCTCTATTATGATAACAAATATTTAATTTCAATCAAAGATCCTATTAAGTTAACTATTTTATCAAATAATATAAAAAATGATAAAAAAAAATAACAATATTTTATTATTGGAATTAGAATCTTAGACATACACTATTACTGGTAACAAAATATATGTTTAAGAATTCATCGGATAAAAGGGTACTGTTTTTTGGTGTAGATAAACAAACTCGATAGATTAAGTGCTTTTTTGTCATTTGAAAAAAGTCCATTAGCTAAATCTTCAACCCCCCCCCCCCCCCCCCCCCCCAAAAAAAAAGATATACACAAACACGCCCATAAGAAACCATATATATTAACGAAGAAATTGTATGATTTCGATCATAGCCGCTCTTAATTTACAAGCCCTTGATCCACAAACTGTGTTGGGAAAAAAGGCATTTCATTCATCATAGTCTTGCAACAAGCTAACCAACAACCAAGCCAAATTAATTTTCATTTGTTTCCCCTTGGTTTTGATAATTTAACTTAATTAATTAGCTAGTGATGGTATGGGGATGTTTCTTGGACACGATTCTTCCTCTTCTGGAGAAACCTCTGCAGTGATCTTTTCATGGAAAGTCCAGTGCTGGGGCTATACATGTTATTATGAGGTGATTGCAGTAATATTGGTGAAGATGGTTCTGACCCAGTTGGTGTCATCACCCTTCTCTCCGTCTCTTTATTTGCTAGCATTAATATGGATCTGGCCTGCATGCAATACACATGACCCCACTTACAACTCTTTTTCATAATCCAAATAATTGACCTCACGACTCATATATGCACCATGTGAATATTCTGCGCCTTAATTAAATTAATAGTGAGACTACGTGGCTACTAACTATCGACTCATTTATTATTTTCTTTATTTATAAAGTACTAGTATGAAATAAGGTGACTTGACAAAAAGAAAACTTCTCGAGAAAAACATGCAACAAAAGTGCCGATCGGTTCTACCGTTGTGTCCAAATTTTTTAGGTCAAATAATGAGTCTTTGCTTTTATACCTCGAAACTTCTTGGAACCCCAATATTAACTAAGCAGTCATAATACGACCTTCTACCTTTTATATCTTTCGTTTGTCTTGTACCCTAAATATCTTTATTCTCTCTTAGGGTAGTCAATATTCTATTTTGTTACAGTAGTTACTCATCATATTATAAATTGAATAAACTCTAATAGAGTAATTATTGGTAATCATAACTCTCAGTATCATCTGAGATACAGTAGGAAACTAATATACTACAGTCACAATAATTTGGAGAGTTTTGATAATGTTAATACCAATTAAATTATATGAGATTTTTTATTAATTATTTATTTTTGCCTTTTCAAATTAGTCATTGATTATAAAATTTCTTATTATTATTTCTTAAGCATAAGTTCTATAAAAAGTATTGAAAGTAACTAAAAAAAATTAGAATTCAAATTTGTAAAGTTATCTTTAATTACATTGTTTAATTTAAAAAGGTTACAGTTTTAAAAAAATAATAATCAAGAACCAAAGGACTAATTCGAACAAATAAAAATAATAATTAATAAAAAAATGACATATAATTTGTTTGGTTAAAAAATTAACCAAAATCTCCCAAATTATTAGGAGACCATAGAAAGTCTCCAGAGATGGATGATTCCCAATAGTTTAATTAATTAGGGAAATGTAATTGGACACTTCTTTATTTTAAAGATTCTATCAATATTATCTCATGTTTTCTTCTACCTCTTTTTACATTCTATCATTTATTATATTTATATTTTTCTTTTTCTTTTTTCTCTCTCACGGGATGTTAACTAGCACTTGTGTGTGTCGAAGTATATTTTCCTAATCATTTACCCCTGTGAATGTCAGGTTAACCCAAATGTTATGCAGTAATAGCTGTATCTTTGTTATACTTAAAAAAATACAAGTTGGACACTGATAAAGCTACGTACTTTTTTTTTGGTCAGATAAAAGCTACTTACTATAAAATACTTACCATTAAAATTATAAAGAAAATCAAATAGACATTTATAATTTTTCGCTAATGATAGTAGATAAGGAAGAATACACTTGTATAACCCAAAAGATATAACAACTGAATAATGATCCTATATATATATATATATATCATCTAGCTAATTTTAAGAAATTAAAATAAAAAATAAATTACATTAAAACAATATCATAATATTCTAATAATATATCTTAACTTGTTTATTCAACAAGTTCTCTAACCATTTAGGTTTCAAGACGTTTTTTTACCTTCCTAGACTATCTTAAAAGACATCCTACAAATGTAAACATCTTACCCAAATCCAAACACTCTTCATCTTTTTCTCTTTTCTTTTTTTTAAATCACACCATCAATTATATCAATTATTTATCTCTTACTTCTTTTTATTTTTTCAAGGTGTCTACACCCAACAAGTATTCCAAGATTAATTTCCAAAAAATATAGAGAAAGAGAACACTTTAATTAAATGGAAAATAAAGAAATAAATTTCATGGTGATAAACAAAAAGATCATATATATGTATACCTGAAGCTCTGTGACATCTGAGACACAAATCTTGCCATCATAGAAAATGGTCAGCGGATGTTGTAGTTGTTGTTGCTGTTGATGGTGAGGGTCCTGTTGTTGTGGGCTATCACTCACTTCTGCTTCCATCCTTCATTCAAAACAAAAGAAAAAACTCAGAACCATGAATTAGTCCAAAGAAGCTTTGTGCAAATTATACATATATATATAGACAAATATCAGAACTCACAAAGTAAAGCCTTAATTAAAAAGAAAAGAGAGAGAAAATCCACTCACATGGGGCGAAGATCGGAGAGGGAGGGAGGAAAAAGGCGAAGTTCCAACTTGCAATTCTTTCTCATCTTCTATATTCTTTGAGAGAATTGAGTTCTGTGACAGAGAGAAAAGTAAAGATAACGTGTAAACAAATACCACATAGGAAAAAAAAATGGAGGATGGTAGATGTCTATATACACATATATGATTGAAGAATTTGGAAAAGCACTCACAAATTAAACACGTAAAGCACAAAAAAAATCGGCTTCGGCTGGTAAACAGTGTTAAAGTATGTTTGAATTTAAGTTGAATTTTATACATATTCAACATATAAAAATAAGTTAAAACATTTATCTTAAATATATGCTTGCAACCTTTTACTCAAAAACAAACTTATTTGTAGGCAGGGAAAGCAAAAGTACCTTGGAGTTGTAATATTTATTATTATTAATTATAATTTGAGCACATGTTTCACGGTTTTTTAATATTTGCGACACAAGGCGACGGTGTGATGAATTGAGATAAGTGGCGAATGAATGTGTTGATGGCATTGCTGCGTGCGGTGGGCAACACCCGAGACGAAATTGTTTGTCACGCTCGCTTCCCAATGAAACGACACGTGCTTTGCGCCAAACCATTTATCAAATATTTTTCACAAATAGTAAGGGTGTCCATTGGTTAAAAAACAGAAGGAGAACTTTTTAATTTATTAAAATACATAAAATTATACTGTTTATAAACTTTTTATGTTTTTTTTATAATTTTTATGTTAAATATTTTTTTTAATTTCTTAATCAATATCTTAAAAATACAGTTTAGCAAGATTCATATTTTTATTTTAACTAATTTATAAAAATAATTGACACTTAATACTATATATTAAGTTTTTCTTTTTTAAAATTATAATATAACTTTAAGATCTTAAGGATAAAGTAACGGAATAAAAAAATAAAATTAAATACTTTAAAACTATTGTTAATTTGATACTCCATACTTATGATGTGATGTGTTATCTTTACATTCAATATAAAAAAATTATAATGTTAATTCATAAGAAATTATGTTGGTACTAAGGCATTTATTTATTTTATAAGTTGACAAAATTACGAGTGAATATTAAAAAAATATAGTATAATTTCAGAAACATTTTTATGATTTAAAAATTTATAATATATTAAATTCTATAATTTTTATTATATGTTTTTTATGATTTAAAATTCTTTGCAGCTATTTAACATTTATTTGTATTTGTCCACGTTGTTTTTCACGATCAAACATTATATTATATGTTGTTTAATGTTTTAAATAACTTTATGAGGGTCGGTATGAATAAAACGAATTTGTAAAATGTATATACATATCCATTAGGATTAGGATTTTATGAATGAAAATGATTTCTTACCATTATTATTTGGTATTCACGTCAAACATAGTATTAATCTGTCGGCTTAGGGATCACTACGGGTAACAGGGTTGATTTATTTTAAATGCTAATAAATTTAATTTAAAAGTTAATGTAAAGAATTAGTTTTAAAAATAGTCGATATTAAAATTAATTTGTACGTATATTTTAAAAAAATTAGAATATTTAGTTTTATTAATAATATTATGAAATTACTTTTAAGGTATAAATATGAATATTTTCTAAAAAAATCTTAAGTTACACGTCTTGCTCCATTTTGAAAGTTAAATTTTGTTATTCTCTTGAATCAAATTTACTTACTAGAAATTAATTTATGAAGATGAAAAAAAATCTAAACATGATTTATTAATGTCAAAATTAAATTTTATCTAACAAGCACCATTTTAACTGTATGCAAACAAACATGACAACTCATTAGAATTGGCCACAGTGAAGAGGGTATCCATTTATTGCCTTTGTACATAAAAAAAAAACACTTAGGTCATTTAGAGAATTAAAGTTATTGTTTTTGTCTTTTGATTTAAATCGTAATTAATTGGATGAATTATTTTTTAATGAGTTTAATGCTTATGTATGGATCATGTAAAATAATTTACATTATTAGTATATGATCATTTTTTTTCTTTTTTAATTTCATTCAATCTTTTAAGTATATTTCATCTAAACAAAAAAATTATCCAAAGATTATTTACAGGATTAGATTGGTGTCTCTTTAGAATGTCAACTGTGAAAGTAATACCAGGTCTTTTAGCAAGTATCAAAAAAATATCAAGTCTCTTAGTGCATACATGAGCATGTGTATTCTCATTTCTAGGACATTGATCAACATTTTTATCATCTTATGCAAAGGTGGCAAAATAAGCTACTCTACCTAATACTAGCTAGGTTGATGTGGGTTGTAGGCCACAATGAGTTAGACTATTAAAGCCCAAATTCATTTTGGGCCTCTAAAATGAACCTCAATAGCATATGCATCTTCATGGAGATAGACCATAAACTCATCACCAATAGTGGTCCACCTTTATCTAATAGACAATCTTATGTGAATCTAGTCAACCAAATCAATAAGTTTTAGAACCTTAACCTTACAAGAAAAAACAATCACATTTTTAACTTGAGGATTACTCATACTCTCTCAATTGGAACATGTGCTTCAAAGGGACAATAGAAGCAACATAGTTGTTAGTGCTAGGTAGCTACAAAGAAACAATCTCGATTAAATAAGCATTAGCCTTATATGATGGGATGAATGGATTCGCTACATTTAGCTCCAAGAACTTAGCGTGCATGGACTTTGCAACCCTAGTGTCTTTATTAAGACAAAATATCATATAGCCTTTAGCACTTTTAGATATCACGTGAAAAAAGTGACTAGTCGGTCATCAAAATTTTAAAACTCCTTCAGGAAATCTATTGACACTTATAGATTAGTTGTCCTCTCTTAACAGGGATAAACCCAAATTCCAATTATAATTTGTCTTGAAACCATTAATTTATTATGAACACTATAGTGTATTTATATATACTTAGTCAATTATATTTATTATATATAATTGTATAATCACTACTGTAAAAAAGCTTTTCTAAGACGATCGAAAACAGGATACAACGACGGTCGTCGACTGTTGTTGTATCCAAAGTTGTGGAAAGTAAAACCTTTCAACGACGGGTCAAAATCCACCGTCTTACAAAGGGATCAACTTTCAAAGGCGGTGTTTACGTAAGCACCGTCTTTGAAAGTTTACAAATAAAGACAGTGCTTACGTTACCAACGTCTTTGAAAGTATGCAAACAAAGACGATGTCTACGTAAGCAACATCTTAGAATCTTTACTATCAAAGATGGTGTTGACGTAAGCACTGTCTTTTTTTGCGAACTTTCAAAGACAGTACTGACGTAAGTACCGTCTTTGTTTGTGAACTTTCAAAGACGGTACTTATGTAACCGTCTTTGAAAGTTAGGATTCTAAGACAGTATTTACGTAGGTACTGTCTTTGTTTTTGTTTGCGTACAAATAAAGATGGTGTTTACGTAAGCACGGTCTTTGTTTGTGAACTTTCAAAGATAGTGTCTACGTAAGTACCGTCTTTGAATCCTAGTTTTCAAATACGGTGCTTATATAAGCACTGCCCTTGAATTAAATGTTATTTTTAATTATTTTTATTTTTCCTGAATGATAATCCATCACAAAAAATAAAAATAATATATGTTAGCATTGTAATTAATATTAATAGTAAAATTTATTTATTAAAATAATATTTAAATGATAGATTAAATCAAAATAAGAGGTTCATAAATTATTTATATTTAATCTATCATTTAAATATTAATTTTATAAATGAATATCTATATTAATTACAAAAGTGTAACAAAAAAAAATTGTTAAGATAATTTCATTAAAAAAACAAGTTATTATAATTTTAGCATATAAAGTTATTATAATTTATAAGAGAAAATCCAAAATTAAATAATTATTTTTCAAAAAACTTAGAAGGGCTAAGTACCTCATCTTTAACCGGATCGATGATACTATCTCTTACAATATACTGAAAGAAAAGCTAAAAAAACAAAAAAACACAATATGAAACAAATATTTAAAAATTCCTCAAATTCGTATTTATATAATTTCTCTTTTTTCTAATATTGTGTTCAATCAAGAAAATTCTGTAAAATTTCTGGCTTTGCAAAGCTCAATATAGCACATATACTCTGCACAATAAATTGACCTCATTACCAATAGCTTTTCCAGCATTTTTCAGAAGTTTGATTAGAATTAAGCTTCCCCTTCCCATTAATTTCAAACCCCATCATAAATCATATATATATATATATATATATATATATTATAATAAAGATATCTCATGATGTTTATCTTTTTTTTGACATTTTTATCTGTAATTTTAATTAAGTAACTGCCACATAGTTATATAGTGTGTTTGGAAAAACCTTTCAACCCATGTGAATGTACGTTCAACACAAAAAACACCAAGAAATCCTTCTTTAAACGTACGTTGAAACTGTCCAAAAAAAAAAAAAACATACGTTGAACCACCAATAGTATTTCTAAACATTGGCTTAACTATTCACTGTCGTATTATATTTTACCTCATTTTTTTTTCTCTCTCTTCTTCATTACTTTCATTTTATTGTATATACAATATATATACTAAAATATAAATATTTCGTTTTGGTGTACATTTTTTGTTGAATATTTTTATCTCTTTTTTATTATGTAACTAGCACAGCATTAACTGTTCACTCATGTTTTATTTAATCTCCTTGATTTTCCTCTCTTCTTTTCATTTTATTTATAAAAAGACATTACGTGCGTGCATGCCTCTCCTTTCCCCTAGTATCATATATAAATAAATTATATCATATTGTTTTATTAATTAATTATACAATTGTTTAGGCAACTAATTTAAGCAATTGTTTAGGCAATCTAAACAAAACATATTATTGTAAATTCACTTTTCAATAAACATATCCCAACATGAAACTGATTTTACCATCATCAATGATTAAATTGGTCTTTTGACAACTAATTAATCCAAAACACATCTGAATTTTTAGAAAATTCCCACTTTTCCCTTATTTCTTAGCTTTTTGAACGATTTTGCAACTATCTATATTTGCCTTTCCTGTTATCAGAAAAACACATTTCAGCATGCAGTTGGTTTTCTCACCTATCATATATACCATAGCAAGGGAAAGGTACATTTACATATTTACTTGTTATATAATATAATGAAAAAAAGAAAGAAAAATATCAGATAATTAGATGTAATAATTTACTCTTGATTATGGAAGCATTATTTTTATTTAGCATTTACTTGAGTCTTAATGACTTCTAGTCAAGTTATATCTAAGTTTAATATGGTTCTCAATGTCTAATCTCTTCTTTAGGTATCATTATTAAAAATATATGTAGTTGTACTGATTCTATTTTCTAGCCGAACTTGTAACTTGATGTAATTTGGTTGAACGACATAAGAAAATGAAATTTAATAAGCCATATATGCATGCAATTACAGATCTAAGATGGAAGTATATATATATTTGTTAATTTGGTTGAAGCAGGTAGATAGGAGAGATCGATCAGTTACTATGCACGTTGAAAGCGAGAGGAAATATGAACAAGAGAGGTGAAAGGGTGGAGAAAAGCTTTAAAAAGTGTAGGGAATTGGCTGACACATAAGGATAAGGATGAATGGTTGAAGGACACGAGGGGAATGCTGAGTTTGGTGTCTACGGTGATCGCAACAATGACCTTTCAAAGTGCTTTAAATCCACTAGGTGAAGTTAGACCCGGAAACGAGAGTGGAGTTGTTCAATGTCCAGTAAACAAAGCAGATAATAATCCATGTCCCGGAGAATCTATCCTAGCTGTTGTTTACCCTGATGAATATGAACCTCATTTGGAACACAACATGTTTCATTTCATCTTTAGCAGTGTGTCTCTTGCTTGTAGGTGGGTTCCCTCTCAAACACAGATTCTTCACTTGGGTTTTGTCAATAGGGATGTGCATCACCATCTCCAGCCTCACTCTTACCTACATGTATGGTGCGGGAATGGTCACCCCGGATACCCTTTGGAAATCAACCGCATCATCCATTTTTGATAAAGTTATTTATATTTGGATTTCACTGCTAGGACTCGTCGCATTTGTCCTTTGCCTACGCCTAATTCTTTGGATTGTCTTTGCCTACAGGTAAACCGTAAAATCCAATATCCCATGCCATACTTTTAGTACTCAAGAGGTGTGATTTCAATAGGAAACGAGAATGTAACTCATGCTATTCTCTCTATTCCATGCTTGATGAGGCTGAGTGGGAGTAGAGAGAGGTTCAACTAGTCAGCTGCATAACGAAAAATGAAGAAGAGAAGGTGTCCTTGGAAAAAGAAATAAAAATATTGCTTTATTTGGTTAAAGAAACTGAGCAAGAAGCTAATGCCAAAAGGGAGGAAAAAGCTCAGTTGAAGGAAAAACTGAAGGAAGTTGAGGCTGAGGCAATCCAATTGCAGGAAGCTCTTAAGGATACAACTGCTGGCAACATGAAATTGAAGGATAACTTATAGGATAAAGAAAATTAGTTGCAGTGTATGTTTCAAGAAAATGATGAACTCCGAACCAGTAATAGTGGCATCTGTCTAAGGCTTAACTTTTTTGTCCTGCTTACATCCATATTTTAAAGGATGGAATGCAACATGTAGGGAAGCTAATATGTAGCAATTGGGGAGGTACAATGGATTCTGAACCTAAACGATGGAGACTATTAGGTTTGCATTTGGGCTGGTGCTTTTCGTCACCGCCTTCTCTTCTTGGTATTTTAGCTCTTAGTTGCTAAGTTCTCAAGTTGTGGAACCTTGATTAGCTTTACATTTGTTGCAGCTGATGCGCTCTATGATATAGGCACTGGCTTGGAAGTGCTTTCTCCACGGTGCCCACATCTTTTTCTTGAAATGGCAGGCTTAGGAAATTTTGCAAAGGTTTATATGTTTTTGATTTTTTTTTAATAATTACACATTTTGATATATGTGTGCAATATAAAGTTGATTCAATTCTCATAGTTCATTCAACCATCTGTTTGTCATCTTTCTTAGCATCCTATATATATAGTACATTTCCAGTAAAAGTAACATCTATTTTAGACTATTAACTTCTCTTTCTGTTATTATGGAGTTATCAGGGGATGTCAGTTGTTGCAGCAAGAGCAACAAGGTTGCCTATATATTCTTCATTTGCCAAAGAAGGAAATCTAAGTGACCTATTAGCTAAAGGAGAGGCATTTTCAACTCTCTTTAATGTTATTGGAATTGGAGTTGGGATTCAATTAGCATCTACCATCTGTGCATCAATGCAGGGAAAGGTAAAGTGTTTTTATTTGTTTGTTCCTGGGTTGTAGTGTTCAATTAAATTTTCAGGTTAGGCCCCCTAATGAAAGTCATGCAAACAATGTAAGTTACACACTATAAGTGGTTAGGCCCCCTAATGGAACTCATGCAAACAATGTAAGTTACACACTCTAAAAAACAATTTGAAAATTAAGAAACATTTTTTCAGGAACAATTTTGCCAAAGCTTTAAAATCACTGTATAGGTAGCAATAAATCAAGGATCAAATATATAATTTTTAATAACTCAGACTGTCTAATAATTTCCTTAATTTTAGTCTATCTATCTTAAACAAAAAATAAAACAAAAAAGGGAGTAGTGCAATTTGTTAAACATCTCTGTACTCATCCAAAAAAGTGATACCTCTATTGATCCCGTTTTATGCATGTGGAGCTAATAGTGTTTCTATTCAGCCCCCGAGAAGTATGAATCAAACAGTAGAAAGGACAATTAGGATGAGACAATGTTATCGGATTATTAGCTACGGATTCAACCAAATCGTGATTAAGTTTTTCACTAATACAACAAATTAAGGCCACTTTTATTGCGCATGCATGACTTTACACATTACCCTGCTGTTTATGTAACACGTGCTGTTTATATCTAGATCCATGTGCTGTTTATGTAACACGTGATAATTAAAGTTTATTACAGTTGTAGTTTTTTTATAATCATGCCATAGTTAATTTATTAAAATAAGTACACTTATTGAAAGATATTGTAACAGAACAAAGGTAGATGTGTGACAAATTTTAAATTACTAGTATTTATTTAATAGTAATAGTAATAAGTAAAATTGTATGAAAGAATTGTGCTAATTAGGAATGCTATAGGTTTCTTCTTTAAAAAAGAATGTTATTGGTTTGGATTATAATCTCCATAAATTAAAAGAGACCAACTAAACTACCAATTTGATTTTATATTTGAATTTAAAACATTCAAAGACAATCTTGATTTTGTGACTTGGGTCTTTAATTTCTTAACTAAAAATTAATGTTCCGTTGCCCGAATCAGTTAACTTTGAACATTTTCTCAAAATGCCACTAAAAGTAGGATTTTATAAGTATTTTATTTTTTTGCTGGTACAATTCATGAAGTATTTTATTTGATCTTGTTCTCCAAATGATTATATAGATTACTGAAGTAAAACTGCAATTTCAATTAAAACACACACACTCACACAAATAATTAACATCTAATCAGAATTTGTATCTAAGTTGTATCCTACAACAAACTGCAAAATTAATGTACTTTCTGGCAAGATGTCTAGCCAACACAATTTTATGTTTGTTTAAAAGGTTTACCTTTTCTTTTGGTGGTTTAAAATTGGATCGGGGATCTTCTCCTGTTAGAGTTTTAAAATCAGATGTCCTGTTAAACTAATCTCAAGGATGGAAATTAAAACACTTGAAACTCTCACGGTTTCATTAACCAATTAACCAATTAAAGCAATACCCGAGAGAGAGCTTGAAGTACCACCGCATTCACTGTTAAAGTTTCTCAAGGGTGTTGTAGCAGGGGAAGATGTCAAGTATGCAGAAGGGGAATTTTCGAACTGATGCTGTCAGGAATACCCGAGAATCACTCTCTTCCTTTTATACATTGTATGATCGGAACAAACCTTGGTTTTCATAAATAATAATTTCTCTGAGTTTTCGAACTGAGCTTGGTTGGTTGTTGGAGCATGGGTTGGTTTAAGCATGCGGTTTCTCGGGTTTGAAGAATTGATCTTGGTGTAGAAATTGGTAAAAGTGGGCTCATGTTAGGGACTCTCGGTGAAACTGTCTCTTTCTTTTTGTTATGTTTCTTAGGATCAAGTTAACCCGGGAATGGAGCTCTGTATGTCATCCTTTCCTGCTTTTAACTTGCTTTCTCCTTTGTATCTGAGGGTATCCCCTATACCCTGTTATTAATATATTTTCTTGTTGTTGGCTGATTTTTATTTTTATTTTAAAAAAAGGGGACTTTTAACCCAAAATATCCAAAAGAGACCGTAAAAGTTGATGATCACAAAAAAAAAAGTTTTGCTTCAATTAAGGGCAAAGATGCAGACTCATGAAAGTATAGAAATCAAAATTTGATAAGAATGTAATATAGGCTAAGAAGAAAAAAACAAAATGGTCAGAAGAATGAGAGATAGATTAATGAAACGGTGAGTTTCAAGGTTTTTAATTTCCAGCACCCATAGATTCAAATTAATAAACAGGGAGCGACTCAGATTTATTGAATAGGACCTCCCCTTTTAAAAGTAGACAGGTGAGGATTCCAATCCGATTCAAAATTATTCCAATGTCCTAACCAAGCCCTCTTGGAGGCCTTTCTGCGTTGTCACACGCAAGTTTTGTGTTCTTGAACCATTCTCGTCTTCTCCTTTACATTTTTGTTCTCGTTGTTTAATTTTAAGAAGTAAGTTTCTTTTTTTTCCTCTCTCCCTCTTTGTTTCTTTTTTTGGTCATTCTTTTTGTCTTTATAGGTTTTTCATTCTGCAATTGGATAAGAATGTAATATATATATATATATATATATATATATATATATATATATATATATATATATACTTTCAATACATTCCAATTAGATTCAGCTCATATAAGAAAAAATAATATTTTATCTTATTTTAATATATATAAAAATAACAGCACTCGACATAACCAAATGCAACAATAAATAATATACATAATAAAAGTAGAAATTTGTATAGTATAATAAAGTTACTAATGGTTCTGTCACATAATCCATAACTTTTAAATTTAATTTAATAAATTTTATTTACTGGTTGTTCCGTCACATTTCACATTATTAGCTAGTAACATCAAATTGAATTAGTACTTTTAAGAATAAATAATTATTTTTATTTTTGAATAGATAAAACATTGATAAATTCTAGAATGATGAAAATTTAAATTTTAGTTCTTGAAAGTGAAGAAAATATAATAACGTGTGTCACTTACCATTATTGAAAGAGTATATGTGACACATTCGAAAAAAATTTGTCAACGTTTTATATATTTAGGAACGTAAAAAGCTATTTATCCAAATTATCATTTAATCTTTATCTTTTCTCTTTTTTAATCGTTACAAGCTTTAACATTATAATATAAACTTAAAAAAATAGGACAACAAACATAAGTTAGAGCAAACATAATAATAAGCATAATAAATTTGTTGTTCTAAAATTTCTATTGAGAAAATATTAGGTAGTAACAAAATCAAGTTGAATTTTATTTTTTTTGTAAAGATTAACTTAATGATTGTGCATTTTTGTTTGAGTCTCATATTTTGATTATGTTTATTAATCAATATTATACTTATTATTATGTTTTTTCTAACTTATGCTTGTTTTCCTATTTTTTTTAGTGTTTATTATAATGTTATGTTTATAAAGATTAAATTATATTTTGGGTAAATAATTATTTCCGTTCTTGAATGTGTGGTACTGTTAACTTATTGACAAGTGTACCAATTTTATTACAAGTAGTAAAGATTAAATTAGAAGTCCAAGTGTCGAATCCAGATGAACTTTGATTATACTTTAGTTATATAAGCCCAATTAATAAGCAATGAGAAGAAGAAGAAAATATAAGAAATTGGAAGTGTGAAATTTAGAATAAGACAAAGAAAAAGATAACAAGAAAAAAATAAATAATAATTTAAATACAAAAAGATGAAATCAAAATGTGATAATGTTGGAACTAGTATGCCAAAGCTACTTATATTGTAAGTAAAAGATTTTCTCTATCTAATAAAATCCTTATTTCCACTCGCATCTACTAAATTATTCTATCTTTGATTTTCCGCACAAAGAGTCTAATTTATTTATTCTTTTTCTCCAAATTTCTTTGCAGAGATAAAAATAACAAACCACATTAAGATAAGAGATGTGAAAATTCTTGGACAAGACAAATATCAATCAATTTCTAGCAATGAATTTATTTAGATACCATTCCCCAGCTCTTTAGAAAATAACCATTTTTTCAATACATTACCCTCTAAACATTATATGGATGATTAAACCATAATAACAGAAAAACATAGAGAATAATAGGAATTGCATTAAATAGATAATGAAAAAGAATTACATTACGAGTTTGGCCTTCAGGCTCCCAATTTAGCCTCTCATAGCCATGAGAGACTTTACACTTCGAACTAATGTAGATGGAAGAAAGGGCTTGATGACGAGAAGCAAGAAAGCGAGGAATGTCTAAAGAAGGAAGGTTTTCCCTAATGGATAGGCTCAGGCTTTGGATAGCTCTGAGACTTGGTGTCTTTTTCCCTTCTACTTTCTCCTCCTTATGTAGATTTCAGGTAACTTATTTTTCACGCTGACTTCGCGCTTAGCGCGTCTTTTGACTTTGTTGTGGGGTTTCTTTGTGCTAAGTGTGGAGTGCGCATTAAGCTTGGATTGCAGTCTGGGCAAATTGTCTAATTCTTCCAACTTTTCTTAAAATCTTTTTCTTCCGTATTTGTATCAATTTTTCCTCTAAAACACTTAAATGTTCTTCTTTTGACTTCTACTAATAAAAAATTTCAAAGATATTAATTTCTTTATTATTTCATTAAAAATAATAGTAAAGTGAAGAAAATTACAATTATTATTAATCAAAATTGACTATAAAATTAAATCAGATTTCACAGTGATCAAGAACGCTGACAAATTTATCCCTGAATGTGTCACGTAGATTCTTTCATGATAATAGACGGAAATTAACGTATAGATAAATCTATCCGTCGCACTTTTTTTTTTTTTCAGGACTAAAATTTAAATTTTTTGGAAACAAATTTGTTAACGTTTAGACATTAAAGAAAGTTTTAAAAATGACAAATTGTTAGACATTTTCGGTGGTTTATATATACCATGTTTTGTCTCGAGGCAACTCGTAAGTTATTAACCGACTTTGTCCCTTACAAAATGCATGCAACTAATTAAGAGTTACGACAATTCATCGAAAAATTTGAACATTCATTTTTGTTCACTAAAAACTCCTTTATTTATAGGTTCATTGCATGATGGATAGAAAGCATCAGAATACGTGGAATTTTTTTTTATTATTATAATTTTCGTGCTTTGACGGAGGAACTTAGGCAAACTTTAGACTACTTTTGTTTTTAGTCAAGTTGGGAATTCACGAATTTGCACGGATAGGTTCCAAATCAAATCAAGGAAGTATAATTGACCAATGATTTTTTTTTAATCAGCAAAAGTGATGATGTATAGTTGGCAATGGAATTCCAACTTCAACTAGCCATATTAAGGACATGTGTTGTGGATAAAAATGGAAGGAAAGGTTTTAAATTCGTTAAATATTTTATATTAAAGAGTTTAATTTTTGTATATTACCATGTTAAAGATTTTTTCATATTAAATTAATTAAAGAATATTTTAAATATAATTTTGAAATAATAATTCTAAAAATTAACAATCTTATCTTACATAACAATTTATATTTCAATAATGATATAAAAATCTTTATTCAATCCACATTCTAATTAAATTCTTAAATTAATCTCATCCTCCAAAGTTTTTAAAGTAAGGGGAGGTAATGAGGATTATAAAATTAAAATTCATTTTATATTTTAATTCTTGAAAAATACATTTGTCATTCATTTACTATTCAGGAATTACTTTTATTAACTTGGTCCTTTAAAATTTAATTATTTAATAATTAGGGAGCATTTATAAATTTTTATAAAATTTATTTAAATTTAGTTTACGATTCTTATAAATTTATTTTATCTTATTTTAAAAAAAATGATAATATTTTTATTAAAGTATTTTTTATAATATTTCAATAAATTTCATGGTGTGATAAAATTCTCATGTTAACAAGCACTTTATTAAAGACCAGGTGTTTTTGTTTTAAATTTTTGTGAAATTGATTTTAAAATGTTGAATGTGATTATGTACAAAAATTAATTTGAATAAAAAAATTATACTAATATGTGTGTTATGATGTATGAAATTTATTTGAAATAAAATCAAACTCCCGTTTAAAAAATATCATTGTTAATGATTAGCATTTCCTAACCAACATTATTAAATTTACATGATCTGTACGATAACTTAGAAAACAAAAAGACTGCTTTTCTGGAGTTTTAAATATGAAAATATCTTGTTTGCAAGGGAAGTAGTGTGTTATTCAGACGCTACACAAATTGAGAGATGGAAAGCACAAACAAGGGGAACAAATGAGCAGTGATGACCAGAAAAAAAGGCATGCAGTGTGAGGTCCCATGCCTTATAAGGCCCATGCTTCCCTCATCCCATATAATTTTGAGGATAAATAGTTAAATTAGTCCCTATGATGTGATAATAAATTAATCCTAAAAAATGAAAAATATTAATTAAGTTTTTAAATATATAAAAAATATGATAAATTAATCTTTTCATAAAATTTGTGAGATTATTTTTTTATTAAGGTATAATATTAATGATTAATTTAATAATAAATTATATTTTTTAAGATTAATTTGATATTATATTATAAAATTTAAAAATTAATTTATCATTAAATTGTTTACAATACTAATTTGAATTTCTCATCTTCTAATGATCAATTTGGCAGTGTCTCATATTTTTTTTAGACGAATTTAATCATTTATCCTTTAAAAAAAACTGAAAATTTCAAAAATATCCGGTGCCCCTTTTTCTTCTTATTTGCATAGCGTAATCTCATTTCCTTCGTGCAAAAATACCCTGCGACGGCCACCACCACCATAGCCACTTTTTTTGTTCGTCCCTGTATGTTCAAGATTTCTCACATCTCGGCCTCATTATTTGTTTAGATCCGGATTAGAGAATCCGTAAGTGTTTGTGTTTATTCCGGACTGTGCGTTCCGTAACATGGAGGTGCATGTCGAAATTGGTGAGGTGCAGGAAGCAACGACCCCACTATAAACGGGGTTAAGTCCAATCAGAGAAGGCAAAGGCATCATCGGTGATGGAAACTATGCTCACAAGTGACAGAGTAGAAGCAAAAGATTTTAATTTTAGTAATAACTAACATAATAAACTAGGTGAACGTAACTGCACAGACACAACTACTACATAAATCTTACCTTAATTTCTCCGCCCACTTCCCTCCTATAAATAAATCTTCCATTCTCTCTCTTCATTTCATCTCCATCTTTCTTGGGTGATCCAATGGCGACCCTTTTCCAGGGATTGGGAGTTGTGAACCCATCATTGTCTTCTTCCAACTCCAACAACTTCCTGCTTCCTTCTCGTACATCCCTCTCTGGTTTGCTTCTTAAATTTCTTTCCTTTTTATTTTTTCCCCTTCAAATTGCTTATTGAGATTTTAGTTTCGTTCTGTGTGCAATAATTGATTGGTTCAGAGAGAAAAGATGGCATATTTGTAGTCAGATCTGATGCAAGGGTAAGCAGCAAGGTTCTGAAGGCCGGAGCTCGCAAGCATGAATTGTTGGTTACTAATGCAGTCGCAGTAAGTTATCTCATGACTCTCATTCCATTCCCTTCCCTTTTTTGCAGTTTGGTTTGGGATCAATGTTGTCATCATGTTTGTAATTTTTGTTTCTTGGTTGTTTATAGACAAAGGAAGGCAGTTCTGCGGCTTCTACATCAAAATCTGGGTATGTCTCTTTTTCTAATCACTTGCTAGTTGCTTTTGTATTTCCATGTTATTCAAATTTAAGCATTTTAAATTTTTTTAATGTGAGATGAAGCTATGCTGCTATGTTTAGTTTCTTTTCTCTTTTGCTGATTGATTGACTTTATTTTAGTTAAAAACTGTAAACCAATGGTTATGTTTCACTTTTCCTAATTTGGTATTGTCTACAAACACTTGGCCTATGGTTGGATGGGTAGTGGAAATGACAATGCATTTCAACATAATAGAATCTACATACCTTTGCAATTTCATCTTTTTCCTTATTCATTCCAATTAAGGATAGGTTTAGAGTGTGTTTGGTATACTATACATGAAAATGGAAGCATGGTAAAGAAGAGAAAGTCAAAACAGTGAAACTTGGCCTAAATTCCCATATTTACGGATGAGTAAATAATGTGGGGAACTGGCTGCCGCTTCATCCCATCATCAGCACATCTTTACCCTTTGATAAATGAGATAAAAGTAGGTCCAGATTGTAGTTATAATGTAATTAGTTAATTTAGTTTATCTTCTGGTTTGTTTATAAATGCTTCTTGAAAGTACAAAATGATGCTGCACAATTTTATTCCTTTCACTTTTTGCTCTTAATTTTGTGATGAATAAGAGGGCATATTCCATCAGAAAACAATACGACACTGAAACAAAAGAACAGACATGCTTTATAGAATTGACTGTACAAACCTTTCCCTGTATGCCATATTAACACAGACTGAAGACATCCTATTCCTATGTGTTAAAATATCTAGAGGATTTCTCATAATCCACATATCAAATAGGAAACAAATATGAAAACCACTCGAAAGAGATAATCCTAGATACTTTAAGATATTCTATGATAATGATGTTATGAGATGTATCCTAGATATTGTTACATGTTTATGTCCAACCATTCATGCGCTTCACCCAGCAACGTAAGCTTTTGGGGCAATTACATGATATCAAAACTTCTTTGCAAGTGACGAGTTTGATTCTTTTTTCTAAGTATAATTTAATTTTCAGTGCAAGGTAGGGTGGCCAGCTTTGAAAATCATTCACGTGTTCTTGCCCAATATTTTAAGCTTTTTGAATAATTGTGTACTTGTCACTTTACAATTCCTTGTAAGGCAACAACTCATTGTCCCATGATACCGGCAATACATCTTATTCTTGCTAAGATTAGTAACAATATCCATACAATGTTTATCTTTGTTCTCAAGAGTCAAGACTCTTACCGTTTTTCTTTCACTATACCAAATGTCCATAAAAGGTAATCAAATTATAAGGCACCACCTCTCAGTTCAGAGACAGGCTTTGACTGACCAAAACTAGGAACTGACAAACAAAAATAAAAAGAAATGAGATAGACAAAAAAATAATCTGGACTCCCTTATTTAAGAACCAAAACAGATAAGAATGCAACAAAGGATTATATTTTAGATAGATTGATGGATGAAGAGTCTCAAAAAAAGATTGTTTGTGATTGGTGGTCTCTTGATGTGGTACTTCAAAACTTTTGTGTAGAAAGCCTTAGGCAAACTCCTTGTAGGGTGTAAACCAAGGATCAGATTACCTTGTTACGGTCAAAATTTAGGGATGACAACTTCTTTAGGTCTGAAAGAGTAACAAAAAAGAGTTAAGGTGACGATGGTTGATAACTTTCAGGATGTTCTAGTGACATGTAATTCAGAGTTGCTAAAATTTTTTTTTTTGTTTGCTATTGGCAGCACTGATTGTGTGAGTTATGACCAATGATGATGGAAATAACCATATATGCATTTTATTTTTAGGCATGAACTTCTCCTTTTTGAGGCCCTACGTGAAGGTTTGGAAGAAGAAATGGAGAGGGATCCTTGTGTATGTGTCATGGGCGAAGATGTAGGTCACTATGGAGGATCCTACAAGGTGACTAAAGGCCTTGCCACAAAGTTTGGGGACCTTAGAGTTTTGGACACACCTATTGCTGAGAACTCCTTCACGGGCATGGGCATTGGGGCTGCCATGACTGGTCTGAGGCCAGTTGTTGAGGGCATGAACATGGGATTTCTACTTCTGGCATTTAACCAGATTTCTAACAATTGTGGCATGCTCCATTACACTTCTGGAGGCCAGTTTAAGATACCAATTGTCATTCGTGGACCTGGTGGAGTTGGGCGGCAACTTGGAGCAGAGCACTCGCAGCGATTGGAGTCATATTTTCAGTCAATCCCTGGAATCCAGATGGTGGCTTGCTCAACCCCTTACAATGCCAAGGGCTTGATGAAAGCTGCAATCCGGAGTGAGAACCCTGTGATTCTTTTCGAGCATGTTTTGCTTTATAACCTCAAGGAGAGAATTCCAGATGAAGAGTATGTATTGTCACTTGAAGAAGCTGAGATGGTTAGGCCTGGGGAGCATGTTACAATATTAACGTACTCCAGGATGAGGTATCATGTCATGCAAGCTGCTAAGACACTGGTGAACAAGGGGTATGACCCTGAAGTAATTGATATCAGGTCTTTGAAACCATTCGATCTTCACACAATTGGGAACTCGGTGAAGAAGACACATCGTGTGCTAATTGTGGAAGAGTGTATGAGGACGGGTGGAATTGGGGCTAGTTTGACCGCTGCTATTACTGAAAATTTCCATGACTATTTGGATGCCCCTATAGTATGTTTATCCTCTCAGGATGTGCCAACTCCTTATGCTGGCACATTGGAGGAATGGACAGTGGTTCAACCTGCTCAAATTGTGACTGCAGTTGAGCAACTCTGCAAGTGATTGCTACAAAACACTAGCAATTAGGATATGGTTTTTGGTAAAGCTATTGTGCTTGTCAAATTAAGCTTGAATTTTCATCATGACTTTCTTTTCCTTTTATTTCTGAAGTCTATAGCCCGTAACTTTAAATTGTTGTTTAATTTCTGATAATCTTTGCAATTTTTTTTAAAGAGTATTTACAACTGCCAACCCAATCCAAATCTTTCTCTACTTGTTCATCTGCATCATTTGTGTGGTGTGTGTAAGAGTTAGACAAAGCCTTAACTAGGGAGATATTTGTAGTCAGTGCTGAACTGCTGAAGCCAGCAAATATCTGTTCTTGTTTATTTTGAATTAACTCTTTTGGATGTAGTTACAGATTTTGAATATGCTATTCTATCCTAGTGTTAGGCTTCTGAGTTCTCGTGTTCTAATTGGAAGTTTTCGTGTCAGTTTCATATATTATATATAGTTTAGTTAGTAATAGCCGTGGGATTGCACTACTGCTAAATATTCACCTGCACGGAACAGCTGAAATTTTTGTATTCACCTAATATCTTTGGAGTTTAATACATATGCACTAATAGTTATCCAATCACAAATAACCATTTAAATTATTTTAAGATAATTATTTTAAAAGTCAATAAACTTATCATATATGTGAGGTTGTGATTGGATGATTATGTAAAACCTTTTACATTGTTAGTGCATATTCTTTTTTCTCATATCTTTATGTGTATTTATCATCTTGACGATAACATTTGAGGAAATTTGGTATTTGCTATTATGCTTCAATTTTTTTTACTATTGCTGCAACTACTAACTTTTAGCACTTCATCTGGCTTATGTGCATGAGAATTTTATCGTCCATATGTACTAAATTCCTATTACATAGCAGCTCAATGCTCCTCACCAATGACAAAATAAAACAACCATTGAAGAACACGAGTTGTGTTAGAATTAAGGGACTTTGCTGTGAATATGGTAATGATAGTTGTTTGCAAGGTTGTCTCAAAGCCCATATTTTTTTGGTATTGACTATAGACCATAGATATTCTCCTGCAGAAATAATTTTGTTTGAAGCAAGTAAAACTACTATAGATAACAAAGTTCTTCTTGTGTATTTAATGTAACTTAAAACTCAGAATCCAAAATTTCTAATTAAGTTAGAATATACTGTATGTCCTATAAGGTTTTCTTTATTGTTCGAGAAGGCTATTGGACTAGACAGCTTTTATGGGAATAATGTAACAAAATGGGTTGTTGGGCTTTGAAATTCATTGATCATTTTGTAAGTGGAGGGTAGACCCGGGGATCCTTCCACATTTACCTGCATTTTAAATAAATCTTGGTACCTGGTCTCATACCTATGCGGATAATAATTTTAATCTTCATCTTCATACCCATATTTTACTTGTATATAAAGTTAATAAATTAATAAAAAAAATTAATTAAAGCAATTACTACAAGTAAATTAAAAATTGATTCTTAAATTTTAAAAATATAACATTAAAAGCATTCACATGTAATATTAAAAATAAGTAAGTATAACATTGATTTGTCTAAACTCAAGTCATAAATAAACATCACAAAGACAATCATTTAACATAGTGATTCTTAAAGTTAATATTTTAATTGTTTAACAAAAACTTTAATTAAACTTGGACATCATGTAATGATGAGTACTCTCTAAGGCCAGGCAAAAAAATATATATTGAAACTAATTAACTTATAATTATATACTATACTTTTTTATATAAAAAACACAAATAAATAGGATATTTGACCTCATCATCATAATCAACTTTTTCATATTTTTGCAAATATTTATCTCCTATGTTTATATATTGCTTTGGTCCACTAATAACAACAGAAACTAGAACATTACAAGAAGACTAAGGATTAGACTATCAATAATAACAATTAAAATTATCAATAAAAGATTAATCATAAATAAAGGGATTAGATTTAGAGTTCCCCTCCACTATTTTCTATGTCTCTATTACTATTAGATTATTAGTCACAAAATTAAAAAAAGCATAATTATTTTTTCACAAAAAATTATATATATATATATATATATATATATATATATATATATATATATATATATATATATATATATATATACCCCTGTACTTAACCCCAATATGTGGATGATTACTCTCCTCACTGATATTTTTGTGAATACCCATAAAATCCAGGTGCACTTTAGCATCCCTATCACCAAGTCTATTAGTAAAGTGGAACCTTGGTGAATCAGAATCAAGCTTCAATGTTTTCGCCTTTCCTTTCCTTTTGTAGTATAAGAAATTTAAATATAAGACATGTGAACCAAAACTATGAAAACCAGTTCTAAGATATCAGCAATGAGGGGGAAAGTACGTAGATAGTTGACGGTATATTTTGGGAAATGTATTATTGTATGTGGCAATTAATTATTTGACTAAAGTACTGAAAGTTGGCCCAAATTTGATGAGGTTTTGTTACCACTTGTTGCTACTTTAATTGAATGAAAGATCAATAAACTTGGAATAATAATTTCATCAAACAAATCAAATAGTTGCAATAACATAGTAGTTAGAAAGAAGCCTTGGGGTGTCAAAGCTATATTTTACTTGAAAAGTACCTTGGCAATGAGCATCGTTTAACAACGTTATATAAAGAGTTAAGATATTCATCAATTCTTTACGCACAAAAAGTTTGAAGCCCATGTTCAGTCCAAGTTCTGGAGGCCTATATGGCGTATGGGCGCTTTGATATAAATGATGCACTTTAATGATATGCTAAGTGATTGTGATTTGCGATTGCGAGGTAATTGAGGAAGAGTAATAATTCTTTCTTATGTAGCCTGAGCTTCCATCAAAGGATCAAGATTAAAATTCTATTTTTTTTATCTTTAAAATTTTAATTTTGCTTCTAGTATTTTGCTATGCATGTCTTTTAATGAAAGCTATTACTTTGGGCTTCTATAAAGTGGTTCATCATTAGCTCTTTCCCCTCCCCCCCATTTCGCATAAGACATCCTCATACTCTTAAGGTGTACTATATTATTTAATATTAGAATCATTTTTGGATAACATCATTTTATATTAAATTAAAGAAATGATACTGAGTTAATATGATTTTAAAATCCATCAACCATGCAATATAGTTTGGTTTAGACTGAACATCATTTTATATTAATTCCATTTGTGATTCCCCTCAATGTTAAAAAAAAAAAAAGTATTAGTAAAATTTTACCTGAATACCGAGTTTTTTTTTATACTTAATTTGCTTAGAAATTGTCAAAACAATTCAATTCTGTATAAGCACTATATATATATAACGGTGCTTTCTATATGTTGATCTAGGTTAAGTGAGCCTTATATAGGGTTTATGGCACACATGTACATAACTTATTCTGCTCTGCTTTTAACAATAATAATAATAATATTCTTATTATATTGACATGACAATTGAGATTATTATTATTATGATTATTTTGTGCAAAAGTGCCTGAAACTAACAGAGTTAAAAAGCTTCATCCTGTGTGACTAGCGCAATAGTGACAACTAAGCTGATGAGGTTTGATTACAATTAATGTTTCTAAACATTTGTATGCAGCCACACTTCGAGTCAAATTCAAAGGGATATGTTTTCCTTTTACTATTTTTTGTTTAAAAAATAAAAAATCAGCGTAACAAGAAGGCAAATAAATTTGTCCAGAGAAAAAAAATATCCTGGAAATTGTACGTTATTATATATATTCTTCATATCTTCTCCTCCTGTCGGGGTTTCTCTTATAAAGAATTGGTTTTCTTGTTTCTTTGGTGGCACTGATCGATCAACATATAGTCCTTTTATTAATTATTTGATATCCAACAAACTGAATTCCAACATAAAAGGGAGGACATGAAAATAATTCTTTTTAACCTACATGTGAAAAGTACATGATAAATAATACATTGCAGCGAAAACCTGACTCTGAATCGAGGGCATGGCCGAGACATGCTGAAACATGTTGTCGTGGATTTTGTAAATGTGCATGCATGTGGTCTAAAAATAATTGGAGCATTGCTGGTTATTAAATATACAACTGGGCCAAAATAATTAATATGCATGACACATCAGGGTCTTGGAGGTCTATTAATCAACTGAAATAGTAGTTAATATCTTGAGGCCAAAGATGGCTACCCTTTTCCGTTTTATTGGCAACTGCTTTCTGCTAGGTGGGCATTCAAATCTAACCATGTGGAAAAAATGATGGAATAATATTATGATGTGATTTAAGTTGTGGCAGTACAGGTTTGGTTTTGATATGTCTTTTTGGATAAATTTTTAATATTGATATTATCAATGAAGCATCATTTTCTGGCAATTGTGCGTTCCATTCTGGGCCACAAGTATCGCTTAACAGGTAAATAGTCTCATTCCACAATATGATCTTTGGAGATTCTCGTCTTAGAATTGGAATTCAATCTCCTCGCAAAGAAACAAAAAGGAATTGGATTTGAACCTAGCTACTTAGATTACAAATGTTTCTATACCGTGGTTTTCTGTGGAATTCATGTTCTGAATTAATTCTCCAAGTCGCATTTTTTCCCCTTCTTTTTTTAAAAGCATTTGCATTAGGCTAAAACTGAAGTAAAATATATAGCATTGTGATATGCAATATCTATCAGTAGGTACAGAATATTAAATACTCCAAAAAAAAATGGATCAAATTTCATTTAATTTTCGCGGGTCCAAACATGCTTCATGATGTTTGGGTCCATGACCACATTAACCACCATATTAAAAGAATATGCTTATCGAGCATTTATTCAGTTACATGCGCAGAATGACATGCTGGCGCGGGCAGCAACAGAATTTCGACCTAGATCTTTGTAGGTAACTTTTCCTAACGTTATTATATATGTAGCCATGGGAGTTACGGAAAATATCTAGTAAGAAAGGTGAGACAAAGTTAATCTAATTAATTTTGGCCACACAATCATACAATCAAACATGAATAGTCAAAATCATTTCCTCCCTCTCTCAATATATATGTATTTAGTGAGATTCTTTTTTATGAGAATGAAAAAAATAAATATTAATTATTAAGTTTTATCATGAATTTGACAAAATTAAATATTTAACTTTTTTAAGTGATTATCTGACTTCTTTTTTGAAAATTTTATCATTTATATACATTCTCATTTTAAAAGTATGAGAACTATAAACTAAGTCATACAACCGTAATGGTTGTGATAATTAAATGTACTAGTAATTAGTAAAAACAGTTAACTAGTGTAATTATCTTTTAATCTCTATATTTGGAGTGTTAGTAAAACGGGTTTATATGCGTTCCTATCCAGCCCAATTTTTTTTATAGGGTCAATTTTTGTGAACCCAAACTAACTTGATTAAGACATGATAAATATGAGATTAAACTACGTGTTTGGCATAATATATTAATATTAACGGTATATATAGTTAATTTATAAAATTAAAGAAGTATAAATTACAATATATATTTTAAGATAAATAGTATCAATATAAATATAACATTATTTTAGACAATATAATTTATTAAGTTAAGAAGATATATAATTAATACATAATTATTTTAAAAAATATATTCTTAAAAAGAATATATGACATATACATCGAGTTGGGAGGTTCCAAAATAAAAGTCGAACTCTCGTCATTAAAATACATTAGATCTAATTTCTTATATCTGAACTCATCAAAAGTTCCTTTGAACTAAGTTGAATCATTAACACCTTAATCTTGATCATTAATATTTAATCTAATAATTTATGTCTATTTTTTTTTCTCACATTAACAAGATTTTTCACTCGACATGTTCTCACATACATAAATATAATAATTGTTTACTTCACATGTATTATTATAAGTAGTAGTGAATTAATATTAATTAGGACCTAACGAGGGTGTGTGGGCTTACAATCCCTCCATGCTTCGCTTTGAACTTCTCTTATAATGAGCTCGTAAATGGTTATCTTCTTAAAAATCATGACTTTAGTCATTAAGAGGAATTAGATAAATTGATGTAACTATCACATCCTTTTTAAATAAAATAAATGTTGAGTTAAACTCTTAACATTATTTTTCTTAAAATTGATGTCAACCACATTTATTTATTTACAAAAATATCAATGTACATTTGTTAACATATCAATTTTTATATAAATTAATGTTAATTGGATGATATAATTTTTATATTTTGTAGTAGTGTATTCTCTTCACATATGCAACATGCAATGTATCTTGCTCATCAATCATCATTACTATATGAAGTTATCATGAAATAGTTTTGCACGTGCCTTCTAATAGCAAGGGTAATTATACAGTGTTGTTGATTCGCAAAAGTTAACACGCGTTACTAGATTTATCATGTACGTAACTTTCATATAAAATAATAATGAAATTAACGGCTTCCAACATAAAATCCTTTCAGATACGATTTGTCTCCCTTCTTGTCCTAGTGCGGCTCGAAAGTTAATCAGTCTCTTCATGTGGAAAACATGTGTGGTTCTATCTAACATTCATGTTGATGCATTATCATTTCTCAAGCAAATTGTTAAAATCCGGTCTTTCATTGTTTCATATAACTTCCATTTACTCATGCTGCCCATTGCTCTCCAATATGGTTCTGATGACTTGTCGTTTTCAAAATGTAATTAAAGCAATTCGATCGGTCCTATCATGCATTCATGCGTTTACAGATTTTGAGTATATTTGACACATTCAAATGAAATACAAAAAGAAAGTGCAACATTAAGAGCTCATTACTCATCAGATTTAGTTTGCAGGTTAACCAACCAGTTCATAGACTTGAACAGTTTACTTAAAAAATATATTATTAAATATTATCTCCTTTCCTTTTTAACTGTCTCTGTCTTTTAAAATTGTTATGTAAAAATCAAGAAATGTAATAAATCATCACTTACAAGTGGTTATATGCATAAATCACTCTGCAGAAAATAGCCGATCCTATCCAACAAATTTTTATATGTCTGTCGACAGCTAGGTCATATTGGTTCTTGTCTCTATTTTTTAAAAAATAAAAAATGGCAAAAAAAGTTGGTAATTGTTACTATCGGTATATGATATTATTCAAGCATCGGTAACAATTAGTCTCTTGAAGCATGCTTCAGACAAATCTCAACGATTTTGGCTGCCTAGTTAGCTTTGCATCATGTGGAAGACTTAAGGAATCACATCGCAAGCTGGCTTTAGATATTTTGATAATTAAATTAATACATATATATATATATATATATATATGTATATACACATATATATATTCTGTTCCTGGTTACCCTCATCAACTAGTTACCATGTGCTACTTTAATTCCCTTTGTCAATGAATCTCTGCTAATTGGATTCTCAAGTTATCCTTAGATAAAATTGTGTCTTTTAAGAAATTTGTCATGAAAAAAACATGGGGTGTCTAATACTGTAATTTATGTCTGATATCATGGAGTATCTTTCTGTCTAACAAGCTGTATATATACCGAAATTTATAGGATCAGCACAGGTTATAAAAAATATATATAGGGTTAGATGGTTAATTAATTAATATATAGTTATTTTATGTCCTTTGGGGGTAATAACTAAATTCTTTAAAAAGTCTACAACTTCAGTGTATATTTTTTCCCCGTGTAAAACAAATGGTTGCTCATGGGGACCATTAGTTGTGTCTGTGCATCACATGGAAGGCACTGCACGGGCATGTTACACTGGGAAACTATAGTTGATGCATTGAAAGGAACCCGCAACCATATATGTTTTTCCTTGGTCGTGGGATATACATAATTGAAATGTTGGCTCTTCCAAAGATTTTAGCTAGATTGAGTACCTTCAATTGATATCATTGTATTTTATTTGTTTGTTTTTTTGGATATAAGCACAAGAAAATGGGGAAATTTTGTTGACGAATAGGATAAACATGATATGACAACCAAACATAAGCGACGTGAAAACATTGGATGGTGACCCTTGGGAGAAAGGCTCATCCTGCAAACTCTAATCATCATGATTTAATTAATATATACCTAACATGTTAGGAAGCTTGCAATCCATAAAAAAGCTTAATTATTCCCATGATTATTAAATAGACTTAACACAATTGGGAAATGCATTCATTTTGAGAGATAACTTTTTTTAAAAAGATTTTTTAAGAAAATAAATAAAATAGTTTTTAAATAAATTATACCAAGAATAAAAGAAGTTTATTTGAAACTTTCTTTTCCATAATATCTTTCCATCCAGTAAATGACTGGTCTCTGAATACGGCAAAATGTTGAAACCAAAATTCTTCTCAATAGGTATTTTTCATCCACATAAATTTCAAAATTAAACCAATACCCTATGCTCAAAGAATTAAAATCCATTTTACTCAGGACAATACATAATATATATCAGTAGTCTTAATCTTAATATTACTTTAGTTAATTAGCTAGGGTGGTTGTAGAGAACAAATTTAAATTACATGGACTGTGGGTGAACTTAAGAGCCAACTACTTTAAATACATGAATGTGAAACATTGAATAACAGGTTGCATGGAGCCAACCAATTTATTTCTACACATTCCATTAGACTGTGGCTCAACCTTTCTTTGATCGAAGAGACAAACTAACTTCATGATTGTTGAGATCGAATGCCTGCCTCCTTTCTTTTCCTAAATTTTTGTATGCAATTAGGTCATGCATCCTCAGTTGTCATTCGGAATTTAGCTACATATCCTTGATTCCCACTTTACAGGAACATTTGAGCTTCAACACAGTAAAACTTTCTCTTGTACATTTTATTTATATTTATTGGATCAGCAACGCAAGATGAGATATGGTGCTCACATAAGAGAATTACTGTCAATATATATTTTTATATGCGTTTCTCACTATATATGAACGCATGGCGACCTCATAAATAACACGTCTCTTATATGTTTTTATTCAATTAGGATGCATATTTGAGAATTCTAAAAAAAAAATATTTTTTGAGAGAGTATATGATGTCATTTTTTTATAAATTAGACTTTTTTTTTACTTTAATTGTGCTTTTCGACCAACCGTTTCAACAAGCTAAGAAAATAGGTATGTAATTGATTTTATTTTTGGTTAACCAAATGAATTTTACTGAAGGAAGTACAAAGAATACTCTAATCCTTTAAAAAAAAAAAACTCACTCTATCTTTCAGCCAATAGAAGACATGATACATTGAATTGGACAGCTAGCTACACCATGCATGTAGAAAAATAAAGTCTAGGAATTTCAAATTAGCAAATCAAAACCTAACCTTAATCAAGTTAAAAATGTAGACAAAATCAATAAAACAATCTCTTTAAAAAAATACATTATTTCTCAACAACAAAAGGCTCCAAACTGTAGAATGCTAGAATACCACCCCATCCAAACCTTTTTTTATTTTTACCTTAGAACCTCTAAATAATTCTCTATATGTTGATTAATATAATGTCCATCAGGGGCACTGGCTAACTTTGTAAGTGGACCTAAATATTTGTTTTTTAATCTCCCCCCCTCCAGTTATTGTAGCTTGGCTATACTTTGTATGTGGACCTATATATCTGATTTTTACTTCCCCCTCCCCTCCAGTTATTGTAGTTTGGCTATACTTTGTATGTGGACCTATATATTTGATTTTAACTTGACCACGAACATATGATTTTAATTTTGGTTTATTCTCATTATTATTTGTTTTATAAATTAACCTTTATTATGAAAGGTAATTGATTACGCTAAATATGTATACTGCATACGAACTGCATGAATGATAGTGTAAGTGAATATCTAAACTGCAGGACACGTGCATGTTATGTGCAATGTCCACCTGTTTCACTCTCAAAAGCACGGACTATCGGTTCTGCAACGTAGGCAAAAGGCAAAATCCTGCCAGCTACGAGCTAATAAACGTTTGCATGCATGCAAGTGAAATACCAATTGACTGAATTTAAAACGTTACTTGAACACATAGAGTACTAGACCGTTTACTTCTGGATTTTTTCACAGAAATTAAAAAAATAGTAATGAAATTAAATTTAATTAGCTTTAATTAATATTATATTTTTGGAAATTAAGCCAAAATGTTCTCTTTACAAATAATTTTGGAGGCACCGTTTCTAAAAATAATAACACAATATATTTTCAGTAATGGATTTCTCTTCTTATTCCTTCATTATTTTGTTCCTTTTCTTTTCCCTCTCAAGTATATCCTCCAAATATCCTTTAGATTTGACTTTTAAATCAACTTATATTTGCCCATTCAACAAGGTTTTCATGCATCTACAGTGCGTTCCCATCTTGAACCGTCCCCAAGAATATCGGTTGGAAAATTATGTATGGGACACTATTATATAATAGTCGACATTTAATGACAAGAAATGAAGAGATAGGAAAGTGATAAATGTTACTACTATAATTTAGAAAAAAATATAGATATTACAAAATGTTTATAATGTTAAAATGTTCACATATATGGTAGTAATTATCCATTTCGGTTCCAGTTTAAGTTACTTTGCCAATGGCAGTTGACTCTTCAATAAATCTATTGACTCAAAGTATGCGTTATTTTGTATAATCACTATTTGTCAATTAAAGTGAAACAACTATGACATCTTATTAAGGATATATTTGGTTTAAAAAATAAAAATAAAAGATAAATTTTTTAATTAAAATAAAATGTAAAAAATGTGGATTTAAAAAAATTTACAAAATTTCTTTTTAATATTATTTCTCTTCTTTCTACCAAATATGTCATAATCATGGAAAGCAGACTTTCAATTTTCTTGGCTGCAGGGAAGTCTCTAGAACATAGGAAGTAATAAAATATTTTTAAATAAATTTAATTTAAAAATATATTAACAATGTAAAAAACATAATATCGAAAATGATAAACATAAATTAAAGGTGCTGGAAACAGCAGGAAAATTAATGTGACTAAACTTAAGGGCATATAATAGAATGCAAGAAGCTGGATGACTATGACGACTGTGCCAAAGATGAAGGGATGATGTGGATAATTAAGATGAGAATGATTTAGGTGATGAAGAAGGCGGTAGTTCGTAGACATTATCATCATTTAGTCTATGCAACAGAATCATCCCGTGTAAATATATTCCTCTACTATATGAAAAAATAAGATTGTCGACACAACCAAACATATCATAGTATCTTATCCTTAATACCTGACATATAAGTAACCTCCTATCGCAAACTCATAACTGATAGGTAACTATTTATGTCACTAAATCATGTACACCAATATTATAAATAAGAGGGATACAGTAGGTAACGCTATCTTCTAATTATATATAATTATTTATTTATTAACTTAAGCGTTAGAGGAATTTTACAAATACCCCCTGCTAGGAGGAGCTTAGCTGTTAGGTGTAGGACACGGAGCGACATACTAGCTCGTCACACCTCGGTGGAAGTGCTTTACTTCAAAATGTCAATATATATAATGAAAAATTATTAGACTGACGTAATTGAAAATTTTAAACAAATTTTTATGTGAACCCAATACCACACGACATTGGACAAGATATTCACCTTCCTTGGCCTATAATATTATTTTATACCAGTTAATTATCTAAACCCTATAACAAATTTTGTTTCTTATGCATGTATAACCAAATGGTGGGATAAGGCAAGCAGAGAGTCCAACTTTTGGACATTCTTTTTATTTAATATAATCCTTGGTGTTTCGTCAATGCCCCTTAATCCAAGGTACATATAATATTTACAAAGTTATGCATTAACTTCAGAGTTTAATGGTGTTCTGATATAAAATAATTTTATATTACTATTTAATTATAAGTTATTATTAATATGATTTATTTTACTAGAGTTAATAAATTTATCATAAATACTTTTTTATTGAATAAAAGTGTAAAATAATTTTATATTATTAATTATTAATCTTTTTCTCTTAATATAGAAAAAAATAACTTCTTCATTAATTAGTCGATGACACTTTTCTTCTAATTATACTTAGAAGACAATATTAAAATTAATTTCAGCCTACCAACCATTGGAATTGTGATATGTCTTTTTGGACAATTAATTTTAAAATTATTTTTGAATCAATTATATAGAAATCAATCTAAAATGTCGTATTACTAAAATCTCATCATCTTACATATCACATGAAAATAGTCTACTATCCGATATAAGTTTCTAAAGTAAAAAAAGTTTTTTTTAGAAGTGTTGGTGCATATAATTAAGATAAAACTTAATAAGGATAAAACTTTAGATTAACGTGGAAATTAAAAATGGACGTGGAGATCGAAGTGGTAAGTGAGAACAAAGGCAGTAGCATAGCATCCAATCAAAATCAACTTGTCTCGGAAAGGATCAAGGAAAAGCACAAGAATAACAATGAGTGAAAAATTGGCTTTTTGGGGTCCACCATTGAAGAGGTCTTTTAGGCAGCATTAGAAGAAATACGACTTTCTTTGACTACAAACCTACGATAAAGGCAAGTGGGACTTTTTGTCCCCATTGTCTTCTGTCATTAGACATGTAACTTTCAATGTCTTAATGAACCTTTTGCAAAGTTATGGCCAATATTGCTTCTTCGGCAAAATGAATAATAAGGTTATTTTAATTATAATAGAATAGGCGTGACAAATAATATTATTAATACTACATTGGCACCATTTTCCGCTTGCTTATGCAGCATGCTCTCTAATTATTGTCAAAGAGTCACGTTTTGATGCGTTTTCTTTTTTTCTTTTTCCATTTTCTTACAAACATTTTGATGCTATTGAAACACGAACTTTTTGTGCGGTAAAAGATCACGCCTAAAGGGAGGGAATCTTGACAAATAAAATTTACCTAATTCAAACAAGCAGACAAACGATATTTAAGACTTTGTGGTTTTGTAACTTTCTCCAAGTACTAGCATATGGAAGAAATTGGAAAATGATATGCAGAAAGCATTGGTAAAAATTTTCTTATTAATTAATCCAGTGAAGATAATTAAAATAATCAAATTAATGTAGGGTTTGCTGGTCTTCTTTCTTTTTCTTTCATGGAAGAGATATGATATTTTTTATTTTTTTATGACACTTTAGATAGACGAAACATCAACTACAATAAAAGGATGAAGACAGAAGAAGGAAATGTGAGAGACCAAAGTTATAATAAAGAAGTGTATAGTTTGAGGATATTAAAATTTTAGGGGATGGCAGTAAAAATAGACATGCAGAAAACAATTGCATGCCTCAGCTCGATTCAGACCTCTAAAATGAAGTTCAAATCTAATAAAAGTTTAATTTTTAAAGCTTTTGATGAATTTTGCAAGTTATACCTGTATCGAACTATTTTTAATCTTAATTTTATGATTGTTATTAATTATTTTTATATAAACAAGTGTTCTTAATTAATATATATATTAAGTCCCTAGTTTAAATGTTGTTACTTTATTTCCTGAATTTTTTAATGAAATGGAAAAATGGTCCTTCAATTTGTAACCTGTTTTGTCAAGTTAGTCATTCTGTTAAGTATTATGTTTTAACTTTAACAAAACATCATTACAATCCACGTGTGTTTGGACTCTTTTGAAGAGTTTATGGGTTAGATGTGAAAAGTTGTAAACCATCGTGCAAGTCAAAGACCTTACTGTTTATGATACAATGTCAACATGTGATATTTAAAAAAAAATTATAAATTCCTCAAATAAATGTTAATTATTTGCCTTAAAATGAATTTAGGGGACAAAAATATAATATGATTTCAATATTTGGAGGGATTAAAATCAACAAAAATTGTCTTACAAGGTCTAAAATCAAAATTTATTCATTTTATAGGAATAAAACAACAGTTTATAATTTTGTAGGATGAAAAACAATTAAAACATTTTATAAAACCAAGATCAAAACACACTTTTTATAAGGATTAAAAATATATTTAATAAAGTGCTGGTAAAATTAAGTTGAATATAGTAATATTAAATATTAGTAGAAAAATTAACCTTCCACTGCGTGACGTAAATTGGTCCCCGTCTAGTGATGTAATCACGTAGACCAGGCTTTGACCACCGTGTAGTTCATATTAATAGGTTAGATTTTCAAGTTATCAAATCGCAAATTCGCAATAATCCATATGATTAATTTAGTAGTAATCCAGTATCAGTTTTAAAAACAATGTCAAACCCATCGTTTAAGTAATTGGATAATCATACACTACCACAGCACCAATTAACAAGAGCATAAAAGGAAATGAAACTAACCGCTCGTTTATATTAAATGTTGTAACAGAATCTAACTTTACTTAAACAATGATTCATAAGATAAAATGAGATGATAAGCGGTTAGTTGAAGTTCAGACCAACATGCCACGAGCGTAGACATGCGGTCCAAATGCAGACAACACTATGACGGATGACAAAGGACTCAGAAAGGCAAAGTATGATTCTATTCATTCAGACACAAAGTCTCTTGTTGCTTAGAGTTAAAGTCACGTACGCATTGTTTATAAAATATCTTCATAGAAACATTTTTTATTATAAGAATAAAATCGTGTGACTGCATAACAGATCAAATAGCAGAACGGAAAGTGAATTATTCTTTCTTTTAAATAAATTAAATTTATATATTTCTTAAAAAAGAAGAAGAAAGAAACAGAAAGCAGCTGAGCTTACATAGTCCAAAGCTACAAGCTGATTCCATGTTTATATTATATTTATTGAGTAGAAAGAAAGTGAAATGATTTTGACCGTTTACCGGAGCTGAGCTGGAGTCACTGGGGCAAATCCATAGCCTCCACAAACGTGCCATGAAAGCCATAGGGCACTCTGGAAGGCAGCATGATGGTGGCCTCCAACTTCAAATCAAGTGCATTCAGAATCTGCAACTCGGACTGCCACGTCACCTCGTCATGCACAAAAGCCATCACGTACCCTTCATCCTCATTCCCATTCTCTCCACGTGTTGGCAAAAAGAATGGCTCTCCCCCGAACCTTCTCTCTCCGTACTCGTGCCTCTTCACTTCCCCACTCTCCAGGTCCACCTTCGCGAATCCCGACACCTTCGGCCACGGTTCCGCTATGCACAAGTACGCGAACCGGGTTTTTCTCCCCAGCCTGTTCCGGTTCACCATCCCCGCCTCCAGGTTCATTTCCTCTACCACCACACGCCGCGTCGACTTCCCGCTTCTTATGTTAAGCCTTATTTCTGTTAAGACACTTTTCAGACTCTCTTCGGTGTCTTTGAATATTGAATCCGGTGGCGTCATGCAGGAACCTATTACTACAACTTCGTCCGTCTCGCGTTCCTCCCACGCGTTCCAGAAGTGGAAGAAGAACGTGTCTGGTGACTCCACCCACACGATGCTCGACGCGTCGGAGGCGTACTTCGGAAGAATTCCGAACCGCGATTTCTTCTCGTCGTCGTAGATCACCGGCGATCCTCCTTTTATCATTTCGCCGAGCTTGAACACCACCTTCTGGTCTGGGATCACGACGAAATTCTCCGTGATCGCGAAGTCGTGCGTCATCGTCGCGGCGCCGAGGGGGATTTCCACGTCCGGCGACTTCTTCTCCTCCTCCGGCGAGAAACGGAAGTATTTGAGGTACTTGCTCGTGACGTCGTAGCTTAGAGTGAAAAGCTCGCCGGAGATAGGATCCACCTTCGGATGCGCGATCATGGAGGAATTGAGCTGGTCGTGGAAGCTGTAGCGACCGATTGTTTCGAGGTCGCCGGAGGCGGTGATTCGGAGCTCGTAGGGGAGGTCGTCCTCCGACATGGCGAGGAGTTTTCCGTTGAAGAAGACCAGGCCAGCGTTGGCGGAGCCGGCGCCGCTGCGGTGGTCGACGATGCCGCACAAGCCTCTCGCGTAGAACAGCATCAGCCTCGCGATGCCGGAATGGCCGTGGAGCTCGCCGATTGCTTTCGGAAACACCGGTTTTCCCAATGCGTGCTCCTGAATGAGACGCTGCGTTTCGGTGAAGCGGCAGGCGTAGCTGGCGGTGCCGTGATTGATTTTAACGGCGTGGACCATTCCGTCGCCGTCGAAGAGGTGGTGACCGGCTTTGGGATGGAACAATGGGTTGGCGCCGTTACGGAGATAAACGCCGTTAACTGCGTCTGGGATTGTGCCAATAACGGGGAGGGAATGTTGGACGGGGTGTTCCGGAACGGGGGCGAAGTTACCGGCAATTTGGACGCGTGGGTCAGTGGTTTTGGGGAGGGGTTGGCTGAGCTCGCGTGAGAGCAACGCGCTCTCGAACATGTCGAGGGCCTTGGCGGCGGCTTTTTGGAATGGGTTCCACTGAGGCCTTTCCGCGGGGGGGTAGGTAGGTTCTTTGGTAATTTGGAGTGTTTTTGTGAAGGGTTGGTTTGGAAAATGGGTCACTGGGGGGGAGTGTAGAGCACAATTCACCACCTCTCCAATGGGCTTCTTGGGAAACCTAGTGGGGAAGCCCATGTCTGTTAATAATGAGGAAGAAGAAGAGAGAGGGTGATGGAATTGAGGTTTGGCCCAAGTGCTCGAATTGAGTGCTGCCATGATCGTGGAGAGTGATTTTCAAGGAAAGGAAGGGAAAGAGATTGAAAGTGAAGAGTGGTTTTGGAGGGGAAGAGGGAAAATTGGGTATAAATAGAGTGTTTTGGAGGTCCACCTCAGACATGTAAGAGAAGACCACGTGGTGGATTTGTCTGTGGCTTCCAAATTGTACGTGGGTGTGGGGGCAACGGAATTCTAGCGTAACATCCTATCGCCATACCAAAACCCTTACGCAGGCACAATTAAGTCACTCACTCTTGTGAGATATCAAATTCAATCAACTCTGCCGGTATTCAATACTACATCTTCAAATGTTATTTTCATAAATTAATAAATATATGCATAGAAAATTATTACTACCTTTTAATTTCATTCAGTTCCAGTAACCATTATTTTGGTATTTAGATTGGGATTTTTATACTATTATTTCTTTCTTTCTTTCTTTCTTATTAAAATGATTTACTTTAAATATCACACTGTGTTAATCTTCCTACAACTAAACTTTTGGAATGCAAAAGTTTATCCTATTGAAAAGGAATCGTTTTACTTCTTAAAAACAGAATATGTGAGATGAAATGCATAACAAATGTCTCAATGAAATTACTTCTTTTTTTATATTTGCACGTCATTTATCATTTTTTAATTAGCACCATTAGATTATAATCAGGACCATTCAAATTATATTAAATATATAGATATATTATATCCTAATTTTTTCTACATTAAATTTTATTGTTCTTATATCTTCTTTTTATAATTCCTTTATTTATATTTGGCTTAATTATGTTTTTGGTCTCTGATTATTTTTTTTGAGTTTTTATTTTTAGTTCCTAAAACAAAAAAATTAAGTTATCTTAGTTTGTCATGTTTTTCAAAATATAATTCCAATTAATTAAGTGGAAGATTAAGCAATGTTTTTAAAAAGTTAGCGTACTCTTTAGAATTACCGTAATTTATTTCTTCATTTGCATGTCTATAATAGTCTATTGATTGCGAATTTCTGTAATTTTCCCTACATCCTATCTTTCTTGAATATAGACATAGTAGTGATCAGAGTCAAATAAAACCGGATACGCGCAATGGTACCCATAAAAGTAAGATGAAAATGAGATAAATAGATAAGTGATCAGGAGAGGCACATGCAGTTAATAAGGACTCTTTCATTCCGTGTAGTGCATGACACTTTTATTTATTTATTTTCATGTTTATCTGATAGATCAGTTTTTCATCGCGAATAGCGGGGGATCAAGAAGCGCGTAGGAATATGTGTGCTATTTGTTTTCGACCACGATTCTTAGTCACATCATTAATAACTGCATGCTATAGTTAGCTACCCAAATGCACAAGACACTTTAATTGCCATCCATCTCACTGTTTCTTCCTTCTCCTGATACTTTATACAAAGCTATGGTGTGGCCCATGCAAATGGATTACTTCGTATTAATGTATCTGGCCCCCTGCTGTTTTCTATTCAGAATTCCTTAACCGAAACTGTAAAACTACCAGTAGGTATTTAATAATTAGGGTGAAAATGGTTAAATTACTCAAATTAAATTACACTTAACCTAGACCTAATATGAGCTAGCTAGCTAGGTCATAGGTTTTTGAGTGACATAACCGGGACTTACTTTTACTAAAGGAGTGTAATTTTTTTTTTTAATTTTTTCATTTGTGAGTCAATTTTAAATTATTATAAAAAATAAAATAAGTTAGAATAATTATTATGATTTTTGAATTAGAAGTCATAATATCCATAACTATTAATTATTTTTTTTAATTAAAGTTGTAAAAATTTTTACCACTTCAGTTTAATGTTTTTGAATTACGATTTCAAAGTCATATATATTTTTTTTAATCTTAAAACTTTGAAGTCATAAGTTTTTTTTCAACTTATGACGTTGAAGTCTTAAGTTTTTTTTTACCTTTAAAGTTTTTTCTTTTAGAATTATTTATTTATTTTTATTTCTTTTTGTTTTGCTTTCAATTTTTTTGAAAATTGTAAATAATTATTAAATATAATATAGTTTATATTTTTATGTTTCTCTTCATTTAACAATTACTTTTATTATTAATTTATTAGATGTCATTAATAGTAAATTCCTTTATACATAATAAATAATATTATTTCATAAAGTATAAAGTAATATTAATAACAAAATATTTTAATAAAAAAATATTAAAAAAATATATTAAATAACATTATGTTAATTTTTATTTCATTTACAAAACAAATAAAATTCAATAACATTATTAAAAAATGATCTAAATTTTAAATATACAAAATATATTAAATAAAATAATATTCAAGTAATTAAATAAATAAAATTATTTAAAAAAATTAAAAGCAAAACAAAAGAAAAAATAAATGAAAAATTCTAAAAGAAAAAACTTTAAAGGTAAAAAAAAGAAAAAACTTACAACTTCAAAATCATAAGTTAAAAAAACATATACCATTTTGAAATCGTAAATAAAAAAAATTAAAGTTGAAATTATAAAAAAATTACAACTTCAATTAAAAAAAGTAAAATAATAAGAAATCGTAACAAATGTTACGACTCTTAATTCAGAAGTCATAATATTTATTATAACTTACTTTTTTTTCAATAATAATTTAAAATCGACTCTAATAGAAAATTTGAAAAAAAAAATTACAGCTCTCGGTAAATGTCACCCTTCTAGCTTTCTCATCCCAAATTATTGAAATTTTCACAAAAAAAATCCCAAATTATTGGAATGGTGATAAATGGTACTATACAGACATACAAATAAATACTAAACAAATTATTTGTATAGAAGGTATGATTTATTGAAACGTTCAATTAGTTTTTGTATATCATTTTTTTACATCTAGGATTTGGTTATACGTTTATAGTCTTTTATAAAAATCTCCACCCAATGCAAACCTGCCAGAATCATCAACATTGTGTGTAAACTTCTACCATGAAATTAATTTGTTCGCTAAAATCAGCCCCTGATGGTCTTATTCGTTAACATTATTTTTCTTTTGATGGAAATATTTTTGCATGGCCACAGTCTATCATTAGTAAAGTATTTATAATGATCTATAACACACTCATCACGTTCTCTTAAAAAAAAAAAAATGACACACGTAAAAATTATTATTGGTCCTGACATGGTGTGAAAGGAAGCCATCGTAGTCATAGTTAGTGATGGATTCGCGACTCTTCCCACCTCATAATTTTTTTTCTTTAATTTTTTTGGTTAGAAAAACTTTAGGAGAAAGAACGATACCTCAATCCAAGGGAGAAAAAACCGTGAATGTAAATTTAAGAAGGGTTATTCTTTTCTCTGAGTAATTATGAGAAATACTTTTGCATGGCCACAGTCTATGATTCCAGTCTATACTTTCAGTTTCATTTTCTCTCGTTAATAATTTTTGCGTCAGTGTTACTTTTTTTAGAATGCTAAAAGGAACATAAAATAAATGCAAGTGATTTGAGTCCTAGAATTAGATTAGTCATTTGCATATGTTTATCAGTGTAGATTTTATTTAACAGGAATTAAATTATTAGAATAGACATTTCAAGTCTGTAATAATGTGATTCACATATAATATAATATTAAATCTATATTAATAAGGACAATAACAACTAGCTTTTAGTATATAATAAATATTTCTTTTTATTACTGACATGAGGCGTAAATCAAATAATTTTGGTTAAGAAGTCAATATCAGGCCTTGCCTGCCAAATTATCCGTTACATTATTAATTCAAAAAATTCTGATATACAACAAAACACGAATAAAAGTAACAAAAATATGTATGTTGACCTTTTAGTGGAGGTCCCCCAGAAATGGTCGTGTATAAATGTGTGAAGAAGCGAATTCAAGCGGTTGAATTTAAAGAGAGACGCCATTAATGCCCTCATATATATATATATAACGGATGGGGCGGGTAATTGGTATGATTCCCGTTTTGGAGTTTTGTGGGCACATCCTGTTGAGGATTCCGGATGCCATTTTCAAGGGCCATTGGACAATGATATATATATGGCTATTGCCCTATCACCTTTGTTTCTCCAAGTTTCCTTTCGAAAACGAACCCATTCAACTGTGCACATGGAATGGATCCCAAGACACCGGCCTCTACTTTTTATTAGCTGGGATTGCTAATGCTATACCTTGTTGTCTCTAGTATTTTGTTTTTTCTTGTACAATTTTTCAGATCGAATATTACTATATTCTATAGTTGGAGTACTTATTAGCTTGTTCAGAGGGCCACAACCTACTACTACGTTCCTACAAATTATAATATAATAGATTTTACTAAGAGTTGTGATATTTCAATTCCTACTTATTTTATATATTACATCAATAATTCTTATTTTTTTATATTTTTTTTCTTATCATATCATATCATCTATTATATTTATATTTTTTTTTCTTTTTATACTTTTTTTTCTTTTTTCGTTCTCTTCTACGTGTCAAGTAGGTTTTGGGTGTCAAAAATCTTGTTCCTTTTACTAAAATAGGTGAATTTCTTTTTTTTTTTTCTTTAGTTCGTTGTCATGGAATGTCATGGAGATTAATGGAGAAGGCACACTTTCGTTTCTTATCTGTACTACCAAAAAGTTAGCTCAAAGTGTGAAAATCTTATTGCCAACAAAGTATCCGGAGAAAGCTAGCTATCCGATTCTATGATTCGAGAAACATTTTTTTCTTCTTTTTTATATACATAATTTTTCATAAGTATCTTAACTGCTATTGTAATGGGCAGGCAAGTGTATCGTTTGATACAATTACAAATATTTAAGTATATTCTAATAAAACAGCTTAATTCGTCCATATTTCATATTGCCGTTTTCGTTAGCAAATTATCAAGATATTTCTCTCTCCAATAGCATTCTCGGTATAAGAATATCTTAGTATTAGAAAATGTTCAACGTTTTTATTTTGATATTTTAAAAAGAAATTTGTCTGCTCTTGCAGTTATATATGAACAACAAACCATAACAACTGATCATACTCAAAGTGATTTCTATTGTTTGATCGATGGTCACTGACTATATAAGCAGGTCAAATTCATTTAAAATTGAAACGTAATTGGAATTCTGCAGTACTAGGTCTTTCCAAAGGTGTTCACACAATTAATAAACTCATGAGGATAATTAAATAATAATACTCCTGTAACTTATTTATTTGATTATTTCATAAAATTTCTTGTAGTTTAAGAGGGAGATACCAATAAAAGAGAGAAAAGTGTAGAATAAGATAGCTTATGTTAAAAAAGAGAGCGAAAAAAAGTGTTATAAAAAATACTATAAAAATTTGTTATGATATTTCAGTATCAATAAAGAATAATGCTGTTGCTATGGACTTTTTTGAAAGGTTTATGTACAAAAGGAGGTCAAATTATAGCCTCTCAATTTTATAAAAGTGTTGAAGATACACGCATGAAGAATGTGTAGCTGATATAAACGCAATATTTATCAAAATAAATGAAAGGAAAGAGAATGACAGCTAGTAGCCAAAAGAGACTAAAAGTGCATATATATATACTCCGGTCACAACAGTGAGAACTTCACCAAACTAGATTATGATTTTTATTTATCCTAGTCTTCGCTCTCAACAAGTAATAATTATATATAATTTCTTTTATAATATATACAAGCTAATATATTCAAGTGAGAATTAAGAACATAAGCTCAACACACGCGTATCATTTTGAAAAGTTTACGACAATCGGTTGGTATTTCAATACCGACTAACACTTAAGAATGAAATTTGCTTTCATCACAATGCAAGAGCCTAGTTGAGATCATAATAAAGCATGGTATCATGTAACAAGCAAGGCTGTTAACTGGGTCTATAAAACCCCATATCAGAGGCATAACCGCTTGTATATTCATTAATTATGCAGTAGTGTACTAAATTGTGTTCTGTTAATTTCACTGTATTTTGTGGTCGGTTGCTTTTACTGGTTGTTTATTGTATAAATATCCAAAAACTTTATCTAGCTTATTCTTAATTAGCACAACTTGTGTTCAAGGTTAGCCATCTTTTAATATTCAAAATTTCAAATACATGTTTTGCCTACAAAAATAATTTGGTCGACAAAACCAAATCAAACCGAGTGTAATTAAATATGGCGCTTGGTTGAGGTGTCGAATTGATTGAATTGTTATGATTAGGGTGAAGGTAGTTTTTTCTAGGTATGTTAATATCTTAATCCAGATCCTTAGAGTGTCTTGCTTACAAAGTAGACTAGGACTAACCTTCTATGGTTTCTTTAATAAGGATGATGCTGAGGGCATCCTTTGAATTAATGGAGAGACAAATATAGAAAGTTTTTCTTAACTCTGGTCTAATAGGATACTTGGCATGGATAAAGCCACCTTTAGCCAAACGAAGGACTTATTTCATTCTTTGTTCCATTAAAAAGTGTTTTCCTTTTGAAGCAAATGAAAGAGAGAGATCGAATTTCTAGTTAGCTGACATTGAGATGAATCAAGCCTGTCTCTTCAGTTGTTGTACCTCTTTAATGGTTCGAATATTTCTCATCTCAAGTATGGATTTGCACTTTCTAGTTTTACCCCTATTACTCTTTCCAATAACATATATAAAACCTAAATATTTGCCATTCAAAAAGTGCAACTGTTAGGATTTAGGCTAATATTGTGCAACCTTGATTGCTAAAAGAACTTGACGAGGTCATAAATATGATCTTCTTGAGTGCTTTTGATGTTCATTTCATTGATGTAAACTTCAAACATCTTTCCAATCTACTACTTAAGCGATTTGCTCATCATGTGTGGCATGTTGCTTCAACATTGTTTAGACAGAAAGACATCACTTGGTAACAATAATTTGCCTTTCCTTGTCATTGGATTTTTTTTTTTCTCTTGGTCTAATATAATGTGTTTTCATTTGATTGTACACTAAGTAAGCACCCATAAAGGATAGTGATGAATCTTTAACGACAAGCTCTTCAAAAGCCTATAGACATATAAACCCTATCTTCTGACATCTCTAATGATAAGCTTAAGCATATATAGGTCAACAACTTCTCGGTAGTTCAGGGTTTATTCTTGACATGTCAGCAAACGTCTATGCAAACATTGGCAAGGTTGTACTTTGGTTGGAATTTACTCCCAAATTATTGATTAACCTCTGCTTTAGTTCATCTTAGGTGTCGATACACCTTAGTAGAATTGTCTAAAACAATTTTAGGGTTGGTTCTCAAGTGTTAGAAAAAAAAGGCTCTACACATTGTTAGGTCTCTTGCACCCATGAGCATGAGCAAAGATTTGAAGATGTCCAAGTGCTCCAGACTCCAAAGGGACATTTATGTCATTGTATTAATCTAGGACTTGCTCTAGATTTTTTTGGCACTTCAAACATCAAAATACGGTCTAACAAGGGTTGGTTAGTTTCCAAAACTACTTCTACATACGTCATATAAGATGGGTTGAAAATTGGGTTCCTTTTTCGTTGTGATTAGGGGATAGAACTAACATTATACTAGGTGGACGATGGTGGTGCCTTCTATAAGGAAAGCATGCACCCAATAACTTTGAGTGGTAAATTATTTTTAATTATTATTAAATTTGTTGCAGTAGTTTTCGGTTTAAAAATTTATGAATTGCAACATTCTTTTTATTCCTGCATTAATTTATATGATGTTACAATAGCTTAATGTTTATGATGTTCAAGTAAGATTTTTTTAAAAAATAATAATAAATAAATTATCATAGACCGATAAAAAAAACGTATTTTCTGCATAAAAAAATTTAAAAATAATATAACACTTTATATGTTACGTCATTAATCAACAGAGTTAGATTAATGATAAGTATGAAAATCAATCAAACAAATGTTGGAAACAAAAAATAAATTATATAATGACATAAAAAGATATTATTATTATTATTATTATTATTATTATTATATATATATATTTAACTCTATCCATTTTTATTTTTATGTATATTATGTCCATTCTCTTGCAAGATGATCCGTGTCATCCTTAAGTTTAACAAAAGGATACATAATTCCCTAATTTTCTTGACATTTGGAGGTTGTTATTTATTCACATGTATTTAATAATTTGTTTTTTAAGATCAATTTAAGCCTACGGCATATTAAAATAGCTTCTAAGAAAAAATATCCTAGTTTTCAAATCGAATGGATTCATGTGTTAAGTATGCTATTCTATTTGAATTAATGATTATAAAATTATTTTTTAATTTTCATTTAATTTTAAAAATTGTAAATAAAATTATAAATATTTTTTGTTTATTTAATTTAATAATAAAATAAAATAAAAACATATCTTTTCAGTTATTAAAATAATATATCAATTCAAATTTGAGAAAATACGACATATATATAAGTACACTTTACCCTATCATTATTAAAATAATGATAAGTTTATTGATTATTATAATAACTATCTTAAAAAAACATAATTATGATTTCTAATTACAGTATAAAAATAGAACATTTAAACTCTATTTTTTATTAAAAAAAAGAAAAAGAAAGAGAGAACCGAAAGCAACCCAATTAATTTAGTGCTGAAAGTGAAAATGTTTTCTTTTTCTCTCTTTGGTCCTGATCAGTGATCAGCTAGAAAGATGCGTGCTTTATATGGCCGGAGATTTATAGCAAATAATGAAAGATTTACGGCCATGTACAAATATCTACGGCTGAATTGATTAATTCTTGAACTCAAAGGCAAAAATGAATCACATGTTTAATATTTTAGTCAAAGATGATCAATAAACTTAGTGTGGGTCCTTTAGGGTGCATCAATTGATATATACACCGACACACCATCGTGTTCATGCCTAACCAGACCCCAAACTCACCTTTCCTTGTGGAGTAATGACAAACCTCTACCTCATTTTGGAATGAATTGTGGTGAAAAAGAGTGATAGAGAAAAGGAAGAAAATGTAAAAAAAATAAAAAATAGAAAAAGATAGATTTGATAACTGATGTGATGAAAAAAAGAAGACATAAAGAAGGAGAAAAGAACAAAAAAATGAGATAGAAAAGAAAATTGAAATATATGTTGAGTATTTTCTTTGAGACCCACGCTGATGCTGAACCCAGTATTAAAGAAGTATGGACCATAATTACCACTAGTGAATGATATAGTACGTTTCAATCATGCCCTTCCAAAGAAGTAATTAACAAAAGAATTCATCTAAAATAATTACTGTGAGTTTATAAATGATGCATGGTTAACTAATTAAAGAAGCATATCATCATCATGTACTTACTGGCGGGAGATATAAGATGAGTTGATATGATTAATAAAAAAAATTATGAATTTAATTTTTTTTGTTAAAAAAAATTAATAATTAATATTTTCTTACAAAAAAATATTACATACTTATCGACATGAGGAAAAGTTATAAAATATCTTATGGTATGCAAGTGATTGAGTGAAACTAATTCTTTTAATATATAATAAAAGAAAAGGATGGGGGATTATTCTTAATTATTTTACCCCCAAGGGTTTTAAGCCTCCCCGATCATGTTTCACCTGAAATAAAAGAAAATTCCTGTTTTATTTTTGCTTTTAATTTTTTTTTTTTCGTTTATTTTGACCTCATCCAGTATTCTTGAATGGTTTTCAAATTTTCCTTCTTTCTTTTCCCTTCCGGTTTCATATCTTTCTGTGGTTCCAAATGATTCGTAAGTGTCTTTAGCCATGTTTGTTAACTTCATCATTATGTTCGGAGTAGAGATTAATTAGATATGTAACATTATAATTGTAAGAAAAATATCATATAAAAGTATTATCAAAGTTTGAAACGAATTTAATTATTATATAAATTCATTGAAATATAAAACACTTTATAATTTGCAGGAGCGAAGAATATGTAAAATTTTATATCAACAGGAAGATAATATGTGATGAAAATATAAAACTTAGATAAATTAAGTATAATGATTTTTTAATCTTAATTTAATCATCCAAACCAAATTAATTCAATAGTTTAGTTCAAACTACGTACCTCATAAATATCTGTAGGGATCAATGATGATCATATACCTAAAAATTTAGATTACAGTTTATCATATTGTTTTCTAAACCAACTAATTCAAGATGTGTTGAGATATGCACTAGAATCATGTTGAATGGAGAAATTATACTTTTCAAAATAATTATGTTGTAGCTTTCATCTGAAAGTTCATTATCATTGAATTTAACTTGTTCTCAAACACACATTAAATCAAACAAAAATAGAGTCATGATCAATTTGATTAAGCATAAATCAAAAATTATCTTTTAAAGAAGCTAACTTAATTGAGAGAGTTTATATAAATTTATACATAAGTTAATTTTAACTTACAAAAAGATTATTATTTTTTATTTTTTTTTTATTTTTTTCTATAATTAATTAGGAAGAAGATTATCCAAACAGATTAATTGTATATATAGCGGATCCAGTAAGAATCGATCATCTTGACTTTTAAGGGGCAAAAACCACTAAAATATTTAAGGAGTAATGTAACTAAACTAAAATATTTATATATAGTATATATAAAAACAATATATTATATAACTTTATGAAACATAAACTCGTGCATATAAGATCTATGAAGATTCAATTCCTCATTATTTTGGACATCTTGTCAAACAAGCATGAAAGCATTACATCCATTCCCGTCAACTTCTTTTCTTTCAACCCATATATCACTTTGCAGTGGAGACAAATAAAGTTTGCAATTGATTAACGTTTGAAATTAGGTAGGTCTAGAAATATATACTAGATGCCCTTTTAACACGATGACATAAAAAACCCCATTTTGGACCACTTATTTGGGAATACAATTCTTAAAGGTTGTTTATTTCATCTACAATCTCTATTTCATAAAACTTATTTGCACACACCATTCTAACGTTGAATTAGATGTACATTAATTTTTTTCATGATAAGATTGATGTAGAGTATCTATCAATTTTGTTGATGATTAATTTCTATTAAAAATATGACTAATTAATCACTTTTAATGAAATCATCCTTTTCAATTACGTTTTCTTCATCCAGAAAGTTTGAATCCAAAATCTTATTTAAGAAAATAAAATTTAAGATAACTGAGACCAACGACTTATTAATAGACATACATTAGTTTAATCAAACATATAATTAACCCATTAATTATTATAGATTATCGATAAATTTAAATCATAATTTTCTTACTAACTACTTTGTATCCTACATAGTAAACAAGTTATATTAATAAGATTAAATTACTCATTTAGTCCCTATAGTTTCATGGTTCTTACCTTTTTAATCTTTATAGTTTGAAAGTGATCTTTGTAGTCCCTATAATTTACATTTTAATTCTATTTTAGTCATCTAGTTTAAGAGTATTCTTTTTAGTACCTATAGTTTACATTTTAATTCTCTTTTAGTCCTTGTAATTTGAAAATTATAAAAACAAGTAAGAATCATGAAACTATAGAGACTAAAAAGATCACTTTCAAAATTAGAGGGACTAAAAGAGAATTAAAATGTAAACTACAAGGATTAAAAACATCATTTTTAAACTATAAAGACTAAAAAAATAAAAATCATGAAACTATAGGGACCAAATGAGTAATTTAACCTATTAATAATTAATTTTCTTACCACAAACATTTAGATTATAAAAAAGTTATACATAATTAATTCAAATTAAATAAATTTAAATAAAAAATTCAGAATTTAAATGATTAAGTCGCTTATAAAAATAATTTTAAAATAAAAAGTAGAATTTTAACATGTGTCAATCAATAAAGAAAAGTTAATCAAATGATTAAGTTGCTCTAAAAAATTTATGCTTTAATTTAATTTTAAAAAAATATAAAGATTCAGCCTTAATGGCCTTTACTTGTTTAATCTAGTACTCTTGGATGTACTAATTAATTAGGGATGTACAAAAGATTTATTACTGATATATTTTTATGATATTTTATCAAATATTTTATAACAATGTTACAATATTATTATTTTTTTTAATTTTTCTTCTTTTTTTTTAAAATCAAACAACTCAAAAGTTCACCTTATTTCCTATGTATCTCTATATATAGAGAGAGAGATTCATCTTATTCCGTGCACTCTATATTGTGAGGTTTTGAGTTCCATGCTATTTTATTGAAAAATAATAATATTGTGAGGTATCCTCTACCAGAAATCATATCGAGATTTTACTTATGCAATTTATCAGAAAATCTAACTAAACACTCACTTTTAGTATGTAAAGTATTTTTCTCAATCATATTTTTTATTTTCATCCATCAAACTCAACCTAGATACTTTATTGAAGAAATTCAAACTCAACTCTACTTATACTAAAGTAACGCAGGTGTTTCACAAACAACAGAGATCTCAAGAATGAAAATTATACTCTAAAGGAAATAAAAATATAGTTATAATTATTAATTAGAAATTGAAGGAATAATGAAAAATGAGAATAATACACACACACACATATATATATATATATATATATATATATATATATATATATATATATATATATATATATATATACACTCGAAAAATAAAGAATATATTATTACAATATACTCATTTTATTTATTAATCAACCATACTCTAAACTTTTTTCAAAAAAATACCCATCTTACTTTAAAAGTGGGAGAAATTTGTTTAAACGGATAATTAATTAATATGTATCTTTGATGGTAAAACTTTTGTCCTGAAACAGTGAGGGTGTAAGAGTACGAACTGTAATAAAATTTGTGAAAAATACTTTTAATTTTTGTTAAGGCTGCACGAATTCGCAATTCAATGTAAAAATAATTTGAACCATATGAGTCTGCAGAATCTGCAGTCTGCACAAATATATTCGGCCATATAGATCAGTCCGTGTTGAATTTGTTATCTGATCTATTGATGAACATTTTAAACTCTGGACAGATCAATTTGAAATTCTTTTCTTTGGTAATCAGCCAGTTTCATCATAGCCATGATTAACTTCCTTTTTTTCTCGTTTTCTTGTCTTTTTTATTTTCTCCATGATATATTTTATAGTATGATTTCCCCCCTCTTAATATAAACAACTTCAGAACGAACATCTGAATATCATAAAGACCTGGGAGAAAAAGGGCATCCAAAAAGTTCACGAGATCCTGATATATATCATATATTATATATACTAGCTACATATTCAACCATCCAATGAGACCCTGCAGATTCAGTGATTATGATTGATTTTTCCTAATCAAAGATTCCCCCCCCCCAACATATATATAGAGGCATCTCTTACTCAATGACAGAACTAATAATTCTTTAATATTGTACAAAGAAATAAAAGAAAAACTCTATCACTACTGCTCCAACTTCAAGACCTAAAATTAACGATTAATCTTCACATGCCTGCTCGTACGAACACACAGAACGCTATATATTATAACAACTTTTCAAAAGTACTAGGTGTAAAAGAACATCATGATGAAGAATTAGTTGCACGTTTTGGAATTGGATGAACGACGCTAGCCAGAGATTGGTTACCTTTGCCACCAGCTTGTCAAATACAAAAGGTCACTGCATTTTACAGTTTTGAGATGTAAGTACAATAGTTAGTCACGCCCCCACTCTCTCCACTGCACCACACCACACCAACTTGCTCAACTTTGACAATGACAATGAAATGTGTGTGTGTCCCAGTTTTGATGACCCAATCCTTGCTATTCTCGTACACTGATGTTACTTATATGCATCATGGTCTGAATAGCGATAGCAATTACAATTGTGACAGTAACGTGAAGATATTTTGACATTTTAACTCACCATAATGCAATTAAAATCATAATTGTGATTACATCAGTTACATTATTTTTAATTACTCATAATAAAAAGATTTTTTGATTCACCACAACCTAACCATCACAATTTAAAACCATGATATGCATTAATCAAACACACAATATTTCTTCATCCTTTTGTGCGGTTGAGGAAAAATAATGCATCCCACTTGTGTCTAGCTACAGATGATGACTTTTCCGTCTCCCATTGGCATCATTATACCACTTATCTTTAACTTCTGATTGACTCGAAAGTGACACTGCCTACATTATTTGGAGACAAATGATGCAATTGGATGCTCATTTCATGTCTATCTATCCCAATTTCAAATTAGGGTTTTCTTTTCTTTCTTTTATTTCGTTGGTTGGTTTTTTTTCTCTAGTCAGATAGCTTTTCGTTGTTTTCTCCCCATTAATCAATGTTTTTTCCCTCTACTTTTGGGATCTGGTTTAGAGTTGACAAGGTACAAATATATAATATTCTAATGCCCAATTCGTAGGATAAGATCTTTCTTTTTAGCAATTTGTATTTGCATAATCAAGTGGATCGAGCGTAATCTTTGATTTTTTCTAACTTAAAACTAATTAAGTAACGTCAACAAGGTTGATGATTCATCGTCACAAGCAAAGAATCAGCAAGAATGGAAACCTATATTAAACTTAAATGAAAGGTTTGCTGCTTTATTGTGATTAATTAAATAGATAATTAAATTCAATTATCTATTCTGGTTGTTTTGAGTGCCCCGCAGGTTGCATTGTGGGCACATGATACCCATTATTAAGATGTTCACTCGTGGGTGTGCTTATCGTTATCTATAAAAATTATTGCGTCGATGACTTTATAATATATATACCTTTCGAAAAAAAAAAACTATTACGTACATGATCCGGGATTATTATAGTTTTGAGCAATTTTTAAGTATAACATAATTCAGTTTTATCGAGTCTTATTTGTAATGATTTTTCCTTAAAAATTGCATGTAGGTAATTAATTAGTATTAAGTTTTATTTATTTTACTTTTGATAGAAAAATTTAACAATTTTTTGATTTAATAAATATAATATTTTTATAAATTTAAATATATTTTTAGTTTAAAAATTATTCTATATAAGTAAAAGGTTTGACAAGTTTTTTAGCGGGTAAAATACGCCAAAAATTAGCTATAATGCCAAACATTGCTAGGTTAGTCTCATATTTTTTCCACTTTTCTCTAGATCTTTTCACCCTTTAACTAAAATAAAGATAATACCAAAAGAGCATCATAGTTTTATAAATAAAAAATATATTTAATTCATTTTTCAACATGCAAATTAATAAATAAAAATAAAAACCAAATAAAAATTATATTCTCCTTATATATTTTTTATTTAGTATTTGAAGTGGCATTTTTTAAAATTTTAGTTTAAGCTAGCTTCTTAAATTTTTTTATTTTTATCCTTGAAATATTCATTAATTTTTATAACCTTTTTTACATAAGATAAATTTTTATTATTCTTTGTTGTTTTTGTTCTTCCTCCTAATTAACAATATATAGAGTTATATGTTTTCTATTATTTTTTATATTCTTATTAATTATTTTTTAACCATTACACTATTTCTAATGTTAATTTTAATATTTTAACATTATACTTCAAAATATCGATAATGATAGCTTATAGGTTTATTTTATTATATTTTCCCATTATTTTTTGAACATTTTTCATATTAAACTATTTATTTAATCCATTACACTATCCACATTATTTGTTCTATTATTTTAACATTACACTTCAAGATATTTTACCATGATTCTAATTAATATAATGAAAGTTAATATCAATTTAAGTACATATTGTTTCTATTTTATATTAAATTTGATTAAAAATGTTTTAAGATATAAAATAATTAAGTTTAATTAAAAATATTTTATGTTAATTGAAACTAAAAATGTAATTAAAATAATTGATCAATAAAAAAATACATGAATTTAAAACTAATTTAAAAAACTAAATTATAAATAACTCCAAAATGTATTTTTATGGAAAAATAAAAATATCATATAAATATATGTGTGTGTTCATTTTTATTTTTTTAATATTTATCGTTTAGTTTAATAGATAATTATATCAAATATTTATAATTAATAATCTAGAATATTAGTTTGTAGCTACCAACTTTTACCCATCACTTTTAGTTAATTTTTTAATTTTTAGCTACTTTTATCAAACATAAAAAAGCATGTAAATCTATTTTAATTACTTATACGAAAAACAAAACAAAATTTACTTTAATTACTAATAATTTGGTCAAATATTAGAGCCAATCTGTATCATCCTTGGGTTTTCAATTTTTCGACGGCTCTCATATTACGACACTTCATGCGATGACACTTCACTCAACATCCTTGTAAGTCAGAACCCTCCACCAGTCATAATCCTTTGTAGATAGTCCTTTTCGAGATCTCAAAAATGAGTTATGCCTGCTTTCAGGATCAATGAATTGTCCCCACAAACATAAGATTTTTCAGCATGTTTTATCTTCACTCACATATTTTTCAAGAAACTTCCTAGAAAGTCATCTATCTCATAATTAATTGTTTCAAGTCAAGCATACTTAACTATAGAATTTTTAAGTGATAGGCTACCAAAAAGTATATGTATCTTATTGGTGTAAGTAATATCAATTAATTCTTTTAAGTCATCATCAGTTGTACAATTCCATACCTGCACAGCCTTTGGATCTTTCTCATTCTAGTGTGATTCGATCGGGGTGTTACATGTTCATCAGCTTTCGACCGATTTATTCTCGAACCACACTGTACTGAGAGAGAGGTTTGCTCTAATATCATTTGTAACATCCATGATTTTCAACTTCTCGAAGGCTCTTACAATATGACACTTCACTCAACATCCACCCTCTGTAGGTAACCTTTTCTGATACCTCAAAAATCAACTATGCTTGTTTTCAGGATTAATGACTGTCCTCACAAACTAATATAATACTTTTCAGTATGCTTTGTCCTCACTCAACACTTTTCGGGAAAGTTTTCAAAAAGTCACTCATTCCATAACTACTCTAAGTCAAACATATTTAACTATAAAGTTCTTAAGTGATAGGCTATCAAAAAGTAGATGTTTTTTGTTGATATAGATAGAACTAATTAATTCTTTTAAGTCATTTTCAACTATACAATCTCATACTTGCACAATATTTGAATCTCTCTCATTTTGATGTGATTTGATCAAGTAATTACGCACTTCACGCTTGTACATGAATGACACTTAACATCAACATCAGATCATATTAGCTTAGGTCATTTTTTCTTCTTTTTGAATACAATTTAATGGTTAACACATTCTTATGAGAAAAATTGAGACAACATTATAGAGAGAAAAATAAAAGAGCAACCATCTAATTTTAATGATATAATTCTTAAGGTTAAATTCCTAATCTTTTATTCGTCATTTTGGTCTTTATATTTTTTTCAGCAATTTTGGTATCATTTTAAAAAAATTGTAATTTTCATCTAATCCTCAATTTATATATATATATATATATATATTCACTTAAGGTACTATAAAAATAATTTAATTAATTAAAATTTAGAAAATAAAATAAATAAACATATGTAAAATTGAGAGATATCAATTTTTTAAAATATAATGACCAAAATAAAAAAAAAAAACAAATACAAAAATCGTAGATCGAGAATTAGAATAGAAATTAAAATTTAGTTTGTGTTTAAATTATTTAAATTACTAAAATTTTATTAAAATAACACTCATATTAATATAAAGTGAAATAAAATTATCAGTATTAACACAAATTTATAATAAGATTATACATAAATAAATCATCTTGATGTCAAATTAATCATCACCAAGTATATGAAACCGTTGTTTCACTTTAATTAAAAGTTTTGAGTTCAAATGTTAAACATGTAATTGCATTAAACGCGGACAAGTGTTAAGGTGTTAGGCTTAACCTTTTAAAATTAACTTTACAAAAGTCTTTAAGAAAATTTCTATATCTCACTAATTAAAAATTATAACATTTTTCCCAAATATCTCCCCAATACTATGCTCGTGACCCGGTCACGAAAACACACGAAAGTCAATTTACTACCAAACCATTATAACGTTCCCTTTCGGAGCTTGCCATGACCCCATCGCTTTTATTCAAAAGCAAACCAGATAGCTAGAATTAGTACAGAAATATATAAGTTTTTTGTTGATCAATTATTTATGTACTAGCAGGTAAAGCTAAATCTAGAAGCTAGATATATGGGTTTATTATATGTATGCATGCACGATCATCGCTCGTCCGCAGAGTCCAAACTTCTGTCTTCTTACTCAAATCCTCTATTAAATTAACCAAAAGATCTCCCAAGTATATATGTTTTGTGTGGTTATTCGGATGCAAATCATGTACATATATTGTCGATGGTCCTCTTCTGCAATAGCTTTCATTTACTATATTTTTAATGGATCCAAAAAGATATCAAGGACATAAATAGTATTTTATACGTAAAATAATTTACAGAATCCTTAACTGATTCTTTCAAAACCAGGGAAAGAAAAAAAAAAACTACCAACTGTTGAGAACCACCAATAATTTCGTATGTATCGTACAAGTAATATGCTTTCCTATTGAGAAAAAATGAATAGTATGAAGGCCTTTTTCTAATTTTTCTACTTTTACTTATTTTAGAGTTATATTATTTATAATTTTAAATACATTTTTCATTCTTGTAATTTAGTATTTTTTTATTTTGGTCTGTGAAAAAAAAATTCTTATAAAATATATTTTTTTATTTTTAAAACACTTTAGATAGTATTTTTTTTTTTTTAGTATTTAAAACGCTATTTAAAACACTTTAAGAAGAAAAAGTAAAACAAATATATTTTATAAAGACTAAAACAAAACAAAAAATTATAGGAATGAAAATGAAAAAACATTAAATTATAGGAATAAAAAATATATTTAAGTCTTATTCATATAATATTTTTGCTTATTATTCTTCATTAGTTTAATTAGTGTTTTTCCTTTTTTTATTTTTGTCCTCAATTAATATATATTTTGAAAGAGAGGAAGTATAATTTTTCTTAATCTTATGTTTTTATTCTCCTCATGGTCGGCCCTGTGCATAGTCCAAGGGGTGCGACCACCCAGGACTCATAGCTAAAAAGAAAATGAAGGGGATTTTAAGAAATAAAGTTGCATAATATATATATATATATATATATATATATATATATATATATATATATATATATATATGTATATATATATATCGTGTATAACTCTTTTTAAAAAAATGTGACTTCATATATAAATATTTGTATGCATATAATTTTTTGAAAGATATAAATTGAATGAAAATTATATGCATCTTAATTACTCGTTGAGATTTGTTAAAACTATACCATTTGTTAAATGTAATCAAATATATAATTTTTAATGAATTCAAGTGTTTATTTTTTATACAAAATATATTTACATTTTTAAATACTTGTATATAAGTTAAATTAATAGATTTGTGTTTTCTTAAACAGAATTTCGCATGCAATCTCATAAAAGAAGGTCAAATTCACCAACAAAATGAACTCAAGCAATCAACAAAAATCAAAGAATTAGGTAACAAAAGAATGAATTTGACAATAGCAGAAATTGGTATTTGAAAAAAAACTAATCGAGTTTGGTCAATATGTGCCGATTGAAAGGAGTGCAAATGAGAGTAACAGAGGAGATTTGTATTAAGATTTTGCACATGGTATGCAAACGTATGTGGACACTCTTTGAAGTGGTTGGATATGTGCTATCTCAAAAGTGGGGCATCTTTTATCAAGGACATGCTGGCCAGAGACTCTGCTTAATTAGAATTTGTTAATTGTTTATCATTCTGTTTCCCTTTAGTTCTTAATTATGTGCTTGGATTAGACCACACGCAGAATACGTATTCCATTTGGGAATCGTAAGTTATCTATATGGTGAATAGTGTTAGGGTCGCGTTTGAAGAGAGAAGGGAGGAAGTACTCTAAGCTATTACTCAAGGGGTTTCTATATCCTTTATTCATCCGTGAGCCTGTCTTTTATACAAGGTTCTATATGAGTTAGGGCCTGTAACTACCCGTGTAACAGAATAACGGCCCTGTTAACTAACTAACTACAATCCAACTAACTGGTACATGTGCATGGCTTCTGCATGATGCTTACACGTAGTCTTCGAGGTGTTTAGGACGTGAGATCTCCCTTCGTGGTCGAGCTATTGGGTCTGTACTAACAATATCCTCCCCTGGAAAACTCACCTTGCCCTCAAGGTGATGAGCATCGCGAATATGGTCCCATCTTTCCCAGGTGGAGTCTTCTGGTGGTAGGCCGACCCACTGAACGAGTACCCAACGAGTGGGTGGTGAAGTGGTGGTATCAATGCGGGTGTTGAGGATGGTTAATGGTTCAAGGGCGGGTTGGTTGTGAAGAGTTTCTGGTGGAAGAGAGGAGGTGGGTAAGTCGAGGGACCCATGATGAGGCCGGAGGAGCGAAGAATGAAACACGGGGTGTATTTTAGACCCCGGGGGAAGTTGCAGACGGTATGCGACTTTCCCAATGCATTCTAAAACCCGAAATGGTCCGAAGTAACGCTTAGATAGTTTGTGGTGCTTGTTAGTCCGCACGGAGTTCTGACGATAAGGACGAAGCTTGACATAGACAAGCTGTCCTTCGTGGTATTGGACATCGCGACGCTTGCGGTCTGCAAATTCCTTCATGGCGAGCTGGGCTTTGATGAGCTTGTGTTTGAGCAGTGTATGAATCTCCTCTCGCGTGCGTAGCACATCCTCGACGGCTTCATTAGAGGAAGAACCCAGGAGGTAGCGAGGGATAGATGGAGGGGGCTTTCCGTAGACGGCTTCGTAGGGAGTGATGCCGGTACCGGAGTGGGGTGAGGAGTTGTAGGACCATTCTGCCATGGCCAGGAATTTGTACCAATTCGAGGGTTGCTGATGAACAAATGAACGGAGGTACTGTTCGATGGTACGATTCATAGCTTCGGTTTGTCCGTCCGATTGGGGATGGTATGCTGTAGTCATGCGGAGTGTCGTGCCGGAGAGGCGAAAGAGCTCACGCCAGAAGGAGCTAAGGAAAATTGGATCGCGATCAGAGATGATGCTTCGTGGGAATCCATGGAGTTTGCAAACCGTATCAACGAATAAAGTGGCTACCTTAAAGGCGGAAAACTGTGTTGGTAAGGCGCCGAGATGGACACCCTTGGAGAACCGATCAACGACGACGAGGACGACCGTGAAACCATGTGAGCTCGGGAGGTGCGTGATGAAATCGATAGATAAATCTTCCCAGATGTTACTAGGGATAGGGATTGGTTGCAGAAGTCCTGCTGGTTTGCGAGTAAGGTGCTTGACTTGTTGGCATATACTGCACTTGCGAATGAATGCCTTGACGTCGTTCGACATAGAACTCCAATGGAAGTTCGAACGCAGGCGATGCAACGTCTTTTTTACGCCAAAGTGACCCCCAATGGGTGTTGCATGGTACTCGTGGAGTAGTGATGGTATGAATGGGTTCTGGGGGTTTATCCAGATAGCGCCTTTGAAAAATATAAGGTCATTGGAGAGTGTAAAGTCACGGTGTTGATTGGGATGGGAGTGTATAGCCTCGAGTTGTTGATGAAACTCCGGACTCGTGAGTAATGAAGCTTTGAGTTGTACCAAGAAGTCTTCGTGAGGAATCGAGAGGACGAGACACTGGCCCTGAGGAAGGTTCTCAATGCGTGATAGAGAGTCGGCAACGACATTGGATGAACCGGCCTTGTACTGAATGTCGTAATCAAACCCTAATAGCTTAGCTAGATAGAACTGTTGTTCAGGCGTTTGAACCACTTGAGACATCAGCTCCCGGAGACTGCGATGATCGGTGAATATTGTGAACCTGTGTCCTAAAAGGTATTGGCGCCACCTTCGGACTGCCGCTGTGATGGCATGTAGCTCTCGGACGTATGCTGAGGCGTGCTGAAGACGAGGGCAAAAGGGCTTACTAAAATAAGCAATGGGGTGGTTATGTTGCTGGAGAACTGCTCCCATGGCGATACCTGATGCGTCTGTTTCGAGGGCAAAAGGGTGTGTGAAATCTGGTAAGGCAAGCACTGGGGTGGTTACCATGGCTTCCTTTAAAGCTTCGAAGGCAACTTGAGACTCAGATGTCCAGTTGAAGGCATCACGGCAAAGAAGTTTGGTTAATGGCACCGCCAAGGTTGCATATCCTTTAACGAATTTCCTGTAGAACCCTGTGAGACCAAGGAACGCGCGAAGGTCCTTCGGAGTGAGAGGAATAGGCCAATCTGTAATAGCCTGAATTTTGGAGGGGTCCGGTTGTACCCCGCTACCGGAAACCACGTGACCCAGGTAGTCAAGCTTGCGCTGTCCGATCAAACACTTCGAACGTTTGAGGTAATATTTGGCCTGTGAGAGAGCATGGAAGATACATTCTAAATGTTGAAGGTGGTCAGGAAGAGACTTACTGTAGATTAGTATGTCATCAAAGAAGACTGCTGCAAATTTTCGTAGGAAGGGACTGAGCAAGGCGTTCATGGCCGCTTGGAACGTCGACGGAGCATTGCACAGCCCAAAGGGCATCACGCGATACTCATAGTGTCCGTGATGGGTCCGGAACGCGGTTTTGGGCACATCTGCGTCTGCCATCAAGATTTGATGGAAGCCTTGCCTCAAATCAAGCTTTGAAAACCATGAAGCATGGCCAAGCTCATCAAGAAGCTCGTCGATGGTGGGGATCGGGAAACGGTCGCGTATAGTGATGGAGTTGAGGGCGCGGTAGTCGACACACATACGCCACGTGCCGTCCTTCTTTTTCACTAAGAGGACGGGTGAAGAGAATGGACTCCGGCTCGGCTGAATGAATCCCGATTCGAGCAGAGCTGACACTTGCTTTTCTATTTCATTTTTCTGAAAATGAGGGTATTTATAGGGCCTGACATTAACAGGATGGGCAGATGGGATGAGGTTTATATAATGGTCATGTTGACGAGGGGGTGGAAGTGATGAAGGTTGCTGGAAAATGGTGTGGAATCTGAGCAAGAGCTCGTTAATGGCGGATATAGGGTGGGGCGGGTCAGGGGCGGTGTCGGGTATGTGGGTGGGTAGGAGTGATAAGTGGAAGAGGCCCGAGAGTGAGTGAGTGTGAAGGAGACGCTTAACTTGATGGGCTGAGGCTGTGTCTGTGCATGTAGTAACGTCAGCACGGAGGATAATGGGCTGGCCCAAGTGGGTGAATTGCATAGTGAAGGAGGTGTAGTCGGTAATAATTGGGCCCAAGGTTCTTAGCCATTCAACACCCAAAACGACGTCGGCGCCACTTATCGGAAGGACACGTAGTGTCACCGTGAATGAGTGTTGTTGAAGGAGGAGGGTGGTGGCAGGGCACGACTGCTTGCACTCGAGTACCGAGCCGTTTCCGACCATCACTTGAAGGGAAGTAGTATCTTCCATAGGTAGGCCCAGAAATTTCGCGAGTCGCGGCTGAACGAAATTATGTGTACTGCCACTATCTACTAAGATGGTGACGCGAGTGTGATTGATCACGCCGTAGAGTCGGAACGTATCGGTGGCCGGAACACCAGCCATAGCGTGAAGACTAATGTGTGGAAGGAGAGGAGTGGGGTCGAAGGGGGGTAAAGTAGCTTGGGTGGATGGAGCTGGGTCCTCCATTGAAGGGTTGTCCATAGAGCTTGCTTCGTCAGAATCGGCAATGAATAGAAGTACACGACCCTTACAACGATGCGATGAGGACCATTTTTCCTCGCAATTGTAACACAGGCCCTTCTCACGCCTGTAGGCCATTTCTTCTGGGGTTCGTTGTACGAATGGTGGTTTGGTTCGAGGTGGTTGGTGTTGTGTGGTGAGGGAGGGAGAAGGTGTTTGTGGCGGGGGAAGAGAGGTTCGTGAATGTTTCCGACGATCATTCAACTTGTCTTCTTGTAGACGTGCTAGTGCCATGGCGTGGGGAAGAGATACAGGTTGAAATGCTTGAACTTCGCGTCTAATCTCTGTGTTTAAACCAGATACAAAACAGCTTAATAACATGGGAGGGGAAAGACCAACAATACGGTTGGCTAGCCTTTCAAACTCCGTCAAGTATTCGGTGACTGAAGCTCGCTGTGTCAGCTTGAATAACGCACCGCGAGGGTCATCGTAAAATGATGGTGCAAAGCGTGTCTCAATAGCCTGAAGTAACGCCGGCCATGAGGTAATAAAACCGTTTTGATGCATCCACTGGAACCAGCTAAGTGCTGCGCCGTCGAGGTAGAACGAGGCAACTGTAATACGTTCTTCCTCTGGAGTGCCTTGATACTCGAAAAATTGCGAGATTTTAAAGATCCATCCAAGCGGATCATGGCCGTCGAAACGCGGCACGTCGAGCTTGACGGGGGGTCGTTGGTGTGAGCGGAGAGACGGGGAAGAAGATGGAGCCATGGAGGAGAAACGCTCGAATATAGCGTCAACTTTAGTAGCTAATTCAGAGTGTTTGGTGGTAAGGGTGGAGATAGCTTCTTCGAGTCTATCAGTAGTGGTACGGCGGGTTCCGTGTTCCGCCATGGTCAACGGCAGGTCGGACCAAATTGTTAGGGTCGCGTTTGAAGAGAGAAGGGAGGAAGTACTCTAAGCTATTACTCAAGGGGTTTCTATATCCTTTATTCATCCGTGAGCCTGTCTTTTATACAAGGTTCTATATGAGTTAGGGCCTGTAACTACCCGTGTAACAGAATAACGGCCCTGTTAACTAACTAACTACAATCCAACTAACTGGTACATGTGCATGGCTTCTGCATGATGCTTACACGTAGTCTTCGAGGTGTTTAGGACGTGAGATCTCCCTTCGTGGTCGAGCTATTGGGTCTGTACTAACAAATAGTCACGTTAATAAATCTTTTGTCCCTTTAGACATTAATTACAATATAACACCGCATTTAATTATTGGATGCAACTTTTCATTTGCTACGAATTAAATTTTTTAAAGTCTTTTCTTAACAAAATGAGTTGATCCTATTCATGCATAGGTAAGTAAGTCATGAGTGTAGAACACAATAAGCAGAGATTGGAGCTGAATACTTAGAATATTTCTTTCTTTTTAAAAGAACTGAGTACTTTTTTCTGGTTTCCCAACGTAATTTTCGCTCGTTCTTCCTCAATTAAACTACTTCTTTGACTATTTTACATTTTCACTTCTCTTTCTACGCCGTTCTCCCACTCCCACTCACAGATGGGAATGTTGCACATTTTCCTTTTCTTTCATATTAAGAAAAAGTCATTGAGATCGTCACTGAGTGTTTTTATCGTCCAGATACATGAACCGGAGATATTAATTAACTTTTAAGCACCGGGAGACATCTTTTGACTAAAATTTCCTTCTATTTCATGTCCTTAATTAATTGCTAAAGAATTATATATACCTTTTCTTTTATGATATAATTATATATACCTTGATAAATATGGCAAGAACTTAATTATATGCATTTAAAGGGCAATTTGCGTTTGATTCACGACATCCTAAAACAATAAAGTATATGTTATATTCTTCCAGAAAATATATACAGTAAGAAATATTATCATTATAAGCCTAAATGAGTCATTTACTATCAGTTAAAATAAATGAATTTGGTATGGATTAGAATATAAGTCGTGCATGTTAGGGTTTTTTCATCAATATGGAGTAATTTACTTTTAAAATTTCTAAATTAGTTTAGTTTTTTTATAAAAAAAATTGTGGAAAAAAGTACAACTTAATTATCCCGTTCTTAAGAAAATTATGTTAGTTTAATTTTAAAAAAATCCCGTGGCAGTGTTGTTAACAGTTTTGAATTGCTCTCTTTTATATTTATCGTCAAAAAGCTTTACAGAGCTCCAAAAAATTCAAACAGTTTTCTAGTTCTTTCTTAACTGAATCTTCTAGAAATTTTTAATGCAGTTGACCAGTCTATGTAATTAATTCTAATGAGTTCATGGATAATATGTCACGAATTAGAAGCGGGTATCCTGCAGGCGTGTCCAATCATTATTTTGTAATAGAAGTCAATGTTAATACTTTTTTGTTGCTGTAAGTCAATGTTATATTACTAATCAAAGGGGGAAAAAAGGCAATTTGATGCTTATTTTGCAATTGAAACGATGATCATCGTGAAAAAAAAATGTGATTAGTGTCGCGACAATAATAATGTATGTTGACAATAATAACTATGTACACACAAAAGAAGCTTTGAATATATACTACATTCGTATAATTAAGAAGATTATTCACGAGTATTTTTCCCAAAAACATTGGAACTATCAAAATCCACCACGTAATTAATTCCTTAGTGACTTAGTTACTCTTTAAACACATGGGGGCCATAAGGAATTAAGGATAAGAATGGCATAATACAAAATATTTTAATCATATTTGTAATAATGCTTTCCCAGTCCCACACCATTGAGTCTAGACACCAAGAACTTTTTTTTTCTAATTCAAAAGTTTAGATGAGTCAGAACTATAATATATCAAAACAAAGATAAATCTCAAGATTCAATAAATTTACATGGATACTTACTGATTAGCCAAGGTCCTTACCAACTTATCAACCTTTGTTGATACTGTTATTCGTCATTATTATTACAATTGCAAGACATGCAAACACAAATATTGTGATTTAGAGAATTTCCCATAAATGTAAGTATTCTTTGTATAATACTGTATAGCTGTAGTTACTAGTTAGAACTTGACATCAACAGTTGCCATATAATATAATATATCACGTTGCTAACCAATGGTTATTATGAGTTCTGTCATAATTTGACAGAATAAAAAAAAAAAAAAAAAAAGATGTGACAGTGCTGCTGGTGCCACCTGTTGATCGATGTTTACATAGAACAGATTTGCGTGTCGTATAATTTCAATGGGGCGCGAGGTATTCTGAAGAAGCAGTTTGAGTTATGCATCGCTTACAGTTACATCAAAACCAAACATCCATATCAACAGCTTTTTTGTTGCAGAAAAGCATATCTATCTAAAATTGATGGTAGACACAACACAAACCAGAGTACAAACTACAAAGCGAGCACTCATCCTAGTGCCATGTCACAATCCAAAATGAGTTCAGCTCAATGCATAATGTCTCGTATGTGCTTTAGGTATAATTATGTTGTATAATTCTTATTTTGGCACAATTTCATATTTAATTTTAAATTTGGAGTGAGATTTACGAAGTTGTGAATCACACTTATGACTTCATTGAGTCAGTGAAAAAATTTAAGAGGTCATAATTATAATATACGATTTATTGTAAAAAAAAAAGCATAATAAATTACTGAAGTTGTGTATAACATGCATATATTAGTTTAAAATTTGCAGTAAATTAAAAAATTAGTTTAAAATTTAAATATATTTTGTCTCTACAAATATGATATCTTTAATTTAAATTATAATGTTAAAGATTAAAAATACATTATTTTTGTAATTTTAAAAATTAAAATTATGCTACTTTTATACAAACATTTCCTTGCTTAAATTATTGGCTGACGGTACGAATAACCTCACTGGTCACTGCAACATACATACAAAATAAATTCAATGCTAACCAGTTCAAATTCAAGGAACAGGTTACAACCCTCGAAAGTTAGAACTTAGAAATCATTGTGGTACTTACTGGGAAAAAAAGTCATTAATGTGGCTAAATTACAGCATGTATATGCTTGAATGTTGTCACATGTATCATGTATATACGTTATATACCAATGACGTATAGTTCACTTGACTGAAAAAGATGTGAGTTATAGGAAATCTTTAATATATATTTTTTATTTTTACGGATAATATATATATATATATATATGTATGTATATATATATGTATGTATACACGTTGTATATTGTACAATAATAGCCTGTCAGTCTGGTTGAATGTTGATTGTTGTGAACTTGAACTAAAGAAACACTTACTCTTAACACTATTTTTAAAAAATTTAAAGTGGATTTATTGGAAAAATGTGGATCCTGAACTCAAATCCAAACAAGCTATAAGTCACGTTGCACATCAAAGGCAAATAATATTGTCTGTTGTTGTTGGGATCGATATATTTCGTGTTTAGTTTATCGTTTACTTTTCATTGGATCCACATATATCTAACTCGAAGCAACACTTAATATTTGTTGCTTCTGCATTATCTTGATATTTTGACGTGCAAAAGGTGGTTGAATTGAAGACACGTCAACTACAAGACGTCGAAGTAAACACGCGGTGAGAGAGGTATGCATCATCCCCCCACCCCACCTCAGATTATTCGTTTCAACTTACTTTCAGGTTTATTTATTTCTGACCAAATTTAAGAGTGGAAAGGTAAATGAAAACGAAAGCATAGCTTAGTTAATAGTTAGTGGCTTCAAAGTACTGACTTTTTGGGCTGGGGAGGTGCCAGACTACCGTTTGATTCATGAAACCTACCTGAAGGCTGAAGCTTGTCATTGTCATGATTGATGTTGCGCATACGGAAGAGAAAGCAATGAGACTTAGTGGGTATTAGTGTAGTTTGCGTGAAAGCTATACCAAGCTAACTCAAGCTTGCATCTCAGAAGAATGTTCCTATGCATTCACGCTATACGACGAATTTATGTTCTATTATGTAAGGATACGAATTCTAAAGGTTTGGAGCAAAGTCACCTTCATAATTTGCTCTAAACTCAGATACCATTTTAATTATCACTTTCACCCAAATTAGCTATAGGATTTAACCAAAGTATGATCCCAATGTATTTTTTTCTTTTACAAAGCATACATATCTTTTTTTTAAAAAAAACAATCTTATTCGAATCAAATACAACCATTAATCATGCATATTAAATATGACAAGGGTATCACAAATAAAGAAATAAAAAAAAAAAAAACTCATTAGCATTTGATTTATTCATTCCTACATAACAAATTCCAAGTCTTTAATGGAACTTCTCAAAGATTTGGACGAGATTTGGAAAAATATGCTTGGGTCACATTAGATAATGGGGTTTTGAACATACTCTTAGAAATTTGCATCATCCTTTGCTCAAATCATTTTGGAATAAGTTACTGCCTTTGAAGGTCAACACTTCTCTTGAAAAGTCGTGTTGGAAAGGAGACCAACTAAAGAGATCGAATTTAACTAAAAAATGCTGTAATTGACCCAATAAATGAATTTTGTATTATCTCTGGTCCAATTCTAAAAAGCAAGGACAGTTTTTCTTCTGATGTGAAAAATCTTTGAAGATGTGAAATATTATTTGTAATGTTTGGATTATATACCACATTTCAAAAGTTTAGAAAAGAGCATTACTTTCAATTTGTGGACTCCCTATCTTTGATTCTAAATCATGAGCAGTGTAGAATTTAATTATGCACACAAGTTTATGGTCCATGATTAATTGGCTTCTTTTAAGTCAAAACATTCAATTCTACTATTCTAGTAATACTTTAGACTTAGTATAAAGTTTAGATTATGGTAGCGGATTCTATCAATTAAACCAAAATTCTGATTTTTCAAAATCGAATGTTTGAAGGGTTATACTGCAATGACATTTTACTTCTCTCTCTTTTTGGTCAATTAAACTTAAAAATTATAAAAGGGAGTTTAACCTTTGATACAGTGGTGGAGTGGAGTTAGGTTTTGATTTATGACCTATATATGATCTACCAAAATCTCTTTACTACGAGTGAACTTGTACAAGTCTACATTGTCCTCCCATTGCTCGCATCCTGCTATCCCATGTCCAGTTAAATTCCAACTAAACTTCAACGTAGGCAACAGTCAAAACACAACTTCAACTTTATTAATAGTATTGTTAGAAACGTAGAGAGTGAAATGAAATAGAAACGAAAAATGAAAGTCGTTCTGAGAAATAAATAGTACATAATACTAACATTTTCTTTTTGTTTTTATATACATGACTTTAGTTGAGCCCAACTGGATTGAGCAAGTTTTGTGTAAAGTTATGGACATGGTTCAAATCAAACCAATGATTTGTTGAGACAATTGCTATATCCACTCTCTCTCTTTGCTTAGACACTCCCCTTTTTAATTTGTTTTCCAAAAATATCCTCTTTCAAAAGATACACTCCCCTATTAATATTAAACCAGTAGGATATAGCACAAGGAGTACCCCATCCAGTTTCAGAATAATACAAACATCAAAATCAATAGGAACTACTTCAGGAACTACCTGGTTTATCCACCTCTGTTTTTCTTTTTTTATAAGCCAAACGAATTAATCAAAGATACGTAACAGTTATGAAATATCCAAGGCCTGACCCCTACATAAAATATAGCAGCAAAAAACATGTTTAACTCCCTCTAGTTATATGGTTCTCAAACCCTGCGCCATTGTCCCCTGCTCTCCTATTATCGAGCCATGCATCTTCCCTACCCATATAAAGTCAAGTGCTGTTATTTCTTCAATGAAATGAGGCAGTACGAGGGGCAACGATACCACTCATAGAATCAGAAGGACGCCTTCTTCCACCTAGCTGAATCATAAAAAGTTGCTGTGAAATCTACCTTTTTAGCTTTAACCCTAGACCAGACCTTGGATTTTGACAGATTTCAAAATGTGTTGCATATTATCTTTATTGCCTGCATCTTGGTTTATTCCGAAACTGTTAACGTGGGAGTGTATTTTTTTAAAAGGAAACATTTTTGGAAAACAAATTAAAAAGAGGAGTGTCTAAGGGAAAAAAGAGAGTAGATATGGCAACTTGTTTTGTTGGATATCTGAAATTGACTCATCTAAAGTTTGGACAGAACATATTTTTCTAAAGTAGGCTCTTATCCTCTTTTTTGGAGCCTGTCTATTTTTATTATACTTTGTAAGTTGTAACTGTGTGAGAATGCTTTCGTGAGAGAACATTCAGTATATTTTTCTGAAAAGCAAAGGTAATATCATTAATAAAGAGCATTTAGGATATTAATTAGGAAGTGTGTAAATGGCACATAAATTAAAGAGGTGGCAACATTATTGTAACATTGATGCGACCATGTAAAATAAGAATTCATATCAAGAGAAAGAGAATTTTAAATTAAAACAGTAATGGCAAGAACTTAAAGATATTTTATGTATTCCATTAGTTGTTTTCCATAGTCACAACAATATGAACAGCAAAAGAGTAATTAGGAAAAGAACTTTAACAAAAATAAGGAAAGGAAGTTCACTCAATCAATATAGTACAATCACACGGTACAACTGCATCTAATCACCAAAAGACCCTTCCAACAAAGGCTACTCACTTATCATCATGCCCCAATCTTAATGCAATCATTACTTTGATAAGTTTAAACTCTTGTATTTACTAATACAGCAAATAAGAATAAAGAATACTTTGTGAAAAAATTGGGAAAAAAACGATTAATTCTTTAGAGTTACTCAAATAATAAAACCTATGTAATTATGAGTAGAAAAAAACAATAAAAATAAAAACATTATATTATAGTTGAATAGTAAATTAAAAAAATAAATGCACGACTTTAAGTGGTAATGTGACTAATAACTTCTAATATTTATCATTAAATTTTATCCAAATGTTTGTGTATGGGTTTGGGTCAGTAACTTCTAATTGGAAGAAAATAGTAAAACTTAAAAGAGAATAAACATGTTTTATAATTACAGTACAGTTCCCGTCAATGAAAGGGTGGAAAATATCAAAAAAGGAATCATTCATGCTTACTGTACATATGACAAGGGATTAAACATCAAACCCTCTCCCATGTCATTTACAAAAGAAAATTTAAATGTAAAATAAAGCAGAAAATGTTATGCGAGGTAATTGTATATTTGAGGATTGCTCTTGTCCCTCTCTAGATACTCCCTGTCAATGAGGCTTTCAATCCTTTTTTTCAAATCAGCTGGTTTTATTGGGAATTTCAGCTGGACAAAAAATAATAAATACCTAAAGTGAGTATTATATCCCCGAAAATCAGACAAAAGTAGCATCAGAAGTGTGTCGTTTTTATTTAATCACAACAGAAGGGATCATGATGCATTTTACATCGTTGTCAGTTACAAAGTGGCTTCCTCTAAAACTAAGCCATCAGAGTAGCAGGAACACATTATTTTGAAATCGAAATATTAGGAGTTGACACATACAATTTGAATTAAGAAACGAAAGATAAGAACTGAGTTCACCTGTTGGAAGAGTTCAGTAATAAGAAGGGTGTGACTAAGCACTTTTCTAGTCTTCATTATCCTCACAATAGCAGCATCAATCTGAACCATGACAATAATGAAAATTTTAGTTACAGATGATAACCAGTTTTAAGAAGATTTGGTTACATAAACATTTGATCTTGGATACCACTACACCAGGACATCCTGGACCTAAGATAAGTATAACAGGTTTTTTGTGTTTGGCATTACATTGTTAGATGTCCAAGCATAAGTCATTGAGATATATATATATATATATATATATATATATATATATATATAAAGACAAGGTGGAAACACTGCAATTTCAAAATTAGTTATCATTTTAACCAAAAAAAAAATGAATATAACTATTATTCTGATATTCTCATATTTTGTAAAATAAAATTAATGAAAATATATTTGGTAATTAAAACTTCCTCCAGTCCTATTTATAAGACCCAATTATCTAATTCATCGAGAAAAGTGATTAATTTAGTCGATAGCAATAAATGTTTTAAATTTTTTTTTCAAAATTACCATTTTCATTAATACTCCTCTCTCTTTTCTAATTGTTTGTCATTACAACCTCTTTTAATTAGGGATATTTTAGTCTTAAAAAATTAATGCAAGGCCATTATGGATTAGGTCTTGTAAAAAGGAGTAAGCACCACGTGTAATTTTGGTCTTATAAATAGGACTGGAGAGAGTATATATAATATCTAATGCCTATCCATCTTAGATTCTCATGAATTTGAAAGGGTACCAAATGTCAGAGAAGATCGTGCTGCACCTAACAAACACCTTGATTCTATGAGCATTTTCTAAGGTTGTGTCGGATAGGGGTGAGGTTTTTTTTTTTGGGTGAATTCGGATACGGGTGAGTGAAATTGATTAAATGAATTCTAACGAAATAAAGCGAAATGGAAAAAGGACCACTTCCATCTCATTCCCCCAAATAAATAGAAACAGAAGAAAAAGAGGTATTGGAGGGAAATCATGGAATAAAATGGAATGCATTCCATTTCTATCAAGTTCCATTCCACTCCATTTCATCCCCTTTTACTAATCCAAACATTACCTAAACCAAAGCATCAGCTCCAAAAAAGTGGGGAACATTTGAAGGGAAAGAACATTAACCTGATATTGACGGTCATGGAAAACTCTTTCGGTGGTGCTTGTGTTCTCCTCAACTGTCTCCTTCAATTGAATTGCATTCACCTGCACTTCATAACTTAAAAATTAGTATGAAAAAAACCTGATTAAAGACAAATTTATGCCAAGCTTTTAACTTTGAGGTTGAATTAAAACGCAAAGTTCAGATTCCTCCAATATGAGACCAAGTGTTCAAAAGCAATGAGAAACACCTTTATACGGTAAAGAGGAGCTGTAAACCCATCATTAAAAACAAATAAGTCATCGTCCTCCACATCTCTTCCTTTGGGCATCTGTTGCATGGTCATTAAAGGGGAAAACAATGAGAAATATACGGAGACCATAGTTATAAATAAAAATTGTATGTTGGAAATTCTTCAAATGATTACAAACACACCTTTTGTAGGACACGAACTTTACCACAAGCTAGTGATTGCAGAGTCCTTCTGAGTTCCTTGTCCTCAATACCAGTAGCATCTTTGATATCTTGAAGACTTAGCTTCTCAGCATCATTGAATAACATTAGAACAACAGTCTGGAGGACAGCCAGGCGTGCAGAATTAATATAAAAAAAAATGGAAATTTGTGCAATAAAAGATGCTAAGATAAACTGCAAAAATAAATGGAGATTTTAACATTTTAAATAATGGTTTTTGAAACCTGAAATAGGGACACAGCCAACTCCTTTCTTCCTTTGGGAAACTCTGCCTTCAAGACACAATGACCTAGTGAATTTTGCCACATCAGACGTCTTCCACTGTATTTGCTTAGATAGAACTCTTTGAAAATATCCTGAATGCCCGATAGAGGAAAGAAAGGACCATGTCAAGGGAATCACTCAAAATACCAAGACCACAGTTAAAAGAGAAATCAGTCACTAGCACGTGCAGAACCTGGTAAACATTCAATTCATGAGGAAGTCTAACATCCATGGGCGGATATGTTGGCCAGTGCCTGCACTCATCCAACTCCAGTTAGATTCTCCAAAAATCTATCTTTCTATCCACACACACATATACATATATATGATGAGAAGACACAAACCTATCTTTCTATCAACACACACACACACACACACATATATATATATGATGAGAAGACACAAAGCTTACCCTGTAGTTAAAACATGAACACTCATTTCAATCCCTGATGCAAGTTTTGACCTCGCCTGTGATGACTGTTTGAATGAATCATTTATTTCTTTTGATAATTCAATGTCCTGATTTACAAAAATTTGAGATGTAGTTGTCAGAAGCTGTGATGTTAATAAGAACTATAATAATTCATGAAGTTTGTCAGAGCATCATCATTCAAAAGATCATCACACAAAATAATGAAACCAAGCATATGATCTATATAAATGTACTTTTCATCAACAAACGTACTTGAATCTATGTTTATGCAGAATGTTTAAAATTTACATGTATGATATAAATACTTACTCCATATCAACCAAACAAACAAAAATGCCACCATGATCTTGCTGCACATTACTGCTAGGGAACATATTCTATACACACAGAAGTATACACCATAAAAGGGTAACAAATGAACTAATATCATAACATCTTCCCATGCAAATTTTATTACATTTAATTAAATGACTTGAGTATTTGTCTATATGACCATTTCCCACTAGATATTTAAATCAAAGGGTGTTTGGTTATTCATTGGAAAGTTGTTGCACACATGCAAAGAAAAAATCATGAAAGGAAAAACTTTATGTAGATTTATAAGTCCATTAGGTTCTATTCCAACAAAAAAACAAACACACATCAGATACTGAGTTTGATTTCAATTCCTCTAGAATATTTAAACTTTGAGAAATTAAAATAATCTTCTCTATATCAAAATGAAGGAATGCACACCTACATTTAAAGCCTACGGAAATCCTCCGTTAAGGCATTAACAATTAAAAACAATTACAAAAATAATCCCAATTCAGTAACTTTCTTTAAAGAATTTGACCAATATCATACGACTCTAGTACTGTTTTCTGTTAAAGAAAAAAGATCAATTGGGTTATTTGTAGTGATTTCTTTTTAAATTGTATAGGGATGCTTTTGAAGGTATTGAAAAATAGGGGAAATATGTGGGAAATTTCAGGCAAATGCTGGGTTGGTGGGATAAACTGTCCTAATGTTGAAAAAAATATTGGACCTTTCAAAATAGGCAACAACAACAGAAGCTCTGATCTAACCCTTTGAGAAAGGGGTTGAAAAGGGTTTCTCAATGGATTTGAATTCCCTGTAAATTGGCAAGCCGAAGAAAAGTGAAAGTGATAGGTAGGAGAAAGAAAAGCCCAGTTGATGATTTCCATCAATCAGTCATTGCCACCCAAGCACGGATGTGACAAAAATTATAAGAAAACATCTATTGAACAGAAGTCCACAATTTGAATCAAATCTCTGAAATTAAAAATTGACTCCAAGAAGAAACATGTATACCTTAAACATTCCTTCCAGTTTGTTTGTGAACTGGCTGCCACACTCAGTCTTCAACTGTATTAATGAAAGAAAACTATTAACATTACTAATAATATTGCAAAGAAACCATCTATTGATTTCAGATGTTAAAATAGGGGAAGAGAAGCCTTGACCTTGGAGATCATAGATTTCTCAGCGTCAATAGAAGCACTCTTTCCTAAAAGCAGTCTTTTAGCAAGATCTTTCTTATAGAATGCTTCAAATACATCCTTGCCCTAACAACAAAAAATCAATAATGCCAATATCAGCATAGAGAGAAAGACCAATAGGAGTGCCTGATTATGGCAGAAGCCTGAATAAAAAATTCAGAAACAATTAATTATTAGCTACTCCAATAAAACATTGAGCATACCTGAATGAACCTGAATAACACCAGGACTTTATCAAGTGTAGCCTCCAGTTCCTCTTCAGAAGTACCCTTATTACCTGCACGAAGCTTCTCATCCAAAAACTTGGCAATCAACTCTGCAGGTCGGTTCTGTCATATGAAAATAGCATAACAGTGAGTTGATTGCAAGTCACATCATACACCAAACATCCCAATTTGAGTGTAAATGATTACTTGACATAAAAAGTTTAACTAGCTAATGACAAAATGGTACATGTTAGCTATATTTCCTTTCCTACTACTAACTACCATAAAAAAAGTTTTGATGTTAATTGTTCAGTTCCTAGATTAACATTATGTTAGTGGTGATATACTATGGAACAAGGATAGACTAGCACACAAATGTCAACCCAAAACATATCAGTTCAAGCTTTCTATCTTGAGGAATTTCCGCATGTTAGTATGCAAACTACATAACACAAAAGCTATAAATCATAATGGAAAAATACATAATACCTGACGAAGATTGATAAGATACTCAAATGCATCTTTAATTGAATTGCTGAAAGCTTCATTCTTGAAAAAGCTTTCTTCCCATATTGTGTCAAGAGAAGCCTTAAATTCAAGAAGGGATGAGACCATATCTTTATCTTTCTCCTCATCCATAACAATGCCCTGCCCAGTTCTCCTGATGTATGAACTAAGGGCCTGCTTCAGTGATTCAAGAGCATTGACCCTTGAAAAGAGCGAGTGCATTCTCTGAAGGTCTTCAATACGATTCCCATCCATAAGCACAGTAAAACCCTGTAAAAGAAGACAAAAGTAAAGAAAAGGGGAAAAAATTGCAAAGGAAACTTTACCAAACAAAAATCCAAAAATTGTTTTCAGAACCTTATCAAGAATGGCAGGTATATGACGTTCAAGAAGTTGCTTTTCCGCAGTTGCTATCAATGGTTTCCTAGTACTTGCATCCAAGTACAACAAACATCTTTCATGTTCCTCTTGCAATCTTGTCTATAAAAATGAGTATCCAAAAATATACCCACAGTAAATACAATGTGGAACAAGGATGGGATTGAAATTAAAAAGAAAGATAACTTGTATGGTCAAATAAAAATATTTAAAGTGAAAAGTCTTGGCATGATCCATTTGTTAAAAAATACAAAAGCAGCATATGGGAATGTCAATGATTAAAGCTAAAACTATAATACACAAAAGTAAGGGAAAAGAAGCACCTCAACATGCTTCAAGTAATCTGGAGCATCTGATTGCTGCATGTATTTCATACCTTCAGCAGCATAAAATTCGGATGTGCACTCAAGGAATGGCTTCTCAAAGGTTTCTGCATAAATTCCCAGAGCAGTAAACATCTTCAAAAGATGATTTAGAAGAGTTCTATCCACTGATTCACCTGATCTGAAAAATCAGACAAAATTGAAAATGTAAGACTTAGAGTAAGTTGAAGAATTATATGGCCTAATTCATATACAGATGGAATAGCTAGTCAACTCCCTGCAGTAAGATTGAAAATTACTGGCTAAGTCACATAATTATTGTGGAAGATGAGAAACAAAATTTTTCTTAATATGCTGGATTGTCTTTTCTACCCAGCAGAATGGCCTATTTATATTCAAGAGTATTACAAAGATAATTAATGCTAAAACAATTTACAAAAGAGCAATTCAGATCTACTACCACTTCCTAAAATGCATTGAACCTAGCTATACCAAGTATCTAGGCCACAATGAAAAACAAACATTAAAGAAGCTCTAATATCCTAAAATACTCCCATTTCCAACAATTATCACAATAGGAATCTCTATATGGTGTTTATTATATATCACTATTCTGAAATTATTACTTTAATTATACACTGATGGACCCATTTTTTGGCAAGATATAGATTCTCAGGTCACAAGGCAGCACCTTTAACATTGTACCAAGTCTCTCCATCTTGCCCAACATATTCAATAAAAAAAGTGGATATATGATTGACTACAACAGTAGGCAATTGGTAGAAGATGGTTTTGCAGGTAGTTCAAGGATTATTTCTTTCAAAAACAATAAGATCAGCAAAAATAATTATGAAAAAGCCCATCTCTAACAAGAACTCCATTCCAAACCCATTCAGAAATCTCAATTCTAGTTCCCTCATGTCAGAGTGATGGTTCCTGATTTTACAGAATAAAAAGCAGAGTGGCAACTTAAGGTCTCCCCAAACAAATGGTCACTCTGCTTGGAATATTAAGAAAATTGGATGGCCAATAAGGTAATTGCTACAAGGAAGGGAATGGGAAGTAAAAAGCGTAAACACACATGGGTGAGGAGGACAGAATAAAAAATAAAGGGAATATCCACATTGTTAAGTTTTCTGCATAACCCAAGAGCTGGACTGACAAGGAATAGTGAGAGGTCCCGCAGGTGGAAAATAATTAGGGAAAAACAAAAAAAAAATATGAGGGAAAGATATGTAGTGCATAGAAGGCATGAAGTGAGGGCAAAAAGGGAATGGGCTTGGGCTAGAGGTTCAGTATATCTGCATTTTGCAAAATTCTAGATTTATCTTTTATTCTGCACTTATGTTCTTGTAAAGAACTAGTCTTCGTTGGTTTTATCAGTAACAACTGGTTCCCATCACATGAATTCTAGAATGCATATACAGAACACATGAAGAACAACCTGCACATACACTGTACTGGTCATTTTCATAACTGAGATTGCAAAATATAAATTACCTTTCACTTCCGATCATACGAAGAAGACCAGTAACAGTTTTATGTTCTACTTCTGGAGATAGAGAAAGATATTTGCAGAAAAGTTGCAAACCCATGTCCCATAATGACTGTACATTTGTTGTTTGTTTCACATACGTCCTATCCAGAAACAAGGCTATACCACGAATCATCAACATTTGGTCACAAAGATCCTGCCAACATCTCTCAACTAGCGATAGAAAAACAATCAAATCTGGGCTTTGGCCAACTAAAGACTGCAGTGCTGCAGATATATGTGCTTCACACTCCTTTTCAATTCGTTGATAAAGATTTCCCCCCATTTTGTAAAGGCAAAGATCATTCACAGCCTATGGAAAAGAATTGAGTTCCCATAAAACTCTAATGAGCTAATGTGTGGCGAATATTCAAAGGGCTAAATTAAACCCATTACCTGATAAAATAAAAAGATTTTCCATGATTACCTGATAAAGATTCTCCAAGTCACAAGAAACAGGTTGCTTCAAGAATATAGCACCAATAGCTGACTTCAATTTTGCCCATGTATCCTCCTCAAAATTTGGGGGCAATGTTGGTATACCTTCACAAGAAAAAACAGAAGTATAAAAAAATGTAGTAGTCATCCAATCCAATTCATTAAAAAGAGGGTGATTCATTGGACAAGATTCCCACCAAGTGAGGTCTAGGGAAGATGGACACATGCAGCCTAACTACCTCAAGAGGGGACGCTGTTTCCAAGATTAGAAACCATGGCCTCCAACTCACAAGACAGCAACCTTATCTATGTGCCAAGCCTCACCCCCAATCATCCCATTCATAAGATAAATATTTAATATTTGCTATATATGACTGTATCAATGAATTAAGAAAAAAATGAAACTAAGAATAAAGTTCAAAGAAGGAAATGAAAACGAGCTCTCTAGAGTTCAAATTTCACTTTCCAAAGACTAATACGACTGAAAACGAAAGAAGAGCGCTGTGCAGCTGTCGAAGTATAAACATCGGAGAAGAGCACCAAGTAACAGAGAAAGAAACTAAAATGCAGCTTACAATTGAACTAACAAAGTAATAAACACAAATCGATGAATTCAAATATTGAATCCGGCATCTGAAGAGAGCAAGAATTGAAAAAACAGAAGAGTAATCGATTGATCAATAGTGAAGTACCTTTGTGGAACTTAATGAGAAGCTTCTTGGGGGGATGGGGAGGAGTGGCTTTTTTGCGAGACAGAATGGCGGCGACGAGAGCGGGCGCATTGGGGTCATCGGAAGCGGCGGCGGGGGATTTCAAAACGGCGTCGTCGTTCTTGGAGTCGATAGATTTCGCCTTCTTCATAGGCGGTGACAGTTTCGTATTAGACATCAACAACAACAACGCATTGAGTGAGTGAAGCTAAACAGAAGAAGAGTTTGAGAGAGAGAGAGAGAGTTGAGACGATGATGAAAAGAAGATTACAAAATCAGACTCACACACATATATTTATTTTTAAATCTATTTTTATATATTTATTTTCGCTTTTTTCTTTTATTTTGCTTTAAATTAAAATATAAAAGGTTGAATGAAAAATAAATCATTTCAGAATTTTTTTTTATAAATGAATAAACAATAAATCATTCCAGAATCTTTTTTCTTCATCTTCTTAATTTTTAAAATAATTATTTTAAAATAATTTAAATTTATAAATAAATAACAATATAAATTATTTTACAATACCAATATATTTAGACATCAAATTCTTAATTTAATATATAAAAATATTAGAAAAAAAATAATATATACTTTGACAATCAATAAGAAAGTAAGAAATTATATCATATATAATAACTTTTTATAATAATTATGCTAAAAGTTATACTTATATTATTTTTAATTAATTGATAATATAAAAAGTTTTATAATATCCGTACATAAAAATTAATCTTAAAAATATCAAAATAAATAAATAAAAAGTAAATACTAATAATTCCAAGAAACGTGAGATAATGAAATATCTTAAAATAAATAAATAAATTTAAGGTGATGTTGGATTTAACAAATAGAGATACCGTTAGGAACGACAAAATATATCAAAATTTTACCGATATTCACAAATAGATAAAATAATAATCCTACAAGTATATCGGGGACAAATAAAAACACAACTACTCATAAAAAAATTAATATATAGAATTTAAACATAAATACGTATATAAAATATAGTAGGAGTGTTGGGTTAAGTGGTCTCGGAATAATTAAAAAGGAGTTGAATTAATTATTATTGAACTTTTACCAATTAAAAAACTTATCATTCTTAATGTTACTAGATTCAGTTAGATTTTTACTACTAAGTTAAGAAAGTAAAGAACAGAAATAAAAACTTAATCAAAAGTAAAAGGGATAATTAAAGTGCAATAGTTAAAGTATACAGTGGAAATTAAATAGTGTAGGGAAGAAGAAGACAAACACAAAAATTTTATATTAGTTCGACAATAACCCGTGTCTGCATTCAGTCCCTAAACAACATGTGGTTCTTGAGATTTTTTTCAACCTTGAAAAATCCTTTACAAGCCAAAGATCCACAAGGGATGTATCCTCCCTTATTCTCTTTGAAAAACTCAAGTGGATGTACCCTCCCTTATTCTCTTTGAAAAACTCAAGTGGATGTACCCTCCACTTAAACTGATCCACAAGAGATGTACCATCTCTCATTCTCAGTATAACAATTTTCAAGTAGATGTACTCTTTACTTGTACCACAAAAAAGATGTACCCTCCAATGTGTTGAAACAAAGAATTCTCAGGCGGTTAATCCTTTGAATCTTTGTAAAGGGGAAACAAAAGATATCTCAGGCGGTTAATCCTTTAAAATCTTTTGCTTACGGAAGAATCAAAAGAATTCTCAGGCGGGATCCTTTGAATTCTCTTGGAAAGGGAGAAGGGAAACACAAAAGAATTCAGATGATTAGTCCTTCGTTCTTTTGGAAAAGGGAGAAGAGAGACACAAAAAGAATTCAGGCGATTAGTCATTGTTGAATTCTTTTTGGCAAAGAGAGAAGAGAATGAAAAAATATAACACACTTTTGTTTTCAGCAGAATTTTCACTTGCAAAAGAACAAGGTTTGGAAAACAGAAAACTTAGAAAGTTTTTTGGCAAAGGAAGAAGAAGAAAGATGAGTAGAAGAGAATTCTTAAAGACTTGTAAAGGTTGTAAAGGTTTAAAGGTTTCTCAAAAGATGTTCAAGAAGATCTTATGAATGCAAGTCAGGGTCTTGCTTTTATACACTCTTCATGTCTGGTCAAGAAAACCATTGAAAAATTTATAACCTTGAGAAAATCATGTCAAGAGTTACATCTCTTTGATCTTTTATTCAAAACTTGTCATTGATAATCGATTATCATAATTATGTAATCGATTACACAATGCATTTTATGAAAAGATGTGACTCTTCACAATGGAATTTGAATTTTAACGTTCAGATACACTGGTAATCAATTACCAATATATTGTAATCGATTACATCATTTAAAAATCATTTGGAACGTTGCAAATTCAGTTAAAAACTTTTTGAAAATAAATTTTATCATTGGTAATCGATTACAGGAGACTGGTAATCGATTACCAGAGAGTAAATACTCTGGTAACTTAGAAAAATTTGAAAAAACTTTTACAAAGTTGTGCTATGTTTGGTTTTTGAAAAATCTTTTTCAATACTTCTCTTGTGAAGTCTTGACTTGTTGCTTCTTGATTTCTTCTCTTGAATCTTGATTCTTCTTTATGTCTTTTCTTGAATCTTGAAATCATCTTCTCTTGAATCTTTAATCTTCTTGATTTCTTTTAATGAATCTTGAAATTAATCTTGATCTTGGACTCGTTGACTTAATCTTCAAATCATTCTTTTGGCCTTTTTGTCATCATCAAAACTACTTGATTCATACTTGATTCATCATCATGAAGTTTGCTCCGACAAGAAGCCTATCAAAATATATGTGTTCAAATATATATATTTTTTATCTCACACCTACAATTCTCACCCAACAAATTCTTCATTCTAATATACTTGTTTTGTTTTTAACTAGCTATAAAATTATTCATATAAAGTACCATCACATGTATTCTAATATATAATTATAAGTTAATTAATTTTGATGTATTTTTTCCAGGTCTCAAAGAATATCATCATGTAAAAAGGTTTATATTGATTATGTTAATGATTAAAACATTATATTTAAAAACGAATTGTTAGATAATTGTGTTTATAATATTGTTTTTTATGACTTATATTTGAATGCTTTAGGTTATATTTGAAAGTTAAGTAAAAAAAAGGTTATATTTAAATGTTTTATTGTTATATTTGAATGGTTTAAGAGTGAGTTTTTTTATTTAGTTGTAGTTATTTTTTTAATTAATATGTTTTTAAAATTACTATTCATACAAGTATGAAGACGAGTCGAGTTCTGAGTATTTTTTTCAAGCGCGTGTAATTATAAAATGAAATGAATCCCAGGCATGTTCATTATTATTATTTGAATTGTTTAAAATAAGATGAAATGTAAAAGAAAAAAAAATAATGTTATAAACTATACTTTATTTCATTTGATTAAATAACTTTTTTTCTGTGGCCTAAGTCGGATTGCATCGGGTGAAGCAAAATTGTTACTTCATATATAAAAGAAAATAATATTAAAATAATTATATGATCAATAATTTTATTCCATTGAACCGTAAATATAGACAATACTTTATTTTATTTTATTTTATTAAATAAGTCTTTTTTTTCTTTGTTTGGTTCCCATGGATGTGTTTCAATTCATTGAGTTAAACTAATTTTATTTACTATGAAAAAAATCAAACACAATTTTTTTTTATCAAATAAATCATGTTTCACGTGTAAAACAGTCGACCTTACACCATTACATAATTTTTTTTTCTTTATAAGCCTAACTTAGAAAGCATGAAGTGAGACAAAATTGTTACTTATTTTATAAAAGAAAATATTCAAATAAGGATGTGATAATAGTATTCCATTGTACTGCCACTTTCAAAATTTAGTATTTTTGTAAAATTATTTATGTGGAAATATTATTTAATAATTTTATTTTAATAATAGTATCCTTGATGATATTATTTTATATTTAACAACTTTTATTTCTTCGTTATCTCGATCAATTAAAATTTTGTTATGAATTTAAATTAAAAAAATCAATTATGTTATTTTATTATGTATTATATCTCAGTATGTTTGATTAAATATGCATGTAATAGAATATTCATTGTTAACTTCCTCATCTGTTTTTGGAATAACTTGTTAATTTCCTCATCAAAGATTACTAATTTTAGTCTTACTCACTTTGAGGTACGAGTGACAAAACGGACTTGACCAAGTCAATCTACTTGGTATGTCCCATTTTCCCTACCAAAAAACGAGCTTACAAAAGGGGTGAGGTAAGTTAGCTTATTAGGTCCATTTTTTATTTTTAAAATTAAATAAAATATAGTACAAGAATTTGGATTTTAGTTTCATTTATATAAAGGGGATAGTGTTTAGGATGTAATAATTTAAATTAGAGATGATCAATAATTAAAAGTAAATGTTTCTCAATTAATTGTTTTTTTTTATTAATGTCGGTATTGGAGACAAGGCAATTGCATAAGTTAGATGAAATAACACGACTAAAAACATTAGATAAACAAGTGAGAGAACTGTCAGCTAATAGGCACATAAAACTATTTTCTTTGATTATTATTTTTAATATTTTAGTTCAATCTTTATTTTATATTTCACTACACTAATAGTTTTTACTGGTATCAGTTTACGTCAGTAATATTGGTATCAATTCCTTTTAGGCACACTCAAATATTAAAGGATTATTATATTTTTATTCATTTTAAAAGTTTTATGTTAATCTTTAAGTTTTTAATTTTAATACTGGTTTCTGATAAAAAACATTAGAAAAAATTTAAAATAATTAATTTAATATAATAATGATTTATCTTTATAAGATAATCTCAATTCTAACCTTTGTCCTTCCCCAAACACCGTTTTTTCTAACGAGTCAAGCCTCATCAAACCCAGAGTCGTTGTTTTGCAATATGCATTTGGCCTATCGCAAGTAGCAGATTCTTAGTCATAAACCCAGATCTGGCTCAGTCCGTCCATGTCCACTGGATCTGAACCAACCCACAAAAGGGACGGGACAGTCGAGGATGCTGGGGGAGAGAACCTCGGGTTTCTACAGCGAAAACGACGTTGTTGGTGTTGGAGAAGACGGGGAGGAGAGGGTTGATGTTGAGATCCTGTGAGCATTTGGACGACTTGTTTGAAGGAGGTGGTAGCCTGGTGGGGAGGTTCGCCGGTGTGTCTGTGAGGAAGATGACGAGGACCAAGCGAATGGAGTGGCACAAATCTCCTGGGTTTTTTTTTTTTTTTGAAAAAAACACACTGAATATTTTTAACGCTTATTATTTTAATTTAATTATTTTAAAATTAACAGAATTATTAATGTTGTTAACGGAAATAGGAAAAAGGATTAAAATCAGACACTTTATAATTAACAGACCACAATAATTTTTTTATAATTTGATGCATTAGAATCAAATAACTAAAAATCATAATAGACTTAAAAAATGACATTAAACTAATATTAAATATGAATGTTTCTTTTACTTAACAATACTTAAATTAAGTGTGAGAACAATTACTTAATTTAGTCCACTTTGCCTACCCTCAATAGTTTTTAAGAAATACCTGCTAAAAAGCAGTTTGAAATAATTTGCGTAAGAACTTAGACCGAAGTCTTCTTATTGCCATTATACACGTTAAAAAAAATAGTTATTGAAAAATGCTAGTAATTTGATGTTATGGAACACTGTTTTGTACAAAAGAAGAGAGAAATTAAAAAGAAAACAAGAGAAAATATGTTGATATATAGTTATGATTAATGTAATTGATAAAATAAAGAAAAATAATAATTTATAAAATTAAACATTTTATAAAGAAAAATGATACATGGTTACTCAATGTGTTATGCGACACCTATAAAGAGGGAGAAAAAAAATACGGGTGTGATAAGATTTACATTATGATGTGATAAGAAGAAAAATAAGAGATTATTAGGGTTCTAAGTAAAGTTTTATAAGTGTAGAGATCCTATATAATATTCAAAAACTGACTAATTCGATTTGTCATGCAAAATACTTCTTTTGATTAGTGATTTCGAAGATGAGTATATTATGATTGAATCAAAAGTAAATTTTTATAAGTTGATATTGTGATTAAGTATCAACATTAGAATCAAGTGCATATATATTGTTTAACAAGATTTAGAAGTCATTTGATTGCATGATGGAATGAGGATTTGATTACCAATTTGAAAGAAAGTTTATTAGAGGTGTAATGTTTATTTAATTGAAAAATCAAAAAGAAGTTTGATGGAGGTGTAATGCTTATTTCAATGGATGACAATCAAAATGTGAAAGTTGATAAAGAGAAAGAAGCTTACACAAAGTGTACTGCTCATTTTGATGGACAATCAAAATGTGAAAGTTAATAAAGAGATTTGTCTGATGAAACATTTAAAAAGTTTCTAAGTGTTTGGTGAAAAAAAGCTTTTGATCATGCATCCGAAGACAACTATTAGCAGTTTGCGATAGAAGAAACAAAGAAGATAGTTATCAACGGTTTTTCAATTGACGAGGCAAAGACAATTGTGAACATCTTAGATGGTCTATTTGAATAAGTTGCATATGTGTATAAATTTTGTAATTCAACCATCGAGTAAAAAAACTATAAATGGGTATGCTAGTAGCCATTTTTCCTAGGGAAAATATTTGTACAAGTTTCATTTATACTATCACGCTACACGGGAAAAGACGTTGGTTATACAATAATGTTTATGTTTGAATATATTTTAACGCAATTTATCTTTTTTATCATTCATTTTCTTTTAATCAATTTAATTTATTGCATTCTCTTCTTTTCCATTTATTCTCCAAACTCTCACTACTAAAAAAAACATTTTCTACGACATCAAAACGAAGATGGTTCCTCAAGAACCGTCTTAGTATATAAGGCGGGGACATTTTTATAAATAAATATGATCACTCTATGACGATTTTTGTAAAAACCATCTTAAAAGGTTTTTGTTGCTTTTAATATTTGATTTCTCTGTTTTTCTAAAAACCACCTCACTCTCCTTCTCACTCTTCAACCTCCCTCTAGGGTTTTGAAGTCGCAACTACACCTGTTGGTGCTCCCACCTCCTTACCAAACCCTCCCTTTGCCCCCCCGACAACAAAAACAACTTTTCCACCATCACTCACCCAACCCTATCAAAATGCACAACGCAACACGCACCGAAGCATAGCGTCTTCTCTAGATTATGGAGAAGCAAAAGACATTGACGTCATACTCTACTAGATCGAAAATTTTTCTCCCTCTCCTTTCTTCGCCTACCACCGCGTTGGTCCACGCAAAAACATATACTTTGACCCTTCTAGTGTTCGTGTTGCCATTGTCACCTGCAAGGGTCTTTGCCCCAACCTTAACACCGTCATGAGAGAGCTTGTGGTGGGCCTCTGGCAACTCTATGGCGTCCGTCGTATTTTTGACATCACTGCTGACTACATGGGGTTTTACTCCACTGACCCACTCCCCCTCCATCCCAAACTCAATCACCATTGGCACAACATCGGTGGCACCCTCCTTTAGACATCCATGGGTGGTTTTGACCTTCATAACATCGTCGATGCCATCCAAACTCACGCCTTTAATATGGTTTTGCTCTTCATGGAACGCTCAACATTCACAATGTCGATTGCTGCCTTATCCTCGAATTAGATTTCTTCTTGGAAGGGAAATGGGGCCTCTTCAAGTTTCTTGGCTAGTGACTCAAGGAAAATAAATATGTCGTGCTTGTTGTTGTTGAGGGTGCTGGCCAGGACATAATACCCAAAACTGAAATGTGCTATTCTCATTTTTCTCCAATCAAAAGAAAACATGTCATTAAAAGAATAACATTTATTTATTAGAATAAATTTTTTTTCTCTTACTTGTTACTTTTTTAACTTCTTGAAGTGTTGTTTGAATTAGAGGAATAGAAAATGTTCACATGGAATTTGAGTTCAATATAAATACCTCTTTTACTGTTCCCATCATTTTTAATTTTAAACACTATATTTCTCTAAAATAAAATTTATATTAGTTAGAATGAAAAAAATATTAATTTTAAGTTTCATATCTCATGTATAAGTTGATATTAGATAACCCCAGAAGAAGTACTTATCCATTCCAATGGTTTGACTCAAACTATGTAAGCAGGAATCAGTCTTGGATTTCTTTATAGTATTTACCTTGAATGTTATAATGTCGAAACTAAATTGTTTCAATCTGCTTGGTGCTTCCAAGTTAAAAGGGTTTTTGCATGAAGGGGGATACTAAAGATAAAAGCAATAATTCTTGGGCTGCAACTAAAAATATAGTTTTCAGGATAATTGTTTCTAGACAGAACTGATAGATAATTCTGATTCAATTCCCCTTATATGTTTCCTAGTTCAAAATAATATATGCTAAGGTGTGAGGATATTAGTTAATAAAGTTAACCTTTTTTAATAATTAATGTCACTTGTCGATTTATTTTTCTATTAACATGTAAGATTTAAGCAACTCTAGTAGTATAATGTGTTTATTGTCATCGGAAATTATGATCTACCTTCTATTCTTATTCAAACATCATTTTTTTTTCTTTTGTTGATATAGGTGGTTGAGAATTCATTCTTTGTTAGAGATGGTGCAGCCTCATGATTTCTTATTTTTTCTTACTAATTATGAAATATGAATTATCTTTAATTTTATGTATTTTTAATGTTTTGAGTATTTTTATATGTATGCACTAATTTTTTATTCTCATAGCTCTCATTTTTCTATAGATTCATTGTATAGAATATATGCTAAATTCCAATACTTAATTAAAATCTAATGTGTGTCTCATAAGAAAAATAGGGTAACTAAATGAGTGGTTAATTTTATTCTTTTTTATATTTATTTTATTGAAAAAAACAATTAAATGCATGCATGATGATATTCAAATAAATCATCAAAGAAAATAAATCATTCTAAGACGATTCTTAACTAAAAACTGTCTTAGAAAGACATTAAGAATTGACTTAGAAATATACCCTTTTCTAAAATAGGTTTTTATGGAACCGTCATCGAAAGTGAAGACTTTCATGACGTTGGCTTCAAATACGATTTTGAATCGTCTTTGAGTATATCTTACAACCGTCGTTGTATGTATTTTTGCAGTGGTGTCAAATTTTTTTCCAATATCCATTTATTCTCCAAACTCTTATTCTTTTATTTTTCTTCATTTCATATTTCATTTCGAATACACAAACAATTATACTTTTAATTTTGCACAACTTTTCTTATTGTAAAGGTAATCAAAGAATTTTTGTTTTGATTTTATCAGTGATATATCATTATTTTTGAAGATATTAGTTTCACATAATTTTCTAATTGTGAACATAATTAAAGAATTTATGTTTTGATTTCATGAGCCATGTATCTTTATTTCTAACATATTTGTTTCACATAGTATTTTGATTGTAAACATAATTGAAGGTTTTTTGTTTCAATTTCATAAACGATTATATTTTTATTTTTAAAGATATTTTAACTTTATATAACATTCTAAATGCATTATTAGTTGTTCAAATAATTTTCTAAATTAATCTTATTGTTCTCCTAATTGAAAGTTAAAACAATGTTAGTTTAACTAAAAAGAATTTATAATTATGATTCTGTCTTACTAAATAAAATAGGTTATTTGTGATTGATTAAAATTATTTAATAAATTTTCACCATAAACAGAAATAATAGAAGTATGTTTAAAATAATCAAACGTCTTGTGTATTATTAATTTTTTATAAATAACATAATTGATAGTTCTTTTATGTATTTTAATTTGTCGGCTTGTAAATTTCATTTTCAATCGAACCACATGTATGATAATCCAAGAACAATCAAGTTGATCACATTCCAAGTTGGGTGCTTTTGACTTGGCATGGACAAGACAGCGTAACAATTTATAGTCCCTTAAGACTGCCAAGTTCAAAGGCTCACTCGAGTACTAGCCCGTGGACGCACCTCAACCACACCTATAAAACACCCACATATCCTCGTGCACTTTTTCAACCCTCACACACTCTCCAATTCAGCAATTCTCACTAGATTGAAGAATTAGCAAAGATATAGCTAGCAGAGAAGCTAAAGGGTACCTAACTTAAGATTCTGTTCACTAGGCTTCAGATTCTGTTCAGCAACAAGCTCATTGCATCACACAACATCATGACGAGTGGACCAAAGATAGTGCACATCGAAACACGGTACGTGGAAACCGACGCTATACACTTCAGAGATGTGGTTCAGCACCTCACAGGGAAGAACTCCTCCACGACAAATTGGGTAGGAAATGGTGCCTCATTCTCATCCGTGGCATGCTCTTCAGATTATAATAAAAGAGGAATTGCAAATGGTGGTGTCATGAGTGCCAAGCCACATGAAGATAGCACTACTGATGGTAAAAAGAATAGTGTTGCATCTTCCATGCTACTCATGAACGTGTCCTTCAAAGACTTTGAGGGTCTGTTGTCTGATATGCCTCCCATGGAGGAGTTGCTCATGTTGTAGGTGGAGGAACACCTTTTTTTTTCCTACTAGTTTTCCAATTTTCTCTATTTTATGTCGGTATTGCTGAATAAAATATACAAGAGAAAAAGAATTATGTATTTAGTGTAAAAACAAATGATCAATCAATCATAACTCATTATAAGCATAACTGAATGAGAGTATAAAACTGTTTATGTATAGACATTAAACTCTAAACATAATGTCGTGTTTGTAAAGTATAACTAGTTTGATGATGCCTTTAACGGCAGAGGATGATGAGATTCTATGCTAGATGCATAACTGTTCTGTGCAAATTTTTCCATCTCTAATTCGAAATCAAATAAAGGAAAACAAAAAATAAAGATAAAATAAAGGAATACTTTTGAGTTAATATATGGAACTACCATATTTTTATTTCAGCAAGTCATAAAACGATAAATTTTGAAGATTGCATTCCAGAAAATTGCGCAAACTGGCCGTTGCAGAAGTTTTATTGATTGTGGGGACATGAAAAATTAGGACCGGAGTTTGTCCTCTAAATGAAAAGGAAACTCTGTACGACGGAAACTTGACTATACATCTTTATTCATAGGTCAATTGTATAGACTCGCGAGTGGATCTAATCTAACAGACCTATATACTATTTAAATAACATGTGGTAGGAGAAGGACCGCATATATTAAATGGAAAATGATCGGTGCAAATCCAGTTGCTATTTTATACAAAGAAAAAGAAATAGAGATAAAAAAAAATACACATTGAAAGAGATAAAGATATATTGTTTAGGATTACTATTTGAAATTTTAATTTATTATACTTAGGTCTCACAAATATTAGAATTTTAAAAAGAATAATTTCTTTATCACTTCAATTCAACTGTCAAAAGATTTTTTTTAATTAACCCTTGTGTCTACATGACATGTTATTTACTTATGTAATAATTAATAATATACACATAAATGATACGTTATAAATCCATGCACATATGTGACACCTAAGCTAATAATGTACATGTGATAGTTTGGCCAATGATCAAAATGATAATAATTATTAATTAGATATTCACTTATTATTCATGTATACACAGTCTCAATTGTTATATATATATATATAGGATTATCACATATCATGCACGTAAGTATCATCAATTGATACATAAACACAAATGTTAACTTGAACAAAAATATTTTAATGGTAGGATTAAAGTGACAAACAAAATGCATTTTTATGAATTTTTTTCAAATTTTAATATTTTCAAGACATTTAAATAATGGTGGATTACACTATACCACAAAATTGATATTTATCCTATTACTTTAAGATTTAATATATAATTGGGTCTTAAAATTAGATCTTTGAAGCTAGTTTATGACTGCTTAAAAAAAAGTGAATTATACAATTCCGGCCATGTATTGGACAGTCATCACTCTAATTAATATTACGTTAATGTTTAAGGACAACTTTTGCAGTAATACGAAATTACGGAAACTGTAGTAGAAAAAGAAGTGCAATAGTGCTATTAGTATAGTGTAAAGAAGACGCCAAATGCTTCCTTTTTGAATGCCTTGAGACATGTATTTTAGTCCTTTTCTTGGTTTCAAATTTGGTTTCTTATTTTCCTTTTTCTTAGCTCCTTCTTATTTACACGTATGGAAAAAGAAGAGGTTATTTATATTTTTCAGTGGTAATATTTCTTTTTCGGACAAAACTGTAATTATGAATGATCAAACATTAAAACAGATAATATCTTAAATATGATGACCTTAAAGACTACTCTAGCATGTGCAACAAACTTAAGGTCAGATTATTATTACTATTATTTTTTGAGGAGCTATGGAATGATTTGATTCCGTACTAGTTGGTTTAGCTTCGTGCTCGAATGTTGAATGTTCTTAGTTTTCTTATGGTCAACGTTTTCATTAATTAGCCTTGATGTTAACCCTGGTAGTTTAAATTTCATCCTTCATTTGAAATGGTGTTGGAGGGTTCTGGTCATAGTAACTATACCGCTCTCTTCAATAAAACAAAACACGGCTCGTTCATTGTGTGCAGTTGAGACACGTCTTAATTCACATAAGATTCAACCGATTGCAAGTTGCAACTGTCATCCAATCACCACAAACTTCTTTTGACATATTTTCTTCTGTAAAAACAAATAAAATTGACTTGTATTTTAAATTTAAATATAAGTAAATTTAACTAAATTTATTTTTTATTTAATGATATTATTCTTAAAACACCATTTATTTTGTTGTGCCAAGAACAAGATCAAACACACTCTCACAGAAGTGTATCACTCACTCAAGCTTGATCAGAAAAAAATCTCAAAGAAAAAAGATAAAGAACACAAGATCAAAGAGAATACAGATTTACATGAGCAATGTGCTCATGTTTCAACAACAAGCTATATTCTCTTATTCGAACTCTGAGGAGGAAAACTCTCAATGATAACAATCGTGCATCTAAGACAGAGTTACAGATTTTTTTTCCATCTATGGCAGAGATCCTTCTCTCTTAGCTTCTTTTACACTGCACAAGGAATGGAAGAAATATTCTAATTTCCTAGCTAATAACTAATGTAACTGTCAAAACAGAAAGTTTCCAAAAGTAACTAACTAGCTAATGATTGTTTGAGAACCAACAAACAACATAATATTTAATTACAATTTTATTTTCAATAATTCCTTTTTATTTATAATAACAAGAAAGATATTTTAGAAATAAGTTTATTTTTTACTTAAAATTATTAAAATTAAATAGTGTCAATTAACTTTTTTAATTAGTGTTAAATTAATTATTTTTATTTATATTCGAATAAAAGGAAATATCATCTTAAATTTTACAAAGACTTCCAAAAAGGCAAATGGCATACTATAAATATATCAAAATTGAGTTGCTGATTAAGTTAGAATAACAAGCATTTATATAAAGTATAACAAAACATTATAAATATAAATATACAGTTTGGACTCCAGAAATCTCTTAGAGCATGGCTGGAATGATTTATCCTTTGAATCTTAGATACAATGTGTGTGTGAGAGAGAGAGGAAGCATGGGCTCAAAGCCTGAAACAGCATGGCATACACAAGGTAAAGCAGCATCACTGTCGCCAGAAAAGCAAATCATGGAAAAAAATATCATTTAAAAATAAATCACCTTAATTTCCAGTTTTGCAATTGGCCAAGTACAGATAGCATTCCTGACAGCTTTAGATCGCCATAAATAAATAAACAGTACCACCACTTCTAGTTGGTTAAGCAGAACACATCAATTATTGTAAATCTTCTGATATCTATTATTATGAACTTCCTGATATTTATGTTTGATTGTTACAAATAAAGAAAAGAAGAAAATAGACAGTTTTGCAACAAATTTACAACAGATCCTCAGTTAAAGTCTCATAGGAACAAGATGTAGCAAAGACAATTTTTTTATTAATTGTCCACCACACATGTAGATAAGTTACAGCAAATCAATTACTAATATCAACTACTGCATGTGATCCAGCATATAAACATGGCTGCCTGTAAGTGTTGTCTTGAAGAGCATTAAGTTATTGGCACTGGATAGCTACCTATCATGTAATTATATAGAGAAAACCAAGTCCTCTGAAGATTTCAGATATAAAACCGAAATAATTTTGTTGTTGGCATTTCATAGTGTTTGTCACTTTAATCCTACCATTAAAATTTCAGAGCCACTCTCTTGACCAGGTTGGTCTGGTTCTAAAATTGGACACTGACGTTGTTTTTCAATTTCTCTAATTAATTTTTTTGCCAGATATTGCATAAAACATATCATACATATACTTGATAACCCTATCAGGACAATATATAACCTCCAACCGCACACCACAAAATGGAGAAGGAATAAAGGGGTTCAAGAATTTGCGCAAGCTTCGCAATTTTCTTATATTGGAATGCTAAGAAATCTTTAATATAATCTGCCCCAATAAGTAAGTGTAAAGTTGTTTCCATTCCATCATGGAAGAATGAAATATGAATGGGATAATTAAAAGAAGACAGGCAGGCACTCATTAGAAATTTGATTGTCTAGATATATAAAATTAAACCATCAACTACAAATACAATTTTATCATAGTTTAGATTAATTGAAGCTAATTATCGATGTGGAACAATCATCCAGACGGGGGCATGGTTGACAGAAAATTAAGAAATGAGAAACACGAAATTCAATTCAATGGACAGGTAGACTAATTCTTATTTGACATACTCTTCTAGCTTGCCAGAATTATGGCTTTGGGCGATCTTCAGAATCAAGGACTTGTATGTTATTTCTGGGTTTACCAAAAAAATAGTTGAGTGTCTTAGAAAAACTAAATACCTTTGAGCCCAATCTAAATTGGGCCACCCATATAATGCCCTTGTGTAACAAACAAGATGGATTCTGCTATTCCCACCTAATATATTTGCTTTTTTCTCTCCATATTTTGTTTGTTATTTTTTTCAGACCTCTTTAATCTTACCCCTTCATCCTTGTTTGGTTCTTACACGAAAATTGAAACTAAAAGCTATAGGGTCGAGCTAATTCACTATCACAATTAAACAATGCAGGGGCAGAAAAGGGAACATGAAGATCTATAACTATAATTCAATTATAGGAGCTCACAAGTTATTGTTGCAAGAGTTGGGTATTCTCTTTCTAAATATGAGAGAGACACAATGTTTTACTTCTTTGATATCCAAGAAATTAAAGAGGAGACAAGGAAAATACATAAGCTGGTTATGGATTTTCTTGTAGTGGGGTATGAGACCCAAGTTTAGGACCAAAGGGTGTAATTATGAAGATAATGGAAAATGGATTCTTTGTAGGCTAAATAAATAGAAGTTTGCAATGTTGGAGTAATAATCAAGTTAATCCGCAATACCATTGCTTAGCCAGACATTCTTTTCTTAGAAGTGAGCGTTGCTTGGAGTGTCCACCTATTAATTGCAATGGTATCTCACTGATTATGATTTCTCTAAAGTGTCTTTATTGAGATCTGGCGTTACTTTTAATGGGTCTAGACTCTAGTTTCAACTACTACCGAACAAAGAATTTATTTATTTATTGAAATTGAAGTGAATTTGGCATCTAAACATAAAAGCCTCGAATCAATTTGTATATATCAGGTTTTTACGAACATCTTAAAAATAAATATTTATTTTGTTTTAATAATTTTACTTTCTTAAACTTAATTAAAATAAACAAGTGAGCAAATAAACTATTAATCAGATCATTTCTACACTTATTTTCATTGAATGCGAGCTTATAACTTCTTTGCTCTATACCGCATTTTAAAGAACTTTTTATATTAGATTAAATCAATATTTTGTTTGTCTTCCTTTCAAAAACAAAATATTTTCTTTGTCTTTAAATATTAGTTATCAGATCAAAATAGTTTTTAGAATTATTTTAATCAATATTTAATTTTCCTAAATCAGTCTTAAGTATAATGAGAAATTTGTAAACTATTATTAAAATAATAAATTTTCAAATAAAATCATTTTCTTTTTGAAATTATAAAATTTAAATTCCTGTATAATTTTTTATATAAATTAGAATATGTATCTTAAATAACAGTGCTTTTAGGAGCCATTTTTTAACGAAAATATTTTTAGGAATTTTTTTAACTTATCTCTTTCAATGTCCTTTTTATCTTTTTTTCTAAGTTGAATTTTAATATATTTTAAAAAATATAAATAATTAAAAATAACCTTGTATAAAATATAAATTGTTTATCATAAATCTAAAATATAATTTATATGTTAAAATTATATATTTTTTTTATAAATTTTAGTTAGAACATAATTTATATTCAAAAATATTTATTTATTATAAATTTTAGTGTTATAAAAAAAATTATTCTGTGCCTTATGCAAACTTAAATGCTACTTTTTTTATTATCCACCGTAAAATCGATTTTAGTAAAGTTTATATTCACATCTTCACATAAAATCCACTTTTATCTAATAAAGTAGAATCTATAATTTGGAGAGTAGGTCTCTAATTTTGTTCACTCTCTCAATTAGATATTTTTAACTTTTTTTCCTTCTTTTTTTCATGGAAGGTTTATTTCACACACTCTCACTAAAAAATATCTCTCTTAACCATTTGAAATACCGTTCTGTTGTTGTTATTATTATTATTATTATAACTACCGTTCTGTTATCTTTACATGTATACTTGATATTTATTTATTTTTGGTACAAAGTGGAAATTTGAAGACCAAAGAAAAAAGAACTAGCCAATACTGGGCAAGTCACGTAAAAACAAGTTCAAAGTTTATTTTTAAGAACTTTTACAAGTAATTTTCACTAAAAAAGTTTAACCATGTGCCTTATGTAAATCTTATATATATTGAATATTTAGTTTATTTTTTTAGATATATTTGTTAATTTAATTTTAAATTTAATAATTAGTCCAAAAGAAATATCTTCAGTTATATTTTATCTTTATTCGCATTCTTGATTTTCTTAACTTTTTATATCTTTTAATATGCTATTTTCATATTTATTTCAAACTTGAATTCAATAAATTTTTAAAAATATCAATAACTATAACAAATTTATATTATAATAAAAATATTTATTAAAATTCTACAATATAATTTATATAAATATTATAATAAATTTTAATTAAAATATAATTTAGATATTAATATTTTTGTTTATTATAAATTTTAATTATATAAAATAATATCTATTAAACAAAACAAACTAAAATACTGTTAAAGAATTTTTTATTAAAAGATTGTGTTTGACAACACATTTAAGTCTGTCTATAATTTTTTAATTAATTGAAGGGTTTGTTTGATGGCTTGATAAATGAGCTTTTGCTGTAACTTTTAATATTTTTTAAGATACTATTTAAAACGTTTCTTAAAATACTTGTTTTTAGTTTGTTATATTTATTCTCTTTTTATCCTCATATATTTATTAAATTTTTTTAATCTTTTTTATTTTTGATAAAATTTTATTATTTTTATTTCTTTACGTAATTTTACATTTCAATCGATAATATTATGAAATATTTATGATTTAATAAGATAATTTTTTAACTTTTAACTATCTACTAATATTTTTAACTTCAAACTAGTTTTAAACTAATTATACCAAACATAACATTTATGTAATTCTTTCATTTGAATTAGATTAAGAGAAATATTAGTAACATATATTTTTATTATTAATTGAAATTTAATAAAAATTATAAATTTTGGAAGTCCCAGCTCTCATTCATTTGATAATTTTCATTTTTTATTTGGTAATTTTTAATAAATTTCAACAGCGTGCCCTTAAAAAAGTGCGTTGAAAAGTATATCAGTAACATGGCTGGTAGATTAAATAGATGTTGAGTGTAATACTCCTAAAAAGAATTGAGGAGCCGTATATAAAGATAGTTATGAAATGAACCCATTTCTGTTTAGACAACCACGTGAGAGAATAAATACATATAATTTGACCCCGACTCAAAAACTCAAGAAAACAAACAATTAATAACTTACTGAGCAAAAACAAAACCCTAATAAGACTTTCACCAAGACCCTTCCCTATATAAAGACCCCCACCTTTGTCTCTGAAAGAAACCAAAGTCTATTTTTTTTTTGTTTCTGAGCCTCCCCTCCCCTCTCTCTAAGATCCCCAAATTGCTTGTGAATGCTAGAAACCCTAGACAGATTCGATTGGATGCGCTCCCATTTCACATCAAGGGCGAGCGCATTCGGTTCTTGCAAGCAAGCCTGGTACTACCGCTGCCTCGGCCTCGACCCCTGAATTTGAACCATTCATCACCACCTTTCTTCATTCATTCACGGTTTTCCTTTTCGACTCGATTTGTTGTTTTTTTTGTTTTGTTTCCTTGACGATGTTGACGATGAGCAAGCAGAAGAAGAACCAGAACGCGAAGAGGCTGTTGATAAGCATCAATGTGCTGGGGAGCGCGGGGCCCATTAGGTTCGTGGTGAACGAGGAGGAGCTTGTGGCGGCGGTCATCGACACCGCACTTAAGTCCTACGCGCGTGAGGGCAGGCTTCCCGTCCTGGGAAACAACACCACCGGTTTCGTGCTTTATTGCCCCCATCTTGGATCTGATGGTACCTTTTTTCAAGTTCTCAATCCAACCCTCTCTGTTTATTTAATTGGATTGCCAAAATTGTTTTTTTTATCTTAAATTGAATTGGAGAAATTGGTGCGTTGTTTGTGGTTGCGAGTTATTTTTAGAAATTGAATTGGACAGATTGTTCTGTTGTGGTTGCAAGATATTTTCAGAAAATTGAATTGGAGAGATTACTGTAGCCGTCCGGAGTCATGAACCATGCTAGTAATCTGTGTCTAGTGACATTTAGTTGTTTTATCAAAAAAAAAAAAATCATGAATTGAAATTTTGTTATGTGTTTGAGACATGAATTGGAATTTTCGGTGAACTTATATGGTGTGGGTGTGTTTTAAAAAGGAAAAAGCTTTGATGAGTTTTCTTAGGTGTTTTTGGTGTTATTCTCCTATTAGATTAATCTTCCATCTCTGCAATATTTATAAATAAAGGTCTGTCTTCATGTTCAGCTATGTTGCCAAAGTAAAATTCTGAATAGAGAACAACACCACAAACACCTAAGGCTAAGGAATTAGTACACATCTAAGTTTTGTCTTTTAGGTCCTTTAAAAATTTGGCTTTTTGTATTGGGTTTGTGTTGTTCTGAATTGTGTGTGATGGTGTTGCAGCTTTGAGTCCTTGGGAGAGAATTGGATCACATGGGGTGAGGAATTTCGTGCTGTTTAAGAAGCCAGAGGGTGTGGCGGATGTAGATGGAAGTACAGCACTTTCTCGCAGCAGCAGGGGGAGTGGGAGCTGGAAGGCTTGGTTCAACAAGTCCCTCAACCTCAAGATTTCTACCCACTAATGAATAAATCTCTCGGGGAATTGAACATGATGCCTTTTGTGGTGAATGCCACTAATAATATCCATAATACGTAGTATTTCTTTTGGTTGTTTTTGTTCTCGCTAGCCAGAGAACCCTCTCTTTAGGAAATTGTTCAACTTTGACATTTAGGTTTTGATTTTGATGGAATACAATAAGTTTTGATTCCTCACTTCCTTGCCATTTTTTATTCAATTAAATTAAACTTAAGATGGTGAATGTGAGCTAATATTCCAAGTATATTCTCTTCTCTTTATGTTGCTCGGAAACGTGTTAGTTTTTTTATCCTCTGATTAGTGTATGATATTGGTTATGGTTTTGGCAAATCAAAATGTATTTGTAGTCAACAAATTGTCAGCGGGAAACTTTGTTGATATTTATCTTAGAACTTAGAAGGTTGCTCATCAACAATACGCGGTGCAACTTGCAAGCCCAATAATTGCGGCAAGGAAAATGCATTTGAGCAGTAACCCTGGGTTGGTAATTTTGCTTGCGGGCAGTTAGAGATGATTTTGGAATAAAAAAATTGTAGAGTTGACAAAAAAAAAAGCCCTGTTTGTACAAGATTTTAAAACAAACGAACCTCTAATTTGGCTTCCAAAAACAATTTTCCGTGTTCATAAAGTTGCCGAATATTAATAATTTAATACAAAGAGTACTCTAAAAAAAAGTATCCACCAAAGAAAAGCTTTCTTAGCTTTTGCTTGAAAGTGGTTTATTTTTAATTCAGAACCAACCTAATGCTAAATTGAACGGAACCAGTAGTTTGTGCATTGCTTTCTTTTGATATTGAGCGTGGAATGTACGGGATGATATATGATATATGGTACGGTCAAGTCAACTAAGAGGTTAAAATATACCGACCTACGTATAACGCTCTTACAATTTCTCGAGGACAAATTGATCTTGAGATTTTATTTTATTTTGGTGGTCAAGTAAGATTAGCACGTTATTTTAATTAATTTATAATTGATTAAATACTTTATAAATTTATTTAATTAAATAAATGAGTAAAAACTTATTTTATTAATTTATAATATTTTTTAGATGCTATTAGTATCCATTTTTTAGTTTATAATTTATTATTTTTAATTTAAATACACTAATATTATATCATTTTTATATTGATAGTACATAAAAAAGCTAAAATTTTCTATTATTTATTTTAATATTTAATAAAATTATTCCTTTACTTTCTTAATATTGGACCCACTAATTTAAGAAATATTCTTACCTTTAACCTTTATATATCCACGTTATCCCCAAGTCAACAACAGCCACTGCCTCCGTCTTTCATGATATTCTCCGTCCATCTCGGTCTTCACATAAGTAAAGGTGATGGTACTCACAACAATAATTTATGATAATAAAGGTAATGATAATAATGGTGATAAGTTAATAATAATTAAGATATTTTAGAATATATTTTTTTTTGAATTTTTTAAAAATTTGATCGTTATATTTTAATTTAAATTTTTAAATATTTTAATTTTAACCGGTTATTATCTTTAATTTGATATAATGATTGTTATTAATTATTCTGATAATATTCGTACCAGAGTCATATTATATATATATATATATGTATTTTATGTTATTTTATATTTATTAACTAATTTAACAATAAATTTTATCAAACATTTCTATTTCAACAAATTAATTTTATAACTTTCTTTCAGATAATTTTTTTTATTACTTTCAGTTAATTTTTGAATTTTAAACTTATTAACTTTTCTTTTGTGAAACACCCTTAGTTGATTTATTTTTCCCAATTGATCACCGAACTAGAATTGCTGCTACCTTATCTTGATAGGTTCTCTTTGATTTCAATATGAGGATATGATCATGTGCAAAAAGGTGCATGTTTCTAAAGAATAGAACCAATAAATATAGATGTATATTTCGATGCTGCTACATTGATCTGTGTAGAGTATTAGAATATATGTCAATATATTTTTGTATCTAGTTTCTTTATTATAGCCTAGCATATGTTAGAATATATGTTAATATATTTTTGTATTTAGTTTTTTTATTATAGCCTACGATTTCTCTTGTATATAATTAGTTTCTGTATTATAGCCTAAGATCTCTCTTGTAACTATGGTATATAACCATAATTTTGTTAATGGAATGAACATGAAATTATATTCTTTCATGGTATCAGCAGTCTAGGGTGCGATCCTTTATTGCTTCTGCCGCGCCCTAACTTCTCTTCTTCTTCTTCTAGCCGCCATTTCTCTTTTCATGTCAGCCATCATGACTGACTCCAACAAATTCCACCCAGCTTTTGTTGTCTCCAACAACAAGAAACATATCTCCATCACCCTGGAGATGGAAAACGTCTAATATGTGACGTGGGCAGAATTGTTCAAGATTTATGCACGTTTTCCCAAGGTCCTCCACCACATCGTCCCACCGGAGAAAGGCAAGGAGAAGGTGCCTAAAACCGATGGAGAAAAGGAATTGTGGTTGACCCTTGATGTTGTGATCCTTCAATGGATCTATGCAACAATCTCACATGACATGTTGCATACTATTCTTGAACCTGATGGAACGACAATGGAGGCGTGGAATATGTTGCGTGATATATTCCAAGACAATAAGAATTCTCGGATTGTAACTCTTGAGCAAGAATTCTCCCGTACCAACATGAACGATTTCTCGAATGCCTCTGCGTATTGTCTATGGCTCAAGGAATTGCCCGATCAACTCAAGAACATAGGTGGACTAGTGTCGAACAACCGTCTTGTTCTTTAAATGGTTGTTGGCCTCACCGAGGCTTACAATGGGGTTGCCACACTCATTCGCCAAAGCGATCCTCTTTCACCATTCTATCAAGCCCGCTCTATGCTCACCTTAGAAAAAGTTGGTCTCGCGAAGAAGGTTGCAACCGGTGGGGTGCCGCCATGGTGGCTTGAACCACTGATGACTCTCACTCTCTCTCTCAAAAAATTCTCATCAAAATGGTGGTAAAAAAGGTCAAAATCGCAACAACGGTGGCAAAAAAAATGGTGGAAATCGTTGTGGTGGCTGCAGTGGCGACTACAATAGTGGCTGGTAGCAACAGTCCAACCAGCAACAACTGAGGCACCAATAGTAGTGGCCTATCGGACAATGGTAGTGGCTATGGATGCCTTGGGCTCTTCAACCTTGCCTATACCCTTCATCCAACAGCCCACCCCCTCCTCACATTGGGTTAGGCCTAATTTTCAGCAAGCCCAATAGCGCCAGACTGGTATCCTTGGGCCAAAGCTACCATAGGCTTACATGGCGACAACAACTCCACCCACATTGACAGACATCAAAGCAACGATGCACACTATTGGGCTTAATCCTTCGGATGTCAATTGGTACATGGACACTAGTGCCACCTCCCACATGACATCCGAGCAAGGTAGTCTCTCGTCTTATTTTAATTTGAGCAATAATTGTTGGTAATGGTCATTCAATTCCAATTCATGGTTATGGTCACACCAATTTGTCTCCCTCAAATCCACCATTTGCCTTGAAAAATGTCCTTCATGCTCCTCAATTTATTAAAAACTTAGTGTCGGTTCAAAAGTTTACAACTAATAATTCAATTTCTATTGAATTTGACCTTTTTGGTTTTTCTGTGAAGGATTTCTAGACAGGGATACGTCTCATGAGACGTAAGAATTGGGGCGACCTTTATCCTATCATTACTAATCAAGCCACTTCACCATCTACTTTTTTCGCTTTAGCACCATCGTTATGGCATGCTCGTTTAGGTGATCTGGGAGCACATGCTTTTGACTCCCTTAGGCTAAATAAGTTTATTGAGTGTAATCAAACTCATAATTCTCATGTTTGTCACTCTTGTTCTCTTGGAAAACATGTTAAGTTACCATTTGTTTCTTCTCATTCTTGTACTATTATGCCTTTTTATATTATCCATAGTGATATTTGGGCATCTCCCGTTTTGAGCTCTTCGGGCCATCGATATTATGTTTTATTGTTGGATTATTACTCTAATTTTTTGTGGACATTTTCATCATCTAAGAAGTCTCAAATTTTTTCCACATTTTTATCTTTTAGAGCTTTCATCCACACTTAGTTTGAACGAGAAGTAAAAAACATTCAATGTGATAATGGTAGGGAGTTTAATAACGGACCCTTTTGAGAATTTTGTAAAGTAAATAGGTTAGCTTTTTGCCTCTCTTGTCCACATACATCATCACAAAATGGGAAAGCCGAGAGAAAAATCTTTACCATTAACAGCATTATTTGTACTCTACTAGTCCATGCATCTTTACCACCTTCCTTTTGGCATCATCCTTTGCAGATGACAACATATCTTCTCAACATTTTTCCAAGTAAACAATTAGCCTATCAATCACCTCTCAAGGTTCTTTATCAAAAGGACCCTTCCTATTTTCATCTTCGGGTGTTTTGGTGTTTATGCTATCCACTTTTTCCCTCTACTACCCTAAAAAACTTTAAACCTATTCCACCATGTGTGTCTTTTTGGGGTACCTATCTAATCATCGAGGGTACAAGTGCTATGATTTGTCCTCTCGTAAAATCATACTAAGTCACCATGTCATTTTTTATGATACCCAATTCCCTTTTGCTAAGTTGCACACTCCACAACCTTACACTTGTGGTTTTATGGACAGCGAACCCTCCCCTTATATGGTCCACCATTTGACCTCCCCATCAGGCCCAAACCAACTGGCTCAACAGGTCTTGCCCAACCTGCAACTTGCTGCCCAAACTACACCTCTATCTGGCCCACCCACACCTAGCCCACCCACACCTAGCCCACAATTGCCACAACAACAACCCTCACCCAGCCCAACACTTACACCTTCACCTCCATATTAGCTCACTCATTTTTTGGCTCCCAGACCCATGACACGTAGTCAACATGGGATTTTCAAACCCAAACAAAATTTAAATCATAACAATATTGTCACTAAATCCTCCCTACCACGTAATCCTGTGTTTGCCCTTTGTGACCCGAATTAGAAAATGGCTATGGATGATGAATTTAATACTCTTATCAAAAATAAGATGTGAGAGTTGGTGCCTCGTCCAACTGATGTGAATGTGATTCGATCTATGTGAATTTTTACTCAAAAAAAATATAACGGTGTTTTTGAGAGGCATAAGGCCGTCTTGTAGGGGATGGCAAAACACAATAGGTTGGCGTGGATTACGATGAGACCGGAAACTATTCACATTGTTCTTAGTTTAGCTATCTCTAAAGCAAGACCCATTCACCAACTTGATGTGAAGAATGTTTTCTTGCATGGAGAACTCAAAGAGACTTTGTACATGCATCAGCCCATGGGTTTTAGGGACTCAAATCATCCTAATCATGTATGCTTGTTGAAGAAATCTCTATATGGCCTCAAGGAGGCCCCTCAGGCTTGGTACCAGAGATTAACTGATTATGTTTCTACTCTTGGATTTTTTCGCAGTACTTCTGATCATTCTTTCTTCATTTACCGACAAGGTACAATTTTGGCTTACATTCTTTTGTATGTAGATGATATTATCTTGATAGCTTCCTCTGATGTTATTCGCAAGTCTATCATATCCCTTCTTAGCTCGAAATTTGCTATGAAGGACCTAGGGGTGTTAAGTTATTTCTTAGGCATAGTTGTAACTCGTCATGTAGGTGGGCTATTCTTATCTCAGTAGAAGTATGCAACAAAGATCATTGAACGGGCCAACATGCCATCTTGTAAGCTATCTCCTATTCCGGTTGACACCAAACCAAAGCTCAGTGGTAATTCTAGCACACCATATGTTGATTCATCCCATTATCGAAGCCTTGTAAATGATCTTCAATATATCACCTTCACGAGACCCAATATTGCTTATGTTGTGCAACATGTGTGTTTATTCATGCATGACTCGAGGGAAGAATACATGCACACTCTCAAGTGCATTGTGTGCTACATTCAGGGTACTCTTGATCATGGCTTGCATCTCTATCCATCTTCCACATCCACTCTTCTCTCTTATATAGATGCTGATTAAGTTGGGTGTCCGGATACCAGACGCTCTACATCGGGTTATTGTGTGTTTCTTGGTGATAATTTAATTTCTTGGTCCGTCAAACGGCAAGCTACATTGTCACGATCTAGTGCGGAGGCAGAATATCGAGGTGATACCAATGTGGTTTCTGAGTCTTGTTGATTATGAAACCTTCTTCTAGAGCTTTATTGTCCTATTCGAAAAGCTACCTTGGTATATTGTGATAATGTTAGTGCGATATATCTCTCTAGAAATCCTATTCAACATCAGCGCACTAAACACAGAGATGGATATTCACTTTGTTCGCGAAAAGGTTGCTCGTGGGGAATTTTGAGTCTTACATGTCCCGTCACGTTATCAGATTGCATATATTTTTACAAAGGGTCTTCCCTTGGTTCTATTTTGAGGATTTTCAAAACAGTCTCAATGTATGACAACCTCCCGCTTCGACAGCAGGGGTATGTTAGAATATATGTCAATATATTTTTGTATCTAGTTTCCTTATTATAACCTAAGATATGTTAGAATATATGTCAATATATTTTTGTATCTAATTTTCTTATTATAGTCTAGGATCTCTTTTGTGTATAATTAATTTTTTTATTATTAGTTTCCTTATTATAGCTTAGGATCTTTTTTGTAACTATGATATATAATCATAATTTTGCTAATGGAATGAACACGAAATTATATTCGAGAAGATACCACTTTTTCTTTTAACAAATTAACATAAAATGTAGAGTTTAATAAATGAAAGGCTCAAATTAAAGAAGAGATGATTTCAGAAAAAGACCACCCCATGATTTGAGAATCAAGAAAGTGATGACGACCGTCCTCCATTTGCACCAAAATGTATGTTTTAAATTTGAGTTATATGCAACATGATGAATCCTCCTCCAATATAAGTCATGTCTTACACTTGTAGATAACGAAGTTTTGGCTTGAAAGTTCCCACGCAAAGGAAGAGTGTGGGCTACGTGTGTGGTTATATGTTGCTATCAAAGTGTGTGCATGATCATACGATTCCATTCTACTCAGTTTCACTACGGCCATCCCTTTTGCGAATGCATGATGATACGCGAATCTTTGAGATTGTTATTTTCTTTGGTCTATGCACGTTACTTCACCTATATCAGTATATATGCATGGTCTTAAATGAAATCCATAAATAAATTAAGACATTCACTTAAGATAAAAAATTTTGAGTGATAGGGAAAAACATTATTTTCTTTTAAAATGACATCATATCAAAATATCGTAGAAAAAATTAAGGATACAATTACTCGTTTTCTTGCTTATTATCTAACGGAATTCTAACTTCACAGCCAATATTAATCGCTTGTGATGAAACAAGATTTTTTAAAGAATGTAAAGCTATATGAAAGACTGCCTTGTGTGAGGGAATTCTAAGTTGTTTTCTTTTTTTGGTAATAATTTATTTTATCAGTAAATATTAGTTTGTTAGGATATCTCTCTCCTTCTCCCTTATTTCTTTTTTTGTATTAATGGCTTCCTTGTTTTCTTAATGAATATAATATAGACATTTCATTATTTTATAATTTTTAGTGTTAGGGTTTTGCAAGGTTGGTTTCAAGGACTAAACCCCTCTAAATGAGAGATAGACTTTAATATTGTGTTTGATTAACAATAAAATTTAGGAAAAAAATAAAGTAAAAATATATTATTTAAATAGATAGAAATGAGAAAAGTTTTCTTCACTTTGTTTAGATGAATGGAAGAGTAGATAGAAAGAAATTGATAATATGTATAAAGACATTTTTATCAGTATGTAAAGAAAATTGAGAAAAATAGAATATAAAAATGACAGATTTGTTGATTTTTTTCAACAACTACTTTTAAAAGTCATATTACTACTATTTTTTATTGATGAACAGTGTAATTTTTTTTTACATTAACACTATATAGCTATTAAACTAAAAGGTTAATAGTTAATAATATAAAAAATTATACATGCATATAGCTAGTAAATCATGAAGTTATTAATTTTTTAACTATTAATTTATAAATAATTATTATAATTAAAATTTATATTTTAAAATGTACTTCCTTGATTTTGAAAAGTAAATTCTAATTTCGAATGGTTTGTATTTTATAGTTAGATGCCATGGTCCTAAATCAAGCATTGTTTTTTAGGAGTTCCTAGATTAATCTAAGGCATACACTCTTACTATACGCTCACCACACCAAAACATTTCCCTCTTTACTCTCACTTCGTCTTTGGCGGCTATTTCTCCCTCCACTTCGACGACTCCTCTACTGTCTCCGGTGACCCGTCACCACACACCATCGCCAAAAACGCCACCTCCTCCACTCCCTTCTTCCCCAAATCAATGTTCCTCCTCATGACCATGAGACACACTTCAAGGCTCCTCCTCACATCCTAAAACCCTAGCATCTTCCTCCTCTAAACCATCGTCTCCAAACCTAAGATTGGATATCCAAAAGCCTCTGTCGCACAATCGGAGCACCCTCCATGGATACCATTCACTGACATGTGCATCCAATTCAAAAACCCCGATTGTTCCATCAGGTGCAATGAAAATCCTGAAGGGAATGACCATTCTACAGGCCTGCGAGGTCATTGATTGACATCAACATCTCTCAATTTGTGTCACAACAGACTCTCGTCAGTAGTTGGAAGTGTTGGAATTTTCTATTCCAATAATTAATGTGGACTAATATTATAAGACAATTATATTAGTTATTTATCATTAGTGAGTTTTATTTTATGTAATCAAATTAAATGAGCCCGTTAAACAACTAAATTAGATAATATGAGCTTAAATGAGTAGATGTCAATGTTGGCCCATTAGGAGATAATGGGAACCTTATTGGGTTAACACACTATAAGAAGATTATGGTTCCTAATATACTAAGCCGTTTGATAACTGAGAAATTTAGGTTTAATTGATAGTCAAATCAGACAAAAATGGTTAAATTTTCTCTACTTTACTGTTTGTTTTTAAGAGAATAATGAGGATTTTAATATCATTTTAGTTCTTGACCAGCAAAATTCAAAAGAAGGAAAATTATAAGTGCTTTGGAGGTAAATTGATGCAGAAACTTGAAGTAAAGTCTTGAAGAAGAAGTTGAAGTTAAAGAGCATCTTGCTTAGCGCGTAAGACAAGTTCAGCTCGACACCTCGATCAGCGGCCAGCCAAAGCTTAGCACGAAGAAAGCCCACGAATAAACTTGAAGGCGTGCTTAGTGCGAATTCCGCATTAAGCATGTAATCACCACTATACTCGCTAAGCGCAGAAGTCGCGCTTAACGCAAGGTTGCATGAAAAATTTCCCTCCTTCTCTGTCCCTTTTCTTCTTTCACCCCCTTCAACCCTCAAAGTATAAAACCTCTAATGACAATGGGAAGCTAAACCCCCCATTGTTGGGAGTCTAGTGGTCAAACTCTTGTAATGTAATTTTTTTTCTACTATCTATTTAATGCAATTCTAGTTTTTATTATTCCTTTTCTATGCTTATTGTTATTGATTGTGGTCTGATCACCCATACTCATGCATCTGTTTAGAATTTAGGCATTGGAAAGTGTTTATTTTTTAAAGAATTGGGAAAGGGCATCTAAATGAATCATGTCTAGGGATAGAATGATTTTGTTTAGCCTATTCATGCATCTCTATTTGTAATGTAATTTACTGTTTTATCTTTGCAAAGGGATTAAAGAGAGAAAATAGATAAATTAGGATCTTTCACTTGAGGAATCAGGATTAGAGTATCAGAGTAAATGTAAATAAAAATTGGGATAATATGCTAGACCACAACACATTTGCATTTTGAATTAACCTTCGCATTTAAAAGTGTCTTATTACAATTCATTGTCTTATTACAATTCTTTAAAACCAATTCTTTCATTTTAAACTTTACTACTTGTGATGATTTGGTGCATTTGTCAATGAGTTAACACCGTTACACATAGTTTTTCTTCTCATCATCTGAAGAGTTACGAAGGTCCTATTGAGGAATAAAGAGGCTCCAGTTGAGGAAGAACCATGAAAGTCGCTGGTTACGCTGTTAGATGATTTTCTGTTGTCTCTACAAAATCAGATTTCGTTGGATTTGCTTGATCAATCATTATAGATCTAGGTATTCATAAAACTCTTCTTGATAATCTAACATAATGTGTTTCTAGTGATTATTGGTATTTTATAAATATCTCCTAAAATTCCAACAGGAAGCATAATCGTTGTTGGAGAAACGAATTTTAGGGGAATTCTCAATGCGTATTGGAGAATCTTGTGCTTTGTGTTTTTGTTGATTGTTTAGTGTTCAAGTTCCGTGCATTTGGTTTGGAATTGTTTTGCTGAAAACTTGTTCCAATTGTGGATTTGTTTCATTCATTTATTAGTTTTCATCTTTTAATTTTCAAATCAAATGTCATCGATGGTTAACATTCTCGTGGTGACGACATGTTTGTTTTTATTGGTGAATGAAATGGTTAATTCTGGTTTCGTTTGATGTGCGTGTTGTTGTCTTTCCTTTTGCAGTTTCAGGAGATTAATTTCAAATTGTGGCTTGTTTTCTCATTGAGGTCGAGAAATCACCCAAACCCATCGTACGCCTGATATGTTGATGTTGCTTGTTAGAGTTTGATGTTGTTGATGATTATTAGAGTGATTCTGCACATTCATATTTGTTTTTATTTATTTATTTATTTGATGAACTGTTTTTTGTTTGATTTCCATGACATAGGATTTTAGATGGACATTGATCAGGAGGGGAATGGCAATGGTGTGTGGTGACGGGTCGTCGGAGATGGTGGAGGAGCCATCGAAATGAGAAAGAGCTGCTAGAAAGAAAGAGAGAGAAAAGAAGGAAGTGCTTTAATGTGGAGGATGTATGGTAAGAGTGTGTGCGTTAAATTATTCTAAGAACTCCTACAAATGGTGGTGCTTGATGGACCACTTACAAAAGTGGTCCACCTTAAAACACTGTCTAAATTTCTATATATTAAATTTGTATATATTAATTAGTTTTTGTACTTTGTTGGCTCAAAATAAAACTCCCGTTGCAAAATTCTTAATGCACCCTGGGATCAAATTATCAACATCGAACAACATTTTGATACGATACAAATTTAATCCAGTGAAAAGTTGGACGGATATTACTTATTTGTATACATTCTCACCATGGTTGTATACAGCTGCCTCTCTAAATGGTTTAAGGCACCCATTTGTGGGCTCTTGCACCATAATAGTGTAATTTTTTTTTATAAAATTACCATAACAGATTTTTTTTAAATTATAAAAATGGGTAAATTGTGTTTTAAAGTATAATTTTATTATAAAAAATCATATTACAAAATACAATTTTTTTTTCAAAAAATTATTACATTAAAATCGTATATGTACATACTATTTTAGTTTTAAATTTTTATTTATTTATTAAAAGCTGGAATCATGTTAAACTATGATTTCAACGTTTTTTTTTAATTATTTTAGAAATCGTATGTAATAGAAAAAAGATTGAATCGTATTTTAACATATGATTTTAGTTCTTAGAGAAAAAAATATTTTAAACAAATGAAAAGTAAAATTATGTTTTGATATGTGATTTTTTCAGAAATCGTATATCAAAATACGATATATCTCTTTCTGTAAATTTTTTTAAAATATCTATTACATATTTTTTTAAAAAAAATTGTCTATTTCCTTAATTAGCCCCCATTTGTGCCTTTCTTTATTATATAGAAATACCCTTTTCTGATAAAAAAAATTGTAGGGTCACCAACTGAAAGAAATCAAAGAAAAAGAAGTGTACGGTACGCAAATCCTTTGTGCCTGAACTCTTCTTATGTCGTTATCTATATTGTACTGTTAATCTTTTGCAATTAGGGGTCATTTTCTTTATTCGATAAAGGCTAATATCAAATATCTATGTTTACCCAAAAAGAATATCTTTTACGGGTCCATGCAAATGCTAGTACGTGTCGTATTCATTAGTAAGATAGACACATCAATCTTGGCATATTTCGATTATTAAAAAAAAATCAGTAAATACTTTATTAATAATAAAAATGTAAATGTCCAAAAAAAAAATTAATTAGTAAATTATCATTTTAATGATGATTTGTAAATGTGTTATATATATATATTCTTTGTTTTTTAAGAAGATGATAGACTTGAATACATTTGGATTTGATGTGAACCTCACACCTGTTGTGATTGATCGTGTCGTCTTGTTTTGTGTTTATGAATTAGTGATCTTTAACTTCAAAGAGATCCAAAATGAAAATAAAAAATCATTTAAAAAATCTAAAACGGAATCGAAATGATATTTTTTTTATTTGCTTGCATGATTTTTTTTTTGAAGCTGATTGATTTGTTTTGGTTTACCATTTGTATTTTTTAAATTTAATCAAATTACACTTGTGATAATACTTATATTAGTTTAACGTTAAATATTACTTGAGTTTCATAATATTTTGTAGTGTTATTTATATAATATATATTATTTTCTTTTTTTAATTTCTTTTAAATATTTTTAATTTAAAATAAATACAAACTTAGTAGATTTTTATTATAAAAGGTGTAACGTATTAATAAGTTTTATAAATTATTATTAATAATTTTGTAAAATATAATTCAATTTAAAATATGAGAAGAAAGTATATAAATTTTAATGAAATGATATTTTATTAAAAACTACAAAAATAAAGTTAAATTAAACACTAAAATGTTGATTTGATTTGGTTTAAATTTTATTTTAAATGAAAATTTAACAAAACATAATTATATATATTTTTTAAGTTTGATTTGGATGATTTTTTTTCAAACCAAATCAAATTACGAACGACTCTATATGAATGTATGTTGGGTCTTGCCTAGCTTATTTAGTTTTTTTTTTGGCTTATATTATATTCTTATTCCTTTGAGAGGTTAAACTTTTAAGTCCATGAGCCATGATTAAATATTCATATGAAAAGTTTTCATAATTACAATAAATCAAGTGCGTAATAATTTGTTAAATCAATTTAATTCATTGGTTAAATCAGTGCTAATTGATGTGTGAATACGTTAATTGGCGTTATAATCTTGTTCAAAGTGAAAATAGTTCGTTTATAGGCTTGGATGTTGCAAATATATGTAACCGAACCTGAATCTCTTGTAACAAATTATTAGTTTGTTGAAATAAAATAAATTATTCTTCTTCTATTTCTAGAACTTTATGAACAAGAACAAGGTAGTTAGTTACAAGGATTTTTTAAAAGCTATATACAAAGCAATTCTATATGGAATAATCAATTACTCTCTCTAATCCTATTTACAACACTCAATTAAAAGTAATGTTTGATATTTTTCATAAAATTAATTTATAATATTTCTTACATTAATTATTTTTATATTATATTATCCTAAATAAAATAGAGATTGCAATGTAGAAATGATTAAAAGAAAGAGAAAATGGAGTATTGTTAAGGATAATAGTAGCAATTTTGAAAGAAAAAAAATATAAATTCAGGGCATATTTATTATTATTAATTAAATTTAAATCTTTTGTTAATGTTATAAATTAAGTAATTGAGTCTTACTAAACATATAAGACGAGAGAAAGTATAAGATTTGATGATAAATTATTAGTTTAATGGTGATAAGTTAACAATGTAAAATGGTTTTACACGTGTGATACATGTTCCCTCTATTTCTCTGAGTAAAACTCTTCGCATTGCAATGTCTATTATATCGACTTGACCTTTCATAGATGGAGACAGAATAAAACGTCCATAATAAAGATGTTTACCGTCTATTTTTTATCCAACACATTTTCATTGTAGTGTCCAAGTATATATTATTTTGATCAAACCCTTAACTTATTTATTTCTCTTGAAATCTTCTCCATGTTTCTTTTTAGTTTTACACAAGTTATTCTTTAGAAGATCTACATCCATTATGTGACATAGGAGTTACATCTCATATAAAATTTAATAGTATACCACTTTTATGAATAGCTCTTAATGCAATAATCAACTAATTATAATAGTTGTTGTAAAAGTAAATAAATTTATTATACATAATTAATTATGATTGAATGATTGTGTAAACTTTTTTAATAATGTTATTAAATGCAAATATTGATAGCACGAAACACAAAATTTGAAAAAGAACCAATGATATTTTAGTAAATAAATATTAATTAAAAATATGAAAGTATATAAATTGATTTGAACGGAAACAACACATTCTGTTAAACATACAAAAATCAATTCGTACTAAATAGGATTTTTCAAATCTTTTTTACACTTGTTTGTACATCACCTATTTTCTCGTCAATTATGTTGTTCATATTTGCAGCCTCAAATTGTCTTAAGAACTAAATATTCGATTTAGAAGCGGCACAAATCGATTGCCTCATTAACAAAAGCCTAAAAATAACATAATAAGTTACTATCTTTTTGTGCTACGAATTTTAATATATATATATATATATATATATATATATATATATATATATATATATATAAAAGTAAAATTCTTTCATTATTATAATAATATACTATATGAAAAACATTGTCTCTGTATCTTAAACAACCAAAATCAACTAAAAACTTTTATTAAAATTGTTTTTGGAATAATTGGACTGAATGTTGGAAAAAGTTTTTACAATCCAATTTACCCCTCTTGGATTTGCTTGTCATTTGTCTCACAAACAGGATATGACAACCCAATGCCATGTTGATGGAACACTATTTGGAGACTATTGGTCGAGAATGGTTAAGGTTGCCAAACAGAGCAAGGCCTAAAAATGCTACGTAACAAATGAGAAAGAAGAAAGAAATATTTTTTTTAAGTTAAATATTAAAAATAATACCCCTAAAATAATTTAAGTAAAATAAAAGAAATGATTGAGATTTTTAGCCTTAAATTTCTGTATAGGTTGCTAATAAGGTCTTAAATTTTTTGTATAAATTACTAATGTACTGCAACTAAAAAAGTTTGAACATGTTAGAAAGTAGCAACCCCTCTCTCTATATATATACGAAAAAATTGCATCACAATTAGTTGAATTAGTTAGCAGTGAAACAGATAACAAATTAAATTTAAATGATGGGATGTGAAAAAAAATTGTTATTGTAAGTGATGTTGAACAATGTACAGTGACTATGTGTGTCACAGGCGCTTGATTTTTGGGATTGAAGGGAGTCGCATGCATCATCAAGAGTCATCAGAGTTAATATGAGTTGAAAATGGGAGTGAAATCATTCAACAAGAAAAATTTTATTTTACCCTTTTACCATTTTATTTAAACAATTATTCTTGGTACAACAAGTGTAATAACTCCAGATTATTCAATTTTTATAATGATAAATCAATGTATCCTGCATCATGATAAGAGTAGAACGAGTTCTGATTATAAATAATTAATTTGAGATTTTGTGATTGAAATAAATTGAGTTGGATCACTTTGGACGAAATAAAAACTTCTTGTTTATATTAGATATGTGATGATCATTATTTTAAATTGCGATTGCAATTGCGGTAAACTAGAAAACCTTTTACATTACAGACCATTGCTGGAAAATGTGGTTGATGCAATGGCAATTGTGGTTGCGATAAGTTGAAATATCTTGATGTTGTGACCACAATTTAAAACCATAATGATTACGGGTGTGCAGGTTGGAGGGTCTTGATGTTTAGGGAGTGTAAGATCATCACCCAAAAAAAAAGGATTTGAACAAGTTGGCCATAATTTATCCACTAAATTAGCAGTGCTGGTTTTGTTTACAAGGTATAGGGTTATATAGCTCTAATCAAAACAACCTGTTTTGGTTTTTATCATTTCCCGCTTACTGCTTTACCTTGTTACCCTATCTCTATATGCATCTATACTAGGCTTAATTTCCATGGACAGATTCCTTTTAAAACAATATTGTCTTTTGGGCAAGGGGATACAGGAATGGAAAAGATACAAAGTGTATCATGTGAAATATTTGGAACTTATATATTAATAATTTGTCTTAATAGATTAATCAATTGATACAAAATGAATATGTTCTTCCAACAGATCAGTGAAATCTGGATCAATGGGTCTTGTTGATATTCTCTGTCGGTTGTTTTCAACTAACAGGATAGGAATCTCTTTAAAGTGATTTAACAATTTGTTGATAATGTAGTTCACTTTCTAGATAAGGGTTGTGAATATTCTTTCTTTCCTCAAGATTTTGAAGACTATCTCTAGTTTGTAGGTTAAGTTGCCTAGCTTTGGCTAATTTTTCATGTGGACCAGCTTCTATCTAATTTTGTGGCAGTGGCCGGTTTGTCAGGTTCTGCAGTGGTTTCTTACTTTATTATTGGAGCTACTTTGGGTGTGGTAATATCCACTGATCTTTCGAGGTTATAGAAATATTCTATCCCCCAAATATGTTCCATTTCCCTGTCCCACCAGTTAGAATTGATCGAACACTTCACTTGAGATGTTTTTTGACCCACCCATGTCTATTCAGTGAAATGTTTATAGTTAAGTGTGTGTTTGATTTATCATTGAATGTGGGAAAACAATCGATGGAATGACATAACATGTTAGCTTTCTGGTTGTTCTATAGAAAGTATGAATTCCTTTTTGCCTTAATGCAAACAAGTTTCCAAACTTCTATAGACGCATTTTAATTATGTGGAATATTTGAGAGAACTTAATTATCTATTGGAGGAACAATCTGAGTGAAGGTACAATGTAAGTACAAATTGGACTCTTCATAATTTTAAACTTATCTGTTGTCCTGTTAACCCAAGACAGAGGGACACTAATTTTGTATTTATAAAATGGACTCTTCGTAACTTTCCATAGCAAAAGGCAAGAAAAATCAAATTAACTTTTGTAACTAAGTGTATAAAATATTACTGATATTAATACACAGATCAATGTACGTATGAAGAACATAGAAATATAAGTTCTAAAAATCATTTGAGATTTAGTTATTAGAGCATCTCGTACTAACATGCACAGTTCACTGATCTTCTGTCCAAGTGAAGGTACATTGTGATACACATCGGTTCTAAACCAATAGTTTTGCATCTGGACTTATGCAAAAAGGTTGTCCTAAGAGAAATGGTTATTAGCATGAAAAGGATAGTATCCATGCCTCGAAGGTTGTACTATAGGCTCCCCATTGCAGCCTTTTTAGCATTCATTGCTCAATAAAGAGTGTTTGTTCAATGTTCATCTCAATTCTGGTTTAGTTCTATCGGGTTCCTTTCCAACAAATGACAATATTCTTAATTTGGATATATATGATATCTGGACAGGTTCTCGTTAGAGTGATTAGCACTTCCCTTTTCAGTTAATTCACACACACAAATAAAATAAAATCGCTTGATACATATGATGTGATTAATATACCATGATTTCATCTTGGTTTTTTTACATGAATAAATAATATATGATTGAAAAGTGAATAAAATCGATCTGTTCATAATTTATTATGTATGATAAGTTAGTTAATTTTATAATGGTTATTTTAAAACTTAGAAGTGATTAATTGATAATGTAAAGAAAATAATTTCAAAATGCTAATAACAATTAGTTAGAATATTTGTAAATGATTTTTAGAGCTAATGCTTTCCTTGACATAAGTCTGGAATTTCTTTGTCTATTGAGCATTTGATAGGACTTAGAAGCCGTTTGTTAAATCCCTGACGGGTTTTGCAGCGGGCTTCAGATGTAATCTTTAGGAACCCAATACACATTATTTCAAAATATGATATAAACAACCATACTATATAAAAGATATTATTTGTGGGCTGTGCTTGCGGCCTTTTTATTCTTAAAGACCAAAGAACTATACTACGAGGGTGGGAGTGGCCCAAAAATGGAGGAAAAGAAAATCATGAGAGGCTTTTTTCAAAATTAAATTTTATATGTTTGCTTTCAGGTTAAAAGGAAGATTTCAAAATTAATTCTGGTTCTAAAATTGATTCTAAGTTAAAATAACTTCAAGTAATTTTTACGTTGAATCAGAAAATTTATACTAAATCTTACTCCTATTTTAATTCTATAATAAAACATCCAAACATAAATTAGGTTGCTTCAAAATCAATTTTATTAATACTCATTCAAACACCCACTATACATCTCTTGCCTTATGGTTTCGCTTTAGTCGAGTCCACCTAACTTGATTCACATGGCTATAAATGATTACCAATCTGTATTTATCGCTCTTCGTTGCATTAAATTCGTAAATTTTTTACTTTCAAGGGCAGTCTTAGGTGTTCCATTCAAGAATAGGGATAATTGTACTTATTCTAGTTTTTAAAAAACACTCACCACCCCTAGGTAACATTAAAGAAGGGGTGTGAATGTCACTTTACTAAGTAAAATAAGGGAAAGTGAGTGTCTATTTAAAAACTAAGAGTGTCTGTTATTTAGAAAGACTTCAAAGTGAGTCTAATCTCTCCTAAATTATATCGAGCATACTCAAAGTAAATCAGTTGAACGGTGAGAAAATAGTGGCAAATGTCGTAGAATGTTGCATCTTTCTATTTTTTTTTATCCAAAAATGCATTCAGTATGCAGAGCCGTTTTAAAAATGGATGCTAATTGCTCACAAATGACTACAATACAAGAGTGAGAGTTCTCTGTAAAGCATCAGTGGGGGACCTGTAGAAATAATTTGGTCAAGTGTACAAAATATCACCAAGGTTATAATTGATGAAATTTGAGTTCTGACCTCTGACTTCCTCAATGTTTTTACAAGAAATCAGTATTACAATATGGAAAGGATTCTAGGGATTGGTGCTGAGTTTTGGTTTCTGTGCTAATTAGAGATACTATATGAATTTTGTGCATTTATGATTTAAAGTGTTGTGGACTAGTCTTTCATTCTTTAAATGGCTTGTTCGGAAAAGAACCTTGGTCCGGTTAATGTGGGACACTCAACTGTGAAACACATGTTCTGTTCAATATTATAAATGCCTACAGCACCACCTATGTGACTATGCCTAATGGTGCATCTGGGGTTACTAGTCCCCCTATAGCGACTGAAGCATCTGGTAGGACAGAAACGTGTTTCTAGTGGTTGTATGTTAGAATGTTCTTATTTTAATATTATTAGGTAATTGATGCTACAGACAATGGAATCAATGTGTATCAGGAACACCATATGTGAATCACACACATTTGTTCTCAATAGTAGTAGGAAGGTTGAATCTGGATTGAAATATGAAAGATTCTGCTCAGTCAGTCCCCTAAGAAGAAAATGAGGCTTTAATTTTCAATGTGCCATAACTCTTTTGCTGGCAGCGAGTGTGAATGAGACTCTTTCTCAAGTATGCATGTATAATCATATTTGGAAAACCAGCTGTTATGATCGTGATTCGTGATATATATACATGCATGTATAACAAATAATGAAGTTGTTTAAATTAAATCAATTGATTTTCTAGTAGTGAATATAAAATTATGATGCAGTCTAAATCCATTAAAATTTTCTCATCAACTGATATAACTACTTGATTTAGATGAGTCTAAAAACATACTAGCCTGCTATATATAATATTCCTTTTGCTTTGGATTGTATAGGCCAATGACTGTAACCTAGGAAGAGTGAAGAGTGATTTATGAATATTGAATAATGACTATGGTGACTCTTTGAATTTAGTTGTTTTACTGTGGCTCCCACCCCAAAAAATTGCAATGCATTTCATAGCTACCAGCACAGTCATTTGTACTGGAGACCCTCGCGGCAAAACAAACTGTTGAATCCAGTGGAGAAATTGTAGTTTTGATTCTGTTCAGCAAGTTGGAAATTTATTCCTTCTAACTGTTTTGTAAATTGATCCATTCAAATTATACCTATTCGATTTTCTTAAGTTCTGAAATCATAATTTTGAGACCTGAATGAGTACAATGAACATTGTAAAGACATCAATGTTTGATATGAGTGATATCAAACAGATGATATATATAGACACAATTGAACAAGTTTACAAACTTCCTGGTGAATGTTATTGCCTCAGTGACTGTGACTGGTTGTGGTTGGTTCTTACTTTTTGCTCCCAAGTGAATAATGTAAGTTTAATACACTAGATGCGCTGTGGTCTTTGCTGTTGTGTGACAGCTGTTTTGATTGAAGTGTTTCCTTCCTTTCTAACTAAAAATTAACATAACATTAGGAACTATTATGAGCACCAACAGGCTACAGTTGTTGCATACGTGACCTAGAAATTGTCATGTCTGGACCATGTTCAGTTATTTTAGTAAATGTTCTTTAAAATTGTCTCCCTGCTAAATTTCTCTTCCTCTATCCTCCTAGGTGTTGACTGCATCAGCATGAACTGTCAAGAGGGGTAGGCATCCATCTTGTGTTTTTGTGCATGAGAGGACGTTTGGAGATGTAGGCACAAGTCACTTGGTGTTTTAAAAGTTTTTCACACCATAGCATGTTTGGCTTCGCGTATCAGACATGATTTTTCACATTTTGGATTTGATTTATAGAAACTAATAGTTATAACTTCTACGTCTCAAAGGTAATTAGAGTTATAAGATGATTTGGTGATGAAAGAAAAGAAGAGAACGAGAGGCCGTGAGTTCAAACTAACAAATAAAACTAATGACATTTATTGATAAAAAAAACATCTCAAAGGTCATTTCTTTATTCTCAAAATGTTTCCAAACATGCTAAAAAGCTATGTTCGTAGTTGCGTCAATCCATCACTCCCGATTTTTAACTGGGCCAAAGAGCAATTCATAGTCTACTAATAAATCTTATATACAGACTACGTGCAAAGTCTTCATGTATGCACATTTTTTTTTTTACATATAAATGTTGATTTGAGTGTCAAAGTAGGACTCTTGCATCATAATGGGATAATTTTTTAAAAAAATTAGCATAATGGATATATTTTTAAAGAATTGTGAAAATGAATAAATCATGCTTTGAAATACGATTTTATTATAAAAAAATCATGCTTCAAAGTACGATTTTATTTCTTAAAAAATTATTACACTAAAATTGTATATGCACATTTCAGTTTTTTTATTATTAAAAGTTGAAATCATATTTTAACATGTGATTTCAACATGTTTTTTTTAATTATTTTAGAAATCATATTTTAACAAATGATTTTAATATGTTTTTTTTAATTATTTTAGAAATAGTATTTTAACACGAATTCATTAGAAAAAAGAAAAAAAATGAAATCATATTTTAACATACCATTTTATTTCTCAGCGAAAAAAATATTTTAAATAAATGAAATGTGAAATCGCACATTGATATATGATTTCTTTATTATGAAATCGTATAACAAGGTATGAGATATCTATTTTTGTAATTTTTAAAAAAAAAAATACACGTGGTAATCTTTTTTAAAATATACCAATTTCTGTAATTAACACGTCAAAGTAGCTTTAAAGATATTTCCACCTTTATGGTCGAATTGGACCATCAGACTCCTCATTTCACAGAAATAGATCTACTAACCTTACCAATCATTTGAGCTCGAATAGATCAGAAAAAAGAAAAATGCTAAAATATGTCTTTTCTACCTTCGAAATTTATTTTTACAAAAATTTTAATACTTTTTTGTCCTCATAAAATTTATTTTTTTTGCCTGAAATAAGGGCTGGGCATTCAAATTCAAACTACATTGTTTTATTTTATCAATTATATGCATAATTATAAAAAATCATATTTACATATTTTAATTTTGTGAGGATAAAAAACATACTAAAAATTTAGAGGATAAATTCTGAATATTTTCATATTTATAAAGACAAAAAAAACATATTTTAACCAAAGAAAAATTACTATTTACAAACTTTGCTAATTTCCCTTCCAATGATTTTAAGAAACGATGTATTTTTAAGATACTATATATGGTTTTATGGTATTTTTGCTCGTCCCAATTGTCAAATGTCAATAGGACCACTTTGTCAAGTCCAATATTATTAACCCAAATGACCTTGATGAAAGACCGAGGAATCAAGAAGAAGAATCAAATCTAGGAGATATAAGTTTGGTTAGGTGATTAAGAAAAAAAAATTGTAGATCCAATCATTCTTTGCTAACAAAAATTAAAATTAAAAAATAATATTTGTCAATATGAAAAAAATCCGGTAATCCGATCTTAACCAGATCCGAAAGTACTTCATGTTATTGTTCTCATCTTGGATGGACTAGGGAATAGGGATCTCTCTCCTCTGTACCTCTGTAGAACTATAATTGCACATACAAAATTTGTATAGATTTAAGTACACATAATTAATCAAAGATCAAAATACCACGTAGTGCATTGAAACTTTGTATTTTTTAGTGTATGCGGGTGTTTGATAAGTTATTTTAGTTAATTTATAATTTATTTAACTAATTTATAAATTTGTTCAACTAAAATAGAAATGTTTGGTAACAAATTTATTTTACTAGCTTAATTATAGCATTTTTCATATAAAATAGAGTTTAAATTTATAACATATTATTATTATTATTTTATTTTTTTATCTCTAATACTTTTATAAATTTCCTCGCTTAGCATCTCATTTCATAGAACATTATTTATTTTAATGTTTAACACAATATTTGATCATTAAACAAAAATTACAAGAGTTTTATATAAAAAATGATAAGAGTTCAAAATAGTTTTAAAAAATTGTCAATATTATAATTTTTTTTTTTTTTTTAAAAGTTAACTTAAAAGGGTGTGAGCTAAGGATGCGAAGAGTGTTTGGGCTTTACTCTTGAGCTCTTATCGTAGGTTTATAATGTATTCATTTAATAAAAATATTTCGAATGAATATTTTTCTTTAATATAGTACGAGTTCGATAGATATTTGTGAATATGTATGGGTACTCGTGAATATCTATTAATTTATTAAAAATTAAAAGAAATGTCAAGAATATCTAAAAACACAATTATTGGAAAAATTATAATAGTAAATAGTAATTAAATTTTAAATATTAATTAAATTAATTTTTTGCAGGAAAATTAAATTTTATTTAAATAGTTAAAATTATTTTAAGTAATATCACGTGTTGGTTATTTATTGTACGGGTATTTCATCATCCAGTCTCATCTTGTTTAATAAATGAGTGTAAAAGTAAAACACATGCTTTCTCTAGGAAGGGGGAAAATAAACTTCCCAAATTCATTCTATATTTAGTTTTATTTACGGATATAGATAATTAATTGTGTCATCCACTCATCCTCACATACTAGAAAAATGGGGAATGCATATTTTTATGCTAAAATTTCACATCACATTGTCACGCGAAAATGCTAGATTTAACTTCTTTAAAATAAAATTGTATAAAAAAAGTCAGAATTTATCTCAGAAACTCAACTTATTTTAAATCATCAATAAATAAGTCATTTCTTCTCACTTTACGTATCTCCTTCCTTTATTGAAGTTTAGTTGAAGCATTTGGTTTATCTACATTTCCCCCTTCAGAAACATTAAATAGGTCAGGTGCTATCAAATTTATGAAGAAAGATAAACATAAAACTTTCATACGACAAAGTGGTATAAAATTTATTAATAAAACCCTGCAGGAAAACAGCGAGAGTGGCAAAGTTTTGCATTAAGGACAACACATTCCTCATGTTTCAAGCCCAATTCATTTCTATATTTTTTATCCGCTATCGGAACATGGCACAACAATTTGAATTGCTGATTTTATAGTTATTTTATCTTTAATGTTATTCCTGCGTTCCAAAAATAATGTAACGAATGCACACTACGAGGAAGTTTATAATAGGAAACAAGTATCCGTCCGTACAATGAAATGGATAAGGATGAACAAGGTCTCCCATGAAAATAAAATAGCCATATGGGTATGTATGGATGGTGATAAAAAAAAGTGGGATATATATGGATTTTAGGAAACTCATAAAGAAAAGGAAAACCAAGAGAAGCAAAAACGTGGAAGAGTGGGAGATAGGGTGATGTTATGGTCAAACAAAGCTCAAAGGGCATGCACAAACAATTGAGCATTGTTTACCGTCCAAGAACGGCAGCAAGGTCACATTCAGGTCCCCCACATGCTTAACTGTTCTAACCACACGAGTGATTCAGACACTGTCCATCATACCAATGTGACTCTCCACACACCATCTTAAGTTCCAATAATCCATCTTGTTTAACAAACACCTTGACTTCTATATACATCCATGTATGTAGCACTAAGCGCGTTACCAACTGATACCAGATTATTCTAGTTTAACTTATAGTTTCAAATTCAAATTTGAATTCTATGCATGCAACACTGGATTGTTCAAAGAAAATTTTATTGTTTATAATAGTTTAATCAACTAAAACAGAATTGCCTTTTAAGTGGAAAATACATGTGGGTTATATATATGTCCTGGTTGTCAGCCGCAGCTTCCACAATTTGAAGAATTCGTGTACCAATAATGTCTTTGACTAAGTTAACCGCTCACTCAATTTTTTGCATAATTAGTTTCATGATCCAAGAGAAGGCACCCAGCAAGCAGCAATTTTGGTTTGACTTGGCTTCTCTAATTACCGGTCACTCATAATTGTTAAAAAGATTTTATGCAGATACCTTTTTTTTTTTCTCCACCTTTTTCCTTTTTAAATATTGTGGCTGATGCGTGTAACTGAAAGAGACCTCATACATTCTCGTCGGTAGAAAAGGGCGAGGAAAAAAAGATAATAAAAGCAACAGCCGCATGTGGAGAATTAAAATAGGTAACTGATTTGAGCAGCTACAGAAAACTTTTTAAGATCACTCAACAGTGGAAGTGCTATTAGAATAAGATTTTGGTGGGGGCCCGACCAAGTAGGAAGTAACATGTGTATATAGTATACCATTAGAAGGTGGCAAACATATACCAAGTAAGATGGCCCAATACGTAGAAACAAAATATCAATATGAGTGTGAGTGCTACATATGGATCTTTCATTCATTGACTCATCTACTGGCCTGCAAAATAAAAACAGTAATTAAATGATCCATGCTGATGAGGCAGTCTCTTTTGGTTCATATGATTGTTCCTTCTCACCCTGGTGGGTATGGAGGGAAGTGTCACCTTATTGCATTTTAAGTTTTGTGCTTGTCATCACTCAATTATTGTTCAATTTTAAAATTTTCCTAACTTTAATCAATTTGTAGTTTGTGATATGAGATGGGTCAGCTAAATTGACATTTGAGTTGTTAGAAGCATTCTATGTAGGAATGAAATGAAGATATTCTCTTATCATTTAATTTTATTCTAATGGGCTGAGTGCCCGGCCAACTAGGGAGGGGTTAGGCTATAGATAACTGATCAAATACGTTACTAGTTGGAGGAAATTGTAATTGCAAATTTACAAACAGAGGAAATGCTTTGGTCATTTTTATTTTTTTTAATTACTACACTTCAGAATATAATAGAGTAAGTAGAGTATTCCATGCGAAATTGATGGTGTATTCTGCACTTGCCAGACTGTTCAGATTTAAATTTGAGAGAAAATAATTTAAATAATAGAGGGAATAAGTCTAGAGAAAGGGTGGAAAAAATTGCAGGTTTCCTCTGCCAGATGATCTCAGGAACTCGAGATTCCTTGAAAGTCCAACAGTATACTAATATTCTGCAGCTGGCTAAGTACAATCAAAGTTATCACTGAGTTAATAAAGGAATGAGCCAAATGGTGATTTTGATTCTTGCCTTGACCAATGATCTTTATGCTGCTTTATTTAAGACACTTTCTTGGTTAGGTATTTAGGGGATATTAATAAACAGCAAAGTTATATACAAGACCAGTTATCACCATCATCAATATACAGAAAATCAGATCATAATATGTAATAAACCCATGATTTTGATATAACCGGCAAAGGAAAGAAAGAAGTGAAACTGGAAAAGGAGGAAAAAGGCTGGCAATCAATCTGCAGGACAATAATTAAAAGGGAATAACCATTAAAAGTGAAACTTTTTAGGGGGGAATAGCATTAGGAAGATCTTGGACATTAAAGTGGGTGATCCTTTTTTTTAATTATAATTTAATTTAATTTAAAATTTTCACTTTCTGATGACAGAGCTTTGTCTGACACAAAAGGGGGACTCGACTGAGACTGAGATTGCAGTAATTTTGTTATGCAAAATACATGCGTTTTGCAGTAACAGTTCCATCCACTTTGATGCTGTGTATCACTCAACTCTTGAAATGTATGCCACATAAGGTAAGGTGCTTTATCCGTGCTAATGCAATGCAACTAGCCGCGGATTCTCCATTTTGGTTACTTGTCTTCATACCAATTCTATCAAAGCCGGCTCCATGGCCCAGACAAGAGGGCTACCATCATTCTTAATTTGACAATGATGGCTCATACCAATCCCATTCATCAAGAAATCACTTAATTCAAATAAAAGGAAACACTAAAAATATATTCTAATTTATTATATCACCAGCAAGCTACATAATACAACTAATATATTAATTAAACCATAATAAATAAATACACATTAAGCTTTTTGATTTCCCAACCCTGAAAAATTACAAGAGATTTCCACCCAACCCATCCCAAAAGAAAGCCAAGTAAAATAAAATCAAGGTTTACAAATGCGGCAAATGCAAAATAAGTAAATTAAGGGTTGGAGAGAGACATAAGTTGGGGCAGGAAAATAGACAATGGTGGGTCTCAGGCTCATGCAATCAGTGCTCACAGCTCAGCATAGCACAATTACACACTGACCTCTCAATCCCCCCTCAAGTTCCCCTTCTTTTTTTTTTTTTTTCCTTTTTTTCGGTGGGCATGATTAGAAATTAATTTAAAACAAAAAATAAAAAGAAAAAGCTGGCTGAGGAATCGGCGAGTCGACTCAGTGAGCAGCAACCACCGATTTTGTAGCGAGTTGCCACACGGAGGTGGCAATCAAGGGCCTAGTGTGCCATCCCAACATGAGACACCCATTGTTCTCTTCCACTCTATACCCATCCCCACCCCCGAAAAGCGATAGCAACATGCTGGCCTGCTTGTACGCGTTCGAACCCAAGTGAACCGGAGAAAACCCGGTCGAACCGAACCGGTTCCGCCACTGGTTCAGCGTCTCGTGCCTTTCCACGCGGTCCATTCCCTCGCACGCCACCACGTTGCAGATTTGCTTCCCTAAGTAAACCTCCGACATGGCCTTGTCGTTCGGGTTCACAGGCGAACCCTCCAGCGAGTCGAATAGGGTTGAATAATAGTGCAGTGACTCGGTGAACCGGTCGACAAAACTCAGTCCGTTGTGGTTCGCTTCTTGCTCGACGACGGTGAGGATCTCCGGCCGAATCTGCCGAACGACGGAGAGGACTTTCTCCACCGCGCCGGGGCGGGCGAGGAGCTTGTGAAACTCGAAGACGGAGTTCACCGCCACGGACTCGTCTTCTCGGAGATCCAGCATGGAGGCGTCGAGATCGGCGAGGCTGTTTGCGACGAAGCCGCGGTACTCGAACTGCACGTGGATCCTCTCCGCCAGCTGCGCGAGCTTCCACCCTACCTCCTGGAGGTGGTCGGAGTTGTCCGCCGCCGGCGGTCCGATTCCGGTTAGCCGGAAAACCGGAGGGCCGTCGTTGCGAAGCGCAAGGGCTTGCATCAGTGCCGGCCACTGCATCCCCTGGTTGATTCCGAAATCAATCACGTGGACGCGATTTTTCCCTTGAAACGCTTCGAGAATCGCCTGGTTTGCGGTGAAGTGCGCGAACTTAAGGTAAGGACAAGTTTCGTAGAAGTGAATCTGTAGAGAATCCGAGAGGGAGTGCTGCTGAGGGAAGACTCTGTAGATTCGCCTCGCGAGCGCTTCGGCGAAGTAGGTTGCGACTTTCCTCATAGCTCCGACCTGTGACAAGGCGAGGAAGCCGATCTGTTTCACCAGCGCCTCCGCCACGGCGAGGTTGTTGTTCTCTACCGCCTCCGCGCACGCCATGAGGCTGTGCACGAGGCGGATCCCGTTCTCCTGCAAGTCAACGACCACCACCGCGCGCGTTGACTCGTCGGTTCTCACGCGCTTAGGGTTTGGTAGCGCGTCACTACCACCTCCATAGATTGCTTTCCCCGGAATAGCCTTGAGATCGTAGTCCGACGAGGCGGAGTCCTTCTCGGGCTCCTCGGAGGGGAGGGGGTCAAAATTGGAAAGCATGGTTTGGAGCCAGTTGGAGATGTCGGAAGGGTTGTAATGAACGGCGTCGTTTGAAAGGTCCGTGAGGTCATCTTGGACATTTCCCATGGCTTCCTCAAGACGCTCCAGCTTCTGCGCCACTTCCGCCATGTCCGATGACCTCACCTTGTAACCCACCACTGCAAGAAGCTCGTCCATGCCTCCTTCTTCCTCCCAAAGATTCGATTTTCCGCTTGAATAACCGCAGCTTGAGGTTCCTGCGTTGGAACCAAGCTGCTGGCGCTCTCTCTTCATCCTTTCTCTTGGGTAACTCACCAAACCCTCTCTTTTCCTTTCTCTTCTGTTCTCTGTTGCCTTTTGTTACCACTATTACTATTCTACTGCATCTCCCTCACTACGCACATCACTCGCCCCCAAATATCAACCAATTATTATATACTATAAGTACAATACTTTCTTCTTCTTTTTTTAATGCCCTCAGAATAAAAATATTTCACAAAACGAAAAGGGGGAAACGCTCGTGACCGAGCTCGAACCCCAATGAAACTCCACGCAACCTCCTCTAACAGATAAGATCCAAAAGATTCATATTTGTGTTTTACTTTGTTTCCATTTTTGTGTTTTACTTAATTTAACAGATAAGTTTTTATTGCTGCTTGTAAAAAAAACCTAGCTACTTGTTTAATTAAGTTTAATAACTATTTGAAATAATGAATAATGTAATAATATCTAATTAAGATTAAATTATTTCTTTGCTTTGACGTTATACCAGTCTTTTTTTTTTTTTTTGCGAAGGATAATAGTATAACATATTAGCATTTCTCAAAGAGAAAAAAGATTCAATATGGGAAAAATATGTTTGGACTTTGTGAGTTTATTTTATTTTATACCGCTGCGCGCCGCTAATACTTCATTGTTACTGCCGTTAAAAGCTTAAATTAAGTACACGCAATACAGCTATGAAAATTGTATAGCCTCTCTACATTACTCTATTTCTAGGCGATGGCATAGACCTTATAGGTGAATTTGGCTACATGGTAAGGACCATGAGTATCTTCATTAATTGCTAATTAAGATTCCGTAGATATGCTCAGAAAAATGGGAAAATAGTAGTGTTTAGTTATAGGTTTTTATTTCTTTAATTCATTTATAATCTTAGTTTTCATATTTTTTTAAGGTAAATAAGCTTTATTTTAAAATTAAAGTGAATTTGCTCTGGTTGTTATTTTATGATAAAAGTGTTCTTCTAACCTCACAGCTATAGGAAAGTCTATCAAAATGTACTTTAATACAATTCACACGACCCATTGTCTTTGGCTCAAAATTAATTGGAGATCATTGGAAATTTTTGGCTCAACTGTGTATGGTATAATATATAATATATAATACAAGGGAGGGAGATTTCCATCTCTTATGTACCTCACGTGGATTTTCTAATTACATTATCAAAACTTGTTCTTTATCAATCCATATTTTGGTAATTAAGCATAAAGTGGCAATGATAGACAGTCAAACTTCAACTGACACTATCACGTAATTAATTATCCTTGAAAATCAAGCTTTATTATCTGTCATTGTCTAAGTAAAGTCGCACGGAAATCAGGTAGTAGTTACAAAGGAAAAAAAAAACTTCCACTGATTCAAAAAGTCATAAATCTAGAAAGGGTAAATCAGAAAACCATAAATTGAATGCAATAATCAAAGAGAATGTCCCTACAAAAATTGTTAATCATGATTCAGTTACCATTATTAAATGGATCACACCAATACGTGACGACTTCTACCACGCATGATGACTATGGGCATTCTAATACAAGTAGACTCTCATGTAAGAATCACAATAAAAGAATCGTGTGAAAAGTGCAAATAAAGGAAAGACCTTTTAGGGCTGAGCTCCTACACATATGTCTATGGCAGCAGGTCATGGAATGCACACCGCACTAGCATATGTTATTTGAGATTATTGATTGTTGGAAAGTTTTGCCACAATGGTATATGTTATAATAAATAATACGAGGGACAAAGGTCTCCATCTCTCGTATACCTTGAGTGGATGTTATGGTTACATTACTAACACATCTTATTTGAGAGATTATTGATGGTTGGAAAGTTTTGACTCAATGATATCTATTATAATATATAATAAGGAGGGGTCTCCATCTCATATGTATCTCATGTGAATGTTATAGTTACATTACTAGAATTTGTTCTTTATCAATCCATATTTCGATAATTAAGCATAAAGTGACAATGGTAACGGTAGAAATTGAAAATTCAACGGACAGTACTACAACATTAATTTTCCCTGGAAATCAGGCTTTATTAACCACCACCGTCTCAGTAAATTCACACAAAAATAAGCTAGTAGTTACAAGGAAAAAAAGAAGAAGAAGAAAATGGTAGCTTTCACCGATTAGGAACAATAAATTAGAAAGCAACAAATTCGATGCACTAACCAAAAAGAATATCCCTACAGAATTTGTTAGACATAATTTAGTTACCATTATTAACCATAAAGGGTCACACCAATACTGGCGACATCTGCCACATATAATGACTATGGGCATTCTAATACAAGTTGACTCTCATGTAAGAATGACAATAAAAGAATTGTGTGAAAAGTGTAACTAAAGGAAAAACCTTTTAGGGCTAGGCTCCTACACAAATGCCTAAGGAAGCAAGTCATGGAATGCACACCACACTAGCACATCTTATTTGAGATCATAAAGAGGTCGATAACAAAATCAAACTTCAACCGACATTATCATAAAAAAGTTCTCCCAGAAAATTAGGCCTTCTTAACTGTCACCATCTCAATAAATCCACATGAAAATAAGCTAGCAGTTACAAGAGAAAAAGAAAAGGAAAGTTTTCACCGATTAAAAAAACCATAAATGGAGATTAAAGCGGAAATAATAAATTCAATGCCGAAGGAGAATATCCATACAAAATTTATTGAACATGATTCGATTACTATTATTAACCACATTGGGTCGTCATTAAGTGACAACTTCTATCACTATTGATGAGTATGAACATTCCAATATAGACAAATTCTCGTGTAAAAATGGCAAGAAAAGAATTTGTGCGGAAAATACGACTCGGGAAAAACCTGTTAGGGCCAAGCTCTTATGCAAATGTCCAATGGAATGCATCTGGGACATTATTTAGAAATAGTACTCGTTGACATCACATATAGGCTAACAGATGACCTCAAAATTAGGTCTTTGTGCTAAAAAAAATGATTATATCAAACATATTATAATCTTGCACAACTTGGTCTTTACATTAGGAAAAAAAGACTTGTTATGCTCATTTAAAATCTTTTTATCATTCTTATGTGATATTCTCCTTGCTTAGCGCATTGAATTTATTATCTTCAAATTCATTTTTTTATTATGTCTTTTCAATTATTCTGTTGGGAAATATTCAAGTCTCTGTCTCACATCGACTGCCTCGTTCATTCATTGAAATGCAGTTTATATATCTGTTGGATAACTTCACTTAAAACCAATTGATTTTGAAATGAAATTTAATAATATATATATATATATATATATATATATATATATATATATATATTACTTTCTACTTTCTACATGTTTAAAGAAAGAATTGAGCAGAGTTTTAATCTCTTTTTTCCCCTCCTAAACAACTTATAAAATCATCTTACTTTTTACTTGTTATTTTCTTTCTTTTCCTTCACTTTCTTCTCTTTTACCTTCTTTTATAAACCAAGTGCATACTCTTAAATATTAAATAGTACTTATCTTTAGTTCTTTTGAACAACATGCTATTAATTGTACTACAGCTATACTTTTTTAACCGGTGATTAACTTTCTAACTTTAAACTCTAGGATAAAACTTTCCTTTAAATGAACCAATATTAATTCACAATATGTGTAGATACTTAATATTTTTTATTCCACAAAAAAAATACTTAAGATTTTTTAAACTTACATGAATATAAATTAGTGCATTTCTAGTAAAGAAATTAGGTGGCTTATATAAATTAATAAGATTATAAATTCCTCATTTTATTGTCTCTTCTCTCGAACTTACTATGATTAAGTCCATCCTCAGAGAAAAAAATAGCCATTAATTTTTTTTTTACACTCAACATGTTATAAATAGGCAGAATTTAAGCATAAAAATAAACAATAAAAAAAGGAAAGTAAAATCAAGATCACATTTTACACATGGAAAATTTAGATCCCATGATGTTTTTTTTCCTACTAAATAATTGTGGTACAAACGTTGCAGGTAAGAGATAGAAGCTTTTTTTTTTTATCAATAGAAGCTTTCTAAATAAATAAATAAACACGGATAAAGTTTAATAGCTTATTTTCTTGGGTTATAGGAGACATGTCGAAGGTGATTATCATGGGTCTCATTCAAGAAGTTACTGCAAATGAATGTATACCAAATCATTCGTAATTTTTTTTTTTACAAAGATGATAATAAATTTTAAATTACATACAAATTATATAAATTATATTTTTTAAAATTCAACGGGACTAAAAATCCGAAAAAATTATTTAAAGCTTCACCAGTGTACCAACTCTACTTCAGTAAATAGTAATGCATTAAATAAATGTTATTTAGTTATCTTTTGTGTATAATGAGTGCACCAAAATTTAAATTTATAATTCCATGCATATTAGTCCCAATCCCCCGCCACTATACTGAATTTAGTGGATTAAATCTTATTTACTTTAAAATAATAACACTCATGCATGCGTAGAAATTTTAAGAAAAACTTAATGCCTCAACTTTATTGTAACAACTAGTTAAGAACTTCAACTTTACTTTAATGATCAGTTAAATTATTTAAGTTTAATGATAAAATATTTGAATAATTTCATCAATTAAAAAAGTTTATATGAATCATAAAATGCTATTTTTTGTTAATCCTCATGATATTCTATATAAAAAATAGTAAATTAATAGTAAATATATTAAATATTTTAAACATATAAAATATATTTAATTTTTTTCTTTATTTAGTAAGTAGGAAGAGTTATAGAAAATGTTATGGAAAATATAAAATTATCCATAAACACAATATTAATTAAAATTTTAAACATACAGCTCTAATTTTTTTTTTGTTCAAAAATCGGTTCACAACAGGTTGGTCTATCCAGCTATATACTCTCAACACGTCTCATCCAATCAGGACAGGTCACCACAAAGATATCATATTAAGGTGCAGTAAAGTTATCCGAAAGATTTCCTTAAAATTGATCAAAGAAGATGATCTATCCAGCTATATAAATATTTATCATGTTTATTAACCAGCCGATGTGAGACTCTAATATAAATACTTTGAATTTTAAAAAGTTAAGTATTGACTTTATATTTTGAATAAATTATTTTTTTATTTTTAATTTTTTATAAATAGGTTTATGCCTTACACATTGACTTTGATTATAGCGAGAAGAGTAGAGAAGCCCTACAAGGCCGAAATACAGTAGCCTGCATTGAAAGTTTAGCGCCTGCACTCTACATCCAATGCATCCACAATAAAGTCATAATTTCAGGAAGGGTAAGTAAGTCAAAAGGAGTGATCCATCTATCTCTTCTTCCATGTAGTTGCAACTTCAGTTCACTCTAAGAAGCGCGTGAGTAACGCTAATGGGCACGTGGAATGAGATTAATTATTGTAAAAGAAGAGATTAGAGATTAATCAAACTCTCAAATGTCAGCTCTGCCCCGCATGATGGAGACCATTTCACTAAAACGGCCCCGCCGTCCACGTCAGTCTCCGTTACATTAGGTTTTAACCTAACGTCCTACGCAACGCAGGTTACTCCATTTTTATTTTTTTTTTGAACGGGGATTATGATCTCTAGATAGAATCGTAAAATAAAAATTGTAAAAAGAAATCATAATTTTTTTTTTTATAGAAACTGAGTTATATTATTGTTAGAGGAAATTATACATATCCTCTTTTGATATTTTGGACGTAAACAACGTTGAAGGAGAGAGGTCATGTGACCAGCACATGAGTTTTATTAAACATTTTTTTTTTATCAAAAGTACTATGAATCTCAAATCTGTGGGCATTTAATTTTTGTTTTCCAACAACATTTACAGCTAGCTAATCACGTTATTTTTTACTTCCAAGATCAAAAAAGAAATTAAAACCCAGAACAAAAGAACATTGAAAGTTATAAAACATTTGGTCTTGAAGTTTCCCACACCCCAATCTTGACAAAGAAAGAATAAAAAATACATGGAGAAATATTTTCAAAAGATGTTAGTGTTGCTGAACTGCACGTACGTACCCAAGTGGTGCCTTTTGTTTTGGCGGCTGAATCCATGTATTGCTTAAACTAGTTGGCGAAAAAGACAAGGAACGCGTGAATAATGCTTCTCCCCCCAACTTCCCTGTCGTCCCCATCCCCTCACCAGGTGAGTAGAAAGCAGATCTGTCATGGAGTATGCAGCCAGAGAAGGTTGTGGTCTCAGAAATGAACCCTACTCCAACCCTAATCTGTCAATGTTGTTCAGAAGAGCAAATTTGGTTTATGATAAAATTATATTTCATTTATTTCTTTTTAAATAACTTAAGGGAATCCAGGATGCCGTTTGAGACAGAGGGTTAAAAATAATGTTCTAAACGGAGGAATAATAGTTATAATCTGCACATACTTCAGGAGTGATAAGTGTAATTAACTCGATCTTATTGCTAAATCAAGATTGATTGGCTGCAATACGTGACGGGAACTCGAAATGGAAAGGCTTTGTTTAATTACAAACAATATCTAAAGTTTGATAAATTTTGTTGAAAAAAAATCTAAGTCACATATCAACTAAAAATAAAATAAAATTAAAATATATAAGTAAGTGTTCAATAGTAAGACCAAATTCAAAAAATTTATAATTAACCAAATCAATTTTTACTCTCTCGTTATTCTATCTTTTAAAAATCACTAATAATCAAATACGTGAAAACATTATATTTGTTAAATATTTAGAAAAATTAATTAAAAAACACCAAATATACATTCTTAAATGTTTTTAGTTACTTACAAAGAAATATTGAATTATTTGTTGTTTTGAATATAATTTATACTTTAATTTTAATAAAAATATATTAATTTTCTTAGTGTATAAACTTGATATATAATAGATAAAAAAAAACTGTTGACAAACTTTATATATGATTGAAGTGAAAATTATTTGAATTTTATTTATAAGAGAAGTTTAAAGATTATGTGATAGCATTCTCAATTTCTCATGATATATCATATTTATAATTATTAAAACTTTCTATTTATAGACCATTTTTTTGTCATTGTAATTTTTTCATCATATTTTTCATTGAACTATATAATAATAATAATAATAATAATAATAATAATAATAATAATAATAATAATAATAATAATAATAATAATAATAATAATAATAATAATAACACATTTATTAAAATAAAACTTTAATATTTCTATATTTTTATTTATTTAAAATTTATTTTTATCGTACACACATGAGTGATATACTGACACTATAACATACTGATGAAAAAAAAGTGATAATATGACATGCTAGAATGACAGTATAAAATAGCTACGGTAGGATTTATACTATCAAAACTTAAGTTTTTTGTGTTAATGGATCGTCTTTCAAATAGGATTTATACTATTATCCATCTTTTCCTACGGACTTTTCCTTAGCATGACTATCGCAACACCACCAGCATGTGTGGAAAGAGATGGTTTTTGACAGGGCATGTGTGCCATTAAGTGAGAAGCTCCAAGACTCGATTTGTTTGAACTAATCTATTAACATTAATTTAAAAATAATGTCAATGTATTTCGTGAATTTAAATACAATTTTGTTGTTCTTATGTTTTTTAATCCCTAATTTTAGTTCTTCCATTTTAAAATAAAGATATTTAATTCTCTTAATTTTAAAAATTTACAATTATGATTTTTATATTTTATTTCTTTTGTTTTAATACAATTAAATCTTAAATTTAACATATGGTATCATTAAGAAATAAACAAGTTAACTAAAATGTAAGAAATATATAGATAAAATTAATAATTTAATCAAAATTATAATTTTTTTAAAATGGATGATTAAATGTCTTTATTTTTAAATAGGAAAACCAAAATTAAAATTTGAACAAAATTGAGAAACTAAAAATTGTATTCGAGCTTAACTCTAAATGATATTGTTTTTCGGTACTCTAATTTGATTTTGGTGAACAATATGAAGTTGGTGACACAGTCAAATGAGAAAACATTTTATTTGTGTAATCAAATGCTGCGTCTTATGTTTTCCTCATTCACTTGATTATTATCAGGACCAATTTTATTGCTTGTTAACGAGGGTTGAAAAGGAGATTAATGGCTAAAGTTTGGTGACTGAGAAGAGGAAGAAGTAAAAGGACAAAGATGATGAGTTTTAAGGTTGAGAAGGACAAAAATGTATCCTATAGCACGAGAGGGACACGAATCATTTTTCTTCTAAACATCTCAAAAATTAAAGTCAACAACCTCAATAATTTTGAAGAGGAGGGTGAAGACTTACTCTAATTTGACGCAGTTTTTCTCAATGCACCCCGCTAAAAAAAGATTTGGGGACAAGCAAAATCAATGAGCACAATGGCTGTCAGGAAAGAATTACACGGAATGGTTTGCGATAAATGGTTTTTCTTTTGGACCAAAATCACATCCAAATTTAGCAGTGCGCCAAATGACGCCTTAATTGTCATGGTGCACTCCTGCACAACCCATCCAAACATGTCCTTCTGATAGGACTGTAATAACTAATAACTATGCCCCATTTACAGGGATGTTCAATTTTAAAAAATCCGAACTAAAAATAAAAAAATCATAAAAAATAAAAAATCGAATCAAATTGATTTTTTTTATAATTTTCGGATGCTTTTTTTTTCACACTAATCGGTTTGATTTAGTTTGTAATTTATATTTTTTAAATCAAATCAGATCACTTATATTATCATTTATGTTACTTTAGTATTATGCACTTTATGTGTATATTATTTGGGTTTCACAGCCTTTTATAATATTATATTATAATATTATTAAAATAGATGAAAATTTAATGAATTTTTATTGTAAAAGATTTAACATATTAATAAGTTTTTTGGATTGGTATTAGCATTTTTTAAAGTAATTTAATTTAAAAGATGAAAATAAAGTATATAAATTTTAATGAAATAATATTTTAGTAAAAATCGTAAAATATTAATTTGTTTAATTCGAATTTTATTTTAAATAAAATTCAAATCAAACTGAACCAGATATATTTTTTAAGTTTGGTTTGAATGATTCTTTTAATGAAAAATTGAACCAAATCAAGTCGTAAACATCTTATTCACTCCCATTATTCCTCACTTAATTTTCTAAAATGTAAATAATGTTAATAAATATTTTTATAAAAGATTAATTAAATTATAATTTTTCCCTTACTCTATTGTTTTAGCTTATCCTGCCAGAACTTTTATCCTCTATTTGATAGAAGTGGAAGAATGTTGAAAATAAGAGCAATGATCCGGAAAAAGAGGTTAAACTATGAGAATAATAAATGGTTTAAATATTTTTTTTATATCTATAATATATTTCTTTTTTCAATTTACTGTATTTTTTATTTTACTACCTTACATTTTTAAATTTTTACATTTAGTATTTATCATTAATTTAAATTTGTTAAATAATAACCTAACACTTAATTAGTTTGTCACATCATCATTTAATTAATATTGTGACATTTTGTTAAAAATTTCACGTCATCACTTAATGAACAAAAACTAATGACATGTATTAAAAATAATTTAAAAATATCAGGTAAATAAAAAAATAGATATTAAACTAAAAACAAAATATATTATCGGTATGAAAAAACATATTTAAACTTGTGGCCCTATTTGAAACACAGATACTAAATGCAGATCAAAATTTCAGTAGTCCAATAATATCTACTCATTTGACGGTTAGTAATTTTAATTTGATAATTTTATCATATGTTTATCTTCAAAACTAAAATAAAGAAAACAACGATAGACGGCAGGTATCTTGATTTTAATAGAATATATATATATATATATATATATATATATATATTAGTGTTGCTTGCATTATTTTTTTCTTCTATAAATGCAGGACTGATTAATCGTTCATTATAAATATCATGCAACTTACTGTCGAACTTTATAAAATATTTAAATAAACCAGTAAATTGCACAACATGATCTATAGTTAAATGAATTTATTAAATTTTTTGTTTTATTATTAATACAAAGTATTCATCATCTTTATTGATAATTAAATGTTTATCAAAGAATGACTTGCAACCTTTTTTGGATTTTGTTCAATCCCAAACAAATTGATTTTGTTCAATCCCAAACAAATTGAGTTCAAATCATTTGAATAGAGTAAATTGAGAAAAAAAAAATGATCATTTTTATCTTCAAAAGTATAAGGTGGTGTTAGTTTAGTCTTGAAACTACTAAAATGACCAAAAAGTTCTTAAGTTGTGACTTTAGTTTTTAAACTTAATTAATTATTATTATTTTAGTCTTTAAAAATATATTAATATTATTGCTTTAATTATGCAATTTTTTTAAGTTTTAGAATAAAATGGGTGTCAAATTATACTTGTAGAGACATTTTTTTCATTTTATTACTTTCAAGGACTAATTTGATAGTGTCTCATATTTTAAAAAACAAAATTTTTCATTTACCCTAAAATTAATTATATATTGAATGAAGATATCAACCTTTTAACATATAAAGTTTTTAATCTAATAGAGTCGACCTACTGGTAGAGGGATTGGAATACAAACACAAGGACTTAAGTTCAATACTGTGAAGGCCATCATCGTAAAAAAAAATGACATGTAATGCATTAAAGACATGTTAATTAAAAGTAAACTAACACAAATTATTCTTTTTGGACAAGGTTTAAAAATATTTTCATTCTCAATAAAGTGGCTGATTTTTTTTATCCCTATAAAAAAATATTTTTCATCTTCTAAAATTTGAAATCTTTGTTTTTAATTCCTATTAAATGAACAAATATTTTGATCTATGTAAAATAATCTTCTTTGACTTTTATCTCTTCAAAATCTCATATCACTATTTTTGTCCCCAACTCTCATTCTAAAGTAGATAGATGACATTTATTTTAGGAATCTAAATTTTTCTAAAAGTATCAAATACTGACAAATTAACACATACATTAGTAGGTGCCTCCTAGAATGGTCACCCAACTTTTGTTAAACACAAACATTTTACAAGTGTTACATAATAGTAAAAACTAAAAATAATTATTTTAACTTTTTGAAGGTCTAAAATAAAAGAATATATAAAAACAAAAACTAAAATTCACTTATTTAAGAAAAACTGAAAGCATATTTAAATGTTTGAATAATAACATATATAACCCCTTGTCTTTAGACGTAGGGTTCTCTCGAGTCCTGAGTAATATGAACTCTTCTTTTTTAGGGTGACCAATATGAATTTAAGTGAGGTATGTTTTAACAACTTTTCAAAATAATTTTAACTTTTCTTTATAAATTATGGTTCATTATTTTTTCATTCCTAAACTTTTTTTTTATTTCTAGTTTTAATCCATAATAATCTAAACTTTAACTAGTAGTCTTTAATTTTTTTTTCCATTATTGTTGTTATCAAGTAACAAAATTAAGTGAAAAAGTAACAACAAAAATATCGGTATTATAATAACTTGTTACGCAATTAATAAGTCAGAATATGTATAATTTTTTTAATAAATTATATTTTTAATTTTTCATGTTTTTAAAAATGTAGCTTGAAAAATATATAATTATTTCGTGAGATTTTTTTATGGCATGATAAGTGACTACCAATGGTATTCCTTAAATGTAATTAAAGACCAAAAGTGGTGAAAAATGAAATGTTTAGGGATTTTAATTAATCAAAATTTAAATTGAGGACTGTAAATATACATTGAAAAAGTTTAGAGAGGAAAATAATAAACCCTTTAAATTAACATTTTAAAGTTCTCAATTCAGGCGCATCTTGTGCTTTAATTTTATTTATTTATAATAAAATCATCGTGGTCTATAAGAAAATTAACATTTTAAATTTAATCACGAAGTTGTTTTAATGATGTCTACATCAATCAATATCTCTGACAAACCACACCACTTAATCATATTTAAAAATAAAATAAAAAAAACTAACATGACTTTTAATCTGCTGTTGGAGGTGGAATATACTACTTTGTATATATGATGGCTGAACTACTGCTATATTTGATTTGTGAAGGAAAAGTAATTAATTAATCTATTGATGGTGTTTGACGTTGATGCCAGCCTTAAACATTTTAGTCGATTGAAAACTGCCGTCCGTGCAACCTTTATAGTTAGTTATTTAATGTTATTATAAACAGAAAGAAGATCATGCTCATCCATCTACAAATATAATTGAGCCAGATATAATAATTACTCAACTCAACAGTGGTAATGATTCTTAATTTCAAAATCAAATCCTGGTTATGATCGTTAAAGTGAACTAAAGAGTTACTTAAAAACTAAAAAGTTAATTAATATTTAAAAATTGATAGTTGAAAATTAAAAAATTAATTTACTAAATTATAAATGTTTAATAAAAATAACTAAAAAATTATAAAATGATAAACAAATAAAAAAAATAATGATTTATTTTAAAAAATTAATAAAAAAATACATGAATGTATTAAGAATAAAAATAAAGAAAAATGTACAAAATTAGAAATTATAATTATCATTTTAAAAATTATTAGTTGAAGTAACATTTAAAACACTTAAAATTACTTTAAATGAGTTTATTTTATTTGTTGATTTAGTAGGCCTAAGCCAAACATTTAAATTTGTCAATTCTAATTAAAGAATTATGCAAAGCAAGCATTATGTGAATCACTAACAAAATCAATGTGCATGTTACTTCGGCCGTTCCATAATATATGATATTTAAGATTTTTCACAACTATTAAAGAATGTAATTAATTTTTTAATTTTTAAATAAAATATTAGACAATTTTTAATATATCGTTTATCTCTCTAATTAATGATTCATTTATTCATCCTATGCACTACTCCATTAACTATTTATTAAAGGTATTCTTGGAAAAAATATCTAATATATATCATTAGTTTTGTAAAATGACATATTTTGAAATATTTTTTTTAAACGTCGTATATTCTGAAATAGAGGGAGTATTAAAATATTTTTTTTGTTTTTAAATTATATGATGTTTAAGGTTATTCCTACTAAGTATTGATTAAGAATAATTTTGAAAAAAAATATTTAATGCGGCCTTGATTTTGTAAAACTACATGTATTTTGAAATATATTTTTCTCTAAAATGTTATAGAATTTGAAACAAAAGAAGTATTTTCAATTCAATTTTTATTGATTTAGGTGATGCAAATAACCTCTTTGTGATAATTTGGTTGGACAGTTTTTTTGGATAACTATAGTTTGATTCTTTGATTTTTTTAGTGACACTTCTAAGTATTTCCAAAGTTTTGATCCTTTAAGTCAAGTATAAAATTAACCATCAGTATGAATTTAATTATACTCAAAGTTGATCGTTTCTCTTTAAGGATGTATTACTTGAAAATTAAATCTAATTTTTTTTCTTATTAACTCAAAGTGTGTTATCAATGAAATTACACCACCATATGTTGGACATAAAGAAGTTGAAAGAAAATGAAAAAAAAAGAGTTAAATTAAGCTACTTCTCTTGTTTGAATAATAATAATAATAATAAAAAGTGGCCCAACATTTTCTAAATATCTCCATTTTGGAAAGAAAGATGGAAGAAAGTTGGTCAAAGATGATAAAAATATTAAATTAACCTTTTGCTTACATATCTTTTTTTTTTATTAAGGATATTTACGTGATTTTATATACATATTTTTATTTATTTATACTTTCTACACAACAAATAAAGAGATATAAAAATTTAACCTTTATTTATTTTCATTCTGACTTCTACCAACCAACCTAAAAATCATCTCAGTATTTACTATTTTTCTTTTCTTTCACCTTTTTTTTTTCTTTCATTATTTTATACCAGACAAAGCATACAAGTGGGTGTTAATTATAGCTAGGCATATAAAAAGGAGAAGGGTGCCCTAGATCATAGATGGGTCATGGGTGATTCATCGTTCTCAGCACGAGCGAACTAGCAAAGCATGCATCACTATCAATCCTCATTTATAGGAGGAAAATGAGGAGTATAGTTAAGGCTCTAATATACTGAACGTCACTTGCAGAGTTAAAAACAAATTTCCGTACTCGGGGAGCACATCAAAGTAAACATTTGGAATAAATAATTTTTTAGAATACCATGTAATTAATAACCAATGTTATGCTAGTTGAATTAATTCGACAACAATATTTGTATAATTTCACGGTCAAATAGAAAAAATAACATTATATTTTTGGCAATTCCAATTTGGTTAGTATACGAGGTATATACATCATTCATATGATATGGATGTTCGCGTATTAATATCTAGTAATGCCATTTTCTGAGGAAAAAAAAATTAATAAGTTTCATCATTATTTGTATAGGACTTATTAAGTTCAATTTTTTTAATTTTTCTCTCACAATATGGCATTATCATGTTAGACATTTACACGAGGATCTTGATCTTAATACATAAGGGTCACACAAGTATATGCTATATTACTGTAAAAAAAAACTCACAAAAAAATACTGTAAAAAAACACATAAATAAGAATTTGTCCAGCCCACTCAAGAGTATTTGAGGTTTTAGCTAAATAAAATGATATTAACATTTTTTTATTCTTGATTAAAAATTATTTTCATTTGGATATTATTCAAATAATTTAACTTTAACTTGAAAATATTAATTATTTGTATCTAATCACTTGATTTTAATATTAATATTTTTTTATTTATAAATACTTCTAACATCATATAACTGATTTTCAGGAGAGAAAGAAAATCATATTTTTGCTTTGATGATGTATAGACTGCATTTATTTTCACGAAACATTTCATGGTACCCTCTTCCCTCTATATACTAGTAATGGATGGGTTCAAATACAGATTTTAATTAATTATGCAAAATTTCCTCCACCTCAATTTCTTACTAATGTTTTCATATCATCCAATCAATTGAGCACTTCATTGAATATATTTAATAGTTCTTGTCTGCGGGTGACAATGTGCAATCGTCCTGATAGGAGAAAGAAGACCAATCCCAAAGATGGACTATACTGTACTTCTTTTCTTTGATTTTCTTAGAAGAGAAAATGAAGAGTTCGATCCTATTCAAGACCTAATTAGTAGTACATATTGAAGAATATTTAATATTTAAAGTTGATGTCAACATATTACATAGCATTTAATAAATATAAAATAATATAGTTAAATTAAAATATTCTTATTTAATTTTAGCATTTTATTTGTAATTAAATATTATTGTAGTAGTTATTAAATAGAGCTACAGATAAAAAGTAATTAATGTAAAACATCAACAATAATTTTGAATTTTTTTTTTTGAAAAACAATTAATATGAAATGAAGGTAGTATATATGAAATTTTTTAAAGAGATCTAATTCCATTGATTCAACGGTGCGTAAGATTTATTGTAAATCCTGACATATATGCAAATGAAAGCAAATTAAAACTAAATTATACATTCAAATGGATCAATTTTGTTAGTTTTATAATTTTTCAACTCAAAACATATTCGATTAATGCTGCAACCTGCAAGCTAGGTTGATGTTTTAAGTTAGCTGTTACGAAACTCAGCCAGGTTAAGAGAGGAAAAGAAATGAAATGTCACATATGCAACCAGTGAAGTTTTGGGTTTGCTGTTATCGTAAAATCTATCGAATAGCATTTGGAGTATTTCTTTGTACTTCTTTTCTGGTTTGAGACACTCCTTATGTTAAAAACCAGTTTTTTTTTTTTATAGCAATATTCAGTTTTGTCTTTAAAAAAAAGCTCAAAACTCGCCAGACATAAATTGGGTTTGTCTTTCTGGAAAGCAAAAACTTGAATTAAAAATTGATCAAAACTATTTTTTTTTTTAATTTCCGAGTCAAATTAATTCAGATCGGCTTAACTATTTTTCAATCACTGCATCAACGGCGTCAGAGCTTAACGTTGTAATATCTCGATGTTTAATTCAATGGCCCCCACATATCATACTAGTATCTTGCAATTGGAAGTAGAATTGTTTCGATGTTACTAGTGCTAGCTAATAAGGAGCAGAAGAGTTTCACTTTCCAAAAGGAAAGTGAAAAATATTTATGTACCTAATAAAGCAACTTGGCATTGAAATTCAATAATTTTCTTATGAAAGTTACTTAGGCTTTCCAAGAAAGTCGAAAAGTTTATGCACTTATAATAACCCTTGACGTTATCAACATTCATTATTTACTAGGTTTTTTCTTCAATTCTCTGGATAAAACCAAACTGTAGTTAATAATAGTTAATGAGCCAATCTACAGAGTAACAATTAATGAACAATTTGGTTGAAACAATTGTATCCAGTTAAGAAAATAAAGAGTCCCATGAAATTAAGATTTCTGTCCAATATTTCATAATTAGTAAAAGAACCCTGGATTAGAAATCACTAGGTTTTGTTTAATTATGAACGTCGGACAAGAGAGTAATATGACTCTTTCCGGTTAGTCAATTATTTAGCTATATATGTTAATAACAAGAGGTACCTAATGCAAATGTACTGTTTGATCATTCTTATTTTCTAGTACGATTTTTTTATTTATTTTTTATATCATGCTCTAGCTGAATATATTTGAAACAGAATGGAGAAATCCACCTTTGTTTCAACCATCATATCAAAGTTTTTCCCAATTGATAGAGTATCGACTAATCCAATCCACATATCATACATATCATAATCTCGTACTTACTTTATTCTCTATCCCAAAAATTTAAATGATATGCTCTAATCATATTTTATGTTAAGAGATATCACAAAAGATAAAATATGATTAAATTAGTTTGGGTAAACAACCTCAAACTCCATAAGAAGCCCTATATCAAACACATAAATATTTCCTATCTTTTCAAACTACTTATGACTAAATTAAAAGGTAAACACCTATTAAGTATTTTCCAATTACAACAATATTTTGTGTGTCTGACTAAAATATTTTAGGTAAATAATCACTTTTATCTTTGAGTATATAATTTGTTGATAAATGCATCTCTAAAAGATGAAAATATAATATTTAGTTCTTAAAAGTGTAAAAAGTGCGACAAATATATCTGACTGTTAACTTCCGTTCGTTATCGTTAATAAAATAGCCTATATGACACAAATGAATGAATTTGTCACTGAAATGATTGTTAACATGGTCATATATAATTGTCAGCATAAGGACATATTTGTCATATAATATATTTTGACTTTCGCCTTTCCACCCCGCTTACAAATGTGTTCCTGAAAGATGAAAATGCAAAATTTAGTTTTTGAAAGTATAAAAAACGCGACAAATATATCTAGACGTTAATAATAGATTGTGACTAATTATTATAATTTTGAAAAATTTATAATTATTGAGACAAAATTTTGGAAGAGCTATACCATACAGGTAATTATCTATTTCTATTTCCGTTATATAATTTTTAAGCTTTATTAACGGTTGAGACATGCATAAAATATTATCAATGGAAGTGAATTGTTATTGATTTGGCGAATTCTTCTTACTTTTTTTTTACTACAAAAAAAAAATCAATCATTTGATTGTTAACTCTTGAATAAATGTTATCAACACAGGAAAAAAAAGAAATTTTACTGTAAAATGATAAGAAAATCATTGTTTCTGTTTAATCAAACACTATTTATTTAATTATTATTTTTTATAAATTTTCATAATAAAATATGAATGTCTATTAGTATATGCAATGATATCAAATTACAAATTATAATAAAAGTTTGTTGATTTTTTATTTTTTTTAAAATCATACACAATTATTTTTTATTGACTGATCATTTAAAAAATCCTAACCTTAAAAAATATCATTCCAAAGGAGGTGAGTGTTTTTTACAAATTAAAAGGGTCATTGCAATTACAATTTTTCCTAAAAATTATTCATGGATCTAATTTAACTATAATGTTTTACAATAAGAATTTTTTTACTTGAACCTTTCATTAAGCATTAGAGTATAAAAAAATTATTTATAGTTTATAAAACAAGTATTCTTTTTTCTTTTAAACTCAATTTAATTTAGGAGTTTGTTAAAAAAAATTGTTGCAATCATTATACATTTTTTCAAATTATAATAATTAGTTACAATATATTATTAACGTTTTGATATATTTTTCGTGTTTTTTACACTTTTGGAAACTAAATTTTGTATTTTCATCTTCCATGGATGCATTTGTGTGGGAAGGCAAAAAGTCAAAAAAATATTATATGACAAATATGTCCCTATGGTGACAATTAAAGATGATCATGTTATAATCATTTCACTGACAAATTTGTTCTTCTGTGTCACGTAGACTATTTTATTAACGGTGATGGACGGAAGTTAACGACCGGATATATTTATCACACTTTTTACACTTTTGAGGACTAAATTTTGTATTTTCATCCTTTAAAGATGCATTTGTCAGTAAATTACACATTTAAGGACAAAAATAATTATTTATCCAATATTTTAATTTTAATACCATCCAAATATAATGAACATTTGTGAACAGTTATTTTTTTACCACTCTACTTAAAAAAATAACTATCTTATATAGAGAATCTTATTGTTTAAAGTTAGAGTATCTCGAACCTAATCATCGAATTCTAGGCATATGTGCAAGCAAAACTTTGTAAAAGTTACTTAAAATACATATGGAAATGAAAATATCAAGAAAAATCAGTAAGACAACATAACATGTTGGACCATTTCATGTTCAGAGGCATATATGATTGAACCTTTCAAAGATTCTTCCCATATTAATTTCGTTTTGGGTCCAAGTGTTGGTTGGGTTCATGCATTTGCACTGAGAGAGGGGGGAGAGAACCATACATTGGTATCTAATTGGGGCCACAAGATAGCGAGATTTAACCCCCTGCCATGTGCATCAAGGTCCATCCTAGTAATCTAGCTTGGTTCCTGCACCTTAGTGTGTAGCTTCCCACCAATCCCATCTCAGAGGCTCAGAAAGTGAAAACTCGTTTGCACCTTAGGGGAGTGTTTGCTGTGTATTGCTTTTGGGGTCCCGGGTTTCAATTTAGATGCACATGAAATGAAATCATAAAATAAAAAAATGAATGCCTTTAAGAGGGCATGCCATGTTTTACTTTCACCCTTGGCCTAAACCAAAGTGGGATCAACTGCTACTTTGCTTCACCAATCCCAACCCTGCTCATATGATCATGTGCATGTGATGTTTGGTTTTCCACAATCCGTGGCCCGTCCTAGACTGCTAATGAAAGTGAATTTTTCACTTCTCCTTCTGGTGCTGATGTGTGCCTTTTAGTTTTAATCACGCAGCCTCATCAACTCATGTCTTTGTTGATGGAGGGGAAATTCTTGAATAAGCAACGGTTATAGCTAGGATCAGTTGATATGTGTAGGGACTTTTTAGTATAATATGAGACCAACACAAGATTGCCAATGTCTAGTGTGTGACTATGGCAGGTGGCTACTGTTTACTTGAAATTTTCTCTAGATTAAGGGCTAAAATTCGAGAATAGATCCATTTCTCTCTCTCTCTCTATATATATAAAAGCACCAAGAGAATGTATGTTTCTTTGCTTATGACTATTTTTTTTGAAAAATATGTTAGATCATTTTTAGTAGGTTTTTATTCTCAATTATATTTTTTAATTTATAAGATTTGAGCTGAAACTTTATTTAAGAGATTTAAATTCAATTCTACTCAAATCAATAACATATTGGTAGGAAAAATATGTGCATGTTAACTTGCACTGCAACAAAATTTATTTTGAAACAATTATATTGTGATATAAACTAATGGTTGGTACTTAGAAAAAAACTAATGGCTAGTAAAATACTCTTTTAGATTATAATTTGTGGTAAATAAGCATTAGTATGTAAAAGTTTAATTTATAGCATGAATAGGCAAAAGTTAATAAAATGGTTTTCTTTTTTTTACAATAAAATGATTATTTACGTGCACTCACTAAAATTGTCAGTAATACTTTTATCATCCTGAATACACTAACCATAATCTAATTGTTAGCGAATGTTTTAGCAGTTATTTAAATTGTCACTAAAAGGCACAATAATTACCACAAAAAGTAACGTTTGTTATAGTTGTCTTGCACTATAGAATTTTATAAAAGCAAGTAGCCATAATCTAGCATAAGTAACAAAAGAGATTTTTTAAATAATCTAGCATAAGTAACAAAAGAGATCGTGAATCATTGATTATTGTATTGCATATTTTTTGTAACAGGCGTTCGATTTATTTTTTCTTGTCAACGTAGTTGCGGAATTTGGAGCATTGCATCAATGTATTATTGTCTGTAAGAAATATGAAGGAAAGAAAGTAAATTTAAAATTATATTACAAAAATATTATATTTTGTTGATAATAAAATATAAAATTAATTTCATAATCTAATTTCCACTACAATTAAAATGAGCTTCAATTTAGTCACCGTATAATGAAATTTAGACGAATTTTAATAGGTTAAAATACATATAAATTGCACAAACAGACACCTAAGAGACTAAATTATAAATAAACATATTAGTGACTCAAAAAATATATTCCTCTCCGACGATTTATTTTATATTTAAAGATAAGCATCACTCAAACTCTAGATTATTTAGTCAAGGAACACAATTTTTGTCTATTATTGGTAAAAGTCTATCTAAATGTCATAATAGTGCTTACTTGTTTTGTGAAGAACGTTTTGATTTGCATTTTCAAAGTCACAAATTGGATGGTGGGGAATCTCACGCCTAGTAGCAAGTAGTACTGAATTAGCTCCATTGTGTATGGATAGGTTTGAAGACTGTCCCCACATCTGCATTCGACGCGTACGAAACTACGAATTTGAGGCTGATCCCTTTTCTGCTTCAGCTTCCACTTAACTCTTATAGAAATAATATTGTTTATTATTGTTACTAATAAAATTATGAGCTTAAAATCTATGCACAGGTGTAAAGCAATTTCCAGTAAAAAAAAAAAGGAAGTGTAAAGCAGTTTTGAACATTCAACCGATCATAAATGATGTTAGAAACAAGTTAATTTTATAAGAGTTTAATATATACACACACCTATTATATATAAAAAATTATATTATCAATCAACTAAAACCATTTCAAAAAAATCCAATTTTTTTTGGCACATATGATTGCAAATGAATGAATATCTCTATTAATCATCAAACTTTTTAAATTCCTTCACAGAATTTGCTGCCGCACATGGGTAGATTATCTCCTCTTAACATTGATTTTTCATACATATAAGTTAAAATTCGAATCGCTGACCAAATACTTAATGAGTTGAATCCTTAACCACTTGGAGCAACCGCGCGCTCTTAATATAAAAATCATAAATTTATCATATATATTAATTTATTTATTATTAAATAATAATATAAAATTATTTTATACGATGAATAATATATTTTCTTTTATTTTAAAAGTTAACTAGATAATCATAAATAATAATTTTTTATTAGTTAATAGTATAAAAAGTTTTTACATAGTATATATATTATTTTCTCTAAAGTTAGAATTTAAAATTTATTCACCCACCATGTAGAAAAAACCTTGCGTACTCAATCAATCATAATTTCATAAATGATGTTAGGCATTTAAGTTAATTATGGTAAACATCAATAATTTAGTTATTTAATTATCTTTCCCTGTTTAATGTTTGTTTTGAAATTCTTTAAATTTATGAGATTGGTTAGTTAATCTTAATAAAGCAAACTAATTGTATACATTTATTTTAAAATATTCATAAGTATTTTAAGATAAGCCAGAACAAATGCGATTTTTTGTAGAAAAAAAATTCTGAGAAAAATGCTAGTTTTGGTTCCTGACATTCTTTCCCAAACCTTGATGTAATTATCACTAATCACTATCTATCAGTTGAGAATGATTCCTCGTTGGTCATTAATCAAGTTTCAAGTGTCTTTCACTCTTTCTTGATATAAATTTAGTTGCTTTGCTTGGATTTTTTAGGTTTGGACATTTTTTATGATTAAAACATATCTGTCGACTTCTTATTGTTAATTGCGCGCGTAATTGTAGGCTTTGATTATGGCTGTATTTTTCTATTTGGATGGTACGGTTAGTTTTGATATACTTATATGAGCTCAGTATATACTTATTGCGTTTATAGGTTTATAAGACTATAACTTTATTTATGTTCTGTGAACTATTTTTTAAAATGTAAATATTGTTGAACTCACAAATTAAATAAAATTTAGATCTCCGTAGCTACTCCTCGTCTGCATTTTAGTCTTCCAGCCTGTACCAAAAAAAAACGGCTACTGTACCCAAAAAAATAAAATAATCATCCAGCATTTTTGGTAGCCATAAGATATAAGATAGAGCATCTAAAAAGAAAGAGAAATCTTCTTCCTGCACCACAAGTCATTTTTCTTTTATATCGATCAAATTTTTTATAATTTTAACATTACCCTTTTTAACTTCTTATTCTCCTTCCTTCCTTCCAATTTTATTTTCTTCTTACGCCATTTACTTTATTGTTTGTTGAGCTCCTCCTTCGATTGGGTCGTGGTGATTGGTTTCGCCGGGTATTATTGCGATGGTTGGTTATTGTTGCATTGAGTTCATCGTTGTTGTCATAGTGGATGTTGTGATGACAATGACAAAGATTAGTTTTTAACATGTGTAAACTATCTATCCGTATAGGCGACTATACGAATTGGACAATCCGTATAAGTTGTAAGGATTTACAATATGTATGGACTTTACGGATTGTCCATCCATATAACTTGTAAAAAATTATAAAATTTTATAATGTATTTTTTTAAAAAAAATTAGTTAAATAACAAAAATGAATAAGAAAATGTTAATAGTACATATCGAGTTAAAAAAAATAACAATGATAAAAATCAATATAATTACCTCCAAGAGAGTGATATATCTTGCAAGATTTTTAGCCTTATGCTTAGATGCATAATTCAATTTCTCATACATATTGACTAGTGCAGTCGCTCCGTATGAAAATCCTCCAGACTGATTAATGTCATGAAATACATTCAAAAATACCACAATGACATGTGGGACACTCTTGTTAACAAATAGTGTGCAACCTACAAGATATAACAAATATGTTATTTATAAAATAATTAAATACCAAAATTAATTTATACACTGATTTTTAAATCTATAAAAGTATTAAAATGATTATTTATAAAATAATTAAAATATATAAAAGTATAACTTATACGGATTGACAATCCGTATGAATGATACAGATTGATAATCTATATGGATGATACGAATTGTCAATCTGTATGGGTCATACGGATTGACAATTCATACGGATCATACAGATTAATAATCTGTATCATCCATACAAATTAGCAATTCGTATCATCCTACGGATGAATCATATGAATTGACAATTCGTATCATCCATATAGATTGTCAATCTGTATGATCCATCTGTATGAGTCATACAGATTGACAATTTGTACAGGTTATATGAATTGGCATTCCATATGGATGATACCGATTGACCATAAATCCATATGGTCGTACAAATTATCATTTTGCATGTTCCATACGAATTGTCAATTTGTATGGTCATACAGATTGTCATTCTGCATATTCCATATGGATTGTCAATTCGTACATATTAAACAGAGGAAAAAAAAGTAGATTCATCATCGATGACACAACATTACGCAGAACGGCGGAGAAGAAGACACTTGCGGAAAAAGCACAAATTGAATACAACACGAGAAGGAGGAGAGACTCACGAAGAAGAAAAGGCGTGCAAATAAACATGAGTGCACAATAGCGGAGAGATGGTGTATTTTAGCTTTTAAGTGAAGGATAAATTTGATATTTCACATTATTTGTTGGACGTGGAAGAAAAATATTTGGTATAGAAAGAATATCCCAAAGAAATATACGAGATAGAGAGCACCTTGGGCTTGGACAAAGGCTTTTGAAAAACATGGAGAAGCCCATGTTGTCGGCTGATCCATAATCTTGACCCAAGAGTGGAACCACTTGGAATAACAATTGACTATAAACCGGCTTGTATTTGAGAAAAAATAATTAAAATAAGTCTCTTAAAAAGGAAATAAAATATATCAAATTTCTCACTTGAGTTAAAATGATAATATACAAAAGTGCATTTCTTCAAAAAGATCCTTTCGAAATTGACATTAGACATTTTTTTTTGTGTGTAAAAAATTATAAAATATCATATTTTTTAAATTTTATTCCCCAAAGTAATGACGCAAGCGAAATTTTAGTCTGATGATAAAATAAAAGCTGAAAGAAAGATCATTAACGAGTTAAACGTATAACATCTAGCTGACCATTTTCAACAGTTCAATATATTATGAACTAGTTCTCTAAGTGATTTAAAAAAAACAAGGAGTTAAACAAGCAGTGTGTATATATATATATATATATATATATATATATATATATATATATATATATATATATATATATTAAATTTATTGACTTTTGCAAATATATTATAATAATAAAATATTTTTTTGACTATTAACTTAGTAATATATTTTATAATACGTTACATCAAACATGTTTTTTTTATTATATCATGAAAATATATTTTCAAAAACTATTTTGATACTGATTTTATTTTTAATATTATATTAATATAACATTTTTATAATAATTAGATTATACTCATAGTACATTGACTTGATTTAGAAAAAAAATATTATTATTTTGTTTGATGATTTAGTTTACATAAAAAAATGTATTCGTTAATTTAATGTGATCTTTGTCTCTAATTATAAAATATAATGGACTAATTTATAGTAATTAAGAAAGTTAGTTAATTTAGTTATTAATATTGAATTTATAATATTTTTCTAATTTTATTCTTAATTTTATTGAAAGTCTATTGACCTTCTCCAATTTTTATGGGAGAAAGAAAGAGATAATTTAAAATATTTTAGTAAAAAAAATTAAAGTATTAGAAAAATGAAATAAAGTCTTTTTTGACAAAAATATTTATCAATTATCTCTTGTAAACGGGGATGCAGGGAGTACATTTAATATCAATTGAGTTCTAATGAAAAAAAAATTATTTGAGAGAATGTTATATTTATTTTTGTAATATAAAAAAAATATTTGTTTTAAAAAAATTATGTAATAGATGATAAAATTGAGAAATAATTTACTGTTTTAGTATTTAACTATAAGAAAAAATAATTAAAAAGTACTGTAAAAGAGAAAAAGGTGCAGTTATACAAGTGTAAATGGGAAATGTTTGCATGCTACTTTTAAAAACCAGCGAGAGATTTGTAAAAGGAAAAACAAAAAAAAAAAAAAAAGAAAGCGAGAAATACAAATTAGAAAAAGCGAATACGTTGTAAAAAAACAAAAAAACATAGAAATTGTTACCATTTGTGATTTGTGAGTTTCCTACGTAGTGTTCTCATTCGTTGTTGGTCGTGCTCGTCCTCTTTCTGTCGCCATTCTCGGCGATCCGAAGCGCAAAACAACCGCAATCCCTTCGAATTTCGTGTCTCGATCCCTAACCTCAAGGTAACAATCACCGATTCCAAAATCTATTGTTCTGTTCGATTTGCATGTTAATCTTCGTAATGATTTTGATGCTTAGATTCTTAGATTCTCTTCGTGGAAGCCTATGGCTTTTTCTTTTGTTTTGGTTGTTGCACTTGCACGCTCATAGGGATATATTCTGGTTGTAAAGTCTTCTTCTTTATTCAGGTACTTTTGTGGGGTTGGTCTAATTACGGCTTGTAATTAGTCAATTCTCATTCCTATATATTAATATTTGGCTTTTCTAAAAAAAATTGAAATTGCATGCTTTCTGGGTTGAAATAAGTGCGTTTGGTTTAGAACACTCTGCTGCAAATGATCCACCGCTGGACGCCCAGTTATGATCTCCAAAAGTAGGACCCCAAATGAAAAAACATCAGTTTTCTCATCTACAATTCCATGCATGAAATGAAATATTCAGGAGCACAATAGCTGCCAATCAAGTAATTAGGTGAATATATTCAATCACGAGAACCTACTAAACTTTAGCATTAGTAATTTTTTTATTTGCGTAAAAAATGTGCCTTCAAATTTTGATACATTATGGTGAGGCTATTGTTCTGGTAACCACTTTGCAAGCCCAAAATCACATATCTGGAAAAAATCTCAATCAATTAATAAGGGAGTGATATATCAGAAAGATTGCGTCAAACAAACAGGGAGTACAACAGAGCCTTAAGAGACATGGCCTGCTACTAATCTAATTTACAAGCAGAACATGAATTAGCAACGTTTAGCCATTAGCACAAAACATGACATGAAAGCTCAGTTCATGTATTATCTCTTGGCAAAAGTTGAATTTTTTTCAGAGGATAAGAATAATATTAGAAAATAGTATTCTATTGCTTAATTAATGATGATATGGCAGAGATATTTATACATGAGGAGCTCATTACAACAATAGAGGTTAAGTTTAGCTTATCTTAGAATATTGGAACATATCAGTTGATAACAGCATAATAATATAAAATCGTTACACCTGAAACTAATGACGAAGTTAATGCTCCTACACAACCACAAAAATTCAGAATACATTCATGGAGCCTAAGTTTCATGTATCAAAGTAATAAATTCAAAATTCTCCATGACCTGAATATTCTCTGCCGTAGTATCTCTATGAATGATTCGCCTGTGACCACTCATGCAGATAGAGGAGACCATCAGCTATTCCCAGCGCAATTTTATACCTTTTACTCCATTCTAATTTGTTTTTATCTGAACCTGGAATACACACCATGAAAGAATAAACAATAAATACTAAATACATTAACGTCAAGTTTTCTCATATGAGGAATCTGCACTGCAGACTAAAGTACAAACCATGAAGAAGAGATCCTAAACTTCCGAGTGTAGATAGTTCAAAGACAAGTTGCATTTCTCCTTCTGGCTTCTACACGACATCCAACTAGCTTGGCAGTATTAGGATGGTCAACATGAGCAATTACACCTAGCTCACGTAGAAAGCCTGCGGTTTTTTCATCTGTGGTCCCTTTAGTCAATATTTTCACAGTTATTAATTGCCCATCTTGGAGACACCCCTTGTAAACCTCAGCCAAACCACCTCTTCCAATTATATTTTCTACATTTAAAAGGAACGATGAAAATCAACCTAGTCAAACTGATCCCCTCTAAGGGTAAAAAAGAGCATTAGAATCAAAATGTGGCATAGTTAGGGTGAGATTTCAGACCATTGCTAAAATTGTTGGTTGCATTTCTGAGTTCAGAGAGGCTGAAAGTGACCCAAGAAGACCTGAAATTGTATAGCTTACTTAGAACTTGGTTTCTCTGCTGCTTTTGCTTTTCCACTTTGGTATCTTGGGGATACTAAGAGGAGGGAGGGACCCTAAGTGCATCGAAGATTTTTTCCTCCAAAGTTCGAAGAATTTGGACCAGTGAGAGTGTGCCCGCATGCTTGTACAAGTGGTTTCCGAATATGCATTTTCAGCAGTTTCAGGGGCGTAAAGGGAGGACTGGTATAAAAGTGGAGGAATGGAATGTTATTTGGTTTGCAAGTGTTAAGGGAAATTTGGATCAATAGAAACCATACGTTGTTCAGGCAGAAATTGATTAATATACAAGTTATAGTTGAGGATGTTAAAATTCATTCTTGGAGATGGTTGAGGGCAAGGAGGAAAGGTTTTACTTATTCTTTGACATCATGGATATCAAATCCCAGACAGTGTCTTGGAGAAAGTTCAATAATTTTTTAATAATGATGCAGAATGTTGGAGATTGAAAATCAGTTGTATAAGGTTGGCTGGTGGATGTTGGAATTGGCAGTTGCTGAATAAAGAATTTTCATGTGAGATGTGGCGCAACGGCATGGGATAGTTAAGGTGAAGGACCAAACTGGGCGAATGAGTCGGTGGATATTATTATGTTCAAGTTTGGAGACTTATGGAAGTGGTCAAAGTTATGAAATAATTCTCAGGTATCAGTTGGGGATATGGATCGAATGCATGGTGGGCACGTGGTTCTGGATCTGCTACGTACATAATTTAGATGTAGATGGTCCAATTTTAAACAGATACAGGCAGTTAAAACAATAAAAGGGAAGCTTTCAGATGTGTTGCAGGAAATTAATAAAGATTGATCCTGTTATGATCAGAATCGGTGATGCGCTTTTGGTCCTTTGGTCGCTTCAAATTATGCAGGTTTACAGATTGGTAATATGCTGCAGCATGAAGTGGGCCGAGAAATATAGTTGGTATTTAAAGTTTTTTTCTATTCATCTATGTTGGATTTATACTCTGGGTGTTAGCTAGAGGTATTTTGAACTATGATGTATAGTGTTTCTGTCTTTGTTTTGGGCACTACTTGTGCTAAAACTGAGTGTTTTTTAATATTATATTCATTAATGTGGAATCAAACATGTGAAAATTTACCTAAAATTGCATTAAGTGATATTTCAACGTAATTCTAGAGAATATAATGTGAAACCAAAAATGCACTAAGTCTGATGAAAACACTTTCAAAGATTTTATATGAAAAAATGTTAGTTATTTGACTTGATCCTGGCTGACCCAAAAATGGAAATTTGTTTTTGCAGCTGGAAGAGATGAATTGGATACAGCGCAAGATCTACCTTTACAATGTGACTTTTGGGCTGTATATGTTGGACTGGTGGGAGCGTTGTACCTTCAGTATCCTTTATTCCACTCTATAGTCTATTTTAACTCATTTATGTGTTTTTCCTTTGTAATTCTCTTGGAATGCAAAATTTTGATCATTTCTAGATATTTATGTGGGGGGTTTCTGATAGAACAGGCTCAATCTCTCGTTTTATTACTCTTGTGATACAAATGTACATCTAGGGATTAAAGCCTAGCCTCCCAAACCAACCACTGTGATTACTCCCCAATCCATAATTCAGGCAGTCGGTCTCTATTTATAGCTAACACCTAACTAACTAACTGCCATTAACTGACCTAAACAGTTACAAGGCTAACTACTAAACTGTAACTGATCTTAGTCAGCTACCTAACCTTGGTTATGGCTGCTTTGGCTGTTGCTCTGGCTTCCTCTTATACTTGCCATGGGTCATTCCTTCATATACTTGCTTAATAGGTAGCCTAACAATACTCCCCCCGCCCAAGAGAGCCACCTTGTCCTAAAGGTGAAATGCAAGAAATTGTTGCTTCAAAGTCAGGTAAATCTTTCCATTGGATAAGCACTTCAGTTGTGCCTACAGAGTGGTTTCTGATAGCCTCTACAGCTAAAGGCTCTACCCTTAGTTCCAGCTCATCAATCAGCATAGGAGGCAAGGGTTGGGGTTTCACCGCAGGAGCAATGACTTTCTTTAATAGAGACACATGAAAGACTGGATGAACTTTACTCTTGGGTGGCAAGTTGAGCTGGTTAGCTACTTTACCAATGGCCTTAGAAATCTGATATGGTTCATAAAATCGAGGGCTTAATTTCTCATTCAACTTTTTAGCCAAAGATTTCAACAGATATGGTTGTAATTTCAGGTAAACCCAATCATCCACAGCCAAGTTAACATCCCTACGGTGCTTATTGGCATAGGCTTGCAACTGATCTTGAGCCCTAAGCAAATTAGTTCTGAGTTGGTCCAACAAAGAGTCCCTATCTTGGGTCAGCCTGTTGCCTCCTCCATTGCTGAAGGAATAGTGGTTGCCTTTAAGCAATTGAGGTGGATCTCTGCCACAGAGAGCCCTGAAAGGAGTGAACTTAGACCAAAATTCTGCCCAACTCAAGCACGAAGGCCAGCGCTTTTGTTATTCAAGTAATCTCTGATCAGTTAAAAACTTCAGACTTTTCTGATTTGTTAATATAGTGAATTTGCGGCCCATTAAGCAGTGTCTCCATTTTTGTACTACCAACACAATAGCCATGAGTTCTCTCTCATAAACTGACTTTTTCTGAGCCTTTTCGGTGAGAGTTTGGCTTAGAAAAGCCAATGGTCTCCCCTGCCCCTAATCCTTTATTAGACGCGTTAGTCTTCACCGTGAAGGGTTGAGTAAAATCAGGTACGGTGAGAACAGGAATTTCTGCCATTGCATTCTTCAATTTTCTGGTAGCTTCCTCATTCCATTTAAAACCATCCTTCTTCACCAAGTTATACAAAGGCCTTGTAATCCTACCATAATTCTAAACAAAACGTCTGTAATACCTCGTGAGACCCAGAAATCCCCTTAAGGTTTTCACATCACTAGGAGTAGGCCAGCTTCTCATGACCTCTGGTTTTTGAGGATCTGCAGCTACACCTTCCCCAGAAACTATGTGCCCCAAATACTCCAATTGACTCTGCCCGAAACTGCACTTTTTCTTGTTGACCAACAATTTATTCTCAACCAATTGGGATAGGACAACTCTCAGTGAGTCCTATGATCCTCTTTACTTTTGCTATAGATGCGGATATCGTCAAAAAATACCAAGGCAAACTTCCTTAAGTAGGGCCGCAAGACTTCATTCATTAATGCTTGGAATGTGGAAGGGGCATTCGTAAGACCAAAAGGCATTACTACAAACTCATAATGGCCCTCATGGGTTCTAAATGCAGTTTTTGGGATATCTTCTACCTTCATAAGCTATTTGATGATAACCGGATTTAAGATCCAATTTAGTAAAGATTATTGCACCCCCTAATTCATCTAGGAGTTCATCTATAATATGTATCGAAAATTTATTGGAGACTGTTATTTTATTGAGAGCCCTACAATCCACACAAAATCTCCATCCTCCATCTTACTTTTTCACTAGGATAATAGGGCTTGCATAAGGGATGATATTGGGTCTAATAATCCCTAACTTCAGCATGTCATCAACTAGCTTCTCAATTTCATTTTTCTGGTAATGAGGGTACCTGTAGGGCCTTATGCTGGGAATTTCAGCTCCATTTTTTAACTCAATGCTATGGTCCTGTCTCCTTGAAGGAGGGAGACCACTAGGGTCCTGAAAGACCTCATTATATTCCTCAAGAATACCTTCCTTCCATGTAGGTATCAGGTTTGCTTCCTGTACAGCTTGTAGATCCTGACAGCACAACAGGAATTCCTCTCCTTCATTCCCCAGGACCTTGACAAAGGATCTCAGCGAAGCAGCAGATCTGGCCATTGCAGGTTCTCCCTTTAATGTGAATGACCCTTCATTGTAGGTATCTTCAGAGTTAACTCTGAAATTTGCCCTTATCTCACCCAGAGATGCCAACCATTCCATCCCTAATACCACTTCCACTCCTGCCATTTCAAAGACAAATAAGTCTTGCTGGATTTTCATTCCTTGTATCTGCAATTTGATATTCTTGCAGACTCCTTCACACCTGAGTTTTCTTCCATCCCCTACTTCCACAATATATGGTTTAGTAGGTGTGATTGGTATTTGTTGTTGTTCCACTACAGCAATAGAAATGAAATTATGAGAGGCACCACAATCCACCAAAACAATGACTCTGTTTTCAGCAATATTGTCCCACAGTCTGATGGATTTTTTTGAAGTCAATCCTGACATGATGTACAGGGACAGCTGAATACTCTGCAGTTGTTTCTCATGTCTTGCCTCCTCTTCTTTTTCGTCTTCTTCCTCTTGTCCTTTTCCCATAATAAGGACTCGGAATTGTTTATTGGGACATGTATGACTAGGGCCAAATTTCCCATCACCAGGATAACAAAGTCCTTTTTCTGCCCTCTCCTGGAATTCAGCATCTGAAATCCTCCTAAAAGGCCTACCTCTGTATGCTCTGGTGGACTTCACACTATTTGGTTCCAAGCTCAAACTCGTCTCTCTTGTTTTTGTCGTGGTGCCTTTGTTTCTTGGCTCCCATGTTACAGTTCTTGAGGAACTGTAACTTCTAGTTGGACCGCCTCTGTTTCCTCCAACATTATCTTTTTCTATTAGTGAGTTTTTCTCATCTATCCATTGCACATAGTCCATCAGTTCCGGGAGAGAGTTTATTGGATGCAACTTCAGCTCTGCCCTCGCCACCTCTTTCAGCCCATTCTGAAATATCCCTTTCAAATACTCAGGTTCTGTTCCTCTTAGCGGACCTGCATACAATTCGAACTTCTCACGATATTCTGCTACTGTTCCTTCATGTTTCAGACTGAGTAGTAACTCGTAAGGGCTTTGGTTCATCGAAGGCTGAAATTGCTGAATCACAGCTTGCTTGAAATCGGTCCAATTAGGGCTTTTTGCACAAAATTCCCACCACTGGTACCAGGTTAGTGCCTTCCCTTCCATTGCGACCATGGCTGCCTGGATTCGATCTTCTTCCTCTACCCCTTTAATCTCGAAATAACGTTCCACCTTATTCGTCCAGCCAAACGCATCATCTCCGTCAAAAATTGGAATCTCAAGTTTCTGCCACTTTACCTCTCAATCGCGATTCTGGTGTTCTGCATGGTCACGATTGCCGCTTCCATGATCGGTGCTCGACAAGTTCCGAACTGCCACCATTAGCTCTGCCATTTGTGCCTTCAGCTCCGCTCGCTCGATGCGTTCATCTTCAGACTTGCAACGTCCTCACACGTGTTGATCTTGCCTTCAAAACCTCGTTCTAGAAATGCCATACACGCATCCATGTTTCCTCACATTGAAACCATGAATAGCTTCACATCACAGGATCAAAATTTTTCTCTGATAGCAGTGATAGAACATCTAGGGACTAGAGCCTAGCCTCCCTAACCAACCACCGTAATTACTCCCCCTCCATAATTCCAGGCAGTCAGTCTCTATTTGTTGCTAACGCCTAACTAACTAATTGCCTTTAACTGACCTAAACAGTTACAAGACTTACTACTAAATTGTAACTGATCTTAGTCAGCTACCTAACCTTGGTTCTGGCTGCTGCTCTGGCTTCCTCTTATACTTGCCATGGGTCCTTCCTTCATATACTTGCTTAATAGGTAGCCTAACAGTTTCTTTAAAAAGATTCATCAATTGATGGAAATTTGTTTGTCACATACTTATAAGTTAGTCTGTCCAATAGTGGTTTTGGTGTCCTTTGGTTAGAAAGACAACTTAAACTATGTTAGAGAATTATGACAAAGAAGTTAAGGAATTTCTTAAATTCATATGCTGTCTTGTCTATTGTGGTTCTGCTTGTTGGAGTTCCTAAACTTTTGCAGATATTGTGGTGATTGTATTAATGTGTTTCGTTCTACGATATGTTACTCAGTTCTTCAAGAGGTAGTGCATCTCCTCCATCTTTTTAATTAGTGACATAAATTGAATTCGTCCAATTCTTAACATGCAGGTAGTTTACTGGATTATAATGATATATAATTATATATGGTTATTAAGTCTGCTAGTTTTTACTGCACTTATTCTTGTTAATTAGGAATGCATATCACTGCAGTCTGCAAAGAATATTTAACATGCATGTAGTAAACAGCACACTCTGACATTTCTCCAATCTTCACCTATTCTCCACCTATGCAAACTCTTAACAAAATACTTTTTTACGTCACTAATCTCCTACATTTGTCTCTATAGACCATACTATAGGCTATTAGACTATATGCAAATTTTAGAAAACTCAGATCTATATGTAACATCTTTACGGACTTCTACAATGATCTGATGATAACCATTGGTCAAAACTCAAAGTTGAGACTTTTTCTTTCACTGCAGACATTGTAAATTAGAGATCGAAGCCAAAATAAGGATTATATATTTAATTCTTGGCATCCAATTGATGTAAAAATCCTTTGTAGTGCAGCAATATGCCATTCTGAGAGCCCTTTATATCTTAGCATCCGATTTAGTTCCCATTCCCAATTCTGAATATGCAAGTAAATGTAGAATTGTAGATTCTTTGTACACAATACTTCCACAGCCTTTGAATAAAAAATAATAGTGTTCAAAATCTTCAATTAATCTATTGCTGAAGCCACTTATATTGCAATTTTTGCACTAGATCTGCTTGGAAATTCGACCTAATTTCTTCCTGCAATTGCAAGAGAATATCTGTGCATGAACTTTTTATATTTTTTTTAATTTCAGGTATGTTTGGTAAGAAGCAAAACCATTGTCACGGGAAGAAGCAAATGTAGATTGTTACTTGGGGGTTAATATTACTTGCAGCCGGTGTATTTGGTATAGATGACTAGGGAATATCTTGATATAGCCTGACTTGGAATTTCTTTAAGCTACCCAGAAATTGCCCTTTTGATGCCAAATATACACCGTCATGAATCTTATTTAAACATCTTATAAGCTTGTATAGGATGCCAATTAGCATTCTTTACATTGTAATAATTGTTGGGAATGTTCAATACTAAGCGTTTTTTGACATTTGAATAGTGGTAAGTGTGAACTCCTCCGAATGCCATCAAAGGTTTCTTGAGTTTCTTCATAAAAAAGGGGAAGTGTAATTAAAAAAAAAAATCACATTTCGAGATAATGACTAAAGCTAGTTACTACCTCCGTCCCAAAATGATTGTAGTCTTAGGTTATTTTATACAAACTAAGAAAAAATAATAAATAAATAAAAGAAAGTAGTAATTTTTTAAAATTAATTTTATATCATTATTATTTTATTTATAAATTTTGTTGTTCACTATTAATATTATTAAGAATATAAGTGGAAACAAATAATTAATGTTCCAATAAAAATCGAAATGACAATTATTTTGAGAATTGTTTTTTACAATTATAATGAGATGAAGGGAGTGAAATTATCGTCCTTTTTTTCTAAATTGAAGAGCATAGTAAGAAAAATTTAGATGGGAATTGAATAAATTTTTGTATTCAATTTTTAAATATCATCTAAATAGTCATGGATGGATGAATGTACAATATAAATTCGTTCTTGCGGACATGGTATTTCGAGCATATTGTCTAAATGTGGGTACGTAGGAAGAGATGAGTGTAATCGTTTACCAGGTTCTCCAAATAGAGAGTGCATGCTCTCTTATCATGCTTGATTTGGGTTTCTATGTTTAATAGACTAGCTTCAATGTCGACCCCCCTTTGATTTTATCCCTTATGTCATTTTAGTGTGCTTGTACTCTCCACGATCACTATTTATCTTTACCTTTTTTCTCAATGAAAAAAATTGACCCTTCATGGTTCACATGCATACAACTTGGTTTTAGACTATTAAGTAGTTGTAACAAATTGTAGATGTGTGAGTTGTTTAAATTCTCTTATACTTGTCTTCAATTCCTAGGAATCAAGAAATTGGTTTGATGTTGTTTTGATGCTTGGCATTAAACTGGAGTTCGCTGTTGTCATACTTGTCCTATCTTCATTTTTAATCATATATCATATTTTATTTAGAGAAATACTGATAAAAAATAATAGAGAAATTTCCTCAGAATTTTTAACTTCTATCTTTCAAGGATGACCAAATTGTACCTAAAATTTTAACTCAAACAGTTGACGATTATTAAGTGATTGTCTCGGTGGTTACTCGTGTATATATTCAAATGATGCTTCTAAGTTCCTAACCAAGATGCTTGTTTATCCTTTAAACTTGATTGCTTTTTTGTGTGTCTTTTTTTCTGTAAATAAAAAAGACAAAACAAGCAATTAAAGGATAAACAAAATGCTTGTTTCTGTTTTGCTAAACACCAACTTCGTCAATTAAAACTCACCACCAACGGACTAGGCACTCAAAATTAAGAAGAGTAATGCTATTTACAAACTGTTCGGATAAAATCTCCCAAAGACCTGATTGAGACGAAAGATTCCTTACTTTAGAATTTAGAGCACTCAACGAGAGTAATAAACTGAAGATGTGCATATCATGCATTCCCAAGTCGTAGCATTTGTGAAGTTGATTGTGCCGTAACTGATGTCATAATAATATTCGTGATTATAGCTAATCAATAGTGGATAAGGTGATTTGAAGTAATCACTAATCTCCTGCCAAAACATAAACACGTTTTCGTTGATCAAGTATATAACAAAAATATGATTATAACAAAAAATGTGATTCTATTGTATGTTTTCTCAACAGAAATGAGTTTTCGTTATGTTAAACTATTACGAAATATATTATACTTTTGTAAAGTGATTAAACTAATAAATTAAAATAATTAAGATACAATTTACCTTTTTTAATAATAGTGAGTATCATATAGATTATTTACAAAAGCAATTGAATTACCTTTATTAATAGTAATTAAATTATTATGATACAAATTTGTTTATATCATAATTAATTTAATTACAATTAAAAAAGATAACATTTGTTATCATTAATTCAAATTTTAATTGAAAATTTAATTTATATCACAAATAATTTTATTAGTATTAAAAAAGATAATGTGTGTTGTGATTAAGATAACTTATATGATAATTAATTTAATTATTTTAAAAAAGGTAACTTATATTATAATTAAATAATTAAAAAATAATATATATATATATATATATATATATATAATATGAAATTATGATTTTATTATGTATATAAGCCTAGATACATAAAGGAATCGTTGTGCATCATTATAGATACAAAATGAAATTATGATTTTATTGAATCTAAAAGTTAAAGAAGAAAGGAAAGAGAGAAAAGTGTGGAGGTGAAAGAGAATAAAATAGGGAAAGCATAGCGCTGGGAGGTGAGGGGTGAGGGAAGAGGAAGTGGTGCAGGAAAATAAAGGAGTGTAAGAGTGTCTTTTTGTTTGTTTCTGAAAAAGCGAGGTGAAAAATGCAAGAAAATAGAAGTGAGAACTGAGAATAACAACTCTCCTTAATGAATAATTTTAAGATTGAGTCTTGGACATATATATTTGTATTAAATACTCATATTACCTTCAAAGTAAAAAAAGAAAAATACATTTAAATGTTCTGTTCTTGGATTGTCTATAGCAAATATTACCTTCAAAATAAAACTACAGGTGGTATAATTATTATTCAATGTTTCACACTAGTTTAATGTTTTCCATTAAGAAATTATTAAGAAAAATATTTAAATGTTAAAATCTTATACTGTTTAAAAATAATCATAGGCAAAGCCGCAAAGGTCTAAACAAGTAAAAATTAACCTACTAAAATCAGTCTAGGAATGGAATTTGGGTAATATAGACAAGTTCCTAAATTCAAACTTTGTTTGTGCCATTGTGCAAAAAAATTAAAATACAAAGTAAAAAAAACGTGGTTAACTTTGTACTTTCATTAGTGAGTATTTGGTTCTTTATGTTTATTTTAAAATTAAGATGAAATATAAAAAAGAAAAAGTGTTATAACAATGTAAAAAAATTTACACCGTCTTATTTACATGTCTTTCAATCATAATTCATCATATATGATAAATTTCATCATATATGATAAATTTATTTATTAAATTGTATGATAATCACTCTAAAAGTCATTAAACTCATAAAAATATGGATTAAAAGATTAAAAAATAACTTTAATTTCTGCCATGAGATGTGCCTAACAAAATATAAATATTTGAAAAAAAATATACTAAACAAAATAAAAGAAGAATACATGAGAATATTTTAATCATAATATAATATAATATTTTATTTTAATTAAAAATCTCTTCGTGTGTGTATTAACCTTAAAAATCAATAATTTTATAATATATTATAGGTTTAACTGTTCATAAAAAAGCATTTTAAAATGCACTGTTCAATCCTTAAAAAAATATACGGTTCATATTGAATAAATTATAAAAATAAGTTTTATAAAATACTATTAAATGATATATTTTTATCTTGTGTAAAAGTATTTAATTTTTTGTTTCGACCTTTTTCCTATTTTTTCAGACATTTTAACTAAAAACTTCTTTATATACACAACTAACAATATTTTGATAAAAAAAAAATGTTATTGTTTACATAAAGAAATAATACTGTATCTCTATCACTAACTTTTAACTAGTTAAAATCATAATACACTTTATTAAAATTAAAATCAATGATGAATACAGAGTTCTTGGTTTACATAACCAATAGGTATGGATAAAACTAACACAATGGAGTCAAACACGTGCTGATTAAGCTAGCATAATTGTGTCAAACACGTGCTACAACGTGCGGAATGCAGAAATAGTATATTTACATACATTTCATCAAAGAACTAAATATATCATCCAATGCTTTACAGAGGAAGTTTTCTGTGATGTCCAACGGAAAATGATATTTTGGGAAAACTAGCATCTACATGATAATATGATCTCATAAAACTATTAACATTTTATTAAAGAAACATGCAAATTATAGGAAGTCAGTAACCATCTTTCGAGGAGCTAGAACTAGCATGTAAATCTTTCAACTAGGGGTTATATAATCAGCAACGAGGGTTGTCATGTCATGTGGGACATAAAAATCACCACAAAAAAGTATAAGAAAAATATACCACCCACTACAATGTTCTCATCATCAGCATAAACAAACTAGGACCTTCACACCTGGGTCAATGTTGTTGTTGTTGTTGTACCAGACTCTATCTTGTAAATCTCTAAGTTTGAAGTAGCCACAGCAGACAAACTATAAATCTCAGGAGATCGAAACTCATCACAATCTGTGGAGCCATTCTTGGTGAAAAAAGCAATCAGAGTATTCATCATCCTACTCACAGCTGACTCGAATTCTTTCTGGGCGTTAGCCGTAGAACTATTGCCACTACTTGGAGCTAGATTATGTACAACTGACCCAACCGGAGCCCCCTCCGTGTATGATTTACAAGCTCTCAGTATTTCAAATGCTCGGGTACGGAAATGTCCCGCAACCAACTCCTCAAAGTGCTGCACACGAAAGAAATGTTACACAAGATTGTGATTTAGACAGTTCTTCAGTTAAGGCTCCACACACATCAGGTTTAGGTGTGTTTATATGATCAGAAAACCATATAACCTAGATCCAATAGTTAAGCTCACAATATCAGCTATCTATCCATATATTCATGAAATAACAGAGTAGCATATAAATGACCTATGCTACACAGCATTGGAATAAAAGTTGGTGAATGATAATTCACAAGTACTCAGCATTTCCTGTTAATTCATCAAAGTAGCAAACTCCTAATATCCTAGAAGTCTCAAATCAAATAATAATTAGTAAAACGGATTTCATATTAATTCTTTCTTTTTACTTAATAGAGAAAGGGTCAGTTATCTGTTTTAAACATGAAAAATTAAAATTTATTCATAATAATATCTTAAATTTTTTATACCATAGGCAAAAGTCACTGAAAGTGATCATCCAACACACTTGAACCTTCACAAATTCTTGGACAAAATAAATTTTCCATTTTCTCAATCATTATATAAAAGATGACTCCTGCATGAATCTCCTGAATAATATACATCAGGAGAAACCTAAACTACAAGTGACTACATCTGGTTAAAACCAGCAATCAGCCAATATTGCCCAAAAAGTTAATACACAAAAGATAACCCGATAGATAAAAATTATATCAATGTATAATAAGACCGAAGCCTGGTAAATATAAATCAATCAGTTAAACCATAACATAATTTTTTTCTATTGATAAGCACAACTGTTCCTGGAGATCATATGAATGCATTTTCACTGTTGATATTCTGCCACACTTTCTTTCCTAGTCCCATTTTAACTTTTTCTTTTTTCTTTTATTTTTTAATAGAAAGATAAATTTATGGTTTGTGTTTCTTACAGTTGGCCTTTAAAAGAATAATTATAAGATTTTGTTTTTCATTAATAGTTTTTATTTGATTTTAAAAGTTTTGCAAGTTTTTCACATAAAACACACACATACCTGTATCATAAAATTTTTAAAAGGGACATCCCTGTATCATTCCTGTGTTGTATCCAATATCCACATCAGTGCTTCTTTGCTCTATACAATTATGTACAAGGTTAAGAGAAAGATCATAGAATGTTTCCTAGAGAAAGCTTTGCATAACTTTAATCAATTATTTGAATTTCTTTTGAAGGCGGGTAAAAAGGAGGTAATCCTACTGCTCACATGCAGCTAAGTTGTTTAACTATAAAAGTTATCTGAGCTCATGATTCAGGAGTACAGTTGACTCAATATCAGGATGCATTATTCAGCTCCTAAAATCTGTAGCCTGTTTAGTGACTTCATAATCCTCTTCTCATCTATTGATTTTTAATATCTAGTCAAACTTTAATATTATAAATAATATATATATATATATATATATATATATATATATATATATTATATGATATGACATCTAAAATCTTGAAACAGATATTTAGTTGTACTGATCCAATTTATTGAGCAGACACAGTATCATAAAAAAGGCAGCCAAATCCATCTATCACCCATGTATGAAATTCAGCTCAGAATCACAACAATTACTGGAAAAATAAGTGACCATTTGGTTTGAAATAATGTTTTCTATTCTCATTTTCTGATTTCACTTTTAATTACCAAAATACCATCTTGTTTTTACCTTGTATGCTGCTTTTATATGTTTGTACTTTGTATATGAAACAGTAAATACAACTTTTTATTGTTTTGTTTTCACTATTTCTTATACAAACAAAATTAGAAAACAATTAACAAGATGAAAAAAAGGTGGCAGTTTTAGTAATTAAAAATGAAAATAGAAAACATTTTTCTCAAATCAAACAGCCACTGCCCTGGTGCAGCGGTAAAGTTGTGCCTTGGTGACTTGTTAGTCATGGGTTCGAATCCGGAAACAGCCTCTTTGCATATGCAAGGGTAAGGCTGCGTACAACATCCCTTCCCCATACCTTCGCATAGCGAAGAGCCTCTGGGCAATGGGGTACGAAGTTTTAAACAGCCACTAAGATATCGAAACTATCAAAGACAAGAGTATACACAAAGATTACAGATTCATGTATTGTTCTAGTCTACATACCTTTGGGGGTTTACGCAGAGTATACATCATTGTCTTCAAGGATAAAATAAATGTACTCTCATTGTATTCCTTAGATCTTCTTTGCCCCTCAGAACCAGGATATGTTGATGGATATCCAGGCTCATTGAAAAAAGGCTTCTCATTTAGAATTAGAGCTTGTATTGAAACCAACACTTGTAGCATGGTTGATTTTTCTGGAATCCAGTTTTCACTATTTCTACCATGCCAAGTGCCCAAAAGACTAAGGCAGACTTTTCCACATTGATATAAATTTGGATTTAGCCTCAGGCCACCTGAGTGGTAGTGAACTTTCTGCAAAAGATAGTACAAGTTAATATTATACACACAGCACGAGACAACTTAAAACACGTGGAATATGGATGATGCATACCGGTGGACCTGCAGGGTAGGTAGAAGGAAAGAGGCAATCGAAAAAGAAAAGACCATCATGGTATGGGGTGCCTTGAGGTCCAATGATAACAGCCCTTAGAAGCTCCATCCTTGATTCACAAACTCTCACAAAGATTGTCTCTGTAAAAGTAAGTCCACGTGCAATGATTGAAAATGAAAGGAAATTTTCATAAAGGTTGAGTGTTTCACCACAACGATAAAAGGTTGGATGGTAAAAAGAAGTTGGACAATGATTTACCATTCTCCCAAAAAAGATTTTAAAGATGACAATTGTTATTAGAAAACAAGATTAAAAAAAATGCAATAGAGAGACACTTCAAACAATACGTCTCTAGGAAAGGCCACAACAGCAATGAATATCATCTTGTAGATAAAGGATAATGAATATCTTTTCTAGAGAGAGAAAGACTTTACCTGGCAGATTTTCCTCTAAAATTTTCCATTCCTCCTGGATCTTTTTGGCCCAATTTTTAGGCTTCTGTAACATTTAAAAAAGCCAGATTCTATTCAATTAGTAGCTTAAAATTTAAAAATACATGTTGGCAAAATGCAACCTATTAGCCAAAAACAGTTTCCCAATATTTATCACCTGTGCATCTTTAGTTCCCTCTTTATCATAGTGATGATCAGGAAAAGAGTCAACAGTATCAAATTGCTTAAATTGTTGAAACTTTTGCATGACTATATCATCAGTTTCATCCACTTTTGCCTTGGAACTAGATTCTGTACGGGAAAAAGCAATAGCCTGCTTGCATTCACTAGAAGAAATGTCCTTCAACCAAGGCAGTGATGCCTCCACCCCAGGGGGCAAATCCACATTGTCAAATTGGTCCTGCATACTTGAATAATCATCTTCATAGATATCATCATCATTGTAATCAAAAGCATAATCAGCATCTTCATCTCCGTCATCGTCAATCATATCTGCATCATCATCAATCATATCCTCATCATCATGACATGAAATATCAGAATTGGAACCATTTTGATTGTTTGAATTCAGTGATCCTGAGGTAGAACTCTTGCAGAGATCACCACTCCCAGATGACTCTCCCACACTCACAGAATTTCCATGATCACTGATCAAAGAATCCTGCAAAAGAAGATAAACCAAAAAATAAACACATAGAGCTAAAGGTCATGCTAAGCACGTGGGTTCATCCCCAAGCTAAACAAAAAATTAAATAGTTTTCCACTGCCACCTAGTGCAACTTTTTCATTATACTCCCCCCCCCCCCCCTGTAATGCACACACCCCATATTTTCCCCCAAGAAATTGTTCTTTCTTTCAACCTCAATTATGTCAAAAATAACATAATACGCAGGATTGACACAGGAAGTGACTTTGCTGCAATGTGCAGATTAGTAAGTCCAGCAGTAAGCCCCCATGTCAACAGGTTTTTGACTTTCCAACTAAGCTTGGGTGATTTTGGAACACTCTCTATTACTAAACTGTAGGCATGATGTATCATGAACACGAAGAACATGCCAACCACATCATATCACTGTTCAGAAGTAATGAGATTCAGCTACAGGCATCGGTAGGCTATGAAGTCAACTCTGATAGGGACTTGGGTACTATGGGGTGCCTAAGTCTCACATCGGGTAGTATAGGATGCACAGTGAAGTTCTTAAGAGCCTAGTTTTTAAGGGAGGGTTCTCTAAGTACTTGGGTGCATATCAAAATTATTAATTTTTAAGGGGTAGGGGTAGGGGAAAAAGGCAATCCCTTATCCATGAATTTAACATGTACCAACTACTTATTCAGTATAGGATCATACCCAGAATTTGCAGGCCATGTAACTGGCACTCAAAACAAACGTCCAGTTTCGTTTTTTTTTTTTTTTTACAGCAACAATAGAAATTTAATAAAAGCTTAGAAGATATTTCCATACTCCCAAATCAAATGCACTAACAAACACAAACACGTTTTCAAAGCCTGTCTTTTGGCTATTTTCAAAGGTGATGAGTTCTTGGAAAAAACGAGCAAGTTTTATGGCATTTTACGCATTGTTGCCACCCACATTAGCAAGTATCGCTGAAAAATTATCAATGGCGACGTTTCAATTGTTCCAAAATTATGAGCCAAAACATGGAAGATCAAAATCATTTCATCAGAAAAGAAGAGGGCCAAAAGAACAAAGGAAAAAAATTAAAAAAGAAAAAAGAAAAAAAAAACGTGATTTTGCAAAATTCAGACGATTAGGGGTGAACGTCAAAATCCAAAAGAGCACAGAAGACGAACATGAAGAAGAACGATAACATAAGCAACAACCTTTACCCATAATATAAGTACGAAAAACATGAGTGATACTAGAAACGAAAAATGAAGAAGAAAAAAAGGGAATATTTTTACGGAGAATTGGTGGAAAGGGGTACCTGCTCCGGCTTTCGTTTCTTCATCCCAGAATTGTGGGGGTTTCCGTGAAGATCCATCGGAATCAAAGGCTGAACTGAACCCCCACACACACAACACAACACAACACAAGTAGTAGAGAGAAAGGTACCACCCAAGTGCAAACCAAGAGCCACTCCTACACTCCAAAACGGGGTCAAAAAAATACCTACTAATATATTACTAGTGTTGATAATATAAAGAATAAATGTTTTTTTCTTAGGAAGAGAAAAAAAATAATTTTTAAGTAATAATAAAATTAAATCTTTAAATTTCATTTTAGAATTAAAAATAAATAAAATTTATTAAATTTATAATATTTTTTAGTTATTAATTACTTTTCTAAAATATTATCATTTTATTTACATATTATATATACAAAGTATTTATTAATTGTCAACCAGGTTAATCAAATTAATAGCAAACATATTTATTATTATCGGTGGATAACATATAAATACTTTATAAGATAGTCTTAATCATGGTGAATTTTTAAAGATTCGAGACTCAATTTATCTAAATTTTCAATGGAAAAAAATATCAATTAATATATCTACTTCTATTATCTATCATCTACCATATCTATCAAATCATACTCATATTAGTTCAAAAAATTCATGTAATAATTTTTTTAAAAATAATAAATACTTTTTTTAAATTTGAAATTTTTTATTATATTTAAATTTTATAAAATAAATTGACAGGATATTGATTTTTATAATTGTAGTTAGAGAAGCACAAATCCAACATGGTATCATAAAAAAATAATAAAAAGAAACTAACATATAAAAAAAAGAGGAAAGCCATAATTCTTTCCTCCATTTATGCAATTGTATCATTCTGTTTTTGTATTGATTTAGATTTGTTTTGGAAGAATATTTTCTGCAAATAAAAATGTATATATATGACATTGTTACAATATTGTTTTTTAGATTTTTTAGACGTTGAAAAGAGATAAATATAATAAAAAATATCTTAATTAACTTAATCTAATAATAACTTAAATAAAAAATTTATTTTTATTAGATAACAATCATTTAAAAAAAAAGGTGAATAACGCAAAAGGGAAAATATTTTAAAAATAAAAAGTATTTCTAGTTTACGAGAAAGGAAAAAATATATATAAGATTGCATTTGAGATTTTTAAAATAATTTTTTATATTTATTAAAATATAAAATCATAATATATATAATTATGGAAAAAATATATGTTTTGACTGCAACAAGATTAACTCATTCCATCATAATAATGGCAAAGATACAACTTGAAGGATAATGAAAACTATGGGGGCCGGCAAACTTAGAGGGAATATAGATATTGTTAATATTTCCTTTTACCAAACAAGTAAAAGAAATTAAAATTACACTAGAATGCTATGTTAAGCAAAGTTTGAAAATGAACATAAAAAATAAAAAGTAAAAGAACATACTAAAGTTAATTATATATTTTTATAATTTTATTGGTCAAAATGTATTAAAAACAATTTAACATTTTTATTTAATTTCTTCTTAGATTATGTTAATTAAAATTAATGGTTTTTTAATTATATTTATCTCTTTTAAAGTTACGCGGGCGCATATATATATATATATATATATATATATATTTCTTATTTCCCTTTTTAAGCATAGATGGAGAAAAAAAAAACATGTGTTATCCTTTTAAGACTAATAGTAGTTACTATAATTTAAAATTAAATAAGGTTTAATTTAAAATGGAATTTGAAATAATAGCATACTGATAATAATATTTAGGAATAAAAATGCTGATAATAATAATTGTGTAAAAATGATAAAATATATAATAAAAAAATCTTATTCTTACAAGCTATGTGTGAAAATGTGGTATGTTTGTGAATGACACCTAGATCAAACAAAAGAAGTTTATAAAATGAAAAACATTCCTTGTGTCGCACGCTTAATGAAAATTCAGTGCTCACTCTCACATACGAATAAGAAATTTCACTAAACAACAGTAATATACACATCATATACATATAAAAAATATATCTATACACATCGTATTTGTGGTACTGCGAGACTTTGCAGTCAACACCAGACGACAGCAATCAACCACACTGACGCACACCATAAGCACATGTGCTTAGTCTAGATAACCAATCAAATGCTACAACCTAGCATTTAAGCAAAATATACTGCCGTATAGTATTTTTTTCTAAATTGTAAATTGGTTTCATGTAATTTTAAATCTCTAATTCATTCCTTATTTAAAATTTAGGTTTAGTTATTAGTTTTTAAACTTATTCATTTTAATTGTTATAATTAATAAGTAAATTTTTTAGTCCCTAAAATTTATATTTTAATTCTCAAATGATTTCTCATTAAAAAATCTTAACTAATAATGTTAAATTTGTTTAAGGTGAAACCTTTTGAAAATTAAAATATAAATTTTAAGGATTAAAAAATTTATTCATTAATTTTCAGGAGCTAAAAAAATTACTTATTAAGTATAGAGATTAAAAGAGATAAATTTAAAAACTATAAAAATTAAATAAGTAATTAAACCTAAAATTTAAAACATTTAGTCTCTTTATTTTTTAAAATAAAAAATTTTAATCTTTAATTATTCTGGTTTAATTGAATTCATGGCATTTACTTTAAAAATAAGATAATAATAAATCACTAATTAATTTTATAGGTATCAAAGTTATTAATTTTTTTTAATTATAAAAATTTATAAACTGAGAAAATATTTAATATATAAATATTTTTATTTTATTTTATTTTATATATTTTATTTTGAATATTTATATATTTTCATTTCTATTTTATCAATTTATAATAAAAATTGATAAATGAATATATAAATTATTCACATATATTATTTTGTAAATTAATTTTAATATATAAATTATTTTTTCTCTAATTATATAAATCAACATAATTGCATCAATTAATATAAATTATACAAATTACCAATTTTTTTAATATGTAAATTATTTCTATTGTAATTATATAAATTAATAAAATTTAATATTTATTTTTTAGGAAACTTACATGTTAATATTTTAGTTTTGACTATAAAAAGGTTATTTAGTAAATAATTTTTAAATACAAAGTATATAAATGAAGAAAATTACATAAATTAATTGTAAACCACTTATATAAATTATTTTATGTAAATTTATTTTTATATATAAATAATACAAATTTTTAATTTAATTATAAAAAATAATAAATTTTAATTTTGACATTATTTAAATATTATTTTTAATTTACACAATTTCTATAAATTACATAAAATGTTTTTTTAACAATAATCTATATATTATTTTATGTATTTTTAAAAAAAGTACAATAAAATATACATGTAAAATTAAATATTATATATTTTAATTTAATTTATAAAATTTTATAATTTAAAAAAAAATAATAACTTAATTAATAATACATGTAAATAGTATTTATAAAATTATTTAAGCAAAACAAGTTTTCAGTAATTTATTATTTTATCTTTAAATAAGTAAAAAAAAACTGACTGATTACTTTAGGGTATAATATAATAACCCAAGTTGCAAAATTATATGACCATGATGTTAGACAAATGGTCTCAGTTATCTTAAGAAGGGGGGGTTGAATTAAGATAACAAGAACTATTCCCCAATTTAAAATTTCGCTCTCTCTTTTTAGATTAACAATGCACCCTTAACATGAATTACTCAAAAGATAATTCAGAATAAACTTCTTTAAAGGCAAAAGATAAATAGCAATAAATAAAAGAAGTTTAAGGGAAGAGAAAATGCAAACTCAGTTTTATACTGGTTCGGCCACACCCTTGTGCCTAAATCCAGTCCCCAAGCAACCCGCTTGAGAGTTCCACTATCTTGTAAATTCCTTTTACAAGTTCTAAACACACAAGGACAATCCTTCCTTTGTGTTTAGAGATCCTTTACAACAAGAGACTCACAGTCTCTTAATCCCTTAGAGAATGAGAAGAAGAAGAACAAATCTCTCTAGAAAGAGATGGATTTTACAGATTGAGCACTCAAATAATTCCTTAATAAATTGCAATTGAATTGGCCAAGGAATTCTTAAGAGGATAAAATGAATTTGCTCTTTGAGAGGATAAACACTTTTTTGTTCTGAAAATCTCTCAGCAATTTCGTGTTTAAGTCACATATATATAGACCATTGGTGGTCATGAGTAAAGCCTTTGAAAAGTTGTGACTCTTGAAATTATTTTTCTGAAAATCCTGTCTGGTAATCGATTACAGTAATTGTGTAATCGATTACAGCTTTTAAAATTTGAATTAAAATGTTTACTAACTGCTGGTAATCGATTACCAAAATTGTGTAATCGATTACACAGTCTAAAATTTCGAATTCAAATTTTTGTAGCTGTTATAAAACGTATTTGGCCACTGGTAATCGATTACATCCTCTGGTAATCGATTACCAGAGAGTAAAACCTTTGAGAAATACTTTTTAATTTAAATCACTTGGCCAAACCTTTGCTAATTCAATTAGGAATTCCCTTCCTAATATTCTAGTGATCATCTTGATGTTGTGACTTGTAATCTTGAAGTATTGTCTTGAATTTTAATCTTGAAAAGCCCATTTGCATCAATTGCAACACATCATCATGATCATCATCAAAACATCAAAGCCAATTGCATCTACAATCTCCCCCTTTTTGATGATGACAATACAATACCTGAAATCAAGATTCAAGCAAGCAACAAACAATTGTATATAGATAAAATGTGCATGTGTTTACTCCCCCTATATTTCGGAATATATGATCACCTGATTTCTAAGTTGGTTAAGCAACCTTTTCTCCCCCTTTGGCAACATCAAAAAGCCAAAGAACTCGGAAATCAACACAGATATAACAATGGAGTAGCAAGATATAAGTATCAGAGTATTAAATACAATAAGCCAAACCAGAATTCAAATAACATAAAATGTCAACAACCACAAAACATCCAAGACTGAAATTTAAAACCACAAGATAAATAAGCAAAGTACTTAGCATAATAATGTAAATTCTAAGAAACTAAAAGCCAAAATACACGGCTTATAAAAGATAAATAATCAGAACCTAAAATCTAAGAAGACGGAGGTGGTGGTGGAAGATCGAAACTCTGATGAATGTATCCGACATCCTCTTCAAGCTGTGTAAGGCGAATGTCCATACCGGCAAAGCGTGAATCTAACGAGTCGAAGCGGTCACCAACATAAGAACGAAGACCCCGTAATTCGGAGAGGACTTCATTCATGAGTGCGGAATCTTCACGTTGAGGGGGAGGTGAAGGAGTACGTTCATCTTGAGGAGGGAGTGCATCCTTCTTCAGCCATTGTCCATTCCGATCTTTACGATACCCAAAGGAGGTCACTGCACCAGCACCAATTGCAAAAGAACGCTTGACTTGAACAAAGGGTTCATCATCAAGCGGAATTTGAAAATGACGCAAAAACAGAGTAATCAAATGTGAATAAGGAAGAGGTGCATTGGCCCGTAATGCCTTATGCATTCGGTACCGAACCAAATGGGCCCAGTCGATCTGACGACCGGTAAGAAAAGCCCACATAAGAATCAAATCCTCCTCAGAGGCTTGTGCTAAATTTGAAGACCGAGGAAGCAAAATTCTAACAATGATATAATGCATGATGCGATTATCAAAAGTTAATGACCCGGCCAGCAATATACCGGTCATTTCAGCTTGATCATTGCAGACCATGCGACGAGCATCATGACTTGAATAATCGAATTTCCAGTCATCAACAATGGTGCTCTCAAAAGGTGCACCTTGACTGGGTAAATGAGTCAAAGAAAAGAAAAGTGACTGATCAATGACCATAGAAGTACCATGCACCTCAGACATAATAATATCATCCTGAATTTTTAAATTGCAGTAGAAGACCTTTACAAGTTCAGGATAATATGGCAATTTTAATGACATGAAATCAACAAGACCAGAATTTTGAAACACTTGATAGCAATCAAACATTTCATCATTAAAGAACTCTACGTCTAGGTACTTAGGGTCTAAGATTATTCTAGAAGAAAACTGAGAAAGGTACCGTAGACGTTGATCATCGGATGAAAACAATGTTGATGATCTTGGAGATGACAAAGAAGGAGGAATAGGTGCTGTGGGTGCTCCGGATGGGCCGTGACGGCGATGGGCAGCAGCGGTAGCGGTGGAGGATGATCCCTTTCTCTTCTTTGATGGCTCTGCCATTTGATGAAGTTTTTCTGGATTTTGATCGGTGGAAGTGAAAGAGGAGTGAAAAAGAGGAAGATTGGGCTTTACGGGACGTGATTTGGTGAAGAATTGAGTGAGAATCGAAGGTTTGAAGTTCTAGGTATGGAGGAAAACGTGGAGGATGCTTTGGCTGCGCAACAGCTCTGATTTCGTGAGTATATATAGAAGATGACGCATTGTAATCGATTACAGGTATTGGTAATCGATTACAGGCCCAATAAGCCTTCTGGTAATCGATTACAGGATGTTGTAATCGATTACAGGCTGCCTGTTCATGTGTAATCGATTACACTGGATGGTAATCGATTACCAGAGCCTATCCTAGGCTAGTTTCTTAAGAGAATATCTATATTTATGCTCAAATACATCCTATATGACTAATTTTCACTACTAATACACTAAATTCAATCATTCAATTATTATATACACAAGAAATCATAAATTCTATCATAAAAACAAGAATTCAAACAAGATCAAACAAAATAATCTACAATCAAAAGGTAAAAGTAAATCAACCAATCAATTCCTATTTTTCTAAATCTCTTACATCTAAGAGACCTAATTCTCTTCTAATAGAGAAGAACACTTCCTTGGGGAGAGGTTTAGTGAAAATATCAGCAAGTTGATTCTTAGTATCAACAAATTCTAATACACAATCTCCCTTTAGGACATGATCTCTAAGAAAGTGGTGTCTAATATCTATATGTTTAGTTCTTGAATGTTGAACTGGGTTTTTGGATAGATTTATGGCACTAGTATTATCACACTTAATAGGTATGTGATCAAGAATGATGTCATAGTCAGATAATTGTTGCTTCATCCATAAAATCTGTGCACAACAACTACCGGCAGAGATATACTCCGCTTCAGCAGTAGATAAAGCAACACTGTTTTGTTTCTTACTATGCCATGAGACAAGGGCCGATCCAATAAATTGACAAGTTCCACTTGTACTTTTTCTATCAGTTTTAGATCCGGCAAAATCAGAATCAGAATATCCTATTAAGTTACATGTTGAATTCTTAGGATACCATAATCCTAAATTGATTGTTCCTAATAGATATCTCATGATTCTCTTTACTGCACTTAAATGTGATTGTTTGGGGTTGGATTGAAACCTAGCACACATGCATACACTAAACATAATATCAGGTCTACTAGCAGATAAATAAAGAAGAGATCCGATCATACCTCGATATTGTTTTATGTCTATAGACTGACCAGATTCATCTTTATCTAAGTAACAATTAGTGCTCATCGGTGTAGACATGTGTTTTGCACTATCCATCCCAAATCTCTTGATCAATTCCTTGCAGTATTTGGATTGATTGATGAATATACCTTCTTGAGTTTGCTTGATTTGTAATCCCAGAAAGTACTTTAGTTCTCCCATCATTGACATTTCAAATTCACTTTGCATATCAAGGGAAAACTCCTTGCACAATGAATCATTAGTGGATCCAAAAATTATATCATCAACATATATTTGAACCAACAAAATATCATTATGCTTTCTCTTTATGAACAATGTGGTATCCACTTTACCTCTGGAGAAATCTTTTTCTAGAAGAAAATTGCTTAATCGTTCATACCATGCCCTAGGGGCTTGTTTCAAACCATAAAGAGCCTTTTGTAATTTATAAACATGGTTTGGTTTATCAGGAATTTCAAAACCAGGGGGTTGTTCAACATATACCTCTTCTTGAATTAAGCCATTTAGAAAGGCACTCTTAACATCCATTTGATAAAGTTTAAAATTCATTTGTTTCTTCATAGTCTATTCCTTCTAATCTTGCAACAGGAGCATATGTTTCTTCATAGTCTATTCCTTCTTCTTGATTATACCCTTTTGCTACTAACCTGGCTTTATTTCTAATAATTATACCATGTTCATCTAATTTATTTCTAAAAACCCATTTTGTACCTATGATAGGATAATTTTCAGGTTTTTCTACTAATTTCCACACATTATTTCTTTCAAATTGGTTTAATTCTTCTTGCATGGCAATGATCCAATTATCATCTATTATGGCTTCTTTTATATTTTTAGGTTCAATCATGGATACAAAAGCCATATTATTGCATAAATCTTTAAGAGAGTGTCTAGTTGTTACCCCTTTTGAGATATCACCAATAATGTTGTCGAGGGGATGATCTCTTGAAGTTTTCCATTCTCTTGGGAGTGCATCATTGGATTTGCCTTCTTCTGGAGGATCTTCATTGTTTCCTTTGTCATTTCCTTTGGAATCTTGTTCATGAATGTTCATATGTTCTAAAGAATCTGCAATGTCATCTAGCATATTCTTTCTTGACAATATAGCATTAGATTCATCAAAGGTAACATGAATGGATTCCTCTATATTCATAGTTCTCTTATTATATATTCTATATGCTTTGCTTTGTAATGAATATCCAAGAAAAATGCCTTCATCAGATTTTGCATCGAATTTTCCTAGATTATCTTTACCATTATTAAGTACAAAGCACTTGCAACCAAAAACATGTAGATGAGAAATATTAGGTTTTCTACCATTAAATAACTCATATGGGGTTTTCTTTAAAATAGGTCTTATCAAGGCTCTATTCATGATGTAACATGCAGTATTGACAGCTTCAGCCCAAAAATACTTTGGAAGAGAAGTATCATTTAATAAAGTTCTTGCAATTTCTTCCAATGACCTATTTTTCCTCTCAACAACTCCATTTTGTTGAGGGGTTCTTGGTGCAGAAAAATTATGTTCAATACCATGTTCATCACAAAATAATTCAAAATCTTTATTTTCAAATTCACCCCCATGATCATTTCTAATGGATGCAATCTTGAGATTTTTCTTGTTTTGTATGACTTTAGCAAGTTTCCTAAATGCTTGGAATGAATCACTTTTATGTGTAATAAATAATGTCCAAGTATATCTAGAGAAATCATCAACTATAACTAAAGCATAGTAATTTCCTCCAAAACTCATGGTTCTAGATGGACCAAATAGATCCATATGCAATAACTGTAATGGTCGAGTGGTTGAAACAACATTTTTAGATTTGAATGAGACTCTTGTTTGTTTGCCCTTTTGACATGCATCGCATAGTTTATCTTTTTCAAATTTCAATTTAGGCAAACCAACTACTAAATCTTTTGAAATTAATTTATTTAAGTGATCCATGTTTATGTGAGCAATTCTTTTATGCCATAACCATGGATCATCATCTTTACTAAGAAAGCAATGATTGTTTTCTTGTTTTATGCTTAAGTCTATCATGTAAACATTATTGACTCTATGTCCTACATGCTTTATATTAATGTCATGCTTATGTTCTATAAGACATTTCTGAGAATCAAATGATACTAGATAGCCTTTGTCACATAGTTGACTAACGCTAAGCAGGCTGTGCTTAAGGCCTTCAACAAGTAGAACATTTTCAATGGAGTTTGAAGAATTTGTACCTATTTTACCCACTCCAAGAATTCTACCTTTGTTGTTGTCACCATACGTTACATGCCCGCTTTTCTTTGGAGATATATGTGTAAAATTTGATGCATCTCCAGTCATATGTTTTGAGCATCCGCTATCTATGTACCACTTCTTTCTCAAAGATACCTCTTCATCACTTTCGTAACTTTTGGCCATAAGGCAAAGATTTATCTCTTCATTTTCAGAATCTTCAGAGGATTCCAAATCATTTTCATCCCATGTGATGTATGCTTTCTTTAGTTTCTTCTCACTATGATTTTTCTTTTCAGATTTTTCCATCTTTTTCTTGAAGATGGGACAATCAACCCTCAGATGTCCAAGTTGATTGCATTCAAAGCATTTTAGAGTAGAGGATGAATTTTCTGTCCTTCTCTTTGATTTGAAATTTGGTCGCCTCTGATTTCCTCTTACTTTAAGAAACTTGTTGAATCTTTTTACAAAGAGACTTAGATCATCATCATCATCTGGATCATTATCCTGATCACTTTCTTCTTGAATTGAGGATGATGCTTTAAGAGCAATTCCTTTCTTTTTCTTGTCATTTTCTTCATTTTGGTGCAATCTCAATAGTTCCATCTCGTGTTCCTGCAACTTACCAAATAAAGTGGCAAGAGACATGTTAGACAAATCTCTTGATTCAGAAATAGCCGTTACTTTGGGTTGCCATTCTCTACTTAAACATCTTAGCACCTTGTTTATAAGATCTTCATTTTGAAATTCTTTGCCTAAGGCTGCTAGATGATTTACTATATGTGTAAATCTCTTTTGCATACTCTGAATATTTTCATTTGCATTCATTCTAAATAATTCATACTCATGAGTTAGTGCATTTATCCTAGATCTTTTAACATCTGTAGTTCCTTCATGTGTTAATCGAAGAGTGTCCCACATTTCCTTAGCACTCTTACAATTTGAAACCCTGAAATATTCATCCATTCCTAGGGCAGATGTTATTATGTTTTTGGCTTTTAGGTTGTATTGTACTCGTTTTCTATCCTCTTCAGACCATCTATCTCTAGGTTTTTCTATGGTTATGCTTTCACTTGATGAACTACCATCTATTGAAACTCTTTCTACTGTGGTGGGTATATAAGACCCTATTTCTATGGCTTCCCAGATATTTAGATCTATTGCCTCGATAAAAATTTGCATTCGGGTTTTCCAGTAGTGGTAACCCTCTCCATTAAAGATTGGAGGTCTATTGATAGAATTCCCTTCCGGAAATAAAGAATTTGCTGAGGCCATCTTTTTCTTGAAGCTTCTAAACTTTATACAAGAATGAAGCTCTGATACCACTTGTTAGACAAATGGCCTCAGTTATCTTAAGAAGGGGGGGTTGAATTAAGATAACAAGAACTATTCCCCAATTTAAAATTTCGCTCTCTCTTTTTAGATTAACAATGCACCCTTAACATGAATTACTCAAAAGATAATTCAGAATAAACTTCTTTAAAGGCAAAAGATAAATAGCAATAAATAAAAGAAGTTTAAGGGAAGAGAAAATGCAAACTCAGTTTTATACTGGTTCGGCCACACCCTTGTGCCTACGTCCAGTCCCCAAGCAACCCGCTTGAGAGTTCCACTATCTTGTAAATTCCTTTTACAAGTTCTAAACACACAAGGACAATCCTTCCTTTGTGTTTAGAGATCCTTTACAACAAGAGACTCACAGTCTCTTAATCCCTTAGAGAATGAGAAGAAGAAGAAGAACAAATCTCTCTAGAAAGAGATGGATTTTACAGATTGAGCACTCAAATAATTCCTTAATGAATTGCAATTGAATTGGCCAAGGAATTCTTAAGAGGATAAAATGAATTTGCTCTTTGAGAGGATAAACACTTTTTTGTTCTGAAAATCTCTCAGCAATTTCGTGTTTAAGTCACATATATATAGACCATTGGTGGTCATGAGTAAAGCCTTTGAAAAGTTGTGACTCTTGAAATTATTTTTCTGAAAATCCTGTCTGGTAATCGATTACAGTAATTGTGTAATCGATTACAGCTTTTAAAATTTGAATTAAAACGTTTACTAACTGCTGGTAATCGATTACCAAAATTGTGTAATCGATTACACAGTCTAAAATTTCGAATTCAAATTTTTGTAGCTGTTATAAAACGTATTTGGCCACTGGTAATCGATTACATCCTCTGGTAATCGATTACCAGAGAGTAAAACCTTTGAGAAACACTTTTTAATTTAAATCACTTAGCCAAACCTTTGCTAATTCAATTAGGAATTCCCTTCCTAATATTCTAGTGATCATCTTGATGTTGTGACTTGTAATCTTGAAGTATTGTCTTGAATTTTAATCTTGAAAAGCCCATTTGCATCAATTGCAACACATCATCATGATCATCATCAAAACATCAAAGCCAATTGCATCTACACATGATAACCAAACAAGGGGCGAACTTCTCTTTCTCTCTGTTTTTGTACGTTTATTTATTTTGATTAATGAATCCAATTCCTTTTATTTGTTCACAAATCTTCTTATATTTATTATTTATTTATTGTTTACACATAAATGATAATTAAAGACATTTTTCCTCTTTTTTGCTTTAATAGTAGATCCAATTTGGGATCTTAAAGATATTTTTTACGGTCCATAATGAATTTCACCTAAACATATTTTATGAATTACTTTTAAATTAAATTAAATTTTAAACATTTCACACTCCCACCCCCTACCTCTCTTTTCTCTTTCCCCTCCCCTTTTTCCCTTTCTTTATTTTTTTTTTCTTCCTAAAGATTGAGAAGTCCCTCCACGTTTTTGCTATCATCACCATCATCCGCTGCCACCCTCCTCTTCCGCCCCCAACCTCCTTCGTAACCTCTCCCTCTCCGTTTCCACCCTCCCTTTTCCTTTCCTCTTCGCCATCCACTATGCTTCATATATACTCAAGGAGACTAGATCTTGCTGATGGAGCCATCGCCGACAAGGGCCACTATGCCTACCTCGACAGTGTCACGCACAACCCTCCTTTGACAGATCTGTGTTTTTAAATGTATTTCATTTTTTTCCGTTGTAGTTGTTTGGATCTGTTGTTGTCGTGGGTGTGTATCTATTGTTGTTCTTGGTTGGTTCTTCTGTTGATTTGACTCCTTCTTCCTCCTCTCTGTTTATTTGTTCGTTGGTTCCCTCCAGATGTTAGGGAAAGAAAGAGAGTAAAAAAATGATTTTTCTTGAAAAGGGTGCAGATCTTGAAGGATCTTGTGGAAGAGCCTATCCTCCAGCATGAAAATCCTGACTCTCTGGCTCCCTCTCTAGTGATAGATCTATTGAAGGCCATATCTTGAACTCAATATCTATTGCACAAGATGCTCTAAGTGAGAAACCCAAAAAGAGAAAGGCATACCATTCGGACTAAAATAGAAAGGGGGAAAGTTGTCTTCAATATCTTGCCAAGAATCATTGCCGAACAAAAGGGGCCATAGAAAATTGAAAAACAAAATTTCAAAATTTGGCAGCTCAAACCCTTTCAAAAAGAATTCAGTCTCTGCGTTCAAAATGCACGTTCAGAAAAGTATTAAGATCATATCACATGATAAATAATAAATTATCCAGGAGCCTTCATGTTTCATTTATTAGAGAAGCTAATTCTTGACGAAATGTTGGGATTTTGTCTGCTTCAACAGCTATGATTGATCCCGTTGGCCTGTAATTCCTCGGCTGTAACAGGCAGAAACAAAACTAGATTGTTTAGAATCCTTCATAACGAGACTCTTATCCATTCCTACGGCAAAATTGTATTTTGGTCTTCCATTGTCTCTCCATCTTTAGATTTTGTCCTCCAGGAAAATTATTTACAAATTTTATATTTATATTTAATCAAATTGTCCTTATATTAAATCAGATCCCCAAACTATAATTGAACGTTGACTGTTATATGATTATTGTGACGTGTTATGTGATTGAATATCAATTCCATTAAAGATGAAATGCATTATTGTTTTCATTGATCGATCAGAATATAACACGTAACAGTGATAATCCAATAAAGACGTGACACATGACCGTCAACATTATTTTGTAACATCCAATTATGGACAAGAAGACCAATATTAAGTAATTATAAAGTTTGTGAATAATTTTATTAAAGAGATAAAATATAAGATTGAAGATAAAATGAGAGATCAAATTTATAATTTTTCCTTTCTACAATATTAAATTTTAACAAGAAACTCTAATGGAAAGAAAATTCAGAATTATTACATTACAACTTAAAAATGAATTAAAAACAATTGTTTAAATGTAATGAAGAGCCTTATTCGTTTAAACTAGAAGCAAATTAAAGTTTAAATCATGTGTTATTATATGGAAGTGGAGAGAAATGAGCCAATCAATCATTTCCAGTGGTACTGAAAATTAATTTCTGTGTGATATGATTGCTTTGTTGACCTTTAAACAAAGGCACTACAATTTAGATGGCAACTAATAACACTACTCTTTCCCTTAACATCAAAGCTTGTCTAAGATCCTCAAAACAACCAAAGAAAAGCACAAGAAACAAACTTCATATACAACGAGCTATCCGATGTGTCAATCTCTGACAGAAGCCCCCTCCCCAAAATAAAAAAAGAAAAGAAAACTATTTGCTGCTACCCACGACACGAGGAATTAAAAAAAGATGGATGGGGAAAACTATTTGCTACTTCCCCCTATCCCATTGTGTCCATCATTTGTATTCAATTGCACTTTACTTTTCTGTCATAAAAGAAGAATGAATAGAAAGGAATATAGAAGCGAAAGTACATATAAGGGAGGATAAGGAATGCTTCTGAGAAGTAAAGAAATTAAAAAGAACAGTGTGCCTAGGTGGCCCAAATAAACAAGGCTGCCCACTATCAGTGATAGAAATTTTCTTGAAACAGACATGATCAGACGTAGAACAAGGAGAATTCACAACACACAATCCTATCATAGAAATTATAAAACAGTGTGACTTATTACTAGTGTCACTTAAGTATTAGGAAAAAATATTTTTCAGATTTTATCTTTTAATTTAGTATTGATTTCGTTAGAGAGTGTGAACTGTGAAGTTATTAGTGTCAATGATAAAGTAAATTATAGGGGACACACTTGGAAACTTGGGACAAGAGCGTCAAGAAACTACTAGAATATTGAACTAGATGGAGCTTCTTTACAGGTTTTGTGTTCACTATATTTGACAATTCTGTTCATATCAAGATAAATTCACATGCAACTCATGAAATCAAGCATGGAAAAGAAACAAGCCCTGTACAACTCATCAAGCAATTCATCAACCATAGGAATTGGAAACTTGATAGTTACCCGATTAAGGACACAATAATCAATACACATTTGCCATATGGAGTCCTCTTTCTTCACTAGAATTACAGGACTAGAATAAACACTAGCACTGTGCCATATAATCCCCAAATTCAGCTTTTCCTTCACCTGATTAAGGGCACAATAATCAATACACATTTGCCATATGGAGTCCTCTTTCTTCATTAGAATTATAGGACTAGAATAAACACTAGCACTGTGCCATATAATCCCCAAATTCAGCTTTTCCTTCACCTGATTAAGGGCACAATAATCAATACACATTTGCCATATGGAGTCCTCTTTCTTCATTAGAATTATAGGACTAGAATAAACACTAGCACTGTGCCATATAATCCCCAAATTCAGCTTTTCCTTCACCTGATTAAGGGCACAATAATCAATACACATTTGCCATATGGAGTCCTCTTTCTTCATTAGAATTATAGGACTAGAATAAACACTAGCACTGTGCCATATAATCCCCAAATTCAGCTTCAATACAGAGCATACATACCACCGGAGCTCTTCCGTCGGCTGTGAAACGCAACACAACAATTTAAGCTCTAAATAGACAAAAACCCTTCCTAGCAGTCAAACAGAAACACGTGGTAACATCTAACCTCATCTTCCGTGGCCCACGACACTTATGGAGGAGAAAATCCTTAACCCTGTATCTATATAAATTAAGAGCAGTAACAAGAGCGAAGAGTCCTTCATCGTCGTCATCTTCAATCAAGTCTACAAAGGCAGTCAAATCCCATTCCTGGTCGTCAAGGTAGGTTTGCAGCAAGGTCTTGGCTCCTGGAAAATCATTATGTTTGGGATCGAAAAATGAAAAATCTGCTTTTTTTTAACTCCCTAAAACAAGAATTAATTTCACTGGTTCAAAATGCTGAATTGGAAAACACGTCGAAATCCTCGTCGGATAAATCTTCTTGGACAGCTCCCTTGAACAAGACGCAGATTAGTTAGTTCAAAGGTGAAATATAAATAGATTAGGATTGAGAGAAGAGGTTGGGGTAGGGTTCGGAGAGTGACGCTTTGTTGGCGTAGAAGAGAGAGATGTAACAGGCCATGATTTGGCCTTCGAGGGATTTCACAAGTTGACACGCATGTTGGAAGCCCACGCCATTGATAAAAAGTTAAAAGGTCTCGTTAAAGAGAAGTCAAAAAACTCTCAAAAAGTATTATCTTTGAAGAATAAGTGAATAACAACTAAAAACACGATAACTTCAACTTATAAAGAAATTCATTATTTCTATATTCTATTGTCGGGAAAACGTTAACGCTGACGCTTTGTCGCTTAGAAATTAACGATTTGTTAGCGTCTTCACACATCCATTGTTGTCAAGTTTGTGAAGCAGTAAATAATCATTCACCTTCCCCCAGAAAAATTATCATTGAAGCTCCAACCTTAATTCGGAACAAATACATATTCCTGTCTAAATGAAAACTATAATCCAAATCTTATAAATATATAAATCAAAGCATATGCCTAAGCTTTAGTTGAATCTAACTTTCAGAAATTGTACATTACCAAAAAGCAAGGGAGTACAGCTCTAGGATTCAAAACAATAAGTTCTTCAATCTCTGATTGGTCACTCATTTTCTTTACCAAAGAATCAAACTCTGGCTCAACCATTTCCTTGATCTCTTGTAGAGGATTATGGATTCTCCCAGCTATTACTCTGCACAACATAACACACATTCTACGGACAGATTTATTGGATGAGCAAATAGAATCAATGGCTTTTTCACTAGTAGAAGTGGTGTAAACCCCAAGTGCACCATGAAATTCTTTATTGGCGGAGAAACCATGCCTCAGAATTTGACACACACCACATTGCTCTAAAGTGCAAAGGGTAGAAGAGCCATTTAAACCAAGGGAGCATGCAATTGTTGTACCATGAAATCTCAATAGCTCATTTCCATCGACCATGCATCTTGGGTGCTCATTTTGTAACCTTTCAGCTTTAGTCCTTACCATACCCCTACTTTCCTCAAAGCATGCAAACGTTTCTTGTTTGTTCTGAACTCTCAAGACACATTCAATCTGTGATGCCTTGCTTTCGATCAAGTTATCTTTGCATATTTGTTGGATGATCTTGCAAGATGAACCGTCTCTCTCAAGTTGGACCACTGCAAAAATGTACATGTAGATGTTCCATAATTTCAGTAAAAGCACTTTTTTAAGTGAAATTATATCTGTAATTTAAATATAGGAAAAGAAATAAAATAGATTTTTCTGCCAAAAATCACATGAATATTCTTTCCAATGTTTCAACATTGACATAAATCTATATAATTAATTTGTCATACTAGTGTCAAAATCAAAATTGTTCGATCGTAATTGGTCAAATTTAATATAGTGTCGAGTTGAGGGTCACTTTTTTTTATTCTCAATCCCTTTCTCAAAGTATACTACTGAGTTCCTCTCTAAGGGGAGAAATTATACTATGATACAGGACCACCACAACACAAACAAAACTGATGTTATCACACAGACATTATATCATCTATAATCTATAATTATATATAAAACGAATAAGATGTTTTGGTGTATAGATTTTTATGTTTATTTTATTCTTATAATTATATTCATAAATTATTATTTTATTTCTATAATTACATTCACAAATCACCCATTAACTTTTATTATCTTTTTTATAAAAAAAACATGAAAAAAAATTGGTATGAAATGTCTGTTTTCCCCTAGTATGATATAAAAAAATTAAGCATAGAACAATTGGCTCATAAACCATATATAAGCACTTCAAACTCATTCATGCTAATTCAACTAGAAAAAGTACTTATCCCTTACCTGAATGTTCAGGGATATTATGATCATGTTCTTCAACAGTGTCAGTAGATTTTAGTTTCTCATCACATTCATGATGACGAGTTGATATTGGGAGATCATCATTAGAATCTTTCTTCAGTGGCACCTTTTTCTTTGAGAAAAAATTACATTCATCACAATCAACATAATGTGTTTTTGATGAAGGTATAATTCGCTTGGTTGATCTAGGAGGATGAGGCTCTTCTTGTACACCTTTTCCATCTTCACTGCCTTCATGAGAACAAGGACAACATGGACAAAGCATAATCTCACCGCTTGATCTATCAAGGAAAATTTCATGGCTAACATGGTCCTCTAGTGAGTGTCTCTGCGTGCTAATCTTGCCTTGTGGTTTTCTCTGAGTACTGCTATATGCCTTCGGATCATGAACTTCTAATGCATGAGGTTTGCAACGAAGTGATTTCTTCAGAAGATGCCAAACCTCTGACATTTCTCTTGATTTCTTTTCTTTGTGATTTGTAAAAAATTCATTCCCAACGTTTTTATCTATTCCAATTGTTAAGGCAAGTGAACAATCAAGGAAACCAAATCGTTATTTTTTTCAATTGTAGATTGTTTTCTTTGTTGGATCATTCACAAATGGGAGGAAATTCATGGAGTGCAAAGTTTGTAAACGGTGCCAGCTTTCTATGAAAAAATACAAATAATTTCAAACTTCTCATTTATTTATTATTTAAACAGTAAAGATTTTCTTTTATTTGAAAATATATATATATATATATATAATTAAAAGAAATATAAATTAATACATGGAATGAAAGATATTTTTTTAGAGAAAATACTTCATGCATGGATAGTGTAAAGAGATTTTACAATTGTCATAAATTGATATGAGTGGTAATTTTATTTTAGGGATTTTCGTAATTATTTGGGGAAAAATTAATTCTAGGAATTAATGTGATAGCATTATACATTTTCGAAAAACAAATGGTGATTTATGGTGTAATTTTTTCAACTACTTTAGTTCAATTTGCCTAAAGGAGTCACCAAGGCACAACTTTATCGCTGCACCAGGGCTCGCCTTCATAAAAACAAATAAATATATTTGAAATTATTTTTAATAAGGAGAAAAAATGAAACTTTATTTTTTTATTATATTGTATATTCAAAATTGCATTATAATATTTAGAAAAATAAATTATATTTAATTAACTATATTAAAACAAAAAAAAGATTATGCATTAATAATATAAAAAAGTTTATATTATCATCTAATATATTATAATATATGATAAATTTGTTAACTTTTATAATTAATAATTATTTTAAAAATCACACTAATAATAATTTATAATTGAATAATAATTAAAATTATTTTACACTATAATTTTTTTTTCTTTTCAAAATCTTTATTCTTCCTTATAATGACACCACATTATTCACATTTGATTTTATCATCTTATCTGCCCATTAAATAATTATTTGTATATGGATAAATAGAATTTGATTTTAAGAGTTATTGTGGTGACATTTTCTCAATGGTAGATCAAAAGACTAATGTAAAACAAATGCACAAAGAAAGAAGGACAAATATGTAAGAAAAGGCCCAATTAATTCTTATTCCATTAATATTTCGATCATTTTCATTCTTATAACGTGACAACTATGTATGCATGCTGAGTTAGCTTCTACTCATGCACTTAACTTACCAATTGAGCTTTTTAACATTGTTAGATGACTCTATATAGTTACGGACGAGGGATTAAATTAATTGATTATTTGCAGTATCAATCATTTTGTCATTATTTTATTTTAGTGATTAATATTAACTTCCATTAATTATAATTTTAAGAATTAAATTGATTGATAATTTATAATTTTAAAAATCACTTTGCTATTTTAAAAATTTCAGGTATGGCAGTAAAAAAAATTAGGGACCAATTTGGATTATTATAATTTTAAAGCGTAAATTGGTAGTTGAAATCAATTAATAAGACAATGTCATGCTAAACTTATTGAGGAAAATAATATAAAAATTGTATCTCTCTCTTAGGATTTAAAGTATTAGAGCTTGGGTTGCGTATAAAATACAGATAACACTTTTAAATTGCGGTTACATATATATGGTAGTGGTTATTTTGCAATTACTAAAATGAAGCTAGATACAATTGTATTGTGGATGGTGATGGATCCAATATAATACCTCTATTATCCCTCACCCTAGAAATGGTAAATGGTAGCAACAGCCAACTTGCAGAACACACTAGAAAACAGATAAAAGTAAAAAATAATAAATTAACAATTAATATTTATTAATAAAAAAATTGTGTAATAGAGGCAATGCAAGCACCATATATAGCCTCTGTTTCTGCTTAATTCATGTAATAATGTTTGATCTTCGTCCAATCACATTATGCACCATGTGCTTCACACGCATACAACTGGCATTGTGGCACACAACAGGCAGAACATTTCCATTATGTACCCAAAGTTTAAAAATTAAATTTAGCATCTTAACTATAAAAAAAATGTGGACAGACTGCTGCGTATATAAAACTTGCATATTAAACGCGAGTTGTAGAGTTGATACATTAACATGAACATTAACTTTTATAAATGCTGTTCGTATTTAAAGATATATAGAGAGAAGATCAAGATCACTATAAACGGGCCTAGGTCCATCGACTGATCTGCGGGGTTCACGGTCCGCGCACGTTACAGACTAATTTTTTTAAACAGTTCATGGTTATATCATATTTTTGGGTCCGTCCCGCTTAATCCGCGGATTATGCGGGTTTGGCCCGCAGGATCCGCGGGTTGCTCGCACCCGTTTGATTTGTGTGACCCTGATCCAATTATATTATGTTTGATTTTTTCTTTTTCACTTTAAACTTTTCTTTTAAAATAACAGATAAAGAAATATATTAGATAAGATAAATATTTAAAGATAAAAATAAAAGATTTAAATTAAAAGATGATAAAGATAAAAAAGGATAAGATGAAAAAAATAAAAGATAACAGAAATAAAAGATTAAGATAAAAAAATATAAGTGATAACATGCTAAAAATCTTATTTTTTTTAATATTTTCTCAATCTTTTTTCTTTGAATCTATCATTTTCATATTTACAAGCCATAAATAATAAAAATATCAATTCTTATCATTTAAGCTAAAAATAATTGTTAAATAAATATTTTTAAAGATATTTGAATATATTTTTATTATAAAAAATAACTCACATCATATTTAGCAGTTATCATTGTAGTTGTAGCAGACAAAAAACAAACGCGACTCACACTCACGCAGTCACACGACACACCACAGCGACACAGCCTCGGCCCACCACCGCGCCAACACGCAAATTTCATCTCTTCTCTCTTTTATCCTATTTTTGTTGGGGCGGATTCATTGTTATTGTACTCTTAAATGTCGAGATAGAGAAAGCTCAAACTACTTCAAATATGAAATCATTTGTTGTTAGAGATGTTTAAATTTCATATTTTAGATTTATTGCTTGAATTTTCTTTTGTTAAGATATTATTTTATTGATTAATTAACTAATTATTGAGATTTTATTTACATCTGTATTGAACTTAATTTGATTGTATTATATTTTTATTAAATTTGAAATTCTTTTAAAATTAGACTCGCGGACCGATCCGTTTGACCCGCGGGACGGGGACGGACCAATTTATTTGGTCCATATAAGAAGCGGGATGGACTGGCTCGGTCCGCTGCCAATGCAGGCTTATACGGGCGGACTTTACGTGGGACGGATCGGCCCGCTTATCCACCCCTAGATACACGCACAAATCGAAAAAATGGTAATTAAAAAAATTTATTCACCAGAAAAAATAAAAACAACGATTTTAGTGTCGTATCTGAACCTTTGTCTTGAACGAGTCATCAGAAAAAATTATTCTTTTATTCAAAGTTATGTGATTATGTGAGTGTCGTACACGTGTCATTGTGCAACACATGTTGAACACAAGCTATTAACATGCAGGTGCTACATAACAATAACAGGTTATTTGCCAAGTTGTGAAGACCATTGTATGTCTAAATAATGTTCAAATCCATAATCAAGAAAAGAAATTCAACAAGTCTTTAAATTAAACATAGGCAATGCTTGAAACCTAAGAAAATTAAAACCTTAACTGACAATCCAATAAAAAAGCATATATGTTTGAAGTAATGGGACGACCCTACTTCCTTCCATGCATGTAGTTAAAAAATTGAGATAATTGAAGCATATTTGAATCGTAAAAACCATTAAGTTCAACCCCTGATGGTTGTTCTAGTTGATTTGGTAGGGTCTGAAAAGTTGCATCGTACTGCAATTGAGAAGGAAGAGTTTGCATATTTCCGTTGTAGCATGGTGAGGAGTTTTGATTTTTGTCAGATCCATCCTCCTTTAATACACCCATTTTAGGATCACAAGCACCGACACCAACTTGATTAGCCCAATCCACCATTGCATTTTTTTCCATGAATTGCATGCAACTTTGACCAAAATGGAACATGGAAGGTTGAGAACTTTGGCTAAGCTGACATGGGTAAAATGCTACTTGGTTGTTATCACTAGATGGAAAAAGTTGTTGTGTTTGAGACATGAAATTTGAGGTCATGCAGGGAGTAAGTGTCTGAGTTTTGTCTGATTTAGTTATTCTTTTTCCCTTTGAATCCCGCTTTAACATATTCATCCTTTGATTACAAGCATCAAGTTTAACATCCAAAATGCTAACAAACATCCGCAATTGTTCCTCTCCAAGAGTATTGTAAGAGTCATCCCAAGTTGGGTACATGAGCTTGATCTTCTCTTTGTGCACTTTGGAAATCTCACCTTCAATCTTTTTCATTCTATCGTTAAAATACTCTTGCACATTATACATCTTAGAATACCTGTCACTAGTGGTGTTTTGATATTTTTGAATGATACGTTTGACCTCTCTTGAATCTTGGTCTTGGGGCCATGTTTCGGGTTCATTGAGAAACTTGGGAGCATAGATAACTATGCCAACATCAACCGCACAAAGAGTGGAAATTTCATAGGCTTTCTTCAATAATCCTTTCTTTCTCTTGTCAAAAGTTTTCTTACGGGCTTTCTCCTTCTGGATGAGTTCCATAGGTATTCTTCCACGACCCATTTTCTGCATGGTATATAGTATATACAACAATTGGCAACATTCAGTGCATAAATCTAGACAAATTTAGATAGGCACCAGAATTTTTATTCAAAATAAGCGTATTATATCTATTGTATTATCTTCTCTAATTAATTAGTTTTTTTTATCTCGCTAAAAGTGTCAACTAACATAGTGATGTTTATACATCATTTTTCAATATATTTTTTTATATATTTTAGAGGCACCATAAAGTTATTTTTATAATAATTTAAACATAGTTTTTTAAAAAATTGGGAGTCACCATTACTACTCCCAGTCAAACCCCTTGCCTCTACCACTATTTATAACAATTGGAGAGTTTGGAGAGAGAAGGGAAGCTAGATATGGTGAAATCAAAGGGTGTTTGAGGGAGAATCAATTAGTAAAGGATCCCTTTGGTGGAGGGATTTGGCAAGTATGTGTGAAGGAGGTCACAGAGGTAGCTGGTTAGAGAATAACTTTCTATGATTGGATGATTGATCCAATAGATTCTATATATCAATTACAGTGATGATCTGTTACCACAGAAAATTACAAATATTAGATTAAGATCCAAACTTTGATTTGATTCTAGATCAAGATACAAACTGATATTCTTTACAGCACATAGAATTTGTTTCTTCAATTTAAACTCACTAATTATTATAACATTAGACTAGAGACTGACATTCACGGGGTCCATGATAACGACACTGCTCTAAAAACATGCTTTGCATCATTTTTTTTTTTTTGTATATAATATTTATATTATTCTTGATCTTTGTTTTGCTTTTAAAAAAAAAAAAAAACAGATTTTTCTACACATACATTTGCTGGACTTCCTTGCTCCTTAACATCTTTACGTTTCATCTATATATGCAAACCAATATAAATTTCAAGTTAATTTCTTATTACTTAACCCCTAAAGAAACTAAAATGCGGATAAAAGACATAAATTTAATAAACTAAAACTAACATAACATTAATATATAATAAAAAAGGTATATTATATTAAACTTAATGTCTTATCCAAAAATTCACCAAAAACAAATGTCTTGTCCAAAAAAAATCATGTTTTATCCAAAAATCAAAAAATGAAGAAAGATGAAAACAAACATACTTGTGTATCCATTCCAAAAAAAAAAAAAGACTCTTGATTTTTAGACATCAAGAAGATATAAACATCTCATTAGCACATTATATTTTTGCAAAAAAAAATAATATCAAAAGTGTTTCTTGACTAGGACCGAGAGATCTGCTTAGTGTTAGTTATATTTCATTAATATTATCAACAACACAGTCAGTCATTCATGCTCTGTAGGGTGATACAACAATGGACGAAGGGTCCAATGAAACCAAAACCACATACAACAACAAATGACATTAATTCATCAACATATCACTATCACTATTATAAAAATATAAAACTAGTGTTTACTTCAAAAGGGAACGCACCTCTTTGGCTTTATTCCCTGACCTTCGTTTTCCCGTTTTGTGCGATGACATTTTATGGTGGATGTTGTTCTAATTTATATGAATCTTTTCTTGGCTCTTCCGCCATCTGATTTCCTTCGCCTCCTACAGATCATAATTAGTGCTGAAATTGCCCTAATTTGTGATGATATATTCCTGGGATTGTTTCCTTTTTATCTTTCTTTAATGTGACTTAGATTATCCTTAATTAATTCGAAAAATCTAGCCCATTATAGAATTCTTCGGACATATTTTTCTACAAATTTTGTTAATTTTTTTTTAGTATTTAATGAAAAAGGGACAAATAAAAAATTAAAAATATTTAATATCTTAAAATTTTATAAACAATTAAGGCTTTCTTTATTTAGTATGTAGGAAGATTTGTAAGAAGATTTAAAATGATTCCCTTTTTGTTTTGTTTTTGAACAAAGTTAATTTTATTAAATTGTTACCAAGGTAACAATATTCTGATAAATGGATATGGGTTTGGTGTCATTCTCGCAATGGAGAGTATTCTGCAGCTAATGCATATGGATGGCTGACCTCTGAGACAAGCACTTGTTCCCGCAATGCTTCCCATGCTCCTTGAACTTTCACCAGCACTCTCTTTTGCCATATGCAGATTTAAAACGATTCCTAACATAACCCATAAGTTAATTAAGATTAATACAAGCATATATTCAAATTAAATCAGCCAAATAAACTATTAAGTCTTATTTATATTTTGATTTTATATAATACGATCATCAAATTTATTAAATTTTATGGAATTAACATTTTAAAATAATTATATTAATCATTGTTTATATATTATTAAATAAGATTTCGCCACATATGCAAATTTCATGTGACAACACCATATCGATTCCTTTTTCAATGAAATATATGCTGAAATATCTTATTTTATTTTTTAATTCTTAAAGATACATAATTATAATAATTAAAATGATGATTATTGGACCCTTCTATTGTTCTATCTTCAACCCAACACTGTCACAACCAAAACTTAAATGACTTTGTGTAGTTGATGGAATTATGGAAAGAAACAATTTTGATTTTTTTGTGTGCAAAAATTAAAGTTTGACGACAGGTTTGATCCAACAATCTCTTATTATATTAAAAACTCGAGATAGGATCATGCTTTTGACGGGTAGTTGTAGTAGCTAGAATCCATTCTTGCTTTTAACTTGTCTAAGAGATTCATGATGTGCATGAGAATGCAGACGATATACATGGAATTATGTTTTCAAGAACACTATGAAAAATTTGTTGATTAGGAAATAACAAGCCTTCTCGATTCCGTCTCTAATCAGCGATGGAACATCAAATCAAGATTTCCTTTGCTAGTTGGTTGCTACTTTGCAGTTGCTATCAAGTTTTTGAATTTGCCTCTTCTTGGATTTACAGTTCTTTGAGAGCTGATTCAACTCATATATATTTTGTACTTTTTAGAGGATATTTTTTTTATTCATATCAATAAAAAATAGTGTCATAAATTTACAATACCTTATATATATCTTGTTCAATTAATTGAGTTATACCATCTTAACAATTTTTTAGATATTTTAGTCCTCTTGTATATTTTTTTAAAAAAAGAAACTAGAGATATAATCATTTTCTTTCATTTTTTATCCTCCAAAATTAAAATTGATTTATTTTTAATCCTATAATTTGATTAAAAAAAATGTTTGTCCTATGTCCAAGTGCCCTCTGCCCAAATACCGTCAGAATGAATACTTTGAGCAAAAAAAATATACATGTAGTAGGGTGTTCGATAATAAAAATGTAAAATCAAAATAGGTTGTCATGTAAGTGACTTATAATCCTAAGCAAAATCCTTAACGGAACTGAAATAAACTTTTTTCATATTAGAAGGACTAAAAACATCAATTTTTAATTTGAGAGATCAAATACAGTTATACAAACTTTCCTTGAATTTAAAGAATTAAAAATATATCTAAATCTATTAGTTTTTATGAAATAATTTTCTTATTAATTATATTATTATTGTTATAAAAGCAAATTTCACCACATATGCATATTTCACCTGATAACTCCGTATCCATTCCTCTTTTCACTTTAATTTTGATGAAATATTTTATTTTATTTTTAATTCTTAAAACATCTATAATAATTAAGAGTATTACTATGAGTATATATTCTAAATAAATGAGAATTAAACTAGTAAATCTTACATAAATTTTGATTTTATTAAATTTTTTTATAATTTATGGTAATAGATTACAAAGTAATGAAAATAACGAATAATATAATTTGTTTAATTATGGCATATCTAATTACAGTAATCAAACATGATTTAGACATGTTAATTGATAATACAATTATATATTTTGATTTAAATTACTAGAAAACACTAATGTAAATTTTAATTCATATTTATAGTAAATTTAAATTGAGAATTTTTTAAGATTTATTTTATTTTCATGATATCAATATATGAAATTGAGAACATAAATTAAGAATGGCAAATGTGTAGAGTTGTGGGTAAGGTACTACAGTACCTATTTTTTTACTTGTACTTTAAATAAATTCTTATATTTGTGTGGGTAGTAACTTCGTGTCTTTCTTTGTTTAGTAATTCAATCTCCATACTCGAATTAGTTGTCCACGCTTTAATTAATGTGAAAAATAAATAAGATTGATTATATATGATAGTAATTAAATTAAAATCTCATTAAAAAATACTTTTTATAAAACACAATCATAATCATAAACACATCAAAAATTCATATTTTATTCAAAGATGTTTTAGGAAATAAAGAACGTGATTTTTTTTGTTAAACTAAGAAACATGATGTATCTCTCCATAGAAGCATGATCTTTTTTTTATATGAATGGCGAAATATTATCTCTCTTAACAAATTGGTAACACCATCATTTTTCCATTTCAGTATCAAAAATTGATCTTTAGATGATTATAGAAAGATAAAAATTAGACATCAACGGTAAAGATTAAAGACAAAATTTATCAATGATGAAAATTGAAGATGAAAACAAGGGAAAAATAAAAAAAATAAAATAGAAATAACTTATTGATATAATATCAATTAATTCTTTTAAATTATTCTTAATTATAAAATATTTAAATTCCTCACATTCTGGCATGATTTATTCAAGTTGTTAGATTCTCTAATAACCCAAACTTAATTCTTCACTTAATTACCCATGGCTATTGATTAATAGAGAATCAAAGTGAATTACCGATATAAGTTGATTGAACATTGTGAGCGTTTTATAAATTCTTAATATTATCTTCTATTTTTATGCATAAAAAATACTAACTTAAATTCAAAATCCTTTCATAAACATATTTCCTCAACCTTTCATATTTTACCTATGTGTTTCATAATTAGAATCGTCGCTCCCTGTTAATTCACAAGCATATCCGTCTTTAATGCTATCAATATTAGCCTAGTTAGGCGAGATAAAGGTCCCCTAAACAATAACACCACCACTAATAAAAAAAAATTGTAATAGTTTTCGCAAAGAATTTATATCTGTGAAGTAATAATTTTCACTAATAATTATATTAATAAATTAATGTTTTTAACTGTGTGATATAGAATTAATTTTCGATAAGTTTTTTTTAATCAAACAAACAACTATGATTTTTAACTTAAAATAATTGTCTAAGTATTAATGAAGATAGTAATAATTATTCCAACAGTAATATCCATTGTAACAATTTTTGTAAAAATAATTTTGATAATAATTTAATTTATGATAATTTCGATAGAAAAATATTTTTAATAATAATGTTAATGATAAATTCAGTAATACATGTTATAACAGTTATAGTAATAATCTTGATAATAATAAATAATGGAGATTGGATAAAAGTATAATTTAGAGAAAAAATGAATATTAATAAAAGTAAATATTTTAAGAAAAAATGAGAATTGAAAAGAAACTAAGGATTGAGAGAGATGAAAAAAGGTAAAAGAAAACAAATTTTATTAAAAGTTGAATGAATACATTCAGAACAACATTTAAATCAATAACCATTTCTTGTGAACTATGTATGAAAATTTAAGTAGTAGTGATTCAATCCATCGAAAATGATTGTTAGAAATTTTATTTATAGGCTTCTAATACTAACTACTCATCTTGTGTTTCTTTGAGAACGAACTGTTACAACTTTTTCTTTTGAATATGGATTTATCCTTTCGTTTCAACATTTTTTTTTACATGTATCACAATATTATCAAAATTATCTTCCTAGTAGGGGTGGGTAAGCGGGCCGGCCCGCCCCACGTAAGGCCCGCCCGCATAAGTCCGCATTGGCAACGGACCGGGCCAATCCGCCCCCGCTTCTTACACGGACCAAATAAATTGGTCTGCCATCGTCCCACGGACCCCGCGGGTCAAACGGGCCGGCCCACGGGCCTAACTTTAAAAGAATTTCAATTTTAATAAAAATATAATATAATCAAATTAAGTTCAATACAAATGTAAATAAAATCTCAATAATTAGTCAATTACATCAATAAAATAAATAAATCATACAAAAACTCAATTAATCATGTTTATAACTTGTAGATCAAGAGTTTCGTGGTTCATTCCCTTACCCCATGATTTTATCATATAATAATAGACAAGTGAAGTGTGATGGGTGTAGTAAGTTTGTGAAAACAAAAGTATCTCTGCGACAGAATTGAGAAAAGAGGCATAGAATTTAAGAGTTTAACAACAATGAATCAACCCCAACAAAAATAGGATAAAAACAAATTCTAGAGAAAGAAGAGACGTACTTTGCGTGGTGGCGCGGTGGTGGGCCGAGGCTGTGCCGCTGTGGTGTGTCGCGTGACTGCGTGAGTGTTAGTCGCGTTTTGTCTTCTTTGTAAGGGAAATAGTCGTATGACATGCGAGTGTGCGTGACTATGTGCTGGAGAAAAACCGTGAGGAGAAAAAGTGTTCTTAGTATGCTACAATGATAACTACTAAATATGATATGAGCTATTTTTTATAATAAAAATATATTGAAATATATTTAAAAATATTTATTTAACAATTATTTTTGGCTTAAATGATAAAAATTGATATTGTTATTATTTATGACTTGGAGATATGAAAATGATAGATTAAAAGAGAAAAAGATGGAAAAAATATCAAAAAGGAAGATTTTTTTATCACTTATCTTTTTTATAATAAAAATATATTGAAATATCTTTAAAAATATTTATTTAACAATTATTTTTAACTTAAATGATAAGAATTAAAATTTTTATTATTTATGACTTGCAGATATGAAAAGTATAGATTAAAAGAGAAAAAGATTGAAAAAATATCAAAAAGGAAGATTTTTATTATTTATTACTTATCTTTTTTTATATTAATCTTTTATTTTTCTTATCTTATCTTTTTTATCTTTATCATCTTTTAATTTAAATCTTTTATTTTTATCTAATATATATTTCTTTATCTATTATTTTAAAAGAAAAGTTTAAAGTAAAAAAGAGAAAATCAAATGTAATATAATTGGGTCAGAGTCACACAAAACAAATCTAATACGGGCTGCGGGCAACCCGTGAAATCTGCGGGCCAAACCCGCATAGTCTGCGGGTTAAGCGGGACGGGCCCAAAAATATAACATAATCATGGACCGTTTAAAAAAATAGGTTCATAACCCGCGCGGACCGTTGATTCTGTAGGCCAATCCATAGACTTGGGTCCGTTTATCCACCCCTACTTCCTAGAAATAACATCTTTTGAGTACACATAATAACATTAAAGTTCATTTATCGAAATGACACCTTTTTAATGAAAAGACTTAACCCTTTATACTTTTTTCACCTTATTAGTAATTTTTTCTCGTCAAAATAATATTCATAGAAAATGAACTCCAAACTTAAAAAGTTTTCATAACAATGTAACACTTTCACATAACCAACCGGCATATCGTACCAGCACACTACACTACACCTAACACATCAACACCCCGCACAACATCAACACCTTAATTAGCAGCACCATGCACATCATCGCCCAACTCAAACCCTAACATGTCTAAACGTTGTACATGAGCATCTTCATCCTGTTTTTCTATTTGTAGCGTTTGGAGGTTTAATTTTATAATTTTTGCTTGAATAACAGTTTAATCATTATAATATAAGGTTGTTTGTATTGACCCTTTAATTTTTGGTTATTTTTATTTTTTTTCCTCTCAATTTCTAGTTTTTATAATTTCTCATTTTTTATTTTTGTTTTTGTCCTTATAATTTTTTTTGTTAGATTTGACGAACAAACCATAATCAAATAAAAATAATATAATAGGAACAGAAAAAAATTTAAAAGGACAAAAAGTGAAACACATATGGACATTTTCTTTTTTTTAGTTATTTAAGGTTTGAATCTTCTTTTTTGGGACTTAGGAGAGATGCCCATATAGAACTCAATTAGTGTCTTGAATAAGATTTTTTTTTTCAGAAAGAGAATGCATTCAGTAAACCAAAAAATTAAAATAAATTATTATACATGATAAAAAAATATTTCAAAGAAAATTTTTATTAAATCAAAAGTAGTAAACATTTATTTTCTGAAAATGTTTTTTTGTGTTGAATTTTTTGATAATTGAACGTAATATTTTGTGTTTTTTCCATAAAAAAATCTGATTTAAAAATATGTAAATATTTGAGATTTGAGATAAGGTGATGGTCGATCTGATGATGGATGTATTTTAGGATTAATATTAAACATTTACTTTTAAAAATGCTTTTTTTTCACTTTTTAAAAATATTTAATAATAAAACACATTTAATATTTTGTGGTTTTTCCATAAACAACTCCAATTTAAAAATATGTCAATATATTTTTTTTATAAGAAAATATATCAATATTTGGATTTGAGATAAGGTATTTTAAGATATCCTCTTAACTCGTAATAATGGAACGATACACGTCGTGTGTACGAATGGGACTATACACGTGTTAAGAGCCTATTCGACAAAACACGTGCTTCTTTCAACCCAGAACTACCCCATGGCATTTCCGTAATTCCGGGGCGAGAACGAGGTCAATTTCAGGAAGTCAACTCTTTGAAAAATCGAAAATTCCCCTTTTCGAATTTCTTCTTCCTCTCCTCCTTCTACCATTTTCCTTTCACTTTCCATCACTTTCTCTCGTTTCCCCTTCGCAATTTTCCCCTCGGAAGAGACATCGAAGAAAATCACGTCACGGCAATGGAGGAAAAGCACGCAGCAGCCAATGAATCTGCACACGCCGAATCCAACGGCGTCTCTCACGGCGCCGACCACGGTTGGCAGAAGGTGACCTACGCTAAGAAGCAGAAGAAGAAGACCGTTAACGCCGCCAACAGCGCCGATTCCCGTGCGAATTCCAACAAGCTCGTTCCGAACGGCACGCTGTCCGGCAACGATGGCGTTTTCCGGTCGCTCGAGCTGCAGTCGGAGGACCGGCGCCGGAAAATTGTGGAGGCGAAGAAGCTGGCCGATGCCGCGTACGACGACGAAGACGCGCCGCTCAGATCGAAGCAGCGGCACCACGACGACGACGAATACGACTACGATGACGAGAATGTGGACCGTTCTGCGGAGAACGGGAAGGCCGAGGAGGCGAAGAAGGTGAAGCAGAAGAAGCCGAAGAAGCCTAAGGTGACGGTGGCGGAGGCGGCGGCGAAGATCGACGCCGCTGATCTGGGCGCTTTCCTCGTGGAGATATCGGTAGGGCATTGTGAATTGAATCGTGCATGTTTAGGTTTTGTGTTTTTTGGTTTGATCTACTTGGATCAAGAAGATGATGTGATGCGATTCGTTTGATTTGTTTGTTTTCACAACAGGGATCGTTCGAGGAGCAGCAGGATATATTGATGATGCGATTCACTGATTACTTTGGGCGTGCTTTTTCTGCTGTGACCGCATCTCAGTTTCCCTGGGTGAAATTGTTCAGGGAGTCAACTGTGGCTAAGATCACCGATGTGAGTCTCGAATATCTTGTTTTTTTTTTTGTTCTTCATTGTAAATATTAGAAAAAGATTTTCAATTTGATCCTCCCAAGATGTTTATGTCGCCACATTAGTTCTTCAATTCAAAGATGGGTTGCCACCACATTACATTTTTGTGAAGTTCAGTCACATTATTCTCTAATTAATAGCTCGTAAAGAAATTATTTCAAAAGTTTCATAGCAGCAAATCATTTACTTATTTGCATTTAAATTATTCAAGTCTGATAAGTACATTTGCGGTATAGAAGCCGTTAGTGTCTTTGGTGAAGTGAAATTTAATTGAGATGCATATTGATGCTTTACTAAATCTGTTGTGATATTGGTTTACGTGATGATACCATTTACTGTATTCTCTATTTTAAAATTGGTAATTTAATACGGTTAGTTAAAGAAGACTTTCCCTAAACCTGTTGTCTTTTTCTACCATGATAAATAGTACTGTGTCTTGTTATTGATCCATTCATCAGCTTCAGAATCATAGTACTGTCTGTGTCTTGTTCTTGTTGTTTTATGGATAAATTGATTTTGAAGAGTATTTGATTCATATTCTATCTTTGGTATTTATTAGAATCTTGTTCTAGTTTCTAATCTTCACCTGTGATGTTTATTAATGAATTTCCTTTTTGCTAGACACCACTTTCTCACATATCTGATGCTGTATATAAAACATCAATGGACTGGATTAACCAACGTTCTCCTGAGGCACTTAGTACCTTTCTGATTTGGTCTTTAGATAGCATTCTTGCTGACTTGGGTAGCCAGCAAAATGTGGCCAAGGGTTCCAAAAAGGCCGTGCAACAAGTGTCCTCAAAATCTCAGGTACTTATACTATATACTCTTCTCTGTCAAGAACTAGTGTTTTTCCCCCTTCTGATTATTATTGGATAACAGAAATAACTTGTATTAGAAGATAAGATTTGTTAGAGAGAAGAAGGAAAACGAAACACTCTTGAAAACTAATAGCAAGGCCACTCACCAAATTGAACCAAAGCTAAGCTAAAAAGAAAATACAAATAGAGAATAGCTGTTCACTCTGCAAATCCATCAAGGGGACTCTCTTGAAGAACCCATGTGCTGAACAGCTAAGAGATGTCAATTAAACAATCTTGTCCCAAAGCATGATTAATTAGCAAAGGATACCTTCCTTTCCAAATATTCTCTTTTAAACGAATGCAATAGGGATGCTTGATCAGTGCATGACTGCAATGCATGACTTTGAAATTCTATATTATATGCCTTAGTGCGCTTTGATATATTAATTAATATGTTTGTGATAAGTTGTTAGTTTTGACATGATTATCTCTGCTTTAATTGTTCCAATGACTGGGGTTGCCATAAATTAAGAACATGTAGGAGGCAGTGTTGCTAAATTTTATTTTTAGTTCTATTTTTTATTTGTCCATTTTGATCTTCTTTGATCTGTACACTCAATACGAATGAATAGTCAATGTCAAGATAGATAACACAAGTACGTGCTCTTGAGATAAGCAGTAAATTCACAGGTGCCCTCCATGCATGACTGACAAACATCAGAAAATGAATGGTGAGGATGAGGAGTAACTCCCAAAGAGTTACTCTTGGTGTAAGTTAATCCCTCCTCTCTCTCACACACACACACATGCATCAAATTTCCTTTTTCCTTTTTTTTCTTTTGGGGAGTGGGCATTCAATTACTTAGGAGGTCAAATATCCATGTTTTTAGATTTCCGTTGCCATTTTTGGTTGTGCCATGAATGGAAAAATGAGTTAGCTTTCATTATTCAGTACTTGTGTTTTTTTTTTTCTCTCTAGAAATTAAATGCACCTGAAAATGGAAAAAAAGAAAAAAAATTCTTCCATTTGAATCTCCATTAGGTTATGTTTGTTCATTGTAGCTTGTGTATCTTCTGATTTTATTAGTTTGTTTTTGTGATTTTTTTATTGTTAAATTTGACTTGAAATTTCTTTTTGTAATTTTGGTTTGTAAATCACATTCAACCTTTACATGACTATTTATAGGTATCCAAATGCAGATATACTTGTCGTTTTTTATCTTTTCTGCTGTAGACTGACATTTTGTTCACAACTGCAGGTTGCAATGTTCGTTGTTTTAGCAATGGTATTGCGTCGGAAGCCTGATGCTCTTATATCTGTATTGCCCACATTGAGGGAGAGTACAAAGTATCAAGGGCTAGATAAGCTTCCAGTCATTGTATGGATGATAGCTCAGGTGAGGGGTAAAAGCCAAAATAACTAAGAGATCTTATAAGAAATCCCCAAAAAATAAGTTGCTTGACTTTTTCTGTGTAGCATTTCTTTTTCCCTTCATTTTATTAATGCTTAATATTTTCTGAGTAGGCTGCTGTAGGAGATCTCTCAGTAGGTTTGTATGCTTGGGCACGGAATCTCCTACCCATAGTTATTGGCAAAAGTGGTAACCCCCAATCCAGGGATTTGGTTTTGCAGCTAGTGGAAAAGTATGTAAATATAGCTACTTTCTTTTATCTCATTATTGCTATTGTCATCACCATTGTGTTTTCTGTGATTTGCTGTCAGAATTTTGTCTACCCCCAAAGCCCGACCTGTTTTAGTAAACAGTGCTGTGAGAAAAGGGGAACGATTAATTCCTTCTTCCGCGTTTGAAATTTTGGTCCGGGTTACTTTCCCTCCATCTTCAACTAGAGTAAAGGTATATGTTCGGCTGGTTTTGTATGTTTGTATTTTAGAGTATCATAGCTCTGAATCTTCAAAATTTATGTCAATATGTTGCTTTTGTATAGGCTACTGAAAGATTTGAGGCCATATATCCCACTCTGAAAGAGGTGGCTCTTGGAGGTTCTGCTGGAAGTAAAGCAATGAAACAAGTTGCACTGCAGATATTCAGTTTTGCTATCAAAGCAGCTGGAGAAAGTATGCAAACCTGATTTTTTTTATTACAGTTGTGCTTCTTTTCTTATTTGATGAAATAAATGTTTGAGGGTATTCTGAAACATACTATATTTTCAGATAATCCTGAGTTATCAAAAGAAGCAGCTGGTATTTTTATTTGGTGTTTGAGTCAAAACACTGAATGCTACAAGCAATGGGTGAGTATTTTTTGTCTAGAAGCTTACCTTTTCGAGTTTATGCAACTGATTGATTTTTTTGGATAGAGCAAGAAAATTTGTTTAATGAAAAAATTTCTTTGCATTTTTTAAATATATATGACAATTTGATAGATGATGGTTCTGAGTATTTGAGAAAGAATCAAATAAAAGATAGGATTTTGTCGATGATATGAGATCTCCCATATGGCCCTGGATAAGTGATGAACCCGTGTTAGGAGGAGAAAGAATAAATTCAAATTGTTCCTCAGGATTTCTAGAGCCAATCAGTGTGAGATTTCTCCCCCAAACCTATCTCTAACTAAATCCAACAAAACCTCCAATCATCTCTGCCTATCTCTATATTGCCGCCTATCTCTGCCAAATTCTGATAGAATTCTTACCAACACTCAAACTCTTAACTCCCTCAACTAACAAACCAGCCCATTGGGCTTATTACCTAACACAATCATAAAACTAGATTTTACTTATTTGGTCTTATTCCTTATTGTATATGGACAGGAAAAAGTTTATCAGGACAACATTGAAGCAAGTGTTTCAGTTCTGGAGAAGCTTTCTGATGATTGGAAGGAGTTATCAACAAAATTGTCTCCTCATGATCCACTGAGGGATACCATAAAGAACTTGAAGCAAAAGGTAGTTTTACAGGCAAAAGTGCTAGACTTTCAGTTTATTGCATCTGGGATTGCTCTCCAACCTCCCAGGATGGACTGGTTGAATTGTGTTTTATTGTACTGAAGTAACAGAATGTTTGAAGTAAATAATGGATTAACTTTTTTTTACTGCAGAATGAGAAAGTATTGGACTCTGAGACTGATGCTGCTCGTCATGCACACTTCAAGGACGCCGATAAATATTGCAAGATAATCTTAGGAAGAGTTTCGCGAAGCCATGGGTGCATGACTTGTTTAACCTTTACAGTTCTTGCTTTGGCTGTGGGTGCTGCTGTTTCCTTGTCCCCCAATTTGGAATCTTTGGATTTTAAGAAGCTCTCTGAACTTTTCAACGTTCAGCACTGAGTACTCTGGAGAATATTCCGCATTACCGCAGTTGGTTGCTTCCAAACGGCAATTTTCTTTTCAGCCCATCTCATTCACAAATCACAATGGGTACAGTAAACCAATAGCCTCATAATAAAGTGCTTAATGCGGAGATTGTACACGTAGTTCAAATCCTGTTCGGATGACAGAGAGTAGTTGAGGTCAACAATGCTTTGAGGTTTACTTTAGTTTGACCATTTTATAATCTATTTGTTGTTCTTGTTTCTGTTGAGTTTTAATTTTAGTTACTATGCCTTTACATTAACTTATGCTGGCAAAATGCCAATGAGGTAACAGCTGTATCCTGAAGTTAGTTTTTAATCAAAGGAATTTTGGTGGTACATTGCGAAATTTTTCTCTACCTTTTGCTCTGTTATCATGGGTGGATGATTGTGCCCTTTTCTGTTGCCTTTTCCCTGGTCTCGATGCTTTGTTTTTCCTTTAATTGAACATTATTGAGCTTATCAGATGATCGATATAAAATCAAGAATGTGTTATTTTTTTAGTGTGAGAAAGGGAGAAGTGGATAATTTCGAGTGAATAAGCGCTTCTTGCATTTTAAGGTTCTCGACACAGTAGCATGATGATGCCAAGTACAATCTTTTTCTATTTCAGAGACACTTTTTTATAATTGTCAAACCACGTATTTTGATCAAATTTTCTGAAGTTTGCAATGCATGATCGATATCATAACTACTTATCTCGATTCAATGAATTTTTTGTTAAACTTGTTACATTACATTAATGCCCATTAATTTCAACCTCAGCGCCTCGCTCATTAATTTGAATAACTTGATATTATACATCAAGATCAGTTTTATTAGGTTAGTGAACAAAATTGTTGAATTATTTTACGGATTTCAAACCATATTATTCCACATAGAAAGTGCCATTTTGAAGGGTTACCTGTAAATTTTGCAACTGAATCCCACTCAATATATTCATTTTGTAATCAAAAGCAGAAAAACAGGTATAACCCTACATTCACAACAATGTAGTTTTGGGGAACCGCACATTTATAGAACATCTGATTTGTTGTGTTTTGGTCTTGATCTCATAGATTATCATAATCTTCAGGTTCGGCATATGGGTACTTTGCGTATGAACTTCTAATTTTTGAAGGATCTTCAGGTACAGACCAAGGGTACTGCAAGGAAGGGTCCCGTGGGAATTTCCTGAAGTTTAAAAATGGTGCCCAAAGAATAACCCTGCAAGAAATCACATTTCACACATTAGTGTGCTAGCTTTTAGAAATATGCTGCCAATTCTTGAAACCAATAATTTCAAAAGTCATGCAACCAACTTAATTTGTAGATTTGTTATCACTGCGCACAATTATACTAGTCGCTTTATCCTTATATTATAACATGAAAAATGTTCCTAATTGAAACCTGAACTCAGAGGATTTACACTGTAGTCATGCAAAATTTTGAATGAGTAGTCTCTTGACAAAGTTAGACAACAACAATACATATATTTTGCTTTTAGAGGAAGAGTTGCTCACCCTGGGAAGAAAATGAAGACACACATGAATTGTAAATACATCTCCAGCAAGTTTCTTCTGTACCATCTTTTCCAAAGCCAGTACATGATTATTGGCTGCAATTCACTCACTATGTTATGCTCAGCCACATCTTGTTAAGTACATAAGAGCAAACTTCAAAAGTTGTGAAAGAAAATAACTTACTGGCACGACAAGGAAATATCCAAAGAGAACAACCCCCCATTGTGTCAAAACCCAGAGGAGTTCTGGCCGGTTATTCTCTCCAGTCACAGCCAATACTGGCTGCTCAGCCTGTTCAAATAGCCACACTCAACTTTTGTATGTAAAAAAAAACAAAAACAATGAAGAATAATGCCAACCACTGTAACCTGTGCTCAAAGATACCTGTTTAAGGAAACTTTATAAAGTTGTTTTTTGAAAGCATAATGCTAATCAAATTCAATGATACTGATTAAAGAATCAAAAGTGTTTTTTTATTTTTTACTTCATTGAAAAGTGTAACAGTACATTTCACTGCAATTTCCAATACAATCTCAACTTAAGACTTTCTACTTATCGATTCTTTAAGACATTAATTAGCATGATCCTTTTTAGAAGTGTAAGTTTTTTTTTTACCCATAAAATCAAAGACAAGTATTAAGGAAATTTATAATAACATACGCACATTACTCAACTGAACCAAACCCCTTTGTTCTTAGAAAAGTGTAATTTAAAGTCACCACCAATACACTCTTATCATAATTTTCAATAAAAGCTATCTATTGATTGGTTACTATTTAACTAGGATCTTTTAGGAGCTTAGGTTACTTGTTTGCTGGAAGGGTAACAAAAAAACTGAATTTCTATGTACACGAATCTCACCAAGGCCAAGAGTACTCCTATTTGCAGTGCCAAACTTGTATACTTTAGGCTGCCATCATCATCATGATTTGATTTCTGGCTGCTGCATGTTATCTGCAATTGAACTCATGAGTTCAAGTTAGACAAGTTTTTCAATGAAATGAGGTAAACTAGAATTACTAGAGAATAAGTTGGCAAAAGAAAAGAAAAGTACACGTAGTGATTGGCTAGGACTAGTGTTGTTGTGGTATGATTTGTGCTTGGAAGAAAAGAAGAGAGAAGTTGTTCCACGTGATGAAGAGGGAAGAGGAGGCAGAGCTTTGGGAACATGGAGGTTGAATGTGAAGCTCATTTTTGGTTTAGAGCTCTCACAGTTTGGCTCCTTATCCTTTTTCTCACTTCAGTTTCATGGCAACGAGTGAATAGTCTTCAGAGGAAAAAAAAATGACAAAATTAAATGTTGATTGAGATGACACGTGGACATAAGACTCATCCACCTCCACTTTTTCTTGTCCATTCAAAGTTTTGATGAGGGTAACACAAATTCTCCCAACTTTTTTATAATTTGTGGTCAACATAAATGTACTGAGTTTGGCAACAAAAATAAAACTACAGAACAGTTGAACTAAAATAGAACATGGATTTTTACTTCTAATATTTTTTATACATTAATTTGTTTATTTTTTTAATATTTGTGAATTAAAAAATTGTAATTCTTGTTGGTACATTGAGACTACGGTTTTAATGTGAGAAGGCTGGCAAGAATTCAATCACTGGGTTTTAAAAGATAGAAGTAGAGTGTGGGAATCAGAAGTTCCAACGGAGAGAAAATTAATATGGCTTTAATTTCTCCTTCAAAGAATCGTGAACATCTTATAGTTCAATTCTCATCCACATGATACATTTTTCTTTTCATGAAATGAAAAAATATTAATATTTCATCAACAAAGTTTTCCAAACGTGACGCCCTTCCCATTTTAGGCATTTTCAAAGTTGAAGAAGCATTGTTGCCTTATAAATGGAGGACGTCACAACTTTCCTCAATCATTTTAAATTTGAGGTGATGCTACAGTTCTTGAAAGAGTCAGATTATACCAATGAATCTTAGTTATAGTATATTATTGAGTATATTGACTCATACGACGTGTAAATAACTTTATATTTTATCGAGAGTATCTTTAGCGGTAGCTGTTAGGTTGTTTCCTAAATTTAGGAATTGTTCATAACTTAGTTCACTATTATTGGACCTATTTTAATTTCTTAAAGAGTTAAATTGTTGTGGTAAAATTTGTTAAAAGTTTTTTAAATTGATATGGTACGATAGGATCTATCAAAGAAGAGATAAAAAAATTAATTATTTGTTTGTTATTATTATTATAACAATTAAGATTATTATCATTTAATATAAAAATTAATTTTAATTTTATGTGTAAAAACAATAATTTTTTAAATTATTATTTATTAAAAAGTTAGACATTTGAATAATTATAAAAGATGAAAAAAAAGATTCAACCCCATTTATATGATTTCTGAATCTGTGCCTGCAAACAACCAATATGGTTCATTTGAGTATGATACTTCCAATTCTTTGCAGGTTACAGTGATTTTACGAGGAAAAAAAAATCGTGGAAAGAGACGAATTGTGATTCGTAACAAATCTCACCATTTATTTGTCGACCTTTATTAACTAAATTATATTTAAAAAAGATCCCCGCCTTAGATACTATATTTCGTGCAAGGTTTTTATTCGTACGAAATAGCATCACTCTTAATCATTTTCATATGAAACTACTGCACTTCCTTGCCTTTGTGTGAATTTCGTGCACAATTTTGTTGTTTTTGCTTAAATTTCTTTTTCACTTACATAGTAAAATCGATTCCAAAATAATTGTTATTAATTAGTTATTCTAAAATATTACATTTCCTAATAATAAATGTGAAGTTAATGACAAAAAAAAACATTCCATATTGTTGGTATCAAATAGTTATAAATTATAATATTTCTGATGAGTGATGAGCCGTTGGGCATGCAAAAAATTCTATATTTTTTGTTTCTTACATGAACTGTATATCATATGTATGCATAATGCATGATGATCGTATTGTTTACCTTATGGTGGATTTGGCCTCCACGAAATGTAGATCACGTGTGGTGTGGGTATAAATAGGGAAACTTGATGATCTCATATTATTAGCACGTACAGCCAAGTAGTTTCAGACTCAGTCTGATTCTTTGTCAGCTCCTGCAAAATGAATATGAACTTAAAAAAAGTGTGTGAAAAAACTTAAATCAATATTTAATTTATGATATACTATATGAACTAAATATATATATATATATATATATATATATATATGAATTATAATTTTTAAAGTAAAACTATCATTCTCCTGTGTGTGAGAGGATGAATGATGAATGATACATTACGACTTTCCCCCCTACATATTTACATTTCATCAAAATTACACTCATTAGGATTATCCTAATAGTTCAATAAATAAAGATCTTTTTTTACGAACTTGATATAAAGACTCATCAGCGACCTGGAAAAAGGTAGATATGAAATTTGCATTATATCATAGAAAACTAAATTATATACTATGTTTTATTTGTTTTAAAGAGAATGCTAAAATAAACATCTTTAGTTTTTTATTTTATTTTATTTACACGGCTCATTAAGTACTTTTAGTTATAAATTTCTAATCAACCATTAGACAAGTTGTTTTTCAAATGAAATCCTAATCAACATTTTTATTTGTACTAAATTAAAACATTTTAAAAATTGATACTTAAAAATACAACATTGCTAACATTAAAATATAAAAGCGCAATAAATATTCTCCTTTTTAATAAAAATTTACCACTTTTAAATACTCAAAACTAATATTAAGATTAGATATTTATATTTTGTTAAAAATAATTAGTCTAGAGTGTAACTTTTTTTTTTTGGTGTGAGACTAAGTGTAACTACAATTGAAAATGTAAATATTACATTTCTATGTTTCAATACATTGTTATGTTTCTTTATTTTTGAAAACCACACTATTAAAATTGAGACACATTATAACTCCTCAACCCCAAATAAAGAATTCTTTTAAAATAAAGAAGGATAAGCAGTCACTTTTGTTCCATAATGTGTAAATCGATGATAAATTCGTCCTTGAAAGATGAAAATACAAAATTTAGTCCCTCAAAGTGTAAAAAGTGCGATAAATATGTCATGCCGTTAACTTCCGTCCGTCACCGTTAATAAAGTCGCATATGTGACACAAGAAGGACAAATTTGTCACTGAAATGATTGTCAACGTGAATTGCCAGCATATGAGCATATTTGTCATAATATTTTTTTAACTGTTCGTCTTCCGACCCTGCTGACAAATGCGTCCCTGAAAGATGAAAATACAAAGTAAAAATATAAAAAGTATGACAAATATATTCGGAGGTTAATAATAAATTGTAATTTATTATTATTATTATTATTATGTGTTTATAATTTACTGCTATTCGTTTAGTACTTATGCAATATATTTTCGAATTATCTTTTAATATATATATTATTATTATATTGATTTCCTCGTCAAACCTTAATCTTTAATGTTAAAAAAACTTTATCTTATATTTTATAATTTTATCAAATTTCTACTAAATTTCTCACTTTTAATCTTTAAAATTATTCTATATCCCAATTCCAACTTAAAAACTCTAATATTTAGATTGAAATTAATATGTCAAGTGTTTCGAGTAGAAAAAACACAACCAGCCGCATGACCAAATTTATTTATTTATTTATTTTTTAAAAATAATATGATCAACTATTTTTTTTTAAAAAGTCTCAAAAAATTTAAACTAGATAGAACTAAAATGAAATTATAAGTCTTTTTCCTTAATCAATAAAATGTATATATATACCTCAAATATGAAAGAACCTCGTGGATAAACCTTATGTACTTTCACTTGAGACAACACTTATTCTACATAATATGAATGAAATGAAAAATAGTTACTAACAAATAAAGAACCCAAATAAATTTAAATGAAAAATATAATAATGCTCAAACTAATACAGATGTTAACTTAAAAAACAAACTAGTACAGAGATTTATTATCGGTGAAACATAGAGTTGTATCTTTCGTTAATTTAGAGGTTGTGGCAACCTTGCATTCCATTTGACATATTATGAAATAACACATAATAAAGATTAATAATTAATTGAAGAAACAAAAAATTTCAAGAAATAAAAGATTTTTATTTTTTTAAATGATAACTCAATTGATTAAATTTTGTGAGACTTTTTTTTTAATTTTCACTTTAGTTTTATCTAGTTTAAATTTTGTGAGACTTTTTTTTTTAAAAAAAAAGTTGATTAATTTTTTTTCTAAAATAAATAAATTTGGTCTCACAGTCGATTGTATTTTTTCTACTCAAAACTCTCGACATATTATTTTCAATCTAAATATAAGGTTACTTAAGTTGAAATTGGGATGTGAAATAATTTTAAAGATTAAAAATGAGAAATTTAGTAGAAATTTGATAAAATTATAAGATATAAGATAAAGTTTTTTTTAATAGTAAAGATTAAGGTTTGACAAGGAAATCAAAATAATAATAATAATAAATATATATATATATATATATATATATTAAAAAACAATTTAAAAAATATATTACATAAGTACTAAACAAATATGAGCATTAAATTATAAACACATAATAATAATAATAATTAGTCACAATCTATTATTAACATTCAGATATATTACTTTTATATTTTCGGAAACTAAATTTTGTATGATCATATTTCAGGATGCATGAGACTGAACGGATGAAAAGTCAAAAAAATATTATGACAAATATGTCTCTGTGCTGGAAATTCATGTTGACCATAATTTAAAGTGACAATTTTGTCTTTCTCTGTCGTGTCACGTAGGCGATTTTATTAACAATGACAGACGAAAGTTAATAACAGAAAATATTTGTTACTCTTTTTACATTTTTAAAGATTAAATTTTATATTTTCATCTTTAAGAAACGCATTTATAAACGAATTACACATGAGAAACAAAAGTGACAAATGCGATTATTCAGGTGCTATTGAAGAATGAGGCCAACCACGAAATTACATTTTCCCTTTTCATCAACCAATATTCACTTTCATGATACACACATTCAATGCCCTTGATTACAAATAGTTAACAATAACTAATCACCAATTATTACATTAATAAGACACTGACCCTTCCTACCCTTATCATAACATAAAAAACTACCAAAAACTTTTGAAATTAAGTAACACTCTTAAATAATTCATGATTAATTCTTATGGGATGTTTGATATGGAATAAATTATATTATGAAAAAAATATTTATTTTGTATACGCTCGTAACTTTTAACGAAATTAATCACTCTTTTCAGCGAGAGTTAATTTATATCAATACACTGTATCAGAAAAAAAATCATAATAATACGGCTAAATTAATAGTAATAATAATAAAAAGAAGAAAGTTATTAAAAAGAAAAAAAAAACGATGATGATACACAGCGAAGGAGGGGCCGCTAAAAGCCAAGGTTGTCGGAATTGGATTTGATTCTTCACTTGTGCTGAGTCTTACCGATTTTTCCGATCAAAGTTCCTCACTTTCTCTCTCTTGATCGACACCCACCACGCGTTAGAGAGAGAAAACCACGAGAGATCGGAAAATGGGTACGCTTCAGTCTTGGAGAAGAGCCTACGGTGCCATCAAGGACACCACCAAAGTGGGTCTGGCCCATGTCAATAGCGATTACGCGGTAATTTCCCTCTTTCCAAAGATAGGATCTTTCTTTGCTTTCGATTGATTTTGGCTATGTGGGGTGGTTTAGTTGGTTCTTAATTTTAGGATTTGGACGTTGCCATTGTCAAAGCCACGAACCACGTCGAGTGTCCCCCCAAAGAGAGGCACCTCAGAAGTGAGTGATTTGTGGGCTTTCAGATCCGAATTAATTTGATCTTCTTGTTGTTGGTATGGAGAGATGATGATGGAGTTGAATCTTTTTTGGTTTTGTTGCAGAGATTCTGTTTGCCACGTCTGCTGTGAGGCCTAGGGCTGATGTTGCTTACTGTATCCATGCACTTTCGCGGCGGTTGGCGAAGACGCGGAATTGGACGGTAGGATTGATAATGATTATGATGATGACAAAGTTTATGTGATCGCTTGATTGATGTGCAATTTGATTTTGTTTGAGCATTCAATGATTTTTCTTTGTGTTTTATTGGACTTGGATTCTTGTTTTACCTGATGGATTGATGTTGTTAGGTTTGAGGAATTTCATGGTCGGAAAAGAGAAAATAAAGATTCAATGGTCTGAAATTGATATTGGCTTGCTGATGTCAGAAGATGTGATACAAACTTTTCAAATTCAACAACATTTACTGTCAGAAATCCGGCTAAATAAATGTGAAACTAATTTGGATTCTCTTTTGTTTTTTCCCTCTTATTGGTGTTCAGTTTTGTGCTATTTCTGAATTTTGATAATGATTTGTGGCATGTGGCATTGATGACACCAAATGGTGAAAGGAAAATTTTATGAAGGATTGAATTCAAATCTATTTTGATGGAGGATGCAAAAATGGATCCAATTGTTTGATAATTCCTGTTCTTATTCATGTTCTTATTACTATTTACTACTAAAGGATGCATTTTCCTTACATTTTGTTAAATTTGTTATGCACTGGTTTAGATAGCCATCTCTTAAAAGTTTATTGTATGCCAACAAATTGTATTCACTTATGCCAAACATGTTATGAGGTTTTTGTTGTCTGTTTTTCTCAATTCTCATAAATTATTAGAGGATCAAGCAGTGATCTGATGTCCAGCCTTCCTTTTTATTCTTGTGCCACTATTGGACCCTATGTAGAATTCCTAAAGTGGTGTTTGGTAATTTTGGTGTGTTTTCTGATTTCATTTTCTGTTGATATGCTTTCAATTAAAAAAATGCCACCTTATTTTTTTCCTGTTATTAAACTTTTGTGAAGGGAATCTTGAAAAACATTTTTTTGATTCCCCTAGTAGTTAATTTCTAGATTCTTCCTTGTGTTGGAGGGAATAGGGTTCCATGAAACAAAATCACCATTATTTTTTTCTTTAAAAATTCTTGGTTAAAAAGTAAAAACATGGTAGTTTCTCATTCATGTAACAGAATTCCTGAATACCAACATTGTGTTGGTTATTGCTTAAGATGTTTTCATTATTTATATGCCAACTGAACTGAGCATCTAATATTACTCATGATTCCTCAGGTCATATTGTCTAAGGATTATATATAAAGAATTTATGCCTAGTCCTCTGCAATGTCTCAATTTTATGAGTCTCAACTATTTTATTATAAAATGTATTTTAGCATCAGTTGCTAGCTCAATTTCCCTTGTCTAGCCCATAATTGTATAATGTGTATATGTAGATGTAGATAACAACATATGCTTTTGTTTCACTACCCTGCATCTTGTTCACAGGTGGCATTGAAAACACTGATAGTCATCCATAGGTTATTGAGGGAGGGTGATCCTACTTTTAGAGAAGAACTTCTGAATTTCTCACAAAGAGGACGGATTCTCCAACTTTCAAATTTCAAGGATGATTCTAGCCCAATTGGTTAATTTTTTGGCCTTACCATCTTTATGTTTTGTTTAACTTACATATGGGCTTAAGCTAGATGTTTCTAACTGTACTATGTTTTGCCATATGATTTCATTTGCTTGCAGCTTGGGATTGCTCTGCCTGGGTACGTACATATGCATTATTTTTGGAAGAAAGACTTGAATGCTTTCGGATTCTGAAGTATGATATTGAAGCTGAGCGTCTACCCAAACCTGCTGAAGGGCAGGAGAAGGTAATTTCAATAAACCCATTATTATACTCTTTTAGGATAACTGGTCCAGTTTTGTGTATGTGTATGTAGCATCTGATGATGTCTTTATATGGATTGAGAAGTGTTTCCATGAAAACCAATACTAAGACCTAAGGTGAATAGTGAATACTCCCTCCGTCCCATAATTATTGTTGTCTTGGGTTTTTTTACACAGACCAAGAAAAACTAATAAATAGATGAAAGAGAGTAACAATTTTACATAATTAACCTTATCATCATTTATTATTTTTAGTCTTTGTTGCCCATCTTTAATATTATAAAGTGTATAAGTGGAAAAAGACAATTAGTATTATATTGAAAAGCTAAAATGACAATTATTTTGAGACTTATTTTTTATTTTTACACAACAATTATTATGGGACGGAGGGAGTACTATTGTCTCTGACTGTCACTCTTTTCCCTAGACAGAACTCATCCAATTAGGAGTGAAAAGCTTAGGTTGTCTTGAATATATGTGTTCTGGTGTTGAAAATCATCAGTAGTATTTCAGTGGGTGTTTTATCTATATGTTTTTGTTGTCTTTAGAATTAATCTGGATTTGGATAATAGTCATTTACTAATGGGTTGGTGTGGTGTAATTTGTTCTTTCTCTTGATAGCTGTGTCATGTGCTGGTGTAGTTTAGAAACATTTGCCAACTTATCTTTTGTTATGTGAAACTTTGGGGTTCTTGGTGTACAGTTGACGTATCTTTCACCCTTGGATCTGTTTCTCAAGATAACCACAATATTTTGGCAAGAAAGAAGTCCTTTGTGTGTGTGTGTGTTTGTGGGTAGAGTCCCAAATATCAAGAATAAGTTACATAGATTATCAATAGTTAGTTATAGAGATTGGAGCTTGGAAGGATAGGTATTTAGCTTAGATAGGAGGAGAGGCTGGAACAATTAGTTAGTTTAGTGGTAGAATTCTGCAGAGTTGTATGATTTGTCGGTATTGTAAGGAAATTAATTGTCTAGGGTGGAAGAAATTCAATACAATACATTATTTACTTTATTGGAATTGTCTATATTTATTATTTAAATTGGTTTGCATTGCTGATGGACATTGTTAAAAACTTCTAAATGGTTAGTTGTGGATTTATTTGACTCACTTTTCTTTGATTATTTGCATTTTTGAAGCAAGTTGCTTTCTTATTTTGAATTGTGTTTGTTTTTGAAAGTCTTCATGCTTATTTGTTTTTCAAGCAGGGGTGCAGCAAGACCAGGGATTTGGATAGTGAGGAGCTATTGGAGCAGTTGCCTGCTTTGCAGCAGCTGCTGTATCGACTTGTTGGTTGTCGGGTAATATTGTGAAATGTGGATATTCATTATCTTGTATTTTTTTTTTAAAGTTGACCAGATTATATCATTTGGTTTAATGATTATTTATCTTATTACTGCTTTTTTGTAGTATTTTCTTATACAATAAAAACTGATTGTATGCTTCATTTTACAGCCAGAAGGAGCAGCTGTTAGCAATTATGTGATACAATATGCTCTTGCCCTGGTATGTGTTGTTGTCTGTTTATCTAAAGATCCTTTTTGTATTGAGCTAGAGATTTAGAGTTTACAGATAGGATATATAAACATTTGGAATGTACCATCTATATTAGATTTTTCTGGGCAGAGAACCAGAGAGCATTTATAGTGCATGGTTGGGAAAGATGGGGGATTCTTTGGTTTGACTGTAACTGTATTGGTTGATCTTGAGGTTGTGGAATACCTTTTCTTTTATTTCATGGATTGAAACTTTTAAGATGTGAATATTGGGATTAGAAATTGAACTTTGATTGGAATACCTTCCAAACTTTCACAACCATTTATTGATGCTTCTTCCATTTAAAGTAGGACTGGGACTATCCTCCATATTTGGTTGTTGATAATTGGAATTGATATCAAATTGTCTCCATCTAAAACTATGTTTAGGAAAGGGACAGCACGGTGGCAATTTATCATCATAGTTAAACGAGTCCTTGTTAGTAAATAGTTGTGAATTTGGAGTTGATGTAATTGATCACCAACTTGATATTGATCTGCTTCTTTTGTTCTTTCTAGGTACTGAAGGAGAGCTTTAAGATTTATTGTGCTATTAATGATGGCATTATCAATCTTGTTGATAAGGTAAATGGGCTTATCATTATTTACGTGATGAGTGTCAAGTTTAAATAAAATGTGATTTATACTGGAAAATGATAATTTCCTTGTGTAGTTTTTTGAGATGCCCAGACATGAAGCTATTAAAGCCCTTGATGCCTATAAACGTGCGGGTCAGCAGGTGATGTTTTGCTTCTTGTATTTCTTTCAGTTAACCACTGGCTTTTGCATTTTAATTTCATGATTTGTTGCTTGTATTAAAACACCCAAATTGTTGCAGGCAGCAAGTCTATCTGATTTCTATGATGTTTGCAAAGGATTGGAACTTGCTAGGAATTTTCAGTTTCCTGTCTTAAGAGAGGTATGCCTTTATGATTATGGCAATTTCATGCTTTGATTTAACAATTTCTTCCTGTTCATTTTCAATTCAGGGTTCCAATTATTTTCATTGTTGATCTTTTTAGCCTCCACAATCTTTTCTTACAACCATGGAAGAGTACATTAAGGAGGCGCCACGAGTGGTTACAGTTCCAACTGAGCCATTGGTTAGTACATCATTTATTGTGTTTATGTAGAGCATAGCTGTTATAGTTCCTTTGTAAATTGATTTTTGTTATGGTTATGCTGAACATTTGTTGGACAACAATGTATGCTTTTCCTTGTTTTCTTTCACATTCAAGTTCTAGCCACTCATTTATTGTGCTGTATGAACAGCTTCAGTTGACCTACAGACCAGAAGAAGTTCTTGCAATTGAAGATGCCAAACCATCTGATGAAGAACAGGAGCCACCAGTTCCTGTTGATAATAATGTTGTTGTCTCTGATTCTGAATCTGCACCTCCACCACCACCACCATCGGCTCACAACAATTTTGAAACTGGAGACTTGCTGGTAGGTTTTTGGATCCCAAAGTTATCTGTTATTTTTTGTATGATTTATTTTCCTTATGCTGTCCTTGTTGCAGGGATTGAATGACACTGCACCTGATGCATCGTCCATAGAGGAAAGAAATGCTCTTGCCCTAGCCATAGTCCCCACTGAAACTGGTGAGTTTTGTTTTTGGCTTCTGCTCAAACTCTGCTGCTAAGAAAGGTTTAGTGGATTATTTTCCAGTTTTGCTTATCTATGAAATGTGACTGTTTCATGCATATAGGCGCTACATCAGCTTTTAACTCAACTGCTTCTCAAACAAAAGATTTTGATCCAACCGGATGGGAGCTTGCCCTGGTCAGCACTCCAAGTACTGATATTTCTGCAGCCAATGAGAGACAATTGGTAGGGGACCTTCAAGTGACCTTTCTAGATTGTTAATATTAATTAATATCCATTGATATCATCGTGAAAGTTTTGCAATTGAAAACTAAGCACAAAATTAATTGTTGGATTAAAAACTGACATCAAGTAGGATGTAGATCACGCAGGAACTTTCATATCAATAAAAAGATTAGTTTGTGGTCCATTATTTGTTCCTAAAATTAATGTATTATATGGTTTCTGAAGTATAATATTTTAAATATATTCAATTTGTTATGGATAAACATAACAGTACCTCATTATTCAACACAATAAAAAATACATTGTTCAATAAATTGTTTGTTGGCATATCCTATGAAGTTTACTTAGTTGTCAATATATATTGCATAAATTTGATTTGGTGTTAATCTACTGTTGTTTCAACAGACAAATTTGCATTACATGCAGGATTTGAGGGGTATAAATAATTTGATTGTTTATATCTGCTCTTAATATTTTTAAGACATTTGATCTGTGAACATATTCTTTTTCTGATACCAATAGGGTCCATATGTTAATATTCAATGCCACTGTATCTGATAAAAAACAGAGTAGATGCCTAGATGGTCCATAGTGAATGATGAGAATAACATAAATCTCTCTAACTTGAGCTGTTTGTCATATTTTTACCATTGAATGTCAGGCTGGTGGATTGGACTCTCTCACTCTTAATAGCTTATACGATGAAGCGGCATATAGATCTGCTCAACAACCAGTATATGGAGCACCAGCCCCAAATCCATTTGAAGTGCAGGATCCATTTGCTCTATCAAGCAGCATCCCTCCCCCACCTGCTGTCCAAATGGCAGCAATGCAACAGCAAGCAAATCCCTTTGGTTCTTACCAACAACCATTTCAGCCTCAGCCACAGCTGCAGCAGCAGCAGCAGCTTATGTTGATGAACCCAGCAAATCCCTTTGGAGATGCAGGATTTGGAGCATTTCCTGCCTCCAATCCTGTTCCTCACCCACAGAACAACAATCCATTTGGAAGCACTGGCTTGTTATAAGAATGCCTTTTTGAACATACAAGGATGTATTTAATCCATCAAGTTGGTTGGTTGGTTTTGAGCAAATTGTAACATGAGTTTCTCATTTGTTGCTAGATATAGATGTTTTCTGGAATGGGAGGTGCGCCTTGTAAAATCGAGACAACGCACGCGGTGTATTGATCATTTTATGATATACATAATGGTGGGATAGCTTTCTTTGAACATTTCCCAACTCTTTTAAGTAATTGGAACACTTTTACACATGTTCATATATATCATGTATTCAGTATTCATTGTATGGTTCTACACTTTGTATACTAGTATGTTAGATTTGATATTTGATCTACATGGATTTTAGAGGTGTACTTTAAAATATAACGTGACAAAAAAAAAAGTTTAAAATTATGCAAAATGCATGACTTTGGATTGAAACTTGTTGGATTTTACATTCTAGTTGACGGGTTAGAACTGGGTCAGAGTGACCGGGTTTAAGGTTGAAGATGATGACTTGGAATGCATGTTGTGTTTGTCGTCTTGTGTGTTATAATTAATGAAACATACATAAGGTTATATATCGTCCGTAAGCGAATTTAAGGTGCGCTTCCTATAGTTTCTTGTCTCGAGTTCGAAACTAGTTATGTTGGAGTTGAGTATAGCATTTGCCTTGAATTTTTCTTCTAGATCACGACTAAGCACTATAAAACTGAATGAACAGTTCAAAATGAGCCATTAATGAACATTAAGTGCCATGATGGTTGATAGTTTGATGACTTGAAACAATATGAACACGAAAAAACATCGTTGCATGCTTGTATTTACGTAATCTGTGATTTAGAATTATAAGTTGATTTACCAAAACAAAGATTTAATTTTTAATTTTTATCGTTGCAAATTATTTTTTATATTATTATAAAGTTATGTTATTGTACCGAGTTGTTATAATTTAATTAGGTCGATCTTGAGTTTAAATGCTAGTTATGTAATTGTATTCTTTCTTTCTTTATTTTTTTTTAAAAAAAAGACATGTAATTGTATTAAGTACAAGTAAACTTTGTCATATCCTACTTGATTTTCTTTTGTGAAAGATACATAAAATTATGATATAATTTTAGAAGAATTTAACCTCTTATGAATGAACAAGTAGTGAGAGCAAACCGATATAAATTTGAAGTTATATATTAAAATAATAAGTCATCTTATAAAAAAAAAATGTCCCTAGACCTACAATGAAGGTCTATCCCTGCCTATAAGAAAAAGAAAAAAAGAAAAATGAAAGTGTTGTCTTAAGTTCAATGATGAAGTTTGTTTGAGCATGCTTACTAGCTACTGTCTAACAAGTACTTGAGCACATGAACCTATAAATATGAGTACGGTGCACATATATTACTTTAAGGATAATAGTTACCCCTTGTGTCCCCGTGCGTCTGTGCGTGTGTATATTTGTGTGGTATGGCATAATGAAGTGGGAAGAGAAGAGAGTGATAAAGATAAAGAGAGAGGGTTATTGGTAGGTAGAAGGAGAGGCATCAAAGAGAAAAATATGGTAAAGGGAAGGGTGAAAAAGGCAAGGTGAAGAGGGGACCTTTGTCCCACACATCCTAACACTTTCAAGTCATCATCATTGCTACCACATCCCTTCATGTAACTTAGATTTCCCAATTTTGTGTCTTTTTCCCCCTAGTTTAATTAATCTTTTATTTTTCTTGGTAAAGGAACCATGAGTTTTTACTTCCTATCATTACCCAACACTTCCATGATTCTTACTTTCTCTCCATTGTGTATTTTTTTTAATTTTTATCCTAACAGAATCCAAAGTTTTAAAATAAGGAAAAGATAAAAGGCAGTATTTCTAACGTACCTTTGCTGCCTAAAGATGAAAAATATAACTGTTTGGAATCTTGCAAAAAATATATCAATTTGCTTTCTGTAGGTTCATTATATCTATCTATATATCCATACTTAAACTCTTAATATATATTTTCCTGACTTAGACTGTTATGGCTCCGCAGACAGCAGGTAATTCAAGTTAGTGATTTTTTTATAGAAATAATTGTTTCTTAATTTTATAAAAAAAATTATTTTTGAATAAATTAAATCAAATATGCATTTATCTTTTTCAATAATAAATAAAAACTTACAATGTACCAAAAGAATTATTAAGTTGGATTCATTGAACCTTTAAACTTTGGATATATTACAGAAGGAGGGAAGATAATATGACCCTTTATAGTTTGTTTCCCTTTGCAATAAATCATTTCTTTCATCATTTTTTTATATGTCTATTTTTAAAAGAAAAACTTGTTCTAATTTTTATTCATTTAAAATTTTAAGACAATATTAAGTATTATTTTCAATATACCCTTATATTCATTTAAATATTAATATTTTATCTACATATTATAAATGTGAGAGAAAATAATATAAATTTGAATATCAGCAAAGAAACATGCATGTAGTATAATCATTTTGAAAAAGTGAACATTTGGATCATAATATTATCTAAATGCCAACGCAACTTAATCAGAGATGCAATGTTTTGTATCATTATTGACCATGAACATTTCATAGCAAACCATTGTTTTTATTAAAAATAGACATATTATAACTTAAGGTTGAATATACAATCAACTACTGTAGAAGCCTAAAGCCACTAAGAAGTTTACAGAAATTAATAATTTTCTCGTCTATTATATAAGTATTTTAAAATTTAATCAATAAAAATAAAATAGAATAGAATATATTTTAACTATTAATAAGATTTTTTTTTTACTTTTTATATCAGAAGAAATTAAAGAGAGTAGTCTTTAAAATTATAAATTAAATTATTTGAATCAAGATATTATTTTTATTAATATAATGTATCAAAATTTAAAAATTAAATTCAAATTACAATGATTTTAAAAATTCAGTTTATTTAAAACAATGTTTAACATAGTATTGTATTAATATTTTCAAATTAAATTTAAATAAATTAAAATTGTATTTACATTTGAAATGAATAAAAAAGTAGAATTTAAATTCCATATATTATCAGTATAAAAAGTTTGAGAAATGGTATACTCTTTATAACATACTTCACTATTATTAAAATCTACAAAATCAAGAGAATCATTGAGAAGTTAAATCTATCAAATACATATAACTTTAATTATTATAAAAATCAAAATATTTATTGTATGTTCCTATTTGTGATTAATGACAATACAAAAGGAATTTACACTATTTGTACATGAACTATTTACTCTATAAATTTATAATAAAAAAAAACTAAACATTCATTCATTGTAGAAGAAGTTACACCATGTGTGTGCGCAGGTGCCTTGTGTGTAAAGATCAAACAACACTAGGCATTGAACTAAAATCAAAAGTGAATTTGATCGATTTTACTATTTCCTTCATCCTAAAATAATAGCGGTCTAAAATTATTTTATGCAAGAAAAATAATAAATAAATAAAAGATACTGATAATTGATTCTTTATTCTATAAATTGGGTTTAGTCTTGGTGTAAGATAGGTAAGGTGTTAAGTGCAAATCATTCTTTTAAAAAATAATAATTTTATAAAATTAGCCTTAAATTATCATTAGTTTAATTATAAATCTTGTTATCAACCATTAATATTACAAGAAAAAATAAGGGAAATAAACTAATTAATGTTACATTGGAAAGTTAACATGATAATTATTTTGAGACAAATTCTTTTTGTTCCACGATAATTATGATGGGACGGAAGAAATATTGAATTTAAAATTCTCATAAATATAACAAATATACAAAATTTAATTGGTACTTATTGTCTTATTTTAGTATATGATATGATATTTAAAATATAAATAAAAACAGTTATTGTTGAATTATATATTAATAAATGTCTAAATTATAATTTTTTTTATGTACACCATCATGATTATATCACATGCATCAAATTGACAAAAAAATGGTTATTGAATGTGTCATTTTACTATATGTTTAATACTTGATGGCATTTTATCATGTCTCGCGCACGTGTGCTTATATATAATTTAAAAATAACTATTTAGATTACTTGTTCGTGATACATAAGAAGTTTCTTAATCAAGAATGTTTTATTATAATTATAACAAATGATAAGGTGAATGCAAGTAGCTAATGAATTTACTGAATAATAGATATGGGTAGAAAGATTTAATAAAGCTTTTATCAGGAGTTTAAACTTCTTACCGATGATGTTAGGATGTTTTAGAAATGAATATTGAGTTTCATTGATCTTGAAAATAATAAATTATATTATTTATATTTGGTCTTAGAAAAGGTATTAGAAATTTAAAAATTAAATTTCCGACTAAATTTTAAGGATTATGTTGCATATATAACTGATGAGATTAAGGAATCATAAAATAAATAACCTCCTAATGACTTTTTTCGCCAAAATCACCACTATATGAGTGCATCTAACCCGTCAAATATGAATCTAACTTCATTTTTACACTTCCTTCATACTCTCACCTATTTGAGTGTAAGAGTCTTTGCATGTGACTATCAGGACATTACCAAACTTGTCTTTTGTCGTACTTTTACCATCTTCACCAAACAAAAATTGTCTTAGTCTAGTTCATGCCTTCTTGATATTTTAAATTAAGGAATAAATGTAAGAATATTTGTGTATGGGTTCGAAAGAACTTGTATACCAAGAAAATATTAGTGAAAATTATCTTAAACATTAAAAGAAGATGCTTGGATTATGCGGGAGCTAATCACATGAACAATAGGTGAAGTCTATGCTTTAACTATCTTTATCATTATTTGATTTTCTAGATTAATTTGAATTTAAAGTTTCCTTATTCTTGTTTTTTGGGAAATTCTATTTTTCTTTTTTAGTAACCATTTAAAAAACTAGCAAACACTAATTTTTTTAGAGTGCCCCCATTAATTAATTTGATTTAGTAAAATAATATGTGCCAACTAACAAATTCATGATATAATACTCTATTTATCATTTAATTACTTATTCAACTTGATATATTTGTAAAAAAATTGTGATAAATAATGAGTGATTATTTTTTATTGTAATTAAAATTTATGTGAGTTGATTCTCAAGACTTAGGATAGATTTCAAGAATCTCGTATCAACATCGATAATCAAATTCATATTTTTATAAAATATGTGTATGATTTTTATCAATTGAATCAATCTTTATTGACACGTAATGTTTTATTTTCTAACTTTATTGATTATCACTTATTAATAATTGAATTTAATTTATTTTTTAAATTGATATAATGGTTTAATATTGTTTTTTATTGCATTTCCATTTCTACCACCAAACACCTCAATTATCATCTCTTTTAGTTGGGGCAATTTTTGTCCCATTTGGGTGATCGGACCCTTAAATGCTTGCTGATTGTTGCTTATAAGAGTTAGTTTTGATTTAAAAAGATTAAGGAATGAAATGGTGTCTGATTATTTTGTTGGAGTCTGAATTCACTTCATTCTCCAGATTAGTTCTAAAAAAGGTTAAAATGATATCAATTCAGAAACACAAAGCATTGAAAGAAGTCTCTGTCGATAACAGATGTCCTTTCACTCCTTTGCTATGTTTGTATAAATATGATGTCGGTATCATTCAAATCCATGATATTCGGTGCCTAAAATCTAAACAAAAAATAAATAAATAAAATTAAAGAAAGAAATATGAAATATCCATCAAGTATAGTGTTTATTCACTTTATTGGTTGGGATATACACTGATACGGTGGATAAACACAGATAACTGCAGGCCATCTTTCCCTAACCAAAGCAAAAAGTTATTATTGGTTCTTTGTCCATAGTCCATACGTGGATATTTCGTTATGATTTGAAAGATTAAGATGGCATAGCATGAACATTATTTTTTATCACTAACCCTCTTTCTATTTTGATTCTACAAAATATTTTTTATTCATCACTTAGTAGGTAAATACGAGATTACACATATAAAAGCATGGACTTTTTTTAAGGATTTTTTTTAAGCACATATATATCTCAAAAATAAACTCAGAATAAAGTTATGAAAAACTAAACCCCATTCACTGGTTAATTAGCTAGGAAAGAAAATGTGGGAATATTTAATTACAATAAGGTTTAGTCATTCTAAAGTATATTTTTTAATAAAAAAAGTTTTATTTTTCCTATTCATGTTCACGAACCAAAGATTTAGACATTCTAACCATCACCCATTCTTATCTCATCTATAATAGGATATGATACTTTATCATAAAACTAGTTAAATAGAATGAATGAGATACGTAGCATTCCAATTTAATTTGTAGGCCATTAAACCTTTCCAACTGTCTCTTACTATTAGGACTCCAGTTCAAAGACACAACAGAGCATTATATTAGCATGTTAGAATATGATATTTGTATCAATCAATTAACTTAAAACAGTAATTAGCTTAAAATAATGAAACTCAATTCCACCTGTTCTAATGTCTAAGAGTTCAATGTAATAGTAATGTGTTGTGCATTTAATCCTTTATTATTGTCACCCATCATCTTTTTCTACTATTCAGTACTTTCAATGTGCCAACAACAACAACAACAACGCCTTATCCCACTAAGTGGGGTCGGCTACATGGATCAACTTCTGCCATAATGTTCTATCAAGTACCATACTTCTATCCAAACCATTAATTTCGAGATCCTTTTTTATAACCTCTCTTATAGTCTTTTTGGGTCTTCCTCTGCCTCGAATTGTTTGTCTTCTCTCCATCTGGTCTACTCTCCTCACTACAGAGTCTACCGGTCTTCTCTCTACATGCCCAAACCACCTAAGTCTATTTTCCACCATCTTCTCTACAATAGGCGCTACTCCAACCCTCTCTCTAATAGCTTCGTTTCTAATTTTATCCTGTCGAGTCTTACCACACATCCACCGCAACATCCTCATCTCCGCTACACCTACTTTATTCTCATGTTGACTCTTGACCGCCCAACATTCTGTTCCGTACAAAATCGCCGGTCTTACCGCAGTCCGATAAAACTTTCCCTTTAGCTTGATCGGTACCTTTGCATCACATAACACCCCCGATGCTTTTCTCCATTTCATCCATCCTGCTTGAATGCGATGATTCACATCCCCTTCAATTTCCCCATCATCCTGTATTACAGACCCAAGATATTTAAACCGTGTGACTTGAGGGATAATATGGTCTCCTATTTTCACCTCTGAGTTAGAAACCCTCATTCTTTTGTTGAACTTACATTCCATATACTCCGATTTGCTTCTGCTTAGGCGAAAGCCATGTGTTTCTAGAGCTCGTCTCCAAGTTTCCAACCTCTCATTCAACTCCTCCCTCGACTCTCCAAGGAGGACTATGTCATCTGCAAAAAGCATGCATCTCGGCGCTATCTCTTGGATTTGTTCCGTGAGGACATCCAGAATTAAGGTAAAAAGGTAGGGGCTAAGGGTTGACCCTTGATGTAAACCAATTGTGATGGGAAAATCGTCTGACTCTCCACCCTGTGTCCTAACACTAGTTGATACCTTATCATACATATCTTGGATAGCTCGAATATATGCAACCCTAACCCCTTTCTTCTCTAGAGCTTTCCACAAAATCTCTCTAGGCACTCTATCATACGCTTTCTCCAAGTCAATAAAAATCAAGTGCAAGTCTTGTTGGGCCATGCGATATTGCTCCATCACCCGCCGTAATAAATAAATCGCTTCCATGGTCGACCTTCCCGGCATGAAACCAAATTGATTCTCAGTAACTTGAGTCTCCTTTCTTAATCTCCGTTCGATCACTCTTTCCCATAATTTCATGGTATGACTCATGAGCTTGATTCCCCTATAATTTGCACAATTTTGTATATCCCCTTGTTCTTATAGATTGGCACTAACGTGCTTCTCCTCCATTCCTCCGGCATGCGTTTTGACCTCATAATTTCGTTAAAGAGTTCGGTGAGCCACTCAAGACCTCTATCTCCAAGAGTTTTCCACACTTCAATAGGTATGTGGTCTGGCCCCACCGCCTTACCATTACTCATTCTTTTCAACGCTTCCTTTACTTCCTATTTCTGAATCCGACGATAGTACTTTCAATGTACCATTTTATTTTATTTTATTTTAAAAAGTGAAAGAAGTAGATTGCAATTAGATTTCTGGTACCCCTCCCCGCATTAAAATCCAAAGGCGGAGTTATTTTTTTTGGTAAGTTCAATCTTTTTTGCTAAGTCGGAGTTTGCTAAAAGGATGTTATTTTCATGAATCATGATATAACGTAAATAAGGTTGTAATAGTTATCATTGAAAATGGAAAATAGGGTCCATTTTTATGATTAATATGTAAGATTAAGCAAAATACTTCAACATTCGTTTCATTATATTTTATTAATTTAAATTTTGTTGGGTGATGTCTTTGTACCCACGCAAGCCGTTTAGATGAGGCCTACGGGTCCCAATCTAATTGATCAATTAGATAACAAATGCAATTCCTGAGTTCATTTTTAGATTAAGTCGCCAAATTTGCAAAATTCTATACAACTTTTTACTAGGAGCTATTTGCCCCATAATTTAGACTATTTTTCAACAATAAGTGGACCAACATAACCAATCTTTTGCGTATATTATTCTTATTCACATGTTTTTTTATAAAAAAAAAAAAATCAAATTTCTGGATCATGTCATGTGTTCGAAGTATGGGACTCATTAGCCTCCTGAATTGCAAAGTCGAAGACCAATGACATTTTTTAAGCTCTACTTTTGTTTAGCATTCTAGATGGTTGATAATCTTTTGATCAGAATAAGGGGGAATTGAGATTAAGAAGGAGCAATTGTGAGGGCTTCCAACAGAAAACAATGACATTTTCCGATCCCTTCTTTTGTTTCAAATTTTCAAATGGTTATGGTTCTTTGGTCAGAAAAGGGGGAAGAAAATGGGATTGAGAAGAGCAATTAAGAGCTCCCACCAGTGATTAACTTTAAAAAGTGAGTTTTGCTTTGATGTTCCTTCCAAGAAAGATAGTCTAGCTTTGAATTTAAAACCTTTTTTTTCGTTTTGTTTACTTCTTTGCGCTTTTGCCTAATCAACAATCCATCAAAATAAATGGTCCCATCTTCGCATCCAACCTTCATTTAATTCTCATATACTCTAGCACCTTTCTCATTAACTTACAAATTACACAAATACTTATAATGTAACCCATTAGCACAAATATTTTATGGGAAAACATAAATAAATTTAATATTTGCCACAAAGCATTCTATCAATTGAACTTTGATGAATAAATTAGTTTATTAATTTATTGTACACATCAAACAACATTGATAATAGGAAGAAGTGTCTAACTTTTTTTTAATTTGACATAACCATAATTCACATTAAAATTAAAATTTGTATTTTTTAAATTTAATATATCTCTTTGCTAGGAGCTTAAGAGAGATACTAAGATCTATTTAAGATGTTGATTTTTTTCAACATATTTTTCTTTACACATGACCCTAAAGATTGAATCCCTAATCACATTTAAAAGACAAGATTATTTATCCATCATACCACACTATGTTATTTGTATTTTTGGATTTTTGGATGGATGTACATTCAAATATTATGATCAACAGGAACAAAAGTGTGATCATATATATATTTTCTTTGAGCTGGCATATATGTACGAAATAAATTTTATAATGGCAGCCCAATTTAGGTTAATTATATTAGCAGTGGGGGGTGGGGGAGGGAGAGGTATCTGCTCAATTATAACCAGTAGGGCCAAATGAGAGACACTGAAAAACTTATGGTGTAGTGCAGTGGAGACTTGACTAAAGCAAAAGCAATTTGTTGGAGGGCCAAAGCACAACATTCACCAAGGTAGCCATAGATTCCTTTTATAAAAGAGATATGGAAATGTAGATATTATTTTGGAAAGTACATATGGGTTTGTGATAACGTATGGGAACAAAATTTTGAATTGTCATCACATTATATTTTACAAAACATAGGGTGCTACTGCTATGGCAATTAGTCGGTGAGTGGCGGTGCAGCCATGACCCAAAAGCCAAATTCATCCCTGTTGGACTCTAACAAAAACAACTAGTTTTCGGCTTCTTAAGGCTACCTTTCTCTTTCTAGGGTTTAATTGGATTACCTAACTAGTGAGTTATTTCATTGTTCATCCGACATGAATTTATGGTAAAGAGGACAAAAATACAATAAAACTCAAATAATTGAATAAATTATTTGAGGAAATTTTATTTTAACATAGAAATTCACGAATTACAAGTATAGAAAATGACAAAAAAAATAATTTTATTAGAATGCCAATAGTGTAAAAAAATTAAACTATTATCTAATTTTGAATTGTCATATAATTGAAATTATATTTATGTTAATTTCTAATATGTTGATGATGTAAAAAAAATTTTATACAAGTAGTGTATCAAAATTAAACTAAAAAAAGTTGTGTATATGGTTATGAACCTAAAATAAGGTAACTCACATTCTTGATTAAGGGGGGAAAACAACAAACTTTTTCTAATATGTTGTCCATCTGTTGAAGTTAATTATCAGCTTTCTCTTAAAAGTTGTGACCCCTGTGAAATAAAATTGGCACACAACAGGCTTGTCGACAAAGTAAAATAAGTGAAATTTAACTTTTAAGCAGCTATCTTGCAAACCAGAGTTTGATTTTATACATGATTTCATTGGTTGGAATGAGGGTATACTAATATTCATATAAAGAAAACAAAGTTTCTTAGGAAGCATACCCACATAATGAATCAAGCATCTGCAGCTATAACAGGCCCCACTCCTCACTTTGGGTCTGGTCCACCAGCTCATGTGTATGGTTTGGTGGGCCGTTCCATTTTGTTACCTCAATAGAAAAATTGAAGAGGAGCTGGCAGTAGGATCATCAAAATAATATTTTTCAGCCACAGAAAATTCCAGACCTTGAAAAAGCTCATTACAAACTCAAACTATCTAGATCCCAAAACACTAATCCACATAAAGCAATGATTACACAAGGACAGGTTCACATTTTCTGTCTGAAAAATTCCTTAAGTTTCACAACAATATTGTCTTTAGGTACAAATGTAAAACTACCAACATGATATAATAATTAACAGATAATCATGTTTGATCATATGTTTATATGTATGAAATAATATACATGTCGAAAAATATTGATTTTTTAAATAAATTTTAGTATCTCGAAATTAATTTTTAGCTTTTAATTAATTGATATAGTGAAACCATTTAACTGTTAAATTGCCATGCTTCATTTTGTCAAAAAGCATTCCATAAACAATACTTAGAAAAAAAAATAAACAAAATTCTTTGATTTTCTTTGACTCAAGAACATTTCATTTTCCCCCCTTCCCTTATTCTTCTTTGGTTATCATTCCATTCAATTCAAACCGCCTATTCCTCACCCAGTCTAAATAAAACCACTTGCTCTCTACTTCTCTTCTACTCTCTCTCTCTCTCACACACACACATTACACACCCAAAATACAGTTTTGACATCTTGTCTGAAAACACTCTTTCCCTTAAACCTTTTTCTCTGTCTCTCATTCCAATACTTGCTTAGGTTCCAATCTGATATTCCAGGTAAACCTTTCTTTGTACATATAAAAAAAAACAGAACACCAACCATGGCTGCCAACAAGTTTGCAACCATGTTACAGCGAAACACCAACAAAATCACCCTTGTTCTAGTCTATGCCATCCTAGAATGGATTCTGATCATCCTCCTCCTCCTCAATTCTCTGTTTTCTTATCTAATCATTAAGTTTGCCGATTACTTTGGCCTCAAAAGGCCTTGCATATGGTGCACCAGAATCGATCACATCCTAGAGCCTGGGAAGTACAAGAGTTCTTGCAAAGATCTTGTGTGTGAAGCTCATGCCTCTGAGATTTCCAAACTGAGGTTCTGCTCTAATCATCACAAACTGGCTGAGTCACAAGACATGTGTGAGGATTGCTCATCCTCGTCCCAACCAGATTATGTGAAACTCTCACAGAGTTTTGGTTTCTTTCCATGGATGAAACAGATAGGTATGATTCAGGATGAGGGTGCTGAAGATGCTGTTGACAAGGCAATTGTGAAGGTTGAAGAGGCTTTGAGGTGTTCTTGCTGTGGTGTCAACTTGGACAACAGATTCTACCCTCCTTGCATTCTGATCAAGCCTTCTCTCAATGTTTTGGAGTATGACCAGAAGCAGAATTCGGAGCGCCGGGTTGGTGTAGAGATTGATGAAGATCACACCAGATCGGATATTGTGCTTGATCATCATCAGGAGGAAAAGGAGAATGAAGAAAACAAGGGAAGCCACATGGTGTTTGAGGTTGATCGGGGTTTGGATAGAAAAGATGAGGAGGTAGAGAAGAGTTGTGATTGTTCTGTGTGTGATGCTAGCGTGGAGATTCTGTGTGATGAAATTTGCAATTTGGATTTGGGTGTGGAGAAAGGGAAAGAAACAATTGAAGAGGAAAGTTTGAATGTCCCTAAGCCTAAGGATAATGATGGTGATGATGTTGTTGCTGCTGCTGATGATGAAGATCAAGCTTGTGAGAAATCCACTGCTCAAGTTGATTGCACTAGAGAGATAACTGTGGAGACTCCATCCATACATCTGGAATTTTTCATTCATGGTGATGATTGCAGATTGATTCCTATTGAATTGGTTGACTCCCCTGCCCTAGAAAACAGGAAACAAAGCAAATATAAGGTGGGAGGTGAAGGGATCAACAGCAATGAAGATTTTATTCTGGACTTTGATAAGAGTGCTGATGCAGAAGCCGAACCGGTTGTGGAGAATTGGCACATTTCTGGGGATATTGTGGCAGAATTTTCAGCACAAGGGAATGAAAATGTTTCTAAGTCCAATGGGGGTGAATCAGTTCAATTAAGGACCAGAGGCCAGTCCTCAGAACTGTTACAAGTAGAAGAAGAAAATTTGGAGCAGAATTGTGAAGATGTGAGATTTATTCAAACCTCGGATGACTTGACCAAGGATGATAATGTTGAAGTAAACATGGAAAGAAGAGATGCAGAACTATGTTCAGATGTTTCTCTAGGTTCTAATTATTTTCCTACTCAATAAGTCTTTTTAGTTCTTACAACTTTTTCTTCTGGATTTTCTATATGCAATGATCTCTAATACTTTCTTACTTCCTGCAGCATCTGAAGATGCATCACAAATGGAAGGTGAGGAATATGAAGCAGAAGTCTCAATAGGGACTGAAATTCCTGATCAGGAGCAAGTGGATGAGTATCAAAGCCAAGATGTCCTTTTGGATACAAATCAACAAATGCAAGAAGATCCATCTACTAGCACAGTCAGATTTAATGTGCAAGATGAAATTGGTAGGCCTCAACTTCTTATCTTCCCTTTTCCCAATGTCCATCCTTAAAACTTTCTAATAACTCGCTTCTTTTTATTGGAATTTATAACTAGGTCATGACAAAGGTGAAGAGTTTGTAGAATTTAAAACCATGTCACTTGAAGTGAAAATGCCAACAGTAAATAACCATTTGCCATCTTTATTGGAGCTTAATGAGAATGAGGAAGAAAAAGTTCCTGAGACACCCACTTCTTTGGAGAGTCTACATCAGCTACACAAGAAACTACTTCTCCTTGAGAGGAAAGAATCAGGAACAGAAGAGTCATTGGATGGAAGTGTGATAAGTGATATAGAAGGTGGTGAGGTAACCATTGAAAAGTTAAAATCTGCATTGAAATCTGAAAGGAAAGCCTTAAGTACTCTATATGCAGAACTAGAAGAAGAGAGAAGTGCATCTGCTATAGCAGCCAATCAAACAATGGCAATGATAAATAGGCTTCAAGAAGAGAAAGCAGCAATGCAGATGGAAGCCTTGCAGTATCAAAGAATGATGGAAGAACAATCTGAGTATGATCAGGAGGCTTTGCAACTTTTGAATGAGCTCATGATGAAGAGGGAGAAAGAGAAGCTAGAGCTAGAAAAGGAGATTGAAGTATATAGAAAGAAGGTTCATGAATATGAGGTAAGAGAAAAGATGATGATGTCAAGAAGAGATGGTAGCATGAGAAGCAGAACTTCATCTCCCTCTTGTAGCAATGCTGAAGATAGTGATGGATTGTCCATTGACTTGAATCACGAAGCAAAGGAGGAAAATGGGTTTTGTAGTCATCAAGATCAAGAATGCAGCAACCAGAACACCCCCGTGGACGCGGTCTTATATTTGGAGGAATCATTGGCAAACTTTGAGGAAGAGAGGTTACAAATTCTAGAACAGCTCAAGGTATTGGAAGAAAAGCTAGTTATATTGAATTACGAAGAAGATCACTGCTCCGATGATGCTAAATCAGTAGAACATCTTTGTGAAGAGAATGGGAATGGATACCATCATGATCATGATGATCACAATGGTCAGGTAAATGGATTTGCAAATGGTCATGTAAAGGAAATAAATGGAAAGCATCAAGGGAGGAAAATCATGGGTGCAAAAGGCAAAAGGCTCCTCCCACTTTTTGATGCAATGAGTTCAGAAGCAGATGTAGAGTTGAGTGGAGACGAGTTAGACTTTCCCCACTTGCAAAACAATTCAGTTGAAAAGGTTAATTCGGATAAGAAAAAGCTTGCTTTAGAGGATGAGGTGGATAATGTTTACGAGAGACTACAGGTGCTGGAGGCAGATAGAGAGTTTCTAAAGCATTGTATCAGCTCTCTGAGAAAAGGAGATAAAGGGTTACATCTTCTACAAGAAATTTTACAACATCTTCGTGATTTGAGGAATGTGGAACTCCGGCTCAGGAACATGGGAGATCTTGCAGTGTAAGAAGTCTACATGCTCAAATGTTGCAAAGAGATGATATAGGTAAAAATAATGCTGATCTTGCTCTATTAGAAATTATTTATATTTCTCAATCATAATATCATTTGTTTGTGAGTAATAATATGTGAAACCTTTGTATATGACAAGTCTATTAACTTTTGCAATATATGTTTTAAAAGTTATATCAATGATGATTTTTTTTATTGATTAATAGTATAAACTTTTTTTATAGTGACGATGCATAGAAGCTAAACTCATTATTTATGCACTTATAATGTAGATTTGTTAAATTGGAGTTGATCTATTAGCTGCAAATGAAGCATGCATGCGCACCACTGTGGTCTACATATAATAGAGGGCACCAAATGCATCACTTCAATTTTAACAAAAAAGATCAGTGGGAGTTCCCTGATGGAGAGGGGAGAATCCAATGGTGGACAAGAAAACTGAAGTCTGCCATTCTCTTTTCTTTGTTTCTTTTGTCCAAGTAAGCCCAAATTTTTTTGTGGGTTGTGTCCATCATCACCTTTTGTGGAAAAAGGAGGATGATGAGTATATGTGTGTGTAGGCTAGTGAGGTGAAGCCACCCTGTCCACTTGTATTTTGTGAGAGCATAGACCTGGCTTGCAAAGCTGGAGACATCCCAAAAAGATTCCAGTGCCAGGTAAAATAGCACTAGTTTATTAGACAGACAGAATTAGGCCCACTAGTTTTGTCATTTCTTTCATTTTTTTTCTTTTTCTTTTTTTGGTTAGAGTGAAGATTGAGGTAAGTAGCCTCACTCTTCTCTCTTTCTCTTCTTTTTTTTTTTCATTCTTGCATCATCCTTTGAGATTTGTTTATTTCTTAGGGGGAAAAGCTGAGTCACTTGTATACTACATGTATTCATTTGTAATTATATATATAAAAAAAAGTGAGTGTTTGTTTATATATATACTGCTCAGAATACATGCTGCTTGGAAATAATTAACTTTGCATCTTGTTATTTTTTTAAAGCTTGTGACTGAGATAGATGTTTTATAAACAACTAAAAATAGTGAATGGAATATTTATATTTGATTGTTTAAGGCTTAACGCTGCTTTCACATTGGAATATTTGATTGTTCTTTAAGCAAAATGCAACTTCTTGTTAGATTAGATTGAAAACAATACAACTATAGTAAAATAATAATATTAGTAAGTTATTATACCGCACTGAAAACAATAGAGGGATGGCACAGAGATACAAGGTAGAGAAGCGTATTTGTTTATTGATAAGGTGAGAACGGTTTCAAATCAAAGCAAATGCTTTAAAAAGTATGAACAGCGACGCAACAATTACCACCAAAGCAAGAAATTTCATCAGTCATGTCACCCTTGGATTTATTCATGAAAAAATGGCTCATGAAGGATTGAAGATGGCAATACGCTATAAAGTGCCTCAGAAAAATAGGACATAAATTTATTGTAGTTTGATTTTTTTACATAAATCTATGAAACTGTCTCAACAAATATTTATTATTTTAAATGAAATTGTAAGTTTTCTGGATTAACTTAAAAAATAAAAAACGTTTCTCAAGTAATATGTTATCTTTCAAACCTAAGTCTCACTTAAAAATTATAAGAGATTATAGAAACTTTCTTTTACAAGAGTCTCACTCACATTTCTCAAACCTGTGTTTCATGTATTTGTGTGTGTATGTAATACTCTCTTCGACTCGATGTATTTTTTTTCTCTTCCGAAGGATTTCTATTTATTTAAATTTTTTCTTTTTATTGATTGACAAATGTTAGCTTGTTGTTTTTGTTAAAAATGTATTAGGTCAACCTTATATCTTCTTTTATTTATTTAAGTGATGAATGGTTTTTTTATATAAAAAAAAGTGATGAATGAATTTTAAATAATATTTTGGATAAATACTAAGTAATTGCTTGTTATATTTTTAAGAATCATCTCTTTTAGAAATTGTTATTATAGTTCATCACTCTTCTCTTACTAATTTATTAAGCATAAGAAGCCCAAACATTGAAAATTCCAATAATTCGTTTCTAATATATATTTTATTTAAAAATTTATAATTTACATCCCAACGCAATTTTCGTGTATTGAAGTTGTTTGATATTCTGGTTCAAAAATTAAATAAAAAATAAAAAGACCTATTATGTTATCATTTTAACGTGAATAAATTAATAAACTATAAAAGTCTTCAAAATTAAATAATACAATTGCAGGGTTTTACGTCAAATGAGATTCTTAATGCACGGGACTCATGATTTCTTTTTCCTCACGACGTGAAGGCTTACTGTAGTTAATTATGTTTAATTGTTTATGTTTATGTTTAGGGATAGGGTAGCATGTACAGAGGAGAACTTCCAGTGCTGGTGAGTAGATAGAAATTTTTTAGGAAATATTCCTTTCTTTTGGTGATGATGATATATAATTGGTAGGGATATATTCCTAGGGGTTTCGGCAGTTGTTAAAATTAAGTTTAAGCATGTTTTACTTTTTTGTTGGTGTGTGAATCAGATATTTAAATTTATTTAAGAGATTGATTGATAGAAAAGCATAAAGCTAATAGAAGATACTCTTACATCAATTCTCATTGTATTGATCAGATTAAAAGATACAATGATATCTCTATATATAGTGAGTGCTAGCATAACAGAAATCTGTTACATGCTAACAAACTAAGCCAGCTCAGCCTTACAACTGTCCAAAGCTAATGCAGAAAATCTAAAATATCTACTAACACTAGCTAATACAAATTACACTACATCTTTCATTCCCCCTTTGAAGCTGAGGATAGTCCAAGCAAACTATGTTTGTCAAAAACTCTTAGCTTGGAACGCAGTGGAAGAAACTTATTTGCAGATAGAGGTTTGGTAAAGGCATCAGCCCACTGGTCTTGAGCAGGGACATGAGCCACAACAAGACTTTTGTTGAGAACTTTTTCTCTCACAAAGAAAATGTCCAGCTCCATTGCTTGGTTCTATTATGGAGGACTGGATTGTGAGCAAGAGTCACAGTGCTCAGATTGTCACACAATACTTTAGGGGTCTGAAAAGGGCAGTGCAACTCCCTGAGCAATGACTGCACCCATAACAATTCTGCAGACAGATGTGCCATGTTGCGATACTCTGCTTCAGCACTAGATCGGGCAACTAATTGCTGCTTTTTAGACCACCAGGATACCAAATTAGGGCCTAGAAACACACAAGCACTAGAGGTGGATCGCCTGTCATCTGGGTCTGAAGCCCAGTCAGCATCACAAAACCCAAGTAAATGCAAAGGCTGCTGAAGGGAAGCTGGTTGAATGAGCAGGCCATGATGTTTGGTACCACTTAAATACCTCAATATTCTCTTCACTGCCTTCCAATGTTCTTCCAAAGGGTTGGACAAAAATTGACAAACTTTGTTGACAGAAAAAGATATTTCTGGTCTAGTTAGTGTTGCATACTGCAAAGCCCCAACAACTGACCTAAACTGTGTGGGATCATCAACCTCATTGGAACCAATTTTAGATAATTTGTTGCTGGAGACCATGGGTGTGGGCATACCATTTGCACTTGTCATATTCACCTTAGCCAGTAAATCAGTGATGTATTTGCTTTGTGAGAGTAGTAGGGAACCATTAGGCAAATGTGTGACTTCAATGCCGAGAAAATAGTCTAATTTTCCTAGCTGTTTGAGAGAGAAAACATCATTTAGATGTTTGATCAAGGCTGTAATAAATGAAGCAGAATTTCCTGTGATGATGATATCATCCACATACACCAAAATCATAATCTGAAGTTTTCCATGATGTAGAAGAAAGAGACTGTGATCACATTTACTGGCCTGAAAACCTTGTTGAATGAGGGCATTTTTGAGCTTGTCAAACCAGGCCCTAGGGGCCTGTTTAATCCATAAATTGCCTTATTTAATTTGCACACAAGGGACTTGTCAAAAGACTCAAATCCAGGTGGCTGTTGCATAAACACTTCCTCCTCAAGAGTGCCATTGAGGAAGGCATTGTTCACATCTATTTGTTGGATGGTCCACTTGTGAGTGACAGCAAGAGTCAAAACTATTCTGACAGCAACAGGTTTTACAACAGGTGAGAAGGCTTCAGTGAAATCACTTCCAGCCTGCTGATGGAAGCCTTTGGCCACCAATCTGGCCTTATACTTGTTGAGAGAGCCATCAGAATTCTCTTTTACTCGAAAAACCCACTTGCAGCCTATAGGTTTCCTTGATTCAGATGGTTTCACCAGTGTCCAAGTCTGATTTCTCATCAGTGCCTAATACTCTTCCTTCATAGCCTGATACCAGTGGGGAGCAGCCAAGGCTTGTCCAACTGAAGTTGGTTCAAGATGAGTGAGTAATAAGGTAGGGTTCAGTTTAGGTTTAACTATGCCGCTTTTGGCTCTTGTTTGCATTGGGTGAGTATTAAGGGGATTGATGAAGGGTTGAGGGTTAGGAGAGGAAGAAGGGCTGGTAGAGGGAAACATTGCAGGAGAAGAAGATGGGGATATGGTACTTGCTTCTGCCAGATCATAAGTGATAAGCTCAGGTGCAGATGTAGAATTGTGAAAGGAGGTGTTGGGAGAACTAGACAAAACAGGGGACTGTTCAGATAAATTGTTGGGTTCTGGAACAGTGTTAGGAGAGCCATTGGAGGCTGCATCAGTGGGAGTAGAAGATAGAGGAGTAGCAGATGTGGATGGTTTAGGACTGACTTGATGAATGGGAGTTGGCGACATGAGGGGCACAGTAAAAAATGAGGTGGTAGAAGATTTAGTTGGGACAGAAGAAGGAATAGTGTGGAATAAGGGAATTTGGACTCTTGGAACAAGACATCTTTAGAGATGTAGATGTGGCCATTGGGAGCCAGACACTTGTAGCCTTTATGAGCAGTTGAATACCCTAGAAATATGCATTCTTGGGATCTGTAGTCAAGTTTGTGTGAGTTGTAAGGGCGGAGAAAAGGGAAACAAGAGCACCCAAACACTCTTAGGCAAGAATAATCAGGTTGCTTGTTGAGTAATTTGAAGTAAAGGGATTGATTATTGAGACTGACACTAGGGAGTCTATTAATTAGATAGGCTGCTGTAACAAAGGAATGATCCCAAAATTTTAAGGGTAATGTGGACTGGGCAAGCAAGGCTAGGCCTGTTTCAACAATATAGCGATGTTTGCGCTCAACTATGCCATTTTGATGGTGAGTATGTGGGCATGTGAATCTGTGGACTATGCCCAAGTCATTAAGATACTTGGTGAATGGCCTAAATTCACCCCCTCCATCACTCTGCACACTTTTGATAGGGTAGTTAAATTGAAGTTCAACCATTTTCTTGAACTGAATAAATTGAGGGAGAGTATCGGACTTAAGTCTAAGAGGGAAAACCCACACAAATCGAGAGAAGGCATCAACACAGGTTAGGAAATAGTTATAACCTCCTAAGGACTGCATGGGAGCTGGACCCCATAGATCACAAACAACCAGCTCAAAAGGTTGACTGTAGACAGTGGCAGATAATGATGTAGGAAGTCTGTGGGATTTGCCTAAGCAACAGGCTGAACATAGTTCTGAAAGTGGTTTAGAAGGAACAGGGAGATGACAAAGTTTGAACACCTCAGTGAGAGCATGGTGATGAGGATGACCTAAACGAGAATGCCACAAAACATATTTGTTGGTTGCTATAGATAGAGAGTTATTCACATGCTGAGATGATAAAGAGTCATAAGTAGTAGCATTGAGAGAAGGAAAATTGGAACACATTGAATTATCTTTATTCATGAATAAGTCTGTAGTACATAGAGAGATACAATTGTATGAATCATTTTCATTGGCTACAGAACTACATAAAGAACTACTACTACACTTATTGGAAGACTCAGCTATGCAAGAGTTGAGACTTGGTGGAGACTTGGAAATTTGTGAGGCAGGAATAAGAAATTTGTAGAGACCATCAGCTTCCACTAGACCACGTAGCAGAACTTCAGAAGAAGCCTGAGATTTTACAACACAAAACTTTGGGTGAAACTCAAAGAAAACCTTATTGTCCTGAGCAAATTTGCTAACACTCATGAGATTTTTAGTGATGTGAGGCACGAGTAAGAGATTCTGTAAAGTGAGTGACATGTGAGGATAGTTTGGTAAAGGAAAAGGCATAGAACCAATAGAGTGAATGGACAAACCTTGTCCATTTCCTATAAAGACTTGCTCAGTTCCAGGCACAGAAGTAGAATCAGACACATTTGATGGATCAGGAGTAACATGATGGGACGCACCTGAATCAGGATACCACCATTGATTGCTGAAGCCAGCATCAGTGCCTGCATAGAAAACCTGTGGCTGAGGTGCACGAGGAGAAGCAGCTCGTGGAGCAGCATAGCTAAAGGGAGGTTGATACATAGGTCGTGATGGCATCAAGAAGGGATTAAAGGGAGCTCTTTGAGGCTGATACATCGCAGCAACAGAATTGGAGTAACGATAATAACAAATGGACGCATCATGTCCAGATTTGTGGCAAATTTGACACTGAGTTTTGCCAAAACGACCACCTCCACGGCCAAAACGACCACCTCCACGGTTAGAACGTCCACCACGTGAACCATAGCCATGATTCTCAACATTGGCAGTTACATGGCTTGTTCCTTGTGGAAAAGCGTCAGTGCCAGCGCTGGATTGATCAGAAGTAGCCGGCGACGACGGTTTCGAAGCCTGAGTCAAATTGACCGTCACCGGCTCAGTGAGAACAGCTTTACGATGCTTTTCCAATCGCGATTCATGTGCCAGCATTGACGACTCAAGTTCGTCAAGTGAACCGACTTCTTCTTTGCTGTTGATGGCGGCGACAATGGAGTCGTATTCCTCAGGCAGTGCATCAAGCACAATCTCAATTAGGTTACGGAGAGGAACAGGATCGCCAATCGAAACCAGTGATTCACTGATTTCACGGACACGGATCATCAATTCAGCAATCGTAAGCGTTCCTTTCGTAAGACGGCGTAATTTCGAGCGTAGTTGACGAGCTTTGGTGGATAGAAGTGTACCGAAGTACCGATGAACCTCCGTCCAGACTTGCCAGGCATGTTTGCAGTCGACAAGTTTGGGTAAAATTGAATCGGAGATGGTGGATAACAACCACGTGCAGATGAGTGCATCTTGCTGTTCCCAATTGGAATACCTAGAATTGGCATCGTGAAGGGACGAATCAGAACCAGACGACGACGGTGGTGGAATCACCGGTACAGTGACAAATCGTTGCAGCCTGTGGCCACGAACAACACCATCAATTTGTTGCTTCCACTGCTTGAAATTCTTATCATCAAGCTTGACAGAGATAAGATGAGGGAGCTTCACTTGCGAAGAAGGAAAAAGAGGATCCATGGAAGCGAGCTACTGGATCGAAAAGAAGGCTCTAGATACCATGATAGAAAAGCATAAAGCTAATAGAAGATATTGTTAGATCAATTCTCATTGTATTGATCAGATTAAAGGATACAATGATATCTCTATATATAGTGAGTGGTGGCATAACAGAAATCTGTTACATGCTAACAAACTAAGTCAGCTCAGTCTTACAGCTGTCCAAAGCTAATGCAGAAAATCTAGAATATCTACTAACACTAACTAATACAAATTACACTACATCTTTCATTGATATCATTTAACAAATATTTTTTTCATATGAATCATACATGATCACATACTTAAAAAATAAAGATATTGATCAATATCAATTACGTCATATATCATGTTGATTAAACATGTTTTACTTATTTTCATTTTTTATGCTTGTATGAAAATAATTTATAATATAATACATGATTATAATTTGATCATTTATTTAAATTTATTGTTAATAAAATTTTATAAATACATAAATATTTTAAAATAATAAAATTATTTATTATGTGTTTCTTAATCAAAATTAATAAATATTTGTTATAAAGTAAGTAGTACACTTATTAATAGTGTGAAAGACTTTTTATTTTGTTGTTTTAATTAGAGATTATTACGTCTTAGTTCTTACTCATTGTACATTTTTACAATTATTCATTTAACTATTCACTTTTAGTCAAACCTCTTACTCTTGAAGAGTCGACTTTAACGTCAAGAGGAATAAATGACTTGAACCTTAATCGTGAAATTGTAAACTGCATGAATAGTAGTAGATTTCGCCTTCTGATAAACAATTTCACTATTTAATTTTAAAAGGGAAATTTAGGCAATTAATTACAAATTACTCTTTAAAAAATAAATTCATTTACATATATTTATATCAAAATCATGTAACTAGTAATCTACACCTTTCAATTTTTTAAAGTTATATCCGACAGTCATAAAATAGTATATCACCATAACCCACTTAGGTAAGTGGAAATATGACAATGATCTAGATTGAAAAGGGGTAAAAGAGGAATAAAGTGGTTGTAGGTTTAAATCTCCTCGATGAACACTTCTAATAAAATTTATAAACTAAAATTTACCATAAAAAAACGCTTTAAGTAAGTGGTTCATACTAGCCTAGGTAGTTAATTTGACATTTGACAAAAAAAAAAAAAAAAAGACAAATTAAAGATATTTTTACCATTGAAATAGAAACATATCAATTTGCTCCCAGAAAGAGAGGAAACTTAAAAAGAAAATTGATAAAGCAATATTTATATTATTAAATGATTTCTTGATCTCTCATTTACTTCACAATAACCATTATTATATGCCTAATTAACAAGCCACATTGTATATAAGATAAAATTCTGATAACCGCAATCATAAATTTATCGGATGAAAACAAGAAAATAAATACTAATTTATTTCTCCAATTGAAAGAAGATTTTTTTGGTAAATTCCAATGTGGCAACAATTATGTTGTCCTTTAATGCCGAGCTCACCAACCATTTGGGTACATAAATCAAATGAAACTAGTCCATTATCTTCTTTTATGAAGAATATGTAGTTTTTCTCTCCCACTCCAATAGGACAATAAATGCAAGGTAAAGGTCCAACAATAAAAAGTGCAGTCCATGATTCTTCACATCAAATTCACTCAAAAATAGGTGTCTTCACATAATATGATATTAAAACAATAGAATCATTTAATAATGTCAAGTACCGTCCATTCTATAATCAAGAGTGTCATTTGGTGAATTAATGAATGTTATAATATCATCAATGTCTGAAGGCATAGGTGTTGTAGAGAACACCTACCTCATTGCTTAAGTCAAATGACACAAAAAATTTAGGGGTTGGAGTTACACTTTCACCTTGTCAATGACACATTCCATCCATAGACACTTGGGAACCTTCCATTTTATGATAAAAATTAGGCATGTCAACATCAAGTTCCCTCCAAAAGTTACTTCTTAAACTATATATTTCCCCAGAGTGGGTCAAGGGATATATTTTCTTTGAATATATTTAATATACATATTATTTAATATTATTGGGTAGTCAATTTTACTTATACTATATTATTTTAGATATTTATTAAATATAATATATTCTTTGAATTTAATAAGTGCAATATATGTTTTGTAAACCTATTACTTTTTGGACAGTAAATTTTACTTATGATATATTAATTTAATATTTATTAAATATAATATATTCAATGAATTTAATAAAGTAATATACTTTTATCAAGAATATCTCTCTCAATTAGACATTCTTAATATTCTACATTTTCTATCATTTGAATTTGTATTTTACACACTTTTCCCACAAGTAGTGAAATAATTTTCTATTTGTTGTCTTAACGACACATTTCTTGTAATCCATTCTCCTTTATTTCTTTTTTTAAATTGATGTCAATATTTTTTAAAATAAATTTTTAATAGCTAAAAAAAATTGATATCACAATTTAAATTATTCAATATTATAAATCTAAAATATAATTTATAATACTCAAATTTATTTATTGTGGATTTTAATTATAACTAGTACGTTTTTTGGGTGGTAATATCTCCATTTTAAACTTTATTATCAAAAAAGATTATTAACAAAAACAAATTTACAAATTTAATGATATTAATCGAAGTAACTTTTTTTTTTGGAGAAAAATCAAATTAATTTATAAACAAATCAAAGTAATTTATATGCTATCAAAGGATTTTAATTTAGCTGGTTGAGCATGATCCATGAGATATTATAAATCTTCTAACAATCTCTTTTGATTTCTACGGAAAAAAAAAAGTAACTTATATGCTATTAAAATGTTTTATCAACCACACTCAATAGACAAAAGTTTATACAGAATTTCACATCACACGCCCAGAAAGCATGCATCCATTCACACAGCTTAACAAGTCAACCTATAAAGGATGGGTTCATATCTAAATTAAGGAGGGGACACTCCTTACTTTGAAAGATCATATGAAAAAAAAACGTAAGAAAATTTTGTGTTGTCGATCTTTGATTCTGGGCAGAGTAAACAAACTCTAAATATCTGTTTTCTTAGGGTTAACATATCTCTATTTTAATACATTCATAGAATACAATTTCAAAATAGAGAGTGTGATATAATAATAAATTTGATCAAATGAATGTAATTAATAATGCTGAATATTGCTTGATTGATTGCTGCTGGTTGGTGCCTTTGGTTAGCCAATATTTACAAATTAACATCTTGTTAATACTGGATAACCGTAGGTTATTATAATCTAGCAATCTTTCATTTTGTCTTTGTAAAGATTTTGAGCACCTATTTGTGTCCTCTTTAGCTAGTAATATATTCCTTTTGCTGATTTTAAAAAAATAATGTTGAATATTATTCTTTGTAAGGCTAAGTTACAAAACTACTTTAAAAACACATGGTAATTTTATCACTAAACTATTCATGTTTGAGATGGGAATGCATTGCTAGCTCCATTCAAAACGTGGGAGCAGTGACTCGTGAGATGGAAGTTGAAACTTAATTAGAATGATCATGACAATGTGGGACAAATTTCCTGTAGAGGGTTAGTTTTAAAAACTATTTATCAATGGGGTCTATTTTCAAACTTTTAACGGGGGATCTGTTTCTGTATGGATACCGTCAGAAGAACTGGCGACATAGCTGTCACGTTGGTGCCGCCACTGAAGATGGTGAGATGCATGTTTTTTTTTTCGCGGTTCCGCTAATACAGTTGGCGGGATATCTTTTTTTTTTTTTTCCGCAGTCTCGCTAATGGAATTGGCGGGATGTCTTCTTTTTCCTTGCAGCTAATGCAGTTGGCGGAATGTCTTTTTTTTTTCGTTATTAGTTTAACTATACAAAGGTGAAAGCAATTCAGTTTCATATGTTATGCATTAAAAGTTCAACTATTTACGTAAGATAAAAAAACAAACATAATATAGAATATAGTTGTGTTTCTGTAAAATTATTTATTAAATAAAATTATTATTTAAAATATAAAATTAGAAAACCTCATACAAGGAAAAAAATTATGAAAAAGTCAATAAATTTTTTAATGACAAATTATTAGTATACTAATATTTATTTTATAATTTAAAAAGTTAAGAATTATTTATATCTCGTCATCTTTAGTGGCGACACCAACGTAACAGCTATGTCGTCAGTTCTTCTGACAACATCCATGCATGATAAATAGTTTTTAAAACTAACCCTCTACAATAAATTTGCCACAGTGTGATCTCTTTTCCGTACAACGTCGTACTATCATATAGAGTTCCGTGTGAAATGGTTACAAAAGCAGTGACGATGTGGATTTGTTCTCTTGACTTTTAAGGCAGAGGAAACGATGAGGGTCCCAAAACAACGGAATCGACCGCGTTTGGTTGAAGATACTTTCTAAGAAATAGAATAATAGTTTTTTTTCTTCTTCTAAAACTCTTTTTGAGATTTTGTTTTGTTTCAACAAAATAGTAATGAATGATATCAAACATGTCGTGACATTTGTCGGAGATTTTACTTTGTTTCAATTTTTGGACTGATGTGCACATTTTTCATTAAACACTTATGATTTCATTTGTTTCAACAATAATCCAGCTGTCTTTGACGCGTTTACAAATTTAATTTTAATTAAATTTGAGCTTCGAAGAAATTTTAATAAAAATTCAGTATAAAATTATCAACTCAAAATAAAAGGTATATTTTTTTTATCATTAGGAAATAAAACAAATAGAAGGATTTGAATATATGTACTTTTAAAATACAAGTATATCATAATAAAATACAAGGAAACATGATATTTTTATTGAGTTTAATTTTGAGATATTGTCAATTATATAGTGTTAACTATTTTACGATACTATAATTAAATAATGTTTCAGATATGTTTTCAATTAAACATATTTTATTATAAAATCTTGTTTGCATTATTTGGTTCTGTGTTTTAAGCATTTAAATGTAAATCCAAACCTAGCAATCATATAATTTTTCTTATAAAGTATACTTAGATTTAACAAAATACCTTTTTAAAAAATACTTTCTCACCTGATAAGTGAGAACTTGATCCTTCGAGATATATTCAAGCACGGTGGAGATATTTAAACCAGAAATTTATCCTAACAATTATATTTTTATATACATAGCTTTTTTTTTTGTTAAATGTTAATTACATGCTAAAAAGATTTGAATAGCAATTGGAATATTTTGAGAGACGGCAACTTACTTTGCCTAGTTTAATCTAATGGTCATGACCAAACATATCCATGAGTTCAAACCTTTAGCACCATTAATACTTAAGCTCAAAAGGCTACTAAGGAATAACATTTGGTCTTAGTTATCTTTGAATGGACAAAGGAATAAATTAATCAAGGTTTAGTCCAGGTGTATACTGCGAGTGTATTAAAAAGAAGTATATACTGCGAAACTCAAATATTAACTAAATGTAGGGGTGTTTGTGGGTTATTTAAGGTTAATTTTGGTCAAATTTAAGATATAATCTAATCAAATTTAATTGATTTGGTTTGGTTTATTTTTCACAATTATTTTTAAATCCAACACAATTTATTTGTGAACTGTTTGGACTAACGAGTTATTCATTTAAATTTGATTTTTTTTATAACTATTATTTTATATCATGATTTATCCAAATATCCAATATAATTAACACAATATTATCAAATGTTTGAAAGTACTAAAATTGATTAATTTCATATCATCAACATAATATTATACAATAAACTAATACAAATTAAAACAAAATATTCTTAATGAGATTTAATATAATAATCTGAATCACAAGTATTTTCTTCAAATTAAATTCTTGTAATATATTTTGTTACAACCAGATTTGCTGAAACAAATGAACAAAATATGATTTATTAGTATTATAAGCATGCATAAAAATAAATATGAAAAAAGTAAAACAAATAATAATATACTTGAAAGTAATAGCTTAAAGAGTTTCAACACTAATAATCTCAACACAATCTCGATATTAACAATATTTAAAGTCAAATCAAATAACTATAAAAATTTTGATCCTTGAGTCTTGATCGGATCTATAAATATAAGCCTGTGACCCAACTCATACATAAAAGATTTTAATTGGTTAAGTTTGATTTTGACCTAAATAAATAAATGACACACAACTCAAACTGTTTGAATCAATTTGGGTCAATTCAAATTTAAAGATTATTCATATTTGGATTTGTAGGTTATTCGTATATGTGAACACTCATACCTAAATGTAATGGCTAGTACAATGACAAAATAGATTTAATTTTAGAAAAATTATGGTTTTAAATAATTTTTGTATTAATGATTTTGTAATAAATTAATATTTTCATATAGTATTTATTTTTTTGAAAAAAGAAACTACAAGTCTACAACTATAACTGTATTTCATTTTAAGTATTTTGTGATCAAATCGAATAATTTATAATATTGTATGTATAATGTATTTTTTGGGTCATCGTAAATTGAATTGTGAAGTGTCTATTAATTTTATTGATAATTAATATTTTTTTGATAATATGTATGATCATATTTAATGAGTCTCTTTTTTAATCATTTTTTTAATTAATAAAATTTGAATATGATATCTTAATAAATTTGAATATGATTTCGCTTTTGTGATTTGTTGGTATCTATGATATAAGTAGCTTAATAATTTTTTTTTAGTTTTGATGTTATATTAGTGTTAAATTTTTAATAACTTAAAAATTATGCTAAATATAACAAAATAATTATATAAAAATTAACAATAACAATTTTTAATTTATACTATCATACACAGTATAAAAAACTATTCGTATTTCCAATACATTCTAATTAAACTTATAAAAGAATAGGAACATGCATGATATTATTAAGTTAAAAATATAGTATAATAAATGAAGTCATATAAAAGTACTAATACAAAAGCAAACAATAGAAATTGTAATTACTTACACAAAGCTTTCCTTAACATTTGCTTTGACTTTTGAGGCATATTTGAAAATAATTATTTTCTTTAAATTCTCTCAATCAAAACAAGAAAATTTCACATACTAATCTTCTTTTTCTTGACCCTCACTGTTATTATTACTATTGACAATATATCTGTAAAAATAAAATAAAGTTAAAATAAAAATTTATTTCAAATTGTATTTATCATATTAATATAATTTTGTTTTTAATAATTTTAATAGATCATATTAATGCTTTCAAAATTTAAACTATATGACAATGGCACATAATAAAAAAATCCTTATTTTTTATTAAAAAATCTATTATTATTATTTTGTGTGTAGTAGTATCTGGACATAGAGAAAAGTCAAGCTTGCGTCACTAGGTCAACAAGCGCAACACGCTTCTCTCTTCCCATTGTTCATGTATTTATTGTTCTCTCCGAAGCAACGAAAACTCTATTTTGTTCTCTTACTCGCGCACCTCTCATTTTCCCACGACCCATTTTCATTTTTCCAAAAAGATCTCAACTTTGCTTCAAACTAGAACACTCCCTCTTTTTACGTTCCCGTTTCATGGGCATCTCTTGGAATCGGGAACCATAGACATCGCCATGGAAAAGGACAAGTCTCACACTCACAGCTTTCTTCACAGTATCGTCAAACACTTCAAATTCGGTTCACCGAAAGGTAATTTCCCTTATTTATTCTTCAATATGTGTTTTAATTTTGTGGTAGTTGAGTTTTCTGATTATACTAGGATTCTGTTTCTGCTCTGTTGTGTTTGATCAGAGCGAAACAATGAAGCTGACGTACACCAAATGGCTGCACAGGAGCAGAAGATCTTTGCCTACGAAACCTTGACAGCTGCAACTAAGAATTTTAGTGCTATTCATAAGCTTGGTGAGGGAGGTTTTGGACCAGTCTACAAGGTAAATTCAAAATTAATCACCAATTTTCTTATTTGTTTTGTCTTAGGTTGCTAGCAAGAGTGGCATAACAAAAAAACCGAGAAAGCTTTTCCCTGAAAATGAATCAAATAATGGTTGGATTCAATAACTTGATTGGTTTGCAGGCATTTGGTTTTCCCCCTCTTGTGGTGAATTCCTCTAAAATGAATGTTTTTTCTATTATTCTATTTTACTGGGTAAAATGAGAACCCAAGACTCATTCTAATTAGTGGAATTTTTGGGGTTTCCTTGCAGGGGAAGCTGAATGATGGGAGAGAGATTGCTGTGAAGAAGTTATCACACACGTCAAACCAAGGGAAGAAGGAGTTCATGAATGAGGCCAAGTTGTTGGCACGTGTGCAGCATCGGAATGTGGTCAATTTGGTGGGCTATTGTGTCTATGGCACCGAGAAGCTACTTGTTTATGAGTATGTTGCTCATGAAAGCCTAGACAAACTTCTATTCAGTAAGTGCTTCAATGCCAACCCTTATTCTGTTCAATAAAAATCACTGATGAAATGAATCCTATTTTTAAAAAAGTTCCTTATAATTAGGGTTGTGTACAAACCATGCTTTTTGTCTGTATAGCACAAAGTTTTTAGATGAAAGATTTGGTGTGCTGGTATTTGAATTGGTGATCATTATTATTTCACGCAAATGAAATGGATTTTAATTTAACAGTTTCAATCAAGATAATTAACTAGAGTCTATATTTTTTAACCATGAAAGATGTGAATTGAGTTTTTCCTTCAACCCAAATTTCATTTGGTCTAGCCGACTGCGGAAATGGACTTTCCGTGCTTACCTTTTCCTTGTGATTAATGGTCAAAGAAATTTTCTTTTCCACCATCAGAATCAGTTTTTATTTGCATTATTATAATTATGCGCCGTTCAATTTTAACTTCTCCGTTACCAAAACCATGGACCGCCACCTATCCTTCTCTACCTTTCTTCAAATAATATATATATAATATACTAATTTTTAATTTTTGTGGACCCATGATGGACCTGAGACTCTGAAAGAGACTTCACTTGAGACCTTGACTTTAATGCACATAAAATTATTCATTTATCTAATTCATCGGATATCTTGCGTAGACAATAGAAATTTCACGACGAAACTCTTCCCATTCATCTTATCAAAGCCATGACATGACGACTTTTGTTGAATGAACCATCCCTAGTCAATCAAGCACATGGGATAAATAAAAGGTAGCATTTGGGAGTTAGAAGACGAACTTTCAAGCTTGGATCGCACTCCCACTTTCTAAGAAAGATAGTGGAAATTAACTTCCTAAACCTAAACTCTTCTTTTCTAGATATATTAATATTAGTTGTCGTGGAATAGTCACTAATCCCACTAAATCAGATCAATTTAATATTAATTTAGGAATCATGATTACGTGAGGTGCTTTTATTTTTATTTTTTTTATTCGTAAAAATTGAAGATAAATTTACGCACCTTATATCTTGTTTATCCAACTAGGCTGAATTCCCTCAACATCTCTATTTTTATTTGAAACAAATAAGACAGAATCGAACACAAGATTATGATGTAAAAAAACAAACATTATACTAAAATAATTGCCAATTAAATTTATGATTAACATTTGTTGTTGTTATTGTTGTTAGAGATTAATTAATTGTTTTGAATAACAGTAAGTTGAAATGGATGATGCAGAATCAGAAAAGAGAGAGGAGCTTGATTGGAAACGTAGGGTTGGAATAATCACAGGCGTGGCAAAGGGGTTGCTTTATCTTCACGAAGACTCGCACAATTGCATCATCCATCGCGATATAAAGGCGAGTAACATCTTGCTTGATGAGAAATGGACGCCCAAGATTGCAGATTTTGGCATGGCTCGGCTCTTCCCGGAAGATCAAACCCAGGTCAATACACGTGTGGCTGGAACCAAGTAAGCCTATTTTTTTATTCTTCTTTTTCGTCAAAAGTTTTCAATGAAATTTTCAACATACTTTCGCATAAATAATTGCATGTTGATCCAGAAAATAAAACAAAACAAAATAAAATAGCTCTTTATTCGCGTACCCACTAAGAGTATTAATCATTTTCATGTTTTATTTTGGATAACATGCAAAATCTTTTTTCTTTAATTTTGGTGACAAGTGTATTAATCAAGATACTTATTAAGGATTACTTAGAGTGTGAGTACATTAGCAATATATATATTCAATAATGTAAAATTGAATTTTGTTTTGGAATAAATATATTTCTCTTCCCTGTATCAAGCTTTATTCTTGATAAATTTACACATTAATTTATAACATTTTATAAGTAATACTTTTTTTTTCAAGTCAATTATTAGATTGAATATTTTATGTAAAGTTATAAAATTTCATATAATTTTAAAAATAATCAACATTTTATTTTATCGTAATATAACTGTCATATTATTTGTTTACAAATATTTTATTGTATATTAATATTTAATATTTAATATACATTATCATTAAGAAAGTTTGATCGGCATAATTGCACAAAAAGTATATTGCTCGCCCTCTTTTATATATCACCATATGGTTTTTATGTTTCTACTATAATAAATGTTTTTTTTTTTTTTATAATAAAAGGCTTTATTTTTTATTTTTATCCTTTTAGGCTTTTAGCATCAACACATGGCACATCATATATCAAATCACCAAATTAAAAACTTACGTGTTGGTTACGACTCATCTTGCATCTATATGATTAGTCAAGTGTTTTGACTGGTTAATACTAATACTCTTTCGTTTCTCATAAAAAAGTAATACTAATACTTGGGAATTATACAGTGGGTATATGGCTCCGGAATACGTGATGCATGGAAATCTATCGGTGAAGGCAGATGTATTTAGCTATGGAGTTTTGGTATTGGAGTTGATCACCGGCCAACGAAACTCATCTTTTAATTTGGACGTGGACGCGCAGAATCTGCTAGATTGGGTAAGAGTCTTTATTATTATTTTTTTCACTTCCTTAGTTGTTTCTTTATCACCAAAATATTTATTGTATTCTTTTAGAAAATAAATGCGTCTCATTGACATTTCCATAAGTTTTGAGGACTTTTTGTTTGATCAATTGATTAATTATTAGTAGCAACTGGTCATTGGACATTGATTGATGATCTTTTCAGTCTTGACAAAAATAACTCTAATAACCTCAACACCCCCAAGCTAACTTCACCATTACGGCATTACCTCATGGCCACATAATCAAACTGCATCTAGAATTGCCATTAAGAACTAGACCAAATTAAAAAAAAATACCGAGCACAATTTGATTTTTGCCTTACCGTGGTTATAGGCATACAAGATGTTCAAGAAAGGGAAGAGCCTAGAACTTGTGGATTCTGCATTAGCATCTAGGATGGTAGCTGAAGAAGTAGCAATGTGCGTTCGGCTGGGTTTGTTATGCACTCAAGGCGATCCTCAGCTACGCCCCACGATGAGGCGCGTGGTGGCGATGCTGTCGAGGAAGCAAGGGAACATGCAAGAACCTACGAGACCAGGAATACCAGGTTCAAGATACAGAAGACCACCTAGGAGACACTCCGCATTGTCTTCCACATTGGGTACCTCTGGTTCTGATTCTAGTAATAATGATAATACCACGGTTACTACTAGTGCCACAGGGACTAGCTCAGCTACTGCAGAAACAGACCCCAAAGGGAAACGTCCAATGCGGGAGGCTTAGTTAGCTTAGTCTAAGTCAATGTAAATACTCAATTCTTATTCTTTAATTATTATGTAATCTCTCATCACATGCTGCTGCTGTAATCAGGGAAAAGGGTGTACAGTATACATATTTTTACGGTTTCTTTCAAATCCTTTTCTATTTTGGATTTGAACCATTTTGCTGTAAATCAAAGAGGTCTCAAATCAATTGTTTCATACAGAATGGCACTAGTAGTGTAAATTTGCTTCAAAGCTTTCATTCGCTTGATGGCCTTTATATCTCAAAAGTCGATTGTTAGCCTAATTATATTTTACTATAAGGCCCATGAGGATACTTGCTTTCGGGAAAAAATAGTTTTTTCCTTTCTAAAACATAAATTAATAGTAAAAAAATGCCAGAGAAAAATGGTAAAAACATACATTTTAAAAAATTTCTTTAAAAAAAAAAAGTTTTGCCCGTAAGTTCTATTAAGTAAAAAAAAAAAAAAATAGTAATAAAAGGTAAACAGAATAAACATTCAGTTCAACAACAAAAAAAAGTAAACAGAAAAGGGGTTAAGCGAGGAAGACTGTGTAGAAACTAGAAACCCTAGAGAGAGAGAGAGAGATGAGAAGAACTCTTCTGAGAAATGCTACTCTCTACACTCGCAACCTTCTCCATCACTCGGCCCCTGCATTCGACGCTTCAACTCGTCCCCAACTCAGACTCTTCTGCTCCAATGAAACCCCCCCACCGGTTCCCCAAATCGACGACGTTGACAACAAAGGTATATCAATCTATCTCTTTCTTCTCATTCTAACGGCGTCGTTTTACACCATCCATTCACCATTACCGTTCAATTTCCCTTGGCAGAGCTGAAAGCGCAGATCGAGAGCTACTTCAAGGGCGACGAGCAGGTGCTTCCGTCGATCATGGAGACGATTCTGAAGCGGAAGCTGTCGGGAAAGCACGAGGACACCGACGACGAGCTCATGGAGGAGCTCCGCATGCGCCCCCTGGACGACGTTGACGACCGGGACTTCGAGTCTGACTTCGAGAACATTCACGATACCGACGAGGAGATCGACGATTTGTACAACGCCAGGGACGTGGTGATGAAGAGGATGGTGAAGGACGAGTACTTCAACATGGATGATAAAAAGTGGGATGACATTGTTGAGGACGGGATCAAGCACGGGCTTCTTAGGGACACCAAGGAGTGCGAGGAGATTCTCGAGGATATGCTCAGCTGGGACAAACTCCTACCTGGTACACCATTCTCTATTTTTATTACAAATTAATGCCAAAACTACACTCATTGATTAGGATATCCATCTAAGTTTTGTCTAACTTGAAATTGGGGAAAACTTGATTTTTGATTCCATTGCTTGTTGACATCTGATAGAATTGGGCCTAGAAAGGCCCTAATATTAGATGATACCATTTGTGTGGTTGATATTTCTTGTAAACCCCCTATTTAACATAGGGGATGTGCTGTGTAATAGATCATCAATGAAAGTATGAGTTATTATTTTATCTTCTCTCTTAGTTTTGGTAGAATGATAGGAGTAGTGATAGAATAGTTACCTTGCAGCTATCAACATGTCAAAGTTATTTCACTATTACTGATAATCCTGTTGTGTAGGGAATGATAATTAAAGGTTAGAGGAGAATGTAGGGACTAGGGAGTGTAGTATTACTATGTAAGTGTCTTTAATTCTGATTTCTCGTGAAGAGTGTTTTTCTTTTTTTTTAAAGAATTCTAGCATGATCCTGTCTATGTGTTGATTGTTACTCTGTTCTAGGCTAATCAGTTCTGTTTTAATGGGTATTGTAGACAACACTAGATCTTTTTGTGTTATGCTTGACATTTATTGCACGCTCCAGCTGAAATTTCATGATTTGCATTTGAGACTGTTCTCTGTGCATTTTGAATTTTAGTGTAGTTGTCAATTGCAGCTTTAGAAGTGGTTTAAGTGATGTTGTGCTAATTTGCTGATTTGGTTATGTCTTATGATAGATGAGATAAAACAGAAGGTGGAAGTAAAATTTAATGAGCTAGGGGACATGTGTGAAAGAGGTGAACTTGAACCTGAAGAAGCTTATGAACAGTTTAAGAAGTTTGAGGATGAGATTGTGGCAGAATACCTGGACAAAATGGAAAAGGAGGAAGCTCCACAGTTTGATGATACTACTGTGCCGGATAAGAAAAAGGACTTGGATGATCCACCGGGTGAAGGTCCAATTCTGCGCTGGCAAACCCGGGTAGTCTTTGCTCCTGGTGGTGATGCTTGGCATCCAAAGAACAGGAAAGTAAAACTGTCTGTTACTGTGAAGGAGCTAGGGCTTTCAAAATACCAATTTCGCCGTCTCAGGGAATTGGTTGGAAAACGTTATCATCCAGGGAGAGATGAGCTTACAATAACTAGTGAGAGGTAATGTTCTATCTTCATAAACATTCATTCATGTATTATTCAATCTTATAGCACCTGGGTATGGGCCTTTACTGGAAGCAGCCACATTTTTTGAAATGTTCTTTTCCATATTTTCAAGGTTTGAACATCGAGAAGAAAACAGAAAGGACTGCTTAAGGACCCTTCTCCATCTCATTGAGGAGGCAGGGAAAGCTAATAAACTAGTAGATGATGCTCGATCCTCATACGTAAAAGAGAGGCTTCGTGCCAATCCAGCTTTCATGGAGAGGCTGCATGCCAAGTCAATGAGGTTGCGAGAATCTAATCAGGTTCCTGCTTGAGGTTTTCAGATCTGATGTATGAATTATTGAAATTCACCTGCCATAATTTTTTATTGCTCCCTGGTTTTTTGTATGAGTCTTATCTTGGGTTCCAGCTGCAGAAAACAACCTCCCTGCTTAGAGGGTAAGGCCTCATACATCTGATCCTTCCTAGACCCCACAACTGCAGGGGAGACTCATGCACCGGGGTACCTCTTAGTCATATCTTTCGTATTTAGTGCTTGAATAATGGATAATTTTTTTTACCTCTTGTTAGATATTGTATGCTAGTTGACTCAAATGTTACATTTTTGTGGAGTAACATTGATCGTAGAAAAGGCCGGATGACCTCCAACTGAAGCAATGGATTTCAACATTTTATATTATAACCATAGTTTACATTGATCAATTCTATCGTGTTTTTCCATAAAAAAGAGAGAATAGCCACCTCACTCTGTAACATGCAGAATTATGAGTATTAAACAATCTCTATTTCTCTGCTACTCCAGCCCATACTTTGTCTAAGTAATCAATAACATGTCATCCGTCTTAAATTTAGGGTGCTTATTTCATTTTAAAGACCTACTTATACTATTGGGACCTAAAGGTAGAGGAAAAGTATTTAGGGATAGTTAGAGAGGGAAGGGTCAGTTAGTTGAGAGAAGTGCTATCCTTCGGAAGGGATAACCCAAAATTCCTCAGACCAATTTTTTAGTGCCACCTGTCAATTCAAAATAGTTATAAAATATTTCCTTCGGTCTCAATTATAAGAACAAAAATCTTATTTACATTAAAAAATTTAATCACATTTAATTGTATTAATCTCAATTAGAAACTAATTTTTTTCTCAATTTATTCTTCATTGGAATTTGGTTTTAGGAATAAAAGAGTTATTGGAACTAAAATTTCAATTAAGTGAAAGATATTTTAATGATAGAAGCATTAAATGAGATAAAATTAGTTGAAATTTCTTATATTTGAAATGAAAAAATGTGTTTTTTTTGCTTATATGTGATATTAGAGGGAGTATTAGTTAATTTTAATTTTTCCTAGTTTTTCCTTTTTTCCAAACTTACCCCTTAGTCCAATATGCAGACTGCAGTCCGTTTTCTCAGTTGAATTAAATCCCGATTCCCAAATGCATTCCCCCAGAGTGAATTTGCTTTCCAGCAACTCCATAAAAAATCTTCTCCTATCCATTTTTCCAGCACCGTTGTTCCAATTAGTTCAACTCCACTCTTTCCCAACGGAATTCTGTGCACCTTTAAAATAATTCAGTTTGGTTTCCACAAACTGTTTTGCAGTTCAATTCAAGTGAACCACATTTGCAGTTGGAACAATTCACGACAATTTAGTTCAGTTCGAACAACCAGAACTTGACTACTTGAAGCTATGTAGCAATCACCATCACTATCTTCACTGGTGTACTTCATGATACAAGAAAATAAGCTCTGGAAGGTTGCACATGTTTCTGTAAAAAATAGGGCAGTAAGTTGACAAAATACGAAAATTGTAAAAATAAGGTCACATGTGCAATGTTACATTGACAACATACAGGAAGCAGTAGCCACATAGATAAGTTTTAAAAAATCCGAAATATTGTTGTCCAAAATAAATCAAAATTCAATACCGAATGATTATATACAACGACCAAATAAAACCAATAATTAAAAAAAAAATGGGGTGTGCTTGGTAAGGGTGAAAAATGAAGGAATGAAGAGGAAGTGACTATTTGACTTGATATTTTAGACAAAGCACACATCTAGATACATCAAATCTGCACTCCTTTAGTTCCATTATATTTGTCCTATTTTCCCTTCTACCAAGGAATCCTATGAAATATCGATCATAAGCACTACATCAAACATAATACGCAGACTCTCAAATACTGTGTTCAATTGCCCTACACCCCACAAACATTTTATTCACTCTTCCAATCATATCCAAATACAAATCAAAACATGAGATTCTGCACAACTGCGGCGTACCAATTGCAGAAACACTCTTTTGTGACTCTCCAACCACTTAACAACACTTCGATTGAAGCTGTCAAAATCCAATTCAAAAACCACCTTACTATAATGTTGTAACCCATGTTTCATTAAACATCAAATAATTCACTCAAAGAAGTAAAACAAACTCAACGAGCACTTAAAAAAATAACTTGAATGCTATTTCTACTTAAAAATGTGCAGCACCAATGCAATTTCTATATCAACTTACTATAATGAAGACTACAACCAGATGCGCCTTTCTAATTCATTTACTTCTCAATTTTCCCCCCTTTTTCTTTCATCCAGCACAACATAAAATCCATTTAACCATTTTACCCTACACACACACAGTGGAATTGAATCAATGGACACCAAGGGTTAAATTTTGTACTTGAACCGAGCCTTATCGCTTCAATTTAATCTCTTTCTAAGGCTGAGATTCATTCATTATTTCAAATGTACTAATATTTATTTAGTGCTTGAAAACGAAAGATATGACTACAATTATAAGAGGTAAAGAGATAATATCAAACCTTACATGATAAGATATCGTTAGTGACAAAAAAATCAACCATAAAAACAGAAAAATTAACAACCGAGTCAGTATCTAATATGAAGTATAATTGCATAAAATAAAATGTAACGTCAAAAATGTGATCCGAATTTCGAACCAGTACCTAAAACTGGCGCTTTAGACCAATTCAGCCATCTTGACTTTCGTAAGGAAGTTTGTAAGAGTTTTATTTAGATTATATAAGCCATATATCTACAACTGCATATGACTTTCTCCTTCCTTAGTTATTATCAGTATAAAGAATAAAGTTATCTTTTCATTTTTATTAAGTGACACCGCATGTGAACTGATGACTATTTATGGTGTTAAATTGTTTAATCGAAACAAACCAAACATACTAAAGAAAATAGAAATGGGGAGAATCTATATAAAAATATTAGTTTTTTTTTGTTTATTTGAGAAGAATAATAGGAAACTTCTTTTTATAGGGTATATAAGGAAAACTTTTATCCCCAAACATGAAATGGGGGGAGAGAGAAATATCTCTTTTTATTTTTTTGTTTCTTGAAAAATATTTTTTTATAACTAAATAAATAAATTTTATTAGATTACATTTAAGACCTATGTATTTTTTACATTATCATTCAATCATAAAATATTATGAATTGTAAGTTTATTAATTTTATATTTTGATAATGTAAAAATTCTTACATTAACTATGTATCAGCTGTAAAGATTAAACCTAAATAAATTTATGTTCAGAAAAAATAATGAAATGAAGGTTTTTTTTTAAAATTTTTTTTGAATATTTTTATATGATTTATTTATTAATTTTTAATCTCTATTTGATTTATCCAAATAAAAATAGAAAATTGCCTTCATTTATTTTCTTCTTATTTCTTATTAATTAATACAAATTATATTTCTTTTATTCTATTTTATTTTCTCTCCATTTGAATTCTAGTCCAAACATTTTCGCATGGGCCAACTTTTGTTTTGCCAACCTTGACTTTGCGCCACATATATTTGGATTGTGAAGCTTGAAATGATTGAAGTGGGTCCTGCAACTTAGGAGAAATGATTGAAGTTGATATATATATCCTGGCACAGTAAACCACTTTCCCAGTTTGATAATAGTGCTTTCACGTCTTAATTAGTAGCATTTAATCGTAAGCCATTTCAACAAGTTCCTACTCAAGATAATACCTCCTCTCATATTTTCCTTCGAAAATAATCATGTTCTAAATACAATATAATCAAATATTAAATATAAACACATCTTCTAATAAAAATTCAAATCTTAGTTTTCACATTATAAAAAAACTAATTTCTTCTTCTATGGTACCTCTCTCACATTACACGCTTACTTAAATTTGTCTCAAATTATTATTATTTTTTTAAAAATAAAATATCAATTATTTTTCTAATAATACTTATTTAAGTAAATTTATAATTACATTCTAACTTTTTTTTAGTGATAATTCTTTTAATAAAGAAAATCATTTTAATATAATAATTTAAAAAACATTTTAATGTTTATACACTCACAAATGTAAAACAGTTTTATATTATTTTTCAATCACAAATTATTATTAAGTTATTTTAAAATAATTATTTTAAAAGTCAATAAATTTATCATACATGATGAATTATAATTGAATAATTATGCAAATTTTTTTACACAATCAGTATACAACATTGTTTCTCTTTTAAAAAATATATACTATTGCCTTAAAAAGATAAACAATACGAGGCAGAAAAATATTCAGTATTTATGGTGAAATAAAATTGTGGAAGCTAACATGGCCCGCAGTTTGTTTGTGAAGCGAGCCTTGGATTCTCATAGACAAATCTTGGCAGCCCAATGGTCACTTTCAGGTTTCAAGTTTTAACCATAAAATTAGCATTATATTCGTGTAATTATAGGGCCATTATGGACTTGGGAGGCTACAACTGATTCAGTACTTTCATTATAAAGCAATAATTATTCAACTTATTGGCCAATGCGTGGATGTTTGTATTAGAGTAAAGAAATTACCACCTTTCTAGATAAAGAGGAATGAAGGTAGTAGTACTATTAGAGTAAAAAAATTATATAAAGGGATTATTAATTAAAAGTAAAAGGAAATTACACACTACTGTTATCTTGAGGTTTATTTATGACATTAAACTTTAAACTTATTTAAAATTTACCCTCCACTCCGTTTATATCAACTTAATAATAATTTTTAACATATGTTAATAAAATCCTCTATTTAACCAAGGCTAATAAATTAATTAGCATTCAAAAAAGCCTTAAATATTTTACACCATATCTTTTTTTTAACTTTTCAAAATTTTCTAAAAAAAATTAGCTGATGATACTTTTCAATTTCCCCCCTCGTATTAATATTTTAAAAGCTTAAATGATGTAATATATATATATATATATATATATATATATATATATATATATATATATATATATATATATATATATAAATTAAGCAATAACCTCGTTTCTTAGTTAAAAAAACTAAATTAAACCATATAATCCACTATAATACCGGGTACACAAATTTAACAACTCATGTCTAAAAGCAAAAAAATAGGAGCAAAACTAAAATTCAATGTCATATTTATACAGGAAACAAAAAGCTAGGTATAAGAACTCAAAACTCTCTTTTACAAAATTGATTTTGGATGAAATTAATTTTGAAATAAAATAATTTATATTGTGATGTTTTATTTTTAAAGTATGCTAATAGTAAAACTTTACATGAAATTCTTAATCCAATACACAAATTACCTAAATTTATTTCAATTTGAAATTAATTTTTTACTCAAAATTAATTCCTCAATATATGGAAGACTAACACGTAAAGATTTACTTAAAAATATTATTTTATCGTGTTGTTTAGAAGATGAAACGTGAATCGCAACATCTAGTGAACAAGGAAACGATAATGTCAAAATTATACACTGTGTCTTTTTGGCACTGCAAAGAGACACAACTGTGGAAGTATTAATATTATAATTCATTTCTATTAACTGCTTAATCAAAAGTTATTGTCATCAATGATGGCGAACGAGAATCGTTGCAGTGTTGGTGAGGGGTTATTAATTAATTAAACAGTTATAATGATGGCCTATCTAGACCAAAATATACTTAAAAGTTGGTGTATTTAAATACAATACATGTAACTTTTAATTTTTTAATTGTTAATTAGTATTATTATGACATTAATTATTAAGAAACTAAAAAAATATTTATTTTAAAAATCATAGAATGTCATAAAAAATCATAAATAACATAATTTTATATATTTCAATAATTTTTTTCTCTTTTTACTTATATTTTTCTTTCTAATTAATTATTTGAGCTTAGTTAAAGTGATACGTGTAACTGAACCACATATTTAATATCTAGAATTAGTCTAGTCAGCTAGCATTAAGTGGAAATTTTCTAGGTTGGTAAGACTATAATAATGAGTCTCAAAAAAGACTATAGTAATGAAGAAACCCATAATATATATATATATATATATATATATATATATATATATATATATATATATATATATATATATACTTCACGTAATCAGGCTGTATCTAATTCATTTTACATTTTTAAACAGAATAATTTTCAAAAATTAGACTTGACGCTTATTATATCTTTTACATAATACTTCTCATATTCATTAAGCTATTATGCGCAAAAAAGTGATTAAGTTGGGAACTAAAAAAATTTAAACTTAAGGATGTAAAAAGCATTATGCTTATGTCCTTTAATTTTTCAATATGTAATCGTGAATCAATCTTATACGAAATAAAAAAAGTCTTAATAAAGTATAATCTATTTTTTTTTATTGAAGTCTTTCTAAAGTTTCACACAAGCTGTCGAATAAGGCGTTTTCCACCATAATTTTATCTTCTAACAAATTTGTGAAGGATTTATTGATAAAAATCTCAGATAGACACCATTTTTTTATTTACTTAATTTACTCGTATTAATTTTTATAATAAATTAAATTCTCTATTTTAAATATAAAAATATTTTTATTATATTTTAGTTCTTCACATAGCATATAATTTTGTTATTATATAGTGTGTGTCTTTAAAGTCCTTTAATTATTAATTATTTTAAATATTTTATTTACGTTAAGATTTTCATTTTTTTCTTTAATTCTCAACAATTTATATTTTAAAATTAATTCTTATAAAAAATTAAATATAGATTTCCTCTAAAATCTAATATGTACTTATATTTAGTATTTAAAAGCAACATTTCCCTAAAGTACATAAACTTTTTCACGTGGCCACTTCCCTTAAATTTATTTCCGTTTAATATGAAAGAATAAATACACTGTCGTGTCAGATTTTTTGTTTTCAATACATAGTAGTATGTAGTACAGTACATCATCTCCTAAGGACCTAAACGATTCCCGAGCGTTGAATTTCTGAATTAATTCTGTTTACGCCATTATTTTAATTTGATAAAACTAAACATGGTACAATAATTTTTTTATACTTTAAAGCACAAATTATTAAAAAACAATCTTTAAAACAATGACCATAAAGGATTGGTGATGTTAGGAAGAAAAGACAACAACATAGCAGGTATGAATCACCTTGGTTAGAATTAATATTATTGAAATTCTCAGCTTTAGCATCAAATAATTATAAATTGCAGCTAACATTAACATAGACTTGTTCACAACAACCCAATCATATGCTGCCAGTCTTAGGATCCAACATGTCTCAAACACTAAGCTGCAGAAGACTACACCCAATGGACTCAACTTTGATGAAGTCAATGTCCCACAATCCAAAAAAGTCCTATTCTACCGCATTCACAAGGCACTTTGCCAAAAAATCTGGTTTTTTGATCAAGATCATGGCTTCTGCTACACCTACAGCAGCTGCTATCACCTTTGGATTCAAGAATTTGTTGGAAACATTCACTGTTGATGTGCATAGAGCAGAGAACAGGCCACTGAATGTGCCCCTAATAGCACCTTTTACCATTGCTACCTCTAGATTGGACAAGGTGGAGAACGTGGCCATAAGGGTTGAGTTGAGCAACGGTGCGGTGGGGTGGGGTGAGGCACCAATTTTGCCTTTTGTTACTGCAGAGGACCAAACCACTGCCATGGTCAAGGCTTCTGAGGCATGTGCCTTCTTGAGGAAATGTCCAGCACTCACTTTGGGTTCCATGTTGGGGGAGATTGCTGGTATTCTTCCAGGGCATCAATTTGCTTCAGTGAGTGAGATTTTTATTTTTTTAGTTCATGTTTTACCAGTGCATGTGTTGTTGTTAATCATTCTAATCCTCTAATGCTTCACTTCTACTTTTGAACCTGACATGGTCATCTTAGTTCATGTTTTACTGGTACTTGTGTTGTTGTTAATCATTCTAATCCTCTAATGCTTCTCTTACTTCTTGAGCATTTTGAAACTGACATGGTCTTTTTGACCCTTTTACTATGCAAATTCCTTGAATTTTGAATAGCAGCTTTAGTTTTCTGCTTGGTAACTAACGACATAAAAAGAGAGTTACAAATTTTGAGAAAGTTTCAATATTTCAATCTAGGATAGTATTTAATTTGTAATATTTACTGGCTTGACTTTTTTCCTTTGTGTAACTTTTAGTTTGATTCTTTAATTTGCTTAATTTTAAGAAAATATTTTGTTACATCCTCGTTTACTTAATAGTTGCTACCTTTTTCTGTCCTGGAATCAATATTAAGATAATTCAAGAGAAAGAAGGGAAAAAGAGTCTTTTCTTAATCCTCTCTTTGTAATGATCATACTCTCCACTCAGATTGATGCCTTTTCTTCTTTTTTTTTACCAAAAAAGAAAGATAAAGCATAATCTTACTGTGAAGAGAGGAAAGGAGGTTTTTTTTTTTATCGGCAAATATTAGTTGTCAGTTTTTATTATTGACAAATGATTTGGGTTCATTTGCTAGAATGAGTAATAATGAAAGCCTGAAATAAATGAGGTGTTCAATGTGAGTAAGCCATTCTAGAGTATTATATGTGGAGTTGAATGAGGTAAACTGATACTTCATCTAATGGTTTAAACATTGAGGGTTAGTTGAATACTGGGCATTAAATGCATGCATTGAGTTCTTGTACGTCAGATCTGCCAATACAGCAGTCCTTTGAAAGGACTTCTTTCTGTGCTAATAGTATTTTCAAGATATGAGTAGATCCTTTATTCTAATGGCTTTCAAAGTCTAGAAGCACAAACATATAAGTAGATCCTTTATTATTATAATGCAAAAGGTGGGGTAAGGGCACAGGTGGCAGAATATTTGAAGCAAATGGAGACTGATATGGACACTGAGATACACAATTGCAGACCTTGTTCATGTTTTTTCTTTCTAATTATCTCCTTCACACTACCCTTCAATTTTTATAAAACTAAATTAATTGACATCAATAACTATTTGCCATTTTCCCTACATAGCATTCAACCTCTTTTCCCCATCTTTATCTTATTTTAAGAAATTAGTTGTTACTTTTTGATGGAGAAGCAACCTGATATTTTACAGTGGATAATGGCTTCTGAAGTTGAAAAGGTTTCATCAGAAATTCATGTAATATTTTATTACTCTTGAAGAAACAACTGGTTAATGTATGAATAAGGTTGTAAAACATAGCACATACTTTTTTATCTTTTGACTTCGTAGGATTTCTTAATAAATGTGGCAGTAAAACTTTTCCATTTTGATGGGGTCTCCTCTGCGTAATTGAAGGCTAGGGCCGGGATTGAGATGGCAATAATTGATGCTGTTGCAAATAGTATTCGTGTGCCACTGTGGAGGCTTTTTGGTGGGGCTTCAAATACCATAACCACTGATATTACAGTTAAGTTCTTACTAAATCTCAAAGAAAATGCTTATAATGAAAATAATTTTACAAAAATATGAGAAAAAAACTATCTGCTAGAAAGAAATCTAAGCCAGCTTATATGTGCAGATCCCAATTGTTTCTCCAGCTGAAGCAGCTGAATTGGCTTCTAAGTACTATAAAGAAGGATTTAAGACTTTAAAGCTGAAAGTGGGCAAGAATCTGAATGCAGATATAGAAGTGCTTCAAGCTATACGTGTTGCACACCCTAAGTGTCAGTTTATTCTTGATGCTAATGAGGGGTATAACTCTGAGGAAGCAGTGGATGTTCTTGAGAAACTACATGGTTAAAAGTTCTACATATATAGTTAAAGTTTTTCTCCATCCAATTAATTGTCATTGTCTTGTAATGCAAGAAAATGTACACACACATGCACAAAAATGCTCATGAAACTTTATTGCAGTAATTTACACAATCTGGCCTTGAACTTAGATTTGTTTTCTATTACAGATATGGGGTTGACTCCTGTTCTATTTGAGCAACCAGTTCATAGAGATGATTGGGATGGTCTTCGGTATGTCGGTAATATAGCAAGAGAGAGATATGGAGTATCTGTTGCAGCTGATGAGAGTTGCAGAAGTATAATTGATGTTTACAAAATTGTGGAAGGGAATGTTTTAGATGTCATTAACATTAAGCTTGCCAAAGTTGGGGTTATGGGTGCCCTTGAAATTATTGAAAAGGCAAAAGCAGCAGGATTAGATTTGATGATTGGTGGTATGGTTGAGACTAGACTTGCTATGGGTTTTGCTGGCCAACTTGCTGCTGGCCTTGGCTGTTTTAAGTAAGAAAAACATTTTATGTTTGAAAATTTTGGGCCAGCTTTCAATTTTTATAACTTCATATTGTTCACCTCTAATTTACTAATGAATTTAATTATTGCAAACTTTTTTGTAGGTTCATTGACTTAGACACACCACTTCTGCTGTCAGATGATCCAGTTCTTGAAGGCTATGAAGGTACACTGTGCCTATATCCATATAAATTTTAGGCTTTCATATAAATATTGGTTTGGTTGATGTCTCAGCAATCTGATGACACTAGGGTATTTCTCTTGAACAGTTTCAGGTGCCACTTATAAGTTCACAAACGCTAGGGGACATGGTGGATTTCTTCACTGGGACAACCTTGCTTAGTAAGTTATAATTTTCTTGCACAATATGACTCCAGATAATCCAGCATAGTTGCTAATATATGCTAGGTGATTTCTGGTGTAAGATTCATTGGATAACCAATGATTCACACCTTAAAAGGAAACTGTTCAAGCCTTATTCTTGGTTGGAAAGCAAGATACTTGTTGAAGATATAAAACCAATCTTTCAACCCTGCACCTAATAACAATAACTTCAAGGATAACTGAATCTTTTGTAGCCCTATCCTTCAAATTCAATTGAATTTCAAGGCAATGTAGGGTGGGACTGTGCTATATATTCACCTTTCAAGCATAAAAGGGTGCTTGATTGACAAGGCATGTTAGAGACATAAAACCAACTTTTGTCTGCGCAAGTTCTAGAATTTGTAAAGCCAAAATTTCCTACTAATCACCTTAAATCTCAATGCTCTTGGCGAGAATGGAGAAAAAGATGTTTTACAATTTATTTATTTATTTATTTATTTATTTTGGACATTGGTGATATACGTAAAAAAAGTTTTATATATACCGAGGAATCAAATTTAATATATGCTTGTCACCCTATGACATGTAATGACTTTTTGTATGTATGCTATCTTCATTATTGACATCTTTATTAAACTATTTGCAGATGTTAGAGATGTTTATGACAACACAAGAATCTGGAAAAGCATAAATGGACAAGTTGGTTAAAAAATTGCCTAATTAAGGTGTGAAACTATGGTTACAACAACAACCATACGTGAAGATTTCTTGTCCGGAATGAGTAGCCAGTACCTATCCACAATTGCTATGTATTTAACTTTTTCGATTCCTCACCATATATTCTGTAAAAGAAACTGCCTTCGAGGTCTTGCACCAAATAGTAACTAGTTGCTACTTGCTAAAAGCTAGGAACCGCATATGATATGAGATATGGATATAATATGATATGGACATGGAAATATAGCAAAAAAATTTAAAAAATAGGCTTAATTATTGAACTTTTGGTTTCTACAATTTAAGCTGTGTGCGATTTTGATCGTAAGATTTTTTGTTTCAGCTAATTAAGTTATTCTATTTTGAAAATTAAGCAAATTCAGTTTCCACATCCATTTTGTTTCATTTAAAACTCTCAGATATTATTATTTATTTAACTATTAACAGGCGGATGATGGAATTGAGGTATGGAATGATTTTAAATGTTTAGAAATAAGAAACTTAGTTGAAGATAACATTTGAGAAGGGGTTTATAAGATGTGAAATTAAGGAAAGAAGGAAAATTATGTGATCCTTTATTTTAGATGAAATTTGATGGTTTAGATTTTTAATTGACGAGTTCTCTGAATTCAATATGCAAACATATAGAACATAAGAATTTGAGGGTCTTAGATATAAGAAAAATCAACGGGAGACCAAATTTGCTAAATTTAAAAAAAGCATAAAATACTAACTTCGTGATAAATAAATTATGAAGTTATTGAAATTTAATCATTTAATAATTAATAGGAATGGAATAAAATAGAGTGGAATACAATACAATATATAGGTCACTCCATTGTGTAGATATATTATGATGAAATGAAAACTTATTTTGATTCCATCCTATAACCTCCAAATTGGGAGGAGATATAAATTAAAATTTTTTATAGAATGGAACGAAATCCATTCTATCTTATTTTAATTTAACAAAATCAAATAATAAAATATATTAAAATTTCATTTCATCCCACTTCATTTCATCATCTTTTACTAATTCAAACATAGCCTCCATAACACGTTTGGTTTCAAGTTTTGAAAGTCCCTAACTACAATTTGAGCAAAAGTTTGTCTCTTGTATGGTCCAAAACCATGGTTTGAGAATTTCAAACTATTTGTTGCACCGAGTTACATATCATACACCTCACTGCATTAAATTCGGCTTCCCTGAAGCTCTACTTTTATGCATGAAATATTGCACAATTCTACTACATGGAAGCAAATTCGGTGTGGCAAGAGGCATGCTATGTAACTCTTTGTGTGGCCAATTGATCATTTACGATACAAATACTCCACTGTTGCAAGGAATCCGAAAAATAATTTTCACACTGTTTCTCAATACAAGTAGTTTAGATTTATCAATGTGCGAAAAGTCGAAAACTACATGATTGATATCATACGTTCTCTACTGAGTATTCCACCATCTTCGAGCTAATTATGAACATCTCTAATAGTACAAGAACATGTATAAACATCGTAAGAGTGTAAAACTTATTTTGAAACAGCAAAATATTGTACACTTACACTACAATCTCTCCTCACCAGAGCAACAACATGTTCATCAGATATAGTACCAAAATTGGGCCACGCAACACAGCAAAGTCTCTGTAATTCACCCATTTTCTTCTAAATCACAAGATCCGTAAATATTTTATCTCTAGAAATTAACGTGATCTCAACCATTACTGAACTGAAAATGCTCGTACAGTCTGGCTTAATCCCCACATATCCTTCCTGTGAACTTGTTAGCCATACTCCACTCTGGTTTTATATTTAGTTTTTCTCTCATTTCATTAGGACCCTCCAATTATCTGATAGTTTTTCCTCCATATAAAACATTTTTTCTTTCTTTTTCTTTTTCACTTTAGCAATCTCTATGAGTTCATTGCTTCATATTGGCTTCATCTTTTTGTGCTGCTTAGGCATATCACAAGAATCCAAAATTAGGCAGCTATCGCGTCATCACAATCTCTACAGATGGATGGGCTTTTACCAAGTTTGCACCAAGCAACGAACACAGAAATTAAGGCTCAGTTTTAGCCAAAAGCAGGAAAGACATGTCGGCTTATGCAGTTCATCTATGGTATGTGCCATGTGATTTAAAGAACTGAAAATCCGGGTGATTAACCTGAACTAGTCTTAACCAGTTATCAGCAGCCTGCAAGAGGGAACTCACTTGTTGAGATTCACTAACTCCTTTTTTCATCCAAATAGACCCCTTTAACTTATAGGAAGCCATTGCAAAAGTAGGTATAGAAATCTTTGGTACACCATTCATCTCACTGGGATAAACCAGTGTTGGAGCATGAGTACGACCACTTCCTGCAAAATGTAACCAAAAGAAATGTTTTAAAAGTAAGTTAGTCAGTATTGCATCAAAGTGATCAAACAATTACATTTCACGTTTTTTGGAAGAAAGCATTATTTTCGCATATTAGCTGAGATAACATCAACCAACAAATTGAGTAATGCACCATAAGGTTAAGAATCAGTTTCTGTTTTTCCATATTTGTCAATTTCAAATTGAGTGTAATAGTGGTAAATTGAGCAAAGATTAAGAAATAAGACAACAAAACAATAGTAAAATTCTATTTGGTTTTATTCTAGGCAGGTTGACAATGGAAGCATAATGGTTGCCACAATGATTGATGGAACAATATAGATGAATGAAAAAAAAAAAAAAACTTCTATATGTACAAGAGGGTCACAGTAAGTCAAAACACAAGGTCAACTTGTTGTGACTTACTGACTCTTGGATGTGCTTACTGTGCATGTCCAAGAGTTGAGGCAACGATGCTTTTGTTTTAAAGATAATATAGTCCTAATTGGAGAGTCAATAAGTAATAAATGGAGTGGGAAGTTAGAGATTGGAAGATAAATTTGGAAACACATGGTAAGTAAGGAGTATGTGGAATGTATGTTTAGCAACAGATGCATAAACCCTAGCTCAAAGGTGAAAATTGGAGACCATACTGTATCACATATCACACAAGTATCTTGAGTTCATCATGTAAAAATGACAGAAAAAAAAGGGTGATGTAAACCATAGGATTCTAGGTAGGGTGGATGAAATGAAGTGACTCTATTGTTATGCATGACTAAAAGGTACCGTTCAAGCTAAAGTGAAAATTTTACCGCACAGCTATAAGACCTATAATGTAGTATGGAATCGAGTGTTGGGTAATAATAAACTGACAAGAATAAACTCCACTTAACAGAGACGAGAATGTTGCATTGGGTGAGTGGACATACTAGGCAAAAAAAGAATGGGAATGAATGCATTAGAGAGGAAGTTGGGGCAGTAACAATTGTGTAGAGAAACCCAGAAGAATTTAATTTCACCTTAAGTGATTTTGGCATGTATGGAGAAGATTTGTAGAAGCTCACTAAGAATAATAGAACAGATGAAGGGTAGCCATATTGCTAGATGTAGAAAGAGATTATAAAAAATATAGGTGAAACCATTAACAAAAGGATTTAGAGGTCAATAGTTTATCTAAAGAAATTATTTACAATAAAGTATTATGACATCATTTGATCCATGTAGCTGATTCCTTAGTGGGAAAAAGGCTTGGTGGTGGTGGTGGTCAATTTCAAATTACAAAACGATTTCCCATAGTGTCATCCTTCTATCAAATCATCCATCATTAAAAGATCAAAAAAAGATGTAGTACAAAGTCAGTTGCAGATTTGCAGTCATTCTGTTCTTAGCTGCACAGTTGACAAAAAGATGCAGCCAGTTTCCACAGAAGTTTGGCATATGGTACCATTTGTGCAAGTGTGAGAAATGTAATGGTAAAATATGTGTATCTAGAAGTTGTGAGACAGAGAAATGAGAGTAATGAAGCCCTAATTTAGGTGATAATATTTTGCATTATTGAGAGACTAAATTCTATTAAAGAAGAGTAGAATAAATGAATGTCATTTTGCATTGTTGCAGGATAACACTTGTAACTTTGGAGGACAAAAGTAGGGATTTACTCAAAAGGAAATAATCTCAAAATGCACATGATGTTTAATATAGCAATATGGAGCTACCAAAATCAGTGCTGTATAAGCAAGTCTAATAACATGACATTGACAATCAAACATAGGCTTGAAGTTCCATAATTACCTGTCAAGGGTGTATGGAGTGTATGGTATGTTAGAAAGCATCCATCTAAATCTTTTAAAGTTGGACCTGTGGGTATTCGATATATAGGATACCTAGAACATGACATTAAAAAAAAAAGTATTAAAACATTAGATTAAGTCAAAGTCTATTCAAAACAGAAGGGGGGGGAAGTGACACATTAGATTACCATGCCACAGACACCCAACTGACTGGTAATAAATCACAGCTTCTCAACGACTTGAGGGCAGGATAGTGGCGTGCAAGATCTTGAATCTGTCAGAATATTATAGGTATAAGATGGACAGATCAGATTATGGGTAAATAAGTCACACATTAACAAAGGATCAGTAATTGCCTTGTCAGCCAAGGGCTCACGACTATACGGAGGATCTTGTTCAAAATACTCAAAAAGTAGATCTTGAGGATTCCCAGTTTCACTATCATCACTAGAAAATCCTTCTTGCACAGTACTGTGTTTATCATGCATAGATAGTGTGTTCATTTGCAGTGAGATACCACCTGTTAGATACTGACTACTTCTTTGAGTCATAAATTCAGTCCTTTTTCCATATTCATAATCACTACTTCCTTCACTGCATGAATCTCTGTAGTAATCACCATCACTATCTTCACCGGTGTACCTAATGACATAAGAAAATCATCTGATTGGTTACAAGCTAAAAAAACAATAGCACACACTTGTAAGTTATAATTACATAGAAGTAGGACAGTAAGTTAATAAATTACAAAAATAGCAAAGTAAATTTACATATTTAATATTACATATTACATTGACTACATACAAAAAGCAGTAGCCAGAGAGCGAGAGAGAGTATAAATAAAAAAAAATACTAAAAATATATCCAATATATTGAGATCAAAATGAAAAATTAATCCATCAAAAGACAAAACCAATTGATATTATACAAGAACCAAATTGAAAAAATAAATTTACATTTTTAAATTTTGAGGTGTGCTTGGTAAGGGTGAAAAATGGAGGGAATGAAGAGGAGGAAGTGAGATTTGATTAGATATCAGACAAAGCACACATCTAGATATATCACTCATCCGCACTCTTCTAGTTCTATTTATCCTGTTTTCACTTCTACCAAACTCAATAAAAAAAGAGATCCCTGATGCAATACAAGGAATCACATCAAATAACAATCAGATAAACACCATATCATAAATAAGAGGAGGACTCCCCATAGTCTCAAATATTATGTTTCCAATTACCCTACACCCCTCACAATATTTTATTCTCTCTTCCAGCTGACAGCCTGTTTTTTTCAACCAATCATGTTTAAACAATTAAAATACAAATCAAAACATGAGATGCCGCACAATTTCTGCATACCAATTACAAAAACAATCTTTTGTGACTTTCCAACCACTTAACATGTTAACTCATCAATTAATGATTAGTGCCACTGAATACTTTCACTTGAAGCTACCAAATCTAATTCAAAAGGCAACTTGCTAATGTTATAACTTATAACCCAACAAAAATGCTGCAAATAAATATGACTCCACTTACGAACAAAAACCTGCCTTTCATTAACAGCTTGGACATCAAATAATTCACTCAAAAGAAGCGAAACAAACACTAGAAGCACATAAAATGTAAGCAAAAGATGGTCTTCATTAGAAATAACTTTTGAAAATTTGCACATATAAATGTGCAGGATCAATGACTATTAAACAAATTGCTACATGCACAAAGCCCAGTACCTTGGCAATTTTGTCCAAATTCTAAAAGTAAAAGCATGATGCATTACTTCGTGAAAGTGTAACTTCAACAAAATCAGTGCTTTAAAGCACCATTTCATACACTTCCCCTCAAAAATGGTTTTAAGTAGAATTATATGTTTTTTCTATAAATAAATTCCTAAAACTGAATGATTTTATGCCTTCAATATCAAGTTTGATAACCATGTTCCATACACTAAACCCTCAAGGAAAATCTAGAGTAATGAAAAAACTGCTACTCATTACTCTTTACTAGAAGGGAAAAGAGGGAAGATCAAAATTGGTGCTTAAATTTGTTCGAAAATTCATTGGAAGTGAAAATTAGGAAACAGTTACAAAACAGAACAAATTGAAATGACTATAATTTATAAAAGGGCAATGCAACATTATCATTGCATCAAGGATCACCCTCAACAAAATCAAATGGTTATAAACTAATAGATTTAAACATTACCGTTACAAAATACCAAACAACAACTTCTATTAAAAGGAGTAGTGGCTATTGACATTCCTCTTGAGGGTAAAGAAATTTTGATTGAAAACAGAGTCACAACCAGCTAATTTTCTATTATATACAGATAACAATATCATCTTTCTGGTTTCCACCATTCTGAACACCTGCAGTTTCTATATCTATGAGAAGCATTTTACAGATAACAATATCATCTTTCTGGTTTCCACCTTTCTGGATTTTATGTGGTATTGTATTTCTAATTCATTTACTTCTCAACCTTTTCCTGTTGCCTTTCAATCAGAACCCAGAAAGCATATTCAATACCACATAAAATCCATTTAACCAATATACCCTATACACAGATGTGGAATAGAATCAATTGACTTTGGGGATTGAAATTTATACTTAAACCAAATCTTATCGCTTCATTTTACTCCCATTCAAAGGCTGAGATTCATTCATTATTTCTATGACTTCTATCACATTAAATCCTTTTTTCCCTTCCATATACTGATGCATCTCAACCCTAGACAGCGAACTGGATATTTATGCAAACTTGTCCTTTAATATCCTGCAATTTAGGTCTGCCATGTTCTTTTTTTTTCAATTAGTGTATTTCTTTCACTGTACAACTAAGACCAATAATCAAGCAGTTTCACTACTTTTTATATGGTTGATAATAAGAACTAGGAAATGGTTGCCGATTATTCTATATGCAATGCTTATTGCTTAATGTAATATCTACTTTCAACACTCATTATGATTTATTTTTAAGCTAGATACTGTGCCCTGTTTCAACTTCCATTCTATGTTTTTCTCAGGAAGAGCACAACTAGGGTCAATGTGGTGTTGAGGGGGCAAAATGATTTTGGTCCACTGATGCAACATGACCTAAAGCTGAACCAGAAAATAGGAAATATGAGTACAATTCAGTTCTACAACAATCCTCTGAAGGAAATTGTGGCTAATTCAAGTTAGTTAGGTTATAGATAACTTACAAACACACATCATGAAAGCAATGATCTTGAAGAAAAAATTCACCATCAAGAGTTAAGAAACATCGGTTAAGAAGGGAAAAAGGAAGTCATGTGACAGAATTAATGAGTCAATCTCAGAGGCCATTTACTTTCACGGTTTTCTATTTTCATTTTCAAAGAAAATATAAAATATAACTGAAAATATGTTTGGTTGAAAGTCAAGAAGCATTTCCTTTGAAAATGTTTAAAAAAATAAGATCAAATCTGAAAGAGAAAAAAAATGTTGTTTTCGGTGAAAACGTGGTGGCAAACTTGTAATAACATTGAAACGTATCTGGTGCCATCTCTAATTCTCTTTCCTTTTTTTTGAGCAAGTTGATAACGCATATATCTTGTGATGTGGGTGTTGATGACTACAGAATTTCTAACAGTGGGAAAGGTTGAGGGTGAAGCTGACAGCACCTATGGTCTAAGTGGCAAGGATCGGTTGAAGAGGCTTAACCGTGGGGAGAGATAAGCGTTATCGACAGTCATGAACAGGGAATCTTTTAGCTTCCCTTGTTGGCTAAGTTGATTTTGATTCAAAATCAAAAGAAAGTTATGAAAGCAACTGAATAAATGTTGCATCACCATTAATTTGCTTCCTGGATATGCACACTCTGCATTTACCCTCCATATGGAAGAGGCCATTTGACATCTTGGAGGCAAGATCAATCTTACTCTTGATTTAGTTCAGCCACGTGAACCATACAGTACTCAGGAAGCAACAAATTTTTTGACAGAATTATTATAGGAAGCTTCTGCAAATTTTTAGAGCCAAATCACGAACTTAAAAAGAAAATAGTAAAACTGAATACATTTTCAAATTTTCATTGTCTGAAAATAGAAAACAGAAAGTTAAAACCAAACAAATTTTCTAAATCTTAAAACTTTGAAAGTGAAAATAAGAAATGAAAATAGAAAACATTTTCTCAAACCAAACGTTCCCTTAGCCTCTGTATAAGAGTAAAAAGTTTAACACCTGGTATATCAATTGATTACACACTTTTTTTTTATCGGCAAATGTTAGCTGTTAGTTGTTAGCGAGACTAAAAGAAGAGCGGCATCCATGGACAATTCTACCATATTTCCAGTGATTAGTATTGTCTTAAAATTACCAAAATTCTTATTAAGCACATAAAATGGCAATACCTTGGCTTTGCAGTTGCCTTCTCAGCAGAGTGAGCATAGAGTTGAATAGCCGACAAATACGGAACATAATACTGAACAACAGAATCACTTTGATCAAGCACCAAAGGCACTCCAGCTCCGTACGCACTCCACTCCTTAAAAGACTCCCACAGATCACTCAGTGCAAAATAAGACTGATACTCCACATCGCAAAACTTCCATCCTCTCATCGTTGTCTACAATCACAACAACAACAACAATTCCGATAATATAACTAACAAAGTATAAAGCATTTGCAACAATAACTGTTTCAACATTTCAAAAGCAAAATCAAATTGCAAAGAAAAAATAAATTAAAAAATTGAATTCAGAATTCAAGATCAACCTTGGAGAAATACTGAGCCGAAACTGACGGTGTTGTGGACTCCAAGAACCTATCGATGTTACTGACAGACTCTACGGACGGAGAAAGAGTTGGTTTCAGAGATTGGTTGAGATTGCTATCGCTATTGCTGTTGTTATCCTCAGAGACATCGATTTTGCTCTTCGAAACTAAATCCGTGTTTTCAGGTTCATTGTTCTTGGCTCTGTGACTCTGTTTGCGCTGATTCTGGCTCTTCCGCGTCTTCACCGGAATGTAAAACCGATCATCGCCGCGAACGCCGCCGAATTGCAGTGCAGTTCCCAGCATTTTCCAATCGTTTTCAGAACTGCGTTCTACTCCTCCGTTCGGTCGCCGAGAAAACGGAGGAAATGAGAAAATTGGTAATCGCAGAGAGGATCAATAAAATAAGGAAGAAGAGAATCGGAATCGGTGATAGAAGACGAAGAAAAGAAAACGAGGTTGAAGGCAAAGGGAAGAAGACAAGGCAGAGGAAGAAGAAAAGCTTCAACACTCTTCTTTGCAACGAAACAGACAGAGAGTGCATAGAAGGTTTGGTGGAGATTCTGTCATTTTCCGTTTTCTTGGGGTGTTTAACTGATTCTGTGAAGTTTTGGGGTTGCTTATTGAATTTGTTGGACTTTCCTTCAAGAGAGTGAAAGAAAGAGTCTTCGTTATTATCACTTAAATTAAATGTCGATAAATAAATAAATAAATAATTACGCGAAATTTGGACACGGGGGAGATGTGGGCCCACTCGTGATATGGCCTTACATTGACTCGTGTTTTTTTGGCTGAACCTCAACGGATGGATAGATGAGAATGCCACTTCCTCCTAAACATTTCTCTTTTTCTCATTAGTTAAGTGTTAACTAGGCGTTAAATAGTTAAATTCATTCATAAATATATAAAGTATTGATAAATTAATTATCAAAAGAAAAATTTAAATTTAATCTTTAAACATATAAAAAGTATAACAAATTAATCCTATAGATAATTTAATAATAAATTAGTTCTTATAATTTATAACTTAATATTGAATTAGTTTTCAAAAAATATAAGGGAAATTGATCATTGAATATTATAAATTAGTGATAAAATAATCTCATAAATTTAACGGTTAGACTAATTTGTCATGTTTTTTTGCATATTTAGGATTAAATTTATATTTTTAATTTTTTAGAGATTAATTTATTATTACATTATATTTTTATAGATGAATTTAAATATATTTTTTTAATTAATATCATAATTAGTTCAAGAATTAAAAGTTAAAAGTTTATTAGAAGTGTTTGTTATATTCACATAATAATTATTTACTATTTATTTATCAAAATAATTATAAATATTAAATTAAAAATGGATTTTATTTTTCTTAATTAGTGTATTTAAAACATTTAACCAAATGATTAAACATAAGTGATTAATGTATTGAAGTTAAGATTAAATCATTTAGATAATATTTAAATTTTATCTTTATCTGAAATCATTTTCAAGGTCTTTTTTTTTAAGTATTAAAGATAAAACAAAGATTTTAAGACCCTTATATTCTAGCAAAAATGAAAAAGACACTTAGTAATATAAGATAAGAATGAAATAGATGACATAGTCGAGGAGCTTAATATTTTAGACTCATAAGTCATAATAGATAAATTTAAATGTGAGATACAATTAATATTTTTTTATCTTTGTACTTCGAGTTAAATTTTAGTTGCATCTTTTAATTTTTTTTTAATTCGTTTTAACCCTCTAAATTATTTTTTCGTTTTAGTATTTTTCTGTCTTCCAACTTAATGGGTACATCTTATAAGAAATCTACATGGCTATAGTATGCTTAATTTAATCACAGTTGGCAATAACACTCCCACACAAAGTGTTTTCGTTTTGGTTACCTTTAGCCGCCACTAATAAGATACCCATTGTTTGAAAAACTAATCCCACCAAACTATTATTTTAAATTTAAAAAAAAATATTTTTATTTTAAAAAAATCTTTAAAATCATTATTTAAGAATGTGGCATATGGTGAGTTGGTAGGTCGAAACATTGAATTGAATATTAACTAAGAATTGGTCTGTGTTGCAGCTGCTTCAGGGGAATGACCTTACTGTGTGTTTCATTCCATTCGTAATTTATTGTTTGTTTGCCCGGCACTGTGGACCATTGAGTTTAATATATATGGATCATTCAATCTGAAGCAAATGGTTCAAATTTTCTTTTATATTCGTCTGCAATTAAAACAACTCATTCAATATGAAACAATGAATTGAAGTGAAAACCCTCTTATGATACTGTTTTAAATTTAACATTTCTAGCTTATTAAAGTCCAGTCATAGCTTTCTCTACAGCATTATTATGCCATTGTCAAATGTCATTTTAAATCTTTAAAATATTTTAGTATATTATTATAAATGTATGGATTAATTAGTATGAGATTATTTTAATTAACTTATCTAATAATTTTAAATTTAATTTTTAAGTACGTAATTATGTTAAATAATTGAAAAAATATGCATGCTTAACAAAAATAGAATGAGATTCTTTTATAAAATGTAAGCTTTTGCGATGTTGGAGATATTTCTTCTTGTGATTTTATGAAGATGCCTTTTATTTTGGTCAAATTTTGAAAGTTTAATTCTCTTTTTCGCTAAGTAGTTCATTCATTTGGTGGCCTTAGAAAACATATTAATTAATTTTTGTTAAGATAATTTTGTGTAAATAGTCAAATTCGTCTATGAAAGTATACAATATTAAATTACTCTTTAAAAGATGAAAAATATAAATTTAATTTCTAAATTTACAAAAAATACGATAAATTAATTTTATTAAATTTATAAAACTATTTCATCATTAAGTTATAATATTTAAGAATTAATATAATATTAAATTATATTTTTTAATAATCAATTTGACATTAAATTATAAAGTTTAGAGATTAATTTATCCTTAAGTTGTCTTGAGAATTAATTTGACACAATTTTTATATATTCAAAATCTAAAATTGATTTTCTTTTTTATCTTTCAAGACTAAGTTGATAGGCATCATATTATGATGGATGAATTTGATTATTTATCATCTAATAATAATAATCATATTTTATTTGAAAAAATGTTGAATATGACAGTAACATGAATCAAAATTACTTTTTGCTGCATTATTTCTGCTCCTTTTCTTTGGATTAGAAAAAGGAAACCATCATCTACTGCTACTTTTTTATTTATTTAAGTTATGCTATGACTGCTTTACAACAAACGATTTGCTTCCCGACAGAAACAGAGGAAATGGTTGTGTTGATGAAGGAAAGTAACAACAACGACGGCAAACAGTAATACCTATATACCAACCACCAAATTTTACTGTTCAACTATACATTTTATAGCTACATGCACCTTAATTTATTACTCGCGTTTTAACTTTTAATTGAATTAACTATGTTTTCTTCTTTCACTGTCCTTTCTTTTTGAAAAGCAGATAAATAAATAATATTTTAATGATAAACTAACTTGGAAAAAATATTTCCTTTGGACTCATTTATATAAGAAAAACAACTAATTTTATTTTAATTAAAAAAAATTAGTTAACATCATTTAATTTTACTAATATTAAGTAAAAAATAAAATTATTTTTAAGATCTCTTTCATTAAAATTTAATAACATGAATAAAAAAGTCATTGAAAATATAATTAAAATTAAATCAATGATATTTTGGTTATTTTTCAATCAAACTGGTCTGTCTGATTTAATTTTAATAATTATAACTTATTTATATTAAGTTATTTAAAAATATCTTAACAAATTTGATCAACTTCAACTTCGTTAAATTTAATAAACTAGAATTTCATTTGATGTTGAATCTAACTTAATTTGTCCTTTGGCAACTCCTAATTGTTTTCTCATAAAAGATATCTTTCTTTTTCTCTTATTGTACTGCCATAAAAGATATCTTAAAACTGGATAGCAGAAGTTGTTTTAGGTTTCTAAATTATCATCAACGACTAATTTGGACATTTAGATACTTATCAGAAAACAATTGTGTATTTGTGTTATTTGACTACAACCCCACCAAACATATTGTATGATATTAATGGTTGGATTTTGATGAATAAAAATGCACCCATGCCATGTCTCCATCAGGATTGATGCCATATAATGGGTGGCAAAGAAGTAGATGTATAATGGCCCACCCTGGCTTGAATTGAGGTCGAGCCTTTGCATCCGTCTATGTTTCATCACAAAAGCTGAAGAAGATAGGACAATGATGTGATAGGGTACAAGGTGGAAAAACAGGGATAGGAGATAGATTACCTATTGACATACACATATTATCATTTTAAATATTCAATAAAAGGGCCCCTTAGGGCTTTTGGGGTTAGTGTGGTGTGTCCATGTCAAGGTAAAGCTATAATGACAACATTTACAATTTTATTTTACCTATGGGCTCCTCCATGTAGCATATTCTGAATTCATCTTGAGGATATTCCACAGCAAGGGAGCTGGTCAGTGTTTGAAAATTTCAACCTCAAAGAAATATGGGTGACTTTAGGATTATAACTACAAAAAATGTTCATTATATTAAAAATAAAAGTATAATAAAGAAAAAATCTTTTATATTCAGTTGTCTAAAATCACGCTGATGTTCATAAAACTCATAAAAAAAATATATATTGCAAAGTAAATGAGGGATATTAATTCAACTATTAGAAATGAATTGATGTAAAAAAGTCAGATTTAATTTTTCTAGTATTTTTTCATTATCAAAAATATTATTAAAAGCTTGAATAAATGCAGTTTTTTCTTACTAATTTTTAAGAACTTTTTAAGAAAAAAATTCCAAGAACGACAAGGGAACCTTGACTTGGGAATTTTTGAGTCTTGTCTTCATACGAGCGTGTAGCTGGCGTGGATCGTTTGGAAATTGACTTGAGAGTTAAGACTTACGACACGAAGAACATAGATACTGATAGAAGAATCAATTGATTGCACACAAACTATTAATATACTGAAATTAAAGTTAAATTATTTGAGTACAAGTTTAATTTTTGACGAAAATAACTTAATCATATTTTACTTACCTCCTTGCTAGACTTTGAATAAATTAGGATCTTTGTTTCCTTTTTCCTAATACAAGAGATGAATTGCTAATAACATAAGAATTTATTTATAAATTACAAAAATTGTAAATTTCAATTCTTATTTATTCAAGTTAACTTATGCGTTGGAGATTATTGTTTTTTTCCACTGGAGCAGTACTTTTTAAATTAATTTAAGTTAAGTTAGGTGCATTCATTCATTTTTTAATCCTAAGTCTACATGATTGAGTGTCACATGAAGTTAGTGATGAATGTACCTTAAAACATACCTTCACATGAAGGAAAACACAAAATATTATATAATAATGATGAAAATGCACTATTATATGATAAATATATGGTGAAGATATTTTAAAATTAGAGTTTAAAGAATAATAAAAATAAGATGAAAATAAAATTTTAAATAGGATTTAAAGAATACTAATGATAAGATGAAAACATGACTAACAAATATAGGTATAAGATAAATATTTATCATTTTTTTTTCGTCAATCATGTTAATTCTTAAGTGATATTTTATTGAAAAAAAAATATATATCTCTGAAACTATGAACCATAGTTTTAGAGATGCATTTTCATAATAGGTATATGTAATTGCATAAATGTATTTTTAGAAAGCAAATGGGACGTGCTTCTTTAAGAAAAATGATATAATGGGCAAGTGAGGGATAGAAAGGGGATACAGGGGTGTACAAAATTGTTGGTGTAAATATCAAGTACCAAACACTATTATTACTTCCCAGAGTCCAATGTATTTTCATTTGTCAGTTTCAACCTTCAAGCCTGTTGTTGTTTGGGACGAATCTATATTTTTTTTTTAAAAAAACTCACTTTAGCAATCATTTGTTCGACATTTATTATCCAAAACAATTTTCAATGAGACAAAGGAGGGCATTACTATTCACACCTCCAAATGATGAAAATACTACTAAGACACTCCCATATCATACTGAAAACAAATTTCCCTGTATCTACCAAGAGTCAGTGAAAACTTGTTTTCATTGACTACATTGACTAAAAATTAAAATTAAAATTATTGAAAATGTTAGAAATGATTCCTAAAAGAAAAGAACTTACAGTTCGAAAAATGAAAAAAAATGTTATATTGCAGAAACAAAAATCATATTTAAAATAAATTAAATTCATTGAGTAAAGTCATCTTTGGACATAAAGATACATAAATAAATAAATAAAACTAAGGAGAAAAGTCACGTGAAGAGAATTTTCTACAGGTGGTAAGTGCTTCCAATTTGTAACCTTTACTCTAAAGTGTATCCTTGATTTGTAATCTGGTAATCGGCATGTTGAGTTTGATTCGTCCTTAATTAGTTAACCTTTTAACTGTCCATTTGCTTAGTTAGGAATTTGAAATGGCTAATACATTTGACTTTGTCAAACCAATACATGCATCCACGAATCATATATCATCTATATATTACATTGGTCAGATCGCTCTTGTCAACCGATATCATCATCTGATTCTGATATAATAATAAAATGTCAAACTTCAGAAAATAATACTTAAAAACTTTGGTATTCAATACCTCACAAAGCCGGGTTGCAGTTTCCTTAATTTGAAAAGTTTGATGACAAGTCAACATGTGATAAAAGTATTTATTTAGATCAACATTGATGGAGCTCAAATTATAAGTATGTATGTAAGACAGAAATATAGAACTGTAATTGTATTAATTTGGAAATGGAGCAATTACAATTGATGAAATAATATGAAAACTAACAGTAAGAAAATGACAAGATTGATAGCAAGCTAAACAATCCTCCAAAGCACTCAGGCTTCCACCATTCACGTATGGAATGATTCTGCTAACAGAAAACTTCGTACCCAGCTCTCTCTCCTCTAACTAACTTATATGGACCTCATAACACACCTCATGCATCCCATGCATCCTTCTCTTATTCCTGCCACATCATCACTTAGTAACTCTTTTCCCACGTTTCCTTTCATACACTCTCCACACTTTGGGCTTGGGGCTGTCAAGGCCCAATTCCTCATTCACGTTCCTATCATTACCACCCTCTTCAGAAAGAGCCTTGTCCTCAAGGCTAAAATTTGGGAACTGTCCTCTGATCACAACATTGTCTTCCCAAGTTACATCATCAATTGATTTCTTGTTCCACTGAATCAAACTTTGAGGAATGGAAACCCCTCCCTGCACAGTAACTCTTGAGCCAAGCACCTTGACTGGGTAAATCTCGTCATCCCCAATGACCTCTAACTCCTTGGGTAACTCGCCCTGTACTTGATAATCTCCAATAGCCTTCTTTAACAGTGACACATGAAAAACGGGGTGGATTCTAGACTGTTCAGGCAACTGCACCTTATAGGCTACTTCCCCCACCTTAGCAATAATTTGAAATGGCCCATAGAAACGAGCTGCAAGTTTCTGGTTTATCCTTCTGACAACAGATTGTTGTCTATGAGGCCTTAGTTTCAAGAATACCCAATCTCCCACCTCAAACTGCACATTTTTCCTCTTCAAATCAGCATAGTATTTCATTTGTTGTTGAGCTTTCAACAACTGCAGTTTCAGTTGGTTCAGTGCCTCATCTCTATCCTGCAACTCCAAGGCTACAGCAGCCACCTTAGTCTCATTACTCAAAAATCTCATCAGATTAGGTGGTTGCCTACCATATACAACTTCAAATGGAGATTTGCCTAGAGATATATGATACGTTGTATTGTACCAATACTCAGCCCATGGTACCCAATATGACCAAGTCTTAGGTTGATCAGCAGCAAAACACCTCAGATAGCTCTCAAGGCACCTATTGATCACTTCAGATTGTCCATCTGTCTCAGGATGATAAGCTGAGCTCATCTTGAGTGTAGTACCCTGCAACTTGAATAACTCTCTCCAGAAATGACTCACAAATAATGGATCTCTATCACTGACAATTGAGTTGGGAACCCCATGCAATCGAACCACCTCTTTAACAAACAATTCAGCCACAGTCTTTGCATTGTACGGATGTTTCATCAAAATGAAGTGGCTATACTTGGAAAGTCTGTCTACTACAACCAAAACTGCCTCAAAACCCTTAGACTTTGGTAACCCAGTTATAAAATCCATAGAAATGTCCTCCCAAATAGCATTTGGTAAAGGTAAAGGTTGAAGCAGGCCACCAGGGGACGTAGCAGCATATTTTTGCCTCTGGCACACATCACAAGCCCTCACATAATCTCTTATTGTTTTTTGCATCCCCACCCAATACAAATTTTCTGCTATGCGCCTATATGTTCTTAAGTAACCTGAGTGCCCCCCCATAGGAGTCTCATGAAATTCCTTCAACAGAGCAGGAATTGAGGGAGAATTCTTTCCTAACACCAAACGCCCTTGATACAATAATACCCCTTGCTGCACTGAGAACCCAGGTTTAGCACTAGGATTTAGCTCCACTTCTGCAATAATTTTCTGCACAGATGCGTCTTGCTTCACCTCTTGCAGTAACTGTTTGCTATCCACCCAAGTAGGACCAGATTTTAGTGCAGTTAGGTCCCCTTCATCATAACAACGTGATAGTGCATCAGCTGCCTTGTTTTCTGGCCCTGGTTTATACTTCACTTCAAATTGGTAACCCAATAACTTGGCCAGCCAACATTGTTGATCTGGAGAGGAGATCCTCTGCTGCAGGAAGTGTTTTAAGCTTTTGTGATCTGTATATACCACAAATTCCTTTCCTAACAAGTAGTGCCTCCAATGTTGAATGGAAAGGACCAATGCCATAAGTTCCTTCTCATAGACAGATTTTGCTAAATTATTGTCAGATAAGGCTTTGCTAAAATAAGCAATGGGTTGCTTATTCTGCATTAAGACTGCTCCTATTCCCCTCCCAGCCGCATCACATTCTACTTCAAAAGGGATGGAAAAGTTTGGTAAAACCAACACTGGGGATGTGGTCATGATCTTTTTCAGCTGATTAAAAGCTTCTCTGGCAGTTTCTCCCCACAGAAAATTATCCTTCTTTGTGAGATCAGTCAAAGGTCTCGCAATTTTCCCATAATCTTTGACAAATTTCCTATAGTACCCAGTGAGACCTAGGAAACCCCTGACCCCTTTGACATTCTTAGGTTCAGGCCACTCTAAGATGCATTTTATCTTTTCAGGGTCCACAGAAACTCCCTCTCCAGAGATGATGTGCCCAAGGTAATCCACTTGCAAACGACCAAATTTACATTTGCTTCTGTTGGCTACAAAGCAATGCTTCATCAACACAGTTAGCACTTGTTTGAGGTGAGTAAGGTGCTCCTGCTCACTGTTGCTATACACCAGAATGTCATCAAAGAAGACCAATACGAATTTTCTGAGAAAATGTCGGAATATATGATTCATGGTAGACTGAAAAGTTGCAGGCGCGTTCATTAGTCCAAAAGGCATCACAAGGTACTCATAGTGGCCATTGTGAGTCCTAAAAGCAGTTTTATGCACATCATCCTCATGCATCCGTATTTGATGGTAACCTGACTTGAGGTCTATTTTTGAGAAAACAGTTGCTCCATATAGCTCATCCAACAGTTCATCCACAATGGGAATAGGGTACTTGTCAGGAACAGTTGCCTTATTCAATGCTCTATAATCTACACACATCCTCCAAGAGTGGTCCTTCTTTTTGACCAAGATGACTGGACTTGAGAAAGCACTCATGCTTGGTCTAATAACTCCAGCTTGCAACAATTCTGCCACCTGCTTCTCAATCTCTTCCTTCTGGTGGTGTGGATATTTATACGGTCTGACATTGACTGGACCATGGTTGGGTAGTAGATTAATCTGGTGTACCTGCTCTCTTTCAGGTGGTAATGTTATTTGTTCCTGGAAGATTTGTGGAAATGAGCCCAGGACCTCTGCAATTCCTTTGTTAATTTGCGCTTTTCCCCCTTCAATCTTCACATTAGGGGACCACCACCACTCATTACTAAACTCCCTTTTTCTGTCTTCCAAAAAAGAGTTCAGAAAACCCTGTTGCAGCTGTCTCCCACTTTGGCCCTGCAAGGTTACCATTTCACCATTATGCCAGAATTGCATAGATAAATCCTTCCAATCCATCACCACTTTCCCCAACGTGCTCAACCATGACACCCCCAAAACCACATCCAATCCTCCTAACTCCAAGACCAACGCATCAATCACAAAATTCTGGGTTCCAAGTGCGATTCTGACTCCCCTACAAACACCTTCAGACATCACTCTATGACCGTCTCCCAGTTTGATACTTCTCACAGTTGCGGGCGTGACTGTTAGTCTTAAGGCCGTAGTCAGCTTCGGAGAAATGAAACTGTGGCTAGCTCCACTGTCAATCAGCACCTCTACAGTTACATTAGCAAGCTTCCCTTCAATCTTCATTGTTTGATACTCCCCCATCTTCCCCAATATTCCTATCAAATTGCACTCTGCCTCCTGGTCTTCTTCTTCCTCTGACCCCTCAGCCTCCATAGCCACGATTTCTCCATCATCGTTCATTGTCTCACCTTCACCCAGAATTAACAAACGCAAGGCTCGTTCAGGGCACTTGTGCAGAGTTGGATGGTACTTACCTCCACACTTGAAACATAGACCTTTAGCCCTTCTTTCCTCCATTTCTTCGTTCCTAACTCCTTTCCACTTCTCGGATCCTCCAGATCGGCGGTCGTATTCACCCTTCTTACCTGTCGAACTCAAAGACGAGGTCGATTTGGAATTAGAACCAACAGAACCCGTTTTTCTACTCGGGTTGGCCCAACCCGAATTCGTAGATCTGGACATTTCCTTCTGGGCCGGGTTAAACCCGCTTCGGAACTTAGATCCAAGCCCACTGGGTTCACTGCGCCCCAGTAATTTCTTGCCATAGGCCCGATCCCCATCATCATCTTCTTCCTTCAGCTCTTCCTCCACATCTTTCGCCATCCTCATCATCTGCATCCGATTCTGTGGATTAAGAGTTCTCACCCTGCGTCGGATTGGTTGCTTCAATCCACTCATAAAGTATCCCAAATACTGCTCCTCAGGCAATCGTCCCACCTGAGATGAGAGAAGCTCAAAAGCTTCCACGAACTCCTCCACGCTTCCAGTTTGTTTCAATGTTGATAACTCTTCAAACGGATTCTCCAAACGTCGGCCACCGTAACGAGCAATCAACGCCTTCTTCAATTTTTCCCACGTCAACTGATCCTCCGTCTCCATCAACAAATTGAACCAGTGAATGGTTGCCCCCTCCATGCTCAGGCGAGCTAACTTCACTCGCATCTCCTCTGAAGTGTTTTGAACATCAAAGTAGATCTCAGCTCGCGTAATCCACGCAACTGGATCATCTCCCTCAAAAACCGGAAGTTTCACCTTCTTCCCCGAGAATCGAGACTCATAGTAATCATCCATCGATTTCTCGCTTTCATTAGAGTTCTCGTTCACCTTCTGACCAATCTGCTTGCTGAGTTCACTCAGTACCAAGCTCTGTTGTTGCATTTGTTGAGCTATCGACGTACTCTGTTCTTGCATCTGTAACGCCAATGCTTGCAAGGTGGATTTCACTTCACCCAGCTGTTCCTCCAACAAATCAAGACGATCACCCATCTTCGGTTTTCGTGACGGCGCCAGCGGTGTAACGATCCGGCAGGTCGGACCAATTGATGGAGCTCAAATTATAAGTATGTATGTAAGACAGAAATATAGAACTGTAATTGTATTAATTTGGAAATGGAGCAATTACAATTGATGAAATAATATGAAAACTAACAGTAAGAAAATGACAAGATTGATAACAAGCTAAACAATCCTCCAAAGCACTCAGGCTCCCACCATTCACGTATGGAATGATTCTGCTAACAGAAAACTCTGTACCCAGCTCTCTCTCCTCTAACTAACTTATATGGACCTCATAACACACCTCATGCATCCCATGCATCCTTCTCTTATTCCTGCCACATCATCACTTAGTAACTCTTTTCCCACGTTTCCTTTCATACACTCTCCACACTTTGGGCTTGGGGCTGTCAAGGCCCAATTCCTCATTCACGTTCCTATCAAACATCATCATTACTTCATTAGAAACATAAGTGTAATTCAATCCTCTAATCTTCAAAGAAGTGTGTAGTGAAAGTTCAGATACAGCTTTGAAATATTTGCATATCTATTGAAATGTGTGAATTTCGGTGTGTACATACACAACAAAACAAAACAAAACAGAAATATATAATCAAACTTCTAATTAATTAAGCTTTCGAAGTGACCAGGGTTGAAGGTTCATAACGAAGACCAGGATTGGAACAAGAAACGGAGCTTGTCAAATTCAGCTAGCCGCTATTGAAAAAAATGAAAAAGTCAAACGATAAAGTGAACATTAAAAAAGAACCACGTCATGTACAACAATCACTCATATTGTATACCTACCCTTGTTTCATTTGAATCATTTCTCATCTTCTTGTGCTTCTTCTATGGCTAACTTGCTTATGGATAATGATAATAATGTTCATATGAGGTTCTTATTCCTTATATCAATATTCTTCTTCTTAACAGCATCCATTAGTGCTGAAGATAACACCACCAAGCATATAGAGTGTAGCAAGCCATACAACTGCGGACAAATTTCCATATTCTACTCTTTCTGGGGAGGGAACAGACCCAGTTAATGTGCCAGCAACAAGCAATATAAGCTCAACTGCGAAGGTAATCAAAACACCACCATTCAACTTGGCTCACAAAGAGAAACTTAACCAGTATATAGTACTAATTTTATGGATCAAATTGATGTTTTCCTGGTCTCAAGAACCAAATTGATATTTTATTGAACAAGAGTTAATATTTGTGTGCTTGAACCCATTAGGGTCAGCCTACTCATGAAAAATTTATTAAATTTATTAGGTGGTTCGAGGAATTAGACTAATCTTTATATAACATGTAATCAAGTATTATTAATTACTTCTATAACTTGAATACATATCACAAGAATGAACATTGCTATAGAGACTGCTAGTGCACATGTGTATCTCCAGGCCCTTGAAATCATCCACAGAGACGTGAAAACGAATAACATTCTCCTCGACAATCACTTTAGTGTGAAAGTAGCGGATTTTGGCCTCTCGCCTCTTTTCCCAACGCACGCCACACACGTTTCCACTGTGCCACAAGGGACTCCAGGTTATGTGGATCCTGAAAGTACAATGAGTATTACCAACTCACTGATAAGAGTGATGTGTGTAGCTTTGGAGTTGTGCTGATTGAGCTTATATCATCAATGCCTGCGGTCGATATCTCGAGACGTAGGCATGAGATAAACTTGTCCAACATGGCCATTAAGAAGATACAAAGTGGGGCATTGCATGAGATTGTGGACACTACTCTAGGGTTTGAGACGGATTTCAAGGTGAGGAAAATGATCAGCGATGTGGCTGAGTTGGCGTTTCAGTGCTTGCAGAGTTCTAAAGATGTGAGGCCCTCTATGGCAGAAGTGTTGGATATGTTAGAGGATATTAGAAGTGATGGGAGTTATAAGAGCAAGCATGAGGTGCAGGAGGATATATCAGAAGATGATGATGCTTTGCTCAAGAATGTGCCTCCTCCACCTTCACCTCATTCACATTTGGTGACTATTTCTAATTCCACACCACCAAATGGTAGCCAATGATTTAGTGTGTTTGAAAAACAGTTAAATCTAACGTCAACGGACTTTCAGATGAACTTATGAAAAGTACAATATAATTGCTTTGACATTTTTGCTCTAGAAAGTATGATTTTCCCGTTCAACATGGGTCCAACGCATCTCCAAACATACCCTTAAATTACTGGGTGTACATAGAATGATAGAGCTGACTTGGTTATGACATCTAAATTGTTTTTTTTTTTACTGTGAATCCTTTTATGTAAGTCCATAACATTAGTAACAACACGGACACATTAATTTATGGTTAAGAAAGCCATTTGGTTAGCGATGACGACGTGTTTTGACATCACAATGGATAAAAAAGGATATATATATATATATATATATGTACGATGTATATTCTTCTTTGTTTTAGGAAGTTTTTGGAAAAAATCTCATCAAGATTATGTCTAGCTTCATTTATGGCTATCATGTATTGATATATAGAGATTCAAAACCTTTGAATTGATGTATTTTGATCCTGCCAAAGTTGATTCAATACATGATGTTTTAGGAAGTTGATTCAATACAGAATAGATCAATAGAGCTTAAGAGAGTTGAATCAACTGGCAGGATCAAAATAATGAGAATTAGACTCAAAACCTTTGAATTGATGTATTTTGATCCTGCCAGTTGATTCAACTCTCGTAAGCTCTATTGATCTATTCTGTATTGAACTAACAAGAACAGATCCAAAGTTGCAGTTTAATAATTAACTGATCCAGTCTAATTCCGGCAACGCGTACAAACTTTAATGGAATGTAGGAACGATAAAGGTATGCAAATCACTACTCTGATTATAACAAACAGCACCTGTCAGGTTTAGCGTGAAAGCTTACATCTTTTTTTTTTTTTACAGATGAAAGCTTATATCGAATGATAAGAATTTAAAAACTATATTTTCCTGAGTTCTATCTCTCCTGTCTTTGTTTGATGATGGAAAACTTGCATTGCTCAACTCTTAATAAAGTTGATTTATCTCTTTTTCTTAATTTGTTTTCTTCTATTTATCCTTGCTCTGGCATCATATTCTGTCCACTTTACCAAATCTTCAAAAAGAGATTCTTAGATACTTAAAATATGATACATTTTAAAATGAGGTAAATTTTATTGTCAAATATGATAAAATAACTTGAAGAAACAGATTCAGTTTGTGGATTAGATACTATATATATTTTGATTGAATTATTGTGCTACTTTTGTAATAATGATCACAATACATACCACTTCATAGTGGAGGTTTTGGAGGTTCTGTATTCGAGTCAAACCAAAGCCTGCTCTGCCAGACTTTCCGGGATATATTCTTGATCAAAAGATTCCTAAATACATATAAATTAAAATATTAAGAAACAGGAAAGAGGAATCAATTTATCCTAAACTGAGTTACATTTATTCTTACATCATTTAATAATTTTATATTAAATAATTTTATAATTTCATCTAAAATCAAGCCTTAACTTCCTATATAATATGACTCACAAAATTCTAGATTAATCCAAATTTATTTAATACTGCATTTAAGTTATATACGAATTAATGAAATATACAGATTGTTTTTTATTTTCCGTGAAAAAAAACCTTCTTATTTTTATTTATTTTTGCCAAGATTTAACAGAAATAATTTAAATAAAATTAAATGGCCAATTTAGTCTATTAAATTGTTTTTCGCGCTGTCATCGTAGTCCTTATATTTAATGAATTCGGAAAAGTCGTCGAATATATAATCCAAGTCTCTAAATTTAATTATTTATTATTATTTTGTCCCATAACATATATTTTAATACTATCACTTAAGTCATAATGCATGTAATTTTGAACTAAAATGAGTAACAAATTATAATTTTGAAAAACTTTCTTAAATTTTAGAGATTAAATTAGTTATTTACTCTTTAAATAATATAATTATTATTTAATATTTAGATAAATAAAAAATATTTTATATAAAATTATAATAATTTAAAAATAATATAAATTGATATTTCCTATAAAAAATAGAGCAGCCAAACCAATTCTTAGTGTTTTTTTTTCTTGTTTATACAAAAACAACAATAAAAAAGAAAAATTGAAGACTTTATGAAAATTATTATCCAAACCCCCCACCCCCCAATACTGTGTTGCGGCTCTGTGCTGACCTTAGTGGGTTAAACGAATTCTGGGCAAAATCCTTTATGAATATCACCCATTGCAATTGGGTTGATCGTGGAGTCATTTTCATGGGTAAAAAAAACGCATTCAAAAATAGCGAGTGTCAAATGATTTTGACATGTTTCGTTTAGTCGTCTCTGTCTTGTCATCCACTTGATGATGCAACAGTCTCCAGCACTAACAAAACTTGTCTTCTTCAACTTATTTTCTTCATCAACGTTATTCCATAATAATTTCTATGCTCTTATTCTCTGTTCCTTCTACTTATATAAAGTGAGTAAATTGGATTATACGAGTGAGTAAAATCACCCCGTTCTAATTTTTAAAACTGATTTATTTTAGTATTTTTATTTTTTAACTATTGTTTTATAGTAATTAAAACTGAATATTGTCTATAAAATTAAAAATTAACATTTTTTTAAAATTTATTAATCTCAAGAGTAAAAATGCATGAGAATAATGATTTAATTTATTCGACATAAATTACTTTCTCCTTGCCTAACTTTTTTTTTTTTTTGCAAGATTATGAAAGCGAATATGGAATTCTCTTCTATGCGATAAGAGAATAGAATATAACATGACCCCCAATAATTAAGTTCATTTTTGGTTGAATAAAAGGACAATCTACGCTGAGTGGAAGGAGATTTGTGAAGAAAGAGACCCACTAAACTTCCATACCAATAAAATCAATCTATTGAAACCATTTTATATGCATGATAATAATATTATTACTATTGTAATTGTCATAATCAATCAAACCCCCCAAGTGGATTACATAATGGTGGAGAATGAAAGCTAAAAGCAATCTAGAGCATTAATTTCCATCCACTAACATGCTATCAGAAGCAGCCAAGAAGACCATCAATCATATTTAATTTAAAAAGCTAAAATATCATCTCAGAATGAAATTAAAATTGATGAAAAAGTAGTTATAGAGAACAAGCAACGTGACTGATTTCAGAATCTTCAAAGAAATTATTATTACGTAGTAACAAATACTAATTGGCATGGCATGTTCATCTTATTACGTGCCAAAATGTGTCTCTTCGCTCTAAAACCCAAAAGAGATCTTAACCCTATAGTGTTTGGAAGATGTTGCTTATTATTTGGGTGTGGATCATATATATCCACATTCATAAAATAACTGCACATGATGTTGTCCCTTTAAATAATGTATATAACATTTTAGGTGAAAAAGCTGTTAAACAATGATTTCAATGGTTAGATTATAAATTGCATGAATTCATCAATTTATAAAAACCGTGATCATGATGAATCTGTCGGCTATTACAGGACTATCAAACGCGGTGACATTGCTACAGAGACATATGAAATTACATCACGTGACATTCACGTGGAGGCGGTAGCATGTCCTTAATGTATATCTTACCGTTTTTGAAAACCATATTCTGATGTAGAAGTTTATGCAAAGAATATCTATCTCTGCAGTATGCTATACACTTGATGAGATGGATGAGAATCACTTATCACTTAGGCGTGTGATTTGACTCCAAGCTAAAGTAGAGCATAAAGGAGAGAATTGGAGATAAAGATTGATTTGTTATGATAATCGATTAATCATCGTATTTTATAATCACCTCAATTATTTAATTGAAAAAATAAAGATTGTATCTAATCTTTTTTTTTATTTTAAAAGTAGATTGTATCTAATCTAAACCTAAATAAATATACATTTAGACGACGTTTAGTAAATGTGTTTGAATAAAAATAATTCATAACATATTAGTTCTATTCCATGACATTTTAAAAAATTAAATAAAATGACACTTGTGGTTACAGAATAACATTTTAGTTTCAGTAAGCAACTGAATTAAAAAAGATAAAATAAAATTACAGAATTGTTCTATTTTACTCTGTCCTAATAACAAAAGTTATATTTTTTTTATCAACACAAAAGTTATCTTAATCATTATAAATATCATTGTTTGATTTTAATTGTATTATATTTTGAGTTTAGTTTTCTTTAATTTTTATTGGAATGGTTTGTTAATTAATATATAGTTCAGATATTATATCAAATCTCTTAAGCTATGATGTGATATATAAACATATTCTTAAGTTAAATTTATTATATGAAGTTCATTGAATGTAGTTTTTTTTTATATCATGAAGTTCATGTAAAAAAAAAACCTGATGAACTTCATGATTTTTGATCTAAAACATATGAATTTCATGATTGATACTAGGATTCATTTTCTTTTTTTCTCTTGTTCTCCAGTCCTGTTCTCTCTCTCTCTCCCGTCAACAAATGTAACAAATCAAACCCTGCTCGTGTTTCTTTGTACGTTACCGACCGTATCACCAATCTTTGAAACAGATTCAACCCTCAAGAGTGACAGTGACACTAAAACCTTTAATTAACCCAGTCATCAAGAGGGGTTTTAGTTATTTATCTTAATTCGAAGTATTTTCCCATCTGAGAGCCAAGGAGTAATTCCCATATATATATATATATATATGTACACCATATTGGTGGGCCGGGGAATTCAATATATGTAAAGATTTGATGAGTCATTCTTGATTCTTCTTCTACGTGGTTGATTATGTTCCGTATGGATGTTCCCGTGCTTTGCGCTGCATAAATATAAACCCGAAAAGAAAAAAATTAATAGACACTCAAATACTATTACATAACTACAGAGATAGAGAGATAGAGATAAAAAAGAGAAAAAATTATAGATATCATAAGTATTATGGTATAATAGAAAGAGAGAAATAAAAAAAATGTCTAATTGTATAACAGGTGTTGGGATTTTTTTTATAAAGGCTAATATTATTCGATAATTTATTAATATTTTTAGTAAAAAAACTGAATTTACAATTCTTTTTCTTCTTTTTTTTCTCTAGTTAACCTTATAACTACGGACTCTACCCTAAATGGTATACAAAAGCAAATGTTCCAAAATGGGCCTTTAAATATGAAAGTCTATAGTCTATACCTCAATCAAGTAGTAGACTACAGTGATGGCTTCCAACAAGGTAAGCAAGACAAGACTTTGTGCGTCCTGTCCAACGTTACAGTGTATTCATTATTCGAAGAATGAAAATTGAGGTACTCAAATCTTTTCAGTTTTGGCAACAGACAGCCAGTCGGCAAGACAAAAAACATAGCTGGCTGACAAATAATCTATATACTATAGATCTTGAAATAATTATAATTATTATCTTTAATATTACTTCATCAAAATTAATTAAGAAAAGAGATCGGTATATACTTCACATATCGCTGCATATATAGTGATTTATGTATAATGAGATGACTAGATGGAAAGACTCTCCCCCCACTCAGCGAATACTTTTTCTAAAGGCACAATAATAAATATAGAGAGCTTACAATTTCATTCTCATGAGTGATAATTTTTCTTAAATTAGTCTTTGAAAATTGGTGTTTCGGAGTTGGCCTTAAGAAGGTCTATAGCTAATCTGGATGAAATTGGTTTAACAAGTAGATTTTAGTATCTCTTGAATTAAGATCAATCTCGTATTTGATTAAGGTACATCATACTATCCCTAAGATTGTTAATTAAAGTAGCACCAACATATCATTTTATTTCAAAAAACTTACCAAAATATGAGCAACATATAATAAAGTCTCATTATCCACATATTACTTACAGCAAAAGACTTTGGGTACTTTTTAACTATCAATCCTACCAAATCACAATCATTTAAGAGTGAGTTTGGTGTTCTGGATATAATGTAATATAATAAAATATAAAAATGAAATAACAACCTAATGAGATAATAACAATAATGTATTGACCATAATCATGATAAACAATAATAATAATAACGATGAAGATAATTAATAATACAATAAGGTGATAATTGTGATATGGTAATGATTGATGACAATAAAATTAAGGGTGGTGAGAGAGAACCATTATTTTATTAATTACTTTTTACCTCAACTTTTCTTTCATATAAAAAATACATTGCATTGATAAGATAATTAAGATAGACATATATTAGCAAATCATGTTTTATTGGTGCATCAAACATATGTATGATTACAATAAAATTATATTATATTCTGTCCACCATTAAAGACTCTCAAATTTTAACTTATCTTTGGAAAACTATTTGGTTTAAGTAGCATTTTTTCCAAATCCAATCCTCCTTAAGTTCATATCCATAAATAGCAATGATACTCTCCCTAAGGTAACCATTCTTAATTTTAACCACCCAAATTACCATTTGAAGCATTTATTAACTTAAGAATTTGAGTCTAGGTTGAATATAGTTGTCGAAGTGAAGGTTGAATATAAGTGTCAAAAGTAAGTCAACTTAATTTTTTAAACTGACTCATCACAAGTTGAGAAAAAAGTGAGTACTCAACTCAATCTAATTTACTTTTTTGATGAAAAAAAAAACAACGACTTGTTCTCAACCTACGGTAGGTTGGTCGATTAAACAAATTAAAAAAAAACATTTTAAATCTAGAAAATGCAAATACAATTTTGGAAATTTTTTAAAAATGAAAAGAAAGGAAGAAAAAACAAACTATTATTAGCTAAGCCAAAAATTATAATAGTTTATCATCACCAATCTTAATAACATCATCTTTTAAGAAATGGCTTTAATTGAGTGATTTAAAAAACCAAAAATGAAATACAAGTTAAGTAAATTTGAGGGATTAAAATGATTTTTTCAAAATCTTTTTTAAAAATCGTATTAAAAAATGATCTTTTTAAAAATCGGTACCAAAAGTGAATTCTTCTAAATTTTAGGAACTAAAAATATAATTAAGGAAAAAGTTATGTATAAATTTACAGTACAAAAATGATTTTAGTTAAGTTTGTGAATTTATTCTCTTATATTATCTTTGTTTATCTTGTTTTTTTTTTCTTTCTCGGTGGACTTATCTTCATTTATCTCATCCTTAGCAAAGGCATCAATTTTTGGGGATGTTTGTTTCACAAATTTGATTATATTTCTGAAAATAATATTTTTGGATATGTTATTTCCATCAAAGATGTTTGGTACATATTTCTAATTCATGTGAATGTTTTTGAATTTATTTTAATATAAAAATAAAAATATTGAATAAATAAATGAGGTTGAATAAGAAAAAAATGAGAAATTATTTAAACATTTCCATGAAAATGTAAGATTTCAACTCCTTTACATGATAATAGAAAAATGGAGAAACATGTACAATATTATTTTCTAGAAAATGAGTTATGTTTCAAAATATTTATTTTTTGATTACCTTCTAATAAACAAATATGAGAATATATATTTACACTTCTATAATTTTTTGAAATCTAATAATATTATATGAAACAAATTGAAACTTAAATTATCAATCCTATGAAGAGTTAAAAAAAAAGAAAAAAAAAAGCTAGTCATTTGATGATGCCCGAATTTTGCTCCTTGCTTCTCTGCCATTAGATTAATGGATAAGAAAAGACGGGATTAGGTTGAAGACGTACGTGCTCTGGTCTTATAGTCTTATCCCTTGAAAGAATACTTCACTCCACGTACTATATAGAGATTATATAAGCACATAACATTAATCAATCAAGAACAAAGCTCCTGAAGAGAAGAATATTACAGTGGTCCAGAAAGATCGATAAAGGTGATGAAAATAAAAAGCCTTGTACTAAAGTATAGGGTCAGGGTCAGGGATGACATTTTGCTCACGTGGAGGCTCCATGTTCATGGCTAGCCTAGCTAGTCTAAAAGGATTATGCATGTTTCGGTTGTCCCAGTCATGACCCTCCAAATCCACTTAATTCTTTGTAATCTGATCTTGTACTCTAGTGTCTAGAAATCATACTAAATTTTGATTAATTTAGGTCAAATCAAGAAACTTATTTAAGAAAATAAAACTTAAGATTTAAGATTTTATTTCAAATTATAAAATTTCTTATTACTTTTTTACGAGGAAACATTTCTGTGTTACTTGAACGTACTAACATACGCATTGATAATTAATCTAATTATTCAAGGACAGCCTGGTTTAATTTGTTTTTAGTGAGTATAATAATTTGGTTTTAATTATAAGGATTGCTCAACTCTTAAATTGGATATGTTAAGTACATAATTCTTTCTTTTTCTTTTTTCCAATTAGCATCTATAAAGGATGTATAGCTCAATTGCTTACTCTATGATATATTTTTTTTTTATTCCTATGAATAAAAAAAAATAGTTTGGATGTTTTTTTTTCTCTTTTTTTTTCTTTTTATGTGTTCACATTTAAAAGTAAAATTTGTTTATATTTTTTTAGTTTTTAGAAGTTTAAGGTAATATTAATTATTATTTTTAATTATATATCTTTATATTTTTACGAAATAAAAGCATAATAATGGTCATATGAAAGTTAAGAAATTAATATAAATAAAAATGTTAATTATATTTCATAATTTATATATTATACTTCTAAGTTAACATATAAAAATAAAGGGAGGTGCAAGTTTATTGACTAGGTTCACTTATGAAATGTTATATATTTATTGGATGTAAATATGAATTAGAGTTTTACCAACAAGGTTCATAATAGTTGGCGATTGATTGGGTTCCTTAAACATACTAATAGAGATTTGATTTTTGATTATGTGTATGAAATTTTTTTGTTAAAAGAGATAAAATTCATTTTAGTAATATGTGCGTTTTGAGGATTAGTTTCATAATTTTAGGTTATGAAAAACCTTATTTCCAGAAAGAAAGAAAGAAAACTAGTGTTTTATTGCTTAATTTTTATATCTATATATGCAAGTTTCATTAGCTATGAGTCAATATAAATGAATAGAAAAAAAAATTTGGGAGGCATAAATGAATAGAATTAATAACGTCTATTTCTTAATAATTCAAAAAAATATTATTGGAAAATTTTAAATATGATAGAGAATAAAAAACATTATATATACAAGTGTATGCTTAATACATTAAATTATTTAAAAAATTAATAAAAATTTGCTTTTCAAACCAACACGAAGTAGTAGTTCTATTTTTTCAGATTTGTTTGAAATTAGTAGGGGCAATTCTCCATCCGAATAAATGAAATAATGATTGGCTTATTCAAAATTTGAGAGACATGAATAACCAATGAAAAGAACAAAAAAATAGAAAACTTTCGAAGAAGTACGAAATACAGGCGACAGCACTTGTGGTCCAGTCAAAGTGCATATAGAAAGAAGGAAAGAAGATGATAGAATTTGACGAACAAGTTGATGAGTGATTCAAATATTAACTGACGTTGCCACTCACACTCCACTACTTCAATCGTACATCCATGATACCTCTGTTTTTGGCATTGGAAGGAGCAACTTCTACTTTTTCTATTCCTAAGTCAGCAGCTATGATATGACTACATATCTTCTTCTGTGAGACTCACTGGCTCTTGGACTGAACCAGGGGCCTTTATAAGTGTATTTATAGAATTACTTTATTGAGGTTTTATTTTATTATATAATTATTTAAATTAAGAATTAAAATATTTTATTCAAATTATAAAAGTAATGTATGACCATTTTTTTTAAAAAAATAATTTATTTTTATAATAAAGTGTACTGAAATAAGCTTATGAACCAGCGAATTTCAATCACAAGTATGCATGTATCATGAGGCATGTAAGCAGCTTATTCTCAAGGAACTAATTAATACAGTATACATTTTAAGCAGTCAATGCAATTGGATTCTCTCCCCAGAAGAATAATTGGTCATTGCTCACATTCTCTCACTTTTTTAACTAATGGTGTACTCCCTCTCTCTCCGTGTATGTATATGAAAAAGATCATCTTTTTTATCTTAGCTTTAAATATAAATAAATTTAATTAATTTTATCTCTATAAAATAATATAATTCTTAAAATATCTTTTATATTGTGAGGATATTAATTAGACCAAAAACATTTAGATTATTGAAATACATTCTCTAAATCGGTCAAGTATTTAATTATATTGAATTCTTGAATGTCATTATTACTTTATCCTTTCAGGAGGAAGATTTATGATGATATAGATACTCGATCACATCGAATATCTAAATATTGTTATCTCATTCTTTAATACTTCTCTTGTATTAGTATTAAATATTCAGTTATGTCGAATACTTGACTACTATTATCTTATTATTTACCATTTATCTCTCTTATACTAGTATATATTAGGTACTCAATAGCCAAGTACTATTATCCTCTAAGTATTACTCTCTTATGTTATAATTACAACCCATAGCTATCAAAACATCACCTTCACATATCTATATCTAAAGACTCTTTTAGTTACCTTGCACTAGGTAGGTTCTGAAAAGATTGTAAGAACATTTTGTAACATCAAAATGTTAAAAAAAAAACCTTTTATGTTTTTTCTTAAATATTTACCGTATAAATAAATAATGTAAAAAATTAAAATGTCATTTCTGTATTTCAGGAAAAATGCAATCGAACTACCAACTCTAAGAAATACTAACTTTGGTGAGTGGAAGAACGGCGACGAGGAATTTTATGATCAAAGCAAAAAGGAAAAGCATTAGCTTGTAGTCTGGTACAAGAGGTGGGCTAGCTAGTCCTATCAAAAGCAATTGATGCTTTAGAAAGATAAGTCATATATATATATATATATATATATATATATATATATATATATATCAACGACAAAAATAATGAAGTTTTTATGTATATTAACTAAGTGTCAAATGATTTTTAATTCATTTCAAATTTTGTAAATATAACTTTCATTATAAACACTTTTACTCAAACGGTAGATTTTAGAATAAATTTATTTAGTAAAAAGTTATTAAAGCTAACCAAGAGTGATTTGATTTGTATATTAGCGTAAGACGATCATTTCTCAAAAGTTATTTAGGTAAAGTATACAAAAAATTTTAAAATTTGAGGTAAGTTACGTTAGATTACTTTGTTGGAGCAAAATTTAACAAAAAACATAAAACCAGAGAATAAAAAATATAATTAAGCCTTTAATTTTTTTACATTTTCTTTGATTTAATTCAAGTTATCCAATCATGCCAATTGTAAAATTAGGATTTGGTCAAATTTAGACAACTATTTTGTAACTCAAATAAAAAATAGGCTTTGTGGGTTTGACTTATAGAAAACAAGCTTGAATTGGATCGAATAGCTTATGGATCAGTTTATTTAAACTTATAAAAAGTTATTTAAAAAAATATTTTTTTAAGCCATAGATGAGGTTTGCTTTTAAAAAAATAAATCAAAATACTGTTTTAAAAAGTAATTTAGATAAACATATATAAAAAAGATAGAAAACTGCTTATTTTATAATAAAAAAATATTTATTTTTAAAAAATAAACTTACAAACGGATCCTAGCTATATCAATTCTAACGGCTTTAATGTATTTTGTTAAAAATTACTTTTCAAAAGAATATCTTTTTATGTGAAAAAAAAGTACTTAAAACATTTTAAGATGTTTGGGTAAATTTTTTTAGAATCAAAATTAGAAAAAAAAAAAATTTCTTATTTTGAGATGTTATCTAGACATGCTTAACCAAATAATTACATGGATAGAAGAGAGGGAAATCAGATTAAGAACACGAAAAAAGTGGTTTCAAATAGGAGAGAAAAGACTGTCACTCTGTATGTACACAAAGCCCATGATAATAAAATAAAGAAATTAGATTAAAAACACACAAAAAATACAAAACAAAAAAAAAACAGTTTCAAATGGAAGATACAAGACTGCCACTCTGTATGAACACGAAGTCCATACCAATACGATAAAGAAATTAGATTAAAAAAAAAAAAAAAAGCAGTATCTAATGGAAGAGACAAAACTGTCACTCTATATATACACGAAACTCAAGCTAATCAGAGAGAAGAATCATATTTACAAACACACAAAAAAAATATTATAAATTGAACGACAAAACTGTCACTTTGTACATGAACGAATGCCACCTCAATTCAGTAGCATGATACAAAAATCTACTAGCCTTGGAGTGGTCGTTTAAACTAATGAGTAGACGACGAATTAAAATCCAATTGGCTTTTTAATATATAAATGTTTAATATAATCCTTATCAACAAAAATATTTAATTATTTATGATGTATTTTTAAAAAATATTATTATATTAAACAATTGTGTTAAATAAAAATTGTTTAATTATTATTGAGTCATTGTTATCTATTTTACATTTTTAATGTTTAAAAAAGTTACTTTTTTTTCTTTCTAAACAAACATGCTACTTTAGAAGTGTTTTTAAGGTTCTTTATTGTAATTTTGTGAAAAAAAAATCAAAATAATCATATTCAAATAAGTTTAAAACAGACTTTTATTTAAAAAAAATTTCTATGATTGCAACTAATAAACACATATTAGTACTGGCATAATATAAAAATTTCTGAAAGATAAATCTTTTTTTATAAATAATTTTTTAAGCACAAACAAATCACTCAAATATGTAACTGTTAATGACTCAAATAAGCAACTATTAATACTATTCTGTAACACATATCACCACTACAAAAATTACCTCTCGAATAGTGTGTATTTTGTCCGATATGAGGTAAGAGGGGACAATAATCCTTTATTAAAGCTAAATACCCTCAATCTTTCATCTGTTTTGTTTTATTAATTTGGTGTGCAAGGAAGTCTTCTAGAATGAAGAGGCTCCTCTACAATTTTTCGATGTCTTCTATACTTCATGTGGATTTTAATTGTTTTTCATCTAAAAACAAACTCAATGTAAATAAAAATAAACAGAAGTCCTTATCATTACAAGGAAAAACTATAGGCTCATGTCCAATATGTTATATGTGACTTACTAATTCAATGCACAATTATAGTTTTATAAACAATTAAAATGGTGCTAATTAATAATATTTTCATTAACAGTGCAGCTCTATTTATGCCAAGGCAAAAAAGGGGCGAAAAGAAAAGGAAAGACAACATGCAATGCGCAGGTTGGAAAAGATGGGGAAGTTATGGGAGTCCATATGAATATGACAAAGGTGGCTAGCTGTGTCAATAAATGGTAAAGAAAAATATCCTCTATAGTTCAAGCTCATAATATTAGAAAAACTACATCACCTTAAGACATAAAGCTAAGGTAAAATATTGAAAACAAGGGGACCACCTCCTTTTTGTAGTGGACGCAAAATGACCATTAAGGTATTCCTATTTTTTTTTATTATTATTATTAATAAAAAAAATGCATTTTCATGAAAGAAAGTTTAGGCAACTTGAGTTCATCATGATCATAATAGACTTAAAGACTCATCCAGCACTTATAAAAGTATTTACACATTAAGTCGACCAAAGACATATGTAAGACCTGAGGTTAGTTGGAACAAATTATTTTAAAAAAATAAATCTAACATAAAAAGAGGAAATGATTCAAATACATAAAATATAAAATTTTAAGATAAATAATCATAATTTTATTAAAATAAATAGATGTATTTTGTTTATTCTTGTATGAAAATAATAAGTTAAGAGGTTTAAACATATAAAATTAGAAATACAAAATATAATTTTTTTAAAAAAATACATATAAATTTATTAAAATAAAGAGGTGCCTTTGTCCACCTTGAAAGAAACTAGATCTATTATTATGGGCAACAAAAATGAAACTCACATCATTGTTACTAGGAAAATAAATACTGATACTACATATTTATGCTCAAGTGGAGACTTTACAGTGGAGTGGGACCATGCTGAGAATTTGTGAAGATAAAACATGGATAAAATTATTAGCCACGATTTGATTTTATTAGTTGTTTCACGTTTTGTGTAGCAGCATGCGTCTTCTGCTCGAGTACCTTAGCTGGTGGGTCTTGGCAGGTATGATGTTTGGTTTGGTCTTTTTTAACAACATCTTCTCACAGTCACAGAGACAGAGAGACAGACACAACAGACACGTTCACACTAATAACATAACTGATAATTAGCCCCTTATCAGTTAAAGCTAAATAGAACCTCAAAATCGACAAAAGACGTGGTTCATGTCTTCATGTTATCTGACTTTTTTCCATCTCTCTCTCTCTCTTCCATGCTTCTTTCCCATTACATAACTCTTTCTCTCTCTCTGTGATCTTATCTCCTTTTAATTATTCACTCACCCCTTTACACTGGTTGATGCAAAAAAACATGGTACCCTCTATTGTTGGTTGTTGCTGACACTCTTCATAGTCGCAAAGTAGGTGACTAGCAGTAGCATGTGAGTGAAGGAGCCTGCAGTTTTTTTTTATCGTACTGTACTATGTTTGTTATGTAAGTGCCTCTTTTTCACCCATCTCATCACCTAAAGATTTGTTTTTGGCTATGCACTTTCTTTTAATTCTTCCATGCATTTTAAGCCAATCCTTCTGCTGCTTTTTTTTTTCCTTCACTCTCTTCTTTTTTTGTTTCACTTTTGTTTAATTATTGTGCTGCTTTTCCTTTTATTGTGTTTTGGAGTTTCATGGAGCTCCACTTTGGCTTGCAAGAAATTACAAGGTCATGTTGTTAATGTTGAGGATTTTGTGTCTTTTGTTTTTGTGGTAATTTGAAACCGTTTTTGAGATGGGTAATTATAGTATTGTCAGCTTAGTGACGAAAGAGAAGGATTAAGCCAGCTAGTTGAGTATCAAAATTTAGATCTATGATTTAAGGAGCAACGGAAAGCCTCTGATTTGATGTTTAAAGCATCTGTTTTCTGTAATTTGTATTGCTTAGTGATTTTTGTAACTCTTAATTACTGTTTTTCATCTTCTTTTCTGCTATAACCATTCTAGACCATAGTTAATTACCTTCTTTAATTTATGAGTGTCTGTAATCTTTTAATTACCTGTTTGATTTCCATGATTTGGAGCTGTTTTTGTGTGGTTAGTTAGTCTATTATAAGAAAATCTATCTTTTTAGTGAGTATATCATGTCAATTGATAACACATGTTGTAATTATGTGGTTAATCTCTGGATATAATTTACTTCTATGAAAGCATGGAAGAGATAAAATTTTCAAATTTATGGAGATAACTCCATCTGATTAATCCGTAACTTCTGTTAAACCTATCTGATATAAACAATACATTTTTCAATCTTAATTTTATCATGGAGCAACTGCTAGAAACTTCTTGACATGACCCTTTTCATCTCGGTATATTTTTAAAAATATAATCTGCTTTTGCCAGCAGATAAAGGGTTTATGTCTGTAAAATCTGGCATGGTACTCTACCTTAAGACTCGTGATATGAGAATGACAATTCTGCAATTTACTAATGATGAAAGACAGAATAGTTATAGTTCACAACAACCGACAATGCAAAATGCTACTTTTATGCTTTTGCTTAATTTAGTGCATCATAGAGGCAACTTAAATTAGCAAAAAGGGAGGAAAACATGAAGTGGGAATCTACAGTGTCTGGAAGCAATGGAGTGTACTGTGCTATGATCAACTAAATAGCCCTTGGAGTTGTCTTATTCACGCTCTTAAATAAATAAATAAATAAAAATGTTAAAATGGTGCTCAACATCAAGAGACTAGCCAGATTCTACTAATTAGAAAAAAAATATGAAATGCATTACATAATAATAGTCATTTAAGTATATGATAAGGAACATAAGGTACACTTTGCATTCAAGTCTCGTGTGTGATAAGGTCCATAAGGTACATTTTGCATTTAAGTCTTGTCTTGTATACAACATATGCTTCTTTTCTGTTGTATTGTTGTTATGAAAAGCTTAAAAATTATGAAATAAAAAAGTCATTATAATTCTTCATAGGTAGAATCTGATTGTGTATTCCCCCAACCCCTCAATTTGCTTACTTTTTTTAAATTGCTTTGTCATAGATGCATGAATTAACATCTGGACTCATTTAAGGACCCTGTTTTTTAGGGGAAGAACCAAATTTTGTTTGTTGTAACTTAAGTTTCCAATTCCCTAGCAAGATAGGTTACTGCTAATATGATAGTTTGAAGGTCATTTCCTCTTTTTGGTAAATATAATTAATTTTTACCCCAAGCATAATTATTTCCTTTCCTTAAGTAGTTTAGGTGAGTATTTGTGTTCATGCCGGTTGTAGATCAAAGTTATTTTTCCAGAAAAAAGTTTTCAGTGAAAAGTTTTATCCATATTGGTTTTCCATAGAGAATTAAACTATATCCGTTTTTTTTTCGACAAATGCTACTTTGTTAGCTGTTAGTTTTTGTTAATGCTTGCTTAGTTGGCTTGCAACAGTGGCCTATAACATTGGTGGACAGGAGAAAACAATTAACTAGCATGAGTAACTGATAATTGGTGAGTTTCTTGAGTTAGTGTGTGTTCAACCAACTAATGGTGATTGTTAGTTAGTAGCACAGTATGTGGGTAAGGTGGCAATGCATAGCATAATTCTTGAAATTTTTCTGTAAAATAGGGTCTGCAACAAGAAGCAATTATATTTGTCTGCAAAGTGCTTCTTTATTTATTGGATAATTTCCTTTGACCAGAACTCCAGAAGTTTCCTTAGACAGTCACTTCTGGTGAAATAAATGTGTTCTTACACTCAGCTTTCACTTTTATTAGTGTTGGGCCTACACAAGTTTCTGTGTGTAAGGTGAGGTATTATAACAGTAGAAGGGATAAGTCATAAGTTAAAGAGGTTCAAAATTGAAAGGCAGATTCAATTTGGAAGAAAATCTTGAAATGGAACTATTCATCACCTGGTGTGTCTGAGGCTATCAGGTTAAAAAAAATGAACTTAAAAAGCAAATGAGTTAATCTAGTATTGCAATACATCGGCTAGTTAGTTTCTTTATAATAGTATCACATGTAATACGATTTCCGTCTTTTGAATTTCTTTAATAGAGGTAATGGCCCTCTTTAATTTATGAAGAACTGGTTAGTAAGCAGAAACGATCATCTATCAAAGATGGTTCATGTCTGCTATAAGAAGTATAAGCTTGTGTATGCTTGTAATCCTTAACAAGAATTCTTTTGGTTTAGTCTTTCCTATTTAACCTTCATTCGGCAATGTTTGTTTCTATTACTTCTATATATATTACATGTCTTCTCCTTATTCTCATATCCTAGTATTTTTTATATTTACTTCCCAAGTTCCCTTTATCATATTGTTATATCCTCTTTTGCAAAGTTCTTTTCTGCTATAAGTTTGCTGTTTCATATATTGTTATATCCTCTGGTAGTCTGGTTCATAACGAAGAAACATACTTAGGTTTGTCCTCTGGGAATTCTTTTAGAATAAAAGTAAAAAAGTATTCTGCATTAACCAAATGTTTTGGATTCAAAGGGACTGTGTGAACAACTGTATAACTGACATTTAGAAAAATACATGTGGTAGGATTGTTTTATGGTATGAATTTCTATTCTCTTGTGCTTTATTCACTTTCTATTATCCATGATTTTTAAGTCTATGAAAGCGGATAATTGTTAGATAACAAGAAATTTGGCAACTTTTTTTTTGGGTGAGATGTTGTTCGGAAAAGCACTACTGTAAGTGAAACTGTTACATGTGAATGTGATTATGATTTCTTTGAGATTTTCATGCTTCATACACCGAGCCTGCATCTTGATGAAATTCAAATATGCCAATTATTACTTGTGCAGTTTTGCTCAAGGCTTGAGCTATGATAACTCTCTGTATTCTCTCTGTTTGAAGCACTTGAGTAACATGACTCGCATTATGTTGACCATGTAAACATCTCAAAATGTATCTGATTTCCTTAGTCTTGTGGAAGGAATGTTCCACAGAAGTATCATCAGTAATATAGAAATCCTAATATCTTTTTATGTTCCTGCAATGTTATTTTTTATTTTATTGATATAAGACTAGTGTATATGTTTTGCTCACATGATGGAATCCATGCAGTTACTTCTCCTGTATATGATCCATGCAGTTAATGCTTGAATTTGTTCCATTTTGCATGGTTAATCAAAATTCCCAACTTTACATAGCAAATAATGTATTTAATCAAAATGTAGGTAATGGTATCATGGTAAGCTGACCAAAGTGACGGATTTGTTCCATCACTGCCTTCAGGGAAAGAAGTTAACTCATAGCAGGTCCATACAAACATGATGACTCCAAACTTGAACTTGGAACCTGAAAATCATTCAGAAGGCAGCAGCCAAGTGGCTTCAAATGTATCCTTTCATGAAGCATCTCATGATCTTAAAAAGGGCAGCACCACCACTTCCTCCTGTCTCACAAAGGATGAAACTGATCCAGGTTCTATTACCCTTGACTTGACACTCAACTTTAATTCCGGTGATGGCGAGTTGAAAGGCTCAAGTGATGCTAGCAGTGAAGTTGGAGCTGAAGCTCCTGCTTCAGCATCAGCAACTCCAAGGGTTTTTTCTTGTAACTACTGCAGGAGGAAGTTCTATAGCTCTCAGGCATTAGGTGGTCATCAAAATGCTCACAAAAGGGAGAGGACAATGGCTAAGCGTGCAATGCGAATGGGGATGTTCACTGAGAGGTATACAAGCTTGGCATCTCTACCTCTTCATGGTTCACCTTTCAGGTCTCTTGGCCTTGAAGCTCATTCTGCAATGCACCGAAGACACGTGCCGTCCTCCGCGGCAGCACTGAGGGCTCCTGATATGAGAGCTGCTGCAAAATTTGAGAGAAACCAATTTGGATCACTGGTTTTCGTGGAAGATGATGATGTTGGATTCTTTTGGCCTGGCAGTTTCAGACAGGTAGACCAACAAGGAGCTGGTGTTAATGTAGGACATGCTCAAAGTTCAAATGCTAGTTTAATTCCAATGGTGCCTCCTCCACCACAAGCTTCTACATCTCCTGATCTCACATTGAAGCTTTAAGTTTAAGGCTTAAGAATGATGATACATACACAAGCAAAGGCCTCACAAAGTAATAAATAAGTGGCTAAGAACTGACTCATCCATTGCTTTGCATTCAGCCAAAATTTTCTCAACCACTCATTTTCATTGTGAGGGATTTAATTATCAGAGTTTTTATGTGTGTATGTATCACTTCTCTTGAGATTTTTTAGTCTTTGATTTCATTCTCTTCAGACATGAAATTATTAATTAATAGGGCGTGCATTGTACAGTGAGATGTGTATTTCCAATGGCGATTTTAGCTTATTTTAATCTCACATGTTATTAATGGTTTCCTCTCATATGTATTTTACTTCGTTATTCATGAACCATGATACAGCGTTCAGGATAATGGACTAATGTTTTATATCTAAAAAAATGTGTTTGTGATGCACTGTTTGACGGAAACATGAGGTATGAATGTGATTCAATTAGCAATAATTGGTGGATTTTTCTTGCAGGAGTTCGAATCTAAATGGAAATTCCTATGATTAAGCTCACGTTGTCACATGTTCAAGTGAGGAATTGATTTCTCAACTCACCTCGTTAAAAACTAAAAAGATTATAGTTTACAGAGATTGTTTGAAAATAACATTTTCTAGTTTGTCACATAATCCTCTGGGGACATCAGATTTAAGCCAAAGATAGAAGAATAAAATCTGCAAGGTGATAACTAATAGTAATAGCTTTTTAATTAAGCACCCCAAAAAGGAATCAGGTAAGTCGTATAAATTCTACCTTTAAAAAGTAGATTTACGGAATATAAAGCTTTGAAAGCAAGCACATATAATTTAATCCTCAACGAAATGTTCATGCAGTGTATGTGTTGGCTTGTGGTAAACAATCGTGAACGTTATATTACAACTACGAATATATTTTTTTCGTCTATGTTGACTTTATGTGTTATGTTTTGTTTCTTCGGCTTGAAGTTGTTGTGAAGTCATGCCAATTGAAAGTGAGCATCTTAAGCATCATTTTGATATAAAGTTTCACAAGAAACCAAGTTAAATTAATGAATTTCTGATTACGTTCTTTAGTTACACCTTACTTTATTATGGAAGCTTAAAGCCTAGTGGATAAGCTACAATATATTATGGAGTATATATATATTTAAGAGTAGCACGTGATTTTTCTTTTGGTCAACTTGCGCATGAGTTTACTGGTGTAAAAGTAGGGAAGAAGATGGGCTTAAAGCCTAGTGGATCGGCTACAATAAAAACCAGATGGAGCTTAAACAATTGGGCTTTGACCCTTATTTGTTTCCTTTTTTATTTCCCCTTTTTTTTCTCATTTTTCTAAAATTACGGAATCAACTATGGAACACAAAAAAAGTCAATTGAATTAACACACTGTTTGATTGAAAGATGCTAGGAGCACAGATAAGAGAGGAAGGGTTAAAAAAATAAACTTAGAGCATCTCCAACCATGAATCTTCACTTTAATCCTTAAATTACTTTTTTGAGACCCGCATTACCGCATCAGCCTTTAGAACTTTGTTAACATTTTGTACTGGGAAATATCCAAGTCTCACATCGACTGGCTCATTCCTTGGAGTGTCAACTTATATATGTGTTGGACAACTTCACTTAATGCCAATTGATTTTAAATTGAAATCTAACATTTTACTTCAACCATGAACCTTCACTTCATATCAGTGGTTAGTCGAGAAGGATTGATCAATCACCTACCACTAAGTTGGCATACGAGTAAGAGGGTACACAAAATCTCAACCTAAGACTCAAACTTGAAGGCACAAAGAATAAAGAAAAGTCACACCTTGTACAATGAGAAGGATACACAAAGGCACAAAAATCAATGTACAACCAGTAGAGTACAATTTTGTATTATAAAAATATGACATTAAGGACAGATAAGTGTTTAAAATACACACTCACTTTTCTTTCTCTTATACTTCTTTTTCACTTTTATCAATCTAAAACACCTTCAAAATCTACTCATTCTCTTTTGTCTCTTACTTCTTTCTACTCTGTTTTTTCCAATCAAAATCTCTAATTATTCAGACGAAGCATTAACTCATCCTAAACAGATACCCCAATAGAAAAAAAAAATCTAAAATAAAAAGAATAGAACGCCATAGGTTGGGTGTGTCTTTTATTCATAGGCCGGAAATAGGGGCCTTTGCTGTTGACATATACTTGATCCTGAATTGGACTGGACCTGGGACTGGGTCATGGATGAGGTGTATTGAACCTAGTATGTGGCCATAATGCTTCGTTTTCTGAATGGCTTTGGTCAAATATGCCAATGCATTAATGTAAGAATTTTATGTTTATTAATTAATCAAAATGAAATGTTCGAAGGTAAAAAGAATTGTATAATTATAATCGAAAAAGAAATTGTATAATTAAATCAAATTAACATTCATTTGATTTTGAAGGAAATGAGAACATTCAGGAAATCTACTTATTTACCTTTTACCCTCTTTCATTTACATTTTTCTTTCCTAATTAAAAAAAGTATAGATATATACACTGTCAAACTTATTATACTATTCAGTAAAAAAAATATTATACTATTAATTAAATAAATAAAGATTTAAATATATATAATTTGCAAAGTAGTTATGGAAATGTTGACTTACTACTGACAATATTTACTCCTGTTTTGACTTGATTTGATTACTCTTTTTTCTTGTGTACATATAATTGGTTAGCACTATATATAGATTTGAATCTTCACTTTTGAATAGGAGTTATATTCTTTCTTATTAAATCATATGTCATACAACGAGTATTTACTTTTACTTGTTATTTATTTATTTTATTTCTTTCAATCACCTTGCTTAAATTTATTTTCAGTTTTTAATTTTGAATCTTAATATACTATATCAAATTAAAAATATCTTTCTAATCTATATAAATTAAATCTTAAAATTATGATAACATTAAGGAATCTTAATTTCAATTTTTTTTTAAGTTTTGATAGATTATATAAATATAGATAATTTATCTTGATTCAATGATTTATTTTAATAATTTCCTTTTCAATTTCAGAAGTCTCATTTATTTAATTTATTATTATACAATAAAATAAAATATTTAGTATCAAAATATAACATCTATTATTTTTAATTTATTTTAATTAAAAATGCTTATACAGTATTCTGTAAACTTGCTATTCGGCTATAAAATAGATAAATAAACTTGCTATTCAATGTACAAATTGACCTCTATAATATCATGTCTGATCACTTTTGACAAAAAAAAAATTTTTTTGAAGAGAAAAGTCTAAGTATCCTCTTTCTACTTTAAAAAAAAAAAAATCCTCTTTTGAATTTGACCTGAATACATTTACCCTTTACAAAAATTGGAAGGAAAATGAGGAGAGAGAAAAAAGGGGAGCATTTTCACTTTGGGAACATTGACTTTATGTTTGTGGTGCATTAAATGAATCGCCGTGTGGTATATTTATGGGGAATTTATTGTGTTATTATTTTGCCATTTGGGTCCATCCATCCACCTGAGTTTGCATACACATTTGACATTTTCGAAACGAAAGGAAGCAACGTGCCATTTTCCGTTCATCTCGTGCGTTAAATAAGAGATTGCTAGGAAGATAGCTTCTCATACGCGTTCAATTTGATTTTGTATTAATCATATAAAGAACCTTCTAACTGCTTGGCCGGTCAATCGAATAGTTTCACTACCCGATATTTTTATAGTGGAATCAATCGTGGCTCAATAACTGCTACGCTTATTTATAAATAAAGAGAAGAGAAATGTTTGAGTAACATCCTCAAATACATTTTTTTTGTCACATTTTCTTTCATTGATTCACCTCATTTTATTTTTTTAATGAGTTACTTGTTCACTGATTTAGGTTATGACACTTTAATTTTTTATTTTATTTTACTATTTTTATTAAAAAGAAGACAAAACTAAGTTATCATTCAGTATTAGACTAATTAACACTTAAGATTCTTATTGAGACATCAAAGTCTTTTTTGCATGTATCTCACTTCTTGCTTCAACTTGGAGTGGACATTAGATATAGAACAAAGGAGATTGACTTAACAAATAACTTGTTGAGAAATATATATATATATATATATATATATATATATATATATACATATATATAATGGATTAAATTATTCTAAAAATAACTTTAAAAGAGTTACTTTTAGTTTTCATTATTTTTTTTGAATCTAATGATTCTAAGAATAACTATTTCTCATTGTTAGATTTCAAAAAAATAAAATGTAAGAATAAAGAGTGTCCTTTTTAAAATTATTCTTACAATAACTTATTCTATTTCCCAATGGACCATAATTATATTATAGTCTAGTTTTTTATATTATTGATGTAAAATGTTTACTAGTTTTGTTTGTGACCAATTTTAGTCAAGAAACTTGGTTAGTTGTTTTTAGTAAAAAAAATTCTCTTAATCATTTTTTTCATCCACAAAACTTAAATTAAAATTTCCTTTTAAGTAATCCGAACTCAATTTCACTCCAACCATGTTAATAATTAACTATATATTTATAAAAACCTTTGTAAAAAAATCTTGTGTTAATTTTATCATGAAATAAAAAATATATATAACAAAAAATATACATGTAGTTTCTTAATTAAATTTAGTATTATTTTCTTATTAGAATTAAAGCTTAATTTCAGTACGTGCTAAGGTAGGCTTAGTAGTGAGAGATATTACTACTAAGAGATTTGAGTAATATGTATGAAATTATAAATTACAAATTCAATGTGACTATTGTATAAAAAAACAAGTTTGTATTAAAAGGTCACATAGATTATCAATATAAAATTTTAATTCTAATTGGAAAAAAAGTGCACATGTAAGAATTTTTTATCCATAAGAGTTAAAGATAAATATAACAAAAAATTTATAATAATTTACACATATTATTTAGCCAACTAAGTTAAATCCTCTTAATACTTATATCTAAGTGTTATTCCACTTGTATAGATATTTTAAGTTTTTATTATTATTATTAGAATTGAGATTTAGTTATATTTGACATTAATATAGATAGATTATTTTTTTTCTTATATTAGGATAAGAGGAAGTAATCAAAATATTGGCTGACTTGGTGGGAGCGGAGAATTACACCTCCTAGTTACATATATATATATATATATATATATATATATATATATATATATATATATATATATATATATATATATATATATATGTTTTTTATTTATGTAAGTTAGTGTTTTTTTATTTTTTTGGTGTCTGTAAGTTTTTTTTTTAATTTTGATTCATGTAAGATATTTTGTTTATTTTTAGTCTCTATAAATTTATTTTTTTTATTTTGATTTCTATAATTAGTAATTTATGAGAATTTAGATAGAAAAATTAAAAACTTACAATAATTAAAAATAAACAGAAAAAACTTACCGGAATAAAAATTTAAAAAATAGTTTCAGAAAAACTAAAACTAAAAAATTAAACTTACATGAATAAAAAATAAATAACGCTAACTTAGAGACACAAAGACAATTTTATGCCAAAAAGAATATTTTGTCCTAATAATAATGAGTCAAGTAAACGAATAACAGTAATATGATGCAACGGGCAAAGAAGTCAAAGAGGCAATGGATGGATGAGGTTTGTATTGAAATGGTCGTTCATTCGCTCACTCACTCGTGCTTGGTGGTGAGGTAAAAAAAAAGGTCCACTTGAGCGTAATTCTCTCCACTTTCAAGGGTTAAGACTGTAATCTCAGACATCTAGAAAAAGCATCCCCTTTGTGACCGTTTTTTATTACTCCCCTACTGTGTGAAGAACACTTGAATAATGGCATTCCGGCCGTTGCTTGCAGACTATCCCAAACCAAAACCAATGTTCAGAACGTAACAAACAAAAGAAAAAACCTCTGGTTCTCCCTTTGTTTTCTCAATTGCCCCTCCTATTCTCAGCCTTCTCTGTCTCTCCTTCCTCTTGCCATGATTGGAAGTAAAGATCGTGTTGTTGACTCTGAAGGTGAAAACTCCAGGAGCAAGCTCTCAAGGCACAATTTTGAGGCCAACAAGGAGTACCCAGATGAAAAAGGTGTTGAATTTCTGAGAGATTCAAAAGTGGGTGGTGGTGGTGTTGATGGGGTTTTTCACTCAAAACCCACCAAGGTTGTTGTTGTTGGTGGTGGTGGTGGCAGCAGCTCAGGGTTTCAAGAGTTGACCCTCAGCTACCTTTGTGATAACCCAAAATTCAATCTTGCTGAGAAAGAGATTCCTGGTAAAAGCCTGCTGAATTCCTTGGAAAAAATGAGCCACAAAGGGAAAGAGGTTGTGATCTGTGAGAATTCAAATCAAGATGGGAAATGGGTGGAAAGAGATTTTCTCAGCCTGAGTGAGCCAAGGGAAGATTCTTCAAAGCGATCCCTTGAGGAAGTTGTTGAGAGGGAGAGTAATAGGGAGAAGAAGCCAAAACTGGAGACACTTAACCTCTCTCTTGCTTTGCCTGATGTGTCACTTTCCCTCACTGCCTCAAACGCCTTGCAAAACGGTGATCAACAACAACCAATTAGGACCAAACCTTGCAGGCCATCCACTACTACTCACACTTCATATTCCAATGACTACACTGCAGCTTCTTTGTCTTACTCTTATTCCCACCCTTTCTCTCACAATCCAAGCTGTTCACTCACCCGCAATTCAACTGATAATTTTGATTACTCAGTGAGCAAAGATGACCAAATTTGGAACTGTGGAGAGGGGACTAATGGCTCTGTGCATAGTAGGTTCAAGCCAATTGGAGATGGGTTGGTTGGTTTATCCAACCATGGTGGTGCTGCTGGTGGTATTAGTTCCTTTATGCAAGGTAATAATAGTCAGTATAAAACTACTAGTTCAGATAACCATTCTTTTTTCCCTTCAGAGTTGCCTGCAAGGTCAAGGTTTGAGGCTCAGTCAGGGGACTCAAGGGGGAGGAATTCTAAGAATCTGAGAATCTTGGAAGGCTTGGATGATGGGAAGGTAAGGAAGATTTCTAGGCCAGAGAGAATTGTTAGGGAAATTGTTTCAGAGTCTATACCTGTCATGGCATTGACAATTCAGGAGCTTACTGATGATGTCATAGCATCAACTAAGGAATACTTGAGGAATCTCATTGAGAAGCCCGAGAAGAAAGAGGAACTGGTAAGCCTCCAGAACCGGCTCGAGAGAAGATCTGACCTTACTAAGGAGAGTCTTTCAAAGTGCCATAAAGTGCAATTAGAGGTTTTAGTGGCTGTCAAGATGGGGCTTGCTAGCTTCCTATCTAATAAAATTCAATTGTCTGAGATGGTAGAGGTTTTCTTGTTTAAGAGGTGTAGGAATGTAACCTGCAAGCATTTGCTTCCTGTTGATGATTGTGACTGCAAGATTTGCTCAGGAAACAAGGGCTTTTGCAGTTCTTGCATGTGTCCTGTCTGTTTGAACTTTGATTGTGCAAGCAACACTTGTAGTTGGATTGGATGTGATGTTTGTTCACATTGGTGCCATGCTACTTGTGGTATTCAGAAGAATCTTATCAAGCCTGGGCCTAGCTTGAAGGGGCCTTCAGGGACCTCAGAGATGCAGTTTCATTGTATTGGCTGTGGACATGCCTCGGAAATGTTTGGTTTTGTTAAGGACGTGTTTGTGTGTTGTGCTAAGGATTGGGGTCTTGAAACCTTGATGAAAGAGCTTGACTGTGTAAGGAAGATCTTCAGGGGAAGTGAAGATTGCAAAGGGAAGGAATTGCATGTTAAGACTGATGACATGCTATTAAAGCTTCAAACTAAAATGATATCTCCTTTGGATGCCTGCAATTACATCATGCAGTTCTTCAGCTGTAAGTGTCTGGACCGTAGTCTTTCCAATTTATATTTAAATTTATGTGTTAATTTTTAAAAAAGGTATATATGTACTTCATAAATACGGCATTTAAGTGCTAAGGATGCAATCATAGATACAGAATTTAAGTGCTATGGATACACTATGAATACATCATGATATGCTTAGTCTAAACTTAGTAAAGGATCAGTCCATTATCTTCAATGGGATTGAGTTAAGAAAAAAACTTGATATGTTAGTCTTTCAGCTCTTAATACTAAATATTCTAGGGTTATAGTTACATGAAAACATTTTCATATGATATAAAGGGTTTGTTTGTAGTACGATTATTTATTGGAAGTGAGCAAAATCAGTGGCTTTTTTATGTGATTTGGTAGGATTTTGAATAAGGGAGGAACAAATATATGCTCTGGTGGAGAGAAGGATTACTGTTGATAAATTATATTGTGCTTCTGACAGATAAGAGATACAGTATGGCACATATTGATAAAATGAGAAGCTCAAAATTATGGAACTTTGAACCCCATTTCCACTTGACCAACAAATAATTATGCTCCTTATTGTCTGGCTGTCTAAGGCCAAAAAGTAAAATAACATTGAGGATAGCCAACCTCAGTTTTCCTTTTCTGCAACATTTTTTTATTTGAAGCAGGAAATTCAGGGCAAGTTGAGAAATGATTTGTACTTTAAGAATGAGAACTGAGAACCATTAAAGTTAATGTTTTAAAATGGATTATAAGCAGGTTTGCTTTTCATTATTTTACCCCAAAAAGGAAAATTAGGCCAAAATCTCCTCTCTCTCTAGAACATTTTGATTATAAGCTTTTTAAAAAAACAGAAGCTAATCCAAGCACACATCATTATATGGGGGATTTGAATATCATTTTATAAAGTGATTTGAGACTGCTGGATGTTTTATCAACGTCAAGTTGTTCTTTGTTAGTCAATCAGGCTTTGCTTATTTACCACAACCAATTCACTTTCACTATTCAGCTTGGATATTTACCCCCCCACCCCAGGCCTGTTATTTCTTGTGTAGTTTTTTGGTGAGCACATATTACTGGCATTTGATGCCCCTAACAGATCCAGGAATCATCTTGTAGTTTTTAAGTCAGTCGAGCTCGGTATTACATTTGATAAAGTTTAATAAGTTTTTATGATAGATTGAAAACATAAAGGAAGAGGAATGTTGCTTTTAACACTGAACTGCCTATGCATCAATTAGTTATGGTCTTCTGATGCTCAATTTGCATGGATAATGAATTATGTGTTTGATGAAACTATTTGCATCTTCTTCCCTTCCTGGTTAAGATATTTTCATCTTAGCATTGGCATTTTGCACTGAAGTACTTCATGAGATAGGAAGCAATGGAATGCCATTAGTTCTTGAGAATTGCAGTGGTGGGAGAAACTGGAAAGATGCGTATATAACTGTTACTTGTATGGTACGGCTGCGATTATCTCTTTGGCTTTGTTGAATATGTTTGATGTAATAATTCAAACTACATGTGACCCTGTGATTTTTTATCGAATGTCCTTTTGTGTAGAAGGCCGCCCTTTTCCTTCTGTAGCTTAGTTATTGCTAATCTTTTTTTGATGAAAGCATGTTTTCTTTAATTAAATTACTGACAATGATATCTAACTGTTGAGAGAGATTTTTCTGATAAACAGATGCAGACAGCATGTCAGACTTTCATACTTCTGGTATTTCTTCAAAGGATTTGCCAGCCTCTCAATCTAACCTTACAAAGGATACACCATCTCTTTCAAAACCTAATTCTCTATTACCAGAATATGGTTATGACATGGGCTATTCTAGGTCACATCCTGATGCCATGTCAAGTGATCTACTTCAGAAAGACCTCAAAGCTTCCATCTTAAGTGAACTGAAAAATGAGGCTGATTTCCATTTGGGGGCTTTATTAAGGAAAGGTGGACTTGAAAGTTTGGAGAGCATTGTGAGGATAAAGGAGGCAGAAGCCAGAATGTTCCAAACCAAGGCAGATGAAGCAAGAAGAGAGGCAGAAGGGTTCCAGAGGATGATCAGGACGAAGACTGCGCAGATGGAAGAAGAGTACGCCGAAAAGCTTTCCAAACTCTGCTTGCATGAGACCGAGGAAACGCAGAGGAAGAAATTGGATGAACTGAAAGTCTTGGAAAATTCCTATTTTGATTACTATAAAATGAAAAAGAGAATGCAAGATGAGATTGATGGTTTATTGCGGAGAATGGAGGCAACAAAGCAGCAATGGGTTTAATTTTATTTTTGTTGCTTTTCCTTATGTTTTCTTATTCAGGATACTGCTAAATGTGTAATTTATTGATATGTGATGTGTTGGTATTGAGGTGGTTCCCAGAATGGATGGTTTTCAATTTGATAAAAACAAGTTTTTTGGTGTCTCATCTTTGTTTCTTTTTCCTTCATAAACGGAGGTATGAAAGCTTTGCACTTCCTGTCACTGTTTATATTACGACTTATGAGACTATAAAACCTGTAAATTTTTTCGTTATCACATATCATTGTTGCACATAGATTTGCATCTTCCTTTATGATAACATTTTCCCTTTAAGAAATTGAATTGTCCTTTTCTCTATTTTATATACTAAGCATCTATCTGTATGTTTAGATCATATTATTTTTAAAAACAATTTATTTTTTATTAAATTTTAAGAGAATTGAGATTAAACAATTTTAAGTAGGTCTTAAGCATACCACTGAAGGGCCTTGATTAACTGGTGGGGTTATTTTAGTTTAGTAAGTGATTTCGAGTTCTAAACTTTATATCCGACTGTGTTAAATATTTAAAAATAAATAAAATTACAGCCTATGCTAATTACCCCTAACTCCAGTAAGATTATCCTTTGCTAAGGATACATGTGATTTCGAAGAGAGAAAAAGAAGTTTTTCTCAATCATGTTACTATTATACTAAGATCCTCCAATAAGTAGCAGAGAGAAAGCTTGACATTATTAACTTTGTTACTCTTGCTGGATGAAGCATAAAGGAGGACAGTGCTCAAAAGAACTTTGCTTGAATATTATTTGGGTTATTCGTTTATTTGGTCACCGTTGATTGCGGTTTCTTAAACCATAATTTGCAACTGTTTGTGCTTATGCTGTGTTTTGCCACTACCAGCATTGGAACTAGTTCCACCAAGGTGATAATGAAAGGGAATCTGTATACACTCATATTAGTGTGTGACATCCAACCAATCAGCTCTAATTGGATTCCATTCGTTTTATTCTTATATACTACTATTATTTTATTTCCTGATCACTAAGCTGGTTGTGTTTTTTTTTTTTTATTAAGCACTAAGCTGGTTGTGTAATGGTGACTTTCAGCAAACATTTTCAATTTGCTATTATATTAAGGTAGAATCGAATTTTCATCATGCTTGAGGAATAATGTAATCATCATACTCTCTAATACCGTTTTTTTAAACTACTAGTATGATTTAATATAACGCTTAATAGCAACTTACATCAGAGTTAAAAAAGAACTTACATCTCAAATTGAAATGGATAACTAACAAGTTAGATAATTGAGTTAATTAACTATTTGATTAATATTCGACTTCTACTAATTTAAGATTCGATTTCTGATTGAATGTATAAAAAAAGATTATATCCATTTCGATAATCAATCTCTCTGTCTTTAGAAGACTAATTTATCCAGGGACAGGGAGTACATATAAAAAAATATCAAAGTTGAATCAACTGATAATAAGACTTTATAATAATTATATGTTGACAATCTTAAAAGTCACTTTGAGATAAATACTATCTCTAGAATGTTTGAATATTTAATACCTTCGAATATTGTTTCAGCCAATGGGAAGCAAATCCTGGAGCATGCCTACAACAGTAAAGAGGTATGTAATCAGTGATGTATTTCTGCGGAATGGGTTATTGAAAGCGTATGGATACAGAATTCAAGACTGGTACTACGAGAGACTTGCATATCCATACGTTGATGATGCGTCCTGATATTTGTATATTCTAGATATCTTCACGATGGATCTTGTGAGAATGACAGTACGTGGTGTAGGATAATTGTAAGGGTCTTACTAATTCAGTGACATTCATTAAAGAATTTTAAAATATTTATTATTTTAATTAAAGTATAAAAAAAAATCATGAATAACTTAATTTTTTACACCCTAATAGAAACATTTTTATTATAAGTTTCTTGAACATCATCTTTAAGACACTGGTCAACATTTGCTTAATTTTAAAGGTTTTTTTGTATCTTTTTATATGCTATTCCGTGCTGAAAGTTTGTGAGCTATCTGCTAAGATGTGGAATTCTAGGGTTGTCTGTATTCTGTTGGTGGTCTACTCAGTGAATATTTTAAGCACTGGGAGACAATAGTATGTAACATGGCACTTCTGGTGCTTTTTTTATCAATATATAAATATACCTTTGCTTATTAAAAAAAATAAACAGAATGAAATTAAATGAAAAGATAGAAGAAAAAAATAATGAAAAGTATATTTTATATTGATTATCTTAGTACGATGGTGATAGTGATGGTGAAAAAAGACTAGGAGGAGAAGAGAAAGAATATATAATGATTAATTAAATTATAAATAAAAACAAATATTTTTTCTTTTAAGTATTTTATGGTTAAGACAAATGAAATATTGTATGATTTATCATGTGACAAAAAATGGAACTGTTATCCTGCCCATCTTTATCTAACTTGCAATATTTCATTTTAAAAAAAATTAAACATTATATTGTTTAGTACAACACATTTTAGCAAAACAAAGTGAACTGAATTAATAGTACTAATAATGCCGTGGGAAAAAATTAATTTGGACCCCTCTAGTTAGGGTGGACACGCATTGTCAGTTCTAAGATTTCATGATGAATTCATGACGAAAAATTAACTTGGATTCTTTTATATTTAAGTATTTAAAAATATGAATATATTTTATAAAAAAAGTAAAAATATGATTTCATTAAAAATTACATATTTTCTCACATTAAATGAATAACATAACTTTAATAAATTTTAAAATAATATTATATTTTTTTATTTAATTTACTCTCTTATCATCTAATATATCATTCAATATATTCATAAAATAAATGCATAACATGAATATTTATACATAAGGGAAACATGATAACAAGATAAATGGGTGTTATGACGGACTCTTTATGTTCTCATCCTTGTAGAAGGTAAGATAGATTCAGTTATAATCGAATTTATTTAGTCTGAGTCTTCAATTGAATCCAAACCAATTTAATCATAATCAAACTATTATATCTACTATTAAAATAATAAAAAAATGAAAATCATAGAAAAGTGATTATGATATCATCTAATTTTATACATTTAACTCAATCTATTTTTTATTTACTAGTCTAATATGAAACATGTTAAATTTCAAGCTAAAAAATTGAATCATATCTTACATTACAATCATAATAATCATTTATCAATAACCTTAAAATAAAAAATACAATAAAATTAGATTGGACTAAAAAGCTCAAACTCTAAAAGTTAAAAAAAAAACATAATAAGTAATTGAGTGAATTGGATTGTATTGGATTTTTAAAATAAAAAAATTGGGATCCAATCCAAACTCATGGAAATTACATTTTTTCAATCTAATCCGAACTAATATGAATTTTTCGATTTGAATTGGTTCGAATTCACCATATTATGGGATTAATCATGATAGTGGCAGCTATTAAGCTAACATTTTTATGGTGATTGCAACAGCAAACAAAATCTGGAACAAAAGGAAACGAAGGATATGTGCGTTGAGAAGTGAGGAAGCAGATTATGTGTCAAGTTCTTTCCAAATAATGCATCGTCTTTTTGTGAATTAGTCAACAATTCTTTGAACTGTGGAGTGGGTAGTTTGCCAGTTGGAGAATACGGAAAAGTGGGTAAGTTCAGACTTTAAGCAAAGTGAGTTTTGATGTAAACTAAAATAATAAACATGAAGGGGACCACACCTCTAGTTATTAGTATTAGTTAAGGATTAAAGATAAGATAAGATGGGGGAGGAGGATTCCACCAAGCAAAGTTCTAAGGAGATACAATTACATTTTCATATTTTTACTTGATTTATCATATTTCATGCATAATGTAACCTTTTAATATTTGTTTAAGTAAGTTGAACCTCCTAATTACTATTAATTGTTATAATTAAGGTTCTTTGGTTTACTTTAACTCTTTAGAGCATCATTATCGCAAGCTTGGGAAGCAATGCGCTTGCAAGGTGCGTACGGACGATTGCTAGCGAGACATCTATTGCTTCCTGAAGATTGCTACCCATGATAAATTAAATTTACAACAACAAAAAAAAGAAGCAAAACCTCTTTTTTTGTGCAGATAGTACTTTTTTGGTGCATAAAAAGCAAAAGCTCTAAAATAGAGTGCAATGTAACGAATATATTTCTAGTCTTTAAAAAAAAATCAATTTCTACTTTTATTTATTTTCATGCAATGGATCCAAACCAAAATTCCCATAATATAAATTTGTGATTTAATTTCATGCTAAATTCTCAAGTTTCTACAAATCCAAATTTGTAAAATTTCTCAAATTTATCAAACTCACAAAATAATCCAAATTTAAATATGACAAATTTTTAATATTGTACCCTCCTAACTTTTTGGTGGCACCTATTGGAAACAACAAAAGAGAGTTGTTCCATTGTAGAGATTTATTGCTTTGGTTGCTTGTATTAAAAAAAAATAAAAAAGAATGATGTGAACAAACAGATGTTGTTGGAAGCAACTACTGTGAGTTGTTGTAATGTGGATACTATTAGACAATTCAATCGCCAGTGATGACTAACACCATAGGGATTAATGGGAAAAAAAATTGAATATTTCAAAAACACAATATTTTAAAACGTAACAAAATAATATATAAACTTGATAACTGAAACCATATCTAAACCATAATTATTATTTCTTTAAAATATATTGAACCATGCACTAATTATATGACCTGCATGGGTTGGGCTTATAGCATAAGTTCTTAAGTTCACTGCTAAGTGCTAACTATTCATGAATGCTACAAGAACCAATACAGAGGACCACACAGAACCAACTTGTTTGTTTTAGTATGAAAACAAATCATTTCCACAAGAGTCAACTTATATCCCACAAAAGTCCAAAAGATAGTAAGAAAAATAAAATTACACAAGCCATTTCCAGCAAATAAAAACACAATAACAAAATAAAAATTAAAAAAATGTAGAAATGCTGGATCAATCGAATTGGAATAAAGTACATGGAAGTGGAGAAAATTAAATGAAGTAATATTTCAGGCATAACGGGCCAAACCCACTGCCATATCCACAAAGACTCCAAACAAGAGAATAGCTAGACCCGTGAAGTTGATTAAATGAGATTCTCTCTGGTGTAGGGCGGGTTTTAACATAGTATACTTCTCCATCAACCCTGTTAGTGCAGCACATATTGCCATGAAAAATAGTGCTCTACCACCTGCTACGTGCCATGGGGCCATTGCACTCCTTGATTGTGAAGATCCTTGAAGCATAAATCCCAGTCCCATAAGCCACTGCACCCAACAATCACGACCCAATTATTAAAGTTTTGACTTATATGACCTATATTACTGAGTAAATTATCTCTAAGGTTTTGTCAAATTTGTTCTGATGTCTTTTGTTTTTGTACTCTCACACTAGCTCTTCTTAATTATTTAAAAACATTACACATGACACTTCTTATTAATTATTCGAAAAATAGTATTACATAGTGTACCTCTATAAAAAGAATGTTGTAAATATTAAAAAAGCATGAAACTATATACAATCTCAATGAGTTTCAGAGAGTGTCTATATAATTTACTCAATATTTTTAGATTGTCACTGCAGTTAAAATCATATCTGTTCATTATTTAGGATCATGTACATAAATGTTTTTTTTAAAATAAATTTCTTCATAAGCATTTATAAATAAAAAGATAAAATAAATTAAACTTTTGTTTTTCATATAAAACAAACTCGTGTAGTTAATTTTAATAGAAGTTTTATTATCTAATTCTGTTAAAAGTTGAGACGCATAAGTTGATGTTAATTTATGAAAAAACTCGATTTATTTTATTTTTTCTCCCGCGAGTACTCACGAAAAAAGTTTAAGATTGTATATATAGACTAATACCTGCAAGCCAACCAAGCAAAAGGTGCCAATGCCAATCCATGAATGGAGGCTGGTTACGTCCTCCCAGTATACCATATCATGGAACTTGAAAACGGCACATAAACCAACAATCCCAAGAATTATTGCAATGAAATGAAGTGTCAAGTGAATGATCTTCTTTGTTTCGTGTGGCCCTGGCACCGTTTGGTATGACAGTATTGCTGCTCAAATTTCACACACCAACCTAATTAATTAATAACTGTAGAAAATGATACGCTAGCTATATTCTTGTGTACATATGTATGCATGTATCACACATTAAGTTGTTCACATCTTATTATGTTGTTCAGGAAGATCTGAATGAGATCTAAAATAAATTTTAAGAGACTATTTTAAATGAAAGAGTTACAGATTAAATCTTTTTACTAATATATATGTGACTTTTTTTAACATATGTCATTTTTCTTAATTTATAAGAAATAATAGCAATTTTCTCTTACTAATTGACTTGAAACTTAAATTTTAGTTACTTTAGCTTGGATCGACCCGAACAATTAATGTTGGAAAGTTAGGTCGTGAAGGGAAACAAATATGCTAAACTGGGATAACAATGATGAATTGAATGCAGTATAGAAGGGACATGATGTGAGAGTAAGATACCTTGACCAATAAGGAAAATGAATCCAAAGAACATCATAAAAGGGTGAACCTGCAAGGTGGAAAAAGACTCAGATATGAAGTAGAATATGATTTTTGTATATAAACAAAAACAAGAAACACAAGAAAATAGTGTTAATTACATTGAAAACACGAAGTGGATTTTCAGAATCATATTCAATGCCCTCGCGATAATTCAGCAACCAAACAAGCAAGAGGATGAGAGCAAGAAGGCCAAACAAGTGTGCCAAAATTGTGGTACCGTATGAAGTCATCTTAATGGATTAGGTGGGAGATAAGGTGAGAGAAAATTTGGAAGGAGTAATAGAGTAGTACAAATTTTTGCTGGTTCTGACATGGTGTTATTCTGCTGTGGTTCAGTCTTATAGAGTTTACCTTTAGATAAAGTTCACAAAAGAAGGAATTGCTTGATATCTTGGTTTTGGAATTTTGAATGAAGAAACTTTTGGCATAAGCCAACTCTAGCAGTTTCTAAAGTATATATTCTTACGTTAGAATGGTTTCCAATTTTTGTCTACTATGTATTTATATAGTCTTTTTGCATAGGGATTGATGCCCACAGTGTCAGAGACTCACAGTATTATACACTACAAACCACGTGTAAATGAAATTAATTTCTGTGTAAAAATGCAACTTTTGAACTCACATGATATAAAAATTTGAATACCAAACTATTTTTCGTCTTATTAAATAATGTTCTAAAAGTTGTGATTATAAAATTAATATTAATAAGGTTTTGAATAAAAATCTTGTCAGAGATGCATTAAAAATTATAATAATTAAAGGTATTTTAATAATATTTTTAGTTTTTTTTTTAATTTTGTTAACCAATATTCTTTATTCTCCAATTAACATTTATCATGTGTTTTTAGTGTATATATACAATGAGAAAAATCAATTACAACCTTTAGATTACAATCAAAAAATTAATTAATGAGATTAAAATGATTAAAATAAGTCACGTGACTTTCTCTTGCCCCTCTTCTTTCTCCACTTGTGGTTCACAAGTTCTAAATTCTACTACATTCAACGCCTCTGCATATATAGTGCTCTCAATTCTAGCACGTTAATTGAATGTTTGTGGATCAACATGTTAAGTTCTTTTGTTTTTTTTCTTTTAAAAAATTGTCATTACACAACGCACATTCAGATTCAGAGGTTGGGATGTTACAATTGCCTTTTACCAGTTCCAAGATAAATCATAAAAAGTTTTGTCAAAAAAAAAAAAAAGATAAATCATAAAAAGTAGTAGAGACTAACAAGGAAATCAACCTAAGAGGCAACTATAAGGAATGACTTGAAGGAGGAATCTACCCATACATGGTAACTAAGTGCTTCTTTATCTTCAAGAGAAAAAAATTAATTTTTATAAAATTGGTGTTAAATCGTTCGAATATAATTGAGATGTCTGTTTAAATTAATTTCAATAATAATTTTATATTGAAACATGTTCATTATATGGAAAAAATATTTTTGATATAGAATTAACAAACCCGTAATTTGATTCAGATTTAAATTTATGCTAGAATTAAATTGATCTTGAATACGATTTATGATTTTTTTAAAAAAACTTACCCAATCATAAGTAATATATACATAATAAGTATTTAATTTTTATATGACAGGAGTGTCTGGCATAAGACATGCAATTGAGGGGCTTATAAGTTTAGTCGGCTACTTAAAAGAGAGAAAAATAAATAAAAAAATGAAAATATTTATTTAACATAGTAGGATAATGAAGTTGTTTTTTTAAAAAGAAAATATTTGTTTTTAACATAATATATATATATATATATATATATATATATGTCAATTAAGATTTTTTTGTTATTTCTGTCTGAGCCGACCATGAAGTTGTGAATTATGATATTTTGTTAACAAAAGACAGTGCGAGACTAAATTTAAGGTCGAGAAATAATGATTAGATAAAGTTATAAAGTCCCCTTAAAACCACAAAACATCAAAATAGATAATTTTGAAAGTTTCGAAGGATTTTACTATTATTATTGAAATTGATTTAAACAGACATCACATATATATATATATATATATATATATATATATATATATATATATGTATGTATGTATTTCAAATGTGTAAAAATAAAAATAATTTCATTATCAATTTATTAGTGTTGATAGGGTGATCAATTTCCATACAACTTTACATAAAACAATGTAAATATGTATGTGAACTGTGAACTGCCCCACAATCAGACAAAGGGCAAGCTTTTATAGGCACAAGGAATCAAAGAAAAAGAGAAGGCTAGTGAGCAAGGTAAAGAAAAGAATGGGGATCCAAGATGCAACCTCCCATTTTTAATGCAGCCAGCTATAGTTTTTTTTTTCTTTCGATGATTCCAATGCAATAGTAGTTCAAGTGTCTCCATCTGTACACAAGAAATAGAAATTTACATTTTTTTTCCTAAAACTTAAGTAGCAATTATTTTTTGAGTGGATTAGCAAGTTTGTTTTTGTGTGTATGGAAGAGTATTCATATGATTTTGGTTGTTGAAACCTCTTCATCAACTGGGCTATTTGGGTCCGGCCCAAGTCGCCTTAACCAGTAGTGCACTTTGTTTGCTCAGATCAGGGACACCAAAGTATTAGGCCTTTTTCATAAGGCTTCATTCAGACATTCACTACTTTTGGCTTTATAAAGTAACATAATTATGATATTTATATTTTGATAAACAGATAATACAATAATAAGAAAACTATATATCCAGCAATCATGTACAATCACACTTATTTAATACAGATATTTTCTGGAAGTGGAAAATCCTACAATGAATATGATATTTTACTTTTAATTTTTTTTCCGCTAATATTGTATCAAATTTAAAAGAAATCAATTTCAGAAAAATAAAAAAAGGGCATGCAAACATTGCAGGGATGGCTGGACCCAGAATGCATGTAGATTTCCCTTTTTTTGGTTATATCATGGGAATGCCAAATAAAATTATGAGAAGCGTATACAATATGCTAGCTGCTTGTCAGATGAACATAAATACTCTGGTCGAGACATTTTGCTTTAATCTACTGAGATTTGCTTTAATATACTAGCTTTCGATCTAGTAATAATTATCTTCTATAGTTCTGTGCCATACTCTGTAGACATTAGACATGAAATGTTTGCTTTTTTAAATAGAAATGATATAAATTCTGTTTCTAGGTTAATTTTGTAGTATCTAGGAATGGTTTCCTACAATACATAAACTTGTAGTCCACGTTAATATATTAGTATTTAATATGGATGCAATATATATTTTATTTAGATTTTTCAGTTTTGTAATATAAAACTGTTTCCAAAATTGTGTGTAGGGTGGACAACCTCTTAACTGCCACAGATTTTGTAATATAAATGACCAACTCTCAACACAGTTACCGCATTGTTTACATAAACATTAATTAGTGGCAGCTTATGACATTTCTCATTGTATGGATATATATCAAGCATTTCAGTTGGCCAAAGAAAAAGAAACCAAGAAGGTTTCTAAATTATACTAGTATATACTATGAATCGTTATTTGGGATTTTTTAAGAATGAATGTGTAGAATTGTAAAAGTTTTTTACATAATTTTTTATAATAATAACTTAAAAATTAAATGTATTAAAAAAACTTAAAAATTAAATTAAACATGAATTTAATAGATTGACAATGTAAAAACTTACATTAACCATACATATTTACTAAACTCTGTTTTTAGATACTAAAAAAAGAGTACTGGTTGGGCCATAGCCCAAAAAAAAAGCGTACTGGACAAATATAATATAGCATAATTCACAAATTACCAAATTCTTTAAATATGTTTTCAGTGATTTAGTCCTTAGATCTATCTATATACAATAATAAATATTAGAAAACTTCTTAAATAAATCTTAATGTCTCAAGAGATGATTTGTTATCTTTCTGACAGAAATATTTTTGGGAAAAAAAACTCTCTGCTAGAGAATAATCTGGGTTCCAAAAAAAAAAACAAGGAAACATCTTTTCAATAAGAGTGGAAATAATTAATAATATATGAAATTATTGAAATGCCTTAAAAGTACTTAACTATCTGAGTAATGCTGGGTGAAAAAATCGGAGGTTACTTATTTTTCATACTTTAATATGAATAAAAACAACTGGTGTCAGTCATAATGTCATATATGTCAACATACACCATATCAACCTCAATGTCCTTTTTAATTTGTGCTTTTTCGTCGAAAGAGCCAGGGTTCAATGCTGCTAGCTTCAGTCTCATGCCAAACTTGAGAGGGTTAAATGATACTGATCTCATTATCAAACTCTTGTCTGACAGTTGTGAGAAAACAATGTACTAGACATTCGCACCACTCAATTAATATGGATATGATGGCTTCAAATTCATGAAATAATACTTATCTACATAAACCAATAGCACTATAAAATATAATATTTAAATATACACTATCAAACACCAGCTAGGCATCGTTATATTGAATATAAAGGTGAGCGATACTTTAATAATGTTAACATATTTTCACAAATATTGAGTTATCCAAAAATGACATGCAACCACTACACATCCCTATTATCCTTCAAACCCGCATCTATAACAGAACATTTCTCGTTCGCATTTGTATAATGTTAAAAAAAAAAAAGTTTTTAGTTAAACCCCCTTTGGTCAATCAGCCAGTGTAGATATAATTATTATCATTATATGAATTATAAATGAACCTGACTGCTGATACCATATGGAAGGCTTTGTACTAAAAGAATTAATTAATTAACTTAAATAAAACAAGGTGAAATAGTAATAAGGGCACCAGGAACTATAATTTTACTGTTAGTGTTGTATGAATCGTATACAATTAACTAATTAATACAAGTATATATCTTGAAACTAATTTTCCCGTGCCTCCTATGCTTGCCATATATATAACGTGTGGAGATTACAATAGAGGGCAAATTTGTCGACGTACGCAATGGATAAGACGAACTTTGCTTTTAGATGGACCCAGCCCAATCAAGGTATACATAATATGCAAATATAGACACAACATATTAGTGATCGTATATGCATTCCCCACCAAAGCACAACAACATCATTCTTCTTAATTCTAGCCCTACCAAGGGAACCTTCTCAATTCTAAGAGACTATTTTTTCCCAAAGCTCCCCATCTGTCTGCATCCTTGACAAGAAAACCACCCATTAGTTATCTTGTACTACTACCATTTTACATATTGAGCTCCATCCACATGTAGAACCAATCATTTAACTTGGGATTTAAGCAAGGAATAGAGTACCACAAACTACAATGCATATGATGGCTTACAAAAGAGAGAACAGGGACAGCTGACCTGGCGTATGAGTTGGAGTTATCTTATATGTTAGATGTGTCAGGAATAAATGATGTGTAATAAGGGAGGGCCTACACTAGCATTCCTGAAAAACTACCCCACCATGAATGCACCCACGGTGTAGAGATTGTTACCTCCTTTTCGGCCTCATTGAATCTAATCACAAATGTGCATGATCATATACTATTTTATCTTTTTCTTCTATAACAATGATATCAAGAGGGATAATTAAAGATCATATATACAAGTCAAGAAAAGAGAAAAAGCCTCGCATAGTAATATTGATTGATAAAAGATAAGAAAAGAATGTATATAGTGTTGTTATACTATTGAGCACTAACAACACGTAATTAATCATAACAAATTATATATATATATATATATATATATGAGAAATCTAGAGAGTTTGTGATCTAATTAAAAAGGTCACACCTATTTATTGAATGTGATTAGACCTACATGTCAAAGACTTATTTGTTTTGAGAAGTCCTTAATAGGATGATGCATATCCATTCTGATTAAGTGTTGAGTTCAAAAGACATAAGTGTTTGTTATGTTTAACCGATTGATCTAAATAATTTATAATATCTCAAGTCTTGAGCTTAAAAAATGTAAGTATTTGCTTACTATGATCAATCTATTTGAATAGTCTACATTCTTCATCTTCTATTAAGATTCTTTTTTATTGCCATTTGTTGCTCCCCAAAAGTTGTTGCTTTGGCTTGCAAGGTATTTTATAATAAACTCACAACTAAAGATTATTTTTTTTGTCTTGTAATAAATTTCTTAATCAACTCTTCACTAAAAACAATCTGCTTAACATAAAGATTTCATTTCAAAATTCACATGTTTTTTTGCCTTCTTAACACTAATGTTAAATCAACAAATCATTTATTTTTTACATGTTTATTTCCATATATATGGTATTAGGAAAAATTGTTATGTTTGGTTATGAAAGGTTTTTATGACTCTATCAAGATGAGTAAATTCTCACTTTCAGTCACATTTTGGTTTCAAGAAATATAAGGACTACAAGAATATTTGGACACCCTTATAGTAATATGTGATGTAATCTTTATGATTGTCTAAAATTAACAATCGATTATAAATTTATGCAAAATTTAAAAATGTTATAATGGATTATTATAGTAAAAAAAAATTTACCTCAAATTTTCGAGCATCATTAGCGTCACCTCATTTGAGGTATTGTTTATTTTGGTATTTGGTAATCCATCGCCGTTTTGTCATTAGAAAAAAGGCACCATAATGGGTTAAGGAAGTAGGGTATATATAAAAATCATCATTATTTTGACTATTAAGTAATCTGAGACTTTGAACATATTGAAATAAACCTTCAATTGAGACTAAGGAAAAAGAGTGATATAAGTGTTTCTTCTAATGTTAGTATTTCGACCTCAAATCATTAAGCATTATTAGGGTCACCTCATCCAACATAATATTTACTTTGGTACTTGATTATCTATCACAATTTTATCATTTGTAAAAGGAAGCTCAATAGGTTAAGGGAAGAGGTAGTTTATAAATTATCTTTAGCATCACCTCTTAAATGATGTGAAACTTTCCACTAATAAGAATAATTTTATTTACCTGTTTTATTACATGTAATGTAAAAATTAACTTTTTCTTCCGTGTTAATGTGCATGTAACGTGTTGAAATATTTTTATCAAATCTTCTTGTTATTGGGTAGGACTCTCTCTTGTATTCCATAGTCAATACATTTTGTTTTATAAAAATATGTAGATTGATTACCAATTGCATGAATTATAATATCCCAAACTAGAATTATATTTTTAGTTTTCGAAATCGAACCTGACCGGCAGTTTGACCTGTTTGCCTAAGAACCAACATGGTGATCAACGATTAACTCTAAAAGATCGTACAAATTTAGAATTGGTGAAAATATGTCAAAAACCAATGAGAGCTAGTGAAAATCACTGTAAAAAATCACTTTAAACTAGTTTAAATTTAATCTAAAACAATTTTAACATAAATAGAAATATATATTTAATGAAGATTAAAAATAGGTATAAATTGTTTGCCAATTATTATTTTTTTTTCTTATAAAATATAAAACCTAGTCATTTATATTCAATAGCGGATCTGGGGTAATTGCCCCCACAAAGTAAATTATTTTACTTAAATATATTGAATAATTTTTTTTTGCCCCTAAAAAAATAAATCTTACTCCCACAAGATTATTTTTTTAATAAGAAGAATGTAAATAGTTATAAAAGATAAAAGAAAAAATAAATTGATACTAATTTTATTCATTTTATCCTTTTAAATTTTATTTTTAAATTTTTTATTACCATCTTTAATAAATTTTATATAATTTTTGTTTGAGAAAATATTAGACTATTTTTGCCCCCACTAAAAAAATTTCTGGATCCTCCATTGTATATATTAATTTATAATTTTTATCATAACTTTTTATAATTTTATATTATAATAATTTTTTTTCTTGATATAAACTTGTTATTCTTAATGAATATTATTGTATTTTATTGATATTTTATAATATATTTAATTTATACTTTTATGAGTGCTTTGAATATTAAGAATCTACAAATTATTTTTTTATAAATATTAAGAATCTAAAAATGATATCTTATTTTAATTTTTAATTTTAAAAAATTATAACATTATATTTATTTAATATTATTTTATGTATTAATTAATTATTAATATTTTTCATTAATACTAATTTAATGACAAATCAAAATTGTTAAATCTTAAACTAATGCCTTTATCTGTTGGTTGAATTTTAAAGTTACTGACATTTTTAATATGCTTTTTATTGCACAAATAGCACGGGCGGCGCCATAAGCTTATAAGTTATAACCTTTGACTTTAACCAGTTAATGCTGCACCGAAAGGTACGTGGTCTCTTTTTTATTTTATATATATATATATATATATATATATATATATATATATATAATATGATTTCCATTCTAGTGTATATAAAAAAAAAATACTTGAATATACTACTTTATAACCTTGTCACTAATTTCAGAATTTGTAGCTTTATGCTGCATACTCGCACATTCTCTCTCACTACCGAAAACTGTCAGGGGCACTACAGTTACATTTCAGTTGATATAATTTTTTATTTCATGAAAAATAAATTATTAATACAATTACGTGGATATACACTGCACATTGAAAATATATATTAGTTTTTATATCAAAAAAATTATTTATTAATATTAATTTATAATATTGAAAATATATATCAATTTTTATATTATCATACTAATATTAATATTTTATTTTAATTCCATAAAAACTATAACAAATTACCAAGATTAATTCAATATTTAGTATGACAATTATTTTATAATGCTTCTTCAGAACACTTTATTTTGGGTTACGTAAACAACAGCACTATATCGATTAAAAGACTCAAAACAAACAGATTGACGTAGTAAGCATTATATGATAGAAATAATGAGATCTAATCATGTGAATGACGTGGTGTATAAGATCTGATTGTTGGGAAAGTAGAAGGCAATTATATTTTTTATAATTTGCTATTATCTAAGAGGCACATGGACCATTTAGTTTATTCATGCATGTTTGCTTATAATGGACGATTGTAAATAAACATGTAGTTCTTGATTATAATTTTAATTTACGAAAACCAATTTATTATACAAATGACTGAAAAGATAGAATTAATTTCTCTATATATCTATTTATTTATTTAAATTCTTCTTTAAAAAATTTATTTATTTAAATTGAATTTTTTTATCGTATATCATTTATCTTTAAATTAAATTATAATTTTGATCCTTTTATAATTTTTAATTCACAATTTTAGTTATTTTTTGTAATTTTAATTTAATCCTCAATTTTTCATATTTTTATTTATTTTGATTGAATTGAATCTTAGATCTAATATATTAACTTAAGATATCATATAAAATAATTTAATTAATTAAAATATAAAATAAATGTATGCAAAATTGAAGATGGGACAAAAATTGCATATTATTAAAAAAATAGAAGAACTTAAATCACGGAAGAATATAGAAGAACCAAAATCATGAAAATTATAAGAGAACTAAATTTATAATTTAGCCTATTTTTTTTTAATTGTAATACATTAACAAGTTACATCACAAATATATTTTAAACTAAATTATAATTTTGATCCCTCTATAATTTTAAATTTACAATTTTTGTCTCCCTAATTCTAAATTAAGACATTTAGTCTCCACATTTTTTAGAATAAAAATTTTTAATATTTTTGTGAATTGATCATCCAAAGTCAGAAGTTGACTTTGTTGTGATATTTTTCTATGACAATTATATGACAAGATGTTAAATAGTAAAAAAAATAATAAAAGTTGAACTCATAATCTTTTATCTATAGTTAAGGTATAAAATCACTGAAACACTTGTTTTATTTATTTAACTTTATAAAAACTATTTTGTATGTATAATTAGTCAAAGAATTATTACTTTTTTCAAATTATAAAAATTTTCAAATTAAAAAAAACATTTAATGTATAAATATTTTTCAGTTTTATTTTATATCATTTTATATATTTTTAATTTGAATATTTTACCTATTTTATTTTTACTTTAAAAATTTATAATTAACATTGATAAAATAATATATAAATTATTTAAAAAAAAACTGATTATTTGTATATAAATCAGTATAATTACATCAACTAATATGTAAATTATATTAAATATTATATATATATTTTGGCTCAATATAATTAAAATATTTCATTTTAAATTTTTGTTAAGGAGGCTGGCCAGTGGCCACATATGAAATAAGAAATGGATAAAGCTCATATTTATTTATTTATAGATTTGTCTTGAATGGATGGGAATAAATGAAACCACAAATATAATAATAGCTGAAAAAAGAATAAAGATGCCGCGATCCGCGAGAGTGACCTGATGACGTGGCGGATATGCGTGTTGGTTGGACCCCCTCAGCCAAACATGCCCTTAAGACCCTTTGTTTGGCTTTATCTTCAAGAACTGAGACTTCTGCATGCACAATCTTCTGCATGGACAAAACTACCCCTTCCCCCATTATTTCTATTACACGTGCTCGGCAACTTGCTTGCTTGCAACTAATCTGTCCGTGACCCTCGCTTTTAATAGTACAAATAATGCCACTCGATATTCGATAACTATGTTCCCAACACACCTTAAGTTTAAGAGAAAAATCTCAATTTTGTTACTACAAAAGAGAAATGACAAGTTATTCCTAAATGTGAATTTAATCATTACTTTTATAATCCATAATTAATGTCATTTGAAAATGTTCAGCGAATAAAAGATTAAAAGTAATCTTTTTTCCTTCCAATCAAACCGAAATAACCAGAGAGAAGATTTTTGTTTGAAGATGAACGGCCAAGATTGATGACCCTCGAGATTTCCACCTAAAGTCACGTACATGCCATCCACCCAATACAGAATCATGCATCTTGGGATCCAGTGAGTGAAGATCCCCATGTCACTGGAAGCGGCGTTCGCTCCCCGTGTAGGTTAGAAATTTTACGTTTGTATGGTCTAAAATGCGCCGGCAGTGGGCTCCTTTCCCACGGAGCGCGAGTTTGCCAATGGAGAGAAAAAGGACAACTTTTTAGTCTTACCATACCAAATAATACTAACAAAAAAAGGAGAAATAAAATGTTGAATCTTATTAAGTGTCTTTAGAATATTAATTAAAAATTAAAAAAATATTATAAAAATTATAAGAACATAAAATATTATAAATAACATAATTTTATGTATTTTAATAAAAAAAAATTAAATTTTGATTAATACTTATGCGTATTTGTCTAAAATATTTTTGGTGGTTCCTATTAGGATGGTCCCACTCCGGTTTGCAGGGTAACGGCGTTATGAAGAGAAAGGGAAAGAGGGAGTGAGATTAGACTCCGTGAATAACGGGACCCAGCTTGGATTGCGGGAATTGAAGTGGATGGTGGGGTCCAACACGGGTAACGGCTATTTGGGTGATGACCTGGTATAGAGGAGACAGCATGTATGTCAGCTGTCAAACACAATACTAAAAAAAAGTAAAATGAAATATAATTAGTTGTAAGAGACTGAATTTAATGATCATGAAAATGAAAGTTGCCATCTTATAAGAATTAAACTTATACCCTATGAGTTTAAATTTCATTGTTTATGCAAGAATTATGTTGACGCATAGTTTATATATATTTTTATAAACTCAATAAATCTTAAAATATGTTCTTTTCTGTTGAGTTTTAAAACTCAATTCGTAAAACATTCTCTCTTCTTATTTAATGTTTTTTCTTTTCTTTTTATTTTACTATGATGTTTATCTTATTAATATGTTTTAGTTATTAATTACATAATTTAGTATATTTTTAAGAAGCCATTAATTTCATAATTTATAATTATTCTTATTGAAAAGGTAAAACATAATTATAATTTCATTTAAGAAATTTAGTGATACTAATAAATGAAAAATATTATTATGGCAAATTATTAGTACATTCTTAAATTTTTAAAGTAAAAAATATTTTAAAATTGTTTTTAAGAAATATTTTGAAACAAATTAGAACATGAAAATAGATATATGATATGAGATGAATAAATCATAAAGTAAACCGAGTTCAATTTTAATAATGTTAACATAAAAAAAATCTACATTATTACTTAATTAGGAATTATTATAAACATGATTTTTACAATGATTATGATACAAATGTGTATATTGTTTCAAAAGAAATATTTTGTTAAATATAATTAGACGTTAAATATAAACATATCTCTTAATTAAAAATGAACTATTGGTTCATTTTCTTACATGCAATAACTTTATAATTGAACTAATTAAGCAGTAATAATTTATAATTTATAAATTTGTATAGAGGCTACTTATTTAATATTCTTTAATTTGGTAAAAAGAATTACTGTAATAAGATATAATAAGAGGACTTAAAATTATTTTGATCATGAACTTCATACTCCATAAAATCATAATGCTTAGAGCTAAGCTTATGCTTAACTGACATGTATATGAATCATGCATTTTGATTGGGTGGCGCGTGGCGAGCTCACTGAGGCGCCGAATTTTGAACGCTGGCCCACGCAATTCTCATTCCTTCGGAGCCTTCAAGTTTTCCTTCCATTTAATGCCCTCCCTATCATTCCTATTCACGCATTTGCCACGGGTCATTAATGTCTTTCTACTTTGAATTCAACTGTGGCACGCTAGGAGACAGGACCTCAGGGTCGGTTCTGATTGCCTCATCCAGAGTGCACCCACATGCACTAATTCCAAATTTAGCCTTATAAAGATACTATTAGTTAATCATAAGAATGAGATTTCACATTATATCATATCAATCGAATTTTAATAATTATTATATTTTTTTATAATTTAATATAAAATATAATTTTAATTTATCAAATCATTAAATTATATATATATTATTAAAATGATTCGTGTTAAATTTTATTATAATTAAACTATAAAAAAATTAAACAACTTATATTTTAATATATTTTAAAATATGCATATATATATAAATATCAATTTAAATTTATATAAATGAGATAGTAAATGATTTTAAATTATATGAAATTTTATATATATAATTTATGTGAAAAAAATTTAATTCATAAATTTTTAAAAATTATTATTCAATTAAAAATTATAAAATAATATAATAATTATCAAAATTATAATATTCTAATTTGATCTTTAAATATGCTAAGAATTAAAAAAATGTAATGTATAAAGTGGTTCTCCTTTTTGAGAGCCAAAAGCTTTTAGAATATTATTATTTTCTCTATAATCATTCGTATGGATCTGTTGTCCTCTACTTCATTTGTTCCTTTTTAGTACTTTTGTATTATTATTATTATTATCATGGGTTTTGCCACTTTATCCCACCCCCAAGCCTTCAAAATTTAAATTCCAAGCTTTCAGTAGTTTTTATTTATTTTAAAGCATCATAAATCACATTCACAAATGCTCTAATTAATCATTTTCTCTAAAAGAAATCTTTGGAGGGGCTAAAATACAAGTGTATTCATCCGTTCAATGAATTATGAAAATAGTAGTTCGTTCAAATTTTGAAAAAAATAAAATTGAAAAGTAAAATGATTATTTATACTTAATACTTTAAGTCAACTAGCATGTTATTTTAACCACTTGCATAAAAAAAAGCTAGTTTTATTAAACAAAGAATTGAATGAGTATGTTACTAGACAGTAGACAAATATAAACTTGATGGTGTACATTATTGAATTTTTGTCTAAATAAATCCAAAAATTCAAGGTACTAGGTTAATTGGTCTTAGTCTTTCTATAGATCATAAAGGATTTATTTATTCATATTTAAATACAAGACTCCGGGTATTACGTCATCTTTTTTTTTTCAAGACTTATTCACATTCTACGTTGAACTCACAAGTCATAAATCACATTTATTTATTTGAACATCAGTCCTTACTGTATACTATTAAACTTGAAATTCTTTTCCAAATATTCAAGTGTCAATTAAATATTTTTGCTAATTGCTATAACTAGTTTTAGCCTCATTTCTAAAACTAATTTTGGAAAAACTATTTGCTTTAGTATATTAATTATAAATTGAAATACATCACTTATAGAATGAGATTTTGTTTTTTTTCTCTCCTCAATTTACATTCTCTTAGTCACTTTCTTCTTTCATTTAATGTACATTTCATATATTTTCTCTACAAACAACAAAATAAATTTTTTCTTAATCATCTCAAATTACTTTCTCTAATATTCATCTTTAAATACACTTTATCTTCTTAAACATTTGTCTCTCTCAATTTATCCTCTTTTATATCAACTTTATATTGAATTTAAATAACGTTTAAAGTTAAATTATCAATAACTAAAAATATTTATATCACAATCTAAATTTATTCACTATAACTTTAAGATGTAATTTAAAAATACTTATTTATTTTGAGTTTTAATTATTAAAAAATGTTCCGGTGACGAAATGAGAGGATAAGAAAATGTTTATGATTATATAAAAAATATTTTACATAATATAAAATCTAAAACATTACTTACAAACAAATGTACACATGGCTAACTAAGAATTAGTAATTATCTTTTTTGACATGCATGAGTTAAGTTAACGTTTAGTAATTAATTTGAGAAAAAATGAAACATAAAAAAACTGCAGAAGAACAATTTTCCCTGTCCAGATTCATTTTCTGTTTCAGTTGATAAATTTATTTTTTGCAGAAAGATAAACAGGGTCAAAAGAAATGAGCGTGGCTTAAGGCAGAAGGGGACAGAGAGGATATGTTAACATTAGAAACAGAGCCGCGTGTCGAAGCCTTTGTCAACAAGTCTTTGTACTCATCGAAAACAAACCAGAAAAATACATTACCCACCAACAAAGAAAAAGAGAGAGAGAATAATTCCAATAAATCATACAGCTGAGAGCTTGTTGTACAATTTGTAACGTATTTCTCATTTTCCACATCCATTTAATATTCATCAATGAAAATGAGAGTTTCTCTTAAAGGAACTTCATTTAAAATAAATAAATACTGTAGTATTTGTCTAGATTTGGACACGGCTCAACACAGTCTCACGAATACAAATAAGCTTCGTTTGGCTGTGTCTTTCTCTCTAACCAAGCCCCTTTCGCCTCTCTCTATCGCTTCTAGCTGTAGAGATTACTATTTTTCCAACCCTCTCTCTTTCTCTCATCATCCCCCTTTTCCTTCTTTTTCTTCTTCTTCTTCTTCCTCCTCCTTGCACCACTCCTTATATTATCTCATAAAAATCACTCTGAGGAGAAACACTATAATCAATCATGGAGGGGTCTCACATGGGGTTGTTGCTCTTCTTTTCTTCCATGCTTTTTGCTGCCTTCCCTTCTGCCTCCTCCAGAAACTTGCCCGTCATACCCTTTGATGAAGGCTACGCGCCCTTGTTTGGGGACAGCAACTTGGTCATCCATAGGGATGGCAAATCGGTCCATCTTTCACTCGATGAGAGAACAGGTTTTTTTTTTCTTTTCTTTTTTCCATTTTTTTTGGCCATCGTTTGTTTTTGGTTTGACAATCTATGTGGGGTTGTTTGTTTTTTAGTTGAGATGGCGATTTCTGTGGCTAAAGTCTTCACCTTTTTTTTTTCCTTTCCATTTCTGGGGTGTGTTTGCAGGTTCAGGATTTGTGTCGCATGATCTTTACCTTCACGGGTATTTCAGCGCTTCTATTAAGTTGCCTTCTGATTACACTGCAGGAGTTGTTGTTGCCTTCTATGTGAGTATTTTTGCCTCAATTCGGTGGTTATATGAAAGTGATACCCCTTTTTTCTTTTTTATGTCCCATTTTAAAAAAACTCAATCACCCATCGTCATCACCAGCATACGTATTTGTGTGTTCAACAAAGATTTCTCCTTCACCTCAATCACCTAGCTTTTTTTGTCTTTTTTTACCATTTTTTACTTTGTGTATTTTAAATCACTGCCAGTATACTTCAATTAACTAGTAGTTTTTTTTTTTTGTATGTGTGATTTGATAATAAATCACGTAGTTCTCAGTTTTCACTTTCATTTTTACTAATGTAGAATGAAATTTAGGGGTTTTCAGACATTTTTCAAAACAAAATTTAAGGACTTCTTACTTGGCAAAAGTGTGCAGTTTTGTTTGTTTGAACCAAAAGGGTCATTGTTTCTGGTTTTGGGTTGAAGTCTAAGTTGCATATCCGGCAAATGGGAAAAGAGTAATTAATTTATTTCATCACATTATCTATTTGCAGATGTCAAATGGTGACATGTTCCAGAATAACCATGATGAAATCGACTTTGAGTTTTTGGGGAACATTAGAGGCAAAGACTGGAGGATTCAGACCAATGTTTATGGCAATGGTAGCACCAACATTGGCAGAGAGGAAAGATATGGTCTCTGGTTTGACCCTGCAGATGATTTCCATCAGTACACTATTGTCTGGACAGACTCTCAGATCATGTGAGTCTCTATCTCTATCTACATATACTATATTTGGTTCTATTTTGCATGTTATACACTTGACTATTGTATCTACATCTTCTCTGTTATAGTAACTTTTTTCCGTCATTCTTATTTGTTATGTTACTTTACTATTACCTCTTATTCTCATTTTGCATGTCAGTAATTTGATAGATTTTATTGTTTTCATTGGTGATGTTATATTCAAAAAATTTCCTCTAGTTTTCTTGTTCCCTTTACCTAAATCCCCTGTTGGATCAAACAACCTGTTTTCCCCCCCTCCTGTAATGGTATTTTGTATTATATGTGATGCTTTGGCTACTTGGTTATGAATAATGAATAAAACCAGATACTAAGGTAACTAATATTTTCAATTTTAAATGGTATATATCCTTTTAGCACTCAGAATAATTTGTTTTGTCTACCTAAACTCATAAGGCTGTAACCAAATATGTTCCTTGCATGGATTTTTGTTTTTCTTATTCAACTATGCTAATTTCTACTTTTGGATGTCACTTGTTGCTTACTTATTTTCATAATTGCGTTCTTGTTTATCCATGTGCAGATTTTATGTGGACAATGTTCCTATTAGAGAAGTGACGCGAACAGAATCTATGGGAGGAGATTTCCCTTCTAAGCCAATGACTTTGTATGCAACAATATGGGATGCATCTGATTGGGCTACCAATGGAGGCAAATACAGGGTTAACTACAAGTATGCACCCTATGTTGCTGAATTCTCTGACCTTGTCCTGCACGGTTGTGCAGTGGATCCAATTGAGCAGCACGTGGCCACGTGTGACAATGCTCAAAGCTCTGAGGCAACAATTCCTCCTTCTGGTGTTACACCAGCACAAAGAATCAAAATGGAGAATTTCAGGAAGAAGCACATGACATACTCCTACTGCTATGACAAAGTCAGATACAAAGTCCCTCCTTCAGAGTGTGTCATCAATTCCCAAGAAGCTGAGAGGCTGAGGAGGTTTGATCCCGTCACGTTCGGTGGTGGCCGCCGTCACCATGGAAAACGACACCGTCGCAGCAGAGGAAGCCAGACAGAAACTTCTGCTTCATCATTTTAAGAGGGTTCCATAACTTCCATTCATCCTTGATTTAGTTTCACTACCTGGGGTTTATATTTTCTAATTTTAACTTTGGTGTATAGAGAGGAGGAGCATACAATTCTATTCTTGAATATGATGATAGTTTTGATATGGTGGTTATTGCTGGTGGTGGGGTATGTGTATAGTTCATACCTGTAGGTTCTCCCAGGTAATTTGTTTTTGTTATTCATGTCTTATGGTTTACAAATTGAATCCGTTGATTTTTGTAGTTAGACCACACTTCAGTGTTTCAATAAATTATTTAGCATCAGTTATCTATGGAATGTTAGGTATGAATTATTTCTTTTAACTGCTAATCATCAAGTATATAAAATGTTGGTGCAACCTAATTTTTTTTAATTTTCTCTCGTCCACAATTGTCCAATATACACACACCTGTCTGATAGTTTATGTGGTCATATTTGTATGTTGGACTTGGACATGACAGTTATTTATAATCAATCTTAATGAGAATCCAAGGTCAAGCTGAAGAATGAAGTGTTGCTGCAGGTCCTCCACTTAATTTTGACCAGTTTATGTCTTCACTTTTTTTTCTTCCATGTGTTTTGGTACTTTTGTAACGTTCTGGTGTATTATGATGGATTGAATTCGGTAGTTGAGATTATGGAAACATTAAGGCTGGTTTTTGTTGACTTGTGTGTCTTTTGTGTTTTAAAAAAAAACATTTATTTTCCACTTTTTAACAATTGTTCTTGGCATCTCTGATCTCACTGCATCTTGGTAATTACTAATTGAGATTTCACAACAATAATTTTTATCAAGTAGAAAGTTAATTATAATAGACTGAACTATGAAACGGGGGAAACGAGTTATGAATTTCAAGAACATATGGTAAATTCAATATAAGTTTTTTGCGTCCTTAGGTTATCAATGCAGGTTACTTAATGTTAAGCATTTTTTGGCCTGCCAAAATATTTGTGATTCATCACTATCAAATATCAATTTGTTAGATATCTTAGTAAATGATAAAAAATTTTGGGACAAGTAACTAAAAGGTGATCCGCTCCTCTTTTTAAAGCAATTTGGAAAAGCGATTAGACCTGTCTGTAGAATATCCAAAAAATTCATAATAAGGCGATTTTATCTAAGGTTTTCCTTGAAAAGCAACATTGCTCAATTGCTTTAATGAGATTGATTCATACTGAAGCAAATATTATCCCGGCATCTTGTGCTTTACCTTGTAGACATTCTTTTACGCTTTTCTTAGGAAAATGAGAGAGAAATTTAATGATTTACTTACCTTTTTTCCCCTTTCATTATATTAATAATATAAAAATTGTTCAATTCTTTGTCACATGTTATATATATATATATATATAAAATATTTTCTTACCTAATCACTCAAGTACTACTTTACACTTTAAATTTATTTATTTATTTATTTTATATTAGTATTTTCACCTCTTATGTTTTTTACTTTCATTATTTTAATATATAATATTATCAAGTGACTTATGTTTATTATCTAATTTTATTTTAACATCTTTGACAACGTCTTTGGACAAAATAATTTTTGGTTAATTTCTCTCGCATCTTCAACTTGATCTCAGGAAAGACTTTTTTAACTTGATTCTAGTCAAAACATTTTTGGCTCAACCTTAATAAGGGAATCTTGAGCCCAGCCTCAACCAACACATCCTCAATCCCGACATCTTGGCTTGACCTTAATCATGACATCTTTGGCCTAGTCTCAATCAAAACATTTTTAGCCTAACCTTGGACAAAACATCTTTCAATCAAGTATCTCTACTTAATCTCAACTAAGGCTTCTCCTATCAAGTCTCAATCAAGACATTTTCAAGTTATTGATTCAACCCAAAGATGTGTCTATCTTAACTCTCATAATGTATGTACATGATTTATCTACAAGACACTTATATACGATAACATAAAAACAAATATAAAATTATTAAAACTTAATTTGGGTTGCCATTGGCCCATGGGACATTGTAGGCTTTTTTAAGTGAGTTTTTTTTTTTAATATTTTGATTCACATGAAATTGACAGCTCTACTTCCATAATAAGTTTAAAATGTCTTGTGTTAACTAGTGTCCTAAACATATTGGTTAAGAAATTAAAAGAGAAAAATTTATTTTGTGTAAATCATAAAAGAATATAAAAAAGATCATGAACAACATAATTTTTCACTTCCTACTAAAAATATTTTTACTTTAAATTTTTTAATCAATATTCTTACGATACTACTGGTTAGTATTTACCTATGCTTAAACAATTAAATATCCTTCTAGAAAAAATACTAACTCATTAGCCTCGGTAATCGACAAAACTCATGTTCACTTACATGCAAGCTTTTGCATTATACTTTTGTAAAGACCTCAAATATTTTTTATTTAAAATAATTTTGATTAAGTTGGATAAAATTATTATAATCATTTTTTTAAAATATTTAATATAATAATATATTTAAATTCAAACTAAAAAATTACTAGAAACAGTCCAATACCAATTTATCAATCCACTTGATTTGGTAGTATTTAAGTCGTATGAATTTATTATTGGGAGAGAATCTAATAATTACCGAAAGACGACAAACCGAACCGAAATTCTGAACCGACCATTTTAATTTTGACTATTTTTTTTTGGATAAAGATTTTAATTGTGACTTGAGTGCATGTTTTGTTATTTGATAAATCTAACCTTAAATTATATAGTATACTGAATAGGAAACATAACTCTGACACAACCTCAACGTGTCTTCATTAACACCATATAAAAGTTTCGTAAGCAGATTTTTTTTTAATGTAACAAAAGAAATATTTTCGTCAAAGCATTAAAAAATTTGAAAGACATCATTCATATCATATAATGAATAAAAAATATGTTGCTTAGTTCTGCATAGTCAATTCCGCGGGTAGGTATGAAGTACAAGCGGATACGATGTAAGATAAAGGTAACAATCAAAATTTTCTCTTTCTTTCTTTCTTGTATTATGCATTACTAATTACTATTAAATTATTGCATCTCAAATTATTTTTAATTAATAATGCATTCTGGCAAAATACTCAACTAAATATTTATTCATTAAATCTTCATCACATATCACATAAGGGTTTGCTATTAATTTGAGCATGGAATTTATTGAAATAAGCTAAGAAAAAATCATTTTGATAAGCTACTCCCTCTAATCTTAAATATAAAAAAAACATCATTTTCTTGATTCAAATATAAGAAAATTTTAATTAACTTTATTTTATTTAATACTATGTAAAATATCTATTTAATGTGCTAGTTTTAATGATTATTTTTTATTCTTGATATCAAGTTTCAATGAAAAATAAGTTGAAAAAAAAATTAATTAAAATTTGTAAATTAAATAGGATTAGCTAACTTTCTTAATTAGTGACACATTTTTTTTCTTATATTTGAGACAAGAGATAGTACACTACAAAATTTATTGAAATAATTTTGAAAAATTATAAGAGTTATTATTGAAATAAGTTTCCCTATAAGTTTTTTTTAAAGCTTAATATATATGTGTGACTAATTAAATATTTAAATAACACCTACTTTAAATAAATGAAATAAAAAGTACTACTAATTGAGGAGTTAATAAATAATTTCATAATAGAAATTATAGCTCGATTATATTGATAACACTTTATGCAGGTTTTTTACTTTTAAAATTATTCATGATTTATCATTAATTATTAAATTGATTACAAATGAATGCAATTTGTGAAAAGTTTATAGACAAGTGGAGTTTTAATAGTTGCAATGAATCCATTTGTAAACCACAATCCTATTGTTTGCCAACCAGGTTTGAACTGGAGGAGGCAAAGGCAATAGTCAACTTCCGTCATATTCATCCCTCATGAGCCACATATGAATCACTCATCATATATTATTGTCACTGAAATCCTTGCAGTGCCAAATACTACTACTGCATATTTCCATACTGGGACGAAATCAAAATCTCTTCAACTACTACTGCCAACTTGAAAGTTTTATCACGGAATCAATTCCATGGCCTCCACAAAGATTTGGACCTTTAAACTTGTGACTATAATACTCAATTCCGTTCTAGTGATATTGCATTGCATTCATCAGTGAAGCCTTCGTTCAAAGAAGCATATTCTTATAACATCAGTTAAAACTTAAAAAAGAATATCTGATTTATATTTTGTTTCTACCCGCCTTTTAAATTGTTGCATTCAATCCATTTCTAAATCTTTTCTTTTCTTTCACAATATTTCCAATATTTATTTCTTTCCCCAGTTTTTTCGTAATTGGCTTCCTAAAAGTTTTGTCATCCTAAATAACATTCGTTTGTATAAGACATCACAGTATGATGAATTTCTTCGTCTCAAACTGTACAGTAACTTTTTTCTCTCTCTTGTTTTTGTAGAATTTACATACATTTCAGCTTGAGGTTTTATTCTACAGCAGGCATTAGTTAATACAGTGCTATTATGGTTGAGTTAGACTAAACTATTCCCTTATGGCTTGTATGTAATGTTACCCAAGGCCACAATATTCTACAATGAACCACTAGCTTCCTCTCATTCTATAAGCTTATGGACAATTGCCTTGCCTTCGTTTTTTATTTGTTATATAATGCTATTAGGATGAAATTGTACTCCATGTAATTTTGAAAGACCAGTGAAACTTAAGCGATAATTGATTACAGTAATATGTAAAATTAAGAATTTAAGATAAAGGCAGGTTAAAAAAAATGAATGAACTTTAAATCATGTGGAGTAACTCTTTACAGCTAGCTAGGACTGTTTCAGACTTTCAGGTGAATATTTCATTTAATGTGATCTTAATTAAACCATCAAAGTAACCAAACGTCCTATTCTTTATTTTTTAACCCAAAGCACATATACTAAGAGTTCAACCTATATACACTAACAAGTAACAAGGGAATTAAGGAGGACAAGATAAATAGGGTTGGAAAGATCTGAAATAAAAAAGGCCTATTAATTGCGCAAAGCATGACTTACCTGAAAAGGTTTAAGAGATGGTGGATATGCAACCTTACCCCCTAGTGCAAAGGAAGTTTCTATGATTTGAATTTTTCACTTCTAGGTCCAAAGACTTGCCCTCTCGGAAAAAAAAAGGGTCTATTAACTATAATAATGATTTATTTCCTGGAAGAGATTTAATTTGACAAAACAGGTAACCAAATAGGTTAAACTAGGGGGAATTACACTTATAAGAGTTTATTTAGGCTTACGAATGTAAGCTCTTTGAAACTTATTTCAATAAATTTCACAGTTAAACTTAAGATCAAGCTCTAATGTGATAAGTTCGTATTGAATACCACTTAATAAAGTTATTTGCCAAAATCTGTTCCGTCTAGAAAAATTACTAGCAAGTAACAGAAGTTATACAGAGAATAAGTTACTTTATTAGGCTAGCTGACAAAAATACTTCAGGTTTTTATATATAGCATGATGATAATTTATCCTCTCCTATATTATTGACACCACACCATTTTTGGTAAGTTTAGCCATTATATGTAGGCTTCAAACTGATAAATTAATCATCAAGTAACAATACTCAAAGCTAATTTATTCTTTGTAGGAGGATATTCTTTTATGTTCGATCTATGTATTGAAAGCTAAAACATCCCATCATTCAGTTCAAGATTTGTTGTATACTTATGCTGATACAAATAGTAGAATATTATAGTTGATATATAAGATGTTGGTTGATCTTAGTGCAGAATAAGACAATTAATGGAGCAGCCTCCAGGAACTACAAGAAGGTACCTGTAGATGCCTATGTTTCTGGTATTATAATATAAGAACATCCTCTACCCAAGCTGTTACCTCTAGGCTCTTGTTCTTCATCAGGAAATGTCTCCTTTTCAATGACAAGGCTGTGAGGCAAGAAAGCACTGAAAATGACATCGAGACAATGAGGCCAAACAATGTCAGAACTAAGGAATAGAATAGACTGAAGAGAATGTAGTAGCTGAATAAATATCCAACAACCAATTATATGACAACATATCTAAAAATTACAAGCAACAAATAATATCATAATACAAACCTCAAATAAGACCCTACTTTGATAATATTGATCCAGCAAATAATCCATCTTCTCCATTCTCATCATAATACACCAAAGAATTTTTTTCCATGCATGACATCAAAAGGAGAATGTAAGGGTTGACCCAACAGAAAATGAGCCCGAAAAAATGATAAAGGTTAAAATGCAGGATATGCTTGCTGCTGAAAAATGAAACCCAAGTTTCCACCTGTGAGAAACCACAATAAACCATAATAGAAACAGGGTAGAAGAGAGAAAAAGAGGGAAAGAAATTAGGCAATTGAAAACTGATTATTGATTCAACTAAACCACAGAGTCAGTAGTTATGCTAGCTAGTCACAAAGCCAACTCATAGTATTATGATTTATGACAATTGTCTACAGTTGTATATATCACCAGTCTTAACTAGTAAAGATATGTTTGAATTGGCCTTCAGTTCAGTTGAATCTGAATGACCACAGTCCGCAGAGACATGGATTCGCGTTGGAAGTATACTGTAAAGCCGAAAACGAGTAATGGTGTGTTTGTTTTAGGTGAATCCTTGTGTCTCATTGAATTCACGTTCATCGTAGTTCAACGGGAATACGTATAAGCTATATAACTGATTAACTTTCTACTCGTAGGTTGATAAACTAACCATGACAAGAGAGAATGACATTTTTTTTTATCGACAAACTGTTAGTTGTGAGAATGTTAGTTTTATTAACAGATAAAACCTGATTCGTGACCTTTTCTCTCTTTCCTTCTCCCTTAACATTCAATCCACCTTATATCTTCATAATGGCATACTCTAACACACCAGTAAAATGTAATGATGAACAACACACAAATATATCAAGAAAATATTACACTCAACTTATATGCACCAAATATGTCAATGACTAAAAGGCTTAGCTGAATCCTAGAAGGATCACCTCCAAAAGTTGCCAATGCACTTCAAACCCATGCACACACCAAACAAATTAACAAAGGTATATTTGGCCTAAGTTCCACAACCGTATGCAATGGCTTGTGTACGGGTCATTGCAAAGACTATTCTAATATTTATAAGTACCACAGAAAATTTTGGATTTATATTGTTTAAGGAAAGATAGTGATTAAAATGAAAAGGAAATAAAGATTACTTTTTCTAAAATTTACTTTTAGAAAACAAAGAACACAAAGACAATGAAATTTATAGTTAACCTTCATTATGAGAGAGTGAGAATAGAGGCCAATCATAATCATTAGATATATCAAATCATGAAAAGTTCAGATTAAAAAATAGTCATGTAAATTTCTTAAGTGGTCATGTAATCATTAAATAACTTTTAATCTTATCTATAAAATCATATTTACTCTTTTTAGCCTCTCATACAAATGCTCTTGTCATTTGATGTGTCACACACACAGTCGTATAATTGTAGTGAAGCTATTAAGATTTGGGAGAAGGAATTCTATGATTGAATTGACTGAGTTCATAATACATGCATGGCTCATGTACGTGTATATGCAGGCACAACTCTCGTAGAGTAAGGCAATTGAATCTAGCTGGTGTAACTAATTCTGACCATAAAGAAACTAATGGTCAACAAAAAATAACAAAAACACCGTTATTCATTTCCCAATACCCCGCACAAGCTTCAGGGTGTATTTTTTAACACGCTCAACTTAGCAAGGAAATGTGCAAAGAAAGAGTGAAGGGTCGAATCCAATGGCTTAGTGAAGTTGGCAAGTTGATTGCTTGAGAAGAATGAAAACAAACTTTGACTGAAGTTTCTCCAAAACAGTGTGACAGTCTTTGTCAATATGTTTAGTCTATTCTTGAAAATTAGAATTAGAAGCAATAAATGCCTACTGATTGACTAGCACAGTAAAAAAAAAAAAAAGAAGCTAAAAATGAAGGAGACATGAAGATTGTGCAGTCAACCAATAACCTATTTTTCGGGTTGCGTTTGGGTCACGATTATATGATATGATCAGTCCTGCACAGAATATGTTGAATGGGAAATCTCACATCGTTTGAGAAGACTTAACTAAGATTTTAATTAGGTTGTTATATTTAAGTGATGTGGTCATGTGGGTACCTTAGTTGTAAACGGTATTGATTTTAACACATGACTTGTTAGGTGTACCTAATTTCTAATTGGTCACGTTTCATAAAATTGAATCATGACAATTTTATAATAGAATATGAATAATAGAGGTATTGGTTTAGATCAGTTTTGAGCCAAAAAGTCTTTGGATCAAAATATTAAAAAAATTTGTGATTTGATTCGTTTTGTATTGCTTTCTTAAAATAAAATAATAACAAAAAAAAACTAATCCAATCCTATAAAATGTTGCTTAGATTAATTGGATGATGATTTGGTTTTTCCTGATACATCCTTACCGACAATTTAATTACCTATTATTAGATGTCTTTAGCTTTAATAATTGTTATATTTTATAGCATGATCACAGTTACATTTTATATTTAATGTTTCTAACTCAAGTATGTGATCCTAAAATGTCTTCCTTGTTTCATTTAAATCATCTATACTTGTTCATAAACTTAAATCAACATGTAATACTATGAGCAGTGATAGAAAGATGAATAATAGTAATTCTCTCTTTTGATATTCTTTTTTTAACATTTTTATTAGCTAAAATTTATTGAAAATAATTAATTGTGTGATGAATCTAATTTTTAATTTAATATTTTTCTCTTTTGATTTAAGAGTGAGATCTATCAAAATTAATTATTTATAATAAATTTTAATCACTTAGATTTAAAATATTAAAAAGAAAATACCAACTAGAATGTAGATAGCTAGCATTCCTCTTATTAGAAAAATTCTGCTAGCTACATGAATTCTTGAGCTAATAATGTATAGTATAAAACAACAAATTATTATTTTTACTTAAACATTGTAATTTTTTTATACTCATAAAAGTATAGAACACATAGTTGTATATGTAAAACACACAAGTATTAATATTATTGGTTATGTTTTGAAAATATTAACTGAAAATCCAACAGAACCGATCAGTTATACACGGTGTACAAAATTTAAAAACAAATCAGTTTCTATCAGTTTATTAATATTTTTTTAACTATTTTATGATTTTTCTTTGGATTATTTGAATTGAATGTGAACCACCCTAAAGAATATTTTTATATAGCAATAATTTTTTTTATATAATAAAACCGTTGCTGTATGTCTTATTTACAAGAGACTAAGGATAATTATTTAATAATAAAATTTTATAATAACAATATTTCTATGTAAGGAAAAAGAAAGAAAGAGATTGATATGAAAGTAATGTGATGAAAATAAACAAAGACAAAAAATGTAAAATAAATAATTACAAAAAATTGTTATATAAATAATATTACTCTAAATAAATTCTAAAGAGAAACAGTAAATATTAAAAATAGGATAATTATAACGTTAAGTGATTAAAATTTTTAAAATTAGTAATCTATATATTTCTTAAAAATTATTTTTTATTGGTTCTTTTGCTTAAACTTGCTATATACAAGATTACAAGCCACATGCGAATGCATCACATTTTTTATGATATACAGGACAATGCCAGTATTTTCAATGCAGTAATCTATATATTGAAGTTGCATAATTTTAATATTTTAATGATTTTTAAATGGGTCCAACTATGGTATATTGGCTTTTCTAATTTCATGTAATTTAAGCAAAAAAAAATCTAATAAATAACGCAAATGGCTCCACACACTACTTTTATTTTTTTATTTTATTAGCCAAATACTACTTTAATTAAGTTAAGCAAGTGTTACTTATATAAGTAACCCTTTCTATTTATATATGTGTAATGCGTTTTGTTATACTAACTAACGCTAACGATGTAATAACCCTTTTTGGTACTATCAGCTAAAAAAGAAAAAGAAAAAACCCTTTTTGGTACAATTATTTACTAAAGTAGTTTAAACACATGCATGTTAGAGATGCTTTTAAGTTTTAACACGTTTTCATTAGGTTAATGTATAGGTTGTTAATGTTTGATTTCTTTTTTTAATGGAAAAAAACTGGAAAAAAGTAGGAAGAAAGAGAAATAAAAATATTTAAGATTAGCATAATGATTATAAAATCAATAACTATCCTAATGAAGGAAAATCAATTATTATTATTATTATTATTATTATTATTTTCATAAATTATTATACATATATTTTAATTAAATGAAGCTCTGTTTCGAGTTTCTCCATTCGAATTAACTGGTACACAAACACAATTGAATTATAAACTTTCACTGTTAAGAGATTTTGTGGGCCTAGGATAAATGCATAGGTTTGTACACGAGGAAATGAATACACTAATGTGATATTTTTTTATTCTTATTTGAATATACTTTTAATAACTATCAAATAAGGTTTTAATAATTTGATTTCGATCATTATTTTTTTTAAAATAACTTTGGTTCTTGTAAATATTTTCTTTTAAAAAAATATACTTTGCCTTTTTAGTGATGAGATAGTATGCAGTATGCATTTACTTGTATCAGTACACTTGTAATGATTTAAGTAATATAATTAGATGTATGTCATATGATTATTAAGTAGTAATTGGATTCGGGCTATGCAGCAAACAACTTTATGGTGGTCTCAACCTGATTGGAATCACGTTAACCATTCGTCTTAGCTTAGTTTTTTTTTTCGCCAAAAAAAGTATTAAGTAGTAATGAAAATTATTTTAATATTTAATTTCGTACTTGTTTATTAAATATTAAAAAAATTTATAAGGGAGTATAATGTACAGTAAGTCTTATTTAAAAGAGTGTCCTAAAAAATCGCAATTGATTATTTAAACCGTTAAGTATTAAGTAAATGTTTGAATTGAAATTTAAAATATTGTATGCACGTTTTAATGTAAATTTAATGAATAAAAATAAAAAGTAAGAGTTTGATAAAATTATTTTTGTTTCAAAAATAACTTTTTTTATTTTATTGAAAATCAAGCATGCACTGAGAAGGTTGTTTCCAAAGAAGTTCCTGCAGAAGAGCTCAATAAGGTACGGCTAATTAATTTACTATTATTCTCAACACGGTATGAATGAATAAGCGTCATAAGCACACCAGTTATTCCCTTTATAATTTGCTCAATCACGTAGAGTAGCCACAATTAATATTCCAATTCAAATTATATACTAGTACAAATTAGGAGTGTTTGTGATTTTAGTTTACATTTATAATTATTTAAATTTAAATTTAACTGGATTAATATTTGATAATATATAAGATAAGATAGGCTCAATTTTATTTATTGGCATAATATATTGATACTAATATTATTTTTAATAAATCAAAAATTAAAAAAATATAAAACTAAAATTAGCATATATTTAAAAATAAATAAAATTTATATAAACATTTTATCGTGTTATGTCAAATATTATTTTTAAGTGAATATATTTTATTATTAGTATGCAATTATTAATACACATTTAATAAAAATATAGATCAATAGGTCTAGTGGAAATGTGGAATGACTCAAAATATAACTAAAACTTATTCTCAAAATATATTGGTTTATTTATTTTTTTAATTCAAATATGGTAAGATTAAATTTAAGCCGAGTTAGATTAGTGAAATAAAATAGATTGTGAGTACTCTTAATATAAATATCACTCTCTCTTTTTGAAGAATTTCATCCATAAACTATAAATTATTTTAGTTTAATGCTCTTAAGATGTTAGTGTGGAAAGTTTTATATATCAACTAATAAAAAAATCACAATTAGGGTGATAGCCATAATGAGGTTAAGTGATTTCAAAGATGAATTGCTCAAATATGGTGTAGTTTTGGTCATGCACTTAAGAAGGTTGAGTTTTGGATTGTAAGCATTTAAAGGAGGATTGTTCAAGAAACTATTTACAAATGTGAGGTTATTAAACTCATTAGGGATGAGGGTGAGGTGTGTATTTATATACAAACCCAACTCCACTCTTGAAAAGCATGAAAAAAAAAAAAGCGAAGCTGAATCTGGTCAAAGTGGATTTTCTTATCAAAGTCAATTCATAATTAAATGAGCACTCACAAGTTTTGGTGTAATTATCATGCTAAAAAACACTCATTATATCCGTCTAAAAAAAATATACGTTCTAATGTAAAATGCTATTGATAAACCTTTTTTGATCTTTGACTGTTGGAAAATGATGCGTGGCCTTGTAAACATCTAGGAAAGAAATAGATAGAAAAAGAAATAATAATAATAATAATAATAATAATAATAATAAAGGATATGATACTATAATATGATAAAAGAAAGAAATAGCTTGTAAAAAATAGTTAATATGAATAAGATGTTTACATTGTTGGGACGTTCATATATAACTATTCTATCTTAACACCGTTCTTTATTTTAAATCTTTAAAATAACTCACTAATTGTTTGTATTGCAGCAAAAGTAAGTACATGTGATTACATAATCAAAGTGATGTTTTAATGTAAAACCGAAAGGATAATTTTTTTGATAAATACAATAAAATAAAGTGTATATAATTTACCAACGACTTGTTGCGGCTGAGTTTGGATTCTTAGGGTGGTTGATAGAAAATATCTTACTGATTGTTAGCTAGAATGGCAGTAAAAATATAGTGATTAATAAAATCGATTATAGTTCACACCTACATGGTATAAAAGAAAAAAAAGTATATAATTCATATGTATATTTATTTTAAACACAATGCGTTCCCTTCTTCAACCATACGTTTCTGTCTCTGTCAAAGCATACCAATTTTCTCATTTCTCAAGTACTTCATTTTTCTCCTTGATTTGTGGCGCATAACGAATTTGCGGAATCCAAAACCAGAAGAACCGCACCTTGATAATGCCATACCCTAACTTCTCCATTCTATACGTCATGTTGGACATCAAAACTTGTCTCAACAAAAACATAAGTCCAGTTCGGGTGGTTTTTCGTTTTCTTATTTTAAAAATAAAAATCAGTTTTAGTTTTTATTTATTTTTTATTTTTAGTTTTGAGTTTCGGTTACAAATTAAAGATAAATAAATTAAGTCAATTATTTTATTTCATCTCACTCTACTATGAAATAATGGTAGTCACAAAGATAACAGTGTGAGAGTGACAATAATGGCGATGATAACATTGACATGATGAAATAGTAGTGACAACGATGATGACAATGGTGGTAGAATGAAGATGCTAATGGTAGTAGCAATGGAATGATGATGTTAGTATTTTAAAATTCAAACTGACCCAGTTGGTCAAACCGGATCGATTGGAGGTCTGATTGAGTCGAGTTGCCTGTTGGATCTATCATGCATTGATCCTAGTGCAACCTAGTACAACTCAGTTAGGTTTGTAATTAAATTGGTGATTCACTGGATCAGGTCATGCTCAATAAAGGAAACACGCTAGTTCATGCATGTCAATTAAAATTTGATATAAAATTTTAGATTTTTCTAATAAAGATTGGGTCATGCAAATCAATTAATGATCCGTTGCTTTGACCATTGACCAAATTCTTTAATCGAGTCCATCATCAATTTGATTTTTAAAATTATGGGTGGCGGCGGGGTGGTATAGTGACAATGGTGGCGATAGTGTGGTGATGGTGGGAACAATGTTGGTGATAACAGTGATAATAATAATACTAGTGGTAATGACGATGAATTTAATGATAGAATGAAATAATAGTAGCAATAATGAAAATGAAGATGGAGGTGACAACGATAATGATGATGGAATGGTGGAAGCATAGTAGTGGTGGTGGAGGTGACAACAATAGTGATGTTGGTGGAGGTGATAGCGGTGGAGTGTGGTGGTGACAAGATAGTAGTGATGATTTTGGTGGAGACAATAGTAGAAGTAATAGTAGCATCTCAACGTCAACTCATGTCTCCATTAATAAAAAGGCAAAGAAAATAAAATAAACTCATAATCTCTATTTATGTGTGAGTATCTCAAATAGTGCAACCCATAATTAATATTATGTAAAATATGACAATTTTTTATATCGGTTAAGACAATAACCTATATAAAAAATGATATTCTAAATCAATCATGATTTCAGTATTTTTTTTAAATTGTTTATTTGTTTTGGCAACATTCTAAACCTGCAATATAAAATAGACCTAAGAAAATCCGTACAAATTTATCTATATATAAATTCAAATTATCATATAAATAACTAATAAATGATTTTATGATAATTTGAATTTATATATAAATAGGAATGGTTAAAATACATTTAATTGGTCTCATTTCCTGAGAATTTAAATTTTTTAATGTTTGGTTACAGTAGAACTGCATGTATAAGATTTTTTTTACAAGAATATTCTTTATTAAAATGTTTTTTTACTCAAAGTTCATTACAAATAAGATATTTAGCTAATTTACTTACAAAATTTGAATAATTTCTTTTTGGTCTGAATATATATATATATATATATATATATATATATATATATATATATATATATATATATATATATTTACAAATTTCAAAATTAAGGAAAGACAGAATCATGTGAATGAGCACAACAACAACAATGATAATTGAAACTTTTGGATAAAGATAAATCTCAACTTAGGATATTTTGCATTTGAAAAGGAAGTAATGTAGTTTTTTTATTATATAATTAATTTTTTTCTCCGAGATAGGAAAAGTTAGATTTTTACCTCTATAAAAAGATTCTAATTTTTTTTAGGAAATATTATTTTTAAAATAAATATCAACATGAAAAATTAATATTTTCAATCTAAGATTTTTAGAAAATTAAAAATTGCTTCCCTATCAAATATCCTCAAAAATCAAAATTCTCGTTTTAAAATCCGTGTTAAGTTTTTTTATATAAAAAAATAGTTTATGCAATTCAAAAGATCAATATTTATCTTTGCAAAACTAAATTTTACAATAAAATTAAAATTTATAATAAATAAATATTTTTAGCATATAAATTATATTTTGGATTCACAATAAATAATTTATATTATGATATAAGGTTATTTTTAACTATTTGATACTTGTATTTTTTTAAAAAATATTGAGATTCAATTTAAAAATAAAAGATGAAAAGGATAATTTGAAAAAGATAAATGATTAAGAAAATTAAATATATAGATGAAGATAATGGAAAAAGGGTTTGGGCATTGAGGTAGTCTATAAAAATTGTTTGAGTCAGTGTTAAATAAAATAAAATTTAAAATTTAAATCCAGAAATATATAGAGAAAAATTGTATAATACATGATATTAGGAAAATAGCATGTATCCCAATAAAAGTATTTTTTTTTTACCGCATCTCCATAAGAGTAATAACAACTCCTAAATGTGATTTAATAATTTTTTTAATAAAGACTTCCATTGAAGAATAACTCATAAATGCATTTTTATTGAAGATGACTTTAAAGAGTAGAGAATTAAGAAATATACATGGTAGTATTAATTTTTTAATTGTAAAGTCAATTACTATTCTGAAAGAAATTCAAAGAAAGAAAGTTTAAAAATAACTATAGTAGTTGTTTTAAAGGCTTAATCTCAAACTAACATGGCTAAATATAGAAAGGGGAATGACCAAAAGCCCCCATTTTCTTCCAGAATATTCTCTGTAAAATCCAAAATCAGCACCCACCAGTCCTCAGATGCACAGCAACAAATATATATAGAGAAAGAGTGTGTTGTGTGGTGACTTGTGAATATGAGCCACCATTTAAGACTACAACACATGCGTGATCAGTAAGCCATACCCTTTGTTCCACATTCTTCATTAATCCCAACCCTAGATCTTCCTCTTCAAGCCCCTCCCTTTGCGTCATCCCAACTCAACCACCGCTTCACCCTCATTCCATCACTCACCCTTTTCAAACCCCAGATCTCTCCAATTCTCGCTCTTATTGATTTCAACGCCATACCCATTTCATATTATCCGTTTTTCAACTCTTTTTTGGCCTTAATCACTTCTGGGGTGGCCTTGTTTCTAAACAAAATTGCTGCTTTTTGCTTTATTTGCTCTCAATTCTGCGTTTCTTTTAGTGGGGCCCTCTTGAATTGCTCTGTTTTTGTTATAAACTCGTTGTTTCTTTGCTTAGATCTAGTTGTGTTTGGGTATGCTTTATATGCGGTTGTAGTGTATTGTTGCAAGTGAGTTCTCATGGCAATGCCATCGGGAAATGTGGTAATACAGGACAAAATGCAGTTTCCAAGTGGCGGTGCCGGTGCCGGTGGTGCTGGCGGAGAGATCCACCAGCCCCACTACTGCCAGCAATGGTTTGTTGATGAGAGGGATGGGCTTATTGGCTGGCTGCGAAGCGAATTTGCAGCTGCCAATGCCATCATAGACTCCCTTTGTCACCATTTACGCGTTGTCGGTGACCCTGGGGAGTATGATATGGTCATTGGGGCCATTCAGCAAAGGAGGTGTAATTGGAACCAGGTGCTGATGATGCAGCAATACTTTTCTGTGGCTGATGTGGCGCATGCGCTGCAGCAAGTGGCGTGGAGGAGGCAGCAGAGGCCTCTGGATCCAGTGAAAGTGGGTGCAAAGGAATTTAGGAAATCCGGTTCGGGATACCGGCATGGGCAGAGGTTTGAGCCTGTAAAGGAAGGTTATAATTCTAGTGTAGAGTCTTATAATCAATATGATGCAAATGTCACGGTTACTGGAGGCACGGAGAAAGGGACTCCAGTTGTTGAGAAGAGTGAAGAACATAAATCTGGTGGAAAGGTTGAGAAAGTGGGGGATAAGGGTTTAGCATCTGCTGAAGACAAGAAAGGTAAATAATGGGTTAATCAGTCTGTATTATGCATTTATTTGATTATGCTACAACATGGTGAATCTTGTACTGAGTGACTGTCGATATTAACAGTGTTTTGTGTTCATTATAATCCAAGTAGTAGTGAAATGAGAGCAACAATTTATAGAAAAGTCAGTGGAGATAATCAGATCATTTTATGCATGTGTTTGCATATAAAAATACAATTTTGATGAGGAAAGTAAAAAATCTCTTATGTAAGAATCATTGTGGAAAGGCCAGGTACTAGCAGAACAAAAATTTGCATATGGAATTCACAATACCATGCTATTATTACTTAACTTAGTGTCAAACTAGAATACATGCAAAGGACAATTTATGGAATTGTTGCTGACTAAAAATTCAAATCGTCAAATGTTTAAATTAAGGCTGTTTTTTTGTTTGTTTCTTATGATCTGGTGCCTTCTGCTATCCAATTAATGGAAAGATATAGGATAAGTTCACTGATCATTAATACACAAGAAATTCCTGCAGTCTATTAACTTCTTTGCTCTCTTGCTTGTGTGAGCAGATGCTATAACAAAGCATCAAACTGATGGCAGCTTGAAGAGCACAAGGAGTACTGAAGGATCTTTGTCCAACTTAGAATCTGAAGCTGTTGTAAATGATGAATGTATATCTAATTCTAAAGGTCTTCTTCCTCCTGACAATGATGATAGTGAAGATATATTATAGATCTTGTTTAACTTAAAAGAGTTTAGGGCAGCAGACTAATGCTAGTTGCATTGCATTCATGAAGTTTAGGAATCTAGAAAATGTAGTTAAAGTTTGGGTGTGAAATAACAAAAATGTAGGTACTGACTCTTGTATGATTTAGACATACACTGAGAGTCAAATCTTATGCAGTTTATAATCATAGTTTTCTGTGCTGATTTTTTGTTTAGTACTAGTATTTGTTTATATCAATCCTTATATTTATAAATCAGTCTTCAATCTTGGATGTGAAAACATTTTTATTTTTATTATATTCTCTTGCTCTGTGTAACACACTGACACATGACCTTACCATTATTTAGCACTTATTTTTATATTTTTGAACATTTTGAAATTATTATTAATTTTAAAATGTTCTTTTATATTGATATTTATTTTTTATGTAAACTATCCTGTTACATTAAATTCAACTTCTCAAATCTTAGCTATAATTACTTTTAAATTTTTATATATTAATTTTCTTTTACTTTGAAATTGATTCTTTTTATTTTTATTTTTTAAATTTGCTCGCTTTCTCTAAATATTTTTGTTTTAGATCCATACTTTTTAGTTAAATGACACTTAACTCTTGTGAAATGTGTTTACAGGGGACGATTCACATTCTGTGCAAAATCAACATCAGAGCCAAAGTCTTTCTACCAAAGCAAAAACTTTTATTGGCAATGAAATGTTTGATGGGAAGATGGTAGGGTCCTTTAAAATGTTTCTTCAATTTTCTTGATGTCATTATTTCAGGATGGGTATATGCCTTCTCATAAGTTTTCTTTTATTTTTCGTCTATCTTTTATATTCTATATTTTAAGATGTACCTTTGTATTTTTTTACTTTTAGGTGAATGTGGTTGATGGACTGAAGTTGTATGAAGATTTATTTGATAGCACTGAAATTGCAAATCTTGTTTCATTGGTCAATGATCTAAGGGTTTCTGGAAAAAAAGGACAGTTACAAGGTAAATGTACTATCTGCGTTCTATCTTCAGACTGGAAGATTGTTACTGCTTCCCTTTTTAATAGTACTTGATTCATAGCAAATAGATGTGGACATATGCATGGCAGGCCCTTTGCCCATGTTCTTAAAGCTCGAGGTTTTTGTGTAAAAAGGTGTTTGACTTGTATCTATTTTTCTTTGGTTCATCTCAGTATTTGAACAGTCATGGACATAGAATCAGCTTGCACTATTCTCGGTTAATAACAATGAGTAGTGTATGAGTCATGAGTTCTAATATATAATTTGCTCATGGTAAGTAATATGAATCATAGTATCCCAAGCCCAAAAGGGGAGTGATCTGATAACTTGCAGTCAGGGGAGTAAGCTGGTTCTCCAATGGTATTTGTACGTGAGGATCAGATTCAAGAGGTGAGGGATAGAGAGATAGCAGCAAACCTTGAGGTGGCTATGTTTAGGCCCTTTTCGTAACTTCCTTCCTTATCCTTAGTCTTAGTCACTAATGTGTTCATTGGTACCCTAATTATTGTGTTGAGCCCTAGTCCCAGAACAGTGCATTTCCTGATATTCGTCTTTTTCCTTACTATTGCTACTATTAGTTTTATGTCTGTTAATGATTAAATTTTTTTGAAGACCCAAGAGAATGCTTAATGAGGTATGCTAGGGACAGACAACGAGAAAAGGAGCCAAAAGAATGCATATCACCCTATTACTGTTTTTTTTCCCGACATCCGCCTGTTGGTTGATGCTCAATTTGATAATTGGGCACTTGCAATACATATATGCTGATGTTCAGATTGATTATTGTATTTTATGTTCTCCTGTGGGGAAAGGATTTTTGCTTTTGTTGTCACCATAGATCATTCAAGTTTTTGTTTTTATTTTTAAAAAATGTATTATTAGTTGCTGAATATCTTTTATAAGCAGGAAGTCAGGCATATATAGTTTCAAGAAGGCCCATGAAAGGGCATGGAAGGGAGATGATTCAGTTGGGTGTTCCAATTGCTGATGCCCCAGCAGAAGGGGAAAATATGACAGGAGCCTCCAAAGGCAAGTTGTATTGTTATTATTATTATTATGTGATTTTCTTTAGATACCAATCTACTATAGTTCACAAAAGTTTCTTATTTGCAGTCTTTTATAGCACCCTTGCAATAATGGTTTTTTCAACTTTTACTGATTGAATCTGGCAGATATGAATGTAGAACCTATTCCTTCCTTGTTTCAAGATATTATTGAGCGTATGGTTTCCTCGCAAGTAATGACTGTGAAGCCTGATTGTTGCATTGTGGATTTCTATAATGAGGTTGATTTTTCTATTCTACTTTTTATGAGAAAAGCTAGCAACACTAGTTAACACATTTTTTCATAACTATTATTGGGTGAAATTCATGAGTCCTACTTTCAAAACCCTATTTAGTAGGTTCCACATGGATTTTATCTAATAATTAATGGTGTGTTGAAAAGAGAATGGTAAACAGTGTATTGCTAGCATTCTAAATTTTTATTTATTGGTATCGGATTTGCTAACCTAACCTGGCATCACAATTGACTATTGCCTGTAGGGTGATCACTCACAACCCCACAGTTGGCCATCATGGTATGGAAGGCCTGTTTATATCCTTTTTCTGACTGAATGTGAAATGACTTTTGGAAGAGTAATTGCCTCAGAGCATCCTGGGGATTATAGGGGTGGTATCAAGCTTTCTCTAGTTCCTGGGTAATGCTTGTTAACCTTGTCTTTCACTATGATAATGCACCTGATATTTGTTCTATAATATTGTTTTTTGAGAAATTACAATTAATGAGTGTAATTTGGCTCTGGTGACCGTGATTATATATGTGTGTAATGCACAAGAGAATTCTCCATTTTATACGGGTGACAATATTGGTCTTTTGTCATTATTTGTAACCTTACAATTAAAAGGTTTTCCACTATTACTTAATCTTATCACAAGGTGTCCTCATTGTTTGTTAAGCGGGAGTTTGTGGGACTTGAATGTTTTGGGTCATTCTGTTCTTGGAGGTGATTATTAAGTTGGAAAACCTTTGTAGGGCATGCTTACTTGCTTGTTGCTGCTATTAATTTTGGGAGTAGACTCTAGCAGCATTATGTGCATTCTGCATTCTGGGTGTGCAGAATTCATTGTTAAGGGAGAGCTACTTGTTTTAATGTGTTACACTAGTACTGCAATCTGCAAACCGTCTACCTGTTATACTGATTCTATACTTGATATCTGATATGATTTTTGGCTTTGGCTATTATAGGTCCCTTCTGGTTATGGAAGGTAAATCCAGTGATTTTGCTAAGCATGCTCTTCCTTCCGTACGCAAACAACGCATACTTGTTACCTTCACAAAGTCCCAACCAAGAAAGTCACTATCAAGTGATGCTCAACGGCTTGCCTCGACAGCAACATCTTCTCATTGGGGTCCATTGCCAAGCCGATCCCCCAATCATGTCCGTCATCACGTAGGCTCCAAGCATTATGCTACACTTCCAACAACTGGAGTACTGCCATCTCCACCCATTCGACCACAAATGGCAGCTCCAGTTGGCATGCAACCATTGTTTGTTACTGCGCCAGTTGTACCTCCCATGCCATTTCCTGCACCTGTGGCATTCCCACCCGGTTCTACTGGATGGACAGGAGCACCTCCTCCAAGGCATCCCCCTCCTCGAGTCCCTGCTCCTGGGACAGGAGTCTTCCTACCTCCGCCGGGCTCAGGTAATTCATCTCAACAGTTACCAGCGGGTACTTTGGCTGAAGTGAACCCAAGCACGGAAACTCCAACCATGCTGGAGAAGGAAAATGGGAAAACTAATCATAATAGTACAAGTGCTTCACCAAAAGGAAAAGTGCAAAAGCAAGAATGCAATGGGCATGCGGCTGATGGAACTCAAGTTGAACCAGCTCTAGAGACACGGCAAGATAGCAATGACAAAGCTGCACCATGTCATTGAGCTGTACCATAATTACAGAGATAAAGAGAGAAAAGAGAGGAAAAGCTTATCACACGAACACGATAGGCGGTGAACTTGACTTGAGTTTGAAGCAAATGTAAAGCGCGGCAACACGAGATATCACTATACTGCAGGGGAGAACAAGGGAAGGAGGTAGAACTTTTGGTTCTCTCTGTATTCCTTTCTTTGCTCCATTCCTTTTTTGTTGTCTTAAAATATTAACTGTTACAGCAAGGGAAACCCATTCTTAATTCTAATTTTGGCCTTTCCTATCTTAATTATTTTATTTTAATGCTTCTTACTGTTAATATTGATCTTGTGGTAGTGTGTGCGTGTTTCAACTGGATTTGTTAAAACTTAAAACTAGTTTAAGGCATACAAAATGGCATGTTGAGACGGAATCAAATAGAAGTTGGCAACATATCCCATTTGAAGCTTGTCAATTAAATAATTAACAATACCGATACAACACCACTTTAGAAACTATTGTAATATTGCCCTACTATGTTCCAAAAACCACTAGACATTATCATGTCCTAAACAAGAACGAAATTGGACATCAAAACTTAAATTCTTTGTCAAGGTTTTACAAACAAACCAGTCAACATTTTTTAGCTCCTTAATATTAAGATTCTACACAAAGCACTATAGGATTGAAGCTAACTCTCGAAATCTTTGGAGGACGTTAAAGCTATTCTGAATAAAATTAGATTTCGTGCTTGTTCAATATATGAATTTATAAAATGATATATTAATTTCACATTGTGCAGTTTATTAATAATAATAGTAAACAAACACTTATTTTTCCCTTTTATCATATTTTTCCTTCTCAACTTTCTTGTATCTATTAAGCAGATTCAATTAAAGTTTGGTGAAAAAATGTATTATATAAGTATACACAAGTAAGTCATTTTTAGAGTGATTCCATACACAATGTTACAAGTTAAATTGATTTTTATTTCAAACATATATCATATCTTAAAAATGACTTATTTTTTATTATTTTTTTCATCAGTGTTATTTTGAATAATTATTGTATGTTTTAAAAACACGCGTTTTTAAAACACATAATAATATAATAGTATGTCATTTTTAATTATATACACCAATTTTAAAATATTTGTACAAAATATCAATGCTAATATTTCATGTATCTTTCTTTTTATCATTTAGATATCCACAAAGCAAACAATGTAGAGCTAGAAGCACCATATTTATAGATGATCAATCTGCGCTAACATTCCCTTTGCGATAAATATGTTGCAAGGATGAAAGATATTTCACGTATCTATTTATATCTATTGAATTTTATATTTTCTTTTATTTCAATGGTGCATCCAATTTTTTTTTATCGTGACCTTTTTTTTTTTTTTATAATAATTGTATTGAGGTTTGAATCAATAATCTCATGTTAGAATTTGATTACTGTCTAGATCATATAATTTCTTTGTATTTGATGATAGGTTGATAGTTAAGTTATATTTCATTTAAATATTTACAAATTAATTAAAACATTTTTAATATAATTTTAAATGAAATACACTAATAATATAAAAAAATTATATTATTATTAATTTTAATTATAATTATCAATTACCATATGTTTTAAAATTATTAATTTTAATTATAATTTCTTAAAAAATATATTTAAATTTTTTAAATTAATTGAGAATATAGTAATTTTTATGGTGACATTATATTAAAATTAAACCTTCTTGTTAATTTTGATTCTTTTTAGGTTTTAGGTTAGATTACTCATATGTTTCCTATAGTTTCACGATTCATAACTTTTTAGTTAAAGTGATTTTTTTAATTCTTATAGTTTTAAAAGTAATCTTTTTAGTTTTTATAATTATATTTTAATTCTCTTTTAGTTCCTATAATTTGGAAGTGATTTTTTTAGTCTCTATAATTTGTATTTTAATTATCTTTTAATCCTTACTAAAAAAATATATAAAAATAATTAATTAAAAATTAGATATAAATTATCAATTATTTTTTCATTACAAATTATCTTGCGATAAATTAGTTACGAATTATTTGCTAATATTTTTTAGTTAATCGTAATAAATAATATTACTCATCATTTGATGGTAAGGACTAAAAGAAAATTAAAATACACAAGTAAAAAAATTATTTTCAAACTATGAACTAAAAAAAATAAAATAGATAAAGGTTAAAAAAATCACTTTAAAATTAAACTAGTTTTTATATATAACCATAAATTTTGCAGTTGAACAGCTTAGCCCTAACCCGGGTAAGAAAGGTGGGTAAAGTAATTACGCAGAGAGTAAAGTTTCAACTTTCAAAGACACGACATGCGAATCCGATCCGTAGGTAATAATAACATTTGAAGAAGAAACACAAACACACGACACGGAGTTCAGTAGCAATGTCCGAGGTTGAGTTTGAACCTCAATCACCACGCCTCTTCATCCCCAACTTCCTCTCCCTCAACGAATGCAGAGTTAGTTTCTTTCTTTGCTTGCTTTAATTAAACATTTGCTCTTTCTTTTTATTCTGATTTTGATTTTGGTGAAGGAATTGGAATTCATCCACAAGAGTAGCAGCACGGTGGGTTACAGACCCATTGTCTTCTCCACCACTCTCTCCCATCTCATTGCTACCAATTCTTCCCACTTCATCATTCCTTTTATACCCATCAGAGGTAGTTTTACATCAAAACTTCATTTTCAGTTACCCCCACAATTTAACAATCTCTTTCAAGTTTATTTGTTTTCAAATTTGGTGGCAGAACGGTTGAAAGACAAGCTAGAGGAGTTTTTCAAGTGTGAGTATGAGCTCTTCATTGAATTCACTGGTTTAATAAGGTTGGTTACCTTACCTCGCTTCAATGTTTGGTTTTTTATTCTCTATTTGATAAGCATTTTTACCATCTTGTTTAATGGTACTATGAATCAGTTGGAGCAGAGGAGCAAGCATTGGATGGCATAGTGATGATAACAGGCCCTACCTCAAACAACGTCACTTCTCAGTGAGTATTATTCAACCGATCAACCCGTTTTTAAGATATTGAATTCTTGTTATGTTATGCACTATTGATCACTACTTTTTTTTTCCCTTTTGGTAATACCATGAAAGGAAGTATGCTATTTGAACACTTATGGCCCGGATTTCAGTGGTGGACTCTTTCACTTCCAGGATGGTGAGCCCAAGTCAATTGTGCCAAAAGCCGTTAACATTCTTACGGTGGCATAGTCTGTCTTGCGAAATTCGTTATTGAACTATAATATGTTCATTTATCATTCCAAGTAGGAAATGAGCTGTCTTTCACTGTGTTTATCTTTATTTGAACTTGAGGATGATTGGTTTTTATTTCAGGATGTTCTGATGTACACAGCTGATGACCATAACATTCATTCTGTTGATGAGGTATATTCAAATGCTCTCTTTTCTTTTGAGTGTCTTTTTATTTACTTGGTTGTACATGTTCAACTTTAATATTAAATCAGAATTGAATCTTTATTGCCTCCTCCCTATCTCTCGAGTCCAAGAAAAAGAATTCTTTGTAAACTAACATGATTTGGCTTCTTATATTGATTATTGTTTCTCTCATCAATCAGCCTCAATCAAAAGTTGATCTTGATTATTGTCATGCCAACAATTCATTTCCCTAATTCAAATGTGATTCATTTCCCTTAATCATAAACAGTGTATAAATATGTTGTACATCATTCATAACATACATAAGAAATTATTCTATCCATTTCAAATGAGTGCAAAGAGTAAGTAGGCTGCTGTTATCTATTTTTTTTTTAAAATATTAATTGCATTTATAACCTCATGCCTTCTATTAAATTTTCAACAAATATGATAATAGAATAAAGACCTTTCTGTTTCATTTGGACAAAATATGCAGACAGGAAACTTTCATCTGTTATGGACTATCAATAGAGATTGAATAGATTTTGAGATTGATGTAGGTGACAGTTGTAAATAATTTTTTGAAGGACTAAATTGATATAAAATCATTCTTTCATGGAGTGAATGATAGTTCAATCATCAATAAATATATGGCCATCTTAAATTTTTCTGATATGAAGTTATTTTTTACAGATAACTGAAGGAGAAAGGCTCACACTTGCTTTATGGTTCAGTCGTGATGGCTCCCATGATGAGGATATGAAGCTCATTTCTCTTCTTTCACGACACCTGTTGCATGACAACATGGCTGATTCATACTTACCTTTGCCAGCATCCAGTAATATGTACTGGTTTTCTAAGGACCAAGCTTCCAATTATCAGTTCGGTTTTAATATATGCTGGGCTAGACTGCATGTTCTTGGATACGACATATATATTTCTCAAGACAGTAGCTGTGAGTCCGATGTCTCTGAATCACTGTTAAAGCCAGTGCGCTTAGTGAGGGAGAATGAGTTGCTAGACCAGGAATTTGTCAATATTATGCATGCACTTCAGGTATTTTGTTAATATTAAAAGATCAATTGTATAGCAAAAGCTCGTAATTATACATTGAAAGCCTATAAGAAGTGACCATGATTTTTGGTCTTCTTTCTCATCCTTCACAAAAAGCAGGTTTATAAAAACCACTGGTACTCAATCCTTTGTTGTGCTTGGCAAAGCTGTCAAAGCAAAACAAAACTAACTAGAAATTTAGTTTTCCACTTTATCCAATGGAGAGAATCCTTTTTCCAGTGTTAGATATTATTATTATTTTTAAAAGAAGAGATTCATGAGAACAAAGAGATAATTATAAGTTTAGTAGATTTGATTGATGAAAACTATCAATGTGTTATGTGTAGAACAATCAGACCATCCATCATTTTTTTTTTTTGATAATGAAAAGTTTATGTGATTGGGTCCCAAGGGCTCACCAGGGTCAGGGCAAGCCTCAAGGCTCAATGATCACTTACAGAAGTACTTACAAATACTACAAAGTAGTGTATGCCTTTGTTTCTGAAACTTCTATAGCACGAGTTAGGGTGCATACTACAGCTACTGCAAGGACATTAGAATTTCTCTAAACGTTCTTTTTTCTTCTTTTCTTTGTTACAAATAGTACATTTTTAAGTTGCCCTAATTGTCAGCCAGAGGGACCTCCATTTTCATAACATAGAGCCGGTAATGTGTGTACTTTAGCTTATTATATCCAGGCTGCTACGCTACGGTCTTTGGATATGCTCCATGTATGCAAAACTTTGCCAAAGGCATCATAAAATATGATATCTGCTTTGCTTTTGGTGATCTGCATAGACATGAATCCTTGCCCATCATAATACAACTTCAGTTCTTCCAGTTTCCATGGCTTGACATCGCCCGACCATGCCTTTGATCCACCTCCACTTGTTATAAAGTGAATTCCACTGGATTGTTTATGCAAACCACAGAAGCTTGAATGTCAGAACAGTGATGATGTTGAAGCTAACCATTTAAGAGTAAGATATATGCTTACCTATTATTGTCAATTATATGCTGCAAGCAGTGGTCATGTCCATTTATGTATGCATCAACATCGTTCGCCTGGACCAATAATGAAGAAACTAACTGGTCAGAAATTGTAAATTTTTCATGCAACGATTTCAACCATTACAAGGGAATTAGAGTTTTAACATGGTCTCAGCTAATTTACTTATGAAACCTGGTTAACTTACCTAGTTAGACCATGTAATATGTATCATCTTTAACAAATACTGAAGGGGGCATTTGGTAATTATATTATAAGATATCTTGGTGTCTTAGATATGCAAATGCTTGGAAAATGGAATGCCGACATGGCAGCAATGTACTTGTCATACTAGAAACACGAGGAATCTTAAATACGGGTAATTAACGTATTAATATGAGAATGTGATTTGATTACCTCTAAGATGGGAACAAGTAGCTGTTTAAGCTCTTCGGTGTTACCATGATGCCCAGCACTGTTGATGGTATGATGACCCACCACCATCTTCCATTTTGCTTTTGATTGAGCCAAAGCTAAATCAACATCCTACAGAAAGATAGATTTCAGGGACAGTCCATAATTTCCCTCCTTTTAATGTTGCAATTAAATGAAAGATGTATTAATGCAAATTTAAAGTCTTTGATATCTTAGTTGTAATAAGTTTTTTGACTTGTTTAAAAGGATGTTACATTTTCCTAAACCATGTCATAATTTTCAATTGTGAATTATTTCAAGAAATTAAATACGAAAATGGCCGCTTATTTTAGTTTTTTTAATAGTTTTTGGAACTGACTAAGACATTATTTCTTGACAAAGGCCAACAAATTTGAATTTGTAAGTTATAAGTTGTAAGTTGTAACCAACCTTCAAGAGTTCTGAATGGTAAGCTAGGCGAGGAAGAACGCCTTCCCAGTCATAGGTATGCTCTCCTGGGTCCGTGAAGTACTCTTCTACAAATGGAGTGGTGTCCACAAAGAAAAATTCCACAATTTCTACATAAATAAGGGGTAAAAACACAATTGTTATAAGGTTTAATTCAATAAATGAATACTTTTATTATGTAATCATCACAAAACATTACAGCACCAATTACATTATTTACAACAACAAAGTCTTATCTCACTAAATGAGATTGATTGCATAGATCACACACCACGTTACATTTAGTATCGTTAAAAAACATAGTTTCACCATAGTTCTAGAAAGAAATATGTTGTGGATAATTTATGTTAAGTATAACGGGTTCGAACATCAATTACATAATTTCATTTAAATTATTATTTCTTAAAATACAAATGTGTAAATTATACCTCCATCGAGAATAAAAGATCTCATGCAAAGCCATCTGCTATCTTTTTGTTTTAGAATTGGACTTAGTTGTGCCCCAACATCACCTCTGTAGTCATGGTTACCCAGAACTGCCACAGTAAAAAAAAGAAAAAGAAAAAGAAAAAGGAAGATGAATTTCTTAATTAGCAAATAATTTTATGAAGTTGGCACACCAAAAGCCATGCTTAAAGTATTTGAATTTTGTAGTATTAACTTACCAGTGTACCATGTCTTTTGCAAGCTTGGGGCAGTGTACATGTCGACGAATGATTGGTAGAATGCTGGATCATCAACCCCTTTTAGTCCATCTTCGTAAAAATTGTCACCAGTGGAGATCACAAAATCTATGTCTAGTTTCTCTCCCACAATTCCCATCTAAAAAAAATAAGCAATGAGGAGTTACTACTCGATACCCCAAAAGAGGAAGGAAAAAAAAACATACTAGCAACTTAAAAATGGAATTGGCTGTTTGTAAAATCTAAACTTAATTATCTCACTTTATAGTAGATGTGCATACAACATTTTTGGAGTCAAATGCGCTATTAACCGTTCAATGTTAAACCCTCGAGCTTAAACATGATACAAAGCAGGAGCTGCCACATCTAAATGTGAGGAAATAATAGATTTTCTTTTGTGAATAATGTAGAAGAATGTAAATGTAAGATGGAGTACATTAGCGTCTCAATTCCTTAATAAGATCTTAGAGAAATGACCATATATTATTCTGTCACTTGTAAGTTCGTTCATGTGTATTTTGTTTTATTCTAGATAGGATAGTTTTATAAGAAAAACAAGTTCTTGTCTATTTCTCGAAAATAAACTTCAAGAATTTAATAATAACTAACTTGGTTTTAATGAATTTGAGTATAATTATTATTTTATACTACCATCTAATTATACTTTGTTATATTTTTAGAAATATTGGGCACATTACATAATTATTATCATTGTCAAATTTTTTAATAATATGTGATGATATTTAATTAAATTATAGTTTTTTTTATATAATTACAATACACAGGAACAGTTTTTATTTACTTTTAAAAATGTATAATAAATTGTAAATATTAAATTAGATGAAGTGGTTGGATCGAAACAATTTGGCGTTTATATCTAGACCGAACAGAACACACGGGCTTATCATAGGCTCTACTACGGGGTTGAGTCAATCACATTTTTCTCATTGAAGGCTAGATCTCATCAAGGAAAAACTTATTTGGAATTTGCTTACACCTCAGGAGTCAGAACTCTTGAATCATTCCGGTGTCTACTCAACAATACGTGAAATATAAAGTAAAATTTAAAAAGAAACTTTTAACTTTAAATAAAAAAGTTATATATCTTAAAATATAAGTTTGAGTTTGCTCATAAAATTAAGATTGTTAGTATTTTTAGGCTTGATAGGTGGATAATATGATATGTGATTTTTTTAATAAATTTAAGATAGACTCTCATACCATCATCTTAGAACGTGGATTAAATTTAACTAAATCTAAAAAATAAAATCATAATAAACAAAATAAATATGAATCAAATAAACAAATAAGTTTACATAATTACATTGTGGACTTATATAACCACACCTAATAAACCTAATATCCTATTATCTCCGAATGTTTTCAATTTTATCCTTTTTTTTTCTCTATACTATCAATTCTAACAATATATGAATTTTTTTCTAATATATATAGTCTTTTATACTTTTAAAAATTAATAAGAAATAATTTTTTAAAATTTGAAAGACCTATGACTTGAGTGTTTAGATTGTTTTATCTTTAGATCGTCCTGATCATTGTGACGTGTATTTCAATTATTATTATTATAGTTATTTTTAATAGCATGCTCATGTTGTATTGGAATATGCCTTGGAATATATACATATCGTCTGTGTTGTATTGGAATATGCGTGGGGTTATCTCCACAAGATTAACGCTTTGATGCTTGGCCATGTCGTTGTGGTGGGTTTAGAAACCATAGGTCTCACAAGTATTGGAATATGCTTGTCCAAATGCATTAAAAACTCTACAGTGTCTACACTATACGAAGGTTTCATTTTTAATTACTAGAGAAAGGTTCCTTATGTGACCATAGTTTTGGGGGAGAGAGATTATCAGAGGCAGAAATTAAAATCGCATATCTCTTGCATCCCAAATTCTAAAAGACACCACTATAAAAATTAAAAAGGGCAAAGGTAGATGAGTGATGATGACATCTATGTTGCTATCATTATCTAGTGGAAGACAGGGATTGATAGATAGAAGACAAAAAAAAAAAAAAAGAAGAAGAAGTAACTGATCAAAATGGGTAATGTGTAACGTCCACTTTGTTTTGGGGTGGATGAGGGAGCAATTGGAAGAGAAAGATCATAAAAAAAAAGTTGATAAATATAGTAATTGATGTGATAAAAAAAATAAGAAAGAAAAAACGGAAAAGAATATACTGAATGCATGTTAATCAATAATAACCTGATAAAGCTAAGAGAAAAAGTGAATGTATATATTAAGAAACCCGTAAAGCTAAGAGGTGAATGCTTGAAAATGTATCAGCATCTATGTGAAGCATATGGAATATGCCTCAGATTTATATATATGTTTGATGAAATATATTAACATAAAAAGAATAATAAATCAATTCAATTTAAACTGATTTAGACTAGTTAAATTGAATTGGTTTTGGATTTTTAACTAAATCAATTGGACAATATAATAAAAACTGATTAATTAATTGAATGAATTGATTTTTCTCGTTATCAATTCTAAAAAATGCTATTAGTTTTTGTAGATAGTTCGACTAAACATACGGATAATAGATTAACTACAACCTTTTGTTTGAACATACTGAAAATGCCAAACTGCACTCCGTATAGTTAGCATCGTCATTGCTTTTAGTCTTAAACAGGGGTTATACTTATGTGATTAACTAAATATCCATAATTTAGACTTTGGGTAAGAGCAGATTTTCATGTGAACTAACCGATCACATGTTATGTGCAGGTGCGTGCAAATTTAATGTGCAGAACAATAATATATTCCATTGAATTATGCTTTAATTTGTATAATTATCTATTAATTATATGTGACAATGAGATTGATAACCTAAGAAATTAAAAATGAAGATATAAAAGAAGAGGGAGATTAGGCAAAAACTAAACCTGATTGGCGACCAAAGATTGATTGTAGGTTCCTTTTCTTCCCCAATCTCCAAGGACCAATATATTAAGAGATTGTTGTTTTTTTGGAGGGTGTTTGAATATGGGAAGTTCCGCAATAGAAGGAGTTACCATTAAGCAGAACATACCAATTACGAACATAAGAGGGAATAACATGCGTTGGTTTAAAGATGAAGCCATGGTTTAATTTTAAGGACCTGCAAGTTCTCCAACCCAGGGAAAGAGAGAAAGAGAAAGAGAGAGGGAGGGAGGGATAGAGAGATTGTAATTTTATGAGAGAAGATACTGTATATATACATACATACAAATTTGAACGTAATAAATAATAGTTTTTCCTTAATTTTAATATAGAATATTAAATAACAGTTATAAACTATACTGTATATTTTATACAAGACATATACGCTACTGTTAATTTATAAATTATAATGCGATGAAATTAATATAAAATTATTAAAATATTATTTTATTTCTCATACCCAACACTTGATATTTTAATTATTTTATTCATAAATATTTTTTCTAGTAAGTCTTAATCAAAATAAAAGTACCACATAAAATAAATTTTTTTTTAAAAAAAAGTCTTACGAAAAGATGTATTTTAACGTAAATAATAATGCAAACATAGACAATCTTCGTCCCACGAAAAGAATAGCGTACACGATTGTTAATCCAAGAAACTTCTGACGGTATTCTTTTATACCAACAGTACAACGCATATTCCTATTTCCCATTTCCTTCGGAAGGAAGAGAGATGGAAAAATAAATATCTGATATTCTTTATTTTGAATGGGCTTCTCACATTTACTTCCTTTTCGATTTAATTGTAATTTTAATTCTAATTGTATAAATTAACGGCTTGCTAATTAAAAAAATTAAAGGAGAAAATTTTATTATAAACATCATAGGAAAATACAAAAAATTTATGAATAGAATAATTTTACAAATTTTAATATTTTTTTTCTTTTAATTTTTTAATCAATGTCTCAATAACCTTTGGGTACCGATGAATATTTGCTTATAAATTAAAAGGAGAAGTTCATTTAAATTTATCAAAGAAAATTCTTTTCAAAGTGTTAAATTATTTAATGTCAATATTTAGTTTACTAAATAATCCAAATATAAATTAAAAGAATTCAATTCAATTTTTTAAAAACAATTCCTTTTTAAAGTAATTAATCATTTGTTGTAAATATTTAGTTTACTTTTTAGTTTTTTTTTTTAAACAGAAAGCTCAATTCATATCTGCATTAATAGATAGCATGAATACACTGGTACCGGTGTATGTTAAAAATTGAATTGAACTGCATTTTATATATCAATTAGAAATAATTTTGACGAATTTTTTGGCGTATAAAAGTTCATCACTATCTTTTAACCAATTTAGAGCTTTTTCACAAACAATTTTCTGAAAATATGCACAAAAATTGTTTATTAGGTTGGAATAATTTTTATTGGTGAGAAGACCATTTTATTATTTTCATTTTTTTAACATCACTATTACATATATGATCTTTAATAATATTTTTTTATTTTGCATTTAATAAAAATATTGTTAAAAATTAGGGACACCAACTATATATGATATTTGATAAAATATCACAAAAAAATATTAATAACATTTATTTATATTTAACTATATTTTTTAAATTTTGTAAAAGAAATAAACAACATTTTTATTATATGTTAGAAAAAAATATTATTAAAGATCGATAACATGTTTAGTAGTGAGATGTGTGTTTGCTTTTATCACGAAACAAAACACACAAGAATTTAAAAAAGAAAAAAACTGAAGCATACATGCAACAAATGTTACGTACGTTTAACTTGAGTTTTACCTTAAATATGTGAAACTTGAAGGACACCAAACACAACGTAAGGATAGTTACATTCCTGCCTTAAACGAAATCAATAAAGAAAAAAAAAAAAAATTCCAGCAACTTGACAATGGCAAAATCTCAGTTAATTTTGTCTTTTGCACTAAACAAAACATGTTTGGCATGTCGAGGCAAAACCAACTCCAATTTTGGCACGTGCCACACGCTCACTTTTGTTGAGACAAAACCAACCCGAATTTGGCTGTCACACGCTCACCCTCTCACCTTTACTGCTTTACACTATGTTTAGTAGAGAGTAGAGAGTAAAGAGAGGAGTCAAACGTGTTTCAAACTGTGTCTTTGAATTTGTGTGAGTTTATTTAAAATCTCATTAAAATACTATTAGTACCTCTGTTATATATCTTAAATAACGTTTTGGTCCTATAAAATATGAGTTATTTACTTATTTTAGTTCCTTTTGATTGTTTTAATTTTAAACCTTCTAATTTTATTTGTTTATTTTAGTTTTTTAGTCAAGTAATAACATTAAATAATAACATAATAATGATATTGACAGTGACTTATTACATCATCAAATATTAATAGTTTATCAAAATAATTACATGTAATCTTTTTTTATAAATTATGTTTCTAAATCCTTATGTATTTAAAACATATTAAAAACAACAAAACTAGTTAATAAAAGATTTTAAAAATACAGTTTAATGCAGGGGCTAAGCTGCCCCTGTATTCTACCATGTCTAAGTTTTGGATATCAAAATGCAAAATGCATGAGATCATGATCCTGACGGATGTACATATAAACTTGCTCCCAGAGGAAAAAAATTTATCCTTTAATATTATTAATAGTTTTTTACTTTTGTCCCCGTAGTAAAGTTAGTATTGTCTCCATAAGATAATTTTTAAAAATGAATTGATATAAAAAGTTATAAAATAAAAAATAAATTAATACTAACTTATCACTTATGTTCTTAATTTTTGATAATACTAACAATGGAAAAATTATATAACATTTTTAAAGTAAAAAAAATAGGTAGATATCAACTATAACAGGTAAAAGTGTAAGTATTTTTTTCTTCATAATATTATGCATTTTATAAAAATTTGTAGTATTTACTCTTTTATTTATATACGAGGAGTGAATATATTATAATATTTTTTATCTTCACTAAGAATTTTTTTTGTATCCGTCACTTATCAAGAAGAAAAAGAAAAAGGAAAGGACAAAATGGTAACGGAGTAAATAATGTAAAATATGCTTTCAAAAAATTAAAATTTCTAAAAAATATTATAAAAATAACGAATTTAGAATTAATTATATTCTCTATTTAGTATTTACTCTTTTATTTAAATACGAGGAGTGAAAAGAAGAGAAAGAGAATATTTTATATTTTTTTAGCTTGTTCCATATATATTAATGATTTATCCAAGTGGGTGGCCTCCAGCTCATCATATATTCTGATTACTAATTAGACCAAAATAAATAAAGTGCTTTAGATGAGTTCGAGGTTGTTCTTGTTGTTTAATAAACGTATATCACGTGTATGAATTATTTTCTTAACATTATTAAAATTAGGAGAAAGAGAGATATGTGTCTGTATTTTAAAAAAAAAAATGTAAAATAAAAGAAACGGTAACTGAAGTCAGAAATTAGGAGTGTTGATATATTGGATTTGGATGGGTTTAGGGATTTGTGGGTATCTTGTCTCGAACCTGGAGGTGCTAATGACATTCAAAGAATAAATCATTAAAACAAGTTAGATGGACAAGAGTGTTGATAGATTGGATTAAAACTAAAATTATTACTTAATTCAATCAAATTGTAGTTTGATTCTGTTGTCATAAAGGTTATTAAGCCAAATGTAGATTTGAATCCTCTGCAATGATCCAAAGAGAATAAAATGTTTGCCAATTTGATGCCAATCATATAACAAATATCATATCATATACAGATTGTAATTGTTTTTTAACAGAATATGAGTCCTTGTTGAGTTAGAGGTGCAGGTAGTTATAGTAGACCTCACGCTAAAGGGAAACTTTCGGCCGCAAGTGGTGCCCAATGCTGTTGCCTGTTTAGAAAGGGAAACTCCATTAAATGAAGAGGGTTTTCTATAACTCTCTTTCACTTCGCCATTGTCATTTGGCAAGTTTGCATGTTACAAATTTGCATGTTGCAAACGTTTCACAAGGACAAACTCAATTTAAGGACCAAAACATCAAAGATTGGATTGAGCTCAATTAATTTATGTTGACTTGGAACAATTCAGTTGGACTACAACAATTTTAAAAAATTAAAAGGACTAGATGCTTATTAAAAACATAAACTAAAAAGAGATCCAAAAACCGAAAAATGGAAAGCAAAGTTGGACAAATTTTAAAGGAAGCAATAAGACACGTCTGCAATCCATGATAGCATCAGGGTCTGTTCTGCCCATAACGCAAATAATTATAATGATGGACAACATAAAGCGGAAGTTGCAATCATGAAATTGTTGTTTAGATAAGAAGAGATGCTTCATAAAACAAATAGATCCAGAGTTGGTGGCAGTGGTTTGTGCATCCTTTATAGGCTTTCAATCTCATATCCCACATATATATATATATATATATATATATATATATATATATATGTTCCCATTCCATTCAGATATAGCCACATGCCACCATAGAGTTTGGAACTTCAAATAGCATAGGCCAAAAAGGAATCGTTGTTGTCAAGAAAAAACCATATATTTACGTGAAGGGAACATTCCAAGAAATTCAGTACCTGTTAATCGATGTAGACGTATTTTATTAGTAACAAAAATTAAAAACCAATCAAACAATTAATTTTCTTAAAAAATTATTCCTAACAACGAACTACGATTATGTATCTCAAAAGTTGATTTCATCTATAAATAATAATGCATGAATCATGATGTTCATTTCTACAATAATTTATGCTACCATGGTTTGGTAAATTATTTTCTGTGTTATCAATTGCTTCCCCTAAGATAAGAACAGAACTTTTTTAAAATTAAATTAAAACACGTAGCAATGATATGATATGATACGATTTCTTATTAACAAATGGACCCTATGGCCCATGCGTATGGTGCTTTTCTCTTCTCCAGTTGTACACATGTCACATGATTTGCGTTATAACACCACTCAGTTAGTGTTGTTTGAAAATACGTACCCTCCTAGCTAGCTCGTCATTTTCCTCTGGAAGCATAATAAGTATATATATAAAGTTGTTGCCACTTGCAATACTCATCAATCAAAATCCAAACCCAAAGCTTTCTTTTTTCTCCATCAAATTCTCTGACCTCACCATGGGGATGCAGCTTGTTTTCATTGGCACCATAGCCTTGTGTTTGGTTGTTTCCTCGGCTGTGCTTGAGCAGTTTGAACAAGCACCTAAACAAGATGGATCGCTTAGCTTCTTGGTCATTGGAGATTGGGGAAGAAAAGGAGCTTACAACCAATCCTAAGTTGCATTCCAGGTAAGTTACATTTTATTTACACACCAACCAATTGCATGTGCTATAAACAAAAATTTATATTGACAAATATTAGTTGTTAGTTTTTGTTAATCAGACATATCTCTTCCCTCTTTTCTTTCCATTCAAACACCAAACCAACCTTAAAACCACTCAAACAATAATGACAGTATTCATTTCCCTCCACAAAGTATTTTTAATATTTTTATTTCACTTCATTTCTTTTTTCACAACTTTCTTCTCCTCCTGTTTCTGGCACGGTGTGTTTACACCCATGGAGTGTATAAGTACGAATCATTTAATTTCCATGCAAATGCAATCTTGATAATTTAGAGTGAATTTAAAAACATCTAGGTAGTGGACAAACTAGTGGCCACCGATACAGCAGAGAAACCCCAAACAGTTATTGCAGAGGAGGAGCAGCCAATGAATATCGTGCTTTTCCTTGCTATACAAAGTGGTCACTGTGTACAGATTCCTTACACTCTTTTTATATCCATTAATTAATTAATAACAACAAGGCTCCAAAAAAGAATAATTATAATATATTAGGCCAATCATGCAGCCCATGCACGCGCCAGTATTTTAGTTCTTATTTGGCCAGAAACATCTGCATCTGTATTATCTCATTGATTATTTTACAAAAATCATTTTGGCATGACGCTGTGAGAGAAGGAAAAAAAAATATAAATATATATTACAAGTAATATGATAGGATATAATATAAAGAGAGAAATGGTGAATGTTAATAAAGATGATAAAATTGTAGTGTGTTCAAATACTATATAACCTATTATTTTGGTGAGATGCAGGAATTGGGCACGAAAACTGATGTGCAATGACATTTTTCTAAAACAAACATTGACTAGCTAATAAATTAGAAAAATGTAAGAAGAAATTTAACTGAATATACAGTCGTGTGATTTTGATGAAAAACCACTCGTAATAAATAGCTAGAATTTTTCTAAATTTGTATATAAATAATTATTTTGTCTCGGATTTTTATTAAATTTTGTTAGTTTTTTTATACTAATTTGACCAATTTAATTTCTGAGCGACCAATTTTAAGAATTGTTTGGACCAAAAATCCAATCCAATTCTATGTCTGCAAGCAAATTATGGTCAATTTTTCATGTGTCTTTTTGCCTCCGTTCAATAATTAATTCTGAAAAAGAAGTGAATTAATTTTTTTCTAGATGGGAGTTATTGGAGAGCAATTAGACATCGATTTTGTGATTTCCACCGGCGACAATCTTTATGACAGTGGCTTGAGGCATAGATGACCCAGCCTTTGATGACTCATTCACCAAAATCTACACTGCTTCTAGCTTGCAAAAGCAATGGTACAGTGGTAAGAGTTCTATTTCATAAATCTTATTTAATTTCAATGGTACACGTGAAAGGAATGCTTATTAGTGCATGTTTAAATTTTAGTCGGAAGAATTTATAAGTATTTTCATCCTAGCCTACAAGTAACAAATTCGTCTTTTTTTTTTTTTTCATTTTAAGCATTAGAATTGTAATCGCGTATTAAAATTAGAAAAAATATTTTTCAAACTTTAATACAAATATAGCCTTATTTTTCAAGTAATATGGATAGAATTGAGACCTTATATATTAATGTCTTGTTTTTTTAGTTTAATATTTTTCTTTTGTGCAGTTTTGGGCAACCACGACTATAGGGGTAATGTTGAGGCACGGTTGAGTCCTGTCCTCACAAATCTTGACAAGAGATGGCTTTGCTTGAGATCTTTTACTGTAAATGCAGGTTTAAAGCAACCTCTTTTGTTTTATTCTTCTTAATTTCAATTTATAGAAGGCTTCAAATATTAAATTCAAGTAACATAAATTCATGTGCCTTTTTTACATTCTTTGTTTCAGAAGTTGCAGAGTTTTACTTTGTAGATACTACTCCGTTTGTGGACAAATACTTCACAGAACCTAAGGACATGTCTATATATGATTGGAGTGGCATATTGCCTAGGAAACAATACATTTCCAACCTCCTCAAGGTTAGATATCATTAATTTTTCGGAATAGTAATGCAAATGAATTTTGAAAAAGAATAAAAGACAATAGATCTTTTTTATATTATGCAATTAATGATAAGCAAAAATAAACAATATATATAAAATAAAATGTAAATTCATGCAAAGAAAAATTCATGTATATGAATCATTTGTACGTTGTTTAATTGGCTAATTGTTGTACACTTAATTTAATTAGGACGTGGATTTGGCTTTACAACAATCAAATGCAAAATGGAAGATTGTGGTGGGTCACCATACAATTAGAAGTGCCGGCTTGCACGGTAATACGGATGAGCTTGTAAAGCAGCTTCTCCCAATTCTTGAGGTAACTTTGCTAAATTTTTTCCTCACTTTAATTTCCTGAGCATCAGTGAATATTTTAAGGTTACACTAGCTAGCTTCCACAAACAGTTACCTAAGTGTCTATTGATTTTCAGGCAAACAACATTGATCTTTACATAAATGGACAGGATCACTGCCTACAACACATAGGCAGTCTTGGCAGGTTTGTTAATTCTCTAGATGCATCATGCATAAAGGACCAAACCAAAGATAAAACAAATAAAACTTGAGTTTTAGGTTTATCAATATTTATTATTAGTTTTTCAAAGTAAAAAAAAATTACATATATTAACTAAAAAGTCTCACATATCACTCTTATTTTTTTAAGATAAAAAATATTTATTTTAATTTTTACTTTAGGATTCGTTTTCCTTTAGACCGATCTTGCATACATGATGCATGTATAGTTTAGTTACATATGTAGTGAAAATTAATTTAACCATTAAATATGCACATGAATTTCAGTGCAATTCAATTTTTGGCTAGCGGGGGAGGGTCAAAGGCTTGGAGGGGTGTTGTGAACTGGTGGAAGCCAGAAGAGATGAAGTTCTACTACGATGGCCAAGGATTCATGTCTGTGAAGATCACCGAAACTGAAATTGACATAGTATTCTATGATGTCTATGGCCATGTTCTACACAAATGGAACGCATCCTAACAGCTTCACGCAAGGTGGTGAACAAGTTCAAGAATCAAAGGCACTTAATTATGAAACAAGAAAGAATAGAAAAAATGTCTCGGCCGGGACAAAAAAGAAAGGTGCACAGAAGATAGAAAAAAAATTAGGCTAAATAATTTATTTACCCTAGCAATTTCTTCGACACACACAAGAAAATGACATTTGAGCTTTGAGCAAATAGGGTTTTATGTAACTTTCTCGTTAGTTTAAATCGCCAAATCTGTTCTACAAATTAACAACAATAACCGTTTAACGACAATTAATAAATGTGTGAAATGATTAAAGAATGGAAATGCATGTATCTTTTCGAAGTTCTTTGGTCATTAGGCAAGCAAGTGTAAGTCTAAGATCATTCAACCCCACTTGTTGGAGTCTTTTCTTGGTTTAGCTAATTAGATAAGACACAAAGCTTACTTATAAGGTTTCAAAATAAGGATTTGACCTTTTCGATCGAGTGATTATTTGAATTTTCATTACCAGCAATAATTAGTGTTTTGTATAATAATTTGAACGAGAAACAAGAGTTAGAGTGTATTTTGACTTCCTAGAGGAAAGGTTTCTAGCCTCACCATGCATATTTTTCTAGACGAAAGCAAGGTTTGATAAGAATGAGAATAATAACTACAAGCAAGATTTCCTACTAACTTATTTTCTTAATATTTTTGTTTCTTCCTTTTCTAGAAGCATATACTATATTTATATATAAAAACATACATCGAGATAATTGTTTCACTCAAAAAGGAAGAAACAAAAATATAAGAAAATAAGTTAGCAGGTCAATGGATTGAAGAGACCCGTGTGTTTTCGAGCTATAAGTAGTACTATTGCAATCGTCATTTGCACGTTTCTGTTACCCAAATTTCCTTTTATTAATTGTAATAATAAAATCTGACATAGTTGGTAAATAATTAGTCCCATAAATATAAACAGATGTTGATTTCAAACTGTGCGTATAAAAAAAAAAGACCTACTGGAAAAAGTTATATATGCTTCCATGATGTTTCCACCTTGAAAGGAAATAGTTTTTGATTCTGAACCAAAAGACACCCTTAGTACATACCAAAAAGAAAAATCCATTTATTGTCGAATTTATATTTTTTGAACAGTATTGTTGAATTTATATTGATGAGTTTTTATAATAATTTATCAAATAGGCCTTACGTATTACCTTACTTCATAAGTTATTCTAAATTAATAGTCTGTGGTGCTAATGATTTACTAATTTATCTGAAGCACCTTTCTTCCGTTATTTTAAAACTGCCACCCGTAGCCTGCACCTACTTAATTTGTGGCTCTTGGTAAAATCGCAGTCTATTTCGTTTTAATGTGAATGGTTTAACTAATTAATAAAAGAGATAAATTAATGGTTAGGGGATGAAATGAAAAGGAAACAGGGAGGAGAAAATAGAAAAGAGTGTGTTTGATACGTAGATAACAATTAAGTAGGGAGAAAAAGAAAAAAGGTGTGACTCTTACATTTTTATTACTGATGGTTTAAAATCCTAAAAGACGTATATAATTGATTTTCCTACGAAACTAAAATTCGCAAAAGCTTATCTGATTAAAATTCACAGAAAAATCCGCAGAAAACATTTTCTGCAAAATTTTTAAGCTAACTCCGCAGAAAAATTCACATCTAATTTTTTTTTTATGAACAATTGGAGAAGATCAAAGCATATATACTTTGTAATGAGCATTGGTTTGGGACTACGATACTTGAACCAATTACGTACGTGTTTTGAGATGACTGTTTTATACATTTTTTTCTTTTGATAGTACTGTTTTTGTTTTATACGTTCTTGTTGTTTACAACTTTAATTCTGCCTTTTCTCTTTTAATATTTTATTAAGTTTCATTATGCCCTTGAAAAGAAAACAACACACTTTTTGGTACTTTTCGTTAAAAAAATATATAGCTAAATTTATTTATCAACAAAGTTTTTCCATATATGCAGTTCGAGAAATTAAAAAAGAACAATAATAAATTAGAGCGCAACACTTGTTCCAATATCGTGGTAGTGGGTTGAGCTAGTTCAATTCTAGAACCTGGTGTACCACTAATATAAGTAGTATTTTGCAAATGATGCATGTACCTATTTTAATTGACTGAACTACTAATAATAGAGAAATAATTTAATTGAACTAATGACTATGGCTTCCATGCAAAGGGGTTCTTCTTCACTTTCATCCCTTATTAATATTAACTGAAACACAAAATCTTAAATTGTTGGCAGAAGAAAAATTATTTAAAGTCCATTGTCTCTACCCGAAAAAAAAAAGTAACAGTATGCTAATTTTTTTAGTTTTTAAAGTTAATTATGAGTAGATAAGATTAATTTAAGCGTGAAACTAATAAAAAATTTAAATCATCTATATTTAGAGTTCAAACTGGTTTTACTTTAATTTAGTCAAATTTAAAATCCTAAGTCATTGATTGCTGAGCTTGCAAGGTCATGAATCATATTCATTGGATGATTTTCTTTCTCATCATTAAAAATAAAGAATAATATACTATCAGCCATTGATACAAGTGATATTAATTTTGGTCGTCTTGAATAAGGTTTGAGTTCAAAAAATAAAGAATAATATAGTTTCAATTAAACTATTGTTGTTATGGTGCAATCGTAGAAGACATTGTAATTGTAATATTATTTTTATTGAGAGGATAATAATAAATAAATAAATGGACCGGTTGAAAAGGCCAGGATTCATTGGACCACAGACACACCTGGACCTATAATGTTGCATCAGTATAATCATGTAACTGCAACATGATTTATTTGAGTGTGTGATATTAAAATTAAACCATAGAAACATCATTGTACATACGATTCCCTTTCCCTCTTGTCTTCTTGTTCTTTTTTTTTTGAAGTGGAAATCTCGGAATATAATGCAATGTGGTTTCATACATGGAAATTTTATCGTGGGGGGCACCGACCCACTAATATCAAGGGAGAATGTTGTCCATCAGTTCATATTTATTTTTGCAAGTTTAAAAAAAATTAATATATACCATACACAATTACACACATATTTTTTAACATCAGTAAAATTTTTATCAATTGATTATATATAGTTGGTCTGATTTTATATCAGCAGAATAACGAATTGGTTTCATCTGAGAATATGAGTAGGTATAATTTGTCCATTCTTAGATCAAACTTTGGCTTATATACCCTCACCTGTATCAAATTTGATCCTGATATTCTATAATCCAATCTAAACAACCATCACGAGATAGCCGGATCCACACTCGGAGCGTTTGAGAGTTGAAATTTTTTTGTTTAAAATAGATGAAAATTTTTACTGGTAATTGAAAGTTGTTAAATTACCTAATTAAGTTATATTGTTTGATAAAATTATCTATTATAGAAACTAATAAATGTAAAATATGTAGACATACAAATTTATATGATATTTTTATATAAATTTAAAAGTATTTTATTAATAAAATTAATTAGTTTTTGAGAGTATTTATAATTTTTTGTTTTTTTAATTAATTTTAAACTCTTGTAATTCTTTTTATTTATAGTTAGTTATTTTAATTATATTTTTAGTTTCAATTGTTATTAATCTTGTCACATCTTAAAATATTTCCAATCAATTTTAAAACAAAATAAAAATAACATAAACTTAATTAAACGTCATATTTTTATTATGTTGACGTTGATTAGTGTAATACTCCATGTAAACTCAAATATGAACGAAATTAACTATTGTCTGGCTAATGCATGTCATTGAAATCAACTATCACATTTAAAAATAAACTTTTTTATTTAAAATATCAATGATTGGAACTTGATATATTTTTTTTTTAAAAAATAGATATTAATTAATTGAAGGATATTTTTAGGATGATATCATTCAATATGATAAAAATAATTAAAATTTAATTATATTTAAATCCAATATTTTTTTGCTTATATTTTTGTCCAAAAGAATAATTAATATAATTTGAAATATAATATTAAAATGAATAATATAAATAATGTAATGGTTAAATAAATAATATATTGTCAAATACTCACAACATGTCTAATTTATTATAAGGCTTAAATATGTTTTTGTCTATATAAATTCATATTTTTTTAATTTTGGTTATGGTAAAAATAGTTGTTTATTTTTAATTCTTGTAAGGTTATGTTTTTTTCAATTTTGACTCCCGTAAGATATTTTGTTTATTTTTAATCAGTTTAAATTTGTATTTTTTTTCCAATTTTATTTCATGTAAGTGTAACTTTATGAAAATTATTTATAAAAAAATTGAAATCTTAAAGAGTTTAAAACAAAAGACGCAATCTTACAAGGATTAAAAATGAAAAAGAAACTTATACAAACCAAAATTGAAAAAACATTAACTTACAAAAATTAAAATTAGAAAAACAAATTTACATGCATAAAAGTGAAAAAAAAAATATATATTTAACCCTTCTTATAATCCACAAAAGGACACCCCCTGGCCTCTTTGTAGTCCATTTTCCTTGGATTGCTTCACATTTTTGTTGTGTTTAATTTAGAAGAAGAGAAATAGGAAAGGTAGAAATTGAAGATAAATAATTTAAAAAATAAGAAATAGAATGATATGTTGTGTTGTTTGTTTTGAGGAAAATAAGTGAGAAATAAATCAGACATAATATCATAAAGTTATTTGATATGAATGAAATAAGAAAGAAAGAATTAAATTCAAACAAAAAAAAAACATTATGTCCTGGAAAAATGCATAGCACGTCACATACTCACGAATGATAAAAAAAAGAAGAAGAGAGTATATAGGTTATTTTTGTGAAAGGACAGACTTGGTCCTCTTTGTTATGGTCTGATGCGCAGAGTGTGCTCTATATAGGTTATTTGATCCCTCTTTTCAAAATTGTTTCTGCTCTTTCTTTGATACCGAATGCAGATTTTCTATCTTCATCCCCCATAATAAAAATAGGCTTCAAGCACAAATAATTTAGAGTAACAATACATTCTCAACAATTATTTTTATTTTTTCATTGCATTATTCATTTTAACTATCACTTTTCTCTTTCATTATCTCTCTTAAATTATAAAATTTATTGTATAAACTGATCTAAGAATAGCATTATCCAATAATTTATTCTTATTGTCCCATCTTTTGGGATTGAACATTAAATTATCACGGGAAAAAGTCAATCTTGAAATTCTTTAAGGGCTTTCAGCAGAGTTCATTGTCCTTACAAGAAAAGCGCAGGTCCACTAAGGAAAAGATATAAAAAATAATATTATCAATAGATTGGTGTATTAAAGAACTATTTTTCAATTTAATTAAATATAAAAATAAATTTAAAATTTAATAAGTAATTCAAATAAAACATAAAAAAATACAATTTAAAAATATAAAATATGCATGATTAATTTTAAAAATAAATCTCAAAATTAAAAAGAAAAAAATGACTAAAGTATAAGATTAATTAAAACATGTATTTAAATTTAATATATCAAATTACAATTTTCAAAAATAAAATTATAAGAACTATAAAAGAATAAGAAGAAAAAGAAACAATGTTTTGCAACTTTTTTCTTCTTTTTCTTTAAATTATGTATGATAAGTTGTAATAACAACAATATGGTGGCAAATTTTATAAAAACAAAAACAAAAATGGTGGCAAATAGGGTCCAGAGAGACGCCGGCACAAAACTGATTGGCCCCTAATTGTATTTTGTTATTCTTATAATTCTTTTTTTATGCTTATATTAATAATTAAAAAAGAATCGATTAGATGTGTGCGTATTGATGTCGCTAAATAGATATTGTTAAAAATAACGTATCTATGCATTCATTCTATACCGTGGAAAATATATTTTTTAAGAGTTGCGGTATAATTAATTTCTAAGATACTAATTCAATGCCTTCTTATATATTAATTTTAAAGATTTGATTTTTTAAAATTAATTTCTTAATTTAGTCTCTGAATCTAATGTTATCAACTTGAAGTGATCAATTGATCATGAACTTAGTTTAAATTATATGTCACTATTGATTGGACCGATAAAATAATATATAAACTTAAATGTGCAATAAATATAATAATTAAAATCTTATAATGAGTATATAGTTGTGATGTAATAAGAATAAATCATGTATGTATTAATAATGTAAATTTTATATTATCTTCGATTTTTTTATGAGATGTTATCTTTTAATTAAAAACTAATTATAATAAGTCTGTTAAATTTAATAAGAATTATTTTAAAACATATATAAATAATATTTTCTATTTAATTTACAACATATGAATTTTTTATCGGCAGTATGTCTATTAAACTTAATAATTAATATCGCTTGAGTTAATTATAAGTGATACGTTTAAATTTCATCCACATATATATAAAACTTAGTCTTATTCAAAATTGGTAAAACTCAAATCCAAAGAGTTTCCTCCTAAAAAATAATCAATATGAGTTCATATTCTTCTAAATTAAATTAAAAGAATATTTTTTGAACAACAAATCCTAAATACTAAACCAAGACATATATATATACCCTTGTAACTTTAGTTAGCACCATCATCTCTATCATTTGGAATGCAACCAAGCTAAAAAATTACTACAACTAATTGCTTTTCCTTATCACATTTTCTGATGTTTAGTGTGATTTTATATATTTTTACATAAGAGAAATAATTTTTACATAAGAAATAAAGAAATATATTAGATATAATAAGTGATGCAAGAAAGATGGATAAAATAATTACGTAAATATCATTCTATAAATTTATTATTCATTATATAAATAGCATTACCATTGTTGAAACTTGAAAGTGGATCCATCGTTTACAACTAAAGAAAGACACCCTAGCGTAAAATATTTAACCATCGACATCTACTTCAATTAACATGAAGATGTAGTTCCATATCTTAACGGATTTCCGTCTCAAATAAAATTCTTAATAACGTGCTACTAACCATTGGAATCTGCAGAATATCTCGTTTAGTTGGGCACAATCCCTCAAAAGCGATGTATTTTTTTAATGGAAACAATGCATGCCACAAGAACGTTTATATATACATAATTTTACTAAACGAATCGTAATACAAAACTTTATTATTATAACGTGATTTGTCACTTTTTGCTTCAGAAAAATACTTGTACAAAACATTAAGACAATAACATAAGTTGCCAATACCATACATAAAACTCTTTAATGAATCATAATGATGAAAATTGAGAGATATTTAGTTCCATGATAAAGAGTGTGTTTGTGTGGGAATTTGACCAAACGCAATTGTTGTTCCAGTGAAAACTTTTCTCGCGTGTTTGGCCTTTTGTGCCTCAGAAAGCTAATTTTTTCCATTTAACGTGGTTTGGACCCATTTTCAAACGCACTCACAGTGAGTCCGTTTCTGTAGAAGTCCTTCCAGCAGGCCACCCGTCCCCCAAAGAAAAAATTTAAAAAACAAAAAGAGAAAGAAAAAAAGAAAAAGAAAAAACAAGTCACATATTTTATTCTTATGTCAGCCAAAAACTTGACTAGCTGTAGATGGGGCAATAATAACTAGCTATTCATCACATTTCCTAGCTAATTGCCTATTTTGTTATGGACCACATTCCCACTTGCACTCATCTTCAGCAATTTAAATTAGGTAATAAACATTAAGATATCCTTTAAAATCTACTCAACAAACAGAAGAATTCAAATCTGCAAGAAGGGTAGACCCATGTTTTATACTAGCTTTCTCTATCTCTCTCCCACTGGGACATAAATGTTCCTATATTTCAAAATATATATATGTTATGATGAGCAATGCAGCCAAAGGTGCATCATCTTTTACGTCACATGAAAGCCTTTCCTACCTCTTCAAGCTGCACAAGCCTTTCTCTTTCCCAGAATGATTTGTTCCATTTCTTGTTATTATTACTCCTTTTGGACTTTCTATATAATGCTTTCTATATATGTTTCCAATAATACCACGTACACTACTCATGTGCCAGGAAAAGGAGCAGCAGTGACCACCTAGCAATAGTACTCTCACCTTCTCTCAATCATTTTTCATTTGTCAACTTTTATAGACTTCGATTTGTGTATGCAAATTTCTTTAGGACATGTGGCCTACATTAGTGGCTAATAAGATATTCAAGAAGAGACTTGGAAGCAGCAATTTTATAGCAGATTTTCCTAGTTATAAAGAACCCTTGCTGGGTATTGTAGACATTGATCAAAACTCAAAAACCATTCTTAATGATCACAAGGACACACACAAATACAAGTAAGAACACAGATATCCTCTTCTTCTAGTACTTTTCTATCTTATGTATCATCATATATAGAAAAGTTGTAGATGGCTGAAGTATGTGCCTGATCATTGATCAAGTTCAATTCTATTCTTGGTTGATTCTGCTTTCTATGGTTTTGTTCTTCTCTATATTTTTTTTTCTTTCAATTTTTCTGATATTGTGTTTTTTACTTCATGTTAAGGGTATTTGTTAGTACATGGAACGTAGGTGGGATTGCACCGGATGAAGATTTGAATATAGATGATTTGTTTGAGACATGCAACAACTCTTGTGACATCTATATACTAGGGTATTGTCAGAACTGCTTCAGGTTTTCTAGCATGTATAGAAAAACACGTTTTGAAATGTGTATAAAGAAACTGAAGCTTTGATCTGACAATAATATTTTTATGCTTATTTTTACTGTTTTCCAATCCAGGTTTCAAGAAATAGTGCCTCTAAGAGCATCAAATGTATTGGGCTCCGAAAACAATGAGATTTCTATGAAATGGAATTCAAAAATCAGGGAAGCCTTGAACAAGAAAACACATCAAAGGGGCAAAGATGCTAAAAAACAGGAGCTAAAGAAAAATTTTCCCAATAAGAAAGAAAATCCAGCTAAGTGCTGTGAAGCCCCACATGATTTCCAATGTATCATTAGCAAGCAAATGGTTGGATTATTCATATCTGTATGGATTAGAAGAGATCTTTGTCCATTCATTCGGCATCCAAGCGTGTCATGTGTAGGCTGTGGCATAATGGGCTGCTTAGGAAACAAGGTGACCTAACAAACCCCACTCAATTGATGTTACTTTTGCACCTGATCGAATATTCGTATTTGTTTTGTACTATACACTCATACAAATCATTACTGTAAACATCAATTTTCTATAAAGCACCTAAGGTACTCTTGGTAAAGAGCCATGTTAAGTAAAAGTTTATCACATAAGAGTTTATTCATAAGCTTCATTCTGAAGCTTATCAAAATAAACTTTAAAATTATTTTGTTATAGAAAATTAGAAATGAGCTGAAAATCCATATAGAAAAGTCATAAACACCTTATGCATAAACTCTTCTATATGTCTTAATTAGTCTAAAGCTGATCGCATCAGAATTGGCTATCTACAAATCCTAATTGGGTTTTTTTTTTCTTTCTGTTTTACAACTCCAATTAATTTTGCAGGGTTCTGTATCAGTGAGATTTCAGTTACATGAAACAAGCTTCTGCTTTGTGTGCAGCCATCTAGCTTCAGGGGGCAGCGAAGGTGATGAAAAGTACAGGAACTCTAATGTTGCTGAAATTTTTTCTCGGACAAGTTTTCCTAGAGGCCCTTTGCTTGATCTGCCTAGAACCATTCTTGATCATGAGTAAGTGAAGTTTGAAACCGTCCAAACTGATTCTTAATAATTTTTGCTCCCTTGCTTTTTGTTTAATAATTATGGTCCTTTTCCAAAAAAATCATGTAAACAAGGTGCAAATATTAAATACATTATGTTTCGTTTGGTTTGTTGGTTCTTGAAATAAATAATTTGCTTAATGAAATGAATATGCCACCAAAACATTAATATATTATTCTTCGGTGGTTTAACATTTTAAACTAAACTGCACCCACATAGTTAATTAACTTTGAGAATTTATGAAGAAATTGTTCTGATATATATAGTGGTTCCGTGAGTAAACAAAAGTTGTCAAAAAAGCCAAACAGAACAAAACACGGTAAAGAGATATACTTGCACTGGTAACCGTAAATGCTCCCTCTATTTCTTTTCATCTGTTCATTTAGGAAATAAATTTTTTGTTTCTATTTATCTAATCAATTAAAAATTTAATTATCATAATATGAATTACTGGCTTTTCAATTATATCTTTATCTATATTTAATTTTTAAATACTTTACATACGCACTTATCATAAATGAGAGAGCTTTATTTTTTTTTAATCAAAGGAGATTGTATAAGAAAGTTAAAATTAATTTTAATATAAATAAATATATTATTACATTCATCCTCTTGGGTTGAAAGATTTTTTTTTAAAAGAATATATTCAAATGACAGTAACAATTAAACTCATATTGACCACTGAACCATCAAATTAATGAAATATACTATCTCCCAACTTGCATATAATTGGTTGTACTTCGAATGATATACATGTATTATTTTAGACACCTAATCACTGCTGGTCTTGTGCAGTCATGTAATATTTCTTGGAGATCTAAATTACAGAATTTCTCTACCAGAAGAAATGACACGCTTGCTTGTTGAAAAAAGAGACTGGGATTCCTTATTAGAAAATGATCAGGTACGTATGATTAAAGATTTAAAAATCTTGTTGAATTGAATCCTTTAAAAAAAAAAATCTTTGAATTTGTTTGCATCATATTTATCTCTAAGAATCTAACTAAATTATGTTCAATGAAAACGAAGCTAATAATGGAGCTAATGACTGGAAACATGTTAAGAGGATGGAATGAAGGAGCAATTAAATTTGGACCTACCTACAAATATTGTCCAAATTCAGACATTTACTATGGATGTTGCTATCATGGCAAAAAGGCAGAAAAGAGAAGAGCACCAGCATGGTAAGAGACAATATAAAATCCATAATTAGATATGGTCACGTTCAAAAACATTTACATTTCACTGTAGAATACTTATTATTAAATTCTTGTTGGTTCTTAATTTAGGTGTGATCGAATAGTATGGTATGGTGAGGGTCTAAAGCAACTTCAGTACACTAGAATTGAATCAAAACTGTCAGATCATAGACCTGTTAAGGCTATGTTTATGGCAGAAGTCATGGTTTTACCAGAGCTGATGAAAAACTTGCAAAGCTTATTCCTATCAGAAAGATACGAGCAAATTAAAACTCCCCTTGAAGTTTCCACCACTGATGATTTTGTAAATAGAAAACGATCAAGCTTCCGATTGTGAATTATTTGTGTGATTCAAGCTAGGCTTTAAATCGCGATATGATTGTGATCAATGTTGCAATTTTATCACAATCTTTTGTATTGGAGAAAAATTGCATAAAAATGTGGCCGGTGCGATCGCAATTACAATTAGAGACTCCAACAACCGTGACATTGCCATCATCAATATTGTGGTTGCACGTGTTTTTTTAAAAAACTGTGATATATGTACATAAATGTTCAATTTTACATTCGGAAAAAAGAAAAAAGAGCTAGGAGTTCAGAGGAAGGAAATTGAGAAACTTCTAGGAGATGAGATGAGATATTATATGTTTTTGTTGCTGATGAGTACACAGTGAAGTTGGTTGTTTTTTAATTATTATCAAGTATATATGTTATGTGACAGAACATGGAAATATGTCAAAACCTATTGGAAAAAAAAAACTATAATCCAAATTAATAAATCAAGCTTTTTTTGTAGATTGCTACCTGAGAATCAATTAAATTATAGACCAACTACGCATCCAAAATGGCAAAATAATATGACAATTATTGAGCTAGTTAAGGCCCTCAATATTGTTATCTTTGAAAGGAAGTGGGAACATCACCTCTTATCCTCCTTGCATGAAAGAACATAGTATAGCCAGCAACTTTTAGTTGATCTCATATTACTTTAAAATTTATTTCCTTAAAATTTATGTATTGATAATAAAACTTCTTCATTTGATTCTTTCAACAACAAAAAAAGACTTCTTCATTTGATAAATAATATTATATATATTTTTATCGATTTCATTTGATTTTAAATTTATATATTTTTTATGCATATTGAAATATATTTTATAAGATATACTTTAATTTTAGTTTTATTTTTCTTTAATTTAATAATTTAACTGCACAAAATGCTGTTAAAATTGATATTTTATATTTCCAAACAACCTTTCAGAATATATTTAAAATTGTAAATTCTAACTTGCATTAGTAATTGACTAATTGTTTAAGGGCATCCAACATGGGACTTTCATTATTAACGTAACGTTGTAATCAATTAAGTTAATAAATTAATTATATTATAAAATAAATAATGCTATTATATATATCACTAAAAATTTTAATATATATTTAATGCGCATGTAAATTTAAATAATAATTTTTGTGACAATTAATTTTGATATAAATCATACGAATTATTTAATCAGTATATTTTTTTATAAATAAAAAATATTTACTAATAAAAAATATCCTTTTACAAAAGAGTAAAATGAAAAAAAATACAAAATTACTGGGATGCGCTTAGCAGTGCCCATTGTTTAAGAAATGTTGAAAAGGAGTCCGTGGATGTTGGAGTGTGTTTAAGAATTGGGCTAGGCCTGGGCCTCTTACCTAAAGTTTCTTATAAAATTTGTTTTGTTATAAAAAAAAAAAAACCAACAACTACAGCGGTTTCTTGTTTCTGCAATGTGCTTCATCAAATATGAAAATATCAAACATTTGGGAGAGTCTGATATTACTGTATCAAATTATATGAATTTTTAATTAAAAATAATCACTTTTATTAGTTTTTTAATAATACAAAATTGACAAACAAGCGATTATTTTCTCTTAAAATAAACCAATTCAAGTCATACAAGTATATATACAATTTGGAACATTGCTATTTGTTTCTCTATTTTTTGTTCCGGGAATTCTGTACCTACACACCTGACTTTGCAGCAATAGAAATTATTTATGGGATTTATCTTTACTTTTAGGAAATTACAAGTTATGATTAGATATGTACAAGTGGATTTCTTATTTTCGGATGTTCAAGTTAACTGGAGGAAATTATTTTCTTAGGCAGGGATTTCAATGAATGTTTTTTTATTTATCAGAAAATAACTTGTGTATATTTTTTTGAAAAGGCAAAATATATTAAAACCATCAAAACTGGTACAAGGAGTACCAGATTAACTGAAAGTCATACAAAAACATTTACATGAAAATAAAACGTCACAAGCTCTCTAACTTCCCAAGTGTATGGCACTAATAATTAACATTAACGAATGAAGCTATGCCAAAAGATAATCCCGCTCAAAATCTAACACCTGCAGCATCCCCACAAAATTAGAAATACATTACAATTGCTGTACTATATAAATGACAGATTTCCAACCCAACAATGCCACTTAACGTCGATCAATACACGAGATGGGATTAGAAATCCACGAATTCAACGAGTAAACAAACCCTCTTTTGCGGATCCTTAGCCATTTCCATGCTAGATACTGTGCATGAACAAATATATAACTTGTATATTAATAGTATGGTACAAGGGGATTTCAATGAATGTTAGTAGAGATAGGGCAATTTGTTGGTGCTTCGAAGACATAAACTAGGACAAGCTATTTTTTTTATTTCTTTGTAGCTTATGATTTTAAAATTATGAAAACTTGTTTAAAAAATACCTCATCACTTATAAGACTGAAAGTTCAAGATTGCAAATTACTTTCTTTATGATAAAAAGCCTGATAAAGGGGTTTGTAAGTGTAAGGATTGCGAGGTGATTCTGCAAAAACAGAGTTTTTTATCCTTGATGTTTTCTTAGAAAGGCATAAACAAGAAAATCCAGCAAGTTACCAATCTAAGGATCAGGTGGTGGTAACTTAAGGGAGATAAACTTCTTACTTTTAAGTGGAAATTTTTGAAGGAAAATTGAAAAGCTTGATCCTTCATCTTCCTACAATGATTATCAATGGTCCTTCATCTTCCTACAAAGATATGACACTCCTCAAAAAATTGAAAAACTTGATCCTTCATCTTCAATGGGTACAGACAACCACATTTTCCTACAATGATTATCAATGAAGCTAACCAAATATTGAGCACCAACAAGGAACCTTTCAGACTCCAAGATTTAGTTTCATCTAGCTTTTTCCATCTTGAATTACATTGAACAATAACTCCCCTTATAACCATATGAGTAATACCATTGTTAAGGAAAATAAGGGGGTTAAAATATTGAGGCATCTCTATTTTTTTATGACTTTTGAGGACATCTCTATAAAAAAAAAAAAAACTAGGAGTAAAGTATACAAATAAACTTATTATTATATTCAACTTAAAATCTAATTAAAGACATCACGTGTGTATGTATAAATTTTTTTCTCTTACTTATATATTACTTAATTTTCTTATTCATATCTAATGAGTGACTACCTCACACTAACCGAAAACCAACTAACCGAAAACCAAACAGAGCATAAGATGTATACGTTATATTCTTAAAAAAAAATGTATATGTTATTAGGTATATCCAACAACTGCTAGTAACTCTTGTGCTGGTTTATTTTTAATTGGATTAATTATTATTTAATTTATGTATAATTTTGATTCTTTTAATTTTAATTGTTTATATATTTAGCCTATACAAATTCTCAACTATTCAAACTAATTTCCTTCCTCCTAAAGTTCCATTTAATAATCAACAGAATATAACACGGGGATACGAGATATATACTTGAAAAGTAAAAAATATAATTTAAATAAAAATGAAAATACCTTTAATCACATTTTATTATTTTCATCCAAAGAACATACATAGAACAACAAATATACGAGTAATATCCTGCTAAAAGGAAAAGAAACCTTGAAAAGCACATCCACAAGTGTCTTTAAAGGTTTGTCCAAAGGTGAGACTAACAGGGACTTGGTGTAACTTTTTAAAAGATAAACTAAAAACAACGAAGAATTTGGAATGGTGCATGATGAGGATGATGATGGAGCTTGAGGCACACTACCTTCTCATAGCAACCAAAGGAGAAGCCCTCATGAATCCCCCACAAAATAAACCAAAACAATTCTTAAATATCAAAAGATATATGTAATGATATATAGAAATATGATTTCATGATAAGAATGAAAGGAATTAGAGTTTCTTCAAGACATCCTTCATCAAGCTAGGGTTGGCAGTATGAAATTCAATCAACTCATTAAGTGTAATGTGTCCATCACCGTCTTTATCAATCTCTGCCATTCGACGCTCAACTTCCTCCTGTGAAGTTAAGCCTAGCACTTTGAGAGCATCTGCAAACTCAGACAAGGAGATATTGCCATCGCCATTCACATCAAAGCGCTTGAAAACGCGTTCACACTCTTCCCTTTCACTACCCATAATTTTTTTCACCAGAAGAATTGAATGTCATGTACTGAATTAATATTGAAATGAGTGAGATATTTATTTAAGAAGTAAAAAAAACTAAAAACAAAAACAAAGTTGCCTCTAGCTAGAGACTCGGTCTTGATGCTATATGATCGGATAACCTTTGGAGTTTTACGGCATGCAAGCCATTCGCAGGAATTTGTATAACCATATTGATTTCTTGTCTCCAACTTTTCTTTCGGGTTTCTGTGACCAACTATTATTGCTCGAGATTCATGGACTTTCTTTGGCATACTTCATAATTAACCAATTTTAGTTTTGTATGATTTTTTATTATTTTTTTTGTGACTAGTTGTACATATATGAACACATGCAAATTTGGAATATTAATTCTTTTGTGTGTTAGCGACCTATATGCACGGAGGCTAAGGCCAGTTTTTAGAATTTTGAAGGTGATAGGTACAGATCTAGATCACTAATTCATAATGGAGTAGCTTGAAATTGAATAGATTGATTGGATATGATATAGCTCTATTGAGGAAAATGAGAAAACCATTAGTTAAGAGAGAAAAATGAAGAAAATTAAGTGAAAAGAGGTCTACTTAGAATATTAGGAGAAATAATTTTTTTGATATCCTTCGAGTGTATCTGGCAATTAAGAGATGAAAACTAGTATTTTAAAATCAAACCGGTCATTAACTTGATATCAAGACATTGGTTGAAGATTTAATGATTGAATTGAGATTGAACCAGTATTAATAACATAATATTAATTAAATGATAATATTAAAGGAAAATATGATCATAACTTTAAAATACTAAAAACTAATTAAAACTGAAACACACTTTCATAGGTTCTTAACATTTAAAGTGTATAAAAAAATTCAAATCACTTACACGTTAAAGTTTCAACAATACACATAAACATATTAATAATAATAGAAGTGAGAATATGAATATAACTACTGGGCCATGAACACACATAGGTTCAACTCGTTTTCACGTTGAACGAGTAATGGTTCAGTGTGATGAAAACGATGACGAAGCAACAATGTCAATGTCCATGGACCCTCGCGTGAGGCACGCACGAGCCATAACATCACACGCCAAAGACCGCGCAGTGTGGAACAACCTCATAACCCACTACTCCAAATCCAACCTCTCATCCTACGCTGTCTCCCTGTTTCACAGACTCCCTTTTCCTCCCAACGTTGTCTCATGGACCGCATTAATCTCCGCGCACTCCAACACCCTCCTCTCCCTCCGCCACTTCCTCGCCATGCTCCGCCACAACACTCTCCCCAACCACCGCACCCTTGCCTCCCTCTTCGCCACCTGCGCCGCCCTCACTGCCGTCTCTTTTGCCCTCTCTCTCCACTCCCTCGCCCTCAAACTCGCCCTCGCCCACCACCCCTTCCCCGCCTCCTCCCTCCTCTCCGTCTACGCCAAGCTCCGCATGCCCCACAATGCACGCAAGGTGTTCGACGAAATTCCCCAACCAGACAACGTTTGTTTCTCCGCCTTGGTAGTTGCACTCGCCCAGAATTCCCGCTCCGTCGACGCTTTATCGGTCTTTTCTGACATGAGGTGTCGCGGTTTTGCGTCAACTGTTCACGGTGTTTCTGGTGGTTTGCGTGCTGCGGCTCAGCTCGCTGCGTTGGAGCAATGTAGAATGATGCATGCACATGCAATTATTGCTGGGTTGGATTCGAATGTGGTGGTGGGTAGTGCTGTCGTTGATGGATATGGTAAAGCGGGTGTTGTTGACGATGCAAGGAGGGTTTTTGAGGATAGTTTGGATGATATGAATATTGCGGGGTGGAATGCAATGATGGCTGGTTATGCACAGCATGGGGATTATCAATCTGCTTTTGAACTGTTTGAGTCTTTGGAAGGTTTTGGACTTGTGCCTGATGAGTATACTTTTTTGGCGATATTGACTGCTTTGTGTAATGCTGGGATGTTTCTGGAGATTTATCGGTGGTTTACGAGGATGAGAGTGGATTATGGTTTGGAACCGAGTTTGGAGCATTATACGTGTTTGGTGGGTGCAATGGCACGTGCTGGAGAATTGGAGCGTGCGGAGAGGGTTGTGTTGACAATGCCGTTTGAACCGGATGCTGCAGTTTGGCGAGCTTTGCTATCAGTTTGTGCGTATCGTGGTGAGGCTGACAAGGCTTGGTGTATGGCGAAGAGGGTGTTGGAGCTGGAGCCACATGATGATTATGCTTATGTTAGTGTTGCTAATGTGTTATCAAGTGCAGGGAGGTGGGATGATGTTGCGGAATTGAGGAAGATGATGAAGGATAGGAGGGTGAAGAAAAAAGGTGGGAGGAGTTGGATTGAAGTGCAGGGAGAAGTTCATGTTTTTGTGGCGGGGGATTGGAAGCATGAGAGGTCCAAGGAAATTTATCAGAAGTTGGCAGAGCTTATGGGGGATATTGAAAAATTAGGGTACGTTCCTGTTTGGGATGAGGTGTTGCATAATGTTGGGGAGGAAAAGAGAAAGGAGTCTCTTTGGTATCACAGTGAGAAGTTAGCTGTTGCGTTTGGAGTGTTGTGTGGATCTGCACCACCAGGGAAGCCGTTAAGGATTGTGAAGAATTTGAGGATTTGTAAGGATTGCCACGAGGCTTTTAAGTATATGACAAGAGTTTTAGAAAGGGAAATAATTGTGAGGGATGTCAACAGATATCACAGATTTGTGAATGGTAACTGTACTTGTAGAGACATATGGTAGCATATACATGTTTGAGGCTTGTTTCTAATGATAAGTGATGCTGAGAAAGAAAACTGATTTTTCCCCATTACGGTAAGTCTTTTTCTTACTGGACTTTCTGTATTTTGCTTTCATGTTTTTGTTTCCATTTTGACTTCTTTTGAGTTAGATCAAGTTTAAGATATTTCATTGCAACCTTTCTAGTGAATTCAGATAGGTGAACCGTGACTCTGAAAATTTTAGTATCCAAATTTCTCTTGCAAACAAGGAGATGTATGTGGAAATTGTGTTATTCCCACAGTTAGTTTGTTGTTTTCTTATGGTTATTGCATGAGATGCAGATGCAGCTAAGGTGGCTGAGTGGGCGGAACTCCACTTAATCCACTTGACATTTGATGTTTGAATAACATTCTGAAACTGTCGAGGTGTCTAGGTTAGTACACTTTCTGTCTATTGTATCTGAAAGATTGCTTGTGTGAGACATGCTATATAAATCCCGAGCTTGTTCTATTTCTTGACTGAGCAATATATTAAATAGGGCCAACGATTGCTATACATAGTTTAGAGTCCTACCTATGGAAAACAATTATGTAAAATCACAAATGCAAAATTATTTATGGGTTGTCTCAATGTACTCCCATTGAAAAGTTCAATTGCCAATTAGGAAAGCAAAGTTGATGGAAAAAGAGGGATGTGAGGACCCAGGAGGTAGGTATACAAAAAAATAAAAAAGCCTCATCTAGTTATCTGTTTAAAAAGGCAAGGAAAATTTATAGTTTCTTTATATTGTTTTCTTTCTTTGACTTTGAAGCCACTTAATTCATGAATTGCTAAATTCTATCCGGTGAATTGATGCTTCCATCTCAATAATCATTGGTAAATTAATGCATTGTCATTTTATCAGTGATATTTGGTTTTTGGGTGGTCCTAAGTAAGTAGTATTGTTAAAATATAATGAATTTTTTGTAGAAGTAGAAACGTAGGATTAATTGGGTCAGGGTTTTGCATCCATCGATATATTTCCACCTTCATTTAGCCTTAAGGAACCTATTTGTACACTGTACAGTCACAATGTAAATACTGTCCAAGTGAGTTTTGCATCCAACACTTGAGTCGTTACAACAACCTAAATAAGGAGCCATTTTTAAGGAAGCTAGTTAAGGAACATGGTTTGGTAGGATTTAACAAATAAAATGTTCTCCATGGTTAACTCCGCCCAAAAGACTCTTGCCTCCAAAGTGAAAAAGTAGATCCAGTTAGAGGTCAAGTTAATAGGACTCAGATGTAACCACATTACTATTCTAAAAGAAATGCTAGGAACACACTTTTTATTATTACTTGAAATTTATTGAAAATTACAAAAAATTATAGGTCACACTTCTTATTCAATGAGTTTTACTCTTAATTTTATTGATTTCTGTAAATTCTAATCAATAATAAAGAGTGTATTTTCAACACTTTTACTCTATAATTTAATTATGGATCAGAGTTGAGTTTGCGTTTAGGAAGTATATCTATATCTGTATCCTAAGCCCACCCAACTCCACCATTTACATTTTGGGGAAAAACTTACCTGACCTTAGGACAAATTAAGTATTTCCTGTCAAATTTGGGGTCGGTAGGGGCCAGTGCCCTGTACCCACAGCTGCATATATGGGTTTTCTTTAGCCCTGTCTATTCGGGGACAAAATATTTGATATTTTCTTCATCCAAAATGCTAATTACACCTTTGGCAGTTTTTAATGTGAATAAGAAAAAATTCAATGTGTTCTTATTAAGCTTTATTCTATAAGAAACCAAACACACTCTAAGTCTAAGGTTGAATGCCATTTAAGCTATTACAATTCACAAATAATCCAATGTCATAGTAGCGTCAATCAACTTGTTTTTAGGTAAATCAGGATGAATATATATAAAACTGAAAATGGGGAAAAATCAAAAGCACCCTGTATTTTCAATTTTATTAGAACTTCGTCTTACTTTTTTTCCTTGTTTCCAGTTTTAATCACTTGAAAGACTGCATGAATTCATGCATCAAATACAGAGATGGGGGAGAATGAAGTGGCAAAATCGCATGTTTTTGGAATCAGTGAGGAAATGCTTAGAGGAAGAAGGTTGAGGCTGCCATTGTCAAAACACGCCCTCATAACACTTTTAACAGCTGAAGTGAGGATTTCAACACCACTAGCTGCCCTTGGGGAACGTATTATTCATTGATTGGAAAATTCAACAGCTTATACAAAATTCAAAAATCACTTCTTGCTTAGCATAAATAATTGATTGTGTTGGCTTCAAAGGGTAAAGTTATTGAAAGATACAGTATATATGATTGATATTCTGTCATAGTTGTTAATGCAGATTACTACCATAAAATTTCCAAAAGGGATAATTACAATCTGTTGAGGTTAGCGGTAAATACACCTAACCCTACTTGATTAAAATGTTATACATATCTTCCTTATCTTATATATTATTCATATCCGTTATTTAAAAATAAAATAAAAAATCACAAGTGTGTGCACGTTTATCCGTCTAATTTGATGGTTTTGAATCAGTTCAAACGATCAGTTACTTTGGCAGTATCGGTTATATAAAGAACTAACATTGAAATCCATGCACTGCCGAATTCTAAAGAAAAAATAGTAAAAAATAAAAATAAATTGAGTAATTGAATAAAATAAATACAAAAATTCAAAAAATTGTACAATCAACACATGATGGTGGTTTGACAGTTTTAATAATATTATTGATTATATAACTAGTTATATTATATCTAAAATCAGTTATATAATCGGTTGTTGGATAAATAATTGTTTGTTTAACCAATTCTAGAAAATAAATAAATTTCAAAACAGATTTTATACTATTTTATATATTTTCTAATGGAGTTGTTTAGTCATGGGTTAAGCTGGAAAAAAAAACTTTCTAAGATGGTTATAGCAAAATTTCAACTATATCAGTAACTTAGCTATTTGTTTTCTTTGTTTAGAATCAAAATATTTTGAATTGTGTTTTATTGCTTACAGGTTAGAGTCATGCTTGGTGATTCTTCTTTACATTAGCAACAAAATAAGATATGATAATAAAGCTACTATATTGCCGATCCGTGATTCCAATTAAAATATCCACATGTCAAATAAATTACTCATCCGATATTGAGCATAAAGTATATGCATGCATATTTCTAATCATAAGCATCTGCTATCCAAAATAATATATAAAAATTTATAGTAATATAAATGATATTAATTGGGCTATATCAGCCAAATTGTCAATATATATATCTAGAGCAATCTAGGTCCTTTTGATAGCATCTCTAAAAGTTATATCTGATTTCTTCTCACCTTAATCAGACTATCTTCCCTCATATCCATCTTGTGCAATAGGTTTCTACTTTCTATTAGTCTTCTCCTAAATACATTGACTAAACTAGAGTTTATTGTATCTTTTTTATTATTATTTTAAAAAAAAGATAATATAGCAATTGACTATAAATAACTTTTCCAATTGTCTTTGATCTTACTTGCAAGTGAGATGATATACTGATTTAAAAAATACTACTACTATATTATATAGTAGCTGGCAATTCATATGTCTTGATGGTATTATTTGGATCATGAGCATTTATAAATGACAATTGATTAATATATGTATGCATTGACGCAGCTGTGACGTTAGCCGAGTTATTGTGATCTTGAGGTACGTCATCATTGCTCATTGCTTTGCTGATTGTATTTTAAGCTTTTCCGGTTCAATATTTTTTTTGAAAAAATACAATAAGTTTGTGGTTGGTGAATGAACTTAATATGTATGTATTTTTATCACATGTATTATAAGACAATTAATGGAGTCACAAATAACTATACTACCCGTTCAAATAAAAAATGAGTTGCACGAAATATAATATGTAAGGCTGAGATTTTTCAGATAAACTTTAATTAATAAAAATTCAAAGTATATATAATGATTTGATGAAAATCAGGATTTTTTTTCTTTAGATAAAAAAAAACTTTTCGTAACATTTATCATTTCTCTAAAGATAAATGTCACCTTCTTTCCAAAGGAATGCCCCTTTTATTTTGGAAAATGTTACTAGATGGTACGAAAAATTCTTGCACAAATAGCTTGATAAAAAAGTGTATTAATTAGCAGTTCTGTTTTCTATAATTGTCCTTAATTGTTATTTTCAGTTGATTTTAAATACTGTTATTGATTTTGAGAATTTGTAAAAAAATGTAAAAGAAGTTTCGAACATTCTTGTTATGGACTTGAGGTTTTTATCCAGAATTTTATTTAGTTTTTAAAATTTGAAACTCGAAAGGAATTTGCAAAATTGTACAAAGAAACAAAAGGCTTATTCATAATACTTTTATAATATCATTCCATCCCAAATCACAATGTATACAACTTTTTTTTTTTTTAAGTACATAGCTTTTTCTCTCAAATTATAATATGTATTAATTAAAAAAAACATTACGATATAAAAACTTTCAAGGGCAGAGTAATTTAATCTTTTATGAGAACTACTACATATTGGACATGCGTACGTTCAGCTATTAATTAATAGAATGACGTGAGTTGGCCACTAAGGTTTGCTGGCTGGGGATATTGCAATCTGATATCAAAAGTAAAAAGAAAACATGCTACGTGTCGAGAAAATGGAAGAGATCTTACGGACCAAATCTCACTAAATAATTCGTTGAAGCATAATATAGGTTTCATTATTTTACGATAACTAAAACCAAATGTATTCATGTTACATAGATGATATATATGAACATGAACATGTTTAATTGCATAATATGGGTTCAAAACGAAGTTTATAAATAGATTGAAATGAGTGTGTTCTTTTGGAGTTGCGGCCAGTGATTTCAATCTTCCTTCTATAGTCTCTTTTCCAGTTTTCCAATTGTATTTATTTTTATCCAGACGAATGAGTTTATAAGTATTTTTACTTTTTAAGAATTTGTTTGAGTAAAAATTTTTAGAAGTATTTTTAGAAAAAAGAAAAAAGAAGAAAAATATATAATGAGTTTCTTTATAAACTAAAATGAGTTATTCATTAATTTTATTAGTTAATTATTAATTAAATTATAAATTTCTTCTCATCTTTTAGAGAAGTTATATAAAAAAACTTTTACAAATTAATTAATGAAAAATTTATTTTAATTTATAATATTTTTCTTATTTTCTTTTCTTAGAATTACCTAAAAATAATTTATCCAAACATGCTCTTCTTTGACTCAAACTTCAGATAACAAAATATGGATACTCGCATGCCATCATAATTTAGAATAAAAGATCTTTTTTAATATAGTGAGTAAAATATCGGTTACATAAGTACATATCCATATCAACTTTTACTATAGAAATTAAGGTCCAGTATTAGAGTTTCTGATCGATAAACTATATACAACAACATGCTGACAAAATTAAAGGATACTGACCCATCAGATAGTTAACTTTAATCTTTTATCAAGTCAAAACTTGTAACCCTCATTTTCTCCAAGTGTGACTTCCCATTAAGATTGCGTGAGAAAAAGTCTTTGAAGTAATCTTCCATCAACATGCTTTTGAACAAGGGTGGGTTCTCAGAATTTATAAAACTCTTCACTGGCCCAATCTCTGCCTCAAATTTGGGGTTGAAGAACATAGCAATAGAAATTCTCTCCTTCTCTTTGTTCACTGCAGCCCTATGCTCTATGCTGGTATAGGCCCCATTACTAAGAATCTGCAAGATCACCGACAGCATAAGTTATGGATAAGGAGATATATAGTGAGATACTATCATTTATAAATAAGCCATGATTATCAACTACCTTTCCATTAATTAGGTGTTAATGCATGCTGTTTCAGTTTTGTGGAATACTGTACCAAATAACTAGTAAAAAAATTAAATGAGGGAATCAATGCTATCATAAACTATTTTATGGAATTACTTGAAACGTCAATATTTTACTTTTAAAAAAGTCAAAATTCACGCCTTGATATAGAAATGTTAGTGTTTATGACTTGTCTCATGTTGTTCTTAATGTAAATACAATAAAAAAAAGATGAACAAAAATAACAAGAAATAAAATAAAAGGAGTTTTCTTTTTAGTTTCACATATAAAAAGTTTCTCTCCTAAATATGGAAAATGTTCATTGTATTTTTATTGTTTTACTTTTTTTAAAAAATTAAATATTTTTTGTGATGTAAAAAATAATAAATAATTTCATGTTAAGAAAAAGAATAATATGATACAAATTTTATTTTTTAGTTAATTTAATTTTTAAATTAGTATAAAAAGCTTTTTATACAATTTATTTATGGTTCACTTACTCTTCTGCATCTACCTCTAAAGAAGCAGGGAGAAATTTCTTTATTTCTTTATTTTTTATGTCTATTTATCCAAACAAAACATCTTTTACTATTTTATTTTTCTTTTACTTTTATCAGTTTTTTTCTCTTTTTTTTTCTTTTCTCTCTATTTCACTTCTAATTCAAATACACATAAATCTAAACTCAGAAAAAATAACTTTCATTAAACAAATTAAGGTAAAACTTTTTGATCGATAACATAGTCAAATAAAAAGATCACAGTTTAGACTATTTAAAAATATTTTAAATATGATAGAGTTATAATTAAGTTTATATTCATTATTTCTTTCTTTGAGCTCAAGAAACTGTTTAAAGTTTATCAATCTATTTTAAAGATTTTATTAAAAACAAACTTTAAGTTAAGAAAAAAATTATTAGTTTTGAAAAAGAAAAAACTTAAACTAAATAAAAAATTTAAACTCATTTTAAATTACAAAATAAATTCAAAAAATATAAGCTGTTTTCACTCATTTGCATCATCCATGATCATGACGTGACGATGTTGAATTTTGCTTTATCCATTTAAAGCAATTAAAAAGTTTGCATATTAACCGGATTTATTGGACATAATTTATGTTAGATGCAGAAAACTAGACTTATGATATATATATATATATATATATATATATATATATATATATATATATATATATATATATATATCCTAGGACTAAGTTCAATAGACCACGTGCTGAATTAGTATTAAAAAAATTGAATGAAAAAGGAGAGAAAAACATGACACACCTCCATGATGTCCCCAACGTTAACTACAAAAGCATCAGGAAGAAAGGTCACAGGAATCCAAACCCCACCTTTCTTTATCTCAAGACCCTCCACACCATTGACCTGGTGAAGGATGGTTATGCCCGAGGCATCAGAGTGCGGGGTGAGCCCTACAACAAGCTCTGGCTTTGGACATGGTGGATAGTATGTCATTCTCACTGACTGCATGCCATCATCAAAAATCTCCATCACTTCCTTAATCTCCATGCTTATGGCTCTTCCCAATAACCCCAGAAGTTCCATACCTAGTTTCCTCAATTCTCTGAAGTATGACTCCAAGGTATCCCTTCACAAATTAATATATACGTATCTCATAAGGTGTATATATACATACATACATACATATCTGATTACTTTTGGTTTTGGTTTTCCAATCAGAATTGATATTTAATGTAAATCTTATAATTATTAATTATACATACATAAGCATACAAATTATTATACATATATCATGATCAAGGTATATACCTATATACATACATATTTGGCTACTTTCATACTGTTCTCCAATCAGAATTCATATTTCATCTTAATAATTTACATTGATATTGAATGTAAATTTTTATTACGTAGGTGAATTATCAAAGTAAAACTCTGAATTATAATTAGAAAACAACATTAAAAATACATAAGGAATTGCATATAATTTTTCTCTTTATTTATTGAGGGTTTAATAGAAAATAAGGAAATTAAGAGAAAGAAATGAATGAAAGTATATACCTCAATGATGCAGGGAGCTCAGGGAGAAGATGTGGCTTTCTTCTTTCAAGAGGGTTGATCACCATGTAGAATCTGTCCCCCCAGTCAAGCTTTTGATCTTTACATCTTATCACAGTTCCATAGCCTTGAACATCTCCTGGTCTTATTTGGTACTTCTTTTTCTCTTCAATGGGAAGCTTGAAGAACTTCTCAATCTCAAGTTTCAGCTTCTCCAGCAGCTGAGAGCTAACACCATGGTTCACCACCTGCATAAACAAAACAGTAGTGCTCTCATATAAGACTAAAACACAAATTATACAGTAGTTAACACTTAACAGCAATGACTAATTAAGCAATTATATTAATTAATCAATGCAAATGGAAAAGTTATCATTAATTCTATATTTGAAATTAAGGGTATATAATATATATGTTAGGGTACAAACCTGAAAGAAACCCCAATCTTTGCATGCTGTAAACAACTTGTCAAGTTCAGCATCATCTATAGCATTTTCATGTAGCAAGGCTTTGAAGTCAAAAACGGGAATGGTTGGCAAAGTGGTTTCATTTGATCGAATTGTAGGTTCTTGTGGGCGAATATATATTTCTGGTATTCCCATTTCTGGTTTCTTGGGCATGTCCATCACGCCAAGAACAGAACGAGAGCTCCCAAAGACACTAACCTGCTGTGATGAAGCCATTGGTAAATTAAATTAAGGTGCAATGAGAACGAACGGTGTGATTGGTATTTATGCAGCAAGAAAATGCCGTATTCAGTTTTGACCCGTTCTTGGAGGTTAAAAATATTTATTAAAATGTGGATATATTTGACTATGACGACTTAAATAATTAATTTGTACGGCCATGATAGCTATTTATTTGCCGCAGTAGAATAACTTGTTTCAAATGTGCATATGTGCTATGACTGCAACTAATTTAATTAATGCATGTATATCCAACACCGTAGGTTATGTATTTGTCATAATTAATTATTTGGATCAAATTTAATTGAAGGATGAACTGTCCTTTATTTATTTATTTATCTATAATATTGATTTAAAGTATTTATTAATTTCATTAATAATTATTTTCTATTGCAGAATTTAACAGTGGAATATTTTTTAATTATATTTAAATCTAAAACTTTACTTTAATGAAATAGATTTAGTATCACTCCAATTAATGATTTATCGGTTGATCAAATGTCTTTTAATGATGCGTTTGCAAGTGGTTAAATTGACAACACGTGCTTGGCAGCGATCAATTAAATTAAATTTGGAGTTGCACTTATAGATGTTATGTTTCAGGAAATTAAGTCCTATGAGAATTCAATTACATTGGACATGGATGTGTGTATGAATTAATTATTCATAGATATACTTCGTGAAAAAGGATGATATATATTTACTTTTCAACAAGTCGGCTTGTTATGTAGCTGAAAACTCTTTTGTTTTTAAATTTCTTTGGAGTTTCTAAAAATTTCCTTCTAGTATTTCCTTGACTAGATAAATAAATTGCTTCGGTACAAACACGGCTTGCATTCAGACTCAATCAACAAAAGCAGAAAATTCTTGAAGTGTCCCCGAAGAGAGCATGCGCAGTTATTATACAATTTATATATAGGATAAAGATGGATTAGTTTTCCCTTAGCTAGCTCATTGCACAATTTATAGCAATTAATAACCATTAATTTTCAGCAATAAAGCACAAATTAAAGAGGTAGGTGAAATACCATTAAAACAAAGGTGAAATACCATTTTAGAGTGTATTGAGGTGAAAATTAAGAATGGAGGAACAAAAATGAAAAAAGAAGAGGAAAATATAGAAGAGAAAGTGATTGTATGGACTGCAAAAGAGAGATATATAAAAGCAAATGAAGTATAAAGGAGATAGGAAAAAAAAATGAATATGTATTTACAAGATTTGTGAATAATAATTGGACATGCTTTGTTCAATAAAAGTATCTATATAATAACTGAAAGTGAAAAGCAACTGATTTTATGAAAGTTTTGTACGTCTTTTGGAAAGCTCCAAATTAATTAAAACGTGAAAACAAATTTTTTCGGGGACTGATTGGTTTTTATTTTCAAAAATTACTGCTTTCAATTTTCAAAATGCAATTAATTAAACAAGGTTTGCTTAAGCATAGTTAACGAAGAGTGGTATTGTAAGGCATGAAATAAAGAGAAAAATTAAACCAGATGAAAAAAGAAAATGACAAAAAATATTTATTTGTCTTTTTGTTTTTGTACATTAATAATGATACTTTTTTATGCTAAATGTTAACATATATATATTACCAAAATTTACAGTCAGGTAAAAGTTCGGTAACGTTAAAATACCGAGTTAACATAAATATTTACGGTCGCCGTTCCAACAATCATGCATGAAATGAAGGGCATTGGGAACATCAGTAACTTTTACGTACAAAATGGCCTTGGTAAGCCATGATAACTAATTAGCTATAGTAAAATTAAAGAACCGATGTCCAAGTTATGGACCAACAACTAGTAAAATTTGACACTTATAATAATGATCTTAAGAACAGAGAATTAATAATGAAAAATATTCGTGGTTTATACAAAAAACGATTTTAAAGTTTGAAAATATCAGTTAAGAAAGGGAAGAATAAAAAATCTTCTTTAGTTCCACCTCATTGCTAGCACCAAAGATTTGAAAGCTGGATGCATGAAGCAAATTGAAGCTGATGCTTTTCATCAATGGATTGCTGTTCTAGTTCCCCACTCTGCATACACACCAGTTGCAATGTAGCCTTAGTGGATACCCATGTACATCTACAAAACGTGATTGTCCCCAAATTAAATTGTAGGCTTTCTTCCTAAAGACATTTTTTAAGAAACTTAAAATAGAGTTTTTTTATTAGAAGACGAAAAATTAAGTTAATTATAATTTAGCACTTTCTTATAATTTTTATATTTAATATTTTTTCTTTTAATTTCTTAAATAATATCATAAGAGCACTTATTAACAATATTATTTTTTCATATGTATGATATAACTGGCTGGCACCTCTCAACATGCGGTGTTCACCAAAATTCTCACGAGACAATTGTACCCCACAAAGTGAGTCACTAGTGGCCACTGATGATCCCCAAGATCAGATTGCTATTCTCAATCATACATCTTCATTAATTACTTATTATTTATTTAAAATAAATATTTTAATGAAAAGGAGAATATGTTATAATACCACAAGAAAAAAAAATAGAACGGTATCTATGCATAAGTACTTATAAAAAAAAATGTTTACTAGTGTTTTTTTTTTATCATCATGTTAATATGAAATATTCATTAATTTTATTGATAACTAATTTTTATCAAAAAATTTGATTGATTCGTCATCTTTAGTGGTATTTGTTATTGAACTTAACGATAAATGAAAAAAATTGATTAGTACCTTAAATGGTCATAATTTAATGAGAAACTAAATATGAAAATTTTAATAATACTCGGTGTCAATTTATGAAAAGGTAATTATTTATGTTCAGTATACTTATTTATTTTAAATTTGGAAAACCTATAAACAAAGTTAGATGTAATAAAAAAAAATACTCTATGTGTTTTGCACGTTATAACAAATTGTTACGTATTTCGAATTTGAATGTACAAAAGGTATGGGTCCAAGGTTGGAACACCGACTCTATATATACAATTCATAACAATTTTTATGTAAGAAAAAATAAAAAATGAATGATTATGATGGGTCAGCCTATTTACTCATCATTAAAATGGTGGGTTATATTACATTATTATTATTATTTTCTAACAACTTTTATTCATGTTATTTTAGCTTGTCCAAAAGATCTTTTATTATCTTATCTATTAGAAAAAAGATTTTTTTTTATTTTTTAAGAGTATTTGGTTATTAATTTCTTTTTAGTTTTTACAAAAGTAAAAACTGTCATGAGATCTTGTTTTGAAGCTCAGATTTCCAATTTCTCAAATTTTTTTTTGGGAATCTACTCCCTAAATAATGCTTAAACAATTATGTTCTCAAAAAATTTCAAAATGACAAAGCATGTCTTCCTCATTTTCTAAACCCTAAAAATTTATCTCTCTTGTTCCTTATAACGTGTTGTGCGAATTTCTCTCTGGTGCTTCCGATCTCCTTCGTCATCCTTTTCGATCATCCTTCGTCATCTCTTCTTCTTCCTTTGTTAGCATCATAGGTTAACTAAGTCTTCATTAATTTCTTTTTCTTCTCATTAAATTTTGAATTGTTATGGATTAGGGTTATGCTTTTGTTTGTTTCATTAAGCTTGTGAAATGTTTCTCAATCAAGTTTCTGTGAAAAGAAAGAAAGCATAATGGTGTGATAAAAATATTGAGATTATGTTGAAAGTGTGCATAGAAGAGGTGAATGCTGAAAACAAACCTCACAATCACTTCACTAAGCTTGGTTGGGCAAATATTGCAAAAAAGTTCAATAAGACAACAAATTTGAGATATGAATATAAACAATTCAGAAATAGGTGGAATTCTTTGAAAAAAGAATGACAATTATGGGCTAAGCTTATTGGGAAGGACACAGGTCTTGGCTGGGATGGGGAGAAGAAAACCATTGTAGTTAGTGATGAATGGTGGGAAATCAAAATTCAGGTATGTATTATTCAACGAAAATAGAGTTTTTGTGCAGGCCACTCTTTTCTTTTGTTTTTTATGTGTGATTCTTGACTTTGCGGCCAAAATTGCAGTTGCAGACTATTTTTTAGAAGCTTGCGTCTAAAATTTTAGTTGATAATTAGGTTGGTTATTACTTTGTTACATGTTGCAAGTGAGGTAGTTTAGATGCAAAGAAATGAATGTGTTGATATAGTGATGTTTCTTTTAAAACCTAATGAAATGGAAATTTATTGGATAGTGTTGTGTTCAAGAAGAGATTGTAATGTGGTGAAGTAGCTGACATCAAATTGAATGGACATTGTCTACTGCATGTTTATCTGCATCGTTTGGTATTGCATAAAGACATGTTTTGTTATGTAAATTTATAAAGGAATAGTTCTCTTTCTATTGATTCATGTAAATGTACAAAATATAACCAAAGATTAGTCTAATGGGTAAAAATAAGAAATGACTTGTAAGATTATATCTTATAGGAAAATAAATTAAAATTGAATGATATTGATATTGTGTAATTCACACAATATAAGATTTTATTGTTGTTATGATTACTCCTGATAATTTTATTGATGGAGAATTTTTAAAAGAAATTTTCTAAATTTTGATAGTGCTATTTCAAAACCTTAGGAGGAAAATTTTATCGATAACTAATTTTAACCTTAGAAAGCTTTTGAAAGTTGAAAATCAACTCATATAAAAATTGATTCAAAACTTAAAAAATGTAAATGTACAGAACTGAACTTGCTTAATTAATTCCTGTATCAATGAGTGCCTATTTCTGTGTGCCACTGTTGATGACTATGCACAGGAATGAGAAAATCTAGGTCAAAATTCAAAAGGCCAAGTTAAGCTAAGCATCTAAATATGAGAGTTTCAAAATGCAAAGTGGGAGTGAGATCCTTTTTCAATGGGGTAGGCAGATGCTTCGATCTTATTATTGTCGATTGAGTGAGAAAAAGAGCCCCACTTAATTGGTCCTTAAGCCATAGCACCAATGGAAATGAATTTGAGTTAGTTTAGATACATCGAAATGAATTTGTTGCTAACTTGTGATAGTACCACTTTTAAGTGTGAAATTTTACGAATGGTTTATTTATTAGATCATGGTGGTGTGTTACATGAGAAAAAAATGAAATGCACCATGCTAGCAATTTGAGGTGTTGTTTACCATAACAAGGATATACAATTGATGTGTGATTATATTGTGTTAATTGATGTTTTTTAGCTCTCTCTAGAGATGTGTTGTATTGTAGTCTGGTATATTTTTGCTCATTTTTAAAAATTGGGAGTCAATGAAGGTTGGCTTAGGCTTGAGGTGCATCAACTAAATGTTTGGGGTTTGATTATTGCTTGTGATCCTTAGTTGTTAGTAGCAACGAAAGCCCTATTTGAGGCTTGTGAGGAGCACAACCAATAAATAAAAGGGTAATGGTTCCTTTTGTAACCGCCGTAACTTTAATAAGTAAATAAGAAAATAATAAATTAATAAATAAATAAAAATAAAATAAAAATTATTAGGTCATAAATTCCCACTATATAAGCCAAATGTTAACCTAGAGCAGCTTTTTGGAAAACACATTCTGTTCCTTTCTTCTTTTCTGACGCACAAGAACCCTAACAGAGCAACCAGAGGAGGAGCTCTAGAGAGCACCAGAGACGCCACCATTGCTAACAGAGAATATTTAAGCGACTACATCGAGGTAAGGGATGAGTTACTCACGCTTGGGGATTAGAATGAATATGTGTAGGGATCCCTAGAGGATCAATTTTTGGGTTATTTTGGGGTGTTTATGAATTTAATTATGTTTTCATGTTTAATCACGGATTGAGTGTGTTTGATGAACCAATTGGTGTTCTGTTGTGAGTTTACTGTAGAATTGATGTGTTCTTGTGTTAGGTGCGTACCTTAGAAATTAGAATTCTTTATAATTAGCATAAAAATTGTGTGGTGGTGATTTTGTTTATACCAGATATGTTGGCCTTTCAATCTTGTTCTTTTTATTTTTTTTGACACCGCAGTGTATACGTGTATATATATTGATACTGTTTTTTTTTACAAACTTTATATTTTATTTCATGTGGGTGATTTCTCGTCATGAAATTCATATGTGTAGGGATTGTCATGAAATTCATATGCGTAGGGATTGTTGGATAATTGAATTGGCTAAAATCATTTAAAGAAATTAACTAACGTTGTATTCACATTGTAATTAGGCATTTTCTTGATGTTGATAACTTAGTTGAAATATATTTAGAATATAGGTATACATGTTGTTCATAGAAATCAATAAGAGTATATATTTTATTGTTATATATAATTTGTATTTACTTAATGATATATTTGATATTATTGTGATTATTTTATATTAATATATATTTAATACTTTTTATATGTTATATATATATATATATAATATGTACGTTTACGTTTACGTTAATATATATATATATATTTTACGTGTATTTTATAGTTATTTGTTTATAAGCCTTGAAGTTAAATATTGTATGTTATTATTGTTATGATATATTGTTATTTAATTGTTGAGTATATTTTGGAATTAGTTAAAGTGTGAAATGTTAAACTCTGGACATGAAATATGGTTGTGAATGAGTGTGTGATTGATATTTGTAGTGATATTACTTGTCATGTGAGTTATGAGTTATATAGTAACCCGACCAGTGTTTACCTTGAGAGAACTTTTATGCGCAGTGTTAAAGGAAATTGTAGGATTCCTAGTTAGGATCCTGAAGGGTTAAACTATAGCGCAATGTGTTAAATATGTTTGAAATATAAGTGTGAGGTCGTGTGTATTATATAACTCATAAACAGTGTCTGCGTGCAAAAAAGAAAATATTTTAGGGGTTGGACCTGAATCAGGAAGGTGAGGCCCAAACGGATTCTTCGGAATCTAGGCCTTGTGGGTAAAGATACTCGGTTTGAGTGCTCCTTTAAGCCCATGTTGATCCCATGTGGTTGGGGCATTCTCGCAAAACAGAGTAACCCTGACTGATCACCTTATGATGTTACTTAGTGAGAGTGACCGAGTATACCCATTGTGTGGTGTGTTTTGTCATGTACTCCTAAGCGCCCCAGTGTTGTTTTTCACTGACATGGTACCACATTGCATATAGGCTTGAGTCTTAGTATAATTGTTGCATAACGCTTGTGTTTGAATTTCATTGAGTTAACAATTGTGGTTGATGTTATTTTATGGAGGGTATAAACTTGAATGGGTGTGAATAATGTGTGCGATTTTGTGTAGTAATGTTATTTATATACATTCAGCTTTAAGTATTAAATGTTTCGCATGCTCTAATGTTTTATTATATACGAATGTGATAACTCACTCCCGGTGTGTGTTTGTGTTTGGGCTGATTGCCACTTTGTTTCAGGTGAGGCTTCATATGATGAATCACATGCTAGAGATGGAGAGACTTAGTCTGTGATAGGGATATGCTCTGATAAGTGTGACATTGGGGCATAGGATTTTACTTCGCATATTATGATTTTCACATGTTATGATTGATTGAATGATATAATTGCGTTATACTTTTCTACTTTAGTTTCTTTCTATTATTTATTTAGAGTGAACGACCTTGTTTTGAGTCGGGATATTCTTACCTTTTATTAAAAAAATAAATTCTATTATGTTTTCACTAAGTGGATGTGAACCTTTTATCCTTTTGAATTGATTTAAATTAAATGTGTTTAAAAATAAAAATTATTAATTAATTTTGCATGTTTTTTTCCTTCTTTTATTATTATGTGTTTATAATCTTTTAATTAAATTTTGTATTATTTATTTAATTAGTTAGTTATAATTGTAAGGGTAGAGGGTGTCACACCTTTTGCAATGCTGATGCAGTGACCATACCAAAATAACTCCTTATTTTTTTCTTAAGAAAGTTGTATTTTAGGCTAACTGCATTGTGCTATTTTTAGATGTTTTTGGCATGAGGGTAAGATGAGTATGAAGATGATTTTGGTTAATTTATGAATGGTAAATTTGAGTTTATGAAAATTTTCTTGTTCTTTATAATGGTAGTTAAATTTTCATGAGCTTTTTGTAATAACATAACAGGGTAAGTTTGAGTACATGAGTTACTACTTACTACTATCCATTATATTTGGCAATTCTTTGGTATGTTCTGCAAGAGATGACATATGCTTTCTTCAAACCTTGATGTGTTCTCCAACATGATTTTAAAGCCAATCCAAACTCACACTAGCTAGAATAACTATGATAATAACAAGATGCTAAAGATTATTTAGGTTTAACAGATACATGCTAAACTGAAAAGAAAAACAAACAAATGTTAGTACTTGAAGAAAAATGGGTGCTTGAGTACACAACCATTCACAAGTTAGTTCGGAGTCAATCCTATTCACATGCATAGTAAAAAATATACTCAATATATCTATTCCATGGTACAAAGTGCATCTATCCAACAACTCTCTAGCTGAATCTCTCAGAGTCTGTCAACCCAATTAGTTAAGGAACCATTATGCAACCATATTTGTTATTTTAACTAGAATCCATCATATTTTCAACATGAGATTGTTGATACTTCTCCTCACTTGCATCTTGCAAGTTTGAACTTTTAACCAAAACAATTATTCTCATTCTTGACATTCATAAATTAAAATATATGCTGATACTAAAGTGATTTTAAAACCTATGCATACTACCCAAAATCCACTAAATTTTAGTAGGCATTCTTATATATTGAAAATCTCAACCTATGTGATTTTTTTTCATTTTATGTTAAAAAATTATAAATGTTAAAAATTTCTTATCATTGCAAAAATTTGTGTCTTCCTTATTCTTAGAGTTTTTAAAATTTTTAAAATACATTAACTAAAATCACACATATTGTGGGATTTTCCTTGGCAACAGTTGACATTTATTGTGGTTGAGGTGATCTTGGTGGAGAAGCATACAAGGTAGAGGCTTCTAGAACCTCCCTTCAAACATTTGCTAGCTCCTTTCACACTCTTTGTGCACGTAGTGCTGTTAGGTATAAACCAACAGCCAAGAAAACTATGGCTAATGCAAACACACCGGCAGCAGAGAACAATCCTTCTCTGATGCTGTAGCAACCTGTTCTTTGCTTGGTCCAATTCTTTAGATGGCCTGATTCTACACTAAGTGCTGCCAACAACAAAATCTTTGTCACACAAAAACAAATCCTACAACATACAACAAGTTAAATTCACATGTTTTTGCTAGAGGTTAATTTAATTGCTAATTGTTAGAGTTACATCGTTATATAGGGTTATTTTTATTTTTGTATAAAATGAGAAATTTGCAACTTACATTAAAAACACAGTTGATAAGAAAATGTTTAATAAATTACTTCTATTTTCTATAACGTGTTGTATATTTCATTATTATTTTTTTCCAATTATGACTTCATTAAGAAAAAAACTCAAATTCAAATTATTTATGTTAAGAAAATGAATATTATCTTTAAAATATAAATTGATATAAGAAAGTTTTTTCTTCACATATTTTTTAGGAATTTAAATCATAGTATTTATATTCAATTAAACCAGTGAAATATCATGCATATCGCGGAAGTTTCTTTTGTTTTTTCATCTCCAAATACGAGTTTTGCACAATTGTAAACACTGTTAGTGAGGAGTCCAAAGTTAGAAGATATACGGATTAGTTAGGAAACCTAGATTAATTTAGATTTCTAAATCTTTCATAAAATAATTTATTATGGCCCACCAAGGAACGTGCACCTAACCAACCAACCACACAAGGTTAACATATGGAGAAATTCATATTGGATTAGGTTTTTCTTAATTTAAATTATATAGGAATCCCAACCTTACCAAGAATTGTACCCATCAAGTAAACATGCATGCTCACCCTAGTAGCTGACGAGAATCTATGATGTAGGACTAAATGTAACATGAGTAATATTTGAAGGAACTTCTGTATATTATAATGAGATTGATTTTTATCTCTTAACTCCCGTGCCAAATATATATTATAATTCTTGTTTTTTATTTTATAGGAGGATCTTGAAGTAACAAAGTTTAGATAGCAAGACCTCAAATTCTTACCTGAGATGGAATTCCTTTTTAAGGATACTATTGTTACTGATTTTGCAGCATATGCACCATCTGAGGATTCAAGACAATATGAAGGATTTAACACAAGAACAAAAGAGACAAATGATAATATTGATGATAACACTGAGATGGAAGTGAATGAGCCTGAGACAGACACGACAACTCAGAACATGTCTTCGACAAAGGAAAATGGACAGAGGAAGAGAAGTAGAGAGGGTGACAAAAGAATTGGGGTTGCTGCCAAGCTTTCCTCACAATTAGATCGTATTATTCAAACATTTGAATCTAGTGTATCTGCTCAAGACCCAACTAGCATTACTGCATGTGTAGTAAAGTTGAAAGATCTACCAAGACTTGAGTGTGGGAGTAAACTATTTTACAAAGCCACTAGACTTATGAAAAAAAAAGGCAAATAGGATCACCTTTGTTGCTTTAGAAGAGCCTGAGCTACAACTTGGATGGATCAAGTCTGACACTTGAGCACAAGTTCCTTAGTTTCTCCTCTATCTGATGTCATTGACACTTGCTAGTTTTTCTTGGTTATGAACCTTGATTGTGTTATGGATCTTAGTTTTTAATTTTTGTTATGTTATGGATCTTGGTTATGGTTTGGCTCTTGATTTTTATTTTCAGTTGTGCTATGATTTTTTTTTCCTTCTACAGGATGTCTTCATCATTATCATCAAATGACTCTTCATCTGGCGATGACGATCACATTACGAAGAACAAAGTGTTGATGTTTGTTGTAGCTAACGTTACCAATTACTTCATGAATTATGTTGTGAAAAATCCATGTACAGATTCAAGCATGACAAACCATCGTTAGGTATCTAAAATTCTAAATGGTCATCCAATACGTTGTTATCAGATGTTTAGAATGAAGAAACTTATCTTTATTGAATTATGTGATATCTTGGAAACCAAGTACAACTTAAAGAAAAATTAAAATGTTATCATTTATGAGCAAGTTGGCTTGTTTTTATACATGTTGAGTCAACCAAGTTCTGTTCGTAATTGTGAGAAAAGATTTCAACATTCAGGTGAAACAATATCTAGACATTTTCATAGTGTCTTAGAAGTTGTGTGTATGTTTGCAAAGGATATAATTAAACTTGTTAATCCATCATTTAGAGATACTCCTGATGAGATTCTAAAAGATGCCAAATATCGCCTTTATTTTAGGGATTGTATTGGTGCAATAGATGGTACTCATATACGAGTTTGCGTTCCCTCTCATCTACAAGGAGTTTATATTGGTCGGAAAGGCTACACTACCACTAATGTCATGGTTGTTTGTGACTTTAGCATGTGTTTCACTTTTGTTTGAGCAGGGTAGAAAAGTTCTGCACATGATACTAAGATATTTATGGAGGCTTTATGTAAGCCTGCATTTCATTTTCCACATCCTCCTCAAGGTACTTAAAATTTATATATTATAAATATATGCATCATTTTAATTTTGTGTTCTAACTTGCTCTATTGTTTTATTCTTTAGGTAAATATTATCTTGTTGATTCTGGTTATCCTACTTTTATGGATTTTCTAGGGCCATACAAGAAAACTAGGTATCATCTCCCGCAATTTAGAATTGGGCCTAGAATCAGGGAGAGAGTTGAAGTTTTTAATTATTATCATTCTAGTCTTCGAAGTACAATTGAACGTGCATTTGGTTTATGTAAAGCAAGATGGAAGATATTGGGTAATATGCCACCTTTTGCTTTGAAAATACAAAACCAAATCATTGTTGTTTGCATGACTATACATAACTTCATTCAAAGAAATGACAAGAGTGATGGAGAATTTGATTCACTAGATGAAGATAACGAATATATAGATAGTGATGAGGATGAAAGTGAAGTTGGTCCTAATACTACAATATGGGAAGAACCGGATGCTCAAAGTACTCTACAAATGGAACGATTAAGAGAATCTTCGAAGAATATATTTTCAACACGTATTTAATTTCTTTATTTTTTAATAATACAAGGTTGCATGTTTATGGCATGGGTTAATTTGAACAATTTTATATTGAAAGATATTATTGATCATATTATTACCAGGTTAATGATATTTTATATTTTGTTATAAATAATTACATAGATAATAATTAAATTATAAACTAGAATCTAAGTGATAACATTACTAAAACAATAATGTATTAATTATATTTTAAATATGAAAATTAATTATGTAGAAAGACGTATAATTATATTTTTATGAGATACATTTATTTTTTTATAAAAATAATTATTTTTTAATCAAAATTTCTAAAAAATATATAACAATATTTTAAATATAATGATAAAGTTAAAATATTTTCATAAATGAAATAGAAGAAAAAGGTAATTTTTATTATTTTTAATAATATTTAATTATTTAATGCATTTAATAATTATAGAATAATGTTTAAGTATTTAATTATTAGTTTTAATAATGTCAAAGCATATAATATCCTTTTCGATAATTTTAATTATGCAAAAGACCTTCTACAATTTTATCCAAACACCATATTATTTTAAATAAGCACTTAAGAGTTTATCATTCAAACATCAAATTAATTTATGTAAAAATAACTTTTCATATAAGAATTTCTTGAATAAATTCTTTGTCTATAAGATGTTTTATAATAGTGTATCCAAACAGGCCCATAGTTTACAAATCAAATGTGAAACGATGGGATGAGTCATACTGTGAAATCATGTTTTATGAATATTTAAGGGAGTTAGCGGCTTAAAAAAAAGGAGTTAAGCAGGCTGGCTATGTTAACTAATGTGGGTGATTAAGAAGTTGTAACGAGCTTAATCTTAAAAAAAAATAGTAAGGAGCTAATAGATGTTAAAAAATAAGTAATTGAATTTTTCTATTTTTTTACAAATCCTCTTAATATTTTATGAAGAAAATATTAAATAAAAATTAATATATCTAATAATGTTTTAGAAATTTCAAAAACATTTAATACTTTCTTTATTTAACAAATAGAAGGATTAACAGAGTTAATGATAAGGAGATTCAAAATTATTTCAAATGAATATCAGAAGATATGCAAGGCTATAATAAATTGTGACTAAACAGTAGTTTTCACGATGTTGGGATATTATAATTGCATAACTCGTTTTATTCTATATATATATATATATATATATATATATATATATATATATATATATATATATATATATATATATTATAAAATATAAATTAAAAATATTTTTTTTAAATAGCTATAATTATTTTAAATATTCTTTATCGTGCTGATTTCCAATCCTGCATCAGTTTGCCTGATATTCACAATATGAATCCATAGTTTCAACATCTGTACATCAGCAAGGAAATGCTGCGTATTACTATATTTTTATACATGACAGCACTGACTGGAGTATTCTTTAGCATATTCAAAATGTTGTTAGAAATGTTCCAAAACAAAGGGTCTCCTATTTCTGGGCGCCACAACCAAATACGAGCCATGCTATATTGGAGTGGGTGTTTAATCTTGTTTTCTGCACTGTGTTATTCTTTTTGTTAAAGAGGTAGGTTGATACATGTTGTTGAATTATGTTGGCAACTTAGAAAGGAAATAAATTATCTCTTGGTTGTTGTATTATGTTGGTAAATTTTATACTGCCTAGATTATCTATCTATATATATATTACCTAGATTATCTCAGGTCCATACACAACTTAGAAAGGAGTATTATTATCTATATTGCCTAGATTATCTTTATTATAATAGCTTTCGTTATTTAAAATGTCAATAAAAGGGTCTTGTATATATTAAAAAGTCTGCAAATAAATTTTATGTGGTTTGATGGAGATGACTCTTTATAAATCTGTATAGCATATGTAGATTTATAAAGTCATTTTGACATGTTTTAACAAATTAACTTGATGAAATATTGTGAAAAAATAAGTCATCATATGCATATGTTTTCTTGTGATCCATATTTTGAATGGTTTAACTGGAAAAAGAACATGATTATTCTAATTTTCTTGAGTTTTTAATGTATGAAAACTATGCAAAAGTGAGAAGCTTTAAATTTTTATGGATTCCAACTTTGACCTGACCTCCTTGTTAATTAGGTCATAATTCAGATTCTAGTAATGTAACTGAAGTGGTCTTAGTATCTATGGAAAGCTAAAAAAAAAGATATACATGTTTTCATGGAGATCGAGTTTGATTGGATTTAATGTGAATCATAGAAAAAATTGGGCTTGATGAAATTAATGTATTATCCTAACAACGTAACACAGATGCAATGTTTTAAGAATACCTCTAGTTTTAAACATTTAAACGACGTGAGATGAGTACCAAATTCTCAAGCACAAAATTATTTACAATTTTCTGAAGACTCTTAAAGTTAATTAGCTTTAAGTGCTCCCAAAAAAACTCGCCCAGCACAAACAACTTTAGTATCTAGCTCCTAAAAGTGAGAAAGTGGCATCAACATTATATTCAATTTAATTCATTTTTAAAAATTGAAAGGATAAATCCATTATAAATTGAAAATGGATAACTTAATGAGTACTCATGGTTAAAAGAAATGAATTTTTCTCTATCTACTTGTTAACGGGATAAGGGTGGATAGTAAGGTATATGCACTTGCAAATACCTACCATTTGAAATTACTTAAATATTTTTAGTTATATATAAATTAAGTTGTTGTCATTTATTTTTGGTATAAATATATGTTTTAAAATTACTTATTTTTAGTGTAAATACATGCATGTTTCAAAATTGTTTGTTTAAATTTTTTTATACTTTTGGCTTAAAATATTTATTTTAACAAATATCGATCCATACATTAATAAATATATATATATATATATATATATATATATAGAGAGAGAGAGAGAGAGAGAGAGAGAGAGAGAGAGTCGTGATAGCCATGAATGTTTATTAAAATCATGGATACTTACTTACTTAACAAATACTCGTGTGGGTATATATAAAGTGCATGACAAATTTTCATCCATCAAACGGGGTTACTACCTGTACTTGCCTCATCTCATTGTTTTCCCTAACTATGCACAAGAAAATTGTGTGTGTGTGTTTTTTTTAAGTGTTCCCTTTAACTTGAATAGTGTTTTAAATTTGATGAAGGTAGACATGATTTAAGGTAAAAAAAAGGTAATGTTCAATACTCTTTTTCTTAAATTGATGTATTGATTATGTAACTGTTTTTTTTTTTAACATATTGCCTTGTATGACATTTGTATCTGGGTTAGAGTGTTCTTTGTATTCTACTTCTCAATAAATTTTTGCTTATAAAAAAAATTCTTGCCGCTAAAATATAAATATGTTATATATTTTTGGATTCTACGCTAACTATATAAACATATTCTTGTATGGAAATTGATACCATTATATATGCTGTCGAAAAAAAAAATCAATGTAAGAAAATGTTTAATGAATAATTTTTAGAATATATTTTTTTTAAAACTCATGAAAAAAATAGTATATATACAAATAAATACAATGAATTTTAATGTTATATGACAATTGTGTATATCTTTTTTTTTCCGGTTCATCGTTTATGTTTATCATAATATAATATTTTACTTTTTTTTACAGCAATATAATATTTTACTTAAAAAATATAAATATGTATTTATACAGTTTGCTTGTCGTAATCGAAAAGTAAACATTCGAATAGCCTTTGACCCATAAAGGAGTTTACGATTAAATTAATATATAATTTTTTCTTTTAGAAGTAGAAAGCAAAAAAGTATTATAGTTCTTTTAGCCCATATAATTTTCATGTGGAATTAGATATAATCGTGATTCATGAGTATAGAATATTTTAAGCTTATTACGCGTGTCGACGGTTCAAAAACATATACTGATATAGAGTTTAATTTTAAAATATAGTATAAAGACAATTATTTATTCATAAATCATGTTAGATATTATTTAGGCATATTTAATAAATAACCTATTTAATTTCTCAATTATGTATTTACTGATAATTTAGTCCTTATATTTTTTTAATTATTAATTTAATCTACAAATAAGTAAATGTAATAAACATGTATATCATTGACTAATTTATCAACAAATAATATAATTTTAGAATCACTCTGACATTAAGTATTATACTTTAAGAACCAAATATATTTAATGGTTAGATTAATTGGTGGCTTTTAACTTCTTTGAATGTTGCAAATCTTTTTCTTAACACCAAATGATGTAATTCATCACTATGATATATATAATAGTTTGAATTGCTTTGACTAATAGAGTATTTGGTAGAGTGAAATAAAATAGCATGAAAATTAATTAAGATAAAATATAAAATTATGAATTACATTTTATTTTAGTGTCCATTTCATTCATTTTCAGTTTCCTTTCACAATAAACAAATGAAAGCTAAAACATCAGATAATGTTATTCGTGGTTGAGTTATTTGATTAATTAATAATTTCCGTCAAAAAAAATATTCAGTCTAATTTAACAACAGATCTAATAAATATATAATGAATTTGTTTAAATTTAGATAAGTGTCATATGTGTATGCAATTTTTTCACGTCATTAGTTATTTTGTATTCTAAGGCCTTTTCATTTGAAATAGATTCTTTCTTATCAACTATTTCGATGTTCTTCTTTGAGCTGAGCACTCACATGTCTAGTTGGTATTTGGTAATATATCAGCTTCTGGCTTAGTAGTTTTCTTTATTTGATAATTTTTAGTTTTTATAACTGAATTCCATCAAAATCTTATCTATTTTAATTTTACGAAGCATTACTTTTCATGAAAATAACTAGTATCTAGATATATTTTTGAGTTTTTGACCGCACTGATCGACTTTGTATAGTTTCATTCATTTCAAAATTTAAAGGAATAATGAAAACACCCCTCAATACCCCTTTAATATAAGATAAATTTTTATTTGATTTTGCAAATATCATTAATGTATTTTAATTATTCTCAAACAAAATACTTGTGTACAGAGAAGATTTTTCTATGAACCTATTGTGTGTGCGTGTGAATCTATTATACGAATAAATTAGAGGCAACAAAAGCTAAACATGCTTACGAATACATTAAGGTTGATGAGAATTTTCGTATGGACAAATTTTGTGCAAAGAATTCAAAACTATTTTTTTACCAAGAAAATATTCTGTCTATTTATCGTCTATAATTTTAAAAATACAGCATATCAATATTATTATCTCATTTATATTGAAATTATTTATATTTTTAATATATTATATATTTTGTTTTTATTTATTATTCTAATATCTTTAAAATGATGTCTTTTTATCTCTCTTAATAAATAAAAAGACAAATATATAATAGAAAAATAATGAAAACTAATAGTATTATCTAAACAGAAGTTAAACGTGCCTATTTGGAAGGTTCGTAGAAAAATATGCATTTGAAGTTGGAAAGGAAAAGCTTTTCAGCATGCAAATCACGTGACAATAATGAAGGCATCTCAAAGTGATTTTCCAACATCGTCAATCCTGAACTTTTTGGATCAATGTTGGTAGAGGATGTACACCACACACATATAGTAATCAATGGCGACTACTAATATCAACTAGTCTTCGTCACTATAATGGCTCTATTGCATCTTTCACAATTTGATGAAAACAATGGTATGGCGACTTTTTTGAAATGGTCGAGGGAGAACTTTTTTTTATTAATTATAAAAATAGTGTGTGAAAATTGAAATATACATTTAAAAATGCAGAGAGATAATATTGAAAATGTCTCATAAAAATATCTTAAAATTTTCTAATTAAAATAGTAAATAGAGTGAGACTAAAAAAAATTATGTTGACTTTTTTTACTATATTTTAAATTTTAGTATAATTTGTAATTATACATTATATGCCATATTAAGAAGAGATAATCTATATCATTATTAATTTAATTAATTTTTAAAAAATTAACTTGTATTTAGAACTAATCACACAACATTTTTTTTAAATTAACACAATGTTTTTGTTGTGTATTTTGAACCAATGAAAACATGTTATCATTCTGTATTGCTTCCTCACATCTTTTAACATAATAAAACACTTTTTTGTTATGCATTATAAACAATGGAAACCTGTTTCCATAAGGGTACTTTTTGAAAGAAGAAAAATACATATAAGCATGAAGATGAACTTAGCAAAAAAAACCATTAACAAAGTCCACACTTTTATTTAGGAATATTTATGGGTCAAATTTGAGTAAACTTATTTATTAATTAGATCAAATTCTATGAGTTAGGTTGGATTAAATTTGTATAATTTCATTGTCAAACTCAAACCAAATAAATCCGTTCACAAATAAGTTAGTTCTTGTTAAATCAATTGGGTATATCTAAATTAATTTTTGTTAATATATAATGATTAGATATCTTTCAAAGAGATTAACTTGTGATAATATTTGATTATTTTTTGTTACAAAAAAGTATTTGATTAATAGAATGAATGATTCTAATGCTTAAAAAATATTTTATTTTAAATAGATATTAGCATAAAAAAACATAAATAGAATTAAGATATAAAATTAAAAACATCAACTAAAAAAATCATGGGTGAATTAAAAATTATATACATACTTAATTATATACAGTAATGAATTTGAACAAATTAGATTAAATTTGACTCAAATCTTAAAAAAAATTGAACCAAACTAATTAGATCGGTTTGAGAAACTTTGAATTTATGATTATCTACATCCACGAACACTTTGTATTGGATTGTTGAATCAAACATGGGACTGAATACGGGGGAGGGAGGATTTCGGGCCTATGTTTTTGTGAACGATACCCACCATCAGAATGTTGTGTTTTGAAGTTTTTGGAGAAAACAATGGGCCTCCAAGTCCCCTTACCCAATCACAAAACTAAAGATGAGAACATATTTTCGTTCACATGCCACATTGTAATTATTTAGATAAATGAAAGAGACGTGAAATAAAAGCACAATTTTAATTTAATTATAAAAAAATATTATATATTCTTTAATCATAAATCCTAAGCCGAAGGCCGGATTTAATAAAACGAATATAAAGGTTAAATTCATAAATAGCCTTCACCGATTCTAATTAACATTCCATAGGCCTCAGTTGAAGATCATGGAACTAAGTGCTCTTGTAGTGCCCTCTGTCCAGGAATTAGCAAAGGAGAGATTGATGAGAATCCCAAAGCGTTATGTTCGTCCGCTTCATGAACGTCCAATATTTACCCCAAGTTCCTCTCACTGACCTAAACAAACTCTTGCATGTCCCAAGATCACAAGGACCATGATATGTGTTAATTTTTAGTCTATATACTTTTAATCAAACATGATTGAAGTCTTTCTTTATATAAGGCCTTTTGATCATGAATTTGGTTTTCAAATTTTACATATGATTTAATGTCATATTTAAGAATTTATGATGTTTTTTTAAAGTTATAATAGACTATATTCATATGTTTCTTACTTTTAAAGTTTTAGGATTAAATTTATTACTATAAAAGTACAACAATTATAACCATGCTTAACTACTAAAAGTATAGGAAATGAAGAATTTTTCTGGCTAGGATGATTTATCAATTACTCATGTATGTTTTTAGCTAATATTATGTGCAAATTACCATGATTACTGCTAATTAATTAATCACGGAGTGGACTCTTCATTGGTGGAAAAAGTGAAGAGAGGTGCTCAAGGATTATTTGATCTTTCAATGGAAGAGAAGAAAAAGTTTGGGCAGAGAGAAGGAGAAGCTGAGGGATATGGTCAACTCTTCGTGATTTTAGAGGAACAAAAGTTAAGAGTGGGCAGATTTGTTTTTCATGGTCACTTATTCTCCAACCTTCCCTTGCCATTCAGGTTCTCTTTCTCTCTTTGTCTTGTCTTATGATTTTTTGTTCGTCCGTTAATATGTAGAGTATAGTAAATCAATAGGCCTTTTTTAACACTAAGTATGTTGGTACTGGATTAAAAAAAAAAAAGCTCCAACAATTTCTTTGTCCTCAATGCTATTTCATTTTGTGGAATTAATCATCTGAATAATCTTTGATAATTATACGGATATTTAGAATATGAACAAGATGGATTTTATTGTTCCAATCATTTTTGTTTGTACCAATCTAGGTAATACTAATATCTATGTAATCGTACACATTGAATTACATATATACCAAGTGACAAATAAAATAATTTAATTTGGTGATCATTTTTACTTTTTCTTAAGATTTTTTTATCTCCATGACATTAGTGTAAAATATTTATTAATTTTTTTGATGATTAATCTTCCCAGATGAATTTTGCTTATCTTTAGTTAAATCTCTTATCTCAATCATTTTTTTATCTATAAAGCTGGAACCTAAAACTTTATTTAAGGAGACTTAATCTAATCTAGTCAAACCAATAAGATGACTTAGTTAATTTTGACCTATTTATTTTGTATTAAGTTATGTAAAAATTTGAGTATTTATTACGGAGAAGCTTTTAATGCTTTACAGAGATGGGTAGCATGGAATTTTCAAAAACAGTGGATATTGTTAATGTTGGTAGCTTGGCATCTTCATTTGCAGAGATGATTTAGAGGCTTGTTTAACAGAATTGAGAAAACTAGCGATCCAAATAATTGGCCTTATGGCAAATGCTCTATCAGTGGATAACATGGAAATGAGAGTCATTTGGTGAAGGGACTCAATCAATAAGGATGAATTATTATCCTCCTTGTCCCCAGCCAGAGTCAATCCTCATTCTGATGGTGGTGGACTTGCCATTCTTCTCCAAGCCAATCAAGTGGAAGGTCTTCAAATAAAAAAAGATGAACAATGGATTCCTGTTAGACCCCTCCCTAATGCTTTCATTATCAATTTTGGAGACATGATTGAGGTAATTATCTTTTATTGAAAATGTTCACTTCACATCTAGATAGACATGAATGAAAGAAATTAAAAGTAATAATTAAGGTGATTAAAAAATAAGGCAAAAAAGTGTAAGAAGGATGTCAAAATTTAAAGTGTAAAAATTATTTTGGATTTTGATCAGTAGTTTGTTCTATGATTTAATACCTTGTTACTTTGCTTACCTTTCCTATTGTTTTGGCAGATAACAACAAATGGAATTTACCGAAGCATTGAACACAGTAACAATTAACTCGGAGAAGGAGAGGATTTCCCTAGTCACGTTTTACAACCCGGTTTGGATTCTATTTTTGGTCCAGCACCAAGCCTTGTTACTCTCCTAACACCAGCACTGTTTAAGAGAAATCTTCCCATAATGGAATGACCCTGTGGGTTAGGCCTAGCAGCATTTGCTGTCAGATTCCATCTGCAGGAATAATTCATTTTAAACAGATTAGAATTTATCAATAAATTAAAACAACTCAGAAAGTCTTTTTTTTACCTTGTTTTTTTAGTGACCTTACCTGTAGGTTCTAGCTTGCTTCATAGACCAGTCAAAGTCATATTTATCAACAGGGGGGGCAGGCACGGGTCCAAATACAGAGGAAATAGAGTTTGCATAGTGTAGTACAACAGTTGTAGTGAGAGGTTTCTCTGTAAATCTTGTTGAGGCAATAATATAGTAGTCCTTTGGAGGCTGGTTTAAGGTTACTAACACAGCAACTGATTGGCCAACATGGACATCAAGTGAATCGTATAGGTTCTGAACATGGAGGCAAACTTGTAAGTATCAAGGAACATTTTGCAATAGTATGTTTATGAGAGAGGGTATAAAAAATCTTATTTACCTTGTGGTTGGTTTTGTACCAATCACCAACGAGTAAAGTAAAATCTCCATCAGGGTTTGGATAAGGGATTGGGATGACAGATCTGTGATAAACATTGAGTGCTCTAAACCCTCCAGCTGCTTTATGCAGTTGAGTTGATGGAAAGTATGTATATGTACCAATCTGATCCTTGGCCTGAAACTTGTATGTGTAATTTGAGTTTGGAGGAATGGGGCAGTTGGTTCCCAAAACTCCATCTTGCCATGAATTCTTCCATTGTTTAATACCGTTCCTGTTTTATGACAACAATGTTAAACCATGTTCTCAAAAGAAAATCTCACAACAAGATAACATTAACAAGGACAAAAAAAAAATCCAATCTGGTTGTTATGCTATTACCCTGTATTTTGAAGCAAGGCGAGAATTTTAAGAGCAAGAAAATAAAAACACAAAGATTAATAGATTACGACAACTATGCTGGAAATCTAGTAGCCAACAAAGCATCTCTTCGGGCTCCTTTAGGTAAATATGTCTTTCGCTTTTTATAAATCTTGGGATATACCGTCAACATAGAGAATATCATCAAAATCAAAATTATGAGAATGTGACTTTTGCCAAGTTAAAACCGCTATTGCTACAAAAATCAACTAGAAAACAAAATAAAGGGAAAAAGGTTTTCCAAATCATCCATGAGATGCCCAACAACATCATATGCAAACACTATTTTTTATGTTTGTTAAACTGATATATCTTCTTACCTGAATCATGCTAGGATGATCCCTCACATTATTTCCAGACCAAGGAGTCCCATCTTGCATGGTCCATCCATCCTCAGGAACCTTTTGTGTTGTTGCCACCAAACTGTTAATCCTCACCTTAAATTCTTCATAATCCCTCTATAACAGCCAAAATGAAAAAGACCATTAGCGGAGTCAAATGGTTGCATCTTTTAGCACAAGAAGTAAATTACTTAAAAAGAAAAAGTTGACACCTTCGTTGCTCTCCTTTCCCTTACAAATGCTGGATATACTTTATTTTTCAGATAGCCCATCTTCTGACCAAAGTACCATTCCGGTGCCTGGGGCTCAATATTGTATTTCTTACACAATGGAACCCATCTCCTAGCAAATTCAGATGTCTCAGACAGCGGAAGCGGCACAGTGGGCGAAAGCGGAAGCTGTGGAAACCCTAACTAACAAGAAGTTGGGGAAAATAGAAGCCTCGACAACAACAGAAGATATGATGCCAGCTACGAATTCAAACACCCCAACGGCACAGACAAAGACAGTATCTGAAACAACGACGACGCCTGTGATGGAACCATCCCTTGTTGTGTCTGCTATTATGGTTGTTGTTCTTGCTGAGGCTGAGGTTGAGGTTGAACCTGAGGCGGTGGCAGTGGCGCTGGTGTTGGCGGTGGAGAGTGAGAGGGAGGGTGAGACACGACAGAATTAGAGAGTGAGAAACAAGAGGAGAGGGACACAGAGAGTTTAAAAATAAAAGTGAGAGTTTAAAAATAAAAGTACTAAGACGGTTTTCAATCATTCTAAAACGATTTTTGTGAAAGTATGTTGCAGTACAGTTGATTCTAAGACAATATAAAATCATCTTTGTTAAACAATTTTGTATTTATCAAATTATCATAGTGTGATTTTAAGATGATTTTGCATAATTATCTTAGAATTAAAATGTATGTCGTATAAAATAATTGTTTTAATAATGTTTCATATAGTAATTTCTTTGATTTCATTTCAAACAAAAATTAATTCTAATTATAATTGATTATAAAAAAATGCTGATAAAAATAAATGAAAAACTATAATTAGGAAACTTTTTTTTACAAGAATTAAAAGCTAAATTCTGAAATAGTTGAGAAGTGAACAACGACAAACATATAGGGAACATGCCGGCACGCTTCTTTAGATTCTAGATTAATATTTGGCCTGCTTAAACATTATAAAATTAAGCACGAAAATTACGAAATTAGTCTCTAGTGTGAAATTCCTAGGTTTGCCATTCACGAGTGTGCCATTTATCTTAAACGTATCATATATACCACTGACAGAGGTAAAGTGGTGTTGGCGTGGGATCCTAGACCTATTCTAGTATAATATTGTAATTAAGCTTTTATATATATATATATATATATATATATATATATATATATATATATATATATATATACACACACACACACATTAATTAGTATCCTATATTGATTCCACCAGCTGTGTACAGTATAGTGTATGCTCAGTTGAAGCTATGGAACCAACATCTCTTACAGTGCCCTTTGTCCAAGAAATTGCAAAGGATGCCTTGACGAGGGTTCCAGAGCGTTATGTTCGTCCACTTCATGAGCGCCCAATATTATTATCAGCCACTACTACACCTTTACCCCAAGTTCCTGTCATTGACCTAAGCAAATTGTTGTCACAAGATCTCAAGGAACCTGAGTTGGAAAAGCTGCACTATGCCTGCAAAGAATGGGGATTTTTTCAGGTTGCCATCGACTTTTTTGTTGTTGTTGTTGTTGTTTCTGTACAACGTACTATAGCAATTAAAACCTAAAATCTTGTACAAACTATCCAAAACTCTCACCAGTCACCACTAGTTTGATCCTAGTGAATTGGTTTAATTTTACATATTAGTCATATTTCATAGCTAGGAGTATCAATTATTAATATATAAAAGTCCTGAATGCATGTTGCATATAAACAAACGCCTTTTATTGATAAAACACAATATGCATTTTAAGTATGAAGTGAATGATTCATCAATCAACGATTAATTTGCAGCTGATAAATCATGGAGTGAGCACTTCATTGGTGGAAAAAGTGAAGAGAGGTGCTCAAGATTTCTTCAATCTTCCAATCGAAGAGAAGAAAAAGTTAGGGCAGAGAGAAGGAGAAGGTGTGGAGGGATATGGTCAGGCCTTTGTGGTCTCCGAGGAGCAGAAATTAGAGTGGGCAGATATGTTTTTCATGCTCACTTTGCCACCACATATAAGGAAACCCTACTTATTCCCCAACATCCCCTTACCATTCAGGTTCCACTCTTTCTCTCTTTTGTTGATCGATTATTATATATATGCTTTCTGCTTTTCTATGTGTTCCATTTTAACTTTGAAAATTAATATGATAAACCAGCAGTAACTTACAAGAAAAACAGTCATTAATAAGGATATAGAATTATAATGTGTTTATATTATAATGATATTATATCTCCATTCTCCAATCAATCAAGAAATGAAGTTCAGCTTGAATTCCGATCGAAAACTTTTATTCTGTCCTTGCACAAGTCCTAATTTTCCCTTCACCTTAGATAAACGTTAGATTTGAGAGGAAGAATCTTGGCACGTTAAAAAAATTTAATAGTTTAATATTTTTTAAAATGTGAAAATAATAATAATAAAATTATGTAATCCAACAAATATTAATTAAAGATATTTTGGCGCTAAAAATAAGGATGTGGATAACAACATTCAAGTTGATATATTCGTCTTCTTGTATGGTTGGAAACACTTCACTTTGATTCCATTTGCGTTATATTATAACTTTGTGTCGCTTTCAAGTTAATTGAATAATACAATTTGCATAATATTTTTTATTTTTTCTCTCACATTTCTTATCTCATCTAATTTTTTTTCCTTTTTTTTTCTTTCTATCTTTCTCTGTCTGATAAAAAAATATTGTGCAAAACTCCCGTTTATCCTTATTAATTTTGGTAGCAATTGTTGTTCTTTGTAAAACTATATTTATTTAGAACTTTCTTTATTCGATCTCCTTCCAAACAATTTTCTCCCTGAAAATCAACTACCTTAAAAAAATTAATTTATGGAATATGTCAGGACTCTTGATGCCTTGATGTTTACAAATTAAACTTGTCTCGATGGGTGGACCTAATTATTTAATGGATTATAAATATAATAATAATAATAATAATAATAATAATAATTATTATTATTATTATTATTATTATTATTATTATTATTATTATTATTATATAAATAAGTACATTGACAAAGTGACAAAGTGAACACTACATTTTTTAAAAGAAGTCAACACTATATATAATGCATAAGTGGTATCGCCCAAACCACAAACTAGTGGCAAACTAAATTTGACTTAAAAAAAAAAAAAAAAAAAACGTAGCACCTGTATAGTATATTGCATATTGACATTGTATTTTACTACCCAAAACATTTTTTTTTTGTGGGTGTTACGAAATCTTCATTTGGTGGCAGAGATGATTTAGAGACATATTCTGCCGGATTAAAAAAACTTGCGATCCAAATCGTTGAACTTATGGCAAATGCCCTTAATGTGGACTCCAAGGAAATTAGAGAGTTATTTGGTGAAGGGGTTCAATCAATGAGGATGAATTACTATCCTCCATGTCCCCAACCAGAGCTTGTGATGGGACTCAATCCCCATACTGATGGTGGAAGCCTCACTATCCTTCTCCAACTCAATGAAGTGGAAGGTCTTCAAATTAAAATAGATGGATCATGGATTCCTATTAAACCCCTCCCCAATGCTTTCATCGTTAACCTTGGAGATATGATGGAGGTAATTAATCATACTATTAAGTATTAACAAGCTAGATCAACTTTTTTTTTTTTAATATACAATGATTAATTGTCTAACATTTTCAATTTAATTTTTGCAAACATGTTTGGTCCTTTACCTTAACAACCAATTGGGTAGATAATGACAAATGGAATTTATCGAAGCATCGAACATCGAGCAACAGTGAACTTAGAAAAGGAAAGGCTTTCCATAGCTACATTTTACAACCCTGGCATGGAAGTAAAATTAGGTCCAGCACCAAGCCTTGTTACTCCAACAACACCAGCAGTATTCAAAACAATTAGTGTACCCGAATACTACAGGGGATACCTCTCAAGAGAACTCCGTGGGAGATCATATCTTGACAGCATGAAGATCCAAAATGAAGATGAGAACAGCTCTTGACATTGCTGTGACCCTAAATATGAATGGTACTAAAGCTTCTGTATACGAATTTGACGTTGCTGGGGACTTCAGTTGTTTTTTATTTTTTTTTGTTATTTTAAGTTACGCATGTGCTTCCTCGTAGTTTCTTTTCATTTTTCGGTGTTTGTTTTGTACATAATAAATAAGGATTTTTTTAACCACTGCATGAATAAGATATTATACCATCCACCAATAAAAGATCTAATTTAGTTGGTTAAACATGATGTGTTAAGACTTAAACACAAGTAAAGAACCCAATTAAAAAACTAATCCATTAGATAGGAGAAGCTAAAGACTTATAGTTTATTTTTCTTAATATGGGACTCATAATATAATGCAGAGTTATTGTAAACTATCAAATAATAACTGTTATGGATTCATATGAATAACAAAAAGGTTTTATACCATTCATATCCACGTACAATATATACGATTATAAGACATTATACTATACCGTAATTGAACTTATTGTTATATATAGCACTGACCACTAACCACTAGATGATGGCATATACATTTTCACTCATATTTTAACCAACTGTTTAAGTAAAAAAAAATCATAATGGTAACTGCGTGCGTGTATCTCTAGAGCGGCAGTGATAGTCATCTCTAACAATACTTCTAACGCTCAAGTGAGTGAGTAATTTAAGAAGCAACAGAAATGAATGATGCATACCTTAACGATAGTAGATTTTATATCTGTTGGATGGCATGGATTTTTTCAAAACAATTGAAAAAGTCATTGACTCCGTGGAAGTATTGAATTACTGAGTCACTGATTCATCCAATGAGCTATTGGTTGAATTGGTAGAATCTCTCACATAAATTAGTACAACTATATAATCAACTAGTCTCAAGCTCAATTCTCAACTATGGCATTTATATTAAATATCTTTTACAACCGGTTCAATCATGAAAACTGATATCTACTTATTCAGATCTAATAAAGACTAGTTCATACTATTTCACATGCACAACCAGTCTAATAAGATACCTAGATCAATTACTTGACCAATTCAAATAGCATTTCTTATGCAATTTAATTTCAAATATAGCTCGAATGTATCAAGTCATTTTATCTGGGAATTAGGTTAATTGATTATCTGGAAATGATGCAGCAGTTATTTTCGGCAATATCAAATGACTACTTCATTGATGCATACTGTCAAGTGCACCAATTTCAAATTAATGCATCTTATTCATTTATGCATAGTGAATCAATCTGGATTTTTTGTTGATAGTTGAATCTCTTTTCATTTCTGCATACTGATTTTTATTTTATTTTTTTATGAACTACTTTTATGCACTTGCAGTTGTAGGTTCTGTGCCAACCCCATGCTCAATCATTTTAACAACAACAACAACAACAACAACAACGCCTTATCCCACTAGGTGGGGTCGGCTACATGGATCAACTTCCGCCATAATGTTCTATCAAGCACCATACTTCTATCCAAACCATTAATTTCGAGCACCATACTTGCAGTTATAGTCTTTTTGGGTCTTCCTCTGCCTTGAATTGTTTGTCTTCTCTCCATCTGGTCTACTCTCCTCACTACAGAGTCTACCGGTCTTCTCTCGACATGCCCAAACCACCTAAGTCTATTTTCCACCATCTTCTCTACAATAGGCGCTACTCCAACCCTCTCTCTAATAGCTTCGTTTCTAATTTTATCCTGTCGAGTCTTACCACACATCCACCGCAACATCCTCATCTCCGCTACACCTACTTTATTCTCATGTTGGCTCTTGACCGCCCAACATTCTGTTCCGTACAAAATCGCCGGTCTTACCGCAGTCCGATAAAACTTTCCCTTTAGCTTGATCGGTACCTTTGCATCACATAACACCCCCGATGCTTTTCTCCATTTCATCCATCCTGCTTGAATGCGATGATTCACATCCCCTTCAATTTCCCCATCATCCTGTATTACAGACCCAAGATATTTAAACCGTGTGACTTGAGGGATAATATGGTCTCCTATTTTCACCTCTGAGTTAGAAACCCTCCTTCTTTTGTTGAACTTACATTCCATATACTCCGATTTGCTTCTGCTTAGGCGAAAGCCATGTGTTTCTAGAGCTCGTCTCCAAGTTTCCAACCTCTCATTCAACTCCTCCCTCGACTCTCCAAGGAGGACTATGTCATCTGCAAAAAGCATGCATCTCGGCGCTATCTCTTGGATTTGTTCCGTGAGGACATCCAGAATTAAGGTAAAAAGGTAGGGGCTAAGGGTTGACCCTTGATGTAAACCAATTGTGATGGGAAAATCGTCTGACTCTCCACCCTGTGTCCTAACACTAGTCGATACCCTATCATACATATCTTGGATAGCTCGAATATATGCAACCCTAACCCCTTTCTTCTCTAGAGCTTTCCACAAAATCTCTCTAGGCACTCTATCATACGCTTTCTCCAAGTCAATAAAAATCAAGTGCAAGTCTTGTTGGGCCATGCGATATTGCTCCATCACCCGCCGTAATAAATAAATCGCTTCCATGGTCGACCTTCCCGGCATGAAACCAAATTGATTCTCAGTAACTTGAGTCTCCTTTCTTAATCTCCGTTCGATCACTCTTTCCCATAATTTCATGGTATGACTCATGAGCTTGATTCCCCTATAATTTGCACAATTTTGTATATCCCCCTTATTCTTATAGATTGGCACTAACGTGCTTCTCCTCCATTCCTCCGGCATGCGTTTTGACCTCATAATTTCGTTAAAGAGTTCGGTGAGCCACTCAAGACCTCTATCTCCAAGAGTTTTCCACACTTCAATAGGTATGCTGTCTGGCCCCACCGCCTTACCATTACTCATTCTTTTCAACGCTTCCTTTACTTCCTGTTTCTGAATCCGACGATAGTACTTATAGTTCCGGTCCTCTTCTCTTGTGTCTAGACTGCTAGAGTCATATCCATATCCATCATTAAATAAGTTGTGGAAATACGCCTTCCACCTTTCCTTGATATCTTTTTCATGCACTAAGACTTTGCCTTCTTCATCCTTAACACACTTTACTTGATCCAAATCTCTAGTCTTCCTCTCTCTACCCTTAGCAAGCCTATATATAGATCTCTCTCCGTCCCTGGTTCCTAGAGCTTGGTATAGTCCGTCAAAAGCTTGGGCTCTTGCCTCACTCACCGCCTTTTTGGTTTCATTTCTAGCTATCTTATACTTATCCCAAGTTTCAGAATTTCTACACCTAGACCACTCCTTGAAACACTCCTTTTTTACTCTAACTTTGCTCTGAACATTTTCATTCCACCACCACGATTCTTTACCCCTAGGTCCAAAACCTCTAGATTCACCCAACGTCTCTTTAGCCACTTTAATAATCTCTTGGGACATCTTGTTCCACATATCATTTGCACTTCCTTGTGATTATCCACACCAACCCTCCCATATCTTTTGTTGGAAGATTCCTTGCTCAATCATTTTAAGAGCAATAAAAAAAACACATTTGATCCTCAAAGCAAGAGCGATCATGTCACCAATAAGAGTGATCATGTCCCAAGTGAGAGAGAAAAATCAAATGTCCTAAATTGCGACTTCTAGATTCTTGGGAAGCTGTTTTTTTCCAACCAATCACCTAAAATTAAAGTAGAAATTAGAGCATTTATTTTTGGGACCAAAATAAAGTGCATTTTTTCTCTCTCCTAGATGTGTTCTCTCCCAACCTTCTTATTACTGTTCTCTCAAAAGTCAAATCACATTAAATTATTATTATCATTTTCAAATGAAATTCATAATTCACTCTTTCAAAACACATAAATGTGAAAAGATCAAATTTAAAATAATACTGGTGCTCTGAGCACATTGATTAATGAATTAAAAAAATATTAAAATATGTAAAATTATATTTTTATGATTTTTTATGTTATCTGATTATCTCTATAATAATATTTTTTTTGTTTAATTTCTTAACCAACGTGTTAAGTAAACAACAAACATTTTAAATAATTTTAATTCAAGGAATTTTTTATAAAAGTAGTATAACATATGCGTATTTCCCCTTTTTCTGTATGAACCAAAAATATTTTTGCATTAACTAACGGTCCCAGATCTAGCCGTAATTAATTTGTCTGAAGAGCTATGCATATTTTGATCGGATTAGATTAACAAAAAAAAAAAAAAAAAGCGAATATAGTGCGTGCAATTATGGAAAAAAATAAAAAAATAAAAAAGAAATGTTGGAGTGTTAGTACACTAATAAGCTTAGCTAAATATGGATGTTATAACATTGGGAATCATAGTCGGCATTATCATCCTCTTCTTAGTAATTGTTTGCTACTTCTCCATCGAAGGCACTTGCAACTCACGCTCTTAACACTAACACTCTTCAATCTCTCTCTATTTTTCAATTCCATGGCATTGGGTAGAAAAAAGAGTGTGCAATTAGCATTTTTGCTTCTCCTCTTTTTGTGTTTGGATCTGGGAATAGCGCATCAGCATCAGGGTCATTCTCATTCCCATTCTGGTTTCTGTGCATCCGATGCCCATCATCACTGTGGAGATGACCATCTCCATGGCCATGCGCATGACCATCACCATGACAAGATTGATGGTAGGTCGAAGCTTCTTCCCGAAGAGTTAGCGGAGGAGGAGGATATGAAACTCTATGGCTTCGGTTTGCCCCATCACCATCACCATGATCACGGTATCGAGGCTGCAGAACTCTCCGGTTTAGGTATTTTCATCCATTTTCTCTCACTCCTTAATGTTGTGTCAATTTTAACATTCTTAATTTCAAATGCAGCTCGTGGGAATTAGGTCAGTGATGGTTTGATTACCAAATTTTGTATGGAATTAGAATCTATTTATAGAAGCTTTGAGGGGCGATGTGATTGTGGTCCTAGCTGATGTAGGGTTTATGTGCAAAGTGTCGCTAGGGTTTATAGACTGATTTAGATTGCTACGAAGCCTGTGTTTCGTGCAATTTATAATGTAAAAATGGGGGTGATAGGGATTTCCACAAATGTACTAGGTAAGTAACATAAGATGTATAAAAGTCACCTAATTAATTTACTTCACCGTAGCTATTTCCCTATGTTGTATAGTGTGGGCTGAGGTGCTAATCAGATAGAAAAATATGGATTGGAGGCAATTCTTGTATTGAGGATTGATGGACTGAGTGTGAGATGTCACTTGGTAGGATGAGGGACTGCTAGCTTATCTCCAGGATGTGGAAAACTCTGTTTGTTTAACTGAGTCCTGTTTAGAAGATCATGCTCACGGTTTTCCTTGCCCGACAGAGGTTCAATTGGAGTAATTCAACTTGAATCTTCAATACTTATTCAAGTTGAATGCTCTTCTCATCCATTAAGCTTGCACAGCTTTCTTTCCATTAAAAGCATTCTCCTTTAAGTAGACTTTTCATCTTAGTAACAAGAAATCAAAAGTTCCATTCATAATGACATTTGGAAACTATTACTTTTTTATTTGGAGATTAAGATTATCTTTTAAATGTCTTCTTCTTCTTCTTCTTCTTCTTCTTCTTCTTCTTCTTCTTCTTCTTCTTCTTCTTCTTCTTCGGACATTTCTAATAGAATGCAATTCCCTTATAACATTTATAAAAAACTTCGTACCCCATTGCCCGGAGGCTCTTCGTTATGCGAAGGTATGGGGGAGGGATGTTGTACGCAGCCTTACCCTTGCATATGCAAAGAGGCTGTTTCCGGATTCGAACCCATGACCAACAAGTCACCAAGGCACAACTTTACCGCTGCACCAGAGCAATGCAATTCCCTTATAACATTTATATTTTTGGATTAAAAAAATGGACAATGATAGCCTAAGATGTGTGCTGTTAATGCTACTCTAGCTTTCTGGAAGCTCAAATTTACAGATTGTTTCAGTTTTGATGTTTATATAGATCATTTGTTTTTATTTTAGGCCTTTGGTTGAATGCATTGGGCTGTTCATTTCTGGTGAGCATGGCTTCTCTTGTTTGTCTGATTATCCTGCCTGTAATTTTTGGTAAGTAATTTTTTTGTCATTTTGTACAATACAAATTATTTATTTCTCAATAGGAAAGGCTTATCTACCGTATACAAAACTGAATACTCTGGTTTATTCACCAATTTCAGTACAAGGGAAACCATCAAAGGCTGTTGTTGATTCGTTGGCTTTATTTGGGGTCAGGTTTCATCCACCTACTTTCTTTGGTTTCATTTATCTTGAATTCTCTTTTTATTGCTTTTCTTTCTGGTAATTTTGGGTATTATTCTTCCTTATTTCCCTGTCAATAGCTTGATTAAATATGTTCTTTTATTTCTGGTTAACTTTTTTTGCTTCATTTCATTCTCATTGATCATGCCTTTTGCAGGCAGGAGCTATGTTGGGGGATGCATTTCTTCACCAATTACCACATGCTTTTGGTATGGAAAGCATCATAACCTGTCTTCAGTACAGTTGATGCCTTTGTTGATTGATTTTGTATAAAGTTCAGTTGAATTGTTGTAATTGCTAGTTTTCCATTATTTGATATCATTGGAGGAAATTATGTGTCTCTTTTCCTCTTTCTCTGATCTCCTTTTCTCTTTCTTATATTCTTCATGTGTATCTCTCTGGCTTTTCTTTTTACTGTTGTCATTCTCAACATTAGAGTATTAATGGTTGTGTTAGTTTGATTGCTAATGCTTTGAAAATGTAAAAAATCTGAAATTTGTTTATCAGCTCTTGAAGGAAACATGCATGAAGTGATAGTGACTAGTGTGATAGAAAGACTAAAAGTGTGGTACTGGTTATATATATTTACATATGTATGTATACTGTTCTATAATTCTATAATTCTATAGTGACTAGTTTAAGAATTTTGTACTAGAGCCCCTCCTTATTTTACTTGATTCTTTTTTCTTTTTTCAAATGAAAGATTGGAGATTTTAGGATATTGATTCTTCCTGTAATTCCTATTGTCTCTTTGTTACCCACTTTCTTAATTGAAAAAATTTTCTCCTTGACCCACAAATTTGGAAATCTACTGTTAGGTACCAGAAAGAGCTAAGAGAAATAGAGAAGAAACTGTCATGTATTACTATCAAGTATCAAGCCTGTATCGAAGAGATACCTGGTTCTAGGCAATTCAAGAGTTCCTAGTCTCTCTCAGTTCACACTTCCGAAGCTTATACCCCTTGCATCCAATCCACACACCCCAATCCCCTCCCTACTAAGTGGAATCTTACTCTCATTCTCTCTCCCCTGGTATGATCCTGTACATCACACCTCTTCCTCTTCCTCTTCCTCATATACATTTTATTTATTTTGGGTTTTGGGGTCTTACACTAAGGTCAACTCTTTGATCTAGAGAGCTATATACCTTGTAGGATGTGATGACATACAGATTCGTAGGTCCTGTACTGCTCTTTATACTGATATTTGTGTTTTGGCCAGATGAAGTTAAGAGTGAGCGTTTTACTTTTACAATATCAGGCAGTTGTTTTCCTTTGGAAAAGATTTTTTTGGTGTGTTTATTTATTTTGTTATTTCATTTATTGGGAGTAAAAATTGTTTGATGAGTATTAGGTGTTTGTTTCAATTTAGAGAACTTTCTCATGCTCCATTTTAAATGTTTTGGTAGAAAAGGATCAAGGATATATTGTACTGGATTCTGTTTACTCTAGTCCATAATTTATTATGTACTTTACTTTATGATTTGCAGAGAGACTGCCCAAACTTGCTGTGTTCTTGATTGAGTTGATTCATTTCAATTTCCATCTTGTTTTTTTCCCCCTATTTCGTTAAGAGGGATATGTTATCCTTTCCCTAGTTCTTATGTCCCTTTTTCTTTCTGATAATATTTTGTTTTCTAAAAAAATTGTTATTTTGTGACATAATATGATTCTCTTTTACTGTAGGTGGAGAACACTCTCATTCTCATGGTGACCATGGAGATCATGACCATCATGCTAGTTCTGGACATGGTCATTCACATTCTTTAGCCGATCTTTCTATAGGAATATCCATCCTTGGTTAGTAGTGATATGCTTGATGTTCTTACTGATCATGTTGATTATTCACCTGCAAGGATATTTTAAATTATTGACTTCACTTACTTCCACTTATTAATTGCATGGAATGAGTTTATATTTTTTCTTATTTGCATTCAGATAATTAAGAAGTTTGGCCCGGGTGAAAGGAAGTTTATTATGGTCTTTTGAAAGGAAAGTTGTGTTAGGCTCTCAACAACCAATGTAAAACTTGTTGAAATCCCAAACATGGATCGCTCATGATGGATTGTGTGCTATTTCTAGATTTATATTTAGAATTAATAGGTTGTATTTCTTGAGTACACTGTTTAATGAGCTAGAGTTGTTGCGTCGTGCTTGGATTATGTTAAATGTGCAAGGGTCTTCACATTTTTCTATAGCAATATGGGCAACAATATGAGTCCAAGAGTGCCTTATTAGGTTTGGTACTTGAAATATTGGTACTATGACAAGTAAGTATTTGGAGTTGGTGGGCACCATGATTCGTAACAGGATTAATATCGTGTGTCTTCAAGAAACTAAATGGGCTGGAGAAAAAGCTGAGCTAGCACTATAAGATTTAAACTTTGTTACATGAGGAAAGTTAGAGGAAAGATTGAAAATATTACATGAGTATTATTGTGGACAAGAATTGGAAGGAAACTGTGGTGGATGTAAAAAGGATTAGGGACATAAGTTTATCTTTAAAATTAGAGGAAAGCCTTGAACCGAACCCTCCAAATCTTCCCAAAACTTTTTTTTTCAAAAGTGCTTTTGATCCACCTTGTGGTGCATAAGCACTAATTATATTGATAGTCTCCCGTGCAACCAATTAATTTTAAAGATAAATTTATGTCCCTAATCCTTTTTACATCCACCACACTTTCCTTCCAATCCTTGTCCACAATAATGCTCATATAATTCTTTCAATCTTTCCTCTAACTTTTCTCATGGAGAAAAAGCTAAGGAGCTAGACACTATAAGATTTAAACTTTGATACTTGAGTATTATTGTGGACAAGGATAAGAAGGAAAGTGTGGTGGATGTAAAAAGGATTAGGGACATAAGTTTATCTTTAAAATTAATTGGTTGCATGGGAGACTATCAATATAATTAGTGTTTATGCACCACAAGGTGAATCAAAAGCACTTTTGAAAGAAAAGTTTTGGGAAGAATTGGAGGGTTTGGTTCAAGGCTTTCCACGAGAAAAAGAATTTTGTAGGTGGGAATTTAAATGGACATGTTGGTAGTGAGATAAAACAATTCCCATATCTTATAGTGGTTTTGGATATCTAATCGAGGAAGGACAGTTTATTCTTGATTTGTGAATGATGTATGATTTCACAATTATGAACACTTGTTTTAAGAAGCAAGGAGAACATCTAGTCACTTATTGAGTCCAATGGCATCATGTAATCTATGTAGCCAACCATACATAGTAGGATAAGGCTATTTTTGTTGTTTTTTGTATGACACCATCATGACAAACCACTTTCATAGCAGTGAGAAAAAAAGGTGGGGACAGGGAATTTGAGGTTGAATTTTCTTCTTAAAGCCATGCTTGTAGCTGTGATTGATCTCTTCCTTCGTTGTCTCAATTTTCTTTCATCTCTATATTTCTCTAGTCATTTGTAGTCTTCAGAAAGTAGGACTATGCAGGTGGGTTCTCTTAGAACCACTTTTTGTTACAACGTTTTATGATTCTTGCAGCTGGAATTGTGCTCTTTCTTCTTGTGGAGAAGTTAGTGAGGTATGTTGAAGAAAACTCAGGAGGAGCTAATTCATGGACGCATGGACACCACCACCATAACCACAATAGCAAGAAAAAATTGAAAGGTGATAACAGTTCTAGTGCCAACTTGCAGTCAGAATCTAATAATGCAAAAGAAGAGAGATTGATAGATGAGATAAAAGAAGATGATCAAGTGTCATGTGACTCCTTGAAGGGAGATAATCCATCTCAATCTGAAACCTCACTCAGAAAGGTAAGATGAGCACTGGTATGTCACTTCAGCTGACTAAGGTTGGAATGCACCATTTGGTTTGGTTCGAACCATTGTTGATGTCACACATATGCCGTGACTTTTATCAGTAGACATTGTCATTTAGCCTTCAGATGTTTGAGCAGTTGTGCTGGGAATGCAATTACTAATAGGATAATAATATATGCAAAACCTGAACAGCTGGAATAGGATGGTTACGCATGTTGTATAATGCTCTATTAGACATTTAGTTTGAATGGAATATTGGAGGGGATGAGAAAAAATTATCTGACAAATGAAATACTTGTATCACAGAGAATTGGAAGCAATGTGACCAAAGGTGATCCGGACACTAATACTGTAGATAGCGCCACATATAATGTAAAATCTTCAAATGTTAAGGAACCAGTTATATCACCAACAAGTCTTGTGTTTGGTTATCTCAATCTTTTCTCTGACGGAGTGGTAAGTTATATTTTGACCTTTTATTGGTTGTAAATTGTAATGAAGGAAAGTTTTCGATGTATTCATGCAAAATATATTAATATTGCAGCATAACTTCACTGATGGAATGGCTTTAGGAAGTGCATTCTTGCTTTATGGATCTGTTGGTGGCTGGTCTAGAACTCTGTTTTTGCTTGCACATGAGCTTCCTCAAGAGGTTCAAATTCATCTTTATTCTATCATATGTTCACTTACATAAGTATTATGCCAATCTGCAGAACATTTTCATCCCATTTTTAGGCATAACTTAATCTGTAACAAACAATTTCCTGAAGGCCTGAAAAGTTTGTTTGTTTAATTTGACAAAGTGAAGCAAATATGTATCTTTGCTAATGTGATGTTTATTTTTCTTATTGCCTAATTTATTTAGTTAAAGTTCATAAAGTGGTTTGATCTTTTTATTACTTGATTTTAATAAGAAAATTAGCACGGATATGTTAAAACTTGCAAATTATGGTGTCAGAATAGCCAAACACATGATTCACATGATGACACTGAATTAAATTTATCATTATAATCTTCATTGTTGTGTATTTTTTTACAAGCATAAGGTACTATGAAACTTCATGAATAATGTTATACTATGAAGAACATTCCTTCTGTTCTTTGATCCAAACATTTTCTCTCAATCTCTTTCTCACTGCCCAGCTAATACTTTCTCCTGTAGAGGGTTCCTAAAAAGACTTCATCTGGTGGCATTTATGCTCATATGTCTTCATCGATGTACATTCCAGGTGTATATTCAGATTTCAGTTAGCTATTATATTATCTTTACTAAAAAATTTATCACTACTCATCTGGTTACTTATACGAAATATATATGTCTGTGTCATAGTTGACCAGCCGTTCATTGTCATGCACATTCCATACCATGGATCCAAGTCCATGTTATGATTCTTTTAAGCTGTTGTTTATTTGAATCTTGTACATTTTCAAGCAATGTTAAACATTCTAGGTCCTCTGAAGCCTTGAGACTCTTTGAACCTTGATCAATCTGGCATGAAAGTTGTCAGATCCTAAGTATCCTGCCTTAATGACACATTCAGGGATATAAGTTGAACATTCAGTGCTATCATCTCCTAGTTGAGGAATCAAAATTCCTGCAAGTGATCATATTTCTGCTATTTTGGGTTTCATGCTTTGTTATTGTCATTTTATAATGTTTTCAGCTTAGTATTTTGTTCTTTCTTTTTTATCTGATTTTTCTGTCTCGATTTTGTTTATTGTTGACATGTACATTCCATCGGTATTATTGGATTCAGATCTTACTTTTGTCCCACCAAAAGTTTTATGCTATTTGTTTCTTCCACATACAGATCGGTGATTTTGGCATTCTGATAAGATCTGGTTTCAGCATACCAAAAGCGTTGTTCTTCAACTTTCTGTCAGCACTTGTGGCACTTGCGGGGACTGCATTGGTGAGTGTTGTCTTCAGTTCAATATTTCAAATGAGTGAGCTGTTTAGTGGATCCACAAACGGCTTTTACACACAATTAACATTGAAAAAAAAAATGTGAATATTGACAATAATGTGTTAACAAATATTGTTGTAAATGAGTGCAGGAGAAATAAAGGGTAATCAACTTTTTTTTGAAAGGCTAAAAGTTGAAGTAAAAAATTAAAATGAGCTAAAAATGAAAAGAGAGATTCATTATACCTTAGATTTCTATACGGTAACAAAGTGACGACTTCAAAACTTTTATGGGACTATTATAAATCTTTTTAAATGTCCCAGATTGTGTTAGGACTTGGATAATTACGAGCATCGCATCTAGATACATTTCAATGTCCCAGATTCCCTTTTCTTGATTTGCTTCCCGTCATTATTATTATTATTATGCCCAAGAATGAACATGGAATGAAATAGAAAATCACTGTTTTTGGTGTAGGCTCTGCTGTGGGGGAAGGATCCTGGACAGTCATCTTTGATTGAGGTAAGGAATGTTTCATAACGAATTTATACTGATTGATTGCAAGTTGATTGATTTTAGCAATAATTTGTCTCCTTTTTTACAGGGATTTACAGCAGGTGGATTTATATACATCGCAATAGCGGGAGTACTTGCAGAAATGAATAACAGTGGGAATACAACATTAAGAAATACTGTTGTCCAAATAATCTCCCTGACCATGGGCATGGCTGTTGCCCTTGGTATTTCCCTTGTAGAATGAATGAAATGTGGTCTCTTTAGGACTTGCATGTCTTGATTCCTGATTTGCCAATTATTTCACAAAAATATGCCAACCAGTTTACAAATGTTCTCTTTATATTTTTGCTTTATGCTAAACGGTGAACCCAGAAAAGCTTGTAGGGAAAGGGGAATTGATAGAAAATGATGGATCAAACAGAATGGTCAGGCTTTAACACCAAATGATTCCTTACTCCCTAACAGAGTGAACTTGGTACAGTACATGTTTTTTCTTTTCGTCTTTAATACTAACCTAGCACAAGCCGTTTTCTTTTTGTCAAAACTTTGTATTTTGTAACATTTTTCTCTCTTTTGAGCTGTATAGCAGTCAAAATGGTTTCCTCTTTCTGATGCACGTAAAATGAAGACACTGATTGTGTCTGATTGATTTTGTACCTTTTTTCTTCCGTTGTCTTTATGTTTTGGGTTTTTGCTGTCTTTCTATTTTATTCTCTTTCAATGGAAATTGAGCCTGCACGCCTACATTTGGACAAGGGCGGTTGATCTCATGAAACTCACTCCACACATTTTGATGGAACGTAGGTAAGTAGGTTTTGAAATTCTAAGTAGAGGCTGTAGAGCCTTTGACATGCAATTATTGACGTGCCTAGTTGGGGACATAGATTTTTTAGAAATGCTAGCAATATAACACTTTCTACTACATTATTTATTATTGGTTAAAATTTGTTAGACATTAAAAAATTGTGAGGGTTTCATTCATTAAAATTTGCTAGCATTTCTCCAAAATGTTACCTTAATAAGTATTTATCCAACATGCCTCTGCACGATGAATTGTATAATATGCACATTTGCAAACACTGAAGTATAGAAATATCTGGATTTAGTAGAAAACATGAGGTACATTTTTTGACGACCCACACATGATGAATACTTGGGATCTTGCTGCTCCAATGCTTTTTGTCTTGCTCTATTGAAGCTTACTCAGCTTATAACCAAAGTGCATCCTTCGTTACATGGAATGTTGTGATGGAATTTATTTCTTTGTTAAGACTCGAACTTGTCCAACTGCTGAAGCACCTGAAAGATGGTGATATTCTGGGATGGTAAGGGTGGCATTCTCATTAATGGAGTCATCACAAGGTCTCCTCCTTCGTGTGTGAGTGTGTGATGCCGCTTTCTTACTCCTCGAGCTGGAGGCTCTGAGTCCATGGTGGTGGTGGTTCCTTCTCCATTCACCACGGCCCGGGTTGTCTCCACTCTCTTCTTTGAGCTTTCTGCAAATCTCTTTTCATGCATCCTTTCATCCTGCAAAAGCCATGTAGATTTCAGTTTCTTCCCTGAACTTCAGAGTGAACTTCAAAATGCATTGAAGTACTCCTCTTACACTACGTTTTCTGAGGGCCTATGAAACAACCAGTGAAATTAAATATCAAGAGGGAAAAACTCTGGTTCTTATTTTCCTTATAAAAAAAAAATGCAGACAAACCAGTAACTAGTTGTCTAGTTGTCAACATTCATAGGATCTGATTATATTTAATTTAATTAGCTTCAATTATTTATTGTTTTATGGTACATTTTTTTTGTACATATTGTTTAAAGAATAATTCTAAATCTTTTTATAAAATCAATTTACTAAATGCGGAAAATATTAAATGTTTCCTTTTTATATTTTTAAGATATTAAGTGTATTTTCTTTTCTATTTAATACTGGCTTGAATGATATTAGAAGAGAGGATAAAGTAGGAAAATATATCCCTCTAGCTAGAATCAACATCTAAATGTTTGACAATTGACATGGATATCCAGAAAATAAAATCGAGTGAATGGTGTATCTATACAGCATATCTTTTTACTAATTTTTAATATTTTATAAAAAAAAAATATAAAATGAAAAAGTAATTGTGTTTAAATATCGTCTTAAGAGAATTAATAAAAAAGATGTTTTAGAAGGATTGAGAATCATTTAATAAAAATCAAATACCTTGACGAACACCTTGTAGCTAGATATTGAGAAATACATTATGACTGTATACATACAAGATTCTTTTTTCCTTCAAAGCAAACACCTAGATAGATTAGAAACAGATTATGAGAAATATCTGCACAGTACTGATATAGAATTCTTTTCTTTCAAAAGCTTCCTTCATGTTCTGAATGATTTTCTACGATGTACTATACCCTAAAAAGTCATTCTCCACATCTGTATGTTGCAATTCAAAGCTAGAAAGAGAAGCTCTGGAGGGTGTACCCCAGGTCCAGTATATATGTCTTTCAAATAATGCAGCCCAAAAGAAATTTATGTTTAGTATATCAAATTCTTGTGTTTTAATTTATACGGTATATAAAAGTAAACCTCCTGAAACTTTACATGTCGGTTCCTCTGCTAGCAAGAGACGATTACGAGAATAAAAGTAGAGGACAAAATGCATAAATATATAAAGGACTCAATCAAAACACACACACACACACACACACATATATATATATATATATATATATATATATATATATATATATATATATATATATATCATGGACAAGATGTGCATATGTAAAACAAACATAAAAAAAAGGAAGCTGCATTAATTGTTTTTCCTTACCATGCAAACATCATATGATAAGATAAACAACATATATGTGCTTACATTGATAACCGAAGACTCGGGCATTGGGCATTTCACGGGACGATCTTCATCTGGTGGCTCCATAGGGTGTTCAACTGGGAAGAAATCAGTGCTTTTATCAACAACAACCCCTTGAAGATGATGCACTTCCATGATGATACTGTTTTGTTGTTGTGTTGCACTAGTCTCATCTATCAAGGGAAACTCGCTCTCTTTTCCGTCCTGAAATATGTAAAATTGTTTTGCATAAGCAATAGTGCAATATAGAAGAAGAGAAAAGAAAGAAAAAACAGCAAAAGATTCTTGTCTGTTAACACATTCTCCAATTACCCATTTTATGAATGAAGGAGTTGGAGAGAGAAACAAGGGTTTGAGAGCACTTACAAAATGATCCTCCCCGCATGAAAATCCCATGAACAGATGAGCTCATGCCAGAAGCTGAGAAAATGTTGGTTTGTCTGTCTGTTGTGTGTGTTTGTGTCTGTGAGAGCGAGAGAAAGAGAGGAAAAGATGGCAAAAGAGAAAAACAGCATAAAAAGGAGGAATAGAGCAGAATGAGAGAGATAGAATGAGAGAGAGAGGTGCAATGTGGGATCACCTTGAACAGTTGAATACGAAGAAAGATTCCCATTGGGATTTTGCTACTTGCTTTTAAAATCTTAGCCTTTCGCTTTCTTTGTTTTATTTTTGTTTTTAATTTTTATATGGGTGCTTGTCTCTTGACGAATCAGAGGCATGGCTTTTCTTTTCTTGCTTTGCTGCTTTTTAAGAAGGGTAGCAGTGTAGTTGCTTGAAAATGTTGTTACCACAAATCATGTTGTTTTATCTTAAATAAAAAAGTGATTTCAGGTTTGAATTTTAATGCATAGTTATATTAAATATTTGAAGAAATTTTTTTATCTCATATGACTCAAACAAGATGATTGTTTATATTAAAAAATATATGTGATCTAAAAAAAATATTAGATTCTCTCTCTTTCTCTCTTCACAGAACACACTTTCTGCTTTACTTGGATTTTGCAGGAAGGAAATAACCAACAAATTTTGTGCTTGCTGCTGCTGCTAAGTTACGCACACCCCATATATCCGTCGTAAAGAGCAAAATCAAATTAAGCTTTGAAAATGAGGTGTGGAGAAAGAGAAAGCGAGAGCCGAAAGCAAAAATATCGCGTCATTGCCATGACTTTAGTCTTCACACTTTTGAAGTGTAGCCGTTCGTTTATTTCGATGTAACACTCGTAAAGTAGTACGTAGCATGTGACAGTTTCAACATCAAAGCTACATTTTACATGTATACACGCATTAATAATACTTTTCCATAGTATATGTATGTGCATATGAAGATGGTGTAAATTTAGGATGTTAAAACCATTTTGTTATGTATTTCAAGTTGTATGATGCCACTGAATAAATTACAAGGACAAAGGTGCATCTGGTAGGGAAGATCTGCAGCAGCTTCTAACGTACTAACTTTATTTTCCATATATAAAATTTTCCATACATTTCATTCTCTCTTTCATTTCCTTCTTCTTCTTTTTTTTTGAAAGAGGCTAGCAATGAGCATCACAGCATCATCCACTCTTTCATTTCCTTCCACTTCATTTTCTTCTTATTTCTTTTTTTTTACCACATCTTTTATTTTCTTTCTTTTGTATTTCTATTTCTATTTGCTTTTTTTATCTATTCACTCCATTTTCACAAGAAGTCCCAGATCATAATATGTCCATAGTTAAGACAATTTTCAACTTATAAGAAAGAGTTAATAAAATTTACCTATGTGTCGCGTAGAAATTAGCTAGGATTGGGATGGTCCCAAATCATATAATAATTCTCTATTTTGAGGTAGTTGTTTATCAACACATAATTTATTAGAAACTAAAATATCACGAGCGACACTCATTAAATAATAAGTAAGTTTTACAATTTTTTGTAATCTCAAATAAGTTTTAGTTAATAATAAGAAGAATGTTCAATAGAATGTGTTGCAAATATTTCTTTAATGATTTGTGTATTTTAGGAATATTCTTTGCATATTTTTTCCACGCTAGTATTTAAAACTTGGTTACTTCATATTGAGCAAATATAAATAATCTTAGTTAATACGAACTGGTACTAGTTTGGCCTCCTTTAATTTTATTATTTTAAATAACAAAATGTTGATTTTCTTTTTTAATTTTGAGATGAAATGTTGATTACTATTGCTAAAATATTTTTCTCCCTGTATATATATATTAATTGTTAACTTTGGCCAACATAGCGCGTCACATATTTCTCATGTCTCATATTATTCAATGATTAATGGGGTGTTCTTGATTAAAGATTCTTGTTATTGACGTACATTTTTTTTTATTAAAAAAAAACAAACTTGATGTTAAGTTTTGGATTGACGTCAAATAAGCGAGTTAGGAATGAGAAACATCAAAACCGAGAAAAGTTGTCTGTCGTAGCTTTGTTAAGCCGCAGGTTGGGGCTTTTGAGCAAAAGTAAGATGATAACATCATCCTTACCAAGCAAAAATCATATCCAATTTCTTTTAACTTCAAGCCAAATAATCTGTTACTCGTTGAAGCAAAACTTTTACTGTACATTAGAGCGAAACTTTTACTTGTATAAATGCATGTAAGTGTCTCAAGTCACTATTGAATCAACAAATTAGTACATAAGAAAAAAGTAAGAAAAATAGTATTTATTTAATAATGTAAATAGTATAAAGGTTTTTTTTACCCTATGTTCAATTAGAAATTGTCGTGTATACTTTAAATACTTTATAAATACTTCAAAAGTTATATATATCAGCCATAATTTTTAATTGATTCACGGTGTTAATAAGTTTTTTTATGCTAATAATGTAAGTATTTATTAACTTAAAAATATGTGGTTATTTAATGCTTGATTCTCTTAAGTCTGATCTTTTTGAGTTGTGTATATATAAAGAAAAGAAAGAAAGAAAAAAAAACAACTATTGTTACAATTACAAGAACTAATTTCATCATAAGTGTTTCCCATTAAAGCAAGATTGTCTTGTACAGAGGATATATATATATACAATTTAAACAAAAAAGAAAATGCTCAGAACACTATACCATAACTTGAAGATGTTTTGATGGGAGCTTCAAGAGATTGGACAATATATGAGAGACAGAAATCACAGAATAATGTAAATATTGGAATTATTCGGACAAATTATTCAATATTATATACTAGTATTTTGTTTGTGTTGAACATTAGGCCCAAAAGGCACCATAAAAGGAAAAAAAGAGCATGGGGGAAACAACAGAGTTGCCCCACTCATATATGAGCAAACAAAATTGACTGCAGAATCAAAGGAGGGACCAATATCAAACAGTCAGATTCTACAACGACTCTTCCAAAGCCCATATGCTCCGCCACTACCAAGCCATTTAAAGATCCTGAAAAGCTAGACCCAGAAACACAAAACAAAAATCACCTCAAAGGAGGACCACATACCCTCATTAATTATGTTCATATTTCATGCCCACACGCCCTATGACTATTTTCATCAAATAAAAATAATCTATTATCCTATCATGAAACGTGTAAATCAACATACATATATAATAGTTAGGTATTGTTAATCAGTATTTTTGGAACATTGATTAAGAAAAAGTATTCATTGCGAAAAATATAAGAGAGCATGAAACAAATTATATACATCTTAATAAATATATTTTTTTAATTTTTTAACTAATGTCTTAAGAACATTAGTCACCATTTACCTAATAATTATAGTTTAATCAATAATATTTAGTTTGAATCTTAAATTTGTAATTATTTTAAAATTTAGAAGATTTTTTATTATTATTTATAATAATTTTATCGAACTTAAATAAAATTATCATATGTAAAAGATATCTGTGTAAAAATAACCCTTCGTAACCCCCAAAAACCTGCACGCACTGCTTTTGAAAGACCAATTATATTGAGCTTCGCCCCTAAGGAGTCACCCAAGAAATGAAAAGTCTATTTTGGAGAGTTTGGGGGAAGTAGTCCTAGGACCACAATACCCTTCACATGATTCCTGGTCCAAATTCAAATGAAGTATAAATTTAGATCACCAAATATAACACTGGGAAAATAGGAAAACTTTTTCGATCCTCTAGTACATTTTTCCTTTCTCAAAAAATAAGACATTTAGCATGCATGATGTACGATTAGTTCTCTCTTTTATTTTTTGTTGTCTCATTTGAAGCCATTATTTGTGAGGGAAACTGAATATTTCTTCCCATGAAAGAAATTATTGTTATTTTTTAAAATAAAGGTTAAATTGATCCGTGAGTCCCCATAATTATTTTACAAAAATTTTAATTAGGTTCTTGAACTTTTTCTTCTTTTAACTGTATCTCGAATTTCTTTTTTTTTTTCAATTGGATACTCCTGTCTAATTATTGCTATAAAAAATCAATCACAAACATTTGATTAGATGTGTAAAGAGTGGACTGATGCCTATGAAATATGTTATAAGATTGTACTCAGTAAATTTTTTATCGATATATATTAATTTGTTAATTTTTATAAAAAAAAAATATAAGTTGGCAGGCTCAACGATTGATTCACATGCCGTGTCAATGAGAAGCATGCAATCAGATTTTTCCAACCACTAAGCTTTGAGCAATGTTATCAATATAGATTCATCTTCTGAACGCAATTCACACCCTTTTTTCTTCTTCTCGTGGGTCCTTGTATCCATTTCCCCAGTCTACTACAGTGCCATAGACCGAATATATATATATATATGGAATGTAAGCATTGATTTATTTTTCTTTTATTTGAATTTAAAATATGGCCGCTGTTTTGCCTTTTTGTGTAGTACAAAGTACGGGTCATTTCGTCTAGTTTTAATAAAAAGAAGAGCAAATTTTTGGTATATAATTGTTTATAGATTTTCAAAATTAAATGTCACTTAATTCATATGATCTTTATATTTCAGTTTTCACCATTCATAATATAGTTTAATTAAAGCCAGGAGTTTATTGATATTCAAAGGTTACTTAAGAAATTGAAGGAAAAGCAGGATAACAAATTGTTTTAATAAATATTATTTTTTAATTAAATATATTAAAAAATAAAAATAAAACTGATAGATTAACATAAACCCAATATCTTAATCTTTTATTTATTTTTATAAACATCATACAACTCTCTTGAATTAAACATAAAAAAAAAGTTATCTTTTCTTTCTTTTTCTTTCCTTTTTACATTTAGAAGTAAAGAGTCAAACTTACAACTTGTTAAATTTGAGATCCTTATCTTACTCATACTCGATACATTTGTTTCCTATAAATAATTTTATAAAGTTCCTCAGTAGCACGATCATTAGCAAAGCACTTAAACAACGCGAAATGTTTGTTGTTGAGAAAAGCCAGCGACATTAACAATGTTTATATATAGCCACAACATCATACACATTCACGAAGGCAACCTAATTAATTAAGGCATGTATGTAGAGTCTCAGGATCATGGGACAAGCATATGAATGCCAAACAAATTCCTTCTGGCACAGTTAACATTCGAGAATAAGCTAGAAGCTGTAATGCATGTTTGGGTGTCCGTTGTAAATAAACATTGATGACAAAATAAAGTTTACAAAAATATTCACACTTTTTTTATTTGTGTTCAATTTGTGATGGATCATTAAAATTGATCTTAAAATTCGTGCATAACAAGTTAAGAGCAAAAAATCAACCATACTCTTAGTTGTGAACCACAAATAGACTCTTTATTCGTTTAATACATGTCAATTAGTCACTTCCAAATAGCATTTTCCAAACATAATAGGATCTAGAGTTTTACAAACGCATGACAACTCATCCCACAGCAAAGCTTGTTTTCGACTCATGATATTAAGGTAACAACCTTACCAAAAATACGCCATGATGCCGCGTGGATGTGTTGTATACAACACCAACACGTTAAATCCCTTTGTGTTTGCGTTGTTTCCCCCCCTATCATCCGCACGTCCCAACCACCACACACAGAATTCACAAAGTTCTAACAAACATATACAAAATATGAAGACAAAATAAAAAAAATAACAAAAGTTTTCAACGACAGAAAGAAGGGAAGGTTGAAGGTGGTGAAGAAAACACCACCGTCACCCTAACCTTCGTTAATTTTCCACCACCACCACCACCTTTGTTTTGTAGAGATCGAAATAATCAACAACAAGGATTTAAAAAACCATCGGCAACCGTGATTTGAGTTATAACATCAATTTTTTTCAACTGTCCTCAACCACAATTGAAATCACATCGGGTTGCATTTGTTCGTAATTTATCACGATATCAATAAACCCAACCAAACCGTTATGCAACTGTAACCGATCAACAAGTTAAGAGAGGGGAAAATGAGGGTATTTAAAAGAGCCAGTGGAGCCATCAAGGACAGGAACAGCATATGGGTTGCGAAATTCTCACCAAAGGGTCCATTCCACAACCCTGATTTAGAAACCGTGATAATCAAAGCCACAAGCCACGACGATAAGCACATAGATTCAAAGAACGTGCAAAGAGTGTTCCAATGGCTACGAACCTCGCCCTTGTACCTGAAGCCTCTCGTGTGGATCCTCTCCATGCGCATGCAAAAGACTCGAAGCTGGGTTGTGGCGCTCAAAGGCTTGATGCTCATCCACGGCGTTTTCTGCATTGACATTCCCGTGGTGCAACGCATGGGGAGGTTACCCTTTGACCTTTCAAACTTCTCCGATGGTCATTTGAGCCCCGCTAAGGCTTGGAGCTTCAACGCTTTCGTTCGCGCTTATTTTGCTTATTTGGATAAGAGGTCTGCGTTTGCGTCCTCCGAGACGAAGCAGAAGAATGTTAGTAATAAAATGAAGGAGGTGGATGAGACTTTGATGGAAGAGCTTGAAAAGCTGCAAAAGTTGCAAGGGATGATTGACATGCTTCTCCAAATTAGGCCAAAGAATGAGAACTTGAACGTTGGTTTGATTCTTGAGGCTATGGATTGTGTCATAGTCGAGGTTTTCGGTGTGTATAGTAAGTTTTGCAACAAGATTGCAAAAGTTTTGTTGAGAATATATGAGGTTGGTGGGAAGATGGAAGCGAGTATTGGCCTCAAGGTTCTTCAGAAAGCATCGATTCAAGTGGAGGAGATGTCTTTGTTCTTTGACTTTTGCAAGGATATTGGGGTCCTCAATGCCTCTCAGTGCCCTAAGATTGATAGAATATCTCGGGAAGATATTCAAGATCTTGAGAGGATAATCAGTGGTGCTTCTTCCAAGAAGGGTTGTGGTGTTGTGGGAAATGATGAGGATAATAATAAGGCCATTGTGGTGAGAGATTGTTCTTCCACTGCATCGGTTTCACAGCAGAAGGGGTCAGAGAATGGTTTGATGACTGTGATCACGCAACAATGGGAGGTGTTTGATGATGATCATATAATGGTTGGTGCTAAAGGAATGGATAATGTGTCTAATGGTGATAAGGTTATAATTGGCACCACAACCAACCCTTTTGAGGAATCATATGGCATCGTACCTTATGTACCTGCTCACTATCAATCTCTTCCTGATCTAATTAGTTGGTAGAATCATAGAACCGAGGTTTATATGTTGTTTTCTTTTCATTTCACTAGATTCATTTTTCTATATATGTATATTAATATACTGCTAGGGAATCTAAGGATTTAACTCACTTAATTTAGCAGGACACATGAATTATTATAAACTCTATGATCCTATCTTCAATTCCTATCAATCAAAGAAGTATACTAGGAAAAGGAAATATTGGAAAGTGGAAGCCAAAGGGGTAAAAGTTTTTCTGATGCATTTCTCTTCTCCACATTAGCAGAAGATCTTTGTGAATCCCCCTTCTTCAGCATTAGGAAAGTTTTATGACAATTTATTATGTTCTTATTGTTGTTGACATATGATAATTAGATATTGAAACTGCAGAACTTGTGTTGTCATCTATTTTTATTTTTTCTCCCTTAATTGGATGTTAATTAGATTTTTATGAAATTGAACATTTTTAAGTTTAGATAATTAGATCATGGAACTAACACCAATTTAATTTTTTGGATTAATTTTATGCAAAATGTGATAGATAGATATCCTTGATGTGGCAGTATAATGGGACATGGGGTACTGTATAAGATTCAATGGAGATTTTTTCGATCATGACAGGATAATGGCGATAGTCTTTTTTTAGAAATAACAGAACATAATTGATCATTATAGCTTAGTAATGTCTTTGTTGGAGTATGAATTCATCAAAAAAAAAAAAAAGAATCACGCACATACACTTTTTCAAGAACGAGAGAGAAAGGGAAAATAAGTTACAACGAAAATTATTTCTGGTAGCACATAGCTAATACTCAATATGGTTCAGCATATAGGAGAGTACTTATTACACGTGGCAATATCTATATCAATCAATAACTAGCTTTTTTATTCTATTAATTTTAACACACCCCCTTAAGCTAGTTTCCTGCTATCAACAATATTCAGCATGCTTCTCTGTTTCTTGAAGGTTTCAGATTTCAAGGACTTGGTAAATATATCTGCAAGCTGATCTTCTGATCTGCAGAACTTCAACTTGAATTTTCCCTTCGCAACTTGGTCTCTTATGAAATGAAATTTGATTTCAATGTGCTTTGATCTTCCATATGCAATTGGATGTTTGGCTAACTTGATTGCAGATTTGTTATCTAAATATAGCTCAACTGGACCTTCTTCTTTGATCTTCAGTTCCTGCATCAAAATATCAAGCCACACTGCTTGACAAGCTCCCATTGTAGCAGCAATGTATTCAGCTTCGCACGATGAAAGTGCCACCACAGATTCCTTCTTCGAGCTCCAAGAAATTGGTGCTAAATCAATTAGAAAAACAAACCCAGCAGTGCTCTTCCTATCACTTTTGTCTCCACACCAATCAGCATCTGTATAGCCATATAGATTTCTTGTATTTTCACTATGGTTAATGGGCATCAAAATTCCATAACCAATTGTTCCTTTCACATATCTCAATATTCGTTTTGCTGCATTGAGATGTGATACTCTAGGCATGTCCATAACTCTGCTAATCAGACCAACACTGAAAACCAGATCAGGTCTGGTGTTGCAGAGATATCTCAATGCCCCAACAATCCTTCTAAACTCAGTAGCATCTACTAAGTACTCTTCACTATCTCTATCGAGCCACAATCCAGCTTCTGCAGGTGTTTCAGCACTGTTACAGTGTTGCATATTGAATCTATGCAGAATATCAGTAGCATATTTTTGTTGTGTGAGAACAATTCCTTCACTACACTTCTTGAATTCAATTCCAAGGAAATATGACAACTCACCCAGGTCAGTCATGTCAAACTCATCCATCAGATTTTTCTTAAATTCATTCACTTTTGCTTCATTGTTTCCTGTCAATAACAGATCATCAACATAAAGGCATAGCATCATAATGTCTTCACCCCCTGACTTCACATACCCTCCATGCTCAGACCTACATTTCACAAAACCCAAATTGGTCAAGCTCTTATCTATTTTCATGTTCCAAGCACGTGGTGCTTGTTTCAACCCATATAGAGCCTTCCTCAATTTGAACACCTTGCTCTCACTGCCTTTCACTACAAACCCAGGTGGTTGATCAATGTACACTTCTTCTTGTAAATCACCATTCAAAAATGTTGATTTTACATCAAGTTGATGTAGTTTCCACCCTCTCAAACTTGCATGTGCCACCACCACTCTCACTATCTCTAATCTGGCCACAGGTGCAAATACTTCTTCATAGTCAATGCCTTGCCTTTGGAGAAATCCCCTTGCTACTAATCTCGCCTTATACCTCACCACTTCTCCTTTGGGATTTACTTTCACCTTATACACCCACTTCACTCCAATGGCTTTCTTATTCTTTGGTAGTTCCACTAACTCCCAAGTATTATTCTTTTCTATGGAATTAAGCTCTTCATTCATAGCTTTAATCCATTTCTTATTCTGCATTGCTTCTTCCACTGTGAGTGACTCAGATTCAGCTAGTAGTGCAAAATGCATTATCTCACCTTCATCATTAATTGCACCATCATTCAACAATTCAAAATCATTTAATCTTTGAGGGATAGTTCTCAGTTGGTCAGGTACATGTCTATAACAAATAGATCCAAACACTCTGAGGTGAGACACACTTGGTTTCACTCCTGTCCAAGCTTCCTCAGGTGTTATATTTTCCAATTTCCTAGTTGGGCTTCTGCTCAAGATGTATGCAGCAGTGTTCACAGCTTCTCCCCACAAATATTTTGGTAGTTTCTTGCTCTTTAACATGCTCCTCACCATGTTCAACAAAGTTCTATTCTTCCTCTCAACTACTCCATTATGTTGAGGAGTGTATGGAGGTGTTACTTCATGTGTGATGCCTTCTTTCTCACAAAATTCAGCAAACTCAGCAGATACATATTCACCCCCACCATCCGTTCTTAATATCTCTAAATTCTTTCCACACTGTTTCTCCACTGAAACTTTGAATTTCTTGAATACTTCAATCACATCACTCTTCTTGATCATCACCTTTCCTACACCTTCAACCTTCATAGTCCTGTCATCAGCAAACCTCACCCTGCTTTTGACAGTGAAATCTATCTCAACAAACCATTCCTTCTTTCCTGACATGTGTGTTAAACACCCAGTGTCAAGGAACCAGTTATCACCATGATCACTCTCATCCTTCACAGTCACCATATATAACACTTCTTCTATATTTACTTTCTCCTTTCTCACTTCTTCCACTCCATCATCACCAATTTCCTCCTCTACTGCCATTAACAGAATTTCCTCCTTCTCATCTTCTTCTTGAGCCAATCTTGCATCAGTGTGGCTTGGATTACTATAGCATTCATTGGCAAAATGATCGTATTTCTCACAATTATAGCACTGAATGTGACTCTTATCAGTTTTTCTTCCTCATCTTCCACCTCTTCCTCTACCACCTCTTCCACCTCTTCTTCTATAATTTTCACTGCTATTGTTCTTTTGTTCACTATTGTAATTATTACTAGAGTTTCCTCTACCAGAGTTTGAGTTACAATTGTTACCTCTGTCTTTTCCTCCTCTGTAATTGTTTCTACTTCTGCCACGTCCTCCTTGACTGTCACGACTTCTGTTTCCACTTTTTGCCATAAGTGCGTGTTCAGTGCTAGGCTTCACAGACTTCCTCTCATTCATTCGTTGTTCATGTGCTTCAAGTGATCCTTGAAGCTCCTCCAATTTTAGCGTTGATAGATCCTTCGATTCTTCAATCGCTATCGTGACATGATCAAATCGCGAATGCACCGATCGTAATATCTTCTCAACAATCTTCTCATCAGACAGAGTTTCACCACACGATTGCATTTGATTTGTCATGGTTTGAACACGAGTGAAATAGGTAGCAATTGTCTCACTCTCTTCCATGCCTAGCAATTCATACTCTCGCCTTAGAGTTTGAAGCCGTACTTTCTTCAATTTCTGATCACCGGCGTAGGAGCTCGCGAGAACATCCCACGCCGCTTTGCTCGTCTCCGATCTCGCAATTTTCTCAAAAATTGCTTGATTCACACACTGATGCAGAATGCACAAACCTTTGCAATCCTTCTTCTTCGCATCTCTATATATCGCTTGTTGCGCAGCGGTTGGATTCACCGGCAACGGATCAAGTCCGTTCACCACCAGATCCCACACATCTTGATAATCGAGGATCGCCTTCATCTTCATACTCCACTGATCATAATTTCTCCCATCAAGAATCGGAAAGTTCGCCGGAAAGTTTCCGTTCGTCGTTGCCATTGATAAGGTTCATCACCGCCTCTCGTGTTTTCACTCGCTTACCATCTCTCGTGTTTAAGTTTCACTCACCTCACTTTCAATCGATGATCACACTTCAACAACCTGCTCTGATACCATTTGTTGGAGTATGAATTCATAAAAAAAAAAAAAAGAATCACGCACATACACACACATACACTTTTCCAAGAACGAGAGAGAGAAAGGGGGAAACAGTTACAACAAAAATTATTTTTGTTAGCACATAGCTAATACTCAATATGGTTCAGCATATAGGAGAGTACTTATTACACGTGGCAATATCTATATCAATCAATAACTAGCTTATTTATTCTATTGAATTTTAACAGTCTTTAAGGTTAAGACTCATGAGTGTTTAAGTAACCAGTCTATTTTCAATTTATGTGACCAATTCTGTGTTGCCATCATGCCAATTATATCTCTCTACACCAGGCTAATTGACCTATGGCTCATGAATTGTTTTCTATATTCATGTTTGAGTCTTTCATGCTCTCCTCTCATTGAAAGTCTCTTCTTAATTCTAGTTAAAGCAATTTTACATTTTTTATTATGTCAACAAACCAATTTCATGCCTTGCTCTGGACTTTTGCCCATGTTGTTTTCTCATACAAATCCACCCGGTAACATGGTGTATATGTTTTCTTGTATTTGAACTTTCTCATTTAAGCTTGAGAGTTTCAAATCCGTTGAAATCCTATTCTTGTTGTTTTCAGATGATTTAATTTAATTGCTCAATTTTTTCACGTGTCTGCATCGATCTCTTTCCTTGTACGCTCTAAAGGCATTTTATCTTTATGACTATTCTTTTGTATACATGCGTTTATGTTCCTTGCATGTTAGCATTACTTTTTTCATCCTCTGTGTCGCTTAACATCTAATTCATCGCCGACATGGACTCACCCATGTTATTGCATTCCAAGGTTAGGTAACATGCTAAAACATTTTATTTTCATCTTGGCTAACACAATGTTCCTTGCAAGTTGGGGAAAGTATTTTTGAAAATTTCAAAGCATATTTCCCAATTCTAAGACAAAATGAAAAGAAAAAAAAATGATATAGTTTCAAAGTAAAAGTCCTTTTGAGCTCTCCCTATCAGAATTCAAATATACACTCAATCATAAATTGTTTTGAACTCCTATTAATTATTTAGTACAAAATCACAACCTAATTAAGTCGCACTTCTCGGTTATTCTACATCAAAGACTATTTCAGTTAGTAACTACTAAACACATTTTGGATAGTTTGATTACATTTAGGAAAGTAAAAAATATAAGGGTACATATTACAATGACACCCTCTCCAAACGTCAAGTTGCTAACATCTATTATTTGCCTTCATAGTGTAGCAAGCAGATCAGCATGGCTTCCCAATGGTAGATTTGAAATTTCTTTTTCCAAGTTGACAATATTCCCTATGAAAGCACTACCAAATATCTAGGATTAGGATACTTTTCGCAGTCTCCTCTTTTGCTCTGTCAATAAAACCACAAACTCGGCTATAGCCTAAATTGAAGACTTTATAGGATCTAGATCTTATAAAAAAAAAATTAGTAGACATTATAACGCTAATTGAAACTTAAAGAAAGAAAATAATAAAAGACAAAAAATTATTGATATGATATGATATAACAAAAATAAGTTAGAAAGAAATATGAGGTGTATGAAATAAGCATTTGTAATATGCATGTGCATGTCCATATATCATTGTTATGTTAGCAATATTTTTTTTCACTCTTATAACATTTCTTGTATTTGATATATATAACAATATTATAGTATTATATTATAAATATATATTTAGGTATATTATAATAAAACAAATAATATAGTTTAATATATAGTATTGAATAATATTATATTATTTGCATTAAAATCAACAAAACAAAAAGTATTTAAAATAAAAATAAAACATTATTTATTATAGTTATTTTTTATTATTACATAAAGTAATATTATTACGGTCTAAATATAAGAAGAAGAAGAAAATTCTAAGACTCAAATATAAGTAAAATTTTAATTATTTTTATCTTATTTAATGATATATGTAAAAAGTACCCTTCAATTAATTGAGATACTATTTCTAACGATCACTTTTTGTTTTTTATATCAAGTTTCAGTAAAGAAAAGTTTAGACAAAAAAATATTTCGTGAATGAAAATAAAAGAATTAAATGTTATTAGCTAAATTTTTTTAATTAATTAGTATAAAATTAGTTAGTTTTTTATATTTAGGTCCAAAGAAGTATCATAATAGTGTCATTATTTTATTACATTATTTAGAACAAAAATGTTTTAGTCCTTATATTTTTTATTAAATTTGATTTTAGTCTCTAAAATTTTAAACTGATGAATTTAATTCTCCAAATTTTAAAAATATGTAAATTTAATCTTTTTTATGTTCAAACTTAACATTTGGTGAGATTTTTTACCGTCACAAAATTGAAAAAGAGACTAAATTCAAATATTTTATAAAATTTGAGGACTAAATTATCAATTTGAAAGTATAAGAAGTAAAATCAAGTTTGACCAAAAAGTATAAAAACAAAAAACACATTTTTCTTATTATTTGTAACAATTAAAATTGTGAATAACTAAGTATTTTCTCCAAAATCGAGGATCAATTACTAATTCACAAAGACAATGCTACTAAGAATCATTAAAAGTATTGATTTGATTTTTGAAAGAAAATGGTTGTTTTGTGAGAAAAAGTTTTCGTGAAACATGCACGAATGTGTCTTGCCGCAAAATCATATATCATATATTTTTTATTTTTAAATCAATATTTACTTTAAAAAAAAAACAATAGTCTTCCAGATTCGTGTTCGTGTGTTGTTTCTTTCGTGCTAAATAGCACGGCTGTTTTTCAAAAGCAATAATTAAAAAAGAGATAAAAAAAAAGTAAAATATTTTTGGAAATATTCTAAATTGAAGAAAACGGAGCACTCGAGAAAGGAATTTTAACACATTAGTTAAAACATTGGGGGTTAAGTTTCATTTGATTTCATTTATGAATCATGAATTAAAATCAATTTAATTGGACTACTTGTTTCGTCTACCAAAGTCAACGTTGCAACTCTAATAAAGTTGCTTAACTGAATTTTGATGGTCTTTTCGTCGCATTACATCGAAGAATTTTATCCATTTTGTCATCCGATAGTGCAACTAATAAAATGATTTGCTTAACAAAAGTAGATGAAAGGACCGTGTTTTTTTTCTTTCATTTCTCATATTATATTCTCACAGTAAGTGAGAGATTAATCTCTTACAATATAATCAAATACTTATGGTACGTATTACCCAAAATTATGGTATGTTTGGGAATTGGATTTTTGAGAGGAAAGAAAAAGAACGACAAATACTTATTTCTACAAATAATTATATAATATTTATAAAAGTAAACCATAGATTGATATATTAAGTTTCTGCTAGTCTATTATTTTATCTTTTTTATTTTAAAAAATTATCAAAATAGAAATAAAAATTCTATTCTCCTTTCATTTTCTTCAAAATCCAGCTCTGAAATGTGCCATTTAAATAAGAACATTTTCCTAATAGTACTTCTTTTATATAAATATCTTGAAATGGGACCAAAATTATATATTTAAATGATAGAAACTCTTACAACTCTAACCAACATGTTGATGCGTAGAAGAACTAAATGAAATAATAAGTATGCATAAGAATTAAATACGAAAGTTTTTAAAGTTCGTGATGTAGTTTTTGCATAAAACGTCAGAGGTATATACTTTTTCTTCTTTTAATCATGATTATATGGTTTAGATAGGAAGAATCGCCTTTTTTCTAATAAGACAAATTCCAATGCAACTTCTTTTATTTCTGATGCTCTCTAGCATTATAATTTGCCCTTGTTATTTATCCTATTTTTCTTATCATGACACTTTTCGTGCAAACGGACGTTGAATAAAAGTAACCCTATATTACATTTTTTTTGTGATACCTTTTTATGATTGATGTGGCATATGAATATAGAGGACAAAAAAATGGTTAAAGGCACCACTAACAAAATCATAGAAAATTGATCAATAAAACACAACCACATAAGATTTCTGATTTTCAATTCGTGGGTCGAATCACAAATTTCTTTTCGTGAAAACGGGCAATCTCGAGGTAATACCGAATGAACAATCACGTGTAAACGCTCTTAAAAGGATAAAAGGTGAGTCAAACAACGAAATGTCAACGCACAAAATCTGAATTAAATTGCTTGAAATGATAAATTGATTAAAAATATTTTAAGACATTAAATTATGATGGGAAGCAAGAGTGAGAAATATAAAAGATTGTTAACTCTTAATTTACTGCTCTTTATTAGCCACTAGACAACTGACTCTTAACTACTCAAACAGCCTCTCCCTCTCAAAAACAGGACTTAGCCTACCATTAGTTTTGTTAGGCATCATAATCTTCTTTCAACTTCTCTATTTCAACTACATTTTAAGTTTTTCGGGTCAAAAACCTTTTCCTCCTTCATCCATTCAAATCCCCCCAAAAAAATCTATTCTTTTATCGATTAGTGCCAAACAAGTTAATCGAAATGATGGAACTCATTGTTATTATTTTTCACTTATTTTCACTCATCTCTTCTCATTTATCTTCAACCAAACACTTTTAACTTCTACTTTATTTTTCATTTATTTTCACTTATCTTTTTTATACCCTATTTCTCTCCTCTACAAACAGGGCATAAATGTTACCGTAGCCTCTCCTATTTACAGAATGAGTATAATTTTGGCCAACATTGCCAACTATTGCCAACACATGTTCTGACTATTTCTCTATGAAAGTAACCTATTATAATGGCAACCTATGAAGACCAACTTCCTAATTTTGAATCGGTAATAGCTGACTTAATGCCACTACTGCCTCACAAGAGCTAACTAAAATAAGGGGCAGTTGGCATTCTATACAGAGTAAAAAGATCGTGGGTATCTAATCATGCCACTTGTTTCCATTTATTCAACTCATTGTTATACTTCAAAATTTGAGGTTTAGAAAATTTGCAGGACTGCATAATCACAAGGCATCTCAGATGTGATTATTGCCTTCCAATTGTGTTATGGGGGAGAAAAGAACTTTGAAAAATTTTCAGCTTTCCTGTCCAAAAGAACCTTTTCATTAAATTATTTCCCATTATGTCTCTAGACTGTTCAGAACAGGACTGAGAAATAGATGATACAAAGGCCATAAAATGGTATAGAATCATGAATAAACAGAATAGATGACTAATTCAATGGACAATACCACTGAATTAATTGACAACAAACAGTATAAATTCATCCAAAATTAACAGAGTAACACACAAGGGATACATTGGTTATTCAATGAGGTCCCTATCCTGCAAGTCCCAGGTTTTAATCTCATTGATATCATATAGGGTGTGATTATAGGAGAAGAATAGGCTCTTACCCCCATTATGCAACCTCTAAATCCTTGGAAGGACTTGTCAGGTTAAACCATAGTTTACTAGAACTGCAACTGAAAGATTATCCACACGTAATGAAGCACACTTCAAGAAGCATCCACTCATAGGATTGTTAATGAACTATACACAACTAAAAAACTAAAAGGGCTAAGTCAAACTCATAAAGGCAATGTGTAACTGACAAACCAATAAGCCAAAGGAATGATGAAAAGTTAATTCACAAAAAATCATAGCATTGAAAAATCTTAACAATTTTAAATTAAAATGTGAAGGAGAATTATCCAAAGCTAGTCTATCTAGTTATAACTCATCTACATAAATGTTGATGCCATACAACATGGTTGTCCCTTATCACATAAAAGCCGAAGAGGGAAAAAGAACAAAAGAACCGGAATATCCAAATTTTAGGTAGAAGTACCACAACAGAAAAATCTTGGATAACAAATAACTCAACATCTGTGTGAAAGACCACACAGGTGTATATACAGGTGAAACAGACCAAATGTCATGCGTCTCAACAGCACCTATCTACCTGATAGTGACAAACTTGTTGGTGCCGTGTCTGGCCCAATGAGTCTTCAGATCAATAGGGTTAGCAAAGTTATAACCTTCAGCAGCAAGTTTCTCTAAAACCTTTTTAAAAGCACCTTGGCTCATTTTCCGCCCAGCTATCCTTGCACCACGCCTTTTCATGCTCATTGGCAAAGGATATATTGACACATTTGTGGTGCAACAAGCCGATTGCCAACCTCCACAGCCCCACCTATAACACTGCTGAGGAGCCCCAGTGCATGAACAAACCGGAGTAGGTAGACCAGAAATGTCCATATCAATTCCATTAATCACAAGCTCCATAGTCTTCTTCGGTGGCTTCGCACGTTGAACTGGAGCATTGCCATTATCCTTCGGCTTCCTAGGTTTCTTAGCTTTTGGAGTCGACAGAGCACCCTTAGTTTGCCTTTTCTTTGACTGGCCACCTTCCTTTTTGACAGCTACCTCTTCGACTCTATCCACTTTCTCGTCACTTGACGAATCAGGTGGCTGTATAATTTGCAAGTTAGGAGCTCCTGATGTCTCTGGAAGAACAGCATAACTAGGATTTGTGGGCTGCTGCATATTAAAAAACCTATCTCTCGGGTTTATCCAATTATCTCTGACATAGTTCAATGGCATTGGTGCCTCTGAAACAGCGCAATCTCGTGGGTGAAAAGTTCCATTTGCACCAATTAGCATAGCCGGATCACGACCAGGCAAAAATGGCTTTGTGTCTCGTTCAGTTATTCCAGGCATGAGCTGAAGACCAAGATGTCCCCCCCTGAAGGGTTCATAATAACCCCAATTGGGCATGTTCAACACATCATCATCCATGACAACTACACACAACACAAAACAAAGGATCATAAAGTTTCAAAATATGTCCTTTGCTTCTTCTTTCAATGTCCACCATTAAAATAATCTTAAACAAACAAGCAACATATACCATGAACTAATAAAACACAAACACTTCAACGGGGAAATTAAATTCCAGATAGACAAAACACCATGCAATTTAATTGAAAAATGAGAAAAATACCAAAATCACAAATTCAACAAAAATTGAAAATGTCTAAGATTCCCGAACCCAAATTCTCAAATCAGGCTCAAACAAGTCCAGATTCACCGTTCCCGAGTGAAAAAAGATCGGAACTTGCTCGATCTAATCGCCGCAAAACGAAAACCCCACGATCTGAACGCCATTACGATCCCTACATTTCCTCACAAACCAAACACAGCACACACAAAAGACGAGCTCGGCGTGCAGATCCCCAATTCCCATTTTAGGGTTCCAAAATTTGGGACTAGATCTCGCTCGTTATGGCGAAGAAAAACAAATTCACAGCACAAATGATTTATATTGAGGCTCAGCGGTAGAAGAAGGACCCCATCAATTTCAAATTTTTAAGGAAAGAGAGGGAGAGAAGGGGAGAGAGGGAGGGAGAGAGAGAGAGAAGGAGAAAGCGCAGAGAGAGAGAGAGAGAAGAGATAGGAGAGAGAAAACTTACTGGTGGGTGCAAACGGTCTTTAGGGTTTGCCCTTCCGGAGAGAGAAAGATGAGAGAGACAGAAATCTGAAAGAGAGAGAAAGAGAAAGGCGAGGAGAGAGGAGAGAGGAGAGAGGAGAGAGAGGAAATGGGAGAGAGAAACGGTGCTAAAAAATAGTGTATGTATGGGCATATATAATATACTTTGCCACGCTCGTTTTAAACAATATATATGAATTTGTATTTTTTGGACTTTTTCTAATTTCATATATCTAGCTTGAGTTTTGCTAAGCAAGCATGTAGAAAGAGGGATTTTAAAAAATTAGGAGAGAGGGCGATGTGGACAACATAAATTGGGAGAAAAAAAATATATGTTGGGCTTTGTATAGAACTTGCCTTGTTCATGCCAGATTTTCTCAATCCATTGAATGTGTAACTCCCTCATGTCAATCTCAATGCCTTTTAAGGTTGATCTTTTTATTAGAAGATAAATCCATAATCTATGTTTATATTTCAATCATAGAAGTAGCAAGAGGTGGATGAAAAAATAGTATACAAGGAAAGCATGTTTGGTTTAAAGTTATATCGACTAAATAATCAGTTTAAGGATAATATTGGTAAAATTTTGTTTAGTTATGTCTTCCTCAAACGTAAGATTTTTCATTTTTTTCATTGCAACTATTTATAAATAGTGTTGTACCTTCAATTAATTTTAAAATATTAAAATATAAGTTACTTTATTATAATTATTTCCTAATCTTATGTACCGTATAAATAGATTTAAAATTAAAAGAAAATAATGTAGTAGGTTTTTTTATGTAATGAATTCCTCTGTTCTTAATAAAAAAACATTCTATTTTGAATATGTTCTCAAAATTAGTCTCTAAAATTTCAAATATCAATTAATTTAGTTTATGAAATTAAAAAAAATGTTGTTATACTTTGAAATTACTAAATTTAAATCATTTTAATCTTTATTGTTGTAGTTTCAAGGGACAAAATAATAAAAACTTGATAACTTTAGCGTATATAGTAATATTTTTATAATTTTAAGAATTAAATTGACTAGTTGTTGTAATTTTGAGGACTAAATAATGAGATCATGATGATATCATAAGGTATTAAGATCAAATCATAGTAAAATTAGTGTGCAATTGTTATCTTGTATTATTAGTCTTCGATCATGTAGTACAGTTTAAGTAGTATAAGCATAATTTTATGTGATTTGTTACATGAATCAATAGTAAAGTTCAATTTTAAGAAATTTTGTTGTACCATGCCACAATGATCTATTTAGAGTTTTAAAATTGAATTAGGATCCATCATTAAGAAGGAATAAGAAGTATTTTAATCAAATAAGACTTAGAGAAACACAACTTTGATTTAGAAAATTTGACCGGGAAAACTTGAGTATGAAAAATGGGGATTCAAATCCCACAATCCAAACTTAAGTCTAAAATCATCAAATTCAAGTTTACACTAATAGAACTTGTAAAGACTTGAATCCCTCCTAAAAAGACTTGTGATTTTCATAAGTTTTGGAGGTTTTGGGACAAGTTTTTCAAATTCAATTCAAACTATTATTTTGTATTTTGGCTGAGCCTTGAAAGATAAAAGATTATATCTTTTTTGTCAATTATGTTATATCAATTTGAATTCCAAACTAACCTTCTATATGTATAAAAAAAGAAGCTTATATTTTGTATTTAAAGCTCACACCTTAAATTTCATCAAACAGGATGAATCAACCTAACCTGTCACAGCTAAAACAAAAATAACAAGCAAAGAAGATTAAGCAGAAGGTGGAGAGTGGTGGAGGAACGTGTGAAAAGAGATGAGATAACATGTAAAACTTAACTAGAACTAGAAAACTTTATTTTTCTATTTTCCAAAAGGTGAGTTAAAATAGTATTAAAATTCATTTAAAACCAATTCAACCCCTTATTATCTAAACCAATTTTGTTTTCAAAATTAAATTTGAAAATAAAAAATTAGACATTCACAACACGTCATATAGAGCCTTACATTTTTTGTGTGTGTATAATGACAATAACAAAGTTTGAATCTAAGATTTCATACAAATTGCCCACACTCCTACTACTAGATCAACCTAGTAAGTTTTTCTTAACATTTTAATTACGAGAGAACTTTGATAACATAATCTTTAATATATTTTTTAATGTTTTTATTATTGAATAAATTTTATATAAATTCTGTTAGATATAGAGTAAAATAAGATTATCTTACGAGACTTACATAGAATCCATCGGATTGTAAATACTATATTTAAAATTAGTGTATTATTGGTATTTTTTGTTATTAAAAATAATTATAACTCTTGTATGTAAGATTGTAAATAACTTACATTATACATGAAATATTCAAACTAAACTCATACTTAATCAAACTCTTAATCATTAAGCTTAATTTTATAAACTTGTTAAATAATTAAGTTTGATTTTTATAAACTCAACACTATGTCCTTCATAGGTACTTTTTGGAAGCAATCCTTTTTGAGATATTGTAGAATACTAAATTTAGACACCTCTTATAACAAAGATTCAAATCTTGGTTCATCACCTTGTAGGAGATTCCAGCTTTCTTAGACTCAACTCCCATTAATTATTATTTTTTAAATAATTCATATGCATACACTAGTGTACATATACTTAGTAAATTACCTCTCTCTCTATATATATTATGATAGCTATTTTATAAGAATGTTTTTAGTATTTTTTTTTCTTCAATAAGAGAATTTTTAGGTTCTTTTTTAATCTCTCATTTTCATATTTATTTCTAAAATAATTTTCAATATTTGTTTTGAGGAAATTTTAAAACGAAATTATGAATAGTTAAAAAACAACCTTATATAATATAAATTATTTATCATAAATCTAAAATAATATTTATATATTAAAATTTTTAATTTTAATATAATTTATTTTCAAAAATATTTGTTTATTATATTTATCATCTGTATTGTGCATACTAAATACTAGTCATGATTTACTTAGAATATTATCATTACATAATTTTATGTCCAAATTCATTTATTTTTACTTCATTTTCAACATAATTAAAGACAGTCGATTAAATTAACTACGACATATCATGGGCACTGATTATTTTTAAATAAAGGTAAAAAAAATATTCAATGCATATTGTATATTCTTAAATATTTTTTTTTATCAATTATTACTTATTAGTGTAAAATTTGTTAACTAATTAAAATAAAATCACTTTAAATTTGATCTTTAAAGTCAAATCTAAGTTCTAAAATTGATTTACTTGAACGAGTGAATTGAATTTAAGTATTTTCTTTTTCTTTTTTGCAAACAATTAAAGTTTGATAAAAAAAAAGTATTAAACTTGAATTAAGTCATCAACATTCTACTTCCACTAACTTTATTTATTTATTATAATAATATTTACTATAACTTTATTATCATAAACTTATATAGAATATTTTGATCCCACTGTTACTTCTCTAGAGCTGTCCATGCAGTTCGTATTAAAGTATACAAAGAGATTATAAAAGTGATATTACTCTAAATCCTAAAAGTATTGGGCTTAATAAGTAAGAAAAACATTAATTAAAATTTAGAAATCTTTCTCCTTATTCTTTTTCTATGTAGAAACAATTTTGTTAATACTTAAATATATTTTTTATCCCATAAATTTAGGCCAATTTTTCTTTTTGATTTCTCAAACTGAAAAATATTTTTCTTAGTATCATAATTTAAAAATAACTCACTTTTGATCTTTAATTTGTGAATTGTAATCTTAGACTCTGGCAAGAACTAATAGCAAGCTATATTTTTTATTATCAGTAATTCATTCATGAAAATGCTCAACGACACATACACAAGCATAAGATATTAGAATAACGTTACAACAATGCAACATATATAAACAATGAAAGATCGACATGCACACTAAACACTAGCTACATTAACAATTAGCACCTTGAAATTACAAACACCAAAGACAGAGAAATCACTTCCTCCTATTACAAAGAAACCTAGATAGAGCCTCGAGCTTTTGTTAAAATCTTCTTTCCGTTGTAATTCCTTTTAGATCTACATGTGTTCACCAAACTCACCTTTTTTTTTATAAGAGTTCGGTTGCAATAAGGACTCTAACAAGCTTCCCAGAGAAGGGGAAGATGATAGACGGTGATACACGTGATCAGTGAGACTAATAGAAAGAGAAGAGTGTTGGAATACAAGTGCGAAACGAAATTTTACATTGTATAAAAATAAAATAAAAATTAAACAATATATAAATGAGAATAAAATCAATAAATTCGAACTTTAAGCTTTTGTATTAGATTGTGGTGTTAGATTTATGTCTGTGGTTTGCTTGAGATCTATTGGTGTTGATTTCTCTTATCTCCATTAGTTTCCAACAAAGAGAAAGAGATGAAGATGGTAGTTGGAAAAGGAGAGGAGAGATTGAGAAAGAGGTGGTGGCCAGTGGAGGAGGTGAGGGGGTGGTGGTGAGAAAAAAGAATTTTGGCACTAGGACGTGTTGGGTCATTGAATCTCAATATTGAGGTCGAACAATCTCCATTCTTGGGCCACTCACGACAATTACTTCCTGTACTCCCATATTGCTTCTTGCATTTAAAGCTTCCGGAATACATTCCGAAAGCAATATGGAAAGTGCAGGAAGCAATTCTGGAGGTGCAGAAAAAAACACGTCACTGACTTGACTTGACGATGAAGAGGTCCATTCCCCAATCAAAATCATTTCTTCATATTAGCCGAGTTTCTTGTAATAAGTGAATTTCTTTCTCAAAATTTATTTATAACTTGAAGTTTTAATATGCTTAGAACTTTATCGAGGTGGTCTTCTAAGTCTAACAGACAAAAGTCATGGTGGACATATGAGTAAAATGAACTACAAAATGGTTTTCAACTCAAAGTTAACATATTCAAGATGGAAATGTAATCCAGTGAGAGGCTCATAATTACCATCATAGGGGAGAGGGAGAGCGCAAGCTTATCACATGACTGTAAAAGCTTTTCCACAATTAAAAGTTAGGACCACCAAGTTACAATGTAACAAAATCACTATTATATTGTGGCAATTAATGTTAAGATCAGAACAGAACTTTAATTTTAGTCGATTTTATTACTTCCACCAAGGTTTTTAATTGGGTGTGTGTATGAGGGATTACTTAAGTACAGTATTCTTTCTTTAAAAAAAAAAAAGGTGTAGTTTTCTTGTTAAATGAATGCTGTCTTTTTGTTCTTTTTATCCACCAATTAACAAGTACACGTTCTCCTCCTCTTTGCCTATCTTAAATTATCATTTACATTTTCATGCATGTATTTATTTGTTATGTGACCCAATGTGCAAGTGCCTGTTAAAGTCCAAAATAAGGTCGACCAGCCTTTGATTCGGCAAGCTAGGCTTTCTATTTTGTAGAATCTCTTTTTCATAATCTAGTTTTCCATTCCACCTGAATATCCTAAAGTTGGCCAATGAGTTACTTGGCTTGTTTCATGAGTTCCAGTTTTCATTGTTTTCATACGTACAAAATAGATAACGAATCCTTTATTTAACTAAAATATCATTAATTAATTAAATGGAGCATAGACAAACTTTACCTTTTGTACATAAGAATGCGTAGACTTTTATGATTTTATCTATCAAATCTATCAATGTCTTATAATTCGGCTTCATTTCAAACTATTTCTCCCCCATTTTACAAGAAGTTTAAAACCAATTAGGCTCACATTTTGATTCATGATAATACAAGGGAATCAATTTCAAACAATTAACACTTCAAAAAGAAATTGATATGCTCTTAGGAGGATAAATACTGAGAAGTATTGGCCTAAGGTTTGAAGCTAGATAAATTAATTAGTTAGGAAATGTACCTCCCCTAGAGTTATTGAATTTTAAAATACATTCATATAAGTTGTTTATAATGAGGCTGCTCATTAAGGTAGACATATTTTTTCTAAGAAGATAAAAAAAATGGTTTTCCTAAAGGCTAGTTGTCAACATGAATGACGAAAAGTGCAGAGCCTGAGATGGATCCTATGTCGAAGATGTCGCCATTTGCCTATCAAAACAAACAGAGGGCAAGGTGCGATAAAACACTAAACAAACCACACTTGCCAAATTTTTTTAGGAAAAATTTAGGTGTTTTAATTGTGACACACTTAAATCATGTTATTAGGATTCAGCGCTATAACAAAGAAGAAATAAGGGAATATATTAAGGGATATATTAGACAAACGCACCTGTTGTATTTGTTTTAGCATTTTGATATAGGTCTTCTTGTATTAGAGAGATTTTTTATTTTCTCTAGCTGCGGGATATGTCCCGTCTATTGTTGTATCATTTTGGGTTTAATATAATTTATATTTTTCAAAAAAAAAAAGAGAGAATATATTAAAGGCAAAAATAGAGAGATCGTGAGAGGATATGATGATGATAAATTGGCATTTTTAAAACCAATGGAAATCTTGATTTTGAAGGTTGAAGCTACTGCAGTGTGCCATAGTGACAATGCGTTGTAGTTGGGTCCTACTATCCTAAAGCCGAGTAAAAGGGTAATCTTGTTGAGATTCTTTAGTTTTACAAGGCAAAAGAAATAGCATTGGTGAGATTCCTTTGCTCAAAAGTTGGGTCCCAAAGTCTTGGTTTTCCTTCCTTTTCTATTTTGTACAATTTTTTTGCAGTCTATAATCATTTCATTGCACGGGTAATTAAACTAATACAAGCATTGTACTATTCAAATTAAATTATTCTATTCTAAGATGTGTTATCTTTTTTGCAGAGTAAAACATAGTATTTAACTGTTAGAGTGCGTCAGAGAGGGAACATTGTGCATAAGCCTAAGTTGACCTATATGGATGGATAAATAACACATTGGGATAGTAGTAATGATGGCTCAAGGAGTTATTGGAACCTACGTGTGTGACTGTATTATTGAAATGAATAATGTTTGGAACACATCTTCATTCTAATAATAGACACCACCAAGAAAGAGAATGAATTAAGAAAAATGTAAATATGATACTTGATAAAATGTGATACCAATATTTTAAAAAATATTCAGATATGATGGAAAAAATGTTGAAAATATATACTTTGGAAATGATATTATGATAATAAGATATGTATTAAATTATATATAGTTGAATGACATTGATGGTGAGAAAAAGCAAGATATGAAGATATAAGGTTCACTCAATAGTTGAAGAATGGTGAAGGAAGAAAAAAAGAGACATAAGTAGTAAGTTCAGATTCTCCTACTAATATTTCTAACAAACTTAATAATTCTACGAATGAGACAAAAATCAGGCACCATGGCTCCTGACATCCCATCCTCCCTTCTCCTCTGTTTGTATGAGAAGTAAAAAGTAAGAAATGGTTGTTTTTCACTAAACATTTTGTTTATTGCTAATGGAGGTGACAAGATTGGTTTGGTCCAATTTGGCTCGGCTTGGTAAATCAAGTGGAATAAACTTGTAAAAAATTGACATGAAAATTATTGGGTAAGACAGAATATTATTAATTTATCACTTTCCTTTTAAAAATTAAATAAATTAAACAAAAAAAATATGATCCAATTTGGCCTAGTTCCACGAGTCAAGTGGCCACATACACACATGTAATGAAAATTGTAAGTATTCTTTACGAAATACAATTCTGCTTAAGTTAGATAAGATTACTATAGATAATAAAACTCTCCCACAAAATATTTAATACCACTAATTAAGTTGAAACTATTTCTTGCTAATTAATCCACAAATTACATGTATTTTAAGTAAATAGTAAATAAATTTTTTATCTCTATAAAATTTTAATTTCCTGTAATTTAGTCTCTATACACATTTTTGCACTGTTTTAGTCTATTATTTATTTTTAGTCATCAATATTAGTTTGTGACAGAGATTAAAATTGGTAACAAAAGGGAAAAAATTGATCCACAATCACTAATATTAATGGCTAATAAATAAAGAAAAAACTAAAAATGATATTTTTTTTTACTAAAATGATAATTTTTTTACAAAGACTAAAATAAAAAAGTAAAAGTGATAAAAATGAAGAGAAGTGGCTTTGGTTACAAATAAAGAAGACATTTTAGCTGACTAATATTACCATGCACATGTTGGGTAAAGTTTCTCAAGTGTGTGTGTGTATATATATATATATATATATAAGTTTCTCAAGTTGAAGTGCTTCTATTTGCATTTGAACGCATAGCATAATTTGAGTCTTGCAAAGTTATTAGTCAGCAAAAAAAAGACAAGATGCAAGTAATTTTATCGTGACGTCATTTGGGCCGGATCTTGTTGAAAACAATGAGTACAGAAATAGTTTCGAAAATACGGGTGTCATGAGAAGTTGATTTGGGCGATTTGAGTTGGTTTATTATGAGCTGTTTAAAAAGTGACTTAATTTTATTTGACTCACTTGTTTTATGATCCAAAAAATATATAATTCAGCTCAACTGCTTAGGCCATCATAGGTTGGTTGATAGTCTATGTGAGTTGACTCACTTAATTTTAGAAAATAAAAAATATAAAAGAAAAATAGAAAAAATTAAATACAAAAAAATATATAACATACTAATTTATTGTATTAATAACAAACTCAGAATAAGAAAATAAAATAAAAATATCAACGAAAATAATGATAAAAAATTAAAATAAATAGTTTCACATAGGTTGGCCCGACTTATCCTATATTAGTACATATCAACACATATAAATTGAGTTTATTAGGAATAACAATGAATAGAGTCTAAATAAGGTCATATAATATTGATTTTCTGATCTGTGTTTAAAAGTAATATTTATATATGATTTATATCTGCAATAATTTTAATCTCGATCGTATTCATGTTTAAAATTCTATTCAATAGTCTATATGTTATTATTTTTTATTTCATTTCAAAACCTTGAATTTTAAATGAGAACAAATATTTATGTATTATCAATAGAATTTTTTTTAGTGTGCATTTGATACACAATAGAGTAAAGCATAATGAGAATAACTGAGAATATAAAATTATTTTAAAGTTTTAGTTCATGATTTCTTTCTTTTTAAATTATAATCAATTGATAATACATATATGCTATGCTGAGTTTGTAAGAAATGATATGATTTTTATTAGACATTTTTTAAAAAAATTGGCTATGTTGATGTAATTGATTTGATTAATTAACTTGTATATCTTCTACTTGTTGGATGTGGTGTGAGTGATTTGCCATTCTCCTTACACTTGGATGCAACACAACATCTCTAGAATATATATTTATATTTTCTCTCCAAAATTGGTGGAAGTGTTGAGTCTGCCGCCCGATTGGTACGCCAATGGCAACTGAATTTTCATTGTACCACACTATCTATCCTACCATTAGAGTTGGTCACGGCACGCAGATGTCACGTGAGAGATGGGGATGGGGTGTGATATGAGGTCACGCATATATAACACAACGTTAACGGGGTCCTTGGCTGACATGATTTATATATATATTCATGCAAGCAAATTACAGTGCCATGAACGAAATAATGACTACTATGCTGTTGTTTTCTTCTTCTTATGTGGTTGGATGGATCTGAGATGAGGATGTTTTTTTTGTTCCTGTCCAAAATTCCGCGTGTGGGGGCTCAAACTTTCAACCAAACGTTTGATTAGATTGGGTCAGCTCCAAGCAAAAAAGACACACACACACACGACACACCCCATAATCTCTCTCACACACACACACTATAGAGGAGCTTTATAAACAAGACTTGCCTTCAACCTTACCTGCTCGAGGTGAGGGGTCAATGAAACAACACAACAAAGCAAGAAAGCTCGTGGCAAAGAAAAAGCTAGCAAAAAAAAAAAAAGCCTTAAAGAAAGCTGATTACATAAAAGCAATACCTTTCTCTCTCTCTCTCTCTCTCTCTCTCTCTCTCTCTCTATTATTTCTATTATCTCTATTTCTTCCTTCAGTTGTGCCACTATCACTCCTCCTCATCTTCTTTCCATACGAGTAAAGCTGAAAACCCCACTATTGCAACCTCACAACTTGCACTAGTTTTGAGAATTTGATCGTGTGCTAACATATAGTCCTCAAAGCACAAAAATTTTCCACCCATGTTAGACAACAACAACAGTGCTTCTAATTCTGGTGCACCATCTTCTTCTGATGCCGCCTTTGCATTATCTGAAAATGGGGTGGCTAACAACAAAAGGAAAAGAAGACCAGCAGGCACACCCGGTAAAAGTTTTTTCCTTTTTTATATAGGGGTTCAAGTTTTTTCAACTTCCAAGCTTCTTTTTTTTTCTTTTTTTTACAAAATTCGTGGGGTTTTGGTTTTCTCTCCAAAGTTAATTTCTTTTTTGTTGTTCTTGCAGATCCAGATGCCGAGGTTGTGTCTCTCTCACCAACCACCTTGCTGGAATCTGACAGATATGTTTGTGAGATCTGCAACCAAGGGTTCCAGAGGGACCAGAATCTTCAAATGCACAGGAGGAGGCACAAGGTGCCATGGAAGCTGCTAAAGAGGGAAACAGCACAAGGGCAGAATAAGAAGAGGGTGTTTGTGTGCCCTGAGCCAAGCTGCTTGCACCATGACCCTTGCCATGCCCTTGGGGACCTTGTGGGAATCAAGAAGCACTTCAGAAGGAAGCACAGCAATCACAAGCAGTGGGTGTGTGACAAGTGCTCCAAAGGGTATGCTGTTCAATCTGATTACAAGGCTCACATCAAAACCTGTGGCACCAGGGGCCATTCCTGTGACTGTGGCCGTGTCTTTTCCAGGTTTATTAATTAGTTTTGTTTTCCCACTTAATAATTCCCACTTCTCAGTTGTCAGTTCTCACATAAACATACACCTGTGTGTGGTGTTTGTCCATTATTCCAAGTTTCCATCTTTCTCTCTCTTTCTTGGTTTCTGTTTTTGTTTTTTTGGGCTCCTCAGATTCATCCCCTGCTAAGCAATTGTTTTTTCTCTCAATAACAGAAACCAAGTTACTACTATAACTATTGTTATTATTTTGCTTTTTAAATTTTATATATATATATATAATTATACTATATGATTATGGTCAAACCCTAAAATTCTAGGTACAAGGATGGTGCAGAGAAACAAAAATTCTGAATCTCAGATACCTTTCATGTGAAAGATTTCCCATCTTCTAGAGGTTATTAATATTTTATTTATTCTAGTTTGCAACTTCAAAAACATGTAAGTTGAAAAACATTATGTTATGCATATGAATATTACATACATACACCCAATCCATCTCATTCCGGCTTTGTACTTGGTGTTCCTATGACAGCTTTTGAGTTTAAGGGCAGTCTATCTCCAATTATCCACACGTCTATTGATTACTAAAGACCCAAATAAACCCATATATAGGAGGGAAAAGTTTAATCTTTTCATTCTTTTTTTGAACTTATGAATACCCCATTAATTAGAATATTAGATCACTCTGAGTTATTTTATTTTGTTGCACTATTCAAGTTAAACATGACCACAGAATCCATGGACCAGAACCAGATCTTTGATTAATTATTTTTTATGTTGCTTCATGCTAGTTTTTAAAACACTACATTAACAAGGTTTTCATACATGTATATCTTTGTTTGACAAAGATTTTTTTTTTCTCTAGCCAATTATATATTCAGAGACAACAAGATGAAGCCATAACACATATATATCATAATCTAATCTATTTTAATTACCTAAACTTTTGTCCTTTACAGGGTGGAGAGTTTCATAGAACACCAAGATGCATGCACTGTCCGGCAGCATCGCCCAGAGTTGCAAGCACTTCAAGCAGCATGCTCTTCTAGAACAGCTTCAAGCGCAAGTCCCTCTAGTGAGGCAAATTTTAGCATAGCCCCACCATTGCAAGGACTTCCAGTACTGCCAAAACCAGCTGAACAACCAGCAACAGCAGTCTTATTAATGTCAGAGATACACAATAACAAGTCCACCACCTCGCATAACTTAGAACTTCAGCTCTTGCCCTCCTCAATAAATTCTCAAGAAAAACATAATCCAAAGGAAAACTATGGCTTGAAACTTTCAATAGGCTCATGTAGAAACGACACAGGGAATAATGAACCAGCAGAGAGAGCATGTTCAGAAGCACATAGGAGCCCACCAGAAAGGAATAATAATAATGTGAGTGACTATTCCACATTGGAAGTGGCAAGGTTGAAGGAGTTTGCAGGAGAGGAGCTTAAGTTGGCCATGGCAGAAAAGGCTTATGCAGAAGAGGCTAGAAGAGAGGCCAAACGCCAAATTGAGATAGCTGAACATGAGTTTGAGAATGCCAAAAGGATAAGGAAACAAGCACAAGCTGAACTTGCAAAGGCTGAAGAGCTGAGAAAGCAGGCCATCAAGAAGATAAGTTCCACTGTTAAGGAAATAACATGCCACACTTGCAAGCAACAGTTTCAGTCTTCAATTGTTGGGGTTCCATCATCAGAAGAAACCTCCATTGTGATGAGTTACATGTCCTCAGCCACCACAGAAGGAGAAGCAGAATGAGTGACATATACTGTGACCAGAACACATTGTGCTAAGAAAAGAAAGAAAAGACAAGCTTTATTCTGCCTAAGGGAAAGATATGATATGATGATATTACAGGAGGAGTTTACATGAAGTTATATTGTTCTTAATTTTTTCTTATTCATTTTTTTTCTTTAATGTTTCCTTCTCTCTTGACTAGGTGAAATTTGTTTTATTTTAAAGAAAGTTCATATTCTTTATATTTTTATCGAGATGCAGTGTTTAGGAGTTTGAGAGTCTGACTATTGAAGCTTTGTTTAAAGGTGAGTTGTAACTTGTTTTTTATGATCATTATTTGACATATTCATCATCCGTTCATTTGTTATATGACAATTAAAATTGAAGACCATGCAAGGTTAGCTTTACCCGGCCCTTATGTCTAACCTAATACATGAAAGGCAACTTTTACAATTTTATTGTAATTAGAGGGTACCCTATATTTCTCTTCAATAATAACAACATATTAATTCAAAATACTGGCTGGATTCCACTTATTTGTGGCTTAAATTGTACTAACTAGAAAACAATAGTTATTTTAACAGCAATTAATGTAGATTCAAATTCCGGGTTTGAGTAAGGAAAAATTGAAACAAGAGAGGAAGGATATATCTCTTCCAGGGTTTGATTAATGATTATATTTGGAAGTACCCGGTATATCTGGATTTTTGGGATTACACATTAGAGGCAATGAATGAATGTGGTGAGGAAAAAACAGAAGAAATATTTATTAATTATTACTATTATTATTTATTCAGAAAAAATGGTGTCATTAAATGTTATTAATGTTATAGGAGTGAAGTATGATGTTGTTGATATATGTCAGGTTGCCTTGTACACATGGACCCTTTAGGTAATATTAAATGAATGATACATGTGACATTCATCCGGGCGAATGATAGCAATGGGTTGGGACCATTTTATTTTAACTTATGTATTTTCTGTATAGGAACCAGAATCAAAGGGGGGGCTAAATAAATCTTTCTTTTGATGTGGGAAAACAAAAAGGAGAAAAGGGTGAAAAGATGGAAGGGTCGTTTTCATTGCATAAACGATCCTTTTAAATGGATAGTATATGTATAAGAAAAAAAAACGCCATGTTTTTCAGTGCCACAGTTGAAATGGTAATGGGCAGGCATTCGTCACTCTCAACATATAGAAACGCACACAAGGCTCTAAATATGCACATGCTTTTAAGAGGTCGCAGTGTCAGCCCATAGGGCTGCTACAGTTGCTTTATCATTAATTAAGGTGCAAAATAGCATAGAATCCATGTCGTTGTTTCAAATTTTAAACAATTTTATCTTTTTTGTTTTACCATCATCGATGTAGTAAAATACTTACTGACTCTGGTTAATCTTTGTCAACTGACAAAATTATTTGTAGTAGAATTTTTTTCTTGCAATTACTTTTTTAATATTCCTTTTATATAGACAACAAGTATCACTAATAGATCGCAAGTATTCATTTTCTCTTACGATTTTTTTAATATTTAATATAATTATATGTTTAAGATCTATATTTGAAACTTTTCATTTCCATTGAGTTGAAATAATCTTATATTAATTCATCTGTGCATTTAGTGTAATTCTTTTATATAAATACAATTATAATATATTATTATCTATAAAAATCGAAAAATAATAAGATTTATAATAATTTGTATCCTTATTTAACTAATTGAATTAAATTCTTTGATATATAACTAAAAATAAAAAATGAACATTTTTTTATTGTAAGATTAACTTGAAAGTAAAAGAAGAGAGAGAGAGAGAAATTATGGTTGGATTTCTCACTTAACAAAAAAAAAAATCAATGATTAATATTTACTCAATAAAAAATATTGTATAATTCTTTCAGATAAGTACAATTTCTCAATTCAAAATTGGACTTTCTCTTCCTGAATTGCGAAGGAACTTTCGTGTTGTTGAAATTTCAAAGAAAGAAAAAGTAGGTTGAGCTTTTCCTTAGAGTCAATTATATTATTGACCTTTATTTTTTGACTTTATTATTAAGTTTTGAATTATTCCAAACTCATACCACTTTTTGTACCATGATAGACACGAAGGTTGCTTAACTTTTATGACCAATGCATATTTAACTATAAAATGATATTGTATTATAGTTGTAAACAATATCTATATATGTTTTTTAGATAATAGAGGAAAAAAATAACTATAAATGAACATACATTTAAATCAGCAGAAATAAACCAGTATGGCAGTTTCAGTATAAAGTAAAATTTACCTAATTTGTGACTGGAAAACATCAAATAAGTTTTCTGTCATTGTATTCCACTTTGCTCCGTTTTAGTTTTTTTTGTTGTTAATTTATTTATTCTAATATATTGTTATAATATCATTTGTTAAATATATGAAAATATAAAATGTACAAATTAAATTAAAAATGATTCATTCTTTTAAGTTTTAATTAATTTTTACACAAATGTTTCGTAATAATTACTCTAGTCTTATTCAAGGTGATTTGGAATCACTTAATAGTGCAAAAAATTGTAGTCTAACAGTGTATCAAAATCAAATCATCTTTATATATAAACTTTTTATTCAGATTTTTTTTATTATAATTATATTACTGTATTTTGAAATAATAATAAAATAACAGTATAATTGTAAAATAATATAAGCTACTCCGTTATAATATTAACTGTCATTGTTAACTATAACCCTTAAGCTAATTTTTTAGCAAAATATTAATTAATATTATATTTAATAAACTCTAAGTAATTAACATCATATGAATAGAAAAATACATATACCAATGTGTTGTATAGGTACAAGTCTTGGTATATATAATAATAAATAGTCAGAATTTAAAAGTAATTGAATAAAAAGATACTAAAATAAAATCAACTTATTTAAAAACCATTTGCTTACAACATTTTCTTTATAGAGCTTTAAGAATCAATGATTTAAGTTTATCTATGGTACATTCAGAAAAAATGGGTGTGGATGGAGTATGGTAATTGTCCTTTGACAATTGAAACCAAAGCAAAAACCCTGTTAATGATATCTAGTGCCTTCTGGGACCACCTTTTAATGCATCCCTACCCTTTTTGGCTCTCAATGGTAGATTGCTACGGTCCAAGAGTCTGCCTCTATATATATTCTAGATAGCTACGGTACGGTACAAGAATCCTTTATCTTTCCACCAGTTTTAAAGAGCAATGCGTATTTGAAGGGCTATCATTCTAATATATGGCACCTTCAATAACTCAGGGAACTCTGAAAGCAACATAAGTTTTTCGATCGTACCCTGATTTACATTTTTTATTTTTGGCTCTACTTAAGGTGATCAAGTACCAAATTAAGTGTGTTCGGAATTTCGTTCTAGCATCTCCAAGTACTTCATTTCAATCCATCAAGACAGAAAACTTTTTCCGTTTGGATACATTAGAACGTAATTGATGTTTATTTCAATACCAAAATATACTCATTTCTCAATTTTGTGCTTTAGAAAAAGTGTTTTTTCTTTTCTCATCCTCTAAACTACAATCCAAATACACGTTAAGTAAATTCAATTAAAAAAAAATTAGTAGTGTAATCTTCCCCTATCAAATCGATCCATTTTTAAAATAAAATGATACCTTTAGTTATCATTTTATATTCAAGTCATAGATCAAACTCAAAATCTTATTAAGAAATCTAAATAACAAATTACTTATGTCAACAATTTTGATGTTAGTTATTAATTTTTTTGTTAATAGAAAATTTAAACTCATAATCTCTCTTTCTTGTCTTTCTCCCTTCTTCCATCACAAAGTAACACCATTGCTGCAACGAGACCAACATCGAGCCTACGGAAATTGCAAAGAGCATCTTCTTTGCTCGTAAATTTTCTAGGCTAAACATTTTTTTTCCTTTTGTTTGTTATTCTCTTCTATTTTGTAACAGATATTTTTGAATTATATTCTCCAGATTTGTGAATTTGACTTGCTATTAAACCTATTATATTTTAGCAATAAATATTATAGTTTTTTTTTTTCTTTTATGTTTTTCTTTAAAGAATTAATAACGATAACCTATTTTTGCTTCATGATAACCTGGACATATACTAAAACTCAAACTTCATTAATTTAGGAAAGGATTTATAAAATAAAAAAATTACAATAAAATATAAAGAAAGACGAATTTATGAGTAGAGAGAGTGAGAGAACGAGACAGAAAATGGAATCAACATAACATGCCACGTGGTTCATATGCGGACATCATTAGACTGTATTCGAAAAAATAAATAGATGAGTAAAGAGGATTTATCTCAATTTCATTGAGTAGAATGTGCATTAATTATTATAAATCCTTTTACATGGTTTTTAATTTTTATGAATAAAAAAGAAATAGATAAAAAAATTAACTTAGTTGAAAAACTAACTAATTAAAAGTTGAAAATTATTAACTGAAAATTGAGAGTGATTATACTATCTTTTAAATTATAGGTATTAAATAAAATTATTTATTAAAATAGTTGATAAATGTAAAATGTTATAAATAGATATGCTTGTATAATTATTTTTTGTACAAATTTTTAATTAGAATTTATGGATAAAATATATATATGTTTGGATAAGTATAGTTTATCCTTTTGATCAATTTGAAACTATTATATTTATTTAAAGATCTATTATTTTAATTATATTTTTTTAGTTTTATTTATTATATTTTTTTATATTTTACATTTTACTATTAATCTTATACTTATACTATATGTAAAATATTTTTAATTAAATTTAAAATAAAAAAGTAACATACGTTTAAGTAGACATCATATTTGTTATGTTTATTAATTAGTATAACAATAAGTACATTTAAATATCAATGAGTATTTGTGTTGTCATACTAAATGATTATCAATATCTTGAAGTACAAAACTAAAATAATAAATTAGATATCGTAATGGCTAAAATAAAAGGTGTAATGCAGAAAAAAATTCTGAAAATAATAACGAAAATAAAATAAATAAACCTATAATATATTATTTAAGAATAAGTTAAGGATAAAAAAATGAATAAAGAAGCTGAAAAATAGAAGCTAAAATGCTATTTAAACTAACAAATTAAAAAAACTTTGCAAGCTATTATAAAAACTTATTTGTCAAACATTTTTAATATTTATAGTCAAACAAATAAACTAAAATAATAATTAAAGTAGCATTCAAAAATGAGTTAGAAGCTGCAAACATAAACTTTTAACATATACTTATTTTAATCAAATCAACTCATCATAAACTAGTTAAACTCATTTATAAATGACTGAAATGACTTTATTAAACATAGCCTAAAATTTGAATTTATGTGTTCATATATTAAATTACACATTGAACTTTACTTTTTTTTTTTTGGAAGGTTATACCGAATTCAAACTCAATTCTTTATGAAATTATCTTACGACAATTATCATACAGTTTAAGAATGTCGATACATCAAGTTTACTGACGTTACTACTACCTCTTAATAGCTTTACTATGTATACTTTTATTAACTAAAAAACAAAATATATTCACCCACACACTTGTGTGGATTACTGGACGATTACAACATTGCATGAATAAATCAAAGGGAAAAAAATGTCTAGGTGCTTCGTGTTATCATCATAAAAACATAAATGGCCCGCTTGAAAGAGAGTGATTACAGCAATGTCTAGTCATCTACTAGCTAGCTGCAACGACCACGAATCCATACACTAGTAATATGTCGGATAGCTATATGTTGGTTTCTGATATGAGGAACATATGTCTATGTAAGAAAGCAACTTAACAATTCAAGCAAACAAATTAAAGAAAGCAAGAAATACAGTAATTATCTATTCTGGTTAATTTAAAATGGAAACCAATTAAGGTCCTGTTAAGCATTAGATACATACATGACACTAAATATTAACATTGATTGTATTTATAATAGTTTGAGATGTAAATTATTTTGGCTCAGAGTCAAAGAACTTTAAAAGGAAATGATATTCTATTCTCAAATAAAACACTATCAGTTTATTATGAATTCAAGTAATTAAGTTCTTCTATACCTAAACATGTATATTATATCAATCTTATACCTTAGTATTTCATATATATCAAGACTCCAAGATAATGTTTCTACTTTTGGAGGCGGAAAACTTTCCAATATAACTCCTAAAGTATGGAAGAATATGTGTTGACAACAACTATCCAGCATCTGAGTCAATTCTTGCGAAACTAAATAAGCAGAATAAGCTATTATGGTGATTAAGATTTAATCAAGTATTTGCTTTTTGCATCATGAAGGGGGGTAATACTCCAACACTTTGATCAGTCAATAATAGTAGAGTAAAACATTATGCATAAGGTAAACGCTTGTTAGACTTGAGCCTTTAAGAAGAATTTGATTCCAATTCCCAAATTATTCATAAAATAATTTATTTTATTGTTTGCAAAATTTATCCATAAACAAGAAGTGAAACCATGGTGTGAGACATAAAGGTAAAACACTTGACTCGAGATATATAAATGAATGCTTGGCCTGGAACCCAAGTAAAATCTTATCAAGAGGTCAGTGTGTAACTTATAAAAACAAAAAGATTTGAGTCTTCTAAAATAAAGGATAGAGTTTAAATTAAGAATAAAATACTTATAATCTTTGATGAAAAAATCAATAATTAAAAATTGTTATAGAATCAAATATATAAAAGAATAAGTTTAAAGTTAATTATGATATTAATAATTGATTTATAATTAATAACTATTATTAAATTTTACATTCTAAAGTGTATACGTAATATCATTATTTTAAAAGAGTTAAATCCAAAAACATAAAAGGTCAAATATGGGTCAGCCAATTGTATCGCACTGGCACCAACAACGGTATGTAGCTGTAATATCCAGACGGTTTATGAATGAGACCGAATTATACTTCTTTTAATCTGTTTTCAGAATAAGCATTTTTCTCATATCTATCTATTTTCATGAATTGAATGGTAGAACAGTATATGTACGAGCACTTTCAGCGAAGAATATGATTTATGTCTATTTGGATGCATTATAGCATGAGTTGTTGCAATATAAGTGGGGTCTGTCTCAATACAAATCTGACTCTTGCAGTCATCATTCAAGTGGACTTTTACTAAATGAAAATTCCATGTTCTATGGATATGGGGATAACCCAACTGTAACTGTATATTAAAATCTCCAATGATATCTTTAAAATAAAAGTGTAATTTAAAGAAGTGATATATAATAATTTCTATTTTTTTCAATTAGACTTACTTGATTATATATATATATATATATATATATATATATATATATATATATATATATATCGGTTAAGGTGGAAAAAGATGGTATTTTTAAGGTGGAAAAAACCTTTGAACTCCAAAAATATTTATAAAATTTATATTTACCTCATCTTTAGAAAAATCAATGAGAGCTTAAACTTATGATCTACCAGTCAGATAATATTAATCTTATAAACAAAATTTTATAGCTTTAGTACATATAAGAATTTGCCAATATTATTCGGATGCTGTCGGTCATCAATATACATTCATGTACTATATATCATAAAAAAAATCATTTTGTATCTTATTAAACCTTTTTTTATGGAAATATTACTAACATTAATAATTAAATAAAATATAAAAATAATTATAAACATTTATCACTTTTTATTTATAATTACTTTCAATTTCTCCTAATTAATTAACTTTTCATTTTGTAATTATATTTAAAATTTATAATTATAAAGAAATTTTTTGTTATCATTTTCTTTATTTAAAGATAAAAAATTCTGATCCACAAACACGTGACAGTCATCAAAACACTAGCAACAATTATAGTATTTGTTCTCCATGTCCCAACCTCTCTCTATATAAAGAAATCTATAACTGTGTCGAAATTCTTCAAATCTTTTTCTCTAGCTACTCAATGATTGTATGCACATGCTATTATATAGTTAAGAATTAATATGTATTCAGCTTTCAATTCAAGTTTATGCCTTGGATCATAACAATTTATTACTTGGTGCATATAAACTTTATTTTTAGAGAGTATCATTTCCTTATGGTAGAGGCTCAACTATGCATAATAAATAGTCGGAGAGTAAGAGCAGGAGGGACACTTGTAAATTAAACCCTCCAAGTTATAACAGTAAAAAAAAAAAACTCAATTATCAATTTCATTTTAAATTACTTCATAACTATGAACAAATCTTTCGTATTAGGAAAATTGAGTTTAATTTTTTAAAATAAGATTTAATATTCAGACATTATGAATGAAAAAAAAAATGTAGTTAGATGAGAATATCCCCACTAAAGACGTTTAGTTAGATTTTCAGCGAAGATTAAAGGTTGATGCTTAGTTTCAATCATTTTCAAGGGGCTCAATATAATTAATTTTTTAATAAAAAAAACTAGGCTAATGTTCATCAAAGGATGTTCGATTTAGTGTTATGAAATGAATTGAGTATTTTTTATGTTGTAACCATGCTAGTAATCCTTTTTCTCAATGAAAATCGGAGTGGTTGTCCAAGTAATATTTTAGTCCTTTTGAAAGATTGTAACTCACTGGTACAATTGCATATAGACTTGGGTATACGAGTTGTGTGATTTATGGAGGATAATTTTAACTTGTGATTCTCCCGAAGATATGTGGCCCGGCCCATTAATTGTGAGTTTTTTTCAACTCAATATGTATAACCTACGAATTTAGCATGCTAAAATTGGTCTGTGGAGTTCTTTTTTCTTTTTTAATATAAATCGCATTTGTTATTCTTTTTGCTAACTATTATGTGTATATTTGACATTTGTTCTTAAGAGTTAAGATATTTAGTTCACAAAACATTTTGTACCAAAGTAGGTATTTGGTATTTGGTTGGAACTTTTGTTTGTTAAACATTTTGCACTTTATTAGTGTATTTGTTATATTATTAACAAGTAATAACTCAAAAGAAAAATAAAAAAAAGAAGTGCATAAGTGAACCTGATTCACCCGTATACTTAGCTCTGAAAATTTCCTGAATTTGCTTGAATTATTAGTATTTTTCATGTGTTCTCTGTTAAAGAAATGCATAAGTGATCCATTAGTGGCCATATAGTTCCAGTGTCTACGCTTTTCTATGAATCCCAGCTAGTCCTTTAAGTCCCTATACCCAAGGGTTTTGTCCTATAAATTTTGATGCATTTGCACTCTCAATTTCCTTGGATGCCATTTGGTATATATAGATATTTTTTTTTTTTACTTCTACGTTTAGGATAAAATTCTTTTGTAAATGGGGTAATGACACGGGTCTAAGAAGTTAAAAGAAGAAGAAAAAGACGTATGATCCTTTCAATTTAGACATTGACACATTTTTTTAGGAAATTAATTACATTTGACACATTGTTGCTGTGATATTTTGCAAATGTATTTTTAGTTATGAAGTGGCATAATTGAGTTCTTTTGTGATTTTAATTTGAGCTTTTGTTTGATTATTGATAATGAGGAATGGAGTGCACCAAGAATTTTCCTAGCATCTTTCCTCTTTTTTCCTTACTCTTATGACTTCTCTTATCTGCCTTCCTGTTTCTTCGTCATTTTCTACTAATGTTACATTTTATTGTTAACTTAAAACTAACTCTAATAAAAGTATAATGGAAAAAATTACCAAAAAATATACGAAGAAAAAATAATAAAAGTATATTATACCATACTAAGGGAAAGAGGTATTCCCTACATCTTCTACATATTTTAAATAAAATAAAAGAAAAGGAAAAAAAGATTTAGAAGTTAAAAAATAAGACTAATAAAAAGTAATTAAAAAACATAAAAGTAGTGAGTAACTATTAAAAGAGAGTAATAAAAGTTTAAAAATAAAACAGAATATAATTATCTAAATTTTGTGAACACCAACAAATAATATTTCATTTATTAATAGTATAGATATCACAAAACATGTTTAAAACACGTTACATATTGTATGGCTGGTAGAAATGTTGAGAAATATTAGTTTGTGTAGTAATTGACATTACATTTCCTTCTTTTTTTTTTTTTTTACATCTTCCTGTTGTCTATTAGAACAATTAATTTGTTATGAAAATTTTAATGGGTTGATAATGGCTTTCTTCTTACCGGAATACATGCACGGTTGTATTTGCACTTCTTAATCATTTAATGCAGTTGGATATTTTGAACTTAAATTCAAGAACATTGATTAAATTAGAATAATTTTGTGCTAATTGATTTACACTCACGATAGAAATAACAAGTTATTTTGAGTACAAAATAAGTTAATTCAACCTTGTAAAGGGGGTTTTTAGGATGATGCCTCTGTGTGTGTAGCATCAATGTGTGCATTTGTTTGTTTGCCGACTGGATTGTGGGAATAATACTGGATCATATGTTTTGGCCCATTTCCGTTTTCAGCATAGGTATGGAAACTAAATGTGTTCAATTAAATTTGTTGGCTTCACATCTTGAATAAACATGCACAAACATCCCCAGAAATATATATAAAAAAGAACCCCAAAAAAAGATCTTGTAAAATTTGAGTTTATCGTTTATGATAAAAATGAAAAAAAATGTTAAAAAACTTAAATAAGATATTCAAACTGCAATAAAGTAAAACCAATGGTCAGTTTAGTTAAGTTTATTTTTAATTTTTTTTTTAATAAAATAAGTAAATTTTCAGTTTTCTAATGTACTTGCCAAAACTGTTTTTACTTACAATAAGTAATTTTTTAAAAAAACAAATCTTGGGTGGATTTATTTAAACTTAAAAAAATAACTTTAAAATAAACACTTTTTTCTATAAGTATTTTTTTAATAAGTAGAATATTACTTATTTAAAGTAAAAATAGTTTAGACAATCACATAAAAAAATCATAAAACTGCTTATTTTATTCTATTTAAAAAAACAAAAATAAACTTAAACAAACTAACCCAATCTGTCTTTAAAATAACACTTTTATAAAAAAAAAACGGTTTCAATTTTGTTACATTTTAAAAAAAATATTTTTCAAATATTTGATAAAAATATCAATAATAAAAAAGATTAACTAAGAAGGTTTTGTTAACCATTTTTCTTTAATGAGATGGTCACTCTTCACAGTACATACAATCGGTCCACTTTGCAGTTGCATTTAACCTCCACTACTATGACTGAGCCACAACACAGAAAGATGGCGATGCTGGGTTGGTTCAAACGAGGAAAGTTTGGATGTTAAGATTTATTGTTCATCTCACCCAGTCAATGAATTGTTAATAACAATTTCACCACAGCATGGTGAATTTGCAAGTCATAATTCTTTTGCATATCACCCTTGTGTTTGATGAATTGCCTCAATTGATTGGACTAGATCACAGATTAATTAATTTAACTCGTCTCTTGGTTCTGATTTCATATGCAATTACTGCAATGTTAATATTGGTTGGAGTTACATAGTATCGCTGACAATAAATACTAAATAAAAACAAAACAAATGAAGAAAGAAATTGAGAAACTAAGCACAATAAACTCAGTAATAACAGCTGTAGAGACCAGAGAAAATCTTACAAGCCTCATTTCATATCTTCATTCATTCTCCTGTCATAACTATGGACAATAACATGGTTCAAGCACTGTTGCTGCTTCCATCAGTTGATCCAGGCATAAGCTCTCTCAGCATAGCCACTACCTGCAACATGTTTGGCCTTCTTGAAGGCAAGTCATCAACACACTGCAAAGTAATCTCTAAATATCTTATCATCTCCTTCACTTCTTTGGCTTCTGCTTCATCAGTTCCTTGAGTGGCCAAAAGCAAGTCATTGTCAATTACTTCCATTTGCTTCCCTTCGCGGACCTTTATCTTCGCCCACCCCACCAAGTTGGTGTCACCAAAGTCCTCCTTATCAGTCGGGCGTTTCCCGCTAAGCAGTTCCAACATCACAACTCCAAATGAATAGACATCTCCCTTGACAGTGCACCTGAAACTTTGGTAGTACTCTGGAGGAACATATCCAGGTGTTCCTGCTAGCGTGCTCACACTAAGATGTGTGTCAAGGGCACTTATTAATCTTGCCATGCCAAAATCTGAGACCCTGGACTCCATTTCATTGTCAAGTAGCACGTTGCTTGATTTCATGTCTCTGTGTATGATGTGAGGGATGCAATTGTGGTGCAGGAAACAAAGTCCTTTAGCAGCACCTCTTGCAATCTTCTTCCTTTCTTCCCATGTCAAAATTCGTCGATCACGCGTCTTGATTCTCCCATGAAGCATCTCTTCTAGGCTTCCATACTCCATGTACTCATACACAAGGAGCCTCTCTTCCCCTACTTTGCAGTACCCCAACAAAGGGACAAGATTTCTGTGCTTGATCTTCCCTAAGGTTTCCATCTCTGCCATGAATTCTCGATCGCCCTGGCAGCTCAGTCGAATGAGCTTCTTTATGGCGACACTTGAACCGTCTTTGAGTGTGGCCTTGAACACTTCACCAAAACCACCACACCCAATGAGGCTCGCTGCTGAGAATCCATTAGTTGCTTCAATCAACTGTGAGAACTTGAGCTTCCTCAGCTGCCTCTGAAATGTTGCCACATTAATGCTAAGGGGCTCTTTCTCTTTGTCAATTTTCCATGTTGTAGCAGCATGGCATGCTTGTAAGCTATTGAGCATCTTGACTTCCTCGGCTTCCTTCCTCCTTGCGCGCATTGCAATTGCCCACACAATTAAGATACACACTGAAGCAACAGAGATGAGAATTCCCATGACAATGCTGTTTGCCCATGTTGCAGTTGCTGATTTACGGTCTCCTTTGCTAACATCATCACTTGGATTTGTTGTGGTTTGGCTGTTGTCATTCTTGCAATCAGGCAATGGTACACCACAAAGTCCTGGATTGTTCGCATACTGGGAAGCTGGAAGTGTACTCAGTTGTCCCCTAGATGGAATCTGCCCTGTTAACTCATTGTTAGATAGATCAATTTGCACTAAGAATGAGAGGTTTGAGAATGAGTCTGGGATATGACCCTGCAGTCTATTGTGTGATGCATCAAACACACCCAAATTTTTGAGCTGGCCAAGTGATGAAGGGATTTCTCCAGATAGCTGATTGTGAGATAATTCAAGAACCTGTAAAGCCACCATATCTCCAAATTCATCTGGGATTTTTCCGCGAAGCTCGTTATAGGAAAGATCAAGATACTCCAGAGTCTGGTACTTGGTGAACTGGCTGAGGACAGGACCAGAATAGAGTCTTGCGAAGTCACAAGTCCTCAATGTTGGGACCTGCAAGAGTCTTTCAGGTCGGATACCAGAGAATTCTAGCAAACCTCCAACTCCTTTACATGAGTTTCCAACATTTCTTACAAACACCAAAGTGTTTCCTGAAAGGATCCCAAACAAGGATTTTGCTCCTAGCTGCCTGCCAAGTCTTGGAGGGATCTCTCCAGTGAGCTTGTTGCTGTTCAAGTCCAACCACACCAAACTTCTGCAATTTGCTAGCTCTGATGGTATCTCCCCAGTCAAGCTGTTGTTTCCAAGCTGCAGGACTGCTAACCTTGTCAAGAGGCCAAACTTGCGCGGTATTTCCCAACTGAGTTCATTGCTTGTCAGTGATATCCATTCAAGATTGCTGCAATTGAACAACTCAATTGGAATTCCACCTGTGAGGTGATTATTATTCAGTATGAGATCCTTGAGATTCTTGCACTGGCCCAACTTTGGTGGAATGCTTCCTTCCAAGCTATTGAACCATGCTATTAGCTGCTCAAGATTTTCGAGTTCTCCAAGCTCATCAGGAATTGTACCATTGAGATAGTTCAGACTAAAATCAAGTGTCTTCAGCTTTGAGCACTTTGACAGTTCAGCTGGGATTTCTCCTGTAATGAGATTGTCTGGCATTCTCAGCTCCTCAAGTGAGACTGCTCCTGGACATAAATCTCTGGGGATAGATCCATAAATTTTATTTGAGCTGAAATCCACAATCTTCAACTTTTTGCAGGAAGATAGTGAAGATGGAAATTGACCTGTGATAGCATTATTTCCCAGCCTCAGTTCCTGTAATGATCCAAGGTTCTGAAAGATTGCATCTGGTAACTGCCCTGACATATTGTTGTTAGATATGTCAAGAAGTTGCAGCCAACTGCAAGAAGAGAAACTAGGTGGGATTGAGCCTGAGATGTTGTTGAAAGAAAGTTTGAGCTCCAAAAGGGAAGCACATGCATTTCCAAATTCAGAAGGGATCCAGCCATTGAGTTGGTTGTGGGAAAGATCCAAAGTCTGTAGTTTGTTTAGCTGACCAAAAGCTTTGGGGATATCCCCAGAAACCATATTGTTGGCTAAATTCAAAATTTTAAGGCTGGTGCAGTTTGACAAAGAGAGTGGAATTGAGTCTGATAAACGGTTTCCAGATAGATCAAGTTGCAACAAGGAAATGCACTCCATTTTCAGGCCAAAAATTGGCCCTGACAGGTTGTTGTAAGAGAGGTCAAGGACCTGCAGTTTATCAGAATTTTGAAAGAAATTTTCAGGAATAGGGCCTGTCAAGTTGTTGTAAGAAAGATTCACAACAACAAGATTTGGACACTTGGAGAACAGGTTCTCAGGGACAGGACCTGTGACTCCACCAAAGGATAGATCAAGCTGTGTCAAACTATATGGGAGATTAAGCAAAGAGGTAGAATTTACAGAAAATGAATTCAATGACATTTTCAGAACAGATAACATATCTATAGAAGACAAAGGGTCAAGAGATATAGTCCCAGCAAGGTCATTACTCCCACTAATATCAAGCTGAGTAACTCTTCCAAGGGTGCAAGAGACTCCATACCAGCTGCATGGATTCCTATTCAGCTTCCACCCTGACAAAACTCCACTTGGATCCTTCTGAATCATCCTTTTGAACATGAGAAGAGCCTGTGCATCAGTCTTGATGGAGGAAACTGCTGCACCCTCAGTCACAGGAAACAAAACAGTGATCACAAGAAGAAGTGTCACGGTGAGAAGAGGCAAAAACTGAACATGGTTGTTCTCCATTGAGAAAACAAGCCTTGTACAAAGCCAGAACAGAACACAGGTCTGGGAAGAGAGAGACCAGCAAAGATGTTGCAGAGAAGTATAGATTAATGTGTGTAGAAAGGAGAGAGGAAAGACATTGTGAGAGTGGTGAGTATGATGAGAATTTGTTGTGGCTAAACCTTTGGGAAAAGGTGCTGCTTTTTGTGTTTTATAAAATTTAAAGGAGGGAACGTGAGAGGGAATAAGGTTGTGCTGTGTGTGGTGGGTCTTTACTGGTAAGTTTGTAGCACAATTGCTCTAGTGCAGAATTTTTAGTTTTGTTGATTATCAATTTTTGTTAAAAAAAAGTTTACCTGATCATCTTAATAAAATCATTTATTTTAATCATATTTTTTCTATTCATATATAACTTAAATTTGAGACATTATTTAAAAGATACAAACTCAAGTTCTTTGTTATACTACAATAAAAAAAATTCTAATTTATTAATGAATAATTTTTATTAAAAAATCTATATAACCATCTTAATAAAATCATCTCTTAATCATATTTTTCGTATCATCAAATTTCAATTTAAAAGATACAAACTCAGTTTCACTCGTAAACACATATGATAATATTAATATCTTGGTATAATAAACTGTGTAGAGTAGAGAACTGAGAGAAGTTAATTAAAGGATTGATTTAACTTTTGGTCAACGATTTGGGACCCACAGACAAAGGTCTGAATCTAAAGATCGGCGCTATAAAAAAGAAAGAAAACCTGAGAGCTTGGCCTGTGCTTGATCCAAGAGTGAGTGTCTGTCAGAGAGCGTGAGAATGTTTCCCCCATATACATAGTACTAGTGTAGTGAAACATAATATTGGCACCATGTGCAACATATCTGGTTGTTTTCTGATTTGAGGCATTGTTTGTTTCTCCCAGTGTCTTCGAGACATGCTTTTTTTTATTTGACAGAATCACGTATAGCTCTCTGCCTAGTGCTTACTGATTTGGTAAATCAAGAATTCTATTTTCAAGTTTATTTAGACTTCTGGCTCTTTTAATTATATTATGTGTAATTTTGGCTTTCAAGTTTCTTTTAACAAATTAAATATTTTATTTTAAAATTAAGTTATTTTTTATTTATTTTTGTTGTTAATTTTATGTAAAATTATTAAATTATCATTTTTACTCGAAGTTATAGAAAATTAAATTATTTTAAACCATTTTTCATTTAAAACCCATCAACCAAAACATTAAATTCAACAAAAAAGCCTCAAATTTTACATTCTTTAAACTCTAATCTTTCATACCAAAATTTTCAAATTTCAACTAAATTTCTAACTTACACCTTATTTTATATTAATTCCAAATTCACTATAAACCCCCACATATTTACACAGAAAAATAAGATATTGAGAGTTTTGAATAGAAAAAATATATGGAATGACACAATTTGCTTGATTTTAAAAATAAAGAAATTTAATTGGTTAATAGAAAAATTTCGAGACCAACATTATACATAATTTAAATTAAAAGGATAGAAAACACAGTTAAACTATCTTTAATCTTTGATAAACATAGCAAGATTGATAAATAAGCAAACAAAAAATAAGCATAAACTAATAGGTTCTCACTAGTATAATTTTTATTGTTATTGATGTTGATACTGTCTGTGTTAATCTCTACCGGTTTCCAGTTGCATTTAAATTTTAAATTATACTCTATGGACAGTATTTGTAATTGAAGTCTGCAGATGAGCTTATCATCGAGTGATTGTTTAATTTAGAATATAGTCTTGAAAAGAATTAAAAATGTATTAATGAGGGCCCCACGTGTTGAAATGTGAAGGGAAAAAAATGATGATAGTGTGTTACGGTTGAATGTTTCGTGGGAAAAAATAAATTGTAGCTAGAGTAAACAAATGGAGGGCCCCCCACCAATGAAGCAACATCAATTAGCTCAGTGTTAATGGTATGGGAGGTGATGATGCCCTCTTTTGCGCCTTTCTCATTCATTCTTGCTTTGCAGCAGTTGCAATATATATATATATATATATATATATATATATATATATATATATACTATTCACAAATTTGAACAGTGACTCAGTTCAATTCACCCTAATCTTTATAAAGTTTTAACTTTTTAGCTGGGTTTGGGACCATCTCTTACTTTGCTACACACTCTAATTAGCACATTCTGCTTAGTGAATCCCTGTTGAGTTGTTCTTCACACCAAATCAAGATTGTGTCTGCAAGTGGTGAATTTTTATTTTATTTTCCATAGGAGAGAATATTGAATCCCCATTTTATTTAATGTTTCTTTTATGTGTCACTTGGAGAGGGATGCAAACTAGTATGTGAGAGAAAAAACATTTAATTATGAAATACTTTTACGACATCTTTTTAAAATATTTGAACCAAGTTGATATTTATTATTGCTCACATGAAATGGATTCCTAAAAAATAATACATTTGCGATGTACAAGAAGGAAATAAATTCCCCTTCCATATATAATATAATCTGTAGTTAGTAGTAGAATAATGATTAACTATTTAACTAAGTCCTGAATTGAGTTTATGACTATTATAAGTCAGGTAGCCGTAGGAAAAATGAGTCAATTGGAAGATCGAATAATGAAAAAAAAATCGTGCACGCGCATTTCCGCAAATTTTGTATCCTATTCAACTAAATATCTTTGTCATATGAAGTAAATTCACAGTCAAAATAAACCAGAATTAGATTAACAGGAAATGTTACTCTCACAATGTAACGAATCAGTTTTTAATTTTTATTGATAGGGTCTAAACGGGTTTGTCTTAAACGGGTTTGTCTTAAAAGGAATAGATCTATGGGGAGAAAAACGATTCACAGTCAAAAGCATCGAAAACAAAGACAAATTGTAAAACCGTTGTTTGGATCGGAACAAATTTTGGTAACTGACAATTGTGGATTCTAAGGAGGATAAATCAATATTTACGAACTTAACATCTAACGTTCACGTTTCAATATGTTTCCGTTTGTTGAATTTTACCTGAATTTCACTTGTTTGAAAATAAAAATCTATCAATCAGATACTATTTTTTTTTTTGAAATTCAGATACTATTTATTTTGTATGTAATAGTTAACTATATCAGATATTAACACGTTCTTTTTAATTTAGGCTACTTGCATTGAGATTTAATACATTACATATTTACATTAAAATTTTAAGCATCTATGGATGATTGTATGCTCTACATATACTCTTCACAAGCTTTCATGACAAACGCTCTTCTCATTAAATAACTTTTAGTCTTAACCATTGTATAGTTGTATGACCCACTTAAGTATGTATAATTGATTTTTTTTAGAGATAATACATATTAATTATCATAAACAATCTTATTTGAACGGAATAAAATTATTATGAGTGACAAAATTATTTCTAAATATTTAACATAAATGTATATTCAAAATATAAATTTGAGATTAGTAGTTAAATTAAAATAACTCTGCATCAGTTAATATTTGTGCTTAATTATTATAAGTATAATTTGGTTTAGTTTCAGCTAAAGAATATAAGGGTTATTTAGATAAGTTTATACATTTTGATCCACTTAAGTGTATGTAAAGTTTATTTTCTAACCTTGTAAATCAATCAGTAATCCGCATACTTATCCTTGTTCTTCTTTTAAGGAAAATGTTTTGATATTTTTCTTGTGATAATTATATTATTAGTATAAAATATCTATCAAAGTTTATCGATGATTAATCTGTCATAAATCTAATTGACTAAGATTCAACTATCAATATTATTCATATACTTGAATATAAAATTTTATTTAAGTGAATTAAGTTTAGTTTTAATGGTTAGAATAATCACTTGTTTGTTTTTTACTTTTTTTTTTTTAATTATGATACTCAATATCTAATTTTGTCAAAAAGAAGAGAGAAGAAAAAAAAATGCCTTTGTCAAAAAGAGGGACCTAAGTTTCCGCTTTCCTCAAATTAGCTCAAATGGGAAGGCCAAACACTTAACTTGCAATTGAAAAAATTAGCAATTCCATAAAAGATAATCGACACATCAAAGGTCCGATACCAACTTGAAGCATCTAATATAGTCTTCAAGGACAACAAATTTTCCTTTCCAACTTTTCCAAGTTAGAAGCATGTTATATTCACAGATTGCAAATGAGATACTTTTATGTTTCCAATTTAATTTAGTATCTCTTGAATTTAAGAGTGATGCTCTTTCAATAAGACCACTGATTTTGTAGCTATTAATTAAGAGAAGAGGGCTAATAGGATCTCTTGTATAATTCTCCGAGACTTTATATTGGAGGTAGCTAGGATTACCAAAACTAAAATTCATAATAATAATAATAATAAACAACTAAAATATGCAACCTTCCATGAGTTCCATCCAACTTCTCTACTTTTTATCGAACCAAGGCGATTCATCATTCATATACTCAAAAGGCTCTAAAATATAATTCCTAGATTTTAATATTTGAAAGTAACATTGATATAAATTAAAAGCCTAGGTGTTCCTGCTAGCTCCTGCTCTGGTAGCGTGTTTCGAATTCTCATGGTTTTGGTCTCATTGGAGAGCTATCCGCAGTAGTGGTGTATCTGAAAATACTCTGATAAGCATGAATGAGTCTTTAGATCGAAACAACATAAATGCCTCAATTCTGTTCAGGTTTCTTTTGTATAGAGACCGAGGAAAGGAAACGTTGTTGAATGGTGGTGCGGATTACACTACCCAGCCTTTCATCATTGCTATGATGCTGGTGGGAAGTGACAAGTGTCCAAGGATATATATGTTGGATATTTTGGCTCTATTTCTATGTGGAGGAAGGACCCAAAAGAGAAGATTCATTTTGTCTCACTTAATTACGTGGAAAGATGTCAGATTAGAGTGTAAAAAGAGAGACTAATTTGTGAGAGAAAACAGTTATAAAACATTGGGGGAGAAAGAAGAGGAAAAGTCATTGTGATTTTTGCACATTTACCAGAAAACATTGTTCAGATTGCAATTGTGGATTCGTTCACTGTTAGATCGGGTTTAATTTTGGAAAATAGGTTTTATACACGTGATACTTCAAATTTTTCGGTTAGATTATCAAAATGATATCTAAAAAGAGAGATAAGTGTTTCGCATTTCATGCTCTACATACATTTGGTGTTTTTCATCTTCTTGTTTCTCTATTGCAAGCATTGGTGCTTGATTTTGGTTTGACTGTTTGTAACATATTTTAGTGCACTTGTTGTAGTCTATCTTGTATTTTTATTGATTATAGTGGAGTTATTTCTTTGATCTGAACGACCCGTAGTTTTCACCCTTGCATTGAAAGATTTTCTACATCAAATAAATTATGTCTCTTGTATGTTCTTAATTTGTATTTTGCGTTTTATATTTAATTGGTGCTCCTTACATGTTCTTGCATGTTTGAGAAAATTTATTTTCATTGTTTATTGTTCTGTTATTGAATTTGTTAATGTGTTGACCTGTTTTCACCCATAATATATATATATATAAAAGCTTAATTTGTTATTGAGGAGAATATGTTAGAAGGTGAATTTAAATTTAATTCAATTTTATAAAATTAGTGTGAGACTGAGTTTTTTTTTTCAATAGATTTTCTCGCATTTAACACTTTTGAATTTAGTCTGTAAATAATATGAGGATGACTTGTTTAATAGATTTAGTATAAACTTTGATATCATCTTAAAATTTGAATATAACTCAATCTTATAAAATTAACTTGTAAAATGAGAAATGTTTTTATTTATATATTTTATTTTCGTATTATCTTTAGTTGATATGAAATTTTTTTTCTATTAGATATATAGGCTCAGGCTGTCTGGAGTTCCTGTTCATCCTCTGATTTGTTAGTTTGAACCTCCATAAAGTAGATTTTGACTAATTGTACTTTAAAAGGCTTCATGCTCTTAGGCTAAGGTGGTTGGATTTGTTTAGGTTGTGTGAGTTGTGTGGGGAACCATGCTTCTCCCAGTAAGTCTTGTATAGTCCACTAAATACGTGTTAATGTGTCCGGGCTATGACCAATAGACATCAAATTCACGTTCATTTTTAAATAATTAATCTTTGAGTCATTATATAAGTCTTGTGAATAAAATAAACCGTGGGTTACGTAGCATAATTGAGCAAAAGATTCTAAATGCTGTAATTGTTTACTTTATTGTATGTAATTAATTAAGATTTAATATTGCACATTAATATGATTCTTCGTCAATAATTTCAGCATCTACATGAGAGCATTGTTTCTCTGTGTTTTATCTACACTCTTAATATACAAACCCTAACTCGAGATCTCTAGCTACCCTCACCCAAATCATGATTCTAGTACAGGAGAATTGTATTTTTTTTTAAAATGGATTCATGGCATATATTGACTCGCATATTAGTTAAAAGTTTATGCATTGTTTGAATGATCAATAATGGAATTAATATTGATATATCACTTTGGCTGGCTTTAGGAAACGAGGTTAGCACCGACACGCGCGAAGGAGAAAAAACAACGTTGTTATGTTAGATAATCACTTCACAAGTATACCTTCAATAACAGCTGTCTTTCTCATCCTTTACATTGTTTTTTTTTTTTTTTTTTTTTACTTTTAAACAGTTTTCTACAACAAAAATGAATATTGTAAAGTAACAATGTAACATTCACATAACACAAATATCTGGTCATTACGACTAGGGAAGAGAGAGAGAAGCTTACTTTCTTATTGTGTGATAGTATATCGATATTGAAGGATTGCATTTTGACCAAGAGAAGTTGATGTTACGGGAAAACTGCGTGATAATTATAATTACCATTATTAGTTTTCAATATGGTGGTGACCCATTCGTAATCATTTCGGAGGACCATACTAAGGGATGACTTTTGCATGTAGAAAGTGAATTATTTTCGGGGCACTTCCATAAACTTGAATGTAAAAGCCTGAAATACCTTGACGCTTCGCAGGTTCTTCAACAGTTCCACGTACAAAATTTCTGATTGCTCCAAGATGGTAATAATTATATGGACATTCAATATGTTTTACTTTTTTTTTTCATTTTTTGGTATAACATTAAATAAATAAACTTATATATATTGAATTCATGAGTTTAATAATTCTTTTAAGATTGAAGATAACAATTATTAAAAATAAACACTACCTATTTATTATTAACAACATCTTTAAGTATTTTGCAGGCTTTCTTAATTGCAAGAAACTATCATGGTGTATTTTTTTAAAAAAGAAAATGATAACCTCCATTTCATTTTTGAAGTATATAAGGAAGAGAATGAGAAAAGGTAATAGATGTGATAAATAATATGATGAGAAATGAAGAAAGATGAAAAGAAAAATGAGGTGGGATTGAGATGAGGCACTTCTTTAGTAATTTTAAAAGTATACTAACCCATTTTGATTACAAAACCGTTTTGGCTCAAAAGAGGGACCTAAGTTTCCGCTTTCCTCAAATTACCTCAAATGGGAAGGCCAAACACTTAACTTGCAATTGAGAAAATTAGCAATTCCATCAAAAGATAATCAACATATTAATATTGTTAATCAACACATCAAAGATTCGATACCAACTTGAAGCATCTAATATAGTAATTTTAAAAGTATACTAACCCGTTTTGGTTACAAAACCGTTTTGGCTTTGACCAAAACACTAAAACTATAATCTTTTTATAATATAATTGAAGAATATTTTTTTTCCTATTTTATGAAATACCACAAAAAAATAGATAAAAAATAACTCAAGTCTTAATTATATTGGTGAGAGGAAATGTTAATGATAGTTTGAAAAAAAAAAAACTAACAAGATATGGGAATGTGGGATGAAATTTTTTCTATGCTCGATGGCTCTAACCAATGTGTTCGAAGGCTTCAAACACTATCATTGTATCAGTTAAAAATCCTCGTAAAATTTATCGTATTTTCATATATAATTTAAGACGTTTATTTGATACTTTAGTATACTTTAGACCTTATTTTGAATCAAATTCGTTATGTTTTTAGTTTTTAATATATCTTAAATAAGAATTACAATTTTAGAAGTTTTAATATGATTGTGTGAGATTTTACAGAAAATAGGATAATTTTATAAGGTATAGGCCACTCAAGCCAACTCAAACAGAGGAGGAGATAAAATTTTATAGAAGATATCTCGCTTAAGCAAACAGATGATAGAAAACAACATACTCAAAGGACCACCTCGCTTAAGTAAGGAGTGAGCTAGACAGTGCATCCATAAACTGAATTAATTCAAAATTGGGATAATTATGGAGATATAGCTCAAAGATAAATGAAGAAAATCATTTGAAAGATAATTACAACAATTAAAACAGATTATATCAGTTGAAGAGATCATTTCTTTGTATAGATTATATTATTTTATAAATTAAGAAGATTATTTGTCTCTATTAAATACATCTACGATTTTATAAATAAAGAGGCATAGGCAATAACAAAAAAACCTCTACACACCACCCTTTACTGAAAAACCCTTTTCTCTTCTCTCTTCTTGTATTTCATGAATGACTAGTTTCTTTCTTAGTTAAGAAAGGAAAGGACTGAACCCTATTTGATGTAATTTTCTCACATTAATATATTGTTTGAGTCTATTATTCGCCTTCTATACTTAATGTTTTGTGAGCCTACATACTTCATAGATGATTCCAGGAATTGATGTGCACTTTAACGAGTCTTGTTGAAATCCAAACTGAATCAGATACTTATTTAGGATTATTGATAGGGATAGAATAATTTTGGTTAAGCCTCATTAATTCCCAAACGATAATGTTAATTGCTTGTCTTGATTTGTCAAGGGATTGAAAATCAATGCAAGTGATTTAGGATCTATCACCTAAGGGATTAAGGATATAATACATTAGTGAATTGGAGATGAACAATATAATGACATAGAAGTGTGAGGAATTGGAGATGATTAATATAATGACATAGAAGTGTGAGGAATTGCAGCAAATAGGGGGATTTCGAGTACAATCTTAACATCTCAATGTTATTATTTCCATCTATAATTATTATCGCGTTAACAAAAATATCTTTATTCAAAATGTTTTAATTTGAATATTCATCCTTGTATTATTCCCTTAGGAGACGACTTGAGTTTCGATTCAGTACTACAGTTAGGATTCGGGTTACACTTGACCAATGTAAATCCTAATGTAATTAAAACGTTAACACATAGACAATAACAAAGGGACAAAGAACCTTTCTCTTTTCTAGTTAGATGGGCTCACATAAAGAAAATTTGGTTGCTTCTTTTTTGTTTTCATTTGATCATCTAATATGAACACCAACACTTTCCTCTAAGTTAACTTCTTTCTTTTAATGTGTTCCATGTTTCTTTTATTATAATTTTTTCACATGAATTATATTCACTCATCTATCTTAAATCTTCTATTTAAAGCAATTACGAAAAATTTATCAAACATGAATAAACATTTCTCAAAGTGAATGATTTATAATATAATAAATGTAGAACAAAAGAGAGAAGGAAATCGAGTTAACTTGAAGGAAGTAATTGGTGTTCCTATTTTATAAAACGAAAATAAAAAAAGTAACTATCAAATTTGTCATGAGTTGTACTGTCATTTTTGTCTATTATTTTAATTTTCATATATGATGTAGCTTTGTTGTACTATGTAACATTGCTCATTGTAGATTTTTTGATGATTTGCATACTACCACACTTCACTTAACTCTTCGTTGGAAACTAACATAAGACTTTTTGGTATGTTTTGTTCTCATTCACATGCTTTCGGAAATTTTTTCAGAAAGTCATCCATCTCATAATTGCTCTAAATCGAACATGTTTAACTATGAATTATCTATTTAATGGGCTACCGAAAAGTAGATAAACTTTGTTAGTATAAGTAATATCAATTAATTCATTTAAGTCATCCTTACATGTATAGTTTCATACCTGTATAGTCTTTAGATGTCTCTCATTTGGTGTGATTCTTGGGTGTTACATGCTCACCCCATCTCCTTTCTTGCCTAATAGATTAATTAAGCTGTTTTGTTGTTTATTGATCAGTCACGTTTTATATTTTTGTAAGACAAAAGTTGATTCTCATCTGATCTCACTTCCATTTGGTTCTTCATATTGGTATGACACAGATGCAGGTGGTATGAGCTGCGCTACTAGGTTTGTCAGTGTAAAGGTTGGGCTTTTGGGTACTACTCTATTCCAGATATATAATTACATTTCCTACGCTTTAATCCAGTTGACAAGTAGACAGTCATAACAAAAACATTGAGAGTAAGCAAAAGGGCACTAGTGCAGGTAATTAGTGCACTACACATGGTTGATATTTAATTTGTTGTTTCCCTGTACAATGTTAGCTCTTACAGAATTTGTTAGCATATCTTCAGGAAGACATATAGAATATGGATCACTCCATCATTGATAAATTTGTTGATTGTGGCCTTTGATCCCTTGTTGTTTCAAACAAATGAGTTGAACTTGTGATTGTGTGAATACACCCCTTCTTCAAATGATGGTTTTTGTGGCAAATTAGTTTGATTCAGAAAGTGCCAGAAAAAGCAAAGAGAGGGCAGTGGCAATTTGTGGGTTTGTTGCCTCTATTTGACCCACCAAGGCATGACATTGCCGAGACCATAAGACGTGCTATTATGACTGTTGTCTTCTTCTAGGCGCTGCTCTTACATCGAATTTCTTCACGGTAAGATAAGCATATTTTCTTTAAAATTGCAGAATTATTTTTCAGGCTTAACTTCTATATACATGAAAATACTGGCAGGACATATTTGGCGTGAGATCTATCAAGAACAACCACCGTGAGCTCATAGCAGTTGTTTATCTTCAAGTATTGTAAGTCAGGCTTTCATTGCTACACAGTCAAGGAGCTGGACTTACATTGAAATGGGTTTGTTTTCCTAATATTCTTACTCTTGCATAGAAACCACACATTAATGATTGTTGATATTTTGTTTTATGGATTATTTCTTAGATAGCCATGATCATAGCTGTGTATGTGAATTGGGGCTTTGCAAGGATTGAATGGAGTCAGGCAGGTGCCATTTGGCTCTATAGCATCATTTAATTTCTACATACCGTTGGATATATTCAAGTTCATCATCCAATATGGATTTACAGACAAGGCATGGAAATATAATCGAGATCAGGGCAACATCTTAATCTCTGCCAAATTTGTTGCTCAATCTGACTGTTTTTCAGTGTTGTGATGCAGGTTGCTTTCACCTCAAAGAAGGATTATGGAAAAGGAGGGAGAGAGAGAGAGAAGCACAAGCTGAAGCTCAACACAGTTTACATGGTCTGAATCCTCTTGAAATGGTCAAAATCTTGAATGAAGAAAACAACTATAGAGAACTGTTTTAACAGGCTAGGAAATGTGCTGAAGTTGCAAGGTAATGTCCATTGTCTAGGATATCTTTATCTTTGTTTTTTCGCCGGGTCCAATCCAGAGTGTAGTCTATTTGGTTTGCAGGTTAAGGGAGCTTCACAGTTTACACACTAAAGGGCCATATCAAGTCTGTTGTGAAACTCCAGGGACTTGACATTGAGACATTTCAGCAGCACTACACCGTTTGAGTGACTCAAGTTCTGCGCAAAAGAGAGATTTTGAAGACAAGATAAAAGCAGCACTTATTCTTTGTACATTGTCATTATTATTTTTCACCTCATGAATCATGATGACAATGAACTGTGATCTTTTGATTGCTTTTAGAATATGTCTTCAATATTTTGTTATATCCTTCTTCAATACTTTCCCTGGAGAGAGAGATAAGACTTTAGTTTTTTTTGTCAATTATAAGACTTTAGTTACTGCAAATAAATAAATACCAAATCTCAGTTTTCTTGACTACGCTTCATCAAAATGTGACTTCCTGAATTAAGCACCCATTAGTTTGCTGGACTTGACGTGAGATTACTCAAACAATGAAGCAGAATTTAATTTATCCCTCTACGCCCATATTAGTAGATATTGAGTTGCAGAAATAATATGTTTTAAACTGTTCATTTCATTTCTTCATGCTTTACACATATTTCACACATAAACTTGAAACATGTCCCAAAAATTACTATTCAACGTAATTACATTTCATTTTTAATTTTATTTTATGAAAAAAATACATTTATATATACATGCTAGGACCATGTATGGGGGCTGATGCCTTGAATTGGTGACCTTGAATTGGATGTTGTGTATATATGATGAGAAACAAAAAGATGATTCAGATGTGTTTGGATGACTTTTTTAATTTAAGAATGCAAATATAGAGTCCATATTATGGGTAAACATTTTGAAATTTGTGATAACATATACCCATAAACTCATCTTTATATATGTGTGCCTTTATTATTTTCATTCTTATAAAGGTTTGGAGTTTTTCCATAATTATATGTAATTAGTACTGTAATTATAGGGAATTGTCATTCAATTTACAAACATTATTATAAAAAATTAAATGATGATCTAATTTTAAACAAAAAAAGTTTAAACAATGTTAAAATTGTCTAAATATCAAAATAGTATTGGCATTGTTATTATTGTTATATCACTAATTTCATTATTAAAAACGAAAATGTTTGACAAATTTATTAAATGAAAGATATTTAAACATAGAAATAATATTAATGAAATAAATTTTTTTATTATATTTTTTCCAAAAAAATGATATCAACAAAAAAATTTATGCATAAAAGAGAGATTACTGCACGAGATAATAAAAAGAAAATACAAAATAGAAAAGGACAATATAATCTCAATAGATATAGAAATAAAGGAAAAAATATGTGTATATAAATGGTCAATATGTTACGAATTTACCACATATTTTATGTGTCGACATTAATATTTTTACTTATTGATTTTATTTAATTTTGATTGATCTTTAAAAAAAATTAATGTATTATTATTTTTTAATAGATTTTATAATTTTTAATTGTAGATGTATTTTAATTTATTTTGAGAAAAAACTAAAACTAAGATCATTTACTCAATAAAATCTAATTGACTTAAATATAAAATATGATTGTCCAAATTTAAAATAAAGATAATTTAATATTAAATATTTAAATGTATAGTTTTACTATGATTATTTTTTATTTTTTATTATATTTTTCAACATTTTAAAATAGTGACAAATAAAACCCGACATCCAGGAAACTAGTATAGTACATTAGGGATGCAATGTTTTTTTTTATAAAATAAATATATATACTTTTTACATTGAATGTGTGAGATAATCAATGTAAAAAATGACTTTCTATATTAGTTACAACAAATGCTAATGTAAAAAATGATTTTTTTAATGATTTTTTTTATATCAATTGTGACTAGAATTGATGTAGAATGCCTCTATATCAATTAATTATCTTTAAACTAGTGTAAAAAATAAATTTTTATATTAATTTTGAAATCGATATAGAAATTATTGATTTTCTATATCAATTGATTATATATCTAGCTATTCGCAAAATTATTTAGAATGTCAAAAAAATTGACGTTTATAGCCTTTAAATTTTTGTACTAGTGTTGAGTTAAAAAAGATATTGGAGGTAACAAGCTTATAAAATCATAGGTCAAATATGTATTGAGCAAGTCTCAAAGACTAGTCAGTTATTAATGGGATAAATAATTTAAGTTGCCTATGAGTATGCTTCAACTTTAGGCAATTGTGTAAACATAAGGTAAACGTCATTGCATAAAACGGAAGAGTCGCGACTGTCACATATTCATACAGAGGTTACTTCTTGTTGCATTCCACTCTCTGCCAAATTAATCTTAATTGGAAGTTTCTTGTTGAGCATAGTCACTTTTTTTAGGAAACTAATTTCCACATCTATACCTATATGTTGCTGGGTAAATTGGAACAATTCTTCCTTCTAAGCTTTATAACAGTTCATGAATAAACAAATAAGAGAACTTTATGAGAAAGAGAGAAAAAAAAAAGAAGGGAAATTCACTTTTTTTTCAATACTTTATTTTCATAATTCACTTTTACTTTCTCTTTTATGTAATTGCATAGAAAATTTGGCATGGAAGTTGGAGAAGCCTGATTGATTGAGTTGGTGCCAGTGTGCCACCAAGGTTAATTAACATGCTTGATTAACTTTGTGGAACTGTACATATACACGGTCACAACAAGTATTGCAATAAAATTATATATTTAACTGATTTATTTCAAATCTATTCAAAGTACTTAGTATATTTTCTCAGTGAGAGGGGTCCAAAAGGGGGTGTGGGGCTTTTGATGCAAAATATGTTAAGGAGTAAGAGTAAGACCAAGTTGTCGTCCATGGCACGCCGGGGACCGACTGACATATCACTTCCCACTAATGGGATTTTTTTTTTTCTCATCATTGATTGTGACCCAAAAGCCATATCCTCTTTTTTTCTTCTTTTTTCTTTTTGTCTCTCCAATCCCAATATTTTCTCTCCAATGTCATTTTGTGAATCTTTGCAATGAAAATGTGACCATGAATGGCCTTTTCAAATGATAAAAAGATAATTCCCTTGGCGTGTAAGACTTAGAGTCCCTTGTTGGATAGTGTTTGCGCTCTTTATGGCTTTTTTTCCATACATATCACATTATAAGTTTGTCATACTCAATCATGGTATAATATATCTTTGATCTTGGACATGATAAAAATCCTCTCATGTATACTTGCTTTTATTTTGTTTTATCTACTTCAATTATTGATTATATTCTCAAGTTGACTTCCTTTTTCATCTGTTTGAAATTTTTCTCTCCTAGAAAATAGATTGATATAAACAAGTTAAAAATTACTTTGGCAAATATGTCTTTGTATGGAGAAATTATTGGAAGGTCCAGAAGAATAATAATGTATTTATGATTTTGGTCAATTTCTTGACGATTGGTTTAATTTTTTTGTTGCATTGAAAATCCTACAAACATTGATCATAAGCATGGAGTTTGGATTTATATTCTTTAATTTATTTGTTTTGTGAGTGTGTGTGATTGTCAGCATATGTTAACTACCAGGGTATGGTACCAATGTCTGTATGTCATCATTGTTAGGAATATAACAGAACTAAAAAGCCTCGTGTTTTTTAATTGGCAACCTTCTCTTATTACAAAAAGGTAACAAAGATCACGAGAAAAAAAAGGGTAACAAAAATTTTGTTTCCTTTAGTATTACTGTGAAATAAACATCCCTTTGTCAGCAATTGATGCCTAAACATGTGAAGAGATAGTGAATAACCCAAATTATTATAGTTGGGTCCAATTATTATTTAGAGTCTCACAAATATAATTCTAACTTTTTACCAAAAATAAAATAAAATAAATGTTAGTACCGCCCAGTCATCTCCGCCAAGGACCACCGCGAACACAACCAGTCATCGTCTTCTCCACCAAGGGCCACGGCAAGACCCACACGCATCAGCAAGCCTCCACTATACTTGCATGATTACTATAGGAGCACGTGAAGATATTTGCTTTAGGAGCACGTGAAGCCTTAAGTGGAAATAATAAGGCACATGCACGATAACAATTACCACGTGCCAAATAGTGATAACAGAGTTAGTTAAGCAGTTACGATATTTCCATTATAAATACCATGTACATTGTAAGAAACAGTTAATGAGAATTCAGCAGTTTCATAAGGAGCTTCCCTTGCTCGAATAAGGGTGTGTATCTTTCCCTTTTCTTGTCCACATTCATCTTCTTCCTTAAGCATCACCTTCCTTCCTTTCGCGAACCTCTAACACTGGTCCGACCTCCGCCGTCGCCATCGCCATGGCTGACCATGGAACCAGGAAAACCACTACGGACCGTCTAGAGGAAGCTATTGTCCGCCTCACCAATAGCCAATCCTCCATTAACGATCGTTACAACGACCTTGCGAGCAAGGTTGACTCTATCTTAGAGCATTTACGACTACGCGACTCCGACGCTCATTCCACCGCCGCACCGACGAACTCTCCTAGCCACCAACGGAATGCAGTGAAGCTTGATATTCCAAAATTCGATGGCCATGATCCTCTGGGATGGATTTTTAAAATTACACAGCTGTTCCAATATCAGAACACTCCAGAAGATGAACGTGTCACCATTGTGTCCCTGTACCTCGACGGCGCCGCCTTGAGCTGGTACCAGTGGATGTTTAGCAATAATCTGATCTCGTTGTGGGATGGTTTTCTACAAGCTCTCGAATCGCGTTTCGCTCCAACGTTCTATGAAGATCCTAAGGGAGCTTTGTTTAAGCTAACTCAGCGTGGTACCGTGAATGAATATCTCACGGAATTCGAACGTCTCGCTAACCGTGTGGTAGGTCTTCCTCCCACTTTCCTCTTAAGTTGTTTCGTTTCTGGTCTGAACCCTGAGCTACGACGTGAAGTAATGGCGTTCCAACCAATCTCTCTTTTACAAGCTCAAGCCCTAGCTAAGCTCCAAGAGGAAAAGTTACGTGACAAACCAGCTTCCATACCTCGCGGTCTCCCTCAACCCAAACCTTTCACTAATCAAAACCCTACCATCACTGCAAAACCTAAGTCAGCTTTCGTCCAACGTACTCCGGCAGAGATGGCCTTCCGACGAGAGAAGGGACTTTGCTATAATTGTGACGAGAAATGGCATGCAGGTCATCGATGCAAGGGCAAAGTCATGTTGTTCATCGCTGAGGAACAGGTTCCAAGTCCTGATTCAGTGGATCATGAAATCGTAGATGATCCCGGTGCTACCGTGCTTGCTAATCACGAACCACCAGATGACTCAGACTGCTCACATATCAGCCTCCATGCTCTCGCCGTATTACCTTCATCGGAGACTTTTAGAATCTACGGCAGCATTCGAAATGCTAAACTGACGATTTTGGTTGATAGTGGAAGCACTCACAACTTCCTCCAACCGCGAATTGCGCAGTTTCTCCGTCTTCAAGCTCAGCAAACACACCCACTTCAAGTCATGGTAGGTAATGGCGCCATGTTGACTTGCGACCAAGTTTGCGCAGACATAAAAGTCTCCATACAAGGCCACACCTTCACGGTTTCCTTCCACCTACTTCCGATAAGTGGAGCCGACGCGGTGCTTGGTATTGACTGGCTTAAAGGACTGGGACCAGTCACGACAAACTACACGGAGTTCGTCATGAACTTCCAACATTCCGGCCACGATATATCACTAAAAGCGGATGTTGCACTTAGGCCTGAACCGACCTCGACCACCCAATTAAAGAGACTTCTCCAAACGAGCTCAACTTCCGGGTTCTACCAATTACATGTGATGGACCCAGCTCCTCTCGACCCCCCCTTCTCGCCACACCCCATTCACTCTGTTGAATGCCTACTGCAAGGATATGCTCACCTCTTTCAACCTCCTTCACAGCTCCCACCCCCTCGGCAAGTGGTTCACCGCATCACTCTGAAACCATCCACAGCCCCGGTAAGTGTTCGTCCTTACCGATACCCGCATTTTCAAAAAAATGAAATTGAAAGACAGGTCTTGGAGCTTCTTTCAGCAGGGTTGATACGCCCCAGCACCAGCCCTTATTCTTCACCGGTGTTGCTAGTGAAGAAGAAAGACGGAACCTGGAGGCTTTGCGTCGACTACCGAGCTCTCAACTCGGTTACGGTTCGCGACCGCTTCCCAATCCCCACCATCGACGAGTTATTGGATGAGTTGGGGTGCGCTTCTTGGTTTTCACGGCTAGATCTCAGGCAAGGATTCCATCAGATACTGATGGAAGAACATGATATCGAGAAAACCGCGTTTAGGACCTATAACGGACATTTCGAGTACTTGGTCATGCCCTTTGGGCTGTGCAACGCACCATCGACATTCCAGTCCGCTATGAACACGCTTCTTCAACCATTTTTATGGCAGTTTGTCACGGTGTTCTTCGATGACATCTTAATCTACAACAACTCATTGTCATCTCACTTACATCACCTTGAGACCATGTTTCGTACTCTCGCGCAGGGTGAGTTCTTCCTAAAACGTTCTAAGTGTTTGTTTGCACAGGAGAGTCTCGAATATTTAGGCCACATCGTGTCTGGTAGAGGGGTTACGCCGGAACCCTCGAAGATTCAGGCCGTAATACGGTGGCAAACACCCAAGACGACCAAAGAACTGCGGGCTTTCCTCGGCCTCACTGGCTTCTACCGCAAATTTGTCAGAGGGTATGCATCCATTGTCGCACCTCTTACCAGGCTCTTGTGTAAAGATTCCTTCCAGTGGACACAGGAGTCACAAATAGCCTTTGATCACCTCAAAACCGCCATGACCACCACCCCAGTGCTAGCATTACCCAACTTCTCGGAACCTTTCGTGCTTGAAACTGATGCGTCTAGCACTGTTATTGGAGCTGTCCTCTTGCAAAATGGACACCCTTTGGCATACTTCAGTAAGAACTTAGGCCCTCGATTACTCCATGCTTCTACATATATACGAGAACTCCATGCAATTGTCGCCGCAGTCCGAAAATGGAGGCAATACCTCCTGGGTAGACCCTTCACGATACTCACAGATCACAAGAGCATTCGTGAATTGATGAACCAGGTCATTCAGACCCCGGAACAGCATTACTATCTTTGGAAACTATTGGGATACGACTACTCGATCCAATATAAATCTGGTGCTTCAAACGTAGTGGCTGACGCACTTTCACGAGCACCGGTGGCCGACGGGGAGCTACTCATTCTTTTCGTCCCTCAACTCGACTTCCTCCATGATATCAAGCAGTCCTTGGAAACTAACTTGGAGTTCCAACAACTCACGCGGTCACTTCAGGAGGACCCCGCATCCCACCCTGAGTATAAACTCTGCAATGGCCTGATTCTATTCAAAGGAAGGATCTGGTTGAACAATGATAACCCTTCTATTCCCAGCCTCTTACTCGAGTATCACGCAACCCCACTGGGGGGCCATCTAGGCATAGCCAAGACAACCCATAGACTCGAATCTAACTTCTTCTGGAAGAGCTTGAGTGATGTCAAACGCTTCATTAAGGAGTGCGTGACTTGTCAACAAAACAATAACCTTCATACACGTCCTTCGGGGTTACTGCAACCGTTACCGGCGCCGAAACATGTGTGGGAAGACCTGTCTATGGACTTCATTACACATCTACCTTCTTCCCATGGCTTTACGGTTATCCTAGTTGTTGTTGATCGGTATTCTAAAGGAACACACCTTGGTGCCTTGCCCACTGGGTTTACTGCGTTCAAGGTTGCAACCTTGTTCATGGAGATTGTCTGCAAGTTGCATGGATTTCCCAAGAGTATCGTATCAGATCGTGACCCCGTCTTTGTGAGTAGCTTTTGGAAGGAATTATTCCGCTTAAGTGGTACAAGGTTGCGGCTGAGCACCGCCTATCACCCTCAGTTCGACGGCCAGACTGAGGTCCTCAACTGCGTCCTGGAGCAATACCTTCGATGCTTCATTCACGATCGCCCTACTTCTTGGTTTCCCTACTTAGCTCTCGCGGAATGGAGCTATAACACTTCACGCCACTCAGGCTCGGGTTTTACTCCGTTCGAAATCACCTTCGGTAAGCCTCCCCCGACGATAGTTGATTACATTTCCGGTGCAACAAAGAACGAAGCGGTTCAAGCAGTCTTGCAGGAGCGTCACACACTTCATTCGAAGTTCCAACAGAGGTTGAAGAAGGCGTAGGAAGATATGAAATGCTATGCAGATGCCAAACGCCGTGATGAGCACTTCGATGTCGGGCAATGGGTCTATGTCAAATTAAGACCTGGACGGCAAAGTTCTCTCGCAGGCCATCATCATCACCCCAAACTGTCCAAGAGATTCTTTGGACCCTTTCTGGTAACGGAACGCATAGGAGAGGTGGCCTATCGTCTCCAACTTCCACCCGGTGTTCCACTCATCTCTCCTCCGCGCCCATTGTGGCCCTTCTCCGGCATCTACCGCAACTTGGCCACTGCAATTTCAAGACCAACAACCTCTACGCCGACCCTTGTGTTTCCTGGATTCGAAGCTTGATTCCAGTACTACACCCCCCACCAGATGGGTTCTGACACAGTGGGAGGGCGAGCCTCCGGAGGATACCTCTTAGGAATCTTGGACGGAGCTTCGTAAGGACTACCAACTTGAGGACAAGGTGGATTTTTGGGGAGGTGGTATTGTTAGCACCGCCCAGTCATCTCCGACAAGGACCACCGCGAACACCAACCAGTCATCGTCTTCTCCACCAAGGGCCACTGCAAGACCCACACGCATCAGCAAGCCTCCATTATACTTGCACGATTACTATAGGAGCACGTGAAGATATTTGCTTTAGGAGCACGTGAAGCCTTAAGTGGAAATAATAAGGCACATGCACGATAACAATTACCACGTGCCAAATAGTGATAACAGAGTTAGTTAAGCAGTTACGATATTTCCATTATAAATACCATGTACATTGTAAGAAACAGTTAATGAGAATTCAGCAGTTTCATAAGGAGCTTCCCTTGCTCGAATAAGGGTGTGTATCTTTCCCTTTTCTTGTCCACATTCATCTTCTTCCTTAAGCATCACCTTCCTTCCTTTCGCGAACCTCTAACAATAAAACTCGTAAGAAGTGGATAAAAGAACTCTATTTATATAAATAAGATTGATCATTTCTAAATATTCATTCAGACTGCTAATTTTAAAGCATCTTGTATAATAACTGAAGATTTCTTAAATGCTAATGAAATTGGATTCATTGATCACAGTCAAAAGGTATTATTTGAATAAAAATTGGTGATCACATTAAAACTATCTAACTTTATGTGTATAGATTAATTTTTTTAGTTCAGAACAATCCTCCTATTTTCCTGTTACAAGGCTCACATGTAACTATTGTAAATGACATATTTGAGTTTAATTTTATGTTTGGTAAGTGTAAATTTTTTTATGTTATCAGCTAATTAAAAATCATAATAGATATCAATTTTAAGGTGACTATTATAAAAGTCGGTACACTTATCATATAAAATCTCTTTATACTTCAATGCATATACTATCTCCTTAATAGTTTGTTTGACTATTGACCAAAAGACAAAGGGAGTAAGTTCAAAATATATGAAATGTAATTTACAATAGTTTAAGAACATATTGTAAATTGGTTCACAGGGAAATCCAGAGTACAGAGAAAATAAGATCTGCCTGTGTGAACAAAAACCTAAATCATATCTAGAATAGGGATTAGGGACACTTGAATTCCAAAACGAGATTCTGTCTTATAACAAAAGTTAAGGGGCTCTATACCACATTATTGCAATATGGGTTCAGAATTTCTACGCTCAAATTGGGGGAATTTTCTTTCCCAGAGTTGACAAAAATAAAAGGGGAGCTGCTTTAACTAAATTAAGAGAAAAACAAAATAAAAATAGTCTCTATTTTCTTGGCTTGCAACAATTACTACAACATAAAAGTTGGTTCATTGGGAAGGCAACATGATGGGCTTTTCATATATTTGATACCCCACTTCGTTACTAAGTGACGAAGAAGAATCATTTATTTGCTTTACTTAACGTAAAGCTCACACTTTTTGTCAAATCGTTTTCTCCTTCACCATGCTTTAAACAAATGTTACTTTGGTCATGTAGCATATAAGAGGCAATTGGTGGATATGCCGCTCAGAAACATAAACATAAACATATACTACTCATAAAAAATGTGACAAGTTGACAGAACTATGAGTGCTGACAGGGATCATTAATTAGAATTTGATTACACATTCACTTCCTGCTACAAATCCCTAGAGTTGGAGCCAATTCAAAGGAAATTCATCAACATCTGTGTTGAGTTTTTCTCTCTGTTATTGTTGTCCTGGAGATTTCAGACTCACATAATACTATTTATTTATATAACTAATTTGAGATATATTATAAAGAAACGAATAAAAAATTGTATGTGCCGTGTTTTTCTGAAAAGTAATGGTTTGAACCCAAAATTAAGCATTTGTTAACTTACATTCAGTAAGGGCATTCAAAGCTCAACGTTCTTATCCACGGAAAAAAATTGTCAAGTTGAGATTTATCACTAATAGATTTAAATGAAGTTATTTCTGTGACCGAGTAAGTTATGCAGCATTCACACTAAAAAGATAGATTTTAATTTCTTTTTTTTTTCTTGTCAATAATTTTGGTATGGTGTTAGAATGTACATGCTGAACAAATAAAAAAAAAACATATTACGACAAATAAAAAAAAATGTACATGCTGAGATTCGGAAATTTTTATCCTTTTTCTTTTATTTCAAGAACTAGAGACGCCGGTCAAAGAATTCCCATTTAATTGTTTGGACAGAATGTGTAACGGTTATAAATCCCTTAATATTGCTATCAACTCCTACGGATGGATGAAAAAAAAACTAGATACACAGAAGAATGAATAGATTTTTTTTTTTTTTTAAGAATGTGTTATGTAAGTTCTACTTTTATTTACGGAAATATTTTGTCACATTTCTTCTAAACACAAAAATCTTCTGTCATAAAATGAGTTGTTTTGTTTAAATTCTCAGTTATTACTCAGGTTTATATTTGGTTGTAGGCAATCTTATGACACTAGTGTTTGTGATCTTACAACTTAATAAAAAATAAATAAATTAAAAATAACTTTATTTTTATATCATTACATATGAATTACCAAACTTCAAAACAAATACTTGCATAACCAAAACAACAAAACCCTTAATACAATGATATATAGCTTCTTTTTTAATTTTTCAAATGTGTCCTTTATAGAAAGCAGTTTTAACACCTAACGCGTTCCTCAACAAGAGTTGAACTAGGAATTGTCACTTGGTAAAGACTTTACTTTAGCATTACACACCAGAATTCTTTTTAATGGATAAAACGAAAATTTCTACTCTGAAATGAGTTAGAAGTGCTTTTTCAATTCATGCCAAAAAAAAAATTTGTTATATTTGTATGTGTTGAAAACAGTAAGGTTACTACAATAAAAAAAGCATTTTCTTATTCAAACCATCTTTTAGCTGGTATAGCTAGACATGTATTTGCTGCTGACTAGAATATATTTCTACATTATAAACCATTATAGAATATACCTAGCTAGGTCAGTATAATCATATTAAATGGCCATTTTCAGAGAAGACAAATTAATTAGTACAAGCTACTTCAAATAAATTTCAGTGACTACAGTAATCAAAGATTAAATCCCATGGTTCCAAAAACTTCCTCAAGTGCAAGCCCTGTGCTGTTATAGAGATAGCACGACACCAATTCATGAATGGAGTCTAAGCTTCTCTAGTTTCCAGGTACACACTATATATCCTACCTTATGACAGCAAAAGAAAAAAAATTAACAGACCCTTTTCTCTTTTCCTAACAGAAATAATATGAACTTTACCAACACGTTCAACTCCCATCTACTCGCACTTGATGGACCTGTATATGTGACGAACAAAGAGCAGAGAGGCACGGAAACCTACACTACCAAGCATGAGGAAGAAGCCATAGCAGATGCAGGCCATGTAACCGAAGAAGAACGAAGTTTGCATAAAACCAGACATATCTGATCGTGCATAGTAGTAATACAAGCAATAGCCGTAGATGAACAAGCCAGTTGATCCACCACAAAGGAAAGACCTACGGAAAACACAAGCCAACATCAATGTCATCAAGTTGAAAGCTAAGTGCTCAGAGTATATTAAGGGCTTAAGTTGCCTCTACCTTCAAAAGATTCATGACATCATTGTTAAGAAAATAATAATAGTATTGGCTAAAAAAACGCATCCCAGCATAAAAAGGAAAAATGTTATCGCAATAAATGGCATGATATTGCACTAAACCCTTAATATTGGACCAAGAAAGCACTTTGTTTACAAAGTTGTGCCAATGTCATTCACTTAAGTTTTCTTCTTTGCCAAATTTGAACAAAAATATCTTTATATAGGTTTAGGTGTGGGCCATGACTGGCATTGCCATGTGCTCAGGTGGCCCAAACCTTTATAATAGGCCCAAATTAGTTTAGGTTTGAGCCTAGGCCCAAACATTTGGAGCCCACTAGGCTTTGGTCCAAAACCTAGCCAGGCCATGAATGCAATGCAACAGATACTCGAGAATGTCATCCAAAAGAAAAATAGTACTCCCTCTAAACCTAAATATAAACAAATTTAACTACTAGACACATAGATTAAGGAATTTAGTTAATAACGTTTAATTCAAAAAATGTTCCTAAAATACCCTTCATAGTAGTGATTGTAGAATAGGAATAAATGATTCACGGGAAACAAGATTTTATTAAATGAAGAACATAATAAGAATACTATCATTAAATGAGATAAAAGTTAGTTAGTATTTGCTTATATTTAGGTCCAAAATTATTTTTTTTTGTTGCTTATATTTAGGTCCGGAGGGAGTAACATACAATATTTTGTAGTTGCATCTGTATATGAAGAGATTCATATTAAGGCAATTATAGAAAAACATTATTCTTAATAAATGATACACTAGTCCTAGAAAAGCTAAATATTCTAAGGTACATCCCTTCCGTTACACCATCAACAAAAATCTTACCAATGCCACCTACTAGTCCTTAAATAGGTGGGAAAACTAATTTTACTATGATTGCCTGGTCACTTATCTGCTTGTTTGAGTAGATACAGAATATGACTAATAGGAAGTCTATTTGGACAAAATAAAGTCTAATACATAAGTACTTTCCATCTATTCAATCAAACAAGAAACACTGTTGTATTCTACAAAAACTCTGGTTTAAGTCAACTGAGTTAATGTACATGATTCATAATCACTTTACAGAAAATTGACAGATCAAGTATCTATGGTAAAAATTTCAAAAATCTCCCAAACTAAATTGTAGCCAGTTGATGAATTGAACTAGTCATTCAGATAGGGTAATGGAAAGGCAGAAAAGAGAGAACAAGGACAAGGAGAGGGGAAAAAAAGAAAGAAAAGAAACTGACAACTTAACTCAAAGACATAACTGAGTTCAAGATCCAAGTAAAGGACCTTTTATAAAGAGTCCAAAATTTACAAAATTACATGCTGAATAACTAACATTAAAAAATAAAATAAAATAAAATCCAAAGTTTAAACCTTAATAGTAAAATCTAAAGATATGTTCATATGCTGATGAATGTCATCACACGTCTTCCACTCCTTGTTGGGAACTTGGGATAACCATATCACCATTGTTGATTAACTCAATATTTTTTTGAAGAGGGCCAATGAGGGAGAAGGGATGAGGATGAGATGGAAGGAAATGATCCCCTCCCAAATACCATTGAGAGAACCAATCACATAAACTTCCTAATTCACCCTCAAGGCCTTCTAATCTCAGCAAAACTCTTATAGATATACATTACTAAGATTACATGCATTAAAATTGTAACATGACAAAGTATTGTGGCATCTTAATATTCCTTTTTCTGGAACCAACACTGTCATGAACATACATTCGACTAAGTAGGATGAAGGCCACTAAAACTATGTAACTTAAATCTAAATATTAGAATATCTGAAAAAAAAAATCCAATAATATATTGATTGTATATTAGAGTAATTTAATGTATCTTAGATTATCAATTAGGATTGTTTGCACAATTCCTTATTATCTCTTTGGATTGGTATCCTTATTTCATTATATTTAATTATTAGTTTCCTTATTTTAATAGGGATTATGATCTAAAGTTAGTATAAATAAGTATAATTGCTTTATATTTTGTAACAAATCATTTCAAGTCTACATCAATTTCAGGGTATCCAGCCTCAATTATCTCCTTTTCCTACAACACTACTAAAAGGCTAAAACCCTACAATTTCAACTTGGTATTAAATTGGTACCATCCTCCTCCATGACCTATCTCACCACTATTAGATTGGAGAAAAGAGGAAAGAAAAATGAACAAGAACTTTTAGATAATAGTAATTATAATTTAATAGTTATACTTATAATTTTAAATATTTTATTCGAAAAATATAAGTGTGAATATAGTAAAGAATTTTTTTGATATTTTGTGGACAAAGTAGTGAAGATAGAGAAGTTATTTCATGCTTTCTAATTACTAGCAAAAATATAAATATGCCAACAACTACTTTTTAAAATTTCCCCCTCTTTTTCTAGCCATTGAGTCATTAACCATATCCTTTAAACCAAGGACAATATGAAAACGAACTGAATTACTAATATAAGAGTAGATAATATATTTCTAGTGAAAATCACATTACACAAACTCAATTCTCAAACAAACTATAGAAGGTAGCAATAACATAAGTTACATACCTCCACCACCATTCATGATCCTCAGCAGCAAGTTGGAAGTAAGTCAAAGCCACAGTGATGAAAGCAGTGACAATCAACAGAATAATGAAGACAATGAAGAGTATGCTGTAGATGGTATAAATTCGGTGGCCCCATACACTAGCAAAAATGTAGTACAGCTCTATGTAGATGGCACTAAAAGGAAGAAATCCTGCCATTGCCATCTGGGGAATGGTACTCCTGTACCAAGGCAGAGGTGGAATCTCTCGGGGATATTTTGTAGTGCGGACAGGTGCTTGGAACTCAGTTTTGCTATTCTTACCTGCAATACCACCCAACACAAGCAATGGTGAAGTTACCAATGTCCATATTAGGACTATCACCACAATTGTGCCAAATGGCAGGGCAGCAGTTGCACTATAAGCAATGGCAACGGTGTTAAGGAAACAGAACATAAGGAATAGGGGGCCACAAAAGAGGCATCCTGTCAGCAATAAGTTCCTAACCTGCCAACAAGAAAATAAATGTAGAAATCATTTAATTTCATTTCATACGAATTATATAAATTAATACAGTCAAACCATGAACACCAATCAATGGAAGGAGTCCATATGTACCCAATTAGTCCCTTCAAGTTGAATATAGAAGGAAGTAGCAGTGTAGCCAGCAATGCCAGATGTGAGAGCATATATGACCACCAGTGCAGTAAATAAAGCACCTCGGTTATATGGATAAAACACACCAACCAGTGCAAGCATAAAAATGAAGATTGTACTGCACGAGCATAAAGAAATAAAGAATGACATTCATTACAATATGGAAAAAAACATCAGCACAGGGAGAAAGAGCAATTAGAAGATTCTTACAGTGTGAATAACTGAGTACCAGAACCAAGGGCTGCTGAAAAGAAAGACTTGTGCTTTGGAAACCGGAAAACATCACCATGAATGTATTTCCATCCTGTCTCCTCTTGATCATCAGCAGCTTCCTCATCTTGAGCATACCTGGAGAAAATTACAGACGAAAACAAGAAGCAAGGGGTGAAAATAAGATTAATAAAATAATGTTATAGGCAACAAGATGACCAACTGATGATAGATGAGCAAGAAAGTCATACTTCATAAAGTCATTCTTCAATACACGCATGAGAATGGTTGCCAGAAAACCAGTCAAAAGAAGAACTGTTACACAGGAGTTTATGATTGAGAACCAGTGAATCTCCAAGTGATGTGGCAAAGAAGAAGACTGAGAGTATTTATCCATTCTCTTCTCAAAAGATGTATCTGTTTCCTTCCATTTTGCAGTGTACATGAACTCAACATCAACATCTTTATCCTCAGTCAGGTCCACCACAGAATGAGGATCCATTCGGGCACTGATTTCAATCACACGATCTTTGTTGTACAGAATATCAAACTGAATGTGCTTGTAAAGAAAATACTTGTACTCACTAGGGTCAGTTTTCCCTTCCTTGTCAATCGTCCCAATAAATCCCCAGATCGGCAAATCATCATAATACATCTGGAAATAATAGTCCTTCTTAACTGCTTCTCGGAACTGAGCAACTTGCTCCTTTGTGAGCTTTCTCTTGCATACAACCTTAGAGTCTTTCTCCTTCTTGAAACTAAGTTCGTAAGGAGCACTAACAAGGCGATCGCCATTCAACACCTCACCGAGGGCTTCAGTCTTTTCTTTCTCATGACCTGCCATTCAGATGTACACAATGACATATCAAGAACCCATAGAAGTATAAAAAAAAAAAAAAGGAATATCCACTAAACAGAGCTACAAATTGACATTTTGTTCGTCCAGATGGTTCGTTTCCACGACTAGTGATTCCGTAAAAACAAAACACAATAGCAATCCAGTATTCTGTCCCTTCCTACAACTGAAACACCAAAACTAAACTCAAAATCTCACATGCTAAAACTACATCACGAGTCATCACACTCTTGCATTAATAACTAGATAGGGAGAGATAAACAATGTTGACTAAATCAAATAACAAAGCTTCAATTATGGAAGTAATAAATAAATTCAGATAGTTAGTTACCTGTTACACAGAATGGCAGGTCAAAGTACCGATACGTTTCACTGAAACCAACCAATTAAACAAATAAATGAGAAAAACAGAAAGACAACAACCTTGTACAACACTGACGTTGCAATCCGAGACAATAAAAACACGAAACTGAAAACAAGATCAGATTTTGACAACGACCCAGAATCTAAAACGGGTGAAGTTAAGTGTTAGAGAATCATGGGTGTGATTGGGAAATGGGATCTCGAGGAGACGAACCTGGGGTTGTGAAAGGGACCAACTTTGTTGGCGTAAAGAGGGACGGAGTCTCCATCCTTGTAACGGTGATCGGAGGCATCGGATCTAACGTGGGTTCCCTGAAAAGAGATCAGAATCGCGAGAACCAAAGCCAAAGTGCTTCTACCCATTGCCGCTGCACTCTCGTTCGTTCTTCGCATTCAGATCAGATGGATAAAGAAAAAGAAACAGACAAGGACAATAAGCAAGAAATTTATTCAGTATAATTTTTGAAGGAAATGACAAAGTTTATTTTTAAAAAATAAAAAAACGAAGTTTTGTCTTTTTTCTTTTCCTTTTTCTATTTTTTTATCTTTTTTTTTCCTCTTTATAAATCTATTTTTCTCTATTTTTTATATTTGAGTGTATGCATGTTGACCCATTATATGGTACTATAGTATCTGCTATTTTATTTGGCATTAGCCTCCATCATTCATTGAAAAAAATACTGCTATTTACTTAAGGAAATTTTCAAGAGAAAAAATTATTTGTTAATATAACTAATTAAAATTTAAACAAGATATTAAGTTTTTAAATAGTTGTATCTATAAATAATTTGTGCATACAAAATTATTTATATATTTACATAATTCACTCATAATTAAACACTAAAGAAATATGAATCTTCATATAGTTTTCCTTAAAATTGGTTTTGGTCTCACTGTCACCATGATTCTAACACTCAAGTCATAATTTTTTTTTTTTTTGAAGAACACTCAAGTCACCATAAGAGATAGTTGAAGGGTGGGAAAATTCGAGACACAAAAATTTGCTCCCATGTCTTACTCTTTTTAAATTGGGTTTGTCCCACATTAGTGGTGGTGATTTTATTGGTAAAAGTAAAACTATGATACTCTCCAATCCAATATTATGTGAAGGAAATTGCTATTCACACCTCAAATTTTCCTAAAAAATCATTTTTGTAGTGAATTATTTATTATGAAAAAGGTTAAATTATTAATTAGGTCTCCATAGTTTCATAATTCTTACCTTTTTAGTCTCTATAGTTTGAAAGTGATTTTTTTAATCCCTATAGTTTACATTTTAATTTTATTTTAGTCCTTGTAGTTTGAAAGTGATTTTTTTAGTCCTTATAATTTGCATTTTAATTTTCTTTTAGCCCTTATAATTTGAAAGTAGTCTTTTTAGTCCCTATATTTTATATTTTAATTTCCTTTTAGTCCTTACCATCAAAATATGAATAATATTATCAATTTTAATTAACTACAAAAATATTAGCAAGTAATTCGTAACTAATTTATCGCAAGATAATTTGTAATAAAAAAAATAATTGATAATTTATAACTAATTATTTTTATATTTTTTGTAGTAAGAACTAAAAGGTAATTAAAATAAAAATTATAAGGACTAAAAAGATCACTTTCAAACTATAAGGACTAAAAGAGAATTAAAATATAAATTATAAGCACTAAAAAAAATACTTTTAAACTATAAGGACTAAAAGATAATTAAAATATAAACTATAGGGACTAAAAAGGTAAAAATCATGAAACTATAAGAACCAAATAAGTAATTTAACCTAAGAAAAATAAATATATATTAATAAATATATATAATTCACACCCTACACGCTTTAAAAATTAATTCCCAATGTAGCTTTTTTACATAAATACATTTTTGTTATATAAAATATACAACAAAAACATTTTTGTTGTGTAAGAGGTACATAAATACGTTTCCATTGTATATTATATATATAAGGAATTATGATTTCACTTTCATTTTACTTTCTATAATGAAAACTTAAAAGCTCAAAAGGTATATTAAAAGTTAAAACAATATATGCTAATCTCTCAATATATGCTACCACTCAAGCATGTATGTTATCAATATCATTCATGCACCCCATGTTACATGTTTTCATCAAACTTTATTTGCAAAGCAACACTTATTTTTGGCAAAGCAACCTTGTGTTATGCATATGTTATTGGACAAGCACTTACACTTATGCCAAAGTAATTCATCCCCATTGAACCACTGAAAGACATCGATGAAGGAACCACTAAACCAGTGTGTTTTGGATTATTTTTTTGGCCCGAGAACATAAGTAAAAGTAAACCATTTGGACTATTCAATTTTTATATAAGACGTGACTCAATGATCAAGAAAGAAAAAGTTAAATAAATGATGTGCCCTTGTAAGAAATTCATAAATCACAACAATTTCATAAATCACTATTAAATCGGATAAAGTACCCGGTCAAGCAAAGGAGACATCTAACACATCCCAACCGAACACACTCTTCGGCCACTATCCACATATGTCGAACAATACATCTCGGCCTTTAACGTGTGCGAGCAACGAATACCATTCGATCGTGATTATCATCGCTAAACCCGCTTAAGGTTAATCACTCGATTAGAAGTACTAAAGTATGATTAGGGGAAGTATCACACAATTGGTAATCAAGATGTGACAAGCCCATAGGCTCCAGGCCCAACCAAGTTAGTATAAAAAGGGATGAAACCCCCAGGTAAGAGGACTGATTCATTCTCACATACTTTATGGACTCATTCAACACCTTGGCTGCTTGCTTTGAAACGTAGTTTGCCACTAGTCGACCTCACCACCTAACCTTTGTAGCCCTTGTCAATGTACAATAAGAGAAGGAGTCATTGAGAACCTTCATGGAATATCCGAAACTTGGACCCAACGGTGGCTATGCACCACTTGATAACGATGTTACAACCGAGACCTTTTGTCAATAGCCTACACAAGAAGTCAGCATCTGATCTCGATGAACTGCGAATGAGAGCAGCCAAGTACATGTAGATGGAGGAATTGGTCGAATACTAGAATAAGGTGTGGGTCGATGTCATGTCAGCCAAGAAAGATAATGATAAACCCATCTCCAACAAGGCCCATGACGAAGGAAGGAGGAATCGGCCACCACAAGAGTCGTACTTTACCCAATACACTCCTCTTACTGCCAACAAATTTCATATCATGGATCAGGCCTTAACTATCAACATTTTGACCATGCCTGAGGTGGTGGCAGCAGCAGTAGGTTGAAACCTTAAGCATTGGTTGCTTAAGCCTTTTCTCTCGAGAGGTGCCTTCTCGGTGCCTAGATTGTTCCCTCAAGCCACTCCGGTGCTCCCGGTGGCTTTGCTTCGTATGTTTTTGCTTTCCCTTAGGATGTTTGTCGACGGAGGGAACCACATCCGCTAGACCCTCATAAGGCCCCGAGGTACGTTTGGCAGTAGGATTTGACGAAGGACCACTAGCAGCAACGATTCGATTCTGTCGGGCCTAGCGAAAAAGCATTCATATCAGCGTCGGCCTAAGTCATGATTCCTACAAAATAACATAAGTGATAAAATTTCAAGTTAAAGCAAGAAATAAAAAACAACCAAAAAGGAAACAAGACTAACTCTCAAGGTTCCAGACAAGATTCGGAGACTGTAGAAGTGACCCAAGAGGTCGAGCAGGTAGTTGTCGACGGAGCGTTTCGAGGAATTTGAGGTCTTGGCATTCGTTGGGACTCAATAACTCCTTTGGGTACTTGTCGTACTGTTGAGGACATTATTGTCAATAGAAGGAAAACAAAGGATTCCTTCCAAGTCATAGAAGTAATCCTTCCCAGCGATTGGCCTTGTGGTTGCTTTGAAGTAACCAATCTTAAAATTTTTATAAGAAGAAGTGAATAGGTGAAAGAGAGGATGCTTCGGCAGCCAAATTAGTGATATCCACCGAGCCTTATCTTGAGGATGGTTGTAGAAATAGTGCAAGAAAAGTCTGGGCATCGCCGACACAAAGCTATATAAGCAAAGTACGTGGAATGCTTGCATGGCTACCCACCCATTTGGGTGAAGTTGCATTGGAGCAACGTTAAATATGAGGAGAACACCCATGGCAAAATTGTCAAATGGGACCCTTACATGCAGACCACGGAACAAGCAATCATACATGTAAAAGAAATCCCTATTAATCCCTTCTCGGTTCATGAACACGAACTCCGTAAGCGATGTAGCATTCGACCGAACCGTGTGGAAAGTGACTAGGCATGCATCTGGATTCGTTATGGTGCAGATAGGTAGCCAACTTATGAGGTTGGACAAATCTGACAGGTGGTTGTATCGAGAGAAGTAAGTGTCTACTTCCAAATCAACCCACGTGTACTCTGGAAGCATAATCGGGGAGGTAGAGACATCTCCTTCAGCACTGAACGCTTCTTAGACTGAAAAACAGCCCTCTGGGACGTCCCTGCCTCAACAATAATGGCCACTATCAGGACCTCAACATTCTCACCCACCTTTTCAGCCATAGTGGCGGTAGATGGCTCAGAAAAGTCAAAAAGTTGCTAGACCCCTCAGTTGCCGAGAAGTTAGTCTAACTCGAAAAAATCGATTCCAAGGAGTGGGAGTCGGACAACACTTATAAAACTACGTCGTCGTACCCTTGAACTTCAGACTCGCCTCCAACTGACTCCCTCGACGATGAACTTTCGAACGACATCATTATTATGCACCTCAAAGAAAGAATTGATTATTGCATTACTCATCTAAGACCAAAAAATATTATTCGACTAAAAGCAAAGAAGCAAATATCAGGGGCAAAAAGTGAACCCTATTTATAGGAGTTGGGCCTGGGTTGAGACCCAGCCATCATCATCCCCCCACCATTCGATTAGAATAGATCTACGATGGAGGACAAGTGATGTTACGGTACCCAACGTAGGAAGATGAAGAAACGTGGGGAGTAACCGTTACCTCCACGATGTAACGATTACTTTGTGGCAATAAAGGCACATAACCATCAGGGGAGTAATTCATAATCGTTCTAACACAACATAAAGCCCCTCTTTTTGGCCAAGGACGAAAAGGGGTTTGGGGGCTAGTATACTGGATAAAGTATCCAGTCAGGCCGAGGAGACACCTAGCCCATCCAAACCGAACACACTCTTCTGCCACGTATCCGCATATGTCAAACAGTATGTCTTGGCCTTCAACATGTGCGAGCAACGAATACCATTCGGTCTTGATTATCACCGATAAACCCTCTTAAGGATAATCACTCAATTAGAAGTACCAAAGTATGATTAGGGGAAGTATTACACAACTGATAATGAAGATGTGACAGACCCATAGACCCTAGGCCTAGCCAGGTTAGCATAAAAGGGGTGAATCCCTAGGTAAGAGGATTGATTCATTCTCACATACTCAATATATATCGTTGATAGCTTTGAGTCAAACTCTCACTTGAGTGTTGGAGGACCTTTTGCAAGTACCACCTCCCCCTTTCACTCCACCGAACACTCGCACCTAAGACTTTAGCAAGAAACTACAAGTAGAAGACCCTTTAATAAAAAGACAAGTATCCAGTTCATTTGTGATAGGAACAACTATCAACACATGTTAAAGTATACCATATACGAGGGGGACATGACTAAATCTGCACAAGAGCATGTGTGGCAAAAAGGAACTAACGAGACCCTTACACGTGAACATTGTTGCTGAAAAATACTGTATATAAATAGTGATGAGTTGTATGACTCATATTAGATTCATGATTAGGCATAGTTATGAGGAGACATTGATGATAACTTGAGTTAGAGCCCTTTGTCATCTCTCCCTAATGTTCTCCGACATGAATATATATATATATATATATGTTATATTTTATGAAATTAAATTACACGCAGTAACAATTTTGTAATCATTTGATGCTTTGAATTTCCAACAATATAGTTTAACTTGGCAATTATAAAATATATTTTTTTTCTTTTTTTTTGGTAGGTGGTGGTGAAAAATAAAACAAAAATAATTAAGAGAAAAAAGTACAATTCGGTTCTTAAGCTTAAGAAAAGTCACACCACAGGAATGGGAGACAAGCTAGCAGGTGGTGAATAAGGTTCTTGAATGAACTATGTCCAACAGTTTAAGGTCTCATTTTTGCCAACTAATAATGAGCACTTTGGTAGCCTTTTTTTCTCTATGCAACCATCCTTTTTCTATGGTTTGAGAAGATATCTGTAAATCACATATTTACAAGATCGTAATAGACGCATTGGTCGCCTAGCCTTCTCGTTAGATGAAAAAACAAAATACAGTTAATAAGTTATGATAGCAATGCAAAAAAGTCAAATATGCAAAATTAATTAATCCAAACATGTTCTATACATGTTTGAATTAATTTATTTTATATTTAAATCTTTTGGTTAAAAAAATCATTGTTTTTTATCGTACATTTTTTTAAAAAATATGAATAAGATAAACTATCTAAATGTATATTTTGGCTCAAAAATAAAGCTAGGTATCCCAATGTTTGGGGAAAGAACCATGACTTTTTTGGTATATTGTGGGTATTGGTTGCATTTACAACATGTGAACATGCAAACTTGATGAAATTAAAGGGCTATCCATGAACTTGACACATCATATTATTTTCTGGAAGATCAACGTGATAGAGTTGACGAAAGGACATTCAAGCATTTGAGACAAATTAAGCATATATCACTTTTGTAGCACAATGCGATAGAGACTTAACAGAAGGCTGGTCCATATTCCCCAAACTATTGCGAGTATTCGTTCCATTTTATCCAAAGCACAAGAAATAGCATTATTTCCGGAACAACAAGATTCAATTTAACTAATCCATATTGAATATATGGAATTAAAAGTAGATAGTGGCATTGACAGTTATGTATACTCCTGTAATTACAATATCCATGCATTACGTAAAAAGAATGAGCTGTACCTTGGGAATGATGTTTGTATTTTTGCAGAGGGGCTTTAATTGGTTATGCTGATTTTCTAATCAAGACAAAATCACTGAAGTTATCAAAAGAATTTCTTCGATGTATTTATGCTTATGCATATAGCTAGGTGTGAAACTTGACTTAATTTAATTGTTTATATGTTGTGTATATGAACTTTACATATAACAAAAACAAGTTTTCATGATGTATACAAAATTATTATTGTTATCTTTATCTTATTAAACTCTTATAGTTTTTATTAATCTTTTATTCATTTTAATTGAACTTTTATTCCTTTTTGTTGGAGTACAAGTGTGAGGTGAGTCCCACATTAGGAATCTTCCCGGTATTTCTTCCCATTGAGTTTTTTCCCAACAGTGGTATCAAGAGTCAGGTTCATCCGGAGCCGTCATTAGCTCGTGCAGTTCAAGATAGAGGATAACGTCGCTCATGATGGAGACATGTTCAAGGATGTGTTTACAAAATTGAAGAATGGAGAAAAGCCATGCAATAAGAGATGCAATCCTTGCATGAGAATAACACCTATGAATTGGTGGAGTGGAGAATAGTCATGCAAGAAGAGATGAAATCCTTGCATGAGAATAACACTTATGAATTGGTGATGGAGAAGATCCATGCAAGAAGATATGCAATCCTTGCATGAGAATAACACCTATGAATTGGTGGAGTGGAGAATAGCCATGCAAGAAGAGATGGAATCCTTGCATGAGAATAACACCTATGAATTGGTGGAGTGGAGAAGAGCAATGCAAGAAGAGAACCAATCCTTGCATGATGACCAAAGCACATTGACATAAGGTATCCAAGGTGCCGGTTTGCTACTACCCCCCAATTAAGTCGGGAGGGGGAGATTTGTTGGGATTCCTCCTTAATTGGAGAGGTTCTAGAAAATTCTGGAGCTTTCTGAAAAAGTGTAAAATTTTTTAGAATGTCCTGGAGAACTCTAGAGTAGTGTAGAACTCTCTAGAAGCTTGTGGAAGAATGTGGAAACCTCTGGAATATTCTAGAGATGTGTGAAACCTTCTGGAACTTATGAAAAAGTATGGAAGAGAGTAGAAAAGTGTAGAGACTCCTAGAATGTGTGGAACATTCTAGAGAATTAGTCTCCACCCTAGGATACAAGTAATCTCCACCATTCATTGTGGAGGTGGAGTAGTATAAATAAGGGTAGGAGCCTTCATTCCTAATAAATCCAAGTAGAGAGTCTCTCTGAGAGAGAAGATAAATAGTTTGGGAAGTCTTTATCTTCAAGCTTGAGTGAGCCACCGTAGAATGAGGCAATCCAAGTAGAGAGCCTCTCTGAGAGAGAAGATAAATAGCTTGACAAGTCTCTATCCTCAAGCTTGAGTGAGCCACCATAGGGTGACTCAATCCAAGTAGAGAGCCTCTCTGAGAGAGAAGATAACTTGCTTAGGAAGTCTCTATCCTCAAGCTTGAGTGAGCCACCGTAGTAGAATGAGTCAATCCAAGTAGAGAGTCTCTCTGAGAGAGAAGATAAATAACTTGGGAAGTCTCTATCCTCAAGCTTGAGTAAGCCTCTCTGAGAGAGAAGATAAATAGTTTGGGAAGTCTCTATCCTCAAGCTTGAGTGAGCCACCATAGAGTGAGTCAATTTTGTTAACACATCCTTGTAACCCTACTATCATTTTGTATAGTGGAAGAATCTCCATATTGAAGAATTATAATTGTGTGCTCCCATTATTACCTTTAATTACTAAGTGTCTATCTTAACTTCACGAAGCGGGAAAGTCCAAGTTTTTCCAACACTTTTTACTAGTGCAGGTACAATGAGAAGTCACATACACAATATATTAAATACTTGGTAGGGTTGGTTCTAAGGAAGACACTAATGGTACATCTAGAGTTGTTCGAGCATCACTCATTATTTCAACTCGTTCACAGAGAGCGACATCAGTGTAATAAGAGCTGAGGTGTCAGTGCTTGTTGACACACCATTAGTATTAATAATAATAGTTCAATTTGATTTGGATCAGTTTTTTTTTTCGAAAGGCATGATTTGGATCAGTTTTTTTTTTTCGAAATCCAAAAACCAAAAACCAAAAACCAAATTGATTCGATCAGTTTAACACACAAAATCGGTCCAATAAAATTCAAAAGAAATCGGGTTGCATTTTTTGTTAAGATCATATTGGATTTAATACTCCTGTGAGCAAGTATATATAATTGTATATAAAGATTCAAGAATAGAATTACGAACTTCCTAAACGTGATCATATATAATGAAAAGAAGTATATTTGCAAGAAGATAAATCAGTAGAGTTTCCAAAAGGGAAGAATGTGCGTATATATAGGTCCTACCATTCTCTCATTGCCCAATGCTAATATTGACCATTGCTAGAGAAGATGATGATCCATTAATTATGAGAGGGAGAGAGAAAGATAATTATCAAGTGAAAAATATTGGATATGTAAGAAATAGGAACTACAAATTTGAAAATACAACTATAAATTAATGAAAAAAATCAAAACTTAGTTAATAAAGATATGACACTTAAAAAAACAATATATTTTTATCTTTTATTCTTAATCTTTTAAATATAATTTAGGCTATGTTTCAGAACTTGATTATTCGTGTTCATTGTGAATCCACCTATTAGACTTGAAAGTGCTTTGAAAAAATGGGAAAGGTGCAAAACAAACACGCTCCAGAATTACTACTAATATTTATAAAAAGAAAAATCTGACTTTACGTTCCATTTATATTCACACACGTATTTCTATATCGTCCATTTCACTTTTATTTTAAAATTTTATGCATACTTTATACTTTATGATTGACCCGTGCATGCCACCTTGTGATTAACGTTTAACGATGACTTTACTAGTTGGTGAAATAGAAATATTCTTTCTCCCAAATAAAGCCACATCGAATCAACGATTGGTCGCAGTTATACGGCTCTTTTTTACTGAAAAGGGGTATTTTATTTTTCTTTTTTTTCTAAATGGGAGTTGTTTTTAAATTATTTACCGGTAGTAAGGTAGTAGGACTTTTGAGTCAGAAATCCTAATACATGTTAGAACTTTAATTTTTTTTTAACTGAAATTATAAAATTATTTATGATTTTAATGTAATTTTTTTTATTTTATAACTTTGAAGTTGTAACATTTTAAAAAAAAAATAAATTAAAGTCACAAAATTATTTTTCTAATTTTTTTATTTTATAGAAGTTTTTTTTTAGTATTACAACTTCAAAGTCGGAGTACTTACTTTTTAATTTGGAAGTTCATGAGGTCAAGTCGTGAGCTTGACTACGACTTCACTGTGCATTATTAAAATGTAGAAAAATGAAACAAGAAACATTTCCTTCAAACAGAGCTTTCGCTTTTGTTTTTCATGTATGCATCAATGTTAATTAATCGAAGAGCATATGGAAATTTAGTCCAAATGACTAAAGCTTCATTCCTCATTCAGAATATATTAATGTTACAACTTCAACTACCATTTTCTTTAAACACTATCTCAACCAACAATATGTTAATTTCAAATGGACTCTTTAATGTCCAAAGATCTAACGATAAGAACCCAGATCCTAAATTTCACCATTCTTTTCAGTTCCTTAACAGAAAGCCAGATTCCTGTAGAGGCTATAATATTGCTAGTCAACTGCAAGCATGCTTTAGTCTCACTCTCACACAATATGTAAGAATCCTGATCAACATAGAGGTTTATATTTTCACCCACATGGGCAAGTGTAATCATAACGGCCTAAACATATCAAGAGAATATAGAGTTGTTAGATACCTGCTTGCTTACCGAAGACAAAGTCTGGAATCAGAATGGAGGTAGAGGAGAAGAATAAGCCATGAAGTAATAGAGAAGTAACTTGTTCAGCGATGCAGCTCATAGCATCTCCCTGCCAAGACTACTTGAATGAAGTATGCATTGCATTTATCTCCCATATCTGGAAGTTATGAAAAGATGCAAAGTTAACAGCACTGGCATGACAGCACACTGAAAACAGAATGCACAGTGACAAATGCACAGGGAAGTCGTAGCCAAGCTCACCACTTCACCTCATGCACTTCCAAATTAAAAAGTAAGTATTACCACTTTGAAGTTCGTGATAAAAAAAAATTTCATAAAATAAGAAAAATTACATTAAATTTGTAAATAATTTTATAATTTTAGTTTTCTTTAAATGTTACGATTTCAAAATTGTAAAATAAAAAAAATATATACAAGTTTTAAATAATTTTATGACTTTAATTAAAAAAATAAAAATTATAACAGATGTTAGATTTCTAACTGAAAAGGGGTTATGACTTATTCTCTTTTAGTAGATAATTTAAAAATAACCCTATTTAAAAAAAACGAAAAAAGAAAACTCCTTTTCCGTAAAAAAAGCCCAGTTATACGTAAACTTCTACTCAAACAGCAACTTTCGAAAAGAAGAAAAAGAAAAACCGAGAACAATGATAGCACGCGACTTATCAGAAATATATAATAACTAGTATGGTTATCCGTGCATGGATGCACGGGTTGTTATTTTTTTTCATATAATTTATATTTGACAACAATTAAATTAAAAATATGAGTTTATAATCAATTTAAAATTTAATATAATAAAAATTAATTTAATCAGTATGTTTATTAATTTAAGAATTATAAAAGTTGGATGTAATTTTTTTAATATTTTTATTATCAATATTATTACTTAAATTCGTAAGTTAATTCGTTCCATAACAAGTTTTTTTAATGTTTTTTTCATAATTGAAATAGACAAAAAAATGTTAGTGAATCATGATTAATTATGACTAATTTAATTAAAAGAAATAAATTTTATGAAAATTATTGGAAAAAACGATTAATTAAGTTTTTGAAATGTTTAATTAAATTATAGCTAAAAAAGGGAGGGAATACGACTAATTATGACTAATTTAATTAAAATAAGTTTACTGATGTGGTGTATTAATGATGGATGGAATTTTAGCGGAAATATGTAGATTGCATAAGTAACAAATTTTATATATATTATAAATTATAGATTATATATAATAATTATTATGATCCTTTAAAAAAAATTATCACAGATACAAACGACAAAGAGAAGCAAAGATAAAAGTGTAAAATCCAAAATCTTTAATATATTTTTTTGTTATATTTTAAACCTTCAACTGCACACATTAAAATCAACTACAAATTCAAGATCCACTAAAGAAAAATAATTAACACGTTACTTTTTAGATAACTAAATAAATATAAATATTTTTCTACAAAATAAACATGATATTTTTTCAACTCAAGACAAATGTCATATATACAAATGTTATAAATTAAATAACTATTGCTTTGCTCGGTTGAATTACTTTGTTTTTCTCTTTCTATTTTGAAATATTTTTTAACTTACCAAATCCTTTACAGTTTCATGCATTAAACTTGTTAAGTTCTATTGGAGAAATTCACTTCTCTTGGCAAGATAATGTCCCTTGAAGATAAAAAGTAATGACATACATCAATTTCGATCGTCTGTGTCTTAATAATCACAACAATTTTAATAGGTTAAAAAAATCATATAATGAAATATAAAGTTATATCTCGTACCATATTTCATCCGTCGTGACAACAATTTTTATGCATTTTTCCATTCATCAATATACAAATTGAGTCTCTTAAAACTAGAAAAGACACATGATTATTACCACAAAATAATAAACCAGAAGATTAAAAAAATGACAAATAATAACAAAATCTCCTTTATCTTTAAAGAGCCTCTTGATACTTTCATTTTCAATTTATAATTAATGTAAAATGAGAATGAAGAGTTGCACATCTGCGGAGGACAAAAAGAATTTAAGATAATAAAGAGTTGCACATCTGCGGAGGACAAAAAGAATTTAAGATTCATTCAATATCAATAAAAAAAATAGAAAAACAAGAATTGCACATTTGCTAGGGAGTGTGATAATTAATTGTTTCAAAGTCAACTTAAAGTTTGAATACCCAAAGGTATTATTTACATTTGTTGAGGAGTGAAATGTTATCATTAGCTTTTTTTATTTATTTCATTTTTAAGTTCAACTAATTATCAAACTTAATATATTGTACCCTCAATTTGAATGAAAAAATAAAGATGATGGAAGTAACAACTTATATATATATATATATATATATAGGGCCGTGTAAGTTACTAGGTCACTGAGACAATGGTCTTAGACTTTCAATTTTTTAGGACCTCAATATTTTTATGCATTTTTAAAGAAATATTTGTCATTAATTTTAATTATTAAATGATAAATTAAGTTATAGTATGATATATTATTTGGTATTATTTTTATTAATAAGACCACAAATATTAAATATAGATGTAAGTATTATTATAAATAATTTAAGTATATTTTTCTTATTTATTTAAAAAAATTAAGCAAATTATTTTATATCTATTTTGCATCCTACCTCTTTCCTCTCTACAAATATATTATTGAAATTAATATAGAGTTTAAATTTAATAAATGAATCTATAATTGATATATGTGGAAAAAAAATATTTGGTGCAAATGTTGATGTCAAGATCATACATTTAGTTAAGAGAAGAAATTAACACACCAATAGAAGTATTGAGTTATATTAAAATTTTAGATTTTTTTCGGATGTTTATCTTGCATATAAAATTTTATTGACAATTCCTGTAACAGTTGTTATTGTTGAAAGAAGTTTTTCAAAATTAAAATTGCTTAAATCATATATAAAATCAATAATGTTACAAGATAGATTGAATGTGTTAGTTATTTTATCTATTGAAAGTGAAGTGTTAGAATTGCTTCATTATAAAACTCTAATAAATAATTTTTCAGCTAAAAAAGTTAAAAGATTAATATAAAAATTGATATTTTATATCATATACTAAATCTCTTTAAAATTCTTGTAAAAAAAAGACCCCTTTAACATTTTTGTCTTAAATCATAAAATGTTTGTACACGGCTCTATATATATATATATATAACAGATATACTTCTACGTGACTTTCTATTATTTATATACACACGTTAACAGACCTCAACCAGTAGCTTATTAATTAGTTTATTCTATATTAGTAATTTTAAATTATAGTAATTGTAAGTGTTAGGTACCTAGTAAATATAAGCACACATTAAAAAAAAAATATTTCAGTTGATAAAAAATGAATTCATAAAATATTGATTTGATTCTTCCTGTCGTGAATAATCTATGAATATTTCTTTTAGTTCTTGTTGAACATTGAGACATATTCTGATTTAGTTAAATCCTGAGATATAACTCACGTAAATTTTGTACATAAAAATAAGAATCTAGTAAGCTATATTAAATAGGAAATTAGGGACACCCATGAATTAACAAATAATAATGAATCTCAGGCTCTCAGCATGGGTATTGTCTACTGTTGAAAAGAAAAAGAAGGAAAGAAGGCATGACCACGACTTATTAGAAGCCAAGTACTATCCAGATTCCTTTTAGGTTCCCGGACCACGTCCTTTAATATTTCTAGATCATAAAAGAACCGTGTCTGGACTCGTTGATTGTGGCATGGCATAGACCCTCCTCAACATGAAGCATAGCAGACCCATTCAAATGTGACCAAAAGAGCACTAGAGTTTACTTTAGGCTATGCCTTACATTTTTGTCTTCATTGGCTTAAGTAGTTAAGTTAACCATCTTCTCCTTTACATAGAAAAAAAGCCTAATTGTAAAAATAATTTCTCTTATTTTTTTAATTCATCCTTAGAGTGTTTTTAATCCAAAGAGTCAAATTTGGGCATTTACTATTAAGGTAAAATGTTAATTGTCATGTATCATTATATAATTGGTCTCTTCCATTTGAAGGAGTAGGACTGTGCAAAAAAATCGAGTCAGACCGAATCAGATTGCAACCGACCCGACCCAAACTAGTTGCACACTCGAACTATATTGAAAAAAAAAGTCACATTTTGTAGCCGGTTTGGTTCAACCCGACCGGTTTCGATAAAAAAGTAGTGACCTGACCTTGAACTACATTGCGCACTCCTGATCCTTTTGTTGTCCAGCTTCATTCGTTTAGGAAGGGAATTGTCAATTGTGGTTACGAACGGCGAAGCAATTGTGGCAGCACCGCGCGTTTTGCGACGATTTTTTTGTACAAACTCAGCCTCTTCTTCTTTCCCCTTCGTTCCTATGCCGCCTCCCGGTGCCACCCCCGCCCTAACCCGACCCACGACGGAGCCCAACCCCAACCACTTCATCTCTAGTCTCTTTCTCTCTCTCAATTTTCTTTCACTGTTAATCAAATTAAATTATTGTTTTATTTATTTACTATCATTGTTGTTGGCAATAGAAAGTTCTAGACTTGTTGTCGTTTGATAATGTATACTTAGTATAATTAGGTATCCCTTTCTCAAATTCCTCTTTTACTAAATATTATTCTCTTGCGATTGTAAAGTCTCTCATGACAATGAGAGACTAAACTCTTTTTTTTGTTGGAACTTGACAACCAATTACTTTGATATAATTTCTCTTCCTATTTATTTAATAATATTATCTTTGCATTATCATTTCTTGTGCTTAATATTATTGTTTGTAGCTTGATCATCCATTTGCATTGTAAGTTTTAGGGGTAACATTAAAAAATATTATTTTTTAATAGAACTGAAAAAAAAATATCTAAATAAAGTCATCACTAGGAATAAATTGATTTTTGTATAGTCTCTTTATACATCACTACTCTTAATGCAATTTAACTATTTGCTCTCTGCAAAGGGATTTGAGAAAAAATATAAATAAATTAGGCTATTTCACTTGAGGGATCTTGGTTAGAGTATATTAATAGATGTAGGTGTAAATTGGAATAATTATAAATAGAGAAAAATCATTAATATTACATCAAGGGTAATTCTGGTAGACTAAGTTTTCAACATTCTCATCTTCTGAATTTACTTCTACAGTAATATTGGATTTTCTAATCTTTCTATTTTAATTAATTAATTTACCTTTTAATTTCTTCCCTTGTTATTTTAATTTGATTCTTTGTCAATTTAATTTATTGTTTTTCTACAACCTTTTTCAAATCTTTTTCTTAATTAAATATTTATATACCTAAGTACAAATAAAGTCCATGTGAATTCGATATTCAAACTTCCGTTTTAACTTTACTACATTTGACGAATTGGTACACTTCCCAATGAATTAACATTCTTCATTTTGAATATTGATTTTTTTCTTTATTGTTTTTGTCATTGGAATGCTAGGCAAGTTTTCAATTTTGAAAGCCAAAATTATGTTTGTCATTTATTTGAGGTTTTGACTGAATATGGTTGTATAATATACTCTTGGTCTTTTAAGGATGAAATTTGGTGTATGCCATTTTATATTTTATTCCTCATAGAAGGATATGTTCAAATATGGACCAGGTTCATGTATAAATAGAGTTTAGTCTAGTTATTTGAAAATAAGTGTATTTGAAATATTATTAAATGATTTATTCAATAAGTTGTAAAATTTGAAAACCAATTCAAAATCAGTTCGACTCTTAAAACAATTTTTAATTAGTTTGAAACTAATTCAGAACTGATTTGACTTTGAAAACAATTATAAACTGATTTGAAAACAGTTCAGTTTAGAACTAGTTCAGAACCAATTCTAAAACTAGTTTCCAGATTTGGGTAACCAGTTTTTGCATAGCCCTACGGAGGAGATGTGGCAATGAAAAGATTCGAGAGGGTTAATGGTATAGAATGTTTGTGCAATCCTTTCACCACTGAGTTTGCAACAATGATGGGTTGCTTAAGGCAAAATAACTTGGCTCAGCTTCAAGGATGGTGCTGTGAGGGGAGTTTTATGACGGTTTATGAGTTCCTACCCAACCTATGGGAGCCTGAACAAAATTCTGCATAAGAACTTCCATTTTGCAGTTGTCCTGTCATGGAAGTAGAAAGTTGATAGAATTCTGGGGGTTGCTTCTGCTCTTACAATAATGTTGGCTTACTCACCGGCTTCTTCGCCATCTCCACCTTACTCGCACCGGAAGTTCTCGAAGTCGAAGTCGTCGGCAAGGCCTCAACCGACTTCACAACAATGTGTGAAGAAGTCACCAAATTTCGTCGGAGCTCCGGTAGCAACCTCCGCACAGGCCGCTCCCCAACGAAAAGCTGCTCCTAGCTCCGGCGGCAGATTCCGCACCGATTTTTCTCCTTCCATCGAAGATCAACGCTTTATGAGACAATCCTCCGGTGTTGTTCCATCTCGGCGCAGAAACTGCACTCGCAGAACCTCCGATTGAACCCGATCTCTTCGTCGCAACCATGGCCGAATCGGTTCGCAGTTCAGCCTTCCTCTTCACTGAAACTGAACCATTCGCAACTGTTTTCGCAACTCTTCTGGAAGCTTCTAGAACATTCTTCTTCGAAGAACTCTGAAGCATTTCCGGTGCCACATCTTCGTTGGATTTCTCCGACAACACCTCCATTGAACCGCGAAAGCTTCTAGAAGCTGAAAACCAAAAAAGGAAAACACGAAGTTAAGGAACTGAACTTAAAACTACCATTGTAAAAATAGTCAACGTTTTCTCTTAACGGTTAACGTCAAATTTTTATCTAGAGACTTAAATAGTCAATTTAAAAAAAAACTAGGATAAGAATTAAAAAATAAAGAGACCCATTTAATGAATTGGAAAAAATAAGGGGACTATTTTTATAATTAAGTCTAAAAAAAATTAAAAGTTTTGGTGACTTTGGAATGGGTCGTCGCTTTTCAATAAGTTATATAGAATTTCAATTGCTACTAACTACAAGATTAAAATCCTCGATACGCGCACTCTCCAACTCGGTTTACGCGGTGTGTACACATTCTTATTTAAACTAACGTCGTCACTCGTCACCCTTCATTCTCTCTCTCTCTTTCAGTGCCCACCACCATTTTCAATCACCATTTTTAACATGGCTTCACAAACTTCAGCACCGAGGTTGATTCCTGAAAGGGGTCAAGTTCTAAAGAGGGTCCTCAAAATGGTGTTTTCTTGTTTCATGTGTGCTGGTTCTTCTTCTTACAATTCACATCATCCCAAAACCACTTCTTCTTCTGTGTTTCCAGCACCTTCGCGTATCTGAATCTGTTCTTAATTATATTGACCTTTGACAACTCGTCAGATTGGACACTGGGTTTGGCCACACCACAACATTGTTCTTCACCTCCGAGATAAATATGGGTGTCGAAAAGCAACTGGATTAGTTAATCTAATATAGCTGTCTTCAACAACATTAATTTTGTGTGCATCTTGTGTTGTAACAATTTTGTTTCCTGTATTCAAAAGTGCATGAGCCCTTTATCACTTTGATCCTGGGCTTGCAAATTTTTTTGTAGTTTTGAATGTGGAAATCTTCCTTACCAGTTAGAAATGAAAATTTGAATGGAATTTTTAAATATTCTTAATATTAATGTTATAATTGGGCCATACGGAAATTTTTGTATCTTTCTCAATCGTAGTTATAGACTTTTACTAATTTCTTATCAAACAAAACGTTGATCATGTAACAAAGAATCTGAAAATTCAATATGGTTCCCTTTGAGAGCCGAGCAACGTTAGAAGCCGTATGAATCACGTTAATTATATTAATATTTCTTGTTTGAAGAACAGCCGAAAAGAAAAAAAAATATTAATTTAAATTAAATTCAACCAATGTCATTATGCCAAAGAATCATGTCTTGAAGCTGTCACTGCTTATACAGACATCGGGCTAGTTATTATAGAATGACCAATGATTGTTATTTTTAGTTCGAGTGTTCAAACTATGTATTTATGTAAACTGCGCCAAGACACTTTTGACTTACCATACTTTAAAATCGTTATAATGTAATAGTACTACTCAGAGGTAGATTCAAGAATTTAAGTTTGTGGGTATAAATTATAAAAAATAAAATTAGTAGGTTGAATTATATAAATATAAATAAAATAAAATATAAAAATATAAGATTTTATTTATAAATTTGATGAATTTTAGAAAATAAGAAGATATAAGTACACATCCAATGTAATTCCGTCATGATAGTACTCCTACTCCTGCCTTATTTGGATCTCAAATACTATCCAATATGACCTTCTCAAACATTTTTATTGGAGTTTGCCTACAATATTATTTTTAATGAATTTTTACGAGAGATTAAAGGTATGAAATAAATATAACAATGATGAGAAATTGATATAAATGTAAAGTATAAAGTAAATAAATCAATAAAAATAATATAAAAATAGAAATATAATTATATTTAACTCAATATGCATTGTACTTATATTTTATTTTTAAAAATAATTATTGTATTTGTATATTATATTAAATTGTATTATATAGAATCATACTCAATATTTGTATTCATGCATTGTAATATCAAATATATTTGGTAAAATTAGCTTAAAAATTAATTGAAAATTGGAAAGTTAACCAAAAGTTAAAAAGTTAGTTAGTAGTTCACAAATTATCTTATTAAATCATAAAATTTGATAAAATTATCTGTTAAAGTAACTAAAAAATATAAAATTATATAAAGGATAAAAATAGTAAAATTTTACCTGAAATAGAAAATATTAAGAAGGAAATTTAATAAATATTTAAGTGCAAAAAATGAATAAATATAAGTTATATTCAGCAAAACATTTCAATTGAGTTCTAACTTTTTTAATTGACTGAAAAACTTATTTGACTGTTCACTAAACAAGTTTTTTAGTAGTTTCTAATGTAATGTTACTTGAAGTAACATTTTTTAAAAATGTTAGCTTATAATTTCTACTTTTTATATTTTCTTTCATTTTTATTCTCAATATATTTATTCCATTTTTTTATTACTCTTTTTAAATAAATTATGATTTTATTAAATTTAAGTCATTTTACACTTTAAAGTTAGTTTGACAACTAATTTTATCAAACACTTATAATTTAATAAGTTAACTTTTTAACATCTATATACCAATTTTCAATTATTAGTTAGTTTTCTAGCTTTCAACTAACTTTTCAGCTAGCTTCTCATTTAGTTTTGGTGAGCATAATCATAAAAAGTTAGAAGTTAGCATTTAGAAAAATGCTAATACGATTATGTTCAACACAACATTTTAGTCATCTTCTAGCTTTTTTTATTAGTTGAATTTTTTTTTTAATTATTCAGTAAATAAACTTTTTTTAGTTGCTTCTAATGTTTTTGAAATACTACTTGAAGTAATATTTTTTTTTAATTCTACCTTCTACCTTCTAACTTTTTATATTTTCTTCCATTTTTATCCTTAATATATTTATCAAATTTACAGATTACTATTTTTAAATAAATTATGATTTTATTATTATTTTTTTATTTTATACTTTTTAGGTATTTCAACAACTAATTTTACCAAACACTTATAATTTATTAAGCCAACTTTTCAAGTTTTAACTATCAGTTATTAGCTAATTTTTTTAGTTTCATTTAGTTTTGTTGAACATGACCTACAAGTAATATTTAAAAAACACTAAAAACTACTAAAAAAAAATTTGTTTACCAAACTGTTAAACAAATTTTTTTTCGTTAATAAAAAAATGAAAAATTAGTTGAAATGACACACTCATGTAATAAGTAACATAGGTTTATTAAAACACGGTATGAAAAGGAGACTCTAGATATATAAATGATATTCAACTCAATATCATTTTGTTATTTAAAAAACACCTACATTTGAGCTACTACCTTTAGACCATAAAATAACTTTTGTTAATTGTGTGAGGCATCTCTATGATTAAAAATATAAAACAGAAAAAAACACAACATATCTTAATTTATTATCCTCAAACTATTACATAATAAAAATAAATAGGTGTTGTCAATTGTCTGAGGCATCTCCATGATTTGAAATATAAAAGAAAATCAAATACAGCATATCTTAATTTCTTGTCTTCACCTTTCAAAAACAAATTTTTGTCTTCAAACTATTACATAATAAGAGTTTATAGTACAAATTGGAGTTATTAAAGATTCATCTCTAATTATGACTCATGTTGTTGTTCTAATTTTATAAGGAAATTGACTGCAGCATAAATAATAATTCAATGCACTCAAACAAACTCATTGATATAGATTGACTGCAGTTGGTTAGTGGCTTAGCCATTGGATCAAACTAATAATTAAAATCTTGGCTCATCAGTATTTTTATGATTAAAAGAAAACACGACAGAGACTTGCTTTACAAATTTAAAATGGAAGATACAAAAAGCAGCTGACACTTAGGAGAGGCGAGGTAACTATTATTTAATTTTATTTTTTATATAAATTACATTTATATTTATATGAGATAAATTTTGTTTCAATTAGATAAAATTATTAAATAAAATTATTATAGTCTTATTTATTTTAAACTGAATTAGCTTTCAACCCATACTATATATTTCTTATGAGTTTAATGTCTATACATTGACGGTATAAAACAGTTTGTATATTATCATCTAATGAGAAATAATTGTTTGAATTATTTTAAAAATTAACAAATTTATTATACATGATAAATTGTGATTGAATGATAGTGTATAACCTTTTTTTTTTATTTCTTATTTAAATAAGTTTTTAGGGTAAAGTTTATTTATCAAAAAAAAAAATATCTAATTTGTAACATAAACTCTTACATAATAAGAAATTATGATGAAATTCATGTTGAATTGTTTTTTTTTTCTTTTTTTCCTATTCACAATTCTGCAAGTTGGTTGGAAGGCTATCTGGTTCTTGTAGACACAAGCCACATGGTATGCTGCTTCTTTCTTGGGCTGAATAAGGGGCTCATGACATCAACCTCTTACCGCGTATAACAAAGCCCGCAACGCGTGAGAATGCATCTAAAAAAATTTGCATTTTCTTCTTTTGAATATCACAATAAATATATTGACCTTGTATATAACATTTTATAAAATTATTTTAGTCTACACTGTCTTATTATTCCTCCTTCTCCAAAGACCTTCAAATGTAAATAAACCAGCTAAACTAATTCTTCGTTCACATTCTGTAACTTGAAAGTGTCAGATTTCCGTAGCTTGTTATTTCTTATGGCTATGATCATGTTCCCTTCTAGCTAGTTTGTTTGATTGTTCTCATGTTGAAAATTTTAGTAAATTTAATATTTGAGTTCGTTGCAGTATACCTGATTACAAAAATATGTAGTTTATTATCTCAAATAAAGAAAATATCAATTAATCAAGCATCTCATCTTGTCATATATGTCGTAAAAACAGCCTCTTTCATATATAAAAAATGAATAATGCTATAGAGTAGAATAAATAATTACTCAGTCCGAATAATTAAACTCTTCGAGATACTGAGATGATAATATCAACTAGAATAGTTATCTTAAATGTGTTGCGCGGCTTATATTTAACATTTTTTTTTATTAAAAACAAAATTTGTTTCTTAAGGAAATTTTATTGTGTCATTAATTTCATTTGATTAATATTTTTACCCAAATATTTTGTCATTATTAATTTTTTTTACAAAATTCTGATTTAACAATTAATGTTATTATGCATTAGTTAGTTGATTTATTTTTTTTCTTTCCATTACTCACTCTAACATCTAAGTATTCAATTTTTTTCAATCCATTCTATTCTTTTATAGACTATCCATCTTATAGAAAATTTATTTATCATATATATATATATACACACACACTTAAATTAAATTATAGTATGAAAAACTTTAGCATTGTCAGTACAATATGATTAAATTCTTTATATATATACATATATTAACATAAATTATATGCTTTTTTTTGTTCCATAAATAAAATGAAAACATGCTGTTCAGATATCTAAATAAACTAAAATGTTTTTTTTATTAAATAAATTAAAACATAACGTTGTTTCAGATAAAGAGTGAAGGATAAATAAAAACATGTGGTTCAGATATCAACATTGTATGCATATGTTTTTGTTGGATGACAAGTTGCATTTTTGTGAGAAGAAACATTTCGGTCTTGTTAGGGCTTTTTCAGTCTTAGCAAATTGGGTTCAAAATGAAACAGAGGAACAGTGAAAGATCGACCCAACCTGAACCCTTATCAAATAACCAGGTCCCATAAACAAAACGAAGATTGAAACCCCAATTTCTTTGAGTGGCCTTCTAACGTCAAGGTTTGACGTTTCTGTCGTCACTCACTCGTCATTAAAATATTTTTGCTTAGTTTTAGAATATCTTTCTGGTTAAATTGGAGACATTAATAATTATGAAAATAAGTATATAAAAAGTGATCGAATCTAATTTCCACCGTAAAGGATCCGGAAAAAGCAAGAGCATAAGAAGGATTTTTCTTCAACAACGGTCCTTTTATGTTTTTTAATCTTACCGATATATAAAGAGAACAAGGGAAAAGATATGAGAAGAAGCATCCTTGCAGTGTGTGTGCACATGTTATCACAGCAGTAATGAAGAAAAGCTAAGCTACACAATAAGCATGCAAGGAGTAGATAATGACAGTTCAAAGAAAAAGTTATTTTTTTTGGTAAAAAATTAATTATTAAATACCCAAACAATTTGCAACTGGTATAATACGACAGGGTATAAAGAAATTAGGAACTTAATTTTCTTGCAAAATTTTGAAGTGATGATCTTTCAATTTAATTTGCAATTGTTTATTAATTACAAAAACGAGTTACTCGTTTTTAGATTTTGCAGTTGTGTTAGAGTAGTTGTTTAGAGAAATCAGCAAGCAAACTATAGAACAAAAGCTATGTACATATACATGATCATAATTTTATTTGCCATTTACTTATTGTGTTTAAAGCTTTCTTCTAAAACATTATTCATCGCTTTCCGTTTGTTAGTCTAGCATAGAAACCTTAGTAACACAACTGTTAATAAGCTCTTTGGGGGGTGCGTACTAGAGATCCAATCAAGAGATAGAATCCCCCCTTTGAGTGCGTCGTCCCAAAGAAATCGATCGCATGTACTTAGTCATTTTCATGACTAGTCAGTCACAATTTCAACACCAATAACTACAAATCTTTTTTTAACACAATATGAGATAAATTTTTATTTGTTTCTTAATTTTTCAAGGGATGATGAATTACTCTATTGAATATATTAATAATTTTTTTATTAAAATTAAAAAATCATAAATTTTAAGTGCTAAACTTTAATTAAAATAATATTTTGCATATTTGAAATTGTCAGCACATCAAATTTTGAAAATGAGATTCACTTTCTGAGTATCATTAAACTAATAATTTAATGAATTAATTAATTCCTAACATATTTCAGCTAACAAAAAAGTGTGTTTTGCTTGTATTTCTCCTTTTCATGTATGTACTTAGGAACTAATTAAAACATACTTGGAGGTATTAATGAGGAACAAAAACCATATAGAAACTTATTAAAGACTACCATTACACCTCTTTATTGTTTTTTTTTCCTTACCCCTTAATTAATTTATTTTTTTACAATGACGATAATGAAGATCAAATGTTAGTCCTCATTCATCTACACAACTTCCTCCGCTACGCTAACGTAATAAGTAAAATATTACTGGTTTTGATATGCGAGTTAGGGAATTACCACTAGCTTCTTTGTTGCCTCTAAAAAACAAGTTAATTTAGACGGTAGATTTTTGTGGCCGTTGATTAGTATTATTATTTTTTAAAATAAAACTTTTTATTTAAAAAAGTTGATAAAGATTATTTTTATTTGAGGTTTTAGAAATTTTTAGAATTTTACTTTTTAGGACAAATAATTTGATTGATTCCATGGATGAGATTTTGGCCGTTTTAGTCTTTCTGATTGCAAATGAAGACTTTGACGATGATGCTGATGAAGAGTTTGATAATCACTAGCATTCACATCCCTACAAGCTGTCTAGGCTTTCCTATTTGCACCAACGGCATCTTATGTGCCTGTGTGGTTGATATATGTCCATGTGCTCGTGACGTTTGTTTGTTGAAAGTTTAGGAAAGTTATGGGAGATTCAAATGGGGAGTTTTCAATTAAATGACTTAGAAAATAAAGAGCTATTAGTCTTTGCCAACCACGTCCACATGATGGAATTGCTATGCGACTATGCATGATAGTGATAATGAGATCCAAGGGGTGTGTTTGTGGGACAAGATAAAAAAAAAAACAACAAATAACAATGATCCACACAAGGGGAGTAAGAGCATGAAAACCAAAAGGTTTAGATGGGTGTTTGACCAAACAGAGAAGAACAAGATAAAAAAAAAAGAGGAACATCTGATTTAGGGTTTCAATGGGAGAGTCATCATATATATATATATATATATATATATATACACACACATGTGTGTGTGTGAATAGTGATTTAATTATATTTAATTAAATTATTTTTTACCTCTCGGTTTCTAAAAATAGTTCATTTTTCATGTGATTGCAAATATTATTCTACAAAGATAATTCTATTTAAGTTAGATAGAATTAGACAAAATTTCTATTAAAGTATTTAATGTTATTATGTACATGAGGCTCAATTTGAAGATTCCTAATTAAATTAAAATAAACTCTTATTAATTAATTTACGCACTTAGTGATATTCAAATTTTATTTTTATTTCTTGGTTTCTCATCAAATTAATAAGAGAACATGTTAATTGAGTAAAAAAAAACAATTTAATTGAATATAATTATATTTATAAAAATTGAAATTATTTATTAAATTTATAAATTCTTGTCCAAAACCTAAATGATAACTACTTTGAATGTATAGTTTTTTTTCTTTTTCTAATGTTATATTGTTTCAACCATTACGCCCAAGCAAAGAAACATCAAAGGAAAAGGTGATCCATGTCCTCGTTTGGGTTGGCATTTGACAAAGACAATGCAATAAATTGGTGCGGTCTCGTAGTCTGTTAATGTTAATGGGGTACAGCTTTTTCTTCTTCTTCTTTTTTTTTTCTTTTCAAAATGTATTCTCAGTCGTTTTCAGTTTCCATGTGTTTCCAATTCTTTCCGGAACTGAGATTGGTCCTCCTACACTCTTTGTTGCTTAGCCTCTACCATTTAGCGACATATATTTCTGTATATCCAGCTTTTATATACCACGCATGTATCTTCTTGTCCTACTATTTGCTAGCTTGTGCTAATGTTAAGTTTTGAAACTTAGATTTTCCTATTAGGTTTTGGGATCCAGATTCTTGCATTCAATTTTCCAATTTTCCACGCATTCAACAATTCATAATCATTTGACGAAGATCAAATTATTAATATTTTTAATGTTTTTTTTTATTCACATCCACATATAATTCAAATGAGAATCACATAAATAATAACTTATTTGTTTTTGGTGTATGTTGAGGTGAAAATTTGATCAAACATGGATCATGAATGCTAATCGATCCAAATATACACTTTATCTCATTAATCAGTTAAAACACATATTTCCATCCAACCGTTTCACCTTACAAATACAATTACTTTGTGAACATGTGCAAATTTCACCGCCTTGAGTCCGTTCTTAAATTTTGCCTAGTTTCCATATGGCTAGAGATTCTTTTTCTTTGCTGGAATTGGTTTTTAATGTGATATACTGTTTGCACTTAGTTAACTAAAAGAGAACAAAATTATAATTCACAAGTTTGTAATTGGTGTTTTTTTTTTGTTTTGTTAAAATAGGTTGGTATTATTGTGGAATCTTGTTTGTGCAAGTGGATTGACTATTTGACTTATCCAATGATTTTAAAGTTTTGTCAAAATTAATTGAAATGTTAAAAAAAAAATCACCTGTCTGACATAATTAAGCAAATGAGTTTATAAATGAAATTGAGTACAAGTAATCAAGTATCAAAAGCAAAGTAACAAAAGCATCAAAGATTGGAATACTTAACAAGGTAACACATCCCCTTCTTCAACAAGCTCGTTTAAACCAACACCTAATTGCACTCAGTACACCTAGTGAATTTTACAGCTAACCCATTTATCTCCTATAAAAGACTTTTGCAGCACCAGCTAGAAAGTTAGCTGAATGCCCACGTACGTGACCACAACAAAGCCTTGTACGTAATAAAGATTATGCAGCCACACATGTGATGCAGCATGATTTGTAACAGGAAAAGAAATTGCAAAGTAACTATGAGAATGATGCGCCAACAATTAACACGAGATATGCCAGAGCTGTACGGAACGATGGAACAGTAAAAGTAGTATCTAGGTGTAGACTTTATCCCCTAAATTAGGTATAGTATGAGAACAATTTATATGATTGGGATTGTTTTTTACATCCATTTGTCCCATAATGGGAAGAACAATCCTGGTGTTGAAAATATTTTCGACATCGGCTATTTATTAAAACTTGTTATACACATCCTTGTGCAAATTTGGTTTAGGCTATTCATGATATCAAGTGCTTTTAGTTACAAATTTATAAAAATAGCTTTAGGAAATTCTATCTTCATATTTGAAATTGACTTGATTATGTCTTGAATCATGACTAAGGAATTACTATGTTATATTACTATGTGTGAAATTTTATACCTATATATATATATATATATATATATATATATATATATATATAACATCAATTGATCATGTTTCACACCTAAAGAAGTTTTAATTTTATTTAATGGTCAGAAAGATTTCGTATTCTATAAAAAAATTATTAAATATTGTAAGTGTATAAATTTATACTTGATATCAATTCATCATTTTTCATACATTTAGGATATATTTGGATTTCAAGTAGGGAAATAAAAAATATGTTTAAAAGTAAAATTAGTTTAAAATTATATTTTATTATTTTTCAAAAGTATGTTTCAGAATAAAATTTATAAACTTTAATGCAAACATACCCTCAATAATTCTCATTGCTCTTTGATAACCGGCCGAAGCAGAGAGTCCAGTTTGAGCTGACTCTAATCCAAGTGGCACTTATTTAGAACCCTACCCTAAATAAAGAGCTGCGCTTTTTATTAATTTGTAATGTGACCCTCCCATGATATAGGACGGAAAGTATGTATATATATATAATTTTAAGACATAATTTAATAAAGTCAAAATCTGACTTGTGTTCGTCACAGATTATAATCGAATCAATTGCATACATAGAGAGCAAATAGGACAGAACATTAATTGTGGCGTGTTATAATTAATATAAGTGGTAGTAATATTTAAACTTAAAATAACATGCACGTTCCGTAACCCTACAATCTATTCTTGAGTAGACAATCATGAATTATGATTTTCATTAGCGTGGAACCCACTATGATTCATATTGGGTCTCTTTAATTATGATCACACATTTGATTTAATAATAGAGGACCCTGAGTTGGGCCATTTGTTCTACCTTGCAACGTGGGAATTTTTTATTTTCTATTTTCATCTTTGATTCTGAACGCAATCATCTTGAAAGTTTTTAAACGTTGGAAACAGGAAAGAGATGTAAATCGTACCTTATTTGAAACTTACTGCTATTCTTTGTCATTATTAACTAATATCGAGTTAAAAAATTTAACCAATTTAGTTAGTGAAAGTTAAATATGTTATAGTTGTATGATATTTTGTTCAAACTATTGCGCCAATTTTTGACATAGTCATTTTAGTGATAAGTTTAGATTTAATTGAGATCATGTTTTTACTTGTCAGTATTTTATTTTCTTGTCAGTATTTTTTTTTGTCAGTATTTTATTTTCTTTTTGAAGAACATATAATAATTTTAATTCGGATACTGCATGTGGCATAATTTCCTGGTATACTGACCGCTTTTCAAGCTTAAAATTACATTAAAAAATGTTGTTTGTACAAGCAATTATATATATAAAAAAATCTCTTGTCTTGCATATCATCGTAATGTTAGATAATAAAGTTACATATTAAAGTTGCTCTTATCTCATCATGATCTTGACACTATTCAAGTCTATAATAAAAAAACATTTTTATGCAATATATTTTTATTTCTAGCTATTGTAATGACGCACACACGTGATGAGTTGAATACATCAGGTTAAATTTTATATATATATAGAAAACTAAAATTATGTGAGTGTATAAACATCATAACCCGTTAAATTAAATACTGCATAGTAACTTTTTTTGCCGTCTTGACCTAGAAAAGCTAACGCCATCTATAGCACCTGTCAAGGGAACGATTCCTCACTTTTAATTCACCAATGAAATGGTGGATTCAGGAAAGTGTTTACATATCTCGACATAAAGGTAACTTGGAAATTATTTTTAAAATATTTTCGAGACGTAGAAATGTATACAATATACTGCATTTTCCCCTTTATATATATTGCGATTGAAAAATAAAACTTTCCAATATTTATCATTATTTTTTATATAAAAGTATAATGTTTATGCACCCGATAATTTTTATATTTTCATCTAATCATAAATTATCAATTAAATTATTTTAAAATAATTATTTTAAAAATTAATAAATTTATTATACATATTAAATTATAATTAAATGATTGTGTAAAATTTATGTTTTTAGTGTATAACTGTTTTTCTCTCTTTCTATATTAGTTAAAAAGAATTTAAATATATTATAAATTTTACCTTTAAAATATGCTAAAGTGTATCATTGTGTTACCAATTTGTTACGTGTGACTATTCAGGATAAGGATATTATTTGGTAATTTATTTCTTACTTATTTTGTTGTCATTCATTAATGATAACAAAATAAGTAAAAAATTTCTTACATTAATTCAAATTATAACATTTTGATAAAAAGTGACTATACACACACACTCAATATATATGATACAATAGCAAAGGGTCCAAAAAACCACATAAAAGAGATGGTCCAAGAGAATATTTGAAAAAGGGCAAAAGTCAGAGGATGGTTCATGTAATATATGGTTGCTATAGGAGACAAAACCATGCATATATATACATAATAATAATGGAATACAGGAATAGACATCTTCCACTCAATAGCCCAATCCCCCACCAAACACATATGAGGTCAGATTAGATGTTTGAGACTTTTGCCGTACAGTTGTGGCAGTGTTCCCTTCAAGTGAGGTAGGTCTACACCCCCCGCAGCAGGGTCATAAGATCAAACACCACTAAGTGATGCGCCAATTTAATGAATTTTTGCTACACAAACATTACTATTAAGAATAGAAATATATCAAATTAGGATAGTGGTTGTGGTTCCACACAGCATGCAGAGATGGATAGTGACCGAAATTTGGTTTCTAAATCGGTACTGTATGATTCGGTTACTCATTCATGGGACCCATACTAGATATTGTCTATAATTTGCATTGTTTAAAATTGATCAAGGTTTGACCTCTGAGGTAGACGCAGCAATATAACACAACTGCGCATGAAGAAAATTAGGCCTTTTGTTCTAACAACTACATTATAATATCAAGTGTAGGATTCATGATTGAGGTATTAGTTCATGAGATTCACTTGAGACTATTCTCCTTATTTGTCATATATTGTTTGTTCTTTAGTGTGCCCTTTTCATATCGTCAGAATCTAAGACCATCAATGTCTTTCTCTAACCAACAATTAATTAATTAATTATAATAGTAAGTTTATTAACCAAAAGAAAGAAGATTTTCCAGACAATGGATGGAATAATGTGCATATATTTGTTATAAAGTAACTTAATTTAAAGACAGGGATGTGATAAAGTAAAATTAAGTTTTAGCTTCAATATTTGTTAATAAAGAAAAGAGGCAAAAGTCCTTGGGGTAGCTGTAAGTTGTCTTTGTATTACCAAAAGTCAATTTTAACCTTTGGAGTTGGTAATTAAGTATAGGTCTCGTTATCTCTTCTGTCTGGCAGTATCGTAAAAGTAGTATTATCTTATCAATAAAGAGAAAGAAAAAGGAGAAAGAATACTTGCTTCTACGTTAGATTTGCTAAACACTTTATCGTGCTTCTTTGTATTTTAGTGTAGGAAACTACTGTGATATATCTAGAATGTGTTGATATATGTTATTAGTGTGGGTGAACTATATTGCATTAGTCCTTATTTTGTTCTTAATTAATTCTTTTTCTCTCACTGAAATTCTGCGAACATATAATTTTTAATTGTGAATGCAATGAATTGTTTAGATTTTAAAAAAAGAATCATAAGCTGTTCTTCATTTTCTCTTTAAAAAAAAATTCACTGCTTTGATCTTTACAAACAAGCATGTTATGTTTAACAGGCATTATACCCTTACTCAAGAGTTAGTTATGATGTGTTTAGTTCTTAATGGTCAATCAACACAAGAATTAATGAATATACATTTGGTAAATTAATCTAATTTTAAAATTTTCAACTGCTGTGAAAAGTAACCTTATTTCGCTTGCACCTTACTTCTATTTAACCATATAACATACAAAGACACAGATCCTTCCAAATCCTGATCAAGAAAAAAGTGAGGGTGCAGAAACAGTGCCATCCACTGCTGTGTCTTTCTCAAAGATCAAAAGTCCTAACCAGTGGCAAAAGACCTTAATTCCATTGTGCAATAATCTTTTGTATGTTTATTTGTTTTTTTCCTCCCCCCCTTCCTTCTCTTGTACATTCTTTTTTTATATTTCTTTTGAATATTAGTATTATATATCATTGGCTACTAGCTTACCAGGACAACACTCAAATCAAATAATTGTTCATGTTGGGTCTGAATCTCTGAGAAGAACAGCTTTAACATAAGGTTCAAGTATTATATAAGGTGTATGCACATACATAGATATCGCTTTCCATCTTTACAATTGGAAGAAGGACTGATGAAAACAAAGCAAATCAGGCCCAAAAAGCTGCTTCAAGTAAAAGCTAGGTAGGTGCTAACCAAGCCACAGCAATAAGGGGCATAACACATAACACTGCTCGATGTTATTGCTTAGCCTTTGGTTCTGATAATAGTGATTGTGCCTCTTCCCTGTGTGTGAATTCTAGTAAGGGCCACCACTGCTTTCCCTGAAAGCCCTGGACCCTCTGCGGACACGCATGGCCGACATGCAAAGTCTCCAACTGGATGCCTCACTGGTCTTGTGGGAGGCATTAGGATCCTCTCATTTATGTCATTCAATGTCACATCACCTTCTCTTCCTCCTGGCTTCACCATTGCAAATGGATACACCACTCTTGTTACCACCTTCTTGTTCCTCATATCATCATTTTCTGTTCATTAATTGTAACACCATACAATACAAGAAGCATTAATTAATAATGTATTCATACAAACAAATATATATCAGGATAAAACTTAGATACAGTTTTGATTGATGTTTTCTATGTTGTTCTCTGATCAGAAAATTGGAGTTTCACCTCAATAATCTGTGTTGACCTTTAATACAAACCTTTTTTACACGGATTACTGGAGTGAAAAAAATACCAAAAACACCTATGGAAGTTTTTCCCAATATATTATCATATTTAGAAGAGAGAGAAAGAATATAGTACCTGTTGGGGCAACTGTGGGGTCTGTGGTTTTGCATGTCGCCGGTTGTTTGTATGAAGATGAGGATGAATTTAAAGATTCAGAGGCTGATATTGTCTCTTCCGGTGTTTTAGTGTCTGCTAGAAGAATGTTTGCTTCCTCGCTCCTTGATGTGCTTATATGCTCATCTAAAATATATATCATGTATGACAAATTAAAAAAAAAGTGAAGGTACAAGTAACAGCACAATCATCACCAGTTATCAATCTAGTTTTCCTTCATTATTCTTTTATTTTTCTTTGGGACCCCTTTTCTCAATAAATTAATTACAAAGGTATCAGTGTTTTGTTTGCAATAATAGCATTTTGAACCAAATTGACCATATCATGTAAATGAATTCATATGTAACAAGAAGTACATATATTAGTAATATGTAATATATATATACCTGAAATTCCACAAAACCTTTCTATCTGGTTCATGCAGTAGAAGTTGAAGTTCTCTACTGGTTGGTTCCATAAGGGGTTGAAATTCCAGAAACTCTGAAGAGTGAAGACATGACATTCAGTCTCACTCCAAGAACAAGAAGAGAAGATATACACCAAATTGAAGTAAAGAGAAAATAAATATTCAAACAAAGAGTATATATAGTATAGTTAATTGTACCTGCTCAAGGTCATCAATGAAACTCTTGCTATGTTCATCAGTAGCACATGGCAACACACGTCTACGTTTTGAACGCTCACATGATTCAATCAAAGCATCTTCGAGATACCCAGTTGAGAAATCAGAGTGTTGAGGTGATGAGAGTGATGGTGTAGTACTTCCCTCCATAGCTGGCACTGCATATTAAATATCACCACCAATCATTGCATTGCAACACTTTAGCTAGTTATAAGCATTAATATCTTATCCAAGGAGGTAACAAATGCATTATAGGTAGAAATATAAAGAGAAACAAAAGTATAGTATAGTACTTAAAGACATTTTGTCCACGTTGAGAACTCCAAGGTTGTGATAATCCCAACCTAGGGAAGAACCACAGAGGCTAGTAGTGGTAGTGTAAGCTAGGGAATGAAGGTGGTTCATTTTGTAATAGTGTGACTTGGTGGCAACAAAAAAATGATGAGAAGGGTCTATTTATGTACAATTTGTGGAAGAAAACAGAAAAGCATTGGATGAGTTTAAGAAACAGTAGTAATAGTAATAGTATGAGTCAGTCAACGCAGGCTAAGGAGAAAAGTGGATGTTTCTTGGGATTCTGAAAATGGTTTGTGTTCACTTTAGTTTTTTTTTTTAAAAAAAATTATTTCCTTGGTTATATATGTGGGGGACTAAATAATTGCAAAGGTTATCATATTGTGCTTCTGTTCTTAAATGTAAAGCAAGGGTGTGGAAAAGACATGCCCCCAAAGAGACATAATTCAAATTTCAGCTTTTCCTTTTGTGTTTTTCTTCCTGGACCCTTTGTATGGTATGGTTACCAACCGTTTCTCCAATGGTACATTTCTTTTTTCTATTTTTTTTTTTCTATTGCACATTCTCTCACTCATTGTGGGGGTCATATCTGAAATCTCCCACCACATGGAAAATCAACTTGGTGGGTGTCATATAACAAAAGGGTCCCACTTAGAGGGCATGCTGTTGAGGGCCCCAGGTAAGGTTAAAAGATGAGTAGAAGAAGAAGATGAATTAAATCATGGGTTTGGTCTTAGGGACCACCTTTTTTCATCCTAGGGTTTGAATGGTTCAATATTGTGTGGAATTTTGTTGCACACAGATACAGATACAGGCATTGTAGTTTGTGTGGATATTGATTGATGCACTCACAATCTAACTGAGGCTTTCTCTACTCACCATTTTTTCCCTATTATTATTACTTTTAGTTAATAAATAAGTTTGAATTCATACACCTTGATATATAAATGAAACTGGAGTTCAATCAAGAATAACATCAATATTAACATAAACATAAACTCCTCAGCCAATGAATTTCGATCAGGATAAGTAGTACAAGGTAGGTACACAATTAAAAGTAAAATGTTTTGAGTCAGAGTGAAACATGTGGAGGAAAATTTGAATTCATTGAAGTTTCAAAAAGTACAATTTCCATTTACATTCCCAGCAACTATTTCCTTGGTACTATATCAACTTGAGTGTTACATGAAACAATTATGGTGTTGAAAAATTGAATACTTCAGGCATTTGTGGGAATGGGAAATTCACCTAATTGAATCCAAAGCGTTGAATAAAATTTTAATCACAGCATGGGGATTTTTAATTGCTTTCTATTCAAAGGAAAAAGAAAGTAGAGGAATAATTTCTTTTAGGTACGCATCATCATATTTTGCTTTTAAAATATTAATTTAATATCGTGCATTAAAGAGGGAAAAAAAAAAAAGAGGAATCAAAATACATACCAAACCCCTAAAAAGATAAATCGAGTGCTAGGACTTTGACGAGTAGTTACTCATCATCTCAATTTTAACGCTTTTCTTTTTGGCCGAACTTCTTTTAATTAAAAATATATATAATTGCACCTCAACTTGATTTTTCTTTTATAAAGAATGATTATGACCTTATATGGAGAGAGGAATTGTAAGTCAAATTTCGGTAAAACTTAATCATGTGAAGCAAAAAATTTCTTTTCCTAAACCTCTACAGGAAAAAGTTTAAAAAATCATTATTGTTTTTTTAGAATAATAAATTAATTTAAATTCACAGTTGATCTTAAAATTGAATTTACAAGTTGTATCAATTGAAGTAATGATATTTTTTCATCTTCTTTTTTGCTATGTATTAAAGCATAATGTCTGTTTGAAGATTCTGTATATTAAGCCATCGATTAACGGGTATTTTAGATTCAAGTGGAAAATTGTTATGGTCTGCGAAGTGGGAAATAATATCCTTGTATTCGAGAACAAGGGAGAACTCCTGAAAGGTAAAATTGGACTGATAATTCCTCTGCTTTATTCATATTTCTATGGGTATTTATAGGTTATCTTGGAGTAATTTTATAACAGAATTGGATAACCGAATATACATGATATTAATTGAAATGGAAATATCTTTTAACAAACTTTGTCCTAAGTGCAGAGGATAATTAGCACACGTGCATGGCTCTTGAATCTTCTACTCATAGTCAGTCAGGTAAACTGGTCTGCTTCTATTCTTAATGGGCCTGTTGTTGATGTTGTCATTCTCCTCTTGGGCTGGTGTGTTGTTGGTGTGATTAGTATTGTCTGTATTACTAATAATACCCCCTGCTGGCAAAGACACCTTGTCCTCAAGGTGTAGCTTGTCGGAGATAGCCAAGAGAGGTTCCCATGATGTCTCTTCTGGAGGTAGTCCCTTCCATTGCACCAGGACCAAAGAGGTTGGGGGTGAGGTAGTAGTATCATCCTTCTGGGCCAGAATAGCTAGGGGTTCCAAAATGGGTTGATTGCCTTGAGTTGTAGGGGGAAGGTTATGGGCTATCGGGGGTAATGGGCCATAGTAACATCGGAGCAAGGAGCAATGGAAGACCGGGTGTATCTTCGAAGAGTTTGGCAGTTTCAAATGGTAAGCAATGGGGCCAATTCGCTCGGTGATTTCGAAGGGCCCAAAGAAACGTTTGGTAAGTTTGGACTGCGAGCTGCCGGAAATGGAAGTTTGTCGATGTGGGCGAAGCTTCACATGAACCCATTGGCCTACTTCAAAGGATTTTGGTCGACGTTTCATATCAGCAAAACGCTTCATGTTGAGTTGTGCCTTGAGTAAGCAATTCTGTAACTTCTGGTGTGTTAAGGTGCGATCACGGAGAAGAGACTCTGCAGCTTCATTGCTGGAAGATGGAAGCAGGGAATTGGGAATCGATGGTGGCGGTTTGCCGTAAATAATCTCAAATGGAGTTACGCCGGTACTGGAATGCAGGGAGGTGTTATATGACCATTCAGCAAGGGGAAGGTATTTAAACCATTCAGTGGGACGGTCATGGATGAAAGCACGCAAGTACTGCTCAAGGACTTTATTGATCACCTCTATTTGTCCGTCGGACTGAGGATGATATGCTGTGCTGAGGCGCAAGGTGGTGCCGCTTAATCGAAATAGCTCCCGCCAGAATTGGCTTACAAAAATTGGATCCCAGTCAGAGACAATGCTTCTAGGAAACCCATGAAGCTTGCAGATGATGTCGAGGAAGAGAAGAGCAACCTTGTAAGCTGTGAAATTGGAGTGTAAGGCACCGAAATGCACACCCTTAGAAAATCTGTCGACTACCACCATGATGACTGTGTGGTTGTGGGAGCTTGGCAGATGTGTGATGAAGTCCATCGAGATGTCTTCCCAAATCCCAGAGGGAATGGGCAATGGTTGTAACAGGACAGCTGGTCTTCCGAGAATGGGTTTGGTCTGCTGACAGGTTTGGCAGTTTTTTATGTAACTGCGAACATCGCGGCGAATGTTGGGCCAAGTGAAATTAGCCTGTAAGCGGTGAATGGTCTTCAAAACACCAAAATGACCACCCAATGGTGTTGAATGGAACTCATGGAGCAGAGCAGGAATAAAGGGATTGTCATCAGGAATCCAGATACTCCCTTTGTAGTAGATGAGATCATTATGAACAAGAAAGGTAGGGAAAGCAGTAGGCGCAACTTGGATGGAGTGAAGCTTCTCCTAAAATTTTGTGTTAGTTTGCAATGATTGGAGTAGTTGCTGCATGAAGTCGAACTGAGGAATATGGAGGATCAAACATAGGCCCTCAGATGCCTGGGGAACGCGGGAAAGGGCATCAGCGACAACATTTGAATGTCCGCGTTTGAACTTGATTTGGTAGTCGTAGCCTAATAATTTTGCCAAATAATAGTGCTGCTCAGGGGTCTGAATGACCTGAGTCATTAAATCCTGCAAACTCCGATGATCGGTGAGGATGACAAATTTGTGTCCGAGGAGATATTGGCGCCACTTGTCGACGGCCGCCATAATCGCGTGTAATTCGCGAGTGTATGTCGAGGCGCGTTGGAGCTTTGGAGTGAATTGCTTGCTGAAATAAGCAATGGGTTTATTGTTCTGCATCAACACAGCACCCATGGCGATACCAGAAGCGTCTGTTTTGAGCACAAAAGGGATGCTAAAATCAGGAGGGATCAGCACGAGGGCAGAGGTCATGGCCTTCTTAAGGTGATCAAAAGCAGATTGAGCTGGTGGGGACCATGCAAAATTATCATGGTAGAGGAGAGTTGTTAGAGGTGAAGCAATAGAGGCATAGTTGCGGATGAAACGGCGATAGAAGCCGGTGAGCCCCAGGAAGGCACGAAGGTCCTTCGGTGAAAAGGGAGGCGGCCATTGTGTCATTGTGGCAAATTTCGAAGGCTCCGGTTCGATACCGGCACCAGAGATAATGTGGCCCAGATACTCCAAGCAACGTTCACCGAAGAAACATTTGGAGCGCTTGAGGAAGAATTGGTGATGGAGGAGGGTATCCAGAACCTGTTGCAAATGGTGAAGATGGGATTGCAGGGAATCACTGTAGACGAGTATATCGTCGAAGAAGACCGCCGTGAATTTACGCAAGAATGGTTGTAAAACAGAGTTCATAGCAGCCTAAAATGTGGAGGGTGCATTGCACAGCCTGAAAGGCATGACCCGATACTCATAATGGCCGTGATGGGTCCTGAAGGCGGTTTTCGGGATATCATCCTTTGCCATTAGTATTTGGTGGAAGCCTTGTTTAAGGTCTAGTTTGCTGAACCAGGAAGCTTTGCCGAGATCATCGAGGAGTTCATCGATGGTCGAGAGCGGGAACCGGTCACGGACGGTGACTGAATTTAAAGCGTGATAATCCACGCACATGCGCCAACTGCCATCCTTCTTCTTGACCAAGAGGACTGGGGAAGAGAAGGGACTGTGGTTGACTCTGATCAAGCCATCACGAAGAAGGTCTACTACTTGCCTTTCGATTTCGGCCTTTTGAAAGAAGGGGTAACGGTGTGGGCGGACATTTACGGGTCCGGTGGAGGGTTTGAGGGTGATATGATGGGCAATGTCGCGGGTTGGGGGAAGGGTTGAAGTATTGAGGAAAATGGCTTGGTATTTGGAGAGGAGATTGGAAATGGCAGGGATGTCATGGGTGGTGGAAGGGTCGGGAGATATGGATTGTGGGTGAAGTGAGATGTGAAAGAAGGAAGAGGTTGAATGTGTTTGGATCATACGACGGAGTTGCTTGGCTGAGGAAGAAGAAGGTCCAAGGGGGACGTCAGCCGTTAATTCAACAGGGGTGCCCTTGTGGGTGAACTTCATGTTTAGGGTGGTGTGGTCAGTAATAACGGGCCCAAATTGTTTAAGCCAGTCAATGCCCAAAACGATATCCGCCCCGCTTATAAGTAATAGGTAGAGGGTGACTGAGAAACAGTGGCCTTGTAGTGTGAGAGGGGTGTTGGCACACTGTTGGCGGCACTCCAAAATGGTGTCGTTACCAACCATGACCCACAACAAGGGAGTGTCGTCAATGGGGGTGAGGGAGAGGAACTTGGCTACCCTGGGTTGGATGAAGCTGTGGGTGCTTCCACTGTCGATTAGGACAGTGACACGGGTATGGTTGAGGGAGTCGTAGAGGCGGAAAGTCGCAGGTGCGATGAGGCCGGAGAGGGCATTAAAGCTAATGTGAGGGGTGGGGGTATCGAGTGGAAGGTCTGGTGGTTCTGTGGGGGGAGGGGAGGAGTCAAATTCATGGGTTAGGGTAGGGGAATTTGGGGGTTCGTCTGGGTCCGCGATGAGAAAGAGTATGCGGCCGCGACACTTGTGGGAGGGGCTCCACTTGTCGTCGCAGTTGTAGCATAAACCCTTCTCGCGACATAGGGCCATGTCCTCAGGGGTACAGTGGATGAAGGGTTGGCGATGGGACTGAGTGGGAGGAGAGTGGAGTGGGGGGTAGGGGGAGAGATTGTGGGCATGGGAAGGGGTAGGGGGTTGTCTGTAAGGGCGGCGGCGGTCAAGGAGCTTGTCTTCTTGGAGTTTGGCCAAGGCTGTGGCCTGAGGGAGAGAGATGGGTTGCAGGGAGAGCACTTCCCGGCGACAAACCGGAGATAAAGCAGCTGAGCAGGAAAGGGGGAGGCAAGTCGATGATGTGATTTGCGAGGCGCTCGAAGTCCGTCAAGTAGTCATTGATGGAGCCACGCTGGGTGAGCTTGAATAAAGCACCTTGAGGGTCTTCGTAATGAGTTGGAGCGAAACGGGTCTCGAGAGCTTGGAGAAAGCCCTGCCACGAGGTGATAAACTCGTTGCGGTAGGACCACTGGAACCAGCTCAGTGCCGGACCGTCGAGGTAGAAGGATGCTAAGGTAAAACGTTCTTCCTCGGGGGTTGCTTGATAATAAAAAAAACTGAGAGATCTTAAAGATCCATCCCAATGGGTCTCGGCCATCAAATCTGGGTACCTCTAATTTGATATGTGGTTTGGGAATTGCAGGTGTGAGTGGCGCGGAGTTGGGTGGTGGTTGGTTGAATTTGTCCAAAAGAATGGAAACTTTGGAGGCAAGGTCTGAATGCTGGGCTGCAAGTGCTTCGTGGTGGAGAGTGAGGCGGGCTAAAGCCTCCTCTAGGCGATCAGTGGTGGTCTTGCGGGTACCACGATCGGCCATGGCAGGTCGGACCAAATGTTATGGTCTGCGAAGTGGGAAATAATATCCTTGTATTCGAGAACAAGGGAGAACTCCTAAAAGGTAAAATTGGACTGATAATTCCTCTGCTTTATTCATATTTCTATGGGTATTTATAGGTTATCTTGGAGCAATTCTATAACAGAATTGGATAACCGAATATACATGATATTAATTGAAATGGAAATATCTTCTAACAAACTTTGTCCTAAGTGTAGAGGATAATTAGCACACGTGCGTGGCTCTTGAATCTTCTACTCATAGTCAGTCAGGTAAGCTGGTATGCTTTTATTCCTAATGGGCCTGCTGCTGATGTTGTCATTCTCCTCTTGGGCTGGTGTGTTGTTGGTGTGATTAGTATTGTCTGTATTACTAACAAAAATAGGTATGAATTTTGTGGTTTTTCTAGTGGCAGGTATGACTTCTTTCAAGGCTCATGATAAAATTGAGTTTCTCTCTCTAATCAAAATGAAATCATACAATTTTTTTTGGGTTGAATCTATTTGTCGAAAGATAATGATTAATATTTTTTTTAAAGGAGTTAATATCTTCAACATATGTTTTCCATAACATGGATGGGAGATTAAATCCTTGATCACATACTTAAAAAATAAGATTATCTATCAATTATGTGACACCATATTAATAAATCATACAAGATTTAGTTTGAGTTTCATCTTGCTTCTATCAAACAACCCAAAATGTTAACTCTCCAAACCCTCTTTTGATGGAACTAAAATTTCATTCGTTTAATTACCATTTTGATCCATTTAGTTATAACAACTTTCTCTTTTAGTTCCTATAGAGACAAAAATAGAATGTTTTAAACTACAAAGACTAAAATGAAAAGTTATTACAAATATAACCAAAAGAGACAATAAATCAAATATTAAGGCTTACTTGATGGATAAATGGGTTTTCATTTACCCTGCGTCTAGATGAGAAAATTTAGAATTTTAAGGAAATTAAAATATAGAGAAAATTTATGATTTTTTTACCGAAAAGATCTAAAGAAAAACAAAATTATATAGAGAAAACATATTAAACAAGAACCATATAAATAATAAAAAAAAACAACAAAATCAAACACAACAATGAAACCCTAGATTGAATGAGATGAGAAATGAACTTGTAGAGAGAAAACATGTATGTGTCGAGGTTGCAAGAGAGAATCAAAAAACACATAAGAGATAATGTATTAGGATTTGAGAGAGAATGCGTGTGTTGTGAGGTCCTGAAGAAGTGTCTATGTGTAACAAAAAAAAAAAAAAAGAATTTCAAATATGTGTTTTGGGAGAATTTCAATTTGGTACCAAAGAGATCTAAAGAGAAACAAAATTATACATAGAAAACATATTAAGTGAGATACCCTATAAATCAAAATCAAAATCAAAAACAAAATCAAACACAAACAACTAAACCCTAGATTGAACACGATGAAAAACGAACCTGGAGAAAGAAAACGAATGTGTCTCGAGGTTGCAAAGAGAGAACGAGAGAACACGTTAGGTCATGAGGGAGAACACATCGAGGTTGCAAGAACGAGTCAAAATTATGAGAGAATGAATGTGCAATTGGATCACGAAGGAGCGTCTACACGTAAGAAAAGAAGAATTTTAAATTGTGTTTTTTTAGAATTTCAAATTTCACTATTTTAGTTAATTAAAATATTCTATAAAAATGACCAAATTTTAATTTATTTTAAAATATATTATTCAAACAAATTCACCTTAGAGAATTTTAAATTCATTAAAAGAATGAATTACCCTATTAAATATCTCCGCTCAAAGACATCACAATTGACGTGACTTTTAAAATAAATATTATAAAATCAACAAACTTATCATATATAACTGTTTATAATTAATTAATAATAATATAAAATTATCATACACGGTTAATACATAGTTATTTTCACTTATATATAATATATTTAGTCTTGTTACACATTTTGTTATAAAAAAATGAATAAATAGTTATTTTCATTCCTGTGTAGAATGTTGAAAAATTTGTTCCTGAAAAATGAAAATTTAAATTTTAGTCATCGAAAGTGAAAAAAATGTGACAAATTTAATTATTCATTAACTTTCATCTGTTACCGTTAATTAAAGAACCTATATGACACATTCAGAGATGAATTTGTCAGCGTTCTACATATTTAGGGACAAAAATGATTATTTACTCAAAATATAAATCATTGTAAGCACAACATTACAATAAACACTTAAAAAATAAAAAAAATAAAAAGTTTGAACAGACATAATAATAAATATAATATTGATTAATAAGGACGATTTATCTGTTACTCTGAAATTTCTGTTAATGACTATGTATTTTTGTTTGAGTATCATATGTTTGGTAAGGTACTATCACATTACAAACTTCAAAGTAATAGACAAATTATACTTATTAATCAATATTATACTTATTATTATGTTTGTTTTAACTTGTGTTTGTTTTTCTAATTTTTTAAGGATTTATTATAATGTTATACTTATAACAATTATAAAACAAAAGAAAAATGAGAATTAAATTATATTTTGCATAAATAATTATTTTCGTCCTTAAGTGTATAGATCGCTGACAAATTGATTCCTAAATATACCAGGTAAACTCTTTCATTGACCACAACAAACGAAAATTAACGGATGAATAAATTTATTGAAATTAAAATTTGAATTTTCATCAAAGAGATAAATTTATCAACGCTCCACATATTCAGGACAAAAATGATTATTTATCCAAAAAAATTAAAAGGAAAAAAATTGTACATTGATAGTCCATAAACCTCACTAGGACTTGGACGTGTACTTAGCAAATGAGATAATATCCGATGTATCCGCATCCGTTATTTTTTTTAATTAAAATGTTTACTTTTTTATTTAATTTTCTTTGATAATATCTGCTTTTATCTAAAAATTTCATTTTTAAGTAAATAAAATAATAATAATAATAGTTAAATACAGCCGGAGCATCAAGAGACTTTTATTATCAAAAGTATATTTCAAAAATTGAGATGCTAATATTTTTGCCGGCAAATTTAAAGCAGAATTTTGAATAAAGCAACAAACCACAGCATAGAACATCCTACTGTACTCTTAAAATCAACACAAAAAATAAAGTCACATTTGATTCCTGAGTACCAAGAATTGGTCTCGCTCGTATAGAGACATAATCTAGGAAGAATTCCTTTCGTCTACACGCAACAAGTTCCAATACCTACGATAAATTAATCTTGTAAATAAACCCACAATTAAATGAGTAAGTGGTGAACATTCCGTGCATAAACACCAATTAAATTCAAAGAACGTGAGGACACCAATAAAAATAAAGGGTAAATAGAAAGTTTCTACAGGGTAATAAGACACTTTTTAAAAAAATATAAAGGATCTAAATGTATAAAGCGTTGATAGGTGTGATAAACTAGCTGGGTACACAAAGGGCAGAATAGAAGGGGGGAAATGACAACTTTCCATTTGAATTGCCTATTAAACCGATTATTTAACACGAGGGATACTTATTTTGGCATGGCATGGGCTCCAATTCTTTATCAATCGATAGATTAAAAGCTCTTCCTATTCTTCATTCCTTCCTTTTTATTTGGGCATTGTGCATTATCTTTCAGTTAAGACATTTACTTGAACACAGACTCAAGACTGATGGTATGGCAGTAATTCAACAACATCAATAGTGCAAAACATACTTCAAACAAGAAATGAATAATAACCGCCAAAAAAGTTTTAGAAGAAAACAGTCTGTCTCTGAGTATCCATATGGCCAGAAAGACTAATCATCATTCTTTTTCCTTGGTAACCAATTTCTTCATATCTGTACCCTTTATCTACAAACAAAACCATGCATTAAAAGGTCCAGGAATAAGGCTTCAGAACTTGAAGAACAGGTTTCAGTCCCAAAATGTGTTCTCCAATTGTAACAGTACGACCAACGTTTTCTACAAGAAAACCAAAGTGTCACTCACTTGACAATCGCAAGTTTAGGGATGGGATAATAAATTTAATGAACATGTGCAAACACAGTCATAGAAGTGACAAAAAGATGGCACCAAAAGAATAAATTGAATAAAAATAATCTAAACATTTAGAGGAATGCAGGTTACTTACTAAAGTAGCATCCTAGTGGCTTAGTCCTCCATGAAAACTTCATCTTGCCCTTCATCAATATCAAAGGTATCGTCACTCTTCAATTTGCCACAGACATTGCATTCCATGACATTAGATGGAGTACACCCTGTGGAGATAAAGGAGCTAAAGTTCCCCAGCAATTTGTTCTATCACACATGTATTTTAAAAAGAAATAAGCATGTGGAAAATCGTTATTATCTTCATGGGGATGATCGTCAGTGTCTGATGCTGCCATAGGTTCACATTGGTCCTCATCCATAACCTCCTCTTCTTCATCCTCAGCATTATCTTCAACACTACCATTATCTGACCAATTTGACTCCACATTACATCGATCACAATTACAGGTGAAGCCATAGTCTTCAATCAATCTCTTCTGCCTACTAGAATAGTTTTCATTCACAGGGAAATAACTCAAACAAATCTCCCTGCCTTGAGGAACACCATTAATCATCCAAATAATAAAGTCAGTATTATGGCCGTCATCAGGTGGATTAGCGTCAATGTAATCAAATCTGCAGGCATTGGGAAGGCAATCATGGTTAAAAAAGAGGCATAGGGGTAAATGCCATAAGCTCTGACAGACCTCTGGTCATCATGTTCAGAGAAGGACTGCATTATGCCAAAGGCATTGAGCTTGTCGTTGGCAAGAAGTGCAGAAGTGAGTTCTAAAGAAAATTCATTCCGGGGGCTAATAAGGGGGTGTAGGAACTGAGCTGCAGCAATGGTGGACTCCTCAGGAGAACCCTGAAGAGAAAGCATAATTTGAAAGTCTGAAGGGGAGAAATTGGCAAGATTGTAGGCAGCAATGAGAAAATTAGCTTGGACTTGGCGCTCAAGGGGCTGTTCAAGCAGTAGAGAATTGGCTCTAAGATGAGATAATGCTTGACATACCCAAGAAGAATGGGAGTTGTTCAGTGCCTTTGAAAGACACTTTGAGCTGCAGAAATAATGGTGGCAACAATTGGGGCACAAAACTGTGCATGATGAAGAATCTCCCTGTAAAGGAGGCAAGGTTTTGAAGCAGTGATCACAGAAGCAGGAAGCTGAGGCAGATGAGGAGGATGACAAAGACTGCCTGATCAAGGGCAAAGCCGAATACTGCAGAATGGGAGAGTCTCTGAGGACACTTTGACCAGCTTTAAGAGGCTGAGATGCAACCATTCCCCTCCCTCTTCCTTGTATTTCCTCCACCTTCAATAGGGAACTTGGAGCAGCCATTGAAATTTTTATGTATTTTCAAATTGCCAATTCCCAAAATTAAATAGTTAAACTTGGACAGGCTACACCTTTTCCGAATTTCTACAGAATCTCTAACACATCAAGTTTTTGCTATATTTTCTTGCTGCACATTACTGAGATCAAAAGACAACTTGAACAGACTGACCTTCAGGTTTTGTACAAACTATACAACACGCACTCCTTTTCCCTGGTGATTCAAACAATCAAAAACCAAAACAGCTGCAAGGAAACCAAAAAAAAAAAAAAGAGGTTACAAGAATGTTACATTGAGTTATCTGTCTTATCTTATGAAAGCATTATGGTAAGTTTGCAATAACATAGATTAGTAAATCATAGTACATAACATTAAATGCCAGTAGCAGTATAGGTTATTGCTAAAGTAGTCAGATTTGGAGGCACAACTTCCCAAATCACAAGGGAACTGCATTTTGTTATAAAAATAAAACCACCCAAACATTTTTTTTTTTAATTTATCTAAGTACAACAGAGATCCCTTTTGTTAGTAATAACCTTCTCAGTGGACAAGTTTCAATTGGTCTAAACTCTGAAGATTCAAGTATGATTTTCTTCTAGCCTACAGAACCCCACAAGAATTCTAGTACTTCATTTCTATCACTTAGTGACCCAGATAAAATGAATGCTGAGCTTAACAGATGCATTTCAAGTGAAGAAATCATAGAGAAAGCTTTGATAGTTATTCTCAATAATCAATACAGCTTAAGGGGAAGATACCTATGTTGGGATTTCATAGGCAAGGATATGTTATAGACTTCTAGTAGTAGTAAGAGATCATTTTGCCACAGGACTCTCATCACCTAAGCTTAACCATAGGGCGATTTTTCTTGTACCTAAAGCTAAAGCCTCAAAACCAGAAAACCAAAAACATAACCCAATTCAGAGTCTGTCAAAACAGAACAAACAACTTATGCACAATGCTTTCTTTAGGTTTGTCAATTGTTTGATTTGTTGGAACACAACTCTTGCCCAGCAAGGTTTGGTTTGTATACTACGAAATTTGAGATATGAAAACAAACAGAAACAACAGGAATTGCAAATTACGCAGACGAAACATTACTATGATCAGTTTTACTTACCTGTCCATCACTCACAAAATTCGAGCTGCTTCCAACACAAAAATCAATCAATGGTTGAAAAATGAAACTGCACAGCACCACATGGAAGAAATAAAACCGCTATTTTTGTTATGATTATTATGATCTTAACTCGAACAAGTAGTTAAGTTGGAAACGGAACGCGTTTCACTTACCTCACTCTCACCAAGTTTCAAGGAAGCACCATTTTTGTTTGCTATAAACCCTGCGGAAAGAGGAGCTTTCATTTTCTTCGGCTCAGGGTTTTATTAGAGTGGTCGGGCCCTTTACCTCTTCGTTGGGCCTCATTAGGTCCAAATATCTGGGCCCATGGATGCAAAAGTCAGTTAAATTTACTTGTTTCTGCTAACTACTCATTTTTTTTTCTATTGATTGAAATTTTTTTAAATTGTCAATTGTGATAAACTTTATATCTAAAATATTCATTAAATAATAAATAAGATTCATCAAAATTGATAATTTTTAATAAATTTTAGTCAATCACATAGTGAGTGTTAAAAAGAAAATATCACTAGCATTTTTCTTAATTTTTTTCCTTCATAAATGGGTTTATTTGTTTAAATTTATTTATTAAAAAAATAACCAAATTTTTATTTTTCACTTCATAAAATATTTTTATTTTTTTAAGAATTAAATTCTATTTACTTTTAAGAGAATCAATTTATAAAAAGCACTTTTTTTTTTAATTTTAAACAAGCCGGCCAATTTCAACTTTTGTAATGCAAAGATGTGGTAGTGGCATGCATGATTGTTCAGCTTATTTATCTTATAATTTGTTATTTAGTTTGTTCATATTCTCCATTGAGAAATTGGTGGTGTTTAACAAGTTATTTTTATAATATATGCAATCTACTTTAAAAACGGACTTAAAGAAAAATATTACTTATTTTTATAAGTTTCTTAACTTTTGGTTTATACTATTATTCTTTAAAAATTAAATTAGACAAAATTATTTTCGTTGATTTAACATGTTACAATGGAATCTTAGTCTATCGATATCTCATACATTATTTTTGTTTTTCTTTCATTGAATGTGTGACTCACTCTTTCCTTGATAATTTTTCAGATCAACTAGCTGAAATGCATGTTACTAGGAGTTGCAGTCCTTCCTAATAGATCAATCCTTATGTAGGTCTTTATTGTTTTGACAACCCCTTTTTATTTTATATTGTACTTTGGGCATTATTTAGAATTGGTGGGTATTATAAGTCTTTGAAAGTTGACAAACTGTTGATAGATTTTTATAAATGTTTAGTATTTGGGGACGTTAAAATTATAGAGGAGATTTGTTGAAGTTTCCATAAATTTAAACTCTAATTTGCTTTAAGAAATTAATCTTATTGAAAACATTTTTTGTATTATTTAGGATTACAGGCTCATAAAGAGTTTAAGTGTATCGAGAGGGCCAGTCATCATCTCCATTCAATTTTCATAATCATGCTACCTACAAAGAATGATAGATTAAAAGTTGAAATGTCATTCTAAAATCTTTTTGGTGAGTTTGAAAATGAGTTGATGTTGAAGTTGAAATGAGATAAAATCTCACATTATTATGAAAAAGTTAAATATCATATAAATAAAGAGAAAATTCATAACTTAAAGTTTTAGTATAGTATTAGTTTATTTATGTGATTGTTTAATGTTCATTGATGAAAATCTATTTGACATCTTAATTTTGACAACAGATGTCTCTGATTTGTGTAATGTCCTAAATTTAATTTAAGAGAAATGTTACTTAAGTTACTTAAGGCTAGTTTAATGCTAATATTTTAGAGCATTTGGTATCCAATGTCCAGTGTCCCTTTGTAGTTTGTACGACCTAAATTCAGTAATGTGATTACACAATGCTTGCTAATTCTAGGAGGCAACATGTATAAATGTCCCACTAGAGTAACATAACCACTAATTAAATAGCCAGATAAACACGCCACGGTTTAGAAAATATTGATTAAAACCGGATGAGTGAGAAATAGTAGAATATCCCAAATCATAGAAGAACATTATTAGATATTGTAAACAATTAATATATTTAGTACCTAAAGACAAATTTGTTCAATAATTTGCCAACACCCTAAAAAATCTGGCAAGTATGTTCTGCTCATAATTTGCTTTTATATTTATCCATTAGCCTTTCTCACCTCATCGCTCATCAGTATATATTTTTTACGACTTGTGCTGATGAGCTACTTTTCTGCCGGTACTGCATTCAACTTGCATTTTGGTTCCCGTTAATCAAACACAAATTTCATAAGAGAACATAAAAAAAAATAAAAAAAAAATCAAACTTCACAATTTTTATTGAGCCCAAATAATCTGATGTCATGGACAACTTCCAAACGTGGTTTTTGCACTGTACAGATCGTGAACATTTTACCACCAATGATTTTCCTATATATAATTATGTGAAACAAGCAACCTTTTCACTTAGAGGCTTCGTGAGAGATGCCAAGCTTATAAACAGAACAATCAATGACAGAAGGAAATATCAGAACATGCTTCCACCTCAATAGATGCCTGAAAAATCTTAAGTCGTCTTCCTCTTCTTGTACCTTTTGGCAGCAACAAAGTACACCAACATATTTAAGAAGCTAAGTCCAGCTAGAAGCAAGAAAAAATAATCGAGATGACCTTTGTTCAAGTTATCAGGAATCCAACCAAGCTTTCCACCTTGTGTGGTGAAGTAAATTACCATAGTAAGAATGAAAGAGCTCAAGTAATTTCCCAATGCAAAATACAAAGGTGACAGTGCAATACCTAACGTCTTCATAGTATCCGGAGATTGGTCATAGAAGAACTCAAGCAGCCCCACATATGCGAATACTTCTGCTGCCCCCAATAAGAAGTACTGAGGGATTTGCCAAAGTATACTGAGTGGTACAGCAACAGGTTCATCAACAAGATCAAGCTCTCTTGCGAGCCGCAGACGCATAATCTCCACGATAGCAGCTGCTAACATGGACAGGACTGAAATGAAATAGCCAATGCTTACTCTATGCAGCACTGAAATGCCCCTCTCATTGCCTGTGAATTTCCTTGTAAAGGGAACAATTATCCTGTCGTAGGCTGGAGCCCACAAAACCACACTTATGGCATCAACAGTTGCCAGGGAAGCTGGGGGTATTTCAAAGGAGCCAATGTGTGTGTTCATCACTGTTCCTTGCTCCACAAACAATGTTGACATCTGGGTATAAACAGCAGAAAAAACGGCCCCAGTAGCCCACATTGGAAACATGCAGATCAAGATTTTCAATTCTTCCACCTGTGTCACGGTGCAAAGTTTCCATGGATTAGAATAATCACCACTTTTACTCTCTGAATCGGACACTATAGCTGCTCTATCAAGACACCTTCATCAAAGCAAAAGAGAAAAGGAGTTTAAGAAGTTTATGTGTAGGAAGTCTTGTTGTAGTTGATATATGGGGGCAAAGAAAGCATTTTTAAGCAAGTGAGGATTCTAGAGATTATTATCTAGAAGAAAGTTTTAAAATATTTTAAAAGAACTTCAAAATTTAGAACAAGATTTCTCAATTCACCAAAGACAGGCTAAAGAAAATGTTTACATGCAATCTATCCTACTCCTACAAAAGTGTCAAAGACCACAATATTCATACGGTAATGGAAAGGAGAAACAAAGAAACAACGAATCTTCCATTAGCGTACTGGAAGGATAAACCATGAAAAAAAGTCGAATAATTGTCATCCTTAGAAAAAAATCTGATAAACCTTGTACAATTGTTTCGCACATTTTAGAATAGCAGACAATTATGTGCAAAGTTGAATCACGAAAAAGAAATATTAATTTGAGTAATATACTTGTCTAATCGTGACCAATTAGGCAACGGTAAATACGTGATACACAAATCGTGATCAATTTTTAGCATTAAAATATGTACTTTGACATCAATACTTACAAAGTAACATATTATTTAAGCAAAGTGAAGTGAAAAGAAGAAAAAAATTCCCCATGCCCATAGATCTCAAGCAGTAATAAAAATAAACTTTAAAAGACTAATTCAATGACAAAATTAAATTTTTAAAGATTACTTTGGTGATAAATCTTTGGAGGACCACAGTGGTGAGAACAAGAATATGATGAGGAATTAGTTTGGCAACCGAAATTTTTGAAAGATTGATTTGGTGATGCATGTAACTTTGGAAGACCAAATTGAAGATTTTCTCTTAATTTTGATGGTATATTAAACCATTTTCCTCCCTTGAGATTTTAAGAGGTATGAACTTTCCCACAACAATCTGAATTTTCTCAAAAACCACAAGATAAACTCTCCCTCTCAACCCCTCTTATGTATAGGCAACTCCTCACTAACTAATTTGTAACTAACCTATCATAACTAACTTCTACATAACACATACCTACATACTAAATGACTCAACATCATCATTGACCTTCAGTATACTACTTAAAATAAACATTAGAAATAACATAGTAATGTAGATGATAAATCTTGATCCATAAAGTATCCAGCATGGAAGTGCAATTCATTATGAGCTTCAAACATCATATAAATCAGGACAATATTAATTATTCTATCCTATTAGGCCTTTCTTGGTATGCCAAACAAGGGCTAAAGGTATAGCTAATTTGTAGCTGGCCAATTAGGGCTTTCAAGTTCTGTAACATTAGAGCAGGGCTCATCTAACATTTTCCCCAAGAACAACTAATTACTAATTTTATGTTAGACAAATTGCACTTCAACAAGAATATTAGATACAAAATCAACATGTATAACAAGATAATCCTTATCCTATGCCTATATTGTGATAATGAAAGGAGCTTATAGTACTAGATTGAGATGTCAACATAAAGACATTTTAATTACCTTAGATCATCACTATGCACCAGTTTATGATTCCCTTTAATTGCAGGCCTCTTGTCTGGCGTCTCATACAGGAGACTACTATCCTCAGGAACAACCAGATTCCACTTCCGGACAGACGCACACAAAACCTGGCACATTCTTGTAACAGGACTTCCCCCTGGTTTTTGAAACCTGTAGAGAGGTGTGCCTATAAAGAAGCTTGCCATAGACAATACAATCAACAAAGTAGGAATGCCAAATCCAAGACCCCATCCTGCATTGTCTTGAATCCAAACAACTATGCTGCTTGATACAATGGCACCTAGATAGATAGAAAAATAATACCAATTGAAAAACGACCACTTCCTAATCCTTTCCACTGGATCAGTATCATCAAATTGATCTGCCCCAAAAGATGGCACACATGACTTTATACCACCAATCCCAAGCGCAATCACGTACAGACCAAAGTAGAACACAGCATATTGTGCAGGGGTAGCTGGAGGGCATACAGAACCCAAACATTCAGCAGGCTTCAATGCAGGTAAAGATGCAGAAAGTGTCAAGGTACACATCCCCTGCACACAGTAGCCATATCACTATTACAACAACAAAAAGACAACTAAACAACAAAGCATATATGTAATTAAGTAAGAATTTAATTTTGATACACTGTCAATGGCACACATCAGAAATCATCTTTTAAAGTAATTATTACAAAAGCCAACAATTTTATCATACATGACAATCATGATTAAATAACACTCTTGGTGCATTCTAATTAAATTCATCAAGTAAATTATATAGGTGATCCAAAGCAGAATCAAGGGTGCTCATATAGTTTAACTTTCAAGATTGCCATACTACTGGACAATTAAGAGATGTGTGTGGAGAAACATTTGACTAGGAAAAAGAGGGCTATCTCATCTTAGTTTATTACAATGAAATAAATCACAGAGAAAACAGCAATCGTCCAGTATCGACCCCAGTAACCATCTGCTAGAACAGCTCCAATGATAGGAGTGAGATAAGAAGTGCCAAGCCAGATGCTGACGTTTCTTGCAGCAGAAACGTTTCCTTCATGCAGCTTGGTGGTAAGATGATTAACTAGATTTGTCGCAATTCCATAGAAGGCCAGATGTTCACAAGACTCATTGCCTGGGATTTATATACATAAAAATGATAGAGTTTAATTTCTATGTATCATCGTTCCAAATATCTAAAATATTTTTACACTCAACAAACCAGAAATCATAGTATGATTAAAATTATCATACATGTCGAATTATGATTAAATAACAATATAAAATGCTTGACACCATCAGTGTTTACATTATATACTCATAATGATATAAACGAAAGTTGGATTATTTAATGAGATGAGAGTAATGTAAAAGCATACCTAGAATAAAAGGACAAGCCCTCCAATTGCCAGTATCCTTCTTAAGAGCGGGCCCGCCTCTGTAGTCAACTGAGCCATCTCCGTTCACTCTCTTCATCATCCTTCACAATAAAATAAACAATATTATCTCATAGCAAAACACCACTTTAATTTTCTTTTCTATATTGCGATGATAGGATCAAACTATGTTTCTTTTATGAGTATGAGTTATGTTATGTCATGGCTTGTATTGTATTGTATACAAGTAGCATGACAAGAAGATAGAAGTTTTGAGATAAGGGTTCCCCTTAATTTTTCAGCCCTTTTTTCCACATAGAAAGCTTGGCATGTCCAGTTTGACTGAGTTGGCTCAACTAATCCTTGCCTTAGCATATCATGGCATTCTTTTCTGGCTGCTTGAAGATCTGATGGTGTCATCCCTGGATGAGTTACTTTTGTTGGATTGATATCTTCATTTAGCTTGAATGGTAAGTCAACAAAGTATTTTCCATTTTTTCCATAAAGGATATGGATGATTGAATTCTTCATGACTGTCTGCACAGGGAGGAAATTTTTTGTTTAAACTCTCCAACTTCTAGCGGGGCTTCTGCTAAAGAGAAAAGTCGGGTGATCTTTGAAAAAGGCCTACATTCTCTTTTGAACTTAATCCCAGTAAAATGTATTTGGAGTTTATTGACAGCAGTATACACATCCATTCCTATGAGGAGATCTCTATCAGGAAGTTTGCTTCCAATCACCTTGGTCGAGGGTAATACAATAAGGGAAGAACTTGATGCCAATAGGAGCATGTGTCACTAGGTCAGTTCTAAAAACTTTTCCATCAGCTGCTACAAAGTAGGCCACTTCATTTTTCCAATATTCTTGTGGAAGAATATTTGGATCCATCATCGTCCTTTGGGCTCCCGTATCTATAAAGGCAATGACCTTAATCGGTTTTTCAAACTTTTTTGCCAACACCTGAATTTCAACACATGGTTGAGGGATTGCAGGCTTGATAGATTGTTTTCTTGTATGGGGAAGATGGGAATTGGAGGTGCTAAGGATTTTTCATCAGAAGAATCTGTTTGGTTCAAGGCAAATTCAGTCTCCTCATCTGGCTCGCTCTGTTCAGAGTACAGAGATTCTATATCATCATATTCACTAATTTGGAGATGAGAGATTAGTCTGACGGCCTTTTGTGACTTCTTAGGACAATTTTTTGCAAAATGTCCTGTCTGATTGCATATGAAACATCTTTGTCCCCTGGATTTTCCTCTCATTTGGCTCCTCCTGAAAAACTTCAAAGGTCTTTTTTTCTCCTTTGTTTGAGTTTGTAAGGCTTTCTTTTTCTTTGGTGAGCAATGACAAGTTTTCTCTCTGCATTTGATCTCCAAGTAAGGTTTTTTGCAAGTTCTGGTATACTTGGCTTTTCACTTCATGATGTCAGAGAAATACCGGTGTTGCCTGCATAATTTGTCAACGACCTCCAGAGTAAATTGGTGGATTTGTCCCATAGACATGGTAGAAAAATCCATTTGGGCGGTTATTACCATCTTGTTTAACTCTGGTTGTATCTCTTCTGGTAATGATGCCACATATGTATTCTTTAGGCTTGGATCATTGAGACCATTGAGAAGATAAAATCTCTGGTTCATTCTTTGGAAGTGTCTGTCTAAATCTTTTATTTTTAAAGAACAACACCTCATCTCAAAGAATTCTTGCCTCATCTTTCTTTCAATGATTTTCCCTTCTCCGATAAATTCTTGATGGAGAGTTCCTATAACACTGCGGTAGACCTTAATTCATGGAACTGATTTTGACGCACAGCTCCTAGATTGTGGTACCATTCCTTCAGTGTTCCCGTCATCCGACAACAAAATTCTTCAATCACTTTGTAAGGATCGGCATCTTTCATGAATTTTGTGTCTAGCCATGCTTCCATCTCGATGAATTTTTTCCTCCATTCCCTTGGGGGAGTATCATCAAGGGTAAACCAGGGTCCTGCATTTGGCTTGGAGGATGAACTCTTTAAAATCACTGGTTCTTCTTCTACAGGAGAATCATAGAATGGTTCTTCTGTGGAACCAACCATCAAAATTTTGAGATGTCCATGTATCCAATCTCTTCTTCTTCATCAAAGTAAGATTTTTCCATTTCTGACGAAGATCTTTCAGATTCTGTTTCAGTTTCATCGGTTCCCCCTGAGGCTTCTTGCTTTTGTTGAATCGAAAACTGGGAATATGGATCTTGGGAATCTTGAAAGTTATGAGGGTCATTCTTTTGAGTTTCTCCCATTCTTGTAGGAGATTCAGTTGACTCTTAGGAAGAGATATTTAATCTTGTAGATTCTTTCTTTGGAGGTTCTGGTTTTTTCTTATAAGCTGAGGCTGTGGGCAAAGACCAAGATTGGCTAGCTTTGGAAAAGAAATAATCTAAAGGGTTTGCAAATGGAGAATAGAAAGTAGGAGAAGGACGGGTTAAAAAGGAATACGGATCTAAGACAGACTTTTGTTTTTCTGTCATCTTTGACTCTATGTATCGGTCTAGATCCTGGACTTGAGCTTTAAGCCTCCTTATTTCTTTTTCTTTGGCATCAGATGTTGCCCCAAAAGTAGTCTTTCTCCATTCTTCTTCAAGGCGAACAATTTCTTTGGAAAGTTGATGGTATTGCTTTTTCATCATATCAGACAGATACTGTAGCTTTTCATCATTTGTGCTCACTTGGGTACATATCTTGTCAATCTTCTCATCTATCTTTTTTAAAAGATGATTTTGAGCTCTGGCATTATCTGTCTGCCAGTTTAAGACTTCTGCGGCCTGACTAGGGCTTTTGAGCTTTCCTTCTGGCCCTACTTCTGTCGGAATTATGTAGGGTTTGGTTGAAACTTTTGTCACTGGATCTGTCTTTTTGTCAAGAGATGGAAACTCTTAATCATAGGATGTGGAGGAAAACATCATGCAAGGTATAGGTGTTGCTAGAATCTTTAGAGATGGATGACTCCAACCTAGGATTTCCGCCATCCTTTTTTCTTTCCAGAAAGGGTCTTCTGGGTATTTCTTCTTTATCCCTGTCCATGGCCCATTTTCGGGGTCACTTCTTCTTTGTGGTGGTGGAGGCGGTTTGCAAGGCCTTGGATCTGGCTTCCATTTATCTTCCTCATCATCATCTGTCTCATCATCTGTGTCTCCATCATGTTCATCACAAGAACAGTCTGAATCACACATTTCTGGAGCAACATCCCAGATAAAGTGTCCATTTACTTTATCTGAATATATTACACTTCCATCTGCTTTGACAGCAAATATAGGCATTTTGCTGTCTTCTTTAACTTTAGGTTTTATCATTAAAGAATGAAAAACCCTGAAGAGTTGCTACTACTGGCTTCATCTGGTTTTTTGAAGGTTGTGGTCACAAGCCCATCTACTGATCTTCTGAAAGTAGCCTGAGAAGTACTAAGAGGCTTAGTATTCTCTCTGAGCTTCTCGTAACCTGTTACCCATTGAAGAGGGATCAGCTCCTGCAATTCTTTTCTAGAAATGTTTCTGGGGATCTGGACAATGGATGGAGTTTCTTCTTGATTATTAGCTAGAATAAATAGAGCATTGTCATGACTAGTAGGCAGAGATAGATTGACAGCATGATTCTGCAATCTATATATAATCTGATGATGCAAGGTAGCTGAATGAGCTTCAAATACTTGTTCTGCTCCAGTGATCTGGATTTGGACTTTCATTCTTTGTGAGAGAGTGGGATCTCTCAAGCTGACGTTGTAATTTGGAAAGATGGTGAGAACCACGCTTCCAGCGTGAAGAGTAGTTAGAACGGTTCCGATCACAGCATTTTCATAGTGGATATAACTGGAGTCTAGAAGAGAGACTCTGGCAGTCACGGGTAGCCCTCTTCTGCCATGTAAGGATAACACCAGCCTAATGGCTCCATAATGAAGATGGGTGTATCCCTATTGTTGCCATCCTCTAATAAGTTGTACGGGGATCTCAATATTGACATATTGCTCCTCAGAAGTAGCAGTTAAGGAGCACTGGTCCATTCTTGAAGACTGGACATATTCTTTCATCTGGGGTCTTCTAGTAGTTATCAAACTGGTGATAGATCTTAACGAGTAACGATGTCTTTTGAATATATTATAAGGACTTAACAAGGGATTTAAGGACTGAGATATCTGGGTGTCTTCTGGAATATATGAATATTCCACAAGATTTTCTATTTTTTCTGAAAGGGTTTTGGATATATTTCAGGGTAGGGAAAGAGTAGAGTTTAACAAAACAGATTGCTTTTCAGCGGTTTCTGCCATTTGTAAAGATGTTCTCTTACTCATCTTCCTCATATAATAATTACCATCTGATACTCTCTTCTGGGACAAACCTGGCTTTGATACCAAGCAGATGGGTTGTCTCTTTGAAGTTTTATAAATATCCATTATCTCAGTATATCCATTATGCTGTTGAGCCATACCCAAGGCATTTAGCAGTCTAGGATAACTTTGATGCAAGATATCTACAAACTAAAGAGATAACCCACCAATTGATATCAATATTCGGCGTTCTGATACACAAGATCCTCCTAAGAGGCGAGTGTAGAGCATACTAGTTGTTGAGAGTTTTCAAATTATAACCATTATATGAATCAGAGTTTCAGAGAAGAGAGAACTTTTAGAAGAGAGACATTTTAGTAAGAAGAGAGTATTATTGGATTCAGTGTGCCTTAACATACAGACTCATCCTCTTTATATAGGAGAGGATTTGAAACTAACATCCAAAATCTTATCCGTGAAAAGATAATATTATTACAACATAGAATCTACTTTATTACAGATAAGATAAGGCTGCATAGTCACAAGATAAGGCAACCTTTAAACTACTGACACATGGCACACAATGACTACGATAAGATAAGGGTTATCCTTATCCTGAAGATTACTCTCTCTACAGCACACCTCTGTACAGCTGTTCTCCAACACACCTCTGTACAGCTGTTCTTCAATAGTCACTAGTCTGACCTGTAGTCTGATCTGGTAGATAATGACAAGTTGTAATTTTGGACTTCTAATCTTGTGAGACTTCCATATACCGGGTGATGATAACGGTATTTCTTCTTGTGCAATAAGTCCTCCATTAATTGAACATTATAGTCTTCCCAATCTCTATTTAATGAAGAATAACCATCAGCTAAATCTTCTGCCTTTTGAAACACTGGTTCTGGAACATAAAACTCTATTCTGATTTGTCCATTATCAGTATTCTGGGGTATTATCCTATCGGTAGGATAACTTTCTTTTGGCCTATGAGATGAACTTGGCAGATTTGGATCTACAGTTTTGTATAAGTAATTATTGATCTCACAGAGATGTCTTGCTAGCTGATGACGATAACTTTCTTCCAAGGGATATGCTTCAAAGGTTCCCCAGACTTGAGCTTCATTTCTAGACCAGAGTTGTCCCCGTTCCATGAAATAAAGACGGTGAATAATCACAATAGAAACTAAATTCTCTATGTGATCTTCTGAAATCCCTCTTTGTCTTTCAACATCTAGAATTTGTTTCAGCTTCATACGCCACCATGTCAAAGGAGAAAACCATTCCAACATTGTCCATAAAAGATATTCATCTTTGTACGGATCTATCAACATGTTGTATGTCATCAAAGGTTTTATGGCGATGGGGATTGAATACTACACTATGTTACACCAGATGGCCCAGATGGTTGGTTCACACAGATCCCATCCAACATCACAGAACAATTCAAATCTACCTCCAAAGGGTATCTCAGGGTTAAATATTTGTGCAGGGGTGTGCTTGAATCTCATGGTCTCATGTAGAAAATGGAAATAATGGGACTTAGCATATTCAAGGATTTGTGCAGGAGTATGGGTGACTCATCCTGGAGGGAACATCTTAACAGTCTTGGCTGTCTCTCAGATAATGGTTTTGCCATGAATATCTTTAGTTAGTGGAGGTTATTAACTTACTAGTTTTGTGGGTTGGTCTGGATAGGAAAACAGGAATCAAATTATTCTTCCCTTTGATGTGTTTTACACAAAAATCATACCTAGAAAACCAATCCTTGAGCCTTAAGATTTGAGGATCTGGCGGCATCTTGTTTTTGAACCCCAAAATCTTTGGAAATGATGAATTATCCATATGAACCTGAAACTGATGTCCCCTCAAATGAAAATCAAATTTTTTTATTCCATTTTTTACCGTCAAGGCTTCTTTGAATGTGGTGTGATAATGTTTTTCTGCTTCCTTGAATTGTCCACTGGCATGGCCACAATAATAATTCTTCTCTCCTTCTTGTTCTATCATGATAGCTCCCCAATAATTATCACTTGCATCAATTTGTAATATCCTCTGGTCTGTTCGAGGGATCTTCAAGACGGGGGATTTTGAGCAATCTTTTTGAACTCTTTGATAGCTATCGTCTGTTCTTCTGATCATGGAGAAGAGTTTTTCTTCAAAAGTCTGGATAAAGAACTGGTATATTGGGCTACTCTGGGGATAACATCTCGGATATAATTTACAATTCCTAAGAATTGTTGGATTTGTTTAACATTGAGATTTTCATCAGGAAAATTTAATAGCTCTTGAGCTATGTGAGGCTGAGGCTGGTAGGTACCCTGGGAAAAAATGCATCCCCAAGAAATCAGGGATTGGGCAAGCTGGATCTTTTTTTTCTGAAAGCATGATCCCATGCTGATCAGCTATTTCAAAGAATTGATTCAACAATTTTTTATGAGAGCAATATCTTTTGAAAAAAGGAGAATGTCATCTATGTAGACAAGAGTGTTTTCCAGAATGGGTTCAAAGATTTTGGTCATGGCTTTCTGGAAGAGAGAAGGTGCTACTTTTAAACCGAAAGCATTTGGGATACAGAATGTTGTTTTGGATCGATCTTCTGGTTTTAGGCCAAGTTGCCAAAAACCTGATTTTAAATCAAACTTTGAAAATAAGTTTGATTCTGCTCAATTAATCTTTGCCTTAGCAGATCATGGCATTCTTTTCTGGCTGCTTGAAGATCTGATGGTATCATCCCTGCATGAGTTGTTTTTGTTGGATTGATATCTTCATTTAGCTTGAATGGTAAGTCAACAAAGTATTTTTCATTTTTCCATAAAGGATATGAATGATTGAATTCTTCATGACTGCCCATAGGGAGGAAATTTTTTGTTTAAACTCTCCAACTTCTAGCGGGTTAAACTCTCCCACTTCTAGCGGGTGATCTCTGTAAAAGGCTTAAATTCTCTTTTGAACTTGATCCCAGTCGAATGTATTTTGAGTTTATTGGAAGTAGTATACACATCCATTCCTATGAGGAGATCTCTATCAGGAAGTTTGCTTCCAATCACCTTGATCCAGATGATACAATACAATCAGGGAAGAACTTGATGCCACTAGGAGCATGTGTCACTAGGTCAGTTCTAAAAACTTTTCCATCGACTGCTACAAAGTAGGCCACTTCATTTTTCCAATATTCTTGTGGAAGAATATTTGGATCCATCATCGTCCTTTGGGCTCCAGTATCTACAATGACCTTAATCAATTTTTCAAACTTTTTTGCCAACACCTGAATTTCAACACATGGTTGAGGAATTACAGGCTTGATAGATTGTTCTTCTTGTTTGGAGAAGATGGGAATTGGAGCTGAAGGAGAGCCTCTTCCAGAAGCTGTGTATGACCTTCAATAGAACTCATGTCTCTGGTTAGAAGCCTCTCTTCTTCCTCCTAAACTGATCAGCAAGCTCGGAACAGTTATAAGAACAACTTATGGAGAACGTAATAATATTGGAATTTTCGAATCCGTAGTAGTATAAAACAACCGCACATCCAACCACAAGTCTGAATGCCTAATTATTAATACAATACAATTACGAAACAACCCCACCATAAGTACGTTTGTCTGGTTGCACTTCAACGTGCGTATATGACAAGGGCAAGTATGTTTAATTTTTTTTATTTTAAAAAAAGTAATTTTAAAGTGTTTTTCTTTCATAAAAAGAAGTATTTTTTTTAAGAATATGATCATTGAGGATGATTTTTTTTTCCTTATACCATAACAGTATACCAGATTTTTCACATAAAAAAATTGAAAAAAAAAGTAGTAATAATTATGCATAGTTGCTTTCAAAATTCAAAATAACTTGAATCTAATTTGACGTAAAGAGATTTTTATTAGAGATCAAAATTATATTTAAGAATATTTTTAATAGCCAGAGCCGTATTTAGAACCGCGTTTATAAGGGCACAGTGAAAGGAGTTGTTCAATAGTTTGTCAACACAAAAAATGTTGCAAATTTGTTCTGCTCGCAATTTGCATTTATATTTTATCCATTTACCTTTCTCATCTCACCAGTGTATATATTTTTATGACTTGTGCTGATGAGCTATTTTTTCTACCGGTAATTCATTCTCCTTTAATTTTCCCCTCCCGTTAATCAAGCACGAGGAACATGAACAATAGAAAAGAGAAAATATAAAACTACATATTTTTTACTGAGCTCAAATAATCTGATGCCATATACAAGTTACATATGTGAGTTTTGCACCGTACAGAATGTGAACATTTACTGCCAACAATTTACCTATGTGAACCTTCTCACTTAGGGTGTATTTGTTTTGGAGGAGAGAAATAATATACAAGAGAAATTTTGTATTTTATTTTGAGACTCACACCTCTTCCATTCTATTTTAATTAAAAAAAAATCTTCTATTTTTCTCCTCTGAACCAAATACACCCTTAGAGGCTCTTGAGAGAAGCCAAGTTTACTTTTATGCGTAGCATATATACAAACAGAACAATCAATGACAGAAGGAAATTTCAGAACATGCTTCCACTCCCTGAAAAATCTTAACAAGCCTTCTTCTGCTTGTACCTTTTGGCAGCAACTATGTACAAAGACATATTTAAGAAGCTAAGTCCAGCTAAAAGCAAGAAAAAGTAATCGAGATGACCTTTGTTCAAGTTATCTGGAATCCAACCAGGCTTTCCATCTAGTGTGGTGAAGTAAGTTACCATAGTAAGAATGAAAGAGCTCAAGTAATTTCCCAATGAAAAATTCAGAAGTGTCAGTGCAGTACCTAAAGTCTTCATACCATATGGAGATTGGTCATATAAGAACTCAAGCTGCCCCACAAATGTGAATACTTCTGCTGCCCCTAAAAAGAAATACTGAGGGATTTGCCAAAGTACACTAAGGGGCACATCAACAGGTTTATCAACAAGGTCAAGCTCTCTTGCAAGCTGCAGACGCATAATCTCAACAACAGCAGCTGCTAACATGCACAGGACTGAAATGAAAAGGCCAATTCCCATTCTTTGCAGCATTGAGAGGCCCCTTTCTTTGCCTGTGAACTTCCTTAAGATTGGAACAATTATCCTGTCATAGAGAGGGACCCACAAAACCACACTTATGACATCAAAAATTGAGAGGGAAGCTGGGGGTAGTTTGAAGGAACCAATACATGTGTTCATCATTGTTCCTTGCTCCACAAACAACGTTGACATCTGGGCATAAACCGCAGCAAAAATGATCCCAGTAGCCCAAATTGGAAACATGTGGATCAAACTTTTCAATTCTTCCACCTGTGTCACGGTGCAAAGTCTCCATGGATTAGAATAGTCACCACTTTTGCTCTCATAATCGGACACTATAGCTGCTCTATCAAGACACCTTCGTTAAAGCAAAAAAAATAAAAGGAGTTTAAGAAAGCATTTTTAAGCAAGTGTGGTTATTTGAAAGAAAAATAAAAGAAAATATTAAAACTGCATCAAACTTTAGCACAAGACTTCTCAATGCAACTAAGACAGGCTAAAAGAAAAATGTTTACATGAAATATATCCTACAAAAGTTTTAAAGACCACATTATTCGTACAATAGAGGAAAGGAGAAACAAAGAAAACAATGAATTTGCCATTAGCATACTGGAAGGATAAACCTTGAGAAAAAGTCTGTAATAATTCTCATCCACAGAAGAAAAAAATTCAGTACAGCTAGTTCAGCACTTCATTATATACTTGAAACAAGCAAATAAATCTTGTACAATCATTTCACACGTTTTAGAATAGGAGACAATTATGTGCAGATTTGAGTCATGAAAAAAAAATATTAATTTTACTCATATCATATGCTAGTCTAATAATGACTAATTGGACAACAATAAATACGTGATACACAACCAGTGATCTGGTGTTAGCATTAAAATATCTACTTTGACATCAAATGCTTACAGAGTAACATAAACTTATAGCAAAGTGAAATGAAAAGCAGAAATATATTTTCCCCATGCACATGGATCTGAAGCAGTAAAAAAAGGAATCTTTAAAAGACTAATTTAGTGACAAATTAATCTTTTAATCTTTTAAAGATTAATTTGGTGACAAAATCTTTGGAGGACAATAGGGGGACAACAAGAACATGAGAGACTAATTTGGCAACTGATTCTTGAAAGACTAATTTTATGATGCATGTAACTTAGGAAAAGAACACATTGAAGACTTTCTCTTAATTTTGATGGCATATTAAACCATTTTCCCTCTTTCAGTTTTAAGGCCTCATTTGGCTTCCTGTTTTTTTTTGGTGAATTTTGGATTCCTGTTTATGATAAAAAAATTAAAGAATAGCACATGTTCATTGATGGTTAAATAAAATTGAATACACATACTGAAAGAAATTGCATCAGAATTATAGAAAAAAAGGCTCTATTAACAAAAAAATAGTAGAAATGATTCGTAGTACTTTCAAGAGGCCTGGACTCTCCCACAACAATCTGAATTCCCTCATAAATCACAAGATAAAATCTCCGAGTCAACCCCTGTTATGTATAGGCAACTCCTAACTAACTAATGGATAACTAACCTATCATAGCTAATAGCAAATGCTACATAACACATACATACATACTAAATCGCTAAACATTTTTCATTGACCTTCAGTATACCACTTTAAATAAACATTAGAAATAACATAGTAATATATTATATAGATGATAAATCTTGGCCCATACAGTATCCAACATGGACTCTAATTCTGCATAATTACCTTTATTCACCTGAATAAGTAAATAAAACTCCTAAAAATAATTCATATAAAAAGACAGTAAAATCATCACAATCCAAAAAAATATTATAAATTTATAATTGCTCCCCAGTACTGCAGCATTAATGTCATACAAAAATTGATGAAAAGAGGGAATTGGATAATGTTCTGCAATTGGTCATGTGTTCCAATCATCAGATAAGTCAGAATAATTGGTTATTCCATCCTCAGTCCTTACTAGGCGTGCCAAGGAAGGCCTAAGTCTAGCTAATTTGTAAGTGACCAGTTAGACCCTAACACTTACAACTTCTGTAACATTAGGGAAGGTCTCACACATTTTCCCCATAAACAACTAATTCCTAATTTGATATTAGACAAATTGCACTTCAACAAGAATATTAGAAAGTCACCATGTATAACAAGATAATCCTAATCCTTGCCTATATTGTGACAATGAAAGAAGCTCATAATACTACTAGGGCAAAATGTCAAAGTAAAGACAGTTTAATTACCTTAGATTATCACTATGCACCAGTTTGCAACTCCCTTTAATTGTTGATTTCTTGTCTGGCATCTCATACAGGAGACTACTATCCTCAGGGACAACCAGATTCCACTTCCGGACAGATGCAAACAAAACCTGGGCCATTCTTGTATAAGAACTTCCCCCAGGTTTCTGAAACCTGTATAGATGTGTGCCTATAAAGAAGCTTATAGTAGATAATCCCATAAACAAAGCAGGAATGCCAAATCCAAGACCCCATCCAGCATTGTCTTGAATCCACACAATTAAGCTGCATGACACAATGGCACCTAGGTAGATAGAAAAGTAATACCAATTGAAAAATGACGCTTTCTTAACCCTTTCGTTGGGATCAGTGTCATCAAATTGATCTGCCCCAAAAGATGGCACACATGCTTTCACACCACCAGTCCCAAGCGCAATCAGGTACAGACCAAAGTATAACACAGCATATTGTGCTGGAGTAGCTGAAGGACATACAGAACCCAAACATTCAGCAGGCTTCAATGCTGGTAAAGATGCAGAAAGTGTCAAAGTACACATCCCCTGCATGTAGTAGCCCTATTACTCATTACAGCATGAAAAGACAATTAAACTGCAAAGCATGTATGTAATTAAGTATGAGTTCAATTTGATAGACTGTCACTGTTACAATGTTAAGTTAACCAATTACAAATCACTTTCGGCATCTTATGACCGAGGCATGCATGATAATACATGATTGGATGATAGTGTCAGTACATTGTAATTAAATTCATTAATTAAATGATATGACTGATCCAAAACAGAATCAAGAGTGCTCATATTATTTATCTTTTCTTATAATGTGGGTTGGAGCCTACTCAACCTCAATAAGGTAATAAGATGAGGGATGTCTCTTATATATTCTTTTTTTCCCTTATTTCTAATAGACGTGAGACTTGTATTTTTTCCAATACACCCCTCACGCCCAACACTATTGGGCTTGGTGCATGAATGACATGGTGATTGATCTGTTTACTGAATTTAGGATATGCTCTAATACCATCCTATAATGTGGGTTTGGACCTAACTCAACCCCAAAAGCTAGATCATAGGATGAGAGTTGCCTCTTACTTATAAATTCCTTCTTGGTCTTATCTCTAGCCAATGTAAGACTTGGATTTTTTCCAGTATCTTTCAAAACCGCCATACTACTGAACATTTAAGAGAGAGAGATGTGTGTGAAAAAACATTTGACAAGTAAAAGAAGGTTATCTAAGTTTATCAGTTATTACAATTAAATAAACCGCAGAGAAAACAGCAATTGTCCAGTATCGACCCCAGTAACCATCTGCTAGAACAGCTCCAATGATAGGAGTGAGATAACAAGTGCCTTGCCAGATGCTGATGTTTCTTGCAGCAGAAACGTTTCCTTCATGGAATTTGGTGGTAAGATAGGTAACAAGATTTGTTGTAATTCCGAAGAAGGCCAAACGTTCACAACACTCATTGCCTGAGATTTATAAACATAAAAATGATAGAGTTTAATTTCTATGAGTATGCCGTATCAATCTAAATATTTTTACAAACAACAAATCAGAAATAGGTATGACTTTTTAGCTAGTTATTGTTAAAGTCAATAAACTTATCATACATCAAAATTTTTTATTGAATGATAGTATAAAAACCCTTTCCACACGTATATTCTATTTACTCAAAATGATATAAACAAAAATGATTATTTAATAAGAACATGAGAGAAATGTAAAATCATACCTAGGATAAAAGGACAAGCCCTCCAATTGCCGGTACCCTTCTTAAGAGCAGGCTCTCTTCTAAAGTTAACTGAGCCATCTCCTGTGAATTGCTCACTCCCTTCATCATCCTTCACAGTAAAATAAACAATCATACATAATGATATCTCATAGCAAACTATCTGTTTATTAGTATGTGTTATGCCGTGGCTTGTATAATTGTATTGTATGTATACAAGTAAATAAGTAGCATGACAATGGCAAGCAAACCCGAGAGCTTCCTTTTTTTGTCCTTTGAAAGCTTATTTTATGCGGTATTGGAGAGGCTTACGGTTGTTAAGGATGTGTATCTTATTTTGTGAGGCTTGCAGGTAGTACAGAATAAGATTCATTTCTTTCTTATTGGCCAAACTCATGAATTATTTGATGGCCCTTAATCTTTTCGGGGATGTGCGCAGTATAAGACTATGTGTTACTGTGTATTTTCTCTTTTAGCACTTCTTGTGCTTTTAATGAATTTTGTTGCAGATAAACAAAAAAGTAAATAGCATGACATGAAGATAGAAAATTCCAGGTAAGTGTGTAAGTGGAGAAAGAAAGGAGTGAAGGAGAACCTGAAGGAGACCCTCTTCCAGAAGCGGTGTATCATCATCAATGGAACCCATGTCTTACTCTTTGGTGAGAAGCCTCTTTCCCTCTCTCTTTCTCCTTCTAAACTGAGCAAAACTCAATTTTTATGGAGGGTAAATGATAAAGGATATTAACTAAAATATTCTCTCTCTCCACGTATATATAGAGATTTTTAATTCACCGCAAAGATTTGCATAAATTACATATTTCTTTTTTTAATATGATTTATTCTACACTTAAAAATTAATCAGATTTATTGGAACCTAAACTACTTAATTAAACAACATAATTCGTTAGTGTCAATCTTAAAAAAAAAAAAAAAAAAATAGGATGTAAGAAAAAGTGCTGCTCGCATTTCTCGTTAATGACCTAGTACTATATTTAGCATATTCGCACCAGGAGCATTAAAATATGAAACTCCACCGTCTGTTCGATGTGTACCAGAATTAAGAGTGGAAACTCATTTCAATGATGCAGTCTTTTGTTTTTTTATTTCTCATTGAAAGTCTTACACGTGGCTCATTCTGGATGGTCGCATTTGATTAGTTGGATATTCAATCACTATCTGCACATTTTAGCATCGCTGTTGAATGTGAAACAACGCACATTCAAAGATAAAATACTCATTATCTCACACCCACTGCCTGTTGCTCTTGTATTTTTCAGTGTTAATTTTTCTTTTCTAGTTTAATGTTTTTTTCATCAGAAAAAAAAAATTTCATTAATTTGAAATTCAATTGAAAGATAAAAAAAAATTGATTAAAAATTACTTTTGTCAAAGATTAAATTTAAATATTATATAAAAGATTCAATCTTAACTTCAATATATTAATTACTTATTTTTTATATTTTTTTGGTTTAATGTATATATTAATTACTTATTTTTTATATTTTTTTTGGTTTCATGTGAATTAATTAGTACTTTGTATACAAATATTTATCATTTTAAAAATTATAAAACATTATTTTTTCAATAATATCCTTATTATTGACATCTCACTTAAATAAACTCACAATTATATTCTAAGTTCTAACTCTTTTAATAAGAAATATTTTTTTTTATAAAGAAGACTATTTTATCATAATAATTTATTTGATTAATAATATACTTGAAAAGCATATATTGTCTTAAAAAATAAATAATGAGATACCAGAAGTAATTAGATGAGTTTAATTTCTATGTAATTTTTTTTAAATGTCAACCAATTAAAAATTATGATAGCTAATTAGATATGACTTTTACAAGAATAGTTATCGTAAAAGATAGCATAATTATCATACATAGCAAATTGCTATTGAATTTGAATGACAATTCAAAGCCTTTTCACATAACTATTATTGCAATGAACTGAAACCTTAATGTGCAATTGTCGCCAATATCCAGAAACATGGCGAATTTATTCTGCTCACTATTAGCATTCATATGTAATTCATTAACAATCAACCTTTGTCAAATCACCAGTGTAGTGTCTATGTTTGAGTATTTCCGTGTTAATAAGCGAATGCTACTTTTATCCCGTAGTGCATTCTCCTAGCTATTTGCTTCTCGTTAATCAAACACTACAATCTGAAACGACGGTGCACATAAAAGGAGTATCAACCTTTTCTACATCAATAGTTACACATGTAAATGTTGCAAGCAATCTTAACTGCCCATATTTAGCCTAAATGGTAGCAAGCAATCTTATCAATTTTAGGCTTCGTGGGAGAGGGCAGAGACAAGGCTGTTTTGAACCGGCATAAATAACAGATTTTCCTTTGTAAATAAAAAGCGTACATAATTGCAGAGCATCTTTATTCCACATGCAGAACAATCGCCACATTGACAGGGAAATGGCAGAACATCCTTCCAGTCCAAAGAAATGCCTGGAAAATCTTAAGCAGACTTCTTTTCCTTGTATCTTTTGGCAGCAACTATGTACACAAACATATTTAAGAAGCTAAGTCCAGCTAAAAGCCAGAAGAAGTAATCAAGATGACCCTTGTTCAAGTTATCTGGAATCCATCCAGGATTTCCACCTTGTGTAGTGAAGTAAGTCATTACAGTGAGAATGAAAGAGCTCAAGTAATTCCCAAGTGAAGTAGTCAAAAGTGCCAAAGCACTACATAAACTCCGCATGGCATCTGGAGATTGGTCATAGAAGAACTCCAGCTGCCCGATGAATGTGAATACTTCTGCTGCCCCCAATAAGAAATACTGAGGAATTTGCCAAAATATATTAAGTGGTACAGGAACAGGTTCATCAACAAGGCCATGCTCTTTCGCAAGCTGCAGACGCACAATCTCCACTATAGCAGCTGCTGACATGCACAGGACTGAAATAAAAAGGCCAATTCCCATTCTTTGCAACTCTGAAAAGCCCCTTTCATTGCCTGTAAATTTCCTTGCAATGGGAACAATAATCCTGTCATAGACAGGGACCCAGACAATAACACTTATCACATCAAAACTTGAGAGGGAAGCAGGAGGAATCTTGAAGGAACCAACATTTGTGTTCATCATCGTTCCTTGTTCCACAAACAGTGTTGACATCTGTGCATAAACAGCAGCAAAAACGATCACAGTAGCCCAAACTGGAAACATGCGAATCAAGATTTTCAACTCCTCTACTTGTGTCACCGTGCAAAGTCTCCACTTGTTAGAATAATCACCACTTTTGCTCTCAGCAGCGGATGCTACAGCTGCTCTATCAAGACACCTTCATTAAAACAAAAGAAAATGATAAACATTGTAAGTTCATTCTTTGATATCGATTGAAACAAGCAAATAAATCTTCTAAATTCGTTTCTTACAATTCAGAATAGGGGACAATTATGTGCAAAGTTGAGCCATGAATGAAAAAGCTAAAATGTTGACAATAAATGTCTAGTCATGAATAGTAAGGCAACAAAATGAAGATATAATAATTAGATAGGCAACCGGTGATCTTTTTTTATAAAAATATATGCTTCCATATCAAACACATATACTGCAACATAAGTTTACTGGCAAAGTGAAATAAAAAGGAATTTTTTTACTTATATATTCATAGATCTCAAAACCACAGCAATTAAATATAACAGTACATTTACTCAGCATTAATAATTTTATGGTATACTGAGCAATTTTTACTCCTCTTTGTTTTAAGGCCTCATTTGGCACTCGGGATAGGATAAGAATCACTGGATAAGGAAGGAATAGGATAAAAACTATCCACCTAATAAGCAATTAAAGTATCATGTTTTTGTTGATTACTAAATAAAATTGAATTAGAAATGTTTTCAGATACCCTTGGGTATCAAGGTGCTACCCAATTTAATGTAAACTAATTTATTTTCTTTTCTATTATAATACACAAAAAATTTCACAAATATGGGGAAACACACCTGACAATAAACTTCAACCCTAGAACCAGAGAGATGTGGGGAAGGGAATTTTAGATATGAATTAAGAAAAAAAATAAAGGAAAGAATAATATTTTTCTCCTGGGATCAAAAGAAATCACCATTATGAGACTGTTTACTAATGACATACTCCGCACAGTTGGGTCTTGCTAGTATTCACTAGATAATTTAAAGATGATAGTTTTAGTTAGTCTAAAACTTGCACCTATAAAATTTGGAAAATATGCAGATCCATTGAAATTTGGATAAGATTTAGAATAAATCCATCAGAGGCACAGAAGGTGTCATAGAAGTTAGAAATTGTCTGATCTCTATAAAAAGTATTCCAACTTTGATGATAGTGACAACTGTGGTCTCTAAAGAGGGAATGGCAACTTATGGGTAACAAAATAAGGCAACAGTCCTAGAGCGGAAGAAGAGGTGTAACAAGGGTTATAGTAGGGGTATCATATGGAAATCACCTGATGAAAGTACATGACCAGATAGTATTCTTCTCTGTTAAGCACTCCAAGCACCAAGATTAGTTATCCTAATCCTATTAGGCCTTATCTTGTGTGATAAACAAAGCATAAGCACTAAAGGTAACTGGCTAGTCAGACCCTAACATGAGGAACCTCGATTATAAACAAATCACTTTAACAAGAATATAAGAGATAAGTTAACATGCATAATAATATATTCCTTTTCCTGTATTGTAAGTTTGTGACCATGAAACCTAATAACACTCAAACAGTAAACAAAATAATTACTTTAGTTCATCACTATGCTCTAGTTTCCGACTTCCTTCAATTGCAGAGCTCTTATCTGGCGTCTCATATAGGAGACTACTATCCTCAGGGACAACCAGATTTCGCTTCCGGACAGATGCTACCACAACCTGGCACATTCTTGTAATAGGGCTTCCCCCTGGTTTTTGAAACCTGTAAAGGGGTGTGCCTAAAAAGAAGCTTCCGATAGCTAATGCCATAAATAAAGCAGGAATGCCAAATCCAAGACCCCAGCCAGCATTTTCTTGAATCCAAACAATAAAAGTGCTGGAAACAAGGGCTCCTATGTTGATAGAAAAGTAAAACCAGTTGAAAAAGGATCCCTTCTTAATCCTTTCCCCGGGATCAGTATCATCAAACTGATCTGCCCCAAAAGATGACACACATGGTTTTATACCACCAGTCCCAAGAGCAATCAGGTACAGACCAAAGAAGAACACAGCATATTGTGCAGGAGTAGCTGGAGGACATGCAGGACCCAAACACTCTGCAGGCTTCAAGGCAGGAACTGATGCAGAAAGAGTCAATGTACCCATTCCCTGAATGAAACGGCCAGTTTACATTTTAAAACAAGTATAGAATACTGGACAGCAAAGCATATAGAAGCAAAAGATGTACAGAAAACAAAATGATGACAAAGAATACCAACATGCTGATACAAACACCAAGGGTTCCTGAAAAATGTGATGATGCATTTACAAATTATATTCAGTGCTCAAGAGAAATCTGTAAAAGTTCCTTACTTCCACACTAAGAAACTTGGATATCAAGTAGAAGAAGTGCAATGGAAGAAAGAAGTTTGAATCACAGTACACTCAAAACTAGTCTTCTGAATCTCCCTTTGACAAATTTTTTGACAGCATAATATTTGCTGTTCTTCCATATCCTTAACCATTTTCTCATTGTTTTTTGACACAAAATGTATAAAATAATTCGTATTCCACAAACAAACAAGAACAAGAAATAACATCCTATCACCATTACAAATTGCATTATGCAAAATACTGTATTTCCTTGACTGATCCCAAAAATCTTTGCATAGGTAAATCCTTGGCATTTTGCAAGCATATATTTTGCTTCATGTCCAAGAAATTATGTAGGACATTTCCAGCAGTATATCAAAAGAGGGAATGTGTGTGGAAAATTATTTGATTAGGAAAAAAAAACTATCATTGTTAGTAATAATTACAATGAAATAAATGGTGGAGAAAATGGCAATTGTCCAGTATCGTCCCCAATAAGCATCTGCCAAAACAGCTCCAATGAGAGGTGCAAGATAGCAAGTGCCTTGCCAGGTGGTGACATTTCTAGCAGCAGAGACATTTCCTTCGTGCAGCTTCTGGGTAAGATAGGTAACAAGATTTGTCGCAATGCCATAGTACGCCAAACGTTCGCAGCACTCGTTGCCTGTGTGATTCACATCACATAAAAATGCAATCAACAAAAAAGAATTACTATTTTTTAAGCACAAGAGCAATGAAAAAAACTTACCTAAGATAAATGGGCAAGCTTTCCAGTTGCCAGTATTCCGCTTAAGAACAGGCCTCCCTTTAAAGTCAACCGATCCATCTCCTGTGTATTGTTTGCTCTCATCATCCTTCAGTATAAAACACCCAATTGTTCATCCATCATACATAGAGCAAAATATCTTTTTTTTTTTTTTTGCAAAAGTTCAAACAGGGGAAGGGACATGAAAGACACCGAGTATTTCGTTGTCACATAATTTAAATCTTAAAGATCAACATTTTATGTTTAACTAATTACCACTTTGCTGCATTTTTATCCATAGGAATCAAAGCCAGTGTGTTTACAATAACTCACACAACTATTCAACCAACTGAGCTAGGCCCCTTGACCCACTTTGCTGCATTAACTTGCTTGTATTCCACATTACCAAACATTTTTAAGAAATAAATGATTCATGTTTAACAATATTAATCACAACAAAATTAAAGAAGCTACACGAAATCAACTTACAGAAAGCAAAAATTAGAGAAAGGGGAAGAGTGCTGTGTTGACCTGAAGAAGAGCCTCTTCTGCGAGCGACAATTGATTTTCTGGGGAACCCATAACTCTCTCTCCTTCCTTCCTTCCTATGGTAGTACGAAGAGAAGAGAATAGAGCGAGGAATATTGGGAATTTAAAGGATAATTAATTACAGAGAAAAAATATATCCTCGGAATGCTCAAAAAACACCGCAATTGTTTCGTGTTGTTTGCAAGTTGCAAATCAATGGATAGAGACGCAAGTTGCTGGCTGAAGAAAAAAAAGGAGAGTGAAAGGTTGAGCAACTCGAGAGAGGAAGCAACCCAGTCCTTATTAAATTAAAATAAATATCTTCAGTTTTATTTTATCTTTTCCCGTAACATAGCGTCACTTAGCATTTAGCAACAACAAACTCTCGAAGCGATTTGTCGTCTAATGCAATTAAACCATTTTTCATCTTAGCAGCTCAACATTTCCTAAAGATTCCAACAAGTTTGTTTATTCGAAAGGATAAATAGGATCTAGTATCTCAAGTAAGGATATTGGTTAAATAATTAAAAGATGCTTTGTTACTAATTATAAATAAATTATCGTCGATATTTTGATTGTGATTTTATTCAAAAAAACTGACGTGTGAGCCATGTTATCATGAAGTAAAATAATCATAAACATCATCCATTTTATAATTATAAACGTGTGACCCATTTTAATGCATAGCTTCTTTTTTTTTTCAGAGGTACAGTTAATCACTTTGAGAGCTGAAACCAATTCATTTACTGAATACAACTGATTAATATATTGAAGTAATACCTAAGTTAGATTATTGATGGAAATAATTGGTCAAATTTTATTTATCTCTCCATCAAACTTAAATGAATTAGAATTACTTTCCCATAATAAATCAATCGGAGGTAAAGAAAAAAAAAAAACTCAAGCCTCAAAAATAACGAATCTAGCGTCTTAAATAAGGTGGGGTGAATCGTTATCCATTATTTGGAATTATTAGATGGCAATCAATGAACCCATCCGCAATATAGACTCTATTCAGACTTTGGAATAATCAATCAACTAAATTATGAAATTTTTGGTACATAAACTTTTTTTATAGTTTTGGAATAGTCTTTTCGAAATTAGATTTGCATGTTTACAAAAAAAAAAAAAATTATTCTGATAGTATAGAAAAGAAGAATCTATCAAAATAGTCTTTTAAGAATTATATTAACATAATTCTAGAAAAGCTATTTTAAAAAGACTATTCTAAAAGTATAAAAAAAAATAGTGTTTTTTGCAGAATAACCTGTTTGGAATTATGCTAGCATAATTCTCGATAGGCTATTATAGAAATATGTTAGCATGCTCTAGGAAGGCTATTCCAAAATTATAAAAACAAGTGTCTTTTAGAATAGTTTTTTCAGAATAGGGTCACATTCCCTACCTCCTTTGTCATCCTGATTTCATCGTGCCTTCTTCCCTGCATCATGGTCATCAACGGTGGTGTTGGCTGCTAGAGTTTGTGTGTAGCCGTAGTGTTGGATGGTTGGGTGGAGGGTAATTTGGTCTGCTTGGGTCTTTTTGGAGGTGCAGAAAGTAAAATTCCAGATTGTTGGAGGTTGTACATGGGTCCAGCCCAATCCTAGCTACTTGGGCCATATAACACTCGGGTAATGGACTAATGATACTCTGCCAGAGAAATGGGCTTTTGGAACATTCCACTTCTTCAATTTCAGCCCTACTTTGGAAACAAGTGTGATACCATGTGTGTAGGTGCTCAGAGCTGATTCTACTTTGTATTCCTAATATTGAAATTTTTTCAAGTAACAAGGCCCACTGATTTACAGATAAATTAGTGGCTTTGGTCAGGAGAAGTTTCGGGGGAAATAAATGGAGGAGGTAACTTGAAGGTTAATTGTTTGTGTGTATACAATAATAGTAACAAGATTGAATTTAAAATCTTGTAAGAAAATGATATTTTTTTCTTTTTCCACTTACCACTTATAATTGTCATGTAAAAAATAAATTATCCAAAATAATTATATTTTTGGACTCAAATTCAACAACGTTGGTCTAGAGCAAAATTAATTTTATATACATTATTTTAAATAAATAACACTATTTTTTATTATTTTTTCTATATATAAAAAAAAGTTGAATTTTTTTCCTAAAACAAGCGAACTGGTGTCTCAGCCCTTGCCTGTCTCGTGAGTCAAATGCTTACTTTACGTTTACACTTTCCAAAACTTTGTTCATCCTTAAAAGAAAAACGTTTTTTAGAGTTAAAGCGAAGAATATTTCCATTCAAGTTGTGTCGTTGTGCCAGACAAAATACGTAATTTCATCTTCCACTGCAACGTTTTCACTCGGATATATAGTATTAATTAATCATATTCAGTGAATTATTCTTGCTCATATTAATTAATGAAGCCAAATGAGTCAAAATGCAAGGTTGAAGCGTGTGGACGTTGATCGTTTCACCTTATTCAATTCTGCTGAACTTTTCATTGTGAAAGGCTACCATATTCTGGCTGGCTTGAATGGCCATTTGGTCAATGGCTCGAGGAGAAATGTAGATATATTTTTGTTTATTTACACGCTACATAACTATTCTTGCAGTTGAAACTCAAAGGAGACCAAATGGATCATTTGAATTCAATAGATATAACATCCTTAAGATCAAAATTATTTTTATGCATTGGGACACAACACATTATAACACAAATTTCAATATAAAAATTATGATTAAATTTAGTTTAATTAAATATTTTTGTCACGTTAAAAAAAATTTGATTAAATTTTAGGTCATACAGTACCTTTTTGGTTAAGAATTAGAGATTAATTTATCGGAATACTAAGATTTATTTGTGTTCTATTTACTTGTGAAAAGATAAATAGAGTAAATAAAATAAATAATAATAATTTTAAAAAAATTAAATGTTGAATTTTTTTATTGAAAAAAAATAAATGAGAAATATATTAAAAATAGAAAAAGAGAATTCAGTATAATTTTAAAAACTTAAAAAAAAATGAAATGCTAACATGTTGATTCAACCAGAACACAAACATAAAGGCATTCCTTTGACACGTTACTGACCTGATGGACCATTTAGGAAAGACAATTTTTTTGTTGTGGGACCCATCTCCCCATCCAAGTTAATTCTCTTAAATCACCCCCAATCAAATTGCTGGAAAAAACTTTCTTTTCATCCATCATCTCCAAATCATGTCCACCAAACATAGCCTCATGGGATTGATGTTCCATATGATTAATTCATATATAACTTTCAAACAAATATCATTATTAACGACAATTAAACTTTTTAACTACATACTTAAGTCATCTTTAATCTTATCACTTACAAAACTTATTTGTTAACAACATTGTTTAACAAAATTTATCCCTCATAAATTTAGTTAAACAACAATACTTAACCTAAAGTAACTCATAATTTTTGTTAAACAACAATACTTAACCTAAAGTAATTCTTACAAGTGATGATATTGTAAATATTATGCATAAAATTATTTATCACCCATATAAAATTAATATATACAATCTAATAAGGATGTTTAGTATCAAATTTACCTAGACTTAGTCCATAAACATGAAGAAAAAAAAAATCAGTCAACAAGAGTTAGTTATCTAGTCATTAGTCATTTTTTTTACATGTTATGATCTTGTTTAGCCTTGAAATCTTGATCAACTTTACTATTATAGGAACAAATTTAGAGGGGGAGGAGTAGGGACTCAAGCCCCCCTTTCTCTTAAAATTTTTCATGTATATGCATATATATTTTTAAGATAATTAATATACAATTATATATAATTAATTTTGTATGCTGTTATTATAATATTAATTAATACAAAATAATGTCAAATTAGTTGTGTTTGTTGTTTTGGTGTAATGATTAAAGTGATAATTATTGTAAAATTAGTTGTGTATTTATAGTTATTATGATAATAATTAAGGTTATTATCATTTAATATAAAAATTAGTTTCAATGTGTAAAAATAGTAATTTTTTAAAATTATTATTTATTAAATTAAAAGTTAAACATTTAAACAATTACAAAGAATAAAATTAAAATCCATCTCCCTTTATAATAGAATACTAATCAGATTTTAGAATTGTGACGAGAGTTGACGAAATTAAGAAATTAGGCATTCTATATTTGAATAGTCTTTTTTTAATTTGTTTATTGTTTAAAATAATTTTTTAATTTTAAGTAATTAAATTTTATAACAAGTTAATATTTTTTAATATATAAACTATATGATAATTAAAATTTATAATAAAAAACATCTTTGAATATATAAATTATATTTTTGAATGGTTAATTAAGCTTTTAATCCTTCAACTTTTATAGATTTCAATTTTTAGTCCTCAAAATTTTTCATATAACTTTAGTTCTTCATTAATTTTCTGTTAGCAATTTTAGTCCTTCTAAAAAAATTTCTCTATTTTTAGTCTTTTATTTTTTTATTGCTCAAAATTAATTTTTGTTGTGTCAATTTTTAGTTCTTTATTTATTTTATATTTTGGACTACTCCTAGACAATAAAAAATAGGACTAAAAGTGAGAAAAAAATTAGAAGGACTAAAATGATGACAAAAAATTAACGAAAGGCTAAAAATTGCCAAAAATATTTTGAGAGACCAAAATAATATAAAAAAAGTTGAGGAACTAAAAAATTAATTAATCATTTTTTAATTTACAACAAATATTTTAAATTGTCTGAATATCATTTTTGGTCTTTTATTTTTTTCTTCTTTTCAATTTGATTTTTCATTTTTAAAAAAAATTCATTTTAATCCTTCCTATTTTTAAAACTGTTCATTTCAATCCCTACTGTCACAGTGTTAACGGAAAATGTTAAAATGGAGTATTCTTCTCCAAATTCAGAAATTAGGGTGTTTTGTTTTGTTGGTTCTACACCAAATTAACAAATTAAGGTTCCACAATTGGCTTCCATTCTCCATCTAAGGGTCATGGATTCAGGTGTGTCGGAGGACAAAGGACAAGTGTATGATGAAGTATAAATTATTAACATACCAATAAAGAAAAAAGAAATTGCTTACACAGGTATACATATATAAAAATTTTCCATACTTCATATATGAAATTAAATTAAAACAACTAAGAGTGGATAAAATTATCACACGTGTTATGTTTTTTTAATCAGAGAGAAGCATCACCAAAGAATTTTACTTAAGTTTCTTTTTTTTGTTGTTGTTACATTTGATTAAGATAGTCATGTCTTGCAATCCCGCGGCGAGTTGAGAAAATCTAATCATGTTGAAATTATTATCTGAAATTTTTAACGAATATTGATCCCTACTTCTCTAAGTTCAATGCTTGACCTTGATGTAGAGGTTGCTGTCTAACTTAATTTGACTTTTCCAAAGACTTGTTTTTCCTTTGTTGTCGTGTTGCTTCTCATACATTTTTCCTTTTTTTCACGGCAGAAACGAAATCAAGTCATGGTTTGTGTTTTTGAACGAGGGACATCATAATTCATTCATAAAGATAAAGGTGAAAAATTACTACAAACCCATGTTTTAAACAGAAGCATTATAATAACAAAACAAAAAAAGGTATCATCGTAACCTTAATTTTTATTTATTTTTATCATAATTGAATTTGATATTTCGATTATCTTGTAAATCGTAATACGGCAATAGAATTCATTGTATTTTGATGATTTTATTGTATACACCTATGGATAAAGATAATACAATGAGAGAATGGAAGAGGGTCTCTCGATCGGATTGCACGTTTTGAAACAAAACCATGAGCTAGGAACACTCCACTTTCTTCATTTGACCGAAATATAACAAATCCTCTTGCCAAAACTGAAGCTGCACATGTAAATTAATGGGCAAACTCTTTTAAAGTGAGAAAGTATATTTAGAGTGTTATATTTAATTATTTATTATTGGATTATATTATAATATCTCTAAACTTATCCTACTTTGATTAAAAATATAAATAAACACATTTTCACGAGTCCACTTTCAGCAAACTTTATTTTATTTTTATTCAGTGGAAATAAAGCCTTATTTAATTTAAACCTTATTTAGTGTGTAAACGATATTTTGTTTTTGTTTGGAAATTAGGAGTTACCTCCCTCCCACTTTTTGATTGGTCAATTTGTAACCTTCCCTTGAAACGAAACACTGAGACAGCACTTACTGCTGGCGGATTAATCCATGGGCATCTATGGTTTCTGTTTTTGCCTTTTCCCCTAGTAAACATTGAGAGTTTTTTGAAGGATTTTTTTAAGGGATTTTTTTTATTGGAGTAAATATATATGACAGATATTCTTAAAAATAAGATTTAAATTTTTTGTAAGAAAATATTTTTTAATAATAAAAATTATATTTATCTCACACATAATAATATTATAATTAAATTATAATTAGGTGAAAATAAAAAAAATAAAAAGGATGAATTTTTTTGAAATTTTTTAGAATTTTTTATCATTAAAATTATGTATAAATTTCTTAGAATAACATATGGATAGGAATTATAAAAATAAAAAACTTTCATTCAACATGCTCTAAGATATATGTTTACATCATTTAGAATCAATTTAAGTAAATCTTTTAGTGAGCATTTATAAGATAATTAAATTAAATTAAATTATTTTTTATAAATTAAAATGAACTTTTATATCTTAACTAATAAAATAAATAAATAAATAATAAAATTATTTTAAAAAATTAAAATATATAAACTAATTTTAACATACGAAAAAAAATATTTTGCTTTCTTACTTCATTCTATTTATTTAACACAAATACTTGTTATATAATTTACACAAAACAACTACTACACAAATGCTTCAGATCCGTTTACAATTCTTACAGCTAATTAATAACTCGTGTGGGTTCCATTTGAGGATTTCAAACAACATGCACGCGTCAACACGTACGGTCTTCCATAAGAATACAAAGAATAAGTAACTAATTAAAATATGATTTTATGACTTTATTTTTAATATAATTAATTATATCTGGTTAAATAAAATGTTTGAAAATATAAGAACGCGCAAAAAATAACTTCATCATGTTGTCTCATTTTCTAGAAAATTAAAATAATACTAGTAAGAAAAAGGCGAAAGTTATGAACGCAAATTCGAAGTCGATATGCTGTATTGTAATAAATTAATGCAGAGAAAATTCTGGAGCCAAGAACGAGTCTTCTTCTATTTTTCCGACCATCACCACGTATAAATACCACTACTTGCCTCTTCATCCAACATCTAAACAAACATCATTAATTCTTTCTTTGCTGTCTTTAAGGTCAACAACAGATTATAACACATACTTCACAATGGTTTTTCCAAAACCCTCTTCTGAGTCTGACCTCTTTCTTTATTCCAACTTTGCTTCTCGCTATGCCAGGGACTCTCTTCCCAGGCTGAAAACTCCATGCCAAAGGAGGCTGCGTACCAGAACATACACGATGAGTTGCAGCTTGATGCAATTCCAAAGCTGAACTTGGCTTCCTTTGTGACCACTTCCATGGAAGAAGAGTGCAACAAGCTCATCATGGAATCCATCAACAAGAACTATGTTGACATGGACGAGTATCCTGCCACCACCGACCTTCACGTACTTTCTCATCTTCTTCTCAGAGCTATATATACAACAACAATAAATTAATTATAAATCTTTATATTTTGGAATATGAAACATTTCTTATGTTTTTTGTGTACTTTTTGAAACCAGAATCGGTGTGTGAACATGATTGCACGTATGTTCCATGCTGAAATTGGAGAAAATGAGAATGCAATTGGAGCAGGAACCGTGGGATCATCAGAGGCCATAATGTTGGCAGGGCTTGCATTCAAGAAGAAGTGGCAGAACAAGCGCAAGGCAGAGGGCAAGCCTTATGATAAGCCCAATTTGGTGACCGGTTCCAATGTGCAAGTATGTTGGGAGAAATTTGCAAGGTATTTTGAGGTGGAGTTAAGGGAAGTTGAGGTGAGAGAAGGCTACTATGTGATGGACCCTGTCAAAGCTGTTGAACTGGTTGATGAAAACACTATTTGTGTTGCTGCAATCTTAGGGTCAACTTACAATGGAGAGTTCGAAGATGTCAAGCTCTTGAATGACCAGCTGCTTGAAAAAAACAAGCAAACTGGGTAAGTAATTAATGTTCCACTAATTACCTCTCTTCACCAATTCAAATATTTCTACATGTTCCTTTGTCATTTACTAATTTGCTTAACTTGTCATATTATATAGATGGGATACACCTATTCATGTGGATGCTGCTAGTGGTGGCTTTATTGCTCCTTTCCTTTACCCAGAGCTAGAATGGGATTTTAGACTCCCATTGGTGAAGAGCATAAATGTAAGTGGCCACAAGTATGGGCTTGTTTATGCTGGCATTGGTTGGGTTATATGGAGAACCAAGGATGACTTGCCAGAAGACCTTGTCTTCCATATTAACTACCTTGGAGCTGACCAACCCACCTTCACCCTCAACTTCTCTAAAGGTGATTCATTCGTTACAATGTGTATTTCTTGATCCTTGATTAAATACCTTATCCTATAAGCCTAACTATATATAAGTTGGATTTTTCAGGTTCTAGTCAGATCATTGCTCAATACTATCAGCTAATTCGCCTTGGCCATGAGGTGAGCTCCTAGTTAAATAATAACATTTCTTATTGGATTTACACCCCCTTCCCCTTCCCCTCATTGTGATTTATATTCATAAAAATAATAACGCATCTTCAATCACAACTACGTACGTATCTAATAAAAATTTCCACATTTAACCATAAAATATAGCCAGCCATCACTATGATCCAAGTGAAATATCAAAATTGGAAGGAATATATGCTCAACCGTTTTTTCTAAGAACATTTATTGAACTCGAATATACACTTACCCAATTAATTATTGAACTTACTAGGGATACAGGAGCATAATGGAGAACTGCAGAGACAATGCAATGGTGCTGAAGGAAAGTTTGGAGAAGAGTGGGCACTTTAACATACTCTCAAAAGACAATGGTGTTCCTGTGGTGGCATTTTCTCTCAAAGACAGAAGCCGGTACGATGAGTTCAAGATATCGGAGATGTTGCGCCGCCATGGTTGGATCGTGCCGGCATATCCAATGCCACCTGCTGCTCAACACATCAATGTGCTCCGTGTGGTCGTCAGGGCTGAGTTTTCACGCACCCTTGCTGAACGCCTTGTGTTTGACATATACAATGTGCTGCATGAACTTGAAAAACTACACCCCCCAAAAGTGACCAAAAACACAAAGGAAGAGAACAAGGCCATGGTTGAAAATGGGGTGAAGAACACTGCATTGGATGCACACAGGGAAATCATTGCTCAAGAATCCAACAAGCGTCAGAAAATTATGGCGGCCTAGCTCTCTATGCCAATTAAATAAGGAGCCAGAGCTTTCACCATATTTGTTCTAACTTCATTTAAAATCCACCCTTAACTATATTTACTTTATTCTTTTCCGAAAATTTTGGGCATATCATTTAGCTAGCTTACTCCATTATTAGTTTGTTTTCCTATAATTTGATGTCAATTGAGACATGTAATTCAACATTGATGTATTGTTTTTAAATGTTCCACCACATTGATTTTCTAGTGAAAGTTCAGTTGTTACGATTAAGTGCATTTATATATGTGTTACTCTTGGTATTACTCTCACTCATTTATATTTAATTTTAAAAATAATAAATAATATTTGAAAAAGGATTTACTTTTCGAGGTTTTTGCTCGACCTATTTAAGACTCTGATCCGACTTAACTTATTTATTATTAAGGTCAAGCTCAACCTTTTAAAAAAAATTAGATAAAAAGGTCAAACTTAAATTATAAAAAAAAAAAGTTTGTTAAACTTGACAAGCTGATGTGTTTAAATAATAATAATAATAACTATTATTATTATTATTAAATAAAAAAAAATTTAAAACAATGATTATCTGTGCTTTAATATATTGGTTTAAGGGTGTATATCTTGAATTATATTTTATTTGTTAGTTTTATAGCAACTGACACATTAACGATGATTATCTATACCATTTTTATGACATTATGAATGACACGATGAAGTGGTATAAAGTGCTTAGAGAGTTCACTTACATATGAACAATTTTCAAAAAGAAAGAGATTCAAGCTAAAAGGATAATGTAACTAGATTAATACTTCCAAGAAAAAGAATATTTTGTAAAGACATTCTTAGACAATTTAAATATTTTTGTTTGGCTATATTACTATAAATCATCTATAATTCATACATTTTTTAATATTATGCTCTTTTTTTTCATTTTCTCTTGATACACTATATTTTAACGACTTGAATTCAATATGATTTTGTTTATCAATTATTTTTTGGATTTGTACGTTACTTATACGAAATTTTATAAGTTTCTTTTTTTTAGTTAGTATTTCACTAGGTTTTAAAATAATTAATTGATCAAAGACGTCTTTAAGCAAACTTTTAAATAGGTTCGTAGGCCAAACCAGACTTTTTTATGTAAGTCGAGTCGAACCTTTGAAAAAAGTCTATAACAGTTAATGAACCAAGCTCAAACCTTGCATATTCAACTCAAACCGAACTCAAACCTAATAAAATTTGGTTTGACTCAACTCATTTTCACCCCTAATAACAATACAAATCAACAAAGGAAAGAGAAAAAATTGACATGCACATTACTATTACAAAGAAAAGGTGAGAGAAAAACAAAAGAAAACAAGGAAAAAAAATTAAAAAGTTCTATAAAACACGGAAAACCAACAAGTCATTGGTTCATGTAAAATTGAACTTCACCTTTTTAAGAAAAGTCTTAGATTCAAACATTGTAAATAAAATAAATATAATTCAAAGAAAAGACTTAGTAGAAGTAATCAATCAGATTTTCTAATAAAAATTAATCAGTCATTAATAAAATGATAAATATATACTTTACACTAATAATAGCTTAAAAAACATCACACGCCATGGATGAAGATAAATAAAAAATGATAAAAGAAAAAAGTCAATGAGAGAGAATATGCATTAAATCAATAAAAACGGGAAAAAAAAAGAAATAAGAATGTTAACAATGTCATTTAACAAAACAAATAAAACAAAAAGGAAAGAGAAAACATATATAAGGTGAATTACTTAACAATGGTACAAATAGCATAAAATCAATACAGAAAAAGAAATAAAAACCAACCAAGTGTGAGATATTTTAAAAAGATTAAATGTGTTTTTGTTACTTAAACTTTTTGTAAATTTTATTTTCGTTCTCTAAATAATTTTTTCTAGGGGAAAATATATTTTAGATGCCAATGTAAAATTTGAAAAATATTAATTTCATCTTCATAAATAAAACATATTTTTGTTGGATCTCAATGATAACTTCCTTTGACGTTTCCTAATGTGGCTAACAAATTTGATTATTTTCTCTCTATCTTTCAAAGCACATAGAGAAGATGACCAAAACTCACTTTTATTTCATCTTCTCTCATAATCTCATAAAAAAATATGAGAAAATCGCTCAATAAGTGACAAAAAATTATAATTTTGGAGGGATTTTAACTATGAGAAATTGTTTAATTCATTTTGAAAAATTTTAACCACTACAAATTGTTTGATTGGTTTGTAATCAAATTATAGGTATAAATTTATTAGTCATGCCAAATTACTATCTATTGCAGTGACCACTGAAGACTAATAAAAATATGTTTTATTTTTATAGGAATTAAATTAATAATTTTTTTATAAAAGTAAAATTAATATTTTAAAATTTTACGGGGACTCCAAAGATATTTTACCTTTTTTATGCTTTTAATTTTTATATTTTTATTTTGTTAAGTATATGAATTTTTTATGCAGATGGTGTAAAAAGTTCTCTGAGAATATTTTGAAGACAATTAGAAAGTCCATCCACCTATGTATTCCTTTAATATTTTCGTATGAGAGAAAAATATTTTATCGAGACTTGAGAGAGAATATTTCATGTGTTAATATTATAAAGAATTTTTTAAATTGTTATTTAATTACAAATCAAGATGATAATTAAATTTATTAAATTTTATAATAACTTTATATCTACTAAGATTTGTGATTTGGTTGTGTGTAAGTGAATAAAAATTAAACTAAAAGAAAATTGTTTTTTCAGTGAAAAAAAAGAGTAATTTTAGTCAAGTTAAGTTGCGCAAGACAAAATACGTAGTTGTAGTTCCATCTTCCACTGAAACGCTGCCACTTTTGTATGTTAAATTGATCACCGTATTTCATGTTCATATTAATGAGCCGAAACAAGTCAAAATCTAAGGTTGAGGCGTGTGAACGTTGATCATTTCACCATATTTTGCAGAAATTTTCTTTGTTAAGGGGCTAGCTACCTTAAAGACAAGATATATTTTTGTTTTGTTTATAATCTACACGCTGATATATATAAAAATAAATAAATTTGTTTACCTACACGCTACAATACTATCTTGCAGTTAATTGTGGCACCTTTCCTTATAATAAGGGTCAGAATTATTTTTATGCATTAATTGTGGCACACTCAATACCAATTTCGATATAATATTTATGATTAAATTTATTTTAATTGAATATTTTAATCGTTTTTAATAGTTTAAAATTAATTTTTTTTATCAGAATTTAAAACAAAAAAACTAAGAGTCCATTTGGTTTAGGGAAAAAATCAATTTTATACACTATAATATATGGTATATGCTATAAAATGTCAAGTTTAATTTATGCATATTAACAAGTTATAATCAATGTTGTGAAAATTAACTTTGCTAAAATATGAAAAGGATTCTAAAGTTGTTAAACTAGAGAATATATAATCTAATAACGCGGCTCCATACCCAATTTATTGATTTAGTCCATGCAAAAAAAAATAAAAAATCAGGGGAGTTAGTTAGTAATACTTTAGTTTGCTAATAACAGCTAGAATACTTAAAAATTGTTACTATCACAAATTCAAATTCAAACTTAGCCGATAATTCGGAGCGGTGTAGGAAATCAAAACAGTAGATAAATACCAAAGTCTAACAATTTATTCCCATTACAAAATAAATAAAGAAATAAAAAGTAAAACAACTAATAAAGTAAACAACAAAAAAATACATAAGCAAGATGATAACTATTCAAATTTGGACAACTTAATATAAAAAAAAAAATTGGGCATTTTAAACATATCTTTAGTTCTTAATGTTAATCCTTATAATTTATAAAATTTGTATAATTTTAGTCCTTCACAAGAAGACTAAAATCATATCATTTTTTATTAAATATAAAAATATTTTTTTAATAAGAACTAAAATGAAAGGGAAAAAATCATATTTTCAAGGACAACAGCATATTAATTTTAAAAGGAAAATTACTTACACATATACATTTATAAAAATTTCCATATTTCATATATGAAATTAAATTTAAACAACAGAGAGGAGAATGAAATTATTACACATAAGTATTTTGGTTACATTTGATGACGCTTGCTAATATGGAAAAGCCAAATTATTCAATCCTTGCTTTTCGTTTTTATAAGCTTATATCCAATGGCCAAAAAAGCTTTCGCATAATGCAAGACCTATTTAACTGACGCACAGTAAAAGCAGTTACATTTGATATATATTTGATGAAGAAATTTTATGTCTGATCGACCACCTATCCAAAATTCTTAAGGAATCTTGATTCTTACTTGTCTAAGATCATTGTTTGACCTTTGTGCAGGCTATCTTTCTGATTTTTCCAAAGACTTTTTTTCCCCTGATTGCTTTTCTTGTTCTTCTCATACACTTTTGTTCCTTTATTTTTATATGGCAGAAACGAAACCAAGATATATTTCGTACATAGTTTTGAACGTGGGACACCATAAAAAAATTAAAACATTGTGTGAACAAAAGCAAAAAAAGCAAAACCCACATTCGTCTCCCTAAGATAAATTAAAATTGATATTTTAAAAATAGAAGTATCATCATTACCTTAATTTTAAAATGTTTTTTTATTTATCATAATAGAATTTGATAATGTAAATTAACAACAAAGTTATACGTTTGCAACAATCCACCTTCTTTACTTAACCAATAATATGTGCATGTTTAATCTCAGGTTGGAAACTTTTTTACTGAATTTTATCTTTAATTTAATTTTATAATAAAAATATTTAAATATATATCATGTCACTTCAAAATTAATTTTATAAAATTAATTTTATCAACACTAATCCAAACACACAATAAATATATCATTTTTATATTGCCAAAACTTAAGTTACACATATAAATTTAATTCAAAATTAATTATACTAACCCCGTCATCCAAACACACATTAAATATATCATTCTTATATTGCCAAAACTTAAGCTGCAAACGAGAAAAACTCTTTTTAAGTGATAAAGTATTTGAAGTGCTATGTTTATTATTGGATGAAAATGAAATATCTATTAATTAATCCTAATTTGGTTAAAAGTGACCACATTTTCACGTGTCCACTTTAAGCAAACCTTATTTGGTGTAAACGATTAACGAGCTTTTGTTTTGGTTTGGAATTGGGAATCACCTCACACGTTCCCTTTTTGTTTTGTCAATTAGTAACCTTTACCTGCCCTTGAAATGAGTCACTTACTGCTGGCGGATTCCATGGGCCTCTGTTGTTTCTGTTTCTGTTTTTCCCTTTCCATAGGTTATGTTGATATTTAATAACTAAGAATCAACTTAAGTAAATTTTTCGCTAAGTATTTATGAGAAAATTAAATAAAATATTTTTTTTCTTAAACTAAAATCAACTTGTATATCTCAATTCATGAAAAAAATTAAATGATTTTTTTAAGAAAACAAAGCACATAAATTAATTTTACTTGATTTTCTTAATTTATTCTATTTTCTTTTCATATAAATACTTGTTGAGTAATTCATGCAATCTGACTTTTAATTAAACTAATTAATGCACTAGTTAGGTACAAAGTTTGCAAAATGAATCGGGCTAATTGGACTAATCCAAACCTGATAAAATGTAGGATTTAGAGCTTAAATTCTTTAGCTCAGATTAAATATAGATCTTTTAGTCTGATCCAATCATATGATTTAATGTGGGTTAAATCCACAAAATCTATTAAAAGTTAATAAATGAGAATCAAAACCTAATTTGCTTTACTTGTCAATTGTCATATTATATAGATGGGATACGCCTATTCATGTGGATGCTGCTAGTGGTGGCTTTATTGCTCCTTTCCTTTACCCAGAGCTAGAATGGGATTTCAGACTCCCATGGGTGAAGAGCATAAATGTAAGTGGCCACAAGTATGGGCTTGTTTATGCTGGCATTGGTTGGGTTATATGGAGAACCAAGGATGACTTGCCAGAAGACCTTGTCTTCCATATTAACTACCTTGGAGCTGACCAAACCACCTTCACCCTCAACTTCTCTAAAGATGATTTGATTATAATCTATGTATTTTTCTTTATCCTTGGGATTACCTACCTACTTATACCATATATCTCCCTTATGGTTTAATCCTAAAAAATTGATTTGCAACTTGCAGGTTCTAGTCAGATCATTGCTCAATCAGCTAATTCGACTTGGCCAAGAGAAGTGAGCTTCTAGTTAAATAATAACAATTTTAGTTTATTAGTTTGATTTACAATCCCCCCCCTTCCCCCATTGTGATTTATTTTCATAATGAATAACAATGTATCTTCAATCACAACTATATATCTATTCAGTGATCACATTTAACCATAAAATAGCTAACCATCACTATGATCCGAGTTAAGTTCATTCTTATTAAAATTGGCAACAACATGACCAACCATTTTTTTTTCTAAGAAACATTTGTTAAACTTAAGTATACTCTTATTACCTTCTAACGGGACTTACTATAGGGGTACCGGAGCATAATGGAGAACTGCAGAGAAAATGCAAATGGTGCTAAAGGAAGATTTAGTGAAGAGTGGACACTTTAACATACTCTCAAAAGACAATGGTGTTCCTGTGGTGGCATTTTCCCTCAAAGACAGAAGCCGGTACGATGAGTTCAAGACATCGGAGATGTTGCGCCGCCACGGTTGGATCGTGCCGGCATATCCAATGCCACCTGCTGCTCAACACATCAATGTGCTCCGTGTGGTTATCAGGGCTGAGTTTTCAAGCACCCTTGCTGAACGCCTTGTGCTTGACATACACATTGTGATGGATGAACTTGAAAAGGTGCATCACCCCATAGTGACCAAAAACACTAAGGAAGAGAACAAGGCCTTGGTTGAAAATGGGGTGAAGAACACTGCATTGGATGCACACAGGGAAATCATTGCTCAATAATCCAACAAGCGTCAGAAAATCATGGCTGCCTAGCTAGCTTGGGAGCTCTATCTCACTAATAAGGAACCTTCACTGTTTGTTCTAATGGTTAGAAAATGAAGAGGAGAAACTAGATAATAACCTTTTGTGTCAAGCTACTTAATCTTCCAAGTTTGAACTTTTCTAATGATAAACTTTAGAGAAAAAAAATTAATACTTATAACTCGAGAATATAACTCTTATAGTTGTATTTGAAACCCTAATATTATATGCTGTTATAACTATTATATATTTCTTATTTCTACTTTAACCCATCATAATAATGGAAAGAGACTTCTGGAAAATAATTTGTAGGTTATCTTCGGTGGTAGTGACGGTGGGAGAGGAATAGATCACGTGAAAGCACCATTGATAGAAGGAAATTTTTCTATTTATGAAAATTAACCTAAAAGATTACTACTAAAGTTAAAGAGATTAAGGAAAATATGATAAGCTTTGATATTTCATTCATTGGTGATAAAAGGTAAAGGTGAATATATTTATATAGCCTAAGAAATATCAATCAATAACTAATAACTATCAAAGTGTTAACATCCTATTATTCTAACATAAGTAAAATAAAAATAATAAATTATAAATTACATATTTAACTCCAACCGATAAAATCTTTAAATTATTTTATTTTCTTTCTTTTTGGACCTCATTTGACCCATCCTATCATATATATATATATATATATATATATATAATTGGAGAACATGATTCCAAGCTAACTCGTCTTCATTATTGTGCATATCGTGAATCTGTATTATCAAACTAAAACAAGAATGTGTGCTACTGCAATTTCCTTCTAGAAGTCTAATTGCATTCAACAAGTCAAATCAATACGAATGTTCCATTTTGATATGTCTGGTTTCTATATCCGGAGAAGAAACCATTAAATATTAAATGAAAAGTTAGAAAAGATTATGTATATATTTTTTTATTTACATGAAAAAATTTGACTAATTTTTCTCCTATTATTTTACGGACAATATTTTGTTAATTTTATTGTTTTAATAATTATTTTGTTATCAATATTTAACTATGTTGTAAATAAAAAAAAATACATACAAAATCGGTTAACAAATGATCCGTGCGTATGCACGAATTACAGAGACTAATTAAATATTAAATGAAAAGTTGAATTCATTAAAATTGATGTTTTTTATCAATTTTAAAGAGTCACGTAAAATATATTAAGAAGATAATATTAAAAAAAGTATTACTATAGAGATAAATATGTTACACCTTTTATTTCAAAAATATATAATTTTTACTTTTTCATAAGGAATAAGAAAGTTTTACCCAAAAAAAAATGAACAAGAAAGCATACAAGTGAAATTAGTGGTGATACATTACCTCAAGTACATGATACTATGTGTAATTTTAAAAAGAGGGTGATATAAGTGTAATTTATTCTATTTTAATTTTGTAGATATTTTACTATAAATTTGTTGATTTTTTTTTTGAAAAATGATCTACAAAGATGTGAAAAGAAATTATCTTAAAAATGTGAGTATGTTACAATTTTCTATATTTATTAAAAAAATAAAAGAGTGAATAGAGGCAGCAACGTTCAGGTCCAGGGTGCGGCATGGAGGGGTCAGGCGAAGATGTTGTGTTGCTGGACCGCGCGTCTCGAGCGACGAGGGGAAAGAGATTGACGAAGCTCCTCGACGACGAAATCCAAGAAGACGAATTGTTCTGGAACCAGGACGCTCTCAAAGAGGACGAAGAGGACGATAACTACCAAGAGGAGCCCGAAATCGCCGACGAATTCGACTCCGACTTCGACCAAGACGTATTTCACCATTCAACCCACCTTTTTTTCTTTCCTTCTCTCTTCCTTTTGTTAATTTAACACTCACATCACTGATTCAACTCTTCCTTCAGGAGCCCGTGCCCGAGGAAGAAGAAGACCCTAACAAAAATGACGATGATGAAAGGTTTTTTTTTTTTTTTTCTTTTCTTTTCTTTTCTGCCTCTTCCTTCTTTGCATTTTCTGCTGTTTTAGTTAATGGTGTTGTTTTTGTTTAATAGGATGCATAAAAAGAAGCGACTTATATTTCCTGGGAAGACTCTGGCGAAAAAGAAGAAAAAGAAGAAAACCATATCCAAATTGGAGAGTTCTCCAAAGGAGAATGAGGACGAGGAGCATTCCGGGAAAGTTGTGGAGGACGAGGGTGGGGAGAGAATGATCAGGAAGTCCACTAGGACTTCTGTCATTGTTCGCCAAGCTGAGAGAGATGCCATTCGTGCAGCCCTCCAAGCCACCATCAAGGTCTACTCTTTCTCTTCTCAATTCAACTCTCTTTCTGCATCTGCTTTCCTTAGTAAATAATAATTTCCATTTGTATAACTCATGATAACTTAAGCTCAAGGGTTTAGTGATTTTTTATTTGTAGTACTACTACTTAACTGCTCTCCAACTTTGCACATTGGGCAGTGAAGCTTGATTTATTTATTTATTTATTTTTTAATAAGGTTTTATTTTCATGATCACCTTACTAGATTTGTGATCCTGGTCTGAAAATGTTTTTTATTTTGTTTCACGGGGACTCAGCCGGTCAAAAGGAAGAAGGAAGGTGAGGAGAAGAGGATGACACAGGAAGAGATGCTTTTAGAAGCTGCTCAAACAGGTCAAGATGATAATACTTAATATCTAGTAGATTGCTTGTTTTGCTTGATTGAACTTCTGAAGATCCTTCACTGTTTAAATTATTATAATTTTTTGACTTTGCAGAAATTATGAACTTGCGAAATTTAGAGCGTGTTTTGGCTAGAGAGGAAGAGGTTAAGAGAAGAGCAATTGTGCATAAAACTGTTTTTAATGGACCGCAGATACGGTATATTTCAAAAAATGGTAGGATTTTTCAAGGCATAATGATATACTGTCTTTGGACACTGCATTTTACCTGCTTTCTTGATTTGTTAATCTTGGTTGTTGTCTTTTTCATACGATTATCTGTTAATATTTCTAGGTACTTCCTATTTAGAGTTTATTAAAGGGTCGTCATTTCACTCGGACATTCCCACAGCACCTGTACAATGTGAGTCCCTCTTACCACAGCTGTTTGTTGTATCATTGCAACATACCAAGAGTGCCCTGATTCCATAGAAGAAGATGGCTGTGTAAGAATATTGACGAGAATGGAGATATTTGTGTGGGCTTTACTGCCTTTACAATCTATGGTAAAAAACTAAAAATGCTATCTAGAAAATCTGAAATATACACAATTAAATTAAATGGAACAAGTATTAAGAATTACTTGCCTTTGCTTTTCTCAGTAGTTATATTTTTAAGATAAAGCTTCAATGAAGTGTTGTTTAGCCTTCTGTTCTGATAATCAAGCAATAGATGGCTCAGAGTACATTATTTTACAAGTTTTCTTTTACTTTTATGAGTTTATTTATATATTGTTTTGCAGATCCAGAGCAACCTGTTTGCCCGATTACTGGTTTGCCTGCCAAGTAAGAGCTCATTTACCAATTTGGTGGTTCTTGCTTTGTTTTTCTCAATTCTAGTTTGGATGAGAGACAATGTGTGTGCAAATTGGAAATGCTTGATAGTTTTTTCCCCTACTATATCTGATGGTTTTTGGTTTTGGTCTCCTCTGTAAGTGATTTATCCTCAAACATTTACATAGATGAATTGGTATGATAAATTGAGGATTTTATAGTCATTTAAAAATTTAAAATGTGATATCATGGGAAAATGCTAATGGAAATCTTGCACTTGAATCAGTTTGCTGTGGCTATGGTTGTGTGGTTACTGTGGTAGAAAAATGCATAGCATTTAGCAATAACATAAGTTAGGCATTGACAATGGTTTTTACTTTGTACTGAAAAGAGAAAGAAAGCATTCACGGTATATACATGTCATGATTATTCATTTAAATTGTGGAAAGCTCTAGAGAAGAAAGGGGTTAGGGTTGCATATATTCGAGCTATCCAAGATATGTATGATAGGGTATCGACTAGTGTTAGGACACAGGGTGGAGAGTCAGACGATTTTCCCATCACAATTGGTTTACATCAAGGGTCAACCCTTAGCCCCTACCTTTTTACCTTAATTCTGGATGTCCTCACGGAACAAATCCAAGAGATAGCGCCGAGATGCATGCTTTTTGCAGATGACATAGTCCTCCTTGGAGAGTCGAGGGAGGAGTTGAATGAGAGGTTGGAAACTTGGAGACGAACTCTAGAAACACATGGCTTTCGCCTAAGCAGAAGCAAATCGGAGTATATGGAATGTAAGTTCAACAAAAGAAGGAGGGTTTCTAACTCAGAGGTGAAAATAGGAGACCATATTATCCCTCAAGTCACACGGTTTAAATATCTTGGGTCTGTAATACAGGATGATGGGGAAATTGAAGGGGATGTGAATCATCGCATTCAAGCGGGATGGATGAAATGGAGAAAAGCATCGGGGGTGTTATGTGATGCAAAGGTACCGATCAAGCTAAAGGGAAAGTTTTATCGGACTGCGGTAAGACCGGCGATTTTGTACGGAACAGAATGCTGGGCGGTCAAGAGCCAACATGAGAATAAAGTAGGTGTAGCGGAGATGAGGATGCTGCGGTGGATGTGTGGTAAGACTCGACAGGATAAAATTAGAAACGAAGCTATTAGAGAGAGGGTTGGAGTAGCGCCGATTGTAGAGAAGATGGTGGAAAATAGACTTAGGTGGTTTGGGCATGTAGAGAGAAGACCGGTAGACTCTGTAGTAAGGAGAGTAGACCAGATGGAGAGAAGACAAACAATTCGAGGCAGAGGAAGACCCAAAAAGACTATAAGAGAGGTTATCAAAAAGGATCTCGAACTCAATGGTTTGGATAGAAGTATGGTACTTGATAGAACATTATGGCGGAAGTTGATCCATGTAGCCGACCCCACCTAGTGGGATAAGGCGTTGTTGTTGTTGTTGTTGTTGCAAAAAATCACAACCATATAAAGTCAATGTTGGACTCTTAGTATGATGCTTTTGATGTTTCTTCTGCCTGTGGTTTCTTTACTTTCTCTTTGTTAAGAAGTAATGAAACACTTGACAGCCTAATTTCCTTTTATTAAGTGCCTGTTTATCCCTCTGTTTTCTTTTGGATTCTCTATCTAAGAGGATATCCCTCTCGTTGGTTGTATTGCTTCTGTTTTCCCTCTCTAACAAGTAACGAGATGTTTTGTTGCATTTGAAAAAGAAGATCAATGTCTAGGGTTAAATGAGGTCAGAGAGGGAATGCCAACCTAGTATCTTTAGTACAGTGGCAAGTGGTGGAAGTCAAAGTGGGTGTTTGGTAACACGTTGGGAATGCACATTCACCGTAAATCACATTGAAATCAACACAAAGTTACTAGATTGTAACACTAGTTGGTTCTTGTTTGAATTTTCAAATTGCATCATGCTTATTGCTTAACCATTGCTATGAATGTCATTAATTATCAGTATATCAGTTGGAAGATTTTCCTGAGTCTATTCCCATTCTATCCACATACTGTTAAGGAATTCTCTCTGGAATAATGTAGGTACCGTGATCCAAAGACTGGCCAGCCATATGCTACAAAAGAAGCTTTTAAAATAATTCGAGAACGGTATGACTATTCTGTTTGCAAATTGTGTTTTCCGCATTTCCCCTTTTCACAAATTTTATAGAAGATTGACTAAACTATATTTTTGAGAATTTAAGCTAATCTCTTGTTTTTGTTTTCCTGGAGTGATTTGGTCAAATATTCCAGACGAAGGTGACTTCTGGATCAGTCCTACCCCAGTGAAATGTTCTTTATTATTATTATTATTGAAGTTACTATAATAAATTTTTTAAATCAATAATTTCATCCCTGCACCTGACATTGTTTTTTGTTAGTCATTACATGAAAAAAACACTACAGTTTAGTCGATACATGAAAAAATGTTTACAAATTGCTTCTTGTTGTTTGTTAGTGTCATGATGGTGTTAAATTAGGTCCCTATGCTAGTATACTTGGCAATGTTTTTTGTTTTAGTCTCTATGATTTGGTCTCTACATCTGACACACCGTTTTTTGTTCTGATCCCCACAAACTGTTATAAGTTCGGCGAATGATAGGATTAACTCGCAAACATTTTTATTTTTCATGTAGGAACCAAAATGTAGAGTTTTTTTAATGTATAGAGTAAAACACAAATGTGTCAATTATAGGTGTCAAAGTTTTATATTAACATATAAAATTTATTTTGACTGAAAAGTAGAATTCTTAAGCATGAAAGTGCAAACCAATAGGTACAGTACAGATATGTCATCTTAAGAGGGAATAATATCATTGTCAAATTGATGCTTTTCCATTAATCTTCAAGCCTGTAACATGTATAGTGTGATCGGAAAGCCAATGGTGGGTGTTTGATAGAAAAACCATAATGAGCCCTTACACGATTGCAGAGCCATGCTGTGACATGGTATTGTAAATTCTATGATCATGTGGTGTAGAGCCTATCCTTGTTATCCTCATTCTTATAAATAAAAAGGGGTTAAATTTCAACTCAAAGATTGGTTGGCCGGGACTGGGCTGGGCTTTGTTTATGCATCAAGCCCAGAGGGGGCTCTTGCATCAGAGGGTGTGCTAGATATGGAAAACATTAATTTACCAAGCTTAGCTTAAGCTTTTGAAAAAGTTAGTTTATGACAGCAGGTTTGGCTTTATTATAGAAATGTATTATTAAGTAAAATTTGGGACCATTCTAGCTAACCATAAGATGAAGCGGCAAATTACATGTTCTTGTACATTTATTTTGGTATATGCTTTGAACATCTTGTTGAGAGCTGGTAATGAAATGATTGTTTACTAATGGGTTTTAATCAATATTATGGGGGATTGTTCTGCAGCTTTCTGAATGAAAGTACTAACAGTAGAAAGGACATGAGCATGGGAGGCTTATATGATTCAGTTTCTGGATGTGGTTTTTCAATTAAGCGAAAGAGATCGATAATGCCAGATAAAAATGTCAACCCAGATGGTCGGTCCTTAGCTCGTTTTCGTAGAATTCCGGATTTTGAGGATGAAGATTATTCTGACTAGCTGCCTGGTAATTGATTTTTTTTTTCTCGTTCTGTTTTAAAATAATTTTTACTGTCCAATCTCTGGTAATAATGATGCATGTTGTTAATTTCAGAGGCTGATAGTGAAAGATGTCATGGTGGTTGTACTACATGATCATGATCCAGACTTCAGGTTGAGATAATATAAGAAACCGAGTATATGACCAGTGCTTGCAAGGAAATGTTGGGTCGTGTCTTGGAGCTTGGTATGCATTTTTGAAAAATAACCTATTTAAATTTTTTCGCTAAACTTGAGAAAGATATATGATGTCAAATATTCCATCGCAATTTGTTAGAAGTTATATTTTGTATATCTTTGCCAACGGTTTGGTTAGTCATCATCTGTTTGAGTTCGTTCAAGTTATGCCTTCATGAGAATTTTGGGCTTAATTTATCAATTGCGTTAATTTTTGTTTATAGCTAGCACACACCTTTTTTTTAAGGTGAGCTAGCACACACCTGACAATGGTTTTGCCACAGTGATTATCCTTATGTTTGAGTTGTATAAAGAATTAGAACGTTGAATTATATCTCATAAGATTATGTACTTGTAATAATTATTTTAAAAATTTTATCTAATTTTTTTTAATTTATTGAAAATAAAGACATGTTTTATACTTTCAATGAAAATAAACTCCATGTTTAACATATCGCAATTAGCAAAAAAGGAGGATCCACCTTAAGAAGTGTGGGAGCCCCTACAAGATATTTTTATATATTTAACAACTTATTTTTGTCTTCATAAAAAAAATTGGTGTTGTCTCCCTAATATATTTTTTAAGAAAAATGAATGTAAAAAAGTTTATAAGAAATAAAAGAGAGAATAAATTTATATTAATTTTATCACTTTTCTTTCTAATTTTTTATGGTGTTGACATTTTTAAAATATGAAAATGCACCAATATAAAAAAAAAAACATGAAAATATGTAGAGTAATTTGATAAAAGTATAGATATTTTGAATTTTTTGTGATGTTATTATGTATTTTGTAAAAGTTTGTAAACTTTTTGTAAAAATATTATAAGTTATATCTTTATCTCTATTAAACAAAATTTATAGATTCCCACTAAAGCATAATCAATGTCATTTGCTCTAATAATAAATCAATTACGAATTTCTTGTAATGCAGCAACTAGCAAGAGACGGGAGAAAGTTGGGTTGCTCTTCTGGAGTTTGATAGACATCAACCGTTTACCCGAAGGCTACAATTTGATCAAAACGTTAGATTTCCCATTTGTCTTTGACACAAAAACAAAGCTATTATTGTGAAGAACTAACTGAGATCCATCCATTTAACAAAAAGTAGATTGATGACGTTCGCAGGAAAAGCTGAACAGCCAGGAAGGCGCCAACGCGAATCAAAAGACACTAGTTTTCTATGGATTAAACAAATACTATAGGGACCACGTGACACATGCAAATATGAGTTGCCATGGTCCATCAATTAAATATACAATTTGATCTTTCAATTACACTTAACAAATGTTTAAATATTATAGACGATTAATTTGATTCTACTTCATTACATTAAATTAAGTGCATTTGTAGATTCACATATTAATTAATCTCATTCTCATTTCTTTTTTAATGTTTTACCTTTTTAACATCTACTATTGTAGAATTTTAAAGTCTAATTAATGTTTTTTTAAATGAATTTTGTTAATTAGTATTCTTAAAATATTGGTTAAAAATTAAAAAGAAAAAATATTTATTATCTAAAATATATTAGAGCATAAAAAAACTGGTAAAGAAGATAAATTTATACATTTTAAGAACTTAGTTAACATTTATCTTTTCAAATATATCTTTATTTAATATCCATTATTATTAATGTAAGTACCAAAGATCAAGGTATTATATAAGTACATTATAGTCTAAATATAATAATTTTGAGTTTCATTAGATATTTTTTTAATTCGAAAGATATGAATTGTTTTGACATTGTGTTACGTTCTTTAAATTATAACTTATGCTTTGTTTTAATGAATTTGTTGTGACTATTGTTTTCAACTCGGTCATATGAAGTCATCCCAAAACATACATGCACTTAATCTACATCAGGAGAAATAATTTTGATTTCAAAATTAAGAGTAATTTTTTTTTCCATTTTGATACTCAGATGTGCTGATATGTTTATTAGTAATTTGTTTTTAAAATATAAACATTTGGACGTAAATTGTTGCACTTCAAATTCTATTTTATAAAATTAATTTTACAAAGACTCATAAAAAAACACGCACTAAATACATGCACATTCATCAAACTTTTTTTTTTCCCTTAAAATTCTCAACAAAGATCTTTCTTGTTAGGTAAAACTCTTTTAAGACAAGTTAACTGAATATTACTTTGTTCTAACTTCTAATTGCAGGGTGAGTTACATAATTACGTGTATCAAGCACGACGTTTGGATTTCCGTTACTCCTCTCTCCCTTTTCTGTCTGAATCCAAATTATATCGCAATCGCCGGCCACAAAAACAAAACCCCACCACAGCAACAATAAAATAAATAAATAATTATAGCTTGTAAAAATTGTTGCAGAAAAGGCGAAAGAAAAGCATTTGAATATTTGTCAGAAAACGATAAAAAAAAAATAGTAGTAGTAATAATTATTAGATAGATTAAATTGCATTTCTGTTACTCTTTCTTTATTCGTCAATAGAAGAAGAAGATCGAACGAAGGCTCCTTCCGTTATTCCATTCAGCGATTCCATGGTGGCGAGAGGCGTGCCGGCAATGGCGGCGGTGGCCGTTGCCGCCCTTGACTTGACGGAATCCTCCAACTGGTGGCGGGACATCAACCGCTCCCCGCTCTGGCAGGATCGCATTTTCCACCTCCTCGCCATCCTCTACGGAATCGTCGCCGCCGTCGCTCTCGTACGACGTCGTTTCTGCCAGATTTCTATTTCCACTTCCGTTAGGGTTTCCTTTCCAATTACTATTTAATTGATAATTATGATAATTGTAATATTGTGATGGCTTTAGGTTCAATTAGTGCGAATACAATTGAGAGTGCCGGAATATGGTTGGACCACGCAGAAGGTCTTTCACTTTCTCAATTTCATTGTGAATGGGGGTTTGTATCATTCTAATCTTTCTTTTCTTTTTTTATTTGTAATTTTAAAAAAATTGAATCTATTTGTATTTGTTTGGTGATTGACATTTTTGTGGATGCTCTTTCTGGTTTTGCAGTTAGGTGTTTTGTTTTTGTCTTCCGTCGGGATGTGCAGAAGTTGCAGCCAGAGGTAGGAATGATTTGTTTCAGCTTTTTTTATATATTTTTTTTTAACAATTCCTTCATAAATTAAGGCTTATTATCTTATAGCTAATGCTCAGCTTCGTGTGTGTAGATTGTCCAACATATCTTACTTGACATGCCTAGTCTTGCTTTCTTTACAACTTATGCACTGTTGGTACTGTTCTGGGCTGAGATTTATTACCAGGCAAGTTGAATTCGTGGTGCATTTTTACTGTTTTTCTTTTTAATTAGCTTGGGATGTTGCTATTTTGGTGGCCTGATTATGACTTTGATGCTACGTTACCTGTTTGGCAGGCACGCGCAGTATCTACTGATGGTCTCAGACCAAGTTTCTATACGATTAATGCTGTGGTTTATGTTATTCAGGTGAAAAATCTTGCCTGTGATTGCACTTGTTACTGTTACCACTCAGCACAGTTGGTTGAACTTCTTTTTGAGGCCATGGATGTTGCAAGCTGTCTGTTTCCATTTTCATTTTGCATTTCTTGGCTTGTGCAGAAACTACAATAGACAGTTTGTCAATCAATATGATAAATAAGCTATTAGGGTACAGCTAGAGCTGTATAAGATGGCCCTCCACACCCAATGCTTTGTAGAAATAGTCCGTCACATAATACTTCTAGCTGTGCCCATTTCTGATAGGAGCTCCAAGATCCACAGTTGTTGTTTCTTTGTCAGATCTGATGCAAGTTGAACCTATCCATCTGTCCACAAGTTTTTTCCCCAGCAGAAAATTGCTTAATGCTCTCAGGCTTGTGTTTTATCTCACTCACTATCAGATCTATTTTGTGACACAGTTATCAAACATAAATGGGGTGTTGTGCTGGAGGTTAGAAACAATCCTTGCAGTTTTTAATTGTCAGGGATGAAGGAATCATTGCTTCTGCTTTAACCTAGCCTAATTGAGGAGTTGTGTGATCCATGTAACTGGTTTCACCTAGTAGGATAAGGCCATTGCTATTGTTGTTGTCTGGAGTAAATGAGGTGAGCAATTGAGCATTGTCGATGCCTTTGTTGGAACTAAGTCACCAGCCACCACATTTCCAGAAGCATGTGCCTGCAATCCCTACCCCCCCATACTTTCACCATCCCTCCACTAGGTGCCTGTTGACAACTCCCCGTTCTCCACCTAAACTTCAAATGGAGGTCACTAGAAGCTTCCCTAGCCTTGAAATGTGTTCTACATCGTAATCTGTTGAATTTTATTTTCAGGGGTGGGGTTCAAAGTACAAAGAAACTAGTGCTCTGATATCAAGTTATATAGTCATAGTTCCAGGGTTAGAGAAGAAGGGAAATGAGAAAGGCAGATTAAAAGTAATAAAATGAAATATAATTGACAGAAATAATATGTTCCAATACCTTAGCCTAATACTTTTGTATACTAAAGTTATGTTCTAGTACTACTAGTGCAAGCCCAAGTCTACCAATATGGCTAACAACCTAATAAAGTAAACAATCACGAAAAATGTTCTAAGATAATATAAAATATTTTCCAATTAAGAATTTTTTTTAATGTTTGTCTTTCATTTTTGTCCTAAAATTGATGTTTTACTATTGAATCAACTTACCTTTATTATTTTTCAACTTTACTGTGGCATCATTGCTTTTCTTCTATTACTATAATATCTATTCGGAGTTGTAAATAGCTGCTACTTTTATGTTGACTGGTTTTGAATTTGTAGATTCCTCTTTTATTTATTTACTTCTCTCTCTGTCATGCCATTCTAACAGTAAACCCTTATATGTGTTTCAGATTACTTTATGGTTGATATTATGGTGGAAACCTATCAGCGTGCTAGTCATCCTGTCTAAGATGTTCTTTGCAGGTTTATATGTTTGAGAGTCCTTTTTCTTCTTGTTACGAGGGTTTAACTATCAGATTTTATTGATCAAGACTTTAATCATGTTTTTGCCGTGCATATATGTAGGGGTTTCTTTGTTTGCAGCCCTTGGCTTTCTTCTCTACGGTGGAAGGTGATTGTCTATTTCAATTTTCAACTGCATCTTTTGTAATTGGATTGTGGAATGGAATTAATGCATCTGGGTTAAGAATAGCACTAAGTTTGGAATTTTGCCTTGTCTGAACTCAGAAGAGAAAAAGAAATCAACGATTAGTAGATAGACAATGGAGTTCTTCGAATATTTACCACCTTTCTGAATTGATGAAATTCAAATAGTTCAAAAATATGGGTGCCTTGTGCATATATCTTGTTTGGTTTTTGTCTTATTCAGACCCCTTTCTTCTATGAAACGTGTAAGGTCATAATTCTTAATAGCAGCTATAGTGTAACTTCATAAGCTGTAAGGGTGAATGAGGAGTTGTAGACACTTCATTGGATGTAAATACTAAATAGTTCATTGTTGTAATTGTTTAATCTATTCCTATATTATAAATTAGACTATACAACTTGGAGTGTAGAGCTCTGATTCTCCCCATTCTCTCAAATAGACATTCTCCATATTCTCTCTTTTCTCCTTTGGATGTGCTTTTCACTTCTCATACAAGCCAAAACGTCTCTTTAATCTTTATCTCTAAATTGAATTTTAATAGTTTTCTTAAATAAATTGTCAATATTTAAAATAACATTATAGCCCTATTTAAATTGTTCATTATAGATCTAAAATATAATTTATATATTAAGTGATATTTAACTATTAGGAATTTTAATAATAATATAATTAATTATGTATTAAAAGGTATTTATTTATTATGATTTTTAATTATTTAAAAATGAATATTTATCCAGTGTAATACACAGGCTAAAATACTAGTTTAGAAATGATTGTAACCAGATCTCCAGCTACACACAAAACAAAGTCTACATTATGCCCAGTGACAGTCTTTTTATGATTCTGTTTGTGATATGATGTGGTGCTAGGATCTAATGTCAGCAAAGTAGCATCTACTTTCTACTGTTAGTTACCAGTACCTAGTAAGCAGATAAAATTTTCATGTTGCATTACAATGTGTTGCCCTGTGTTTGTTTTCTTTGTGCAATTGAAAGTGTCCTTTTTTTATCCTAAATTATTCAACAAAAAATTTAGGTATTGTAGAGAACAGTATTTGACTTATCTTTATTAGTATATGTTTGAAGGGGCCTTGCAATGCAAGTGTAAAGAAAATCTAATTTTGTTTACAAATGACTTTTCGTGTCCTTTTTTATTGGATTGGAAAAAAAGTATTTGAGATAGTGAGGATAAGATACCCAATCTATGTGGATAAATGGGAACAACTAGAATTGAGCAAATAATTCGGCAGTGCTGCCAAATCTATGTGCATTTCAGAGATGGCCACACCATTGTAACATGTGCAAAACATCAGTGGCCGAAACTTGATATTATCCTGAGCATTGTTAGTGGCTAGGAAAACCTGTGAAAACAAGTGCTTTCTGCTTCAAAGCACCAAAAAACTGCATAAATCACACACTTCCTAAAATTTTTGCCTTTGTTTGGACAAAAACCCTTCTCATAAAAAAACCCAAACTGATTGTTCCAGAAGAAAGTAGCTATTTTAAAATGCAGGAATAAGTGGCTCATAATTTCAGAGCTTATGTTTTACATTACACGTTTGCTTAGAGGGTGATATGATAAATAATTTGAGTGGATACTATCAAGTACTGGACTCCGAACAAAACATTTTTGAATGGGATTGTCAAGGATGAAGCTTTGATTGCCTGGGGAACAAGTGAGAAAATGAAAAGGGGATTTACCTGAAAAAACAACAGACCAGAAAAGTCCATGGTCCATACTATGCTATCAGTTTTCAGTCATGTGTCAACTAAGGCACTTCTTATATTGTATTTAAGTGTTATTTATGCACTTGTATCATGTGTATGTATCTTTAGTAATTAGTATCCTCTCATTTCCTTATCCATTTTTTTTGTATTTCTTTCTATGATAGACTATTCTTGATGCTGCAACGCTTTCCTGTGGAATCCAAAGGTCGACGCAAGAAGCTACAAGAGGTCTGTATTCTGTTTTACTAAGAAATTTTTCTGTATTTATCTGCTCTTCACCTCACTCCTCCCCTTGCTTTACCCAGAGTTAATCTACCTGATCTTTCTAATGCAGGTTGGCTATGTGACTACCATATGCTTTTCATGCTTCCTTATCAGATGTGTTATGGTTAGTCCCCTTTTCTTTAAAAACCTCAGTGATTCCTGTTGCATGGTTCTTAAATTGAGTTTGATCATATTATATTGTGTCAGATGTGCTTTAATGCATTTGATAAAGCCGCCGACCTTGATGTCTTGGACCATCCCATTCTGAATTTTATATATTACCTGGTGAGTTTGTATTTCTTCATTGTTGTACTTTTTTTTTCATACTCCCCATTGTTGTGCTGTACAAGTAATCATTTTTATATTTTGGGTTATGCATTTAGGTCTATTGGGTTTATATGGTTAATCTTGCTGTAAGATTAGTGTTGAAAGCTGCATTCCCTGCCTGAATTTTGTTTGGCTCCGTTAAATTCTGTGCATTAGTTTTATGAACTTACATAAATTCATCTTTTCTTTTGGCAAGTCATTTGAGTTTTGTCTTGATTCTTAGTAAGATTTTTTTTTTTACCTGAAACAGTAGAGGCAAGGGAATTGATAAATTGGATAATCAAGTCATTTCTGTTTCAAATCCTCCAATTCATATTGTTAGGGAATATATCCTGAGTGACTTTTCAACCTCTGGTGGAAATTTTTCTCTTGGAAAATTGCTAATTAATTTTCTGAAGTCAATTTAAAAGGAATTGAATTGCTGTTTTTTAGGTATTTGTTATTGCAAATTTTTCCCACGCTCTAGAGTTAATTTTCTTTTCGATATTTTAAATTTGATCTCAAGGATAAGGCATTACAAAGGGGGTTTGTTCTACTTGTCTTTGGTCATCTCTCATCTTTTTCACATTTTTGTTGCAGTTTGTGGAAATATTGCCTTCTACTTTGGTCCTTTTCATTTTGAGGAAGCTTCCTCCCAAGCGTGGTATCACACAATATCACCCAATACGCTGAAAAGACTAGCATATGGAGAAAATTTAGTCAGGATTTCGTTGGTGGTTCTCTGCTTTCTTTGATGTTTCTCACACCACCCTAAAAGGATAATTTCTAGAGGACAGAGAAGTCAGTCTTTCTTCTGTTGGCAAAGCTAATATCATTGTTTTAAAGTTCTCCTAAGGTTTGTGTAGGTTTTGAAACGTGACATTTTATGGATTGTCAAACACGTTGGCTTGTGTTATATAAGTGATATTGCATTGTCTCTAGGAAAATGTGGTTGCTGTTCAGGTTCTGCAATTCAACACGATGAGCAAACCTTTTTTGGGAGAAAAGGACACTGATATATTGTAAAATAGTTTCTTAAGTCTTGTAACTGCTACTAGTTGGTGAAATGAAATGTACTGTTCCTTTTCAGTCACGTTCCTGTTAATTCATTCAATTCTTTTTTAAATATAATTTCTTTCATGTCTTCTGTGAATTTGACGAGGGCTATAAATTTGTATTTTGACAGATAATACTATGCTAGTTTTGGAATTTCTCGGATGTATTTGATTATCCCTAAGATTTAACAGCGACTAAGTGAAATAAAAATTTCCTCTTTGAAACGTTTACTTTTTAGCATGTTTGCCGGAATTCAATGATGTCATTAATCAGCATAATTATTAACATACCCAGAAAACAAAAACATTCAAAATTCAGAATCATGCTTTCAAGAACCTTAGATTATCATAATTCATACCTGGGGGCATATTTGCCGGAATTTGATGATGCCATTAATCAATATAATTATTAACATACCCAGAAAACAAAAGCATTCAGAATTCTGAAGCATGCTTGCAAGAACCTTAGAAGATCAAAATTCATACCTGGGGCAAATTTGCTGGAATTCATTGTTTTTTGGTTGGGGTTAATAAAGCCTCTTGCTTGATGAGGCCTCGGGCGTTGTGGATTTGCTACACTTTAGCCTTTCATTTCATCTTAAAGCAGTATTAGTATCAAATAACAGCCGGTCAGTATTTGAATGTTTGGTTTGACTTCGTTCACTAAAAGACTGGTAGGTTTGAGTTATTGAACAAAACACGGGAACGTCAAGAACGTTCCGTTGATGCGTTGAAAAATGTGTTATGTAGGAGTATGATGTGTCCCACTGAGTTGGAGTCTAGAGTTGTGTTCACCCAAAGATAATGAAAAAAAAACTTGTGTTTCCTGACGAGGGGTTCATATAAATTGGTTATATAGCCTTATTATAGGTTATGCTTGTTTTACTATGCAGAAAAATGGAGTGAGAACTAATAGAGCTAAAATTATTTCATTTGGTTGGTGCGACAAAAAAATTATTAAATGTGTGTACTTGTTTTACCACAACTACCACTACCATGATCTCTATCATGATTACTGTCGTTGTCATTAACATGAGCGTCGATGTCACCGTCAACAGTAATGACAGTGACAATCATGTTGATGGCGATGACAGTGGTCATGGTAGCTATTACCATGGTGGTGGTGACGACGGTAACAACAAGAGTCATGTTGGTGTTGGTAGTGGTTGACAATCATGGTAGTGATTGCGATGACGACAATAACAGTTGTGGTAATAACTAAGTGATGTTGTTCATGGTGATGATAGATTTGAGATATTTTAGAACGCTATAAGTTAATTTTTATTTGATAAATCTTATAAAAAATTTATGATTAAACGAGACTTTAATTTGAATCTAAAATGTTTTAATCTAATATAACCTACATATATATAATACAACTCTTGAGAATACTTTCTTATATGAGAAAATTAATAACAAGCATCAGACCAAGCTTAAAAATCATCAACAATTAAGATTAGAATATCCAAAAATTCAAATTAAAATCTAATATAACCATCAAATGTCTAAAAGATTCACCAAACAAATCATGTTCTAAAATATCACAATTATTGTTAACTCATCACTTTTACCATGGTCGCCACCACCTCTGTTGTCATGACCGTCATCGTTGCCACCACCAGGTGACAATCATGATGATAGTTGCAACAGAAAAGAAGGTCATGATAGTGGAGGTGGTGACAACGACAACGACAATCATGGTGGTGGCTATAATGGTGGTCATGGTGGTGATAATGACAGTTATGGTGATGATAAATGATTGATTAAGATATTTTAAAAAATAATAATTGAAATCTTTATAAATTTGTTTGTTGTTGGGCTAATCTTTTAGAGATTTGATAATATATTAGATTTTAATTTAGAATTTTAAATATTTTAATTTCAACCATCTATTATTTTCCATAGTTATTATTAATTATTCTTATGTTCTCCTATAAGATAGATACTCAATTATAAATAAAAACTCTTATAAAATAAATTGCAAGTAATGCTTTTAACTTTTTTCCACTAATAGATTGTAATTGGTTGCTAGATCCAGTTGAAGAGGGTAATGTTTCAATCAACATCATGAAAAGAGAATACACACTGCACCAACAGGACTTGTATTGGTAGATTGTAGATCATCAGCTTGAAAATGGAGGAAAACACCCCCGGTATTGAGTTTCAAATAACAACACAGAATTGAGATAAACGATTAAGGAAAACCTTAACTATAGAACTTCGCGTATTCAAAATTTCCAATAACCAAAATTGAAACAAAAATTGATCCCTCTAATCAGACAACAAATATACACAAGCATCAAAGAATCCAATAGAGATAGGAAAAGGTGAAGAACAAACAAAAATTTCCGAGTAGAAAACCAATAACCAAACACTCGGGGGATGGATCATCACTACAAATCCAAAACAAAACCAAGTTATCACATTCTCAACCAAGTAAACTTGCCAAACACATGGCTCGCAACAAAACAAAATTGATGGAGAAAAATGCATTCAAGGATGAAAACTTTGCTGAAAACTATTCCCTAACTTTTTTTTTAAGGTTATCACCAAAGAAGTGCAAAAGGATTATAAACAACAATTCCTCAAACAGTTTTGTCATTAAGATCTTCCAGGAAAGTAAAGGATTGTTCGGTCGATTAAAAACATTAAGAATTTAATTTTGATACATTATATAAATATTTAATAATATCTATAGCTACCATGTTAATGTCAAGAAAGTTAACAATTTAGAACGTGAATAATTTGTGATAAGTTAATAATTATAAAAATATATTATCGATGTATTTTAGTTAAATTCATAATATAAATCACAATTCCTTAACAGTTTTTTAATAATAATGAAAATATAAGCATTTAATTTTAATCTCTTTTAAATTTCATTTTTATTTATCTATGTAAGCACGTGTTTTGGAACCCAAACTAATGATTGTACTTCATAAAATTTCCCTCTCTTCTTTATTCTCCATATACTCTCATTAGTTAAAGCCTATCATACATGAGAAGTTTTGAGCTTGTATCCAGGTTAAAGATCAATTTCCATAGGAGTAGATTTGAAGGGGTTGGATTGGAAGTGGATTATTGAGAGATATGTTACATATTTGATTTGTAGAATTTTTTTTCCTTCCCTTTTTTTGTGTATTTGGGAATTCTTATTGAACCTAATCATAGCACCAGTACCTTTCCTTTGTTGGTAGAATTTGCTTGATAAACTCCGTACTTACCTCTCTTCTTCTTTTCTTATCTTTTTTCAAAATTCTAGAAAGGGTTGCTATGATTTTAGGTAGATTGCAAAGGAAATTTAATTTTTATGGGGGTGTGAGGATGGGAGGGAGAAAATTTTGTGGGTGAGTTGGAGTAAGATTTGTGAACAAAGGAAGTCTGGGGGGTTGGGAGTGAAAGGGATACCCCTATTCAATGAGGCACTTCTTGCAAAATGAAAGTGGAACCTTTTTTCATGATAGAGGATCTCTTTGGGTGAGAGTCCTAGAGTTTAAGTATGTTGGTTGTAAAGGGATGAATGAGGGTGAGATTAAGTCTCATGAGTCCATTTGGTGGAGGGATTTGAAGTTGGTGTGTGGAGGTGACTATGGTGGATGGTTTGATAATTTAGTAGAGTGAAAGATTGGGGATGGAAGATATATTAGGTGTTGGGAAGATTGTTGGATGGGTAGCAAGTATCTTCAACAGTACTTTCCGAGGTTGTTCCTCAATTCGGAACAAAAAGGTGGAGTGATAAAAAAACATGAGCTTGGGACTTTTAGTGGACTAGTGGAGAAAGATTGGCTTGTATGGAAAAGGAGTTTGGAGGAGGAATTTCATAACATGGTGGTCAATGTGAATATATCAACCCATGGGGAGGATTCTTGGCTTTGGGTGGTCATAATTGTCTTAGGAACTTTATTTTAATAACCATTTTAAACGTAATTATCTTAATATTTCAATACATTTAAGCTTGTTTGACCATGTTTATAATTAAGTTTTGGATAAATTAGAATAACTTCAAAATAGTTTAAATGTTTGATTTTTTTATCTAATTTTAGTTTATTTTGGTGTAGAAATAAATGAATAGAGAAGATAGATGGTGTTGGGACCTAATTCAAGGTCCTTTTAAAGAAAATTTTTGAGGTTAAAGGAGTCAAACATGTCAAGTTCAGCGCACATTTTAAGCTAGACAAATTGTTTTTCCTACACGGAATTTAGGCTCAACGTAAATCTTAGGCTCAACACGTAGTCACTTATAACAGTTCTATTTTGCATGGAGGCTTAACGTGCAACTCAGGTTTAACTCTCAATCATTTAGACACATGTTGTTTTTGTATGCGCACTTCCAAGTGCGCAAGTCATTGTACAAGAACAACAGTGCAATGTGTTTGACCCTATTTAAACTTCATGGTTGCGAATTGAAGGAGATTTGATTTAGGGGAGGAGAGCTCTCTAGGGTTGAGGGGAAGGCTATGAAGCTCTTCCCCTTGCTCTCCATGGCTTCCCTACCATTTCTCATCAACTCTTTCATCTATTTGCTTATTTTCTTCTTGTGGTTATGTAATTGGATTTATCCATTTGGGGGTTGATGTAATTGAACCTATCCTTAGGTTTACATTTTCATTATTAATTTATGTTTATTGTTCATGATTACGTATTCTCTTCTATGCATTAATGTTTGTTTTGGCTTGATCACCATTTGCTTGATGTTGTGATTTAAATTGTCAATGGGAAATGCCATGAAGTGGTTGAAGTCTCATCTCACTTGCTATTCAATTGTAGAGTTACTCATTTAATTTGGAAGAGATGGTATAAACTCTTCGGCATAAGTTCAGCTCTACCAAGTTCTATGAGAAACCATTTTTGGCAAAATCCGCATGGTATAATAAAGGGTGAGTGGTGGAATATGGGTTGGAGTGCAAATGTGTGGACCATTTGGCAGCACTGTAATCTGGAGATTTTTTAAAGGAAAACTTTTGATGCAGAACAAGTCTGTCAGAAGGTTTTGTTCGTGCTATGGTCATGGTTGAAGGTGTATATATAAAAGATTTCAAGTTCTCCTATAAGCAGTGGCAGGTAAATCCAGCACTTTGCTTGCTATGATTTTGTATTCGTTCTAGGATAGGTTTCGTATCTCATTATGCATTACCAGTGTGTATAGTATCAAATTCGATTTATAAGGTGTGGATGATCTTTTGTGTCTTCTGTGGGGGTGACTGAGGCCACGTGTTGCGCTGTCATGTACATACCGAGTTGTTATCGTGTAACTGAAGCACAACTTGTGCGTTTTATTAATAATATTACTGTAGATTAAGGTTACACGTGATTCTAAGTTGAAATTGAAAAATTAGTTAGAAGTTAAAAATTGACTTATTAAATTATAAGTGCTTTGGTATTATTGTTGAAGTAGCTTAAAAATAAAAAATAAAAAAATAATTAAATTATAATTTATTTAAAAAGAATAATTATAAAATTAGATGAATATATTGAAGGTAAAAATAAAAAAATATATAAAAATTAAAAGTTAAAAGTTAACATTTAAAAAAAATTACTTCAAATAATATTTTAAAAAAAGTTAAAAATTACTAAAAAAATCTGCTAAATAAATTTGTCAGCTAATAAAAAAATTAAAAACTAATTGAAATAACCCTTAAAAAAATAATCTCGTTAGTTGTTAAGAATATGAGAAATTCAGCATCTACAAATTGATCCAATATTGAAAGTGACATGGGAAGTGGTTGGAGGGCCATAGTGTTGTATGAAGAGGGGAATCCCAACTGGCAGGTGACAAGGATTAGAGGGGTTTGTATAATTTTATTTTATTTTTGTAATTAGGATGTATATGGAGATTTTACTTCACATTCAATTAATCTCTTTTTTATTAGGTCGATCCTTTTTTAAATAAAATAATACCTTCAATCGCGATTTTATATACAAGTCGATAATTAATTTGTATTTTTTCCAGGGAGGGGGACGTAATTAATAGACAATAAACTCCTGCTTCTGTAATACATGATTGGCTATCTAAATGCTCTTGTATATATTATTGGTGTTGTTGAATGCCTTCTTCAAACAACTTAATCTAGTTGGTCAGCAAAAATCAAATTAATCTGGTAGGTTAGGAAATGATTATAAGTATTAATTGATGAATGCTAGTTACTCCTATCTAGGGGTGGAAATGAGTCAAACAGCTTATCGAAGATTTTTGGTTCGGTTTATGTAAGGTTCGGCTCGGCTAGTTTATTATAAAAGTCAAATTCAAGCTTTTTAAAAAGTTTTTTTAAATAAAAAGTTCAAGCTCAAATTATAAAAAAATTTTATTAAGCTTGATAAGCCAACTTGTTTAACTAATAATAATAATAATAATTTTATTTTATCAAATCTTATCTTATTCAGATTTTATTCCATCTAGATTTTATTACTATTGAATAAGTTTTTCCTCTTCACCAATTACTATTAATCCATGCATGCTTAGTGCTTGATTAATTGTCTCTACGCTTAATTTATGTTCATGCTTAATGATCAGTTTCGTTCATGATTAATTGGTGTATGTGTTGTTTAATCACATAATGACAACCTTATGTTAATTTTCGGTTAGTAATTTAATTTAGAGTTGGATTAAGTGGTTGAACTGATTAAGGATAAATTCGTGTGACCTAAGATAAGAGACTTGCTTGTGAATCAAGGGGAAACATGTTTTTTTTAATTCTATTATTTTCTAATTCAAATTTGTTTGCTGTTTAATTTACAAAAACAAACAACCCCCCAATTCGTTACTGTTTTATTACTATCTATTATGAACGTTTGGTTGACCATTGCTCGTTGGGAGACGGCCTAGGATCACTTCCTAGATTCGTTACTGCATTTTTAATGTTTATTTGATTTGGGTACGACCTCGATCAATATTATATAAGATATGGCTTGAGTAGACTAAGATGAAATTATTGTGGATATATTTTTTTTAAAAATATATAATATAATTATATATTAAAAAAATTGGATTAAAAATTGTTAATTTAACTAATAATAATTTTTGTTTGGCTATATTAGTGTAAATCATCTCTAATCCATACATTTTTTAATATTATGCTATTTTTATTTTTTTTTATATACTTTGTGCTTTAACGACTTGAATTCAATATAATTTTGTTTATCAATTATTTTTAGATTTGTACATTATTTATACGAAATTTTATAAGTTTCTTTTTTTAGTTAGTATTTCACTAGGTTTTAAAATAATTAATTAATAAAAGACGTCTTTAAGCAAGCTTTTAAATAGGCTCGTAAGTCAGACTTTTATGTAAGTCGAGCAGAGCCTTAAAAAAAGCCTATGTCAACTCAAGCTTTACGTATTCAACTCAAGCCGAGCTCAAGCTTTACGTATTCAACTCAAGCCGAGCTCAAGCTTAATAAAACTTGGTTTAACTTGACTCATTTCCATCCCTACTCCTACTAATACATATTAACATGAAGTTTTTATGGATTTTTAAAGAGCAATAGTAGAAGAGATAAGAAGAAAAGACGTGTATTTAAGGAGTAAGCAATATTTATCTTTAGGCTTAATTTGTTTCAATGTATTCTATTTTAAATGTGTAACTTGGATTAATGATAAATTTCCTTTATACAATGAAGATCTTTGACCATGAGTATGACTTGCACAGTTGCACGTATAAAAAACTCTAGTCAAAACAATAACATTATGTAATTTACAAAGTGATAGTTCGATTATTTTTCCCTTCCAAAAAAAAGTTTGATTTTTTTTCTTTCGTGCACTCAAAAGTAAGGGCAAAATACATTTGGGAACCGAATAAAGAAACATATTTTTTTTAATAAAGTGATATAACCTTTCAGGAATAAAAAATTGAACTAACCAACATTAATCAAAACTAACATTTCATGAAGAGTTGTAACCTTTTAAGTATGTAGGATTTTCACGAACCAACACAATCTCTTGCCTATAATATTTCTTATTTCATAAGACAAGGCAATAACTACACCATTTGATTTCATATTTTTCCTAAGGTCACTTTAGATGTCATAACTACCTTTGGGTCTTTAAATTTATATACCCAACCTAATAATAAGTATTTAACTCCTCTAAAATATTAGAATCCAATAACTTAATTGCTACATTTATTAAATGGGAGTTGTGGTTACAATTCATTCAATCCTGAAGGAGTTTATGAGCCTTGTACCCTTAAAACAAAAATTACAACATTACATAATACGATGGATTAATTATATATATTTAGTTTCACTTACTATCTTTTCATTAATAATTACACATTTTTCACTTTATTCTTTTAATTTTTTATTTTAAAAGCTAGTGAAAACAATAAATTTATTTTAGCCATTTCATTCCTAAATTCAAAAAAAAAAAGTAAAAGCAAAACATTTTTATAATCATTAATATAACAATTAAAAAAATGACTCGTCTAAAATAAACAAATTAAGGGTGATTCTACCTTCATTTAATTTAATCTAAGTTTATTATAATTTTAACCTATTAAATTTCAAGAATGAGCATACTTATACTTGTTTGCAGTCTGTAGAAATAATTCTAAACTGGTGGATATTTTTCCTAACTGAAAGAAATCAAAGAACATACCAAACAATGAATATACTTTTACTTGGAGAAACAATCCTAATCTGGAGAGTGTTTTTCCTAACTGACAATGAATTCAAAGAACATACCAGACGCTAACTTGTACAGTTGACGTGGACAGTAACATAATCTTGTTTAGTTCTCTAGTTAATCATTTTTCTTTTTGTCCTAAAAAATTACTAAAACTTCATCTTAAATTTGTTTCTTGTGAACTTATTAAAGCCACGAAGTGTCCTATTGAACACGTATCAAATCATTGAAGCACCAATCCCGAATGCTACAATGACTTGTACCAAGAAAAGTCTAGGCATTTATTGGTTCATAACTTGAGAAATCAGAATCGTTAACAGAAGAGTTTAAAGAACTACTAACCAGTTTCTGTCAAAAAAAAAAAAAGAGCTAACCAATGATTGAGGCTGAAGCAACAATGGCTTATACCGCACAATTTGACTAGATCAATCAAGGTATTAGGGTAAACTCATAAGTGAATGCAACTATTATTAACTTTCTAAGGTTAAAGGCCTGCACTCTGCATGACATTTATATGCTGAGAGCACAGCAAAATGCCCCACTGATCACATAAAAATATCCGTTAAATTTGATGAAAATACAGTAAAAATAAAAAGGACTAATTAATACAAGAAAACAAAGTGATAATGATAGCGCAGTTTTGAGTTCTACAAGCAAATTTTAAGCAGAAAATGCTGCTCAGTCAGAGGAGAGACCTATATGAGATTTGATCACAAGGAGTAGAGTAGGACACGTCCCCTTGTTTCTCAGAGTTTCCATAATAATTACGAATGAACGACACCAATCTTCTTAGCAAAATCATCCCCATCTTCTTCTTCCATGTAATCTTCCTCTTGATTTTCACCCTCTTCACCTTGCTCGTACTCATAGTATCCCTCATCACCTTCACCTTGTTCATACTCATAGTCCGCATCTCTCTGATCATCACCTTCATAATACTGATCCTCACCTGCTTCATCGTACACCATTCCCTCCTCATATTCACCATCATTGTCTCCTCCAGCTGCATCAGTGACCTCAAGCTTGGATGATTCTTCATTATTTGGTGGAAGATTCTTGACATCTTCTTTGGTCTCAGACAGCACTCCATTTTGTGTGTTTGCAGCAGGTGTAGGATTCTGGCCATTGGTAACTTCTTGATTCTTATTGTCAGATGATTTGCCATTCCCAGAGTCTGCATCAGCTCCAGCACCTCTCTTCTCCTTCAGAATTTCACTAAGAGGTTTTGGACCTTCAAACAGAAAATCATCTTCAGATTGTGGGCGATCATCCCTTAAACTTCTTCTCCTTCCCAGTGATTGTTGCTCCCTATTCTCAGTGTTCCTCCCATTTTTAAGTTCAGAAAGACTTTTTGGCCCAGCAAAATCACTCCTATCACCCGGTAGTTCTCTCCCCATCAATCGATCCTTGGAGTTTCTCCTCTCATCATCTTGCAATCTTCCTCTTATTCTGTCATGGACCCTTCCCTCTCCAGGTGACAAATGGTGAGTGGCCGGCAACCTTCCAGATGACAATCTGTTCCTAAATCTTCCCCTGTCTTCCCTCTCTAGGTGATCAGCACCACCATTTGCTGGAAGTTTTATTCTACCTCGGAAGCGGTTACCGAGGAAGCTCTCATTCAGAGGTAACTCAAGTGAATCCTTCCGAGAGAAGGGCCGACGACTTTGTTCCTCACCATGGCCCTCATGGGCATAATCATGACCGACAACAGACTTCAAACCATTGCCCTTCCTGCGCTTGGATAAATGATGTCGTAGATCTGAGACCTCAGCATTTTCAGGACTGTTGGATCTGCGGCGAGTCCTTCTGTCTACATGGGCTGAGGGCTTTCTATGCTGCTCCCAAGCATACGGCTCCTGCAAGTGATCATATGACTCATAACCTTGAGGCACACGGAATCTTTCACGATCGATATCAGCTGCTAAACTATAATCACCAGAATGTCCTAAATCATATTCATTCAAAGAGTCTAAGTTCCTTTCATCTTGACCTCTTGCTTTACTGAATTCATCTTCTCCGTGGTAGTAATCAGAATTCCTAAGTTCATCAGCTACAAGAACATCAAACCCAGGAGATGATTCTCTGAGAAACTCATCACTGTCCTTGCCACTCTGGAAATTGTGATCATCTGGCACACGAGCTTGATGCAGACGGTTTGGCCGGGCTACAGTAGGGCCATTGGTCACTGGTGGAGAGGTTGTCTTAAATCTAGAAACCTCATTATCAAATCCCACAGCTGGTGGTGGCACTTTCTTCTCCCATTCAAACATATTTCTTTGAGGAGCAGTTTCAATTTTTGAGGCAGGTTTGGCTTCAGAAATTCCACTTGACTTTGCAACATTTCCTTGGGAAGTTTTCCTTTCCTGAGTATACTTTTCATTGCTGACAAAAGGCTTCTTAAAACATGGATTCTCAACTCCTTGGCTAGTCACTGGAACCTGAGCAGCTACTTTATTACCCGTGCTAGAAGTAGGAGTGGGTGGTCCATGCAAGAAGGCACATCTGTCACCTTTTAAGCAAAGTCCTTTTTGGAAGAAAAAGCAAGGTACAGCTTGTTTACTGGAATTATACGGTGCATGTGTTGCAGATGCTGTTGGAATCTGTGATGGGGATACAGATGGTCCACCAGTCACTGCTGCCTGTGTTCCTAACAAGCCATCAAGAGGCTGCATGCAAAAACAAAATGCTGTTAGCAAAAGCCGTACAAAGAAAGAATAACAGAGGAAAATAGACAAATAGTCCAAAAATTGACATGAAAGTATAAAAAATTGGTGCTCATAAAGACACTCACCGGATGACGAAATGGACATTTGGGATTCAAGCAATTGCCACTCAACCAATACCGACAGTCCCTAGGATTAACACGTGCATACTCGCTGTGGCGGTACTCGCATTCATTTCCCTGTTCCGACAAAGAAGAAAACAAATCAAAATGATGCTAGCAACAAAAGCCAGAGTTCAAAATATCAAAGCAGTATACACCAAGCATTACATTGCTACATACAGTAAAATACTTGATTTGTACAGCAACAAAAAAACACGGCACGACAGTAAAATACTTGATTTGTACGGCACCAAAAAAACACAGCATGACAGTAAAATACTGGATTTGCACTGCACCAAAAAAACACGACAGTAAAATAATAGATTTGCATGGCACAAAAAAAAACACGACAGTAAAATAATTGATTTGCAGGGCACACAAAAAACCCGCCATGACAGTAAAATATTTGATTTGCACAGAACCAAAACAATAGCTGATGGTAAAATACACTATTGTGCCGATCTTGAAACAGGAAACTCTGCAGAAAGCATACGCTATGAAGCACGGACACTCCAGTCCCTTGCCGTGTCCGGTGTCTGACACGCGTCCGTGTCAATGTCTGACACCGACACGACACCCGTACTACGTTCTATATTTTGGACATTACAGGTGTCCACGTGTCCGTGTCCATGTCGTGTCCGGTGTCCGAGTCGGTGCTTCATAGAGCATACGCGAAAAACATTATGTTGCTACATACAGTAACTACTTGATTTGCACAAAGAAAATGGCATGACACATTCAATAGAATAATTGTAGAAACAAGATTACGCAACAGAATAATTATGAAAACAAATATCTATTTCAAGTAAAATGTTGAAATATATTTAATGATAACAATAACAACTTCAAGGATTATGTAAAAGAGTGCCAGCAACACCAGTGAACAACTCAGATCTTGCTAACAGAACATTATGCAGACTATCTATCATGTAATAGCAGTTTGTTAAAACATTTTGTTGCAATGAAAGTTAATTCACTATGCCAACTGTTGCTTTTCAGATACAATCAGATTGTCAGAACATATTGAATAACACTTTAAACCATACAAAAAACCCTAAACTTGATTGATATGTTTTCCTAGCAAGGATCCATGGGATTGATTCAATTTAAACAATATTTAAAAGAAAAAAAAATCTCATATCGCTAATCGCAATACGGTTCAAGAACCCCGTCCTCCCCCATTCCCCTTACCTTATCAGATAAAACGAAAAAAAAATACAAAAAAGTAAGGCCAAGAAAGATCCAATTAATAAACCAATTGATCAATAACAGATTCACAAAAACTAGGCACCCAAAAACGCAATCCAAAATAAAATTGAAAATAAAACACTCTCTGTCCACAAAATTCCCCATCACCATCCCCAAACTAAAGAATTTGGGGAATTTACACAACCCCTTTTCCCAAAATTCAATTTTTCCCATTGAAGAAAACCACCCACCAGGACTATTTCCAGAAACACACGAATCAGAAACCCTAAAGGACATAATTCCCAAATTCTCTCTTTTCTTTGAAAAACAGAAGCAAAGAGGTGGGAATAAGGACCTTTTTGCATGTCAAAGGAGATGCAAGGAAGTAGACACAATCGGTGTTCCTCTTCAAGGCCTCATCTTGTGAAGAGGGTGGTGTCGACTGCTGAGGCTGAACCTGAAGCTGTGGCTGTGGCTGTTGTTGGGTAACCATAGCTGTTTTTTGTTGTTGTTGAAGTTGAAGCTGAAGACCCAGACCCAAACCCAAAGAAAGGTAAGGAAAAGATCAAATCAAAGACCGAAAGAAGGGGAAGAGGGTGGATCCAAATCTCAATCTCAGAAGAGAAAATAAGTAGAGAGAGAGCCGCCACAGAAATTGGGGTCAGAGCTTAGAAAGAGAAAGAGAGAGTGTGTGTGTTCGAGTATGAGTATGCGAATGTGATGGGTTTATATGGAGCAGAGAAAGAGAGAGAGGGTAAGGGTGAGCCTGGTTTCGGCTTCTGTCTTTTTATTTATTTATTTATTTATTTATTTATGTAGAAATTGAGATTAATGTGTCTGTTGTGTGTTTGTGTGTTAATGATTCTTTTTCGATGTTTCATACCAAAATTGTAATGTAATGGGACACTTGCCTTCTATCTGTTGGTTCATCATCATCTTCTCTCTCTAATGTTTTAAGGTTAAGGGCCTGGCTAGCTCCTCTATACACTTCCTACTTCAATTTGGGTTTGGGTTTCCTTTTTCATGTTTATAAGAATAACAATAACAGTATTTTTACAAGCAGCTTTTAGTTTTCAAAAATTTTAAAAATAAGTATGATGTTTATTTACTGATAATGTAAAATTTTAAAATAATTATTTTAAAAATTAATAAATTTATTGTATATAATAGATTGTGATTGAATGAATATGTAAAATAAATTATAAAACCAAACAATACATAATCATTTTTCTCAAAAATAAATTATTACCACTTGCTAAATTATTGTTTAGATTAATTAGTAATTTCAAATTTAAACTTTAGATATGTAGTTGGAATGAATAGTCATAGGACAAATCTTATTGTCCACGATTAATCTAATTGGTTAAAACAAAATTACCTCTAATAAGAAAATAGGTGTGATTTGATATAAAAAAAGTAGACAAATAATTGACATCAATTTATTTTATTTTAAGTTTTAAAGAGATTACCGATCACTTTTTTTATTCTTTCAACCTGAAACAACATATAGATTCAAATAAAGTCTAAGACGTCCATGAACTAGCAGTGCTATTTACTTATTTAGTATGAAATTTTTTGCACGAGTACGTAATAAATGGAAAAGTAATATGGACTTCTCCTGCTCTCTTGCTTATAAAAAAAAAGACAAAAATAGAAGGGGGAGAGCATAGGGCAATGATGATGAGCTAGAGAAAATTTGGAGAGATATTGGAATAAATACTCTAATATTAAAAATTTATATGATTATATCATGTGATTTTTTTACATGATTTTAAAATTGTTTTCTAAGATATACTGCTCAATAACAAATTTCTCCTCTAAAATGTATTAAATTTTGAAAATAAGTATTTTAAAATACAAAAACCTGAAACAAGAAATATTTTCTCATCCTCTTCTTTTGTTTTACGAATTTAGCTTTAAGAATGTAGGTAATTTAAAGTGATGTTGCATGTGGTGAGGCATCAACTTGGTGCGATCATATGTCTAAAAAAAACTTAAATAAGCAATGTGATAATTGTCATATATTCCTACATTTTGTAGTTATTTTGTGACAATTATGTTATATTTTTTATGCTTTTTGAGTTTTGTTTATATTTTGCTTACTTAAATTTTGAATAAAAGCTTAGTTTGTTTAAAATTTTCTAATTTTCTATTTTTTTATGGATAATTTTGAATTGTTTGTTTGTGTTTTTTTTTTATGATTTTGGATTGTTTGTTTGTGTTTTTTTTATGAAATTTGATGAAGTATCATTTAGAGAAGAGTTGAAAATTTATAGCACCATTATGGAAGGAAAAACAAAAGGAAAGAATTTGGGATTTTACTACTAAGGCTTAATTCTACCACTTTGGTAGGTCTTAAGCCCAACTTTGGAAAAAAAAAATATGGATGTTATTGTATGTGCTTAAAGCTAGAGGTGTTCATGAGTTACCACTTTGGTAGGTCTTAAGCCCAACTTTGGAAAAAAAAATATGGATGTTATTGTATGTGCTTAAAGCTAGAGGTGTTCATGAGTTGGATCGAGTTTGGTTAAACTCATTATCCAATTAGATCATAATTTTATGCCTTGGGTCAGGTTTGTGTTTTTTATGGGTTGGATTGATTGGATGTGACTATTTAAAAAATATTTTTATTTTTGAAAAAAAAATTAAGAACAATATTATTATTTTTCGCTTAAAGCTTTGTAAGTATATAATGACTAATGCATTTGAAAGGAATTATAAAAATATTTAACCAATATAATTAATATTTTAATGTTAATACAATATTTTATTTTAGATAAAAAAAATAAAGTATGATATTAACATTCGAAAGCATACACAAAATCAAGACCAAAATAAAAACAACTTAAAAAAGGAAAATTTCATGGATGATTTAATTTAATAAACTATGTGAACTAAAAATTACTAATGTGTTTTGTATTTAATAATTAATTTATATATAATAAATTAAATTATATGATATGGGTTGAGTTGAGTCGAGTTAAAAAAAAATCATTACTCAACCCTTGCATGATTAAGTCTTAATTGAGTTGGGTTAGATTCGATCCAAACACTTTAGAAACCTAACTCAATATAATTGGATTGGGTTGGATCATGGGTAGATTTAGACCCGATGAACACCCCTAACTTAAGGAGTCACTTTTGGGACAATTTAAACATGATCTTGAAGCTGAACATTTAATGTTGTTGTCAATGCTTAAGTGCACCACTTTTGAGACCGCTTAAGCACAACTTTAGAAGGCATGTGTTGTTTGTTCGTGCTTACATTGGAGGTGGTGTCTATACTTTGGGATTCTTCATCTTTTTCATCGTCAAGTTTGCTTTCTCCAATGGCCATGAGAAGCTAAATTCATCATTCGTTGGGATTTAATGTAATCAAACATATTTTCATGTAATTACTCTTTTTATTATTCAATAAAGAATTATTATTGCTTATCTTCTATGTTCAATGCTTGTTTTAGTTTGATCACCCGATTGCATCAATCTCTTTATTCAATTATAATTGGAAATTTTAATTTAATTGCAAACTATAGGGAACACCCAATAATTTTTATGTCTAGGGATAGGGTAAAAAGGATTGGATATCATTAAAATCCTTATTCCTAATGCAAGATCAAAGGACTTAGATTCTCTCAGTTAAATGATTAAGATTTGAATAAAGTTGTGGGTTGATGATAACAAACATTTTTTTGAATAAGAAGACAGAGGTTGCATGTTAGGATGATTTGATGAAGTTAAACCTAACAAATTTCTCCTATTGATTTAAAATCTGTTTATTGTGCATGCCAATTGTTTGTGAAAATTCAAAAACTTAAATTTCTCACTTTTTCTCAGTTAAATTTTATGAAATTGTCTTTTAGTCTTGGTTACTTCATCTATTAATCTTCATAATCTATTTAATTTATTACTAATTATCAAATTATCGCACAAGTCAAAGTAAAAATGATATTTTACTTACTACTTTATTACTTGAGTAATTTGGCATTCTTACCAAAATCCCAATAAGAGCAAAAATTAAAATTTGTAAACATGTAAGGAAACATAGATTATATGTTTTGTGAAGTAATTATTTTTTTAAGAATATATATTCAAATTATTAAGGATAAAAATTATGAAATGAGTTATTGTTATTATTATATATATATATATATATAATTCAATTTACCTATTTTAAAATGTGTGAACAACTAATTCTTTGAAAAATAAAAGAAATGCGAAAATATTTAATGTATTAATTTTGATAAATATGTTAGAACCAATAAATAGCATAAATGATATATTGTGAGTAAAATTGACTTTTCAATAACATTAAATACTGTATTTAATAAATATATAATATATAGTAAAATTCTTAAGTATGTAAAATAAGAAAAATATTATATATATTTATGAATTTAGCATATTAAATTAATATGTTTGAAATTTTATGTTTTAATTAATTTCCATAAATATCATTTACGCAATAATACAAATAAATTTTTTATTGATATTTTCATATATATATATATATATATATATATATATATATATATATATATATATCAAGGAATTAATTTTGTATTAATTGTGTTTTATTTCAAAATATGTTTTCAATATATTTAGATTTATATAAGAAGTCATTTGTTTAATTGGTATATATTGTATTTTTTATATTTCACAAATACTGTAATTAATATTTTATAAGTAAAATTGACTTTTCAAAAATATTAAATACTTTATTTATTAAATATAATATGAAGTCAAATTTTATATATATATATATATATATATATATATATATATATATATATATATAAGTAAACAAGAATTGAAAAAGAATTATTAATGTTAACATTGACTGCATTAATACAATATTTACACAAATATATAAATAAATGAATCTGTTTTCTTATATAAGAATTCATATGTTTAATAGGTATATATTTTATTTATTATATTTTACAAATATTATAGTTAATATATTATAAGTAAAATTCACTTTTTAAAAATATTAAAATTAATACCAAAAGTTATTGTTTCAAATGACCAGACTCGATTTTCTTAAGTAAAATATCGAGTTTGAGTATTATAAATGAAATAAAATATGATAAGAAGAAAAGATTCACTAAGGATGATCAGTTAGTTTCAGTAACACAAATTAACCATTAACAAATTTAACAGATACTTCACACAATTGCCATGATTAAAAAAAATTAAAATTAAAATTTAATCTATTTATATATACATGTTACTATATTTCTTTACATATAAGTTAACTATGTTACATTTAACGTAAGCAATATTTGTACAAAAAATATAAATAGATTTTTTTTTACCTAAACAGTATGATACAATTTTATTATACTTTTAAAAAATGTGTTTATAATATATATATATATATATATATATATATATATATATAATTTAAAAGATTCAACTGTCTATGTATATAAATAATCTAGATTTGAAAAAAGTATTAAAGCGGCAGTTTATTGTATTATGTAATATTCACCTAAATATAAATACATTGACTTTTTCTATGGCACAATTTATTATGAGTTTAATGTCTATAAAATAGTTTTACATTATTATTTAATTATAAATTACTTTTCAAATTATTTTAAAAAATCAATAAATTTATCATATATAATAATCTGTGACTCAATAAATGTGTAAAACTTCTCATATTATCAATATATAACTTTTTTTCTCATTTATTATTTACATAATATTTCAGAAAATAGTATATAAACATATTTTAAAGAAGAAAAATTCAAAGGTTATAAAAAAATTGATTCCATATATTTCATATGTTTGGTATTTTCATTATTCATATCATGGGCTTTTTATTGTTATTATCATGTGTCTCATACATTTCTACATGATGGCACATTGAATCAAAATCCACCTGTGCTTTGATATTTTTGAAGCAATCACATAATTTTTTTTTTAACAATACAGATGATTATTTTGTTTACATAAGTTTTTATACGGTTGAATATTATAGCTATTACATTGGCAAACCAAAAATAAACAATATTTTGATCACCATATGCACATATATACATATAGACGTCTTAATATGTAATAGTCACAGAATATACGAATAAATTTAATATATATCAACTTACTTTATTTCCAAATCATTTTGATGCCTGTATAAAACCCATGTTCAGTCCTCGATATAAGAAGAGCATGTTGAAATTTTCGTACTGACAGTGATGCCAAAAACAGTAAGTCAACCCTCACTTCACAAGTTACCTTAACTTTTGGACTGAATTAGGTCCAAAATCCGAATTCTAATGATCAGAAAATAAAAACTGAACAAATAGCAAAGCACTTTCAAATTGCAATTATTCTTCAGAACAATGTAACATTTTACACCAGGAGGGAAATGCAACAGGCATATTTAACATGCTTGGGTGTAAGCAGCAAAAGGCATTTCATACCTATAGAAACAAAAAATAAACATTGACAAAGATTGGCTTTTTTTAAGAGCACCAATTGCAGCAAGAAAATGATAAATATGAGGAAGGGACATGACCAGTTCTTCGTATATACTCTGCTTGCTCTTCAGTTTTTGCAGCTTGATGATTTCTATTGGCTTCTGCTGCTGCACGCTTTTCCTCGGCCTTATGCCTTGCAGCTGCTAATTTATTCGTTAGCTTATCATGTGCCTTACCTTGTATCCTTTCAACTTCTACCTGCAACCAAATTATTATTTATTATAAAATCATATTTTTGGGTAACTAACCATTTTTTTGGTAATACAATGTATTATTAGGACTACTACATTTATTGCTGGGAAGTTTGCTAAAATGTTAGAAATCTAGTAGAAGTCATCATTGCTTACTTAATTTTCAACACCAACATCTTGGTTTTCCTATTCAAATGTATCAGTCAACTCTCAAACTTCAGCACTCCATCACATAAGAGTTCTTTGGACTTTGAAGGGCATGCAACTCAAAGTCCTCTTCCATCTTGTGCTGAAATTCAACTTCATTTAGAAGCATAAGGATTGAACTCCTGATGACATGGTCATAAAGGCTCTAATTCCATGTGAAGAACTAATTCTCCTAAAGGCTAACATAATGCTCAATTTAAAGTGAAATATACACAGACTAAAGAAATAAGCATAAATTCTCTCAGTATACCAGAAGGGATAGCCACTTATTTCTGTATTCAGATTGGGACAAAATACACATATATTTGATACTCATACTATTGTTCACTTATCAATGCACCTCATAGTCTTGACCAATAAGAGAACAGTACATGGCTTCACCTACGATTATGTTGGTTATTTTGAAAAATCGAGATGATACTGGATAAATCTGAAGTCGTGTATAACACTTTCAGATTGAATCAAATTTCGGGGTTCAACCAAAATTGTTCAATCGGATAAAATCAGAAGATTATAATTCAAGAGTTTTGTTTTGGTCTTGTATGTTTTGTCACCCGTTATGCTTTCTGAACCAGAATGATTATTTATGATCAAAGAACAGGTGGTTTTTGGCGGTTGATGGAAGTTATTTCTTTTTAAAAACTGCCGTTGATAGAAGTTTTAATAACTTCCATGTAACTTCCAACCGTTGATGGAAGTTTTAATAACTTCCATGTAACTTCCAAAATTTTCCTAAACCGAACATCTCGTTATTACATTAAAACAAGCGTGTACTCTTATTTTAACATAATAAAGAGATCAATTACACTAAAATGTCCAACAAACCTCCCCCATTTTAGTGTAATTACCGATCAAATCACCAAAGTCATAACATACAACAAACTACTGCATAAATGAAATATCGTGACGATTGAATTTCATCTTAGCAAATTACACGTTTCAAATATTCGAATATCAGGGTGTCACTAAGGATTGAACCCTTTCTATTCATAATGAATACATGAAGATAATTTGCACAATAGTTTATAACATTACTCTTGCTCGACACTAGTTTACTAGCCTGTGTCCCTATCCTTCATAAGCATATCAAAGCCAAGTCTCAGCTTCTTGAAGCGGCTAAACTTCATGCTTATATAGGTAGTCCTTTTCTTTCTTGCACCTGCAAATGCAATTTTTCAAAAGAACCATTGAGAAGTTATACTTCAACCTCCTTAACTTGCAGAACCGAACACATACCTTTTGGGATACTTTCGATGATGTGTTTCAATCTCTACATGTTAAGCTTTCCACATTGAATTCAGCACCTAATGTCATATTAGATGGGAATTGGGTATCTTAACATAAGAGATTTCAGATGGACTTTAATCATAATCCCACAGCCGACCTTTTCACGAGATCTCTACTTAACCCTTTGGTTAAATGATCGCCAAATTATGCTGAGTTCTCACAGCCCTACATCCCCAAATTTTGAGATAACTCAAATTTGGTGTGTTTTTGTGCCAAAGTTCATATGGGGTAACCTTATTCCTTTTGTTAGGAATTCGGTTCAACAAGTAACAGGCTGTCAACATAGCCTCACCCCAAAATCCTTCACTTAAACCCGAATAGGATAACATGGAATTCACCATTTCTTTCAAGGTTCTATTCTTCCTTTCGGTTACACCATTCTGTTGTGGTGTATAGGGAGCTGTAGTTTGATGTATTATTCCAGTAGATTGAAAATAAACCGGATCATAATACTCACCTCCCCTATCCGTACGAAGAGTTTTGATTAGCTCATTTTGATGAAGTTCTACCTCTTTCTTATAAATTTTAAATTTATCAAGAGCTTCATCTTTTGTATTTAATAAATATACATAACAATACCTTGATGCATCATCAATAAAAGTAACAAGATATTTTTTATGACCTAATGATGGAGTAGTATGCAAATCACACAAATCACTATGAATAAGGTGTGAGACTTTAGTCTCACTTTTAACATCCTTAAAAGGTTTCCTAGTGATCTTGGTCAACATGCAAGTTTTGCATTTTTCAATGTTCATATCAAAAGGAGGAATCATACTTGTTTTTGACATATTTTTTAATCTTTTGTAATGAACATGTCCTAATCTAGCATGCCAAATTTCTAATTTTGTCATATTAATTATAGAACTACACGAGGTCATACAAACAGATTCATGAACAAAAGGAACATTAATGTTTAATTTAAACATTCCATTACAACGATAACCAAATCCAACAAACGAACCATGTCTTGACAAGATGTACTTGTCACTTTCAAGTACTTGCTTGAAACCACAATTATTTAAAACCATACCAGACAATAAGTTCTTACGAATACCAGGTACAAATAAGACATTATCCAAATATAAACTTTTTCCAGAAGTAAAAACTAAATTCACACAACCTAATCCTAGGATTGGTTCAGTTGCAACATAGTCCATCTTCACAATAGAGCCATCATCGATTGGTCTAAATTCCTTGAACCAACGACGATCTTTGCACACATGGCTTGTTGCTCCCGAATCAAACCACCAAGCAACGTCATCATCCTGCACATAGTATGCATCAGATATTAGTGATACATAATTTGAATTCGTATTCGAATTAAAATTATTCACTACAATTTGACCTTGTTGCTTTTCAGGATCATTAGACCCACTTGGACCAGCGTTGTTCTTTCCTTTGAACACCCGACAATCCCTCTTTAAATGACCAGGTTTCCCACACTTCCAACATGACAATTTTGTCTGTTTGTTTGGACCTTTGTTCTTATTTCCTTGAAATTTTCGTTTGTTACCTTAGCATTGTAATTTTGCTTAACTGTTCCACTTTCCTCTACCATATTAACGAAAGAGGAACTTGCTACATTTTTATCATTGACTTTGTCAATTTCCTGAGCCCTCAGCGACTCCTCAATCATGAAATGACTATCGAGTTGAACCAGAGTCAACTCTTCCTTCTTATGTTTCAAGGTATGCTTGAAGTATTTCCAAGAAGAAGGCAGTTTATCAATTATAGATGAAACTGCAATGGATTCATCCATTTTCAAATCATGTTGAGTAAACTGACCCAAAATCCGCAGCAGTTCATTATATTGTTCCATAACAGACCTCGAATCAATCATTTTGTAATTAAAGAAATTACTAACTAAGAATTTGTTACTTGAGGCATCTTCTGCCATATACTTGGATTCAAGAGAGTCCCATAATTCCTTAGCAGACTCAACATTTTGATAAATATCAAAGAGAGAGTCAGACATACCGTTCAGAATGTGTCCACGACAAATGTAATCGTCGTTCTCCCATTTCGAACGCTTCCTTGTTTGATCCAGAGTTTCGTCTTCCATAAACACCGGCATCGGTGTACTCAGCACATACACCACTTTCAATGTTGTCAAGAGAAAGTGCATCTTCTTCTGCCATCTTCTGAAATCTTGCCCTTCAAACTTGTCCAACTTCGCAAACTTGCTTATCATCTTCGAACTATCGTTCGTCATCTCGAAAAATTTGATTCAATCTTTAGTTGGTTATTTTGAAAAATCGAGATGATACTGGATAAATCTGAAGTCGTGTATAACACTTTCAGATTGAATCAAATTTCGGGGTTCAACCAAAATTGTTCAATCGGATAAAATCAGAAGATTATAATTCAAGAGTTTTGTTTTGGTCTTGTATGTTTTGTCACCCGTTATGCTTTCTGAACCAGAATGATTATTTATGATCAAAGAACAGGTGGTTTTTGACGGTTAATGGAAGTTATTTCTTTTTTAAAAACTGCCGTTGATGGAAGTTTTAGTAACTTCCATGTAACTTCCAACCGTTGATGGAAGTTTTAGTAACTTCCATGTAACTTCCAAAATTTGCCTAAACCGAACATCTCGTTATTACATTAAAACAAGCGTGCACTCTTATTTTAACATAATAAAGAGATCAATTACACTAAAATGTCCAACAGGTTACTTATTAGAATTTTATTAAAGCTTTCTCAGATTAGTAACACAAGAACAGTACATGGTGTTAGACCCTATGAAGTCAATTTTAAGTTTATAAATTATGGTACAATATGGATTAAAATATATTAGATGTTCCCTTGTTTTCCGTTCACATACTCTGTACCTATTTAGGGTATCTTATTCATCTCCAAGCAGACATTGTGTTGCCATTGTTAGGCTGACTCAGATTCTTCCATATTAGGATTAGAGGTTAACATCCACAGGATTGTCCCAAAAAACTAAATTAAATAGCCATGTTGGAAACAACAAAATTAGTAATAAACTAATAATAACAGGCGTATACCTCAATTTTTCTCATCTTGGCTTCTGTTTTTGCTTTCTGGTGATTTTCCCATGCTTGAATTTTCATCTCCTCACGCCTAAACCTGTGTAATTAACAACATATTCCTGCTTCAGAGAATTTAGAATGTAGCAAAACAAAATAATATTAACCTATGTGTTTCTGAAACTGTTTAAATGCCCATAAAATATTGATCTCATGTTCCAAAAGTCTGGTTAATTATGTAGCGAAATTTTATTCATTGTGTCACAAATAAGAAACACATCCATAAATCTGTACTGAATATCCATGATAAAGGGAGGGAAGACAAATTTTAAGCTATTATTCCTAAGTCTCAAAGATACAAAGAAACTGACAGACATGAAATTTAAATACATACCTATAGGCTATAAACTCCACATATTGTCAGATTCAGACAATTAGGCCTTAAGTCCTTCCTTGGTTTATAATTTTTTCTGTTGCCTTTTATTATTTGTTTCCTTGTTTTTGTTTCTTCAGGAGTAGTTGGGTAGGTATAAAATTGCAGTCACTTTCAAACTACTGAAAAACTTAGAGCAATTCTATTGGTGATGCTTGTTTGGGTTCTTATTTATTGAAAACCGTTCTTCCTAAGAATCTGCTGTTGGAGTGCTACTCTGACACACAAATTAAGCACCAGTTGTTTATTTAAGCGCCTGTGCTTTGTTATTTAAAATATATATATATATATATATATATATATATATATATATATATATGTGTGTGTGTGTGTGTGTGTGTGTGTGTATATATATATATGTATATAATATAAAAATGGTTTCAAATGTTTTATCACTGGAAAGCTGCTGTTAAACAGTGCAGCAATGCATAATGTAGTTTTTTTGTAAAATCTTTTTTTACTAATATGAAATAAAAATTTTGAAAAAGCAAAAATATAGCCAATTTTCATATACAGATAATTTTTAAAATATTTATAACTAGCTAAATTATTGATGAAATGTAAGGGCGTGGTATTATTAGTGGCGGTCCATTTAGTAAAGGTGCAGGGTTGGAGGGATTGGATGCCGAGTATGGATCCTCTCCTGCAGGCTTTGTCTCCAGCCTCTCTCCAGCAGGTAAGTTCAAAATGGTAAAAATGAGTGATATGTATAAATGGGACCCACTTAAGAATCCTAATGAGAGATGCTGGATTGGAGATGCTCTTAGGAGAATAATAATCCTTTTTATCTAGAATCACTATACATGATGACATGATTGGAATCTACACAAATCAAAAGAATTAATGCACTGAAGTTCTGCACTACAGTTTCTAGCGTTCAATTCAATTTTGTAACTATTTGTTTCCTTTGCTATATCTCTCCTCCTTTCTTTTCATTTTTCCTGCCTAGATTCTTCATCACCAAGTCATTTATGATGATTTGTTCAAACACAACACAAAAATTCAGGTACATCATTATCAAGAAACCAGGGGAAACCACAAACATGAAAAAGTTTTACAAAAGGCCACTTACAGAGGAAATGTAGTAGAAACATTACTTTTTATAGGATTAAACACCAAAAGAGAATGGTTGGTCCAGAATCTTTTGACAAATATTCAAGAATCTATTTGTAGCAAAAATTAAATAGACACTTGACAAAGACCAATGCTCTAGAAAGCTTAAGCTATTAAGTGGAGGCACTTAGGTGGTTTTACTTATATATTTTTAAGATGTGACAGATCACTCATGCAAGAGTTATTTGGACAGCACCCTATACCTGATGAAATTTAATTTAAGTATGAACAACCAGGCATGTTAACAGATTTATATCTCTAAAGCAACAGAGGTTATAGGACAGAAACCAAAACTTAAACAGATAATGTTAACATTAATAATTAGTATAAACTGACCTGGCCATGTACTTGGCCTTCTCAGCCTCCTCCCATGCTGCTGCACGTGCTTCAACGACACTCTTAGGTAATTCTGCTTTTGTTTTCAGGGAAGTGGATGCATCCTTATCCTCCTCTTCTTTGCTAGCCCAGGCAGCAATGTTCATTTTACCTAGTTGTGTCCCGAGAACCATTATTTCTCGCCTTGTTTTCATTTGTAGCTCCTTTTCGGACAACTCATTCATGTTGAGATTCAGATTGTCACTATGTAGATCAGTTAAAGTAGATGCAGGGGAGGCTCTGGGGGGAGTAGAAGGCCGGGAAGAATTAGGGCTGCGCATTGGTGTTGTTGCCCTCACTGGGGTACCTGTTCTTGATGGCTCCTGGCTAGCAATAGGGGTCATTTCGGTACCCATATCTCTCATTGACACAGACCGAGCTGTTGAAGGGGGAGGAACAAATGTTGTTTCATTTTGGATTGCAAGAGATAAATTGTGCTGGCTGAGACTAACTATCAATATCAAATAACAGAAAGGTAATGAAAGAACAAGGAATTAGTAAGAGTCAGCTATATGCACAATAACTACTGAATTAAACTAGACACAATTTATTTAACTCTTTCAATTGCAATTATGTCAATCAACTTCTGGTTATAGGATACCATTTTGAGAGAGAAAGAAAGACTTCTCAAGCATTTTGGTGTAGGAGAACATGCTCATGTCCATTTCTCTCAAATTTTTATTAACCTAGGTTATACAGCTTGAGACTTTTGAACTCTAATCAACAGCAAAGTAAGTAATAATTGTCAAAAAAAATAAAATTATGTAGTTCACTTGAAGACTTTGTCTTATTGGAAGTATTTTGAGGTGTACTATCTTAATTTTTTTTAAAAATAATAAGATTCATGCAAAATTATAAACAGACCAAACATAATTGTAATTAACCATTGGTGAAAGTATAAAATCTATACCAAGAAGCCAAAGGTTAAACCTTACTTAATGTCCACATGAAAATGCCCCCCGCCCCCCAAATGTTTTCGTATGAATGAAGCTAGGAGCTTGCCTGGTTCACAATATCAACAATCATAAATCATACACTGGCATATAAGTGTAAATCCACCCAGCTCACATTACTCTTTACAGAGGATTATTTTGCAATCCATCTCCCAAAACTTGTCTTCATCTTTTATTGGAAAATCTTGTAGCAATGCCATATGAAAAGTACAAGTCAATTCAGTATATCCATTTTGATGGCAAGTGATTATCTCTTAGGCCAATGCAGAACATCATAAGAGAATACTGCCAAAATTTAAGCACTTTGCTGATGATGCAAGGCAGTCGAAGGCGGAAAGCATAGGATTAAAATTATCAAAACAAAATTTTTCAAAGGGGTATTGAAGGCTCAACAAATGAAAGACAGTGGGGTTTTCAGGCACTTGAAAGTGTTGAATTGTAAGGCTAGATTGATGGCTAACAGAACCTGCAGGATTGGATTTGGGGGTTGACAGGGTTTAGGGAAAATTCAAGCAGTGTCTAACAAAGGATTTGATGAGCTCAATATTATTTCTACCAAAACAATATGACCCAAGTTGTTGATAAAATTAATAAAGCCACAACAGAAGAAAATAAAGGGAGAAACCTCGGCATCTGCTAGAACTATGAGGAAGGGAGAGTTAGTTACTACAGCTAGGATATTGATTAGTTAGTTAGTTAGTTAGAGGGGTTTATTAGATATAAACAAGGGAAGAAGGATAGGAGAGAGGGAGCCCTTATCATATGTAGATCGAGCATTAGCTCTTTGTGAAAGGAGAAATCCTTTGTGAAGAGTATGAAGAGAAAACCCTTGGAGGAGAGTTTTATCTCCTATTTTCTGTTCTTTTCTCACTATTCAATAAAATTATTTATTTTCTTCCTCATTTCAAGACTTGGTTCCTAACAATTGGTCCGACTTGCCGGATTCATTTATGATACTACAGTACTGAAAAAGTGGGTACTATTACCATTCAATATTTTTTAATATATACACACACACTTAGCCCCCTTCGGAATTAGCATTCAACTTCCAACAAGCTTTGAAACCAAAAAGAAGAATTGCAGTAGTACCCACTCTTTCAGTAATAAGTAGTACTGTAGGATACCCACTAGGGTCGACCTAGTGGTGGGGGTTTTGAACAAAATGCATGAGAATATAGATTCTAATCTCAGTGCAACCATCATACACCAATAAAAATAAAAAGTAGCGAGGGGACTACAAATTTTCCAAAGAGAAAGGGGAGCATCACACACCTAGCAGCTAGGAGTTTCCCAGAATATATAGCTAACTACATCATTCATACAGGGCCCATCAAACATGGGGACCAAATAAACCATATTAGGGCCCAGGTTGAATAACCAGACCCAAATAAACATAAAGACCTTGAAAAGTCAAAATGATAATAATTTAAGAAAAAACACACACAAAAATGACACCCATACAGATGCCTTCCTGAAAATAAGTTATTAACTGAATTAACACTAATCTACCTGAGTTCTAATTGTGATCTGTAAGCTTATGTCATCTGGATTACAGAGTCAACATATACTCGACACACTACAAGTGATAAAAAAACATAATCTTTCACAAAAATAGCAAAAATAAAATTATAACGAACAAAAAGTATGTTTATGAGATAACTCCAGTAAAGAATTCCAAAACACAATCAAACATTTACCACAAAAACTTGCAATTGCATAGGGATCAGCCTCCCAACTCACAAATTTCTGTCCTCCACTATCCATCTTAGTTTGATTTGTATCAATTTTCTTGGTATCTGGTTCATCTAAAGCAATTTCTTTTTGATCTGGAACTTCAACAACAACCTTCATCGAAGATTGCCGGCTTCCATAACCAAGACTACCAGCCTTACGCGGTCCTGCATGCCCACCTTGCCCCTGGATCTGCGCTGTCTTTGGCCTGTTTGAAGTTGGACTTGCTATCCACTTCTGTGCATCATCCCATTTAGATGGTGCTGGTTTTGAGAATGGCCCCACGGGCACCCTCTGTGGGGCACGCTCCGCCTTTTGAAATTCGAACATTGATGAGGACATGCTCATATTATCGTGCCCACTATCATAATCTGAAGAAGGGTCTTCTAAGACTCTATTCCTTGAATTCACTGCTGCATTGGCCTTCACAAAACGATCACCACCAACTGCCTCTATGCTACTAGTGCGAACTATAGCAGAAGTTGAATAATCAGGAAGGACACTCACAACATCTACGTCTTTACAATGATCAGAACTGCTACCACCTGTAACAGATATGTCAAATAGAATGGCAATTAACAAACACTTGATACACATACATATATGACACTGCTTACAAATATCATTGTATAAACTAATCAAAAACACCAAACAAAAGAAAGGCAGACGCAAGGTTTAAATAGTATACCATATATGAAATATCAAGTACATTATGTATCAAAGAATGACTTGTTCCCTTTTCTTCACTTTCTTCACCCTTTTGCATATAATTTAAATCATAGTATACTGCCAAATTTCCACAAAACTACAGGAGTGAAATAAAACATCACAGGCAACAACACAACAATGGTGACGGAGAAATCACCACACTCAGTCAAAATCTTACATTTTGAGAAACGCAATATCTTGGATTTACAACTTCTCAAGCTTCAAGGCAGCATCATATTTGTCAAGACTAAGAATGGATGAGCATACATACCAGATTCATCCATGTCTGAATTCTGAGATCTCGTGGTCAAAGTAGAATCAAGCTCTTCCTCTTCTTTTCTCTTCTTCTCCACACCCAGTAGCATGCTCCTCAATTTTCCAGGCGAAAATCCCCCAACACCCTGCAAACCCAAGTTCCCATAAAGCCAAAGGCAAATCAGAGAATCCCAAAAATGAAAAGATCAAAACAAGTGCTTGTACTTTGCAGAATACTAAGCAACTCTGACAATGATACTCACTTTCCAAGTACAACACAACACACATATGTAAGAGAGAAGAAATATTAAAAAATGCAAATCAAGCAAAAACAAAAAAGGTGAGGTGGGATGAAAGAGATAGAAGAGATACCTGAGGCTTTTGGATCCTCTCGTAATCCATATTTGACAAATGGGTTGTCCTTGTGGGAGCAAAAATGCAATCTTTACATAATGCAGTTAGTGTTCATCACTGGCTATAAGCCAAGTACTACTTCTTTGGGTTTGAAGCTTTTGAGTTGCAAAAGTGAGAGCCTTCACAAGAGAGAGAGAGAGAGAGAGAGAGTTGGAAGACAAGAAGATCCAGTAATAGACGGCCCTGTCTCTGACCTGTTGTACTACATCGGCTTTTGTGGACCACTTCCCCGCCCCATATAATGTTAATCCCTTTTGTTACTTCTAAGTTCCATGTGCTATGTGCAATTATTATCCGTCTTGTATTGTAATGCAAAAAATCTATCAAATTTAGCACTAACGGGCAAATCATGATAAGAGAGGAGTTTAACTTCCAATCACCCTAATCATGCTGCCACATGATTGTATCACACAGTAATACTACTTCGTTATAGTTAAATTATGAGAGATTAATTAATTATTAGAGTGAGTTTGATAGTTCAGAAATTTTTTTATATAGCTTACTACTATACAAAAGCATTTTTTTTATAAAAAAATACCATGTTTTAAGAGAATATCAAACTTTTTTCTATAAAATTAAACAGTAAGAAGATGTGTGTGTGGGTTTTTCTTTTAATAAAAGAAGTGTTATGGTATTATATAAACTAAAAATACAATGATTAATATTTTTCACTTTAATCTTTGATTACATTATAATTTTCCGTAAAAAAAAAGGACAACTCTTATGGGCGTTTTTTTTAATAAAAACAATTTAAAAACCTTTATGAGATTATTATTATCTATAAATCAAATATTTAACAAAATCCTTTTTATCGAAAAAAATAGTATGAATTTGAAATTTGATTTTTTTTATTTGTCAGGGCTATGAAAATTGCAACTTATTGTTAAATTTATACATCTTAATAAGTTTAGACTTATGATAAAAGAGGAGAAAAATTACATTTTTGCAAAAATTGATTATATATATATAATCAATTTCCCATATATCAATAATTGCTTTTTTATTTTTTAAATAAACTTTCTTATTCAAAATTAAAAAGAAATTAAAAATTTAACTCCTTAAATAAATTTATTTATCTTGATTTAGACTAATTCAAACCTAATACTATAATATTTAAATTAAAGAGTCTCGAATTCAAATGTAAATTACTCGGTATATATTAATGAAGTCATTGACCATAAAATTCTTCTTAAGATCTCAATTATAAGGTGATAATTCATTTTTTTTATTACAAATAACCATATAAACTTCAAATTTATAAAGTATTGTTCCAATCAGACCGTATTCTAAATAAGCCTCGAAACTAAAATTCATCATATCTTATGTCTATTTCTTATGAATTTATTTTGTTTGGGAGATGATCATATTGACACTGAGTGCACTACTCAGAGGAAAAAAAAGTTATAGACATTTTTTCAAAATACAAAATAAAATGCAATTTCTAGATTTTCCAATTTCTAGGTTGGGCAACTAATTTACAATTTGGATTTTGATTTTAGTTTGCAATTGTTTGTTTTAAAATTTGTGTTGATCATCATTTTCACGTTTCTAGTATTTTAGATTGAGGTTTTGGTTTGTTTTTCCTCTCCATTCTGTTGATCAAAAATATTTTTTTCTTAAACAATTGTTTTCTGTATAAACAACGTTTAATTATATGAGTTTTATAAACTTGCTCAAACTACAAACGAATATTTGGTTCAATTTTCATATTTAAGAGTTTAGTTAAACATCAGCAACATTAGAGACGCTCTTAGACACATTTAAATATTTTAATTTTTCCCTTAATAAGGAAACATTAAGCCAAATTATTATGGTGGATAAAAGTAATTATCATGAGTTTTTTTTTAAAGAGTAATTATGATGAGTTGTTGAGCTACTTGAACGATTATTTATATATGCAAGACATATCATCTTGCTTGACACTTGCCAAAATTTAAATTCTAACTAATATCATGTGGCATGAACAATAATAGACGTTATGAGAAAAAAGATGGGTACTAACGAGAAAAATATAATTTGGTAATATCAATTTTTTTTAACATTGAAAAAAAATATAAGCAACTCCAACGAAAAAAGTGTCAACATCAAAAATAATTTTTTTTGTCTTATCAGTGGGAAAAATAAATAAAAAGTTTATTAAAAATAAATATAAAATTTGGATATTTATTAGAAATTACAAATATATTTTAGTAAAAAATTAACAAATAAATCCTCAACCCAAACCATGGCAACGAAATTCTTTGCTGGGTTAGGGCTTGAAGGTAACTAGGGTATGAGGATAATTATTAATACATAATCATTTAAAAAAAGTTACATGGTTTAAAAAATATTATATACTATGTAAATCGAGTCAAGAAAACTTGTTCAATTAAAATGGATAGGGAGACGTAGAATGATAATAAATTATAAAATATAAGCATTATAAATATAGTAAGATTTATATTCATAGATTAAAATAACAGTCATTTCTGTATTATTTTTTATTATCATGTTGTCACATATTTTACTATCAATAACAAGAAGACAATTTTAGACTTATTTGATCATTATTTAGAGTGAGAAGAATTAGAGGTAGGGGGAGTAGGTAGGTGAAAAAAAGAAAAAAGGAAAATAAGTGGGAAATAGAGGTTAATATAGGTTGTTTTGTAGAAGAGAAATTAAGTGAAAAATAAAGGAGAAATAATTAAATTAAAATTATTTGATGGGTAAAAAAAACAGAGGATACTAGAATTATCATTGTTATTATTTTGTTTTTTAAAAAATAAAATAATTTACAATTTTGTGAGGGAAGAAATTATTTGTATAAGAAACTCACTTAGGTTTCGTCTAGATTCCTTCGAAAGTGGGTGATGTGAATTTACAATGGACAAACATAGATCTATAGCGACAAACACATATGAGGAGACATTGTAGTGGTAACATGATGTGTCATGGTTGTAATAGTTCACATGAAGCATTCTATTTATTAAATGCTAGCGACTTCCATAACTTACTATTGGGATTGTTGTTGTGGTGACAATAGAAGCAAGAATGAGACTTTAGAACAAGACACAACACACAAAATGAGTCAATTTCTTCTCATATAAGTGAAGAAATGTTTTTGCACAGGCTTCATAATAACTTTAAAAAAAATATTTGTCACCTCTTCAATGCTAAACTTATGAAATTCATATTTTTCATGTAATTTTCTTCTTTTAATCCCATTTTAACTTTCTTTTGTTGTTACCAAACACTAATTACTGATTTCTAAATTGGCTAGACATTCTCATAGTAATCCTTAAATTTTGAAATTAAATCCATTAGTTACACTAATCCATGCCGCTAACTTTGTTATGAACTACAATGATGATAAATTATAAATTTTGGGTAATATATATATGAAGTCTTAGATTCAATTTTCAATGTAATCGTTATTTTTTTAAAAAAAGATAATATTTTTTAAGATCTAAATATGTTTTTAATAATTCAAAATTAGGGTTCTATTAGTCCCTCAAATTAAAATTTACATTTTTTTTAGTTTTTCAAATTCATGTTTTTTAGTCTATGGTAAAAAATTTGTCACAAATTATTCATTCAAATTGCTAAAAATTAGTCAAGAGGGACTAAAAAAACCTTTTGCAAATTTAACAAACTAAAAAAAATATAAATATTAATTTAGGGACTAAAAAAGACTAACCCCAAATTTAAAGAAAAAAATATATTTAAGTCTAATTTTAATTTCAAAGATCTATTTAATGTAATTTTAAAAATTACCATGACAGTTTGAAACGATTAGGGATTTACTCAATGCTAATTTCACAACTTTTGTTTACTTTTTTTTAAAATAAAAAAAAAAGTCAATTAAAACTGACTAGGAAGTTGAATAGTAAAACGAATGGCCGGAATGGTCTTCCCGTTCCATAAACCTTAGTAGCATTCATTCTTGTTCCTTCAACACTAGCTATGAAACTCCTCTTGCATTACCAACACCAATCCCCACTATGAAGAATCCAAATCCAATCGAACTTGTTTTCACCAAACATGTTGCTTTTTGCGCGCAACATCGGTAGCAGGGCCTCACTCCGAGTAAGCTCCTTCCATTCCTCACCCCTTCAAAATCCTTTTCCCCTTTTCTTCACTCCTTCATCCCTCTCCTCTCAAAATTCAATTTTTGCTCGCCCCATGATTTGGTTCGCCAGTTTTCTGTGTGTTATGAGATACCCCTTTGTCTCAAAACCTTCTTTTGATGACATTGCTTCCGAATCAATGCGTAGTTTCTTGCAGCAGGACCGTCCCCACTTGTTTGATTCAGCATTGGGTACCCATTTGGGTGTCTAAGGATTTGCTTAATCTGAAAGGGGACCCTAAATCAGCCCTGAAGTTCTTCAAGGAGGCAGGGGCTCGAGCCGGGTTTCGCCACGCCGCGGAGTCTTATTGCGTTTTGGCTCACATTTTGTTTTGTGGAATGTTTTATCTTGATGCCAGGAGTGTCATTAAAGAGTGGATTTTGTTGGGGAGGGAGTTTCCAGGTTGTGATTTCTTTGATATGCTGTGGTCTACTAGGAATGTTTGTAGGCCTGGTTTTGGAGTGTTTGATACTTTGTTTAGTGTTTTAGTGGATTTGGGGATGCTTGAGGAGGCCAAGGCAATGCTTTTGGAAGAAGAACAAGTTCATGGTTCTGCCAAAAGTGAGGTCTTGTAATGATCTTCTTCACAGGCTTTCAAAATCAAGCAAAGGGGAATTGGCATTAAGCCTTTTCAAGGACATGGTTGTGGCTGGCCTTTCGCCCTCAGTTTTTACGTATAATATAGTGATAGGCTGTCTGGCCAGAGAAGGGGGCATAGAAACTGCCAGGAGTTTATTTGAAGAAATGAAAGCTCTGGGTCTTAGGCCAGACATTGTCACCTATAATCCTCTCATTTATGGGTATGGAAAGGTAGGGATGTTAACTGGAGCAGTCACTGTGTTTGAGGAAATGAAAGATGCAGGATGTGAACCAGATGTGATAACATACAATTCTCTTATTAATTTGAAAGAATTCCTCAAGCTTTTGAGTATCTGCATGAGATGAAGCAAAGAGGGTTGCAACCAAATGTTGTAACTTATAGTACCTAATTGATGCATTTTGCAAGGCAGGCATGATACTGGAAGCAAATAAATTTTTTGTTGACATGATACATGTTGGTCTTCAACCCAATGAATTTACGTATACATCTCTAATTGATGCAAATTGTAAAATAGGTGATCTCAATGAAGCATTTAAACTGGAAAGTGAGATGCAGCAGGCTGGAGTTAACTTAAATATCGTCACCTACACTGCATTACTGGATGGTCTTTGTGAAGATGGAAGAATGAGAGAGGCAGAAGAATTATTTGGGGCATTGTTAAAAGCTGAATGGACTCTTAATCAGCAGATTTATACTTCCCTTTTTCATGGATATATCAAGGCTAAGATGATGGAGAAGGCAATGGATATTTTATAGGAAATAAACAAGAAAAACTTCAAGCCAGATCTGTTGCTGTATGGAACTAAAATATGGGATTTTTGCAGACAAAATAAAATAGAAGATTCTATGGCTGTAATTCGGGAGATGATGGATTTTGGTCTGATTGCAAATAGTTACATATATACAACCCTTATGGATGCATATTTTAAGGTTGGAAAAACCACAGAGGCTGTTAATCTATTACAAGAGATGCAAGATTTGGGTATCAAGATAACGGTGGTAACGTACGGTGCACTAATTGATGGTTTATGCAAAAAAGGTTTAGCTCAACAGGCTGTTAGTTACTTTGACCACATGACTAGAACTGGTTTGCAACCTAATATTATGATTTATACTGCTCTGATTGATGGCCTTTGTAAAAATGATTGTGTTGAAGAAGCCAAGAACCTGTTCAATGAGATGCTGGATAAGGGAATCAGTCCAGATAAATTAATTTATACTTCTTTGATTGATGGGAACATGAAGCATGGAAATCCTGGAGAAGCTGAGTTTGCGAAATAGAATGGTTGAAATAGGTATGGAGCTAGACCTGGCAGCTTATACTTCACTGATTTGGGGTTTTTCTTGTTATGGTCAAGTACAACTTGCAAAGTCGTTGCTAGATGAGATGCTCAGGAAAGGCATTATTCCTAATCAAGTTCTCTGTATTCATCTATTGAGAAAGTATTATAAACTAGGAGACATCAATGAAGCTCTGGCGCTTCATGATATGATGAGGAGGGGCCTAATTCCAGTGACTATTGACATAACAGTTCCTTCTGTACACACTTGAGAGGAAAACATGTTATACATACTTGGTCTACTGTTCCTTATTTTGGTGGCCTACAATCTAGATTGCTTCATTTTATACCAAGTTCAATAGCATCATTGAAATGAATTTGATGCATCATTCGATAATGGCAACTGGCTGTTCCAATTGATGCATTCTCATTCTCAAGGCACTTGAATTTTTTATGATGTAAATCCTGCAGCTTCCGGGATTTGTACATCAATAATCATGTTCTCATTTGATAATCAAGTCAACCATAACGTGATGTTTTCCTGGTTTGAAAGCAACTTGGCTAATATTATAACTAGGAAGCTCATAATTATAGGTACTGGACACTATTCTTCTTCTATATACTCAGATTTCTTTCCTTTCAAATTATGTACTTGATACAAGTTGTCTTGTAGTTTAATTCCTTTTGTTTCAGTGCCTTACTTCGACAGCTGTGTTACCTAATTGCACAAGCTTAGTGCTTCGCAATCTCATGAACTGACTTTCACAGAACAGCAAATCTTTATTTGGCAGATGTAGAGGAGTTCAGCCATAGTGGGATGCCCTTTTCACCACTTGGACAATCATAGTGGTGATTTCAAGTCCCTTTATAGACAAGGCCCCTCCCTATACAGAAACTTTGTCTGTTTAAGAAAACGCCTTCTCTCATAAAATCTTTCCTAGCTATGATGGGCTAGCACTACTTTTCTGATTCTATCTATGCATTTCACAATATAAACGCTTACTATTGAACATTTTTTACACAGTTCATACATTTCCAAAGTAATTTTTATTTTGATAATAACTGTCAGCATTGTCATTGGTGTTAGGTACTCCTTTCTTTAATCTAACAAATTGATTTCAGTTTTATTGCATGGGGATTATAATTTGATGTGAGTTTTTCATTGCTAACTCAATAGGTATGTCAGTCTAAGATAATTTCCCCCCATATTTCTGCCAATTGTAAACCAACTACATATATAAGCTAACATGCTGATAATCAGAAGTACATTATTATCAGGTTGTTTCACTTGCTTGGAAGCTGAGGCGCTTTATGCTCCTGATATGGTCTCATGTACTTTGCTTCATGCAGGCTGCTTCTAGATGACATGGATCCAAGAGAGGTCTAGAGTTAGAAATTTGTGAATCACTCCAATGGGTGGACAGATTCAGGCTTCTCTTGTTCTCTCCCCAATCTTGTAGCTAACAAAGACAAACAGTCTAAAGATCAGGTGTATATTTATTTATTGATTGATTTTGGCATTAAAAAGTTTAGGGGAGAGAAGAGATTGTGTCATTTCAAGGTTACTAGATTCAAGGATGATTTACTGTTGTACTGGTAAAATAACTTAATAATAAAAGATCACCAGTATTCTCAGGTGTTTTGACCAGCCATTGTATCGCAATGAATAAACAACTAAATTGGACAGTGCCAAAACAATACCACCATATTATTGGTGTATGGCAAGTAGTATTTTCACAGCTTTTGTCTATATCACGTGTGACTACGCACTGTCATGAATGGCGCCCATATTCAATGAATGTGGGTACAAAAGTACATATGATGTAGATTTGAATTTTGTTAGCAGAAAAAATTCAGCCCATAGAAACCCTTTATTCAATTTCTACCTACAGCATTCCATTTAACATGCATTTTCATCTAAAGAGCTCATGATGTGAGTGATGGAATCCAAAGGAAAAAATGGACCACAGGACATTAATGTAAGCTGTGGTATCCAAAGAAGAAATGGACGAGACCAAAATAAAAGATTATGATGCATAGCGAGTATAGATTTATTTTTTCTGTGTGTGCAAAATAAAATTAAATTATGCAACATCAGACGGTGACATGCATTCACCAATAAATCCACCCCCCACCGCATTTCACCTGAACCTGTCGGCGTTGTATTTATTTACTTGGCTCTACTTTCTACCCCCTGAATGCAATGTTTCATCAAGGATAAGGCCATTTAGTTGGTGTTTAAATGGGAAATATAACAGATGTGTTAAGCGTGGGGGTGAAGATAGAAACAAAAAACATGAAGGTCCCTAACAGAGAGGATTCAAGTTGTTATCATGGCTTCCTAACGAATGGGAATGAGAATGAAATGAAATGATATCATCCATCTTTGTCGTGCTCGGTACAATCATCATTTGTAATTTATTAAAAATAATTTTACATTTACATTTTTTATTTGTCAGAATTGTTACCATGAATTGGCTTGAAAGTTTATTTATAATTAAATGTTCATCTTAATCTTCATTTTGCTATTAATAATTAAAATAATGTCATTTTTTTTACTAAAGTATTATTCTTCTATCAATATTTATTAGTACCTTTTGGAGCTTGGATTTGACCTTTTCATATTTTTTTTTATTAGCAATCAACACAAGAATTTTATTTTGCTTAAGATATAAATAATTTATTTATTTAACTTTCCTTGTTACATTATTTAATTACTTTAACTTATTTCTCCCAATGGTGTTCATCTAGCTAAGTTATCACTAATTCAACATTGCTTTTAATCTAAATTCAGCAAAATAACATTAGAAAATCCAAGTTTCAATTAGAATTATCCTAACAATAAGATTTCAAATGGAAGAGATTAATATACCAATGTATTTTTTTTTTAATTTTTTTTTACTTTTCAATCTCTCACAAATTCAAGTACTTTTTAATACCTCGTCAGTTTTGCATATTGTCACTAGTGTAACATTTCAGCTCCTTCATCTACTCTTGGAATTTAGTCACGTCTTCATTAATTAATCTTCCATCTTAAAGGTTTTGTTATGTTTTCTTAATTATAATGCTTTAATTTTACTTAATTGAATGAATATTAATGTATTAATTTATTAATGACTCAAAATTAATGAGTACCAACTACCAATGATCAAAGTCTCAAAATTAATAATCATACAATACAATTCATACTCATTTCCCTCTTCTCCCACCTTTTAAAAGTAATAACGAATAATAGACTTTAATGATAAAATTGTGAATACGAAATTAAATACAATATCCATTTTAAAAATAATATAGGCGTGTAAGGCGAATTTGGAAGTCTCATTATCCTAAATCTACATTATTTGTTAATAGAATGAAATTTAATTCACATGCTAAGTTAGGTTATTGATGTTAAAAAAAATATAGGCAACCAATATATATCCAATTACTTCATTACCTCCCCTTTTCCAGTGAACCAATGTTGACTACACATTATCACAGTTCATATTCAATGTCCGTATAATATTTGTATATGGAATACATTGTCCATATTCTTGAATATTTCGCGCGTATTTTCAATTATTTCTACTCGTTATACCAGACATTTGATATACTTTTTCATCTGCATCTAATATCCGAAATCAACGACCATCAAGAAAACGAGATGGTCATGTTGAAAGGTAACCTAATTACTTTTATTTCATAATAACTAAAAAATTAAGAAAATTAACATTTTCGGTTGACGAAATGACCACCTTTAAACATATATACAAGGTTAAAAATAATAGAAAATGAATCAAACAAAAAACAAAAATAATCCAGTATCCTTGTAAGCATTGCTGAACGAACCTTGTTGAAAGTAGTATTTTAAATAAAACCTTCTCGAAACAATTTTAGAATTCAAACGATACATTGCAAGTCGTTTTGTGTATAGCCACAACATATTTCTAGACCAATTACTTTTGCATTCAATCATTTCATTCTTAAGTCTCTAATCAAGTCTATTGTTAGATTAACCTTCCAGTTGAAAGTGATATTTTAAATAAAATCTTTCCCAATACGATTTCAAGATTCAAATCATTGACACTTTAAGTAAATTTTGGACGCAATCACGTCATATTTCTATTAAGACCAATAATGTAGGTTAATTATTAACTAAACAGACTATAAAATTGATACTAGTATGAACTAAAAAGAAAAAAAAGAAACTTCTTCAGTTGTTAATTGTGCTTTTTCTTAAGGTTAAATTAGGTCATGTATTTGGTTAAAAAATTATTCAACATATAATGGTAAACATCTCGATGAGCCAAAGTTTAGGGTCTTTATGGTTTTCAATACAAACAGCCATGCTTAAGAGGACCACTTGCTTCTCTGCTGGTATTTTTTATGAACTAACTAATTTTTCATATTTCCAATAGCATTGATCACCATTGAAAGTGAAACCAAAAGAAATCAATCCATAGTAAAGTTCCATTTATCAAAAATAAATAAATAAAACTTCTAAGTCAAAAGAACCAAAACAAATCTCGAGCTTCTTGTGTGTACAAACTGCAAAATCTTCCAATTCAACACACAATCCCTTCAGAAATATACAACGCATGATTTTACCACACCCGTGTAGTTAATTGAAACCAATATAGTACGTTAGAGTATCCTATTACTAAAACAGAGAAAAGCTAAAAACAAACAAGCTTGTCAATTTCACGGCTTCTTGAAGTTCTGCATTCCGGTTCATAAAGCTCACACAAGTGCAAACCCAATAGATATATCTACAACTATTTACCAGACCACACCTTTCAAGTGAAAACTATACTCTTTCTTAGGCTAAATACATTTTTCAGAACATAAAAAATACTATGAAAACTAATAATATAAAAAACCTGAGTACACCTGTGACAAAAAAAAATGTTGAGGACAAATGCTATATGGGAATGGAGTAGTAAAACATGTCTAAACCTGCTATGTTCCTAACCTCTTCGAGCCGCATTCGGAGCAGAACTTAGATGTTTCCCTCAGATATGGAGCCCCACATTCATCACAAAACTTTGCAGGAGTTGTTGGCTGTATAATAAGCAACACAATACAACTTAGCAAAAAAGAAAAAGTAGTTTAAGGAATGTCAAACAACTAAAATCAACAAAATTGTTCAAGTGTCTCATAGCATTATAAAGATATTTAAACTGTTGGGCCTGGTCATGTGCCATATTGATTACTACACATGATAAGGCAGAATAAGTAAAACCTTAGTACTAATATGAAGTCCTATTGAGAAATCCAAAATAAGTATCTATTATCAGAGTTATGTTTAAATGTTAAAACAACATACCGGGGATAGGCCTGAGAGCAAATACAATAAAGTCTGAGTATTAACTCAGCAATTAGAGAAATGACACAAAATGGCATAAATAGGTTGGTCTTACCAAGCTTTTAGACATGCAAATTGAATTGCAAAAACCCTATCCTAAAATCTATCAAATAAACTCACCAGCATATGCAAGCGCCCTCCATGTCCTCCAACATGGCCACCAGTGAGTGGCTGTAAGCAAGCCATGTGTTGAGATATTGATATTGGCTGGTGAGCATGAGAAATTTCAGGTAGGTGTGAAGGAGGACCACTTTGAGGGTTATGAGAATAGGGCCCTGCATGCTGACTTTGGTGCATAGTTTGATTGTTCTGGAGAACTGGGTGAAACTGAGGTTGATGTGGCAATGACTGCAATTGATGTTTACATGGTGTTTGCTGCTGATTTTGTGGCTGGCAAGAAATAATGCTCTTAAAATATTATAAAAAGTAACAGAAAAAAAAAGTCCCAAGATCCACACCAAGCACAACCAAAGCAACAGAAAGCATAATTAATGGATAAGCATGAAAATAGGGTAAACAAACCCAATTCCCAGAAATAGACAAAAAAGAATTTATTGTCAGTTTATAAATAAGGAGAGACACCAATCACCACCAGCAACAAGTTGATATTCGATCCAACTTAAATCAAAGGAGTCAATGATGCCATCTGCAGTTTGCACCCAAAAAATTGTACTGAGGTGATAACAACATTCATTGATCATCCCATCTAAGACAAACTGTTAGGTGTCTCTTAGTTTTAGTTTGATAGTGAGAAAGTTAGGTAGGTTAGGTGGGCTGAGACAGTTTGAACTTTGGAGAAATAAGGTATGTTTGCATACAAATTAAGAGGGGGAGGTGAGAGAGAGGGTCATCTTGTCATTAATGAGAATTGGGGATTTTGGGGCATTGAGGTGAAGAAACTTTGCAAAAATTGTTGGTTTTCAGAGAAGATCTTCGCCATTATTTGTAATAAAATATCAGATTTCTATCAGCTAGTATCAAAGCTCTTCATCATGTCTCTCAATTGCTAATGAGCAACAAAGATGGTGATGCCAACATTGTAGTGTTCACTTGAGACTAGTCAAAGGGCAAGTGCACAGCTCGTCTGCGTGCATGCCAAGGATGTTGAGTGTGATCGGATGTTAGGATCCAACAAGGTATGAGACTAGTCCCACATTAGAAGTATGGGATTCTAGTGTGGGTAGTAAAAGAGAAATCCCTCCCACTGGTAGTGAGATGGTGGTCTGACAGAGGTGGATGGAAGATGTGACAGCCAAGAAGGATTAGGTTGTGAGTACACCAGCCAACCCACTGCTGCCGAAACCACCAGACTCGAGCTCTTGAGTGGAGGAGGATGCGCCAGCAAAGGTGACTAAACTCTGGGTCTCACATACACTGACCAAGATTTCACCACTAGAATTGCAAGAACCATTGAACTTCGTGGCTTGCATGGTGGCTGAAACAGGTAGAATGGGTGTTGTGCCACAACTGCAGAACATGAGTGCAGGTTGCAAGAGGATGGGAGCAATTGTTAGATGACTGTTAGAGTTAGTTTGTCAGTGAGAAAGGTAGTTAGTTAGTTAGGTTAGTTGGGCTGGGACAGTTTGAACTTTGAAGAAACAAGGCATGTTTGCATTTATATATATAGAAGAGAGATTGGGAGAGAGGAACATCTTGTCGTTTGTAAGAAAATTAGGGCATATGAGCATTGTGCGGTGCATACCCTCAGTTATGCAAAATTTTAGCTGTATTCAGGGAATTTTTCCCTATTCTTTGTGATTGGATACTAGATTTCTATCACAAACCAACAATGACAGTAACATATATTAACTTATATATCACTTACTGAGTGAAATCCTTGAGGAGTAGCCAATGCAGTTGAATTTTCTGCTCCAGGATAACTCTGTAAAAACAAGTCAACAGTTAATAGCATAAATACTAGATAGAGTTTGGATACAAATAAGTGCAGCCAGCAACTACAATTTATGCACCCTTTAAACATAGTCTTCTATAGCATTTAGTAATACACATCAATAATCATGATGTATAAATCATAATTATGCTGGTAGCAGATGACAAAGCACATTATATTCATAATCAGCATGCTAGTAAAACTTTTCCAAAAATGGTGCAAATTTAGAAATTGCAGTTTAGACATTGTGCACAAAACTGCAGTAGCTCATGTATTATGCATCTTTAAGGAAACAATTTGTTTGCCAAAAATGAACCACATCACACATACAGGGATATCTTGGATATTTGAAAGTGAAATCGATGCACCACGCCTATACTTGTGTCTTGGAGAGTAAAATTTGTAATCACTGGCTGAGATAGCAACTTCACTCCGACCTGTTAATCTCTTAAACCTAAAACCAAGAACAAAGCAAGTGAGACCAAGCATTACACATTTTGCAAAGTTCAAATAAATGTTCAATCTCTATCTCATTGTAACCAACTTTCTTATATTTAGGCTCATCAATAGTTTCTGAACAGGATGATAAAACACAAACCATCAATAAAATATCTTCAACCATATGCTTTCTTAAAAGGGCACAAACAAGTTTGGCATCAAAGAGAATTGTTAACAGCTCAATTAATGAAGTAACAAAAAGGCCTATGATAAAAAAACACAAACCATCAACAGATCAAATATCTTTATCAACATATTTTCTTAAAACGGTACAGACAAGTTTGGCATCGGAGAGAACTGTTTCCCACTCAATTACAATTATTGACATAATAAAATTTTGATGTAGTGACAAACTAGAACTGAAATATAAGTACTACTTCTCAAGAAACAATAAGATTCTGATATAGCAAAAGGATTATACAGAATTATTCTATTTCTATGATACAAGTCAGAAACTCTACAAAAGAAAACCCAAAAAACTCGGAAAATAGAATAAACTAAAGAGGGAGGATCTCAACTTACCACTCAGCGTCATCAATCGGCATGTTATTTGGTTTTTCAACAATTCTTAATCCATTAACTACCACAAAGCGAACACGTTTCTCTTCTTGTATAACTAGTTCTGGGAACCTTGTCCTCGTTTCCATAGAAGTCGCCAATTCTCTTCTCTTAAATGTACATGGTCCTGATGAGGGGTAACTCACACATCAAATGTTGCAATCGGTATGTCAAGACGAAACTGTCATGAAAAAGGAAAAACACAAAACCCTCCCACACCAAACTGCCTAGTTGCATGTTTGGCCACCAAAGCACAAATTCACTTTTTTTTAACAAGAAAGATGAACCATTAAAAACGGAATAGAAAAAATCATCTTCAAACAACTAAATCCCCCCCCCCCCCCCCCCCCCTTCCAAAAAAAAAAAAAAAACACACACACACACACACACAAAACTACATAAAGGGTACAAGGTAGAACATATTACCTTTTTTAGGAAATTTCTTAGCCAGTCTTCTATACAAACCACCAGCAGCTTCAAGGGCTACCCCTATTGTCTTCTCCCGAATACCATTCAAGGAAGCAAGCCTATTATTCACATCACTAACTAAACTTTCATACATATTTGCCACATACATCAAAGGCAGAGTGAAATTTGGGTCTCCTTCATACTGGATCTCTCTTGTCCTCCTCTTACTCATTTTGTCTTGGCCAGCGTAATCAGCCTCAGAATCAGGCACCTCAATCACACGGTCATCAATAAAATGATCCACGATAATTTGCAAAAACCTTGCCCTTGCTGATTCAATTGGCGAAATATCTGTTCCAAGTTGAACTAAAATCAATTAAGCTTAACAAGTTAACTCAACCTTCACCACACAAAAATCACACACATCTAGAACAAGAGAAAATAGGCTATGCACCGGTTTTGCACTGTCATCCAACCACATTTTTTATCGGCAAATGTTAGTTTGTTAATTTTGTTAGAAATTTCAGTTGGGAGATTTGAACCCGCAACCTCTCCCTCCTCCCTTTACCCTTCCCCAACCACTGGGCAAATGTCATCCAATCACATACTACCATGTATGGTAAGTTTGTTGATTTTTATGGTAACTACAGTAAAAATAATACCAACAATGATTTCTCATCGGTTGACATTATAAAATCTTTTAGATTCACAGTGCATAGCCATTAAACTCATATGACAATGTCAGAATTAAGAAGTTGAAGCGAGTTTTTTTTACCCTCAGCGGTCAAGATATCATAAGAGGTAGTTCTAGAAGACTCGTTAGTGTCTAGACTAGCGCGATCCTCGTCTACCTCCACACTGTGAAGCGGCAAACAGCTCCTATGCGATTCATTCATGCAATCCTGCAACGAAATTGAAGAAATTTCAGAGTGGAAAAGTTGAAATTAGAGGAAGCCAAAAGAATTGAAGAAAGGCGGTACTGACGACGGCGGAGGCGGAATCGTCGTTGGGGTTGTCGATGGCGGAGGCGGCGGTTCGGGCGTCGACGGCGTTGAGGACGTGGAGAGGGCTCTCGATGAAGGAAGAGGGGGAGTTGAGATTGTAGTGCTGCACGGGAACCCTAGCACCCATTTGCGGGAATTAGGGAAATGGAATTCAGCCGAAGTCGATGGGTTGGGCGTGGTGGTGGTTCTTGAAAGTGTCACTGAAAAAGGGTTTGGCAGAGAGAGAAAACATGGTGAAATAAGAAGAATAAGAATGGGAAAGAGAAAGTAAGAGAATGAAAAATGAAATTGTTAACGGCTATCCATAGAGAGAGGGAGAAGGAAGAGTTCCAAACCTGAGGGTGACACCGTACCTGAGGTTTCCGGTGCTCAAACCAGTTCCCAAACCTCACTCCCATCTCCGCACCAGTTAGGTTACTACTTAGACTACTCCAATTCCTCTTCCTTTCTTTAATTTTGTTTTCTTGACAAATAAAATAAATAAAAAACAAGATGTACATGTTCAAGAAGACTCACTGGACAAAATTTATTCCTTCTTCCGAAAAAAATTATTTTAAAATAATTATTATTTTAACTTTTTAATATAATATTAATTTTTTACTTATATTTTTTATAATATTAATGATATAGTACAAAATCTATAATATATTAATAATAATATAAGATTAATTTTATAAAATTATTATTTTTTATTTATCTATTTTTTTTATGTAAAATAGTTTAGAATTATAATTCTTTTGGGGGAAGGTAGTATATGAAAAAATAATTGCGGATGACTGATCCGAAGCCCGACCCTTGTCCGAAGAGGTGATATTACGATCAGTAGCTTTCAGTCTATCTAGATTAGATTTTCTTTTTGGCTTGTCATTTGTAAAACTCTAATTCTTATTATAGTTTATAGTTTTATAAAACGAATTAAATTACAATAGTGGTATTATATAATTACGTAATATTACGAGGATGTCATAACTAAAGATTAATTTGACTAATATGAAGATAAATGGTGTCTCAAAGTTTTGTTTTCTCTGAAAACTCTTCTCATGGTGTTTGACCTCCGACATTATCCTTAGATAAGTTATGGATTTTTGTGGTCTCTAAAGAAGATAAAGTCATTGGAAGACTACCTTTAGCGCTAAAAGAAAAGAAAGGCCTATTTACGTGTAATCTTCTAAAAGTGAAATTCGAAGATGTAAATTCTTTGCTCCCAAAAATCTTATTAGAGGATAAATATTTCAATGAATTATGTGAATCCCGGTTAGAAGCACTTATTATAAAGTTATTGGAGAAAATAGTTGGTTATCCTACCAAGACAGCTAAGCAAAAATAATTGTGGAAGTTACATCTTGACCTACAGGATGTTGGCCATGGTTATTTCATGATCGAATTTGATTAACTGAAAGATACATAAAAGGTGATGATTAGTGATCGTTCAATGAACTTTTTAACACTATCTAATAGTGAGGACGTGCTCACTAGAATTCATTGTCGAAGCGGACACAATGATAATACGTTAGTTTGGGTTTGCTTAGCCTAAACTTGGTTTTCTATTACAAGAGCTTCCTACATGGGTTAGCTTCAGTTATTGGCAAATCCATCAAAGTGGTACGAACACATTGCATGTTAATCGTGGTAGATTTGCATGGGTATGTGTGGAAATTAATCTCCATTAACCGATGGTTAGTCAAGTCAATATTAGGGATCATTGTTACCACATTGAAAATGAAGGGCAATACTTATGGACATTATGGCCATCATACCAGAGATTGTTTGTTTCCTCTCGTAGTGTGTCTCGGTGAAGCTCCGACACAAACATCATTTGCCACAATGTCGACCCCCTCTACGGATACTAATATCGACCCCCTCCATGTTAACCCAACACACATTTCAAGAACTTGAGACCTATCAACCTCTGCAATGTCCTTCGTAAAATTATCTCCAAAGTCCTTGTTAATAAGCCAGCTTTATTCTTGGCAGAGGCACCACATATAATGTTATCTTAGCCAAGGAGATTGTGCACCATATGCACATATCTAAGGCAAAGAATGCCTATGTATCTCTCAAGATCGATCATGAAAAAACATATGATAGGATGAGTTAGGATTTCCTTTAGCAGGTCCTGAGCTAACAAGGCAGAAATGCTTAATATACGAAATTGATTTCGTGAAATACGCACGACAGTGTTTTCTGTCAAATCTGTTTTTTCTTTTATATTTTTTAATTAATAATATATCTTCTAAAAGAAAGTAATAAAAGGAAACCCCTCAAAATCTATTTACAAGCGCCTGAAAAAACCTAGTCTAGCCGCAACCAAGCATGACAATGAATGTGTTTGATTGAAGAGAAACAGATTTCGGAAGAAGAAAACACAGCATTAGGCATTGCCAAACAACGGTATACCCTATGTCACAACATGCGTTCTTCAATCACACGGTGGAAATTAGTCAAAGAGAGATTATATAAACGCATATTTTAAGTTGAACTTTCATCTGAATCTGACATGACACCAGAAAATATTGGCCCGTCTTGAAGTTCTGTGACAGGAATTTTAAATTATCCCCAGACAGCACAAATTATTTAAGCTACAGCTACATAGAACTCTGAATTTCAAGAAAAGATTATTATCCATATTGTACAAAGAAAAACAACAAACACCCCCAAAAAGCTGCAACTGCAAAAGGTGAATTCAGCGTCTCCCAGATGCAACTGATTCGGTATTGAAGAGATACTTCACTCGTGACAGAACCGAATCATGTGCCGGATCATAAGGATGATCTTTAGAAGGGATTTCAAGTATTGCAGGAACAGGCTTGTTATAACTATCAACCAAAAACCTTATCATATTTGCAACCTGCACAGTGAAAAAAAGTGTAAGATCTTTCAATTTGTGGAAAACATGCAGGGATACCGGGAGTGGGGGGTAGCAGGGTCATAACCAAAGATCACAAGTCACAAGTAAAAGTCAAATGAGCAAGAAGGTGCCCAAAAAATGAATAGCATGAACAAAATACTTTCCGATCGGGTAGGGTACCATGATGTCTGAATGGGCAATAAAAGAAATGGACCAAATAATCAACCAAATGTGAGAAATCAAATTAGTGGCCAACATTTAAAACAAACCCACAGGATTACATCTGAAAAACAGCGACAAAAATTGGGATTGATATTGCCCTGTTGGTCAGTCCAGCAAAACTCCAGCATTGTATAGCCTTATTCATAGAGCAATTTGTTCATTCAAAACCTCACCTAAGTTTTGGAACCTTCTGTAGTGGATGAGCAGATTCCATCCAGAATTTCTCAATTCTCACTACTATAACTTTGATTACCAGGCAGAAAATGTGCTAAACTATAGCTAAAAGTAAGTAAATGGGCTTGTGGAAATAATAAGGTCATGTTTCAGGCCATATGAAGTAGGAAAACAATTGCAGATAGTATGAATTAACATGCAAGTGCACAACAGCAAGACCCATTTATTATAGCCAAGAAATATGACTTACATATTGGCTAATCAGCACAATTGCAACATCCTCCCTTGTTGTAAATTCTTTGAATGCATCCTCAATTTGTTTGACGGTTGTTTCTGAAAATCAAAGTCATGATATACAAAAACCTAGAGTAGAATCAACTTGATTTCAAACTGACCAAAAATACTTCAGAACACGACACTATTGACACAAACAAAAGAAAAATGTTATCTTGTATAACCCAAGCTCTGCCTGAGGTTTTAGCCTGATCAACCCCATAGTTTCTAGGATATCTACTAATAACCAGTGAGAAAGTAATAAAATAATGCATACATATGATATGTCAATTTCTTACAAGTGTCTAGGCTATAACATGTATTCTCTATCCTTTCTTGTGTGCTGCAGATAAGGAACATGGGCTGTCATATAGAAACCTTTGGCCTGTTTGGTTTTTTAAAAACATGTTCAGTTTGCATTTCCTATTTTCACTAATAATTAGGAAAATGCTACTTTGTTTTCAAAGACTTTTGTAGGAAATGTTGAAAACAACCCATACAACACATACCTTAACAAGAAAGTATGTATATTGTTTATTGGGTATCACAATTTGGATGGTAGCTAAAAGAGGCAGGGAGTCACTTCATGATGTACAATTTCACAAGAAAAACATTGTAGTTTTTAGGGGATTAATACCAAACATACTCAGACTACAGAATATTAAGTAAAATATAGTTTAGTGGCATACTTGAATCCACAATGAGGTAATTTGTCTTCCTACGTATGTCAACATTTCCCACTCCAGCCAACAGAAATCCAACTACAGTATCCTGTGTAAAATATAGTAGTCATTGTAAGCCTTCAGGATGTTTTAATCATTTCAATCAGTTGTTCAGAATACCAATTATGAAAAAATTACAACTATAACAGAATGGGGAACTGGTGCAATCAGCATTGAAACATTAAAACACAAGCTTGAACTATAAAGTATCTCACTAATTGGTTTCAATTTGTCTGGGGCTCATTGTAATGTTGCAGACTTGCAGTTCTTAGTAGAGTAGCTGTCTATTTTAACTAAATTTTTTAAGCTATAGGGATATTTCAGTACTTTGATGTTAAGGTTGTAAAGTCAAATATCTAGTTGTGTCAAATTGGCAATGTGTGGGTTTTAGGTTTGTAGTACTCAGCATGTGTTTCACTCTTGTTAGGGGTTCTGTTATGTTAGTGGCTGAATATCTGATTTGGAGTAATTGTCTAATTGAATTTGAACTGAAGTTTAAGACTACCTGCTCCTGAGTTTTGATAAGTCCTATACTCCTATTTAATTGATGCACTCAACTATCAGAATATAAATAAGTTACCAGCTTATGTCTTATTGAAGAAAATCACTCTCTTTCTGACTCTGATGTGATGCAATAATTATTTCAAGTTTTCAATCTTCACAAACTGAAATTCTAAAGGTTCCAAAGAAAAAATCTAAAGGGCATGCATCACAAACATGAAATATTTGTTCTTCAGCAGTCAAGACATAAAGAAAGCATATATGACATTGCCACACTCTTACCTCATCTGCAATCATAGCAATGAGTGCTGAATTGTTGGTAGGAATTTGAACCCTGTTGGCCATTTGGTATGACTGGAGATGATAAACAAGGGGAAAAACTAAAGTCAGAGGGCCATTTGGTATGACTGGAGATGATAAACAAGGGGAAAAACTAAAGTCAGAGAGGCTCGCAACTCCATAGGCATTAGACAGTGAACAGTAATAACAACAACAACAAAGCCTTATCCCACTAGGTGAAGTCGGCTACATGGATTACACGATAGCATTCGTCACCGTTAAAAACCCAAGTTTCAGATATTTGTGTTCAATTCGTTATATGACAGTAAAACAGTAACAAAACAATAAAATGCAACCCATATTTCATTCCTAGATGAAATATATGATACAACATTAAATCATATTATCCATTCATTAATACGAGCCACTATAGTATCCCCTTAAAAATCATGGTGAGAATTTACCCCAATTCTTCACGGGGATCCCAAACTAACCTCACTTGAAAATTTTAATTCTACGTCAATCTGAGCACTACTAAATAGTAAATAATCACAGATCTTAGACCCTTTACACGTGATCGATTGAAGTTGCGATCCCTTTACTTGCCATTAATCCCAATCAAAAGATCTATAAATTGAGAAACGGAATGCGAATTGGAGCAGACGTACAATAATCTGGCCTCTATTTAAAGTGATTTAAACGAATTATGCGCTGAAATTCCTCATCTGAGGATCGAAGTAACCGATATAAGAATCAAAAGAACTAAATCGCAAATTTCACAACTCAGAACAAAGCACAAATAGAACGCACCAGATCAGAAGGCTGGCAGCGGAGATGCCAGAGACGACGGAAGATTTCAGAGCGTACGACGGCACGTGGACGGAGCTAGGGAGTAGTCCCGTCTGGTTTGGAGCTCCAACAATTATGCTTGCTAGTGCTATATGTTTCAGACCTCGTTCTCTCACCCTTTTCAGCTTTTTTATTTTTCTCCCTTTTTTTCCCCTCAGATTAATATCGATTTTGATATCATAATGGTAAAAATATAACAAATTAATATATATTAAATTTGTAAGAGAATTTTATTATTAATGTAATCTTTAAAAATCAATTTGATGATAAGTAATAAAATTTAAGTAATAATTTATTATCAGATTATTTAAATGATTAATTTATCTTTTACACTTTCAAAGTTAAACTTAAATTTTTCATTTATTAGAGATTGATTTTTCCGTGATTCACATCTTGATGACTAAGATGAATATTTACTCTTTTCTTATTATTGTTATGTTGTATAAAGAAAAATTACACTTTTAATTGAAATTGAAATGGTATTTTGTTTTTTCAAATTCAGATTTTAGCAACATTATCTACATATATAATATAATTATGATTATATACGATAAAACTGTAAAAGTATACATGATAAATTTCTCAAATAATTTTATAAACATTTTAAATAAAATTAGAAAAATTATACCAATATAATTTTAAACAATTATTATATCATTATAATAAAATATGAATCATTTTATTACTTATCTATTGATGTTTAATTTTAATAAAATTTGACAGAAATAATCTTTTAATATATATATATATATAATTAAACGGTTTGATGGATAAAAATCATATTTTATATGAAATTATAAATTAATGTAATAGTTATTTAAGTTACATTCGTATAATTTAATCCATTTTTAAATTAAATTATAAATATATGCACAACTATAACTAAATATATTTTTCTTGCTTGAATATTTTCTCAAATGTTTTACCATTTTAAAAAGCTTAATTATTTAAATATCAATGAAAATAGTTAATTTTGTAAACAAATATATTTCAAACCTGCAAACAGGTGCTTACTAATTGGTCATGAAATTGTATTTCTTATTATATTAGTGTATCAACTTAAAGGAAAATTTAAATAAGTGTTTAAATATTGTAAGGATTTCATTTAGTTCTTTTTTAATATATAGACAGCAAACTTATTTCATTTCAGCTAATAAAAGAAGGTAAATACAAGGAAGGAATACATTTAAAGAGTTAATTGCTAACAAACAAATAATCTTGACACTCTGATAATAAAGTATGAGCACATGATTAACTCAGCAATTCCTAACAAAACTCACCTTTGAGTTTGAATTATTTTTGAGATATTGTTTAGACAAATACAATCACTTAGGCCCCTCTGACCAACATTTATCAATTGCAAATTTACAATCTAGCTCATAAATAACATTGGCTAGACCAAGTGATTAGATCAAGTCTCTTCCTCCGTCCAATTTGGAAGTCCACTGTGGAAATGAGTTTGAGCTTTTATAAATCTTCCTTGATGATCACGAATTATCATGCCTACATCGAAGCAGCTTTCCTCATTAAAAAGTGCATCATCTATATTGCATTTAAAGCAACCTTCAGGTGGTGGTGTTTGCCAATTATCCAAAATGTTGATGAATCAAAGGAGCAGCAAGAATATTTGCGCATTGGTGATGATGAACAGATTGCCTTGCATGTTGCCATTATGTAAAATACTGCATGGAAATTGAAACTGAGACGTGAGGAGGATTAGTATGCTCATTCCAAATCTTGTCATTCTGAGAATTCCAAATACTCCATAAAATAGCAACAAATTTGTTGTCAAGATCTTCATGGAAAGATTCAAGCAAGTAAAAAATGAGCTCTTTTAACACCTTCTGCTACTTTCACTTTGTGTTCAATAAATTGCCAAATCCCAGCAGCCTGCCAAATGCTTTTAGCTTGATTGCAGCCAAATAAAATAAAATGTGCCATTCATTTTCAATGTTGGAGAAAAAAAAAGCAAGTTATTAGACATTGAACTCCTTTACATTGAAGTCTTTGCCTACAAGGAAGACATCCACGTAACACTCTCCAAATAAAAATGCTTTAATCTCCATACAGTCATTCAATTCTCAACCACTTTTAGACTTGAATTATCTATCAAAGATTCCATAATTAAATGATAATCTGAGCGTACAATGTAAACACCTTTAGGATTATGTTTCCAAACCACTTGATCTCCCTCATGAACATTCAATAAGGGAATGACTTTCACGTGTTGCATGTCATGGCTATTAAAAAGATGCCCAGTAAAATCATACCTCCAAAAAGTTGTCTCATGATCTAACCGTGAGATGTTCAAGACCTGGAGGTGGAGAGGTGATGATAAAAGAATCTTCTTTTTTCCTAAGTCATGGCTGGATCCTTCCAAATATTCACTAAAGAGCCTTCACCAATTTTCCATCTCATGTCGTTCTTGACAATTACCTATGAAGCATGGATACTATAACATATAAAACTTGAATTATGTCTTAGATTGACATCCAAGAAATTCTCAATTGGAAAATATTTAACCTTGAAGATTTGTAAAATTATAGTATCGTGCTTGGACTCCAACCTTATTTCCTTGGCATAGCCAAGTTGAATGCATGAAGATTTATGAAGCCTATACCACCATCTTCATTTAAGTTCTTGATATTAACTTTTTATTTTATTTTATTTTTATGTTGGTCCTTAAATATATGCTATTATATCATTTTTTTCTAGATTAGGGATTAAATTGAAAAATAATAATTAATTTTAGGAACTTAAATAAAATTCAGGAACTTATTTGAATCATTTTAAACTTGTGCATGGCACAAAATAAACATTTATTTTATATAACTAAAATTTATAAATTTTAATATATAAATTATACTATAATTAGAATTTGTAATAAATAAATATTTTTTGACACCTAAGTTATATTTTTATGATAAATAATTTATAATGTTGATATATTGTTATTATTACTTATTGATATTTTTTTAAAAAAAAATTAGAACTAAATATTTTTAAAAGATTAATTAAAAGTATAAGATAATAAAAAAATAATTTAAGGCTATGTTTACAAAAATTAGCTGAAAAATTAAATGGTAACTGAAAAGTTAACTTATTAAATAACACATGTTTAATAAAATTAGTCATTGAAATAACTGAAAAATATAAATGTTATAAAAAAAATCATGATTTATTTAAAAAAGATAATTAAAAAAATGAATAAATATATTAAGAATAAAAATGAAAAAAATAATAAGCTAGAAGCTAATGTTTTAAAAAAACAATAAAAGTTATTAAAAAAAATTGTTTATCAATACTCAAATAAACCTTTTAATTAATAAGTAAAAAAAGATAAAAACTAACTAAAAAAATCTTGTTAAATATAATCTAAAAATATAAGATCATATCTCAAATGCTTAGAAACATATTTAAATTTTGAATATTATATATATATATATATATATATATATATATATATACTTGAAATTTATTTTTTATATTGAAATATTGCTGGTTAAATAGTTCATTTGATATGTAAGCAATCTTGTAAGTACCTAGTGAGCATTAAGATATGACTTGATCTGGTGAGCCTCATGTATTTTATTTTATAGAAAAACAAAATAACATACTTAGACTAAAGAGATGTGAGTGAGAGAGTGCAGTAATGAAAGCACATGTAGACATCTAGACTTAGAGTACTGCAGAGATTTCAAAAACTAATATAAATGAAAATACAATTTGAAAGATTAAATTTATCATTTACTCTTTATTTTATATTATTGTCACTTTTATTATATTAAATATTTTTTATTTTATGACGTTTATTATTATTTTTTCTTATAAATTTATAAGAAAATTATTATACTAGTAATGCATGAAACATAATTGAACACCAATACCTATAATAAATGTACAATTATAATTCTTATGCCTAAAATAAATCTTAAAATATTATTCATATATCCAATATTTTTAATTTGAGCATATAACATGTGCGAAGTTCAATAAAGTAATGAAATTTATAAAAAAAGAAAAAATTGATGGCGAAATTTGTTTATATATTATTACATACAAATTAGAATTTTTACTCTGTCTTTCGCATAAAAAAACCCACCCCGTGTATTGCATGGGATACACACTAATTTAATTTTACGATTTAAAATACATAATATTAATAATAATACATTATGTCTATAAATCGAATTAACTCAGACTTTTCTCAAATATTTTGGGTTTTGATCTGATTGGAATAAAATTCAACTAATTGATCTAACAAATTTCTAATCAGATCAAGACAATAGCAAATTTGTCCCAATATATCCCATCAACACTCCTAAAAATAGATTACAAACACATCATTAATTAATTAGATAAAAAATAATTACATAAGCTAATTTGTAAGTTTTTAACCTTTTCAGTTCCTATCTTATAGTGACTTGCAAGTTCTTAGTTTATTAGTAAATTTTATCAAACATAATTTAAAAATAACAAAAGTTACTAATAAATATAATTTTATTAATTAAATTCACTTAAATTAGTTAAATAGTGGTAAGATGCACTAACAAGAAATGTGTTCGCTAGGAATCCTCTCAATAAACACCTAACACCATTCCCACCTATCGTCGAGTGTGACAATTCAAGCAGGTTCCATTGCTTCATTTTAAAAAAAACATTTATGTATCACAATACAATTTTTTAACATAAAATTTACAATTAAAATCACCTTTTAAACCTTAAAACGAAGGTTCCTTGACGTTTAATGTTTGATTTTCAGATTAAAAAAAAACTTTTAAGTAAAAAAATCACAACTTTTTTTTATATTTTTATTTTTAACTTTAATTCAAATATACACCAGAGAAGGTACAAGACGACAAATCCAAACCCAACCCTTAGTGTTATTTGTTTCCCCCTTCTTCCTCCTTCCTTAGGATAGCATCGTTCTCTCCGCTCCACCATAAACCCTAATTCCACGATGTTGACTTCAGCATCATCATCCTCCATCTTCTCCTTCACCCCCAAAACCCTAACCACACCCCCACAGCAATCTCGTTTCACCGTCCGGGCCCACTCCAAACCCCCCATTTTCCCCAACCTCAAAACCCTCGCTGGCGCCGCGGTCTTCGCCGCCGTCGCGCTCCAATTCCCCGCCGCCGCCGCACGCGCCTCCCCGCCGCCGCCGCCCCCTCTCGAAACCGAGTCCCTCTCCCCTCTCTCCGACCTCCTCGAGAACAACACCGAGGCCCTCGCCGCGCTCAAGTCCCTCCTCCAGCAGAAGCTCGAGCTCGGAGAAGACGACGAAGCGTTCTCCATCCTCAAGCGCCTCATCGCAGCGCAGCCCGACGCCGCCGACTGGAAGTTCCTGGCGGCGCGCCTCGCCGCGGAGACCGGCGACGTCGAGGCCGCGCGCGGCTACTACCAGGAGGTCCTCGCCGCGAACCCGCTCTCCTTCGAGGCGCTCTTCGAGAACGCACTGCTGATGGACCGGTGCGGCGAGGGCGAGGCCGCGATGCGGCGCCTGGAGGAGGCGCTGCGCGTGGCGGAGGAGGACAAGAAGGCGAAGGAAGCCAGGGACGTGAAGCTGATCATGGCGCAGATCACGTTTCTGCAGAAGAACGTGGATGAAGCGTTAGGGATTTATAATCAGCTCACGAAAGAGGATCCAAGGGATTTCAGGCCTTATTTTTGTAGAGGCATGATTTATAGCTTGCTTGATAGAAATGAAGAAGCTAAGGAGCAGTTTGCAAAATACAGAGAATTGAGTCCAAAGAAGTTTGAGGTTGATGGGTATTTGAGGACCCCTTTGTCAAGGATGAAGCTTTTTAGCACCGATGAGAGCTGAGAAATATTTATAGCAACAATGATAATAGTGATAATAAATAAGGATGCAAAAACTGAGTTAAATTCTTTTGCTTTAGCTATGTATGCTATATTGCTATGCCACTCTTGAAAAGATGGGTGGGCGTAAAAGTTGTTTGTATTATTAGAGAGAATGATAGAGAAATAAGGATTATTAATGAGTAACAATACTCTTTACTTTTTGTTCACACATGTAATTTCCTTTTACTGTTATTATTCTCTGCTATGATCGGAGTAGCTACTACTGTTTTCTGATTTGTTTTTAAATCAAGTTTCCGAGTTATATGTGGTTTGATTTCGGGAAGCTGCTACAAAGACTAGCTTTTCGTCCAACAGAATGTGATGTGAGTTGTGAGCCACTATACGAACGTTTCAGATTGGAATGAATTTTGGAATGCAGAGATTGCTGTTTCCTTCCAAAATACGCTGAAGTTGCATCTGATGCACATGGTTAATGGTTTATCACATCTGCTACGTGTTTCCAAACATGCGAGTGGTTTTTGGACAGACACGTATAAACACCCGTATAGATAAGCTTTTGCTTTTGAGAAGTTGGTAACTTTCATGTAGTTTTGGTTGAAAATTATTTTAACTTGTTTTTTTTTCTTTCATTCCAAATCCTAAACTAAAATACTACTACCATTTTTTTTAAAATCTCGTAACCTCTCCAACATTTTCCTTGCTTTAGCTGCCAAAAGTGTGTCCTTTTGAATTAAAAAAATCAATAATAATAAAGTAAATTAAGATAAAATAAATTATATTTTATCCTAAAATAAGATTTTTAGGCCCAAACATAACACCACCTATATTGTTAGTTAATATCATCAACAAATCAATATTATAAAGATGAGAGAATTTTTATCAATCCTTCCTTAATAAATACTTTTTTTTCTTTTAAAATAGTAATACTTATCTTTTATGATCATTTTTCTTGATTTATTTTCTTTGAATTAAAAATAAGTAAAAATAACAAAAAAATAATAATTGTAAGAGAACAGGAACTATAGTACTACCGAGAAGATCACAAACTGAAAGTTTTTGTCTTTCCTAGATCCACTATTTTAAGCAGGATGAGTTTATTTAAATTTATTTTTTAAATAAAACAAACAGTTTTATAGTTTTTTGATTTGTTTGTGTAAATTAATTTTATTTAAAATAAATATTTTTTTTATTTTTTAAGAAATAATTCATATTTACTTCTTAAAAAACACTCAGATTAAAAAACGATTATTTTAAAATTATTTATATAAAATTCAAACAAATCCACACATAATCTGAGCCAGCTTAGAAAGTTTATTTTTTGAAACTCAAAACGACGACGTTTTGCTTGGTCCAGATAACTAAAAAAAATTGAACTTCTGTGTGGTGCCTGGTGCGTTTACTCTCCTCTTCAGTGTGGCACTGCGTTGGACTCGTTTGGCACCGTCACGCGTTCGTTGTTCGAACCGTTCGAATTTGAACTTCTGTGTGGTGTCTGGTGCGTTTACTTTCCTCTTGGGATTTCTCACTCTGCACATCTTCTGTTCGATAAAATGCCTCTCAATTAGTCTTCTCTTTCTTACCAACCGGAATCATTTGCCCATGTTTTTAAGTTACTTTCCCAACTTTACATTTTTTACCCATCAATTTATATTTTTGTTTCGTTATGGATGGTTTGGTTCACATCATAGGCGTGATATTACCATGCCACATAATTTGTCTCATACATTGGCAGCACACAACACTTACTGTTGTGTATCAGTTTTATAGCATGAATGTTTGGTTTCTTTTGATGGATAGGTAGTAGTTGCAGAGAGAGGGGGACATGGTTTGCTAAAAGGGATAAGATGATGAAGCTTGCAGGATATTCCCTGGCCGTTTCATTTGCTCCCATAAGTTCCAATGTCGTTAAAAGCAATGGCAGATTCACATTAGGTATATCTCATAGGAACACGTGCAGCTATAGGCTGTTTTCTACTCATGCCCAGAAACAACAATTACAGGAGAAACCTGGTGTGGTTGCCAGATACTACCTTCCTCCTTGGTTTAGGTCGGTGCCCGGTATCTCTGCATTGCGTTTTTTTTTTTTCGTTTTGATGTCTGGTTCTCGCTTCTCATCCGCCTGTACTATAAAGTATACTGATTTTTTCAGTGGTTTGGTATTGTTTTTGGTTGGTTGAATTTCAGTGTTGCTCCAATGATGGACTGGACAGACCATCACTACAGGACTTTAGTGCGCCTCATATCAAAACATGCTTGGCTGTACACGGAGATGCTTGCAGCCGAAACAATTGTTCATCAAAAGGACAATCTGGTAAATTCAGATATACAAGTGTGTTTGTTAATACAAAATAGAAAATGAAAAAAAAACTAGGTATCATGGAGCGAAAAGGCTTTAACTAGATCATGTTACAGTTTTGCAACCTTATGTGTGTTTTCTGTGGTAAAATATATTTCGTATCATAAATTATAATGATTGATTTTCATATGCAAATCAGTAGTTTATCTTGTCTAAGTGAGCATATGTGTGTGCACAATAGCTCAAAACCATAGTTTCTGGATAAATTGGTATTGGAAAACTGTTTATTCTTTTATTTTGTCCATTTTGCTCAGGACAGATTCTTGGCATATTCTCCAGATCAGCATCCCATTGTGCTTCAAATTGGAGGGAGTAATATAGAAAATTTGGCTAAAGCAACTGAGCTTGCTAATGTTTATTGCTACGATGAGATCAACTTAAAGTTCGTATATTTCCTATCATTTGAAACCATAAAGTCTTAATGTTCTACTTTTGGTCTGTGATATAGATTTTTTGGTTTTTGTTTTTGTTGTTTTTAATTTATACCAGCTGTGGGTGCCCTAGTCCAAAAGTTGCTGGGCATGGGTGTTTTGGTGTGAGCCTTATGCTTAACCCCAAGGTTAAAAACCATCCTTGATCTTTAATTGAATATGACAATATGCAAGCAGATTAAAAATATAATTTTTCTTCATCAATGCAAATTGATATGGAAATCTGATGTATACAAGGAAAGTTTGTTGCTGAGGCCATGTCAGCAATTGCTGCCAGCACAAATGTACCTGTCAGTGTCAAATGTCGAATTGGCGTGGATGATCATGATTCTTACAATGAGTTGTGTAAGGTTCTTCTGTCTGCATTCTTTGTCTATTCAAGTTGAAAGGATGCAAAGTTTGGATTCAATGAATAGGTTCTATCCTCCTCTTTTTTTAAAAATTGCAAAAATGGTATTGCTGCCCACCATGTATATATGTTAGTATCTGAAACACTTTATAAGTTTTTATAACTGATCTCAAACAGTGTCTTGCATTTAGAATGCACTGAAAAGTGGTTCAACGATTGGGTACATCCATACATACTTGTGCCATGGTTTTTAGGGTTACAAATTGAACTTTCTATTGTTTTTCAGGTGATTTCATATATCAGGTTTCTTCTTTGTCACCCACTAAGCACTTCATAATTCACTCACGGAAGGCACTTCTCAATGGCATTAGCCCTGCTGAAAATAGGAGTATTCCTCCACTAAAGTATGTGCTAGTAAATTTTGATTTTGTAGTCACGTTATATATAGAATTGCATGTGATATCTTTCATTTTTTAAATGCAGATATGAATACTTCTATGGTCTCTTACGTGACTTTCCTGACCTAAGATTTACAATCAATGGTGGCATTACTAGAGTTGATGAGGTGAGATGTTGTCATTAAAATAATTCTTTGTGTATTGAATCCTAATAAAAAACTTCGTACCCCATTGTCCAGAGGCTCTTCGCTATGCGAAGGTATGGGGGAGGGATATTGTACGCAGCCTTACCCTTGCATATGCAAAGAGGCTGTTTCCGGATTCGAACCCATGACCAACAAGTCACCAAGGCACAACTTTACCGCTGCACCAGGGCTCGCCCTCGTATTGAATCCTAATATTCATATGAATTTTTAGGAATTTTTTAGCACTAAAGCTGTTCTCTTCATAATCACAACACATTGTCCCGACTCCTGGTGCTCTACTTTTGCCTATTTTTGTGTGGACATTGCTTGTAGGTTAGTGCAGCTCGAGAAGCTGGGGCTCATGGTGTTATGGTTGGACGTGCAGCATACAACAAGTAAGTTTCAAATACAATAATTTCCCCCTTTTGCTCATTTGATGTATCAGGATTCTGCTTTTCTGAAAAATATCCTAAAAGCTTATGGTGTTAGGAGGGGACAGAGAAGTTGTATATTTATAATAATGCTTTTTGATTGAACCTTCTTAACAATGTTTGTATAAATTGATATGTGGTGCTTGAGTAACTATTGTTGATAATCTCAACAGTCCTTGGCAGATTTTGGGACATGTTGACACTGCTATTTATGATAAACCAAGCTGTGATCTTACACGACGTCAGGTTCATTTACAAAATGTTTGCTTCCGATAGATTCATCTGTACCAATTCTTTGAGCAAACTTTCACATTACTCTGTGATTACCATTTTCAGTTTTAATTATTTATTTTTCATTTAACCAAGGTCCTTGAAAAATATCTAGTCTATGGGGACTCAGTGTTGGGAAAATATGGACATAGGTCAACTTTACGAGATGTTGTGAAGGTGAGGATAAATATAACCCGCTGTTAGTTGATTTATAATTTCTTTCTTCCATTTGATGTAAATTCCTGTGTAGCACTGTATGTGGTATTGAATAGCTGATAATATAAAGCTATATTCTTTTATATGTAGATGTAGCTTTAAGTTGCTATATGGTACAGACCACAGACGCATTTTCACTTTGTATGACTTTAAGTATTTATATAGCCCACACATTTTTAATTTCTTGCAGTCCAATGCATGAACTCTATGAATGGGTTCCTATTCAATTTTAGGAGATTGGAGGTTTTTGGCCCAACCTCCTCCCTTTCAATCGCATGAAGCAAATTATATATTTATTAATGGCATTCTAAGTTCTCCCTCCAATTTGCTTCTATTAAATAGCAATGGTCTGCTATGTTGCTGTAGCCTTTACTCCATCTTTTCCATTCGGAACCTGGGAATGGACTTTGGAAGCGCAAAGCTGATGCTGCTTTCAAAAATTGCACGGTAAGATTAGTATGGTGAAATCTAATTATTTGATTATTACTTAGAAGAGTATGTCTTTTATATTGTATAATATGACTCAAGATGCTATCAGCAGATTATAGGATATACAAACTTTTTTATCATCAAGCAAAGCTTATATATATATATATATATGTATTCTTTTATATTTACTGTTCTTTTCCACGATTTCTATCTCATGGATGGCATTGGTAAGGTGCATGATATGGTGGTCTAATGTATATGTCAACATCCTTCTTTCTTGTATTAGTAGAACCCTTCTTCCCTATAGCTTTCATGGAGTTGTCTCCATTTCTCCAGAAAATTAAAAATAATGCTTGAAAATGAAAGACTCGTAGAGGATCCTTATTTGATATTACCTACATTATTAGATTATAGATAGAGAGGATATATTGTACCCAAAACCAAATTGTGGAAATAAATTGCGACACAATGAGTGGCACTGTGGCAGAGGTTATCCGTAGAATTAGTGACTACTGTGTAGAGCGAGGTTGATGCCAAAAGAAGTGTGTATATGGTGATGTTGTATTCTACATTCTGTTGTGGAAATTAGGGACGTACATGTACTGAGATAAGATAAATAGTTCTTTCATTCCTTGTTTATTGAAGTACTTAGGTCAAGGTCTTGCGTTTTATAAACTAACCATTCACAAGTTCAGTTATTATATTAATTGATTCAAATGCTAACTGAATTCTTGAACCATGTAGACAATCGAATCATTTTTTGAAGAAACCCTTGTAGCAATTCCCGACTCAGTATTGGATTCACTTGTTGCGGAGCCACCACCTGGCCGTGATCTTTTTGCTAACATGCACAATTTATTGCCTCCACCATACAGAACGAGAGAAGAAGCAATAATTATTTGCGCTTAAGTCATGTGTACTCTGCAAAACCAAGTTGTGATCATTGCCATTTTTTTATTTTTTATTTTTGTGAAATCTAGTGATAGTATGTAACAATTCATATTAATACAACATAGATATACCTGCACAATGCACAATGCACAATGCACAAGGGTACTTGAGTAATTTTCTCCTTTTTTCCCCTAGTGGCAGTTTGGATGCCAGCAACCTATCTTCTACTTTATCTGATATATGTTTAGCAGACTTGCAAAAAATTCTTTGAGACGCTTAAGAGTGTGCCTGTGTCTGTGTTCTCTTAAACGTAATGCAAAAGCAACTTTTCCCCTGTTTTGTAATTTTTGCATTGGAAAGTGTATTTTTTTCATTCAACATGATTCTAACGCGTTCCCAAACATGTTAAGACTCAGTTTTCTAACAAATGGGGTAATGGAAATAATAAAAAGGAAAGAATGATCCTCTTTGCTTCAAGAATTTAACTCCTTTTATACATATTTTTGATGGACCATGGGGTCGATGGGTCTTACCTTATGATTATCAATCTTATTAATCCATGTTTATATGATAATTATGTCATTAAAATAATTAGCTTGTCTTAATATATTATCAATATATATATTCAAATTGGTCAGCAGTTTATCATGTGTCAACTGTTAGATAGTACAACATTATTTTTTTTTCTTTTATTCAATTTTTTCTCATTTTGATTTTTAAAAAATCGTGCAAAGCATGGGTCCCACATTTAGTTTTTTTGACAAATGATATGTTAGAAAATTAAAATAAATAAGAAAATGCAAAACCTTGAATTAAATAATAAAATAACAGTAGTAAAATAACTTTAATTGACAAAACATGAATCAACAATGCACTATATCATATAATAAACACAGAAAAATAAATTAGGGGAAGAAATAACTAGTCTAGGTTGAAGCGCGCAAATACTATCCTTAGAGAGAAAACGCTTCCATTGTACTGGTAGGAAAATCTGATTGCGCCCTTCTCCCAAGATAGGACAATCCATTGGTTCTGATCATGTGCAAATTGTGTGTTTTCTAGAGAGGAGGAAAGAGATATATATAAACATAGTCCCCCTTATGCAACAACAAAAATATGATCGTTGGAAATCAACCTACATATATAAAAACAAATGTAACAACTTACAGATATCAAAACAAAACGTAACAAATTCTAAAATAAATATTTTATTCTATAAAATAGAATTAATATAAGTAATATATATTTATAAATTTTAAATTATAAAACAAATATTTACTAACGTTCTCCCACATAATTTAAAATTTTAAAATATTTTTTAAAATATAATTTGTATAGAAACATAAAAGAAAGAAAGAGCATGTGATATTGTATTTCATTATAAGGAACCTTTCGGGTTTGAGCCTTATATCTAGTGTTTATGAACTTCCACCCGAGAAAAATGTAGTGACTTAATTGTCTTGAACTACACCTTCTTTAATCGGACTTTAGTACACAACCTCTATAATATTGGCTTTCAAATAAGTTATAATCAGTGATAGCGCGTTACAGGGTCTTGCGCTTGTATCTTGTTTCGTGAGTGTCACTTATAGATTAGCCCATATCTCATAGTGACGACCCCACCACCACACTCACTAGGTGAATCCTTAAAGAGTTGTTTGTGACCCCACCCCTACAATAATTATCATCGGATTCATTAAGGGGTATTTTTTTATACCAAAAATACACATATATAAATACCTCAACCTTAATATTGTCATAATTTATAATACACCTCGTCATAGGAATGAGAAACGAAACAACTCCGCAAAATTTTATTTTGGTGTATTTTAGTCAACAAGCAATTTCGTTATTACCCGTTAAACTCCATTCATGGGATCACCAATCACACGGAGACAGGTGTCCATTGTTGTAACTAAACAATGAGCTCTAGTCTCATTCCCCTCGACGACTCAAGTACTTGTTGACGCGTCAACCCTTTTGTAAGGGGATCCACAATATTATTTTCTGACCTGACAAAATCAAGAGAAATGACACCATGAGAAATCAAATTTCCGATAGATTTATGTCTCACTCTTAAGTGTCTTCTTTTTTCATTAAATTTTTTGCTAGTAACTTTAGATATAGCAACTTGACTATCACAATGCATTGGAATCGAAGGTATAGGCTTATTCCACAATGGAAAATCACATAACAAATTTTTAAGAAATTCAGTCTCACAAGTAGCAATATCTAAAACAATAATTTTTGCTTTCATGGTAGAACGTGAAATAACAATTTGTTTAGTAGATTTTCATCATACTGCATCACTAGCTAAAGTAAAGACATAACCACTTGTCGATTTTGTTTCATCAAAATCAAAAATCCAATTTTTATTAGTTTTAAGAGAACTCATTTTATCATTAATAGCTTCTTTTCCAAAAAGATGCATCAATTGACCTCATGGCCTCACCATAAGTTTTAGGATCATCTTCAAGTAGAAAAAAACAAAATTCAAAACCAAAATCATTAACCTTTTTAGATCTTTTAGTTCGCCTAGGTTCAAAAACAATGTCCTTATTAGCATTACTATAAGATGATACATTAGAACAATAAGTATCACAAACAAATTTAGGCAATTTATTTTTCAAAGGAAAAACATTTTCAAAGAAAGTGTCATCTCTAGATTCCATAATATTACCATTAGACATTTCAGACACTTCTGAATTAACTACCAAAAATCTATAAGTAGTATTATGCAAAGAATATCCAACAAAAATACAATCAATAATTTTTGGTCCAATTTTCCTTTTCTTATTAATGGGGATGTTAACCTTTGTTAGACACCCCCACACTTTAAGATATTTTAGATCTGGTTCTCTTTTTCTCCTTAGCTCATAAGGGGTTTTTTCAAAATTTTTATAAGGCACTCTGTTAAGAATATGACATGCAGAATATAAAGCTTCATCCAAGTGTTCATTTTATTGCTTTGTGTGTTGTATTTTCACATGTTTATTTTTTTTTTAAACAAGGAGCTACATATGTAGAGGCAACTGGTCACCAACATGTAGCAACAAAATAGTTGCAACAATAACATTAAGAAACAAAAAATAAAAACCAAACAACAAACTTCTTAATTTTAAAGACTTGTAAGTTTATAAAGGAATTTGATCAAGTAAAAGATAACTTCATAAAATTAATATATAAATAGAAGTAATGAGATGCTTAGTTTTTCACATAGACTAATTCTAAAAGTATTTTATCTTTACAAAACATAATTGACAAAGAAAATATATTTTAATTTTAAATTTCAAATTATAAGAAAATATTTTCCAACAATCTCCCACTAATTTAAAATTTAAGGAAATGAAATAATGTAATAAAAACATTTTTAATGGAACATAATGCATTGCGTTTTCACCCGTAAATTTTTCATGCCAACTAGAAAAGGACTTAATCATATCCATGACAAACATTTTGGTAAGACAAAATGCTACTGCATAAAAGACAAGACTATGCAAGAAGAAAGTAAAATTTTTCTCTCTAAGATTGTTAAAAAATTAAAGTAAAATAAAAGAAATAAAAAAGAAGAAAATGCAAAGTCTTTAATTAAATAATAAAATAACAGTAACAAAATAATTTTAATTGACGGAACATGAATCAACAATACACTATATCATATAATAAGCACAAAGAAAAATAAATTAGGGGAAAAAATAATTAACCTGTATTGAAGCATTGTGTGCAACGAAATGATCCTTAAACCTTGTGAACACCAATACTCTTGCTCTCAAAAATTAGTTTTCATAGGAAAAAGAAGAAAAAAATTTAGAGAGAAAGAAATCAAATTGTTTATTTGATTGTGTGTTTTCTAGAAAGGAGGAAAAACATATATATAAGCATAAACCCCTTATGCAACAATTAAAATCTAACCATTAAAAATCAACCTACAGATATAAAACAAACGTAACAACTTATCGATATCAAGATAAAACAATAAATTCTAAAATAAATATTTTATAAAATAAAATAAAATTAATATAAGTAATATATATTTATAAATTTTAAATTATAAAATAAATATTTACAAAAGATGTTTTATACTAAATATAGCCAAGATGTTTTTGTCCATATCGAAGGGTTGTCAGTCATATTGATACATATGCCATCCAAGCCTCCAGGACCGAAATGATGAAGAAGGTTTATCATAAAAAGATTTGTGCATGATTGTTGTATACTAAAGGGTTCTCGCTCATGGGGTGCTACACTTAGTGGTTGATAAATGTGATTTGGTGAAAAGTTATAACTATTGTTGATGTCAGGTTATGATTATTGGAGATTTCGAGAAATGAAGCATTGTTTGATCATCACCGTTAATTTAAAATGGTCTAACGGTTTAGAGGACTCAGGCCACTTGGCCTCCATGGGCCTGGCCCATATAAATATGTCACTGCATTAACTCTTCCCTTATCTATATATATATAGAGAGGGGTTAACAATAAAGTTGTTTATATTAAAATAAAGACAAAAAATTTCATAGTCAACTACAAACAATAATTATACAAGAATCCCAATTATAAACATTAAATTGAAATTGAAGTTATTAAAAATTATTAACAAGATTAAGTTTATTATGTATAGATAAACATACCTGTTATATTTGTTTTAACATCTTGTATTAGGAAGATTTTTAATTTTCTCTAATTGCGAGACATACCCTGTTTATTGTTTTATCATTTTGGATTTAATATAATTTACATTTTTTCAAAAAAAAAAGTTAGAATGGTTATAGCATATTTATAATAGGATGAATCATAAATACCTCGTAATGATCCACTCCCCTGATTATAAATGATTCTACAACCCCAAAATAAATAACTAGTTGTTCCTACAATTGATTACAACAGTGACACCTCCAGCCACGATTATAAAATGGCCATGCAATGACCATCTGCCAGCATGTAGCTTATCCTTCAACATATGCACCTCAAATTCGAACCCCACTGCATCTAGGAATAGCCAAACTGATTTTCCAAGTTTCTCAACCATGTCCAAGAATGAAATTTCACATCTTGGATCACTTCTAGCATATTAAATGAGGCTCCCCTGAACACTAACAATTTCTCCTAAGCTAGAGTGACCACACAATACTGCACCAAATATACTTCCATTTTCTATTAACATCCATTGAATGATGGTCGAGAAATGTTGTTTAAAGTGCATGCAAGGACCAACTTGGGTGACCACGTTGGGAGCCATCCACACATAACAACAATGAGATCACACTTGTCGTGCCATATCACACCTGAAGAAAACGTGTGTGATTGTCTCCTCACCACCTTTGCAAAAATGATATTTACCATCAATCTCATTTGTTAACAAATTTCTCTTTCTTAAATTCTCTCCGGTAGGAAGTCTATTTCTAAACATCCTCCATAGAAAAATATTGATTTTGGGTGGGGTGTTAATCTTCCAAATTTCCTTGAAAAGTTCATGACCCTCATTGGCAAAGTCCCGACCATGAAGAGCTAAGTATGTTGATTTCACCCTCCATCTCCATGTGTCCTCTTCCTCAAAAACCACCCTCACCCGATTAAGCTCCTCTTGGAACCTCTCTACCACTTCCAATTCCCATTTAAACCATTCCCTCCTCTATCCCCCTCCATCACCCATTTAGCTTTAGATTTTTGTGTCGTTAAGGATTCTCTACACATCACCACCCTCAAAAACTCCTCTTGGAGTTCTATTTTTCTCCTAATATCTTATTCACTATGATTCTCCTCCTCCTCTTTTTCTCCAATTCACTCATTTCTTTTTCAATAAGTGCTTGTCGATCTGTTCTCCAACACTCCAAAATTCTCCTAATTCCACATTTTTAATTATTCTTCAAAGTTTTAAATTTTTCTTTGAGCACACATACCCCCCAACCTTCAAACTTGAGATCTCTCCATGTGTCCTCCACGAACTTGCTAAACCTTGTATCCGAGAACCCACAATCAAAGACTTTGAAAGGTTTTCGTCCTCAATCCGCCACATTAAGGATGAATTGTTTGTTGCCTGGCCAAATATTGAGCCAATCTCAAGATTCTATCAATCCTACTTTTAGCTCCACCATTTGACCTATACCAAGTGAACTTTCTTCCCACCAAAGACATATCTTCCAACCGCATGTCCGCCAAGAAATTGTTTAATTCCTCCCTTTCTCCCACATTTTCGTCCTCCCTACCAACACCTACCCTTTCACAAGATCTTCTAACGCAATTAAAGTCGATAAGTTCACACCAAGTAGCTATGTTACTACTTACCTTTCTTGCCTTTAATTCCTCCCACACCCTCCTCCTAGCCATCCTATCGCAAGGTGCATAGGAGTTGACTATAATTATTTCCTTGCCATTGTTTCTCCACACCCCTTCCACCGCAATGAATTCTTTTGCCACAAAATGACTTCTCAACTCAAAATATATTTTTTTCCCCCCAAATACATAAAAGTCCCCCCACACTACCTTCCGCCGGAGAAGCTACCCATTGTAAGCCACCATCTCCCCATAAAAAGCAACAAAATATAAAATCTACTTCATCTTTGTTTCTTGAATACACAAAAAATGTATATCCTCCTTTTGTATCAACACCTTTACAAACTTCCCCCCAACCCTCTAATATTATAATTTAGAATCTTCACGGATCACCTTGCTTTCTTCCCTTCACAAACTTTCTTCTTCCAGAATTGAGACCCCCCTTAATTACTGGCCCCCCAGTAGCTCCTTTGATAAGATGCCAAAATCTATTTCCACTTCCTACACTTCCAGTAGAAATAATTCTGCAATCCTCTTTTGTGTTCTTATTCAGTGGCCCAGAGCCAACTGGGTTGTTGCATGAAGGTATCTTCATCACTGGCCCAAGTGAAGGGATTCCAGTTTGACCCATATTCCTTCTCTTTGTTGACTTCAACGAGGGTTGTTGCATCAGGTGGGGCCTTTCCTTCGTCTTTTCCTCTACCTGAGGTGTAATGCGAGATTGGTATTTCCTATCCCCTATTTTCCTCCACCCCTCTCTTAGAAAATTGTTTCCCTTTCCACAATTACATGTTCTGATCCTTCTCCTTTTTCTGCTTTTCCTACCATCTCAATATATATATATAACCTATCCAACTTCCATTTTATCTATGATGTGCCAATTGTTTGTGCATTTTGGACCCACTTTCTTTGACATTTTCTCGCTTTTTTTCACCTTCTATGCTAGTTTACTACATTTTTCTTATTTGTGTGCTTTTGTCTGAGAAGGTTCCTTCAACATTTTCCTCTAATTTGTTACATATTACCTTCGTTAGAGTATGCGGCGTTGTGATTTTTGTGGTGATTAAAAATTAAAATTTGTTAAGTTTTGTAATTTATATTTTGTAATAGTTTTTGGTCGCAAAAAATTAAATCATCCGAGCTCTAATTGACAGCGTCGGTAATTGGGTTCAATTCTGACACACTTTTATAAAATAAAAGACTAAAAAATCAACAATTTAAAATAGAGATTAAAAATTATCTTTTCAATATTTACAAGCTAGAAATATGTAACTCTAAATTTTAAAACTTTATTACTAACTGTGAATAGGTAGCATCTAAAAAGAAGAAGAGGATAGATAGAACCCGCATGAATTTAATCAACATTCAATTTCACAGAATCACAGCCTGATCAAGATGCGAAATTTTTTATCAATCTTCCCTTAATATACTTTTTCTCTTAAAATATCAATGCTTACCTTTTCTGATTATATTTTCTTGATTTATTTTCTTAGATTTAAAAATAAGTAAGCAATAACCAAATAAATAAATTGAAAGTTTAATATTTATGTACTAATCGTATAAATTTTTTTTTACACTTTCACTGGATAACTCTTTTTCTCATAAATTAATCGACACTTGTAAAAAAAAAATAGTTGTGAGAGAACAGAAACCATAGTACCACCGAGAAATATCACAAGCTAGTCTTTCTTAGATCCACCGTTTAGAGGTGTACATATAATTTGAGTCAACTTAGAAAGTTTTCCATTTTCATCGCAACTTCAGTCAGTGGGATTATAAAAGAATTGGATAACCCTACTACCATCATTAGGAATATAAATCCCCAACAATTTTGAGTGTGAAATACAATTTATCATCTTACCGTTCAATTTATTTATTTATTTAAAAAATATTTTAGCACATAATGAAACACATTTAATGGAAGGATCTCAGGCACTTCTAAAATATTGATCCCACCATTATCTTGATCTCATACACAATCAAGGCCAATACCGATATAATTATTGCCACTATTGTCAGATATTTTTTGGTGGAAACTATTGTTGCAGAATGAATGCTTATATTCACCAAAAAAAAGAAGAATGAAAGGTTATAGGATACGAAATTTTATCGAATAATAAATTGTATTAAAAATATTTAAAAAATTGTGATAGTAACGTTGTTGTAATGTTATTTTTTTGCGTTATTCCACTAAGAGCACTTCAATACTACAATCATATAGAACATCTTTGGTTTTCAATTCAATTTGTTGTGTATCAATTTTGAGATCAATTCTAATGGTTCACCGTGAACTTATAATGCAAAAAATAAGGTGAAAATACATTCGCATACTTCATTTTGCCACTAACATTTGTTCACAACAAATATCCAATCATGCACATACTCAGTTAGGTTATTATACCCATTATCAAGTGTCATCATTCACTGTATTGCAATTGTCTTTTTTTTTTTATAAAAAAAAATATGTAGGAATCAAATATCTCTACCACTTCGCCATCCAACAAAATGTGTCACAATTTTTCAATGCCATAAAATAGATTCAAGACTTCTAAAAAGATTTTAATTAAACAACAGACCAGGTTGAACATTCCTATGGTGTTACGTGTTTAATAACTAAAGGGAATATTACACTTAACTCCCTTACTCGTTAAATGATACTTACCACCCCCTCCCCCCTCTGCTTTTTTTAAAAAACACTCACTTCCCATTCATAGCATCAAAGAAGGGATGTGTCTCATTTTATTTCAGATAATTCTCTACTTATGGAAAACACCAGTAGGAGAGAGAAAGACACATACAATTTGTAGCATATATCTTTCTCTTCTATTGATGCTTTCTAGTATTGGAGAGAAGTATTTTCCAAATAAAATAAGAAGTGTCTATGTAACTTTATTAAAAGCACATGGAAGATGAGTGACTGACTAAAAATTAGAGAGGATGTGAGTGTCATTTTAGAAAATCTCAAGGAAAGAGTATAATTTCCCCATAACTAAATCATGAATATAGAAGAACTAACAACTGTCACAAGAGTCATAACTAACAACTGTGTTTTATGACTTAGTAATTGTTTAATTGTGACACATTTTATTTTAATAATTAAAAATCTTAAATACTCAATGAGAAGTCATAAAACAAAATGAAGAGGTTAATTCCAAAGGCAGTCATTTAAGAGCGAGGGCTTAAATTTATAAAGAACTTTTCATAGATGATCAAGATTAAAAGTCCAAAATCAGGTCCACAGCAAAGAAAATATAGCAAAGATAGACCAACCAGACAGTTTAAAGTTTGAACACATATTCCTATATATCTGAATATACAAACAACCAGTCATAAGTACATTTTCACTTCTTACCCCTTCTCCCACCCTTGCCTTTCTTTTTTTTGTTTTTCTTCCCCTTGGTATTTTCCTTGATGTTTCCATGTCCTGAGTTGGTGGCACCTTCGGAATTCTTGGACAAGTTATCTTTTGATTCCTCTAAAGCATTTTGCCCATGCTCATCATTGGCTGCTGCAGTTTTGGCTTGTGATGACTCATTCCCAACATTGCTATTCTCCATGGACAGCAAATACAGCTTATTCATGACGTGCCCTACTTTTGGTCGTCTTGAAAGAATTCTCTGACATAGTTCCCCAATTTGAGCGTGATTCTCAATCGCTCCATCACCACTGCAAAAAGGGGAAGAAGAAAAGGTTAATGACCAAAGAACCATCACAAAATTGCAATGTTACTATACTAAATCTGAAATTGGTGATTGGACATAGAACCAAAGAAATTGTACTTGAAAAGAGAAAGTTACTTATGACTAACCTCATAGCCAATGCAGAAAAAAGTTGCTTCATTTCATCAAGCAAGTTCACCACCTCCTCCACTTCATTTTTGTCATCAAGGTTAACAGGGTTTTCTGACAAGCTTCCATGCATTCCATGACTCAAACCATCAATCCAAATATTCAAAAGTTCCTAGAGCATAAAAAATGTGGAAGAAAAACACTGAATATATTAGACACTGAACTTTGATGGAAACCCATTTTAACTTAATATTTGAACGCAGCAAAAAAATAGCTTACCTTTGTGATTGTGGAATTGGGTAGCACCTTATGATCAATTGCAAACCATAAATTATTCATCGTAGCCCAGAAAGAGTCAGCATTGGTAGACATGCCAATAATCTCCCTATCTGATGTCTGAGCAGTAACAATAGGAGAGCTTTTATTTGGAAAACTGGAACAGTTTGTTGAAGAAAACTCCTTAGACGTTGAGTCAGAAGCTTCTAATACTGCTGCAGTTTCCTCATCCACACTGTCAACTCTATTTGGAAACAATACTTCTAATATGAACTTTCTTTGGCATATTGTTAAATCCACAAACACAGCATCTGGACACAAAATTTCTGAAGAAGTGTTATGAAACCTGGCAACTACCAAGGGATTGCCAATCAGTTTAAATGCCTCAGCAAAGACTTTCAAAACCAGATGATTCCTTCCTTTCTGAAGAACATTACGAAATTCCAGTGGCAGTTGAGACAACACATGGTTCTTCTTCAACAAATTGTGAAGTAACTCTAAATACTTTCCAGAGCTCAAATGAAGCAAACATAACGAAACAATCAATCTCAGAAGAAACAACGGAAAATAATTTTTCACATTGAGATTTGATTTTCTAATCCAACTTATGGTACCATTTTGATCATTAAGAAGCTCACGGAGGACAGAAAAAATGAACCTATGGATATGCTCTCCACCTGATTGTACATCAGCCATTACACTCAAATTTGGAAAGGAATTTTCATCCTGGTGAATAAGCCATTCAACAAACGATGATTTTGTAGCAAAAATGAACCCCTTCCACTTCCCGTGTGATGTTAAGAGCAGAAGGCGGTCAAGGAGGTACATAAAACAACTGGGAGATATATAGTCAATTTCCCTTGTCCAATTCACACTGTAAGTGTACTGCAAAGCTTTATAAAAATTCTCTACTGCTTCATCAACATGTGAATTTTTCTGAGCTGAATTTAAATGCAAGCTCTGAATGAACTCTTGCCAGAGTGGATTCTCTTTAAATCTTGCCAAAATTTTCACAAACAGTTCACTTTTTAGATTAGCTGTACCAAGAATCATGACTACCACATTTCCAATTTGACCATAAGTCAGCATATCTTTCCGATTAATGTTTTCATAGATCACATCTTTAACCAAATCCTGACAAGTTTCTGTTGTTCTAAGATAAACCATATCTTTTATCAGTGATTTACTCCAGTCAAGAGGAACTAAATAGCACAATGAACGGTCAATTGGAGTTCTGCTAAATTTCTCCAATGTTTTTAAGTTACCATGGTTGAGGTTAAAACATTTAGATTTGAGGAGAAATTTGAAAACATCATAGATCAGAAATAAGGACCTGAATTGACAAAATTCAGAAAGAGCTTTACTAGCAGAAAATTTGTAGAGTGCATCAAGGATGTGCAGGACTTTCATGCCAACTGAAACCAATTGTGAAGACCAATAGCTCTCAGCAGCAGAAACTAAATCTTGAACATCAACAGAAACTAGCCTTCCATTCTTCTTTAGAAATCTATCACCCAGTTTCATCACCCAGTTAGCTTCAGGGATGAGCAAAATGTAAATGTCATTTAGATTAGACGTTTGCTTCCGAACACCCAAATAATTCAATGCAAACTTTCCATAACTGCTGTGATGATGAATATCTTGTGATTTGAGACTTGGAAGAGATTCCACTACACAGACAATGTTATCTTTCCAACACGTCCAACAATGAAACAATGACTCCACAGAAAATTGATTCTCCAATAACATTCCTTCCACAGAATCATCTAACAAATTGTCTAGCCAGACAAACTTGGAGGAGTTCAGCTGAAAATGAGCATCCAAAAGCTTCCACAAACATATTATTTCACCTCTAATACTCCCATATGTGCGAGATGATTTCAAATGATTCAGTATCTCAAAAGTGTTACTATGCTCATTTGATAATATTTCAGCTTCGGTAGATGCAATCACATAAAAGCTGCTCAACTCTTCCTTTGCAAAAGATAATGCTCTATTCAAGAGCTCAACTTTTTGTGCAAATGGCTTTATGGGCCACCCTTTGCTTCCTGCAGACCAAAGAGAATTCCCAAGTACATACAAAAGCATAAGTTCACAAGCTTCCATGAATTTACTAGCTTTTCCCAGTAGATCAACCTCATGTAGAACATCACCCATCATCTTAGCAATGTTTGCAGCTTCCATAAAGTTCCCTGACTCCTCTTCTAACACAAGAAGCTCATCAAGTAAACTTAATGATCTTAAGAACTCACGCTTCAAATCCATTGAGTGAAAAGCTTTAACAAATTTCATCATGGATCTGGTATCTTTACGATCCAAATAATTCCGAGCACAATTTTCCAGAAATTTTTGTTCTATTGTGAATAGTTCATGACTGTCTACCATACAATGATCAGCATTTTCATTTTTTTCCCAGTGTTGAATGTAATATAAGCCAATATCAAACAACCCTCCTTTTGCACAAACATTCAAACAATCTGAGAAGAAACTGCCTCCAGCATACACTCGAGCTGCAGTTTCATAACATCCAGCTAAATAAAAGCAATCCCCTGCTCTTTTCAAATCAGGCTCTTCACATTTCTCCAAATAGAGCTTCCCTGTTATGTTAGCAGAAACAAGATTAATCTTGTAGATTAAATGTTTACAATTTCAAATGAAGCCAAAATATGAGAATTCATAAAAAAAAAATGTATAGTAGATGCTACTCTATTCAATTTCCCTATCTTCCTTTCTCTATGTTTTCTCTGATCTCTCTCTCTCCGGTCTCTAGAAAATAAGTAAATAATAGCCAATGGCATAAAATCTGTAGGATAAAGCTTAAGTTTGTGAATTCCTTCCTTGGAACACAAGTCCATTATTTTTGGCCCTGAGTAATTCAAGTTGAGCTATGGGGATCCATTTGAGGGCACAATTCTCCCAACACTTATTTTCTCCTCTTGGTCCGACAAACATTAGTAATTATATTCGCTTGCTAGAACTTCCAATTAACAGCTTAAACATTTCAAGTTGTCTGTAATAACGTATTGATATAAGCTTTAGATGATACTTTTTTGATATAATAGACTAAATCCCAAAAAGTACACATGGTGTCAAGTATTTATTCAATTTTATTTATGTGAAAATAGGTGGGGGGGGGGGGGGGAAGGGTAAGAACAAGCAACAAGTATTTATTGAATTTCATTTATGTGAAAATGAGGGGAAAAAAACTAACCATCAATGAACATAAATAGGTAAGCTCTGTACAACAAAAATTAAAAAATCTGTATCAATGATAAGTTTGGACAGTGAAAGACTACTTAAGACTCAAAGTAAACTGGGTTATTATAGTATGTAATACAATAATGGTTATCAAACATGAGACAGAAAAGTGAAACGGAATCCTCATAAAATAAAATTATTAAGATGAAGAAAATATGATACAAAATCCTCATAAACAATAAAACAAAATAGAAAGGAAAAAAAAAGAACTAAACAAAGCTTCTCAATCCCCCTGCATATAAAATTGAAGACTTGTATATACTTAATATGTATATGTATATAACATTAATCATAGGACCACATCTCAGAGATCGTATCAGTTCCAACTTTTATATTTGTTTATCAAACGATTGGTCTTTTTTAATTAATGTTTTTAAGCAGGTTCTGATCTGCAACCTGAGTAAATCCAGCCAAAGAATGCAAAACATGAACATGTAAGAAAGATTCACTGTTAGTGTTTCAAAATAAAATGATTTCTTAATTCCTAACAAATACTCTAAAACTAGTAAAGTACTTTATAAGCAAATGACATAGAAGTATAACCATAGATGCCAAAGCTCAAGTTCATACCAGCTCTTTCATAATCCCCTAAATCAGAAAAACACTGGGCAGCAGATTCAGCCATTCCTATGCCTTCAAAAATTTCAGCAGCTTCCCTAAGCATTGCATTTGAATCCTCAGGATTCAAATCACGCAAACGGTTTGCATTTGCCCTAAGACCAGAAGCCTTAGACTTTCTCTCCCAGTAAGAGTCTCCTGCTCTTTCAAAACACATCGTTGCCATCTCATAGTTATTTTGATAGTATAGCTGCAAACGAACAACCAAAGTGATCTGATAACATTTGGGTAGATTTCAAAGCAAACTATAATAAACCTCATAAGACACCAATAAACAATGATTCAATCAAATGAAAATAAAGTATGACATGTTATTTTAATTCATTACTATAGAAGCACAACAAATATAATGGCTGATTATAAAAACAACCTTTTTGCCACGAGACCTCCATTCTTCAGGACTACTTGCAACTTTCATTGCTTGAGCAAGTGAATCATCCAGTTCTTTAAATTGCACAAGACCTTTCTTTCTCCAATAATCAAACATAGGTCTAGAGTACACTTCTGTATTCTCACATATCCACAATCTTTGTCTTGTACGAGTTATAGCCACATATAACTGCTTAAGTTCAGAGCACAAGAGATTGTGTTTGGAATCACTGAAATTTGGATACGACTTAAGTTCTGTAGGTTCCAACATTTCTTGTTCCTTCATATACTCATATATCACTCTCCATCGATTTTTCAAAGGTGAAGAGCCAAAAAAGTTGTACAGCAATACATCCTGGAAAAGGACACATCAGACCATTAAAAAATATACATAATATACAAAGTAGAAATGAATTAGATAAGATTCTTTCACAACCTGAAACTCAAGGCCTTTGCACTCTAAAATGGTTAAAACAAGAGCCTGCTTCTCCACATAGTCTAAAACTTCCTTACGAGCAGAATCATCTCGTACCAAAATTACTTGCTCAGCACCAAAGCCAACAATTTTTCCAGCCACATGTCCACTGTTGCCAAAAATAGTTACAATTGCATTTTTCCTACTTCCACATTCAAGAACCACTGGACCTTCCCCATATATCAAACTGGTCTCAGGCTTCAAAACATCAATAGAATGAGGGAAAAAACGAAAAAGAAGTTCAATGGTGCTCTGGGATAGTTTCAGCACTCCAGCATGAGTGCGAAAGTTCTGACTCAATAAAAAAGTTTCTGAAATTTTCCCTTTCACTTTTCCTTGATTGTGTGTGTTGCCCTTTGATTCTAGCACAAATCTCTTGTAAAAGAGAGATTTTATATCTTGGAACCTAAAATCAATTCCCCTTGCTATTGTTTGAGCAGTGTCCCCACAAAACACAAAACCTTCTTCTACATTTTGGCACACATATTTGAACAAAGCAATTTGATTCATGGTTAAATCTTGCACCTCATCAATGTACACAAAGTGCATCTCATCACCCTCATATTTGTTTATTCTGAGACGACGGTGAAGATCAATCACAATGTCCGCCAAATCAAAATCCCCTTTATCATTCTTCATTTTCTCATAACTTTGATAAATATCATATATGATCTCTCTTTTCTGCCTGATAAGACTTGATGCTCGATTTTCAGATAATGAAAGATATTCCTCACGGCTTAGCTTACCATCACTAGATTCCACCGCTTGCATACCCCCTTTTATATGGGATATGATTTCAGTGAACACTCTAGAGGAATCAAGCTTCTTAGTGTACTGATAATTAAAATGGGGCCAATACAATGAATCAAACCTGCCATAAGTCACCTCTTTCTTTCTGATGAATGTTTCCAAAGCAACAGACCTTGCACTGAGGTTCTTACCATCAGAAGATAAGTCACTGAATCTCTCAAAATAGGAAATCCCCACAGTCCCATCAAGCATCATTAGAAACTTCTGAAATGTTATCACAAGGGGATATGAGTCGATAGGAAGATTCATAAAAGAGTCTGGTGTATTCTTAAACTGTATTGATGTATCAACATCAACAATATCTTCCTCAATAGAATTGCTTTCAGCAGCAATATTGCCACCACATACGAATCTGTATGCATAACAAGTTCTAATAATGTTACATACCAAACAAAACAATGCATAAAAACTACAAAAAAAAAATGAAAATTTAAGTGAAGGTATACTGTAATTATGGCTAAAATTAAGGACTAAATAATACCATTACATACTATCCTATACAGGAAACAAAAAAAAATCATAATCTCAGAAGAAACTTTCCATATGCCTTCTTATATATCATGCAAATTCACTACATTCACATGCTCAACATAGGAGTGAAGTCATAAATTTTATCTTATCAAGGTTCAGAGGGCGAGCCCTGGTGCAGCGGTAAAGTTGTGCCTTGGTGACTTGTTGGTCATGGGTTCGAATCCGGAAACAGCCTCTTTGCTTATGCAAGGGTAAGGTTGCGTACAACATCCCTCCCCCATACCTTCGCATAGCGAAGAGCCTCTGGGCAATGGGGTACGAAGTTTTTTAAGGTTCAGAGCAATTTATATTGGTAACTTCACCAATTCTTAAAAAATGAGTGAAGGTTCTTTTTGTCATTAAACATTTCTTGATCTAAATAATAGAGTTAAATCATTCATATTTATAAAACTCAATTTTGCTCCAGTTCTTTTTCCAAATGAAAACATATTCCACAATGTAAGTGTATATGAGTAACTAACTCTGGTTAGTTTTAAAACTGTAGTCAGTTGACAGTTAGCTCTAGTTAATTTTCAGTTACAACTAAATCTAAGCAGTATAGATACTGCTCTTGTAAGAGATCTCAGTGGCTTTGTATTTTCTCCTACAATAATATAAATCCCTCTTCTCTCCTTTTCTCTCTTCTATCTTTACACACAATCATATAAAAGAGATGGAGAAATATAATAATACAAAAATCTCCCAATAAATTATTTTTAAATTAGCATTATTTAGTATATCAATATATAAATTCAGCTTCAATGTATCTTGGTATTTCAAAAGTGAAAAGTGAAAACCAATAAACAAATAGGTAATGGAAAGATTTAAGAAAGAAAAAAAGGATTAATCTAAAAGATAGCCAGCTAATGTCGAATTGCTAGCCAGGAGAAAGAAAAACATATAGTCTTTAGTAGATTAGTAGAAATTCCACACCTTTTCAATCGCACAACATGATGTTTTACTGCCTGACATAGTTTAGGACTGACTGTAACAAATAGCTGGTGCAAGACAGGCCTATCATTCGTAGTAGAACTCTTTTTATACTCTTTATCATGATTCAAACAAGGAACTGCAGCACTGTTAATTCCATACGTTTCTTCAACAGCCATGTGATGCTTGTACTCCTTTTGAAATAACTTCACAGTCAAAACAGTGGTTTTTCCAGTACCAGAGCGACCCAATACAAATGTACTTTTAGGAAAGAGGATTATGTCATATTCTTCATCTGATACTTCAAACGGAAGATCAAATTCATCACTGATACGATCAGAAAGCAAGTGACTAATTACAACTGATGATAAGGAGTAGAATTTCATCAATAACAAACTCTCCTCAACCTTTGAGTTCTCCACATAAATTCTTTGATCACAACCACTTAATTCAGCTTCATTTCCATTATTATCAAGAGTCTTAAATTTAGTGATCTCTGTTGATCTTTCCCAACTTATTGGGACCACCATATTCCTAGAAAAGAAGCAAAACACTTGATATTAGCAGCTATAAAAGCTTAGCTCTAACTGAATTTAACTTACAGTACTTACCCCTCTAAGCATTTCTCACTGCAGCAACTTATAAATTCGTCGGTGTAGCTCCCAAATATATTATCAAGACGCTTCACTAATTTTGGGACATCCTCCAGAGGCATTATATCCCATATCTTTAAAACTTGAGTATACGTTGATTCTTTTACTATATCTGTTGAACAGACAACAAAGAGACTTTCAACTTTGAACTGCTTTAATATCTGTGATGAATTTCCACAAAGTAAGTCCACTTTCATCCTTTTAGGTCTCCAACCAGTGGAGAGTTTTAGCAAGAGGTCAAGAACTAACTTTTTAGTCTGCTTTGATCGCAGTTTCTTAAATGATTTAAGGAAATTATCACTGAAAAGAACCTGCAACAAAAACAAGAAGAGAAGGTGAACTAAAGGTCAAAAACATGATTGGAAAATCGACAACAGGAAGAAAATGTAAAATTTCAAGAATGAGATTACAAATACCTTCCACCTGGATTTTTTGAAAAGGAAGCTATCTGGATTAAGCAAATCATCTAACTGATCCAACTCTTTCTTGGTATCCCAGATGCTTTTTGCCAATTCCTTGTCTTCATCAGCATTAAAGAAACATTGACGCTTTTTAGCATCAAGCACCAAAGATTTCCAAACATTTTCCTCATTTGTTAGGGTCCTTTCATTTCCCAAAACCCACAAACAGTACCTGTTCAATATCATATTTCAGCATTACTCCATATGTCAAGACTAATACAAAAATTTGTATTGGGACAAAAACCAAATGCAAAAAAGAATAGTACATAGTAAGCTATACCTAGCTCTTGTAAGAGCAACATTAGTCCTCTGGTGATTGGAGATGAATTGAAGTGAAGTACTGTGATTGGTTCGTACAGTTGATAATATAATAATGTCCCGCTCTCCACCCTGGAAACCATCAATTGTTTTCACCTTCACATCAAATCCATCGTGTGTATCATACCGCTGTCCAAGTAAATCCTGAATTGCAACAACTTGGGCAGCATATGGAGACACTACACCTATACTGAGGTTCTCCTTGGAGTCACACCATGCTGCATGGGGAAAAATAATGCAATATATTACTATTAGAAAATATGTGCATATATTACGTTAACAATTTTTACAAAAAAAATGAAAATAACTAGAATGTTTCAGATTTTTATGATTCACCTTTCTGGCAAAAAATCAAATTCCAACATAATCACATTACAAATACTAGATCCTTGATACTGCTAATTACTTAAAATATCACCTACTCACAGACATTAATCCAATTACAACCAAGTAGTTTGAAATAATGAAAAATTTTCACTTTTGACAAGTATAGTCCTTCTCAAGGAAAATGAAAATACACTAAAATGATAGATCACTACTGAGATTTCGCATACACGCACAAACCTTTAAAACAATTTTTAATTATTTTCATCACAATTGCTACTTCAACCATATTTTTCCGGCTTCGTCCAGCATCATCAAACTCTTCAATGCCACCAACTACATTTATAAAGGAATAGGGCCCAAACATTGGCCCTGGAAGATATTGTTTTCTGTAGTTCTTTCTCACAACATTTGGAGCATCAAGAATTTGGTTAAAATAGAAGTGTGAATTTGGAAATGAACTTATTGCTGGATGCATCCTGTACTGTATGTTGAGAAAATGATTTGGATGACCCAACGAGCTTAGCCTTGCAAATAAGCTTCTTCCAAAACCAACTTTATGAGAAACCTTAGACAAAACAAAGAGGAGCATAAACATTAATTGGCAATGAAGAACTTTCTAAGCTTCAGAAGGTGGAGATGTAAGAAGCAGGAATATTGAAAATTGAAAATAAAATAGCATGTACATACATTACTTGCAACCATTGCTGGTAGCTGGCATTCATCTCCCACAAGAACAGCATGCTCTACGTTTGGAAGTAGTAGAGGTATGATTGATTCACATTCCTTCAACTGTGCAGCTTCATCAATCACCAATACTTTTAATGGCTCCATGACAACAGAATGCAGCTTAAAAGAACTAGAAGCAGTGGAAAATATTAATGAGGATGTTTGTAAACAGAACTCTCTAATTGATTCTTTGTTCATAGAATTTGGCAGGCTGAGTTCATCAAGTGAACCTTTAAGGGTTCTTAAAGAAGACAAGCAATCAGTTCTGCTCTTGTACAATAAGTATTCAACACCCACAGATGACTCACAAGAATTATGTAGATGTTCTGGAGGAGAAAAAAGCTTTTCCAGTACTTCAGAAACAATATTACTTTGAAACAGCAAAGCTTCAAAGGAACTAACTTTGTGAATAAGGCAAACCAAATCTTCAAAGTTATGGTCCAAAATGTAACTTCTAGCAACATGAGTACACAAGACAGAAATACAGTCTCTGAGTTGCACTGCTACAGAAAGAAATCTTTCTCTCACAAACTCAAGAAAAGTTTTGTGCACCTTCTCTGTCTCACTACAATGTGAAGTGCTATTGTCTTTTGTCTTGTTAATATTATTATCGCTAACCTGTTCTTGATCCTTTCTCAACTCATTTTCAATGAATATATGATAATGGGAAACACAATTTTCAAGAAGATCAATCATCGAAGAAAAACAACATCTCCAGCCAGTAAGTGGTGCGAAGCACATCATGAGCTGCTTGACACGATAGTCCAAATATATGTCTTCAATATCTGCACCAACTTTGAGCCGCTCATGATTCCCAAATAATACCATGTCTCCTAATGCACAGAACAAAGCCTCGGAATTTCTATCAAATGATTCTCTCACCATGCTCAAGACACGTGAGGCCACTTCTTTAACGGCAACATTTGTTGGGGCACAAACAAGAGTCCTATGGTTCATCTTCAGAAGAGCATAAAGCAGTGTGCCCAGAGTTTTGGTTTTTCCTGTTCCTGGTGGACCCCAAATGAGATCCACAGTAGACTTATGACAACACTGAATGGAAGAAAGGCATGCCCAAATTGCCTCATACTGAGACCCATTCAACTCTGATGATAACCTTTGATACGTTCTGTCATCTTTTACATAATCTGGCTGTAGAGAGAAGTACTCACAACTTTCCTCAACCTATATTCCCCATCATATATCCATGAGTTGTAGCTATAAGCAAAAATTTTAAAAAAATGTACTACTTGAAAGTGCCACATGCTCTCCATAACAATCAACAAGAAAATGTAATTTACAAATTTATAAACATTTCAGCTTGTTGGAGTGAATCTTAAAATAGTACATATATTCCACTATATACTTTCTGAAAAGGTGATACAAATAACTATAACTGTAATAGACAATCAACACTTAATATTAAATAACCTTATTGCAGTGTTATGTTTTGCGCATAGTTTAACACAGTAACAATGTTTGATGACCACAGCTTATCATTTTATTACAGTATAATCTTTGAAACATTGACTTAAAACCATAACATAAAATTAAATTTCTTACCACACCACCAGCACATAAAATTTTCTTGATTAGCATTGAATTTCCTGGCATGTGCAGTGCACTCCATATTCTTCTATCAGGGATTATATTAGTCAAAAATACTATAAACAAAGACTTTTGCCCTTCTTCATTGACATCAATGTTTTTAGATGCAGCAACTTTAAAAGTAGACATAATATCAGTGTTGTCATTCTCATTCTCCTCTTCTGCAACCCCAGCTGATAATACAAGAGTCCATGTCCTTCCCACCCTTTGTAAATCTTCCACAGTTTCAGGTTTAAAATCAGCCAAAATAAAAAGATCTCCAAACAATGTTTTGTACAGCTCTTTTCCATGACCAGAGAACCTGTTTTTCCAACTGTCAGTTTTAACATTGTAGAGTGTTTTACCATTTGAGTAGGTCTCCTCAAGAGAAATTACTTCAGCATAAGGTGCACTGGATAAGATTTCCATACTTGAGCACAACTGTGCTCGAGTTTCTTCCAATAAGGGGTACACATAGGACCCAAAATAATGCCGAACAGACTTGAACGATAGATCAATAGGTTCGACCTGTAAAATGTACACAGTAAGGAAAACATTTTAAAATGGAGACTGATGCAATCCTACTCCGCAAGGGCATTGGATAGAAAAACTCCAAGTAGATTGGGCCAGAGATGCAAGAGAAGGCCCTAGGGTTCTTATGAGCCTTAGGGTAGATTTCGGGCCCATGGGCTAAGTACGAGCCCGCTTATCTTTGTAAATATTAGATTAAGGTTTCATTATTTTTGGGCCTTGTATTTAGGGCTCCATAATGTAGGTAGGGTACCCTAGAAATATAGGATTTTTCAGCCCTTGTATTTTAGGGCACCTAGACTAGTTTTTGTATTAGGGGTAGTTTTGTAATTTCACATGCACTAAGTGGATATTTGATGTGTGTGGTTGGAAATAAATTTAATTGAATTGGTAGAAGCCCAATCCAAATAAATTTTAGAGGGGGAGGTGAGCATTTGCTTACTACACCCCATTGCCACATCATATAGTCACACTTTGTGCATGTCCTTCATGCTTTTCATGCCTCATGACACCTAAGCACACTTAGTGGAGAATCTTGGAATTGATCTTGGATTAGTGGGCTGAACCATAACTAAAATTCACTAATCATAATTAGTGAAATTTTGGCTCCAAAGTTTGGCTCCACAAATTCAATTTCAAATTCAAGTGAAATTTGAATTTCCCTCCAATTTTGTGTGACACTTAGGCTATAAATAGAGGTCATGTGTGTGCATTTTTTTGAACTTTGATCATTTGAATATTAACTTCAGATTTCAGAGCTCCTTTTGAGCACAAAATTTCGTGCTCTTCTCTCCCTCTCCCTTCATTCATCTCCTTCTTCCTCCAAGCTCTTATCCATGGCCTCCTATGGTGGTGAGCTTCTTCTAGACTCATCTTCTCCTTGAAGTGGCGTCTCCTCTCTCTCTTCCTTCTCCATTCCGCTGCCATTTATCTTCCAAGAAGCAAAGGAATCCATTGATGAAGAAGATCCTAGGCCTACAAGCTCCAATGGAGCTTGCATCAGAGACACGAGGCACAAGCAACAAGCAACATGTTTGTGAATGTAAGTGGTATGCAAAAACGTTACGTAAATATCAAGGGTAAAAACACTTAATCCTAAAAGTAAATGATGCCAAACAACATAAGACCAAAACCATACTTGCATGCTAAGTTGTTGGAACTAGGAGACGGTCAACGGTCAACTCAATGGAACTTGGATAACCGCTCTAATCTAAACTCACTCTTAACTCATCCATTTAGTCCAAGGCATTGTACACAAATATACTTAGGGAAGCTAAGTAATGGTTTTTTTTTTTTATTACAACTTGTTAATCAGTACTATACAAAAGAGTACTATACAAACCTTGTCCTTGTACAGATCTTCATTGAAAATGTCTTCAAGAGACCACGAAAATATGATGTCTACAAAGCCATGATCACCAGAACTTCGACTCATGTTGCTTCCTTCCTAGCCAAGATGCTTCCTTTACTACAAAAAAGTTTGATCAAAACCCGATTTTAAGATAGACCCTTTAATATACACTAGAGGAAATAGATTGCTTACCAGGAAAGAAAAAAGCCTCGTACTGTATTTGTCGTCGTGCACACAAAGTAGGCCTTTATAGAAAAACCATAAAAGAAAAAAATAAAAAAGGAGAAAATGGGGCTTCAAGAAAAAAACAAAAAAGGAGAAAATGGGGCTTCAAGTTTCTCACTGAATGCTTCAAAGCTTGATGGTAATCCAAAAGACTCTTACTTTACAGAGTTGAAGAAAAGACAAACACTTATATTACAGTTACAGGTTAAGATTAAAAAAACAGTAAATAAAAAGGAAAAAATCATTATGTCCTGTTACATTTGTTTTTTACTTTTAAAATAAGTACCTTTACAAGAAAAAATATTTAACTTTAATCGAATTTTAATGAGGTATTTCATGATTGTATACAATAAAAAGAATATAATGATCATATATTATTTATCATTAAACTCATTATATATGATAATTTATGATTATAATATAAACATATTTTATATTATTGGTATATAGGTTATTTAAAAAAAAGTAAAATATTTAAAAAGGAAAAGAAAAAAAAAAAAAAGCAGAGTTGAATAGTAGGAGTAGTGTGTTATAAAAAAACTGTTGTGGTTTCGTTTCCTTCCTCGACACTCTACTTTTCCCGCCTCATGACTCTTGATTGACTTAATTCTTACCATAGTAGTCTGTGTCCACCTTTATTGTTGCCTTTTCATCTTTTCCACAAGAGATGTCACTATCTTTTTATATTTGTTTTTGTCTCGGTTTTCCCAGAAGTCTCTTACCAAAATCACCATTATTATTCATCAATATATATATATACCACTGTACCTACAAATATTCGTAGATTGAGATTATTTTGTATGTAAAAAAATCAACGTCAATCAATATAAAAATATGAACTTAATTAATAGATATACTATGTAAGTTATTTTAAGGATGGAGTAATTCCCTCTTTGTTTTCGGGAGTGACCAGGTGATGTGTCGATTAAGTATGTTCATGATGTCTGATACAAATTAGTTTTGGTTTTTGGACAATTGCACAATAACATAAAACCACTATAGCACTGCCTATGCGGGTTATTTTATTTTAAAAAAAAAGGGCAAAAGGGCTATATATACGACTACAACACCTCAAAGCTTCTACTTCCTTCGACGAACCCGTTCAGAACTATCCACTCGACACACCCGGTCTAAATCCTAGACTCACTTATTTCGAATAGTCTACGAACCCCATTTGAAAGTTATTTAGCGTGAGTTCTTAAGAAACTAGTAGCTCAACAGAGAAAGGAATTTCAGAGAATGAGAAACTCAGAATTCATTCTATTTGTTTATCAAAATACAAAGAGTATATATAGAGAAAGGAAAAAGATTGGGGACCATGGGATTGGAAGAGTTAGAGGAATTTAAAGCTGGAGCATGGTAGATGTCCAACATGCCCATCTTGGTTATAAATGGCAGAAAGGACTGTGGAGATAATGCCTTGCTAAGAAAATCAACCGGTTGATCCTTGGATGGAATAGGCAGCAACAAGTCACCACTTTGCAGTTTCTCACAAAAAAATTTGCCCAACCCCGTTTCTCAAATCCGAAGAAAATACGGTACCACCCTAAGCCATAATATTCAACAAATAAAACAAATACAACCCAGATTCAAGAAACAGATCCAAATCAATTTTTCTTTTAAAAAAAAAAAAAAAACGGGAACTTCTATCTCTTCCTCTTCATGCACTTGAACCACTGAAGAGAAGAAGAAGATCATAAAGTGTGTTTCATTTGTTTCTCCGAACCAGCGAAGTAAGTGAATTCACAAAACACAACAATGTTGATCGCTTTTTCCTTCTTCACTCCACTCTCTTCCAAATCCATTCCCTCCTTTTCCCTCTCTACCCCTTCTCTCCGTTTCCGCCTCACTCCCCTCCATCGCCCCACAAATCACTTTTACCCTCTCCGCTCCTCCAGTGATGGCGGATCCTTTGGAGGCCACGACAGTCACGAACACAGAGGACATGATGGTCACGGTGGTGGCGGTGATCATGACAATGGGGACACAATGGGAGTAAGAACAAGGCTTTATTGGTGGTGGCGGAGGGAGAAGACAGATGGCATATAAGAGAGAGGGTTAATTTTGGAAATAAGATACAAAAAGTAAAAAACAAAAAACAAAAAACAAAAATATCTTAATATTTTCACTTTGTCACTGTAGACTTAGTTTATATTTTAATAGGTAGACTAAACACACCTAATCGAAATTACAGCTTTGTGAAATGTAAGGGTGTAATTCCTCTAATACCCTGCATAAAAATGAAGGATTTGAGAAAGAAATAGGTTTGGTTTCCGAGAGGAAGAGTTTGTGGAATCTAGTGAGAGAGAGCAGAGGAAAAGGGGAAGAAAAATGTTGAGTGCGACGGCGATCGGCGCGTTATTGGGTTTGGGAACCCAGATGTACTCCAATGCTCTCCGCAAACTCCCCTACATGCGCCGTATCCATCTATCTATTTCTCTTTTTGCGATCGCTAATTCAATTCCGTTTCTGACTCATGAATTTTTGTGCGTGTAGATCCGTGGGAGCACGTGGTCGGAATGGGGTTGGGCGCGGTGTTTGTGAACCAGCTTCTGAAATGGGAGGCCCAAGTGGAGCAAGACCTCGACAAGATGCTCGAAAAGGCCAAGGCCGCCAATGAAAGACGTTATATAGGTTCCGCCCTTTCTTTTCACTCATTCAATTGCCCCAAAACATGAATTTCTTTTTTTAGGTTGTAGGATATATCAATTTCTTCTACTTTATGTTTTTTAGTAATTAGGAGGGTAATTTGGCAGTGTGGATGTTGAATTGGATAATTAATTTTTGTGAAGTATCTCTTTTGAGTAAGGTGTTGCTGTTTCATTTGGTCCTAAGTTACTACAGTGTTTGAAAATGTTGGATTCAAGAGGATAATGTGAGTGATGTACACGTATAGTGTCTTGAACTGCCATGATGTTGTTCCATGTGAAATAGTGCCTAATAGCTATCTGTGCAGAAGAGTATGATTCTTTTTTAAGATAGTGGCTTGGATGCTGTGATAAATGGTAATGAAGATTTTGTTTGTTTCTCGATGGGTAATTTATTGTAACACTGTACGCAGTGTTTGAAACTTGTGAGGAAGCTGAAAATGTTTTTGAATTGGTCTTTGTGATGGTGATTTTGGAGAGAAAGCACAGAGGGTGCCTCTGCAGGAATGGTTGATGTGGATTGTCAGATATGCGGGTGAGAAAAAGAGAGAGGTTTTGCATATGATCACATCTTTGGATTTGAATAAGGTTTCTCTTTTGACAATGTTGGAATTCAATAAGTAGTTTTGTGCAGTATCTGTTTTCTTTGGTTCTGAGTGTCTTGACTCTTGACTAGAGTAAGATACTAGCATTTCATTTGGTCCTAAGTTACTATTGAGTTTGAAAATATTAGATTAGAAGAGGATAATGCTAGCAATGAGTACTGGAAAAAAATGCAATAATGTGATTTTCAACTGCCATGATGTAGTTCCGTATGAAATAGTGGCTTGCTATGCAGAAGAATATGATTCTTTTTGAAGTCAGTGGCATGGATTTTGTGGCAATGGTAATAATGATTTAGTTTGTCTCTTGATAGATAATTTATTGGAACACTACACTTCATAGTTTTGAACTTGTGATAGCTAATAAGGTACTGCAATTTTAATGCAATGGGATGGCTAACAGTTTATTGTAATGCATAGTGAAATTTGGGTAAGAGGCCCCATTAAGTAATGTGACTCATTTGACACGTTTTCTTTATGTGTTATTGAGTTATTTTATGTGCTGTTATTTGTCATTGAATTCTTTTATGGGCTATTATGGTGGGTTTTGTGGTCTATTTTATTTTTCTTTTGCTCTTATTTGATTGTTCACTAATTCTCTAGCTTTTCAATTCAAGAATTCTAGTTTTACCATTATTCAATTGTTTGACTTTTTGAATTTTTTATGGTACTTCCCGACTCTTATTCCTTGGCAACAACTGAAGTATTTGTGCTTTAAACTTTTTTGGATTGCCAGTTGTTCCTTAACTGAATGCTTTGTATATCGTGTTTTTGGGTTGTCATTTCCTTTGGTGTTCTTACATTTTCATTTTATTACCTCATTGCATCTTATTTATTTTTGATATTGCATTGCAGATGGAGATGATGATTAATGCATGTCTTCATGGATTGTGGCAGTTGGTGAAAATAATCATGAAATATGTTGAACTTGTTGCCTTTGTTTTCTGATTTGATGATGTTATGTTTGTAAGGCTGTTAAAACTTTTTCGTGCTAATCAGCCTATTTTTTGCACAAGTTTTTGCAAGCAGTGAAATTGTTGTAGATGATAATGTTCTGGCCTGGTGGCTTCATTGGTAATAAGATTATCACGATATCTGTGACTCCATTACGTCTTATCTAATGTGTGCATACCTTGAGTTTATTTCGGAGAATAAAACATCACTTGGGACCAGGCATTTGTAAAAAATATTAATTACAGCCTATCAACGATTTTTAAAGGATGCCTTGTGATTGTGGGGTTTTAGTGATCCCATGTAATTTGTTTCTGAAAAATGCTACTCTTTTGTGATTGTGGAGTAGATAACAAGATTTTTTCTTGCCAAAGTGATTGGATGAACCCCTTGTCACAACCATCCGTCTCATCTTAGCTTGAAGTATCCTTCATTTTGTTCTTGCAATTTTTTAGACGTTTCATTTTATCTGCATTAACTTGATTTAGTTTCCAAGTTTCCTATCGCTTTTGAGCATTTATTTTCATGAAGACACTTTGGCAAATTGACTTAAATAGTTTAAGAGTTTTATACGTTCAACATAGTTGTTTTATTTTTTTATTTATTATTTTTTTAGGATAAACGTTCAATTTGTTAAAGGAGTCTTAATAGAACAATATTAGACCGTGGTGAAATGGAAAATATCAATATTTGGAAAAAGAACAAGTGAAAACATCCAATTCTATTTACCTTTCCCTTCATAACTTTTGTACGTGAAGTAGTTTCCGAATGAAACATGACGATAAAGCGCCTAAATTGCTCAAGCAAAATGATGGCCTTTAATGATAACTTAAAGAGCTGATCAGCATCCCCACTGAGGAATTAAACAAGGAGCTTTCCTCATAAATGTTTGAAAATTAATAATACGTGTTACCAATTTGGCTGTCAGTTTGCAGTAACTATGCCAATGTCTCTTTACACAAAGGTCTAAATAATGTGAAAAAGAAGGTATTGTAGACATAGATTTTCCATAATGCTAAGGATTTATTTCAATCCTCTGAAAACAAATTCATTTGTAATGATCCAAATTCATCTTCTCAAACTTCACCATCCTGTTGTTGAATACATGGAGGAGAAGATCACATGCTTTCCTTGAAGATGGCCTCTCTAGTGGTGTAGTTTTCGTGCACTGTAAGGCTATCTCAAGCACTTGGAATGCAGCAAACTCTTCGCCAGGTAAAAGAGGTTTCAGCTCAGAATCTATCAACTCCTCACGTCCAGAGCCATGCATATCCATGTGCATCTCTACCCATCTCACCATGTCCATCTCAGCTCCAAAAAATTCACTTGTTGGCATTTTACCACTAACAAGTTCCATAAGCAATATTCCCATGCTGTAAACATCACTTTTTTCTGTTGCCTGTAGGGAGTATGCATACTCTGAAAATAAAGCCAATATTAAACAAGTTTTTTCAGTGGTTAAAGATAGACAAAGATTAATGTAAGATAAAAGCCAATTCAAAACAACAGTTTGATCACTACCTGGTGCTATGTAGCCATAAGAGCCAGCAAACCAAGAATTGGACTCAGTATTGGAGTCATAATTCTCAGTTAGTGCTTTTGCCAGTCCAAAATCTCCCAAGTGTGCTTCCATTTTGGAATCTAGCAATACATTGCTGGATTTGATGTCCCTATGAATGATCCTCGGGACACAATCGTGATGGAGGTATTCCACTCCTTGAGCTAATCCCACAGCAATTTTGAACCTTGTCTCCCAATCAATTCTCCTCTTTACTTTGCTTGCCTTGGCTGGTTTCCCATGAAGCCAATCCCATACACTCCCATTCTCCATGTACTCATATATCAGCAGATTCCAACCTGCTTCTTTGTTTCTATTGGTACAATATCCTATTAGCTTCACCAGATGTCTATGCCTAATCCTCCCTAGGGTCTTGACTTCTCTTAAGAAGCTTTTGTTCAACAGAAATTCATCTTTCGATGAAATCTTCTTGACAGCCACCGTCTCTCCAGTGGCCAATTCAGCTTTGTAGATTTTGCCTGAACCTCCTGAACCAATCATGAAGTCATCACTAAGATTGTTCGTGGCATCCATGATGTGTTCCCATCTGAAATCCCTCTTTCCAGCAGCATTTAGTTGGAACAATGGTCTTCTCTGTGCTTGTGATGAAGAGGAAGAGTAAACATAATTCACCTCACTGCCTTTCCTGCAAAATTCTTGCTTGTTTTTGGAGAAGATTCTCACTGCAACTATCAAAAGAGCAATTACAGCTAAAGTTGAAAGGGAAGATATTATCGCTACTGATGACTCATTTAGGCCTGCACTCCCAGAAGCATCATCACGGCGGCAGCGCTCAAGAGGGCTTCCGCAAAGATGTAGGTTTCCTTCAAATGCCTCGTCTGACCAGCGCGAGAACTGCTTATCTAATTTTCCTCGAAGGTTGTTGTAAGAGAGATCAAGCTTTCCCAAGCTGCTCATTTCCCCAACATGTGGAGGGACTTCTCCAGTGAGTTGATTGTGGGAAAGATCAAGTGCTTCTAACTTTGACATTGTCCCAACAGAAGGTGGGATTTGACCTGAGAGATTATTGTAACTGAGGTCTAAAATGATTTGGAGATTTTGAAGTTTTCCAATCTCAGCCGGCATCTCACCATGGAAGCTATTTCTAGAGAGCCGGAGCTCATAAAGCTTGCTCAACTTACCTATCTCCGGAGGGATTGGTCCAGAAAACTTGTTGTGGTCAAGTCTGAGGACATTAAGGTATGCAAGATCACCAATATTAGATGGGAGACTTCCATTCAGAGAGTTGTCATTTAGAGAGAGAACTAGCAATTTGGAACATTTGAATAGGCCTAATGGAAGAGGCCCAGAAAAATTATTGGAGGAAAGCTTCAGCTCTCCCAACTGAGGCAAATTTTCAAGCCATGATGGTATTTGTCCAAAAAGAAGATTACTGTTTAAATCAATATAAGCCAGTTTGTTGCACAAAGAAAGCTCAGCTGGTATTGGTCCAGTGAGTGAATTTCCAGAGAGGTCTAACAACGACAGCTCAAGGATTTTTCCCAATGTCCTTGGAATTTCACCAGAGAATTTATTGTTGCCCAATCTCAGCCTCTGAAGGGAGGGTGAGTTCCCCATTTGGGAAGGAATTTCACCGTCAAATTCATTGTCGGTAACATCGAAAGAAAGAAATGATTGAGAGCTACACAATGCAGCAATACTACCATTCAATCTGTTCTTTGAGAGATTCACTCTGGTCAAGTTTGCTACATTTATCAGTTGGTGAGGGAGGTTACCTTCAAGAGAATTGTTGTAGAGCATGAGCTGTTGCAACGCCTCGAGGAATTCAAACGTTTCAGGAATTGCACCTGAGAGCTGATTGTCAGCCAAATCCAGAATGTTCAGCTTATGACAATGACCCAAGGTGGATGGAATCTCACCCACAAGCTCATTCTGTCTGAGGTGAAGGAAGTTCAACTCTTTCAGCCTTCCAATAGTGATGGGAATTTCCCCACTGAAATGGTTCCCAAAGAAATCAACCATTTGCAAGCTAGAACAGTTACCAATCTCCATAGGAATAGCCCCTGACAATTGATTATCATAAAGATACAAAATTTCCAACTTACCAAGCATTCCAATCTCTCTTGGCAGAGAACCCTCCAAATTGTTGTGAAACAAAGCAAGTGTCTGCAAGCCACTGAGGTTACCTATGAAGGGAGAGATGGAACCAACCAAAGTGTTATTGTTCAGCAAAAGGTCAGTTAACCCGAGCAGCCCATAAAGCTCAAGAGGTATGGACCCATTGAGTGCATTGTTTGACAAATCAAGTTGCTTCAATTGCTGGCACTGACTCAACTCAGCTGGAATCTCACCATGAAGTCCACTTTCTGACAACATCAAGTGCTCCAAACTTGTTGCATTGGAACATATGGTCCTTGGTATGACACAATTAAGGTTGTTACCAGACAGAACCAAGTAAGCTAAGTCGCCCATGTTGCCTAACTCCTCTGGGATTCCTCCACTGAGCTTGTTCATTGACAAGTCCAGATTTTGAAGATTACCCAGTTGAGCCAGAGACGGTGGAATAGCACCCTCGAGCTGGTTCCCCATGAAGTTCATGTAAACGAGTTGACTCATTTTACTGAGTTGACTCGGAATCTTCCATGATAAGCTGTTGTTGGCTAAGTTAAGAATCTGCAGATTCCCGAGTCGACCCAGTTCACTCGGGATTGAGCCGTTGAGTTTGTTGCTGGCTGCAGTGAAGACGGTGAGGCTTGAGCAGTTCCCCAACTCGGTCGGAATCGGACCCATCAACTCGTTGTCCTGCAGAATCAGATTCTCCAAGAGACTGAGTTGACCGAGTTGACTCGGGATCGACCCGGTGATTCCACATGAAGCCAAGCCAAGGTTGACTAGGTTGACTAGGTTCCCGAGAGACGCAGGGATAGTTCCTGTTAGTGCATTGTCACCGAGTCGCATGACTCGGAGACTCGTAAGCGAGCCGAACTCAGTTGGAATGTGACCCGTGAGTTGGTTGGAGAAGAGAAGCAAAGATTCCAATGAAGTGAGGTTGGAGAGATTAGGTGGAATTGGACCCATGAGGCTGTTGGAGGAGAGATCAAGGTGGAGCAGGTTTTGCAAACGACCGAGTGAAGGTGATATTGACCCGGTGAGTGACGAGTCAGAAAGGTTGAGAGCCACCACTACTTGCACCGAGTCACTATCTAAAGTGTTTGAGTTTGAGTTCAATTCACATGATACCCCTCTCCAACTGCAATAGTCTGTGTTATCCTCTGACCAATCACCCAGAACATTTTGTGGGTCTTCCACAAAAGACTTCTTCACTTCCAACAACACTCTCAAAGTACTCTCACTGTCTGAGTTGACCTGACCAAGGACTAGTAGCATAGAAGAAAAACACAAAAGGAACACAATTGCAAAAGTTGAAAACTTCATCATTTGTGGCATTTGGGTTGCTCTATTTTGCAACTTTCAATCACTCACAAACTTGGCCAGAGAGTGAGGATTGTTTGGTTTCAAGTTGCAACAAAAGTTGTTCTTCCTAGTGATGTAGATGAAGGCAGTGTAAAAGTAAGGCTTTTATGGTTCTCTTGATGTGTGTAAATGTGAAGATGGAAGTATGGAAGGGATGGATGGTTGCATGGCAAGGCATGCGTTGGAGATGAGTTGGTATGTGCTGCATGAATATGAATATTGCTAGAAAGCATCGAAAAGGGTGAAAAATGAGAGATAAGAGACTCTAAAATGAGAACACAACACTTTAGTCAAATACCTTCAGTTGCCATTCTGAGAAAATTAAGAGGGATAGTTGAATGAAGAAGAGATAAGCTGATATTGAGAAACGAGAAGGTCAACATATAAGGAAAGGGAAAAGGTCCAATAATAAATATCATAAAGAGATGAGTATGGAATGCAACAGAGGTAAGAGATTGACTTTCAGAAGAAAAGAAAAAAGAAAAAACTATGAAGTCATAAAGATATGGGGGTTAGGGGAAGAGGATGCAGTAGTTGTTAGTTGATAGAGGAATAGTTGTAGCGGGTTTGCTTTTTGTGTCGTGGCTGAGACCCCAATGAGAAAGTGAGCAGTTCAATAACATAACAATATCCCTTTTTAAAACTTTATGAACTGAGTTTAGGTATTTGGTGTTGGTAATCACTATTCCTAAAATAAATTCATATAACATCTTTTACAATATTATATATTCCATTCTAATATCTCTTGCTTAAATAGTAGTAAGTATTATAGTAGTAACTTTTATATAAACTTTTTGTATCAATACAATTTCTCAAACCTTCTTCTGTCTTTGCTTTACAAAGTCAACTGAGTTCTGATCAACGAATCACTATCACTCCCACGCAAGCCAGAAAACTGTTTTAAGTTCAAAGTTCAAACTAACCCTCGCTATGTTTCTGTTTCATACAATAAAATAAATAAAAAATCATGAACTCTGTTTAGTTTATGCTTTGGTCCAAATAAAAGAAAAATTGAATCGAATCCTGTATTTCTTGTCGTTCTTTTTGGTTTGAGTTACCAAATCTGATGTCCTTTTGTAGCGTTTCATCTTTATTATTGGTTGCACGTAACCCTTTTGCCTAATCCAAAAGCCTTTTATTTTAATATTTTCTCCACTCAATAATGTTACTGTGATCCAAATTGATGATAAAACAAATGTTAATTAATTCATGTTTCTTATACTCTTGGTTTGTTTATGCCCACGGCTCCATACCAATCCACTAAGCAGAAATTTTAAATCTAATTTGGATTGATAACTCAATCATTTATATTGCTACCTCTTGGAATGTATCTGCCTATTGATGAATTTCGAATTTGTTATTTGAGTGTATAACACTTTTGTAGATGATATATGTGTAATGTGTTCTTTGGCTTCAATTATGTTGGAGATTAAGCCTTATAATGGATAATCTAATAATACATAATCAAGTTTAACCATATAAGCCAAAAAAGAAAATAAATACAAATTTAAAGGAAATAATGTTGAAATAACTCTGAAAAACACTCATCAGGTCTTATCGTTAAGTAGATGCATCTGTCGTTTTATTCCATTCTACTAAAATGAACATGAGCAAAGCACACTCAAATTATGATTATGATGATATATTAAAAGAAGTCAATTGGGGGATGGCAACTTGGCAAGCCTATAGTGCTACAAAACATGTAGCCCAATGGTCTTCAAAACTTATCCAATATAGTTCACGGGTAATAATAATAATAATAATAATAATAATAATAATAATAATAATAATAATAATAATAATAATAATAATAACCGTACATTGACTGCTAGTACACCATGTTCTTTATTTTTACTTCTTTTTGTTTTGTTTCATAGCCTGCATGGCCTTATGTTCGTATTTATCCTCTTTAACATTTGGGATTATATAGCACCGCCTCACTTCTGTGTATGAGTATCTGCCATCCGCTTAATGCATGCGAACCTTTTCTATTTCCTAGTTTGCCCCTCCCTTCTGAAACTATGTTGTATAACCCTTTAATATCTTAACTGTAATAAAGTAGTTCTCCAAATATATTTAGTCTTTTCAAGTATGGTTCACCATTCTAATTCCATATTATTATAGTATTTCAAAGGAAAACTGAAAAAGGATGAGGTTTGGAACTTGGGAGGTTGGTTAGGCTTGGTTTCATTTAAGAAGCAAATAGGAATATTTTTGGCTGATCAAATCACTCCCCAAGATCTTCACCCGTGATAGACAACAAATAAGTTCTAATTAGATGTTTGTTTAATAAGTTTTTGCTTATGACGCAGACTATAATGTCATAAATTTTAGAGTTAATTATGTTTTTTTTCTAAACAATTTTTTTTAGTGTTATTTATCTTTATTCTTTTTTAGTAGTTTTAATTTTTATTATTAAATAATAATATTAATTGATGATATGAGTGACTTGTCCTGTTATCAATAAATTCATTAGAATAATCATGTTAAATTTTTTTAGACAATATATGATTTTAATTTCATACTAATTAATAAAAAATTAAAAATATAATTATACTGACTTCTTCACTAGACTCACATGCATGATTATCAAACTCTCGAGTTAATTCGCTAACTCTTACAAGTTTACGCGTCCATTTGTCGACTCTTGAATAAACTCTTTTTTTAGTAGACTCTAGGTAAACTCTATAAACTCTAAGTAAATTCGGTAGACTCTCGAGTTTACCACCGAGTCAACGAGTTAGCAAGTTAAAAAAATTAGACAAAAATGTAAGTCATTTTTTATTGTTTTCTGTCTGTTTAACATTCAACATAACTTTTAATATGTTATTCTCAAATACAAAATTCTCACCTTTAATAATATTAAACTCTTGTTCTCTAATAAAATCAAACTCTTGATGAGAATAATCTATCACTACTATAACCTCTACAAGTTATTGTTTAGTGGTGATGTATTATTATTAGACTTGGTTATTTAAATATTTTAAACTTTATGATTTACTGGTTTGCTTTATTAAATTGTTGAAATGTTTAATTAGTATGTTATTTATAGATATTTTGTTATTATTTTTATATGAAGTAGACTCTTATGAGTCGAGTCTATAAAACTCTCACGAGTCTGCGTAAACTTTCGAGTTTGATAACCTTGCTCACATAATTGTCAAGTCATTAATTAATTTTATTACTTGACACTTCACCTCATCCTATGAACTAGAAAACATTGAAATGGGTGATAAGTGATTGTAAAAGAGAACTCAACACTTTAGTGAAGCGCACCTTCCATTACTCCTCTTTACTCTAGTTTTCTTTCTTGCTGTGCAGGGAAATTCTGATGCTTTGAAGGTTTCTGCGTCATCTGATTCAGCCATTAGTTATAGCTTGGGCAATCTCTTGGATAGTCCTCAATGTTTCTTCCATCTAATACTCATCATAATCAAGGATACTATAGAAAAAGTAATTTTAAAAATACTAGAAAAAAAAAAGAGAGAATGTTATATTAAAAAAGGAGGATAACGCCGACTCTTGAGCTCTCACGAAAAAGCTTAGAATAAGAGAAATTTGACTATAAATCCACGATTGGCTATTAATAATGATTCACCACAACTAACTGTACGTACGTTGTAGAGATGCTTATCCAAGAGAATATGACAAATCCTTTGAAGTTAAAAAGAGAACAGAATATAAACAAACAATTAACTTACATAAACACTTTGACCCTTTGGTACCCAATACACAAATAATTAATGCTTTTCATATTTTTTAGAATAATGCTGGACATCAATTATCTGACCTCATAAAGGTCTCAAATCTCAACTAAAATAAATAAAGTTTCTCTTTCCCTGTTCCTATTTCTTTCGGGACATTTCCTTTGTGATCATAAATACTAAATATCCAATTGAACATACTAACCAGTTGCATATGAAATTTAGCTTTATTATAGCTGGTTCCATAGTTCTCCGTGTAAGTATTCTAGCTACTTACAAAAAAATAATCAATTCAACTTAAAACGTCTACATTATTACACTAAAATGGTAGATATCATTTTTATATCCAATAGTTTACCTAAAAGTAGAGTTGTAAATTTGGGTCAGTTTAGCCCATTTGGGTTAGCTCATGAGAAACCACTATATTTTACACCAGGTCAAAAACTGAGTTATTTAATTCTGGGCTAATATTTTTTTTTTAACCTAAGGCAATTTTCCACAAACTGTGGTCAATGGAATGATTTTAAATTACGGTTCACAATCACAATTGCAGTGGTAATATTAAAGTATTTTGACACTCTTCGATCACATTATATTTTTTCATAATTATTCATAATATAAAAATTTTCTGCCATGCCGTAACTTGATCGCAATCACAAACTTAGAACCATGAGGCCATTTCCCTTAAGAGTAACACCTGAACAATTTGAATCCATCCTACACGGAAAAGTGAACGAGAGGATTCAAAAGGAATACACTTCTGCTACTAGTCTCCTTTTTTTGGTGACCTTCAGCTACTAGTCTCCTAAGGCTACATTTCCACCATTGCTCTGTCAGGATAAATTAAATAACAATATTCAGCTCTCATATAAAAAAATGTCATTAGTTTTTATTCTCTGTTGTAGTACTACTCATCATATTGGCAATAGTAATACAGGGATGGAATCATGGAAGTGAGAGGACAACACAAGCAAGCAAGACGCTGAGAGTTTGAATCAGTGATTGGCCATATCCTGGCAAAGATGGAGAAGCATTGCCCCCAAGACAGTAGTATCTTGTGCTGCATTCTAACGTGTTCGAGGGATACCACTTGGATGATCCATATTGGTTGAGTTTCTCCAATCCTTAATCTAAATCAAGAATTTATTACATACTGTTACATACATTGGCTCCAATTTCCTATACATCGAAATTGTTACTAACCTACTGAATGTAACATGATCATAAGGGCTCATATTATTTAGGAAGTGTTGCAGGGAAAGACATAAGGTTGACTTATTAATAAAAAGTAAAAAAGAAAGAAATAAGTCGAGAGTTTAAATCTCTCCACTAATAAAAACTAACAATTAATATCTATTTATAAAAAAAAAAAAAGTGCTTCATGTGGATCCATTCCATATTAAGGGGCCGGGAAACCAGACCCATGCATAGATCCCAAGCACCTTCAACTTCTTGCAAAGAAAGCGTAGATAGGCTGCAGAATTTGTGGATCTTGATGCTAAAACCCCACGGGTCTTTGATCCTGTGTACTACACGAAACTCAAGAAGAAAAAAAGGGGGTTGTTATCCACAGATCAGTTCATGGCAAAGCTTGGCAACATTGAAGTTCTCATGGACCAGAATGAAGGGGAAATTAGGACCAAATACAATTTTGTCAATGTTTATTGATATTTCTTTGTTTCTCTGCTTCCAACAATTTATAATTTGTGCTTGGTTCTCTGTCCTATTTCCTTTTATCATGATTACTAAATTAATGCTTGAAGTTGTTCCACTTTTTACTCTTTTACTGGAGTAAGAATAAATGTTTGGTATCGTAATTAGAACTTAGAAATTTGAGTGATAGTTTATTTAAATTAAAAGGTGAAATTCAAGTTACGGTAGGGAAAATAAAAATTATTATAAAGTCAGAAAGAAATTAGTGGCTCAGCAGAATCGTGAGTCGATCGTACCGTCCTATATTTTGTGGGACACCTCACGATTTTTTAGCGTCTTATTTTTGTTATTTATTAATTAATGATTTTGGATTAATTAAGAAAAGTTCTTATTTCATGTAATTTAATGCCTACCGCGTTAATTACGCGGGTCATTATTGTCTCTCACTTTAATGACATGTTAAATAGGTAATAAAAAATATTTTTTTTTGGGTAAATAGACAATTTTATTCTTGAAAGTATAATTCACTCAGAAATGCATTCTTAAAATATGAAAATATAAAATTTAATTTATGAAAATATAAAAAATGCGACAAATATATACGACCGTTAACTTTGTTCGTCACCCTCAATAAAATAACCTACCTGACATAGAGGGATGAATTTGTCAAAATGATTACCAACGTGAGTATCTCTACTTATCAAGATAGGAACATATTTATCGCGAGCTCTTTCCGCAAACCCTTGCTTCCATGGTTGTTTCCTCTTGTTCTCCCTTCTCAAAGATTACCACCAACCCAACCATTGGCCACCATTGGCATGGCCAATCACGCTGCCACCATCATCTTCCTCCAACTCTCAAACCTGACTTCTCTCCAAGTCTTTCTCTCACACTTGGCCCTCAAACCCACATGTGTGTGTTATAGGTGAATAAAAGAGAAGGAAAGGATGAAAGCAAAGAAGAGGTGACATATTTATCATATAATATTTTATTGATTTTTCGTCTTTCCATTCTCGGGGAATAGAAATAGGATAAATAGTTATTTTTGTCATGTGTAATTCACACAAATACATCCTTAAAAAATGAAAATACAAAATTTAGTCCTAAAAGTATAAAAAGTACAATAAATATATCTTATTGTTAACTTTCGTCCGTCATACTTAATAAAATAGTCAAGATTTGAAGAAGTGAAATATGAGATATATTTATCTTTTATTTGTAGTTGATCGTGACTAATTATTATAATTTGGAAAATTTTGTAATGATTGGTATACTATTACGATGTTTATTTTGGTAAACTGGTACAATGTTTATTTTGGATAATTTCTATTGTGACAGACAAATTATGGTTGATAATCAATATTATCGTTATTATTATGTTTATTTTAAATTATGTTTGTCAATATATTTTTTAAGTGATTATTGTAATGTTATGTTTGTAATGATAAAAAGGCAAAATTTTATCCTAAAATTGTATTTTACCCTTAAATGAAAAAAAATTTCGGGTCTAACAAATTAGTCTAATACAAAAATAGTGATATTTAGGCCCAATAAAAAATTACTGATATTTTCGTCCAATAATGATAACTTATTGACATTTTGGTCCAATGGAACGTATTGATATTTAAGTTAAAAAAAAGTTACCGACATTTTTCTCTAATAAATAATTACTGACATCTATATCCAAAAATGATATCTTATTAACATTTTCTATTTCAGTGACAAATTCGTTTCTCTTCGTTTCTCTGTGTCACGTATGTTATTTTATTAACAGTGACGGACGAAAGTTAACGGTCGAATATATTTTTTGTTCCACTTTTTATATTTTCAGTGACTAAATTGGCACTTGCTTTATCGTGCCACCTGTGTGTGTAGTTTGTTTACTTTAGATTTGGATGCCATCATAACAATGTCATTGTTGCAATCACATTGGCACTCATCACAAAGAAGTTGAATATGACCATCCAGAAATTTTCATCAATCCCCGCTTTCCCTTTTCATAGATATTCAGTAGACTTTCTCTTTCTCTCTTTTGTATGTACCTAAACCTTCTTTATCATTATATAACATTAACTCCCACCATCTTCGCCAGAACAATTATCTACCTTCTCTTTGTCACCTTGTCTCCTTGAGCTCCAAAGAAAATTTCACCATATTTTCATATTCACATACCCAACCTTATCCCTTTTTCTTTGTTGATGATCACAATGCTAGCTATGCTTCTTGTTGGATGATTTTCATAAGGCACTTATTTTTTTGCATGGCTGGTGATACAGCATCTTCCTTCTCCACTTGCATGGCCCTCTTCTTCTCTTTGCTCCTACTTTCTCACTTCACTATGGCCATACTAGAACACAATATCTTTTCTCCTTCAACATCTAACAAAGAGGGTGTCAAGAAGAGGAACACCAAAGTAGTTGCTTCAGTAAGAGAAGAAAGTGAACAAAATTCCAAGAAGGATATGGCACTAGGAGAAACTAGCAAAGGCAGCATTCATGTTCCAAAGAGAGAGCACTCTCAACACTCTCAATCTCCAAATAGGATCTTCAATGCAAGTGCACATGAAGTCCCCAGTGGTCCAAACCCCATTTCAAACAGGTAAGTTCATTAGTAGAAGAAAGAAGATCAAAAAAAGAAAAAGAGAAAAAAAAAAGTATTATTACCAACCTAGAGGTGTATGGCTTTTAATTTTTTTTCTTTTACCTTTTCTTTTTCCCCCTTTTTTGGGTTTTGTTTTTGTCCATTTGCAAAGGATTAATTTGGATTTCTAAGGCTTCAAAGTAGTTTGATATCAGTGAAGTCTTGCTCACATTGTTGTTCTGAAACTGAAAGCATGATCATGTACCAATGATTTAAACATGAGAGGATGTGTATATGAGATTATATTATATACTTGTTGGCTTCATTATGTTATGTTATTGGACAAAAAGCAACGAGGGAAGGGACATGAATCACATGATGGTTCAAATTTGTAATGGTTTTGGGTGCTTTTGTTTATGACGAGGAGGTTGCTCATTGCACGCTATAGTGAAAGGAGAAATGAAGGAAAAGAGCAAGAAACCTCCCTCAACCACCATTGTTTTGCGTGAAAAAGTTTACATGGATTTGGCATCCAAAGTAGCGTATAAAGGGTCAATATCTTTCTTCCTCAATATCCCGAAATATCCTCACCACTTTCTCTGGAACTGCCTTGGTACCCTTTGTCCCATTCCTTTAAAAATTGAAGCAAAACATGGCAAGCTGTCTCAACTCTTACATCTCCATCCAGTGTCTCTTTCTTGTTCGATAGTGGTAGCATAGTACATACACATACCTATCTTGTTCATCAATCATTAGAATCTGACAAACTTAATTGGAAAAAATTACTGGTTAATTTTAGTTGTTTTTCCTTGTCTAAATGGTGTGTATTGTGTTTTTGGTAGCTATATCGGTACACTTGAATCATGATTTCAAAAGTTGGGATAAAGCTACCAAGATTCCAAAGTGATAAGCATCATAAGCTGTCCTTTTACATTCTGTGGGATGAAATACGTCCACATTTCAAACAATTTGTCAGAAGTTTACTGAATTCGATGCTAAATGTAATAGAAGCAATGCATGGAGGGACATTTTCGACCGCATTCCATCTCATAAAAACATTAAACTCAAAATTTAGATGTTGTTTAGTTCGAGTAAAGGTTTTCTATTTTCATTTTGTTTAATATTATTCAAAAGTGTGTATAAGAAATGGTAAAAGTAAAACCAACTTTTTGTTGTTTTCTGTTCTTATTTTTTGTTTTCACTTTTTATTATATAAACTTCAGAAAATAGGAAACAAATATAAGTTTCAAATTTAAGTACATAGCTAGCTAGTAAGAGGAGGTATGTTAGATATCTTTAGGCAATGAGACATGATTTGGCCTTCACTTTTGATTGCAGGGGGTCTTGTCACTTTAATAAGTTATTAGGAATCAATTTAACTGCTTTGTAACACTAGGACTCAGGATAGTGTTTGTCATACAAAAAAAGAGATAAAAAGAACTGGTTGCTTGCTTTGCCAAAAGCAATCAAAGTGCTTTGACAGCTTTCCTTTTACCGACTGTTTTCTTTCTTTGGTTATTTCTATTTTCTTCAGCATTATTTCCCCTCTTTGTTTGAACTTTGAAGTGGTTTTTCAGTGCTGAACAGTAGCTCATAACTGTTCAACATTTGGGGACAATTTCTATACTAATGAAATCAAAGCTGTATAGTCAATAACATAGCACGTTTATTACTTAGTCAAGCATTTATCAAGTAATTTTTAGTTTAACAATAATATTAATTGTAAAATTTCTCCTATATGAAATCTAAGCTCCAAACTTCGAACAAAAAGAAGGGCGCAATTTGCCAGCTCACGGCTTTGTAAATCATGCTTTGCTAACGAACTCCACGTCAAACAATAATACCGAATCAGGAGGAATGATACATGAACCTGCATCAAACTAGCTAGGCATAAGTTTTTGCTTGGCTAAGAAAAATGGTAAGAGAAAAATTCATGCAGAAAAAGAATACGTGAAAGTGTTCCGTGTGTATAAGGCAATGCATAATTCTTAAGATTACCACTATTCTAATCAACCGCTAAACCTAGTACCAATTTAGATTCATTAATAAAACAGAACATTGGTAGCCTACAACAGCTTGACATGCTTTCCTTGGTTCAAGTTTCTCTACGGAATTTGCTGTACATATGTTTTCACTAGTTTTATAAACATCTTTCTACAGAGATATATTCACCCCCCCCAAAAAAAACTTTCTACAGAGTCACAGTGATATGTCTTGGCATGGTTTTTCCTTAAGAACTTAATTTAATTTAATGGTTCTCTATTAATGAGAAATAGCTCCTGGAAATTGTATATTTAACAAGTCCATGTAAGTTTAACAGAGATATGTTAGCAGCGACTAGCTTGTAATATAAAGCAATGTCACTATTAGAAGAAAAAATTCCCAACAAAATATCATTTTCTTAACACCAAGTGTGCATTTTTCTTATTTATTCTCCTGGACTACTAAGTGAACAGGAAAAAAAACAGAAATAGAGCTGCCATTGAGTCCATTCTTTTATTCTGCATTGTTATGCCACTTGCCTGAGTGCCACAATCATCACCCTAAGCTCTTGTTTATTTAAAATTAAGCAGACCCTAAAGTAACCAGTACTTTCCTTTAGAGTAACACTATAAATTAATACCAATTAAAGATAAATAATAACATAATCTTTAATCGTCCAAGTTTCACAAAGTGCAAACCAACCAACAGCAAACAAATTTTCATCTTTATTTTCCACATAAATATAATGTCAAAGAAAAAGTATTGTTTAGCAGCACAGAGCTAAAGGAAAAGAGTACTTGCCTCCTCTACCACCAGCCTCTCTTGAGCCATATCCAAGTTCTGGAGGAATCTTCCGTGTACGTTTCCCTCCTATGTTAGGAAAAAGTAAACAATTTTACCTTGGCATGTCATAAAACATTGAATTTACACAGATAATAAGAAAGGTACCTGCAAGCATGGGAGGAACTCCATCACCTCCTATAATGCCTTCATCCCAACCTTTAATGACCTATTTGATTAATGGACAACTTTTAATTCCAGAACATGACTGTACATAAAGGGTACTTTATAATATGACTACTTATGACTGGTGGCGCTCATTAAATAAACATGGAAATTTACTCTATGGTTTTCATTAACAATCCAAGAAGGAAAATTTATTGACTTTGCTAATAACTATCTTAAAAATCATACTATATAATACATAATCTCTTATTGGTTCAGTGTTAAAACTTTTACATTGACACCATTAAACTCAATAAGATTTGTTGCCAATGTTGTATATTGCTGCTTTTAGTTACAAACAACATAACACATTAACTATCATACATACCTCTCCAACACCGACGCGAAAGCATAGTGGCTTGCCACGATTGTAGCTGCTATCGAAAACTTTCCCATTCTCCAATCTCCCCACATAATGCGCCTGGAAGCAAGTATATTGGTCAAACATAACATAGGACTTTACCCAAAGTGGATATTGTGTGAGTAAATGACAAAAATGTCCAAGCTCAACATAAGTTGAGTGTGAACTCCTTCACTACCACACGACATTTTGTCTCACCATGCCATCATGAATATTAATTAAGTTGGATGTATCATACACACATGACACAAACAAGGTTTTCTTTAGACCAAAATGGATCAAAAAAAATTTGAAAAACCAAACTATACAGGAACCAAAAGTATTTTAGCTGACATATTAACAAGAAATAATCTCAGTAAAAGAATAATTTTATTCTCCTTATTTTTTTTAAAAAAAATTCTTTTAATTTTATTTTCGAAAATTATTTCCTAAATTAGTAGATTTTATTTTTTGACGAAAACAATATAATAAATGTAATATAGCTTGAAAAACATGAAGGGCTGTCCCCGATAGCCCATTCCAGTTTAATAACCCATCCCAATTTTACAATCTAAGATAGGCCCATTTATAATTCTTTTGGGTTAAAAGACTATTCTGTCCTCATGCAATTTCCCTTCTCATATAACCTACCAAAGCTGCACAGCAAAACACCGCCTCTTTCGTAAAGCAGAGTCCGCATACGCCGTTTGCATTCGCTTGAACTCTGTTCTGTTGCCTCCACAAACCAAACCAGGTATTCGAACCCACTTATTCTTACGTTCTTGCTCTTTATATTATGCTTCATTTTCAGTTTTTCTTGAAAAATAAAAAAATTGTTGGGTTTGTTTAAGTATTATGATTTTAGGGTTTTTCCTCTGTTAGTTCCAGTTCACTTCCAGATTAATATATTCTGGCTACCTATATATTTAGTTTGATCAATTATATGTGACCTTTCTCGAAGTTAAAAACATAAAATGCAGAATTTTGTTCATCCAAAAGAACTTTGATAAATTCATAATGCTGGATTCATTCTTGCTGTTTCTTTTTTATCTGCTTGATATGGATGCTGGTTTCTCGTGGAGTTCATTTGTCGCCAGATGTTATTGAAAAAATAAGAAATTAAAATAAATTCTAAACATATCTGAAACAATGGAGTTTATTTAAATTAATTTTACTATTTGATCCCAACATTAGAATTAAGTAAATAAAAAATTGAGTTGAATTACTAATTACTAATGAGTTTGATTCCAAACATTAATCAAAAAAATGAATTCCATTCCAAACAGGCCCAAGTAGTACAGTGAAAACGAAATTGAAGTATAGCTAGGTGAAAGGAAGTAGTCAAGTACAAGAGAATGGCGAAGTCATTGAGATCAAAGAGGGAGAAGAGGCTGAGGGCTATTCGGAGGGAGATTGTTGAACCTTTCTATGACAAGAAAGAAGCTGCTAAGCTCGCTGCCCAAGAGGCCGCCCTTGCCGCACCTAAGCTGGAGGTTCCTTCGAAACCAAATACTGCCATGGAAGCGTCCACTTCCACTAACAACACCAACATGGGTACCTCATCGCTTCTTTTACTTCATAGTTTATGACTTTACTCCTTCTCTCTGCTTTGTTTATGCGAAATGTGTGGATTAATATGAATTTCCTGAGTAATTTTGATCATATGTTGATTTTTGTGAAAGAATGGTATTTGTATATGTGTCAAAATGCATTAAACAGAGTGAAATTGATCTTGTACTATTTGTTACTATGCTCCCCATCAATAAGCTAAGAATTTAATCGGTGGGTTCTTTTCTTCTAAATGCCAAAGAGCTAAGCTAATCGGTAAATGGCCATTTGTGCCGATTGGAACTGTGTTTAAGATATGTTGTTGCTTGCTTTATCCTGCTTATCATTTGTGATCTTTCATAGCATCTACTATATGTTTGTGAAAGCTATGTTGCAAAATAAAATATTTTGTTAAAGATAAATCCACAATTCTTACCTTTTTTTGTTTATCATTTTCTTTTGGTATCTGATTGCCTCGCAAGAACAATCTAATATCCCCTATTTGTTTTTAAATTTGCCAGATGTGGAGATGGCTGATGGCAGTCAAAGCATGGCTTCCTTAAAGCCTGTTGGTGGAATAGGGAAGAAATCCAAAAATAAATTGAAATTGGCTAAAAAGAAACGCCGTGGTAATGGAAAGATCAGGAGAAACCGTAAGATTTGACTCCAAGTAAAGAATGGTAAGGATACCTCATTTATGTCCAACATGAATTCTTACATTATATCTTTCCATTGCACAATTAGTTTTTTATTTAAAAATATAGCCATCAGATTTGTATTTTGAGGAACTCTAGTTATTCAATTATCAAGTTTTTAATATTTAACATTATATTTAACTAGATTAGATTGATCTGTTTAAAAGTTTGTAAGTAGGTCCCTGAATTTATTTTCATCTGAAGCATGTTGAATATTTTTTATTCCCGATTGTCTTAAATAGCGACCTATTTGAAAATTTTCAAATAGTTTTTTTTATTATTTTATAGTTCCTTTAACTATTTGTGATTTTTAAATTTATCTTTGCAGTTTACCTAAGGACCCAATTATAAACTTTTAAAGTATACGGAAATTTTTTAATTTTTTAAAAATAGTTCAAGGATAAGATCAAATTACACCAAGTATTAAATTTTGTTAATTGATACCTTTAATACCTTTTGACAAGAGTTAAATTTTATTGATTCAACAAAAATCTATAAAATTTTATTCAATTTAAAGATTAAAAATACTTTATTTCCTTACTTTAACATGTAATATAATATTGATATAAGTAAATTTCTATTATTATATTACATATAAATTTGTCCAAATTATCTAAAATTTTGTATACATGATCGGCAGGACAATATAACATGATTCAGTTATTGAATTAATAAAATTTATCTTCTGGCTTCTGTGAAAAGCTATCAAAGATGTCGTTTTACCAAGTTTGATAGCTGGTATCAGTCGATTCTGTCCTCTATGTGTGTAATTGTGTATATTGGTTTTGTTAACCACTTTCCTTAGGATAATGATTAAGGAATTAATGTATAGAATTTTTAAAAAAAAAAAATTGCGGTATACATTAATAACATCAGATGTCATACTTTATTCTGGTATGATGTTTTTAAAAAAATCAGATTCATAAATATAATAAAAGAATGCTAAATGCATAATATCCAACTATTTAATGTATGCATTCATATGTCTTTCATTAAAACCCATTATCCTTCCCCTAATACGTAATAATAAATATGCATTTAAAACACACTTTCTAATAAATGTTCAACTAATCAATAGAATTAAATGATATTTTAGAGAAAAAAATTGTTTCAAAATATATATCACTTTACAAAATTAATGTTACATTAGATACTTTTTTCTAAGATTATTCTCAATGAATACTTCGCGGAAGTAGTGTATAAGAGGAGTAAATGAGTTATTAAATAAAGAGATAAATAATATATTAAAAATTTACCTAATATTTCCTTTAAAATTCAACAAATTAATTACATTCCTAAAAACTTCCTGTCAAAAGCATAAATTGTAGCGACACATCATCTCAAAATCATATCAGCAAAAAGTGATTTTAATTAAGAAAACAAAATAATAAAAAGATTATGTTGAACACAGTGGTGTCTAGGAGCTTAGGTGCCTAGAACAAATGGTTTATACCTATATATAACAATCGGACATTTTATACCTATATAATTATTATATTATGTTATAATGTAATGATAATTATAATACATAACAATGTTTTATAACGTGAACACACTAGCACTTATTCTCTTTATCAATTACTCATAATACGATAGGTTATTATAATTTATTATCTAATTATGCTCACGTACTGCATACGTTTAATATACTAGCTAATTTTTAACAGGATAAATATATTCTGAATGATATGATAATTCAAAACCTAATATGATAGTAAGCCCTGATAATATTTCAACCAAGTAAAACGTCATAATTAAATAAATTAATTACTATTTGTAAAAAAAATTAAAATTAGTTTTGTTCGGTTTTCTTTTCCAAATGTTTTTTATATAAATTTATTTAATAAAGTTATTTTAATAAAGAATATATTTTAATAACTCTGGCCTTTCACAATCCTCATCTAATTGTTCCTTGGCAGAATATATAGATGGAATATTTGTATTGAAATTACGCAATGTATGAATTTTATTGTATCTCACATATACAGGGAGGAAAACGTATGCGCAGATAAGTTGGCTAACTTAGGATTCATGCACCTGGGTTTTACTTGGTGGAATTCTTTGCCCACTAGCCTTAGCTTCATGAGCCTTTCTTTAGAGATAGAGTAGACCTTCTTAATTATTGCTTCTGTTAATGTTTCTTTGTCCCCCACCTTGTTTTCTTTTTTTCTCTCTTTTTCTTCAATAAACTTTTGTGATTAGCAGTATAAGATTCATGAACACATTTAAAGGCAAGCATACCCTATCAAGATAATAACAATGGATAGAAATCAGATATCAAACCCAAAAAGAACTAGTTATGTTACCAAGCAGTAGAGAAATTCAATAGTAATCAAATGCTGAAATATAGGTTTTTAATTCTTTTGCAATTAGAGACTGAAAATCAGTATCTAAAATGAATTAATTGCAACTGAAAATTCAATTTGTAAAATGAGTTAATAGCAATTGTAAAATCAGTCTCTATTTATATTTCAATTAGAAACTAAAATGTTCGGTCTCTGATTAAATAAATACAACTTTTAAAACAATTAGCCACTGAAAAATCGGTCTCTAATTAAAACTCAATTTTGTGCCATAATGACCAATTTAGATACTTTAATATTTAGTCTCTACATCAGTTTCCAAATTAATATCTATGACAAGTCAATATTTTTGGTCTCTAAATCAGTCAATATAATAACAAGTTAGAGACATAATTCGAAAAGATAGAATATTAATATTATTTGTAGAGTTTATCAATGTCACAATTTACTTCGAATATTATTGAATTTTCTAGTAAATGACAAACTTATCATTTTTTTCATCTATAGAAAATTATTGCACCAAAAATTAGATAGATTAACTCATATTACTTGATCCATAAAAAAAACCTCATTACTTGTTTTCATTTTTCAACCAGGAAACATAAAAGGGATGGAGAAATATAAGAAACACCCAAAAATTAAGAAACAGAAAACACTAAAAATCAAATTGTTATTAGAAAAAGGAGAATAAGGCATTCCTATAAGTTGGTTTAACTTACCAACCTGCATGGAGAGGAATTTCTTGCTGTTGTGAGGGACCACAAGTGCCGTTAATTATACATTTTAGAATTCAAGCTAACGCGCTTTCTTCTGCAATCACCTTTTGTGTGAGCTGTGGTATTCTTTCTTTTTCCTTTTCTTGCACCTCGTCATTGCTTCTGCGTAATTGGCAACTTAATTTTTATTTTTTCTCTCTCCTCTAAGATATGTTATCAATGAAGAAAACAAAAACAACATTTTCATTTTAATATTTTTAAATCATGTTTATACTTGCTTAGAAAAAATAGAAAGAAATATTTTAGAATGTATATTTTTTTACTACCTAAAAGTGTAAAAACAATTAATATAGATTATATATATATATATATATATATATATATATATATATATATATATATCGTTACTACATATAAAATGTATAATTTATTTTATATTAAAAAAAAATCTTTCACTTTTCACATGACACACACTTATTTATATATATATATATATTGTACATACGGACGAATCCAGGAATCTATTAGTTGGATTTTTTCTTTCTTTCTTTATGATTTTTTAAATATTTAACTTCTAATAAATAATATTTTGAAAATATATATTAATTTTACACAATTTTACATTAATTATCACCTAAACTATTGTTATAATAACAACAAACACAAGTAACTTTTTACGGTATCTAACATTAACAGTCACTGTTTGGTACCATATAAAATTAATTTTACACGATTAAACTAACTAACTTAAAAAATACATATGTATTAATGTATATACATAAGAAGCACTATAAGAGGGGTTAGGACTCTTGCCTGCCCTCTAATTCCGTAAGTGATCATATATTATCACTTTTTCAATTTTTTGGGGTGGGGGAGAGAGAATCCATTTCTAATTACTGATATAATGTTAAGGCTTTTTTTTTTAATTATTCAACTCCAATTACTGTTAATTTCTAGAATAAGTTAAGAGGTAATGACAACTCGATTTATATTCGTTCTGTGTTTAATTATGGTTAAGTTCAAGTAACAATTGGTTCAACATTCATAATTTAAGGTTGAATATTTTCTCCAAAATTTGCAATATTGTTGTTGTCTGGCTTACTTGCAGGGTTATTTTGACCTGAGGCTTTTTCAAAACTTTTTTATGATTTATTTTGTCATGATAATCATTATATCACTTCTTAATAGCATCTACTATCAAATTGGTTTTAAAATTTTAGAGTCCCATCGGGTGTTTCAATTTATTGACAGTAAAATTTGTTTCCAAAATTATTTTTTATTTGATGATGTACGTTGTTCAAAATCTTATGAAATGGTTTCACTGGTTGATTCTAAATGGTAGCATGAAGACATAGAATTAAATACTCTTTGAACTTCGTAGCCGGCAGAATTTAATTTTCAGTTAATGACATATATATGAGTCAAAATCTTAATTCTTCAATTTAATAACTGAGATATTAATTTGCTTATAAGTATGAATAACCCACTTTAATTTGGTTATAAACAATATGAATGCCTTGTAACAAAAAAAATAAAATATGAATGTCATAATAAAATAACTTGGCAAGATTGAATATTTACAAGAATTTGAAGCAAAACATTGATATTATTCGATTAACTTGAAGAAAATCAAATTGCGCAAAATTAACGAATAAATCAATGAAGGGACTTGATAAAGAAATGTAAAATTAATTAAAGTGAATACGATGAACTAATTCAAAAGAAAGAAATTGAAAAGGAGGTAAGCAGTAATCAAAATAGATAATGAAAATAAAGCATGTAAAATCAAATCAAAATAAAAGTAAATAAGGGAAGAGAAAAAGATTATATGTACTAATAATGTAAAATTACATTATGATATTTGTTGTTTTATGATGATTATAAAGAAGGCTTAAGTGCATCAATGAGGTTACTCTTGTACCGTGAAAGAAGATTTTACACTGTTGATCTCTCTGTTTTTTAAATTAATGGTCAAGATTTTCTTTTCTTATTTGCTTTCTCACTTTTTCTTGTTTTACCATTTGTTTTCTCTCTCCTCACTCCTGGCTCTATAATCACCCTTCATCTTCCTCTTTCTTATCCATCGTTGTGACAACCATGTGGCAGCATTTCGTTTTTTTTTATTTATTTGTGGCTAGACAAACAAAATTAGATAACCAAAACATGGATAAAAACATATAAAATTCAACCAACAACAATTACAATTGGAACAAAAAATACGCACAATCATATTTGCAACAAAAAATATGCATAGAATTTGGAACTAAAAATGAATAAAATAGGAAATTTCATTACTATTTTATTAAAATTAGTAAAATTTATTGTAATTTTTAATTTCTACGTAGAAACTTTAAAAGATAGTTAAAAAGGAACGCAGAGAATAGTTAGTTGCAGCTCCTGTGTATGTGTTTACATACAGACACATTAGTTTCAGTAATAAGGCGAGTTCTTTTATCTGAATATGTTATAACACACATCACTCATTTTTTTCTCTTCTCTTCTCTCCTTTCCTATTATAAATAATAACATTACTCAATTTTCAATATCCATATTTCCTTTCCATGCCCCAAACGTATTAAATAATATATAATATTTTTAGCCATCTGTTACACGTTACAGTTGAAGTAGGAGACAGGACAACGTATGAGTTTAGGACATTGTTTAGGAAAGAAATGTATTTGTCCATCTCTCATAGAAGAATTCTAAAGAGGCAGTTACAAAACTGGATGCCCGGGAGGCATAGGGCACTGCTGTACAAAAAAGATTGGCAGCATTGAATATGGAAAATTATGGAGAATATATAATAATATCAATTTATAGGTGAATGTAATCTAAACTCTATTTTATTAGAATATTTTAAATTCAATTCACCGGCACGAATAATTATATATTGTGAATTTGATTCAAATTTATAATTTGAAGATTACAAATGAAAGTTTTCTTTTATTTACAAATTTATATGTTTAATTAGTATCATGCATATGTTAGGTAAGAAATGGGTTTGTTTTTTCATCAGAAATCCTGATAGATGAAGTGAGGTTAACCTTGGGTACTGTGGTGATGATATGTAAGAAATTATAAAATATGGGAGATTTTTTTTATTATAAAATGCGTAATGTATTGTAAAGCAACTCTTCATAATCTGTAAGTACCAATATACCCCCACACCAAAAAAAAAAAGGATTTGTACTTACTTGAATTAAGAAGTTATTTAATGTATGAGAAAGGGGAAATTAAGAGATTATTAGTAAAGGTAAGTAATTATGGAGAATTGTGGCACAGAGGAGTTTAAAAATGTTTACAAATATTATTCTGTAATTTTGTTTTGATAATAATATTTTCATCCGTAAATATAGTTATTTAATCGAATCACGTAAAACTTGTGTAATGGGTTTATGATGCATTTGCTAATTACTTGCATTTACCAAAGCAGATGGCAAAGGGGATGCAGATGGAACATTTTGTAGACATTTATAGCTTATCTTATTAAATAGTAAATACTTTGTTTTATGAGCATTAATGTTAGAACAGTAATTCGATAGAATTTCAGAAATTATTAGAATGCATTTTTTCTTTTAATGAAGTGTTTTTCTTTTTCATGCCTGCAATCAAGATTAACTTACAAATTTATGCCGGATTAAACAGCTTTATCTTCGCAATAAATTAATAAATTGTTTTGCCTGTAATTTAAGAACATGGTTGTGAAAAACTTACATGAGTGATTTATTATTCTTCCATAAATATATTTCAACTTATTTCAACACGATAATTTTTTTGTTTTTTCTGAATGAGACTATTAAATCAAACCTTACTACCTAAAATCTCATTTTAACCAAGTTTAATCAAATGTGTCTCAACTATAAATGGTAATTCCTCTAAAAAACTATAAATGGTAATTAAAAATTTATCGTGAAACTGAGCATGTGGGCCCCTGGAAGCAAGAATCTGACTGAATTGCTTGTAACTGAACGACCCCTTTTTCTTCCAATTCCGATGCCTAAAAATAGATTAAACTATACATTGAGATATTTGCCATTTTTAAGTACCCCCATCGTTCCTACCACCTTCTACTTTGTCTCATCCTTTCTCACAACAAACTCTATCTTAGAAAAAGAAAGGAAAGAATTCCAAATCCCTCTGTCCCACATTGTCTATATGAAACTACTGTTTCCTACTCTTCATATTGTTTAATTTTATTTCCTTCTAGTATAGGTAATTTACAAGTAATTACTTTCTTGATTCAATGGCCTCAAATTTTTAATTTGGTGCTAGCTAGAACCACCTACAGCAAAACAAGATTCAAATGATCAAATCTCAAACATATTTTTCAGTGAATGTTCAAATTCTGTTATGTCTTTTTCCTTTGTTTTTCTTTTCCTTTTCTCTTTCTTGGGTGATATTTTTTGTATTCACTCACATAGTATGTTCTTTTTGTTTAATTTTAAATATCTGATTCTGTTGATTTGTGTCAACTACTACTGCAGATAGACTAACGAGTACAGGAGGAGACAGGCCAAAAATGCATGAGCAAACCGGTTGCTTTGATCCCAACACAATGGGAGAAAGTATACCCTTTCTAAAGGATAACTTTCCTCAAACTCTACCTCCATCACCTATAGTTGTAGGAAACACCACAAACAGCAACAATAATAGTCTTGAACAGAATCTCAGGCTTTCTGTGGAGGAGCTCTCCTATAACCATCACTACCCACAACACCAAGAAGATCATGTCTCCACCTATGTAAGTGGAGTAACTGCCACATCTATTGAAATCCCACATCCACAACATCTAGGTTTGAACATGGGAAACTCCTACATCAACAACAACAACAACATGGATAACCATTTGGTGCAAGAGGTCATTGATGCCTATCCCTATCAGCTGTCCACTTGGGACCCTGCTACTGTTCAGGAATTACAAGACATAGCCTATGCTAATCACACAGAACAACAACAACAACAACAACAAAATGAACAACAATTTCAGCAAATTGAGACTCAAAACTGCAGCCAAAGTTACAACAACCCTTCTTCCATACTAGACCCTCCTTACCCTTCACCAGATCTCCTAAACCTTCTCCACATGCCAAGATGCTCAGCCTCATCTTTGCTCACCAATCCCTCCATTTGCCTCACAAACCCAACTCAGAACACACCAAACTTTCAGAATCCAATGGCCTTTCTTGGAGACCTTACAATAGGATCAGAAAACACAAGTGCATCCTCAGTTTTGTATGATCCTCTATTCCATCTGAACCTGCCTCCACAGCCTCCAGCACTCAGAGAGCTGTTTCAGTCTCTCCCCCGCGGCTATAGCTTGCCAACCAACTCAAGGAATGGCTCACTCTTTGCTGGAGGGGATGAGATGGAGGGTGATGGGAGCCAGCTTGACATGGGAGTGCTGGAATTCAACAGGGTCACACCTTCTGTAGGCAAAGGAAGGGGAGGCAAAGCTACCAAACACTTTGCAACTGAGAAACAAAGAAGAGAACAACTCAATGGAAAATACAAAATCTTGAGGAATCTCATCCCAAGCCCCACAAAGGTATACACCATCTATTCTATGATTTTTCTAACTAACAAATAACATGCTACATCTTTTTTTTCTGGTTCATTATGTTTTTAATCCCTAATAGAACACTTTCCCTTTTTAGTTTCTAACAAATTGTCTTCTTTTGATCTCTTATTCATGAAAACATTGTTATCAAACTCTCGAGTTTACAAGTTCATTTACCCTCTTTGAGTTGACCCGTGAGTAAACTCTTTTTTTAGTAGATTCTTGATAGATTTTATAAATTTTAAGTAAATTCGGTAGACTCTCGAGTTTATCACCGAGTCAACAAGTCAGCAAGTTAAAAAAATTAAACCAAAATATAAGTCATTTTGGGTTATTTTCTATTTGTTTAGTGTTCAACATACTTTCATTTAGTGTGTTATTCTCAAATAAAAAAATTCTCAGCTTTAATAACATCAAACTCTTGTTCTCTACTAATATCAAACCCTCGATGAGAATTATCTATCACTACTATAACATCTACAAGTTACTATCTAGTAGTGATGCGTTACTAGACTGTTTATTTAAGTATTGTGAAATTTATGATTTACTATTTTGTTTTATTATATTGTTGAAATATTTAATTGGTATGTTATTTATAGATAGTTTGTTATTAATTTTATACGAAGTGGACTCTTACGAGTCAAGTCCACGAGTCAAGTTTATGAAACTCTCACAAGTCTACGTAAACTCTCGAATTTGATAACTTTCATGAAAATATGTCAGATAGAGTCCTTGTCCTTCACAAAAATTTATTTTTTGGGGTTTCTTGTTTATGAAAATATGATAACTTCTATAAATGGAAGACCAAAAGATTTATTTTTGAAGAATTAAAAGTGAACAATGTTCTATCTACATGGACTAAAAATATATTTTAACTTTTTTTTTTCTATGGATCAACTGATGAAGCTTATTGGTTGGGTTTGGTTTAACACAGATTGATAGAGCATCTGTGGTGGGGGATGCCATTGACTATATAAGAGAGCTGATTAGAACTGTCAATGAGCTCAAACTACTGGTGGAGAAGAAAAGATACGCTAAGGAGAGGTACAAGAGGCCAAAAACAGAAGATGCTGCTGAGAGCTGCAACATAAAGCCTTTTGGTGATCCAGATGGGGGCATAAGGACCTCATGGCTCCAGAGGAAATCCAAAGACAGCGAGGTTGATGTCCGGATCATCGACGATGATGTCACAATCAAACTCTTCCAGAGGAAGAAGATTAACTGCCTGCTGTTTGTCTCCAAGGTTCTGGATGAACTTCAGTTGGAGCTTCACCATGTTGCAGGTGGACATGTTGGTGAATATTGCAGTTTCTTGTTCAATAGCAAGGTTGGTATTATTTCACTTGACATAAAAACTAACTAGGTAGTTATAATTATAAATTCCTTGCATGAATAGAATTGTCACATTGTTGTTGTTGTTGTGTGTTTAACTGTGACTTGTTTCACTGAGGTAGATAATGGAAGGTTCTTCAGTCTATGCAAGTGCCATAGCCAACAGGGTGATTGATGTTCTGGACAGTCAGTACACAGCAGCAGTTCCACATACAAACAGCTATTAGAGAAGGGGAGGATAGTGTCAAGATCAGCCACCAAAGGTCTCTATTAATTGATTTTGACATGTTTGAAAAGTAACTTATAGTAATACTGGTTATAATGATATAGTATTAACTAATAAGTTCACGGAGACACTCGGGAAATAGGGAAATTTACAAGTTCAACAGTTTCAGACTTTCTGATTCATGATATAGTTTCTCCAATTATGATACTAAGTTATTGTTTAACTTTCTTTTTTCGGAGGAGGATTAATATACAGGTTATTTTGGGTTAGTGCTATCAAAAAAAGGTCCTCTCTTTTTGGTATATTTTGGCTTTCTATTTTAATTTAGCATTGTACCTAAACAAGGACATGAATGATTGAATGCTTTATTTTGTTGCCACGACTATTGGTTAGTTGAGTCATGCTTGGCTTTTTCTGGTTTTGGAAAATAACTACTTTATTATAGTTGCAACTTTCAACTTTCACTGTTTTCTGTTTCCACGAGAGATTTGCCAATGACATAAAATTTTCATTGCAGGAAAACACTTTATGTGAAAATCTTTTTTTTTTTTTTTAATAAGAATTAGTACCAACAACCTAGCAGTTTTATTAACTAGTTTTCACGTCTATTGCAATTTCGAATTTGGGCCGAAGCAGCAGTTACAAAATATTCAGTTGTCATACTATTTGTGCTTTGTGCTGCAAATCAATACAAAAACATCTCTGATGAAGCGCTAAAAGTAGAGAAACTGCATTGTCATGCTAAAACCACAAAAATAAAGTGAAATAAAATTGAAAACAAACTATAGGAATCAGCTCCTGAAATTAAGGTCCTGGACAAGACCAACTTATGTCACTTATCACCTATCAGTTTAGTTTTTTTTGTTTTTGTTTTCCTCTCTCTTAGAGGAACTAATTAGTATCCCTGAAATATATCAATACATTTTATGTAAGGTTTTCCTGCCACGTGAAAATGTGATATACAAATTTACCCATATAATTTAAATATTGGTACACTTTATCTTTTTTGTTTAGTGGGTTGGTACATTTCATCTAAAGTATAACATTAAAATATCATATCATTAAGTTTATAGAGTATTAAAAAATGTGATATAACATTAAAATATAGACCTCTTGGTGAATAGTATATTACATCACGAAAAATTTATCGCCTGCATATTTAAATGTAAATATTTTTATCTAAAATCAAAGACTAACAATATACATATAAAATTTCATAAATAATTTTATAATAAATATAATATTTAAGATAGAAATTATAATTATAAATACATCTAATATAAATGAGAAGTGCAACTTGTTGAAAGTAATAGAAAAACTGAGAAATTTTAGTTCAAATTAATTGTGTGGCTTATGATTTTAGAATGTAGTATAGATTTTAGATTAAGTAAAAGAATGAATAAAAAGGTAAAGAAATGAAATTAAACTATACCCTGAAAAAGATGATGACAATTAAGAAGGAAAGGAGGGTAAATAAGTAGTTTAACTTATAACTAAATACAGATTGACTGAATGAAATAGTAAGAAAAGGAGGGCAATTGACTTTGATGAATAATAAATCTTGAAGGTGAGAAATGTTTAGTGTATGATACGGCGATAATAGTCTACATTCTGTTTATAAAGTGAATGGATTAAATTGATAGAGTATTAAAACAATAATACCGTATTATTAACATTTTTGTGGACTACAATTCGAAATACAGGTCTATTCCAAGAGAAATTAACCTCTAAATAAATTAAGAACTCAATTTTTTTTAAAAAAAAAATGGGGATGAAGAAACAAATATGAGTCTACAGAATTCAAACTTGGTTTTCCAAAAATTCCCTTTGCCCAACAAAGCACAGCTAAATTTAACTGCAAAATGTATTGACAAATCAAAACACCATGCCTATACTTGTTGGCAAGTATCTCTGGTCACAAGAGAATAATGATAAGGCGCCAGCAAATCCAGTTACTAAACCCTTTTGATTGAGAAAGTGGTGGAGTATTAAGGGAAAGGGAAGAAATGAAAACAGAAAAATGGTTACTAGTCTATCTGTAAACTTCCCAAGGTCAGCAAGAAAACTTCATGTCTATGATTGTCAATACGGCAAAAATCATCTCCATGATCTCCAGGCTTTGCTAACTTTCTTAGAAAGATACCTGGTAGCATTTACCCCACCAACAGCCAGAAGGCCAGATATGGCCTGCCTTGCACTTGAAACCATTACTCTTTGCCTCAGAATTCTCTGCAAGCAATTTGCAGCCACTTCTCTTGCACTGACTTTAGTATCATGTATGACTCTACCTGAAATCACAATAGCCCATTTTTTCACAATTTGACACACATCATGCTATTCAGAGGTACAACCTCACCACCATGAACTACCATCTAAAGATTCAAATATCTAAGAAAATCAATCAATTCCAGTTCACTGATAATGTCACCATTTTTATACCTCTATACTTCTGAGAACAAGAGAATTCATTTTGGACCTCAACAATATTAGCCGTTAAGAAATAAAGAAATAATTCAGAAACAAGTCTAACAATATCATAAGCATACCAGTTTCCGTTAATTCTCCGTTCTTGCTTATCTGGCTTCTGATTGATGGAGGAAGAGCAGAAACTAGAGCACAAGCAACTGATAAGTCACAATCCTGTTTTAGAAGAGTAAGGAAGTTTCTTTACTTGTTATGTAGACTCCAAAGATGCATTTATATACAACTTGCCTGCTTTTGCTAGGTATTTGACTCTAACAAATTTTCTATGTACTAAACATTGGAAAGAAGCTTTTCCATGGAGTTAATACATGACAGTGCCATACATTATCAATAAGTGTGATGAAAATATATACATATATATATATATATATATGTGTGTGTGTGTGTGTGTGTGTGTGTGTGTGTGTGTGTGTGTGTATAAAGTACTCCCCCTCCATCCCATTTCTTTAGTTGTTTAAGGTTAATGCACATAGATAAAGAAATATTTAATGGAAGTAAAATATTGTTATATTTGAACTAAAATGTCCTTATTTAATACCTTGATCTTTGATGCTTGCACCACTAATAGTAGGTATTAAATGAGGGTATATTTGAGGGAAAAAACATTAAATTAACTTTGAAACTCTAAAACAACAATTATTTTGGGAAAAAAATAGAAGCCTAAAACAACTAAAGAAATGGGATGGAGGGAGTTTCTAGAACAGCAAGAAAAGCTATGATGTATCCCACAAGATATACAACATCAAGAATGTCATGAACAATTAAATAACAACCAAAGGTGAAAATTAGAATATCTAGAAGATGAAAAGCACAGAATAGCAGCAAAACATTGCTTATATTTCTCCATCTTAACAGAAACTAAAGAAAGAAAAGAAAAAAAGAAAAATCTCCTCCTCATGACAACATCAAGTGGCACCAAATAACAGGATGGACATAAATAGAAGGAATCACAAGTTCATGCATTACATCTCATAGGATACAGTTCTTTTTTCTTTTTCTTTTTCGGGTAAAAAAAAATTGAGGGACTACAAGTTTGTTTGCAATATTTCAATTTTCAAGAGGTAATACTTCAGCATAGAGTTCAAGGCACAACAAAGCTAAATTCTTTCAAATGCATGATAAAACAAGTAATCAACGAGAGAACTACTACTTAATATATTTCCAATTTACAATGAATGAACCAAATAAATGCGTAATCAATTTTTTTTAATGTTGTCAATCATTTTTTAGTTCATCATCCTAAATTGGAAATATGTTGGTAAAGATATCATAAATTGTAATGCTCCCAAAAATCAATACCAAATAATAAAGACCTGAGTGGCATGTATTTGATTATTGGCAGTTGATGAAAGTCTCAATAACTTCTTAGCCTCATATTCTTCAAGAAATGGCTTATACATTGAGTGGAATAGATCAAACTGCCCAGTAACAATCTTTTTCACCTGGACAGATTGTGAAAAAAAGGAACCTCAGTAAAAACATAAGGCAATAGGACACATATATGATCAATCAGGCTTCCTTCCCAAAGAATATGCCACAAACACAAACAATTTTCCAACAGGTGTCTGCCCTTCCCTAAGAGAACAAAAGGAATACAAGGAAGAAAGGAATATATGCAGAAAATATTCTAATCATATTAAGTGAAAATTCAACCTGACTATCAAGGATGGGAAGGTTCATATCAGTGAAATGACAAATATCCAATGTTTCACATCTTCACTATAAGAAACATGAAAAAAAAAACTATAAAGAGATATTTCATAATTCAGAAAGGCAGCAATGTCTAAAGCATGAGCCAGAATTTGTGACCAAACTGACATATAATCTCTGAAGACACGTGGTCCTCACATGGGAATCAAGTAAACACGGAGAATTTATATGTATCAGAATTTAAAAGAAATTAACATTTCCATACCACATCCCTCTTAAGTAGCAACAAAGGAATACCTTGTTTTTATCCTCAGCAAATAACATGCGTATATCACCTGTGTATGAGAGACTACATACTTTGGCATATAGATCTTCCTGCAAGGGTGTGGTTGAATCATTTCAGTTGTTCCAACTCTCAAAGTAAACAATTTAGTAAGAAAGAAGCATACCTCTGTGAATTCTGATGGAAGCAGGAGAAGAGCAGCTGACACTGCAGCTCTCAAGTTAACAGAATTGGTGCTGTTGACATCTAAATTATCGACAACAATATGAACCTAAACGAAACACATCCAAAAACATAGGGAAAAGAAATAGGCCTCAATTATGGATTCAAATTATCAGGAAAATTGATGACAGGCAAACTAAGTAGATATGTGACACTAGCCCTGGAGAAGTGTTTCATGAACTATCGTATACTTTGGTATGTTGTATGCATACAAGTATGCAGTACAGGACTTTTCTTGATATGAGGTACAGGGGATAGATTTACATGGCTATTTAGGAGCAAAATTAACCAACAACCGGATTACCACATATAAACTTCCAATAATTGAATAGGCTCCTTTGCTTTTTTTAAAACACTAGTCATGGTCCATAATTTCTTTTATTAGTACTATTTTTCCTATCAGAATGATGCTGAGATTCTGAGAACTAGGGGTTTATTTTTTCAACCTTCTCTCTCTTTCCTCCAACACAGCCACCTCCCCCTCCATCCCCTTCTTTGTAATTGCAATGCCTTTCTGTTTTCCTTTTTTCTTTTTTCTGTCATCCTCTATATGTTACTAGTGTTCCTCTGCATATCTACCTTCACTGCTAGTTCATGACGGCAGTCTGTGAATAAGAGGTGAATCACAAAGCTTAAAAGTACTTACTAAATAAACGGTCCTAGTTGAACACGAGAAAATATAAATTAGCAAAGATGCCAAAAATAAAATATCTAATTCTTTTATTCAGAGATTATTTGATGATATTGATATGTGAAAATTAAGAATCTAGCTTAGAGCTCCCGAAACATCAAGAATCAAATGATTCTAGACATGAAGAGGGAAAAAGAGGGCAACATACTGGTTTCTGTAACCGGCCACACAAGTAGAATTTCTCCCAATACTGTACATCTTGAAGTAAGTCATGCATTTGTACAACCCCATACTTGAACAGCTGCATAAATTTGCTTATAGAGACGAGGAACCATGAAAAATGTAATCTTGATTTAACAAATCAGCAACAAAACATGTTATGGAAACTAAAAAATATCCCACCATTCTAAATAAAATGTTCTGGAAGGTGAGTTTGCTAAAACTAAATTAAGGGTCTTATTCACACACCACACCACCGAGTGAGTTATAAGCTATCAATACCTTTCCATTCCAAGTAACAAAAGGGTTGAAATGCACTCCCACACCAATTCTATCAGCAACTCCAGTAATCTTACATGTCACATCAAGATATGGTATGAGATATGATCATCATCTAATAAAACGCAAGCTAAACATGAGAGACCAAAAACAAAAGGAAAAGAAAAATTGGGCAAGTACCAGGCTCTCGCCACCAAGGTGCACCATCCATGACGCATAGTGATGCTTGTTCAATTTCAGATTCTTGATTGAAGCCAGCAATAAGAATAGAATGAAAAACAAAAATAATCAGTAGGGGGCGGTCAAATAATACTATGCAACTTATAACACAAATACACAAAGCACCATCACATATTAGTACCTCAGAATGCCACTGCTTTGGATCAGACACGCCAAGAATATAATCTGTCATGGTTGTCTAGAAACCCAAAAACACAGAACAGAGAACAAATATTAAAACAACAACTAAAGGGTGAATGGAAGAAAAAAAAAAAGAGACCCTGAATGGAGAAGAGGAACAGCAAAAAAAATTAATTATGGGTACGAAACAAAGGAAGACCTTGTCGTGGTTGGATGGATGAAGAGATGATCCATAGACGCATGCAAATTCAACAGGGGGAAGAACCTGAAGAAAACTTCGAAATGTTGCATTATCCATTATGACTATTGCTTGAAATCAGCAAGTGAATTTTTACATTGGGCATTGAGGTTCACAGTGTTGTCATCAAAACTTTAGTATTAGTAGCTTCAAAAGGAGGAAAGAGTAGAAACTCACGGGGGAGTTTCATCGAACAGTTTAAGTGCGTGGAGTCAGAAACAGAGCATTTGAGTAAACTAGTAAGAAAAACGGGTTACGCATGGCCCAAAGGTCAATCTGGCCCGATCTGTTTAACTCGTCTCTCCATGTTCTTTTCTCAAGCTTTCAACCCCTCTCCTGTGCTAGTTATATTTTTTTAAGGTTGACCCTTATATCATTAACTTCGCTAACCTTCTCTCTTACATGCCAAATAGAAGACACGTTAGCAACGACCACCTTTGTTTTATGAATCCATGTGGCAATGACATGTGTATAATGACATGTAAGTTTTTATTCTTATTTTTTTCAATAAAATCCCTAACGTGAATGGGAAAAGGAACTAGTTACGGGTTTGTTTCTTCTTAGCTTTGAAATTGGTGGGGTAACTCAAGGAGTGCAAAAATCATCTTCTCTATTTGTTGGGTTGTGTTTGTGTAGGCAATGGTTGAGGCATGGCATCTTCATCTTGTGTGGTCGCCAATCTGATGCGTCGAGATCTTCTGCAACAATGAATCCTTTTCCTTTAGCATATGGAAGAAGTGTTTGTGTGAATAGAGAGTTTTCGTGCAAACTTCCAATAGCGAAGATAATCGTGGAAGTAGTTTCTGGAGATGCCCCAATTGGAATGTATGATTTTGGTATTTTTATTAAAATACGTGAGTTTTTATTTTGGTAAAGTAGGATTGAATTGTATATGCCTTTGTTGTCTTTTTTTTTTTTTTTTGCAGAATCCAAACTCCTGCACCTTTTGAGTGCATAGACGAAGACTCTTCTACCAATGAAGCAAAAATTGTATTATTTTTCTCCGTTTTCATTTTTTTGCTCTCTTTTAGCTTTTGCATATCTTCTTGAACCACTGAAAGGTCCATGACATGGTATTGTGTTATATTGTTTTTTTTGTCTTTTGTTTGTCTCTCTCTAATTGGATATCATTTCATATAGGTAATGGGACCAGAGGAGTACTATATGAAGCATCATGGTGAGAATTCATGAAGGCTTTGCTCAAACAATGCCAGACAAATTTGATCAACATATCTTGAACACAATCTAAGCAATTCTATTATGAGAGCATAATGCTTTATGTTTGTCTCTATATTGAAGAAAGTGGGATGTGACCATGTAGAGTTGGGAAAGACAATTTTTTTTTGTCCAACGGAATAATATTTAGTATTGTTGTTGTACTGAAGTTGCTTTTTCCAAGTATTAATTGATGTTATAATTATGTAACTTGGTTTTAAGTTTTTAGTTTGTTTTGGTTCCTTCTCACAAAACTTAAGGATTCTTGTGTTGTAGCCTTGTAGGAGGTTTGGTTTCTTTTGCTTCCTTCTCACAAAACAAGAAGAAACATATCGTATTTTATGGTACTCATATTAGTGACTTCAACTAGTAGTATTATTTATTAATCATTTTCACTCAGAAAACTACTCTCGTCCAAATTTGTTGCTCATGTTTGGTATATGTTTGTATTATTGTCTCAATATAAAAGATATGGATATAGTAAAACATTAAATAAGATTTTATTCCACTTATAGAAAATTTTAATGCAGCAAGTGATTTATTGTGAAAGGAAGGTATTTTTAATAATGAACATGATAATCATGAAAACAAAAGAATTGCAAGGATTGGCCATATAGAGGTGATATATACAACATTATGTTGCATAAAGGAAGATACCAGAAAATTAGATTTGACGGTAGCCAATATTGCAACCCATACATACCAAATTGTACATAAAAAATAATATCATAAATTTATATTTAAAGTATTTTTTTAGCAGCAAATCAAAACCAAACTAGTTCATGAGAAACGAAAACTAACTAAGTATAGAAATTGATGGGCATGACCTTCCTTTTTTATTGTAATATAATAACAACAATTAAATAAAGTGGTCATCGAAAATCATAAACTAACATAACTAAGTGGCCATTCACTAAACATTATCCCAATGACAAAAAAAAAACATAATCTGCTAAACCCATAATCTTAGCTAAGAGGACTTGTAGATTGTTAGACCAAGCTAAAACTAGTCATCCCAACAAACTAGGCATTTAACAAAAATGAAGATGAAAGTTTTTCATCAAGTTAACACTTAACAATAGTGTGATGTGGAGGATAAAATCCAAGCATTCATAAAAAACATTAAGAACTTGTTGATCATTGATCACTAGGGACTAGACACTTAAGTAATAAGACTCTGCTCATCACTATCTTGAGATGTGAAACAAACATACTACTAATGGCCCCACTTTACACTGATAATCTAGATCAAGCACAAGTGTAGCACAACTAACACAAGTTGAACATAAAAACATTCTTAATAAAGAAAAGAAAGGGAATGCTTTGGGCACATCATGTGACATCATTAAGACAATGAAAATAAAATTATGCATTATAGTAATCATGGATCATATATAAATTGTTAACCATGTATAAAACAATCTTAACCATCATGGTTAACATATTTAACCCAGTGACTATACTAGTCTACAAAATAATATCATGACATCAATAACCATTCGCAATAAGAGAATTAACCAAGATATGGACTTTAAATGTATTAGCCCTATATACTATCGTTAACCACTTGAATCAATACAATTAACAACTCTCAAATATTGAGAAACATTAAGCATTACACCCATAACCTTCAAATTAACGATACATGGCACATGTATGACTTAAAAACAATACAATTATATTTAAGCACTTGTTTGTCATACCAAAACAAAAATAAAACACACACAAAGTAAAATCTACAATTTCAACATGCATGGAATGAACCTAAACTATTTTTGGATTCTACAAAATAATAATTCTCAAATCCTAACTCAAGCATGGAAAAGACATTGATTGGGCTAAACTTTTGGATTCCTTCTCAATACAATATTATTTGTTAGTTGGTTAACACTATTGGTGAAAATGGTTAACTTTTTTGACAAATTGGTTAATAGGTTTATCTGATATGCAACCTAATACCATTTGAAAGAACAAACCTTATAAGAATTAAAGGGAACAAACCACAATGGTTAAGGTTCTCGTATTTTTTGTAATATAACAATTGCATAAAGAAATGATGAAAACTCATGGTAGAGTAGTGATGCAATCTTATCCTCCAAGGGCATTGGATAAAAAAACTCTAAGAAGATCGGGCCAGAGATGCAAGAGAAGACCTTAGGGTTCTCATGAGCCTTATGGTAGATTTTGGGCCCATGGGCTAAGTATGAGTCCACTTATCTTTGTACATATTAGATTAGAATTTCATTATTTTTGGGCTTTATATTTAGGGTTCCATAATGTAGGTAGGGTATCCTAGAAATGTAGGATTTTTCAGTCTTTGTATTTTAAGGCACCTAGACTAGTTTTTGTATTAGTGGTAGTTTTGTAATTTCACATGCATTAAGTGAATATTTGATGTGTGTGTTGGGAAATAAATTTAATTGAATTGGGAGAAGCCCAATCCAATTAAATTTTAGAGGGGGAGATGAGCATTTGCTTGTTACATCCTATTGCCACATCATATAGTCACACTTTGTGCATGTCCTTCATGCTTTACATGCCTCATGACACCTAAGCACACTTAGTGGAAAATCTTGGACTTAATATTCGATTAGTGGGTTGAACCATAACTAAAATTCACTAATCATAATTAGTGAAATTTTAGCTCCAAAATTCGACTCCACAAATTCAATTTCAAATTCAAGTGAAATTTGAATAGAAATTCAAATTTTCCTCCAATTTTGTGTGACACTTAGGTTATAAATAGAGGTCACGTGTGTGTATTTTTCAACTTTGATCATTTGAGAATTACACTTCAAAGTTCAGACCTCATTTGAGACATAAAATTTCGTGCTCCTTTCCTCCATCTCCCTCCACTCATCTTCTCCTACCTTCAAGCTCTTATCCATGACTTCCTATGGTGGTGAGCTTCTTCTTGACTCACCTTCTTCTTGAAGTGGTGTCTCTAATCATCTTTCTTCCATCTTCATTTCACTGTCATTGATCTTCAAGAAGCAAAAGACTCTGTTGATGAAGAAGATCTTCATTCCACCTTTGTCCACATAAAACTCAAAATCCCCCAAAACATCCAAATCCAAATTACACACACAAAATTTGACATCGTCGAACATGAAATTGGGGCTTCTATGCCACACCTAAACAATGATTATTTACTATGTCTCTCCTTGACGCACCCAAAATCAATATATACAACTGCCCACCGAACAAAAAGTAGTCATTTCTTCCCAACCAACAGAATATAAAAATGTCGTAAAAGTAGACATGCAACAAAATTATAAGCCATTTGTAGATTGGAGTTCTGGGAAATTGAGCAATTAATGCATTACTATAAAAGGAAGACCAGATTGAAAGGAAGAGGAAGAGGATAAGCATAAATGCATAATGTAACAAATTGAGGTCTAAAGCACGCAAGATCCAGGTCTCAAGGTACTCTCAACTCTTGATGAAGATGGAGAATATGATGCTGTAAAGTTAGGAATTTTGGTGATGGGATTAGAAAATGGCAAGGGTCTCTGCTTTCCAAAAAAAGAGATGAGAGTGTATTTTAAAGGGTAAATTAGGAAAACAAATGAGAAGGGGAGTGCTCAAGTAAAATAAGGAAATGAAAATATCAATTGCCTTTTTTTCCATAGGCTTCTAACAACCTAGGCCCATAAAAACCAAGCCCCAAAACAAACCTTTCTGTAGCCCTAACACTGCGAATCGAAGAAAACACTCTTCGGTGGCATCACTGCTTCGTCTTCAACCACCGCGACCAGAGCTCTTCTCCGCCGCGTCCGGACCTATTCTCCACCACGTTCAAGGTTATCTCCGAGTCTCAGTTTGTGTCATTTCACTTGCTAATATGATTGATGAAGGAAAAAATTGAAGAAATGAGGGAGTGATTATGATGATTTCAATTTGGATTATCAATCCATTTTAGAGTGTTCATGTCTTGTTTTGTTTTGGTGATCTGATCACATGAGCAACTGCATTAGACTGTTGTTAGTGTTGACTGTTTATTTATAATTTTCTCATGATTTATAAAAGTATATAAAAAATTTCAATTATGGCATGTTCATTTTTCTGTGTAAATTAAAAAATAAAAAATTGACATTTTTTTTTCCTGGATGGATCATGGATGTGAAGTTGTTGAAGGATAATGGGTCGGAAAGCTGGTACGCTTTTCATCAACCCCAAGAGATTTGGTAATCTTCAAAAACCTTGCATGAAGGAAATGGCATTGTTTCTCAGTTGTATGGCTGCAAACCATAGCGATACCGACGCTTGTGCTCGCCAGAAGGAGCTATTAAATGTCTGTATTGATGCTCAGGTAATAATATAGATTTAGTTTAATCAAAACTGCTTTTAGTTGCTTTTGAGTTGAGAATTTAAGTAGTACAAGAAAAAAAAAACATTTCAATTTTGTTTTGTTCAGAGTAAAAAGAACAGAAAGTCTTGGGGGAGTATCAATTATCAACTGCAGAGGCTTAACCGAGGAAGGAAGTAGTTCAAGATTTTCATAATGTTATTGCTTTTACAATTCAAGACCGATATTTAGGAAGCTTAGCCTGTTATGCACTGCTTTGGATGTCAGCCTAAAATGACCATACAGTAACTTGTATTCTCCCTTGAAGTATCTTGAATTCTTGATGATGAAGTTTCTATTTTTTGTTTGTTTAAATCATTTGATTAAGTTGAAAGAGATGGTGGAATAATGTTGAAGAATACCTAGGTAATTTCTTTTTTGTATCAACTAAAGCTTTAACATGCTACATATCATTTATGACACCATCACACTCTGTGATATTGGTTGCCCTTCACACTCTGTATGATAAAATTCTTTTATAATTGATGAAAATGATAGTAGTTGATCATCTGATGCTTTACTTTATGTGGTTTTGGAAGATTGGCGACACATTCTCTCACAATTGATGAAAGTAAAGTGGTGGACTATGTTGCATTTTTTTGTTCAGTGGTGGTGGGGGGTTGGTATTTGTTTTAGAGGATGATTTGTGTGAACCACCGAATGAGCTTCCTATTCAAAGTTTCTAAGTTCTGCTCAAGCTTCAAGTTACTGTTGTGTTTATTTAAGTCTTCCTCGATTATTTGTCTACACCATGTTGTGCTTCATGGATTGATTTTACCGAGTTGAATATATATATAGAGAGTATAGAGATAGTGTAAAACATCTTTACAGAAAATTTTAATAAGAAAAATCATCACATGTGAACATGATGATATGGTAAAGAAGTCAAATCTTAAATGATCTGTGCAAAAGATATTTTTCTTGAGAATATATATAAATCAAACTCTTTTACTTTCAGTCCAGCTCCACTTAGATTGTGATGTCAAATACTCACTTGTAATGTTGATGGAGACGCAAATCTTGTTATTTTCAGCTCAACTTCACGCAATTATTGTTGAAACTTGTTGTTATGGGCTTCCTCACTGACAATCACCATCGTAAATGACACCAGCAAAAGTATGCCATAAATTCCCCTATGTAAAGTACATGCACCACAATACCAGACTACTTCTCCCTTATACCGTGAACCGAGGAACTGCATAGCTCAAACAGCCACACAGATTTCTCAAAAAACACCACGAGCACCACAAGTAAACTAGTGGATCCGCTAGCCAGTTCAAACTCTGATACTTAAATTTTAAACTGGTCATCTGGTTGAAGGTGTCTGGGAAAAAATTTATTTGTTATATTCTTTTTTTTCCCTTCTAAGTACTTGTTAAAAAGTTTATTTAATCAGAATCAAGTTCTTATCATCTTATGTGTTTTCATGCCCTTTGAGCCCCCAAAAAATAAACAAATTGTTTTCTTAAGAATACATACAAGGCCTGTTAAAGTTTTTTTTTTTAATAAAAACAAATTTTCTTAATAAACAATTTCAATTTCATTTTTTAAAAGTATTTTTTTAAGAATATTTTTTTTAAAAAAAATAAACAAACCGACCCAAAATTATGTCTTATGAAGACAGAATTTGTAACTTGTTATCTTCTTGCCTAGCATATTTGTCACTTGCTATGCTCGGATGATTCATTTATATCAATGTGAGATTCCTTACTTCTCTTGTGTTAGAATCCTCTTGTTATTGAGCTCCCTTACTCTTCGGTGTAAAAAGACAAAATGTAAGAATGGTGTCGCCCAATTATCGCGCAAGAGAGGACTAGATCATTTTTGTTTGTATAGGTCAGTTTATGTTATCTTTTTTTATTTTATTTTATCAATGAGTTTATGTTATCTTTGAAATTGAAGAGCTGTTTCATTCTTAATTTCTTGGTAGGTATTGTATGTTTCATGAAATGATCATTAAGTCTTAATTAACATCCGTAAGTAACAAACACTATAAGTATTTTCTAAGATTACAATGTTCTCTTTTTCCTCCGGAGAAATAACAGCAGACAACTGGTATATGCCTTGTGGAATGGATTCAATTTCTCACTTTCCAGCCTCTGACTCTAAAACTGAAACTTCAATTGCAGCTCTATAATTGAAAATGGGGGTGATAACTGATGAAGTGTCCATGGGCTTCATTCATTTCAATTTTTTACCCTTCCCAGCTTTACATTACAAGCTTATATTTTTAGTGAAAAATATTATAGTCTTATTTCTCTCTCTCAAAATTTAAGGAAAAACAAAATACAAATGCATCTATATCACTGGATCGTTAAAAAATTATAAATTAGTTATAAATCTAATTATTTGTTCTGTTGTTTTAAGTCGGCAGAAAGCTTAGATATCTTCATAAGTTTCAATGTCTACCTAATGAAATAATAACCATAATATGTTTCATCCATAACAAAGGTCCAAAATAAAAATGCTCGAATAAATTGGAGCCTAATTAACTTTAATATTTGTTCATATATATAATTCACTAGGGTCGGCCTAATAATGCGGATTGAAATTATATATATGCATAAGGTTACACATTCTAACTTTTAGTGTGATTATTGTATACCAAATAAAACTTTAATATTGCTCAGGGAAGAAATAAGTTCAACATAAACATCTCACTATATTAGCCTGATTTGTTCCAGTGGGATCCTCCATGCAAATGCAAGTGGAGTTAAAACACAATAATGTCATAGCTTGCTAGGTTTATTCGGTCATCAAGGTAGAGTGGGCTTATGGAGAAACACTTGAGAACCACTTTTCACTTTTGTCAGTTCAATGGTTCCTATGTAGCACTCGTGCCGTGTTAGTAAACTAGGTTTGGAACTCTCAGCTGGCAGTTCATCCAGAGTCCAAACTTTTATTGCACTGTACTCAATCATAGAAGGCTTCTTAGTTCCATTTGGTTTTATACTTTATTTAGAATAAAAGTGAAATAGATCGAGAGATAAGAAATAAAATGAAAAAAAAAATAATGAAATGAGGGGAAAAAATAGAGTAAAAAGGACACGTTATTTTGATAGATAAAAATAAGAAAAAGGCAGTCCGAAAAGTTTCTTTCTTTGTACTTTTATTTCATTTTTCTTTCCTCTCTATTTATACTTTTATTTCATTTTTCTTTCCTCTCTATTTACACTCAAACAAACATGTTTGAAACTGGATCTTTATTTTAAAAAATTGTCATTTGCTAACGTACAAAATTGTTAATGTCAAGACTGCTTCCGTTGATACAAATTTTGTCTAATAAAAATTAAATATATCAATAACTTTTTTAATTAATGTAAAATAATGTGTGCTTTGTTTTTCTTATGTTCGAGAGTACGTGGAGGGAGTATACTACAAGTGGCGATCTAATATTAAACTGTTAGTAAATAATAACTACTGACAATTTTTTTTTATAGTGGAGTATCATGCACCTAGCCAAGCATGTACAATGAACATAATCTTATAATGGTAGAGCACCATCACCATGCAAGCTTTGATGCTTCAAGAACGTCCAAATAATGCACCAGCTAATTATGCTAGTCGGCTCTTTCTAGTTTTGGTTTTTCAGTTGCTAGCTACCCCAACACTAGAGTAGACTTTAGCACCTAAATCTCCAAACATATATAACTACATTAATTGGTTTGACTATTTTGACTTATATGGTCATCCTTTTTTTTTATTATATTTATAGTGTAATACTAATTAATGGTACTTCTTTACTTTCATCTCGTTGATCATGTGAGTGCTACTCGGTGTTTTGTATGCTCTTCTTGAATTTCCTGATAAGCATTTATTTCTTGAGGAATAGTTTGGAATTATAAAATGTCTAGATATCACTGCTGATTCGAAATTAATCTCATGAATGTGTGGTAGCAGAAGATGTGAAAAGATCCCATCGAAGTACTTGAATTTGATATCTCTATGCACAGAATCGATGCTTTCAGAAATCATCTTTGGATCTTTTTATAAAATTTTGTTTGCGCTCTCTTATTTTCCACTACTTCAAGTTGATGTTTGCGTCGATTGTGCAAGGGAAAATTCCAAACAGCCACGGGCCAGCAAGGGCTTGTGGACTTGTGGTCAGTGTCAAAACTGCTACACACATCAATAGTGACATAACCCCAGCATGAGATTTGGCACTTTATAACATTATACAATAACAATTAACTAACATCAATTTATAATGAGGAAAATGAACATGACAGCAAATTAATCATGGGCATCAAATTAAACCGCTTTCATACTATAATTTTAAATTGACATTAAATAATTCAAATAGTCATACACGTAGCAAGGAAATTTAACATGCATGGTTATAATGCTTTATATAATCATAAATTAAAAAAACAAACAAATCAAACTAGCTTAGGTTACACATTATGGATGTATGAAAATGGAAGGTGGCCGGTTGCATTGTTTGACTTTGTTTAAAATGAAAAGAAAAAAAAAGGGGGTTGAGTTGATATACAGGGATTGCTTGGGAGTGAACATAATATGCTAAAAATGTTTAATTAGCCTTTTCTAAAAATAGAGGTTTCTTGAAGGAACACAAACATTTCCAAACCTGAGCAAGAGCACTTTTTCCATAAATTGAATGGTGAGATGGACAAATGATAATGGGAGGGGATTGACACGAACAAGACAGCGTGACAGAAGAGGGGGGGAAGGGAGGGGGGCTTTTCTGACTGAGATTTGCTTCCCTTAACAAAACCAAACAAAAGCCAATAGGCTAAGAGAAAGGGAATATTAAGACTCATAGAAAGAAGAAAGGAATAGTCAGATAGAGAGTGCAATAAACTGAATGAATGAATGAACAAACTAGCTTAGTGGTATGAGTAGTGAGTACACTTGAATGCTTGATCACTGAGCTATCTTAGCTTTACTACTGATCCTCCAAAGCAGCAGCAAAAGCTTTATTTCCTTTTGGTAGTTCACGCCTCATCTCTGTGCTGTGTAAAGAAAACCCATCAGTTTGGATGGGATTGGACGTATGCATGTATGATCTGACACTAGACTTTGTATCATTCTGATTTTATTCATAATCATTTCTGCACCAACTCATATATATCAACATATACATACATATATATATATATATATATATATATAATAGTACTATATAACGGACAAAATTTAATGCAATATGGTAATCTCTACCAAAACAAAAAATGCAAGCAATACATAGTAATACCAATTCATACACTTTTTTAAGGCAACAATTCATGCATTTGTGCTCTATACAAGTCTTCCTTATCTACACAAGTTGAATTGAAAGTTAAAAGAGAGTAGCGTTTTAATTGGTTTGAATTTATTTATTTATTTTTTAAATAAAAATATTTACTTATTGTTATTTGTGACATGATTTTAAGTATTTATTCGAAAATGGTAGAAGTATTTTTCATACAATTTAAAGAAAAAGTGATATTTTTGTAATTATTAATAAAAAATATATTTCTCAAATAAAACATAATATAAGGCTATTTTAATTTAACTGATTATCTTGGGTTGAGTTCTTAAAAATGCAACTACATTAGAATGATAGGAAAAACTTTGTCATTTATGATTGTATTGTCTAGACAAATTAAATGTTGTCAAGTTTCTACAACATTTTGCTTTCTAATTAATATTCATTTATTCAAACTTCCATTTCTATTATTAACCTCAGATTTTTATATTTTGTACTTATTTATATTTTAATCATTATAGAAAGAATTCATTCAAATATTAGTCTTTGTTTTTAACGAATAATTGACATTTAAAATATTAATTCATTAAAATGTTGATTCATAATTAACCAAAATTTCAAATAATAAAAATCAATATAAAAATCTTAAGGATTTAATAATCATTTTTTTATCAGCAGGATTTAATTATCATTATTCAAACCAAAATTAAATGTATGGAATGGAAGACATACCTTTGAATTTGATTTATTTTTCTAAAATCTGTTGCCAATAATTTATTTACAGTATAGAAATACTTTATTTTCAAAGAAAATTATAATTTCATTTTTTTAAAGTTATTCAATATAAATTCTCTAAATAATTATAAATTTAATTTTCCATACTGTTGTTTTTTTTAAAACTCAAACAAATACCCTAAAAACTTTAATAATAATTTTCATGAAAGAAAATTAAAACAAACTGACTCGTGACTTTTTTCCATAAATATATTATCATGTAATGAATTTTCTTCTAATTAAGATTTTCATGCACCTTTTTCATGCTGGAGTTGTCATCTACATACATATGGACTGTACTTCTCATTGATGGCTTTATTTTGTCCCTTTGTGGGATTAACCTGCGTTTGAACATGAGATACTAGAAAAAGAAAAAAGAAATACCGCTACTCATCAGATTTATCTGTTCAGAGAAATAGGTTTTGGATTTGGATGAATATTGAATAATCAGTTTTCTTATGCCCCCATGTGTTTGTACTAGCAGGGAGTTGCGCTTTCATCAATTGCATCTGTCTCACTTTTCTGCAACTATGTCCTTCCAACCTCGGCCTTGACAAAACAACACTGAAATGATAGATGCATTCATCAGAATCACTTGCCTTTTCTTTCTCTTTCTTTCTCACCCACCAAAAGATGCCAAGAGAGAGATATATATGAACTCATTAATTAATAAATTATCTTTTATTTGAATGAAATTGATAGTGTTTGATTTAAGAAAAATGTTTATTAGAACATCTTTGAATTGTATACAACGTGAGAGAAGAAAAGAGATGAAAAATAACTTATTGATTTAATTGATGATTTAATTTGATAAGAAGAGAAATATAAAGAAAGAAGAATTGTTGATAGAGTATTTAAAACTTTTGATAATCAAAATATAAATACTCTTGATTTAATAACACTTGGTTCCATTTGAGATATGGAAATTTTAAAAATGGATATAAATCTTACATATCTATATTCTATTTTAATTTAAATATTTCAGTTATTTTCATCTTAATTTACTTTTATATCTTTCTCATTCCTTTAGATCAAACAACTAAATAAGATTTGGAATTCAAATAATAAAAATACCTACGAATACTCACAATGTTATCTAAAACCTAATAAGAAAGAGAAAAGAATATATATATATATATATATATATATATATATATATATATATATATATATATATATATATATATATATATGACAAGGAATATAATGTAATGAGAATAAAGATTTAAAAAAAGATAGATATTAGTAAAATATTTAAAATAATAAAATTTCATGTACTATTATTGTTAAATATTACAAATGAAAAAAAATATAATTAAAAAAATCTTATTAAAAATAATTAGTTATATTTTTTTATAAAAATATAATTATGAACAATTAGTTAATATTTTAAACTTATAAAAACTGATAAATATACTTCAAACTTATGAAATGGTGACTAAAGAAAATTCAATTAATAAATTAAGCATTTAATAAGGCCAAAGCCATTTCGATCCTATATATACACTTGTCCCCACTCACCACCAATGCCACAACACAACCCCCAATACTTTATTTCTTTCTTCACATGAGAGCCACCACCAACTTCCAAAATCTCACGTCCTTTGTTCCATTTCTGGTTGTGTTGCATCACACTTCTTCACTTCCAAAACCGTCTTCCCTTCTCTCCATTCTCCAACACCTCCCCCCACTGAAAATGAGGAACAGAAATTAACAACAATAACCATCTCAGGTGATTGCTATAAGCTACACTACTGCTTTCCCCTCTTAGGTCCTTCCCTAAAAACATTTTCACAACCATTTCCCACATTCTTTCTAAGGAAAAATTAACACAGCAAAAGAAGAAACCATGCATAACCTTTCCTTTAACATTAAAGGCAAGCCTAGCTAGTATATCATATGCTACACTACACTCCTCAACATTTAGCATTTCCTCCAGTTTTCACTTTGTACCTAGTTTCCACTTAAACTAAGCAAAAACACAAATAACCTTACATATATATGGAAGGTTTTCACCCTTCTATGTCCTCTCCTTTTTCGTACACATTCCCTATCAGTGGTGCTGGTACTAGCAATTACAGCACTTCCACTCCATGGATGAACAGCAGAATATGGAGCAAGCTCCCTCAGAGGCTTCTTGACCGTGTCATAGCCTTTCTTCCTCCACCAGCATTCTTTCGTGCACGTTGTGTTTGCAAGAGATGGTATGCACTTCTCTTCTCCAACACCTTCCTCGAATTGTACCTTCAAGTCTCACCACACCAGCACTGGTTCTTGTTCTTCAAGCACCACAAGACCCGCAAGAGCTACATCTACAAGAACAACAACAATGGAACAAGTGGTGGTTGTGGACATCACGGTGGTGCGTTTGAAGGGTACCTCTTTGACCCCTATGAGATGGCATGGTACCGCATTTCCTTTGCTTTGGTCCCTTCTGGCTTCTCTCCAGCTTCATCTTCTGCCGGTTTACTTTGCTGGGTTTCTGATGAGGCTGGTCCAAAGACCATGCTTCTGAGCAACCCTTTGATCGGTTCTCTCACTCAGCTACCTCCAACATTAAGACCTAGACTCTTCCCTTCCATTGGCTTAACCATTAGCCCCACCTGCATAGATGTCACTGTTGCTGGTGATGACATGATATCCCCTTATGCAGTGAAGAACTTGACATCTGAAAGCTTTCACATCGATGGAGGAGGTTTTTTCTCCTTGTGGGGCACCACCTCTTCTCTTCCAAGGCTCTGCAGCCTCGAATCTGGAAGAATGGTTTATGCTGAAGGAAAATTCTACTGCATGAATTGTAGCCCTTTCAGTGTTTTGGCTTATGACATCACCTCAAACACTTGGTTCAAAATACAAGCCCCAATGAGGAGGTTTCTAAGGTCTCCAAACCTAGTTGAGTGCAAGGGGAAGCTTCTTCTTGTTGCTGCTGTGGAGAAGAGCAAGCTCAACGTGCCAAAGAGTTTGAGGGTGTGGAGTTTGCAGGCGTGTGGGACAATGTGGGTGGAGTCAGAGAGAATGCCGCAGCAGCTTTATGTTCAGTTTGCTGAATTGGAAGATGGGAACGGGTTTGAATGTGTAGGGCATGGTGAGTTTATTGTCATCATGATCCGTGGAACGGACAAGGCCTTGCTGTTTGATATATGCAGGAAGAGGTGGCAGTGGATTCCACCTTGTCCTTACATTGCACATGATGGATTTGAGTTGCATGGTTTTGCATATGAGCCTAGGCTTGCCACCCCTGTCACTGGCCTCCTTGATCAATTGGCACTGCCCTTCCAGAGTTTCAATGCTTAGATTAGATGAGAAAATTAAGTTTGTCATATTTATGTGATGATTTGAGGATGGTATGGATTAATTAATGCATGTCGCACCCTAGCTAGGAGTATGAAAAGTGCAGTCCCAGTAGTGATTTGGTTTGTAGACTTTTTAGTATTTTTAATATTAATTAACGTATCACTACTACACTAGTTGATTAATTACTTAGCTGTTCTACCATTGTACCTTTTAGGTGTGGTTTGGAATCTAAGCAACTAGCTAGTTTGTAGCCTTCTATTTACAATTGTCAGCTTCCACATGCAGCGGCTATAATGTGTATTACATGTTATTTTTCCTCTCCTAATAACTATCAAAATTAGGTCCCTGGTGAACATTTAATTAGTGGTTTATATATTATTACTGATATGAACGTTAAAGATGCCACTGTTTCCATTCTTCTCTCAATGTCTTCTAGCTAAGTCAATCTCATGAACTCATTATTCCGACTTTATTTTTTGCATATATATAAGAGATAAGCTATTTCTTTTAAAAGAATTGTTCCTCGATCGTTTTATATACAGTGACTTCAATGCAACTATCTCTCTCTACATATATATTACTTATGTTTTTTCCTGAAAATATGAGGGCCCAAGTTTTCTCTTTTTTTTTGGTGGAATCCAAGTATTCCTTATAACTTACCCTCTACTTATACTTCATGTAAGGGAGTTAAATTAAAAAGTTAGAATGAGACGTTGTGTTGAACAAAAGAAAAAAATGAAAGGCAAAGTGAGTGAGTGTACGTATTACTCAGACACAGTACTTATAAGACATGGAATAATGTGCAGCAAACAGTTGACATGGATTTTGCTTTGACTAACGGCATAATGGTTGAAATGCAAATAATCAAACTCCAGAGTTTTCAAAACTGCTTATGTATAATGATCATACATTCACCAAGCATGCAAAAAGAGGGCTCGGCCCTTCTAGATATTCTGATTTGAGAAATGATTTTTGTATACTTTCGTACTTTTTCAAATATCTCATTAATATTCATTATTTCGATTCTTCTATCCTCATATTTTCTCTTTTCTTTTAGGTGTAGAATAAGTTTTTGGGTATCCAAAACTCATTTTGATTCTAATTTCTACTTAATAAGTTTGAAATAAACTCGACTTATGCGTCTTAGGATGATTGTTTACTTAGGTCTGGGTTTTGGTCAATTAATGTTGGTTGAAATGAGCCTTTGAGTTGATTGAAGTTTGAGATCATCGTAGACGCAAGTTCCTTAGTGTGCTCGAGATTTTGTGTGAAATAGATGGATACAAGAGGCATTCTTATGTTTGGGTCAACTATTGCATAATAGAATTCTTTTTTTAAAAAAAAACCTATTCTGAAATGAGATTTTTCTATTATAAAATAATTGTTTTAAAATACATATATAATTCAGAATAATTATTTATAATAAAAAATTTATAGCAATTTCCTTTCTAGGTGTTGTGTGGTGTGATAGTGTGTGACACGGTGATGCTATTTTGATTTGTGATTTTTGTGAGGATGTGTGATGGGTGGCACAGGATGGAATGGATGATCGGCACGCGTTACTTTGGGGGGTGTAAGATTCAAAATAAAAGATGTAAGAATTCAAATGCGGTGTAGAAGTGTACTATGATAATACCCAAGACCCAATGAATGATGCCTCTCAAAGAACATGAGGTAATACTGATAGTGCCCAAGACCTAATGAATGGTGGCCGAAAGAATATGTAGTAATGGACGCTCCTAATACTAACAATGACAGGCCTATGAGAGACCTAATCTTCACAAGGTTGAGAAGACTTCACCCATTAAGCAAAAGATTCTTAACTATGTATTTTCAACAAGTTTGCATATTTACTACAATAAAATATTGTTATGTAGGCATTGTGTTGTCTCCCAATTTTAGATTTGTTATTTTATTTGTGACACCATTATATATTTTCCTCATGCTTGCAAGTTTTCATATATTGATGAATGAAAGGAAAGGAGGCAGAAAAATATTATCTTCGCAATTTACTTTCTCCCTTAATTCTGGAGGTACTTTTCCTATCCTCTAATTCAGCAAGATAAATCCTTTCCCCTATAATATGACCTCCTATCATGGCATTTTCATTGATTCTCTTGCATGGAAGACAACACCTACTCTCAAGCCATCGCTCGACAAACGGAGGTCATTACCAAGTTCCCTCACACCTAGGATACCATCACCATTAATTTGATCTCCCTCCATTCAAAACTCGATCAGTAACCTCCCTCAAAAACATATGTTTGTCCATTTTCCAATGCAGGCTCCAAATACCACACAATGGATTGAATTTTTTTCCTCATTTATTCAAATTATTTAAACCAATTCGCGTAGATAAAATAATCACATTCACTTCACTATTATCAAATAGAACTTATTAAAAACATCTTTGGCCCAAAAAAATTGTCCAAGTTTACAAAAGAACTCAAGTTAAACATCAGAATAAAATAAAGTAAAATACATGTTTGAAACATCATGCAATTAAAATAAAAAAGTCATGTCCTAATGTCACATCCTATCAGAATATTGTGTCTCAGCGTCTTCTAACACGAGGTTCTTTTCACCTAATCATCTGCTCCCACGAACACAAGGTTCAAGATCATCACATGATCCAAACACAAACAACACACAAGGAGTGAGTTATCACATTTCTAAATAAGATACAAATAAACAAAGATATAATCAAAATACATTATATAATTATTTATAACATAGCTCAACTTACTACAATCCACGTCACTTCACCATTTTATCATTTAAAATTCATCATAGAAATCACCAATCACATTATACATGAATCACACACTCGAGTCAAGATATAACAACACTCACCAATTTCATAATAAATAATTCACAGGCATTATGCAACAATTATACTAAGACTCAAACCTATATGCATGCAATGTGGTACCATGTTTTTGAAAAACCACGTTGGGACGCTTAAGAGTACATAATAAGACACGCTACACAATGAGTATGTCAGGTCACTCTCACTAAGTAAAATCATAAGATGAACAATCAAGGTCACTTTTTTTTGTGAGAATGCTCCAACCATATGGGATCAACATAGGCTTAAAGGAGTATTCAAACTGAGTGTCTTTACCCTCAAAGCCTAGACTCTGAAGAATTCGTTAGGGTCTCACCTTTCTGATTCAGGTCCAACCCTTAAAACAACTTTTGCATGCAGACACTGCTCATGAATTATACAATACCCACGACCTCACTTGTGTTTCAAACACATTTAACACATTGTGCTAGAATTTAACACTTTAGGTTCCTAACTTGGAACTCTACACTTTCCCTTTAACACTTTGCACATAAACACTTTTCTCAAGGTAAATACTAGTTGGGTTATTGTATAATTCACAACTCACAACATAAGTATTGTCACATCAAGTATTAACCACATACTTATTCACCACCATATCTCTTGTCAACAATTTAACATCTCATAATGTCACAATCCACCATCACATGATTATATGTATCTCACAAATTAGCACATGTTCAACTTTGCACTTATATTCAATCTCAATAACAATGTTATGATCTCAAAGTAACATGTTATCTCACAATTCATCACATAGTCAATTTATCACTTACACACAATTTCAATCACAATTTCATGATTCCAATATAACAATCTCGCAATTTTAATCATACATGAAGAATTACAATACAATAAACATCCCAAAATAAATCTCAATTTGATCCCATAAGGATCCCTACACATGTTCATTGTAACCCCAATTGCAATAAACTCATCCATTACCTCTAAGTGGGCTCACATGTGTAGTCTGAAAGCGATAGCAACATCTCTAGTGATTCCCTGAGATTTCTTAAGTTTTTTCTCTGGTTGCTCTACTAGGGTTTTCAAACGTTAAAGAGAAGGAGAAGAGATTGAAGCCTCCATTACATTGTCCACGTGCGAGGAGAATTTTTCTCACCACAGACATTATTTCATAAATCCCAAAGGTGGGGATGTGTGAAAATGCATTCAAAACCTGGTGTTCAAATTTCATGATGATTCAACGGTTAACGAGTCTGAGATTGTAGTTTTACTGGGATAGGTTTGTGTGTATATGGGAAAAACAAAGAGGTACGTCCGAGGGACATTTCTCTCACCATAAACATTATTTTGTAAATTCCAATGGTGGATATGTGTGTAAATGAGTTCCAAATTTGATATTTAATTTTTACGACGATCCAACAATTAACGAATTCGAGATTGTTATTTTACTGGAACAATTTTAGATGTATGCAGGAAAAAAAAATTTTGGAAGAGAAAGAAGAAAAAACGAGATTGAGAGGAAGAAACAATGTAAAGAGATGTATATATCGTAAATGTAAAACATGACTTAATATGCATCTATTTATAGTTAGGGTACTCTGGGCTATTATTTATTTTATTTTTCTTTATTTTATCATTTAATAAAAAAAATTCTATTTTACTACCTATCAATAAAATATTTTATTCTTCTAAAAACATATATTTATTTTATTTACCTTGAAATTATTATTTTAATTAATAAAATTATTTTTCTTTATTTATTTTTAAATAAAATATTTTTAATTTATTTTTAAAAAAATAAGGTGTTACAATATTCGGTTGCATCTTTCTATATTGATGGTCTTGCCCTTTGCTAATTTTAATGGATGTTGCACAATGGCTAAAATTGATCTTATTGGACCAGCTTTTTACAAGAATTGGAGTTGCGCTTCGCATCATCCTACTATAAAGTAATTCCTCTTTAAGCGCTTAGACAACTACTCCATTCGATCTTAAATATAAGGGGAAGAAGGTTACTTCCTCTGTTCCTTCTTACTTGTCAGATTTTTAACCGATAAAAAAAATATACTATCAAACATGGTAACAAAAAAATGTAACAGTTGAAAAGTGAAAATGAAAGATGACGTAATTTTCTGAGGCAACCTTGTCAACTAATTGTCTAATTTCACAGAGACGCTCTCTTATCTGCAATCTGCCATTGTGCAATCCGGTGTGGGCATTTCAATCCATAAAGTCCCAAAAACACTGACAGCGAGACCAACTCAACCACCTCTTCCAGTTGCAGACTTGAGTTCCTTATGATGGGAACCGCATGTTTCCCAACTACTAATGTTGTTCTCAAACCTCAAAACTTATCTGGGAATTTCTCTACCCTCTGTGATAACTTTCGGTGTCTGAGGTTCCTCACTCCGAAACCGCCCCACCTGCGATCCTCTCACTCTAAGTTGGGAAATAGAGTAAAGCTGACATCTTTTTCGATGTCCAAGGCAACCCATTTGAAGGTTTCACAAGCTGCACTCTCATCCACGGAAGAATCACTGTCTTCATCTCCTCGGGTAATAGGAGAACATGACTTGCTCATTGTGGGTCCCGGGGTTCTTGGTCGTTTGGTTGCTCAGAAGTGGAGTCAGGTATTCCTTCATTTTCTTGTGTCAATTCATTATTGTAAATTGCAATGTTAGCTCATGCTAATTTGTTTCGTGAGCATTGTATAAGGACAATTATATAGAATGGTATTGGTATGAGCTTTTATTTTTTTAACCTTCTGTTCCTTATATTTATCATGATTTATTGGCATTGTGATTATAATTTACACTGTAGTATAACTGTAGATTGTCATGTATGACAAAATTATTGAATTCTGTAATAATTACTTTAAAAAGTCATAGTTAGAGTATTTTGACAACACAGGCTTGAAAATTATACTCTTGTCATTATTCAATATTCGGTAGATTCTAGCTATCTGTTTATGTATATGCAAGCAGGAACTTCCGGGTAGTCAAGTTTATGGTCAGACAGTGACCACTGATCATCACAACGAGTTGATTCAAATGGGTATTAACCCATCTTTGAAATGGACAGAAGCTACTCACAAATTTCCCAATGTCATTTATTGTGCTCCACCCTCTCGTACCCCAGACTATGCTGGTAATATTAGGTGAGAAATTTTAAGGGTATGTATGGAAACATGCTAATGAATTTGTTCCTAGACTTGGCTATTTCTAGGCTTTTAGTTGATCAATTTGTGTTGTGCTAATGCACACCGTTGTACTGGATAATGGATCACCTCTTGAGTATTCTTTACTCTGAAATCAGTCTTATAAACTCCTACAAGTTGTTTTTGTGCTGATATATGATATGTGGTTTTGATGTTTCCTTTTGAATATCATGGATAAAATTTAAGCACATGAATCTGTATTTTCAATGTGAATCTTTTTAATATGATCATTGTACTATATCTAAAAATCACATGAATGAACACAGAACGCTACTTCATTTATATCATTGTACTACATTGATGAACAAGTTGACTGATTGATTTCATGTTTACATCGATCCTGTTCAGAGGATGGACAAGGGCATCCAATCTCATATCTACCATTTTGAGTATTCGGCTTGATTGTTTACATCATGTTCCTGTAGTAATATTGAATTGGTTGGTCAAATCAACTTGGATTTTCTATAACTGCTTCATAGTTCATTTACAAATTACAATGTAGTTAGAGAAAAATGATATTGGCTTAATGAAAGGAAAATTTGTGATAGTGTAGTAGTTGTCTGATGAACTCATGTATTGATGTGGATTGCCAACTAATCAGGCTAGCTGCATTAAGCTGGAACGGTGAAGGTTCTTTCTTATTTACATCAAGCAGTGCTCCATATGATTGTAATGATAATGGACCATGTGATGAGGTGGGTCATGCATCCAAATTGCCATATTTTTTTTGTTGTTCTCTCTGTTTTGATTTAAATTAAGGAGATAATTCCAGTCTACCCCAAGATACAGACTTCTTTTTTCCAAATAATAGTATAATATGCAAATTGTTTTTATTGCACACATGCAATTACTTCATTTCTATTCCTATGTATCTTGTTCACATTGGTCAACTGATAGTGTCAGAGTTTCCCTTTCTATGTGGTTTAGATGTTTGTTGATTTATCCTGATGGGATATACTTCACTTTAGGATTCTCCGGTTGTGCCTATTGGGAGGAGCCCCAGAGTTGATGTCCTTCTAAAAGCTGAAAATGTGGTACTGGAGTTTGGTGGCTGTGTTGTGAGATTGGCGGGACTATATATATCCTTGGTTGGATTCAAATTATTAGGATCACAAAAAATTGTTTTAACCTGAGTGATCATTGCCACTATGCTTTTATTTAATAGCAACCTTGACCAATTTTACAAAGCAGATAGAGGTGCACACAATTATTTCTTGGAAAAGGGTGTTGTTGATAGTCGTCCTGATCACATCCTGAATCTTATACATTATGAGGTCAGAGTGCCCTTTCATCTTTAGTTATTTCTGTATTTACTTTCCTTATTTTTCCTATTACTTCTGTTTAATATCATTGAACTGTCGAAGTATAACTTCAGTCAGCCTAGTTTTCTAATTTCTTCAGGAAATCAATCACAATAGGAAACAGATTACATCCATTTCGTGGTTTACATATATTTAAATCATAAAACAGAACATGACACATGCAGATTGCTGAATTGGGTGAAACTGAGCGTGAATGAAAACAACTATGATGCAGAGAGGCAAACTTGTGTTTGGAAAAGCTTATGAATATTGAAAAGGGAGCTTTTGGCTTTTTTACCCTCTCTTTTCTAAGCAAAAACAATCATGGGATTAAAGCATTATCTAAAATATAAGCATTGGAATATAAGCAGCAGTTACAGTAAGTGGTGTAAACACTTCTTTGAGTTTTTTCTGTGCTACTTTGGCCAAAATTGGGACCTACATCCATTCCCAATCATCTATTGGGATTTTCATTTGTCGAATAATATTATTTTAATCTACTGTAGCCTCTACAGGCTAGGTGTTAGGAATGTTTACCTCAAATCCTCCGAGTTACAATTCACTCACAAAACCCATAACATTATAAAAATAGTTGTTGGATATGGTTGCAACCTAGTGTAATGTTGTCAATGTTTTGTGGCTTAAATTGTCTTAATTTTACTCTTGAGCTTGCCCATCACGTACTTCTAGGAATTTCTAGAAAAAGTCGAAAGTGTTACTTTGACTGTAGCTCAGTAGACTTATCTCTCAACATGAGCATTCTTATCAAGTCTACTGTAGCTTGTTGAATGTTCTAGTTTTGGTTCATGAACTGTTTTGAGCTTTTTTTATTTATTTATAATTATAAGTGATAGCCTGCTTGGTTTTAAGCAAATGTTAAATATAAAATGCTTGGCTCAATGAAACTAGTCAACCCTTTTGAAAAATGAAAAAATGTTCACATTATCTGAGAATCTTCCATAGAAACCTTTGGCTAATATATTCTAGTTGAGGTTGTCCCCTCTATTTGCTTTGTCAATTTTAATCCTACTTGCCAATTTTTTATGATGTTTGTATTTCATGCTGAGACACATCTTCCTTTTAATAAGCTTTTGATACTTTTCTAGTACAATTTACATTCTTTAATGTATTTAGTAGTGGTGCTTATGATGGGGATAAAATTGGTGCTCATTTTGACATGCTTCCACACCAGGATGCAGCTTCCCTCTCAGTTGCAATCTTGAAGAAAAACTTCCGTGGACAGATTTTCTTGGGTTGTGATAATCATCCTTTGTCTAGGTTGGCTGCTTTCTCTTTAACTTGTCAAATTATTCTTGATTATTCTTGCAGGATGTTTCTGCCAGTCAATCAGACTGTCATGATTTTTTTTCTTTCACTTTTTGGTTAAAAGAAACATTCTCACACTCACACTGCTGATGTGTTTTCAGGCAAGAAATGATGGATCTGGTTAATAAAAGTGGGAAATTCAGTAAAAAATTTGACAAGTTTACTGGTGAGTTCTATCATAGTAAAACAATATGGAAATAATACTATCATTACTTTATCATGTTTACCTACCTGTGTAGTTTATATATTTCCTTTGATTCTGAAAGCTTAATGACTTCTATCTTTGCCTTTGCATTTGCATTTACAGGAACTGATGGCCCTCTTGGAAAGAGATTAAATAACACAAGAACCAGCCAGGTAGTTGGGTGGGAGCCCAAGTACCTTAGCTTTGCTCGTTTTCTAGAGAGCAGCATGTAACAGACTCCTGAGTTTATCTTTTTGTTGTTCACTCTAATTAAATATTGAAAATGCATAGGTGCCTTAGTGTGTACATTTTCCTATTTCTTCATATCTGACATTGTCAATAAGGATGATCAGTTATTGAATTGTCTTAAAACACTCACTGATTGATCACTTTCATGTTGCATGCGTGCAGTAGATGTAATAAGCAAGTAGTCATTTTTCATAGTAGAAATTCATCGTTAGGATCTCCCAATCTTAGACATTCAAATTAGCATTTGACATGTGTTGTGTAACGCTGACCAAGCTGGAAATAGTTACTTATATTACTCTCCTGTCCTGTAATTGCCACTCAGCTATTTTATATAAAATCACTTCTCTTATGAGATTTATACTTCAGTTTTAAATTGAATTGGCTTTAAAATTATTAACATTGAAATTTCGGGGAAAAAAATTAAAAAATTTTAGTACCAAAATCAATAAGAAGGGGTGTTTAAAATTAGTAGTCAACGATAACGATAGAAGAGGAAAAATAACTTTGGGAGTCTGAATTATAGTTGCTCAGGCTGATTGGTCAAACTGGTGTACATTTAAAAACTAAATATCAAAATGGGGTTTTTCTAAAACATTATGGACATAAGGCAATTTTGATTAATGATCATATCAACTTGCCAAGTTGACCAACCAATTCCACGTCATGCCATCTTTTTAATTATCATTTTTCTTTTTAAAAAAAATTGAACCGAGAGCACACATGACCTGCCGTATAGGGCTCGCCAATCTGAGTTTTCATCGACTAAATTGTTTAATTTATTGCTTGTGTTTATTTTTATATTATTAACTTTTCGTTTTTTTCACTTGAATCTTTTTTAAGATTTCAAAGTTTACAGTATATGTTATGAATTAATTACTTTATGAAGGTAGGGAAAAAAAACTTATGTTGTTAATCAATCATATTAATAATGTGAAAAATATAATGCAATTTATTTTGTTAATAAATCATATTAATGCCTTTTAAAAAAAAATCAATCATGTGCGTGTAACTCAAATTTTAACACTTTATTTTTTAAAATCAAATTATTACTTTATTCTTTTGGTTCATATGACATTAATTTGGTCCTTCAAATATTTGTGTTATCAACTAATTATTCTTCGAAATACTAAGATATAAAAAAAATCTTTATTTTGATATATAGTTATTTGATAGGATAACTATTTTAACGTTATTTTCACTGTTTATTTGATATTGTTAATCTTTAAACGAACAAATGAATGTCAAGCAAATTTTATGACACTGGAGAGTGATTTAGTATTTTACTAATATTCTATTTTATAGAAATACATTAGTTTAAATAATAATATTTAATACTATTAATAATAAAATTTAAATAATTAATGATATAATTATAGAATAGACATCATATATTTCATAAATCCGTGTGTTGCATAAATTTGAGTTATAGTTAAACTTTTTTTAGATTGATGTATATTTTTGAAGTGATTAACAACATCAAAGCGTTTGTAGTCCAACGGTTAGGATAATTGCCTTCCAAGCAATAGACCCGGGTTCGACTCCCGGCAAACGCAACTAATCTTTTACTTTTTCGTAATATGATTGTTTTTTAAATTTTTACTCATGAGATAAGGAAACTACCACCACCTGGGCCAACAAATATGTGTTCACATTTCCAAGACAGTAAAAAGAATTCAAACCACCCCACCAGATAAGGAAAGCACATTTTGGAGCCATAACATATAATCAATATAGGGTTTGTCTTGAAAAACTTATTAACAACTTATTTAAGTTTACTATAAGACATAAACACATGTGTATATCTTTAGGATAGCTTATAAAAATAATTTATGACCAGTTTATTTCAACAAGTTTCCCAGAATAGCTTATAAGAAAACAATTTTACCCTTTATTCTTCAATTACAAAAACAACTTATTTACAATTGCTTACATGATAAGCACATAGGCCCTGATTGAATAAACTTTTCTATAAGCACCTATAGGTAAAGAGGATAAAACGAATTGATATTCTCACGTAAGATAAATTAAAGTATACACTTCTGATTTTAAAGAAGTTAAACAGGAAAACTTATAAGTGCATAACTAAATTTTAGCTTACTGAGAGTAGCTAAGCTCAATTCATCATAATACACGTTTAATTGTTATTTTTATTTTTATCAGTAGGAATCAAAATATAAGTATAACGGTTTACAATAACAATAACTTGTTTGATACACTGTCAGAAACTTCTGAGTTTGCAAGAAGATGGGTTCCTTTTTGCAAGAAGTATAGCATAGAGCCAAGGGCACCTGAAGGATAAGGTGCATCCCACCTTTGTGAAGGAACGGAGGGCCATGAAGGTTGGTCATGAAGATAGGACAAAAAGGTTTTTTAGTGTTTTTCTTCTGAGAAATTATTACATGGTTTGGAACTATTATGGTCTAGGATAATCTCCACTCCACGTGACACGTAACTGAATTTTGTTAACTCTTTTGTAAATTAAAAAAGTTGATTACATGTCATGTAGAAATTAACCAGGACCATGGATCCTAGACGCTGTAATAGTTTATCGTATTTTGTTACTTCATTTATATTTATAGCTATTCTTTTGCTTTTGCTCCACTGCAAAGAGTATATGAAGAATTTAAAGTGAAAATTAATGCCTTAGTGGAAAAAGCACAGAAGAAACCAGACGAGGGTTGGGTAATGCAGGATGGCACCCCTTGGCCTGGGAACAACACTCGTGATCATCCAGGAATGATTCAGGTTTGGCTATGATTCACATCCTCTAGTTAGTTATTGTTTTGTGTACTCTCTATTATCTTATAATGAAGGAACAAACAAAACATAATAGGAACACTTGAATATCTATTAAATTAGGCACCTCTTCATGCATTACTATTTTTCTTTCCTAAGAGTGTAACATAAACAAATGAACTAATGATTGGAGTAGCTGGTTCTCTGGTGATGTGGCTCATGGACTTACCTTTGCAGGTATATTTAGGAAGTGGTGGTGCATTGGACGTAGAAGGCAAGGAACTGCCACGACTTGTGTATATTTCACGTGAAAAGCGTCCTGGCTATAACCATATTAGAGCACCCGAGAAGCTGGGATTAGAGGCCCAAAATCCTCCAGAAAGAGGGAGAAAACGCAGAGAGAAGACTCTTAGGAATAAAGGGTATAATTCTCATTGCTTCCTTGCTTTGTTTATTTACATATATATAGCCTTCCTATAACCGAAATTCATTCTAGAATATTTGGAATAACAGAATTTGTTATTGTTGTCTCCCTAAAGGTGAACAACATCAAGCAAGGATATTCCTAATTCAAGGTGCCTATGCTGACTCATGGATCTTTCTCAGACGTAGTCCTTAAGGTGAGAAGGTTTGACAATTCTTCTCTTGGGCCTGACTTCTACTTGTACCTCCTGTTTTGCTATATCAACCTCATGTTCTGCTTCTGTTGGTGCGTCCTCTGCTTCTGGGTTCGTAACATCCTTCACCCCTTTAAAGACCACCTTGTCCTCAAGGTGGTATGTGCTACATAATGTTGGCCAATCCTTCCACGAAGTATCATCTCGTGAGAGACCATGCCATTGCACAAGTACTTGCCATGGTGCATCCTGGGACACGCGTCGGTAATCGAGAATGGCTAAAGGGAACACCACTGAAGAATCTGCGTCCGAATCAGCAGGTAACTCTAGCTTGGGTAACTGATCAGGAGGTCCGCGGAATGGTTTCATCATGGAGCAATGAAACACAGGATGTATCCGCGAGGTCTCTAGGAGTTGCAGTTTGTATGCAACTGGGCCAATGCGCTGCAGAACCTGGAAAGGCCCAAAAAACCTCTTAGTTAGCTTGCCAGTGGTGGTTGGAAGCCCCTTTGCTGTTGATTGTCTCTGTGGTTTGAGCTTTAATAGAACCCAGTCTCCCTCTTTGTAAGTAACCTCGCGACGATGAGCGTCTGCATGCTTCTTCATTGTTGCTTGAGCCTTGAGTAGCTTTCTGCGAATAAGCTGAAAGGTTTCATCACGGTCTACCATCAGCTGGTCCACTGCGTCGAGATTGGATGATCCCGTGATGTAGGCCGAAAAAGTGTAAGGTTTACGGCCGAAGGTTATCTTATAAGGTGTGCTGCCAGTGCTCGCGTTCCAGGAACTGTTATGAGACCATTCTACCCAAGGTAAGAGTTTCCCCCATAACCCCGGCCGGCGGTGGACGAAGGCGCGTAATACTGCTCAATTACGCGGTTCAGAGCTTTAGTTTGACCATCACTCTGTGGATGGTAAGCTGAACTCATCCGGAGTTGTGTACCACTAGCCTTGAACAATTCCCGCCAAAACTTGCTTACAAATAAAGGGTCTCTGTCAGAAACGAGACTCCTGGGAATTCCATGGAGCTTGACGACAATGTTGATGAACAGGGTGGCCACCATGTGTGTTGTGTGGGCCGTCGGCAGTGTACCCAAATGAACACCTTTGGAAAAGCAATCCACTACCACGAGGATCGTGGTGTGACCCTGATATGCCGGTAACCCAACTATAAAGTCTAATGATAGGTCCTCCCAAGGTCGAGAAGGCACCGGCAGAGGACAAAGGAGGCCAGCTACCTTCTGAGTTTCATACTTGGTGACCTGGCAGTCAACGCAATTTGCAACGAAACGCTTGACATCGTCCCTGAGACCAGTCCAATAGAAGTTTTCTGCAACTCTCGAAGCTGTTTTTGCAATGCCGGCATGGCCACCAGTCGGTGTCGCATGGAATTCAGTGAGCAGTGTGGAGATGATTGGGAAATCTCGAGGAAGCCAAATGCGGCCTGAGTGAAGCACCAAATTGTTGGAAACTGAAAATCGTGGATGCTGATCAGGTTCATCTTGTATAGCTTGGAGGTGCTGGGCGTATTCTGGGTGTGTGAAGTTGCTGGCGGAGTTCTTCAAGAAACGTCAGAGAAGGGACTGATAACACCATGGATAAGGAAGCTTCTGGTTCTGGTAGGCGAGACAGAGCATCTGCTGCTTGATTGTGAATGCCAGCTCTATATTGGATGTGGTAGTCGAAGCCCATTAAGCGCGCGAGGTACATATGCTGCTCCGGCGTCTGGACAACCTGTGTGAGGAGCTCCTTGAGGCTCCGGTGATCGGTAAGAATTGTAAAGCGCCGGCCCAGGAGATACTGTCTCCATTTCTTGACAGCGGAGGTGATGGCGAAAAGTTCTCGCACATAAGTGGAGGCACCAAGAAGCTTTGGAGGGAAAGGTTTGCTGTAGAATGCTATGGGGTGGCCCCCCTGCGAAAAGACAGCCCCCATACCAATGCCCGAGGCGTCCGTCTCCACCGTAAATGGCAATGCGAAATCCGGCAAGGTGAAAACTGGGGCTGAAGACAGGGCCTGTTTCAGTTGCTCAAAAGCTAATTGGGCCTGTTGAGTCCACACGAATGGGTCAACGGTGGTGGTTTTGACCATGGAGGCGGCAATGGTAGCGTAACCCTGGATGAATCGTCTATAGAAGTCGGCGAGCCCCAAAAAGCTTCTAACGGCTTTAACGGATCGTGGTTGTGGCCATTGATGAATGACGGCGATCTTGGATGTTACCGGCTCCACCCCACGGCGGGAAACTAAATGCCCGAGGTATTCAACGTGAAAAGCGTCCTGGCTATAACCATGTTAGAGCACCCGAGAAGCTGGGATTAGAGGCCTAGAATCCTCCAGAAAAAGGGAGAAGACGCAAAGAGAAGACTCTTAGGAATAAAGGGTGTAATTCTCATTGCTTCCTTGCTTTGTTTATTTACATATATATAGCCTTCCTATAACCGAAATTCATTCTAGAATATTTGGAATAACAGAATTTGTTATTGTTGTCTCCCTAAAGGTGAACAACATCAAGCAAGGATATTCCTAATTCGAGGTGCCTCTGCTGATTCATGGATGTTTCTCAGACGTAGTCCTTAAGGTGAGAAGGTTTGACAATTCTTCTCTTGGGCCTGACTTCTACTTGTACCTCCTGTTTTGCTATATCAACCTCATGTTCTGCTTCTGTTGGTGCGTCCTCTGTTTCTGGGTTTGTAACAAACCACCACAAGAAAGTTGGTGCTATGAATGCTTTGGTAGGTTCAAAATCTTGACATTATGTTGGTTTTTTCATGTATGACTATGATATTAGAAAACTTGTCTATAACTCTTTCTTTGCTGTCTATACTTAACAGATTCGAGTTTCTGCTGTGCTTTCAAATGCACCTTTCATGTTAAATCTGGACAGTGGCCATTACGTCAACAATAACAAGGCTATCCGAGAGGCCATGTGCTTTCTGATGGACCCCCAGCTAGGGAATAAGCTCTGTTATGTCCAATTTCCGCAAAGATTCGATGGTATTGATCGGCATGATAGATATGCTAATCGCAACTTTGTGTTCTTTGATGTAAGTGCCGTTCACCTAAACTATATCATAATATGTGCAAACAACATTGCACTGACCTTTAATGCGTGTTTTCAATGTTGCTTTCATGCCAGATCAATCTGAAAGCCCTTGATGGGATTCAAGGTCCGGTTTATGTCGGTACTGGATGTGTGTTTAATAGGCAGGCATTATATGGATATGATCCACCAGTATCTGAGAAAAGGCCAAAGATGACTTGTGACTGCTGCCCTTCATGGAGTTGCTGTTGTTGTGGTGGATCAAGGAAATCCAAGTCAAAGAAGAAATCAGGAGGAGGAGGAGGGGGTCTATTTAGTAGATTATACAGCAAGAAGAAGAAAATGATGGGGAAGAATTATGTTAGGAGAGGGTCTGAGTCCATGTTTGATCTTGAAGAGATTGAAGAAGGGCTTGAAGGCTATGATGGGATAGAGAAATCATCCCTCATGTCCCAGAAACAATTTGAGAAACGATTTGGGCAGTCACCAGTTTTCATTGCTTCCACTCTGATGGAAAATGGTGGACTTCCTGAAGGCACCAATAGCCAATCACTTATCAAGGAAGCTATTCATGTTATAAGCTGTGGCTATGAAGAAAAGACTGAATGGGGCAAAGAGGTAATCAATCTCATTAATTACAATGAGCCTAAACTTTTAAGATGAAGGAACATTTGGATTTTCTTGGTGCTACATTTGATTCAGATTAGGTATTCATTTGCTCCAAAAAGCCATGCACTAAGTTCTACCAAAATATTCAAGTCGTCTTAACAAATTTGTTTCCATGCAGATTGGATGGATTTATGGCTCAGTCACAGAAGATATTTTAACAGGGTTCAAAATGCATTGTAGAGGATGGAAATCAGCATACTGCATGCCAAAGAGACCAGCTTTCAAGGGATTTGCCCCAATAAATCTATCAGATAGGTTACACCAAGTTCTGAGATGGGCTCTTGGTTCTGTTGAAATTTGCCTTAGTCACCATTGTCCATTGTGGTATGGCTATGGAGGAAAGCTGAAATGGCTAGAGAGGTTGGCTTATACTAATACCATTGTTTATCCACTCACTTCCATCGCTCTACTTGTATACTGCACAATTCCGGCAGTGTGCCTTCTTACTGGAAAGTTCATCATCCCTACTATAAGTACACAATTATTACTTACTTTTTTTTATCACTTTACTAGGATAAATAATTGGAAGAAAGTTATACACAGTTCTTTAGGTACTTCTGTACTGTTCTATAATCAAAATTAGAGTTTTACGTACCTTGATAATCTACGTAATAAATTTTTATTACGCAGAACCGTTGATACTTAGGTGAAACTCCAATTTTGGATAACAAAAACAACACCTATAAAATTGCATCAAAGTTTTGTCCAAAATGATTTGTTTTCCTTAGTTTTGATCACTTTCATCGCTAGTGTTTCTATTAGTTTTATCCCTTGCTGACAAGTTTTACTCGATGCAGTTGACCAACCTTGCTAGTGTATGGTTCATGGCTCTATTCATCTCCATCATTGTAACTAGTGTCCTAGAGCTTAGGTGGAGTGGGGTTAGCATTGAAGACTTGTGGCGCAACGAACAATTTTGGATCATTGGAGGTGTTTCTGCACACCTTTTCGTCGTATTCCAAGGTCTCCTTAAGGTTCTTGGAGGAGTGGACGCCAATTTCACTGTCACAGCCAGAGCAACATATGATACTGAATTTGGAGAGTTGTATCTGTTCAAGTGGACAACACTTCTCATCCCACCAACCACTCTTATAATCTTGAATATGGTGGGAGTTGTGGCTGGAGTCTCTGATGCCATTAACAATGGCTATGGTTCGTGGGGTCCTTTGTTTGGGAAGCTATTCTTTGCCTTTTGGGTCATTGTCCACCTATATCCTTTCCTCAAAGGTCTCATGGGAAGGCAAAACAGGACTCCTACTATTGTTGTTCTTTGGTCAATTCTTCTAGCATCAATTTTCTCTTTGATTTGGGTCAGAATTGATCCTTTCTTGCCCAAGCAAACTGGTCCAGTACTCTAACATTGTGAAGTAGAATGCTAAGGCAGTGGAGTTGCACTTGTGTGTGCAATGTTCTTTTTCCCATTCATAAAAGGCAGTTATCATTTTTTATTTCCTTTTTGGTGCTCTTGAGGATAGCACTTGATATTCACCATGCATCAGTTTAGTGAAGCTACTACTTGAGTAGATTAAGATTCACAATCTAGTGTACACAGAGATATAAAAAAAATTCTCCATGAAAACCAAGAGAATAGAGCTTGAATTCAATTACTTACATTCATTAAAAGAGAAAATGGTAGAGAAGGCCTGAAGTTTTTATTTTTATCAAAATTTGTTATTCCTTTATCATTACTTAAGTCGTCAAGATGTCTTCCAAAAATCAATTGTCAGTTGGGCGCTTGCTATTTTGTTATAAGAATATAGCACTGTTCACAAAAAATTGAGCTTTGATGTCTTCCAGAATTTTCAGTCACAAGATCAAAATTAATTTCTTTACATCCTTGCAATTAAGTCATGTGAATATTTATATTAATTTTACAACACATTTAATAGAAGTTATGTAATAAAGGGTCATCTGTATATTATTACTTGATCAAACAATGTGCAAGAGTACAACAAACTTGGTGTAAGTTTTGAATAATGTTTAAATCATTTCTTTGCTTATTTTGGTCTCAGAAAGCAAGGTTCTATTGTTTAATCCTTAAATCAAAAGAAAAAGTTGGCTCTACCCTGGGTTCACATGATCACATCTCATGCCTTACAGTATTGTGCATCAAATTGACCAAATACACAACCTTGCCTTTTAGGTACAATAGGGAAACAGAGAAATCTAACAGACACAAGTTCCTTCTAAATAACTTAAATTTGATAATAATCTAAAAAGGTAAAAAAATAAATACACATATTTGTTTAGTTTACTTTTTTTTAATATTAATTTTTAAAGTTAAAAGACTGTTTAAACATATTTATTTTCAAAAAATAAAGAAGAGTATTAGGAATATATTTTCTAATGTAATCTTTATATAGTATTCTATTGATTGAAATTTATTAAAAATTATAAAATTAAAAAAGAAATTCATTAAATATGACTTAAGATTCATAAAATTTTATGATTTTGAATAAATTTTAACAACCAAATACAAAGAGCGTTAGACATTTCTTGTTAATAAAACTTTTGCTTATATTAATGTGTTAGAAGGTGTATTTCTAATATTTTTTAAAAATAAATAAATAACACTTATATCTTTGTTAAAACATACCGTGAAACTTTACGGAGAAAAAGTACTTTTGGAAAGAAAAAAAAAAGGAGAATTGGAATTTTTTTTTTCTTTTCTAAATAAAGCTAATCGAATCTGCAGCCAACATTGAAGAATATATACTGCCTTTGCATCTTGGAATTTTATAGCTTTTACGACGTTTCTTTTTATTTGCTTTAGGCAAAACTAATTGAGGCTAAAGTTCGGTTCTATTCGGACTTGAAATTTTTTATTTCATTTAATTTTCTAATTTTTTATTTTTTTTCTATCTATGTTTCTTATAGGATGATGAAATCATCTTGGGCTGTTTGATCTTTTATGTTTAAGCCATCAAATATAACAAAGTTTTAGGGTAAAGGTCTTGTATTGATGGTGAGAAGTAACTTCAAAGAAATTCAATCAATTGTTACTAGAATCTTTTATGTATTCTTGAAACATTGAAAACATTTTTTTTTATCTATTTTGTGTACAAACTTTAAAAACAAGAAACACATTAAAAATAAGGTGGTAATTTTGTAATTAAAAAATAAAAACAAAAAATAGAAACAAGAAATAAAAGTGTAAATAAACACTCCATTATATTTTCATAAGAATGGAAGTTACTTTCTAACATAACTTCTTTCCTTCCCATTTTTCTATCTTTTTTATTTATTTTTTAATTCAAATAAGAGGAGAGAAGTAGAAAAGAAAAGATAATTTTACATTATTCAAATAATAGGGAGAGAATCGGAAAAGAAAGAAAAATAAACGTGAGACTTACTTAAAAATAAAATCTCTTCTCCAATGAAAGGAAAACAAAAGAGAAAGAGCATTATTGCTTGAATTTACTATATTAACCTTGTTAACAAACCAAAATGCTTTGTTCCATTTTAGATCTTTATATTTTAAGAAAATAGTTTTCCTTAATCTAGCTTATAGGTGCAATTCTCGAAACAAGTTATTTTTCGTGAGATACTATTTCTTTTTAGCTTTTTATTCAAAACATTATATTAAATTTTATTTATGATAATATATAATATTAATGTTGATATTATTATCAAGGGCAAATATGTCTTTACAAAAATTCGTTTTCATTCTCTTTATTTTCTATCCAAACAAACGAGTGGAAAAAAAGTTGTTCTGTTTTTCTCTTATTTCTTTCAATCTGAACGTTTTAATATATATATATATATATATATATATATTCTTTCCAGCATACTTGTTTCCTTTCTAGTTCTTTCATTAGTATCATTGGGTGCACAAAACATACATAAAAGTCCAGAATTACCTTCGCTTTCCGTGTCTTCTTTAAGGCTAACATTTATAAGGGATGAACCCACCAATTCAATGACCCAACATGCCCTTTCCCTTTTTCAGGTGACCTCCTTCATAAACACACACACACACACACAAAAGTCATTGTGCTTGTGCCCACCAACTAGTCTCCTCTAGAACTAGAAGAAATTCACTCAGTTCTGTTCTTCTGCTTATGAAATTAAAGCAAAAATTAATCCATTTCAAAATTGTGTCAAGAATGAGATTCTCAGCGGTGTATTTTGTCTTATTATTATTTGTGGTGGCAGAACTAGAAGCAACCACATGTTTCACTTTCAACAAAGAGAAAAAGCTGTCAGAATTCAAGACCAAAGTTCATGAAAAGATTCAAAAGTTATCAGCACCTGCTTCTTCATCAGAAACAAAGAAGGTAAGGCTAAGGTACATGCACATTGCATATTTTTCCACTGATTTCATTAACTATTTTGATATTTTGATGAGTGTTAATTAGAGTGGGAGGGTGCTGTACGTGAGTGAATATGGTGCAGACCCAACAGGGAATGAAGAGAGCAGTGATGGCATTTTGAAAGCTGTTGAAGATGCTTTTGCGTTGCAGAAAGGTGTTGAGTTTGTTGGAGGAGTGAATGACCTTGGAGGAGTTGTGATTGATTTGGAAGGTGGAAACTACAAAATCAGCAAACCCATTTCATTCCCTTCATCTGGTGGTGCCAATCTTGTGGTTAGTATTCCTTTTCCTCTCTTTTGTTACATTCCATAGAATACAAAGAAATCAAATACTATCTTATTTTATACTTCTTGTTTTTCTTCTCTGCAAACGAACCTGCAGTTCCGGCTTCTTCTTTTAAAAAATCATTGTTATATTAAAAAAATATTATTTTAATTTATTTTAGAGTGGTTGTTTTAAAATAAATAAAAAATAATTTTTATGAATAGTTAGTGTGAATATTCTTGCATTGTTAAGTTGGTATTATTTTTTATAAATCATTACTGTAAAAATTATGACAATAATATATCTTAAATAAAAAAATCAGATTCTTAATTATTTGATAAGTTATTGTAAGTAGTTTCTATAGAAAATTTTATACTAATAATAAAATTTCAAAATAAAAATGTTCTTTTATAAATATAATTATATACAAATTACTTATATTTTTTTTTTACTTTTATGCATTCTTGAAATTACTCTTTTGAAAAAAAATTAAAAATTGACTTAATACAATGCGAGTTGGTTGAAATTACTCTTGAAATTACTTTTATGCATTCTTGAAATTACTCTTTTAATTCTAAGTTCTAACTAAAGTGATCCATTAATATATGGTGGGTATAACTTATTTGGTTGGTTGAATGAATTATTATATACTTTCGATATTTATCTTCTATTCTTATCAATAAAAAAAAGTGATCCATTATAATCTAAATTAACTGTATGGTTGATTTATTTTTTTTTATAAAAATGTTAGCTTATTTTTATCAAATTTTGTAAAAATTGAAATCTAAATTATTATTTTTCGAAAACAAATTTAATAAAGCATGTGTTGAATAGTAACATTAACTTGTACGATGTTATATATGTAGGTAATTATATATCTGTATAGATACTTAATAAATGAGATTTATTCAATTAAATTCATTTATGTTTTCATATGAGACAAATATTATAATTAAACTTTAATTTGTATCTATCATTAACTATTTATAAATAATTTTACAATGTTAATTAATAATTTGGTTTTTAATGAATTTAATTGTACTAGTTGTTAAATTTATTAAATCATATTACATGTTAAAATTAATGTCTCCTACTGATTATCACCGTTAATTATATAAATTTTCTTAATTTTTTTTATTTTAAAAAGTTTAAATTAAAAGACACGAACCAGATGTCAATATGTCATAAGCATTACATTAATTTGCAGTGATTTTTCCACGACAAACGCGAAAGTAATGACACGTCTTTGACTTTGTGTAACGTTTTTTCTTATTTTTCTCTTACAAGTCGTACTCTTATTATGCTATTCTGAAAGAAGATTAAAATTATATATATATAAAAACAAATAGATGATGTATGAAGAATGAATTTTTGCTAGAAAAAGTGAAAAGATGTGTTGTCTTTTGCAAAAAAATCCTAAAATTGTAGTAGTAAACGCTGAAATAAAAAGTTGAGGAAATTTTATATTTTATTTTAAAAAAAGTATTTTTATTTTTAATTATAAAATTTTCATTTTGTTTTTATTTTTTAAGTATTGAAAATAAATTATATACTGTATTTTTATTTTATTATTTTATTTTATTTTAAAATATAATTTTAAGTATAAACAAAATTATAACCGAAAATAATGAATAAAAATAAATATGACACCCACTTTTCGCACGAGAAAAAAGGAAAAATGTAAAAGGTACTATTATAAGAGACATTTTCGAGGGTTCAAATTTAAATTTTAGTATTTAACAATATTTAATTTTAATGATCTAATGATTTCTAGGCTATAATTGCAAAAGCACATGGCCAAAGATTTCTATCCCCAAGTTCAGTTGCTTCAACTGGATCGGTGCTTACTGTAAAAAAATTAAGAAAAAAAAAACTAGATCATTTATGTATATATAAGAAAAAAATTGATCATTTATCTATATATAAGAAAAAAATTGAAATTAAAAAATATGTATAAAAATATATGAAAAAAATAAGTTTTTGAGTTAATATTTATTTAATTTTCTTTTAATAATGGATTATATCTTGAGTTTTATACATTAAAATTAATAATAATTATTTTTGTTAAACTTATTATTTATTAAATAATTATTCATTAGAAGTTAGATATTTAAATAATTGTATTAAAAAAATGGAGTCTCTCTTTGATGCACTTTTGAATTCATCTAGTGTTAAAGGTGCCATAAATTATCTATTTCTACTTCCTATCGACAATAACAAATTCTCTAAAAGATGTTTCTGTACTACTCTAAGTACCATCAAAGTTTGTAACAATTTTTTGCTACGGTTCCTTTTAAAGCTTTCATTACAAGAACAGATTAATATTATATTAGTACTCTGTTTAGTTATCATATTTAAGTAGACCGCACATGATACTCCCAATATATACAAGGATTTCTCAAGAAATATACGTATCACCATATGCTCCATCTTAGTCTTATTTCTATCAGCATTAAAAGAAACAACATGAATCACTGACAAATTTTTAAAGCCTTTGATATTTGAATTTTAGGGTTTGGGATGTACCTAACGCACGAGTCTGTGACAATTCTTCATGTATACCACCAATCTTTACCATATTAAAATTAATCTTTTTTGATAGACAAATAGAGGGAACGACCCTAGAAAGCTACAGCCATACCCTCAAGAATAATCAAAATCTAATGTAATGTAATATTCTAATTTTGTGTTGTCGATGTGAGCTACAACCAATATAATGTAATTGAATATGTTGGCTGAACATTTTTGGAACGACATTATGATAGATTATACACAACTTTTTTTTTCCAACGATGATTACTTTCATAAAACGCAACTACAAATCTACAACATAACTCATGTTTGCTTTTGCTGAAAGCAAACATAACTTATAATAGAGCGTGTTATCAATAAATAGAACGTACTGGAAAGAGTGGATTGCTAGCATTCTTCACAAAGAGAAATGCCAATCAATAGTATGTTGCTAGCATTTTTTTTTGTTGCTAATTCATTATTCCTGAGCATTACTATGCAATTTTTTGAATCTTAACCGCACATATCCACTTTATATATTCTGAACTTCCACAAAAAGTATGTTTCATTAGGTAAAAGGAGGAACGTTGAGAGCATCTGATACATTTCCTGGTGATCGGCATCTAATTGAGTTATGGTCATCAAATTCCGGGAAACTTGAGACAAAAGAATCTCTGAACGCTGATGTCTTCAAAAGCATCAAAGCTCAAAACAATGCAATTTACTATGAAGACATAACGTTTCGGGACATCCTTTTCGATTCATCCTACAGAGGAGGAGGGATATTCATCGTTGATTCGGCTAGAACCCGGATCAACAATTGTTTCTTCCTTCATTTCACCACAGAAGGAATTCTGGTCCAGCAAGGACATGAGACCTTCATATCAAGTTGTTTTCTTGGGCAACACTCCACCGTTGGCGGAGATAAAGGCGAAAAGGACTTCTCTGGGGTTGCCATTGATCTTGCTAGTAATGACAATGCAGTCACAGATGTTGCAATTTTCTCAGCAGCAATTGGTGTTGTGCTAAGGGGTCAAGCCAACATTCTAACTGGGGTGCATTGTTATAACAAGGCAACATATTTTGGTGGCATAGGCATATTAGTGAAATTGGCAGGTAATTCACTAACTAGAATTGATAACTGTTATCTGGATTACACTGGAATAGTCATGGAAGATCCTGTGCAAGTTCATGTCACTAATGGGTTGTTTCTAGGGGATGCTAATATTGTATTGAAGTCTATTAAAGGTCAAATTTTTGGCCTAAATATAGTTGATAATATGTTTAATGGTGACCCCAATAAGAAGGTTCCTATTGTAAAACTAGATGGAGAATTTAGTAGCATTGAACAAGTGGTGATTGATCGCAACAATGTGAATGGCATGAGCTTGAGATCAACAGTTGGGAAGTTAACTGCGAGCGGAAATGGCACGAAGTGGGTGGCTGATTTTTCATCAGTTTTGGTGTTTCCTAATAGGATTAGTCATTTTCAATATTCATTTTATGCTCAAGATGAGGCTAAATTTGTAGCACTTTCTATGACCAATGTGTCAGATAATGTTGTTGTTGTGGAGAGTGAGAAAGAAGCTAAAGGGTTCGTCTCCTTCAAAGTTGAACAATAAGAAAGAAGACAGAGTGATTGTATTTGTACTCATTAATTAATGTATTAAATAATAGTAATAGTTTCAGAAGTTTTCCGATAACTTTCTCTTCAATTTTATAGCTTATTGCAGCTGAAATCGCTCACTGAAAGGTTTTTAGTATACAAACCATAACAAACAGAAATATTGGACCCTCAATAAGTAGACTTTCTTGGTTGTAATTTTCTTCTGGAACAAGTATAGTGGTTATAAATTATGTGGGTGGGGGGGAATTAACATGAGTGATTTAAGGTTAAGTGGTTGGTCCTCATTCGATGTGATTTTGGAGCCTAACCGTATACAAATTGAACCATACAAGTTGAAACAAAATCCACAAGTTGTTGCTTGAAAGGGGAGGAGATACATGATGGTTCAGTCTGCATTAGTATATGTGGGAATGTAAATGGCCAATAAGAGTTGGTATGTGGAGTTTTGTTGGAAACAGAGGACAAGGTGAAGATTGTTTGTGATAATAGGAATGTCCAAACAAATACAAATTCTTTTAACCAGATAAAGGACTGAGTCTGGGTTTAAGGTTCATTGGTTTCTATTTAGGTCATTCCTGGATAGATTTCTGCTGGAGAGCAGTATGATTTAATTCGCTTTATAAGAGATATTTATGGCCACTTCTAAAGCTGAAGTAAATAGAAGTAAAACTGCATATGATGTTACTATTTTGAGAAAACATAGGTGCATACAAAGTCATGAGGTTGGAAGCACATACGGATAGGTATGGATGATGGATCTGATTTTGTCAATAATCTAGTTTTGAAGGGGTGTTTAGTATTTTCCAATGAAAATATTTAGTTCTTTTATTTGGAAATGGGTTGCAAGTTTACTTGCAACTTTTGTCCCTGAAAATCTTCATCACTTGTTTGGTCATTGGTGCAGACTAATAGAAGGGCAGCCAGATCAGAGTTTTAGCTAATTGGATTCCCTAATCTGTTGAAAAGAATGTGCTGGCCATAAGAGGTGGTTATGCTCCAAAGGATATTTCTGATAAATTTTATTTTCTGGTAATGAACAGTGAGATCGAGTCTTTTGGCAAGTTATTTCAACTCATTTATATTTTATTTGACCAGCATATATTATAATGTTGTTTGAATAAAATACAGATACTTGATAAATGAATTCATCTTAATAGCTTGTGGTATTTTTATGGTGTTAGAGTTTATAACTTATAGATTATTATTATCATTTTTTATTTTTATCCTTAATACTGTAATAAAATTCTTCATTTATCACCTTTTCAAAATTACCATAATAAAATTTTTCACTTATCACCATAATAAAAGATATGAAGAATAAGAGATCAAATTGTCGTAATTTTTCTTGAAGATGAGCATAATCTAGTAGGTGTGCCATAAATAATTGCTGGAATTGAAACCATGATTATGTAGATCTAGGTGGATTCACATTATATGTGACCACTACTAAGCTTTGAAAAAAATCTGTTATTGGTCAAATGGCCCAGACAGTAGGGATTGAACTGCCACACCAGCAACCATCGTTTTCACACGTGAGATAGAAAAAGAGATGGATAGTACTTTAGTCATAATCTCATAAACCTTTTAGTTTATAATTATAATTAGTTGATGAATTTATATGTGGTCAATATAAAAAATCATCTTAATGTACAAAACAAAAATTTATAATATAAATCCATATAATAATAATAATAGCGTAAAATTTGGAACAACCACAATTATGTAGTGGGAAAACGTAATGCTTTATTTATATTTAATCATATTCAATTTTAGTTTATTAAGAGTAAAAGTTCTTCAGAAGGAATCAACATGTGAGGAGCCGCCATCTTAGTGGTTCAAAATTATTTTTATAGTTTAACATAATTCTGATGGTGTGACAGCAACAGCCAATGCCTTTGGCCATGGTGCTTGTGTTGTGGTTGTGGGGAATGGGAAGATAGATAGTGAAAGAAAGAACAACAAAGACAGCTAAAGGTCCTCCCATCAAGCGTTTCGCTGAGGCAACATATTCACCTAACACTTAATGTAAGGTAAGAGACTAAATGGTAATAATAATGGAAAAAAAGACTTCAAACAAGAGCAACTTGATATTAGGTAAGTCTCCACTCCATTATGGTTAACTGTGATCAACACACTCAAGTCAAAAGTGTGCAATTCAATGTAGTCAAACTGTGATAAACTGATAATGGACTGACACGGATGCCATTAATATGTTGACTATTTAGATTTTCTTTCTTAGAAGAACCAGCGAATTTTATTTTTTATTTTTACTTACAAGAAGCTGGTAAAAAAATATCTTATCAATTTTCCATATTTCCCCCTGCCTTTTCCTAGTTTAAATTTCAGTAATTTGTGCCCGGACAAAATTTGGTAATTTGATTGTTATACAGAACCAAACTGCAAATTTTTTTTGCTGCCAGACCATTTTCTGATACGTAACGCGGCCAATCTCGTACTGAACAAAAATGAGGAGCAACAAAAATATGCAACAAATGCAGAAGATTTATGGAAAATTTAGCCCGCACATGATTTATTTTTAGGCAAATCCTAGTTTCTAGTTTGATTCACTTTGGAACTGTACGATTCTAATTGATATTATATTGCATTATCGGATGAGTCTGAATTCAAGTTCCATAGATCGTAAAAGAAAAACAAATCAGGAAAAGCATATCTGAACTATTTTAATCACATTAAAATAGATTAGACATCACTCTTATTCTTCGGAACATATTTATTTATTTAAGATACAAATATTGCAAAGGAAAAACACAAAAGGTTCAGTTATTGCAACACTCACAACACGAACCAATCTATCTGAACTCAGCAAATTACAGAGTGGACTAATCTATTATAAAAAATAGCTGCGGAAGTGCAGGGTATTCTATTTTACTACAAAACATAGACAAGAAAGAGGACAAAGTGAATGACAATGAAAAGATTACTCCAAAACAAGCCTTGCAAGGTGGTCCTTGACGCTCCTGAATCAGAACCAGTTGATCCTCCTGAACCACTCGGAGTCGGCGGCACTGTTTGAACACAATCAGAAACAACCAAGCATATCATTAGCTGTCTGTCAGTAATGTCATTGACCATATATATATATGCATATGAACCAATTTTTACGCTCGATTTTGATACAAATTAACAAGAAATTCAAGTCATTGTTTGCACTAAGTCACTAACCAGCACAAGTGTTCTCAGTTACAGCTTCTGCAGAGATATTGTGGAATCTATAACCAGTATAGGCGCAGGTTGTGCGATTGCAGGAATCTGAGGAAATGGTTTTGCCAATCAAGACGTTGGCTGAGCATTCCATAGAGGGGCAAACAGACCAGTTGGTTGGTTTGAGTTGGGATGGCTCACATTGTAATCTAAACACAAACCAAATACATGTTCAATAAAACTAATACCAACAAGGAATCAAATTAAAAGGGTAATAATAGTATTAACATGTGTGAACAAAAAAGGGAGGCACTCACATGAAATTGTTACTGGAGTCACACTTGCATTTGACGCATTCATGGGCAGTATAGGCGTAAGTAGCATTTGGGACAAGCAAGGGATAGTCCAATGAATCATTTTTCACATTCGAGGAACAAGCTGCCACAACCAACAAATTCAATCACTCCAACATATTCATATATATCTATCATCTATGTCACTTGGCTATTACACAAAGCTCCACGCTGCTCGTATTGGATTGAACCAAACATTTTTTATTGAGAGAATTATTCAAAGAAGAGGTATTTAAAATAGTCATATTCTGACTGGTGATAATTTTATTAAAAGATTTAAAATAATTTTACGTTCTCTTATATCACCCTTTTAGTAGTCTTTTTTATTTGTTTTATATAACAATAATAGATTTTTTTTTATGATTAGAAGTCGTAATTTAACACGAAGAATATTGTGCACCAATAGTACTAAAGAATACATGTAACTTTTTTAAAGGAGCAACAACTAATTTTCTTTATTTGAGAATGGTAAAATTCTTGAAAATGAAAAGTTGAAAAATCATTATATAATAATCCAGAAATTGCAAAAGAAAAGAAAAATGTTTGAGATGATTTTTTAAATTTTTTATACCAGATAATCTAGTATATATAAGAATCTGGTCAATCGAGTATTATTTTTTCAAAATATCAATTATTAAAAAATAAAAAAAAAGTCTTTTCAATAGATTAACTTTCTGAGCTTCTGTTGACCTGTTGAATTAGGTACTAGGTACATTGACAAAACACATAATGGAGCAGGAGGTGGCGTGCTTATTTTCTTTGAGCGTAGAATGATGATAATGAGATTTGATAAATTTTCATATAAATTATCCAAACTTTCTATACCCAATCTCTCTATGATTAGGCTAACCTGATGAATTATAGCATGGAAACGCGTTAGAATCATGTTGAATGGAAAAAATATAGGGAAAGAGTTGTTTTTACGTCGCGTTTAAGAGAACGCAAAGGCAAACACACTATTAATTAATATCATCATGACACGAAAGAACAACAATTAAAATCGTTTCTACCAATTTAGATTTAACCTAGCAAGTAGGTAATTGTATTATTATAATAGTTATTATTATTATTAGTACGCAGGTCCTAATTTTTTAAATTAAGTAGTTGAACTTGTATTTTTTTAATTAATTCCTCTTGTCTAATCACCGTTATGAAAAATTAGACAATTTACATGTACTGCTAGAGGTGCATACGAGGGACAGACTGATGCTTCTTGAAGTTGTGTTATAAGAGTCATTTGTGAGAGATGTTTGCAAGTCCATTCAACCAAGTAATTTGTTTTTTTTAAAAGATGATTCAAGCAAGTATACATTCACAATTCAACCCAAAATTGAAAGAAAAGTACTTTTATAAAAAGCTTAAGTTTATAAATTAGTTTTAGCATATTATTATCATTAATTTATTTTACCTACATTTCAATAATTACTTCTGCAAAGGTTAAGAAAAAGGCCTCATTATAATAATAAAGTATGCATTTGAGAAAGAAGGAAAGAAATTGAATGGAATTGAGTTGAAAGCGGTAAGTACCTTGGAGGGGAACATCGAGAATCTGCCCTGCCTGAAGATTTTTGGGGTCAGAAATCCCATTAAGGTTGAGCAGTATCTGCTGAGTGGTACCAAACTCCTCCGCAATCCCCTCCACGGTGCTCTGCGGCGCCACAAGATGCGCATAGTGCACCACACTCTTCCCACCCACCTCGTCGCAGCTACACGGCAGCGGAATATAAAGCATGTCCCCGGTGGTGATATTATTCGCGTCGGCTATGTTATTGGCCACCTGGATCTGCGGCCACTTCATCAGACCCGCGAACGTCGTCGTCGCGATGCCGTACAGCGTGTCCCCCTTCTTGATCCTGTACAGCGGAACACGGTCCGAGAGTCCCGTGTTGTTGCTGCACCTGCACGGGAAAGGGACCTTCACAACCTCGTTGGGGCCCACCGCGTATGTTTTTGTGGCGTTGCTTGGGAGGTTGTTCGCTCCCACGATGTCGAGGATGTGTTTCACGTTGAAGAGCTTTTGGATGTCGCCGAGGGTGGTGGTGTTCGGGTGAGAGTAGCTTATGAGCGCGCGACACGTGGGGATGTTCGCGCTGTTGCAGTTGAACCTGGCCTCGGGTTGGGCCTGTGTAAGCCCAACGCAAGCTACCACCGCGATTGCTGCCAACGCCACCGCTCTGGAGAACCAAACAGCCCCTTTCCCTGCAAACATTTTTTCTTTTTTCTTATCTTGTGGTGGAAAAGAATGGCTACAGAGACAGAGGGGCTCTTGCAATTTTTATAGTGATGAGTTGGTATGAACTGAATTGTGAAACAGTGACTTTAATTTGGGGGTGTCTTGGTTGCATACAAGTCATGGTTTGAACACAAGTGTCGTGTCGTGTCGTGTGGTGCGGCAGAAAATGAGGAAAGATCCTCTTCATTTCATTACATGAAAATTTCAGCAGGAGAGAGAAATAATCACTGTTAGGGATGTCACGGATGTGTTGTTTTTTAAGAAAAAAATTATCTAATTTAATTATTTTAATTTTGTTAATTTCTTATTTAATCAGTTTAATTTAAAATTTTAATTTAATTCAATTTAATATAATTTAAAGTGAATTAATTTTTTTATTTTAATCCTATTTTTATTTATTGTTTAAAAAATATTAAATAAAAAATAAAATATATAATAAAAATTAAAACATCAAATATTTTATTTATATGTCATTATATAAATAATAATAAAATATTTTCGTATCTTAACTTAAATTAATTATTATATTTTTCATAAATTAACATAATTTTTATGATAATTTTGTAAATGTTTTTTTATTTTTATCTTGTAAATCAAACACAATATAAATATAGATGGTTACATGGACACCTCCTCATATAACATTATACGAACGTGCAACAGGTTAAATTTTCACTTATGGGTTTAAAAAAACAGAAGAAAAAAAAGTCCTGCAAAATAAATTTATTTGAATCATTAAGAAAATACAAAAAATATAAGGTATAAACGCAAGTTAACTTTAGAAAGTCAAAACTCAAGCAAGGGCGCCGCCCCTAGCTCAACCCTTTTGGTGACTTGTATGCCACATGGGGGTTTGACTGTTTTGATTTTTCCTCTCTTAATATAGTCTAAGTTTTCATAAATTTACACTGTAAGAATGAATATTAAGGGAATCATTGTGCCTGAATAGTAAGGGTATTCGTAAAGACCCGTTAAGTAATGGGTTCGAGCTATATTTCGAATTTGCACGGGGAAAAATAAAAAAAATAAAAAAACAATTCGTTTTGTAAAATCTTTGGTGCTGGGTTTTGATAATTTTTATTTTTTTTTTGTATTGTTATGTAATTTAATGCTTGGAAAAATTGAAATGGATAAATATAACCTAAAGCACGTACGATTGTGGACCAGGTATGATATATTATTTATTTTTGTCTGTTCAAATCTTCTCTAGAAAAATATATTCACAAGATAGGGACTTGACTGGAGTCATCTGCTGCTCAAACACGCCTTCCCGGTCAGATTTTATTTTTTTTTGCTGAATTTTAAAAACATCGCCTTCCCAGTCAGGTAGTCACCTTCACCTAGGATTTAAGAATGAAAGACAACCAGAAACAAAGAAAATTAGTATGTTAGACTGCACAACACAACATACACAAAAGTCGCATTTGAGTTATAATTTAATGAAATTAATATTCTCGTTTTATTTCAAGTCATGAGAATGTTATATATCACATGAAATTTCAATTAGAACGTGTAAAATCACGACATCATGTGCCATCTAGGTGGAGAGTTTCTCCGTTTCTGATGAAAATTACGGTCTTTGTTAGGATAAACTAACTATCTTGATAGTGGTTCATAGTGAAACATAGCTTTGTCTTCTCATGCTTCCTCCTCCTCAACCTCTAATTGTAGTTTCTCTATCTCTTCTAGTGATTTTAATTTTAAACCCCTTCTTAATTCTCTAATCTTCTATTTTTTAATCGACTTGATTGCGGATTTGTTAGTGTTCAAACAAAATTTCTGGTAATTAGTTTCATAGGCCAATTAAGCATCAAGGGTTGATCATTTTTTTTATTTTTCATCATCGTATTCTTCGCCTTCTGTTGTTGTGTTGTGTGCTCACAAGAGTTTGGTCTAGACATGGGGAGAGTAATAGAGTCCAGCCCGCGAGGCTAGGGTGATGTGGTACTGTATAGGCTGGTGTTGACAACATGCTGGTGGTGTTTGGGTGCGTCAATGGTGACTAGGGTTTTCTTGAAGGAGGACAAAAGGGGATATTAAAAATTTTGGAGATGCATTAAGCAATAATGGGGTGCATTATGTAATTGTGTGCTTTGTGCTAGACAAGGGAGTGAACAGAAACCCAAAAGCAAATGAAAACAGAAAAACCTTCTCAAATATATTACATGGGCTTTTCAGTTTTGGAAAGCCCAACAAAGAAACATAATCAATCTAATAGTTTAAACTATTACTCATTTATCACTCATCACTCATCAATCATCATCTAGTTTCAATTTATGGAATAGTATTTTTAACACTAATACTGTTACTAGAATGGTAATGGTATTAGTATTAATACTTTTTTGTTAAGTATGTTCACACACAAGCTAATTAAGTCGCTTATGTAATTATGTCTTAGCAAGAATGTCTAGATTATATATTAGTCAACATGCTTCTAATTTGATTCCAACATGTATTTTCTCTTTTATTATGAATGCAATTATATGATTTTTTTTCTGTAAACAAAATACTAATCATTACTAATATTTTAATTTGTACACAAAATTTAATTTTATTTAAGTTTATGGAATTTCTGCAAAAGTAAATAGAAAAAACATCTTTCAAATTTTTTGTTTTATTAGAAATGTGTATTTATCGATAATTGTAAGTATATTTTTTTTGTCAACAATTGTAAGTACAAATAGTACTAATAATTATTTAAAATACACTTTTTTTTCAATAAACAAAACTAGAAAAATAAAGATGTCCTAATTCTCTCTTTATCAAAGCAATTTTGTCAAAAAATTACATATCTATAAATATTTGTAGATTTTTTTGATATTTTATTTGAGTTCTCTTATGATGTCTCGCATAATGTACTTCTATTAACTTAATGGTAGTCCAAATAGATTCAAGTTTTTTAAATAAAATTTAGAATCCAAACTTTATGAATAAAAAAGGAAAATGTAATTAAAATAAAAAATTCACAAAATATGGTCAGATTTTTCAACATATACTAATAATTGTGAAATCTATTGATATTTCATATTAATGTTATAATGAGAGAAAAAATGAAACGTCTATGTAAGTGACTTTAATGAATTATGTAGTAAAGAAATAAATATAAAAAAATGTAAAAAATATCGGCGAAAAAGTCATATATAATTATTTTTCTAATATGATTCCAAGAAAAGGTTAAGCCAAAATCCAAAAGTATCTTTATCTTAAAAGACAAGTGATATCAATCAAACGAAAATTTTTCTTGCCCCACAACTAGCGGCAACTCGAAAGGAAAATAAAGAGATAACTGCGTTAGTGGACTCAATCATTATCACTTCCATCACATCAAAACTTCTTCATAATATGGTTTTTTCTGCTTTAATCAAGAACAAGAATTATCACAAGAAAAATTTAGGTGATAAGCTAATAATTATATAAAGTAAATTCATAACATATAAGTAAATTCCTCAGCGATCATGTACCAATTTTTTTTTCAAATGTACCAAAAAAAATCCTCTTCGATCACAATTAACTTTTACTATTGAGTCAAAAAAAAGGTTGGTGTGTTAGTATAAATTATTGACTAATCTTAAAAAATTAAGACAAATAATAAATAAAATTATTTTTTCTAAAATAATTAAAAAAACTGTTCTTATAAAAGATTAAAGAATTTGATTAAGCATACAAAAATAAAATTCACATTTAGCAGCAAAAATAAAAACAAGGAAATATTTTTCTATTTCATTTTTAATAAAAGAAATAAAAAATCATAAATTATTTTTAAAAAACTTAAGTATATTTTTTTCTCAATATATATATATATATATATATATATATTCTCATATCTCTAGTTAACGTGTGATTTCTAATATATCTCTTGATGCCAAAAATTAGACATATATGAATAACTTAATCAGCTCAACTATAATCATTAACCTAATTCAATTCAAAAATTAGATTAAAAAATAAAAATTATCTTTCACATGTATATACATTAATTTATTCACATCACATGATTTCCTGCTTATCTATTACTATTGTTATATAACCAATTATTTTTATTTAAAATTCTCTACTTCCCTCTTATTTAGAATAATAAAAAAAAATCTTATAAAACTTAATTTAATAAAGAGTTTAATATTGATGCATGTAAAATAATTTTGCATGACTATCATTCAATCAAAAATCACAATCAGTTTAATTTTTAAAGTAATTTATTATACAAATTAACATAATTATCATATATATATATATATATATATATATATATGATAAATTGTTATTGGATGACATATAAAATCACTTTACACAACAATATATATTATCATTAGAATAACTTTAACGGGATAACTCTTATGGTCGCTAAAAATAATTTTTTTTTTATGATTTCTCACATTTTTCCGGAATGCCATATCATTTTTAGTATTTCAAACAACTCAGATAAGTTTTTACTCCAATGCACCAACTCAAACAAATTCTTATGTGAGCTCCATTATTTAGTACTTTACACGATTAAAATTTTTGTAAGACCATTTAAAAGTAAACAAATGCAGTTTCTTTGCACAACAACCGTTCTTTCTATGAGACAAAAGTAGAGTTCTCTCCAACGGTGTTGTATTACTTTTTGAGTTGCAGTCAAAGGTGCTAATTCAAGAGCAACTTCTGTGGGAGATGGTCTTAAACTCTTTAATAAAAGTTACAATAGCTCGATTACAGTGACACAAAATATATGAAAATTAGAATGATATGACAGGAGTGAAGGAGAATCAAAATGAAGATATATGACTTGCTTTTTTATTCCTTTGAAGCGCACATACAAAAGGAAGAGATAGCAGTGGATTATCAAGTAAGCATATGCATATATGACATGTCCATATATGCCACACCACCGTATCTACATTTGCATTCATATATTTTTCTTTGGCCTCAATACATACATTCCCTTGGTGCTAATTAATTAGTGTATTATTTTTGTACCTATGTGTCGTCCTCTCCATGTCTCCCACTTTCTTAATAATTTCCTCATCACTTCTCCATCACCATGGCTGAAACTCCCTCTCCCTCTCTCTCTCAGTCTCCCTCACCCCCCTTTGGCCCCATCATAAGTGATGGCCAAGTTGGTGGATTCGATTGGATGGTCCTTTTGGCAGCAATTTTATGTGCCTTTGTGTGTGCTCTTGGCCTCAACACAATGTTACAATGTGCTTGTCGTGTCTTCACAGAGCCTCGCCAATGGATTGCTTCACGCAGGCTCAACTCTGGCCTCAAGAGAAAGGAAATGGTGGCTTTGCCAACCTCAACTTACACTACACACTCTTCTGCTGCCTCTTCTCCATCTTCTTCACCTAATTCTAGTACTTGTGTCATTTGCTTGGCTGAGTTCTCTGATGGGGACCCTATAAGGTTCCTTCCAAAGTGCAATCACTATTTCCATGTGGTTTGCATTGACAAGTGGCTACTCTCTCACTCTTCTTGCCCTACTTGCAGGCACCTCCTCAAGTCAAATGATTCTCTTCACTCCTTACAGTAGGCATCCTCTACTATATGGTAACAAAGCTCTTTCACTGAATATTCAAGGCAGTTACATATTTAGAACGCAGTTACATATTTAGAATTTAAAATCAAGACCTTTGATTAAGTTAGAACAATTTAACTTAATTGATCTATGTGTTTAATGTTTTGTGATGGCATTGTTTAAATAGTTATTAGTTGTTTCTAGTATATCTATCTCTAAGCCTTGTATATATGTAAAATTATAATGCAGGATATATATATATATATATATATATATATATATATATATATATATATATATATATATATATATAAACCTGGTTCTCCTTTAAATTTTCTCAATTTTAGTAGCTATCTTAATTGATCATTATGATGGCACAACTTATTTGTGTAAAAAAGATTGAGGTGTAATTTGAGTAAAATTTCAATTTGAGCAGAAACACCGAGACAAAAATTGAATCGTGTCCATATATCATCATATTAACCTCATTGTAATATTATATGATAAAATCTTGGCTTTTGAATACGTTATTACTATCAGATTAAGCAAAATACTCTAGCTTGTTGTCGACGGTTATATAAAATGTTAATTTAGTTGGTTCGGAGGGATTAGTATATCAACTATTGACAATTTAAACAGAAACAACAACCCTATTTTGAATGTTTTCCTTCAGTTGATCCTAACAGGGTGCCTGTTATTATTGCAAATAAATGTCAACTAATCACTTCAATCTTTGAGTATGTAAATAAAGTTCATTTGGAGTCTTCTTTCATTTCATTTTTTACTATAACTACTTTTGAGTAACTTTAATTTTCATATGAAAATTTACAATATTTTCCCCTTAATCTGTGCAATATTTTGGTTTATTGTTCATTCCTTATTATAATTCTAAGGTTTCAAGAAATCAATTCGTATTTTTCACTTAACTAAGCAATTAGTAATAAAAATAATTTATAATCTGATTAAGAAAAATCCTCACATCTCAAGAATTCTCCAGCTTAAGGGTTACATATATAGAAAGTGATGTATAATGTGTCTGGGAACACGTTGGACATGACTAGATGTAGTAGATCTACAACGCAATTAATAGTTATTTTTATTTTAATGTGATTTTACATTAAATGTGTATCTCAAATGAGAACGCACTAAACACCCATTTAGATTCCATTTTAATGGTTCACTACGGGACAAATATATGCTTTGCATCATTGGCAACAAAATGGCTAAGGTAACTTGTCAGCAACTCATTCTTATAACTATATTAGTTTATCTCATGCAATTCTAAAAGATATAAAAAAATAAAATGGACAACTATATGTTTTAATTTTGTATAAAATATTTGTTTTAAAGAAATATATACGTTAATTAATTTATATATAAATATAAATGGGTTTAATTATGATACATTGTCATAATAATTTTTTAAAAAAAATTAAAAACTAATTAGAAATTATTTTATATATAACTTTTAAAATTAGACTTAAATATATTTTTCATATCTCAAAATATCTCATTTTCAATTTATTACCTAAAATTCACTTTTTGTCATTTACGTACTTAAAAAATAATTTTATGTTTTAATGTAATACATGTCGTTAGTCTCATTCTATTAAGTGATAATGTGATAAATGAAATGTCACCTCATCAAGTATAATCACTAATATATCAATGTCACATCATTTTTTATTATTTAAATCATTTTAAAAAATTATTTTCTCCTTCCCCTTCCCCTTCTTCTCGATCGTGCAACTCTTGATCGCGCCACCATTGTCCTCCGTCGAGGGACGCACTGTCCGAGTCATCGTGGACCACACCAAGAACGTGATTCAGCTCGAGATGGCGTGACTCAAGGAGGAGATTCGACAAGTGTTGATTTGCAACACGATCCCCAACGCAATGAGCCGCTACAACTTGATCAGGGGGGTTTTGCTCTTGTTCGGCTCGCACAACGGCGCTGCCACAATCGATGATTCCCCCTTCAAAGCTTCAACAAGGTTGACTCAAGCTGCTTCCTCAACTACGCCGTTAGCCTCGATGACAACTTGTTCATCGATTTGGTGCGTCCCAAGGCCGTTAAGGACCTTAGAGAAATCATCAATCTCATGATTAGGTCTAGTTATGAGAGAAAATGTCTTCAAGTTTATGGACTAACTCACTCACACTCACCTTTACTTCGTTGTTGGTAACGGGAAGAAGGATAATAAGGGGAAGAAGGAGAAGAGAATTTTTTTTAAAATAATTTAAATAAGAAAAAATGACATGATACTGATGTGTTAGTGATTAGGATTAATGACGTGACACTTTGTCTATCACGTCATCACTTAACAAATACTATATTGAAATATAAATTTTTTTCATGTACGTAGATGACCAAAAATAAATTTTAGATAATAAATTAAAAACAACCTATTTTTCATATATGAAAAATATTTTTAAGCTTTAAAATTATTAATACAAAATTTAACTATTTGATGTTATATGATAATGATACTTTATGATGAAAACAAAATAAATTCCTTTTCACACTACAAATATATTTTAATTAAATTCAAAGTAAATAAACATGTGATGCATAACATATTCCTCTCAAACTGAATATTCTCTCCGACACATCTAAGTGTGTGATAAAGCCACATTATTGATCCTGTCACTTTGTGTTGATTAAGATTTGGTGACTTCAGCATAAAAACAACAAAATCCTCAATATACATCCGAATTAGATGAAAGGCAATCACCAAAAGTTGCCACTTATCAACTACTTTTACTTTGTCCAAAAGAGTCTGTACGGGTTACTTTAGTTCGATTTTGATGAAATTCAAGATCTAACCCAATTAAATTTAATAAGTTTGATTTGATTTAGTTTTTATAATTTTTTAAACCCAATCCAACTCAATTTATTTATGAATGATTTGGTTCGGTTTGGGTTAACGAGTTATCTATTTAAATTTGATATTTTTTTTAGAATTATTATTTTGTATCATGATTTATCTAAATATTCAATACAATTAACACAATATTATCAAATATCCAACAGTAGTAAAATTGATTCATTTACTACCATCAACGTAATATTCTAAGATAAACTAATACAAATTAACACAAAATATTCTTTGATGAGATTCACCATAATAGTCTGAATTACAATTATTTCCTACAAACTAATTTCTTGCAATAAGTTTTGATGTAATTAGATTTACTACAACCAAATTTATTGAAACAAATGAATAAAATATGATCCATTAATATTATAAACATGACAAAAAAAATAAATATGAAAAAAGTGAAATAAATAACAATGTACCTAAAAGTAATACCTTAGAAAATTGTAACACTAGTAGTCTCAACACTTGTAATTTCAATACTTGGAGTCCTAATATTAATAGTATTTAAAATCAAACTAAATAATTCTAAAAATATTTACCGATTTTGATCGATACGGTTCAATTTTAATCTAAATACATAAAGAAGTCAATCTAAATTATTTGGATCTATTTAAATCAATTTAAATTTACAGTTATCTGTACTAATTAGCACCTCTATCAAAACATATTAGATAAGATAAATGGTTGAGCCCACCATAGTCACCAATAATGATGAAATTGAAGCAATCTCACACTATAAGTCTATAACTGACATAATGGCCAAATGCAGATGACAAAGACCCAAAATCAGGTTCCAACAAACTAGCTACTAGCTAGGATTCCATAGCATAACCAAAAAACCATGAGCAGATATCACAAGCAACGGAGCCAAAAGGTAAGACAAAGATGTCATAATAAGTAAAATCACTTTAACTTTAACTTTTACGAGACCAAAAGCATAAGAATTTTATGAGGCAGTGATGTGATGACTCTGTTTTAGTAGAACAAAATGTATTTTATGAAAGCAAATATTATAATTCTTTGTAGTCTAGTTGGTTAGGTATTCGGCTCTCATCCGAGAGACACTGGTTCAAGTTCCGGCAGCGAAATATTTTTTTAACATTATTTTTTTTTTTGCTGGATAAAATTTGTAATTTTTAAAAAATAAAAAATAAAATATGTCATATTAATTTGTTGAAAATAAAATTCAACAAAGTGAAAAAGTTAAAGTTAAAAATTTCAATGAAGTGTTTTTTTCTTCCAAATACTTCAATCTATATATGTATCTGGAAGGCAAACATATATGTTTTCAACTTATTATAACCTTATAGTTATATCAGAAACAAGGGATCACTCAAAAACAAAATTTAGTGGAAAGAAGAAAATTTAGAAATTTATTTTAAAAAATCAAATGGTGAGAACAAAAAACGGTCGTAGTGTGTAGTGTAGTGTGTATGTGGAGAATAGTGTGAGAGTTGAATGACATGTAAGCAACAGCACAGTCACGTCCATAGCCACGAACATGCCACGTTCTCTTCATGCAAGCAACTCTCCTCTCTTTATAATCTCAGTTGCACACGTTCTAATCTAATATCCATGACACAAAGCAAGGTTTGAATATCATTCAGGTAACTCTCTGCAGCTGTTGCGTTGAAAATGCCAGGCATTACCATTGGAGACACTATTCCTGACCTTCAAGTTGAAACTAACCAAGGAAAAATCAACCTTCATCAGTTCTGTGCTGATGGCTGGACCATCCTTTTCTCTCACCCAGGTTCTCATTGCCTTTTAAACATTAATTATTCTTTCTATATCTATATTTGTTGGCTACTTACTTTCTTCTTCTTACTATTATGTTTCTTCTCATGCATGCATGATTGTAATTTGTAAATGTATGTTTAGGTGATTTCACCCCGGTTTGTACCACTGAGCTTGGCAAGATGGCTCAGTATGCTAAGGAGTTTTATCAACGAGGAGTGAAGTTATTGGGTTTATCTTGTGATGACGTACAATCCCACAATGAGTGGATCAAAGACATTGAAGCCTACACTGTGAGTTTATTTTTCACTTTTCACTATAGTTCATGTTTCTAAACTATAGACAATTGAACAAATCAAAAGGGCATATAATTAACTATATAAGAAGAAATCTAAGATGAATAGATTATGATCTTTGCCTTTGGTTGCAGCCAGGTGCGAAGGTGAACTATCCAATAATTGCTGATCCCAAGAGAGAAATCATCAAGCAACTCAACATGGTTGACCCTGATGAGAAAGATTCCGTTGGCAACCTACCTTCAAGGGCTCTTCATATTGTTAGCCCAGATTTGAAGGTGCAACTTATTCTTTGACTAAGTAAATGAATGATTTTGCAGTTGTTGTCTTTTTGGGTCTAACATGTTAATTAATTTAATTTGGGGGTTGATTGTTGAAGATCAAGCTAAGTTTTCTGTACCCTGCAACAACTGGGAGGAACATGGATGAGGTGCTGAGGGTGATAGAGTCATTGCAGAAGGCCTCAAAGTTCAAGGTTGCTACCCCAGCAAACTGGAAGCCAGGGGACCCTGTTGTCATATCCCCTGGTGTCACCAATGAGCAAGCCAAGGAAATGTTCCCTAAAGGCTTCGAGACTGTGGATCTTCCATCAAAGAAGGAGTATTTGCGTTTAACTAAAGTTTGATGATGTTCTTTTTCAAGTAGTAGAACCTTCTTCAGCTATGCCAAATCTCAGTTCAATCAACCTTAATCAAACTATATATATGTCTTGTTAAAGTACACTATTTTGTAGCACTGCTTGTTTTGTTATATATAAGAATATACAGTTTAATGTATCTTTTTGTTGATGTGGACTCCATGTCTACAGTTATATCATGCTGTAAAAATCTTAACTATAAGTTTTAATTTTAACTATTTTGTTCCTCCACTGTGAAATTACTTTTTTGGGGTCATAAATTTCTTACAATCTTACCTTTTGTGGAGAGTATGAAAGTAAATTAGTGACTAACCGAATTATCACATGGAGTTATAAGCATGAATTCCTTAGCAATCTAGGCTGATCAGGCGAAATGCTAAGACATATCATTTTTGAACTGGGAGTAAAAATAAACCAAGAGGGGTCTTACATGCAGATTGATACTGTAAGAAGAGGTCGATTGCCAGAGAATAATGTATAAACAACTTCTCATTGAGGATCCTCTAGTGTGTTATCAACTGCTGCTTCCATTAATGGTGAACGGATCACAATAAAGGAATTATAATAATTTTATGCAATTCGTTCATGGTTTAATTTATACCTCCATTTTTTTCTAACAGGGCATCCTTTAGCATTTTGCTTTGAAATATTATAGTAAGAAGAAAATGCAATGAACAGGTAAGTCTTATTTATTAGTAAGTAATTACTCACTTAGAGTCCAGACTATAGAGTCGAGACTCGGAATTCCAAACTCTTGGCTGCAAAAGCTTTTATGGTTCCATAATAAAGAGTGCCTAGCTAGTGAGATATGAATCAACAACGTAAAGCTATTAAAAATCTTCCAAATTTTTTATAAGCAATGGGTGGGGGTGATAAAGCACACAGTTCATCTAATTGCAAATTTTCAGATTAATTCCACTACAGAGTGACTGCTATGTAGCCTAAATCACTACCAAAGGTGCAGGGGCAATCAACTCTATAATTGAATTGGCATCTTCACCTTTTTTTTTATAAAAAAAAAGGTTGAAAGGGGTTGGAGAAAACATTCCCTTCCATTCCATAGTATAAAGATTTGGAATGTGTGTGTATATATATATATATATTTTAAATAATCCTTTTTTAACCAAACCTTTCTAGTTTCAAATCATCATCTGCATCACATGACATTTGGGAGGTCTGAGAATTGCAATTCTAGTAAGCTATTAGTGGGGGTATGAAGATAACTTGTATAGTCTAGTATATTTAAGAACCTCGATGACTGGATTTAACCCGTTTGCCATTGATTGATTTGGTCCCTAATTTAAATTAATTTTTCGAATTATTTAAGAAAAAACATACACTTTCTGTAAAAAAAAAAACACTTAAATGTAAATTTATAGTTTAAATTATTTTGGACCGCAAAAATTAATGCTCACATTTTTTTATATAATTAAAAACTTACATCTAAATGTAAACTCCTCGTTAAGATTAATTTAAATATATGTCGTGTTTAATAATTTAAAATTAATTTTATATAACTTTAAAACAACCGGGCTTTAATTTATTGTTAGTTAGGCTTGAAGATGGGCCCCTAGTCTCGGAAGTTGTGGCACCTCATGAATTTTAGTTTTTAAAGTTCAAGTTTTTCAATTAAATATTTAGGTTAAATTACTTTTGTTGGTCTTTTATCTTTATTTTAGGTTGTAATTTGGTACTTTATTTTTTAAAAGTTAATAATTTATTTATTAAAAAGTTGTAAAATTATCCGTTAAACATGTAATAAAAGGAACCATTTTATAACTTAATAATTTATTTATTAAAAAGTTGTAAAATTATCCGTTAAACATGTAATAAAAGGAACCATTTTATAACTTTTAATAAATGAGATTATTTTGCAACTTTTAAAAAAATAAAAGATTAAATCAGAAAATAAAATAAAAATAAAGGACCATTTGAATAATTTAACCAATAATTACTTGATACTTTTAGTCAATTTTAAAGGTCTTGGCTTAACTTATCATACAAGTAGGTCAAGTTTATTTTGTGTCAGGTTATAAGGTCACACACTGTTAATTAGTTTATTTTTCTGTTTATTTGTTTATGTGTGAAATTATATTAAGTGATCAATGAATTTTGCTAGAGATTTGGGTTTGTCTAAATGCTATTAAGAGAGACAACTTCAAAACTAGGACTTCTATATCCAAGTTTATAGTGTCAACATAGAGCTTAGTAAGAAAAACTCTCTCGTGTACACAGTGAAATCCACATTTTAGATTTTTGAACAACTAATTTAATGTCAAAACTAAAAACTGCTTATAGTAACATTGAGTAACTTCGTTGCAATCAAAATTTCTAAAAGGTCAATAATGTGTTTGTTTCGGAGTATTCCACTTCTTCTCTCATCTTGGATTGACTTTCACGTCTTTTTCTTTCTTAACTTTATAGATGTTGAATTTATATTTAATTTCTTCTGATTTTACACAATCTGATTTCAAATAATTTACATGCATAAATTTAATTGGCACTAATGCATTAACATTGTTGTTTTAAATATTTGATTTTTTTTTATTAAAATGCAAATGTATAAAAAAAAATATGATGATATAAACTATAGCTAATGAATATTCTTTTAGGCTCAAGTTAGCTCCATCACCACATGAGTTAAACTGATGTATACATCATGTGATGGCCAACGGAACCAAAGCCAAAGAACAAATTAAAAGATAAGACAAGTCGTCAAAGAGTGGGTTACATTTCTATTTCGACAGGACTATTTTTTTTTCTCCATCAAATAGTTTAGAGCCAGCTGGGGTTACGTTATTATGAGTGTAAGGTTAATCAGTTAAGCGATGAGCAATCTTCAACGCAAGATATGTAGCAATACCAAATACCTAAAATTGCTTATCTTTAAAGAAACAAACAAATAAACAAAAGAACAAACAATGCAAGATACCACATTGAACGGATGGGTTACACAGGTCATGAATGAAAGGAGGTGTATAAACTTAGCCAGAAATAGGAAAAGAAGAAAGAAAAGTAAAAAAATATAACAAGTGTTAGTGATATGACAAAAAGAAAAACATATAAAGAAAAATAAAAAAATAAAAAGAGATCGATAAGGTGTAGACGAGTGAATATTATTGTTGTTACTAAAAACACATTTTAATGTACCACGAATGCTAAGAAGTGAATGTTGGTACCATGTAGAAATTATAATCCTTAGCAAAAAAAGAAATTTAGCGACAAAAATCGCATATAATTTTAGCCATATAAATATATAAATGTTCAATCAAGTTATTACAGTGTAGGCCCAAAAAAGAGACTGATTTCTGCATCTCATCGCACAATATGGGAATAATACACCCAAATAGGGACGAATCCTAAGAGATAAATATAGAGGACCGCAATGATCAACACATAATAATGGATACATATCTAGACTCTATACGTGTAGTATATATGATAGTATATAATATATCTTCTATTTCTATCTATATGGCACCAAATTTAATGCAAGATGTTTAATTAACTGCATTGATATTCTGAAAGATCGCCCACTGTCTCAGGGTCACCTTCCCTTAAGCAATTAATTGGAGGTATAGTCAAGGTCTCTTGTGTCCCATAAGCATTCCAGCAAAAAGGGTCATCCAGCAATGCTCCTTCGAATGGCAAAAGCTCAACCTCAGAGAGTGTTATGTTTGTGCAGGCAACAGTGTCACTGCAAGCAAAGTGAATAGGAGCAGTTCTCACATCATAGGTGCCCTTTATGTTGCTGTAGGACACATCATTCACATGCACAGCTGAAGTCTGGTTTAGACATTCCTTTGACATACAGTAGTATTGGTCTATTATGATGCAATTTCCAACGTTCTCCATCTGGATGTTTTCGAATCTCAGACTTGACACTGATCCCATTCCACCTTGCCATGTCTTGATTCTGAGCCCGTTGTCTGATTCCCTTATGATGCTGTCACGGACTGTTAAGTTGGACACACATGCCTGGGAATTGTGCACTCCAAGGCTTCCTATGCTGTAGAAAGAAAACAATGCACTAAGCTTAGTGAGACATGCCGAAATTAGTAGCATCAGGGGAAAAGTTTGTGTTGCAATTGTTTCACAATTCATTGTGTTGTAAATATGCATTTGACCATGTTGGAAAAAACTTGTAGCCTTTGGACTCATGTGAAAATAAAAACTAGAGAAAATCATGGAAAATGTTTTCATGGTTCTAGTGAAAACTAGAGTAAGTTCAAATTCATACTAGTCTCAAACTCTCTCTTCATTCACCTGCCTTCTCAAATTGTTTTAGTATAATAGTAATGAAGTTTACATGACAATAAAATTTGTTGGTTTTTATAATATTTTTTAAAAATTACACTAATGATGATTTTTTATTAGCTAATTGCATTGTAAATAAATTTTAAATTCATACTATGGCTAACTAAAAAGTATCACTTGGTGGTTATTTTTGTGAATTATCAATAAAGAAGATTCTACAATGTACCTAATCCCGTGGCTAGGACCACAAGTTAAACCAGCAATGTCCACGTTTGAGGACCCGGGTCCGATTGAAATGCAATCGTCACCTGTTAAAATCATGTGAACATATCTGGCATAAGTAAGAAATAGTGAAATGTAGAACCAATATACCACACAGGGAAAGTGCACATTGCAATATAGTCATTACCATTGCTTATCATGGAGTTATATATCCCAACATATTTGGAATTCTCTACATGGATTCCATCGGTGTTGGGGCTGAGTTTTGGTGAAGAAATGGAGAGCTTATCGATCAGTACTCCTTGGCAGCCATTGAATATCATGTGGAACTGAGGACTGTTTTGAATTTTCAACCCATTCACCTTCAAATTGGAGCTCATGAAGAACCGTATCATCTATAAACAACAAAGAAAAAAGAAAAAAAGAAAGGTAAGACATTTATAAATACATAACTAAATGCATGAGCCGAGTTCACAAGAATAGTTGGGTTTAGTTTACTTACAGCAGGACTGCCACATGGCCCTGACAAAGTTTTTCCACTGGGACCCTGAAAGTGCCATATTTCAAGTAGCATTTAGTATGGTTCCATTCAACTTTGAATAACTGAAACAATAAAATTGAAAGAAAAATGGCATGCACTAAAGAAAAACAATGAATTAGTGATCAAATTTAGTAACAAAAATTGCTTTTTCATCACTAAATTTAATATGACAGAAGTTTCAGTGACGGATTTTTAAAAAATTACATATAAATTATTCGATCACTAATTTTAATTTTTTTATAGTGCCAATGATTGTATTAGCGACAAGACAAAATGGTTACCCTGTGAGGTTTGCAGGGGAGATCCCACCATTTGTCTCCATTCCCTTCTATGGTTCCTGTACCATTAAGAGTCATTTGGTCAAGTCGATAAAATACAAGCCATTGATTGCGGCTATCTGCTTCTGGCCACGAATTTGGCCCGTCTGGTGCCATTAGTGTTCCATCCACCTGGTTATTTCTCTACCTTGTTAGTAAAGTGAAATATATTTTATCTTTATCTATATCTATACAAGGACCACGCCAGACTGAGAAAAGTTAATTTTGACCATTCAATCGTATATAGACAGCCAAGATTCGATTTAAGTAAAAATAATCTTAATTTTTATACATAAATACTTGTAAGAGAAAAAAAGAAAAAAAAGATACAATGTGTTTTTTAATAAGCGCATCAGATAAAAATAATCTTTTAAAAAACTATATGAAAAAGTTTATACATGAGTTAATTTTAATTTTATGAGAAATTCATTTGATCTTTTTCTTCTTATTTTCTTTCCTTATAAGAAATCTACCCAAATATACCATTAACCTTATGTATAAGGATGAATGGTTAATATTAACTTCTCTCATGTCTCTAACAAAATAACTAAAGTGATGTGATCAACATGGACATTCAATAAGCACACATTCTTACTTGGAATACCAATCCTGGTTTGCATGGACCTGAAAAAATAGTTGAAGAGATCTTAAAGATGTAGTTTTCTGGAGCAAGAACAACCCCGGAGTCCACAGCACATGCTGCTTTCCATGCTGCCCTGAATGCACGTGTGTCATCAGCACAGCCATCTCCAACTGCCCCAAAGGATCTCACATCGAAAACACAGTCAGAAGAGGAAGTTTGGTTATCTTTCGGATAAGGGTCAGAAGGAACACTTGGAGAATTAGAAGGTGGTGATGCCGAAGGGTCAGAAGGAACACTTGGAGAATCAGAAGGGGGTGGAACTGAAGGTTTCTCTGGCTCAGTTGAAGAATCAGCAGGAGCAGTGGAAACTTTCTTCTGCTTAGTATGATGGTGGTATCTTCCCACCACATTTCCAAAATTATGGTTCAAAAGTATCACAGTGATGCATAGAGTGAAAAAGACACGAATGAGATCCATGAGGGTTTAAAGTTCTTGAATTTTTCACTCTTGTGTATGTGCCAATGACCACAAAATGCTTCTAAGTTGTTTCTGTGAATAGACAAAGCTTCAAGTTCAGAATTTATAGTTTTGGAGATAAATGGATGAGAGTGGAATAGAAGAAGCAAGAATATTATGGGTAAGGGCTAATGCATATCCAGAGGAGTCTTAGCAAATTGGTGTAGCAAGGACTAGCACTTATTTATACTGGAAATTAAACTAGTATGATATGGAACAAGAGAATGCTCAAAGCATAAGGATGCCACGTGTTGAGTTCATGTTGGTTAAAAGTGCCAGGGTGTCAAGGAAACTGTTTTAAAGGTACTTTTGGAGGTCCAGTAACGCTGGCAGGGTTTATTTGTCTGATAAAATTTTAAAAATAAATTAAATATTTTATATACTTTTTTGTGTTCTTCTTTACTTAAAATAGAAATTTTATCTCGATATTAAGTTAAAGTAGTTTTGCTGAGTTATTTTTTTCCTTAAGAATCGAAAATATGTATAAAAAAATTATAATAATTTATGTATTTTGTTTAACCAATTAAATTGGACTTTTTAGGTAAAGTAGTTTTAGTCTAGTATAGAGAAAAAAGAAATGAGGATAAATTTTTAATTTTTAATTTGAGATAATTATATGATATTTATAAAAAAAATAATAGGATGTTAACTTAATATTTTACTTTAAAAAAACCATAAAAATAAACTATACTTACTTCTATTTCTTTTCCTTTTTTATTTTTTCATCTAAATTTTCTCCCGCTTCAGCTGTGAAAGAAAGAAATGAAATATTTTTACATAGACTGACAGTTCTGACATGTTGCATGCACTAATTAGGAGGTAGAAAGAGGACGAAGGGCATCTTTAACGAGGATCTTTGGCTAGAGTAAACAAGAAGATCTCCAAGGTGGACAATTCATTCTTCCACAAGAACTCACAAGATCTCTGACCAGAGATAAAGTGCGACAGAGAGAGGAAGAAATGGGAGAAAGAAAAAAAAAAGGAGAAGGGGAACTGGAACATGAGAGAGAGAAAGGAAAAAATAAGAGAAGAGGAAAGAGAGAAATAAAAAAAAAAAAAAAAAAGAGGAAGGGGTACTCGAACCTGGTAGAGAGAAAGGAAAAGAAGAGAAGAGGAAGAGGAAGGGGAAGTTGGAGAGAGAAAGAAAAAAAGAAAAAAAGAAAGAGGAAGGGGAATGGAAAAGAAAATCTTATGAGATCTTCAATGATACCTGATGACACTAACATACATATGATGAGGTGTGTTAAAAAGTGATCTAAAATTTTAATTTTAAATTTATCACTAAAGATGTTTTAATGAGGAAATATAAAAACAAAAATAAAGACGTGGAAAGATGTCTTTGTCTGCTTGTAAAAGTTAATTAACTGTCTCTTATGATTCTTAGATATGATACTGCTATAATTAGTCCATAACAGAATATTAATAGGTAAAAACCAAAAGAATGATAGGTCATTTTATAATAAAGAGACGAGAAATATATTTGACCCTTTAAAAGAAGGCGTATTTTTTAGGTGAAGCTAAACTCACATTAAGTTGAACAAAAAATAACAAGTCATTCTTTATTAAATTTCTGGCATAAGAGGGCTTTTCTCTTTGCTCTTTTAGCGGAATAAGAGCAGTTGGGTTGGTAAGATTATAATATATATAGGTGAGAAAGAATCAAATGTCCCTAGTATTGTATTTTCCAAGAAACTAAGCAAAACCGGTCATTCTAAAAAATGGCCGGTGTACGTCTTGAATCTATTTGTCCAATCATGTAAGATGTTTTTCTGTGAGTTTTTCCTGAGAAGAGGAAACCATTGTTTGCACTTGCACGCACCTTCGGATTCTGAGAAACCAATAGTAAACAAGATATTGCACTTGTATTCTAGCTATAAGTTAATAGAACCAGATCTGTAAATTACAGTACACAGTAGCAGATTGTGAGCAATTCAAGAAAACAAAGCATCACGGACATATATATGATACAACTTATAAACTTTTCTTGGTGCATCACAAAACCACCAATTTCTAATTTGAACTAAACATATCTTTTCATATTATGAAATAGAAACTTCCTCTTGCTTGCAAAATTAATTAATCAACTTGCTCTCCGCGGATTAATAAAGATGTGTCACACATGACCTCATCCTAAGGGCATTCTATGAAGTGTTAAGGCAATTCAGGCATCACACACGTCAAATTGGATTATCTTATTGCACTCTCATTCACATTGTTATACTATAATAGTAATATTTGCTTGTTCTGTTGTGGCATGATCAAGTTCCACTCACAAGTGAACACGTAGAAGGGTTTGAGAGAACGATAATTCATTAATAGTTTGGCACAGAAAAGAATTTAAAAATAAGTACCAAATTGGGTGAATATGGTATTGATGTAAAAGCAATCCATCCCGTGACTCTTTGTTGTTGTTTAGCTCCTTGTAGCCAAGGAATTGTAGGCAGCATATATTAGGTGGGCGACAATCGATTTAACCCATTCACGGGTGGTATCAAGTCATGTATATGATTAAATGTCCAAAGAAAATACAAATAAAAAGAATGATATATACAAAGTAAGGTTTGAATTATATTGCATGTGGCACGTAACTATATTAGTAATTGTAATGATAAGGTTAGTTTATAGGGTCCTATATATAGCTGTATATGGTAAAAAAATTGCAACTACATATAATTAGTTCCATTTGTGTGTATTTTTTACCACGTTAAAATTTTAAAAGATTCCAAAATATGACTTGGATTGACCCATTTTAGATATCATGATCACTCAATTCTATGGTTCTATATATCTATCACTTGCATGACAACTCAAGCAAATAAAATAATTAAGAGACATTGAAAGAGCAATATGGACTTTGTGACTTCACCTGATTATATGAGTGTGTTTTTTCCTCAAACTTTGTGAGTTCGGGAAGTTTCTCTAACCATGCAAAGGCAATGGAGTTGACGTGCAATATGTGACTAGTGTATGTAAGCAAATTGTGGTGCAAAAAGAATGATCGATCGAGTAGCTCAGTGAAACTTGAGTTGTGTGTGAAGACGGTTTTATAGAGGGTAAGATTTGTACAGAGAGAAAGTGGAATTGTGTTAGCATGCATGCATCCATGTTTGTCACTACCTGTCACTTGTGCAGTCTCACGGGTGTGATAAAGAGAAAAAAAGGAGAATTCCAAAATCAAACATAAACACAAATGGATAGCTTAACAGAAGAAAAAGTTTGTGATCAAAGAGATTCTAAAGGTGAACACTTTTGTGCCCTGACAGATACAGTAGCAGTTGCCAGTGTGTGGTTCTCAGATTTGACACGTGGCATGTGCACACGTGCACGCGCTTCACTCTTGAAGTTACTGATTCTTTGCTTCATGAGCCCTGGCCCTAGTAGTGTCACCATGAATCATGACAGATAGCTAGAGAGAGATTCATGTACTAGTATGGACTATGGAAGCTACAACACTATTTTATACAAAGAAAATAAAATAAAAATAATCGCAAGAGAAAGAAGATATAGAAAAATTAAAATTATTAGTCTTTATTTTTGAAGAATAAGGAAAAAAAAGTGTAATGAAATAAATGAAGAAACAAAGATAGACAAAGAAAAAAATATTAGAAAGTGTTATATATAAAAACAAATATAAATGATATAAATTTATTCCACGTCACATGCATTTCTGAGTGTATTTTTGAGATGTGTGTCAGTGTATGTGTCATGTCTAATATTTTAAGAATACAAGAATTATAAAATAAGTCATATATAGTTCTAAATGAATAGTTAAAATTAAAAATTATTTAATGATCAAATAACTAACTATTATATATATATATATATATATATATATATATATATATATATATATATATATATACGTGTTTATTTTTTAATTTTTATCATTTAAATATGATCTAACCAAGTCTTCTCTTCTCTCTTGATACAGTCTTATATGTGCATTTATGTGTGTGTGGTGATGTAAGAGTGTTTGATTTAGCACTATCTTAAAATAAATGTGCGGAACTTGAAGTAGATACAAGCATTTTATACGTCATTTTAATCTATTCGACATGACACGTTGTTAACCGAAAGCAAATACACATGAGAAAACTAAGAGTAAGAGTTAGATAGAGGAGTAAATATAAACCATACAATGATGAAAAGTAGTCAAGATTAAAAAAAATTTAAGGTTACACTATTATTTAAAAGCCTTGTAACTTTTTATTACGTATTTTAATTTTGATAATTTACTATAAGACTTAATGATCAATATAGTATATTTTCAATTTTACGTAAAAATAAATTTTCTCCAAGATATATTCCATATGTATTATTAAAGAAAAATGTGAGATAAATTAATTTTGATTATATAGTTGAAATAAATTATACAAATTAAATTTAAATAAAATAATTTTAATCTCCTATATAAGTATGATTAAAATTAATTTGTTGTACCTTTCATACTCATTAAAAATGGTTTTTAGTTTATTTAATTTATCACCCCAACCCCAATGGCAAGTGATGCTCAAAATTCTCTTTCACCCTTTCACGTGTTGGTGTCTCTTGTTCTTGTGTGTGTCACGGACTATGGGAGAGGAATAATTAAAAACGTTAATTGGGTTTTTAATAATTTGTTTTGGGGATTCTTTTCTATGTGAGCGAGACAGTGATGAGGACAGCGTATGTATGAGTTGAATTATGAGGAATAAAACAGATGTCTGGTTCCGTGACATAGTTCATAACCCATTATTTTAAGCTGATTTAATAATTGCTGCATTTGTCTTAATCATAGTTGCAATCAAACATAGGCATGCAGCCGGAATTGGCTCGGACCAGTTTAAGGAAAGCTGCTAGGTGTTCCAGCTTCACAGGCACCTATTCCAATTCAAGCACAAATACATGCACATGGAGGATATTGACAAACTAAATCTAACACTTTCAAAATATTTTACTACTTCAATTTCTTTTTGAAATTTGACCACACCTAATTTACTTTTTCCTACTCATTCGATCTTTGGTTAATTAAGACATATGGTACTCAATTTAATCTATGCTGACCCAAATTAAAAGACATACAGTAGAGAAACTTAAAAAATAATTATGATATTAAAAAGTTTGCCTATTTTAATCAATAATAACCCTTTTATGAACCACCAAACTGTAACTAGAGTGAAATTGTTCTAATTTAATTAGAAATTTTGAGTTTAAATCTTAGATATACAATTGTATTAAATTCTCAAAGAGAGAGTCATCCATAATGATGATATCCAACTTAAATAACATTACCTCTAAATTTTCAATAGAGGATACATGTAATCTATAATAAAAATTCACTATTGTGTTTTGCTTTTAAAAAAAATACTTATTTCTTTATTCTTGAGTCAAAGTGTAGCCAAGTAATTGGTGTAGCTAAGAGTTGAGGTATATGTGAATAAGGAAAAAACTTCATTGGAAGACTTAATTCCATCATGTTGAGAATGTTTCTAGCTTGAACAGAATTGTCCCATACATGAGGATACATGTGATCCTAACAAAATTGTAATACTGAATACAATTTCAACTAATTAATAATAAAAAAAAAAGCATATTAGAAAGTATGCTATTGATATTTTTCAAAGTTACATGTTTGCATAATGATAATAATTCATTGTAAATAAAAAATATTATAAAAGATGGATACGTAAAATGGATACGTAAAATGTGGTAATAGGCTATTTTTTTTAATACTTTAATTTGTTTTTCATGTAAAATGTAAAAATAGTAATAATTAAGTATATATCACTCTAAGGAAGTTATAATTGATAATCGGAATTATAGTTTAGAATTTTAAACTTATTCTTAATTCTATTATAAAAATCACCAAACTTATGTTTAAAAGAACAAATCTTACAGATGCTTAGTATGCAAATCCTAGGGCATTGATAAGTTTAGAGAATGGAGGCTCCATTTGTTACCTGCGTCTCTATGAGAAGTCACATTTTTTGATCGAGAAGCAAATCTAGTTTAAGGTTCTAGACCAAAGAAAACACGACAATTTGTCAAACTACAGCATCAAATGTAGAGTAGTAACTCAAAATTAATGAATGAAAATCATCGGAATCTTACAAGTATAGTAAAATTTATAATTGTAGGAGCTCTACAGATTGATCAAAGTTAATTTCCTGAAGGACTACATTTTATTTAGTGCCAAAATGAAGAGTACCGTGAGAGATCACATGAACTACAGTATTGCATCAATATTATTACTAAAATATAATGTTCCATCAATCCTATAGTATAGCCATTCTTGTATAACTTGATATTTGTTGTTCCATCATTTTCTCTTCTACAGCTTTACTCAATAATGAATTTGATCAGTACCAGCAATCTACCACTTCCCCTTGCTCAGGTAAATGCCACTTCTTTGGGGGTCCTGAGGCCCTTGGGGATGCACCAAAATCATCCCAACCCAGTCTTGCAATTTCCACGCCAATTGTTCGACCATAAAAATCCTGTACAAAACGGACAAAAAGAAAATTAAAAGGGAACATTCAGTTGTCAATGTCATGGTTGACAGTAGAAGGATGAGGCTTATCATGGAAATTTGAACCTTCTGATCCATGGTTTCTAGTGCAAGCATGGCATCATCTTGACATGTATATTGAATGAAAGCAATACCCTTAGATCTTTTTGTGTTCATATCTTTAACCTTCTAACTGCATCACGCATTAAATACATGATCCAAGAGGCGTGAGTTAGGGTACTAAAATCCATTATGTAAACCACTGAAGTCTCATACTAAAGTGAATAGTGACTTATTGTGAATATTCATGCATTTACCTTCAGCTATCTTGCCAAAATTTGAAAATTCCTTCTGCAAAGTAGTCTCACCGGTAGAATATGGTAAATCTGCTTCCAAAAAAGAGCAAGTATAACTTGATATAAATGAAGGAATAGCTGGTACTAATATAAATCCACCTCCATGGCATGCAGACATCAGAAGAGAAAAATAATAGAAGAACGTGCAACCATGCAGATTGATCACTAATAAAATTAAAGAACTACATATGGTAAAGAAAATTCTCTACCCAACAATAGATCAGAATTAGGCAGATTGAAAGCAAAGTCAAAATCTAAAGTTCATCTAATAATATCAGTAAATGGTACTGTAGATGAAAACTGTTGCAATGTAATGGTAGTATGGGTAGATTGACAGGAAAAAGTTATTGCTGTGCTGTGCAGCTGCATAAATTATACCTGATAGACAGGATGTGGGCAAGAGGCATTCAGTAATTTGGTGATGTACATTAAATCAATCACTTAATCCAGAAGACACGTTTAATTTTTATAGATATCTGGATAGATGCTTAGTGCTTTGGAAAAAAATGTTGTACGTTACTGGAACTCATGTTTAGAAGTCAAAAGCACATAATATAACAGCTAAAGTAAAGTCAAATTCGTCTAATTAAATAAAAAATTATTCTGAACAGAAAATCAGTATGGTGTTGGGGATATAAGGTGGGTTGGATGGTTAAAGGAGAAGGGAAGAGGGAAAAGATCGCGGGTTCAATCCCCTTTGCTAACAAAACTAGCATTCTAACTAACATTGGCCGATTAAAAAAAAAGTATGGTGTTAACTTGATAGACCTCAGATGAATAGATGAATAAATTATTATCCTCCAGATGATTGTGTAACAGGAGAGAGATATAGATTACTTTGTAGTTGCTACTCTTTTCACATAACTGTCAATTTTCACACTTTCTTATGATTCCTAACACTGTAAAATGGTACTCAAGGAAGAAACCTCCATCACAAGGGAAGAAAAAGAATAAAATGAAGAAAAGGAAGCAAGAAAATAAAATCAGAGCTGAAAACAATCTCTGCCACTGTTGGCCTAGGCCCCTGAAGTAATCCCTAAAGTATTTTTATCCCCCACCCCCCCTTTCTTACCCTTCTCTTCATGTGTTTCTTACTATTTCCCATCATTGCATAATTTCCCTCTCCAATACCCTGCTGCCACATGTACTTTCTGATTCTGTATTTCTGTTACACTTTCCCTCCAATATTTCCTTCTTACTCATCAGAGGACCCCTCCCTCTCCTCTAATATGTGCATATGAACTCCCTTGGCAAAACCCTCTCCAGCCCACTTTTCTTTTTCCTTTTTCTTATCTAATATACATGTGTCAAAATCCCATCAACATCTTATGAATATTTGTCTCTATGTTGCAGCACATAGTTCAATTTTATAAATGTAAATTAACGAATACTGAACAAAGTGAAGAGTACAAATTTGGGAGATGAGGATTTTCATGACAGAAATAAACAAAATGGAAATCAGATTGATAGTGCTTCTAGTCCCTAAGCATGACAACTAAAGAACCTTTGCAAAGAGGCTAGGAAGAAAACCATAAATATATGCTGAAACATATAACACTTTACACGATCTAAAGATGCCACAATCCTGCAGATAAATTACACCTAAAACCTTAAACCCTGACCATCTCAATCCCCAAAGTCCCAAAATTGAATAGAGAGAAGAAGCAGGAAGATGTCTGGCAACCAGAATTGTACTCCATTTTATATCAGTATAACACTAATGTATTTTTCCCATTTAGATAATAAAACTTCGGGCAATAACAGTAACAGACTTAGGAACAATATAGGGCTTTTAAATGCTATAAAGATTATAACACTACTTTCCTATGGCTACTATCATACCGTCCAGCAATCATTATGTAATTTTTCATTTCCATCACTGTGCTTAAGGAGGAAAATTGATCAACTTTTTTATCTTGCAGGAATGAAAATGGTGATTTTCATCATTTAGGACTAACTGACCATCTCTGACCTTAAATATTTTAGAGACTAAAATGGTGTTTTACTCAACACTTAATATTCCAATTTTCATATGCCCTTGACCTTAGATATCCCCACCAAGGAACTAAAATTCAGCAGCCTACATTTCTTTTAAAGCATAAACTACCTAAAGCTGGCAATGGTAGATAGCTGTTGACACCTAAATTGATTCTTATCCATAAGTAAAACAAGCTATATAAAGAGATGATATATAACAAGTGCAACAAATAAACCAATCTCTATATATTTTCTCCTACACATTACCCATATCAGCAAATTGAGTGGAAAATTAACAAGGGTTGGCATAAAAATTGCGACTTTGCAAGGAAAAAGTGTCTACTTTAAACCGAGTATGTGTTCACAGGGCTCAAACAACACTAGAACAATTAACAACGAGAAGGGCATGCAACAAATACACAAATACACGTTTACATTGAATAGAATTGAAGGGTAAGAAGGAGAGAAAGGAATATTACTTTTAACAACAATTTTGCTTGCAAGAGGGTAGTCATGGCGCAGAGAAGAAGCCCTGAAGGGAAGAAGAGAAGGGTTTACACTTGCAAAGGGTTTTGCATAACCAGTGAACGAAGAAGCCAGCATATTCATCTCCATCGTCATCAAATCACTTCAAATTCAAAAGCAAACACGACCTCGTTTAAGAGAGGACAAGCCTGTTCTAAACTAAACTCCAAATAAATCTAAATATCTAAATATCTTGGGTCATGAGTCTCAAAAGTATTTATTTGCGCAGTATTCCTCTCTTGAAAAAGAAAATCAAGTTTTAGAATCTAAAATTCTAGTTAACTTTAAATTTTTGTAATATATAGTATTTGATATTATCAAAAATATTTTTCAAACTCCATCTCTTCACAATTTTTTTATTTGCACGTGTAAAATAACCTAAAATCACACTTATTTTGGGAGAAATAAACATGATTATCTTAATTGTTATATTTGTAAGGGAAAGGTTCATATGGTCTAAAAATCACTTTGTTATATATATATATATATATATATATATATATATTATCTTATGATAAAAGATTTTAAAATGATTACTAAAAGTATCTTTAATGAGAATTTTAAGTGAGTTTCTTAAGTTTTTTTTTCCATATTATTTTTGTGATTCCGAGAATCTCATAAAAAAATTCATACACAATTTTATTTCAATAGCAAAAAATTTTAAAAATTTTTAAAAAACTCACTTTTATAATTTTTTTATTTAATTATGATTTAATTATAATATTATTATGTGCTAGATAAATATTATTTTTTATTGGTAAGAAACAATTTCTTATAAAAGATACATATCTTATTTTAAGAAATTTTTATTGTCACATAAATTTACTCCAACAAAAAAGAAATTATAAAAAATAATTTCTTTATTTAAGAAATCTTTCGAGAACTCTTTTTTTGGAAAGGCTCAAACACTTGTGTGCATGAACTTATGTCTAGTAGTTCAAATCTGCTCATGTATCCTCCCTACTCGTGCAATAATAGACTTTGCAATATTTTTACTTTGTAATTTATTTAAATTCTTTTTGAGATTATTTTGAACCTAAAACTAAAATTCAAAGTCTATTTGAAAACGTTAGATTTAATATGTCAGTTTTTTAAGTTGAATGATTTATGAAATTATTGGATTTTAATTACCATTTTTGTATAACTGTTTATCACGGTTACGACACGTTTTTATTTTATTTTATTAACGTTTAGTTTTAGTTTTACTTGTCATCGTCAATTTACTGTGTTAATAAAAATAAAAGCGAACCGTGTATCGCACGGACCAAACACTCTAGTAACATTAAGTTTAGAAAGGCAATAAAATCTTTGTAAAGAAATAGAAAACATGTATTCAATTAACATTCTAAACTTTAATTTTGTGTGAATTGATCCTTAAAATTTATTATCTGTTTTATAAGTAGCACCACAAACTTTAATATTGTTTCAATTAATCTTTAAAATGCATCTCTTTTTGCAAATAGACACCTAAATTCATACTCTTTGTTATATTTTAAATATAAAAAATGAGTTGTAACAAAAAACAATAATGAATGATTAACGTTTAAAGATAAATTGAATTACAATTAAAGTTCAAAGTGTCTATTAAAAAAAAAGAAAGAAAATCAAAGTTTAACTATCAACCATTATAAATTTAAAGTTCACGGTCTATTTGCTAAAAATATAAAGTTTAAAAATTAATTTGGAAAAATTAAAATTTAAAATGTCTATTTACAAAAGAAATAAAGTTTAGAAGGGTTTAATACTTTTTTCCCTAAAAAAAATACAACAACAATAAAGCATAAAAGTTTGACCAACAGTTAAAATGTAAGTCACAACAAATTAAAGACACTGTACGTGGAATTATCATTGCAAGTTGGAAACACTTGTAATGTCAAACCATGAAGCCAATTGCTAGTATTCTATTATTTGTATAGCAAACAGTAAAAAAAATGAAGCCCTAATGCCTTGTCAAGTCCTCTCACTAACAAAAACTAATAATACAACAATTAACATTTATTTTTCTTCTCAATCAATCTTGTATAAACCAGCCCCATAACGTGATTCTAGTTGATAGGAATTGACAATTCCTTGCGGTAAAGGTAAACCAGACAAGTATCAAGAATTAATACAAAACCAATGAAATTCAAGGACACACACTCCAAATGATTGAATTAACTCCTCATTCTTCAATTCTTCTATAGAAATAGCACAATCACGTTGTGATCCTGTAATTTCATCCCCAGCAAGCACATAGCAAAATGTGCTTTAGGGGCAAAAGAAAGTAGTTATACTTCTTGCAATCACCAAGGTTCCCTTTCAGCCCTTGGCGTTATGAGAGAACTGTGTATCATCATACTAAATGTCTCTAATTCGTGTAATTGAGAGAGAACTTTGTGTATCATTAGACTCAATGTCTCCAATTCATGTAGACTGAGATGTTGGTAGAGAATTTTGTATGTTATCATACTCAATGTCTTCAATTCGTGTACTTTGAGATTCTCTCCTCTCCATTGCCACCTGAAGAAGCCATACGAAAAAAATTCCCAACATGCGACCCAAAAATATAGAAAAAAAAAATATCCACGTGGGACCCAGTAACTAGAACAACCATGGACGCAAACACCAAGAGCAAAAGCAGGCACAGGATCACAGTACGATTCATGGCCCATGGGAATTAGAAAAAAAAAAAATAATGTATCTGAATCTGAATTTGGAAATTGTGGGTTTAAGTTACTAATTTACATTGGTTCAAAGATTAGAATTCGAAATCCTCTCTGGATAAAGTGATTAATTTAATCAAATCTTTATCTTTTTTCTTTAAAGGATGAAATAATTTAAACGAGATTGCAACTGTCTTTAAATTATTACTTTATCCAATAAAAGATATGTAAAAATCCTATAAAATTTTCAAGTTACTTAGGGATAGATGATGGATGACCATGATGACATCACAGCTCTTTAGGAAAACAAGATTTGAGCGTTAAAAATATATTGATGATTTTTATATTTTTAAATATTTTACTATTATATTCTGTCATTGTATATTCTATTTAACTCCTTTAGAACAATGATCCTACAGACCTCGGGAAGTAATTGGTATCCGTGTTTTATCAGCCTTCGTTCCAAGATTGATAAGTCGAAGATTTGTAAGCATATAATAATAATAATAATAATAATAAAGGACAGAAAATTCTAGTAATACCAGAAACAAAACAAAACCTAATCATAGAATCATCCTAATTATTTATGCTTAATTATTCTTTTGACTCGTTTGATTTAGATTGTATGTAACATTGGTCACTTAATTTTTTTTAGCAATTAAGTCTCTTATTTTCAAAATTTTCAAAAATCAAAATCATTTTAAATCTTCTTTCATACAAAATTCATCAATCAAAACATCAAATATCACTCAAATTTGAAGGGGGGGAAATCTTGTATTTTAACCTCTTCAAATCCTACTCTATCGTAAGCCTTAAAATATTTGTATGGAAAATAAAAATTTGAGAGTTTATAAAGGAAAATTGAGAGAAAGATCAATTTTAATTTCTTTTCAAAAGAAAAACTTAATTAGTTCAAAAACATAACGAGACTTAAACCACAAGTTAAAACAATAAAAACTGCAATTAAACTAATTATTTAAAACAAATAAGGTTTTGTTCAATGTTTTCTTTCCTTTTTAGACTATTATGAAGATTTAAATTGATCTTTGAAGGAAAATTTGACATTTCCCATAACATGTGTTCACGTAACAACCTGAGGTTACTGTGTTACAAGATGATTCAGATGAGGCTAGGAGCAATCAAGCAAGTACTAAAACTGCTGACATTCTTAAATTCAGACCCCATTAAGTACAATTTACAAATCAACTGAATGATTCTTGTTGGTTTGGTGAACAAAATAATGCACATAATCTACCCAAAATTTCCCAAAGAGCAACAATGCATGTTGCCCTTCATTTCCTTTTCACGCCAAAACAGCACCATCACTACTTGCTTTGTATAAATCATTAATCCACAGATTAGTACTGAAGAACTTCTCAACATCCCATATCATATACAGTCACTGTCCCAAACAATAAATCAAATAATCAAACCCCTACGCTGATTTAGTACAAAAATTATTCCGCAAAGCTTCCTCTAGTTTTTGGAAAATCACCGAGAATGCTCCTGCATAGAGAACAACCCATAACTAAATAAGCTATCCACTAGTTAGCAGTGGTTCTGCCACTTGAACTTAACCATTGCAATTATCAACATATCAACTACAGGAACCAATGTGTAAGGTACAAACAATGACATGTGGGGGAGTCAACGTTCATGAGTTAAAAATAAAAACAGTAATTTCCAGTAAAGTGGTCAGCAATTAATCAAACTGATTGTGTTTATTTTATATTGCACAATAAGCCCATATTAATAATGTTTATCATTTCATTTAGCCAATAAGGATATCTCTGAAGCACAGACAAAGAACGCATTCCTCCAAAGCTATTTCTAGACAAAGTGCTACTAAAATAATTAAAAAAAAAAAAAAAGACATTTAGGAAAATTGAAATTGGAAAAGTGGGTTGGAGAAAAACCTGATACTGCACAATTCCTGTCTTGTAATGAACCTTTCACCAACAGTGTCCCAGGAATTTGCTGAAAAACCTGTAGGATGGAATAAATAACACAAAATCAATGTCAATTCTGCCAACCAAAATCAATTTTCATTCCAGCAAAGAATGAAAGCATACCGATATACGAAAGCATAATCTCTCAGAAGAGAGATTCAAACTCGACCCATTAGATGTCTTTTGTGTAGGTTGGCAATTGATGGATTTGTTGATGATGTGTAATTCATTCCTCAAGATTGAATCACAATCATCTTTTGATGCTGCAACCTATTATAATGAAATCATGCTTAATAGCCACCACAAGGAAATTAAATCAGAATCTGAGACTTAGAGTAACTGTTCTTACATCCACTGTGAAAGAGGAGGTATTCAATGTACAGAATAGGCCATGTGAAGAGAAGTAAGAATTGACAGCTTCCAACAAATTAATGGCACCATGTTGGCGTTGAAGGCCCTGAAAAGTAGATATGTTCCCTAAATCACAACAGGAGAAAACCAAAGTGACAACATACAAGAATATACATTACAGTACAATTGATGACTATCTCTAGGCAATTTAACATGCAATTAATATAATTGTAGATCTCTTTCATACTGGAAATCAAATACAAGCTTTTGCCTCAATTGGAAACACAGCTATTGGGTTTCCCACCTGACAACCTTGTAAAGGATCAATACACTAACAAGAACTGAATGCTCACCCAACCACAAGTATGCATGAAATCAGAAAATTTTCTTGTGTACTTAATGATTGGAAAGAAAGGATAACCATTACATTCACTCATTGGGGAAAATAGTTCCCGTTATAAGGTGTCACATATCCCCAAATATCATGCTGGAAAGATTGCATTCCAGTTCTAAATTAGTTGACAAGCTTCTGAAGTCTGAACTTATTAGTTGTCTTTCCATCTAGCAGGAAGTCTCTTCAAGTTAATTACCATACATATTATCCCAGAACAAACCCACCTTTCACAAATTGATGATCAGAATCCCTATCCTTGTTGCCAGTCAGTTAGATTGTTGTTCAAAGCATATTTTGCATTTCAGGTTCTTAGTTCTTACTAATCTGATATCGACTTTCTTAGAATGGGGGGTTTGGCCTAACTCAACCCCAAAAGTGAGTTCATAGGGTGAGGGGTATTTTGGCACTATCTGTAGCCGATGTGAAACTTGGGTTTTTCCAAATACACTTTAAGTTGTAGCATAGAATATATATAAATCGTGTTCTCAAGAATTCTACCTAGGTTAATATCTTAGAATGCCAGATAATGTCCAATTGAGGAATTAGGAACTATGAATACTCCTAATTGTTCATAGGTGTTTGTGTCAACTTAAAAACAATACAATTGTTAGAACAGTTAAAAAAAAAAAAAAGATACTAGTATACTAAGTTACTAACCTCAAGCGTGAAGGATGTGTTTTTCTTGTTGGGCAAAGAAATTGGTGTCTTCTGAATGGGAGTTAAGAAAGACCAAGCAAGCCCCCACCGGGATGTCCTGCCTTGGACAAATTCAGTTGTCTTCACTATGGCAACTCCAACCTCCCAAAGTTTTGATGTAAGGTACTTGAGATTTGATTTTTTACCTATCATTGAAGTGAACCACCTATGAACAAATTAAAATGAATGAGCCCAAACTTATTGCAAGCAATGAGGACATAAAATGTAAATATAAGAAAACAGGAATGATATTTGATATGCAAATAGTAATACCGAAATTGCTCCGTCAGTTGAGTACTATCTTCAATAATACGAGTAATGAAGGCCCTCTCACCACCAGGGCAAACCATTTCCCGAGAAGTCCCACCACAAGAAGTTTTGGGATTGAGTCCAGCTTCCTCCAAGCTTTCAAAAAATGGCGGATTGCACATGCAGAAATCAAAATTCTCATCACCCCTGACCACACCAACAAGTATGGGAGGTCCATGATAATTCCTATTCTTGCAAGAATGCAAATCAAGAGGCAAAGGAGCTACCTCCACATCAGTACTCCTGCACAAAGTAATCCTGTCACCAGTCACCGACTCTTCAACTTCCACACAGGGAGCACTTGCATTGTCTTGAACCTTTCTGATTTCAATCAGTTGAGAAATATGTGGATTACTATTAACGTTTCTCTCCGCCCACTCAATTGCAACATCAGTCACATCTGCAGTCAGTCATTGTAATTTTGTAAGCAATTCTATATCTCAATTTCAACAGCAGTTGCAGAAATTAATTAGCCTACCAAACAGTTCTTAATTATTTTTCTATATTGTTTTCTGATCAAAATTAAAATTTTATCTTGATAACGATAACCTATGAGAAACTCTAATTCTTATAGGAGAATAACACCAGAATCAATCAAAGAGATGCATCTAAGTTTTGTTGAAAAACAATATACCTGATCCTACAAAACTCCATCCATGAAGAGAAGCACCAAGAAGGGGGTAAATGCAACTGGCTCCAGTTCCAATGTCAAATCCCCTGAACTTGCCATCACTTGAAACGGTGTTTCGAATGATGTTTGATGAGAGAAGATGTTGAAGCCAATGAATGTAGTTGCACCTGTTGGGCACAGTTGGACAGAGGTGTCCATCAGGAATCCACCTACAAAATGCATTCCATCAGTAATCTTGGGTGGAAAATTTTATAACACAGGTTTGGCATAAAAATTACAGCTTTGCAAGGAAAAATGGATAAAAAGTGGCTATTCTAAACCGGGTATGTGCCCATACGGCTCAAACAACAGAAAAACAATTGGCAAGGAGATGGGCATGCATCAAATTCAAATACACTCAATAATACTATAGTGTTAGTATTACTGTGTGATGAGAGAGAGAGAAAACCAGGTGAGAGCGTGGCGATGATGGAGCAAGACGCGCGTGAGTTGGCGAGTGGCGTTGAAGTCGGTCCAATCGATGGTGGGGCGAGAGTGAGGATGCGAGAATTGAAGGAAAGGGTGGAATTCAGGGTAGAGAGAAGCCAAAAGAGCAAAGTCTGGTGGGTTTTCTGAATACACTGTGCCTCCTCGTTGCCCCTCGTTTCTCTTCCTCTTCTTGCTCCCACCCATCTCTCTAAATTAATCAAACCCTTTCAAAGACACCAAAGTTCAAACACTAAGACCCCATAACTCCACTTTCAAGTACAAGGTTGGTGGTGTAAATTGTTGTTTCACGGATGGAAAAAAAAATACGCTAATGGGACGAGGAAAGATATAACAACCAAAATAGCATACGCTAATGGGACGATGCAAAACAACCAAAATAAGCTCTAACCGGAGAAATTGTCTTTGGATCAGTAGAAAGAAAGAAATTGTAAAAATAAATCTATACAAATAAAAATTAAACACAATTTATCCCCCAAAAAAATCTGAATATTTTACCTTCTTATTTATTTTAATAATTTTTTTAATTCTTTTATGTAATTTCACCCTGTGTAGTTTACTACATCCAAGCAAGCTCTAAAAGTTATTTAACAGAGTGGAAACAATAATCAATCGCATGTCCATAATAATTCTACAAGATTCTTAAAATGATTTCTTGTAAAAGATATTGAGTTTATAAAAAAACGTGATATGATTTGATAATAAAAGAAAAAAAAAATAATACTACAGATGTTTAAAATTGAACCAATCTATTTATAAACTACATAATCAATTAAACCAAAGATCACAAAATATAAAAATTCTCAAAATTATATTTTTTTCTCGATTTGATTCAGTAGTTTTCGATTCTTAAAATATAATCAAACCAAAACACGTATTATAATATGTTAATTTTATTTGATGGATATAGCATTACTAGTATTATTTTAATTTTTTTATGATTGTAGTATGTATTTATAGTGTAGTTTTTTTTTAAATAAGATTGTAATACATCATTTTTGTCATGATAATTAATAAGTATTAAATAATTTACGATCTATTATTTGTTTTGTGATTAAGGTGGATATTTTATTTATTTTCATATGTTAAAAAAAAGTACCAATACTATTTTAAAAATTTTAAAAAAATAGTATTAGATATCAAGTATGCTCATTTTACTTAAAAAAGAGTTTCTAATACTCGAACAATTTCTTTCGGGAGCAAAAGCATCAATTATGTATTCCAGAATATGTACATCCTCAATCTTATTAGTAAATTCTAGAACTATAAAAGGCTGTTTGGCCATAGAAACTACATATAAATTAAGATTGGACCAGACTGCAAAAGCTTGACACAGTATGAAGGCTGTCAGAAAGCTCCCAAACTAGGCATGGCAGATTCTCCAACATCAGAATCTGGGAAAAAACATTCTAGCCATTTTTTTCTGGGAGAACATCAGAATAAATTGATCACCAACATCAGAATGCCTCATCGACTCATTGGGATGCTTACCAATAGTGCCCACAACAGAATAGCAGCACAAACTCCTTCTGATCAAAGAGAAGGGAAGCATAAGTGATTATTCTTTCAAGAAATAAAAATTTGATCAAATCTTCTACAACTACAGCCACAATTAGAAGTCCCTCTTATTTTTTGGGGGATGAAAAATATAAACTCTCTATCTGGATCTAAATGGTATTTGAACAAAAGCATAAGTTCGGAGATTTATTAGAATATTAGTTTTGACTAATTAAGCACATGAAAATTTTCCTCTGATTATCATATGGAAGACACTTATACACGCATATACACACAGACATACGAGAAAAGAGATGTCTGACCTCCAAATGACAAGTTGGAGACACCAATGGTGGAACAGCAGTGCAAAAAAAATATCGCACCAAAATACAGGTCAACCAAAACCAAACCCTTCACTAGCCTCATGGATGGCAAGTAACAAACGTTCTTGAAGCTGTTCCTTAGAGGTATACTCAGGAAGGTCAAGTTGATTGAAGCTGAAGAGCAATTGAAAGAAGAGATAAGGAATAAGGATGGCTGAAACTCAATATGCAGAGATTTTAGTTTGCAGTAATCGTAAGGACCTGAACAGACTATATATAATATTTACTCACCAAGTATGAGCTGATGGAAGTCGATCAGGAGCTCCATATGCCTTGTGAATCTGAAACCTTTGTGGACCAGAGATGCCTTGCAAGGCCTTAAAACCCTCCAAAGGAACCTGAAAAATAAGTTAGAAAGGCTGTTAGCAAAGTGAATTCAAAGGAGATTAAATGCGCACGTTCATGTATAAGAGCACATCAGAACTATTACACAAGAACTAATCTTTGACAATACATTTGTTATTTTCAAGAGATTTCCTGATTTGCCCTATATGTGTGCGTTTGCGTGAGTGATTCCTTTTCTGCCTTTCGTTTATTATATGGGACAGGTGCCCTTAGCATGTCATTGAAATATTTATATTTATTAGATAAAAATTCGATGTTTCCACTACATCACCTTTGACGTTCCAGTCACAAATTGCAGTAATCTTGCCATGTCTTCTTTGTTGAAAGTTTTGACCACCTCCCAGAACCATTGAACAACATTTGATGCCACTGTATAGCCGGTATACTCGGTGTTGGCCTTCAAGTCATCCACTTTAAGGAGAATAACACCATTCAGATGCATCATTGTAGATTAAAAATATACTACATAATTAATGATGAAACCAACTTACAATCAATTTCTGGAAGACCACTTATGAGAAGCTCAAGCTCTTTGTCATTAAATATGGATATAAGTTCTCGTGGTACCAATTCATTAAAACCTTCTAGAAAGGAATTAATTTGAGGACGGATGGCGTTTGTCAAAAGATGTTCAGCAACAAGATCAACATACTCATGCTTTGTTTCTTCTGTGACCCTTATGTTCCTTCCTCCAGGTTTAAGCTCATAATCAGTGACCTATTTCAGAAGAATTTTGGGAGATGGCAAAAGCAATTGAAAGGAGAATTCATAAGAATTTGTCTGGAGTTAATATATTTAAAATTTTAAATTACCTAAAATAATTTTCGATTAAACTTTAAAGTTTCAACAAGATTTTATGGAACAAATGTATTTGTTTTACTTTTAAGTTTGTACGTAGGCAAGACATAATAAACCAAAATAAAATGCTCTTTTACCTCATTCTTCTCGTAAAGTATGTGCTTTTCCTCATCAGCATCCATGCTAAATGTCAGGTCAGGAATATCACTCACATCATTCTGTTAAGTACATACAAAAATAAAATTAGACAATATACATGCAGAAAACAAGTATATCTCGAAAACAAATAGAATGCTCATTTACCATCCAGTCATATAAGTTTGTATCCTATCCAATTACATCCATTGATTAGTCTCCACCCTAGATAAGTCAACAGTTTCTGAAGTCACCATTTTATAGATGGATCTTTACTAAAACACACACGCCTCCCCCAAGTCCCTCTGTCCCTCTCAGCTCTCACTGCCAACACTTTCCATCCCTCTCACCTCACTGACAAGGCTGTACACCAAGCTCCATAGTTCTCGCTCTCTACACCCGCAATCAGTCTTTTCCTACCCAAAGACACTCCTATATGGCCTTACCCTATATACAGATGGATGTATGGTGTCTAAGAGGAAAAAAAGACAATAAAGTGGTAGGAATTGTAAATTAATACTCACCTCAAGCATCCATTTCAAATTCTTATAGTAATCAGGATCAACCGCTTCAATATCATGGTATGTAACCTTAACACCAAGTATATGCTTATAGAAAGATCGAGTAAAGTAAACATCCAGCAGTTGCCCATCAAACAAAGCCTTCCCCACCTGCATGAAAGATCATAACAAGTGTCAAAGAACCAGAACTACCAAAACTTTAACCCTGAGTGTAACACCAGTGCCATAGGTGGCTTTAATTATACATCTAAAATCCAGCAAAATAAAGGAAGGAGATTGGGGGGAAGGGGGTTCTGTATTATCCTGAGACCACATACAGAAAATGTTTGTAGAACATACCACTCGGCCAACAAACTTGAAGTATGAGAGATGTTCAGTCTGGTATACTGAATTAGGGTTTGGTTGGAAAGTTGCATTGTTGCCCACTGTTGTGAAAAGTAAAGCACCTTTATCAAATATGACCCTCGACAACAGCTGATACCATTCTCTGGTGAGACCACCAGCATCAATACCCTCTTCACCTTGAAATTGCACATTTAATCGCCCCTTCAGATCCTGAGTAGGACGCATCCTTAGCTGATTATAAGAGTCCTCCAAAATGTAAGCCCGCCTTACACTTATACGCAATGGCCCAGACAAGTGTTGGTCATGTTGTTGCCTTATTCTTGAGCGGAAATAGGCTCTCTTGTTATCAAAGTCTATCAGCCTTGGTGCCTTGAGCATCATGGAAAGTGATTTCTCCAACAAACCTGGATTCTGCCTAATGAAAGCATTTGACAGTCGGCGATGCTTCTCAGCAAACCTTGTGAAAGTGATAGCACCATCGAATTTCCGCAGTGAATCTCCACCAATTTTAACACTTGTTGAAGCTGAACAACCAGCAGACTCCTTAACTTCTCTGGCAGTTGCATTGCAATGGTCTTGCTGCATGAAGGATTCATTTGCTTGTAGCTTTTCACACAAAACAAAGAAAGCCTCAATGAAAGGCAAGAGTCTTTGTGTCCCAGGAGGAAGAGGTGGTGAAGTAGAGGAACCTTGCAGATTCTCGGCAACATTTATGTTTGACATGTTAGGAGAGAAAGAGCTCTGTCCAAGCTGCATCTCAGCTGCACTTATACAATTACTCAGTTCTTGCCACAATGGCTCGAGTGCAGTATTCAAATTCCAAATAGTTGCTTGATCATCATGCTGATCCGCATCATTTTCCATATCCAAATCACCCAAAGTATTAAGTGAAGTGAGTGAACTAAGAGCTTGCAGCACACGTAGAATGGCTGCACCAGCCATAGAACCAGCACTCAAACCAAGCATATTTGTCTTCTGGAGTGTGACAAGCTCACTGATGGCTGAACCTGTCAACGCATGAGCTGATTCTGAAAGCTCTAAAGTAAAGAACTTCCTATGGGAGGAAACAATGAAAGCCAACTTCTTCAGCACCTCACCAGCAAGCATATACATTTTATCCGAAAGCCTAAAAAATGTCAGATTAGTCACTTTTATTCATCACAACTAAAAAGGGTTAGAAAAACAGAGAGGGAAATGTGAATCAACAGGTGAGACAGTATGAAAAAGAAAGAATAAATAGTCTGATTAGCATAAATATGAAAAGGTTATGAGTAATACCCTTCACGACCAAGAAGACTGCACAAATTTCGCAAATCAGATTGTGGCAACTGCAAGAAGATATTGTACATATCTACATTCTTCTTCCCTTCAGAATGGCATGGATTTGTATCTGCATGCTTATCTTGTTGATTAGAGTCCGACTCCACCGAAGGAGCATCCTTCTCAGTATTACTTGGGGCTTCACTGGCTGACAAATTTTGGGTATCTGCCATTCCTTTTTCAGACTGTGATTGACTTTCTAATTTTGAAGCTGCAGTATCAACTACAACTTGAATCAGACCCATGACCTGCTCAAGATGAGCATTGCTGCGTAGAAACAGGGGTCGGTTCAAGAGCTTCAAAAAGAGCACTAGGGGAACATCCCCTGTCTGAGCTCCAGAGGAATTTGGTGATGGTCTCCCTTCAATAACCTTCTCTTTCCCTTTCTCATTCATATGCACCTTAACTGGACATGAAGAATCTGGAATAATTGGTTGATCAAAGTGAAACAACAATTTTGCAACAGCAGAATGATTTGTGGCCAAATAAGTTAGAATCTCCAGAATTCGGCGGAACACAAGAGGAGGAAGACCTGGTATGAAGACATGATGGGAATGATCAGAAAAAAATAAACAATAATATTGAAATAAGCACATAAAGATTCTTTCCCAGACTAAAGTACAAATGTTACCATCCAACAATTGAGATCGACCATAAACTGTGTTTGAGTGACAACCAAAAAGCCTCTGGGAATTTAATGTCGCTGGTCTGCTTACAGAGCCTTCAGCTTCAGGTTTAATCATGTCAAGCAAAAGATAAATAAGAGTGGCCCTTGTAACACTATGTGCACATAAGTTTAACAAGAGCCTCTGCAGAAGGCCTTTTCCAAGGGGCTGACAAGATGACACAAAAATTAACAGCAAGTTACTATAATCACATACAAACATCCAAAACTAAAACATGTCTGCCCACACACTGAAAATCCTATAATAAAAGTCTACAGAATAAATAGCAGGCACAATATTAGGAATAAAAAAGAATGCATTTTCACATCCAGCATGAGACTGGTAACTAAGACTACTACCATCATGAAGAGATCCAAGTTACCTGTGACAGTCGTAGAAGCCGGATCAAAGCTTTTAATGCATTTCCATCAAGTAGTGGCTCACCTTCAATCTCCTTCACCTTCAAGCTATCTGTAAGAGCAGATCTCCTCCCAATTGTAACTCCAACACCCCGATCCATCACAGGTCGCCGGTCAAATCCAAGACCATTTCTTCGATTGTTAAGCCTGTGGCTGCTCCCGAAAAGGCTCCGAGCTTGATAATGACTCATTGCTCGATCCCTCAATATTTGAGCTTCTGCAAGCAATGGGGATGGTAGTGCTGACAGAACAGCTTCAGAAGAAGTCAAAAGAACCTAAGTACAGAGCAAAATACAAGGATTAAAATCATGTCATATTTTCACAAAATAGAACTTCCTCAATAAATGCACAACACAAAATAAAGATTTAAACCTCTTCACGCAATTCAGCAGGAAAAGTAGCAATTATAGAGGCATTATCCATGTCAACTGGCTGTCCTTCAGCCTGCTGGGCAACCATTTGAGCTCTTTGTTGGGCCAAAACTTCTGCTTGAATATCTGGAGGAAGAGCAGCTAAAAACTCGGGATCAATATCTTCTGCAGAAGGTGGTGCATAAGCTGGAGGTTGAACAGACTGAGCTTGTTGGGATGCCAGAACTTCTGCCCGTAGATCTTCAGGCAGAGCCTCCAAAAAGGTAGGGTCAATGGTATTAGCACCAGAAGCTTCATTATTTGCACTAACTTGGTCAGCCTGAGTAGCATCTGGAGCAACCTCAGTGTTCTGAGTTGATAACATCTCACCCCTCCCGTCTTCAAAAACAGTTGGTTGCTCTGATTGATTTCCTTCGGCATCAGTACCACCCATATCAACATCAGCACTAGCATAAATTGACGATGCATGGGAATCACCTGGATTGGGAGTTTCAAAACCAGAGCCCCCTAACTCAATATTAGGAGGCTGCCCATCAGCATTTGATGATCCATTGAATTCCATGGACTCAATTGGCACATTGTGGATGCTAGTAGGTACATCAGCACCGCTTTCACATTGTATAGCAGCATCAGAATTAATAGATGAATTGACAAATGCCTGAGCTATTTCTACATTCTCATCATGAGTGACATTTCCTTCAATCACTGTGCAATCAAAACCATTTGGCATGATATTCAGTGAAACTGGTTGAACTGACATAGGCTCATTAGCTTGCAGGTCTTCAGCTGTATCTCGACCACCAGAGTCTACATTTATCTCTTCCTCACAATGACCACCATCGTTGATTTGCTGAGCTCTGGTTCCGTTACCATTTTCTTGCTCCTGACTATCAATCTGCTGAGAAGTAGAGTCAGTTCCTGCAGTCAATATTGGACCATCATGTGATGCAAGAGCATCAGACTTGTTCTCTTGTTCTCCAGAATTCTGTAACTGTCGTTCAACAGGACTGCTAGCAGGAGCTACACTGCACAATTGAGCTAGGAATTGTTCCTCTACTGCTTGTGCAATGGCAGCTGCTTGAGCACTTCCTTGTGGCTGACCATCATCAGTCCACCTACCATTACCTAGCACTCTTCTTCCAGGTAGATGCAATGAGCCCATACCCACAGAATAATCTGTCAGAGGTGGAGGTGCAGCACCACCCAAACGGTCTCCAAACAGACTACTTGGCACATGATCATATGGAAGAATAGGTGCATCAAACATGTAGAAATGGGCCACATCAAGATTCCCAGATGACAGGGTTTCTGAATCTCGGGATGCAGAATTACCACTCGATGACCACATTGAGACAAAATCACCAGATGGTGGTGGTCTAACAAGGAGAGGATGTTGAAAACCATTTACTTCTGTGGCAGATCTCTCAAAGGAAGACCTACCAGTCTGACGGCGGCGTTCAAAACTCTGAAGACGAAAAAGGTCATCCACATTAACACCTTCAAAAGGCTCAGCAGCCACATCTATAAATCCAGGTTGGCCAAGTATCTGCAAGTGATCCAAGCCATCAAGAGCTTCCCTCCACCTCACCTCTATGACCCGATTCTCATGAAAATCATCATCGTCTTCGTCAATCATCTCATCATTGTATTCATCTCCAAAGCCAACATCATCATGATCCTCCACATCAGTATCTGCCAAGGACATCATGCCCCCACCATCTTCTGCTATATCCTCATCCTCATCCTCTCCCTCATCATCATCCTCATCCTCATCCTCATCGCCACCCATATCATCATCTTCATCACCCATGTCATCATCAGCCCTATTCTCAACATGAAAAGTCATCTCAATTTGATCTGGGTTGTGCAAGACACCACCCTCTCCCATCTCTTCTCGCATGAAGTCCATTCCAAGTTCCATTGTTTGGTTTTGAGCCATTGTCCCCCCTTCTTCTACTCTAATATCATGTTCCATTGATTGATCTGGATTATCCGCACGATCATCACCTTGAGAAGTTCCTTGATTGTGTGCATTATCCATTGCATCTCTGCTTGCTTCTTGACTGCCCGCATTCTGATCATGTGCCACTGCTTCAGCTGCAGATGGTGCTGTTATTTGATCATCAGATCTATCATTTAAAACAGCGGATCTTTTCTTTTCAGTTCCATCAGATTTAAAGATTTGCTCACTTGCATTAGCAGCTCTTGTAAGACCTTCTAACCCTTTGAGTATAAGATTCACAATTTTGGGTGCATCAGGATGATCCAAATCAACCACTTGCAGAATACTAGTTAGAGACAGAATGATTCCACCATCTATCATGCTTTTTGCAATATCAGGTGAATATCCAGAACCAGGTAGGCTACCAGATGACGAATTTTTTGACAAAATAGAATACACTAGATCAACAAAAGTGAATAGCCTTTTATCTGGCAGTAAGCTGCTTTTCATTGAATTGCTCTCCAGATGTGAAAAAGACATCAATTCTTTAACAAGTTCATTTGTCACTCGTTTGCGCCCTTCACCAGATCGACCACACAAAACTACCAAAAACCATGAAGCCTTTTCAGACAACTTACCTCTCCAATCATCAGGTCCTGCAGATTTATCAACGGAGAGAGGTAACAACCGATGTAATACATGATGAATAATACCACTATGTCCAGATGGCTGATTAGATCCACGGAATTGACACATTTCAGAGTCACGTCTGAGTATGACACCTACTGCATGCCCATACATTAGAAGAATGTCACTCAATAACTTGAGGACAAAAGTCACCTTCACCAGTCCAGTAGACCTTTCAGATTCAGGCTCTAATATCCCAGCCTCTTCAACCTTAGATTTACCCTTCACCTTCATGGTAGGTTCATCTATGTCCATGAAAGTTGAGTCACACTCAGAATCTTCCTGACCTTTCACAAGTGGATACTTAAGCACAATCTCAAGAAGCTGATCAATTACTTGAGTGAGATTAACGGGAACCTTTTTGTGGCTTTTCAAAAATTTCCCCAGTCCATCATGTGACTTGATTTCAGGTATCCGGACACATTCATTTGAAGATAACCCAACCTCAACACTTGATGATTTTGATTTTTCTTTTTCTTTCTCCTTTGACAACACAACAACAGTCCTTCCCCCTGATGTTTCTATCTGACAAACTGCTGCTGCAGCTTTCATGAAAACCATAGGATCCCTAGAGATAACAGGTGCCAATGATGTCAAAAATGATCGAGGAGAGACACGCCCTGAATGGCGATTTCCACTTAAAGTTTGTCGTATCTCCAACTCCATGGCTGTTTGTAGTGTTTGAGGATCTTCAAGGAGATGCCGGACTATAGCTGACACAACTGAGTCATAGCCAGGGAAAAGGCAAGTCCTTGGAAGATTAAAAAGAGCAGCCAGACCTCCATTTTCAAGGAACTGCAAAGCTAAAGCATGTGTTTTTGTTAACCGAGCACATAATTGCAGAACAGCCTGCATGACAACAGCAGGAACATGCTGTTTTATCAAATCACATGCAATATCCAGCAATTTATGACTCTCATCAATAGTTGCAAAACCAGTAGATTTTCCCAGTATATTCTCAAAAGCCATTGCAGGTTCTTTCTCAATCCCATTTGAATTTTTTTCCTTTGGTAAAACTGTATCAGAAAATTGCTCCCCAGAAGAATCAGGCAGGGAACCAGTCTGGGTTCCTTCCATATTTTCAACTTTGGGTCTTGACTGCACCATTTGATCCAATATAAGTAGTAAAGCACTAATGCATTTAGGGACTGGTAGTTCTTTCCCCAACTCCTGCCTACTTTTGAAGTTTGTCAAGATATCTATAATGGTAGATATAATGCCATTCTGAGCAGCAATTTCCCGTGTACTTCCATCCTCAAAAAGAAGCAGTGCCAAGATATGTGCTAACACACTCAATGCACAGTTATCCTGGGAAAAGTCCAACGGACAAAGTTTTAGCTGCTGCAGAAGATAAGATGTTACCTTTGGACGATCATCACCCTTGCTCTGACTGCAAAGTGTTACAAGCAAATCTGTCAACTGAAATGGCACTGAATCACTACTCTGAAACAACTTTACAGATGCAGCAAGTATATCATCAACTGGAGGTTTCTTCACATGTCCCTCTTCAGTTAGAACATCTATAGTCTTCTCAGCACTCTCAGCTTTAGTAGATTCAGAACTACTTCCTAGGGACAGAGCAAGTGCCCGTGCAAGTTCATCATCCTCCTGGACAGGATCATCAGCATGACTAAACAGCCACTCCATGGCCATTTCAACACTATTTGTTTCAACTCTTCTCAATGCTTCCTCAGCCCTTGCCCTTGAGAAGCCCATCTCAACAATAGTGGCAATGGTTGCCTCATCAGGTGGAGGGGGCATGAAACGTTGGTTTGTGCTTCCCACAATGTTAATACGATTACGCTTGACATCTCCAACACCAGAATATACGTGTGTAACAAGGGAAATAATAGATGCAATGAAACCAGGACTACAACTACAAAACATGGGATGATTCCAGACTGGTAGGATTACATCCAGAACCTGAGATTGTAACATACAGACAAAAACTTCTGGGTCTCTAGGAACTGGAAAGAGTCCAATTGAGAGACCAACTGCAACTGGCTGAACAAGAAGCTCTGCCTGAGATGCTGAGGTTGGGGACAAAAGAAGAGACGAGTTTACAAAATACTCAAGCAAACGACAGTAGCTTTGTAGTGTATCAAGTAGCCATGTGTTATGGGACAGTTTACCTCCTTCCCCTTTTTTTCCAACATCAATATCTGATGATGGAAGAGAGCACGGAAGTGTCCATAGCAACTGACTAGTAGCTTCAAATGTTGTGAGTAGCTCTTTAAATGTTCCATGGACATAAAAATTATTAACCATGGCAGTATAACAACTCCGGCGCCTGCTATCAAATGTGAGAGCAGCCATATCATCCACAACCTTCCCAAGATATCTACATTTAACAGAAAGTGACATTTCAAGTCCAGCATAAGTAGAATGCCCAGAAAAACTAAGAGCCTCAAAAAAATTTGTAGCTAAAACAGCTCCAAGAGTCTTTGAAGCTGAACTAAGTGACCCCGAGTCAGCTCTGCGACGATTTGGTGAAGTGAATCCCTTCACAAGGGCAGTGAAGAAAGAGCGCAAAGTTGATGCCAGTTTGTTAAGAATCTCTAGAACAAGAACATCAGGGCTTTTCTTTTTCAGATCTTGGGATAAAGGTGCTTCGAGTGCACTAGAAGATGCCTCTGAATCAATGTTTAAAGCTTCCAAGTGACGACCAGTCCTTCCACCTCGTATGCGGGATAACCCATGCCGACTTCGACGGTGCATACTTTCTCCAGCACGAACAACAGAAAGGAATTCTCGTTCCCCACTCCACAGGGAATGTGAACCATTCCTAGCAAAAACTGGGTTTGTGTATCTTACTGTCTGAATATTTGAATCATCATCACTCTCTCTTTCAACAGCAGTAGATGGGGGTACCTGTGCAACCTCAGGTTCTTGATCAGCATTCTTTTTTCCCTCGGCCTTAGAATCATTACACAATGATATTTGCCAAATTACTTCCTTGTATGTTTTTCCAAGATCTTTCAACACATCAGCATCTAAAGTACTTAGTTCAGAGACAACAGTAGTTGAACCCTTCAACAAAAACACAGAAAGAGTTAAGACAGCTTCAAGGCTGGCAAGATATTTCAACACCTTTGTTTGCTTTGCAGATTCCACTAGAGCAAGTTGAGTTCCTCCCACCAAATCTAAAAGTTCATTGATAGATTTCAGATGTTCCCTCAAGAAGGAGCATACAGCCCGGGCAAGAGAAACATAATGCTGTGGGGAGAAATTCTTGAAGGCAACAGATATACTCTGCCCAACAGAAACAGAAGGCGGCATTAAAGGTAAGGTAACTAACTGGAGAATAGCTTCAATTCCTTTTTTCTCGACAAATATTCGACATGTATCGGCATTCTGAAGAATTGTCTCAAGTAGACGAGCAATATTGTTTACACAATCTGGAAGAAATGACTCTACATTTACTATTGGCACATCATGAGATGGCTCAGTAATCTGCTCTGTGTCATTAGCATTGGATGACTCCTTGTTATTAGGCAAGATCAAATTCTTGTCCTCACCATCCATTTCCATAGGAACAGAGGTTGAAGAGCATGGATCAGGACTCAAGGATGAGGAATCCACTGCAGAACCAATTTTTGAAATAGCTTCCAGAATTTCAACTAACATTTCCACTCCAGGCCCACGCAATGAGGAAGCATGGCGCATTAATTCATCCAGTCCACTAGACAAAGATGCAGGTGTGTCTCCTGCAAGAGCACGCAAATATGTTCTAGAAGTAAACACTTTCACAAAACACCTCAGAGAGTTCCTATCTTTCACAGCTTGCAGGCCATTACTATTTAAGCATAAGGCATCCAAACACTGGGGGATGCAGGTAATGGCTTCTGCAGAGTTGAGAACATCAACCATTATAGCATCCAAGAAGGCAGACGGAAGACCAGCTGCATCTAAAACAGGAAAACAAGTAGGATCCTTTTGTATTAAGTCACTCATGACAGTAGCTGCAAGAGAAAAAACTCCACCACCAAAATCTTTTGCTCTCCTAAAAATTATGCATAAGCAATGAGGCAGCACATTCTCTTCAGATCCATAGATGCGAGCAGTATTTCCAGGGGCATAAGTTCCCAGGGATATAGCACGCAACAAAGCTTTCATCAGCAACCGACGGTGATAAGAAATTAACAGTTCAGAATACAAAGGTTGTGTGTCATCTGGCCCAGTTGAAGAACTTCTAACCATATTTACACTACTTGCACTAGACTCAGAATTATCATCTGGCTGCTTTCCACTATTTTCTACATTGGAGACTTCAATCTTTAGGCGAGAGATGGTATCATCCAAACCTCCCAAATCTCTGAACAGAGCAGCAGCCGGATTACTGTAATCCATAAAAGCTTCTAAAATGCGCACAGCCTTTTCAACCAAATGCAAGTGCTGTGGATTTGTATCTTTAAGGAGAGGTAGCAGAGTAGGAATAAATCCTGCTTCCCGCATGGCAGAGCACCCTGACGATGTCGAAACCAACACAGTGACAAGAGACAATAGTGCTTCTGCAAAATGAACTGACCATTTTGAGGTATTACTAGTAACGGAGTCAATGGCTTTTTGCATCAGGCTAGATAAAATGCCACGGTGCCCACCAGATGTAACTGCAGTCTGTACTGACTGTTGACGGGAACGATCTTGGCAAAGAGCAGCTAACGAATGCAAACATAAAATCCGAATTTTTTCCAAAACTGCATCTTCATAGCTCAGCAATGATACTAATTCATTGATGAATCCAGGCTCCACATTGAAGAACGAAACCAGGTCATCAGCATCAGCACTTGCTTGAATTAGAACTATGAAGGCATACAAGCGAATGCATGTATATTGTTGTCTAGAAGACAAAGAACCAAAAGCCCTAGCAAACCGCAGTCTTGTCAATAAAGAAAATCTTAAACTGGAAGGTACCTTATATTCTGTAACTAACTTATGCAAAAGCTCAAGATCAGTTTCCACACATTTGTTGACATCAGATAAGTGAATAATTTGCAAGCCTTGGACCAAGGGTTCAGTAACTTTGATGTCACTTTCTGACTCATTTACTGCATAAAATTCAAAATGAAGGGTACGGCCCAATTCACAAGCAATAGGGTCACAACCATTAGGCACAGCTGAAGCAATCAGTCCAAGACCCTCTTCCTTTCCACCCCATCCTTGGGCAAGAGCATACAATTTTGAATTCAAAGAAGCATCTCTTATGGAGTACTTTCCAACTGTTTTCTTCAAAAAGGTAGCCAAAGTGTCCAGGCTAGCCTCAACCACATCAGGATCAGTAGAAGCAAGCAATGCTGAAAGATGCTGCTGCAGACACACAAAGCATACAAAAAAATATCAATGCTAGAGGCATGAAAGGGTAACATATTTCAAAGTAAATTAAGTTGAATAAAATAAATGTTAGTATATTACAGGTCATCAACAAAAAAGAGAACAACAAAAATTAGATACACACAAAAGCAATAAGTCTATCTCAGCTATCTTATTATGCTGAGCAAGGTGGGAAAATATGATTTTAGGAAAATATATCATACCTCATATGAACTATAGAAATGCTTATTTGTGCAATTATCCAAAATTATTCTGATAACACGAAGAATTTGAAGAACAGATTCTCTAGGGAATAAAGGATCCAAGTCCAGAAAATCATCATCAATCTGCAGATCCTTCCTTGGTTTTACATACTTCTCAAAGAATGAATCAAAATGGTTAAAAAGATCAACCCAGTGATGAAAATCTCCCTGTACAGAGAAAAGAAATAGCAATGAATCAAGCACATCAAAACAAATATGTGTTGTGTCTGTGTCAGACAAGGCCATAAAGATACCTTATCAAACTCCCAAACAAAAGCCTTTAAAGGTTCTTCTATCTTCTCAAGTGGAACTGAAGTAACACGATCGATGAAACATCTAATTTTTGGAGGCTGCAAACAGTCAACAAAAAAGGTTGTTGATACAATATTTTAATTGATCTATCAATATGTTCACCTCATATTGAAATTAGCATAATCAACTATTAAAATAGCTTAAAAAGAGTGCACAACATAACTTCAAACTCATAACCATGTAAAAGATGAAAGAGTACAAATGGCAATGAATTAAGCACATAACTCTAATATTAAACACAAACTGATTTGCAGCTGATAAATAAAAACTGTGATAAGACCCAGCGCACACAAAATGTTTTTCCAATTGTGAAAATGCAAAGTTACATAAAGAAAACTTATGGAAGGCAGAGTTCTAGTTCTCAAAGCAAGGCTCTTCTCAAAGTATTAGACTAAATCCACTGGCATTGTTGTATTGCATTGACAATATGAATTTTGGTCAATATGGCCAAAATGAACTAAAATAATATAAGAACACATAGCAACAACAAAGGCTTACCCAATGGTCAGAGCCAGCTGAATCAATCAAACAAAGACATTGGCATCTATCCAAATTCAAAACCAAAAGTTGAGATAAAATAATCAAAATCTTTAAAAGTAATAACAACACATGTTGCATCTTCAAAATTGTCATCTACAATCAAATTTAAGAAAATTATGATTTCCATCTCCATAAAAATGTGGGGAATAGATCTATTGTATAGACTTGACTCCAGCATAACAGGATAACTTTCATTCTAAAACACATTTTGGTTTAAAATTCAGATAATTTATTTTTGGAAGTGTAACGTATATGATTATTTTTATTAGCAAAAAGATCACCTTTCAAAGTGTCAATTTCTCAAATGGTGCATGTGCAATATATACATAAAGTTGCAATAAGGACATCTACAAGTATGATGAATTGGGAACTGTGAAACAAGGACTTGATATGGATGGAAGAAGCAAAAGATAAAGAGAAAAAAAATCACATCTCACATTAAAACATGAAAACCAGGAATTGAGCAAACAAGAACTAAATGATTGCGCATATGTAGGTCCATCAATAGTTACAACCAGCAACTTAGCTTATATTAAAGCCATCAGTTAACATAGTGTAGTACATTTAATAAAACAAGTAAAGCAACACCCCAAAGTTTATGCACGGTTGCATTTTAACAAGAATAGTTTATATACAAATTAAAACATCCCTATTGCGTGATATTCTATTTCCTGGTTTCAAGTCAATTCCCCCTTTAATTTCAAAGCAAAATTTAACAAGAGCAAAATTCCATGAATCCATGCAAAAAGAATCAAGCAATTCAGACCCAACGAAAGCATCACCATATTTACATTGCAAGTAATAGTATCAATCACTTTTTTTTTCTGCACTTACGAATTTCAAACAAAAAAAATCTCCTTTTATGAGAAAAAACTCTTCCGTTAAACTTGATCAACTAAAGTGAGATCATACATAACGTGAAAGGAAAAGTGATTAAGATTCCAACAAGTACTCAACATTTTCACAGCCAACGAAACTTAAAAAGGGTCAAATTTCATGTCGAAAAAATCCTCACTTCCCTCCCAACCCCAATAGTGACAATCAAAAGACCCCCCCCCCCCCCCCCCCCGATCAATGAACCGAGAAAAATCGCATTTGCACATTAATAAGTGTGCAAAATTAATCAAAAAATGGAAAATAAAAAATTTATCTAAAACAGTTGCAACCCAAAAAAATCAAAGGAAAAAAAACACTGTAAATCCCAACAATAAATTAAGAAAAAAACTGAATTTAAAAAGAAGGAACTAAAAACCATAAAATTAATCAACAAACAGAAAAATCGAGGCATAGATAAACAATCGGAAAACAGCATCAACAAAAAAAACTAACCACTTCAAGTGCCCTCTTCCTCTTCAACTTCATCTGGGAACTGAGAGCATCGCAGGGAAGAAAAGAAAGAGATTCGACAATTTGATCAATCCCCGACCAATAATCGAGAATTGATCCCAATTCAGGAAGGAAATGAGAAAATTGAAGTGAAAGTGAAGAGAGAGAAAGAGAAGATTAGAGGAAGCGAGAAGAAACCCAGCTGAGGGAAGAAGCTGCACACAATAACGTGGTTTACAATTCCAATACCCTTCTATATATTCACAACAAAAACTATCACAAATTCAATTAAATTAAATATTATTATCATTATTACTTATAGATTAATAATAATATATTATTTAGGTTAATTCTTGATTATGAAATAAATATTCAATTTATTTATACTCACAATCCCGACAAAGTTAGTTATTATTTCCAACGGCCTACCAATATCAAGTTTTCCATTGGGACAATTGATAGTTTTATAGAAATAGCAACCTCAGAAAATATATATATATATATTATTAGATTAAGACTGAAAAATTAGATGAAGACTTTAAAGGAAAAATATTTATTGATTACATAATTTTGTTTAAGAAATGTTCCTTGCCTGGTTATCTCTTTTCTTATTACGGTGGATTCTTTCCTTTTTCTTAAATATGTATCTTGTAGACACCGCAAATTAAATAATTGTATTTAATTTTTAAGTTTCCAGAATATATCCTGAAGACCAAAAAAAAATTGCAAGTACTTTTTATATAAAACAATATTATAAAATTCAAAGCGTTGGTTCTTTTACTTCGTGAAGAAAAAAATCGTCTCTTCTGCTTGATTTTTAAATTTGCCCTATCAAATCGTGAATATGATTTTTAAGATTCCAGGCTTTCAGCAATATTTTTTTGGCCTTTTTAGTGTTTTTCGTGATAAAACACCTGTTTTTCTGATTTTATAAATATTTTCTGTTGTGAAATTATTTTTTGATTATACATTTGTGTGAAAATATTGTAAGAGAATTGATATTTTGTATTAATAAGATTAAGAGAAATATTATATACATCAAAAATAAAATATTAGAAAAAGTATTTTTTATTTTCACCTAGAAGGCTATACCCTCACGCAAATATGAAATTAGCTACCTAGAAAAACAACAAAGGTTGATTTGCTTAGTAAAAATTATAAGTATATGCTACAAGAATCTAGTTTTGACTTACATTGTTAATGTGAGGATATTATTAGTGTGTAATAATTTTATATCTTTCTCATTATCTATTTTTTATTTTTCTTCCACAAAACTTCTTTAATTTATGCTTTATTTGATTTTTTACCTATTTTCATTCATAATTTGTATTTTCTTTATTTTATTTATCTCCTTTCTACCAATTATGACATTAATAATTATAAAATTAGTGTTTTAAATAGTTTTCTGAGACATAATGTAGAGAAAAACTCTAAGTGTCAAATAAAGAAGAGTTTTTCCCCATTTATTTTCGTTATCACAATTTTGATCAAGCAACCATAAAATCAAGATTTTCTATATTAAATAAAGATTGTGATACGAACAAGTCTTATATTTGTATTTTGTAAAATTTACCAGGTGAAACACTTTTTAGATGGATTACCTTAGAAAAGTTTATTTGATAAACTATAAGATTAAATAACTAAAGTTTTAACTATTACGAAGTTTTTAGTTTGTGATTTTCAATAATAAAATATATACTAAAGTTAAAGACTTGAAAATACATTTGATTAAATATTTGAAGTCTTTTTCATTTAAAGTGATCTTACCCATTTAAACAGGGCCGACTGTGTACCATAAAAGATAGTTTTGCTCTTAAAAATATAAGGTTAATTATATTTTTAGTTTCTAAATTTTTTAGGATATTTATTTTTAATTCTAAGAATTTTTATTGTTTTTTTTTTCCTTAACTTTTTGTTTGTCCTTATTTTCAGTCCTTTTTAGAGACTACAAATAAAGATGAGAAAAAAAAATTAAAAGACTGAAAATAAAGATAAAATAAAAGTTAAAAAACTAGGAGCAAATAAAAAAAAAATTATGAGACTAAAAATATATCAGCCTAGACTAAAAACATATATTAGTGTTTGGTGTTTTATTATTTACAGAACAGCTAAAAAGGAAAAATATTAATATATTACCAAAGTGTGGGAAGTGGGAACTGATGCATAACTTTTTATTAATAATTTTTTTTAGTTTGAATCCAACCATATGTATAACCATCAACACCCGAGTTGACTAGTTTTTCTTAATTACTATTTATTACCACTACTATTAATTTTCTCGAACCAAACAATGTTTCTGTATTATTTCAAGGCGGTTTAGAATTTTACATTTATTTATTTTAAGAGTTTACATTTATATTTTTAATAAGTATAAAAATATAGATATATTTATTGCAAGTGAATTTTCATACCGTTAATGCAATTCTTTCTTCTTTTTTTTGCATTCGTTTTTTCTATAAGCATTTTTATTCATTTTATAAGCCGTTTATTCTTTGGTTGAAAATATTTTTCAATATTGTTTTGGCAATAACATGTGTATATATCACATGTAAAAATAATAATAAATTTGTTTTTGGAAAGTTATGACATCCTTTAATGGAAGCAAAGTTATCTTTATCTCAACTCTTTTACTGAAAAGGCAGTTTTACGATTCATTTGGCAACAAATTATTTGATTGATTACTTTCCTTATTTTATTGGCCTCAACCTGCTAAGAATTTATATAATCTTTTTTTGGCACAAAGAATTTATATAATCTATAAAAGCTTAAAGTTGTTTTTAGAAAGGATAAAATAAGATAATTTTAATTGACATACACTAACAATGTAAAAAAATTAATTATTATTTTTGTCTCTAAACTTTTTTTAAAAAATTGTTTTTAGTTCTTAAATTTTTATTTCATTTATACTTTTAATCTTTTAAAAAAGACTAAAAATAATAATGAAAAAAACTAAAAGACTATAAAAATAAGAATAAAAAGATAAATAATTAAAAAGTAAAAACAGACAAAAAAAGTCAAAGAATAAAAGCATAAATTTTAAAAAGTTTAGAAAATAAAAAAGGGCTACATTATCAACCAATACATAATACCACATCTTTAAAATGTTTGAGGTTTATTCTTTTAAGATAAATCCATAATCCTTTTATAGTGTTTTCGAGAAGAAGAAAAATCCAAACTAATTAAAATATTGAAAAGCATCTCAACGTTATCACTTTTTAAGTTGAGTTGTAATTTATCTTTATAGTTTTGATAAGTTTTGCATGTGCTAGTTTGCACCCTGCATGTCAAATAAACTTTGGATGCCAGTCACGGTAAAGAAAGCAAAGAAGGAAAAGGGAATTGGCTTCCTGCGGTCTGGTCGGTAGTATTTATTATTCTTCTGTTATTAGCAAATTAGCTATATTTGAACGATAATCGAAATCTAAACAAATTTTAAGAAAAAATAATAATTTAAATTTTAAAATTATATTTAATTTTTTTATTTATCCGTTAAATGTTTTTTAAAGATCTGACTCACATAAAAGTTTGATTCCATTACGAGTCTTTTATAAGGGTTTAGTATGTGAATTTAACGTACACTAGGATAAAGCTTAAATTAAAATATATATGTGAGACTTTATAAGGATGAAATCTAATTTTTTTTATTTTTATAATATAAGCATATATTTTTAAGGTTTAATATAACATTCATAATCTTATTTTAAAAATATTTTTTGTAATAAGACATTTAAATATAATAAAATTATTTTTCAATAAATTTAATTATAAACTTTAACTTTACTTTTTAGTAGATCAACTTCATTAACATCAAGAAAGACAAATAAATGTTGAATTTTAATAAATTATAACAAATTTAATATAAAAATAAAACTAACAATAGATCATTATTTATAATTTTTTAAATAGCTTGATAGGTAAAAAAAAGTTTTGAATGACCAAGAGTCTAATCTATTTGACTAAATAGACTTTACTCGAAGCATTGGTCTCACTTATTTTTTAAAAAAAAAAGACTTGGCATAAGTGTATGTATATGATGATAAATTTACTATAGGGATACTTTTAAAAACTAATTACGAAAGAGGGTTTATTTTCAGACTTTTTACAAGGGGTCTGTTCTTCCATGGATGTCGCTAGAAAAATTGGCGACATAGGTGTTCCGCCATTGCAGATGGCGAGAAGCATGTTGAGCTGGAGGGTGCCGCCAGTGACACAGGCGAGACACACCCCATGAAGCCATCTCGCTATTGAAAATAGCGGCACATGCATGGTTTTTAAAAATGTTTTGTGAACCAACGTCAAAGTTTTGTTCACAATATTAATAAAGGTGACAAAACTGTGGCCACAGTGTATATTTAAAACCTTGACTGTTATGACAAAAGTTTTAGATTATTAATTAATAAAAATATATAATAAGTATCACTTCTAATATAATTATTATAAAAATTAATATAAATTATTATATATAAAAACATTATTACATATGTGATTTTTAGTAATTTTTTTTTAATATATACTAAGAATATTACCAAAAAGGTGTTAAGAAAAAAAATGTTATTAATTAAATATTGCATATGTAATAGTGAAATTTTTAATTTGATGACAGCTTTTATGTATATATAATTATTTAATTATAAATTATCATTGTAGATAAGTTTATTAATAATTTTTTATAATAACTATCTTAGTACCAAATTAGTGCCAATGGTGATTTCATGAATATGATTATTTTTTATTATTGTTATAAAATATTTATTGATTTTGTTAATGATGAATTTGCATGAATATTTTTATCTTTTAAGACTGAAAATTTATTGTTAATTAACTAAATTTTTAAAAACTAATTTTCAAGACTTAAATTTTATACTACCGAAATAAATTTCAAGACTTAAATTTATTATAGTTTTTGACTTATTCATTGTTGGTTTAATTATTCATTGTGATAGTATTTTTATTTATTTATACTGTGATGATAAAGCAACTAAAACAGGATCAAATCTTTCAGATTTTTTAATTAAATAAGAGATTATAAAAGTATATATTTCCTTTCACGTAATCATAATATATAAATTTTTGTTGGTGAATGGTGAGACGATAGTAATGTAAGCATTGCCAGTAAAACAGACCCTTCAGCTATTTTCAAAAACCATGCATGTGTCGCTATTTTTAATAGCGAGATGGCTTCATGGGTGTGTCTCGCCTGTGTTATTGGCGATACCCTCCAACTCAGCATGCTTCTCGTCATCTGTAATGACGGAACACTTATGTCGCCAGTAAATTTGCCTGTATATGATGCTAACCTAAGCCTAATATAGGTTAAATCATAGGTTTTTGTCTGAGTAGTCTAACATATTTCCATCCATATTTATGATATTATTGGTATATTATGTGAAAAGAAAAAAGTTAATGATGTACTTTTTAAAAAACCACAAACAAATTCTTCCAATAAACAAATTAAAAAAAAATTGTTCCATTTTTACAATAAACTGCTGTTAGTTTATTACCATTTTACAACATAGTGTATGAACTCTCAGTAGGTTGCATGCGTTAAACTTTTTTTTTTTCCTTTTCTTCCCCAATTTCAATTACATAATTTTTAAGTTTTTCAATAAGATGGTTAATAATTAATATGATTGAGGCCTTGAGTGGCATCATACTTCCGAGCTGGAAATGGGGTCATCTGGACCTAGGCATAAAGTTTAAGTGAACTGTATCTTTTGGGCTTTGGCAGTCTCAACCAAAGAAAAAATGCATCATACATAGTGGAAAAGAAATAATTAAAAACTATATACATACAAGCATATAAATCCAATGTAAAACAAAAAATCCTTTTTAACATGCATTCTCCTCTAATTGGAACTTCCTTACTAGCGAAGCAAAAATTTCTATTTCTTGAGTCTTGACTTTTGATGCCTCAGCCAGCTTTATTCCACAGTCTCGACAAGACATTGATTCTTCTTTAACAATAATGACAATTTGCACGATTTAATTAATAACACTTTTCCCTCTTGATTAGGTTAAACAAAAAGAAAGTTCTTAACGCGTTTAATTAGCAAATCTTTAAGATTAGGTTTTTCATCCTAACGCGTTTTAATATAAAATTTATAGGTCAAATTAATTAAAATATGTTCTACAAGTCAAAATTAATTTTAATTTTAAAACACTTCAGCTTGAACATCTGTGATGTACATCAAATTTAAGAAAATGCTGTCAACATACTTTTTTCACCATATACAACTTCAATGTTAATACAACCCCTTGGGTTTTTTAATTCTAAATGTTAGCATGGTGGATATAACATTTTAAAATTAAAGAAGAATAGCTTATATTTGAACTTAATGTTCATTTTGATGGACATAACTTTTTTAAACACGAGATCAAATCATTTTTTCAATTTTAAAATTTTAGTCTAACTTTTTTATTTATGTAGATTTTTTTCTACATTTAATCTATCCTTTCAAAACATTTTCCTTTCTAAATGATTTCTAAATATGCTAACGACTTGAATTTGTTCTTGACGAGGTTAAGGTTGTGTTTGAATCAATAATTTAACTAAGCACTTATTTAATAAGCTTCTCATAAACTCTCTTAGACACCTTTGAGTCCTTAAATAAATTAATAAATATATAATTTCAAAATATAATTTTAATACAATAATAATTATATTATTATCATAGGCATAATTTATCATCATTATTGGGTTTAAATGAGATCTTATACTTGATGTAACTTTAAGTTTTAGTCCTTATAGGAAAAAATTGTAAGTATGAGAGCCATTTTACTTATAGAAATTTAGAATTTGTCTCTACTGTCAACAATGATCTGACATAAATTATCGTTTTTTTAAGTGTTTTTGTTTCTACTGGTGCTATTAGTTAATGCAGTATCTGCAAACCCTTCATCAAACGTTCTTTCTTCGTCACCATCACCATAGACTTCAAGAAAATATTGATGAATCCTTTGAAATGTTTCATTATCTTCGTCACCATCAAATGTTGTTTTGCTATAGTAATTCCACCCTTTGTAATCTTATCACAGTAATTACACACACAACTATTTCCTTGTGTTGGACAACAAAATTTCCATTCAAATAAGAATTGGTCGGGTATATGAAATTGACATCGAGAAAGAATTAAAAAGATTACAAATTAGAGATCAAAATCAAGGGAAGGAAAATAATGGAAAAAAAAACAAGAGAATTTTGGAATGAACAAATCATTACAAAGAATTTTATTTTTTTTTATAAAAAAAACCACAAGTTAGAGGTAAATTTAGAAAGAACAATTTTTATAGTATATAAGAGACGAAGAGAAGAGGGAGAAAAAAAAACAAGTTATGATTTGATGGTTAATCCATATAAAAATAAGTTAATCCATATAAAAAAAATAATTATATTAATGGTTACTAAAACACAAGTGATGTAAAAAGATAATTTCACATTATGTAAAAATATTTATTTATATTATGTCTATGATTCAACTTTTTAATAATTGAAAAAATAATTTAACTTCTTAATAATTGAGTAAACTTTTAATTATAATTAAGTAACAATGGTGTAATTAAGGGAAAAAAAAAGAGAGTAAAATTTTAAAAACTGACTTGACTACTAGAATGTTAAAAAAAATAAAAGGCGAAAAGCACACCTGAGCAGAACCGTGGACGCCATGGCAATGGAAGACGGTGCTCTTTCATCTTTACATCGAAAGAATGGCTTCATTTGTTTCTACTCACCGTATCCTTCCTAGCCATCATCAATCTGGGCTTGGATTTGTGCATGACCAAGATCGTTCTTGTGATAGAACTAACACTTTACATCTTCAAAATGCTCCTAAAATCCCAAGGTCTCTCTCCTTTTTGCTCTCTGTGCCAGGTTATATTCCTATTCCTTTTCTACTAATGTTTCGGTGATTCAAAATCAAGTGTCCAATGTTTTTAAGATTTGTTAATTTATTGCATTCAACTTGTTTTGGTGGCTGAACAATTCTCTGCTTTGTGTCTTTAGCTTCAGAAAGTAGACCAGATGCTGTTGTTGTTCAGAGCAACGGTCGATCGTCTTTTTCACAGACAGCTGCTGTGAGGCATCTGACAGGTTCTGTTACTAGACCCCATGGACTTCGTTTTGCTGTGGTATGTAGTACATGGATATATTAATGTTAAACTACATATAATGTTTTCAAACAACAACAACAACAACAACAAACACGAGCAACATGAATGATAGTATTAGTCTTGGAGTTAGGCTTGCCATTTTACTTTTAGTTGGTTGAAAACCTTTTACATTCAAAACCTGATGTTGGATAGCAAGAAGGTTAGAATTTAGTGGGTCAGAGAAAGTAGGGAATAGGGATAGCACCTGTTGAGGAAGAGACGATACAATCTGGCCTGAGGTGGTTTTTTCATTTGAGAAGAAGAACCATACAACACTAGTAGGAACATTTGATCATGTAGAGGATAGCATAATGATTAGAGACCAAGTAAAACTCAAACCGCTAAAACTGATGGTGTGGACTGCTAATTATCATGCGCAAAGGTTCATAACAATGGACTTATACCTAAATGGCCTTTGTGCAGACCTGTTTATGACTGAACACAATGGTGTATATGATGCATGCGTATTTAACTCTACCTAGTGGGGAAAAGTTTTTATTGTTGTATTAAAAAATGAAACTCATCAGATAAGACTATGTAGAAAGAAAGTACAAGGGTAGAGGATAAGATATTATCCTAAAGAAAACACCAAAAATAGAAAATGAGAAAAACATGAACGAACATATTGAGTGAGTTGAGCACACTGGTCTCTCTGTGTATTTGACAAACAGTTCCCTCTAAAATACTCACCAGTCATACTAGCCAAGGATAAAAAAAAGCTAAGACCAATTATTCCATAGAAGTACATTACACCATGAAAGGATGTTGCCAATTCTACTCCTCCCAGAGCCTCTAAATTGGTTTATTTGAAATTATTCCAAATGTTTGAAAAATTATAGTTTTCCCCCAGAATACTAAAAAAATCCGTACTATATATATTTGTTAATAGGCCTAATGAAAGACTTCCCCTTAGAGGAAATCTCGGACTTCTTAAGTTGGATTGCAAGAATAAAGTTATCTTTTTGGAGAATGAGTAAGGAACTCCAACTGAGTGTAGTGCCCAAATCTTATTGTCCAAAGATGAAGATGATAAAATAGTGAAACACAGCAAGGGGGAATTCCAATTCTAAAGCTTCTTGGTGACTGATTAAGGGTTTGATGATAAGGAAAATTCGAAGAAGTGGAAGAATTTAGGAGAATGGGAGATGCAAATGGGATGGTGTTGCAGAGAGGATAAACATTGGAGATGGGGATATGAAATAGAGAAACAACATAGTAGTAGTCAATCACGAGGAAGTAATGATATTTTGCTTCACTTTTTTGCATTTGTTTTCTACTTCAAAGTTCAAACTTTGAAACTCATTTTTTATGTTTCTTCGCTCACTTCTCTTTGCTCTTATTTTAGGTTGTTGCTAGATTCAATGAAATTGTTACCAAACCACTCTTGGAAGGTGCTTTGGGTACTTACAAGAATTATTCAGTTCAAGTTGAGGATATTGATGTAAGTTGTCTTACAAATTTTTGGAATATTGATTATTTGTAATATACAGTGTTGCTTTTTGTAATTTGGTTTGTATTATGTGGATTTAATATTTATCTTCTTTTGGTGGTTTTGCAATGAGGCTCCTCCTAGTATCCTTTTTGAATTTTTATTTTGTTTTTCTCACTTTTTTTGTTCTGTTAAAAATATTCACTTTTACTGAAATATGAAGTAAAACAAACTTATGCATGCTTTTCATAGTAGGCTAAAACCTAACAAGCACGGATATGACAAAGGAGATAGGAGATGGATATAATATGCCATGAATACGAGAATACATCAAATTTTAAAAATTATAGGACATGATATGACTATAATACAACATATAAAATTAACAATAAAACAGATTTTAAATCAAAAGAGAGAATTAGTGTTTTAAAAATGAGCACAAGTCATGGTAGATATAATAACATGCTACTATTATCCAATTTTGGTGATGTTCTCATTTGTATTGTGTAAGAGTTTAAAAAATAAAGGTAAAAGAAAATTGTAAAATGAAGCAAGTAGTACTCAAAATTTCTGACATAGATACATGTTTGACCCAGGTAGAACATGAGAAAACTACTATTTTGAAGAGTCCATGCTTCCTTGGCTAAATCAAGAAGCCAGTTTTTCATTTTTTGTTGCTCTCCTATCTTCAGCTAATCAGGATCATCTGTTACTTGAGATTTGCAATAATTTACCATTTTTTTATCTTAACACAATATTTTGCATTTATTTCATCTATTTGTCTTGGTTTGGTGTTTTAGTCACAGAATTATGTTTCCATTAGTCATGATTTCAGACAAAATTTATGTGCCATTGTTTCCACTTGCAAAAAATGCTCAATAATATTTGAGTTGGAGAAGACTTGCCTTGATCAGCATTTTCACATCACTTTCTTCCGGAGTTAAATGCTGACAGAAACTTGTTGCTTTCCCTTTTCCCTTAGGTTGTGTGGGTACCTGGTAGTTTTGAAATTGGTGTTGTTGCCGAAAGACTAGGAAAATCAGGCAAATATCATGCAATCATATGCATAGGAGCTGTGGTACGATAAATTTTGACAAATAGATGAAATTCTCTTATAAAATTTTATGATTCATGAGTACCCATTATCTATATTTATGTCTACTTAATTTGAGCTTTACTGTGACCAATCTTGTTAACAGGTACGAGGAGACACAACCCACTATGATGCAGTTGCTAATTCAGCAGGAGTGCTTTCAGCTGGTCTAAACTCAGGTGGTATTCTGTTAATGTTGATTGTAATCATATTCTAAAATAGCTATTCCGAAAAGGGACACCTTCTTTGTTGGGTACAAAGAGAGATGGTAGAGTTGGTTCATCAAACTCTTCTTTGTATCATTGTTTTGCTCTTCTTCATTATGCATTTGCAGCTTCCTTTCTCTATGTCGAATGGGCTTTGGGCTGGTTTTGGTGGTTGTGATGGTGGTTGCGATGAAGGTGGGGTGTGGTGGTTGGGTGGTTGCCAGAGAGCCGCCACACTCATCTAGATTTGGTGAAGAGGAAGACCAAGCCTTTCTTCTTCTTGTTTTGGGACCCCATAGTTGTGGTTGAAGGAGGGGTGTGGAGGGGAAGGGGAAGAGAGGTGGGATGGCGGAGCATCGTGAGATTAGGGAAGGGCAACTTGGGAATATTCAAAATTAAGGGTATGCAGGAAGTAATTCCCTTAAGAGTGAAGTCATGTGAAAATCCACGACTCTGAGCTTGGTTGGTAGGAGTTATTTTGTAACCTTGGATGTTGAATTGCATGAGAAACCAAGTTTCAAATAGTCGTTCATGATAAATTTGGGCAAAATTCCAACATTGAGCTATAGTTTTAAATTCTATATACAAATTCCAACATTGTTATTTTAACAATTAAAGCATTATGTTTTAAACTTGATATTATTTTAATAGCTATAAATTGTAATGTTTTTTATTTTTATTTTAACCATTTCTAGTATAATAAGTACGATATCCTATCTAGTTGATCCACTTGGTGATAATCTTGCTTTGAACACAAAGTTTAATAAATTCAAATTATATTACATTTTCATATTTTCTGTTTAATTTTTATTTATTTTATAATTTAAAATTTATTATGATTATGATTTATATTTTTAAGAATATAGATATGATTAAAACCTATAGCATGATCAAAAAGAGAGAGAAACTTGTATTTGAATAAAATATTGTCATTCAAATAGAAACAATAAGATAATAAAATAAAAATGTATTCTAGACTAGTTAAGAAAAAAATGTTAACAGTTTTCTTAAAGATATTAGTTAAGTAATAAAACCAAAAAAATATTTAAAAAAATTTTGTTATATAAAATACACAAATTCATTTCATATTTATTTTGAAAAATTATTAAAATATATTATTAATTTTTTTAATATTTCTTAATTAGTAATTACTTGTTAAGAAACCTTCAATTTAAATTTAATTATGATACTACCTTTAGAGATGTCCCGAAATTATTATTAGGGGAGCATATTAATCAACGACATCAACGTCTTCTGCCAACTTCATTAATTGTCTTAACGATAGGTTACAAATTAGAGGAACATTGTTCATAGATAGTGCCATGTTTTTAAAGAATATACTCAATTTTTCACATGACATTAAATTAATCCACTTGAATTAAAGTGATTAAAAAGTGGGAGTTATAGTCAGTACAAGACAAGGTACATGTAGTTTTGAAAAGCAATAATGGCTTGAAGTTAAAGAAGATAGACTTGTAGGATAAGGAAAATTGTTGATGATATGCTAAAATAAGCCTCAACCGTTCAACACCAATCCTGCAACCTTCCAAGCTTTGGTTTGTTGATTTGACCAAGAATCTATCATTTATTTACTTTTTTCAATAATTAATATTAAGATATGCTTCTATGCTTTTTGGGTGTTGACCAATTCTTGTTTCGGTGTGAACTTGGTTTTAGTGCCAATATGCATTCAAATGAGTTTTTGCCCCTATGCTATGCAGTATGTTCATTCTCACGAAACTGAGTTCAACAGCTAAGCCTCACCTTCTAATTACTACATCACTTTAAATTAAAGCATTCTATTCAGCTTTATTTAATGTTTGAAATCTAATGCAAAGTATGACTAATGATCAGCAACAGCTAAACCTCTCCTTCTGATTACTACATCACCTTGTGATTTGATATTTCTTCTTTTTTTCCTTCCCAATTCTTGACATCTTGCATAATAAGTAACCTCTTGTGCAAACCAATGTAGTGCTACTAGTGCCATTAAGAGAACCATATTAGTGTGTTGTCTTTTTTTTTCCCCTCTAAATTTTGACATTGTTATGCAAACATATTATGTGTTGTCATTTTTTTTGGGAACAATTTTACTATAAGCCTATTTTTAAATTTTTTCTTTTCTTTTTAATTTATTTTAGTTTGACTTTGGTACGATGTGATACCCGAAAGAACTTGATAGAAACTTATTACATTATGGTTTATTTTAAGAATTTCTCTTTTTTATATAGAAATTAAAGAAAAAGCCAATAAATTTAGATGAAATTGTGAAATAGAAAATAATTTATTAATACTTTTTATTGAAATTTTATTTTGATTTCCTAATTTTTTATTCAAACTCAGCCTCTAAAATGGTTCTTGAGTCATGAGAGTATCGGGCTATGGTCGTATAGTTGGACTTTGTATTTGGTAACATTGTGCCAATGCTTGATTCCCTGATTTTTTATTTTGTTAGTGCTTCCTATAACTTTTTCATTTTAATAAACCTTGTTATTGAAATTGTTTGATTATTTCATATCTTAATGTTCCACCCTCAAATTCTAAGAGAAGATGTTATTTATAAATTCTTATTGTCCTTAACTTCTGAGTAATATGAGACTTTTTAGTACACTGAAACAAATTTCTTAGTCGAGATTAAGGGTCAAGTTATCGTCAAGTGACTCATAAGTAATGCGGATTAGGATCATTTCATTTAAGATATTATTCAACTCTAGTGTTCAGTAACTTGTGATGATTCTTTCATTAAAAGATATTTCCGTAAATTAAGAGAGAATGTTATTTATAAACTTTTATTAATCTCAATTTTTAAATGACATGAAATTTTTTGACATACGGAAACACTTAAATTTCTATAAACCCCAATGCTAATATGCCATTGAAGACGAGCCAAGTCCAACCACTCTATGCATAGAGTTGTTAGGTTGATCGATCCAGGCCAGCACAATCATGATTCATGAGTCACGAATGTTGATTGGTTCGAAGGTTTTGTGTTTGGAAGGGACAAAGTGAAACGGAAAAGGGAGAGTGAAGAAGTCAACGTCAACATGCATGCTTTTAAGATAAAGATGCAAAATCTCCTTTTATTAGTGTTTGTACTTTGTACAGCTAGCTCTTTCTCTTTGTTTTATCTTCATTAAACAAATAGCTCCTTCTATTTCCCAGAACTTATCCAAAATTATATGTTTAACATGACTGATCTTTTTAAGGAAAAAACAAGTCAAAGAAAATAGAATCAAACATTACTATGACATATTTAACTTATTAACATTATGCGAAAGATTATCGGCTTAACAAGTGCAACAGAGAATGAACAGAGATGAACTATAAGATGAGTATGCAACTAAAAAAATAAAGTGAGGCTGCATTAACGCGAGATTCTATGAAAATTATAACGATCAATTATTCTTCTCGAGTGTCACTCAAACTCAACTTTAAGAGATTGATTGTCGCGTAAATAATTGGAGTCAATTATAGGCTTCAAAGCTCGAGATCAAATGTTTTTTCCATAGCATTCATTATATTTTTATATTTTTTTACAATATAATATTAGAGCCAATTTAATTTATTGATGATTAATCTCTAAAGAATTTAACTAATTATCTTTAATGAAATCTTTTATTTTAATTATATTTTTTTATTTATAAGATTCAAATTTAAGACCTGATTGAAAGAGATCAAATTCAGTATTACATATATCAACAACTTTTTGATTCATTATATCTTTATATATGAACTAATAAAAAAAATAAGCTAAGATAAAATTGGAAGCTGGATACAAATTAATAGAATGATAAAAGTGAACTAATAAAATAAATATATAGTAAATATGTAATAATAAGATAATGCAAATGATTTATTTTTGGAAATATTTACTTTTAACATAACTTTTTTAGTAAAAATATTAGTAATAAATAATTATTTTAGGGCCTTTTTTCCATAGTTTTTGTTGGAGCCTTGAATAATGGCATATGCATGTACTTGTATATATATGTATGCATCTATTATGTAATCAAGGAGAACTCAACATTGAAAAAGCCACAAAAACTAAAGAAATTGAATCGGTACAATAAATTAAACGTATTACAGGCTGGGGCAAACATGAATTGTTGCCTTATGATAGTATGCGTATACAGCTGTTGACTGAAGAGGAGCTAGTTTACCATGCATATAATTTCCTAAGATATTGCTATGTATTACATAATTGAATCCTTTATGGACATTTTGATCACAGAAATAAACCATCGCTATCATTGGAGATGGCATTCACGGTTAGTTCATGCAAACTAAAATCATTATCAAAGATCAATCCATCATCCATGCAGCTAATTGGCCTATATGAGTTACCCGAATAAGTTGGAAGAAAGTATCCACTTTGCTGCTCTTGCATCAATTGTTGCTTAGGAAATGGCACAGAAGCATGGTTTTGGTTAGAACTTATGGTGGCAAATGGTGGCATTGCTCCTCTAGTTGTTATTTTTGTGTGATGCTGATCGTGATGAATATGTTGTTTGGTACCATCTTGTTGGAAATTTAAGGTAATGGGACCCTTATGGATTGCAAGTGACATGGTGGTTGTGGTAGGACACCCAGTGAATTGTTGTACCAATGCCCTGAAATTGGAGGTGTTGGCTTTGAGAAGGGTAATTGGAGTGCTCTTAGAAGTTCTAGATCTCCTTCGGATTGGTTTGAATGCACAACCCTTTGGAGTTAAATTGTGGCCACTTGTTGTGTAGTTGTGTGAATTGGTTGGTCTCAACATCATCATGCCCTCTGATGATGATGACATGGTTGCATCCATGAGTCTTTCTATGGATGGATCATGAATGCATTGATCAGCCATGGCGGTCATGTTATCGTTCATGAATTGGGGTGGTGGTAATGGCTAATTAATTGGTGAGGGTAGTGATCGATGTTATTGTTGAGAGAGTTGTTTTTTTTTTTGAGAAAAAGAGTGCATAAGCTTGGTTTTATATATATAGCTAGTAAGTGATTGGGTGAGACAGGGGATTACATTGACCATAAATTTAAACGTCTTTGTAACATCAATTTTGTTCACACGAGTACATGGTCAAGATCGTACCTTTGATTTTGTGGAAAAAAACTTGATAGAAAGAAGCCAAATTCACTTGAGTAATCTTTACACATGGAAAGAAATTAGTTTCTAGTTGAAACATATCATGGAGCAAAAAAAATAAACATCTCTTCTTATTTTTCTTTCCATCTGCACAAGAATTAATATTCTTACACACTATTTAGTATTTCTGTATAAAGTTTGATTTTATATAAAATCTAGTTTTTACCAACTTAACTACAATTGAAATATAAATATAATTATTTACTACTTTGATTTTTTTTAGATCTTACACAATATCAAAAGATAATTAAATGAATGATATGTTCATATATTTTAAAATTATATATTATGATAATATTGATTTATACATTAATGAAAAAATTAAGTAATTTTGGGGTTAATATAAAATTATAAAAAAATATGATGTATATAATAATTTAGAGAGAGAGAGAGAGAGAGAGAGAGAGAGTCAGAGGGGAGGGAGAGATGTGTTTGTTTTTCAAAGAAAATTTTCAATTTTTGACTATTCTTTGATGGAGATACGGGAGAAACTTATTAGCAAAGGGATAGGTTGTTTCCAGGAAGTAACATGCTTGCGTGAATTAATTAATATATTAGTGATATACAAATCAGGGTTTGATTACTCATCACTTTTTGGAGACTTGTTAATTTGTTATGTTAGGGTCTTGAGGTGGTCTTTTTGTTCTTAATCAGAAGATCAGAAAGTTTGAAAATGATGAGACAAATGTGTAGTCACGCACCGTAATTTTCATAGTTTTTCACTTTTTATATAATCCACTAATTGCCGTGTTAGATATGGAAACATATGAAATAGGCATTAAAATTACAAGGTTTGAACTCCTCTTCTAAACGACTGAATCCTCCCACAACTAGGCCAATTTTAATGGGCTGAATAAAAACTATCTTAATCGGTTGAATAAAAACTTACAAAGTAATTATGTGAACCAACAAATTATTGATTTAACTAATATTAAATTTGATTTTATTAAACAAAATATTAATTTTAAACTAGCTATATTTTCAATAAAAATTAACAGAAAGGTAATTATGCCAACAAAAATTCTAATCGTTATCAATTACTAACAAAAATTCAAATCTTTACCTGCGAGTATGGGTAAAAATAAGTCGAATTGAATTGGGTTTTGTTTGGCTTCAGTATAACTTAAATTAAAAATATATGGCTTCAACTTAATCTATTTATCTATCAAAAAGTTTTTTTTAAGAATCTAATGTTCTGATTTACATAAAATTTTAATATGACCTACAAGATTATTTTAAGGATTTAATTATGATAATTTAACATTAAGATAAAGATAAAATATGTATTTATAGGATATAAGTATTTTAAAGATTTAATATAATATTCATATCTTATTTAAGAATATGTTTTGTAATAAAACATTCAAATATGACAAATTTATTTTTTAATAAATTTAATTATAAACTTTAACTTCACTTTTTTTTAAGAAATCAACATTTAACAATACAAATAAACTTTAGATTTTAATAAATTATAACAAATTTAATATAATAATAATAATAAATAATTGTTTAGAATTTATTAAATAGGTCAATCTGATAGGTATAAAAAGAAAACTTTTTAAAATGATCTAAGACCTGATTTGTTTAATTAAATAAATTTTACTAAAAATTTTGATTTGACCTATTTTTTTTTAAAAATCTAATCTGATCTGAGTCTGCTATAGACAAGACCATAGCTCACTATCGAATAATCTTTTCTATTTCCATCGTGAGTAATTACCATCAAATATTAGATACTTCAAATCACTCGTGTCATTACACATATATATTCCTTGTGGACCAAATTATGGTACCTTTATAAATTAATTACTAGATTACGTAGTTCATAATAAACTATTTTTCAGACGACTTCTTCACACCTAATCAATCGTATTGAAAATCAATTGTTTATGCATCTTCTCAATAAATCACTCAAAAGTCTCTCTTTTTTGGTTTCAATGTTTCAACAGTGATTTCCTTCGCTTATTTCTTTACTAAACACGCTATATCGTGGTTCAGCCTTCTTATAATGCGGTGGTTTATTATGAAAAACCAAAATAAAGCTTATATTCAAAAGCTAACTAATTTTTATATTAGTAACATGTTTGCTAATGATTATCTTAAGAAAAATATCTGTTTATTGTTTAAATTTAAAAACAAACAAGTACTTTTCTAAAATAATTAAGTTAAATTAAACCCACCTTATTTTAATATAAATACTACATGAAAATGTAAAACTGAACGAATTCACATGATGCTGTTAATTTATAATTGGTTAGATATCCATATTCGAAAATTGGCTTTTGACCATCAAACTAATAAAATATAATTTATTATCTACACACTATCAAGTGATTCAAGTTTATGGATTGAAATTTTTTGATAAATAATCAAATTTGTTCTTAAAAAATTTAAATTTAATTATTGAATGTATAAAAAATATAAGAATTTAGTTATGTATTCAATTTTAATAACTAATTAATCCTTACTTTTTTTAACTGATTCTAAAAAAGTATAAGTTATTATCAAATTGATTATTGAATATTATAACTTAATGATAAAATAATTTTATAAATTTAATGACAAAATTAATTTGTCATATTTTTTTGCATATTGGACTAAAGTTATTTATTTCATTTTTTAGAAATCAATTTGTCAATGTATCATATTTTCAAAGAAAAATTTAATTATTTATTCAAATTATTTTACTTTAATTAGTTGTTTCAATTTTGAATTTTCAATATGCAACTGCAATAAATATTTTGAAGAAAGAATTCTCTTGTTTTGGATGATTTTACTAGTCTCAAGTAAGATTTTTTCTCCTAAAAGATATTTGTTATCTATATAAAAAAAATTCTTTTCCATGAATCACTCTGAGATTATATTGGTAATAATTAGTTAAATATTTTAAAGATTACATAGCAAATTAAATAGTAGATTAATAAAAAAATAAATAAAGTAATATTTGAAAAAGATATTAACTGTATGCTCCTTAAAATTAAAATATTGAATAATGACAATTTATTTATTATTTCTAGGCCTTTTGTCTCAATATTATTTTATAGATAAGAGGTTAAAATAAAAAAGAAAAATTCCAAACTATTTTTTGCGATACTGACTACTTCCACCGCTTCTTTAATAGTTTCTCTATTAAAAAAAAAAAAAACAGGTTGAATTCATTAATTCGCCAAATTTCTAATTAAACTGGTCGATTTGATTCATGTTGGATTGTTGAAATTATTTTTATTAAGTTTTGAATACTAATTAACAATAGAGTTTTACGTTAAAAGTTTTATTAAATACCTACATAAGTTTATATATATTGAGAGACGTGGAGAGAGACATTGTTAAAAACAATGTGAGTATATATTATTAGTACATGAAATTTTAAGGTTTAAATTTTTTTATTCTACGTTTGCTTCGTCGAAACCTTAATTTGTTACATCCTAATACTTGGTCAAACTTGAATTTTAAACACAAAATAGACTTATACGTGGTTGGAGGAAGGGAAGTACGACTTTGCCTATGGTTACTTTCTTCCTTATTTCTTTCTTATTGTTGACTCTTTCAGCCATTTCAAAATACAAGAAAATAGGTCTAATTTGTAAAATTAGTTTCCTTATTTTATCAAATCAGTTCTCTTATTTTTTAATTTGCTAGTTGACTCCTCTTATATTTTAAAATTTATTATCTTAACTAAGTAAAAAAGCATACTTCTTTATTACTACAATTAACTACTCATTTAAATATTTAGTGCAAAATATAATATTAATATAAGTTTTATGTGAAAATAATTTAAAATTTATTTATTTTTAATTTATTATATTTTTATAATCATATATATTATATTTTAAATATAATATATAAAATTAAATTCTATTTTGACATAAATTAGAATATATTTATATAAATTTTATTTTTATTTTATATATTATATTTATCTTTTAAAATAATATTTTTCATTTAATGACAATATTTTTTTATCTCTATTAAAATATTTATATTATTTATTTTAATATATATATATATATATATATATATATATATAATGTCAATAAGTCACATACATAAATATTTTAAAAAATAAAAAATATTATGATTTTATTTAATTACATATCTTTATTATGTAATTTAATTCTTTAAAAAAATTGCGTAATTAATTAAATAAGTTAAATATAAATAAAAGGATACTATTATAATAAATAATAAAAATATCTTAATGTATGTAAAAAAATACTTTTATTAAATCACATATATAAATATTTTAAAAGATAATAAAATATAATCATTTTATGAAATTATAATTTATATATAAAAAATATACATTAAAATAAAATTTATATTATATTTTTATTGTATAAAATAAGTTTTGAATAATGTGATAAAAATACATAAAATTATAAAAATATAATATATAAAATAAAAATAAAATTTATATAAGTATACATATTTTAATTTATTCAAAAATAAAATCTAATTTTATATATTATATTTTAAAAGATAATATATAAAATTATAAAAATATAATAAAAAAATAATAAAATAATAAAATTTGAATTTTAAACTATTTTTGCATAAAATTTATATTAATACTATGTTTTGGACTAGATATTCTAATGATCATGTGAATATAATGATAAATGAATGTGTCATTCACTCTAAAGATCATGATTTTAGTTATTTTTCAAGCATTTTTTAAGTTTTTATTTTTAAAAAAATATTAATCAATTTTTTAGTCTAATCAACATTTAAAATCTAATTAATCAATAATTAAAATTAGATATGGAAACTAAGATAGTAATTTTTAAAATATATAAGAATTCAAATAGTAAATTAAAAAATAAGAAAATTAATTTGATAAAATAGGAGAATAAATTTTACAATTAAGTCAAGAAAAAACTATGTCCAATTGATGTTGAGTTAATTTGCCTTTTCTTTGGGGGCAGTGCAGGTTAGCGATGCTGACTCACTTATTTAAGAAAATTAGTATGTATTACTTTCAAATAAGTTTAGGTGGACTCTTTCTCCTGCAAAAATTATCAATGCAGGGAGTAAAGGCTCTCGCTTGCAAGTACGTTGAGCTTGAACCATTGATTATTATGTTTATGTCATTGAACTCTTCAAAGATTAAAGAAATAGAATATATATATATATATATATATATATATATATATATATATATATATATATGTGTGTGACATTTCCATCATGGCATAGGATTTTTTCAAATGGATTTCATTTATGTTTATGATAAAAAAGAAAGGAAGAATTGAAGCTGATTTTCGTCACCATCGATATGAGCGTAAAATAAAAATTAAAAAGGTTGGTTTTAAATAAGTTATTGGCTTAATTGTAAAATCGATCCTTTTATTTTACTTATTTTACTAAATTGGTCATTCTATTTTTTAATTTATTATACCAGCTAAGTCCCCAAAATGTGAAGGACACTCTTTTATCACTATACCTAACTTTTAATTTGAATATTTAATGTAAAATATAATATTAATATAAGTTTTATGTGAAAATAATTATAAAATCATTTTTTTTAATTTATTATATTTTTATAATCTCATATATTATCTTTTAAAATATAATATATAAAATTCAATTTTATTTTCATATAAATTAAAATATGTATATTTATATAAGTTTTATTTTTATTTTATATATTATATTTATCTTTTAAAATGATACTTGTGATTTAATGACAATATTATAATATAAATAAAAGAAATACTGTCAATAAATTATATACATAAATATTTTTAAAAAACAAAAAATAATGTCATTTTATTTAATTACGTATCTTTATTATATAATTTAATTCTTTAAAAAATTACATAGATTAAATAAAGTTAAATATAAATAAAAAGAAATACAATTATAAAAAAATAAGAATATCTTAATATAGGTAAAAAATATTATCATTAAATCACATATAAATATTTTAAAAAGATAATAAAATATTTTAATTTTATGAAATTATAATATATAAAAAATATATAAATTAAAAATAAAATTTATATTATATCTTTCCTGTATAAAACAATTTTTGAATAATGTGATAAAAATTACACAAGATTATAAACATATAATATATAATATATAAAATAAAAATAAAACTGATATATATATATATATATATATATTCTAATTATATGAAAATAGAATTTAATATCATATATTATATATATTAAAAGATAATATATGAGATTATAAAAATATAAAAAATTTTAAAATATAAAATTTGAATTTTGAACTATTTTCACATAAATCCTATATTAATGTTATATTTTGTACTAAATATTTAAATGAGTTCTTATTTCTTAAAAATTATTGATCAACTTTTTAGTCTAATTTAACGATTAATGGTAATTAGTTACGGGGACTCGGATAGTAAATTAAAAAATTGGAGGACCAATTTTCCTATTAAGCCTAAGTTATTTTATTAAATGGTGAGTGTACCTTCTTGAAATGGCCAAGAATAAATTCAGATTGAACCGAGTACATATGGACGAGGCCGAGAATATGGGGTCTTGGCTATTTGCAAAGCCCCTACTTGTATACTCCTTTTTCCTTTGTTTGAATTTTTGCCTCTCAAACTATTATCACCTCCTTTTTCCTTCCATATAAATCTCTCCATCTCTTATTCTTCTAGCGAAATTAATGTTCTGGAAACTAATTCTCAAAATGCATTTTTTAGTTAATTATTTAAAAAATTGATGAAATTTCTATGGTCCAGAAACTAAATTTTAGAACAGTTAGGAAGCTAGGAAAAATACATTCTGGAAACAAAGATTGCGAAGTGGTGACATAGACAGACCTCCACCTTCCATCTACTAATTGGAGAGAGAACCATGACACTATATGATGTGTCATGCTTTACTTGCATCTAGTTACGGACAGAGAGACTTTGTGTTAGTACTTAATGACCTTGCTAAGGGTAACAAGGCGAGAACGCATTGAAGGAGACTGCAGTTACCATGCAAATGCTTGTTTTATCTAGTTGTGCAATATGTACTATGTCCAGTGTCAATAGCAACATTGTGTCTATGCAATGAGAACATGCCTAATACATTTGGTAGGTTGAACATTTTTTGTAGTTTGACTAAGCCGAAAGGCGGAATAAAATTCAGTACTAACAGGAATAGTATGTAAATTTGATTGTTTGTTCTCATTGTCTGTTTTATATCTTCATTTACCATGCAAATGTTGTAAATTTGAATTCAATTGTTGTTGTCTTGTTGTGTTAAACGTATACCTAGAAAAATGTGGAGTCGTGCCTGATAATCACAGTAGAATAAGTTTTGATAATTATATAATTATTGTGCTCATATTTCTTTATAGTAATCATAACTTTGTAATTATGGACTTTTCCTTCAAAATGCACTCATCTTTTAAAGAATCATACCCACTAAACCAATCATTTCAATTGTCTACATTTGCGACACAATGTGAGCTCATTGGTGAATTCAGCCAATTACATAGTGACAAATTTCCAAAGTCAAACTCCCTTTCTCATCAATCCAAACCATATAATTATAATCAGTTCCTCCTCCCTTTTACGTCTCCTTTTTAATTATATAGACAAAATAAATATCGTTTTCCCCCTTAAATTATAATTATACCTTTTATTTTAGTATCTTTTTAGCCTTGAGAACTTGTGGCATTTACTTCATTATACTTTTTCTACTTTGCTGGTAGTATGCTTAGAATTTGCATTTGATGCAGCTTTTGTAACATATGATGTGAAAGTACTTTGGTTTGCTATACTCCTTCTTAAAACAAAGTGTTATCATAAGTTGTTTTATACAGACAAAAACTCGTAAATAAAAGAAAGAGAATGATAGTTTTACAAAAATTATCTTTATTAAATAGATGAAAGAGAATAATTAATATTAAATTTAAAAAATAAAGTAATATTTATTAAAAATATGGGTAAAAAAGAGCCAATAATGTTACATTGAAAAGCCAAATGTAAACTTATTGGATTTGTTTTTATTCTAACAAAGCTCACTGCTTTTTTCCTTAAGTATAAATCTCTCTGACCGATTCAATTATAAATTTTGTTACTATGAAGATGATATAAAATAGTTCCGCTTGATAAAGTAGACATTTACTAACACTCGGATCATAGCTAAGATTCAAATTTTGACAAGGTCATATATAGAGGAATATGGACTTCACCTTTCATCTGACCCATGACAAGCGATGTCTTTTGTTGGTGTTTTAAGTTCACGGTTAGTGTTTATAAAGAAAAAAAAAACTTGGAAATCATGAATGGTTGGAGTTGGAGTGTTACCTTATTGGAAGGTTGAAGGACATTCTTGCAGTCACGCAAACTTCATCTTCGTATTTCAATCATGAAAATCAAGTTCAAGCGTGTTGTTTATAACCATAAAGATCAAGACTGTGCCAAGGGGATCTGAAAGAACTTCCTCTCTCGAGGAAATTGTTATTCCAACCTCATACCTAATCCTTGACTCAATCATGCGACCATGGAAAACGAGGTAAAAGCGAAATGCTTGGAAATGATATAGCACTTGCCAATGTGGTGAGATAACGGTGTGAATAATAGCTTCAAAAGGATAAAAGTGGGCAAGTGGCGATGATGGACAATCAAGTTTAGAGTCACCTTTTGGTATAAAAAAAATGCAATGATTCATCATTGTTGAAAAGCACATGGAATTGGTTCTCCTTTAATCTCTATTTTAGTTGAAATTTTAACCTAAATCAACTATTAGTTTTTATAATAAAAATCCACCCTAGATATAATAACTACTTAGCTAAGGAAAACGGCATTTATGTGGTCGAACTCCTAGTTGAAATTGCAGTCCACGATTTATTGGCATTTGTGAAATGTCAACTCAATATGTTCAAGGTCATGTATTTAACTGAAAATTTGATGCTTTCATTTCAAATTTTCAATGTGAGATCTGTCCAGAATTCTTGACACTAATTGAATGCGACTTACATAAGTCGCATACCCCTACTTTTTATTAAACACACATTTGACCTTTTCCAAAGAAAATTGAGCAATTTACACCAGACACGACTAACAACCAAAGGGGGACATTAAACACAAGTATACAACTAATGAATAGATACTCGTAAGATTACATTAAATACAACTAGTGTATAGTTTACACAACACTCTGAATCTGATTTTTCCCGTGCTATCTACATGGGACGAGAGCACATACTCAGAAATGCATGGGACGAGCCTTTTTCTACTCAATCTCAGTATTTTCCTGCCCTGGTTTTGCAAATAGAGACACATTCACATGTACCCTCGCATATTGCTTCATGGAAATTATTAAGCCTTCAACCGTAAACAGAAAAATTCAAATGTGTGTGGAGAGAGAGAGAGAGAGAGAGAGAGAACACGATTAAGAGGAAGAACTATGAAATTACAAGAGCATTTACAATGAATCGGCAGCTACAATTACAATTGCACCCCAATGGGTGCAGCGGATATAAAGGAAAAATGCACAAAATTGGAATTACAAGGGTCAAATTTATTTGCACCCTCAAGTTATTCTGTTTCAATTCTCGTTAAATTACAACTATTTCAAGTATTGTAGTAAGTTTGGGTTTTCTATATCTTCTCAAAAGCAAAGAAGAGCATACAACGCTTACAGACGACAGAGCCATGCATGCACCAGCAACCCATGGTGGCAGCTTGATCCCCAACCAAGGAAAGAAAACCCCGGCAGCAACTGGTATAGCAACAACATTGTAAGCCATCGCAAATACATAATTCAATCGAATACGGAAAAAGGTCTTTTTGGAAAGATCAATGGCAGTGATCACATCTTCCAAGTTATCTCTCATCAGCACATAGTTAGCAGCTTCTATTGCAACATCTGTCCCAGCCCCAATTGCCATACCAACATCTGCAGCAGCTAATGCTGGAGAGTCATTGATGCCATCACCCACCATTGCAACTATACTTCCATCCTTTTGGAATGAACGAACAACATCAGCCTTTCCTGCAGGCATAACTTCTGCCCTAACATCTTGAATGCCAACCTGTCACAGTACATTTTTTTAAGCAAGTTGTAACAATAACAACAATTTCTACCCAAAAGGTTATATTACAACTGTCATAAAGAAGTGACACATACTCCATTATGATTTACAATAGAGGGCTGAAGTACCAGATATTTACATAACATATTTAAAACTGTTTTAATTCTTTCAATATTTTCTTTTTTGGTAAATTCAGTTCTTCCACATATTACTATTGCATTTGCAAATAAGAAAAACAACGGCCTGCTCAAAAACAAGAGGCCAGATAATAGGTTAAATCATACTTTTCCTTCATTCAATGATTACAACATTTCCTGTCTACGGTTCAATTTAACTGATACTATACACTACAAAAACAATATTTTCCTTTGCAAAGATGTTGGTTTTCTTCTCAAGTAGAAGTCCAAATTTTAAATGCATCAACTAAGAAATCACACTCAAAGTTATCACAACAGCAAACTTTCAAATCAAAAGGGAATATTATATATATACAAACCTCTTTGGCTACAGCTCGAGCTGTTCTCCAGTTATCTCCTGTAACCATCACAGGTATGACTCCCATTTTCTGTAGGCCCTCTATAACAACAGCAGCTTCTCTCTTTAGTGGGTCTGCAATCCCTAAGACTCCAATTAATATATCATCATATGCAACTAGTATCCCTGTCTTTGCACTTTCTTCAAGCTCTACTACAAAATTTTCGACTTCTGTAGAAATATTTATGCCATTTTCCTCCAGCAGCTTCCGGTTACCAACCTGTTTAGGATATGCTGCCTCAAGTAAGCAACTCTCTGGAAAATAGTTCTTAAACAGAATAAGTAGTATCACAATAACCAAAAGACATTACCAAAATACGCCTCCCATCTATAAAGCACTGGATGCCCCTTCCTGGAAGAGCAGAGAAGTCTGAGACATCATAAAGCCACCCTGACTTGTAGTCCTCAGAAGCACTCTTGGTATCACTGGTAGGAGAAGACTCATCAAAGAAATGAAAATGGCGAGCGTATTGCAATATTGCTTTTGCCAGTGGGTGTTCACTGCTAGCCTGAATTAAAACAGAAGAATAATTAAAATTTGAAACAAATGATTCCTCTAATAGAACATCATAAAATATGGAAGGGTGAAATTTACTGACAAATAAATAGGCAAAGATGATATAGATCTTAACCAATATTCTTCTTAATCTAATTTCAGAATGCCAGTACTATGGGGAAGTTGAGCTGTCTGTGTTGAGGGGGGGAAAGAAATGCAGAAAAATATTACACTCTTATGAGTCCTTTATAATTGGATCTAGGCTTGAACCGTGTATTTGTGACAATACCATAAACAGAGAACAAGAATCAAAGAAAGTAATCATCATCATGAAATTGAGAGTCACCTCAGCAGAAGCCACCAATGTAAGAAAATCTCCACGGTCCATTCCTCCAAACACTTTAGCAACAGTAACAGTGGCTTTTGCCTGAGTTAGAGTGCCTGTTTTATCAAATATGACGTACTTCACCATCTGAGCCCTTTCCAAGGAGTCTCCTCCTTTAATTAACACACCATTGTTGGCCCCAACCCCTGTTGCCACCATGACAGCAGTTGGTGTTGCCAAACCAAGTGCACATGGACATGCAATCACCACAACAGATATTGAAAACATAAGAGCAAAAACAAAGTGATTTCCATTTTTTGGCAGCCATTCATCTGGGTATGCTCCAAGAGCCCCAGCTACATACCTACAATTTTACACAGAAGTAGTGATAAGCATTCCGATTACACATCAGAAACCAGCTTTTGTCAATATGCAAAACTAGTCAAGCTAATCTTACCAACACAATAGTGTCAATAATGCCAACACCACAACTGTAGGAACAAATATGCTTGCAACCTGCAAGCCAAAAGAATGGTACCTGAGTTCATATCTAATATTTAGCCATTGGTAGGTCAATCAATAACAAGATTATAAAGTCAAACATAGTGACTACTATAAAAGAATCATGAGCAAGGACCAAAAACAGCTGCTGGAATTATGAATAGAGCCTAAAACCAAAATAAATGAATTCATTAAGTATCCAATTTTATGAATAATTTCACAGAAGGAGCCTTGGTGATCAGAGGTGAGGCATCAAAATCCTAATATGTAAAAATGCTTACACAGTTACACTATCAAATTAACATCTGCAGAGCATAGAAGTCACACAAGAGCATGAGCAGAATACTAACATAATCAGCAAACTTTTGAATGGGAGCTTTGGACATCTGGGCTGTCTCCACCAAACTAATTATCTGACTCAAAACTGTATCAGATCCTACTTTGGTGGCTTGAACGTGAAGGACGCCATGCAAATTGATCGTACCTCCAATAACAGATGCATTGACCTCCTTTGAAACGGGTATAGATTCACCAGTCACCATACTCTCATTTACATAACTTGAGCCCCAAGTAACAATACCATCAGCAGGAATCTTTGTACCAGGAAGAACTTTTAATGTGTCACCAGGTTGAATGAGCAAGGAATCTATTTCCCTTTCTTCAACAGTTCTACCACCTAGAAAACAAAACAATCATTGGCAAGCTCTAATTTGAGAAACACCCCTGATTAACGAATTTTCAGCCTAAATATTAAATAACAAAAAAGAAGCCATTTCACTTTCATTTTCTCTTTAAGAAAACAAAGCACATCAAGTTAAAGTGACATGCACCTTTATCTTTGGCAATCAATAAAGCTGTTGCAGGAGTAAGTTCCACTAGCTTCTTAATGGCATCAGAGGTCTTTCCCTTGGCAAGGCACTCCAAATACTTGCCCAACAATACAAATGTTATAAGCATAGCGCTTGTTTCAAAGTATGTTGGAGACCAAAATCCTGTAAGGGCACCATACAGAAGAGCACAAACAGAATAAGCATAAGAGGCTGTAGTTCCCAAAGCAACCAGGACATCCATGTTTGTTGAACCATTTCTAAGAGCTCTTCCAGCTGCTATATAGAAGCGTTTCCCAATCACAAATTGAATGACACTCACCAACGCCCAATTCAGCCAATCACCCATGAGAAAAGGCCCACATCTCCAAAGTAATAAAGAGTAAACCAATGGTATATGAGGACAAATCACCCCCATGAAGAAGAGAGGAATCTGCACATCAAGCAAAAATCAGTACAAAAGAACGAAAACATTAAACCAAGACCCTAAACAAAAAACAAGTGCTGTTAACCCAGATTCACAAACATTAAACACGATTCGTTTCAGCAACAATATCAAGTCTCATTTTACTTCAGTTACATATTCCTACGAAGAGAAAAAGGATGACATGATGACAAAATCCCACTTACTTTCGATGAAATTCCTGTACAGACTAATACAACCCCTGCAAATCATGAAGTATGGTATTTTAACAAAACATTTCAAATAGCTATAAAGATCACCATCAAACCCACTAAGGTCAGCCTAGAGGTGGGATTGAAACAGTTTGCATAAAGTCCTAGGTTCAAATCTCATTACAACAAATTGTAAACCAAAAAAGGCCCACCATGAAACCAAAAGGAGGACAAGTAAAGAAACAAAATAAACTACAACGAAACCAAACCAGGAAAACACAAACATTACTAAAGAAGCATAACTGAAATCAAAAGAGATACTCACACTGAGAAACAAGCTGGAAATAAAAAGGCGAAACATAGTGGAGCTTTCTGAACCATCTTTAGAAGCCATCCTAGCGTAAGGATTCCTAACATGCAATTTGAACCTGCCATTACTCCCCAACTGGATCCCATCAACCAACGACCTCGAGCTGATAACTTCAGGGTCAAACACCACATCAAGCTCGTTCACCGCCGTGTCGAACCGAAACTGCCTCACCCCTTTGGTGCCACTCAGCATCGCTTCCAGAACCTGAGCATCACCAAGAGAGTACACGCCACTCACCCCTAACACAATCTGGTCCTGCCCGTTGCTCTGCACAAACGTGCCCTCGAAACCCGCGTCTTCAATCGCAGCCACAATATCGTCCTTGCTTATCACGTTGGGATCATACTCAACCTCGCCCAACGAAGTTGCCAGAGCCACCACTGCTCTTTTCACTCCGTTGAGGTTCCTCAGAATGCCTTCAATGGAATTCACACATGCCGCACACGTCATCCCGCCGATGGTGAACTGCCCCACCACGGCGGCGGCGGCTCCGCCGTGCGCCACCGCACCGGAGTCCGGCAAGATCTCGGCCTCGAAACCTGCGTCTTCAATCGCATTCTTGATATCCTCATCCTACAGTTAATTAGAATTATTAAAATCAATAACTAACTAACATAACAAAACACTTCCACAAATAGAACGAAGAAGAATCGCCAAACGCGAAAACGGAGCCTAATTAATTACCTTGACGAGGCCGGGGACGAAAACGACGTCGGCTTTGTTTTGAAGAAGAGCGACGGAGGCTTCGGTGATGCCGTGAACGGACCGGAGAGCCGTTTCGACGGAGTTGGAGCACGCGGCGCAGGTCATGCCGGTGATTCTGACCTGAATTCTTTTCGTTTCATCGTGAACGACGTCGTTTTTGTCGTAGGAGTCGAGGAGGCGAACGTCTTCGAGGTCGTCGGAATCTTCGCCGGAGGCGGGGGAAGTTAGTTGCACGTCTCCGGTGCTCGGCGCCATGAGGAGAAGAGAATAGAATGAATAATGTGACGAGGAAAATGCAAAGGAAAAGAAAATATATAAAGGAGGGAAAATTGAAAGAGAAGAGAATGCGGAGAGAAACGGGAAAAGCAAATGAGAAAATGATTTTTTTTCGATTTATCGGTTTTGGTGGAGAAAGCAACTTTTTAACTAAGTGGAAGGTGGAGGTGGGGCAGGTAAAGGGGTTGGAGGGAGATTTTTTCCTGTTTTGCCCTTGTACTTCTGGACTTGGGGTTTTGTACTGCGTTTCCGCGTCTACGATGATAGGACCGTGTTTGGTTCGCCAACGCACGCATTACTTGTGTTTTCGTCAAACGTCGCATATCAATTTACGTCTTCTTCTGTTGTTGAAGTTGAAGGTTCTGGCTGGCGGGTGTGCTGGTCAAACAACGTCAAAAGCTGAGTTTCGATTCCAATTGGAAAAGGTTTGCCAAGGAAGTTTGATGCCAATCATAATAAAATATTAATATTTTTTTATCAAATTAAAAAATATTTATTTTATTTTATCTAAGAATCATTTCTATTAGAAAATTTAACTGATGACATTTATTAGGATTTTTTTTAATCATATTTTTATTTATAAAACTTTAATATGAAATCTTCCTTAAAATACTAAATTGATCCTGACTCATACCAACAACTTATCATTAGAAAATGCTAGTATATAATTGGATTTTGGTGGGTTCTTTAATTAAATACTGTATTAACTATGTAAAGGGAATATTTCACGTTGGAAAAACATTAAAGCAAGATGAGTTCAATAAATGAGAGTGTAAGCGATGCAATGCAACAGAACAGGATGGAATGGAATGGCATGGCAGCTTGGGATGTGGCCCACTTGCTTTTCTTTATAGTAATTATCCTTTTTTAGAATTATGTAAAATTTCATTTTGGATTTGTTTGTATCACCACCATAATTGTCAAACTAGGTAAATCAATCCAATCCACATTTGATAATTTAATTGGATTGATTTTATTATTAAATCAATCAGACAATTTACCTGAGATGATCGGGTTAAATTTTACTAGTTAAGTTACCTCATTTTAGTTGATTAAAAATCAGGATAAAAAAAATGAAGAACCTCTAGAACGTTGTCTTAATATTTTATTATTATTAATTGTTATTTTAGATTTTGAAACATGAATAAATTTTTCTTACACAAATAATATTAATTATATATAATAGATATACATATAATTTTTAATTTTTAATATATATCAGATCAATTATTGATCCACCTATTAAACCACTAACTCACTACTTCAATCAAATTAATGATTAAACTAGATTTTTCAACTATCACGAGTAACGTGCTGGTTAATTAAAAACCTCATGTAGGGTGCTATAGATTTACCCTCTAAAGTCTCAATAAAGAATGAAAAAGAGGACTTTCTATTGTTGAATTGCTTTTGAATAATAAGATATGAGCTTGTTTTAATTATTTAAAGCTTTGCGGGTTTGGCTCAACTAATACAAACTGAATTCTACTTTGTTATATTCAAAATTATTAATATTTAGATTTTTTTTTCAGTTGAAAGAAAGAACAAACAAAGATCACCATAAACTATCTGGTATATAGTATATCATTCTTTAAGAGGAGGTATCTTTAACGTATAATTTAAAGATATATTCTAAATTATGTTATGAGTCCATATATGAGATATATGATGCTTGATATTAAATAATTTTGTATATTTTATCATTTATTTAACATTTATAAACTCCTTTTTAAAAACTAAAAAACATTTTAATCTAAATTAAAATAAATTGGATTGGATTTGTTTTAAAATTAGACCAATAAATGACCAAATAGCAAAATCGAGGTGGTTGGATTGAAATCTTAATTTTTTCCCTAAAAACTAACTCAATCCAATTTGTGGACACTGTTGTGAGTTTTACTGATTAGTTTGTATATTGTTGACACTTTGTCCAATTCTTTTGGCACATTATTTAAGCATTCTAAAAGGCTTGTTAAATTTTAAGACAACCTATAAGGTTGAATATCTGCGACAAACCTTTTAAAAATATGAAACTTTAGTCGAGCCAAAATTGAAAATTGTGTTTTAAACGGGTTGATTCATTAGAATTAAATCCATTATGATTGATGCGCCTAAAAAACTATTTCTTAACTACATATACACACATTACTGGTATATTTTGTTCAGGGAAGAAAACGAGGAAATAAAGGGAGAGAAAAGGAATGGAAAGTAAAATGATTTTGTAAGTTGTTTAATGGGAAAGGAAGTCAAGTATGCATGTAAAATGACATAAATATCTCTAATAAAGAAGTATACAGCCATTTAATATAAAAATTATGTTCTCTCTCATTTTCTTCTCATTTTAGAAAGAATGCAGAATATGTGAGTTTCACTTACTTTTTATATAAGCATAATTTTATTATTATGTATAATTTTCTAGTGTTCAACATAAAAAATTATACTATAAAATTTTAGATAATATATATTTTCACATTTATTATATTTTATAATTTCTGTGAGAAAGTTCATAAAATTTAATCTGATTCATAATGCAATTTTCTATCGTGAACTTATATATTGTTCCTCTTAAATTCTCTACTCACTTTAATGGTATTGTAACCCTATTTAAAATTTATCTTCTTAAGTTAAAAACTATCCTCTGTTTTTTTTTTTTTTTTTTGAAGTAAGGGATAATGTTTTTATTCAGAAGAAAGCACCCACAGCCACAGGTCGCGGACAGTATATCATCAGGTACAATGGGCAATGATTGGGAGGGATTAAGCCTCCTTAACATAAAAAGTTAAATGAGCTAGCTAGTTTATTATCTATAGCTTAATTTGTTTGCTAATCTATTAACAAAATAGTGAGAAAAAGATAATTATTTTACAATTCTCAATGACTTTAATATAATTTAAAGCCTAACAACAATTACATTACACATCTTTTTATTAAAATCATTTCATAATTACATAAGACACTCTTAGATTAAAATAATCTAACATTTTATTCCCTTGTCTTCACTTACCAAGTAACCAAACAAGAAAAGAGATGGTTTATTATCTTTTCTTCCTCTTTCATTTTTCTTCTTCCATTTTCTAGTGTACAAAACCTAACTTGCACGAGATTAAGATATGGTAGAGACAAACAAAAATCAGAAATTACTCTATCTGGTTGCCACTACCACGACGAATAAAGAGAAATCCTAATATGAAAGTAGAGACGCAAGCTTATTTTATGCACACATATGCATGTGTACTGACGCAAGTACTTTGTCTGGTTCAATAATAATAAAGTTATACTTTTAACTACTTAGTTTATTCACAGCCTTAATCCATGTCTTTCATTCAAAGAACAAGAAAACAAAAATCTTAATTCGGTTACGTTACCCCATACCTTGTTGCTTACAGTTTTGTCCAAAGCTAAATCTTCTTCTATTAGAACAAAGTGTTTTGGGAAGCTTCTATAAATTGGTCCAAAGACATTTTTATTACATACTTTCTTTTTTATGTCACACATCCGCACTGCTATTTAACATTTATTTTAATATATTCTATAAAAAAAATATAATTTTTCTTTTATGGTTTCTTTTCATATTGTTTTTTAACATTAACATTTTATGTTTTTAAAGTTTATATTAAATTTTTTAATCTTGAATTTTAATTACATATATACATTACCTTTTTATGTCAATGGGAAACTCTTATCATTACCTTTTAAACAAATTTTTAATCTTTTTATGTCAATGTTCCTCGTCTCATTTAGTGAATGATTACGTGATTGTTGTTGAAAGTAAACAATCATGAATGGGTTAATAGACTTCCAAATTTTGGTCCCGAGGGAAAAGTTGAGTGAGAAAAATGAAGAGGAAAAGCAAAAGCCATTTTTATTGTACGTGACAATTTTTGTTGGAAAGATGACATTTTTCTCCACTAGCCCTTGTGATAAAAATAGTAGTATGAAGATAGACGAGGCTCCACAGATCTAAATGAAAACTACTACTTACATTAGAAAGGAAAGATAAATTAAAGTGGAACATTAGAATACCTTATCTTCCACCAAAAACAGTGTGCTATGTGGCACATCATCAGATGTGGTATCCACAAAAACAGCTTTTTCTTACGCTCACATTTGCATGCCATAACCTAAATTCAGATTTTCTTGATTTTTTCTAAGCATAGAATGTGACAATGTGCAAAGACTCTAATAGGAGAGAACTGAATGATTTTTTTCCTTTTATTTAGTCGTATAAAATGCTAGTAATTTACTTGTCAACGCATTTTTTTTAACAAATACGCTCTTATTGATTTAAAATTAATTTATTATTATCTCCTTCCCGTATCTTTTGTTATTTAGCTTTTTATTTTTCCCCAGAACATTTAATATTTTAGAATTTCAAAGTCTAACTAATGCATTTTTCTCAAATATATTCTTATTTAATATTATCTTAGGTCTTATATATATATATATATATATATATATATATATATATATATATATATATATATATATATATATATATATATATAAAAGCAACAAATAATATTTTTCTTTGATTTTAATTATAAGCAATAATGACAATTTTTAAACTTATTCAGAATTAAATATCTTTTATATCATTAATCTATTGTTAATTCTATTTACTAGATATTCATTCAATGAATTATAAATTTTAACATTAAATTAGATCATCACTTACAATATTTAAACTTAAAAACACTTTGAAATAAAATTTAAATTTATGATAATATTAAATGTGATCACTAGTTTTCTTAGTTTTAATAATTTATAATATTTTATTTATATATAAGTAGTATAAACTAAAAGTGATACAAGTATAAAAAATCAAGGTACTAAATGAGGACATTAGTCAAATGTAACAATTTAGTTTCATCAAATATTTTTTAATTTATATCCAATAACCTTAAACATCAAAAGACATGATGAGAAGGAAGTAGTAAAAAATATAGATTAATTTTTTTAACAAGTCTCATTTTAATTTAAGGTGAGAAGTAGTTTTTCGCATGTAATTGTTATACTGAAGTTTAAACTTGTGAACATATCCATTTTATCTCAAATCCCTCATCATTAGATCAACCCTAGTGAATTAAGTAAGTAACAATTAGTTAGTACATTTTTTGTTTGCAGTTGAAAATATTATGACACACATTTTAATATGAATTCAACAAATAGAAATCAAATGAGCACAAAAAGTAAGGGTTGTGTAACCGTTGCAACCTTATGTTGTTAGCAAAATGAGGTTAGCAAAAGCATCTACATCATTCTTTTTGCGTTTAGTTTTTGTTGGTCGATTGGATTTTATCTCAAAGTTCATATTCAACAAATTGGATCGATGGTAAACCAAATTAAACATGCATGGATCTGTTGGTAAAATTAGTTTTGCCTCAAACATAATTTTACAACACACGCTCTTAATGTGCCATACGGTCCCATCTATTGATCAAATTGATTTGCATTTTGAAACTTCCTGCCAAATTAAATGCTGCAACTTTGACAGATTACACAAGACCAGAAACGAATCCAAGGGAGTATATGAGGAAAAAAAATAGAAATATTAAAATTAAAAAATATTAATAAAAAAATATATAAGAAAAATAAGTTTTTAAGTTAATATTTGTTTAATTTTTTTAACAGTAGATCATATCTCTAATTTTATCCACAAAGTTAGTAATAAAATATTTTTAAGAATTATTTATTAAAAATAAATATTTAAATAATTATGTAAAAGAAAAACCCGATCCCTTTGATATATTTTTGGATCCGGTTGCTGCACAAGACCAACTAATTAATGAGCGGAATGTGTGGAACTGTCAAACAAATTTGCTTTATCGAGTTTTGTCATTGTTGTTTATGGCATTCGTTGAAACTTCGAAGCACATTAATTGAGTTTTTTTGGTAGAGTTTCTCGTTATTTTTTTTTTGTAGAGAAAACACATTAATTGTAGACAAAATAAAATATTTGTTGGTTCTTAATATAATAAGAACTTAGTTTATACAACTTTAGTATAAAACAAATTATACTGTCAATTAATTAAAAAATTATCATTGATATACTTTTCAAAATAATTATTATAAATAAAGTCATTATACATGATATTTTTTTAGATAGCAAAGGAAAAATATTCATGATATTTTATAATCAGATAACAATGTAAATATTTATATTTACTTATACGATAATTAATTAAACGATGACCCCTAAAAGAACAACAATCAATACAAATATGAGAAATAAAGTCAAAGTTGGGTATGAAAGTGTGGAACCAAGAAATAGATGCATTCAACACGGCAAATTTGTGGTGAGCTTTCGGTTCTCCACATCAAATTGTACATATAAATTCTCAAATTGTTCGAGGGTGACAGTAATTTCGGTTCAGGCTCAGGTGTAAGAAATACATTACAAAATTACTACTATATATTATAATTTGCTTTGTTTGTTGAGCTAATATGAATAAAAACATTAATATATCTTGTTGAGATAATTTTAACGGAAAAAATTAATTTATCAAAGAATTTAAATTTTTTTAATTTAAAATTCATTGTTTGAATTTTTTTAATTTAAAATTCATTGTTTGAATTTTTTTAATGAAAAATTTAAATTTTTGAAATTTTAAAACATAATTTTAAACAACTAAAATTGTGAAATTTTAATTTCCTTCTAAAAATGAGAAATTAAAAATAAAAGAACTTTTTAAAAAATTCTTATATGTCTTTTATAATCTTCATTTTCTCTTTCAATCTACAAGTTTTTGAAATTTCGTTCTCAAGTTACTCATTTTTTTTCATCCTCATAATTTTAATTTTTTTTATCCAAACACAATTTTAAAAATAAAAAAATTTCAATTAAAATATTTTAAATTCTTAGAATTTTAAATTTCTTAAAATTTAAAATTCCCTCGTCGAAAGGGATTTTTAGCAAGTTACAATCAGGTGTAATATCTGCATCCATATATTAAATATTAAATATTAAAGGCAGGATTGCTTTAATAAATAAATATGCTTAAGCTTTCTACAAGTTAGTTGAAAGCATAAGTTGTTAGTTAACCGAAACCAGAACAAGGCTAACAACTCTATTGAAAACAATGTGGACTTTTAACTTTTAAGAAGTGATCATATATTATTATTGTTGTGAAAAAGTAGGTGCTCAAAATATTGTTCGATAAAATCGTAATAGAAAGAGATTATTGTGAATAAAAAGGAACAATGGTACAAGGAATTGTATTCCAGTAAATGTGATTTATGTTATAATGGTATACTTATTTTCTTTTTAAAAAAAAGAAGTAAGATGAACGAAGCAGTATAAGCATAATGGTAATCAATTTTTCGTGACAAAATAATTACAAACTTTTCTTGTATAGTTGTGTCTCATTATGTTTTGATGTGTCATTGTTGCAGCATTAATTGAATTTAAAACAATGACCAGTTAAATCAAGCACTAATTGAACTACAGTGCTTGAACTGTGATGTTGAATTAGTATCTTAGCATATCATAAATACAATACTTACTTTTATATAACTAAAATTTATAGTATAATATTTTTTTAAAAAATATTTTTGTTATAATTAAAATTCGTAATAAATCAATATGTTTGAAAATATTTAAATTGTGATATTATAATTTGAGTTAAATATATATTTCCTATACAATTTTCAACTTATTATTTGATTCTCTTATAAATTTTGTAACTTAGTTTCTCATTAATCTAAAGTGTGAAAATTAGTTAGTGTCATTAAGGGTAAATTTGTTTAATTTTTTTAAAAATAATTTTAAAACAAATATTTTTTTAATGTAAGTGCATTTTTAAGAAGTAGATTGAATTTTTTTAAATAAGCATAATTTTTTAAGCACAAGCAAATTAGACAAAAATACTAAAAAATAAATAAATATTTATTTCAACAAATAAATTTATACAAACCGATGCTAATTCCTCTAATTTTGCAGCTCTAAAATGTTTGATTCTTGTTGTGATTAAAAAAAAAAATACTACATTCACAAAAGTCTCACATATGTGGAGTGCACTTATTAATGTGTTTTCCATCATACTTTTCACATAATAATGAGTATTATTATGATTCGAAAACTGAAGTGTCTTATCCATCTACAAGAATCGTGAGAAGAATCCTGTATAAAACTGATATTTCCCTTTAATTAATGTAGTTACTCGTTAATTACACATGTAATACTCTACTTAAAAAAAAGTAGAAACATGTCTAATTGTTTCACTGAACAAGTGATGATTAGTATTGGGCGGCACTGAAGCACCCTCTAGCATTTTAAACTGCGTAGTGTGCATAGGGTGCTTTCTGTACGCTCGCACGCCTACCATCAACAACCCCACATGCAAGTAGAAAAATCTTTGTTTTATTACCTCCACATGCATTAGTGGTAGAGTTGTTAAAACTATCCATCTGACCTATGATTGTATTTTTTTTTTTATCTAGCCTAATTTGTTGGTCCATCCAATTAGTCTAACTAGATTTTTTTAATTTTAAAAAATATAAAAAAATTAAATAATTTTGAGCCATTATATGTTTAGTTCAATTTGGGTCTATTATTTTTTGTCTGACTTGGCCCATTGGCCCGACCTAGATTGACCATTAAGGTTAGTTTAAGGAAAAAAAATAATAAAACATGCCGTTAGAAGATTTTTTTTATATAAAGAGACTAGCATTTGTTTTAGAAGAATTTGAAATTATTAATTAAGATGAAATGATTTTGCTTTGCACCAAATGACAAGGATTAAACTGAGACTAAAATTGAAACTAAGTTCAGCAAAAGGAAATTAACAAGCCCCCCATCACAAAAAAAAATAAAAAAATTCTTGTGATTTTTTTTCTTTCCCTTACTCCATTGCATGTTAGATCGTCTTCAATGAAAGATGCTTGATGACTTTTTTAAGATAGAAATTTATTTTTTATTTTCTTTTGTTGTTGGATGAAGTGTAGTTGGCAATATGGGTTTCTTAAGTTTTCAGAGTGGATATCTTATATAAGCAACCTATTTCCAAAGTTTCTTAAGAATTAAAAATAATTTAATATGCTTAAGATACTCAAAGTGAGTATCTTAAGTTTTGACAATTAGAGATAACCTTCTAGTAATTTCTAAATTTGCACATTTGTAATTTATTATAGGAACAACGTGGAGGTAATTACTTAATGCACATTCAAAAATTATATCATCTCCTTTTTACCATTATTCTTCCACTTGCTTCCTATCTCCTACCACCTCCTCCTTGAACCTTCACTGAGCCACCATCACCCTTGTACCCACGCGACCAAACACAACAACATCATCATCGCATCGCGTCATCACCTTCCTATCCACCATCTTTGTGTGACCACCACCATTCACCCTCTTTTCCCTCCATTTCACAACACCACCTCCATCCCCCAAATTTGTGCATGCGTCACCCAACAATAACACCATAAGATGCAAACTGTAGTCACCTTTGCATCACCCAGATTTGCACACACGATTGTTGTCACCTCCCTCCAACGTGCGAGCCCTCTACACACTAGATCTGTGTGTCGCATGGGCACGACTTCACCCCGTCACCTCCACACAGCCACACCACCATAATATAGTTACGGATTGAGCAATCCATAATAAAATGTATTACATATTTCTCATTCCGTAATAGACACCACTTCGTGCTTGAATAGTGCCATTGTCCCTTGGAAATAATCATCATGACTTGATTAGAGCTGCCATCGTCCTAGTTGAGAGGATCAACACAAGTGCTGTCTGCAGAGAAGAGAAAGATGGAGAGAAGAAGAGAGTGAGTAAGATGAAAAGGGTAAGATGGGGATTTTACATATTTTGGTGTTGCACCAAACATATAATTGGATGCGTTAAGTAATTGCCCAAAGTGAAAAATCCAAAGAAAAAACGCTGGCCCACTATATACTAACTTGATATGAAAACTGAAGTGGATTTAACAATGGGCCTAAACCCAGAAGCCGGGAAAAAAGCCTATCGGTATTGTGTGGATATAAAAACTGAAGCTAGGGTTTCGTTGTGTACCTGTGGAGCAATAGCAGCAGAACAGAGAGAGCAAAACCCTAGAGCATCCATCACCAGCAGAGGAAGAAGATGGTGAAGTTCCTGAAGCCTAACAAGGCCGTGATCGTCCTGCAGGGCCGCTACGCCGGGCGCAAGGCGGTGATCGTGAGGACCTTCGACGAGGGAACCAGGGAGCGCCCCTACGGCCACTGCCTCGTCGCCGGAATAAAGAAGTACCCAAGCAAGGTCATCAAGAAGGACTCCGCGAAGAAGACCGCGAAGAAATCTAGGGTTAAGGCCTTCGTGAAGCTCGTGAACTACCAGCACCTCATGCCCACGCGCTACACGCTCGACGTGGATCTAAAGGACGCTGTTACCCCCGATGTTCTAGCCACCAAGGACAAGAAGGTTACCGCTCTCAAGGAGACCAAGAAGCGCCTCGAGGAGAGGTTCAAGACCGGCAAGAATAGGTGGTTCTTCACCAAACTCAGATTCTGATTTCGAAAGCGTGAGGTTTTATTTATTAGGGTTTTCGGAATGTTGCCTTTTAATATATTGTATCCGTGTTTTGCAAATCTTATCAAAAATATTATTCTGCTCTTAGATTTGTTATCGTCGCCGACTTTTGTTAATTAATATTTCTGCCTTCTTTTAATTTACGGGGGAAATGAATGCGAACATATTTTGATACCGAGTCATTCGCATAAAATGTGTCAATTCGGATATGAAAATTTCTAGTTTGTTTGATGAGCACTTTTTGTTTTGATTACGTTTTTAGCCCCAATATCTTTTCTAAGTTTCTGCAATTGTTTGCAATTTTCCACAATATTAAAGCTTGTGGCAGAAGTTTACTGAAATGAATCACCAAGTTCAATTCATATGTTGATATGAATCAGCTAATATTCAGTGAGCAATGTCGATATGCTTATGATGATGCAAGTGCTGTTGACACGGAATTCCCCTTTTTTCTTTTTTTTTTTATCCATCTAAACTAGTGTACATTTTAGTGCCTCTGATTGTAAATTTGCAGATTTGAATGTGTGATCTACTACTGATCTGTCCATCCCTGCGAGGTCTATTATAGCCTTATTATTTTGTTGAAACGCGCATAAAGCAAACAGTGATTTTATATCATTTGTACAAATTAGTCAATAACAAAAAATGTCCATATAAAAGTTGAAACTCTTGCTAATTCTCTTTTTCTATTCATACAAGTTAGTGATCGTGTATTTCAAGGAGATGCTTGTAAATTATCTTGAACATTCATCAGAAGATTAAGAGCGAAAAAAAAGTGACCACTAAGCATTTTACGTTGATGAATGGAAAATTAGATTTTACTCAAGAAAACAAATTAACAAACTATCAGAATAAATTTGGAAGGGTGAGACATTCCGGCGGTTGTGTTCAGTCTTACCATCATCAGCATTCAGCAGGCACTGAATCTTCCTATAAACCCTTCTTAATTCATTTAAAAAATCATAAAAGTAATCAAATATTGTTTCCCAGTTGTTTTACACTGTCACTTACGGGGCAAATTAGCAAACTACATTATTCATGAACTCTTAATCTGATTCCAATGTGTACCTTGTATCCGGCGAAAGACACTTCCAAATCTTTGCTTCCCCATCATTCATGGCCTGGGTGTGAATCGTATGATGTCACTATCCCATCAATCTTGTTGGCATACCCACTTCTAACCGCTACCACCTTCCCCATTCCAAACTCATTCCCATACATAATGATGTAGAAACAAAAAGTCTATGGCTCTATGCTACATAATATGATCAAATTATGTTTCTACATAATAGTTACATTTTGTATCCTACAACTTTTCACTATCGTTATTCACAATTTTTCACAACATTGAAGATCTGAAAAAAGTGTAACTGAAATTTAAAATGAATCAACAAATGCAATTCATATGTTACAATATGAAGCTGAACTCGGCTTCTAGACGATGCATGGACTAGATATTGGATGTTAACTCTTCTAACATGGCATAGATTTTGTCTGTTTGTGGATGCATTTGATCTCCAGCGTAGAACTTGTGAACCTCACCTCTCACGGAAACCCAACTATATCCTGGTTCCTTTTTAATGCCTCGTTGTTTCATTGTGTCTCTCAAGTTAACCCCGTCTTTGTATAGTCCTGATTCTATGTACATGTTGGACAAAAGAACGTAGGTAGAAGGATGTTGTGGTCGAGCAGATAGAATCTTTTGAGCTGCAGTTTCTCCCAACGTGGGATTTCCGTGAATTCTACATGCTCCTAATAAGGTTTGCCAAACCATTTCGTTTGGCTCGATTGGCATCTTGTTTATGAATTCCACAGCTTCGTCCAACCGGCCAACACGGCCTAAGAGATCAACAATGCATGCGTAGTGTTCCATTTCAGGTACCACACCATAGGTGACGTCCATTTGATGGAAAATTCTCAAGCCTTCCTCCACCATTCCCCCATGGCTGCAGGCAAAAAGGATGCATAACAATGTGACAGCATTGATCCTTGTATCTGACTGTTCCATCTTTCTGAAGAGTTGAAGGGCATCTTCAGCAAGACCGTGCTGGGCGTAAGTGGATATTATGGCAGTCCATGAAACTGTGTCTGGGTTGAATATTCTTTTGAAAATCTTCTTTGCTCCTGTTAGATTCCCACATTTGGCGTACATGTCAATTAGAGCACTTTCTATGCATGTTTCAGCATCCATGTTAGCCTTGCATGTCAGACCGTGAATTTGCTGGCCGTATTCTAGTAAACAAAGACCTCCACATGCGGTGATGACACTTGAAAGAGTAAAATGATTGGGTACAAAACCTTCATTGCGCATTTGTGAGAAGATGGTCAAGGCTTTTCCCCATTCATAATATTGGCAATATGAAGTCACCATGGTTGTCCAAGATACTACGTCTTTCTCTTCCATTCTATTGAATACGTTCTCTACAGCTTCAAGTGAGTCACATTTGGCATATGCATCGGCGAGGGCATTGGTTGCACTAATCTGCATTGCATCAAATCCACATTTCAAAGCCATCCCATGAGTCTCCCTCAAGGATTTCAGACACTTCAAAGCAGCAATTGAGTTAAACACACAACAGAATGTGTACACATCTGGTTTGATATCGTTTTGGCACATTCTTGTGAACAGTTCCAAAGCCTCTACGTGAGAACCAGCTTGTGAATAACCTGTTATCATTGCATTCCAAGGCGTGTTAACTGGACAACCGGTGAACTTCGAGTCAAAAAGAATCTGTGCATCTGACATAGACCCGCACTTGCAGTACATATCGATAAGAGCTGTTCCAACCAAAGTATTGGAATCCAATCCCCAATCAGAAGCATATCTGTGAACTTGGAGACACTTGTGAAAGTCACCTAACTGCCCAACTGCCTTGGAAACACTTACAAATGTAAAATTATTAGGAGTAACCCCTACTTCAATCATGTAGATAAAACAATCAAATGCTTGTAGGTGTAAACCGTTAGAGGTAAACCCAGAAATCATTGCATTCCAGGAGACAATGTTACGCTCAGGCATGGAGTTGAACACCTTAACTGAACTCTCATTCTCTCCCAACTTTGCATACATGTTGAGAAGAGAGGTACCAACAACTGTATGCATAAAAAAACCCGAGACAACAACATGGGCATGCACCATCTCACCCAACTCAACCGAATCATACCCCACACATGACAGCAAAACAGCAGAGAAGGCGAAACCATCCGGCAACACGCCTTGGTCCATCATCATGCAAAACTGCTCCACCCCATCACGGTAGTAGCCATGTTCATTGGACGCGACAATCATGACAGTCCACGAAAACACGTTTCTTTGGGGCATTCCATCAAACACCTTACGGGCAGCTTCATAGTCATTGCATTTGGAGTACACATGAATTTGGTGATTCGAAAGCACCAACAAGTCATGGTCACCAAAACCCGATTTTAGAACGTGCCCATGAATGCAATTAGCCTGCTTAAGAGAGACACTTTCCTCGCAGGACTTTAAGAGGTCGATGAGTGGTTGAGTATGGGACTTGGTTAATCGGCTTCCACGGTGGTCCTTTGAAAGCGTTGGAGTCTGAGGCAAGGAAACGATAATAGGTGTTGGGTGTTGTGAATGATGATAAAGCGTGGCTACATTGTTAGGGGAAGCATGAGTTCGTTGGTGCCCGCAGTGTGCAAAGGAGAACCTCATGCTGCAACTCTGTTTCTTATCTAAACCAGGTGTCTCTGCTGCTCATAATATTCAGTGTTCAAAGAAAATAAATGTTACTACAATAAATAAATAAAATATTTGTTTGATCCGTACCAATGAAACTTAGGTAAGAGATTACAACGAATAAACTAATTAGAAATTACTTTTGTTAAAAACTAACTAACTACAAATTACTTGAATTATAATTTTTTAACATAAATAGTTTCAATTATACAATTAGATGATAATATAACAAAATTTATATACCGTAAGTCTATTCCAATTAAATTCTTATTTTATCCCCTGCAACTGTCAAGTTTCTTTAGATTAAAAGAATTATATAGGAATATATCCCCGTAAATAAAGCAATCAATAATAATAAAAAAAAAGCAGGTTCAATGTCTGCATAGATTTGATGCAGATCAAAATGTTCAAGTCTGCAATCTTCAACTATCTAAGTTCTGTTTGTACGTATGCAAAACATTGACGATGATTGAAATAAAGACCGAGAATGTTGAAATTGTATTCATTGCATTCATTCTTTAATTCTTTTGTAGCTTATATTATATTAATTTCATGCACCTTTTATGTAGTTGAAAAAATATTTATGTAATTATAAGACTTGAATATGTTAGTCATTTTTTTAATCTTCTAAATTTTAAAGTTATTTTTTTATTTCCTAAAATTTATAAAATATTATTTTTAGTCTTTTTGCATAATATAAATAACCTTGTGATGAATTGAAAATATATAATAATTTAAAAAATATAATTTTTCTTACTTTCAAATTGAAGGATGTTTTCACATTAAAAGAAATTTAAACATTATTCATGTAATAGTTATTTATATTAAATTTAAATATAAATATTTAAGATTTTCTTAAAAAAACACCTAAATAAATTTATTCGAGTATATAAATATGATTTGACACAACACATGTAAAATATATATTTGTTTAACACATTGATATTATATAGGATCCTCAATTTTAAAGCACTTTTTTCTAATAACGTCTAAGATAATCAAAGTAATTGCTCCAACTATTACACAAATTTCTTTTCAGATTGATTTGTTTTCAAAACTAAAAGGTTTTACGGATATATATTTTCTTGCTTATTAAGATTATATCAGATTCATTATTTTTTACGTATATATTAATTGATTTAGTTTGAATCTATATTAAGATTGTTATTTTTTATATAATATCCAGATGATATTGCTATTATATAGTAATCATATATATTGAAATGTAACAAAAAAAACCATATATATTGAAACGATAAATATACCCTCACTTATATATATATATATATATATATATATATATATATATAAACAATTATTATAAAATGAAATCACCCAAATGAATTTGTTTGAATATGATTTTCCATGCAACCTATGAAATTATGGATTAATGCAATATATGTAAAATATATATTTGCTTAAAAATTATATTTTTATACTTTCAAATTAAAAAATAAGAATGTTTTGATAGATTTTTTTAAAATATCATTATATAAAAATTGTAAATATTAAATTTAAATATTTAAGATAGATTTCTTTTAAATATCATTGTATAAAAATTGTAAATATTAAATTTAAATATTTAAGAGTATGTTAACATGAAAAACAATAATTATAAAAGAATAAACAAAAAGTATTTGTTCTAGTATGTTATCGGTTAATAAAAATATAATATTTTATACTTTCAAATTAAAAAAATGAATAATGTTTTGATATAAAAGAAATATAATTAAGATTTTTTTTTCATGTATACATTAAATTTAAATTTAAATATATTTGATGCAAATCAATAATAATAAAAAAAACATATTCAATGTCTGCATAGATTTGATGCAAATCAAAATATTAATCTCTCAGAGCTCCAAGTCTACAATCTTCAACTATCAAGGTTCTATTTGTACGTATACAAGACATTAACGATGATTGAAACCAAAGACAGAGAATGCTGAAATTGTATTCATTGCAATCATTCTTTTATTCTTTATTTTATTTTTGTAGCTTATTTTATATAAATTTCATGCACCTTCTCTGCAGTTGAGAAAATATCTATATAACATTTAAAGTTTTTGTTTTTCGTTCGTTAAACCCTTGTGGTGTGCAGAGCCTAAAGAAACTTAGTTGGGAAAGTATACGCAAGGAAAAAAAAAAGACGTTCAGGTTGATGATTTGGACAAGCAAGTCCACCTTCGCATAGTACTAGGTCGCTCGGAATGAACAAAGCTTGACCTCAAATGATCATTTTTTTTAAATGACGCTCAAAAACCATGAAAGAAAACATGAAAACTATGAATCCTACAATACAGCAATTAAGTATTAAGTGTAATATAGAAGATAAATTAGAATGATGTAAGTTTTAAGAATTTTCAACTTCTCAATATTCCTTCTATATAAAATTACGTATAACAAATATCCCATGTCTTACAGACCTACACAAAACACTTCAATATTAAACCAAGCCATAGACGCCAGCATATCAAAAGGGACGCCTAGACAGTCTCTAAGCAACCACAGCTCTTCATCGTCCATTCAGCAATCATCATTCCCGGTTCAAAATTCAAAGTCAGTCCTTCCTGAAACACAGAAAGCTTAGTTAGCCAAAATTCAACATATATATGACAATAAAATTTTATGCTGGCCAAAAAATCCAGTGAGAAGCAGAAGCATATCAATTGATTGAAACAGAATGTTTCTTTTGAGTGGCAGGGGGGCCAACCTAGGCAATGGAGTGATCAAGTGATTACAGTGAGTGAAATTACAAAGCAAGAATGTTTTACACATGCATATATTGTAATTGTAAATTTGTAGGTTTGAATATGTGTGCGACCTGTCCAAACCTAAATGTATAATTACAAAAGGAAAACAAATGTAAGCAACAATATATAACAGATCAGTAATCACATCCAGAACAGAACATTACAACTTGAAAAGCCACCAACGTTAAACCTAATGGAAGGAGGAAAACAACAGCCTCACAGTGAATGCATCATATTTAGAAAGCATAACATGAAGCTAACTCTGAAGGATTACTTGAAAAGTTTCTCTGTGATATGGTTCAATCGCGCAACATCAGCGCCTATAAGCTCATCAGCCTTTTTCCCATTCTGAAAGAAATGAAGTGTTGGCTGCAGAAGGTAAAAATATTGTTATTATGGGAGGAGGTATATTGCAGCGAAGAAACATTTAAGATACAAGTTTGCAAGGGCAGACATTATAAAGCAAATTCTTGGGTGTCTCCACTGAATTTAAAAAAAAAAAAAAGAGAGAGAGAGAGAAAGAAATGACACATGTCTTTATTTATATATAAACAACTGAATCACTCGGGGTTCAACCAGTGCATGTCATTAATGACAGAAGAAACAAGCCAGAATCACCCTTAATTTACATGAAAGTTATCAAGCAAGGGAAGAGATAAAATCTTAAAAGTTCAAGTCATGAATTTCATGTTACCAAAAGCTTTGCAGAGATTTATGGTCTGAAATTGCCAAAATCTTCAGTGACTCCATAATTACAAATTGATATTAAAATCAATGCTACTGTAGCACACTTGTTTAATGACACATAAATCAGTTCACATTTAAACTGATAAGGCACATTAAAGACAATTGACAATGAAAACATAGCTTACCTAATTGAGCATGTATTTATACAAATTACAACTAGGTCTTAGAATATGAGTATGACATCTATGATCAAAAGATTTAAAAGTCTATCCCACATTATGTTTTCACCATTTCATTAATGAAATAATAATCTATTGAAGGAGCAAAAGGAAGACAAAAGAAAGTTTAATATAATAGAGGTCATTGAAGCAACACCCGAAAGATGTAAACAAACAAAAAGAGACATGCATTTATAAAAACGACAACTAAATAGCTGGAGAGAAGTTTCAAATTTCTCAGCCATATTCCTTTAATGAATACCTAACATGATTCACATGCAACAACCAGATCATGCTGTATACATATGTGAAAAAGTTTTCATTGCCACAAACACTATCTGAACACATAAATTTCTAACAAAATGTTAAATAAATTACCACAGATGAAATCTGCAGCTTGCCCAGTGTGCCTTGAATTGCTTCCTGGGTAGATGGAAAAAAAAAGTAATGGTTGATTAAGCCACCTTGGTACATAGCAAACTCTTGATACCATAAAGCAAGAAAATTTTGACGTCAATACAAAAACATAATTTTAACATGCAAAAAACTAATGGAAAACCAAAAACAAAAAGGGAGAAACCACCAGATCCTCAAAACAAAAAACCTAAGGGTTGCCAATGAAATTAGTGAAAGGCTAAATTTGACAAATTGGTTTATTTCATACCTGATCAATGTCTATCTTATATGTTGTTACATGAGGGTACTTCTTACTGAGCTCCCCAACTATAGGAGAAATAAACCTGCCTAAACAGAAACCAGAAAAATTGTGAGAATTCTCTTTAGAATACAACAGCTAGAGAAAAAATAAAATACAAATGATGAAGCACGAACACCACCTCTCAGCAGATTGTCAATGGGCATTACATGTGTCATCCACATAATTTTAACACAAGCATAATGACAGATTAAACAAAAGACTGATTACGACCAGAACAGGCAGAAATCTTGTTTGCAAATTTGAAGTTTTCAATAAAGAGATCTCATGGGGATTTTTCAATTTGAGCATTCATGAAGATGAGGGGGTTAGGAACATAATCTTATTAGACAAAACCTACTATCAGAATCTCCAGTTTTTAGTACATCACAAAGCATGCTTCTTTTGAGTTCAGCGTAATTTAGTGTTTGGTATCATACACCAAATATTCCTTTCAATTAAAATTATACGATGACTTTATCAATTATGTGAGTCAACAACACAAAAAGAAAAGTCACAGGAACTTACAAGGTCCACACCAAGCCGCAGTGAAATAGAAGATGGCATGCAACGAGTCATCTATTCGACAGAAATTAATCAGAAAAGAGAAGTCAGCTCTCTCCATTGATTTAATCACATACATATAAGAAAATAACAGAACAAAAGCACAATAGAGTACATTTGAAAACCTGTATCAGAGTGAAATGCTAGAAATCATAAAAAAATAAAAAATACAGAGAACACATACCTTGGACTTTGGTGAGGATATTGTTGAACTCTTCCTCAGAATTAACAAGGACAACGTCGGAAGGAGCTGCAAAAATGATTCAACATTGGACTTTCAGTTATTACTACATATAAAAAACCAAACGACGTAGAATGTAAGAGAGAGAGAGAGAGGGACCTGCGGCGGAGGAGAGGGAGCGAGAGTGGTGAAAGGAGGGGAGGAGAGAGAGCTGAGAGGAAGCAGTGGCGGTGGCGGTGGTGGCGAAGAGAGAGGATTTGGAAGGGAGAGAGAGAAGAAGACGGTGGAAGAAGAGTGGGCGACCCCTATTCTTTATCACATGCCGAAGCGCCAAGGATCGAACCACCAAGAGTCTCGCCATCTCTCCTTTGCTTTGCTTTCTCACTTCAAATTTATTAATTCATATAATAAAATATGTTTGTCTCTTTAAAGTATATATTGAAATTATCTTTTATGTCTGGTTTCACGATATTTTGAAGTTCAGTTGATTTTAGGTTAAATCAATGTGCAGATCTTTGGATTTTTTGATAATTTTCAATTAGGTTATTGAATTAAGTTTTTTCAATTGGAACTTGAGCTTCTATTTCTTTTTCTTTTTTTTTTTTTAAAAAATAAGTCCCTAATGGAGGAACCTAATTAAAAAGCAAATAGGAATCAATTGAAAAAAAATTAGGGATCTAATTAAAAAATTAGTAGAAGTTTAAGATTCACAAAAATAACTAAACCTTGGTTTTATATAATGATAGGGAATCCTTTAATATATATATATATATATATATATATATATATATATATATATAATGTTAGGGAAAATGTAATTATAATTTTTTTATGTTTTTTGCTTTGATACATATGTTTTGATAAAATGTTGGAGTCGGGGTAAGTCTACATTCTTTAATTAGTCTTTTTGATTCATGTGATAAATTTTGACTTGCACATAACTTATCATGTTTTTTTTTTTAAATCTCTGATATCCTTTTACATGATTATGTTATAGCTATGACAAATTTTTTAATATGAGTTGTCATTGCAACTGTGGTAGATTGTTATAATCAAAGCTATAAATGATGTTTAACTCTTAAAAATCTCATAATTTTAATATAAAAAATATTGAAATTTGATGGTCTGATGAGATTCTATTAAGTGTAACAGGACAACGTAGATAAGGTATCATGTCCTTTACTTTAAACGCAATTTTTTGCTCTTATTCTTTATACGTCCAATGTGCGTTAATTGGATTTTATCACATGTTTTTTAAAGATAAAACTAGCAATGCGGCCGAAAGTTTTTATAAAAACTAGCATCAAACATGCTAAAGCTTTTAATTAGTCTCTCCTTTACATAGATTAAAAATCCATAAAAGTAATTTGTTTGACCCATTAGATAAAGTCTAAATTTTATTGAGAGTTGAAGCTTCAAATTCTCGTTTTTCAAAACAAAAAAACAATTCACTTAAACCATAGTCTTGCAATTTAAATCAAAATTCTTCAAAATTTATCATAAACTTCCCAAGCATTTATATTTAGTAATAGGTGGTGTTTTATTAAAAAAAAAGTAATAGTTGGTGTTTTATCAGCTATGGAAATCGCATGCAAAATATCTGGAAAATACCAATGTTTTTTGCCCAATTAAGTTTTTTTATTTGGTCAATACTTCAAAACTTCTCATTGGGCCTAATAAAACTGGGCCGGGTTTACCACTCAAAACCCAATTGTTGTGTCTCTCGATGCTTTTCCTATAAAACCCTACAAATCCACACTGACTAAGTTCTAGGGTTACACGCCGTCGTCGCTGTTTTTGTGTGTCGCTTCTTCGTAGGTGCAGCTGCAATGGTGAAGGGACGCCAAGGAGAACGTGTCAGGTATTCATTCTCTCGTTCCTAGTTCTCAATTTCACGCTCTATCAGTAACACTCTAGTTTTTTCTTTCGAAATTCCGTTGTCAATTATTAAATTGATTAGTTTGCTCTGTTTTTAAAAACTTTCCTTCATTATTTGCACTTTTGATTTGTTATTAGGGTATGGTTTAGTGATGGTTGTTAGAATTGGAATGTAGTCACTGTTACAACCGGCACTGATTTCATGGCTAGTCTCAGTGAAAGATGTATGATCTAGAGAAATTAATTTACTTTTCACTTACAGCAAAATAAAGTGGTTTCAATACTGGTTTTTTGTAGTTGTAGCATTTTAGATTTTAGGGTTTTAGGGAATATATTAATTTGGGTTTGGTTGATCTTATTTTATTTTTAGTTGAAATTAGGCTAACACTGTACTTTTTTGCCTTTGCTTCAGACTCTACGTGAGGGGTACAATCCTTGGATACAAAAGGTAAAAACTTCTTGTTGCCCTGCTAGTTTTATCAAGATTTTGCTTTCCCTTTTTTTATGTTTAGTTGTTTGTAAATGAAATGTCTGGTTTGAAGATGCTTAGTTGCATTAGTTTGGAAGGTGTCTGGTTTGTGATAAGCTGGTGGTGTTTTTCAGGTCCAAGTCAAACCAGTATCCAAATACATCCCTGATCCAAATTGAGGGAGTGAATGCCAAAGAAGAAGTAGCATGGTATGCTGGCAAGAAAATGGCCTATATCTACAAGGCTAAGGTGAAGAAGAATGGAAGCCATTACCGCTGCATATGGGGCAAGGTTACAAGGCCTCATGGTAACAGTGGTATTGTCCGTGCAAAATTCAAGTCGAACCTTCCACCCAAATCAATGGTAATAATTTGACATTGCTTGTATTATTATGTTGGTTTTCTTAATGGTATTTGACCTTTTTGAGTTTGGATGCATTCCAGGGAGCCCGAGTAAGAGTATTCATGTATCCAAGTAACATATGAGGTAATCCCTCCTTTGACTTTAATTAGTTTTGTTTATCTGTTCTATGTAATATTCTTTCGAAATCCTGTGTTTTTTTTCATGTGTTCTGTCTGTGGATGTACTGCATCTTGGATCTCCAAATGTCTATATAACATACATGTTGATTATCCATCTGTTGTACATCGATGCTTGACTTGTTCACTTGTTTTTTCCTTTTATAGATTTATTAACACTCTTATCTGTAACACCGTATGCCAATGTTGCTAGTTTAATAACAGATGTTATAAAACAATATTTTTTACTGTTACATGTTAGCCAAGAGAAGCAACAAATAATGGTAAATATAATATGCATCTTTGGTTTGTGTAACCGTCTATTTTTTGCTTTGAGAATAAATTAGGGCTGGTAAGAAATACTGTTTATTGTTTGCAATGCTACATGAAGCTTATGATTTACACTGTTTATGATAACTGTTTCATGTCCTCCATTGTTTCTTTGATAATGATTTTTTTTGGGTGAATTTTGAAAGGAGGCCTCTGGTTGATACAGTTGTACATTTTATGATGTTATTCATTAGCTATGAAAAATGTATTCCGGATTTAATAAAAAGAGTGAAAAGAAACTCTCCAATTTATCCTTGTGGTCAGATGCTTGTTTGTATGGTATCAGGATTTGTCCATGACCTTGATGTAACTAATTCTACTTATCTTCATGGATTTTGTGTACTTGCCCTAATTTTACATGGAAATTTTTGTTGCAGATTCAGGTGATAAAACGCTCAGTAGAAGTCCCAGCTGATTTGTAGGCACAAGGATTTTTGTTTCATTTTCTATAATTTTGTTGTCGTCTGTCAACTTTTGAGAATTTTTCTTACTGTTTAGACGTTCATGGGACAGAATGGTTTTCTCAGTTATCCTGGTTATTGTCTATGAAGATTATATATTCGTTACTATTAAGTGTGGATTTGGTTAGCTCGTATGTTTGCATTTTTTTAACCGATTATTACATTTGACAAAATACCCACCCGTATCCTTCGTAGTAGTGCGTGTTATATCAGAAATAGTTTTTTGAAGACATGTAATGTCAGATATCCAGCTGGTATGGTATAAATTAGAATTGAAAGGCATAAACTTATGTCTTCGGTATGTTTAAGTGGGATTACGAAATAGTGGTAGTTGATAATTGTATATACCACATTATCTTAAATGAATAATCAATATAAAATCGAATTGTAATTCTAGCAATGGTGTAGATATTCTATCTTATCAAAAGCAACGAAGATTCTGTCGGTAAATAAGTAAAATTGTTATTTATATTGTAATTTAATGGATCACTTAATAATTACTTTTTTGACTCCCGTTGAGGATTGCTGAAAGATCAACTGGGATTCCACCTTGCTTCTGCTCATTCTGCTTTAGTTGCTTGTAGAGAGGTGTGTCGTGATTCAGCTGTAAATATTTTTTTTGGTATTCATATTGCAAAATCCCGTGGATTTAACCAACTACATTTAGAGTCTGATTCCAAAGCAAGAGACATCTCTTTATTGAGGGTTGTTCTCCTATACACCTTGCTTTCCATTTCAATGGTGGTCTTTAACTGATACTGCTAGCAAGTTGAATCATGTCCTAAGAGAAGCAAACCAGCCTCCTGATCTGCTAGTTAAGCACAACTTATCCCTTTCAGTTGGTTGCAAGGCTTATATAATGTTTTGGTCCCTGTAAATGAACTAACGAGCTTATAAATGAAAAAATTAGAATGTTATAAGGATTAACATTAAATAAATACAAATTTATAGACTAAAAATGATTAAAATATTTTTTAAGGATCAAAATTAAAAAAAAAACATCAACAGGAATTAAAATTAAAAAAATAAACTTGTAGAGACCAAAAATAAAAAAGTATTAACTTATTATAACTAAAAATATATTAAGTCTTTATTCTTTTATTCCTGTAATTTTTTTTTCTCCAAAATAGTCATGTAACTTCCAAAGGTTTCATTTTTAATTTTAGCTAGTAAAGTTTATCAAGTCACTGCCAATTTGTTGTTATCAACCCATTCTACAGTAGTATCACATCATCGGTATTGTAGATGGACTAAAAATTAAAAAATTACAAGGACAAAACTATTTTTTTTTTCTTACATGGAGTAAAAGAAAAAGGTGGCAAATTTGCAAGCACAAACAAAATCAAGCGTTAAATATAATGTATAACTTTAATTAAAAATAATATAAAAAATTAATAACAAAAAATATTTGTAATAATCACACGTTTTCTCAACTGTCTTTACTTTGTTTTTTGTTTTTCATCGACCATTTGCAAATTGCACAAACATTCTAAACTTTCACTCACCATACACATTATTCATTCCCTCTCTAACAACACACTTGCAACACCCAAAAAAAAAAAAATACACACTTAGGTACAAAGTTAGGGGATTGTTCTTTCCAAAGATTGATGTAATTAACATTAGTTTTACTCACAATTGCTATTAAAATGAAGCAAATATGATGTTGCGGTTATAAATGTTTTGAAAATTAAAATGCAAGAAAATAATTACAACTATGTTTTTTATTTTTCAAAAAATATTATGAAGATGGTAAGAGTAATTAGGAATTAGATTCCTTTCTGGTCAACCTTTGCATTTAGCGTTGGTCCAACATAATTCAAAAGTGCTTTAAAAGTTTGAGTTGGACCTGATTAGGTACCTCAAATCCAATAATCACTTAACAAGAGAAAAAAAAAATTATAAATATAATACGTAACATGACGTGATAAGAAGAAAATAAGTAAATAAATAATAAAACATCAATAGATTATTTGTAAAGGAGAGATGTTGATGAATCACCATTTGCTATTAAGTTTGGCTTCAATTATTATTACGCATATGATACATATTTGGATTAAAGTTTACAAACATAAATTTAAATAAAAATATGTTGTTAATTTAAGTTTGATAAAAATAAGTTTACTCCAATGTGATTTACATTTAGATTTTTTTTTCAAAAGTATGTTGACAAAATCAAATTTGTTTAAATAATATCAACCAATAGTTCAATACTACTTTTACTTTATATTTTTATTGTAAATATAAAAATTAAAAATACTTTTTTTGCAACAACAACTCATGTCTATTAAAATCTCAAAAGTTACAAAGTACTAACAGCCATAAAAAAACAATTAACACCCCTAAAGTATTGCAATGAACCCAAAACCAATTATTTTCCCAGATAGAGTCACAGAAACCAACTTCTCAAGAAAATGGCATGAAATCAACAACAACAACAACAACAACAACAACGCCTTATCCCACTAGGTGGGGTCGGCTACATGGATCAACTTCCGCCATAATGTTCTATCAAGTACCATACTTCTATCCAAATCATTAAGTTCGAGATCCTTCTTGATAACCTCTCTTATAGTCTTTTTGGGTCTTCCTCTGCCTCGAATTGTTTGTCTTCTCTCCATTTGGTCTACTCTCCTCACTACAGAGTCTACCGATCTTCTCTCTATATGCCCAAGCCACCTAAGTCTATTTTCCACCATCTTCTCTACAGTAGGCGCTACTCCAACCCTCTCTCTAATAGCTCCGTTTCTAATTTTATCCTGTCGAGTCTTACCACACATCCACTACAACATCCTCATCTCCGCTACACCTACTTTAGTCTCATGTTGGCTCTTGACCGCCCAACATTCTGTTCCGTACAAAATCGCCGGTCTTACCGCAGTCCGATAAAACTTTCCCTTTAGCTTGATCGGTACCTTTGCATCACATAACACCCCCGATGCTTTTCTCCATTTCATCCATCCTGCTTGAATGTGATGATTCACATCCCCTTCAATTTCTCCATCATCCTGTATTACAGACCCAAGATATTTAAACCGTGTGACTTGAGGGATAATATGGTCTCCTATTTTTACCTCTGAGTTAGATATCCTCCTACTCTTGCTGAACTTACATTCCATATACTCCGATTTGCTTCTGCTTAGGCGAAAGCCATGTGTTTCTAGAGCTCGTCTCCAAGTTTCCAACCTCTCATTCAACTCCTCCCTCGACTCTCCAATGAGGACTATGTCATCTGCAAATAGCATGCATCTCGGCGCTATCTCTTGGATTTGTTCCGTGAGGACATCCAGAATTAAGGTAAAAAGGTAGGGGCTAAGGGTTGACCCTTGATGCAAACCAATTGTGATGGGAAAATCGTCTGACTCTCCACCCTGTGTCCTAACACTAGTCGATACCCTATCATACATATCTTGGATAGCTCGAATATATGCAACCCTAACCCCTTTCTTCTCTAGAGCTTTCCACAAAATCTCTCTAGGCACTCTATCATACGCTTTCTCCAAGTCAATAAAAATCAAGTGCAAGTCTTGTTGGTCCATGCGATATTGCTCCATCACCCGCCGTAATAAATAAATCGCTTCCATGGTCGACCTTCCCGGCATGAAACCAAATTGATTCTCAGTAACTTGAGTCTCTTTTCTTAATCTCCGTTCGATCACTCTTTCCCATAATTTCATGGTATGACTCATGAGCTTGATTCCCCTATAATTTGCACAATTTTGTATATCCCCCTTGTTCTTATAGATTGGCACTAACGTGCTTCTCCTCCATTCCTCCGGCATGCGTTTTGACCTCATAATTTCATTAAAGAGTTTGGTGAGCCACTCAAGACCTCTATCTCCAAGATTTTTCCACACTTCAATAGGTATGTTGTCTGGCCCCACCACCTTACTGTTACTCATTCTTTTCAACGCTTCCTTTACTTCCTGTTTCTGAATCCGACGATAATACTTATAGTTCCGGTCCTCTTCTCTTGTGTCTAGACTGCTAGAGTCGTATCCATATCCATCATTAAATAAGTTGTGGAAATACACCTTCCACCTTTCCTTGATATCTTTTTCATGCACTAAGACTTTGCCTTCTTCATCCTTAACACACTTTACGTGATCCAAATCTCTAGTCTTCCTCTCTCTACCCTTAGCAAGCCTATATATAGATCTTTCTCCGTCCCTGGTTCCTAGAGCTTGGTATAGTCCGTCAAAAGCTTGGGCTCTTGCCTCACTCACCGCCTTTTTGGTTTCATTTCTAGCTATCTTATACTTATCCCAAGTTTCAGAATTTCTACACCTAGACCACTCCTTGAAACACTCATTTTTTACTCTAACTTTGCTCTGAACACTTTCATTCCACCACCACGATTCTTTACCCCTAGGTCCAAAACCTCTAGATTCACCCAACGTCTCTTTAGCCACTTTAATAATCTCTTGGGACGTCTTGTTCCACATATCATTTGCACTTCCTTGTGATTGTCCACACCATCCCTCCCATATCTTTTGTTGGAAGATTCCTTGTTTCTCACCCTTCAAGTGCCACCATTTGATCCTTGGTGCTACCATAGGACTTCTTCTCTTTGCCCTATCTCTAATTCTTACATCCATAACCAAAACTCTATGTTGGGTAGTCAAGCTCTCTCCCGGGATAACTTTACAGTTCAAGCAATACTTCCTATCAGACTTCCTGATAAGGAAGAAATCTATCTGAGAACATGTCCCTCCACTTTTGTAAGTGATAAGATGTTCCTCTTTTTTCTTAAACCATGTATTGGCTATAGAAAGATCCAAAGCCTCCGAAAACTCCAAGATGGATTTACCCTCCCCATTCATCTCCCCTAGGCCAAAACCCCCATGCACCCCTTCAAAACCTCTATCCACGCTACCTACATGTCCATTGAGATCCCCTCCTAGGAAAACTTTCTCTCCTTGGGGTATATCCTGAAGTACCCCTTCTAGATCCTCCCAAAATTTTACCTTAAAGTGTTCTGCTAACCCAACCTGAGGTGCGTACCCACTAATAACATTAAAGGTGTCCTGTCCCACTACCAATTTTAAGGCTATGATACGATCTCCTACTCTTCTTACATCTACGACATCCTTCTTCCACTCCTTGTCCACAATAATCCCTACCCCATTTCTTGATCTGATTTTTCCTGTATACCACAGCTTAAATCCCGAGTTGTCTAATTCTTTCGCTTTTTCACCTGTCCACTTAGTTTCTTGTAGGCACATAAAATTGATCTTCCTCCTCACCATAACATCCACTATTTCCATAGATTTTCCAGTAAGTGTGCCTATATTCCATGTACCAAAGCGAATCCTCCTGTCATGAACTAGCTTCTTTACCCACACCCGTTCACGAAAATGTGGGAACCCTTGCTTACTTTTCACTACATCCGGGCGGCGATGCAGCGGCCCTTGCTCTTTTGACACTGTACTCGAGCCATACAGCGCGTTGCTTCCGGGCAACGACCTAACATTCACATTATTACGTAACTGATCCATGTCATAGAGATTCGACAAAGTTTTACGTTGGCTGTCAAAAGCCTAACACAACCCTCTCCTTTTATCCGGGCTTGGGACCGGCTAAGAATAGCAAAGCTAACCTAGGCAGGATTAAGAAAATGGCATGAAATCATAAACATAAAATAAAAACCATGATAATTGATTTCCAAATCACATCCCGCTATCTGACCATGATCATTATAAAATACATGAACTGTGAGAGTTTAATTCTGTTTTGTGTGGTGTAGATTTGTTTGTACTTTGAATATAAGAGAGAGTAACAAAATTTTAAAATTCTGTTATAAGTGCTAGCCTAAGTGTGAAGGGTTGTTACTTTGTTTTGCTTGTATAAAAGGACATACATACATTTTAATAAAGAGGATTATTCATTCTATCATTTTCTCAGTCTCTAATGCTATTTCTAGTGTGTAGGTGTGCAATTCTTTGCTTGAAAATAGTGAGTGATACACGAGTGAATGTGAGAGGGAGTGAATTGCATCTCTTGCAATTGAGTGAGGAACAGTGTGTGTTCCAACAATTGGTATCTAGAGCATTGGTTTCGATAGAAGGGGCAAGAATCGCTAAAGAAAGGTTCTTGGAGGTGTTCTTTGATGGCTGTAGTATTTGGCTCAATTCCTGCAAATCTACCAGTTCTCACAGGAAAGAACTATGAAAATTGGAAGATTCAGATCAGGGTGGTGATGCGATTCCAAGGGGTTTGGGAGTTCGTAGAAGAAGGTTATATACCTGTGGGAGAGAGAGCAAGAGATCAACAAAAGGATGTTGATAGAGAAAAAGAAAAGAAAGATTGCAAGGCACTTTTTATTTTGCACCAAAGTGTAGATGCTGCTAACTTTGAAAAGATAGCAATGGCTCAAACCTCCAAAGAAGCATGGGACATTCTACAAAAATCTCATGAAGGAGCCACAAAAACCAAGAAGATCAAGCTGCAAACTCTAAGGAGACAATATGAACTACTACAAATGGAAAAGAATGAATCAGTTGCTGAGTACATCACAAAAGTGCAGACAGTGGTGAATTCAATGAAGGGCTATGGAGAAAAGATAACTGTGCAATCAGTTGTAGAGAAGGTGCTTAGAACCATGCCACCTAAGTTCGACCATATTGTGGTAGCCATCGAGGAATCCAAAAATCTTGAAGAGCTTAGCCTAGAGGAATTGCAAGGATCTTTGGAATCTCATGAACAGAGAATGAATGAAAGGATAAATGAGAAGAAAAGTGAACAAGCCTTGCAAGCACGGTCTAATCCAAATAAGCATGGTGATAGATGGAAGAAAGAGAAAACTGAAGCAAAGAGCAATAAATGGAGGGGAAATGTGATAAGGACCACAAGAAAGGAGGGGGATCCAATTCCCAAAACTCTTCAAATAGAAAGAAGATCGACAAAAGAAGTATTCAATGCTTTAACTGTCAAAAGTTTGGGCATTTTGCCGATGAGTGTTATAGCAAACCCAATAACAAAAGAGAACCTAAAGGTGATGATGCAAAATTGGCTCAAGAAGAAGATGATGACACTGAACAGGTACTGCTAATGGTAACTACTCAAATTGAAGGGGCAAGTGATAATTGTTGGTACCTAGACACAGGTTGCTCCACTCATATGATAGGAAGAAGAGAGTGGTTTCTCAACCTTGATCAATCTGTGAAGAGCCAAGTCAAATTTGCTGATGATAGAATCTTGACTGCTGAAGGAATTGGGAAGGTCCTTATCAAAACAAAGGATGGAGGTCATTCTTGCATCACTGATGTACTTTTTGTACCACGTATGAAAAGTAATCTCCTCAGCTTAGGTCAATTATTAGAAAAGGGCTTTATGACTAAGCTTGAAAACAAGATGTTGAGAGTGTTTGACAGAAATCACAAGCTCATTTTGAAGTCCCCTCTTTCAAAAAATAGAACATTTAAAATTGAGATTGATGTGATAGAACAGAAGTGTTTTACCACTACAGTAAACAGTGAAGAGTGGTTATGGCATTACAGATTTGGCCATTTAAATTTTAGAGATTTGATTAAGCTAAACTCAAGAGAAATGGTGTTGGGTTTGCCTCAGATCAAGTCTCCTAGTGAAGTATGTGATGACTGTTTACAGTGTAAGCAATCAAGAAGCACTTTCAAACAAAATGTACCAATCAGGGCAAAGGAGAAACTTGAAGTGATTTACTCTGATGTGTGTGGCCATATGCAGACTGAATCTCTTGGTGGAAACAAATACTTCATATCCTTTATTGATGAGTTGACCAGGAAAGTATGGGTTTACCTAATAAGAAGGAAGAGTGATGTCTTTGAAGTCTTTGAGAAGTTCAAAAATATGGCAGAAAAGCAAAGTGGCTCATTGATCAAGATATTGAGAATAGATGGTGGTGGTGAATATGTTTCTGCAGAATTTCAAAAATTTTGTGATCAAAAAGGCATAATTCATGAAGTAACTCCTCCCTACACAACTCAACATAATGGAGCTGTAGAAAGAAAAAACATAACCATAATGAATATGGTAAGGAGCATGTTGAAAGGCAAGAGTCTGCCCAAGTACTTGTGGGGAGAGGCAGTGTCTACAGCTGTCTTCATCTTGAATAGGAGCCCTTCAAAGAGATTGGAAGGAATAACACCTGAAGAAGCTTGGAGTGGTGCTAAACCAAATGTGAGCCATTTCAGAATCTTTGGATCACTTTGTTTTAGGCATATCCCAAATTAGTTAAGAAGGAAGCTAGATGATAAAGGTGAACAAATGATCTTACTCAGATATCACTCAACTGGAGGCTATAAGCTGTTTGATCTGAAGAGTAAGCAGATAATAATCAGTAGGGATGTGGTATTTGATGAATCTAGAAGCTGGGACTGGGAGCAGAATACTGAAATGAAGGGACCTTCAATAATGATAAGGTCAGAAGAGGAAGAAACAAGTGAAGGGAATGGTAAAACCACTCAAAGAGAAGTGAGACCCCAGAGAAATGCACCCAAACCAACTAGATTTCAAGGTTTTGAAATGTTGTCTGATGTTGATGTAAGTGCAGATGGGAATCTTGTACATTTTGCTCTGTTTTCTGAAGCAGAACCAATAAATTTTGAAGATGCTATGACTGATCAGAGGTGGGTTGAAGCTATGACAGAAGAGCTTAAATCTATTGAGAAAAGTCAAGTGTGGGAGCTGGTATCTCAACCAAAATCGAAGAAGCCCATTGATGTGAAGTGGATCTATAAGATTAAGACAAATCCAGAAGGCAAGGTGGTCAAGTATAAAGCTAGACTTGTGGCTGAGAATTTTTACAGAAAGCTGGGATTGACTACAGAGAGGTGTTTGCACCAGTTGCTAGAATTGAGACAATTAGAACAGTAGTGGCAATTGATAGCCTAAAGAATTGGACAATGCACCAACTAGATGTGAAGTGTGCTTTCTTAAATGGTCCTCTTGATGAGGAGGTCTATGTGACTCAGCCACATGGATTCTCTATAGCTGGCCAAGAGTCAAAGGTTCTCAGGTTGAGAAAAGCTCTTTATGGACTTAAGCAAGCCCCAAGAGCTTGGAACAAGAAAATTGACAGTTTTATGATGAAGATTGGCTTTGATAAGTGTAGCTGTGAGTTTGGAGTCTATGTAAGATCCAAATCAGTAGGTAATATCATTATTGTATGCCTCTATGTGGATGATTTGTTGATCACTAGAGGTAATGAAGGTGAAATAGCAGAATTGAAAAGGGAATTGATGAGTGAGTTTGAAATGACTGATATGGGGGTTCTATCCTATTTCCTTGGACTTGAATTCAAGAAGACTGAGAGAGGAATTTTGATGCACCAGAGCAAGTATGCAACAGAAATATTGAAGAGATTCAACATGGTTGAATGTAATTCAGCAGCAACACCAACTGAGGCAGGTCTTGTACTTGAAAAGGAGGGCAAGGAAGACAAAGTCGATGCAACTGAGTTCAAACAGATTGTTGGTTCTCTCAGGTACTTGGGTCATTCAAGACCTGATTTGGAATTTGCTGTTGGACTGGTAAGTAGATATATGAAAGGACCCATAATTCCTCATCTCCTAGCTGCCAAGAGGATTCTAAGGTTCATAAAAGGGACCATCAATACTGGAATTTTATTTCCAAATAAAGACAATAGCAACTCAGAGGAATTGGTGGGATATACTGATGCGGATTGGGGAGGAGACAAAGATGACAAAAAGAGTACTACAGGTTACATATTCATGTATGGTGCAGCACCAATATCGTGGTGTTCTAAGAAGCAATCCATAGTGGCTCTATCAACATGTGAAGCTGAGTATGTTGCAGCTGCAATGAGTACTTGTCAAGCTGTCTGGTTGGACACATTATTACAAGAATTAAAAATCAAGGAGAGTGATGGAGTGAAGCTTTTTGTGGATAATAAGTCAGCTATAAGCCTGTCAAAGAATCCAACCTCTCATGGTAGAAGCAAACACATAGAAACAAGATTTCACTATCTTAGGGATCAAGTGAACAAAGAGAAATTGAAAGTGGAGTACTGTTGCACATTTGATCAACTTGCTGATATTTTAACCAAACCCCTCAAAGGGGAGAGGTTTAAAATGTTAAGGGAGAGAATTGGCTTGATGAACTTAGGAGATCAGAATTAAGGAAGGGTGTGAGAGTTTAATTCTGTTTTGTGTGATGTAAATTTGTTTGTACTTTGAATATAAGAGAGAGTAACAGAATTTTAAAATTCTGTTATAAGTGCTAGCCTAAGTGTGAAGGGTTGTTACTCTGTTTTTCTTGTATAAAAAGACATACATACATCTTAATAAAGAGGATTATTCATTCTATCATTTTCTCAGTCTCTAATGCTATTTCTAGTGTGTAGGTGTGCAATTCTTTGCTTGAAAACAGTGAGTGATACACGAGTGAATGTGAGAGGGAGTAAATTGCATCTCTTGCAATTGAGTGAGGAACAGTGTGTGTTCCAACATGAACTTGTGTCACCACACCAACATGAGAAAGGGTACGAAAACTGCAACTTATCTGAAGCCCATTTCCACGAAAAAAGCAGAATAGGTTGAAACATCTCAGCTGCATCTTGCTTTTTGTTTGAGAAGATAATTTGGTTTCTATTCTCCCACAGAACCCAAATAACAGCATACCAAACCGAACACCCCAGACATTTATATTTTTCCGATTGCATACCATCAAGCACCAAAATATTGTAGAAAGTGAGACCTTGTAAGAGTGCATGTACCCCCATCACTTCAAACAAAAACGCCACATGCAAAAATGTGATCCTTAGATTCCACTCCATTTCTACACATAGCACATTCAAATTTTGCTTTGAGGGAATACGGACAAAGCTCTGCACCTTTAGGGGAACCCCTTCTGCCAAATCCACTTATAAATTCCATCATGTTGTACTAATCAAGTAAGTAGAGATACATCTCACACCCATCTGTCCCACCCTAAACCAATTTTCAAACTTCATTAACTTTTGTTATAATTATTACCACCTTGTGCATTAGTTTAAAAAATGTTTTCCATCTGAGTCTCCTGTCCTATACTTCTTTATTATAAGACATAATTAATAAATATTTTTATCCCTTATTATAAGATTTTATTTTATTTCTCGTGTATTAATTATTTTTTAACTAAAATATCCTCAATTATCTTTTTCTCTCTTCTATGGAGATTGAAGAAAATCAATAAGTTCCTAATTAAATAAAAGATAAATTTAGAAAATTATTATAATTATAAACTTATTTAATGTTAATAACTAAATTAATTAACTTTCTTAGTAAATTATAAATTAGTCAACTATATTTTATAGTCAAGGATGAAGAAGGTAATAGTATGATTTTACAAAATGCCAGCGGTATTATGATGAATTTGAAAATTAAAAAATAAAATAGAGTGACACACCGTCCAAAATTAGTAGACAGCAACACTGGGTGTTTGCAGTCATTCAATAAATAGAATATATCTCATTTTAGAGTTTCATCGAATTTAAAGAATAAAAATAGTTGACACGGTCGAAGCATTTGATAGTGTACGTGTCTTCTCTAAAGAATTTTTTTTTCATATACAGTGTATATAGAAAGAAAAAAAATGGAGCAGGAATAGGCCATACATGTTGCGTACGATTATTATAGATACATACGAATAGAAAGAGATTTAATAAGAGAGGTTCAGTACACTACTATTGATGTATACATAATAATCCACGTACTCGTGGGTTTATATAGTCTCGTGTAATATCAAGAGTTTTTGTTTATAAATATAAGTTTAGCCGTACGTTTAGGGATTGCCTTATCTAAAAGTTAAATGCAATAAAATAAATTAAAATGATAGTGTAGTGATCATACGTATTACATTCTAAAGAAGATTGTCGAAATACTTCAGTGTTATTAGTTGAGTTATCTCCAATTTACATAATATTGAGAATTTTTTAGGTTTAGAAACTAAAAAAAGTACTTTTATCTTTATCAGTTGAATTACCTTCATAAGGTCGCATAATATCAAGAATTTTAATGTGGGACATGCAAATGCGGTTTCAGCATCGTCCTAGTCATCTCTGATTATTTTTTTTTACCCAAAGTCTGAGATTTCTCTTCTCTCCTTGTTCCATGCACTGAGATCAATAATTGATTTGTTTGAGAGACTTTCAGTCCAGTTTTATTCCGCGGCATGCTATGCAATTACTAACATCATATATATCGAAATAAGTTATACTTAATCATCATTTTGTTAAAAATGTTGTTTCAAATGAGTTTGTATATATACACTGGGTTCTTGATTTTTATGGTAATTGTTGCATAAGGTAATGAATTTGTGTCCGACATATATTTATGGACCATGACAGTATAATAATAATAATAATAATTTTTAGTTGATGCGACACAAAAAGTACATTATTTTTAGTGGCAACGATTCAACTTCAATTAAGTTTTTAAGTAGAGATTCGGACCCCCCCCCCCCCCCCCCCCCTACACAAATAATGTCAAGAATATAACTTTTATGATTTTAACAATAAATTGAAATAACAAGTTAAATAAATAATTGAAAATCAAATCAAATTCTTTTTATATCGCAAATCAAATATTTTTAACAACCTGTCTCCATTATTTTGAATGATTGACTGCAAAGTTATTGTAGAATGAAACGTCCTTTATATCAATAATGTGAAGTTCTGACGCATTGAAGAAAACAAATATATATAATTTGACCACCATGATTGATTCGACGGTACAAATCATATTTTGTTAGACATACGATAATCACGTAGAGCAATGCTAGTTAAAATTTTTGTTATGTATAAAAGTTTCGCATTCTTCAAGACTCAATGTAGATAATGTCGGTATATTTATACATGTACGTAATTTGTTCGTATATTACTAAATTCTCAAGTAAAAAAACTCTTAACAACAACTCTAATATTGTAAGCTATATATTTAAAGAGGAATTCTAATAATGCTCTTTTTCAAATATTTATTTTATTGACTTAAATTTTTTAAAATTATTAATTTTGATGAATCTTATATCTAAATCAAGATACATAATTATTAAATGATAAGTGTGATTCATTAAAATTAATAATTTTTAATAAAATAAAAAGTTAAAAAGAAAGTGTGTTAAAAATATGGTTAACATTTCTCATATTTAAAAATAAGCAACTGCATATTTTACGATTAATAATGTTGTTAAAATGGAAGAGAGAGGAGGATTGCATATACGAGAGAAGTTTACTTATATAAAGAACTATTTATTAAGTGAAAGAGTTTATGTAACTCTTTTTGGATTCCACTAATAAAGTTGACCTGGTATCAAGTAGTACAATATATATACCTTGGTTTCGAAGTCCACTAATAAAGAATGAGAAAAGGTAAGGCTTCATTTTTTTTTTAAAACCATCCAAAAGGTGCTGAATCTAATTTTATTTATCCATAATTTTATCGCCTGGCGATTTTTTTAATACATTAAGGTAGTTGGTTAAGGTTATTTACTAAATAACTCTAATTAAGATTTTAAATTCTAAAATAATATTAATTAAAAAAGATTAAACTCTGGCTACTTTTTTTAATTAAAAAAATCTAACAACTTTCTAAGGTGAAGATAGGTAGTTTTTGTGTCTTAGATAAAAAAAATATACTGAATTGTATAATTATTTTGTTTTCAGAATAAAAAATCTTAATATAAATCACTTCACTTCGAAACATTGATTTTAATCTTACACTGATTTAAATTTATATTAAATTTCAGTAAAAAATGATTTAAAATATTACTCATGAAAGACGTGTGAGGTAGAGCATGAGACAGAAAACCAAACATACAAAAAATAATAAATTGCTTTGGAAAGCACTCATAACATGCATGGATTTGTAGGTAAGATATGCATAACCTTGTATTTTCACGTTAATTTCGTTAAAGACATAGAAGCTTCCACGATTTGCACTTCTACTTTGACATGGATAAACACATTGTATAATTGAAATCAAACATTGTACATAGAGTGTGTTTGATTTTATGGTGGAAATAACAATAACTAATTTTAACTGCTCTTGAACTTGATTTTATAACAAGAATTGAAACGACAATCAACGAAGAGCTAAAAGAACTAATTAAAATAATTAAAAAAAACTTGCCTCAGTTTGACTAGAAGTAATAAAACCTAAAAAGTAACTTTTACGTTATTTCAACCCAACATAGTCCTAATTTTTATTCCAATCTTTTTTTTAAGACAAAAACATCCCAACATAAATAATTTTTCTTGAAAATCAATTTTATTACAAAACAATTTTATAATGGTTCATCTAAAACACATTCAAATTAAAATGAAAGGCTGAAAATTAGGTAGATATCACCGGATTCAATTCATGCAAAAGTATAATATAATATTTAATTTATCGGTTCTTAAAAGTCTCATCTAATTTCTTGTTGTGATCCCATTTGTCAATTTTGTTGATGCTAGTGAGAACCTATTTAAAATTTTAAATTGGCAAGTAATTAAGCCACACACAGTGAAGGATGGTAGGAATATATATATATATATATATATATATATATATATATATATATATATATATATATATTATGTTGTACTCCAAAAGAGACATGGCACAAATTTAAAATTACTATCCTTGACTGAATTAAAACAACATGTATATAGAGGATTGGTAATTGATGGGTAGTGTTAAGTGTTAAGAGTTGAGAGTGGCTGAGCAGAGAGAGAGAGGGTTTGGGATCAAAGATCAATGAATTGCAGTGAGGCAGCATCAGGAGGAGACATGAGTGTGAAACCTGCTGCATGGCTTGAGAGGCTTATGGCTGAGACATTCTTTGGTGGTTGTGGGGTCCATCAGAATCACAAGAAGAACGAGAAGAACGTCTTTTGCTTGCACTGTTGCCTTAGCATCTGCCCCCACTGCCTCCCTTCTCACCGCTCCCATTCCCTTCTCCAGGTATATCACTATTCCACCCATTCCTCCTATATATTCAATTCATATACTACTCCACTTTTATAAGTATACATACCCACATCTATATATATAAAGTATTCATTCTTCTACCTTTTCTTTGATACCTTTCTTTTGTCTGCCTTTCATTCAGCTAATTGCATTCTTTCCATATATTTTCACATATTATGATCATGTAATGATATTTGCAAATTCATGGACTAATTTAAAAATTTGTTGGTCACCCTCTTCCTTGTCATTTTTCTACTCATTAGCTGGTTGATTTGCATGTGTTGGTTATTTTCAACTTATCATCATGATTTTGGGCCCATCTGAATCAATTTTTGTAAGTATCCAAACATGCTATACATTCGTCGATTCATCTATATTTGATATTTTCCTTGGATCTTAAATGGTCGATCCCTCAAAATTCTCATTCTGCGATTTTCTTTGAGATTATGTTTTCTTGACATGCAACTTTGGAGGATTTGTCACAGCTTCAAAATTTCTAATAGAATTTAAAAGTAATTTTGTACCAAATGGTTATATAATATTAATGATTTCCAGCGTTTTTGGATATCCTCTTATAGGCAAGTTCGACATCAATTTTTAGGGTGTGTAATTCGGAAACCAGTTTACTATAAGGGAGAATCAACACTTTCCAGTTTCCAAAACATGAAATTAGAAAGCAAGATTTTGTCTCATTGAAATATACATTTAGCCTATATATTCTAATTGTTAATCAAACACACACTACATCTTACCAGAGATATTAGTTCTATTTTATACATTTTTAACCATTGCACGTGATTAATCATGTTGCTAATGCTAACTTATTTCCAATTAATTAAACATGAGCTTGATCTCGATGTCTTTTGTTTTTCCACGAGAAAAGCAAGTGCTGTTACGTTAAAATTTTATTTTCCATGAATGAGGCTGAGTGCGAACAGGAATATAATGTTTCATTTTTATTTTCTTTTTTAAAAAGGAGTTACCAAATTGAAATTCTCGGTTCAACTTCTTTTATTAATTACTAGCGGGAGATACATATTTTAAATAAAAATAAAAGAAAAAGGAAAAACGATTTAAAAGTTAAACAATAAAAAATAATTAACTAGTTAGTAGTTATCAAAGGAGAATAGTAGAAGTTTAAAAACTGAAAAAATATAAAATTATCTAAAATTTGTGGATATTTCTTTTATTAATAGTATAGATTAATTCTGTCTGCAAGACTTGTTATGTTATGTTAAAGAATTTTTTTTACCCATAGAATTCCAGTTTCTCTTTAAATGTTTTCCGAAATTGAAGGCACTGCCCTTCTTGTTGATTAATTGAAGTCACCACCTGTATTGTCTCGTTGTATTTGTTGTTTCCACTTATACATGGTTTCCCAGAAGGGTTCACCATGTCTGGTTTGATTTTCACTTTTTGGCTTTGGTTTCTTTCTTAAGAATGGAAGATCTTTTTTTTTTTTTATCCATTTTCCCCTGCAAAGATTACTCAGCTGTTCCTTTCATGGAAAGCGAAAGGTTTGACCAAATGGTTCCCAATTCACGTTGTGTCTCTTTAGTTTATTATTATTTGTATAGGAACCCAAAATTTCTTTTAAATTATACTGTTCCCCGCAATAAGTCTCCTAGTCAAATTGAGTTTAAATTCTTTAATTGAATTTGAATCTTATGATTAATGACAAAGATTAAGTATTAATAAGATTAATTGGTATTTCATACTAATAATAATATGATTATAAAAAAAAGTTACTATTGTCCATACACTCCCTCATTTCTTATGGTCATACACAAAAGTAATTTAAAAACTTGTTAGAAATGATTCTAAGAAGTTAGAATTTGGTTTCCAAAACTTGTGTGGAGATGAGAAATGGATACTTTTCACTAAAAATTAACAAGAGAGAGTAAAGTTTTATCGTCTCATCCATTCATATATTTTAGCACAACTTTATAATATATTTTTATAAATAAATTAAATGGCTAAGATCACATGCAGTGAAAATGTCACAACAGAGAATCCCAACCCATGGGAGATGAGATTTATAACATACTAATTAATAAAGATAAAAGAAGGAAGATTAAAAGAGACAAATAATTAAGAAAATCAATTATACATATAAAGATAAAAGGAGCATAATTTGATATGATTGGGCGTGTTTCTTTTAATTTGTTAATTGCAGTAAATATAAGAAGAAATAGAATATTACAAATATCTAGTTAAAAAAAAGAAGAATGAAAATCTCACTTTCTAAATTATATATTTAAATTTGATATCCTTAAACAAGTAGACATATGACTAATAATGGTATACACTAACGGAGGTTTTGGATGCCATTCTTGTACAGGTGAGAAGGTATGTTTACCATGACGTGGTTCGATTGGGTGATCTGGAAAACCTCGTCGATTGTTCCAATATTCAGGTCGGACAAACGTTACTAGCTAATTTCAAGAAATTACAAAAACTTTTGTTTATCTCCCCAAAAATAAAATAAAAATACTACTACTATTACATGAATAAAGGTTCAGTAATTGTTAGGATAGAAAATATATGTTGCTTTTATGTTTCTAATTAATACTATCTCCGTTTATATATAGTAAAATAAAAATATTACTACTACCTGAATGAAGGTTCACTAATTGTTAGGATAGAAAATAGATTTTGTTAGTATTTTTCTAATTTTTAATTTTATTATTTGTCTCTTTTTATAAAATTTTATTTTAATTGTTTGGCATGTTGATTATTTATTTTCTATAATATTTTTAATTAATTATATTTTCCTCTTATTTGGATGAGAGAATAGAGGAAGTCATACTAATTAATTAGGTAAAAAATAATTAAGAGGAGAAAGAAATGAAAGATAATCTTAAAATAATAATATAAATTATTGATAAATTAATTAAAACAATCTTATATAAGATGAAAAAACAGTAATAAAATAATTCGAGCAATAATAACAGAATGCCATTTGGTAAAAGTGAAAACGTAATCATCATAATTACTGTATATAATAATAGTAAGAATTAGTTAATTACAGTGAGTTTAACATGCGTTTGAATGGGTGGCAGCCATATACCATTAACGGTGCGAAAGTGATATTCTTAAATCAGAGGCCACAATCAAGGTCATGCAAAGGCACTGCCAATTCTTGCTGCACTTGTGACAGGATTCTTCAGGAGCCCTTTCGCTTCTGTTCTCTGTCATGCAAGGTTTTTGTCTCATGTCACTGTTTCTCTCTCTCTCACTCACTTTTTTATTTGGCTATTAACTCTTAAAAACAAATTACTGGTCAAGATCCACGTTTTTAAACCTTGTCAACATTTGATTTGTTTTATAGCATGTTCTTGCTAATCAATTAAAAAGTGCCTTTGTGATGCCCATATGAAAAATATTGGCGTAAAGGGAACTTTCTTCTTTTAGTAAAATTAATTACTATGTCTATTAAGAAACTGGGAAAGTATATAGTATTCTTTAAACGCATTGATGTCACTTTCTAGTTCAAGAAGACGACCTTTTGTGTTCCCAACTACATAAATTTATCAAGAATAAAAAAAAAACACTTTTTAAGATAAATTGAATTTTCTATCTGTAAAAAAAGATAAATTGAATTTATATTTATAATTATATTTTTTAAATTACTCTACGTATCACTTGTATATTATTTACAGACATTGAAAAATTAATATAGAATCTACTTTGTCCCCATTATAAGTATTTTTTTATATACATTTTAATCCTTATGTTTTAATTTTGTGATAGGTTTACAGTCAGAAAATCAATAACAAAGACTAGATTAAAGCATAAAAAAATTGCTTACATAAGAATTGAAATGTAGAGGTTTTAAGCATAGGAACTAATACACTACCATTTTGTCCAACTAACTATATGGACTAAATAATTAAGTAAGCCGGAACTAATTAGCTACTAGCTAGTATGTTTTCTTTGAAAATTTCAAATGTGATGGCAGACAAATAAATAACGGTGGAATGTTGCAGCTTTATTTTTGTAACACTATGTTTTTTAACCAAAAATAATTGACACAGTAATAATAATTTATATTCATTAATCAAGTGATCTAAAATTTAAATCTTGATTGATGTTTAAATATGAAATATATCTTATTGGAAGAATAATATTTATATTGTGTATACTTTGACAAAAAGCAATCATTACTCTCAACAAAAACAAAGACTATTTCATATCAACATTATCATAAAAACATACTTTGAAGATGAAAATTAACATTGTACCCCCACAATAAAAAATTACTATGTAAAAGCAGGTTGATCACATGGTATGTGAGTGTGAAGGTCAAGGCTTGTCAAGCATTATTGAATCTGATTTTACATTTTTGCAGTTGGAGGGTCAAATAAGAGTTGATTGCTATACCCAATTTGTCCCCACTTCCTCCTGCTCGAATACTGAGGCTACCAGTAGCAGCATTGCCAACAACAACAACAACAACAAGACCAATGGCTTCTTCCTCTCTCTTGGAAGCAGGAGAAAGGGGGCTCCCCATAGAGCTCCACTCTCCTAGCGAAACGTTGAACAAATAAATATGGGTACATTTTATTATTTGACATTGACTTATGACCTAATAAATGAGTTTATAGGTTTTAGTTATGTCACCTTTGCAGTGTGTATTTTCTCTCTCTCTCTCTCTTACACACAAGTATCTTCCTTTGGAGGATCTTATTTGAGGCATAGTGCTCACTCACTATGTGTTTATGTGCTTGAGTTACAGTGTCTGTATTAATCTCCAACACAACAAACTACTAGAGTAGGCATAGTGATATTGTGATGGGAAGATTTGGATAATATGTAGGAGATAATAGATTTTAATTTTAGTGTGATTGCTGTACACCGGAAAAAAAATATTATGCTTGTATTGATTTGAAGAATTTTTCATTACCATCTAAGGTGGTTATTGAAGCCGCCAATTTTGCTTTGATGGAATGGAAATTTTTAGTGTGTGGTGTTTATGAAATATACTGTTGTATGAATAGGAACTTTATAGCTTGTCCTTTCTTACTGTGTGACCTTTTTCTTTTCCACATGTTGGTATTCTCAATCAAAAGGATTTTAACTACTAGTGATCAAGATTGAAATTTATATATAGCTGCATCTATCAATTACTCAGAAACAGAGTTTGGCTATTCATATAGACTTGATCACTCATAAAAAAAATTTAGATTTGATCAAGATTATGTCTCCGAACTATATTGTCTGTTAATAAAAATTAAAATTATATTGTCTGTTAATAAAAATTATTATTAGTTAGATTTTTAAAATAATATTATAAAACTTAAAGAACTTATCATATATAATAATTTATAATTAAATAATAATATAAAAAATCTTAAACATGTTCTATTCACTCAAATTTATTTATGGGCGAATCTCTGTGAGTTTGCCAGTACAATCATAGACAGGTACTTGTATTATATCGTAAAGGACTGACAGATTTTTTCGGGCATTATATATAGCCAGTACAGGGGTATGTAAAAAAGAAATGTACATTTTTTTTAAAGGTTGAAATGTATATATTATATACTTGATTTTACATGTTTTTTTTTACATATTGGTTTTTTACATTATGAATCTACAACAAATAAATATATGATTTATAAATAATATAAGACATAAATATTTTTTTTTTAGTTTAGATGTAAATATTTTTTAAGTAAAATTTATATTTTCATGTTAAGCAAGTATTTCTGTAATTTAGATACTAATATGCATTCATATGAATTTTTTATTAAAATGTAATTTAATCTCTTAATTTATATATACATGTTTTTACAGACAAAATTTTCATCTCATATAATGTAAATATTTACCTATGATTAAGATTTATGGTTTTCTTTTTTTACAAGATATATTTTTAAGGTTATCATCATTGGAAGGGTAAATATTTATTCTTACAATTTCGGCATAAAAAAAATTAAATATTTACTCTTATATCATGTTTATTTTGAATTGTCTCCTTATAAAAAATGACTTAGGTTATTGAATTGTTGGTTATTCCATTCTTACTACGTTAGAACTTTATATTTTTTTTACGAAAATAAATAGTAAAAGGTATAGCATGTACATCTGCTAATAACAAAGAAGTAATTTGGTGAGATGGTCCTCCATCCAATATGCTCAGTACCTAGATCAAAATCAAGACGAGCTGGTGCATGTTTAATTTGCACTTCTTTTCATTAGCAACGGATCCAAGGAATGAGAGTGGCTATGGCAAGTAATAAGCCACAGTCATATATGAGATGAAAGCCAAATACTTTCCATACTTTGGGTATGTTTGAGTAAATTTTGATAGAAATATTTTTATGAAAAGAAAATAAGAGAAAAAATGAGATGAATTTCTTTATGATTAGTTAAGATAATTTTTTCATTAGTTAATTTATAGATGTATATATTCTCATTTTTAAAGAAATTATATGAGATAATTTCTAGAAATTAACTAATGGTTGACTCATTTTAGCTTAAGGAAAAATTTATCTCATTTTTTTTATTTTCTTCTCCTAGAATTGGTTCTATAGAAATTTATCCAAACAAGTTAAAATAAGTTATGTGTCACAGTTTTAAAATGTAAATTTTAGTGGTTAAAAAAAAGTAATTTATGCAGGAGCTAGAAAAAGTAATTTGTCAAAATTCAAGCACTAAAAAATACTTTTTAGATTTCAATGACTATTAAAAGCATGCACCAAAATTTAGGGACTAAAATAATAATTAACTCATTAATAAATTAATTTGTATATAAAAAAATATGAAATTGACACCTAAGTAAAAAAAAAGAAAGAAAACCTTTTGTTTTATATAAAAAATGTTAGTGATACTTTTTTTAGTATTTTCTTTCTAACAATTTTCTTGAATTAGTTAAAATTGATTGAAAATCAACAATTTTATAGAACTTATTTCTAAATCAAGTGAGATAATCATTAAATAAATAATTAGTCTAATCGAAATGAATAATTTTTAATAAATTTCAGTCAATCATAAATATATTACTTACAATTTTTTTATTAGGGTAAAATTATAATAAATAACCAATGTGGTCATTCAAAGTGTGAGATATTGTCGTTTTAGTTAAAAAAAAATAATACAACTAAATCAGATTAATTTAAAGTGTAATTTGTCACTTTTTTAGTTTAAAATTCAAAAACTTTTGTAACCAGTGATAATATTAATATATTTTTAAAACTAAATGATAATAAATAGTTAAATTTATGGATTAAAGTGACCACATTAACATTTTTTTTTTTTACTTTAAAAGACTAGTGTGGCAATATTTTATATTTTCCGGAACTAAATGTATATATGTATATATATATATATATATATATATATATATATAGGTAAGAAAAATTCAACACCTTCACTGATCCGCGGATGAACCTTATCTAGCTGACTATGCCTTCAGCGGAGTTCCACGTTCTAATTATATTTTTTTTTTCATTCAATAAATTTAAACTGGAAACTTTAGTTAAAGAAGCAAGAGACATGTTGGCATTCTCAATAATTATGCGAGGATTCAAAACAGTGGTGGAAACAAGTAGAGCTCTCAAAACGGGTCAGTCTGGGTTACGTGGATTGGTCCACAACGGGTTGAGCTAAAAGTGAGTTAGTTCAGTTCGATCCACTTTTGTGTGGACTAACAAAATGCCAGTCAGGCCCGACCCATCACGGATTGGTGGGTTATGCGGGCTGACCCACTTTTCTGCCTTTTTTTTTTGTAAAAAAAATAAAATTATTTCAAACAACTTAAAATAAAATCCAATATAAAAACCAAATAAAATCAAATTCAAACATTTAATATTAAAGTGATTGAAGTCTTCAAAATAAACATTCAACATTAAGATAATTGAAATTTAAATATTATCAAAAATAAACTTCTAAACTAATGAAATTAAACATTAGAATCTGTGAAATCCAAAACAACTTCTTCTTCTTTTTTCAACATCACCATTAATTTCATCTACAATGACAAAAAAAATAAATAATATCATTAATAAGTCAAATAAATAAAATAACACACATTATTGTTATGATTATTTCAAGAACAATTATTGTTATGCTTTTACCCATTATTTCATATTGATTATGTGAGTGAGAAATTATATAAATGTAAAATTTACTCATATTATTGTTATAATTATTTTAAGAACAATTATTATGATTATATACTATAAAACTATACTCATATCTTTGATGATTTCAAAGTTAAGTTAATTATTTTATATTTTAATCTTTTTATTTATTTAAATATTAATAAATATGAAATATACAAGTTATAAGAAAATATATGATAAGTTACTTTAATAAATCATAATATTTGATATATTGTATTTTATGATGATAATCCCATGAAAAGATTGATCATCAATATGTTTAATTTTAAAAGATATTCATAATACTTACAAATTTTTTTTATAATGAATTATTTATAATAAATTATAAAATAATAAAAAATTTATTTTATAAATATTTTATAATGCAAAAGTTTAATGAATTTAAATTTAAATAATTATAAATTTATATTTACTATTTTCTTTTTAATTCATACACATAACGAGCAAATTATGGAAATTTTCAATAGATTTAAACATGGTTGAAGATTATACCTGCTTAATTAAAAATATAATTAAATTTTTTACTCAATTTTAATGTAATTATATTTAATATGATACTAAATATTTAGAAAAAGATAAATTTATTAATATATATATTAAATAATATTAAATACCAATAAAATATTAAGAAATTATATTTTTAAGGCTCTGTGTATTTGAGTTGCGTGCGGACCATTAACAATCGGGCTTTGTTATTGTTTGGTCTTGTTCTAATGTAAATTGCCAATTGGGTTGCTAGATACAAAATAAAAATTTAATTTCTTAACAATTATAAATTTATAATAATAATAAAATAAAATAATACATTATTTAAATTTAGTGGATTGACGAACTGACCCACCAATCCACAGGTTGAACTCACCTAACCCACGAATTAGGTGGGTAGACTAAAAAATTGCTCGACCCACCTCTAACCCGTAATAGATGCCCACAGGTCATGGCTCTAGTGGGAAGGGTAGTGTAGCAAATAATTCAGAATTAATAATAATAAGAGAGTAAGGAAAAAAATGGGCACTCCAAGACTTTGGTGGAGAGCAAGAGCTATAAGTGTGAGAAGTGATTGGAAATTGTTGGAACCCACCCTATCAACAAGGAGAAGCTGTTTTCGTTCGTCGCCACTAACACTAATCGTTTCTTCAATGCCTTACGAGAAGGAACTCGCCGCTGCAAAGAAAGCAGTCACTCTCGCTGCTCGTCTCTGCCAGGCACCCCTTCCCCTTTCTCATCTCAATTGCTACCATAATTTTTTTTATTTTATTTTTAGAAAACCCCTTTATTTTGCATGTGGGTCTGCGATGTGTTATGTTGAAATTTTAGACTAGTTTTTGCGCAATTCCATAACCCGGTTATTAAAATTATTCGAATTGCTGATTTTTATATTTTTTTTCTTTTTTTCTAAGTGCTGCAACGATCAATGCCTGAAGAATTGAATGAAGAAAAAAATGCTTATGGGTACTGATTGATTCTTCGTTGTGTGGTTTGTGCAGAAAGTTCAGAAGGCTCTTCTGCAATCCGATGTGCACTCAAAGTCAGACAAAAGTCCTGTCACAGTGGCTGATTATGGTTGAGTTATCTTTTCAAATACTTGCCATGTTATATTTTGATGAATAATGCAGGGTTTCTGATCTGATCACAACATTTCCGGCATGTTTTTAGTTTATTAGCTTGACATATGCTATCAAAAGAGTCATACTTTAATTTCAAGGTACTTTGTTGTTCCAGTCCTTTCACTCCTTTGAAGAAATTCATGTTCCTCTTCCTCATTGTATAGTGCAGATGAAGTCCAGTCCTATGATGTTTCACATTCTTGAATTTTAAATTGTAGATGATGCGTTCCATTAATATTTGACGAATTCAGTTAACAAGAATGAGCCAACAAATTTTAACAGTTTACACTATCATTGTAGTTTGAAATCTATTGCATTCCTTCAATGAGAGTAAGGCTTAAGATTTTAGGAGAGTTGTTCTTTAATAATATTGTTATAAATACAATCTCTGTACCAATTATTCATAAGTCCTAGCATACTAGTACTAGTTTTAAACCATATTGAAAATCTCTTTTAGTTGAAAAATTCTGATGATTAGCTAGTATAAGCCTATTGTTGTAAATTGTGTTTGATGGTTTACTATGTATAAGCCAAGGTTGGCTTGTATAAAGCATTTTGTCTTACAGGACAGAGATGAGGAAAGACCTTCCACTTCTAGTTCTATGTTATAACATGCAACTATACCAAATGCTTTGTCCGCCTTCCCTCACTAATTTATTTATTACTATCATACTTTGTATTGTTCTGCAATGTGTCCCCATTTTTTATTTGTTTTGTAAATACGAAAACAGGACCTAATTACATTTAGCTCAGCCAGCAAGTTCTTGGGGCAAATTTCTCTTGAGCATAATAAACTAGTCATCATGCGTATTAGTGGATATTCCTTTTTCTACCACCTCCCCAATAAAAAGTGGATGTTCCCTATTTCCTTTGTAAAGTAGCAATTTGAATTGCTTCTGGAAAGTCTTTTTTTGTTTTTGTTTTGTAAGATAATGTAAATTTTGAGCTCGTACTTCATTGCCTATAATATGAGTCACTTGTAAAAAAAAAAATATTTACATTTTTTGCTACAATTTTCCAATTTATATTTTTCTAGTTGTTACACTCATTCATTGAGGTTTAACTGTAGTGCTGATTCACTTCGTATAAATTGTGTTGCTTCCATGTGGTTTGCAGGTTCACAAGCATTGGTCAGCTTTATACTTGAGAGAGAACTTCCTTCTGAATCATTTTCATTAGTAGCCGAGGAGGTGAAATTGTAAACTCTTACAGATTTCTTGGACATGCAAAAACTCTGCTTTATTTTCCATGCTTGAGTATAAAGTCCAATTTTAAAACTTTAGGATTCAGGTGATCTTCGTAAGGAAAGTGGCCAGGATACTCTGAATCGCATTACAGAACTTGTCAATGATACTCTTGCTAGTGAAGGATCAAATAGCTTTTCTACTTTAACAACAGATGATGTGCTTGTGGCCATCGACAGTGGTAAATCTGAAGGTGGTTCAGTTGGACGGCACTGGGTTTTGGATCCGATAGATGGTACTAAAGGGTGAGTATCTTTTTTTTTTTTCTCTCAAAAAATTCAATATCCTATGAATTCTATCTTCTGTGTGTTGAAGTTTCATTAGTTTCTCTTCCTAAAAAATTGGAATCTTCTTGCAGCATGAAGTTGTTTGTAATATCTCGTGTCATAAATACATGAAATTTTTCTAGTATTATTAATCTTGATTATTTTCTAAGATTGCAGTTGCCATTCAATATCTTATTTTGATTAGGAAGTAAGGACAAAAATAGTGGTTGAAATCCGTTTACTATCATTTCAAACATACATATAACTATAAAGATGATTTTTAATTTTGAAAGACATTATCTATTAACAGGCATGGTGAAATTGATTATCTAAAGGACCACTTGGTTTGAGAAACGTTTTCTGTTTTCATTTTTTTTTTACTTTTAATTAAAAAAAAATGTCACCTTGTTTTTATTTTATTTCTTATTTTCAAAGGTTTGTACAGTAAATAGGGAAAACAATTTTTTATTATTTTCTGCTTTCATTTTCTACCAGGAAACCAAGTGAAAACATAAAATGAAAATAGAAAATGTTTTCTCAAAGCAAAGGCCCTTAATTTGTCTAGAGCAGTTCAGGTTTATGAAAATTGGAATATCTGTTTCATGCTAAATGAAAATTGTTAATCTATATTTTTGAAGCCACAAAAATTTGATAACATAAAATACTAGTATACTCATCAAAATAATTAAACATTTGATTAAATATTGAATTTCCTAATTTACAGTCTATAGTATAGTTTTTGTTTCACTTGCATGGTCACCGTGCTATCATTTTGTATGTGTCATTGAGTAGCTCATGGTTGTGAGAGGACATTATAGGTTTGTAAGAGGAGATCAATATGCTATAGCATTAGCTTTGTTACATGAAGGCAAAATTGTATTGGGTGTCTTGGCTTGTCCAAATCTTCCACTGGCATCCATTGGCTCTAATCAGCAGCATTCTTCTTCAAATGAAGTTGGTTGTCTCTTCTTTGCTAAAGTTGGTGATGGAACATATATGCAAGCACTGGGCGGTTCTACACAAACTAGGGTTGGTGCTTATAAAATGTTGTCTTACTTGAAACTTTACACTTTTGGTAATGTCCTTGACAATTGTCCTATGACCAAATGATCATCCAGGTGCATGTCTGTGATATTGATAATCCAGAGGAAGCATCATTTTTCGAATCTTTTGAAGCAGCACACTCCTTGCATGACTTATCTAGCTCAATCGCAGAAGTAGTACTGTTTCTATAGTTAACACATTTTTCCTTATTCATATATTTTTTTAGTTTTTCATTTAGCTCTTTTAGATTTAATCTGCAGACATTTCTTGACCATTATTACTTCATGAACAGAAACTTGGTGTCAAAGCACCACCAGTCAGAATTGATAGCCAAGCAAAATATGGAGCTTTGTCAAGAGGAGATGGGGCTATATATTTGCGTTTCCCTCACAGAGGATACCGTGAAAAAATATGGGATCATGCTGCTGGCAGCATTGTTGTGACTGGTGTGTATTTTTCATTATTATGAATTATTTCCTTTGTTGTACGATGTTTCTTCAGTCTTCACATATTTTAAGGTGCTGCTGAATAGTTATATTTAACTCACTGATTATGTTTGACTTGTCATTATCATGTTCTTTAGCATTGATCTTTGTTTGGTGTAATGGATGAAAACATAAATTGAATGCACTACTTTTTTTGTTGCCTGTGGAAGGTTGGGTTGGGGGACATGGAGGTTGAATTTTTTATATACTCCTTTCTCTTCAAAGTAAGACATCTGACATGTATGGTTGTTTTTCCTTAAATTTAATTTTTGTTTCTAAAATAAAAACAAGAAAAAAAACTGCTAAATAAAGAAAAATAGTTGTAAGGGAGTAGGTGCTACAAGAATACCGGATATTTGCTGGTTGGGAGGAGTGGGGTATTGAATATATTTTAGTGGTTACAATTTATTTGCCCACACAACTCCTCAAGAGTCAATACAATGATATGATATTATCTTCTCATGGATGAGTTATATACTGCTTTCTTATTTTAAAGGGCATATGTACTCATAATTGAGAATGAAACATGCCAAAAGTTATGCCTTTTATAGACAATTAACATGTATAGGTTCCTGCATAGATTAGATGTTGTGAATGTGTCTTTCTGCTTCTAATCTTCTATACATGTAACTGGACTTCTGTAGAAGCTGGAGGTATTGCCATGGATGCTGCGGGGAACCCTTTGGACTTTTCAAAAGGAAAGTTTCTTGATGTTGTATCTGGTATTATTGTTACAAACCAGAAATTGATGCCATCACTTCTGACAGCAGTTAAAGAAGCACTCAATGAGAAAGCATCATCCTTGTGATTTCCATTTAAGCGAATGATTCTACAAATGAGCTTGCTAACGTTGTTGTCGGCTCGTGTTATATGGGGCCTTCCCCTCAATTGTGCTATATTTCATTCTGATGAAGTTAAACAAATGATGGGACTTCCTCTGATACTTCCTTTGTAGCAGCAGATTTGTGCTCTGGTTTTTTGCAGCTGCTATTTTCTTCTTCTATATACCTGTCCTTTTCTCTCCTTTTCTATTAATAAACAGAGATGAGAGATCTTATTTTAAACTTGTTTGATAATTAATTCTTCTAGATTAACTTGTCAGAGGTGATGTTATTTCAAATTTTCAATATATATTGATCCAAAAATAACCTGAAATTTAGTAATCGAATATCAGGATAATAAGGAAAGGATGGCAAGTAGTGACCTCATATATCAAAATCTGAGTTTGTTTCGCAGAAAATATGAACTTTGAAACATGCAATTGTCAAAAAATATATATATATATAGAGAGAGAGAGAGCTAGCAATACACTTATAAATGAAATGGAAGTAATATATGTATGCATAAGGAATTGAATTACTTTACCAAATATAATATTACACCAATATACTTTAACATGATCTAAACATCATGAATCAACCCGCGTGCAGTTATTCAAAATTTTCAGTTTAACATATAGTCTTGAATTCGACCTCCAGATATTCAATGATATTAGATATTCAAAGAGAATTTTATGGTTCATAATAGTTTGAATAAAATAAATCAAATATTAAATTATTGTTTATTTTTTTTTTTAAAAAAAATCATAATGATTCACAGGTGAACCCATTAACCTGTGAAATAAAAACCGCTAATTCTATAAGTTACATGGACTGAACTGAAAGAAACCTGCGTATTTTTTGCACTGCAGAAACCTACGTTTATTAACATGTGAAATGACAACCGCTAATTCCGTGTGTTTGGATTTAAGTTAAAAATATGGTGTGCGTGGTTCTATACAAATTCAATGGATAAAAATAAGTTGAAAGTAAAAATAAGGGTGATGATATTTCTCTTAACGTACATTTATCTCAAATATACCTTTGCAACTTTCTACTCATACACAAACTCTATAAGTTACATGGACTGGACTAAAGAAACCTAAGTTTTAAAATGAACTTTTTTTAATAAAGCCCATGTGCGAATTACAGATTAAATAAACTCTGTATGCTACAGCTCATATACCCAGCAATACATGTATGTATGAATTGTTTGCGTCTTTGCGATGTTATGCATATATGCACAGTGTGTCACTTTCTGCTATGCATGAATTGTTTGCAATGTTATATGCATGTAAAATTTCTAGATGTGCAATTTTTTTTTCTTCAGTTTTTCATTTAATAACTAAATTATGATTTAGCAGTGCAACACGAGTATCTTACGTGTGCTACGTAAAAAATATGAAAATATGCAATGATAGGAGAATATGAGGGTGGAGGGGGTAATCGGAATTTCACATCAGAGAGGTTCATGACATGACAAGATACGTTTATGATATTTGATAGAATCAAGAGCATATCCGTGTATATTAAGTTGACATATGCTCTTACCTAACTCGAAGCTGTTGCTTTCCATTCTAATATGCTATAGTCGGTTGGGTGTGTTATGGTAATCTGTCAAAATTAAATTATTGAAATGTGCTTGCTTAAACAAAAATTATCAACTTTAGGTCTTTCCCAATCAATCTTATCTTAACAAATAAAATGTGTCCTTGTGGACTTTGGTGGTGGTGGATACTTGAATTCTAAATATTTTGGGTGACTGTTCGTGACTTCAACCAGCTAAATGGAAATGATTATTTGGTAGTTAGGAGAATCTGTTTGTCATAGAACACCTCCCCAAAAAAGAATATGCAAGATAAGTACTATTGGTCTTCATGAATATCAGAACAAGAAACATATGTCAACGTTAATAAAAAATTTAAGACTTCGAAAGTTTAATTTATATATATTATTGATGTGAAATTATATGAACATGTAATATAAATGTACTTTATCATTATATTATTCTTAAAATATATTAATGGTTTAGATGATGTGATAAAATAATTACATGTACCCTTAATAACAACAAATAATTTCTTGTTTGGCTAATCTGTTACAAGATGCCCTGGGTGTAAGAATATCATATGTTAGGTTCACTTTGGGTTTAATGAATGTGACAAATCTTGACTTAAGAATCACTTTAGTAAAGTGCTATTGAAGAAAGAAAAAAAAAGACAAATTTCTCCAAACTTTTTTTAATTTTAATTTTTTATATTTTGGTTTGGTGAGTGAAATTACTAGATTAGCAGCGAAATTGATAATGACGGCAGCATAATCCAGATGTGAAAGAGGGAGGGGTATTTAGGTCATTGTGAGAGTGACCGAAGGAGGGTGGTTACCGATTTGATTCTTGTCTTCCTCGCCACTGTTCCCCTGTCTCCATAACCAACCAACCATACATTAACACCAACACTCAACCTCACTCAGTCGCTCGCTCGCTCTCTTCACAATTTCGAGATCTGAAATCGAAATCGAAACCGAAACCGAAGAGAGAGACAAAAAAATGAGGGAGCCATCGTCGGTGGGATTCGAAGGCAACGGCGCCGTTTCTTCGCCGCCGCAAGCTCTCCTCGAGAGACTGAAAGACTACGGTCAAGAAGACGCTTTCGCCCTCTGGTACGAGCTCTCTTACGAGGAACGCGAGTTTCTCATCAAGGACATTGAGGTAAGTTTTATTCCTTCCTATCCAATTCCCTCTCTTCTCCTCCAAATTCGCCTCCGATTCGAGTTCGGAACTTCAGATTTGCGAATCGTATTCGTCTCATTTTCCAATTTCGGATCGTTTTGACCTCCTTATTGCGTGATTTTTGTTTCTGTTTTGTTTAATTAATCTGTTGCATGTTGCAGAGTTTAGATCTTTCGAGAATTGACCGGATTATTCGGTGCTCGCTGCGATCTCAAGGTCTGGATGTTAATTAGTGATTACGTGTTTGTTAATTGATCGAATCGAATTCTTCTCTTTACGTGCATGTATGTTGATTAACGATTGCGTGTTTTGCCGCGTGTAACTAAATTGCGATTGCTTTCAGGACTGCCGGCGGCGGCCATTGAGCCTGTGCCGGAGAGCAGTGTGTCGACGGTGGAGGAGAGAAGCCAAGAGGATCGAGAGAGATGGTGGAAAATGGGATTGAAGGCCATTTCTGATGGCAAATTAGCTGTGTTGCTTTTATCAGGTGGCCAGGTATATTTTAATCTGTTTTTGATGAACATATACATATTCTTTTTTGTTTTTTAAAAAAGAAATTTAGTGATTAGAAGATGATGAATGATAATAATGATGTGTTATTTCAATATTGTTTGATGCCAGCGACATGTGTTAAGAATCTTTGAATGCATGCCGTAATGGTGTCTTTCAGTTATGTTTTATGCTAACTTTATTACACCGAGAGTGCATTATTGATGTGATGACTATGATAATAAAGATAACAAGTAGTATGATTTCTCTTTTTCTATTAGAATTATTTTGTTATAATGCCTACCCTTTTGGTGAACCTTCTCCGTTTGAGACAAAGTAGAAATGTAGAATTCGGGGGTCTTCCGTTTTGATTGTCCCTAAAAAGCAACATCATTGGCTGCAAAGGTTGATAGTGTAGTAAGAGCGGATGCTCTTTTGTTTATTCTTTTTTAACTTTACTAATCTGCTTTGATGTGTTATGGTGTATAATTGATTTCTTAGGGTGTAAAAAGCAGTGGCTTTAACTTGGTTTATTGTAATCATTAAGCACAATAAAGTTGCTTTATGTTATGGGGTTGCCCTCGTGTCTCTCATCTCATCGGATTCCGTCAAAATGAATACATAGCATATGGTTAGCGGCATCAACATTAAAACATGATACTTCCGCTTATTAAAACTCTAATGTTTTTCCCTATTTTAAAAGAAAAAATAATTCCTGATTTTTAATATTTCTTTATTAGTTTATTTGTGACGTAGCCTCATAGCTCGAATAACTAATGGAATTTCTAAATGCTCATCTTATTAAAATACAGCCTAAATATTCAGATATTATTAATTGTTAGTAACTTTTACATGAACCCAATCATTTCTGTTGATATTGTTATTATTTATCTATTCCTATTGGCTATTATTAAATTTGATGCCTCATTTTTTATTCTTATAAAGTGATATCATACTCCCTTTTTTTTTCATGAAATGTGTATTTCTTTTTTTATTTTATGTGCATGCGTCCTGAGAATTATTCATTTTTTTTCTCTTTTTCATGAAACCTTGTCTCATATTAAATCTAATAAAATCAATGTTTTTTTTAATTACTCAATTAAAATTTAATTTTACTTTTCTTAATTTATTTAATAAATATTTAAATTTCGTCAATCAACATTAAATATAACAGTATTTGTAAATTGTCAATAAAATATAATTATAACAATGATTTTTAAAATGAAAATTGTGAATATTTATACTTTTTACGTTACCATTAAAATAAATTTTATTCATTAAATTAATTTCTAAATACCATCTATAACAATGTAAAAAGATTAAAGACTATACCAATTTCTAAATATTATCTTGATGTGTATTGACTACTTCTATTTTAAGAAATACTAGTATCATTATTTTCAACACCCTATTATTAGATGAATTTAGCATGAGTTCCATTAAAAAGAGAGTGTGATTTTTTAATGATACCCGCATGAAATAAAATCAATAGCAATGTGTTAAAAAAATGTGTTTGAATAAAATGTTGTTTTTTATTAATATATAACAGATCATTTAACTTGAAGGCTTGAAAAACCACCTGCACTAGCAAATTTGAAAGACTCCTTTTTCTGCTTCTTAGTTGGCATTGTTTGTCTAATCATGAGACTAAGTATAATATCACGAACAAAGTATTATTTTTTGCTATAAAAATGTGACTAATTTTGGTGATGGTTATGCATTTGCATAAGAGTTCAATGCTGATCCAATTCTTAGTTCATCTTCAATTTTAGAAATTATGGATTTGTTTGTTTTTTTCCTCAATACTTATTGCAGCATGAAGTCTGGAAATGTTAGCCCGATGAATTATCTTATGGTTTTCTTGATAATTCAATCAAAATCTTCTTGGTAATTTTTACACTGAACATTTACTGTGAATGACTTTCAAGCACCTTCAGTAAATCTGGAGAAACATTTACTTGTATCGTGAAAGATGTTACAACTTACAAATGATATATGAGAGGAAAGAATCTTTTTGCCGTGATTTCTTTTGATGCTTACTGTGTTCAGCCTCAGAATATTAGTTATGTATCACTATTATATTTTTAGTGGACCTGATGCACCTGGACCTTTTTTAAGTAGTATTCAGTCTTCATTCTTTACGGTTAAATTTCAAATTGTCTATCACTCTATCTGTTTGGCTGACTTAAGAATGTCCCAAAACTTTAAATGCAGGGGACTCGACTTGGAAGTTCAGATCCAAAAGGATGTTTCAGTGAGTATTCTCACTTGATATTGAAAGCAAATTATTGAAGCTCAAATTTCTTTAGTTGGCGTGTTGGACCAGTTTGATAGAAACAGAGGCACAATGCTACTGAAATGCTTCTTTTATATATGTATAAGAGATTCCACACAAACAGTATATATCTTTTGGATAAGTAGGGAAAACAAGTAGAAAAAATGGGAATAAAATATAAGAAAGTTCGCAGTTTCTGTAGTTGAGAGTCCAAGCTACAGAGGCTGAAATTTACCCAAAATATATTCTCTCTCCCCCGTTGTCTCTCTTCCCATCCCTCTATAACTAACTTTGCCAACTCACCCCATTGTACCTCACATCCCTTCCCATCCCTGGTTCCCTTCTCATGTTCCTTTTCTCTTCCTAATGTAAACCTTCCAAGTTTTAGGCATATTACAAACTTGATCAGTTGATCTATCGATTGGCCTTTATCCTCTTCAACTCTTCACTATAGGGAAGTTTCCTATCAGTTTATAGCTATAACAATATTGTTGGACCGGGAAATTTATAAAATTCCATATAATGTTAAAATCATTGTACCAATGGTTCCCTATTTGTCTTTTCTTTCAGTTCATTTTTCATTTGTTGTGACTTTTAATGATGTTTATAATATACACACTACATATTGATGTACTCAGCCTTATATTTCATGGTAAATCATTCTAATTAGAACCAATTGTAGAAACTTCCTTTAGACAAACAAGTTTGGGAAGATAATAAACTTCTTCGGATGAAATGAAAGCCAGGAAGCTTCTATTTATATATAGATTCTTTAGTTAAAATCCTTCTGGTAAGAAAGAATGCAAAATATATTTGGCATGGATAGCAGAAAGGCAGTTGTTGAATGTTGAGCATGGATGGGTTACAAGCAAGTTGATATTTACATGTAAAGTAGAAGGTATCTAATAATTTCTGATTCCGGGATTACTAACTTTTTTACTGGGTATAAATAGGAATTCTGAGTGCATTTCCTATCTTCTCAACTTCCGATCCCCTTTTATCTTGCCAAAATTCCTGCCAAGCTCGACTCCTAATTGTATCAAAGTAGCTGCAGTCCACATTTTTTATAAGCTTTCCTTTATTTATTTTCCCATTAACTATTGTATTTATGTCTAAGTAAGTTGTGGTATTTTTGTCATTTTAATGTGCTTTGAGGGTAAATCATGAAATACATCTTTTTTATTGTATTATTATATTATATTATATTTTAGATATTGGACTTCCATCTGGAAAATCACTTTTTCAACTTCAAGCTGAGAGGATTTTGTGTGCACAGAGACTAGCTGCTCAAGCTACAAATGAGAGTAAGTTTCATTTGTCTTGGTTCAGTTTTTCTTGCATTATTCGGTTACATCCTCATCAGTTTATGTATTGCAGATTCTGCTTCTTCAGTGCAAATACACTGGTACATCATGACCAGTCCATTCACTGATGAGGCAACACGCAAATTCTTTGAAAGTCATAAATTTTTTGGTCTCGAGGCAGAACAGGTAAGATGTCTAAATCTTTTTCATGTACTATTAGTACTCGTTTTACTATTGTTTACTTACCATGGACTCACCTCTTTGATATAGGTTACCTTTTTCCAGCAAGGAACAATCCCTTGTGTTTCCAAGGATGGTAGATTTATTATGGAGACTCCATACAGGGTATACTCTCATTCTTTACTGAGCTGTAAATATATTTTCTTCTCTTTTTTGCTTTCTTAAATTTATGTAAACTAAAAACATAGAAAAATGAGGGTACCAAGAACTTAGCATTCAACCTATTATTGTTGATAAACGGTTTATTTATTTGATCATGTCATAAATTGGAACAATTGCTGCATCTTTTTAAGTATTCAAAATTTGAATTTGACTGCTGCTGCACCTTGGTGTGTGCCAATTTTTCTAGATGAAGTGTCTTGTAAAATAAATCCTGGGGATATACATATTAATAAAAACTTGGAGTTCCTGTGCAATATGGCCATAGGGAGGTCGGATTGAGTTACAACATTTTTCAAGCTCAAATTTAAAATGCTGTATATGCATTGCCTCAAGTTTTGTCCTATTTATAGGTCTTGAATCTATTCCTTGAACAATTTTCATTAAGCTTATTGACAAGTCTGCATTTTCTCATTTTAGAGGAGCTGGATCCTTCTCTTTGTGCTGAATTGTGTAAATAATTTGGTGTCAAATGACAGACTATTTAAAATTGAGGATTGCTAGTTGGAAAGACAAATTTATTCACCAATATGTTGAAATAGTTAGGGAGTACTCAGGGCTCCTTATGGCATGACATTTTTAAAATTTTAACATATGCCAATGATTAAGACATTTAAGTAACAAAATTAATAGAAGACTAAACTATTAAAAAAAAGCCTTTATTTTCTCACTCATCCTTTTTCAAAATTTCAAGGTCAGTGAAATGTTAAAGTATCTAATTAGGGAATGAAAACATGAAGGGACGATTCTTTTTCACAACTTTTGGTTTTGTTTTACTTATCTAATTTTAGTTCTATCTTGCTACTTTTGAACTCTAGCTCTTATTTTTTATGACCCTATTTTGAATTGTGTTTTTATTTTATTTTTTGGTTACATGTCTGGTGGTTTAATATTTGAAACTTTTAAAGCCAGGTAGCAAAGGCTCCTGATGGGAATGGTGGAGTGTATTCAGGTACCTTGTGGGGTTTATATACACGAGTTCTTTTTTCATATTCCAGTTTGAAATGCTGACATAGACTGCATTTTTCAATTACAATTTACATATTGGTTAGTCAAAATTAAATATATTGGAATCTTTTTTTTATTCAGCTCTGAAATCTACCAAATTATTGGAGGATATGGCCTCAAAAGGAATTAAGTATATTGATTGCTATGGAGTTGACAATGCACTAGTAATTTATTTTCTTGCTTCCTATTTATCTCTCAATCAGTTTTCCTTGTCAGTTATCACTTCTTATTTAAAGAAATATTGATTAGGATTTGTGAAACAGGTTCGAGTTGCCGATCCAACTTTTTTAGGTTACTTCATTGATAAAGGTGTTGCTGCTGCTGCAAAAGTTGTCCGCAAGGTAACAGATCAATTAAGTAATTCATATTGAGGTAATCTGTAGAATAATTTCTGAATTTGAGAGGTCAAGTTATTTATTGCTTATGTTTGCCATCTCTGTGCGGAGAAATAAAACCAATCTGTTTAAGAAATGATAGCCTAGGAAAAGAGTGGAGGCATGCATTAAATATATATACCTATGGTATAGTTCAATTCTAATATGTTTAGAGTTCTATATCTCGTTGGTAATATTCAGAATCAGTAATTTATGAAAATTGCACGAGGCATATGATAAGTAGTTTTTTTTTTATAAAAATAATAATTCAATTAATTTTGTTTGCATATTATATGCATATTAAATTTTTTCATTATATGACAGGCATATCCACAAGAAAAGGTTGGTGTGTTTGTAAGACGAGGTAAAGGTGGTCCTCTTACCGTAGTGGAATACAGTGAGTTGGACCAGTCACTAGCTTCTGCAGTCAATCAAGCAACTGGCCGTCTTCGTTTTTGTTGGAGTAATGTTAGTCTATTCTTCCTATATATAATCTCATTATTCTTCCTATATATAATCTCATTGTTTCTCCTCTCTGCACTCAGTTTGCCATAAGCTTTGAGGATCATTGCCCTTGAAATTTGGTTATGATCTTCTAGAATGGAAAGCTAGGGGCTGAAGAGTTCTTGCCCTACATGTTAGGAACCTAGAAATGAGTTGAGGTTTCAGTAAAAAAGAGATGAGAAAAAAAGAGAAAAGAAAGGAAGAGAGAATACTTTCGCTGTGTTTATTTCCAAAGGTTTCCCTTCACAAAGGGTTTTTCCTTTTTCCAAGAAAGCTAATGCTCAGATCCCTAATGGTAATGTCAGAATGCCCACTCCTCTATACCTTCTACTGTTTCAGCTCATTCCCTACCTCTACATCTTCAACTGCCTAACTGTTCCTACTAACTACATCTACTCCCTGGCCCAATCACTACACTTCCTAACTAAGTGGAAACCAAAAGTATCAAATTTTGATAATGGCTTGGTGAGATTCAGACAGGAGCTTTTGCTCTTTGATATGATCATATATTATCTCTTACCAAATAGGCATACACCGTTAGAGACTATGGGAGTGTTTCGATGATGAAAATTATCATCCAGTTTTGTTTCTTACTATCTTATATACCTTATGCTTTCAGGTTCTGTATTAAAATATTTCAGAAAGATATAATTACTCCTTCAGGTCTTCTTTCTTATGCATCCATGTGGTTGCCATCATAGTGGCTTGTTACTCATGCTTCATTATTAACCTTGTGATTTCAGGTCTGCTTACACATGTTCACTCTGGATTTTCTGAATCAAGTGGCAAATGGCCTTGAAAAAGACAGCATGTATGTGTGTTGCCTTCTTCACTCCAACCTCCCTGCCCCCATTATTCATCCTCCATCTTGCTTCTTATTGTTTTCTGAATTCCAACTGTGAAGACATTTACTTATTGCTAGACATGCAGCCTTGTAGTCTTAATGTATACCGTCATATACCATATCGAATTAAAAATGTTACATTGCTGTGGTACCAATTTGATGGTAGAGAAAAGATCATCCACTTCACTAGTTTAATCAAATCGCATGGATTACTCAGGAAAATTAATCACTATTCTTCTGAGGCCTGATTTATCAGTAGTTGATAATTAATGAGGTTTAATTCTCTATGAAGTCAAAAAGGGTGTTGATACCACTTTGGACTTATTTGTATCATATAATCTGCAATCTTTTAGCTGTTTTATGAATATTGATCTGTGGATTGATTTTATATGCAGTTATCATCTTGCAGAGAAGAAAATACCTTCCATACATGGATATACAATGGGATTAAAACTTGAACAGTTTATATTTGATGCATTTCCATATGCTCCTACAACTGCACTTTTTGAGGTGAATATAATTCTAAATTGTATTAAATATCTTTTTGGTCCTCCAAATTTGGACCAAGTTTGCTTTAGGTCCCTCAAATTTTAAAGTGATTTTCTTAGTCTCCTAATTTGGAAACAGTCAACACTTGATCATTAATTTGTGATCTCTTGAGTCCCTAATAAAGAGCAAAAGTGAGCTACTCTTATTATTGCATATTTTATGCATCCATTTTCAGGTGTTACGGGAGGAGGAATTTGCACCAGTGAAAAATGCAAATGGATCCAATGTTGACACTCCAGACAGTGCGAAACTACTTGTTCTTCGACTCCATACTCGTTGGGTAGTTGCTGCAGGTGGCTTCTTAACACATTCAGTGCCCTTATATGCAACAGGTAGGTTATTTACTCTTTATTTCCAAGGAGAAGAAATATAGTTGCGGCCGGACTCTTACCCAGACATATGTATACACACATGGAGAGAATATGTGACATAAATAGATGGAGAGATAGTATATTTTTTGTTAGAAAAATGATGGTCTTATCTAACTCTTTTTCTTTTCATGAAATGTCCCTGCCCTTATTCAGGTGTTGAAGTGTCACCACTCTGTTCGTATGCTGGTGAAAACCTGGAACCTATATGTCGAGGAAGAACATTTCATGCACCTTGTGAGATCTCATTTTAGTTCCACCCTGTTTCTGCAGCTTTTTTGAGGGAGATCTCAGTCCCATACATGTTGCCAGATTAATTTGTGTATCCCATGATTCACATGTATCAATGTATATTATCTTCTCCAATCTGTTTCTGATTGGCTTTTGGTTTTTGGTTTTTCTTTTTTGGCCACTGATTTGTTTTAGTGTTGCTGAGGAATGTACATGTATCATAATTTTACTGAGCATTTATTTGCCCATGCAGACTCCAATATATCGCCCCATTTTCCTTTTTCCTTACCTATTTAACAAATTAATTAGCGCCATGGTCCATAATTTTTTCTATTGTAATTTCACCCTTTATTTGAGGTAGTTGGGGAAGTAGAGGTGGTGAGGAAATGGCACAGGAGGATGTAAATCCCTGCCCATTAAGCAAATTCACTATCCATGTAAGATTTGGATTAAGTGCTTTATTATATGTTTGGAAAATTAAATTTTACATATTTCATTAACTACTAATTCTTTTGTTGAAAGTCATATTCTACATATCCACGTATTGTAAAATTAATTTCATTATCACTTGGGTTGCAACAATAAGATGAGAAATATCCAAAATTTCATATTTGGTTATACAATTTACTGAGTGCAAGTCCTATGTGAATCACCAACCACTCATGTTTCTGTTGATTAACAAATGTACTATTATGACTGACATATGCTTTTATGAAATTTTATGTAATTTTCAAATTTGACCTTAAAACTTGCTTTATATGAATTAACTTTTTAAATTTTAATCCATTAGAATCCACTTATTGGTGAAAAGTTTAAATATTTTGTATAGGGACTTAAATTCTAAGCTTATTATTACTATTGTACAAAAAAAAAATATGTATTACACTTTTTTACTTTTACCTTTTTCTTTTTGATGTACAATAAATATAAAATTTTCTAAACAATGTCACAGAAGATACTTTAAAACATTATCCAAATGTCAATGAGCACCCTATTATTTATTCTTATTTAGGATTGGAATTTGACTCTTAAAAAAGAAACATGTAGTAAAAGTAAAGGCAAAAAAAAAAAAAAAAGTCCTGGGACAAACTTTAACTGTAACATTAATCATTGTTAGTGAATATAATTTTATGATTTATCTTCAAAAATTGTAACTCACAGCCATAAAATAATTCCAGTATATTGTCTAATTTGACGAAATCTTGATAAAAATAATAAAAAAAATACAAAATATGCAAATATCATCTTATCACTAGAATGCGTGTTAAAATTAAGGTTAAATTAGTTTATTTTTCCTCTAATTTATTAATTTAGTTTGATATGATTCTCTAATTTTTTTTTTGTTGGATTCAATTTGATTCTTTATTATTTTAAAAAAGTTCAAAGGGATAATTAGGTCAAAATTGAACTATTTATAAAAATTAGAGAATAAAATTAAATTTGAAGAAAAATTAAAAGAACAAACCGAATGAAAATAATAAATAATAAATTAAAGCATCAACAAAACTAATTAAAATTAAACAAGCCATGGAAATTTAGCTACGTGTCATCATGAAATGACAATCAAAGTTGAAACCACATTCGTTAATTGTCAAAGATTTTTGAATGTTTATATGGCCAAATATTAACCAAATTCCGTGTGGATGACGTTGGACATTTCTTTAACGCGAACGTGCCTTTCTTCGGTGTAAACGCTTCTAATTATATTTTCCTTTGTTTTTTTATTTTTATTTTAAAAACTTGACAAAGTGATATAAAAAACTTATGTGATTTTTTCATAATCAATTGGATGCGATGTATAGACTCCGTGCACTGCTTCAATACTTGATTTATTAAATTTTAAATTTGAAGGTATACATATATATTTTAAACTAGTTGTGGGTCCATGCTAACAAGACGGATTATAAAAAAATAATGTGAAATTTTTATAAAAACAAAATTTTAAAAAATGACATTTCACTGTCTAGCACCCAGGAGCCAACACCTGAGCTGGACAGATTTTATAAATATATAGCCTAGTATTAAAATTAACTAATAACTAACCAAAGTTAGACAGTGTTGATTTTTTATTTATTTTTGTAGAGAAGCAGTTAAACAGTGTTGATGAAAACTGAAAACCCAAGAATATCTCTTCATGTGAACTTGAGGGATGAATCAAACGTTAGGAAAACGCCACGTATGAGTCTCCCGAGCCAGAGCCACTCCTTCTAAAACCACACATTAACATCACCTTCCTATGCACCACCAATAAGCTCCAGACCTTCTAATTCTCTACTCTCTCACTTCTTTCTATCACATTTTACTTGCAAGGTATGTATGTGCATTTTTCTTTTTCTTTTTCTTTTTTGTTGCATTTTTTCATGTCTTTAATGTTATGTCTATTCCTTGATTATTGTTTTAGTAACTTGATTGTTGGAGATGTTAATGTTGGACCCTTCAATCTAAAAGGCTAATATTTTAAGCATTATATATTTCCATCAATTGAATTGAGGCTTCCTAGTTCCTTCCGATTAGAGAAATTGTCGGCTTGATGCTTTTCAATCTAGAATTTTTCAAATGTTTAGAGTGTGTTTTCTCTGTTGATTTTTGTAATAAGAACTAAGAAATTACCTTACATTCACAACAACAGTATTTAAGAGCCCATGTTTTGGATTGGATTGGATACTCTTGTTGATGCAGATGGCAGCGTCATCAGCATGCCTTGTAGGGAATGGTTTATCTACACGGGGTAATAGAATAACTCTCAAGAAGGACTTCAATGGAAGATATCTCTACTCACCTTGGAGACTTTCATCATTGAACAATAAGGCATCAGAAGCATTTTCCATAAAGTCTTCCTTGGAGCAAAGGCAACAACAAGAAGGGAGAAGGGGGTTTCTGAAACTGTTGCTTGGAAATGTGGGAGTTGGTTTGCCTGCACTATTGGCAAGTGGCAAAGCTTATGCTGATGAACAAGGGGTTTCCTCCTCCAGAATGTCTTACTCCAGGTTTCTGGAGTATTTGGACAAGGACAGAGTTAAAAAAGTGGATCTGTATGACAATGGAAACACTGCTGTTGTTGAGGCTGTTTCCCCCGAGTTGGGGAATCGGTTGCAGTATGTTAGAGTTCAACTCCCTGGACTTAACCAAGAGCTCCTTCAGAAATTCAGGGAAAAGAATATTGACTTTGCAGCTCATAGTCCCCAAGAAGAGTCAGGTTCTCTTTTAGCTAACCTGATTGGGAATCTGGCTTTCCCTTTGATCTTGATTGGAGGATTGTTCCTTCTCTCGAGACGATCCGGAGGGATGGGAGGTCCTGGTGGGCCCGGATTTCCTCTTGCTTTTGGTCAATCCAAAGCCAAGTTTCAAATGGAACCGAACACCGGAGTGACATTTGATGATGTTGCTGGGGTGGATGAAGCCAAGCAGGACTTTATGGAGGTTGTGGAGTTTCTAAAGAAGCCTGAGAGGTTCACTGCTGTTGGGGCTCGCATACCGAAAGGAGTTCTTCTTGTTGGTCCTCCAGGAACTGGGAAGACACTGTTAGCCAAGGCTATTGCTGGTGAAGCTGGTGTTCCATTTTTCTCAATATCAGGTTCTGAGTTTGTTGAGATGTTTGTTGGTGTTGGTGCTTCTCGTGTTCGTGATTTGTTCAAGAAGGCCAAAGAGAATGCCCCTTGCATTGTCTTTGTTGATGAAATTGATGCTGTTGGAAGACAAAGAGGGACTGGAATTGGTGGTGGGAATGATGAAAGAGAGCAGACCCTCAACCAACTTTTGACAGAAATGGATGGGTTTGAGGGTAACACTGGTATCATTGTCGTTGCAGCAACTAACAGGGCTGACATTCTTGACTCTGCCTTATTGAGACCGGGTCGGTTTGATAGACAGGTATGATTATATTATGAAATGCCTCATGCTTTTGTGAATGAGTAAATTACTAAACATCATTGCTTTTTCAGGTGACAGTTGATGTTCCAGATATAAGGGGAAGGACTGAAATCCTAAAGGTTCATGCTAGCAACAAAAAGTTTGATGCTGATGTTTCTCTTGAAGTGATTGCGATGAGAACGCCTGGCTTTAGTGGAGCTGATCTTGCGAATCTCTTGAATGAAGCTGCTATATTAGCTGGTCGCCGGGGAAAGACAGGTATTTCATCTAAAGAAATCGATGATTCTATTGATAGGATTGTGGCTGGAATGGAAGGAACAGTTATGACAGATGGGAAGAGCAAAAGCTTAGTGGCATATCATGAAGTTGGGCATGCTATTTGTGGGTAAGAAATTTGGCTGTTGTTTTTGTGTTTAAGTAAATGTTTCAAGATTGCAATGGAAGCAATGTGTTTTGTCTTTATGGCTAATTATGTAACACTTAATATATGAGCTTAAGCAAGCAAAAGTACCACTGTTAAGTGGTAAAATTTAAAAAGCCGTTTCAGTAAACAATTCTCAAAAAGTTGTTCTAAAACATCTGTTTTTACTTGCTTGCAGAACTTTGACTCCTGGTCATGATGCTGTGCAAAAGGTAACACTAGTTCCTCGTGGTCAAGCTCGGGGTCTTACATGGTTCATTCCTAATGATGATCCAACTCTGATCTCCAAACAACAACTCTTTGCAAGAATTGTTGGAGGACTAGGTGGAAGGGCTGCAGAAGAAATTATTTTTGGTGAGCCTGAAGTTACAACTGGAGCAGCTGGTGATTTGCAGCAAATCACCGGTTTGGCAAAACAGGTATTGGTTAATTATGTGCTTTTGTGTTACAAAATATCTCCTTTTTCTTTATTTTATTTTTGTGTGGTGGAAAATGCCTAATATTTATGGTAATATTGTTGACTTATGTAATAATTACTTTAAATGTTATACCTATGATACTTTCAACAGTATAGAAATCTTCACTCTAACCATGCATTCAAATAAAGTGTATAGCAAAATTAATTTAAAAACTGATTTCATTTGGCAATATTTTGTCAGAACAATGGGAGTTATGTTGTTAGCTACTATTAATTGGTGAAACCTGCAAATAATACCGTCAGATGATTGATTTCTTGAATGCGTGAAACTTAAAACTTTGGCTTTAATTGAAAGAATGGTAATGTTCACTCTGAAGGATGAACTTTTAATTTTTCTTATAAAAAAATCTTTCCATTTAGCCTATGTTTCTTCAATAATTGTTAAATGATTCTCTTGCAGATGGTAACCACATTTGGAATGTCTGATATTGGTCCTTGGTCACTTATGGAAGCATCAGCACAAAGTGGGGATGTCATCATGAGAATGATGGCAAGGAACTCAATGTCAGAGAGACTTGCAGAAGACATCGATGCTGCCATCAAGAGGATCTCAGATGAAGCATATGAAATTGCACTAGACCATATAAGGAACAACCGTGAGGCGATTGACAAGATTGTGGAAGTCCTTCTGGAGAAGGAGACACTGACCGGAGATGAATTCCGTGCTATATTGTCTGAGTTTGCTGAAATTCCAGTTGAAAACCGTGTCCCTCCTTCAACTCCAGTACCAGCCACTGTTTGAATAGCCTATATGTAACATCTTTAATATGTATTATCTTAGAATACAGAATGCCCTCTACAGCCTGCTCCATATTTGTGAATGATTAAAGTTTCTACCTTACTTTTTCATTTTTGTAGTGTTGACAAATGACAACAGAGAGTATATATAAAAGAGAATTAAGTGTAAAAATTACTAGTTTCTTTACGTCTATAATACAGTGTAACTTTAATAAACCTTTAATTTTATGAGATGCATCGATTAATATTTTTTTTTATCTGTAAGAATAAAAAATAAGTATTTGAGAGCTAGACCCCTTGGTAGATGCAATGTTTAGTTTAGAGTATGTGAAATGTGACCTTAGAGAAACTTCATCTGTAATATTAAGGATTTAAATCTTTAGTTGTCACTCTGAAGCCGGTTTGGTTACCTTTGCATCCATTTAACAGAATTCGTTAGAGTATTACCTTAGATTGGTTACATTTTGGAAAAATGTAAATTATATTAAACTCAAAATGATACAACAATAAACGGGGCATACCCAGCCGTTAGAGAAAATCAAAAGCCTCCCTAGTACAAGAAGGCTTATATCAAGATGCTAAAACAAATGCAACAGGTGCGCTTGTCAATACATAAAAAACTTAATCTTGCTAATAACCTCTATTATAGAAAATTGATAATCTTTAAAAATCAACAAAAATTGATAATCTTCAAAAATCAACTTATTCCTAAAAAGATGCAGTAGACCTTAATTGCTACAACCAGAATAATTTTCCTTGAACACCTGATGTGGATCTGCCCCTAATTAAAGAGTCAGTGCGCTGTAAATCACAAATGTGAACCCAAACTTGAAAAGATTGGTTACATTTTATTCTTATGTGTGCTGGTTATCATTACCTTAATCCATTTAGAAGGCATGTTCGGATCGAGTTTGTATGTTGCTTAAAGTACCAGCGGAATAGGAGAAAAATAGAATATGTACCAAAAGAAATAAATATTATTTGTACAAAAAATTTGAAATAGAATATATTCATACATATTTCCATACACATAATTTCTATACCAATATAAATCCATTTACAAATTGTACTACTACCACCATACATACGTGAGGAGAGAAAGTGACGGGAAAAAATACTTTCCAATTGAAGACAAATGCTTTGAGTACTCACCAAAAATAAAAGTTACTTCTTTTATACCGACAATAAAAAGAATAAATAGTCAAATTTATTATTAAATATGTGAAAAGCTATTAAATTGATTTTTAAAAGATAAAAAAATTAAAATTTAATTTTAAATGTAAAAAAGTGTAACAAATTATTCTGTTAAACCGAACTCAACCCCATAAACACCCATTAGCTCATGTTTCATGCATGGGTAGGTTTGGTCTTTTTTCTGATGGCAAAGAAAAATTTGCCATCTTGTGTTCCAATGGGCACTTAAGAGAAGCGTTTGAAAGCTTTTTATCTGAGATATGGGCAAAACCCCGTTTGTTCTCAAACCTCCTCCAAGCATGCATTCCGTTAAAGTATGTTTCTTTGGGGAAACAGCTTCATTCCTTGATATTAACTTCTGGGTGTTCCTCAGACAAGTTCATTTCCAACCACCTCCTCAACCTCTACTCAAAATTTGGGGAACTTCGAGCCGCTGTTGCATTGTTTGATCGAATGCCAAGGAGGAACATTATGATCAAGGCCTGTCTTGAAATGGGAAATCTTCAGAGTGCCAAGCACCTGTTTGAGGAAATGCCCGAGAGAAATGTTGCCACATGGAATGCAATGGTCACGGAGTTGACCAAGTTTGAAATGAATGAGGAGTCTTTGCTCTTGTTTTCGAGAATGAACGAGCTGGGTTTCATGCCGGATGAGTACTCAATAGGTTGCGTGCTCAGGGGATATGCACATTTGGGAGCTTTGTTGACAGGGCAACAGGTTCATGCCTATGTTATGAAATGTGGGTTTGAGTGTAATTTGGTTGTTGGATGCTCTTTAGCTCATATGTATATGAAAGCTGGAAGCATGCATGATGGGAAGAGAGATATCAATTGGATGCCAGATTGTAATTTGGTTGCTTGGAATACACTTATGGTTGGAAAAGCTCAAAAAGGGTACTTTAAGGGAGTTATGGATAAATACTGTATGACGAAAATGGAAGGTTTTAGACCAGATAAGATTACTTTCGTGAGTGTGATCAGCTGATGTTCGGAGTTAGCCTTCCTTGGTCAAGGGAAGCAAATTCATGCTGAAGCAGTCAAAGCAGGAGCTATTTCTGAAGTTTCTGTAATTAGTTCATTGGTTAGTATGTACTCTAGATGTGGATGTTTGCAAGACTCTATCAAAGCATTTCTGGAATGCAAAGAGCGAGATGTTGTGTTGTGGAGCTCAATGATTGCTGCTTATGGGTTTCACGGTCAAGGAGAGGAAGCAATCAAGCTTTTTAATCAGATGGAACGAGAAAATCTGCCTGGAAATGAGGTCACATTCTTGAGCTTGCTATATGCTTGTAGTAATTGTGGATTGAAGGACAAAGGACTCGATTTCTTTGATATGATGGTGAAAAAGTAATGGACTCAAGGCCAGACTAGAACATTACACTTGTGTGGTTGACCTACTAAGCAGGTCTGGTTGTTTGGAGGAGGCAGAGGCAATGATACGATCCATGCCTGTAAAAGCAGATGCAATTATATGGAAAACATTATTATCTGCATGTAAAATCCACAAGAATGCCGACATTGCAAGAAGGGTTGCTGAAGAAGTTCTTAGGATTGATCCTCAAGACTCGGTTACGTATGTTCTACTTGCCAACATTTATTCTTCAGCTAACAGATGGCAAAATGTTTCTGAGGTGAGGAGAGCCATGAAAGACAAGATGGTGAAGAAAGAACCAGGCATAAGTTGGGTAGAAGTAAGGAATCAGGTTCACCAGTTCCATATAGGTGATGAATGCCACCCAAAACACGTCGAGATTAATCAGTATCTGGAAGAATTAACTTCAGAAATGAAGAAGCGGGGCTATGTACCTGATACTAGCTACGTTTTGCATGACATGGACAATGAGGAAAAAGAACACAACTTGAGGCACCATAGCGAGAAATTGGCAATTGCTTTTGCTTTAATGAACACCCCAGAGGGAGTGCCAATAAGGGTGATGAAAAACTTGCGGGTTTGCAGTGACTGTCATGCTGCCATCAAGTACATATCAGAGATAAAAAATTTAGAAATTATTGTGCGAGATTCTAGCAGGTTTCACCATTTCGAAGGAAGATAAAAATAAAAATATAACTGAGTGATATGCACTAGAGATAATCTTTTTCCTCTGGAGAATTTCTTGCAAATTGGGTCAATCTAAGATGCAACTTTAATTGCAGCAGCATGTGCGTGGGAATTATTTGCATTAAGCCCACGGAGCATATTTAGCCTATCATTATATTTATTCTTGCCTACTCAATTATTTAAGGGCAATTACTTCCTGGCTTCTTGCACCTCCCTACTTGTTTCCTACTCTTATTTTGGAATGTAAAATTAGATTCTTCAATAGTCTTTTCAGAATGTAAAAATAGCCTCTCTCTCTCTCTCTCTCTCTCTCTTTTAATACACAACTTATTTAAGTTACTCATTTTTTTGGGAGTGGTTTGTTTTGTAAGCACTCTTTACTACAGTAAAATTGGAAAAAAAAATTATTTCCTCTTAAGTCATACAATGTGTACGGCACATTTAAACTTAGTTATGGATATATGTCTTTGTCATATGGCACGGGTAAAAAAGTAGTTGCGTCCACGTTAGCCATTGCTTTGATAAATTTCACTTTTTTTTTTATCAGTTATATTGATACTACGAAGCATTTTTACTTTATTTTTCTCTTCATAATTTGGCCATTAAATTGAGAGATGTGGTTTGAAAGGTGTGAAAGTTAAATCGGAAATATGTTATTCTAGTGCAAGGTTTATAAATTCTAGAAGTTTTCAACTATAACAGCTAAACTTTTGTGGTGTGATTTTAAAAAAAATCAGAACTTTGTTTAATTATCTAATGGATACAATAAAGTGATATTTCGTGTTAAGGATGAATTCAAACTACATTTTAGGTTGCTCCAACCTAATTTAATCTCCTTTTTTTTAATAAAAAAACTATACATATTATTAATTACAAGACTACTTCTCTTAATAAATAACAGAACATATGTCATGTTTATATTAATACCATTTATTTAAAATATCATCAACTTTAGTTTTATATTTTAATTGTATGATTTACCTTATATTATATTATGTTTGTAAATCAGTTCCATTCCTACTTCATGTATTATTAAGTTATAGACTGAATTAAATTAAAAAAAGTAAATGTGCATTATTAAATTGTTGCTTGAATAAAAACCCAACTGAATGCGCCTTTTCAACACCCTTAATAAAAAAAAATGCATCAATAAATGTTCTGCATATGGTCCCTCCCTGCTTCTAGGGTGACGTTGCACATGATTAGACACCTATTATAAAAAGTTCCATTAGCAGTTACGATAAATTATGTATTGGATTCTAAGAATGATATGTATTGTAAAATATGTAACACGAGTAGTGTACTGTGGTTACATATACAACTCCACAACATGAAAATAGGTAGGAAATCTTTTCATCCAGCTTGGCCAATTATAGAACTTTTTTTTTTCCAATGTGTACCACAAATCTAATGGTTAATTTAATAACAGCATGGAGGACCCCCTAAAAAATAAAATAAACACTAAAATAAAATACTATACTAATAAGAAAATCGTGATAATAAAAGTAATACAAAAATAATAACTGAAAAAAAATAAAAAGTTACTCTTTGGGTCCCACATCCACATCTCTCTCCCTAGATTATAGTTTGGTTCTTCTCGATTTGTCCCTCTCTCTCTCTATCGCTCTGAGATTTTTTGTCTGCTAGCTTCCAAGAGAAAATAGTGCTCACATTCTTCTCATCTGTGTTTCAGTTCTGTTACGTTCTTCGTTTCCTGTGAAAACCTTGCATGTGTTCTTCTCATCTCTTAGTTTTCAACACTGAGCCTAGTTATGTGAAAATTCAGATGGGTTCTGGTTTTTAACCCCTGACTTGGAAGGAACCCAAAAAAAAAACGATTTTTTTGAGAACTCACTTTGGAACTTTCAGTGGCAAGTAGCAGATTATGCTACAAGAGGTGAGGCTTGCTTCAGGTAACACCTTCAAGCAAGAATTTTTCCTGTTTTTAATTAAGGGGTATGGTTGCATGGATTAAATTTGCGTTTTTGTGTTTCAAATTTGAGTGTTTTTTATTAGGGTATTTGGATGCTCAATATATATCTCTATTAATTTATGTTGTACTATGATTATCTATGTAGGCCTGGCAAAGTTTGACTCTTTTTATCCTAGTTTCTGATGATGTTTTTTGAGAGTGAGGCTGGATCAATATAAGGGTATAGATTTTGTGTTGATTTTTTGAAATTCGGTTGGACGAATTTTATTTTTTCTTTCTAATTATTATTTTTTTCATAGATAGCATGGACCTCAGTGAAATATTCAATTTTGCTTTCTTTTCCAGATATTTTTGGGTAGTTGGGATCCGTGGTTGCAATAGGCATGGATTTCAAGTGAGTTCAGATTGAAGGCCTGAAGGTTTTGCTTTGCTGTGTGTTTTTCTTAAGGGGTGGAGGAACTCTTGAAAAGGGAGATTATAAGGCTGCATAGCTGTTACTGCTTGGAACTTGCAAGTTATTGAACTAAGCTCAAAATGGGTTCGAGAGTAGATACTGATGAAGATAGTGATAACAGAGGTAGTATGTGGGATTTGGATCAGAAGCTTGACCAGCCTATGGATGAAGAGGCAGGAAGGCTCAGAAATATGTACAGAGAAAAAGTATGATGCCTCATCGCAACTTGGTTTTACAGTCTTTCTCTTTTTCTTGCTGAATTTGTTTTGTCATTACTGTTACTATTGAGGGAAAAAATGCAATTCATTAATTCTAATTATGGTTCTTAATTTGTACATAGATTAATTAATGTAGCTACTGTCAAATGTCACTCACTATTCGAAAAGATACTTGAAATTCAAGTTATGTAATCTATAGTTTTGATTTGCCTCTTCTTGTTTTTAATTTCAGCCCACTTAATTTGTATTCTTAGTTGCTAGCAGTGTCAAGGACTTCATTAGAACACAAATTGAACAAAAAGTAGGGCTTTCCTTTGAATCAAGAAAGATTCCCTGCTTTTAAATGCATTGTGGAGCATAGATTTGAAACAGCACAGGATTTAAAAAACAGTCTGCGACCGCAATTTCGACCTCAACATCAAGGTTTTTGGACTCTATACGGCCGCAATTGGGGCTGCACCGGCCACATTTGTCTGCAACATCAAGGATTGCGATAAAACTGCAACTGCAGCCACAACTGCAACTTGATACCTTATTAGTCTCATTTAAAAGATAAAAATACTTAAAGCAACTTGATACATAACTAGATGTCAATTTGACCAAGAAATTCAGCTCTTTCTGTGTTATACAAATTACAGAATATGGATGCATTAATAAGCTATTATGTAAGCTAAGGGATTTGGTATGTAATTCCTTGTTAATGCAGTTTTTACTTGTTCAGAAATCTTCAGCATTGTTGCTTCTGCGGCTAGCATTTCAGAGTCTTGGTGTGGTTTATGGAGACTTGGGCACTTCACCCTTGTATGTTTTCTACAATACATTTCCTAATGGAGTGAAAGATGAGGAGGATGTAATTGGAGCGCTTTCTTTGATTATCTACTCTCTTACCTTGGTGCCACTCCTCAAATATGTTTTTGTTGTATTAAGAGCAAATGACAATGGCCAAGGTATAGATTGTTTTTGTTAATTTTTGGTGTATATGTTTGAGATAGTTAACGTTGTACAAGGAAATACTTAGTACCATGTTGTAACTTTTCTAAGGGACAATCAGCTCCTTTAATCTGGTTTTAATGATATTTTCTGTCAATAAGATACCTACAGGATCCATTCTGTGTAGTAAATATTTGCATCCCATAATATTTGAGACATACAAATCTGAAATGAGACAGATATCTTAATACCAGAAAATATGCCCCTCTCTTCCTTTCCTGGGATATCTGCAGTATATTAGCATTCATAATTAAAATTCCTTATGAGTATATCAAATAAACAGTTTAGTACTGTAGAATGACAGTGTCTGATTTTTCACCATGTTTCTTGTTAATGATAAACTATCCAGTTTCCTTTCATAACTGTAAGTAAAATTCACAAGTTTATATATATATATATATATATATATATATATATATATATATATATATATATATATATATATATAGGTTGTATTAGATAGATATACTAGCTTCAGACTGCTGAGCTGCAATGAAGTTTTATCAAACTAACATTTCTGGAACAGGTGGAACATTTGCGCTTTATTCCTTGCTTTGCCGGCATGCAAAGATAAAAACCATTCCTAACCAGCATCGAACCGATGAAGACCTAACGACATATAGTCGGTCTACCTTCCATGAAAAATCTTTTGCTGCAAAAACCAAAAGATGGTTAGAGGAACAAGAATCTGCGAAAAGAGCCATTCTTATTCTTGTCCTTGTTGGCACCTGTATGGTTATTGGAGATGGGATTCTTACCCCGGCTATATCTGGTATGCCTTCTTTCTCAATCTGATCTTGTTTCCATTTTCTTAAAAATATTTTTATAAATTTTAACTTGCTTGCTGTTTACCAAACAAGTTATCTATCAATGCATGTGCTTCCGTATTATGTGTGCATATTTGTGCTGATTTACCAAACTGTGAAAGGTAATTACTAATTCATTTTATGGGATGATAGAAAAACACAATGATGAGGATATAAATTATTGGTAGATCGTAGAATGACCTTATATGCTACTTGTACCAACAGAGTCAGCAACAAAGATGTATTTAAAAATGAAGCTTGAGAGGGGCAAGGAATTCATGATATTAGTACACTACTTAGAAAACTTGTGTACTTTGTTACTTGGTTCATTACATCTTAGGAGTATGCCTTCCTTTTTGTTAGATGTATTGCTGATTGGCATGTGCCTAATCCAGTTTCCATGTAAGCTACAGCCATTCTAATATGTTTCCTGTATATTGTAATGTGCACAGAGTACTCTGCTCTATTCATCACTTTGGAGAACCATTTGTCATCTGTTTCTCACACCATATGTATACTTTAGAAAGGTCCTGGGAAAACTTAAATGGGTCTTTTATATGGATACAAATTCACTCAAAACCTGTAAGGTTGCGGACTTGCAGTATTTATTTTCTCTTGAAATACCATGCTGCAGCACAATGTTGTTAAACATGAGATTCTACCTAGGATCTGGAGGGGGTGTTGAAAACTTGTAACTCAGGGGTCATAATTGGGATCCTATGTTCCTACCTCCAAAGAAAATAACCTCTAAATCACAACATTAAACAAACTTAAATTGATAAATTATAGCAAAGTTATAAGATCCAAATAGTCAAATGCTATACATAACAAAACACACAATTCATAACACAACAGCTGTGAGTGAACAATCTAACTCACAAGGGAACAATCCGTTGCACTGAAATCATAGAACAATCCAAATCAGAAATGAGAGAACAAATTAAATCCCAAAGACTGAGCATGAGACTGTGAGAAGCAGTAGACTAGAGAGTGAGAATGACCTTCAGTTTACATGTTGCTACATCCAAAGGGAGGCACAATCGATGGCACAAGTGGCAGCATGGAGTGGAGGTCTGGTGGTTGTGAACAAAGGAGAGGTCCGGCAGTGCAGGATGAAAAGATTTGCAAATGGGTAGGGAACAAAGAAAGTCACAAATGGGTAGGAAAGGGCTTCATGAATGAGAAGAAAGGGACTCTGGAACTGGGTCATACAGATCCAACCTGGTTTTTTCAGCTTGCTCTGCCTTGCCGAGGATCGACTATCTCACAATTGCACGTGGAAGATCTCAATCCCACTCTGATCCTACCCACCGGCGATCCAGGCACGATTCAGCTTGCCCGGGTGTATTCGACTCATAGGATGTACGATCCTATGAGGTAAATCACAATTGTAATGCTGCAGGGCATTAGTCAGTCACTATTCATATTCCTATTTTTCTCAAACCAAATAAGCCCTAATTATTTCTTGGATCTTTTTCTGCTTATATTTTATGCATGTTGTTTGCTAAAGGCTGAGTTATTGTCTTTAACACACCTTTTTTCTTGAGTATTGTCTTTAACACATCTCCAGTTATTTCAAGAGATTCATAACCATATATTCTGTTGTAGTTTTATCAGCTGTTGGTGGCATCAAGGTAAATCAGCCTCGGATGAGTAGTGGTATGTTCCTACACTTGTAATAAGACATTTTTCTTCAATTTCTTCTGCTATGTGTGGAAGTATTTACTGTTTTAATTAATTTTAGGTTCATAGGTCTTGAAAAAGCTTCTTTCTTTCTGGGATACAGGTGTAGTAGTGCTGGTTGCTGTGGTAATATTAGTTGGGTTCTTCAGCATGCAACATTATGGCACAGATAGAGTTAGTTGGCTCTTTGCTCCAATTGTCCTTCTTTGGTTTCTCCTAATTGGAGGTATAGGTATATTTAACATCTGGAAGTATGGAAGCGGTGTTCTAAAAGCTTTTTCTCCGGTGTATATATATCGCTATTTTAGAAGAGGAGGAAAGGAAGGATGGACTTCCCTTGGTGGGATCATGCTCAGCATAACTGGTAAAATTTCTTATTGCTGTTGATTTCCTTCTTGTATTTCATAATCATTTGCAAATGAAGTGAATAGTTATTATTATTTTGTACTTGACATGTCTTGTAATGATTTTTTTCAGGGACAGAAGCTCTTTTTGCTGACCTAGCCCATTTTCCAGTCTCAGCTGTACAGCTTGCATTTACTCTAGTTGTGTTTCCTTGCCTTCTTTTAGCCTATTCTGGTCAAGCTGCTTACCTTATGAATAACTTGACCCATTCACAAGATGCTTTTTATCGTTCAATTCCAGGTCATTCATATTTTTCACTCTCTATTGAAATTGATTATGAAATTGTGGTTATTATTTGTGCAGATATGTAATTATTAGGAGAATATTTGTATTTTAGATAGTGATCTGTTTATTGGCCAAAATTTAGGAGTTCATTCCTTTTTAGTTTCTATTTTCTAGATTGACAGCTAGCTCTTTTGTATGTATATATTTTGATTGTTGATGATGGAATGAGGGTGTGATAGAAAATTATCCCGGAAAACCTCCGTTTCAAGAATATATTCTGATAGTCAGCAAGTATATTGCCACATTAAGAATAGAAAACGTGATGAATGTTTCTCTCTGTTTGTTTTTATTGATGCAATGTTTCTCTCTGTTCTTTTTCCCCCTCCTATTGTCAAATTTATGTTAACTAATTTATTATAATTCTCTTTCTATTCTTTACAATGCAATCATCCTTGCATTTTGCTAGACTGCATAATATATTTATCACTCCTTACCAGCTCAAATGAATTGAAGCTGATAATTCACATCCCTAAATGATAAATTCAAGCCTTAGTTATTGTGTGTGTACTGTGTATGTGTGTCATAAATAATGTTTTGGGCCTTTTTGTTCAAGTTAAGCTTTGGGATATACAGCCTAGTTCTCTCTGTGTTCTATCTCAAAGTGCACCCTCATTTACATATTTGCCTGAACTTCCATGGTATCTGTTTCTCTATGTTAAAGCCTGCATCCAGTTTGTTTGAATACTATCATTTTGACTTGTTTGTCTTACTGGTTAATTTTACATTTTATCCTTGGAGATAAACCTATTACAAGAATTGTCTATTTTTTTTGTTTGAATGATGCTGATTTGTTTCTTCATGTATTAGTTTATCATTAGATATTGATTCTCTATGGTTCTGCAGATAGAATATATTGGCCAGTATTTATTGTTGCAACATTGGCAGCCGTAGTTGCAAGCCAGGCTACAATAACTGCAACTTTTTCAATTATTAAGCAAGCCCTTGCTCTTGGATCTTTCCCTAGAGTTAAAGTTGTGTATACATCAAAGAAATTTCTTGGCCAGATATATGTTCCAGATATTAATTGGATCCTTATGATTCTTTGCATTGCTGTTACGGCTGGGTTCGAAAATCAAAACCAGATTGGAAATGCATATGGTAGGTTTTTCCCTTGTTGAATGTTAAGATAAATATTTCTTGCTTTTAAATATGCACATGATGTCATTTTTATTTTTTTTTAATTTTAGGCTTGATAAGAAGACAACTGAGAAACAATGATCTTAATGCCAAAATATCATGTGCAGTGTAAAACATCCTGCCTTCATCTGCATCTTTGCACTTTTGTAATAATTATAATAAAAGATTAAAACAAAAGTATTTTGTGATGATCCACATCATGCCATGTCTGAGGAAAGCACTCGATAAGCCTAGCTAAGTAAATTAGTTCTCTTTTTATTTGGTGAAAGTATTAGAAAGCAATTTCCTTTAGTAGCTTGCATCAACTAATAAGCACTAAACCTTGACCCTAACATTATATCCTACAACATCTATGCAGCTGCACATCCCATTTAAACATCTTGATATTGTCCAGCTGCCATGTATGTTTATTCATACACAAATGTCTAGCATACTATTTATGCTATGTTGCATCCCATTTAAATATCTTGATGTTTTTTGGTCCTATATGCATCCAATTTAAATATGCAAGATGGATAATGAGGGTGAGCCTTGGAGCAACAGAAAGGTTGCTGCATTGTGACCTGGAGGTCACAGGTTTAAGTCCTGGAAACAATCCTTCTGCTTTGTGTGGGGGGTTAAGGCTGCGTACATTTGCCCTCTCATACTAGGTGAGAGCCTTGTGCACTGGACTGCCCTTTATGTCTATTTGTTTGAAAATGTTAAATGCACAACAAACAATATGTTAGAGAAACAATTGAAAGAGAGAGAACTGTAAAATAGCCTATACTAAGATAAGGTCAAAGACACTGGTTATCATATTCATAAATTCCCTTGCAGCAGGTTCTTTGTAGCTCCTTTCTTAAGATGATTTCCGCTTTCTAGGGTCAAAACAAGCACAGAAATAAGCTTGATGTGTGCTCCCTATGCATGCTACGAACCATGATATGTTACTCACTGGGTCATACAAATTACAAACAGCTATCAAGAAATAGAGAATTGATAAGGCCAAAGGGAATTGACCACACCCACACAGAAAGAGTTAATTCATTCAGTTTTTTAAATTTGTTTTGTGATAAAGGGAATTACCAAATTAGAAATCTAAGGGTTCCATGTGGTGCTAGATCAAGATCTCATACCATGTTGGAGGGTATCAGAAGAGAGGGAGAATTGTAAAATGGAATTCATTATCACATATTGTCTCTCCGTGTTTATATTATATATGCATGGATTAGGATACATATATACTTGTACTTGATCCACCCTGTATCAAGATAATCCCCCAGTCAGTTTATTTTTCGTTAAATAGTAAAGGAAAATCTATTAGACAGAAAGAAAGGGAGACCACATGTAAAAGGAGGATAAGAAGTCCTATAAAACTATGTATGTAAAATACAGCAGATAAAAATAACAAAAACATGTAGCAAAATTGCTCAATCTCCATGTCTTAACTCAACAAGTATACACACGCACACACATGTATATAGAGAAGGGGGGGGGGGGGGTATGTGAATATGGGGGCTAAATCTTAACCATTAGATCTATTTATCAGCATTTAAGATTAAAATAATCATGAACTTTTCTAAATGATCATGTGACTATTAAACAACTTTTAATCTTAACAATTCACATTGGGTTGTATGGTCAAGATTTACTCTTCTTATTTTCATATAAATAAACCTCTCACTAGATACATCATACATCCCTTGTATCTTTAGGGATTAGGTACCCACTTGGGTTTTAGAAGTATGTTAGCAAGTTATAACTTTGATTTTCTTAAAATACATCAAAGGTGTAATTTGCTAACATACTCCTAAAAAACAAGCAGTGTATGTTAGCACCCATGATTTCTAATATGCATCCACATGTTTTGTATATTAATTGGTTATAATTTTGATTTTCTTAAATACAGGTATAGCTTACTAACAAAAGTTGGATAGTAATCTTGAAACTTCTATAACAAAAGCTGAATAGTAATCTGGATGGTGGCAGCCTTATTTCAATGTTAAGAGAACATAAGCAACAAAATATTTTCCAATGAACAAATATGAGCTCTTAACAGATCGTTATGTTTGAGTAAATGCTTCAAAATAGCCCTATAACTATAATGTTCATTCCCCACCTTTTACATTTATATGTTTAAGCAGTACTACATTTGCATTTGTGTTTCAAAACAATACGTGGTTTAGGAAACTTTGTAATGCTCTTGGACATGTTTATTACTTCTGTTTTACAATGTCATCACAGCCTTTGTTTAAGCAGGTACTCAATTGTATGTTTATCGTTTTCATAACAGGTACTGCAGTTGTTATAGTCATGCTGGTTACAACGATCCTTATGATTTTAATCATGATACTAGTGTGGCGCTGCCATTGGATTCTCGTCCTCGTCTTCACTGGCTTATCATTGATTGTGGAATGCACATACTTCTCCTCAGTACTCTTCAAAGTTGATCAAGGTGGGTGGGTTCCACTTGCCATTGCTGGAGCATTTCTTATTATTATGTCTGTTTGGCATTACGGCACCGTGAAACGGTATGAGTTTGAAATGCATAGTAAGGTCTCAATGGCATGGATTCTTGGTCTTGGCCCAAGTTTAGGACTTGTTCGTGTCCCCGGAATTGGACTAGTCTACACAGAACTTGCAAGTGGAGTGCCCCACATTTTTTCTCATTTCATCACCAACCTACCAGCCATTCATTCCGTTGTTGTTTTTGTATGTGTGAAGTACCTTCCTGTCTACACAGTCCCAGAAGAAGAACGATTCCTTGTCAAGAGGATTGGACCTAAGAATTTCCACATCTTTCGATGTGTGGCACGGTATGGCTATAAAGATCTGCACAAGAAAGATGATGATTTTGAGAAAAAACTCTTTGAGAACCTTTTCACATTCGTTCGGCTTGAGTCTATGATGGAAGGATGTTCAGATTCAGATGAATACAGCTTATATGGACAGAAAATAGAGCATCCAAGAGATGGCCTTTTGCATAACAATGGAAGCACAGTTTCTTCCAATATGGATTTAACAATGTCCTCAGTAGATTCAATAGTACCAGTTAGATCACCGCATCACATGAATATTACTGTCAGGTCTTCTGGTCAAACAAGCAGCCAGACCGAAGTTGACGAATTTGAATTTTTGAATACCTGCAGGGATGCTGGGGTGGTTCACATACTAGGAAACACAGTTGTGAGGGCAAGGAGAGAATCAAGGTTCTACAAGAAAATAGCTGTTGATTATATTTATGCATTTCTTAGGAAGATATGCAGGGAAAATAGTGTAATCTTCAATGTCCCTCATGAGAGTCTCTTAAATGTTGGCCAGATTTTCTATGTATAGATAGCCCCATATCCTTGTGATTGCCATTTTTTGCAAAATGAGCTGAGTGTAGCACATGAACAACACTTAGCTTATGGTAATCAAGTGTTACAATTCGGAGATGTCTTAGAAGAATGGCTTTTTGGCAATTATCTCTTAAAAATTGAAAGTATTGCTCCCATATGGCTAAATAGATTTTCAACTCATCTTTATGTTATACTAAATCGTTTCACTCGTCTCCATTTTATGCTGCCTAGTTACTTAAGGTAAGGAACATGAATTTTTACGTAAACATTTAGCCCACCCATACAATTTTCGGGTTGTAGTGGTACCTCGTGGATTTAGTGAACACATCCCAAATTAGAGGTTAGGTAAGGTGAACAAACTCCAAACTATAGGAAAGTTTGGTATAAATTATAATAATTTTCCTAGTACAAACATGGGGTATAGTTTGTGGGGAATATAGGTATGCTTTTTGAAGTAGAGGGGGACAAGTTGAACAAACTCAAAACTATAGGTGAGTTAGGCACCAACCAACCTTTATTTTTTTTGTGTGGAATCTAAGTTGTTTCATGTGATGGGACAGTGGAGTGTATACTCTGATTTCTATTTTCTTTTTTCGTTTGAAATATTAAACCTATATTAGGGCACAGGGCATCACAAATGTTTGTGCATAACAAAATACCAAAGAGAAATTCAATTTTCAGTTTTCACTTTCAGTGGTTGTAATTGCACGCGTAAACATTTGCAAATTTCCGGTAATAAAATGTATAATAAAAGTGGGTCTGTTTGAGTTTTAAAAGGAATAATTAATTCAGGGGTAACACAACCAGTTTATTTATTTTTATCAGCCAAAACAATATATTAATCATAAAGGGTATAAGATGTTCCCAAAGTTTACAAACAACAGAACAAGAAAAAGAATGCGCCTATGCAGCAGTAGTGGTTAAGTATTTGATCAATACCCTATAACCACGAATTAAACACAACCCAAATCAGTGGGGGTGTTGCTAAGTACATCATGTAAATACAAATTGTTGTACACCCAGCATAACTTGCACAACTAGTGGGGCGGATTCAAAAGCCCAGTTCTTATTTTCTTCTCTTCTCTTTGACTTTTCAGAATAAAAGAGGATTCTATTGACCCAAACAAAAAGGGATTTTAGTCTTTTAGATCCCTCCCCACCCTACCAAAAAAAAAAAATAAACATGATGTGAACAAGTGAATGGAAGACTAAAGTTAAAGGGACAAATATATTAAATTCCCTTTTTTTGAGGTGTATGGTATGTTTGGGAGTAGAGTTTCAAAGGAAAAGGGTGGGCCGGGGTGGGTAAAATTTTCATTTTTAAATTATATAAGTTATATATATATATATAAACCAAATATTAAGATATTAAGTTATGTTAATCTATCCTTTTTTGTTGAAAAAATATTAAATTAGGGAATGCTTATTAAACATAAAAATGCTGTCCTTCTTTTTCTTTTAAAATCTAATTTCCAACACACCATAAAGCAACTCTGAACATGAGCTAAAGCTCGTGAACATTCTGGCCATTTTCATGAATAAGAAAAATATGTAATTTGAAGGGTTCTTTTTATTGATAAATATTAATCGATAGTTTATTAGTTTTTGTTAAGACATTATAAGTTTAAATATTAACTTATCACCAGCAATAATTGGGTTATAAATGTTTTAACAAATTTTGAAATTAATACTATCAAAATCTTAGCAGGAATTTTTTTTTTTTTATAGAGGAGGAGTTAGTCTCTGAGAAATATTAAATTATCTCACAGGCATAGTTTTTTAATTAATTTATTGGTGACTAAAATTTGACCTGAAAGACTTAATTTAAAAGAGTCCAATTTAAAGTGACTTAAAATTTTTGGAGGAATTCCACTATTTAGATTTTCATTAAAATCTTCTAATCAAGTATTATTCTAATAATTCGAATTTGGTGTCAAAATTGTTTGAACCATAATAAATCAATCCTCGTTAGTGCACGTCTGCACCGTGCATGTTTGGTTTAACGCAAAAGAAAAGGTGTAAATAGTTTTGCAAACGTCATTTTGTTACAAAAGTCCGCATGAAACCCATACACAAAGATGCTCTTCATGTCATCTATGCTATTCCTTCAACTTTTTTTTCTCTTTCAAGTGATGAGTGTAGTATCTGACCCAAGTACGTGGGCATTGACGTTGAGGAAATGGACAAGTAGTGCCCTGCCCAGTTCTCTTTGTACTATTTTTTTTTTATAACCGTTATAAAGAGGACCTCTAGTCCATTTCTCACAACAGTCAACTCAAGGATGATCTAGTTTGTGCATGAACTGCTAGGGATCAATTTAAAATAACATGAATCATATATATTCAATCTTAAATATCTTTTCACACAAAGAGTCTATCTTAATCGCTAAAGTATAGAGTCAAGCTTAAATACATATACATGGACCATAAAGATTTAAATTTAGTTATAAGGTTATTCTGTTACAAGTGCATCTTCTTACCTATCATGAACCATTAGGTTCATGCTTACATACCATGAATTATAAAGATTCAAGCTTAAATACCATGAATCACTAGAATTCAAACTTAAGTACCAAGCTTAGGTAATAGGTAGTTCTTAGAATAATTTTATATGCATGCATATTATAAATGCCCAAACATGTCATGAATCGTGACATTTTGTCATTTACATGTATATTTAATACTAGTCACACATTACATAACAGCTAGAGTCATTTACTCCATCTAAATTTTGTTGCAGACAATGTCTGATATGTATATGTACCGTACCATAGGCTGTGAAAGCCAAAAACTTCAAGGATGGCTATTATGTATGTACCGTACCATAGGCTATGAACTAAACAATGCAACCCTTTCAAACATGACTCAAAATTATGCACAGGATAAAAAAAAACTTCTTTACATAGCCACTAGACATGGAATTTAATTAGTAAAGTAAAAATGGGATTTTCTTTCTCAATTCAAACAAAACATCTTATAAGTACTCCCTCTATTCCTAATTATAAGATTCTTTCAATTAATTCACATCTTTTAAAAAAAGTAATTAATTTCATTAATCACATTAAATCTATCAATTATTTGTTTCTCATTAATATTTAGAAAGAGAATAATTAAATAATGATATGTAGGAAAAAAAATAACTAATGCATGCATCTAAAAATTAGAAAAAAAATCTTATAAAAAGAGATACAAATTTCTGAAAAGTGTCATATAATTAAGGAAGGAGGGAGTAGATGAAAGCAAGAAGAAGATGGTTTTTCTAACTATCACCTTAATCAAGTTAATGATCTTAATTATGTGAGCTTGGTAAGAAGAATGATGATGAGAAGAACCAAGTATTTGGAAGATTGAAAAGAAGAATTTTAGAAGCCTAGATAACACCAAGAATCCTAAGGATGACATTGTCAAATTCATAATTTATAGTATGAATTTTTGTATAGTTATTATAAAAATAATAAACTTTACATATTTACTGCTTACATTCCACCTAAGGATCCAATTCAGTTGATTGGTTGATTAGAATGTGAATTATTATAAATTTTTACTACTTATTTTTAATTCTTACGAATAAAAATAAACTATTATCGTTCTTATATATAGGATCTTTTTAAATAATTTACATTTTTTAAGAAAATTAGTTAATTTAATTTATTGATAACATTAAATTTATCAATAATTTATATTATTTTTAGAATTATTTTTCATTTTTCTTTCACTTAATTACTTTTCACCTAATTAATTAATACTTGGAAAGAAAATACTGTACATTCACTGTTCCTTTTTAATTGTGAAAATTTTGGAATATTTATATTTATATATGTCATTTTCAAATTTAAAATAACATTAAGTACTTTTTTATTAATTATGTCCTCAATTTCTATCTAATTAATTTACACTATCACATTTGTGAATAGAACTGGAAAAAAAAGTTTTTTAAAAAAAACTCCATAGTTATTTTATTAGAATAAAAGAATTTGTTGTATCTCTCGGTATTGAAACCTTAAAATACAAATACAAAGGGTCTTATAAAAAAAATCCAACAATAAAATAAAAAATATTTTATAAATAAAAAGAAAGGTAGTAATTGTTTATAATTAAATTATAGTGTAAAACATAATTATGCTATTATATTTATATATGTAATATTTATATGTATTTTTTTATCCTTATTATATGTAATTATTTATTCTTAATAATAGCGTTCAAATCTGCAATTTAATATGATCGTAGATATGGAGGGTTATTTAGCATTTTAAAAACCCATGCTCTAATCATTAACATCATTTAACTTTTTGGCTGCACATGCAATAATGATACACTGATCATAAAAGAGTAGAGTTGTCAAAGCTTGACCCTCCTATTAACAAAATAAATGTGCCCTGTAATGTAAATTAATGTTACCAAAACTGAATCTAAGACGCGAAAGGTCAAAAGAAAGATCTTCTATTATTTTAATACTCCGGTTTATTAAAAAATATTAATCCAAAACTTGGCAAAAAATAACTAAAACCTGGAAAAAAAATTGATTTCGCCAAAGAAACTCAGCAAAAGAAAAGTTAAGGCGAAGAGTGGGACCCACTTCTATAGTTTTGCCTTCACGAGGCACTGTACTGACTGCAGTCAAATTGTCTCTGTACATTAACTAATAACCAAACTCACTGACTCGTATTAGGTTGATTGGAGTGTAACTGAGTTCATATATCCTAAATAAATTATCGAGTTTAAGTTTTCCAAATAAAAATACATAATTTAAAAAAATCACTAAATATAGTTAATAATGCTTGATACTTATAACTAGATTTGAAAGAGAAAAAAAACTACGTAGTACGAGGCTTTGGACCTGAAGGTGAACAAATAGCAAGGCTTAGAGTCTAGAGGAAAAATTGTTAAACATGCCAACTTAGTGCATGTTTGTTTTTTAGTTTAGAGGTCTAAAAGTAAAATTGAAAAATATCTTGCTTAATTTTCAGTTGAACCTGATTTAAAACTGAGTTTTATTGTAATTATATTTTGAAACTTAGTTTGAAATTAATAGAAGTAAGAGGAGAGTTTTTATCCAAACGTTAGTTCCTAAACTGTAGTCCAAACATAGCCTTACCAAGGGAGTGGCCATGCTTCTCAGTTCTCACAACAAGGACTGCAAATTGCAATGCAATCACCACAACCAGGTTGTATAGCAAAGCACGTTTGGAGTTCGTTTCTAGGAACTGAATATCACGCCAGACATAGGACACACAAATCACATCAAATGTCAACATGTCAGTGTGTATATATATATATATATATATATATATATATATATATATATATATATATATATATATATATAAAGTCAGACTAGAGAAGGAATTTTTCTAATTTATGTAAGAAATAACTATAATTAGGTTGTCCGGTTTGATATGATTTTTCTCTTCATCAACTTGTTAGTATTTTGTTAATGAAAAAAAAAAAATTCATCCACAAATCAATCTTATATTTCTAATATATTTACTAGTATCGCATTCATTTTTATAAAAAATAAGTACAATCATTAATATGTCTTACAAGTAATTAAAAATAGAAAATTTTAATAAGAAAATAATAATTCTATATTTTTTATAATTAACAAAAAAGATATATTTTTTTACTTTTTTATAGACCGGGGTAATATGATTTTTTTTATAACAAAATCATCAAACGCTACAATTTTTGTATAGTAAATCTATCCTAATTATAGTGATCACATGGTTGATGCAGACTGCAGTCAAGCAGTCGAGCCAACTTGTATATATAGTGATATTATTATTGTTGCTGCTATTACTTTTTATATTTTAGTTCACATCTATTAAAAGATTTCCACCAACATTATATATACATAAAATATTTTATGTAATCTTATTTTTTAATTTTTTTTCTATATATATATGTAGGGTGAATATTTGTTAAGGTATATATATAAAGAATATTTTAAAATATAATATAATCATAAAAAAAGCGAATATCTAAGTTAATAAATTATATATATATATATATATATATATATATATATATATATATATATATATATATATATATATATATATATATATATATATATATTCCTTTGCCATAAGTTACAAATGTGGCCATGACAAAAATGTGGCCTCTAAGGTCTCAAAAGAACAGCACCACCACAGTGAAGATGCAACATGAATCTGCCACCACCAATACCGTGGCAACAAAATCTCTGATCTCAACATGCCACTGTTGTTGTTTGGTGACAAAACTGATGACAAAGCTCAAGAGACGTGGCCGAACACTGCGACCAAAAAGTGCAAGTCGACAGGGTTCATTCCAATGCCGCTATGATCCATTGAGCTATTCCTTGAACTTTGACACCACTGGATGTGGCAGCTTAATGGATGAAGATTACTATAAGTTCTATGCTTTTTCTTCGAGGTTTCTGGCAAATCCAAGAACTCCATGCCCCATTGTTCAAGTACAAGGAACTCCCATTAACCAATAGCTAGCTAGAATCTCTTGTTTTTCTTTATTAAACAGTACTAGTTTCTTTTTTCTCGTTTTTTCCACAAAAATATTTGTGGGTTTCCCCTTCTACAAAGATGGGTATGAGGGAATCATCGATCTGCAAATTTTCATAGTGGAGGAATCTAATGTTTAAGAGCTTGTTGTACTGTATAACATATATGATGAATGATCCATTGTTAATTTTGTTTAGTTCTATATATACGAAGCAGCTTAGGTTTTGTAACTTTAAATATATTCACCAATTAATGATCAACAAGTTGTTAGTAATAATGTGTAAATCTGAATTTGGCCTGTTTCGTTAAGCAAGGACTTTAGATCAAGTCTTATAATAAAAAAAAAGTGATTACAAAAAAAATCTAATAAAAGTAATTAGTTAATATTTTTTAATAAAAATAATTATCAGTCAAATTAATGAATACTTTACATCAATATTTTAAGTATCCAAAAAAAATATTCACATGTAGTGTAGTCTTTTGACAAGCCTCATTTCAAGTGTTAATTTTCAAATTCGCAGTGTCGTCAAGATGGGCATGTTACTTATTCTCGTAAATCAATTAAAATGCACACAAATAAGTTAATGAATCTTTCTTTTTTAACAATGTTTAAAGGAGAAAAATTAAAAAAAAACTAGTCAAAGAACAAGGCCTAGGACCTTGCGCCAAAAGATTATTTTAAATAGGATAAAAATATTAATAATATATTATGGATTTATTCGATTTGTAAGTTTGGAATAAAGTCAAACGATGTTAACGATTTTTGTCGTCAGTCAATATCTCAGAAAGCTTTTAATTTGCATAGAGCTCGTAATTAATTGATATAATTTTCTTATCAGCAAATTAATTTATATAATGTTGGCTAGCTCGGAGGATGATTTTTTCATATATAGTTACAATGTACCATTCTATATATTTAAAATGATACCATTCTATATATTGAGATGTTATACATAATATTATGTAACAAAAAATCGTGTTTTAATCATTGATTTACTCCTCTCGTGTATGTAAATATCTCATTTAAATTCTTCCACGGTTAACCAAATATTGGAATTCGTATCATTGGCTTGAAATGAAATACAAATAGCACTACTACTAGTCTACTACTATGCACAAGGTAAAATGGAAATGAGTCAAAAAGAAAGTCGCCAACGTCCAGTATAGGGATGTTCTACTAGGTTGAATGTGTGCACGGTAATGAATGTTATGTTACTACAGAAAGTAATATATTTGTCTACGTTAATATAAGATGTTTTAGAAAAAAAAATATTTATTTTAAAATATATGATTTTATAAAATTAATGTTGCATTAAATTTTTTTTTCTAAGGTTAGTACATAAAAAGGATAAACTAATAAGAAAGATAAAAGATATATTTGAAAATTATCTAATTTTTCTTTAAAATTCAAATAAATTAATTATATTTTTTTGTGTAAAAATCTATAACATTATATATTTTGGAACGGAACGAGTGTTAAGTATTAGTAATTATTTTAAAACGAAAGTGTGAGAAAGTGCGATGAAGAGATGCTGTTTCTTGAAATGTAAGCAGCCATGTGCAGGTCAGCTACTTTCTCCGAGCATGCATAGGTTATTAGGGAAGTTATCAAACAAAATTCCGAAAATAATGGTCAACAAAATTAGCACCAGCAGACAAAGTCTGGGTTTAGCTAGCTATAAGACAGTTGTTAACTTCAATTGTTTTTTTTTTCTTCTTCTATATATATAATAGTACTACTACTCTAAAATTGATACAAATACAATAAAAAAAAATTTATACTAGTAACATAGTATTTTAGAGCAAAAGAAAAAGATAGGTAAAGAAGAGAAAAAATAAATCATAAATGATATAGTAGAAAGAGATTTATAAAAATGAAAAAATAAATTGCAAATATAACATTATTCTTTTTTTATATATCATGCATATTTTACGTAAGATTAATTGTAAGTCAAGGTCAACAAGATGAACATTAACACCTATGGTTTAAGAGATACTCATTAATTATATAATTTGTATGTCTATTTAGTTTTCTAATCTTAATGATTCCATGCACAAAGATATAGGTGTGACAGCAAAATCCATAAGCTTCCAAACAATTACTTTAAAACTATTTTGAAGTTACGTATTGATCGTCGATCTGTTAATAAGTCCGTTCCTTAGATTTTAGAGCCGAGTTGGGGTGTATTTGATAAGTGTGCCTAATCCCATCACTGATATTTTTATACATGATTCACAGAAACTGGTAATTAGATTATTAGAAGTAGCACTTGACCACTTGCTTGTGCACTCCTTTAATTTCACTCTTCTGTGGCACTCAAAAAGATGGTTTTGCACAATGTGTTTGCTAGCTAATGGTGTCTGAAACGACAATAATAAATTGTCTGACAATTAGCTCTTCTCCACATTATCTCTTCTCAAGTGCTCAAAGTTCAAATCATATTCACATGCTATATGGCTAGCTTTTACATTGAGTTTGTATAGTAAATTGTCTTTCTTTATAAAAGTTAAAAATCTTTTTTTTTTCTAGCAATTAGCTAGGGAGATCGTTAGTGGATGACGATATAAAATACAATTAATATGATTCTATTAGTTTCTATTTTTTATATCACTTCTGTGGCAAGTTGGAATTGGAAGAAAAGTTCATATCAATATATTCAATCAGTACAATGCATGGGTACGTAAAATTAGACGCCGATAGTTAATCACACTCAACTCGGAGGGAAAAGTGTACCCAATTGCTTTACATTTGTAAATTTGAACCAAAATTCTCCACATATTGGTAAACCATCACAATTTATATTTTATACCTGAATATGAAAGGAAGTCTAAACTAATGGTAAATCTTTCTAAGGATTTCATCAATCCATCTGAAAGCTCCTTCAGTGAGAATCCAACGACAACCCACCATCTCCAATGGTAGATTTTTTTTCGTGGGAACAATTTTTATCTGAAAATCTTTTAGCAAATAACATAAAAAATCTAATTAGAGATTCATATGTGAGGTCACAAATATCTCAGTATACCTCCCTATAGGTCACAAATTTACACCCTAATTGATGAAAATACAGATATATCCAATGATTCACAATTAATTTACTTGTGTTTGGTATTAAATTATCTACATTCTTGTGAACCCTTTTATGTAATTATTTTAACGCTAAAAAATAACGCAATAAACAAACATGTAATGTATGAATAGGGCGTATATAATTTATCACATGTTTAAAACCTGTAAGGATTAAAATAAAAGACAACAGAATTTATAAATATGAAAAAATACTACATAGGCATTGTATTATTTTTTATGTATGATCTATATATAATAATAATTAAGGTTTTAATCAATTAAAAATAATGTAATTTTTTTATTTATTTGAAAGAAATGAAAATATAATCATAAAATTATAAAAATTAACATATAAAACCCCAAAAATCATATTAATGAAATAAATTAATTAATTATAAAAATAAATAAATAGTTAAATATATATTTATAAAACTATATGAGATTTTAAAAGATTATTTATTATTACGGATCAAAATGTTATTATGAGAATAAAATAGTAAGTGCGCGTTTGGTTCACGTTAGAAATTAATTCTGAATGTTTAGTTTTTCTTTATTGAAGAATTCATAATTAATTTTGAGATCCAAATTTAGTAAATTTTTTGTTCATTCTTCTTAATTGTTCTCTCTGAGACTTTGCTTATTTTAGAAAACTTTTGAATATAAGTCTCGTTTGTGCTCGAGTTAGAAAGAAAAGCAGACCATGAATAATAGGAGTCACCAAATGACCAAGCACCAAAACGCGTATGATTCTTGGTCAGAGCTTCATACACAATTCCCATTAAAGTCTCACTTTAAGACAGAGTTGCCACTACATACCCATTGGAAAAGGCATGAATGACTCTTACACTTTTTTAATTGGGAGTCAGAAGAGAGAGATATCAATTTTGATCCCTCATCATCACTAATCTTCTATCTAATGCATTATTTCTTCATTCTGCTAAATGATGTTCAAATAACAAAGTCAAGCCAAGAAAATAGAAGTATGTACATGGATGCTGGAGTGGAGGATCCTTACTCCTTATCCAGTTATCCTCATATAAATCGTCTTACACAATTAAATGAAATTAAAACTAAATATAAAATTATTATCTTAAAATATAAAAATATCTATTCTTTTTACTAATAATTAGGAAAATTTATAGGAAAAAAAAGTGAGAATATAAACTAGAAGGGTACTAAGAATATAGTCTTTGATATATTTCTTTTAACATATTTTATATTATTGATTAAAATTCATTAAAAATTATAAAATTTTCAATAAACATTAAATACAAAGTGAATTAGTGAAACCTATAATATTTCTATAGAATTTCAAACTCTTTTCTATTGGTCAACTCAACCCAACTAATTTTTTTTCACATATTTTGCAGAAAACTCTCATAATTAGCTGAGTTTAAAACACATCCTTGAAGTATAAGTCATCTCATTGCAATCTTAGTTAAGTGTGTAATAATTAATTCTTCATAATCACAATCATATAGAAGAACTCAATTAATAGACAAATATAAGTTTAAGGATCTAATTGAAAAAAAGACTAAATTGTAATTGATCTCCTTTAACTTTTTATCTACAATTTTGATAATCTTTTTTTAGATTCAAGTCCATCTATTTTAAAAATTTATAATTTTGATCAAATTTTTAATTTTACATATGTTTTATCCCTGACCGGTGCATATGAAAAAATATTTATTTAAATATATCAACTTCTTAAATAAATTTTAATAACTCAAGAGATTAGTATTTGACACTCAACCAAGAGATACTCCTATTTGGTTGTAAATGATATATGTGATAATAATATAAATTGTATTGATCTACCTTAAAAAATATTGATTTATAATATATATACTTAAAAGATACATAAAAAAGTGAATAGTTTATTATTGTTAAACAATAATGTATAATAATTATTATATTTTTTTTGTTAAATTTATAATAAAATACTTTTATATACAGAAGTATAGTATTAATTTTTACACAAAAAAATAGTAACAATAATTTATCTATCAAACATGTATATTTCACATAATAATAATAATAATTGTTGTTGTATATTATATATCTTCTATTATAATAATTAGTTGTTGAAAACAGCCATTTATGTATCATGCTCATTTAATTTATTGGCAATTATTTTTTTACGGTATAAGTATAAATATTTATTATTATGGAAATTGCATAAAATTATTATATATTTCCTTTTTGTTCTATTTATAAGATATTTTTTTAAAAATGTCTCTTTTTATAAGACTTCATTTTAATTGCCTTGTACATTAATTAATTTTTTACTAAAATAATGAATTGTCTCTTTCGATCTCCTGTGGAGATTAGAGAATATAAATATGTTCCTAATAAATTTAAGGATAAAATTGAAAAAATATTATAATTATAGATAAATTTAATGTTAATAACTAATTTTCTTAATAAATATAGATGAGTCAAACTGACTTATAATTAGTGAAGAAAAAAAAAATATTAGTGATATTTATATATTAATAGGTGGACCAAGTAATAAATGTCTGAATTCAAATATTCATTAATGACATGATTAAAATTCATTGTCATTTCTCCAATATCTCTAAATGAATGTGCATTTAAAATCTATTTTCTATTAAATGTATCATTCATTGATATAAAAAATGCATAAGTAAATCTATTATTTAAAAATTAAAGGCAAATGCTAACCAAAACCATGAGAGTATTGGTTGAGGAACTTAAAGTTGAAATACTTTTATTGGAAGGCAAAAAATTACGTTATTCATTCTTTATTTTTTTACGTTCTCTTATAATTTATATAATAAATATTTTTTATTTTAGTTCTTTAACCAAATGTTCTAAGGACACAAGTTAGTGAAACCCAAAATTAAACTACATAATTATACTTAGGTATATTCCATAAAAAAATATACATACACACAATAACAAATTAATAAATACATGAATTCACATTCATTTATTATATCATTAGAATTCATTATCGTTTCCCTAATATCTTTTAATCAATGTGTATTCAAAACTCATTTTCTATTAAATATACCATTCATTAATATAAAAAAATGTATAAATAAATACATTATTTAGAATTAAAATTCATAAATATACATAAATATAATAAATAAATGCATACTCATTTTGTCTCATAATAATCATCTTATAAGAAAAAAAAGTTCATCCCAAAATAATTATCATTGAAAATGAATTAATGATGATAAAGTTAATTTTCTAAAATTATTATTCTCTTTCATTCATTTAATAGTTTTTCTTAATTTATGTATTCAAATATTTTGCAATTTTATCTAGGAGATAAAAATTCAGAAAGCTTGTTAGTGACCCATTCATTCTATTAGAAAAGTCACAAATAACAAATTATCAATTTATCTACATCATCAGTCTTAAAGAAAATAATCTATATCATTAAATACAAAGTACAGTATATAATAAATTCACACGAACACTAATGGAACTGAATTCTTGGTAATCTGAAGATGGCTTGACGCCTTGATCTTCTAATTCCTGTTGTTGAATACAAGAACATTTACTATATATATCACTGCAGTACTATACTAACTAATGTTGCTTCCACCATGCTTTACAGTCCATACTAATACAAGTGCCATGCATATAATAACGAATTATTATATCTGATTCCAATTTGAAAAAATGCCATGCTAGACAAAGAGGACAACAAAAAATATCCAGCAAGCATATATTTCATTTCACTTGGAGAAAAAAACTTTACATGTTCTCAACAATCCTATATTTTTGCTAGTTCACTCACTGTCATACCTACAAAAATTCTAGCGCATTGATGAAAAGGCTTCAGCATCAAGAAAGAATATGGTTTCAATTTTTTTATCCAAAACACTACAGTTATGTTTCCTGATCTCTCACAGCATGGTCTGAGACAGTTCCTTCAGATGACACCTCCACTTCATCGGGCCGTTCAACCCGAGAGGGATCTGATTGAGTCTTGCTGGAATCTCCACTATCAAGGTCATGTACTTCTTGTTCTTGAGGTGGACACCAAATTTTTGGTGAGACCTGCCTAGGATTCTTATTTCTGAAGGCACCTTCGGAGTCTTTGAATTTGGCTCTGCCAACAGGCCTTGGCAATGGAAGCTTGCTGTCAAGAAAGTTTGAAGCACCAGTGATCGATGGAAGATGGGGGCCAGGAGCAACACATGATGCAACCAACTGGAGCACTTCAGGAGATGGAGACAGTCCTGAACTTGCTTTTTTTGAAGAGTGTGACGAGCTTGCCACTTTCAAATTTAGAGGAGGCAAGTTAAGGTCAGATTCAATCTGCTGAGTTCCTAGAGCTCCTGTATGAGAAAGTAGAGGCAATGATGGGCCCAATGGGAGTGAGCTTGAAGCACCGTTATCAACATGGTGGCTTCTGTGCAAATCCCTGCTGTTTCCAGCAAAATCTGGAAGACCCCGACTGAACTTGTGTGATCTTCTCTTCTTTTTCTTTTTGACACTACACCTCGGGTCCTTTGGTAGGGAGGGAGGTGGTCCAGGAATCACAAACGGGGGAATTGTAGGCTTATCTTCCCCGTATAACAGGCGAACTGATTGAGCAATGGCTGATACTGTGGGTGGCAGTTCAGGATCAGGAAGTTTGGCTGGGGAGCTCACAGCTTCTCGTAACCAATGGGGAAGCTTGTCTTTTGAAGTACTGCTTCCACCCACTTCCTCTCCTTTTGAGTGCAAAAGATCAGGTCTACTGGGGTTAGACAACAATCCAGAGCTAGTAGACTCACCATTTCCTACATTAACGCAATTATCACGCACATCATTGGATGATCCATCAAAAAGTACAGGCAACTTTCCACGCTTGGAATTTCCTTGGCCATCCTCCTTTTGATGTGCATCAATGCTGCCTGAGCAATTCAAGCCTAAAGAACCCAAAGTACTGGTTCCAAAAGAATTAAGCAGAAATGGTCTTTCAGTCAGTACACTGGAAGAAGTTCCTGGTCTATCAGTTGTTTCAGCAGGAGCACCTTCAGGAAATTTTGATCTGTTTTTATCATAACTCCAAGATGGAAGAGGTATAAAGTGATCATTTTGCAAACTAGGTCGGTCCAATGTACTAAAATGTGACAGACTAGATGCAGAATCACCTATCCCTAATTTCATGTCAGTCAGATGGTTTTGAAATTTTGGTGGCAAAAGAAATTTGCTCCCATGCAAGGCCCTTTCCATCATTCCATCAGAGATTGGAAAATGTGCCGATTTGGTAGATTTTGTTGTCTTGAATGATCTTTGTGCAGGAAAAGGTGGCCCCTGAAAGACCTTTACCTGCTCCTCTTCCCACCTCACTGATAAATCCTCAGATGTTTTGTACTTTGAAAACTTTAACTTGGGATCTCTGAGCATAGCATCCCAATTACCCCTTCCATGCCTACGAACACCAATCCAGAGGGAATCAAGTTCATCTTCAGACCACCCATCTGATCTTGACTTCTTTTTCAATAAATTACTTGATCCAGATCCAGATCCAGTTCTCATCATTATGTTTTCAAGCACCTTCCTATGGTTTTCTGGGAAAGATGAGAATGTGGTTGGCCTTTGTCCTAAACCCAAAGTAGGGGGAACATCCCTGTCTTGCTGATTATATCTGAACAAATCTTCAGGGGGTATTTTGAAATTTGGCAACACTGGCATTGTTGGAAGGTCTTGCATAGATCCATTCAAAGATTCAAGTCTTCCTCCTATAGACAAACTGGGCAAGAGGTCCAGATGTGAATTTGGCATGCTCTTAGTTGTAAGAGGAAATCTGGCCAACAACCTTTCATCAAATGGCAGATTTGGCAAGGCCATCTTCTCCTGAAAATGAGAGAATCTAGCACCTGAATTTTCAAATGCATCAGATTCCTTTCCTTGCACAGACGGTGGAAACTGCAAAATAAATAAAGGAAAGGATACAAATCATAAGAACACATGTGTAAAGCCAACTACAATCGAAAATGAAATCCACAAATGTATTAAGAGAGCATACTGGAACAAATGGGAGACTGTTATCAGGGATGCTATTTTTGAAACTTGGTTGTAAATTTTCTGTTGATGCATCTGCCAGCTTGGTATTTGCTGCCACTTCCTTACTTCTGACCTCAGCATCCACGGAAGTCCCAGAACAAGGGGCAAGACTGAATGGAAACTCTTGTCTGGATCCATGTCTATGTCTCCAATTAAACTTCGAAATATTACTTTCCGATGAGTCTATTCGGTTAGCATTAGGAGCACAAAGTCCCAGTACAGGCAACAAATTGTTGGTGGGCATAGAGCTTGTCATGCTCAGACCCCCTTTAGGGTGACTTGGCAGAAAAATGTCAGGGAGAGAACGACCTAGATTACTGACAGAAGCATCAAAATGACTGTTCATTTTATGTTTTGAAAGCTTATCGATCCTTGATAAGGAGTCAGTGTTGCTATTCTTAGCTTCTGAAAGTTGTCTGTCCTGTAGGTTGATAGAAGGCCCCTCCTGAACTGAATGCATCGGTCCAGCCCCTAGATCCCCACCCATGGTAATGGCTGGAGAATGTGAAAGTAACTCATTACCTGGAAGTCCTTCAACAGGATTTGATTCTTTAATCGCTTTTATCCGGGCAAGTCGTTCCTTTTGCCGAGCACGGAGTTTACCACTGTTAAGCAATAGCAAGTGTAAATATTCAGCATTGAGGGCCCATTTAATTGTCAAGGCATACTAAATATACAGAATCTACCACTGCCAGAGACACAATATCTTGGTACATGAGTTCGAAAATTGCCAATTAAAATTTGAACCACAATTGAATAATCTCATCAGTACAGATAGAACTGAAGAGGGAATACCAATATAATATGTATAACTTAATTTGTTTAAAGGAAATTAATGCATGGATGTCCAAACTACCTTAAACAATTGATCAACAGCATGTAGGAATTGCTAAGAGATCTAGGTAAGTCATTTCAATAAGTTAAAATTAAAGTATCACAGGTTTATTTACATACATAACTACTTTACAGAAAAAAGAAGGAAAACAAACGAGGAGGAACTCCTTGACAATTTACCAGTGAAAGAAGCCAAGTATAACACCAAAAAGAAGTCATCATGACAAACCAACAGCACTGATGACAGATAGGCTCATTTCAAATATGTATTAAAAGGAGGGGAAAGAGGAATGATGAGAAGAGATTGGAAGATGAACATGTATACATCTCCCTTAACCGTATTTAAAAAACATGAAGTAATTCAGGAAGTTCGAAAAATAAATCATACTATTTTGCCTTGAAGGCCCGTCCTGCTGGTGTATATTCACGCTCAGGCTCTGGTTCTGGCTCTTTTTCCTCTTCACCACCACTCTGGTTGAACAAGCGCACCAATAGAAAACATTAACAAATAGACCAATAGAATTTCTAGAATTAAAATGAAGTTAAGCTTAAATACTGAAGCTAAAGTGGTAAAACAGCTGAACAAATATGAAAACTTTAATAATAAGCAAGTGACCCTAAATTGTGAACAGGAGCCTATTTACAGCCCTCCACACAAAAACCAACAACTAAACTAATACTGAGCTGAAAATAAACTGGGACAGGAATAGCCCTACACAAATAAAGAAAGAAAGTCCCAATTTACAAGAATAAAATCTCCATGTTAAATGCAGCACAACCATTCAACAATAATGCATGTTATTGTATGGGGTCACACGATTACACTGAAGAAATCAACAAACCAATTCCACCTTACCCTAGCTAAACACTCGAAGGGGCCAGAAATGCTTGAGAAAGTTGTGTGACATAGGTAGAGCTTTTTAACTTGGAAGGCATATATATAGAAAAATGTTATAGGTCCATGACTAATATCTTAAAAAAAATGATTTTACAAAGCCCAAAATAGTTTTTCCAAAGGCATTTGGTAGATCTATCCCAACCAGGATCACAGCGGGACAACGAAAAGAATATGAAAAACAGAGTCACCGCCATAGTTTATTAAGGGAAAACATACAGAAAAACTCTAAAAGAAGTCTTGAACCTAAATATGGATTTGGGAATTAGTTACGCGCAAGGAAAGAGCCACCCTATGACATCCATCATAAAGACGGTTACTGTTTAATCTAGCAGTTAAAACAAAATTTGTCTTTCCCTCTTGCTCATTAAGTTACTTACCAAACAATTTTTTTATTTGCATTTTATTTTTTAAAAAGAAACTATTTTTTATCTTATTTTAATCCTTTATTAATGAATTTCGGGGGACAGAGTTTAAAGTCTAAAACCCAACTTAACCAGTCTTTAAATTTGATTAGCTTATATATCTGATAAAAACACATGAGAGGATATTTTAAGATAGTATGAGAAACAAAACTTGGTCATCATCTTCTGCCAGTGATATTCAGAACCAAATACATAATACATAATTAAAAAATGTTGAGCATATTAACTAATAGGTTTTACTTGCGAACAGAAAGGAAGCAAACTACCTCATTCATTGTTTCACTTGGATGTGGAGCATATACTTCCCTATAAGAAACAGCTTTTCTCTGCCGCTTCCCTCGACCAAGAGCTGCTTCCTCCTCACTTTGATATTTCTCCCACCTACAAACCAAGGTATGACAAGAAAATTCAATCATATTAGTCATGCCACTTGATAGCTAACTATGCTGTCAAATGTATGGAAATATGAATTAAAAAAAATTGCTTTCATCACTTGTAAAGATAAGAATTATTCCCCAGGTTTTACTTAAAATATTCGAATTTTTAGAAAAGTGGTTTCTATTACTCATGCTCCTTTACCATCATATGCTCAAAAGAGTTCACTGATTGCTGCTTCAGTTCTTATAAATAAGTGTTAGTATGTTAGGATCGTAGCTAGGATTTGCATGGGTGTCTAAATCTTGTAGTTAGAATCTACACTGTCTGAAATTTTTGTATGCAAGAGTGACGTGCCCCTTCACATAATTAAGACCTAAGTGCAACTACTTCATGAGACTAAGGACCTGTTTGTTTAAGCTTTAAAAAAAAATTAAGCTATTTTTTTTTGGTTTTGTTACAATTATAAAAAAAATACTTGTGATTTTTAAAAGTAGCCATAATTATAGCAAGAAGCTACTCAAAACAGTCTTCAAAAATATCAGAAATCTGACCTTTTCAAGATTTTTTTTTTTTCAAAAGCCTTATCCCAGTAAGTGAGATCAGCTACATCACAGCGCCATTTGGCTCGATTATAAACCAAATCTTTAGAGATATTATTTACCACGAGACCTCTCTTCACAAATTCCTCCAATGTCTTTCTTAGTCTCCCCCTCCCCCTTTTCATAGGACTAAAAACCAAGCAATCTACTCTCCTCACATGGGCGTCTAGTGGTCTTCTTAGTAGATGTCTAAACCATCTTAACTGATTTTCTATTATCTTTTCTTCAATCAATGTCAAATCAATATCTCCAAGTATACAATCATTTCATATACATCCATCTTAACATTTTCATTTTTGTTATTCCCACCTTTTTCTCTTTTTTTTTTTTTGCACAGCAAAAATCTGATATTATTAATAGATGATCAGCACTAGGTGTACTGAAATATATCAAAATATACAAGGCAGAAATCTGCCAGCCCCAATTACATGAGATTTAACCACAATAGGTGGATACCCATACAACAAAAAATTCCCACCTTTTTCTCTTGTTATCCCTTTAAAGCCCAACAGCCAGAGTATAGTCATGCGTATATCAATACAATAGAACTTCCCTTAAATAAACACAGTAAAAAAAATTAGAAGTGATTTTATAAAAAAAATAGTAATTTTTTCATGAAGATAGCTAAAACAAATGGGCTATAAGTGAGTCTCCTCCAGCTGTCAGTTAGTCATGACTGCTAAGTTTGTGGATAGTTAGTCAGAAAGTTGGTTAGTGTGCCAACAATAACTCCGCTGTCAGACTGTGTAAGAGAGCTAGTAAACCTCAGATGTATAAATACCTACATTTGTACTGAAACTATTCAGATATAATATCAAAAACACTTTACATCCTCAAATTCTCTCTAATATTTTCCATTTACTTTCTTGCATTTTGTGTTTCTATCTGGTTTAATTTGCTGCCTTTCACTCTTATATGGCATTAGATTGTTTTCTGGGCATGATGTTGCTGCTCAATCCATTCCATTCCACTTTTGATCCACCACCACCAGGGAAATCTTCTTCCTCTCCAATAATGTTCCCAAACACAACCTTTGTTTGACTAGACAATCACCATTTCTTGCTGCGAAAACAGCAAGTAGAAGCAGTGATTAAAGCTCACCGTCTTATTAGATTAATTGTATATCTGGAAATTCCACTGAAATTTGATGAGAATTGAGAATTAGGATGAGTCAGCAAAGCATGCATGCATGACCAAATGCTGTTCTCATAGTTGACATCCTCTCTTTCCAAATCAATGCTTACCTGAGTGGTTCACTGAGTTCATTCTTGGCAGGTATGGAAAGAAATCCATACCTATATTTAGTGCGTCAACAAGAAGTCCACAACACAGAAAGGCATGCATCCTATATAGAGTATCTCCTTTGAATCAAAGCCCTTGTTGATTCAATAATCTCAATCAGTGGTCTGGTGACACTCCATGATCACACTGATATATCCTTGAGGTATTACCTGAGGATATGAAGCTTTTGTCACCTCAGTCATCCATTTGGAATCTCACAATGTTCATGACATGGAACATTTGCTTCTTGACCATGAAGCAAAATTTCAAAAGCACAGGCAAAATACATTATCAATGTCCTCTCCCTCTGAATCTAGATCAAGGCAATCCTAAGGAATCTGTTTCAAATCAACATAACCAACACTCTGTGCACAGGACTAAGTACTAGTCAGCTTGCATTTTGACATTTGACTTTAGACAAAAATCACAAAAGGGATTTCATGTGAAGGACATGTTAAAATATATCCAATTCCTAGGTCTTCTTCCTTCCTTTAAGCAGTTACTAGACTCAGCAGTAGTAGCTAACTGACTCTTACAGATTCTGTTAAAGTCATAACAGACTAGAGCAGTTACAACAGTGAAAAACAGAATCTAATCAAACAGTAACTATTAGTTCTGCAACTACATGAGCATATCACAAACACCTAAAAATGTACCCATGTCTGATATATAAACTTCCTTAAAAAAAGCATGAACACATACATCCACAAAAAATATCTAAGCCTTATCCCATTATGCACGGTTGGCTAGATTAACAGAAACCTACACAAACAAGTAAAACAGTTCTATCAAAAAATTTGTTTATATTTCAGGTCATTTCAGACAAGGAGGGAGTGATCTACAGCAACATTGTCTGTGTGTAGGGTGCCCCCCACTTCCATCCTGGGGTGCTAATGGGCTTTTGTTTTTGGACAGAAGGCAGCTATCACCACTATGTTTCAAATTCTTAATGTCTCTTGAAATGATATTTTTATTCTTATTGAATAAGTACTTTATGCAGACAATAATCAGTAATTTCACAGAACTTGCATGTTAAAGTAATATATGACAAAAACAGAGGAGAAAACAAATAGAATCTACTTACCTCGCACGCAGTAGTTTGTCCCATTCATTTTCTTCATTGCCATTCACTGCATTATCCTCTTTCTTCTCAGAATTTTGTGTACACACATCATCAGTCCCATGAGGAGGAGATTCACCCACTACATGTTCTTCAGTTGGTTCGTCATTCCATTCAAGCGCCTAAGTAAGAAATTTTCAATCACAATAAGGGGCAGAGCACACTATATCTAACCGCGTGTAAGAGCACAAAGATACAATTTAAGAAAAAATAAAAGTGGAAACTTAATCATTCAATTAACATGATAGAATCAGAGTTTATGGGAGAAAGAAACTTATAGAAAAAGGGAAACCCAGTGCACAAGGCTCCCAACTAGTGGAGTTCGGGGAGGGTAGGTCTACACAGCCTTAACCCCCACAAGCGAAGAGACTGTTTACAGGATTTTAACCCATGACAACCAGGTCAAAAGGCAGCAACCTTACCATTTCACCAAGGCTCACCCTTAGAGAAAGAAACTTATATCATATTAAAAATAAATGGAACGAATTTCCTGAGGCACAAGGGGAACAGAGCATCAACAAATTCTTTGTTTAGATTGTTTACATATTAATCACAGAGGCAACTTCAAAGAACTACATATAGAACCAAGTACAGCCATTAATGACAGAACTGGAAAACTTAAATCATCATAAGCACACAAGCTACAAGACAGTTTCAAATAGCCAAGGTACCTAAGAAAGGAAAATAATAAAAGCCACAAGAGAAAGAAAAGGATAGGGGCATGGGGGTATGTCGTTGTCTAAACGCAAACAATCCAAACAAGATTCATGTATGTCACAAAAACACACCATATGACTAAGTTTATTGCCTTATTGGTAATATTCTAGCTTCTAGCAAAAGTTTAAAGAAACAATACTGTATCAACCAGAGTTAACCAATTACTTCACCTTCACTGAGCCCAGCATATCATTCTCAGAATCCCCTTCAGCATTATCAGTTGAACCATCTTGAAGGTTTGAACGATCAAGCAATTTTAAAATAGCATTTTCATCCCACAGAATCTTGCTGCTGCTATCAGTACACTTATCCTTGTATACATCTCCCAGACCACCAGTCCTCTTCCGATGCTTATGTTCTATATCTGCTACCGCCTCATCTTTGCTACTATTGTTATTTTCACTCGTGTCTTTCCCATTCAGTCCAGGAGAATCGTTGAAGAGTTCCTCAGTTCCCCATTTTAAAATATCTTCTACCTCTTTTTGAGATCCAGACTTATTTACAAAAAGCTGATCAAGCATCAATTTCTTCTTAGCAAGCTGCAAGATGCGCTCTTCAACGCTAGCACGAACCACAAGCCGGTATACCAAAAGTCTATTTGATTGTCCAATTCTGTGTGCTCGATTCATTGCTTGGATATCTGCATGGGGATTGAAATCAGAATCATAGATGATGACAGTGTCAGCAGTTGCCAAATTTATCCCAAGTCCACAAGAGCGAGTGGATAACAAGAAAACAAATCGACTTTTGTCTTGGTTAAAGCGTGCAATAGCTGACTGGCGATCAGCAACTGAAACAGATCCATCCACTCTCTCATACGTTTTAGGCCCAAATTCTATATTCAAATAGTCCTCCAGGATGTCAAGAAGCTTGGTCATTTGTGAGAAAATAAGAACTCTGTGACCTTCCTTGTGTAAAATCTTTAGCATAGAATGCAGAAGAGTCAACTTAGCTGAAGCCTTTATTCTCATTTCATGAAGGAACTCAACAGAACCAGATTCAGGCTCAGTTCCTGGTATGAGGTATGGATGATTACAGACCTTCCTCAATTGCATCACAATGTTCAGCATAGATTGTTGGGCAACCCCTTTCCCAATATTCCGCAATACTTGATAATTCTTTGTAAGCATTGCACGATAATATTCAGCTTGGATGGATGACAACTCAACAGGAACCATTCTTTCTGTCTTAGGGGGGATATTTTGCATGGCATCCTTTTTAAGTCTACGAAGCATGTGAGGAGCAACAAGTTTTTTCAATTCATCAACTTTCTCTGCAGTCGTAAGATCATTAAATTTCTCCTCAAATAAAGATAGAGAAGGAAATGATGCTGGCTGCAAGAAATTAAGCAAGTTGTACATCTCGCCAAGGTTGTTCTGGAGAGGGGTACCTGTCAACAGTACACGATGTTGAAAAGAGAATGTATTTAACAAGCTGAAAAGCTTACTTTCTGAATTCTTCAGTCGATGGCCCTCGTCAACAACAAGAACTTCCCAAGGAACTCCACGCAAATGAGAAGAATCAGCAAGAACCATTTCATATGTAGTTAAAAGCACATTAAATTTATAGGCTTCTGTTTTCTTATTCAATCCACTTGGATTATTTGCATGCCATTCATACTGGCGAATTATTGCTCTTGCTTTAGCACAGCCATGATATTCTACAACATTCACATTCGGAGCCCATAGTTCAAATTCAGCAAGCCAATTAGGCATTGTGGAAAGCGGTACCAAGACCAAGCAAGGAAGTGAAACTTTGAATTCAAAATACAATGATGAAATAAAAGCACAAGCAGATACTGTTTTCCCAAGCCCCATCTCATCAGCAAGTATCACATTTTTGGACTTATACCAGCATTTACGCAACCAGTTCAGTGCCTCAAGCTGATGGGGAAACAAAGAACCACCTTTTAGATCCTCAGGTTGCTCTGTAAGATTAAAAATATCATTTTGATGGTCATTGCTTTTCCTAGTTGAATTTTCCTTTGATGAATCCCTTTCAAGAGTGAGAGTTTCAAGCTTATTGAAAAGTGTAATCAAATGAGAAGAAATTTGAAGCACTGGTTCATCTAAACTTTCCCAAGTGCATTCATCATAAGGCAGTCCAGTCCATTTTATAAATGCTTCAGATGTTCCATGTTTGGAAGTTCGAAGGGCAAGCACCCGCTGAGGCTGCTTCCAATGCTCCTCACAAATATTAATTATTGTCATCCCATACTTTGCCTTGTAATTTTCTAGTTTTCTCTTTGCAAGAACTTTTAACTGGGATTCAGAAATCCAACTATTATGAATATGAGACTTTCCTACCCATTTAACTAAAAATTCATAGAAAACTTGCTCTCCATTTGGGCCTGCGCATTCAACTACGTTAGCATCCTGAGCTTTATCATCAATACAGCCACTCGTTCCCTTCTCTGCATTCATTTCTTTTTGTTTTGTTTCAAGAGAGAGATGTATTTCACAATTTTTTGGAATCTCACTGTTATCCTCACTTCTTAAAGCAACATTAATGATCTCCTCTGTCTCCACCTTGTCAGTTGGTTTTTCCAACTGTTCAGCAGATACAGCAGAATCATCCTGATCTTTACCATCCCCATCACAGGGACCTAAATCATCAGTGGCTTTACTCAATGAATCTACAGGATTTCCTTTCTTACTTTCTTTTGTTATTGATCTTCTGTATACATGAATCCCTTCCACTCTATCAGTGTTTTTCAGTATTCCTTCTTCATCAGAACTCTTGACATTTTGACGATCATCAATATGATTTTCAGTTGATTCAACATCCAAATCATTAGCACAAGCAGAATTCTCATCTAGTAGTCTGGACTGATTTTCTAATATTACCAGATCACCAGAAGGTGAGTCACCCACAACATTCAAGGACAAGTGACGTGATGAATTTGCATTCTCACCTTGAATTCGACACCCTAGAACCCGATCAACCTGTCAGAAGGATATCCAAGTACAGTAAGTCATGATAATCACATAAAAGATATCAGGGGAGGCATTTTCTTAAACAAAGAAATGTAAATCATCTGACAGCTCTTTCTAGATGGTTACCTGCAGAGACTCAACAATAGCACTGCCTTCATGCAACAAAGTTTTGTCCACACGGCTCTGTGCTTTATCAACTTCACTTGGGGTATCTTTCATTAGCTGAGAGACCTTCTGCATCCAGGCAAAAACAAATCATGCTTACAGTGTAATAAAAATGCAATAGCATCTCAACAACAACAACAAAGCCTTGTCCCACTAGGTATAGCATCTCAACAACAATAATAAATATATGCTAGATAGTATATTAATATAAATCAAGGATCTTATAGTAGGATTAATACATTGAAATAGCGAGTAACATGCCCTACCACACTATACTGTTCTGATACATTTTTTTTTTTGCTCAGCAAAAGTAAGTAGTATATATATAGCCTCGGCTGTTGGTTTTCTGGAAGATATTTTTTTTTTTTTTTTTTTTTGCTCGGCAAACATAGATATGATATATTAATAATGAGTACCAGTGGTACTGAAAATACAGATTTTAGGGGCCAGCTGGTTCCTATGATATAGAAGGAAACAAAGCCAGCACCATAACACCCTGCTACCTAACCCATGCTACAAGAGTCCAGCCCCCAAACTCCCAAGCTAAGTACAGAAAGCTAGTGTTAGATTGGAAGACCATTGATTAAAGTGAACTGAAAAATCTTTCTCGTTGGACTTGAGCCAAGACCAAAGTAATAGCAGAGCATCATCCATAACTTTGCTGCTGTTGAAACCTTGATTTTGGAAGACTATTCTATTTCTTTGTTGCCAAATGGTCCACGTTACTGCAACCCACCAACATTTCCACCTTGTAGACTTTGTGGTCCCAGTAACCTGATGCCCATGCTGCATAAAGTGCTCCGCTGGGTGTTGAGGAAGTGCAGTGGCTATACCAATCCAAGATAGTGATTCCCACCATAAAGGTAGGATCTTACTGCAGTGAAAAAACAAGTGGGCAGCATCCTCCTCATGACTACTGCAGAATGGGCACGTCGTGTCATTCACCACCACTTGCCTCCTACTAAGGTTCAACTTTGTTGGTAATCTATCCTTAATTAGCCGCCATGCGAACACTGAAGCTTTAGGTGGAATTTTAAGATTCCAAAGTTCCTTAAGGTGGAATTGAACTAAACTTTTTCTGGAAGATATATCACACACTGCACTCCAACAATATGCAGCAGACAGCTGGGTATGGAAACCTGAATCCAATGGATACTATTCTTCTAAGAGCGCCTACATTCTGCTGCAAGGGAACTCAGAGGAGGGAAACATGGATGATACATTCAAGGAATTATAGAAGCTAAAGATCCCAGCTAAAGCATCAATTTTTGCTTGGAGGTTAATTAGAGATAGATTACCGACTAAGTCTAATCTGCGGAAAAGGCAAATTGATATAAATGACAGCCTGTGCCCTTTCTGCAGTATTAAGGAGGAAACTGCATCTCATCTCTTCTTTGAGTGCAGCAAAACACAGCATTTATGGTGGGAATCCCTATCATGGATTGGTACCTCGGGGGCCTACCCTATAAATCCAAGGATCCACTTTCTGCAGCACAACAATGGGATGAAAGGTGGGAAGAAATACAACAGGTGGAAGTGCTGGTGGGTTGCTCTAAATTGGTCTATTTGGCAGTATAGAAATAAGGTTATTTTCACGAATGCTCCATTCAATGGCAGTAAGTTGCTGGAAGATGCACTGTTTTTGGCATGGACATGGTTCAGAACAATGGAGGAAAATTTTACTATGCATTTCAACTTTTGGTCTAGCAATCTACCAGCTGGTTTTATGTAAACTAGGGTAACACCAGCTGTGTTTTTGTAATTTTTGCCGCTTTGTACTAGGCTAGTAAGCTCCTATCAGTCTGTATTCAGTCTGATATGAGGATTTACTAGCCTTACTTACATTCTCTTGTATTTTCGGTACCTCTGGTACTCTCTCTTATATCAATATATATTATTTTTGCTGACCAAAAAAAAATATAGATGAGTACCAGAGGTACTATAGATACAAATTGAAAATGGGTATACAGCAGGTTCTGAGTGCTAGACTAAACACCAAATATTAAGAACCTATCTGAACCCAAAGTAGGAATTATAAGTGCCCTGCACAAATTATTGATATTCCTGCAGCTACCAGCCTTTCCTAATTACAAAAAGCTTCTTTGAGATGAGTGGACCAGTGACTGAAGTGCAGTGTGAAATCCTTCTCCATAGCCTTAAGCTATGTCCATAGTAAGAATAGTGCATCAACCAGCACTTTACTTCCATCGAAGGTTTGGTTTTCAAAAACTGTCCCATTTCGATGCTTCCAAATGGTCCATGTTAGCAAACCTTGCAAAAACTCTGATACATATAAACCACACTATTGGCATTCCTAATCTAACCGAATGTATCAAACCTTGCATACTTTGAGAAACACTTATACCTCATTTTTCATCTTTTTCTGCAGACTGTAATACATCTAAAAAGAATTCTTACAAAACATGTCTAAACGCGACAATATTCAAAATTTCTCTCCTAGTAAAGGAAAACGTATTTTCAGTTTTACACAAATCATCTAATTCAATAGTTCTTTTCTGTATCCTAGTATTCAGCCAATAGCTAGATCACTGTAAGCCTGCACCATTATTTCTTATTTTCGTATTCATGTTTTACTATTTCCTAACTGTGAGCTTACAGAAGGCTAGGAGATGGGGACAATACATACATACATACATAGAAATGAAATGTAGGTTGTGAATTAGCAATTGAAATTAAATTTGAGGATTGAAGGTGAGTTATGCCATTTATGGACATTACAGTTGCAAAACACCACACATAAAAGACCTCTACTGTAGTCCATCTGAGTCACCGTAATTTAAGGCTACAATAATTAGACCCTTTATCATTTAGACATTACAAATGTATTTGAAATGAATTTCCAAGATATGTATAAACTGTAGAGAGCACTAAACCATTATGATAATTTAAAATAGTCATGCTTTAACGTAGTATACCATGGCCAGAATTGATGTCAAGAGAGACAAAAAAGGGCAATGCTTAAAGTCAACAATTTTTAAGAAAAAGTGGAAACTTGAAATTTTAATATCAATCAAATCAAATGCTAAGTTGGTAATAAATATACTAACATTTTGACTCCATAAGAAAGGACAATGCTTAAACTCAACAATTTTAAAGATAAATTGGAAATTTGAAATTTTATTAACAATCAAATCAAATGTTAAATTGGTAACAAATATACTAACATTTCGACTCCATAAGAAAGGACAATGCTTAAACTCAACAATTTTTAAGATAAAGTGGAAATTTGAAATTTTATTAACAATCAAATCAAATGTTAATTTGGTAATAAATATATAAACATTTTGACCCCATTAATAAAAATGTCAATATTATTATGCCAGGATTTAGTCATTGTAAATTTTAATAAAATGATATCTACATTTAAACTAACAAGTAAAATGAAGTATCTATTAGAAAATGCAATAACTACTTATCCAGAAGTAACAGGTTAAAGATAAAATGTTCCATTGGTTATTAAAAGTAAAAATAAAATAAGACATTAGAGAGCAGAACAAGTACCTCATCTTTTTGTTGGGCATTAGAATTCTTGTTCCCAACATCCTCTTTTGATACAGATGCAGAAATACTATGGGTTATAGACTTCTGCTTCTTGTGTACTTTGTTATTCCCAGACTTGGACTTTATAGAAGAAGGATTGACAATTTTTTTCCCCTTTTCAGTCTTTCGTTTCTTTTGACTAGTATTATCATTAACAACTTTATTCTTCCTTTTTCTCACTTCCTCTCCACTAGCAGCAATAGCAAGAACAAGTGTTTTCCTTAAAGGAATCTTATTGCAAGATAAATCAGTTTTTCCCTCCAGCTGTTCATCATTTGCTTCTAAACTAGTAATTTTAGAGAGCGGTTCATCTTCCTTGGCAGGTGAAGTTGACTTCCTGTCCATCGGGGATTCTGTTGATGCCAAGCTCAATTTTTTTTCATCAGCATTCACACCTGATGAAGTTCCTTCCATAGGACTCTCAAGAGATGGGTCAATAGGTTTGTTGCTACAAGTTTCATCAGCTGGGGAAGACAATAAATTCTTTCCAAAAAAATTGGCTCCCATGCTTGAAATAGGTTTTCCTTTGCTTGAGGACCTTTTCTTTGAAATAAGTTTAGTTCCAAAAACTTTTTCAAGGTTAAGTGAGCTAACTTGATCTTTTGATTTTGTAGTGACAATCTTTGTCCTTGCTCGTTTTGAAATGGGATCCAGGTGGTTTATGGGCATTCGTTGATCTTTTCCTTCAAAGCAACTTGGACATTGCCACTTCCCATTAGGGATGCGCTTCAAGAGACAAAATCCCAAATGATTGAAAGCAAAATCAGATAAAAAAAATCCCAAGAATCGTGACTTTGTAGTTGATAGATAGCCCAAGTCACCAAAAAATGAAAGCACAGCATAAAACCAGATTTGAACATACCTTAAGAGGAGGATCAAGACATTGTAAATGATAAGTGCGAGGACAACTGTCACAGCACAGTAAGTTGCCACCAACATCACAGATCACACATTCATAGTAATACTGAATCAGAAGTTTCATTATCTCAAGTTAGAGCAGCCAAGTGGAAATAATGAAGAAAAAAAATCCTAAACTGGAAGCATCCCAAAATATTGTTCTTAAAAATGAAGAAAAGAAGTATGAAGATTGAAGACAGAGGATAAGATATGCAGCTAGAAAATAAAACAAAAGACAAACAATATTATTGAGATCAATGAGATGACAATGTATAGAGTATACTTACTCGGTGTAACTCTTTCTTTTCTTTTAGTCATGCTGTTAGTCTAACTACAGTTGGTTAACATTAGTTAGGCAGTTAGTTAGGACAGCTGTCACTAACTAACTCAAGTTAGTTGACAGTTATAGTTATATAACTGCTATATAAACTGTATTGTACTAAGTTTCTCTTTCGGTTGAATACAATCAACAATTTCACCTCACTTTACTTTTCTGTAAATTTTCTTTCTTAGATTCTTTTATGGTAACAGAGCAAGTTTTCAATCCATAGTTTTTCTTTCATGGCTTCCACTTCTAACAATCCTCCTCCTCCTCCTCTGCCGCCAGTAAACAATGCAGTTCCGACAAATCATGCGAATCCGGTGAATGCAGACGCTGCTACGCAAGTCACCGCCACTTCTTCCACCACAATCATAAAAAATTTCTTGCACTCGATCTTGGAAAAACTCACAAATTCCAACTATTGGTTGTGGTGTCAATAGGTTGAGCCTGTGATCAAAGGACATCGCCTTCACTATCTCCTCACGAATCCACAAATTCCACCGCGATATGCATCTCTAGTGGATCACAATGCCAGAAACATCTCTTCTGAGTTTCTACTTTGGGAACAACAGGATGAACTCTTGCTATTGTCGCTTCAATCCACATTTTCCGGCAAAGTTCTTCCTAGACTTGTCGGTCGTAAGTCCTCTTAGCATCTCTCGGATAACTTCATTCCCACTTACAATCTATATTCGTGCGAAGAAGAAGCAGCTTCGTAATGATCTTCGTAATATTTTGCTGGATAATCATTCAATTTCTGAATATCTCCTTTGAGTCCAGACCTTGATCGATTCGCTTTCATATATTAGAGAATTAATTCCGACTAATGAACATGTTGACCTTATACTTGATGGACTTCCAAATGAATTTGAGTCACTAGTTATGTTAATTAGTTGTGGGTTTGAGCCTCTCACAATTGATGAAGTCGAAACTCTTCTTCTCGCTCATGAGACTCGCATTGAAAAGTCTCACAAGAAATTGATTGCTTCCATCAATCTCATTGAAGCTTCTAAACCTAATTTTAGCCCCAATTCCTGGGAGCGGATGTCCTCAATTTATAAAAAAACTGCAGAATCTCAATTTAAATAAATAATAATAGTTGGATTAAAATTAATGGTTAGGATAAATTTTAACAAAACTCACCGTTTCATTAAAGTTAGAAACAACTCTACAGCCCTAATTTCATTCCACTTTCCCAAACCAATTTGACGTAACAGGATAACTTAAAGAAGGTTGGCAACGAGCAATTGAAAGAAAACGTCATAACCTCGGTGTTGTAGTGGCTCCTGTGACCGAAAGCGAGACTCTACAAAGGTTAGTGGCAAAGGGTGAACAAGTTTGCGAAGAAGACGTGATAACCTTGATATCTTGGTGGCTCTAGCGACCAAAGAGTGTGACCGGCGGCGGTGACCAGAGAGCAAGAAAGGCAACGACAGAGAGCGACATCGACAAGACTCCACCACGAGACACCAACAGCGGCGACGAGAGAGTGACCAGAGGGCATGCCAAGCTTAAAACAATACATCTCGTAAAAACCTTGACTTTCTTTTGACATCGTAGTCACTATTCCACCACCTATGTTTTAGATGATCACTAGTACAGCACGATATAAATGGTGAAAAAGAAGAAACAAAGCATCCATGAGGTGGGAGATAGAGAAGGAACTCAATAAGCCATGTGTGCCCTTCAATTTCTTAGCTTGGAAGCCATAGTAAGATAGCGGGAAAGAAGTTGCAAAAGGAAGCAGTGTTTCGGTTCCAGGAGTGATGCATTTTTTTTTTTTATCAGCAAAGGTAAACTATATATTGATTGGAGTACCAGAGGTACTGAATAGTACATAAAAGGACCATACAAATGGTTCCACAATCAGACATTCATATTCTAAAAGGAGTGATGCATTTAATGTGAGTTAAAAAATATGTGAAGTAAAACTGTAAAAGTGAAACGGTGAGTTTTGTTAAAATTCATCCTAACCATTAATTTTAATCCAACAATTATTATTTATTTAAATTGAGATTCTTCAGTTTTTTATAAATTGAGGAGATCTGCTCCCCCAATTCCTCGCAGCAGGTATGTTCCAACACTACTCCAAAACCACAAGCCAATGCTGCTCAAGCTCAACACAATGCTGCTCAGAACAATGATTCGACCTACAATAACTACAATGGAGGTAATCGTTTCCTCAACAATGGCCGTGGAGGTGGCCACCATTTCTTTCGCGGTGGTCGCAATGGTGGTCGTGGCTATGGCAATGGCCGTGGGGATCATGGGGGTCGTGGTGGTAGATTCTCTAACATTCAGTGTCAAACATGTCATAAATATGGACATGAGGCTTCCTATTGTTATTACAGACATGACGATAACTATATCCCCACTCAACCAATGCCATATCCAAATCAGAATCAGTACTCCAACTCAAACCAAAATCCCAATCAACGTTGGTATTTTAACCAACACCCAAACCAATACCAAAATCAGTATCCAAACCAGTATCCTACTAATCAACATTCAAACCAATATCCCACAAAATCTTCCAATTTATATCCCTAATCAGCCTCCATATCAAGATGCTCCACCTCAATACAACAATCCACCACCACAAACTCATCTAACCAGTGCTCAGTCCTCTTCTTCACAAAATTGGTATCCAGATTCAGGTTCATCTCACCATGTCACAAGTTTCTCAGAATATTCAACAGACCACACCCTTTGAAGAATCAGATCAAATTATTATTGGTAATAATGGTCAGGGGTTAAACATTAATTCCTAAGGTGTAACCTCTTATAAATCTCCTTTTAACTCTTAAATTCATCTTGTTCTTAATAACCTGTTATTTGTTCCTTCTATGACCAAAAACTTGATGAGTGTCAGTCAGTTTTGTAAAGATAACTCTGTTTTTTGAGTTTCATTCTCAATTTTGCTTGGTCAAATCCCTGGTATCTAAAGAGGTCCTTCTTCAAGGGTTGGCTGGTGCTGATGGCCTTTTACCAACTCCCTAATTTGCTTCAGTCATCTAGACAGAAACTCAAGTCTCAGTTCACTGTCAATACCATTTCATCTGATGTTTCAGAACCCGTCTTCAGAGCATCTTCTTCAAATTCTGTTCACAATCTGTAAATAGAGTTAACAATGCTTCTGTTGTAGACAAGTTTCTAATAATTCTATTTCTTTTGCCACTTGGCATTCTAGATTAGGACATCCTACTGTTGATACTATGAAACTTGTATTCAAACTTTGTAATCTGCCTATTATCAATAAAACAGGTTCTGAATTTTATTCACATTGTTGCATTGCTAAATCCCATAGACTTCCATCCTCCCCTTCTCTTAGTGTCTATTCCACTCCTTTTGAACTTATCTATACTGATTTGTGGGGTCCTTCTCCCATTTTGTCCAGCACTGGTTACAGCAACAATTTCAACAGTTAGATGTCAATCATGCCATTTTAAATGGCATCCTTGAAGAGGATATTTACATGTCTCAACCTCCTGGTTTTGAAAACAGTAACAACCAACTTGTGTGCAAGCTGCACAAAGCCATCTATGGCATAAAACAAGCCCCTAGAGCTTGGTTGGACAAACTTAAGACTACTCTCCTTCAATACAATTTCAGGTCAAGCAAATGTGATCCTTCCTTACTCATCTACACTGAATACAGCACTGTGATCTATATGTTGGTATATGTTGATGACATAATTGTCACAGACAACAATCCTACTTTCATTAAATCATTGGTTACTAAACTTAATTCTGAGTTTTCTCTAAAGGATTTAGGAAATTTGGATTATTTTTTGGGTATTGAAGTAAGACATCAGCCTAATGGTGCCCTCATTCTCGCTCAGTCCAAGTATATAAGGGACCTGTTGACTAAAACAAGGATGGATGAAGCTAATTCCATCTCCTTTCCCATGGTTGGTGGCTGCAAGTTAACCAAGTCCGGGTATGAGTCCTTTTCTGATCCCATCCTGTACAGATCTGTTGTGGGTGCTTTGCAGTATGCAACCATCACTCGACCTGAAATTAGTTTTCCTGTAAACAAGGTCTGTCAATTTATGTCTGATCCTACTGAACAACATTGGGCAGCAGTAAAGAGTATCCTAATATACTTGGCAGGCACTGTTAATTTTGGTTTAAGCTTTCTCCCTTCCTCTACTGGACCTCCATTTTCTCTACATTTGCTTGCGGGGGATATAGGAGTATACTTACTCAGTGTAACTCTTTCTTTTCTTTTAGTCATGCTGCTAGTCTAACTATAGTTGGTTAACATTAGTTAGGCAGTTAGTTAGGACAGCTGTCACTAACTAACTCAAATTAGTTGATGGTTACAGTTATGTAACTGCCATATAAACTGTATTATACCCAGTTTATCTTTGGGTTGAATACAATCAACAGTTTCTTTTACAATGACATCCAAATCCAATCTCAGATCCAAATCCAACAGTTTCATATATCCGAAAAGATATTTTACTAGAAGAGATTATGTTAGAATAACAGAACAAAGACAGAAAGGAAAATATTAATATTAGACTAGACAAATAAAGTAAAATCAGGAAAGCAAGCTGATTATGGCACTACATATTAATATTAGACAAAGACCCCTTTAAAGAACCCACTAGCTCAACTTCATAAAAAACAAGGACAATTTTTCCCAGATAAGAGGCAGCAGTATATATTTCTCCTTCAAATATTATTGCATTTCATTCCTACCATAAATACCAAATAAATGCATGCATTGCACATTAACACATACATCTTACACCAAATCTGCCAAGCTACCACACAATGCAAAAAGTGGCGGCTATTTGTATCAGGCATATGAGCAACATGATACAATCCTATAGAAATCAGAGAGTATGCCGAATTCTGCATATCTAGGTAGCACATTGATCTCATATTTATAATATAATTACAATCAATTAAGAAGCAATCAAGCAGCTGATTAGGATCTATTCAATAATTAATTAACAATGATGGTAACTACAGGCAACCATATATATATATATATATATACACATGCTATATACCTAGATCAGTAAGTCTAACATTCCTTTTCAAGCTAGAGCATATATATCGTATGTCCTAAGCTTGGTATCAGTAAAATCAACCCAAGGCCCTCTATGTGACTTGGCAAATAACTCTGCTAATTGGTTTCAGGTGGTGACACTGTAGGTTATATCCAGATCTTTATTTTTCTGATGTGAGACTTGACAATGGCGGAAGTAGCTCAGATGTGACACTGTAGGTTATATCAGATTTCAGTAACTCAGATGTGGCAACACAGCAGAGGTCCATTAGCAGTAATCTTCCAGTAGTTGAGTAATTTGAGGCAAGCAAACAAAATAGTTGGATCATTCTGAGAGAACAAAACACTCATGATGTGTGGGAAGAGGTCAATTCATGAGGCATAGGAGAAAGTAGCCAAACACTCATGAAAAAGAGAGAAAACAAGCTTAGCCACTTATTAACTGAGGAACAGAAACTCCAAACAGCTGCAGGTAGGGGCTAAAATTAAGGTTCCAGTGGCTAGAATTAGTGTACAGCTGATGAGAAAGTAAGAACCATCAGACAGTCACCATGAAAGAGAGCTCTACAGTATTGAGAACTCAGCAGTGGAATAGTGCAAGAGTATGTCACAAAGGATGGTATTGCTTTCATACCATATAAAAATTTAGAGTATGATGATGTGTATCTAGGCTGAACACTGATCTCTTATTTAGTATAATTGAAAATTAGAAATCAATAAATGAACTAATTATTAGCTGATTTGCAACCTATCAGTGACATGTTTACATCAACCATCAACGCTTTAGTTTTAGACATGCTAAATCTAACACTTCTTTTTTTAATTACAAGCAGAAATAATCTCATTGCTTACCCCTTCAGACATCGGAATGCCCCTCAATGGTGAAGTTGACACAGCAAACATGAGAACAAATGTAGCAAAAATAGTATAGACTCTCTAATTATTAGGAAATATTCAAATTCTCAAAAACAACACTCTCTGATTAGCCCAAGGCTTACAACCACTATTTCAGTAATAAAGCAGTGGTTACCAAAAGGAAAAAATAAATAAAAGGCTAATATAATCCTATGACATCCTAAATTGTAATAAAATCTAGCTCGCAAAAGGACAGCATAAATAAAAAGCTAGCATAATCCCATAATATCCTAAATTAAAATAAATAACCTAAAATAATGTGCTGGATATAGCCTAAATTATGCCTTAACCACTTTGACAACCCCACAATAAATTTCCTCCAAATATCTATATGTCCAGATTATTCTAGGTCAGAAATCATTTTCATTTAAATTGCATTAATAATACAAAATATTTGTTTCAAGTCGGTGATCCACAAAAGGCTTTCTATGGTTCTCTAATTGGGAGATGTGCAGCCATTCATTATCCCTTTATCCAATATCCATCTGCTAGATGTTTGCGGTATAGACTCTTTGATATTGTTGATAATGCAGGGTATGTATTGTCCATAAGGAAGAAATTTTGAGAACTTTCTCACATATTGTTTCAGGGATTTTGGGAGAAGTAAAGATGGAAAGGCTCATTGGAATGTGCTGTATATGCTATATTATTAGGTGCTTATGGACGGGGACAAATGCCACATTTTTAGGGACAACCATACTGGCTCTGTCCTCTTCAAAGAGCATTACTTCTAGATGGTTTGAATGTAACTATGTCAATTTCTGGTATTTCTTCTATTTTTTTCTATATTTTGTTCTTCTATCTACTTTTCAAGGATGTCTTGTCCTGACTGCTATACTCTTCCATTCTCATCAATAAAATTTCTATTCTAACAAAAAACATAAAAGACAACTTACATCACTCAAATTATCATAAGTAACTACCATGATATACATAATGACAATTCTACAGACCACCCTTTCTCTTCATAAGTTGGATTTCCGACGTTTCCATTGGAAAGGAAGTATTACAAACATGGAAATATAAAAGAATCTCATCCCATGTCACTTTTCTTATTTCCCCTCTTTTTATTAAAGAGCTTAGATAAGCTTGCATTATGTAATAAATTAGGCTCATAAAAGGTAACTCACCCCATCATTTCCTTTCTTCTTAGATGAAATTTGATCAGTAGCTACTTCGGTCTTTAGCACACGTTTAGCTGAAGCATTTCTAGAAGATTCAGATGTTAGTGAATTTTCTTCTTTACCATTGGATTGCTCTTTACCAGATGACTGATCTAGTCCTAAAGGAAGTTTTCTCCGCTTACGCTTTAAAACCCAGTTCCTGTTAAGCATTTTAGGTGCTGATGATTTGTTTTCTTTCATTGTTCATATATGCATCCTGCATTAGCAATCAACACTTCAACCATCAGCATGTCATGCGAAAAAATGAAAATTCAAAGAATTATAGCTTTTAAAACAGCACTAAACATGTCTGCCCATTAACACAAAACAATAACAGGAAAGTAGTACAAGTAAATAATGCGAAAGTAAAACAGAAAAAATGAACAAAAACTAAATATTGAAATAACGTTGGTAATCAATAGTGTGTCTCATAATATCTGTAACCAAAGTTCAACCATTATCAAAAAAGATTTTAGATGTGTACCCAACTAGAGAAAACATTCTTTTAATCCATTCAAAGTATAAACCATCATTGTATTTTTTTTCGGGGGATAAACAGAGAATTTATTAAGAAAGAAAGGAGAGATACAAATGCATGAGGATACAAAATCCTCAAAAACTGAAAACTACACCAAGAAAGAAGGAAAGAAACATCGAGACTAAGAACATGAAACATTTAGCACTACATGCCAATATCTCTAATGATCTTTCAAAGACATTCCGTTAAAGCATAACACCACAAAGAAGCTAACATGCATTCAATTTTTTTAAGAGATTCATGTAGTCCTCATTCTTTATTCACCATACCATAGACATTATTCATGATCACCTAATATCGCTCAACATGGAAAGCAGGCAAATTCGATTCAAAAGAGAATACGACACCACATTTCCTAATCAATCTCAGCAGGATTCAAAGTATCAAGTTTGCATTTCAAATTTTCAATCTATTCATCTTTCCGCAACTGCAATTACCAAAGACTGTATCTGATAAAGTATCCATCAGCTGGTTGGACAAAGTTTGTCCTCTTTGAAAACCAAACCAGCATAAAAAGAGCTTTTTGCCTCAAAAGGGAAGGCTTGATGATAGCTAAAGGGAAAGTCCAATACGTTAGTCTTGGGTTGAAGCTTCAGAACTCATGGTGATTCAATACATTTGCTAAAATATTTCTATGTAGTCCTATCTTTAGTTCACCATCGTTACAAGAATTCCATACTTCATTCATTTGAGGTGTGACTTATTCCAACATCTAATGAATTTGGAAAATCCAGCCTACTTAAGTCTTGAGATAGGTCTTAGGTAAATCTGAAACCTGAATGGTTGAAGTGAATAACAAGGTTGCTGTCAATAAAAAAAGTAATTTCTACCCGCTACTTGCTAAGGTAATGAGTCCTTTGGATGCAAAAATCAATTGCCTCATACAAAAAATTGTGAGAGTCTGTTTGGAAATCATGTTAACATCAGGTAGTAAGGTTTATCAAAAAATATGACAATCAAAAAAGTCAAGCAGTAGTTTCATGATGTAATAATGCAAAATCAAAGCAAATGAGATATTTCACTTAAAGAATGAACATTTACAACTACCTAACACAACAATCAAGCCTTTACACTTAAGAATGAACATTTCAGGACCAAACAGAATAACTCCCCCTCCGAGAAAAATATAAAACAAAAGCGAATTTGTCAGCATTTAACACTCAGAAATATTTGCATTTGGTACACAACATATCTTCGAGGATAGAATAACATGAATAACAGCATCACCTTGTATTATGGAAAGTTAGAAACGTAGAATCAATAGCCTGCACCAATCCTGCTGCAAAAATTAGCAAACGTTACTCCCCCATTTGCAACCACATTCATGTAAGCGAAAAAGACATCCAAGTATAAGACATGCCAGTTGCCCCTAAACATAAACAGCTAAACAATGATAAATTTCCTGAGATACTGTAGGATTCACAACTTTGTAGGCATACACATTCATTCCCCAATCAAAGCAAGATCAGATAATTCACATGAACATAGACAGACTACTAAGCAACACTCTCATGTAGAAGCTATTAAACACACCGAATCTACAGAAGCATACACAATCTCCATCAAAAAGAAAAAAGCAGCAGCATATATAATGAACAGAAAGTCAGTGTATGTTCCAGCACACCACAATCAACAATCAACATCCACAACCAACAACCGGTGAAGCATTCTGCAGATTCAACTAACACAAAAACCCTTAATCCCCCCCTCCCCCATCAAGGGACTAAATGACTCAGCTCAAAATCCAAGTAACAAATCATGCTCATTAAACCAACAAAATCCTTAAGCAGGAATCACAATCACAGAGCAAAGTAGGTTGAGAATCAACGGACTCACACACAACACAACACAAAACAAAAGACCCAAGTGAAATTGAACATGAACAACAAGAAGAGGCAAAAAACTAAAAACCCCAGAAGGCAAATTGCAGCTAAAACCGCAAAGGAAGAGGCGAAGGAGGGAAATTGACAAGCATACCAGCGTGGGCTATGGATCAAATAGAAGCAGGGAGAGGGATTGCATGAGAGGAATGGAAAAGGGGGAAAGAGGGTATGCAGAAAAGGGTATTAGGGCATGGATGCAAGGAGATGAGAGATACGAGGAGAGAGAGAGAGAGGGCAGACAAATGAATAAATAGAGAGAGAAAAAGAGATAGCTGTTGTTGTTTGTTGATGTTGTCATGTAGAGAGAGAAAGAAGTGGTAGAGAGAGAAAGACACACAAATACGGATTCGCCGGGGTCATAGGACGGGGTTACGCTCTGACATGGCAGGAGAGAGAGAGAGCCTTGTTGTTGTTGAAACCCCCCAAACCACTCTTCCACTCCAACCATGCCACGTGGCATCAGCACGAGCCTTTGCCTCTCCTCTTGTTCTTCTTGCACTCACTCTCCTTCTTCTTCTTCTTCTTCTTCTTCTTCTCCTCTCTTTCTCACAATCACAACTCAACTCAACTAGTTACCATCATTTCCATGCTTTTGCTTTCTCAAACGCACTTCTTCTCCTCATCACACCCGCCATCTATTTTGCTTCCCTGCTGCATCTGTTGTTCATGCGCTACCTCCATTTTTTTTTAAATATCCTTTAAACTTTTTTTATCATCGATCGGGTGAATCAATTCATGTCAAATTATTTTAGATTAATCGGTAGTCTCGTGTTGAAGTATTTGATACTTAAAAGAAAATTTTCGCTGCTAACAATTCTATCGGATTAGAAAAAAAAATTGCTTCTGATCCTAGAATATCACGTAAAATTGCGTCAATTATAAAGTCGCTGTTTTATTAATTTTTGTTAATGAAAATAGGAGTTTAATTACTATTTGCCGTGACAAGAATGAAGAATCTATTTCAAACCGTCAATTAATGCCTAATATGCTAAACGGCATTCAACTCCGAATTCAGTTTTAGAATCCAACAACTATTCGTGTTTACATTTTTCAACGTGATTTTTCGTCTAAATCCTTATGCGCGGTAACTGGTTTTACTGTTTGATGTAAATCACTTTATTACAAGATACCTTTTCTCCAGGCTAAATTTAAGATTCTGAGATGAATTTTACAAAATGCAATCTAATCAACACGTATTTAAGGTTTAATTTAATACAAGAAAAATTAAAAATAAGAGCTATGGCTTACTAAACATCCCACTAATGACAACTATTCATGTCAAGCAGTGAACTATAGGCAGAATCATGTAAACATTTTCATTTATTGCATTTATATTCTTCATAAAATCTATACACATAATGGATTTCACTGAGGAAAGATATAATGTATTAACGAAATATAGGATTTAATCTATTAGAAATATGTTAAATACAGAATTTACAAAATATATTAGAAATATGTTAAAGCCTTCTGAAAAGATATGTCTTCTTTCTAAAAAGATAAATCTAATAATTGTCAAAAAAAATCGTTTGACAATGAATAATAATGAAAGAAAAAATTTTAATGTACTAAAACTATTAAATTCGCGTGCCTTATTATGTTGATTTCCTTCTTAAATGATTTAATTTAAAATGTTATTAAATCAATAGTATATAAGTAATGAAATCAATGCTTAATTAATTTTTTCATTTAATTTTTATATCAATGCAAAAGAGATTTAGGAAATTTTGTAAAAAGGATAAGAAAATCATTAAATTTTGTCTTTTCTATTTTTATTTAGTGGGCTATTTATGGTAAGACCAAACGAAACAAAAACCCTTGTGGAACGGTATATAGAATTCACAAAAATATATTAGGAATATGTTTTAGATCCTTCCAAAAGATTTAATTAATAATTCTCAAAAATATATGTTGAAAAATGAATAATATTGAAAGCAAAAAGTTAAAAGTAGTAAAAAAATCTGAATTCGTGCCATATTATATTATTTTCCTTACTGAAAAAATTTGAGTATTATTAGATCAAACCAAGTAATGAAAATAACATTTGATTTTTTAATGAATTTTTTATTATAAATGCAAAAAGAAAATAGAGAAAAAATAATAAATAAATAGTAGTATTATATTATTAATGAAACGTTGTATAGCCGACACATGACAACAGCTGAACAGTTTTATGAAATTATTGATGAAAGAAAAAAAATTGAAAGTAGTATAAATATTAAATTCAAACCCTTATTAATTATATTGATCTTCTTCCTAAATAATTAAGAGTATTATTAAATAAATAATAATTAATAAATTAATTTTATTGATCTTCATCGTAAATAATTAAGAATATTATTAAATAAAGAATAATTAATTAATTGATACTTAAATATTTTTCATTTGATTTTTATTATCAATGCAAACAAAAATTAGGGAAAAAGAGAAAAAATATATACATTTTAAGCTTTTGTGTTCAACCATAACCACAATAAAAAATTTTGGTCATACATAGTCTCAAACAATATTAAAAAAATCAACAGCATCCAACACATATATATTTTCAATGAATACTTCTAAACTCTAATATTACAAAAAAAAACATTTTTTAAATCATTCACATAACCATTTAATATTCAAGAGCAAGGACATATATTTTCATGCTTTGGAATAAAAGTCTCAAATTTTTAAAGAGGATTTTCATCATAAACTTAAATCACCATCATTTTCAAACTAAAAACAAAGACCAAATGGGTCAAGAAACCAAAATAAGTCATAAAATAGTAGATCCGACATTTTTTAAGATGATTTCAAGGAATGTAAAAGTAAAAGATGTGACTAAGCTCTCTTATCCTTGAAGATCACAAACTTGGAAGCTTGAAGAAGTTGGTAAGTGTGAAAAATTAAAGCTTTTAGACTAATTTTTACTAATTCTGAAAACAGTGCTAACAAAACATATTTTTAAACATTCACATAATTGCTTAGTATTCAAGATCAAAATATATTTTTTTATGCTCAGGAATAAAAGTAAAACATGAAGTTTTAAACATTTAAGGATGATTTTCATCATAAATTCAAACTACCACCATTTTCAACTCAAGGACAGAAATCAAACTTGTTAAGAAACTATCATGAAAAAGTAGATCTGACATTTTAAGAGAGTTTTAATGGATGAAAAATAAAAGATAAAAGTAAGTTCATACACAGATCTCAAAGTTGGAAGCCTAGAGAGAGTGAAAATTTTAATCTTTGAGGTTAGCTTATGCCAAATTCAAAAAGGGTGTCAACCAAACATATTCTTCAACTTCCACAAACCCACTTAATACTCAAGATAAAAAAAAACATGCATTTTCATGCTTAGAAATAAAAATAAAAAACACAAAGTCTCAAGGTTTTAAGAAGGGTTTCCACCATAAACTCAAAATACCACCATTTTTGAACCAAGAACAACGGTCAAACTTGTGAAGAAACCAAAATAAGCCATAAAAACCAATAGGTCTAGCATTTTAAAAGGATTTTAGCATATAAAAAAGTGAATGATAGGGGTAAGCTCTCTTACTTTTAAAGATCTCAAAGTTGGAAGCTTGGAGAAGTTGGGAAATGTTGAAAAGTTCAAGCTTTTGGGCTAGCTTCCACCCAATCGGAAAATTGTGCCAACCAAAGGAGTTCCCATGAAGCAAAATCAAAGAGGTGAGTTAGGAAAAAAAATTGTTGGACAAAAAGAAGAAAAAACTATAAATAAAACTCACCAAAATGCTTAGAACCAAAAGATGACACGGGACAAGAAGACTTCGGTGAATGAAACACTTAATCTTTGATCTCTGTGGGCTTTAAAGTAATAAAAAGAGAGGACAAAAGAGATGAAGACTTCGGTGGATGAATCACTTTATCCTTGATCTCTGTAGGGTTTAAAGGAGTAAAAGATGAGAAAAATTAAAGAAGAAAGGGATTGTTGCTCACAATTTTGTAAGGGCAAAAGGGGAAAATAAGAGTTGGCTTCTTTATCACATATGAGGTAGGAAACTTTATATATAAGTTAGGATTTTGAGGTTAGTTTTGTCATTAAAAAAATTATTTCCCCCACCTCATTTTCCAAAGGTACTTTGGAATAGCAAAGGGGAGGGATCTTTAATTTCTCACGAGTTCAAAATAACTGATGATGCCAAATAAATTGATAAGTGAATAAAATCATAGTTAACGAAAAAAATTACACGTGATTATTCTGTTAGATTTTCTAATGACGTGACAAGTCAATTTGCAATTATGTCATTAATTAACGTTGTTACTAAACAACAAAGATTAAAACCAAATAAAAAAAATAGCAAAGGGTGTATAAGGCACAATTCACAAAAAAAAAATGCAAAGGGTATAAGTAAAAGGGAAGGGTGTCCAATGTTATACATAGAAAAATAGGATTTTTTTGTAAGAATACAAAATGAAAAGATATTAGGTGTAATAAGAGAAAAACATAATAAGATGATGTGTAATTTACTATATTAATTTTCAATAGTCTCTCTCTTCACTATTTTAAAGGTGTGTTTCATATACTATCCTAACAAATAAGCAAAATAATTATCTCTTGACAATCTCAGGTTATAATTTTTCTATCTTTATTTAGAAAAAAAAATCATTTTGATTATCTAAAGAGTCTATCTCATTCAAACTACCATCATTTAACTTTATCTCCAAATTGAATTTGAACAATTTTTTAAAAGAAGTTGTCAATAGTTAAAAATAATACTAAATTATCCACATGGTCCCTTATACTTATTATAGTTGCACTTTGGTCCCTTAAATAATATCTTGTATAGCATGTTTCTCATGTTCAAAACATTGTTTTTAATTTTGGGGCACAATTTTAAACCTTTTTTTTATTGATTCTAAACATGAAACATGTCTTATTAGATTCACCTACATGAAAATTATGAAATCCAACTAATGTTAATTTGGATAAAAAAAAGGGACATAACACATGGTAACATTGTGTGAAAAATGAGTCCCACTCAATTTTTTTTGTTGATTTTGAAAGATTTTTCAATGTGAATGACAAAAAAATCCTTTGAAAACTATATTTAAAATGATATTTTATATGTTTTTAGATTTTAATAAATTATATCATCATCAAATAATAATAATAATAGTAGATAAAATATTCATGAGTTGTGGCAAATTCTAAATTGGAAAATATCAAAGAGTTAAATAAAAGAAAAAAAATTGACTTTTTTAAATTAATATTTTAGCTCATGCAATACATGAGCTTTGAGATATTTATTTGTCAAGTATGCAAACAAGTTTAAACATTCAAAAGTGAAAATGAATAATTTCATATCTTCAACGTGCCAAAAATGTTTTTATGAAAGTGAAATTTAACACGTTTATCAATGAAAGCATTCAAAAGTTTTTAGAAAACTAATGCACTCAATGTTTTACTTAGTAACATCCAACTCATGTTTTTTATAAAGTCATCCAACACGATCATAAAATCTAAGTTATTGTTTCTATGTGTTCATTACTTTATGGTTTTACATGAATTGTATAAGGATTGATCTTTTTCCTTCTATAAAACATAAGTTAAAATCCTTTTTAAAATGCTTTAATGTTTAAATATCTTAATGAAAAATGATATTTTTTTTATTATACAAATACACTTTTAAACCAAAGCTAGTCAACTTATCAAGGAAAAGTACAAAAAAAAGAAAACAATAGAAAGAAAGATCAAATGAACAAATTTGCATGAGAGAAAAGAAACACATTTTTGGTACAAATTTATACAATTATTTTTTCTCTCTTCACTCTGAACAATATATACACACTTGAATAATGTAAAAACGATCTTATGCATTAAATGAAGCATTAAAACAAAAATTTGATTTGAAGTTCTATCTCACGACTAAAATTTTCTCAAGAGCCTATATAAAGGAGATCTAAAGATTTAGGAATTGTTGGTTAACATTTTGAACATTCTTGCATTATTCTTAAAGTATCTCTAGATGATTCTTTTACACAATCTTTTGCTTTCATATCATTTACTTAATTAGCAAAGTTCTATATTATGCTTAAACCTTCATATCCTTACTAAGTGAGTAAATCTTAGTAAATAAACTTGTATTTTGTTTGAAAAGCCTAGAAAAACCTAGTGTGAAAGAATACTTGGGTGTAAAGTGATATTGGGATAAGATCATGATTGTTTTTGCCTAAAGAGGTGTTAAATACTTGTTTGTAATTATTTTTGTGGGTAAAAATCCTTCTGAATCCAAGGATTAGATGTAATTTTAATTATTGAGTGAACAAGTATAAATTTGTGTTTTTTTCTTTTCCTCACATTTTTACAAAATATTGGATGTCTTTTTATATTCATATCTTGCTGAATGTATTTGATATGGTATTTTTATAAATGAAAGGTATATATTTATACACATAATTTAGTTTGAATTGAATTTCAAAATTATGTGTAAAAAGTTTAGTTTTCATTTTTTTTAACTCCTTGATATTTTTTTAATTCATAGTAATTCATAAATATTTTTATCCATTATTATTAGACGATGATAATAAATAATGAACATGTAAAACACATAAAGTTATTAGTTTAAATCTGAACGTTAAAGGAATCCTACGTTTTGGTCGAATTGCTTATGTGATTTTTTTCTTGTCTTTTTTTCCCTCTATTTAAATATGAGCTTTTAAATGTATTGGGTGGTTGACACTTTAGCTAAAGAGAGTAGGAGAGAAAATCTCGTTAAAAAGGATATAGAGGCTTCACTATAAAATCAAACGAAATAACAAATAACATTAATAGTGTATAAATTTTACAAATGTCAAGGGATCTAAGTTCGATTTTTACAAATAAAAAAAGTATAAATTTTACAAACATATATTAAAGCTTCATATAGTTGCATGTTGCTGGTTGATTCGATACCATACTTTTCAAGTAGAACTTGCCACATTGAGGAATAGCTAATGTTAGGATCAGTCATAATTAAGCTCTCAAGTTTCTATGCAATCCATTTTGAGTTAGCATCAGAGTTCTTTGTAGTTCTGATACAAGTACGGCCAGAATAAAATTGTCGTAGTTGGAAAGATTCTTGTTTTACCCGAATCATTTTTTTACTACATTATACCTGAATCTATAAAAACATGCGAGTTAATAATTCATTGTTCAACAATATCAAATAGCCAAAATGGAAAAAATAGAGAAAGATAGAGTCTCAGAAACGTTAGGTAGATTGAAAATGGCCCATTTGTTATAAATCAAATGATAAAGTTCATGTGATTAGTTCACAAATGACCACTAATCTTTTCTACTATACCATAAATGATTGATTCCCATTATTGGAAGTTCTTGTGATTATCTTATCTAGTGCTGAATATGGAAGTATTATAAAAGCATATTTAAAAATTATTAAAGAAACAAAAAACTTAACTGCATAACATTATTAAATTTTAAAAGTGCTAGGTTGATTTACTAAATAAAATAACCAAAAACTTAACAGCATAACATTATTAAATTTTAAGACTATATTTTAAAAGAAAACTTATAAAATGAAAAGTATTTTTAGATTTTTTTATAAATTCAAATTTATTGTTTTTGACAAACATGTATAAATAAGCAATTGATTTCCACGAGTTCATAAGAAAATGGTGTTGATGTTTGGTTAGAAGAAAATAAGGATAAATGATTATTTTGATTTTTAAATGTGTAAATCAATAATAAAACTAACGATAATAATTAAATTAACACTAAATTATCACTTTTTTATATATATTTAGGAATTAAATAAAAAAATTTGTTGTCTTAAGAACTGAATTGTTATCAATTTACACATATATAGAATAAAATTATTATTTATCCAATAAAATAATTTGAAAGGTAGAAGAATTTACAAAAATTGGACTTGATAATTAATATTTTGTAAATCCAAAGAAGTTAGGATATAAGAGTTCTCCTTTATAAATGGTAACGTACTTCTTAATAAACAGAAACATAGTTGAACATAAGAAAGACGACAGTAAGATATAATAACCAGAGTTGATACATACACTCTGCCCTCCCTTGCATAAGCCACCGATTCACTTCTAAAATTCTGTTATGCTACTCCATTATTTGTCCTCTCTGTGACACCTACCTTTGTGATTTCCAAACAACATAATGAGGAAAAAAAAAATAAACATCACAAACATCATAAGTTCATAACTACTAAACTACACAAAATTTTAACATCTTCAACACACTTAGCCAAACATGTACTCATGTATATTTATGAAGAAATGAAGCCAATATCTTTTGGGGCATTGGGCAGCATTATATTTTATCCATTGCTCATCAACCCCATAAGCATTTGTTGATGCTAAAATATTATACTCAAGCACAACATATAAACAATGAGTTTATATAATTTATTTACATATTGTTTCATGATGAAATATTGTGAGCATAAGCAATGAGTTAACTAAGCTGATGAAATTTGATCATAACATCAAGTATAACAAAAAAAAAAAAAATGTGGCATAGTGTAGTTGATTTATAAACATATATGTGATAGGCAGTTCTTGACAGACAAATATAATGTCACATCGAGCAAGCTGCTTGCAAACTCGACCTTCTTGTCCATTTCAAAATTCATCTCAGATTGTTTCTTTTTCAAGCTTTTAGGCATCATACAGTTCGAACTGACCAATCACTTATTGATGATGGTTGATACTATATATATATATATATATATCTTCTTCTTCTTCTTTTTTTAATTTCTTGTTCCTTTGTCAATTTTGGATGGCAGAATTGTCAAATGTCGACAGCCACCGTAAGCAATTCACTCGACTATTAACTGTTGGGTTCATTCTTGCCCTTGAGACAAGGGCTCTGTCTCAGGGAGCTGCGCATCTATTTGTTTTTTATTTTCTTGTATTGTACTTTTGAATGCATATAGCCATATAGAAGGTTTAAAACTAAACGAGAGAAGTAAAAAAAAGAGCTAAAGTGCAACTAAAGCGACTCAAGATATTTCACTCCAATATCAAGTTAAACTCTTAGTATAAAAATAAACGTACAGTTAAATATTCATTACATCTATTTTGTATTAATAGATAATTCAATTCATTTTTTTTAATCCTCTCACTGTCACCAACTAGTGTCATACTTTCGTTTCTAAGTAAATCTTAAACCATAATAATGAACAATAATTCTCTCTTTTTTGTCAAAAAAAAGAATAACTATTTTCATCTACTCAAGGCAGAGTTGAAGTAATAAGTAAGTTGAAGACAATCTTTTACAGTGGATATCAAAATGTAAAATTGGTAGTAAGCTGTCTAGAACATGCAATATAAATATTTTTGCTAATGTCTTGCTCCCCTTTTTTTCTCATTCTAACTACTATAACTTTATAAGATTAGAAAGTGCAATAAAAAACAAAAAGAGAAAATTTAAAAGAAAGGATAGGACAAGCAAAAGCATAAAAGAAGTTTTGATGTTCAGCATGATAAGACAATCAAAAGCAAAGGAAGTTTTGACGTTCAGCATCTTCCAAACGTTTTGAAGATGAATGCAGGTCTACCACCCAACAAGCAAGAGTTTCAATAGAGCCATCCGAATATATAGACCATATTTGGCCTGCCTAAAGTAAGCAGCCCTTGGATCAGCATCAACATCCACAGTGATCTGCATGAAATCAAGAAACAATGATGTAAATAAATTGTATAAACTCATTGCTTATGCTTACAACATTTGATATAGCATGCTTACTTCATCAAGTCTTGGAAGAGGGTGCATAACCACAGCATGTCTCTGCATCACATTGAGAATACCCTGATTCACAACGTACTTGCCTCTAGCCTTTTCATAAAGGTCGATTCTTTCGCCAAATCTTTCCTTTTGAATACGAGTTTGATAAACAACATCACACTCTGAGGCCACTTCTACTAAATCAGAAGATTCTTCCCACTCCACTCCCTTTGATGTCAAATAGTCTTTTATATCATCCTATGAATGTATAAATCAGTAATGAGAATTGAAGGTTGTGCCTTGTAGCAATACAAATTCTAAGGTTAGAAATAGCAATATATCTAGACTTATATGTCCAAATACATTGTGATTTTTCACCTCTTCCTATTTCAACGGCTTCTTGGAATGAAAATAGGAAGGTGGAAAGTGGAGAGATGGAATATGGAAATGTAGTTAGACTTATATGATATTCAAATACATTGCCATTTTATCTCTATGTATTTTCTACCTACCAATTTTCTTGTCATACCAAGCACAGTCCTAATTCCCAAACTCATTATCTTGTCATGATGAGTGAAAATCAGAATGTTCAACAATTTACCTTCATTTTTACCACATCAGGAGAGACAAAATAAATTTTCACATCCTTGAATTTAGCAAGCAAGTATGCCAATGAACGAACAGTCCTGCCATTAGCAAGGTCTCCCACAAGCCCAACTTTTATGCCATCAATCTTTCCAATCTCTCTTTGAATTGTATAGACATCTAAAAGTGCCTGAGTAGAGTTTGAAAAAAGTAGTAAAGCTTTGAACTCAACATATTACAGTAGCTGATAAATTATAGACTCTCACAAAATAATACAATACCTTGAATCTGTACAAACATAAACAAAAGGTACTTAAAAACACTTAGACAAAAAGTCTATAAGTTCACAATAGTTCTAAAGTCTATAAACTCTAAACATAAGATTGACCAGGCTAGCAATTCAGTCCTCTGTATTATTAAAAGTAGGGCACATGACACTCACCTCATACTATGACACTCAACCTCAGTTTTCTGTCAACATTACATACCACCCCAATTAACTATGTTTTTTTATAGGCAGCTCAGTTGACTAAGTTGACTAATAGCACCCATAATTATGTTAATGAGAACATTCCCTTTATCTCGGATTTTATAATGATTAACACAAACATTTGACCAAGCTCAAACAATCATAGGGAGATGATTAAATGTGACTGGAGGAAGCATTCTTTGCTGTCCCTTTGTATTTGAATAGTTTATGAAAGGGGATGGGATCAAAATGCCAAGCATGGCAGAAACAAAAATATGTTCTGTGTATTAGACATGGACTGGGCTTAACTCGGCCTAAAAAACTAACTCAAGAGAGAAGGATTGTGCATGTTCTATTTCTTGACAATTGTTTCATATGCAGACTGGGAGTGTGTTCTGGTGTATATGGAGTGGATTTTTATAGGATGTACTGATGCTTGGAGGGTGGGGTTTCTTGGGATAATATGGTTGTGTCAGCAAAACATCATAGTATGCATCACAAGTCTTATGTTTGGGACTATATGGAGCAACAGCAATACCATTTTCAGTATATAGTTAAACAACATGCAAAGACTGTGCTAGTACTGATAGGTAATAGTGGCTGTCATCAAAGAAGCTGGAGTGTGCTGATGTGCAAAGGCTTATTAGTATCTACATGGTCAGTCATATATTATTGGCAGTGTTATCCTGACAGCACTTTCTGTGGCAGATAGCAGGCTAGAGCGTATCAATTTGGGGACATTTTCATGTGTTGAATTAGCTTGGTTAGCAGGGTCCATCAAAGTCCACTTGTGGTTTAGTTTGCAACTTTGCAGGTGTAGGAAATGTGAATAAGCATTCTTATACTTTGGGAATTTTGTTTTGTAACCAGACTATGGATTAGGAGGTGTGTCAAGGGGTGTCTATCCAGCAGTATTTTTTGGAGGATTAATTATAGGTTCTGGTTTTTGTACTTTTGGTAGTTAGGTGCAGGACACATCTTGTGCTGATTGCTACTCCGATTCAATAAAATTTCGTTTTGCATTTTTAAAAAAGTGAATGCAAACACAAAGACTAATTGCGGTATGAAACACGGACACCCCAGTTCCTTGCCGTGTCCGGTGTCCGACACGCGTCCGTGTCAGTGTCCGACACCGACACGACACCCGTACTACGTTCTATATTTTGGACATTACAAGTGTCCACGTGTCTGTGTCCGTGTTGTGTCCGGTGTCCGTGTCGGTGTCGATGCTTCATAGATTGTGGTTCACTTGTACAACCTAGACTCGGAGTCTCGTACTAATTTTTGAAGGCAAATCATTATGAAAGAACTGATCACACACCTCCAATAACTTTTCAGCAACATTTATTTAAAACAGAAGAACAAAAGGCATTGTTAATAGAAGTGAAAGTAGAACGGACTAGAAATTAGATGGATAACCCAAATCAGTATCATCTAGCAGAATAATCTATCCTATCCAATCTATTTGACATTCTCTCTGGAAATAACTGTTTTTCCCAAGAAACTCTCTCATGAAGTTGCCAAGAACAAAATAAATTGATTATCCCCCCCCCAAACTTTGGTTGCAACAGAATCCATCATGACTATTTTAGGCATACCTGAGTCGGATGTTGTCCAGGACCATCCCCTGCATTGATTATTGGAATGTCAGATGTAGCTGCAGCTCTTCTGGCAGCACCACTTTCAAAATGCCGCATCACAATTATATCAGAGTAACCCTCAATTGTTCTGATTGTATCTGCAAGCAAACTATAATGAGAAACCTTTTAGGAAAAAATCTACAGCAAACTGGAAAAGGAATTAAAGGGAATTCACCTTCAAGTGTCTCTCCTTTAGCTGCAGATGAAAATTCTCTCGCATTTTCAGTAGTTAAAACCTCTCCACCCAGTCTTCTCATGGCAGACTCAAATGAAAGTCTAGTTCTAGTAGAGGGCTCATAAAATAGGGTAGCCATTAGATAACCCTTTAAAAGCTGGTTATCAGGCGAATCCTTTTCAACATTCTCCATATCCTGTGCAACTTCAAAAATGGCACTGAGAATATCTCGATCAAACTGTTGAGCTTCAATAATATCATTTAGTTGAAATTTCTGCCCCACTGAAAAGGTAGGTGCACGTTCAGTTTTCAAAGCACGACAATGGAATGCATCTCTTCGATCCATTTGTTCCCATTTTGATGACATATTCATACTTAAAAATCTCGAATTAGGACAGCATACTTGTTTTAAATAATTAGGTTCCATATAGGAAATTTTGCTATGACAGCATACAAAATTTTGGGGGCACTTTGATGTCTTTGGAGCAAGCATCTCCCTATGCATTGAAGAGGAGAAAAGAGAAGAAGAAGCTGCCATTGCTGATAAAACCAAACCTAGATAAGCAAAAACCAGTTATCAGCCCACGACATAAACTATACCATTACCAACCCACACAAGTGCCAGCCATAACAAAATTATTCATACTCCATTCCAAATCTATTATTGTCTTTTAAGGGTGCTGCACATTGATTAAGAAATCATTAATCGATATCTCATTATCTATAGTTCTAGAGTGGAAGGGAGTAGTAGACTATTTCAGGCACCCCACGTGCCAGCTTGTAAAATTCTCCTCAAAACCATGAACTAATTTTGAAAACTATCAATCATTGTGTCCAAAAAGAAAAAAACTAATTACAAAAAAATCAGTACTGACAAAATTTAAATATTTCTTACGATTATTTGAGGTACCCCATATGGTTGATTACTTGATTACAAAATTCTCCCAAACAAAAGAAAATTGAAAACAAAACCAATTTTGAAAAGTATCATTGTTAGTGTCAAAAACAGGATCTCTTAACAACTAAACCGGAATTCAAATACAAATAAAATAACTAATATGGGAATAACCAACGAGAATCCAATGCACTTTTGAACAACCAGCACGTGATCAAGCATTCCGAGTTGTGCACAAGAAAGGAAGAGTATAAGAATTTTACATGGAAGAACCATCATCACTGAACACAAAGGATAGATCCATGAAACACACAGAAACGAGCCTTTAGCAAAACACCCACATTAAAAAATTCAAAATTTACAAAGCATGGAGAAAAAGAAAAGAGAGAGAGAGAGCAGAAAAAACAAGTGTGAAGGACAAAAAAATTGCACATAGATGCACTATATACCTGTGTTTTCAGTGGCAGTGCAGTTAGCTTAGAACAATTAGAGCTGGTGAAGAGATAAACATCTTCTCATAGGATGAAGATCAAAGGAGCTTTTGTAGCTTCTTTTTTAGGCAGCGAATAACTGACACAAGTGAAAAACTGGAGTATCAATACACAAAAGAAATCTGAGCCATTCAATATAGTATTTATTTAATGAATGGTTTAGATTACTTCATTGTTTTCAAAATTACAAATTGATATGTGCTCTATCTAAAAATATTTTCATATCAGTCCTTCCTTTCCATCTCTGTTTATTGCCCAGTTGCCTTCTTTAGCACTCACACATCACATCAACCAAATAAATAAATATTAATGAGTTATAAATTATAACTAAACCCACCAAAAAGGTGGGGTGTGGGTGTTAAGTTTCAAGTAAAAAAATATTATTTTTTTACTTTTTTATTTATTTAACTTTATGTTGAAGTAGGTTTTAGTCAAAATATAGATGCTTAGTTATTGTAGATAATATTGATTTTATCTTCAAATTTTGATTTTACTAAAATAATATGTAGTAGCTTTTGTGTCAAGTTAAATAATGGATACTAAATTTTAAAGTAAACTTACTTCCATGATAAAAAAAATATTTAAATATAAATCACTTTACTTCAAAATTAATTTTAATCAAAGTGATTTTTTTATAAAATCAAATTCATTCAAAAATTTAGTATATGTGTAGATTTTAGTTGGGAGAACTCAAAGTTATTTTTATTCTCAAACTTTATTTGTGCATTGAAATTCAGTATTGTGTATTGAAATTTTGTAAAAATACTTTCTCAACTTCTATCCAAAAATAACCGTAAATATTTTGATTACCCATTTTCAATATTAATTTCTACAAGGTTACTTCAAGTCTAATAAACAAACTATACGTGGTGGATAGTTTTTTTGTTTACTATCTCAGTTGAACAAAGCTAAAAAGCTTTTTGTAAGATTTTGATGCATCTTTATTACTTCTTGTTGCATTCTCATTGTGTCTGATGAATACAATCACTGGCATAAGGCGTGAGTCCAAGGCAGTTGTGATGGTTGCAGAGTTGAGAACTTGAGATGGAGTTTCTGCCAGCAATAACTCTATGCAAGCAACAACTTTATGAAAGAAAGGGGGATGAATGTTTCAAATATTAGATTTATATAATACCCTTTTTGTAAAATGTTGGACGGATTGAAAAACTAGATTTTAAAAGTTTTATAACCTGCAATAGAAGGTAGGATTGTGTGTTCTGTGTAGTACACAATTGTTGGATTTATGTACCTTGCCTTTTTGTGTACGGTACGTATCCATCATTTTGAGGTTAAGAATTAAAATTATTGAAAAATGTTTCTTATGGATTTAAATTGGCAACTGATGTAATTTGATTACCATATATGTGAATGTGATAATCTTTTGTAATAGAATTTTGGACGTATAATGCCATGTGCCAATCTTTCAGTTTCAGATGTGATTAAAAAAATAAAATAAAAAGGCCATATGTGAATTGTGATACTATGCCAATATCAACACCGAGAGCCTTACTTGCCTCCTTAAACGTAGTATTTGTTTTGGGTGAAATGTCAAAATTAATTTTTTACTGAGAGTAATTGATTTCATTTGACCGGGAAAGAGTAACCTCAATTTTGGCTTTGTGATAAAACAAAAAAAAATAAATCAATTATGAGGTAAAGAGTGTGTTCGATCGATTATGAGATATTAAAGACTAGGATTGGACTCCTCTAAAGTGCAGCACTTTAGAGATGTGAGTCTTTTATTTTATTAACAACTTAAATCGTTTCATGTCATTAAAAATTTCCAATTTGATATTTTACAAAAAAAAACACATTAAATTAAAATAAAAATTAAAAAATAAGAAACCACACGCATTACATCGAAGTTCTTGAGGAAACTACGTTCACCACTTACAACCTATGTTATACGATGTATGCTTCTGTTCCTGTGCTACAGGAACGAACGCTTCTTTGCATCTCCATACATACTGCACTGCACAAACACTTCCTTGCATCTCTGTTTCTGTTCTTGAAGAAACAAATCTTGTGTTCTCTGTTATGCAGGAGATCCTAGGTTAATTAACTTCTCTGCCCTCCTTATTTCAATAGAAATTAAAAAGTAAGACTATGGAGACTGAATTTGGTCATTTCAAGCATAAATATCTATACCTTATTCGAAATAATATTATTAATTATTTAGATAGAAAGCTAGAATTAAAATCCATTATAAATTAAGCAATATATAAAAAAATATTTGTTATCCACGGCTGAATTTTATTATCTAAGCTTTCTTTCTAAATATGCATAATGTAAATTCTATCAAATGTTTGGGATAAATTATTTTGAAGAAAAAAAAGTAACATTTTAAAAGTCGTAAAAATACAAGGAAAAAAAATAAGTCATATAAAATAATTTTACATAATCATCTAATTATAATGTGTAATAAATTTATTGATTATTTTAAAAGTCATATCAACGATAACTTATGATTAAATGATATTATAAAATTATTTTATTTTATTAGTACATAACAATTAAATTTTACATACATTTTTAAAAATAAGTTATGAAATATATTTTTAATAATAATTATAAAGTATTGTCCTGTTCTCATTATTTTCTTTTCTCTACTTTGTATATGCATAATGCACTAGTCTCGCAATTATCAAAAGTTATATTTCTTAGGTATAGATTACCATCCTTTTATCTTTATGAGTATATTTGATCATCTTACCTTTAATTTCTTTTAGGATATTTTGATACACATCAAGGTAGAACAACACAAAACAAACTTTGATCATCTTAATCATTTATTTCTTTCAGGGTACTTTGATACACATCAAGGCAGAACAACAAAACACAAACTTTTGAGTTATAAGACATCTTTTGGTTCCATATATTCTTTGGTGAATAATGAATAGTACAAGCAAAATAATGTATAATTTATCCTATTGTCCTTTTGAATATCAATAAAATTTATATTATGTTAATATAATTTATATTTATTATTGTAAAAATAAAATATAATTATTACTATAATAATATATATTATTAAAACATATATTAATAAAATATTATATATATATATATATGAGTACAACTCTTGTGATAATAATATCTTACGTGAAAACATGAAAATAACTAATAATAAATATTAGATCAAGATTAAAAATAGTATATGACTAAGATTAAAATATTTATAAATTAAAATTAAAATCTAATATAACCATCAAATTTATAAAAGATTCAACAAACGAAAATTAAATCTATAAAAATTATTCCATCAATTATCATTTCTTAAAAGATCCCAATTAAATTATTGTCATAATTGTCGTTGTCATTGTCACCACCTCCGTTGTTGACCATTGCCACCATGACCATCTTTGTTGCCCCTACTCGTTCCACCATTGTCTCCATGATCGTCGTTGTCATCATTGTTGTCAACCATCATCATTGACCACTACCACCATCATTGCTGTCGATTACTACCACCTTAGTCGTCATGACCTTCGTCGATTTTAAGACGTCATAATGGATATTTTTTATACATTTAATTTTTATTTTGTGAATCTTTTATAAATTTGATAGTTATATTAAATTTTAATTTGAATATATATATATATTTTAAATATTTTAATCTTATCCGCTTATTAGTTTTAATCTTGATCTGATGGATGTTATTAATTATTCTTATGTTCTCCCGTAAGAAAATATTCTCACAAGAATCAGATTATATATATATTTTCACTTTTTTAATTTGAAGTTAGCAACCAATCGTTCAAAAATAATAGAGAGTGGAGGAGCAGTTTTGAAATTAAAAACCATGAAAAAAGAATCCAACAGTAGAGGAGTGGTTTTAAGTCATAGTTCTACCTTATTTTGTTTTACAAGTATCATACACAACACTCAATTCTCATCAAATCAAAGAAAATTATTTTGAGCTGCAAAACTTTTCCTTAAAATATGTAATTATATTACATATTCCAGAGTCAAGACTTGAACATGAACTCAAAACCTTTAAACTCGAACTCAAAACTTGTAATTGAGCTGAAACAAATTGAAATCAATTGAACTCGGTAGTCTAATTCTACTTTAATTGGTTAACTTTATAATCCCAATTTGGTTTGTTCATTTTTATGATACAACGTGGTTCATAATCTATTCATACGTGGAACTGGGCTTCTGGCCCAATATATGTGGACCCAAATACAAGTCTTAGCTACATTTTTCAATAAGGATTGATAATCGTCACAATCACCAACAAGAGTTAGACAAGGGGCGAGTAAGAGATGTAGACATTACCCCTTTAAATTATATCCTCAGCATTAATGAGACCTCCATTATAAGGTAGTCATACTTACTAAGAACACATGACACAGACCTAGCAGAGCTAGGCTTTGAACTTAAGGCTTGGTAGGTTAGAGTCTGGTTTTAATATAAAGATTAATCAAGCAATCATGTTTTAACCCCTACTAAACTAGTAGTAGCGACTTAAGAAGAGGAAATTTTTATATCACTAGAACACTGCTAGCCCAATTACTTATTTTTTTTAGTTATCCAATAACTTTCTCAAATTCTTATATTGTCTTACCAAGCTAAATTACATGTTTTGATGATTCAGGTTCATTTTATATAACTTATCACAATATAATTTTGTGATATTATACATAAAATATGAAGTTATTAGTATAAGATGAGAGCAAAATGCGAGAAAATGAGATAGCAAAAAGTGGTCAGCTCAAAATACAAAACCAACAAAAGAATTCAAATCTGTGATTAGTAAAAACTTGAAAAAGTCATTAAATCAGTATATCAGCATTGCAGCACAGCAGAAGAGAGTATGCCACTGCCAAATTCCCAGCAACAGTTTGCAAAATATTTGAAGCACATTGAATCTGTCAAACATGGAAGAACCTACTACCATCTATATCATTCCCAAACAATCATGCAATTTTCTTGCTAGAGTTCTTGACTAAGGGGAAACAATTTAGGAAATGACAACAGTATGCTGAAACAAGCAAATAAATAATAAGTAATGTGGTCATGAAGATGAAATTCATCTAATATCTGGATACCGCTTCCATCGTAAATCTCATCCCCATCTATGCACTAAATACTTAAATATTCACACTACCTACTCGCAAATTATGTCTTCAGTACTACTGCTCTAACCAAAATGCTCCAAGCTTCTATGCAAACCGTAGTGCTTCTAAACCACACAATTGATTGACACAATAAAAAAGGCTGGCTAATAAGTAACAATGTTACTTCACACTTAGTCACTCACAGACATTCAAGTAAACAAAAAGCGATGCCCTGACTAATCAATCCCACTACGGCAGTTACCAAGGGATACTAATGATAGCAGATGTGGCTCAAGGCATAAGAAGACATAAACCACAAATCAAGATCAACAGTTTTGACCAGTTACCATTTAAACTTATGATATGTGGAAAGGTGGATTAAGATTTAAGATAGCAGAAGCGAATAATCCAAATAAAAATAACTTTGCATTTCATTAAAGAAGATTAAAGACATTATAAAAAAAACAAAGAAAGAAAACGTAAAACCAAGAATCAGTTGTTTTATTAGAATTCCAGCAGCTTCTCCCCCAACCCTCTCTCTTTCCCTCCCGATAGAATTGCCTTTGATGAAAGTAAAAAAAAGAGCCCCTCATTTAAGAGTCTTAGCTTTAAAGGCTAAACACTGAATACTCTGATTGCGTGCCTTTTCCCCATTAAGAGGGTCACTGAGCAAACTGATTTGCAAAGCATCACACAAACAGAAATTTTGATTATAAATATCTTCTAGTAACCAATCCCACCACAAACAATTTTACCTTGGACTACATTACACAAGCAATTTAACCTGGTAGTTATAAAAGTTGTTAAAACATATATTCAATCTACATCATTATGCAAAAGAAAAGAGCTTACGAAGGCAAACACCTATTTTGCTTTCAATTCAACAATAATTGAAGAACTTGTGTTTATGCGCCAACAATATGTCAATGCGACCATACCATAAACATGCAGAGGAATGAGCAAAACACTACTGAACCGAACCGAACCGAGCTGAGCTAGTGTCAAACAAGGATAATAGGATTGGTTCAACTTCACAAATTGCTTATTTAAAGCAACAAATGGAGACATCACTACTATTACTACTACACAAACACAAAAACTCTAAGTACTCAGCACACAATCTAATAGTGTCATTGATTAATTAGTCTCCCAACATTGTACACTATTCCATGAATTTTCCATTACACGACCACAACAACAACACAACAACAACAGAGAAACCAAACTTACAAACAGTAATTCCCGTGGCGTGCGTGTCGTGTCATACATCCAAATTCTCCATCTGAATGCTGCTCTTAAGAGGCACGTATTCTCCAAGGTACCCACCAAGATGATCATGCAACGCGCTCTTATCAATACCCTGATGATGATAACTCTTGCAAACATAGTAAAACACACTCTGCACCAACAACCCCACCAAGTTCACAATCACCAAAAGCCCCACAAGGAACCCTCCCACCACGATTCTGGTGAAAACCCCATAGTCCTCCCCACCGTGCACCACAACCACGCTGAAAACACCGGAGATAACCCCGCAGGCGACCAAATAGGCGGAGACGAGGACAGCGGCGAACCGGAGCCTGCCCTTGAGGAGGTGGTAGGACTTCTTCATGGCGGCGAGGCCGTAGACGGGCTCGAGGACGGAGACGACGGAGGCGAGGTGCCAGAGGGCGGTGATGTAGACGTGGGCGACTAAAAAGAGAGTGAGGACGATGAGGATAGCGAGGAAGAGGAGGAGGGAGTTGTCGGTGTCGATGGCGAGGATCATGAGGACCAAGGAGAGGAGGATGAGGGAGTTGTAGAGGATCATGAGGAGGGTGACCCATAGGAAGGTGAGGAAGAGGCGCTTGAAGACGCGGGGGATGGCGGAGAGGGTGGAGGAGAAGGAGACGGCCTTGGAGGTGTAGAGGGAGGCGACGGTGAAGACGGCGGCGGCGGTGGAGAGGAGGGAGAAGGCGAAGAGGAAGAGGAGGTAGAGGAACTGGATTAGAAGAAGGAGGGTCCACTCGTGGGAGGTTTGGGAAGGGTCGTTGAAAGGGGACTGCAGCTGGGAAATAAGGGGGTGCGTGAAGAGGGAATGAGCTAGAATCGCGAAGGAGAGGGGGAAGATGAGGCTGAGGGTAATGAGGTAAAATGTTTTCGGAGAACGCTTTGGGATTGAGATTGATTCTCGTAGGATGTCGGGGATGGTAAGGAATTGAAGCTCTTCTGGGGCAAGATCCATTTTCAGACTAAGAGGATGTGAGATGTGAGATGTAAGATGTGAGCAACCAAATTCTACATTACTCTATAAATAATATCACTTTTTTCTTTTTCTTTTTAAGCGCTCTGCTTAACCGATGCTGATTGTTGACCGCTCCACCACTCACTCTTGCTCTTCATTTATTCTCCTTCTTCTTCCCTCTTTTTTTTATAATTTAATTAAATGCGTGTTTTTATGTGAGATTGTACTAATCTCTTTTTTTTTAAAAAGGAAGGTGGTACTAATACTAGTAACTATAATGTGCTTATATTAATACTATACTAAACAATTAATATATAACAATGATAAAAATAAATCAACAAGTTAGATGACTAAATTTCTTATAGATGCATCTTATAAGTCATGAGATTATTTACTGTTTTGCATATACTCACGAAGTAACTAAGCCTATAAAGAATCTCTATATTTATTCATCTTAAATTGTTATTTATTCACTTCCTTTTTTTATAAATATTAAAATTGTGTTTTTAAATAATTATTATTGATATTAAAATCATGTTTATTTTTCTTCTTTTTTATTTTTAGACAAAATTATATGTTTATTCTAGTTCAAATAAACATTTAAAAAAGGACGTGTGGAGTGAGAGGAGGAGACGCAAAACCGACAATACAGCACAGGCCTGGATTTGGGCCGGCCTGAGAATTCGACCCGACCCATATAAAATTCTTACAATTTTAACTTATTACATTACATATGGTCTTAGTCCCAGTATTAAGTAGTGAGTAGTGAGAGAGGCGCGCACATCACCGGCACTTGTTTTCATTTTCAGTTCATCTTAGGGTTCAATTCTCAATATCCTCATTCCCCGTTCCCTCGCCTTTGCTTCCTAGTTCCTACTGTGACCTGTGAGTCTCCCCTTCCCGGCCTCGCCAACGGGAAATTCAACGGAGTTGTGTTTGCGAATCGCCTTTTATTATCTCATTTCTCTTGCCATTCACACACTTCTTCATTTTTGCGTTTCTCTTTTCTTACGCTCTTTTGCTTTCATTTTCATTTAAGCTAACCGCGTTTTTTTTCTTTTCTTTTCTTTTCGTTTTCCTCAGTTAATTCTCGTGTTTCTTCGGAGCGAGCAGAAGGACTTCAGCATCGGAGACCGAATCGTTGTGAGTTTTAATTTCAATGCTTCTTTGTTAGGTCAAATTGTTGTTAGGAATCTGAATCACATTGAGTCCCTCGTTGAATAACACTGCTTAATGTGATCTGGTTTAGGTGTGCGATCTAGTGTTCTGTCTTTAATTCTGCTTTCTATATAGATTTTATTTTATGTAGGCTACATGCAAATGATTATGGGCTTCTCATGTACTGGATTTTCTGCGACATTGCTTTATATTCAATGTTTTTTTTTTGTTTGCGCATTTACGATACTTTTTTCCTCATCGTCTAAACCTGTTAGCTTATATTGGATGCTGATGATGATGCCAATGCTGAAAAACAGTGGGAGTAAACTTGTAGTTAATTAGTTACTAATTATGTCTATTTTTAATTCATGAGTGTCTTTACTGCATATGAATTTACGGTGCTAACTGAGTTTTATTTGTTTTTAATGTATTGCAGAGGGTGAGGGGAGTAAATAAACAGGGTGAACCGACTCAAGCCCCCATGTTGAACGGATAATTAGTTGCAATTGCAAAAGATTGTGATTGTTGGGATTGCAGAGAGAAGGGTGGTTAGTGTTAGAATAGATTGAGTGTGGATGGGGAAAGAGGAGGAGGAGATGAGGGGTGAGATTGAGGAACGACTGATAAATGAAGAGTACAAGATATGGAAGAAGAACAGTCCTTTCTTGTATGATCTGGTCATTACGCATGCCCTCGAGTGGCCTTCTCTCACTGTGGAGTGGCTTCCTGACCGCCACGAACCACCTGGCAAAGACTATTCCCTCCAGAAGGTCATCTTGGGCACCCACACTTCTGAGAATGAGCCCAATTACCTCATGCTGGCCCAGGTCCAACTCCCTCTTGATGATGCTGAGAATGATGCCCGCCACTATGACGATGATCGCCCCGACATTGGTGGCTTTGGCTGCGCCAATGGCAAGGTCCAGATCATCCAGCAGATCAACCATGAGGGTGAGGTTAACAGGGCTCGCTACATGCCCCAGAACCCTTTCATCATTGCCACCAAGACCGTTAGTGCTGAAGTTTATGTATTTGATTATAGCAAGCATCCCTCTAAGCCCCCTCTTGATGGTTTCTGTAACCCTGATTTAAGGCTTAGGGGTCATAACACTGAAGGCTATGGCTTGTCCTGGAGTAAGTTCAAGCAGGGCCACTTGCTTAGCGGTTCTGATGATGCTCAGATTTGCTTGTGGGATATTAATGGCACTCCCAAGAATAAGAGCCTAGAGGCAATGCAGATTTTTAAGGTTTGTAACCGCATCTCTTTCTGCTTTCCGGTTAGGTTAATCAGTGATTTTAATCTGTGGAAGATTTTTTTTTTTTTTTTGTGTGTGTGGGTAGGTTCATGAAGGTGTCGTGGAAGATGTGGCTTGGCATTTGAGGCATGAGTACTTGTTTGGTTCTGTTGGTGATGATCAATACTTACTTATATGGGACCTTCGAACGCCGGCTGCCAGCAAGCCTGTCCAATCTGTTGTTGCTCATCAAAGTGAGGTGTGTTGTTAATGCAATGAATTGGTAAATCTTTGTCGAAATGAGTATAACCTGTGGAGGAGTAACTTTCCTGTTTTATGATCTGCACGTGTTTGATATTAAACAAACTTCGCAGAGGGAATTGGAGTTACCAGTTTATATTTGGTCGTATCACCATTTACTTAATTTTTTTTTGAAATCTAACAAATTCATGAGAAAGTTTGACCTGTCTCACTAATCACAGATATTAAATCTTAAGGGTGTCATTTGTTTAACATTGATGACATATTGAAATCAAAGACTTAATTATGGGTGGTGATAGAAAATTCAATAAGCTAAACACATGAATTTCTAACTGTGGCCAAGATTAAAGAACTGGTCATTACTCCTCTCCAGTTGTATGTTGATACTATTTTACTTCTATGGCTTTTCTTTTTTTGTTTGCTTGGAGACCTTTTGAGCTTACTCAAATTTTCAGTCCAGTCTGTATGCTCTTGTAATGCTCTCCATTATGCTTTAGTTGCTTGTATCTTTTTAACTCTGGTATGTTCACCATATTTTGGTGGGTTTTCAATGTTTTAAAAATGCTAATACTCTTATACTCAATATCACACACTGATAAAAGCTTTTTTTTCCTTTCTTGGATATCTTGCCAGGTTAACTGCTTGGCTTTCAATCCCTTTAATGAATGGGTTGTTGCTACTGGTTCTACGGATAAAACTGTGAAATTGTTTGATCTGCGGAAGATCAATACTCCGCTGCACATCTTTGATTCTCACAAGTAAGATTCTCATAAGATTTTCAATAATTGCTGTATTTGTACTTATATTTAGCAGTTATTGATCTGGATTGCTGTTCTTTGGTCCAACAGGGAGGAGGTTTTCCAGGTTGGCTGGAATCCAAAGAATGAGACTATCTTGGCTTCTTGTTGTCTGGGTAGGAGACTCATGGTGTGGGATCTTAGCAGGTATTGCTTAATAAAAGCATTATCATCTCTGGAGTTTTTAGTGGATTTATTTCTATTTGTTGTCCTGAAATGTATATTAAGTCATGGTACCCTAGTGGAATTGTTATAGGTGTTGATAAATCATAAAGCATATCAATGACACTTCCCCTAAAGTTCAAGTGCTTGCTATACTTTGTTCTATGGCATGTTTGATCCACTAAAATGTCAGGGTAATGTTTTGGATGGGTTTGTACAATGTCTAAAGTTTGAGGTCTCAATCCATGGCTTTCACATCAGGGGATTTGTTAGGAATACTGAAATCTATTCCATGGTGTTACAGTTTAAGCCCTTGAGATAGTTGAATCCTTGGCATGCAGTCTAATCCATTCTTGTTTCTTTTGGGGGGAAAAATGCTTGCTTAGAATTTAGGTTGCTTTTACATGCTGTTTTGTTAAAATTTATCTGTGGATTTTTCATCTCTTCTGGCGAATGAGGTCACACTGCTTGAATGATAGCTCCCTCTCTTTCCAGCAAATTGGATAAGAATTTCTCAGTCTGAACCCTTGGACTTAGTTATAGTACGGTTTTATTAGATACCAGGTCAGCTTTAGCTTGTAGCTCAAATGTTAAATGACTATTGAGGATTGATTAAAAAATACCTATAGTTGTTAAATCATATCATGATAAATCATAGATATTCCAAATGTTTGCCTTAATAACAGAGTTCACCCATTTTTTCTGCAGGATTGATGAAGAGCAGTCACCAGAAGATGCCGAAGATGGTCCACCAGAGTTGCTCTTTATTCATGGTGGTCATACAAGCAAAATATCTGACTTTTCCTGGAATCCATGTGAAGATTGGGTTGTTGCTAGTGTCGCTGAAGACAACATACTTCAAATATGGCAGATGGCAGAGAACATATACCACGACGAAGATGATCTGCCAGAAGAGTCAACAAAGGCAGCAGCATCCTAATGTAATTGATGGACATGATAATTAGTGTAGTGTTTAATTAATACAGGTTCAGTGTTGTGGACTCGGGGAGCTTTTTCCATATTTTAAATTCGTGCTATTACTTCGTTTTTCACCTTAGTTGTAGCTGTGTTTTTGTGAGGTATGAAATATGATTGCCTTCTCCAGTAGCATGCTGAACCACCGAGACCTAGTGTAACTTTCGATGCTAAAAGGTTTCCCATTTATCATGACTGACTGATAGTGTTCATAATCCATTCTAGTTACAGCTGTGCATTGTCCCAAAAAATAAAGTTTTTATTCCAGTTTTAAAAATTGCTTTACAAAATGCTTGCGAAAAATAAAACAGTAAAAGACTGAAATATTTTTTTAACTCAAGAATTTAATTGAAGATTTTGCGAAGTGAAATTAAAATGATTAAAATTTAAATTTTGTGGTATTAAAGTTTTTTTCCCCTTTTCTAATTGCAACTTGCAAATAGTTGGTGCGAGCCTCTGTTTTTTGTAAGACACTCAGATACCTGCTTATCCTTAGTCAAAGCCAAGTCAATCTTTCAAGCATATAGATTATTTCAATGAAATTAAACTGTTATTTGGTTGCATCAATTTATAAAAATAACTAAATGAAACTTGTAAAGAGCCAGCAATCAGGCAACTCGCGGTATCGCCACATATATAACCTCGAGGGATGTTGCTTCTTACACTTTCCGGATCCACTTTCTTTTTTACTTCTGGAATGACTAATCAAAAGAGAAAAAAAATAAAAATTCTGAAAAGAGTACAGGAAACTTGGGAAGAAGCAACAACCTAATCTTGAATACGTAAACATCAGTGATTGACAGGGTTTATGACGGAGCAAAAGGTTTGAGCTGATAAAATGTCATTCATTTTTTTTTTTTAATTTGTACTGATGATTTAACATGAAATTTTACTATTTTGTCACATGCATAATTTGTCTATAACACTCGTTGTGTTTAATAACTTTTCAAATATTCACCTGTAAAATTCGTCCACACTAAAAAAACTTTGATTAATTGTCACGATTAAAACAAATTTATAAACTTTTGTTTTCTCCGTTTTAATCTTCTGGTTATTTTACATTATAACTACGTCAATCCTCGTGATTTTCTTAAAAGAATAAATAATAACAATTCAATCCTCATGAACCCATAATATTTTGCTCGCTAATAGAAAATTCAAATGTAGAAATTATGTATGCATCAATTTATCGTACATATTTCATACTTCTTATCCTCGCACATCCTTACTTAAGAGGGAACTTTGGGTAGAGAGAAACTTTTAGTTTCTTAAAAATCTTAGGCTGATAATCTGAATTTCACATATTTGATATTTATTTTTAAAAAATAATATTCTTGGAAAAAAAATATTTCCTGAGAATATTTTTTAAATAATTTTTCATAAAAACTTTTCCATGAGAGATAATTTTATTTTTGTTTAATCTTTTTACTACATTAAAAATATCATATTACTCTTGTTATATTAAAATAAATGATAAAAATATCATATAATTCTTTAATTCCTAAAAAATTTATCTAAATATTTATAATGATCAACCAAACAAATTTTGTTTATTCACAAGATTCATGATTCTCGAGTATGAAAATGCCGCCCAAGTATCTTCGTTCTTTTTCATTGATTCTTTATCATTTATTTTATGGCTATGAAAATAATCTCTTTAGTGACATGCACAAACAATAACTAATCTCCTGAAAAAAAGACCTGAAAACAAGAATGAAGCATTGCAATAAAGGATCTTATTCTGATTGTAAGGTGAGTTATGTTAATTTATTTTACAACCATTTATTATTACAAAAGATATAATTAAAAACATTGTGTTATTGTATAAAAATTAAAGCATGAATTGTAATAATTAAACACAATTTAAATTAATTTTCTATTAGTCCGTTTTATTTAACTTGAAGAGCTTTGGGTTAGGAAAAGTTTAGGGTTAGATGTGTTTTTTATTAGTCATAACGAGTGCCTTAATTTAGAGTGGTTCTAGATTACGCAGTTGCTATGAACGAATTGGATGAACCAATTCGCATTAGTTTTTAAGGGCCTGCTACTGTAGGATTGGATAAATACTAAAATAGTAACAATTTGGATAGGCATATTGAGATTCAAATTGCCTTCACTGCAAAAAGTTTTCATGCCTAAAAATATATAGTTCCTGTCAGTTTGTCCATAAACAGAGCGCAACTAGTCATGGAAAATTTTATCAGGCAACCTCATGTAAGATCTTTCATGTATATCATAATGGTAAGTAGTTGAGTACAAAAAGGGGTTGGAGAAAGGCATTATTGAAAAAGTAAGAAGGTATACATTATTTCTCCTCAAAGCGCCGCAGCACAGACTCAGCGAAGATTTGTTGCCTACAAAATGATTATGATAATCAACGAGGTAAGTAACATGATTCAAATTTCTCATGAATGGGAAATGTGTGAGCAAACCTAACATGGTGTATGACTGGTTTGGTTGGTACAAGAAAATTCTAGCACACAGAATTAATTGCAAAATTAAGAAGTTTTAAATTTTAATATTATATTTAACAAATCCTACACGGAAAAGTAGATACATGAAATGCTGCCAATGCTAAATTTCATGTATGACTAAGGGTGCGATTGATTTATGGAAATATTCTGTGTTTCAATTATTACACAAATGTCACTTAGTTTTCACTTAATTATGCTACCTAGTAACCTCCATTATATTCTAAAAGATTATACACCCCTTTTTTCCTTGAGAACAACGTGTTGCACTTTAGTCTATTTTTAATGTAAACGAACTTCTTAAGGACATTGTCTCTCTTCCTCTGCGATTCTCAACATCATTGGTAGCTACTCATAAACCTGTAGTACTATTGACTTCAGGACTTGGAACAAAAATAACTGACATGCATAATTTTAAATATAACACCTACGTCATAAAGACTATAAGATAACATAGTTGAGAGATTGGGAGATTGAACTTACTTTCCTTCTCTGTGCTTTGGACTAGGGCGAGAATACTTCAGATATCCATCCCAAGGAACCTTTTTAAGCCCAGCTCGATGTGAGATTATGTCTCTAACCCTACACCATTGAAATAATAGATACTGTTTCAATGCCTTAAAGCAAAATGTAGACATTATGTACATGCTATCACTGCATATTCCAAACAATCTTGGACAGAGATCTGTTACCTCTCTGCAAATTCAATGGGTGTCTCCCCTGGCTTCAAATTTTGTGGCTCCAAGTACCAAACATCACAAACTACAGCCCAAGATGTCATTAATTGCAAGAGATGAGTTGTGAATGATTGCCTGCAAATGTAGGAGATACAACAACTCTTATCCAGCAATATAAAAAAACAATGAATGAATAGAAACAGTAATTAACATGTAACAAGCATCTTCTTACTTTCGACTATTCCAAAAAGCATCTACGAAAATTTTGTTGTACTTGATTGCAACTGGGCAAATTGTGCAGCCAAGTTCAAACGCACCCTAAACATCATTAAAATTAGAAGAGGCTTCAATTTAAACTATCAGACAACAGGAATTAGAATACAAGTCAATGGAAAGCCTAATGTATAAATAAAAGTGTAAAACTCAGCATTTCACATAATGCAAATGCAAATGATCCTATACCTTCTTGAACATGACAGAGTAGTGATTATTTACACAAGTTCCTTCAGGAAATATAAGAAGAGGGTTGTTGTTAGCTCCCAGGACATGATCCCTCAATCTGAAATATGAAAAATCATGTAAGAATAAGATTTGAGGTATATACTTCCCAGCATTTTCAATTATACTTACTTCCTTGCCACAACTTCTCGATCCTTTGCCTCTGTACGGTTGAACCAGATACACCCTACGCTCTCCAAAATGGTGCTCTGCAATAATCCTGTGATTGAAATGCAGAAATGCATCAGGCATAACTTGTAATTGTGAAGTGCCCATCAAACATGAAGGAAGTAGAGCTGGATGATTAGAGAGTTTAGTAACAAATGCACAATGTACTACAATAGAAACATGCAGTAGCCCCTATTGAGAGGTGACAAAAAATGGTCTAGCATAATTAATTTGGCTGTGTGATGGAAGATAATTTAGATGAAATGGAAGATAATCTGATTAAAAGTGAATCCATGTACCTGTAGCCAACCCCAACTAGGGCCCCCTTTTTAAACTTTTAAAAGAAAATGATCTTACCTATCAACTAGTCATTTTCTCGACAATTTACCCCCACAGCTCTAAGATCGGAGTTCTTACACCAGTTGATAGAAACTGGATCGAAATTGTAGAGAGAAAAGCTTCTATTAACAGAAAGGTGTACAAATCATTCCCTAGACTTTTGAGAGGCCAGGATTCTCCCACAACAATCTGAATTCTCTCTCAAATCACAAGATAAAATCTCCCTCTCAACCCCTTTTCTTATTTATAGCCAACATGCCTTGTTTCTCCAATTATCTCAGTCCCCAACTAGCTAACTAACTAACTATGGTGGTTACCTATCACATGATCTCCCCTCATCCATTGTTACTAACCGCAATCAACTCTTTATGAGTAGTTTTTTGGAGGAACTGTTTCATAAGGCGAGTACCCAACTCCGGATAAGCACTGCTTATCATCATTAAACAAACTGGTAGACAAGGTGGTAAAAAGATGTTTGGAGGTTTGTTTGCCTTGCTTGACAGGTACAAAGCAAAGACTGGTCATTGCATTTAGCTTGGGCTGAATTTGGGTTCAATACTAATTACAATGTGTCCACTAAGATGTCTCCTTTCTGAGCCTTGTATGGGCAAGACCCTCCTTTATTATTGAAAGGAACCACAATAGCTTCCAAAATTAAGGAAGTTAATCAACTTGCTCAGCAACAAGACACCTTGCTGACAGAATTGTGCAAGAGTTTGCTTTGAGCACAAGAGCAAATGAAAAGGGTATGCTAACAAGAAACCTTGGAGATTGACCTCACCTTTCCTCAATTCCACCTTGAGGACAATGTGCCACTTATGGCTAGGCGTTCTATTGTTTCTCCAATACTAAGGTCTATGAGAAGAGAAATAAGAGAAGGAGTAAGGAAGGTATCCCATGTAACTAACTTGATGATTGTTATATAGTTTGTTGTGTAAATAACTAGAAGGCAGTTAGTAAGAGCTAGTTATCAGGTTATACAAACTATAAGAGTGGAGACTGGACAGTAAGGATCAGGAATATTGTAGGCATCAGTTTGGAAGGGGCCAGGTTTCTCAAAATAAAAATAGCTGGGCATTGTGTTTTCTGTAACTACTTCACTTAGTGAATAAGGAATCTCTCATCTCTCTGTTCTGTCAATCTTTCTCTTCTTTCTGCTATATTCTAATAGCAGTTCAATCAGTTCATCATGTACACCCTTCATCTAAATGACCATTTAAACTGCTCAATGGTAAAGGATGAAGTGCCTAATAACAAAAGGCATTAATCCTAAGTTTTTTTTATTGTTGTATATTTTGCACAATATTCACACTCTGACTTGAAAACAAGCTTTCATTTTGATAAGAGTTTGTTGTGTAAATATCGGAAGAAGAGTGCAATTGTGTTAGCACCATAATATTCTTAAAAACTAATTCACCCAGAGATGGTATGACACAAGCAAATAAAGATAATAAAAAAACTGTATTGATGATAAAGACAAGGCTTCTTGTGTATTTAAAGCCACACATAGCACTATAAACTTACCAACCCATCCAGGATGCTTCTGCATAATAACAGCAAATGCAGTCATCTGTTCTAAGATAATGAAATCAATCATGGAAGTATGATTGGCCACAAAAACCTGTTCAATAAAGGAAAATGCAGATTATTAATAAATAGCATTCACATTTTGATGGATATGTGAATAAGAACATGGAAGCATCAATATACATCAGACAAACCTGTTTTGGTCGGATACTAGGTCTTGGCCCATGGTACTTGACAACCCCAGTCCATGATGCAACAAAGAAACTGCACATCATCTCCACCAAACACCTCTGAAAGAAACGAGAATTGAGCAATTTAGAGTACCTTGGTTTGATGCAAGTCAGTATATTCAAGTTTCTATTCATCAAAGGGAAGGAAAATAGAAAGAGTAAATTAGAAGTTGTATACATCTCATGCCATGCACTCATCATCCGTCAATTAAGTAAATAGATATTTAAGAAATAAAGGGCAAAATAAATTATGTCCTCTAGCGAATTGGCCAAAATTTGTTGCATTCATCAAAGATGATAAAAATAACAGATTTTATCTACTTATATTTTTATTTTTCAACATGTTCTGATTCTTCCAGTTGTCTTCCCATTAAAGTTTTACACGTAATCATCCAACAATTTTTCTTTTTCCTATAGGGCCACTAGGCTGACCAGTAATTAGATTTTAAAATCAGGTTCCTAGCGAAAATCCTTCAAATATGATAGTAAAATTAACAGAAGTTAAAAGGATAAAGCATATGACAAAAGCAATGCTTTTCATGATAGATGAGGCAACGTAAATTGACATCAGATAATAGGTGTTTAAAATTAAAACAAATGAAGTGAAGGCTTACTAAAACACTAAAATAAAAGTGGATTAACAGCAGTAGATCAATTCATACCAAGTCTCAAAACTCCTTCGTAGTGATAATAATAAGGAAACAGAATACAAACAATATGTATAACACAAACAATACCAAATATTTGGACATTATATGCCTTAGCGTTGGAAATATCATTAGCACATTACCAGAAGTTCATTTTGTGTTTTAAGATAAGCTAAATCAGAAACTTGAAGCCTCTCTTTTACTTTTTATGGACTTGGTTGAAAGTTCAAAGAAGTCTTAAAATAATGTTATAACAGATAGTAAAATTGCATACAACAGAAATCTATGTTAAAAAAATTTAACTGGCGGAAAATAGCAAGGATAATCTGAATTGATACTTCAATCTTTTTCCTCAAATCATCATTTCCTTTCAGGAGGGAGTGCACTGGAATGAAGGCTGAAAGAAATATAATCCATCCTAATGTCAACACTAGAATCCTGCAGAGTCAAATAGGACACATCAGATGGCCAGGAAAAGATTATAGTAAAGTATGACATTAACATGAGAAGCATAAAAGAGAGACTAATACGCCAAACACAAACATTACGTCTGAAATCACAAAATTTGAAAATTCATTTGATTTTCAAAAGGAGTTGCTTTGATTTTGAAATCTTTGTGATTTTAGTTGAGTACATGCAGAAATCTGCTCAAATTTGGTTGGATTTGATTTAAGTTTTAATTATTTAAATTGACAACATTGTTCTCATTATACTTTTGAGAGAGAAATCATATTATTTGAAGGGTAAAAGAGAAAAATTATCAAGATAAAATGAATTTAATTCATTTTTAATGAGTTCCAAACATGGGGATCGGTTTCTAAATCAAATTGGTTCTATTTTTTAATGATTACAAACACGAGGAAAGGGAAATTTAGTTTAATTAAAACTAAAGTTCAAATAATATCCTAATAACTTTTTTTCTATGATTGAATGATTTCAGAAGTGCTATCACAACATGCATAACATGTAAGTATGTATAGAAAAGGAATAAGCTAACCTAATAGGGAACAAGATCAAATATCGAACCACCACTCCACAGCACCACAAAGGAAACAAATAAACATTCCAGTTCCAAGGTTCTGGAGGATTTGACTTGAAGCACCTTGTGAATGTATCCTATCCAACATAAAATTCAGAGTTAGTGAGCAAATTTGAAAGATATTTAAAAAAAAGATCATGCCTGATGGCTTCAGGCTTGGACAGAATATGGGAATAGCAAAGAAATATAAACATAAGAGATAAGACAGTTCAGTTCCTCTCTGTGCTGGATTGCTCTTGGGATTGGAAATTTTGGGATTGGTGTGAAATTGCCAATCATACCCACACGTTCGTGGGATCTGTGGGTTTTGATGTTCCAAATTTGTTTGATGCAGCTGGGTTCATGGGTCTGGTTTTGTGATCTGGGCTGAAAAACAAAACCTCATTTCATTCCCTCACTTGAACATCACTCTCTGCGTATTTGTACTCTCTAATCTATCCTGCTCCCTCACTTTCTGTTCTCCATGGCCTCTGCCTTCTGTTTCTGCATTCTAACTTCTGCCTTCATTGACCATCATCTGTGTCCTGTATTCTACATTCTGGACTCAATTTCTCTGTTCTCTCTGTATTCTGCCTTCAGTGTTTGTACAAAAAAAAAATGTCTTCAAATGCTAGTGCTAGTGGGGCTGGTGGCAAGTGGCAACAGTAATGAGGCTGTTGGTAGTGGACAGTTCTCTCTTCCAATTTTTGTGTTTTAGTACTTTCAGTTATGTTATAAAAAATTATTTTGTGACTTATTATGAGTTGTATGTTATGAATTTTCAATTTTAGTTAAATGTTGTGATTTGAATGTTATTTTTGTTATCTAGGTTATTTTCTATGCATATGAATGTGTTTAAAGTATAATTTTACATTTTCAGCAGGATCTTTCCATCCTTGTTATGATCCTGCAATTTACGACCTTCCATCCCCTTCCTGATCTCAAGTAGAATCTCAATTTTAACAACATCAAAAGACAGTCTATTGCGGCAGGTCAAGATTTAGTTTTAGAAAAGGATGAATTTATCCATCATGTTTGACCTTGAATTCTCTCAACAACAATTTCATCATCAGTGATTTTCTAAAAGATAGTAATTGACATAGTGATACCACAAAGCAGAAAAACTACAAATAAAGGCAAGGTCAAAAGCTCACATCTACAATGGCACGTGCTGCCTCAGATAGACTAGGAGAAATGTCTAGCAAATCACACCTGAAATATAGAAGTGGTAAATCTGAAAACTGCATTGTCAGGAGAGAAGGGGAAACATTTAAAATGACAACTAAGAAAACTGAAAACTCTTTTTGAAAAGAGTAATCAAACATGCCCTTAATCTCCATTCCTCAATTAGATAATGTAAATTAAAAAAAACTACTCCATTTTCACTGCCCCCTAATTTTCAGCATCTAAGCAAGACATGGAAATGGAAATGGAGGATAGACATACAGGCGGAGCTTGCCATGCCGTTCTTGTTGAACACTGGATCCAGAAGGCAGGTAATCTTCAATGTGAAGGTCCAATTCAGAACTCGACGATTTGAGTTTCCCAATGCCATTCATCCTTGTTACGCTACCACCACGACCAGAAAAGTGTGATTAAGTTAAACTTTTCGATCCTAAAATACGTATAGTGAAAAATTAACTGATTCAATACAAAATTACAAATATTTAAAGAGTTAACAGATTTCACCATTAGTAGTAGCAATTAATTAATTAATTGTATCATTGAATTTCATCAAATTGGTTCTATGCAATTAGATAAAAATAGAAAACCCTGACAACCGAAGAATCTAGGAAGCGTAACTGTAACAATGTACGAGATCGCATTGGTACCTGGGAGGAAATCCCAAGAAAGTGAAAATTAAAGGAAAAAAAAAAGTGACGAAGAGAAAGAGCTCACCGACGAGGGAATAGAAAACAGATTCAGGTGACGGAGAGGGTGAGCGATTGCATGGGAGGTTGCAGAAACCAACTCTAACAAGGAGAAAGAACGAAGAGTGGTGAACAAAGTGGCATGACTGTAATTTTCTGAATCGATTGAGGGTAATTTTGTCCCAACGAAAAATGGATTCATCCGAGTCGTTTGGGATATGTCTACCGCGCGTAATTGTTTTCTTGAGTGGTTCGCTGCTTTTTTCCCCAGTCAAGTGAAACAAGATTAACTTGGGAATTTAATTAGAATGTTTATTTTTATTGACGAATATTAAGAATATACTTATAATAAGATTAGTGATTTTTATAATAGTTATCATAAAAGTTACATTTTTCTTATAAAAAATATAAGTATTTTTTTAATTAATAAAATTTTGTTTATGAAAAAGACCAAATTATAATTTTTGATTTTTTAGTTGGATAAATTAGTAATTTTCATCCCTTAATTTTTAATGGTAAAATTGGGACATCTAATTTTACTAATTTGTGATTTTGGTATTTCAGTTATTTGCTATCGTTAATCTTCAAATGTTGATCACGTCATTTATGAGGAGGTACACTTATGTGTTTGTTATTAGTGAATAATTGTGATTAGAATGTTAATTAAGTTAAGTCTTAAATAGTTAAAAACTAGAGATAATGTTGCAGAGATTCTCTCCGACGTTGCAACTCTTATCTCACCGTTACTACCCACGACCCACGTCTCCATTGTTGCAGCACAATAACACGTTGAAACCATTCAACCCATTTGCATATACAACCTTGAGTTCACGCAGTCCGTGGCTGAAGATCTTAAAATTACAATTTTTGCTCTGATTCATGGATTTTGAACACAGTGATAAGAGGGGCCTCAAGGGAGGTGAGGAAGCAGAGGAAGAAGGTTGCAGCCGTGAGGTTGGAGAGTGTCTCGAAGTCGTAGAAAAGGACCACCGGTGGCATCGACGGTGGCGAGCATATGGATCCATTGCACCAGTGGGTCACTTTACACATTTCATGTTCATTGCGGCTCACACGCAGAGCTTCTTTAACACCTCCAACGTTGTCACCAACGGCGCGAAGATAATCGCGATGCCGGTGGCAGCGACACAAAAGAACCCGAGATCTGCAAGGGTTAAGGATGATTCTCATCCTCTCTATTAGCGCCGCCTCAACCTCCGTCGAACCCTAACCTTGTTTTCATTTTCTTCTTCTTCTTTGTCTTTGTTATAGCGGTGGTGGTTCATCACCGATGCCGAGAACGAGCAAGAGCATGATGACGCAGCCGACGGCGACCAGGCGCGGGGAAGGCTTCTAACCAATGCAAGACCCACTCAAATGAGTAGGGTCAACGTTTGGATAGTAATGGTCAACAATTGCAAGTAAAAAAATTGCAAATTAGTAAAACTAGAGGGACTTAATTTTACCATTAAAAATAAAGGGAATGAAAATCTTCGATTTGTGTTAAATCTGAAAAATCAAAATCACAATTTAATTTAAAAAATTACATTTAGAGTTATTTTTGATTAGTTGGCATTGGAAAAAAATGTTTTATTAAAAATATATAAAGGTTAGATTTGAGATTGATTTGATTTCACTATAAAATTAAACTAGGAAAAAGAGAAAATAAAAGTATTTTTTGTTATTTAATCAATATTTTAAAATAATAACTTATGTAAGACTAGTGTAATCTTTTTTATTCTAATGTATAGTTTTAAAAATCAACTTGAATCAGTTGACTTAAATGGTTGAATCGAGAATCAGTTATCTAACTTGTCTGAGTCTCTTATTAGATTGAACAAACCATGCATCAATCAATCAACTCAGTTAATTCATATTGAAATAGCCAGCTTTGCAATTGAATCTTGCGCTTATATAATGTTTTTCACAATGATACACACACATCGGGACATATATTATGAAAATCTCTTATTCTTTTTTTTTTAATGAATGAGAATGTCTTTATTACTAAGAATAAAAATGATTAATTTTAATTGTTAAATTAAAATACTTATTTAAAAATATATTAAACCTCATGTAATATTAAATTTTTAAAAGATTAACAGAATAAAATTAAATATCTAAAAAATAATAATTATCAAATTTTAAAATATCTTAATCATCACACCATTCTTTTAAGTGTTGTTAAACTATGACATCACAGTGTTGTTGTGGCAATAACTATTGCAACCATTTATACAATAAACCAACTAGTAAAGTTACTACTAGTTGGACAAAAAAGTTTCTAAGAGTCACAATTTTACTCTCCATAATGTCTATTTTTGTTTGTTGATAAAACCATAATGCCTCTTTGAACCATAGAAAAAAAATAGATAAAATTATTGTTTTTTATTAATAATTTTATCACAACTAATACAGCATGATGCCATTATTATCACACTCAATAAAAAAATAACGTTTTCTTAAATTAAAATAATGCAATCTTTTAAATTACATATACTTCAATATTATAAATTAGGATTCTTAATTTATAGAGTAAGAAATCCACCTGATTGATTTAGTGGTGAGGGAGTTTGGATAATATAATTAAGTTCAATCTTCATTGTTGTTACTATAATCCTACAAACTTAAAGAATAAAACTCACTTTCTCTTGTCTCCACCCTCCCAATTAAATATTAAATATTCTCAACCCCTCTCTCCTCTTTGAGAAATAATTTTTCATACTGTTCTATTCAAGGGAGATTTTGTAGATATTTCATTCTAAAAGAATTTCTTTTGAAACAATTGGAATTTTTTAAAGATTAGATACAATTACTAATTCATGATTTTGGATTCTACAATCATTTTTATAAAAATGTTTCTTTTATTTCACTTCGATGAAAGTTTTATTTTTCCAAAATTTATTCTAAATTTTGGTCTAATTCTTTTCTTCACGACTAACTAAAAAAAATATCTTTATCTCAAATTAACATTTTTTAATCTTTATTGTCTATCCATTTCAATTTAAAAATAATCTGATATCACATTTAAAATAATTTAAATATCAGTATTGATTAATTATAATTATACAGAAATAATGATTTATTTTATGCTATAAACAAACTAGTGAAAGTTAATGCACAAGTTTCAGTGTAATTTTCACAATAATTTCGGTATAAATTACACGGAAGAGGGAAGGCATCTGCGCAGGGATGACCCGCCGACCGCGTGTGCCAGAATTGGGCCATGCTTCTTAACATTTTAACTGCATTTTAATTCAAAGACGGATCTTTTCTTTGATATTTCATTTTAATTTATAATATTGCGTGGCATACACAAATAATATAAACATTTCCGCCTCATGACTCATGAGATGGATGAGGAACTGGTTTCCCAATATTTTTTGGGTTTTAAATATTTAAAAATATTTTTGCCAATATAAAAAATAAATTAATTTGTTACGAAAAATTAGTATAATAACAAGTTCATATTTTTAATTTTTTTAAATTAATATAAAAATCTTTTTCATAATTTTTAATTATTCAATTCCACTCTCTTTTTCATTAAGAATTTTCTCCTTAATTCTTTTCTTCTCCTCTTTTTCCATCGAAACAAATATTTTCCACTCTAGTTCTACATTTTTTTTCTTATTTCTTTGTCTTCTATTTTATTCCTAATCCAAACAAATCATTAATGTTAATGAAAAGATATTGATCAAATATCTATTTATTTTTTATGACACTAACTTCAAATTTGTTTATCATAACTACATAAGTATTACATAATAAAATATAAAAAAAATTAAAGTTCATTCTTTACGAGTTATAAACCTCTTAACTTACACTATTCCGTTAAAGAATTGTGCATGTTGATCATTTTTCATTTTTCTTCTTTAAAATTCAAAATTAATTATGTAATTTTTATAATTTTAAATGTTTTTATTTTTAATTTAACTTACCAAAATTCATTCATACAACAATTTATTTCATACAATGATATTTTTTCTTTTATTTCATGTCCGTTGCATCATCCATTACTTTGGCCTTTTTATCTTTTTCTCATTATTGTATATTTTATTGTATAGATAACATTATTCTTTATAAAATCTCATTTTATGTTCGTTCTGCATTGACATAGGCTTCTCCTCTGCGTGGAAAAGAGTTAACGTGAATAGTAAAAATATCAAGAAAAGAAAATGCAAATACATAGAGGGCTACAAGGCCACACCCCACGTATATACCAATTAATGGCTACAATTGATATTTTCACTATTTTGCTATCTCCGTGGCGCGTAATGTTCAATGTTCAAATATTTGACAATGAGAGTTTTCATCACGGTTTCTACGTATCAAAGACTAACTTGGTTGGTTGTAAAAAAAAAGACTAACTTCGTTATGAAGGCACTTAAACAAGGGGAATGCATGCCTATATCAATTACATGGCAAGGTTGGAATAGGTCTTGGTGCCAATATTTCACCGCAGATTTCTTCTTGTGCCACAAGCTACATATAAGTTCAATAGTACTTTACTTTTCTTTATTTTTCCTTCTTTTGTTCAGTCCAAATAACGTAAAAAGCAATGTAAATCCAATTAAAATGCTAGGTAATGTCAGCAACATTTCTAATGTAACTCGGCGAAATGTAATTACTAGCCACGTCTCTGCATGATGCGTTATAAATAGAGAACAATATTGCCATAGTTTTCATTCCAAGACATCGAAACAATTATATATATAGTACAAATCAATAGTATTTCACTGAGAAGATATATTTGCATTGCTTTAATTTATCAGAATGAGTTCCAACCCGAAAGACATCTCGAAGAGTTTGGGCGAGACGAGGCAGTCTCAGCAGTCTGCAAACAACAATGGTTCCAACTCTAAAAATGGAAACAAGAAAAAGACTGCTCAATCCAGCCTTGCCTATAGCAATAAAAATAATTGAAATGCCAACAACTGCATGCAAGGGGAAAAAGATTCAAACAAGGTAAAATAAATTAGAAACAACCCCTCAACACCACTTTCTTGCACTCACACTTTTTGTCAATTAAATTTCTATAATTTTTTTTGTATTTTTTTTTCTTTTTTACACATTTAAAGTTAAGTTTAATAGTTATGTATTAATGATGTAAAATATTTTTAAATTGTTGTTCAACCATAACTCTTCATTAATATAATTATAATAAAAATTAATAAACTTACCCTACATAGAATTGTGATTTAATCACAGGATAAAAAATTTATACTATTATTCTATAATTGTTTTTCTCTTTTAAAAGTTATATGTTACTAATAATACGTGAATCATAACATTTTTCTGTTCGCCACTAGACACTAGTTTGCAAAATCAGCCAGCTAGGAAATACAACTATTTCATTCGTTCTCACCTTTTTTTTTTTTTCATTTATTGTCACGGTTTTTGTATTCCTTATTCATTGTTTTGATTTTGTTGCAGGTGATCATGTGGAAGTGGGAACTGTGTATGAAGAACTTTTAGAGTAGCTGAGATTGTTATAGTCATTATTTGTTAATTTCTTTATATTAATTTGTTCGTTTCATATAAGCCTTTATAATTTACAATTTTTAGAGCTAGTACGTAGTAATATCCCATTTCCATGTAAATTTATAATAAAATCTAATAAATCTGAAACTTTTATATGTTATGTGCAAGCTCCTTGTGAATATATGAAAGGATCGGTAATTCACAAATAGCCTGTTAATTCCCACAGTTGGTTTTGCCTCCTTTTAGGTTTAATTAGTATACATAAAGATTAGTAATATACTCTCATTATTGGGTAAATATTAGGAAGATCTTATTAAAAGAAGAGTGAGATTTTTTCGTGGAACTTCTTCTTCGATCTTCAAATATAATTTCTGTAATTGTTAATATTTTTCTCATTTTTTTTTTGCTTACACATCTTTTTCATCATTAATGTAATTTAAATTTTTTTCATATTCGTTTTTGAAAAAAAATATTTTAGTCATTATAAATATATTTATTTTATTTTTCATTCTTAAATCATTTTAAATAACATTTTTCAATGTTAAAAATATTTTATTATAAAAACATTATCTAAAGTGCTTAAAACAAATACATTCTATAAAAACTAAAATAAAAAAATATTAAATTTGAGAGACAAAAAATATATTTAAATATTTATTTTATTGTTTAAAATATTATCTAAAATATTTTAAAAACATAAAAAATAAATATAATTTGTAAGAATTATAAAAAATAATTTAAAAAATAAAAAAAAATACTAAATTATAAAAATTAAAAAGATATTTAAATTTATTAACAAATAATATTTACCAATAAAAAAAATTGTGTCTACTCTTCACTTACCACATTTGTCTTGTCTTTTGCTGGTTGCTAGTATCTATTTACACCCACAATAGGGGAACCTGCCTTCATTATTCAATTAATGCATGGAACTTTCTAAGTGATTGATGGTAGTACACGTAGAAATTTCTACTATTTTTCATGTTTTACAAACTTTCAAATCCAAGGGGGTTTGTGTAAGATATCATATATATAATATATTTAGCTTGCTGCATAAGGAGATATCCGCGGTGAATGGGCACCAATTAAGCTTATCCCTACCTTTTCATGTAATTAATTAATTAATAGGTATACATGTTTATGTGATTTCAGATAACCAAGTTAGTCTCGAAAAAAAAAAGTTAGTCTCGAACATATAGAAACCGTGACGAAAACTCTCATCGTCAAAGTTTTGAACTTTGAATACGCACCATGGACACACAGCAAACAACCATTTTCTCCCCCTTCGATCCCCTTCTGCATTTGCATCTTCATTTCCTCTACACTTTTCACATTAATTAAGTCTTTCACGTAAGACATTAAGTCCCGTTAATATAGGCGTGTCACAATATTAGTGTCTTGTTTTTCTTCCTAATCCTAATTTTTTATAGTTTGGAATTTGGTTATAAAAAAATTACCAAGAGTCAGTCTCGTGCACGGATTTTTATGTGACAAAAAAGAGGGAAAAAAGAAGAAAAAAAGAGATAAAGAGAGTAAAATAAAATAAAATGTTAAAAAATTTAAAAAAATGTAAAATTATCCTGTTGTTGACACATGACAACAGCTGAATAAGTTAGTTTGAGCGAAACTGAAAATTTTCACTTTTGGATTTAAGTTTTGTGATCGTAAAAATATAATAGGATAACATTTTAAAATACTTTAAAGTATATTTTTTAAAATTTAATTTACAAAATGTTTCCCAATGTAAAACGCTGTGACAAGCGGGGTCTAATTAGGTGGCTGCTACCCGGTCCTCCTTATTAAAGCTAGGCGGTGTGATTTCATAATTCATTATTAATTTTTTTATCATATAATTGATTATTATAGTCAACTGTATAGTTATTATTTGTAGGTATCATTTTAAACATTGGCATTTAACTTTTAAAACTTAATTCTTATTTATTTTAATTTTGTGATATTCTTTATCAGTATTTTCCCAAGCTTCATTAAGTAAATCAATTTTATTCATTGTAAAACTTGTTGTGGTATCCATGAATTACATTTAAATAATAATTATGAAACTTGACGGATATATTATTTTCAGATATTTCATTTGACAGATACAGCTGAATTGAAATAAGGAATTATATTCGATGGCATTTTGGTCCTTTCAAAGCAGATCATCTCTACCTTTGCAGTTTTGGGTACAATTAATTATGTCCTGAAGTAAGGTTAATAAACTTATATCTCAAAAAGTAAAAGTAGATCATTTGCATTTGTAGTTTTGGCTACAATTGATCATGCTCTATTAATAAATATTGGTGTAGTTGGTATGAAATAAATTTGTATCCAAAGAGGTTGTATGTATGATTTTTACCGCCGCGGAGAGAATTTTGTTAATAAATAATATATAAGTATTCATTGATTTTTGAGATTTATTTTAATTGTGAAGAGTCTCTAAAATTTAACCCACTTAAATTTTCTTACTACAAAAAAATAAAACTGATCTGGAATGATTATGTGAGTTATATATATATATATATATATATATATATGTGTGTGTGTGAGATTTTAATTTGAAATCATAAGTTAAATTGGAATAATCTCAATATTTCATGTGCTCAATAATTTTCTTTCTAAGTGATAATATCTGAAATATTATTTTGCTAAATAACTATTTACTTGGATGTCTTTATTTTTTAAGTTTCAGTTCATATACATGATAAAAGTTAAGGTTTTTATCCTTGTCGATCGTTAACATCATTAAATATGGTGTTGTTAAAACTATTACAAAAACTTTTTGGCAATATAAAATTGCTGCAAAATTTTCATGAAGGTAAACTACAAAGAAAAATTATTATTACTAAGGTTTTTATCCTTGTCGATCGTTAACATCATTAAATATGGTGTTGTTAAAACTATTACAAAAACTTTTTGGCAATATAAAATTGCAGCAAAATTTTCATGCAGGTAAACTACAAAGAAAAATTATTATTACTGACGGAATATTTTCTGTTGAAAATATCTTAATTATTTACAGAATTTACCGACGGAAAGTATTTCATGCGAAAATGCTTGAATTTCTTACAAAATTTATCTACGGACAAATTTTTCATCAGAAAATATAAATTACCGATGAATTTTTATCCATTGATTTAATTCGGTCAGAAATTTAAATATTATTGACAAATTTTTTCAACAGAATATGTTTCCGCCAGAAATTAAAAATTGTACTCAAAATTAAAAGAACTCAACCCTAACGAGGGATTCAGATCCACCGTCGCACCCTGGTTCTACGCATTTCGACACCGCACAACAATTCTATGCGGATAACTTCTTTGCGCTTTAGGTATTATTTTGTTCTCCAATTGTTTCCATTTCTAAGGTGAAAAGGAAGGAAGGAAGAATGGAATGCTGAAATTTAAAATATGATTAATGATTTATAGGAATTATATTTGTATTAAACTTTACTTCTTCTGTGGAGACGAAAAAGAAGAAGAAGAGAAGGGTTTCACTCGAACTGTTAAGCTCCAAAAAGACGCTTTAGGTTTCACTCCAATTCCTCCTCTATTTCATTTCGTCATCTTATGTAGATCTAATCTCTCTCATCATTTTTTAAATACTTCCGTTTGTTCCTTCCTTCATCTTATTTGTGCATTCCATTAGATGTTGCAATACTCATTTCGGTTTATAATTTTAAGCCAGCACCGTCAAGCGTGCCCTAGAATTTTATTTTTTATTTTTGTTATTAACCTAGCAATTTTTTCAGAATTGAATTGCTCCTGCAATACTCATTTTGCCTTTTTCATCAATAAGGTTTTAAGTTTGTTTAATTTACTTTAACAAATTAGTTATGTACGTCTCTGTGTATTTAATCTGTAGAATATGATCTTTTGCTTTTGGACTTTCTGTATATCTTAATTGAAAGGAGCTTCAAAGTTTTATCATATATTCCTAGACATGCAATATTAATTACTTATTTATTATTGTTAGTTAAGAGTTCTTTTTCCTTATAACTACTAAGTTGTAAATGACACAAATTTAGTTATATATCTTGAAAGAACTTTGCTTTTAATGTCTGTTTGAGGGGTTCAAAACACAAAAACAAATTAAACACACTTTTTTAATATTCATAATTTATGATTGATTAATGATAAAAATAATTTTATATTATTATGCATAGTTACTAATTTTAACTAATAACAAAGTCAATATCATATAAAATGCTTAACATTATATTTTTTCGTACATGACATTTCTTCGTGATCAATAAATTAAACAAATACAATAAATTAACAAATACAATAAATTAACAAATGCACTGGCTGAGCTGATTTGTTCTCCGATCCCTAGATTGTACACTACTTTCATCCTTTTCACCTCCAACAAAGCTCCTAATTCCAACTTCATTATACATCAATCTGCAAGATTCGAATTGTTAAATGCTATAAGCAAGTATGTATATGAATAAATAATAATTAACCATTAATATTTATTGATAAAAAAACACGTATGTACATAAATCTATATAAGCAAGTATGTATATGAATAAATAATAATTAATCATTAATATTTATTGATAAAAAAAAAGCTCCAAAAATGTTTATTAATTTGGATTTGGTGTAAAGGGGTAATTGAGAATTATAACTAACCAGTCATGTAACAAACATGGTAGAATCATCTCCTAGTAAAAAACCTTTTGGATTGTGGGCAACTTGGTCCCAGAGGTTGGAGGTTTGGAGTTACTACCCTTAGGAGGTGGCCTTGTTGTAGGGGCAAGAACCTTCTGAATGGTTATCCCTCCAGTGCTGGGGGGTTTGGAGTTACTACTCTTAGGGGGTGGCCTTGTTGTGGGGGCAAGAACATTCTGAATGGTCATCTTTCGGGAATTCATTGTATAAGATGGCTAGCTAGCTAGCTGGTTCAAAATTGGTGTTGTTTTTTGTGTATATATGGATACAGATACTGCTTCTTGTTAGTTGATGAAACATGCCAATGTGGCTTGTATGTATTTATAAGAAAACATGCATACGCATGCCTTCATAGAGTTCAATTAATGCATGGAAGTTACGTAGCAAGCGATTGATATGGTAATATACATAGAAATTTCTGTTATTTCTCGTTTCAACTATTGAACTTATATGTAGCTTGTGGCACAAGAAGAAATCTGCGGTGAAATATTGGCACCAAGACCTATTCCAACCTTGCCATGTAATTGATATAGGCATGCATTCCCCTTGTTTAAGTGCCTTCATAACGAAGTTAGTCTTTTTTTTTACAACCAACCAAGTTAGTCTTTGATACGTAGAAACCGTGATGAAAACTCTCATTGTCAAATATTTGAACATTGAACATTACGCGCCACGGAGATAGCAAAATAGTGAAAATATCAATTGTAGCCATTAATTGGTATATACGTGGGGTGTGGCCTTGTAAGCCCTCTATGTATTTGCATTTTCTTTTCTTGATATTTTTACTATTCACGTTAACTCTTTTCCACGCAGAGGAGAAACCTATGTCAATGCAGAACGAACATAAAATGAGATTTTATAAAGAATAATGTTATCTATACAATAAAATATACAATAATGAGAAAAAGATAAAAAGGCCAAAGTAATGGATGATGCAACGGACATGAAATAAAAGAAAAAATATCATTGTATAAATTTTTGTATGAAATAAATTGTTGTATGAATGAATTTTGGTAAGTTAAATTAAAAATAAAACATTTAAAATTATAAAAATTACATAATTAATTTTGAATTTTAAATTTTAAATTTTAAAGAAGAAAAATGAAAAATGATCAACATGCACAATTCTTTAACGGAGTAGTGTAAGTTAGGTTTATAACTCGTAAAGAATGAACTTTAATTTTTTTTTATATTTTATTATGTAATACTTATGTAGTTATGATAAACAAATTTGAAGTTAGTGTCATAAAAAATAAATAGATATTTGATCAATATCTTTTCATTAACATTAATGATTTGTTTGGATTAGGAATAAAATAGAAGACAAAGAAATAAGAAAAAAAATGTAGAACTGAGTGGAAAATATTTGTTTCGATGGAAAAAGAGGAGAAGAAAAGAATTAAGGAGAAAATTCTTAATGAAAAAGAGAGTGGAATTGAATAATTAAAAATTATGAAAAAGATTTTTATATTAATTTAAAAAAATTAAAAATATGAACTTGTTATTATACTAATTTTTCGTAACAAATTAATTTATTTTTTATATTGACCAGTTCCTCATCCATCTCATGAGTCATGAGGCGGAAATGTTTATATTATTTGTGTATGCCACGCAATATTATAAATTAAAATGAAATATCAAAGAAAAGATCCGTCTTTGAATTAAAATGCAGTTAAAATGTTAAGAAGCATGGCCCAATTCTGGCACACGCGGTCGGCGGGTCATCCCTGCGCAGATGCCTTCCCTCTTCCGTGTAATTTATACCGAAATTATTGTGAAAATTACACTGAAACTTGTGCATTAAATTCCACTAGTTTGTTTATAGCATAAAATAAATAATTATTTCTGTATAATTATAATTAATTGATACTGGTATTTAAATTATTTTAAATGTGATATAAAATTATTTTTAAATTGAAATGGATAGACAATAAAAAAATTATATATAAATATATAAAGATTAAAAAATGTTAATTTGAGATAAAGATATTTTTTTTAGTTAGTCGTGAAGAAAAGAATTAGGCTAAAACTCAGAATAAATTTTGGGAAAATAAAAATTTTATCGAAGTGAAATAAAAGAAACATTTTTATAAAAATGATTGTAGAATCGAAAATCATGAATTAGTAATTGTATCTAATCTTTAAAAAATTCCAATTGTTTCAAAAGAAATTCTTTTAGAATGAAATATCTACAAAATCTCCCTTGAATAGAACAGTATGAAAAATTATTTCTCAAAGAGGAGAGAGGGGTTGAGAATATTTAATATTTAATTGGGAGGGTGGAGACAAGAGAAAGTGAGTTTTATTCTTTAAGTTTGTAGGATTATAGTAACAACAATGAAGATTGAACTTAATTATATTATAATATTGAAGTATATGTAATTTAAAAGATTGCATTATTTTAATTTAAGAAAACGTTATTTTTTTATTGAGTGTGATAATAATGGCATCATGCTGTATTAGTTATGATAAAACTATTAATAAAAAACAATAATTTTATTTATTTTTTTTCTATGATTTAAAGAGGCATTATGGTTTTATCAACAAACAAAAATAGACATTATGGAGAGTAAAATTGTGACTCTTAGAAACTTTTTTGTCCCACTAGTAGTAACTTTACTAGTTGGTTTATTGTATAAATGGTTGCAATAGTTATTGCCAAAACAACAGTGTGATGTCATAGTTTAACAACACTTAAAAGAATGGTGTGATGATTAAGATATTTTAAAATTTGATATTTATTATTTTTTAGATATTTAATTTTATTCTGTTAATCTTTTAAAAATTTAATATTACATGAGGTTTAATATATTTTTAAGTAAGTATTTTAATTTAACAATTAAAATTAATCATTTTTATTCTTAGTTAACCTGTTGATGGCCCAACATTTGATGTCACTGACATGTCAGGTTTCTCCAAAGACATGCCTGCAGTTGATGAGGACCAACAAGAAGACGATGTGCATGCAAATCGTACTGATCATGACGAAGGTTTATGGGAGAACATTCCTACGTAACTTCGTAAGCACAAATAACCATATACCTATTCCCTGTCTGATAGTTGTAATGCATACATTTTGAATCAACTTATTTTTTGACTTCTAACATATTATTTAAATGTTAATGTGGTTAATTATATTCTTGTATATGCGCAGGCTCATGGCATCACTCCCACCGTCGCCCAATGCTACAGATAATCCTCTGAAGGTAACATCTAAGAAGACTAGACAAGCTACCAGGCTAAGAAGGCTGACTACTAGAAGTTTAAATCACCCACGACTACTTGTTAGCGTCAACCCTGCCACTGGAAGAGGATCCGGGCCCCACAAAGAAAAATTTCACAGCTATCTTGGGGTTGTCGCACGGGAAAAGATTCCTATTGTACACGCCACCTGGAATGATGTGCAGGATGATCTTAAGAAGTTAGTCTGGGAAGATATTTTGGTAAGCAGTTTTAATTTGACATATGTTCGTGCTTGTGTTCAATTGTAAGTTTATTTCCTTATCCTTGACTTACTCTGACATTCTAAGTATCATGTTAAGCGTAAACTTGACATCCCTAAAGGTGAAAATGCCAAAAAAAAGGTCATGTCGACAGTCGCAAGTAAATGGAGGCAATTTAAGTCTCATTTGACTTCAAAATTTGTGTTTGCTGACAATGAGGGCCAAGCAAGTAGTGAGCCGACAGTGAAGCATGGTATTGATCTAGCTACTTGGGCGGAATTTGCAAAAAGCCGCCAAACCCCAAATTGGCAGGTTTGTCAGATTTGATTGTATTTGTAAATTACTTAGTGAATTGTAATTGGTGACATTTAATACTCGATAATTGTTGCATGTCTCGATAAGGGAGTACGCAAACGGGCGCAGGAGATTCAGAAATACAATGATTGCCCCCACGCCCTATCTTGAGGGGGGGGGGGGTATGAACTGCCAGACAAAAAGCTTGTGGATGAGAAAACGAAGAGGCGGGAACAGCTCGCAGAGTTCATTGAAAATCCTTCATCGAGCATCGACCCCCCATCCCCTGTATCGAGACAAGAAAAGTGGAAGATGGCCCGCACAAACCGTTATGGGAAAATGTCCTCTACGGTAGCAAAGGAAATAGCAGACAAAATTGTGAGTAACTTTAATGTTTCTTTGCACTGTTTGTTCAATATTTGTCTTTCCCCGATATCCATTGTTAAATGATGAACGCTTTGAAATGTCTTTTGCATGCAAGATTCTTTAGAGCAAGAAGCTACGCAAGGAAGCTTTGTTCCACATGGTCGCGAAGACATTCTAAACACAACTATTGGCAAACCTGAGCATCCATGACGTGTTCGTGTTGCTGGGACGGGTGTTACAATTAGCCAATACTTTGGACAAGCGTCACGTGGGTCATCAACTTCGTCGCCATCAATCACCCAAGCACAATTAGCTGATATCATCATTGGGATAACGGATTAGGTGCGAAGACGGGTCGAAGAAGAACATCAACAGAGGGAAGATGCATGGCAAAGGGAATTTGAAGCACAACATACATGCCAGATTGAGATGATGAAGAAAGAGCTACAGGCGTCAATTAAAATTGAGGTATCTCAAATTGCATCACATCAATCAGTACCCATCGAGTCGGCACTGATACAGGTATTAGGTGCCCGAGTCAGCACAAAGGGCAGTTGCGCTGAACCTCAGGCACAAGGATTAGCTAAAGACCCTTCTGATGTTGGTGTCGAACTAATGGGGTTGTATGTAGTTGATGGTGATGGTACTATGCTAGTGGCTATGGGAATATCCCTTATGCAGATGACATGGTTAGGGTGAATGTTGTTAGAATTCTCATGGGGGACGTTGAGGTCCCTTTTCCTACATCAGAGGTTCGTTTTGTGGACCAGGCTGTTGGCACATTCGTCGCATGACCAACACATCTTGTTAGAAAAGTAACTAATGAGGTAAATTTTTCCCCTATCAATCCATTTTTTTTGTCGTTAGTACTTACATGTACACAAATTGGTATGATTATTGACCATGTAGGATTCACAAAAGCCTCCCCCAAAGTCGATTGAATAGCCTGAAAAGGGCACTGGTGTGGCAAAAGATAATGTCCTGGTAGAGTTGGTTAAGAAGCTGTATGTGGTTTTCGAAAAGCCAATGGAGTTGTCATGGGACGGAGCAAATTTGGGCTGCCTAATGCCAAAAATGGGTTTTTCATCACACATGCAGATGTGACTAAAATCATTCCAGGGAATACGTTTCTAAACATATCTATACTACAGTTGTGGATGATGTAAGTAAATTATTTATCGTTATGTAAGTCTAAGTAAATTGTCCTTACAATATATGGCTAACAATATTGTTTACCGTGCATGAAATAGGTTTATGAATGATTGTAGTACAAGCAGAGGATTGGCTCCAATTTATGGTTTCCTTGAGCCCCAGGCAATACACTGTGCAAAGGACAAACGTACAAAATGTGAACAGTACATCGCCAACTGGGTCAAGGAATCACATCGAGAAGTATACTTAGGACCTTACTTGAATCAGTAAGTGAATCCATGAGACTGTTATCAATGTGTTTGCATTAAAAGTAAAATAATTTGATTTTGTTGACTTTTAGGGCACATTGGAAACTTCTTGTTTTGTGTTCACGAGACAATATTGTACTTTGGTTTTGTTCTTTACGGAAAAAGCCTGATGTTCACATTAAGGCTGCTATTAACAGGTAATTGGCAAGCTTATAAAATTTAGCATTGGTCAGCACTTGTAGTTTAGCAGTTAACATATTACATGTCATATACGTTATTTGTTATTTTAAAACTTCGTGCAATGAAGAATATATCCAGTACTTTCGAAGGTAAGGAGAATGGACATGCACCTCAATGGATTGAACCAAAGGTATGTCGTTATTCTCGTATTGAATGAAATTTCAAATAAGTAGCATGTTCTACCTACAAATGACAAAGCTTAATTGGATATTTTCATATTGCACGTAGAGTCATGTACAAGCTAGAGGGTATGAGTGTGAATATTAAGTCATGCATTGGATGTGGTGCATAGTCAGTGGCGGACTGAAGAATGAATGGAACACTGTATGCATACTATTAAAATAACTATTGAATTTTTTTGTATGGAATTTAACCTAAATGTTTCATGTACTTACCTTATATGTTTTTACAAATTTGTAGTGGTTTTTTGATGGATCGCCATTAGCTATATATTTAACCTAAATGTTTCATGTACTACAAATTTGTAGTGGTTTTTTGTATGGAATTTAACCTAAATGTTTCATGTACTTACCTTAACCCATGCAAAAGAGCCATAAGCTATATATTTTTCATTGGTTAAGGAAGGCTAATCATTTAGCTACTTGCACACTTAGCAAATAATAGGATTTTCCCCACAACTACCATCTCGCAGTCTCAATCAATATCATTGTGATAGGAATAGCCCTAGAGAGGTTCAAATAGGCTAGAAGATTTAGATATTATCCTTTAATAGATTGTGCCACTTGTATGGTTGGTATTCTTTGTAAAATCCTATTTAATAGGCTATGCATTATGTAAAGAATCAACAATGAAGAATATCAATTTTATGTTTATTCCTTTTAGTTGTAGAATTTAGGAGTAGTGTAGCATAGAGCTCTTTGAGCCTAGCTATCACATTGCACTCACAATTGTTGGTCACATTTGAGGTTCCATTGATCTTTCAACCAACAAATAAAAATAAAAATTAACCGTAGCTGTTATATTCCAAGCAATTAATTACTGTATTTGAAGCAAAACATGAACAATAAAACCTCTATTACCCCATTTCGTGGACACACCAAAGTCATTCCTATTCTCTTCAACCAAAATGATCTTTCTGTTGAGTATCACATCACTGGAACCATAGTTTTTCGGGCATCATTAACTAGCATCATGACTAATGGAGGGATTAGGAGTTTAACAACTTTAGTTGGTTTAGATTGCTCTATTTCGACATTCTTCCCCTTCTCTTGTTAAAACTGCTTGAACCTCTCCAAGAATGAACCGTCACTAACAAAGAGGTTACACAGCTAACAGACAAAATGAATAATGTAGCTAGCAACAACTCACTGTTTGACAAGTAAACTTAAAAGCTGAAAAAATGAAGTTAAATTTAAAGCCACGATATGTTTCTTTCGAATACATAACATTTAAAACTTCAAAGAGGAAATAGTGTTGTATATTAAAGTACTAATAGAATATTAGAATATAGGTCATTAACAAAGTGAACAAGAACAATAAATAGAAATATCAAACTGAACTTCATCAACAAAACAGGTTTTCCATGATTCAAGATTAATGTGGCCATTGAAGCTTTGTGGCTTCAAATTTCCCAGCTTCACTTTTAAGAATTGGTTCACGGGAGGTATATCCAAGATTACTACATGTCACTAGTATTTTGGGGAAAATTATTTTTCACCGAGTTTTACTTGGCTTAAGGTTCTCTTTGTGGCAGTATAAATCAAAACATGAGGGTGACTTAGTGGCAAAATGTTACTTCGCTAAACATAAGCTTGTTTGGGAAGTTCTTGAAGGTGAACTAAAGAACAAAATGGAAATCCAATGGTCAGATATCATGGCACTTAAGGCAAATTGTCTTGATACTGGACCTAGCTTATTGACTGTAGTGGTAATTTATTCTCATATTTTTCTCTATATATAGCTGCTATAATAGTTCTTTAACAATACAATGACACAAACACCTATGCATGGGTAACTGTTCAGTTTCATTTCCATTGAATTATTGGTGAGTTTCTGCATATTGCAGCTCGCTAGACAACCTCTTCTCTTCAAGGAGACTAATCCTCAGCCTAGAAAGCATACAATATGGCAACCAACATCAGATTTTACTGAAGGAGAGGCTTGCAAACACAGGTATATTCTTTTCACAGTCCTCTGATATGTGGATGTGGTCTCAACTGTTTTGCATTGGTATAGATTGAAAAATACTATGGTTTTGTTGATTTATAGTTAGCTGGGCAGGAGAACCAGCATGCAATAAAAACCTTTGTCTGAGTATATTGTCAGAATAGAGCAAGATAGCTTATTGAAATAATTGAGGAAGAGAGGTTGAGTTGCATTTGATGTAGTATTTGCTGGCTTTAGAGGGCTCTTAAATGTACATTTTAGAGCATTTCTTCCTATGATCCTATATGTACTAGGCCATGATGTTCGAGAACTTAATGTTGTGGTTTTGTAGGCAGCATTTTTTGGAATTTCCACAAGGCTTGTTAGCCAAGCATTTTGAAAAGCTTATCCAGTGTGACACACATCTTAATTTCTTAAGCCAACAACCTGAGATAATCTTGGATTCACCTCATTTTGGTACACGACCAGCTGCTTTTGAGAACCTTGACAATCCAGAAGATCCTGATTTGCATCTTGTTAATTGTAAAGGATCTACCACATCTTGTTTGCAGGACATAGGATCACCTCATTCATCCCTGTCACCATCATTTAAGATTGAACACAATGATCTTCTTGGCATTGCCTCGAATAATCTACCTTGTGAAGCACCTTTCCCCAGTTCAGGTACTGTAAGAACTTGACTCTTGTTTTGATTTCCCTCTGGACATTGGGCCTTTTGAAACACCCACCCATTCCCTAAGGTTATGTTTGTATTTTGTATATCTAATGTTCTAATGGTGAGTAGAGTGGAATGAAATGGAAAGGAATAAAATATAATATCTTTCCATTGCTTTAATGCTTGTGTGATGAATGGAAAAAGGCTACTTGCATCCTATACAACCTCGCACCACCACCACAAGAAAAAAAGGGAAGAAAAAGAGGGGTATTAGACAGAACTAAAATGGAATCCATTCCAACAATTCTTATTTCATTTCATTCTATTTTTAACATTTCAAACAATGGAGCCTTGTATTATTTCATCCCTTGCCATCAATCCAAACATAGACTAAGAAATATGTGTGTATCGATTCGTGAGAGAGAGAGAGAGGTTCATGCGTACACAGTTTTCACATATATCTCTCATGATTACAGATTTCTTTCAAACATGTTTGTTTTCTTGGTGTTCTATTCAATTTTTTAAAACTTACCAATAAAAGGATGAGATGTAACCTTGAAAATTAAGTAGTAGGAGGTGGAGAACAAGATGCTCTGTTTGTTGACAGATTATGAAACAAATCTCCAACATTTGTCAATTGCATGGTTATAAAATATCAATGACGGCTCACAAATCTATCAATGTTATTTTAACATGTCAATTTCATCATTAGTTCAATATGTTGAACTTGCTGAATAGCATCATTGTCAGTTTGTCACATATATACTGGGATCAGGGTAGAGATTTGTGTAGCATTTATAATGTGAAATAATATTGGGCATTGGATCAGACTTACCATATTCTGTGCTGGATGTTTTCCATTCCTAAGGGGGCTTCATGTCACTTTTATCTTACATACTTACAATTTAGCTCTGTCTAAGCAATTTATATCTATGTTGTATGTACACAACTACATAATGAACTTCAATTAACTGGTCATTTGTATGGCTTATTTATTAATCCGTGTGGGTGGCCTTAGATATCTAAAGCTGAATTTTATCTACATGTAGTGTGCTTTGTATTATTGTATTAACTTCTTGTTTTTTGCTTTTACATAAAATTCATGGATTGTTGTGCAACTGAAGGTAGTACAAGTTCTGAAACTGATTTCAAGGGACCAAGAAACTGGGATCAGATAAAATTGCCTAGACTCCGGCCTTCTATGGCAGTGAGTGATTTTATCGGCCACATTGAACATTGCCTTTTTGAACAAATAACTTCCGGAAATCCATCCTTTTGTGGTGGAAGACTAGAGTTCCAGGAAATGCTAGAGGAAATTGCACAGCATCTTCTCAATGACAATAAGGTTATAACAACTTCTGATGAAAAATCACTCATGACAAGGGTCAATTCTCTTTGTTGTCTTCTACAGAAGGACCCTGCAGCATTGCAGAGTTCACATGACAAGGAAAGTGCTGATGAAGGACCTGCTGATGGAAAAAGTATTCAACTTAGCCATGATCTTGAATCAATACAGAACAACAAAATTAAAATATGGGTTCTGCCATTGAAGCTTTAAGAATCTCATATAAGAAGATGAATCCTTTTTGTGTACCTTTTGCAACAACAAATATGGGTTCTGCCATGCTTGCAATGGATCTGGTATGTTTAAAAGATCTTGGGGCACAATGATTTTTTGTTATAAGCTTGTTCTCCTTTTCCTGGCCACATTATCTCAAGCTTTCAGTGAATGCTTTCTCTTATGGATTGCAGGGATGGATGGGCCCTAATTATTCTATCTCTACAGCTTGTGCTACAAGTAACTTTTGCATATTGAATGCAGCAAACCATATCATTAGAGGTGAAGCTGTAAGTATTTTTGCTTTGTTATGTGCTCTAAGGTTCAATGATGCTCTCTTTTTGTCAAAAGGTGTTAACAAATTTAGTAAACATGAAATTTGTCTGCAGGATGTGATGCTTTGTGGTGGCTCAGATGCTACTATTATACCAATTGGTATCCTTTTGTTACTCATTCTCCGTGGCTTGTGTGAAGTTATCATGCCATGAATACAATATTAATCCAACAATCATTGGTGCAGGTTTGGGAGGATTTGTAGCATGCAGGGCACTCTCACAAAGGAATACTGATCCTACCAAAGCTTCACGCCCTTGGGACATTGTAATACTATAGAAATACTCTTACTCCCCCCCTCCTCAAAATAAATGATATAACTACTATAGTGAAAGAGATTAACTATATATATCCTGCCACATTTTCTTTATGGTTCTGTATTCAGATTTTTTTTCCTGGGTCATGTTGATATAGCTTTTTAATAATTATGTGCTTGTTTAGAATATAGCTTTGTGTCCCTGCAGATTATTCCAGGCTTTCACTTGCACTATCAATTTTAGTGATGTCTTTTCTCTTAATTATCTTTTTTATTCACAAAACTTAAACTTAAGTGTTTGGTTTAGAGATCCATGCCTAGCTAGTTCCTCTTGAACCAACATGTTAATTTGTAGAGATAATTATATTTAAACAAGTGTTTAATTATAGTATAATTTGGTTTGATTTACAATATAATAATCTAAATCAAACTAATATAATATTTTATTGTTTGATTGAGATTGGTTTGAATTTTTTTTAATTTACTTTTATATGATTTTTAAAATTAATTTTAATTTGATAGCAAATAAAATTGACACAATAGAGAATCCAATAATTAATTTAGTCATGATCAACCTTTAAAATGACATTTATATAACTATAATAAAGAACACATGATAACAAGTATATTATAAACCTTTTATTAAAAAGTGTATTAATTAAAAACCATTAATTATTAATTAGTCATACATGATTAATCAATCTCACATAAACTCATAATTTAACATAATAAAAAATAGGTTTAATAAATATTTTTTTAGTCCTTGCAATTTAATATTTTTTTATTTTTCATCCTTATAAAATTATTATTTTATTTTTAATCCTTACAAATTATGTTTATTTTATTTTTTATCCTTAATGCATTTTAGATAGAACTTTGAAAAGAAAAAATATTATCTAAAACACTATAAAGACAAAAAAAAATATAATATAGAATGACTAAAAATAAAAAATTATAAGAACAAAAAATAAAAAATACCAAATTACAAGGATTAAAAATATATTTAAGCCTTAAAAAATTTAATAATATCAAATTATATATTATCTAAATTCTAAATTGAGTCATAACTTAGATTATGATCATGAGATTTTGTTTAATTTGTTTCAATTTTAATAGTAGGAACTATATAAAATCGAACCATATACTACAATAAAGAATCTAGTTTTTCAATTTTCAGTTCTTAATTCTTTTGAATTGATTTGTCGGTAAAACAATTTTCTTTAGTTTGAAACACTTCTCTAACCAGTTTATTTTTTTGGGTAAATATGTTATTAGTGTAAAATATTTATTAACTTTTTTTTTATAAATCTGACTCATCAATTTTATTAGGATTTTTTTCTTCTAATCATTTTTCTTCCTTCAAAAGGCTCGAATTTAAGAACATAAAAAAGAAAATGAGGTCAATATCACTCATGTCGGTGATTTATTGGTAATACTTGATAGTTTTGTAAAAAACTCGTTTGCTCATATTCCGTATATTATAGTTAATACTTTATTCATAGTTTTGTAAAAAAACTCGTTTGCTCATACTCCCAGGCCACAAAAGGAAAATTGTTTTGAATTATTTTTTGAGTATTTTAGTTTTAGAGAAATGTTATTTATAATTTGATATATTATATATAAAGAAAAGAGTTAGGAAAACAAGGGGGAAAAGTATGTAATATGATAGATTATGTGATGAAAAGAGATAAAGAAAAAATGTATAAAAAATGTTGTAGAAATAACATTAATTACTCTTGAATTTATTTCTAAATTATAAAGAATTTGTATGAGGAAGAAAAACAAGACATTAAGGTCTGATTTGGGGTGATTTTTTGTTTTTCAGTTTTGAAATTTTTAAAAATAAAAAATCAGTTTTTGTTTTGATTTCGGCTTATTCTTTGTTTTTAATTTTTAAAAAGATATTACAAATTAAAGATAAATAAAATAAGTTAATCATTTTATCTTATTTTGCTCTACTACGAAATAATGACATAGATAGTGGAATGGAGTAACAAAGGTGGCAAAAGTGACGGTGATAGCAATAGCGATGGTGCCGATAATGACAAAGCTAGGGTGGAATAGTGGCAACAATGATGGTGACAAAATGGTGACAATAATAGTAATGAAATAGTGATGTTAGTGTTTTAAAATTTGAACCGACCTGTTAGGGAACAAAAGATAACAACACGGGCAGGGGTCGAAATAGCAAATTAAACCAGGGGTACAGGAGGAAGCAAAGCCCAAAAGAAAGGAAGAATGGTGAGATCGTTTAGCAAAGGAAGACACCAGGCACTATGAGACAAATTCTGTTATTGCAGATCATTCCAGAAGCTTTTCTGTTATTAGGAAGCCTATATATATATATATATATATATATATGTAAATAACAAGCAAGGAAATCAATGAGAAATATACAAATTACCTCTTCTTCTCCTTAGGAGGTTGCTGGTGCCTCGAAGCCAGTAGTTTAGGGAGTGCTAACATTGGTGCTCTCGTTACTTCTTCTTCTTCCTTCAATGGCGGAATCCACGAGATCCACAGCTACTTCGGATCAGCTGGAGGATGCTCTTACCAAGCTCACCATTCACCAACTTTATCTCACTCACACTATTCAACAACTCATGCAGAAAATCGATGCGCTCATTCATCATCTGTCGCAACCCGCACCACCCAGCCACTTCCCTTCTTCTTCTGCCATCACCGCCTCCCATGGCTGCCTCTCCCTTTACTTCGACCATGCTAGACCACAGCACCCACCAGTCCACCTCTTTCCGCCACCTTCCTCTTCCACTACCATCCCATCTTCTTCCTCTGCAAAGGCACTCCTTGCACACATACCCATGCTGACTCCACCGCTCATGTTGACTCCGCCGCCCACGCCACCTCCACCGCTCATGTCGACTCCTCTGCCCACGCCACCGCCTCCGTTCATGCCGACTCCGCCACCCACGCCACCTCCACCTCCACTCCCCGCACTAAGGCAGCAGCATCCCACACCGGTGTCGGCCCCTCCTACCATTGCTGTCATCCCCCTCCTTGTTAACAGCAAGCCCCACGCGCCCTCCGACCGCCGTTGGGCAACTCTTTTCCAAACCTGCAAGGAGTACCCCAGTCGTCGCACCCTTTCCTCGGACCTCTGTTCATTTTCCCTCGTCACAATCGTCGCCAAGGTCGGGGGCACGGAGCTCGACTACTCCTTCCTCTTCACCTTTTACGCTACTATTGACGCCGTAAAATGGTTATACTTCCGCAACACTAACCACCTTTCACTCATTCCTTCACCCATTTTAATTTGGGATCCCGGTTCAAATTTTGGAGCCATGGTTGTAGCCCCAACACCTTGAGGACAAGGTGTTTTTGATGGGGCAGAGAGTGTTAGGGAACAAAAGATAATAGTAGGGGCAGGGGTCAAAATAGCAAACCAGGGGTACAGGAGGAAGCAAAGCCCAAAAGAAAGGAAGAATGGTGAGATCGTTCAGCAAAGGAAGACACCAGGCACTATGAGACAAATTCTGTTATTGCAGATCATTCCAGAAGCTTTTCTGTTATTAGGAAGCCTATATATATATATATATATATATATATATATATATATATATATATATATATATATATATATATATGTAAATAACAAGCAAGGAAATCAATGAGAAATATACAAATTACCTCTTCTTCCCTATGTCTTCTTCTTCTCCTTAGGAGGTTGCTGGTGCCTCGAAGCCAGTAGTTTAGGGAGTGCTAACACGACCTGTTCAATTAGACCGATTTGAGTTATCTATTAGATCGATCATGCATTGAACCTGGTGTAATCTGGTATAACCCAACCAAGTTTAGGATTAAACCAGCAACCTATTGATCTGAGTTGAGATACGCCTAAAGGAGGAAACATGATGGGTCATATGTGTAAATTTTAATTTTTTCTAATAAAGATCAAATTATACACAGTGTAGTGGTGGTGGAAATGGTTATAGTGAATTGGTGGCGGAGGGAGTGTGGTGGCAGTAACAGGGTGGTAATAGTGTAAATTAAGGTTGTGTGTAAAACCATTTTGTTGTATTTTGTCTTAAAAATTGATTTTGAAAACTGAATTCTATAAACTAGTAACCACTCCGAAAGGGACCTTGACACGTCGTCTGTTAAACGTTCTCGACATAGTCTCTCACGTGTAACCAAAAAAGACTTCGTCTCTTATGTGAATTGTGAAAAGTGAAAATAAGGAGAAATGAAGACGCAAATGCATCGCGATATCAAAGTTCAAAAGCTTTGACCTTAGTGCCTTTTGTTTTTTCGTGTTTTGGTTTGTGTTTGTATCTTTCTGATTAATAAAAAAAAAAAGAAGCTTTGACCTTGAGTTTTTTCGCCGCGGTTGGTTATATCTGAGATATATTAATATTAATTAAATATACATGCCAAGGTCGGCATAAGCATAATTGGTGCCCTTTCACCGCGGATTTTTCCTTGTGCAGCAAGCTAGCTACATATATATGATATCTCACACAAACTCTTGGATTTCAAAGTTTGTAAAAACGTAAGAAAAATAGCTGAAATTTCTACGTATATTACAATGCGAACACTTGGTAAGTTCCATGCCCAAAGAATGATGAAGGCAAGCTTTTCCCTATATATACACATTTCATCAACATTAAAATACACAAAACCATAGCACCAATCTGAAGCAGTTAATCAACAAGATCGCACAATGAATTCCCAAAAGATAAGCATTCAGAATAATCTTGCCCCTGTAACAAGGCCACCCCCCAAGGGTCCTAACTCCAAACCTCAAACTGGGACTAAGTTACCCACTACCCAACAGGTTTTTGCTAGAAGGCCAAAATGATTTCACACCACATATTTGTTGTCTTCTTACAGGTAATTTTTTATATATAAAAGTGAGTGTAAAAGTTAAGATGTGAGAAATCATGGCTATAATATATCTAAACCTCTTTATACAAAATCCAAATTATTATAACGATGACAATTAAGTTGTTTGCCTATATGCACTTTTAATTAATTAACTTCGTATTTTGTAGGTTGACGTATATAAGTTGGACCAGTACTGGAGTTAGAAGGTTTAGTGAAATATGGAAGCAAGAACTATATAGGGATCGGAGCATATATATACAACAGCTAGTGCATTTGTTTATTGTATTCGTTAATTTATTTGTTTGTCTTTACGTTTGTTGTGTGTTTTGTATCGTAAGAAAAAAATTGTAACATAGTGATACTCCTACAATGAACAATAATATGTATTTAACCTAAGAAAATTATCATTGTCCATCCATTTTTTTCTTTCGTCTCAACTCTACATCAGCTTTTTCATCTCTCTCTCTCTTTACTGTAACATATTACTTATCAGCATCACGTTTTCTCTCTCTCTCTCTCTCTCTCTCTCTCTCTCTCTCTCTCTCTCTCTCTCTCTCTCTCTCTCTCTCTCTCTCTCTCTCTCTCTCTCTCTCTCTCTCTTTGTCTCTTTCAATTTTACACTTAAATCCCATCAGTAATTTTTAACCTATGCCGTTGATGTAAGTGACAAAATGACTACACTCCACAAGAAAAGTAATATAAGTTGTATGGTGAGCAGGTGAGGGAAAACCAACGATATGAAATCAACTAGCATTTTTTAATATAATTTAGTACTTTGTTTTGATTGAACATAAGCACGTTACTTTGGGTAAGCAGTCATTGTGTGTTGAATGTCATTGAATAAATTTTCTAATATTGGTCAATAAAATTGGAGAATATTGATTTTATTTCAAGCTTGAAAATTAAATATCGTTATACTCATTTTCTCATAAAAAAAAATGGATTAATTTCTAATAAATTATTGGTTCAAATAATAATAGATTTATACTTTTTAAGTAAAATTTCAAATTTAAATATTGTAAATAAAAAAACATAATTAAAAAGAAAGATCTCATTAAAGATAATAAATTAAATTATTTGATATAAATTAATTATTAATAAAATTAATGAATATTTCACACTAATATCCCAAGCTATTTCCTCTTTTTCTCTAAACATGCTATTTTACTTTTCTTTAGGTTGGATTCACCTGGTTTCAACAATGACAAAAATGATATAGCGGAGAGTTTTGTCCAAAGATAAATGTACAAATGAATCAACTCAAGACACTTAATATATTTAAATTGAGTTGGGATAAAGACATTTTAATATTAAGTTATTTGTTGAAACGGGTTAAATTTAAAGTTTTTTATTTTAAAAAATAAAAATAAAATAATACATGCATGTCTCGTTTATCTCGTTTATGTTTTGAATGTTTAGTATTAACAATGGATTATACAGAAATACTAATGTAATTATTTTATTTAGAAAAATGATTAAAATTTTAAAATAATTTTTTTAAAAATTGTGATCATTAAAATATAGCTATTGAAAATTAAAGTTAGATGAATAATATATGTAAGATAATAATAAGTAGGAATACATTAAGTAAATGTTATAAATAAAATTACTGTTATCTAATGTATGCACCAGCTATTAATGCCAATAATGCAAAGCAAAATTAGTTAATTCAAATAATCAAACCTAACTTTAAACTATTTAACAAAACGATCTGGATTAATCGAATATTTAACATGTTAAATTCAAATTACATTCAATTTTCGTTAGTGAAGAAAATACCTTGAACACCAGTCGTGAAAACACGTCCTCATTTCCCAATTAATAGACTGCGTAAAAGAAACATATGGGGAGAAGTTGCAATATGTCATGATAATATTTTCATGTAGAATATAATAATGAGTGAATTTAAAAATATAATCACAAGCATTTGTTACTTAGATATGTAAAAATACTTAGTACTAATAATGGAGAAAAACGAATGCAAAAATGTTGCATAACCAAAATAATGTTTTAAAGTTTACTCTTACAGCAGTAATTTTATATGCCAATCAAATTGTGGAAGACCTTACAATAACAATTACAACTTGTCATTGTAGTATTTGACTACCATAATCAGCATTGAACTTGTCATATTTGTGGGCATGGAGATGAGCAGATGGCCTCGTGTTTCTTAAAGCTGTCTCTATATCTTCAGATTTGATTGGCCCAACTTTTGGCAACTCTGTAACCCAATGATCACTTTTAGTTTGTGAGGAGTAAAATTAAACTCAAGTATATGTTTAAGAAAAAAGCTAACACATTGTTTAAAGAAAATAGCTTATAGTTGAAAAATCTACATAAAAGAAGCAACTATCAATGTTCCTGTGTAGACCTATTTTGGCAACTGTATTACGGTTAGATTTTGTAAACAACCTACCTTCTTCAGGCACCACATCCTGGCTCTGCTCAAGTTGCGACATTAGGCGTCTTAAGGGTTGCATTGCTGTCTCTTTACAGAGTAATCGGATATCTGATCCGGAATATCCTTCTGTCTTGTCCACCAGTATATCATAGGGGATCGGTTCCTCATCAGGCTGTTGAGGAAGGAGTTCCTCGAACATTGCTCTTCTTGCTACTGGTTCTGGAAGTGGTACAAGGATCTTTCAATTTATGGTCAAGGACAACAACCATTAGAAAAGGACTGAGAGCTTTCAATTGCAAGATAAGATTGCTTATTGGGCATCATCTAAATATGCATTGAACTAAGATCTATTCTCAATAGTAAAAGGGAATAATCATCAATTTGCTGATCCAAGGGTGTAAAAACAAAGTACGGTGCAGCAACAATTCTATGTTGCAAAATGGATTAAAATAATGTAAACTCCTGTACGTCCTAAACATCTTGAATTAATAATTAAAGAAAAGCTCAATAGACAACGAGCTTCAAGCATACCTAGTTCACAAACATATCTTAGCCTAGCAATGCATGTCTATACGGGCTACAAATAAAATGCAACTTGAAATTCAACCCCAAAATAATAATTGCTGTTATTTTAGAACATAACCCAAGCATCTTAGATGGAATGCCAGTTTCATTTATAAAGAATAAAAAATTCAAAATCCAGTAGTTTAGGAAACATGAGCAATGAGGTGATATTCCTAATAATTTATTCTATGCTCCCCAAAAAAAACTGAAACCTAACAAATGATGCATGTTTCTTCGTCAAGACCAAAATTCCAGGCCAATGAAGTAAAATGACATTTAGAGGACTAGAAAATTTGACCCATTCATTTATCATGCACACTACTATGCAAAAGCTTATATTTGAAGGATACACGCTTCTCAAGACGTCGGAGCATGGCTGCATCCAATTCCCAGGGAAGATTTGTTGCCGCCAAAACAAAAACCAGTTCATCTGTCTTTGTCAAACCATCCATCTGCAATCTTAATCCAAATGATTAATTTTTGAGAAAGCACAGCAGAAGACATATGTCACTCCATTGATGAGAAGCATATTAAGATGCAGAGTTTGAATTTACAAAGGACACAAGCTCCCAAGTAAAATGAAAAGTCTTTCACGATTTCAAATGCCAACTATCATGGTAAACTCAAATAACTAATAATTAAGTCATGATAGCTGCAAAAGAAATTTTTTTACTATCTATCTGGATATTTGCGAGAAATAATTTGTCCCCAATCTTTGTTAGCTGTTCAAATTATGCATGAGATGTTTAAGATCTTCCTGCGTACTGCAAGGGAACTAGAAGAAATACAGGATTATGTGCAAAATAAAATAGGAAGGACATAATAGGTTGGAGTGCTGAAATTTTAATAATATGGATTTTATCATTATTGCTTATTTAAACAGATGATACGACACATTCATCTTCAAGTTTATGGACATTTTTACTAAGGGCGTCTTATTTACACAATGATTGAAGCACTAATGGTTTTTAAGAAGATATTTGTTTTTTCTCTTCAAGAGTTTTCTCCTCTAACAAATACATAGTTATTAGAAATTTACAATTCATGATTCAAATCACACAATTAAATTCAATCTAGCTAACTAACTAGCGACTCTTAAGTGATGAATAACAAAATAAATATGAATCTTGCAATCAATGGATAAATCAGTGGTTCTGTATCACCTATATGAATCATATGATTCCGCAATTTGTTATTTTTTACTTTTCTTTCACCTTTTCTTATAAAAAAAGGGAAAGTCAATAGGCTTAAATTGTTAAATGAAGCTAAAGGAGCACTTCAGAAAACATTCTATTTGATTATTCAGATGTTCTATTTTCATTCTTATAGAACAGGTTTCAGTCAGTCACTCAATATCTCCACTGTATTTGAGTGTACCATTGCTTTGTTTTAGATAGTATGAACTTGGTGTAGTAAATTAACTTGATGATTACAAAAAGTTTGTTCAAAATGTAAGAAACAAGCACCACCTGAATGAGAAGCTCAGTTTTCAACCGTCTACTTGCTTCATGTTCACTGCGAGCTTCACCACGTTGACTAATGATTGCATCAATTTCATCAAGAAATATTGTTGAGGGTGCATGATGCCTTGCAAGTTCAAATAACACTTTCACTAACTTCTCTGAATCACCTGCAGTCCAAAATAAATTTTGTAAATGTACGTATTCACAAAATAACACACTAATTCAGCCTAAACTAACTGATATATTGTAAATATGTAATTAACTATTGAACTAATGGGTAACTAACTAACATGCGAGTGATGCGACCACTGATGTATATCTATTGCGCATTCAATCTTTGAGATCTTTGACTTACAATGAGATGTGAGAGAAGCTGAACATAGCAAATGGTCCAGGTTAAACATCACTTAAGTCATGCAATCAATTGTTTTAATCCAAGTCATTCATGCTATATCAAGTAGTTGTTTTAAGCTCCCCTGACTGATAATAGACTATTGTTTTAAGATGTATGCTGTGTATGTCTGTGTCTATTTGGCTAAGTAAAACAGGATGAGGGCGTTGAACAAATGACCTTTCCAAACCAAATAGGGGTTATATCAATTGGCAAGATTCAAGGTAGTTAGCATCATAGTATTTGAAGAAAAATAGTTAGTTATACCATCTTCCAGATAGAGATTTATTCTGTTTTCTTTTAAAAAAGTAATATACACTAACATAAAAAATAAACACTTCTAAGTTTCCTAGATTAAGATTCACAAAAGAAAAATACTCTAAAGGGGAAGAAAGTTGTAAGTAACATGCCTCGCCATTTGCTGACTACAGATGAGGCTGAAATATTAAAAAAAGTAGTCTTGCACTCTGTCGCAACTGCCTTTGCAAGCATTGTCTACAACAATCAAACCAAATGTTAGGAAGTTATTTAATTATTCAAAATAAATAAAAAAGAAAAAGAAACTGCTATATTCACAATCATTAAAATATGAAAATAGAAAGGCTGAATATTTCTTCCAACAGAATTTATTTTTGATTTTGTAATTTTATTTGGGTTTAAATACATTTTTGGTCTTTGCAATTTAGTGTTTTTTTGCCTTTTGTCCTTGCAAAATTATTTTTGGTTTTTAATACTTACAAATTATATTTGATTTGTTTTTAGTCCTTAAAACACGTTAGATAATGCTTTGAATAGTGAAAAAAAAAACGTTATATAAAACGTCATAAGGAGGAAAAACAAAACAAACATAATTTGCAAGGTCTAAAAACATTTTTTTTTTGCAAGGACAAAGCAAAAAGCACTAAATTGCAAGAACTTAAAAAATATTTAAGCCTTTTATTTACGTGCACACACAGAATAACATTCTCTTACAATTTCAGAATGACACTAAGGAGGCAACGCTGTAAATGTTTCTGATGCAATACCAATACAAACCTTTCCTGTGCCCGGTGGGCCAAAAAGGAGGATGCCCTTCCATGGTGATAACAGACCAGTGAAGTACCTAGACAAATGAGAAAGATCTTGACCATGAAAAAGATTTCACTCTATATCTCTACTTCTCTAGTAACCTTTTATTAGCACATATGCAAGTCTATAAAATCAATCAGATAACCATTTCTAAGGACAATATCTTGATACGGCCATTTTTAGCATTACTAGGAGCTTGGAATACAGATCTCAAAGACTTTCATAAAATGTAAACTAGCTAGGTTTCTTAGTCATTTTCAAACAAGTAGTAGCATCCTAAATAGACATGACAACGAAACCTGTATCCATGGGTATCCATCCGAACCCGCCTCGACTTTGACAAAAAATACCCGAATTAACTGGGTACGGGTTCAGGTTCGGACATTACCCGACTTTTTTAATCGGGGTCGGGGTCAGGGATGAGGATGTCACTACCCACCCTGTACCCGTACCCATACCCGTCCCGATGATGAAATTATTAAAATTTTATTTATTACCTATAAATTTTATTTTAGAATTTTTACATAATTTAATATTCTTTTCTTAACGATTTTTGTAGACAAATGTGTTATAATGAATTTATTGATATATAAGTAGTTAAAAATAAATGTGTAACAAATAATTTATTTTTTCTAAAATCATATTTTTAATATAATTTTTTTACAAAAAGAAAAACTTATTTTACAAATCTGAATCAGGAAAGGTGCGGGGATGGAGATACCCAATACCCAACAGGTATGGGGATGGGGTCACAAATTTTAACTCATCGGATATCGGGTATCGGGGACAAGTATGGGGATATGTTGGGGAGTCGGAATCGGGGACTAGGGAGGCAATATCCGTCTTCACCCTGCCTCGTTACCATGTTTAATCCTAAACATGTGAGTCACCTAGACCTCTTTTTGTTCCCTTTGATGCAAGGACTTTAAAATGAGAAAAATTTTCCTAACTAAGAACAGAAACATATTAAGAAAGAAAATAACTTAAACAATAACAGTAGCCTTATCCCATCAAATGAGATCGGCTGAATGGATCACATGATGCCATTGGACTTGGTCAAAAACCAAATTCTTAAAAGATATTTTTCACCATGAGATCACTTTTAATAATTTCCTCAACCCCATTTTACAGGATTAAAAACCACACGGTCTGCTCTCCTCACCGGTGCCTCCAGTGTCATTTTAACATTGTACTATCCAGCTTGAGCTGTCTATATATAAGATATTCCATCCAGTTGACATCTTGAAATATATATTAATAGGAAAGATCTAGAATCTAGAAAAAATATTGGTTTAAGATATTGCTTACAAAAACTAAAGCAGTATGTAAACCATTATACAGTTCAACTAAATTAATAGAAAGTTAATCTTAATATTACTGTTATCCCTGCTTTCTTCTTAAATTAAAAACACTAGTTTATTCATTGATCAATGTAAATGATCTGCAACATCCAATTAAAAGATCTTTAGTAACATAAGCAAGAATATCTTGACAAGAAGTGAACCAAAATGGTTATCGATAGCTCTAAGGAATGTTATGTGTAGAAAGTTTTCAGTAGTGATTAGTGATACCTACTTGGGATACTTAATCGGCATCACAACAGCCTCTTTTAATAAACGTTTGGCATTCTCTAACCCCTTGATGCTTTCCCACTTCACATCTGGACTTCCACGAATGATATCCCTAAGACGTGCAATGACAAACATATAAGAAAATTGAACTTACAGAATAGAATCACATGAAAATCTTGACCAACATGCAAATAATTTCTCCATGTAGTCATTGGTTCTATCAAAGGTGTTGAAGAGATTGAGAGAAAATTTACCTACTTAGGCTCTCTGCTAAAGCTCGCATTTCTGCAGATTCAAAGGGTGGAAGCAAAGACTTCTGCCTGAAAATGTTCAAGAATGAATAACTTCTCTATCTTCCACATATTCTAAGTTATCAGTAGTTCTTAGAATGAATAAATTCTCTATCTTCCACATGGTCACATAGAGTCACAAAACTCATAAGTTGATACTACTAGTGGTTACAATTGTGAGTCGAGAACTAAAGATCAAAGGATCAATATCAATTGTGACTTCTAGAAGATGCAAAACTGTATAGTATTGTCTATTTCTTCTCTTTAGTTGGTAACAACTTCTCTATCTTCCACATAGTCCATTATAGTCAAAGAACTCAAGAGGAGATAGTATTAACAGTTACAATTGTGAGTAAATATCAAAGGATTAATATCAGTTATGCCTGTTAAAATATGTACAACTTCATGGCATTGTCTGTTTCTTTCCTCTAAGTCTAAGGTGGGTAAAAACCTCAAAGTTATGGACTAAAGTCTCAGCAAATTCAAAAGGCAATGAAACTATGAAAGAAAACAGAAACTTCATTGATCCTCTCATTTTCTGATCCTTTATGTCTACTTTTGAGTATCAAGGACTGCAACCATTGTTGAACTAATCTACTCAATCAATCATGAATAACATCCTAAATGTTTGTTATACAAATAACGTTTAACATTCCAATAAATATCTCTATTTAGTTTTAATTTCACCAGTGGCATCTTTATTAGATAAGAATTTATGTTTCTTTCATTCAATACATGACAAAAGGCAAGAACTAGATAGCTTAACTGTATCTCCCGCCTTTTTAAAATTACCGTATGAAATATATAAAAAGGTTTTTGCAGTCAGCCACAAAGTTAAATTACACATGACAATGAATCTTTTTAAAAAGTTTTACGTTATGGGTGTCATGCACATCAGTTTACCTGCAATTAACACAAAGATTACCACACATATAGCCCAAGCTACGCTTGATGAATATAGTGTCCTCTTAAGCAAGATGTATTTCCATTGTTAGCACTAACAGTCGCATACACTTTGGTAGCATACTACTGACTTATAAGTTATAGCGACATACACAATATAGTACACCACTATCAATCATTACCTAATTAATCAACTTCAAACGGATAGTCAATGAAATAATTTCAAGTATTGAAACTGACAGCATCTTGGTTGACTAGCTACTTGATATCCAATCAAAACTTAATTTGCAACTCAACTGTGCTAACACTGATTCTTCTCTGTTTTTCTTTAATTGATATTTGATTCTCACAGAAAAACAGAAACACTTAACCCTTTTAAAGTGAGTATGTGGTAATAACAAAGTCCAAAAATACAAAGTGATGGATCAAAGAGTCATACGGCCTTTCATCCACAATGGTCGGCACAAAGCCATTTGTGTGAATCTGATTCAGCCCCTGAAACACAAAGCATGATGAAGCACGAATCAGCAAAAATTGAAGGAGTAAAGTGTAAAGACCAGTTCAGCAAGAAAAAACACAGTACCTCGCCTCGAAACTGCTCATAAACAGCCATTTCCGATGCCCTTTTGTTGCCATTGGACACAATGGTCACTGTCACTGAATTTCCATTGCTGACCGCTTTATCAGTAGCAGTATCTCCATTCTCCGCGACTTTCTTCCTACCAAACTTAGCATCATAATACAATTTGAAGTCCTGAAGATCCAAAAAAAAAAAAAAAACTATGTAAATTTCTCAGCACTAGAAGTAAAATAAGTCCAACCCAAAAATCAACTACACCAAAAAGAAAAAAAAAACAATGTAAAAAAGCAAAGTTAAATTTCTATTAATTTCTACAAGCTAGTAAGAAAACAAAAAAATAAAATCGATCCGAGCAACTATTAACAGCTCTATTTTCATGACGAAAACATTAAAATTGAAAAAAATAATCCTGCTTCCGTTACGCACGATGATTCAACACACCGTAACAATTCGTTCTACAGGGATCGGCGAAATGCAATGCAGAAATTCGTAGCATCAAAACCGAAAACAAAAAGAAAAATCTAGTGAGAGAGACAGAGAGTGAAACCTGGAAAGACCAGCGCGTGGGCATTGGATCGTCGGCCATCTTAGAGAGAGAGAGAGAGTTGAAAAAGTGTTTCTCTCTCTAGAATGGATCAACAGCGAAGCAAAGCAAGGCTGCACTCTGTCGTCTGGCTCTCGAGAGTGTGAGGAATAGAGAAGAAATGATTTTATAATTTTTTTTAATAAAAGCAAAATAAATAGTACGCAAGATTTGAGGGGAGAGTGAACCACGTGTGATAAATGTTACAAAAAAAGGTCTGCACCATAGATCCTCATCTTACTCTTTTTAATGTCTCAACTCAATTATTAACGGTCTTGTTTCCTTTTTCACCTAATTCTACCTTCATATTAATTTATTTTTAAAAAATCCATCTATTTTTTTATCATTTGATCTGATCCCCCAAGTTGGTCGATCACAATTAAAATAACAAATCAAATAGATAAGTCACGCCGAATCTCAAACTATTTTTGGTAATTCTAAGGGAAATTTTAAGTGGCGATAGTTAAATTTTAATTTATACTTTTGTACTATGCACTAAATTATCTCTTACACTTAAAATGTTTGTGTTTTTGTCTCTTTGAACTTGACATTATTTTTAATGTCTTTGTTTAATTTTGAGCTTTAAATTACTATATTTTAAACTTAAAAATCAATCAACTCATCTTATTCCATTCTTTAGAACTTGACTCACACAAACTATCTGGCACTAACAAAATTCTGTGAATATAATACTCGATTTTATCGTTTTATTACTACTTGTACAATTTGATTTACTTTTTAATCGATTAATAAGATGTTTGATTTTCTGTATTAATAATTGCTATGACCATCAAATTTCTTATATTTCATATTGAATTCATTATAATAGATATAAGAGGAGATTACATTATATCAAATCTTGTCTCTTGATAATCAAGCTGACCAATATTGTTGCTGGTCTTTCTTGTAAGAAATCAGCAACTCCTTTTCTCTCAGGACACTCGAAGCCCATGTGTTCAAAGAACTCTAACACATTCTCACGTGAACCTTGGTATGCAATTTGACCTTCTGAAAGTAGGATAATGTAATCAAAGTGTTCAAATGTCTCTGGTGCGGGTTGTAGAAGCGAAATCATCATGGTTACGCCCATATTATATATGAACCATTTTCCTCATGAACTTGCATATCTGAAAAGTGGTGGAACTGTCCAATCCTGTTGATATTTCATCCAGAAATAGTGCCTTTGCAGGTCCTACCAGCATCTCCCCTACATCCAGTTACAATTAAAGCAGATTTTATAAACTAATAAATAATTACAAATGCTTATTTGCAAGCCATTAGTTGAAAAGATTCTAGGTTGTTATAAGAATATGTACACACAAGTAGCCAGCCTTATAGTTAGTACTTTATTATTTTTATTTGAAAGAAAAGAGTATATATATATATATATATATATATATATATATATATATATATATATATATATATATATATATAGAGAGAGAGAGAGAGAGAGAGAGAGAGAGAGAGAGAGAGAGAGAGAGAAAGAGAGAGAGAGAGAGAGAAGGAAATTGAACCTCTAGCATACAACATGATTTAGTTTAACTATTTAATGTGTGGGATTAAAACTTTGGTTTATTGGTCATGCATATACTAAATAAAAAATTAACCTGTTGTTACTCGCTTCTTCTGTCCACCAGAGATGCCCCTTCTCATCTCATCTCCAACCACAATGTCAGCACAAATATCCAATCCAAATATCTGTCATAATATAATAGATGACAGCTTACATTCAAAGTGAATAAAATAGAAGCATATAAGTAATATTTATAATTTGAAGTAGAGACAAAGAGAGACACCAACCTTGAGAACATAATCTGTTACCGAATTGGTTTTGTGACCTGACAATGCTATAGCCTTCATGAATTGCATCAATCTCAGGGTCTGGCTTTATTCCTGCTTGTCTCTCCCTTCTTGAAAGTACCACTAATGCTTCATACCTAGTACCAACACCTAGACAATGTCCTAAAAAATCCAATGTCTATCTCACTGTTATTTCTCTATATATGTTAACAGGCGAGCCTACTAAAATAGGCGAGAATTAAGATGGACTATAGACTCGAACGTCATATTAGATTTCAACTTAAAATCAACTGACATCGAATGAAGTTGTCCAATAAATATATAAGTTGTATCCTGAGAGTTGAGACAAGAGATGTGAGACTTCCTAACAATTTAAACACAGATTTTTTGAGGAACAAACTCATTTAGCTCATGGCCAAGTAAGTGATTCTCCCAGACACCTGATCACATCTCAACACAAAGTTCACTTTGTTATTAAAGAAATTACATATAGGTTGATGAGATGTGATTGAAGTAAACTGATTTGTAAACAGAAATGAGAACAAACCCTTAAATCACGAACAAGTTTCCCTGCAAGTGCCAAAAGAAATGTTTTCCAGGAACTTGGAGGACCCAAAAGTAGAGTCATCCTGAGATTTACCACACCAAATAAAATTAGTCAAACCATAACAACATAGCTCAGGATGTGATATCCCGAGTCATAAAATTGGCTAATACAACTGGGAATCAACTTCCCCCCTCAACAAACGAAAGAATGCAATAATGCATAAAAGTAATCTTCCTCTTCGTAGAACTTGAGTTCCTAAGAAAACAGTCCTAAATACAGCACAACCTAGATCCCTCCATCTTTAAAACTACTCTTAAAATTTGAATTAGACTCAATCCCAAAAATTAACTCATGAGATGAATCTTATCTCTCACTTATATATACTATTTTAGACATATTATTGATTAATGTGGGATCTTCAATATACACCTCACACCAAAGACTAGACATTTTGATTGTAAAATTTATAAGACCGAACATGTACCAATAATATGATAATGATGACCGGATAACAAATTATATGATAGGCCTGCAAACAATCATTAAAATTTTAAGAACTACTAATATCATTTTTCTCTTAAGTTATTCTCGTGAAACTTTTGAGAGGACTACCTTGATGGTTTAACGATCCCACTAACATAAATGTCCATGTATATATTAAGTGCCCTTTCTTTCTAGCATATGTATATTAAGTGAGAAGAGAGGGAGGTCATGATGTCTATTTTAGTTTCGTGCTGCAGTGGCAGGCTACGAAATCAGGCAACGTGTACATAGGGATATATTTCTTTTATTATGGGCAAACCATTTTGGTTGTTTCAATTTATATACTCAATTCATAGCCATTGATTGCTCCTTTATTACCCTCTCAAGTAACAATTAAAAATAGCCATTGCAACAAGGGATTTTGCAATCCTGAGTAGAGATGGAAATCTTGAATTAGTCTAACAGAATATACACTAAATTTAGACATAACAAACTCTGGTCTTGATATTGTTTTTGCTGGTACTTGATGGTCATTTGCATAAGTTCATTAATTGCAATGCTATTGTTGGGCTGTTTTGAGATACTTTCGTGGACTTATTGTAACTTCCAGCCTTGTGCAAGTAAGCAACCTCTCTCTCTTCTCACTCAATATATGCTCAATTATTTTACTTTTCTTTCATTTTCATTCCTCAAAATTCCTTTTGCCAAAGTCGGAAATTTGTTTGCAGGAATTGAAGAAAGACCAACAATAAATAATTAGATTTGATAGACCCAACAATACATATTGAAACTCTTCAAGGATTTTCATTTTTCTTTTATGATGGGCGATAATATTTTTTCTTATTATGTCAGATATTCTTTTTTTTTTTTTGTCATGGACAGATGAGACTACAATATTTCTTTTTTGATCAGGTATTAGATTGATGTTTGTGATCATTCATAGATTCACTTTATAGATGAACGTTTTTTTTTTTTGAGATATTAAATTTGATGCTGGTAAAACCTCTAAGGTTTTTTTTTTTTTTGTTATGGATGGATGGCACAATATTATTTTTTAACTGTTGTAATTAAATAGATAGTTATAATACATTTATTTATGACTTTACTAAAAATTTAATATAACTATTTATAATTATTTTAAATTTTTATATAAAATTAAATGGATTAAGACTATTATTCATAATTTATATGTATGTTATAATGACACAATACATGCATGTTGGCATATGTAAATAAATTTATTTTCAAAATTACAATAAAATATAAGTACAAATTATAGTGAGACACAGTAAATGTTGACATATGTTAATTATTTATTTCCACATTTACTAAAAATATAGATATATATTATAATGACACATATCACATGTGGTTAAATCCTTCCAAAATCTACACTTAAATTGTGTGGATATGTATTATATAGATTTATATCTACATATATTATACATATAGTGACATTTTTTTAGTGTCACTATAGGTAATTTCTTATAGTGCTTTGATGATCAAAACAACTAAACAAGCAGTGAAGTAGAAAGTCAACACATGGAAGGTTGAAGATGAGTACTGCGGGGAGCAACCTTCATCAGCAGCAGATGCATGCTCTTCGTTTTGGAAAACAAAGCTATGGCAACGAGCCAAATAGAAAAAAGGGTAGAGAATTCATTCCCTAACTTAGTACCACCACCATGCATGCCTATAGAAAAGGATTCACTACTGACTGAGATAGAGAGGACACAAAAGCAACATTAACAACGCCTTATCACATTAGTTGAGGTCAACTATACAGATAGTATCATGTCATTTGGCTTGAGTAAAGACTAAGTTTCAAAGATAATTTATTATGAAGTTTCTCTTAATTTCAATCTTTTTTCAAAGTTCTTGACCTTCCTTTCCTCCTTTTCACATTACCAAAAATCAATCTACTGTTCTAGTTCGTGTTTCTTGCAATACGTGTTCAGAGAGCTGAAGTGCGATCATTTGCAGGGAGAAGACTTATCTTTGAATCTCTATTTTGAGGGAGCTCTCTAATATTTCTCACACGCATCACCAGATAGCAAGCTAGCTAGTTCATACCCAACAAAGCAACACAGGGCAAATCCAATAAGGGGTGTATATAAGTTCTCTTCCATGTGTCAATTTTCAACTTCACAGTCATTTTGTTGTCTGTTTTTTGGCTGGCAACAACTTCTTACATCCAGAAATCAAAACTCCTACTTCAGACAGACAAATCAACAGATGTGTTATTAACTTTATCAACAACAACTCCTTTGCTATTAGTTTCTAAATGAATATTTTTGCAACTCCAAACTGTTAACGAACTGCAAAGCCATATCATGAGCCCATATGCTTCACCTTCCAGTATTGCCCACACTTCCCTAAAAAGTGCAGCATCCGCTTTCCATTTTGTTTTCTTTTACATTATAAATAATGCCATAATGGAGTAGAGAAGTAATATGATAAAATATATGAAAAAGATAATGAACAAAACTTAGCCATATGTTAATCATGTGGCCTTTTTTCTGGACTGGATATACATGGGCCAAGCCCGTTTTTTCTCTAAGAGTCCTTTCCAGAATTATTGGGCTGGACTTCAGATTGGATCGAAAAGTAAGTTAGTATTTCCACGCCCATTTTTTACTTGTACCTCCCCCTCCTTGCCACAAAAAACAATGCACTCCCCCTCTGCTTGAGAAAGAACCTTGGAATCAGGTGTGACGGAAGGTGTTTAAAATTATTACTCCTAAACCATGACTACGCGATTAGATATCCAGGTTTTGGATGGATATAGGATAAACGAGGACTAAGCACGTACCTTTTGTTTGTATTTGGTGTATATCAAGTTTTTCACAAGTCTGTTTCAGTGTTTTTGACTCCTGTGAGACAGACTTGTATCTTCGCCTCCTTGCAGGTTAAATCTAATCACATCTTGAGTTTTCTTTATCCGCTTGTCAAAGAGATACAGAATTTCAAATTTATATATCATATTATTATGTGATATACTACACAACGTGACATTCTATTTTATATTCATTGAAAGGAATATTAGCCGAACTTAAAAAATTAATATGAATATAGGATCAAATTTATCTCTACCAAGCATGCATAAGGAAATACCACTACAGGATTGGTGTGAATATGTATTTCCTACAATCGGAGAACCCGCCCTCACACCTTATCCGAAGGTTCTTGTACAAGCAGAGGGGGAGTGTTTTTAAGAGGGTAGTTAGGGAAAAAAAGCATAGGGGAGTGTGCAAGTAAAAAATGGGAGTGGAAATAACAACTGATGCCATCGAAAATAGCTAGCTGGGTACAAACTGCAATGTCTAGCTAATATGTTTGGCTTTGCTATATAATAATGCTTCACGTACACAACATTTACAATTTCTTAATTCAGCACAAAGTGTCCACAACAGTTTAGAAAACCACTATATTCTGGTCTTGTGTGTTCCTTCGGCTGGTCATTCTTAACCCCAAAGTTCAGATGTACTTTTATTTCTTCTGTTGAAAAGAAAATATTATTAATGTGAATTATCAGGGGGTACACCAACCAGTCGACAAAGTATTTCAAACCAAAATAGAACATATATATTATGCTAGTTACATCATCCACCTTCACTTTTCCAACACTTTGAAGGTGGGAGAGAATTAATACACCATTTTTTTTTAAAGGAAATGCCTCTCCCAATTTGATGAGAACTAGAACCACGAACTGATCTTATAATCTCGTTATACGTAAAGTGTTCTGAAACGGCCAAGAGAATATTATTAATGAGAATAGAAAAACCAACACAATCAAGTTATGCAAGTATGGTTACAAGTATAAATAGACATAAATCCATTGACTAATTTGGGTATAGTTGAACAAGAACCAAAACACGTACGTAATTAATATGCCCACCACTAGAACAAGTGACCACTTATATATAGTATTGGCTATATATTTCAGTCATGTGCAACTGGAAAATCTCGGATACCTAGGTGCTAATTGATACCTAGCTAGTTTGTACTCCTTCTACTCTTTTATTAATGTACTTGTTTTGTCTATAAAAAAACCTAGGTGCTATAATTGATGTATAGAGAAAGCATATAGAGAATAATAAGTATTCATGAAAAGAGACATAGAAAAGAATAACAAGTATTCATGAAATGTATTATAAGTGCAGGTGTCCACATATCAACCAACAATATATATACGGCACAGCCAAAAACAGAAGACAGAAAAGATGATGACATTACTGACTACACTCATTCCATAAACGAAGCTGATATAATTAATTATTCATGTTAATCTACCAGTAAGAGTAATACGTACACTGAATCAGAAGCAATAGGCAACAATTAAATTCGAGCCACAAGGTCACATAAATTAAAGAACACCAACTTTTGAAAGGAAATAACCTAATTAACTGGTAGAAGTAGAACTTAACTTGCTCTACGTTGGGTTGCAACTAATATACAATTATTTTATTTAATTATGAAAAAAAATGATAGAACTTTTCTTAATATAAGACGAGCAGAAACAATCATAATAATTTTTTTGTTACTACAAATTACATAACTATCTTGTAATTATGACTCATGGTATTTTCTGTAGCTACATTAATTTTTTTGACGAAATTTTCTGTAGTACTTACGTATCAGTGCAAAACGACTTAATTTCATCAGAGAAAACTGAAAATACGGATATATAGTTTCATTTGAGGAACCCAATTAAACTTAAAAATTAAAACAATATGAGCATGCATTTTTCAATAATTATCCCCGGCCCAGTTTCTCAATTAATCATATTTCTATAAATTTTAAGTAAAAAAGGGGCATGTATATTTGAATTGGAAAGAAAACCTATTTTGTCCTATGTAATTAATTACACAAATGAGCTGTGATTGCTCTTGCAATAGTCCGATAAAATGTCCACTCGATTGTCCACTCGGCAAGCAAAGTATACTTGGAACAGTTAGAACTCACACTGAACCCATACTTCATTGTATAATATCAGGAGAACTCTGATTAGAGTTTCACCTAAAGCATTATCGTTATTGACGGTTACCTAACTACAAAATGGACCCAGGGGACCATACAAAAGTAGAATTACTTTCTCATGGACTAGATGATCGTGCCTAAATCTAATGAAATAATTGATACTGTCAAATTTAAATAAATGTTGAGTCATATGTAAACTTCAAATGCAATTGCAATATGACAACTGGCAGACACAAATTTAAATGAATTTCGCTTTCTCTCATTCTAACTGGACTCCTTGAAGCAAGTGTGTTATCTATATTTTTTGTTAATTTTTATTTGTTTAGGGACAATCTTAACAAATGTCTTTAATTATAGTAGTGATTTTGTATCAAAAGTGGGCTGTTATTATGAAAAGGTGTTATTAATACAATTAAAAAAAAATCGTTTTCTCTCTTTCTAACTGAACCCCGTGAAGCAAGTGTGTTATCTATATTTTTTTTGCTGAATTTTATTTGTTTAGGGAAAATGTTAACAAATGTCTTTAATATATATAGTACAGGTTTAGGTATCAAAAGTAGGCTGTTTTATGAAGAAAAAAAAAAGCGTTATTAATACAACTTCAGCCTAATTTCTTCTTTTTGCTGAGATCACAGATATGATTTACGTATAAATGAACAGAATTGAATCACTATAAATCAGCAAAATTGTTCCTCATGCACCTCCTTTTTAAATTCTATTAAAAACATTCTATTTATTGATTTCTTAATCCGTATGTATCCTTGTGATACTTATTAGTTAAGACTCTAATTAATTTTTATTCTAACACATTTCTTGAAATCTTCTAGAAGGAATTGGAGAAAAGAAAATAAGGGTATATTAAAATTCATATCGAATAAACTGTCATCAGATTTTATCATAAAGAAAACTGACATTGATCAATAATGCTAAGCAGCCTTGGGATTCTACATAATCATATCTGTCTGTCAATCTTTTCCTTTAAATTTCCTCCCTTATCTTCTTTTTGGGGTGGGGACTGGGGAAGGAGGAGTTATATATGGACAAATCCAAAAAATGACCCTACTGTAAAGTCGAGTATACAATTTGATGATAACATAATTGTCTGTGAAATGATATGCGATTGCATTATATTGTTGAATTGCTCGATAGCTTGTTTGTCCTCACAGGCATGGAGTGAGTGAGTTCAATGAATATGGCAAACAATGTAAAAAGCAGGATGATAATTTTCAAAGATGCTGAAATTATCCTAATCATCAATGTCCCTGGTTATCAGTGATGTGCATAAAATTGCAGACAAGGAATGAACAAAATCCTTAATTAATACCAAGTGACCAACTAAAATGCATGATTAAGTCCGTACACTAGAGCTAGGGTTTAAATTGCAGACTCAAGCTTTTGGGATTTTTGAAATCATATACCATCTATTTTTGTCTAGATCGATCACATGCTTTTTCATTAGATGTATTTTTTTTAAACTCAATATGATTATTATAAACAATAAAATTCTTCCTTTAAATATTTAACGATCTAAATACAATCATTATAAGAGTTGCAAAATTCAAATCTTAAACTCATGACCTTTAGTGAAACTAAAACAACTTCATGCATACGCATAACTGATACCAGCTGTAATTGCAGTCACATTTATTTACATTTTTTAGATATTATGGTTTTTAAAATTTCACGATTGCAATTTAAAACCTTGTCCATGAGAGCGAAGTGATTAGCCATTGAGTGAATGCCATCAAGTGCAGGAAAGACGTTGTCTTTGAAAATTATATCCGACAATTACTTGAAGTTAAACATATATGGCGCCATCTAGCTCGATTGCATTCTATTGATCAACTTGACTCTTGACAAAAAGCTCCTGAAATTTAGTTGCAGTCAGCCAAATGATGCATTAATTATCAGTTCAAAACCGAGACCAAAGGGTTACATCTCTTTGAATTACATTACCCTGGAAGTGATGCATGCCCACTTTCGTGTCACTTTCATTCACAAACATCATCAATCTCTACCAATTAATTCGATCGTGTCGGGGAAGTAAAACCACAGAATACTAAACTTTCCCCTTGCACATTTTTCCCCAAGAGCAAACTTGGGGTATGGAGGAGGGCCAAAGAGGTCAACATCAGATAGACTCAACCATTAATAGTTTAATATACCTAAAATGGTAAAAAAAAAAACCATTTAAAACTTGGTTATAATCAAATCATCGATTCTATATAACTAGATTATATTTATCAATATTATAATTCTCACTCCTATTATTTCACATATAATGTTTACCATTTATGAGAGTGACTCATCCCCTTTGTATTAGTTTGACCGATTAAAGAATAAAGTATTCTCAAATGTTGTAGCTCTATATATACTTGAAGAGGGATCAATTTCATGACCATGGTTAAGGGATGAAATTGTGTTAAACTACTCACGCTCAACAATATTTGGTTGTTTGGTTGTTAAATGAACAAAACCATTCCCCTCTAACTATTGCGTTATTTAAATTTCAAATGCAATACACATAACATAAAAATCTTGCACAATGCTTCAAAAAATGTACTCGATCTCTTAACTTATAGCATTTGGACCAAATGTGATAGGAGAACCCCCAAGAGAATAATATCACGTAACATGTGGTTTCATTTCTTGATTGTAGAAAATGCAATCTAAATCAATTGCCCCTAGCACTACTCCATTTCTTATTTGTCTTTAGTTTGTAACTGGCCTTATAAGATCCTCCAAGCACACGCAACAACCTTGTGGAGTACTAACTATGACAACAACTTGTTAATAAACACAAATATCTATTTTTTTATAAGCAAAACATTTATTAAAGAAAAAGTAGCTAAATTAGATAAATAAAGACAAATTACATGATTAATACATAATACTATCTCCTTCCTATATCTTTTTATATTTAAGGATATTACACATCGATCAAGAAATATTTTATGTAATTAAAAATCATTATATTTGAACTAAATGATTTTATTTAATATCTTAATCTTTGATACTTTGCATCATTAGTAGTGAGTATTAAATAAGGATATATTTAAAATATATATTTATTAGACTTTAAAATATTTTAAAACATCAAATATTTTGAGAAAAAAACAGAAAGTTAAAAGTTAAAACATATGAGAAGGAGGTAGTATAAAAAGGGGCATTGGACATTGTTCCTCTTAGCCTTAAACATGTCAACGATATGACCTTTATTTAAGTCTAAAATTTAATGAAGTAAAAAAGACACGTTGACATACAATTAATATTGTCTACATAAAAGAATAAAGTAATACCTAAAAATTATATTATTAAGATTTCAATTTCAGCAACATATATATTAATCACTTGTTCTTGCATAGATCAGTTTGGAATGAAAGGATGAATATCACTAAATGAATGTTACGAGATTTAGTGATTTAATCACTAATCAGCATTTGTTGACTGAGGTAAGAGTTCAAATCCCTTAAAAACCTGGCATTGAATTTGATTTTGACAAATACCGAGAGAAATTCCCATTAACCCTAATATAACGGTATGTTAAGAGAGTATTATCTCATCTGGTGGTGGTGGGAGAACACTCGAGAAAAAAAAAAACAAAAATATTTTTCGTTTTACGAAAATATTGAGGAAAATTTCCAAGAATAGGGTATATGGGCTATATTTAAGTAGTTTAATAGCTGATCGACTTCTTTGCTGGTCCCAGTATGCGTATCATGCACGAGCATTATTACGTTTGTGTTCCTGCATATTTGAAACGGATATATAGCCACAATTAAAGATCATTTTATATATGATTGAGGATGCACATTGGAGTTCATATACATGAAAGCCAGAAACTTGATGGACTCCCACACTGTCCCTATTCGTTACTGATAATGTGCTAGTTATAGGATTCAAGCACCACTCATGGTAAGGAGAGACACATGCTCCACTTTCCTTTCTAAACACAATCCCATGTGGCCATGTTATAATTTGATAACTCATTCATATGTATCTACTTAAGAGAAAATGATTTTTTGGATCCAAATTGACTACATTTTTTTTATTAAAAAAAAGTCAGATTCTAGCCATATGTCCTTGATTTTCTTATTACCGAATGTATTAGTAGCTGATCCATTATATATATATATATATATATATATATATATATAGGTACAGTACTTCCTGTTAATCGAGCCCCTCTTAGCATCTTTACCTAATTAGATATGTTCTCTTCAATAACAACTAATGATTAGTAATTCTCTCTATACGATATATGCATTAAGTTTGTATACACGATGAGCAAACACCAAATTTTAACTTATCGAATTCTCCTAATAATATTTTTCCTCTTGTTACATTTTTCAATAATAAGTAACTTAAAAATATTTTTTAATTAAACAGTTAATATAAGTCCTCATGTTTATGTAACGATTGTTGTTATATTAATGCATATTTTTTTCATTATTTTTCAAAATAATCCATTAGAATTTATATCATAAACTATTTAATTTTCAAAAAATCTAAAAATACAATGGAGGTTAGTTTTCTTTTTCTTTTTTTATTGTGTTTTAAGTATTATTGTCTCTCTTGTGGATGATATTTAGTTAAAATCAAAGAAAAATAATGCAGTTGCAATGTTTAACAACTATTTTAAACATGACATACTCTTGCTTTCTGTTTTTCTACTATTGTACCTGAAACTGTACTGAAAACATCATATTGATGTTCGTTTGCATTGCATAACGGAAAATGTACTGGAGACATCATATTTGCAATACAGACGAAATTCTTATGGTCAACTTATATTTATACGGATCATTTATAAAATAATTGTATGTAACATTATTTGATTTTGCATTTTTTTTAAATATCAAATTCAAGAAATTGACCAAGTAAAAAATTCCTTCGAGTGGAAGCGCATTTTAACCTGACCCAAAAGAGTCACATTAACACCTATCTAATCAAATTAAGTTGAGTTAAAGCTAAACTAAATCTGTCCCAAAGAGTCACATTAACACCTTATCCAATCAAATTAAGTTGTGTTAAAGTTAAATTAAACCTGACCCAACTTGTTTATCTAATCAAATTAAGTAAGTAAAAGTTAAATTAATCCTGTCCGAAGTTGTTTGTCTAATTAAATTATATGTTGAACTAAAGCTAAACTTAATCTGATCCAACAAGTCACATTAGCACCCCACTTGTTTATTTAATCAACTATATTGAGTTAAAGTTAAATAAAACTTGATTACTTTGTTCATCTAACTAATTAATCTAGTTAAAGTTGACCCATGTCACACTAACACCTTCTTTTTAATCTAATAATCATTCAATGTGTTGATACTCAATAAGTAAAGATGATTTCTGCCGCATCATCTAAGAATAGAATCCACAGATTCCACAAAGCTGCAGTGATCTCTGGACCAAAGATAAACAGTAAAGTAGATTATTAAATTATGAAGATCACTTTCTACTAGTAGGGTGGTCTTTGAATGACATCAAACGAATATTTTCAAAAGTAGTGGGAATGAAAGTAGTTTTGATTGACATGCACCTCTACGGCTTTAGCTTAGGTACACGGCAAAAGAAATTTGTAGTTGCAAGTACTCACTCCACCCAGTATGATTTTGACAGAAAACTTCTAATTTGATTAGGTTTAGACTATAGAGTCAAGTTTGTTTAGATATAGATAGGGGGAGAATTTAATTTTGATGCATTGTTAAAATAAAATAAAAATACTATCAACGAATTAGTAATTAATTACTTAATTATATCTTGTACAATAATTATAAAAATTAAAATTAATAATTTATTAATGATATTTTAATTATATAACAATTATCAATAAGTCGTTGATCCAAAGAATATTAAATTTAATTTCTTTAAGTAAGGTTTTAAATTCAAACCTTGTAGATGACAAAAAAATATAATTACAATAAGAAATTTCATTAAAAATAATCAATCACGTTTTTCAATAAATATTAAACATTAATAAAATTGGTGAACACTTCACATACGTATAAAAAAATTATACAACAATTCATGATTACTATATACAAAATATTTAAACTTTTTTTTATTTCTGTTAAATTCACACACATGTATAAATACTGGTAGTAAATCAGTGAATCACAATGTTAGGAGTTAAATTTAGTCAAAGGACACATATAATATTGTTATTAATTTATTAAAAGTAAGTTATATCAATCAACCGTTAATTTATATTTATATATATATATATATATATGAGAGAGAGAATTCTTTTATATAAAGGAGATGACTAAATTTAGATTTGGATTATATAATCAAACATGATTAAAGATGTAGCATTTTAAAAAAAAATCACAAGATTAAGTATATTTTAATATAGACTATTCAAAATAAGATTTATTAGTTAATATTTAGTAAAGTTGAATTCTTGACTCGCGTAGAAAATGTTTTATATCTATCTATTGACCTGATGTCTTCTTTGCATATAAAAAAATTATTAATTAACATTTATATATTATTTAATCTAAAACTTATTATATATTGTTATGGTGCTAATCACTAGAATGTGGGAAGCATGATCGAGCGAGAGAGAAGAAAGGCAGAGAAAAGTTCATCATAAATTAAAGTTGTTTGTATCTATGCTTGGTGCTTAGGGTGAAAATCTATCCATGTAATCGAAATATAATTTATTATGGTTTTCACGCTTGATTCTTATCGATTATAAATAATTTATTTATTTTAGTGTGACAGAATTGTAATTATAAGATTTTTTTAATGTAAACTAGTAGTTGTTATAACATTAAGGAAATATGAGATCACTAAAAAAATTCATAAAATTTTGATAAAATAATTTGTTAACCGAAAACAGTCATTTGATTATTAGAATTTATAGTAAAAGTGATTTTCAATAATCAACATACAAAGATATTACAGATCGAAAAGATACTTATTGGAATGCAATCAAATTGATATTCTAATAGTTTTTGTAGTTTTTTTTATAATAAAAGTGTTTTTCAACAGATAAAAATGTTTAAATTAATTGGTAAACAAAGTTGTAAAACAATAACGTAAAGAAAATTGTAATGTAAAAAAAATTCAAAAATAAATTGAGTTAAAAAGTAAACAAAATTCAAATGGCAAGAATATAAAAGGATTCCAAATGTAAATTGATGTTAAATGCGAGAATAAGTAAAAGTTGCAAGAAAATAAAAAACAACAAATAAATAATTTTGAGTTCAGAGAAGAAGAAATAATGATTAAAAGAAGTTAAGAGTTTGGAGAAGAAAAGAATTGTATGAAATGTAAGTTGATTAATGAAACAAAATTGCATAAATTATAAACTATATTAAAATATTTCGTGTATAACATGTTGGTGTAAAAGTATTTACGTGATCATCCTAACCATGAAAAAATAATTACTTTTTATAAATAATTACTTTAATGTATATTTATAATTTATTTAATTTGACACATCAGTCAATTTACAAGATTTATATAAATGTTACTTATTTGAAATAATAATTTAAAATATTGACATCTATATCTTTATACTCTTTGTTAGAAAACCCTTAATAACTATTTTGTAAACTTGATCGAAACTCATTCGTGATCCTTCATTGTATACTTTAGACTTCCACCTTTAATAACTTATCTTCAAAATTTGTCTTTAACTTTTAAACTTCTTTATCTTGATTTATCATCAAGCCTTAGTAAATCTACATCTTTTTGGATCGATAATCAAACATAATATCAGTATCTATTCTTTAACTCCATTCAATTTCAATAAATTTTCTAAATTTTATACTTAAGAGAATTTTACGTACGCCCTTTACACCTACGCCCTTTACACCTTATTAATTACCATACTTATAAGGCCGCTAAAAGATCTTTTGGCGGGCGGGAAGGGTAGTTATGTCACATGTTATATGCTATTTTCGTTATGTCGGTCTCTTACGGTATGTCGGCACAACTTTACACTGTCACACTTTTTTATTATAAATTTTCCACATTCCATAATTAAGGCTACTCATGATTAAGTTATTTAGATAATCTAACTATAATTATTATAACCAAATCCTGCTTATAGTATTGGATGTTCAGGAAATTATGGACCATTACACCAAATCCATTGGGGCAGTGGGGGACCCAAGAGGCGGTGCCACTCACAATATTTCCTGAACATCCTTTATTTTATGAAAGTTTTGAAGAGTTATTTAATCTTGGATCTTTTAATGATAGTAAGTAATAAAATTAATGTTAATTTCACTCCAACATAAAATTCTCGACTCTTCCCTTATGCGTGAATAGATTTATTTATTTACTTTTTACAATAGCACACTGCGACTAAAATTTAGAATTTTATGCATATATATTGTTTAAATCTTTAACTACTAAGTGACCTTATAAGTTAGTTGCATGAATTCATGTCTATCCAAACAAGATAACAACATATAAATATCTACTTTTTTTGGTAAATCTTAATTTAAGGAATATTAAACTCGATTTTATTATCTAATATCTCATGTTTATATTTTTTAAATGAAAAAAAATTAGTTGAAAAAAGAAAATTTATTAAAATGATCAGTTAAATTTTTCAATAAAGATTAATCATTTATAAAACTAACAAATATTCTACGTCAATATTCATGATGACAAAAAAATATTGATATACTTTGGAGTACTTTAGAAACAAATAATTTTGTTTTAAAAATTCTCTTAGAAACCTGTTAACAATAATTATTTTTTGAATAAGTCAATTGAAAACGGCACTTGCTTGCTGAGTTGTGTTAGCTTGAGGATCATTAACTTTGAATTTTAATTAAACCTGATATGATGTTGTGCCCACAGAGAATTCCAAACCAACAGAACAGGTTTTCTTTTCGTCATCCTTGTACTCCCAGAAGAATCTTAGTACCAAACTATGAATTAGCCTATCAATTAAGCCCCCACCGCAATTTCTACATATTGAGACCTCACTATCTAGTTCGGAAAGCATGTCTCCTTTTTCCTGTTGCTGAATTCTCTTCCTCGTCTACGTTGTTCATATACAAGGAAATATTTGGTACCCCACCTAATCTTAATTATAGGCGTTCGATTTCCCGTGACATTTTGGGATGTTAATTCTTCTAGAAAATACAACTTGCCCAATTAACTTCTTTCATGCATAACAAAATTTTATAAAAATTTCTATAAAACAAATTTTTGGGCCAAGCTTGTTCCTTTTTAAATCACCACTATTCTTTTGAACAGGTTGGCAACCTGCAGGATAAATCTCAGGAATAGGGGTGTGCTCCTCCAGCCCTTCTGTGCATGGAGGACTTACTTGGAGGAATATTAATATTAGGGGAATTTTAGTTGTAGAAAAAATTATTTTTTTTTTTAGTTGTGGAGTGGAAATAATAATGAAATTTAAATGTTACTTATCTCTTTTTTATTTTTTTTTATAAAACATTTCATTTCTCTTTTATAGTATTTGTTGTGAAAATCATGATATTCTTTTCTCTTTAATTTTAGACAAATTAATATTCTATTTCTTTTTTCTTTTATAGTCATTATTGTAGAAATATTTCTATTTTTTTCTTTCTAGACAAAATATTCAAGTATAATTTTTAATACTTTTTCTTTTACAAACTGTTATTGATACTTTGATGACTATAAATAATTTCATTTAGTCCATATATTGATTAGGTTCTAACTGATTTGAGAATTCAAAATTATTTGTTATAACTTTGCCATTAGGCAAGCATAGAAAATAGGAATAATACAAGGAATTGACAAGTTGAACTCGGAAACACACCGATATATATTCTACCTTTCTATCATCATTATTTGTATTTTTTTTTTTTGAGTCATCTTTGGTCTTAATAAAAAAAATATTTAAATAATAATTATTATATACTTGAAGACATAAATATTAAAATCATAATTTTTTTTATAGATTTAATCAAACAAAACTATAATTTAAAATTAAAAAATATAGTTTATAATTAACTTAGAGAAAATGAATTCATCCATAATATTTATTTATTATTTTGTCAAAATCAGTTGATGTAGAATTTGCACATATCGTCAATTATATACAAATCCGCCACTGGATGGTGATGCGGTTTGGCTGTGGCTGCATAAAAACGAGATTATCTTCAATAATGAGCAAGTTGATGTTGATAAGTATTAGATTTGATTAACATTTAGATTAGATATAAGTCAGATGGCTTCTTTTGAGTGAATGAATAACCTACTTATGTGTACTTTGTCTTTCTCAAATTAAATAATTTGATGGAAGGATTAATTGGGGTACCCTCCTACTCTCCCTATTTAACTATTCAGCTGAAACCAATTGGCAGAGAAAGGTTTGAATACGTACAATTCTTTTAAATTACATGTCACCTATAAGTTGCACATTATGATTATATTATATCTATAGCTACTGCCCCACAAACATATAGAGCGACCTATTCTACAAATAATTAACTTATATCCAGAAGGAATATGGAGTTTGGAACTATTTGAAACAAGTCACGTGGAGATAAGGCGTGCTTTTTGTTAATTTGAGTTGATAGCATTTTTGCAGGTATATATATATATATATATATATATATATATATATATATATATATATATATATATATATATTGGTTGCAATGACTAATTTTTCAGTGAGTTATACCATTGAATATTTGAGAATAGATTAATTTCGTTTGAGTTGGAACATATCATATTAAAGAGATTTATATTTGAGAAGAAAATTATTAGAATATAAATATAAATAAAAAATTTAGCATTAAACAAAGATAAAATACATTAAATATATAACTAAATAACAAATCTAATATTTTAAAATTTTAGATAAAAAATATGGAATCAACTTCACTTATGTAATTGGCACGGGACCTCATCGACAACATCTTTCCAATATTTTATCTCCATTGTATTTTGCAACAGAAACTTTGGATATTTTGTCCAAATGTGAGGTGTAATTAATTAATTACTATAGAATGTGAGCCTTTTTACTTCATGCATCTGTTGCTGCTTTCTGACTTCATTCTCCAATGGATCCACTTGCACAAATGCTGGCCATGAATATTTAATTTTCAGCAATGATTTCATTCTCATTTAACTGTTTAATTTGAAGCTTACAGTTGCTTTAACTAGTTGACAATCGTGGAATAATCATATATTTAGGCACATATTGTACTTTTTTCAAATGATGAATGATCGGATTCACAAACCGTTGCCAAACAGGCTATGACAAAGTTTATGATTGAATTTTTGTCCATTAGCCTTGCCTTTCTTTTATGCATTAGGCCTTTCTGTTTCATCATATCCCTTATAGCAAATGGACCAAACATTTGATTTGTTGAGACAAAATAATATCTCCGTTCACATGAAAAAAAAAGTACCACGAAAAAAAAAATGACGTGGCAAAATCAAAGATAATAAGAGTATAAAATGATAACACAACAATATAATCATATTTAAAAATTAAAATAAATGGGAACACTTTATTATAAGCGGGTTCGTTCCTGCAGGAGACTTGGTAATCTACTTCCTTGGGTTGTTCACACCTGTTATGTAGTTTTAATTAAGTGAAACATGTATCTAAATCTTAAGCATTAACTATTAATTAAAATTTGATGTTAATATAATTCCATCATAGTAAATATGACGACTGCAAAAGGCCATTAATTGAAATATATTTAATTATTCAAAGAATTACATTTCATCTTACCACAATTATTATACAAAAAAACTATATAAAAAATTGTTTTTGCAAATTTATTTGGTCTTATTAATCATCTATGTAAATGTGCATGCATTATAGAAAGGTATTCTATTTGCAGTAAAAGTTTTTAATAATTTTTAAGCGCATAACATTATTTAATTTATTACTAATTTAAAATTATTTGCTAACAAGTATAGATTTTTTTTCTTCTCATTTTCAATTGATAAATAAGTGGCTCTGTGACCCTCCTAATGTCTCTCATATCTCTTTCTGGCTCTTGTTAATTTGAGCTTCTCGATCGTATCATTTCCTTTGTTGATTTCTGTGAACATATATTCGGGCGGCGACAAAAATCATAACCTCATTTTCATTTTTTTATTCTTTTATTACATTATTTATTGTGTTTTTTTTTGTTTTTTTATTCTTTCCTTTTTATCTCTTTCTTCTTTTTAATATACTCTCTATTTTCTCTATAAATACTGTACTTCATGAAAAAAAAAAAAAGATGTCAAGTAGATTGAGAAACGGTGTACATGTACTCAAAAGAAGTTACCCAAGGTAGATTGTCTACTAAAAAGGTTATATTCGATATATAAAGAGGATTATAATACGTCAAGATAAAGGTGCTAGAAATATACATTTACATAAAGTAGATTGTCTTATTTTGAGAAGTATTTTAGGTGTTCAAAGGTGAAAGTATTATTTACTAATTATAGAAAGGTGTCAAGTAGATTGAGAAACGGTGTGGTCAAAAAGAGTTACTCAAGGAGGTTGTTAGAAATTATCAGAAAATAGATTGTACTACGTTAACATAAAGATGTTTGAAGTAGACTTTTACAAAAAGTAGATTGTCAACTAAAGAAGTTGTAATCGACACGATAAAAGGGATTAGAATACATCAAGATACAGGGTCTAGAAGTATATTTTTACGGAAAGTAGATTGTCTAGTTTCAAAAAGTATTTATGCATTCAAAGGTGAAAGTATTATTTTCTGGAAAAAAAGTGTCGAGCATTTATGCATTCAAAGGCAAAAAGTAGGAGTATTATTTTTCGAAAAAAAGGTATCAAGTAAATTGAGAAACAATGTGGTCAAAAGGAATTAAGAAAGACAGTTGTTAGAAATTATCAGCAATCAACATGTGAAATAAATGTCAGCACGGCACACAAAGACAATTTCCTTTATTAGAAGTATTCTCATCACAGTACTTGTTCATTATCTCTAATTTCTATAAATAGAAAAGTTTGTACGAGTAGTTATTTTCTGATTTTTTTTAACATTGTTCACTTCTTGTACACAAATCACACCCATGATATTCTAATAAAAGCGTTTGTTCTTGTCAATTGCCTTATTTTTGAGTAGTTTAGATTTTATATTTCTTTATCTTTTGATGACTCTGTTTTCTTTCTATAACTCCATGTTACTTTCTCTTTACAAATTATGTTTACTTATCAGTTTAAATATTAAATAATAATCAATTAATTGGGCAGTAAAAAAATCAATTAATTGAAGTTAATCATAAATGACATGAATTCAATACTCATGTTTAATTTGCTGATCGAAATAAAATATTTTTTTATACTAATTCAGTATTAGAAGATAATGAGATGAATGCCCTTTTTATACCAAAGTGTTTATTAAATTGAATTCTATGTATAATTTTTTTTTCAAGTTGAAAATTAAATTAAATGCTAAATTGATTAAAGGACCCATATTATCATCTTGTTTATAAGAACAAAGACCCATCATAAAAATTCTTATTTGTTAAATTATAACTTCGAATAATTAATTGAATTCCACGATCAGCACTACCATTATTTTGATTAGTTAAGCATGTAACTTTTTTTTATAGTAATAAGACATAAAAATTAAACTCTTTTTATTGATTATCCCGATTCTTAAGTGCAGTTAAAAAATCGGGTGCCAAAAGAAAGTTTATTAAATATATAACATAAGACCACGATGCTAGTGGCCTCGAGTTGCATTCATTCACTATAAAATGGTATTCACAATGGAGATTTGTCACTGTGATCAGCAAATTTGTCAAAAAGACTAAGCCTATTATCAGAGAGCTTTGACTTGTATGCTGCATTCTTGTATTCCCGCCATGTCAATTCTCTGTACAAACTCTCTTCTTCCCTTGACACGAGTGAAGGTAAAGGTGCAATCTTTTCATTCAATGGTGGTCCTCCAAAGTAGATCATTGAAAGTCTTGACATGCTTGAATTGGCTAATACCCTATGCTTAACACTTTTAAAGCTTCCATTCGTCATCACCTGAAATGTATACAAATTTAATCAGAAAAACCAAAATGAATGCACAAACAAGAAAAATGTAGCAAGTATGAAAAAATATTTTTTAACTCATAGACATAGGCACTTCCACGCACGCTGATTGCTGAGGTAAAGAGAGTGGGAGAAAAACAATAAACTAATTGCTAGCACATTATGATCGAGGAAGAAGATTGGCTTCTAGGGAGATAGAAACATTAATATTGTTTCTTCCAAAAATTAATAAAAATGAATGGTTTTCATGTAAATTGATAATATTGTTTTTTAACATTATGTATTATTCTTATTTATTTTTATTATAATAGTTTGTTTTATAATTTCCACCCTTTTTATATCATATATATAGATATTACTTTTGTTAAACTTATTTTATTGCCAAATACATTTTTATGACTATTTTCTTTATCTCTTTTCTTCATACATCACTTATTATTTTACACACTTTTTTATAAAAATAAATAATATAAAACACTTTATACAAACATTAGGATCTAGTACCTGTTGGTTGGAATTGAATTAGAATGTATGAGGTCACAACCATTGAATACAAAAAAAAATCTCATAAATAACTATTATATATAATTTTTTAAAAATTATATCAAAAGTCACAATATATATTAATAATTTTTTAAAATAAATTCTTTTTATAATTATTTCTCTTTGCTAAAAAACACTTTCTTTTCACACATTTCTCTAATATTTCTCACTTATATATTTTATTCCATTATTTTCTCTCTTCTTTCTTATGTCTTTCTAATTGCAAGAAGAATGATATTCAAAATATCATTTTCTCCTTATCTTATTTATATTCACCCTTGTTTTTATTTCTCCTAATTCCATTATTTATAGAGTAAATTATAACAATTCTTTCTAAAATTTTATAAAATTACAAATAATCTCACACTTTCTGACTTTCCTACACTAATCTTTCTTAAATTTTAAAATATCATATTAACAGTATCTCAAATCTTATACTAACAACTCCCATAATTAAGACAATTAAAAGAGGACAAGATACTTATATAATTACACTAAATCTGGTCAAATGTTATTGTAATTTGATCATGTTTGCATCATATAGTATTAAAATGGGTACCTGCAAAAGGTCACCAACATTGACGAAAAAGGAAGTGTGATCAGGTTGGATAGAAGCCCAAGTCCCATCCCGGAGACACATTTGCAGTCCTGATGTGTTGTTGGATCTCAGGACAGATATTATCTGTGGGTCTGTGTGCTCTCCGAACCCAATCAAATTTCGTCCACTCAATGCCTCAACTCTAAGCTCTGGACATGCTGGGTACCGGTTCATTCTAAAGCAGCTATCGCTTCTCTCATCCCTTATCATTCTGCTGAACACGTTCCTTGGTTCTATCTCCAACCCATCAGCCATTAGCTCCAACACTTCACAGCACATCTTCTTCACTGCCCCTATGTATTCCTCCACCGCGCACCTGCCAAGTTTAACCATAACAATATCACATATACCCCATTAAGAAAAATAAAATGTCAAACTTTTTATCTATGCTTTGATGAAATTTGATAATGACACACACACACACACACATATATATATATATAAAGTTGTTAAAATTGCAACCACAATAGCATCAAAGTCTTAAAAAAATAATCTGCAACTGCAATTTTGACTGCGGTTTCATGCATGGTTTTTGGAGCGAGTCACAAGCTATCGACAACACATCAGTTTCATTTGTCAGTAACTTCCCTTAAAATCAAGAATTGCTACAGAATTGTGACCGCAGCAACAATTTAAAATCTTGTTGCTCTTGACATTGTGGGAAATTACTGATAAATGTTGTTAATGCAACCAGAATTGCAGTCGAAATACAGGCATATTCATAGAATAAATTATGGCCGAAATCACAGTTGTGGGCCATTTTTTTAAACATAAAAAAAGAAGAAAAAAGAGAACAAAAAAAAGAAACCAGGGGACTCTGTTTTGATATTAATTACCTGAACACTTCTGGGTTTTGTTCAAAAAGTTGGAGTGTTTTGGGAGAGATAACATCAGGGTTTGTGTTGAGGAGTAGGTACTCAACCCAACCCAGATCACCGTTTGTGCCAATTCTCTTGCTTCCATACCCATAAGGGTCTGGAGGACCAGCCTTGTCTTTTTGACATTGGGACTGCATGAAGAACTTGAGTGCTTCATTCTCCAAATGGGTCATCAATTCCAGTGGTACACCATAGTTGACCACCTTGAACAAACCGAACTCTTGACATGCCTTGACTATGACCGTCTTGGCCTCGGGGTGCGTGAGATCAACCTCGGGCACCCACATGAACCTGCTCTTGCATGATGCTTTCACGAGAAATAACTCGTTTAGTGCAGATTGGTGAGAATGAACAACCATAGTGGTGGCGTTCTTATCTTACTAGTTGCTACCTAAAGGATCAACACTAAGAAAACTAAGAACTTTTTGAGAGAGAGAGAGAGAAATAGAGAGATGGAGAAGAGTGATGATCAGAGAGAAATTCAATCGGTGAGAATGAGGAAGCTGATGCTAATGGAGTAATGCATGAAGGTTGAAGGAAGATGAGGCGTTACGAACTATAGAGACAGCTATCTGGCTCTCATTGTCTTCGTGGCATTTATACTATCGACCCAGATATCTAAATCTAAATCTTTAATTGTCTTTTTTTAAATAAAAAAAAAAATCAAGTAGACATTGTTAACTGCATTCACACTATTTTTTTTTGCTGGTGGTTCAAAGATCATATATTCTCTAACTTTGAATTTGAGATAATTTCACTGCTAGTATGCTAGTATGTAACTGTATTATCTTAAAGAAAATTTATATATAGTTAAAATTAAATAGTAATTCTTCTATTAAATAAATTATTTTCAAACATATAAACATAACATAATCTTATATCAATGTTGTTAAGCCTTTGAATGATTGCATCTACACTATTGAAACTATTTTAATATTTTTCTCTTTTTTAACGTTATTTTAGCTTCTTTTAGTTTATCAAGAAAATAGGAAAAATGCACGTATAAAATAAATTTGATTGTTACATTAAATGCATACAAATATTTTATATTTTTTTAAACTTTTACGATGATTATATTAAAAATATATTAGAAATGGTTTTAGTTTTGACTGTTTTGAAGCTCCTGAAAATAATATAAAGTATTGTTATTTTTATATAAATTCAGCGGAATTTAAATAAAATAAAAATATATATACTGAACGAAATTATATTAAATTTTAGAAGAGAGAATGCAATATGTTATATAAGATTAATTTTATAAAACTATCCCACTCTTTTATTTATTTATTTATTAGATTTTCTTAAATTGCGTAAAATAAATTATAAAAAACACTTATTTTGGAATTGTATGTAATTAATGATATGTTAGGCTTAATAAAAATTTATGAGTAGTTTTGGTGCCAAGAAAAATAACAATAAAATTCATCTAAAGATAAGAAAATGAAAATAGTCTAGAGATCATTTTTGCTTTATTTAAATAGTCTATTAGTTGGTGAAACAATGATTTCTTTCGGCTATATCAATTATATGATTTAGCAGATTTGTCAACTATATTTTTTAGATGAAAAATTTATTTGTCTATTTGATAAACAAGTTCTATAATAGTTTTTAATATTTTTTAAAATATTACTTAAAATATGTTTTTTAGAACAATAGTTTTTAACTTTTTATATTTATTTCTTTTTTGTCTTTCAATATTAAATATATTTTCTTTTTAATCTTTTCTATTTAAGATAAAATTTTATTATTTTTATATTTTATGTAATTTTTCAGTTATTTTAACAAATAATTTTATCAAATACTTATGATTCAATAAAATAGTTTTTTAACTTTTTAACTTTCAATTAATTTTTCAATTATTTTTATTAAACATGGTCATTGTATAGTAGCTAGTAATATTTATTATTCAATAAAAAAAGTCATTAACTAGTATTTGAGATTTAGTTTTGGTAATGTTATTATAGTATTTGATATTAGTTGCATATGATAATCTGAAAATAGAATTATAATTTATAAAAGAATAAATTTATTGAAGGATAATATGTCTTAGGTAGAATAAGTCAGGTAAGGTACCAACATTAGATTATATATATGACATAACACGCTGAAGCAAATTTAAAACGTGTACTTGATACCTTAACCTTACTATTAATTAGAGGAGAACCGTATGTTTCCCTCCCGGCCCGTTCAAAGGAATTTTTTTATCCTGAAACCATGCTATGGCATGAATATATAAATATATATACTTGAACTTTTCTTCCGAACTCAGAAGTATATTGTTTAGGTGAAAATTTGTTTGAGTAATAAAAAATAAATATATTAATCTTTCCCTCTTGATTCTAATCAACCACAAATAATTTATTTAATTTAGTGGACAGAATTGTAATTATGATTTTTTTTTTAAACAAGCAATGATTTAACTTTTAACTAGGAGAACAATAAGATTAATTTAGGAAAATAATTTGAACAAATAATAATGCATTCAAAATACCATGCAAAGTAAAAATATCTTCAAAAGTAAAGATTTTGTTGTTTATGAAATCGAAAAAAAAAAATCTTCTACTATGTTCATAGTAAGAAGATTTTGTGAAATAAATATCTTTAAAACTAAAGATATATGGTTGATGAAATTGAAACATAAATTCTTTAATTATATTCACAATTACAAAATTATGTGAAACAAATATCTTTAGAAATAAAAATATATATTGTTAATGAAATCAAAACAGAAATTCTTCGATTATGTTGACAATAAGAAAAATTATCCAAAATTAAAAGTATAATTGTTTGTGTAATCAAAATGTAAGTATAAAATTAAGATAAATAAAAGAACAAGAGTTTGGAAAAGAAATACAGATCTAAAAAAGTTTAAAGTTTGGAGAAGAAATGTAGAAGAAGAAAATATAAAAATAAATTGATCAAAAGAAAATAAATGACAGAAAAAATAAATTGCATTAGAATATGGATTTGGACATGCACGATATTCTTAGAATTAGTAGTCTTTTTCACGTGGGACATGATGGTGTAAACAAAACTTGTTTAAATGTTTTCTAGGAAAAATGGTTACCATTGTGTCCATTTATAATTTTTTTACTTAACGGTCGAACTATAAGATTTATATACACGTGCAATTGTGTTCATTCCATTAGCCAAAAAAATTCCAATAAATGTCTTCTTCATTTTCTCTATCAAATACTTGTCTTCATTTCTTGTGACAAAAAATTGTTGATAACTATTTTCAAATGTGCGATAGAAAGTCCCACATGTCTTGATCAATAAATGATCAATAAATTTTCGTTTGTGTCTTGGAATGATTTATTTTTAAAAATTCTTTTTACAAATTGAAATCACCAAACACTAAGAAACTTTTTAAATGTTTTAATAGAAAAAATTATTTATCAACTTTTTCATTTTGATTGTCCATCAATTTGAACAGTACAATTTCTTTAATTTTTTTTCTTTTTATCAACTTTTACATTTTGATTGTCTATCTAAATTGACATTACACCCCTAATAAACTTCTTTTCGATTGTTTAATTAAAATGAATATTATATCTCTAATAAACTTTCTTTCAAATTAGTAATCAAATCATCATTTGTTGATGCAATGGAATGACTTCCAAATCTTTTTAAACAATATAAAGACATTTGATGATTATAATTTCAATACTTAATCATAACATCAATTTACAGAAATTCACTTTCAATTCAATCAAAATAAACTCCTCTTCAAATCATCAATAAAAAAACAATGTTTTCACAACAAATTGAATTAGTCATTTTTAAATAAGAAATAAAATCTCTACACTTATAAAATTTTACTCACTATCCGAACGCATGTATATATATCTTCTCCATTCTCAAAGGGAATAGTTAGTAAGTGTTTAAGGTTTTACTTCTTCTAATGTACTCTTTTTTGTTAGAAAGCATTCCTCTGTCTACTTTTTTTGTGCTAACAACATAAAAAAGTTAATTTCACGAAATTAACCAAGCTTTGTTTTATACTAAACATAACATTAACTAGAAGTTGATGAAGTGACTCGCATCTCTTATATGGTCTATTAATTAATTCCGAATTCTTGGTTTAATTGTACCATTCATAACATATAAATAATCATCATTAAGCACCGAAATTAAAGGTTATCACAAAAGAAGTGTCAAGCGAGTCGGCAAGTTCAAAAAGAAGAAAAAAAATACTAGACTTGTATGTCAAAGAATATGGCAAGTGCAATCGACAAAATCATTGGCACTGTGTCACAGAAGAAGCTTGAAGATGAGTTTTTGTTTTCACTTTTCTTTCAGATATATAAAACACACGCAAATCAAGTTGTCCAACGAGTGTCATGTCGACCACTGTTAATACTCTTCGCACGGTGGTCATCATTGGCCTACATGTGCCAGGAAGTCTAAAAAGTTAAAATTGACCTGACCTGTGTGAAATGATTTGTCATTTTTAGATAAAAAATGTCCAATCATTATTCGACAACAAAAGCAAGTATCTAGATATTGTGTCCTGAGGGCTAAGCAATTAACTGTCATCTGTCCTAAAGGAACTAATTTATCACGAATCAAAGTTGAAATCTTAAAAGAGATGTTTATATTAGTATCTAACCAGAAATTGTCAAAATAAGGTACTTTTCAAAAGAAAATAACCATCCTTATTGTAGAAAGGACAGAATGAAAGAAAGATCAGTTCCTGCATTTGTTTGCATGAGTGAAAGGAGTTCTTTGTCAAAATTTAAGCACATATAAATCCAAAAGATTAGCCCATTGGATAAGAGAGTCTGATGGCTTAAATATCACGTTAAGACTTTATAACCATTGCCACCTTCTAACACTGACCCAAATATGATAATCCTTTTCCCTTTTGACAGCTTCACTCAAGACTCGCCTATCTATTCAGTATTGCACCTTACTCCAAATTATAGGTAGTTCTTTATGTAGCCTAGCGCCTAATTGTTAGAACTTAACAACAAAAGAAGAGTAAAATACAAAAGATTAGTCAATGAAATTAAAGAGCCTCACAACTTAAGTACTACATTAAATCTTTTATCCTATTTAATATGAAACTTCTAAGATATTTACTCCTCAAAAGCAATAGCCATTATTCAATATTATTCAGTTGGCATAGAGAGAATAATGAATCAATAAAGTTTAGTACAATTCATAGATGATCAAGTTTCTTAAATATATTAAGTTTCATATGAAAAAAAATTTCTTAGAAGAAACAAAATTTATTTTAGTTATCATTATATCGAGTTAATGTCACAATTTCTTACTGCAGAAATATCCTTCAGAAGAAAAAAAAATAATGAAAATGGACATTTTAGCCAATAGTGATTATTCAATTCATTAGACACCACATAATAGGTACGTACGTAGACAGTTAGCTGTAGGGCAGTTTTATGTATATTATACGGCCATCGATTAGAAACACAAGTTTTGTTGTTATTCTGCAGTTGGGATGCATGACAATAAATGGAAAGCCTACTTGCCAAATAATTGGGATTCCTTTCTTCTTTTGGGGTACTGGTTGTGATTGCATCTGATGAAAGCAAACGTTTCGGATTCTCAACCATTAAAACGTTAATGGCAAAAATCCGATATGCAACTGTTAATTGTGTTGCCATCGTTTACTTTTTCTGAGTCATGAAAATAGAAAAAATTCCAACACGTGGTAAAACTACAGAAAACTCACATGGTCCCTCTACTGTGCTGCAACACGTTGACATGTAGAGGATGTCATGATCATGAGGTTGATCAGCTCTCATTCGTTGCTTTTGAAATCACAACGTTCATTATAGCTTTTCTTTGGGTATCCCCTCTCAATGTATCCAGAGCAACGAGAAGAAGTGACTGAAATTCATCTACAAAAAATTATAGAATTATTATCAATTTTTAAAAAATGAAAATACATTTTTTATTTTCTGTTTCGACCGTTTCGTTAGGGTTCTCTTATCCGATAAATTATCCACTTAGGTATTTAATGATCATTACATTGATTTTTCTTTTTATAAAAGACACATCTGATTTGAGAGAAGAGTGTATATATAATATATATGAGTATTGTTTGCTTAAGTGTTTAGTTTATCTTTTGGATTTTATCCTTAATAAAAGACATCCCAATAAATTTAAAGGAAAAAGTATATATAAAGTACCCGTAACCTTGATTTCTAGGCAATGTATAATTTTATAGCTACTAGTACATTTTTACAAATAAATTTAATTAGAATTTTTTTATAAATTTTTTTTAATCATATGATGATACTTTTTTTTTAATTACAATTTTTTTTATCGACAAATGTTGATTACTAGAGTGTTACTACTCATGTCATGCACAAGTAAACGTTTTTCCTAAATATTTTTATAAAATAAATTTTTAAACTTTTCTAGTCAGAATTACTTATATTTTTTATTTCTTTATTCTAACTATTTAGTTATTAGTTATTGTGGTCTATTATTCATGGTTGTTACATATACACTAAACTTAAAAAAAATACAATGAGAAAAATAATCATTAATCGTATGTTAAGTAGGTTAGTTTTCATAAAATTGTTGAAAAATAATATTACAAACAATCTAAATTAAAAGCTGTTGACTATAATAAAAAAAATCAAAATACAATACTTATAAAATGACATTTTCAATTATATACTATTAAATTAAAACTTAAATTCATCTAATACGTGTCATTCATAACATATTTGTTGATGTCTGAATAATGATATAAAACATTTTAAAATTTTAACATTTAAGAATTTTTAAATTTTTGAATGAGCAATTATAAACTAAAATTAATATTTTTGTACTGGATATAAATAATGTATTATAAGTATAAAAAAATTAAGTTATTAATTATTATTGTGTAATGTAAATAGTCAATTGACGATCCAATTAGTTATTATATCTTTAAAATATGAAAATTAAATTTATGTTCACTCAATAAAATATTTATATTTTATCTTAATTTGAATATATTATAATTTTGAATCAAAATATAGTAATATTATTAATTAATATTCATTAAATTACATATTACTCCTAATTACTTTAAATTAATTAAATTATATATTTTAAAAAATGATTGAGCATTTCATGTTGAATGTTTTAATTTTATATTTAAAATATTTTGTACTTACTGAATTACAATGAGTTAGGAGATGCTTGTGTAGTCTCTAACCTAACAAAAAAAGTTAACTGATATTTTATCATACTTAATAAAATTACGTATTTTTCATAAAAAAATCATGTATTTTAACATATAAGTGAATAAAATCAAAATTAAATTTTTGTTAATTTATTATGCAAATAAAACATATTTCTATTTGTTTCTAAATTTTAAAATTTCTTGTATCGATATCAACTTTTTTACTCAATATACATATCAACATATTTAATTATTAATATAGTTATTACATATTGAATTATCTTTAAAGAGACATTTCTTATTCAATTTTTTGTTTTCTTGACCGCCTTTTATTCTTCAATTTTGTTTGAATTAAAAATATAAATATTATATACTATTAATGCTCAAGATTACATATAATGATTGTGAAATTATGCTCAGTCAAAAAATGCTATAAAGATTAAATTTTCATTTTTCAATGTCATAATTGCCTTAAAATTATTTTGTATGCAAATAGGTGTGAGACTAACATAAAAAAAATAGTAAAGGACATCAAAGAATATTATTATTTAAAATTGACATAAATATTTATTCAAAATGTTTAAATGCAATTTTGATCTCCTATTTTGTTCAATTTACACTTTTGGTTCCTTTATTTTAAAATAGATATATTTAGTCCATTTGTTTGAAAAAAAATAAAATCCATGATTTTAGTTCTCTATTTCAAAATAGAGACATTTAATCCTTTAGAACATTTACAATTTTAGTCAAATGTTCAAATTTTCATATGGTTTATTTCTTTTATTTTGATATTGTTTAACCTTAAACTTAACATACTCATTTAAGGTATCATCAAAAAATGATTTAATTAATTATAACTTAAGAAATAAAACATAGATAAAATTGAAAATTGAATCAAAATTATAGAATTTTTTTAAAAATATGGGAACCAAAATTATAAATTTTCTAAAATAAAAAGATCAAATATCTCTATTTTTTAAAATAAATAAAGGACTCAAATTTCTCTATTTGAAAATGAAAAGACCAAAATTGTGGGTTGAGAAAATTAAGTTGGAGAATCAAAATTAGATTTAAACCTATTCAAAATTATGGATAAAATATTTTTAACAATTTGATATTCATGAATGGCAATTAGTTTTTTCATTACTTGCATTTGTAGTAATAATAATAATAATAATAATAATGCAGTAGAAAGTACAATATGTATAATTATTATAGATTATTGCTAATCTTTTTTATTATTATAATTATAATTATAAAAAATCTGATTGTTATCAAATTATTATAACTACATTACAATTATTATACAACTTAAAATGAATTATCTTTAAAAAAATCAAATGAATTTATTACTTAGAGTTCTTGAGAATGTTATGTGTAAAAATTCCTATTAAAAAATATATTTATTTGTGTTATTACATATTAGTGTTTTTGTTAGTGAGAAAGATTTGAACTTATGTTCTTTCCCTTTCCTTTTTTTTTAAACTATTAAGCAATTTTTATAACTCCAATTATGAATTATCATATATGATAAATTTGTTGAGTTTTATAGTAATTATTTTAAAAATTATAATTAGATAATAAATTTTGTGATAATTTATAACTCCAATTATGAATTAATGTGCATGTAAATTTAGATAATAAATTATATGATAATTAATTTTGATATAATAATTAATATGCTTACATATATGAATTTTTATGAAACCTATAATTTTTATTTAAAATTTATATATGTAAAAAATATATTATTAGATCAAAATTAATTATAATAAGACCAAAAAATACATGAGTAGATTTATGTTAATAAACCTATAATTTTTATTTACAATTTATATATGTAAACAAATTAATTATTAGATCAAAATTAATTGTCACAAAATTTATTATCTAAATTTGCATGTGCATTAAATATACATTAGAAATTTTAGTGTTACATATCGCGACATTAATTATTTTATAATATAATTGACCTATTGACTCAGTTGGTTAGAGCGTTGTGTTAATAACACGAAATTCATAGGTTCGCATCGTGTTAATAATACGAAAAGTCATGAATTTGAGGTTTGCATGGACCATTAATTTTAAATTAATTCCTAAAACATATTTTTGAAAAAAAAATTAAAAAATCATATGACTCACTGACGGATTGGGCAATCCATAAGAAAAGTAGCTTTTACATAAGGAAAAAAAAGTTCTTGTTAAGTGTAACTTGTAGTGTGTTTGTTTCACATTTAAATGTGTTTAATAATAGTAGCATGGTGTTTGACATCCTGTTAAAAACTTAATTTGAGTGATTAAGACTCAAATATAATTGAAGTTATTTCTAGTAGTAGTTTATGGATTCACTTCTTAATGTGAGTCCATATTTATTTTACCCAAGTCACATGTATTTTTAGCCGAAAACAGTTATATTTGAGTTCAATAGAATTATTATAAACACTAAAATTTTCCCTTGAAATATTTAACACAGTTATGTACACTCAAATCCTACAAGTACATAATTTTGCTCCATAGATGCAAGAGGTTAGGGACGACCCCCTTTCGAGTAGGAGACTGAGAATTTTTTTGAGCAAGAAATAAATAGAAGGAACTCCCGTCTGGAAGGAGACTCAGAACATAATATTGAAGAGAATCACATCTGATTGTTTGACTTCTAAGCCCAAGTCATTCTACCAGGCCTGATGAGGCCCAAAACTGGAATAGGTGTATCAAATTTGATACGTTATGTTCTATAATTAATAGTATTGTAAAAAGAAATATTTTTAATGATTGCGCAAAATTAGATAGATAAAAAATATTAAATTGGACATCAATTGTTTAAGATTTTGAATAATTGTAAGATATACAAAAGAAAAAGGGCCTGCACGAAATTAATTTTGAAAAATTCTTCAACTGAAACAAACTATTTTTGGGCACATTATTCGTTTGGGAAGTAAATGAATCGTAATTTGAAAACCCCACAGACACATTGCTGGAAATAAGCCCATCATTTCCTACATGTTTCCATGAATGCATTCCACCATTGCTCTCTTTCCTTCTGTTCCGAGCCCAACACGGTGTGTACAATGGCCTGCACAGAAAGTTCACTCATTACTCGTGATTCGCGACTTTGATTTCGATGTTGATAAAATTAATATTGAAACAATTGACGTTAAACATAATTAACTTAACTTGAAAGAAATCATTTTAAAAAATTATTTTGTAATTGAAAATGATATTTTAAATGTTAGTATTGAAAAATCCATTTTAATTAGATGAATAAAGTAAATCACTTTTAAAGTGTATATCTCGGCAAGTTAATAAAAAAATTCCATTTACTAAATGGTTATAGCAATAAAATTTATCTTCATGATTAACATTTTTCTATTAATAAGTAACCTTTTGTATTGTACGTTGTAAAAAATTTATGAGTTTCACAACTAAAATCAGTTTTACTCAATAAAAATCACAAGTATTTAACACAATAATCTTAAAAATATCAAAAATTACTTTAGTTAATAAAATTCTATTTTAATGATAATTTATATATATATTATTTAATGATAAAAAATACAATTATTTAAAACAATAATTTTAAAAATTATTTGGTTAATAATTTTTTTTAAAAAAATCTATACATATAGAAATTTGCTAAAGTAAGTATACTTTATTTTTCGTTGGATGCTAACAAATAAAATAATATATATATTAACATACACTCACTTGTTTTTAATTTTTTTTGGACACTTATGTTTTTAGTTGGAGTGCATTGGCAATATCAATGGTATGCACGTACATACATTAATCCGGATAAATTTTAATTCGGATTATTTATAAATGGTACCAGTTATTTTCTGTTTCTTCTTCCTTGCACGTATAAATATTTAACATCAATATGTGTACTAATGACTATTTACTAAGCGTTTTTGTAAAGAAAGAATGACTATTTTACTAACCTTGTAAAGTATAAGTCGAGCTAGCCGCAATTTCTCATACATATTATTTTCCTGTACGGCAGTCTTGTAAAGTTTTGACATCCCGCTAGGTTGCTGAGATAAATAAAAAAAACAAACTATCTATCACAATTCGTCTCACAACTCATTGTCAACACTTATTTTCATACTTTGAACACACACATATATATATAGAGGTATGAGATGATATAACTAATGATTAATTAATATTACTTATACCAATAAGATATATATTTTTTTTTAATAATTTATCATTTAAAAATTTTATAGTTAAGTATTTTTGGCTTGGAGTAATTGTGAGATGGATGATCTTTTAAAATTTTTTTTAAAAAACGTGAGTGGAGACAAAATATGTTAAAAAGTCTCATGTAAATTTATAGGGTCAATCATTGATCTTGGAAGCAGATAAAACTAATTTTCAAGGTTTCGGAAAGAATCTCATAAAAAGAATTCTAACCAACAACGATGTTGAATAAGATGTCATTATGTGAAGTGTCATAGAGTGTGAGCTATCAAGTAATCAATAATCACGAATGTTATATATGATATCAGAACAAACCTTTCTCCCACCAGAATGAAAAGGATTTAGAGGCTGGGCAGACATGAAACTGTACCATTGAGAATAACTTAAAAGAATTACTTGTTATTACTTATAGTAATAAAATATATCTAATTTTTGATAATCCATCACTTAAAAAAAGCGTGTTTGACTTTGAGTAGTTATAAGATAAGTGACCTTTCAGGAAAAGTCGTCGAGCAATCGACGATTAGAAATGTTACATGTATGATGGAAGGAAAGAATCAAATGATATTAATGTAATTTTATCTAACATACGAATTTCATTGATTCAACCGGTAAATTATTATTTTATATTATTATGACTATTTGTGTTAAATTTTATGAAAATTAAACATCAATAAAAAAGTGATTAAATTATTTATATATTATTATTTGTTTGGTAGAGGAGAAATAAGGAGAAGAGAGAAAAATGAAAATGATTTAGTTGGGTCCCTTTTACCCTATGCTATTTCTTTTGCAGATAAATAAGAAGTAAAAAACACACAATAATAAAATGGGAAAGAGGGGGAGTGAAATTCACTAACCACTTTTGAAATTTTACGAATTATGTCGTCAAGCCGATCACGGGCTTTATCAAATTCTCCCTGCATAATAAAGTAAGGTTTTTTTAAAACTGCTTTATCTACACAAGAGTTAAAAAATTGTTGCACCTATATATATGGAGGAATCTATTTATCTCAAGAGTTATTTTTTATTTTCATCTTTTATTTTTTTAAGATATAAAGGTTTAATCATTAAATATTAAAAAACAAATTATGAGAATGAATAATAATTTTTAAAAATTACTCTTATAATATATATATATATATATATATATATATATATATATTTGGTTTTATATTCATATATTTTTTTATTTTATGTGGCATTTATTACTAAAGTATCCCCATAAATGTAAGTGTAGTTATTTTGTTTAACATTACATTAAACTCATCCTTTACTTGGTCAACAAAAGATTAATTCAGTTGATAAAATGATAAGATTTAAATCCCACACAAAAATATCAATATTCGGTGAATCTTAAAGCATGAATTTTTGAGATTTAATTTAGTGAAACTTTTTATAATAAACAAGAATCTTTTACTTACATACTCAAAAAGTTTAATTTTCTTATTCATTATACTTTTTTACTTGGGCAAAATATCGAACTGTTTATATAGTATCATTTATCATCATTCAAAATTGAAATAAAAAAATCTACATTTTTTGACAAATAGTAGTATGTTTTAATATTTCTAGATTGTCATTTTAAAACATAAAATAAAGCCATTTTAGTCAAATTACTGCTTTAATTTGAGTTAGTGTAATACATGACATAACATACGAACCATGAGGATCGATTTAGTAATGAAAAGTTTGAATAGTGTCGATAAATTCACAAATTCTAATTTTGATGTACTCTATATATACGACATATAACATACATAAATTGACGACAATATCATTAATGATATGTTGTTATTTTAACTAAAAGTAAATTAGTATTATCCTCACATGAGATATGTTTAATTTGTAGTATTTTTCTCTTCAACCGAAAAATTAGATTCTTCATTAAAATGTTTTTTTAAAGCTTCATTAAAAGGATTAAATGATTAATACTTTAATCTAATTTAATGTAAACAAGCATCTAAATAATAATGAACTAACTCTTTCAAAAAAAAAATAATGAACTAAAAAAATCTCTCTTGCATTTCATGGATAATGATAAATATTTTCCTATATTAAATTAAATAAATAAATTAGAAAGATAAAAGTTATAAAATTGAGAAAAATGATTGAAATAATTTATTTTAACCTGAAACATTATTGGTATGATGATATGTTCAAATTCAAAATTTAAAAATTCAATTCAATTTTAAATTGATTAAGATTATAATAATCATAGAATTCAATTTATCTTAAAAGGAAATATATTCTTAATTTGATATATTTTACTAAGATTTAAAGTAAAGTGAAATAAGATTGAAATTAAATTTAAGTTATATTGCTTTAAAGGAATACAATTTAGAAATAATAAAAAAAATTGCTCAAAGTAGTAGAAGTTATATGACTTAATGAAGAAGAAAAGAATTTCTATACGTCCTTTTATTCAAGAATAAAGACTCTTATTTATAATATAAGGATAAGGATGAATTGTAAATAAACTCTCAAGAAGATTTTTGTGTTTGGAAGAGTTCATTTGAACCGTATTTTATGGCCCAAGTACTTGTGTAATTATTTGAGAGAGTTTATGAAGATAATTTGCATGAAATGTCTATAAGTTGTCTTCATCTTATTTCAATTAGTAAGTTCTCTTAAATAATAGTTTATAACAGTAGCTTATAACTTTTATTAAAATAATTTATTTTATTTCCATTTAGATTATACAAATAACTTATATATTAGTACTTATGACCCGTTTGTTTAAACTTAAAAAAAAAATAGTTGTAAAACAAGTGTTAAAAAAAACAGGTAGGATGTGATTCTTAAAAAAAGAAAAAAAAACTAGTTTTTAAGCAAAAACAACTTAAACAAACACACAAAAAGAACAAAAAATTACTTCTTTTATTTATACAAAATATATTTCAACAAATAAGTTTAAACAAATACACTCTTATATGATAAATAGTTATTCAATAAGTGCTTATTGAAGAGGTCATTTGGGGTGATTGAGAGTTTTTGGATATTTGACTTTTGGTTTTCAAATATAATTTTTAAAATATAATATGTTTTACAAAAATAGAACTGATTTTTAATTCATTTTCAAAACACTTTTACATCTATTTTTAAAACAAAGAAAAAAAATATTATGGATTTAGTTTTTAATTTTTAAAAAAATGCACTCTTTATATTTAATAATGATTTTTTTTTATCATTACCATCAACATCACTAAAACCATAATATTCTCGATGTTATTACTATCACCACTCACTGTCACTACCGTCAACAACAATGATGTTGCCACCATCACTACAACTTGTCAGCATTGATTTTCATCTTCACCATCATTGACATCATTATCACTATTATCTTATCATTAATATTGTTGTCAGGGAGAGTTATTTATCCAAGAGAGAGTTTTATACGTACAAGTTTTAGAATCAGATATATGACTAAAATTTAGCGCATTATGAGTAAGTAAGAAATCAAATATACAAAATTTTATAATTTTTAATAATATCAGCAAATAATAAATTTCTTTAAAAAATATCAACACAGTGAGAAGCATGCATGAGAATAAGAGACAGGGGAAGTCAATCCTATCATCCTATCTATGTACCTGAAACATGAGAAGTTCTACCATGGCCAGTTCCAGGTTCTGTTCTGGCTCTCCGCTCTCGCAGTTGTATTGCTCTTCCAGTGTTTTCTGTGCTTCACGTCTTCTATCCGGAGATTGGCTGCTTAGACCAATAGCGAGCCACTGAAAATGACGAAGATGCAAGACATACAATTATCAAAAGAGATCAATAGTTATCACTTATTAAATTAGTTTTGACCTTTTCTTCATGCAGCAACCTTTGCTTTTTCACTTCATTCTCAAAGTATTAATTATTAGCAAAAGAAGGAAACCTTAAGGTTTTTAACTTCTTGCTGGCTAGGTCCTCGCACACTAAAGTTGGAACGCATCTTATTCTGAGTATCTGCGAGTTCTTCGTCTTTCGGTATTTCCAACAGTGACTTGAGAGCAAACCTTCCTTGAGGCTTAGAAATAGGAAATTCTAATCCATTACCATAAGCTGTAGTGAGTTTAGGATTCATATTCTTGCCACTAAAACTAAATAATCCAAGAACACATGTCAGAACCAGAGAAGCTGCTGCCACTCCTCTCAAAATTCTGTTGCCACTTCCCTCATTCTCGGAGGGCATAGAGATGAATCTTTCGAGCATGCAATTTACATGCCCAAATGAACGTGTAACCGAGCTTCTGGTGGTGAAAATTTGAGGGAGAGAAAGAGGGGTGGCATGGTTAATCTTAAGATGATGAAATCTGCTAGGCCTTGCACCTTGAAATCCTTTGGAACCATAGGGAAAGGGGCAATGGCGTAGGCAAATAGCAGATTCCATTTGATGGACAGTGACTATGGGGGGCGACAAAGCAGCATATGTTATAACAAGTATTTATTTAATATCCAAAACCCAAATGCGTAAGAATGAAATTAATGCATCTCTGATGAATAATAAAGGTTTCAAGGCAGGTATCTATTTTCTGTTTTTGAAAGAAAGCAGAAGAAATGGGAGGGGCATAATTTCTTTGCTTCTTTTTACACATTAACCAAGAGAATAATATCTCGTCACTGTTGGAATAAACCTTTGCTTAAAACAAGGGAATGAGGGATTCCTTAAAGTTACTGTGGGCGAAAATTTGAATTTCTTTGCCTATCAACCAGGGCTAGAATCGGAATGCTTGTATAACACTTTTATATTGCTTTTAACTTTGATTTTCTGCTGCTTGAATTGTGAGGAATACTCATTTAAATAGTTCTTCTTCTTTGTGACAAGGGAAAAAGGAAAAGGAAAAAGTTCACTATGGACCAACTCGTGGAAATGCTAGCTTCTATATATGGACAATTTGGTGAAATTGGAGAAAGAGCTAGAAGGTTTACTATGCGGTGGGGATCCAGTAATGAGGATGTTTTCTTAGGTTTACTACAAAGATAAACTAAATCCAACAACACTAGATAATGTTGAGATTCTTCCACAGGCTTTACATGAATAGGACCATCTTGATTTACACAATACTCGAATTTCAGGTTTTAAATGCTAGGAAGCTAAACAAGGCTGAGAAGTATTCGTCGATATCCAGAGACAAATCTTGGAATCAAAAGCCCCACCTCTGCAAATGAGAGCTGTAAAAAAATTAAAAGCAAAACAGTTAACAATACTAGCTAAAGCAACAGTCCTCACGAGAAAATCGTTACACAACCAAAACTTGGGGGAAAAGCTAGCGCATTTACTTGATGACAATTATCAAATCTAGCAGCGATAATGGAGGCACATTTGGAGGTAAATGATCTCTGGGAAGTTGTTGAGGAAGACTACGAAGTTCTTCCCTTACCAACTAATCCAACAATGGCTCAGATAAAAAATCAAAAAGAAAGAAAAGCAATAAAGTCAATGGCAAGAGCTACTTTGTTTGTTGTTGTCTCAAAAGAAATTTTCACTAGAATCATGACCATCAAATCAACATATGAAATTTGGAGTTTCCTCTAGAATGAATACGAAGGAGATGAAAGGATTTAAGGAATGCAAGCTCTAAATCTAGTTAGAGAATTTGAGATTCAAAAAATGAAGGAGTCTGAAACAATTAAAGAGTATGATAACAAGCTTCTTAGCATTGCTAACAAAGTAAGATTGCTTGGTTCTAATTTTTCCAACTCAAGAATAGTTGAGAAAATACTAGTGATTGCTCCTAAAAGATTTGAGGCGACTATTACATCCTTGGAAAATACTAAAGATCTGTCAAAACTTACCTTGACAAAACTTGTAAATGCTTTACAAGCCCAGAAGCAAAGAAAAAGAAAAATAAGGGTTGAGGGTTCTGTGGAAGGAGCATTGAAAGCTAAATTGCAAACTAACCAAGGAGAGAAAAACAAGTGAAAGAAATACAAGAAGAATACTTCCAGCACCCAAGAAGCAACAGCTAACACTAGCAACAATAATGGAGACAACAAAGGGTTTCCTCCTTGCAAGCATTGTGGCAGAATGGGTCATCCTCCTTTCAAATGCTGGAGAAGACCTGATGTTAAGTGTGAAAAGTGCAACAAGTTGGGGTATCATGTGAAAATTTGCAAAAGCAATTTTTAACAAAAGAATGTGACTCAAGTTGCATATCAACAAGAAGAAGAGCAATTGTTTGTAGCAACATGTTTTACAAGCAACAATTCAGTGAATGTTGGCTAGTGGATAGTTGTTGTACCAACCACATGACCCACGATCAATAACTTTTCAGAGAATTGGACAAATCACAAGTATAAAAAATTAGAACTAACAATGGTGATATTATCACTAAAAAAATATTTAACTTCCATTCAAAGTTCGCAAAAAAGGTCTTAGAAGATTAAAAAGGTCCGTTGAGCACCCCGGTGTTATGTCATAATAGATTTGAACACTTGCCCCGGATTGACTTCGAGATCATAATTGTTCTAGTGAATAACTAAAGAAAATATAAAATAGATAGCTGTGAGATAGAAGAGAACAAAACTCAATAGAAACATCTCTAATAAGTTTACAAATTCTGTTTTATGTTGACAAGTCTCTTTGTATGTGTTGTCTGGAAAGAGGAGGACTCAATGATTATTCGTTCACTGGAACCAAAAGTGAAAATTTTGGTAGATAGAGATCCCATAAAAACTTCTTTCGAGGAATGAAGGAAAGGGAACTGTAGTCATTGAAAGTTATGCGGGTACAAAATTAATTTATAATATTTTGTATGTACCTGAGATTCATCAAAACTTGCTAAGTGTGGGACAATTGATTGAGAAGGAGTTTAAAGTCATCTTTAAAAATAAGCACCGTTTGATTAAAGATGTCAATGACAAGAAAAATTTCGATATCAAAATAAGAGGCAAAAGTTTCTCATTTGATCCCTTGAAGGAAGAGCGAGTAGCTTATTCAGTTACTGTAAACAATACAAAAGTTTGGCACAAAAGATTAGGTCATTTTCATCATGCAACTGTTGAGGAACAATGTGCAATCTCACTCGACCATTATGCAATGAATGCTTTAAACAATCCAGATTTTGCTATGAAGAGAGCATCGTTAGTGTATTCAAAAGAAATAGACCAATGACTTTCATCCTCTGAAGCCTTGAAGGTTAAATAGATGGAGTTGGAGATTGAATCACAATTTATGAATGAAGCTTGTTTAGAATTGAATACTATCATTGAACATTCAATCCAGAATGACAAAAAAGAAAAGAGATCCTTTGTAAAAGAAAGGATGTGTTAATGGGTGAATTGGAACAACTTCTTGCTTTAGTTAAACAGAAAGAAACGGAGATAACAGACAATGACTTTAATTTAGAAGCGATAGAAAATAAGATAAATAAAGTTGTCTCTGGATTTAAAGAGATACAATCAAGCATCCAGCAAAGTATATCATCCTTCAAGCAGAGGATCATTTTCATAGATAAAAGAGTCTCAAAACTAGAAGCAGAAAAGAAAGTTGCTACTGCTGCAAGAAATTTCAAGGAGCATGCATGAATAGCTACTGAAGCAAAGTCATTGTGTGTTGAAAAAGAGAACATTCAGATAGACATGGATACGATTACATTAAATCTTAAGTTATCGAGGGAGAAACTTGGACAACAATAGTTGTTTTATTTTATGTTACTTGATTATTGTTATGTTAATGGTTTGTTATTACTTAGAAAGTCAGTTATTATTGCTTCTTTCTGTTAAAATAAATGTGCATTTAAACAGATGATTATTCAATAAAAAAAAATGTGCATTCATCTCCTTTAACTTTGCGAGTTACGCTTATTTTACAACAACTCCGATGGGACTTTGAAGTATGTCATAAGCTTTCATCTTTTAAGTCGAAGATGAGACTTAATAACATTTAAAAACTCTTTCTATTTTTAGAAATGTGTTCTGTGTGAGAATCTCATAATCTCATCATGTGTGTATTGACAATTGAGGCCCTTCAATAGTTATAATTAGTGAATTTGAAGTTTAGTGGACACCTTTTGATGTGAAGTTTGGAGGGTTTAATTACATGTATGTTGCATATGACTTTGTTTTAATTATTAACAATAATTTTAAGTATTAGGGTAAATAATCATTTTTGTTCTTAAATGTGTAGAATAGTGACAAATTCGTCCCCAAAGATGAAAATTCAAATTTTAGTCCCTCAAAGTAAAAAAAGTGCGACAAATTTATATCCATCCGTTGTCATTAATGAAAAAGCCTACGTGACACATTCAGGGACGAATTTATCAATGTTCTACACATTAAGGGACATAAATGACTATTTACCAAAAATATAATTTAATCTTCATCTTCACCCTTTTTTTAATCATTACAATAAACATTAAAAAAATAGGAAAATAAACATAAATTAAAACAAACATAATAATAAATATAATATTGATTAATAAACAAATTATGCTTATTAATCAATATTATGTTTATTATTATGATTGCTTTAACTTATGCTTGTTTTCCTATTTTTTTTAAGTGTTTATTGTAATGATATACTTGCAAAGATTAAAAAAAAGAAAAAAAAGATAAAGATTAAATTATATTTTGGATAAATAATCATTTTATCTCTCAACGTGTAGAGCATTGACAAATTCATCTCTAAATTTTTTCATTAACGATAAATGGTAGAAGTTAACGGATGGATAAATTTATCATACTTTTCTCACTTACGAAGACTAAAATTTAAATTTTTATCTTTTAAAAATAAATTTATCAGTACTCTACATATTCAAAGATAAAAATAGATATTTATCCTAATTATTATTTTACCAAAAGCTACTAATACGACATAAAGTGAAAGCAGTTTCTGAGTTTTGACTCGTTTCATCTCCCATGACACAAAGAGCTCTCAGTCCCACAATAATCTTAAATATATGAAAAAGCAAATTTTAATCATTATTTATTACATGCGTGGTTACCGAATTCAAGTCACATTACTTAAAGTTTAATTATTTATCAAACATTTGTAATCTAAATGTTAACACTATATATTCTCCTTTAAATTATGATAAAATGAAATATTATATATATATATATATATATATATATATATATATATATATATAATGAAATGATAAAGTGAAGAATGTTTGATTAAAAATATACATCTGTGTGGGTTTAATGTCAATGGAACCCGCTTGGTATTGACATATATGGAGTGATCGAAGGCACCAAGGAACACTCACCGACCATTATCCACTGAACATGATTTGGCATGTGTATTATTTCTTCAACTGGTTGAGTGCTAATGTACAATCATGGATGAATACTAGGCTTGATTCTTAGTAAAGTAAGTTCCATGCAGAAATAAAAATCAAATAGCTTCTAAGTCTAACCATGGCCAATTTGCGATCGAGGACATGTTTAATTTCTATTTTGAAAAATAATTTTCATTTAAAAAAAACACTTGTTTGATAAAAGTAGTTTTTGAAAACTGTTGTAAAAATAATGTGTTTTTAGTTTTTAAATTAAAATAGTAGAACACCTCTAAATTATTTTATTTCCTACTTTATTGTCTAATTATTATTTTTTTGAAAAATAATTTATAAAATATTTAAAAAAAAAAAAACAAAAACATAAATAAGCACTCTTAAGTTAAAGCTATTCTCCCAAAGATGTTACATATGTAAAAAAAAAAAAAATACATTTCAATTAAATTCATATACAAGTACATGTGCTTTTATTTATTTGTTCATTAATTATTATAATGGAACATCCTTCCCTGATTCAAGTTTGTCATGGAACTACAACTACCTTACAAGAAGGTCCCATAGCCCCATAATGGAACAATGAATGTCATCACATGACTCCTTTATCTAGTTCTATGATCAAAGCAGGACGGTGTCTAAAACTTTTGGGGCCGTAGGCAAAATTAGAGGGTTTTGTTTTATGCATTGAAATCAAAAGACAATGGCAGGTGATTTAAGCATCATATTCAACCAACTTAGATCATTAATAAATTAGAAAAATTTAGTGTAATATAAATTATTAATAGGCATATCATTTTTCTATTAGAAAAGTTATTTATCAAAATTTTATAACGAGCAATTATAATGTTTCTTTATCAATAAATAATATGGTTAACTCATTCAACAAATCTTGTAACATTATTGATATAAGATAAGACAAGAATTAAGAAAGAAATACATGTAGTAACACAGTATAAATTTGTTTATATATTATCATTAAATTATACACTATCATGATAAATTTATTAATTTAATAATAATTTCATCCTAAGACATGTTAAAGCCGATTTCTAATTAATTAGTTGAAAGTGTAAAACATTTTACCCATTAAACTCAATAATTTAAGTGATTTTAGCTTTAATTTTCTTATAATCTCGATCGTTCCATGTATTATCAGTAATATTCTATAAACAATAGATAAATCTAGAATCGAAACTAATCATTTTATTAAATTTTTTTAGGGTATATCATTTTATTTAATTTAGTAATTTTATTAAAATAGTATCAATTTTTTACATTAAAACTTCTCTTAGTACGTTTTATTCAAAAGATAAATCAAAATCACCAATATCAAAATGTGCACTAAATTGAAAAAAATATTCAGTCATGAATATTGAATAGTTTATTAATAATTAACAAGAGAGAACTCTGGACTATTATGCTTGGAATCCAGATTGTGTGGAATAGAGGGTTCAAGCAATTCATGATGGAATCTGATTTTTCTATATGGTTAGTTTCACTTCTGAACGACCGTTGTGCTTCATTTCACTATTGTTCTAGCATGGTTCGAAATATAAGGCTTCCAGCTTTGTTTGGCTCCATTCTCTTATGGAGGGTGATAAGCTTGTCAATTTTTGTCTAGATCCAAAGATCCAAAGATCCAAATAGACAATTAAGAATTTCTTAAAATGTTCCTCAAGTTTTAGCAAATGCTATTTTAACGGATGTAAGCTCTCTTGCTTTTCCACGTGGTTTCTTAATTGTTTTTTGGGGTAATTTCCCTCCAATTGACTAAAAAAATGTTTATCTCCAATAACTCCTTAAATTAAGTCATTATATATTAGTGTTCATTATAATGTTTTTGTCATTTCAGTTCAATTAACTCAAATATATTGATAAACAAAACAAAGAGAAGAAAGATAATACGTGTAAAAAGTTTCACACACAGTTATCCTATTATCATTTATCATATATAATACAGTTATTGATTTTTAAGATTATTTTAAATTCATTTAAATAGTGATTTGTGACTAAAAAAAATAAGTAAAATTATCTGGTAAGTATATAAACATTAAACTTCAAACAAATGTAATTGACATTCCTCTAATCTATTATCTATTATTTCTCTCTTGGATTTTTTTATATAATAAAATGAATTAATAATTAGTAATAATCTTAGAGAAATTGTGGACCTAAAGCAGTTGAGTTGCCTTAACTGCGTACCTGTATACACGGCTCATACTAATTATTGAAATTGAAATTGAAATCAAAGTGAAATTGAAATCATCAAAGTGGAATTGTAATGAACTCAAAGGAACCGAAATCCATGGAAACCACTTGATGGCGAAGTTAATACTAACAGCCTCCAAACCCCTTCTGTTCCTCCAATCAAAACTCTTCTGTTTCTCTCTGTTCTATCTCTTCGCCTCTCTCTTCCTTGCTCTTTACGTCATTTCCTCTCAATCCAAATGCCTCTTCAGATCACCCCTTTACGATCCAATTCAACCTTCTTCTCTCTTCTCTTATCCTTCTTCCTATGGACAGCACAAGTATGCCATCTCAACCACACGTTCCACATGCTCTTCCCCTATCAATTTTTCAGGTACTAGGCTTGTTATGATCCCACAAAAAAGTTGGTGATTTTTTAAAATTTGTTTTTAGGATAAAGATCGTGTCTTTTGGTTAAAGGGTGTTGGTTTTTGTGTTTAGATTACTGGGATGTTTTGAAGGAGATTCAGAATTTGCGCAAATGTTCCACGAGGACCGTGAGGTACATGCAGGGGAATGCTGATAGTTTCGGTGGGAATCTCAGCAGCCATTTAAGGTTTTCTTATTTTGATCACCAAAACGATAGCAGGGAAGTGCCATGTGGGTTCTTAAAGAAATTTCCAATTAGTGATTATGGTCAGTTCCTCTCCCACCCCTCCTTTTCTATGTGTGTGCATGAATGAAATGATGTAGACTCTTGAAGATATCTCAATTCAAGTAACGTACGTAATAAATATTGAAATTATATGTTGATTTTTTTAATTAGTCCTCTTATCACATTGTGGTGTTCACAAGTTTATTTGCCAGTGAGATGATCAACATTTTCATGTTATATCTTTTTCACTCTGGATGCAGATCGAATATCGATGGAAAAGTGTGAGAGTGTAGTTGTAGTTTCAGCAATATTCAATGACCACGACAAGATCCGGCAACCTAGGGGCCTTGGGTCCCAAACACTACAAAATGTCTGTTTCTTCATGTTCATAGATGATATTACACTCAAAGGACTTGAATACCATGGCTTAATTTCAACAAAGTCCAGCGAATACAAGATAGGTGTGTGGAGGATTGTGAAGGTTTCAAAAGAGAATTTGTATCAGAACCCAGCAATGAATGGGGTTATACCAAAATATTTAGTCCATAGGCTATTCCCAAATTCCCAATTCAGTATTTGGATAGATGCAAAGTTGCAACTAATGGTTGATCCATTGTTGCTCATTCATTCACTTGTTATATCTCAGAATGCAGACATGGCTATATCGAAGCACCCATATTTTGTTCATACCATGGAAGAAGCAATGGCAACAGCAAGGTGGAAGAAATGGTGGGATGTGAATGCCTTGAAGATGCAAATGGAGATCTACTGTGAAAATGGATTGCAACCATGGAGTCCCAGCAAGCTGCCCTATGCCTCAGGTAACTCCATCTTATTTTGGCTAAACGGTTCCTCTATAAATGAGTTAATTTTGTGTGCAACTGCTTACTTATATTTTCGACTAGTCAGAAATTATTATATATGCGTTTTAAGATTATTATTATAAAATTCATCAAACTTATCTTACTAATAATTTGTGATTAAATAATAATATAAAAAATCTTTACACTGTGGATATGTTTGTTTTACCGTTTCATTCTATGAGCACGCATTCCAAAGCACTTTTTGTGAGAATCTCTTTCAACATCCATTTGGGGGTATTTAATGGAAAAACAAACACACACTTACTTGTTAAACTATTTGTTAGGTAATTAAGTTAAGTCTAATCCAACCCAAACTTACATAGCCAATAGTGACATGAACTTTAGAAAAGGTCTTTTACCATTTATGATTGACTTTCTTTGCACTTTTGCAATTAGGTTTGGAACCTTCGTCTAAATTATTAATAAGGAACCATATATATAATTTGCAGATGTGCCAGACAGTGCACTGATCCTGAGGAAGCATGGACAGAGCAGTAATCTGTTCTCCTGTCTTATATTCAATGAGTTGGAGGCCTTTAACCCAAGAGACCAATTGGCTTTTGCATTTGTCAGAGACCACATGAAACCCAAGCTGAAGCTGAACATGTTTGAGGTTGAAGTTTTTGAACAAGTGACAATGGAGTACAGGCACAATCTCAAGCCAAGTAGTGATGTGTCCATTGCCAAGAAATTCTCCATGACAAGAAAAACTGTAAGGGCAGAACCAGATTTGTTGTATGAAAATGGGAGCTGTTGCAGCAGGTGCCAGCAGTATCTTACCACCATGTGGGGTGATTCTCATCAATAGTGCCCCAAAAGCAAAGAAAGAATAACTATCTTATAAAGGAGGTCAAAAAAACAAATCAAAGAAAATATAGAACATCATAATTGGATTTGTCTTTTAACAAGATGTCAAGAAAAAAACGGGGGGGGGGGGGGGGGGGGGGGGGGGAAGAGAGATTCTTCAATCAAAAGAGAAAAACTGACAACTTGCTACAGGTTAACAGGACTATTATGGTTTTTTTTTTTTTGCATTCATTTCTTTTATTAATCAATTTTCCTTGCTTAGCTCTTTATTATTAAATGATATTATTGTTTGAAAATGTATGAAGGGAAGAAGATTTATAGCACTCGGAAGCAAAAGAATTTATTGAGAAAAAAATAATATAGGTTGGGATAATTTTGATCCTATTCCTCATAATTTTATACGTTATCCTTTGAACAGTGTGAATGAAAAGGAACTCATTGAGACATTGCTGTTGATATGATTAGATCTAATAAAAAGCTGAACTCAATTGGTTTGAAGTTTTTTAAATGCGATCTAAATAGGAAAATGACTCGTATTTAGAAGCTCGGCGGGCAGCTTCAAAATTGTTATTTGAAACTCTCAAATTGTGTTCCTCAACCCATTCTTAGTTTTATTTACTTCAAATTTTAATATGATATTATACTTAAAAAGTGGTTATAGTAATAATTTAAGCGTTCAAGCTAAGTTCTATCTGTTATTATTTTTCAGTTATCATTGAAGCGTTTAAGCTAAGCTCAAATGATTTATTCTTTTTTGTGGCTTATTCATCCTTCACCATTGGCTAGAGGATAAAGCACAACCCCAAATAACTGGAGAATTCATATCGTTGAAACTTAGAAGTCAGGAACCGTAGGACCATTAATTTCAACTTTAGATAATACACAAAATATGAATAACTTTAATAGTCTATTTCTTATACTTTAACATTTAATCAAAATTAAATATTTAATTCAAATCACCTACATTAATAATAATTAAAGTCTCTCAATATGGCACAAAAAAATCCAAAACCAAGAAATAAGTCAATGTGCCACGTAAGTTGAAACATATTTTGTTGGACAAAAACGAGTAATTCCCATTTTATCTGTATCATTTGATTAAAGTATATACAATCTATATCGAAAATTCTGCATCCAGTCTCATTTATACTACGTCAACATCTTTTTATATTTTACTGGCAACTAACAATTTTATTGGAATAGTACTGGCTCATCTTGCTTGATGGAATTACCCAAAATTACTTGTGGGAGTTGAAAATTAATTCTGGAACCAAAAACTCAACGACTTAGTACTTTCAATAATCGAGTAAGACAACATAATATCTGAAGAGGATTACGGTGTAAAAATCCAAGTATATACGATACACGAGTACAGAAAGGGGTATTTAAACTGTTGCAGGGTCGTTGATCACACCCAAGAAATCATCTTTTATGGTACCTATGCAGAACTGAGAAAAAAATATTATATCAGATAAATGAGATCGAGAAAACATTGAAATTTAAAAGCATATAGATATTCAATATCCAAAGGCAAAAGTGCTTTGTATCTCTGTACTGGTCATTTTAAAAACTGAACAGTGGCACAGTTCATATCTATAGCCCTACAATCGAAGGGAACGAAAACATAGGCTAAGCACGTGCAGGAGTATTAAAACTTTATTAGCATACAGCCTAGTATCATATGCTTGCTAACTGACATTAGGCTACAAGGCCATCAGCATCGTGAGTTCTTTTAAGACATATATTCACACATGGCATACAAGATAATCATGGTAGGAACAATACAGTCAACATGTAACATCAACAAGGTGGTAAAAATATTATCAAATCTAATTGCATGCAGTAACTGGAGAATTTGTGATCATAATTTTCTCCCAACGTTCAAGTGTATAAATATAAAGTAAAGCTGCAGCACGGAGTGGCAATGATTCTTGCATGCCACAAACATGGGCGTAAATTTATAATCCCCTCATGGTAGCTGGTAGTAACCTTTAACATACCATGTTGATAACTTTGGAAATGGGTTAAGTTTAAATAGTGACAAGAGTTACCAACACAGTAAATTTTTAGCAAACGGAGCATAAACTAGCATTCCAGAAATGTAAAAGTATCACCACTTTTCATGATATTCACAAAAACTACTGCTAAGACAGTGATCATGAGCTATACAATAAAATTAGCAAAAACTAACAGGCTCTTTTCAGAGGCATTTGTAATAGTGAAGAAATCTGCAGGGAAACAAAAGCTATATCTAATTGCTTTCCTATTATTAATTTAAATTTCTTAAAGCAGAATTTAGCATAACGCTGATGGAGCTTAACTAAACAGCATTCAACAAAATGAAGTAAAAGGCATAATATATATAGGCATACAATTTCAGTAGCATCCACTCGAGTCCCAATTATCTTTAGTCTCACTTCACTATCTTTTTGAATCTTAACCTGCAAAAGACCAATTGATTAATACCAAAAACAATTTGCTATCTTCTTTTCCATTTTAGAAGTTATAAATGATACATACTGATCCATCTGATGTAGTGTAATTTGGCATGTCTCCAGACTGGAACTCCATATCATCCGGAATCAACTAAAAGGAGAAAAAAAGGTCTTAACAAACAAATATATATAAAAAAACTACGACTACATTTTGAAACTTTTCAGTTGCAAAGTAATGACATAATCTAACTTAATGGGAAAAAAAACAGAAAATAATCCTTCGTAATTCGAAACATTGCATATATCATAAGGGAAACTATTAATGGATTGAGAATTTTACATGGCTTGCATGCCACCAGTCATCATAGTATAAACTGACGTAGTTAGTACCAGAAATTAGTATATAAAAAGATGAAGGCAACAATCTGGTGTAATCTAAGCTCCCACTGCAAAAGTTTGCAGATTAGCCCCTTTGATTCCTTAGCAAGAACCAGTCAAAACCATTCTCATAGAGACTCTGATAGGAATGAGACACCGCACCACCAGCCATGCGATGCAGGTGCACTCCACAGGCCCATATGCAGAATCATTCCACCCAAGCTCCTAGTGGATTTCGTCTAACAGATTCTGTTAGAGCTGCTGAGCTGGCAAGGTCCTACTAGCAAAAGAGGAATATGCTGTCTGCTGCTTGTTCCTAGCCATTCTGTAACTCCACCATTCTGTTATTCCATTTTGCGTTTTCTTTTCACAGCATCCTTGTATGATGCCTTTATATAGATGCTTGATATGTAATGAATGGCAGCAGAGAAAATAATAGAATCTTTTCTTCTCTTCATTCTTTCTTAGGGAGGTCCCTAGTCCTCGAATTCTAGGATTGTTCCGTGATCGTAACAGACTCTGATATGCAGACCTCTAGAGAATGCAACTAGAAAGCAAGATGTTCAAATAGTGTTGGAAAGCCGCCTTAATTATGATCACCCCTAGCCCTCTCCTTAATTGTGCACACTCTTTGGGTAGCCTCCAGCACTTTCATTGTGTTGGGTATGCGGAGATGTGTTTAGTCTCACATCGCCTAGCAACATGACCTAAATAATGCTTATTATAAGGATTGGGCAATCCTCACCTTACAGGGCAATTTTGTCGGTTTGAGTTAAACTCTGAGCTCAAATTCTAAGAGATAGCATTCATCTTAGAAAGAAAAACTTCAGATGGTTATATTGTTTTTCTTTTCACTCCAACATTTTCCACCATTTCATTAAAAAGAAAATGGAAAACCCTTAACTAGTCAACTGACAGACAATGATCAAAACCAAAATTTCTCACACATTAAGTCATCAATTTTTTTTAAAAAAATAAAATAAAAAATACAAGGAACTGTTCCTGTGTCTAGGAAAACTGGATTCCTGCAACGATTTTTCTGTTTGAGCTAATCACAAATTTGCAAAATCATCTTTATTCCAGCCCCAAAACTGCTATATTGAATAGTTACAGAAGCTCATTAACATAATTAATTTCTAGTTGCATAACTCGTCTCATGGTCAAGATCTCCATACTAACCATAACACATGCTGCATGGGAACAAAATACAAGTATACGATAAGGATACAATGTCATATGCAAATATAGAAGTTTTTTAGGAAAAAGAAATTAAGAAACAGTTAGACAATACATATTAAATAAAATATATATTCAAAAATTGAAATGAATTTATCTAGATATGGCCATCCTATCCTAGCCCAAAAAAAAGGCATTTTCCCTCTGCCAAGTCCCTATGTGATAATTTTGAGGGTGGTGAATATCCCAAAACCTCATTCATAATATTTTGACATAGCCAAAAACTTGCATTACATTCCAATAGCAACAATAATAAGTGAAAAACATAATTTTAGTGTTCAAAATCAAAAAACTTGCATGGCATTCCAATTTCCAATGACCAGAATAATACAGGACACATAATTTTAGTGTTTAAAATGAATAACAAAAGTAACAGCCTTCAAGATATAACATGTAGATAATAGAAACCATTTCTCAAAGATTACAAAAGACAAAAGCTTACATGGTTTGAAACAAAGATTTGGACAGGTCCAGCTTCAGCAAAAAATCCCATCTGTACAAACAGAACCCAACTGTCATAAACCACAATCTCCACAAATTAGAGTTACACAGTGTGATTACTCTAAACTAAAGAGAAAGGGAACTGTATAAACCTTGTTCACCATAGTAACAACAGCTTCCAGGATCTCTCCCTTAAATGGTCTGAAGACAACACATTGGTACTTAACCGGAAATGTCACAAACCCTGTTCCATCACGAATTAGCCCTTTCCCTATGTTTTCTATCCCTGTAACTGCCACCACAAATCCATGTCGGCCGCTGCAGAGTGGTTGAAAATCCAAATGTTATATACTGTGAATGCCGAATCAAATCACAAAGTTACTGTCATTAAGATGATGTTATTGAAAGAGGTTGAGGGGAATCACCTGCAAGTGCCTTCCACATCTTTCATTAGCTTGGAAACGAGATTATCACGAAGGTTGCGACCAAAGTAGCGTGGATGCAGCTGCATATTTCGCTCCAGCACTATGTGGAAAAACATTTTTGTGTTTCTCCTTTTTCCCTCCCTTCTTGCCCAACCTGGACAGTCACTCCGGGCCACAAAACACAAAAGAAGAAAAGATAAAGAGAATAAAATGAGAAAAATTGTCGCATATAATTACACGAGAACCGACAAATGGAGAACCCAATGGAGTTTATGTTCAATATTCCTCAATACAGTTCCAAACAGAGTTACAGAGATTGTTACACTAAATGCCAGCAACAGGACCAATATAGAGCTTGCATTGTTACCCCAAGAATAGGATCAATAACACTGCGTATACCAACGCGAAACTCAGCTAGGGCAAAGGGTGGAGTGGAGTTGGAGATGCAAAAGAAAAGTGTGGTTAGTGTGTGAAATGGTGAAATTTAGCCGAAGTGAGAGACAACGTGATATATGGCCCTAAAAATTTATGTAGAACACTACGGTCACACAATCAGTGAGGAACGCAGTGTGATTCTAATTCCTAATAACAAAGTTTTCAATTGAAGAATTTGACGCAACAAAAACTCACAAGTATAAAGGATTTGGTGTTCAATACTTCAATCCTCAAATCCTTATGCTCGATTTCTGAAGAAAAAAAGAACGCGGTTAGGTTAAAATCGCTTTGAGAAGGGCACGGTGATGGCGCAGCAGCGAAGGGCGAGTGAGGAGCCGACGACTGTTCTTCAATCTTCAGTCTCTATCTCGCGCAGGAAGCTTTTTTTATCGAGCTAATTAAGTTTTTACTCCTCAAAGAGCTTTTGAATTTTTTATTCCTTAATTATTTTTTTTTAAATATTTGATTCTTACGTAATTTTTTGTTATTATAAATAATTCATATTATTAATAAATTTTTTAAAAGTATTGACGTGGTAATGAGAAAAATGAACTATTATTCTACATCGTAAATCTCTTCATGAACGGATAGTTGTTGTATGTTCAAAGTTACTTGAAATGTTAAGATTTTAAATATAATAAAATTTACGTAACACTTATATACACGTGACTATTCTTATTAATGAGAAATTCTTTAGAGATTAAATTTAAAAAAAAATTACGGATAAAAATTCAAAATCTCCTGAGAACTAAAAATTTAGTTAATTTTTTTATTCAAGGACCATAATAAATTAAAAAACACATGTCTATATTTAGCTTATCAAGTTCTTTTTTGTTAAATAAGTCAGGATGGCCGAGTGGTCTAAGGCGCCAGACTCAAGTTCTGGTCTTCGTGAGAAGGCGTGGGTTCAAATCCCACTTCTGACAAACTTCTTTTTAGTTTTTTATAGATTCCTGAGTCCTAACATGTTCTATCTATTTTCTTTTTTTGTTTATAAATACCAACAAATCATATTCATACTCGATTTTTATAATTTGAATAGATAATTATTCTTCATACCTTTGTTGTTTCTTGATTATTCTAACATACGAGTAAATTTTTTTGGTGAACCTGATTTGGCTACTTTTCCTTGTTATCGTTGATTTGTTACAAGTGATTAGAAACACTCTCATTTCCTCAAGATCCAAAATTTATCTTCATCTAAAGCCAAATACCTATCTCTGAATCACTTTGTGAAATTCAGTTGTACACTTGCTTCACGATCTTTGTGTCCTCCTTGTCATGTTGTATTTTGATAAATTTAAGTGATACATTGTTGCTAATGTTAGCTTCCACGGACGTACAAAACACATTGAGATCAATTATTATGTTTATGAGAAGCTTAAAAATCATTTTTTCCATTTATTACTAGTCTCTGTCAAAGCTTATATAGTTGACACATTGAACAATTTATTGGATCCTCTTCCGTTTTCTTTGCATCCACTCTTCAGTTTGTGGGGATATTACATCATAATGAAAGAGTTAAGTGTTCCTTTAAAGTCAAATAAATTGGTTAAGTTGTAGAACTTAATTTGTGAATACACATATAAACTGTGGTTCCTTTCATCAAGCCTAGACCTAGCAAGTCTAAAAATAATAGTGTTTATGTTGTTGAACCTACGTTCAGCAATGTGGCATAATCATGATGCACTCCATTAGTAAAACCATGATAAAAACAACAAAATATATATATATATATATATATATATATATATATATATATATATATATATATATATTATGATTGTATATGTTAATTTTGTTAAAATTATACAGGAAGAGAAAGTAATCAAATAATTCATATTTTGATATATTTTGTAATATATATAAATGGATAGAAAATGATTTTGGAACAATATAAAATTATGCACATATGATTTATATAAAAGGGATTTTCAATCTAATAATGAGTTTTAAAAAAATATTATTCAATTAGAAATTATATAATGATGTAATAGTTATCAAAGTTACATCGATATAATTTGATCTCTCTTATATATTTATTAGCTTTTTTACACGCGTGATGCACCATGAGGTATATAGAGAGTTTAAGTGTCTTTATTTAGATTTTATTTAAATGTAAAAATGAGCATAGATTGAATATAAATAAGATTTAAAAATGTTTAATTAAAAATTGTTATTATTTACAATATAAATGCTAAAAAATAAAAAAAAATGGATCAAATTATATTGGTGTAACTTTGATAATTATTATACTATTTTAGAACTTATAACTCAATAATATTTTCTTTGGATCAAAAGTTCTTTTCATATAGATCACATAGTTAAAATTTCATATTAATAAAAAATCATTTGTTATCTTATTCATATAGATTTTAAAATTTATATAATATAAACGTTTCAAAATATACTAATATATGAATTATTTGATTACCTATTGTTATTCAATTTTAACAAAAGTTGACACAAATAATATTGGTAATATGTAAATATAATTCAATGATTGGATTAATAAAAATCATATTTTATATCAAATTATAAAAATGATATAATAGTTATCAAAATTATATCACTCTAATTTGATCCATTCTCATATATAAATTATTTACAAAAATTATTTTATAAAGTTATTTAAATATACATATTATTTTTACTCTAATTATATAAATCAATATAATTACATCAATTAATATGTGAATTATACAAATTAGGTGAATTTATTTTAATATGTAAATTATTTTTATTCTAATTATATAAATTAATAAATTTTTAATATTTATTTTTTTAGGAAACTTACAGTAAATAAGTTCTTTAATACCAATTATATAAATCAATAAAATTCCATAAATTAATATTTAAATTATTTTATATAATTTATAAAAAATTATGTAATTTTTTTTTATAAATAATATAAATTTTTATTTTAATTATAAAAATTAATAAAATTTAATTTTTTTAGATTATTTAAATCTTATTTTAGATTTACATAATTTGCCTAAATTACATGAAATAATTTTTAAAAATAATCTATATATTATTTTATGTAACTTTTTTGAAATTTTAATAAGATAAGAACGGTTTTTTTATATATAATGATTTATGAATTTATATTAAAATAAAATTATGTGATAAAAATTAATATATGTAAAATAAAATGTTAAATATATTTAAATATTAAATATTTTATTTTAATTTATAAAATTTTATAATTAAATAATAATAATAACTCTTGACTAATATACTTGTAAAATAATGGTTATAAATTAATTAAACAAAGTAAGTGTCTTAATGATTTATTGTTTTGTCTTTAAATAAAAGGTTACATATTCAATTCTTATTAATATTTTTTATTTTTTTCACTTTATTTACCATCTTGTCATATAAAAAGATCAAAATTATTTATTAAAAAATAATAAGCAGATTTGAAATTATAGAAAAACTAAAATTACAATTTAGTCTAAATTATTTTGTATTAAAACATATATGCTAAGTACCTATATAATTGATTGAGAGAATAAAGTAAATTTAAATAAGAATTAAAATGACTATTTCTAATGAATCATTAATATAGTTTTTAGTAATTTATAACAATTAATTTAAAATGTAACTGAAAAATTAAGACCACTATTTATAAAGTTACCCATTTTTTTTTAAAAATGAATTTATAGATATCAATTCATTAAATTAAAACGTTTTAAAATGAAAAAAATACAGCTTTAAAAGTTGTCCATTTCATTAAATTAAATATAGAATGGAATATGCATTAAAGAGTAGTAATGTGACTATTTAATTCTTAATTTGAAATTGCATTCAATATGAAAGATTGTGTTTCTTGAATTAAACAATACCATAAATTTGAATTAATATACGAAGCATCATAAATATAAAAAATATTAATTATTTTCTTAAAAAATGGATGCATGTTAATTACATGGATACCCTTTATTTGGGCGGGAAAAAAAATACTATATTGAAAATCCCAACTCATCTCTCTTTATATATATATAGCATATGATAATAAACAATAGTGCCCCAAAGCATAATGACCTCATTAGCGTGTTAATTAACTAGAACACATTAAGAGGGGGAAAAAGCATCAATAAAAGCAAATAGTAGATAATTGGGGCACAAAATAGAGTGGCGACTCATTGAAATTTCAAGGTGGGTATTTTAAGGTCTAGATGAGGAACAAAACAGAGACGATGTCATATTTAATGCAACTTGATAATGGAGCTTTATAGTTATTGAATGGATGCGACAAGTATGATCGTAGAGAAACTTAGGTTTGATATGAGTTAGCGGTGTTATTGAATGGATTCACGAGCTCATTAAAATTATCTGTTGAATATTTTTATTAATATATGTGATCATTTTACTAGGGACGGAACCGATATAAGGGATCATTATATATTACTATAACATTAATTACCACTATTTATATTTTCAAAAATCCATTTTATTCTATACATTAACTTTTCTTTTCGTCAATAATTAAGGAAGCACTCGATCTAAATTGTAGAGTAAATTCTATTTCTTTTTATCAAATTAATAAAAAAGGTCAACAAAATGATGATTTAAAAATTAAGAGTTTAAATTTATGGTATTATTATTTTAAATATTTGTATACTATCAACTCATTTATCCTATGATTTTTAAAAATAATTATTATAAAAACTAACAAATTTATCACAATTCCAATGCATGGACCGATAAAGAGGAGTGCAGACATGGACCCCAGCCCCTCCTTGGCACTTCTCATGCACATAGATATGTATTCTTAAGTTAATTAATGTAAAATTAATTATATATTATTATTATAATAATTATTAAGGTTAGTGTAAAATTAATTGTGTTTGTTATTATTATTGTAAGACTTTAATATCTACTTAAGGTAAAATAATTTTATATCAATAAATTACTGTTTAAATTACTTTTAAGATAATTATTTTAAAAGTTGATAAATTTATTATACATGATAGATTGTAATGAAATGATTTTGTAAAAAAAATTATATTGTTAGTGCATAATTATTTTTTTTCTTATTGTAAGTTAAGGTGATAACGACAATAAAATTGTGTAAAATTAATTATGCATTTTTTTATAATAACAGTTGAAGTTATTATCATTTAAAATAAAAATTAGTTTTAATTTTATGTCTAATTTTTTAAAATAAATTACTTATTAAAAGTTATATACATTTAAACAATTACAAATAAAGAAAAAAAATTTAACCCCCGTTAGGTTTCCATCCCTGATTGAATGGTAGTGATTTTTTTTTTTTTTTACATTGTTGATATGTTCTAACTAAATTAAAGATTAATAAGTTTCAAAATTATTTATATCTTTAAGAACTGACTTTGTGGCAAAAGTAATTATTTTGAAAAACTAATAATGATATACTAATTAATTTCTACATGACTAATTTAAATTTTTATATAAAATTTTGTTAACATAATGAAAATATATAATGTTGCCTCGTACTTGTCTTAGTGTTTTTTTTTTCATTTTACTTTGCATTAAGCATTAAGTATATCCCCTTAGTAAATATCACTAAAATAAACAATATTGTATTATCTATGCCACAATAAGGCTTCATAATCTCTCAATGTCAATTTCTATTATCTTGTAATCAAACTATTAAAGTTGTTTTATAAGGAGGATGAAAAGATGTCGTTGCCGAGGAAGAAAGTTAGAAATTAGGATAAAGGATTAAAAATAGCTTAGGAAAATGCGGTGAGCGTGGATCGAACACGCGACCTTCAGATCTTCAGTCTGACGCTCTCCCAACTGAGCTATCCCCGCCTGTTGATCAATCTCGTTCATAAAATCATTCTTATTCTATAGTATTTCAACATCACATAAAAATTATGTAAAGGTAGAAATAAAGTATTTTTCTTAGGAAAAACAAAATCATATAAAAGAGCAGAGGATTATAAATTTAGAATGATTGAAAGGTGGAAGCTTAAAACTTAAAAGGGCAAATTGTTTTTGGAAGGCTTAAAAAAGGGTAGTGTAAGAAGGGGACACTTGTTAGCGGTAACAAAACTGGTCGGTGGCTTAGGATATCGTATCATTGAAGGTTCGAAGTAGAACTATGCACTGTAACATGGACACTCACCTTTGTGTTTCTCAACAATTTCATAGTTGGCCGTTGTGCCTGCCACTATTTTTTTAATTTTGCTTTTTTAAGGAACAAGCTCAAAACAAGTTAACAAAGAGAATGATGAGGAGTTTCATCTTTCCAAGGAAATATGTACGTTAATAATTAATTTTATTCATTCAACAATAGAAAAAAGTGCATTACCAGCTTTTCATAATAAAACTTAATGTGCAAAATTGATTTACCTCTACTATGTTGCCCGTAGCTCCAAAAAATGAAAAAGAAATTGAGACATTAATATCTTGATTCGTAAAATTGACTACCCTTGTGGATTTAACTTTTTAAATTTCCTTTGCCGTAAAATTGATTCCAGATATGAAACACAAAAGGGACAAGTTTCAGAGGAAAATTGGCATGTTTTGCTTTCCATATTGTAGTTTCTAATTAAAATAAGTAAATAACCAATCTACCTTTCTTATTCTTGAATAGATAAATAACGTAGGATAGCCTCTCTGACTCATCACCAATTTAAGCGCTAGCATATAATATTAGGATGTTTCTAACCAAGAGGTTAGTTAAGAAATTAAAAAAAATATTTATAGTAGACTTCACATGAGAACATAAAAAAAAAACAACACGATTTTGCATATTTCATAAAAAAAATTCTTTTAATTGTTTAACTAATATCTCAAAAGCATTGATTAACATTTGGGGATATTATAGACAACTTCAGATTAAAGTATTCATGATTGCTATAAGTCGTGAATAATATGCGAAGGAAGTAGATAAACAACACCATACGTAGGCTTTCGTTTGAAGTATTGCGATTTTGTCACCCCCTAAAGACATATACATACATTATAATATATTCCAAAAATCATACTATATTTTCAATGAAAATTATAAATTCACAAACTGCTCCCACAATTGTCTATACATTCTGTGGTCAGTATCCACACGCACACTTATAATATTCGTAATACATGTGAAAGAATATGCATAAAAAAAAGAAAAGAAAAGAGATAACATACACCAATCAAACTTCACCTTTTGATGAATGCACTCAATCAACCAACCTTTCATAAAATCCAACTCCTACTTGCATAAAGTGCAGGCACCAAAAACTAAAGTGAAAACAAGCTCTAAAAAATGTAATCTAAAGAGAGAGATTAGTCAAACAAATTCTCAAGTGCATTTCTCTTTCTTCCACATGCAACTGGCAACAACTCCTTTTGAGTTTGGCTTTGAGGAATATCTTGGTTAGACGACACAATTGACGACTCACTTCCTATAATCACTCCTTGCTTTTTCATATATTCCAATTTGTCTTGGAAGAGGTAAACTAATCCAATGAAAGAGACTTCCACAGTGAAAAGGATAGTCCAAAGGGCTGTGCTTTTTAAGGTTCTCTTATGGTAGGCTTTTAATCCAGTGTAAATATTGATGATCCCCACAAGAGAAACTATAGTCCCTAGTATCCAATGTAGTAAGTACCAATAACTCCTCTCCTTCTTTCCCCTGCAAATTCAATTAGAAACTATACAACATTAAGATTAAAACAATGTAAACCATGTATCAGGTGCAAATTAAAATGCATTCAGAAATACATAGAAATTGGGTGCTGCTAATAATGGACAAAGTTTGTTGTATGGTTTGGATTAATGAGCAGCTTTGTGTAACTTAGTGAAAATATTGATGAATTAATGAACCTGTGTGGTCTGAAAAATCCAATCAAGCCTTGCACCAATATAGCACCATAAAGTGCTAGGCCTAGTTTTTGATGGCTGTTATCAAATGAATTCTCAAACTTCTTCAGGGACATTGCAGCTCCAACTGTGGCAAGAAGCACTGAAAGCATCTGTTAGATGAAATGTTAGACTGTGAACAAAGAAGATAGAAAGGCAAAAATCATATGTACTGCATCCAAGTTAGAATAGAAATTTCATAGCTACTTTTCATGTAGTATATTAGTTCCTAATTAGCTAGTTCAGTTCAATGATAATCATAATATTTTTGTTAATTGGAAGGAACCATAGCAATATAAGACCTGTGGTTTAAAAGGGGAAAATTTTCATAAAAAAAAGTACCGTGTACAATAAGGTAGAAAAGCAATAAATTATACATACATACAACCTCCAAAGAACAAAAAATTCACTGCTACTTTAAATGTGTAATAACAACTCCTAATTAGTTCAGTTCAAATGATAATCATGATATTGTGGTTAATCAAAACAAATCAAAAACCTGTGGTCGAAAAGAAAATAAATCATCAGAAAAAGCTTTGTACACTCCACTATTAATTAAAGTTAAAGTAAGCTATGATTATGTTTTAAAACAAAGAGCAAAATTTAATGATGATATGATGTAACTTTCAAGAAACATCCTATACTATCTAGAGTCTACTTACGTAGATTACCACTACTCCTACCTTTTAAGTTTCTAACAACATAATCAACGGTTCAGCATAATGAATGTCAGTATCCATTGACACTAGATGTGAGTATTAATTAATAAACTTATACTTTCAACAACTTTTTATAAATGATAGTAAAATTTATAGGAGATGAATTAACTGTTAAGTGGTAACGTGAGAGGTGAGATAAGTAATACCAAATCAATCTTATGGTCAAGATTCCATATGAGTAAAACCAATCTTGACTATCCACATAAGGTAAAAGGGTCAAGATTAGTTAGCTCCACTCATGCTACTATACGCTCCTGACATATGTATATAATGTGCATGTTAAAAGTATGCATAATTTTACTAGAACAAATAGAAGAGATATATGACCTGAAAACCAACATGGAGATAGAAGAGGACTTTACTCCTTCTAGATCCAGGTTCTGCTTTAATGGACCCTTTGATGATAAGTATTCCAAGAGGCATCAAAAACCCTGTTGAAGCCCAAAGGAGCAATCCATGTACTGCAATATCAGATGTCTTCTGCAGATTTACCTGATACATTAAAAGGTAGTAGTTAATTATTATACAAATCATGTTTTCTAGTCCTTAATTTGTGATAATAAAATATTTAATAAGTTTCTTGCATAATAAAATGAAAGAGAAAAAGAGAGGTAGTTAGTTATCTTTGCTGACTGCATAAATAGTAGCATTGCTGAAGAAGAAAGCAGATGAACATGAAATTTTTTTCATAGGAAACTAAAAAGAAATTGGTATACCTTGTAAACTTTGTTATTAGTGCTTTTGTGACTACTAGAGTGATGTTCCTCCTCATAGGCCAAACAGTCACTGAATTGAAGAACATAAACATAAAATGAAGTCACAACAATGTACACTGGTTTGCAAAGGATAGGCATTCTCCCAACCTAACAAGAGGGAAAATAAAAACATACAAACGACTACCCTTAAGCTCTCTCTCCTCTCTCTCTCTCTATGAGTTTCGAAGCCAATGATGCTTTAGGATATGATTATTTTTTGGGATGGCTAAGGGGGCTTTTAAAGTGTGGTGAAGGACTTAATCTACTTTTTGTATAAAGAAGATTTACAAAGGGATGAGATGCTATATGAATATACTACTAATTAAAGGCCACCTTGCTTAATTGCCATAAATCCAACATGGGTTAGTTGAATGTAAATATTGGAAGTATTAAGAAGTAAAATGGAAAAGTTGGGACGTATATTTTTCTCAACTTCAAACGTGGGGTTGCTTGACATTTGGGTACCATCTCATGGGCGAGATGAGTTGTGAAACAAAGAGGTCAAAATCCTATGAATGCACTTGACTTGAGGACCTGCAACCGACATTTTGTAAAGGTAATAAAGTGGATAAAATTAAGAGATATCATCAATATATCGCCATTGTATTTTATTTTATTTTCTGAAGGTTATTTTTATAGTTGAAAGTCATGAAATTAATTTTTGAAACATAAAAATTATTGAATTTGAATTTACCTCTTCTAACAAAGTTTTCTTTCATACACACTATCAAAATATTAAATCTTTTTTAAAATGTTTATAGAACTCAGTCATCTACTAATTGTGCTGAACTTTGATAGTAGTCATTGTATTCTTTAATTCAATTATTTGTTTGCTTCAATTTGTTCAGGTTTAATCCAAAATAACCAAGGTGATTAATTATCTAATCTAGTTTAAGATAATTTATATATGCTGTCAAATAGTCTTAGTTGTTTTAAGTTTTGTACACAGGTAGTTATTAACCTGTGGGAGGGAAGGACGGAGGGAGGGCACGGAAGAAAAGGACAGAGGAAGCTAACAACGGTTGGGACACAACACAATATAAATATTATTTTAAAATTATGCTGTTTTTATCTTATTGTATTATATAATTTAGATTTTTTTTCATAATACAAGCGAATCAAGTCGCTTAGGTCTTTTGCAAAGACATTTAGAGTGTGTTTAGATAGGATAATTTAACTAGGTAATGTATTTTTTATAGGGAATTAATTTTTTTTTATTAAAAGTAATTGTTTGGATATTTTAATAAAAAGAATTCAAAATTTTAGAATTTTAAAAGGGACTTTAGTTAGTTGAAAGAATAGAATTTAAGATAGAGTTTGAATTTGGAAATTCAGTTCTCTCTTTTGTCTTCTCTCTCTGGTTGGTGAGGTTCGTCACAGAGCACGCCTTTGAGGTTTTAGAAGATTCCTTCGGAGTTCACCAGCTCCATGGCGCCATGCTTGGGCGGCGCGTGTGCGAGTCGTGGTTGTGAACGGAGGCGCATTGGTCGCCGATCTCCCCCAGGCGAACACGCGAACGGCGTTGCCGCTTCGGAGCTAGCACAAGAGGAGTGGCGATCTCGGCACTTGATTGTGATGTTGTTGCCGAAGCCAAAGCTGCAGTTTCCTCTACGACATTTGATACAGAGGGGATTGGAGGTTTTAGCAGCGGTGGATTGTTTTCGGGCTCTTCCGCCATTGTGGTTACCGTGATTGTGGTGGTGTGGGCGGGATAAGGGAGATGAAGAATTTTCTGGTGCGGTAGGGTGGAATTTGAAGCTTACTCTGAATTTGAAAGAGGTTGAGCTTAGGGGAGAGAGGAGAATTTGGATTTGATTTTGGTTTGAAAGCTGGGACTGTCATTTGGTGATAATTCCTTGATTGTTCAAGGGAAAGGTTATATCCAAATACAAAATTTCAAAAATAAAAGAATTTAAATTAAAACATTTAAAATTTTCAAAATTTTAAATTTTTTAAAATTTTAAATTCTTTCATCCAAACATACTCTTAGTTTATTTGTTAATCCACTAAGGTTTGATGTTCCCCATTGTATTTGTGTTTTGCGGTGTTGCGCTTATTAATGATACAAGACAAGTCTTTTCCGGTAAAAAAGAGAGTACAACTATAATACACATAAATACAAGATAATTCACTTGAACAAAGGAAAGTTTAGCCTAATTAAACTAAAAGCATCCTATTTTAAAATAAACAAACGTTGTTTTATGTAAGCTTTGTGTCCTGTGGCGAAGTAGTTTAGTCCATCTCAAACATTGTAAATATAATCAAGTCTTATGAAAAATAATTTGATAGAGATTATTTCCTTCTGCTTTCAATGTGAAAATTTGAAAAACTAAGTCTTATGAAATAATTTGATGAGAATTAAATATAATTTATTTAATTATAAAATTTGTAAAAAATATTAAAATAATATATTATAAATGTTTCTTTCAAATTGCCATACCTTGGAATCGTCATAACGGAGTAGAATCCATCATCCACTTAATAAAGTCTAATGATTATTGAACATGGCTAAATTTCACCAGAAAACGCCCATGACCAATAAAAGTAATGATGGAACCATCTTTTGCAAAATAATATAAACCTCTCTTTTTTATAGGTTGGCTTTTACAATGTTCATTTTTTTCTTTAAAAAAAATAGAATTAGGCCGGGACCAATATTTACAAGTAACATTTTTTAAAGTTGGCATTTAATTAAACTAACTGGAATACCCGATCCAAAAGATATAGCGACAGAGACATTCTGTTTCACTTTTGACCAAAACAACAAACAGGCATATGTGTTTCTCATCAGTACATTGATCTGTATTAAGGTTGTTATCGGTCCACATGAGATTAGTCACTTTCAATCCATAAAAAATTTCGAAATAAATTTTATCTTCTGCAATAAAGACATTGTATTTCACAGGAACATGCTGACTGTAATATATATATATATAGAGAGAGAAACTTATTGAAAGGTAATAAGTTTTTTCATAAACTAAAATTAATTAATGCATAAGTTAATTTATAAAAATAAATGTATATAATTTTTAAAAGATGATTTTTAAATTATTCATAAATTATTTTTAACTTATAAAAAAGTTTTTTCTTCTTTTTATTTTCTTTTCTTATAAGTATTTTTGAATAAGTTTATTCATATTATTTTTTAATTTTTTTAAAGCAAAATAATTCACTTCACATTTCTGGCTATACTTAAATAATTTAAACAAAATTTTGGACTATTTCTTCGTTAGTTTGTGCTAACCTCACAGTAGGGTTGCTTAGATCAGTGATATCTTGATTAAAAGTTTGACGCAGTGCTTTCAAATTAATTCCAATGGGCAAACGCTTCAGTGGCCAGATTGTACCCGAAAATTTTCATTTCTGGCTTCTGGTATATAAAACAGGGATATATATAATACTTAAAAGGAATAATACTTTGCATTTAAACTGTTTGTAAGTAGTAAGTTGTTAATATTTGACGAAAAAAAGAGGTTATGTATGACAAAAGTAAAATAATTTTCTATTATTTTTTAATCATAAATTATTATCTATGATAATCACTTTTACCTTATAAATTATTTGCAGGAACGTGTGATTGAATAAAAGTATAAAATTATTTTATATAGTTTGTGATAAAAATAAGATATAATTAGAAAAAATCATGCTCAAAATTTAAAAAAAAAATGTTTCTGTAAATTAAAGACATACATCCAGAGACTACAAAGTGAGTAGATTTGTATTTTTTGAAACAAAATTATACAAATATATATATATATATATATATATATATATATATATATATATATATATATATATATTCACGTACTAAAGATAAACAACTTGTAACTATCATAAACTAAATATTATGGGTTAACTCAATTAAAATATATTATTTGAGGGAAAAAAATTGTTCTCTTAATTAGACGACACAAACAACAAAACAATATCCTCCATACTCCCCCAACTGCGACCCAATCTTTCTCAACTACCACCTATCTCTTTGAGTCTTTGAACATGAAAAATGAGTACTCAACCCGAAAGAAATTTTATACCTTTTAATAAATCTTACATATATTACTTATTGACGATATAAGTGGTTAAATAATTCAATTAGTTTAAAATACTTTTTTGTTGAGTAATTTTTGTAACTTTAAAATAATTGATTAGCAATAATTTTTAATTTTATAGCTAAGATATTACTATAATATTCTAATAATTGCATCAATTACTTTTTTGTAACTATTATCTCAAAGCTTTTTTTTTTCCCTAACATTCTTCTTCTTTTTTCCCCTCAAAGCTTTCTTAAGTATCCAATATTTTAATTGTGTCTTTCTATTTGCATACTAAATCAAACCAAATACCCGCTAACCTAGTGGATGGAGGGTTGGGCTAGATGCATGAAAAATTAGGTTAAATCTTCATTGTTCTCATTGTAATAAAAAAAGAAAATAATTTTTTTTTTTTGTGTCAAAACTGAGGTGGAATAAAGATGATTTTTTTTCATGTTTATTCTTGTCATCCTGTTAGAAGAGTAAATAGTATATGAAACAATAGTTATTAACTAATTATAACTATCATATATATTAAGTTTGTTAACTTTAATAATAATTATATTATAAGACATTTTAAAAATAATTTCTAATTGGTTGATAGTATAAATTTTTTTTACACTAACATTATATACCTATTAAACTCTTTTTTTAAAAATTACAAATGATTTTTTTTTAAAAAGTATAATTTTTATAATTTAATTATGTATATTCTAATTTTGATATGTTTATTTAAAGTATATATTTTAAAAATACCCAATGATATGCTATAAACTTACCATACGTGAATTATGTTGGTCTATCTTACAACCAAGCTGTTGTTTGTGGCAGACCATGCGTTGAACATCTATTATCAATCAATAATTCTAACGAGTCGAACAAAGTTGGAATAATAATGGCAATCATTACAGTGGCCTTATTTTCAAAGATTTGGCATCAAGTCAATATCACCATGAATATGAATTATTCATATAATTTCCATTACATTAATTCTTCTATTTCTCCCTATAATAACTTATAAGGTCGCCTTAAAAAAACGTATAAGGTGTGGAAGATTGGAACTTTTCAAAACAGAAACAATGCCATTTTAAAAAAAAAAAAAAAATCAATATACACGGCATTAAGTTTTCTGAATAGTCATGTTGATACAAGTTTAAAAAAAAACCTTGCGCGATACTTTTTGTTTTTCATTTTTAAGTATGCTTGGGAAAGGCGTTCGCTTGTTAATTATGATTCACTGTTTGATACCAAAATCAGTAAATTTTTTACATTAGTTTTGAAGTAGAATAAAGGCACCAGCAGTGATCGAAAGAGAGAATTATTGAGCTTCAGTAATCATGAGCACTGAGCATAGAGAAATAGAGAATGAAATTTACTACAATTAAATATCTAAAAACCGTATAGTTTATGTTGAAAGTGATACAATTATACAAATCGGTGATAATTTACTGTTAACCATTTCTAACAGCTTGATAATAAGCTAACGTGGTAATAACTAATTTACCGACTTATCCCTTTATACCCTCGACAAACTCACGCGAGAGCAATTGTGAACTCTGAATTTGTAGTGGCAATGCCGGAAGATAGAGAGAGAGAGATACAATGTTGTGTGAGGTTGAAAAATAATCTTATCACCTACGTATGAACTTCAGTATCTCAAAAGATTAACTTTTAACTTTCGGTAAAAAAATATCCGAGTTTACTAAAAGAAAAAGACATAATAATCTTGGTCTATACATCAACAATTTGCTTGGGGGGATGAAATGGACTTTTCAAACTGGCACTAAATCACTAACCCGTGAAATACACAATTTTTTTTATTAAATGCATCAATAAATAGTAAATACATAGCAAAATTAATTATACATGTGTGAAAGAGTTTTGTTTAGTATCCTTAACTAAAAGCTTAAAAATATAGGAAAAACCTGTATTAATTAAAGACGATTAATTTTTTTAACAACTTATACATTACAATTTTAGTTCTAACAAAAGGGTTTGAATCATCATCATAAATTACTATCTTTAGTCTATTTTGAGATTTGATTTTAGAAACTACAATATATAACATTGCTACATACACAACAAAAATTTATTTCTAATATTGTTACAGGGGTGTCTAACGTCTGGGTTATTTTTGTAAAAAAATGACTTCTAAAAAGGTAGGGATCTAAATAGTGAAATGAGGGGTGTCAATAGTAATCCTTGGATGGAAGGGAATCATATGTACAAACCCATAGTTGTTGTTGTGGACTAATTTGAGAACATGGGAGGGAGTTATTTGGTGCACCCAGTGTTTTTTTTGGGACACCCAACACGTAGGATGAAATGACAAAAATGTCCTTCACCCTAATAATATAAATAAAGCAATAGTGTTGTCCAGTCTTCTTTTTCCTCCTTTTTCCTCCTGTTCTTGTACACGCATCCTTCTTCTTCATGTTCCTACGATTTTCTTCTTCCTGTTCATGTTTCTACGGTCACCGCTGGCCCATTCATCTTCTTCTTCCTCTTCCTACGGCCTTCTTCTTCCGCTTCTTGTTCGTCTTCCTCTTCCTATGATGCTTCTTCTTCCTGTCACCATCCGTGTTCATGGTTGTTCCTTGCAATTCTTCTTCATCCGCTTCTCGCACCGCTATGATTCTTCTTCTTCGTGTCCAACAAAAAAAATGACATTTTTCTGGAAAAACCCCATACGGATCATCAATCCGTATGGGTCATACGGATTGGCAATTCGTATACGGATTGCTGATCTGTATGAGTTTTTTTTTGTTGAATAATTTTTTTTCAATTTGTCTTCTTCTAAATTTGTTTTTTTAGAAATTTTTTATTTGTCAATTATTATTTAAATTGTTTCTCAGTGTAATGTTAGTGAAATTTTATAATTTTTTTCTGACTTATATAAATTGTTTCTCAGTGTAATGTTAGTGAAATTTTATAATTTTTTTCTGACTTATATCTTAAGTATTGATTTTATTTACAAAAAATATATTTGTTATTATTAAGATTAGATTAGATTGCTAAAATTAAGATTTGATTGGTGAAACAATTAATTTTCAATATTGTTATATTATATTTGTCTAACTTTTTAAAAAAATCGAAATAAATATTTAAAAGATATTGAATTTGTTACTTATGAAAATATTGAAATCATAATTAAAAATAATTTAAATATTTTAGTTACAATAAATATTTAAACAAAAAAATTTAATAATTAAAATTTGTTATAAAAATATTGAAACATAATCTTTAATTGTACAATAAATCTGTTAGTTATAAAAATTATGAATCCAAAATTTAAAATTTAAAATATGATAATATTTTTAGTTTAAGATAATGATTGAAATCAAATTTAAAAATATATTTGATTTAGCAGTTTAAAAGATATTGAAACAAAAATTTAAAATACGATAAGATTGTTAGTTTAAGATAATAATTGAAATTAAATTTAAAAATATATTTGATTTAGTAGTTATAAAAAATATTGAAACTAAAATTTAAAATTTAAAATATTATAAGATTGTTAGTTTAAGATAAAGATTGAAATCAAATTTAAAAATATATTAAATTTGTTAGTTATAAGAAATATGAAAATCAAAATTTAAAATATGATAAGATTATTAGCTTAAGGTAATGATTGAAATTAAATTTAAAAATATATTTGATTTTGTAGTAATAAAAAATATCGAAACCAAAATTTAAAATTTAAAATATGATAAAATTGTTAATTTAAGATAATGATTAAAATCAAGTTAAAAAATATATTTAATTTTGTAGTTATAAAAAATATTGAAACCAAAATTTAAAATTTAAAATATGATAAGATTGTTAGTTTAAGATAATGATTGAAATCAAATTTAAAAATATATTAAATTGATAGTTACAAAAAATATTGAAACCAAAATTTAAGATTTAAAATTTATTTATGAATCCATATGTTTTAATTTTTTTAGAAATTTTTTATTCATTTAATTTATTTACAAAATTTGATATTTAATTGAATGATGTATTTAGATGTTTATTATAATGATTAAAAATTAAATAAATATAATATTTAATTGAATGATGTATTTAGATATTTTTTTATAGCAATTGATAATTAAATAAATTTAATATTTTTTTACATCTTTAAATACTTATTAAACCTATCATTTTTATTTATAATCTATATATATAAACAAATTAATTATTATATAAAAAATAATCATCACAAAATTTACTATGTAAATTTACATATACATTAAATATAAATTAGAAATTTTAGTATTATATATAACCACACTATTTGTTTATAACATAATATGTTTATTAGTCCAATTAGTTTAAGTGTTTTTATTAATAATGTAGGTGACACAAGTTATATTGGACCTACGGATTGTCAATCCGTATGTGCATACCATTTTTTTTTTACTTATTTTTCCTTATTCGACGACGAAAATGATAAAAAATCACCGTATATTCCTAACAAACACACGTACATCACCGAAGACCAAATACGCTTCTAAACCGTCCTTAATGGAAACAAATTACACTAAGTGACGCAAATTTTATGAAAAAAAATAACACTGCAGAAATGAAAATTTTCTATTGCTATTATAACCGAAAATACCTTGGTATTTTTGACATTTTGGAAAATTGCTGGGTGCCCCAGAAAAATTAATGGGTGCCCCAAGCAATTCCCAACATGTAAGTCGAGCATTGTCTACTTTTTCAACCCGACTTTTCTTGTAACGAAAATCAACCCACCTTTTCTGTTCAAAAACTTTTAGGACGTGTAATTGCATGTGTGGATTGAATTTAGAAATGTAAGTGCGCGCGCATTTCTAACGGAAATCTAACGGATAAAATTAAAATGAAAACATAAACATAAGTTTTGATCTTTTGACAATTATTTTTGTCTCAAAAATATTTTTTACCTACAAATCAAACATGCACTAAATCTTCCAAACACACTTATCTACTTCCTTTTTAACCCAACTTTTCTAAAGAAAGATTTGAGTGGTTAGTGAAAGAATTCAAATTGTACCACATGAACCAGCTTTTTTCAAGAAACTCCCATTCTACTCTATCATAATAGCTGAGTCTTTTGGATTTATTTTGCTTTTCTAAAAAAATATTTTTTTTATTCTTCTTTCTTTTATTTTTGAACCAATATTGCTCAAGTGAAAGAATATTAGAAAATATTGCCACTCTTTATGAATGTATATAACATGGATTATTGCAACTTATCATGAAAAGTAAGCTCTATATCTCCACTTTTCCTATAAATATTTGTCTTAAAACTCATAATTGTCACTTTTAATAATTAATTAATACCCATTAACTCTTGAGAAAAAAAATTATCTAATTTTTAAAGCATCAAACTAAGTGAATGTGAATGTCTTCGAGAAATACAATTTTCCTTCCTTTAACTATATTGGACTTTAGTTATTGACACAGTTGGAGGGTTTTTATTTATTTATTTTTTTTATCAGGAACACAGTTGGAGGTTATAGCGATTCAATATTAATTAGTTTTCTTTTGCTAGTTTTAGTGTATAAATTAGGTTGCTGAATTTTTTTCATTGGGACGGGTTATTTTATATAAAATGAGCTTTTAAACCTTTATTTGTGCAGACTTGTTAAATTATTTTTTAGACTTTGAAAATTTTCTAAGTTAGTGGCAACTTTCTTTGAATTATAATTTGTTTTTAAAATTTTAGTTCTCTTTCATTGAAATTCCATTTATGAAACACAAAATAAATAAATAAAACACACGACTTTATTATTAACAACCCTTCATATCGCATAAGGTACTACTTACAATAAAATAAATTTATAACCAATCCAATTTACTGACAACTCATGACCTCTTAAGTTGTAATCTAGACCACTGACTAAACGGACATTTCAAGAAATAAAAGAGCAATCTTTAACCAACATTAGTCTATGCTGCTGTTAATGTTCTTCGTGTATCAATACCAATCCCAAATTAACGAACCTGTAAAAAAATAGAAAAGATCAAAGGTTTAAAAGGAGATTAAAACAAAAGATCAACAAAGGTACGTACTTAATATATATATATATATATATATATATATATATATATATAATGAGCAAAAATTAAATAAAATTAACTTAAACATTCATTGAATGCTGATATATAGGGTGGGTTGAATGATTAAGGAAAACACCTAAAATATAATTTTTAATTGAAGGGTTACATTAATGATATTTTCTTTAATTGAGAAACTAAATTGATGTTAGGCTTAAAAAAACAATCGAGGGTCACCAAATTGATGTTAGGCTTAATGATATTTTTTAGTTAGGCTTAATGATATTTTTTAGTTAGGCTTAATGACATTAATGATAATTTTTACCCAAATTGAACTTGATTTTCTATCCTAAATGATGTTAGGCTTAATAATATTTTTTAGTTAATTTTACTGAATATAGTCTAAGTAACATTTCAAAATACCTTAGAAGTTACAAAAATTACTAAAAAAAATTATTTACCAAACAATCAAACAAACTTTTGAATTTATAAAAAATATTAAAAATTAACTGAAATACTTTCACCGCCCATAACCTATCTTTCTTTTCTTTTTTTTATGCATGCAGTGTAAATTATGTATTTAATTCTAGTTATATTTTATGAAGTGAAAAAAAAAATTGAGGTGGAAGTTTGAATGTTAGGGACTTAGGGATTAATCTCAACTGTGGGTTGGAATGCGAGCTAAATTGAAATTCTTTCTAAAGTTCAATGACATATACTACCAATTTATTGGTAAATTAGAGGTACATGCGTCGGAATTTGTTTGTTCAGTAAACAGAACATATATATGGTTAGAATATATTTTGCTAAACTTTTCATTCACCACCAATTATTTCTTTAATTTCGGAGATTAAACTAAATTGAGGTTAATGCTATTTATTTTTTGATTTTAACTCTGATTTAACCATTATTATTACGTAGTATTATTTTGTTGAAATCTTGTTATTTTAAGATGTTATAAATATTTGAAGAAAAACGAAAGGAATGGAGATTGTTTGAAGATCTAATTAAGAATACTATCACAAATCTTAATGCTCAAGTAATTGTTCAATGTTGTTGATGTTTCCATGAACAGTGCAACAGGTTTCGATGAACATTACACTGAAAGATAGGGTTGCTTCCTACGAGTGCATATGTGAAGGAATGAACTACGAAACAGAATGGTAAATCAAGACTAAGATCAATACTCCCATAAAATGAGAATTCCCTTGCTTTTCTCCCAAAAATATCACGCATCGTGTTTTGAAACTAATGTAATATTTTTTTATTGTTTTCTAATAATATTCATAAAAAAAAGTTAGTGTAATTTTCACAATAATTTCAATGTAATGCATTCTTAATGTCTATGTTTGAACAAGTAAAACTCAAACTTGCTTTTTACTTGAGCGGCATTGTGTATATTCGCTTGAATTTTCTATCTACACTCTCAAGAAATTTAGGCAATCATGAACTCATAACATGGATGAACATTTTCATGGGATCTGAACTCTCTCTTTTTCTTTTTTTGACTAAGGGATCTGACTCTCTTTAAGTCGAGAGTAAAATGATTCGACTCTTCCTTCGTTAAAATTACCTATAATCATTGATCAAATACGTATTTTTCTTGAGATACAAATACAACTCACTTACATTGCATTGCCCACGAGGGTTACACTTATTAATTTTTAAATAATGATTATAAAAATTATAATCAAGAACATTTTTGTGATTTTATATTTAGTTATAAATTTTGTATAACAAAACCAAAAGAATAAAAGTTTAATGCTTTTAATGAATAAAAAATGTTTAATACTTTTTTGTATTTTTATTAATTTTACTAACAGAAAGGGATCACTTGGCTGTTTACATTAGACCTTTAATATTGTGCTGCTCAATTTATTTCGCCCCCATTTTATTAAACCTAAAGAATCTTCCTCTAAATATACTTTTTGGTCTTTTCTCCCATCAAGGAATTTCTTGATACAGGAACAAAAAACAAATTCAAGTTACTAATTTCTTTTCATAGATCTAGTTGTCATGGTGTATTTGATTTATTTTCAAGAACTTAAAAATCAAATTCAAACTTTTCAAAAGTAAAATAACAGAATGGTACACAAATTAATCCCGATCCAACAGTAAAAACAATCAAAGCAGTGATGAAATTTGAAAGAACACACATCAAATTATTGAATTAACCGACTAGGCACAAGTTACAAGCATGATGATGAGTAACATAATTGATAATTAAGCCAATAAAAGATAAGTCGCACAGATTAGGTCCAAGTGGAAACAAACAATTCGGTTAGGAAACTGAAAAAAAGTTTGTCAGAAGTGGGATTTGAACCCACGCCTTCTCACGAAGACCAGAACTTGAGTCTGGCGCCTTAGACCACTCGGCCATCCTGACTTTAATTCAAGAGAAACACATAAAGTTTTGATCTATACAATAAGTATTTTGATTAGTGCAAAATATAAAAAGCCGACTCCGCTGGGGATCGAACCCAGAATCTCTGGTTCCGTAGACCAGCGCCTTATCCATTGGGCCACGGAGTCCTCGTTATTGGATTAGTGATATGTTATTAATTATAATATAATTGTTGATCTTTATATTTCAAATTATAGAAAAGGCCCTGAAATAATTTGGATTCCACGAAATATTATGATAATCCGTCTTAAAAGATGAGGGCATCCACACACCACAATGAAATTTCTTTTCAATACTAAATTTTAAAATATAATACTCATCACCCAGACCCGATAGCACGTGTAAATTACTTTGATATCTAATTTTATCCATTTTCAAATGAATTTATATAGGCACTTTTAGTATAAAAGTTTTTATGATGTAAATCAATCTAATTTTTTTGTATAATTTTTAAAATACTTATTATAAAAGTAAATAGTATTATATATGGTAAATTTTATTAAATGATAATGTAAAAAATATTTATACTAAGAGTGCATATGTTATTTATTGTTTTCAAATTAGTTTTTTCAATTTAATTTCTTTGCACCATTAGTGTTAAAAATATTACAATGTCAACCAATATTATAAAAATAAATAATCTTATCATATATTAATTTGTAATTAAATAATAGTATATAATTTTTCAATTTTTCTTAGTTTTTTTTATAGTTTAAACTTTACAGAAGTTCTAATTCGATTTTTCATTTTCAATTGGGTTCTGATTTTGAAGTTTGACCAACTATAAGGTGGACCGAGTTTAGGACTCGACAATTTCATGCAGAGCCGAACACGTCCTTTGCATCATCATAAGCTTTTTTTTTTTTTTTTTTTTTTAAATAGCTAGTTTCATCCTTGAATGTCTAAAATATTGATAAATTTATCCCAAAATAATGAAATTTAAATTTTAGCACTCAAAAATAAAATTCATTAACTTCTGTTTGATATTGTTAGAACCTACGTGTCATAAAGGGATATAAATGTCACAAAAATGATCGTCAACCACTACAAAATAGATTGAACCAAAATGTTATTAAATTTTTATTGGATTAATTTATTAGACTCTAGTTTTTTTTTATTTAAGGGTATAATATAATTTAATATTCATCTTCTCCCCTTTTTTTATTGTTGCATGCATGATATTACCATAAATACTTACAAAAATAAGAAACCAAGCACAAGTTAAAACAAAAATAATAATAACCATAATATTGATTAATAAGTAAAATAGAAATCTTAGAACGACAGACAAATTATTCTTATTAATAAATATCATGCTTATCATTATTGTTTTTATTTTTAAGTATTTATGGCAATATCATGCTTGCAATGATAAAAAAAGATGAATATTAAATTATATTTTATTCTTAAATGAAACGAAATTTGGGGTTTGACAAAGAAGTCCAATGAAAATTTATTGAAATTTTGATTCAATTTATTTAACAATCATATTGACTATCATTTTTATGACATTTTCATCCCCACATATGCTCTTTCATCAATGGTAACAGAAAAAGTTTTAACGGATTAATATCTCTTTCACTTTTTTCACTTTTGAGGAGTAAAATTTGAATTTTCATCTTTTGGGAACCAATTTATAACTTTACATATTCGAGGATAAAAATAACTATTTATTATTTATTTTTTCTAGGTAAGTGATTATTTTTATATACAAACAACTAGTCCTGCAGTTTTTTTTTTCATCGGTTAAAAATTCAATACTCTTTTTTTTTGTGAGCAAATTCAATACTCTTATGCCAGCCTAATGGCCCTGATAACCTAACCTGGCGTGCAACAGCTTAAAGCAAACCCCGATTAATAATTTAAAGCGTAGTATAGAGGCTCTATTAAGCTCACAGAAACATGGCCACACAAAGCTATGTGTGTAGATTTGCTTTTAGAGAAATTTACCTAGGTTGCTTCATCATACTTTTTGTCTCTCTTTTTTTATTTTTGTATAGTATTTAGCTATCGACATTTCTCTAATTTAATTATAACTCGAATGCTTAATGCTTACGATTCAAAAGCTGATCACACACTAATAACTGAGCACCGTCATATAGTACAGAACCACAAATTGTTTAAGATGAGGGAGACATACCATTATTATTAATCCCCAACACTCTCAAATCATTATGTTTACTGTTTAAGCTGCACATTACAGCTCAAAATTGCTCACTTGTCTCAAATCCTCACTATAAAATGAGTTATAGTGTCCACTATTTTCGTCATTCACAACTATTTACAAGCACTAGCCAACTAGTAGTTCTTGATCAAGTGATAGCTGGTAGAAAAATGGAGAGCTGCAAGATTGCTATACTTCTCACTATCTACATTATGGCTATGTTGGTTTTTGCTCACTGTTGTGTGGCTGAGAATGTAGCTGAAGATGTTGCGGCAATTCCACCTGCACCAATGGAAAGTGCAGGAGTGCATCTTTGTGCCTCAGCTGTCTTTTTAGCCACTGCTTTTGTGGTTGCTAGGTTCACCTAAGCAGGGTAATCTGATGTCCACTTGCAGAGAGAGTATACAATTATGTGATTTAATTCTTTATTTTCAGTGGGTTGATGTTTGTGAAAACAGAGTTGGGATCTGGAAATTCATCCATGTAATGTGTTTGATGCAGAAATTAGTGTTTCCACAACATTGTCAACCATCTATGTATTGTTTCCCTCACTTGTAATACAGAAAATATCATAAACATGACACAGGCGTTGAACCCCAGGCAAAGATATAATTACAGCAATATATATAATCATGCATTAAGTATATATTTGGTGTGATTTTCTAATATATTATAATATTAACAGATGTAGAAACAAAGAACCCGATCCTATGTTATTATACTAGATCACTCTTTCTATTGAATTCCCTCAATAAAATTCTTTGAATAAATTAAGAGAAAAGAGAAGAGATCTTGCTGTGTCCATGCAGTAGCCTCTCCCAGGAGGCAACCCCATGAGAAGAAAAGCCTCCATTGTAACTTCATGTCTTTCCAGGTTTAACTTCTTAATGAAGATGATTGGCTGTTAATTTAAATGACTTTCTTATAGAGGCTTCAAGTAAAAAATTGAAGGGACAATTAGTAGAGCATATTGCAACTTATGTAAAGTATAAGCTTTGTTAAGCTTATTTTAATGAACTTCATGAAAAAAAAACTTATCAAACTAAGCTCTTTTTAACTTGTTACAATAAGCTTATGACTAACTCTCATTTGGTAAGAGCTTATTAAGTGCTTCATTAAGTCGTTTACCCAAACATGTGCTAATTGAATTAGCTAAACAGAAGTAGCTTTATCTTTAGTGCTGAATTATCTACCAACCTTTAATTTGGCAGGTAGGAGAATAAAATTAAAGATATACTGAAATATTTACACATTATTCTAGTGTACCAATTGAATGAAACAACACACATAGGAACACAGTTGAGATACAAATTTGCCACCATAAAGCAAATCAACATTTGCTAATCTGCAATCAAGTCCAAATCTCAGGCATCATTGTTGCCTTATGGAACCAAAAAGGTCATGGTATGGGCGTTTAGGAGCATCAGGGCGAGACACTATTTCCACAACTTTATAAAATGCCTCAGGATAAGCCAATGCCTCCACAGCCACTTCAGCAACTAGATCTCTGGATATGGAACCTTCATAAAGGGTGTCCTGATACACAAATTTTTAAATCTTTAAACAATTGTTCCACAAAATATAAACTTAAGATTCTACTGTGGGAATGTAATAGAAAGTCAGAAACGTAGGCACTACCTCTGGCTCCATAACAACATTTCCAGTAGGAGGATCATTTCTCAACCCGCCTGGTCTTATTATTGTATAGTTTATACCAGATTTCCTGATATATTTCTCTGCCTGTAGTTTCGCTACCAAGGTGAGTCCAAAAACATTAAGAAAGATGTAAGCTGGATTCAGTAACTGTCCCATAGCAGCTCCATTAACTAAAATGGAACTGATAAGAATGAATCTGTTAACATTGCGTTTCCTGCATGCTTCAACAAGGTTTACTGTGCCAAAATTGTCAACCTGCATAATGTATCCCTTTATTATAAGAAAGCACTGAATGATACAAAGAGACTGAATAATCCACCCACCCTGCAATGCTCTTTTGCTCTATTGGCGTTTTTCTTTGTAATGTAATTAGTTTCTGATGAACTTATCCTCTATTTAAAGGACAGATGATGTTTCAAATTTGTTATACAGACATTTTACCCCTTCACAAGTGAAAGCCTGGAAAATTCCACAAATGAAAGCACATGGCAACACAAAAATTTGCCAATCTAAGTAGAAGAAAAGGATTCCAATGGTTCTCCATCAACAATAATGATGTCACTTACTAAACAAGAGATACAACATGAACCAAAGTGTGCATAATATAGACATGGAAGAAACAAAGATCCTGCCATCCTGGTTATATTACTTCCACAGTTTCATGCCAAAATATCAAGGGGAAACGGGGAATTAATGTTTAAAGTTTAAACAATGGATGCACACAAGAAAAATATATATAACTTATCCCACTATCAGAATAACTTCACCAATCCTGGATTCTGCATAAGTGAATATGTTGAGCACAACAATCAACCTGAATTACCACAACCTATTTTTCTTTTAAACCAAACCAAACCAAGGACACTGGTTAATCCCCGCCGATATTAAAAGTGAGCCACACTAACATAAAATAGTAATACATTTAATCATTACAATTACACTATCAAGACATCACAGAACTTTGACAAACCTTCCAGGGAGAAAGTAAATCCCACCCCGGGCGAAAGCCTGTGGCACATACTACTGCTTCTGAATCGTCACCAATGGCCTCAGCTAGCTTATCAGAACCCTCTGTGACATCAGCTTTCACCTGCACCACATACACACCATATTGCATATCAAATCACTCATATACACCAAATTTCCAATGTTTAGGCTCAATAATTAAAAAAAATCACTTATTGTGCGAACAAGATTACAATTTGAAGAGATGGATTGGCAGAGGAAAGGATTGTCTTGGCCTTGTCGATGTCTCTAACCCCAGCCTTAACAGCAAAACCCTTTGCCAGTAACTGCTCAACGATTCTTTTGCCAGTGCTACCAGTGGCTCCAGCTACAAAAACTTTCTTCTTTGCTCCCAAATCCTCCCCTACTACTTGCTCACTGATCTCACTTCCTTCCATCTAACATAAAATAAATAAGAGGGCAAGTGTGTGTTTTTGACATGCACATGATGCTGGAAAGGAAAAGGAAAAAAAAAAAAAAAAAGAGAAGATTGTGGTGTAATGTGTTGTTAGTTGTTACCTTTGCGAGATTGAGGAGGCGTAAGGAAGAGGAAGAGGGTGCCGTGAAGTGTTGTTTGAGATGGCGTTGGTGGAAAGTGGGAATTCTTACAGCAGTGAGAGTTGCAGCCATTGACATGACATCACCGTGGAACCCAGATTATTCTTGTAATTTCCAGCCTCCCCAAACAAGACGTTATAACCGTGCCACGTGAACCAATCACGCGATACGTTAGGGTCAAGCAATTTTTTTTTTCAAAAAAACTAAACGGCGTCGTTTTTGGCTTGGACAAATTTTTTTCACAAAACAGAGAAGAGAGAACCCTCAGTCACCACTTCAATTGAAAGGAAAGCCTCACTCCCTCACCGGCGTCTGGAACTGGAAGCACCGTCGCAGTGATTGAGAACGGTAATAGTATTTTTGCTTTAGCCGGATAAAGACTTTGAATTTTTCGATAATGTGAAAGGAGAATAATACATAATGTTTGTTTGTTGGTTGGCTGGAATATTAGTGCCTTACATTCCTATTCTGTATTGGAAAAGCAAACCCTAATATCTCTTCTTCCCCTTCAGCTCAGCTCTTGCTTCTTCCAAAGTTTTTGGTGTTTCACTCAATCTCATTGGATTTTCTTGTTATTCTTTCTTTATCTCAGTGTTCTGTTTGAAAAACCAAGTGATTTTTATTTCCTTTTGGTTGCAGTTAATTCTGAGGTTTAGAGTATCGGCATTATGGGAAGCGAAGATGCGAAAGATCCATTCAAAGGGGTGGATTGGAAAGCCGTTGGTGGCGAGATGCAGCAAAATCCGAGTGCTAAACCTGCATTGAAGAAACGATTACCGAAGAAAGTTAGGGAAATTCCTGAATTCTATTTCCTTCCACGATGGCCGCTGCCCAAGGCCATTTTATTCTGCAGCGCATGCATTGGTGGTGGTGTAGCTGCTGGAATGCTTATTGAGACCTGGATTGAAAAGAAAGTTAAAGGTATTTCTCTCCCCTTCGCTTCCTTTGTTATTAGACTCTCAATTTAGGTTTGGACATCTAGATTTTGTTGAACGTGGTGCACCAGATTAGTAAACATCTGTTTAATCGTTGAAATTACAAAAATGTCATTTCAGTCAATCTTGTTAGCCCTGATTTTTGTAATTTTAAAATGATGAAAGGCCTTACTTCTTGGAAGCGATTTCTGATTTTTCTAATGCTCCTAAAGTACTGCCAAAGTTGAGTGAACAACTACTCTCATGGGAGCTAGTTACATCTTAAAATTTTCAACCCAATCATCAATTTTTTAAGAAACAAATTGCCCAACCGAATGGAATAACATTTGGCACCTAGAAACTTCACTACTATTGGACAGGGCTCTACATATTCTTTTTAGACTATGACCCAATTTAGTTAACCTTCTCCATAAACACTTATCAGAGAAGAACTTAAAAAAGTAAAATAATTTGAGATGATCCCATAAGTTAAAATCAAATTATGCATCTCAGTTGGAGAAGTTAGATGAAAGAACTTCTATAAAAGTTAAATTGCATAAGTTGATTTTAATTTGTGGAAAAAATTCAGTTCATTTTGCCTTTTTTTCCCCCTGTAATTGTCTATGAAAAAGTTCATCCAGACAAGGTATGGAAAGTTTTTAGTTGCCAAGCTATAAATGTTCATAATATGTATTTTGTGATGTTCAATGTATCTTCAGCTAGCTTGCTTTGCGTTTATGACTATCTCATATATATGTATATCAACTTTCAGAGGCTGATATTCTATGTTAAAAATTACAAGGTTTTAGTTATTTGAATTTGAAAATTAATGACTTAACTCTTATTTGTTCAAATTTTAATTAGAGGTTGTCATCATGGTCTTTTGTTTTGGTATTGCAGAAGATGGAGGGGTTATATGGGAGTTTGACAAATAAACTCTTGATGTTGGCACAATTATGTCACATATATTGCTGCCTTCTTTCATTTCCTCCTTCCCACAAATTGGTCTCTGGAGCAACCCTCTCTTCTCGAGAAGTTTCAGGGATTAGGGTGATTTAGAAGTTTCTTGTCCTTGGTTAGACTCTTGATTGAGTAGTTATCGTCAGTTGACAAGGAGATAACTTCCTTGTTTAAATTTTGGATTTTTTTTTTTTACCTGAAACATGAAAAGGCAACTAGATGAACATAGTTTTGGTTACAGTTTATGCCTGGTCACTTATTCTATGACCCTAATTCTCTTTTTGGGTTATGATCATTAAGAGTAGTACTTCATTTCCACATTTACTTCATTAATCGGATATGCTTATGTTCCACCTTACAAAAACCAGATATACTTATCCTCGATGTCCTTGGATAGGATTGTGGTCCTGTGGAGCAACAAAATTGATATACTTTTCCTCTGTTACCTCCTCGTAACATGCACGCTCTTCTGAGGAACCCACACGAATTGTATATTAATTATTGAACTTGTTTTTTTTAACAAGCTTAGTTATATTTTAAGAATACTATTTCAGAACTATTTAATATGTGGAATTATTTCGTTATATTAATGTCTCTTCCCTCGTTCGTCTCTGGCGATACAGTAACTTCCAGAAAAATAACTGGCAGCTAAATTAATTACTGTTTTTAAATATTAGTCTTTTGACGTTTATACGCACGCGATCCAGAAATCAGAATGATTCAATCAGCCTATGAAGTGCCAACCCTGACACAACAAAATTATTACAAATGTCGCATGAATTTGGTATTTTTTAAAAGAAAGGAACAATGAGCCATGTTAATAATCCTGTAAGGATAATTAACTATAGTTAGATCACTATAATTAAGGATATTTTGATAAATAAAATAATAATAATTAATGCAAGAAAACTTAAAAATGCCTTGTAGAAATGAAGATTCAAATTTAAATGTCTACAAACGGAGGTAGATATCGTTTGAAAATCTAATGATTGGTGTGTTTAATTTTTAATAACGGCTTAAATAGATAACTTGATACAATTCCTAGCAGTGTATGTTAGTATTACGCTATTCATTACGAGTTTATGAATTACATTACATGTGTTCATTTGGACTGAATTCTACTGTTAAGTGTGCTAGAGCTCATATGAAAGGTAATATTGTAATCGTACTGAAGGCAAGATCCTAATTTCACTTACTGACTACATTCCAATCAATATCTCAGTTACAGAATAGATCATGTTCTTGAATAGACATTACAACATCTTTAACGGTGTTCTGAATTCTAGTATCAAAATATTCAGTGTGTGACCTGATTAATGTTATCAGGTACGTTAAAATCCGGTTACCATTTGCCAAGAGTAAGGAAGGTAGTCGGGTAAGCAGATAGGAGTTGCAAGGTGGGATAAGTATATGGTACAAGTCATAAGTCTATAATTGAATTGAATTGAACCCACGTCATAAGCTTCATTTTTTTTTTCAATTCTCGGTTAATTTTACTGAATATTTAAGCCAACCATATCTTATTAGGTGTCAATCAAAAGTATCACAAGTGGCGGAACATTAAATTATGGAGACCAAAAATAGTCATTTCTAAAGCCTTGTTTACACGCATACTTGGCAGTTAGCAGCACTGAAATACATAAAGATAAGGCCAGTATCAAATTATGGACAAAAAAAAAACCTCTCTTAAGGGACGACAAAGTTCATTATAACTTAAAGAATTCTATGAAGAGGATGCCAATGCAATCACACGATATTTCCTTGTTGAAGTGTTAGCAAAGAGTTCTGAAAATTGCAATTCCTTCTCAAGTCTCCCTCCGGTGTAAGCTACATAATACCCTAGCAGCAAATTCTGCTCCCTGAAATTCATCCGTAGTTTGTTAAAATGCAAATGAAGTTTTGTAATTGCAAATTTTGTAAACACGCACATCAGATTAAACTAATGCGCTCATCATTTAATATAATTTTGTTTTCAGATTTGATGTCTACAAGAATCAATTGTTAAGAGGTGTAACTTTTTTTTGAAAGCATAAGTTATGTTAAGAGATGTAACTAAGTCTTGTTTAAAAGTGAATTATGAAGACAAGCATCTGATCCATTAACGATAATAAAATAATCCGTTTATAAAATTGCATACCTGTCTGAATCTTCGTAAAGAGATTGTGAAAACAATCTTACATTTTATGATATCATATGCACCACTCCATCAGTTATCATGACTCTATTGTCATCTTGCAACCTCTAAATTTCAGAAAATACACCATTAACGGAGTTCATGTTGGGAAGGTGGCACCAGAAATACATCAGAAGATCATACCTCTAATAGGAGTAGTACATCTGCAGCACTGTAAGATGGTGGATCTTCCCCTCTGTTGATAACATTCACTAAGTTTACAATAGTTATTTGGTCCAGGCGGTTGGCATGCATATGCTGATTAAATAGAGAATTAAATTCTTCAATTCTGCAAGTCAATAGAAAGATATTTTACGTCTGAAACAGGTAGAGCAGAGACAGGAATATAAGAAAACAAAACTGCGATATAGGAATTGACAGTTGACCAACCTTTCAGGGGTGAGTCCAACAGCAGCTTGAGCTGCTGAGTTATCATCTACATCCATGGCATCTGTTGATGTTGACCTAGCCAAAATAAAAAAGACAAGATGAGTTGATAGTTCATTAATGGCCAAATATCTTTTAAGAAATCTAGACATCAACCCCCTTAATATTTACATGGCAACATTGAAGTCTTATGTAAGCATGCTAATTTAGTTTTTGGTATAGAATATGGTAATAAATGAATTTTCTTGTAAGCCAATTATGGTGATTAGAATGAAAAGATGTCTGCAATCTATTTATCTTTTCCAATGAGTATAGATTATTGCTCACCGTCTTTTATCTTTAGGACCTCTTCTATCTTTAGGACCATGATCAGGACCATCATTTTCATCATGATCAGCCTTGCGCTTCCTGTCCAGCTCTCTCTCCCTCTCTTGCTCACGCTCCTCCATTTCTGTTAGTTCTTTGTGATATATTGCAAAATTTAGAACCTTCAAAGCAGCTTCAACATCAGACTTTGAAACCTGACAAGACAAGTGCTGGCTCAATAAGAAAGTCTACTGAACACAACAATGAAAACACACGCTGTTGTAGTACTACCAGTTAAAACTTATAAGCAGAATAGCATTGTAACAAACAAAAAGTGTAGTTAAGGAGATTTTTTTTCCTTTAAAAAAAAGTTGTTTTTTCAAATGTTAACTTAATGGAGATACCAACATTATTTTTGGTTAAAAGTAAACAGCATGCTACTCCTAACATCCACCAGCCAAAATACTAATTTTGAGAACCATAATTTAGCTTGGAAAGAGTTATCCAAGCAAAACTTGCAAGAAAGACCAAAAGGTTAATTGACATTACCCCTGAACTTGTTATCAAAATGGACAGGTATCTCACTATATTATAAATAGCAGAGAAGAGACCACTATAGAGTACATGCCAAGTCAAGTACCTCTCTGCTCAACTTCAATTTGGCATGAGCTGTTGACAGACGTATTATGGTTTCTAAAGTTCTGGCAGTTATGGGAAGTGTTCCTCCAGTCTGCATAAAGCCAGCATAATATCAATAAAAAACTACTTAGTACAATGGCTTGTATGTTTAGAGTCAATTTCAATTCCCAATGCTAACCTTTGCATTTGAACTTGCATTTCTGAGCTCAGCATAGGCCGTGGCAATGTTCTCAGATGCCTGTGGACAAAGTCAATTGATGTTAAATTAAAGCTAGTCACATGTCTATATAATAATGGATTGGATCAGAAGCATAACAACCATTGAAAATAATCAGACTTGAGAAGAAGCATTCAGCTATGGCAATTGTAACATAAATATAGCAGACCAAAATTCCCATTAACATGGATAAAGTGCAAAATATTAAAGGGAATTCATTATAAATTAAGAAAAATGGAATTGCTAATAGTAACAAGAAAGGCACATCACCTCATCAGTAAGTTCAGGTTGAATCCTATGCTTAGCATAGTGGATAAATTTTTTAAGAAACTTAATTGTAAGCGTATCACGTTTTTGACCCCTTCCAGTTTTCTTCCCATGTAACATTCTGTTATATTTGACAAAAACAGATGAGTCCATATCAGCTTCATCTTCTCTTCCATATCTCGAGCTCCCATGAAGCACTGCCTCACCTACATTGTTAAGTTAATTTGAATAAAAGAATTCTCTAGTATAAGCACGTCCCTGGCATTTGAAAACTGCTTATCTACCTCCATCAACAGCAGAACGAAATCGATGCATACGAAGGACATGCTCTGATATTCGACGATCAATATCAGGATCCATTTGATCTAACACAATAAACAGTAGATCAAATCGAGAAAGCAAGGAGTCTGGGAGTCCAATATTTTTGGTTGGAGTCAATGAACGATCATACTGTAGAATTGCACAATAAAAGCCACTATTTAGAAGAAAAAAAATTAAATGTTCGGTACAACATCAGGAACTTTGGTAGTTTAAACTTCACAGCAAATTTCCTGCATAATGCCACTTACAGTTCCATAAATGGGATTTGCAGCTGCAACCACACTGCACCGGGCATTAAGTGATGCATGGATACCTGCTTTGGCAATAGTCACAGTCTGCTGCTCCATAACTTCATGTATAGCAACACGATCTTGATCATTCATCTTGTCAAATTCATCAATGCAGACAACACCTCTGTCAGCAAGAACCATTGCCCCAGCTTCAAGCCTTCTTTCTCCTAGAAGAAAGAAATTACAATTTTTGCTTAGATGACAGATGTAATAATAGAATTATGCATATATATAGCCCAAGACGAATGATTTACCAGTTTCTTGATCTGAAGTAACTGCAGCTGTCAAACCAACCCCAGAAGAACCCCGGCCTGTGGTTGATATGGCCAAGGGAGCAATGTTCATAATTGCTCTCAAGAGTTGAGACTTGGCAACAGAGGGATCGCCAACCATCATCATGTTAATGTCACTAAAGAAGCAAGACAGGCGAACATTACAATCTTATATTAAGAGAAAAGGAGCCGACCAACTTGGATTTCAATAATACCAACTTCAGCTAACAGAAAAGTAGCTGACAAAAAAAAAAAAAACTAACAGAAACAAGATCACGAGGAAATACTAACCCTCGCAAGTGAGTGCCATTCTTTAAGTTCTTCTCCACCCCACTAAGCATCAACAAAATCACTGCTTTCTTTATCCAAGAATGCCCATATATAGATGGTGCAAGTGAATTACTTAGCAGGTCAAATGCATCATCTCTTGCAGCTATCTCTTTAATGCTTTTGACATCTTCAGCACTGTAGATTGGTGCATTAGCCTCTTTGTTGAGAAGAGAAACATTGTTGGCTATGAGAACAGTCCTGCATGAACATCAGTCAATCAAGTTTCTGTTCAAAAAAGCAACGGAGTGAAAAGGAGTTATGTCAGTATATTTTCTGGAGCTACCTGAATACTCCATTCACACTTCCTTTGCTTTTCCCTGCAAGAGCCTTATATATCCCCACAATTGCCACTCGATCTCCAGGCTTGCAAGAATCAACAAGGTCATCTTCTGCAATGACATCCACTGTTCTTGGGAGTTGACCAGGAGCAGAATTCTCAGGAACTTCTTGAATGGACAAAGTTTGATGATCTTTGTATTTGCACAGCCCAAACTCAGTCACGAGTAAGTTCCCATTTTCATCCTACCACAAAGCTTTAATCAGTAAATTTCATTGTCGGGTGATTATAAATTATATTAGACATCAAGGAGCTTTAGATTACCCTTGTAGGGTAAACAGATCCTGTGGGCAAACCCAAATTAGATGTAATATCACGATATTCGCGAGAAGTGAAGCTTCCGGTGGTGGGGCAAAAATGAACACTTTTAACAACCTTTGGCCTTACAAGAGAACCTATAAATAAAAATAAAAGGTAAGATCCATTAAACCAGAGTATTTGTTCTCAAATATAGAGCTGTGTTTGTAAATATATGCCAAATGAAACAGAAAGAAAGGAATCAATGAGGAAAAAGAACAACCTAAAGATAAAACTAAACTGCTGCTTGTAAAAGAAAGAGATGACAAACTTTAACCAGTAAAAGATCTTCATATTGCCATCATCATCACATAGCATAATGCATAACATGCCACTCAAGACACACGAAGAGCAACTTAAGCATAAACGGTATTAACTTGTCATTAAAATAAAAGCTTTGCATGTCAAACAAAATTATGAAGTAGTACACTGTACACTTGTATCCTAAAAAAACAAATAGAACGAAAGAGAGAAAGAAAGGTTATATAACCAATACCCATGACAAAAGTTAAAATCCTTGAACAAAAAACATGCATTACCTCAAAATAACCAAAAGTAAAATATCATTCTCAAAGTCAAATTAAACCCTTTTAAATATCAGGAAGCAATTGAATAAACAATTCAGAGAGGAAAAAGATAGTGAACTTAATTCACAGACACTTTATCACCTAATTTCATGAGAAATTGGGTGCAGTCAATCATTTAAACCATAGACAACAACTAAAAAAAGGACAAAAAAAAGAAGGCAGAGTAATTTTACATTTGGTGACAATGCCCTCAACACAGACCATGGAACCTATGAATTGAGAGAGAAGATCCCTGGGCGTGACACGGCGAGAAACAAAAGGGCCTTCAAATCCCACAAGCACTTGTTCCCCTTCCTTCAAATACTTAGGATCAATAGCACGAGTAGCCTCCGTGACAGCGTCACAGAACGGTTGCATGTACTCACTTGGACTCCTCAGAATCCTGCATAACACCAAAAAATATATATATACATATACATATACATATACATATGTATATAAATAAGGAATAACATCAATCGCATAAACTAACTTGGCAAACAGAATCAAATTCTACAGTAACAAAACTGAAACTTGAAAGTGTAAAACAAAAGCACATGTGCTAACCTGTTACCCAAGTCGCGGAAGTTGTGGAGATCGGAGATGTTAACGATAAGGCGGTGGCGCTTGAGGTTGATTAGGGTTTTGATTTCGTCCATGTATATGCCCTTCCCGACCTAATGATTCAACACAAACTCGTTAGAAATGAAGAAGGAGAAAGTAACACAAACGAGAATACAGAATGTTTGGGACATACATCTTGATCCAAGAAATCGGAGAATTCTCGCTTGTGAGCTGCCCTAACTTCTTCGCTCAAATCCATTGTCGAAGCCTCTGAAACGATAGAGAGAGAGAGAGAGAGAGTAATGGTGATTTAGAAGAATAGAAGAATGAAAGAAAACGAAGATGGTGGTTCCTTTTTTTTGGCGCTAACAAGGGCTTTGTATTTGGCGGGAAGATGGAGCCTCATGCTCTCGTTGTGGCGGGAAAATGGTTGGTCCACTGTGGGTCGGGCCGATTTATGGTTAATAAGTTCACGCTATTCTTGGGCTTTTTGACTTCATGGCCCAAACTGTAGCTTTTAAAACTTCATCTTTTTGCACGTTTTTCCCTATTTCCAATCCTCAATATTTTCTCTGTTTTTATAATAATGGTTTAAATATAATTTTTATATCTTATTTATATTTTATGTTTCCCTTTAGTCTCTTAAGTTAATTTTTTTTTAATTTGATTCCTTATAGTGTCATTTTTAAACCAAATTTGTTATTTCATTAGTTTTTACTATTAACAATGTTTTGGCTGACATGACATCTCTTATAATTTGTCATTTGTTACCAAGTTAATCAAATTAATGTAAAAATTTGACAAAAAAAATCAATTTGGTATAATGAATAAACTTTAAGGGGCCAAAATAAAACTTTAAAGACATAAGAAATCAAATTAAAATCTAAAATATAAATAAGAAACCAAAAATTTATTTTAGCCTATAATAATGCTCTAATAGGTGAGTGTGGTTTCATTGTTTCACAATTGGATTCAATCTCAGAGAGAAATCTAATGCAAATTATCGGATTCGATCAAGTTTCATGATTACTTTTTAAACAAAACAAAATATTTTCAAGGTGTGAATATTCACAAGATTGGCATTGGATGGTTGTCCAAGAACACATTTGATGAAATGTTAATTTCTTACTGAAATTACTTGATGTATTAACACATCCGATCATGACTGAAATTGATAGAGATAAAATCTTTACTGAAATTACTTCTTAGTGTTTATTGTAACTTCTAGATAAAGTGTCAAAAATTGATAGAGTTTATGATGTTCATTAACCTATGTTCATTAATTGAATTGGATCAATTTTAAATAAATAAAAAAGTTATTCAATTCAATTATTTCAAATTTTTAATTAATCATCCATTCAATTTAAAATTTAAATTTAAATTTAATACAATCTAAGATGATTTTTCATTGGATGGGTGTTGCTTTTATTTTTCTTTGAAGAAAGTATTAAATAATGGTAAAATATATAATAAAAGTAATTTTAAAATTAAAATATCTCATTTATAAGTTATTATAAAACTATCAGTGGTATAACTCTTTAAACATAAACTATTAAAAATAAAACATATTGACACAAGTCGATAATTATATTTATGTACTTTTACTTAAATAATTACAAAAAACCTTTATTAAATATTTTGTTTAATACCCTGAACAGTATTCTGCTTCAGATTAAATAAGTTGAAACACAATAATATCTGTAAGTGCTTTTTTTTTATAATGCAATGAAGCAACTTACATTATATAGAAGACTGATATATAGCCCAACAAGTTCTGTATTAAATTTTTACGGAGGTTAGTAATTAATTAACGGCAGAAAATTGTACATCTAGCAGCTGAAAAAAATGGCGTACACAAAAATGTGCAAGCATTTTTTTTTCTTTGTCTAATTGTCGTTGACAGCAGTTCCATGGCGAATTCCACAAGAAAAAAAACGATTAATCCATATGCATTAGTACAAAGACGTGATTTATAAATTACTGCTTTTCATAGATTACAAATTTATCTTGAAAGTCATCACTCATGAAACCCCTCTGAAATAATGTTGTATAAGCATGTATTCAAGAAGCCGATCAAGTGAGATTCAAATAAACCCCTGATGCTACAATAAGGAAGAATGCTTAAGAATTTGAGTTTTGACATTCTATCCGCTGCTGCATACCTCCAAATAATGAAATCTTCGAGCTATATTCAAAATGTTCTACAACAAAACAGTCTTATAGCTAATTGTCAAGTCACAATTAGGCACAAAATGAACAACTACAGGCCTACAGCTTTTATATATGACGAACTCAGATAGAATAAATAGCCTCAATGATGTAGAGAGAACAAAATTTCAATTAACTTAAACCCGTGTTCTACATAAAGTTCAGACAAGCTAAGCTGGGCAATCAAGGCCTGAAAGCAGAAAATGCTACCACAGAGTTGTGTCCACCGAATCCAAATGAATTTGAAATGGCTGAAATAAAAAAGAATCACCAATTAGCTGTCCAAATCATGGCCTGTATCATGTGGGGGGCACTTTGGTTATTGAATTATTTAGAATCTTACCAACGTTGATTTCATGCTGCTGCTTGACATTTGCCACTGTATCAAAATCAACTGCAGGTTCTGGGTTCTGCATTCAAGACCAAGTACATATTTTAACTTTAAAATTAAAAAACATTGCTGCGAGAAAATCAAACTGAATGATTCTGTATGGTTCTCAAAGGCAAAATGGGACAATTAAAGGACATAATATTTTCCTAACTGCTTTGATTAAAACCACAACTATTTCTGCCCCCTCCAGTCAGTCACCCAGCAACACAATACTACTTGACTTTTTAATAGTATGGTGAAAATTAATACTAGCTTGATCTTCACTATGGTCTGGCTCAAACACCTCAAACTAACCACCCCTATATTAAAATGACAAGTCTAACATGTGAAATAATTCTCACATTGTTACAATGAGCTCCTGTATACATTGAAGGCATGCAAATTCCTAGGTATGATCTCCAATAATTTCAGAAACAATTTTGCCATACCAAGAAATAGAGCCCACATGGCTAAAGATAGGTGAAAAACACTGTCAATGATAAATAACAATTTACAATACAAAAGTTATCAGTCATAATAATCATAACCCTAAAATATTACGTATACATACAAATTGATTGATTGTTGGATGCAGCCATCCTGTTGTTATGGCTTTCACTGTGGCAATGGCTTCCAAACCCCCAGCTGCACCAAGGCAGTGCCCTATCATAGACTGATACAAAACGAAGAGCATGTACATCAGTTCATGGCCAAGGAATTAATCAAATATAATGCTTTATAGTCTAGAAGAAAACAGAGCTTTCACCAGCACATAAAAGTCAATAGTAGGATAATACCTTGGTTGCATTAATTTTGATTCCAGAAGTGTCCTTGAAAACCTTTTTAATAGCATTGATCTCTGCCAAGTCTCCAGCAAGAGTGGAAGTTGCATGTGCATTTATGTAGTTGACCTGAAAAGAAGCAATTGTTATGCTTTCACTTTGCTAATTTATGGTAAGGATGAATCAGAAGTAAAATATATAAAAATAAATTAACCAAACATTAAGACTAACTTCCAGAAAGAAAAAAAATCATACAGCAATGGCATTACAAATATCCTTTTAGTTCCATCAGTGACTTAAGCTCCTCTCTTGGAATGATGAGAGTAACTGGGTACTAAAGCATTATTTGCATAAGTCACTACAGCCTGGGCCTTACTTTCAGATAGATATTTTAATTTATGTTTTAATAGTACTGTGTTTCTTACACATTCTGATTACTTGGCATCACTCTAAGAGAAACTGAACCAAATCTCAGAAAAAATAGGTGGTACACAATTACACATGCTGTATATTATCGGTTTGCAACTGATATCAGTGTAATTGTGTAATATTAGTATCGCACACTTAATTACAAGAGAAAAAGATGAACATAACTCACAAAATGGAAGACAAATAGCACAACACATAAAACTATAAAAGAGTCCTTACTCTCTCCCTCTGATTCTCTCACTATGCAGATCATTATTGCCTATTCTTTTTCTTCTGACAACCTAAAAGTTCCTGCTGCATCTGTGTTCTTGGTGCAAGTGCAATGTCAAACAACCTAACAGGAACCTCTGACAACAATGACCAACCACAATCTGCAACAACATACCTATGACGATTACAACCTGCCAGCTAAGACTATCCCCCAACAATTTGCAACACGGCACAATAGGGAACAAAGGGTCATTGTTCGCTATTGTGCCGTGTTGCCCCCTTATTGTGGTTGAAATAAACCTACCATATTTGAAAGCTTAAAATCAATGTTAAATGGAATTTGTGTTGTGGTGCCTACCCTTCTCCCCTATTGTGCTGTGCTGTGCCTCCCCTCCCCTCACTAGCTTGGAGAAATTGGGCAAAGTTTGATTAACACTGAACATTTGATTACCCACTTGATTATCCCTTGTGGTGTCTAAGCTAAATTGTTTACAACTGGGTTCTGTCTGAATTCCAAATTGTTTTTACCTTACAAACTTTTGATTTGGTCATTTTATGTATAAACTTTAACTTGTATTACCAAGCTTTGTTATTATGGTTTGCTATATTATGAAGTTAGAATGTTGGATATTTATTATTTTATAGCATAATATTTTGTTTGGATACTTTAGTTGAGTTTTTTAATATTATTTTTGTAATTGGTAAAACCCTTTAGAATTTATAAATTGAGTCTACAAGTCATGTTTATGGAGCCTCCACAAGCATGTGTAGACTCTTGAGAACTTTGCTCACATGAGGTACAAATTCTCTGCCTCCTCTCGCTTTGGTAATTGGTACAGTTGTGTTATGGGTACCCATGCATTTTCACCTTGTCCTCTAGGAGAAAGTCGGGAAGTTTCTGACACATCACCAGAACATCAATAATGTCATCTATGCTAATCCTGATATTTAAGGCCTTATTTGGTTGAACTTTGAGTTTCCAATCATCCCTACTGTATGAAATACAGGTTGAACGTGATTGTCCTCTAGAATTTTCAGCTTATAAAAGTCCCACCCAGTCCAGCACCTTATATGGACCACAGTACCGAGGAATGAGTTTCTTTCTAACCCTTTTGGTTTGGGACTAAGGATTGTACTCTATAGGGATGAATCTTCAGGTACACAACTTTGCCAATTTCATAAACAATTTCCCTGATTTCCGTATCTGCACATGGCTACATTATGCTCAGAGCCTCAACCAAATGCATTTCAATTTATCCAGAATATGGTTTCCCTTCATAGTTTAATGATATTTACCCCTATGGAAATATCTCCAGTTCCTCTCAGTAAAAAGGGTACACAACACCATAGAAAGATTTGAAAGGAGAGAATTTAGTAGAGTTACATGGTTGGCATTATACCAAAACTCAGCCCAGCAGAGGCATTAGGCAATTGATGGATGTGCTTGGTTCCCTGTGATCCCCCATTTCTCCCTTCATCTTCCAACCCTTATCCCAAGATTTCAATCCTAAATCATGAGATCCTTCTTGTGGTCAAAACTTACATTTTGGGCTCCTTCATCATTCCTCATTCAAGCTTCTTGAAGCTCTTTCAAAGCTTTTGTTGGAGCCTTTCTCCAGAGCTTCTATCAAACCTTCCATTTGCACATTCACCATTCACAGCTCCCAAAATAGGGATCTCAAAGAGCAGTTGATAGAAAGTTAGAAACTGGGCCAGATCACCCAGAAAATGTACACTGTATATGTTACTCTGCTATCGATCTTGGTGCAATATCAGTACTAGTACCCTGAATTTCGAGAGAAACTGACAAACTATATAATGGAAAACAGTTAGACCCCAAGACTTACCTTGGTCTCTCACTACACAGATCTATGGTCTATCTTACCTTTTTCTCGGTTCTCCCCTCCTGTAGAGAGTTCTCCCACCTTCCCATATCCATTGCCACATGTGTAGGCAGTTATGCCACTCTCTGCCTGCTGGTATTACTCACTCAAGGTGCTATTTCTCTTCCCTCTTTCCCTTTCTTCCTATGGTAAACCTGCCTTACGGGTAGTTTTCTAACATACTTGTTAACCATGCAGCACCCATTACTGGTTGACAAGGAAGATACACATTTAATAAACATAATGAGCATCCTAACCTATGTAATTGGATCTAAATAATTATCTAACTGCTGTCATTTATCCAAACTTCAATGCTAGAAAAGAAAATCTTGGAGACCTACTCAAATTATAATACATAGCAGCAACTTTATAAAATATGTTTACCATCTCTATACATGCATGCCATGCCATCCACCATTGTATCATGAAAAAGATATTGATAACACATAGAATATGCAAGCAAGGTAAGTAGGTATCAGAGAAGTAGAGTCAACTAGGGAGACATACTGAGGAGAAACACAATAAAGCAGGAGAAGAGAAACCAACAATCCTTTTACCAGATAAAATTACCAACAAAAGAAGAAGAGTGGTACAAGGAGTAAAATAGTACCTCCTCTGGTGACACACCCGCATCTTCAAGGCTGCTCTGAATGCATGTAGACACACCAAGTCCATCAGACCTTGGATCAGTCATGTGATAAGCATCACAGTTAACAGCACCTCCCAAGTATTCAGCAATAATAGGTGCGCCTCGCTTCATGGCATGTTCCAAGCTCTCCATTACCTGCCAAGTTATTATAACACTTTAAGATTTAAAAATTAATTTGCACAGAACAAAAAAATGCATGCAACATAGCAATCTCTTCATAAAATATCTTCAAAAAAACATACAATTATGCTGCTTGAGACCATATTTGGATAAATTTTCCGTAAGTACAGTAAAACGAATTGAGTTTCTTCAATAAGTTAAAATCAACTTATGCACCACAGCTTTTGGAGAAGTTAGACAAGAGAGCTTCTATAAAAGTTAAATAGATAAGTTGATTTTAACTCAAGAGTTGAAACCGAATTCATTTCACCTTCCTATTTTCTTGAATTATAAGCCCTTACGGCCAAGTTTATCCAAACAAGCTCTACACTGATTAAGATGAACACAAGGTGAATGCAGCCTTACCAAAACTCCAGCACCTTCGCCCATAACAAAGCCATCACGGTCCTTATCCCACGGCCTGGAAGCAGTTTTGGGGTCATCATTCCTCTGCGAAAGCGCCCTGCAAGCAACGAAACCCCCTAACCCAATTGGAATAATGGCAGCCTCAGTCCCACCCGCAATCATCAAATCAGCCTCCCCTCTCCGAATATGGTTCGCCGCAGCATAAAAGCAATAGTTGGAGGTAGCACAAGCCGTGGATATAGAATAGTTGGGACCCATGAACCCAAGGTCTATCCCAAGCAAAGCCGAACCCATGTTAGTAATGGCATACGGAATAAAAAACGGCGTTATCTTCCTGTGCCCCTTCTCAATCAGAGCCTGAACACCGTCAGAAAACACCGTTAAACCTCCCATTCCGGAGCCTACAAGAACACCAGCACGCTCCTTATCAATCTGCAGAGTCACAAATTCAAGTTAAATAGGGTTTTCCATAAGAAAAAAAAATGAATAAGCAATAGCGAATCAAGGTTCAAATTCCATTCAAATAAGTGTCTATATTTAGCGTCCGATTCTAACAGAATTGTCTCTGAGAGAGACTATTTAACAATTAGTGTCTCACGGTGCCTCAAAAAGGATTGTCTCTCGGAAATGTAAACTAACAAGATAAGAAGGAAATGTGGGAAGAGAGAATAGATCTGAGACCTTGGAGTGGTTGTCTGGGGCGAGGTCGGCGTTTTCGAGGGCCTTTTTGCCGGCGACAATGCAGTAGCGGAGGCAGTCGTCGAGGCGGCGGTCGTTCTTGCCGTCGATGTAGCCCTCGGCGGAGAAGCCGCGGATCTGGCCGCCGAAGCGCGTGGGGAACTTGGAGGCGTCGAAGCGGTCGATGGGGGTGATGCCGCTCTCGCCGGCGAGAAGCTTCTCGTAGTACCCCTCCACGTCGTTCCCGAACACCGACGCGAGCCCCATTCCCGTGATAACCACGCGCTTCTTCGGGTCCTTCTGCCGCTGCGGGGCGGACACCTTCGGCGCCAGCGTGGCGGACACGAAGAACACGCGCTTGGCAGAGGAGGCGCGTCGCTTGGCGGCGGCATTGTTGGGGCCCCGAAGAGGGTCCAAGGGAGAAGTTCGGAGGGTGGGGGAATGAAGCGCTTGCATGATGATGATGATGATGGCGGAGAATGCAAAGCAGAACAGAACAGAACACAAACCTGCGAGCTAGTAGTGTCAGTACAACCAATCTAGCAAGTGGTCTTACACTCTTACTTATTTTCAGCTAGTGTAAAAGGATGAGTTTATTTAAACTTAATTTTTAAAATAAGTATTTTTTTTTTTATGTTTGTATAAATTATTTTTATTTAAAATAAGTAATTTTTTATTTTTCTTAAGAAATAAATTTTATCTATTTTTAAAAAAATAACTTATATAAAAAACATTTATTTTAGAATTATTTTTCTAATTTCAAATAAACTCACCCAAAATATTTTTTTTTCTTCAAACATATATTATTATGGTTTTGAATAAGTTATTGGTCTAAATCATATTGGATTCGTTGAACAACTTAACATGGTTGAAATGGAAAAATATCATTAAAGATAAGTGATCAATTAAATTCTTTAACACAATTTAGTTATCAATAAAATTAATAAATATTCTATATTAATTATATGGTTAAAATTATTTTTTCTCTTAAATTAAATTTATATTTTAGTTTTTTAAATTTGATTTTTAGTCATTTCTGACTGATGGTTTATCAAAAAACACACTAAACAAAACATTTTTTAAATTAAGAAGAAGAAAAATATATATTTAAGGTTATTTTTGTATCTTCGCAACTAAGTGAGATTTTTTTATTTTTATCTCAAATACATATTTTATTATTAATTAAAATTTATTGATAATTAAAATATTTAACAGGTTTTTTTTAATTTTAGAATTTAATAAATAATAAAATACATATTATTTAAAATGTTTTGTTAATATTCTTACTCCTTAATAATGGAATAACGGAATGAGAATTCGTTTCCCCGCATCTCACGTGGCTTACAGCGGCGATAACAACAATGTTGCTGCAAATGTTCATCAGTTAGTTATAAATTTATGAGAACTACTGATATATTAAAGCGTTGTTTATTCATCTAAAAAAATAGTTTAATTTCGTTGAGTGTAAAAAAAATACTATTAGTTAAATAATAAAAAAAAACTTATAAGACTATTAACTAATAAACAATGGTTATTAGTACGAGTTTTAAGTTAATTTTAATATGGAATGGTGAATAAATTAATAATCTTATTTTTTAAGTATAAGATTAGGTATTTGATCACATGTCCGTATATTAAAGAATATTATTGGTAAAGGCTAATTTAGGAATGAAAAAAATATCCATATTACTCATGAATATTCACCGATAAAATTTGAAGGCAATCAATCTGCTAACTGATTAACCCGCAAAGGATCTTCTTCTTCGGATGGTTTTATTGTTTTAAATTGGTGCTGGATGATGCTTTGGGGGTTTCTTTTCCCCAAATTGTAGTCTCTTTTATGTTTTTTACTCATAAAAAAAAGTACTATTCGCATGTATTTAAACAAATTTATTTGTACTAGTTAATAAATAGAGGCAGAAAAAATTATAAAATATTTAAATAAAAAAGTATAAAATATTGAAAAGTCAAATTTTATTTAAATATTTATATTTTTCTTCGTAAATCTATACAAATCTATGATTTATCACACACATGTGTTATATGTATGTTAACTATTGAACAAAATTTGGAGTGAAAGACTTAATCTAAATAAATAAAAATTATGATGACTAAATGGTATTTTGGACCGGTCTTCGATTTATTGTCACACCAACCAACCTTGTGATGGCAAAATAATGACTTTACTTGGGACTTTAAGGTCACCCTTATACGTGTCACTTACTACGCATGATTCTAACGATTTGTCGCATAAGACATGTTCATCGTAATCACCTAACAACTTTTCCTAACAAAACTACATTAAAGGTGTCTTGCCCCTTAGGTATGAATACTAATTGCAGTTTAGAATTAAAAGTTAATACCTTGTTGCAGATGATAAAAGCCCAAGAAGTGAAAAAAATTGCCTCCTTTTCACTTTGTTTTTTGCAAGCTATATATGTATCACTAATACGCCTATCTCTCTTCCACACCTTTTGCAAAAGACTTGCATCATCTATTGATATTTTCTTTTTTAGTGTCCAACCATCAATTAGAAGTAACAATTGATTCCAAAATTCCCAGGGCATATCTTCCACCGATCTTCCAAATTCCTTCTCTTTCTCTCTTCTTTCATGGTATCAATCAAGTGTATCTTGAAATTCCTAGGAGGAAGCTTTGTTTGGAAGCATGTTCTTTGGGGGCGAATCAACTTGCAGATGGTTTATCTAAATTTGGTTACTCTCTAAATAGAAGTACTAGGATCTTTGATTTTTTGCCTTCTTTCTTGTATAACGCCTTTTTGCCAGATGTTTCTTCTATCATGTTTTTGTGCGGTTTTTAATGTTTGTTTGGGATTTTCTCTTATAATCCACACAAAAAAAAAGGTAGGAAGTCACTCCAAAGCAAATACGAATTAACAAAAAATAAGAAAAACAAAATTATACATAAATTAGAATATAAGCATTAAAAATGTAAGTATAAAATAAAATACTTCATTATTATTTAGTTGACAATGATAATTTTCATATATATGTTTCATTAGTTCATGTATCTAATGTTTATTAAATTTAAAAATACCTGTATAATACATACACAAATTTTTTTTTATATATATATAATTACTTTTCTGTGCATCTTCTTTTTTTTTTTTTTTCTCGACCCGCCTTTGATTCATCTTGTTACTAGTGTCATTTATCAACTGTGATATTTATTCGTTTATAATTCACGATGTTGAATTGTGAAAAGCTTTTAATATTAGTTAATAATATCTCTCAGCAAACTTTTCAATGGTTAAGGTCACGTTTCACTCTCACCTAGTGTTTTTAGAGTGTAAACATTATTTTGAAGTTAATATTAAAACTAGAGGTTTAAAATCAAGAAGTTAAATTTATTTAATAATTTTTCAAATTTATTTATTTTTTAAAATTAAAATTTTCAAGTAATGTATTATTAAAACTCAAATTCCAAAAACTCAAAAAAAAAAAATTTCAAAAGGAAGAGAGAAAAATGAGTAAAAGTCAAAGTTTCATAAAAGTATAATTTCAAAAGTTTCTCTGAAGTTTTTTCTATTATTAAATGTGATACTTTCTTTAAAAAAATTCTTGAAATTTTATTTGATCTAACTTTTTTTAAAAATTAATTAAAAATAAATTGATCCAAATCCTACAAAGTGTTCTACATTTGTTTTTAAATGCCTCAACTTTATCTTTTATAAAGTCTTCTTTTCCCCTTTCATAAGTCGTCTTCAATTTTAGACGTCATTTCAAAAAAGGCTTTTATTTTTCATGAAAAAAATAGTATTGAAAAACACATTTCGGATTCCTCAATGTGTTTTTTCTTGTTACTATAGAACCTACTTAAATTAAATACATTAAACTAAAAGAAAAATTGTTCAACACACTAGTATTATTACCAATTAACCATAATATTCAATTAAGTAATTTGGAACGTGTAAAACTTTAATTAATTCAGCGATGCCAAGTAAGTATAAAATGTAGTATAGTTAATTAATAATTAATCCCACACACTCACTGCACATGGAAACTAGTGACTGGGGCTGAGTCCATTATCTATGAATTGTCAAACCTCAAGGGCCCCACTTTCTCTTCACTCGCGCTCTGATCCAACGGTCGCAATCACACCCGCAATAAACGGAAGTGCATTTCCAAGAACCATGCTCGTTCAATCCAACGGCTCACGTTTCTCTCTCTCTCTCTCTCTCTTTCAAATCCTGAAACAAAAGAAATTGTTCCCAAATGTACTAAAACACATTCTGGCTAAAATTCTCTGCGTTTTCTTCGTCACAACAACCCTTCTCTGATTCGTCTTCAATTTTTGTTTCTCTTCTTACAAAACCTTAGGTCTTGCTCTGTCACTCACTGTGATCCTTTTCCTCAATTTGTTCCATTTAACGTTGTTGTCAATTTTGCATAATTAGGTTGTTTTTTGTGCTCATGAGGTTCCAGTTTTAAGATCTATATCTTAAAGTGTCTCTCTTTTTTAAAAACATAAGAACATATAATATACATATGCCGAGTTTTGCTTTACTGCTAGCTAGGGTTTTCTTTTTGTGAATTGATTTGCTGGTTTGGTGGGGGGTTATGTTTTGATGGAAAGTTTGGAACTTTACTGTGTAGTTGGCTGCAAAAGCTCATTTAAGTTAATGGGTATGAAAGTCGAGTGATGGATTCTGTGCTTGAGATTAGATTTAGGATTTTTATGAGGATAATCTGAATTGTGGTGATAATTAACTTTCCTTTTTTTAAGGGGAAAAAAACTTGTTTTTATTTTAGTATTTTGGAGCTAGATTGGAGTGAGTTATTCTTCGCTCCTCTTGTGTCTCTATTATGAACAATTGCTTTTTGATTTTCAGCTGAAGCCTTACTTTGACACTTTTTTCAGGTCAGATTTCTGGGTTTGTCTTTTCTGATAATCTGGAGTGGAGCTAAGTCAAGATGCCGTGGGTTTCCTTGTTTGTGGATCACAAAAGAAATTGTGTTCGCTTGGTGGTGTTTTTTCGTGTGATTCTGTAATTTAATTGCTCAGGTGAGGAATTTTGTCCTGTCAATCTGCTTCTATGGTTTGTAGAATTATTCATGTCATGTATTTTGGTTTTTAATGAAAATTTTATGAGGAATGTGTTTTGTAATTTCATGTTAATGTCTAATCTATTGCTTGCTGTGGAATGAAAAAGATTGTGAAGTCAGTATAAATGTTTTGATTCTTGGATAACGTCTTATTGCTCCTATGACTTATTACCTCTGTATATGTGAAAGGATACCTTGAATACAGCTGCTGTAGTTTCATATTTTATGGAATCTTATCTCTCACTGCTTTCATCTTACCTTTGATGATCTTATATTGTTTCTTGCTGCTGCAGGTGTAGTCCCATTAGGTTGCAAAGCAACTCTTTTCATTAGCTGTTCTCCTTTTCATTTCCAAAGCTGTTAGGGGGATTGAGGATGTACTTTGCAATAACAATAAAGAGATACCGAGCTGTGAAGGAAGTTGGACAAATTAAGATGAGTGTTGGAGTTAACCAATTGATGCTTGTTTGCCAGGTAAATTTTTCTTTTTTTCTGGGTTGTCATGAAAGAGGATTTGGGATTTGAACATTAGATGGCTTTTTATATCTTTCCTCTGATGTTGATGGGAAGATATTAAAATTTGTACAATTAGCACATGACATAAGAATTTTGTGAAAAAGAGGATATATATCTTTAGTTTTTAAAAATATCCTAGGCTTGAAGTTCATTATCTTGTCAGGGACTCATGGGCTCATGGCTAATAGCTTTACAAAGTAACAGGCGTTGAAGGTTAATGATAATGATAATGATAACCTTTTCAAAACATACATACTTTTTGAATGGTGTGAAAGTTTTCTCTAATTGTATAAATTGTCTTCTAGATTTGACAGTATCGAAAAGCACCAACTTCACTAATCGTCGCTATAATAGTAAAATCATTTTTCGTGTTTCCCCCTTACTATTACTAATGTTTTACCACACCATTTTCTTTTGCAGGCCGAATATTTTCGTCAGTTGCTTAAACCTGTTACGTAGTCTAGCATCTACGGACACCGGTTTAGGGGGGTGGGGGGGATTGCCTTATATTGTACTTCATTATAAAGCTGCAGATAGAAGTTTTAATTTGGAAAAGTTGCCACTACTTCTTAGATGTAAATTGGATTCACCTTAGCACATGCTGTTTAGTTTTAACATTCCTTTAGGAACTTCCTTCCAGCTTTAGTACAGAATAATTGCCAGTTGCATAGGCTAAATCAGCATTGCTTGCTCGAACGTCAGTCAGATTCAACAGATAATATAATGCAGACTCAGGAATATTTTCTCCCGGATAAGATGGTACTTCCTTTGGCAGATGAGGCCATTGATCCTCATATGCGTGCTCCACTTGCTTCTGCCTTTGATGCATATTTACCTCCAGGTGTGAGGCAGATAACACCCTTCGAAAGATTTAATGTGCAACCCTCTGAGGCTTGCCCCAAGAACTTTGTTATCTTTGATCAAACAGATCAACGAAGCAGGATCATGTTCCATCCTGCAATGACCTACAAATTTAACAGTCCTGGCTTAAATGTTCATGCTACTGGTTCTCAAGATTTTGAGAAAAATAAAGCCAATCAAATGGAAAGAGAAGTGTCATCTCCTTTTGAAGAAGATCCTAATGACATTGACGCATTGTTGAGCATAGGAGTGGATGAACTAGATGACTTTGACGAGGAAGAAGTCAGCACAGCAAGGACTCAAGAAAATTATGAAAGTTTATCCGATTCTTGCTCCAGTTATTGCTCAAAATCAAGGAAGAGGTCATCGTCATCTTCTGTACAGAAGTCGTCTGGGGCCGGGGGTTTCTGCCACAATGAAGGGAAGCACTGGGAGATGAAGAGGATGGTGAGGATGTTGAGAAAGATTGTGCCAGGTGGAGGTAATCAAATGGATTCTGTTGCTGTTTTAGATGAAGCTGTAAAATACCTCAAGTCTCTCAAAGTTGAGGTTGAACAATTCGGGGTTGAACCATGAAAAATGTAAGTTGGTCATATGCTGCTGCAACAGTTGACTATTTCCCCAACTTTGTTTGTTAGCTTCTATGAATAGCACCCTTTCTCGCCTCGCTCACCTTCCTAGTTATAACTTTTATGAGAAGAGGCCATGCTACCTGAGTAATAAACTATGATTGACATTTTACTTATTCAGGTTATGTAAGAAAATATTGTCATAATTGTACTTTTTAGGTTGTGTTTGATTGTGGTTCTATGCTGGCTTATTTCTTTTAGCCCCAAAACTCAATTTTTATTATGCGTGTTATTTTATGAATGTACTATAAATTTATATGGCTGATAACTCCACTATTTCTGCTGTGCACCACAAATTCATCTTTGCGTTGGATTTTACTTCACGGCATGCTCAATATGAAGCATTTTTCTCGCAACCGTTGACTTTATCAAGTGTGTCTAGTGGCCTTATCACGTTTCCAAGCTAAAAAAGGTCTTTTCCAGAAACACTGCTGATTTTTTGTTGATACTTAAAGCAAACATGTCTGCTTAAATTTTTGTTGGCTTGATTTTTTTCCCCCCATATTTGTGGTGTTATATATTTCTTATAAAAGTGTAAATTTCAAGCGACACGGATTATCTTCCTGCATGCATAGTGTGTTTTCGTCCACTTGTCTCCCCCAATTGGCTTTGCACTTTGCAGTGTTAGTGGCGCACCTCTGAAGACGCTTTTTCAGTGGCCTTCCAACTTTTATGCCGTTTTAGGTCCCATGGTGATTCAAAAATCATTTAGTTGCCTAACCGTTGGCGCTCTGAAATTTTTATGTATATTTTATTTTTTAGGAAAAAAATATGCTGTCTTTTTACTTTTATGAAATCTTATTTTTTTTTCGATATCATCCATTTTATTCCTTATAATATTTTACAAAAAGAAACTTATTTTTAGTTGTTCCTTATACAATTTTCACAAACAAATGACTGCATTTTTTTAAAAAAAATTAAATTTTCATTGTTATTCTTCAACCGTTGTTGCATATTTATTTGTGTTTCCTTTTTGATTTTATTTGTTTCTTGAACATTATTTGCATAAATTTGCGCGATAAGTGAACAATATAATCTATTTGTTATATATAAAATGATGTCAACATTATCTATGGAGGAACTAAAAACAAGTTTTCTGTAAAGTACACGGACTAAATTAAATAATATGAAACTAAGAGAATTATAAATAAAATTTCATGAAAATATAGGAATTAAAATCATTTTTTTCCTATTTTTATTAGGAATCACTGAAAATGCATTTTTTTGGGTGTAGTATACTGAAAATACATCAGTAACATTAAATCTAATATTTTTAAATAAATATCCTTTATTAGGAATCCTTTCCTTTTTTTTTTCTTTTTAGCCAAATGCATGAAAGCCTAAAGATACCAACAGTCAATTCCTATAAAATCGAAATATAAAAGTATACACGAAATGATTGTGTATCCTGAAACTGTTCCAAACTAATTAGGTTTGATCAATACCAACCATATTTGGTGATTAAAGCATAACGTTAAAATCACCCGATCATAGTGTAAGCTTAATTACCTTCAGCTGATATACTCAACCGAGACAAGCAGAACGATTGAATTTTGTTTTAAAATTGTAAATATCGTTATAAATTTCAGGGGTTCAGGAAAGGAATCACATAGCGTGTTTGGGCACGTGTTAAAGGCCCTGCTAACGTGAATTTTCGAAGTCCAGTCAAAATATCCTTCTCGACACAGATAATTCAGCTTGCAAGCAGGATAGAAGAATATGCTCACTCTGCAACAGTCATATTCACATCAGAAGGGAATCATTCAAACTCAGAAAAATACCCAACCAGCATTGAAACAGTAGTGTACCAAAATTTGTATAGAAGGAAAAGAACTTTTCATATATCAAATTGCTGCTATATACATTTAGATTTAGATTGTAAATACAGTGGGAAGGGAAACCTCAAGTCCCTTGAGAACTTGCATCCATCATTATCATTTTCTCTCTTCTGCGCTCTAGGGTTAAACATCCTGAGGAAATTCCATTAAGCTGTCCAAACTCCAGCAGACCAAGATATATTTGCAAAGGTTAATGCATAATCATATAGGACTCGCTCTTGATGTCTGCAATAACAACAGAGTTTGTCACTAATTGAAGAAAACAAAAATATGCGTAGAGAAGAGTTTAAATATTGAGATTAACTCAATGGGAGCTAGCTTGAAAAGACCATCAATTTATCTTCATTGAATAAAGAATGACAACAATAAAAACCAGTGAAGTAGACAAAAGCATAACTACTACAAGACTAATACATGAACCATGCTTGCTGGTTCACCAAAAAAGGTTATTTTGCTCAATCTTTTACACATCATAATATTCCACATAGATGTAGTATTGCATTATGCTGGACCATCATTTAGTTCACCTTGTGCGATGACACTTGTAGGAAACAATATGAATGTGAATCTTAAAGTGCTGCCTGTCAAAGTCAAGCATTCCATGTTCATATTAAAAAATAATTTTCTGCAGATAGGAGGGTAAGAAGGGGAAAAAGAATTCAGAAAATGATGTGAAAGAGTTTGCACAATGTGAAATCAAGCTTTGAAGACTTTAACACGTGTAATCAGATCAGTAGCTGAATACTGCATAGATAATTTAACCAAAGGGAGAGATGTGTTATATAGGGACCTGATTCTGCATGCTTGTTGCTGTAGCCCAGCGTTGAGGATGATGGATTGCAATTGAACTATCAGCAACAAAAGCTATTGTACTTGATTCTTCGGGTATGCTAGCAGCTTCTTCAGGTGGTAATTCTCTCATTACCCACAGTACCACTGCTGAAGGTATTGATGAACCTGTGAAAGAAGTGCCAGATTCAGATTTTAAGGAGATTAAATCACTTCAGAAAGCAATTAACAATTGTATGTTAGTGTAAAACTATATCAAATACTGTTATGGAATGAATAGAAGATTCCTGCAACTGAACTCAGATAACTGGTAACTAAATTAACAGCACATACCCACAAAATAATACAAAATGAGTAAAAGAGAGGAGTAAACATCATTCAGACGCCGCTGATGCCAGTTATACTGCATCTGCAATAATAAAATAATAATATGACAAGAAAGTTCAGGAAATCTTAAACCTTTATCATGAGAAAAGTAGAATTCTTGCACCCAGTAAACTCATACATACAGGGATGTCGGTTAAAAGTTCTACACAGGAACTTGATGTGAAGCATATTACAGAGACAATAGTTAAACCTGCAACCTGAGAAAACTGAATATTTCAGCAATTTATGTAAATTTAATATACACACAAGCATAACAGCATAAGCTTGTATATTTCTATCTCTATATGTATATATTTAAATTAAAATAAGCATATAAATTATGCATCAGATGAAAAGGTAGATTAAGTGATGGCAGCCATTGTTGGGCACCCAGTGGCTGGCAGATCACCAGCCCTATTAAAAAGGTCCAGAATCACAAAGGATATACATTGTCTAATACTCCAGTGGAAACAGAAACGTAGTACCTTCCACATTTCAGATGAAGGTTTCTCGGCTCTCACTTTGCTCATTTTCAAGCATAATAGAATTCCTGTCAAAAAAATACTACACATTATAATAAAAACTTAGTCTACAAAAAAGAGAAATATCATGACTCACAAGCCATCAGCAATTTAATCCTCTCACAAAAATAACTACCACCTTTTCAGATTATAAATCCATCCAAAACTCGTCTTATAATGAATTTTTTATTTGCAAAAAGAAATTTCCTCTCCATGATATTAATATAGGTAGAAAAAGTGATGAAAACCTTAACTGTTCTTGCATTAATATTCAAGTTAATTCTAGTTTAAGTACAACCATGACATATGGTACAGTCATCAAATGTAACGTCAATATGTTACTCTACCTGTGCTCTTAGCCTATAACTGGGATCAAAGCATTTGAGAAATCATATCCTGACATCAAATGGAAAGCAACTTGGTTGCAGCCTTGCAGGCATCAATGCTTCTCAGAAGGTCAAAAGTAGTTAAGGGACTGCTTTTCAAAGCAGTTAGATTTATTCTCAAAGCATATCAAATCCTATAGCCATTTTGCTTGCTTCCATGGTTTGTGGAGGGGATGTCCACCGTTGCGTGGTTTCTATCATATATTGCCTAGTTTAGGAGGCATCAGTGGAGGAGGATGTTGGACAGTCCAACATTGTCTGCCTCAGTTACTGGGGTACATTTATATACTGATTAGGCAACTTCACTTAATGCCAATTGTTTTGAGAATAAATCTAACATGGTATCAATCTATCAAAGCCTCTATAGTACCAAGTGGTCAAGAGAGCTTCTACAAATTAGTCTAAACATAAGTTAATTTGAGCTTATGGAGAAGCTCATTTCAATTTTTCTTCTTATTTTCTTCTCCTAGAAGTCCTTCTAGATAAGCCTACCCAAACAGACCCTTTCGATTTAGATGGATACTAAACATGCCTTCTAGATAATCAGCTGGATACATACATGTGTATCCAGGTTCGTGCATTGCTCAACACTGATGCATTTCCACACACCAGACAAACAAAGCAGTACATCCATTTAAGCAAAAGAAATGAATTAAATTCAAATCTACTGAAACTTAGAATGGAAAAATAGAATAGCAGTTGCTCACCATAGCATGCTAATGCTCCTCCCAACAAAAGCATCCCAATAGCAGAAAGATATAAATATACCTGCATGATAATTTTGGTCACCAAACCATGATTTTCAAAATCATTTTCAAAAGACTAAGAAAACAAGCATGATTCATTAACAATTATCTTCATATTTTAAAAACAGATTCTCAACATCATAACTAAGGCAGCTCAACTAAGACTAGAGTACCCTGTAAGTTAATTTCACTGACAATACTAAAAGTACAAACCATGCTTTGCCATATTAGCATTTACTCCATCTAGTGTACAGTATAAACCATCCAAATACTATAAAATTTCATTTCATCCAGGCAAAATATGCCAAAGGTCTTCCCACAGTTCTTCCTAAAAGAAAATTAGAATAACCTTCAAGATTTCTATGTCATACTTTAAAAAGAAACAAGAGTAAGTTACATGGAGTACACAGCCATTTTACAAGGGTTTTTCTTACAGATATGTTGGGATATTGGGTAGCTTAGCTTCATTGATTCTTGGATCTCTGTTTTCATTTTTTTTTTTTTTTTACTTATAAAGGAGGATTTCTTATCCTCCTAACTTTGTAATCATCTTCTATATTTACGGAGATATTTGAGCCAATTAAGTCCGGAGAAGAATTTAATTTTGGTTGGGCCTAGGCCACTTTCTTTTACCAAGGAAAAATATATTGAATTAGGTGACAAGGGTTCTTTATATGTTTAGAATTCTATATCAAATCAAAATGAAATAGAAGCTTTTTTATAATATAAGAGTAAGCTTATGTTTTCAAATTAAAAATAATAAATTAATAGCCATTTACTCCTTATTTAAAAATAGTGATAATGGTTAAGGTAAAAAGAATTTCAACTATTATGCCACCAAGAAAGACAAAGAGTGGCTCATGGCATCAAAGATTATAAATAACAACAGAAACCAAAGCCTTTTTCCACTAAATGAGATTGGCTACATGAATCAAATGGTAACACACTATTTTGTCATTAGCTAAATTCTCAGCAAGTCCATCTAAGATATAAAAGTTTTTTTTAATGGATAGATTATAAACCAAAGCTAAAATTACTGTCCCATACCCGAGCTGCCACTTCAGAATCAATGGGATTCTTTCCTAGCCCAATCCAGATTACTACAGCAAAAGCAACCACGATGATGAAAACTAGCAAAGTAACCTGGAAAATCACGAGTCATTATACACAAAGGAAATACATTGTAAAGCAAATTATTAGACAATTGAAAAAATAAAGGTGAAAATGATACTATAAAAATCAAAACTACATAAGAAACATTTGTTCCCCATACCAAAATCACAATTTTTTGCCGATTTCCAACACGAGCAAACCGAAAAGGAAAGCACTTTCTATGGCTATCTATGCTTGCTAAATTTGATTCATTTAAAGTCTTCTCCAGCAAAGGGTTGTCACAAAAACTTCCTTCATAGTCATCATCATCATCTGCCTGATGGCAAAGGTCAACCCTGCAAAAGGAAACCCAAGTGCAATATAGAAACCAGTTCATATTTAGCAGTACAAGTGTCTAAAATTTGATGATATAGACAAACATCTGCAAAGCAAAGGTACTTTCTCAATATTCATTCAATAAAGCACTGTTTTTTTCATGTAAATGTTAGCAGAAGACTTGTAGGGCTCCCCCCCCCGAAAAAAAAAAAGCACACACCTTGAACTTTCACAATTTTCAACTTCTGCAGAAAATTTTCATGTGCTCTTCTCCAATATTTCACTCATTGCCATACCACCCCAATTTTGTTCTCATCTACCATTAAAGTTACTACCTACATAAGCATGGGTCTTTATTCTTAATGGGTATTGGAATAGATACTCTAGTATCTTGCCTAGATCCTATCCATTTGCATCCCTACTAAAGAGGGTCTGCAAGTATAAGTACTTGCTATAAGTAAAACTTTTCTATCAAACATTGCGGGTTCACAAAACAAATTTAAATATCATAACAATAAGCAAGAATACATACCAGAAGGATAAAAGAAGAAGAAATGCTGCAAAAAAAAGTACTTTGGGGAAAGCTGCAAAACATTTTTCAGCAGTTCAGACATTTTAATCTAGGATAAATATATATCACAGGTGTCTAGTCAGTAAAGAATGAAGGCTCACCCATAAATATGAAACCACAAGAGTGCGACCAACAGGTCCATCCCTTGCAGGAAGCAACAATTGTCAATGCCAAATAAATGACATAACCTGAAATTTTAAATTAAGTGGTTCAGATGGAATAAAGAAAAAACGCAGGGAGGGGGGAGGGTATGAATTATCGACAACTCATTTTATTCATCAATGCATTATATATATATATATATATATATATATATATATATATTCAAATTCTCATTGTATATAGCACTGCTGATAGCCTGACATTTCAGAACTAGAAACTGGAAAGTGTCACATGGATGCAGATATTTATTTCCTGTTTTTACTTTTTTTTATAAGCATTTCCTGTTTCAGTTGAATCATACTTCTGCGCTTTCAGTAACACTTCTAAGGGGGCATTTGTTTCAAGTTATATAAATTTATTCCCAGGAATGAGTTGGGAATGTATCATTCCCATGTTTGGTACAAGTTATAAGAAACTATTCCCAGGCATGATATATTCCCAGGACTATATATTACACATGATTTGTTCTCTTTCTTTTCCCATGTAAAAGGGTGGGAATGGAAGTTATTTTCTTCCCACTTTCACTTTATTCTTTTTATTTTTTATTTTTTTTAACATTTTTATTTTTTAATTGAAATAAAATTTAAAATATTCCAAGAAATATTAAGTAGTTACCAAACATGTTGATGGGAATAATATTCCCAGGAATTAAATTTAATCCATGAAACAAACGCCTCCTAGAGGTGTAAAGGAAAACCAAAGTCAAGTATGAAGCATATCTGCTATCACCCCTCAAAATTTATGCAAGTGCTATAAGATATGATAAAACTAAGATGGATGCCTGGTAGAGTAACCCTACAAATATAGTCATCTCAGACAAGGTATTCATCCAAAACAAAAACACGATGGAATAAAGAGAACAAAAAATTAGGAAACTCATGTCAAACTGCCAAAGTATAAAGCTACTCTCAGGTAAAACAAACTTAAAAATTGGTGGTACTAATTAATGTAAAGACAATTAAAAAGTTGTAAATTTTCAGATGAAATGGTGTAGTCGTGAACCAAATCTATCTAATAAGCACAAACATTTTTATATTATAACAAGTAATAGATAAAGTATCAGAATGGGATCATATATCGTATCAAACTATGAAATACTAAAAAGGGTTAAATTAACCATATAAAAAGAGAGGAAAGTATGACAAATAAGTAGCACAAAAGAATATACTTGAACATCAAAAGTAAAATGCAACTAACCCAAATTAGAAGAGCCAATCAATACATGGAACACCTGCAACCCATCATATTTACATTTTATTAGAAGCTAATATAAACAGATAGCTGGTGTAATAGCATGTAAAAAGCCTAAGCTGATTAGCATTAAAACTAAAAACCCCAAAACAATTATATATTCATAAAAATTCAAATATAGAAGTAGTATATTTCTATTGCAATGTTATACAAATGCCTAACTGCATTGCAATATCCCTCTCCATGTCTATCCATCCTTATTATAAAGGATAGCACTAACATGAACTATTTCATAGACACAACATGGAGATTACATAGTGAAGAGAATTTGTTGCATACATTCACCAATTAAGATCCTTACATACATAAATCTAACTCCCCAAACCATGAGCAAAATTTAGAAAGGACACAAGGCAAATAGGAGAAAAAAAAGAGGGTCGTTGAACTCTGAAGTAAGGGCAGGGTCGGCTTAAGGCCCAAGCAAGGGCTTTAGGCCCCCCAAAAAAAAGGTCCCAAAATTTTTTTTAGTACTAATATACCTCAAAAAAATTTATTGTAAAATTATATTTGAAAATAATTTTTAAATAAAACAATGATAATTTTAATAAACTATTTTATGAGTAAATAAAAGACCTCATTCTTAAATTTGTTTTAGGTCTCTCAAGTCCTTGAGCCGCCCCTTAATAAGGGTGGCACATATTTCCATCTAGAAATTACTAAAAAACAGTTAAGTACTTACAAAAGCATATACTTCTAGCCTTCACTAGACAGTATACACACATTGGACCAGTAACTCGTATCCTAATGCTCTAACGAATGTTGCATTAGAAACCCTATCATTGTTGTTCACAGTGAGGCTACTGCACTAACCATTAAGTAGTGACCTTTCGTTCATTACATTTACAACATAAACAGGTTCATTCATTCAGAAAAGATTCAGCTATGGTAGCAAGTTCAGACAATTAGCTTGGCAAAATGCACTTACCTTTTGCCGAGTCCAACCAAGCTGCGCATTCCTCATGTGAATTCTCAGCAACTGGAGCACCCAAATAAAAAAATAAAAAAAACTGACAATAAGTAAAGCGCAAATAAATTCAGCAACTCCCAATTAATTTAGCACAAAGAGCTTAATATATCTCAAATTAATTTAATGAAATATTAATCCCAAGCTCTTTAAACTAAACGCTGCCGAAACTCAACCACAAAAGTCAACTTCAAGAGTAACTAACTAAAATTAAGTCAATTAACCACACAAGCATACTCCTGAAACTGTCAATTGAACATTTAATACAACAATTTCAACAAAAACACCTGAAAATTAAAACAGCTCAAAACATCAAGTAAATTAAATTCAAAAAACCGTTATCGTGTTACCGAACACGATAACGGAGAAGAAACAGTAAAAAATTTCAGAATGCACGCTTATGTTTCCCCCTAATTCCACACATTCTCTCCGTTAATGCCAAATTAAACGACAAAACCCAAATTGCACAAAGAGAAACGCAAATGCAGGAAGCAGCGTGAGAGTGAACCTGAAAGAACGCGAGGAACGCAACGGCGGCGTGGAGAAGAGCGAGAGCGAGATTCACAGCGAGGATTGGACGAGGAAAACCGTGAGTGTCTCTGAATCCCGACATGGCCTCGTGCGTGCGTGCGGAACGAACACCGCTTTGCGTTGTTGTTCTTCTTCTCTCTCTGTTCTTTCTACCCTCTCTTCCAGATCTACGCGTATATACGCATAATATGCATGTGATGATGATGTGTGTGCGTATCGTATCGCAGATTCTTTCACCGCAACACCATCAACAATAACAACAGCATCAACAAACGTGACACACTTTCGCTGATTTAGTGAAGGGCATCGATAGAAAATAAAATGAAATAAATATTAATAATAAAGTATTAGAATTTGCTAAAATACACACCAATATCACTGTATTAGAGAGCTATAATTAAAAAAATATTTTAAATATACGTGAGAATGTAAAATATATATATAAAAAACACAATTTTATGTATCAAAATAAAAAGTTTTTTCTTTTTAGTTTTTTAAAAAATACCTTTAGAACACTGGTTATATTTTTCTATTTATATATATATATATATATGTGTGTTGAATCTGCGATATAAATTATGGTCGTGGTGGAGAAAAAAAGACACCTTCGCTTTCTTCTTTCTGTCACATAAACATTGTCGCTTCTTTAGGACTTTTTTTTAATTTTTTTAAGAATAAATAAGACCCGCTCCTTCCGTTGACTTCCTGCTTTGACTCTCCTATCATAATCTCACGTGTATTTTGGCTTTTAAATCATTTGATTTTGTTAATTAGTTACTGTTTATTTGCTTGATTAATCCATTAAAATTGTGTATTCATTTCTCCACCGATTTAATTACGCCACACTCGCCATTGGGCCTACAAACTGGCTTTTGCTCAATCCTAAGTCCTCATTCGCCCACAGTTTTATGAGAGATTTAAAATTTAAAATTAAGCAATTATTTTTATATTAGAAAATTAACGCAATTTTGTTGTATATAAGAAAATACTGAAAGCACACGAATAGGGTTTGTCTTACATCTTCCCACTTGTAAATAATCAAATATAAATTTAATTTTTTTCATAAAAATGGTCCAGTTAAAGACGTGTTTGAGATTAGTGATTAAACTTATAATATGTTTATAAAAGAAAACATACTTGATATGAATAAAGTTATAGTTTTGAGTTAAATGAAATATTTTTTTTTATTTATTTCTAGTGTAGCACTAAAAATTTATATTTTACATTTTTAAGGGATTTACTAACGTTTCTTTTTTAACATGCAATATATCTCATATTATTTAACTCCTTCAAATAGTGTTCAACAATATAACTTGGAAAATTGTAAAAAACATGATCTCTATATGCCCTAGCCAGATGGTGAGCTACTAGATCCGAGCCTAACTTATACCTACTTATTTTTGAAGGAATATGTTAGCAAGTTGCAATTGAATGTACTTTAAGTTTACTCATAGTTATAATTTGTTAACATACTTTTTCTAAAAATAAGTATATATTAACAAATTCTACAAGCATTTTTTTTAGAAGAAGCATGTTAGCAAACTATACTTAGATGTATTTTAAATTTAATCTTAGTTATAATTTGTTGGCCTACTCCTCCAAAAAACAAGTGGTGTATGTTATCATATCCTTTTATCTATCTGTCTAAATATAGTTTTAATTATTTTATCAAATTTCGTAAAAATTAAACAACAACAAAAACATGGTTTAAGGGAGAAAAAAATTTAATGTCTCAAAAAAGAAGGAATTCCCTTATTCAAAAAGAAAGCGAGGTAAAATTAGGTTTGAATTAAGTATAGTGTGTTTGGATTTCCATTAAACATCCTTTTGCACACATTATAAGGATTGAATTAAATATTCATTGAAAGATTTCTAACTGAAATTCAAACACACTATTAATCAAAGTTTAGAATTGGAGTCTTATGAATAAAAATATATGATTGAAAAGAGAGATTCACTAAAAATAATTATATTCATTTATCTCTGACAAAAATTAATTATTAATCAAAATTAATAGAAATTTTACATAAATAATATAGTTACCCCAAAAAGTAATTGTTGAATACTTAATTCCTATTAGTTTTATTGATTGATAAAAAATAATAATTCTATCACTTTAAAAAACACCTTTTAATGTAATTTTTATCTTCTTTTTCAAATTGATTTTATCCGATTCTATTCCAACACTAAATTAAATGGATACTTTATGTATTTGATAACTCTAAACAAAAAAAAATAGCGGATCTAACTACTTGAATAGTGTATACTTTTTTTAATTATTTAATTTTTTGTATATTTAAATCATTTATTTTGATACCTATCTCCATCTCTACTAAGTTTTATCAAATTTAGGAACATCCCCGGGTAACCCACCAAATCCTTTTTTACAATTTTAATTAATGATGTAATTATTTAAGTGAGTTAAGTATGAGTTTGAGGGTTGAATCAATTTCCTCACCATTTTTAGTAATTAATATTTCTTGTACATGAATTCTTCATTTAAATGATACAAGAAATATTAATTTCTTGTACCTACTAGTAATTCTTCATTTGAAGGAAATTACTAGTCAATTTGACTTGTGTTAAACTTAACATTTAAACACCAAATGAATTTTAAAATTTTTAAACATTAATTTTAGTGTTCATACATTCATAATTGATGTGTCCTTGATTAGGGTTATCATTTCCATATTAAAAACTAATTGTACTTCAACATTTTGCAAACCTATTCTATATCTTATAAAAAAAATTCCAATGTTTCATTTACCAATTAACGAGAACCTTAACGAATAAAAAAGATGCTAACAGATGATCTCTTCATTTAAATTCTCTTCCAACATTGAATTTAACCCACCATATAATTTTAGTAATTAATATTTCTTGTACCATATATCATTTCTCCTTTATATGGTACAAGAAATATTAATTATTAAAATTATATAGCTTCTTAAAATCTACTTTAAACAATGTACTGCATTTCCTTCTTCTTAACCTCATACAATGTAGTGTTTTTCCTTCTTCTTAACCTCATAAACTATCTCATTTGCAATAATGTTACACCCAAAATTTGTCTATCTATAATATATGTTAACCAAGTCTCTAAAATAATAAAATTCATTACTTTACTTAGTTTATTTCTCAAAAAAATCTAATTTATTATAAATTATTTCTTTATAATTAAAGCAACGAAATACTAAAAAAAAATAACAACATATTTATTGAATTTTTTAAATCATATAAAATACTGGATTTGTACTACTTTTTTCAAATATATTGGGGAAATGACAAAGAACATCATGGTTTATTAATTTCAACTAACTTAAAATCAATGTTTGAAAGTAAATTGGACTAAGACATGAGTATTCTAGTGGTATTCATTTTCTTGTTTTTTTTATGAATTTAGTATCTTTAAAAATTGTTAAATATTTATCTATGCTACTTACCTATAAACATTTATAGTGAGAATTTCTCTTTTAAAAATATTTAATTCATGAGAACTACTAGTAATATTCTAACATCCTTACATGTATTACCGTACTTACCTTCAAGTAATGTGAAATTAAAATAAAAACATTAATATAAAATAAGAAAAAACATAACATATAAATCTTGAGTAATTAAGGTACTTTACAAATTCTTAAAAGAATAAATCTTTTATGGGAGGTTTCTTAATTGTATCACAAAAACTAAATGTCCTAAACATATTATTAATGTCATAAACATAAAATACAAGTTTCATATGTTTTTGTTTTATGTCCTACTTAATCCGAAAACATTTTAGAATAAACTAGTGAGACAATTGTCTTAGTGAGTACTTTAGGGACACAACATAACATACATCTTGTATATAAAATTTATAAACATAACATACTTAGTATCTCATCACATATAAATCATGGCATTAAAACATGTAACACTCTCATAGTCACGATAACTTTTTTTGACATTCATTACTTTATCTTCCCTTTCCTTTCTTTTTTGTACTATTGACAAATATGAAGTCATAATCCCAAGAAACTTCCATATGCTTTTTGTCACACTTTTTTCCCTCAACAAAGAGGACTAGAAGGACTTGTGGACGATCAAAGGATGACACCACCCCTTTATGGATAAAAGGGACAAAGACCATGCCCTTGTCAAAAAGGATGTTAAGTCTTATGCTTTCTAATAAATTCTCATCTTTAGTCATCATTAAGGGAAGGGTTATTAGCTTCTTCTTCTTTTCTTTTATTTTTTATTTTTTTGCCAAAAGAGACCTTTTATCTTTAGCTATCCTTTGGGTACTGAAGACCATTTTCTTGCCAAATGAGACCCTTTTATATTCATAAACAGACACATAATCATTACTTGGCATACTTTGCCTCCATATACAATCGTAGACATCAAAATTAATGATAATTAAAATAAAACACATACAATTATAAGGATTTAGAGTTTAGCAAAAGAGTTCACACCCATGAACCTTGACAAAGATTATATCTCAACTATTGGAAACAAGGTTCACACCTGTGAACCTTCATAGACTCCATATCTTAAGTTTTTGATCTCAAACATGCTATCAATAATTTCAGAAACCCCCAAATCACAAGATTGAGCGTAGGTAACAATTTGTTACATATACCTCATTGAAATATATATCTCAATCCCTTGATCATACTGTCATGCAATTAACAAATAAACCACTATTTGAACCCTAATCATTATATATTCATTGAAATCTCATAGTAAGCATATCAACAATCATTGAGAGAAAGGGAGTAATGTTTGGGAAGCATACAATAACAATTCACACAGTTAAGGCAAAGAGGAAACATACAAGGGGTTACCCCACATGGAAATGCTTGATAATCTACTAAGGGATGCTTAGGTTCTTATCCCATTTCCTGCCTTTACCATTTTCATTTTCTTTTCTCCTGCTTTATCTTTCCATTTGGGTTAGAATGTGAGAGTGTGTATGTGACTTAGGATTTGTAAATTTTAATCCTCTTATTAAGCCTTGTTGGTCCCTTTCTTTTAGAATCTCACTTCTCTAAACTAAAACTATTTATTAAAATATTAACTAAACCATCTCTAATTATTAAACATCCTTTAATTAACATCACTTATTAAATCTAATTTAGAGAGATGTTACAAGAATCATATTCAAACAAGGGTACAATGAGGAAAAAAAGTAAATCCATTAAAAAGTCCCCCCCCCCCATATATATTGTTGAGTCTATTACTAGTCTTGTAATTTCATTTTCATTATTAGTGGATTTACCTCTCTAAGATGTTAAAAAATACTGTTATTTAGTATGAATTTTTACTAATTAATCATGATGCAATAACTTAAATTAGTGACATCAGAACAAAAACTAATTAACCACCAATCATTACAAACCACACTTTATAAAATGCATACCATTAATTTTCACTCTGAAACAAAAGTTTTTAATTTTCTCAAAAGAAATAATTTAAGGTGTCTAAACATTTAGTTGTAGATAAAAATATCTTCTTATAAATTTTAGGTTTATATGAATAAAAAGTAAGCAAACAAGTTATAATAATTTATGCTATTCCACCTAAAATAATTTTAGTTGTATATATAATAGATGAACTATTTCACCTAAAGGTCAGGAAGAAGGAACCAAAACTAGACAAAGAGAAAGACAATGACAAACTGTGATGGTTGTAGATTCTCGTGTGGTTGTAATTATGATTCTTAGATTTGTGATTCACAATGTGCACAAGAATTTGGAGTGGAAATCGACAATGGAGAACAATTTTACTCACATCGATGACGAGGTTGTTGTCAAAGCCAAAACAATCAGACCTGCACCTGCAGGTGTGACCTTTAGATTCCTTATTGTGATGTTGTGGATCCACCACCATTGTCACTATCATAATGTCGACAAACTCATCATCTCAGTTGCAATGACTTTGGCATCGTCCATTGCGCGAAAACAATCAAATGATGTGTGGCGGCAACGATGGTTGAAGCGCAACGATTCAACAGTGGTATATAACATAGATATTAACATATATATATAAAATCTTTTACAACTTATATAGATAATAACTTATATTATAAATCAATACGAACTTCAATGCTTTATTTTCCTTTAATTTCTCCTTAACAATAGATTTTAGTTAAGTTTGCTAGCAAATTATTGATTAATGATTATCTATGTTATTATTTGGTGACCATAATAATTATTTCCTTGAGATTGATTTGAAGATAAGGAGACATGGGCATGACTACTACTTTCATTTGCATCATTAACAAAAAAAATTGTGTCTATGAGCTAGATTTGTGGAAGGATAAACAATATCAAATAAATTTTCGCTATGTTCGCCATATGGATAAAAACTAAAAATCTCCCCTTCCTTTATGGGACTAAAAGAAATATCTAGCAAAATATTTTCACTTGCACTAATTCCACAAGCATCTTGGTTGGCACCAAAAACAACTTTTGAAAGGCTACTCCCACTTGTGCAAGTAGGACATGAACTGACTCCATTCACTTTATATGGGGGAGATAAACAAGAATTTTTTTCATTTTCACTTAAAATTAAATTGAAAAACATGAAGTTAAACCCTTAATCAAAGCAAATACAACAAATGATAATAAGAATAAGAGCCCTTACCATGAGATGATTTCTCATTCTCTCCATGCTTGATTGAAAGCTCATTTTCCAATTTCATCTTGAGTTCCACAAAAGATGCCTCAATTTCCTTAGCTTGTTCACAACTAAGATCTTGTATTTTGGCCTCCCACTAACCACATGTATTTCTTGTCTACAAAATCTCGACAAGTTTATTCTCTCATTCTTTCTCATGGTGCAATTGATGTATAAAATGCTTTATTTTTTTTTCCAGAGTTCATCAATCTCTGATTTGGTGTGATCCTCCACAAGCTCATCAATACCATCTTTTGTAGGATTTTCTTCATCGTTAGACTTGGTCATTGCCTGGTGAGAAGGTTCCTCGTAACTCAACCATTTTCCTAATGAAGTAAACAAAAGCATATCAATTTTTGCCCCACAAAGAGTTGTTAACTCACTACCTTTCTTGTAAATGCCATATTTTCTCTTTGCCAAAGTAATTTGAAGATCTTTTTTATCCTCAATTTTCTTAATCTTTCGCTTTTGTTTTCTCTTGGTGTTTCTCCCTTTCATTCTAACTACAAGATGAGAGTAAGGAAGCTATGAAATGGTGAACTTCTTGTTCTTTGTTTTTTAGTTGTAATGTTATAGAGACCAAAAAAACATAGGAAATTCAATGCAATAATACATAATACAATTAAATTCTTATATTTCTTACATTTGATTTGTTTTCTTTATTTTGGTATATTTGTATAGTTTTCCTATAATAGATATTCATAAATTAATTTTATTCATGTGTATATGAAGTTATAAGGTTGACTTGGTAATTAAAGGAGAAAGGAAATATTTGTTAGTTAAGCAACATGTCAATACAAACTTCCATTAAAGAAAAAAAAAATAATTGAATTACTTGAAATTGAGAGAACATAAATTGGGTTGCTTCTACAAAGATCATTGGAGATGCTCGTCGACAATTTATGTGTGTGGCTTGGATCATTTTTAATTTTGCTTCTCAAGAAATTTTTTACACACATATACCAAAAAACCAAATTAGATACCAATCCCCCATCATTATTTACTCATCTAACTCAAAACAAGCATACTAGAACCACAAGGCTTGAAGTTGGGTAAGGGGAGTACCAATATCGTTCCATCTCCTAGATTGTGAAGTTCTCCTTCTCAGTCTTTAATGTAAAAAAAGAAAAAGACAACCTATTGCCACCTATGTGAGTTGTGCACATAACATATTTGCTATCTTTTAACTAGATTAACTTTTTTTTAAGAAAATTCTTCTAACCAAATTAAAAATGAAAATATAAAATTGAATTATACAATCTAATTTAAACAAAACAATAATATCTCTACACCTACCTATATAGATCAAAGATATTCTTTATGACATGTAATTTTGTTCGAGATGAAGAAGATATATTTCAACTTGAAGTCTGATGAATTTGTTAGGATCTCACATCACTAAGGAGTCAAGACCAAGATAATGGATAAAGAGTCCACCAAATTAACCATTTTTTTCTTACCAAATTCTATCTTCTATGAGCTCCTCAATGATATATCAATGGTTAATTCCATGTATGCTTCTTGATCTGATCTCCCATTCCAAGTGAGGTGTGGGGTACTTTGATGTTGCTTAAGTTAGTAGGTGCCTAATTAAGTTGTGTATGTGTTGAATGAATTGATACTTTCCTTCTTCTTTTGACGTTCCTTTATTTATAAGTACAACATTTATCATTGAGTTTATGTTCACTATGGACTTGTGTGAGAGATAAGTATTTAATTAGACATAATCAAATAAGTGATAAATCCCTTATGGTACAAGATTATTATAAATAACAACAATACACCTAAATTCTTTACATTTATTAGTAAAAACATTCTTTTAAGAGGTTATATATATATAATTTATTACTTAATATATCAAGAGCCTCTTTCTTGTAGTTTGCACCGTTTTTTATATATTAGTAGCTATAAGCTAAGTTCACAGCTAATGCCTTTTTTGGAAACTAAAAAATTGCTAAAGTCTCTCCGCCTCTTTGATTTTTCAAATGCTTAAAATGATTTTTTTTTTAAGTTATATTGTTTTCCGTCAATGGGATACCTTTAACCATTTTTTCTTGCCACCTTCCTAATGTTACTAATTAATTAACCCTACCATCGAATACGTGAATTAAATTAATATAAAATTATTTTAATTTAATTAATAATCTTAAATTAATTTTAAATATACAATTACATTAATTAATTTTATCAAACTCAAATATATTAGTTAAAAAATAAAGATATATATATGGTCTCTAAAAACATCCACAGCATCCCTTGCGGTTGAAGGACTTGTATCCCTATTTGTGGACACATTATAGTACGCGTTTCTATATATTGAGTATTGACGCGCAGTGGTTGGCGTGGACTTTCGTGATAAGGTGGCATGGCATTAGAAGAACCTTCTCAACTCAACTTATCTTTTATTCTTCTTTTTCTTTTTTCTTTTTTAACAAGATCTCCTAATTTTTTAGGTCTTTTTTCTTTTTCATTGATTCAGTCTTTGAATCACATCTCACAGTTAACATCGACACAGACGCTAACATTGACGGAAAACTTAGAAGATTATTCATAATTCGTGTAGACTTGCAAAATCTATACATCGTCAACAATTTAGTTTGTGTTAAATAAAGACTATATCAATAGAGATAAACTTACAGACTGTTTTTTTTCTTTCTATTAAGGTATGACATTTTTTTGTATACTGGTTTCATCATGTTTCTTTTCTTTCCCTTTTTTTTATTACTTTAAGAACTTATTTGAAATGTTTCTCACTTTTATTTTCAAAACTTGTTTTCAATACAATTTTTAAAATTTGTTTTCAGTATAGTTTCTGAAAACAAAACAATTTTTTTTGTTAAATTAAGAAAGTTTCAAAAACTATTTTTCTTTTAAAAAAATTATACATCAAAGAAGAATATATGTGAATTATGTCTTATATGTGAATAAATAAATCACCTTATTTATTATGAGAATATTATACATAAAAATAAAAAAATAAAAATATGAAAGTAATTACTTTGAAAACTTTAATTTCGAAAATAAATTTATGAAAAACAATTACTAAAACATATGCTTTTTATTTTTTTTCTTTTAAAATGTGAAAATAATTTTTAAAAACTAGAATAAAGTTTTATTCTCTATTTCCGTTATTAGCTCAATGCGTAGTACTACTACTCATGATTGTATTAATTAATAATTACATTAGTCTCTATTACAAGTTCTTCAAGAAAACAATGCCAATGAACAATAATTACGTATAGAATAAAAAAAAAACATATTGTATACGCTTCATCTTTCGGTAGATTCCAAATATGAAATGCTAGCTGCCTAATAAAATGAATCCATGCATTCCACTAACTGAAATCTTATACTATTAAGCATACTTATAGTCTTTACAGAGTACTGATGTGTTAAATAATGTAGTAATTAATTTAACACAATTCACTTAATTTCAACATATTATCCACCTTTGTTTGGTTGGCATGCATCTTTTTGCTTTTTAATCTTCAAATTACAATGCATTATTGGTATAAGAACTAACCACTTGTCAAGAAGATACAGATTCTGCAAGCCTTTCTTAACTTTATTGTTGCGATTTATGATGATTCCTGTGAAAAACCATTTCTTAAAGCGCCTCCGGTTATTGCCATTCTCGTGCGGACATAGCTAGAATCAAATACACGTTTAAAGTTATTTACTTTAACCTAACTTTAAAATGAATTGATTGGTTTCTAACTATCAAACTAATTATTGTATTTATTACACCGGTATCTATTACTACAAGTTTTTCAAGAAAACAATGTCAATGAACAATAACTACGCATGGAGGATAAGTAACCCAAAATGTTGCTAATGATACAGTACTAGTTTATGTTATATTAAATTAGGGAAACTCTCTAAATTTTTTAAATAATTAAAAATAGAAGTTAAATATAAAAGTAATGGAAAGTTAATGTAAATTAGAAAAAAAATTAAAATTTAAGAAGTGATTTAAAAGTAAAATTATCTGAAATATGTACATCAAATTAGATAATTTTTATTATTAATCTAATATTTATACGAGGTTAAGTTTTTTTATTTTACATAAATATATAATTTTATATTAAAAAACCATCAAGCATATAAAAAAACCATCAAGCATATATTCATGTTCTTAAATATGTTTTAGTTCCCTTTTATATAATTTAGATGTAGGGAAGAAAGTTATCAAAAGATAACCATCCTATTGCATCAATTAATAATTTGATCTCAAGAACCTAAAAAAAATAAAATAATATCAAGAAATTTCTAGCCAACAAAAGTCATATATACAAATTTCCACCTTGAGTAAACTTCAAACTCTGATGCATCCAAATTATATTCTTATTTCAGGCTAATTTTACAGGGGATGACTTTGATAAGTGGTTGATTATGAACAATAATTTTGAATCGTTGGATTTATTTATTACTGTGAGACAGTTTACACTGGATCCGCAACTTTCCCCCAACAATCTTTGCGGTCACTGTTCGTTGTCGCCATCTTCTTCCCCAAATACCAAAACCCTAGTTTCAACCGGCATCGTCGTCACCTCTTCAAACAGACTTTGACTCTCGCTTCATCTTTGACAAGCTTCGCCAGCCACTCAAACACTTCCCCGCCACTTCTCACCAACGAAACCACCGAGAGAGCAGCGACGAGAACAACTACGATAAGCCAACAACAAACCTGAGAACTCTCGCTTCGTCTTCAACAAGCTTCGCCTCCTTCCGAATTCCTCGCATTTGAACTCTGAAGTTCTGAAATCCGCCGATTCTGGGAGCGTCGCACCAATATGGAGATTTACAAAAATCTAGCGTAGGAGAATCACTGTTGCAAGATTAATCCTAGGAGTTAAAATCATGCTCCAATATGGACCATATGTTAAAGTGGTCCACTGTAATAATCACCTTATGTAAGTAAAACAACTTTTACTTATAAAATTTTCATGCTTAATGACAAAAAATGTACTCTTATATATATATTTTTTCATTTTACTTGTATTATTTTTTAATTTATTATCGAAGTTTTTCTTTAAATTTATTAGGTAAGTCCTCATAGGAAAAATTAAACGTGTTTACATGTAATTAACCATTTAAGAGATATTTATATATTTAAAAAATATCATTATTAATTAAATTAATTTATTATTTACATGATTTCCAATTTATTCTCATTAATAATTAGATAACTAATAATTATTTCAGAAATAATTACAAAACCTAAATTTCATCCACCTAAAATTCCTAACTTTTATATTACCAAAAATCTCTAATTCTTAGAATAATAACACGAATCCAATTTGAGCATCCAGAATATGATATGCAAAAATAAGTTAATGATCATGAATTTTGAAAAAAAAAACTCTGATAATAAATTAAAAAAATAAGACAACCAATTTAGTAAAATAAAAAACTCTTTTTACAATTAAGCCAAATTTTTATTAAAATAATAACATCAATTAAACATAACTAAACAAACCAGAACTGAAATTATATCATCAGATTCGTTATTATTTTTTTTAACAAACTATAAACATCCAAACATATTTTAATATGCATAATGTATGATCCATATGTACAGATAATTTTTTTAGTTCGCTGTCTAATTTCAGTAAATTGAAAATTGTTATATTTATTCTCTCTTCCTTTTCATAATTGCTCATAAGTTTTTAAAGCACTCTATTAAACATTTTTTAAAACACTCTATTTATACTTTTCATTTTCTATCATACCAAATTATTTATAATAGTTATATTTTTCTCTTTTATCTTTCTCATCTAGTGTTGAATAATATTTAGGATGTTTAAAAATCATATTTGATGAGAAAAGAAGTAAGTATAATGTTAGTTTGATTTTGTGGAAGAGAAATAAATGATTCTTTTAAAAAAAAAAATTGAATTAAAGTCGAGGAAAAAAGGCATAGAATTCACACAATGTTTTTTAAAATTCCTTTCTCTTACTCTCCATTTAAATACAACCAAACCACTCTCAGCAAAAATATAAAAAGATCATTTAACTTTCATTTTGAATCCTGATTTTTTTGACATTCCTAAATATTAAATACCTGGTCAACATCCTTGATTTCTTTTCATCTTTATTTTTGTATCACATTATTTTATCTATTAATATTTTTTTCTCTATCTTTTAATATTAATTTTGGCCGTCAAAAGAGTTTTTTCCTTTTATTTTAAGAAGATGCAAAGATACACACAGTCCCCACTTGGCACTATTACGTTACGTTTCATTTGACACCCCAAGCTAGAACCCACGCTGGACTCAACGCGGGCCCCACCATGATGTACGTGACCCAATAAACCAAACGCGGAGGAGCAGTTCTGAATTTTTGATTCCACTCCCACAATTTCACACTCCTCTATTAAATTCAAACCACCAAACACGACCAAACCCACTTCATAATTCCACATATAAATACGCATTCCATTCCACTCTTTCTTCTCACCGTGGGCACCAAGAAAAGCACTAAGTTCCAATATAACCGCGACCCATTTCTCTCCTCGTTACTCCAAGAAAAACCCACAAAGCAAAATCGCAACTTGAATATTATTAGGGACATGATTGAAAAGAACAAGAGATCATCATGGTTCTCCAAGAGGCTGAAGAGAGAGTCGCAGAGGTGGAAATACCTGGGTGCTGCAATATTCAAGTGGAAGAGCCTTTCTTCTTTCCCTGTTTCCTTCTTCAACCACGTCGCTTTCAAGATTCTCTCTCTCTCTGAAGCCATTTTCCTCGTTCTCACTGCTTGCTTTTTCTACCTCATGTGTGGATGCCGCTTTTGAATTCGCACACAAGCAACCCTTTCGTGTAATTCATTTTTCCTCCCTTCTTGAGCCTGTAATCAACTTTCCAGCTGTGTGTGTATTTTTAATGTCTATAACGGAAATGAAGAGGATTGTGTCAGATTCATGCATAATCCTTAAAAACCATTAAGCACTCTTCTCAACTCTTTTCAAATTTTAAGATTTTTGTTTTTTGTGTTATTTAAATTTGTTCTTTTTATTAATTTTATTCAATATAACTCTTCCATATGAAACGTACGTACGTAAGCCTAAAACTTTTCAACAACTGAAATTGATTCGAACTCGATCGCTTGCGTGGATGGAACAGAAATGTGAGGTGTAACGTAAGAAAATTGATCGCTGTTGGTGGGTTAATGTTGATAATGATATTGCGGACAAAGTAATCCAGTGCTTTCTAAATTCCAAACTTAAGAGACAAGTAATTCTTTTTATTTTTTTTACAGTTTTCACTGCTTGATGAAGATTTTTTTTTTTTTGACTGAATTGCTTGGTGAAGATATAATGTGGGTTTACTTTACACGCTTCTAATATAATTTTCCTATAGTTAAATGTTTGAGTTGGAATACTCTTGGTTCTGTATAATAATAACTAGGTTTAATAATTTCTACATTTCTAAGTTTTCTCCGCGTCTAGTTTCTTGTGTTAGAGTGCAATTGTGATGAGTTAAACGTCTCCTTGGCGTGTTCGAGTATTACCTTCCTTTCCTGTAGCTACAGTGCTTGTTTGACAGTTGGTGTTAATTAAAGGAAAAATTTAACTACACGTCTTCTTCGTCATTATTGTTTTTAATTTTAACTATAATATATATTATAATTGATGTGACACAGATTAATTAAGTTGTAAAATCTTATTATTGGTAAAAACACATATACTTAATGACAGAGTAGGATAATCAAATCAGTCAAATATGGCTAATCAAATCAGACAAATATTGAGATTCATGATTTTGCATTGATGTTCCTCGTACTCGTCGTGTTAAGATCGATCTAAGGCTTATGTTCTGGGCAAAATTGGTATTAATGATAAGAGTTTTGTTAATTAGTATTCTTAAGATATTAGTTAAGAAACTAAAAAAAAATATTTATTAGGAAAGTTTAAAAATCATAAATAATATAATTTTTATCTTTAAATAAAAATATTTTTACTTAATACTAACATTTTTTATAATAAAATAACTAATCCTGAATTTTTGAAAATAAATTCCTCCCTTTGAAGTAAGCAAATCTATGTAATACTATCATTCTAGATGGAAACGCCGTTAAAATGACAAAGTCGTGTCGTTGGCCAATTCCTTCAACCCAAAAGGATTTAGTTACTGTTGACACCATCCAAGAAACATCATTTAAGTGTGTTTAGACTCAAATTTGCTTCATTAAATTATATTAACATGATAATATGTTAGTCAAAGTCATAATTAAGTGTGACTAGTTCTAGACTCAAATTTGATATATAGTTTTAAACATGAAATCAAATAAGCTCTAAGGTCAAGAAATCTCAGCCATCAGATCACCAAGTTGAAATTGACTTTGTTTTAATGTTTTTACAAAAGATAGTGCATGAATTTAAAGAAGTTTAATCGGATATTTAAAAGTTTAGGATTTAAGTAAGTGTTGATGCGTGATATTTATTTTTATTAACTAAGGGGTGAATTTAGCCATGATAAAAAGAAAATGTGAGATGAATTTCAATTTCTCAAACTTTCTATATGCGAAACATAACATTAAATAAATTTATAAATTAGAGTATTATGCATAAATTCAAATAAGTGAATGATCATATATTTCGAATTGAAATATAAACAAAAAAATTTAATGTGTTAGACTAAATTATAAATAAATTTTAATTAATTCACTCATATTTAATATACCCTTGATTTAATTAGAATTTTGTTTTTAATAATCTTTTTTGGTAGTATGAAATCAATGTTAAGGGTATTTAAAAAAACAAATTAACTTTTTTTATACTACAAAATTAAATGATATTAACTATTTTTTTTATTAGTTGCAAGTTAATTTTATTTTTCTTATATTTGGGTGTGAAGGGAGTATTTTACTGTGTCAAAATGGATTTATTCAACCTAATAAAAACCACCCTTAACTCGTTTAAAAAATACTCTTAATTAAGTTAAATCCGTTTTGTTATTAGGTTAGAAATTTCAACCCAACTCAATCTTGGTATAGAGACCTTCCAAAATTTGTAAGAAGGTATAGGTTAAAAATAACTCAGGTTAACTCCACACAAATAAAAATATAGAAAAAAGGTTAAAATATATTTTTGTTCCTTTATATTTTATTAAATTTATTTTAGTTCTTTATTTTTTAAGTTTGGGTCATTATTGTCCTTTTGACGTCATTTTTTATTTTAAAGTTTCACTTTTGCATTATTTATTTATTAATTTAAGATGTAAAATTTATCTCATTTTATTCACATGAAAAACTATGAAATCCAAATACTTTCATACAAAAAGGGTTATAAACATAGGAACAATTGTGTGAAAATTGAGTCCTATGGAGCAATTGAAAAAAAAATCATATTAAATTTATTATTCTTTCAGTTGTATGTGAAACTCACTTTTCATGTGATTATCATGTTTTTTTTTTTTTTTTGGTTCAGAGATTAATTGTTTTTCATAATTTTTATATAGTTGAAACTAATGAGATATGTTTCATATCTTGAATAGCTAACATATAATTTAAAATTATACCCTAACATTTGAAAATTATCACTTTCAAAGGATAATAATGACCCAAATTTAAGAGATAAATAATTAAAATGAATTTTTTAAAAGATAAAGAATTAAAATATTTTTTTTTAAAATAAACTAAAAACATAAGCTCCCATTATATACATCAACCATAAAACAAATGCAAATAAATTACAATGATAGGATTCCAGAATTCATCATTAGGGTCTTAGGAGAGTGTGATCATCAATTTATCATTCAATGGTGAATTCCAGAGGAATGAGAGGAACCTTCAATAGTGGTCTCCCATGTTCCACACCGGAGGAGGTATAGCAACAAGAATTTGGACACTCAAGCCTACATATTTTAGAGTAATGTGTATCTTTCAAAAGCTAAGCTTAGAGTCTTTATAACTTTCCTGTTATCTTTAATGAGGATAAGCCATTGGAGCTTTCTTAATTAGGTAGATACAAAACTAATATACAATTAATGGATGGAGAAAAAATAAAGACGTAGGTAAGAAAAAATCAATTATTATTCCATCAATATTTAGGCATTTTCATCCCACTAACATGACAACAATATATTTGTGTATAGGTGGCCACTCACGAATGCCAATCCAATTTTTTTTTCTTTCTAAATATCATTTTCGTCTGTTTTAGTGCACTTTTGATTTTGCTTCATTAAATTTTAAATGCGTCGTTTTAGTATTTTATGTTTTTTTTAAAATTATTTTGGTCATTTCTTTCATTTTCGTAAAGATTAGCGTTCGTTAGTTTTTAAAATTTAAAATAATTAATTTATAATAACAACGATTAAAATTTATCACGCTGTAGATTATAAAACTCAATTAATTAATCCATTAAAATTAAGAAAAATAGTTAATTTAATTTAAAAAATAAATTTATTCTAAATTTATATACTTTTAAAAAAATGATCTTTCTAACCAATATCATAATGAGATTGGTTATAAAACTAAAAAAAATATTTCTTATATAAATTATAGGAAAACTAAAAAAAAGTCACAAGCAATACAAGACAGTTTTATGCATTTCAATAATTTTTTTTAATTCTTTAACCAATACTTTAAGAGTACTAATTAACATTTGTCTTTCAAAACTACTATTTATCATTATTCTTCTCTCTCTTCTAGATATGCATGTAACTTCTCTCTTATTTAATTAGGGGTATTTTTAGTCCAAAAATAATTAATGATGAGACAATATGGATTGAATCTTATAAAAAAAAAATAAATAAGTTAAAAAATTTGGGTCATATAAATAGAAATGCAGATAGTATTTTGTCCCATTATTGTTGTGTAAGAAAAAATATTATTTCAAAATAATTATTATTTTAATTTTTTAATGTACTATTTATTATATTTTTTCCCACTAATATCTTTTATCATTTTAGTTTTTCAATATAATATTTATTATATTTTTCCCACTAATATCGCTTATTATATTAATATTGGACAACAAAATCTACAAATGAATAAATAATGATATAAGATTAATTTTGTAAATCATTATTCTCTTTCATTTATTTATTATTTTTCTTGGTTTATATAAAACATAAGACACCAATTATTTTGGGATGGAAAAGATAAGACCCAATTATTTAATTTAGCAAGTAGTTAATTTAGTTCAGAATAATAAATTTATTTTAAATTTATATATTTTTTAAAAAATATCATTATTTTTAATGTTTCTCTCCTCTAAATACATATTAATATATAACCTCTTTCTTATTTAATTAAGAGTAATTTTTAGTTTAAAAATAATTAATTGATGAGAAAATAAAAATTGAGTATGATATAAAACAAGTTTAAAGGATTGGCTCTTAAAGAACGAGTAAGTTATTAGTTTATTTTTCTTATTACTGGATCATACTATTATCACACCTTTTATTTGTCTGTTCTTACCTTGGAATAGTAATATGAAATTATGAATACAGTACCATTTTTCAAAGTTAGGCAATTAAGCTGCCTCGTGGAGTGCCAATGAGAGTGGCCATTATTTTTGCACACAGCACCACAATTTTAATTACCTCAGCAGTGCTAGAAGTGACCCTCAAAATGCAAAATATCTGACCAACATGACAGTTTAAAGCTACAAACAAAACCAGCAATCTTATCTGTTGTGTTCTGCTCATCACTCCAACCTTGCTTTCCATAGATAACATCTTCGGCATCAGACAATAGACAAAAACATGCATTCCTTAACATGCACACCACTTTCTTCTTCTTATTCTTCTCATCACACCACTCTAAAGCCAAACCTCAACCCTCTGCTGGGTGCTGATGCAACTTTTAGGCCATGTTCTCTACCCTTGAAAAGAAGAACATGCTTTACTACCAGAGCCATTCTCTCATCCACCAGAGAAGATGTCTTGAAGCATTTCAGCGAGCGAAGAGCTCTCAAGGTAAGTGTAACTAAAGTAAAAATCCATTTACTACTTTCTCTTCCATTTTGTCGTTTTGTTGCTTTTCTTCACCCAGGTGTAGTTCTTTTTTTCTCTCCATGTGTATGGTGTCTTTGGGCTGGTTTGTTTGATGTTCGTTAAGGCTAATCTTTGTGCGCAGCAATTCAGCATGCACGTATGATGATGATAAAGTTTTCAGGGATCACATAAAAAATTAAAATTTTGAAAAAAAGAAGAGAGATTAGCACTAATCATGGAGTTGCATTGAAATATATACAATTTTATTGCATGTTCTACAAGTCATGAGAACTAGGAAGTTTGCTCAAATATGGGGTGTGTATTTTGATGAGGGTGTAAAGAATATTGCTTTTTTTCTTTTCTTTTTCTTTTGTTGAATTCAATCATTATTAAGTCTTTTGTGTGCAAATTTTCGGAATGTTTGTTTTATGCATACTAACAAACATTTGGCTTCTTTTGAAGATTATCTCAGGCCTGCAGAATTTCAATAAAGACAATGTTGCCTCGGTTGTCACTGCTGCTGACAAGGTTTTTTCACTTCTCTCTTGTTACTTTTTTCTGTTTCTTTAGCTTTGTAGATCATACTAACAAACATTGGTTTTGTATCTGATAGCTAACATATGGATAGGATAACCCAAAATCTATTCATATGAATTATTCTCGTCGGTGCTGACACTTGAATTTTAGAATGATCTTGTGTTTGGAGTTAGGACAGGTGGACAACACTTGCCTCTGCATAACTCTTCAAAAAAAAAATCCAGTGACCATATTGTAGATAGTAACTTCTCATGATTTCCTCTGTAAAATATTTCACATTTCAATATAAACTAACATACTAATGTCAAGTATGTTTTGTAATCCTTCATGCTAACAGGGTGGAGCAACTCACGTGGATATAGCATGTGACCCTGAGTTGGTAAAGCTGGCCATTGGCTTAACTTCTTGTCCGGTAAATTCATACTTTTCTTATAGATGTCTTAGCCACTCTGATTATATATGGTTTGTGGACATGGGCAAAGGGTATTTGGAAATTACCTTAGCATAAAGTTTATTATAATCATTGGATTACAAAGTTGCTTTTGAACATGTATATTACTATACTTTGTATGTATCCTTAATTGTTGAAGAATCGATGTTAGCTAGACTTTATGATCATAATTTTGGGTAGTTCTTTTGGAAATTCCTGTAGATTGTAGGTCTCTTTGTTCTAACCTCTGACATTTATCCAAGCAATTGAAGCAAGTAACAAAAACCCAAAGTTGAATTTTCACTTGAGGTGCATTCTTAATTTGATCCATATACATATAGTACATTCTTAATTTAGTTTCTATATGTTTAGCTTATTCTTAATATGGGTCCTATATGTGTAGCGCTTTCTTCATTTGGTCCCTATATCAATTAAGAATGCACTGCATGTGTAGGGACCAAATTAAGAATGTTCTAAACTACCCACGTTATTTGCTTATGGAACAATGCATCTTAACTCCTTTTTGCTTATGGAACAATGTATACTCAGGAGATTAATTTGATGCTTTGAATCTTTTAATCCTTTCCTCCTTCAACCATTTATGATTGATCCTTCCTTCTTTCAGGTTTGTGTTTCTTCTGTAGATCCTGCAACATTTCCAGCTGCAGTTGAAGCAGGAGCACTAATGGTTTGACCTTCTTGCCTATCTCATACTCCAAAAAGTTAGATATTTAGATATTAAAATGGACCATGTGAGATTTTACTTAACATGATTAATGGCATCGACAGGTTGAGATTGGAAACTATGATTCATTCTACGAGAAGGGAATATTTTTCACTCCAGAGAAGGTAAAGAGTGCATTTCATTATTAATCTCAAATTTGTGATGTTTGTCAACCCCACATATTTGAGCGAAAATTTGATTTGAACTCCAACTAGACAAAAAGTCAAACTTTTCACCCAGAGCACAAATATCCTGTTTGATTGCTTCATAAGAAACAAAGTGATTATGATAGCTACTAAGACTTAAGGAACAAGATTATATATAATCTATATATGCATGTACATGTAGGTGTATTAGTGTCAGTGCTTCAGGGAAAAGGTAGAGAAGCAATGAAGGGGTTGTGAGGGTCAGATGCTAATACAGATCACAATATATATATTTTAAAAAAAGATTTTGTTATCTATATAATAAAGATATACTATTATATTTATTGATCAGTAAAGAATAGAGATAGAGTATTTGGAGATATTTAGCGGACAACTTAACTAGTAGAGCAAGGCATTTATAAAGATATTGTATCTAGTCAACTTATTCTTTTCCTTTTTTGTATGCAAGTTAATAAAATATTTTGAATGTGTAGTCACAATGTTTGGCCTTTTTCTGGTCTCTCAGAAATAGTTCCATCTGAATTTCTCTTGCTAACTCTAAAGTAATGTTAATTACCATTCTATAACACACAAATAGAAGCTTGCACTTTATTTTTTATTTTAATGATCTATCCTTTTTTGCAGATTCTAGGTCTAACAAAGGAGACAAGGAGGATACTTCCATCTGTAGTCTTGTCTGTTACTGTTCCACACACACTAAGCCTCCCTGATCAGGTTACAAGCAGCATTTTGACTATTTCAGAGTGCACAATTATGTTGATACTATCAATGTTTATTTGTGCATGTAAATAAATTTACATCCATAACAGGTCAAGCTTGCAGAGTCACTGGAGCAAGTAGGTGTAGATATTATTCAAACTGAGGGAGGAAAATGTTCTAATCCTACACAATCTGGTGTTATGGGTTTGATTGAGAAGGTAACTAGAAAAATATGTTTGATTCACTTATGAATTTTTTCCTATTGCCTACATCTTCATTGCTGGAGATTTGAAAATGTAAATCTCAGCTGAAGAATGTTAGTGCCAAAAAAATGGCTAAAACAGCCTCAATGACATTACACAACATAAATCAACATATTAGAGATGTGCTGCATTCGCTCTTGTGTGTGACAACTCCAAATCTTGATATGCTATTGGCCGTTTCTGTACGATGTGCTTGACTGTATTTACAACTTTGGCATTCTAAATAGCTTGTTAATGCTTTTGTCCCCCTAAACTTCATACCGAAACTACATTTTCAGCCCTTAAAGCAATTAATAATTAATGTTTCTTTACATTCATACGGATTGTTGCATTGGTAAATGATAGTTGATTATGACGAATCCTTCGTTAAATTACCAAATTTCTAATTACTGGTGATTGTAGGCAACACCAACTTTAGCAGCAGCATATTCTATATCACATGCTGTTAAGATCCCCGTCATGTGCTCATCAGGGTTAAGCGCTGTCACAGCACCTATGGCTATAACAGCTGGGGCTGCTGGCGTGGTATGATTGTTATTGAATTTCTTCTTAATATAATTTCTTATAGCATTCATAAACTGATAAACCTTACTATACCTATGTAATATTCTACCTTTCTGGTGGCAAGTTATTGATCATTGTTTCCAAATTACAGGGTGTAGGCTCTGCAGTTAATAGACTTAATGATGTGGTTGCTATGATTGCTGAGGTCAGAAGCATTGCTAATTCATTGCAGGCACCATTTCGGATATCCACTACACATGCAGTAGAAACTCAAAGGCAGTAGTTTATGTTGCAAGAAACAGATGAAGGAGGTGTAGGTAGTGAATAAAACATGCAAAGAAAATTTGAATCCTTTCTTAATAGTAAGAACTTTAGGTTCCATATTTCTTTGTCCTTTATATTTTGGACTTGTTCTCTGATCCAAATATTTGTGTTCCTGTGTGGATGTTGATCCCGCTATGTCAAAGAATTAAAAGAAATAGTGACCTATTGGAATTTTGCTTCATGAATGGGTGGAGTTGGTCAGTTTAGGGTACGTTTGGTACAGTGAGTGAAAAGAAATGGAATAAAAGTGAATTGAAATAAAAGTTTTGAATTGAAGTAGAGTGTAAAACTCTGGATCTTACATCATTTATAGTTCATTTCACTTTTTTTCCGCTCTCTTTCAATGCAAATGCAAACAAACGGATGCTTAGGGAAATTATGTATTGTTTCGCCAAATTCGTGTGCTAGAAGGTTTTGCTTGCTACAAAGGAATTAATATTTTAACAGATAAAAATGCTAGTTATTAGGCTTGTTATTATCCGTAGTTTTTGTATTACAAGAATTGATGTGTCAGTGCAGTGATTATTATTTATGGATTTACTATTAACAATAATATGACACAAATAGTATACATCAATTTCTTATATTTATGTGTATGTCTGGGTATAAGAAATTGATGTATACGACAATGTATAGTAACGCCATTTTTCATTGTACAAAACATTCTATTGAAGAGGAGAGTTAAACAAAGCATTATGTGCTGTCATGGCTGGTATTTTTGTTTACATTATAGAACCTAATTTCTGTAAAAGGGCAATTATATATATATATAAGGCTGGCGCAGGTTGTGCGAAGAGAAAAAAAAAAGGCGTGAAAGGATTATTATAATTGAAACTGTATACATTAAGTGTTTATGCAATTATGCCAATCCGACCCAAGCTTAAGTTATATTTTATGGATTTGAGTTTAAGAAATTTTATTTGATGTATTTCAAGAACAAGTTTAAATTATACTTCGAGTCATTTTAATCCAATTCAATATCATATATTTTCTAAAAATATAATTTTTTAAACAAATATATATATTAATAATACAACATATATTATAAAATACATCTTTAATTCTATAATTTAAACATCACTCGTCTCCGACATTGAAACACAGCAGAGCTATTGCATAATAAAATACACCGAATCAATTTGGAGGTATCTCTAGGTACGAGGTTGACACAAGGAAATCTTGTTACATATAAATGAATCAATGAAGTGCTAGAGTTATGTTCTCTTTCTACTTAGCGTTTTACTAAGCATTCAATATCTCAATATATATGCCCAAATTGCCTCTTTTTTTTTTGACAGAACCCAAATTGCCATATTAAACATCTAAATACAACAAATATATTTAACATATGACACACAGAAATTATAAGTATCAGCAAGGACAGAAAAAAGCTGATGATAACTGAATGTACAACTGTTAGTCCAAGTAGTTTCAGCTAATACAGATCCAACCTAGTAAGAAAAATAAGGGTGGCTTTACTCATCAAACTCTGATTCATCATCAGTTTCGTCAAACTCGCCATTTTCCTGCCAAAAAGCAGAAAATAAATTGTATATTCCATAACTGGGAAAATAAGAGTCAGCTCATTAGCCAGGAAAATGACAGATTGCATACCATTTTCTTGTTAAATTCTGCCATTGCGCTATCAAATTCTTCACGTTTTTTTGTTGCTATATCATAGTATTGTACCTTCTCCTGTTAGATACAAGTGTCATTAATATAGAACTCGGCCAAAATGATTTTTTGTTTTTGCTCAGACCTAAACGAATAAACTATATGCAAACTAAATTCTCCTTTTTGCCAAGTCACCAAACAGGAAACAAACTTCAAAGACTAGTTCTATATTGATTTAGAATGAAGATCAGCAAATGAGCATGGGGACTGAGAAAAACTTTAGGAGAAACACACCAAAAAAAGTAGTTGTAGTTGGGGAGCCCTAGGTTCTATAAAACCTCACACTATCTCAACCTTCCAACAACAACAAAAACAAAGCTTTATCCCACCAGATGAGGTCAGCTAAATGGATTACATGATGTCATTCAGATTGGTTAAAGACCAAAGTTTCATCGATTTTATCTACCATAAAATATGCAGTGCCATTCTGCTGTGGCACGACCATTTAACAATGCAAGAAACTAAAGAATTACATATATTTTTTTTGGTGATAAATTCTCAGTATACCATTTCTAAAACTGAAGAACAGAGCTAAATTTCATGTACCCAATATCTTAATCTAATTCTGCATTAAATCTGAGTTCACCCCAGAATTGTAATCAGAGGAAACAGTTCTAATACTTCTGCGCTATAGCTATATGCTAAAAGGAAGAAAATGTTCTACTTCCTCACATGCTTAATTCTCTCTGTTTTCAGCCATCAAACACCACAATCATAATAAGTTAATAACGAAATTCAAGTCAATAAAAAAAGGAGAGGCTACGAAAGAAAACTAACCTCATAAGTCATTGTTTTCCACTTCTCTCCACATGCCTTGCCAATCTGAATGAACAAAGGGTAGAATAAAACAAAAAAGAATTATATTAATTTGCAAATGATAATGATAGAGCTGGCTAGTTTCACAAAAAAAGAGAAGTATAAAGACTTCTCACTAATTCTTAAAACAACAGTCAAATTTTAAAGATTGATGCTTAACTTTTATGTTGTATGGGCTTTTGAGAAATTTAAAATTTGTAAATGATCAATTGTGCAACAATCTTGCTTCTTGAGCAATTAAAAATATAAAATAAATTAGAAGAAATACTAATAGAATGGATTCCACACATACATCACGCATTGACTTTACATCTGGATTCTGCTCTTGAAATTCTTTACGAAAATCCTCCCTTAAGAATGAAAAAGAACTTCCGGTAAACATAACAATTTTGAAGATAAGACTTTCCATATAAGAAAGAAGCAGTTGGTTGTTAAATATGGCCACTACGCAAGGTTCAGCGGCAGTGCTACATATAAACTATAAAGTAAATAGCAGTATATTGAAGTTGAACATAGAACAATAAAACAAGATAGAAACAAGGAAAGGAAACTATCACAAGAAAACCATGTTTAAATGTCACAACAATCATGTTTAAAGATAAATGGTCTTTTTTACTCTTGAACATGATGCGGTTATGCATTCAAAACTGACTTGAGGTTTTATATGTGCTAACATCAAATAATGACCTCAATATTATTCGTCTAGAGCTAAATATATTCTACTATCAAATCCTGCATACATTGAAAAGTGAAAATACATTAAATAGAATGAGTCTCATCTACTTTAGAGATGACATTGCCTCCAAAGGTAAATTAAAATTCCAAGGATCAGCCAGATGGCAAAAGAAAGTAAACATATAACATCAATCATAGTTTGTTCATTCTAACGATAAACTACTAATATTCAGTTTCAAGAGAGCTTAATATTTCAGAAACTCAAGATATACAAATCTAGCTATGGGTATAGCAGATATCTAGAAAAAACATACATGAAACTAGCTAAATTCTGATAAAGTTTACATTTTCCACAAACAATTCTAACACATGAGAAACAAAGAATAGCTAACACCTCATAAAAGATTACATGTAACTAGCATAAATAAAGAAAAAGGGAGAACAAAAGTAGCTGTACAAGAAGTAGAAGAAAGCTGTAGGAGGTTTCCTGGGTTTCATAGCATCAAACTTTTGTTTGTTCTTCTTTTGCTTTGCTTTAAGTTTCTTTCTTGAATTAGTTTGCCGCACTGATCTCTTGGTCCCCTCATTTGATTTAATCCTCAGCACTAGTTTGCTGAAAAATCCGTTGTAACATAGCATTTAGTTACGGAAACTATTTCAGAATAACATATTTATCTGTAATTATCAATCCAGCAGGCCCTTCTCAAAAATAAAACACCTGAAGCCAGAAGAGTAAACCTATAAACCCATTAAAACTTCAAAATGCCATCATTGTATTCAGTTTCTGGTATAAAGTCTGAATCCATAACATAAATATCAAAGCAGAATCCCACCCAACTTTTATCATCTATTTACCCTTTCTTTCCTCAACTCTTGAACAATTAAATGTTGAATTCCAATCTCTCAGGGGATGCAAAACTCGATCAAAAGAAATAAAGAGTATTCTCAAACGACCAACTTCAGTTTCCCAGCATTTGAAACAATACAAACACTTAAAAAATGCAAAACAGAAAAAACGACGACAGAATAACAATTGTCTCTTTCTTCAAAGGAATTTACCCCCTTAATAACTACACTTTGAATAGCAAAGGGAGCAAAATTCATCCAAAGTATAGTGACAATAAAAATTCAAGTAACTAAACTTATGAAAAACACATTGACCCAAATGAGAGAAATCAGATGGTCATAGCAAAATTTTTGAAAAATATACAAAAAATCAAAACTTTATTCTGTTATTTGACCATTCCTTTTCTGGGTTCCATAGGGGAGCACAGAGAAAATGAAACAGAACAGAGTAAGGAATGGAGATTGAGAAAGAAAGAGAAAGTGAAGAGAAACGGGTACTCGGAAGAAGAAGATGCAGAGGCAGAAGAAGCAGAGTGAGACCCTTTTGCCTTTTTCGCCATGTTTGTTTGGTGACTACACACTACACAGGGACAGGGTCTTGCAATTTCACCCAAACGATGGCGTGAGAAGTAATTTCGCATTTATAAATACGTTTTTAGAAAATAAAACTAAAATCAAAGGTGAGTTACCCTAAATTTCTTAATTTAAAGTTTGTAATTAAGTCCTTTAATTTATAAATTATTTTTAATTAGTTTCTACCATATTGTTATTAGGGTTTTGTAAAATAAATAAGTAATAATCTTAAATAGTTAAACTAGTGACCAAATTTATAAATTATTTGAAAATTTTCAATGAGTTTAAGGATTAAGGAGACTCTAACGAAAATGTGTTTAAGAACTCAATTAAAAAAGTTTAAGAATTTAGGGATCTAATTAAAAACTTAAAAAAATATACAAGGACTTAATTAAAAATTTTCAAATAATTTAGAGACTAATATATTAATATTTTGTGTTTAATTGTTTTTGCTTAAGTACATTTTAAGTTTTTATAGACGCAAGTAGATATTTATGTGACAAAAGTTTGTAGTTTGATCCTTGAATAAAAAATTGTTTTTAAAATCATTTATACCATCAATGAAGGTTATAATACTGTGAAAGTCATTGAAATATTGATAAGTCATATGATATGATGATGGTAATCATAAGCACAAGTTGTATCTCTAGTTTTAAAACATAGTAATAGTGAAGAGTCATATGAAAATATATGAAATATTCTTTTATATATTACACTAACACTCCTATAAGAGAAGTTACTGTCATGATTAAAAAAGAGAGTAAATGTTTATATAATTTTATAAAACCTCAAGAAATGTTAATGTAATGTAATTTTTCTTTTATTGTTTTATGATAAATTTGGGAAAACTTTCTTTTGAAGCAATGTCCTTTGGTGTGCCATCAACATCGTATGATATGAAGATATGATTAGTAGATAATTATGCTTTTTAAGTATGTTATCATATGTTAATCTCAAGCCTTATATGTATAGAAAAATATATGTTAAGTGATATTAATTTCTCAAATGAGTCTATGTATTTTGAGGAATTATTCTCAAGAGTATGACCCATCTTCATTTGCTCTTGAAGAACCTCAATGCTTCTTCTTCCTAGGCAGTAGACTACCCACCAGTAGGAGAAATTTAAAAAATAAAGACGTATACTTTGTTGTTTGTTCCTCCCATTTTATCATTTTTCCTTTGCGTTTCCTCATTGGCTAACTTGGGGAATTTCATTTTCTGGGTGTTTGTGAGGTTGTGTGATGGTGTCCGTACTTTTTTTTCCCTTCTCTCTTGTAATATTACCAAGGTACTCACAAGCTCATGCTATCACAAATGTATACCTTAAATTAATATATGGTTAAATAGTTTAATATTTCTTTTATATTTTAATGTACTTAAGTAATGATAATCTTTCTCTTTCAAAAAAAAAAGTAATGCTAATTTTTATTCTTATATTTGTTTATGCATATTAATGAATTATGAAAGTTAAAATTAAGGAGACCATTGGATTTCAATAGTTTATCCTTCGTAACTGGGGTCGCTAGGTGTGAAATTGTGAATAGTATGGGCCTAATGAAAGTAGCCGTGTTGACAAAAATATTTTTAAACAAATAAATATCAATAATAAAACTTATTATTATTGAATAATGCTTTGCATAATATGATTTATATTTATATTTTATTTTAAAATACATATTATAAAATTATTTTAATTATAGTTATATACTTCTTTAATTCTATAATTTAACATTATAATTTTAATTATATATAGTATTAAGATTGATATTTTTTTAAGTCAACAAATTCAATACAGCTCTGAAGCACTCGACTCCAAATTCTATTAATTGTATAATATTTTGGAGGTATCTCAAATAAGTACTAGGTTGACACAAGGAAATATATTGTTACATATAAATAAATTAATGAAGTGCACGAGTTATGTATTCTTTCTAGTTTCTACTTAGCGTTTTACTCAGAGCATTCAACATCTAAACATATACGCCCAAATTGCCATTTTAAATATCTAAATAGCATACTTTACGAATGACACAGAAAGGATAACTGTCAACAAGGACAGACAAGAACTGAAAGTAAAACTGTTGGTCCAAGTAGTTTCAATTAATACAGATCCAACCTAATAAGAAAAAATAGTGTCTTTACTCATCAAACTCAGATTCCTCATCAGTTTCATCAACAAGAGTCAGCTCACTAGCCAGCAAAAATGATAGATTGCTTATCATTTTCTTGTTAAATTCAGCCATTGCACTATCAAATTCATCATGTTTTTTTGTTGCTATATCAAAGTATTGAGCCTTCTCCTGTCAGATACAAGTGGTGTTAATATAGAACTCAGCCAAAATGATTTTGTTTTTGCTCAGACCTAAACGAATAAACTATATGCAAACTTGATGCTTCATTTTGCCAAGTAATCAAACAAGAAACAAACTTCAAAGATTAGTTCTATATTGATTTTGAATGAAGATCAGCAAATGAGCATGGGCACTAATAAAAACTTTAGGAGAAACAGACCACAAAAGGTAGTTGTTGTAGTCTCTGTTTGTTTTTATCAGTAAGTATTTCAGTTCCTATTATTAGCATATCAGCTTAGAAATGCAGTAGTACTGTAGTAGTTACAATTAATTCCAACTGCTTCAAATATTACAAAAATGTTCTTCATCCTCACATGCTTAATTTACTCCATTTTCAGCCATCAAACGTCACAATCATAATAAGTTAATAACGCAATTCAAGTCCATAAAAAAAGGAGAGGCTACAAAAGAAAACTAATCTCATAAGTCATTGTTTTCCACTTTTTTGCAGATGCCTTGCCAATCTGAATGAACAAAGGGCGGAATAACACAACAAAGAATTATATTACTTTGTAAATGATAATAATAGAGCTGCTAGTTTCACAAAAAAAGAGAAGTATAAAAACTTCTCACTAAATCTTAAAACAACATGCAAATTTTTAACATTGATGCTTAACTTTTATGTTGTATTGGCTTTTAAGAAATTTAGAATTTGTAAATGATCAATTGTGCAACAATCTAACAATCTTGCTTCTTGAGCAATTGTAAATATAATACAAGAATTACTAATAGAATGGATTCTACACATACATCACGCTTTGACTTTACATCTGGATTCCGCACTTGAAATTCTTTACGAAAATCCTCCCTTAAGAATGAAAAAGAACTTCAAGTAAACATAATGAATTTGAAGACAAGACTTTCCATATAAGAAAGAAGCAGTTGGTTGTTAAATATAGTCACGATGCAAGGTTCAGTGGCAGTGCTACACATAAAGTAAATAGCAGTATATTAAAGTTGAACATAGAACAATAAAACAAGCTCTAAGCAAGGAAAGGAAACTATCACAAGAAAATCATGTTTAAAAATGAATGGTCTTTTTTACTCTTGAACATGACGCGGTGATGCATTCAAAATTGACTTGTATATATGCTAACATCAAATAATGACCTCCTCAACATTATTGCTCTAAAGCTAAAAATATTCTACTATCGAATCCTGCATACATTGAAAAGCATAAAAATGTATGAAATAGAATGAATCTCATCTACTTTAGAGATGACATTACTTACAAAGGTAAATTATTACAAGGATCAGCCAGATGACAAAAGAAAGTAAGCATATAACATCAGTCAAGTTTGTTCATTCTAATAATGAATCCCATCTACTTTAGAGATGACATTACAGGGTAACTTTTACAAAAAATCATGTATGGTGTTTTGCTACCTTTCAAGTGAGCTTAATATTTCAGAAACTCAAAATATACCAAGCTAGCTATGGATATGGTAGATATCTATAAAACATACAGGAAACTAGCTAAATTCTGATAAAATTAACATTTTCCACAAACAATTCTACACATGAGAAACACAAAATAGCTAACACCTCATAAAAGATCACATGTAATCAGAATAAATAAAGAAAAGGGGGACCAAAAGTAGCTGTACAAGAAGTAGAAGAAACCCGAAAGAGGTTTCTTTTGTTTCATAGCATCAAACTTTTGCTTTGCTTTGAGTTTCTTTCTTGAATTAGTCTGCTGCACTGATCTCTTGATTCCATCGTTTGATTTAAGTCTCAGCACTAGTTTGCTGCAAAATCCATTGTAACATAGCAATTAGTTGTGTAAACTATTTCAGAACAACATATTTATCTGTAACAGTCGATCAGACACCCCCTCCTTCCCAAAAAAAACAACACCTGAAACCCGAGGAGTAAACCTATAGACCCATTAAAACTTCAAAATGTCATCATTGTATTTAGTTTCTGGTCTAAAGTCAGAAGCCATCACATAAATATCAAAAACAGAATTCCACCCAACTTTTATCATCTATTTACCCTTTTCTCCTCCACTTTTGAACAATTAAATGTTAAATTCCAATCTCTAAATGGATGCAAAACTCCATCAAAAGAAATAAAGAGTATTCTCAAACAATGCAAACACTTGCAACATGCAACCTAGAAAAAATGAAGGCAGAAAAGTAAGGTGGCTTTACTCATCAAACTCTGCCGTTACTCTAGCTATTCCTCATCAATTTCGTCAAACTTCCCACTTTCCTGCCAAGCAGCAGAAAATAAATTTTATATTCCATAACTGGGCAAATAAGAGTCAACTCATTAGCAAGGAAAATGAGTGATTTCTTACCATTTTCTTGTTAAATTCTGCCATTGCTCTATCAAATTCTATACGTTTTTCTGATGCAATATCATAGCATTTAACCTTCTCCTGTCAAATACAAGTGCTGTTAACATAGACCTTGGCTGAAATGATTTATTCTATTTGCTAAGAGGAGCATAGACTAGGAGATATTCATGTTGTCAAGCCTACTGCATAACTGGCAAGGAATACTGGGAGGGAATTCAACTGGAAACAAATGAGATTATAAGAGGAAATATGGGTAGTGTGCATGGGGGGGCATGAATTGCGAGGAAAAGGAAATGGGTGTGGATCAGAGGTTAAATGCATCTACATACAGGATTCTAGATTTATCTTTTATTATCCACATTTTCTGTTCTTTGGAAGGAGCTAGTCTCTATTATTATCAGTAAATATATCAGTTTCTATTATTAGTACATCAGCCTAGAAACGCAAAAGTAATTACAATTAATTCCAACTGTTTCAAATATAACAAAAATGTTCTTCATCACATGCTTAATTTACTCAGTTTTCAGCCATCAGACATCACAATCATAATAAGTTAATAATGCAATTCAAATCAATGATAAAAAAGGAGAGGCGAGAGGCTACAAAAGCAAACTAACCTCATAAATTATTGGTTTCCACTTCGATGCATATGCCTTGCCAATCTGAATGAACAAAGGGCGGAATAACACAAAAAGAATTATATTACTTTGCAAATGATAATAATAGGGCTGCTAGTTTCACAAAAAAGGAGAAGTATAAAATCTTATCACTAACTCTTTAAATAACATAAAAGTTTTAAAAATTAATGCTTAAGTTTGTATTGGCTTTTAAGAAATTTAAAATTTGTAAATGATCAATTGTGCAACAATCTTGCTTCTTGAGCAATTAAAAATATAAAATAAATTAGAAGAAATAGTAATAGAATGGATTCTACACATACATCACGCATTGACATTACATATGGATTCTGCTCTTGAAATTCTTTACGAAAATCCTCCCTTAAGAATGAAAAAGAACTTCCAGTAAACATAATGATTTTGAAGATAAGACTTTCCATATAAGAAAGAAGCAGTTTGTTGTTAAATATGGCCACCATGCAAGGTTCAGTGACAGTGCCACATATAAACTATAAAGTAAATAGCATTATATTGAAGTTGAACATAGAACAATAAAACAAGCTAGAAACAAGGAAAGGAAACTATCACAAGAAAATCATGTTTAAATTGTTGATGTATGTTGTAATTCAGTTAGTTAGTTGGGAGTTAGTTAGTGATTCATTTTGAAGTTAGTTTCACAGTTATGAAGTTTGTTATAACTACCTGTGCAATATGTATAAAAATAATAGTGATCATCAATGAAAAGTATATGAAGTTTTTTTTTTTTAATTCTAAGTCCTTTTTATTTTCTCTCAATCAATTCCTTCATCATCTTTTCTTATTCTCTAACATAGAGTGACAATGAGTATATAGAGTGAGTGCGTGTGAGAACTTTATTGTTCCAACAAACTGGTATCAGATCTGAGGTTCAAGATCTCTCGATATCAAAATTGAGATGACTTTCCTTGAATGGAAATTTTCCAGTATCTATGCCTATTCTCATAGGCAAGAACTATGATGATTGGTGTACTCAGATGAAGGTAATCTTTCGATTTCAAGATGTTACATAAGTGGTGCAAGAAGGGGTTCAAGAACCTGAAAAGAACCCAACTGATGCACAGAAGGTGGCTCGCTGTGATTTGATGAAAAGAGATACAAAGACATTGTTATTATGCATCAGTGTGTAGATGCACATAATTGCTGATACTACAAAGAAGACATGGGATACTCTAGAGAAATCCTATGCAGGGGATAACAAACTCAAGAAGGTGAAGTTGCAAACCTTGAGAAGTCAGTATGAACTTCTACAAATGAGTGATCAAGAAAGCATTAGTGAGTTCTTTTCCCGAATCTTGGTAATTACAAATCAAATGAATGCTTATGGTGACAAACAATCAAACTTGGGGATCATTGACAAGGTATTCAGAACCTTCACACCAAGATTCGATCATATAGTGGTGGCAATTAAGCAAGGCCAGGATCTTGAAGAAATGAAGATTGAAGAACTACATGGAATAATTGAAGCTCAAGAGAAGAGGCTCAATGAAAGAAACTCACAAAGATCAATTGAGCAAGCTATGCAAGCCCAAACAACTAAAGGGAACAACTATGATGGTGGCAAGAATAAAAAGGGAAAGGGAAAGTGGAAGGGGTCAGGTCAGGGCTCCAGCAGTTTTGGAAATCATAACCAAAATAAAGAAACTAACAAGAAAAGTGGAGGGAATCACAAAGTGGGCAAGAAGAAATTCAACAAGAAAGAGATTCAGTGTTATAACTATCACAAATGGGGACATTTTGCAGATGAACGCAGAAATAAAAGGGTTCCAAAAAATGTAGATGAGGCTCAATTGGCACAAGATGAGGATTCTGACTCTGATAAAGTGTTACTAATGACAACTACAAACTCAAAAGAATATAGTGTTAATCTGTGGTATCTTGACACAGGCTATTCCAATCACATGACTGGACATAGAGAGTGGTTTGTAAACACTGATGATAAGGTGAATAGCAAGATCAAGTTTGCAGATAACAGTTCTATAATTGAAGAAGACATTGGAAAGGTGATGATTCAGAGGAAGGATGGACAACACTCATTTATCAATGATGTGCTATATGTTCCCAATACGAAGAATAATTTGCTGAGTTTGGGACAGTTGCTAGAAAAGGGCTACTCAATGCAGATAAAGGACATGCAATTGAAGATGTTTGATGGCAATAAGAGGTCGATTCTAACGGTCCTTTTGTCAAGAAACATAACATTCAAGATTGGAATTCAGATTGTAGAATTTCAATGCTTGGCTGCTTCTATTAGTGATGAAAGCTGGATGTGACATCACAAGTTTGGTCATCTAAATTTCAGGAGTTTAAGTGAATTGAAAAGTAAGAAAATGGTTCATGGTCACCCTCAAATTGAGATACCAAAACATTTGTGTGTTGAATGTTGTGTGTCAAAGCAACCAAGGAATTCTTTTAAGTCAGAAATTCCAATCAGATTCAAAAGAAAGCTTGAAGTGGTATATTCTGATGTGTGTGGTCCTTTTGAAGTGAAATCCCTAGGAGGTAACAATTACTTTGTGTCATTCATTGATGAATTTATTAGAAAAATGTGGATCTATCTCATTAAGCAGAAAAATGAAGTGTTTAACATCTTTAAGAAGTTTAAGCTGTTGAGTGAAAAGTAGAGTGATAAGGTAATCAAAGTGCTTAGAACAGATGGAGGTGGTGAGTATAACTCACATGAATTTCAAGTATTTTGTGATGAAGAGAGAATAATTCATGAAGTGACATCTGCCTATACACCTTAACATAATGGTGTTGCTGAGAGAAGAAACAGAACCATTCTGAACATGACCAGGAGCATGATGAAAGGGAAGGGAATGTCTCATTACTTATGGGGAGAGGCAACTTTTACTGTTGTGTATATTCTGAACAGATGCCCACTAAGAGATTGCAGGGATACACACTTGAAGAAGCATGGTCAGAAAAGAAGCCTAGTGTGAGTCATTTCAGAATATTTGGTTCACCGTGTTTTAAGCATGTGCCTGAGCAGATCAGAAAGAAACTTGATTGCAAGGCTGAACCAATGATACTCATTGGATATCATCTAATCGGTGCCTACAAGTTGTATGATCCTAGAATGAAGAAGGTTGTGATTAGCATATATGTCTTGATAGATGAAATCAAGGGTTGGAATTAGGAAATAAATGCTGCTGACAATGGTGAAAGAAAGGTGATTGTGAACCTTGAAGACAAATAAAGTGAAGATGATGTACCATCAGGTGGGGAGCAACTCAGAAGGTCACAAAGAGGGAGACAAGTACCACAAACACTCAGAGAGTATGAATTGTATCCTGATACAACAATCACTGCAGAATGGGATTTTGTGCACTTTGCTCTACTTGCTGAATCAGAACCAATGAGTCAATTTAGAAGCTTTGTTTGTAGTAGTGTGATGAAGCCTCACAAAGTTCACATTGGAGAGCAGCTATGAAAGAAGAATTGAGATCAATTTAGAAGAACCAGACTTGAGAGTTAGTCCACTTACCTCAAGGAAAAGACCAATTGATGTGAAGTGGGTCTATAAGACTAAAGTAAAACCTAATGGAGATGTATCCAAGTATAAGGCAAGATTAGTAGCAAGGGGTTTCAACAGAAACATGGCTTGGACTACAATGAGGTTTTCACTCCAGTTGCAAGGCTTGAAACTGTTAGGCTCATTGTGGCAGCTGCTAGCAACAGAAACTGGTCTCTATATCAACTTGATGTGAAGTCAACATTTTTGAATAAGCCACTTGAAGAAGAAGTCTACATAACTCAACCACCTGGTTATGTAGTGGCAGGTCAAGAGGATACAGTTTACAAGTTGAATAAGGTACTATATGGCCTTAAGTAGGCTCCTAGAGCTTGGAATATGAGAATTGATAGCTTCCTAGTTCAGTAGAATTTCACCAAGTGCACTAGTGAGCATGAAGTTTATGCCAGAAACATAGATCTTGGTAAGTTTTTGATCCTACCTTGTACAAGAAAATTGTAGGCTCATTGAGGTACCTATGTAACACCAGACCTATTGTGTTGGGTTGATAAGCAGGTTTATGGAGAAATCAAAGACACCTCGCTTCTTGGCAACTAAAAGGATTTTGAGGTATGCGAAAGGAACATTGGATCTTGGCATTTTATATCCTTATAATCAGAAGAATATAGAACGAGAAGTGTTTGATTATAACGATTCAGATTGGTGTGGTGATAAGGATGATAGGAAAAGCATTATTGGGTATGTTTTCAAATTTGGAACAACACCAATCTCTTGGTGCTCAAAGAAGCATAGTGTAATTGCTTTGTCAACATGTGAAGCAGAATATATTATTGTTGCTATGGCAGCTTGTCAAGCTCTATGGCTAGAAGTTTTAATGGAAGAACTGAACTTGAGAGATTGCAGTCCCCTATGAGGTTGTTGACTGATAACAAATTAACAAGTGATTTAGCCAAGCATCCTATGGCACATGGCAGGAGTAAACATATTAAAACCAAGTTTCATTTATTGTGTGATCAAGTGAGTAAATAGAAGCTTGAATTGGAGTTTTATAAGTTTGAAGATCAAGCTGCAGACATATTAACTAAGCCATTGAAGTCTATCAAGTTCAAGGAATTGAGAGACAAGTTAGGAGTGACATCCTTGAGAAATCTGAATTAAGGAGGAATGTTCATGTGTGCAGTGTGTATAAAAATAATAGCGATCATTAATGAGAAGTATGAAAGTGCAGAATTTTTTTTTCATAATTCAAGTCTCCTCTATTTTCTCTCAATTAATTCCTTCATTATCTTCTCTTATTCTCTAACATAGAGTAGTGCATAGAGTGAGTGTGTGTGAGAACTTTATTGTTCCAACATAAATGTCACAACAATCATGTTTAAAGATAAATGGTATTTTTTACTCTTGAACATGATGCGGTGTCACTATTGTTAAATAGCGGCCATGGCAAAATGGCGTGGCGAAATTTTTGCCAACCATCACAAATTTAGTTTGCTGAAAAATCCATTATTGTAAAAGCATTACTTCAAGGTCTAGTATGACTTATACTGCAGTTCCAGAGATAATTTTATCATATCTTATTTCCTTAATTTTCTAGAATAAAATATGATGATACATGATCAGATCATTGCGATACGTTTATGATATGATCAGAGGTCAAAGAAGCAGAGTGAGTAATTTTGCCTTTTCGCCATGTTTATTTCACCCAAATCATGTTTGTATTGGAGAATAATTTATTTATTCAAAGTGAATTTTAAAAAACTATACATAAAAATGACTTGTTTGGATATAAAATGATTTTAGTTTTATTTTTTCTGACAAATTAATTATCAATTTGATCTTTAAATTATTTTAAGTCATTTTGTTTGATTCCTATTTTTTTTAAAAATCAATTTAATTTGATTCTCAAATTATTTTAAATGATTTAATTTGATCTTTAAATTTTAAAAAATTTAAAAATTAAATTGATTCATTTTATTGAACTTTTTAAAGATTTGAAGACTAAATTAATCTATTTTTAGAACTTAAAGAATAAATGAATTATTTAAAATAATTTGGAGATCAAATTGATAATTAAATCTTGTTTAAAAATAAAACTAAAATCATTTATATCCAAGCAAGTAATTTTTATGTATAGTTTTAAATTTTACTTTAAATATATAAGTTCTTCTCTCAAAATTCTTCATTCAGATACAGCATAACCTCTGAACTAAAACTTGATTGAATTTTTTTTATTGTTGATTGAATTTTTTTAGGTAAACTCAAATCTGTAAATCCTTATATTATTTAGAAATTTTTAAATGGATTCCGATAGTTTAAAATTTTATAATTAAGTCCTTAAACTTAATATAGTTTTTAATTAGGTCTTGTCATATTTTTATTAGATTTTTTTAAAATGCCTAATTAAATATTTTTAAATTGTTTAGAAAAGTACTGAATAGTTAAACTAGTAACCTGATTTGTAAATAATTTGAAAACTTTCAACTTACTTAATTTTTTAAAAATATTTTTTAATTTTTATTGAATTGAATTGATATATGAATGTTCCTATTTTGAAATATACATTATCCTATCTCAAAAGAAAATTAAAAGATTAATTATGGACAGAAAAATGATTAAAAATACAATTTTCAGGTATTTTCAATAAATAAATATATATATATCTTATCCTCATATAATTTCTTTTATTTTTTCTCTATCTCTTTATATTTTTTTATATCGCATTTTACATTTTTTATTTATCTCCATTTGTTTCCTCTCCATCCCAATTTATTCTAAAAAAACTAGGGAGGACGTTTAGGCTATCCGCAACAGTAGTATTGATCAGAGAAAATAAGAAATAGAATGGTGCGTGTTAAACACATGTTGTTAGTAGAATCTTGAATAGGAATCAAGTGCTTATATCATTAATAAAAAAATAAGTAAGAAAACATAACGATGCATGGTTATGGGCATACTTTGTTTAAATTTATTTGTTGATTTTTATTTTATTTTAATATAATAATTAACTTTTTATTTTTTTAATGTGTTTATCTAAATTACTGTTGCTTAAACAATAGTTTTTTTTACTTGTTTTAAGAAATAAAAAAAAATTACATCTGGTTATTAAAAACTTATTTTTTAAAAAGTGTTTATTTTAAAAAAATTGATTCTATTTGTAAGACTTATTTAATAAAATTTGTAGAGTTGTTAGATGGAAAAAGTAAGGATCTTATATTAAGAAAGTAGATAAAGTGATGTGTTATGTTGGCTAGTGGGATCCATTAATTAATAAAAACAATATAAGATTTTTAAAAATATTTTATTTGTTAGTATTAATTTTTATTAATTAAGCAAACAAGACTAAGTATGTTGGCCAAAAAAAGTCTAAAATCTCTGCAAAATGTTTAACAATATAACTCATTTTAAATTAAAAAAATTCTTAAAATTTGTTTTAATGTGTGTTTGGTTTCACATGTGTTTGTTTAAGATTGAAAAAGATTTTAAAATTGATGAGAATCTAAAATTGATTTTGAGTAGTTTTATGTTAGATTAAAAGAATTATATTAAATTTTACTCCTAATTTAATTTTATAATAAAAATATCTAAATATAAATTATCATTCACAAAATCAATTTTAACAGTTTATTCAAACACATACCTAATCTCGCTTTAGTGAACTATGCTTTCAATTCTTCTTCTTCAAGGCAATAGGCTCATTCGTTGACTCAAGAGTCTGCACACCATCGAACATGCTGTGTGTGCTCAATTAGTATTTGGGGATTTGGATATTCTCTTGAAGCCTTTTCTTCTTCGATCTCTTTGATCTCATTCATTGCAAGAGAGGAAAATATGAAGCAGGATTCGGTTCAGGTATATGGATTCTCAATTTTTGCATCTAAAGAATTTCCTTGTTATTTCAATAATTCTCTTTCTTTTTCATCATTCCACCTTTTATATCTGCTATATATTTGCTTCTTTTATTTTACAGTATTAGTGTGGTCTTAATTTTGCTTTAACTTGAAGGTAGGAAAGGATTATCTCTCTTTTTCAGCAGTGTTAATTGAACCCTTTTTTTTTGTCTTGCATTCATATAATTGGTTAAAAAATCAGCAGCTGATCATGTATATAAGTTTGAGTACCACTTGTACTCCATATTAATCTATCCCTTTAGCTTACCTACAAAAATCTCTCTTTTCTCAACCTCTTTCTACCCAAAAATGGGGGTGTTCTCGAACTCCTGTGACAGCAGTGTGATTGGTAGATCCACTACCAACCCAGCCTACCAACACACGCTCAAGCTTGTTTTCACTTGTTTGGGGCCATATGTGTTCAGATCTACTTCTTCAAATTAGGGTTGAAGTTAAAGATTTGTTGAAATCAATGATTTGGTGGTAACTCATAAAGTGAACACTAATTAGAGTTGAACTTAATCATTGATTTCCCAGCTACAAGAGCTTATGAGTGGCACTAAGATTCACATATTGAAATCAATTAAGTTAGTCTAATTATTTAATTTTAAAAGCTTTACCAATTAATATTGAGTAGTTTTTCTTTCAATGATTTTCTCTCAAATCCCCTTTAATCAATATCAATCAACAGTAATAATTATTTGTATTCTTTAATTAATTAATTATTTTAAGATTTGAATTTTAATCTTAAATATAAAATAAATTATATTAAAAAAATCGTTTTATATATACACTCACAAAGACTAATAACTATTTTTAATATATAATGAAAGGTCAGAAAAAAAATCTCCTTTTATCATGTCTCTCTTTCTATTTTCCACTCCTAGTGTTATATTTTCTTCTTTTCTTGTCACTTTTTTTTTTATCTCTTTCTTCATTACACTCACCCCCTGTTAAAATAACATACAACTAATATATGTAATCCAAAAAAAAAAAGAGTGAAATCATATGTAAAATGCGTGAGTTTTTTTTTTTTAATATAGATATATAGCGCACGCTTATACAAATTTGTTATTTATAATATTTATGTTACATATTTTTTCTTAATATATATCCCTATACCTGTTGTTCTACTACTCAGAACTTTATTAATTGATCTTTGGAGAACAATTCTTGTAGGCACCAAATTGCGAAGATTTCCGACATGTATCTTCAACCGCCAAGTTCAAACGCCAAGGTATAGATATATAATATATATTTTTCCAATATGAAATGCGATTCATTCAGATTTACAACTTGAATATTTTCACTCATCACTTTTAATAGTTTTGGTATAAGGCATTCCCCAACTTCATTCAAATTTGCATTACTAAAAGAGATGTCATTTAATGCACTTCATGACTTTGGTTAGTTTTTAAGAGATGGCATTCTCTTGTAATATAGTTTTATAACATACTCTTATAGGTCACAAAGGCTATAGTGGACAAGCTTCATACGTGACTCATATTGAACAAATTTTATTAACTGTTGGATACATCTATTTTAAAATTAGAATTTTTTAAATTAAAAAATATGATTAAAGATAAATTTAGACGTCTGAGCCCTAAAATTTGTTTAGTTACTTTCAATATATACTTTTTTATAAAAGCCTAATCCTCAAAATATTTTTTTTTATAAAAAGTGTTGAAAGCAATTAAAAAGAATTAGAGTTCATCTTTAATCATATTTTTTAATTTAAAAATAATAGTCAAGGAATAATTTTAAAAAATAATTAATGAGAAGATCATATATAATTTGATTGATTAAAAATTAATAATATCAAAATCTCTAAAGCTCACAAACTATGTGATTCAGCTTCTCTATTCATTGATAGTTGCATAACTCTCGTTGCTTGCACCCTATATTGCGATGTTTTAAAACCCATGTCAAGGTAGATAATACGCTTCTTTTTTTCTTTAAAATATGAATGAGACCCGTTCATATTTACAACTTGAATATATATTTTCACTCTTCACTTTTAATGGTTTTGGTAGAAGCTGTCATTCTCCTGCTTCATTCAAATTTGTCGTAACTAGCTAGTACGAGATTTGTTGTCAACTCACTTTAGTTTTTAAGAGATTTTCCTTATCACTTTGTTGGAGTATAATTGACATATCATATAATTGTGGAGAAAATATATTTAAAAATGTAAAAATTATGATTAAAATGTAAAATCAAATTTATTTATGTGATAATTCTTATATGATCCATTAATTAGTGTACATCTTTTTTGGTATTTAATACCCTCAAATTTCCCAACACCTTCAAACTCAGTAACTCACAAACATTGCGTTTCATTCATCTTCTTTATTAATTGATTGGTCTTTGCATGCTGAACGTTAACTCTCCTTGGAAGACGCACCAAATTGGAAAGCTTCCCGGCCACTCGTCAATAGCATTTCTCCTATGTCAGTGGTGCGCTTCATTATCAGAGCTCTATCATTTGTCTGTGAGGTGCTACTTTTGCTGCTTGCAGTCGCAACTCGTCTTGTCAAGATCATCGGTGTTGCTCTAACAGCTTATGGAGGATCAGGTAAGAAGAAAGTCAACAGCAGCAAGCAGGGAAGAGATCATCTGAGCCATAAAGAAGGCACTACCAACATACACAACATGCACAAAGGGGATCAAAGCTTACCCAACACCTCTGCTGTTACAACCAACACTTTTGACGACCATATTCTTCGTTCTGCCGGAACTGAAAAGCACTCTAGTAGCGTTAACAATGGTACTGAGGATGCCTTTATAAACTCAGGAGGCGGACATCAATACTTCAAGGAGGCGGAGTTCAACACTGGTGTGTAAGTTGCCAAGGGGAGACACGCTCCTTGCAGTGGTAACAATGGGACTAAAAGTTCTTTTCGCAACTCTAGTTCGGGAAACCAGGATTTCGGAAAAGCTAAGTTTAACACTGGTGCTAATTACAACTAATTTATATAAGACCTTCCTCTTGGAGGGGCTGGGCTTCCAAAACATACATAATAATCATAGGTATGGGGAATAAAAAACACTAGTGCTCATTTGTGACTCATGCGTAAGATGTGTGTATGTATGTTGTTATATGCTAATAATTATATATGATACTGGAGCTAGAGCTCTGTGTACTGTAACTGTAATGGCGATGTAATCCATTTCAATTATATATGCTTTTATAATTATATGATTACTCTTGCAGTATTTTTTTTACTTTCTATTTTGCTTAAAAGGAAAGAAATACCTTACATTCCTTAATTTTCCTGCTTGGGAGGGTTATCCCATAAAATCATACCGCAATTAAGGACAGGTTACAAACACTTGGAGGAGACTGAAAACCAAGTCACTCTGTGGACAAATGGGTTGGTTAGGAATTGGGAATCAAGCTCTAAATGTGCCACTCTGAACATGCACCAACAACCCAAAAGCAAGTGCAACCCACCCAAACATTAAGTTAAAATAGGATAAATTTCTAAAAGTAATTATTAATTGCTATTTGATGAGAGTAATCATCATAAAATGGGTTAATATTTACAAACGTCAAACAAGATTACCTTTAGAAGAAAAATATTCTCTCTAATCTCTAGTGATCACAAACGTACTTAGAGATTAAAAAAATAATTAAGATAAAAAAATATTTTCTCTAATCTCTAGTCATCACAAACTTACTTAGAGACTGAAAAAATAGTTAAGGAAGTAAAACTTTATTTTTCTCTCCTTTCAAGAAATCAAAATACATCAAAAAGTAATATTATTATAGAGAAAGATACGCATTATTGATAATAATCATAGGTTTCAACATCTTGTTAGTTTTCTATAATTAATAATCTAGAAAACTCTTAAATTTTTTTTACCGTCTATACTTTCTATTATTTCATTTGGTGTATTCCTTATCTCTAGTATGTAATGAACACGTATCAGATGAATAAGAAAATATTTTTGTTCTCTCTTTCTTTCTTTAGGAGGTCCTTAGTGTGCCAATTCTAGGATTATCCTTTGTTGTTGTGTTCATAACATGGGTACCCCCACACTCTTGCAGTTTACTAAAACTTGGTTTAAATTCAAAGCGTGGCATGGGTAGATTATATATATATATATATATATATATATATATATATATATATATATATATATATATATATATAACATTATTATTATATTTGATTAGTTATATATTATTTTTTGTAACATAAAATACTATCTTTTCATCAATAAAAATTCTGTTTTATTGACTTAAAATAGAAGCTCATAATCATAAATATAGAGGAAAGGAAAATCAGTATGTCTTTATTATATTTGGGGTTGAAGTGAAAAAACGTGGATGGCACGTTGCATAATTTTACGAATTAAATAACAAAAATCTCACTATCCTTGGCAGATAACAATTTATTCAGTCAAATTTTTACGTTCATGCTTATCAAATATCAAAATTAGCTATTGATAAATCATGATTTCTGCAATTTTAATGATGAGAACAAAAAACTCTTCGAAGTAAATTATCCGCTGTCGGCCATCCCCTGACTGCTGTGGTGCCTCACCCTGTGCCTGTCTGGGGACATAATACTTCTTGATAAAAGCTCAGTTAATAGGGAGTCTGATGACCTTGTTGGGGCGACGGGCACTCCGTAGAATTGACAGAGGCCCGTAATCAGAGTTGGAAACCCTAGGATCCTGTTGGACTTCTTCGGGTCCACTGGGTGTCTTGCGGGCGCGATCCTTGCAAACAGTAGATGACATCAGAAATCAGTTGAGCCATGTGCATACTTACCTATGTCACGATGGCATGACCTTGTTGGGGGGACGGGCGCCCTGTAGGATTGATAGAGGCCTATAACCAGAGATGGAAAACCCTAAGGTCCTGTTGGACTTCTCCGGGTCCACTTGGTGTCTTGTGGGCATGATCCCTGCAAATAGTGGATGACATTAGAAATCAGTTGAGCCACGTGCATACTTACCTACGTTATGACGGCACAGACCAACTGACACTTCAGCAAGGGGAGATAAGAGTTGTAGCGGTGTGCATGATCCGCGCTCGTCTCCCTGTAGCGGTTTGAGCAAAATCTTGTCCCGGTATGCATAGTAGCTGCACGATAGCCTCCTTCTCTGGTTGTGCTCACACAGTTGGCCCTCCTCCGAGATCAGAGAGTGGCCCAAGAATTGATAAAAGCAAACTACTAGCCCCTCACCTGGGAGTGCAAGTCTCGATTAAGTATTAAGGGCAGAGGACCTTAAATTCTCTTAAGGTGCGGATGTGGAGCCCACTGAAAGTGAGGACCCATAGCCCTCTAAAGGCGAGGGTGTGCAGCCCTCTAAAGTCGAGAACGTGTTGCCATCTGAAGGCGAGGGCGTGTAGCCCACTGAAGGCGAGGGCGTGCAACCCTCTGAAGGCGAAAACGTGCAGCCCTCTAAAAGTGAAGGCGTGCATCCCTCTAAAGGCGAGGGCGTGTAATCCTTTGAAGGTGAGGATACTAGTACCCAATGCAAGGGCGTGTAGCCCTCTGAAGGCGAGGGCATGTAGCCCTCTAAAGGCAAGGGCGTGCAGCCCTCTAAAGGCGAGGACGTGTAGTCCTCTGAAGGCGAGGGCGTGTAGCCCTCTGAAGGTGAAGACGTGCAACCCTCTAAAGGCGAGGGCATGTATCCCTCTGAAGGTAAGGACGTGGATCCCTCTGAAGGTAAGGACGTGCAGCCCTCTAAAAGTGAGGGCATGCAGCCCTCTAATGGCGAGGACATGTAGTCCTCTGATGGCGAGGGCGTGCAGCCCTCTGATGGTGAGGGTGTGCAGCCCTCTGAAGGTGAGGGTGTGTAGCCCTCTGAAGGCGAGGACGTGCATGTAGTCCTCTGAAGGGGAGGGCGTGTAGCCCTCTGAAGGAGAGGACGTGCAACCCTCTGATGGCGAGGACGTGTAGTCCTCTAAAGGTGAGGGCGTGTAGTCCTCTGAAGGAGAAGGCGTGCAACCCTCTGATGGTGAGGGCGTGTAGCCCTACGAAGGCGAGGACCTGCAGCCCTCTGATGGCGTGGGCGTGTAGCCCTCTGAAGGCAAGGGCGTGTAGCCCTCTGAAGGTGAAGACGTATAGTCCTTTGAAGGTGAGGGCGTGTAACCCTCTAAAGGTGAGGGTACTAGTACCCAAGGGTCCACCCTTATGAGAAAGCAAGAGATTGACTCATCGAGAGGGTTGATCATCCCAAATTCAAAAGATTTGGATAATAGATGTAGGAAATGTATGCAGTTAACATGATTTTTAGGGATGCAGATGCATGTAACCTTTGTCTTGAAATACGGTAAATGTGGACTTCGTATGCAACAATGCAATGTAATGGAAAGTTGTACAATGTTCATGACATTCCTTCCCTATTTTGTGATATTGATTTTGATTTGATTTTTTTGGAAAACACAAATTGACTGTCCTTTTGAAAGAGGTGATAATTCATGGAACCTCATCCTATCTTTTGCAAATCTCTTCGGGAACTCCCTCAAAGTGTATGTTCTGTTTGATTTAGTCACTTGTTAATTTTGGAGTGATGGTGATGGAGCCTTTTAATCAATCCATTGAAATCCCAGGGTTTTTCACTCCCTTTTTTTTGTTCAAAAACATCGATAAATGAGAACTTTTGATCTACCCCTAGGTTCGTTTAAGGCTCTTGCACGATGCCCCTCATTGCCCCAGCGTAAGGCTTTGAGGTACCAATCTTTGTCTCTCGTCATGACCTTGTAGCAGGGAACCCATTGGGTGAGAACTTCTAATCTGTCCCTAGGTTCGCTTGAGGTTTATGCATGGTGTCTTTCATTGCCCCAGTGTAGGGCTCTGAGGTATCCATCGTTGTTTTGCTTTCACAACCTTGTAGCATGGAAGAATAATATAAGCGGTTGATTCTCGCAAAAAGAATTTTTCAAGGACGAGAAATAGTTAAAGGATTTTTTTCAGTTGACGGGTTAAGTCAAATGATTCCTATTCTTGATAACTCACTTCTCTCTCAAAAAGACAAACTTTCAGGAATGATAAAATGAGGTCACATGAGTGTCTATATTTTTACTTGAAAACACAAGCAATCAAATGCTTTTTTTTTCTTTTTCTTTTTTGAACTTTTATACTTTACTCGTTGTTTACGGCATCCTCACCAAATGTGCAACATGAATAATTTCTTATTGAACGATTTTGGGAGTCCAAACTCAGAAGCGCAGGTCGCTTAAACAAACAAACCAATGGCCTACACCCATATTCTAGTGGAAGCAAAGATGTAATTACGAGAGGACGAGGGACAAAGATGTCAAATTCCTGATGAGTCATTAGAGACATCTAACAACAACTTTCAAAATTGCCCCATGTGTGGTGTCGCTTGTCAATGTTTAGGATTCACAAGCGATTCTCCTCAAATTTCAGCTAGCCCGCATCAATTAGACTTTACACCTTACGCTTCGAGGTCATACAGTGCTCAATGGAATGTCTCGGAACTCCTCCATGATATGCACATGTTGCATTCAAGTCATATCCTCGGAAAAATGGAGGTTGAGGAACCCTAGCAGGGGTTATGGCTACCATTGTATTATCAAGTAGATATGGGAGCAAGTTAGCATATGACACCAGAATTTGGGGTGAATTCTACAGGTTTTTTTTAACTGCAAAATTCATTTCTTGGTTGGTGTTTTGGTTTGTGCTTAAGGTGGTGTTCGTCATTGGAAGTGCGATAGACAGAATTTGGGGTTGATTTAAGGATGACCTTTGTGGATGACTGCATGGTGGGTAATGAGAAGGGCTGATATTGGCTGAGTAATGATGTTGTTGAGCTGGTGGGGGATTTTCCATGTAGGAACGACAGTCGTAGCATGAGTTTCTCCTTCATTCTCACCCTCTTCATTTGCCCCAGTTTTCTCATTCGTCCAAGCAGGATGATTAAATTTGCCTCTTTTCAGACCCACTTCGATCCTTTCGCTAGCGAAGACCAAATCCGCAAAGCTTGAAGGTGTGTACCCCACCATTTTTCATAGTAAAACATTGGCAATGTGTCTATTATTATTGTGATCATCTCTTTCTCCATCATTGGAGGTGCCACTGGAGTTGCCAGGTCTCTTCACCTTTGGGTGTATTCTTTGAAAGGTTCGTGCCCCTTTTTGCACATGTTCTGTAGTTGCATCCTATCCAGAGCCATATCAGAATTGTACTGATACTGTCTAACGAAGGCAACCATTAGGTCTTTCCAAGAATGGACTCGGGAAGGTTCCAAGTTAGAGTACCAGGTAACAACTACCCCAGTAAGACTTTCTTGGAAGAAATGTATCAGCAGTTCCTCATCTTTTGTGTATGCCTTCATCTTCTGCCAATACATCTTTAGATGGTTCTTGGGGAAAGTAGTCCCCTTGTACTTGTCAAAGTCTGGCAGCTTGAACTTGGGAGGGGTGATGATATTGGGTACTAGGAACAAATCTTCTAGGTTAGCAAAGGTATAATCCTCACCTCCTTCAATGGCCCTGAGCCTTTCCTCTAAATGATCCAACTTTCCCATTTATGCCATAACATGAAGGTTTTTACCCGCTGTGGAATGCAAGAAGTGTGGTTGTGGGTGATACTGAGGGCCCTCCAAAGTGTTTTGCAGGGGTATATCACCAACTGCTTGCCCTTCAGTGGCATATCCGTGGCAAGGATCGAAGTCGGCTAGATTGTGGTGGGGCATTTCATGTGTCTCTCCCATGGGTCAAGAGACATGTGCATGATCAGATTGAGGTTGTTGGCTTTAAAAGAGTATGGGAACGGAGTTATCAACATCCTCACTGGGAGTGTATGCCACATTGGGTGGTGCATAGTTGGGAAGCAAGCCATATGGTGGAAATACATGCTTGTTTTTCGCACTAAATGAGGGCCGCCTGTACCTCCCAACTCTTTGCCTTCTGGACCTACCATATCTGAGGTTGGATGATTTATTTGGTTGAAGCCATATGGGGGAGGTCAGGTCCACCTCAGCAATGGTGCTGGTAGCGGCTATTGCAGCCACATTGACCTCCATTATCTCCTTTATGCTCATCATGGCCTCCATCATTGTGGCCATTTGCTCTTTCAAGGCCTTCATGTCAGCCTTCATCTGCTCTTGCGCCTCCTCTACTTCACCCATTACTCTAGCTTTAGCACGGGTTCAGTAAGGGCACCGTAAAACGTGTTCTTCTCTTTTTGATAACAATGATTAAGTTCATTTTTTTTCAAGGAAAGAATGCAATGAGCAATGCAATCAATGAAAAACATGGATGTATGCGAATGATGCACAGTTGAAGTATTGCGATTTTTTACGTAGGACAAGGGGTTGAATCAATTTAGATTTTCAAGGTGAAACTGGAAGTAACAAGGACATCAATAATCCTAAATGTGTTTGGCAGTAGACGAAGCAACGATGTAACTCGATCCATCTTTTGCCCCAATTTTTGCAAGATGGTTACTTCCATGCTTCAACTTGACTTGATGAACCTTTTCGTAAAAGCATGAGCTTGGTTCAACCCAGTAATCCAAGGAATAACAATTTTGATCGCCAATACTTCGACAACATTTCATAGGGATGAAAGACTCGGGGATACGTATGCTATGCATGGAAAATGTAATTATGAGATTGAGATATCCGAAGAAACATCATTTCCTAGTTAACCACGCATTAGTTACCATGCTCAATCATTTTGTTTTGTTTTTTTTTTAGAAATGGGTTTATGATCCCAACATGGTTGGCTCATGGTACCTAACACATGCAACTAAGAATGTAGTGTGAATTTTCACGCTTCCTTTTCTGTTTTTGTTTTGCGGAGGAAAACACAAGGATCATGTATGAGCAAACGTGAAAACAAAAGGTATGCAGTTTGTAGAACAAAAAGTATGTTGAATGCATATGCATGATGATGCAATGACTCATGCAAAATGTGATGATGGAATATGAGAACGGACAAATGCTGAGACGATATGTTCATTATGATGCCATGAAGAGATGCTTATGCGATGCATGATATGAATGCATTTACGGACACGAGAGTCCAGAAAATCATCTCTTCTTACTTGCGCATTCAGGGGCGCAATGCCTCATGTGTACAGTTAAAAAGGTGATATGGACCTTCCGACTTCCCGTGACAAAAAAATGAGACCAACATACAACGCATGCTTGAAGACATGATGCAGATGCGCCAAAGCGTAACATGGGGATGTACACAGCATGACAATATCCTCAAATAATCATACAACAAAGGCGTACATGACATTTAGGTTATATGCATGGCAGTGTTTAAAAAGGCACGTAGCGTGTTCGCTTCGTGCCCCTATTTTAGGGACCTACATGGGAGGAACTAAAATGCCTTTAGTGATAATTCCCAAGGTGGTCATATCTCTCTTGATGGTTTCTAGAGGTATCATCCCCTTCGAAAAACATATTGCGGCAGTAGGGACTACCAGCAACAATATGGTATCAAAGAGAAAAACTCTAGATGAGGGTTCACTGTTATCAAGCAAGTCGGAGACCCAGCATGACCACAGATTCACCTCCACTCCTTATGTTCCTATGGACTCGGGTATAGGGCCCCTTTTCAACTCACCGTGTGTGCAAAAAAGGTGTTGGTGTTGTGTGCATCAAATGAATACATATTTATCACATGCATACATTAAAACATGCTTAAAGCATCGAAGAAGTTTATTCAAGAACATAAAGGAAAAGGGAAACCGATGAAAGGGAAAACACAACTTTTGCACAAAAGATTAATAGGCCTAACTCTCTAAAAACATTCCTCAGTGGAGTCGCCAACTATCGTAATCTACCCTTCGGCGAGAGGGCGACGCGGGGTTCATGGGTGCGTCTTCCAAGAAAGGAAAATGCGCTGAGTCGCCACCAATGTTTATTCGAGGAAAACGTCGGAAAAATCGGAATGGTGTGGTCTACGAACTTTAAGTGTGAAAGGTTCAGAAGTTGTTTTTACGCACGGGGAAGGTATTAGTACCCCACGCGTCTGTCACAAGGGACGACAGCCTTTAACCAAGTGTGCAATATCATGTCTTCGATTTGTTTTATTTTCCCTTTTTTACGTTAATATGTTTTTTTATGCCTTTTGTATTTTTTATCTTTTCGTGGTCGACAAGGGTGTTTCCCTCGCTCCTACGTATCCTCAATTGCGATGAGGAAATCAAACCTACGTAGTTCTTTCAGAACTAAACGTTGGTTAAGTTGTTTTTATCTTTTTCTTGCAAGATATATTTTGACCGAACAAAAGTCGTTTAAGGCATTGGGTCATTTAAACGATCTTTTGATTTTTGAAAGGAGAGAAACGTTAAGGCGTTGGACCATTAACGATCTCTTGTTTTTGAAAGGAGAAAAATGTTAAGGCATTAGACCATTAACGATCTCTTGGGGTGGTCGACAAAAGCGGGACTTTTGCTCCTACGTATCCTCAATTGCAATGAGGAAATCAGGCCTACGTAGTTCTTGCAAAAGCGGTAAAGTGACATGTTAATTTTATGATTTTGAACGGTCCATGTTAACCGATAAAAAAACAAAGATGACAGTTTAAGGCGTTGGACCTTAAAACGGTTTTTAGTAATTTTTGCGAACAAAGCTTGATTTGTGAGTTGATTTTAGCTTTAGTTTGACTTTGGTTATTAGTCAATTCATTCAAGGAAACTTCCAAAGAAAAACGTCCGATTGATTTTTTTTATTATTTTATTTAAAGATATTTTGATTATTTTATTATTATTTTTTTAAGATATTTTGATTATTTTATTATTATTTTGCCTTTTTTGGTTTAACCGTGGTTACAGTGTGAACGATCGGTTAGATTTTGCTTTAACAGTGATGAAATGAGATTACGACGCAAACGATCGGTTTGAAATTCATTTTATCATTTATTAAGCGAGATAACAACTTAAACGATCAGTTAAAGCTCATTAAAAATGGAAGAAAAGAAAACCGAAAGTGAACGAAATAAAAATGAAAGCCAACAAAACAAGAAGTGAATTGAAAGTCTCGGATTCGAAAACTTACCGGTTGAAGAACGAAGAACGAAGAACGGATGAAGAACGACGGAAAACCTTCATGGATTTGCTCACGAAAACAAGGTTCAAGGATCAACCGTAAGTACTCCCGGACAAAATTAGGGTATGACAGACTGTAAACCTGCTAGTACACCATATGATCCAAGTGTAAAACTGTTTAAGAACACTGGTGAAGGTATACGACAAACTAAGTACACAAGTATCATTGGTAGCCTTAGGTATGCCACTGATTGTACTAGACCCGACATAGTCTATGTTGTGGGATTATTATGCAGGTTTACCAGTAGACCTAGTATGGAGCATTGGCATGCTATTGAAAGGGTAATGAGGTACCTTAAAAGAACCATAAACCTTGGATTACATTATAAAAGGTTTCTCGCTGTACTTGAAGGATACAGCGATGCAGATTGGAACACTTTTTTAGATGATTCCAAAGCAACCAGCGGCTATATATTTAGCATAGCTGGTGGGGCTGTTTCTTGGAAGTCAAAGAAACAAACTATCTTAGCTTAGTCCACTATGGAATCTGAGATGATAGTACTAGCAAGTGCTAGTGAGGAAGCAAGTTGGCTGAGAAGCTTACTTGCAGAGATTCCTTATGGGAAAGACCGATGCCAGTTGTGTTGATCCATTGTGATAGTACCGCGACTATTGCAAAAATTGAGAACCGTTATTACAATGGTAAGAAACGACAGATACGTCTTAAGCACAACACTGTTAGAGAATTACTCTCAACAAAGCTGTTAGAGTGGATCACGTACGCACTGATGATAATTTAGCAGATCCTTTGACGAAAGGATTAGCTAGAGAGAAAGTCCATAACACTTCTAAAAGAATGAGACTATTGCCCTTACTGCGATGATCATTCATGATGGTAACCCGACCTAAATGAGTGGAGATCCCAAGAACTAGGTTCAATGGGTAATAACAAGTTATGAAGTGATATGAGATGAACATGCTATTATAAGTGAAAGTAGCATGATTCCTAAAGTAACAAGAGGATGAGTTATGGAAAAAAAAAAATTAATTCTTAATGAGATCTATACTCTATGTTGAGTGGAGTACCTAGGCTAGATGAGTACTCTTGATAGACTCACCTATGTGAATGTGGAAGTGGGGGCCGCTTCATATGAAATTTTGGGCAAAAATTTCTAGAGTGTTCACTATAACGGGATAGACGTGCATGGCCTTTAACGCACGGGCTTTATAGAATACACATATGAAAAGGCTGTGTGTGGTTTGATGTCGGAGATAGAGTTGAAGACTTCGAGTCACTCCAGTAAAATCTGAATCTTACTCACTATGCAAATGTTCAAGTTGTATGACACCTTTGTTTATGCACAATTTTATGATATCCTCGAAAATCTTCTTTTCAAATTTCAAGTGGGCGATTGTTAGAACAAAGGAGACAATGGGTGAAAGTTTGAAAAAGAAAAAGAAAACTTCAAGTCCCACATCGCTCAGAATAAACACTTGAATAGTGTTTCACTCCCTATAAATAGAGAGCCCATTTCTTCAGTTTTTCTTGTCCCAGTTGAAAAACATTTCCTCAACTTTTCTTTCTTCATCCCATATTTCAGCCGATGCATTTCCGGCAAACTTCTCCCTCTTTCTTTCTATCGCACTAAATTTTTGGTTGGCTATTAGAGTGACTTTTAAGTCATACAAGAGAGTGTAATTCTAGAAAGGTTCCCTCAGTGCAGTGAGAATCTTATACAATGATCTGGACTGTTTTATCTTGAGGACTTTGTGGTTGATAGTCTGCTTGCACAATTTTTGGATAGTGCCACAAAACGTCTTAAAGAAAGCGACATTTTCCGCGATTCAGCCAGTAGTTTATTCGGTTTGCCATAAATTATTTTTACAACATCATGTCAGTGTAACTCGAATCATTTATATATCTTAAAGAGTTTAGATTTGAGCTTAAATTGTTGTATATTGTTACGGACTAAAGTTTAGATTTAGATTTGAATTAGAAGTATCATTTTTTATCGAAAAATATTAATTTGTTAGTGGAAAGATTTTTAATATGTGATTTTACTTTGCTTCTCTCTTCCTTTCCCCTTCTTTAATTATTCGGTCAATTTTACATCAAAAATAATTTTAGAAAATAATATTTATAACTGAGAACACTAATAGTAAAATTTGATGGATTAACTAAGAATTAGATATAATTTTAACAATCGAGATGAACCAATAAAAAAATCTTTTATGCCCCCTTACTTTTGAGTTTTATCTAACTTTGATCTGTATTTTCTGTTCTAAGTAATTTTTTAAAAAGGTTTTGATAAAATAAAGGTTCATCCTTGTATCGTCTGCCACATCTTAGCATATTGATAAATTTGTACCCCATGTGTTGTGTGGTTATACTTAATTATCTTCTCAGAGTGAAGGTATTGCAGTACTATATCATATACATTAACTGCACAGACATTAATCACAGAAAGGTACGTCGTGTGAATTATTGAGTTGATACAGTCAGATATATATCAGACCTTTTCAGTTTGTTAGTTTTAACGTATATTAATTTCATGTGATTGGTGTCATTAGTTTTTAAAAGTAATTGTTAAATCATTTTGGATTAATCTAAAACTTACTGATATGGCCTATACGATAAGAACATTTAATCTAAAAGGAAGAATTGAAATAAAATTATTTAACAAAGGTTATTTAATAGTGCGAGCAAGTATAACTTTGAATTTGGGATTGCAAACTCTGATGAAGTTAGTAAAACTTGGTTTTATTAATAAATAAAAAAGTAGAATTTCCATAGAAGTTAACTCCTGCAGGGACAGAGGTATATTGTAGGTTGGGCCTTGGTCCATATCATTTTTATTTTATTTTAAAAGTTTAAATATATATGATATCTTATGCTTAATACTATTAAAGTAATTATTTTGCACCCTGGAGCATACCTTCCGGGAACCAAACCAAAGTGCTGACATCCTTGCAAAGATGGGAGCTTCACTATTTAATTGTAACAATTGCAATATTATGCTAAAAAATGACTTTCCCCGAATCTATGATTTGGAAATAAAGGGTGTTTCGAGGAAATCCAGCTCCTTTCTCTGACAAATTGTAGCTACAGGTATGAAATGACACAACCTTGCAAACACTGAATTTTGGTTTGTTATAGTTGCATTTGAGTTATATTTAGCAGTATTGTTATAGTTGCATTTGAGTTATAATATTTATTAAAATAATTACGTTTATTAATGAAGATTATGTTTATTATTATATTTATTTTAATTTATATTTATTTTTTAAAATATTTGTTGTGATGTTATAATTACAACAATAAAAAAATCATAATCACACATAAAAAGTTTACGAAAAATCAATATTGCAATTTAGACTTAAATCTTTGGATCAGATGACTTCTAATTGAAACCAATACAAACTGATTGGTGATTTTAATTAACCTATCTATCTTTTTCTCTATTTCATTTTTATTTATTTTAAAGCAAACACTTTTATTTTCATATTATTTTTCACATATTTCTTTTCTTATTAGTTAAAAAAGTAAAGTTCAAGCCTTTGGGTTTGGTTGGAAGGTTTAATAGGTTGCCTGTTGCCATTTATACATGAAAATAAGCAATATACTCCAAGTCATTTAAAAGTTTTATATTATCATTTAATTATAATTTATTATATATAATAAATTTATTAATTTTTATAATAATTTTAAAAAAAAACTATATCAATAATACTGTCTAATTAAATAATAATATAAAATTATTTTATAATCATTGTTTTACGTTTCCAGTTCTTAACCACCAATCTCTTGTGAATGTATATATAATTTCTTCCTTTGGGGGCAGGCATTGTAAGCTTGAAAAGAATGATGAATGGAGAAGAGAGATTCAGGTTGGAAATACTGGATCTCATATGCTTTATTAATTATTGCACATTCTCACAGCTAAAAGGGCATCATCAATGGATAATAATACTGAGAATAGCTTCAAAAGATGGATCCAAGTTACAGCCTAAATAAATGGATATGAAGATACAGACCCATAAGTCTAAATAGTAAATACCGGCACCAGCAAAAAAAGAGGAAAAAAGTAAAATTGAAAGCAGAGACACATATGAACACACACACAACAGGAGTACCTCGTACATCAGTTAAACTTGAAACCGTCGAAAGTCTGAGATCCGCTTCCGTTGTTGTTGAAGGAGTTAACGGTTCCAGAGTGGGCCACACGGTCTGGTTTCCAGCAAGGTGGTAAACTAAACGCAACCCGTTTGCTTCTAGATTTGTCAACACAGCGAATCTCAGCGCCCCTGAAAGTTTGCAATCCCGATCCGAGGTTGTTGAAGGAATTCCCAATTCTAGAGCTCTTGATCGTTGCATGGCTGAAATCTTGTGACCCATTTTCGTAGTTGTTAAAGGACTCTACAGTTCCGGAGAATAATTGGACAGTGTGATTTGCAGTGGGGCGGGGATTATTAGGGACAAAAGAAGAAGAAGAAGCAGAAGCAGAAGAAGGGTTGGGTATAATAGAGGAGTTGTTGTTGGTTGTGCTGCTACCCTTGTCATTGCTTCCATTTGCCATGTTGCTTAAGCTTAATTGATTGTTTGATCTAAAGAAAAGGAAACTGGGATTTGGCTTTTGATTTTCCTTCCTTGCTATGGATATGGATCCAAGAGAAACCACACCATGTGTGAGTGTTGGTTCGGAGTACGAAACAATCAGGAAAACAGCTCTTTTTTTTTTTTAATTTGACTTTAAAGTTGTGCGTGTACTTTTTTTTTTAAGTGGTAAACTATTTATGAGAAATATAAGGTTATTGCTTGTCAGTGGATTGAGTCACATAAGCATTAAACATAAACATTTATTATCAACCATCAATATATGGGTACATTTGCACAATAAATAACTTGAATATCGCATTCCGTAATATCCGATCTCAGATCACTTTCAGACTACTTTTTTTTTTTTTTTTTTTATCTCAACTTTTACAGTTTACACTACTAAATACTAGTTCCGGATTTCCGATGTTCAGAGAAAATACACATTCATACAGTTGGATGATAAAAATCATTTGATAAAGATATGACGATTCATAAATCATTTTGATAAATTCAATTTACAACACCTATAAATTAGTGATCATCAAAATATTTTTTACTGGATAAATAGAGAATCCAAATCCCTAAATACTAATAGCGCACACACAGCGTGTTAGGTGTGGCAGACTCTTGACAGTCAACTAATGAGCTGATTTCCTTGAAGAAGAAAAATTGAAAGCGAAGTTCACTCAAGCGAGATTAGGCGTGTGTTTGAATAAACTCTTAAAATTGATTTTGTGAAGTGATAATTTATATTTAGATATTTTTATTATAAAATTAAATTAGGAGTAAAATTTAATATAAATTTTAATCTAACATAAAACTACTCAAAATCAATTTTAGATTCTCATCAATTTTAAAATCTTTTTCAATCTTAAACCAACACATGTGAAACCAAACACACATTAAAACAAATTTTAAGAATTTTTTTTAATTTAAAATGAGTTATATTGTTAAACTTTTTGCAGAGATTTTAGACTTTTTTGGCCAACATACTTAGTCTTGTTTGCTTAATTAATAAAAATTAATACTAACAAATAAAATATTTTAAAAAATCTTATATTGTTTTTATTAATTAATGGATCCCATTAGCCAACATAACACATCACTTTATCTACTTTCTTAATATAAGATCCTTACTTTTTCGATCTAACAACTCTACAAATTTTATTAAATAAGTCTTACAAATAGAATCACTTTTTTTAAAAAATAAACACTTTTTAAAAACCAAGTTTTTAATAACCAGATATAATTTATTTTTTATTTCTTAAAACAAATAAAAAACTATTGTTTAAGAAACAGTAATTTAGATAAACACATTAAAAAAATAAAAAGTTACTTATTATATTAAAATAAAATAAAAATCAACAAATAAATTTAAACAAAGTATGCCCATAACTACACATCGTTATGCTTTCTTACTTATTTTTTATTAATGATATAAGCACTTGATTCCTATTCAAGATTCTACTAATAACATGTGTTTAACACGCACCATTCTATTTCTTATTTTCTCTGATCAATACTACTGTTGCGGATATAGCCTAAACGTCCTCCCTAGTTTTTTTAGAATAAATTGGGATGGAGAGGAAACAAATGGAGAAGAATAAAAAATGTAAAATGCGATATAAAAAAATATAAAGAGATAGAGAAAAAATAAAAGAAATTATATGAGGATAAGATATATATATTTATTTATTAAAAATACCTGCAAATTGTATTTTTAATCATTTTTCTGTCCATAATTAATCTTTTAATTTTCTTTTGAGATAGGATAATGTATATTTCAAAATAGGAACATTCATATATCAATTCAATTCAATAAAAATTAAAAATATTTTAAAAAAATTAAGTAAGTTGAAAGTTTTCAAATTATTTACAAATCAGGTTACTAGTTTAACTATTCAGTACTCTTCTAAACAATTTAAAAATATTTAATTAGGCATTTTAAAAAAATCTAATAAAAATATGACAAGACCTAATTAAAAACTATATTAAGTTTAAGGACTTAATTATAAAATTTTAAACTATCGGAATCCATTTAAAAATTTCTAAATAATTTAACGATTTACAGATTTGAGTTTACCTAAAAAAATTTAATCAACAATAAAAAAAATTCAATCAAGTTTTAGTTCAGAGCTTATGCTGTATCTGAATGAATAATTTTGAGAGAAGAACTTATATATTTAAAGTAAAATTTAAAACTATACATAAAAATTACTTGTTTGGATATAAATGATTTTAGTTTTATTTTCAAACAAGATTTAATTATCAATTTGATCTCCAAATTATTTTAAATAATTCATTTGTTCTTTAAGTTCTAAAAATAGATTAATTTAGTCTTCAAATCTTTAAAAAGTTCAATAAAATGAATCAATTTAATTTTTAAATTTTTTAGAATTTAAAGATCAAATTAAATCATTTAAAATAATTTGAGAATCAAATTAAATTGATTTAAAAAAATAGGAATCAAACAGAATGACTTAAAATAATTTAAAGATCAAATTGATAATTAATTTTTTAGAAAAAATAAAACTAAAACCATTTTATATCCAAACAAGTCATTTTTATGTATAGTTTTTTGAATTCAATTTTAATAAATAAATTATTCTCCAATACAAACATGGTTTGGGTGAAATAAACATGGCGAAAAGGTAAAATTACTCACTCTGCTTCTTCGACCTCTGATCATATTATAAACGTATTGCAATGATCTAATCATGTATCATCATATTTTATTCTAGAAAATTAAGGAAATAAGATATGATAAAATTATCTCCGGAACTGCAGTATAAATCATACTAGACCTCGAAGTAACGGTGTTACAACAATGGATTTTTCAGCAAACTAAATTTGTGATGGTTGGCAAAAATTCCGCCATGCCATTTTGCCATGGTCGCTATTTAGCAATAGTGACACCGCATCATGTTCAAGAGTAAAAAAAACCATTTATCTTTAAACATGATTGTTGTGACATTTATGTTGAAACAATAAAGTTCTCACACACACTCATTTTATGCACTCATTGTCACTCTATGTTAAAGAATAAGAGAAGATGATGAAGGAATTGATTGAGAGAAAATCGAGAGGACTTAGAATTTTGAAAAAAAACTTCTGCACTTTAATACTTCTCATTGATGATCACTATTATTTTTATACACATTGCACATGTAGCTATAAAAACTTCATAACTGTCAAACTAACTTCAAAATGAATCACTAACTAATTGAATTACAACATACATCAACATTCCTCCCTAATTTAAATTTGTCAAGGATGTCTCTCCTAACTTGTCTCTCAATTCCTTGAACTTGATAGACTTCAATGGCTTAGTTAATATGTCTGCAACTTGATCTTCAAACCTACAAAACTCCAATTCAAGCTTCTATTTACTCACTTGATCACGCAATAAATGAAACTTGGTTTCAATATGTTTACTTCTGCTATGTGCCACAGGATGCTTGGCTAAATCAATTGCTAATTTGCTATCAATCAACAACCTCGTAGGACTGCAATCTCTCAAGTTCAATTCTTCCACTAAAGCTTCCAGCCATAGAGCTTGACAAGCTTCCATAGCAACAACAATATATTCTGCTTCACATGTTGACAAAGCAACTACACTCTGCTTCTCTGAGCACCAAGAGATTGGTGTTGTTCCAAATGTGAAAAAATACCCAGCAATGTTTTTCTTGTCATCCTTATCACCACACCAAGAGATTTGTCAAGGATGTCTCTCCTAACTTGTCTCTCAATTCCTTGAACTTGATAGACTTCAATGGCTTAGTTAGTATGTCTACAACTTGATTTTCAAACCTACAAAACTCCAATTCAAGCTTCTATTTACTCACTTGATCACGCAATAAATGAAACTTGGTTTCAATATGTTTACTCCTGCTATGTGCCACAGGATGCTTGACTAAATCAATTGCTAATTTGTTATCAATCAACAGCCTCATAGGACTGCAATCTCTCAAGTTCAGTTCTTCCACTAAAGCTTCCAGCCATAGAGCTTGACAAGCTTCCATAACAACAACAATATATTCTACTTCACATGTTGACAAAGCAATTACACTCTGCATCTTTGAGCACCAAGAGATTGGTGTTGTTCCAAATTTGAAAACATACCCAGCAATGTTTTTCTTATCATCCTTATCACCACACCAATCTGAATCATTATAATCAAACACTTCTCCTTCTATATTCTTCTAACTATAAGAATATAAAATGTCAAGATCCAATGTTCCTTTCACATACCTCAGAATCCTCTTTGCTGCCAGGAAGTGAGGTATCTTTGGTTTCTCCATAAACCTGCTTATCAACCCAACACAATAGGCAATGTCTGGTCTGGTGTTACATAGGTACCTCAATGAGCCTACAATTTGCTTTTACAAGGTAGGATCAACTTCTTTCTCATCCCCATCTATTTGCTGCTTGATTCTAGTTTCAGTTGGTATGATCACAAAATTGCACTCCATCATATTGAACCTCTTCAAAATGTCTTCTACATACTTCTTTTGATGCATGAAAATCCCTTTACTAGTAGAAACAAATTCAATACCCAAGAAGTATGATAGTTCACCAAGATCAGACATCTCAAATTCTTCCATTATTCTTCCTTTGAGCACTCTCATATCTTCTTTACTATTGCTAGTCACTAGCAAATCATCTACATAAAGACATATTATCGAAAAATCACCAGAATCTGTGTTTCTGACATAAACTCCATGCTCACTAGTGCACTTGGTGAAATTCTGCTGGACTAGGAAGCTACCAATTCTCATATTCCAAGCTCTAGGAGCTTGCTTAAGGCCATATAGTGCCTTATTCAACTTGTAAACTTTATCCTCTTAACCTACCATTACATAACTAGGTGGTTGAGTTATGCATACTTCTTCTTCAAGTGACTCATTCAAAAATGTTGACTTCACATCAAGTTGATATAGAGACCGGTTTCTATTGCTAATAGCTGCCACAATGAGCCTAACAGTTTCAAGTCTTGCAACTGGAGCGAAAATCTCATTGTAGTCCAAGCCATGTTTATGCAGAAATCCCCTTGCTACTAATCTTGCCTTATACTTGGATACATCTCCATTAGATTTTACTTTAGTCTTATAGACCCACTTCATATCAATTGATCTTTTTCCTTGAGGTAAGTGGACTAACTCCCAAGTTTGGTTCTTCTCAATTGATCTCAATTCTTCTTCCATAGCTTCTCTCCAATGTGAATTTTGTGAGGCTTCATCATGACTTATTGGTTATGATTCAGCAAGTAGAGCAAAGTGCACAAAATCCCCTTCTGCAGTGATTGTTGTATCAGGATACAATTCATACTCTCTGAGTATTTGTGGTACTTGTCTTCCTCTTTGTGACCTTCTGAGTTGCTCCCCACCTGATGGTACATCATCTTCACTTTGTTTGTCTTCAAGGTTCACAATCACCTTTCTTTCACCATTGTCAGCAGCATTTTTTTCCCAATTTCAGCCCTTGGTTTCATCTATCAAGACATATATGCTAATCACAACCTTCTTCCTTCTAGGATCATACAACTTGTAGGCACCGATTAGATGATATCCAATGAGTATCATTGGTTCAACCTTGCAATCAAGTTTCTTTCTAATCTGCTCAGGCACATGCTTAAAACACAGTGAACCAAATATTCTGAAATGACTCACACTAGGCTTCTTTTCTGACCATGCTTTTTCAGGTGTGTATCCCTGCAATCTCTTAGTGGAACATCTGTTTAAAATATACACAACAGTAGAAGTTGCCTCTCCCCATAAGTAATGAGGCATTCCCTTCCCTTTCATCATGCTCCTGGCCATGTTCAGAATGGTTCTGTTTCTTCTCTCATCAACACCATTATGTTGAGGTGTCTAGGCAGATGTCACTTCATGAATTATTCCTTTTTCATCACAAAATACTTGAAATTCATGTGAATTATACTCACCACCTCCTTCTGTTCTAAGAACTTTGATTACCTCATTACTCTGCTTTTCACTCAACAACTTAAACTTCTTAAAGATGTTAAACACTTCACTTTTCTGCTTAATGAGATAGATCCACATTTTTCTAGTAAATTCATCAATGAATGACACAAAGTAACTGTTACCTCTTAGAGATTTCACTTCAAAAGGACCACACACATCATAATAGATCACTTCAAGCTTTCTTTTGGATCTGATTGGAATTTTTGACTTGAAAGAATTCCTTGGTTGCTTTGACACACAACACTCAACACACAAATGTTTTGGTATCTTAATTTGAGGGAGACCATGAACCATTTTCTTACTTTTCAATTCACTTAAACTCTTGAAATTTAGATGACCAAACCTGTGATGTCACATCCAACTTTCATCACTTATAGAAGCAGCCAAGCATTGAAATTCTGCAATATGAATTCCAATCTTGAATGTTCTGTTTCTTGACAAAGGGGTCTTTAGAATCAACCTCCTATTGCCCTCAAACATCTTTAGTTGGTTGTCTTTCATCTGCATTGAGTAGCCTTTTTCTAGCAACTGTCCCAAACTCAGCAAATTATTCTTCATATTGGGAACATATAGCACATCATTGATAAATGAGTGTTATCCATCCTTCCTCTGAATCATCACCTTTCTAATGCCTTCTACAGTTACAAAATTGTTACCTGCAAACTTGATCTTGCTCTTCACCTTATCATCAATGCTTACAAACCACTCTCTATGTCCAGTCATGTGATTGGAACAGCCTGTGTCAAGATACCACAAATTAGCACTGTCTTCTTTTGAGTTTGTAGTTCCCATTAGTAACACTTTATCAAAGTCAGAATCCTCATCTTATGCTAATTGAGCCTCATGTGCATTTCTTGGAACCCTTTTATTTCTGCATTCATCTGCAAAATGTCCCAATTTCTGATAGTTATAACACTAAATCTCTTTCTAGTTGAATTTCTTCTTTCCCACTTTGTGATTCCCTCCACTTTTCTTGTTAGTTTCTTTATTCTGGTTATGATTTCCAGAACTGCTGGAGTCCTCACCTGACCCCTTCCACTTATTGTTCTTCCACTTTCCCTTTCCCTTCTTATTCTTGCCAACATCATAATTGTTCCATTTGGTTGTTTGGGCTTGCATAGGTTGCTCAACTGATCTTTGTAAGTTTCTTTCATTGAGCTTAATCTCTTGAGCTTCAAGTATTCCGTGCAGTTCTTCAATCTTTATTTCTTCAAGATCCTGGCCTTGCTTAATTGCCACCACTATATGATCGAATCTTGGTATCAAGGTTCTTAATACCTTGTCAATGATCCCCAAGTCTGATTGTTTGTAACCATAAGCATTCATTTGATTTGTAATTGCCAAGATTCGAGAAAAGAACTCACCAATGCTTTCTTGATCACTCATTTGTAGAAGTTCATACTAACTTCTCAAGGTTTGCAGCTTCAACTTCAATGTCTTTTTCTCTAGAGTATCCCATGCCTTATTTGCAGTATCAACATATCTGATTTTTTTGGAAATTATCGCATCTACACACTGATGAATAATGAACAATGCCTTTGCATCTCTTTTCATCAAATCACAGCGAGCCACCTTTTGTACATCAGTTGGGTTCTTTTCAGGTTCTTGAACCTCTTTTTGTATCACTTCTATCACATCTTGAAATCGAAAGATTACCTTCATCTGAGCACACTAATCATCATAATTGTTGCCTATGAGAATTGGCATAGATGCTGGAAAATTTCCATTCGAGGAAGCCATCTCAATTTTGGTATCCAGGGATCTTGAACCTCAGCTCTGATACCAGTTTGTTGGAACAATAAAATTTCTCACACGCACTCACTCTATATACTCATTGTCACTCTATGTTAGAGAATAAGAGAAGATAATGAAGGAGGAAGTACCAGAACCGCCCTTGGACAGAAGCGCATTCAACCAACCAGCTGGAATTGATTCTTATAGTAATTGTTAGTGGCATGGCTATTCTAGCATGCACAGTAGCATTTGCCATAGTGCGGAGAAATAAAAAAGCTCATCAGCTTCGTTTGGTAATTTTTACTTTTGCATGTTGAATTAAAAATATTTTATCTTCACACATGTCATCTTGTTACGGAGTTTAGGTCAGGCAAACGCTCAAATGCAGAAGAGATTATATAAGAGTGAAAGACATCTGGTTAAGGTTTGATTGGCTTAGGAAGTTTAGAAGAAAAAGACATTGAAGAAATAGATATTGTCTTCGAGGTATACTTTCAATGTCTAACCACGTGGATTTTGGATATATATATATATATATATAATTTTCCTTGTCAAATTAGACTGACTTCTTCATCTCATGATTGTAGTTTAAATGCCTATTTACTTAGTGATTCAACCTTAGTTCCACGTATTTTATCTTGGACTGAAATTTCTTGAGTAATTTGGGTGTGTTAAATAGAGCACACAACTAAAGTGACCATCTTCATATAAAGTTATCAAGTAATGTTTTATTGTCTTATAGGATATTTATAATGTTAATAATTGGAGGGTTGGCTTTATCATGTAATTTTCTCAATCACACCCGTCTATCTTTGCTTTCTAATACAATATTTTTCTGTGCAAATTCCATCATGGGAGGGACAATCATAGGCTAATTAATTATTTGTGTTTCTAAGTTGTGATAGGTATGCATGACTCTAAGTTGACTGCTACGTCTATGAATTTATTTTGGTCAATGAGGTTAATTAATTTGCTTATGAGTTATGAGCTTCAACAGGGATATTCATGTGCATGTGCATGATTGAAGAGGATGACCAACATGCAGCGAGTGGTTTCATCTTTCATATCTTTCTTTCTTATTCTTTCGATGTTTGTGGTGCTTGACTTAGTGTTCAAGGTTTCTGGCAACGCAGAAGGTGTGCTTACTTGGTGCTTCAATTTATTATTTTTGTTTTATTTTATTTTCCTATTTGTGTTCTTTTTTGAATTGTTGACTTTCAGCTGTAGTGTTTCTGGCTCATATGTTTGAATAAGTGATAAAACTGAAGGAGTTAGTAATAGGCTTTTATGTTGGAGACTTGGAGTAGCTAGCTTTTGAAATATTAATTCACCTTGTTATATTCCTTTGTCTGTAATATTTTGTTAATAGAAATAGGATGCTACCTTATCAAAGAAAGTGAAGATTTTATGAGCTACATATGGAGAATCAAATTGGGCAAGATGAACCAATTTGGTTTTCTACCAAAATCCTTGTGTTTTGTGAGGTTATGCTGAACTAACAATGAGATCTAACACTATTATAGGGGATGGACATGGTATCAATATGAAAAACAAATTAGGAGATTAAATTGAACTGAAAAAAGTTAACGACGAAATTGAAAACAATCTTTAAATTAGAGGACTAAAATGCTAATTTTAAAATGTTTAAAGTTATGCTTGGGGAGTTCTTGAGGAAATTGGACTTCGTGTTTTTACTTTCTGTATTTCACACAATTTCATTAGAGCAACATAATTTTTTATACCTGTTTGATTTTTTTTACTCCTATCAATTTAAAATATGTTAAGGATGTTTGTAATTGTACTTGAATATAATATTACTTTTATGATAGGTGATGTTGTAACGACATTGAAGAACAATATGATTGATCCTAGTGATGCTCTTCATAGCTGGGAATGCATGTTATGGAGGAATTGTTGATCTTTTTAATTGTGTCAATTGGGTGGAGAGCAATTCATGGGATGGACGCTATAAACTTGTTGTCTGCACTAACAATGCAATAACATAATTTCCTAAACATTCACATTGCATTTCGATTATATTCAGCAATAGTAAACATGCTTAGCACTCTCTTATATGTAATAAAGACAGCAAATTCCTAATTCAAAGTCCTACATTATGTCTTAATGATGGTGGATTAATTTAAAGCTTGTGTAAAATGTTTCCTTTCTCAGGTTTATACTGAAGGGCCTGCTCGACCTACTGGGGGAGCTGTTGTTGTTGCCATGCTAAAGTTGAAGACAATAAAAAGTTGCTATTGAGAAAAAAGACAGTAAAAAGCTGAAGCAAAAGCAAAGAGAACGCATGCAACCAAAAATGGGGAAAATGGATATTGGTTATCAGGTTTTATTATATCTTTACCTATTCTATTAATCTAGTTTTGCCTTCTTTGTCTTGCTTGCTTGGTTGGTTTTATGCTGCATTCTGAAGTTAGAACAATTTCTACCCTGTGGTTGGTTTTATTGTTGTAACCAATGCATTATAACGATATCAGGTCTAACTTTTTTCAATAGTCAACTTCTTGTGACACCACTCAGTAACGACAAAGTCCTTGCTGGTTGCTTCCATTCGCGGTTAGCTTCTCTTTTTTTTTTTTTTTTCTGCATATCATTGCTACTTCTTTTCAATTTGCAAGACTTGCTCATTCATAACATAACTCAATACTCACTTATCCTCCAAAATCTTATTACGCTTCTTTGCTACCTACGTAATTAGGGTTTTGCCCAATTCCCAACTCCCGCGCTCTCTATCATTCATTGTTTTGCACCCACACAACTCCAATTTCAAACGGAGTAAAGTAGTAATCACCGTGTGCATTTTTTTGTTTTTTTCAGATGGCGTTGCAGGAGAGGCTAGACAAGTTCAAGAAGCAGCAACAGAAGTTCTAGGCGACACTTTCGACCATTGCAACTACCAAGGTCGCTGTGGCAACCTCAGAATCCGCCACACATGCCTCAGCAAATGGAAGAAACGTTGCCCCTACGGTTAAGTTTTCCAACGACACCGAGAGGCTTCAGCATATTAATAGCATTTGCAAGGCCCTTGTGGGTGCTCAGATGAAGCGTGTTATTGATCTTCTTCTAGAGGTATATTGCTCTTTGTTTCATTCGGTTCATAGTTTTATTCTCAGGATTATATGGCACTAGACTCCCTTCACATATGACACTAGTGATTTATATGCATGACATGGAGAAATTAAAACTTGAAATTGCACACCCACACACGCACTAGTTTAGGGGGACTGCCTCATTTTGAGGTTTAGGGCATGGCATACTTTGAAGGAGCTATAGCTGTAGTTGTAGTATCATTTACTGTAGTCGACTAACCTAAGAAAATCCACCATCAGTAGTTGATTTGTTTAAACCATATTCATTTGGTGCACATGTTTACTGACAGACACGACAAGCTTTTACACCGGAGCAGATAAATGAGGCATGTTATGTCGACATGAAGGCTAACAAAGATGTCTTTTAGAATCTAAGGAAAAACCCAAAAGTCAACTATGATGGGCAACGATTATCTTACAAGGTTACTTTTATTCATATGCATATATCTGAACATTTTACTCAGATGTTCCTTTACAAAATAACTTATTCTTATTCATTTGTTGTTTGCTTTTGGTCTACAGTCAAAGTATGGTATTAAGGACAAAACAGAGCTTCTTCAACTGGTACGAAAGTATCCCGAGGGCCTTGCTGTTATTGACCTCAAGGATGCTTACCCCACTGTGATGGAAGATTTGCAGGTAGATGCCTAATATTGTTTGCACACTTTTTTTGTCAGTGCTGCATTTTGAATTTAATTATGACATTGTGATGTCAATTTGGGAGTTATTAACCTAGACCCTTGCTGCTTGTTTAGGTGCATTTGAGGAGCCAAACATTATTCATGTTGATGATATTGTTGACCCAATCAGGGATTTAGAGGTCATTACTAAAGAATTGCGGCTGAAGGTATCCATAATCAGCAACTTTAATTTGTTGTAAAAAAGTGGCTTATGAACCAATAATTGTTTTATTTTGTTTGATGAAATATGATTTTTATTGATAGTTTGCAAAGCATGTGCTCTTTTAAGGGGTGTTTCCTAAACAAATATGGAGCAATTGGGCAGCTTTGCTAAATAGTTTTGTTCTTTGTTTGACCTTTTTTAGCATTAAGGAGGATAAATGGAGGATCTCTCATCCTCCATTTTGTTATAATTTCTTCTTTTTATCTTAATGAATTTATTCTTTAATATAAATATAAAACTTATACCTATTTCATTGATCTGTTTGTATACTGTAACATAACTTCTAAGCCTTCCTCCCTTTGCATATCATTCCAAGATATTCAATTCATGGAAAGAAAGATACAAGATATTGAGAAAAGCATGAAGAGGAGCAATGACAAGTAGTTAAAAATCAAGCTTCAATGTTGTCAAAGGGTTTGACCTTTTGAGCATTATATGATTCATTTTTACCCCCATTGATGAAATGACTTCACTTTTGTTTTGTATATTTATATAATTTGCACTTTGCTTCGTACCTGATGTAACATCCCAATTTTTGTAATCTAGATTAAAAAGGATTGTTATTTATAAATAAATAGAGTTTTAGAGAAATGATGAGATTTTATAAATAAATAAATAAGGAGATATAATTATTAATTAAAATAATGATTTGAGAGAAAATAAAAAGGATATTTCATTTATTTGTTTGATAGAAAATAAAATAGAGTTTGTTTTCATAAAATAAATAAATAAATAAATATAGAACAAATAATAGGCTGAGTACACTAGGTATAAATAGTTATGTTAAGTCAGGTGCCTCTTTTTGGCCTCATTTTCGTTTTTCCCTTCTTCTCTCTTTTTTCCGCAGCCCACCAAACCTGTCTCAGAAAAAAGAAGATCTCAGATTCGTTCACCGTTGGATCGTTGTGAAATTTAAGTACCACGTTTGCAACCCAATTTCGAACGATCTCACCGTTGGGAATTTCATAATCATATCTGAGCTTAGAGGAAAGCCCTTCGCATTGTAGCATTTTAATTTTCCGCAAAAACCCAGAACTGTCTCGGTAAAACTAAGATCCCGATTTCGTTGACCGTTGGATTTTTATTAAATTTGGATATGGTGTTTGAAATTCTATTTCTCACATTTTCACCGTTGGTATTTTCGAGATAACATTTGTGGAGGGAGAAAAAGGAATCGCATGAAGACAGTGCAAGTAGAGGTTTCAATCTCTTCTCCATCTCTTTGACGTTTGGGGATTCTATCGGACCAGTTGGATGAATAACGGAAGGAATCTCTCAGGGGACCGCTAGAGATGTTATTATCGCTGGCTGAAGACACGTGAGTCCGCTCAGAGGTAAGGGATGAGTTTATCGCAATTGGGGATTAGAACGAACATGTGTAGGGATCCTTAGAGAACTAAATTTGGGTTTATTTTGGGATGTTTATTGAATTATAATTTTTCCTTTATGATTATAAATACAAAATTATTATGTTCTATGTACCAATTGATGTCCTGATGAGAATTGATTGATAAACTTGAGTGCTCTTGATGTCTTTGTGTTTAATCCATGATTTTGATACAATTATGAGAAACTATTTCAGAGGTTTTACACCTCATGTTGTGATAAAATCTTTTGTATAAATTGTTATTTTTAGGTTATGAAATGATGATTCAAACTGTGCGTATGTGATAAATTGAACATGTGACGGATAATGAAATACATGTGTATTGAGATGAGATATATGTATTGAGTTGTGAATTATGAACTGTGCAATCACACAATTGTAAGACCCTTTAAGGACGACGAGTATTGTGATGGAATCCACTGTGGGAACCCGACGAGTTAAAATAATTTTGAAAACAATTGAGTAAATGTATGTATTGCATAGTTCATAAGTAAAATGTATATGATTCATGAGGTGTGATAACATGTTAAATTGAGATTATATCATTGTGATTGAGATTAAGTGTATGCGATAAATTGAGTATGTATATGATTGAGATATATATATATGTGCATTGAGTTGTGAACTATGAATTGTACAATCACACGACCATAAGTCCCTTTAAGGGCGACGAGTTAATGTTAAGTCCCTTTTAGGGCGACGAGTTAATGCTAAGTCCCTTTTTGGGCGACGAGTTGATGCTAAGTCCTTTTTTGGGCGACGAGTTAATGTTAAGTCCCTTTAAGGGCAACGAGTTAAAATTATTTTGAGAACAATTGAGGAGTTGTGTATTTTGTACAGTTCATAGATAGAGTTTGTGTGCTAAAATGTTTTCTGGGTTGGACCTAAATCAGGAGGGAGAGGCCCTGACGGACTCTTCGGAGTGTAGGCTTTGGGGGTCACACGGTTTGAGTGCTCCTTTAAGCCTATGTTGATCCCATATGGTTGGAGCATTCTCGCAAAACACTGTGACCCTGACTGGTCTCCCTATGATATTACCTAGTGAGAGTGACTTGACTTACTATTGTGTGGTTTGTCTTATCATGTACTCCTAGGCGCCCGACGAGGTTTTTCACTGACATGGTACCACATTGTATATAGGCTTGAGTCTTAGCATAACTGTTGCATACGCTTGCTAATTGTTTATTATGAAATTGATGTGTTATTATGTCTTGATCGGAGTGTGTGATTCCTGTGTATTGTGATTGATGATTGAAAGGTGTGATTGATGGATGAAAAGTGTGATTGATGAATGACAAAGTGATGAAATAATGTGAGATATGCTAAGTAAATCGTATTTGGCTACTATATGTTGTGTTGTTTCTCTCTGGTAGTTAGAAATGTGATAACTCACTCCCGGTTTGCTGTTTGTGTTTGGATCCTGTGATGATCTTGAACTTTGTGTTCGGGGGAGTAGATGAATAGGTGGATGACTATGAAGAACCTCATGCTAGAGGACATGGGAACATCACGCTTTGATAGGATGTGGCATTAGGATATAGGTTCTATATTAATTGTATGAAACTTACATGACCTTCTTTGAGCCGAGATGACTTTATTATTTATTTGGACAAGTTTGAATATGATGTAGAAGAAAGTGAATGTGAGCCTTTTACGCATTTGAAAGGCTTGTATTTAAAAATGTTTTAAAAATACTTTTAATTAATATTTGAATTTTTATTCCTTTATTAATATATATGTGAGGGGTAGAGGGTGTTACACCTGAAACCTGCTGTATTTGCCAAAATAAACTGGCACAATTTTCTTGTAAACTCACGTAATTATTATGCAATCAATTGTCAGTTTCTCACTTTTTTTCCTCTTTTCATTTATATGAAAATTATGGAGTTCACATTTTTTTATTAAAAGATACAATTATGCAGGAAAAAAGAAACCCATACAATGACACACAAAAATATAATAAAAGAACGAAAAAAAACCAATCTAAGACAGTTATTAAATAATCGTCTTAGAAAAGATGGTAAATCAAAGTCGTTTACTTCAATAACCAATGTAGAAACACAAAAAAACAAAGAAAAAATCTACTAAGTCGATTATTCATTAATCGATGTAGAACATCTAAGATGGTTATGTTAAAAACCATCTTAGTTTTTCAAAAATCTAAGTCGGTCATTCGCGTAACCGATGTAGAAACACAAAAATGATATGATAAATTTAAGTCGGTTACGCTAAAAACTGTCTTAGTTTTGCAACAATCTAAGTTGGTCTTCTACATAATCGATGTAGAAGCGAGGGTTTGCTAAGGCGGGTTGTGTCCGAAAATCTCCTTGGATAATGTTAACTTCTAAGACGGTTATGAAATAACCATCTTAGTATAGGTACTAATCTAAGACAGTTTAAAATCCATCGTTGTAAGTTGTAAAAGTGATCCTCTTTTACAACATGCTCATAAAAATTGACTTAAAAGAGTCAATTTGACCGACTTAGAAGAGGCTTATTGTAGTAGTGAATCTTTGAGACTGAAAGTAAGCAACATATAACCTATATATATATATATATATAGAGAGAGAGAGAGAGAGAGAGAGAGAGAGGTTGTGGATCCATATATTATATTGGATTGTATGTCCATAAAATTTATTTGTTTTTTTTCTTGTAAATTAAAAGGCATTATATATAGTTTTATTTTAAATTAAAAAAGATCTTATAATTTTAAACGAGTAATTCTAAATTAGAAAGGAGAAAGTGTTGGAGTGAATAACCATGCATGAGTCTTCTTTTGATAGTTGATATACTATTTCATGTACAATCGAGAGGGGTATGAGTATAATAGATTTATAATTAATCAAGAATTATGTAAAAAAAAGTTTGGTTAATTATCAATTTGAGCCTCGGGAGGTTTCTAATTGAGCAAAAACTCATTCAAACATTCTAGAGTTTAATTATCTTCTTGGCCAATTTTTATAAAATTGATATGAAAATTGTTACAGTATAAATTAAAACCAAAGAAAAAAATTTCATTGACTCATGAAATTCTTAGAGTCCCCTATGCTTTCTTTTTTAAAATATCATTTTTTCTAAGAAATTATAGATTTTATGTTTCTTATTCTGAATTCATATCCTAATTGTTATATTTAAAAATACAAAGATTTATTTTGTTGTTTAATTTTCTTCTAATTTATTATTTAAGTTTGATTTGATCCAATAATATTTTTGAAATTTAATTTAATTCTTTAATTTTTTTAAATTGATTCAAATTGACTTCATCTAAATTAGGGAGACAATGTTAAAAAGTGTGTATTTTGTGGTTATTTAAAATCCCTTGATGACAATTTTAAATTATCACAAAATACAATATAATAATATCATTAATAACCTAATTTAGACATTATGATCAAATTGAATTATTTTTAAAAATTAGATAATTAAATTAAACAACAAAACTAAATGATCAGATTAATTTTTAAACATAAATTAGAGAAAAAAAATTAATTTAACCAATTTTGTTTTCTCTTAATAACATCTTAATTTTTAATTCTATTTTAGTGGGCAGAGGGGGCTGTCTTTAGCCTCTTTGCGACAACCTTCATTTTAAAAAAATAAATATATTTGAGATCCTTATAAAATTTAAAAAATATTAAAAAAAAATCATAAATTTTTTTATATTAATTTAATTTTATAAAAATAAAGCATGTATTTATTAAAATGAAAAATGAAAATGAAAAATAAAGCATGTATTTATATTAATTTAATTTTATAAAAATAAAGCATGTCTTACACTGTTGGCCACTACCAATGAGGATAAAAATGAAAAAACCAAAATTCAGTGTTTGCAACGTTGTGCCATTTCATAACCTGTAGCTACAATTTGTCAGAGAAAGGAGCTGGATTTCCTCGAAACACCCTTTATTTCCAAATGATAGATTCGGGGAAAGTCATTTTTTAGCATAATATTGCAATTGTTACAATTAAATAGTGAAGCTCCCATCTTTGCAAGGATGTCAGCACTTTAATAGTATTAAGCATAATATACCTCTGTCCCTGCAGGAGTTAACTTCTATGGAAATTCTACTTTTTTATTTATTAATAAAACCAAGTTTTACTAACTTCATCAGAGTTTGCAATCCCAAATTCAAAGTTATACTTGCTCGCACTATTAAATAATTTTATTTCAATTCTTCCTGTTAGATTAAATGTTCTTATCGTATAGGTCATATCAGTAAGTTTTAGATTAATCCAAAATGATTTAACAGTTACTTCTAAAAACTAATGACACCAATCACACGAAATTAATATACGTTAAAACTAACAAACTGAAAAGGTCTGATATATATCTGACTGTATCAACTCAATAATTCATAAATACCAGGTATCATTTATAGAGAGACAGATGGAATCTGTCATATGCTTTCGTCTATAAACATTAAAACATTGTTGTTAAATTTAATATTTTGTTTGCATAAATTAAAATATTTGAGTATCTTAATGAGTTTTATGACTTAAGACATAACATAACCATATTTGTTGGGATTCATGTAAAAGTTGTTTATGAAAGAAAGTGCACATTATCTCACTTTTATCCTTTCAAATAGTCATATTTTTGCAAATTGTCGGACAAAGTCTTTACTTCGAAGAGTTTTTTGTTCTCATCATTAAAATTGCAGAAATCATGATTTATCAATAGCTAATTTTGATATTTGATATGCATGAACGTAAAAATTTGACTGAATAAATTGTTATCTGCCAAGGATAGTGAGATTTTTGTTATTTCGTAAAATTATGCACCGTGCCATCTACGTTCTTTCACTTCAACCCCAAATATAATAAACATACTGATTATCCTTTCCTCTATATTTATGATTATGAGCTTCTATTTTAAGCCAATAAAACAGAATTTTTATTGATGAAAAGATAGTATTTTATGTTACAAAAAATAATATATAACTAATCAAATATAATAATAATGTTATATATATATATATATATTCATATATATAATCTAGCCATGCCACGCTTTGAATTTAAACCAAGTTTTAGTAAACTGCAAGAGTGTGGGGGTACCCATGTTATGAACACAACAAAGGATAATCCTAGAATTGGCACACTAAGGACCTCCTAAAGAAAGAAAGAGAGAACAAAAATATTTTCTTATTCATCTCATACCTCTTCGTTACATACTAGAGATAAGGAATACACCAAACCAAATGAAATAATAAAAAGTATTGACGGTAAAAAAAATTTAAGAATTTTCTAGATTATGAATTATAGAAAACTAACCAAATCTTGAAATCTATGATTATTATCAATAATAAATAAATCAATAATGTGTACCTTTCTTTATAATAATATTATTTTTCGATGCACTTTAATCTCTTGAAAGAAGAGAAAAAAAAAAATTTATTTCCTTAAATATTTTTTCAGTTTCTAAATAAGTTTGTAATGATTAGAGATTAAAGAGAATATTTTTTTATCCTAATTATTTTTAGTTTTTATGTATGTTTGTGATCATTAGAGATTAGAGAGAATATTTTTCTTCTATTAGAAACACAATTTTGTTTGACGTTAGTAGAAATTAATCTCTTTTATGACTACTATTCTCTTTAAGTAACAACTAACAGTTATTTTTTAAAAAAAATTGTATTTAACTCAATGTTTGGGTGGGTTGCACTTGCTTTTGGGTTGTTGGTGCTTGTTCAGAGTGGCACATTTAGAGCTTGATTCCCAATTCCTAACCAACCCATTTGTCCACAGAGTGACTTGGTTTTCAGTCTCCTCCAAGTGTTTGTAACCTGTCCTTAATTGCGGTATGATTTTATGGGATAACCCTCCCAAGCAGGAAAATTAAGGAATGTAAGGTATTTCTTTCCTTTTAAGCAAAATAGAAAGTAAAAAAAATACTGCAAGAGTAATCATATAATTATAAAAGCATATATAATTGAAATGGATTACATCGCCATTACAGTTACAGTACACAGAGCTCTAGCTCCAGTATCATATATAATTATTAGCATATAACAACATACATACACACATCTTACGCATGAGTCACAAATGAGCACTAGTGTTTTTTATTCCCCATACCTATGATTATTATGTATGTTTTGGAAGCCCAGCCCCTCCAAGAGGAAGGTCTTATATAAATTAGTTGTAATTAGCACCAGTGTTAAACTTAGCATTTCCGAAATCCTGTTTTCCCGAACCAGAGTTGCGAAAAGAACTTTTAGTCCCATTGTTACCACTGCAAGGAGCGTGTCTCCCCTTGGCAACTTGCACACCAGTGTTGAACTCCGCCTCCTTGAAGTATTGATGTCCGCCTCCTGAGTTTATAAAGGCATCCTCAGTACCATTGTTAACGCTACTAGAGTGCTTTTCAGTTCCAGCAGAACGAAGAATTTGGTCGTCAGAAGTGTTGGTTGTAACAGCAGAGGTGTTGGGTAAGCTTTGATCCCCTTTGTGCATGTTGTGTATGTTGGTAGTGCCTTCTTTATGGCTCAGATGATCTCTTCCCTGCTTGCTGCTGTTGACTTTCTTCTTACCTGATCCTCCATAAGCTGTTAGAGCAACACCGATGATCTTGACAAGACGAGTTGCGACTGCAAGCAGCAAAAGTAGCACCTCACAGACAAATGATAGAGCTCTGATAATGAAGCGCACCACTGACATAGGAGAAATGCTATTGACGAGTGGCCGGGAAGCTTTCCAATTTGGTGCGTCTTCCAAGGAGAGTTAACGTTCAGCATGCAAAGACCAATCAATTAATAAAGAAGATGAATGAAACGCAATGTTTGTGAGTTACTGAGTTTGAAGGTGTTGGGAAATTTGAGGGTATTAAATACCAAAAAAGATGTACACTAATTAATGGATCATATAAGAATTATCACATAAATAAATTTGATTTTACATTTTAATCATAATTTTTACATCTTTAAATATATTTTCTCCACAATTATATGATATCTCAATTATACTCCAACAAAGTTGATCAAGGAAAATCTCTTAAAAACCAAAGTGAGTTGACAACAAATCTCGTACTAGCTAGCTACGACAAATTTGAATGAAGCAGGAGAATGACAGCTTCTACCAAAACCATTAAAAGTGAAGAGTGAAAATATATATTCAAGTTGTAAATATGAACGGGTCTCATTCATATTTAAAAGAAAAAAAAAAGCGTATTATCTACCTTGACATGGGTTTTAAAACATCGCAATATAGGGTGCAAGCAACGAGAGTTATGCAACTATCAATGAATAGAGAAGCTGAATCACATAGTTTGTGAGCTGAAGAACAAATTAAGGTTATATATATATATATATATATATATATATATATATATATATATATATATAATGAGATCAGATTATATCATGTAACTTTGATAGTTATTAACTTGATATAAAATACGATTTTATTAATTTAACCGTTAAATTATATTTAAATATTATGAAGATTATTTATGTTAAATTTTATCAAAATTAAATATCAACAAGGTAATTAAATTATTTATATTTTAAAATATTTATACAATGATTAGTTTTAATCTATATGATGAAATATAAAATATTTTAAAATTAATATGAAATTTTACATATATGATTTATATAAAATAATCTAACCTAATAATTATATATATATATATAATATGAGAGAGATTATGATATTCCTGAAAATTTTAGAGATTTTGATATTATTAATTTTTTAATCAATCAAATTATATGTCATCTTCTCATTAATTATTTTTTAAAATTATTCCTTGATTATTATTTTTTAAATTAAAAAATGATTAAAGATGAAATCTAATTCTTTTTAATTACTTTCAACACTTTTTATAAAAAAATATTTTGAGGATTAGGGTTTAATTTTTTTTCTCTTAAGCATAGGCTTTTATAAAAAAGTATTGAAAGTAACTAAACGGGCTCAAACGTCTAAATTTATCTTTAATCATATTTTTTAATTTAAAAAATTCTAATTTTAAAATAGATGTATCCAACAGTTAATAAAATTTGTTCGATATGAGTCACTTATGAAGCTTGTCCACTATAGCCTTTGTGACATATACGAGTATGTTATAAAACTATATTACAAGAGAATGCCATCTCTTAAAAACTAACTAAAGTCATGAAGTGCATTAAATGACATCTCTTTTAGTAATGCAAATTTGAATGTTGGAGAATGCCTTATACCAAAACTATTAAAAGTGATGAGTGAAAATATTCAAGTTGTAAATCTGAATGAATCGCATTTCATATTGGAAAAAAATATATTATATATCTATACCTTGGCGTTTGAGCTTGGCGGTTGAAGATACATGTCGGAAATCTCGGCAATTTGGTGCCTACAAGAATTGTTCTCCAAAGATCAATTAATAAAGTTCTGAGCAGTAGAACAACAGGTATACGGATAAGAAGTCTAAAATTACACTCTAATCCAAAATCTTAAAATTCAAATTTATAGGTCTTCTCCTTACTTATATGGTGCTCAACCTTTCCACTTCTACCCGATGTGGGACTTCACCTCACGCTTAAAAGACATGATAAAAGGAGATTTTTTTCTCTGACCTTTCATTATATATTAAAAATAGTTATTAGTCTTTCTGAGCGCATATATAAAATGATATTTTTAATATAATTTATTTTATATTTAAGATTAAAATTCAAATCTTAAATTAATTAATTAATTAAAGAATACAAATAATTATTACTGTTGATTGATATTGATTAAAGGGGATTTGAGAGAAAATCATTGAAAGAAAAACTACTCAATATTAATTGGTAAAGCTTTTAAAATTAAATAATTAGACTAACTTAATTGATTTCAATATGTGAATCTTAGTGCCACTCATAAGCTCTTGTAGCTGTGAAATCAACGATTAAGTTAAACTCTAATTAGTGTTCACTTAATGAGTTACTACCAAATCATTGATTTCAACAAATCTTTAACTTCAACCCTAATTTGAAGAAGTAGATCTGAACACATATGGCCCCAAACAAGTGAAAACAAGCTTGAGCGTGTGTTGGTAGGCTGGGTTGGTAGTGGATCTACCAATCACACTGCTGTCACAGGAGTTCGAGAACACCCCCATTTTTGGGTAGAAAGAGGTTGAGAAAAGAGAGATTTTTGTAGGTAAGCTAAAGGGATAGATTAATATGGAGTACAAGTGGTACTCAAACTTATATACATGATCAGCTGCTGATTTTTTAACCAATTATATGAATGCAAGATAAAAAAAAAAAGGGTTCAATTAACACTGCTGAAAAAGAGACATAATCCTTTCCTACCTTCAAGTTAAAGCAAAATAAAGACCACACTAATACTGTACAATTAAAGAAGCAAATATATAGCAGATATAAAAGGTGGTATGATGAAAAAGAAAGAGAATTATTGAAATAACAAGAAAATTCTTTAGATGCAAAAATTGAGAATCCATATACCTGAAACGAATCCTGCTTCATATTTTCCTCTCTTGCAATGAATTAGATCAAAGAGATCGAAGAAGAAAAGGCTTCTAGAGAATCTTTGAGACAGAAAGTAAGCAACATATAACCTATATATATATATATATAGTGGTTGTGGATCCATATATTATATTGGATTGTATGTCCATAAAATTTATTTGTTTTTTTTCTTGTAAATTAAAAGGCATTATATATAGTTTTATTTTAAATTAAAAAAGATCTTATAATTTTAAACGTATTCTAAATTAGAAAGGAGAAAGTGTTGGAGTGAATAACCATGCATGAGTCTTCTTTTGATAGTTGATATACTATTTCATGTACAATCGAGAGGGGTATGAGTATAATAGATTTATAATTAACCAAGAATTATGTAAAAAAAAAAAAGTTTGGTTAATTATCAATTTGAGCCTCGGGAGGTTTCTAGTTGACACATGAGCAAAAACTCATTCAAACATTCTAGAGTTTAATTATCTTCTTGGCCAATTTTTATAAATTTGATATGAAAATTGTTACAGTATAAATTAAAACCAAAGAAAAAAATTTCATTGACTCGATCATGAAATTCTTAGAGTCCCCTATGCTTTCTTTTTTAAAAGATCATTTTTCTAAGAAATTATAAATTTTATGTTTCTTATTCTTAATTCATATCCTAATTGTTATATTTAAAAATACAATGATTTATTTTGTTGGTTAATTTTCTTCTAATTTATTATTTAAGTTTGATTTGATCCAATATTATTTTTGGAATTTAATTTAATTCTTTAATTTTTTTAAATTGATTCAAATTGACTTCATCTAAATTAGACAGATAGTGTTAGAAAGTATGTATTTTATGGTGATTTAAAATCACTTGATGGCAATTTTAAATCATCACAAAATGTGATATAATAATATCATTAATAACCTAATTTAGACAATACAATCAAATTGAATTATTTTTAAAAATTAGATAATTAAACTAAATGATCAGATTAAATTTTAAACATAAATTAGAGAAAAAAAATTAATTTAACCAATTTTGTTTTCTCTTAATAATATCTTAATTTTTAATTCTATTTTAGTGGGCAGAGGGGGCTGTCTTTAGCCTCTTTGCCACAACCTTCATTCTAAAAAAATAAAATATATTTGTGATCCTAATAAAATTTAAAAAATATTAAAAAAATTTCATAAATTTTTTCATATTAATTTAATTTTATAAAAATAAAGCATGTATTTATTAATCTTCAGTGATTACTTTTTTAAACAATCTCCCGACGTCATGAATGAACTTAATTGTTCAACATCATATCTTACGTACAGACCTACAGAGTCACATACATTAATTAGAATCTGAATTGAAGCAACTTGAATTTATCTTTTGCTGCTTTTCTCCAGTAGTTTGATTTTAACAAGTCAAGGAAAACAATTTGAAGTGTCTTTCTAGGTGTAGTACGTAGTTGACGAAGTCAAAAAGAGTGAGCTAGTTTTGTTGTTTAGCTTGTAGTATCCATGTGAAAAGGGCAATGCTCCCCATTCTGATTTGACACGTTGTGCTATAGTCTCTTTAATTGGACTCTAATGAAGAAAATAGGTATAGTTTTTTGGGTTCTTTTGAGTGAAACCCTACTTAGAAATTGGACTCTAATGAGTGTTAGTATTGGTCATTTGAATAAATTATTTTGTCCCTCTTCCTCCGCCCCCCACTCCCACCTTGTGGCTCCCATTCTCCTTTTCTGCCCCCATATGTGCCCTCTCTCTTCCCCCTCCCAATCCTTTCCTTTTCAATTCCTCCCCTTCCCAAACCTCCTCCTTCCCATCCTTCTCCCTCTCCTTTCCAACTAGTGTGTGTCTGAGGTAATTTTTTTTTTATTTATTGTTCAATGCAATTGTGATTTCATGATAGATTTATCAACAATAAAATCATGATTATGTTTACTTGAATTTAGAAAAACAACAATGATTTCATTATTATGTCTAGGGTAATAAAAATATATATACTAAAATTATAATTTCATCATATATTATACAATAAAATCATGATTTTATTATGATAAATCATGATTTTATTATATATCTTATTCAAAAAATCATTATTTTATTAAAAGAAACATTTTTAAAATGAAAAAGGAAACAGTCCCTCGTTAGGGACAAAAACAATTACAATGGCCCCCATAACAACTTCCCCGTGATATTATCATTTTATTAGTATCAGATCCATTTATTTTTGTGGTTTACTGGCTTTAGAAACTGATATACGTTAAAACTAACAAAATGAAAAAAGCCTGATATATATCTGACTGTACGTACCAACTCAATAATTCACATGACGTACGAGTGAAGACTTAAAAGGGACTACTCCTATACACTCACATGCATGCGGGAATGCTACTAATGCAACTCCTTAATCACCAAAGATTATCTCAAACAAAGATAATAATTTCTGTGATTAATGTCTGTACTGTTAATGTATATGTACGTTATAGTACTACTGGAACTCCTTTATTCTGAGAAGATAATTAAGTATTACCACACAACACATAACATAGGGTACAAATTTATCAATATGCTAAGATGTCGCAGACGATAGAAACATGAAACTTTATTTTATCAAAATCTTTTTTGAAAAACTACTTAGAACAGAAAATACAAATCAAGGTTAGATAAAACTCAAAAGCAAAGAGGCATAGAAGATTTTCATACTAGTCCATTTCCACTATTGAAATTTTCTATATCTTAATTAATCCATCAAATTTTACTACAACTATTTCAAGTTATAATAAGTATTTTTTTTTAAATCACTTTTGATATAAGATTGTCTGAATAGTTGGGAAAAAATAAAAAAAAAGGAAGAAAAATAAAGTCATGAATCCGAATCTTTCCAACTAACAAATTAATATTTGTGATAAACAAAAAAACACTTCTAACTCAATCTAAACTTTATACAGATTAATATACAAAGTTTAAGCTCAAATCTGAACTTTATTACTTACTTTTGACCGAGTAAGTAACCTTTTTCATTAATTCTTTTGTCTTTCATGCTTTTCAATTCGAACAGGAAGAATATTCATTTATTTTTTGCAAGATGGATCAAAATACTAGAGCATCACGTATTCATAAATATGAGATATCATTTATAGAGAGACTGATGAAATCTATCATATGCTTTTGTCTATAAGCATTAAAACATTGTTGTTAAATTTAATATTTTGTTTGCATAAATTAAAATATTTGAGTATCTTGATGAGTCTTCTGACTTAAGACATAACATAACCATATTTGTCGGACAAATTCTTTACTTCGAAGGGTTTTTTGTTCTCATCATTAAAATTACAGAAATCATGATTTTTCAATAGCTAATTTTTATATTTGATATGCATGAACATCAAAATTTGACAGAATAAATTGTTATCTGTCAAGGATAGTGAAAATTTTGTTATTTCGTAAAATTATGCACCGTGCCATCTACATTCTTTTATTTCAACCCCAAATATAATAAAATATACTGATTTTCCTTCCTCTATATTTATGATTATGAGCTTCTATTTTAAGCCAATAAAACAGAATTTTTATTGATGACAAGATAGTATTTTATGTTACAAAAAAGAATCTAAAACTAATCAAATATAATAATAAGGTTATATATATATATATATATATATATATATATGCCATGCCACGCTTTGGATTTAAACCAAGTTTTTAGTAAACTGCTAGAGTATGGGGCAATCATTTGTCCACAGGAGTAACTTGATTTTCAGTCTCCTCCAAGTGTTTGTAACCTGTCCTTGCGGTATGATTTTATGGGATAACCCTCCCAAGCAGGAAAATTAAGGAATGTAAGGAATATCTTCCCTTTGAAGCAAAATAGAAAATAAAAAAAATACTGCAAGAGTAATCATATAATTATAAAAGCGTATATGATTAGATTGGATTACATCACCATTACAGTTACAGTACACAGAACTCTAGCTCCAGTATCATAATTATTAGCATATAACAACATACGTATACACATCTTACACATGACCCACAAATGAGCACTTGTGATTTTTATTCCCCATACCTATGATTAATATGTATGTTTTGGAAGCCCAGCCCCTCCAAGAGGAAGGTCTTATATAAATTAGTAGTACCTAGCACCAGTGTTAAACTTAGCATTTCCGAAATCCTGTTTTCCCGAACCAGAGTTGTTAAAAGCACTTTTAGTCCCACTGTTACCACTGCAAGGAGCGTGTCTCCCCTTGGCAACTTGCACACCAGTGTTGAACTCCGCGTCCTTGAAGTCTTGTCCTCCTCCTCCTGAGTTTTTAAAGGCATCCTCAGTGCCATTGTTGCTAAGGAAACCAGACATATTTTCGCCGATCGAGGGAAACTTATAAGGATCTTAGTGTTTTATTTATTTTTTTCTTGCCTTGATGTTTGCTACCAACCCATCCTTCGTTTTATAGATGCGTAAAGGAGAATCTTATGCAACCTTTCTCATCTCACAAAGCATATACTTAATACCAACAAGGTAGACTACAGTTTGTAGTTTTGTCGTTTGTATACAATTGGATTTTTTAAACATATTGCAGGGTTCAATTCTTTGTTGAAAGAAACAAAATTTGTTTCAATAATATTTACGTTTTAAGTGTTAGTTTCATAAATACCGTGCTTTTAGAAGAAAAAAAAATAATTAATTTCCGAGACTATCTTTTTAGCTAGGATAAGCATATTTTGAAAGAGACAAGTATTCCATTAAGATATATTCTAGTGCACTATTTTCGGATTTATGTATCTTTGGTCCTCATCTAATATTCTCTTGGATAAAGGAGCAACAATGCTTGAATTGATCAAAGATCATATTTGTTCACCCCGCAAAGGATAAATATTATTCGTATGCCAATTTTAGTACTGTCAAATCATGGATAAGATATCAATTGAAAGCAAATGCTACATCAGATTCCGTATATACTATATCACATTATCATGCCAGTTAGATTGATAAAAGTTTATCTTAAGGTAGAATGTATAATGTGAGAGACCTAATTCAATTTCAAAAATTAACTCAAGGGATGAGGATTGTCGTTCACTGGGATTACTTTTAACGGATCTGAAACTTGGATTATTTCTCACACACCCCCTCAGGCACAATCACTTCACTTTAGGATCAGGAGGGCTCGAATACCATCTTAAATTGAATAATGTGAGAGACCTAACTCCTCAACCTTATAAGGTTGTCCCTTAATTATATATTTTAATATGAGATTATCTTTGACTGAAATGGGACTTATTATTTCCAACAGGTTATTAGTACAAAACTATGAAAATTTATGTAACAGCATCAAATTTGATCTCTTAATAAATTTGGTATTTCTTTTGTAGTGCCTTGATGTTTGCTGCTAACTTAGCCACCATTTTATAGATCGATGTGGAAAGAAGAATATGATGATACTCGTTCCTTAAACATGCACATAACTTATTTCGTCTCAGCCAATTTTTTTTTATTGACAAATATTAATTATAAATTTTTCCGAATAGAAGATTCTTTTCATTTTTTTCTTAATTACACAATCAATCTTATATTTCCATGCCTATATATAAGAACTTTTATTTTCATGGACCGGTCGAAGCATATGTCCTGTGATGTAACTATGATAATGTCACGCGAGCAAACGACACGAACAAATAATTCCACATGAAATTATATTCCTTTTCCATTGGAGTACACTTTGTCCCTGATATAAAAATTTATATTGTTTTTCCCCTCAACAAATATTCTCGTCTTGGATAAAGGAAAAATCATTTTAAATGGAGAAGTATTTTAATTCCTTTAAGGGACTAAAAGTAAAGTTGAAAAAAAAATTAAATAAATAAAAGCAAAGATAAAAAAATAAGGGATTAAAACAAAAATAAAAAAACTCAAGGACTTAAAAACAGAAAAATTATAAAAAAAAAAATTAGAAACTAAACAGATAATTTACCTTTATATATATTTGCAAGATATTTGCTGACATTGATAATGCGAAATTTCTAAAAATGAAACGTTTGCTGGATCGATTTCTGGTTCGTGAGGATTACTGATTTGATTCCTGGTTTGGTTTGTTCAGCTTTCTTTCCATGCACCTTGGTTTTTTTCTTTAAAAAAAGATATTCAGTTTTAAAAGAAATCCATCCATTAAATGCAAATGAAAGAGGGATGAAAACTTTAATTCAAAACTTCTTTGAGAGTGAAAAAATGTTAACAAAATTGTTAATTTTTAAAAGAAATTTTCAAAATTTGGTGAAAAAGCTTTTTAATTTAATGGAAAAAACTGAGTTTAAGAGCCATATGACGCAGCGTAATAAGTGGCCATTTTAATTCCTCAGATCAGTGCAACGGTAAAATTTGTTACTTTGATTTCTCTCCAATTTTCTTAAAAATAATTGATTGTAAAATCCATTTAAGTTTAAACATATTTAGTAAATTTGGCAATTTAATTTTGTTTCATCGATTTGTCTTGTCTTTATTGATTTTAGGTAATTTATTATGTTATACAATGAGCTATATACTGAAAATTAAGTCATTTCAAATTAATTTGACATAATTATTTGAAACATAATAAAAACAAAAATCCTAGCGATGGGTCTCACAATTACATTTTTATCGTAGTCTTCGCATATAGCCATGTACAATATCATCAAATAAAAAGGCATTGATTTTACTAATTAAATTAGTTAACTTTCACAAACCACTTCCAAAGGGCATTTGGTCTAGTGGTATGATTCTCGCTTAGGGTGCGAGAGGTCCCGAGTTCAATTCTCGGAATGCCCCATTCCATTTAGATTTTAGAACTATTTTTTGCTATTGAATTTTTATTTTTTTATTTTAATTTCTTTGCGATTGAAACCTTGTATTGTTTATTTTCGTCACGTCGTGAAATACAGACAAAGTAAACATGAAATAAAGAGACAACAATATAGCCATAAAAGTAATCTTATAATTGAAACCTAGTATATTTTCATTAGGTAATGAAATAACAAAGTACTAATCTTCATGAAATACAAAGACCACAACAGTGAATAATAAACTTCCTATTCCTTACAGCACCTAGTAGAATGTAGTAATAAGCTTTGGAAATCAAACGTAGCCTATAGAGTAAAATAGTAAAAATATCTCTAAACAAGACATCTTTTTTCCGGTTTATTCCCGCTAAGCATAGGTGCAGTTAGCGTAACCTGTGGATCAAAGAAAAAGAACTAGTTCAGAATCCCAAAAAATTTTAATAATCACTGCAAATAAATCACATGTTATACTTCTACCAATTTTCTTAACGAAACATAAATTGTCTTATTAGTAGCATATAAATATAGCTTACTTGGGTCACTGACAACAAAGAGACCAGAGCCAGAGAAGAAACAGTTCCAAGTGTTTCTACCATTAGCTGCATAGTACTGATTCATGACAACAGAGGCATGGTTTAACAGAGTGTTTGGGTAGAAGCAGGATCCACCTGGTTGGATCATTTTGCAATCACCCAAGGCAATGCAACCATATTGAATGTTATCATTCAGTGCAACATCACTTGTTGAAGGTTTTGCTACGCACCAACTTTCCTGGTCTAGCTGTATTTCATCACCAAATTAAAGCAACAAAACTATGAGCTTTCATGAATTTTTATATACATGGAAAAAGATACTTAAATTAAGGTGATCAATTTTTACCATTCCATTAGCAAACTTTAAGTGCCCTCCTGCACAAGTCAACCAAATAATGATAACTCATTAGAAAGAGGTAAAAATAAATTAAAGTTTATGCAAATTCTAAGCATTGTGGAGTGGGTATTGGAATTTATTTCAAAGGAAAAAAGAAAAGTCATATTAACATATTATAATTAAAGATAAACTTTCTATGGAAATTATGGACATTTTTTAAAAAGATAATCACATAGATGAGAACTTTAGAAGTGCAACCCAAGAATAAATTACCTAAGTTGCAAGAAAGGAGCAAAGTGAAAATAGAGAGAAAGACAAGTGACCCAGTTGATTTGGCCATAGCTTGGAAATTGTAAAATGCCAAATGGTGCTATTTCCCTTTGAGAAAATATCTGTGCTGTAATGTGGACTGAAAGGGCAGGGTATATATAGAGGTCTACATAGTAGATATTGTAAAGAATTTGTCTCATATATTTAGTTTAGAAAGAAATAATTTGTTTATCTTTAAAAAAAATATCTGTTTTAAATTTTTAGGATATTATTTTAGATTTAAAATATTATGAATTTGTTGTGAGTATTTTAGGATTTATTTCATGTTTTAAGGATAGGATTTTATCAATATTTAAATTTTGTGTTACACTTTTTGCTCTATACCATGAATAAAACATCTCAGAGGCTTACACAATATACTTCTTTTATTAACAAATACTAGTATACCTAAAAAAAAACCCATCAGATATTACCAGAGAATAATTATCACCTATCAGTTTTAAAACAATTATTGACACATTAATTAGAAAACTTAGCGTTAAAGCAGTTGAAATGTAACAAGAGAGTAGTATATGCACGTTGTTGGAAGATGAAAAGGTAGCCAAGAGGTTTTTAGTGACATCTTCGTAATAAGCAATAAATTTACAATTGTAGTATAAGAACAGACGAATGCATGTTTTTTCTGCCTATATACTTGGAAGGAAACGATTACATCTCATAGATTTTAAACTCGTGTATCATGTACGAGTTGGATTCAAAAATATAATTTTATATTTGTATGTAGTATTTATAATATATATATATATATATATATATATATTGATAAAATTAAAATTTAAAATATTTAATAACATATTAAAATAATTATGTAAAAATTGATCAAGATAATTATTAATTTTTAATTGAGAAATAAAATACATGTAAAATTGAGGATTTGATCAAAATTATAAAATTTTTACCATAAGAAGACTAAAAATTACAAAAACAAAATTAAAATCATTGATTAGAAATTATAAAAAAACTAAAATTACATATTAAAAGCTCAAATATTCATTAAATACTCACGTCACTTTTAAATGATTACTTTTAATTATTACTGTTAGCAAAATTTATTTAAATAACTAAATTTAAAATAAATTACATTGATATGTATACATAATAATTAATTTATTAATTTATATTCTTAATTATTATATATTACGAATTATTTTAAATTTAAATACGTATTTTTAAAATTGACACTTATAAATTATTATTTTTCTTGAAATATATTTTAAAATAAGTAATTTTAAAAATTAGCGTAGATAACAATATAATATTTAATTATACTACTTAATATCAAAATTATCAAAATTGATATTTAATTAGAATATTAAAACTGTATAATAAGTAGTATACTATTACTTAGGATAAATATTAAAATTAATTTTTAATTATCAAAATTACATACAATAATATTATATTTTTGTTTTCATAATAGAAATATAATTTTTATTTCAAAAATAAAACATAAAATTAATTATATATTATACTTAATAAACACGAACAATAATTAATAGTGAATAAATAAAATATTTATTTTAATATTTTAAAAATATTACACACAAAAGATTAAAAACACATTAATTTTTTCATCTGCTCATTTTATTATTTTAAATATTTTTTATGAGAAATAATAGTTAAAAATGTATTTGATTATCTATGTATTTTAGTATTAATTAATTGATATCTAATTACATATTTCATATTTATTTCATTATTTTCATAATATTTAATTAATATTATTATTTAATAAAAAATTAATTATCAGAATTGTATAGTAAATGACATATTATTACTTAATATCAATTATCAAAATTAATATTTAATTATAAAATTCTGTAATAATATTAAGGAATATTACTTTTCATGAAATATATTTTACAGTAACTAATTTTTAAAAATATGCATAAGTAGTAATATAATATTTATTGTTACTACTTAATATTAAAATTAAAATCTAATTATGAAAATTTTATAATAAATAATATATTATTACATAATATAAAAATATTATCTTTTTAATTATCAAAATTGATATAGAATTAATGCGAATAAATTAATTCTTCATTAAATACATATGTTATACAAAAAATATGATCAATGACTATTATAAAACCGAAGTTTTGATCAATGATTAATATTTGTTGAAAATGAAGTTTATTATTCTAATATATATATATATTACAATTTCTATAAATATATATTAGATTGTTCACAATTATGCTTATTATCAAATCGTTGTCCACAATCAACCACCAAGCGAAATTATTTTGATTTTCACTAAATTCATATTGCTTTTTCTTCTTTTCTTTTCGATAAATAGAAATATTCTGCATTAAAAAAAGAAGAAAGTATAGGAACAGACGAATGCATGTTTTTTCTGCCTATATACTTGGAAGGGAAAATATAACAGCTCAATACAATTTCTATAAAAAAATATATATTAGATTATTCACGATTATTACTATCAAATCGTTGTCCGCGATCAACCACCAAACGAAATTATTTTGATTTTCACTATCTTCATATTGCTTTTTCTTCTTTTCTTTTCGATAAATAGAAATATTCTGCATTAAAAAAAAGAAGAAAGTATAGGAGCAGACGATGCATGTTTTTTCTGCCTACATACCTGGAAGGGAAAATATCACAGCTCAATAAAATTTCTATAAAAATGTATATTAGATTATTCACGATTATTATCATCAAATCGTTGTCCGCGATCAACCACCAAGCGAAATTATTTTGATTTTCACTATCTTCATATTCCTTTTTCTTATTTTCTTTTCGATAAATAGAAACATTCTGCATTAAAAAAATATATTCTAATACGTACTCAGAAAGGGGGAAAATCATACCGCTGAAGTTGAGTTTATTTCTAATTAACCAATTGCATGTATTAATCGTACAAAGATGTATAAAGAGGCTTTTTTACCTAAGCAAATACTACTAGTTAACATCGCATTCATTTTTTTTTTTATCGTAATGCAACAGAAATTTTTATTTTTTTTTATTTATAAGATACATAATTATATTAATTATTACAAATGTATATTTTAATTTGAATTAACTAGATAATTATGATTAGTATATCTATAAGGTAATTAAAATCATTTTAAATTAAGATAATTAGATTATTTTAGAGTACCTTATTAAAGTCATTATTATAATTATCATTAAACATAATTAAGGTAACATTTATCTTTATCTTTATATAATTACTTTAAATATTCAAGATCAAACAAAATGATTAGGAATCCTATACTTTTAATTATGTTGAAAATCAAATAGTGATTGAATATCAATAGTTCACCTGCTTCGAGGGTTTAAAAGTTTTTTCATGATTTTTTTTTTATCTTTTAGCCCATTAGATAAAAACTAATATTGCTCGTAATATTATAATTATCGTTGTTCCAAAGAATTTTTGCATACAACATTGATCAGACACGAGATTCTGTGCTAAATCGATTGTCCCAACAACGTGTAAATAAGGATGGAAATAGGTCAGGTCAGGTCAAGCTTTAAAAGGTCTGAATTTATGATGAATTTTTGAGGCCTGAGTCTAACCTATAGCCTATCAAAGACTTTTATTTTGACTTGGTCCGGCACCTAGCCTGGCCTGATAGCCTTTTTAGAAGTCTTATTCACATTAAATCTTTAATATTTCTTTACTAACTTAGTAGGAAAGTTAAAGGAAAAGGAAACGTTAATATTAGGAAAATCAATAAAAATAATAATGAGGAATATAAATGAGCACATGACTCACACCTAAATTGTAATTAAAGTCTTACTTGATTATATGAATGGAAGTTATGAAGTAGTAATGTATAATCAAAATCCGTTAGTTTCAAAAATAAATTAATTGTACCCAAAAAATAATATAAGTATAAATTGGTATCCAAAAAATAATATAAATATATATATACATACATACATACATACATATATATATATATATATATATATATAGGCCAGCCTATCAGGCTTATCAGGTTTTTTAATAAGCCTAAGCTTGGTCTATTTAATTTAATAGACTTTTAAGAAAGTCTGAGTTTAACATTTTAATTAAATAGGTCAGACTTTATGTAGGTCAGGTCGTAGACCCCTTAGACCGGCCTGACCTATTCCCACCCCTACTTGTAAGCATAGGGGGCAATGGTTTAAAGTTGCTTCATGATTAAAAAGTAATTAGATAGTTTTTAAATAATTTACAAAAAATAGGCCAATTTCGGCTAGTTTATATTTAAAATTCTCAAATAAATTCTACAAAGGGTATTTCTATAATTTCACATTTTTAGAAATTCTTGTTATATAATTTTGTGGTAATTTATATGGAAAAATTATTTTTAGACTAAGTTTTCTATTTGAATAAATTAATTTGGAGATAAAATTAGTTAAATATGACTATTTTTGTGAAATTTTTTGTTAAGGGTAAAATGACCATTTTACATTTAGAAAAAAAAATATTTACTGACTTATAACAATCTATTTTATTGATGATTACTTATAATTTTAATAAATTTTGATTTTGGAATTTATTTGTATTCACTAAATCTATTATAGTATTTTATTTAATACTAGGGACAAAATGGTCTTTTTGTTCAAAATAAATTTATAAAATTATTATAAAATTCTCAGAGCTTGTATGCATTAATGATATCCTTATATTAAATAGTTAAATTAAAATAAAGTTATTTAAATTAATTATGCAAATCTAGGTTTAATAACTTTAAGTTAAGGGTATGTTAGTAAATACATAATTTAAATTTAAAAATATTATTTCAGAAAAGAGAACTCAATTAAATTATTTAATTTTTTTATTAATTATATTATTGAATTAAAATATTTAATTTTACTAATGATTAATTTCATCGACCAACTTTAATAAAATATCAATTATCATATCATTCATCTGTTAAGAAAATTCTAATATTTGTAAAGGATAATAAAGGTGCAAGTTGAGCAATTTCAATTAATCATGTCGGCACGCGTGTTGCCTTTCTGCTTTCTGGTCAGTACATCTAGAAAAATGACATATAGTAGTAGTAACCTTTATTTGACATAAAGTAAACTGTTAAATTTGACTTAATTCAAATTAAATATTATGATTCAGAAAAAAGAATAAAGATATTTTTTTTCTTTTCCACGTAAGTCCACCACATTTGATTTCAATTAGTAATAGTTAAAATCATAGATTACGATTCTCTGCGGTTATTTTTTGAACTACAAAAATACCTGGCCTTTAAAACAAGTTGTCCTTACATCAAATATTGGGTGGGGGTGGGGGACTGGTTGAAAAAATAAACAGGAAACGAAAAGGTGCACCATGACACACAGTTGTTTGTGAGTTTGAGAGTTAAGGTTTGAAAATTTTATTTGAATAAAATCAACTTGATGTGATTTATGTATTAATGTTTTTATTTGAAAAGCAATAAGTTATAACAGTAAAACTTTTGGGGGATTGGCTTTAAAAAATTAATAACGGGGAAATGAAAACCTGCTTCATACATATGACAAGTTGTTTGTGACTTTGAGTGAATGTTTGAAAATTGATTTTGAATTAAATTAATTTTTAAGTAATGTGACCTATGTATTAATTATGTATATCTTTAAAAGCAAGTTAATAATAAAATTTAATTATAATTTTTAATCTAACACAAAAGTACCTAAAGTTGTACTACATTAACTTAAAATTAATTTTAAACTGAAACTTAATTTCTCAAAAGTGAAATAAAATCAAATACGTAAATATTTACCTAAAATCAAGTTAACTAGTCAACAACTCTTGAATCTAGAGGATTCTCATCCATCCAGCCTAAAAGCATTATCTCAAAAGAAAAAAAGTATTGCGCGCATTACATGATATATTAAACTTGGCACAGATTAACGGCTGGGTGTTAATTAGGTTCAATCCCACTACTTTATCGTTCCCACGACGAATTATTTAAGTCACACTTTCATTTAGAGATATGAGAAGCAATAGCCGAGGCACTCCTCTAATTAGGTGTGAAAATGAGTCAAGTCAAATCAAATTTAAGTTCGACTTAAGTAAAATAAGTAAAATTTGAGTTTGTTCATTACCTGTCATAACTTTTTTTTTACATAAAAGTCTGGTTTGACCTACCAACCTATTTAGAAATCTGCTTAAAGACATTTTTAACCAATTAATTATTTTTAAACCTAGTGAAATACTAACTAAAAAAAGAAACTTATAAAATTTCGTATACGTAATGTACAAATCCAAAAATAATTGATAAACAAAATCATATTGAATTCAAGTTATTAAAGTACAAAGTATATCAAAAGAAAATAAAAAAAAGCATAATATTAAAAAATATATGGATTAAAGATGATTTATACTAATATAGTCAAATAAAAATATTTAAATTGTCTGAAAATGTCTTTACAAAACATTCTTTTCTTTGAAAGTATTAATCTAGTTGCATTATCCTTTTAATTTGAGTTTTGTTCTTTTTGAAAATTTTTCACATGCAAGTGAACTCTCTAAGCACTTTATGTCACTTCATCTTGTCATTCATAATGCCATAAAAATGGTATAGATAATAGTTATTATTATTATTATTATTATTATTATTATTATTATTATTACTTAAACAAGTCGACTTGTCAAGCTTAACGAGCTTTTTTTATAGTTTAACTTTGACCTTTTTATCTTAAAAAAAACTTTTTAGAAGTTTGAGTTTGTTCTTTATAGTAAACAAGTCAAGCCGAATCAAACCTTAAATAGGTCAAGCCATAGGTCCTTGAAAAGCGACTCTACTCATTTTCATTCCTACTCCCAATACATGTTTTAGTATTGTTTATAATTTATTAAAAATTATAAAATTAGGATAGTCTAAGACCTAGTCCTAATTTTATAATTTTTAATAAATTATAATCAATACTATTTTCAATAAATTTCACTCAATCTTAAAGAATTTATTTTAAGAGTGTATTAGAAAATATGTTACTACTATTTCTTAGATATATATAAAGTTTGTATAAACTTAAAAAAAATAACTTTAAAATATAGGTTTTTTTAAGAAACAGATATAATTTATTTCTTAAGTTGAAATAATTTATACAAACATACTAAAAAATTACTTATTTGGTTAAAATAAGTATTTATTTTAATAAATAAGTTTAAATAAAATGATCTCGCTGACCAGCTATATCCAGAGTCCAATGTTGTGGCATGGCCAGTAAAGAATATGTTCAGCTTCGTCTTTGTGCTAAACTAAAGAATACACAAAACAGATACACTTTGGTAGGGGTTATAAATACTGATTAACAGCTTAGAATTTAATTGTTGTGCATGTAAGAGTTTTTCACGAGTCAATAAAACTGAACTTTAATTACCATATGCTGATATATATAACCCGGCCCCTTGAATCATATAATGTTTGCAAAATCGTTGAGACGAAAGAATCACAGTTAGGATGTGGAAGCTGTAACTATTAGTTTACGATAATCACATCCGAAACAAGAAATCAAACGCGCTATAGTAAGCTAAATCCACACGTCTGAACCCAATATCACAGCTTCACATTTAAAATATTGTTTTTGGCCGTTATTTTGCGCAACTTGCATGGCACTATGCTATTAATTATCTATTATTACCAACTTGCTTCTTTGGCTTTATCACACAACTTGCTGCAAACCGCGTTTACCGATATGCATTCTCACTTTTTGCTTCTCATGGCCGATTTCTAGCTTTTATAATACACACCATTAGCTCCAGTAGTCACGCTCAACTCCTTAATTAATACATTTTTATTTTCTATGGATAGCCATATTGTATATATCTACCATGTGCACTATCTTTCTTTTAAACCTTAGAGGATACGTATATATTTATATTTGACATGGCGTGTTCTATGTAGTGTCTCAATCGGTAGAAGATGCAACCTGTTTCGTTATACCGTGATGACCTCGTAAGTCAAATTTAAGATATCGAGTCCTTGTCCAAACAATCACTGTTTGTGTTCTACGTAACATTAATCCCTGCTAATGTTTGACTTGACTACATGTCACTGAACACTCTCTGTCACAAATGGGGGGCCATGCCTTTTGAAATTATTGGTGGATGAATGAAAATTAACTAGTATATAAAGGTTACACTCACTTCAGTTTTTATATCAGCAAACTGCCATTGAATATTCTACCATATTCCACACAGTGATGTTGTCCCTAAAGATTAGTTTGACTATAGGCATAGTCCTTTCCATTGCATCCATAGTTTCCCATGCTGAAACAAGCTTGGATGTTGAAATTCAAGCTTTGAAAGCTTTCAAAAACTCCATCACTGCTGACCCAAATGGGGCTCTTGCAGATTGGGTTGACAGTCACCACCACTGCAACTGGTCTGGCATTGCATGTGATCCACCTTCAAATCATGTCATTTCAATTTCCCTGGTTAGTCTTCAGCTCCAAGGGGAGATTTCACCTTTCCTTGGAAACATTTCTGGCCTTCAGGTTTTTGATGTAACTTCAAACTCATTCTCTGGCTACATTCCTTCTCAGCTCAGTCTTTGCACTCAACTTACTCAACTGATTCTTGTTGACAATTCTTTATCAGGTCCTATCCCTCCTGAATTAGGAAATCTTAAAAGCCTGCAGTATTTAGACTTAGGTAACAACTTCTTGAATGGAAGCCTCCCTGACAGCATATTCAACTGCACTTCTTTGTTGGGTATTGCTTTTAATTTCAACAACCTTACTGGCAGAATCCCAGCAAACATTGGGAATCCAGTTAACCTTATACAGATTGCAGGTTTTGGAAATAGCTTGGTAGGGTCTATACCTCTTTCCGTAGGTCAATTAGCCGCTTTGCGAGCTCTTGATTTTAGCCAGAACAAGTTATCAGGTGTAATACCTCGAGAGATTGGAAATCTGACAAATTTAGAATACCTTGAATTGTTCCAAAATTCATTGAGTGGGAAAGTTCCTTCAGAGCTAGGTAAGTGTAGCAAACTTTTAAGCCTTGAGTTATCCGATAATAAGCTTGTTGGAAGTATTCCTCCTGAGCTAGGAAATTTAGTTCAGTTAGGGACATTGAAGTTACATCGGAATAACTTGAATTCCACCATTCCATCTTCCATATTCCAGTTGAAATCATTAACAAATTTAGGCCTCTCACAGAATAACTTAGAGGGAACAATATCTTCAGAGATTGGATCTATGAACTCCTTGCAAGTTCTAACCCTGCACTTAAATAAGTTTACTGGGAAGATCCCTTCGTCAATAACAAACTTGACAAACTTGACATATCTGTCAATGAGCCAGAATCTCCTCTCAGGTGAACTTCCTTCAAACTTGGGTGCGCTTCATGATTTGAAGTTTCTTGTTTTGAACTCCAACTGCTTTCATGGATCCATTCCCTCTAGCATTACCAATATTACTAGTCTAGTAAATGTAAGTTTGTCTTTTAATGCTTTAACTGGGAAAATTCCTGAGGGTTTTTCAAGGTCGCCTAATCTTACTTTCCTGTCTCTTACATCCAACAAAATGACTGGGGAAATCCCAAATGACCTCTATAACTGCTCAAATCTTAGCACTCTAAGTTTGGCAATGAACAACTTCAGTGGATTGATAAAATCAGATATCCAGAATCTCTCTAAACTCATACGCCTGCAGCTGAATGGAAATTCTTTCATAGGACCAATTCCACCAGAGATCGGAAACTTGAATCAACTCGTCACTTTATCCCTTTCTGAAAATACGTTTTCAGGTCAAATTCCTCCAGAACTTTCCAAACTTTCTCACCTTCAGGGGATCTCTCTCTATGACAATGAACTACAAGGTACAATACCTGATAAGCTCTCTGAATTAAAAGAACTAACAGAACTTTTGCTGCATCAAAATAAGTTGGTTGGTCAAATACCTGATTCTCTCTCAAAGCTTGAGATGCTTTCATACTTAGACCTTCATGGCAACAAACTTAATGGGTCCATTCCAAGAAGCATGGGAAAGCTTAACCATCTTTTAGCATTGGATCTCTCTCACAACCAGCTCACAGGAATAATTCCTGGAGATGTCATTGCACACTTCAAAGACATTCAGATGTATCTCAACCTTTCTTACAACCACTTGGTTGGAAATGTTCCAACTGAGTTGGGCATGTTGGGAATGATACAAGCTATTGATATTTCAAACAATAATCTTTCGGGTTTCATTCCCAAAACACTTGCTGGGTGCAGAAATCTTTTCAATCTTGATTTTTCAGGAAACAATATTTCAGGTCCTATTCCTGCAGAAGCTTTTAGTCACATGGACTTGCTTGAAAGCTTGAACCTCTCAAGAAATCATTTAAAAGGTGAAATCCCTGAAATATTGGCAGAGCTTGATCGTCTTAGTTCCCTAGATCTTTCTCAGAATGACTTGAAGGGAACTATTCCTGAGGGCTTTGCCAATCTTTCCAACTTGGTGCATCTCAACCTTTCATTCAATCAACTTGAAGGTCATGTACCAAAAACTGGAATATTTGCACACATCAATGCATCTAGTATTGTGGGAAACCGGGATCTTTGTGGAGCTAAGTTCCTACCACCATGCAGAGAGACAAAACATTCGCTGTCCAAGAAGAGCATATCTATTATTGCTTCACTTGGATCTCTTGCTATGCTTCTACTTTTGCTGATTCTAGTTCTCAATCGAGGCACCAAATTCTGCAATTCTAAAGAAAGAGATGCTAGTGTGAATCATGGACCAGACTACAATTCAGCATTGACACTTAAAAGGTTCAATCCAAACGAGTTGGAGATTGCCACTGGTTTTTTCAGTGCAGACAGCATCATAGGTGCTAGCAGTTTGAGCACAGTTTACAAGGGTCAAATGGAAGATGGCCGGGTTGTAGCCATAAAAAGATTGAATTTGCAACAATTCTCTGCCAAAACTGACAAGATCTTCAAGAGAGAAGCCAACACCTTGAGCCAGATGAGACATAGGAATTTGGTCAAGGTACTTGGATATGCCTGGGAGAGTGGGAAAATGAAGGCTTTGGTTCTAGAGTACATGGAGAATGGGAACTTGGAGAACATCATACATGGAAAAGGGGTAGATCAGTCTGTGATCTCTAGGTGGACATTATCTGAAAGAGTCCGAGTTTTCATTTCTATTGCTAGTGCATTGGATTATTTGCACTCTGGTTATGATTTTCCCATTGTACACTGTGATATAAAGCCTTCTAACATCCTTTTAGACAGAGAGTGGGAAGCTCATGTCAGTGACTTTGGGACAGCACGAATACTTGGTCTTCATGAGCAGGCTGGTAGTACCCTTTCCTCATCAGCAGCTTTGCAAGGCACAGTTGGTTATATGGCACCAGGTATAAGCCTTTCGTATTTTGCTAATCTCTTATCTTCAATGCATAATATATTTTCATCACAGTTACGTTCATGACAGACTTGCAATTCAAATGAATATTTTAGTTCTTGTTGATTTGTATGGTGAGTAAATCCTGCATCTTAAATTGTTCTAATCAGTGAAAGTATCATAATGAAGAGCTCAAGTATTAAACGTGTGTAGTATCTATTTTCTGTTTTTATTCAATGCATATGAGCCCAAATTTGATTGTTCTATTCGATGAAGGTAGCAGCATCACGAAGACTTGCTGAATTGTTGCTTGAAAACATTAACATTGACTTGTAAGGAATATGCAGAAATATTTGTTATTAGATTCACAGAAGCATGGAGAACTGTACCCATTTAAATACTGCAGATAAACATTTTTCCCTTCTCCATAGTCTGTGTCCAAAGCGATAACTAATTTTTGGTTACTATACATACCCAAGTTTTTTTAAAAAAAAATATCAAATATAACTTTTTGTTTCCAATCCTCTTAGCTTATTAACTTTGTACACCGTAAGTTTTTATTATATAAATTTCACACTCTAAACAAGATATTTCTGCTGTGTAATTCTCAGAATTTGCTTACATGAGGAAAGTAACCACTAAAGCGGATGTGTTCAGCTTTGGTATCATAGTAATGGAGTTTCTAACAAAAAGAAGGCCAACAGGGCTCTCAGAAGAGGAAGGTTTGCCAATCACTTTGCGTGAAGTAGTAGCAAAAGCCCTTGCAAATGGAATAGAACAATTTGTCAATATTGTGGACCCTTTGTTGACCTGGAATGTTACAAAAGAACATGATGAAGTGTTGGCAGAGCTCTTTAAGCTATCCCTGTGCTGCACCCTCCCTGATCCTGAACATCGACCCAACACAAATGAGGTTTTATCTGCCCTTGTGAAGCTTCAAACAACACTGTCTTGTTAAATGATAATCAATCCTTGGAGCTGCTCTTTCTAGAGAAGAAAAATCAAATGACTCCCAATTGCCACATTACTGTTGCCTTTAACAACAGCAAAGTCTTAATGTATTTTCCAATTATGATGAAATGCACACAATCTTTTAGTAATAGATGACAAATTAGCAGGGGACTTGGGTTTTTAAAAATGTATGGAAATTATCAGCCTTCCTTCACAACTATGTGATGTAACATTAATTGCCCAATATTCCTAGGGCCATGATGAAAGAATCTCCCAAGTTTTGTATTAGTCATAAAGGCTCTAAAGTTTCTAGATAGTTGCACTTGCATATAACAATTAGAAAGAAGAATATCATAAAATAAAACAACAAAGCTAAAGAGTAATAACAAAATAGGGATTTGCCTCAATCAGTGGGAGGATCAGTATGAAGAAATTCTTGAATGGTTGAAGGGAAATCCAATTCTCCAAAAGCACCATCAGAAACAAAAGCAGATTTCCCCAAAAGCAGGTGTGCCAATCTCAAAGGCTCTTGCTTCTCCTCCCCACCACCATTCATAAAGTGGTTGATCCACCCATCTAACCTCAGCACCTCTTTCCTACACTTTGGCCCTTCCACACCAACAATTTTTGCATAAAAGCCACCGTCACAGTGGCATGAATCACCTTCATCAAAATCACCATCCCTTTGTTCTTTTACCTCTGATAACCCCAAGAGCTGCATTAACTGTTCAATGTCATCATCATCATCATTGTCTTCAGCTTCATTTGCAGAAGTGATGTGATCTGTTTGAGAATGAGAAGGGTCTTGATTGATTGTTGGAAATTCTTGGGAAACTGAGAGGAATGCTTGAGGAGGTTCACTGCTATCTTGGGAGGGACAAATCTGGCTACCACTGGATTGAAGGAAGATGGGAGAACCCAAAGTGCTTTCTTGTATCTGAGATTCTATTGCTGGTTGTAAAGTTTGGTCTAATTTTAACCTTTTTTCAACCTGAACGAGCATCAAACTTCAGAATTCACAATCCATTAAGAACATGTTACGATGTTGAAATTAAAACTTCATATACGCATAGTACCTGTTTTAGTGAGGAGAAGAAATTGGAATGCGATGACACTGATAATGGTCGAATTTTGTTGTCCATTTGTTTCTTTCCTTTATATGGTTAATATAATATTGTCAACGATGCAGCAGTGGGGTGCAGTATATACTAGATAGAAAGAAAGTATTGGGATATTGGTTATCACATCTTCATTTACCCTAGAACATTAGTGTGTCTTGGAAGTCCATTGTAAAATTGAATTTTAAAGTAATTGATTTTGGTTAAAACTATTTTGAAATTATGGAATTTATATTTAGAAAGCAATTTTTGATTGAATAAGAAAATTATGAAAAGTTATTTCAACTCAAATATAGTTTGAACCTAGAATTACTTTTTAAGGTGAAATTAAACATGTAATTATATAAAACAATGTATTCTAATATGATTTTGAATAATTTAATATGAATTCATATACTATAGATAAATGTGACTTTTTCTTTTTTAATATTAAAACAAAATAACACTTGAATCATGTTAGAAAACAAGTTACATTCAATTGGATTGGATGTGTGTTTGGACAAGTGGGCATTTACTAGCATAGATTTTTGTAAATTTAAATAATAAAAGATATATTATAAATCATAATAATATGCATAATTTTTGTGGTCTTTTTTCTATGAAGTTTAACACTATGGGTTCACACGAATAATAAAAGATTAGTTTAACTACAGTCATAGTAGTACTTTCCATTGTATCCATAGTTTCCCATGCTGAAACAGGCTTTGATGTTGAAATTCAAGCTTTGAAAGCTTTCAAGAACTCCATCACAGCTGACCCAAATGGGGCTCTTGCAGATTGGGTTGACAGCCACCACCACTGCAACTGGTCTGGCATTGCATGTGATCCATCTTCAAATCATGTCTTTTCAGTTTCCCTGGTTAGTCTTCAGCTCCAAGGGGAGATTTCTCCTTTTCTTGGAAACATTTCTGGCCTTCAAGTTCTTGATTTAACTTCAAACTCATTCACTGGCTACATTCCTGCTCAGCTCAGTCTTTGCACTCACCTTTCTCAACTATCTCTTTTTGGAAATTCTCTCTCAGGTCCTATTCCTCCTGAATTAGGACACCTTAAAAGCCTGCAGTATTTGGATTTAGGTTACAACTTCTTGAATGGAAGCCTCCCTGACAGCATATTCAACTACACTTATTTGTTGGGAATTGCTTTTACTTTCAACAACCTTACTGGCAGAATCCCATCAAACATTGGGAATCTAGTTAATGCTACACATATTTTAGGTTATGGAAATAACTTGGTAGGGTCTATACCTCTTTCCATAGGTCAATTAGGAGCTTTGCGAGCTCTTAATTTTAGCCAAAACAAGTTATCCGGTGTAATACCTAGAGAGATTGGAAATCTGACAAATTTAGAATACCTTCTATTGTTCCAAAATTCCTTGAGTGGGAAAATCCCCTCCGAGGTTGCTAAGTGTAGCAAGCTTTTAAACCTTGAGTTATATGAAAATCAGTTTATTGGAAGTATTCCTCCTGAGCTAGGAAATTTAGTTCAGTTGGAGACTCTGAGGTTATATCGCAATAACTTGAATTCCACCATTCCATCTTCCATTTTCCAGATGAAATCGTTAACACATTTAGGACTCTCAGAATATATTGGAGGGAACAATATCTTCTGAGATTGGATCTCTAAGTTCCTTACAAGTTCTAACCCTGCATTCAAATGCATTTACTGGGAAGATCCCTTCATCAATAACAAACTTGACATATCTGTTAATGAGCCAGAATCTTCTTTCGGGTGAACTTCCTTCAAACTTGGGTGATCTTCATAATTTAAAGTCTCTTATTTTGGGCGACAACTTCTTTCATGGATCCATTCCCACTAGCATTGCCAATTGTACTAGTCTAGTAAATGTTACCATGTCTGTTAATGCTTTAAGTGGAAAAATTCCTGAGGGTTTTTCAAGGTTTCCTAATCTTACTTTCCTGTCTCTTGGATCCAACAATATGACGAGGGAAATTCCAGATGACCTCCATAACTGCTCGAATCTTATCAGTCTAAGTTTGGCAATGAACAACTTCAGTGGATTGATAAAATCAGGTATCCAGAACCTGTCTAAACTCATACGCCTGCAGCTGAATGTAAATTCTTTCATTGGATCAATTCCACCAGAGATTGGAAACTTGAATGAACTCGTCACTTTATCCCTTTCTGAAAATAAGTTTTCAGGTCAAATTCCTCCAGAACTGTCCAAACTTTCTCGCCTTCAGGGGCTTAGTCTACATGACAATCTATTAGAAGGTACAATACCTGATAAACTCTTTGAATTAAAAGACCTTACCAAACTTTTGCTGCATCAAAACAAGTTGCTTGGTCAAATACCTGATTCTATCTCAAAGCTTAAGATGCTTTCACTCCTAATCTTCATGGCAACAAACTTAACGGGTCCATTCCACGAAGCATGGGGCAGCTTAATCAGCTTTTAGTTTTGGACTCTCTCACAACCAGATCACATTATCAATTCCCAGATATGTCATTGCATGCTTCCAAGACATGCAGATCTATCTTAACCTTTCTTATAACCAGTTGGTTGGAAATGTTCCAACTGAGTTGGGCATGTTGGAAATGATACAAGCTATTGACATTTCAGACAATAATCTTGCAGGTTTCAGTCCCAAAACACTTACTGGGTGCAGAAATCTTTCCAATCTTGATTTTTCAGGAAACAATATTTCAGGTCCTATTCCTGCAAAAGCTTTTAGTCATATGGACTTGCTTGAAAGCTTGAACCTCTCAAGATATCATTTAGAAGGTAAAATCCTTGGAACATTGGCAGAACTTGATCGTCTTAGTTCCCTAGATCTTTCTCAGAATGACTTGAAGGGAATTCCTGAAGGCTTTGCCAACCTTTCCAGCTTGGTGCATCTCAACCTTTCCTTCAATCAACTTGAAGGTCCTGTACCTAAGACTGGAATATTTGCACACATTAATGCATCTAGTATGATGGGAAACCAGGATCTTTGTGGAGAAAATTTCCTATGGCCATGTAAAGAGGCAAAACATTCACTATCCAAGAAATGCATATCTATTATTGCTGCACTTGGATCACTTGCTATACTTCTATTACTAGTGTTGGTGATTCTAATTCTCAATAGAGGTACCAAACTCTGTAATTCTAAAGAAATAGAATGCTAGTGTAAATCATGGACCAGACTACAATTCGGCATTGACACTTAAAAAGTTCAACCCAAAGGAGTTGGAGATTGCCACTGGTTTTTTCAGTGCAGACAGCATCGTTGGTACTAGCAGTTTGAGCACAGTTTACAAGGGTCAAATGGAAGATGGCCAGGTTGTAGCCGTAAGAAAATTGAACTTGCAACAATTCTCTGCAAATACTGACAAGATGTTCAAGAGAGAAGCCAACACCTTGAGCCAGATGAGACATAGGAATTTGGTCAAGGTACTTGGATATGCCTGGGAGAGTGGGAAAATGAAGGCTTTGGTTCAAGAGTACATGGAGAATGGGAATTTGAATAGGATCATACACGACAAAGGAGTAGATCAGTCTGTAATCTCCAGGTGGATATTATCCGAAAGAGTTTGTATTTTCATTTCTATTGCTAGTGCATTGGATTATTTGCACTCTGGTTATGATTTTCCCATTGTGCACTGTGATTTAAAAAGCCTTCTAACTTCCTTTTAGAGGGAGAGTGGGAAGCTCATCTCAGTGACTTTGGGACAGCTCGAATACTTGGTCTTCATCTGCAGGATGGTAGTACCCTTTCCTCATTAGCAGTTTTGCAAGGGACAGTTGGCTATATGGCACCAGGTATAAGCCTTTCCTATTTTGCTAATCTCATATCTTCAATGCATAATATATTTTCATCACAGTTATGTTCATGATAGACTTGCAAATCAAATGAATATTTTAGTTCTTGTTGATTTGTATGGTGAGTATATCCTGCATCTTAAATTGTTCTAATCAGAGTAAGTAGCATTAAGAAGAGTTCAAGAGTTGAACGTGTGTTTGTCTATTTGCTGTTTTTATTCAATGCATATGAGCCCATATTTGATTGTTCTATTCAGAGAAGGTATCATCATCAAGACTTGCATGATTACATAACTTCTTATTTTGTTGCTTGAAAACATTTAGTTATCAATATAGCCGACGCTACAGCTATGACCTCCCCCCATCCTTCACCCCCTCATTTTTTTAAAAAGACTTGTTACGTTTTCAAAGTTTAATAGAAAAGAGGCATTGGTTACAATTCACACTGGATTAGTATTAATTGATTGTACCAGACATGAAGCAAAGCTATTGGGACTGAATTACCATATTCAGCATATCCCGTACACTGACTATCATTTCCTTTAGTTTCAACCAACCATGAGTTTACTGTGCGAGCTTTCCATCAGGTTTTGCTACTAGTGACTTTTACTAACTAACTTGTAAGTAAGGAATGGGAAGAAACATTTGCTGATAGATTCACAGAAACATGGAGAACACTACCCCTTTTGATAGTAAAGATAATATATTTTCCCACATCTAAAGTTTGTGCCCAAAATCAGATAGCTAAACTTTTTGCGTATGATGCATACCCAAGTTTTTCTAAATATCAAATATAACTTTGTTTGCAGTCCTCTAGCTTATTGACTTAGCATACCCAAATTTTTTTATAAATTCCACTCTCTAAACAGGATATTTTTGCTGTGTAATTTTCAGAATTTTCCTACATGAGGAAAGTAACAACTAAAGCAGATGTGTTCAGCTTCGGTATCATAGTAATGGAGTTTCTAACAAAAAGAAGACCGACAGGACTCTCAGAAGAGGATGGTTTGCCAATCACTTTGCGTGAAGTAGTGGAAAAAGCCCTTGCAAATGGAATAAAACAACTTGCCAATATTGTAGACCCTTTGTTGACCTGGAATGTTGGCATTGAAGAAGTGTCCAGAGCTCATTAAGTTATCCTTGTGTTGCACCCTCCCGGATCCTGAACATCAACCAAATATGAATGAGGTGTTATCTTCCCTTGTGAAGCTTCAAACAACACTATCTTGTTAAATGATAAACACCACCAATCAATCATTGGAGCTGCTTATTCAAAAGAAGAAATATTAAATGCTTTCCAATTACCTCATCACTATTGTCTTTAACAACAGCAAAGCCTTATTGTATCCATGTTATGTTTTCCAATAAATGTATGGTAATTATCAGCTTTCCTTCACAGCCATGTAATATAGAATTCATTGTCCATTGTTGCATGCTTTTTCTTTTTCACTCCCCCTCCTCACTCTTGGGTTAAATGCAAATATACTTTATCTATTCATCAATAAAATTGCACGGTGGAAACCAGGGAAATTACAAAGTACAGCATGCAATCATAATCTTTTAAGAAATAAAGCAAACTAGCAAAACTATAAACAAAAAGTTACAATATTCACAATCCACAAAAGCCAGCCTCCTCAACCTGAAGTTGGCATTTATTGGTTTACTCTTCTTCTAACACTTGCTCTATATATCCTACTCTTTCACGTTTAGTATACAATGGAATTTGCCACTCTTTTTCCCGGAAGCATGAAAGAACCTTCCAAGTTTTCTGTATTCATAAAGGCTCTAAAGTTTCTATCATGTTCAATAATAAATTCCAGTTAAATATAATTAGAAATTTAAATTAAAAATATATATTTTTTAAATTCTTTTCTCGACAAGTTCCAGTTTCAGATTTAAGCTTCACTTATTAATAGAAGTTGTCACTGTACGGCTGTTTTTGTAGACCACATGATGCAATTTCAACAAACTGATTGCATTTGCATTTAACAACTAGAAAGAAGAATATCATAAAATAAAACAACTAAGCTGAAGAGTAATAAGAAAATTGGGTGTTGCCCCAATTAAAGGGAGTGATGTGATCTGTTTGAGAAGGGTCTTGATGGGTTGGAAATTTTTGGGAAACGGACAGGACTGCTTGAGGAGGTTCACTGCTGTATTGGGAGGGACAATTCTGGCTTCCATTGTATTGAAGGAAGATGGGAGAACCCAAAGTGCTTTCATGTATCTTAGATTCTATTTCTGGTTGTAAAATTTAGTCTAATTTTATAACCTGCTTTTAACCTGAGTGAGCATCAAACTTCAGAATTCAGACTCCATTAAGAACATGTTACGATGTTGAAATTACAATTACATATTTGTACCTGCTTTAGTGAGGAGAAGAAATTGAAATGCTATGACACTGATTATAATGGTCGAACTTTGTTGTCCATTTGTTTCTTTCCTTTTGTGTGATTATTAGTATTTGTACGAGAGAAGGGAAACATGTTTTAGTAGAATTAGAGTTCAATTTGGTGTCATAAGCATAGAAGTGTAAAATGAGAGAACAAATTGACACTTGAGTTTTTGTAAAAAGCAAGTAACATTAAGTTGGATTCGGATACACAAGATAATTCACATTATCTGAAGTACATTGCAATAACATATACTTCACCAAACACAAATCTAAAAACTCTTCAAAGTCCACAAGTCATCCTTTTCTTTCATGCTCACTTGCCGGGGACGAAGTTGGTGGCGTAGGCCCAGGCATTGTTGTTGACTGGGTCCGCAAGGTGATCAGCAAGGTTCTCCAATGGACCCTTACCGGTGACAATGGCCTGAACAAAGAACCCAAACATAGAGAACATGGCCAATCTCCCGTTCTTGAGTTCCTTCACCTTAAGCTCAGCAAAAGCCTCTGGGTCATCAGCAAGGCCCAATGGGTCAAAGCTGCCACCAGGGTAGATTGGGTCAGTGACCTCACCGAGGGGCCCACCAGCAATACGATAACCCTCAACAGCACCCATTAGGATAACTTGGGTGGCCCAGATGGCGAGGATGCTCTGGGCGTGGACAAGGCTTGGGTTGCCCAAGTAGTCCAGCCCACCCTCGCTGAAGATCTGGGACCCGGCCTTGAACCACACAGCTTCTCCAAACTTGACCCCGTTGCGGGACAATAGTTCGGGGAAGACGCAGCCCAAGGCCCCGAGCATGGCCCACCTGGAGTGGATCACTTCGAGCTCACGGTTTCTGGCGAAGGTTTCTGGGTCGGCCGAAAGCCCAGCAGTGTCCCAGCCGTAGTCACCTGGGAACTCGCCAGTGAGGTAGGACGGGGGCTCGCCAGAGAATGGGCCCAAGTACTTGACGCGGTCTGGGCCGTACCATGGGCTTCCGGAGGAGGCCTGCTTGGTGACGGTCTTCCTCATGCTGACCCTCCCGACTTCGGGGGCTGATGGGCCCAGCTTCACGGCCTTGCCAGCCAAGGATGGGGAAGAGAGAGCCATGGAGGAGGCTGCTGCCATTTTTAAAACTCTAGGATGAGCTTGCTTTCTGCCTTGTGTTATGGAGTTGTGAGTGATTCAGTGAAGTTGTGTGGGGGTTTATTTATATGGGCTTCAAGTGGTTGGGGTTCTTATCTTGGCCTATCTATTGCTACTATCTCATTGGGGCTTTCAGATTTTGTTTGGTACACTTGGCACCCCTATAATCCACTAAATGGGTTAGATTCTTTCTCTGCTTTTCTGACCAATGTGGGTCTTCCACGTAGGACTATGGGATTCCAGTAGATATGTTTGTTAACTTATTTTCTTATGCTATTCCATTGAGGAGGTGACGTGGAAAATGGCTTGAATTATGTGGCTATCCTTAGTTTCAATGTCTGAGATATTTTTGGGTCCACATCTAGTGTTGTACTAAGGGAAATGAGAACCACAAAATTTCAAATATTGCCAAGTCAGAGACAGAGAGACAAATGGTGAAAAGAGCGAACTAGAGGTTGATGGTTACACAGGTCCATTTTAATGAGGGGGCACTTACATCAAATTGAAATATAGTTAGTTGTAATAAACTAAATAAATACATGGCTATCTTTTTTCTTTCAGTACCAAAAAAACTATTACTTCACGTTACCAGAGGGTTTTTGTTTGGTATTGTTTTAGTTTCAAAAATCAAAGTAATCACAGTCACACCCTCACTAATACATGTTGATTGCCAAAACTGCACAAGATATTAGAATAGGAGATTTTCGTGAGCGACTGGGGAAAATAAGAAAGAAAGCAAGCTGAAATAATATAGGAGAATTTAGAAGGCACCTCTATATAGTCAATTATTTAATTTAGAAAGCACTCGTACATGAAGGTCAAATAATTTTTTTAAAATGTTTTTTCATCTGTGATAGCTTTTGTTTACTCTTGAAGAAATACTTTTGAAATACAATTATGTAAAGTGTACCCCTCGGCCTAATAATAAAGATATTCAAGATAATATTGTTATCATATTATAAGACTCATGAATCTAAGCTTCATTAAAATAATGTATGTATATGGTGAGATTTTTTAGATAAAATTTAATTATTTATCATCATTACTATTGAACACATGGCTCAGCACATCAAAAGAAAATTACAATCGTATTATTAAACATGTACTTAAAGAAATTATAAAGTAAGAGAATTAGATGTGATATTAATTATTTGATATACGTATATAAACGACTTTTACGCACTAATTAGCCTCTTTTATTTTCCCCAACATAAAAAAAAATGTAGTAAAGTACAAATAAATGAACATGTATAGCCAAAAGGAGGAAGAAATGAAAGTCTATAAAAAGCATAGATTAAAAATCGTTAAGTAATAAGACATAGATAGTGTTTGTTTTCATTTCTTTAATTAAAATTTATTTTAAAGATAAAAATAATGAACTTTAAATTTAAAGTAAAAGTTATTTGATAAAATAAGCTTTTTTTAAAATTTAAAAATCACTTTTAAATTAAAATTAGTTAAATAATATATTCGTAGATTTTGAAACTTAAAATAAAGACTGAAAAAGAAGACAAACTCTCGTAAACTTTCTTTTTTAAAAGTACATTATTTTTCTTAAATTTACTGGTTAAAATTAAATACATTTTTTATAGATTTCGTTTGATTTAGTTTTTCTTTTTAAAAGAAGACAAATCTAAAATAACATGATGAAATACCAAGTTTTTACATATCTTATATATACTTGACAGTTGTTTGGAAGGTTTTATTCTACGGCCACACACCACTTTTATTGGTCCCTACATTGCATGCAGTACTTGATATTCTAACCGTGTTCCATTTTACAGTTCATTTAGCTGATATAGCTTATCCAAAATCTTAAATGGCAAACTCTTATTGGATGGAAGAGGCATTTGTGATATTTCTTTAGAGAGAAAACAATCCAAAAAGGTAAGTGATATGAGATCAAGCCTTTCAAAAGTTTCTAACCAATAGATATCTCCTCAGAGTCACACTTGGACAAATGGGATATGGTTTTTCTTCCCTATCAACGGTTAATTATGTGCATATTGTGACGTGAATTTGTACCAAATGGATGGAGATTGTTGAATTTTATGTACTGCTCAGTCTGTATATATATAGTTATGACGACTTAATTATGACCATATGCCTATATGAACAAAAACGTGGTCTTAGTTCAAAACTTTATTAACTTAGTTCCAAGCTAGCTTTTACACAAAACGCAAGAAGAATTGTCAAAGAAAAATAAAGGTTGCGCATATAAATAGAAATTATAACATGTCATATTCAACATATGTATACTAATACTTGTGAAAAGTTTCTAATGTTTCCCATCCCTTTTTAAACATTTTAAAATAAATTAATAATTTTAGATATGATTTGGTTGTGTTTGAAAAAGTTTTCTCCTATTATCCTTTACTGTCACTGTGTGTAAGATATGTGAATGACTTGTTTTTTCAAGATTAGGTTAAGTGCTTGAATTATTAGAGTTTGGGTTTAGTTCCACATCCACCCTTTTAACAGCCCATTTATTTTAAAAAATATATATTTAGGAGTAGTCGCTTTAATTAGTTTTTTACAAATTGAAAATAAAGTTGAAAATCATAAAAAAAAAATAAAAAGAAATATTATTGTTCATTTAAATTAATGTATTCAAAAAACATAACAACTAAAAAATAGCTTATTTTCTAACTTTTTAGTGAAAATTTTTAGAAAATAGAATTTTTGAAGAAAAACTTATCATTTTTAATTCGTTTGGTAAAAATAAAATTAAAATTTTTTAATTCAATTATTTCAATACATACAAAAAACTGAAAACTGAATAATTTTCCCCTCAAATTTGCTTAGTTAAAAAATATTAAAATAGTGTGAATAAAACATGGATGTAATCCAACTATGCATCCGTAGAAACTTTAGTCTCCTTTTAATTTACTATGCTAAAAATACACACACAAAATATTATATTAAATAACACCTTTTAAAAAATTTGTTTCTACTTCTTTCTCTTTTATTTTTATCATCCTTTATCCAAATAGAACATATAAGTTAAATTGAGTCACTTGTTTTGTTTTAAAAGTCATTAACGACTAAAAAAATATTTGAACTTTCTAAATAGATAGATAAATATGTAAAATACATAAATTATAAAATTAGTCCCAAAAATATTCTAATTTTAAATTTTGTCCACTTTTATTTCTTTCCCTTCAACTTTGTTCATGAATTCATTTTCTCTCCCACAATTGTTTCATTTTGGTAAACTATTCGCCCTTCGGCCCAAATTCAAGAAAATGAGGCCCACGACATTGGATATTCACTTTTTTTTTTCTGAAGGACATTGTAGATTGACTAGACACATTCTTAAAGGCTTAATTGCATATTTTATTTTTATAATTTTTTTAATTTTGTCACTCAATTTGTTTTTTGCACATTTTTGTCATTATTTTAAAAAAAAAATCGAATTTTACAGTGGTTAAAGTACAATTAAGCCTTTAAAATAGTGGTAAAAGTGCTGTGTGTGCAATTTAAACCTTTTGTTACGTGCACTTTTATTAAATTATATAAATTATTTATTAGTTAAATTAATTTAATTATATAAATAATTTATCATCTTAAATATTCCACCCCATTAAAATTTTATTAAATTTGTATGATTAAAATAAAATTAAAATATTTTTAAAAATATAAACATTGTATGATCTAACTAATAAATAATCACAATAAAAATAAAAATATTTGTTAAATGTCTTGATTTGATCAGGTTAGGACAACCTTAAATATAGCCTGCATCTATCCTCAAAATGCATTGGTCTAATTTCTTAAAGTTGAACCCATCAAAAGTCTCTTCGGACTGGGCTAGAATGAGTCTTGAACACCCATGAGGAGGATAGAAGAATGAAATTAATTTTCTTTCACCCTTTGTTTGAAACTGAAATAAAGTACAAAATGTAGATGAGACACAAAAGATTGGTTCACTGTTGCAAGAGTTTAAATTAAACTATTCACAACTCTCATATTTTGTCCCCTGATTCTATCATTTCTCACGTTTATTATCAAATGTATTTTTTTAACTCATTTTATTTGCAAGTAGTTATTCAAAAATAAATATATTTAATAAATAAATTTGTATGACTTATAAATTTGTATAATTAAAATAAAATATTTAATAAATATATTTATCATCTTAATTTTTTTTTCTTTTTAAATTGTGATATAAAAGCCTCAAACAAAATTTGTGTTCAACTTTATACCATATGTAAGCAAATTTACTAACAGAGTTAACATATCGGATGAACAGTAACATGTTAAAACTTTAGAAGGAGTGAAATTAGACAAAAATAAAAATAAAAATTGAAGGGACCAATTACAAATTTTGTAAAGATCAAGATATTTAAGCATCATCTAAAAAAAATACACTTAAATTTCTTTAAAATATAAAGAGTTCGTCGAAGTTTAGACTGAAATAAGATTCATTCTATGGATTTTCACATGTGATTACTCACATAATTCAATTTATAGGAGTGTTATTGCATACCATAAACCCAAATGCACCATAAAATAGTTGGATAATTATACATATCTTTGTTGAGTTATAATAGCAAACATTAGTGTTTACTAAGGAAGCAAATGAGTCTCATCTATTAGTGGTTACACTCATTGCAACCGTAAGCTTTGTAGTTGAGATTACGCCACTAGGAGGTACCATACAAGATGGTGAACATAAAGGTAGCCCTATTTTGGGGGCAAAGAGCCTCTTGAAAGCATTCATGGTAACAAACTCTATAGCAATGGCTCTGGTAGCTTCTGCAGCTTTTATACATCTTTTCTCGCCACTGAAGAAAGCCAAATGGAAAGATTCTTCTATCTCTAAAATAGCCTTCTCATTCACTCTGATCGCAGTAGCAACAAAGATTGTCATCACTATTGGATTGTCCTTCTTCCTTGTCTTTAAACAAATGCTGAAAATGAAATTCAAAGGCATACCTCTTCTTACTTTCATGAAATTTTTGGTGAATGTAATGATATTTTCATTCTTAAGATTCACCTCGAGATCGTTGGGTTTCTTCTTCCTAGCTCCTATTACAAATAGATCATGTTGAGCCAATCACCCTTTTTTAGTACTTTCTACATCTATACTGTACTGCAACTTCAAAGCTAGTAATAATTGTTATTGTGTCCATGCAATTGCATGAACGCTTGTTGCGCTATTTATTGTAATTAACTTGTAAGAAAGAAATCACTAGCTCCAAAAAAATTACCTTCTTTGTTGCTTTGAAATGTTTTCATGGTCAAAATCAATAATACTGCCAAGTGCGTGAATTAATGAATTTTTCATCTCTTGCATAATCTAGATTCAAACTCAAAATTGTCGATTAAAATAAAATAACTTGGTGTTAGATAAATTACTACTTGTAAAGGGGGTGAATAGGAGTAATAAGAAAAAAATCACTTAATTTAAAAACTTTTTCAAAAATAAATTTCATAGACTTTTTGAAAGGTAACTTGCATTTAGGTTCGATTCATGACTTTTTTATCAAAATTATTTTGCAAAACTAATTATCAAAGTGGATGTTATACAAAACTATTTATTTGTCATGAGTATTTTTGTCACGTAAGATTCAAGAAGCGTAACCCTGATACCTTGTAATATTTTTGTGTCTTATAGCAAGAGGCACCATTTTGGTATGCCTCGTTATTACTAGGTATTTAGTATTGGATAAGCTTACACTAAATTGAATGAAAATGTGACATGAAATTTAGTTATTAAATAGGTAATTTAGCATCGACTTGGCCGATACTAAATACTTGGCAATGATGAAGTATATCAGGGTAACGCCTCTTGTTACAGGACAAAAAAACACACAGGCATCGCTCAGTGTGACGTCTCCTAAATGATAAAAAAAAACTCATGACAAATAAATAGTTTTGTAAAATACTCATTTTGGTAATTAGTTCTGCGAAATAACTCATTTTGGTAAAAAAAAAATTCTAGGTTATTTTGAATCAAGAGATTAGTAGGTGATGCTATTGTTTAGATTCCTTTAATCTCAAGGTTCAATTTTAGATTTACCCAATTTTTTAAGCAAATTCAATTTCCTAAAATATATGAGAACCCTTGTGACAAGAATGTAAAAGATGAAGAATAGAGAGAAGATTGCATACTAATTTTTATATTGGTTCGATTACAACATGTAATCTATATCCAGCATCCTAAGTTTGGATTCACAATAAATCAAAATTTTGATTACACACAAATTCACATGCAATATGCAACCCACATATGCACAACTAATCTTGAAACCTGCAAGATTACTAAGTAGAAATCTACTACTTAACCCAAATCTTGAGAATTTTTCTCAAGATCCGGAAGTTAATAAAAAAATTTAAAAAAGATATGACTTAATATGTGAAAAATATGAAAATAAGACCATTATCTTTTTTATCAACCCATGAAGATTACCTTGACATCAAGATGATTTTTATCCATTTTGATTCAAGTTGAGATATCTTAAGAATGATTATGAATCTTTTGAAGCACTCTCCTAGCTCACACTTTCTCATAAACTTAGAAAATTATAAATTGAATTGAAGAGAGTTGTTGGAAAAGGCTTGAAAGTTCATACATATAAGACCAAAACAAAGTTAATCAATTAATACTCAGTATAATCAATTATTTTGTTCTTGAGACCACCTAGGTTTCAATAAGAATGAAATGGTTGATTATTTCATAGATAACCGATTAAGTGTGATGCCTTGTCAAATTAATTCAAGTTGAGATAATCAATTATACTAAGTGATTAATCGATTAGTTGCAAAGCTATTTCAAATTCAAAAATAGAGACACTTCGATATAATTTATTATTATGTTCTTTAATCGATTAATTTGTCCATTACTTCAAAACTTTAGAATGTCAAAAACAAGTTTAATATAGTGTTTGGTAGAGTCGAATGAAAGTGAATTGAAATGTTTAATATAGTGTTTGGTAGAGTCGAATGAAAGTGAATTGAAATGAAAGTTTTGAACAAAGTGGAGTATAACAATGTGAGTTTTACCTCATTGCACGGTTCAATTCACTTTTTTTTAGCTCTCTTTCATTGCAAACAAATGAGGACTAGATCCAAAGCTTTTTTTAAATTAATTCTAAGCCCTTTTAATCACAAACGGTGCTAAGGTTAGTTTGGATATAAAAATCATTAAGGATACAATGCATTTCACACACAATCATGCAATCAAAGTAAAAAATTAAGACAAGCATAGAAAGTTATAGTTCTTAACTTTAACTATTACACAATAGACATGACATCATCAAAACTTCAATTGATTTTGTAATCTTATCATCATTGTCTTTATAATTAATTAATGCAATACAGGTGTAATTCAAGTACTCGATGATATATGCATAGATTTTAATTATTTCTTAAATAATATAATGTATTAAATGATTAACTGATTAAATAAAGTTATATTTAAGTAACTTTTTCTTTAAGTAATACAAGTAACTTGTACATGCTTTTTCTTTTTATAATTTTCATAATCAAAGAATATGTCAAATGTTTATATTTTTCTTTCTTTTTTTTATGCTTACCAATCACTTTTGATGCAATATGTTTATATTTTTCTTAAATCTTAATGATCTTTATTTTGCTACATTATATTTTTGTTTTATTTTATTACTAAGGTCATAATCAGTAATTTTTAAATAATTTTTATTAACTTATATTTTAGCAATAGATTTATTAAATAAATATTTATTTATTAGACATATTTTGTCAATAAATTATGTTAATTTAATTATCAATGTGTTTACTTTGTGTAAATAAAACTATTTTTTATTATCATTTTGTAGTTTTTAAAAATAATACATATGGTATAAAAATAATAACTTAAATTATTATGCTTTTTTATAAGAAATTTAAATAATGGTAAAATTAGAAACTTTAAGAAAATATTAAAAGAAGAAGAATACAAATAAAATATTAAAATTCTAATAAAATATCAAAAAGAATACAAAGAAGAAGAATAGATTAATTAATTAAATAAATGGTGGTAAATAATAAACAAATATTATTCGGCTCTCAAGTCTCAACAAAAAAAAAATATTAGACAAAAAAAACAAAAAAATAAAAATAATAATTTAAAAGATAGTGATGGCAAAATTTAAAATGAAAATTGTGGTGAACTCAAATTGATTGAAATCAAACTTCACCACCACTAGGTCAAGCTTCTGTCTCAGTCACTGTTTCTCCGGCCTCGCTTCTTCTCTCAGATTCAGATACCAATTCGGTTTCTTCTGAACCAAACTTGTGCGTGGTGATAAATAATTTTCTTTTACAACATTTTGGTAGGGCTAAATAAAACCCGTAACTCTTTATTATTTAATTTTCTGTATCCTTCGCAGGGTTTGAGAAATTCGGCCGTTAATTTTCCATGGCCAACAATCCATCACAGCTTCTCCCATCAGGTTTCTGATTTCATTATTATTTTTGTTTTATTGTTGTTGGTAATGAGTGTATTCAGTGTAGCATTGAAGTGTGCTGAAGAGAATATGTGATTTGTGGTGGAAAATTGCAGAGTTGATTGACCGGTGTATAGGTTCAAAAATTTGGGTGATAATGAAGGGTGACAAGGAGCTTGTTGGTACTCTTAGAGGCTTTGATGTTTATGTCAACATGGTCCTTGAAGATGTCACCGAATAGTGAGTAACACCTGCACTGCTATTATAAATATTATTATTATTGTTATTATTTTTTCTGTTATTGGCTTGTTTCTCTGTAGAACATGCGTTTGTAGGGTGGGAAGGGAAATTATAAAATGGAACAGACAACCAGTTTGCAAGATTTACAATCATGTATTGGGGTTTTACTCAAGAGAAAACTCCTTTAGAATGCTGTTTGGTTTTGGTTGTTAAACTTTCTGGGATGGAATTGTTTTATGAATGAATATGATCCCCCTGCTTTTTAAAATCGGAAATGCTCAAATGTATGAAAGCTATATCGTAATATTCGCACGAAGGTTGTACTCTATCAAAAGATACTTCATATATTTGTTAGTTTTTTATTTAATATTTTTTTTTCAAAAAATTATAACCATCCAGATATGAATTCGTGTGTTTCATGCTGGTTGTATTTTGTGCAAAATAGCATTGCTCTTTTATTTTTATATTGTCGTATTTCGATAACTTATGGTTCTGATTTTTTTAAGTGTTTATATTTCTACTTGAAATTGGTGTGATGATGGGTCAATCATGTTACTGGTTCAAAGATTGTTGTATCTTCATTTTACAAATTGTCTTTCGGAACACCGACTAAAAAATCATTTTGGCAGTTTTATCATTTGGAAGTTACTGAGAAATATAAAGGCTGCAAATATAATGATTTAACATGGACTATGATTGAGCTGTTTTTCTTCATCAGTTTCTTATATTATATTTCTGTTCTAGTGGAGCATGGGTAAATAAACTTTATTTAGCTTTCCCAGGGGCTCCTTCTTTTTTCTTTTTGGTTTAAGAAGCCTGAAATATCTGGTGTAAATTCGTTGGAGGAACTTTTGCAGCATTTCTGATTATCAACTTGATTATTTGAATTTGTACTTACAGAGGACTCTTAGTTATCTTGGCATGATTTGTACTAGCTTTTGATTATGTGATAAGTATGTTCATATATGTATGAACATACATGGGTGGGTATGCGTTGGGCATGTAATAAATTGATTTGGTTTGTTATATTCATACAACAGTGAAATCACTGCTGAAGGGAGACGGATAACCAAGCTTGATCAGATTTTACTCAATGGAAACAACATTGCCATTGTAAGTCAATATTCGATTATTTTCTGTTTACTTAGAATCATTGGAGTATTAATAAATCTGATCATTTGATTTGGCAACTTTTGAAAGAGTTGACAATAATCTAACACGATTTTCAGTTGTTCGTCGCAAGTGTTATACTGATACTAACAATTATCTGCTGTAATGCAGTTGGTACCCGGTGGTTCTCCTGAGTCAGAATGAATAGGGCTACTTGGTACCAATATTAACTCTCCAATGTTGCTCTAGGCACATAATTCCTATATTTTAACGAGGATTCTGAGGCCATTAGGTTTTTACTTCCTTAAGTTGGTTTTTATGATACACATGGTTGTGGTGTAATGCCTATTCAACTTTTATCATCATGTTGAACTGTGGATCGGCCAGGGTAACAAGTAATGCTACTGAGGGACAATTAATTGTGCGCCTTTATATTCCTGTTCCTACTTCCGTTACTATCTGTTTTCACTTTCTGCATGAACTTATTGAGTCAAGTCTTAATTGAAAATTTTATCACCTTAACTTTCGATAATTTGTGAATTTTATCACATAAGTATTGTTTTCGCGAATCTTACAACTCTAAGTTTTTAATTTTTGCATATTTTATTGCCGTTGACATATCACAAAAATAAAGTTACAGATAAAACAAAATAATATCGTTTTGTTACTAACACGATGGTAAGATGTGTAAAATTGAAAATTTGAATGGTAAAATTTGTAAAATATTAAAAGATAGATAGTAAACTTCATGAAAAAAAATTGGATAATAAAATTCATGAAATTATGAAAATTTAATGGTAAATTTGTCAAAATAAAATTTGAGTGATAAAATTCATAAAATATTAAAAGTTTGGTTGTAATTTATAATTAAGCCAATTGGACTCTTTATCATTTTCATGTGGTCCCGTTTTTTAATATGTAAACATAAAGTTTGATTTGGATGCGAGAAAATGAAGCTTGGTAATATTGGTAACATAGAACGGGCAACCACCTGTGAGGGGTGTTGACGATAGAACTACTTAGGTCAGTGTCAATTCAGCTGAATTAGGAGTGTTTATCTGTTGAATTAGATTCGTTTAGAAGGAAAAAAATATAATTTAATTTGATTAGTTTTTTTATATAAAAAAAATTAACTTTTTAAGTGGTTTGATTTTAAATTGAAATATGATTCAACTTAATTTAAAGTAGTTTGGATTTGATTAATTATTTGGTCTGTACTCTTTTGTTGTATTAGAAAGTCGGAAATTTACTGTGAATTATACACAGCTAGTTATCTTTTTGGTACTATAAACGAGTTGTTTAATTATATATATATATATATATATATATATATATATATATAGAGAGAGAGAGAGAGAGAGAGAGAGAGAGAGAGAGAGAGAGTTATTTTATATATTATATAAAATTAGGATATACATATTTCTTAGTTCATTATCTAATGATAGCTGCATTTTATTTTTTTTCAATCAATTTTGGCCAACTTTTGAATTAAAAGTTTATATTTTTTTTTATAACTTTTTCATTGAATTCTTCATTTCTTCAATAGTCAAAATTAGTGTCACAAATAAAAAAAAAATTACTGGTGTTTTCATTGTGACTAAAAAAATTACTAATAGGCTAAATTAAAGTATAATGTTGTGAATTAGTGAAACCGTTAATGTGAAGGGAAAAAAAATTATCATTGGGTTAGTGTTGATAAAGTGAAGCCAATGTGAACGTTGACTTTTGAAGGGAGTGACAATATATGAATCTTATGTTGAGTAGAATAAGTAATTTAATATAGTACTTAATCCATGAGACTCTTCCATCTAATAAACTAGTATTTTGGATTGACGTTTCCTCTTTTGCTTTAAGTCGTAACAAATGTGAGTTAGTCAGCAAGATAACAAGCTTTCACGCACTTCTCCAAACCACAGAAAAAGAACTAAGAGATATAACAACATACTGCTGGAAGGAAAATGCTACAAGTAGTGAACATTTTTTTATTTAATAATTGATTACATTGTAACATATTTTTGTAGGGAACTAAGTTGTAACGATTTACATGTATGACCGACTTTTGTATACTGTTGAAATATTAAAAGAATAAGAGAAGAAAAGAGGGTAATAATAGAAAAAATAACTACACAATGTTGCAAGGCGTAGTAAAGTTGAAATATCACCTAGATTTCATCAAAGTATATGAGAAAGATTGCTTCCATGATCAAAACCCCGTTCAAATGGAAAAAGGAGTAACTGGGTGATGAGGCATGGAACTTGCAGCATACTTTCAGCAGCCATGTTGCATTTAATATTTTTTATTAAATTCATTCCCAATCTGAGATGTTCTTGAATGGCTGGTATGCTCAGTGAAATCCTGCTGATTGAGCTTTAACTCTGAACTCTTGTCTCTATGTAGAAACTGACAAAATTGAACCATTGCACAGGGAACCCTTCTTTTGCTCAATTAAGCAAGTTTTGCTGCCTTTGCTCTAGCCACAGACTTTAAGTAGAGCTCCTCATATTGTGCTGATGATGTTTCCCAGCTGAAATCAATGTTCATGTCCTTCTGAACAAGTTGCTTCCAACTCTCAGGATTGTTGTTGAAGAGATTAAATGCTCGTACCAGAGCCCCGTTTAATCCCTGTCAAAATTGGATCATTAGAGTTGGCCAGAACAATGAACAGCATAAAATAATGTTTCTCTAGTAAATGAGAATGCAGAAAGGAGAGAAAGGTAGGGTTAGAGGTAAAACAGGTGAAGTAAAATCAATGGTGAAATGATTTTGTATAATCGACTATATTCTAAATAACGTGATGTAGGACTGTAATAACATGTGATATTTTACTGTTTGATACCTGTTCATCGGCATTCATGAATGTAAATCCATTTCGAAACTGTGAAGGTATTGTATCATCATCAACATCAAAAACACTACAAAATGAGAGAATTTAGTTACTTTGGAAAACAAGAATTTGCTTGCTTTCATGCCAATATCATCATGCTATGTTAACCTGTCATTTAGGCCACCAGTTTTTCTGACAATAGGTATGGCACCATATCTCATTGATATCATCTGCAGGGAAGAAATTAGAAAAAAAAATAGTCATAATAGTGGTACACTATAAAGACATTCAGCATATTGGTCATTCACGAGAACACCAAAGGAGTATAATTATGTAATATGTGCACATCTCAAGGTTTCAGTTTACCAGTAAGTGATATTTAACATATTGACCATAAATAGAAAGCATGAGTGTCTACCATACGGTGTTGATTACTCCCGACACACCATCATATTTCGTTGCTTGCATCCTTTATTTTGTTTACTATCAAATCTTTGTGCCAATTCAAGTAAAGTTTATGTTCAATAAATTACTACTCCCACCAGTCCTATTTATAAGACCCAATTACCCAACTCATCTGGATTAAGAAAAATGATTAATTTAGTTGATAACAATAAATGCTTTAAATTTATATTTTTTCCAAAACTACCATTATCATTAATACTCCTTTCTATCTCTTCTAATGGTTTTCCATTACAACCCCTCTTTTAATTAGGAGTATTTTAGTCTAAAAATAATTAATGTAAGAGACATAATGGATTGGGTCTTATAAAAAGGACAGCACCACTTTCAATTATGTATTTAGGCTGCAACCTTATCTATGTCATAATGGATCATAGATTTGATGATCCAAATCAATCTCTCACTTTTCCGGTTTTCCCACTTTATATCCCAAAGCCTTTACCTCAGAAACCCCAGGTCTTGTTTCCCAAATCTGAATCTAGCCCTTTCCTTATGTCTGCCCTTAACTCGCTTGTAGACCATCTAGTCCCATTGGATGTCACCTCACTTTATTTCATTTAAATGCAGAAAATGGATTTTGGCACACTTAATAATGGATTGAGTTTCACTGAATGAATATCAACTATTAGTTGAGTAACAAATATATAAGCCTCCGTTGTCACAATACAATTTTCAACGAAATGTTGAAACAACTTTTTACCAAGATACATGCATTATGAAAAGAATTGAGCATATATTTGCTTTAATCATAGTATTCTATAAAGCCATTTTCTGTAGTCTTAATATTTGAAATGCGTGAACATCCATTTTGACCATTACCTGTGTTAGGCCACAAGGTTCAAAGATTGATGGAATGATGAACATGTCAGACGCAGCATAAATGACATGGGAGAGAGATTCATCATACTTCAATATCAACCTTATGTGATCATGATTCTGAAAGTGGTTGGCAATGCCCTCAAATTCATTCTAGAGAAGAGAAAACTGGTAATCAGTTGACAAAGATTAATACAAATTAATATGTAATTGTAAAATATCTTTTAGGTACTTCTCGTTGGAATAGTAAATAGTAATGCATTTCTTTGAGATTTTACATTACCTAGAGTTTCGTGAGGTTGAGTTAGGCTTTAATTCCAAATTCTGAGATAGTATTAGGGCTTATCCTAGATATAAGCCAAACAATAAAAATATGAATAATATTGCTACCTGTCTCATCTTTTTGTTCTGTAACTTTTGTTTCCCCAACAATGTGATCAGTGTCAACTGTGATTATTTTATTTCACTGAAACATATGCCTATTGTAAAATCCATTTTCTTTTTTTTTTTAGAATAAATTCCACCTATATTGCACATGAGTTGGCATTGTTTGATCTGTCTCCTTTCTTAAAACAGTAGAATACCTATAAATTTCAGCCACAAGGAAAGAAAATACAACCTGAATGTGTGGCACTGGACTTGAACCAAGTAGAACAAATTGTCCTCCCAACTCCAATGTTAGATATATTGCATGTCTAATAAGATGAACACCTTTTTGTGGAACCAGTCTTGTTATACAGCCAACCTATTAGCGAAAAGAATAGAAAAATTGAATCAATAAAGCATCTTCAATCCTAACAATAAGTCATGATTTATAATAATTAAATGAGTAACAGATAATTTGAAATATCAAGATAAAGAGCATTCATTCTCTATATGCTGAAAGATACCTATAAAGCAGGCATAAAATGACACCATAAAGAATAAAGGCAGGTACAGAAATATTTCTACTGTAGACAAGTTAACCATTCCTCTCGACTGTAAATCACTGAATAACTTTTATAGATAGATTTCACAAGATTGAGCTATTTGAAGGAGTCTTGGTATATTTACTTCAAATGTTACATAAAGCACACAAGTGCAGTTAGCCCTAGACTTATCATTCCGAAAAATAAGGAAAATTAAAAGATGAACTAATGAAAGACCTGGGTTCCTTCTCAAGGAAATGGTTTCAATTTCAAGAGAGAGAGAGAAGAGAAAACCATGATTTATTCTATCAAATAATTACCAATGGCCTCCTAACATCTGTAGATGAAAGACCTAGGTTCCTTCTCAAGGCTTGCTTATTCTCTGCTTTCCCTTGAAGATCAGTTGCATTGTACTGGACTGGAAGAAATGCATCGGTGGCAGGATTCCATGCATCAGTATCAATACCATTAAGAATACCAATGAACTTTTTGGAGTGGGCAGAGAGTGTTGAATGGAGACCATGTCCTCCCTGAATTTGTACAATAATATCATTCATTGGAACAACTTTTTAAGATTGAAAAGTTAGGATTTAAAGTTAAGGAACACTGAGAATGAATTGTACGTGTCTCCACTGTATTTTTAGTATACAGATAAACAGCCAAATCAAAAAATCAACTGCAAATAATTTCCAAGTTATGCCAATTTGCAAATCAAATCAGATATCTTCTTATTGAAATTGCTACAAATTTCTAGAATATTCTTAAATATAATATGTATGAAAATAGTATAATACCCTAGAACTATAGTGTGTATGAATATGGTAGAACAATCTAGAACTATAATATGTATGAAAATGGTAGAACAATCTAGAACTATAAGTGTATATATAAGATAGAAGAATCTATAACTATACTAATCTATCATGAAAACTCTAGAAAGACCTAAAGTAATGTAAAAACATTCACCACCATTGAGAGGTTGGTGACTTGAACCTATAAATAGGCAATTGGTATGTTGTAATTGATTATCCAAGAAATCAATGACATAGTCTTCTTTCTAAAACAATTCTCTAAAACTATCAACTATCAACTATTATCTAATAAACTACCAACAGTGGTATCAGAGCTACGTTCGGTTATACATTGGGCGTAGTTATATTACCTACCTACCATTCCAAAATCCTCCCAACTACTTCAAAAATTTCCTTTGTACTATTAACCCACTCCAATAATATTTTTTTCTAAACTATGGATAACACTACTCAATCGTCAACTATTTCTGTCCCTATCTTCAATGGTGAAAATTATGATTTCTGGCGTGTTAAAATGGAAACATATTTTTCATCTCAAGATTTATGGGACATAGTAGAAGAAGGTTTCACTGTTCCCGCGGATACTTCAGCTCTTAATGCATCTCAAGAAAAAGAGTTGAAGAAAAATAAACAGAAAAATTCAAAGCCGTTGTTCACCTTGCAACAAGCGGTGAATTATGGGAGCTAAGACTGCCAAAGAAGCGTGCAACACATTGTAGGAGGAGTTTCAAGGAAGTGTTAAGGTACGTGCCGTTAAACTTCAATCTCTAAAAAGAGATTTTGAACTATTGAAGATGAAGGAGTCTGAGACAGTTAAAGATTACTATTCTAAAGTTAAAGAAATAGTTAATCAAATGAGAGCTTTTGGGGAAGATATTCTTGACAAGAAAATTGTTGAGAAAATTCTAATTACTATGCCTCAAAAGTTTGATCCAATCGTGACAACGATTAAGAAAACCAAAGATCTGTCCACTCTATCAGAGACAGAACTTGTAGGCTCTCTTGAAGCATATGAGCAAAGACTGTATAGGCATAAAAAGATACACTTGCAAATGCCTTCCAGTCAAAGTTTAAATTTCAGCCCCAAAACAAAGATAATGGAGGAAAGAAAAATTATTGAGAAACTTCCAGAAGAAGAGAAGGTTCTAGGAATTTCCTTAAGAACAAAACAGATAAAAATCCTCCATGCAATATATGCAAAAGGCAAGGCCACACAGAGAAAAATTGTTGGTTCTGTAATATGTCACAATACAACCATTGCAAGAAGTTCGGACACAGAGAAAAATTGTCGCAACAAAAATAGGCATCAAGTCAATATCGCAGAGGAACATGATCAAAAACAATGTATGTTCTATGCCACTCAAGACTCAATAAAAGAAAAGGGAGGAAGCTGGTACTTGGATAGTGGATATAGCAATCACATGGCTAAGGATGAGACTATTTTCAAAAGCATTGATGAGTTGTCAAAGTCAAAGTTCGACTGAGAAATGGAAGTGTGGTTGAATCAAAAGGCAAAGACACTGTCATGGTGGAGACAGATAAAGGTACGCGACTCATCCATGATGTCTTACTAGTTCCCAGGCTAAAAGAAAATCTTCTAAGCATTGGTCAAATGATGGAGAAAGGCTACACACTTCACTTTGAAGGAGGTGTAAGCAAAATCTTAGACAACAAAAATAAAAGGTTTGAGATAGTCCAAGTAAAGATGAATAAGAGCAATAGAAGCTTCCCTCTAAATTTAAAATATGCAACAAACATTGCCATGAAGGTACAAGTTGATGATTCATGGCTATGGCATCGAAGATTTGGCCACTTCAACACACATGCCTTGAAGTTGTTACATGAGAAGAACATGATGAGAGATCTTCCAAGCATAAAGGAGAATAATGAAGTATGTGAAGGATGTCTCCTTGGTAAGCAACACCGATTTCCTTTCTCACAAGCGAAGCATGGAGAGCGAAAGATCTATTGGAGCTGATACATACGGACGTCTATGGACCAATGAGGACGCCATCACATGAGAACAACAGGTACTTCATACTCTTCATTGATGACTTCTCTAGAATGACATGGGTATATTTTCTAAAAGAAAAATCAGAAGTCTTAGTATTCAAAAAGTTCAAGGCCCTTGCTGAAAATCAAAGTGAAAAACGGATAAAAGTACTAAGAAGTGATCACGGCAAAGAGTACATCTCTCGCGAGTTTGAAAGATTTTGTGAGGATGAAGGCATTGAGCAACAACTTACAGTCGCATATTCTCCTCAACAAAATGGAGTGTCCGAGAGAAAGAATCGCACAATTATAATAATAGCTAGATCGATGCTCAAGGAGAAGGGACTACCTAACACATTTTGGGCTGAAGCAATCTACACTACTGTTTACATACTCAACAGATGTCCAACTAAGTCTGTAAAAGACAAGACTCCAATTGAAGCTTGGAACGGGAAGAAGCCATGAGCAAAGCACCTAAGGGTCTTTGGATCTATATGCTACATTCATATTACAGACGTGATGAGTACGCTTCTTGGAATTGGGATGAAAAAAAAGTGGAGAAGAATGTTCTTATACCCGCTCAACTACCTCAAGAAGAAGCTGAGGAAGAAGACCCAGGTGAACCACCTTCGCCTCCACCACAACAACAAGATCAAGAACTATCATTACCAGAGTCTACTCCAAGACGAGTAAGATCTTTGGTGGACATATATGAAACCTGTAACTTGGCCATACTTGAACCCGGAAGCTTTGAAGAAGCGTCAAAGCAGGAAGTATGGGTCAAGGCAATGGAAGAAGAGATACATATGATCGAGAAAAACAACACATGGGAGTTAGTAAATCGTTCACATGAAAAAGATATCATTGGGGTTAAGTGGGTCTATAAGACAAAACTCAACCCTGATGGCACCATACAGAAACACAAGGCGAGGCTAGTAGCTAAGGGTTACTCACAGCAACTCGAAATTGACTACAATAAGACATTTGCACCAGTAGCTCGTCTTGATACCATAAGAGCTCTAATAGCTCTTGCGTCACAAAAAGGATGGAGTATCCATCAACTAGATGTCAAATCCGCCTTCCTTAACGACGTACTTGAAGAAGAGATCTATGTGGAGGAGCCACAAGGATTCGTGTCTGAAGGCAAAGAAAGCAAAGTGTTAAGACTAAGAAAAGCACTCTACGGTTTGAAGCAAGCACCTCGAGCATGGTATAGCAGAATCGATCAGTATTTCATGGATCGAGGATTCAGGAGAAGCAAGAGTGAGCCTACACTTTACATCAAGTCTCAAGCTACACGGCCTGACATAATGTATGCTACAAGTCTTCTATCAAGATTCATGCAAAGCCTAAGTCAAATACACTTTGGAGCAGGAAAAAGAATTTTGAGATATCTACAAGGAACAAAAGAGTTCGGTATATGGTATACTACCGAAACCAACTCAGAATAACTTGGCTACACCGACAGTGATTGGGCAGGTTCGGCAGATGAGCTACAAATTTCTAGAATATTCTTAAATATAATATGTATGAAATAGTAGAATATCCTATAACTATAGTGTTTATGAATATGGTAGAACAATCTAAAACTATAATGTGTATGAATATGGTAGAACAATCTAGAACTAAAAGTGTATGTATAAGATAGAAGAATCTAGAACTATACTAATCTATCATGAAAACTCTAGAAAGACCTAAAGTAATGTAGAAACATTCACCACCATTGAGAGGTTGGTGACTTGAGCCTATAAATAGGCAATTGGTATGTTGTAATTGATTATCCAAGAAATCAATGGCATAGCCTTCTTTCTAAAACAATTCTCTAAAACTATCAACTATCATCTAATAAACTACCAACTATTTCCCTCATATACATGTCACAATATCAAAATCCAAATAATGATACAAAGACAGGCAAGAATCCTTCATTATTATTAGAAGCAGAGCCCTTTGTATTCTTGTCAAGAACCAAATCTTCGGAATCTTAAGTTGTTAGGTGGAGCATGCAAATGGTTTTAAATATAAACTCTCACTTGAAAGCCATTTGGGCTTGATGTAACATCCCAATTTTTCGTAAATAAATTTAAAAAGCTTTTTAGTAAAAATAAATAAATAAATAAATATAGAACATGTGGTTTTGATGATTAGTAAAAATAAATAAATAAATAAATGGTTTTAAATATGTACATGTGTGTTCGTGGAATGCGGGACAGGATCTCCCACCCTGAGTTAGCTCTTGTTGTGGTTTTGATGATTAGTGTTTAGTATGTTTTCAGTTAAGTTGAATTATGATGTGTATTATAAGGTTGTTATAGACACTTGGGACTCATGTTTCGTGCTAAGAGTTTTGTTATGCATTTTAGTTAGATGATGTTGACCCTTAGAGTATGTTATTTCTAGGTGAGAGATAACTTTAAATCCTTCTTGGGCAGAAGTTGTTTTGAGATGAATGAAACCTAAGATTAAGATAAAATTCCCTTAACCAATAGTCGAACCAAAAGTTATTTTAGCATTCCTTGAATTAACCTTAATTCTAATTGGAGATGACTCAAGTAAGTTTAAGTTTTCGGATGAGATCCTTGTAAGGAGTAAGTCATAAGTTCATAGAAAAGTCGGTCACTGTAAACCGTTGAGTGATATCTTGGCCGCGTAGATCCTTATTGGAGTAGTAAAATAATTGAAATAATTTTTAAGTTTAGAGGAGTGCTTGTAGAAGGACAAATAGTGATCAATGTTTCTTGACAACTTAAGACTTATGAAAAGATTTATCCTATATGTGATTTAGAATAGGTAACCATGGTGTTCACCATAATATTTTGGGAGACATTACCGTTAGTTTGATACATTGTGAGGATCTTTGGAGTTGAATCCGGAATAAAAGAGATGGATAAAATTCTCAAGAATCTTGTTGCGAGTTTAGTTTTAAATGTTAGAACTAGCTTAGTAGTTAGAGCTTGAATAGGAAACCGATGATATGACTAGTGTCCTAGTTATAAAGTTAGATATTGTAAACAACAATCGAAACCTCAAGTTCAAGTGCAAAGTTATAGGGTGACATGAGTATATATGTGTGAAGATTACCTTAAGGTGAACAAACTTACAGAAGTAGGGAGTAATCTATATTGCTTATCTAATTAGCACCCAGTTAGTATCAAGTAGGCAACCTTAGAGTTGAATCGTTACAATTCTTGGACCTAAGTGAGAGTTATGAGTCAAGTATACGAAAGTGAGAAAGATCATGTTTAAGGAAAAGGCTTAGACTCAAGGGTAGGCAAATCATGTATTCTCGATAGTCATTGTGAACTAGGATTGGTGGAGCGTGAAAGTCTCGACACTTTTCTTCTTCCTTCTATTCTTGAACCGTCCCATGTTAAAAAAAAAAAAAAGGGCCGACCATGTGTTTAGTCGCGTTTTCTTGTGTATATTTGTTTGATTCTAATTGTTATTCGTGTTTCTTATGATATTACCCTAATCCAAATAGTATGTCTTTCACATTCTATTATAGTTGAGATGTCACTCTCGTGAGAAGACTTACTTACGAAATACTATCATTGAGTAAACGAGGATCACCGGATTTAGTAGTTAAGTGCAGAGGAGTCTTGTGATCGGAGTAATGGAAAAAGAGTTTCAACTAGACACACAACTTGATATTGAGAATCATATGCGTGATATCTTTTTCTCGATCTTTCGGCAAGTTTCGGGGACGAAACTTCTTTTAAAGGGGTGGAATTGTAACATCCCAATTTTTCGTAAATAAATTTAAAAAGCTTTTTAGTAAAAATAAATAAATAAATAAATATAGAACAAATAATAGGCTGAGTACCCTAGGTATAAATAGTTAGGTTAAGTCAGCTGCCTCCTTTTGACCTCATTTTCGTTTTTCCCTTTTCCTCTCAAAATCCTTTCTTTTTCCCGCAGTCCACCAAACCAGTCTCAGAAAAACGACGATCTCGAACCCCTTCACCGTTGGATCGTCGTGAAATTTGAGTATCATGTTCGAAACCCAATTCCGAACATTCTCACCGTTGGGAATTTCAAAATCATATCTGAACTTAGAGGAAAACCCTTCGCATTGTAGCATTTTAATTTCCCGCAGAAACCCAAAACTGTCTCGGTAAAACTACGATCCTGGTTTTGTTAGCCGTTGGATTTTCATGAAATTTGGATATGTTGTTCGAAACTCAATTCCGCACGCTTCCACCGTTGGGATTTGCGAGATAATATTCGTGGAGGGAGAAAAAGGAATCGCGTGAAGACAGTACAAGTGGAGGTTTCAATCTCTTCTCCGTCTCTCTAACGTTTGGGAATTCTATCGGAGCAGTCGGAGGAATAATTGAAAGAATTTCAGGGAACCGCTAGAGATGTTGCTATCGCTGGCTGAAGACACGTGAGTCCGCTCAGAGGTAAGGGATGAGTTATTCACAGTTGGGGATTAGTGAGAACATGTGTAGAGATCCTTAGAGAATTAAATTGGGGTTTTATTTTGAGATGTTTATTAAATTGCTATTTTTCCTTTATGATTATAAATAAAATATTGATGTCCTAATGAAAATTTCTTGATAAATTATGCTCTTGATATTTGTATATTTCGACCTATGATTTTGATATAATTGTGTAATATTATTTAAGGGGTTTTAGTCCTAATGTTGTGATAGTCTTTTATATAAATTGTTATATTGAGGATATAAAATGATGATTCAAATTGTGAGTATGTGATGAATTGTAGAAGAACATGTTGCTTTGAGATTATAATCTTGTTATTGAGATTGAGTATAAGTGTAAAGTTCAACATGTGTTAATTTGTGAGATACGTGTAAACATGTGATGGTGAATTGTGATACTATGAGATGTGAAATTGTGAATGAGTTCTAGTTGTGGATAAGTGTGTAGTTAACACTTGATGTGAAATTACTTGTGTTGTAAGCTATGAATTGTACAATAACTCGACCAGCGTTATCTTGAGAAAAGCGTTGATGCGCAGTGTTAAAGAGAAAATGTAGGTTTCCTATTTAGGAACCAGTGTTAAATCGTAGCGCAATTGTGTTGAACGTGTTTAAAACACGAGTGTAAGGTCGTGGGTATTGTATAATTCATGAGCAGTGTCTGCATGTAAAAAAAAATTATTTTAGGGGTTGGACCTGAATCAGGAGGGAGAGGCCCTGACGGACTCTTCGGAGTGTAGGCCTTGGGGGTCACCGGGTTTGAGTGCTCCTTTAAGCTTATGCTGATCCCATAAGGTTGGAGCATTCTCGCAAGACATCGTGACCCTGACTGGTCTCCCTATGATCTTACTTAGTGAGAGTGACCTGACAAACCCATTGTGTGGTGTGTCTTGTTATGTACTCCTAAGCGCCCCAGGGTGGTTTTTCACTAACATGGTACCACATTGCATATAGGATTGAGTCTTAGCATAACTATTGCATATGCTTGCTAATTGATGTGTTATTATATCTTGATCGAAGTGTGAGATTCTTGTGTAATGTGATTGATAATTGAAAAGTGAATTTTGAATGACGAAGTGGTGAAGTTACGTGAGTTATGTTTAAGCAAGTGGTATCTCATTTATATAATATGTAATTGTCTTGTTTCTCTATTAGCTAGGAATGTGATAACTCACTCCCTGTGTGTTGTTGTGTTTGGATCCTGTGATGATCTTGAACTTGTGTTCGGGGGAGTAGATGAATAGGTGGATGATTATGAAGAACCTCATGCTAGAGGACACGGAAACACAACGCTCTGATAGGATGTGACATTAGGATATAGGTTCTATATTAATTGTATGAAACTTAGACGACCTTGTTGAGTCGAGAATACTTTATTATTTATTTGGACAAATTTGAATATGATGTAGAAGAAAATGAATGTGAGCCTTTTTTCCCTTTGAAAGACTTGATTAAAAAAAATGTTTTAAAAATACTTTTAATTAATATTTAAATTTTTTTTATTCCTTATTAGTATATATGTGAGGGGTAGAGGGTGTCACACTTGAAACATGAACAAAGCACAAGCCCCCTCAACCTTGTACAGTTTTTTTTTATTAAAGAAAAAATAAAAAAAAGGTACTGGAACTATTGTTTGATTGGAAAGACAGAAGCAGCAAAAATCAATTTCTTAACCACTTGTTCATAAAGACTCAAATACCAAGTCAAGGACCAACTCTCCTGAAAACCTTTACATGTTAATGGTTTTATATCTCTAACAATCCTTTTTCCAAACTCACTTCTACGTAGATAGGAGAATAAAATAGACAGTTATAGATGTTATTCCCAGTTGGTCTAATGCTTCTGCTAAATGTGTTATTGCCTTATAATTCGTATTAATTAATCAAAAAAAAGGATACTTTAACAAGAAATAAACCATACCTCTGAAGTTCTCACTTCTTGGGCGTAAGTAGGTGAAACTGTTGTCACAATGTTTGAGAAAACAATTCCACCCTGACCATTGGAAGGCAAAACTATTACTTATTTTTGCTGATGATATATAATATGATAAATAATAACTTAATGACCATACCTTGACAGAATTAACTCTATCATGCGCTGAGTTGTCCTGCATTCTGTCTGGTCTGTTTAGATGGTGGCTTTCAAGACCACATGATTCTAACTCTGAAGCTGCCGCAGTTCCTTGATACTCAAAGTTGTGGCATGTAAAGCAAATCCTAGCTGAATTTAATCCTTTTGGGGCATATATATCCCAGTACAGAGGAGCCTAGCAAAGAAACACAAAATGCAATTCTTTAAGTTACTCAAAGAGCAAAAATTTGCTAGAAAGAATTAGATAGCTCATACAATGAATGCTGTCTGCCAATCATGGCAATGAATGATGTCTGGCTTCTTGCCAGCTTGAAGAAGAAACTCAAGAGCTGCACGGCTAAAAAATGAAAATCGTCTGAAATCATCATGCTCGCCATAAAATTTTCCTCTCCAGAAGAACTTATCAGGATGATGGGGCTCAATGAAATAAACAGGAAGGCCTGCATAGTCAAAGCGAAGTTACTAAACCAGATAAAGACAATCAATTAAAATGTAAATATTTAATTGTTGACCTTCTATAGTGCCAACCCAGATTTTATTTTTGTATAATTGACGATCAAAGTATGAATCTATCAGCACATCCAAGGCCTGAAACAATAATCAAATTATTACAAGTAGTGCAAGATACCAAGTACCAATACTGTATCAACATGTTGGACTCTTAATAAAATAGCATACCCGTAAGTCACAGACACGGTCATATTGCATACAATCATATTTGGGAAGCACAATTTCAACAAGGTGTCCTTTCTTTTGCAGTGCTTTACCTAGACCACTGACAACATCCCCCAAACCACCAACCTGTCACAGAAATAACTCAATTTAAACATTAGTATGTAATGCGAAAAATAGATTAGCTGAAAGCAGAAGATCTGGCGTCATCCTCGGAGAAACAAAATGCAAAGGTATAAAATGAAATAATCAAACAGAGAGCTTCTTGATCATGTTAAATTTGAGTTGAAGGAATATTCATATAGATTCCATCAGGACAAAAACTCTACTGCTCTCAAAACAACTAGCCCATCTGAGAATAAATGCAATAATAGAACTAATATCTTGGGCTGACAAGATAATCAGCATGTTATGATACGATATTATGGCATTTAGGACTTAAAAATTCAGGAACTTGGGCTGACAGGATAATCGAAGATGCTTCATGCACTGAAAATATTCACTTCTACGGATACAAATAAAGTATCTACAAGGAAAACTCTGCATACTAACAAGGAAATACAATGTGAGATAATGACATATGGCTACCTATGCACTCAAAGCAGCATACATATTTCAAATAGATCAAGATACTTAAATGTTAAGAACTTAAAAACGTACAGGATAAGGTAAAATGAGTTCACAAGAATAAAACATAGGGATAAGATAAAATGAATTAACAAGAATAAAACATAGGGATACAATGAGTGCACCTTAGCTACTGGTGCCATCTCTGCTGCGATATGAATCACGTGCAATCCAGGACTAAAGATAAGAAATAAGGGATACATAAGACAGCGAAAGATATACAAATTGCAATTTAGCATTAAAAGTTAATACCTTGTCGCAGATGATAAAAGCCCAAGAAATGCAGAAATAGCCTCCTGTTCAGTCTGTTTTTTGCAAGCTATATAGGTATCACTAATACGCCTGTCTCTCTTCCACACCTTTTCTCGCAAAAGACTTGCATCATCTACTGATATTTTATTTTCTAGTGTCCAACCATCAATAAGAAGTAACAGTTGACTCCAAAATTCCCACGGCATATCTTCCACCGGTTCTTCCAAATTCCTTTTCTTGCTTTCTTTTTTCAGAGTATCAAGTGTATCTTGAAATTCCTTCACTGACTGTTGATATAGCCAAACATAAGAATTTATCTCTTCATCTGATTTTTGAAGACGATCCTCCAATAGTTTTATCTTTTGTTGCATTAGTTCATTATATTTTTGCAATTTGTCAGATGATAGCTTATAGATATTAGCTTCTTCAAGAGATGCTTCCAATTTATCCACCTTCCTTCGAAGATCTTGGTTTTGTTGCAGCACAATAACAGCTTGATCAGCTTGTTTGGTTGCTTTATCTAGCAATGATTGCAAATTTTCAACCTTATCCCACAGATCCTTGCATTCAACTGTAAGCGTAGAAATTTGTGATACACCATCCTGAGAGATTGATAGTTTCGATTCCAAGTCTTTTAGGGCTGATTCCAAAGAGGACCGTTCCTTTTCCAATGCAACCAAACGTTCATCATTATTCTTGACATCACTAAGCTGGGTTTTAAATGATTCTATGGCATTCTTCAAAGAGGCATTTTCTGCTCTTAATGAATTAAGCTCCTCAGTAAGGGAATGAATGCTAACATTATGACTTAGAGGGTTTGCATCACTCAAATCATCATTTTGAAGGTCATGCAATTCAGCATATTTTCTTTCAGTACTTCCCTTTTGGGCCAACTCATTACGCAGTTTCTCTAGCTGCCCCTCCAAGAATTCCACATGTATCTTTTCCTGGTTGGCAACTGTAATCCGTGCATCAGTCTCAGCCAACCTTGTCTCCAAGACATTAATCTCTCCTTGCAATGCTTCCTTTTCTACAAGAATCTTTTCAAGATCTTCACATGCACGAATCCTAGCCTCATTTAAAAGAAGAATGTCTGCATGAAGAACATAAAATTCTTAATAATAATAGGTAACAAAATATTGAACAAAAAATGTGGATATTAGAAAAAGAAATCAACAAGTATTTCAGAGAAAGATATCTTACTTTTCTCTGCATTTTTTATCATGACCAGCAAATCCTCAAGTTGCCTACCAGACAACTGTTCAGCCTGCTCTGCTCCATTTATGTTTATGGCCTATTTCATAATTAAATGATTAGTTGTGACTTGTAATAAAAAATAATAATGTTTTAACCTCTCCAATTTTCCTTTCTAAGTATGTCCACGTAACAAAATGACTGGTATATCCAGCCTTTTATACTGAGAAGACCATGCAAAAAAATTTGCAGTGAGTAATGTGGATTGGTAAAGGACTCATGTTTAAAATTTTGCACATCATATTGTAATATTATGATAGAAAAGCAATACATTGATCCACGTCTAACTGGGAAAAAATGGTTGAGATTCATGATATGGGTACCCTATTGTAATATTTATGTACAAGACAACATTTATCAATTCTATATTCTTTTTCCTAGTCATTCATGTAACCAAATTTGGAGTTTGGATTCTTCAGGCAAGCTTTCCAGTAAGTCCTTTTTTCAGTTTCAAACGTCAACCCCCAATCATCAATTTCCCTTCCTGAGAAACCTATATGGGCTAAAACTTCCTCCAACCAAACGTCTAGTCTTCCATTTCGATAATTTATTGTCGCAGTTTATTAGGTATATCACTCTGCTCTCTTCCCTGATATTTATTTTCTATGCATGCATTCTAAGTTCAGGTACCAACCTTTCCATTAGAAAGTGGAACAATCTAGTTGATGAAATTCTAAGCTAACATTCAAGGAGGCTAAAGTTTTGTACCACTGTTAATAACTTCAGAACACTTTATTAGAGAGAAATTATATCATATCATCGATTAACATCTCTGATTCTCCTACCTAATGTCTTTTCTTCTTTATTTTTCCCCCTTTTCCAACGGCACCAACCATACACAAAAAATTTAGAAAAATCATGCATAGGAAAAGGAGATACCAAAGGCGCGGTGGCATCATTCAAATTCTCCACAGAATCATCGTTGTTCAACGAAACCTCGGTGTCGTCTTCTTCATCTTGATTTTGACGGAGACCTCCCTCTGCGGAAGGCTTGATCTGTTGTCTCTTATGCTGTGAACTGCCACATACAATACAACTACGCATTGAATTTCAAACCACGAATCTGAATAAGACGTAGCGTAAGATTAAGAGACAAAGATTGGTACCTGAAAGTGGCGCGGTGTCGCATTTTGCAAGAAGCTGGAAACGAAACTCGCACTACCCAATTATTATTGGCGTTGTGGTGGTTAACGCAGTTGAAACCGCTCAGGTTCCAGCACACGAAGCACGTTCTCAGCTTCGACGCCATTTCTCATTCAAATCAAATTAATCGACCAAACACTGCGTTACTATCAAAAGCACAAGAAGAAGAAAAAGAGTAACGGTTTCTTCTTCGACTTTTTCAGTTCAGTTGCTTTGGCTTGGCCTTAGCGCAAATAGAAGGAAGAAAATGCCTCCTGAGAACCGAATCATCTGCAACCAAGCACTCACACAGTCAGAAAATAAGAACCGCTGGATTGAATCTAACGGCTGATATCTCAGTTATCGGAAGGGAAAGGTGCTTATGCTTGATAGTGTAGGGTAGCACTTTGCCACGTCATTTGAGTCAACCCAAGTTATGAAGCAATGTTTGACGTGATGATAGAGATTAAGGAATTTTTCTTTTTCTTAATGTAGTACGATAAAAGGAACTCATTTTTTATATTATTTTTTACTCATTTTAAAAAAAGTAAAACTTTGAATTCAAGGTCCAGTGAATAAAAAAAATATTATAATTTAACTTGACTTTAAATTAATTGAGTCTCAAAATGTATATTGAATATTAGATTCATAGCAAAAAGCTAGACAGACAATACTTTTTACCCGTCACAAGTGCGTTGTTTGGTGGACAGCATTTAAGAAAGAAAAAATGTCTCAAATTTCTTTTATTTACTTTTCAATTAAAAGAGGTTAGTTTATATGTAAGAAGATTATATAAGACCTAATATTTATATACTTTCGTGAGAGGAGAATATCGCAATATTCAATATATTCATGGTGTATAATTTTTCATATAATAAAACAAATTTATATAACAAAAATGTTTTTGAATCAATCTTGAGGTTGGTTGACTCAGGCATAACTACTTTTTTATGCAATCTCTAAAATGCAACTTAATGGGTTTAAGAAATTTAACTCTTTAATTACATGCGTGCTGTCACATTATCCTAATAACAATTTGTTTCTAGTATATGTCGTAGAGATAATGAACACTTTTGATGTAAAGAGTAATGGAACCGTTGAGTGAGATATTGGTGTTTTTTTTCTTGTTTTAGGATAGTGAGATGTTGATGTTGACTAAGATATTAACTTGTAAGAAAAACACAACATTAAAAAATATCTATGGTTGAGTCCGTTCAGTCTTGTATCGTATGATAATGATAAAAAAAACAAAAAAAAAAAGTCTTCTTTTATATGGTAGCATCTTCATTATTACATGTCAAAGACATTGCTTTTTTATTTATTATTATTATTATTATTAATATATACTAATTAACTAATTTATTACATTGCAATTTCAAATTTCAAATTTTAAATATATTTTAAAACTATTTAAAATTATTTGTATGTATAAATAATACAACGTGACTTAGATAAAAGAAAAAAAAAATACATTATAAAAAGTATTTATAAGGAACTGAAAAAATTAAAACTAAAAATTTTAAAGAAGAAAAACTATATACCAATCTTTAAGTATAGTTTAAAATATTAAATTAGTCTCAAGATATTATACCTACTACATGTAGGCACATATTTTGGTGGGAAAGTAAATATCTTTATATATGATGTATAAAAAATAAAGATCTTTAAATTGATCTTGTTCCATGATAGTATGATGCACTCTCCATATTTTATCACCAACTCTCTACTTTACCATTCTTCTCTTTGTCGCAAATCATCACGATTCCTGGTAGCCTTCTTCTTCCGGCTACCAACAATCCTCAACTGCAACAGCGCAACCACACTATCCTTCTTCCCCCTCCATCCAAACAAAAGGGTAACACAACATTGTAACATCCCTCAACTCACTAAAACAGAAAATCAACAGCAACCAACAATCAAGAAAATCAATAGAACAAATATCAAATCAATATTTACCATAAAAATTGAAGTTATACAACCAATATTAATCAAACAAATAAAAGTTTTAGAACTATTACAACATGAAGAGATAAATATCAAATTAAGAAAAAAATAGAACTCTCAAATTTGGGTTGTGTCATCGAACAATGATTTTGTGGTGGTGTGTTACGTTTGGCTTTCGTGTTGGCACCTCAGGTTTGGGTTTGGGTTTTGTGGTGGTATATGTCATTAGTCGGCGTGAAGCATGATAAATCTGGCGGACTCATTGTTTCTATGATAGGTTCTGACCGAAAGTAATCTCACCCAAGCATGTTAGCTTCACCATCATGTTGGTAAGGTGTAGCTGGGGACAAGAGAGGTGGTGGTAAGGTGTGAAAAGTGTACCATAATACCATGGAATGAGATCAATCTAAAGGTCTATATTTTTTGTACACCATACACAATTTTTTTTACTTCCCCACCAAAGTTTGCGCCTTAAATGTTGCATGAAGGAAAATATCACAAGAGTGGGGTTGAATTATGATTTTCATAAAATAAAACATTTTGATAAAAAAATAAATTTATCGTTTGATAAAATATGACTTAAGAAAACAAATATCATACTTTTGCAAAGCAAATCAGATGATAGTTTCAAATTTTTATAAAACAAACAGAGTTTTTCAAAAGCAAATATCAAATTCAAATCCTAGGTCAATTCAAATAGCAAAAGAGAAAATAAAAGGAATAAGACAAGAAATTTATATTGGTTCGTCTCAACCACCGAAACTATGTCTAGTTCTTGACAAGCCACCAAGTTCCACTAACTTCAACAAGTTACAAGTATTTGTCACTGCAACTCCTAGCTTCTTAACTCAAGCTTTACTCCAAACTTATTACAACCAGTATTCTTTGTTCTACGAAACCATTACTGGATCTAACACAAATCAGAAAGATTTGTTGGTTTGATTGCAAATGACTAACATTCTATTGTCTTACAAACGGATAAGCAATTTCAACACTTAATTTTTTCCCTCAAGATGAACAAAATATTTTTAGAGTTTTTCTAAAGTTTATATGAATTTACAGAGAGAGCTCTTTACACAAAGAAAGAAATAATGAACGCTTCAAATAAAACTTCGTGTCTTCAAAGCTTCTAGTACATATAGTGTAAGAATTAATGTCTCATGTGAGAGGCATGTGACTTGTGTAGGGACTAATAAGTAAATAATTAACGATTAAGGATTAAATTGTAATTGGACTTAATAAGAGAAGTTTCTAGGTCCCCTTCCTGACCAGAAAGTGTTCTCTCTCACCCATAGTCATCACGAACACAGAGAGGCAGAAAAGAAAGGCCTAAGGAAGTGAAATCTTATTTTTCTCCTCTTTCAAGAAAATCAAAGTGCACCGGAGAGAAGTTCCAAAGAGAAAGGTACAAGTCTTCCTATGGAGAAAGGTACACATCATTATCTATTGTTGTTTATTGATTGTTTGTGAGAACCATAGGCTTCAAGATCCTGTTGTTTCTTATCATTGATAATCTAGAAAACCTCTTAAGAATTTTTTATATGTGGTATCAGAGCATGTGTTATGAAATTTATGATTCTTCAAGAATGATTTAATTTCTCCCAATTATGCATGAACCCTAATTATGAAATTTAGGGATAATTTAATTTCTTCAAGTTATGCATCAAACCTAATTATGAAATTTAGGAATCTTAATTTCTATTACATGTATTTTCAATTAAAGTACATGTTTGGATAGTGTGTTTTTGGCATTAATTATGTTTTTCCGCTGCAAAGTATGAAATTTTGTATGAAAGAAATATTATACAAAACTTCTAAGAAAAAGCTTTTGCTGCCAATTTTATTTCTAATGGAGAAAGTTGTCTTTCCATTAAAGTTATTTATATATTAAATTATGGAGAAAGAATGACGCGCTATGCTGTGAATTGGTTTTGTAAAGTTGTGCGGCTGCATGTACCTTTCTTTCAATTTCAATTGAAAAGCCGCTGCTACGCGTACCTTCCTTGTAGGAGAACTAGAAATTTTGGATATTGCTATTTGTAACCCATTTTGCTATTTCCAGTCCCAATTGTGTTTTTTTTTTCTGGAAATTATTATTAAACGTAATTGAAGGATTGAAAGTTTATATCCTATAATTAAATTAACGTGAATGCTTTGAAATTATTGGTAGCAGTAAATATATGTATATGCTACATATTTGCTTGAACGTGTTTGAATGCAAAAACATAAATAAATACAAATATTATTTTATGGCCTGGAACGAAATTAATAGAATGGCTATGAATTGTTAATGGCAATAAGTATGTGCAAGCCATATATGTTTTGTTGGAATTAAATGTATGTTGAATTTGTTAGTCATCAAAGTGGCCAAATTTGTAAGGTTATTTAATTCCAAATTAATGATTATTTCAATAATATTTGGTCGGAATTAAATGTATGTTGAATTTGTTAGTCACCAAAGTGGTCAAATTTGTAAGGTTATTTAATTTCAACTTAATGATTATTCCAATTACTCATAGAATAATGGATGCTAAATTATATGATTATTGGTTTATGGGTAATTGAAATTCATTGTTATAAGGCATTTATGGATCGCTCAAAGGTTGATTAGTTGTTCTTATAATTAATGAATATAATTGTAGGCAATTTGTGTGTATCATTAGTTTTATTTATATGTCCAAAGGAAATAGATACTACTAATTGGTGCATATTTAATTGTCAAATAATGTTAAAATTTTATTAGCATCATTATGTTTGTATGTTGTATGTTGGTGTATCTCCCAAAGGAGAACATCAATATACATTGTCCGTTATTTGAATGAATCATATGTATGACATGTATTTTATGTCTCAAAACACGTATGTGAATTTTATTATGTAATACATATTTTGAATTCATTGGATTCTTATGTATCATATGTGCCAATTTTAATGGGCTTAACTTCTCTAATAGAAATGAGCAAGTCCAATTTCACCTCAGTGTTTTGGATCATGATTTTGCTATGTTGGAAGAGAAGTTTGTTACTATTATTGATGCTAGTAGCAATGAAGAGAAAGTTCATTATAAAACTTGGGAAAGATCTAATAGACTCAGCCTAACATTGATGAGAATGATTGTTGCAAACAGTATTAAGACAACTCTCCCTAAAATTGAAAGTGTTAAAAAGTTTATGTGATTAGTGGGAGAGTGCTCTCAAACAGCTGATAAGTCTGTTGCTGGGACATTAATGAGTACATTGACCACCATGAAGTTTGATGGTTCACGTACTATGTATGAACATGTCATTGAGATGACAAACATTGCAGCAAGACTTAAGACCTTAGGAATATAATGGTTGTGAATGAGAACTTTCTTGTTCAGTTTATTCTAAACTCATTACCTTCTGAGTTTGGCCTGTTCTAAATGAACTATAATACCATGAAAGATAAATGGAATGTGCATGAATTGCACAGTATGTTAGTTCAGAAAGAAACGAGACTTAAGAATCAAGGAAGTCGCTTAGTCCATTATGTTAGCCACCAAGGGAATCAAGGAGCTTGAAAAAAAATCTATGAAGAAGCATGATAAAGGCAAAGGGTCATTAAAGAACAATGACAACTCTTTGCAAATCCAGAAGAAAGGTATCAAAGGGCAATAATTGTCAATTTTGACATTTCCAAAAGGATTGCCTAAAGTGTAAGTCTTGATTCGAAAAGAATGGTGAGCTTAATGCTCATGTATATTTTGAATCAAACTTAACTGTAGTTTCCCATGATACATGATGGATTAATTCTGGATGTATGTCTCATGTTTCTAACATTATGCAGAGATTCCTTACAATTCAAACCATAAGCCCAAATGAGAAGTTCATTTTCATGGGGAATGAAGTGAAAGCTTCAATGGAAATAGTTGAGACTTATTGTTTAAAACGCAACACTGGACATCGTTTAGATTTACTGGAAACTCCTTATGTACCTAGCTTATCTAGGAATTTAGTTTCATTATCTAAACTTGATATTACTGCATACTCTTTTAATTTTGGTAATGGATGTTTCAATTTATTTAAGCATAATCATCTCATTGGTACTGGTATTCTTGTGATGGTTTATATACATTGGAAATAGACAGTTTGTATGCTGAAAGTGTTTTAACTCTGCATCATAATGTTGGCACTAAACATAGTTTAGTGAATGAACGATATGCTTTCTTGTGGCATAAACGTTTAGGTCACATTTCTAGAGAAAGGATGGAAAGATTAATAAAGAATGAAATTCTTTCTTATCTAGATTTTACGGATCTAAATATTTGTGTGGGTTGTATTAAGGGAAAACAAGCAAAATATACAAAGAAAAGAACTACAAGAAGCACTCAGCTTCTTGAAATTGTGCATACTGATATTTGTGGACCTTTTGATGTTAGTTCTTTCAGAAAGGAATGATACTTTATCACCATTATTGATGATTATTCACGTTACGGTTATGTCTACTTACTGCCCGAAATTTCTTAGGCAATGAATGCTTTAGAAATTTACTATAATGAAGTAAAAGGGCAATTAGACATAAATGTGAAAATTATTAGATATGATAGATGTGATGAGTATTACGGAAGATATGATGAAACTGCGCAACACCCAGTCCATTTGCTAAGCTTGTTCAAAAACGTGCATTTGTGTGCAATACACAATTCCCGGTACACCACAACAAAATGGTTATCAGAAAGGTCTAATAGAACCTTAATGGATATGATTAGGAGTATGTTAATCAATTAGACTTTATCCGTATCTTTGTGGATGTATGCCTTGAAAACTGTCATGTATTTGTTGAATAGGGTTCCTAGTAAGGCAGTTCCAAAGACATCTTTTAAACTGTAGACAAATAGGACACCTAGTATAAGGCACCAACATGTTTGGGGTTGCCAGGCAGAAATAAGAATTTACAATCCGCAAGAAAGAAAATTGGATGCAAGAACAATCAATGGATATTTCATTGGTTATCCAGAAAAGTCAAAGGGGTATATGTTTTATTGTCCTAATCATAGTATGAGAATTGTCGAAACTGGAAATGCAAGGTTCATTGAAAACGGTGAAATCAGTGGGAGTACAGTGCCACAAGAAGTGGAAATTAAAGAAGTTAGAGTGCAAGTCCCTTTAACTTTTGCCTCTAGAAGTAAGGTGATTACTACTTCAGTTATGGCTACAAACAGTAATGAAGAAGTACAACACAATGATGAGCCTATGATACATAATGAACCCATTATGGAAGAACCACAAGAAGTAGCATTAAGAAGGTCTCAAAGAGAAAGGAGACCAGATATTTCAAATGATTATGTGGTATACCTACATGAAACGGAAACAAACTTAAGCATTAATGATAATGACCCAGTTTCATTTTCACAAGCTATAAGTTGTGATAATTCTGAGAAGTGATTAAATGTCATGAAAGAAGAGATAAATTCCATGGAACATAATGGTGTTTAGTACCTTGTAGAATTACCAAAGCGTTGTAAGAGAGTTGGTTGTAAGTGGGTATTCAAGACTAAACATGACTCTCATGGCAACCTTGAACGTTACAAGGTTAGACTTGTTGCTAAGGAATTTACTCAGAAAGATGACATTGATTATAAAGAGACATTTTACTGGTCTCACGAAAGGATTCTTTCAGGATTATCATGAGATTAGTAGCCTATTATGACTTGGAGCTACATCAAATAGATGTGAAAATCGTCTTTCTGAATGGAGATTTAGAGGAGAATGTTAGTATGGATCAACCAATGGGGTTCTCAGTTGAAGGAAAAGAACACATGGTGTACATACTAAAGAAATCAATATACAGTCTTAAAGCAAGCTTCCCGCCAATGGTATTTGAGGTTTAATGATACCATTATTTTCTTTAGATTTAAGGAAAATACTGTTTATCGGTGTATGTATCTGAAGGTCAGTGGGAGTAAGGTTATTTTCTAAATCTGTATATTGATGATATCTTGCTTGTAGCTAACAATCTTGGTCTTCTTCATGAGACTAAGAAATTTCTCTCTAGAAACTTTGAAGTGAAATATATGGGTGAGGTAAGCTATGTGATAGGGATAGAAATATTCCATAATAGATCACAAGGATTGTTAGGCTTATCTCAGAAAGTATATATATCGATAAAGTGCTAGAGAGATTCAAGATGGAAAGGTGTTTAACATCGTCTATTCTAATTTAGAAATGAGACAGAGTTAGTCTCACACAATGTCCTAGAAATGATATGGAACGAAAACAAATGAAAGTAATTTTGTGTGCATTAGTTGTTGTTCCATCTGAGAGCTGAATTTGTAGTATGTTTTGAGGCTACAATTCAGGCTAATTGGCTGCGGAACTTTATTTCAGGGCTTGGAATTATCGACAGTATTGCTAGGCCGTTGAAAATGTATTGTGATAACTCCGCAACAATATTTTTTGTAAGAACGACAAGTACTCTAAGGGTGCTAAGCATATGAAATTGAGGTACTTTGTCGTGAAGGAAGAAGTTCAGAAACAAAGAGTGTCAATAGAACATATTAGCACAAACCTTATGATAGTTGACCCTTTGAATAAGGGATTATTGCCCAAGACATTATAGAACATGTTGAAAGTATGAGCATTATTGTTATTGATGATCATTAAGTGTAATTTACCTTATGTAATTTTGCTGACACTTTGAGCTCAATTATGATATGTTTATGATTACCTGTTCTCTATGTTTGCATGCATGTTTGTGTTAGAGTAATGTTAACAGGTTTTGTCTTGAATGAAGACATTATGTTGGACCAATTATGTACTCCTAACTAATGGTCATATTAAGGAGAAGACTAATTTGTAGTGCATGGAAGGGACTATGTCGATTAGATGATGTACAATCGCCATGACTCGAATTGGTTCCTATTCTTAATCATGAAATTATGATGTACCCAATGTATAGAACAATTTAGTCAATTTTAATGCGCATTATGTTAGTTAATCTATTTATTTATTTAATCCATAATGTTTATTAATGTCACATGAGCCAAGTGGGAGAATGTAAGAATTAATGTCTCATGTGAGAGGCATGTGACTTATGTAGGGACTAATAAGTAAATAATTAACGATTAAGGGCTAAATTGTAATTGAGCTTAATAAGAGAAGTTTCTAGAACTAACTGCTACTTGATGGGAGTAGTGGTTATAAAAGGGGTTTAATACCCACTAACGTGAAATAAGGTTCCCTTCCTGACCAGAAAGTGTACTCTCTCACCCATAGCCATCACGAACGGAGAGAGGTAGAAAAGAAAGGCCTAAGGAAGTGAAATCTTATTTCTCTCCTTTTTCAAGAAAATCAAAGTGCACCGGAGAGAAGTTCCAAAGAGAAAGGTACAAGTCTTCCTATGGAGAAAGGTACACATCATTATCTATTGTTGTTTATTGATTGTTTGTGAGAACCATAGGCTTCAAGATCCTGTTGTTTCCTATCATTGATAGTCTAGAAAACCCCTTAAGAATTTTTTTACATATAGGCCTTCTTCAATCAAGTATTTGTTATCTCTAAATGGATATATTTCCTCTCTTAAGCCTGTGTTCGAAGAAAATGATTGCTGGACATTAAATGCACGTACTTCTTCATGTTGAGACTGACATGTTGAAAACTACAATAGGAAACCACTTTCTTTTACATCAGAGCATGTCTGTGTAACAAAGCTCTTCTTTTGATGCCGATTGAAGAATTTGAGAACTTGACTTCATTTATTCTTCATAGAATTCAACATATCCTAAGAAAATGTCTCTACAAAATATATCTCAAACACATAGTACTAAATAAAGTCTTAAGTGATATCTTTAATATCGTATGAGATCATGATTCTATCTTCCTATTATCTGAAACATCAAATGCATGCAAATTTCACAAAAACATGTTCTAATAGGACATAAGAAGTAACTTTTAACTTTTGTATTTGTTTACATCTGATCAAAATAAATAAGGGTCTTAATTAGTCTTAAGACATAAATATATTTTGATTTAACATGTAGCATTTAAAAAATTGTTTAAAATTTTATTAACATTTTTATTTTGGTTAAATAAAATTTTAAGTTAGTTAAATAAGGCATTAAAAAAAAGTTAGTTAAATAAGTTATAAGTTAGGTTATTGGTTTTTCTACATGCACTCTATTTTCCTACTTTGTAGTGTTTTCTAAAACTTTGCTTTATATAATTTACAGTTTTTTTTTTTCAATTTTTATCCTGCTTGTTTTATTAGAATTTTTCCTTTCCCTTTTTTATGTTCAATAATCCTAAAGATTTTCTCTCGCCTTCACTTTCACTCCCATCAAATATATAATTTTTTATAAATATAAAAATATCAAAATTATAATATAAGCTAGTTGATATGATCTCACTCCTTCCTTTCAAAAAATATATGATCTCACTCATTTTAATAAAAATATTTTAAAAAATAAAATTAAAAAGATTGTATTTTTTAATATGATAAATTATTTATAATAAATTAAAATGGAAAGTATATATATAGCTATCAAATTCTAAATTACAGTCAACTAATTAAATTTATACTTTTACGCTTACTAATTAGTTAAAAAACTTTTACTAAACACCTTAAACGTTTGTGCATAGTTTAAAAATTTGGTCTGATTTGGTCAGTTGGACTCGTCCAACCAAAATCCGGTGGCATAATCGGACCGGTTTGATTATTGAATTGGTCATGTATATGGCCTGAAGTGACCCGGCCGGTTTGGAGTAAACCCCACGACCTAAGCGAGTTTTTAAAACTGGTTTCATGTAAGACAAAAAAACAAAAAAAATGCTCCAAAACGCTAAAAAAACTGAGACTCATATAATGGTGTTATTGAATTATTATTTGTAGACTTATGTTATCAACTTTAATACTTCAATTATTATTTTAGATTTTGGAGTATAAATAAACTTTTCTTAATCAAATAATGTTAGTTATATAGAATAAATATATATATAATTTAAATTTTTTTAATATATATCAGATTAAATTGGACAAATTATTGACCTACTAGTTGAATCAGTGACACATTACCTCAACTAGATTAATGAGTTGAAAAGTTTCTAACGGTATTGGAACTTGGGATAGTATAATTTAATTATATGTATTTGTGACTAAGTGTAACACATAAAAATTATAAATAAAGTCATACAATAAATAAAAACAATCAAGCCGTCTTAGCTCAGTGGTAGAGCGCGTGGCTTTTAACCACGTGGTCGTGGGTTCGATCCCCACAGACGGCGAATGCTATTTGATTTTTTGAACTTTGTTCAAAGGAAATGTTTAGATGACACCTTGTTATACATGCAAAAGCTCTTAGATGTGCACATATGTTTCGCATACAAAGAAGAATTTCTAAGCCTATAATTATATCATGGTTAGTACATAAATAGTTGAGGTGAATATAAGAACTAAAGAATGAGATCATGATTGTGGGAAACAAGACACATTCATACGCACACACACATTAACCTTCTGCACTTCGTGGTTTCTACTTTCTAGTTTCATAACAGAAAATGTTGTATCTTTTAGTTTGTATTGTAGCTGAATATTAAACATATCAGGCAAAGTTGCGCTTCTTGAAACTCACCCTTGTCACAGAAAGGAAGACTGAGGGAGAGCTTGTGCAAAACACAATTGAGTGATTACATATATTTATGTATGTAAATGTAAAATTGTGCTGCTAACGTGCTTTGTTGTGTAAAACTACAACTTGCAGCAGGAGGAACAGGAACAATAAGGCATTTAACTAATTTTTTTATTTTAAATGTTTAAAAAGTTTTGATTTTTTTTTTCTTTCAAATAAATGGAAGGCCTAGTCCCTGAAGATTATTGTATTGTTAGCAATGAGACAAGTTTCGAATTGTGATTGAGTATTTGCTTTATTTATTGTGTTTTTATATAAGGATAAAAATATCTATATATTTAAATATTTTTATTTTGAACTCAATCAAATAAACAACGAAAATTTTATCGTATTTCTTTTTTTTTTCCCTCAATTGAAATAACTTAGAAAATTTATTTATTTTCTCTTTTTTTTATTTCTTTTCATCCAACTTCCTTGTTATTTCACGCTTTGAAACAAAGGATATATTTCCGAATTAAACTAGGCAAGTGCACATGATTCGTTTATTGCCTCACAAGATTTGTGATTCTTTTGTCCAAAAAAAGAGGTTCGTGCTTGTCATCTGTGAGTTGTGAAGAATATTAATGTACGAACAGGGACGGATTTGTGAGGGGGACCCAAGATAGGAAACAAATTTTCAGTTTTTTAATAATTTAATGTACGAACTTTTCCATTAATGACAAAAATTATGGGTCCCGAATGACTAATTAATGTAAAATCTTAAATTAGGCTAAAAATAAAATTATTTTTAAGGTTGCTACTTAAACATCTTGTTTGTTTTTTTGTTATCTACATAAACATCTAATAATATACAAATTAATGATACCCTTTCGTCTTAACAAAAGGTGCTATTATTGTAAAAAAAAAATACAAATTAATCTGTATAAATACTATTTACATTCTAATATTACAAAAATGTTGTTTTAATTCTTGAAGCTACCTGATGTTACTAAATGATAATTTATTTAGTACTTAAAATTTAAAATTATAGAAAGAATAACTAAAATGACCAATATTTAATGATTCTAAGGACTAAATTTAAGATTTCATAGAGTAATTTGATAAATTATTCCCTAAAGATTTGCCACAAAGATAGAAGCTTCAAATAGTTTACAGTGCAAAGAAACGGCTCGTGTCATTCAAATTCGAATGAATTAACACTGGTATGATGGTCCAGACTCCAGAGTATGAACATTTCAGTGTGGATGTTCTGGTTTCATTAAAACAATAGAACATTATCTCTTTACTTTTGGGGGGGCTTCGGCTTCTACAGTTTGCCAAAGTGCCCAGCATTCTCCACAAATGGTAACTATTAATATAATAGCCCTTGCCTAGATAGCTCAGTGGCGAGAGACTGAGAACCAACACCACATCAGTTTAATGAGCAAAAGGTTGAACCCCTTAATTGGTGATTTATTTAAAATAAATAAACCTCAATTTCAATTACGAAGTATGTCTCTTCTTAAATGGTCCTTAATTGATAGTTTGAACATCATTCATGAAGTATATAAATAGTGCTTCCTTAAATATTGAAAACCCTTTAATTCTGTCCCTGAACATTAATAAAATAAACCAACTTGGAAATTAAGCTAATGAATATTCAATACTTGGGAAATTACTTATATCCTGTTAAAAAAAAAAGGAATTTACTTGCATAGTATTATCAATCAATATTACTTTATAAGAGAAAGTAATACTTGGAGGACTAGATTGGTGATTTATTCAACCCCTCCCAAAATAAAAATAAAAAGGAAAAAGTAACACTACTTGCACTTATAGCCATTAAACAAAACTAGTGTTACAAGGGTATGACAAGGCGTTTCTGGTAAGATTGTAAAAATGAATATACATATATTTCCTTATCCTTCACAGAAGAAAAAGTCAAAAAATACAACGAAAATTGAACAAGAACAGAGGTAATGAAATGAATCTTGAATTTCTTCGAAGCCAAGACGACGGATTTGTATGACGATCCTACCTTTTTCTCCTTTTAAGTGTGAGCAAAATGAATTTATAGAAAATTGGTTCAAATTCCTTCGGGGTTAATCCCCCTTTTCATCTGCTAACCTCCGATGCAAACCAACACTCAACGTTTATATTTGATGCCGCCATCGAGGATACTATTTCCCACAACTATAGAAACACTGCTCCAAAAGAGATCCCACATTTCCATGTACCCTTATTTTAATCCAAATCTCCTAGTCTCCTTTCAGCACAGCAAATTCAAAGGGTACTGTCTCTGTAATCTCTCTTTGGTATCTTGAATTTCAAACCTATCAGTATCAAAGAAATTTTCGATTATTATAAAATTTAAGAAAATGATAAGGCATCTTTGATCCCCCCAAACCACCCTCTTGCTTTAAACAAAACATTAGAAAATTTCATTAGTGAAGTTTTAGCAACATGTAACAGGCACCTGAGCACCCAGACATTATCAAAGAAATATCCCTTTACATAGCAAATAGAGGCTTACCGTTGAATGAGGAATCAGAAGCAGAATAAGTGCAATGCAATACAGAGAAATGCAAAGGGTAACACCAGTAATAAAATTATGCAGCAGCCTCCGATTGTCTTTTGTAGGTATGAACACTGTCTTAAGTGTATTTGTTAATTCAAAAAGTCGATGAGATACCTGCAAACCATGTCAAGATAGCAGTGCAAGCAAAAAGTGCAACTTAGTATGATGCCTTTCATGAGACTTGAATATTAATAATATAAGAAAAATAAACAAAGGAAAGAAGAAAGATCCTTACAAAGACGTATATAGCAGTTGTTAGCATGAAGTTGAGCATAGGATACTCCGGGATAAGAGAAAGAAGCCACTTGGGCTGTCCGTTTGGCATGTTAGACCTGTACGCAAAGAGGAAATTATCAAGTACACTCTTACTGAGTTGAAGTTCGTTTACGAGTTTCGTTCCATTATAATCTTTTCCAATGTTTGTTCTTGATCCAATATACTAAGATTTAAAGAAAGCACAAAGGCACAAAACAAGTTAGCAATCAAAAGGAACAAAATCCATACTGAAAAGTTCATCTATACATGTCAATTCCTGTCTCTCAAACAATAACTGACTACAGCCACTACTGTACAAATGCATCATGGAGTCCTCTTAATGTATTTCAGACATATAACACGGGGAGGGCTCACGACGCATACACACCTTAACCAAATATGAAACTGGGAAATGTATGTCTCCAAAGTAATCTTGCCAAGCCACCTGATACAAAAATGGGGAAAATTCAGAAAAGAAAAAAAAAAGAAAAAAAGATAGCAGTCACCAAATAAAAAACAAAATAATCCAAAACCAATCAACATAGAATTTCAATAATTAGGGTAAAGAACACATACGCAAAGAGGGTTAAAGAGAAATTCCGAAGCCGCTGACTGAAATTTCTCAAGCAAATGTATACACTGAAAAATAATAGGCAAAAGAATCAATAGAAGGAGCTGAAAAGAAAAATATAAATGCATTCCATATATTAGTCTAGGATTGCTATCTTTCAAGCTTAAAGGAAGGAAACAAAGAAAACATAAAGAACAGCAAAAGGAATAAAATAAATGGATAACACTCACGTAATTGGAATCCAAGAGGTGTAGGGGTGGAGCTTGTTGTATGAGACCTTGTCCAGCTTGTATATGTATTCATACCACAAGTACCCAACCTAGAAAAGAAAAATGAAAAAGAGATGTTCTTGTTTACCCATTTTGGTCTACATCAAGGAATATTGAAGTAATAACATAACAGGAGAATAGAAAACCATGAATAATCTTATTGTAAGAGATGTAACTCACAAATAATGCAACAGAAACAATGCCAGTTTTGATGGTAACTCTCCTCTTGATATCACTCTCTTCCAATTTTTCCATCCATTTCTCAACCTGAGATGGTGAAATATTTCAAATTTAAAATAGCTGGACCAACTATTATATAAAAAAAATTACACAATGACCACTACAAAAGCTAGTATTCGAGATTACATTTGGATGAAAATAGGCATAAATCATTCCAATTATCCAGATGTAGCGATCAAGCCCAGATCTGAAATGCCACTCATGCATTCGAGGGAGATCAGGCTTTGCAGGATCAGTATAACCTGCCACATAAAAATTACAATTATGCATTTGCACTAAACAGCATGTAAGCTTATATTAGCAAATCAACTAGAAAATTGCAAACAGACTACATACAAAAGCATCCATTTAGGGGGGGAAGAGAGAGAGAACATGACTATAGATTCTTTTGATAAATAGAGTATCTACAACATAAATATATATTACTGTCATTTTGACAATATAATTATTGGAAAAATATAAAATCCCATGTCGACTATAAATACTGCTTAATTTATAAAGCTTAGGCAGCCCTCACCATACAAGCTAGTTTTGTTTGTAGGGATGAGCTATAAGAATTATTTTATCATGCTGGCTGTAATTACTGTTTAATGAGAGGAGGGGGGGGGGGGGGGGGGGGGGGGTTCCACCATTTTAAGGACAATAAAACCTTTCAATTCAAAGCCCACAATTTTGAGGGGCCACAGCAAATGCGAGTACTTGGTAAGAAGAGTCACATCAAAATGAACATAACTAAAAGTTAAACTAATAACAGATAAGTACAAGTTAAATATATCACTCACCCAAAAATAAAGCAAATGGGCTCCAAAATATGTCAAAGAATCCAGGGATTTCCCAAACCAAGATCACCACAAGAAAGCATGCCAAAATCTTTGCAGCCATTACAGAGGGAATTTCATTATACTTGTTATATATACCCAATGCTCCATACACCATCAAAGTGAAAAGCGTGTGCATTGGGCATATATAGTAGAGCATATAGTCATTGTTAAGCACAATACAACAGAAGGCCACAAAAAAATTAAGCCGCCACATCATCTGCAAGGAATTTTAACGAGTTAGGTATATTGTTTATGCAAAAAGAGTAACAGGAAAAGGATAGACAGTGGACACAAAGTAAAGCAAAAATGGTATTTAAGGTCAAGGACTCTATTACCTGAGCAAAACGTGGAAGGCTAAAATCTTTTCTAACATAATAATAGGAGAAGTTTCCAAATCCAGTCATCCAAACATATGCAGCAATGAAAACACGTATTGCATTGTATATCTCCGTTGCAGCAAAATAATGATACATTAAAAAGAGGACCTGAACAAATGGAACAAAAGCTTGAACAGATGAACCATTACTTAGAAATAACAGACAAAATTAAAACTGAAAAAATGTAGTTTCTAAGTTTCTAATGAATTATGGCCTCTTGAAAGAAATATAGAGATACACCAACTTAAATTCATTTCAATAACTAGAAGCCTTAATTTCCATCACAATCATCAGAAAGCTTCAATTTCCACGGTTTCTTTTTGGCATTGCTTTGAAAGTCACACTATGAAATTATGTGAAAAGGTGATTAAGCATAGATTAATGGAAGATACAAGGATTGCGGAAAGTCAATTTGGTTTTATTCCAAAAAGATCTTCAAATTCATGTAGCCAATCTCACCTAGTGAGATAAGACTTTTGTTGTTGTTACAATTTTTCAAAAAAGTAGTCAAGTTGCAGCAGGTATAACAATATCTATTCCAAAATAAAATATCAACGAAAAGAAAGGGTCAAGTAAATAGTTTAAAACAATAATTTTTTTAGAGGCAAGAAGAAAGTATAGCATCTTTGTTTACAAGTTTTTTACATCATCCAAAAAGGAGAGCTCACCTGCATCCATCCTTTCCACTCTTCTGTTTGATGCCGATTAAGGTAAAGTATGTTTTTTCCAGAAAATGTTGATGAGTCATTATGTTTCTTCAAAGAACTCAAAGCTGAAACTATAATCAGAAGAAGGTAGAGGAAGATGAAAAGATCCCGACTATAACTCTGAAAAAAAAAAATAACGGTCAAGCAAGTACAAAAAATTATTACAAATGGCAATATTTTGAAATCATATAAATATATAATGATTTAAATATATAGAACACTAGTTCAGAGTTGAACACATCTTTAGAAATCGACGAAACAAGTATTCCCAAATCAAGCGTGTCACAGTACATGTCTAGCCAAAGCAGATAGCATTGATTGAACAAAAAATTGTTGCATAAAAGTGCATTGGGCTATGAAGTTACGAAATGTGAATTAAGCTAAGTATAAAACACTACAAGTAAAACATGTTACAAGATATGTCTTCCCAAGTCAAGCCTCTATCACAGAATAAATCTCACCAAACCTGGTGAAAAGCAATGATAGGGCAAAGAAATTGCCACAGAAAAGTGTATTGAGATACGAAATCATAAATTGTGAAATATGATAAGTGTAAAAACTACCAAGTTGAAAATTATACTGAAGGTGAAACATTTTACAGGATAGCATGCTTTTTAATTACTTGCATAGTTAGTTTGAAGGCATTCCTAGTCACATATCTCAAAATGGATATGATTTACATATAAATATCAAAAAGAAAAATAGAAACATTAATACAAAGAAAATATGTGAAAACTAAAAAGCAAATAATTATAGAGAAGCATAGAAAAACTGTGGATGTCTTAGAAAAGAAGGTTCTTTTATGCAGGTCACTTCAAAACAATATTTCAAGTTATAGCTCAAACAAAAACAAGTGGAGACACGATAATTGGTATATAAGTACCTTGGTGGAATCTCCAAGTATGTTGGTTCGATCACATATGTAGAAATAAAACAGAATCAGGCCAAATTCGGCCCTGAAAAAAATAGTAAATACATCTTCAGAATTCAGAGAGTGGAACAGATTATATTTGGTCATTCACAAAATGATGACATACATTGCTCTCAAAGTTGCTCGATTTTCTAACAAGAAAGAATCATCCATGGTCAAAAACCTACAAATGACATGTAAAAAGATAAGGATCTTTAAAGATAAAGGTAGAAAACAGAAAGAACCCCATGAAATTTTTATTGTAGAAAATGACCGAATCAAATTCAATTTGACAGATGATGGATGGAATTTTGCTGATGCTGATCTTGTAAGCCCTGATTCCAGCAAAATGGCCCGATCATCTTCCTTAATTGCATCCTTCCCCAACTCTTCAAGACTAGCATCTGAATGACTGCAGCCAACAAAGAAAATTTATAAAGTGTCTGAAAATATTTGCAAATAAATAAATTTATGTTTTCCATAATTAAAAAAAAAACACTAAACTTTAGAGTAGGAAATTCAGTTTTGAAAGTAGCATGATTAAAAAAAAAGTACATCTTTGATCAACAAAGAGAGTGATAACATAAATCCAATTTAGTTGTCTAAATAAAAACTTGAAATAGATCAAAATCAAAGATGGAAAGATACCATCCATATTAGTAGGTGTTTGTGTTCAAAATGCAATTTTCCAATACCAAATTCTCAATAGTAGTTTTGTTTGCATGACACAAGTAGTTGAATCAAATCCACATGAGACATTAAGTGTCCATGCATGTACCACAAACACTGGGCACTGGGGGGTCCAAAGTCCAAACAGTTCAAAGCTTTAGAGTTTAGAGGCAGCATCTAATTATTTTATTAAATATATAAGTATGAAGTATCCGTTCACTGATTTGTGTACTATCATGTCTTCACAAATATCACTTATTTTAAAGATTGCACGCTGTAAATTTGATGATTAAATGTTGCTACCTGATTTCTGAACCACTATTGATCCCCAAATACCTTAAATAATACTTATTTTAAATATTTTCTCTTTATCAATGCAGATTACATCATTATTATAATATAATCAAGTGTCATCACAAGATTTCTATAATATCATAGTTATCTACTTATCTTCTTCATCACAACTACCCTCTTCAACTATGTCTATCCAATCACAGGAAGAAATGGTCAAATAGAAGAGAGGAAACCTAATTCTCGATATATATATTCCACCAATAAACTTTAACACTTGATAGAACCCAAGCAGTTAAAGTCAATATAATTTGCTTTATAGTGACAGTGAAAGAAACTTACACTTTGGGAGGAGATGAGAGTTTCTTGTACTCTAAGTACTCTGAATATATCCATGAAACAAAAACTGGAATAACCCCCAGCAAGAAGGACACCTGAAGACATAAAACAAAGCTCCATCAGAAAACTGACCTCCCAAAAATTAGCATAAATATTTTAATTCACGACAATAATCAAAAGCAGGAAAAACAAGCACATCCCAGAATAATCAAACAAAATTGAGTCATTAACAACAAAACCACTCTTCAACAAACACCATTGAAACAAACGGAAACTATATATTTATTTTCTTACTCCCCACATCAACATGCTCAAATTTGAGTGACAGCATAGCAGTTTCCTTGCACGTAACATACTTCTACAAATCTTACAGTCATTCAAGTTTAACTGAAAAACGGTTCTCCCCCAAACATATACACCGCTTCAGATCAGAAAAACAACAGATTCAGCAACTCAACTCACACAATTGCTCTCAATCCAACTCAAAAAACGAATTCCCTTTGCTTCCACACACCATCCAAATCCAGACTGAACAATCTCACTACTTGCTAAGAATCAGATTCAAATTGCAAACAACACAGCATGCAAGCAGATCACGAAAATCACAACTCAGAACTACCACACACGAACTGAAACCAATTCCGTTCAGTACAAACACGCATTTTCGAATTTTCAGCCACCGAATCGAAGAATCACAGTAGTAATGACGCACCTGCCCCGGCGTGATTGGCCCCGAAACCACCATCTCCGACCACACGAATCCTTCCAATCTGCACAAAAAAATCGATCTGAAATCAGCGAAGAGCGACGCGCATTGGAATCGAAGATTCGAAATAGCGGAAGCGTACCAGAGAAGAAGGGGAAGAGACGGAAGCACTTGATTTGGTGACAGAAGCGCGTCAGAGAGTGATCATAAATAGCAGAGAGAGAAACGGAAACCCTAGAGAGAGAGAAAGAGAGATCTGAGACGAAGAGTTTGCTTGAAGAATAGAGAAAATGTCGGAGGGGATGTCTCTCTCTCCAGTGGTTGAAGATTTGGAACTTAACAAGTTAGAAGAATAGAAGAATCAAAGCCTTTGTTTTTATTTTATTTTATTTTCTCTATGAAATGAGACAGATTGAAGAAGAAATTAGAATTAGAATCAATGACAATGGTCTTGTGTGTGTGTGTCTTACATTAATGTTGGTTGCCACTTGCTTTTCTTTCTCTTGCTTCAAATAAAATGCAAACTTAACTAACACATTTCTGCATATAATTTCCCAATCAAAATAGAAATGTTTTATTACCTTCTCATTACTCATTACTGGTGTTTAATTATAAAAATAATTCAGAATTCATTTTTATATGTTTAATTTTATATTAAAAAATAATTCTAGATAAAAATTACTTTGAGTAATTTATATGTTAGATTTAAAATTTTGTATTAAAATTTATTTTTAATTTTATTTTATAATGAAATATTTAAATATAAATCATATTATTTTAAAATTAATTTTAATTTAGACATATATTTTATCGTAAAGTATCTGAATTAGAATAACATTAAAATAAAAATTATTACCAAATACAGTATACTAAACAAAAAAGGAGAAAAGTTGTTATCTGTGTATAAAAATATATCATACCTTCCTTAAATCCTTTGACTTTAAAAGTATATTAAAAAAATATTTTTATTTAATTATAATGATATATATAATTAAAATAATGTGACAATAACATTAAAAATAGGTAATAAGTTTATAATCTGATATTTAAGTAAGTCTTTAAGCTTTCGTATATTGTCATACCAAAGCATAAACATATTATAAAAAAATATTATACCAAAGCAAGATAATATACTAAAATTAATATAATACACCAAAAAAAGCTTTGGTATATTATTAATGATTCCCTTCTATATCGGCTTTTCCCAACCGAAAAAGTGTTTCGAGAAGTTACACGGTTTGTCTTTTATTTTTTTGTTATTATTATTAGACTCTTTGTTTTGCATTCAATCAAAGATTATCCAAACAAGTAATAGGAAAAAAATATTATGAATATACTCTATATTTTTTAATAATATACATTTATTATTTATTATTATGTAAATTTTCTTGGATACATTTATTGTACCACTTATTTCATAAGTTTCACTTATTATTTAATAATTTTACATGATTTTTATTAATAATAAGAGAATTTAATTATAATAAATTGACAGTTCAATAAAATAATTTTAAGTGATTTATTTTGAATATATATATATATATATATATATATATATATTAATTAATTAATTATCAATGTAAAAATAATGATACCGACAATGCATTAAAATTAAAGGCATGAATGTCACTGTCTATGGTGCATTGAGCCTAGCCGTTGATGCAGCCGAATAAGACGTCTCAATGGAGAAAACTCAACAAAAGAACCCTGATTTTGACGCACACATTCAGGGTTGCCATCGATGTAACATGTGACACTTTTTATTGACTATTTTTTTTTTACTCTCTCATTATCACACTTTATATGCTTACTTTATTTGATATGTTTCTTAATCAGAATTTTTTATTGGTTAAAATCTTATCTAAATAGTCATTTTTGAAATTTCAACCATTATTTCTGAGATTGTTTGATTACTTTTAAGATCATTAATTATTTTTATAAATAAATACAAGATTTTTCATCATATTTTATACATACTCATGTTTTTTTATGAAATTTCTTAAAAAATCATTCATTTTATAATTATATTAATTTAAATACGCTTAATTCTATAATTCTTAAGTGATAGGTTCTAAAAAATAAATATATTTTATGTATATAAATAATATCAATTAATTTTTTAAATCATCATTAATTACATAATCTTATAATTACATAGTTTTGAATTTTTTTTACTCGGGTACGATCATAAGATATTACATAACATGTTTAACGGTAAGGATTGTTATTTTCTTAGTGCATCTTTGGTTCTTTATTGTAAAATTAGGTTTGAGACAAAAGTTATTTTGTTAATAGATAAGGACTATTACTTTTACATACATTTGATTTTTATCTTTGGATTTACATTAGAATATCTATCACAACATTTCCATTTACAAATCAAACATGCACGGAATATGTTGAATTGAAGAGATGAAATTCATGTTTTGTTTGGTAACACAATTTACGAAAAGAAAAGAAAGGATTTAAGTCAGGGTTTAATTTCCGTGTAATTGTATTTAAGTTAACTCACTATTTTCTTATCCTCTCATTTTCAAAACAAGAAATAAAGTAATTTTGGTTATCTTGCGAGTTCCGCCATTTTCATATAATGTAATTTGGCCAATGAAGATTTGCAAATAGGTAGGTATGAGTTGTGATTATCGATTGTTTTGTGTGGTGGCAGAATAGATAATAGAATGAGACAAGAGAAATTAGTTAACAAAATAATAGTACTTTTCAAGGATTATATAATAATAAAAAGTACTAAATAAAATTTTTAATTCAAATCTTCTTGGATCATCTATCCACGTGAGTTTAATTTTTATGTATTAACAATTAAAAAAAAATGATATCATCAATCTATTAAAAATTACAAAAAAAAACGTGACTTCTAATATAGCTTGGTAAAAAAACAAAAAATTTACCATATATGATATATCAATTTGTAGTTTAATGATGATAATAAGTACATATATTATTATTATTTTTTGGAAGATTTTCTCAATAAAAAAATATGTTTCAAATAACGTTTTAAATATTTTTTTACTAACATTCTTAATTAAAAAAAATGTTTTTTCCTTGTCCAAACACTACTTATGTAATTAAGTAAAGAGGACAAATTAAAACGTACCGTAAACATTTCGTTCTCGTCATGAATCACTATTCACTAGCAGTCAATGCACCAATAATGAGTGGTTTGTTTATTTATGTTTCTTTTGGGATTTCCATTAATTCTGGCTACCTACTGTTTCTGTACGAAATTGTGGATATAGCCAAAAACCTCTCAGATAAGATTGATGATTCGACACATTTTGGCAAATTAACATTATTGGCCCTATTTGAACCTGTCCTTTGTTTTCCCTTTTTGCTTTAATTAAAAACTGTTTTGTACTTATCCTATACTATTTCTATACTATCCCTTAATTTTCATTATCTAACACACCCTTCGTTCAACACAACGAATACTTAAATGCTTTTACGATTAGATTACTGCGTTCTAATTCTATTCAGTAACTCAACAAGATAATTGAATTCCTTCTAGTCAAGCGATTTGTCCTTCCCAACAAAATGTACAAATCAACAGATTTGAATTTGTGTAGAGAAAAAAAGACTAAGAGTTTTATTTTATTTTTATAATATGTGTATAAAAAATAAAAAATACATAAAAAGTATATATAATATCCTAAATGTTATCAATTTTTTATAATCAAGAGAATTTTAGGGTGGACAAATCGAAAAGATTGCCCACTGGTAGATCACAATTTAGTATTTGAATAAGAGAAAGTATAATTAAAATGTGAAATATCTATAATACCTTTATCATAGAAAAAAACTTATTAATTGCGATGGGTTAGGAATTTTATAATTTCTAATTAATTAATATCGACTATATATTATATTATAATATTTATATTAATTATTTACATTTAAATGAGTTCAATATAAAGTGATCTATTGAAGTGAGCTCATTAGACTGCCAAACAGATAATTGATATGGGCTTAATGAGCGGAAACCAGTTTGACCCATTAGGGGATAATGGGAACCCTAATAGGTTTAAAACATAAGGCATGGTTATGGTCCCCAATATACCAAATCAACAAACAGTTTCTCCTCTCCCCATTTGAAGAGAAAACGAAGGTCCCATAAGGAAGAAGGTGATTTGGTTGAGGAAGGTCATTAAACTAATTGTTCGTGACCACTATCGGATTCCACTGCGTGTTAATTAAGCTCTATGGATCCAGGTATTCCTTAAAACCTCTTGATAATCTGACGTAATGTATTTTGGTGCTCATTTGGTATTGTATAAGGTTTATTGAAAATTCCCAACAAGTGATATCAGAGCCACCATTACTGTTAGATTATTGAGATTTAAAGCTCTATTTGATATGTATTATATCTGGATCATTTTAGTTATATGAACCCTAATTTTATTTTGGGGATAAACTATTTTGATCAATAAAATTGTAAAACCCCTAAGTTCATGTGTTATGGCCATAAAGTTTTTCTCCTCTTTAGAATTAATAAAATGCCTCTACATTTGATTTATGGGATTGTACAATTTTTTGTTTTGTTTGTGTTGCATCTGCTAGCATATTATTCTATTTAGGATAAAGATTCTACGTATCTGGTGTTGGCATTTAATACGTGACACAATTTCATAAATATATTTTTTTTTGGGCCAACAATTTTTTTTATGAAACTGTGATCAGCTGATAATTTATGTTAGTCATGTGGTTGGTATAAATTTGTGATAGTATCGTGATATGTTTGTTTCGGGTGCGTAATTAGTTTATCATGATGTAGTTTTTCAAACATTTACTGCTATCACAATTGGGTGCAAATTTAACCATTACAGATCATTTCCATTTGATTGTGTGTCCAGTAATTTTAATTAAATTGATTGAACCATTATGTTGCCAAAGTAACCTCTATTGTGTAAATTGATTTAATTAAATTGCATGGATGTTAGTATGGAATTATTTATGCGAATTGTGTTCGGCCCAAAGAAAGACGCAATTTGGCCAAATAATAACATACCTGCGATGATAAATATATGACAATTATTAAGTTTTTTTTTATGAGAATAATAGTCGATCCAAAGAAAGGCTATTATTTGTCAGAACTGATTGTCAATATTTGATCATTGCGTTGAGAGTACCAATTACAAATTAATTTCTCTGTCCAAAGACTAGAATTAATGTTGTGCTAGGTATCTTGTGATGGATCTGTTATGGGAAATATTTGCATGTCTTGTTATATATATTTTATATGACTTGCTTGATTATCTGTGAACATTTTTTTTTGTGTTCTCTGTTTAGTTAATATTACCAGTGCTGCAAATGTTACTACCCAAGTGAATTCTATCCCAATGCTAAATGGGACAAGTTTTAAGGTCTGGAAGGAAGCCGTAGAAATTGTTCTTGGCTGTATGGATTTGGACTTGGCATTGAGGACGGAACGACCCATTTCCACTCCGGAAACCTCTAATGAGGTAAAAATTGAGAAGTGGGATCGGTCCAACCGAATGTGCCTTATGATCATGAAGCGCTCTATTCCAGAGGCGTTTCGAGGCTCTATTTCTGAGGGTCAAAGTGCAAAGAAATTCCTTGAGGAAATTGAGCAATACTTTGCCAAAAATGAAAAGGCGGAGACGAGTAACCTTTTGGCCAAACTCATCTCCATGAGGTATAAAGGCAAAGGAAACATAAGGGAGTACATTATGGAGATGTTCAATCTCGCATCAAAACTCAAGTCACTTAAGTTAGAGTTTGGTGAAGACCTGCTCGTGCACTTGGTTTTGATCTCGCTTCCTGCACACTTTGGGCAATTCAAAGAGAGCTATAACACTCAGAAGGACAAATGGTCCCTCAATGAGCTTATATCTCACTGTGTGCAAGAGGAGGAGAGGCTGCAGAGAGATAGGATTGAAAGTGCTGACTTGACTTCGACCTCTCAGAATAAGAAAAGGAAAAAGGCTAAGGGTGTTGCGGAAGGGACTTCTCAGCAAAAGAAGCAAAATAAGGATGAAAAATTTACCTGTTACTTCTGCAAGAAGTCAGGACACATGAAGAAAGAGTGTCCCAAGTATGCCGCATGACATGTGAAGAAAGGTAAATTTCTTACTCTAGTTTGTTCAGAAGTTAATTTGGCTTTTGTACCTAAAGATACTTGGTGGGTAGATTCTGGTGTTACTACTCACATAAGTATGACTATGCAGGGTTGCCTGTGAAGCCGACTACCAAGTGATGATGAAAGATTCATCTTTGTGGGTGATGGCAATAAGGTTGCAGTGGAAGCTATTGGAACTTTTAGATTACAGTTAAAAATTGGATTTTATTTGGATTTGTTTGAGACTTTTGTTGTACCGTCTTTTAGACAGAATTTGATTTCTATTTCTAGTTTGGACAAATTTGGATTTTCTTGTTTATTTGGAAATAATAAAGTTAGTCTCTACCAAAATTCAAATATGATTGGTTCTGGTTCTTTAATTGATAATCTTTACATGCTTGATGTTGTTAGTTCCTATAATGAAATACTGCAAATAAGTTCACATGGTACAAAACAAAAATTGAATGAGAATTCAGCCACCTTATGGCATAAGCGTTTAGGTCATATCTCTAAACAAAGAATTCAGAGACTTGTGTTGGATGAAATTCTTGACCCTTTGGATTTATCAGAATTTGAGGTCTGTATTGAATGCATAAAGGGAAAACGAACAAACATAAGGAAATTAGGTGTCGAAAGAGCTAAAGACGTCTTCGAACTAGTGCATACAGACATTTGTGGTCCTTTTCCTACAACTTCTTGGAATGGACAACAATATTTCATTACGTTCATAGATGACTACTCTAGACACGATTACCTATATTTGTTACATGAGAAATCCCAATCCATGGACGTTTTTAAAACTTTCAAGGCTGAGGTTGAACTTCAACTTGGAAAGAAAATTAAGTGGTGGTGAGTACTATGGCAGATATGATGGATCAGGAGAACAACGTCCACGACCTTTTGCGCTGTTCCTCAAAGAGTGTGGAATTGTTCCATAATACAATATGTCGGGCAAACCCAGCATGAATGGTGTAGCAAAACGAAGAAACCGAACTCTTAAGGATATAGTGAGAAGTATGATTAGTCATTCCTCTTTGCCAGAGTCACTTTGGGGAGAAGCCTTAAAGACCGCAGTTTACATCCTTAATAGGGTGCCAAGTAAAGCAGTTAATAAAACCCCTTATGAACTTTGGACTGGTAAAAGGCCAAGCATTAAACATTTGCACATTTGGGGTTGTCCAGCTGAGGCACGACCTTATAGGCCATATGAAAGATAGTTGGACTCAAGAACAATTAGCTGCTATTTTGTTGGCTATGTTGAACACTCTCAGGGCTATAAATTTTACAATCCCACCTTAAGATCCTTTTTCGAGACGGGAAATGAGAGATTTCTTGAGGAAGTTGAGTTTGGGAAGGAAGAGAACATAAGGAATATTGTCTTTGAGGAAGAACCTGTTATTTACAGTGATCAAGTCCTCATACCTATTACTGTTCTAGACACAACTCCAGTAATAGAAGACAATGTTCAAACTATTGACATTGTTCCGGAACAAGACAACAATGAGGTTCCCCCTCAAATACCTTTAGAGCAACCTCAACAACCTCAAGAAGTGTCATTAAGGAGATCCATTAGAGAGAGGAGAAATGCAATCTCAAATGATTATATTATATTTCTCCAAGAACATAAGGATGGTGTTGGTTTAATAGAGGATGATCCAATCAACTTCTGTTAAGCTATGCACAGTTCTAACTCTCAAAATTGGATTGATGCCATGAAGGATGAGATGAAGTCTATGAGTGACAATGAATTTTGGAATCTAGTCGAATTTCTTGAAGGTGTGAAACCTATTGGTTGTAAATGGATATTTAAAATCAAGAAGGATTCAAGGGTAATATCGAGAGATATAAGACTCGTCTAGTTTCTAAAGGCTTTTCTCAGAAAGAAGGCATTGACTATAAAGAAACCTTTTCTCTAGTATCTTTAAAGGATTCTTTTGGTTAAATTGTGTAATTTTAAGAAAATTTGTGTAATTTTAAGACCTCCCATTTATTGTATTAAATTGTCATGTATTTTTGGTTAAATTGATTGAAACAACATGTTGCCAAAGTAACCTCTGTTGCGTAAATTTATTTGATTGAATTTACATGGATGTTGCATGAAATTATTCATGTGAATTGTGCTCGGCCCAAAGGAAGACACAATTTGACAGAATAATTACATGCTTGCAATGGTAAACATGTGGTGATTATAAATAGTGTGATTTTCCATGTGAATAATGAAATGTTCAAAGACAATCATTATTTGACCGGAATAATCATCATATAAGTTTTCCATGTGAGCAATGGAGTGTCCAAAGATAACCTTTGTTTGACAGGACTTATCACCAATGTTTGATCAATGCATTGAGAGTACCGCTTGCAGTTAGTCTTTTTCAATCCAAAGATTGAGGATTAATGGTGTGTTAGGTATCTTGTTTGGGTCTTGAAATTTACCATAAAGATTATTTATGCATTGCATGTTTGTTGTTCTCTTCTTTAATTGTTATTGTTGTTGTTACTACTACGGTTTAAATTACTCATATTATGTGAATCCCAAATCAGCATGTGTAAAATTTAGAGTTTGAAATTATTTTGTGGGAATCCTAAGGTGATATATGAGTAATCTTGGCATGTAACACTAGAAGTAGTAAAGCGCATTATGTGTTAATTGAAGAGAACAAGAAACTACGTGTTTTCATATCGAAAGTCTAGAAGTTTAGAGATCATTGGGTATTTTGACTTCAATTATTTCATAATGTTTTAATAGCAATCACTTCACATAAGGATTCACATTTGACCATGTTGGTGGAGTTAATATTTTGCTATGAGACATTATACTAGAATTTATGATTGCTAAATTATTGTAACTGGCTTGCTTGTTGCCGCCAACATTAAGTAGCCATCAGGTGTTTATTGAAACAATATCTTAGCAGTCTTATTAAGGATTCAACCAAATAAAAGTTTGTTGACATAAGGTATTTGGTTGTTAAATAAAGAATCCAAAAAATATAGATTTGTATAGAACATATAGGAACTCATTCCATGCTAACTGATCCACTTACTAAATGTATGACACTAAAGTTTTTTTTTACGAGCACACTGCTCATATGGGTATAATTCCTGACAATACCTTAGTTTAGTGGAAGTCTTACTTATGTTCTATATCTTATGGTTTACAAACATATTTGTTATTTGGATTTTCTGCAGAAATAAAGTTGAAGTTTATCATTTCATTATAAGTTTGTTTGTGTGCAATATTTGTATTGCATTTTGGATTGATCTCTATAAAGAATAAAGTTTGGACTAGTTGGAAATAGACATGATTAAGATCACATTGTATGTAATTTCCATGCCGCTTATCCATATTTGATCTATGTCATCGAGTATGAGTAACAGTGGTGATCATTGTGGCTTAGTCAAGCTAAATTATGATGAAAACTGAAGTGTTTTCCTGTTGCTGTATGAGATGGACCAGATTGTATAAAAGGAGTCTAAAAGTAAATAACGTACGGTTGCGCGCCTAAAGAATTTTGTGATATAAATGTCTAAGGTTAATATGAAGCCCAAGTGGGAGATTGTTAGGAATTTTATAATTCCTAATTAATTAATATGGGCTACATATTATATTATAACATTTATATTAGTTATTTACATTTAAATGAGTTCAATATAAAGTGATCTATTGAAGTGAGCTTATTAGACTGCCAACAGATAATTGATATGGGCTTAATGAGCGGAAACCAGTTTGGTCCATTAGGGGATAATGGGAACCCTAATAAATTTAAAACATAAGGCATGGTTATGGTCCCCAATATACCAAATCAACAAACAGTTTCTCCTCTCCCCATCTGAAGAGAAAACGAAGGCCCCATAAGGAAGAAGGTGATTTGGTTGAGGAAGGTCATTAAACCAATTGTTCGTGACCACTGTCAGATTCCGCTGCGTGTTAATTAAGCTCTATGGATCCAGGTATTCCTTAAAACCTCTTGATAATCTAACGTAATATATTTTGGTGCTCATTTGGTATTATATAAGGTTTATTGAAAATTCTCAACACGATGCTCTTCATCTTTTTTGAGGGTTTTTTTTTTATAAATTCAATTTATGGTTTCTCCTCTATCACCAACCACCTCCTCCGCCACTATTCCACTTCCCCAACCGTACTCTAGAAGGAATGAGACAAGAAAGGAGAGACATATGAAGGAAAGGAAGAGAAGCAGGTCAGTGCCCTTGAACTGTGACATCTATGTTGTCGTTGCTTTTGTCGCCGTCAACGAAGAGGTCATTGTCTTGAACTCTAACACTTCCATTGTCGTTGCCTTCGTTGCCATCAATAAGGAGGTCATCAACACTGTGATCTTTCCTTTTCTCTGTGACCTAAATCTTCATCAACTGCATACAATGATTGATGTTCTTATTTTCTTTGTTTTTTTTGTTGTTTTTATTTTGTTTTGAACCATGACTATCATGAAAATTGCTACCTTATTTTGTTGATTATAATATTGAGTTAATATTTGAAATTGATTCTAAGTTTGAAATTTGGAATGAGTTGAAATTTAAAATTTGAAATGAATCTAAAAAGATAGTAACAAGCTTCACTAGAAGGGTGTGGTCCAATTTGTTCTTAGAAGAGTGTGATAAGCAACAAAAGAATGTTGTTGTGATAGTGGTGATGAGAGTAAATTGTTGAAATAAAGAATAAAAAAAAATATTTGCTACATACTTGTTATTTTCATTCTTTTTTTAGTTTGTGTTTTTCTAGGTTCAATTGCCTAAATTTAAGGCATGAGCATAGAGAAAAGCATGATGAATTAAGAGCAAAAATGTCAATTCATGCAAAAGCATATTCATACATTGAATTTAAATACCGTATAAGACATCTTTGAATTTGATCAAGACGGTTAATATTTTTAAATTAATATTTGACGGCTGTTAATTTTTTTGGTGCACTGGGAGACTTTTGGGTCAATGCTAGAATATATCCTCAAATAAATAGATGGGATCAAAATTACAAGTTATATAGAATCAAACTTCACTTTCGTCACTAAAAACCAAAAAGTGATCCGTTTAATGCAGTGAGGGTAGGTGGCTGCCGGTTTTTACAAAACGCGTGACGGAAATGTATAAGCATTTTTAAATCTATATGTACTCTGTAAATAAGTAAGAGGTGACATTAGAAACATGAGAAATAAGAGACAAAAAAAAAAGTCTATTTCAGAGATTTCAAAATTTGAACTGTTTAAAACATATTTAAGCTTTTCTAACCATATTATTGTCATTATACACACTACACACACAAAATAATCAAATGTTTTTATTAAAATTTACATACTAAAAAAAAATTTTAAAAACTAAAAATCGCCTTAAATGAGCCTTGGTTATCTTTTTTTTTTTTTGTGAGGTTATTTCTTTGGTTACGATGGGCCTCGGTTATCTATCAATTGTCTTGAATTTTATTGGTTTTAATTATATTGTTTATTCCATTTGTTATTATTAATTAGTATTTTAGTTTGTGCTTTAAATGTTATCTAAGTATGACTAAAATATACAATGAATAAATACTTTGAAAATATAAATTATATTATAATTAAAATTCATAATAAATAAATATTTTTGAACAGATAAATTATATTTTAAATTTATGATAAATAATTTATATTTTGATACAATGCTGTTTTTTAACTACTTGACAATTTATCTTAAAAAATATTTAAATTCTCAATTTAAAAAAATAAAAAATATAATTTATAATAATTATAATGGTGATTCGTGATACCCACTTTTTCTCTTCGCATTTTTTAGACTATTTTAGTCTTTGACTAACATTATAAACTGCACTATTACTACGCTTTAATTGCATATTAAAAATTAATCCCTCTAGCCACATATAAAATTCATTTTCAAAATATTTGTACACTCTCATTTCGTATTTAGCATCCATCATTCATATTTTCTATTTTATTTTATTGAAAGCATAATATATATATATATATATAGAAATGATGTTTAACTTTGATCTCTTAATATGTTTTTTATTCAGATTTAATCTTTTATTTTCTTAATTGTTATAATTTTTTTGACACAAATCCTGATATTCTATTCGAATTTTTGGGGGGTTTATATGAGAAGAAATAATTTAAAGGATAAATAAAACTATGAAACAAAAATTGAATTTTTATAATTTTAAGTAAAACTTAATTGTATGAGTAATAGGTTTTGAATAAAGGAAATTTAAAATAAGTCAATCAATTTATTTCATGAGTATTTAAAAAACAGATATTTTAAAATTTTATATGAAAAACTATAAAAAAATGATTATTTATCAAAAATAAAAAATTAAGTTATATATTAATTATAATAAAATATTTAAAATCAAATTTATGAAAAAAAAAGTGTACTTGATAATGATCGCATATCTTATTTTATTTGAACACTAAAGATGTATTGTAAATTAATGGTGATTGTGACAAGGATTTGTATAGCATTAGGCAGAGTTGAAGGTTTAGCAGAGATAATTACGATCGAAACTCGATATACAGCAAGTGAAGTTTGGTAGAAGATAAAATTTTGGTTTTTCAAAAATCATAGGTTAAAAATTTTAATTTTTAATGTTTGGTATATATTTTTTAAAATAATATTTCTGAAAAACAATATATTTTTTTAATTTTTCATGAAATTTTTATTATAAAAATGTTGAAATTTAATTTTTAATTTTTTTACTATAATAAAAAATAATAATAATTTTATTAAATTATATAATATAAGAAATAATAAACAAATAAAATCAATAAAAATATATGTAACTTTATGATTCCTATAAAATTTATCTAAAAGATTCTAAATTTCCAGCCAAACAAATTAAAATAACTTCAGCAACTAAAATTGAAATGTAGTTAAATCATTTGTTTTTCAAATTGGAATGACAAATTAAATAACCGACAAGTCGTAAATGCTTAAACTCATTTGGAGTACGAACCTAGCTATCCAATCATTTAACTAACTGCGCGAGCATTTTTAACGGCGAAACTAATTCAATATAATTGCATAGTTTTAATATTTACTATAACTTTTTTTTTATATGATTATCATTATGTTATGAAGTTTATAAAAATTAGACTTGGGACCCGTGATATATATATATATATATATATATATATATATATATATAAATTTATTTTTATAATATCATTTTATTATTATGTTAATAAGTTATTTTTATGTTTATTTTTAATAACACTATTTTTCTATTATTTTAGATTTTAGATTCTTATATTATTAGTATAGTAATTTTTCTTAAAAACTATATTAGTTTACTGTTATTTTTGTAATATTTTAGAGAGTAAAGTAAGTTTATCATTTAATTATTTAAAGACTAATATTATCATTTGAATTAAAAAAATAATTTTAACACTATCAATAAATATAATGTATTTTGATTTAAATAAATTGTTTTCATGATTTTTTCTTTAATTTGTAAATGTCACGCCTTTTTAGTTTATTCTCATTTACTAAAATTGAATTCTTTATGAATAATGAAAACATGTTTTATTCTCTTGAATTAATTTTTATTTATAAAGTTTATTTAATTCTAAAATACACACGAATGTGTTATACACAAAAAACTTAATTAGTAGTCTTATTTTTTTGTTTTGCTACGAAATAATAGATAAATCCTATTTTATCTCCTTCATACATTTTTATTTTTAAATTAAATTGGTTTATAAATTTCATTAATCTGAGTATGAAAGGTTGCGATGTGATTGCCGTGAAAATAATGTTGAGGTGATGTAGCACCAAAACTTTTGCTGTGTATATTCAATAGACGATTCATACACGTTACCAAGACTGGATAGTGCATATATACATGATACACCATCCTTAATTAGTTAATTCTATTTCTCTCTCACTGACTCTGAAATGCTTATTTGCTCAGCTAATTATTGAGAAGGATTTGGACCAACTAACTACTACAGAGCAAATGGCAATAACTTCAGCAACTAAAATTGAAATGTAGCCTCATATCTTTGTTTTTCAAATCGTGAAAAAACAAAAGAAGTGAAATATTTGAAGTACAAAACAAAATAAATTTAGGTTTTTTCCCTTCTTCACTTAAAAACTAAAATAGAACATGCATCAAAACCACCTTGCACGTAAACACACTCTTGGTGCATATTTGGAAAGCAGTTTCATTTAAAGGGAATTGTTGTTTAACTCAAAGTCAATGATATAGAGAGTAACTTCTCCATTTACTACGTTTCAGAAAGTGAGATTGCTGGTTTGAAGGATGCCTTTTAGCATGGGAAAGTGTAATAGGTGTTGCACCATGCGAAACTATTTTGGGCCATTAGATATATCTGATACGCAAGTATGAGAAAAGATTAGGAGGTCTCAACGTAGGAGATCTTCCTTGTACAGTCAATGAACAATTGAGGATCCCACTGGTTCAGATTGCTGTTGGCAAAAAAGATTTCTAGTCTCTATGCCTATTTTTGTTGCCACTGTACCGTGTCTTTTATAATTTACATATATGTTTATGTTTAAAATAACTATGTATCATTTAATTAAATTATATTATTAATTAAAATTAATTATTATTTAAATACAAAATATTTGAATAATAATTATAATTTTAAAAATTACATAATTTGTTAATAATTTTAAGAAGAGTCGTTGCATAAACAAAATATAAATTTCTATAATTTAGTTAAAATTGTTTTTTCTCTAATTTTCATACTTTGTAAAAAACATTAAAAGATATTTTTCAGGAGATTATATGTAATTTTAATGGAGATTTATGTTCATATATCGATAATACAAAAAAATACTTTAGACTTTCGTCCAATCACCAATATAAATTTAAAAGTAATTATCATAAAAGTTAATACACTTATCATACATGATATGTTATGATTGAATATTTGTGTAAAACATTTTATGTTGTTATTGTATAAATTTTTTTTCTAATTTTGTTGATACAGTAATTTTGTCATTCGAAGATAATTTATATGAAGTTTAATGGTTATAGACTGACAATGTAAAATATTTACATTGTCATCTAATCATAATTCACCACGTTAATGTGATTTTTAGAGTAACTATCTTTAAAATCAACAAACTTAATATACATGATAAATTATGATGGAACAATGGTAAAAAACTTTTTATCCGTATAATCATTTTTCTCATTTATATTATATTCTATTATTGTTTGATTTGATATCTGATGCACATCAAATATTCATTCTTACTAGTTTATTGTGCTTTTATCATATCTAAGTATTCATATAGTTGAAAAATTAATTATTGTATTTTTTGGACTTGGGTCAAAGATATACAATTAATTTTAAATTCATACAAAGCAATTAACAAATATATAATTAAGATTGCATGCAGTACTATTTGCTTGTTAGATCATTATTAACATTTCATTCTCTTTCAGAGGATAAATAATGTTTTTGATTTTTCCAAAAATTTTAAAGTTTAATTTCTCTCTCTAAAAAAAATTTATTCATTTTTCATCTCCTAATTTTGAAATACATCACTTTTATCCCTCAAAATAGTTTAGATAATGCTAAAGAGGGTCAAAAAAAAGTTTAGATAAAATGATCCAGTCCAAAATCTAGGGATGGAAAAACAAACAAGAGAGACTAAAATTGAAATTTGAAAATTTTATAGGAACAAAATATATTTTGCACTATTTTATATTTTATTTTCATATGAATGATAACAAATATTATTAATTTTTTAAAACAGTAATTTATCCCTATTGACCCTGAGTCTTGAATCCACCATTGATGATAATAACATAAGATAAAAGCACAATAAACTAGTAAAAATGAATGTTTAATATGCACCAATTAACCAATTAAGTAATAATAAAATATAATATAAATTATCTTCGAATGACAGAATTATTGTATCAACTAAATTACATATAATTTCGTGAACAATATCTTTTAATCTTTTTTCACAAAGTATGAAAATAAATAAAAGTAAAATTTTAACTAAATTATAGAAAATTATACTTTATTTATGCAATGACTCTTAAAATTATTAACAATTTATGTAAGTTTTTTAAAATTGCAATTATTATTCAAATACTTGTATTTATAAAATATTCAAATAATAATTGATTTTTAATTAAAAATATAATTTAATTACATGAAAAGTAGTTATTTGAAATATAAACATATACATAAATTATAAAAGATACGATGGCAATAGGAATAGGCGTAGAGACTATAGACCTTTTTTCTTTGTTTTATTTACTCATGGGGTAACATGTCACGTACAAGGTAGTCCAGTTGAGATTAATTTGAACCACGGATGGTCAAGTTTTGGAATATAATAACATTCACATGAAAGCATACGATTTTTTTTTTTCTTCCTATAACCAATATAATAGGTGAAATAATATTATATGAAAATTGCTTTGTTATCCCATGCAATTTGGGATAACTTAGCTGATGCGTAAAAATAAGTTAAGCTTATCCATGAGGTCAATGACAACAAAGCAAAACAAAACTTTAATATAATTTTGTTATTTTTCTATAAATACTTTTTAAGAAATTTATCCAAATTAATCTTGTTTCCTTGTGAAATCGCATGATTTGCAGCTCCACGTCATCCTTGGGCGTGAACAATGCCATCGCCACAAAAATAATAAAACCAAAACTTCAAAGCAATTTTAGAAAGAATAAGAGTTTCATTAAATCAAATAAGAGATAAATAATTAAAATTTATTTATATTTAAGACAAAAAATAATGAATTTTTGTTGCTTATAATTCTGATGAGAGGGAGTATATGTTTGTGGGATAAAGATTTTTTAGATTGAAGTCGGGGCATCTTTCAGGTTCTTTCATGGCATTTGCTACATCATGTTTATGGAATAAAGATTTAAGACTTTAGTTTCTTTTCTTTCTTGTTTTGTTTTTTTTTTATCTCCATGTAAAAATAAATAAATACTGACAATATATACCTATTAAATTATTTCAAAAAATAAAATTATCATTTGTAAATTGTCAAACTTATTTTAAAAATATATAATCGTTATACATACATAAATTAGAATATACAATTTTTGAGTATAAGACTCTCACTTACTCTCCCTCTCAATGGAGGGTGATTTCTGCTTATAACACATCGAGAGTAGAAAAGTTTTTCCTCACTAATCACTATTCATATCTCCACATGAATTTTATATTTTAATTTAATTTTAAATTATAAAAAATATATTAAGTTAATACATAAATTTAAATTTATGTTTATCTGATCATGTTTTTTTAAAACATATTAATCTAATCAATAAACTTATTAATAATACAAAATTTTAATTTTTCTTATTTAATACTATTCGCATGACTTTTTATATTTAAAATAAACTAAACAAATAATTAGTAAATTAAAAAAAAAAACTTCTGATCATTTACATTTATTTAATTTTTAAAATACAAAATCTTTCATGTTTAGCTTTTAAATTTTTATTAGAAACATTAATAAAACATAAAAGTTCCCCCTACTATATGTGGATTAAAATGCTAATTAAAATAAATGTTAAACAAATAACATTTGGGAGCTTGTACAGTCCAAAACTTAATCTCACCTTTCGAACTGATCTCTAGGACCTGTCCTAAGCAACCCAAATTAAAGCATGAGTTAGGGGAGTTGCTATTGACCCAATAGCATTGCTATTGGCCCCCATCAAGTGGTTAAACTTTTTTTTTCTTACAAAAATGCCTTCTCAAGGAATCATGTTTCCGTTGTAGTGCAATGGTACAAACAAAATCTGAAAATGAAATCACATTCTGTATTGAATTTTGTATGCAAAATCATATTTCAATTGTAATAAAGGACTGCAAACAAAATATAAAACAAAAATCATAATTATGTTTTATATTTTGTACACACAATTAGGTTTTCTATTGTGTATTTGTTGGGGTGCGAGAAAGGTGAAGGGGAAGAGAGGGGTGTGGTGGGTTTGAACTGAGGAATAAAATAGTTTTTTCCATAGGTTTTAAAAGTTGATAGAGACCGGTAGCAATTTTTATTGGGACTAATAACAACTCCCATGCAATATGCAATAGAGTTATGATCAGGGTATGCAATTTCTCGAAGTTTACTCTTCAGAGTTACTTTGCCAGCCACATCAAGTTCATCAAACCTTTTAGATATGATCTCTATCTCTTCCTTGATAGTGACTTCCGTCTCACATAACCCTTGGTCTGAAAAGAAAAGTCTCCTCCAGAAAAGATGGACTGACTCCAATGGGATGCTGCCAGCAGTATACCTAGAAAGCTCACATGCACAAGGAAGACCGTGCGTGCTTCTCATCACACAACCACAAGAAGAGAGATTGTTGCCGAGATAACGTAGACGGTCAACCTCAGAAGCAATCTGATTTAAAGCATCCCTTGAAACCATCCCAAGAAGCCTCTTGTATAAGGTTTTTTTTATATACATGGCCAACCACATCGTACTGGTTTCAAAGGATGCTTTAATTTCGACGTGTTGCAGCGTGATCATGTTGTTCATGGCATCCCAAACACTACATAGGTCTCCAACGCTATTTTGTAGTACTCTTTTGAGAGTCCAATGAGCTGATTCAACCCTACATTTAAAATACACAACAAACATGAAAATATACAACAATTAAATACCATTTAATACTAATCCTTACTAACAAATAAAATCAGTTCTTAATACCTGTTTGTTGTTGTGTTGCCTAGGTGCATGACCTTATTCGTCCATGCTGTAATAAATTTTTCCTTGTGGGGGATAATTCATGTGTCGTTAACATAGTCAATGAACATCAGCCAAGGCGAACAAGCAACTTGAAACTTCTGATGTGACTCATGGAACTCGTGTTCGGACGGACAATCAACCAAAGTTCCCCAGTTATCCATTACATAGTCCCACGCATTTTTTTCCCCAATTAAAGATTTGCACTTTGCCTTCACATTCTTATCGATATGAAACCTGCACAACAAATTAGTAGACTCGGGAAACACAGTTTTCACTGCGTTCATCAGTGCTAGGTCTCTGTCAGTGACAATAACAAGAGGGAGGCGATCGTTTCTTAAAAATAGGCCTCGAAATCGTTCCAAAGCCCATACAATATTATTAACACGCTCAACCTCCAGATATGCAAACCCAGCAGAGAATGTCATCGCCGTTGGTGTCACTCCAACAAAGTCAAGTAGTGGGAGTCTGTACCTGTTTGTTTTGTAGGTACTGTCTATAAAAAACACCAGATGACATGCATTGCATAACTTTACTCCATCTGGGTGACACCAAAACAGATCACGCACCACAACTTCATCCTTCAATCTATGCTAATGAATGTATTGATCACATTCGAGAAGCTTCATCAGATGCTGCATTTCGGTATCAACTCCTCTTATTGAAGAATGATATGCACTTCTTGCATTGTAAATTTGCTTTATCGTGGTGCAACTGTCGGCATTGTGTTCCTTCAACGTTAGCAAGATGTTTTTCGGTTTCACCATCGACTTTGTCATATCAGCAATAATTTTCTTTTCTTCCTTAGTCAATCGCCCGACGTATGGATGTTCAACTAAGAACTTCGCCAATTCATGATTGTGAATCCCACAGATCAACTTCACCATCCAACCTTCCCCTCCATGCACTGGTTTCCCACGAAGTCTAAAGGGACAACCACATTTCCTACTCCCGGTGTCTTTTCTAACGAATTCTTTATTTCTACACTTGTACGTACCACTCCTTTCACACCCAATTAAGACAAATGAACTTCTTCCTCTGCTACCGGTCTCTGTGTCAGACCTCATAATCACTGCAACAAATCCATTTTCATGGGCAACTGTTCGAGCCCATTGCAAAACATCATCTCGAGTAGCGAATACCTACAACGCAACCCTAACATTTTAATTTTCATACAAAACATCAATTCAACCAAATGACTCAAATTATCTATGATTACCTGAGACGTATTAAAAGCATTTGAACAATCCACATGTGGTTCATTCACCCCACATTCTTCTTGATTATCATAATCATAATCCATATGAACTTCTTGTGACATCGCAAAGTCATACCTCCATTGATCTTCGTCCATCTTAAAGACATATGCATCATACACAAGTACATTCAAATTATCATATAACCACATCCAAAAATTTACTACACCTTAAATAACAAAAATATTAACAGTACATATGCATCATACACAATGTATATTCAAATTATCATATAACCACATCCATAAATTGACTACTTATTAACTAACAAACATACTAACAACTAATACAAATATATTATAAATTTATAACTATATTATTTACTTAAACTAAATTTATCACTATAATAAACAACTAATAAAACATTTTTCTACTACAACAAAATACAATTAAGTTACCTAAATCATTTAATATTATACCATTATACCTAATTAAACCAATAATCCACAACATATATATATATATATATATATATATATATATATATATATATATATAAAATTTAAAACAGAAATAAAAAAAAATTCTAATAATTCAACATTCCGGAAGTTACTAAGGCCCATTCCGGAAGCACTTCTTCCAGAATAGGCCTTAATAACTTCCGGAAGACCTTCTTCCAGAAGTCACTAACATTCTCATTCCGGAAATTCCTCCTGTTGTGCCTAAAAATTTTTCCGGATACAGTTTATTACTATTTTTCTTCTCTAAAAACTATTCGGAAAACGAAAAAAAATACTCAAAAATGCTTACCTCCGACAAAATAGGAAGAATAGTGACTAACAAAACTTCAAATACGGAACACCTGCTTCACCGGGACCACCAAATCTTCAAATACTTCACGGGACCACCAATGGAAAGCGCAAGGGACCACCACCAAAAGCAACCGAAAGCAACAGCAACAGCAACCACCGAAAGAAAGCAGAGAAGGAAGAAGCAGTAAAAAAAGTGAGTACGCGTGAAATCCAACCCTGCAACGCGTAAATTTAAAGAAAATTACATAGGGCAAAATCGTCATTACACATGCATTAAATATTATTTTATTTTTACTTATTACTATAAAATGAAAATTATTTTTTCTTCACTTTGTTATAAAATAATAATCATTTTTTTATTATATATTAACTTTTGTAATAGAAATTAAATGTTATCATAATAAAAAAATTATATTTTTAATAAAATTTACGAATTAATTAAATTTTATGGTTTAAATTATACTAAATTGTCATACAAGTTAATATATTAATATTTTACATGCGCGTAAAAAAATTATAAATATTAGTCATAATTACGTTCACTAATTATTTAATTATTTATGTATAATAATATTAATTATTTTATAATTTAGTTTATTCATTAAAAGTAAATTATTACAAAATAAAATATTTTTTTTAAAAAAAACTAACTTCCGGAAGAACCTTCTTCAGGAAGTAAATGGATATCTTCCGGAAGAAGCTTCTTCCGGAAACATTCCAGATGACGTTCTTCCGAAAGTTGTTTCTGAGTACTTCTGAAAATCACAAATTCTTCTTTCGGAAGAAGGTTCTTTCGAAAAATTTCCGGAAAAAAGTTTTCTGGAATGTTTCCGAAAAAAGCGCCTTCCAGAAGAAAAATTCCTGAAAGGCAGTTTCGCCACTTCACTGTTTGCTGGGTGTCCCAGCAATAATGCTGGGTGCACGTAGCAACTCCCTAGTTGTAAGGTCTCGTATGCATTGAAATAGGCTTATAGGCCCAAAGCTCTATCGTCATAAAATTTGGGATGATTGGGCGTACCAAATTCCTAGAAATCAACCTTGAAGGCTTGAACATTGAAAATTAAAAAACCCCATAAAAATCAATTATTGGAGATTGAACAATGGAAAAATAGTGTTATTCTATTGAATTTATGAAATTGTACCTTTTTCTTGTGTGAATTCTAATTGTACTTGATTCTACTTATAAATTATACTAGTATTTCTTAAAGTTTTTATCAAATTCTCCGTGATTTCTCTCTCTCTCTCTCTTTTACTCTTATATATATTATCATTATTAATTGTTTGAAATACATTACACTAACACTCCCTAAACATTATGTTGACACCCCCTATTACCTAAAAAACAAATTACACCATGTTTGTTAGAAGGATATACCAAATCTAACTTCTATACTATCCTAGTCCATTTGAGTCTGCCAGATAGATATAATTGATCTGTATACTAGCTGGAGTCTGGAAGTCAAAACTACTTGCAATAAGCAATAATTTTAGATTAAAAGAAAACGGCAAGTAAATTATCAATCATATGATACAGGGATATTATTATTTCAAAGAGTACTCATTCATATATCTAATATTATATTCGCTTGTTAATTAGATTAACTTATAATTAATTGATATAAAAGACAAACTACTTTGTTCTTGTAGACGTTGGTTAGCTATGATCTTCGCCATCACACGACCTTGTTAAAGGAAAGGATTCCCTATTATAATTTAAATGTTATACCTATAAGATAGGGATGGAGGAAGAATGACAAGAAAAAGATTGCGTAGTGTGTGAAATTATGGGGAGTAGTTGATAGTTCAATATCTATAATAATTAGAAGTATAGACTTGAAAAAAATAAGAAAAATGTTCACTGTATGCTACTTTTTTGCACAAGAAATTGTTTGGAGAAAAAGAAAAAGAAAATATAAGTATTAAAAGACATGTATATTATATTGATTACAAGAGATATTATATGAAAATAACGTAATGGATTAAATATGCAAATAATATATACATTGAAGAGCTATTTGCTTCTGAATTGAAGTGACCTGTGTGGTCCTAATTTGCTATCCATTTCCACATTAAAAAAAACTTAATATCCATTTGAAATTTTGAATAATAAAGTTGGCAATTTATTTGGAGGTAATGCAACGCCGATCCCACATTTCTCAATGAATAGTGTGACTGCAGTAGAATCTACATAACGCGTGCACGTACGGTACGGGAGAGCTTTATATGGAGAAAATAATTAATAAAAGACCTTTAGGATTTTATCTTAGAAGAGGGAGATCTTTTAAAAGGAAAATCAAAATTATATCCTTGTTGTGTTCAGTTAAAATTTTAACAAAGGCAGATAGTTTTCGATCTTTAATTATTATTTTATCTATATGAATCAAAAGAGAGACATAATGAAGATTTACAACAATTAAAGCTGGATTTCTTGGTTGTCGACCTTTAATATGCAGCTCTATACTTGTGTTAATAACTTTATATTAAATTTATACAATAGTAGGGTAATCTAACGATAGATTGCGTGTTTTAGTGAGAGAGAAAAGAATGTATGTATATCATAATGAAATCCATAATATAAATAATACACTATTGAATGATGTAATTGTCATTTTTAAAATTTGGGGGTATTTTTTTTTAAAATTATCAAATTGAATTATTTTTTGAATTAATTATCATAAATAATAAAAGTAATTAATTATGACTTTCTAAACAAAGTCATAAATCAATTTTAAAAGATGTGACCTTTTTGGAACTAAAATTTGTATAAAAGATTTAAGATTTTTATTTATAAAGTCATAACTACTTTTATGACTTATCCTTAAATAAAAATTAATTTAAAAAGTATTCTCATTTGATAATTTTTAAAAGAAATTAGACTTAAATATATTTTTCATACTTAAAAAATAAGTTGTTTTCAATTTACTAACTAAAATTTACTTTTTTTTTATCTACATACTAAATAATTTTTATGTTTCATTGTAATACATGTGGTGAGTTCAATTTTGTTAAGTGATGATGTGATAGATGAAGTGTCGCGTCATCAAATTTAATCACTAACACGCCATCACTCTTTCTTTCATTTTCCTGCATCACCACACTCTCTTCCATTTTCTCGCAAAACACAACACATTCACCTAATTTTCCCTCACTTCCTTGGCGGCCAAACGTTGTTCTCCGTCGCGCTCCTGTTCTCTCCATCACAATCCGTAGTCTTCAGCTTAGATCTAGGCTCCTTCTTTCCCTTCTCTAATGGAAAACAACCCCATACCACCCCTGCCGTCGAACAAAATGGGTTAGTTACTAGTCATGCAAGGACTAATGATGTTGTTCCTTGCGTGAGGTGTTGCGAGGTGCAAGAATGGAGGAACCAAGAGGGTGGAATAGCTTACCGTGATGCCAAAGCTGAAATCAAAACCCATATCTCCAAAGCAAACCCTTGCACACCATCGTGTTCATTTGTGAAACCCTTGCTCACTCATCGATTTAAGCTTTGGCATCATAGGAAGCTATTCCTCCCTCTTGGTTCCTCCATTCTCGCACCTCACAACACCTAATGCAAGGAACAACATCATTGGTCCTTGCATGACTAGTCATTAACCCATTATGTTGGATGATGGTGGTGGCACGGGGTTATTTTTCGTTGGAGAAGGGAAAGAAGGAGCCTAGATCTACACTGAAGACCGTGGATTGCAACAGAGAGAATATGAGTGTGACAAAGAACAACGGTTGACCATAGAGTAAGTGAGGGAAAATTATGTGAATGTGTTGTGTTTTGCGAGAAAATGGAGAAAACGTGGATGTGCAGTAAAATGGAAGAGTGATGATAGAAAGAGTGATGATTTGTTAGTAATTGAGCTTGATGATGTGACACTTTATTTGTCATGTTATCACTTAATAGAATGAGACTAACCAATTTTCGAGGAGTGAGCGACAACGAGTGAATGAAGAGGCGTGGGGGAGAACATGATCGAGGGAATTGAATTAGGGATAGAAAAGAAGTCAGGAATTTGTTGGGTCTTGAAGGGAAAGAAAAAGAATTGAATTTTTTAAATAAGTTAAATAATGAAAAATATGTGACATTGATGTGATAGTTGTTAAATTTGATGATATCATCATTTAAGAAAATGAGACTAACGTTAAGTATTACTAAAATAAAAAAAAAATCATATACATAAATGAATAAAAATAAGTTTTAGATAATAAATTAAAAATAACTTATTTTTCCAATTAGTTAAACATATTTAAACCAAGAAATTATCCCAAATAACAAAAATGCCGATGCAGCCGTTTTAAGAATAAGAGACTGAAAAAACAAAAGGCTGTAACTTTGTGACAGTAGCGTTATGTCACATTAAAGGGAATAGTATAAAATGGAGCGTAAAGTTTTTAAAAGTTGGCCCTATGGCTATGCAAAATTCATCGTATACTATCATTCTTTTTAACATCATACGGCATATACCCCATTCACCCCGAACACATGTTCAAACCCTCATTATTTTTGCATCTTTTTTTTTTTCTTGTATCTTAATTTATCTTTTTTGCGGGGTGTAACCAATACAGTGTCGTTTCTGAAAAGACAAGAAAGGAAGTGGATTTTGTTTTTGTTTTGGACAAAGAGAAAAAAAAATTGTTTAGCTGCAAGAGCAAAAAAAGACGATCATCTACACGTACCCCCCTCGTAAGAGACCAAACTTGTTAGACTTTGCATGTGAAAAGGGATTCAGAGATTGGCGACCTGGAAATGCATGCTCTATAAAGGGGTCAATACTTAAAAAGGGAGTCAATATAATAATAATAATAATCTCTTAAATTTGCAACCGCATTTATTTTTATAGAATCATGACTATATTTAACACTGAAGGATAACATTTGACATTTGAGCAAGGCTGGAACTAACTAATTCTAAAAAAGAAATACGCTAGCTAGAGCTAACTAAAGAGGTAATCAAATTATAAGAGATTGACAAAAAAAATAAAAGTAAAGTGTTGAGATAACTAATACTTATCTTAGCTACTCCAAAGGTTTTAAAATATTTAGGTACTATCATAGCCATCTCTAATGGCTAGCCCTAATTACAATGTGACTCTGTCCCTACTCTCGAGTCACATTCTCCCAAATTATACTGTCACAAAACCAATAATATAAAATGTTTAGGCTTGTATATATGTAAAAGTACATGGATTATTCTATATTTCATATATTTGACACCCACCCTCAGGTTGGCCTCTAGAATAATAGGCTATAGAAATTCCAATATTGTGCCATGACCCAAACCATTACAAAAGTTTAAATTTAAGTAAAAATGTTTAAATAATTTTAAATCACATCTCTATCAAAGGCAATCACACATATAGCTTCAATATAAACAATGCACTTCGGCATATTTGCCCTAAAAAATTGTAGTATGGAGTGTGGCTTAATTTTTGTATAATTAGTATAGACCCTCACATTAGTTTTTGATATTTAAAAATTTGAACACTTTAATATTTAACTTTACAAAATAATTATTTTAATACCTAACTTTACAAAATATCATTTACTCTTAATAGTAAACAATGTGGTTGAAAAAAGAAAAAAGGGAGTAACAATTTTTAAAATTAGACCCAAACCATTATTTAAGGTTTCCAATCACTTAAGTAGCCTTAGGTTCCTTCTGCTTACAATCTTAAGAATTAATATCATCATTTATTATAATATTGTCTGAGTTTGACTTATTATTAGCCATATATATTTTTGAAGTAGCAACATAGCTATTTTTTGTTTCTTAATAAAATTATGAAAGCCTAATCTAATTTGTAAGTTTATTTCGTTCTTGAATTGGATTGCAAGAATATTAATTTTTTAGTATCTAAATATGATGCAACTTTTAGTAAAATAATTATATTATGTATAAAATTGTTATGCTATATTAATTTATAATTATTAAGTTGTATAAATATTATAAATTTTTATTTATATAATACTAAATAAATAAATAAGCTGCGCAGAATAAATCTAGTTGGTACTTGGTTAAACAACCATTTATCTAAAATCTCAAGGCTTACTTATTTGTTAAATAGGTTAAGCCAGGGGTCTTTTAATGAATCATCTCACTTAATTTCAATTCGTCCTTACATATGGCTTAGTTCATGCTTTCTTGGCACTTCGTCAACCACAAAATTTTCTCTCTGATCACACCAAAATTCATTTTATGTTCTATTTAGATTCATGTCCAGATAATTAATTATCAACAGGCACTACCCAAAATGGATCATTTTCCAAAATCCTTGAGTTGTTCATTATAAAATAATATTCCGAATAACTAAGTTTTTAATTAGGTCCATTAGGGAATACAATTCTATTTACGTGAAGATTTCTAAGGCATGACTCTGATCAATTTAGACAAATTCTGTCTCTATGAAGTTTCCAGTTAATATAACCTTTCATATATATCGAATATCAAGCATGCATTAATCGATCATGCTCTATGTATTGACCCCTGAAAAAGAAAAAGACAACGAATAAAATTTCCATTTCACTAAACTAAGCAGCTTTGTTTTACTTTGACAATTAAAGATATAGTTAGGCAAGCGTAAAAACCATTTCACGGCCTATAGTTTCTTTTTCTTTTTTTAATTAGCGGAAGCAAGGCCAACAGATTTCATTATTCAGGAAAGCCAATATATATTTTTTGGTTTTGCAGGTCTTCCTCAAATCTTCAAGTATGCTGATGATTCTACTTATCTTTTGGTTAAATTTGTTAAAAATATAACAAATAGCTATTTATGTATCTTAATTTACTGTCCTCGAACATAATTTGGGTTCCTTATTTTTTTTATTAAAAAATAAAGTTTCAGCATAAATACGTGAGTTTTTTTTATCAATGCTTTAGCTGCACATTAGGGTTATTTTTAGAGATATATATTTTATAAAACTATGCACATAACTTTTGAATTGTTGCTATATTAAAGAAAAAAAAGACCTCAAACACGTACTAGCAACACATGCACACTATTAGTTAAAATTAATTAAAAACTATAAAATGAAAAAAAAATCATTAAATATGAAATAAGATGCGTATAAAAATTTGTAATTTTAGAGAGTGTGTTAAAAAAATATGTTGGGAGTATGTTCATTTCTCAATAGTGGAATACCTTTTCTTTTTCTTTTTCCTGTATTTACACCTGTGCCTCAAGAATGCTTATGATTAAATGCTCTACACATATTATATACTTGCATGTGCGCCTTCATATAAGTCTGGTTGATCAAATACGGCAAATTAATAGTTCAATATATATATATATATATATATATATATATAAGTTTTCTAAAATATTCCAAGGACTAATAACATTCAAGAGGAAAACAAAATGGAGAGTAACAATGATGTCCTCCAACTCATCAAAGTAATATTAATTTCAATCAGATTCAGATCAATAACGTTACACTAGCCACTGGATGCGAAAATCCCAAATGGGCTGCATGCATACACATGACTAATATACATAAAAAAGATCTTGTTTCTAACAAGTACTTATAATAATTATGCCCCTCTAAACACGTACCCCATGATTTAATTTTCCTTTAAACCAGTCTCCACCCCCACTAAATATAGTAGATCATCGATGCCAAGCTAGCTAACGCACTTCGAAAACAAAGCAGGCTAGACTGTGTAATGAGTCAGAATCACATAACTAAACAAAAAACTCTATCTCTTCAAATTAATTATATATACAAAGTGGACCATAAACAAGGCCAAATATCGATATATATAGATATAGATATCATATATAAATAGAGAGAATGAGTACGTTTTGCATGGATAGATATCAATTAATTCTGGTGATGGTGGCCGGTCTTGTTGTGGAACATGGAAGGAACTATGTCTTGAAGGAGGCCGTATTCCGGAGGAAGAAACTGGTTGTGAAGAAGAGAGTTGTTAATGTTGTTATAGGAAGAGTAAAACGAGGATGGAGTGGTAGTAGTAGCAGTAGTAGTGTTTGTAGTCGACTGTGTGGTGAAGAGGTTGTTGTGAATGTGATATTGGTGGTGAGGGTGATGCATGTGAAGGAAGAGATCTTGGGGGAAGTTTGACCCGGCTGCAAGTGGAGTTGGTGTGGCTAGCAAAGAAGAAGGTGTGAACATTCCCGCAGCCGCATTCCCTCTGAGAGAAGTGGGGACCGGATGGTTGTGCTGACCTTCATACGTTGTTATCACAGTGGTTGGGTCCTGAAATGACCTCTCCACGCGTTTCTTCACTGTGCACTTCTGTGTTGTGCACCTGTAGTAGCTCCTGCAATATTATCATTCACCCTTATTCAGCTATCAAACTTCATTTTTCACTTTGGCCATTACTACTACAATATTGCTAAACCAAGAAATTGAAGCCATTGTGTGAACAAATGTATGATAATGGGGTGGTCTAGTTTGGTTTTCCTTTTGTTGATTTTCTTCACCATATAGGATTCAATCAGGTGGAGTAATGTCTCTTTTTGGCACTTGGTTTTGTAATCATAATAACTAGTAACTCATATTAGAAATAGATTCATTTGAAATGTAAAGATCTATGAGTCTTTTTTTTTATTTTTTTATTTTATGGAACTAACATATTCCTTCTCGTGGAAACTGGCAAAGGGAATTTATTTGTGTGTGAAGTTATTTTATGTGAAAATTTTAGCTAGACTTGATTTGGGTGCAAAAAAAGGAGAAAAACGTTTTCTATACCTTGGGTAAGGGCTATTCTTGACAGCTTTCTGTCCATATTTTCTCCATCTGTATCCATCTTCAAGGTGATCAACCTCACTCTTGGTCATGAAGGCAAACCTTGGCTCCTTTTGCTTCTTCTCTCCTTTCTTCTTCTCCTTGTTCCTGTTAATTCCCGAAACAAAAATTCTAAGTTGCACCATATATAACACAATCTAATCCTAACAAAGAAGGAAAAAAGAAAGGGTTTGAGCTTAGCTTAAGAAAATGAGAAGAAATACAATTACTTACCCTTTCTTAGAGTTTTCTTCTCCTTCTTCTGTTTTCACCTGCCTTTCTTTTTTGCTCTTTCCAGAATCTTCCTCAGCCCCGGCTTCAGAAGATGAAGAAGAGACTGAAGAGTTAAGGGTCGCAAGGGTTTCACTGCCACCACCACCACCACCTCCATCTCCTCCTTCTACTGCTGGCTTTTGGTTCCCATCAACAGAAGAAAAAACCTCAGACGAGGAAGGAGAAAGGCCAAAAGAAGTTGCAAGTGAATTGTAGTCCATGCCCCCTTGCAAACACTCAGTTAAACTCATGTAAGAGGGATCAAAGGCTTGTGATGAATCATATGCTGTTGAATCTGAAGGAATTATGGTAGAGGAAAAGTGCTTTTCGTACATAGTATTATTAGATCCTGCTTCTGTGCCCTGATGTTGATTATTAATATTGGGGTCTAGGACAAGGTCCTGGTAGTAAAGTTCCTTAGGTTCAACAGACATGAAGAAGAAAGAGAGAATAAGGAGAAGCACCACAACAAGAAAAGAGTGTGTGTTTGTGGTTGTGTGTGAGGTCGCGTATATGGTTGGTGGGGACTTTGTAGCTTATCTCTTGAAGTTATTAATGTATGTGTATATATAAGGTTTAAAAGAAAGAAATTAAAAAAAAGTCTTTGGGTTTGAATGGAGAACTGCTATGGTCACTTTAAAAGGAGGTTGACAAAATACCTTCCAATCAGAAGACCAGAAAGTGCTTTCTCATATGGAAACATTTTTCAGTCCATGTTACTTCCATTAAGGAAACTGATCGATATTAGTTATGGAGACAGGGTGATTGTCACTGGAGCCTCCCCTATAAATAAAATCAAATGTTTATTGTTAAGTCTAGAATTATACAAGATAAATAATATGGTTTCTTATAATTAACCTTATGACCAATTCATTAAATATTCAGTGTCAGCTATGTGTTAAAATATAATATAAGAATTCTTTGATCAAGACAAAATATATTATTTGCTGTATATATACTTTGAGTGTGTACATAGGTATTATACAAAATGTACTCTTATGCAATCTCAATCAATACTTAGCAGAAGAGAATCTTTAGCCTTTTGAAACTCATAGAGTTGGCAGTAAAAATGTGATTCATTTTTTTAAAAAAATTTTGCTTGACTATTCAGTCCAATCGGGAGTCTTCTACAAAATAATACCTTCTCTTTTCAACCCAAATTATATAAAATGAAAATAAAAAATGAGTTTCTCTATGTTCTCTCCTTGTTTGCCGAAATCCATGAAAGTGACGAAACCACCAATTGTACATTTGTAAAAAATAAAAAATAAAAATACACAAGAATCCAAGGTTTCCTCACCCAGTTAAAATCTTCAGCCGCTGGTCTGTGTTTCCATTCTTTGGGTTGATTAGGAAAAGAATAGTCAAACAAAGCATGGTTGACTGTGATATTGTTTTTACGTGATTCCCATCTCTTCTTTTCTAGACATATGCAAGTGGATGTTGTAACCACTTTTCAATCCTGAAAAATTTCTGCAGTGTTGACAAGGAACATAAATGGTGATGCCATTTTAACAACGTAAATTATTTCATAAACTTAATTTAAACATTTTACTTTCATTAAATTGTAATTTGTATTAATTTCTCAAATTGAACTCTTACATATTAAACTTAAATTAGGTATGATTAGGTTACAATATTCACACACCACAATTTATATATATCACGTGTAAAAAGGGAGGAAAAGAGGGTTCCGTTATAATTGGGCGCGTATGGTTCACAGGTGCAGGAGGAGCGCGTGAAGAGACGGTGATAAGTGAGTATAGAAGTCAATGATTCAAACTTTTCGACTTATAAATTAGGAAAAGTACAAATTTTTGGTTTGGGGATAAAAGGAAAGGTCACACGAGTCAGGGACTAGCACCGGCTTTTGACCGTCGCCGACACAGTGCCAGGCACGTGGCGAAGACGGTGCGTGGCTTTGTTCTGCTTACGAGGTGTCAACGTCATCATCTACAAATTTATGGCATTGCTACTATTGAGGTTTGGCAAATGAACATTATTGCATGCCCATCATACCTTAATTTGGATTTCCTCATCCTCCTTTTTAGTCCTTTCCCTTTCACTTTCTTTCTTTTTCTTTTTCTAGCTAGTACTACAAATGCTTTACGTAAAGATAATCTACCACTATATGTTTTTGATTGGTCCAATAATAATAAGAATTTAATGTACATGTATTATCAGTGTAGGCTTTACATTATTATATAATTATAAATTATCATTTAAATTATTTTATAAGTTAATAAATTTATTATATATAATATATTGTGATTTAATGACCATGAAAAATGTTCATAATTATTTTTCTTTAATAGTAATAAAGAAACCTTTTGGCCTTGCTAACAAGGGTACCTTTTATTTATTTATTTATTTTTATGAAAATTCAAATTGAAAGCATATATGTTGATACCTGTAGTGATCGAGTACCATCGTATGTTACCATAGATGCCGGAGAAGATAGATAGAAGGTGATAGTGTAGTTTGCAAGTTGGCACACTCCAATAATGACCCTTAAGAAAGTCTTATATGGTCATAATCCAAGAATATCGTTTATATTGATCACTTACTTAAAGCTTGTAACTAATACCAACCCTATTTTAATCTTATGTTTTCTCCTTAATTTGTCCTTCCCATTAATTAATTTAATTAAATTTGACAGCTCATTTGAGTTCATGCACCTAATTTTCCATTAATAACGATATTAACCGTAACATGAATATTGTTGCACCTTCATTAATTGTTTTTTTTTTCCTTCGTGCGATTTGTAGTTACTTGAGCTTACTTGTTCATCTTCACTGAACCATAGAGTAAGAAAATTGAAGTCCACTGCAAGCTAGCAAGTGTTTTTGTTGACCTAGAAAAGAAAAAAAAGACAAGCAAGTGCTTGTAAAAAATACTAAGGGAGAATCTTCAACGACTAATGAAGACCCAAACAAATTAAACCCACAAAATTAAATTACACACCCCAAAAAAAAAAATTCAATTCCTAGGATTTTACCATTAAGTTTCCTGAATATTCCATCGGTATCTTTAAATTTAAATAAAAATATGAAAGAGATAAAGCTACTAATCTTGCTAATAATAACAACGATAATATATGTCTTTAATAATAAATATCTTTATTAATTTTAAGAAAGAAAAAAAATTTAATGATAAATTTCATTATTCTTAATAGTGAATATTCATTCTACTTTATTAAATATAAATAAATTAAAGAGATAACACTGGAGGAAGAGATTAATTATTTGAATCACTACATATTATGTCTATGTTTATTAAATTGTAAGAAAACTCAAGTAGCTGAAAGCCTGAAATGCTTAAAGTAAGAAGAGTCAAGTAGCTTATTGAAAAAAAGTAAATTTTTAAAGGCCTTGAACAACTATTCAAATTTAATGTATATATAGAAGTCGATACATGTATGTTATTTTTTTTATTCTCTGTTTTACTTCTCCCATGAAGAGTGTTTGCAACTCAAATTCTTAATATTTTTGTTTCATGTGAGCTTTATTTTTAAATCAAATTCTTTATTGTTTCAGAATATTGATGTACGTAGAATTTTATTTGGTCACAAAGAAATACAATTTTCCATTTTTTTCATTCCATGAAGTCATAATATGGTATATAATAAGTCACTTAGTTCTGCATTCTCTCTTCCCCTTTCTCCTAAAGCTTCTTCCAAAGCCAATAATGACAATTTCTTCAAGCCTTGATACCAAATCACAAACAGGTTCTACAATTCAACATCCTTCCCTCAATCCTTCGACCCAGACCTTTATCTTCTCAGTTAAAATCCATGATCTGTTCTAGTCTCTCCTCCATTGAATGGTTTGAATTACCATTCTTAGACTCATGCAATGCATAAAGTTATTCTCTCCAAAAATAAATTGAAGTTCATCATTTATTCCATTGTTGTTCCTTCTGAAATTGATCCCACTTTCAGTAGTGTCTGGGAAAGATGCAATATCATGTGGGTTTGTTGACTTTGAAAAAAAAATATTTTGTCTTCATTTTCTGTTTTCACTTTTAATTATAAAATTGTACATTATTTCCAATCTGTTTGTTGTTCTTACATATTTGTATAGAAAATAGTGGTGAAACATTTTTTCTTTTTCCTAAACAAATTTTAAAAACAAAAAAGAATTGACAGTTTTATAATTAAAAGTGAAATCAGAAAAAAAATTGTTTTCTCAAAATAGACATGCCATAAATTTACTCTCCACTCATACATAAAATAGAACATACTCCTTCATTTCTATTTTCCATTAATTGTTATGTAAGAAGAAAAAATTTAAACTATCATTTAGTTTTTTAATATAATATAATTATTTTATCACTTATATTTCGTATGATATTAATGATATGGATTAAAAAACAAAAAATAAATTAATAATGATAAGGTTAATTTTATAAAATATTTTTTTTCATTTATTTATTGATATTTTTGTCTGTATAAAATAACTTACAAAGATGATGATAATGAAACAAACAAAGTAAATTTTATCTTGGAAAGAGAAAACTTATCAATTGGATAATCATAAAATCAATTTTATCTAATCTATCAATCTATTTCTCTCTCCTTTCAAAGCTCAAAATAAATGTGTTACACATTCTAATTCATATTCAGTGATATATTTTATGAGACAAAAAAAATCAGGAGATAAAGAAAATTTGTTGAGTAAGGTGGGAAAGAGTTATGAAGACCTAAGAAAGAGAGGGCTTGGCATTAAAAAATTGAACTATTAATTATATTAAATAGTTTGCTGGGAAAATGAAAGTGAACGGTGACGCTTGAATTGGAGAACACGACTTGAAATTCTTTCTTTGAGACAAGGGGATAATATTTTTATTTTCGCTTCTGATTCCCATTGGCGGAAAGACATATGCAAGCTTAAAAATTGTTCGCGTGAGCCTGCCTTTTGGCTAGTTTTTTGCAATGACAAAGCAATTGAAGACAATTGTAAATTTGCAATACTTGTTTTTGGCTTGACACCTGAGTCCTGAGTGGGTCATGATAAATTAAAAATATTTTTAGCACTCTACCAATTTTTTAATGCAAGAATAATGAAAAGGCCTTGAGATAATTTTTTTAATTATATTATTGGTATGGAGTATTTTTCTATTAGTAGTGGTAATTAATCTTTATTGGAGATTGTGAGTATACATAAATTAAGAATATTTTTTTTAACATGATTTATTTCATACTCAAAAGTTAATTATAATTGAAACTTTGAATCATTTGATCAAGAGACATAAATTATTATTACTTATATAAACTATTGTCATTAAACATCAGATAATGCTACTTCATAATCAATAGAAAATACGTATGAATCTATTCAAAATTAATAAAAGAAATGTCTTTCCTCTAAATTTTGGTGTTGTGATACCTCATGAAGATATTGGACTATTGGTATTCTCTTGGCACAATTAATTTTGGACAGATTGCCAGCTAAAATATGAATCTTGCTTGGAGGAATATGATTCAGCTAAAATATGAATCTTGCTTGGAGGAATATGATTTGGGACCATCACTTTTTGAACTGTGTTATGGCAACTCCTGTAAAGAATGAGCCTCATGCTGGTACTCTTCTTTGACTTGGCCCTATTGCTATGCTGGATGGGGTATGATGTTCTTGAAAATTGTAATCATCACTTCATTCAGCACCACGGATTACTCTAAGGAAACAAGTTAAAAATTATTTGGATGGTAGCTTGGTTCCTTTGGAACCACAGGACGACATTAATTATTTTCAAGCATAGAAACATTCACATCCCTTGTATGCCAGACATTATTAAATTTTGCTCATGGTTTTGGATCTTCTTTTAAATTGGAGGTCCTTGTTCTTAGTTAGATTGGCAAATGAATCCGTTATAATGAATGGGACAATATATATATATGCCCGTTGAAGAGAAATTCATGATCACAATTTAAAAGTTATTTGTGTGAGTGAAGGTACCCTTGATCTCTTGGGAGATAATTTTACATAAATGGAGATTTTCGCAGTTTTTGGTTCCTGTTTTTACATTAGTAGCTATGCCATATAGGAAAAGGGTGAATTATTTGAAATTATTATGCTCTGCATATTTTGCTGGAAAAAGTTGTATTGTATGAATTATGACTAGGAACCTTTGCTGTGCTAGACTTCTCAGGGTATTGCATGTGATCCGTACCTTCAATTTTAAAAACCTTGAACTTCTCACTTGACTTGTAGAAGTAATATTTTAGTAAGTTATAACTTAAATCAAAGAAAATATATTAAAGATTTAGTTTTTAAAATTATTATTTTTTAAATAAATCATGTATTTCTATTTATTATATAAAAAAATATTTAGTGTTATAATTTTGATTATTTTTTAAAATAAATTCATAAAATGTAACTAACTAAAATACTTAATTAAAATAAAGGACAAAATTATAAATTTGATTTTCGTATTTATCTTAAAATACGATTTTGATCCTCCTATAATTTAATTCAAGAATTTAATCTTTAATTTTTTACAATCTCGTTATATCATTCTTCAATCCCAAGATTGGACGTTAATAATAAATTGTTTACCTTAATCGTCATGTGTTGCACTTTTATTGGACGCTGACCGTTACATATTGCGATTTTATCGGAGGTTGACGTTAATTAGATACACAAAATTAACATCCAATAAAAACGAAATACGTGGCGATAAACGTTGACAAGTAACAATCAACATCCAATTTTGGGATTGAAGACTGATACAACTGAATTGCAAAAATCTGGAAAACTAAATTGTAAATTAAATTATAGGGAGACCAAAATCGAATTATAAGATAAATCGGGGAACCAAATTTATAATTTTACCAAAATAAATAAATGTAAATTACCCCATCCTTAAAGAAACAATTACTCTTTATATTTAGTTTTTCCCCGAACACCTGCTAAGCGGATCCCTGCCTAATTATAATTATATTTGGTGAGATTTTTTTTTTATCTCGTTCTTGTTCGATGAACCTGATCTTCACAAACTTTCCAACAAGTTAGGCTTCATATACGAATTAGATAATTACAAGCCATACATCATGAACTTGTTAGTCAATAAGTGGAAATGATGATAGTAAGATGACTTCCGTATGCACCTCAACTATGTCGATCCCACCAATATTATTACTTTTTTTTTTCAAATGTTTTTCCTGATTCCAATCACGCGGCACATAAGACTTTGAAGTTCAGAAGACATTTCACATAATTTATGTAGAGTATTAAAAAACAATTTTATCTAAAGTAATCATAAGTTTATAATAATCACTCATGTGATAACAGGTTAATTTAACTATTCAGTTAAACACATTCTTAGTATGATTAAGGCTACAAGATCCTTCTTCTTAAAAAAAAAAGGCTACAATGTCCTATCTTTTTATTTGGGTTGAAACTTTGCGCAATATAATTAAAGTATATATTCTTGGAAATGCATTATGCATCAAATATTCAACGCGAAAGCGGTGAACTCTTAATTAAGATCATCTAAGAAAGTATTTAACTACAGTTAAGATAAAAAAAAAAAAAACGGTACATATGTAAACATATATTAATATATATGATGTTCCGTAGATTACTTAAATTCGTCCCTACACCTAACCCAATTACAAAAGTTAACTTCTTTTGTAAATGTGTCCATAGAACAAATGAATGAAGATGGAGGAGTATACCGTAGATGACTAAGTTGGTGGAAAGAAAGACCACTGTTTGGTGAACTATATGACTATGCCTTTTTTTGGTTGATGAACACATTCCCCTTCCCCGTTCAATCTCCATTCGAAATTTAAATTCACCAAAAAATTAACAATATTGAAATAGATAAAAACATATGCAATGAATAAGCAGTAGTACTATGTATGCATTGCACAATCCTAGAACAACATCCCCTATCAATTCATGCATGGTTGAAAACTTTCTGGTTCTATGGACTCATTTGAATTCGTTTACATACAAGCCCTATATGGCTGCCTAAAAGCTTTTAAACTAGCTATACTCATCTATCATAGAGTCTATTTTTTGTTTAACCATCTCGTCGATGCTTTCACTTTCTGTATGGTATTTCATATCTGTGAAGAGTAAAGACTGCACAACCACCATTGATTTTCAGTGTCGTATATATTATTCGCTTCAAGAGAGCTGGATATTTTATACAAAATGTAATAGATATGCAAATAATAGATATAATATAACCATCTAACGCTTTTGCAATAAATAAAGGACTACCCAAAAAAATTGTATTGTGCATGGCTGTTCTTGTTCTGAGATAGCCATTACTTCATTTCTTTTCCTTACTATCCATTGTTACAATTATATATTGCAATTCTTTAATCAACCAAAAAATGTAGCAATACTACACTTTAAAATGTTTTTTTATGACCAAAAATATTTTTTGATATATACTAGGGCTTAAAATTTTAAGGAATTCAAAAATCATTGTATTGAATTCTACATCGATCTTGAGAGATTAATTTCAGATTAACCATAGTGGGCACAAAAATAAATAGTGTTTATATAGATTAAAAAGATTTTATATATTCCACTTTAATTAATTTCAGTACCCTCGCCCCCAAAATTAGCGGCAAGAAACTTGAGGGATTAAAGTAGTAGTTAGAGATCCTTATCTACCTTAATTAGGGTTTGAATTATTTTTTTGATATTTTGACAAATTAATTCTATTTAATGTACATGGCTATAGTTTTTTTAATTAACACAAATGTGAAATAGACAAAAAAGAAAGGTCTGGTGTTCAAGTCATATGATATATTTTATTTTTTAAAAATACAAATACGCACCGGGAGGTTTTGAAAGTTTTCGAGGACATTTTGTTCAAGGAAAGTCTAATGATACAATGTGATAGATATGCAAAGAAAATTATATATAAATTTATATACCATACCAGTACAACCATTAACCATATATAATGTTTAAAATGATATATATAATTTTATTTTTAATCTTGATAATTTAAATAGAATCTAATAATCTATATTTATAATTATTATTTCGGATAATAAAAAAAGTTCTCATTTAAAGTTTTGTATGTAACATTATGACTATCTACATTATCTACACTGTAAATAGCGAATAAAATAGTAAATACAGTCAAATTAGTCAAATGTATAATAATTCATTTTGCCACGTCATGGTATATAAAATTAAATTGACGGCAATATATAAATTATAAAAGTTTTTTGTTGTTTTTTTTGTGGTGGGGATTTAATTATCACTGTCGGTATCAATTTTGTCACACACGTATGTCTTGGTTGACTAGTTCAAATGTCCAATATTTCTGGTTGCCATAACTGAAACTTTTACACTGGCATTTGCTTTTGAGGAGTTTTCTATCTTTGATTGGTTTGATATAATATTAATGTTTAATTACGTTAATTACACTAATTTGAAAATTTTAAAATAAGAAAGTAAAAATTATTTATAATTTATTTAAATTAGTTAAGTTAAATTGATGAAATATTTTAATTCAAGTTAAGAGTTAATATAATTTATTTATATGTTTTTTCGTTTGAAAAGTTAAATTGTACTCCTTTTTTAACGTAGTACACACTTTACATACTAATTTTTTTTATCACCTGAACTTTGATTATGTAAAAGTCTATAAAGACCTTGCTTGATTTATTTCAGTTATTTATACTACACGGTCAATATTCATGGCCAACAAAACCTTGAAAAGAGTCGACTTGACATTTCAAAACAATTTATAAAGTCAACCTGTCAAATGGATTTTTGACCTTGTGATATACATCGAGATAGAAAAGATAAAAGGGAGTTTCGATTTTGATGTCCTTACCACCACAAAGGATCTTCAAGATTTTGAATAATTGATGCTTAAATTAAACTATTTTTATGAGAATTTCATAGCAATATCCTTGGTGCAGTGAAAGTTCGACCAAATTCAAAGTAGTATGATATTATAAATTTACACTGCCACATACTAGATAATATTATCTTCTTTTACAAAAGCTTAAATTAAAGAATGGTTAAAATGCTTACAATTATTAAATAATCTTTTAGTTCTCTGAAAAACTTGTTACTTGATCCTTTTACCGCTGAAGCTTGCAAAAGTCAATCTAGTGGACTAAGGAAAATATGAATAAAAGAAATTTTCATAACGAGAAATAAATTCAATAAAATTTAAGATAATTTTTTAATTAGTTATTATTAAAATTTTAATTATTTTTATTCCTTATATCAAATTAATAAAGCGTTTTTTCATCAAGAACTAGAAATGACAGTTTTAGTTAATCTTTTATATTTTTTAAAATCAAAATTAATCTTTAAAATGCTTAATCTGAAAATTTAAATACAATTATTATTAGTCCCAGATTTTGATTTTGGGCCATTTGGCCATTCTCCCAGTCCAGTTTGGACCTTGTTCTCCTTTTTATGTTTTATTTATTTTTCTTCTTATCATGCATAAACAATAATTTTCAGTTATTTTCAGTTTGTTAAAGAAAATAAATTGTTTTACTAAAGTATATATATATATATATATATATATATATATATATATATATATATATATATATATATATATAATTTCTTTTCCTTTATCTTAGATTAGGGCAAAAACAAGTACTTCGTGTCTAGACTGAAAATATTAAACATATATGTAATTGATGTGACCTATTTGAAAAGATGTAATTGAAATTGAAAGTTAAAATAAAATTAAAACGAGGTAACTGAAGTTAAAGTTGGAAATTTATAATTTTGGGGGTAAAAATGTCCATTAGAAAAGTGAACACCAAATGGGGTTATTACCTTATCATGTCTAGACTGAAAATATTAAATGTATATGTAGTTAGTATGATCTATTTAAAAAGATGTAACTAAAATTGAAAAAAATAAAATTTAAACTAAAATTGAAAGTTTATAATTTTTGGGGATAAAAATGTTTATTAAAAAAAGTGGACAAATGAGATTATTCCCTTTATAGTAATATATGTCAATAAAATTGGATATTGTTCTTTTGGTTTTTTTCAATTACTAGTATTACTATTATCTAGTCTCCCATTGAAATGATACCGACTATTAGAATTTGTCCTTTCTAAAATAAGGCGAATTGGAAAGTGAGAAAAGTAAAATGCATTTAAAATACTATATTCTAAAATTAGATTACTTTAAATTAATAATAAATAAATTCATATTTTATTATTTCATGGCTATCCTGAATTTAAAAGAGTTAAAATATTCATATTATTAAGATTCTTTTAATTCATTTGACTGTCAACTCAACAAGCAAAAAAGTTAGAGAAGACATCATGCGTGAAAGAGATAATGAAAAAGAAAAGGCCATAAATTATAAGTGGTTAACTAAATTTTTTGGTTTTGATGAGATTCGGTCAAAACACTCAAGATGCAGAAAATTCAAAAGGCAAACCACTTTTACATTAAGACTGACTTTTGTTGAAACTGTCTTTATGTTGTTCTCATTTTGTTAAAAGGATCAAATTTAGATGTAATACGTTGAATATTTTTTGTATTATTTTATAATTAAAATTTAATTTTAATAGATAACTCTAATTTTAATATCAAATCTTTATATGTGAATTATTAGATAAAATTTTAATTAAAAATTGAATTAAAAGTATTTAAAAAATTTCATTTAAATTATATTCTTTTGATCAAATTATGCTAGCTTCTATATGTAATATGATTGGGGAACAATTTTGTATTTATAATCATCTTATATGACTAAAACATTAGAATAAATTATACTTGTATTATCTATTTTTTTAAAATTATATATAATACTTCTCTTTTTTCTAATTTTATACTAATTCTCTCTTTTTGTTTAAAAATATTACAGTGACATTTTCTTATACATTTTATATATTGAAGTTGAAATTATTGTAACTATAGATACCAAACTTACCCTCCAATGAATCTTTATTAAGGGAGTTAAATTGTACTCATTCCAATCACTAGACCGAACCAGTATTGTTATTCATTATCACTACTCCCAGTGTCAAAGTTGGGTAATCTATGCATTTGCTGTCTTCCTACCCCTTAAAAAAAATTGTCATAATGATTAAAAAAACAATAAATATTTATATGATTTCATTAAATCTTGGAAATAGTGAGTATAATTTCCTCTAAATAATATGGTCTTATGCAGAAAGTATATGTTTATATATATATATATATATATATATATATATATATATTTGGGGGATAAATATTAATGCATATACATTGAAAAATGTCACATGAGTATGTATTTATAATTTTAATTTTTTTTTAAAAATAAATAAATAAATAAATAAAATACACTAATAGTATACATATTTTTTACATTCTCATCTAATTAATTTAAAAATTATATTTGAGGTCATTTCTAATTGATTAAAAATATAGTTTTTTTATTAATAGTATATTAAACTAAACTCATGAATAAGCGAGTTTGAGTGTGCATGAAAATTTCAATTTTGAATGTAGTTTTGATTTTATAAATATTTTAATTAAAATATAATTGATTTATAAACAAAATAAGTATTTTAAATTGCTTAATATATAAACATTAGAGTAAATTATACTAACCATTAATGAAATTAAACAAACACTCCTTCCTTTGTTAACTAACCTTTCATGTAGGGAGTTATGTAATATATATTAGAGTTTTAGTGTAATATTTTTAAACATTAAAGAGGTGTTAGTGTAATATTTTTAAACATAAGAGGATTAGTATAGGAATAGAGAAGAAATTGTTTCATATGTAATTTGAAAAAAAGTTGAAGAGTCCAAGTATAGTTTATTCTAACCATTGTAACTATGTTTTAAATTTACTCAATCATACCCTAAATAAGGCCACATTTGTCCTTAAGTATTACAATAATAATTGAAATATTTTTTAGTATTATAATTATAATATATTTAAATCATATAAATAAAAAATACATGTGAAAAACACTAAAGCACTAAACCCATTTTGGGTGAATTGGAATAAAATTATAATAAAAGGATATATATGAAGAGAGAGAAAGGAAAAAGAAATAAACTAGGAGGAATGTTCAAGTTACTCAAGAGTAATTTTAATATAATTATTTTTCATTTACATAATTTATTTTCTTGAAATCTATGATTGTAATCATAACTAATCTTAACTAATAGATGTTAAGAAAATGAATGATGAAGATGGAAAATAATTTTAAAAGAATTATTTTTGTTTTAACTTGATCAATTTTCATAAAATAGATATGATAAGTGATGTGATGAGAAAGAATGAAAGAAAGAGACAGAAAGTAAATATGTTTAATTTTTTTTTCTTTGTTGTTTTACTAGTATTTTACCCTAGGCATATTAGTTGCATATGATAATGCTTATTTTTATAAAATTAAAATATATAATAAATAAATATTTTTAATATATAAATTATAATTAAATTTATAATACATAAATATATATATTATATTTTAGATTTATAATGAATATTTTAAATTGTAATATAAAATTATTATTAACTATTTTCAAATAAACTATTACATTTCAAGAGTAAAATTTTTTTAAAATAAGAGTTCAAGAGTCCAAGTATAATAATTTTAATTTTTGCTGTTTAATCAAGTTTGCCCCCACCAATGCCTAAGGAATGCCCCATCATTGATGAAGCTTAAAAATAAGGAAAAAGGAATCGAAAGGACAATTATGTGTCACGGAGGACGAGTTTAGAGTTTGATCTCTCCCCAGGAATTGGACATCAACATTGTCGAACCAGGTGAGCTAGCTCATATATTTAAACTCTTTTTTTTTTTTTTTTCATAATCAACAATGTAAGAGACATCACCAAATGCGATCAAAGTTCCAATGTATGAGTAACCTTTTATATCTAACTTAATTATGTGACATATACCTACCTCTTCTAAATGTTAGTTGTCGAGTAACAACAATAGGCACTTCAAGAAATAAGTCTTGCCAAATTACTTCCATGAAGAAAGCTAAGAGAAAACCAGCTAACATCACTCAATGATGAGACATCAGCCAAATTCTGGTCTACAATATAAAAATATCAAACAAAAATCATCATCATTATTATTACTCTTATTATTATATGAAATAAATAACTTTAATTTTTTACAATGACGACGACAAAGTTAAAACCTATGACTTTGTGCAAAATTATACAAAAATCTACGCTAGACTAACCCTAGTTTACAAAAAAACATATAATTGATTCATCAAAATTAATAAAGATAATTAAGTTGATAAATTTTAATTAGTAATATCATAAATTTAAGGATTAATTATTTGTCCTTGAATTTTTTGAAAATTTAACTTTTAGTACTTAAACATTTTTATAGTATTTTTGGTTCCAATTCTTTTTTTTCTATTAATATTTTTACTCTATATTATTAAGTAACAACATTATTTGGTGAGATAATAACTATTGTTGACAACTTAATAACACACATCATCAAGGAGATTGACAGAAGTAACCGTGCATATATTTTTATTAATTTTTAAAATGTTTTTAATATTACATTTGTTCATACCAATTGATGGTGACTAAAGGGTCTAATCCAGCTAATTGAGAAGAATGCATGATAGAATAAATTAGTTGGTGGCGTGATTTTTCCATTAAACTTCTTAATGGCATGACAAGCCATTAGGTTATCAATATTTGGATTTTTGATGTGGGAGGATCCTAAAATATGAGACAGTAAAATCAGTTTTTGAATCATATTTGTTTATTCTCCCAAAATATGTTTAACAGTAAAATTTTGTTAAAAAAATACACTTTTGAATAAGCATGACTTTGGATACTTTTGCAAAATTAAATTTATAAATTTTAATCCAAACATATACATAATTGTCATGTCATCAATTATTAATAGAGAATAAGTAAATGAATTAAAAATGCTAAAAAATTTGTTTAGGGAACCAAAAGTAAGATTTGCTTTCAATTTTGTAAAGACACCCCCCCCCCCCTCCAAAAAAAAAATATAGGGGAAAAAAGCAAAAATTTTGTTCTCGGAACAAATACATATTATAAAGTCAATATCAAAATAGTACATAAATCAAGTAATTAAATGAGTGACGTGAAAAGGAATTACCGATGCGTCATGTGTATATCATACATCAAGTAAGATTAACTGGAATCAAAGTAATTCATAAGGCTAAGACCCCTAAATATCTAGAAGGCTAATTTAGCAATATGATTGGTAATTGAAAAACTATGAGCATAAATACGTCAATTATGGAAAGCTTATGTGTATCTCGGAAGACTACTTCTAGAGAAATGACAAATGAAAGAGAGTTGAGCATGTCATTTGAGATAATTGGATGGGAGAGGTTGCTTAAAAGGGACAGCTTATGTTCTTTTTTTCCCAAATTTTTCGAAATTTTCAGTGGAAGAACTTGACATTATTTATGAATCAAAAGAATAAAAAAAATAATGAAAAAGCATGAGATTGTTGACCAAAAATGGTTTTTATCTATTGTAAGTGGCACGTATTTGGTGTTGATGATGGAAGTCATTATCAAAATCGAAGAGAGCAGGTTATTTGTTAGGTGTATTGAGCACTCATAGAGATAAAGAATCTTTATGGATGTAGACGCCCTCAACTTAAGACATAAAGAAGTCACTTTCATGGTCCACGCATTATTGCTTTGGCTAATATTATATTTACATTCTTAAAATTGATTTCGTGGCTAGGCTTCCATTTGAAAGCAAAAATATGGGATGAAAAAGATATATCAAGCTGACTCGGTTTGGTATGAACTCACAAAATTAATAGTTATGTCATGGTTAAACATGAAGTAAATATACAATTATGTATCCAAACATAATTTTCTATCTTGGACTGAAATTTGGTATCTAATTGTTCAATTCATCATGCTTCCCCTATTTTTTTTTCTTTATTTCTGGAAATAAGTTATTCTCATGGTCAAAAGAAATGAAACTAACCATTAAAACATACAAATCATCAAAATAAATTTTGTTTTTATATGCATGATTAAGTTTTACTTCCCCCATTTATATATAAAATAATTGAATTTGACTCAAAACCCAGTCAAATTAAACTTTTACCATCAAAGTCACAAGGAGGTGGAACAAATATCAATGGATGAGTATTTTATGTTGTGCCTAATAGAATATAAGATCTTGTTAATCAATATTTTTAAGACATTAATTAAAGAATTAAAAAAAATATTTATTGTAAAAATTATAAGAAAACATAAAAAAAGTTATAAATAATACAATTTTACATATTTTAAGAAAAATATTTCTCATTTTAATTGTTTAATCAATAACCTACGGATATAGAATATCATTTGCCTAGAATATATGCATAGTGTAAAATAATACTGCAACAAAATATGCGAAGACAGAATGGAATGTTGGTAGAAGAATCTACATTAATAGAAGAATAACATGGTAAAGATTCGAGATGATTGGAATTGGACAAATGACGTGCCTCAAGTCAAGACGGTCCAAATTAATGGAATGAAGAGGGGAAAAAAGAAGATAGGTCACATGTTTAGGACATTGTGTGCTCAAATTTAGGGAATGTTACCGATTACTTAAGGGTTCTTACTTCCTCGTGTTCTTAATAAGCATGCCCATCATTTGACACATGCTGGTGGAAACACTGTGTTTAGGGTGGACCATCATCAATAACTTTTAAGAGTCATTAGATTTATAAAGGCGCATAATAATATCATGGACCCTGCCTCATCAAAACATGTCTTCTTTTCTGTCCCTCCATCTTCCAACGGTGACTTTGGCAACACCTCTGGCACGGGTAATCCCCAACCACCACCACCACCACACCCTCCTCCTTCCTCCTCCGTCCAAAAACAAAGGTAACACAAAAGCATGGTGACATTGCTAAACTCACCAAACCAACAACTCTCCATAATGCATGATAACAAATGGAAGATAATAAATTTCAAAGCGCATGAAGCTTGGGCATTAATGGAGTACCAAGTTGTTCAAAATACCGTAAAATAAACCAAATTTATTTGAAGAACCAACAGATACCCATTACACGACAAGTTCAGAAATTTTAAGACATCCATCTGAAATTTCAGTACAAGGTTTTCATTATGTGTTTGAAAAGCAACTGTGAACAAACATTAATCAAGAGCAAATACCGTAAAATCAAAATCAAAATGCCATACACAGACGCGTGGCTTCAATGTTTTGAAACTTTGTCGATGACAAATTCGAAACCCTTGGCGGTGACTAGTTTCTTCGTGGTTTCCTTCTTGGTCTTGATTCTTCGCTTTGTTCAAACAGAGAGATTACAACGATGCCTATGCTAACCGTTTCTGTGAATCACAACGCTTAAAGATTTGGAAGGGATTAGAGGGTGTGGCAGTAGCAACAGGAAGATGAATAATCAGTGTCGAGGTCGCATTCAATGCTGAAATCAGAGGGTTGGTGTTGCCGATGACAACAAAAGTATAGTGTCATAGGCACAAGATTAATCTAGTGGATAACAAAAGTGGTACTCCATGGACCACTCATAAAAATGGTTCACGGTAGATGCCACCTGAACTTAATTAAATTATTAAAAACCATACAATCTAAGTAAATTAGTGTAAGCTCATCAACTTCGTTGTCTACTTTGAAATAGTTGTGTGTAAAGTGACCACTGAAATCCCAAGGCAGTAATATGAAATCAGATTGTAACTCATATATGAAACGAATTTTACCTAAGAGGGGAATGTGACAATTTCATTAATCTAGAAAGTTCTTCAATATAAAGAGAATAACACTCTCAAAGGGTGACGTAGACCTAAATAACATATTGCCATATATGTACATTATATATATATATATATATATAATTTATGAATGTGCAAAAATAAAGGTTACATAATCAATTAAAAATTATTGTTGATATAATTTTTGATAAAATTATAATAAAAAATAATAAACTTATCATTCATAATTATTTATGGTTCAATGTTACTGTAAATTTTTTATATTATTATTGTATACACTATTTACTAATTTACAATTATATATAGAATCCAATTTTATGCTATACAAAATCATATGATACACAGTAGGCATGAGAAAAACTCACTTATATATATAATTTAAATCTTAAATGTTTTTAAGTTCTTTATTATTTATTAATTCTTGTATATATTGTTCAAATTAAGAATTTATTCTATGATTTATTTAACATATGAATAAAAAAAGCTAGCTATGACAACTACCACATTTACCTGAATATATTTCAAGATTTCATTTCCGCTGATAATTAACCATCTAAAGTTTTTTTTTATCCTGCAAATCATCTAAAGCTAGGTCATTGAACCAACTACTACAATAATTAATTTGCATTTATAACGTTTACATGAACAAGTAGGAAGAAGTGATTTTCACCCCAAATATTATGCTGATCACATTAACTGAAAACAATTTGAAAAGGCTAGCTTAACACCCTTCTTGGTGGAAAGTAAAATCAATCATTAATCATAAAAATGGAAAATTTAGTCCAATCAAATTTGTATCATGTGGTTTATGAGTAGATTGATGCTGAAGAGTGAAAAAAATACAATAAGAATAATGTGTTTGAAGCAATAGAATTTACTATAACATTTCCCTTTCGGACAATAGGGACAATTAACTTCTAGATGCCGTTTGAAGGGTATTTATTGATTTGAATCACCCGTTAAACTGACAAATTCAAATCAAATTAATTATGGATTTAAGGCTCTGTTGGGATACGTAGTGTGTTTTTACTTCTTTCTTTTTAAATATATATATATATATATATATATATATATATATTATATTTTTAAACAAAACGTATTCTATTCTATTTATATAATATCATTTCAAAACACCCTTAATTATAACGGATTTAACCGGGCAAGATGTATAAATTATGATAAATTTTCTTATATTTGACTTTAATTTCGATGAATAAAAGATATCTTTAATTTAATTTTTAATATTAAAAAAGTAATTTTAATTTTTTATTTAAAACCATTTTGGACTTTATTTGTCATAGTTATCGCTTGTATTGTCACGAGTTAACTAATATTTTCATTATTACCATGGTTATATCATTATTATATAACCCGCTAGGTCAATGCATGAATTCATAAACTTTAATCTAAATGTGTTCATTCTAAAAATAATAATAATTATGATTAATATCACTATCATTATCTATGTTATTTTCATAAAAAAAAAAGTTGTCAGTATTGTTTGGTTTAACAGGGAAGTATTTGGAGGGATGATAAGGTTAAGTTAATTTAATGATGAAGGGAAAATGAAAAAGAAAGAGATGATGGATTCAAATTTTTTTTACAAACAAAAACTAACCATTAACAAGTAAGGTCTATGTTTGAAGTAATCCAGAGTTTTCTACAGATTTGAAATAAATTGGTTTGTTGGGTTTTGTGGTTAGGTTTACCCTAGTTCTCATCATCTTCACGCAGAGATCAGATAAGCTTTTTTGCCGCCTCGGCCTGAACGGCTACATCGTTATTATCGTTGACGTGTTTGTTTGTGGGATCCAGGGAAATCCCGAACTTGTCCAACTGTTTCTCGTTCACGAAGTCACCCTCCACCTACCCCTCTTTGCTTCACAACAACGTTTTACAATTGGAAACACAAGAAAACAGAAAAGGGTTTGATTTTCAAATATTCCCAAACCAAAAACCACCCTAAATGGGACATAACATTGGTTGATTAAAGAAATCATGAGATATTTAAGGTTTCTTATTTCAAATCTCACTAATCTTTCTTTCCTAGGATTCATTCTTTTGTGGAATAAAATACTATCTCCATTATCGATATTATTATTATTATTATTATTAATTAGCATGGTTAGTAAGACAACTAGTTATTGTTGTTGCAATCACAAGATATCCATGGTTGCAAACACCATCACAATTATAATCATAACTAAGGCTAACAATATCATCTTAATTTTCACTATGTTGTATTCATTGGTCACCAATTATTGTCACAATTAACTTTGTCATGTGAATATAGAATTAGAAAGTAAAATAAAAATTGACATGGGAACAATTATCATTGACCTTTAAAAAAAAGTAAAAAGTAATTGATTTAAGATTGAAATTGAGATAAAAATATAAGTGAACTTTATATAGATGATATTGTTGCCCTTGCACGAAATGATTTTGAAAGAATATATATATTATACTTAAATGACATTTTGGTCTTCCAAATACAGGTTTTTTCATTTTGATTTTCTTTAATATTTTCCTAGTTTGATTTTTATAAAGTATTTTTGTCTCATTTTAGTTTACAAGTTTACTATTTCAATCTTTATAAAATTGTAAATTTTTTCATATAGATTATCTTGAAAAGTTATCATTTCAGTCCCTTATAATAAATTGGAAGATTTAAATTTTAGTCTCTATTATTTAAGAAATATCAAACTTAGTTTCTAATTTTTGTTAGTAATGTTTATCACTTAAAAGGAATCCTGACATCAAGTGAAAAAAAATGTAAACCAAAAAAAGAAGGATCATAACTGAAGAAACACTACAGTATAGGGACTAAAGTTATTTAAACCAAATCTTTATTATATTAGTTATGTTAGTAAGTTTTCTTTTCTAAAAAATTTGGGAGGAAGAATTTTTTTTTATCTATTCAAAAGCTGGGACAAGCTACCAATTTTAATGAAAATCCCATATTATATTTTTAATTTATAGATTCCTTAGAAACAAATATATATATATATATATATATATATATATATATATATATATATATATATATATATATATATATATATATATATACTGATTCAAATTAAGAACTTCTCATATAAGTAACTAACATGGCAACATCATATTATATGAGAAAAAAATACAAAATAATAGTAGGATTCTTTACTATTTCTATTGAGTTTATTAATTTCTTTTATGTCTTTTTATTTCTAACATAACATTGTAATATTAAGGACTAACATGAATAGATGAAAAGTCTAATTTTTGCAAGAGGAAAGCCTCTCCTCCTAGTGCATAATGCACTAAATTTAACTTGCATTACAAGTTTTCTTAATTAATTCCACTTCCACCAATTCCTTGACAAACACAAGTCTAATTAGTGTTGCCTTGTCTTGCAGCATAAGTTTAACGTGAGCTAGCACAAGTCTATATCACTAAACACTTTTCGGCCTTGAACCCAATTTGCATTTCCTTAATGAATTATTTATTTCTATTGACTTGAAAACCAAAGTCAGCATTTCACCAATCATCTCGCCACATGGAATGTTCCAACTTGGTCTAATTTTTCAATATCTCTTTTTTATTTTTATCTATAATCGTATGTCACATAATATATAATTTAAGTTAGAGTTGTAATATTTATATATGGCAGCACGACTTCCCAATGCCCCGTCTCCACACCATAGTAGAGTTATTTGAAGGTAAGCTGAGTCCTTTTAATGTGAAAGGTTCCCATCTTTTTATTTGATTCTTTCAGAAATCAAGGATTAATTTGACTAGCTGTTCTAACTACTAGCACTTTCCTCCTTTCCACTTTATGAGAATAATTTAAAACATGAATTGATGCTACCGTGACCCACCAACTTGCTTACTAGTAAACATAAAGGTACGGAAAAGTAGCCTTCTTCACTAAATTAATACTTCTCTCTTTGATTGTCAAAAATACAATAATTAAGGGTAATTTGACGAGGTCACGGCCTTTCGTTAATGTTTCTGCCTCGAATTTTTACCTTGTCTTTCTCCCTTCTCTTGAAAATAATTGCCAACTTTTGTTTTGTTTTCTGTCCGAGTAAATGTTCTACATACACTCACTTTGACAGATTCTTTCATTCACCTAATCATGTTTAGCACAGTTTGCTTCAGTAGATTATGGAAGGATTAGATCAATCCATTGAAGAGACACTAAGAAATTAATTAACCACAATACACTTTCGGTGTTCTCTTTTATGTTGATAGTATCGATATCAATTTTTATTTGTCATTAATGAGAGAAAGAAAAGGCGTTGGATTCTATACTTTTTAGTCATCATGCACACTAATTATGAATTTATGATATTCCCATTTTTAATGTAATTTGTTTTCTTTATTCCACCAAAAGAACCTATTGGTTTTAACCTTAAGTAGAGCAAGCTTGAATTGAACAGTTTTCAAACTTGGAGTAGCAAACTTTAGTGCACAGTGACAAAGCATGATTATGGCAATTTAAATTGGTTTGATTCCTTCCAAAACCCAAAAGAAGCCTTGGAATTTGCAATCTTTTACCAAGTCTGAGATATCTAACATAATAATTATATAAACTTTACGTTCAACAATGAAAATTGTTGAATATTCCTCCTCTAGACCACAAAAAGGGTAGCCTCGACATATGATTAACAAAAGGGAAGCAAACACTAGAGACCGGACTCTGAATTAGACTACTTCTAGAAAATGTGTTTGACTGATTCTCACTCCATCACACGCTATCATTAGTCTTTTGTTTGTTATTCCAGGATAAAGAAATAAATAATAATGATTATGCCTAAGAGTAGTAAAATGAGGTAGAAAAAGAAACACAAAAGGGTAAAAGAAAACATAATGGAAGCAAACTTTTAAGAACAAAATATCAATCCCCCCACATACCTAAATCTTTCTTTTTTATCAGGTATATAGTACTGAATGAATCCCTTTTCATATTATGAAAATCAAAAGAGCATAGTCTATCACCTATATGATATTCCAAAATCCATATGATTCGTGACTATATATGCTCACCTAATTCCAAGTGGCCATGATTTTATGCAAACAAACAGTTACATTCACATGCAGTTTACATCAGTTAATTAAGAATGTATAATCTCTGACTTCTCTACTTAATCTCACTCAACCTCTTCCAATTGCCAAAGAGAACTTTAATTTGTCAAACATTTTACATGGAGAGTTCGGCTATCAAGAATGCTACAACTACAAGGGTGAGTTTACCTTTGTGTAAACGCTTTTATTTCTCAGTAGTCAAAGAACTGCACAAGCCTCAAATAAAGGTTATCTTTGACCGACACTATTTGTTTGCTGTCATTTTCTTTTTTGTTTTGTGGCTTACTTCTTCCATCAAAAACACCACAAATGCATTCAGAACTTAGTATCTTGTGGAAGGACAATCAGGTTGCGCAAAAGAAAAGGGTTGGACAAAGTCAAAAGTTTGAAATTAATTAGGAAACTATAAATCTTTGTCAAAGATGTCAGGCTTTTAAGAGCAGGTTTGGAGTCTCGCCACAAATGAATATTATTATTAGAGGAGCACCTAATTACCATATAGGCTCAGTGTCAGGGATAATAGAAAATGAGTCTATATGTTAAGTTTTTGTTGCGGCTTATATGCCTATAAATATAACTGTCCTTCTCAGCTCAATAATGCATGTTTCAGTGTGTAGACATAGGTGAATGGGCAATGGCAATATAGAAGAGGACAAGATTTGTTAGTTCATGAACATTTTAACAGTTTAGACAAATGATAACTCCCCTATGGAAATTTCAAGACCAATTTTCTATAGAACAAGGCAAAATCTTGACACATTTTTGCAGGTTTTACTGTGTTGTGGTTTGTCTTTTTCGACAGTCTGATGCCAAATCGCAATAGCAGTGGACATATTTTGGTAACCGTTGTAATTGAGTTACATTAATATTTTTTTTATCTGTATAAATCAATGCCATATCAAGAGGTTTAGGTTTACAATAATTCGCGAAAACTGCTAATATGGTTGCCCTTGTATGAGATTGCAGAATTTGTCATTTTTAAAGATATTAGATTTTGATATCAGGCTTTTTTTTTAGTCAAGTTCTTGAATGAAGAGGAGTAAACAACCTACTCTTTTTAACATATTATCTAGTGTTATACCCAAAAAAAAAAACTCTAGTATTGCTTAAAACTTGTTAAAAACCACAATTATGAATAAAAATAAATATAATATGAGATTCATTTGAAGATGTTAAAAAATATGGTGTTAATGATCACTTCTCTTGATTCATTTGAAGTGAATTTTTAATATTACTACATATTTATAACGAACATTCAATAATATGAGGATGAACTTGCAGTTTGCAGTAAGACTAAAAGCCTATGAGGAACAGTTTGCCAGAATAGTAAAAATGCAATAATAAATAATACACCCCCCTCCCAAAAAAAAAAAAAAAGAAAGAAAAACTGTTAAAGCTAATGAAAAAGGAAACACGTGCTATGTTATAGACTTAAAAAAGTGATTTTTAAGAAAAATGTTTTTTTAAAAAGTGATTTTTTAAAGAAATAGAAAAGATTTGCTTCTTAAAAAATAGAAAACTACATTTAAAAAAACAATTTAAATAAACACATAAAAAAGCAAAAAGCGGCTCATTTCATTTTTTTAAAAAAGCTTAAATATCCTTTTAGTCAAATTTAGTATTTTTTGTTCTTTGTCCTTCTAAATTTTTTTATTTTTAATCTTTACAAATTATTATGTTTATTTTATTTTTCGTTTCGACATTTTAGATAGTACTTTTTGTATTCATTGTAAAATGTTAAAAAATGAAAAATAAAACAAACATAATTTATAAGGACTTAAAACAAAAAATAATTTTGTTAGGATGAAAAACACATGACTAAAAATTTATTTAAATTTAAAAAATAAAACATTTTTTTAAATAAACTTAAGCAAACGGATCTGAAATCAAGCCACAAACCAAAAGGAATATAAACGTTGCACGTAATATGTTAAGGATGTGCAATTCACACTGCACAGTCTGAAACATCTAAAAACAAGAAGTCTACAACTGGAAGTATTGTCCAATGGCATATACGTGAATATAAGCAAGTGCAGTATCTTTACTCAACAAAGAATTTAATTATGAAAGAACTTAAATAAGAAACATATTTAATTACGCCTGAGCTAATCGAATCATCTTGGCAAAAACAATACACGAAAGTCACCAAGACGAACACATTGATTGTGTAATACGGCTAACCCAGAGAGGCTCACTAGAAATAATATGCTAAAGAATCAATGCAATTCATTTTCCAAAAAGAATATGTACAGATTAATTATTTAACCAATCAAAATTATCCCTTCCATTATCACAAGCCATCTCATCAATCTGACAATATGTGATTGGTCATACCCGAATTTCAGCAAGGTGTCTTGCACCTTACCATCCTCCAAATAATTTGTGAAATTCAGGCAAAAGAACCCAGCAATTCAGCAGCATCAACTTTATGTCAGGAGTTAATGATCATAACAAGAGGGTAAGGGGAAAATCACCAGCTTGCGTCTTTGACAACCTGATATCCCTCCCAATCCCCAGAAGAAGAAAGTTCCCATCAACTTGAGAATCTGACACTCCCTTCTCAAATTGGCAACACTGAACTCATCAATTATGATTCCCCATAAGATCAGCAAGCGTTATTTTTCCGCAGTTGCCAGCATCTAGTCTATCAAACTTCTCACTAACCTGCATGATGTCCTTCTCAGATACTTTTCCCATCTCCTTGAGCTTGTATATAACATATTCCGATTTACTGCATGTCCAAAACTCCGTATATTCAGCAAAAGCTTATCAAAATAAATTAGCACAGTTTTCTAGCTAGGATAAAAAACAAAGAACATAATTCAAACCACTAAAGAGAAAATAATGATGGGACCTGAAGAAAAGAAAAAAGCAAAAATGAATTTGATATTTGGAGTTAAAGAAATGAGACCTAACTACTGTTAGGACATTACATTACAGTAAGTGCATGTTTGTCAACAATCCACAATAAGAAAGACAAAATAATAATGAAAATATCATGAAGAGGAATGCAGACAATTCAAAATTATATGTTTATCTCAACCACTATGGGAAACAAAAAAACATCAGAAGAATACCCATAGATGATGAGCAGTCAAGAAAAGCAAAGCACAACATCAGATTTTCCATTGTAAAAAGAAATTAATTAATAAAAAATGCATTATCTTGTGAAGCCTGGATAGAAGGGTGTAGGAAAGAAAGGCATTAGTTGGCTCCCAAAGTTTTTTGGCAAGACTATGACGTCTAATAAAATGCTAGATGAGTGAAGAACCACTTTAATCCCTATATATATATATATATGAACAAAGGAGATATACAAATTTGTGTGAATTAAAGGGGGAATTACGATCATGAACATACTACCATACTATGAAGCTATGGGAGAGGGTAATTGTGCAAAGATTAATGCAAAAGACTCACATTATTGAACATCTTGAGGAGGTCATCCATGGAAGCAATATACTTAGTACAGCAATTGATGAAGTGATGTCAAAGGAATCAAAAACATATATATGATTTTCATTTATTTGGAAAAGGGCATATATAGGGTTCCAAGAGAGGTTATGAGGAATGCCCTAAAGAAAAAAAGGGGTACATAATGCCTATCATGACAAGTGTGAGAATATAAGGTGAGTTCATAACAAATTGTCCTCTAAGTCAGCCTCAAAGGTCAATTTTAAGCCCCTATCTTTTCACCTTGGATTTAGATCTATCACTACAGATAGAGGGAGATTGAGAAAAACTATAAGCAAAACCATTAGAATTTAGAAAGGATTTAGAGGTTGGTGGTTTGTATAAAGACATAATTCATCAAATAAACACTGACATTGTTTTATCCATGTATCCAACCCCTCCTAGTGGGAAAAAATAAAATTCTTTGTTGATGTTGTTGTGAAGATACTCCAAAAACGGCAAAGTATACATGTTGTATATGGCATTTGATATCAATACACATACAAAAAACTAATGTGAATCCAGGGAATATCATTTTTCTGTCACTTAATGGCTATATTCGGAATATGGTGCTTATGTGATTTACTTCACTAGATACAAGTGCTATATATAAAGTTTATTTAAATGGAAATTTATTTCCATGGGATATGAGTAGGAATGTAGCAGACATGCACACCAGAGGAAAATTGCTTCCTCCAAGTTGGAAATTCACATAGTCTAATAGGTGCCTGTGATTAAGCCAGTGTATTTTAAGATGAAGTAGTTGGGTCTCAGCAGGACGGGCCCATTTAGGGATAGTTTTTCGGTTATCATCTATAAACCATTTACTAACTAGTTACTGTAAAAGGTGAATAATGGGATACTGTTTGGGAACTTCTTCAGAATTAGAAAGTTGTGAGGAGTGGTCCAAACCTCTCAAAATATCTGGAGTGTGAAACGTTCTCATAGGTTGCGTTTGTTTTGAGAGAGAGAAATAATTTGTGAAGATGGAAATGAGTGAAAGTAGTTTGTTATAGATTGATATAGCTGAGAAATAATTTTAAAGTGGGACCTACTTGTACTATTTCTTACCTATTTCCTCTCTTCTCTTGATCTCTCTCCTCATCTTTTCTCTATTTCTCTTCAATCAAACTTTTCACATTATTTGTCATTTATTGCTTCTCTCTCTTTTTATTTCCATCTACTCTATTTCTCTTTTCTATACCAAACACAGCCATAGGGAGATCTTCAGAATTGTTCAAACAGGCGGGCACAAAAACTCAAGTACAGCACTGCATACCACCCTCAAACGGCCAAATAGAAGTGGTCAATAGGTGCTTAGAGACATATTAACGTTGTTTTTCAGGGGAGAATCCAAAACCATGGCCTAACTGGCTATCTTGGATGGAGTATTCGTTTAATACCACATACCCTAGTTCAGCCAAGATGTCTCCTTTTCAAATTCTATATGGTCACACCACTCCAGGAGATACTTTTCCCTCGAAGATAGAAGGTGTTATTCGACTTAAAATGGAAAGAGATAATATGTTGCAGCAACTTAAACAAAACCTGGACCATGTTCAACAAAGGATGAAGTGTTATACAGACAAGAAAAGAAGGGAACTAGAGTTCAGTGTGGGTGACAGGGTATATCTTAAGGTTCAACCTTACCGATTGAAATCTTTAGCAAGTTAGAGGAATGAGAAGTCATCACTGCATTACTATGGTCCCTGCAAAATTCTCCAGAGAATTGGTTCGGTTGCATACAAAGCTAGCATTCCCAGAGCATGCTCACATCCATCCTGTTTTCCATGTATGCCTACTGAAGAAGGCACTGCCAGCATTATCAGTGGCACAACCTCTACCACTAGTTTAAGCGAGGAATGGGAATTACAACCAAACCAGAAGATGTGTTAGCTGTTAGTTATGGGGATCAGTGAGCAGCAGAAGCCATCATCCAGTGGGAGCATCTTCCTCCTTGTGAGCATTCATGGGAACAATTTGCAGCCATTTAGAACAGTTTCCCTTCATTTCCCCTTGAGAACAAGGTGAAAGTTTTGGGGGGAGTATCGATAACAGGTCCATGATTAAGCAAGTGTATTTTAAGAGGAAGTAGTTGGTCCTTAGCTGGATGGGCACATTTAGGGATAGTTTTTCTGTTTTAAATTGTAAACCATTTACTTACTATAAAGGGGGAATAATGGGATACAGCTAGGGAACTTTTTCAAAATTAGAAAGTTGTGAGGGGTAGTCCAGACCTTTCTTGCTATTTCTGTCATGAGATCATTGAATACTACTTTAACAGACAACAAGAAGGTGGATCAGCATATAGTTTCTGCCCATATTTTTTATGTTATCATTATCTTTTGTCCTGTAACTAACATCAGTTAAATTCTCATTATTAACATGAAATCTTTCAGGTCTTGATACATAACATGCAGGTATCAATGATGGAGATAGGTGAATAGAATGGATGTGTTTCAAATATAGTAAACCACAAGGGTCGTTTGGTTTGAGAAACAGTTTTTTTTTCACCTTTAATTGCATAATTGTCACCTAGTTTTAATTTTGTTTTCTATTTTCAAAAGTTTATATAGGAAATAACTTTTATATTGTTTTTTGTTTTCCTTTTTTATTTTAACTGTTTCATATACAAGCTTTTGAAACAAGAAATGTTGTGAAAATAGAAAACGAAAACAAAATGTGTTTTCTCAAACCAATGGTCCCTTAACTCCATGTGGGTGGACATTACTGAAGGGCAGGGGTTCAAAACCCACTAGAAGCACCTTATGGTCAGATCCTAGCCGCTAATACCCAAGTGGAGACTACTCCTGCACCACACCCTAAGAAAGCTTAAAATACAGTACAATTCTTGGGATTTTTCCTCCAATGGAGTCCTCATTGTCGTCTACAACTAAATATATCATTTTTCTTTGGATTAGTTGGATCAAGATGTAACTGGAGTCAGAATGATGCAGTTCCAATATTATGAGACAATATAATAGAACATGATAATGTTCTATTTCCTTTCCAAAGTAATACAGGAACCTGCAGTGTATAATGTATAGCTATCTGGTTCTAAGCTTAAACTCACAACATCCAACATAATGAAGAAAATATCACATAGAAACAAACAGTAACACTAATGTGGAAAACCATGTTGAGCAAGTAAAGCGTGAAAACTACTGTAATATAATAGCCCAACCAAAAATACACTTATTGGTTAAGAATTTTATCATCTAGTTTTCTGATTTCATATCTACAACAGAAGAGGCCTAAGAAGTAAAACCATATACCAAGCAATTACACTAACACTAAATAATATAAAAAATTTAAAATGCATATTCTACACATTAAATAATGATTGACTACAACTTGGTGAATAAAATGGTAAAAACTACATTGGATAACAAGGCAATTGCCTCCATAAATGGATACCTCAAAGGATAAGATTGGACAGGTAAATATGATCAGAACAATCAACATCCATATATGTGATTTTTCAATGTCTTGCCAGTAAACAAAATAAAAGGAAATCAAAGAACTCCAAAAATTTACCAAATGTGTGACAAATAAAGTTCTTAATTTTTTCAATAGATGCCTAAATTTCCATCATGACATGCCTTGCTCCAAAAACACTAATTTCCTTGTCAACATCATGCAGCAATTCTGCTATACTCCATGGTTACAATATGTCTTACACAAAAAAACTGACATTCAACTACAAATATTTGCCCTTAATTGAATAACAAGAGTTTAAGATATTACCAAATCTGTAAAAGAAGGAATATAATTTTTGTTTAAGTTAAACTTTTTTTTTTCTGTTTTTACTTCTCAGATCATATTTTATATTACTGAAGAAGATGCCAAAAGTTTAGTTGATATATCTAGGCATTTAATAATTCTTACTTCAAAAGGTGGTCCATGATGCATTTAATAAGTTATAATTTGAACCAAACAATCACAAAAAATGCTGAAAAAATCACAAATGGCAAACTAGAGATCTGAACTTGTTGGAATGATGACATGACATTGGAGGACTGGCAACAATGACCAGAAATTATGTGAAACACATCGGAAAAATTCACGTCAAAGGAGACAAGAACCTGAAGAGAAATAGGGATGGCATGCCAGATATAACACAGCAGTAGAAGAAACCAATGAAAGAAAAATGACCAGAATCAAGAATACAACCAAACTAAAAAAAAACGTGTAGTTGAGGAGATAAAAATCCGGAGATGTCATGGCAATGGAAGAAACCAATGAAAGAGATCACCAGAATAAAGAACACAACCAATAACTACTAGAAGGAGGACACGGTAGGCAGAAAATTTCCTGAAACACCGACAAAATGCATGTCGAAAGCTAAGATGGAGAAGGAGACCATCAGAATGAAACACAATCGGAAGAAGCTTGGACGCGTAGGATGGAATAACATAGTGCAAGGGAGTTAAAACGTCAAAAGATGTCAAAGGGTTAACATGACATGAAAGACGATTAATTCGCAAGGACAATCATGAATGAAAATAACTCTGAATTTTAGGGCGCTCAGTAGCAAATTAGTGACAAAACAGATCATGGAAGATGGTACCACTCTGATCCTATGTTGAGACTAAATAATGATGTATTACAGTGTATTCATGTATTTGATATATTCATAAAACTTATAGCATTAACCCTCATTATATATCATAACCCTAACTAATTATGAAAACAAATTCTGATAAAAGAAGAGAATATGGTAATCTGAAAAGAAAAAGAGGTAATAGGGAAACTAATTCTAGAGTATTATCTTAGATATGATAAGATATTTTTGTATATTTCCATATATCCTAACACCAAGAATTATTCAATATTTGGTAGCCAAGTATAAGCAAAGCATATGTTTGATCAACTCCTTCAACATCCGATTTTTTTTCCTTTTTTCATGCTTATGGTTTAATCCACTATTTACCGTTTCAAGTTGCACTTTTTCAAACAAAGTTTCTGATGGCATGCAAGTTGTCCACTTTACCAAAGACACCATATACAGCTTTAGGTCAACTGATGGGTTTTGGGTACACATGTTTATCTGATATCAATAAAAGAAAATAAAAAAGAACCAGTTTATCATTACTTGTTGATGCTCAATTCTACAATCAATGCAACAAAACAGTGAGAAAAAGAGAAACAAAGTGAATCCAAGAATTTAAAATTAGTTGGGTAAATTATAGCTAATATCTCGAGGTATTTAATCGGATACTAAGTTCATCCTTCAAAAAGTGGTCCATGGTGCATGGGGGTGGGGGGGAGATCTTGTAAATCTAAGTATCTGAGTAGGAAATACATTTCAGTGCACTACTTTCATGAACAAAAATATCAATTGATGTAAAAAATCACTCAATTTCTATGCAATTGAAATGCATCAGTCCATACCTCACAAAGCCATTATTGTCTATGTCTGCTGCAAGAAACTCAGAAACAGTCATATCCTGACCAAGAATCCACTTTGCCATCCTCCTATGCCGCTTATCCACTCTCGCCTCAGCCAAATAGAGGAACGCCCGGGCCACAGCAAGCGTCGACACAAGCAACCAAATCGCAGCAAAGATCCGACCGTGCATGGTCTTGAACGCGTGGTCTCCATACCCAACCGTGGTAACTGACATAACCGAAAGATAAAACGAATCCAACCATCCAAGCTTCTCCACAAAATGCATAACCCCCACACCTACCCCAATACAAATCACCACAACCCCCAACGCCAGCGCCACCTTCAACCGAATCCTCATCCTCCCTTTCTTCACATCAATTATATAAGACTTCCCATCCTTCTCACCCCTCCTTCCCTTCACTGCCGTCAACATATGATTCTCCTGCAAATCAAGCACATAGCTAACCATCCCACTCAACAATATGTCTATAAATCCAAACCCCACCAACACAAACAATATAGAGAAAAGCTTAGTGGCTGTACTATTGGGAGTGATATCACCGTACCCTATTGTGCACATTGTCACTATACAAAAATACAATGCATCAACTATAGGATGAGTCTCAGTAGCTGTAAAATTATGACGATTGAACCAATAAATGACAACCCCTAATGCCAAATAAAGAGCAAGAAGAATAACACCCTGGCACACAATACTCTGGCTGGCAAATTTGGGTCTTTGCACGGTGGAGTGGGGGTTGAAATCGCTGATCACGGCCATGGCCGGCGCGGTTTTCGACCGATGAAGGTTCGTTTTCCGCCACGACTCGTAATTGGGGTCAAGGAGCCAAGAGTTGAGTTGTTGTTGTTTTTGTTGGGAATCAAATAGTGGTGATGATGCATAGTCCTGTGAGTTAGAAGAGGAACATTTTGGGGAATTGTGAGAAAGTGTTAAGGCATCAGCAAGAGGTGAAGGGTCCCTTGGGGAAGCAGAGGAAGGAGAAGGACCAAAGATGAGACGGTCCTTGAATTCTGAAGGGGTCATTGGAAGAACGATTTCGTCGTGCTCTGGCAAGGGACATAGTTGAGGCTTCTTTCTGGGGCTGAAGTATGGGAGCAGAGGCTCCTTTTCCATAAGGGTAACCAAACACAGATTTAACGGAAGCAAAGGCGGTGGCTTTGGAAGATAGAACAGTTTTGGTGATATGGGTCGGTTTCGGAATGGAGGGAAATTGTTTGTGGAAATGCAGAAGAGAGTGGTTTGTGTTAAGAGAGCAAAGTGGGGGTGGAAGTTAAAACAGATAGAGAAGAGAGAGAGATTTGCAGTACATGGGTACAGGAAAGAGGACGGTGTTGACGTGGGGGGTGACAATGTTAACTATGATTTGGGTACCACTCATTCGGAGGTAGATGCTACACTCACGCGCTTCTGGGTGGCAAGTGGCCCAAATTTTTTTTCTTTTTAATTCTCCCGTGTGTCTTCTTTTAGAATCAACTGGCCATGATTGAAGGTAATTATTATTAGCAAAAAGGTGTTAGTCCAAGTGTTTGTGTTTTTTTCTTAGAAAAATGTAAATTATATTAAACTACAAATGATACATCATGGGGTATATAGTTAGAGAAAAATAAAAGTTTTCTTAATACAATAAGGTCTAAATTAAGATACTAAAATACAATAGATGTGTTTGTTTATACATAAAAAATTTAATCTTATTAATAACTTCTATTACAGAAAATTGATAATCTTTTAAAAAATTAGCTTGTTCCAACATAAGGTGCTAATCCAAGTGTTTGTGTTTTTTTTATTAGTAGGGATTAAATATACGTAATCGAGATTCAAATAATTTATACATTTTATTTAATTAAGTGAATTAGATCTTATCAATTAAGTGTTTGGGTTTATACTTAATGTAATAGTGATTCCTTTTTTTTTGTCAACGAAGAAAACAAGAAACAAACAACCAAAAGGAAAAAAATAAAAAATAAGAACGAGTTTAAACTAGACGCATCTGCCAAAACAGAAAGTTGCATATGCCGGCGGCAGCTATTCCAAGTTGTGAAAGGATCTGAATTGGCAGAGCCATGTTTTGCAATTTTGCCAAAAGAAATTTGTCATTGCTGAGTAGCCAGAGACTTAATCTTGTTGTGAATTGTTGCATAAGTATGCCAAAATCGGATATCCATATATTATCCAATTGTGAGCCATATGTAATATGAAAAAACTGGCTGAGATTATATAAACATGATAGTTTTAAATTATCTAATAACTCATCTTATTTTAGACAAAAATAAATAAATTGGTTGAGATTATAGAAATATGATTAGGGATGGCAACCAACTGGGTGGGGATGAGTTTCGCTCTTTCTGTCCCCACAAAAGGTGAGGTGAATACGGGTTCGGGTATAAAAAAATTGGATTTAAAATTTTAATACCTATTTTTATCTTTGTCGTGTTTATTTGGGTTTAGATATACATGCGGTAACTTGCTACACTCTTTTTTGTAATTTTAATTTACCTATATATTTTTAAATATTAAGTTTTTTATTATATTTTAATTCAAATAATATTAATATAACGAATAACAAAAAAATAAAGATAAAAAATTAAAAATTCAATTATATTTTTAGTTAAATGTATATTTTAAGTTTTTTATTTAATTATTTAACTATTAATCTAATTGATTTATATTTTTAAAAATTATAATAATAAAATATTTAATATATATTATGTATATATATGTTGTGACAAAAAATGGTTATGATCGCAGGTATGAGTACGAGTATAATACTCATCCACATCTCCATCCATGCTTAAAAAGTTTAGGTAATACATGTATTTATACTTAGTCGAAATATGTATTTTTAGTTAATTGTCTCCATAAATCAACATTCAACTTTTTAGCATGCTTTATTTCTACTCACATATTTTTTAAAAAAATTTCTAAAAAATCACTTATCTCATAATTATTTCAAGTTAAACATATTTAAATGTGTAATTCTTAAGTGACAAGCTAAAAAAAAGTAGATGCTCTTATTAGTGATATAAATAATACTAATTAATTTTTTAAAGTTATTTTATATTATATAGTGTCATGCATACTTGCACAACTATTGATATTTCTCATTCTTATGAGATTCAATTGAAGTGTTACACTATCCCATAAGTAAAGGTTTATTTATCAAGCGTAAACAAGATACTTTTAAATTATCTAATAATTCATCTTATTTTAGACACTATCAAATATTAAATGCAATACTTATACTAATAGAAATTCGAACTTAGTTCGCTATATTATAAGAAACAAAATAATCTCTTCTATTATATTGAATAACAATTTGAACCTTAGTTCACTGTATTGCAAAAAAAAGAAAATAGCTCCTTATGTAATACTCAACTTTCATTTGTCAAAATTAAAAGAATTAAGTCTAATGAAAAGAGTTCTTAAAAAAAGTAAAATGAAAAGAGTTAGCATCCCATAATTTAGTAAATCTAAGACTTGAATCTCCACTGGCCCTCAAATAAGATTCTCTCTAAATCAGAAAAAAAAGTAAAAGAAACTATTATTTGTGTGGTGGTCCAAAATGATAAAAAAAAAAGGGTGAGATATGGGGATAGGGCAGCTATAAAAGTAATGCTACCCTGAGTCATGGTCATGTGAATGTGAAACGGAAGGGGGAGAAAAAGGTCGCAAACTTTATGATCTGATTGCAACATAGGAAGAGAATTTATCTATTATTAGTTGGTTTGGTCATTAGCGAGAGAAGAAGGGCACCGTCGTTATGTTGACATGATCATGATGGACGCTGAATTAGTGGCCATGCCTGTCTGCATGATGATTGACGAGACAAAAATGAAGGAATATATTCTGACACCATCAACATATTTAACGCGGATTTAGATTAGCTTGTGTTAATCAAGTAGTTTAACACGGTTAGGTTTTTTTTTAAAAAAAAAATTTAAATTATATTAAACCCAAAATGATACAACAATAAACGGGACATAGAAAAAATAAAAAAATCCCTCATAATACAAGAAGATCTGTATCAAGATGTTAAAACAAATGCAACATGTGTGCTTGTCTATACATAAGAAACTTAATCTTGCTAATAACCTCGTTACAGAAAATTGATAATCTTTAAAAATCAACTTGTTCCTAGCCAGATGCAATAGACTGTAATTGATATAGTCAGACAACAAAATTTTCTTTAAACAACTGATGTAAATATACCCCTCATTAAAGTATGTAAATCTCATATACATATCGATGGATCATTTAGAATGAATATGATTCGAACAGATTTTCTTCGGTTAACAATATAATTAAACAATTTATTTTAAGTGTTATTTCTTATTGTTAATCATTTTTCAAAGTTCTGTTTATACGCATAAAAAATGGAGTTGATTTCGGAGTGATGAATATGCGATATTTGGTTAAGCGTATGATTAAATTTTGAACTATAATTATGTCAATTACGTAAAAGTCATATAATTCACTTAACTCCAAAAAAAAAACTTTCCTTAAATATACACTATGTATATCATGATTATAGCACAAGGAAAATGCATAAAATATACTCATCGTATTCTAGATTTATGGATTATATAATGAAAATGTTATATTTATTTATTTTTTCCTTATTGTAATGTTCGAGAAGTAGTGTCGTTTTTCTTAAAAAAAAAAAAAACGAAAAGTAGTGTCGTTTGGGAATACTTTATGCTTAATTAGTGGACTAGTTGGATGCAAAGAGAAATTAGTTAGACCCACAAATCTAGATATTGACCTATTGTTATACCAAAAAACGCGATGTACAACTAAATCCTTGTAGATCAAGAGTGATAATCTCTTTGTCGTATTTTATCAGACTAAACTATAGTATTTAATTTGTAAAACCATACAAAATAAGTAAGATTTTTAAATAACTCTTCGTCGTATTGTATAAACTATCTATTCTATTCCTCTTAATTAAAAACCATAAGTCGCGTGATTTGCCTTTCTTGACTGGGAAAAGAACCTTTCATTAGATTTCTTCTTTTACGGAAATCCACAAAACTTGTCAAACGATAAAATAAAGTTATATATACATATTATTCAATGATGCAAACACACTTGTCTCTTAGCGTTATATAGATAGGATGCTAATTGTTGTTATACGTATACATCTGACTTAAATATTTGAGTATGAATAAGTCTGCGGAGAGCTGAACCTCACAAGTCACAAACTGATAAAATCTCTCATAGCATATACATCAAATAAAATAAACGTTCATTTAGGTCAGATAGCACCAATATTCGTTTGGTCTAAAAAAATTGTGAAATTATTTTGGAGTGTATTTGGTTTCATAGTATAGAGATAATGCGACTTGATTTTAACTGTAGTCCAATTTGATTTTATAAAAATATAGATGTTTGGTTATTGAAAAATAAAATTGATTTTGTTTCTAAACTTCGATTTGACTAAAAGTGATAAAAAAAATGGTTTTTGTGTTGAATTAAAAAAATATATACTAAATTTAGCAAACTTGCTTTCAAGATAAGAAAAAAAAATACATGTATATGTTTTGTAACTAAAATTAATTTCGTTCAAAATTAATTTAGTAAACATTCATCTAAAGACACATTTAATCTTCTAGTCATAAAATGTAACACTAATCATGGGCATAAACCGTGAAATTAATAGATTAAATTAATTAATGTTTCTTACGGCTATTACGAGACTGTATTATTGTCAATTTACTATAACTAAAAAAAAATGTGTTGTTATTTATTATTAAAATTAACGTCAACCTAATATTTCAATAGTCAAAATAATAATTTCCCCTTATCCATGACAAAAACCAACAATTTAATTCTAACTGATTATGACAGCACTGGAGGGGCGATGATCAAAGTCCTAGGGCTGGAAGGACCTAAAAGTTTAAGAAAAGATCTATATAGTCATAAAACAATTAACCGCTTTTTTAATATTATTTTATGTTAAAGAGATATAAAAATAAGCTAAGCCTATTTAACTTATCCTTACCATGCCAAAAAAATGAGTTAGATTAAGTTGAACTTAATAAAATTATTAATCCAATTCAATCTTAGTTGAATTCTCAACTCATTGTGGTATATCAACATGCAATGCAACTATGATAATACACAAACTTAGAGCATGTGTTGAAAATCAGATGATGAAAAATTACTTTTGACATAAAAATATTTTTACAAAAAGATAAGGACTTTTGTTTTTGCTTTTATTGAAATGCGGATCACAGTAATTTTAACTACATATCATGCATTTAAAGTGACTGTTTTTTTAACATGATCTGAAATACAAACCAAACCTCATTATAAAGGAATTAAAATCTAAACTTAGTAAATTAATAAAGAATAAAATATATAAAAACTTAAGGCTTAAATATATTTTTAGTTAATGCTTGTAAAATTAAATTTTTATTTAGTCCTTATAAAATATGTTTATTTTGTTTTTATAACGTTTTAGATAACATATTTTATTGTTTAAAATATTATTTAAAGTGTTTTAAGAACTAAAAATAAAAATAAAAAATAATAATTTTACAAGGACAAAAAATAAAAAATTCTAAATTGTGAGGACAAAAATATATTTAAACAAAACTTAATTTAAAAAAATATTATGTAATAATAAATAAGATATATTTTTTAAAAATTTATTAAAACTATCTTATTCAATGTAATAAAACATATCATTTTTATGAAAATTACATGTTTACATTTTTATGTAATATATAGTTTCATTTTAAAATATTTATACACATAAGAATATGTTATCTATTATTTCATTGTAGAATGTCTGGCCTAAAAGGTTGATTACATTATTTCTCCCTCTTCTAATATGACACTCTTTATGTTTCTCGCCTACATCTACAAAATAATCACTTTATTCTTTGAAAAATACAGGTGACATAATTTTATCTTGTAGGGTCTCTTTAATTAAAAGGATGGGAGGAAAAGAAAAGAATTTTAATGCAGGGAAAAGGAGGAGAAGAGTTTTTATTAGACATTTTGTTTTGTTAAGAGGAAAAAAGGAAAGGAATTTTACGAAGATGAGAGGTTTTGATTGGACATTTTATTTGGTTGAGAGGAATGAAGGGAAAGGAAAGTAACCCTTTTCTTATTTGGTTCACACGGAGAAGAAATTTTTAAAAGTAATTTATTTTTATATTCTTATAGTTTTATTTTTCAAAATATAAGTAAAAATATTTTTTGTCATTACGCTTAAAATGTTTTAAATCTTCTCCCCTCTCCTCCAAATCTCTCCAACATTGGAAGAGAACATCAGAAAATTTTAGCTTCCCATCCATTCTCCTTTCCTTCGAAAAATTGAACCAAATAATACAAGTTAATAAAAAAAATTCTCCACTCCCCTTCTCTTCCCTCTATTTCCCCCTATTCAACACTATGTTGAATAAAGTTAATATCAATGCAATCTTTAATCTTAACAAGTTTATTTAAGCTTTTTATTCCTCAAAATTTCACAACCATTTTCATTCAATTTTATTTTTTATTTTCAAATGAATCCTTTATAAAATATTTTTTATCCAATAATCTCTATAAATTTCCACTTTTTTCATTAAGTATCATTTTTACTTACTTTTAATCCATTATCACAATTTCTCATATAATATCAAGAATAAAAAATTCACGTTATTATATAAAATACTGGAGAAAAAAAAAACAAACAAAATGACCGCTATGGAGAAAACAAACAGATCACAAACAAAACGACAATCTTATATAAAAAATGTCTAATGAAATACTTGATTTTAAAAGACTAAAAATGATAAATCAAATAAAAAAAAAGCAATCTCTCAGACCAAAAATCTTAATTAAGCCTAAACAAAGCATCAATTTGACCTCCAAATCATAAAACTTAGCATTTCGGTGATTCTTATGTGTACCATTTCACTTCCCGTATTTAGAAACAAGTTGATGTCGAAATTAATTTCCATAGAGAGAATATTTCTGATAGTTAAATGCGTTGAACTCAGTTTTAGAGCACGAGCACCGACACCGTCCCTCCATAAATCGACAACTCAATTTCTACTCACCCTTTTGGTACAAAAAGTACCAGATTTGGATCTTGTAAAAGTTTTATAGATGCCCTCTAAAGAATAAAATATTCACAATATTTAATTAAAAAATTAATAGTTGAAAATTATAATAAAATCAAATACATGTATAATAAAAATCTAAAATTAATTACAATCTTAACTGTTAATTTCTAATCAATAGTTATCATTGTCCTTTATTCTCTAAAATGCACTTCCCTCACTTATTCTAAAATGCATTTCCCTCATTTTATAAAAGTCAAATCCATAAAAATCTTTATACTAGCTATATCAAAACTGCCACAAACACCAAAGCTGGAATTAAAAAGATCAATTTAAACCAACTTGAGCGTTAAAACAATCACAATGATCTTCTACCATGTCTAGTTGAACGCAACACTATGAGGACATTTGGCGGAGAAGAAATTTTTTCATACCAAAAAACATGATTCATGAGAAAATCAATTTCTTAGAATCATGATTCTTGAGAAGGTATAAAATATGTTTAATTAGTTTTAATATGTTTCCTGAAAATTAGAAATTCATGTAAAACATGTAATTAAAAAGTTTTCACCACTAAGAAAAGTTAAATTTCTACCCCCTTTGCTTGGGAATGTTTTTGCAAAAAAGTGAACTAAAATTAATTTTCGAAAATCATAATTTCCTGACAATCTATTTTTATTAATTGCAAATCAATCATAAAAATCATAGATTCTCACTTTAAGATTATGAGAAAGTAAAATTTTCATCTAGCAAACGCCCTCTAAGGGTGTCTTGTGTAAGGAAAATGAAAACAAAAAGTTAAATTTTTTTAGTGGAAAATTACAACATGTATTCTTTGAAATGCCATCCACATGCTAGAAATTGTTTTACAAATGAATGTGTCAAAATAATAAGCTTTCAAGTATTGTGTAGTTTAATTCATTAGGAGGCCTGGCAAGACAGCCAAAATTTCAAGCTGAAACAGATATTTCACAATCCACTTATGCAATACTTTGATTTGACAGTAAAATACACATACTAAAGCATGAAATCAAATACTTAAGGCACGCCGTTTAAAGAGACAGTGAAAGTTAATCATCATCCTCGAGAACACTTCGACGCCTCTGTATCTGAAATGGCAAAAAATGGCAAGTAAATAAATACTTCAGAAAATAAGAATAGAAAATGTAACAAATATTCTACAACTTACTGTAACTTTTGTCTGCCTTGTTGTTTGGTTGTTTATCTGTTCCAGCAGTGATATGAGCCTTTCCTCAGAAACCTAAATATGCCATTATTAGATTAGAGGCATGGTAGATGAACTCATATTTGATACAATAATGCATCATATGAAAAATTACTTTAACGTTCCAATGGAACTCGCCGTATATAAGCAAAAATTTTCACCTGGTATTTCTCACTCCCACTTTTTGAAAGGGATTTATTTGCTTTCATTATTCAAAGGGAAATAGAAGATTAACATTACTAGCCGCAACTACCAAAGGCAAAACCATCATCCCACAGATAATGCACATAACAACACAATTGGAACTGTCAAATAAATTCTAACTTCTAGCCAGGTGAGCCTTGGAAACAGGGTTCAGATCTCGAAAACAGCCTCTCCATTTGCAGGGGCAAGCATCTACCCCTCACCAAACCCCACCAAGTGGGATCCTCTTGTATTGGTCATCCCTTTATACACTTATTATACTTAGCAAAGTGACTATTATGCAACACTGATATTCCATGCAAGTTACACATGAAGATGAGAACACTAAACCTCTAATATTGAAAAACTATATTAGACTATTTGAGGATATGTCACCAACTTTTTCATAAATCCTAATAGAAAGCCGTCACGTGAATGCATAGCATGCAATTATAGATTGAGGACCTTTATTGATGTTCTAACTTCGAACAAATAAATGGTACAACTAGAACTTCACCAATCTACAAAAATATATCACACAAAAAAATTCATTAAGTTTATATTAAGAATATTACCAACAATTGGTGACCAGAATGAGAAAGCTTCAGCAGAAAACAAGATCTAATATTATACCTTTTCAGTTATCTGACCCATCTGAGCAGCTCTCAATATAAAATCTTCAACACCCCTTGCTTTCTCAGGTTTCACCAAAGCTATTCGAGCAACTGCATATAATGATAGCAGAAATTTGAAATTATGTAAGAAAGCCAATTATTTGTAGCCAATTGATTTACTAAAAACACCTTAATAATATCCACATGCTAATGAAGTCCAAAACAACAATCAAAAGCCATTTATACCTGATGCATACCACACAAGTATTTCTATTCCACACCCCATAATTATTCATTATTACATGTTTCACTAAGACTAAATATTCAACTACAATATCCAAAAAAATAAAACAGCAGTCCAAAATGCAGTGTTAAAATCTTAAATGTACAGAGTGGAAAAATAAAGTTGCACTGAAGCAACTACTATCACCCTATGACATCCTCAGAGGATACCTACCTAGAACACAGAGTACGCAAATATGGGCAAAAGGAGAACTGAAAGCAAAGGGATAGAGAAAAATGCAAGAAATTTCTACTTAACATGCTACCAGTACCAGAACAGTCTTCAAAGATACTTTTTCTTTTGAGGTGGGGGGTGTCAAAATCCATCAGTGAATTTGAAATTTCATTTTTTAAAGTTTTCCAATACTTAAAAGCATATCTTGGATGGAAACTTATTTAGGCACATTATCTAAATAGTAATATCTTCTTCAATAGTGTGCATTTTGGTATAAATTTTGAAGACTTTAGTCACAACAAGATTATAAATGGAAATATAACATCTAGTAATAATATCTTATATATTCTTATGTTTTAATGCATGTTTTATGATTGTGCATCAACTATGTACATCGTTTGTGTTTTGTCAAAATATCAACCCATACCAGATATGGTACAAATACAAAACACAAAAAGTTTAAGAAAACCATAAACCTATAATATATATATCATTAACAATAACAACTATGTCCCCAATTTGTATCGCTACATTCATTGTTGCATGCATGACTAAAAGAAGAATTGAATTTTTAACTTATGCCATCACAAACCACAAAAGATTCACTTTTATCTTCAACAAGCAATACAGCACAATACACATTCATGTACTTTTAAGACAAACATTAACCATACCAAGTTTTAAAGGAAAAAAGAGAGTCATTCTAAAGACAGCAAAATTGCTTTATAAACTTACGCCTTTCTCGCGCTTCAGCAGACAATATCTGACTAAGCATCATCTGTCTCCGTTCCTCAGCCTCCCTAAATTAATTGTTTTTCCATTCATATCAATAATTGGTTTCACTCCAAGGGCAAGGAAAAAAATACATATGAAAGATGATTACAGTTATAAACAAGTTTCTGAGGTAAAATAATTAGCTTAACAGAACAAGAAATCTGTAGTCATAGACTCATAAACTAACTAACCTCTTTGCATCATCCTGAGCTTTCTCCTGTTCAGAGTTCTGTTGATTTCCCTGTAAATCAGCAAATCCAAACATAATTACAAGCAAACTATCACTCTCTAGGGTGAAAAAAAAAAAGTAAAACGAATGATCTCTGATTCTCTAACCACGCCACCATAAGCTCCTGCAACCTTCTCTGTCTGATTGCTTCCAACTCAGGATCAGCCTGAACCAGACAATGATAATCAATTAACAATTATGAAACCCAAAGGAGTTGCAAAGAAGCTAGTTTTATGAGAGATTCCATTGAGTGCTTTCGTTGGAAGAAAAAGAAAATAGCAAAGCCAGAAGAACTAGTCACTCGAAAATTTCGTTAATTGGCTAACGAGAATGAGAATGGGAATGGGAACGTACCATTTGGTTGGGTGTGCAGAAGAAACCCTAGCGGGTGCTCTGATGCTGATGCAGCAGGAAGAGGAAGAGGTCGCGTTAGCAATAAGCGGTTGTTTGAGGACTGCTATTAAGCCAATACTAGCTCTTCACGGTTTTATTTAATCAAAGTATTTTATGGCTCTTTCTTTCTTTTGGTTAATATCATTTTTTGGCCATTAAATTTTAATTTTATTTCATTATGGTATATTAAAAGTTATCCCTTTCAAACATTGTTGCTTCTCCAGTAACAGAAAAATGCCTTGGATGAGAACACCGCATTGTTGTGCGCACCTCCACCCAAACAACAACGCCAAGCAACCCATGAGATCTAGAACTTCACAAACACTCACGGTGGCAAGAGGTTGATGAGGCCGTCGCGGTCGATTTCGAGGTGGTCCATGACACAGCGAAGCTCCTCCGGCAAGACGACAGATCCAAGCGTCGTTTGGACTGCGCTGTTGAGCTCATCGGCGAAGATCTTGCTGTCGTTGTTGGCATCCAAGTGGTTGAGAATTAAAATGTAAATACCATGTATTCAAAAATTTACTTATTAAGCTCTAGGAAGTAAAACATTCACTCATTAACTGTAAAAACAAAGAGATAAATTTAAAAATGATAAAAACTAAATAAATAATTAAACCTAAAAATATATATATAGTAACAGTTTTTAGTGCTAGTTATTTTAAATTAATAATTTAAAATTTTAGAATTTAACAAAGTTTAACTTTTTTTAACTTAATATATCAAAATAAAGCAATCAAAAAATTTAATGGACCAAAATTAATATTACGTCTTTTTTTTAATTATCAAAATGGGTATATTTTTAAAATATTTATGTTGTTTTACTTTTTGTCACTTTTTTTAGACTTTGTTAGTTTTAGAAATTCTCAAATCTGTGTTCATTGTCTACATATTTCGCAATCTAAAATATTGATTTATAGTCCAAAACATTTATAAGATTTATCAACATCAGATTCACTCTCATGAAAATAAATATTATTGGTCTTAATATAAAGGTCCAAATTTTGTTTTTATTCTGACCTGCAATGAAAAAAAATCAAGAAGGTTAAGACTTACAAAGTTACAATGGACATAATAAAATGAATGAGCCAGTTTCATCTAAGTTTAACAAATGTTTATTGTGTCAAAGTAATAACATCAATTACACTCCCTCAAAAATAAAGACGGAATTTTATAAAACTTAAAAAATCTATATACAAAAAGTTGACAAAAAGTGAAACAACATAGAAGATATCATTGCAAGCAGGACTTCACTTTTAAAATTTTTTAACAAAGAAGAAAGTCAGTACAAAACATGACTTCTATTAAAAAAAAAGAGTCGAAATCAAAGTCGTATTTGAAAATATAACTTTTTTTTATATGAAATTGTATTTTAAAGCATGGCTTACCCATATCCTGTTTTTTTTTATAAAAAAAATACTCATTTCGATCATTTTCAAAAAAAAAATCTAATTGGTTAAAAATTGTATTTTATCAATTTATCTAACGAATAAAAAGCTCTTAGAAGATTTATCTTATGTGTTAAATGCTTAATTTTTAGGGAGCGTTTGTTAAAAAAAAATAGTTTTTTTAGGAAATGAAGTTATGATTGTTTATTTTCATATTTAATTTATTCTTAAAAATAATATCCCAATGATATTATCATTTATGAATGTTTTTATTTATGTTTCTCAAAAAATTATTTATGATTTGATATTCTTCACTTATATCAAAGGTCATGTATTCCTTTTTTCAATTGATCACAACGACTCGCAATTTGATTTTCTCTCTTCCTCACCAAGTGCAAACTAGTCCTATTTTGATTTTTTTTTCTATGGACATCTTTTTCAAGTATAATCATTGATACTCTTTCAACAATAATTTGAACTTTAGCTCATCGTGTTATGGAAAACTAATCCTTCCCCTGGATCCAATCTTTGTTAGTCATTTCGTTTAGATTTAATCACGTCATCCATGCCATTTGATTTTCTTGGGAAGTGATATGTGTCGCGTTAGATGAAGTCGAATTGGAAAATTATCATGCCCTTGAACAAAAATATGTTGGGGATTATTTTAACGTTAAGGTCAATGTTAAACGTCAACTTTGCTTTGCCCAGCCACAACCACAATAAGCCCTTTCCACGATATCTTTCAATGAGTTTTCCTTTCAGAACTCAATGTTCTTGCCTAGTCAAGAATTCTTAGAAAACGGTCTATCAGCCATGTAAATGTACTTTCCTCAATCATATTTATCTTAGAATATGATAAGTGTATTTGAATTCATATATTCATCTATTGGTTCTTATGCATTCATATTTTTATTTTTCTCCTTATTAGAAGATTATATTATTGGAATTTGTGCTTTCATTTATCTAGTATTATGCATAATAATCGATAAATGAATACATAAAGTCAATACACTTATAATATTCAAATACACAAATATGATAAGGTGAGAAAAGTATATTTACATGTACGATAAAAACCGTTGTCCCATAATTCTTGACTGGGCAAAAACGTGGAGTTCTAAAAAGAAAACTCATTGAAAGGCATTGTTCAAGGGGCTTGTTGTGGTTATGGTTAAGCAAAGCCAAGATGATGTCTAACATTGACCTAAAGGTAAAAATAATCCCCAACATATTACTATTCAAGTGCATGATAACTTTTCAATTCGACTTCATCTAATGAGGCATAAATCACTTCCCAAGACAAACCAAATGGTATGGATGCCATGAATAAATCTAAACAAAACGACTAACAAAGATTTGAGTTTTGGAAGGATTAATTTTCAATAACATATCAAACTAACATTTGGATTTTTATTGTGAGAAAGAAATGCTCACATTTAATGCTTGAGAATACCTCAAACATGATTATCTTTGCACAAGATATCCATAGAGAAAAAATCTAAATGAATCTGGTTTGTGCTTGGTGAGGAAGGGAGAAAAATATCTAATTGTGTCATTGTGATCAATTGAGAAAAGGAATACATGACCCTTACAAAGTTACAAACTTCTCCCAGGAAATTCTTTCTTGAGCTTATTGTCACAAAATGAAACCCTTGTTGATAAGAATACTTATAGTAAAATTCATTGAATTACAACACAAATATGTATGACGTGCCCTCTTTGGATCGAGAAGTTGTTTCATCTTCTAATAATGGATTATTGATGTTAAGTCAGACATATAGCTTCAATTTTTGTACTTGCAATGGTATTATTTTCTTATGTCATTTGCTATTATTCACCTTTGAATCTATTTAGGCAAGCCAAAATAATTATCTTTGGTTACAAATAGTTATTCCACTTGGTTACAAACATCTGAAGCTACCACCCAAAATCACCAATCTTCTCATGGATTGATGCATATAACAAATTACAAACTTATAGGTTCTAATTCATAAGATAAGGGAGAGTATATCATAAATTGAAAATACGAGTTAAAAGGTGCATCACAGAGATTAATTGATTCAAAAAAGAGAAAACATAAAAAAAAAGAAATTAAAATGAAGATAATCTAATTAGGCAAGTAACAATTGAATTGGTTGAATCATAATTCTTAAGAAAGAGTAACAAAAATAATACTAGAGTTTTAATGGGATCTAATAAGCTTTACGGCCAAATGTTATATACATTCGTTTATTTACAATCTCATGAAAAATCGAGATAAGGTGATATATCATAAGGTCTTCCAAAAGTATAATATGTATTAAAAACTTGTTTGATTAATTCAATATCGATGAACTTAGAAAAAAGACTTAATACTTGAAATAGATTTATAATAAAAATTCTTAACATTCCTTAGGGATTCTTGATTGGTACTGAACTAGCTAACAATACTGTAAAGTCGTATTTGTTTAGTTAATAAAATATAAAAAATTTATCAATCTCAAAGAATTTACATTTATAATAGACATATACAAATTATTGTACGTTAAATAATATAAAAAAATATTGGTTCCAACAAAGAAGACGACTAATCCAAGGAGAAATCCGATGAAACCACCAACAAAAGAAACATATTCAACGTGTATTGATCGCTCATGCTACCTTTGACTTTTTTTTCCGCCAACTAGTTCATGGTCACACTAGTATTCTTAGTGATTGATGGTCGACAATATTGACAATTAGTTGCATAGGATCAATGAATTCCAATTATGAAACTCTTAATGAAAAAGTGATGTTGCTTGTAATGGGAGAGATGGATGGAATTTAAAGGTGTATGCCAAAACAAACAAAGAAAGAATATAAAAACCATTGAAGGAGACGGAGATAAAGTGACAAGATTGTGTCGATGAATGAAAATAAACACACGGATGGAACAAAATTTGTTTCCTTTTTAATCAAATTTAATCTTTTTTTCTGGATTTATCTTATTTTTTTCATTAAAATTTGATTTTTTTTAGCTGACCTTGCAAGGGAGGGATTTTGTTTTTTTTTTCCTCATTATATTTGCACACTAGTTGTAAAAAAGGTTGTAGAGAGAAAGATTATTAAATCACATTGTAAAATAATTTTATACATTAATATAATCACATATTTATTGACTTTTATAATAATTATCATAAAAATATATGAACTCTTATTAGACTATAATATAAAACTTAAAACTTCAAATTACCCTTTAAGATTAAAAGAAAATTAAGAAGTATGTAGTCATACTTAGCAGAGGAGTTATACAAAACTTAATATTAATAATTAGATGGTGATATATCCTTTTATTTTATTTCGTTTTACTCCTTTCTTATTTTTTTTTCCTGTCCGAACAAAGCAAAGTATAACAAAACGGAGTTAAATTCCATTAACAAAAGTTATATTATAAAAAGTGGGCTGGGCCGATATAGATGGTTAAGCCCAAGCCCGTGCGAGCATAATTGTTTAGGAACGTGAAAGCATAGCACCGTTCATTTCATCATCGCTGTGGTTTTTCTTTTTCTCTGTTGAGGTTGTCATTGGGAGCACTCAACCTAAACTATTCAAGTTGTGAAAGCACATCACAAGAAAATTCGCAAGCGATGGATCCGAAGCTAAAAGAGGTTTCTCAGCTCTTCGATCGCTTTAAGGCTTCGTTTATCAGGAACGACTTTGATACCTGTTCCAATCTCCTTTCTCAGCTAAAGGTATTTCCCACCCAACCAAACCCTAATTTACTTGCTACACTAAATTTCTTTTTTGCTTCTCGTTCGTTGAAGATCGGTTCTGTTGTTTTAATTACTTTTTTTTTTTTGGAATGAAAAATTTGAATTTGAATTTGGCCTTGTGCGAAGTAAGAAAAGTGTGGGTTGGGGTAGGTTGCTTCAGTTCGAGATCATTATAACAATGGGGTGTTCTGAATGTTATTTTAGATTTAAGCATTTTACCCAGTAATTATATGGACACCGTGTATGCTGGGTAGTGAGAAACTGGGTTTTTACTTTTTACCGTTGGATTTGACTCTCTAAAGTGAATGGAGTGTACTTTATACTAATACTAATAATCGCAATGGTTGAGATTATAACTAACTAACTTCAGAGTTCGTTATGTATGCACCTGATGCTATCACAATTCTTAATAGTTTTTTCTTAATCAATGGTTGGAAGTGCACTTTATCATCTAATTAAGTATACTTACTCACTTTAAAGGAGTCAAATCCTTACCTTTGATTGTTGTCAGTTTAATTTCATTTCTGCGGTGTAGCGATTAAGCCACTGTTTGGTCTAGTATTAGTCGAGAATGAATTCACATCAACCTCAAAGCAATCTATTGTAGATTTATAGCTTCCATGTAAACTTAGAATTGGACGTGAAAAGATGAATAAACACACATAATAAACATGCTATAAGTCAAGTGTGGTTTGTTGGATAGGTAAAATCTATAATGGAACATATTACAGCTGGAAGTTGGATGATTGATTTACTAGTTACCCACCCTAGCTCAATGATAGAAGGGATGGTTTTACTTGGAAATATGATGCCTTAGTATTTATAGGACTTGTATGATTACTGCAAACAGCTTGAATTCATAGCTCTGTTCTATATAGTCTGTATAAGATGAAAGATCTCAAGGTCTTAGCTTCCTTCTTTTTTGGGTATGCATATGCAGCTGATGTTATTTTGTTTAGTTATGATGTTGCTTTTACTTTCAGGTGTTACTTACAGGTTTCAGAAGCCTTCCACCGTTGTTTGCAGATACACCTAATGCAGTTCATGAATTAACAATAGCAAGTAACATTCTTCCCTCCAATCAGTACAGTGCCCCCCCCCCCAAAAAAAAATATTTTTTTATGTGCTTATATTCCTACAGGCATTGCTTATCCTACTTGTTTTAAGAATAAAAGCAGATCCTCTTAGTAAATCCTAAATTTTCTTGATATCATAAATGAAATTTTTATACATTGGCTTGTCTATAAGCTCTTTGTGATTGAAAATGGATTTTTCTCTTCTATACCTTCTATCTTTGTAGGCAGTGGCAAATAAAGCCAAAACTAAACAATCCTGTTGTCTTTGTTACTAAGAGAATTTTATTAGAAGCAAAAGACAAGAGTATAATGAATATTTGTTTATTTGAATTTGAAAAGTGTTAGCTTCTTGAAGGCAATGGAAAGATGAGCTGTATTAATTAAATCAAACAAATTACTAAAACATTTTGCATGAATGAATCATATTAGCTATTTAGTATCAATAAGATTATAGCTACTTATTAAATGAAAAAGTAAAAAATGTTAAGATATCAAGTTTATTTTTTCCTGTTGGTTTTTTAAACTTCCAGGGGATATATACGAGCATGCTGTTGTCCTTAGTGTGAAAAATGAGGATCAAGATGCTTTTGAAAGGGATTTCTTCCAGTTGAAGCCTTATTATACAGATGCCTGGTAACTTTTCTTGTCCCTTTTTTTTCACTCTGAAGACAGCTGAATCTGCAACCAAAGCAAACAATGGACATCCTCTGATTGTTCACTTAACATAAACCTGTATAGAGTATGCCTAGAAACTTTATTAATATTGAAGCATGATGTTATGTGCAAATTCTTCCTTGTTGGGTTTTTGTATTTTATGGGTACTTTTCATTTGTTGCAGCAATCGACTTCCACCATCTCCTCAGGAGTACCCAATTCTGGGTCTCAACCTGTTGAGATTACTTGTGCAGAATAGGATTGCTGAATTCCATACTGAGTTGGAATTGCTTTCATCTGCTGCTCTTGAGAATCCTTGCATTAAGCATGCTGTGGAGTTGGAACAATCTTTTATGGAAGGGGCTTACAATCGTGTCTTGAGTGCACGACAGACAGTGCCACATGATACATACGTTTATTTTATGGATCTTTTGGCAAAGACTGTCAGGTAATAATTGTTATTGTTGTTTTATTTTAATAGCCCAGTGGATGGTTGAACTCTAGTGATAAACTAGAGGAAACTGGAACTACTGCTTGATTTCTTCAGAAGTTGGACTTATAGTTTAGACTGTTTTGGATTTTTCTCCTCCAAACTGGTTTCTATAATTTTATTATTAAATTCTGCAAGTTATTTATATTGTAATTCTATTCTCTCTGCTATCTGTAATGGCAATTGGGTGGAAGCACAAACTTTATTACAATGTTAAAGTTCAAATACCTGCCCCTCTAGTGGTTCTATTATTTTACCATTTGTGCGTCTATATTTTTTTCTAATTAGTTTATATCTATCTTCAAACATTCAGAGATGAAATAGCTGGTTGCAGTGAGAAGGCCTATGACTATCTTTCAATTAAGGATGCTAAGCAAATGTTGCTGTTCTCCTCTGACCAGGAACTCCTTGAATATATTAAAGAGGTGAGCATTGTTATGACCCCTTAATATTTGCATGTTGGGAGGTTGTTGGTAAAATGTAAAAACACTAAGCAATTGTTTAGCGCATGAGAATGGACATGAGTTAGAGACTAGCAATTGAACCGTAGATTTGTAATAGCGATGCTTGGAAGTCCTTTTAGAATTGGAATCATAATTCCAAAGGCATAATAATTTCATGGTAATATAACTAAAACCAACCTTTAACAACTCCTAACCTCTACCTTTACATCACAGTTTCCAACCCCACTCCACACTGTGCAACTACCCTCCCTGTTTTTTTTAACTCTTGCTGCCATCATGGTGACCTCCACCACCACCTCTCTTATCTCCATTGTAAGGGCTACCATTGCCACCACCAATCACTTCCACTATCATCACCGATTCCACTGTTGCTTCCACCTCCTTGCCCCACCTCCCAAACCACTGCCACTGATTATTGCCATTACAACCACAGCCTCCACCATCCCTACTGTGACCATTTTCACCACTGCCACTTGCAAATCGATTTTTTTCCTATTCAAACCCAACGTAACTCAACCAATGACGACTAATTAGAGGTGTCAAAATGAAATTGAAATTGAAGTTCAACTTAGAATGATAATTCTATGTTGTAATTATTTGTAAAACCAAATATATATTTTGAGGCAATTCCAATTCTGACAGAATCGTTTAAGCTATAATTCTGTTTACAACATGGGAAATCATTCATCTCACCTTGCAGAATTTCATTTTGTTCCCATGTGATTAAGTTATTATCTTTCATTGCAGGAGCATCCTGAGTGGGAGATTAAGAATGGTAGTGTCTTTTTCCAAAAGGCAAAAGAATCTGCACCTTGCAAAGAAATACCCTCTCTGCAGCTCATCAACCAGACGCTTAGTTATGCTAGGGAGTTGGAGAGGATTGTCTGAGAAGAAATGCAATGGCGGCTTCTGTTCCCAAAATTTCTAGGTGTCTGGATAATAGTTGCTAATACTGTCTTTTGAAATTGTTCATTTCTGATTCAATGTGAAACTATAAAATTGTTCACCTCTGTATTTTGATCATTTAGGTGGCAGTATGGTTACTTTTTTTTTTTAACTCGTGCTCTGGGTTTTCCACTTTTTTATGTTGAGGATTATATGATTCATGAAGCTGTAGTCTAAATTTCAAACCCATAGAAAGGTTGGTTCATATCAGTGTTGCCAAATAGCAGCTATCATGCTATAGCATAGTGGTTTTTAGGGAAATTGCGATAGCGTCGTGTTGTGGACTCTGAAAATTGCAATCGCGGGCGCCTTTGTGTCGTGAAATCTCATTGTGTCGCAGCTGTTGTGTTGTCGGTTTTTGACAAGGTTGAATTTGGAGAGAAATTGCATTGATGGCGTGTAGGTTTCATTGACTCATGGGCAGAAGTCACATGGGTTTTTAAAATTTTACTCTATTGGTTTTTAAAACAGTAGAGTCAATTTTTTTTTTTTTACTTTTTACTAATAGACTTGGGGTATGATTTTACTCTATTCTTTTTACTTTTTATTTATGGATTTGAGTTTTCTTCTAATAGGTCCAACAATAGCATTTTGACTTCTTCAAGTAACTTTTCAGTTTTTCATATCATTCTAGAACCTCGTAGCATTTCCACTTCTACTTTATGTAACTTTTTAGTTTTGAGGATCATTCTATAGTTACCATGGAAATCCTTTCCTCCTTTGATTCTTAGTCACAATGTAAACCCTTCAACCATTCCCTTCTCTGATTAAACCGTTCCTTACCAAAACTTTCCCGTCTTCTTTGTCATGTGCCTTCGTTTTTTTGTAGGTAATAACTTTTTTTTTCTTTCTTTTGTTTAATACTCCCCCTTCTTCTTTGTCCATGTGGTATGTCTTATACTTGACCTTCTTATTCTATTTTTTTTTTCCAAAAATTACTATATGGCAAATGAGGGATCATCAAATCCTCCTAGTATTCATCTTGGATGGAAATATTATACTCAAGGACAAGGAAATAGTTTTGTGTGCAATTTTTGTGGCAAGGTTACAAAAGGTGGAATTACTAGACAACGAGGATTATGATTATATTGAGGAAGGGACAGAGGAGAATGAATAGATGTTTTCTTGATGCTTTAGTTTTTTTTTTTATGTCTTATTGAGACTTGTTTAGCTAACTAGCTTTTTGCTTATTTTGATTATGTGTCTTACTAGGACTTGCTAAGCTAATTATCTTTTAGTTGTTTTTAGCTTTTTTTATTGTTATACCGGGGAAGGGGCAGAGGAGAGTAGACATATTTTGTCTACAATTTAACTTTTGAGATAATATCATGTTAATGTTAATGTTTGTCCAGCTTATTTTTATTTGCATAATATATATATATATATATATATATAACATGTTTTCAGCTTTTTTCAATTTTCCGCTATCCGCGACAATATTGGTTCATATCAAATTACGGGGATATAAAATTTGATCGCCCAATTTTTTATTTATTTGGTTAACGACCACCTTTGAAATCTAGAAGTGTGGTTTGCTTGGCTGGCGCCTATTGTTTTTCTAAAATTTACAGCCAATCTTTTTATGTAGTAACTAAATATTAGGAAAACTGGGAAGGTTCGGGATCTGCTTGAAATTTTTTAATGTTGTGAACCCTTGTGTTTGGGTACCATTACGACGTTAAAGTATCTGCTGTTGGAATAAGAGCGTTAGGCTTTTCTTGTGCTTAGAGCATAGGTGAGGTGCAAAAGAGCGGTAAAAATATTTATTTGTTGCTCTGGTTCACTCCTTAGCAATGACTTCATTGAAGTGTATATTGTGGATTTTTGGTTTCTTGCTATTCTCGTGATAGATCATAGATTCATAGATTTGGCTTTGGGTGTTTAGCTTTTCTCAATTCTGTTGGATCTAGAACATTAATCTAGCACACATCAAGCAATGGAAACTTGAATCACACACACAAACTCACCAAGAAAAATGGAGAAGATGAGCAAGGAAGAGATGGAGGAAAAACAGAATAACCAAAATTGCGTATTTTGTGAAAACGGAAAAGCGTTTATCTCATAACAAATGCTCCCCTATATTGTGAAATTACACTTATTCCCCTACTTATACTGATAGACAGACAGAATTACCCTTCTCTAACAAATTCCAGAAGCATTTTCGCAATACATTAAGTTTAATTCGTAGTTGATGTAGCACATGTTTAAATTAGCATCTGTGATCCACTTCTGATCAAATTTTCATGTCAAGATGTACCAAAAAATAACTAAAAGTTGCTTCTTGATCCACGTTTGAGTTGTGTGGATGCAAATCCAAACACCCTAGTAGTTTATTCATCTATAGTTTTCTAATTCCATTTCTTTATTAAGTTACTCCTTGATTGTGGAACTTGTATGAAATAATTATGAGTTTGTTTGGCCAAACAAAAAGTGAACTATTTCATTTTAAATGATAGATTTAAGTGTAATAAGTTATGCACTTTAGGTTTTATTTTGTTTAATTAAAATAAAATATTGTTCTCAACAATTGGTGCTGACTTTTAATTTAATTTGATTGAAAAATAAATTACACTTTAATAATAGTATTACAACTATTTACCCGTGACATAAAAGAAATATTCACTCGTTGCCATTTATGAAGATACCTTCCCCTCTTTTGCGTCAAAAGTTACCCTTATAAAAATGGATATGAAGAGTGGATAAAGATTTAATGAAAGTTGATAATACTGAGGTAACTAGAGTGCGTTATACTCCAATTCTGAACTCTCTCCAAGGAGCCAAAACGTGACAAGTAAGGCAACAAATGTGTCTGATCTGTTTATCTTTATGCCATTGTCACTTACCTATTGGAACAAAGAGCATAAGGATAAAATGGAAAGGGATAATCATGCCCATATTTTCGTCTGTAAGGACCCTGGCACGTTAGGCCAAGATTCAATACTCCCGCTACTTGTGAGGCTCGTCCTTATTCGCCAGCAACTATGTGACCCCTATCTCCTTCCCAAGGCATTGATGCCCCTAATTAAACAAAATTAATACTAACTTTTAGTATTTGATAGTTACTTACAACTCACCCTTCAATACATGTAACACTTTACTTTATTTCCAAGATTTCCCAATTAGTCCCAAATTTCAAATAATTTTAAGTTTAATGAGTGTGTATCATCTGTGTTTTAATTTCTATATTATCAAGTAACTAGAGATAACGTTTTATATGATTTTTAAAATAATTATAATATTTGTAAAAAAGAAATAATTATTATAAGAATTAATAAATTTAACATACATAACAATTATTTATAATTGGATGTCAGTTTAAAAGGATGATTAAAAGTAACAAGAAATTCCATTTCATATGACTTTTAAGATTTTTATAACTGATAGTAGTAAAATAAAAGAGATGAAAAAAATAAAAGTAAAAATATTAACCTTAAAATAGTATTAGTGCATTTTTGTATTCACGTAAAGCAAACCCTCCCGTCACTTGTTTGTTTTCAATGAGAAAGTGTGTAAAAATTTGTTGGAATGATTTTCCAAACACACCGTTACTTGTCAGTGAAAATAAAAATACGAACCTTAAACTATTTACTTTTACCAACACGATGTCACCTCAATATTTTAGCATTTTATTTAGCGATAGAATGTCACACTGAATGAGAGTCTAACCAGTCTAAAAACAATCCCAATCCAGCGGTCTATTTAGCACTATAATTTTTCTAGTAAATTACTACTATTTCCACTTTAAAAAAAGAAAATCACTTGCCATACCAACGACCTAAACCAAAATTTGTCTTGATTTTGCATAGCAGAGGCACAGATATAGATTCTAGATTTAAGTAAATCTAGATAGATTCCCTGGTCCCACAGACTACAGATCCCAATGACTAGCATAAGGTTTGGATAGTATGTGGATCAATCCCCTCAGAGTGCACACTAGACTACATACACTATGTTACTTCACTGACTCCCAATGGTCAACCCCCCAAACCCCACTTCTGAATCTTAAAACCAGCAATTCTATTCTAGCTCCCCATTTCCAAATGGGTTTCACCTTCAGCACCATGACCCTCAACCTGGTCCTCCTAATGGCCATGGTTGCCACCAACATCCTCTCCCTCTACCACCTCTCCTCCACCCTCCAATCCCCCAAATCCCCCAAACCACCCCCACCAGTCCCCGACCAACTCCTCCACCAGCTCCACACCATACGCGCCACCATCAGTCACCTCACTCGCCTCCAGAACACCCACAACCCAGCACAAAAATCCACCATCCCCTCAGATCTACTCTTATACTCCCACCTCTCCCCAATAGCCTCTTCTTGCCACAACCACCCCGAACTCCTCCACAAGTACATGACTTACATTCCCTTCTCTCTCTGCCCCTCCGATTCTGACCTCGCCGAATCCCTAATCCTACGCGGTTGTCACCCCCTCCCCCGCCGCCGCTGCTTCTCCAAAACCCCGCAAAAACCCCCCGTTTCCCTTCCTGAAAACCCCTTCCCCTCCTCCCTCCCTGACAACGCCGTAATTTGGGACCATTACTCTTGCAAATCCTTCGATTGCTTGAACAAACAAAACCCCAACCTCGGTTTTGAACCTTCTCGGGATATTTCGAGGTTCAATTCGTATAAGACCGATTTGGATCTCCCGATCCAGCAGTTGTTACAGATCGCGGCGGCCGCGAAGTCGGCGCTGCGCCTCGGCCTCGACGTCGGCGGCGGCACCGGCTCCTTTGCCGCCTCGATGAGGCTCCGCAACGTGACCGTGGTGACCACGACCATGAACGTGGCGGTGCCGAACAGCGAGGCCGTCGCACTGCGGGGGCTCGTGCCGCTGCACGTGCCCCTGCAGCAGCGGCTGCCGCTGTTCGACGGCGTCGTGGATCTGGTGCGGTGCGGGCGCGCCGTGAACCGGTGGATTCCGTTGACGGTGATGGAGTTTCTGCTGCTGGATGTGGACAGGGTGCTGAGGGGCGGAGGGTACCTTTGGGTGGACCATTTTTTCAGCAAAGTGGTGGACCTTGAGAAGGTGTATGCGCCGTTGATTGGGAAATTAGGGTACAAGAAGGTGAAGTGGGCGACGGGGAATAAGACCGATGCCAGTGGCGTCAAGAATGGAGAAGTTTACTTGACTGCGTTGCTGCAGAAGCCTGTGTCCAGATGAAGGTGCTTACACGCAAAAAAGGTAGAGAATTTGCAACTTAATTAGGAAGTTAATTAGAATAGTTTAATTTCTATGCATTATCATTGAATCGGGAATTATCGTTGGTATGACTGATAAGGTAGATAGTGTAATAGTCAATGAACTTGTTATACATCGCGATTTTTGTGTGACTGAATAACAATAACAGTATAAAATGACTCTACAAATAGAATGTACTTTTTGATGTAATCGGTTTTTGTAATCATAAATAACCATATGTATTGGATGGTTTTTAATTGGTTGATAATTTAAATTTGTTTACATTTACAATGTATGAAAATTGAGTAAATAGATTAATGAATAGAATAATTGTGATTTTTTTGGTGTTATGTCTTTAAAATTAAAAAGTTTTGATCTTCCACTTCGTGCTTAGATGAATGTTTGTGATTGGATAAGTCTCGGTCTAAACAAGGTTGGAGTGAATTTTTTGACTCCTAATTTAATCTAAAGTTCATTGTTTGAATATTAGTTTAGTTGAATTTAATCTGAGGTTATTAATATGATGTACTGTTTGTGGAAAGGGGATTTTGGGATGCCACGTATTATTAATGTGTTGATGTTTACAATGTATCAAACTTGTGTCCTATTATAAATGGACTATAGAATTAGCTCCACCTCAAAGCTTGCTCTAAGAGGAGAGGATTGTCCAAGTTTAGAAAGAGTACTTTGGCTATATTTCTAGTTAATGTTGGACATCTTAACAAATCCTAATAATATTTGTGACTGTAATAGTTAAATTCATGTATTGTGCCTTTAATAATGTTTAAGGTTGGTCCTGGTTGGTGGAAGCACCAATTGATCTTCTCTTCTTTTATGTGTTTGGTGGGTCATTCTACCTTAAACATGGAACAATACTTGGGATCTGCCTTGTTTTGTCTAATTTGCTTGCTAGCTTTATTGCAGCCATGCCATAGATTGCATTGCATTTTAGAAACATTGGATTTTGATTGCAAAATGAAAAATTTATTTGAACTAAAGTCAACCAGTTGAACACAATTTGAGTGCACATTATTTTTTGTGGTGGGTAGTACTTCCAATCTGATAGGTTTTTATACTTCTGAGAGGTAGCTGTCTTATATTGTTGATGAGCATGAGCTATCAAGAGTTGGCTTATGAACAAAAAACAAGTTCCAGGTTCTGTCTTTCAGATGAAGGGATTTTTTAGGTAGTTGCCTTTCTATAAACTTGCTCTTGTCCTTATGGCATCAGAAGAGTTGACACAGTGGTTGTTTCTGAATTTCAAGTATCTTGAATAATCAACTTTTACACTTGAACCATTTACTATGAGCTCACTATTACAGAAGATTTAAGCTCCAATTAATACAAAAACGGATCCTTTTATAAATTAGTCTGACTTTCAGAGAGAATATATTTTCACTAAAAGTTTAGGTCATATATAATGCAGGACAAGGCCAACTAAATGACACTTGGAATATAATGAATGTGTCCAACACAAAATCTTAGTATTTTATAGATGAGGAGACACTTGATCTCTCCAAGTTTATATTCTCAGTAGGGAATCCTATTGCAAAGATGAAACTATTCTGCAATCTGCATAGAGTGGTAGCTGGCTTACACTTAAGGAATGAGATTGGTGAATTATCCTCATGCATAGAGATCTTTTATTGTTACCTGTGACGTTGTGTCCCTGAGTGGGAAGCTGCTAACAGTTGAAATATCATGAAAAACTAAACTTGGATGAAATGACCGAGTTACAATAGGGTGTCTACAGCCATGTGTGGGGGACAGGATAGTAGGGATCTGTAAATGACTGCGAGGGCAAAGTATATTGATCACTGATTCTAATACAGGTGGCATCAAAAGTTGTCTAATGTTCTGTAAAACAAACTTAAATGGGTTTAAATGTTAGTAAGTAGAGTGTGCTATGGCTTGATTTAAATGAAACTAGTAAATTTAGGAGATCATTTCTCTCTTTTTAATGTGTTAAAATTTTCTCAATTATTTCGGTTAGTAAATATTATGTTACTTTCAAGTTACATAGTTCTATTACTCTGCATTCTGCAAACCCCCCTTCTGTCTCTGATCTGTTTTTTTTCCGCACTATTTTGCACTTTGCAGTTTGATATATGCTATAAGGACAATAAGCAGGTCGGTGTATCCTGATTTCCTTGCTCATAGGTGTTTATGGGGTGCGTAATGAAGCAATTTTCATGCCCACTTTGATGGATCATAGAATCAACTCGTTGAAACAAAGATAGGAGGAAGTCAATGTCAGGTGTATATCCATGGGGACTTGGGGAAACTGGTGGAGGAAAATAGTTTTTGGTGATCGTTTTTTGTATCCTATTTGATTAAATTATGTTATTCCAGTTAATTGTTTTGAAATAAATTTAAGAAACGCCATTGCCTGGTTGGTTTTCATATAGTTCTTGCAGCGCTTGCCATTTATTTTGGTGGATCGTCCTGTTTCATTTGATAATTCATTTACGATTGTTGCAAAACTTTTGCATGAATATGAGTTCAACAAGAAAAACAAACAACTACGATCCAAGTTATTTCCACTTCGTAACTTATTAACAGCAAGCCACACTGGAGTGGGCTGCTTAGAAGAACCAAGAGGTTAGAAAATAAGTGATATAAAAAATAAGTTTGCCACGATGAGTAAATAAAAAAATACTATCATAAATAAATAACAGCAAAGTAAAATATGAGGTAGGGCTGAGTTTGCAATTGTGATAAATAAATATATAAAAATAGAAAATAAAATATAATGAGATTGAGAGGTGATAAATAATGTGATGGTAGATATTTATGTAGAAAAAGAAAATAAATTTTTAAAAGAAAATAAATTTTTTAATTTGGGTACTTTCTCGTGTCATGCAATCAATAAGAACACGTGGCACGCTGGTTGATTTTTCTTTCTCTTTCTTTGTAAATAAACTCGCCACTGGAATTGACTTCCCTGTAGCAACACCGTCACCGTGTCTTGCATGCCGACAACCGAAAAACACTAACAGCATGCTTGATTGTGCCTTCGTGGTTGGCAAAAATCACATAAAATACGTGAAAAAAACCGAAAGCACGTGATAGAGATTTGCTTCATTATGAACATCCAAAACTCCAAACACACACCAAGTGTATTGAAAGCTAAAAAACCAAACCTGAAATATAGTTATCTTTTGAGAAGGTGTCTAGTGTTTTGTTTGTCTTTATAAATCTACATTCTATCTATCTGTTTATGCAGTCTCGTCAAAGAAAGCTAGGAATTGTCGTGTCTTGTTGCTCTTTGTTGAGGTACACAATTCCATTTTCTATCTCAAATTCTTGCACATATATACTAACTGTTCATCAATTTATCCTCTTGCAACAGTTGTCTGTTTGATGTACTTGCATGCCCTTTTCTATATTGTTTACATGCTGAATTGCTAGTGGTAGCCTTTTGTTTTTCTTAAATTGTTTTTGTTTGGTCTTAAGTTTATTTCATAATTGTGTTTGTACTTTGACTTTTCATACCACCGACACCGTGTAATGTATTCTCTAGCCTTTTTTTTTTGTGCAAAATCATATTGGCTTAATTATAGTGGCTGAATTGTTAAATTCTAACAGGACTGCATGCACATGTTTGTGGGCCAAAAGAGGAGCCTCTATCTTAGATACACAGTAAAGTGGGTTGATTGGGACAAGTTCATTGTGCCTGTTTTTGTTTGGTCTTAAGTTCATTGCATCTTTTTGTTTTCATTGTTATACAATGAAAGGAAAAGAATAGATGCTAATTTGCAATTAGTTATAAATATTGATTCTGAATTTAAATATTACAGTGTAACTTGTTTTCTGAAACTTTTTGCATGACATTTTCAGGATGGAAGAGTTATATGTTCTTCAATACCAAGGTATGGAAAGGGAAAGGAAGCAGGAAACGAAGCAGACTACATTGTAGATGTTATCCTCAACCAGGTTCTGTAAAGATAATTGATGGTGAAACTTTAACTCTTGAATCTAACTACAGCAGCAGCCGTGAACACACTGGAGTGATGGGGCTTTTCTATCTATTGGTGGCAGAACAGCTTCCACACCAACACTTCAGACATACCTCTAGTTCTTCATTCTTTATGGTGGATATGGTGGATATAAATAGTATAGTTCATTGATCGATAACTAATAAAATGGTATAGTGAGGGTTAAAAGAAATAAAGATAATTTGAAATGATGTTTATTTTTTTTTGGCCGAATTTATAATGTTGTTTTATAATGTTGTTTCTATTAATTATTTTTAGGGTACAAATATTTTAATTTAAAGAAGAAAAAGAAAGTATTGCTAAATAATTAAAAGAGGGAGAAATATTAATTATTTGAATAATTTAAAAAATATGAATTTAAGAAAAATTTATTGTTATTAACTAAATTAATTAATTTTTGTTAATTTTGATAAATTAAATAGGTTTAAGGTTAGGGTTGGATAAATTAATTAATGAGATAAAAATTTCTGAAATTGATTCAAAATAATCATTTTGTTCCCATAAAGTCAAAGCCGTTTGAGATAAAAATTTTGACGATTAAAAACCATAAGTGTAAGCTGCTTCTTCCTCCTCTTCTCCCCTGTTCCCTTTACTTGGCGTCGGAACAAAACATCATCGACCCACTTGTTTTCATTGCATAACCTATGCATAAAGCCACCACAAATTCATCCAAAATAAAACTCAGTTTCAACTTGAACCAACAAAAAAAATAAAAAAATTATTAAAAACACAAAACACATTCATAATAAATCTAGGTCTAGGGTCAAAACCAAAAACCCCCAATCTCGTTGTTGGGGGGGTCGATTCAGATCTCGTCGGTGGCGGTATCGATCCAGATTTCGTCGATGGCGGCAGCGATCCAGATCTCATCAGCATGGGCGTTCGCGAAGCGCAACGGGCAACGAATTACAGATATGGAGTTTTCCATCCTTTCCTTTGCAATCCTTGGCCGTCACACAGGTTCGTGGATCTGCATCTTCAATAGGTTTAAGGTTAGGGTTTGGGGGAAATGGCAGTGGGGGTTTGGGATCGCAAAATTGGGGGTGGATGTGAGAGGAAGAACAAGGTGTATACGAGAGTTGGGGAAAGCTTGGGGTGGGGATGACGAACAACAAGGTGGGGTTTTGAGGATGTGGGAAGGTGAACTTTTGGATTGCTTTGATGATTTTCGCTCATCAACAACTTTGATAATTGTGTGGTAAGGTTTAATGGTGTTACGTGGAGGAGTAGAGGAAGTGGAAGTAGAAGAGGATGAGGAAGAAGATGCATACACTTATATATCCTCAATATTTTTTTTATCTTATTAATGACGTGAGTTTTAAATAATGAAATGATTATTTTGAATTAAATTAAAAAGATAAATGATAAAAAAACTTTGAAAGATAAAAGATTAAATTGAAAAAAAAAAGATAAAAATGAAATTGAACATTTGGCCAAATATAAATGGTGAGTAAAGTTGGTATATGCAGTAAAAAAAAAAAAGTTGGAAGATAAGTTCTATATTTTTTGTGATGTTTTTTTTTGTTGCTGAGTTGCGCATGTGTGCTGTTATGGGCTACAGCAAAACAAAACCAGCAAAGGGTCCCGTCATGGGGATAGGAAAGACTTTGTGGGAACGAAAAACTCTTCATTGATGAAATAATATTTTTGAAAATAATGGAAATATGTGGATACCTTTTCATATCACACATTCCCTCATGGGTATGAGTGGAACCATATTTGAATTTTTTTAAAGTAAGTTTTCTTTTTAAATTAAAAAATTATAATTTTGGAAAAATTAGTAAAACCCATTTGATATTTTACATAAAAAACATAAGGACAACAAAAACTCCATCAACATTTATCATTTCTCTTCTTAACAGATTATATATCGGTTTATCAAATATTGTATCTACATTTCCTTTTTCTCTTTGATTGTTTGCACCAATTTGAAAAATTAATATAATAATTAAATTTATTGGCAACTGATCTTTTCCAAGTTCAAATTTGGGGGACAGAAAAACCTCAAGTTTGAACTTTAAACTTACCTTCGTCGTTAAAAGATCATTGACTAGTTAGTGTTTGTATTAAATATGGATCAAAATACTTTTTCCCCGATCAATCCATGTTCCCTAAATACAAATTGCCACATCAATTAAATAATTCATATCACTTTTTCATTAGGTTTAACAGAGAATTATCACTGTTAATGTGCCGTTTTCTGGATCATTGTTTGTTTTTCCCATACACGTTCTTCCTAGCTAGCAATCTTCTTTCTAAGTCAACACTTATCTTCTTATAGTACCCTTGCCTTTCCTCTACCTCTTTCTTCCTTTCTTTTCTCGTAGGTACCTTTCCCTTTGTTCCGCCTCTTTCTTTTTTACGTGCTTGTTAATCATTGTCGCCTCTCTTAAGGATTCCTATTTTCCACATTGATCGTTGTATATATAGCACTGCTGAAGTTGAAATTAGATTTTATTGGGTGTCACTACAAGCAAATGGACATGATTCCCTATTGGTTTGAACTTTGAAAGGCTCTTTTGTTTTTTTGGTATAGTGATACTCTTTTTTTTTTTTTTTGTGATGAGTATAGTGATACTATGTATAGCTTTTACACGACTTTTGTATATCCTTTCATTAATATATATTATCTTATGTTTGTCTTTCCAAAAAAAAAAACTTGCGTAAAACATTATTTCCACTTTCTGAATAATATTTGCTACAGCCCTTCTAAAAACAATGTGCGTTTATTTATTCATTCATTACGAGAAACCTTTTGTTGAATCTTTAAATTATTTACAATTTTAAGAACATTCAATTATTTCAACATATCTATCATATTATAGAAGATATCTACTATGATCTGTAAAAAGTAAAACGATAAATATTTTAAGACAGATGGAAAACGCTGTTTCGTCGTATCTCTATAACACGTCATGCATGACTTGAAATTCCAATACACGTTATAGAGAAAAATAAACAAAAAAATATACAAGTGTGATTATTATATAGATAAAGTCCAAACTTAGGATTTCGTTTGAACAATGAGCATGTGTACTTTCCATTCGCTATGATCTGTAAAAAGTAAAACGATCAATATTTTAAGACAGATGGAAAACGCTGTTTCATCGTATCTCTATAACACGTCATGCATGACTTGAAATTCCAATACACTTTATAGAGAAAAATAAACAGAAAAATATACATGTGTGATTATTATATAGATAAAGTCCAAACTTAGGATTTCGTTTGAACAATGAGCATTTGTACTTTCGATTCGCTGTTACATCATTTACACGTGTCTCAAATCCAAACAATTTCAATGACGAACAAAAACACGAAATGAATCCAAAGTGTGAAAAGCCTGAGCCTGAAAATTCTCTCTCGTGAAGGTGTTTTTGGCTATAAATGATTAAATCCACTTTGAACCTGTACCATGTCTCTCGTTAAACAAGGCATTTCAATTATCGTGTCTTCTTGGCTCTCTGTTTAGGGTACGAACCTACCCATCTCCTTTTCCTCCATACTCTCTTTTTCCCTTAATTGCTTTTGTTTGAACTTTATATCATAATTGTGTTCATACGTTGACTTTTCATACTTTTTCATCAAGTTTGTATACATAGTTTGTTTGGTTGAAAGGGAATCTCCGTTTATGTTCTCGTAATAATGAATTTTGTTGTGCAAACTATGTTTGGCTTAATTATAGTGTCAGAGTTGTTGGATTCTTAGAGGACTATGAGCAGTTTTTCTCTACATCTGATTTTTTATTTAGATAATTTTTTATTGCATAATTATACTGTCTTGTATGTGAATTTTCTTTACAATCTGCATCTGTTTGATGTGTTTTATAGTCAATGGCTAGTTATGATAAAGATTTTGTTGACAGATCGACATGGATTTCTTTTTTCCATTGGCAATACTTGTGATGATATTAGGCACACCATACTCTAGTGCTTCTGGAAAGAGTGAAAGTAATGTGAAAACAGCTGTTTTTCTGTCTCCTAAGTTTGAACTTGGACCGGGATCGGTTGCAAATAAATATGATTATGATATTGATTTTCCAAGAGGTCATATAGCACTTAAGAGTTTCAATGCAGAGGTAGTTGATGAAGCAGGGAACCCTGTGCCTCTTCATGAAACTTATCTCCACCACTGGGTTGTTGGAAGATACTATCAACCTAAATATGTGACGACACACACAAACTATGATGGACATAGGATACTTCACAACTCTGACCATATATTTGTGAGGAACAGCGGCATATGCCAGAGAGATATTCTAGGACAATACTATGGCCTTGGATCTGAAACACGAGGAACAGCTACGGATGTTCCTGATCCTTTTGGGATAGTTGTAGGTGATCATGCAGAAATTCCTGAAGGGTATGAGGAGAAGTGGCTGGTTAATATCCACGCCATTGATACACGCGGTGTAGTGGATAAGATGGGGTGCACTGAGTGTAGGTGTGACCTTTACAATGTTACAAAGGATGAATATGGGGAGTTTCTAAGGCCAGATTATAAAGGAGGTTTGAAATGTTGCTATGATCAAACACAGTGCAGGCTGAGGGAAGGCTTTGAGGGCCCTAAGAGGAGCCTCTACCTAAGATACACTGTAAAGTGGGTTGAGTGGGACAAGTTTATAGTGCCTGTAAAGATTTATATACTTGATGTCACTGATACTTTAAAAATATCAGATGATTCTGGTGAAATGATCCCTGAGCATGATTGCCGGGTAAGTGAATTCATCAAGAAACATGTAGATTGTCCCAATTTCAATTTAACTCCAAAACATATTTCTAGTCCATTACTTTGTTGGGTACGTATGTATAACTGACTAACAGAGAATTCTTTGTTATAGGTTGAGTATGAAGTTGAATATTGCAGCACTGGCCAAAAGAATGGTAATGGCTGTCTTGATGGGAAGAGAACAAGCCTCCCAATACAAAAGGGTGGTTATGTCATATATGGGGTTGCTCATCAGCATTCAGGTGGCACTGGATCAACTCTATATGGACAGGTGATGTTTAATATAACAGCCATTCTTAAATATTTTGGTATGAGTATTACATTTTCAATCTTTTGGGTTATGACTTTATAAAAAAAAACTATGCTGAAAATTGAGGATCACAAGTTTAATTTACAAGAATATGCTGAAAATTGCAATTTATTAGTAGTTGCACTTGCATGATTACATCTTTTTTTCCTTTCATAAAAGGAAAAAAAATGAAAATTTGCAGTTACTAATAAAAATTAATTCAGAATTTGAATATCTGAAACTTTGCATGACCTTTTTCAGGATGGAAGGGTTATATGTTCCTCAATACCGAGTTATGGAAAGGGAAAGGAAGCAGGAAATGAAGCAGACTACATTGTAGGAATGAGCACATGTTATCCTCGACCAGGTTCTGTAAAGATAATTGATGGTGAGACTTTAACTCTAGAATCTAACTATAGCAGCAGCCGTGAGCACACTGGAGTGATGGGGCTTTTCTATCTATTGGTGGCAGAACAGCTTCCAGACCAACACTTCAGACATACCTCTCGTTCTTCATTCTTTATGAATATAAATAGTATATTTCATTGATAGATAACTAGTGAAATGCTAATATATTTGGAGTGTCATCGATGGTATCAAAGTATGTATGACGGTCAAAAGAAATATAATGACAGAACTTAGAAGTATAATTGGAAAAATATACTTCTCTTGTCGGCGGCAATAGACAACAAAGGTAAAAGCCGGCGAAGAGCATATTTCCAAGTTTGAGGATTGTTGAAATGGGGTCATAAGTCATTTGTCTTGGTGAGAGTTTGTACTGTTGTCTTAAACCAGTCTTATATCATTTTATCATCTTAATTGAAGTAATGAACCCACAATATGGAGGGATCGTTACTTCAACTAGTCCCATGTTCTTTAAATGCATTTCTTATTTGGCCATGTGTTATGTAATATGTTTGTTGTACATAAAGTAATTTTATATCTTTGAAGTTCCTTTTTTATATTATATGGATGATTTGGTTCATAATTCTCCTAATTATATTGTTCAATTAGAATTTTATTATTATTCACCATGTACGAGGAGACTAAATGCCTTGTTTGACCATGAATCTTACCGAAATAAATTAAGACTATATTTTGATAACTTTATCAATATAATTTATTGAAATAAAAAATAACTTATATAAAGAATATAAGCTACTTACATAAATTTAAATTAGTTTTTCAAAATGTGGTCTTTTTAAAAAATTTAAAACTTGAATAGGTTACGTGTTATGTTTTATTTTTAGGTTTGATCTAATCTATTTTAAATGCGTATTTCATATTAAAGTTTTTTATATAAGTTTAACTTTTTTTACCTGATCCATTAAGCTTAAAGATCATTGAGAGAAAAAAAAATCTATGTAAAATAAATTATAATCTATCAAAATCATTATTACTCAAAACATGAGACAAAGATGAAAATATTTAAGTTTTATAAAAATTGAGTGTAACACGATATAAGTTTATAATCTTCGTTAAAACTTAGTTTAAAAAAATCCTTTTTTATAAGCTGTCTAGATAGAGCATGAAGTTATAACTCAATATGCCTATATACTTGACACTTTACATAGGTCAACACTCAACAAACTTAACATGTTAATAAGATAAATAAATATAAGATTTTGATACATTATAATAATTTTAATATAATAATAGTAATACTAACAAAAAATATAACTTATATTTATTTAATTAAGTAAGTTTGTGAGGCCTAAAAAGTTTTTAAGTGACTTAAAATCTAACCTTTTTAACCAAATAGACTTTTGTTAAAGTATGGTTTGATTTATTTTCCAAAAAAAACCTCGTTTGGCCTGACGTAGGATAGAACATATGTCCCTGTCGAACAGCTTGATTTATTCTCTCTTCTAGTTATATAAGACCACTTTATTTACAACAAACATGATATATATAGTATTACATATCACACAACCATAATAAGCAAGACTGGTTTAAGACAAACATTACAAACCCTCACCAATACAAATAATTGATAATCACATTACTACAATCCTTAAACTTGAAAATATGCTCTTTGCCGGTTCTTGCGTGTGTTGTCCTATTGCTGCCGAATATGAGAAGTATATGTTCCATCGATATGTATTTCTGTATTTCTTTTAACCGTGATACATACTGTGATACCATCGATATGACACTCAACTTATATTTGCATCTCACAACTTATCTATCAATGAATTATACTATTTATATTCATAAAAAATGAAGAACGAGAAGAATATCTGAAGTGTTGGTGTGGAAGCTGTTCTGCCACCAATAGGTAGAAAAGCCCCATTACTCCAGTGTGGCCACGGCTGCTGCTGTAGTTAGACTCTAGAGTTATAGTTTCACCATCAATTATCTTTACAGAACCTGGTTGAGGATAACATGTGCTCATTCCTACAATGTAGTCTACTTCGTTTCCTGCTTCCTTTCCCTTTCCATACCTTGGTATTGAAGAACATATAACCCTTCCATCCTGAAAATGTCATGCAAAACAATTCAGAAAACAAGTTACCCTACAATGTTTATTAGTTATTGCAAATTTTTATCTTTTCTTTTCATAGTATACTAATGAAAGCAAAAATATACAATCATGCAACTACCAATAATTGTCACGGGAGTTAGAAGGTTAACTTGGTGGTGAAGGGAGAAGAGAAGTGGAGAGAGGTCGTGAGTTTGAATCCCTCCACTAGCAAAAAATTAACAACTAACAACTAGCATTTATCAATAAAAAAAACTAATAAATTGCCTCCGTTCAGCTTCAGCATATTCATGTAAATTAAACTTGTGGTCCTCAATTGAAAACTATTAAATAGAAAGACTGAAAAAAAATAGGTGCCAACTTGTAATCTCTTTTAATTTGAGGGGCAGGGTCATTATTCATTACCCTCTTGCATGAAAAGGTTTTATATAAATTCGATCATGCCACAAAATATTTAAGAATGGCTGTAATATTGAACATCACCTGTGCATAGAGAGTTGATCCAGTGGCACCTGAATGCTGATGAGCAACACCATATATGACATAACCACCCTTTTGCATTGGGAGGCTTGTTCTCTTCACATCAAGACAGCCATTACCATTCTTTTGGCCAGTGCTGCAAGATTCAACTTCATACTCGGTCTATAACAAAGAATTCTCTGTTAATCAGTTATACATACGTACCCAACAAAGTAATGGACTAGAAATATGTTTTGGAATTAAATTGAAATTGGGACAATCTACATGTTTCTTGATGAATTAACTTACCTTGCAATCATGCTCAGGGATCATTCCACTAGAATCATCTGATATTTTTAAAGTATCAGTGACATCAAGTATATAAATCTTTACAGGCACAATGAACTTGTTCCATTCAACCCACTTCACTGTGTATCTTAGGTAGAGGCTCCTCTTTGGGCCCTCAAAGCCTTCCCTCAACCTGCACTGGGTTTGATCATAACAACAATAATAACCTCCTTTATAGTCTGAACTTAGAGGCTCCCCATGTTCTTTCTTTGTAACATTGTAAAGGTCACACCTACACTCAGTGCACCCCATCCTATCCACCACGCCGCGTGTATCAATGGCGTGGATATTAACCATCCACTTCTCCTCATATCCCTCTGGAATTTCTGCAGGATCACCTACAACTATCCCAAAAGGATCAGGAACATCCGTAGCTGTTCCTCGTGTTTCAGATCCAAGGCCATAGTATTGTCCTAGAGTATCTCTCTGGCATAAGCCGCTGTTCCTCACAAATATATGGTCAGAGTTGTGAAGTATCCTATGTCCATCATAGTTTGTGTGTGTCGTCACATATTTAGGTTGATAGTATCTTACAACAACCCAATGGTGGAGATAAGTTTCATGAAGAGGCACAGGGTTCCCTGCTTCATCAACTACTTCAGCATTGAAACTCTTAAGTGCTATATGACCTCTTGGAAAATCAGCGTCATAATCATATTTATTGGCTACCGATCCTGGTCCAAGTTCAAACTTGGGGGACAGAAAAATAGCTGTTTTCACATTAGTTCCACTCTTCCCAAAAGCACCTGAGCAAGGTGTGCTTAATATGAGCACAAGTATAGCCAACGGAAATAGCAAAGCTCGTGATACAATATCCATGTTGATCTGTCAACAAAATCTTTATCAGTATCTAACTAGTTATTGATTTAAAAAGATATTTCACAGACAAGACAGTACAAAGGGAATTATGCAATCAGAAGGGAAATCTAGGTGTGCACAAACATGTGAACTTAGTCCTCTAACTGCATGTTTGATTCTTTCATTCTCAATGAGTTTCCAAACATAATATAAGAATTCAACAACTCAGCTACTCTACACTTATGAAAAATCAAATTATGATATAAACTTAAAAAGAGTTACAACCAAACAAAAACAAGAAAGAAAAAGAAAAGGCTATGAGAATGATGAGGAATTTAGCATGCAAATTGCAAACTATGACGAAGGCAAAGAGAGTATGGAGGAAAAGGTGACATGGTAGTGGAAGATGGAATTGCGTACCCTGAACAGAGAAAGCCAAGAAGACACGATAGTTCAAGTTCAAGGCTTTGTTTGAGGAGGCACATAGTAACAGGTTCAAAGTGGATTTATTTATAGACAAAAGACCATCACAAGACAAGAGAATACTTCAGGCTCTGGCCTCTCATTTCGTGTTTTGTTCTTCCTTGGATTTATTGGGATTTGAGACACCTGTAATATGATGGGACAACAAATGCAGAATACATGCCCATTGGTCAAATTTTTTCCTCAATTACACCTTCTCTTTTATATTTTTCCAATATACATCCCTTTCAAACTTAATTCTGAAATGCACCTCTTTATGATAGTGGTGATGGGGAGTTGGAGAATCCGACTTCTCGGTTGGTTTCGTTTTTTTTAGTTAAAATTATAATATAAAAACATAAATTGTGTTTTTTTTTTAATTTCAACAACCTGTGTTATTTTTGTATAATTTTAATTTGTTTTAAATTTATTTTGAAAAAAATGTTTTTTTAAGGAAGTTAAGAAGTCGGGAATTCACTACCCGACTTCCCAACTTTATTTATTTAAAATATTATTTTTATAAAAAAATATTTATTTTTTAAGAAAATGATGTTATTAAATATTTTTTTATTATATTATTTAATTTTAAAAAATTGATAATATTTTTGTTTTAATAACAATTAATTTACACAAGACTTTGGAACATTTTATTTTTTTAAATATTTTTTATAAAGAACAGAATGAATAAATAGTTATCAAATATTAGTTATATTATATGAAGAAATTAAAACACTCAAATAACCAAAAATACTATCAATAACAATTGAAAATAATAAAATAAAATTGAAACAAAATAAACAAAACATAATAAAATGAAAATAATGGAATGTACTAATAATAACAATTCAAATATGAAAATGACGAAACTAATCATAGTTTGAAAAATGTTGTGCAACAAACATGTTTTCTTCCCGTAGTTGGTTTATTGTTTTGTTAAAAATAGTTAAAATTTCTATTGGACAAAAACGCTTTCAGTAGTTGAATTCTGTTAATACTTTTAATATGTCTTTATTGTTTTTCAACTCTATTATTTGATATTCAATTAATTTTTTTGAATATTTTGTATGACCTAACTGTCTAAAGAATAATGTTTGACCAGTTTTGATTTGTGAATTTCATAAGGAAAACCCTTATAGGTGCAACTTGCTTGATGACATCCTTGAATTTTTCAATGCTACATCCAACGGGAATTTCAAATCTTATTGGGTTTGTTCTAGGGAAGGAGTAACCCAAAAATCGTCTTGTCATGGTATCTTTCACTTGCTGTTATAATACAACATTGCATCATGAGTAAGAGTGATGGTGGATCGAAGTATGTTGAGTATACCATCGGTTGTTCTGTTGATCGTACATAATAATTCTATAGGGCCAACACATGGTATTGCTCATTGCACATTAACATTATACAAACATCATCATCATTTTTCAATTGTAGAGAATGAAAAAAAGATTGTCAACCTGCATCTACGGATGGTTGTCGGTAGTAGATTTCATTCATAAATTTATCATTGGTTAGCCGAAGGGTGTTGTGCATTCTACTGTTGAGAATCTCAAAAGAACAGTCATCAGGAACTCGCATTGGTATTGGGGTAGGACATTAAAAATAAACACCAATTTGGTTGTTAATGATTGATCCATTTAGAAAAATGAATGCTAATCTCGAGTTAGAAATGGTTTAGGTGTTTGTTTCTCCCAAGAATGTCATAGTATTGAGATTGAATATGATTAGTTGTTGGATCAAGTGACCTCGGAATAATTTAAGAAGGGGGAGTTGAATTAATTATGAACGTGTTTTCACTAATTAAAAATCTATCCTTCTTAATGTTACAAGATTCAATTAGGCTTTTACTACAAAGTTAAGAAAGTAAAGAACAAAAATAGAAACTTAACCAAAAGTAAAAGCAACAATTAAAAATACACAGTGAAAATTAAAGAGTGTAGGGAAGACGAAGACAAACACACGATTTATACTGGTTCGGCCACAAACCGTGCCTACATCCAGTTCCCAAGCAACCTGCTGTTCTTGAGATTTCTTTCAATCTTGTAAAATCCTTTACAAGCCAAAGATCCACAAGGGATGTACCCTCCCTTGTTCTCTTTGAAAAACCAAGTGGATGTACCCTCCACTTGAACTGATCCACAAGAGATGTACACTCTCTTATTCTCAGTATAACAATCTCTAAGTAGATGTACCCTCTACTTGTACCACAAAGGATGTACCCTCCAATGTGTTGGGACAAAGAATTCTCAGGCAGTTAGTCCTTTGAATCTTTGTAAGGGGAAACAAAAGATATCTCAAGCGGTTAGTCCTTTGAAATCTTTTGCTTAAGGGGAAGAGAAGAATCAAAAGAATTCTCAGGCGGTTAGTCCTTTGAATCTCTTGGAAGAGAGAAGAGAGACACAAAAGAATTCAAATGACTAGTCCTTTTATTCTTTTGGCAAAGGGAGAAGAGAGACACAAAAGAATTTAAGCGGTTAGTCCTTCTATTCTTTTGGCAAAGGGAGAAGTGAATGAAGAAGAAGAGTAACACAAGTTTTTGGTTGATGAACTTTTCTTGAAAGAGAAAGTATTGAAGAAAAACTCTTAGAAAGATGAAGAGAAATGAATCAGAAAGTTATGTAAAAATTTGTTGTGAAACTTGTTGAAAGATGATGAAAAGATATTGAAAGATGTTTTGAAATTCATGCCATGGTCACATATTTATAATCTCTTGATGACTCGAGTTAAAGTTTGTGACTCTTGGCAATTTCTTCAAAACTAGTCATCTTTAAAGTTTGATGACTCTTGCGAGCATGGTTCGTTAAGCGCGAGTTAGTGAATTCTGGTTTAACGAGCTAGGCGCGCTGAGCACGAGAAGGGACAAACGACTCGTTGGGCGAGCTTGCAGCACGCTGGGCGCGGTCATCTATGACCGATCCTCTTCTAGGGTTTCCCAACGCGCTAAGCGAACTGAGTCCCTCGCTTAGCGAAACAGCAGCTGCTAGACCTTTTCTTCTTTTGACCTGAAACTGAAGTGATATCAACATTAATTCACAAAATGAGAGTATCTACTGAGTAAAATCAAACTAAACATAAAAATATGTACAACTCCTACAAAAAGAACCATAAATAAGAGGAAATATGCTAATTTAATGAAACTATTCAATACAAAAGTTAGTCGTAAATAACGACTAACAATGACATAAGCAAAAAAATTATATTTAATAAAATAATAATATTAAGTTTTAATTATTTTAATGCAAAAAATAATATTAAAAAAACAAGTCAATAATTTCTTTAAAGAAATTATAATTTTAATTATTTTTTAAATTTTTAAAAAAGAAAACAAAACCAATAGAGAAGTGGGGTTCCCCAACCGGACTTCTCACCACCCGCACAAAAAGAGGTGCATTTCTTGAATTAATTTTGAAACTAGTATATATTGGAAAAATATCGGAGAGAGAAGGTGTATTTGAGGAAAAATTCCTTATTGTCCAAATCAAATTTTGACTTTATCTGCAACAAGAATGCTAGTAAGACAATTTTTTTTTTTTTCTAAGTGTCTGTATCATATCTTTTAATGCACAATTTTTTTAATTTATTTCATTAATAAGTGTATTCAGATAAAAAAGTTTGTCATAAAATAAATTTTATGTTAATTTTTCAACGAAATATTAATTATTTTTTTAATAATATTCCTAATAAGCTTTATTTTAGTTTTTCAAGATATACTAATACTACTTTATTTCATTTATTTAATAAAATTAATTTTATAAAATTATTATTCTTTCATTTATTTATTAAATTTTTTAATTTATATAAAATAATCTAAGACCATATTTTTTTAACCAAATATTAAAAAACATAAATTTATGTGAATTTCACTCTATATTTAATGATTAATAATAAATTTTAATCATATTAAAAAATGTGCTGAGCCATACGATAGAAGGATGAGAAACAATGAATGTTTTTAATAACGCATAACTTTTGTATATATCTAAAAGTTGCTTTCAAACAGCTTCTTCTCTCCTCAACCAAACCGTTGCATAGGTCTTTTCTAAACTTATAAAATTGATTCAATATATAATTTTTAAATAAAATAGAATGTCATGTGTATTGCTTAGTATATGTTCATGTAAGACACGTTTCTAAATTTTGTGATCATCTTTGTTGTTTCTGTTGCCGTGTTGCATGCGCATGTGTACGGTTACGGGCTACAGCAAAACAACTCAAGCAAAGGGGTCCCGCCACGGGTATAGGGAAGATTGAAGAAACGTAAAACAGAACAACACTGCATGGAGAGTTCCACACGGGTTGTGTTGCTTCCATGATTAATGAGGTTTTTGAAAGTTTTGCCACTCTTTGAAAGCATCGTTTGCAGCTGCTACATCATTCAATCGCGTTTGAAAGTCTATTTCTCGGCTCTTAACAGGGTTTGCGGATCCTCTCCGGTACTGGATTTTTTTATAGCAGAAGACTATAAGAGAGGTACACACGGAAAATATATAGTTCTATGATTTTTTTTCTCATTTAATCCCTTTGTGCATATCTCTCTTATTCGAAACTTTCAATACATGAGAGGATGCACATGCCGCAAGAGGATACTCTTAACTAACTCTCTTAAAATACTAAAATCGAATGGAAAACAAAGACTTGGCTGTGGATGGTGATGTTTAGTGCAATTTTTTGTGAAAATGTTAGGTGTTTAACCTACTAAAATTACTCTTGATGCACAATCATGATGTCTGAAAATTATGTGTGCTAAAAAGCCTCTATGTGCGCTCACAATTGACTTAAGTGACCATGCCTTAAGCCTACAAACTTGCTTAGTACCCATGCTCAATATAATTAACGGGCTTTGAGTTTGGCTTGCGCTAAGTGGGCAATGGAGCATTGAGCGTGCTTTTATGCAACTTCTATTCTCCTGTTCATGTATTCAAAAAGTCTACAAAATATAACAAAACACTATCATTCTTTAACATTTTTAAGATAAAAACTCAAAAAAATACAAATTCTTATCCTTTTAAGTTAAAAGAAGTATCAAAAGAGAATAAATTAGATAATTGCTATATAATTTAAGTGCACAACTTAAGTATGCATAACAATTATCATGGGCGTTGTTTCTCTATATTTTTTTATCATCAAATATTAATTGTTAGTTTTCTTAATTTTTTATTAATAGAAGAATTAAATTCATGATTTTTTTCTCTTTCTTTTCTTTCTTAAATCTTATATCTCTAACTATCTTTCTATGCGAAATTTTTCTTAGCAGTGGCAGAGGGAGGGGGTCTAAAATGTCATTAGATTTGCTATGATTTTTTTGGGAAATTTTTTGGAGTGAAACTATAATAATGTAATTAAGGGTATGCTTTGATTTCTGGTAAGACCGTTTCAGAAGTATGTCTAAAAATAAAATCAGTTTAAGGTCATTTTGGTTACTTACAAAAATATATTTGAGTGAAATTTTGCTTTAAAACTCAAATTTAGAAAAATAAGACTTAGTAAATTCAGTTTGTAAATTTAAGTTTACATATTTTAATTCAAACATGCTCTATTTTTAGGAGAAAAGAATTTATGATAAATTGACATATGGCACTACCTTAGACAATTTGACTATAGTTATACATTTATATTTAGTATAAATTAATTTACCCCAAATATCAAAGCTTTGAAAAAATTATATATGTATGCCTAGATGACATATCTTATGAGAGGAGACATTTTAGTGAGGTGATTAAATTTAAACTATATGATCATACGTGGAGGATTAAAATTTAATGTAATGTGACTACTTAAAAAATCAAATAATTTTTTAAAAAACTTACATCGCTTCTTAAGATTAAATCTTGAGTGTTCATATTTGGTTATACAATCTGGATTTAATCCTCTCAATCTCATATAAGATACTTTTCTCTCATAAGGGTTGATTAATTCAACGATTTAAAGTCTTGTTGCATACTTATGTGGAAATGATCTATGAAGTGGTGATTCCTATCATGTGCAAAATTTTAGTGGGCCAACAATAATGACAAAAAAGAGTAAATACCAAACTTGTCCTTGAAAGTGTGTAGTGCAAATAAATTAGTTTTTAAAAGATGAAAAATTCAAATTTAATACTTGAATATGCAAAAAATGCGATAATTAATTTTACAGGCAATTTAGTGACAAATTAATTCCTAAATTTTACAATTTAATGTCAAACTGTTCATAAAAATACAACTTATTAAAATTGATTCTTAAACATTATAACTTAATGACAAAATAATCTAACAAATTTAACGATAAGACTAATTTATCACATTTTTTGTATATTCAATAATTAAATTTGTATTTTTCATATTTTAAGGATCAATTTGTCATTGTATCCACTGACGGATCTAGGTTATAGGATATAGGGGTAATTGCCACCACAAGATTTTTTTTTATTTGTATATGTGTAATAAAAAAAATTATCCCATAGAAAAATAGATATTGTCCCATAAGATGAATTGTTTTAAAATGAATGTAAGAAAATATAAGAAATAAAAAAGAGAAAATAAAATGATACTAATCTTACTTTTTTATTCTTTTAATTTTTTTATAGTATTGATAATAAAAAATTATAAAACATTTTTAATGTATAAAAATACATAAAAGATAATTATAATTTATAAAAGTATAAGTATTTTGAATTTTTTTTGTCATGACATTACATATGTTGTGGTACCCGGTGATTTTTTTTATGACAGTATTATAAATTATTTCTTGTCCCACTAAATTTTTTGTTTGATCCGTCACTGATTATGTCGCACTTTTGTGGTCGAGTTTAGCTATTTACCAAAAAATTGTAAATATCAAGCTTTTTTTTAAGATGTAAATATCAAGCTTTGAAAAATGATGTTTTTGTAAATACCAAATAACAAGCTTTGGAATATTTCGAGAGCGTGTGCGCAAAATATTAATTAATACCATGTGTCAGAATGGTATATTTTGTTTTACCGCATGTTAAAGTGACATATTTAATCATTTTTCATATATTTTACTAAGTTTTATCAACCTAACAATTGAATAATGTTATTTAAACTTGTTATTCAGAAGAAAAAAACATGTTATTTAAATTTGATGATTATGCATATTAAATTTTAAATAACCCAGGGATTCATAAATCATAAATATGTAATTTAATAGTATTGCTTATTGTAAATAGCATATTATACATTAAAATAAAACAATTTATTAAGAATTAAATAAATTTTAAATTAAGACTATGTTCGAACATATTTTAGGTGATTTAACTTTTTTTATTAGTTGAAAAATTTATTTGACTGTCGGATAAATAAATTTATTATTATTATTTTTTAATGTTTTTAAAACATTAATTTTTAACATTTCTTTTTATATTTTATTTTATTTTTACTATTTATATTTATCAAATTTTCAAGTTATTATTTTTAAATAAATAATAATTTTATTATTTTTTTATTTTATACTTTTTAGTTACTTAAACGGTTAGTTTTATCAAACATTTATGCTATAATAAATTCTAATTATTAATTTTCAACTTTCAATTATCAACTAATTTTATTATTTTTTAATTAATTTTTCAACTAATTTTACCTAACATAATCTAAATTCACCGGACAATTTAGTGGTGGTTTATACAAGATCCAATTTTCTTACATCGTATACACAAATAAAATTATCTATTTCTTGAAAACTTCAATATGAAGGTTCTTTCAATACAATTGTCATGTGATATTTTCTCTAAATTTTTCACGATTTCTTATTATGTTATGATTTTTTTTCTTAACTTTATTCATATTTTTTCACATCTTAACTTTCTTGTCTTTTACATTTTGATAATTATTTAAAATTTTGAAAGAAATAGTAATAAAAATATATTATTTTTAATAAATTAGAAAATAAATACATGTTTTATTATATATATAATCCTAAATATAAAAAAATTTATTTATAATTTTAGATTTACAAATTTTATTTTTATAATTATTCTTTTCAAAATTGGTAAGATAAATAACATATAAAAGTACATTAATTCAGCATATATTATAGAAAATACGCTTTATTGCTTATATTGATCATAAATTAATAAAATTCAAAGTATAAAAATAAATATAATTAATTAATATTTTAATTTATTTATAAGTTAAATTAATTTTAATGAGAAATATTTAAATAATATTAATTAAATTTTCCATGCAAGTTAGTAACAATTTTCATAAAGAATACGTAAGGAAAATCAGTGCAGGATAAATAGAATAATTAAAAAAATAATGTTTGTCTGTTTTCCCTTTTGATCTTAAATTGATAAAAATTCAAAGTATATGCTCTTTCCCTTTTGAGTTTTGCAGTTTAAACCTCTGTTTGGATTCTTAGTGAGGACAACGTGCAATGTTTGTCTACATCTAGATTTCCCTTTTTGATCATTTCTAATTGCAGAATTAATTCCCTTTTACTGTCTTGTCCATAAGTGAATTTTCCTTACAATTTTCATTCTGTTTGATATATTTTTTATTGCAAAATTAATGCTTTAGTCCTGAATTTGGGTATGAATTTTTTTTATTCTTTGAAATTTAAATATTTTTTTAGTCTCTAAATTTTAAAAATTATATTTTTAGTAATAATAAATTGACATAATAATTTTTAACTATCTTAAATTAATTATTATTTTTAACCATTTAAATTTGTATTTAAAAATTGTCACAAAATACTTAAAAATCATTATAAAGTGTCATTTTATTATCTTAAAGGATAAAAAATAATTTTTCAAAATTCAAGGATAAAAAAATATTTTTAAATTTTAGGGAAAAAAACATATCTCAATAGACTATAATAATAATTAAAGTATTCTTTATTTATTTGTAAAATCAATGACTAGTTAGATTAGATACTATACTAATAAAGATATTGTTGACAGATCAACATGGGTTTTGTATCTCGAGGCTTGTTATTTTCATTGGCAATACTTGTGGTTACTTCGAAGATTTTGGGAAGACAGAAAGTAATATGAAAGTGAAATCAACTGTTTTTCTGTCCCCCAAGTTTGAACTTGGACCAGGATCAGCTACCACAAGGCATTATTATGACATTGAGTTTCCAAGAGGTCACGTTGCACTCAAGAGTTTCAGTGGTGAAGTAGTTGATGAAGCAGGGAACCCTGTGCCTCTCCATGAAACTTATCTCCACCACTGGATTGTTGTGAGATATACTATCAACAACGTAAAGATGTGACACACACAAGGTATGATGATGGCCTTGGACACTTAACCACTCTGATTATATTTTGGTGAGGAACAGTGGCACATGCCAGAGAGATATTCTTCCACAATACTATGGCCTTGGATCTGAAACACGACGAACAGACACGGACGTTCCGGATCTTTTTGGGATAGTTGTTGGTAATCCTGCAGAAATTCCACAAGGGGTATGTGGAGAAGTGGATGATCAAGGTCCATGCCATTGATACACGCGGTTTGGTGGATAAAATGGGGTGCACTGAGTGTAAGTGTGACCTTTATAATGTTACAAAGGATGAAAATGGAGAGCCTCTAAGACCAGACTATAAAGGAGGTATGTTTTGCTGCTATGATCAAATGCAATGCAGGTTGAGGGAAGGCTTTGACGGAACAAAGAGGAGCCTCTACCTAAGATACACGGTAAAGTGGGTTGACTGGGACAAGTTCATGGTTCATGTTAAGATTTATATTCTTCATGTGACGGATACTATAAAACCATCACATGATTCTAGAGGAATGATTAATCCTGAGCATGATTCCCGGATAAGTGAATTCATCAAGAAGCATGTGAACAGAATAACAGATTATCTCAATTTCAATTTAATTTCTAAACATAATTCCAAAACAGATGGTTTGGTATGATATAAGTGACCAACAGTGATAGTTTCTTTGTTGCTGATTGATTATCAGGTTGAATCTTGCAGCACTGACCACAAGGATGGTAATGGATGTCTTGATGTGAAGAGAACAAGTCTCCCAATGAAAAAGGGTGGTTATGTCATCTATGGTGTTGCTCATCAGCGTTCAGGTGCCATTGGATGAACCCTATATGTGATTTTCAATATTTGTCTTTCTTAAATATTTGGGTATAGCGTTTTTAGTCTTTTGTGGCATGACATTATATAAAAACTAATCATTCAACAAGGTAATGAAAAATAGCCCTGCCCCTTAAATTAAAAGGGATTGTAGATCTGTACCTCTTTTTTCTTTTAGTCTTTCCATTTAATAGTTTTCAGTTGATTATCACAAGTTTATTTTACAAGAAAATGGTGAGAGCTCAGAGCAGTGAATTGTTTGCTGACAATATATTAGTAATTGCATCTTTTTGCTTACATTTGGTATACAATGAAAAACAAAAGATGAAAAATTGCAATTACTAATAAATTTTGATTTAAAATTTATATATTGTAATGTAACTTGTTTTCAGGATGGAAGGGTTATATGCTCTTGAATACCAAGATATGGAAATGGAAAAGAAGCAGGAAATGAGGCAAATTACAAATTACATTGTAGGAATGAGCACATGTTATCCTCCACCAGGTTCTGTGAAGATAATTGATGGTAAAACTTTCACTATGGAATCCAACTACAGTAGCAGCCCTGGGCACACTGGCGTAATGGGGATTTTCTACCTATTGGTGGCAGAACAACTTCCACACCAACACTTCAAATATTCTCCTCGTTCTTCATTCTTTACCTAAATAATATATTTGATCGATAGGTGCATAGTGACATGCTAAATTGCTAATATAAGTAGTGCCATCTATGGTATCTAAATATCTATGACGATCAAAAGAAATAAAGGCAGCATTTGATAGGTGATAATCTATTGAATTATTTCACTTTTTTAAGTTTTTAGGAGATTATACACTATATTTATTCTAAATTATATTTGTTTTTTTTAAATAAATAATTTTAGAATATAAGAATGAAAGATATTATTATTTTATTTTAAAATTTTAATTAGGATTCTTATTTATTCTCTTATGTGTTTATTTTTCATAATAAAGAATGAGAATTAGAGTTCTAATAGATAAAAAAAAAAGACTACCATTGAATCCATTCTCTAATTTTGGAGCCATCATCTAGGTTTTTCTTCTTTGTGTCTCTAACTCTCTAGGAGCTCGATCTACGGATACAAGTGAACGACTACTCGACTAGAATGAAAGCTCAAATCTCTTGAGGCGTGTATGGAGTTCTATTTTCCTTTTCTATGTTTATTGTTATTTTTTTTTTCATGTCTAACTAAACCTCTTTTTATTGGGGTTAGGTAAATTTGGATGCAACTTAAGGATTTCTTCAATCAAATCAAATATAAATATTTTTTCTGATTTCTATTAGATTTGTGTTGGCAAAATTGTAAATCGACCTTCAACCCTGAGACAACACTGGATCTCTTACCTTTTAAAGATTTATTACTTGGTACAACTTAATACACTAGGAGCTTAGTAAGGGATGAATTTATTTTTATCATCATTGTCCAACATAAAATTTGACTGGGTCATTTATTTAAACTCGAATACAATTTGATCAAGATTAGTACATTATATCGATTTTAATATTATGTATTGTTTAATCGTAAAACAAAAAAAAATATATAACTCAAATTAACTTATATTTTATAATTTTTATTAAAATGATATTATTATAAATATAGTATCATGATATAAAAAATATCTATTAAATAAAAAGTTTTTTTTATTTAAAAAAAGTATTTGTATGCTAACAAATTAATGATAATTGTTGTTAGTATACTACTATTTGTATAAGTATATTTAAATTTATATAGAATTATATTAATATATATTAATTCATTAATTTATATTATTAATATATGCTAATAATAATATCAATCTAATTATATTAATAATAACATTATTACTAATAAATATATAACACATTTAGTAATAATAAAATCTCTTTTTTCGCTTATGATTTATCTTTCCCTTCCTTATTTTCATCCATCTATTATTTTTTTTTCTTTGTGCCAAATAGAACATTCATGAAATATTGCGTGTCAGATAAATTTTAATATTAAAAATCAGTGCATTTTGAGATAAAAAGACTTTTAGAATGGTTTAATAAATGTATTTTGTAAATATTTTAAGCGGAGATAGCAATTTAAAATTTCAAGTTAGCAATCATTAATAGAAAATTTCAATGACAATAAACTCGAATAATGTATTATTAGAACATGTATTATGTAAGTTATTTATCTTGAACTTGTGAGACCTGCAATACTACAAAAATTTAAGAACTTTATTCAAAAATTTATTTTAATACTAAAGTTGATAGATTAAGTATTTAACTTAAGTCACATTAAATTTTGGATTAAAAATATTTTTTTTATAATAATTAATTAAGGAACGATTGTATAAACAATGAACTTAAACAATACACTATCAAATCATCAACTCTAATGAAAAAATTGTTAAATAACAGCTTAACTTTAAACAATTCATTTAAGCACTCGCTTTAAACATGCTCTTAAGAGACCAAAATAAAAAAAAAAAAAAGAAAAAAAGTTAGTGTTAACATAGAGTAGCAATGTAAAATATTATAATTTTATACTATTATTTTAATTACATAGCATTATTTATAATAAACTTATTAATTTTTACTATCTTAAAAGGCTGACCATTTATAATATTTATAATTTATGATTGAATAATAATATAAAATTTTAACCGTATGATTAAAACTGTTTTACCACCTTTAAATTCAACTAAAAATACAAGTAAAAGTAATAAATTAACCTAATCAAAATATGACATGTATGGTTCGTGTAATAACCAATAAAATTTCATTTGGTAAACCACACTGACGGAGCCATATAGGGACGGGGAGCCATGGCCCCCCCCTCCCCCATCAAAAATAGTTTTTCAAAATTATAAACATATATATCTATAATAATAATAATATGATTTATAAAAAAATAATTATTTCTAATGCTTAGTTTCTTTTATCTTAACTCAATTAACTTACAATTTAGGATAAAAGTTATTTCTTTTCCGCGAAAATAAAAAGCTCATCATTTGTTGCTTCTCTTTTGGTCAATTATAATTTTAACATTTTTAAGAATTTTTGATACTTTTTTCTTAACACAAACATACATATTAGTTGTTTCTCTTTCTTTCTCACTTTTTATTCTCTGAACACCTAATGTGTACTTTTTATCTTGATATTATTGTTGTGCAAGCTATACTTTGATAAAATAATCATTTCCTTCTAAATATATGTAATGCTTAGCATATAATGTATTTTTCCTATCTTAATGCTAAATTTTTTTATGCATTTTCAAGTAGATGATTATAGATTTTATCTATTTTTATTTATAATAATTATATAAACAATTTATCATTTTTTATGTAATTGATTATTTTTCTTCATAACTTTGTATTTATATTGCAATTTAGTGTGATATTGCATATTAAAAATATTCATGAAATTTATTTTGGTTCCCCCAAAATTTTAATTGAGGCTCCGTGACTGGTAAACCATCTTAATAACTAGTTATTTCGATGTCAAGTGTCATATAAGTTAGTTTGAAAAAAATAAAAAAAGACTTAACGAGGAAGTTAGCACCTGGCAGCAGAATGAAGGCAAAGCCAAAAGCACTTGAAATGAAAAGAAAACCTTTCCCTCTCCTCTTCCCTCACACTCACTCTTCATTCCAAACCCCATTGCTCCTCCCGCACTCAACTCAACCAAGGTTCTCATCACTTCTTTTTCTTTCTTTTTTCGAATGTTTAAATGTAAATGCTTTGAAGCGCTTTTCTATCCTCAACTTGGTTCTGAATTCTGATACTCCCCTCCACATTCGCTTCGATATTCCGCGCTTAATTCCATTCATGTCCTTTTGTTTTATTACGATCATTGTGAAAGCTTTGCTTGGGCTTCCTCTTCACCGTTTCAATAGTGTGGGAGCAAAACTGTTTTACTTTTTTTAATATTTGGTTTCAATTTTGACGCCAGCACAAGCATTGTTCCCTGTGCTGGTAATCGGCTACGAAATGGAACTCTTCAATTTTTTTTTCTTCTAGTTATTATCCGAAAATAAGTAAAACATTCTTGGTTAAGAGTAATATAGTTCTTTATGCATTAGGCAACTGCTAATTACTTGCCTTTTGTTTATAAATTAAATTCTCTCTCTGTGTGTGTTGGTGAAAATATATTTAGGAAATTTGTGTGGAATGATTAGTTTGGATTAACAAATGTTACCGCGGTTACACTTTTGCTTGGGTTTGATACCCCCCCCCCCCCCCCCCCCCCAAGAAAAAAAAGTACTGATTGAAGAATGAATAAGTTAGGTTTGGTTTGGGAAATTTCTGGAGTGTTTAGCTTGGATTAACAGATATTACCGAGGTTATAACTTTTTGAAATGCATATGATTGAGGTTTGAGGGTTTGATTTTGTTTTCCTTACAAATACTGGTTGAAGAATAAATTAGGTTTTAATCTAATGCATTCCGCCAATCCTTAAGTTAAATATTTTACTATGCCTTCAAGAAAATTTGAATGATAAATTGCTAATGTATGTGTTATTTATTCTGTACAATCTAGATTATATGCTAGTTACCACTTAAAAAGTACTATTTTATTGTTGATCTGATGATATTCCAGTATGTAGGAGATTGACAAGTTCTTGTTTACCCTTTTTTTTTTGTTTTCTAGGATAGTGGGATGATCTGAGCTTTTTGCCATGGAAACAAGAGAACATGTTGTTGCACCAAAAAAACCAACCCTTACACCTAAGGCTATAATACACCAAAATTTTGGCAATAGGGCTTGCTATGTGGTGGAGGAAGTGAAGGAGCTTCCTCAAACTGAATGTCCAGGATTGAGTATTCCACAAATGGGTCCTTGCCTTTATCGTTGCACATTGCAGCTTCCAGAACTTTCTGTTGTTTCAGGGACCTTTAAGAAAAAGAAGGATGCAGAGCAATCTGCAGCAGAGATTGCTATAGAGAAGGTATCATTCAGTTCCGATCATTGTGTAAATTATTAATTCTTATTATGTCATCATTCTGTGTATGATTGTTGTGAACTTGTGATATGAACAGCATTTACTTTTCTTCAGTCACAATTATGTTGAATCTAGCTACAGCCTTATCTCACCTGCCTTTTGAATTTTTTTATCAATTTGTTCTAACAAGTGTTATCTCACGTGCCTTATGAATGGCTATTAATGATTATATTTAGTTTTAGTCCTACTTTGAAGATGATCATGGTCAAGTGGGTAGGATGGGTTTGTTTTCTTGCATTTGAAAATGTCAATGCCAGACACTTTGGTATTGCCTCTTATGTGAATATTACTCTTTTGTGTCTTCTAGGATAGCAAAGGGAGTATTTTCAGTAATAATCATGCTTCTGTAATGTGTTATTCATTTAACCGGAAGTCTGGAACTTAAATTGCCGGAATTTTTTATGGATGTTTTTTTTTTTTTTGGCCATTTCCCTGTATTGGAGGGGATTTTTTATGTGGGCTTGATCGTATTTATCCGGACTCATTGTCTCATTGTTTCAAACATATATATAATCTCTCAAAAATGTTATGGATAGGCATATAATTTTTTTTTTTCTGATATTGATTCTACTGCTAGAGGGCGAGCCCTGGTGCAGCGGTAAAGTTGTGCCTTGGTGACTTGTTGGTCATGGGTTCGAATCTGGAAACAGTCTCTTTGCATATGCAAGGGTAAGGCTGCGTACAATATCCCTCCCCCATACCTTCGCATAGCGAAGAGCCTCCGGGCAATGGGGTACGAAGTTTTTTTTTATATTGATTCTACTGCTACAATTTGTTTTATATGTATGCATCCTATTTCAATGGTAATGTGATGTTTTCTTATAAATTTTTTCTGCTACATAGGAACTGGCTTTATATTGTTATATCTTTTATTCAAGTGTTTATTGTCTTGAGGATTATGACATTTTAACTTTCACCGTGATACAACTATTAATTAGTCTCCTGCAGCTTGGCATTTGTACAGAGGCCATTGATCCCACTCCACAGGAAGCACAAGAAAGTTTAGTATCTCGAATTGCCTACATATTTTCTGAAAAGGTAGGTAATTTGTTTTAACCTTGTATATTAGGCCATGAAGCTAGGACACACATCCTGTATAAATTTTAAAGATAAAATGACGGAGGATTGGATAAAAGTGCTATATTCTTTTGGTTCTTTAGTCTTTACCAAATTGTTTAGTGGCAAGCAAATAATTCTTTTAGCACTGGTCTGATCCCTAAAATCTGTTGGACATTTCTAGTTGGGAGACATTAAATTCTATGAATTCTTTATATCTACTTCATTTGCGGTTTTTGTCTCTTCCTTCTATACTTTAATTTTAGTAAAGAATTTACAATTATCTTGGATAGCTATATCACAGTGACAAATTAGTCAAAAGGAAATTTAACTTTAGATGCCATGTTGTTCCAGTATTGTCTGTTAGTGAATTTTAAATCAGTCTGATATCCATTTTTCTTTGCCATTTGATACTTCTACAGTTTGTTGTATGTGATCATCCACTCAGTGGTCACATTCGAGCAACTTTGTTGAGGAAAGGTGATCTTTGTGGTTCCATTCCTATTTCTGTCATTGCTTTCTATGATGCAAAGCTTTTCAGCTTGTGTAAATGTATTAATCCTGAGGTGGAGTCAAACCCATTTTTAGTTATTTCATACATAATGAATGCCACTGCAAACTTACACCAGTTTCTTGCTACTTCTGAACGACATCTCTGGATTAGAAGGCTGAGTCCATATCCACAAGATATTATAGAGTCATTGATGAAAGAAAATGGTTCTCAAGAATGCATTCAGGTTACTGCCGTACACATTCCTAGTTCAGTGGAACAATCTATTGAAGCAGTGACTCTTCATATTTCTTCAAGAGAATATTACCTTGATATCATTGCATATGAACTTGGTTTTGAAGATGCCTCCAATGTTCTGATTTCAAGGTATGATGACTGATGACATTACAGAAAAGTTTCCTAGTTTTGATGATTGCTTTCTAACTTATTCTTGTCTACTGGGGCTCTACAGGAATTTGGGAAAAGCTTCTTCTGAGACAAGGCTGTTCTTTACTGCTTCAAAATCATATCTACTGGATCTATCTTCTAAATTTCCAAATGGAAAAGAAACCCTTTATTTAAAGGGATCTCTGAATGTAAGGGCAAGTTACTTCGCGGGGCAAGATATAACTGGTGATGCAATATTAGCATCCATTGGATATACACGGAAATCTAGAGATCTTTTCTATGAGGATGTTACGGTTCGGTTATATTACAGGTCTCTTTAAATTCAAATGATTCATTGAATTGTTTATTGCATAATTGTCAACCTTGTATTGCCTTCAAGGTTAAACTTACTAGTAATACTTGATATAAATAAAGGTGTTACTGTTATCATGTCATGCACTTTTGCTGTATCATAGTGGCCAACCAAAGTATTTTTTTTGCTTTTGCAGAACAACTTCTAAAATGTTTTTGTTGGTGCTTTGATTGTAGAAAACTTCATCTTTACTCCTTTGTTATCTGAACTAAAGTAATGCTGATTATTTTATCTGCCTTATTCTGCTCTTTCTATTCTGACAAACTTACTATTAATGATCAATCTATCTAAACAATAATTTCTCCAGGTGTTTCCTAGGCACCACCATGATTACTGAAGTTTATAGAGATAAAAAAATGATAGTAGAGGAAGAGAAACAAGGAACAGATAAAGTAATTAGGCTGTAACCAGTGGCAAATCCAGAATTTTTTCTTAGTGGGGGCAAAAAATAATAATACTATTTTTATGGAAGAAAAATATCACAAGCTTTTAAAAAATACATAATGTGATGACAAAAAAAAAAAATCCTGCTGTCTCTCCAAACTGAATGTTTACAATAGGTAGGAGCCTTTTATTCTTAAACTCAGAAGTTTACCTGTTCTTCTGATAGAAACTGGATCAGAAACTAAGTGGATTTTATTGAATAATCAGGATATTCGATAGACCTTGTTTTCTCCCCACTCTCTAACAGTACAATCCTTACTCGGATGATAGATATTTCTCTCAAGCTCCTCTTGTTTATAGGCAACATGCCTTATTTAAATTATTCCAGCCTACTAACTAACTAACTAAGGGCTATGGGTACCCAACATCTTCAGACTTTGGTTTCTCATATGCCTTACCCTTTTTGAGTCTGACATAGTCAAATTTTGTCCCTTGAATTGTACATTTGCCAAACATTTTCTTTGGTGAACATCATTTACAATTTTGTCTTTTTTGGGCAATAAGGATTTGTCAATATCTATCTCTGCAAAATTGTGCAAGTTTGCATCATTTAATGACTATCAGATTGCAATACAGGATGCTTCTAGGGAAGACCCCAGGTGGGATTTATAAATTGTCTAGAGAGGCAATGCTCGCATCTGAGTTGCCATCAAGATTCACCTCAAGAGCAAACTGGAGGGGTTCTCTTCCCAGGGATATACTTTGTATGTTTTGCCGCCAGCACCGTCTGTCTGAACCTCTCTTTTCATTTCATCCTATCAAAACAACATCTGGATTATCAGGATCATGTTTGAAGGTTGCAGAATCTGATGAGAATGTGATTGAATGTGTCAATGGGGTCTCTGTAACAAGTCCAAAGCATTCAGATTCTGAGTTGTTTAAATGTGAAATAAAATTACTTTCTAGGTGTGGAGATTTAATACTTTCGTGTTCCCCAAAGGATTGTTATAAGAAGCAGAATGATGCTATTCAGAATGCTTCATTGAAAGTTCTATCATGGCTGAACATGTGTTTTAGGAGTATGATTCTCCCTTTTGAGCAGCTTTATGAGACTGCAGACAACTTTAATATTCAGATCTATTTCAAAAACATTATCAGAGATATTTTAGCAGGCCAATCAACTCACAATGGTCAGCTTAATGGAATTCAATGCAATAATTTAGTTGAATCAATCTATATGAATTCTTCATGTGACATGCTGGGAAATATAGTGCACTCGTTAAAGATTGAAGGTCCATATTCTGGTGTCTGTCCATCCAATGGATCTTTACCTTGTATAAGGTATTCAGTTTCTTTGGCTGTAGAGGGTGAGAATCTGAAAGAAGTTATTGAAGTTTGTGATGAGTTTGAGTTTGAAGTGGGAATTGGTGCTGTGGTTTCCTATGTTGAAGATGTTGTGATGCAGATGTCTGTTGGTCAGTGCGCTTATTTCTCTTCAAACTTACTTACTACTGAGTTGATTTTTGCTTCAGCTGGTGATTCAGTCAAAATGCTGGCCTCGTTATCTTCTAGTGAGTTGCCTTCTCTCAACTTCCCCCCCTGGTTCAGTGTGGGTTAAATTGCTGACTGTGTCAATGCCTTTATATTTTTATTTTTCAGAAGACTGTTGTATGGAATATGAAATAAGTTTGATCAGGGTTGCTGAACCTCCTGAGGAAAGAATGGAGCAGGCTCTTTTTAGCCCTCCACTTTCAAAGCAACGAGTGGAATTTGCAGTGCAACAAATTCTAGAATCCCATGCTACTACGTTGGTATACAAAATATTTTCGTCTTTGGTTTTCTTTGGTTATTCTGAATTGTGAATTTGATGTTCTCTTTCATCACAGATTGATTTTGGATGTGGTTCTGGAAGCTTGTTGGAAGCATTGTTAAATTATCCAACGTCTTTAAAGAAAATGGCTGGTGTTGATATTTCACAGAAGGGTCTTAGCCGTGCTGCAAAGGTTGCATCTTACATTCACTTTCATATAACAGTTTTCATTTTTGTTTTTTTAGAGTACTCAGGGTGGAATGAAAATGTTCAGAGCAAAGTTAGAGTAAAAAAGGAGTGTTTCAAGGAGTGGTCTAGGTGTAGAAATTCTGAAACTTGGGATAAGTATAAGATAGCTAGAAATGAAACCAAAAAGGCGGTGAGTGAGGCAAGAGCCCAAGCTTTTGACGGACTATACCAAGCTCTAGGAACCAGGGACGGAGAAAGATCTATATATAGGCTTGCTAAGGGTAGAGAGAGGAAGACTAGAGATTTGGATCAAGTAAAGTGTGTTAAGGATGAAGAAGGCAAAGTCTTAGTGCATGAAAAGGATATCAAGGAAAGGTGGAAGGCGTATTTCCACAACTTATTTAATGATGGTTATGGATATGACTCTAGCAGTCTAGACACAAGAGAAGAGGACCGGAACTATAAGTACTATCGTCGGATTCAGAAACAGGAAGTAAAGGAAGCGTTGAAAAGAATGAGTAATGGTAAGGCGGTGGGGCCAGACAACATACCTATTGAAGTGTGGAAAACTCTTGGAGATAGAGGTCTTGAGTGGCTCACCGAACTCTTTAACGAAATTATGAGGTCAAAACGCATGCCGGAGGAATGGAGGAGAAGCACGTTAGTGCCAATCTATAAGAACAAGGGGGATATACAAAATTGTGCAAATTATAGGGGAATCAAGCTCATGAGTCATACCATGAAATTATGGGAAAGAGTGATCGAACGGAGATTAAGAAAGGAGACTCAAGTTACTGAGAATCAATTTGGTTTCATGCCGGGAAGGTCGACCATGGAAGCGATTTATTTATTACGGCGGGTGATGGAGCAATATCGCATGGCCCAACAAGACTTGCACTTGATTTTTATTGACTTGGAGAAAGCGTATGATAGAGTGCCTAGAGAGATTTTGTGGAAAGCTCTAGAGAAGAAAGGGGTTAGGGTTGCATATATTCGAGCTATCCAAGATATGTATGATAGGGTATCGACTAGTGTTAGGACACAGGGTGGAGAGTCAGACGATTTTCCCATCACAATTGGTTTACATCAAGGGTCAACCCTTAGCCCCTACCTTTTTACCTTAATTCTGGATGTCCTCACAGAACAAATCCAAGAGATAGCGCCGAGATGCATGCTTTTTGCAGATGACATAGTCCTCCTTGGAGAGTCGAGGGAGGAGTTGAATGAGAGGTTGGAAACTTGGAGACGAGCTCTAGAAACACATGGCTTTCGCCTAAGCAGAAGCAAATCGGAGTATATGGAATGTAAGTTCAACAAAAGAAGGAGGGTTTCTAACTCAGAGGTGAAAATAGGAGACCATATTATCCCTCAAGTCACACGGTTTAAATATCTTGGGTCTGTAATACAGGATGATGGGGAAATTGAAGGGGATGTGAATCATCGCATTCAAGCAGGATGGATGAAATGGAGAAAAGCATCGGGGGTGTTATGTGATGCAAAGGTACCGATCAAGCTAAAGGGAAAATTTTATCGGACTGCGGTAAGACCGGCGATTTTGTACGGAACAGAATGTTGGGCGGTCAAGAGCCAACATGAGAATAAAGTAGGTGTAGCGGAGATGAGGATGTTGCGGTGGATGTGTGGTAAGACTCGACAGGATAAAATTAGAAACGAAGCTATTAGAGAGAGGGTTGGAGTAGCGCCTATTGTAGAGAAGATGGTGGAAAATAAACTTAGGTGGTTTGGGCATGTAGAGAGAAGACCGGTAGACTCTGTAGTGAGGAGAGTAGACCAGATGGAGAGAAGACAAACAATTCGAGGCAGAGGAAGACCCAAAAAGACTATAAGAGAGGTTATCAAAAAGGATCTCGAAATTAATGGTTTGGATAGAAGTATGGTACTTGATAGAACATTATGGCGGAAGTTGATCCATGTAGCCGACCCCACCTAGTGGGATAAGGCGTTGTTGTTGTTGTTGTTGTAGAGTACTCAGGGTGTATGCTTAGTTGTACAATACCAAGTTTGATTCAGTTTTTCAAAACATATAATGTTGGGGTAGTCTTGTCAGAACAAGATAGATCTTAAAAACATGTCAAAGTGATGAATGTTATAGACTTAGTTACATGTCCCAAATTTTTTGCTTAGTTTGAGAAGGCTGTTATTTTGTCCATTCTGTGTGTAAGTCTTGTTTGTTCATCACCTGAAGTTAGCAAATTGTTGCTATGCGCATAATAGTGTCCGTAACTTTTGAAAATATCAAAGTAATAGGTCATACTATTTTATTATTTTTTGATCAATAACACCTAACACGGATGAGCTCTTTTTAGTTGAGGGAATTAATTTAATATTCGAGGATGATATCTTTGATTAAAGTAGCATCTGGCTCACATTTAGTAAGTATGCACATTTGATCTTGGAGATCATGGTCTTGGAGGACCTAGTTCTTTGTGTGGGAAACCCACATCATAATTTTATTCTTGGGTATAAATGTGAAATTTCATCATGAAATTGTTTGATCCAAGTGACAGGCTAGCTCACTTAGTCGAAAAACGCTTGGTTTTTGTTGTGTGTATATATTTCTGTTAGTAAAACTACTTGGTATTGTGTGCACGAGTTCTGCAGGTACTTAATTCAAAACTAGTCACAAATTCAGATGCTGGTGGGCAATTGACAAGCATCAAATCAGTAATTCTTTATGAAGGTTCGATTACAAATTTTGGCTCTCAATTGCATGGATTTGATATCGGCACTTGTTTAGAGGTAAATTTCATAATCCTTTATATGTTCTGCCATTGTTCACTTCATTTTGATATGGCTGTCATAATGTAAGACTTATTTCATATCTATTCTTTCTACAAGTAAATCATATATAATGATACATGATTTGATTATTGTTGAGTTTAGAATATGTTTAGTATCTAACAAAAGAGTTTGCCGTCAATAACTTGGGTTTGATCTATTAAATTGCATTGTGTCATGATTTCTGTATGACCAGGCAATGCTTTTACACCAATCTAATATAAACTGGAATTAAATTATCTTCATGTGAAATTGGAAGTGAAAAAAAGAGTTAGACTGTGAACAATGGAAATTTGCAATCATGGGAATAGCTACATGGGATGAAATTAGTTGGTAGAGCAGGTGAGGAAGATGAACATTTATGATGATTTCAAATTTTCTTATTTCTCTGCAGTGACTGCCAGTAACTGGTTTCATAGTAGTATGCTCATGTTTGCAAGCATTCATTCATCTACACATTCTATTTCAAGCACCTTAGTCTTATTAACTATGTAATGCTGCTTAGCGTGGCCATTATCATTCTTTAGCCAATGCATGAACGAACAGTTAAATACTTCTGCATTGTTATAACTAGGAATTGCATATGTATACCTCTCGTTACTTTCTGCACCAATTCACTGGAAATATACTTCATAGTTTATATTAAATATTTGAATTGTTCTTGTATTATGTTATCACTGTCATGTTCCTGTGCCCTGTGATAACATAATTTTTTCCTTGTGCAACACTATTTACACCTATGAATCCTTTGATATGAATCGCTTATACAATTTAGGTGATTGAACATATGGATGAAGATCAAGCTTGTCTATTTGGGGATGTGGCATTAAGTTCTTTTCGTCCAAGGATTCTCATTGTTTCAACGCCAAATTTTGAATACAATGTAGTACTCCAGAAGTCGAATCCTCCAACCCAAGAACAAGAGGAATCAGACGAGAAAACCCTCTTACAGTCATGTAAATTTCGTAATCATGATCACAAATTTGAGTGGACAAGAGAGCAGTTCACCCAATGGGCATGCGACTTGGCTGCTCGGCACAATTACAATGTGGAGTTTAGTGGGGTTGGTGGTTCTGCTGATGTTGAACCCGGCTATGCTTCACAGATTGCCGTGTTTAAAAGGGATTGGAAACTTGAAGATGATGTACTGAAGCATGCTGATGAACACCATTATAGTATAATATGGGAATGGAATAGTAAAAAAGAATAAATTCTTTGAAAACTATACAGTGAGACTCGTACAGTTCTTTTAGGTAATCGGATTGCCGGTGTTTTTGAAAGCAGACAAGCAGGATAGATTGTGGATGCTAGGAGAGAAGAGCAAGAGAATTTACAGGTTTAGGCAGGGCACTGATTAGAGAAAAAGGAAATAGTTGATAATAATATTGCCATTCGTTGCATTTCTCAATATTATTAGCATATTACATCTACCTTATCGGTTCAATAAAGAATATATGATTTAAAATTAACTTCCAAAGAGTATATTATGTCAAGCAAATTATCAATCATATTTTCAATAATATTTTGATTCTTTAATTTTATGGATAATCTATAATTTAAATTGATTCTGTAACATGACAATAAGAATAATGAGGTATATTGGATTAAGATTTGAAGGGATTATAAAAAGGCTCTTTTTAATATAAAAAAGTTTTCTAATATATCATCAGGACTTTTAAATAAGAAAAATTATTATGTACTGATCATATAAAATAATTTATATTATTATTTAATTATAAATTTTGTTTGTGTATCATCACTAAACTCTTTAAATAATATAAATATATACAAATTTGATGGCATTTCACTAAGATTTTTTTTTGTAAGTTATAAAAAATCTTTTGATATTAAAAAATATGTGACTAAGTTATTCTGCAATAAGTTAGGAATTGATTAAAAAATTGACATATAGTTGCTTAAATATCACTCAAAACTGTTCTAAGTTATTCTGCAATAAGTTAGGAATTGATTAAAAAATTGAAATTATTCCTCTTCCTTTCAAAATTTCTTATCATTTACATTTATGGCTTTGCATTGCATTTCCTGTATCTTTCTTTAAAATTTAAAATTAGTGCTCTACTTCAGCCAAAGTGTCCTCATCAGTAATTATAAGATACATGCAATATCCTCGTACCTTTCATAGGCCATCACTTGCCAAAATGATGAATTCAGTGTCTTCATCGATCTTCCGAATGGTTCTGCCGTAATGTGCTCCTTCAGTTTTCCATCTCCAAATGCTCATGCCATTGCTAATTGGCCATCCACTCTGGGAACATTCCCTAACTAAATCATATATTTTTGCAAATTCAGTACTGGACTTGGTTAAGCCTCATTAATGACCCACTTTCAACCAACTTTAATTACTCATTACCTGGTTTCTTAGACACAAAACCTCCTCTACTCTCAATAAGATCTTTTTCCTTCTCTGGTTCATGATCCACAGTATGTGGTTTTGCTCGACCATTTTTGCATGATATTGCTCGAGAATCACCAACATTGACTACCAGTAGCTTTACTCCATTAATTAGTATTGCTGCAACAGCTGTTGATCCTCCACGAGAATCAGCTATGCTTTCTAAAATGTCATCATCCATGGCTTTACATGCTTTCTTAACAGCATGCACTGGATTTTCCCAGAATTCAGGCTATCCATGCATAGTTAAGAAATCAAATATTAGTGAGAATAGTAATGGTGTAGACTGAAATAAAACAGTTACTACAGGATATACCTCAGTATATTTTCGAATAGATGACTTTGCAAGTATTTTGCAACTTCATGACCGGAGTGACCATCAAATATTGCATACAACCCTAAGTCATAACCATCGAGATTCCTGTGTTGATTCATCTGTCCTTGGATCAAGTGATATCCATGGATGAAATGTCGTGTAGAAGGCTTATTCTTTTCATCTGCATCTTTTGTGACTGGACCTTTGTAGTGTTGTTCCTGTGTTTAGCAAAAGTTACTTTGTGAACTTCAAGCTTTCCTTTATTAGACGATCATTTGATTTTGGTTAGAACATGCATGGAAATGAAGTTTTGTAGAGAATGAAAAGCTAAAATGTTTATTTAATCAAGAAAGAAGTGTCAAGCTGCAAAGCTATTTCTCATAATCGTAGACTGAGAAAAATCATGTGGATAATCTGTTTAATTATTGCACTTAAAAGCAATGCTAAAATCTATACTTGATTGTATAAGGGCAAGAGGTAAATAGCTTGCTTATGTAACAGAAGCTGGAAGGAATGATAGAGACTAAGAATCATAGGTAAATGGCTTGGACTCCCTGTGGAGTAAATGCCCAAATGAGAAGGTTAGTATGTCTCACTTATTTAAGTGGAAATGGTCAGATTAGAGACTGAGATACATAGATTCATTTGAGAGGAAAAAACAGTTACAAATCATTGTGTTTTTCACATACCCATCCAAGAGCATTTTTCAGATTATAATTGCAGATTCGTTCACCGTTGGATCGGGATGATTTTTGAGCAGCAGGTTCTAAACACATGATATTTCAAATTGTCAGGTTGGATCTTGAAAAAAATATCTGGAGAAAGATAAGTGTTTCGCATTCTCTGCTCTATATTTTGTAATTTTATCTTCTTGTCTCCATTGTACCAATTAGGGGTCTGTTTTGATTTAATTGTTTATAGCACGTTTTAATGCACTTGTTGGAGGCTTTCTTGTATCTTCATTGATTATAGGAGAATTATTTCTTTGGTCTGGATGATCTATAATTTTTATCTTTGCATTGAGGGGTTTTCATGTTAAACAGATTGTTTCTATTTTTTTTTTAAATTTCTATTTTACACTTTATACTTTATTGGTGGTTCTCACACGTTCTTGCAATAGGAAAATTGATTTTCACTATAGAGTTTATTTTTGTGTTGGCTTATTTACCCCATAAAAAATGTACATGAATATTAGTAAGAATGCATGTAATGACAAGACTTCGTTAGAGAAAGATAGGATACCTCTGTAGCCGTTGGACCATCATCCTCTGGTAAGTACTTTGCTTCCTCTTGATGGTCATCCACTACATCATCATCATCATCATTTGCTTTTTCTGCATCCGTGTTGTCACCAACATCATTCTTATCCTTATTCTCATTATAATTCTCTTCTATAGTAAAGTTATCCTCTGGCTGCTGTTAACTGGAAATTAAAGATTTGCTGTCTAAGACAATGAGGAAGGTGCACTACCAAGAAATTAATCAAACTGAATATTTTGGCAATAAGGATATGCATAATAATTTATTCCATGAAATCAACCAAACAAGTACTGGACAGGTAGGAGACAAATACAGGAGACAAAATATGGGACAATGTTCTGAAAACGTGGTAGAAACTTTTGAAAGAATGTCTGATGATGAGTCATAAGACAAAATGCTTTATTTCTTTGACTTTAGAACAATTCTTTTAGTAACTTTAATGTCATATTCTGATTCAGATCTCACAAGAAGTGAAAGAACCCCTGCCACTCCATTGTTGTAGTTACTCAACATGTAATATTAGCACTATTTTCAACTACACACACGCACATAACAACCGTTCTTTAACATGTAATATTAGCATCATACTTTCATTAATTGCAATGATAATGCTTAGAAAAATGGCAGAGAATAACCTTTCTTTCAAGAGAGTCCACATAGCTTTCCCTACTTGATATCCTCCTCTTTGAATATAAAAGGAAGTATATTAGAACATCATTCCATATAAGCTGATATATCAGCAGAGAGAGGACAGAAAACCACAACCACTGTCTTGTGTTAATTTACTGCTGGATCTTACTAAATTTTAGGAATGTGTTACCAATTTATTCAAGTTCTTTTACGATTCTGATCAAGCAGAAGTATAATAAAGGTGCTATAACAAACAAAGAGGAGTCCTAACAACACATACTCTCACTCATTGGTTAAAATGTAATGAAAATTTTAAAATAAAAAAAAGTCATTAAATAAGATACAGAACCAACGGAATTCTTTTTTATTTCTAATAAATTTCAACCAATGAAAAAGAGAGTATTCAAAAGAGTGTGTTGGAGAATATGACCCAAGCATTTCTCAACAAACAAATGTTGCTAAATGGCACTAATACAATCTAGTTCTTAGATGTGACAGTTTTCTTCAGCCAGAAAAACAAATTCGAGTATATGAATTCAATTGCCACGGTTTGTTTTGTGAGAAGCCTAAGGCTATGTTTGGATGGAAGAATTTGGAAAGCAATGTAAGGAGGAGCAATTTTCCGTTTTGAGAATAATATTCTTCTGCTTCAAAATCCTCTGTCCAAACAAACCCTTGGACACATAAAAGTTGCATGCAAATACCTTGAATTCAGAAGGATGTCCATCACTAATCAAGGTTGACTTTCTTTAATTCAAGTTAGAATTGGCCTGCCCAAGACAAAACCAAAATACATATCAAGCGCGAAATACTTAAAGAGTGAAAACAAGATGTAAGCGTCATATTCAATTATGATGGTGCACAAAGTCATCACTTGATATCAACAAACTATTTATTTGGATTACGCTAACTAGAATTTCTTTACATAATTTTTGTTTGGAAACAAATGGAGGAGAGGAAAGGGATTCTTTTTGAAAAATAAATTTCAAATATTTTGAATGGATAAAACTAAAATCCCTTCCTTCTCTTCCAAATATAAATAATACTAATAAATTATTTTCTTCTCTTTCAAGTAAGTGTTTTTCTTCTCTCTTTCCTTCTATTAAAATCGTTCCTCTTCTTCGTTTCCCTCCGTTACATGTTTAGTTTTGCTTTCAATCATTTGATGTGGTTTTTTCACGTCTACAGACTACACAGAAGCTTCAACTTGTCTTAGACAACTTTGACGCGATTTCCTGGCTTTTAAACATGTTGCCAAACACTCATTAAAGTGTTTTTCGATGTGCTCGGAACATCTCCAAATTCTCACTTTGACGCTAGCGTATATATAACTGCGGTTCACTTAATACATGATTAGTAAATAAGTAACCATGCGGCATATATACACATGCATACGTTCTCCTTTTCCAATAAAATGATAACAAAAAAACTTAGATGGGGTGTCACACACATATTAAGCAGCGTGGGTACGTACCTTCATCATATTTGTTTGATGCATGACTTTGTCTTGGTTGAGTTCTGAGGATATGACAAACAAAAGAGTTTGGAAACTTTGAGAAAGAAATGAAAGCATGGTGAACTATAAAACATATTTGTTAGTGTGTGAACCATGTGTTCGGAAAAACCCAAATTTCATATCCATTAAAAATAAATTCAAATTAGAATATATAAGAAATATAACCTTTACCCCTTGAGTTAGATGAGCTTACTAGAAATTTTAGTGTTATGTATAATAACATTATTTGTTTTAGGTTAAATTATTCATTTGATTCCTATAATTTGAAAATGATTTTTCTAGTTTCTATAATTTAGATTTTAATTATATTTTAGTCCCTTTAGTTTTGAAAGTAATTTTTTTTAGTTCTTATAATTTGTATTTTAATTCTCATATAGTTTGAAAGTGGTTTTTTTTAGTCTTATACTTTATATTTTAATTCTATTTTATTTCTTATCATCAAAATATGAGTAATATTATCTATTGTAATTAACTATAAAAATATTAACAAGTAATTTATAACTAATTTATCGTAAGATAATTTATAACAAAAAATAATTAATAATTTATAACTAATTTGTAGTTAATTATTTTTATATTTTATTTGTAGTAAGGACTAAAATGTAATTAAAATACAAATCATAGGAACTAAAAATATCACTTTTAAACTATAGGGACTAAAAGAGAATTAAAATAAAAGTTATAAGAATTAAAAAGAACACTTTTAAACTACAGGACCTAAAAGAGAATTAAAATGTAATTAAAAAACTACTTTCAAACTATATGAACTAAAAAAGTAATAATCATGAAACTATAAGAATTAAATGAGTAATTTAACTTTTATTTTAAAATATAATCGATCTATTAGTTAAATTGGTTAGAGTGTTGTACTAATAACTGAAAGTTATAAGTTTGAATTAATTTGTAACATATATTTTTTTTAAAAAAAAGAATTTCGGATTGGGCCTCATATATATCAGTTAATATGTATGAAAGCTTACTGATTAATTGATCCATATCTTTTCATGGAAAGACAAAATAAAAAAATTATAAAATTATTAAATGTATTGACAATTTTGCCGGATGCACGTAGGAGCGCCCAAGGACTTGTCTCATAGTTATGGATTATTTCAGGTCCATAACGCAAACACTTACTGCATCCAAGTGTCGTTTTTATGATTCATTATATTTTATTTTTTTTATCAAAGTGTTGTTGGCATAGTGATTTTTTTCGGACTTCTATATGTTTTGCAAGTATTTTAAAATAGTTTTTAGCATGGTGAAAAATTTGTTTGGTTACATTAGTAATTAGTAATAGCATCTGATCTCTCAAAAAAACAGTAATAGTATTTGACAAACGAAGTGTTTTGTGAAATGCTTTTTTAACTGGTGTAAAGCTTTTAGTTTTTAACTTTTTATATTTTTAATTTTTTTTAATTTATCTTTTGTCCCTTTTCCTACTCAAGTAGGTTTTATCATCCTTTTCCTGTTATCATTACATTATTTTATTATTTTAATATTATATCGTATTTTAAAATATTAATAATAAATTAGTATGACAATAATAATAAGAAATAATCTTTAAAAGCACAATGATATTAACATATCATTTAAATTTTTTATTTTTATTTTGTTTTAAACTTGATTGAAATATTTTTAAATATAATATAGAATTTACAGTATAATTTACAATAAAAAATTGAAATTAAATACATAGTTAAAATGATTAATCTTTAAATAAAAATATAAGAATTTAAAATTAATTAAAAAAACTAAAATTAAAATTTATATAAAAATATCATATCTATTTCAATTTTTTTATTACTCAATTATTTTATATTTATAAGTAAGAACTTTTTTTTTTATATAAATGTCATGTCAAGTAATAACTTTGAGCTAATCTAACTTTTCAAGTTTCACAAATCACATGACTTTTCATACCATTGTTAGTTACCTTTTCGGTTATACACAAGTGTACAATAAGATACTCTAAAAAAAAAATATTCCATCTTTCATAAAAATAATTCTAGGTCATGTTTTATTTATCTCTTAATTAAATTTTGAATTATTTAGGTTTCTTTTTCATGATGAATGGAATGATTAAGAAAAAAAATCCTTCCAAGACATTATAATTAATTAAAAATGATAATATTACAAGAAAGCATGATTAAATAAAAGGAAAGAAGAGTATTTAGGCATCTTAAAGCACTTAGACTTTACTGCGTTTCTTTTGTGTCAAAGTTGATTCATTCAACAATTATTATTGATGGCCTTCATTCTCATAATTGCTTCTCTTGTTTTTCTGTGGATTGTTTCTCTTTGCAAAGTTCTTCTTCTCCCCCGCATCCCTTTCGCCAACCATTTTACGCATAACAACGGTAATGCCTCTTTCTTCGTTTCGCCCCAATTTCTTCTTTTCCTCATTTCCCTCGTTTTTTCAGGCAGAGCATTTCGGAAGAGAAATGCCTTGTTGGTTATTGCTCATCCTGATGACGAATCCATGTAAGTTCCCAACCACAGTTTTCTCATTTCTAATGTTAAATTCCTACGATTTGGATCCTCTCCCAAAACGCTGCGTTTCGTCACGACTAAGAGGGTGTTTGTGTTTGATTCTCTTCTCGCTTTTTTGTCTTTAAAATTGTTTTCCAATACAATCTCACTTTATTCAAAAATCAATCTCTCATACAAAATCTATCAAAGTTTGAAAATTGTTACCAAAACAAGTGTTTTAAAGACCAAAAATCGAAACAGCTGAGACATGTTTTCTCATCCTCTTCTTTTTGTTTTGTTTAAGTGCTCAATCGAAGGACAAACTTTTAGAAAACTGAAATGTACTTGGTTGACAAAATTTTTTTAGAAAATATAAAACTGTTTTTGAAAAAAGTAAACAAACTAGACCTAAGTTACTATTCTAAATTGTACAAAAGTGCATCTTTGTTAACTTCAGGACATTTCAGGAAATATTATCTGTTCTTTTGTTTTTGTGTTTTTTTGGGTGTTATAGCTATATGGTATAGTGAAGGCTTTTTAAGTTTCTAGCATATATTTCCTGCATTATGATTTCATACCATCTTGAAGTTTTGTTTCATTTCTGCAGGTTCTTTACTCCAACTATAAATTTTCTGACTTCAAAGGGGCATAATGTTCAAATACTTTGCTTATCTATTGGTGAATAGCTTTGCACAATCTGTTTTTGTCTTATAAATTATAGAAGTTTTGGTATATATGTGTTTATGTTCATCTTTTCAGCTTTTTGTATGTTAGTTTAGTCTCATTTTTTTTTTATTAATTTTAATTGTAGTTTTCTTTATTCCCATTCTGTAGCTGCATTTTCTTTAAGTTGGCATCTTTCTAAATTAAGCTAGTTCAGTTACTGTCTTGAAAAATAATTTAATTTTTAGCTATTTTCAGTGTATAGATTATTACATTATTATTGAATAATGTCTCCACTTCATATACATTCACACATTGGCAATGCTATTAAGTTAAAATAGATAATATGTAAAAAGAAGTTCAATATTATTGCTCAGATGATAATTGACTTAATGTTATAATCAAACCACTAGCTTGGGCTACACAACTCAGGTTATTTCATGCTATCAGCTTTCATTGTTTACATTTAATAGGAATTTTCTTTTTCTTTCCTATAATTCTATTCATGTATATAGAAGAAAGAAATATAGACTGGGGAAGAATGGACCTAGCAGAGTAGAGGGATCACTTTGGGGAATGGGTGAGAAGGAGAAGGAAGATTCTGTGATTGGGAGAATAAGACGGAATGACTGAGAAATAGTAAGGAGGGGGGATCGAAAGATTGTGAGGAGTCTGTTATGGGGGAGGTTGGTATTAAGAATTGAGAGAGAATTATGAGGGTTGGCTGGGGGGAGTTTCCTGGTGTCTGGGACCCCATTATTACTCTGTTTCTGTTTTCTTGTACATCTCTGTATTCCTTGTTTCTCATAAATTCAGAGGATTACCTTTGAGTTCCTTTTTAGCAATTCTCCATTTTGCATTATTATTATATACGTATTGCAGTCCTTAACGATCTTTAAATGGAATATTTATTTTTAATTTTAGAGATTTAGGGCAAGAAATCTATCTTAGAATGTTAGCTATAAGATTTTCAATGTCACAAAACCAAAGCTTCGAAGTTTGTGTTTCAGTCCATTGGATAGTTTTTAATTTTTATTATTTTTCTGTAGGTGATGCAGATGGCAAAGGAAATATCAGAAAACAAGAGCTTTTTCAGGCTTGTGTAGCCCTCAAGGTGATTTACAAAATGGCATAAAATAGTTGTGGTTTCAAACATAATATCAGAGCTTCTCTATACATATTAAACATGGCTCCTGTCGGGGAACTGTTTAATTTTTTATTTTATTTTTCCTTAGATCACTTAGTGGTCATACCTTTCCAATCTTAGAACATAAATTTCTAGAGAAACCTAGGTAGACTTTCCTTGATAATGTTCTAGACATAAGTTAAAGATGACAGTATCTGACCAAAATTTAAGAGGGGTATTGTTTTTTTGACATTGAAAATTGTGTACGCAGGTTCCGATGCAACAAGTGAAGATTGTCAATCATCCAGATCTGCAGGTTTTGATCCAATAGGTCTCTGGAAGTTATAATATTTACTATTCTGAATATTACTGTTAGTTCCTTATATTGCCGTTGTTTAACTTTTTGTCATACCTAGGATGGTTTTGGTAAAGTTTGGAGCCATAACTTATTGGCAAAGATTATTGAGGAAGAAATAACCAGATGTTGCATTGATATGGTAAGACTGTGCTACCTTAGGCATGTTTTGGCAGACTAGTACTTACTTCCTGTGTAAATTAAGTCTTGTAATGCTCCTTCTCACTTATCCCTTTCTCCACAGATTATTACCTTTGACAGCCATGGTGTCTCAGGTCACTGTAATCATCGTGATGTGCATTATGGAGTATGGTAAGTTGAACATTAGTATTGATCTATCAAAGAACTATAACTGGAAAAATCTGGGGATATAGTAGCATGATTGGATAGGCTTAGTTCAAGGGAAATAATGGTTCGTTTTTTAAATGCTCTCAAAAAGCTGAAAAACAAGTGTTATTTATTCAAAATAAGTTGTACAAAAAATGCACCAACATTTGCACATTTTGAGAATTATTTCATGCAATATAATTTTAAAATTGAAATAACAATAAATGAATCATAATGGCACACACTGTATACTCTAAGCCCATTGTCCCCCACCCTTTATCTTGTTATTACAAATAACAATAGCCATTTTCAGCTGCGGTGTTATTTTGTTCTTGTTACTGTTAGGAGCAGCTTAGTTTGTTTGCTTAAAAACACTTCAATACTCAAATAACCTTGAACAACTTTGTCCATATCTCAAATAAAGGATAGGGGTTCTGTTAGGCTCTTGACAATCCATGCAAAACTTGTTGGTATCTCAAACATGGATCACTTATAACAGATTGCATCCCTGAAAATTTGATTTTTTAACTGAGCCCAATGGTGTCATCGATCCATATAGTCAACCTTACCAAGTGGAATAAGACTTTTGTTGTAGTATTTTGCTTTTCAGATTTTTAGAATTTTCCTTGTGGATTCTTTAACATCTCTCTTTGCCCTCATATATGTGATCTCTAGTACAGTATTCAAGAAAAAGAAAGATTATGGGAGTTAAGTGCATGAGGATTCAGGACACTCACTATCCATGATTTGTCTAAGTAGACTAATTGCATTATGTTCTCTCATTCTTATGCTACTGTCTCTTACATTGAAATTTTTTCCATGTTGTAAACAGCAAGCTACTACATGATACTTTACAAAGGGATATTGAAGTTTGGGAGCTTGTATGAATTTGCTTTCTTAGTTTTATTTTCTCATCGTATTTGACCAATTATTTTATTATAACTCATCCAAATTGTTCTATTCTCTTGGGTTGTCTTCATTATTCTTAGGTTAGCACCAATATTTTGCGCAAATATAGTGGTCCAGTTGATATCTGGTTGTCCATATTTTTGGCCATGCTGCACACAAATGGAACAATGCAGTGCTTGGTAAATGAACATTCTCGTAGGAGCGTTATTGCAATGGCCCAACATTCAAGCCAGTGGGTGTGGTATGCATGCTTTACCTTTTATTATAAAACTATAGACTAAATATCTTTCCTTGAAATCTGCAAATGTTTTTTAGTTTGGATTTTATTTCTTTCAATGTTTTTCCTTCCTTTAATCTTTGCCCTTCTTGTGTCAATATTGCAATCCATCACACGGGACATCTATGTGATATATATATTTAGAAGCTTCAACTGAAATTATCTGAAGAGGCATTGCACAACAGCACATCGTTTTTTCTCCATCTAAATTCATTTCTGCAGGTTCCGCAAGCTTTTTGTAGCCTTGTCCAGTTATACCTATATGAACACTCTTAGAAAGGTATAAATAATAAAGTTGCAGTGCTGAAGGAGTTGTGTTGCTTGAGAGATCAGCTTTCATTTGTTGCAATCCTGCTCCTGCTCTGTATCTATCAACTGGCTTCCGGGTTCAAGCTAATACGTTGTGTGGATTGTACCCTGTGGCTCAAGCAGCCTTTCACTTTCTCATGACATGATTGAACGGAATCACTGCTAATTTTCTTCCAATTATCCTAGGTGAATATCATTGGTCTGGTCTATGTTTGTCAGATTTTGTTTACTAAATTTTCAATTTTTTGTATTGATAAAACAAATATTCTTTACTACCGACGTACTAGCAAATAGCCTTGAATCCCGCATTACTTCTTTCTACTATCAATCTTGAATTACCCACGGGCTAAAACTTTTTTTCCTTTATCTGTAGGAATCAAACTTAGATATTAAAGGATTTACACTCGATTATAAAACACTTGTATTTTGGTTAAATAAACTCAAACTAAGTTAAGCTATAAAGGATGCTGGTTTTACTTGAAGTAACATTTGCTCTTTTAGTTTGTTACTTATTATTACTATTTTATTTTTATCATTAATATTAATAAATTCTTCATTTATTTATTCTTTTAATATTACATTTTTTTATTTTTAATATAAATTTTTTTAACAGAAATTATAAGAGTTCAAAATTACTAAAAATATCTTAAAATTATAACAAAAGTACATAAATACATAATGGAGATTAATATAAAAAAATTATAAAAACATGTTTTTAGGTTATTTTTATATTTATAGACTAGTTTAAAAATAATTTTGTCAAGCACTTTTAATTCAATAATATACCTTATCAGTTATTTTAGTCAATCATGTTTTTCAAAATTAAAAACTAAGAATTAAAATGATTGATAATTTCATGAGTTAAAATGATATTTTTAACTCGGTATTAAATCAATTGGTACTTAAAATTTTAGAGACTAATTTAATATATTACTCGAACGTAAGGTTTGATTCAAAAGAGACATAGAAAGAAATTTTAATGAAAGTGAGAAATAACTTCTTTAGTTCACAAGGGGAAAGTAGGAAAAATTATTAGGTAATCTCAGTCCAAAGTCCAAGTGTTAATGGTCCTAGCTAATCTAGTGATCTTTTTGTGATATGTATTTAAAATTTTCAATTTATCAAAAAGCATCAATTTTTTTATAATTACCAAAAACCATTAATAACACACTATGTTACATGTCATGAAGAAATTAGTTGAGATCATAATGATCTCAAATTATCTAATAATTTCTAAGAGAATGTAAGAGGGAAAATAAAAATATTTCTTATTGTATACTTCAGAATAATTTAGTCCAATTAATATACAAGTTTCTAATTCTGGGAAAAGTCAAATTTTGTGTGGATAGATTTTAACCCTCCCCTTCTCTCCAAAATTTTGATTCCTATAATAAAACTTAATTTCACTTTATTCAACAACTAAAAAATTTATGGAACTTCTACCTTTGCAAGGTTACATACAGGAAGCATGAATTTGAACTTTTTATGAGAAGATCTTACAGTTGAGTGAGTTCTCATTGATTTTGTTTTAATAAATCTGAACCTGTAATTTATTTTTCTCTAAATACGGCAAGGTTTGTAATCCAGGCTAGTTTTTGTCATAAAAAAGATGTTGTAGAGGACCCAACATATATGCTTTGTAATCTATAAAAACAAACCCAAAACACATACTCCTATACAAGGCTCAACATAAGAAGGATCCCTGCAAACAATCCAACAGGATGTATTAACCAGGTCTTCACAAAGCATCGTTATAGTGCATTCATAATGTCAAGTAGGATTTTCTTAGCAATTCAAAAAGTACATTATTTTAATGCCAAATTATAAATTGATTTGATGTCTATATAAACTTAGGTTGCATGGACTTGTGCTCGCATGTACTTGTTATTTTTCTGAAACATGACCTTGATTTTGTTTAGTGATGCAGCAACATCCGTCATATTCATTCTTTCTTCAGGCAAATCTGCACAACAATTCAGGGCTATTCTATAAATAGATGATATAGATGATATTATGTCATCAGCACTGTGTTCTTCATCCTCTAACAAATTGGAATCCACAACTTGAGTATTGGCATGGGGTAATGATTCACTAATCCAACCTTTTATGCTCAATCCTTCAACAAACATTTCATCTGTTGGCTTCTTTCTTGAGAATGTTTCCATCAACAAAATCCCAAAACTGTACACATCTCCTTTTGTAGAAATAGTCCCCTTGGATCCAAACTCTGCATGCCAATCCAACGTTGATAAATTAAAAACGTATTTTAGAGAAAATGAAACTTTAAATAAAAACCACTTTTAATAAAAGGACAGAAAGTTAATAGAAAATTATGTACTGATGTAGGATAATTACCTGGTGCAATGTAGCCAAATGTAGCCATGGTCTTGGTATACTCTTGGGATTGTCCTTCATCAAGAAGTTTGGCAATGCCTAAGTCACTAACATGTGCAACCATGTCTTCATCCAATAAGACATTACTAGGCTTTACATCACAATGAACCACAGTTGGCGAAGCACCATGATGCATATATTCCAATGCAGAAGCCACATCTATCATTATATTTAGCCTTTGCAAGAAGTCTAAACAATAGTTATGAGAATACAACCATCTTTCAAGGTTGCCATTGGACATGAATTCCATTACTAAAAGCTTGTAATCAGAATTTGAGCAACTACAAATGATCTTGATGAGATTTCGGTGTCGCAGATTCCGCATTACTTCACATTCTACACTAAAGCTCCTTGATCCCAATTCAAGGTCCAAATTAAATAATTTGACTGCAACAACCATCCTATTTGGAAGTATACCTTTGAACACAGAGCCAAAACTACCCTTACCAAGCAAATTACTCTCATCAAATCCATTGGTTGCCCGTGAAAGTTCATTGTAGGAAATTGTTCTTGTTGCTAGTACAGTTGATGAACTGACTTCAGCAGGATCACCACCACCATGCTTTTTTCTTCGACTCTTTTTCAGAAGGAACACACATAAAACAACCAAAATGGTTGACAACATTACAGGCAATATGCATTTGATGAAAAACATATGTGCATTTGACCTTTTTCTCTTCATTAATTCACTGCATGGGGGGACTTGTAACCGTGCATTTCCACAAAGTGCTTTATTGAATATGAAAGATTGAGCTGTGAAATTTTTGAAAGCTCCACCGTTGGGAATCTCACCTTCTAACATGTTATAAGAAAGATTGATAAATTTGAGATCACGAATTGACTCCAAGGATTTTGGAATCATGTCAACCAAATAGTTTTGGGATAAGTCCAAGTATGTCAAACTTATCAAACTACCAAATGAATCAGGAATGCTCCCCTCCAATTTATTATGTGCTAAGTTGAGAATTTGCAAATTTTGCAATCCTGTCATGGCCCGTGGAATGCTTCCTGAAATCTGATTCTTTGATAGATCCAAAAATATAACAGCCTTTAAATTCCCAACATCAAGAGGAAGAAATCCAGTTAAAGCATTGTCAGATAAGTTTAGTTCCAAAATGTCTCTGAGACTCCAAAGAGAAGAGGAAACTTTATTCAGTCTATTTGAGTTCAAGTAGAGCTTTCTTAGAGAAGTAAGATTACCAAAGCATGTTGGGATCATTCCTGAAATTTGCTTATTTTCAGTTATGACCAACTCACTCAGCCGGTTGATTGCACAAAGCTCATCAATGATGGTTCCTTGTAGTTGGTTGTTTCCAAGTCTCAGATATTGAAGAGACTGCAAATTACTTATTGTAGTTGGAATTGTTCCGCTCAAATCATTGTGGTACAAACTTAGTGCGAACAAGTTGCTTAAATTTCCAATTTCCGATGGAATTTTGCCATCAATTTTGCACTCATCTGCCATGAACTGTTCCAAATTCGACATGTTTCCAATTGATATGGGAAGGCTTCCATGCATTGGATTCCCTGATATTTGAAGATAATTCAAAGAACTAAGGAAGCTTAATTCAATAGTGGAAGCATCAGTAGTTAAATTATTGAATGCCACATCCAACCACTGAAGGTATCTCAAATTCCCAAGTGAACAAGGTATGACTCCATCGAACTTATTAAACTTCAAATCCACATAGTTAAGCTTAGAAGCATTGGATAAGCTACTTGGAATATTTCCACAAAGTTTGTTTTCAAGCAAGTATAGTTCTTGTAAGTTTTCTAGGCCAATGTGTAATGGAAGAAATCCTGAGAGAGAATTATGTTCCAAAGACAAGTAAGTTAATGATGACATGTTAAAGATATTTGAGGGAATAGATCCATTTAAATGGTTACTTCCCAAAGTTAAATTCGCAAGCATAGGAAGATCACCAATCTCCTTGGGTATAGAGCCTGAAAGAACGTAAATTTTCATCAACGAACAATAACATAGATCACACATGTGTGTGTGTGTGAGATGCATTATTTCAATAACATAGATCATATTAATAAACAAAACATGAGATGGTCGATATTATTTCAAACCTACGTAGCACTTTAAGTATTTTAATGAAATTCAAAAGACAAAATTATTAAGATATACTACTAGATATATGGAAAGAATGGTATACCTGTGAAGCAGTTATCACCCAAGTATAATTCTTCAAGCAATGTACAATTGCCAATAGATCTTGGAATGCTTCCCTTAAATTGATTATTATCCAAAGACAATATTTGTAGGAATGGAAGCTGATTAAACATCTCTTCTGTTAGGCTACCGTTTAACTTGTTTTTTTGCAGGCTGAGTACTCTCATGGAAGATATGTTAAAAAGAGATAATGGGATTTCTCCTATAAAATTATATGGATCAAATTAGAATGCTTGATAGAAATAGTATTCTGTTAAATAATTGTTGACGTCTTATTGAACAAATTTGTCTTGATTTTTATATGTCATAATAAATTTCAAAATGCATTATCTTTTAGGATTGGCTGGTTCAAATAAAGTGGACGGTTATAGCAAAATTTGTGGAAATTTTTCTAAAAGAATCACATTTTTTTTAAAAAAAAAATTGCATAAAAGTTCACAAGAAAAATCTTCAGGTTCATATTATACCAACATGAGGATATAAAAGTCATAGAAAAATATGTTTGAAAATTGAAAAAAATAGTTTAATATTATAAAAAAAATCAATTAATTAGTGAAATAGTTAATGTATATGTGTTAATAAACCAACAAGAGTTGAAGTTATAAAAAAACAAAAACTTAAAAGTGTAATATTAATATAAAATTATCTAACCGTAAAAGAAACATAAAATTATCTATGATAATAATAATACAACAACGTCTTATCCCACTAGGTGGGGTCGGCTACATGGATCATAATAATAATTATAATAAAGAAAATAGCTTAAGATTATCTTCTTTATGCTCTTTCAATAACTAAAAGTTAAGTTGAAAATTAAAATTGTGTGATCATTCAATGACTAAAAATTTGCAAATCAAAAGTCTTCATGATCTTTCAATGACTTAAAATCATTGATAATTGAAAAATAAACAACTTTATTAGTATTTATATATGTTTTTAAAATACTTAAAATATTATAAATAATTGAATAATAAATAAATTTAAAGAATATTTTAAAAAAATTATAAAAAATATTATTAATATCAACTAAAATTATTTATATATTTTTTAATAATTATATATGCATATATAAAATATTTTTGTAAGAAGCTTCGCCTCTGCTCACATGTTTGATATTTTTTAGAAAATAAAAAATATATCTACTCTTTAATTTATCTGAAAATGTAAAATTACAAAGAAAAAATAGGGAAAATATAATTATTAGATTGAATAAAAGAGGAGTATTAGTAACATTTTTAATTAATTATTTCTGTCGCACTATTGACTAAAATTATTAAAACTATAAAGCTATTAGTGAGATTCATTAAGAAAAATTAAAGTAACATTTCTACAATTTTATAATTTCTAATAAATTTTTAGTTAATAATAAAGAGTGAGACTTTTACCATTCAATATGTGGGATTTTTATTAACAGGATTGAAACTTAATAATATTGAATGCATATGTCTTCTATTATATATAATTGTAAAGCAAAGAATTAAATGAAGATATATACAAGGATCCCCATACCTTCCAAGTTGTTCTCATCAAGATAAATGGAGTTTAGCACAGGTAAGTTTCCAATGTCAGCAGGTATGCTTCCTCTGCCGAACCTGTTCTGTGATAATTCCACATCTGTCAACACTTTGCACTCATTCCACATATATGGCAATTTACCCGATAACTGGTTGAAACCTAAGTAAAGTATTTGGATATTTGGAAGTCCTTGGCACAAATTTGATGGAAGACTTCCAGATAAATTGCTGGAGCCAAGTTCAATATCTTGCAGCATTGAGTTATTGAAGATTGTTGATGGTATGGAGCCACCAAGTGGATTATCTCCAAGATACATTATTTCTAATTGTGGAAGTTCACCAATCTCACTTGGAATGCCTCCTTTATTTTCGCAAACAAAACGAGTGAGAAAAAAAAAGTCATTGATGCATGTAGAGAGAAAGTTCCATATACTATAAATTGTTAAAGCAATTGACTCTTGGATAAAAAACAAGGGTAGAGAGAACGTGCGAAAACAAAACCAAACCAAATTATGGGACCAAGACCTTCCATTTAATAGGGTCTAGGCAGAGTAGATGAATGTACCATGCAATGTTACTTCGCAAATCGCAATCAAATAATTTTTTTCTTTTAAAAATTGAACCCGTGACTTCATGTCGCAAGGAAGCACCATGATCGAAATTAGTGGCGGATCTTGTCCAAAAAAATTTTAACCATCATGAATGATGTTGTGTGATTAATATGTAACTAGCTTTATCTAATAAGATATAAGGTTTTGTTGTTATATTGAAGGCAAAAGACAAAATTTTTGGAGGCTAGGGCTGCCTCCACTCCTATGAAACTCTGTCATTAATAAGATCCGTCATTTTGGAGGCTAGACTCACCATGAATAAATAATAGGAAAATGGTAAACATACATCTCATTTTTAAGGATAAATTATTGGGTAGTTCATGATTATTATGTGTTCATGATTTCAATTAATTTTTATTATTTTTATACAGCATGAATTTTAATTTTTTAATATATAAGAAAAAATTAATAATACTTATTTATATGTTATATAAATATTAATGATGACCATAAGTGTCTATTTTTTTTTTCTTTTTTAGAGTGTATGGGTCAAACGAACTTAGAAATACAAAGAAAATTTAAATAAACAAATAATAAAAAGTGATAAATGAGATGATACAAAAATGAAAAAAATAAAAAAGAAATAGAAGAAAAAAAATAATATGCAAAAATAACCTATAATATTAGAGATTGAAAATTTGTTGCTATTGGTGTAAAAAGCCATTTTTGAGAGAGCAATAAGATAATATACTAAGTAAGGACAGAGCTGTCATCTGCTGGCTTTTGGAGGATCTTGGAACTAAAATTCATCCACTAACCTAGCATGCATGTTGCAAGTTGCAAGTTGCAATGTTTGAGGAACCAATACAGAATGGACAAAGAATGAAGTGAAAACTACAGTCATTATTTGTAGATGCCCCATAAAAAATGTTTAAATACATTACCTGAAAGAGAGTTATGGGATAAACTTATTCCTTCGAGGGAAGAGAGGTTAGAAACAGTTCTAGGAATGGTCCCTGAAAGACGGTTTGAATACATTGATAAAACCCTCAATTGGGTCATTTTGCCTACTTCAGGTGGAATGGTTCCTTGAATGAAATTGTGGCCCCAATCCATGATCTCTAGCATTGTAAGATTGGAAATAGATTTTGGAATAAAACCACCAAAGTCATTATTTCCAAGGTTTAAATATCTGAGTGTAGATAATCCTCCAATCCATTCTGAAACATTTCCACTAAATTCATTGTAGCTCAAGTTGAGAAACTTCAACCTATGCAATTGGACTAATTCCTCTGGCAACTGACCATGGAATTTGTTTCCGCCAAGGTCAAGTTTATTAAGGAAGGTAAGGTTTCCCAAGTGAGAGGGCATGGTGCCACTAAGAGACATGTCGCCAAGATTCAATGTCCTTACCCTTCCATGGTAAGCATCACAAGTGACACCAACCCAATTGCATACAGAAGTGGTGGCAGACCAATTATGAGTGAGGAAATTGTGAGGGTCTCTAGTGATTGAAGATTTGAGAGCAAGAAGTGCAAGCTTATCTGTGGTGAAGTTGGTTCCACTAAGGGCTAATGTTAAGGCCATTAAGCACTGGAATGAAAATGTGAAAACCCTGAAGCTGAAGCAAAGTAGCTTCTCCATGTTTTGAAGTTGGATGCATCTCAGAACGGCCCTAAAGGAAGAGTACTTTTATATCAATCTTGATTAGAATCAAGTCAATAATTTTTGGCATCCATACATGAATTCGTGTGAAAAGGTTGAAAGGCAAGTTCAAGGAAAGTGCATATATGAATGAATTTCAAATTCAAGATTAAGAATTTTTCAGAAAGATTTGATGGGACTTAAGTGCCTAGTATTTTAACTCCGTAGAATACTTTATTATGTAGTTTTTGTACTCTAAGTTGTTATACAAGATAAATGAGTTTTAATCTATAAATACAAAATAAATTGATGTATTGGATGGTATCACTAGTTGGCAAAATTTTGCTATAAAAAATTTAACACAATCGTATATTTAAAATTCAAACTCAAAGCATTTTAATTAAGTTAAAATAATTTTATATTAATTAATTCATGTATTTAACGATGTATTTAAATCTACAAATTTAATATACATAATTAGATTTGTGAAAAAAATATTAATGTTCAAAATGATTTTAATGACAATCTATCCAAAGACAAGACAACAGATTAACACCTCATGCTTCCATGTTTGAAGGAAAAATCACATCAGTATTTCACTATTTGTAATTTGTATAGAGTAAGAGTATTTTCCAAATCAATTTAAAATTAGTTTGAAACTAGATTTTGGTATTTTATTTGTTGAATTTGGTTTATAAATTAAATGAGTTAATTAGACTTAAATTATTATGTGTAGTTTAGCTCATCCATTATTGTCTTTCATCCAGTCACATTCATTAGAGGATACCGTGCTCCACAAAAAATCAAGAAAGGGGTTGCCATGTGCCTGTTAAGTCGTTGTTCCATAGTGCATGTTGGGTATCACAAAGCCCATACGAGGTAAGCAGTGCCTCCATTTTTTCCAATGAGACGAGCACTGAGTTTACATGCTGTATGGAAAGTTGCTGTCACTTTAACAAAAATTTCTAGTGTAGTTACTTTTTGGACTGTATAAGGAGGTGGAGCAAGCAATAAGTCAAGTTCAATGAAGAGGTAGTAGACTAGACTCACTAAACTTTTCAAAAGTGATTACTACTAGTTAGAGTATTACACTGTTGCTGTCCAATACCCAAACTATACCCACTAGCTTTCGGAAATAATATAAATATAGCATAATCAGAACGCGTTTATCGTGGAAATGTGAATTCAATACCCAATTGAGCGTGGACTGAACTGCATCAGTATTAACTATTAAGGATTCTCTTTTTATTATACTACTAGTAAATACCTTTTGGGGAACAGATGTACAGATTAATAAATCACCAAGAAAAAAAATAGTAAAGATTAAAATTAAAGGAAAATTAGCAAACTCTGTATTCCAACGATTAAGACAGGCAACGATGAGGCAAAACGTGGAGGCATTTCCTGAATTGATACCATGACTAAGACATCCATTATTGGCTACGAGTGGTTGTGGTTTTTCAAATTTCAACTCATGAGTACTTTGTTAATACCAATATTCGTGTAAAACTAAAATCAACACACCAGCGTTCAATGCGTGTGGGGACTCAATTGTATTTCTGGCGGGAAATTTTGCGACCCAAATGCTCATAGAGTACGCTCACAAACATTACACTCATTGTTAGAGATTTGCACTATATAACCTTGAATCCGAGGACAAGGTATGTCTCCATGAATTTCTTGCTTCTCTATTTCATTCTCATTCATCTTATTTATACAAGTGAGTAAGGTATAACAGAAAACATAAAGCACCAACAGAAATCACAAAACACTAATTCATTGTTTGGATACAGAATTTTAACTGAGAAAAGTAATTTATCAGAGAATTTGAATTGCTGTAATCTAGAATTCATTGTTTGGATGTTTTTTTTTGAAAAATTTAAAATTTTAAAACACAATTTTAAACAACTAAAAATTTGGAATTTCAATTTCCTTATAAAAGGTGAGAAATTGAAATTCTCTTTTTATCGTCTTCTTCAAGTAATACCGTCTGAGGTGGAACATCGATCCTGAAAACGTAGAGAAACACGTATAACTAGCACACCAATCATATTTTTACTTTTTTCATTCATTTTTTTCACCCTCAAAATTTTAACTTTTTTTATCCAAACACAAAATTTTAAAAATAAAAGAATTTCAATTGAAATATTTAAAATTCTTAAAATATCTCAAGAATTTTAAATTCCTCCGTCTAAACACACTCTAATAGAATTGTGTAACAAAATGGTATAACAGAATCCTTTGTAACAAATTCTGTTATAACCTACACCAGCACTAAGTGATGTGAAATCCTAATTCGGTCTTGCGGTAATCCTTTTGGGTTTACTGTTGCTGCTTCTTCGCATCACTCATGCTCAGATCCATTGCTATATCCGAGTACTAAGTTTGGAACTCATCAGTAAACAGCGTAAGCACTAAGACATAACATATGAGAAGACTAAACTTTTAAGGGAGCATCCTTTTTGATTTAGAAGCAGCAAACGTTCTTGAAAATTTATGATGCAGAATGTCGGGGATTTTATGGCCATTTGCAGGGAAAACATGAAAGGAATGCTGATCATTGAATTTTATAAGATGATTAATGTATGAGAATATGCAGGAAATCTTCTCCTTTTTCGAATCATCTGGTAAACATAAACGATAGATCATAGATAATATTTTAATTGAAAAAACAAAAATCAGAACTTGCATAGTATTTGAGAAAAAAAAAAGGATTTTGTACTGAAATAATACACTTCTGAACAAACACATAGAAAAAGAAAATAAAGAGATAAAATGGAACCAAATTTCTCTTATAAGTTGATATAAGTTAAAATCATCTTATGTACCTTAAATTTTAAAAATTCTCAATATTTTTTTCAAAAGTTAGAAGTGCATAACTTAATTTTAATTTATGGAAGAAGTTAGATTCATTTTTCCTTCTTATTTTTTCTCCTAAAAGTGTTAACAAGTTTGTCCAAACCAGGACTAAACAAAAAAATACATTCCGGTCCCCTATCTACCACAATAGCATTGGGCATGTTTCCCTAACTCTGGCTTGGATTGGATTGAAACATATCCAGGTTGAAATCGTTCGCAAATCTAGATATGATACTACCTATTTGGTAAGAGAATGTATTTTATGGCAGCTTGGTAAGGGAATGTTTTTTGGATTTCCAAAGATGCACTTACTCGATAGAAAATGGAAAATGGAAAATGGTACAATATGGTTTAGTAAAATCTTGCATTTGGGAAGAAACAAAGATATATAACATAGAAAGTTAATTTCACTAGCTATCCTTTACCCCTAACTGGGACCAGAAATCGCCTCTATCGGTTTAAAACCCGATTTTGAACAAATACCCTCATATGAACAGATCGAGAGGAAAAGATAGAAATAGGATGAATATGGTAGGGCAAGAATTGAGATGACACAGGTGATTTCGGTCCACAAAAAACCTTAAAACAAGTTAATTCAAACAAACACTAATTAATTTAGTCACACAGAACGAATCAAAAGAAATATAAAAATGAAGTAAAGGTTGATTGTAGAACATAATAATACATCAGGGAAATAATGCTAACATATAGAAGAACAAACAATTTTGTCTCGAAACGAAATTAAAATAATACAAATGAATAAACCAATCCAAACGACAAACCACAACAACTATTGATCAAATGCTGCAATTCAAAAAAAGAAAACACACAAACTCAACATGTTCCATATAATATCCTAGAACTTGGACTTTAAATTAGCAACGACATCTTTGTCTACTTGAAAAGCCTTGACAAGAACATCACTAGCAATGTCTGGTGTGGCCCCGAATATAGCATTAGCGATAGTTATAACCCCAGGGTTTTGGCTGCTGAGAGCTGCAACGGCAACCGCATTGCCATAACCCACATTTCTCTGGTAGTGCACAAGTCCCACAGGGAAGACAAACACATCACCCTTTTGCAGCACTTTGGTAACATGACGGTTTCCAGGATTTGATGTCACAAAACCAACTTCAAGTGTGCCTTGGATCACGTTGAGGATTTCGGTGGCACGAGGGTGAGTGTGAGGAGGGTTTGTGCCCCACGGTGCATAGTCAATGCGGGCAAGTGAAATGCCTAAAGTGTTTAGTCCTGGTAGCTGTGAAACTGTAACTGGAGTCACCTTGGATCCTACTGGGTTTGATGTGTTTCCCTCTATGTCAAGTCCTCTGAAGAAGAAGTCATTAGCCTCTACTAGTGTAGGGTCTTTGCAAGAGAATCCATTTACTAGTACTGCCACGGTTGAATGACATACACAAATAAAATAACCAGTAAGAATTATGAACTTGAATGCTTATGATTTCAGCAATATATTTTTTAAAACATACCCTTAATCATACATGGTCTATGGTTCATGTGATATTTACCGAATAACTAGCTAGGTCCATTTATTATTTAGTAAATCACACATGTAAAAAAATGTGTTTAAAATCCAACACTCAAGTGTCTGATGCATATTGTAAACTTATACCTTGACTTTTGGTGTCTGCCACACAGAAATCCTGAAGTGGACTGTGATCAGCTTCCAAGGCTAGAGTGAAGGTGAGAGCCAAGAGGCAAAAGAAGTGTACACGAGTTACCATATTGATGATTTTAGGGGTTTTCTCTAATAGACAACCGTAATGGGAAGGAACTCGATCGATGATATATCGTTGATGTTTTCTTTCTGAATTCTGATATATGATGCATTGCAAGAATCAGGGATTGTTTGCCATATTTATATAGGGGGGACATGCATAATTAAATAGAAGAAAACCATTTTTGCCGCTCAAAAGAGGCTTGAAATAGTCATTTTGATGGTTTTAATTATTTTTGTTCATGCAAGTAGTGCAGATTATAAATATATGTACGTGCCGGCTGCCTATGATCCAGATATTTTATACGCTTGCATGTATCAATATATATTACTAACATCAATCCGAACATGACATATGGAATTCATCCTAGGACGTGGTCCATATATTATCAATCTCGATCAGGAGTGTGCACTACACAGTACTTTTATGTAGAGGGCCGGGTTTCATTTTGATATATATGATAATCATAATGATGTACATAAATTTCATATGTAGGTTAGAAACAGTTCTAGGAATGGTCCTGAAAGACGGAATTTCGAAGCCATTAATAAAAACCTCAAGTGGGTCATTTTGCCAACTTCGGCTCGAATTTCCTTGAATGAAATTGTAGTCCCAAGCCAGGATCTCTAGCATTGTCAGATTGGAAAGATTTTGAAATAAGTTTATTATATATGATAATTTGTGATGGAATGAGCACAAATATCATTTGTGCATAGTTTATTTAATATTTTCAAAATTTTATCTATTGATAATAACTTATTTGTAGTTGAGTAGTCTCAAAAAGTTACTCAATATGATAAAAAAAAAAACAAATTTAATGTGTTAAAAGCTTAACAAACATCTAATATTTTCTTTATCTAATAAATTAAAATATGAATAGAAAAATTTTATAAGAATATTTAGAATTATCATCTCAGAGGGCGAGCCCTGGTGCAGCGGTAAAGTTGTACCTTGGTGACTTGTTGGTCATGGATTCGAATCCGGAAACAGCCTCTTTGCATATGCAAGGGTAAGGCTGCGTCAATTGAATTAAATTAATCATTTATTATGTAGGGTAAAACTAACTTGTAAGTTAACCAAAAGCTAAATGAGGAGCAGAAAAAGATAAAAGTTAAAAAACTGATTTAATTAAAAATATTTGATAATAATAAGTTGATTGATAAATATAGTAAAATAATATACTTACTATCTCTAATATTAGAATATTATTTTTAATAATTTATCATCATAAAAAATATAATAATAATTTTTAAAATTTTATATTATAAAAAATAATAAAGTTAAATTATTCATTTCATAATTTAATTGTAAGTAGGAAACAAATTGAATCGATAAAATAAAATTTAAGCAAGAAAAAGAAAAGGAATTGGGTCATATAATTTTAGGAAAAACATAGTATAATCCAGAAAATAATTATAAAACTGATATTATTTAAATAATTTTTAACCTTAAGCAAAGGTTTAGTGATGATGATTGACGAATTGATATAGATGTTTTTTTATACCGGAAAACAAAAAGATACGTTGATTTTTAAATTGAATGAAATGATATAAAAGGAAATTTTAAATAAAATAATAAGAATAAAATAAAGAAGAAGAAAAATTAATAACATAGAATGTAGCTTATTTCTCCTTAAACTTATCTACCAAACAAACTTATTCAAACGCCTTATCAGACATGATCAGAGTTATTCGCATGCATGTCGATTTTAGTTGAGAGAGAACAGGGAGCGAGTGGCCGAAATTACCACCTGTGTTTGGATTAAGTTGATTTTTTTAATACGAACCCAAATCAAATTAAAGTAACTTATTTGTTAATGAATTGATTCGAATTGGATCAAATGAAATAGAACATTTAAATTAGTTTATTGTTTTTAAAATTAATTTTTATAAGCTAAAATTCTATTAACATGCACATAAATTTAGTAGAAAACCAATAAAATAAGGGTAAAAGCAAATTCATAAAAGCCTATAAATATCTCTTTATCTGAACCATATGAGTAAAAGCCTATGTAAGTGTAATGGGTTGCTCTCACTAACTACGGTTGTGACTAAATTCTAACAATAATACTTATTTCTTTCTTAATTTAAAAATATTATACAAATATATTAATAATAATAATAATAGTTTAATGTTAAAAACGATTAACTAATCAGATCAACGATATCAATTAATTTGAATGGTTTGATTTACGTTCGACATATACAAGTTAAATATCTGATTCAAATTAGTTAGATTGATTTGATTCTGAGATTCACGGATAAACTATTTCTGCAAACACCTCTAGCTACTTGGATCTTAGCTAAAATCTGGAGCATAAATCTAACAAATCAAATAGAGCAATAGATCTCTGCTTCTTCGATCTTGCGAGGTGCGTGGTAATTATAATGGGAAGTTGAAGAGGAGTTGGATTTTTTTTACATCAAATGGCTCCTACCACGTTGTTAAGGGAGTCTCTCGACTAATATGATTCAACCAATACAGTTTCAGATTTATTTTATTCGGACATGCAGCGTCGTAAACTGGCAGTGTGAATGTGTGATCTCACCAGAAAGACATGCTAAAAACACATTAAAATTTAACATGTAACATCCTTTTTTCCTAAAATAAATCAAAAAAATTTATTTAAAAGTAAATATTTAAAAAAATAAAATTTTTATAATTAAATAAATAAGAAAAAAAAATTATTAATTAAAATAATAATTAAAAAAATTATTTATTCATAAGAAATAAAATAAAGTTATTGTTTATTAAATAATAAAAAAATAAAGTAAATAATAAAATGAAAGTATACTAGTTATAAATAGAAGCATATTAGTTTAGTTTTGAGATTAAATAAGTTTTTTTCTTCTTCTCAGTTTCTTTTCTAAAATTCTTTTTTTTTTCTTGTATACACTCAAACCTATGTGAGTAAAATGATGATCTCAGATTAATCAATCGTTGGATTATCGTGAAATTTAAGCATCGGGTTTGAAACTCATTTTCAAAAATTTTAACCGTTTGAATTTGTGAAAAAATATCTGAGGTGAGAGAAATGTCTTTCATATCGTAGTTTTTTTTTCGCATACACTTAAATCAATTATAATAAAACTATGATCTCAAATTTATTAAAAAATAAATTTTAAAAAATAAATTTTAAATTATAAAATGGTGAAATGACGTGGATTGTATTAAGTTATGTTATAAATATTTTCCTAATATATTTTGATTGTGTTTTTATTTATTTGTATTTTTTTAAAAATGTGATAATTCACTCTTTATGTATTTTTTGTATTTGAATCGTATGATCATCTCAAACCTCGTATTAGTGGAAGTAATGATTAGGTGAATTACGAAAACTATGTAAGAGAAGAGTTTGTTAAAACACAATATTATAATAAGATGTGACATTGAGACTTAAGTTTATATATTAATCACACAAAGTCTTGAATAACATTGCTTTGAATCAAAATTATTTTATTATTTATTTGAAGACATTCATAATGTTAGAAAAATGAATATGAACATTTTATTATTTTGAAATATTGTTATTTAAATTTTATATTTTTATTATTAATACATGTATACATGAAATAGAGAATATCGCATAATAAACATAAATAAAAACACTCATGTTGAGTATCGATCTCCCCAATATAACCAAAAACATTGCGTTTTGTGTCCTTCGATAGTTTTGACTTTTACCCAACTCACCACCTTCGTCACTCCATCTAAGTACGGTCATCATCACCATCTTCATGTTCAGAATTTTCTGTTTTTGGACTCTTTTTTACTTGAACTTTTTTGGGTTTTAGTTATTTAGATAACAAGAGTCATGAACCACGACGATGATGTTGTGATCGATATTGAGGCGATACTGGAGGGGACAGAGCCGCACGTAACAAAAGAGTGTTGCATCTACAAAGTGCCCTTTCATATTCGCAGACTCAGAGAAGATGCCTACACTCCAAAGGTTGTTTCTATAGGCCCTTTCAACCACAACCGCCATGTTCACCTCCAAAACATGGAAAAACACAAACTCATGTACTGCAAGGCATTTCTTAAACGAACCAAAACAAGTTCGGACAGCTGGATGAGCTACATAGAAGGGGTGGAGCCCAAATTTCGTTGCTGTTATTCAGAAACCCTTGAGTTCAGGAAGAAAGAACTGGTCAAGATCATCTTTGTGGATTCCGGTTTTATACTCGAGCTCTTTTGGAGATCTTGTTCTGAATGGTCGCCAGAGGACACGTTTCTTTCAACACCTTGGTTGTCCAATAATATGAGAAAAAACCTTTTTTCGTTCTTGAGGATCTCTACAATATGTCCTTCACTGGCTCATCTAATATCCCTCCATTTGCAAGGCTTACGTTTTGCTATTTTGGCTATTACAATAGATGCGGTTTGAGTTTTGATAATATTAGCATAAATCACTTCACCGATCCGATTAGAACTTTTAACTTACAACATCCTCGAGAAAGACGACCACCTAGGACTGCTGGATTGGTGGAACATCTTCCTAGTGCTGCTGAGTTATTAGATGCAGGAGTGAGGCTTAAGGTAAGCACCACGAGTAACTGCTTACTAGACTTGTCATTTTCAGGACAGGATCTTGAAATCCCCCAGTTGCTGGTGTCTGATTCCACTGAATTCATGTTTTGCAATATGATGGCTTTAGAGTTGTGTCACTATCCTTACGAAGCTTACATAACAGACTATGTGAGTATCTTGGATTTCCTGATAAACACGAGCAAAGATGTGGATATACTGGTTCGAAAGAAAGTACTGGTTAATTGGCTAGGAGATACTGATTCTGTGGCTAACATGTTTAACGGTCTTTTGAAAAACAATATTCATTCAAGATTTAATTCCCATTACTCTGAAATCTGCCAAGACTTGAATGCTTTGTGTAGAAATCCTTGGCATAATTTGAAGTCGACTTTAAGGCGTGATTATTGCAAAACTCCTTGGCAAACTGCTGCTACCATTGCTGGAATTGTTCTCCTTATTCTCTCTTTAGTTCAAACTATTTGTTCTGTCTTGCAAGTAATACAACAATAGAATATCTGGCCTCCTCCCTGGTAAATTCAGTTGCTGTTATTTTCTTCTTCTTCTTATTATTATGTAAAGGCTTAATTACTATGATTTTTTCATTATTTTATTTTCAATTTCTACTACTTTCCTTCCTCCTTTTTTTTTTCTTTTTCTTTTAACGCCTTTAATTTTATTTTCTCTCTTTTTTTAATAATGTCATTCTCTCTCTCTCTCCCCCCTTCCTTTGTTGCTCAATTATTGAGAACTCAGTTGTCCTTTTTGTTTTGTTTGATTCGACTTTTTGCTGCCAATTACTAATGTAATGTCCTTTTTGATTTTTTATGTTTATTGTGTATGGGCGACAATTATGTAGTATCAATCTTAAGTTGTGTTGTGATAAAAAAAAAATCTTAAGTGTTATTATGTTCATACGGGTTTATTTGTAAATATTTTAATTTATATTACAGTAAAAAATTATTACAAACTTAATTGTTTATTTTAAATTATTAATTATCAACAAATTAATAGATATTTCATTCTGATAAAATGATTATTTAAAAATACTATATAATTTATTTTATTCACCACACATCCAAAATTAATTTTAATTATAAATTTTCATATAACATTTTTGTGAAAATTATTTTTCTAATATCTATTATCCAAACATAAATTATACTATTTTAAACTCATATTTACTTCTTTTTTTACTGCAACTCATATTTACTTAAAACCCATTATATGAAAATTATTTGATTTAAAACCAATTCTACAAATACATCTAAATGCACATGAAAGAAATTGCATGGAAAACAACTATTTTTAGCTTGTCAAATGCATAAAGGTCTTTTAAAAAAAATGCAAAAGCTGATCGTAGTAACTCTCCACTATTTTTATCTCAAAGTCTAGAATGGAAAATATGCGTGGCTCCGTTATCGAAAAAAAGAATGGGAAATATTTACGGTAACAAACCTTAAAAGACTCTGATAAGGCCTAAATCATGTGTTTCAACCTCTTATTACATCTAACGATGCAAAAGTAGAACTCGTTTAATTTCACTAAAATATTTTAACCTAATAACCAAGTTAAAAATTAAAAGTTATAGTTTTTATTTAAATAAGTAAAACTCACGTTTTGTAAGTGTAACGTTAATAAATTGTGAATAATTCATATATGTATAGGTATCAAAATTTAATCCAGACTGTGACCACTCATCGGATCCTATATTAAGCAAAAAAAGTTTGTTTTGATTGCTTCGGCTTTTCCTGACTTGTAAGATGGGGTAAATGATGTAGGCGCCCCGTACATAAATCCTCGGGCTCACACTCACGCGCAAATATTAAAGAACAAATAATTTTGTCTAGAAACGAAATTAAAATAAAAGGATTAATCGGTAGTATAAATATTTTGAGAGGTGAAAAATTATGTTGTTTAATATTTTTCTACATTTTCTTATGATTATATAATAAATATTTTTTCTTTTTAATTTTTTTAATTAATATTCTAAAGACACAATGCAGATACTACTTATTAACAAGATTCTTAAAATGATACAAATCATTTAATAAATCCAAACCAAGAAACATAAAAACTATTGACCAAATGCAGCAATTTAAACAAAGAAACACACAGACTCAACAATGTCCAATTTAGAAAAGGGAAAATGGTCCAATATGATTTAATAAACTCTTGCATAAGGGAAGAGTTGGTTTTTTTTCCTCCGTGAAGTAAAGACTCAATTAAAAAAATATGATTTATCTCACTTATTTAAGTAGAAAATAGATAAATTAGGGTGAGAGAGACTCATTTGTGAGAAAAAACATTTATAAAACATTGAGAGAGAAAAGAGAAAAAATTATTGTGATTTTCACATATTCATTAAAGAGCATTTTTCAAATTTTACCTACGGATTCTTTAATATGGACTATTCGTGGTTTTTATCCTTGTATTAAAGAATTTTTTATATTAAACAAATTGTGTCTCTTGTGTGCTCTTGATTTCTATTTTACATTCTATATTTTATTGATACTTCTCACATATTTTTGTAAGTTTAAGGAAATTTATTTCCGTTTCCTATTGCCTATTGTTCTACTATGGAGTTTTGTTATTGTGTTGACATATTTTTCCTATGAGAATGGTATTGGAGTCTCATTTGACTTGGTAATTGGTTTAGATGAGTAAGATGGTGGCAATGGATCCTAATCCCTCTGATCTCTTGTATCAAAAATTTTCTGGGTGGTACATCCAGGTGACGTGTCCCATTAGTGGAACGACGGTGTAAGTACCTAGAACATGTGAACTCTAATGACTACCATGAAATATTCATGAATGATAATGACTTTCACTCGAGTAGGAGACTATCATGCGGAAGAGATTCACATTTGAGAGAGAGATTGTTGAATTATAAACATGAGGTGAAGTAGAAATAAAAAAGTTAATCACCATATAAATGAGGAGAAAACTCATAAACCTGAGTCTTAAGATTTTAAATTAAAATATTATATTAAATTTTCTTATGTGATTACTCATGACTTGTTAGTGTAAATTTTCTTAATATTTGCTCTCCTTAATTTCCCAATAATTAATATCAGAGTCAAGTCTAACTTGATGACAGATTCGTATAAGTAAAATGACAATAATAGATGTTGATTGAAGACACAAAAGATAACATAAAAAAAAAAATCTAATTTTGAACGAATAACTTCCATCGAAAGGAAAGGAAGATTATAATAATAAAGACTACGAGAGATGAATGAGAAATCTGTGTAATTTTTTAATTGGTGGGACAATTTATATATATGGTAGGACAAGAATTGTGACAATGAAACGTGAATAAGTCATAATCAATAAATAAATGAAGAGAAATATAAAATAAAGTAAAAGTTGACCGTAGAACATTATAATAATACAAATGAATAAACCAATCCAAACGACAAACCACAACAACTATTGATCAAATGCAGCAATTCAAAAAAAGAAAACACACAAACTCAACATGTTCCATATAATATCCTAGAACTTGGACTTTAAATTAGCAACAACATCTTTGTCCACTTGAAAAGCCTTGACAAGAACATCACTGGCAATGTCTGGCGTGGCCCCGAATATAGCATTAGCGATAGTTATAACCCCAGGGTTTTGGCTGCTGAGAGCTGCAACGGCAACCGCATTGCCATAACCCACATTTCTCTGGTAGTGCACAAGTCCCACAGGGAAGACAAACACATCACCCTTTTGCAGCACTTTGGTAACATGACGGTTTCCAGGATTTGATGTCACAAAACCAACTTCAAGTGTGCCTTGGATCACGTTGAGGATTTCGGTGGCACGAGGGTGAGTGTGAGGAGGGTTTGTGCCCCACGGTGCATAGTCAATGCGGGCAAGTGAAATGCCTAAAGTGTTTAGTCCTGGTAGCTGTGAAACTGTAACTGGAGTCACCTTGGATCCTACTGGGTTTGATGTGTTTCCCTCTATGTCAAGTCCTCTGAAGAAGAAGTCATTAGCCTCTACTAGTGTAGGGTCTTTGCAAGAGAATCCATTTACTAGTACTGCCACGGTTGAATGACATACACAAATAAAATAACCAGTAAGAATTATGAACTTGAATACTTATGATTTCAGCAATATATTTTTTAAAACATACCCTTAATCATACATGGTCTATGGTTCATGTGATATTTACCGAATAACTAGCTAGGTCCATTTATTATTTAGTAAATCACACATGTAAAAAAATGTGTTTAAAATCCAACACTCAAGTGTCTGATGCATATTGTAAACTTATACCTTGACTTTTGGTGTCTGCCACACAGAAATCCTGAAGTGGACTGTGATCAGCTTCCAAGGCTAGAGTGAAGGTGAGAGCCAAGAGGCAAAAGAAGTGTACACGAGTTACCATATTGATGATTTTAGGGGTTTTCTCTAATAGACAACCGTAATGGGAAGGAACTCGATCGAAGATATATCGTTGATGTTTTCTTTCTGAATTCTGATATATGATGCATTGCAAGAATCAGGGAATGTTTGCCATATTTATATAGGGGGGACATGCATAATTAAATAGAAGAAAACAATTTTTGCCGCTCAAAAGAGGCTTGAAATAGTCATCATGATGGTTTTAGTTATTTTTGTTCATGCAGGTAGTGCAGATTATAAATATATGTACGTGCCGGCTGCCTATGATCCAGATATTTTATACGCTTGCATGTATCAATATATATTACTAACATCAATCCGAACATGACATATGGAATTCATCCCAGGAGTGTGCACGCTTTTAATTTATGTAGAGGGCCGGGTTTCATTTTAATATATGATGATGATAATCAAAATCAATTTTTCATAATCATGAAGATAATTTGCTACATAGGTAGCTTATTGTCGTTGGGAGTGGGAATTAATTGTTGCCCTAAGTCATCTAAATTCGTGATAATTATGAATTGTATTATGATGGTGCGTGTTTCGATATATCAAAATACTTTCACACCTCTTAAAAATTAAGATGAAGAATAATTTATAAACACATTTCTTTCTTAATTTATTAAGATGTTTTTTTAAGAATAAATGGGTCACTTATGAGATTTAAACTATTATCAAAACATATAATATCTCACATGGGATAGTTTATAAACACATTTTTTCTTAACCTATCAAAACATTTTTTAAGGAAAGTACTTAGAAAGGGAGGTTAAGAGTAATTTATAACCACCCACCCCTTAAACCGCCCGGGCTACCTCAAATGTGATTACACTAATCATGTAACACATTACTACCTTATAAAATAAAATATTTAATATCTTAGATATATAAAATATTTTTAACTAATAAAGGATACTATAATGTTAAAAAAATATGGTGGGTTGAATGGTTAAGGGAGAAGAGAAGAAGATTACAAAATCCCTTTGTTAACCAAATTAAGATTTATTGATAAAAATGTTAAGAAAATTTAAAAATTATTAAAAACAAAATGAATTAACTTACCTTAGGTTGAACTAGTTTATAAATCAAGTGAATTAAAAATTGAACTTGCTTAATAATGAAACTAAATTTGAGCTATGTATTGTTCAACTATATTAATTCATGAATTATATATATTAACAATGTATTTCATATTCTTAAATTTATATAAATATTTTTAAAAAATAATTTCATATACTTTAATTTTTTTATAAGAAGTAAATAATATATAAAATAATTATATTTTAAATTGAATTGAGCCAAGAAGTTGAACTAAATTCTTTACGAATTTAAATTGACTAAAATCAAATTTCAAATTGAATCAATGCTTATCGAGTTAAATCAAGCCAGTTTAAATCAATTGAACTTTACACATTTCTAATATAACTCAAATTATTTAGTTACCAAGCTACTAGAAGTTAGGAATTAAAATTGAGGGGAAAAAATAGTTTTACATTTTACTGTATTTGTTTTTTCTGGCATAACAAAAAATTTTAGAACTTGAAAGCCAAGACATTTTGGCATCCACCAAAACCAGCTCTAAGTAGAGCCAACTATAGGCAGGTTAATTCTAACCACAGTGGCATTTTAGTATCAAAGTCCCTAAATCCCTATGAATACAATAATGTATCATATTTCATTTGGCCCCAAAAACTGAGTTTTTATATTTTTAGAAGAATAGCAAGAAAAGGGAAGGGAGGAGAGGGGAGAGAAAATGCCAATATTAGAAGGTTGTAGATGGAATTAGTGAACATACCCGCTCAAAGCGACACCCAAATTACACGCACAACCACACCTTTAAATTCTCCGCAGAAGGAAAAAAAGGAAAAAAGATAAAGAAGCCAAAAGTCCCTCGTTCCATTTCCCCCTTTCCTCCGCCCGGCGAGAAAATGAGAGAAATCCTCCACATCCAGGGCGGCCAATGCGGCAACCAGATCGGAGCCAAGTTCTGGGAAGTAATCTGCGACGAGCACGGCATCGACCACACCGGAAAGTACAGCGGCGACTCCGAACTCCAATTGGAACGCATCAATGTCTACTACAACGAGGCCAGCGGCGGAAGGTACGTTCCTCGCGCCGTCCTCATGGATCTGGAGCCTGGCACGATGGACTCGGTCAGATCCGGGCCTTTCGGGCAGATATTCCGCCCCGATAATTTTGTGTTCGGGCAGTCCGGCGCCGGCAACAACTGGGCCAAGGGTCACTACACGGAAGGTGCCGAGCTCATCGATTCCGTCTTGGATGTCGTGAGGAAGGAGGCCGAGAATTGCGATTGCTTACAAGGTCTCCACAATTCCATTCATTTCATTTTCAGGGATGCTCTCACTTGTATACATTATTTTCATCGTATCACTGTTCTACGTGGGATCTCCAACAATTTTGTGTTTATTTTGTACATGATTATTGTGTTCAACTGTGATCATTTGAATTTCATTGTGTTGGCTATTACAGGGTTTCAAGTGTGCCACTCTTTGGGAGGTGGAACTGGCTCGGGCATGGGAACGCTTCTCATCTCTAAGATTCGGGAAGAGTACCCTGATCGTATGATGTTGACGTTTTCCGTTTTTCCTTCCCCTAAGGTGTCGGACACTGTTGTGGAGCCGTACAATGCCACGCTTTCTGTGCACCAGCTTGTTGAAAACGCGGATGAGTGCATGGTCTTGGACAATGAGGCTCTCTATGATATCTGTTTCCGTACATTGAAGCTTGCTACACCAACTTGTAAGTTTCGGATTTCTTCTGTTATTGTTGTTGTTATAATTGTTGTTCTGCTACTGTAGGTGGTCATGCTGCTGTGCTTGATTTTTCTGTAGATTAACTGTTAAGCAATGATTAGTATAGTGATGTCGTTGACATTTCAATTTGCCATATCATTAGGAATAAATAGTACTGTATATGTTTAGGGTCCCCACATATACTTGACATCTCTTTTGTTTCTGATTCCTGCAATTTTCTTCATCACCTGTTTTGGTCCTTGCCTTAAACTTAACAGTTAACTACATGTTTTACATCCCTCTTAAAAAAAAACACTCGTGTTATTTTTCGTCCCTGACAAAATATAGGAATTTTATTTTTAGTTCCTACAAATATAGTGGTTTTTGTTTTTAGACTCTGTTGTTATTTTCTTTCAAATATGACTATTTTTGTTTTTAGTTCCTAGTTCCTACTGTAACCCAAACAAATGACAGCGAATATTGCTGGGATAAAAAGTGAAAAAAAAAAAAACTACAAGGATTAAAAACAAAAGCAGCAATATTTGCAAGGACAAAAAATTATATTTAACCGATATCATTATATTTGTGGGAGGATTCTAGTGAGTTTTAGTGGTCATATAGCTGGTGGTCATGGTTGTTGAAATACTTGAATTTATTCAATCATTGTGGTTCTTGGTCCCCTTTTCTAAATGGAATATAAGTTGTATTAAATTTTATTTTATTCTCATTTAGTTGTGAGTTCAATTTTTCATTTGTTTTTTCTTGTTTGTTGCAGTTGGGGACCTTAACCACCTCATTTCTGCTACCATGAGTGGAGTTACTTGTTGTCTACGTTTCCCTGGGCAGCTGAACTCTGATCTTAGGAAGCTTGCCGTGAATCTGATCCCATTCCCTCGTCTCCATTTCTTCATGGTTGGATTTGCACCATTGACATCTAGAGGATCCCAGCAGTACCGCAACCTGACTGTGCCAGAACTGACTCAGCAGATGTGGGATTCTAAGAACATGATGTGTGCGGCAGATCCTCGCCACGGTCGTTATTTGACCGCATCTGCGATGTTCCGTGGTAAGATGAGCACCAAGGAAGTGGATGAGCAGATGATCAATGTGCAGAACAAGAACTCTTCCTACTTTGTTGAGTGGATTCCCAACAATGTCAAGTCTAGCGTGTGTGATATCCCACCAAAGGGTCTTAAGATGTCATCCACTTTCATTGGGAATTCAACATCAATTCAGGAGATGTTCAGGAGAGTTAGTGAGCAGTTCACGGCGATGTTCAGGCGCAAGGCTTTCTTGCATTGGTACACTGGTGAGGGAATGGACGAAATGGAGTTCACCGAGGCCGAGAGTAACATGAACGATCTGGTGGCAGAGTACCAGCAATATCAGGATGCTACTGCTGATGAGGAAGAGTATGAGGATGAAGAGGAGGAGGCTTAAGGCATCTGAGTTGCCAAGGTTGTATCGAATTGTAACGTGGATGGATGGCTTTCAGCGAGTTTAAAATGTGGAGCAGTAAAAAAACATTGACTTGTTCATGTGTTTGCTGTATGAATTGATGAGGGTCATTGTTTAACCTGGGTTCTGTTGAGAATGCTTATTTTTAAGTCGTCGAATGTTCTACAGGTAGATGAATATATACATCGACGATGGCAGTTCTCGTATTTATATTCCATTTACCCTTTTTCTGTCGATATGTTGATTATGTTTGGTCGGCATTGAATCAAACAAGAATGCATCCGATTCCCATTATTATTTAAATTCTAATTTAGCATGTCGCTCGGAGAAGAAAATCAGAGCGGGAGGTGTCATTGTTATTGCCATTGATGATTAACTAGTCGGTAAACCGTGTGTGCATGGATCGTGTTGGTTGATGATTTATATTTATAATTATTTCTCTTAAAAATAAATAAGATTGCATATTAGATAACATGAATGATGATGTAACAAAAAAAAGAGATATCATGAATGATTTAAAGCTTAAGTAACCAAATTTATCAGACCAAACATTCAGTAGCTTCTTAGAAAGTTACATTAAAGAAAATAAAATTAACCCAAATTATAGGGTAGGAAGGTTGAAATTATGCCAATGACTAGAGATGAGACTATTTCCTACCAAAGGCTTATACTAGGAATTTTTGTAATAATCTATCTCATTGTCTTTCGTTATTATTCGCATTATTTCTTCGTTTGGATCTTCATTATTTGGTTTAATTGTGGATGATTGTTGTGTTTGGAGAATGATGAAGGATTATGCCATGATAAAACAGTAAATGTGACAGAGGTTTGGGTGGGGAAAGGCAAATAGGAGAACCTGACATTTGGCGCCAAGTTTAGTCCAATTATTGAAAGAGAGAATTGGGTCAACTACCAATGGAAGCGTTGGCAACGTGGCTGAAGCAACTATAAAGAAGAAAATATATAAAATTTTAGCCACTTTTTCATACTAAATAAATACTATTGTAAGCATTCACAAAGCTTGTTTTTCTTATTAACACGTGTGCAAATGCAGATTATAGCAAACAGTAATTCCATGTGAATACTTAATTAGTTAAAAGATTCCATTAGTTCCATTATTTTCTTAAATTAGTTCGATTCTATTTTTTATTTCCTTTGTTCTGAAAATTTCAAAAAAATAGATCCAATTTGATTTAAAAAATAATTTTTTTAATAATTAATAAAATAATAATAATAATTAATAATAAAAAATAAAATAGAAATTTATAAAATCTATGGAATCTAATTGGAACTTTTGAAACTAAAAGGATTTAATTCAATATTTTTTTTAAAAAGTATGATTATTCAATATGAACAAATGCAGTACAAAATAGTACAAATTATTTATGTAAAAATGTAATATGGAAAGTACTTATATATATGTGATTTTATTTTTTTTACATTGATAATATTTTCAATCGAGATAAAAAAATGACTTTGTATATCGATCATGATTATAATCGATATGAAAAACCAACAAATATAGTCATCACCTATATAAAATCACCTATATAAAAAGTAACTTTTTTTCATCTCTGTTACATACATTAATTTATAGTTATAATATGAGTAAAAAGTTACTTTTTTTTATATCAGCTATGACTGCAACCAATATAAAAAAGCAAAATCACACATCCCATGTGAATAATTTTCATACTATACCGTGTGACATAGTTGGTCCATGACATTATTTCTCAAGCATGTAATCATGGGTTTAATTCCTGATTTATGGATATAGAAAAACATTTATTAGAATATGTTAATCCCTTAAATAGATCTTAATACTTGAGAAGATTAGTTCTTAATTTTCGATCTAAAAATACTCTAGTTTGTAAAAAAAAATACTACACCTTTTACGTAAATAATTTCTTTTTTATTTTTACCTATTTTCATAAAAAATTTGAAAATATTCTCTTATATGTATTGCGCTTATTGGAAGAAGAAACATACAAATATAAAGTGGGTTTGTTAAAAAAAAAAAAAAAAGAAGCATTTGTGCTATTTACACGAAATCAACTTCATACTAAATAATATTATCCTTTTAAAAATTATAGATCCTAATTAAACCTTTTAATAATAAAAGGATTAAATTAAACTTAAAAATTTAAATTAATGGATGAAATAATATTAAACCTTAAATATATGTAACATACAATTACTTTCGTTTTATTATACGTTATTATTGAATTTTGATATTTGTTTCATACAACAAGTAAATGTCATGCTTAAATGTTAACAACGCATGCACCAAACAACAAATGAATCTGAATGCATTTCTAATAGCAAAATTGTGAGAGCAAAAGATGTTCATTTCTTGTCTTTGTAATTTAATTAATAATATTGATTCATATTTAAATAATAAATAAATAACTAAATACTTTAGGAATGTGGCTACCACAATTTGCTGTGTAACACATCCTTTTTGTTTACTTCAAATAGATTCATTTTGTGAGTCATACTCATTGGTATAGTATTCTAAATAATTTTTTTTCTTTATTTTAAAAAAATAATCCATGTGATCCAAGTGCATCGAAGTGGGAAAAAAAAGTACCGATAATGGATTATTATAACTGAATTTGGATGGCTTCAACAGCCACTCGTCTTAGTTTATAATCTATGTAATTGGATTTTTTTTTATCATAGGCAAGCTCAACCTTATTAAACACACTAATGTTACCGCAATTAACGAGTTAAAGAATAAAAAGGTTTAAATATATATTTAATTATTTAAATATGATATATGATTTTTTTAATCTTTTAAATTTAAAATTAATTTTTTTAGTTCTTACAAATCTATCATTATTTTTTCTAGTCCTTTGTCGCATATGTCATTAACATGATTATTTTTTCTAATCCTTGAATGATTTCTAAGGACTAAAAAATAATAATTTTAAATAGAAACTAAAAAAATTATATATCATACTTGAGAGATTAAAATTAAAACATATTTAAAATTCAGTATCCTTAATTTCCTACCGAACAACCAATAAAGAAGTGTTCTACCACTCCTAAACAATGGGGATATAAGCTGATGACTTATGTGAAAAATTCTCTTTCTTAATAGTTTTTTATATCAACATGGACAATATTTGACACTTGAGAAACAACCTCTTAATTATATCCAATAATTATCTTTAGACAAAAAGGTTAAAGAAGCCAAGGCATCAATCTTTGTTATCCTCAGTGAGCCATTTTACTGCATAATTTAGTTATTGAAAGTCACATATAGTCACATCAAACTAAGTAAGATTATCTGCAACCCTTTTTTCCAAGCCTGTGAAACCTCTTGACAGTCTCTCTCATAAATAACATTAATGAAATACAAAGTAGCAATTATCTCAATGCTCCATCTCAGTGCTAGGGCCTCAACTTCCTGAGTATATATTAGCCTTCATGATATCTGAATATGAGTCCAGGTCCTGTCCCAACTCCTTTCCTAACTTCTGCATGAAAATTAGCCTTCAAGTGGTTTGGTTCAAGTGTCTTCTACAAAATTTTATTGCTGGATCTTTCCCAAATTACTTTCACACTAAATACAATGACCAAATTAGTGCTCAAAATAAGTAAAAAATTACCAATCATGGTTTCCAGTCATTGTTCAATCTCTATTTCAGCTCAAAAGGCAATGTGAATAAGAAGTATGAAACAGAAAATTTGAGGGCCTATCATTCATAGTTTTCAGTTTTCAACATTTTCTAAAGTTAAATTTTTTAAAACATGATTTGCTAATGAAAAAGAAAATATTGATATAAAAGAGTTATCAGCTCTTTGGGAAAAGAAGGGAAAAAACAACAAAGAACAAAGCAAAGCAAATGAAAAACAGAATAGTGATACGAAAGAGCTCTCTAGTTACTCTCCCTTAAAACCAAATTTTGTTGTCCTTAATAATTCAAAATGCAATACAGGAACTCACTCACTCACTAGCTCTATGCAAATTAATTATGAACCACTCACTCTATCCCGAATGAAAACAACATACAAAATCACAAAATAAAAGGAACCACGACCTTTCAAATCAAACAAGCCTCATATTATAATTATATTATTTTTTATTATTATAATTAATAATAAATATTAAATAATCTATTACTTTATTTTATTTTATAATTAAGATACATATTTTACTTTCATAATTTAAAAAAGTTAAAAAAATACTAACAGTGTTAAAAAAAATAGTATTATATAATACTATTTTTAAATAAAAGTTGATAATATCATTTTAATTTCAAATATGTTAAATAAAATTTAATATGAAAATTCATTTTTAAAATAATATTATATAATAATTATCTAAATTTAATTAATATATTTTAAATTATGATAATATATTAAAATATAAAAAATCATCAATTCAAACCGAATCAAATTATAAATAATTGATTTGATTTAAATTTAATATTATATTAAAAATCATATTAAAACCAAATCATATCTTTATTTTATTTTATGTTTAATTAAATTTTTTTCTTCTAAAAATCAAGCCAAATGGAACTACAAACACCCATCGGTGGCATTGGAGCAAGGGATACCTGATTTTTTTTTTAAAAAAAAATACCAAAAAAAGTGTTAAGATGAATTGGGGTTAAGAAAAAAAACATGAAAAGAGGGGGGTAATAAAAGAAGCATGGATCCATAATGATGATGATGCGTTGGCAGTGGTGGAAACCAAGGACGGAAAATCTGTAACGTTTTCTATTATAAGACAGGGTGTTAACGGCTAGAAGCCAAGGATTCAGTAACATAAAATGGAGGTTCAATTTGCCCTCCTATTTCACTAACACACACATCACATCATATCAGAGACTCCATCTCCCTCTCGCACGCGACGAGGGAGTTCCGCTTCGGAATCTCACCCCCTCTTTCTGCGAATGTTCGTTTTCGTACCCTCCTTTTCCCTCCATTTTCCAGATCTGCTTCACTTTTTCACATTTCCCGATCCTAATTTTCTTTTTTTTTATGTTCCTTCAGTCGCAAGATGGTTGCTCAGAAATTCGTTGTCGACTTGAACAAGCCCCTTGTATTCCAGGTAAAATGCCCCATCCCAATAATAACGTCTTGTCTTGTTTCAATTTCAACCAAGCTCGCACCTCTTACATTACTTGAATTGGCGTTTATTTGTTGTTTCGGTCGCATTGCAGGTTGGGCATCTTGGGGAAGCCTACGATGATTGGGTTCACGATCCTATCGTAAGCAAAGAAGGTCCTCGGTTTTTCCAAAGCGGTTTCCTCGAGGTACGTACATTATACTCTTCCGTCGCATTATAATTATCATGTAAGAATTTTTTTTAATGTAATAATTACTTTTTTCACAACAACAAAATCTTTAAATGTGTTTAGAGGATAAAAATAGAAGAATTTCTTTTTGAATTAAAGTAGAGGGTAAGATGTGTGAACCCAACCTAAAAAATACAAAACTTCTCTTTATATTATTTCCATCCTTCAAAACAAACACGATCTAAATGAATTAATGATGATATAATGTTAATTTTGTAAATTTATTATTCTTTTTCTTCTATTTATTTATTTTTCTTGATTTGTGTAAAATAACCTAAGACAAAAATTATCTTGTGATGGAGGAAGTAATAATTATGAGATTACATTGATTTGAATCAATTGTTAACTAACATTTGTGGTTGGATTGGGACAAACAGTTGTTCACACGCACTGCATGGTGGGTGATTCCAACCGTTTGGGTGCCGGTTGCGAGTTGGTTCATTTCCAACTCTGTCAAATCAGGCCTCCCTTCTCTTGATGTAGCTCTGCTCGTCTTTCTCGGCATCTTTGTTTGGACTTTGGCTGAATACACCTTGCACCGTTTCCTCTTCCATGTTAAAACCAAGAGCTACTGGTAAATTGAGCAACTTGAATACATGTCGTGTAGAGATTAGTTGGAACCATGGACTTGTGATGAATCAAATTTACATGCATGATATTGACTACTTGTTTTTTAAATGTTGCATCAGGGGAAATACCTTGCATTATCTTCTCCATGGCTGCCACCACAAGCACCCCATGGATAGCTATAGACTTGTTTTCCCCCCTGTAGCAGCAGCTATATTAGCCCTCCCGGTATTTCTCTTCTTACCTTTATAAACAAAAAATTATACATTTCCATACCTTTATTAGTTATTGTGTTTCCTCATATGAGAATTGAATTATAGCCCCTACCCCTCATAATTTCAGACATTAATGAGAAGATTAATGGTTGATATTGTATGCACAACAAATTGCAAATGCATTGGAAATTGGAATACTATCAGTTTATTCTTTTCATTAACAACTAAGATTACTCATGTTAGAAGAGGTAAATCCTATTATCTGGATAAAATTATTGTTAATGAGTAACTCTATTTTGGTTCATATAAAAAGTCACCAATTTAGTTCGTCATAGCTCCGGAATTATTATTATGGCTTCAAAAACTTTGATTTGGTTATGAAGGGATGTCGCAGAGCAACTGTAGGAATTTGTTATAGATGCAACGCAAGTCAATTCATTAATGCTGATTTTGAAGTCTTTGGTTAATACTGTGAAATGTTTTAGTCTCTTACAACTTTACATATTATGAAAAATTTTACTTGCTTATGGGTTATATTTGAAGTCTGTTATTGAAAAAAATTTATTCATGAAAGGAAATGTTGTTAGAGAAGAAAAATGAATGTCCGGATCAAATTTAATATCTTGAGAACATAAAAGGTATTCATTACTTTTGTCAGAAAATAGGAGAATTAGTGGGAGAATTTTGTGGAAGGATATAGAATTATTCCCCTCATGAAAGGAAAACTCATGAGTCTTATCAAGCAAATAGTTTGTAGTTTCTGGAAAGACGTCTTTATACCTGTGATCATTCTATGGTTGGAGCTTCCAAAAATGGCTGCTTCTGGAATGGCTTTGTTGATGTCACAAGAGAACCTAAGTACCTCACTATCTGTAACATAGTTTGCAGATTTCCTCTGAAAACGGCCAGAAAAACCTTTTAGCATTTTATAAAATGATTGATTAGTATGAATATGTTGGTGAAATTTAGAGATACCTCTATTCTATTGCCATACTTTTCTAGTTTAACTTGATAAGAGGTTCCATGAATTGATGTTGGTGTTTTTCTCTGCTGTTTTCAGATCTGGAACTTGGTGAAGCTGATATGCACCCCTTCAGTTGCTCCTGCGGTGTTTGGAGGTATTTTGTTGGGCTATGTGATGTATGATTGCACCCATTACTACTTACACCATGGTCAACCAAAGTCTGATGTGCCCAAAAGTCTCAAGGTAAAAGCGCTTCCCCTTGTTTAGCTGGATGATAATTAAATTACAGTTCCTCACTCCAATGTGTTATCAGAATCATCTTGTCAATGAATAAAAGTTGTGTAATTTACCAGATGCATTAGTTGATAAAAAAATGGTCTTTCAGCATTTGATTTAATTAGAAGTTGAAGGACATTAATTTCATATACAGTGAATATGCTTTCCTTTTCATTTTTGTTACACTTATGAGTCTCTTACACTGGCCATAAAACATGATATCATTCTCCTCTCCACTGTTCTAGAGATTTCGATTGCGTCATTTTCTTTTGGAACAAGAGTGTTCTTTCTCAGAGAAAGACAGACAACTCCTGTTCCGAAGATGATGGTGTTTGCTTTTCGTTTTTGATCATGGCATTGACATATTCTTCTTAGTTCTTGTGTTGCATCTTTCTGTATATGGTATATTGACAACTATCTAAAATTTTGTAAGCCAGGAAAAGAAAAATAACAACTTCGTCATTTTGCAGAAATATCACTTGAATCATCATTATCGGCTCCAGAACTATGGCTTTGGGATCACATCACCACTGTGGGATAAAGTTTTTGGAACGGTTCCTCCTCCTCAATCAAAGGGGGATGCCAAACGTAGATAAGTTACTGTCAAGGTTGCATTTGTTCATTGGTTAAGCATAGTTCATTCAGGAGCTTCAAACGAGATATGTTGATAATTCATTATTCATGTCTTGATTGTCTAATTATTTTGCTCCCCAATTGATGTTTCTGAGGGTTAACGTGCCACCATCTTGTGTCAAACATCCTGTAAAATTTCATACATTTATCAAATTTATAGTATAAAACTTGCCTCCCTGTGCACAGTTCCTTTATTTATGTTGTAACTTGGCTTTCCGCAGGAATCCTTGTAGCATCGGAATCCTTCGTGTAGGTTAACTTCTATCTTCAAAGAAATCAAGATATTCAATTACCTTAATTATTTATATTTTTATTTATCAAATATAATTATTTTTATTCCTACTACAATATTAAATAATTTTCTCACAATATAGTTCATTTTCAAGCCATCTTTAACATGTTATATAAAACTTCAAACAAAGATGTCAAAATAATATCTACCGAAAGAAGCAGAATAATTGTGAGTTTAAAATTTTGACTTTAAGTCAAACAAATTTGTCTATCTGTAATTAAGTAAACTATTAATAGAAAATGAAATGATTGATTATAGTTAAAAAATGATTGAATGATTTTCGATTGATTATAGTCAAGAAGAATATTTTAGTATTAAACTACTGTCAATTCAAAGTTAGACTCTTACCATCCTTCAAATTACATGTCCACGTCAAACTAAGATAGGTCGCACTACTAAGATTACAGTACACATGAAGGTTATGTTTGGTAAAATAAATGATAAATTAATTTGAAAGTTCAATTTTTTTTTAACTAAAAAAATGTTAGTTGGAAGTTTTAAATTAATTTATTGAAAGTGAAGTGTTTTGTAAACTAAATTGTTAAACTAGTTAATGAATTTTATAAGTAAAATGACAGTAAACTCTTATTATTTTTTTATTTAAAGATGATACGATTATTATAATGTTAAGAACAGCTAAAGGTTTATATATATATATATATATATATATATATATATATATATATATATATATATATATATATTTACAGCTAAAGAGTTTAATAATTAAAATAAATAAATTTATGTGAAAGAAGAAAATATTATAATATTAAATGAGCTAGTAATTAATAAAAAAATTTCATTAAATATTGTGGATAACAATATAAAAAAATGATAAGGTTGTAAATTAAAAATTAAAATATCAAGTTAAAAATACTACTCCTATAAAATAGTAAAATAAATTTTTATATTAAATAATTTTATTTTAACTAAATAAAATTATAATTAAATAAATTTTAAAATAACTGAAATAATTTGTCAAATGTATGCTTTCCCTAAAGTAGAATTAATAATTGGAAGAAAAAATGGGAATGCAGCATTTAATATTGTAATATTATTTTTTGCAATTATTTTTTATTTGATATTTTATTATTTTAATATAAAAATAGGAAAAGAAATATCTGTGTAAATGTGGGATTATTATTTTAAGCAAAAGAATATGTATTACATTAGAACTGAAAATATCGAAGTTTGGTTTAAAAAAAAAGGTCACTTTTTTATTTTTTATATTATATGTCCCTTTAAGTGTTTTAGTTTATTTTAAAAATATTCACATTTATTAATTTATTATGATATCACTTTCACAACTATATTCTAAGTACTTGTTTATGCTAACGTTGGAACCTTCTCAAACCATGTTGCACTAAATAGAGAAAAACTTGCTTCCAACTTAAAGTACATGAGAAATCATGAGCTTTCCCATTTGTAGGTTACAACCTATCAAATGAGAAATCAAACATGTTTTCACCTTTTTAACAAAAGGGTATCTTTGTAAAAAAAACTTTATTATTATATTTGTATAATTAATATTTTTTCAAGAAGTATAAATTATTTTGAAATACAAATAATGCAAAAGAATATAATATTTTTTTATACATATATTTGCTTATGTACACAAACACCCCTTATCCTAGATTATTTTACATTGGATGATAAAGTACTAATTTTTTATACAATTTTATATTTAGAGCAGTGATACTTGAGCTTTTCAACATTCTAGACATTCTATTAATGTATTTCTTTTGTGTTTATTTCTCTTTTCTTGTCACCTCAAATATTATTATATCTATTAATTTTATCTGTTATTTCTTTCTCTCTTAGGATGTATATTAGTATATGGATGTATAGGGTGTCAAAGAAACATTTTCTAGTATTTAATAAGTATATTTGTCTAGTTAACATGTTAATAGCTAATTATTAATATTTTAATTACATAAGACGTTAATTACAAACTTTTATATCATTAATCCATGTGAAAATAATGTATGAAAAGTTGTGTTTATTATTGTTGAAAGTACTAGGTTCCTTTATATGCTCAAAGACTATATTTTGAGATCACCCTTTATGGCATGAGTGTGCTATAGTAGTTCAGACTGCCTAACAGAAACAAGTAATTTGTTCAAGACTCATTAGCTAGCCATTTATGTTGATATTTATTTGGAATCACTCTAGAAAAGTCTTAAATGCTCAAATCTGCACAACATATTTTGAAAAGTAACATGATATATCATATCAGAAGTCACTTCAATACCAAACTCAAGAATTTCCCATGCTATTCCCAGCTTAGTGCCACGAGTACACACAAAAAAAGAAACTAATGGCAAATGAACTAAATTGTGAATACTTCACATTGTTTCTAGAAGTTGAAAATAAAGAACACAAGTATATGTATGAGAATCTTTATTCTTCAACTAATAATCAAACTTGTAAAAAGATTTAACCATAGTTGTCATATTGATCTAGCATTCTAGCCATAATACAATGCTGTAACCCTTTGCTTTAGCTTCTTCTGTTCTTTCCTTCTACCCTTTCTTACCAGTTGGCAATAAAGGGATACTCTGCTCATGCCTAAAGAAATTCGATGGATCAACTTTAGTTTTCACCTTCACTAACCTGTTGAAGTTACCCTTGAAATACCTGTAGCCCCATGACCAAGCCTTCAATAAACTTGTGTTATTCTTCTGGTTCATCCCTATATCCAAGTCTCTATAATTCACATAAGTTTCTCTTGGATACTTAGAAACATAGGGAGCCATGTAGAAATAAAATTTCCTCATCCAATTCATGTGCTTTGCCATACTCTTCTCTCCATCAAGCCATCCAGTCACATACTGAATTTTGTAGAGAACTCCCTTTCTATGAGGGAAAGGGGTGGCAGATTCTGCAATCCTACTCATCTTGCCTCCATAAGGGTTCCATATCATTAGAGGACCATCATCCTGCACAAAAATTTTCCATAGTGCATCGAGGGACTTTTCTGGGATTACTTCCCTCACAAAGTCTGATTTGGCTTTGAAGTAGGCCTTTGTTGTGGACTTCCCTTGGAGCAAAACTTCTGGGGCTGTTCCATCAGGGTAGCCGGCAATATAAAGCACAGATTTGATCCAACTAGTCTCCACACAATCCTTTATTGTCAAACCTAACTCAGGAAAACCATGCTTCATAACTTGGAGAAGCCTATCAGCACCACCAAGAAAGAGAGCATTGTAGGAAGTGGTTAATGTTCTCTTACCAGGAACTGTGCCATTCCCTGGTTGAATAATGACTCTAATGAAGAGATTCTCATCAATTTTTGGAGCCACTTGCTGCCATCTTTGGAGAAGCTTGTTCCCTCCTTGTTCTAAGGTCTTGGTTACTGTGAAAACAGTCACAGTTTGTGGCACAGGAACCAGCTTGATCTTCCACCACAGAATAACTCCAAAGCTGCCTCCACCACCTCCTCTTATAGCCCAAAATAGATCCTCTCCCATGGCTTTTCTATCAAGAACCCTCCCTTTAGCATCAACAATTCTAGCATCTCGAACATTGTCAGCACCAAGGCCATACTTTCTCATCATGGAACCATATGCACCTCCTGTGATGTGCCCTCCAATCCCCAAGGTTGTGCAAAGGCCTGCAGGGAAGCCATGAACTGCACTTTTCTCTGAAATTCTGTAGTAAACTTCACCAATAGTGGCACCGGCTTGGATCCAAGCCGTGTTTCGCGCAATATCAACATTCACTGCACGAAGTTTGGCCAAGTCTAGGATCATGAATGGCTTCTCAATAAGGGAAACATAAGAGAGCCCTTCATAGTCATGTCCTCCACTGCGCACTCTCATGTGAATTCCAAGCTTTTTTGCACAAATCACTGCTGCTTGGACTTGAGAGTCATCAAGTGGGGTGAATATGAAATCAGGTTTTGGCACTGAGGGCAACAAGTACCTTAGATTTTGAGCTGTGGACTCAAGGATAGAAGTGAAGGAACCATTGGTGGAAGTGTAGATTGATGAGGAAAATTGGTTTGAAGTTTGAGAGTGTTGTGTGAGACAATGGTTGAAAGCTTCTTCAATTGGAAGTGAAGCGGTGAATGAAATTGATAATAGAAGAACCACAAAACTTGCTAAGATGGACCTCACAGACTGCATGGTTGCTCTTGTGTTCAGATAAATGGTATGTTTTGCTTGTATATATATACAGTGGTTGCTACTTGGTAATGCTAGTTTATTGTAGCAATATACGTGTATTTGAGCTAAGACAAACGTCATGTGAAATTATATATGAATGGGTATTTCATTTTTATTTGGTTCGTGTAATGGAAAATCATGACAATCACAACTCGGAATTAATGTTCATTATTGAACTCAATACATTTCACATCCGAGATTACTATGTGACATAATCTCGTTTTTCTTTTTTCCTATGTGCACATTTTTTCTTCCCACTACCATGTGTACCGCAATTCTATGACACAGTATAGCCCTTGGGGTATGATTGTATTGACTAAAGGAGATGAAATGATGTAGAACGAACTAATTAAAATAAAATGAAATGAAGTGGGAATGTAACGAAATAAAACTCCAACCCACTGAATTATATACGCACCCCACTTGTAGTACCTGATTAATTAACATATGTCTAAGAAAATTTTGCATAAACAAAAAATTAAACATAATTCTCCAATTAAATAATTTTTTACATATATGAAAATTTTTATTTGATTGTCTTCTCTTGAAAAAAAGGAAAAATAAAGCTAAATAATAAAATAAGTTTTACTAATTTCCATTATATTTTATCTTTATTTTACCAATTCAAGTAATGGAGCATAAAAATATTCTCATCTATCACATCCTTTCAATATTGATTCAACCTAACCTTTTTGAAAGAGAGATTTTTTTTAATACCATGTGATCGTGTAACATATACAAATATTATAATGAATTTATTAAATCGACAATTAAGAAAATAAAAAAGGCAAAAAGCAGAAAAGATGCCCTCTAACAACCAAAGAATTTTCTTGTACTTCTTTCAGGTATAATTTGTTAACCTTCAAATCGATCTGTCAAATGTAATTGTTTTTATATATTTTTTCAAATGTAAAATTTCGACTAATTTTCACGAAAATTTCTTATTCAATTTTTTCAAACGTATAATTAATCCATATTAATTTATTTACCATAAAATTCCATTTTTAATCATTAAATGATATGACTTCAATGATGTGTAACAAGTAAGATTTAAGAGTTTTATATATCTTGCAACAGCTTTTTGGTAGGAGTGAAGACAAAAAGAAGCAAACGGAGGGGTATGCTAGTGGATAATGTCTGACAGAAAGCATGGTGTCCATCTACTCTTTTTAATAATTAATCAATCAATATGTTAGATGTTACAATCACGAGCTTCTTTCCATAACATTTTTTTAAAAATATTTAAATAAAATTTAAAATTATTCATGATTTTTCAGTCCCAGCAAATAAAAATCATCTATCCAGAAAGTTCAAAATAATCAATGAGTGAAACCACGTTCTTATGTGCCGTCAACGCGATAGACAGCATGTTCGGTAGAGTTAATAATAAATGTACACACTACACAATACATATGATCACCACTATATGACCACCACTATTTTAAATAAAAATCTACCAACTTTATAAAAGTATTTCACAATGATGGATTCCAAAGTTATATTAAATTAGGAAAATATATTATTTTATTGACCATTATTAATTTTATAATAAAGTTATGTAAAACATTTTTGTTTATTTTTCATAAATATTAAGAAATTTTAATATTTTCCTATGTAATAATCGATAGTTTGGCGACACATTCTATAATACATGTTTTTTTATATATATTTTTACTATTAACTAAAGTTTGTTGAAATTACAAAGTTACGTTGGTTTCACTTGGTTAATATTAAATCTCTTTCATGATTTTATAGTTTTTTTTAATTAATAATAAAATTGTGTTAGGATGAATATATTAAAAATTACATTGCTTTTTTTTTTATGGAAAAAAGATTACAGTGCGTAAAAATTACATTACAGTACTTCTTTAATATATATTTGTCCATAAAAATTCTACATAATCTTATTACGTAAAAATTCTTATTGGTTGAAATAAACCAAGTTCTGCCAGAATTTTTCTCTCTTCATTCACTGCTCTATGCTTATTGTGATAGTTTTGAACAATTTGTTCAATTTTGAAGAACATTATTATTTTAATATTACTTTTTTATGTAAATGATTTTATTAGTTATTATTGTTCTTATGTGTAAATTTTTTAAATAGTATTAAAAGTTCAATTTCTTTGTATCTTAAACACTATTAGTTTTATGTAAAAAAAAAAAAAAACACTTAGTTTAATTAGATATCAAAAAGACTTGTGAGAAATACCTTGGGGGAATAGAGTAAGAAGATTATTGTGTAAAGAATACTTGTATACTTGCTGCATTTTGTAACTGGTTATAATGCGAAATTTTTTATTTTTATGTCAGATACTACATGAAGATCTCAATGGTCTGAGAGTGAAGAAGGACAAATCTTTTGTGCTCTCTTTTATACTCCTTAAGCTCACATTTTTCTTTATCTAACAAGTGGAGTGGTTTTGTGAACAAGTTTTGTAACTACTTTCAAGCACCATTTTATCGAACTTATATTCAAGAGCACAGTATGATATTGGGATGACCCTGGATTTAGCAAAGTTTTTCAATGCATATATTCATCGGTACAAGTGCAACCATGGATTTAGCTGGAGACTCGTTGCAAAAGGCTAACATTTTTCTTTAGTGGCCAGTCGTACATGTGAAAGGCCACCTGCTAACTGATAACCAGACCCAACCAAATCCAACAGAACACTAACATGTTAAAACACAGAATAAAACATTGATGAAGGAAAAATTGGAAGTGAGAAACAAACCAATTGGGGAGTGGGGACCCATATAATGCTGCTGTACATTATTATTTGTGCTTTCAATTGATACACACTTGAGAACCATGTCTAAGAGATTCAGATCTAAGAATAAGACAATTAGTGGTACCACAGTTTTTGCTTGAGAAACAACACTTCAGTTACTCATACATAATCTACTGAAAAACTCAAATCCCAACGACAGCTTACAATTAGGTACACAATCTGTATCTTACAACATTAAATAAGAAAAAAGCAAAGTAACAAATCTAATAGTATCTTTATTGCATTTTTTATTTTTTTTTACTTTCATTCATTGGTAGGAGTTGAACTCCAATACCTAGAAATTTATAACTTACACATGTTACTCCAGAGTTAGACCCATGGTGTATCCTTATTCCTCTAAACTAGCAAACCAACCATTTGAAAAATTTATGGATACCAAAGTCAAATGATCGTAACAGCACAGTACCTTATTTTCCATTTCTTTTCTGTTCACACGGGAAGTGGTGGGATACTCTGGCCATGTCTAAAGACGTTTTCAGGATCCACGTTGGTCTTAATCTTTACCAACCTATCAAAAAAAATCAAAGACTCCTCCTTGCATTAGTAGGTGCGAATTCCAAGTCTTTCTCTTAAATCTTCAAACCTGCTTTTTGCAAGAGGCTTTGTGAATATGTGTGTCAGTTGATCTTCAGCGTTACAATATTTCAGTCTAACTGCACCATTTTTTTGAACATCTCTGACAAAAAATAGTTTGATGTTGAAATGTTTGGTCTTGCCATGAAAAACTGGATTGTTTGAGATATCTATAGCCGCTTGATTATCAACCATGACTTTGGTAATCGTTTTTTTGCTCCAAGTGCATATCATTTAAATTTTTTCTCAGCCATAAAGCATGATAAACAGATACTGTTGCAGCATGAACTCTCTTTCGGCTGTTGATTGAACCACAATTTCTTGCTTCTTTGAACTCCAAGTAAATATTCCTAATCCGAACAGAAGCCAGAAGTATTTTTCATGTCATTTAAAGACCCGACCCAATCACTATTAGAATAACCTTGCAACTCGAAGCTTGGTGTCAAACAAAACTTAACACCAAAGCTTACAGCTCCCTTGACATATCTGAGAACTCTTTTTGCAGCTCTAGGATGAGACTCATTAGCACAATTCATAAATCTTGAAAGAACACTTACAGCATACATAATATCTGGCCTTGTTGCTGTTAGATACATCAAGCAGCCAACCAAGCTTCTATATTCAGACTTATTCACTTTAGCTATTTCATCATCCTTGCACAACTTCTCTTTTTGACACATAGGAGTGCTCATACTCTTACAGTTATCCATGTAGAACTTCTTTAGAATCTCCTTTGCATACTTTTGTTGATAGATGAATATTTCATTTTGTCTTTGCTTGATTTCTATTCCAAGGAAATTAGACATTTCTCCAAGATCAGTCATCTCAAAGACTCGCATCATGTCTTCTTTGAATTGTTGAATAAGCTCAATGTTTTTTATAGTGACTAAGAGATCATCCACATATAAGGATACCACAAAAAAATTATCAATGTCACCTTTAACATATAAAGTAGACTCAGTAAAGCTTTTAACATAGCCTAGTTTCAGCAGGTATTCATCAATTCAGCTATACCAAGCTCTTGGAGCCTGCTTCAAGCCGTACAACGCCTTCTTTAATAGATTCACCTTGTCTTCATCTCCTTTTGTAGCAAAGCCTTTAGGTTGCTCAACATAATTTCTTCCTTCAAGAAGCCATTTAAGAAGGCTGACTTGACATCAAGCTGATAAATCTTCCATTGCTTTTGTGTTGCAATAGCTAGTAACATTCTGACTGTATCTAGCCTTGTAATTGGAGCAAAAGTATCAAAATAATCTACTCCAAAAACTTGAGCATACCCTTTTACCACTAACCTTGTTTTATATGTGTTAATTGAGTCATCTGCATTCTCCTTTTTTCTGAACACCCACTTTACTCCAATCACCTTCTGATGTTGAGGTCTTTCAACCAATTCCCAGGTCTGATTTTTTTATCATAGCGAGGTCTTCTGCATAACATCTCTCCATTTAGGATCTTTTTCTGCTTCTTAATATCCTGTTAGTTCAAGCACGACAACATTGCACTTCTGATATATGTCAGCAAGTAATCCAGTGCCGCAGACAGGAGGATGATCAACTAACTCTTCTTGATTCAAATCATCAGTCTGCTGATTTGTTCCATCGTTCCAGTTCCACCTCTCATTCTCCGTGAAGCTTACATTCCTACTTATTAGAATTTTTCTTGTGTCAGGTTGAAAATTTCTATAAGCTTTAGATGTTAGGCTATACCCGATAAATATGTTAGGCTCCTTTCTTTTGTCCAACTTGTCTCGCTTAACCTGTGGTACATTAGTAAAACACAAACAACCAAAAACTTTCAGATTTTTTAATTGTGGGAGGTCTTGATAGAGGGTTATCTAAAAAGCACAAGGACCTAGAAACACTTCATGAGTTGAAGGGGCCAATGACAAGGTCTAGAGTCAAGCTTCTACAAGAAGAGATGCCCAAGAGGATCAAGGATGGACTACTCATCAAAGAAATGGAAGGAGAAAATCACAAGGAGTTGAATTGGAGCACGTTGAAGATTGCTGAACAACACGCTTGGGCTTAGCGTGCGTTGTCTAGCTTAGCGCGAGCTGTCTGGTGGCTTAGCCTAATTCCAACCCGAGAAGAAATTGAGCTTAGCGCGAGCTATCTGGCTTAGCGCACACCTTCAATTGGCTTAGCGCGAGCTGTCTGGCTTAGCGCACACCTTCAGTGACTTAGCGCGAGCTGTCTGGCTTAGCCCAATTTTAACTCAAGAAGAAATTGAGCTTAGCACAAATTGTCTGGCTTAGCGTACACCTTCAGCGTGAATTTACGAAAATTCTTAATTTTTGTTTATTTGTGTAATGGGCTTAAGCTTGATGTAAATAGGCCTTATTTAAGGCTTAGTTATCATTTTAGGCTAGTCTATAAATACACAGAAACTCTTAATTGTAGGGACTTTTGACATAATTGAAATTAAGCTTGTGCTTAGAGAGAGCTTAAGCTCTTCTATGTTTTTTTGATTGAAAACCAAATTGATTCTTATCAAGGAAGCTATTCCTTTATGGTGAATCCTCATTCGGCTTATCGATTCTCCGTGGATCATGGTGTTGTTCTATTCATCTTCTTCATCTCATCCATATTTTTTGTTTTTCTGTTCTTGAGTTCTTAGAAGGTCAACAATGGTGATTCTTGAATTTGCATCCGGAACGATCCGAACCGAGCATCCATGAAATGTTATTTGAACTTGGAAATGGCATCACCATCATTTTTGATTTATTTGAACTTGGAATTCCTTGTTTCTTGAACATTGTTTATCCTGATTTATTTGTCATATAGGAAATAATATCATCATCATTTGTGAGAAGGAACTAAAAACAAATTTTCTATAAAGTACAATGACTAAATTTGATAATTTGAAACTACAACAACTAAAATTAATACTTCAGGAAAAAATAGGGATTAAAAATATATTTTTTTCCTTTTTTTTTTAAATCCATTTATCCTCAAAAAGACAGAAAACTACACAGCTTAACGAAAAGCCCAATCAGACCCATCGATAAAGTCAACCCCATAAGCTTTTTTGTTTTTGGGGAACTACTATTGGTCCCTACCTTCTTTGTTGTTGGCCCCTACAATTCTAGGAAAGGACCTCCTTACCCTGCAAACCTTTCTTTTTCCCTTGTGCCACCAACCCTCCTCCCCCTTCCCTTGCGTTGCACCCCCAACCCTCCTTCCCCTTCCCTTTCCCTTTCCCTGTGTGCGGCCTCCTTCCCCTTCCTCTCCCCCGCGTGCACCCCCCTCTACCATGGTTCAGTCATCATCGTGTCACTACAAAGCTACCTCTACAACTTCGTTTGCCTCGCCATAAAGCCACCTCTGCAACTCCATCTACACCGCACACTATTGTTGTTGAAATAACAACAAAAATACAATTTTTTTGAAATAGTACAATGAAATTGTATTTCTGTTGTTATTTTTTTAACACCCCTTCTAATGAACAATGGAAATGCAATTTCATTGTACTGTTTCAATGAAATCATATTTTTGTGGTTAATTTTTTTTTATCGAAACATGATTTTGTTGTATAGTTGTATAACAAAATCATATTTTCGTTGTTATTTTTTTAACACCCCTTCTAATGAACAACAAAAATATAATTATGTTGTACTATTTCAATAGAATCATATTTTTGTTGTTAATTTCTATTCAACCCCTTTAATATAACGGAAACATGATTCAATTGTACAGTTGTACAATGGAATCATATTTCGTTGTTAATTTTTTTCACCCCTTTAATACAACAAAAACACAATTTCGTTATACAACTATACAACAAAATCATGTTTCCATTATGTATTTTTTATGCGCACCCCCATCACATAACGGAAGCAAGATTCCGTTGTGCAGCTGTATAGTGGAATGGTGCTCCCAAAAAAATGTCATTTTCAGAAAAAGAAAAAAAAAAATTGGTGCCAGCCCCTTAACAGGGGCCATTAGCAATGGCAATGGGGTTAATAGTAGTAACTCCCTTTGTTTTTATTTTTTTCTGGCTCTGATGAGCCTGTTAGCCACAGCTTACTTTGAGAGCCCAACAATATATAAATGTAACAAATAGTATAAGAAAAAGATGAAGGAATGTGTATTTGTATTAGAGTTTGGAAACTTCTTTTTTATGATAGCTTGGAAACTTTTTTCTATGAGAGTTTAGAAACTTGATTTAGTTTTGGTTTAAAATAGGTTTGAGATAATTGATTGTTTGCAAATATTTATTTGAAAATCAATTTTAAAACAATAATACATTACTAAAATAAATAAAGAAAATTATTTTTAGATTCATGATTAATATAATTAAGAATGTCTTTATTTCCAGGGTTAGATTAATTAATGTGAAAAATCTAAGTGTAAATTTTTACAAACCGTATAGTAATATACTCATTTTCCAGTTTAGTGGATGACAATTAAAGTTTTCTTTAAACTACTAAATTTTTCTAAAATAGAGTTTTTCATACAACAAAATATTACATTTTTTTCTTAACAGTGAGAAAAACAGGAAAATAAGAAAGAGTAGTGCGAGATGTTACTGTTAGGTAGTGTAATGAAAAGAGAGAGAAAAAATATTATAAGAAATTCTAATGTATAATAAGTTCTCACTAGAATATTAAACTTATTAAATTCGTGCCAAATCTTTTCAATGAAATGAGATTTTAAGTAGCCATTTCGCATAAGTTCCCCGGTTGTGTGACTTTTGAGCATATAAGGTTTTTTTTTTTCAAGTATAATAAAAAGGTGATATGTGACTTTCAGAAAATGAAGAGAAAAAAAAAAACACTAGGATATTGACTTCTACTGTTTTCGAAATCAGTTTATGTTTACTAAAATTTGTTTATCCACTAATGGCCTTTGGTGTTTGTTTCCTGAATATATTTTTCTTTTAAAAAAGTTTGTTTCTTAAGAACTATAAGAAAACAGAAGAAAATTAAGGATGGGAAAACATCTTCTAGTAGTTTCTATCTTTTGGTTTTAGATGAGAAATCGATTGCTAAATACTGACTGTATAACTGTTTTAGAAAATATTTTTTTAAAAATGCCGTGACTTAGAGCTCATTTGTGAAGTCTTCGCGGCTTGGAAGTTGATCATTAGCTTTCTTTTTTATGCCAAAATCATGATAAGCAAGTTTATAAGAATTTTCAATGATGTCCTTTTTAAAAAAGAAGAAGAAGAAGAAGAATTATTTTCAATGATGTTTTTAAGTTACGGGTTATCTTTAGTTTCATAGTGGAATTGTTGGTTTTAAATGTTCTACTTAATGTACAAATCAAACCCAAATAAATTTTCATTGCTACCTGTAAATAATTATGCTTCCTAAACTTTGAGATCCCATTGGTTTTACAATTGATCGATATAATCGACATAATAATTGAAACAAAAAAAAAAAGTTTTCCCTATCCAATACTTTATTTGACAGATAGACAAACAGGGAAAATAGGACAAGGCTGCTGAGCATTATTATTTGTGCTTTCAAGCGACACATTTTAGAATTATGTTTAAGACATTCAGATCCAAGAATAAGACCATTAGAGATATAGCACAGTTTTTTTCTTGAGAAACAACACTTGAGTCACTCATACATAGTCTAGTAAAATACATAAATCACATAAACAGCAAACAATTAGCCACATAATCTGTATCTCACAACATTAACTTGATAAAAAACAAAGCAACTAATATATTTGTATTGTATCCTTATTGCTCTAAACTAGCATATTAACCCTTTCACAAATTTATAGATACCAGTCTTAATGATTGTAGCAGCACAGTGTCTTATTCCCCATTTCTTTCCTTTTGCAATCAGAGAGGAAGTGGTGGGATACTTTGCTCATGCCTAAACACGTTTTGAGGATCCACTTTGGTCTTAATCTTCACCAACCTGTCGAAGTTGTTCTTGTAATACCTATAACCCCAAGCACTTGCTTGAATGTAACTTGTGCTGTTCTTGGTGTTTATTCCCAAGTCAAGATCCCGGTAATTCACATATGCTTCCCTTGGCAAGCTAGAAACATAAGGGCCCATGTAGTTGTAGAGCTTCCTAATCCAATCTATGTGCTTTGCAGCATTCTTGTCTCCCTCTTGCCACAAAGACAAGTACTGAATTTTGTAGAGTGTTCCATTTCTGTGAGGAAATGGGGTCTCAGATTCTGAAAATTGGCTCATCCTTCCACCATATGGGTTCCAAATCATCAACGGGCTGTCTTCAACCAGCAACCTTTGCCACAACCCCTCGAGCCCGGTTTCCGGTATTGGTTCCCTCACAAAATCTGATTTTGCCTTGAAGAAGTTCTTGAATGTTGACTTTCCTTTGAGCAGAACTTCTGGGGGTGTGTCACTTGGGAAGCCTGCAATATAGAGCACAGATTTGATCCAACTAGTTTCCAAGCAATCCTTTCTTGTCAACCCCAATTCAGGGAAACTTGTCTTCATGACTTGGAGGAGTGTTCTGGCCCCACCAAGGAAGAGAGCATTGTAAGAAGTTGTGATGGTTCTCTGAGTCTTGTTTCTTCCATCACTAGATGGCTGAATGATGACTCTGATGAAGAGGTTCTCATCAATATAAGGTGCCACTTCTTGCCACCTGTGAAGAATCTTGGTTGCACCTTGCTCAAGGCTCTTGGTAACTGTAAAAACTGTCACAGTTGGTGGCACAGGAACAAGCTTTATCTTCCACCAAAGAAGGATACCAAAGCTTCCACCTCCACCTCCTCTTATAGCCCAAAATAGGTCTTCCCCCATGGCTTCCCTATCAAGAACTCTTCCATTGGCATCAACAATTTGAGCATCTAGGACATTATCAACTCCAAGGCCATATTTTCTCATCATGGTTCCATATGCTCCTCCAGTGATGTGCCCTCCAATGCCTAAGCTTGTGCAAAGGCCTGCAGGGAAACCATGAACTGAACTCTTCTCATATATTCTGTAGTACACCTCACCAGTTGTGGCACCAGCTTGAACCCAAGCAGTGTTGCTTTTTACATCCACATTGATGCCTCGGAGCTTGACCAAATCCACAACTATGAAGGGGGTTTCAATTTCAGAGACGTAGGATATTCCTTCATAGTCATGACCACCACTTCGCACTCTAATGTGAATCCCAAGTTTCTTGGAGCAAATCACTGCTGCTTGAACATGGGAATCACGGGAGGGTGTGAATATGAACTCGGGTTTTGGCGCTGAAGGCACCAAAAGCCTTAGATTCTGTGCGGAGGAGTCAAGGATGCTGGTGAAGGAAGGGTTGCTTGGAGTGTAAATTGATGAGTAAAATGGAAATGTTCTGTCCGAATTCAGGTTGAGACATTGGACAAAACTTTCTTGAAGTGAGGCTGAATTTGCTAAAGAAAATGATAACAAGAGGACTATTATAAGTGGCAAGTGTGAGATTGGTGACACCATGGTTTTTGTGTTCTGTTTTGTGCCAAGAAGGGTGTCACCAATGTTCTATATATAATTGAGCTATGGTGCCATATAGCTGAGGGGTGGGTAAAAAAATCATTGGAATTGAATTAGATTATAATCAAACCTAAATTGAATTGGTATTTTTTCAAATTAGTTCAAGAAAAAAAATGTAATGTTTTATATAAACAAACCAATTAATTAAATTATTTTCACAAAACCAGTTCGAACTAATTTTTACTTGAACATATTTTTATTTAAAAAAATAGTTCGAAAATAAGTTTAAAATTAATTCAACTATTAAAACCAGTTTAATTCAAATTTTTTATTGAACTAATTTTTACACATCCCTTATTGTAATATGGGGATTCTTGAGCTAAGACATACATCATATGGATAGAGTATTGACATTAATTTGGGGTGAATGTTCTTATTTTAATCATGAGTGTGGAAGCGTAAACTTTTTTATTTAAATTTGATTTTAATAACATCGAGTAAAATAAAATTATTATGTGTAATAAAAAATCTTCTTCAAATATTTAATACAACTACATATTTATTCTCAAACCATCAATTAAGTTAAAATAATTTAATGCTAATTGATCCACACACTTGACGTGAACAACGATCATTTTCACATCAAAAAAAAAAAAAAATGTGACAATGACTTTGCTTCTTTCCCATTAAAGAGAGCGGTATAAGCCTTTAGTCATGTGCAAGGCAAAGCATTAGTCTTGAATGGCCCCACGGGTTTCTTAATGTTTTTGAGAAGAATAAGAGATAAACATGTCTGTTTATATGCAGCATTATGCGATCATGCACCAAATAAAGCGAATTCTGCATAATTTTATAGTATTGTCTGTAAATTTAAATCGAATCCATTCCTTGGCCTTCTGGTGGTTAAAATCCTATGGTCCACATGACTAATCAAATAATCAATTACTAGTTATATTTGTTGCTTTAATTGATTGTGTCACGTAACGTTTAACGACCCATCCTCAAGGTTTTGAAATTAATGTTAACAAATACTCCCCATCGCCGCCAAGCTTAACTAGGGTTCAACCGTTGAAGTCACAATATAAGATGCTATGTAGTTTTTGAACGTATCCAAAAAAAAAAAAAAACAGTTGTAGTGTAACTATATGAATTTGAAAGATAGGGAACTTGTAAAGCTAGACAACTACGATAAAAAAAAAAAAAAAAAAATTAAAGTACTTTTTTGTTTTGTTTCATTTTTGTATCGTCAAATGTAATTTTCATTAACATTTCTTAATTGAGTAGGAACTTTTTTTATATATGCAGAAAATTATGATATATGTTTAAATTTGACAGAAAATTGTATAATTGACTCTCTTATGAAAAGTATATATGAAGTTTTACGTTATTATAAGACTAAAAGATGCTACATGTTCTTTATCGAAAAAAAGATGCTACACGTTAAAAAGAAACCTAAATGTTTCTGTATGATAGTGAGTGTTTAAGACTAAGTGCATGCATGTACATTAAAACGTCGTCATACTAGAAACAAAAAGTTTTTGAATGAAATGTATGTATAAATGAGGAAGTCAAATAGTATTTATTACACAGTTTTCCTTTTCCGCGTATTTCTTTCACTAAAGATAGGTGTCGATCATGTGAAGACAGAAGAGAATACAAGTCAAAAGTATATTAAATAAAAAATAGTTACATTAAAATGTACAAGAAAATATTGCTAGCAAAACTCAGTACATGTGTGTAGATATTTGGTTCTTTTCAAGTATAATTTGTGTATATTATTTTTTTAGATGACGTTTAGGTGAGTTAGGTATTAAAAATTTAATATATTTTTATTTGGATGTAATAAGAAAACAAGTTTTAAATAATAAAAGTATGAAAACAGTGGAAATGGAAAAAAAAAATCATAAACTATAAATTTCATATTCATAAAAATAGTTTATTTTTCATTTTTTTTTATTACAAATTGAAACTATTGCCCCAAACATACAACTTATTTTGCAAACAACTTTTTTTACAAAAAGAAAAAAACTAAAATCTTGAGAAATAATATTTCCCAAACATGTCATTGAAGTTTTAGAGGTGTCATTCCGTTCTACTATATTTTTATTCAAACAAAAATACTTGTACAAAATTATCTCATTCCGTATTTGAATTCATGTTGAATAATCAAAACTGACATTAAAATATTAGCGAATGTGATTTTAAATAAATATTTATATACTTAATTTCATATTCAAAATTTGATTTGACGTCTAAAATTAACTTTTAATTGAAATCATTTTATGTAAGTTTATTTTAAATAAAAATTTAATATTATATTTTAAAACTTACTTATTTTTAAAATAATTTTTTTGAAATATAAATTACTTCACTTTAAAATTAAGTACAACCAGCATTAATTTAAAAAAATTAATTTCATTAAAAACCAATTTTGTGCTAAATATACACTAAGTTTGCCTTGATTAATAAATGAGACAACTTTTGACTTATGAGCAAACCGTTTGTTGACTGGACTCTTAAGTAATCACTACCATTATACTTTCGACTAAAGAGAGAAAGTGGAAAGAACATAGTGAGAAAATCAGGAATGAAAAGGGAAATTGGATGGGCTAGCTAGGTGAGTTAGAAAGTGGAAAGAACAAAGTTAGAAATAGAAGGTAATGAATTTAATTCCTCTTTGTGAAAGAAGCACTCCGAAACTAAACTCAGATAATTCAAAGTTGATCATATTCATTGATTCCTATTTTTTTTTTCTTTGAAAACGTTGATTGGTATAAAAATTATTTTTGTTAAATATATAAAGTGAAGTATCTTTTTTTAAAACATTTTTTTCTCTAATTCCTTTAATATATTCATTTTCTCTTAAATAGTTGAAAAGTCATTTGCAATATTTTACTTTAAAAAAATATGTTTATTAAACAGAATTACTAATTTTTTATTTATCTTTCAAACAAATTACCCTGTTTAAGGTACGGTCACAAAAAATAAATGTCTCTCGTAACAGAGATTTCAATTATGATTCATCATTTTGCACAGAATTAATTTTTTCTAAGAAGATTTTTTCTAATATTATATTGGATTGTCTCTTGTTATTTAATGCAAAAGAGAAGAAGAGAAAAGGATTTACTGCATTTAACTTAAGAAAAATTAAATATGTAACTAATTAAACTATACATATAGTGAAAACATCATTTTAAAAAAAATTATAATTATATTATCAAAATAAAAAATAAAAATTAACCAATATCATATGATTATTTAAAAAAATTGTGCATATATTTTTAATATTAATCATTTAAATAAAATATAATATATATATATATATATACATATATTATTTTCGTCGCATATAAACAGTCCTAAATTAAAAATAGAGGGAAGAAATTAAAATTAAGATAGGCCACACTCCACAATGCAGAATTCAATAGTATGTTCAAAAGGAAATAATAAAGAATAGAGGTGGTTCAACTACCCTCCCTTTACATTTTCCATTTCTCACTCTCTAAGCCTGCAATGTTCCTCAGCTTTTCAGGAGTTCGAGACATGAGCTGAGATCGATTTATATGTACGTGTTTCTATTTAACTTAAATTTTGATATATAACGTTAATTTTTTTAATTCGAATTTGGCTCATTTAAAATCTAAAACAATATATGAAATAAGATTGAGTTAATCTAATTTATTAATATAAGACAATCTTAATATTTTACATAATTAAATCGTATAATTAAAGAAATATACAACTACACTTGAGATATATTTTACAATATATATTCTTAAGATTAATATATTAATATAATATAATATCATGTTAGAAAAAATATTATTTATTGAGTTAAAAAATTGTATTATTAATATATAATTGTACGTTAAAAAATATATGTAGTATATGAAATTGAACTGGCTCGAAACTATTCAAAATATATTAGACCATATTCATCCTCAAAATACACCGCTTCTAATTTCTTAAATATGAACTTCACAAAAATATCTTTGAATGGAGCCATGTTAGTGGAATGGGACAAGTCATGAACACCCCTATATATCTAAAACGTATGCATCCATTTCTCTCTCTAGCATTTTTCTATTTTTATGTTATTTAAATTTATAATAAATTTTCATTTTTATATTTTTAATTTAGTTCAATTTTTTAATTAAATATCTACTTTTTCAAATAAGAAATAACAAAAATTCAAAATCGTATTTATTTAAAAATAAAATTTATGGAAATAATTTCATGACTATATATTTTCTATTTATAAACTAAGTCATAATTAATTGAAGAACTTTTAGCTATGCATGTGTTTTTTTAGTTTTAAGTAAATGTATAAGCTAACTTTGATAAACAAATAACAATCCCCTATTGTGATGTATTCCTTCCAAAAAAAAAAAACATTGTACTGTTTAACAATTTATGTTGGTGTAGGTTTGATCCCTTAAAATTATGGTTCTGAACAAGACAAAAAGAATCATGATAAGATACAAATAAAATAATATAAATTCATTAAAATATTTAGTATTAATTATCTTAATATAATTGATATTAAATTTAACGAGTTAAAAAAAAGATATTAGGAAAAAATCTGGTGTTTTCCTTTTTAAAATGATTATATAAGTTAGTTACTATTTTTTGGTTATTAAAGAAATATAAATAGGAATATATGTATCTTTTTAATAAGTTGTAACTAGGACAAAAAAATTGTTCATGATTTTCCGAGTAACAAAAATTAGAGATTCTATTCTACCATCGTATGCTTGATTAATTTTGTGTATGTTATTCACTAATTTTTTAAAATCAAGTGTGGAATAAAAATTTATTGTGTCTAAGACCATTATTTTTAACGAATCAAATGAATCCTTAATCTATTATTTTGTTCTTTGAAAATTTTAAATGTCCATGCAGTTATTTGAAATTTTCCTTGAAAGAGTCCAAGATTATATATAGGCTTGATATGCGTCCTTCTGCCCTGAACGACCAGAATCCACCATGGCAAGCATGTCAACTAGTGCAGCTTCACCTTGTCCCAGTGTCTTACAAGAGGATTTGAATTGTGCTTCTTGATCACCATCCTTGGTCTCAATAGGAAATCTATTGTGTTCTATCTTAATGAGCTGATAATAATTCTTATCATGATAATAACTCCTGTATGTACCACAAATCATGGTGAAGAAGAATAATTAAGAAACCTCTCACCACGGCACGGGTCAACCTAATGTGAATCACCAATGGCTCAATGTTTAGACACCAATTTTCAATAATAAAATATACATATATAGTTATAAAGCACAATTAATAACCAACTTAGTTCGCAAATATCTTTGTACGTGGTCTTAAATATGCAGTGAGAAGTTTGATCTCAGAGATCTACGTGTAGAAAACAAGAATAATTAATATACTATATTCAAAGATATTAGAGACTACTTCATTAAAGATGGTTAGATAATTTTTTTGATGAAAATTAATTATTAGTAAAATTTGTATATATTTTATACCAATGTTATGGTATAAAAAAAATATTAAACATCTTTAATTAAAAATATTAGAGACGTGCAATGGTTAAACTAAATCAAATCAATTATGGGTCAAACAGTCAACTTATAATTGAATTTCAACATTTAAAAGTTAGAATATATAGAAAAGAACAAATTAAAAACACATTCCTTTTTATTTATTTTTAAATTTAAATTCAATTTATAATTAATTTTTAGATTATATTAATATGTAGGTCCTTATAGTTCAATTTATTAGTTTCTAAATGAATTTCTATGATAATTTTTTAATATAGTCTTTAATTATAATTTATTTTTAAAATGATAAATTAAATCCCCGCTGGCCTTTTTTTGCTGAATCCTACTGGCTAATTGTTATTAACTTGTGTTAAATTTTATGGACTTATTTAAAATTTAATAAAAATAAAATGATTTATAGAGTAATTTAAGCTAAATTTTATATAAATAAATTATTTAAGTTATTAAATTAATGAAACATTTTTTTCTTTTATGTTAACTCTGTTACTATCTTATCTTATATGGTTAAATGTCAATAATATTACCTAGGGACAAAGTAATCATTAGTAGTGTTAACAAAAGTACCTTTAAAAAAATGAGCATGTCACTTTAATGTTAAATTATAATTTAGAATGAAGAATTAATATAGTAAAAGGAAAACTTCAACTTAAATAAATAAATAAGTAAAAGATTAATTAAAGTAAAGTTTTGATCTTAAAAGAAGGGATACTTGAGACTAATTAAGAAGTGGATTTGGAAGGAACAAATCATAATTGATAGAGACACTATTAATAGTGAAACATAGAAATTTGAAAGACTAAATTAAAAGTTTTATCTAATTTTTTTCAAATATTTGTTCTCTTCTAATTTATGTTTTTTATGCAAATAAATTTTCAAAAGGGCACGCAAATTTATCAGGGCGTTTATAGTTTATGCAGCAAACCCTCACAATATAATTGCACTGGCATGTGCAAAGCAAACGGTATCGTTGTCATTGATATCGACCACGATAAGAAGTTTCAGCTGAAAGCCCGAAACCGACAACAAATAAAAATCACGAAAAAGGATTCTGAGTGATAAAATGTAAGCTCAGCAAAGAGTTAAATTAACAACGCAAATAATGGTGCTTCGTTATTTACGTTGATGTTTCACTTTCTACTCTAAACCATGTCTTTGGTGGTACCCCTCTTGTCTCGTCTATATATCAAACAATTGATTCGATTTAATTTAATATCCAAATGTTGACGTCTTTCTTTAACCAAATTACCATTCCTCCTTCCACGTTTTGTTTTCTGTACACAAAGAATAAAGGTACTTTATGTATGGCCAGCAATTTTCGTTTCCTATTTATATAGCTACACCTAAGACACAAATATTGAGATGAGCACTACGACAATCTTCTGTAATGCTCTGCTAATCACCGGGATATTATATTTATTTTATGTTTTGTTTTTCTTTTATCGACTTATGTGCATTGATGGCTTGAGTTGAGTTACACTCTGTCACCGACGAATTTTGGCATTTTTATAAGGAATATTGGCATTCTTTTTTATTATTTAATAACTGATACTTTACCCTATTTTATTTATTTTTACTGATGATTACATGTCTGTTGAATCACAATTTCTGCGGTATTTTAATGGGAGAATTAAATATATATGTATATGTAGACCCACACTAATTAACCTTACAAGAAAAATTCATATATAGTGTTGGCATCAGCTAAAATCGATTAATCGGACGAAAAATCCGTTGTATAACTAATTTACTAAGTCACTCATTGAATCAAAACATTGGTGTAAACCAATCAATTTTACTATTAAACTAGTGAACCGACGGATTGATGTGACTTAAATCAGTTCACATGAGTGAAAAATACTTATTCCAAAGTTTATAAGGTATGGATCACTTAAAAAATTTGAATTGATCCAAATAGATCCAAACAATTTAAGTTTGATTATTGATGTATTTTGATCAAAATTGAATCGACACGTAAACCTGTAATTAAAATATAAATTTTATTATATATACATATATTAGAAATTAAAAAAAATAATTTGACAATGAAGCGGAAAAGATTGAATTAAGTATGTAATCTCTTCATTTTTATATTTGCATAAAATATCACACGAGATTGTGTTAAAATTTTTAGAATTATTTTATTTAACTTTAAATAATGCTAATATTGGGACTCCAAGTTTTGGAACAGCAAATGTTAAAACTACTAGAGTTAACTCCTTAAGGTATTATTTTCAGGTACATTGTTATTTGTTTATTCTTTTTTCATATTTATTTTTTTTGTCATATATAATATTAATGGATTATATTTTGTTTATTTTTTCATCAGATTTGGTTGTAACAAATTTGATTGTAAAATATCTAATTACAACAAAGCTTATGACAAAAAATTAGTTTGTAAAAAGTAGTTGTGATTCAGACTATTACACTAAATCTCGTTGGAAAAATATTTTTGTTTTAATTTGTATCAGTTTGTTTAAAAATATTATGTTAATAATATTAAATGAATCATTTTTACTACTTTTTGATAATATTATGTTAATTGTATTGAATATTTGAATGAATTATGATTTAAAATAGTAGTTATAAGGAAGAAAAAAAAATCAAATTTCAATGGTAAATCAATTCTTCAAACCAAATCAAATTGTTCATAAATGAGTTAAGTTAAAAAAATGTAAAAACTGAATCGAACCAAACTAAATCAATCAATTTAATTGGGTTTAATCTTGAATTTGATCAAAACTGATCCAAATCGACCACAAAATTCCTAAAAGCTTGCTTACTATATTTACTTGCTACTTACAATTTCAAAAAAATAAAAAAAAATACAATAGGCAAGAATCAAACCTACTCCACACTAGACTCAAACAAATTTAACCAGTAAGCTAGGTTGATTAGATGATATATACAACAAATTTAATATATATTTATAATTCTATTATATTAATTTATACAGTTTTAAGTTTCAACCTTAATTCACTGATCCGACCAAATGACTAAAATGACTCAGTGCCATTGCTTAATCGATCACCTTCTGAGTTTTAAAATATTAAATATTTGTATGTGTTATTTAACAAACACATTAGTTCTATTTTTAATTTTTATTCCTTTTAAAAATATTGCGTAATGTTGATTTCAAAAATAATTTAACAACTAATCCAAAAAAAAATAATATTTATAAACTATCTCAAATAACTTCCCTTTTAATTTTAATTGTATACTTGATTTTTCTAGTCACTTATTTCTGTTATCTATTGTTGTCACCCTTTTTATAATTGAATGCCAATAAATTTTTGAAATAAATTATTAATAATTAAAAATAACTATGTATCGCAATATAAACTATTCACTGTAAAACTGAAATATAATTTATTATTCCAAAATATTTATTTATTATCAAATTTATAAATTTAATTTATTTATTTTATAAATATATCATTTAAAAGAAACTAATAACATTTTTAAAATTTAATTTATATCTAGTGTAAAAATATAAATAAAAAGTACTGTATAGATACATGACGCCGAATCATGTCGGACAAAACGTGGGATTTGCATGTTTGTATTTATTGTACATTAATTGTAGACACACTAAATAATCTTTCATACTCCTATTAATTTGTTGCCTAGACTTTTGTTTTAGATTGGCATAATTATTGTGAAAGGTCATGTGGTTACATAAGTACACAATTTTATGATTTAATTAATAAGAAAAGGCTACTTTGCCACAAAAAAGGAGCTCGAAAAATTCATGAGTCTTTTATAAAGCTGATTTTCAGCTTAGTCATCAGTCTAAATGCATGACTCATTGACCCAACATGTGTTTACCTTGTATATATATCCTTCAATCAACCCTTTTTTTTATAGTTAACTTATTATAATCTGCCAACCTTAGGAATTACTTAAAAAAGGGTGTTTCAATAGTTTTTAATAAAATATTATATACTGAATTTCTCGATTCTAAATTAATAAATGACATTATTAATTGGAAACACTTAATTTGTCTCGATTGATCTAAAAGTGAATAAAAAATATCTATCATTCACTAAAAAAAAAAAAAATCCACTGTCCAATTTTATAAACAAGTAATTATTTCAGTTCCCCTTGCATCTGAAAATATATATAAGAACAACTTTTTATTTTATTTTATTTTGTAATTATAAAAATTTACGTCTCTTTTGTAATATAAATACTTTTTGTCACTAATTCTGCACTTTTCTAAGAAAAAGGTTTGTATAGAGACGACCTACGTCATGCGCGCAGGATATAACTAACTATATAATTTATGTCACAGCTTTAAAATACTAACTTATTTGTACATTGTTACAGTTATCAACGCATAATAACAAAATATATATATAATCAGAATTGCAAGTGTAGGCTAACGTTTATCAAATTAACAGGCTCGGTGATTTATACTAATTTTTTTAATGTATCATTATAAGTGATATTGCTATAGATATTAAAAAAAAAAAGGAATCATGTGTAATTTCAAGAAATAAAAAAAAACTGTAATTGATAAAACAAAATAATTATTGTGTGGCCTAAATTCGAAGTGCTTTACGCCCCAAACTCAGCATCGAATCCCCCAAACTCAAAATCGAATCAATAGCTAAAGTTCTCCAAATTAACACCACCTATGGTGAATGACTGAATAATTTTGAACATTACACATATATGATGTTATCATTGACGTAGGGCAAGCGTTGAATGACTTATTCTCTAGCTTACTCCTCAAATATAAAATCAGAACCACCATGTGAATATTGGCTTGTTTTGGTGCCCACAGGCACATGGATTGACCCTATTGATTTGAACTTCAACCTTTCAAGACCCATATTAAATGTGGAAAGGGGAAACTTAATTCCGAAGTGTTTCATCACAATAAAACATCCACACCCGACAAATCTTAAACTCTCCAAAATGTAGTTATAGCTAGTTTCAATCATTCAACTAAGTTTACTTCCGGTTAATGCGCGAGACAGAATCCCTTTTCTGCTTTCATACCTAGAGCTTAATTTGCGGTTAAAGTTATTCTCAACTCAGAAAGAGGGTTAAAAAAGGTCCAATTTGTTATCTCGTTTAACATGATAGGGTACTGTACACTAGCTTCTTAAATATATATATAATTTTTCAACTCAAATCACATGCACCTAACCTAACACGCAGGCATTGTTTGACAATATACTGGGATGGACCATTCATTTTTATTTCTATATCTATTCATGTCTCCACGAAGTTTTGCTTATAGAACTTCGTGCACCACTTTGAAATCCTCTAAGCCAAACTCGGGAAATCTTTGCTACACAACATGGTTGATTGGTTGTAACTGTATACACTATATACAGAGTAAATAATTCTTAATATAGACGGTTGCATTAGTGTTTTTTAAGAGAAGTAACAACACGTTTTTCTTGGTTAAAATTTATAAAATTAGGAAAAAAAAGTGATTAAATAAAAAACTTCAACAAATAATAAATAATAAATGAGTGTATGTGTTCATCAAAAAAGTACTTTAAATTAACATTTCACTTTTCTTTTTTGAATTAAAAGGTTGACTCGATGAGTGAAGGAAAAAACATAGAAAAAAAAGATCATGAATTTGAGGTTCAAATCTTTCATATTAACAAAACCTAATAGCTAACAATTATTGATAAACCAATTTTTTTTATAAAAAAATTACCTACTTTATACTTGATTTCAAACTTTCTTTTCTTGAAAAAAGTTAATAGTATCAACAATTAAATTGTCCTATAGTAAAATTTTGAAATATAATAATTTTATTGGTTATTGATGCTTACTCTATACCACTTTTGTTCGGTCATTTATCTATTTATCTATCTATATATTAAATATATCCAGTTAACTAATTATTATGTGTGTTGGCTGGACACAAAATTTATATATATATATATATATATATATATATATATATATATTATTGGGTTACAAGTGTGAGGTGAAGTCTCACATCAGACAAAAGTTGAACATCATATAAGTGAGGAGAAAATCCATAAATTGAATCTTAAATTTTTGGGTTAAAGTGTCGGGAAAAAGTCTCACCCTAGTTCATGCCTAATTTGTCAAAATGGATAATGAGTCTTCATAAGTTTCAATCCCAAAATTACAGTTCTCGGTTAGTTTCAATCAACTCTCGTTGGGATTGTACTTCAATATGAACTTGGGTAATGACATCCTCTTGCTTTTTTGTAATATTTGTCAACTTTTGCACTTCCAACTCCAAATTATTTACTTGATTTTGTGCATTTTTAAGTTGATTTTGAATAATTTGTTTGTGTGAAAACGCTTTTGAAATTTCCTTAATATATATCACCCACATTCTACAAAGCTTCATGTGCAATGTTCAAAAAATATGTATAATTTTCATAATTACATTAAAATCTTCACAAAGAAGTTGGTAGTGCACCAATAACAAAGAAGTTTCACCAACCTTCAATATCTTTCATTAGATCTCATGTGTGTGACCTTTCAAACTTTTCCAGCAGCATCTGGCCCTTCACCAGATATTGAATCTTCTTTCTATTAAAATTAAATATAGTAAAAAACAAATTAAATAATATAAAAACAATATAATCTAATGCATGATGCCTTTATAAATTTCACCAACCTTTCATATATCATATAAAAACAATCACAAAATAAAAAATGAGTTATTATTATATAGCATATAAGAAAATTAATATAAAATATTAAAAGATGTTACCATTTCAAATGCCTTTTGCACAATTGATTTTGTGTCAATAATTGATTTTATTTCTTGCTTGCTTGGATTAGCTTTGTTTGTTCTTTCCTACAACAAAGTATAAATGATTTTATACTATAAGTATAAACCTATTAAAAAATTATGTTCAAAATAATAAAATAATTTTATCTGAAATTTTGAACTGTTCCACTTGTTTTTAGTTAGCCAATTTCAATCCTCTGGAGATACATATTTTGGCCTACCCAACGAGTTGAACCTATATTATGAGTTAGCATATGAAACTTGCTTCTTATAGTAAGATTGTTATAGGTTCAACTCTTCTTTTTGCTTTAAATTTTGAATGATGAATAATTTTTCAATTGTAATTGAAAACAAATAGACTAATAAAATATAATATTTATAACAAACTCATTTTTTCTTTTTGTCATAAATACCTTAATAATATTGACTACTTGACTAGAACGTGCATTAGTGACAATTTTAAATATGGAAATAAAATATGTAGATATTAGTGACAAATATTTTTTTGTCACTAATAATAAAATTATATTGACAACTTCTTTTTTGTCACTATTGTAAATAATATTAGTGACAAAATAAAATTTAATCATAGATGATATATTATTAGTGACAACTAGAATTTTCGTCATAATTTTTTAGTCACTAAAAATCACAATTCTTGTCTGCAATGTACCCTAGCCTACCTGCCTAGTTCATACAAATTTTATAAGAAATCCAAGATATGGTTTCTCTTAGCTAGGAACACTGAGATTCACGCAATTACATGGTTAAGTGTCTAATCTTATTCATATGATAATTAAAATTATTTGCATGGCAATAATCGATTCAAATACAATAGATATATGAATGTACTGAACATTAATATTTGCTACTTGCACATACTAACTAACTTGAATTTGTTGTTTAGGGAACATAAATGGAGAAGTGGGTTTAGAATGAATGAAAGGAACTCAGGAAGTTACCTTATGTTATTTATAGCGTACATAGCCATATTGGTTGCATTAAGATTAAGGTACTAACATAGTTCCCTTCAAAGAACTATGTGTTTGTTGCATTTTAACTATCAACTCATAACAAACCACTGACCTATCATACATAATTTCCATTTTTTGAACCATAGTTTCATAGATGTTTGCATTACTTTAATTCAATTTTTATACAATTCCAACAAACTATTTAGTCTATATAAAAAAATACTTTCATGTTTTGCTAACATATAGTTTACAAGGAAACATTAAGCATAAAGCTCATTTTATTGATATCACAATTGTTAGAGATGACTGAGCTTCTTTTGTCCTGATTTTTGCTTTTATGCTTATCGTTTTAGGTTTGCTATATAATTTCTTCACACTTAATAATTTCTTAACACTTAATAATTTCTTAACACCCATCAATAATATTAATGTATGTTGCAAAACTTTTCATTGTGCAATAATTTGTTCTAAGCCTTGTTGCTTTTTTCTCCCATTTATTTCAGGAACAAGCGAAGCAATTGCATTCAAAAGATGTCATCTTCAGATTTAGAAGCTACACAAGACAAGGTGCAACCTCCCAAATTTTAGGAGAGAATGCTTCTTCAAATTTAGAAGCTTCTGAGGCTTCAAACAATGCATTGGCAATAGACCTTTCCAATGTGTTTCCTTATTTGATTGTTTAGCTAACAAGTTTGCAGATGTAGTAGCACCAAGTCCAATGTAAAAAGTATGGTGTGGTAATATCTTCTTTGTAGAGGATCATCTATTGACTAAATGTAAATTTTAAAACTAGTTTTTTTAGTTTAGGTACTTTAATTTAAAACTACTTTGTCATTTTGGATATTTTCAACAGAAACAGAAAAGACATATATTTCTAAGACTCAAACTTGGATCCCAAGAGGTGATAAGTAGAACACATCAATGATTTCTCTCAAGGTCCACCTTCCCACTTCATGCATCGTCCTATAAATCAATTAGGGCATTCATAGTCTTCCAAAGTAGAGTCGGTCTCGACCTTTTAGGAGCACAGGAAAGAATAATAATAAGGGATCCTTATTTATAAATATTTTAATATATATATATATATATATAGTATAAAAAATAGATATGTAGTTTCATTAAAATATGATATGTTTTATTACATTAAGTGAATAAATTCATTTTAAAGATGTATCATATTTTTCATTCAGATTACTCATGTTACCATCTAACATTTTACACCTCTGAAAATTTTATCCATGCACAAATATTTATATATAAGGACACCCTAAAAAAATAGCAAAAATACACAATATGTTTATATCATCTTTCTAAAATGATTTTATACAAAAAAAAAAAATACACAACCATCATTTTCAATAATTTTTAAGACCTCTCTATTTTTATCATATGATAAAGCTATGAAAATACACAACCACGCATAAAGAAATAGGTTAAAATATATTCGTGATCCTTAATAAAGACTCGAATTTTCTATCTACTCCTTAATAATTTTTTTGCTCCCTGATAAAAGTAACAATTTCAGTTTCTTTCCTTGTAACATTTTTTAGTCCCTATAAATTAGATATTTGTTTCTTTATTTTCTGATAAAAAAAAATTATTTGTTATTAATCCATTTGGAAAAGACTAAGAACAAATGAAAAAATAAATATGAGGGAGTAGACTTAAAATTCACCAATTTATTAGGGATTAACAAAACATGTGAAGGACAAAAAATAAAATTATTATTTTATTAGGACTCAATGCAAAGAAAATTTATTAGGGAACAAAAATTCTAGTATTTATTAGGAATAAAAAACATATTTTAGTCAAAAAAAATTATTTCATTCTTTACAGCAGAGAATATATTATTCTTATTTTTCTCAGGTAAAAAATTAATTTTATTTTTAATAAAATTCAGGTCATTTATGATTTTAAAACTTTAAACATGATATCTAAATAAAATTATAAAAAATATCATTAGAATTTTTATAGTGAATTTTATAATCTTGTATCTTTTGTTTAATTTATATAAATTTGGTTTTTATTGTATGTGAAAAGTTATTATGATTATTTTAGTTGTTTAAATTTAATACATTAATTTAAAAATTATAATTCAATTTTTGTATTTAGCCCTTTCATATGATCTATTATCAATAAAATATCATCACTTTATATTAAAACTTAAATATATAATATATTTAACTTTTAGTTTTGCTTTCTTTATAATTTAAGTTTTAGTTTGTATCTATTATTTTGTTAAATGTTTCTTATCTTGTTAAAAAAGCAAACATGTTTATCATTAAAGAACTATTAAGTTAATACTTTTTAATTACATATCTATAAAAAAAAATTTAAATTTTGGGCCTCTCCCAGTCATGGGCCTCGGGTCACCACCCTTCCAATCAAGGCGCAAGACTAGCCTTATTCCACAATGATTTTAGGCAAACGAAATATTTTCAGCAACAAAGAACAAATTAAATTAAAAATCATAGCTTAACACACTCTTAATTCAAAAAACAAGAGATTGAGACAAGCATTCTCGCTATTACAGTGGGCTAAACACTCAATGTAATACCGAAAATCCATGGTAAATCCTTTATTTGTTGTTTCTTTATAAAACCATCATCGATAAATTTTATCGTCTCGAAAAATCCTTGGCAATACAATGGGCTAAGCCTACTTTGGCTTGAGGATAATATATATGGTGGATTCTTTTGTCATTAATTTGACCCTTGATAATAGTAAATAAAAAGTTGTGGGTAATTCATTAGTAAAAGTACATTAGGAAAGAATTTATAAACAATTACAGTGAGCTAAGCCATGTGTAATGCAGGCCGAGTATAAGTAGGCTTCTGTAAATATTTATTTGCTAAAATATTTTTTTTTCCATGTAGAATTAACAAACTATGGATTTGATCCGTTTAAAATTTTCCATATATTTTTTTTCTCACAAAAATGAAATGTACAACTTTTTGGCCCAAAACTAAATTAAGATGATTCTCATACCTACCTGTCATTCTCCTTGGTACGTATCATTTTTGTATTGGTTCAATTGTTAGCTGTTATTCTTACAATTTTGAGGGTTAAAAACCCCCCACAAATTGTAAAAGAAAAAATTTCACAATTTTCAAACTCCTTTTTCCTAACCTTCTTCATTTTGTTCAAACTTGAACAACCACAGTCATGGAGTAACCTCCAATCCCACCCCAGAATTCACCCTATTCTCTCACTTCCTCCCACATAGGTTTAATCCTACTTGCCACTTCAATATACATTCTTTTGCCACTTCACCCTTCCCATAAATACTGCTCAACACCCGCTCTAGCATCCTCCGCCACAACTCTACCCTCACCTTCTGTGACTTCCGCCTTCTCCGTCACGTATATCGATGTTGACGACATCAACAGTGTCTACCTTTGCCACCTCCGCCATGACTGCTACGACTTCGACCACACCTGCTTCTACACCATGAAGGTGGTGGACAAGGTGGTCGTGACGCTGAAGAAGAAGACATGGAGAGCGAAGATGCATAGAAAGATTATGTAGATGGTTGACCACCCATTTCTCATCATGTGTTGTCCTCTTCACTTTTTATTTTGAAGATGGTTGAACACCCATTCCTCCAAAAAAAATTTACAGGAGAAAATCCATATTAATTTTATAAAAACAAAAAATATATTTTACCCTTATTCATTTTTTTTTAAAAAAAATTGTTTGCAAAAGTATCAGTACCTAGATATATTAATTAGTTTCAAATACTAATAATTTAAAGATAATACTTGTTTATACATAAAATATTCCATTTTCAAAGCTTAAATTATTCAAAACATAATAATTCATATAACTAAGATTTAAACAAAAATAAAAATGAAAACATGACATAAAATTTCATAGAAGTGCCACTAAGTCAGAATAGAAATCCATAGAAATACTACATATAATACTAATCCATAGGATAAAATTCTCAAAAACAAATTAGAACATATTATATTCACATTGATAATACAATTCAATTACATGATCCATAATATTCACTTAACAAAATAAGTCAGTGTTGTCCTCTTATTAGTGATAACAGCATTACGAAGGCTTTCTTGCTCTGCCATTTGAAGAATTGTGCATCCCAAACGTATTCATTACAAAATAATAAAGCAAACATTAGGATACATTACATCTTATCGTGGAAGAGAAAATGAAAGGGAATGACTTGCTTGTTCAAAAGAAATTACAATATCTAAAGAGGAAAAGGAAAGTACATTACTTCAGATTCTCATCATCCAGTTTGGACTCCCTTTAAAGAAAGCATCGAGCCCGACGAACTTATCTGGTTCAGATTTCGAAACAATCATAATTCAGAGATGATCTCCATCAATAATTATATACAATCATGTTAATTTACTGTTAACCACTAACAAAATAAAATTAATCATATATACACGTGATTAACCACATTTATATATATACTAGATAGACATTGGATGCAGAAATACAACAGTACGTTAATCAGGAATCTGAAAAGATTTCAAGTCACCTTGTCGAAAAATAAAATCCCTTTTGTAGCTAATAAAAAACAAAAAGACTCGCCTAGCAGCTCATTCACCAAAATAGTATAAGAAAACGAAGTACCTATGATCATAATCAAATAAAGTGATTGTTCATTGAATCATGATTTATTAACAAAAGCCTCTACGAAAAACCCTATCTTCCCTATCACGTACATTTCTTGCTGACAATGTATCCTACCAACTACGGCATAAAAATTTTATAACAAATCCAAGATATGGTTAAGGTTTAGGAACATTGATTAAATCACTTGAATCTTGGTCAAGTGTCTAGTCCTATTCATATAATAATTAAAACTCATTGTGTGACAATCTCCAATTCAAATACAGAAGAAGATGAACGTACCAAACAATATAATTTTTCTACTTGCAATCAGCGGCTAGCCAGATGGCAAACACTCTCAAAGACCACTAATGCTAATTAACTAACCTGAATTTTTTGTGTAAGGAACATCATATATGGGAGTGAGTTTAGAATGATCAATGAAAGGAATTCAGGAAGTTACTTAGGTTAATTACAGCTACATAGATATAATGGTTACATTAAGATTAAGTTACCCACATAGTTCTCTTTAAAGAAATATGCGTTTATTGCATTTTAATGATCAACTCATAACAAACCATTGACCTATAACACACAATTTACATTTTTTGAACCGGAGTTTCGTAGATGTTTGCATTGCTTTAATTCAATTTTCTTACAGTTCCAACAAACTATTTAGTCTATATAAACAAATACTTTCATGTTTTACTAACAAATAGTTTACAAAGCATAAAGCTCATTGTTATTGATATCACAGTGGTTAGAGATGGCTAAGCTTTCTTTCGCCCTGATTTCTGCCTTCATCTTTATTGTTTTAGGTTTGCTAATTTTTTTACACTTTACAATTTCTTAACATCCATCAATGTATAGTGCAAAACTTTTCATTGTTCAATAATTGAGTTAATTATCTTTTAGTCCCTCAAATTCAAAAAGTATTATTTAGTCCATTCTAAATGATTTTTTTTTTCATTTTTTAGTCTCTTAAATTCCAATGGAGGGACTAAAAAAATTATTTTTTGAATTTGAGAGACTAAAAAAATATTTTTTTATGGAAACTAAAACAATAGACTCTCTAATTGAAGAGACTAAAAACATAATTCACCATCCCAAATTCGCACTAACCTTTCTTCTTTTTGAATTTTTTCCAGTTATTTCCAGGACAAGTGAAGCAGTTGTATTCAAAAGATGTCATCAAGTGTTACACGAGACAAGGTGCAATCTCGCAAATTGTAGGAAGGAATGCTTCTTCAAATTTAGAAGCTATCGAGGCTTCGGACAGTGCCTTGGCAAAAGTCCATACAAATGTGTTTGCTTCTATGATTGTTTAGCTAACAACTCTGGAGGTGTAGTAGCACCAAGTCCAATGTAAAAACCATGGTGTCATAATTATATCTACTTTGTAGAGGATGGTCTATTGACTAAATATAAATTTTAAAACTAGTTATCTTGTCCTTAATTTGATACTTGCCATTTGGGATTTTTAAACAAGAAAAAGAAAAGGCATATATATATTAATTATAAGATTCAAACTTGGATCCCAAGAGGTGATTATCAGTAGAACATATGATTTCTCAAAAGTCACCTTTTGACTTGATGCGTTGTCCTATAAATCAATTAGGCCATTCATAGTCTTCCACAATGAATTTAGATAAACATAATATTTTCATCAACAAAGAACAAATTATATAAGTTCTCATTGCTAACTAAATAGATGATAGTATTAATGCAATGCTATAAGTATCTTGCACAAATCAAAGTTATTGATACTTGACTAAAAAACATATATCTAATTACTATATCAACTATTTATGAGAGTATAATTGAAAAAAAAGTACAATTATATATTAAAATTTTAAAACAACAAAAGTTTTTAAATAGATCATCATAAAATATGAAGAAACCACTAAAGATTAGAAATAGAGGGAGTATATTTTTTTAATTTGATTTCTTTAAAATGAGAAGTTCAATTCATGGTATTTATAGGATGTAAATGAGAAAAATATTAAAAATTAAAGAAAAAATAATTGCTTCCAAATGTTATGGATAAATATGTTTTTAACCCTTATAAAATGAGCGAGTTTTAGTTTTGACCTCTATAAAAATATTATTTATTTTTTATTCCTCTAAAACTTGAATCTTTATAAATTAACGAATTTTGGTCTTTGTATTTATAGGGATTAGTATTTTTTTTAATTCCTAAATTTTTTTTATCTGTTTTTAATCATTTAAGTTCTTGTCCATCCTAACTTTTAGTTCTTTAAAAAAAAAAAATCATTCTTACATTTTGTCCCTTAAAATGATTAAAAGTAATGACAAAAGAAAATAAAGGACTAATGTTTTAAGACTAACAACAATGATTTCTGACGTACTTCTAGTGTTTTAAGAAACAGTTGCTGTAACATTCTATTGCCACTGATAAAAAAAAAATTGTTTTCTTGTCCCACTAAATAATTTTTTTGGATTTGTTCCTGCCCACAGATGTACATTCAATACCATGCCATAACCAATATTTCTAGAGAGAAACCTGTAAATCCATCGACCGTTATCATCTCTAAGAGCTCCACCAAACCCAAGGGCATATCTAGGATTTTTAATATTATTTATTGTCTAAATGTATTTTTAGTCTTTATAAAGTGAGTGATTTTTAATTTTGGTCTCTGTAAAAAAAATATTTATTTTTTATCCCTCTAAAATTTGAAATCATCATTTTGGTCTGTATAAATGAATGATTTTTGGTTTTAGTTTTGTAAGAAAAATGTTTTATTTTTATCCCTCTTAAATTAGAAATCATTGTTTTTGGTTCATAAAGTTTAGTTTGAGGTAGATAAATAGTAGAATTTATTATTTTTATAGTCCTTAAACTATTTTGTTTTTATTCCCCGATCTTTTTTTATTTGTTTTTAGTCATTTGAATTTATTTTCGTCCTAACTTTTAGTTCATTAATTTTTTTTATCCTGAAAAAAATTAAAGAACTAAAAGTAAGGGTGAAAAAATAATTAAGAAACTAAAAATATAAATAAAAAATTCAGGATCTAAAAATAAAAAATTTAGGGGCTGAAAAATAGTTTACCTGAAATAGTAGTTAATTTAAGAAACCAAAAAAATAGAGATATCACATGCTAACACAATACCAAAGACACTAGTGAAACCTCTTCCAATGGTCACAAAATAGCTTTTGGACTAAAAACAATGATTTCAGCTATTGAAGGATTAGAAAAATAAACTATAACGACTTAAATTAAAACTCACTCATTTTTTTAAAAAATAAAAAATATCTAAGTCATTTTTATTTAACTTTAACATGACAAAATTTCTATTCTCTCTAAATTATATTTTTCTAATAGTTACTACAAAGTATTTTCTTAATGTTGTGACAATATTCTTAGGATTCATTGGTTAGATATCATAGAATAAAATGGAATTACTATCATATCTCTTGTTGTAATCAATTATTTGATACACTAATCCTAGCTTATTGATACAATGTATTTCTTATATTGAGGACAAAGCTAGGTTAGCAAGTAACATAATAGAATACTCACTACGTATACGTACCCCGATCCCCATCATATTTGCGACTCAAGAGGAAGTAGGAGGTGTTCCTTGCTTTCCTTTCTGCTTCATCTCCACCATTTTTATCTCTGCTTCGGTTATGACAAATAGAAATGGAGGCTTTTATAGAGACACGTGGCCTTATGTACCATTCAATTGACAAGGAGCAATGCTCGGTGCACCTTGTGGAGGCTTCTTCCAGCTTTATCATGGCTTGAGGTTAATTTGTTTCAAAGTAACTGTTGAATCGGATTCCTATGAGGCTAATTAACAATTTTTGAAGAGAACTTCTGGAGCATATTCCCTAATTCTACACCATTGAAAAATTCTATTATACTCCAAGCTCATATGATATCTAACTCATTTCTCGGCTTGTATCAGAACATACAAAAGGCTACATAAATCAGCAATGAAATATTTGATTGGTGTTTGTTTCTTGTTTCAAGCTCCCTTGATTTATAACAATAATAAAGGGAATGGGAAGTTTTGGTCTACATATTTAGACTATATTATCCTTAAACTGTACACTTAATTTCTATTTAACCTCCCACATTTATATAAACTGTTCCTTTCCTATATAGAAATAATATATTATTCATTTCTATATAATAAAGGTTAATAATCTTCAGGCAAATTTTACTATGTTTTAATCTTACAAAAAATGATTCGTCAATAAATTAGAATAATAAAAAAAATTGCTCTCATTTATTTAAAATTTAATAAAAATGAACCACGTACATATTAAGTAAAATATATAAATTAATAAGCTAAAATTAATATATTTAATTTTTCGTTTTAAATAAAAGATGTTTCAGGTTTTGACCAACCTTGCTTTTATTTGGTAACATAAGATGCAAAAGAAAAATGTAACTGATTAATATTTGGAGGAAACTTTTTCAGATTATTTTTATAAAAATATAACTTAAATCGCCCACCGTGGGGCTCGAACCCACGACCACAAGGTTAAGAGCCTTGCGCTCTACCAACTGAGCTAGACGGGCTATTGATTGTAATGAAACTCTCTATTATAATTAACAAATAGGTCCTTGGAGCTTGGCACACGCTATAAACCACATATTTCTGCATTAAATTATAAAATGTACGAACGTATAAAGTAAAAATAAAAATATTTGTACCGTTAATTTCAATTAGAATACTTCATGATCTCGTTAACTTGAAATTAATGAAAAATGTATTTTTATTTTCGGAGTTAAATTATACATCATATATCTGTATAAAATATTAGCTAGATTTTTTTATTATAACTTTACATACTCGTACTCTTTGATACATTCTGCTTATAAAGTTTGACGAGACAAATTTTCAAAGTTGAGCTAATAAGATATTTGCTTCTCTCTTTTTTCCCTCATTTGCTTTATTATGCATTTTTAAGATAGTAAACTTACAATCAGCTTCCGGGGAAACGCTAAAAAAACATGGAAGCATTTTGATCCAGATTGATCAGCCAACCTATCACTAAGATAACAAGTAACATTCTCTTTATTTTAATTACTCAACAATTACTCGTTACAATTCCAAAATGACATTATAAATTTAAGATGTCCATTAATCTGCAATGATCAAGTGGCCAATTGATTGCCAAGTTTAGCCATTAAAGAGAATCAAGTGACTCATTTGACAGAAAACACATTTGAAACATGTTTGGAACTAATCAAAGAAATAGTCATAACTTCTGGTGGCTCCTAGATGTAGACATGAATTTGTTATACGGCATTAAGGTTGAACTACATACAGACATACAGAAAAGACCAAAATTCAATGGACCATCAGTAAACCCTGCTATTGGAGTGAAATAGCATTAGTTCAGGGAAATTGGGAAATATAAACCAACTTAAACATCTACCATGCAACTGCATCATACTTCTCCAGTCTGGTTTTGACATATCATTATCCTAAAGTATGAGTACAATTTACAAGGTATTCCTAGATTTTTGTTCCAAAACAGATGTTTTTACAAGATATCTAATCATTACTGAGGCAAAAGAATGAAGCTCTCAGATATTTCAGCGCATACAGTGATGGAATCAATCAACTTTTGGTTCAGATTTAACCAAGAAACCTTTTCTGGCTTTGTCATCAGTATTTTCACTGTTTAAAGAAACCAAATAACAAATTATGATCCAGAAAAGAAGAAAAAAATACTTATATGAATTGAATCATGAGAAAAGTGATAATACAAAAACCTGTCTATAGCTTCTGTTTTGGAGATCAAGGTGAGTTCCTTAGAAGCAAGATATTCACAGAAACTAGGGAGGTTTTTCTCTTGACAGAAATTCCATAGATGTTTAAGGAAATCATTGAACTGTTCCGGTTCCTTCACAAACAAAAAAATTGTTAATTCATCAAGTTAAAAAGCCAAGGCAGATAAAACAAAGAAATTCAAAGGGTGATAACAAATAAATTAACAGTTGAACAGGGAAAATCCTAACCATCTTCTATGAGCAAGAATAAGGAAGATGCTTACCTGCTCAAGGATGCAACCCTTGCGAAGTGCAACTAAACATTCCAGTGCTTTAGGATAGTTATCCCCTTCATGGGAGTCCTCCACCAGGTCAAATATTTTATTTTTCATTTCATTAATGGCTTTTACAACCCAATCTGGACTATCTCTGCGTGAAATCAAGGCTTCAAAATATTGAACGGGAGTCAGATCCCCAATTTTCCCAACATTAACAGATGCATTTCCGGTGAGATTGGCTGGTTGAGCAGTAATGTTTCCTTTAACCTCTTCATCATTTGAAAAAGATCTCTTTCCTCCCAATAAACGCCTCGACTTTTTCTACAGCAAGATATATTGAATTTAAATCATAATTGAAGTTTGAAACAAAAAGGAGCAAAGGACTCATTCTTACCAAGGGATTTCCCTTTAGCTCAAAAGACCTACAAAATGAGTCTATTTCAGATTTATTTTGCAAAAGCAGGTCAGTATCAGGCTCTGTAATTTTCTTGAGTGTGCCATCAAGAGGAGGTACTGCCACATCTGGATCCTTTGATTTCAGCTCAAGATAACGATAAAAGCGCTGAAAGATTGAAGAAATATATCTGTTAACTTTATCTTAAGATTACCCTTTTTGGGGGGAGAGAGGATATTGTATTAGATATCAATGCTAATTTTTTGGGAGGGTAAATAAGCTGATTAACGAGAGGGCAAGCCTGGTGCAGCGGTAAAGTTGTGCCTTGGTAACTTGTTGGTCATGGGTTCGAATCCGGAAACAGCCTCTTTGCATATGCAAGGGTAAGGCTGCGTACAATATCCCTCCCCCATACCTTCGCATAGCGAAGAGCCTCTGGGCAATGGGGTACGAAGTTTTTGAGGGCAAGCCCTGGTGCAGCGGTAAAGTTGTGCCTTGGTGACTTGTTGGTCATGGGTTCGAATCCGGAAACAGTCTCTTTGCATATGCAAGGGTAAGGCTGCGTACAATATCCCTCCCCCATACCTTCGCATAGCGAAGAGCCTCTGGGCAATGGGGTACGAAGTTTAAATAAGCTGATTAACTTTTAAAATACACAAGATAGCAAGAACTGCAGTGTAGGTTTACACATTACTAACATGGGTATTGGCTGCGCCCCATGTCTTTCTTTGAAATTAGTTCATCTTATTAATAAACTATTAAGCATTCTTCTCCATATCTTAAAGCATCCAGTACTATCTCTAGCCAACAAGAAATGCTAAATGCAGATTCACAACTCAAGTAATGATCATAACTTAAGTAAAAACAACCCCAAGTCAAAAATGAAATTACAAATCCTTCTGAGGGACAAAAAAACAGAAGACAAAGAAACATGGAAATATATGCGAATAAAGGCAGAAGTGAGAACATAAACTAGAAACACGTGAGTGAATAGAATAAGTACCTCTAACACTGGATTTGGTGTAAAGTCAGGTAGCAAAACTTCCTCTTGCCCATGTGGTGCAAGATCAAGCGTTTTTATTAAGTTAGCTGCAGCCTCTAGCTGTTGTCCATTTGGTTGCCACGATGCTGGGAAATTAGTGAAGGAAGGGAATTGAAACTCTCGCACATCCTCAGCAAAAGGAAGTACATTTAAGTAAAATGAATCAGGCTGCACAGAAAACTAAGAAATAAATAAAAAATGAAGAGGCAAAATTGAAGCCAGTACAGATAAACCAATATAAAATACAAGAAACAAAGACAGAAAAAACCTACAATATTTTCTTTATCAGATAAATTGGGTGTCAAGACCCCAATGACAACATTCGCTTGTCCCTGTCTCCAAACACAACGTACTATTGCCACCTTATTCATTTCCTTCATAGCCCTTGCTACTGCAGAAACTGCAATCATGGCTCTTGTATTTCCAGGTTCAGGTAGGAAAACATATACATCTTTCATGTAATGGTGTCTGTAGTACACATTTCATTTTCAGACAAGAATAAAAGAGATATAGAGTCAGGAAATCTCCCTTAATAAATTTGAATCAAATATATTCTTTTAGAGCATATACAATCTTACCTAAATACATTAGAAGAATCAGTAAATCCCATGAGCTTCACACCTTTTTCCGGTTTGAATTTAACAGCCTCCCACTCAGCAGAGGATATGGGAACTATTTGAGGCCCATAAGGATAGCCTTTAATTCTTTGGTCAGGGGGGACAACTTTGTCAGGATCTTTAGAACTCTTGTGTTCATAATCTATTTTGACTTCATGTTTAGCAAATTTATCATTTGGAGGAGCCTTATCAGAATATTTCTTCATAGAAGGAAATTTCTCTTCAGTTGTTTTCTTGTATACCATTACCTGATTATCATTAACAATTTCATGAAAACAAAATACTGTTTTGTTTTACTTAGAATGTTTTTTTTTAAAAGACAAATTGAATAAATAACCCACTTGTACGGAGCACCTACTTGCTATGCTAGAATGAGAAGAAAGAAAAATAAAAACAGTTAGGATATAAGGAAAAGGAAGAGTTAGTTAATATAGTTAGACTACTAATGAGTTAGTTTGTTTGTTAGAGGAGTTTATTAGATATAAATAGAGGAAGAAGGATAGGAGGAGAGGGGAATCTTATCATTTGTAGATTGAACATTAGCTCTTTGTGAAAGGAGAAATCCTTCGTGAAGGGGAAACCTTTGGAGGAGAGTTTTCTCTCCTATTTTCTGTTCTTTTCTTACTAGTCAATAAAATCTTTTATTTTCTTCCTCATTTCAATTCTTGGTTCCTAACCAATTGGTCCGACTTGCCGGATCTTAGAGGGGAAGCCAGTGTTAGAGATGGAGGAAGCACAAATTTGGGTTAAGAAGGTGGAGCTGCCAGCATTCATGGGGACAGACCCAATTGGTTGCATTGCTAGGGCTGAAAAATTCTGAGGTACAAGAAATTCCTTCGTTCCATAAGCTGCAATATGCATTCATGAGCATGGAGGGTGCTGCGACACATTGGTTCTACATTTGGAGCCAGAACAACCCTGATTTAAATTGGGGGTCATTTTCCATAGCTTTGTTCGGAGGTCTCCATGGTAACCACATCTTTGAAAGATTGAGTATCTTGAAGCAAGAAAAGCCAACTAAGACAGAAACCCACGTCAAAAAATGGGAGACTTCCACGGAGTTCTTGAAAGGGAGGACCAACATTTCAGAGCGGAAACACATGTTGCGCAAGATATTGAATGAAGAAGTTGATTCCCATGCCTCTCAACAAGACAAAAATAGGATGGAGGGAACTAGGTCAGAATTCAGTGAAGCAAAGGCTAGTTCTTGGGCAAGAAAGGTGGAACTACCCAGCTATAATAGAAGCATAGAAGGGGGAACTGATTTGAAGGGTAGCAATTTTGAGTGTGACAGTGACCCATTACAGTTCTTGAAATCAGAAAACAGAAGTAAAGAAGGTTCAGTAATCAAGAACCACACCCTTTGTGGTGGAGAAGAAACCAAAAATGATGAAGCAAAGTTAGCAAGAGAAAAAAAGATTGAAAAGGTTATGGAGGAAGAAGTTGATCCATCGATAAAGAGGGAGAAGCACAAGGAAAATAGAGTGACAAATGGGGGCTGCGGAGACGATTTTCTAGATAACCCAATTACAGATTTGATCAAGAAGGAAGTCGAAGTTGGTGATTCAACCAAGCCACATTGTTTTCAAGATTCAGACTTCCATAAAAAGATTGTTATGGTGAAACAAAAATCATTCATGAAGGTGGTTGGAACAACAATGGTGCGGGAATCTTGGAATGTCAACTTGTTGGGTGAGCCTTTAGCATTAAATTCTGTTGCATCTATGGCTGACAGCTTAGCCATGGAGCTAAGGCAGAAGGAATGTACTGAGCCAGTCAAGCTGATTAAAGTTATATGGAGTCCACCCTTGTCCCTCCCACCACCGAAGCCACCGGACCTCAGTTTGCATGCAGGGGCAGTGGGTCGCTCCTAGCTAAGCTACAAGGGGTGCAGTTGTCTTCCAGCAATCAGACAAAACTTAAGGAAGTTTAAGTGAGCAATTCCAGTGTTCAGATTCCAACCCTAAGGACAAGGTTGATTTTTAGGAGGGGTGTATTGTTAGGATATAAGGAGAAGGAAGAGTTAGCTAATATAGTTAGACTACTAATGAGTTAGTTTGTTAGAGGGGTTTATTAGATATAAATAGAGGAAGAACGATAGGAGAGAGGGGGATCTTATCATTTGTAAATTGAGCATTAGCTCTTTGTGAAAGGAGAAATCCTTTGTGAAAGGTAAACCCTTGGAGGAGAGTTTTCTCTCCTATTTTCTGTTCTTTTCTTACTGGTCAACAAAATCTTTTATTTTCTTCCTCATTTCAATTCTTGGTTCCTAACAGACACGATAAACAAGTAATCGTCAACTCCAAAAGAATTTATATTCATTATTCAAGCAAAAGATTAAAAGAAATGTGATGTTAAACATTAAGATGCAGATGCAAGAGAAAACATTGGCTATTCAACTTTAATCAGAAATAAATTGTCCATGGAGTCAGGGTACATGGACAACTCTAAATTAGAGCATTTGATAATTGATAATCATTTACAGTAGAAAAAAATAACATAAGATGGCAAAATAACATTAAATATCAAATAAATGACAATGAAAAGGAAAAACAAGTGAAATGAAAAGATTTATCAACTATGCTGGGTACATCAGATAAATGAATATAAATGACATTTAAAAAGTGCATTCATCATGGGATGGAAATTAAAGTTATTTATATACATAGATCACCTTAATGCTCAGTTTTGGACTGATTTCAAGATGCCCTCTGAAAACTGTAACCAGAGCTATATTTCTTGTTCGAAGAGCACCAAACAAAGAAATTGGATTCTCCACATACAACAATCTTGTTGATGTTTCCTTTGAAAAAATATTTAACAAGCGATCATTCTCATCCATTATTCCCTTGTTTGCATCTTGACTAAGCTTTCCTCTCATAATTATACTTTCCATTTTTATACCATGGGCAGTCATTTGTTTGGCAATGGTGGTAACTTGCTCTTCCTTTGTTCCTTCATCAGATTCTTTTATTTGACATTGTGCATTTGTAATAAGACACACACGTTTCTTTCCCTTGTTTGTTACTCCAAATTTTTTTACTAACACATCCATGCCAACAATGACAGCATCAAGAACTAACATCAAAGTCAAGAAATACAGAAAAGGGTAAAAGTGAGCTGATGAGGTAAAATCAATGGTAGTAGGAAAGGATCAACTTCCTCTTGGAAATTTAATAATTAATCTTATAAAGTTTTGCTAATGATTACATTCCATGATTTTAATAACACAAACATATTGGTTTTCAGGAAAATCTAAATATACAAATCATGCAAACAAAAAATAGTTGACAAAATTAAAAAAAAAAAAAATAGTTACTCTTTAAAAAAGAAAGCAAACAAATTGTACAACAGAAACAGAGGTTTTCTTTATGTGAAGATTTAGAGATATATAGCTAATAATTCAAAAAGGAAAATAAAAGAACTCAAATGAAAGATAAATGGCATTAAGTAATACAGTGTAATCAGAAACACAAATGTCTGAGATCTCATACTCTAAAAGTAAAGAACTTGCAAAAGAAAATACTTTTTGTCAGAAGGAAACATGTGAGTATTTTAATGCAGGGAAAACTCAAAATCATGTAATATTTTGAGAAAAATGTGCTGATCAAAAAAAAAATTTTGAGATAAATGTTTCGAAAAAAAAAAAGATAACAATTAGCAAGTAAAAACTAGCATAATATAAAACCAAGAACTTCATGGATACAATCACCATCAGTTGTTCCTCGAGGCAGTTGTTGTAAAGCCTCAACAATATCTCCATCCACAACTTTAATATTTTTCAAAACCACAACATGTTGATACCCACCCACTTCCGTAGTAAGCTCATTATTAGTGTCTGAAAAATGTCAACATAAACACAGGTGAGGAAGGCCCTTGATCAAATTCTAGAAGCAGGATTCTTCCAGTGACACAGCAGCGTGAATAGTGGTAAACACTCAGTTTAGTCAACAGGGCAAAGATTCTATTTAGAATGAGAATGAAACACAACAGAAGCAAAAGAAAATCAAGGAGGATCATCTTGCTCCCCATTTCTCCATTACAGATAGCTACCATTTACAGTGAAAGGAAAACTTGGTAATCAAATAACAACATAAACAGTAATGAAACCAATAAACACCAAGTCAACAGCATCCATTGAATAGTAAAGATTAAAGTGAGTGAGTACCTTCAGTTCCAAATAAGACTATTCCCACTTCATCATATTTGCTATAGATCAGCTGCACATAAAACAAAAACAAAACCAAAACCAAAACAAAAGGATCATGTTATGGAAACTATCAACTAACGAAACCAAACAAACAAGATTGAAATAACAAAAAACCAAAACAAAAAAGAAGAAAAAAAAAATGAAACTTCGAATAGATAAGAGTATGGAAATGACCAGTACCTTCTTATGCACAAGCATGGAGCAGACTTTCTCAATTTCAGAAAGAGCGGGATGCATTGACGGGCCCACATCAAGCAGCAAAAGCAACGCTTCCTGTTTTTTCACCATAAAATTTAATTGTGGTAACGAAAAACAAACTCAAATTTAGGCTTTCAGAAGTAATGACAATGGTAACATTCTAAATGGGGTTTCACCGGAAAATAATAAAATTCGAAGTAAAACCCTAAATTCGGATAAGTGAAGTTGGGGAATGCAAAAAGGTATTGAGAAATGAAGGAAAAACCGTACCTTGTTTCGAGCCATGGGTGGAAAAGGCAGAGAGAGAGAGAGAGTGAGAGACAGAGAGAGAAGCTTGTAGAGGAAGGAGCGTTACTTATATGTAAGTTGCTGCTTCGTTCATCTTCGGTCTTCCCGCTTCAAAACTCAAAGGTCCCACCAATACAGAAATTTTTGTGAGAAAAGAAAAATTGTTTTAGGGGGCTGGGGATCAGGGATCTATTCTCACGCATCTCATGAAATAAAAAAAAATATTTATTCTTATGAGATAAAAATCTTATTTGTGAACAAAAATAATAATATCATTTTCCTACTCACTCTCGTATTAATGATTTATTTATGTAATTTTTCTAATTTTTATCATTTTTCAGATTTTTTGTTCATATGTCAATTTTTATTTATGGTCAATTTCATGAATTTTAAAGGAATAATTAGAGGGATTTTGTCATAAAATATAAGATATATAGCATTTTAAATATAATTTGCTTATCATTTATTGGTCTTCTAATAAAATTATTTGTTTTGTAAAAAATAACATCTTTAACAAAATAATAAGAATATTATAATAATTTTAATATATATTCCCAATAAAAAATAATTTAATCAAACATATATCTTAATTATTCTCATGAATGACATTCTCAACTAATTTTATCTTAATCTTCTCTTATTAATAATAATAAAGCAAGTTAGGTTTGAGGTTATTTTTTCTGCTTAAAACTGTACCATATTCGAACAACGACCTTAATGTTGAAATATTCTTCTCCATAACCAAAGTTCATAAATACAAGCAATGCTTGGAGTCTCCATGGCTCCCATAAGGGGCGGACCCAAGTTGAAGCAGAGTGTGACTATAGCCACATCAGAAATTTTGAAATTATAATTTTAACTTAAAACTTTTTAAGTTAGTTTATTAAATTAAAGATATTTAGTAAAATTAACTATTATGCTAATTGATAAATAAAAAAATAACCTAAAGAACATGTAATTATAACAAAAATCATTAGTTTTAATTTTTAAGATAATTTTTTATACTTATTATTTTTGTTTAAATATTAAATATTTACTAATGTTAAATAATATAATGTTAAAAATAATGTTTTTTTTATATTTACACGTTCTTAGTTTGTTTTTTTACAAAGACTACATGTTCGTAGTTATAAATCAGCACTAAGTTATGATATTAAAATAATAAACATATAGTATTAAAATAAAATTTTAATGAAATAAATATATAACCCAAAGATAGCTAATGTAATAGGTTGTGCTTCGGGCAATAACTTTATGACTGCTCTTACGATTCAAAAGGATAAAGACAAAAATTGTTTCGGAATAAACAAGTATCTCAATTTGCTAAATTGATTGAAGAGGGTCAGATAGAGACTGGTAGTGGATTAAATCAAGAATCGTCTATTACTAAAGCGGGTGACACTCATTGGGGTTCCCACTTTAGGACTTTCACTACTTTGATGATTATATATGGTGCCATTATTGAGGTACTTGAAGAAGTCGAAAAAGATACGTCATTTAAAAAATATGGTGAAAATATGCTTTTGCTATATGTGCTTGAGTCCTTTGATTTTATTTTCATGTTATACCTGATGGTTGAGATTTTAGGATTTACAAATGATTTAAGTATAGTGCTACAAAAGCGTGATCAAGATCTTTTGAATGCTTTATCACTTGTCAAAGCCACCAAAGAAGAATTACAAGAAATGAGGAATGATGGATGGGAAGAACTTATATCTAAGGTTATGGAAATTTACAATAAGCATGATATTGATGTGCCTTATTTGGATGCACTGTATGTGCAAGGGAAGAAACTTAGACGACATGCTACCACTTCTAGTGTTTTTGATTTGCATCATTATAAGCATGATTATTTATTTAGTGTTTTGGATTTGCAGTTGCATGAGCTCAATGATAGATTTGATGAAGATACTACTGAACTTTTACAATATGTTTCATGTTTGAGTCCCTCATCATCATTTGAAGCTTTTGATGTGAAAAAATTGTTGAGGATGGTTGAACTTTATCCAAATGATTTTGTAGATGTGCCGGAAGTGGTGGTGCGACATCAGCTTCAGAATTATGTTAGAAATGTTCGATGTGATCCAAAATTTGTAAAGTTAAAAGGACTTTCAGACCTTTGTGCAAAGCTTGTGGAAACAAAAAAGTGCAACACATTTGATATAGTTTATAGACTTCCGAAGTTGGCTTTAGTCTTGCCGGTAGCAACTGCAAGTGTGAAACGTGTTTTTTCAGCTATGAAATTTGTGAAGAGTCAGCTATGTTACAAAATGGGTGATCAATGGTTAAATGATCGTCTTGTAACTTTTATAGAAAGAGATGTTCTTGGAACAATCAACAATGATGTTATTTTAGCTTATTTTCAAAAAATGGATAGTAGACGATTTTCATTGTAAATACATTTCCTTAAAAAACATTATTTCTTATTTTCAATATATTTTAGTCTATAATTTCTTTTATATTTTAGCCACACTGATATTTATTGTCTGGATCCGTCCCTGGCTCCCATGCGCTATGGATAAATGTTTCCTATGCAATTTATAATTTTAATGTTTCATTTGCAATTTATAATAATTACTTTGTGTTTCCAACATAATCTCAATATTTCCTGTGTAATTTATCATAAATCCAACATTTCCCTTATGATAACACTCAAGCATGGGATTTTCGTTTACTCATTTTCTCATCTGTCTATTTTTCTTCTATGCATATGTAGTCATTTTTGTTTACCCTTTTCCCAATCTAATCCTTGTTTTTTGTTTTGTTTTTTAAGGATCTTGGTAAGCTTCATTTAAATGTGTATCTCAATCACCAAACTTATCACACATATATTGTTGCGAGAAGTGTAATTATTTGTTTGTTACATGTATTTTTTTTTCCAGTATGCTCATGCAAATATAGATCATCATATGAATACTAGCCTATTTTCTTATAATTTCATGGTAACATACCTCTACCTACTCATTTTTTGAATGATTTCTATGATAAGATTCCCGAAGTAATAAAACTCACAAATCCTACCTTGAATGGGTTTGATGTCAATATGTAAAAGCATTATAAAAAAAAAGTTTTTTTTAAAGAGTGACATTAAAAAGATATGTGATTTTTATGGAATAAACTATGAAGGTTGGTTAACTTTTATATATTTTAGAGAAACATGTTTGTCATACATGTTAAAAATCGATGAGGAGATGAGATAACATACCCTAGTGGGAAAAATCATTTTTCTTTGCCCATGAAACAAGTTGTCATGTCAACTACCAATGGAAGCATCAATGACAATCAATTTTATCATGCTTCAATCAAGCTTTTAACCACGACTGATATCAATGGCTATGATTTCAAAACTTTTTTTTATTGTTTTGAAATAAATAAATTATTCATCTCTGTTAGATATTGATTTTGATTGTTTATAATCTTTTAGGAAATGTCTTCCGGATTTTGTTTGCATGCTTTCTTTGAAACAACAAGCTCAATTTTGTTGGTTGACGGATGAAATAACAACATTCATACTAGAAGGAGGTTGAATAATGTGTTCATCAAAGATATAATAAACTTATATCTACTTTTAACGCGTGCACACACACACACGAAAATGTAGAAGGGGAATAGATCGTCCACGGAGAAGAAAAGTAGATTTTAATAAATACAAGTTTAATCGTCCAGAGACTTGGTAGCAGAGAGTCCTTTTAAAATCGTTTTTCAAATAAACACTTTGTATTAAACAAGTGACAAAGAGTGTTAAAAGAATGTTCAATAAACCATAAAGGATAGAATTAGAAACACTTAGTTTATACTGGTTCACTCAACCTAAGCTATGCTTAGTTCTTCTTTACTCAACAGTAAATGATTCTACTAATCAAAACTTGATTACAAACAAATATTCTAATCTGCCACTCCTGGCTTTACAAGTAATTTTAATACCACTTCTAGCACTTTCTTATACTCTCATTGAATCTAAGAAATTCAAGTATTTTTTAACACTAAGTCAATTATGGCTTTCACGAACAGAAATTTGGATGAATACAAGTATTCAACAACACTCAAAGAGTGCATAAACAATAAAGCTCAATTACAAAATGATTTTTCTTAACAAAGAATAAACAAATGAAAACTTTGTATAGGTCGTTCAGTAATTTCTACAAAGTTTCGCTTTAGTTAATTTCTTGTCAGTATTTATCTTTACTTCTTTTTGAGTAGTGATTGTCTTTTATAGAATTTTGTGAGGGATTTGCTACAGGATCAATGTTGATTCCTTGAAAAAATCATTGTCTCACAGTGAAGGAAAAAATGCTTCATGGTGTGCTCTGGTTTGCAAGGATTTGTTGTAATAATTTGGTCCTAGCATTTTGAAAATCTGTAACGCTCGTCAGTTTTGGAAGCCAAATTGAATGGCTGTTAATGGGTGGTAATGAGCACTAATGAATTGTAACAGCCAATAATGAGTGGTAGTGGTAGTAAATGCATTCTTGATGGTAGAATGTCTATATAAGCACATGAATGTGATCCCTGAGCTTATCCCTTCGAATTCAGTCTTATACACCATCTAGAGAGAGGAAGAGAGAGCTTGAAAGAACCAAAACAAGAAACTCTTCATAGCAATGACTGGAGGTATGATTTGATCTGTAATTTCTGCATTTTATTAATAACCTGTGTTTTTTTTTTTTTGTAGTTTGTAATATCACAGGTTAAGATCTGCGTATGGGTCGGGTTTGACCCGCTAAAGGTTGAAGATGATGAATAGTGTTTGTTAAAAAAAAAATCCTATGTTTTGAACTAATTGGGTGTCGAACCCTTGACTCCTAGAATGCAATAGTACAAGCAGACCACTAAACCAATAAAGCTTTTCAAATATATAATCGTTTTTAATACATTATATACTCATTCTGCTTTACAGTTTTTGGAATTTTGATTTAATTTATGCATGAATATATTCTGGAAAATTTTATTCTATGCATATATATATATGAAATAAAATGCATAATATTATGTTTCAATTATAAAATTATATGAGAATCTTATTCATAATTATATTGTATCTTGATTTTGAAATGCAAAATACCATTTATTCTCATATAATAAAGTTTTATGTCTAAGTGATCTTTATAATTTTGATTAATTATGGATTAGCCACAACATCTATATTAGATTAAAATTATATATTAAGTTGGTTAAAGATCATATAAGGAATTAAACATAATATTGTAATTAATTATACTTATATAATGAACTTTATCTCATAGAAATTTTTATTATATCTGTATAATTAATTGGGATAAAATGACGTATTATTTTTCATGATTTACCCACAGGCATCATGATGTATGTATAATTTTTCGATTTTATCAAAAAGTAAATATTTATGATAGAAATTAAATTATTTTCATGTTGTACCCGTAAAGCATGAATATTGAGCAAGTAATTTGATTATTCTATCATAAGATTTAATTGTTTCTTATTAAATTAAAAATTTAGCCCACAGGCAATTTTTATGTCACAAGATTCAATTTTATGGTATGTTTACATTGGTAAAAGATACAATTAAGATTAGTATGTCTCAAATTTTGACATAAGCCTTTGAATTTTGCAACTTCTCAAACTATTAGTTTTTTTGATATTCAATGTGATGTTCCCAAACTCAAAGGAGATAACTATAAGATATGAAAGGAGAGAATTCTTCTACAATTGGGGTGGATGTACATAGACTATGCTATAAGGAAAGACGAACCACCTACAATCACTGATGAAAGTAGCCCAGCTGACGTTGCGCTATATGAGCGGTGGGAGCGATCCAACCGGCTCAGCGTGATGTTCATTAAGACCAAAATCTCGGCTGAGATACCTGGTTCTGTTGACCAGCATGAAAAGGTCCGAGACTTGCTTAAGGCCATTGATGATCAGTTCATCACTTCAGATAAAACTTTAACAAGCACCTTGATCATGAAGTTTTCTTCTCTTCGACTCACCAGTGTGAAAGGTGTGCGTGAGTACATCATGAAAATGCGAGATATTTCAGCTCAACTTAAGAAACTAGAGGTTGATATGTTTGAGTCCTTCCTAGTGCATTTCATTTTGAACACCCTTCCACATGAATATGGGCCGTTTAAGATTTCCTACAACACACATAAAGATAAATGGTCTATCAATGAATTAATGACCATGTGTGTTCAGGAAGAAGAAAGACTTGTAATGGAGATGGGTGAGAGTGCATTGCTGACTACTGCTTATGGGAAGAACAAAACAATTAAGTCTCAAGCTAATCAGAAGAGGAATGGTAAAATACCACCTCAAGCTGATATTAAGAAGGTGGCAAAGTGTTTCTTTTGCAAGAAGAAGGGACACATGAAGAAGAATTGCCCCGGGTTCCAGAAATGGCTTGAGAAGAAAGGTAAATCAATCTCATTAGTATGTTATGAATCTAATATGGTTAGTGTTAATATTAACACCTGGTGGATTGATTCTGGATCTACTATTCATATTGCAAATTCTTTACAGGGTATGCAAAACCTAAGGAAACCAGTGGGAAGTGAGCAAAGCATTTTATCAGACAATAAGCTAGGCTCACATGTGGAGGCCATTGGAACCTGCATTTTGACTTTAAGTAGTGGCTTTATTTTAAAATTAGAAAGGACTTTTTATGTACCAAGTTTTTCCTGAAACTTGATTTCTATTTCAAGGCTTGTACCGTTTGGATATTCCTTTAATTTCAAAGACACATCATTTGAATTATTTTATAATTCTGAATGTGTTGGGAATGATATCTTATCTGATGGTCTTTATCTTCTTGGTTTACAAAATAATGCCACTTATAGTTCTATGCATGTTCAAACTGGTATTAAAAGGTGTAATATTAATGAGAATTCCTCTATGTTGTGGCACCGGATATTAGGACATATCTCCATTGAGAGGATTAAAAGGTTAGTGAAAGATGGGGTACTCAATACTCTAGATTTTGCTGACTTGAAGACTTGTGTGGACTGCATTAAGGGTAAGCAGACCAACATGTCTAAGAAAGGTGCTAACAGGAGTTCAAGCATATTAGAAATAATTCATACTGATATTTGTTGTCCAGATATAGATGCACGTGGTCAGAAATATTTTATCACCTTTATAGATGATTATTCACGATATATGAATGTTTATTTGCTTCATAACAAATACGAAGCATTGGATGCCTTCAAAGTCTTTAAGGCTGAAGTTGAGAACCAATGTGGCAAGCAAATAAAAATAGTGAGATCGGATAGAGATGGAGAATACTATGGCAGATATACTGAGAATGGACAAGCACCTGGTCCCTTTGCAAAGTTTCTTCAAGAACATGGGATTGTTGCCCAATACACTATGACTGGTTCTCCAAATCAGAATGGTGTGGCAGAAAGAAGGAACCGGACATTATTGGACATGGTGCGGAGTATGCTTAGCAACTCCAATCTTCCTAAATCCTTGTGGGCTGAAGCACTAAAGACGGCAGTGTATATATTAAATCGTGTTCCAACCAAGGCTGTCCCAAAGACACCTTTTGAGTTGTTTAAAGGTTGAAAACCGAGTTTGAAACATATGCGCGTTTGGGGTTGTCTGTCTGAGGTGAGAATATATAACCCATAAGAGAAGAAACTTGACCCGAGGACCATTAGTGGGTATTTCATTGGATATGCCGAAAGGTCTAAAGGTTATAGGTTTTATTGTCCACATCATATTATTAGGATTGTGGAATTAAGAAAAGCCAAATTTATTGAAAATGATTTGATCAGTGGGAGTGATCAATTGAGGGACTTAGGTTCTGAAATTGATTATATAGAATCTCAACCTTCCACATCAAATGAAAAATTGGTTGTAATTCATACCCCTCAAGTCCAAAGGGATGATGAGCAACACATGATTGACATTCCACAAACTATTGTTGATAATCCAGTAGATCAAGTTGATCATCAAATTCATGAAAATGATGAACAACCAGTTGAACAACATGATCCCCAAGAAAATGTTGATGCAACATTAAGGAGGTCTACTAGAGTAAGAAAATCAACTATTCTTAGTGATTATATTGTATATTTGCAAGAATCTGACTATAATATTGGAGCTGAAAATGATCTTGAAACTTTTGATCAAGCCATGAGTTGTAAAAAGTCAAATTTATGGTATGATGCCATGAAGGATGAGATGAATTCCATGCAGAGTAACAAAGTTTGGAACCTTGTAGAGTTGCCTAATGGGGCAAAGGCCATTGGATGTAAATGGGTCTTTAAGACCAAAAGGGATTCATTAGGCAACATTGAGAGATATAAGGCAAAACTTGTTGCTAAGGGATTTACTCAAAAGGAAGGAATAGATTACAAAGAGACTTTTTCTCCAGTATCTAAGAAAGATTCTCTTCGTATAATCTTGACATTAGTTGCTCATTTTGACCTTGAGTTGCAACAAATGGATGTGAAAACAACTTTTCTTAATGGTGATTTAGAGGAGGAGGTTTATATGAAACAACCTGAAGGTTTCTCCTCTGATAGTGGTGAGCATTTGGTTTGCAAGCTTAATAAATCTATATATGGTTTAAAACAAGATTCCCGTCAGTGGTACGTTAAGTTTCATGGGATAATTTCTTCATTTGGTTTTGATGAAAACCCCATGGATCAATGCATATGCCACAAGGTTAGTGGAAGTAAAATATGTTTTCTTGTTTTATATGTAGATGATATTTTACTTGCAGCCAACAATCGGGGTTTGCTACATGAGGTGAAACAATTTCTCTCTAAGAATTTTGACATGAAGGATATGAGTGATGCATCTTATGTCATCGACATTAAGATTCATAGAGATAGATCTCGAGGTATTTTGGGTCTATCACAGGAAACCTATATTAACAAAATTCTAGAGAGATTTCGGATGAAAGATTGTTCACCAAGTGTTGCTCCCATTGTGAAGGGTGATAGGTTTAATTTGAACCAATGTCCAAAGAATGACTTTGAGAGGGAACAAATGAAAAACATTCCTTATGCTTCAGTTGTTGGAAGCCTCATGTATGCTCAAGTATGCACAAGGCCTGACATTGCTTTTGTAGTTGGAATGTTAGGAAGATATCAGAGTAATCTAGGTATTGACCACTGGAGAGCTGCTAAGAAAGTGTTGAGGTACCTTCAAGGGACCAAAGATTACATGCTTATGTATAGACAGACAGACAATCTAGATGTGATTGGTTATTCAAACTCAGACTTTGCTGGTTGTGTTAACTCTCGTAGATCAACATCTGGGTACATTTTCATGATGGCTGGTGGAGCTGTTTCATGGAGAAGTGTTAAGCAGTCTTTGACTGCTACTTCTACCATGGAAGCTGAGTTTGTCTCTTGTTTTGAGGCTACATCACATGGTGTATGGCTTAAAAGTTTCATTTCTGGGCTGAAGATAATTGATACTATTTCAAAGCCTTTAAGAATTTTTTGCGATAACTCAGCTGCTGTCTTTATGGCTAAGAATAACAAAAGTGGAAGTCAAAGTAAACACATCGACATTAAGTACTTAGCCATTAGAGAAAGAGTAAAAGACAAGAAAGTGGTCATTGAGCATATAAGCACTGAGTTGATGATCGCTAATCCTTTAACTAAGGGCATGCCACCGTTTAAATTTAAGGATCATGTAGAAAGAATGGGACTTGGTTCCACTTTATGATTGTATACTTATATGTTAAAATTGAAACTTTTATATTATGATATTTTCTCATATTTGGGTGCACATTGATTTATTTGAGAAAAATTATGTTTTGGACCAAGAATAAACATTAGGTTTATTCATTAAGTTTTATTACCACTTTGAGTATATTGCTTGGAAAATTGAGTATATTGTAATACATGGATGATATTACTCGTTATAAGAAGAACTATCGCTATGATTCGTATATTCATTTCTTAAGAAGATTGAGCATTAAATCAAAATGTTTAGACCAAGTGGGAGAATGTAATAATTTGGTCCTAACATTTTGAAAATCTGTAACGCTCGTCAGTTTTGGAAGCCAAATTGAATGGCTGTTAATGGGTGGTAATGACCACTAATGAATTGTAACAGCCAATAATGAGTGGTAATGGCTAGTAAATGCATTCTTGATGGTAGAATACCTATATAAGCACATGAATTTGGTCCCTAAGCTCATCCCTTCGAATTCAGTCTTATACACCATCTAGAGAGAGGAAGAGAGAGTTTGGAAGAACCAAAACAAGAAACTCTTCATGGCAATGGCTAGAGGTATGATTTGATCTGTAATTTCCGCATTTTATTAATAACCTGTGTTTTTTTTGTAGTTTGTAATATTACAGGTTAAGAGATTTATTCTAACATTTGTATGATAGTATAGATAATCCCATCTGCTTCTTATCACTCAAAAAATCATAGGACAATTTTTGTTATAGGTACAAAATATTCAAAAGATATATTTGCTTACATGTAACTTATCCTTTCTGTAGGATTATTCAAGAAACCTTAACGCCTTCAATTCGGAAACATAGAGTACACAAGAGAACTAGATGTACATTCTTTTTTTGTAGGGGAAGATAAAGTTAAACAACCTAATTATTATTCTAACTACATGTTTGATTACTATAATCATATGAATAATTCAAGAATGAACAACCATCCCACCTTTACCATCACTGACCAATAAAGTGTTAAGTGTAACAATTTTCCAGCACCAGATTTAATGGCACCAGTGTCCGGTCCTGCAATCAGTGAAGAAAAGACATTCAAACATTAGTACTGCAAGTCTGCAACCTTAACTTTGGGTTAGAAGGGATCACTCCATTAAGATATACTGAAGGTTCCAAGGAAAAAGGCATGAATTTGTTCTCTAGCTTTATTTTATTTTATTTTTTGAAGTAAATGAGCAAGAAGAAATAAAATTACCAAGAAGGGGAAAACAGTTGAGTGGTAGTTGATTATATTTGCTGAGGCCGAAGAGCACTGATCGGTATTTAAAGTTAAAGATCACTTATATATAAATATAAATGACATAAAGAAAATTAAAAATTAAGAAAAAGTGCGAGACATTCCATTGAAATATCTATCTATATAGCAACTTCAGTTATTCCCTGTGCCAAGTTGATTAGGTGAGATTGTGAGAAACACCTCCATACCCATAAATATAAAAGTTGATTAGTTGATTACTACTCTCTGGCCTATTGACTCTGATCTCATTCAGGACTTGGTTAATGGTGTTGAAAATAACAAGTTCAAGCTTATGCAAATGTATAATTAGGAAAAGATAGTATAAGGTCAAGAAGTAAAACGAATGACAAGAGTTTTCTAATTTGTTTTTCCACCATATTTTCAATCTTACGAACTGACCCTTAAAACTTTTCTAGCTCACAACCAAATAAAATGTCACATGTCCGCTGTAAAGAGAATAATGAAGGCAAGAACGACAAAAGTAGCTTGCATGAATCTTGGTATCTAAACTCTTTTATCATTGTTGCACCAAAAATGTTTACCTAATTTCAATGATTGGATCCACTGAAGGTTCTTTTCTTCCTAATTCACATGCTTACCATAAACAAAATCATATAAAATAGTAGTAAAATAGTAGATAATAAATTAGAGTGCTTAAATGATTCATTCCGGAAAATCACACCCTAAAAAAAAACTCAGGGACAAACACATTACCAGGAACCGAAGTTATGCAATGTCTTGAACTACCCAAATTCCAAACTATCATAATCAAATTATTTACAAATAGTAAGAACTAGGAACTATTTGGCCAAGCAATTTAAAGGAACAAACAAGTGCATCAATTCAATAATCAGTTTCATCGTTTGATTGTCTATATTAGTAATATTACTGACCTGGATGAATTGGAATACTCTGTTCATTTCTGAAGAAGTTTTCTGGATCAACCTCAGTCTTGATCTTGACCAACCTCTTAAAATTGTCATTGAAGTACTTGACCCCATAAACAGCTCCTTCTTCATAGCTATTCTTTCCAAAACTGTTGGTACCAATATCAAGGTCCCTGTAATTTAAAAAGGCACTTCTTGGATCACTGGACACAAAAGGGGTCATGTAACTATACAGCATTTTGGCCTGACTAGTAAAATTCTTTTCCAATTCAACTCCTGGATCATCCCAATTCACAGAGTACTGAATCTTGAACAGATTCCCAGCACGGTGAGGAAACGGTGTCGCATCAGACGAAACCTCACTCATCTTCCCTCCATAAGGATTGAAAACAAATCCAGTTTTCCCCAATTCAATCATCTTCTCCCATATCCCCTCTAACCCCTTTTTGGAAATTGGATTCTGCACATAATCAGATTTTCTCTTGAGGAAACTTGCTGAATTGAGATCCCTATCAAGCAGTGCATCAGGCTTAGTGGTATTGTCAAAATTAGACCACCAAAGCACAGAATCAATCCAACTCAATTCAGTGCAATTCTCCTTGCTCAAGCCAAGAGCCGGGAACTCCTTCCCCATCAATGTGACAACCTCATCAGCCCCTCCAAGAAACAAAGCCATTACAGTGGCTCTGATGGTTCTCTGGCCCTTCACAACCTTAGAACTCACTGGCTGCAACAGCAGCCTCATGAAAAGCCTATGATCGGTGTGCGGCGCCACCTGCTGCCATTGCAATACAAGCTCAGTGGCACTCTCATTCTGATCCAAACTCTTTGCAATCCGAAAAACAGTAACAACTTCAGGCACAGGAATAAGTTTCACAGTGTATGATAAGATGACTCCAAAGCTTGCTCCACCACCTCCTCTAATGGCCCAGAAAAGATCTTCCCCCATGGATTCCTTGTCAAGAATCCTACCTTTGACATCAACAATTTTAGCATCAACAACATGATCAACAGATAACCCATGTTTTCTCAACATGTTACCATACCCTCCTCCACTCAAGTGTCCCCCAACACCAACAGTGGGACACACCCCTGCAGGAAAGCCATGAACTTTACTCTTCTCCCAAATCCTATAATAAACCTCTCCAAGTGTGGCACCTGCTTGAACCACAGCAACCTCGTTTTCCACAGCCACAGTGATGTTCCTGAAGTGGAACATGTCGAGGATGATGAAGGGTTGGTCGGAGACATACGAGATACCCTCATAGTCATGGCCACCACTCCTTATCTTGAGTTGAATCCCAATGCTTTTGGCGCAAATCACAGCACCCTGGACATGGGGATCTTCCGAGGGAGTGACAACAAGCAAGGGTTTTGGGGTTGAAGTGGTGTTGAATCGGGCATTGCGAATGTAGGCTTGGAGGACAGAAGAAAAAGAAGCGTTGGTTTGAGCAAAGACTATGTTGGAAACTTGGTCTTGTGCTTTTGTGTAGTTTGTGAGACACTCGAGGAAAGAGGTGTACACCGATTCTGGTGTTGGAGCTGCCACCGAAGCAGAGACATTGAGAAGAACCAGAAGAAGAAAAAGGAAAGTCCCAGATGGAAAAAGACTTGACTTTTCCATTGGGTTGGTGGGTACCATGTTTGGAAAAAAAAAATGGTGGAATTCTAACTTGTGTGTGGGTTATACAGTTACAAAAATGTTAAACGAACCCCAACAGTGTCCTACCTCCAATAAACACCCGTGAGATGGATGGTTAGTAGTGTATAACGTGTAGAACGGTAAGTGTAGCTGCTCATACAGTTATTGCTTATGGAAAAAAAAAAAAAAAAAAACAGGTTTTCTTTTATGTTGTTTTTTCTTCCCGACACACTTTGAAATACCCAACGTTTGAATTGTCAAAACAGGTTTAGATGTCAGCGAAAGAGAAAACGAAGAGATCTACTTATATAGACCCCTCGTGTTGCAGCTGCATTGTACATTCCCTTCACATGCGGCACTTTATTCGGGAACGGATTCAGATCCTCTGCAGTTGTTTTTGAAATTGCATGCATCTTCACCTTAAAATATTAAACTTTGAATCGTAAATAATTGCATCTAACTAATACAAGCCATTGGATCTAAACTAAACTGGGTGCAGTTGAACTCTAGAAGATCCATATCCGTTTGGGGACACATGATTGTGACATTGTCAAATTATCTTGCTTGGAGTAATAGTTTGTGCATTTGTACTCGTGCGATTCTTGCGGCACTAGATATTAATTTTTAATAGTTTGCTTGTACTACATTTTGGCATTCTTTTCGCGAAGCATCTTAATTTAATATTTCTTTGTTTTTTCTTGGTTTAATTATCATTTTTGTCTTTATAATTGAAAATGTTGTTTTTAATTCTTATAGTATAAAATATCTCATTTTAATAATTATAATTACAATTTTTTAACCATTTTGGTCCTCTTGTTGTGATGATCTATCTACCATAGTCATGGCAGAGCTACGTGCAACGGCTTTTATGAACAAGTGAGAGTTTTTTGTTAGTGTTGAGATCGATTATGCGTTGCCTATACTTGTTTTTTTAGCAATTTTATACAGTCAGTTTTAGTTTTATAGCGATTCTAAAAGATTTGAATGTAATTATGTGAGGTGACGACTTTAGACTATAATAACCAAAGTATTAAAAAGCTAACCATAACGATTAAAATGGAATGTTTTAAACAGAGGAATTAAAAGGTAATTATAACTTTTTTTCCCTGTTAATAGAAGCAAAGCATATAGCTTGGTCAATTGACAAAAAGAAATCAGAAGTATAATCAAATGGTGATGGTGCTCATGACTCGCATAAACATCGTTGTCTTAGGGTTATTATCGGATTAGTGAATGGAAAGTGTTTAAGATGCGTGTTTTATTTCCATTGAACAAATAAAAAAAAGCTAACAATGGGGAATATCATATAACTATTAATTAAGCAATCTCAACAGCTTAGGTGGTCAAATGCTTTCACAATCAGACTGGCGAGCAGATTATTAGCGATTTGATTGTTTTTTCTTAAGAAGCTATTTGATTCATACAATCATACCTCAATATCACCGTTTTTCTTTGTCACACAAACACAACGTGTTGACCGATATTCTCTAATCTCTGGCAAGAACATTTAAACAGTCAATAAATAATGGGTCCACTTTGTCACTCTTTCTCAAAATTAGAATAATATATTATTTTAACTTATGTATTATGCAAAATAAATATTTATTTTATATAACTAAAATTTATAAATGTACCCCACCCGGCCTAAAGCTCTTAAGAAATTATACAACCATACTCAACCACTTAAGCAAGCACTGTTGTGTCTCTACCACAGTTGACAGTGACATGAGAAACATAATCCTTAGATTAAGGTAATATTATCTAATACAGAAGAATTAGAATTGCATTAACCATAAGATAAAGCGCATGGACTCTAAGGCTCATTAATATATGTATATAAATGGTGATATTTTTGAGGTAAAATAATTATTCTTTCTCATTTATTATACTCATTTACTATATCGGATGATATCTCGTTTGAGCGTCAAAATATTTTTATGGGTACTAATCTTTACCCGTAGATGACAAATAATTACTAAACTTGATTTGGATGAACGTAGCTTAAAATAATAAGGGAAAATTATCATTGCATTCTTGAATAGGAACAACAATAAATAAATATTTAACATATAAATTATATTTTAAATTTTTTATAAATACTTTATATTATAATATAATGTTATTTTTAATTATTAATAATTTCTTTAAAAAACATTAAAATTTAAGTTAAAACTAAAGATATTACACATAATATGTGAAAAAAAAAGATATTAAGAAAAACTCAAAATATTATAGTCAAAGAAAAATAGTTAAGAACACACTCATTGAAATATAATAGCTAAAAACACTCTCTCTCTCTCTCTATATATATATATATATGCATGTTTTTTGCTTAAACTAATAATCTCTTGGGGCTTTAGCCCATCTTTTGCACCAAAAAAAAAAAAATACAAACATTTGAACACTTCTCAATTATTGAAATTCACTAGCATTAATTAATATAATACTAAAAATATAATAGATTAGTTATATTAATCAAGGCTTCAGTGGTAACTCATGGCCATTCTCAAGGATCTTGTTATAGCCCGGGATATGGGAGAGAGATGTATCATGTGCTATACGGATTCTCATGTGGCCATTCACATGATAAATGAGGATATAATAATCATCATTTTTTTTTTTGGAAAAATATAAATTATATTAAACCCAAAATGATACAACAATCAACGGGACATACCCGCAGCTAGAGATAATCATCATTAGTATAATGTAGCATTGGCAGGCCATTACAAACTGCACGGGGATACTACAAGCACTTTTTTTCCTTTTGGAATTACTTAACAAGTCCTTAAGAAGTGAGTAGGATTTTAGTGACATTAGGGAGAATCAAACACACATCCATGGAGAATGTAAGAGTTCATTCTAGTTCAAAATATATATTTAATCTAACTTAATAACTTAATCTAACATCATATCAAATATATAATTTCAAATTGTAAATTGAAGATAATCTTACAATTTTTCAAATAACAAAAAATTATTATTAGTTCATACAATTTCTTAAATGCATGATCATGTAGCTAAATATTAAATAACAAATCTAAACACAATCATTCATGCGTTATATCTTGGTGATTTGGAGCTAATCATGTAGGGGATTTTGCAATAGCAGTGCATGAATATAAAATGCTTGTTTGGAGCTAATCTTGCAGGGGATTGATTTTCAACGTAAGAATTGAGAATCAATCCAATCCAATGAAATGATAGGTCTTTTCAGTTTTTGAACATAATCCCTGCATTCCACGTTCTGTTACACCATCATCTAAAGCTCCACAAGGCAATGTCCTCATAGCATGATCCGAATCTCATGTTTGAGTCACCAACAGATCCCATGCTAAGTCATAAGCAACAAAATTTCCAGTGTTGGAGGAGTGAATGTCCTAGCAAAAACCCATTACGCAACCAATATCATCTTTGCATTTCTTTCTATTGAAGCACAATAAGAGTTGATGGCAGGATGAGTAAGAGTCACAGTTGATGTGAATCAAAGCACATAGGTGAAGGAATCAAGAGACCTTGCCCAAACAATGGGAGTATAAACTGGGAGAGGTTTTACAGAGTTATTGGGGTAAGAAAAAACTGAGGTTGGGACACACAGAAAACAGGATATAGTGCAGGAGCAGGACACGTGTCTTCCCATTGATTTAACTGAAACCATTAGTTTACAGTTTGAACCATAGTTCAAGGTATTTAGTATAGTTTGAACCATTAGGTTGAGCAAATATACAAGCACATAAAGAAAAAGAGAAAGAATGAGCTCACTCAACCTGACTGACATATTAACTAACAGCAATGCTATTGCTGCAAACTTAATTCTCCTATAAATATCAGCTGGCTGTAGATTTACGTACGCTGCTTTGAGCCCAAAAGTAGTCATAGATTCTGTCTCGGTCTTATGTACTTCTCGTCTGCTACCAATAGTCACCACAGGAGCAAACCCCATCTTGAAAATGATGGTACCGAATAGGATCTCTAATTACAATATGCCGTTGCTCTAACTCTGCTATGAGTTTTGCAAATTTATGACAATCTCCACAGATCTTAAGGTTCTTCCATATCCTAATAGTTTTCTCCTTTGGAAAGCTCATAATACCAAAAACAATTGCCAGTTTCTCACTGTGGTATCGAAGAGAGTCTTCTCTCTGTTCCCCTTCAAGATCTTGTAGTACAAAATTTGTGTCAGGAACATAACCAGCACCAGCTAGTCGACAAATAAACTGGTTCAACTGTCTATTGATCTCATCTATTTGAGGATGAGATTTATCTCCCAAAATAAAAGCATGTATCTGCTTATTGACTTCAATCCAGCTACATCCAGGTTCTTTCCTTATGCCCCTTTTTTTCATAGTCCTTCGAACTTCAGCAACATCATTCCACCTTTTTGAAATTGCATAAATATTAGATAACAACACATAGGCTCCTGTGTCCTGTGGATCCAACTTTAGAATCTCCTTAGCAGCATACGTGGCTAAATCCACATTCTGACGAGCCCTGCATGCATCAAGCAATGTCCTCCACGTCACAACATCTGGCTCACAATTCATTTCATGTATTAACTTAACCATGTCATCAAGCTTTTCAGCTCTTCCAAGAAGATCAAGCATGCAACCATAGTGTTCTCTTCCAGGATCTATCCCATACAAGTTATTCATAGATCGAAAATAGTACCAACCTTCATTTACTAGCCCTGCATGACTACAAGCAAACAGAACCCCAAGAATTGTAATATGATTTGGTTTTGGACCCTGCACTTTCATGGACTCAAATAAATTGAGTGCTTCCATACTAAAACCATTTTGGGCTAACCCAGCAATCATGGTGCTCCAAGAGATTACGTCCTTCTTGGCCATCCGATTGAAAATGAACTTTGCATCCTCCAAACTACCACACTTACAATACATATCTAAAAGGGCATTGTTGAGGATAAGATCTTGATCAAACTTTAGCACATGGACATGGGCTTGCCTCCCTAACTCCAACAATGACAAACTAGTACACGCTCTCAAAACACTCGTGAGTGTTGACTGATCAGCCGGAAAACCCACTCTCCTCATGCTCTTGTAAAGATGTAAAGCCTCATCCCCATCACTGTGCTGAGCAAAAGCAGCAATAATGGAGTTCCAAACAACAGAATCTCCAGTCATCATCTCACGAAAAACCTTTAGAGCTTCCAACAACTCCCCCATTTTCGAGTAAACATCAATAAGCGCACTGCGCACAAATACATCAGACTCCAACCCCACTTTCATTATCCAAGAATGCAGCTGTTTAAGATCATACAACCTCTCACACGCTCTCAGAACCGAAGAGAAAGTAAACATGTTAGGCATGACACCATCCCTAAACATGAAAGCCAAGAGCCTCATGGCCCTGTCGTTGAGCTGGGCATTAGAGTAAGCAGATATCATAGTAGTCCACGACACAACATTTCGTTCAGGCATTTTATCGAACAATACCTGTGCTTCTTCCAAGAGGTTGAATTTGACATACATGTTGATGAGAATGTTGGTCAAAAACGTTTTAGGGTGATACCCATTTGAGAATATGTGGCGGTGAACGCGTTTTCCTTCCCTGACAGCCCCGTGAGCCAAGCAACACTTGATGAGCTCAGAATAGGTGATAGAATCGGCCCAAACTCCTCTTCTTTCCATGGAATCCAACACATGCATGGCGCTGGGAAGGTCCCTTCGGTAACAGTGGTTGAGTAGTGACTCGGTTTCTGGGGGCACATAGTGTGGGGATACGAGAGACGAGTTAACACTGTATGAACAACAACGCGAGCTTGTTGGGCGCAACAATTGTAAGTGCTTTGATACACCTCTCATAGGTTCGGTTCGCTAGTTGTCGCAAGTTCAAGGAATACAAATGTTTTAACTTTTTAACATTAGAAAAAAAAATTGACATGTTTTATGTAATTATTTCTATTTTCTATTTCTTTTATTTTTATTGTGTTAAGCACTTATCTAAAAAATATACTTTCTGTTATAAAACATATTTTACTTCCAATGTATTAAATATTAGATTTAAATTATACTTTTGTTCTTTTACTCTAAATGATACGTAATCTAAATGATACGTAATTTTTTTTCTCAATTTTTGAGTAGGTGAAGTCACTTCATTATTAAAATTTATTAAATTTGATTTTTCCATCAATTCATTCTACATATATAAAAATATTTATTTCCTCATTTTCTCATAAATTTGACAAATTGAATTGATTGAATTACTTTAATTATTCTAATATTCATAATTTAAATTTTGCAATTGCAATATTAATAAATATGAAATAAATTGTTTTCTTAAACATAAGTGTAAGGTGCATAAATTACATAAAAAAGTAAGGTGCACAAATAAACTAAATGAAAACAAAGGAGTAGATATGTTTTAAGGAAAGCAAATTAAAAAAATTATCTAAAAATTTTCAAGAAATTCCATTAGACCATCACATTTTTATATCAATGTAGCAATCTTAGCATACGATTGAAATTAAAAAAGTCCCTTGATCAGGAATAATACGACTGCATAACAAATAGTTCTCTAACCAATCAAATTTTATGACAAATTAACCTTTAAGTCTGAACTAGTTTTCCAGTTGCTTATAGATACCTTTTGTCCTAAATCAGACCTTTATTTTATACCTCTTAGAGCCTTCAAGGCTTCTTCTATTCTGACACTATATACTATGAACAGAAGCAAGTGATGCAATACTCTGTTCATATCTGAAAAAATTGCTAGGATCTACCTTGGTCTTTACCTGCACCAGACTATCAAAATTTCTATTGAAATACTTCCTACCCCAAACACTAGCCTGTGCATAAGTAGCATTTCCAGGTCCATCGACACCTATATCAACATCCCTACAGTTCAGATATGAACTTCTAGTTGAGTATTGACACATAAGGAGTCATGTAATCATATAGAGCCTCCGAATCAGATACAAATATTGATTAGCAACATCTTCACCCTCCTCATTCCAACTCACAGAGTACTGAATTTCATAGATGTTACCAGCTCTATGTGGAAACGGTGTTTCGAACTCAGAAATCTCACCCATTTTCCCACCATAGGGGTTGAAATGAAAACAGGCTTTTCTAGTTTCATCATCATCTTCCATATACCTTCAAGGCCAGCTTTGGAGATAGGTTACTGCACATCATCTGATTTCTTCTTCAAGAAATTCTCTTTTTGTAGCATGCCTTTGAAGCAAAACATCAACCGAAGTCCCCACTGGATAGTAATCCGAAAACAGCACCGATTGGATCCAATTTGAATGCACTGTTCAGCAACCAAACCCAGTTGAGGGGAGCTTTGATTCATCACATAAAGCAGCTCTTGTGCATTGCCAAGAAACAAAACATGGAACTTTGCCCTTATTGTCTTTTGTGTTGGAATTTTTTATTTGAAAGATGAAGTAATATTATAAGATAATTATATTAACTATTTATTATTAGTGAATTTTATTTTATATGATCAAATTAAGTGAGTCTGTTAGACAATTAAATAAAATGATAAGTACTTAAATAAGTATATGTTATTGTTGATACATTAGACAAATGTTATATGAAGAGTTATGAAAATCTCATTGAAAAAATAAAGAGTCTTTGATTAAAGAAGAACTATAATGTCATTTCGTGATCATGATGAATAATCGTAAAAATCTTACAACAAATGTCGACAAACACTTAGATTAGGAATCAATTACGAATTCAGTTATTTTATCTGATCTTTAATAATCAAACATGTTTTAGATCTTAGGTCTATTGGTGAATTATCGTACATTATAGATATGTGAATTTTTAGTTTCCGCATAAATAATAAAAATTAAAGATATTTGATCATTCTCAACCTTTCTTGTCAGAGGACTAAGAATCACCCTAATGAACAAGCCATCGTGTATCTTATCAGCAACATACTGCCACTGATAAACAAGACCACTGGCACCTTTTTTTAATGTTTTTTCATTTCTGAACCGTGACAACCTGAAGCACGGGAACTAACATAATTTTCCATGAAACGATGACCCCAAAGCTAGCACCCCCACCTCCTCTAATAGCCCAGAAAAGATCTTCCCCCATTGTTGTCCTATTCAAGACTCTTCCTTCAGAATCCACAATTAGGGCATCCAAAACATGATCCACTAAGAGACCAAAGCTTCTGATCATGGAGACTTGGATGTGGGATAGGTGTGTTAATTGGCGTAACAATGAAGGCTGGTTTTGGTGTTGTGGAGGAACTGAACCTCAGGTTTCTCATGTAGGCCTCCAAGGTGGGAGGGTATGAAGGGTTGTTTGGGAAATAGGTTATGACGGATATTGGATAAGAAAGGTTAGAATGGAGAGAGAGAGAAAACAAAGAAGAAAGAAAAAATAAGAAATGTAATAATAAGTGATGAGAGCATATGAAGAAAAACAAAACAAAAATGAAATAGAAAAGAAAGTCAATGTATGAATGAATATAAAAATTCAAGGGTAAAATTGTCTCTTAATTACCTAAAATTATTATTCTTTTATCTTTATATTCATAAGAAATATAAATAATACTAGGCTCTTTAATGCAATCTTTTGGATACATTATATCACTGATTAAAATGCAGGTTATAAAACATTTTAATTAGCTTTTTAATTTTTTCATTAGGTGAAAAACTTGTTAGGTTTTAATATTTTTAAAAATTTGATTTGAAGCAACGTTTTTTAATATGATAGTTTTTATATTTTATTTTTATTTTTATTATCAATATATTTATTAAATTTTTTAGTTATCTTTTTTAGATAAATCATGATTTTTTTATTTTATACTTTTTAACTATTTTAATAACTAGTTTTATCAAATACTTATAATTTAATAAGCTAATTTTTCAGTTATCAGTTAGATCTTTAACTTTCAACTAATTTTTTAACTTTCAATTAACTTTTCAGTTAATTTTATCAAATATAATCTTATTTATTAGTCATTAAAATAAATTGTGAATTTTATTTTTTATTTAATAAGTCTTATTCATAATTTTAATAAGTTTTAACTAAAATGGAAGTGTGTTAGAATAAGTGTGATAGAGAGTCGTATTTCTCTTATACTATTGTATTTAATACTTCAATGTTGTATTACCTTTTTTGTTCTCCATAGTTACAATAATTTTTTCTTTTAGTTCCAATATTTTAAAACATCTGATTTTGATCTCTATAATTATAATTTTTAACCTTTTAGAAGAAAAATAAAAATCCTTGGTGGCAAGGGGAAGATGAAGGAAAAAGAAACTTTGATTTTTAAATTTATGATAGTTAAAAATGTCAAAATATTTTTAGACATTAGTTTTATAGTAAAATATCTAGATATAACGACATTAGACGACTTTAAATGAAAAGGACTAGAAGAATTAAAACTCTTCATTTATAAGGACCAAAATGGAATGTTTTAAACTATAGCATCTAAAAATGAAAATTATTATGACTATAAGAACTAAAGGGTGATTAAATCTTTAATTTATGCAAGTTAAAAATTTATCCATTTTACACCGCTGGTTTCAATTTACATTGCTAGTTTCAATTTTGTAGCAGTTCTAAAGGATTTGAATGTATTGGCATTAAATGACTTTAGAAGACGAGGATTAAAATAGGGACTATATATAAGAGAATGTTGTTGCAACTATAAGCGGTAAAATGGTAATTAAACTTATGTTTTGACTAAACCCATGACCAACCTAGGCGTAGTTCGAAGGTGTAACGGTTCAAGCCCATAACTAGAAGGGTAAAAAAAAAATTAGAAAGAAAATTGTACATATAGTTGTGTGATAAAATATTTTATATATATTATTTGATGTAATTTTTATATATATTGAAATCACTGTCTTATTATATTTTCTCCTATATACATAAATAAAAATGTGACATGTGATTATATTATTATAAAGTATTACTCTTTTTATTAATTTTCTTTTTCTTATGAACTATATTCATGTTAAAATAATTTCTAGCTTATTTGAAAATATCAACATATGGTAGACATATCATATATAATACATATTACATATTATAAAGCTACTTTGACTGGTTTGTAAGCTATTATTAAAGTATTAAAAGTAATTTACAAACAAATCAAAGTAGTTTATAAAACAGTTTATATTTATCATATATCACATATAATTAAACCAAATCATTAAAAGATATTTAGACTATTTTATAAGATACTTGAATAGTTTATGTTTAAATATGTTTTTGATTTTTGGAAATTTATACTTTTTCAGTTTTGGTTCCTTTAATAATTATTGTTTATTTTTAGTTCCTGTAAATTTGTATTTTTTTTAAATTTTGATAAGATATTTTGTTTATTTTTAATTCTTATAAATTTACATTTTAATTAAATTTTAGTCTTTGTAAGCCTGAAATTATAGGAAATATAAATGAAAAAAATAGAATCTTACAAGCACTAAAATTTAAAAAAATGTAAACTTACATGGACTAAAAATAAACAAAAGAGATCAAAATTTAAAAAAAATGCAAACTTACCTGGTCTAAAAATGAATAAAAATAATTATAGGGACCAAAATTGAAAAAGTACGAATTTTGCAAGAACCAAAAACATATTTAAGTCTAAACTATTCAAAGTATTTTATAAAAAAATAGTCAAAATATCTTATAGAATCTTAAAGGGACTAAAATTGAAAAAATACAAATTTACAAGAACTAAAATTAGACAAAAAGACTTGTAGAACCAAAATTGGAAAACTTACATGAATTAGAAATTAAAAAAATGAACTTATAGGGATAAAAGAAATTAAAATACTAACCTACATGGATCAAAAACATATTTAAACCAACGATTAATTTATATACTCTTAGAAACTACTTAATGTAGATGTAGTGTTGTTGGTAAGTTGCTAAAATAGCTTAGATTAGTTTATAAAGGAGCATAAACTATTCAAAGTAGCTTATAAGCTAGTCAAAATAATTCATAAATTTTTTATTTAAATATCTTTTTGGTTACTATCTATTATTACAACAACTTTACCATTTAATTCCTATAATTTAAAATATTTTATTTTGATCAATAGTTATAATTTTTAAAACCATTTGGTCCCTGCCATTAGTGACATGATAATGTTGTTACACCCTTATTCTTTAAAATTGCTACAAAATTGAAAATGATGATCTAAAACTGCAAAAAAAATGACGTTTTTAATGGCCAAAAATTGAAAAATAATTTTCTTTCTTTCTATTGGTTTCCTTCTTCTTCCCATCTTCTAGTAAATGAGCTAGGTTAGTGTTACCATTGCCACGACAGAGCCATGCACAATGACTTTCAGCAATGAGTTGAGAGCCTTGTAAGTGTTGGAATAGATCCTACGACGATGGTTCTTGAAGTGCTTCCCCATTAGAGCAACATCGTCGCCTCCCCCCCATGAATGGCACACCAATGATGCCGCAAGGAGGTTTTGGGTCATCAAAGGAGGTCGTGATCACCAACTGGTCGTACAAAAGTGCAAAGAAGTCGCTATAAATAAAGGATGGTGAAGGGTGCACAAAGTGGCTAAAATGTGTGGCGAAGAATTTAAAAGTGGTTAAAAGGAAAAGAAAATCCTTGATGGCGAGGGAGAGAAGAAGGAGAAAGAAAATTAGTTACTTTTAATTTATGGCACTTAAAATTCGCCAATTTTTTTTATAGCAATTTTACATTGTTAGTTTCTGTTTTATGACAGTCTTAAAGAATAAAAACTTAACAACGTTATCAAGCGGGGAATAAATTAGAACAATTTGTCGTGAATTGATCGATATGTTTTGTGGTTATTAACTAATGATTTGAACTTTGAAGACATCTTCTGAAAATAAAAAAAAATACTAATTAAAATATTTGAAATTTAATTTTATACTTTAATTAGTTGTGAATCTTTAATATATGCTAAGATTATCGGATAATATTTTCCAAATCTTTCTCTAGAAGTGTGGCTCTCGTTAGACTAGAATTGTATGATCCTTTTCAGTACTGTTCATATTCAAATTTAATGCAAAATATATAGAAGTGATTGAAAAAAACTGGAAACAGAGACAGGATCATAAAAATTGAATATATATACATCCAAAAAAAATACGCCACGACACACTGTAGATAAGAAATTTTTTAAACTTGAGCGACACCCAAAAGACATGACACCAAAAAGAAAAGTAAATTAAATTAATATCCATATGTATTTGATATATGATTAGGATACATTGCCAAAGGATATGTGTTGCCCTAGGTTGGCTTTGAGCTTACATCGATGACCTAACATACAGGAATAACATGAGGAGCACCATCCTCCCTTTTGCTTCCTTGGCTATCATCCTTAGCTTGATGCAAACACCTTCCTGGATCTGACTTTAGAATCATTTTGAGTGGCTCTGGAAATATGCATATGAGAGCAACTATAGAAGCTTAAAACTCTGTATGAGGACTTAATGGTGCTCAAATAATTGAGGGAAGCATGTAGCTCTTTAGTGCCTATAATAGGTGAAGGAGAAAGTGGGGAAAGGGGATCTTCCCCAGCATATACCTCGACATACTTTGTGTTTGCTTTTTTGGGATGCCACATTGATAAGCTTTTTCAAGCAAATCAAGGGGTCATTTTGCATTTGCGGAATCTACATTAATAACATCTTATCGTGTGATTTTTTAATTTGGTAGATTATAAAGTGGGGTTAAAGTTTAATAATTTGTCACCTATATGCTCGTACTGTAACAGGTGTAGAGTCAGCTGAAAAAGTAGAGAAAAAAATTGAATTGGAGCGCATATGGGTAAGGCTCCTCTCAATTACTGGAAGTGCATGTCCAGCAGTGACTAAAATAAATTAACAAAATATAAGAGGCGATGCTTTTTTTTTCTCCCTAAAATCTTGTGTAGGTTACTAATGCACTGTAAAAAAAAACGTGTATATTAGAAAACTATACCTAGTTTTGTTTTTTTTTTCCTCTAATTTTTAGTTTTAAAATAAATTTATCTTAAAAGTATTCTCTCTTTTGTATCAAGCCATTATCACTAAGTCAAAACCTATGACTATTGATAAGAGTATAACTTTGTCTCCTTAAAGATTCTCTGCACCACATCTAACTCAAGGGGTTGCGCCCATATAGGTGTCATGGGGGTGGGATGCTAAGCCTATCAACTTCACAGGAGATGTTAGATGTTAAGCCAACATTATCCTATCAAAATTAATTTAATGATATTTTTGTGTGGTGGTGATGATGATAATGATAATGATAGTAGTGATGTTAGTGGTGGTGCTGATAAGGATGTTAACGACGACGAAAATTGAGGTTGTAGTGGTAGTAATGTTGATGGTGACATTAGTGATGGGGTGAAGGCGTTGGCAACGAGGGAACTATCGATAGTGGTAACAACAAAAATGATCACTGTCAAATGTATGGAGAATGTGTTTTTATAAAACAAATCAAATTTTGAATTTTTTTAAAAAATAAATGTAGAATATTTTGAAAATAAGTTTAAGATTATTTCAGCTTCATCTTTGTCAAACACGTTTTGTTTTGAAAATCAAAAATAAAAAACTTGTAATTACCCCAAATGTTCTTTGTAAATTTTTAGCTAGTGAATTTTAGTTGTGGGTTATTTACTCATTAATCGTTTACTATTAATTCATTGTAAATGTTCTTTGTTTAATTTTAGTCTATGTAAATTTAACACTTTTTGAATTTAGGCCCTATAAATATATTATCTTTTTATTTTAATTCCTATGACATTATCATGATAATGTGATACTTTGATGACATCATTATTTCATTTTTTATGATGTCATCAAGTTTTGATGACATAATCATTTATTGTTGTGACAAATTATGATACCATTATTTGATTATGTGACATGTGATGATGTTATTGTGATATCATCAGACTCCAACACTTACCCAATGCTCAAAGGTTGAAAGAAGTGTTATGAGCTTCAAATGGAAGCTCGGGCAAATGATGGCAAGAAGTGATCTAACTGTGTGTATTAGTAAAGACCACCTTGTAACACTAAAAATTCTTGGATGACTGATATTGAAATAGTACTGTGAAGGAAAGGTGAAAAGAATCTCATCAAAGAGTGAAATAGAACATGAAATCTTAAGCTCTTAAGCAGTGAGAGAAGACTCGTGACGATCTAACCGCGTGTCTGCTGAAGAATAATTTGTCTGCTCTCTTTTTTATTAGATTTGAGTGAGATTAAATGGGAGAAAAAGGCTGCAATTCTTGACTCATGGAAGAAATTGAGTAAGGCCTTAACCTTTCTTAAGAAATTGGTTTGCGTTTTGAAGTGATGAGTTCACAAAGAGAAAAGTAAAGTTCCTATTGAGAAAGGTTTTCCCTCCCTCAAAAGGAGACCAACTTTTAATACTAGTTGGTACTTACATTGCCATTTTCCCAATATTATTTAATAGGATGACCTTCTTAGGACTAAAGTAACTCATGTGGGAGGGTCATGTTATGGGTGACCTTATTGTAGGACCATGTTAACATGTAACGGAAAGGACAAACAAAAAATATTACAGATATTAAAAAAAACCCTGTTTTATAATGACTAAATTATTATTTAAGCCTCCTTTTAAAACATAAAATCAGCACCAAAGAAGAATCATAAGAAAAAATTAATCAGCACTAAAAAGTAAAAACTGACGTTAGCATCATCTTATTCTTGTTAAAATTTCTCTGAAAATTCATATATCGAGAATGGAAAGAGTTGACTTATCACCTATGCTATGCCAGCCATTCATTTAAGAGAAAGTTCTTATGAGACTGGAAGATTAATGTTGGATATGTGGGCGCATAAGGAAGGAAATAAAAGTAATAACAGGAACGGAAGTAATCGAAAAATTCAAAGACGAAGAAGATATTGGAATTGGAAATGTCAAGGAGCTTGTTTTGTCTCAAAGTTCGGCCCTTAACCGCTGAGTTTATCCTTTCAATTCAAATCAATTCAAATCAGAATTCTTTTTTTTTTATTAGATTCAATTCAAATCAGATTTTTTTATTAGATTTGATTCAAATCAGATGATATTATGGCTGATATTATGGAAATTTCTGTCCCACGTAGGATTGCTGTGTAATTTGTTTTTTTTTTTTCTTTCTTTCAACCCCGCTTAATACAAAAGAAAAATCAGATGATATAACAAGGTAAAGGAAAAAGACAAACGAAAATATTAATTAACAACTTTTTATTTTAATGTACATCTTTAACATCTTTATTTGATAAAATTTTTATTTCTTTTAATTCAGTTGTGATTGTTTATGATGGTTATTTATAATTTAATTGATTGTGACTTTAGACCAATTTATTCCTTCAATATTAAATTAAATGAGAGGATTACTTAATTTATACTGTTAATTTAGACTTAGTCTGAGTGTAATGTCTGCATTTTTTTTAAAAAAGAACTGTAATGTCTGCATTATGGAGATATATGTTAGAAAAAAATATTTTTTTTATTATAAAATACTACTGTATCTTTTGAATAATTTTACATTTTTTTTTACTTGAAAGTTTAGGTGAATTAAATTTAGGATTCATTAGGATAAAGTCTCAAGAAAGTTCAATAATAAATATTTACAAATTACTCACCAACAAAACCATAAAACCCATATCCTTATAAGATATGTATTCGTTCCTTAGTATAATTCTATATTTTCCTACTTGTTTCACCTCGAAATATTTTTAACTACTAAATAGAGTAAATATAATTTCTTTCATGTTATAAAATTTTAAGTAAAATTAATTATTTTAATTAATATGTGAGGATTTACAGGAACATAATTAAATAGAAGGATATATATATTTTTAATTTAAAAAGTTAAAAAATGTATTGAATTATGTTAAAACGATTACTCATTCAAATATTTATACTAAGTAAGGATTGTCTAGACTAATTAAAGATCTGATAATTAATTAGTTTTCTCTTATCTGCTGCTGATTTTGCTGTGCCGCTGTTGAAGGCTGAAGTGTCACCTTTGCATGCAGGGGTGTTCATGTTGGTGGATTCGATTGGAATAATTTTAAAGAGAAAAATTATTTGATTTAGTTATTTTAATTTTCTCAATTCTTATTCAATAATTTTTGTTTAAAATTTTAATATGATTTTTTTCTGATCCAATTGGATTTAAATAATTTGAATTGGATCAAATTTTTTATATTATTTTTTTAGAAAATATTAAATAATTTAAAATATTAAATATTTTATTTATATATCATTATATAACTATAATAATAGTATAATTTTTTAAATATATACTATATCAAAAATAAATTTAGACAACTTGATAATTATATTTATGTATCTTAATTTAAATAATCAGTAAAAAAATATTTTTTATTTAATTGAATATAACTTGCATAAATAGGTATAAATTTATGTTTATATATATATATATAACAGATAAAAACTTGAATTTTTTTATTAATTTAAATTAGATTTTGGATTTGATTTTAAAAAACTGTTACAATTCAATCCAATGAACTTGAATATATATTAGATCGGATTTTGAACTTGAATATTCAAGTTCAGTTTTGATTGGATTGAATTATAATGGTTTTTAAAATCAAATTTAAAATATGATGTAATATATATTTAACTGCAATTATTGAGTTGTAACAATTTTTAAAATTAAATTCAAAATATGTGTTATCTTTTAATTTTTATTGAATTGGTTTATCACCGTCCAACGTTGACTATTGTTTTTTAGCCCGTTTAATTTCCGGGCTTGTTATAGTGGGGTATGTTCATCTCTTTGACAAAAAAACAGAAGGATATAACAATCTTCATATCTTTTTCTTTAATCTTTGCTAGAAAAAAAAACAGAAGATGATTTTCTATACTCATAACTCTTCAATGTCTTTTGAAAGACCTCATTCAAATATGCCAGCCATAAACTGTCGCACGAGTTGGCTATAAATACCTGAGTTCCCATCATATGAAAAGATAAGAAAGAAGAGAAAAATGGCCAATTCAATGGTAAAACTAGTTTTCCTTTCTGTCACTGTTTTCATTTCAATTTTCCCTGCAACTTCTACTTTTGCTGGCCACGAGAAAGGTTTCCTTCAATGTTTTCAAACAATTTTAGGAGCTGACAACACAACTTGGCAAGTAATATTCACCAAAAGTAGTTCTTCTTATGAACCCCTTTTGGAGTCTTCTATAAGAAACGCCAGATTCCTAAACAGTACTTCAGTCCCAAAACCAAACCTTATTGTTACACCACATAGCCTATTCCACATCCAAGTAGCACTGTTCTGCTCAAAGAAAAGTGGCTTACAAGTAAGAGTTCGAAGTGGGGGGCATGACTATGAGGGCCTTTCTTATGTCTCTCACTCTCACATTCCATTCTTGATCATTGATCTTTTCAACCTTAGGTCCATAACCATTAATATGGACGAAGAAAGTGCATGGGTTCAGTCAGGTGCTACAGTCGGAGAACTCTATTATGCAATTGCAAAGAAAAGTAAGGTTCATGGTTTCCCTGCTGGAAGTTGCTCCACTATTGGTGTTGGAGGGCATTTCAGTGGAGGTGGGTTTGGTACAATTTTCAGAAAATATGGCTTAGCTTCTGATAATGTAATTGATGCTCAGATTATAGATGTTAATGGGATGATACTGAACAGAACATTGATGGGGGAAGATCTCTTTTGGGCCATAAGAGGAGGTGGAGGGTCTAGCTTTGGAGTCATTACTGCATGGAAAATCAAGCTTGTACCTGTTCCTTCAAAAGTCACAACTTTTGATGTTTCAAGGACCCTGGATCAAGGTGCCACTACCCTTTTCCACAAGTGGCAAACTATTGCTCCAAAACTCCCCCCAGAACTTTTCTTGCACAGTCTTGTGGGAGTTACCAATTCAGCTTCTCAAGAAGGTGGAAAAACTGTGGTGGTTTCCTTCTCAGGATTGTATCTTGGTACACCTGAGAATCTCCTTCCTTTAATGCAAAACAGTTTTGCAGAATTTGGTTTGCGGCGCGACAACTTAACCGAGATGACTTGGATTCAATCCGTTCTTCACTATGCAGGCTATTCAATAGATGAATCCTTGGAGGTCTTGCTTAGGAGAAACCAATCATCCCCTTCTTTCAAAGCAAAATCTGATTATGTGAAGGAACCAATTCCATTGCATGGCTTAGAAGGGCTATGGAAGATGCTACTCTTGGAGAACTCACCACTGTTGATCCTCACACCATATGGTGGGATAATGAGTGAGATTTCAGAATCAGAAACTCCTTTTCCACATAGAAAAGGGAACTTATATGGTATCCAGTATATGGTGAATTTTGCTTCAAATGAAGAAGCGCCAAAGCATATAGATTGGATAAGAAGATTGTATGCATATATGACACCGTATGTGTCAAAGTTTCCAAGACAAGCATATTTGAACTATAGAGACCTTGATTTGGGAGTTAATCAAGGGAAACCGTGGTATGAAAAAGCAAAGTCTTGGGGTTTGAAATATTTCAATTGCAATTTTGAAAGGCTGGCACTAGTGAAGGCCAGGGTTGATCCTGGAAATTTTTTCAGGGATGAGCAGAGCATTCCTCCGTTGTAGAAGATGGCAATCACAAATAATAAATTACTGAAATTTGCAAGTATGTGCATAGGCATAGTTCTCCATGATAATGATCTGTACTCGTTGCAAATTACAATTGCTATAGTCCTGAATAAGTTGTGCATTGTAAATTCTTAGTTTAATCAGAAAGGTTTGCAAAATTAATTTTCATTTAACCTCTTGTAGTATCTTATAGCATTAATAAAATTCAATAGTCGATTTTGGGTTCCCACCTAACTTTAAAAAATGGGTTTCCAGCTATTGTTGTACTAGGGACAACAGGACAGACACTCAGAAACGGAGTTTGAGATCAGAACAGACATAAACATTGATATAAAAACACTACAAAATTTATAAGGTGTTCACGTGAAGCAGTTGAAGTAAAAAATAGTAGTCCGGAAACTTATTGGGCATGGCTACGGTGAAGTAGCAAAAAACTGCTTCACCGTGAGGCATGTGTTTTTTTACTTATAATAACCAGTCAGCAACTGGTAATTCAAAAGTTTAATTTTGCTAATATAGGTCTCATCTTTTCCCAATTCTTCTTCCCCAACCCAGGACAACAACTTTCATATCTACTGGTGTTTATTCTTATCCTTCTCATCTCACGGCAACATCTCCCCACATGTCATCTGTTCATAAATTCATAAACTATTAAATGAAAGAAAAACTCAGATCGAAGAAAAATGCTAATAGACATGTTTTTTTTAACATCAATTGAAGTGTTGCTTCCCCAAATTGCAGATTATTGTTGGTAATAACATAAAAGTCTTCCAATAGATGGTACTATGACACTAGATCCTGCATTAAGTTTTACAAAGCATCTAAGGATTGTGCAACATCGTTCAATGGGTGCAACAAAATCCCTCTTTTTCTTCAATTTAAACTTTGCCTCAATGGATCATAGTCAAACAAATTTAGCATTTGAATTTGAATACATAAAATAAATTACAAAAATTATGAATTACAAAAGAACACCAATTGATACCCAGGTTTCACAATCCTTTTCTATTGCGCAAGCTAACATCAACATAACAATCCAATCCTCAGTGCCACCACCTGCGGCGTCGTGCGGTGACCTCGACCACGAGCCTCTTCAGCGAAAAATCCAAACTGAGAACAAAACCTAGATCTGAGAAAATAACACCAAGATTTGATACAGAAGGAGCCGTGGAAGAAGGAGAATAGGGGAGAGGAGGACAATGGTGGTGGTGTCAAATGCAGCAATCGCAAAGGCGCTAAAGGAGATCCCAGGATCTCCTAGGTTTCAACTTTCCCAAATTCTATGCGAATAATTTGCAAATATATCTTAAATGGGCAAATTTCCCCATCTGGGGTTTTTTTAAAAAGTATTTCCCCAGATGGGGTTGTTTCATTATTATTTCCGGCAGGGGGTACTTTTTAACGTGAAAAGGAGGCCATGCAGTGACCAACTCGCCAGAACCAGTGGCGAGTTTGGTCTCAGTGAGCAAATCGCTCCTGCTGCTGGCGATACGTGCGTTGAGGGCTGAAACCGCCAGCTTCAATGGCGATATGTGGATTGCGTAGGGAACCGCCAGTCAAACTGGCGAGTTCCAATGCTTGAGGGTGCAGGCTAGCCCTGCGAATGGCAGTGCAGGGAACAGACATGGCAGTGCAGGGTGCAGGCGAAATCGCCACTCCCGTTGGCGGTTTGCAGGCCAAATCGCCACTCCCATTGGCGGTTTGCCTTGCACTGGGATCCTTTGCTACGTTTTGTAAATTTTCATTCATCTTCCTCCATTATAAAAGCTGAAGAAAGTCCGAGAGTGAGGAGCTGCCTTCCTTTGCTTGCTCTTTGTTATTCTTCTTCCCTACTACACTGCATTCTTCTTATTGTGTTGTTGTATTTGGTTTTTGGTAAGTATCTTTTGAATGGCAAATATTATATATGATAAATATTTTGATATATATATATATATATATATATATATATATATATATATGTGAATATGTGAATATGAATGATAAATATTTTGATAATTTATAGGGCTGTGCTTTGTACGTGGTTTCTCTCGTGCTCCTATTACGTGATTGCTATATATATATATATATAGATATATGTTAGGTTAGTTATAGTTAAATTGATATATATTATTTTCTTTAAATTTTATAAATTACCATGATATTAATTGTTTTATATATACATATGACACGTTTGTTGATGTTAGATGAAATTTTTAAATTTTAAGTTGTACATTGAAATATTGATATTATTTATGTTAGATGTATATGTTACAAATTTGAGTTGGTATATTATAATTTGTATGTTAGTTGTAGTGGATTTATTAATATGATTTTGTTAAGATTTTTTAAATTTGTATGTTATTATTTGTGATAAAAATATTTGTACGTTAATTTTAGTTGTTATGTTATTATTATTTGGTTTAGATTTATTAGGTTTGTATGATATTATTTGTATTTTATATATGGTATTTTAGGTTTAGTTAGAATGTGAATATTATTTAATTGACTTATTTATAGTTTTTATTGAAATATATGATATTTTATTAATTTTATTTGTATTTTATATATATATATACACGTTCTTAAAATTTTTTATTTCATGAAATTATTTTGATTAAATACCATTTTGTTGTGTCTAATATTTGTTATTTAATTTAAATTTTAATAATTGGAAAAAAATATGGTCATTTAATTAAATTTATGTACGTATTTGAATATTTAATTTTGTTATGTATAGAGTATTTTAGTTAGTAAATTAAGTTTTGTTGTGTTAAATTTATGTACGTGTTTTATTTTATAATTTGATTATGTACATATTTTAATTTGGTCATTTATTTCAATTTATGTTGCTATGTTAATTTTTAATTTTGTTATTTGTAGAGTATTTTAGGTAGTATTTTAAGTTTTTTTTGTGTAAAATTTATGTACGTGTAACAATTTTTAATTTTCTTATGTATTTTAATTTGGTTATTTATTTAAATTGTTGTAGCTATTTAATTTTTAAATTTTTTATTTGTAGACTATTTTAGGTAGTATTTTAAGTTTATTTGTGTAGAATTTATGTACGTGTTTAAATTTTTAATTTTGTTATGTATTTTAATTTGGTCATTTATTTAAATTTTTGTAGCTATTTAATTTTTAATTTTGTTATTTGTAGACTATTTTAGGTAGTATTTTAAGTTTATTTGTGTACAATTTATGTATGTGTTTAAATTTTTAATTTTGTTATGTATTTGAATTTGGTAATTTATTTAAATTTGTGTAGGTATGTAATTTTTAATTTTTTTATTTGTAGACTATTTTAGGTAGTATTTTATGTTTTCTTGTGTTAAATTTTTGTGCGTGTAACAAATCTATGTATTTTAATTTGGACATTTATTTTAATTTGTGTAGCTATTAAATTTGTAATTTTGTTATATGTAGAGTATTATTTTAGAACATTTATTTAAATTTGTGTAGGTATTAAATTTGTTAATTTTTTTAATGTAAAATTTTTGTTGTCAATTTTTTGTATTATATTTAACTTTACAGCATCAATGACATCTTCGTCATCATGTTCATCTAGTATACACATTAAGTCTGGTCCAATAGAAGGAGACGTCTTATGGTTGCAACCTAAACATGTTTCCGAACATGTTTGGAATGGGGAAGCAGACAGAAAACTACATATCAGACGAGCTGTACCCATCTATCAAGGATAAGAAGAAATACCAGAGGAAATTATTCCTCTGCTTCGCCAATCAGGATTATATTGGATAATGAAAATGGGGTACCTGAAAATTAATTCTTCATTAATTACAGCCTTGATTGAAAGATGGAGGCCCGAGACACACACGTTTCACTTGAGATGCGGAGAGGCTACGATTACTCTTCAAGATGTGTCAGTCTTGTTAGGTCTTCATACTGAGGGGGCACCATTAATTGGTCAGACTAATCTTGATTGGGCTGAATTGTGTGAAGAATTATTGGGAGTCAGACCACAAGAAGGTGAACTTCAAGGCAGTGTGGTCAAATTAAGTTGGCTGGCTCACCATTTTTTAGAAATAAATATCCATGACGGTAACGTAGAACAATTACAAAGGTTTACCCGTGCATGGATCCTCAGATTTATAGGAGGAGTTCTATTTGTTGACAAAAGCAGTAGTAAAGTTTCCCTAAGGTACCTCCAATTTTTACGGGACTTTGAACAGTGCAGCACGTATGCATGGGGACCTGCCGTGCTTGCTTATTTATACAGAGAGATGTGCAGCGCCACCGATTACAAAATAAAATCAATCGGAGGTATGTGCATCTTAATCCAATTGTGGGCATGGGAACGCTGCACGACTTTGGCTCCAAAGACAACTCCTCCTATAATAGAAAACAAACCACTCAGACACAAGTTAGTTGTTTTGAAAAAAAAAATCATTTGAAAATAATCAATAATGTAACGCGTCGGCACTAATTATTTCATATTTTTTTTGTAGGTGGCTGCGACGTGGAAACCAACATATTGGCAACGATGATCTAATAGTTTTCCATCGCAAATTGGATATCATGAAACGACATGAGGTAACAAGATCATGATGTATTCCTTTAATAATAAATAAAATGTCATGGTTTAAGATAAATTAACAATTGTGTTATTGTATGCAGTTTCTGTGGGAGTCTTACACAGCAACTGTTATGTCGATGTTGCCTCCCATTTGTTTGGTTGGCAGTATGTCGTGGTGCGCAATGGTGCCACTCATTTGTTTCAATGTTGTAGAGTGGCACCAACCGGATAGAGTGTTGCGACAATTTGGAATGCAACAACCTATTCCGGAGTCTCCTTCGCAACCATGGAATGTTCACGGGCTAACACTGAAAGGCAAAATGGATGAAAATTGGTTCCAGCTGTTGGCCCCATTTATCAGTCAGTGGAATAATTGAGCTGAGTTTAGGATCGACGTTTATGCTCGACAAGAGGGCCTATTGAGTTTTAACTCGGATTACTTGGTGTGGTATAGGCGCAAAAAAAAAATGTTTATCGACCCAAACAATGCAAACACGGCTACATTGATATTTATTTCTTTTTAATTATTTAACATCAATTTACTTTTTAAAGCATCGACATTAACTTCCTTACCCTAATAATTGCAGGGTGAAGTTACCGAGACATTGCAGTATATGGTGTCACCACAAGGGCGAAACACATGGACAGTTGATGATCTCGTGCCATACGTGGAAAAGTTAGCGATTTTATCCCAAGAGCAAGAGAGGATCACTGAGCCTGTGACACATGGTCCAGCATCAGAGCGTCGATTTCCCCCACAACAGTTTCACATGCTTCAGTCAAGTGCTGAAACTCGAGGTTTTGACAGATGAAGGGAGATTGTTCAAGCGGAAGATTTTTCCCAACATATGGAGCAGCGTGGCCATGGAATGTATTACACGCCACCAACATTTGCTCAGTATCCTTCGCAGATGTATCAGTATCCTTTCGAAGGCCATGACACTGATATGTCTGCAAGCGAACATTCGTTTGGTGGTGTTGCGGAAACACAGCCTCATTTTTCATGGCCGACCATGACCCCTTCGCAGCAACATGATGCCCCAATGGCAACACCTAATGCCCCATTAGGTCAGCAATGGGATGTACCCGGAGCAATCCCTGCTATGGGTGACTTATTAGGTGTTGATTTGCGTCACGAGTTTTCTGCAGAGGCTGAGGAGCAAGGGCGGAGACAGCGCGCAAGAAGAAATCCGGATCGTCAAGCCCGAAGGTGGGATCGACCATGTGGCACATCCTCGCGCCATCACGGACACCATGATGACTGATTTTGATGTCTCTATTTCAAATTTGTTTTGTATCTTTGTAATTTGAATTTCAGACTTATTTTATGGTATGTCATTGTACTTGTTATGGAAATTGTTATGGAATTGCGTTTTTTATCACCATTTGTTATTAAATCACCATCACGGACACCATAATAACTATTTTTATGTCGCGCATCAAACTACAATAATAAATATGAGTCATATAGCAAAATTAAAGTTGACAAATACAGAGTTAGGGTTAGGGTTTATGAGTTAGTTTTAGGACTTAGGGGTTATGAGGTAGTGTTAGGGTTATGAGGTAGGGCCAGGGTTATTAGTTGGGGATAAGGTTTAGGGTTAGGTTTAAGGTTTTGTGTTAGGGTTAGGGTTATCAATTTGGGCTAGGGTTTATAAGTTAGTTGTAGGATGAGTTATGTTTATGACATAGTGTTTATGAGTTAGGTTTTAGGGTTTTGGGGTTGTCTTATGAGTTAGGGTTAGGGTTAGGGGTTAGGGTTATGAGTTAAGTTTAGGGTTTATTAGTTAGGTTTATGAGTTAATTTTAGAGTTTATTAGTTAGGGTTAGATTTTATGAGTTAATTTTAGGACGTAGGGTTTATGAGTTAGGCTTAGGGGTTATGGGGTAGTGTTATTAGTTAGGGTTCAGGTTATCAGTTAGGGTTAGGTTTATGTGTTACGGTTAGCGTTATGGGTTAGTAATCATAATGACTATTTTTATGTCGCGCATCAAACTAGAATAATAAATAAAGCCATAAAGAAAAAGTAAAGTACACAAATCAAATAAGTAACGGTAGTAATGATAATGGTTAGGGTTTAGGGTTAGTGGTTGATTTTTAGGGTTAGTGGTTATGGTTTAGGGTTAGTTGTTTATTTTTAGGGTTAGTGGTTATGGTTTAGGGTTAGTTGTTTAGTTTTATGGTTAGTGGTTAGGGTTTAGGGTTAGTGGTTGATTTTTAGGGTTAGTGGATAGGGTTTAGGGTTAGTGGTTGATTTTTAGGGTTAGTGGTTAGTGTTTAGGGTTAGTTGTTTATTTTTAGTGGTAGTGGTTAGGGTTTAGGGTTAGTGGTTGACTTTTAGGGTTAGTGGTTAGGGTTTAGGGTTAGTGGTTGATTTTTAGGGTTAGTGGTTATGGTTTAGGGTTAGTGGTTTATTTTTAGGGTTAGTGGTTAGGGTTTAGGGTTAGTTGTTTATTTTTAGGGTTAGTGGATAGGGTTTAGGGTTAGTTGTTTTTTAGTTGTAGTGGTTAGGGTTTAGGGTTAGTGGTTGATTTTTAGGGTTTAGGGTTTAGGGTTAGTTGTTTATTTTTAGGGTTAGTGGTTTATTTTAAGGGTTAGTGGTTTAGGTTTACGGTTTATGTTTATGGTTTTAACTAACGAATTGATTGAACCCCACAAATAAGTCATGTACAAAAGGCAAAATGTTTTTAACTACCGAATTCATTGAACTCCAGAAATTCAATACATTGAACAAAACGTAAACAAATACAAGTCACTCAACTAACATACATAGTACTTAATTTATGGTATCTCATAGTACTTGTTATGGAATGTGTTATGGAATTTCGCTTTGAATGACTATTTGTTATGGAATCACCATCGCGGACACCATAATGACTATTTTTATGTCACGCATCAAACTAGAATAATAAATAAAGTCGTAAAGAAAAATTAAAGTAGACAAATGAAAATAAGTAATGGTACTGACTAACGACAAACACCATTTTCAAGGTTTATGACTTAGGTTATGGCTTAGGGTTATGATATGAGTAGGGTTTATGAGTTAGGGTTAAGGGTTATGAGTTAGGGCTGGGGTTATGAGGGAGGGTTAGGGTTTATTAGTGAATGTTTATGACTTAGGTTATGGGTAAGGACATGGTGTCGCAACCTACCCTTCGGCGGGAGGGCGACGCGTGACTCGCGGGATGCGTGTTCCACGAAAGGAATACGCGCGGAGTCGCCACCAACGTTTATTTGAGGAAAACGTCGGAAAAACCGGAAAAGACGCGATCTACGAACTTTTTAGTGAAAAGGTTCGGGAGTCGTATTTACGCACGGGGAAGGTATTAGCACCCCACACGTCCGTCCCAAGGGACGGCAGCCTTTAATCGAATGTGCAAACATGACTTTGATTTTTATGTTCCCTTTTATGTTCTTATGTCCTTTATACCCTTTTTATATTTTTCCTTTTTTGTGGTCGACAAGGGTGTTCCCCTTTGCTCCTACGTATTCCTCAATTTGCGATGAGGAAATCAGACCTACGTAGTTCTTTTTTATCAAGCGATTCTTTTTTACTTAAGTGGTGATCATTTTAAGGCGTTGGACCTTAAAAATGATCCATTTTACTTGGTGAGAAATTGAAATGACAAACTTCAAAAGCCTATTTTTGTGGACGAGCTTGACTAGGCGAGTTGATTTTAGCCTTAGTTTCACCTTAGTTATTAATCAATTCGATTAAGAATGAGAAATCCCAAAGAGAAAACGTCCGATTGATTTTCCGCTTTATTTTACTAAAAAGATGTTTTTTTGATTATTATATTATCTTTTACCTCTTTTTGATTTCCAACGTGGTTACGGCACGACCGAACGGTCGGAATTGATTTTAACCGAAGTTAACGGATAATATAATTCAAACGTTCGGTGGAAATTTATTTTATTTTTAAGTTAAGCGAGAAACGACTTAAGTAAAATGGCTTAAGCACGTCAACAGGGGGTATAAAAAGTAAACAAAACGAGAATAAAAATGCACGAAACACAATGTGGACCACTACGGGTACATAAAATGAATCGAAAAGCTTGGTTCGAGGTACTTACCCGTTGAAGATCGAAGAACGATGAAGAACGAATGAAGAACGTCGAAGAACGGTTCAAACCTTTGCGAGATTCCTCACGGAAAACGTTACGGAAACGTTTCGGAAGCGCCTCGGCTTAGATTTTCTTCACGGAAACAATTTTTCCAAGCAAATTCGAAAGAGAGAGAAGTGCCTAAGGGGCTGGACCCCTTCCTTCTTCATTTCCTCCCCTATTTATAGCAAAATAGGGGAGGTGGTTGCCGCCCAGCTCGCCCAGGCGAGCTCAGCTCGCCCAGGCGAGCAGGGTTGCTTCCTCCAGAAGCAACTGCCTTCTGGAGGAATCTTCTGGAGGGCCCAAGTGGGCCTGGGTGCTATTTGCACCCCCATTTTTACTAAGTACACCCCCCTCTGCTGTTTTTTTGGTAATTCTTTTTTCGTAAAGTTACGGAAACTTACGAATTTCGTAACGATACTTGTTTTCTTTCCGTAATGTTACGGAACCTTGCGGATTACATAATCATCCCCTTTTTGACTTACGGAATGTTACGGAACCTCACTTAATTATGCAACGATGCTTCCATTTGATTTCCGATGTGTCACGGAAACTTACGGATTGTGCATCAACATTTTTTTGGTTTTTCGGCATGTCCTGGAATTTCATAAATTGCCTAATGATGGGTGCCAAGCACCTCACAAGGACCAAAGAATGGTCGCATGTCATCAAGCAAAGGTCCCCGGACGAAATTAGGGTATGACAGTTGCCCCTCTTTACTTGTCTTTTATTGGAGATAAAAGAAAAGTAAAGATAAGACACTAATTTCGTCCCTCTCGATTTGACGAGAGTCGCGGGTGACCATAAAATCTCCACATGCAAATGACTTGTTGTTCCCAGAATTTCACAAATTGCCTAATGATGGGTGCCAAGCACCTCACAAGGACCAAAGAATGGTCGCATGTCATCAAGCAAAGGTCCCCGAAAATCAGTGTATGACACTAATTTCGCTCCTCTCGGTTGACGAGAGTCGCGGGTGACCGTGACTTGTCGTTCCTAGGATTTCACAAATTGCCTAATGATGGGTGCCAAGCACCTCACAAGGACCAAAGAATGGTCGCATGTCATCAAGCAAAGGTCCCCGAAAATCAGTGTATGACACTAATTTCGCTCCTCTCGGTTGACGAGAGTCGCGGGTGACCGTGACTTGTCGTTCCTAGGATTTCACAAATTGCCTAATGATGGGTGCCAAGCACCTCACAAGGACCAAAGAATGGTCGCATGTCATCAAGCAAAGGTCCCCGAAAATCAGTGTATGACACTAATTTCGCTCCTCTCGGTTGACGAGAGTCGCGGGCGACCATGAAATTTCCGCATGTAAATGACTTTGTTGTTCCCGGAGGAACAAAAGGTGCAGAAGACTGTGTCAGCCCCTGTATGCTATCAAGCGTTCTGTCTTACAGATAGCAAAAGAATGGGTGCGAATAACCATAAGGTATCTCCGCGTATCATGGGTGCAGAATGACCAAACTTGGTCTCTGCTTGTCATCGGGCCCGCCGCCTCTGGATGACAAAAGGGTGCGAATAACCATAAGGTATCTCCGCGTATCATGGGTGCAGAATGACCAAACTTGGTCTCTGCTTGTCATCGGGCCCGCCGCCTCTGGATGACAAAAGGGTGCGAATAACCATAAGGTATCTTCGCGTATCATGGGTGCAGAATGACCAAACTTGGTCTCTGCTTGTCATCGGGCCCGCCGCCTCTGGATGACAAAAGGGTGCGAATAACCATAAGGTATCTCCGCGTATCATGGGTGCAGAATGACCAAACTTGGTCTCTGCTTGTCATCGGGCCCGCCGCCTCTGGATGACAAAAGGGTGCGAATAACCATAAGGTATCTCCGCGTATCATGGGTGCAGAATGACCAAACTTGGTCTCTGCTTGTCATCGGGCCCGCCGCCTCTGGATGACAAAAGGGTGCGAATAACCATAAGGTATCTCCGCGTATCATGGGTGCAGAATGACCAAACTTGGTCTCTGCTTGTCATCGGGCCCGCCGCCTCTGGATGACAAAAGGGTGCGAATAACCATAAGGTATCTCCGCGTATCATGGGTGCAGAATGACCAAACTTGGTCTCTGCTTGTCATCGGGCCCGCCGCCTCTGGATGACAAAAGGGTGCGAATAACCATAAGGTATCTCCGCGTATCATGGGTGCAGAATGACCAAACTTGGTCTCTGCTTGTCATCGGGCCCGCCGCCTCTGGATGACAAAAGGGTGCGAATAACCATAAGGTATCTCCGCGTATCATGGGTGCAGAATGACCAAACTTGGTCTCTGCTTGTCATCGGGCCCGCCGCCTCTGGATGACAAAAGGGTGCGAATAACCATAAGGTATCTCCGCGTATCATGGGTGCAGAATGACCAAACTTGGTCTCTGCTTGTCATCGGGCCCGCCGCCTCTGGATGACAAAAGGGTGCATGTCACGTGACCTCAGGGTCAGTATGACAAAGATTATGGGGCGGCCGACAAAAGCAAGGCTCTTGCTCCTACGTATCCTCCAATGAGGAACTCAGACCTACGTAGTTCTGGATAACTTGTGAGACTTGGAAAGTCTCCATCGGAAAATGCTGACATCTCCGGAAAGGGCGCAGATGACCATATTGGTCTCTGCTCGTGAATCACACTTGGGGTCACTGAATGACGAGGTGCGGATAACCGTAAGGTGTCTCCGCGGGCTACCAGCTCTTGAGTCATGGCGACAAAAGGCGGTGTGGTCGACAAAAGCGAGGCTCTTGCTCCTACGTATCCTCCAATGAGGAACTCAGACCTACGTAGTTCTGGATAACTTGTGAGACTTGAAAAAGTCTCAGTGTTTTCTCCACTAAAATGCGAACATGCTTTAGCAAAGAGACAAATATTCCAACCGATTTAGAGCAGCATATGCTTTTTTTGAGTGAAAAACAATGCGCCTACCGGGGAAGGAGAGTCTGCTGATGAAATCTCCCATAACCATAAATGAGATTTTGGATGTTAGCATTTTGTTTCTAAATGACCATTTAGAGGAAACACTGGGTTCGAAAAAAATAGAAGAAATCCACTCAAAGTGTATCAATCTCGCACATGTAAGTGTCTCATCCTAATTCCGAACCATAGATATGTCATGACTTGACTTTGCAAATTATTTCCTATCAAATCAAAAATCACATGCGTGATCATGGATCAATAGGGCTTCCCTTGGGAATGGGTTCTTTTGGTGGTTTCTTCTTTCGGCTTTTGTGTGTTTTTGGCTTTTGATTTTTCTGGCTTTTTCTTTTTCTGTTTTTTTGTTTAGTGCGGGGCGAGAAAAAAGGGTCGCTAGCGCACGGGATTTTGGTTGGTAATTAAAGGGAGAAGACCATTTTAGGTCGTGGTTTCCTTACCTTCTTTTTTTGTTCATTTGGTGACAATTCTGTATTGTTCAGATATTGTCCGGTCCAAAGACCTATCTGCACATTTCTTCTGTTTTTCTTTCGGTCCTTGATCAGGAGCTTTCTTTCCTTCTTTTCTCTTTTTTTTTCTTTCTCCCATTCTTTGATTGGGAATTTTCTTTCTTTTCTTTTTGCTTTCTCCCACTCTTTGATTGGGAATTTCCTTTCTTTTCTTTTTTTGCTTTCTCTTTGATTGGAAACTTTCCTTCTCTTCCTTTTTGCTTCCGAGGGTAAGGATTATGGTGAGTCAGGATTTTGGCTCAAGGTTTGTAGAATGGCTAGACATGATACATGTCGGGGTTTGGTTTGGCTCAAGGATAAAAGGGTTGCCCCACATTATTTCCATGACACAAATGCAAAAATGATGATTTGGAAACTTTATGCAAAACTGGTCATGCATGCACCTATGCGGACACTCAAGTGTCAAATTTTTATGGTCATGTGATGCTAGGGCTCAGGATTCATTTCCTCTATTTTAATCAACCCAATGTTTCCAAAATATGTTCTTTTATCAATTTGTGCATTCATCCGAGTCCATTTCGGGCGTCCGGGGAAATTTCACAGCATTCACCCTTCAGGTGTAGACACATTTTCCAAAAATTGATTATGATCAATGAATTTTTTCAAAGAAAAGTTGGAAATCGTCTCTTTTCAAAAGCATGTCGTTTTTTAGCTAGACAACTTATTTTCTTTTTTTCCACCTTTTTCCTTACTTGCCCCTTTTTTTTTTCTTATTTGCTCTCTTTTTCTTTTCACTTTCTTTTCTTTTCTATTTCATTTTCTTTCCTTTTCTACTTCATTTTCTTTCCTTTTCTATTTCATTTTCTTTCCTTTTCTATTTCATTTTCTTTCCTTTTCTATTTTTATTTTTATCATGATTTTTTTTATTTTTTTTGTTTATTTTACATATATACTTTTGGACGATGTTCCTAAACGAAGAACTCTACACGGTTCCAGAATTTCAAACATCATCGATAGTAATGATATATAAATACTAACGCACCAATCTAAACAAAAATGTATGCGCTGTACAAATGACAATCGAAACAACAAAAACAAACGTTAGTCTCTCAAGTCAAAACAATAACATAGAATAAAAATGACAAAAGAAATATGAAAGAAAACATGAATCTGGGGATCTCCCAGTCACGTATCTCCACTCCCTCCCAAGAAGTCAAGCAAATCGGCCATCTCTTCATCCTCGTGGGCTTCTTCTCCATCGCCGGGAGCTTCTGGGGGTGCCTCTCCTGCTTGGGCCTCGGGCCAATCTCCGGGCCATGCTACCTCTGCCCTGAACTGGTCTGGAGTAGGGCATGAAAAAGAAGCGAAGCCCTGGCTCTGCATGCTAAGGCTCATCTGGTACAGACAGTCATGGGTCCGTACATGTGCTCGGTGGTTGGCCGCCTGCTGGCGAACCAAATGCCGTAAATACTGCTCCATGTCAAATGCCCCAGCCTGGCCAGCCTGATGAGGTGGTGGGGGCGCGCCTGCGGCCTGTGGAGCATCACCCTGACCCTGTCTCTGGGTACAGTATTTCTCAATAAAAGCCCGGGTGATGGGCGGCCGAATCACCTTGGTAGGTGCAACGGGGACTCCGAACGACTGGCAGAGTCCTGTGATCAGTGCGGGGAATCCCAGGGCCCTGTTGGACTTATCTGGGTCCAAAGGGTGCCTAGTGGGCGCCATACCTGCAAAAATATAGATGGCATCAGCGATCAACTGAGCCACATGGATGCTCATCCGTGTCAGGATGGCGTACACCAGCTGGCACTTGGGCATGGGGAGGTCGGAATTATGATCGGTGGGCAGGATGTTGCTGAGGAGCAACGTCATCCATATCTGGGTCAGGGTGGTCATATTGGTGCGCATGATTCGCACTCGCCTCCCTGCAGCAGTCCGGGCGAAATCCTGCCCCGGTATACATAGCAGCTGGGCGATGGCCTCCTTATCGAACCCATCAGACCGGTTCCTCCTCTGGCCATACTCGCATTCCTGGCCCTCTTCCAATACCATCGGATATCCCAGGAGCTGGCTGATAGCGTCGGCATCGAACGGGATCCACTGACCCCTAACCCAGGATCTCATGTCACGCACGCCTTCCTCTGTTGGCCAAGCATTGGCGTAAAACTCAAGGACTATTTCTGGATCAAACTTGGCCATGGGAGTAACCAGTGGTGCCCACCGCCGGCGCCCTATTTCCTCCTGGAAATCAGTATACTCGTCCTCCCTGAGCTGGACGCGTCGCTCTCGGAGAAACGACCATCCCTTGATGGCTTCGAAACGCTGCTGGTGTACAACGCTCCTAAAGCGGTGACTGTCGTACTCCGGGGCGGAACTAGTTCCTTCGGCCGCCTTGTCTTTCCTGGACCTCTTTGAGGCAAGCTTCCTCGGTGCCATTCCTGCGAAGGCAAACATTTGGAAAGTTAGTTTTAGTGGGACATTACTCTTAAAGCAAAAATGGCATGTAACCTCCTCCCATAAATACAAACATCAATGTAAATTTAGAGCAAGCTTATGCGCATATTTCCTTACAAACGTTCTCTTGCACAAGACATTTAACCGAAAAAATGCACCCATATACAATCAAGGCAGCTTCGTTACCTAGATTATTTACACGTACCTCCAAGGTGTATTTGTTACTTACATCACGCACATCTCTTTGGCTAAATTCACATACATGCATACTCAAAGCATTTTGGGGCACCAAAAATTGCACATGTGCACATCTTGGTGTTTCTAATACCTATACATACGCAAACTTCATGATGAATCTTGACTATCCACACAATAAGGTGCTACATTTCATGCTCCTTTTTTTTTCAAGTTTTTGCTACCTAAAGCCGCATGCAAATTCAAGCATATTTTCCTTTGCTGACTAAAATTGTATTCAAATTAAAAGGTATATTTTTTGTAATATGTTTTCTTCACATAACATGCAACGTATTTATATATATTTTTTGTGAGACATTTTGACTACCAAAAATTATATATACATACATCCAAGTATTTTGCTACCACACCCAAAGTGTAAATTGCCAAAGGTATCTTGCTACCTATTTTAAACCTACACATTTATGATGAGCAAAATTTCTAAACATCTAGGCGTAGGGAAATTATTGTAGCGTGGCCCATAGCTGATTGCCGGCCAAAAAGGGTAACTTTACCCAATACGCACCTCCTCTTGTGTTCTTTGGCATAAAAACTTCGGTTCCTAGGCCTAGGACATATGTGGGGCAATTACTCTACCCCTTTCGAAACTGAATGCATGTCCCAAAAAATATGTGCAAACCAAATTGCCCCATGGGTTGGTATCCCTACAAAAATCCCGCGCTAATGCCATTGAGGCATTTCACCGAACACTTGGTGGGCGCGCGTTTAGGCATCAATAGCAAGAGAACGGGGACAATGTGGCATGCCCCATTACTTCAAAATGCATTATAGGCCTAGGGCCATCTCATACAAACCCCCAATTCAACTTAATCAAGCAAGAAAACAAACCAAAATTGCCCCACATATTTGAGTACATTCCCACAATTTAGAGCACCAAAAGGAGATCAAAATACACCAATGAAAAGCTAGAAAGCTTAGGGATGGAATACTTACTTGATGGTGATGAACAAAAGCGCGAAACGGAATCAAAAAATGCGAAAAATGATGACCCTAGGACTGCAAACTCGTAAATCCCGTGGGTATGGCTTTTGAAAGGGGGAAAGGAAGTTTTTTGAATGGAAAAACGTCCCCCCCTTTCGTCATTTTTATATTTTGGTGCAGAGGTGGCTCGCCCAGGCGAGCCCAGCTCGCCCAGGCGAGCTAACCTGCACTTTTTTTTTTTTTTTTTTTTGAGGGGAACATTAACCATGTCCCCTCCCTTCTCATGGATTAGCATTTTGCCTAACTTGAACTTACTTAGGTTAGAATCAGGCGTTGATTATTTATCTTATTATTACTCTTTTCCTTTTTAAAACAAACAAATAGTAAAAGAAAGCTGCAAAATAGAAAGGATACGGGGCTGCCTTGCAGCGACATTCCCTGCTTGTTTCGCACAGAGAAGGGCAACGATCGGTCGGTCGTGACCCCATCCTCGCTTGCGTTCATCCTTAAGTACCTGCAAAAATAAACAACCAGGTATGGCCAATCTTGACCGCATCATTACCCTACCTTGATTGGTTTCTGCCGTTCATGTTTTGTCTCCACTCCAGAAGGTAGCCCAAGGTGATCCTGCCCCTGTTTTACCACAACAATATACATGCGTATGCGTGTGCGTATGCATGGATGTTTTCAAACGCAGAAAATTGAGGGAAAGTTGGTTCAGGTTCAATTCTAATTAAGCGCTTGGGGGATCCCATGAACTGAGCGGAAGGGCTCAGGCGATCACAAATTAACGCAAGGTGTGAAACTAACGTGAGGACTAAAAGCCTCAAATCCATGTTCATTTCTTTGAAAGATCGTAACAAGAGATACAACGGACCGGAAATCCCCGGGGGGAAATCTAGAAAACGCATAAAGATAGAGAACATGCAGCGACATCCTTAATTGCCCTAGCTTCTAGGCGTAATATTGTTTGACGACATCAGAGTTCACGGGTGAAGGTAGCTCTTCGCCATCCATGTTGGTAAGCACCAGGGCTCCTCCGGAAAAGGCCCTCTTCACAACAAAAGGCCCTTCGTAGTTCGGGGCCCATTTCCCTCGATGGTCCTTGACAGCATGGGACATTTTCTTTAGCACATGGTCTCCCTCATGGAACTTGCGTAAGCGTACTTTCTTGTCGAATGCACTCTTCATTCTTTGCTGGTATAAGCGCCCATGACTCATGGCCGTTAAGCGCTTACCCTCAATGAGGTTGAGCTGATCGTAGCGTGTTTGAGCCCACTCTGATTCCTTTAATCCGGATTCTGCCAAGATCCTCAATGACGGGACTTCTACCTCGAACGGTAACACCGCCTCCATCCCATATACTAATGAGAACGGCGTTGCCCCAGTTGACGTTCGCACTGAAGTCCGGTAACCGTGTAACGCGAATGGGAGCATCTCGTGCCAATCCTTGTACGACACGGTCATCTTTTGGATAATCTTTTTGATATTCTTATTGGCCGCTTCCACTGCTCCATTCATCTTTGGCCGGTAGGGCGTGGAATTGTGATGCTGGATTTTAAACTCCTCGCACATTTCTGCCATCATCTTATTATTCAGGTTGGTGCCGTTGTCCGTGATAATCTTCCTTGGCAAACCATATCGGCAGATGATCTCTTTCTTAATGAACCTGACCACCACATTCCTCGTGACATTGGTATATGAAGCCGCCTCGACCCACTTGGTGAAATAATCTATCGCTACGAGGATGAAGCGATGACCATTCGAGGCCTTGGGCTCAATGGCCCCGATGACATCTATTCCCCACATGGAGAAAGGCCAAGGGGCGGACATGACATTCAGAGGATGTGGTGGGGCATTGACATTATCTGCGAATGCTTGACATTTGTGGCACTTCCTCACATGGACACAACAATCACTTTCCATGGTAAGCCAATAATAACCTGCTCTTAAGATCTTCCTGGCCATAGCATGCCCGTTGGCGTGTGTTCCAAACGAGCCCTCATGGACTTCCTCGATCATGTGATTTGCCTCCTTGGCATCCACACATCGCAGGAGTGTCATGTCGTGATTTCTCTTATACAGTGTGCCTCCGCTCATGAAGAAACTGGCTGCCAACCTCCTCAATGTCCTTTTATCGTTGTCGGCAATCTCTGGCGGGTATTCTTTGCTTTCGACATATCGCTTGATGTCGTAATACCAGGGCTTTCCGTCCCGTTCCTCTTCCACTTGGCAACAATGTGCGGGTTTGCCACGACACTGAAATTCAATGTAGGGTAGGTCCCCGTGCGGTGTTAGCTGGAACATAGATGCCAATGTAGCAAGTGCATCCGCCATTTGATTTTCCTCGCGGGGCACATGATGGAAGGAGATCTCATCGAAAGTCTCAGCCAACTCCTTGATGTAGGCTTTGTAGGGTATCAGCTTGGGATCTCTAGTTTCCCATTCTCCTCTCAGCTGATGGATTACCAACGCTGAGTCGCCGTACACCTTGAGTAGTTTGACATCGGAGTCAATTGCTGCCTGGACGGCTAGGGCACATGCTTCATATTCGGCCATGTTGTTGGTGCAGTCGAATCCTAGCCTGGCTGTGAAAGGTACACATTGATTGTCCGGAGAGATCAACACTGCCCCAACGCCATGACCTAGAATGTTTGACGCTCCGTCAAACCATACAGTCCATTTGTCCCGATCTTCGTCCAACTTTTCCTCGAACAAGGCCATGATGTCCTCATCCGGGAATTCCGGATGCATGGGCTGGTAGTCGTTAAGAGGCTGTTGAGCCAAATAATCTGCCAAAGCGCTTCCTTTTATCGCCTTTTGGGTGACGTAGACTATATCAAACTCAGATAGCAAGACTTGCCACCGGGCGATTCGTCCTGTGAGAGCTGGCTTTTCAAAGATGTACTTAACCGGGTCCATTTTGGATATCAACCAGGTAGTATGACTCAGCATGTACTGCCTTAGGCGATGGGATGCCCATACTAAAGCACAACACGTTCTTTCGAGCAAGGAGTAATTCATCTCACAGGTCGTGAACTTCTTACTTAGGTAGTAAACAGCGCGCTCTTTCTTCCCGGATTCGTCATGTTGCCCCAGCATACACCCCATTGACTCGTCCAAGATTGTCATGTACAAAATGAGAGGCCTTCCAGGTACTGGTGGCATAAGCACGGGAGGATTCATTAGGCACTTTTTGATCCTTCCAAAAGCCTCTTGGCAATCCTCATTCCACCGATCAGTTTGGTTTTTGCGCAAGAGTTTAAACAACGGCTCACAAATGGCGGTGAGCTGCGATATGAATCTGGCAATATAATTCAAGCGCCCCAGGAAACCTCGGACTTGCCTCTCTGTACGGGGTTCTGGCATCTCAAGGATAGCCTTCACTTTTTCGGGGTCTACCTCTATCCCTTTCTGGCTTACAACGAAACCAAGCAATTTCCCTGATTTGACCCCAAAGGTACACTTAGCGGGGTTCAACCTTAATTGATATTTCTTAAGCCTTTCGAACAACTTCCGTAGGTTGACAAGGTGTTCTTCCTCAGATTTAGATTTAGCAATTATGTCGTCCACGTAGACCTCGATCTCTTGATGCATCATATCATGGAACAAAGCTACCATGGCCCGTTGATAAGTTGCCCCGGCGTTCTTGAGTCCAAAGGACATTACCTTGTAACAGAACGTTCCCCACAGGGTGACGAAAGTAGTCTTTTCCATATCCTCGGGCGCCATCTTTATCTGATTGTAACCAGAGAAACCATCCATGAAGGAAAATAAAGCGAAATTGGCCGTGTTATCTACGAGGATATCAATGTGTGGTAACGGAAAATTGTCCTTGGGACTGGCCCGATTCAGGTCCCGGTAATCTACACACATTCGTACTTTCCCACCTTTTTTAGGAACTGGTACGATGTTGGCAACCCATTCTGGATACCGAGCGACGGCCAGAAATCCAGCGTCAAACTGCTTCTTCACTTCTTCTTTTATCTTCAAGGACGTTTCGGGTTTCATCCTTCTCAATTTCTGTTTTACTGGGGAACACCCGGGATTTAGAGGCAATCGGTGCTGCACAATGTCAGAACTCAAACCGGGCATATCTTGGTATGACCAAGCAAAGATGTCTTGGTAGTCTTTTAGCAGGGTTATTAATTCTTCACGGATAGGTGCGGTAATGCCTGTACCTATCTTTACTTCCCTCTTTCCACTGCCAATTCCTAAGTCTACTAGCTCTGTTTCTTCTTGATGAGGCCCCATTTCTTGGTCCTCATGGGCGACCATTCTTTCTAGTTCCGAAGGAAGTCCCACATCCTCATCTCCTTCATCTTCCGTTTGGTTCATTTCTTGCTCGAAGTTGATAGACGGGTCCCAGGTATTAGTACCTTCGGGGGACTCGTCATCGAATCTGCCGTTTCAGAAAAAGAAGTAAACATGCAAATGAATGAGAATGGGTAGAGACTAGGAACAGATGAAGAAAGATCCTTGTATTATAAATTCAAAAACAAAAGACACAAAGCCTTAACAAAATGAAAACTCTAAAGCCTAGGCCCAACTATAGAGCTTTTAAAACCGTAAAGGTTTACATTATGCTTGTTGCGTAAATGCCGGGGCGTTCCTCCACTCGCCAATTTCCCAGCTGGAAATCAGGAGGGCATGGTCGGACCAAATCCGAAGTACTTGGAACATCATCTTCACATATCGCAAACACTTGACCTTCGTCTCCCAGACCCGCACTTATAAAGCTTCTACTTATGTGGCAGGGCGGGCTTCCTTCACTTTCTTGTCTCCAACGCGAGCTCTGACCACTGTTTTTCCTTCCTGCGATGCTTCTTTTCATGTTCGCCTGAGTGGGCTTATAGCCTAAACCATACTTCCCACAATTTCCTTGGGTTTTTATCAGGCTAGTTATGCCGCCATTGTCTTTGCCTAAACCCATCCCGGGTTCATAACCGTTCCCCAACATAACTCGGGCCATCATTACCGCCGCATCGGACAGGCAAGGTTGCCCAAAGAGGGAGTCCACGGAGGAAATGCTGACCACCTCAAAAGACTGGAAAGCGGTTTCTAACGATTCTTCTGCGGCTTCCACATAAGGCATGGAGGATGGGCAGCTTACCAAGATATCTTCCTCGCCTGACACGATGACCAAGTGCCCCTCCACTACGAACTTCAGCTTTTGGTGGAGTGTAGAAGGCACAACTCCCACTGAGTGGATCCAAGGGCGCCCCAACAGGCAGCTGTAGGGGGGGTTAATATCCATTATTTGGAAGGTGACTTGACAGGTGTGAGGGCCTATTTGTACTGGGAGATCGATCTCTCCCCTAACCTCTCGGCGAGTGCCGTCGAAGGCCCGAACCACCATTGAACTTGGTTTTAAATGGGAAGCATTGAATGGTAACTTGTCCAAAGTGCTCTTAGGCATCACGTTTAAACTGGAACCATTATCGATGAGTACCTTGGCCACGATATGGTCCATACACTTGACTGATACGTGTAAAGCCTTATTATGCCCTCTCCCCTCGGCGGGGATTTCTTCTTCGGCGAAGGCAAGATAGTTGTTGGCAGTGATATTGTTGACCAGCCCTCCGAAACCTTCTACCGAAATATCTTGGGCCACGTGAGCCTCGTTCAGTACTTTTACTAGCAGAGCCCGATGAGGCTCGGAGCTCATAAGTAACTCTAGCAGCGAGACCCTAGCCGGGGTTTTGTTGAGCTGTTCGATAACCTTGAATTCACTCTGCTGAATTATCCGAAGGAACTCGCTGGCTTCCTCTAGCGACACCTCCTTTCTACCATCCTTTTTCTCCGGGGGTCCCTTTGCTGGAAAATCTTTATTCGAAGCGTGGGGTGCTTCGCCATCTTGTTCCTCCACCACTTTTCCTTTTCCCTTGACGTCGGCGGGTTGGACCGGTAGGTCCGGAGGTGCGAACACACGACCACTACGGGTCACACCACTCAGTCCCGTGATATTTGTTACTTTAGCCGACAGCGAGCTGACGTCAGTGACCTCTTCTTCCTTCTTCTCCGGAGGTGTATATCTCCACGGGACCACGTGACTATCTTGGTACGGGAAAGGAACAGGTTTGGCCATTAAGGAGTGCCCGGGCTTTTGCGAGGCTGCACTTTTAGTGAAGTATATCACCAAGGGTTTGGGCTTCGCAACACCACTCCCCTCCGTAGATTGCATGCATATATGCTGCTCTTCTTTTCCTTCAATGCCGACTTCTAGTCGACCTTGGTCTATCATCCGTTGTAACAATTCCTCTACTTCCAAACACGTCTCCATGTCATGCATCTCGCCGGGATGTAGCAGACAGGAATCCTCCTTACACCCACTATGGGGAATTACACCTCCCTTTTGTAGGGCCTCAAAGATAAACCTCCTAGGGGTTGCCACATCTCTCAACGGTTTAGACCTGTGGGGCCTATCGGATTCAACTGCATTAACTGCTCCCCCTCCATGATTGGCGAGCGGGTTGGTCCTTACATTGGGCCGATCCTCTTGGAAAGTCAGCCATCCGGCGTCCATTAGATGTTGGACCTTGTATTTAAGAGCCAAGCATTTTTCGATGGAATGCCCCGGGGCACCCCCATGGTACTTGCAAGTTGCATTAGGGTCATACCACTTCGGGAAAGGGGGTTCGAGGACCCTTCCGGGAGTTACCACGGCCAAATGATTGGCGATGAGGGATGGTAGAAGATCTTCGTACGTCATTGGGAGCGGGGTGAATTCCGGCAACGGCCTCGGAGGGAAGTTCCTTGTCGTGTTGGAATTACCGGCCGGTCGAGTCGCGTTCGGAGTTGGAACTTGGGGAGCTTCCCTCTGGGTGGGTGCCTTAGGCTGCACGAGTGTTGAACTAGAGGCGTTCCCAGCATGAGCCGAGAAGCTTGGGTGATGTTGCGCGTACTGATGGGTACCATGAGGTGTTTGCTGGGGTTTGACCCATGCGGGTGTTGAAGAGACGGCATGGGCATCTCCTTCCTTCCTTTTTGCCCCTGTTGCCCCGATTCTTTTGGCGTTCACGTTTGTGGAGGAAACGTAATCAAACTTTCCTCTCTTCAATCCCACCTCGATTCTTTCCCCGGCAAACACCAGATCCGCAAAGCTGGACGGCATGTAACCCACTAGCTTCTCATAGTAGAACACTGGCAGAGTGTCTACCATCATGGTGATCATCTCTCTCTCAACCATGGGAGGAGCTACTTGTGCCGCCAAATCCCTCCATCGCTGCGCATATTCTTTAAAGGTTTCACCCTCTTTCTTGAACATATTCTGCAGTTGAGTACGGTCAGGAGCCATATCAGAATTGTACTGATACTGCCTTAGGAAGGCGGTAATCAGATCCTTCCAAGTACGGATACGGGAAGCTTCCAAATTAGTGTACCACACTACCGCAGCTCCGGCCAAGCTATCCTGAAAGAAGTGTATCAACAGCTTTTCATCTTTAGAATGGGCGCCCATCTTACGGCAGTACATTTTGAGGTGGTTTTTGGGACAAGTCGTCCCTTTATACTTGTCGAAGTCCGGCACTTTGAACTTCGGGGGAATAACAACATCGGGTACTAAGCAAAGATCCGTCATGTCTGCAAATGGATAGTCCCCAAATCCTTCCACAGCCCTCAATCTTTCCTCAAGGAGATCGAGCTTCCTCCTTTCTTCAGTTGCCGGGGGCGGCCTTTCCATAGACAAAACTATTGGCGATGCTGCGAGGTTGGGTTGAGGCAACGTGCCTGGTGCCGGCCCTTCGGGGATTGGGGGATAAAACTCGACATCCCTCCGAGCATAATCTTGAGGGTCTTTATGGACTTCGTTGGGCTGCTGAGGAGGTTCTTCTTCATGGACGGGAGAGGCAATGTGGCCCGCATCTTCTTGCAAGATGGGTGGTGAATAGTTGGGCGGCAATCCATAAGGGTAAGCCGCTCGGTTGTATCCCAGGTGAGGGCTGCCATCGTGCCCCAGTGCGTCCCTTCCCCGTCCTACTATGTTTGGGGGAGGATGGTGCGTAGTTGCTAAGAGAGTCGGGTCTGCTTCGGCAGCCGAACTGACAGCGGCGGCAGTGGCCGCGTTCTTCTCCATGAGCTGCTTCATACCTAACATGGCCTCCATCATGGAGGCCATTTGTTCTTTCAGAGCCGACATGTCGGCTTTCATCTGTTCCTGTGTCTCCTCTTGATCACCCATCGTTCTAGATTTGGATCTGGTGCGATAGGGATCCCTTGCGGCGCGTTTAGTTATGGTGTTTTCCCTAAAAAACCAAACGTGAGGAGTGGGTAAAGAAAGAAAATGCATGCTAGAGATGAGATGTAGGAGTGTTTTGATTTGCACAAGCTTTTTGGAGTAGAAACATGGGACCAACTCATTTTATTTCAAAAAAGAAATCATATCTAGTCAAGGTCTGAGAGACCATACAAGTTTCCTAACGATTTCTAATTATGTGGGCCATTAAGTCTATCATATGCTGACAATAGCCGAGAAGCCCATGAATCTCTTCGGGGGCGGAGTAGGTGTCTGCCATCGCCTTGGCCTTGGCTAACAATCGGGGAAGTTCTTGACTCCCGTTCAAGGTAAGAGCAAACCGATCCATCCACATGGTTGCCTCTTGGTGTAAAGAGTCGATCACCCTTCCTCTAGCCTCTTTTTCCGCATATACTTGGGCATACTCATCCGCGATTCTATGCTCGTGGGCCGTGGCTAGACCCAACTCTTCTTGGTACTTGGCGATGATAGCTAACATGTTGGTTTCTGTCTCGCATAGACGCTGAGACAAGCTTCTTTTGGACCTTGAACAAGCAATCAACTCCTCTTTCAGAACCATGCTATGTGCTCGCGACTGGTCCCTTTCTTCCCTTCGCAACTTGAGTTCATTATTGCTACCCCATAGAGCTCCGCGAAATTTGTTCCGGCCATACTCTTCCTTGCGAGCCCTCTTGGTCTCTTGTTCAAGGGCTCTTGCGGTAATTGCATTCTCTTCCCGTAACCCGGCGCACTCCTTCCGAACGTGTGTAGCAGCCAACTTGAACTTCTCCTTGGCGAGTTTTGCCTTTCCTAACTCGCTTTTGAGAGCTTGGACTTCCTCGTCCTCTTCCGGTGCTTCAAAATTCTCTTCGCTGACGACTTTTAACTTGGCGAGCCAATCTAAACCTCGTATGCGAACTTTCAGCCATTCGTGGTACCCACCAATGATGCCATTACGAATGCCTCTAAGCTCTTGATCTTTCCTTAACGGGGTTTCCCATGCCTTATGGATTCTTTGTATAGTCTTGGAATTTTGTGCGCCGAGATCCCTCACAAGGAAAGGAGACATGCTTTCTTCCGTCGGTGCTCCCCTCATGGGGTACCCTAGTTGTCTTATAGCGAGCGTGGGATTGTAATTAATACAACCCCTCGTTCCTACCAGCGGAATGTTTGGGTATCTTCCACATGAGAAAAGGACTCCTTCTTTTCCTTCCTTCCATCGGGGGAACCAACTGATTGTTCTACTTCCTATCCCGGCCAAGAGCTGGTCCCAATCCATTCTCCTCTTTTCAGTACACGAGCGATGGCTCAGGAGCGGACATGGATGTCTCGTGTCTTGTTGGAACAAGTGTGAAACCAACCAAACACAGAGGGCGGGTAAGCAACAGATGATCCGTGCGCTACTCTTCTCGCACCTTCGGTCAAATGTGTCAAACAGATCTGCCAAGACAGCTACCACCGGACTTTCCTTGCTATGGTGGTAGGCAAGGAAAGCGTCGATTGCTGCTAGGTCTACCAAACCATCCACATTTGGAAAGAGGACAACCCCGAAAATTAGCAAAGCTAACACATCCATAAACGGGACCCAGTCTCCTTGATTGGCCATACCCCTCGCCTTGTCTTCTAGGTACTTCTGTGGCAGGCCCGCTATGCCGTTCCGAGTCTGTTTTATGCGGTCCAAACCTCTGGCTGAATCCTTGACCACCGTTGCAATTCTGCTCAAAGAGGGGAGACACCCGGAGGAAAGATATGGTTTCCTTCCCCCGAGAGGACATCCTAGAATTTCCTCAAATTCTTCAATGGTTGGTACTAATTGGAAGTCCCCGAATGTGAAGCATCTCAAGGGCTGGTCGTAGTATTGGGTAAGTGATGCAATGGCTTCTATGGACACCTCTGCTATGGTCAACTCTAAGATCTTTCCGTAAGTCTTACAGAAGGCTTGCATTTGGAGGGGTTCCATCAACCGCCCTAATTCCTTGATGCTGGTGGTATCTAGGCTTTTGACCTTGACTTGGTAGAACCTCTTGCCGGTTTGATTTGTTCCCATGCTTACTAAAGTGAGACAAAAGCTGGTGCAAATCAAAACTCCGATACCTCATGGGTGGGATGGATGAATGCATGATGGAATGCATATGACACAGATGCAATCTAGGAATGCGGGGGTCCGGGGAATTTGTCCCCTTCTTAGATACGACGTCTAGGGGTAGCGAAATGCCCCAACGCACGTTTTTAAGAAGGCGACACGGACCCTCCGTTGGTTTGTTTACAGTAGGGATCAAGACAGAACCCATATGCAATGCCTATGCAAAAGACACAATGCGGGAATGTGCACAGTATGACAATATTTACTGAACATAAGCAAAAGGGTATATGATACTTATGCATGGCAGTGTAAAAAATGGCACGCAGCGTGTCTGCTCGTGCCCCTATTTAAGGGACCTATAAGGGAGAGAACTAACTAGGCATTTAGTGATAACCCCCAAGGTAGTCATATCTCTTTTGATGGTTTCTAGAGGTATCATCCCCTTCGAAGAACATATTGCAGCAGTAGGGACTACTAGCAACAATAAGTTTTCAAAGAGAAAAGCTCTAGATGAGGGTTCACTGTAATCAAGCAAGTCGGAGACCTAGCATGATCACAGATTCACCTCCACTCCTTATGTTCCCATGAACCCGGGTATAGGGCCCTTTTTCACTCACAGTGTGTGCAAATAGTGTTAGTGTTTGTGCATCAAATGAATAAATATTTACCTCATGCATACATTCTAAAACACACTAAAAGCAACAAATAGTTTATATACACAAGAAAATAAGACAAATAAAGGGAAACCAACAAAGGAGAAAGTCATGATAAAACATTGCACAAGATTAAATGGCCTAACTCTCTAAAAAACAGTCCCCAGTGGAGTCGCCAACTGTCGCAACCTACCCTTCGGCGGGAGGGCGACGCGTGACTCGCGGGATGCGTGTTCCACGAAAGGAATACGCGCGGAGTCGCCACCAACGTTTATTTGAGGAAAACGTCGGAAAAACCGGAAAAGACGCGATCTACGAACTTTTTAGTGAAAAGGTTCGGGAGTCGTATTTACGCACGGGGAAGGTATTAGCACCCCACACGTCCGTCCCAAGGGACGGCAGCCTTTAATCGAATGTGCAAACATGACTTTGATTTTTATGTTCCCTTTTATGTTCTTATGTCCTTTATACCCTTTTTATATTTTTCCTTTTTTGTGGTCGACAAGGGTGTTCCCCTTTGCTCCTACGTATTCCTCAATTTGCGATGAGGAAATCAGACCTACGTAGTTCTTTTTTATCAAGCGATTCTTTTTTACTTAAGTGGTGATCATTTTAAGGCGTTGGACCTTAAAAATGATCCATTTTACTTGGTGAGAAATTGAAATGACAAACTTCAAAAGCCTATTTTTGTGGACGAGCTTGACTAGGCGAGTTGATTTTAGCCTTAGTTTCACCTTAGTTATTAATCAATTCGATTAAGAATGAGAAATCCCAAAGAGAAAACGTCCGATTGATTTTCCGCTTTATTTTACTAAAAAGATGTTTTTTTGATTATTATATTATCTTTTACCTCTTTTTGATTTCCAACGTGGTTACGGCACGACCGAACGGTCGGAATTGATTTTAACCGAAGTTAACGGATAATATAATTCAAACGTTCGGTGGAAATTTATTTTATTTTTAAGTTAAGCGAGAAACGACTTAAGTAAAATGGCTTAAGCACGTCAACAGGGGGTATAAAAAGTAAACAAAACGAGAATAAAAATGCACGAAACACAATGTGGACCGCTACGGGTACATAGAATGAATCGAAAAGCTTGGTTCGAGGTACTTACCCGTTGAAGATCGAAGAACGATGAAGAACGAATGAAGAACGTCGAAGAATGGTTCAAACCTTTGCGAGATTCCTCACGGAAAACGTTACGGAAACGTTTCGGAAGCGCCTCGGCTTAGATTTTCTTCACGGAAACAATTTTTCCAAGCAAATTCGAAAGAGAGAGAAGTGCCTAAGGGGCTGGACCCCTTCCTTCTTCATTTCCTCCCCTATTTATAGCAAAATAGGGGAGGTGGTTGCCGCCCAGCTCGCCCAGGCGAGCTCAGCTCGCCCAGGCGAGCAGGGTTGCTTCCTCCAGAAGCAACTGCCTTCTGGAGGAATCTTCTGGAGGGCCCAAGTGGGCCTGGGTGCTATTTGCACCCCCATTTTTACTAAGTACACCCCCCTCTGCTGTTTTTTTGGTAATTCTTTTTTCGTAAAGTTACGGAAACTTACGAATTTCGTAACGATACTTGTTTTCTTTCCGTAATGTTACGGAACCTTGCGGATTACATAATCATCCCCTTTTTGACTTACGGAATGTTACGGAACCTCACTTAATTATGCAACGATGCTTCCATTTGATTTCCGATGTGTCACGGAAACTTACGGATTGTGCATCAACATTTTTTTGGTTTTTCGGCATGTCCTGGAATTTCATAAATTGCCTAATGATGGGTGCCAAGCACCTCACAAGGACCAAAGAATGGTCGCATGTCATCAAGCAAAGGTCCCCGGACGAAATTAGGGTATGACACATGGGGATGGTTTATGAGTTAGGGTTAGAACTTATGGTTTAAGACTTAGGGTTAAGGGTTATGTGACATGGTTATGGTTTATGAGTTAGGGTTAGTACTTAGGGTTTATGAGTTAGGTTTAGGGGTTATGGGTTAGTTTTAGGACTTAGGGTTTATGAGTGGGGTTTACGGGTTATGGTTTAGTTGTATGAGTTAGGGCTCTGGGGTTATGAGGTAGGGTTAGGGTTTATTAGTCAAGGTTTATGACTTAGGTTATGGCGTAGGGTTAGGGCTATGTGCAGGGTTTATGAGTTAGGGTTAGGGCTATGAGTTAGGGTTAGGGTTATGGTTAAGTTATCATAATGACTATTTTTATGTCGCGCATCAAACTAGAATTAATTGTTAGGGTTTACGTTTAGGGGTTGAGGGCCAAAATTAGTGGTTTAGGTTTAGGGTTTATGTTTATGGTTTTAACTAACGAATTCATTGAATCCCACAAATAAGTTATGTACAAAAGGCAAAATGTTTTTGACTACTGAATTCATTGAACCCCAAAAATTCAATACATTGAACAGAACGGAAACAAATACAAGTCACTCGACTAACATACATAAATCAAGGATTTGAACAACTCCCACGCTCAGATTGCATTGGACAACGACGCCTGTTATGCCCTTCGGCTCCACATCTACTGCATTTTGTTCGGTGCTCAGATGGTTCGACCCAATCCATCTCATTTCTTATCCTTGTTGATTTTGGTCGACCTTTCGCACGAATTGTAGTTGGGTCAGGGATAAGTGTCCATGCGTCATCAGAAGGAGTAATAGCCGCTTCATTCCCAAGAGGCCACCATTGTGCGGAGTAAGCTTTTAAGATGTGCTCGTTTGTATAAACAACATCTATATATTGGTAGTAGTTCATACTCACGTAACCACAAGTTGCAATAATATGTGAACATGGATAGTGAAGCGCAGAATACCTTCCGCATTGACAATGACGATCATTCAAGTTTACTGCCCACTTTTGTCCGCCACGTTGCGTTATAGGGTTGAAGCTCTCCTCTACTTCAAACCTTGTGGAGTGGATATCATACACGCGAACGATGTGCGTACAAGCTTGTTCTTGATTTTTCCTCAGTTCTTTAACAAGCTTTGAACAATATACTTGACCTTCATTTAACTGTCTTTGGGCTTGGCGGCCACGCTCAACAAAGTACTTTCGACACCTACTGTACGTTGATTTCACCAATGCTGTTATGGGAATGTTGCGACAATCCTTTAAAACCTTATTGATACATTCTGAGAGGTTCGTTGTCATGTGGCCATATCGACGTCCTTCTCTATCGTAAGCCATCGTCCATTTTTCTTTTGAGATGCGATCAATCCATGTTGCTATGGCTGGACTCAGTTCACGAAATTTTTCTAAATTTTGATCAAAAATGTGCTTGCAAGGAGTGTAGGCTGCATAAAATTAGTTATGAATAACAATTTAAAGTATAAATGAAAGTAAAATAAACGTGGCCATCAAACATGAAATTTTACCCAATTTCTTCAACATTTCTTTTTGTTTGGCATTATTGAATTTTCGATTGAAGTTGCTTGCTATGTGTCGCACGCAGTAGACATGATAACCGTGGGAAGGTTGCCAGCCAAGTGCTTCGTTAGCGACAGCGGACTTTATACTCGCGTGTCGATCAGATATCAGACAAATACCATTTTTATCTGTGACATGTTCACGCAAGTGTGCCAAAAACCATGACCACACTGTCAACGTCTCACCTTCCACCACCGCGAATGCTAGAGGAAGGACACCACCATTTCCATCTTGGGATGTGGCCATTAAGAGGGTCCCACGGTATTTGCCGTACAAATGTGTGCCGTCAACTTGTATGATTGGCTTACAGTACTTGAAAGCCTCTTTACATTGGCCAAATGTCCAGAAAACTCTATGAAATTGGCGGTGTTCGCGACTAACCGTATTTCCAACGATAAAATCGTCATGTAGTATTTGAAAATACGATCCAGGAGAATGATTTTGCATGTGTGTTAGCCACGACGAAAGTTTCGCATATGACTCATCCCAATCGCCATATTCAATAGCAATGGCTTTCTGTTTCGCCAACCAAGCTTTTTTGTACGACACCTTGTACGCAAATTGACTGTTAATCTTCTCTTGAATCAATGAAATTTTTATCGATGGATCTTCTCTGATCATGCCTGTCAATAGAATAACAAAATTTAAATGACAATTAAGGCTAAACAATAACATAATATGAACATAAAATACGTACCTACTACACAAGTCGCAATTAAATCTGAATCAAGTTTCTCGTGATCTTGGGTCATGGTCATATTGAGACATGTGTGTGGTCCACCCCATTGAGTGACTTTCCATGAATCAGTCTTTTTAGATAGAATTGACCTCATGTAGAAAGGGCAAGGACAATCTGCATTTCTATTCAAGCAACAAACCACATACTTGTCCCATTTGCTTTCAACCACTTTGAAACTTTGATGCACCCTCATAACATATTGTTTGACCGCATTCTTGACCGCATCTTTACTATCAAATTCCATGCCAACATATAATTCTTGGCCAACATTAAAAGTGGATGGCATCTCCAAACCACAAATGTCCTCCTCATCAGGATGACTCCAGTTGATATTATTATAATCCAAAGCATCATTCCAAAATGGATTCTGAATTCCTTGTACACCTTATAGTCCAAAAAAAATTCAAATCATACTTATTTGGCATTAAATACAATTGTCGTGAAATAATAAATATATTGAGTGAAGTATTTTTTAAGAGGAAATCATACCTTCTGCTGGGTGAACAATTCTTACTGGTGGAATCATCTCGGGGACTTCATTGTCTGTAACTGATATACCATCAACACTGTCATCTTCGTCTAACGACTCTTCAACATATGAGTTAGACACAAGATAATCATCATCATCATGATCATCATCTTCGTCAAGATTTAAATTGCTCATATTTGTTGGCGGTTGTGTGTAATCATTAGATACATAATTTCCACATGATGTAAGGGAATTTGCAGAATGAAACATTGAACCACCAGCCACATCCTTTTCTATGTACAATTCTAGAACTGACATTTCTTGTTGTTGTTTAAAACTTTCCAGCATCGTTTCAACGTCTTCGTCATCGCAAATTTGCAAGGCAATATATTTTCCTGACACTAAAAATCTACAACTGATAGCAGAAATAATTTCATTATTTTGTAACTTTACCTTGTCTCCAATTTTTTTCTTCAAAGCATTGAAACTAATTCCACGTTTAATCTGAATCGCTTTTTTACTGCCTTCAAATATTACACCATCATTATCTTCATATACCCTTCCATTGAAATACAACACTGTTATAACCGAATTCATCGTGTACCTACAAAAACAATATTTTAATTAATTATTCATAATAAATTCAAAATAGTCAATGGAAGGAATAAAAAAAAATATTTTAGTGCAAACTAAGAAATAAAATAAATTACTTAAAAAAATTACTTGAAAGCTGAAAGCTAGTTTAAATTAAAAATTACTTTCAAATAATTATAATGCAAATTATTTTAGTGCCAACTAAGAAATAAAAAAAATTACTTAAAAAAATTACTTAAAAGCTGAAAGCTAGTTTAAATTAAAAATTACTTTCAAAAAATTATAATACAAATTATTTTAGTGCAAACTAAGAAATAAAAAAAATTACTTAAAAGCTGAAAGCTAGTTTAAATTAAAAATTACTTTCAAAAAATTATAATACAAATTATTTTAGTGCAAACTAAGAAATAAAAAAAATTACTTAAAAATAATTACTTCAAAGCTGAAAGCTAGTTTAAATTAAAAATTACTTTCAAAAGATTATAATACAAATTATTTTAGTGCAAACTAAGAAATAAAAAAAATTACTTAAAAAAAATTACTTCAAAGCTGAAATCTACTTTTAATTATAAATTACTTAAAAAAATTACAATACAAATTTGTTTACTGGAAACTAAAAAATAAAAATAATTACTTAAAAAAAAAATTTTAAAGCTGAAATCTAGTTTTAATTAAAAATTACTTACAAAAATTATCATACAAATTATTTTACTGCAAAATAAGAACTAAAAAAAAATTTACTTGAAAGCTGAAATTTACTTTTAATAAAAAATTACTTAAAAACAATTAGCATACAAATTATTTTACTGGAAACTAACAAATAAAAAAATTATAGCCTCATTCAAATATTTAAAACTGAACAAGCAAATACAAAACTTTAGTTTGTATCAAGATTACTTTAAAATAATTAATTTAAAAAATTACTTATATTTGCTTGTCCCAGTACCTTTATTTTTACCCCAATTTATATCATTTTGCGAAAGTTTTGTTCGCCCATGGAGGCACCCATCATTTTCTAAAACTTTCATACTTATTACACTCCTATCAAATGCTTCACCTTACCACTTTCATCTCATTTCAGCTGAAATCAATTTCAAGTTTAATTCATCGCCTTAAATCAAGCACACACTAAAAGGTTCTCTTACAATCATCTATAATTAGAGTGTTAAGGAGCTTCTTTATGATATGATCAATAGACAAAAATATAATGGATAAAAAATGAAAGATAATCCTCTTAAAAAAGAACATTTTTCAATAACAATAAGACATATTTATAGGAATGCATTCTCTGTTAAAATATAACCTAATTTTCTATATATAATATAATTAATTATTCATAATAAAAAAAATTACTTTTGCAAAATTATAACACAAATTATAGTCTCATTCAAATATTTAAAACTGAACAAGTAAATACAAAATTTTATGCGGAATTCCTAGACACTCACAATTTTAAAATGAATTTGACGCCCTTAAATCTGAGTACAGCAACGTTGAAGAAGCAATGAAATTTGAGCACGCAGCATTGAGATGAAGAAGCAACAAATTTAAAAACTAAAATTTGAGCACGCAGCGTTGAGATAAAAACTGAGAATTTGAGTTTATATAGCACTTAAATCGCTACCAGGACTGGCTATTTCTTCTTCCCTAACTCGCTGGTGGGAGTTGCAACTTGCCCTCAAGTTGCCAACGGCAGTTGCAACTCCCTACCTGAAAAAACGTACCCTGCAAAAGCTGGAACCTCAAAAAAGCTGGAACCTAGGGCTGCAAAAGCAAAACCGCCAGTTTGACTGGCGGTTTGCTCACCTGTGCACGGACTCGCCAGAAGGAGAGGCGATTTGCATATGTCGTATGAACTCGCCATCACCACTGGCGTTTTTCTTGCCACGTGGGAGATGGTCAGCAAACCGCCATTGCCAATGGCGGTTTGCTATATTTCCATGCAGTTTACGTAACAAAACAACCCCCCCTTGTTAAATTTTTGAAAAGAACCCCATCTGGGGAAATACTTTTTAAAAAAACCCCAGATGGGGAAATTTGCCATCTTAAATGCTCATTTTACTTGGGGACTAAAATGCAAAATCAAGAAAATTACACCAACCAGTAGCAACCTAACAGGTAAATGATCTCATTACACTAACTGTATATAAAGTCTTTCATCGGTGCAGCAGTTTTTTACTACTTCACCTTTGCCTATCAAACTTATAAACTTATTAGCTAATGTATATGAGTCCCACTGGTGACGTTAATAAAGAATAGTTTTAGAAATATCAAAAGGATATTCTTCTCATGAAGGTACTGTTTTGAGCTCATATTTCAGTCATTGCAGAAAAAATGTTTTGACTAAATAAACAAGGGTGTATTCGGTTTGTATTTTTATTTTTAAAAGATTAGAATTCTGAAAATAAGTTTGATTTGATTTTTTGTTTTTTATTTTCAAGAAATAAAAACATTGAAAATGCGTTTTCAAAAAAGGGAATATATTTTTAGATTTGTTTAAAATTATATTCATTGTCACCGCGTTTTCATTTTATCCAAAATGAGATTCTTGACTTCAATTGAAAACACTAAAAATAGAATTTTATTATTTTCAATTTTTGGTTCGTTTTAACTGAATGTTTTCAAAAATCCAACAAAATGTATCTCCATCACCATTTTTATTTTTAGTGACAATAAAAACAGAAAATAACTAAACCAAATAGTATCTAAAGGTAGCATGTATACTTAACCCTTAAACTTTAAAGATAAGAGTTTCAAGTGAATAAAAAAGTGTTAAAGGTAAAAAATAAAATTATTATTTTGTTAAGAATTTAAGTAAAATAAAAATTTATTAAAAAAAAATAATCAAATATTTATTAAAGATAAACTACATATTTATTTAAGGCCTCCATGGTTAATTTTCATTTGACATCCTGTAGTATATAGCATTAATAAAATTCTATAGTCGTGGATTTTGGGCTCCCACCAACCTTTAAGAAATGTATATTTGAGGGTTTCCTGCGGAGCTAGGAAGACAGGGACAGACACGGAAATATATAACAAGATCATGAGGAGTGTGACTGTTTGAGCACAGACAATAATATTGATATAAAAAACACGTTAAATGCCCGTGCGGTAAACCACATATTAATACTTAAAATTTAAAGTTAATTAAAATTTTAATCCTCAAATATGGGAATTTTGAATTTTTGGTTCCTAAAAAATTTTTAGTTATTAAAAATAGCGTTTACCATTAATAATAAGTGTTGAGTTATTTACTTGAATAATTACGAATATTACCATAGGTTATAAAAGAGACAGTCGCCTTAGGGACCATTTAAATTCTTAATTTTTTAAATATAATTTTATAAAATTTAATTTTAATTTTAATTGTTAAGTATTAAATTTTATTATATTACTTATAGTTAATTTGTTAGAAATATGATACAGTTTAAATATATGTATGTATCATAGATATTGTTGAAAATTATTTGAAAAATTCTATTACTCCTTTAAAAAGTTATAAGAAAAAATAGTTTCAATATTTGTTTTGAATTCAAACAAAAAACTGACAGTGAAATGAGTATATAAAGAATAAATTTAATAAAAATACTACGATCCATAAAAAATATTTTGATGACAATGATAGTGATAAATCACACATATTCATTTAAAAAATATTATTTTTTTATTCTTATTAAAATGAATTATTTTAGTTTTGATTATTTTGTATCCACATTCAGTCCATTTTCTTTCTTTTATTCATATCTCATTTGAACAAAATTTAAAATATGAAATCACTGAGAAATTTTTTATTTGAATCCCAATAATCACAAATTTTAAAGAGAATGAATTATAAAATTATATTAATTAAATCTTGAAATAATTTTCTTTTGTGAACATTAATCTATACTAGTAGTCTTAATTTTTTTCCTAAATTGAAGTCAGTGGAAGAAATACTAACAAAAAGAAATTAATGTCTTATTAAAACTATCCAACTATATTAATAATTATTTATTTTTGAGTAAACATAATGTTTATGAAATATTATTAATAATATTCGTAACTTGTCATTTTTAAGAGAAGTGTTTGACAAATATATATTTTTTATTCATTCTGAAATTAACTGTGTTGCAAGATAATAATGAATGAATTAACATGGAATTGCTTGATTATTAAACTTTTAAAAGAATGTAGATTGAATTATTAGAAGAATAAAATGAAAATTGATAAATTATATTAACATGAAACTCAAGTGTAAAATTTGCCTAAAACGTCACAACTTCTAGACAACCCCGGTTAACATGCATGCACTATCCATTAGCTGGATAAAAAATTTCTAGCCATATATACCAACACCAGCACACCAAATGATGTTTTTATTTCAAAATTAAACCAGCTCCACGGCAATCTTCAAAATATAAAAAATATCTAACATTTACTCTATTTAATACTAAGTAGAAGCATTTGTAGGAAAAACAATAAATTTTAAAGATATATTTTTATAAAAAAAATAACTTTTTTTCTTCTTAATTTGACCTTTATCTCATTCCACACACAACTGTCAAACTAACTCTAAATTAAGTGTATAAATTAAGTAATCCTCACATTTAATATTGAAGGAAAAATTTCATCTAAAGTCAATCAATTGAACTATAAATAACCACGAATAAAAAAAAGTAAAATTTTATTTTTATCAATGAAAGCATTTTTTTCGTTTCTCTTTTACCTTAATTGGAATTAATTGATAGGATAAACTCACGCATTATAGGCCAAACTTTGTGAAATAAAAAACAAGTTTCCAGACTTACATTTTCAAATTCTAATAGCTTCTTTATAATCTTTGAATTCCTTCGGTTACGTCCGGTTACAGCCATTGCTTCACTTTCCTTTCCCTCCTCATGCATGCGCTCACATACATCCAATGAAAGTCTTCCTGTTCTTAAATGAATGGCTGGCATAGGTAATTAGCTCTTTTTATTCTCGTATATGAATTTTGAGAGCAGTTTCAGTAAGATAATGTTAAGTTGTTAACGTTGGGATCCACCTGGAGTTACCTAAACAAGCACACTACCTCAAGGAATTCCAGCTATTTTCGCCCCTTTGATACGAGAGGAGGTATGCTCTGTTCGTTTCTGAAGAAGTTTAGAGGATCAACCTTGGTCTTCACTTTTGCCAACCTCTTGAAGTTATTCAAATGCTGGCTTCTTGTAGCTAGTGTAGCCATTGTTATTTACCCAGTGTCAAGGTCTCTATAATTCAAATATGAAGCCCTAGGAGACTTTGAAACATAAGTTTCCATATAACTGTACATTCTTCGAATCCGGTTGATGTGCCTTTGTTCTGCCTCATTCCCTTCCTCTTTCCATATAACTACCAAGTAATTAATATGGAATATGTTTCCAGATCTGTGAGGGAATGGAATTTCTGATTCTGAAATCTCATACATCTTACCTCCATAAGGAGTGAACTGAATAATAGCACCTTGAGCCTCATCTTCATAAAACAATAGCCATAACCCTTTTAACCCAACTTCAGGAATCGGATCTCTCACATAATCAGATTTTGCTTTGAAGAATGGCAAACCACATCCAGTTCTATTCATCAAAGCTTCACGGGGTTGACCATTTGTACATCGAGCCATATAGAGAATTGAATCTATCCAACTCATTTCAGTACAATCTTCTCTGACCAAACCCAACTCTGGGAAGCTCTTTTGCATCAAGGGAATGAGTTGATCCACACCTCCAAATTACATGGACTCAAATATAGCTAGCACTGTTGGTTTCCCATTTTGACTTGAACTTACCCTTACCAAGTTTACCCTAATCATTATGCCATTGCCAAGTTTATTTGCGACAAGCTGCCACTTATGAATAATCTCTGTTGCATTCTGCTGCAATGTCCTTGGAACATTGAACACTGTCACAGTTGATGGAACTGGAACTAGTTTTACATTCCAAGCCACAATGACTCCAAAGCTTGCTCCCCCACCTCCTCTGATGGCCCACAACCGATCCTCACCCATTGATTTTCTGTCAAGAAGGTTACCTTTCACGTCAACTATGTGAGCATCAATTACATTATCAGCGGCAAGACCATACTTATGCATCAAAAATCCATAGCCACCGCCACTGAAGTGACCACCAGTGCCCATAGTGGGCCACACACCTGCTGGTAATCCAAGTGTTGGGGCTTTTTTCGTTAATCTTGTAGTAAAGTTCACCAATAGTTGCACCAGCTTGAACCCATGCAGTTTTGTTTTCCACATTCACTTTGATTTCTCGAAGGTTTATGAGGTCAATGAGTACAAATGGAAACTTGGCAACGTAGGAGAGACCCTCATAATCGTGGCCTCCGCTTCGGGTTCGAATCTGTAAACCATGGCGTTGGGAGCAGATTATGGTGGCTTGAATGTGGGAAACAACCAGTGGTGTCACAATGACAAGGGGTTTTGAGCTAGCGTCACTACTAGAAAAGAAAGTTTCAACACAAGGGAAATCGACATTTAACATCGGTGGTCAACCCATGTTGAATAGAATGTTGTTGAAAGTTAAAAGTTTCAACATCGATCCTCCAACCGTTGTAGTAGAAAGTCAACATTTTTTACATCAGGCCTAACGTACCAATAGATGTAGAAGTTAAATCTTCTACATCGGTGCTATAATAAAAAACGATGTAAAATAACATTTTTTCACATCGTTGGTCAGTTAAGAAACGATGTAGAAGTTAAACGTTCTACATCAGTGTTATCATAAGAAACAATATAAAATAGCGCTTTTTAACATCGGTGCTCATTTAAGAAACGATGTAGAAGGTAGACCTTTTACATTAGTGTTATCATAAAAAACGATGTAAAATAACACTTTTCGACATCGGTATTCAGTTAAGAAACGATGTTAACTATTTAATAACCTATAATTAAAAATTGATTAATTAATGATCATTTTTTATATTTTCAATATTAATAATCTTCTACAGATGTGGTTAATTAATAATATAAAAAAGATCATTATCTTATTAATTTTCAAAATTTTGTCCATGTGTTAATAGAAACAAATTAAAAATAAAATAATAATTATGTAATTAAGAAAAAACTAGTAAAGGAAACTTGTTTTTAATTGGTGGAAGTAGTAATAGGAAATAATGAAGAGGTGTTCATTTATGTTCTTTTACACAAGAATGAAGACCCGTACATTTATGTAATTAAGAATGAAGTAGTAATAGGAAACTTTGAAATAAGATTGCGCAATTAGCTTCTATTTTAGCTTCTATTTTAGTAGTGTAAAGCAAAAATATGCTAATTGCCAAATTGTGCTAAGAACTATGCTAAACACGTATAATGGGTAAAACCAAAGCACCTGCAGGGAACAAAAAAAAAGGACAATCATTAAACACGTATCTAAAATGCATTTCATCAAAATGAAAAATTATGCAATACTTAAAATCCAAGCGTGTTATAAAGCCAACCAAAATGAACTTGGAGAGCAATGCAACAAAGACATGATCAGGCAACTTAGTAAGCATAATAGATTTCAGCAACTATAGGCAAGTCAAATCATAATAATAAATCCACCAAGTAAGCAAGATTACCAAATGAGGTTGTCTATTAATTAATAATGGGTCTATGAACACACAATAATTCACACTAAAACGTTATTAAACTTAGCTTTTTGGAATTTTTGCACATACCTCATTCCTAGAGTTTTTATCACGGAGGAAGTCAAAGACTCGTTTAGGAGGAACAGGAAGTCATAACCCTTACATCATTAGCACCTGTCCCTGAGAGTGTTGTCCATGTGTGAGCAGTGGAAGCACTCACTCCAGCACAAAAGCTTATCACCATTCTTTCAGCCAGCTTCATCATGCTTTTTCAACAATAATAAATTAAACAGCATAATAAGAACACCCTCTGTCCCAACAGACAAATAATAACCCACAATTGGAAAATCCAACGTTGTTATAATAACGTCATTTCTTGCAAAAATGTTGTTAAAATAAATCACTTATTTACTAAAATGCCATTACTTCTAAAATAACATCATTTTTGGAACCAGCGATGTAGTAGTGCGTTGGAGAACCTAGGATTCTGAATTGAAAAATCTAGTATAGAGGAGTATGAGGAGTTGGTTTGGGTGTAAACAACCTTGGAGATTGAGGGTGCATTCTTATTATGGGGATAATTGTGAAGACATTGAACAAAGTTTCCATGAGTATCTGCTGATGATATAAATGAAAATAAGAGCGATATGGCAACAACGGTAAAATATAGGTTTAGAGGCATCATTTTTATTAATGGGGGGTGTTATGCATGAGAGTTGAGAAATGAGAAATCGCAAATTTGTAGTAGTCGGAATTTAAATGTTTCAATTAAGATCAATAAGTGTAGACACTACATTTATCAACGCGTACCTTATTGTGCCAAACTAGAGAGATTATTCTACAATTTCTACACAGAAAAACTTCAACGTAACGGAAGTATGACCAAAGTCGCATTTCATGCTTATGCAATGAAATGCGGATCTTGACTTCCTGGTTAATGAGGATCCGTTGTTATAGTTCATATATATACATGAAAAAAATTATACATGATATAACTTCGATTAATTATAATATTATTTAATAACTTTTAATTGAATAATATATATAAAATTTTATCTTAATTTAAAATTATTTATTATCTCATTTATATATATTAAAAAATTAACATAATATAATTTTTAAAAAATATATTAAAATATGAATCATTTGATTATTTTTTTTATTTAATCTGATAAAATTTAACATAAATAATTTTAATACTATGTTTAATAAAAATTATTTACTATATGAAATTATTAAATGAGATAATAGTGGTAAGAGTAATCATCAGTCATGGTCGAAGAAAATGAATAAAGAAAGTAATAAACCTCTGAGGAAGTTTTGGTTATTCAGTAAAGTGAAATTCTTATTAATGCTTGCTAAATTAAAATAGTAAGTGTAGGAGTATTTTAGTGGTGCTAGGTAGATCTATTAGAGAAAATACTTTTCAAAATAACTTTGTATGATTTAGTGGGAAAAATAAACCTTGACAGTACAATCATAGCGACAAGAACGATTCATGTTAACTTGGCTTTCCTTCCTCTTGAATTGGTTCATCAGTGGAGTATGGAGAACCTTTTTGGCAAATATTTGAAAAATAATTTAAACACATGCATTTAATCAGTTTTTGCTCTATTCCATTTTCTTCATCATTGACAAAGGGCTAGAAACAAGAGCTTCCATAACAAAAATAATCCCCGACAAACCATATCCCCCAACACACAAACAATTATAACAAAACCATAGACTATCTCCTTAATTAAGCGATCATGATAATACAAAAATATTCCAGTTGGCCCACCCGTTCCATTTTAATCATGGAAAAATTACATTTAATAACGGTTTTTAAGTTCTTATAATGATGATTTATGATCGTTGTAGTTGTCATGGTGAAAAATTAATACTTCCATGACGATTTCAAAATCATCTTAAAAAAGTATTAATTTTTAAGACAATTTTATCTTAAAATTGTTTTAAAAATTGTTATTTTTTTTAAAAAAAATAAATACTTGTAAAATATTTTTTGAGAAAACTATCTTAGAAGTATAATTTTTTAAAATAGTTTTTATGTAAAAATCATATTAGAATATATTTTCTTTTAAAAAAATTGAGGATTCTAAATGCATCTTAAAATGTACTTTTTTTAAATTACATAATTAATTTAACAACCCTTTCCAATATTATCTCACTTGTTTCAATAAAAAAGGAGCTCATTATTTCTCATAAATTGAAAATCCGGAATACATGTTATATAAAGACGGGCCAACACTAATTACTTGATGGTTCATAACTATATATCTAATTATTTCACTCCGACTCGAGAAGTGGGATGCTTTGCTCGTTTCTGAAGAAGTTTTGAGGATCAACCTTGGTCTTCACTTTTGCCAATCTCTTAAAGTTGTTGTTGAAATACTTAAGACCCCAAATACTGGCTTGCCTATAGCTTGTGTAGTCATAGTTATTATTTACCCCAATGTCAAGGTCCCTATAATTCAGATATGCTGCTCTAGGAGACTTTGAAACATAAGGTTCCATATATTTGTACAATCTTCTAAGCCAGTTGATGTACCTTTGTGCTGCCTCATCCCCTTCCTCTTGCCAATAGACCGCGTAGTGAATATGGAACATGTTTCCAGATCTGTGTGGGAATGGAATTTCAGATTCCGAAATCTCTTCCATTCTGCCTCCATAAGGAGCGAATTCAACCGAAGCATCTCGGGCCTCATCTTCATAAAACAAGCGCCATAAGCCTCGTAACCCAACAACAGAAATGGGTTTTCTCACATAATCAGATTTTCCTTTGAATGTCAAAAAAACAGCTTGAGTTCTGTTCAGCAAAACTTCAAGGGTTTCATTGCTTGCGGATCCAACTAACCCAGCTTTCATGAAGAGAATTGAGTTTATCCAACTCATCTCAGTACAATCTTCTTTTACCAAACCTAACTCTGGGAATCTCTTTTGCATCAAGGGAATAAGCTGGTCTACACGTCCAAGAAACATGGACTCAAATCTGGCTTGTATTGTTAGCTTCCCACGTTGACTTGAATTTACCCTTGTCATCGCAACCCTAATGATTAGGCGCTGGTCAAATTTATTTGCCACAAGCTGCCACTTACGAATAATCTCAGTTGCATTTTGTTCCAATGTCCTTGCAATTCTGAACACTGTCACTTTTGATGGAACTGGAACTAGTTTTATTTTCCAAGCCACAATGACTCCAAAGCTTGCTCCCCCACCTCCTCTAATGGCCCAAAACAGATCCTCACCCATGGCTTTTCTGTCAAGAAGATTACCCTTCACATCAACTATGTGAGCATCAATTACATTGTCAGCAGCAAGACCGTACTTACGCATCAAGAATCCATATCCACCACCACTGAAGTGGCCACCAGTGCCAACAGTGGGGCACACACCTGCTGGGAACCCTAGTGTTTTGCTTTTCTGGCTAATGCTGTAGTAAAGTTCACCAATAGTTGAACCAGCTTGAACCCATGCATTGCTTTTTTCTACGTCAACTTTAATTTCTCGAAGGTTTTTGAGGTCAAGGACGACAAATGGATCCTTGGCAATGTACGAGAGACCCTCGTAATCGTGGCCTCCACTTCGGGTTCTAATCTGCATGCCATGGTGTTGGGAACATATTATGGTGACTTGAACGTGGGAAATGACCAAAGGTGTCACAATGACAAGGGGTTTTGAGCTTGCGTTTAAGAACCTAGAAATTTGAATGGAAGAATCTAGTGTAGACGTGTATGAGGAGTTGGTCTGGGTGTAAACAACTTTGGAGATTGAGGTTCCGCTATTGGGATAATTATAAAGACATTGAACAAAGTTTTCATGAGTATCTGCTGAAGAAGATGTAAATGAAAATAGGAGCGCTATGGCAACAACGGTAAAATATAAGCTTAGATGCATCATTTTTTTTATGGGGTGTTTTGCATATGAGAGGTGCAATTTGAGGAATGAGAAATCTCAAATTTATAGTAGTCGATCGGGAGTTTAATGTGTCATTTAAGATCCGAAAGTGTAGACACTAGATTTATCAAAATAAAAATTTTACAAAATTAATTTTATCCATTTTATAAAAATCAAGAAAAATAATCAATTCATTTTTAATTTTTATTTTTTCATTAATATTATAAGGAACATATTGGAAAAAACTAATTAATGTTATATTGAAAAATTAAAATCACAATTATTTTGTGATTTATTTTTTTCTTTTTATACGGTTATTTTTAATTATGTGATGGAGGGAGTAACACTTTTTTTTATACAATTCAATGAACTAGTTTTTTTTTTCTGGATTCATAATGCACTATAATTACTTAGTCATTAAGAATTTTAATTAATCCCTTCTCTATACAATTCATAACGAACTAGGTTTACTTAATTTAGAATTTTAATCCCTTCTCTCTCTCAGTAATAGCATTAAATCACCTACTTAAAGCTTTTATGGAAAAGGGGTAAGTGGCATCTCGCAGAATTCAATAGGCAGCATCCTACAATAAATACAAGGAAAGAGAAGAAATTAAGTATTTAAAATTTTAAATCTTTTACTAAATAATTTGACTTCCATTGGTAAACGATATTTCAGGATATGGAAGGAATTGGCACAAAGTAAATAAATATATTTAAAATTTAAAATAATTAAATATTATACTGACTTATATGGAATTTTAAACAAATCTTATAAATAAGTAAATAAATATAATAATTATTTATAAATTAATTAAAAAAATTAATTCCAAAAATATCATTAGCAATTTATAATAAGAACCTCTAATGATATAAATTACATATTAGCGGTTATAATTTAAAACTATTAACAAAAATATTTAACTAAAAAGGGTAAAATACAATTAATTTTAAAAATGAATTAATATTTATTTAATAAATTATAAATATTTTATTTTTTGACATAATAAAAATTAAATAGTTAATAACTTAGTCAGTAAACTAAATTAAATATTTTTACAATGATATTTAATTTAAAAATCACTAATAAAAGAAATCTAACTTAATTGAACATTGTGTGAATTTATTATAAACTCTCTGGTAACTTTGACATTGATAACAAACTTTAAAAATTGTTATAAAACCAATACATATGACGTTACAAGCTGGAGTTATTAATGAAACCGATACAATGAAAATAAATAAATATATAATAATTAAACATGTGTAGTTTTAAACAATGAATATTTAGTTTAAATTTAATAGATAGTATTTAATAATTTATTAAATAAATAAATTTTATTTATTCCATGTAATCATATATAAAAGTTTTATAAAATAATAAAAAATAATATAACCCATTATTATTTCATCAACAAATATTGAAATATAAAATATATTATTTAATATTGGATAGCTAAACCAATAATTATAATATGAATTATAATTGATATTTGACAAATATTTTAAATATAATAATTTTTAGTTATAAATTTCATTAAAATAGTTAATTCATAACATATCATCATTTATTTACACTACAAGAAATGTGCACTTTAGCATCTCAATGTAGCATCAATCTCAACACCGACGCTGCTAATTAATGTTAATTGCATTGACACAAATCTAAAGTAAAGGCATAAAAACATTTTCTTCTTAAAAAAACTTAATTATCAATTTCTTATCCAAAATATTTTAAATAATTTAACTTGCTATCTAAATTTTTAAAAATTCAATTTGATCCTCAAATTTTAAAAATAAATTAATTTAATTCTCATATTTTTAAAATATTTAATTTGATTCTCAAATTTTAAAAAATAAATTAATTTAATCTTCAAATTATTTTAAATAATTTAATTTAATTCTCAAATTCTTAATATTTGATAACTAAATTGATTTATGTTTAATAATTTGAAGATGAAATTAATTTTTTTAAAAAATTTAGGGACTAAACTAATTTATTTTTAAGAACTTAACAATTAAACTATTTTTTAAAAATTTAGGGATCAAATTAAATAATTTAAGGATGAAATTCGTAATTAAAAATGAAACTTAGTTTCACCTTAAACTAACGCTAATTTCGGTCAAAGCCAAGACCAAGTCATTCGTGCATTGGTGAAGGCCAACCCTAAAAGCGATATTTATGGTCCACCTAATCGAGGTTAATTGCGTGGTAATGAAGGATATCAATTAATTTGACTGTTTCAAGACAACGTGTAGCGGTGGCACATCTACGCTAAAACAAATTAATGGCACTACTCTTGAATATAAGAAAAAAAAGTCTTTAGTCTTACAGTTAAATAGAAGTAAATTTCACAACATATTATTCATTTAATAGGAATTTTAATTATAATGACTTTTTATATTAAATTCTAATGGATAAAATATATTTGAGATTCTTTAAAAATTGAAAAGTATTAATTCTTTTTATAAAACTTTTCGTATTAATTTAATTCCTGTAAAAATAAAATATATTTTTATTGATATTTAATAATAAATCTATTACACTATGACTAACAAACTTACTTCTGTTTATTCTTTTAAATACATTCAAAAGATATCAACTCATTGTTAGTTTATTTTTCCCTCTATTTTTCCTAGAAAGTGTGAGAAAATTATCTAGAAAGTAACAAAAAAATGTAATTTTTGGAAGTTTTTAAATGTTAGAAATTAAATTTTTAATTTATTTTAAAAGTTTTAATCATCATAAATTATTTAATTCACTTAGAATCAAATTACATATGTAAATTTATAATTATGTTAGATTATCCTCTAGTAGAGTTACTACTAAGAACTAAAAAAAAAATATTTTATATTTATAAAAATCAAATTAATATAAAAAAATTTATGAGATCAAGATTTAGAAAGGACCTACAACATATTTTACCAAGTTCTAATTAATGAATAGTAAAATAACTTATATTTTAATTGATATTCGTGTAATTAAATGTAATTGTTAACCGACTTTTTTAATTAATGTGAAATAGTTTTTTTGGGGTCTTGTTAATCAGTTTTCTTATAATATCATTTAAGGAATTAAATCGAGTAAATATTTAATATAAAAATTATATGAGAGCGAAAAAAAATATAGTTAGTAGAATTTTTTGTTTTTCTATTTTAAATTTTAAAAGAGTGTCCTTAGGGTGCTGATTTGTATTTTCCTAATTCTTTTTCTTATATTTAAATCTGGAGTAAGTATTTTGCTTAAGCTAATTGAGACGGTGCATTAATTATGATTTAGTGTTGGCTAGATTGACGATAAAGTATAATTAATACACTTGGCCCATTCTTATTAAAAATGCACTTGCTCGACGCTACATTTAAATTAGTGTTGGAAGAATAATTTTAATGATTCTTCTTCTTTCGGTAACCATCACTGCACCATCTCTATGCCACTACTGCCCAACCATTTCAGTCGAACACCAACGTTAAATTGATTGAGTTTTTCTTTTGATTCTTTCTTTATTGGTTTTATCTAGAAACATATATTTGAACACTCAATAAATTCAAACACCTCACCAATATTTTTTATTTTTTGTCTATCACATCACATCACATGTATTTATATTGTTCTTTTCTTTTTTCTTTTTCACTATATATCGGATAGCATTTGAGGTGTTCAAATTTATTTATCCTTTTATCTATGTAAAGGGATTAATTGATCCTTTCTTTTTTTCATAATTTAATCCCTTCTTTTTTTTCATAATCTTAAATACTTAATAAAGAACTAAAAAGTGAATCGTTAAACTTAGGGAAGAACTAAAAAAGTGAATCAAACGATGAAACAATATAGAGAATGAAATTTATATTTAAATCATGAAAGTATGCTTAATTATTTGAGAAAGTAATCAATTTATATGGTGTAATGATTTTAATTGAACTTATGAAATTAAGTAAGGATCAATTACATTAGATACCTCCCTGTATCTTAAAAGTAAAATTCTTAAAAGTAAAATGAAAGTCATCTTAAATTAAGTTACCAATTAAAAAAAATAAACAAATTAATTCACGGACAAAGAGGAGAGAGAGGAATTCAAGATTTTGAACATGTTCTTTCCATAATTCCTCTTAATTGAGCCAAGAGATCCTATGAAATAGAAATCACTTTTATTTTATTATAAATATTGGGTTGAATTGAGCGAATTGTATTTAAATAATAATTTCTTTTTCTTTTAGTTTTTATCAAAAAAGATGGATGAAAAAAGGAAAAAGAGATATCTCTTGCTTTTGGCATAGCAGGACCCGATGGGAGACCCGTACGACTAACTATTAGAACCAATAAAAATAATAATTAAGGTAAGGAAACTAGTCCAATAGGAAGGACATTGAGAAAAATTCAAGTAAAAATAGTCATTTTTGTCTATAAATATATAATTCGGTGACAAATACATCTCTGAAATATGAAAATATAAAATTTAGTCGTTGTAAAAAGTACAACATATATATCTTAACTTTTGTTCATCACTATTAATAAAATCGCATACGTGATACACAAGAATGAATTTATCACTAAAATGATTGCTAATATAATATGATCATGTTGACTAGATTAGATACAAATATTAGTAAGATATCATTTTTGTACATAAATATTAGTAATTTTTTGTTGGATGAAAAATGTCAATATTTTTTTTATTGGATGAAAATGTCAATAATTTGTTTTAAACCTAAATGTTAGTATGTCTCATTGGATCAAAATGTCAATAAATTATCATTATTTGATGAAGATGTCAATAATTTTTTATTGGACTTAAATATCAATATGTTTTTATTGAACTAATTTATTAGATCTGAAATTTCATTTCATTTAAGGACAAAATATAATTTTAGAGTAAATTTTTGTCATTTTTTTATCGTTATAAATATAATATTATAATAATTACTTAAAAAAATATATTGACAAACATAGTTTAAAACAAGCATAATAATAACATTAATATTGATTACTAACCATAATTTGTCTGTCACAATAGAAATTATTCAAAATAAACATTATATTAGTTTACCAAAATAAACATTGTAACAGTGTACTAATCATTATAAATTTTTTCAAGTTATAATAATTATTCATAATTTATTATAAATAAAATATGAATATATCTCATATTTCACTTCTCAAATTTTGACTATTTTATTAACGGTGACGGACAAAATTTAACATATGCATGTATTTGTTGTACTTTTTACACTTTTGAAGACTAAATTTCATATTTTCATCTTTCAGGGACACATTTATCAGTGAAGTGGGAAGAAAAAAAGTCAAAAAAAATATTATATAACAAATACACCCCATGTTGACAATTAGAGACGGTCACGTTGACAATCATTTCAATGATAAATTTGTCCTTTTATGTCACGTAAATTATTTTATTAACGAAGAGGGATGAAAGTTATTTGTTGTACTTTTTACACTTTTGAAAACTAAATTTTATATTTTTATTTTTTAAAAATGCATTTTTCAATGAATTACATATATAAGGATAAAAATAATTATTTACCCAAAATTCAATCATAAAAGTTTTCTTATTGATTATCCTAAATTTTAATTTTTTCTTTTGCATTTGTTTAACTTAATTCTCATTTTGATCCTTTTATTCTCTAAAATCTACTAACTATTCAAATTTTCCGCTTTGTTTAATTTTAATTAAATTGTGATTACCGCAAAGTCAAACATGTAGTCTCTCTGAAAGAACAACAAATTATATTACTGGATATCAAGTACCGTACAGTTGCAGTACTTCGATCTTCAGATGAAGCCTAACTGGAAAGATTTTGTGCTACTTTTCATCTTTTTATTCTCTACATTAGTTAACTATTATTCAGTATATAACATCAATTTTTTTTTCAAAATCAATATTAAATTTAATAATTAACATCGATTTTCTTAAAACTGATAATATGTTAACGCTAAGGGTAGAGAGAGGAAGACTAGAGATTTGGATCAAGTAAAGTGTGTTAAGGATGAAGAAGGCAAAGTCTTAGTGCATGAAAAAGATATCAAGGAAAGGTGGAAGGCGTATTTCCACAACTTATTTAATGATGGATATGGATATGACTCTAGCAGTCTAGACACAAGAGAAGAGGACCGGAACTATAAGTACTATCGTCGGATTCAGAAACAGGAAGTAAAGGAAGCGTTGAAAAGAATGAGTAACGGTAAGGCGGTGGGGCCAGACAACATACCTATTGAAGTGTGGAAAACTCTTGGAGATAGAGGTCTTGAGTGGCTCCCGAACTCTTTAACGAAATTATGAGGTCAAAACGCATGCCGGAGGAATGGAGGAGAAGCACGTTAGTGCCAATCTATAAGAACAAGGGGGATATACAAAATTGTGCAAATTATAGGGGAATCAAGCTCATGAGTCATACCATGAAATTATGGGAAAGAGCGATCGAACGGAGATTAAGAAAGGAGACTCAAGTTACTGAGAATCAATTTGGTTTCATGCCGGGAAGGTCGACCATGGAAGCGATTTATTTATTACGGCGGGTGATGGAGCAATATCGCATGGCCCAACAAGACTTGCACTTGATTTTTATTGACTTGGAGAAAGCGTATGATAGAGTGCCTAGAGAGATTTTGTGGAAAGCTCTAGAGAAGAAAGGGGTTAGGGTTGCATATATTCGAGCTATCCAAGATATGTATGATAGGGTATCGACTAGTGTTAGGACACAGGGTGGAGAGTCAGACGATTTTCCCATCACAATTGGTTTGCATCAAGGGTCAGCCCTTAGCCCCTACCTTTTTACCTTAATTCTGGATGTCCTCACGGAACAAATCCAAGAGATAGCGCCGAGATGCATGCTTTTTGCAGATGACATAGTCCTCCTTGGAGAGTCGAGGGAGGAGTTGAATGAGAGGTTGGAAACTTGGAGACGAGCTCTAGAGACACATGGCTTTCGCCTAAGCAGAAGCAAATCGGAGTATATGGAATGTAAGTTCAACAAAAGAAGGAGGGTTTCTAACTCAGAGGTGAAAATAGGAGACCATATTATCCCTCAAGTCACACGGTTTAAATATCTTGGGTCTGTAATACAGGATGATGGGGAAATTGAAGGGGATGTGAATCATCGCATTCAAGCAGGATGGATGAAATGGAGAAAAGCATCGGGGGTGTTATGTGATGCAAAGATACCGATCAAGCTAAAGGGAAAATTCGATTGGACTGCGGTAAGACCGGCGATTTTGTACGGAACAGAATGTTGGGCGGTCAAGAGCCAACATGAGAATAAAGTAGGTGTAGCGGAGATGAGGATGTTGCGGTGGATGTGTGGTAAGACTCGACAGGATAAAATTAGAAACGAAACTATTAGAGAGAGGGTTGGAGTAGCGCCTATTGTAGAGAAGATGGTGGAAAATAGACTTAGGTGGTTTGGGCATGTAGAGAGAAGACCGGTAGACTCTGTAGTGAGGAGAGTAGACCAGATGGAGAGAAGACAAACAATTCGAGGCAGAGGAAGACCCAAAAAGACTATAAGAGAGGTTATCAAAAAGGATCTCAAACTTAATGATTTGGATAGAAGTATGGTACTTGATAGAACATTATGGCGAAAGTTGATCCATGTAGCCGACCCCACCTAGTGGGATAAGGCATTGTTGTTGTTGTTGTTGTTGATAATATGTTAACGTCTCCTTGTTTATAATAATGTTACCGTTAATTTATTAACATTAATTTTTATATAAATTGATGTTATGTGAGCGATATAAAATATATATTTTCTAGTACATCCTTAATATAAAAGTAATACAGAAATAAATAAATATAATTGTCATATACAACTATACATCAGTTTTTATCATTAATGTTAAATATTTTTAACGACAATAATTTCGATATTAAAAAATATTAAAAGTCTATAAAAATTGATATTAAAAAATTTATTTTCTAGTAGTAATTAGACTTCTCTAATTTTAATTAATGTGCACCTAGGTTTTTAAGAACAACAAAAAATAAAGAAAACTATTTAAAAAAAATTATAGAGATATATACTATTAGTCAAGCTTACTTTAATTATTCGTATTTATTTATAAACGCTAGCTTTTATTTAATTTAGTGTCCGTCAAACCTTTTTTTTTGTCATAACTTCAATTTAGGTGTCGGCCAATCCAACATTATTTCATACCAAACACGAAGAAATCTATTTTTGTGTACCACTAGCTAGGATCATAGGTTCAAATGTAAAGTCTCATTTAGCGTCAACTTGTAACCAACACTCTAAATACAGATTTGCTTGTAGTGCCAACCTTTTAGATATTGATATCTTTAAAAATCACATAATGAATATTGCATATTAAGACTATAGGGTTTTGCATTTGAGAAATATTAATATATAGCACCATTGGAGTATGATTATTTAAGGTCTTTCGCTATAAGATGAACCTATAGAAAATAATAAGGAAACAAGTGTGACTGACGAGTTAACATAAGCCAGCAAAATAATTTAGTAGATATGAAACTGATTAAGGAATATTGATGAATTCTGCATGTTATACACATAAAAGTAAAACAATAAATTAAGCAGCTTATTTTATGATGAATGCTGCATTTTACAGAAGAAGAAAAAACTAAAATAACGAATCAGCTTATTTTATAATGACATTTACTACTGCATCACGGAAATCTATAATTTGCGTCCCTTGGATACAAGAGAAGGTATGCTCTGCTCGTTTCTGAAGAAGTTTAGAGGATCAACGTTGGTCTTCACTCTTGCCAATCTGTTGAAGTTGTTCTTGAAATACTTAAGGCCCCAAACGCTGGCTTGGCTGTAGCTAGTGTAGCCCTTGTTATTATTTACCCCAATGTCAAGGTCTCTATAATTCAAATATGCAGCCCTAGGAGACTTTGAAACATAAGTTTCCATATAACTATACATTCTTCTAATCCAGTTTATGTGCCTTTGTGCTTCCTCATCCCCTTCCTCTTGCCAAGACACCCCATACTGAATATGGAATATGTTTCCAGCTCTATGTGGGAATGGAATTTCGGATTCCGAAATCTCATCCATCCTAGAACCATAAGGAGTGAATTGAACAAAAGAAGATTGACCCTCATCTTCAAAAAAGAAGGGCCATAACCCTTCTAACCCTACATCAGGAATGGGATCTCTCACATAATCAGATTTTCCTTTGTTGAACGACACACCGTTTGCTTGAGTTCTGTTCAGCAAAACATCAGTGGATTCACCGTTTGTAAATCCAGCCATGTAGAGAATTGAACCTATCCAACTCGTCTCAATACAATCTTCTCTGACCAAACCCAACTCTGGGAAGCTCTCTTGCATCAAAGGAATGAGCTGATCCACACCTCCAAGATACATGGATTCAAATTGTGCCTGAACTGTTAGGTTCCCATTTTCACTTGTTGCCCTACCAAAGTTGATCCTTATGGTTAGGTCCTCGTCAAGTTTATTCGCCACAAGCTGCCACTTATGAACAATCTCGGTTGCATTTTGTTCCAATGTCCTTGGAACCCTAAACACTGTCACAGTTGATGGAACTGAAACAAGTTTTATCTTCCAAGCCACGATGACTCCAAAGCTTGCTCCCCCACCTCCTCTAATGGCCCAAAACAGATCCTCACCCATGGCTTCTCTATCAAGAAGATTACCCTTCACATCAACTATGTGAGCATCAATCACATTATCAGCAGCAAGACCGAACTTACGCATCAAGAATCCATAGCCACCACCACTGAAATGGCCACCAGTTCCCACAGGGGGGCACACACCTGCTGGAAACCCTAGTGTTTTGCTTTTCTGGCTAATGCTGTAGTAAAGTTCACCAATGGTTGCACCAGCTAGAACCCATGCAGTGCTGTTTTCTGCGTCCACTTCGATTTTTCGAAGGTTTATGAGGTCAAGGACGACAAATGGATCCTTGGCAACGTAGGAGAGACCCTCGTAATCGTGGCCTCCACTTCGGGTTCGAATCTGCATGCCATAGCGTTGGGAACAGATTATGGTGGCTTGAATGTGGGAAACAGTGAGAGGTGTCACAATCACAAGGGGTTTTGAGCTTGCGTTGGAGAACCTAAGGTTTTGAATGGAAAAGTCAAGTATAGAGGAGTATGAAGAGTTGGCTTGGGTGTAAACGACGTTGGAGATTGAGGTGACATTGTTATTATGGGGATAATTGTAAAGACATTGAACAAAGTTTTCATGAGTATTTGCTGACGAAGAAGGTGTAAATGAAAAGAGAAGAGCAATGGCTACGACAAAATACGAGCTTAGACGCATCATTTTTGTTGATGGTGTGTTGTTGTGCATATGAGAGGTGCGATTTGAAAAAGAGAAATGCGAAACCTCTTATTTATAGTAGTCAGGAGTTTGATGTTAATTAAGATCCTAAAGTGGAGACACTAGATTTATCAACGCGTGCCAAAATTCTGCCATATGGGAGGAGACATCAGACAATTCAAGCACGTAAACTAGTTGAAGACTATTCTACGAATTATACATGAAGAAATTTCAACGTACGAAAACAAGTACAATCACCAAACGTGCAATTCATGCATATGTGCACGCAATTGTACAATGGAATCTTCACGTACTGCTGCATTTTGAAAATCCTTCCGATAATTGAATAATTATCTTTTCTAAGATTTTTTTTCCCTTTGTCTTAAACCTTCCATATTCAGATTTCAGAGCAACTTTATCCTCATATTCGCTTTCTATTTCGTTTTTGGAATATTAAATCACCCATTTTTGTTTTTATTTTAATTTTAGAGATCTTTAATTTAAAAAGAGTGATTATATTTAGAAAACCGGAAATTTGAAACATCCTATCAATAAATCTTTTTTTTTCTATCTCTTTATTCTTATCATATTATTTCATCAATAAAATCAATTATTTTTTTCATCTGTTTCTTTATCAAATTATAGACAATTTAAAATTATTCAAGAAACATTTTTATTTAAAAAAGAGATAATATTGAAGTAGTTGGTTTCTTCCTTTTTTTCTATACAAAAATAAAAAAAATATAGTGGGACCCAGCTTTTCAGATGAGCAAAGTTGCTTGTACGTACAAGGAATTAAATATGGGATGTTCTCATAAACTTCACTAACGAAAATAGGTTTAGTGCAACAATATAACAAGCGAAGTTTTATTAGTGCTCATTTTTTTATTTATTTATCTGATTCAAACTTTGAGATTTTTTTACGAAGAATCAAATCTTTTTCACTTAAACAGGTTACATTGATATATTTTTATAATATGAATTTTATAAATTAAGTCAGATAATTCATCATATCGTACGTAATCATGGGCAAACTTTTTAAGATAAGTTGATATAAACAAATAATTTTGAATAAGTTAAAATTAAATAATTTCATAATGTATCAATTAATTTTTAATTTCTATCAAATTAAGTAAACTAGATTTACTTTAATTATAAGCATTTTTTAAAAAATAAAGATAAAATGGTAGAAATGAAATTTTCATAAAAGATACGTAATTTCTTGTGATTTAGCATTTAATTGAGATATAAGAAGACACAATATTACTAGCATTAAATCACCTTCTCGTTTCTAGCACAATATTAACAATGATAGTAAAATAAATTTGTTACAACATTCAAATATGCTTTTGGAAATACAGAGAGTGTGTAGATCAATTTATTAGGGTTATTCTAACTTAACCATTCATCTCAAATTTAAATCCTGACTATGTTATTGTGTTAAATTTTTTGAAAAATAATTTCGTCATTTATAATGGGTCAATTCTAATTGACGAAGATTATTTCTCATGGATTATATATGTGGTATCTACAATATATATATATATATATATATATATATATATATATATATATATATATATATATATATATATATATATATTCAATCAATTACATTCTATGTTCAATCAATTAAACTAAATTTATTGATCGTTCATTCCGATTTGAAAATACATAAAACACTTTGATACTTAAATGAACAATAGATATATAACTACTTTATATTGTTAGGGCATAAATAACTCCTTTATGTTTGTAATAAATTGTATTCAGAATACAACTTTTCTTTTAAAAAGTTAGAGATTCTTTGGAAGCACTTGTTTCAAGAAATGATTTTGTATTCAGTGGAATCATATTCCTAAGAATATGATGCCTTGAAATGTGTTCGACTACATTTTAATATTTTTAGGATTATTTTTTAAAATTCAAAGTATTTTAAATAAAAAAGTAAATATAGAAGTTACTTATGTATTATAAAATAACTTTTCATATTTTCATGGGAATATTACAGTTCATCTCTCTTCATGGGAATAAAACTACAGGAAAATATAGTAAAAAAGAAAGTTACAACATTTTAAAAAATCAATTATAATAAAAAATAACTTGAAAAAATAAAAAAATCAAAACCTGTAACAAATATAAAAGAATATTTACATTCTCATGTTTACATTCTTTCATAATAAAATTTTAATCCGAAAAATAAACGCATCCAAAGTTTTCAAAATGGGAATGTTTATATCCCCATCTTTTTTAAATTTTTGTCTTGGTTTGGTTCTCTGCTTCTAATTATTAACTACATTATTTGTTATTAGTTAAATTTTCTCATCTTAAAATACACATATCTTCTAAAATATTGTTGACACCATTGAAATTAATTAGAGCCACCAAAAACTAATTACCTTAAACTTTAATCACCTATTAGGCTTTCCAAGCATTATAAATATTTTCTTTTTCAAACTTCAATACTTTTTTATTTTGTAACTTTTAAAAGGGATTATACTAAGAAAATAATATAATTATAATATATCAATTGCATAAGAAGAAGCAGAAGATTCTACAAAAACCTTAAAAATAATTAAGAAGATTTTTTCTTCTTTCAATAACAAGAATTACTTATTATAGAATAAAAATGTCAACAATTTCAATAAAAGCTTCTTTATCAGATAAAAGTTTTTAAAAATTAAAATTAATAAAATCTTACCTGAAGTTAACAGTGTTTCAATAAGCAAACTTATCCAAATAAGTTATCCAAATGATATCATCATAAAATTTGTTTGATGTATATTATATTTAATTGCCTATCCTAATATCCGAATTATTAATTTAAACTAATAAAAATAGGAAAATGCATGATTTTTCTTCAAGTCATTCGTATTTTCTCAATAGGATAGATATTATTGAAGTCAAAGGTCAGTACATAAATTAATAATTAATTATAATATTTTAATAAGTAACCTTATCCCAAATAAAAGGTAAACTTTATGTAAAATTATAATGATATTGATATATTATTTTAAAATGATATCATCATAAAATTTGTTTGAATTCTAGATAAATAATTCTAAATTATATTGAGTTGCCTTTGATAATACCTGAATTATAAATTTAAACTAATAAAAATAGGAAAATGTATGATTTTTCTTCAAGTCATTCACATTTTCTCAATAGGATCGATATTATATATTGAAGTCAAAGGTCAGCAAACAAATTAATAATTAATTATAATATTTTAATAAGTAACCTTATCCCAAATAAAAGGTAAACTTTATCTAAAATTATAATTATATTGATATATTATTTTAAAATGATGTCATCATAAAATTTGTTTGAGTTCTAGATAAATAATTATATATTATATTGAGTCGTCTTTGATAATACCTGAATTATTAATTTAAACTAATAAAAATAGGAAAATGTTTGGTTTTTCTTCAAGTCATTCACATTTTCTCAACAGGATCGATATTATATATTGAAGTCAAAGGTCAGCACGCAAATTAGTAATTAACTATAATAATTTAATAAGTAATCTCATCCCAAATATATTAAAATTTAAAAGGTAAACTTTAAATAAAATTATAACAATTTTAATAAATTATTTTAAAATGATATCATCATAAAATTTGTTTGAATTCTAGACTTATATTATATTGAGTCGTCTTCGATAATATCCGAATTATTAATTTAAACTAATAAAGATAGGAAAATGTATGGTTCCTTCAAGTCATTTACATTTTCTCAATAGCATCGACATTATTGAAGTCAAAGGTCAGCGCGCAAATTAATTCCAAGAAAAGTAACAATTTCTCCATGATTCATTTACGAATATGAGGATAACAATATAATTGACATTTGACAACATATACGTTCATAACTTCAACGTCAAGAAAACCTTCCTAGTTATCTATCTTCATTGATAACCTGAAAAAACTCGAAGTCTCAAAGCCGACGTTCAAAGCATATCTATTTTGACATGTTCCACTGGATTATACGTGTTAAACCGCCGAACTTGAACGGCAATAGACGTTTTGCACGCATCTCCAGCTAGATTAGTGTGATCATGGTTCTACAATTCTACCAGTGCTTATATGTTTTTTTTTTTCTTTCTTAATGTATGTGCTCGAATCAAATTAAAGAATATGATAAGGATGGATGATATACTTTTTGTTGATCAACAAGACTGACAAGAGGAAAAAAATAAATAAAAAGAGATGAAATAGAGGAGAGTGCATCGCAGTTTCCTCAAGAGATCATTAGATGTTCTTAGTTTATGATTATTTGTGGTGTAGTGAGTCTAAATGTATGTGATTTACTAGCTTCATATCTCTACAAATTAAATTATCAAATTGGTTTATATAATATTAGGAAATTTATCCACTGATTTAGGGGCCGAAAATAACATGGATAAAAAAGTCCTACCAAAGTACATAAGTGATCACAATTTTATCCCAAATCAACAAGACAGCAACTGTCATTTTAAACATGAATAAAAATTTGGTCCCTAATTTAGTCTCAGAAATCGGTCATAAATTAGCTTCTAATTCAATTTTTAAAGTCAATTACTAAATCATTCACTGTGTCTAAATTGGTATCTAACTTTATTAGTTTCTAAAACAATCTCTAAATTTAGTCTTTTAAAACGGTCATTGAAATCAACAACCATATAAATAGCTTCAATGGTCAAATTTAACAGTATTCACTTACATGTTACAAGAATCAAAAGTCAATACCAAAAATCAAAGTTGGTTCTCTCTCTCTCTCTCTCTCGCTTTTATTTTTATAACTAAAGTTGGTTCTCTTTAGTAGATACATACAAAAACCAAGAGATATGCAACTTATTCGCGACCAACAGAATGTAAAATAACCTTTTTTTTTTTAAATCAGCAAAAGCAATATTGTTAAATAACCTTCCTATTTGAGTTTTTCAAAATTGTACAATGTCAACTTACATAACTTTTTTTTTTCAGTCAAAAAAGATAATTTGTTGATAGTTATACCAGCAGTACCTGGAATTGAATACAAGCAGTTATGTTCGACCTGTATGTAAAACCCATCCCTCACAGTAATAATTAAGTGACCCATCATTTCTTTCAAAGAGATCCCCTCCTAATTAATAAACACACACAAGTATTTATAAAAACTACCAAAACACGTTGCTTGCATGAGCCCGAGCCTCTTGACAGTTGTTCGTGCTCCTGCATGGTTTTTTACAGAAACTGGATCACGTCATTTCATTGATAAAAGTCTGGACAATACAAGTAGGAACACGGTGATAAACTTTGAGCCTAACATGAGATGTTGCCTCCCTTACAAGAGAGTGGGCAACATCATTTGCATATTAAGAGCTTAAGACCACAAGAAGACGTAAACCAGTATAAGGTAATAAACAGACACTCCATTAAACACTCTTTAAACAGAAAATGGATTGTCATGAGGCCCATTTGCATAAGGAGAAATTAAACTGCCCCACTTTGTTTGTTGTCGACTTACATAACTTATTCTAATTGTCTTCTTTCTCATCAATTTTCCTCCTCATTAATGTCCTCATCAACAATGTCCTTCTCCTCTCTGTTCTCATTTTCTAAACGAACATCATTGGCCAATGGATCGTTATTATTAAGGATAAAAATTAGTAGTTTATACTCAACTAATTCATCTAGCTAGTAAATAATTTCCACAATTAGTGCAACAGGTGAAATCTCATTGATCAGCCTAATGTTCTAATTAATCCTTAATTAAAATTTGATTTATGACTAAAATTTCCTTCATTATTTTTTAATCAAGCTAAAATTAACTGATACCGATTAACTAAGTTTAGGTAGAATATGTTTTATTAGTGATACTAGAGTTTTATTTGGTCCATTACTTTCAAAAAAATTTATATCCATTTCTTAAGGACCAATTTGCAAATTTTCCAAATTTTGTTAATGGTCTTCTATAGGTTTTATAAAATCTTGTAAGGGCTAACCTAGAATTATTTAGACTCTAAGTAGTGACAAAGATATAGTAAATTAAAATACCTATATTTTATTTCTTTTTAAAATTAACAATACTTATTACTCTTAAGTAATTTTTTCATAACATATTTCCCGTTATCTTTTTGGGATAAACAATGCAATAAAAAAATTACTTTAGGGATCATTTTATAATTTTTAATAACTAAGGGACCATTTTTCATCTTTTAAAAAATAAAAGATGAAATTACAACATAAAATAACCATAAAAGATCATGTGACTAATTTAGTCTTTAGTTTAATTAGTTGTCAATTTTTTATTGATTGTGTTTAAAAATGAGGTTTTGGGTTTCATATTCCTCAAAAATATCTTAGGTGGTTTAATTTGTATCATCACATATCAATGGTCTCAACTAATCTCTATATAACAAGTATTTAAGTTTATAAATGCATAAAAGAAATAACGCTTGATGAACTAGGTGGTGATCCACCGCTTATTATATCCAAGGAATTCTATTTGCGTCCCTTCGACACAAGAGAAGGTATGCTTTGTTCATTTCTGAAGAAGTTTTGAGGATCAACCTTGGTCTTCACTGTTGCCAATCTCTTAAAGTTGTTGAAATACTTAAAGACCCCAAATACTGGCTTGGTTGTAGCTTGTGTAGCCATTTTTATTATTTACCCCAATGTTAAGGTCTCTATAATTCAGATATGGAGATCTAGCTAGGACACTTTGAAACATAAGGTTCCATATATTTATATAGTCTTCTAGTCCAATTGATGTGCTTTTGTGGCTCCTCATCCCCTACCTCTTGCTAATACACCCCATACTAAGTATTAAATAAGTTTCCAGATATGTGTGGGAATGGAATGACAAATTCTGAAATCTCCATAAGGAGTGAATTGAACCACTACAAAAAAAGGTATATTTCTGACGCACAAATTCGTCAGTAATCTAAAAAATTTGTTGACAATTTAATATTTCCACAAACCCAAATCTGTTGGTAAAATGTTCATAGGAAATTTTAACAGACGGATTTTTGTTGTCCGTCAATAATTTTTGATGGACAATTCTTTCGATAATTACAAATGGATATTTTTGTTGAAAAAACCGTCAATAATTGGTTTTGTTTAATTTTTTTATTTAACATCAATAATTTAGTATTTTTTTCATTTATATTAATTAATGTCAATATTTGAATTAACACATGTAATTAATGAAATACTCAAATTCATAAATCCAAAACAAATCACTTAAATTCAAAATAAATCTAAAATAAAAGCAAAATGTCTAATATGTCAATAGTAATTTTGTGTTGCTAAGTTAGTAATCAAAATATTCATCGTCTTGTTGTTGGTTATATGTTTGTTGGTCATTGTGTTGTTGTTGCTGGTCATTTGGTTGGCCATTGTCTTGTTGTAGTTGTTGGTTAGGATGTTGATGAATAATATTCTACGCTTCAGGAGATAGGAACTGAAGTACAATTGACTACAATACACACGTCTCCTCCTTTGATTAACGAAGCTTCTCCCTTAGTCAATAAATCTCCTTTGAATCTTAAGAGTGACTGGAAGATCCTTGCATATGCTGCATGAAGCTGTCATCTCCACATTTATAAGTATGAGCAAGATCTCCAGTACTGTAAAGGCATCCCTTACGTTTTGGTCCCGCAACTGCAACCCAAAACCAAGTCCTAAGTCTTTATTCTTCAGCAGGGTATAAAGGAGTGATTTGTGATTCACCAACATCATTAGACCTATCTTGAGATAGTCTAGCCTCAAAACCTTCTTGTCATTCATAAACAGTCATTATTTCATAAATATAATAAACATTTTAAAAAAAAAGCATGCAAGATAATGGTCTCACATGTGTCTGCCTAGAGATTTGTCATCAACAAATTGACCAGTATCATTTCGTGAATGAGTTTGTTGAAAGACCTCATCTATGTATGCAAATCGACCAAGCTCCTCTAACTATTAACAAACATTATAAAACAAATATTAAGTAGTAAATTAAACAAGTACAAAGAAGTATGTATTATAATTTTAATGTACATACCAAGTGAATGACGTGATCCTGCAAAGCTAATAGAACCACCTATGTGTTTACACCAACCCTTTTCAAATGCCCAATTTTTTTTGGCCTATGCACACTTGGAATGATACCCAGGTGCATTCCAATGTAGTAACAAATCATTCCAGACACGATCTCCAATCCAATATGACCTTTTATTTTCATTTTGGGCATTCCTAAACATCTTAAAAACTCTATGAGAGACTTTCAAGTTAAAAGTTTTCTTAATGTCATTCTCTTCCTTGAGTCTCCAAATCAATTTTCTCTAAAGCATCACATAGTTATGAAATGACACATAGTTAGCAAAATATCAGTTTTGCAATTTCAGATCAAATAAAACAAAATCAACATTACTTATTATTGATTTTCCAGCAAAAAAGAAGGATATTAAATATAGAGCAAAAATGAAAAAAAAAATACTAAAACATGAGCTATCTATTTCAACGATTGAACTAATTCGTTAAGAGGTGAATAAGTTACCTTAAAACGCTGGAAAAATAGTTCTTGATGATCTTTTGGAATTGCTCCCCATATAGGCCATGGATTACCAAATTGTTGCCTAATGGACAATGTGATAGCCTTTGTCGCAACCTTAGATGGATGAAACTTAAATAGAAAAAATAATTCATGAAAAATTAAAAGATCAAATGATGTATGATATATAATGATAATTATTTAAATTTTGTAATTAATACTTATGCTCCATTGATAAGTGTAATCGTAGGATGATCATGGGGGGGGGGTCTTCCATGGCCAAATTTGGAACATTTTCATCAGTAGGTATGTTCACTACAGTTAGGGATGGGGATGGTGTAGATATAGGTACTAGAAACAATCCATGTGAATCAATCGGGAATGAGGATGATCTAACTTCAGTTGAAGGTGGAGATGATGTAGGTACAACATTCGAAGCAGACCGGATGAAATAGATGATGATAGACTATCTCTAGGAGGTAATAGTCTAACCACATATTATTTTTTCTTTTCACTTGTCTTTTTTTTATTATTGTCAAGTGACAGAGTCGGAGAGGATCAATACCACCTAATGACATATCTATATATAAAAAAATAATATTACAAATAATTAATTAAATAAAATATTGGAATGAATTAAAATTAAATAAATAATAGAATTTAACGGGAACAGTGCATCATCAACATTGACAAATATTTGGAATTGTTTATTCAATTATGGAATCGTTCTTTTCAATATATAGCCGAGCTTTTAATCTTCTCTCTCCATTAACTTGCTCAATAAAAATTTTAAAATGGTAGGATATACACATAAAAAAAATGTGATATAGTTATGGTGTAGTTCTTGCATGAGATGTCTACAGGTACAAATTAACAACCATTCAAATAAAATAATAAATTTTATTTATACATTTTTTATATGCTAAAGTTAATTTATACATGTTAAAATACATGCTGAAACTATTTTAATATCATCTTCAGCTTTTGATTTTCTACACTTATACCTTATGCAAGTATTAGTTATAGTGACGTCTTGATTATAGCACGAAAAATTTATAAAAAATTATGTATAATACAGAATCTCTACCTTTAATTTTGTAAATCTATAAATCACAAGTACATAATCTCCACATTTCATTCTGCAATTGTAATTTCGTCCCTCTCAACATATATTATGGCATGCAATATTTATATATGTAATGCTAATGATATAAAAACTATTGTTTGTGCTTATAATTGTACTGAACATTTTAACGTTGTGCTTAAGTTACCAAATACTCGTGTTCATAAAAGATGTACGTGTGTGTGTATTGGGCTGTAATTGCGGTATATTACGAGATCCGAGCTTTGCCTAGCTAGTAACTTAACATATTCCCTATCTCTACTAGTTGAATATATTATAAACTATTGATCTATAACTTAGACATTCCTTAAAATATGAAATTTGTGCCATGTGCAGTAATCATTTCATTCGGATACGAGAAGATGCATTATATAGAATGCTAAGTTTGGGCAACTTACGCCACTGTGCATAGATGATGGTTAGCTGGATCTTTTTAATTTGTTTATACCCTAGAAATAGACCCTTCAAATATTCAAATATCCATTCTCTATACCTTCAAGTTTAAACCGCCGAACTTGAACAGCAATAGACGTTTTGCACGCATCTCCAGCTAGATTAGTGTGATCATGGTTCTACAATTATACCAGTGCTTATATGATTTTCTCTCTCTTAATGTATGCGCTCGAATCAAATAAATGAAAATGATAAGGATGAATGATATACTTTTTGTTGATCAATAAGACTGACAAAAGGAAAAAAAATAAAAAGAGATGAAATAGAGGAGAGTGCATCGCAGTTTCCTCAAGAGATCATTAGATGTTCTTAATTTATGATTATTTGTGGTGGAGTGAGTCTAAATGTATGTGATTTACTAGCTTCATATCTCTCTACAAATTAAATTATCAAATTGGTTTATATAATATTAGGAAATTTATCCACTGATTTAGGGGCCGCAAATAACATTGATAAAAGTCCTACCAAACAACATAAGTAGTTACAATTTTATCCCAAATCAACAAGACAATAACTGTCATTTTAAACACGAATGAAAATTTGGTCCCTAATTTAGTCTCAGTAATTGGTCACTACATTAGCTTCTAATTCAATTTTTAAAGTCAATTACTAAATCATTCACTGTGTCTAAATTGGTATCTAACTTTATTAGTTTCTAAAACAATCTCTAAATGTAGTCTTTTAAACCGGTCATTGAAATCAACAACCGTATAAATAGCCTCAATGGTAAAATTTGACAGTATCCACATACAAGTTACATGAATCAAAAGTCAATACCAAAAACCAAAGTTGGTTGTTTTTTTTTTTATAACTGAAGTTGATTTAGTCTTAAAATAATAAGAGACCACTTATGCATTGATCATAAGAATAGAAAACATAAGTCATAGAAAATATATATTTTTAGTTTAAATCACGCCTATTTTTAGTGGAAATAATTTTATTTGAGTTTTGTAGGATTATTATAAGCTATAAATTCTTCTTTTGAATATTTAATAAAATTAAAATTAAGCCATAACAACCGATTTTAATTGATTCACGTGTTTGGTAGCTTATAAAAAAAATATATGGAGCTGCCACAAATTATTGAACTATTAAATTTAGATAATTTTGTTGTGTCTATTTTGTTTCCTTTCTAAAGTCAGCTCTCTTGCCCTTGTCAGTACCAGAAATTTGTTATGTGCTGACGTATTATGTGAATTTTTAACTCAGTTTAAGTAAAACATTTATCATTCAACAAAAACGGTGATTTTAAAATAATGATATTTATAATAATGGTAAGGGTCAGAATCATTTACGCTAAAATAATAAGAGGCAACTTATTTTATTGATAATAACAAAAATCATATTCAAGTCATAAAACATATATATGGAGCTGCTGAAAAGGACAAATATGATAATTCAACTTATTAGCTAGGCAGCCAAATAGCTTGCTACGTTTTATTAAAACTTTGAACTGCTGAATGCTACCCTAGGATTTCTATTTGCGTCCCTCAGGCAGAAGAGAAGGTATGCTCTGTTCATACCTGAAGAAATTAAGAGGGTCAACCTTAGTTTTCACATGTGCCAATCTATTGAAGTTGTTCTTAAAATACTTAGAACCCCAAATGCTGGCTTGCTTATAACTTGTGTAGCCAATGTTATTATTTACCCCAATGTCAAGGTCTCTATAATTGACATATGCAGCCCTTGGAGACTTTGAAACAAAAGGCTCCATATAAGTGTAAAGTCTCCTAACCCAACTTATGTGCTTTTGTGCTATCTCATCCTCTTCTTCTAGCCAATGCACCGTGTACTGAACCAAGTACAAGTTTCCAGATCTGTGGGGGAATGGAATTTCGGACTCTGGAATCGTATCCATTATTGCCCCAAAAGGAAAGAGCACCAACAGTGCACCTTGTGCACCGTCTTCATAAAGCATTTGCCACAACCCTTCTAAGCCAGCTTCAGGAATAGGGTTCCTCACAAAATCAGATTTTGCCTTGAATGAATCCGTTGTAGTTTGGCTTCTGTTCAACAAAGCTTCACGGCTTTGATACCCCACAAAATAAAGGACTGAGTCAATCCATGTCATCTCAGCACAGTCTTCTCTCTTCAACCCTAGTTCTGGAAAATTCTCTTGCATCAAGTGCATTAGCTTATCCAAACCTCCAAGATACAAGCTTTGAAATAAAGCTTCTATTGTGAACTCCCCTTTTCTACTTGAATTCACCCTGTGCACTAAAATATTGATGGCTATGTCCCCATCAAGTTTACTTGCCACTAGTTGCCACTTATGAATAAGCTTGGTTGCGTTTTGTTCCAATGTTCTTGCAACTCTGAACACTGTCACAGTCGGTGGAACTGGAACTAGTTTTACCTTCCATGCCACGATGACCCCAAAGCTTGCTCCTCCACCCCCTCTAATAGCCCAAAACAAATCCTCACTCATGGCTTCTCTATCAAGAAGCCTACCTTTCGCATCAACTATGTAAGCATCGACTATATTATCGGCTGCGAGGCCATGTTTACGCAGCAAGAATCCATAGCCGCCGCCACCAAATTGCCCTCCAACTCCTACAGTGGTGAAGACACCCGCTGGAAACCCTAGAGTTTTGCTTTTCTCACTAATGCTATAGTAAAGTTCACCAACAGTGGCCCCGGATTGAACCCAAGCAACCCTTTTGTTTACATCTACATCAATCCTTCTATAGTTTATGAGGTCAATGACTACAAATGGAGCTTCAGCAACATAGGAGAGACCCTCAAAGTCATGGCCACCACTTCTGGTTCGAATTTGCAAGCCATGGCGTTGGGAACAGATTATTGCAGCTTGAATGTGGGAAACTTCCGTAGGTGTGACAATGACAAGGGGTTTTGGAGTTGTGTTGGATGAGAATCTGAGGTTTTGAATGGAAAAGTGAAGTATGGATGAGTACGAGGCGTTGGTTTTGGTGTACACAACCTTAGAGATTGAAGAGGAGTTGTGGGAATAACTGTAAAGACATTGAATGAAGTTTTCATAATTAGTGTTAACTGCTGAAGATGTAAATGAAGATACAAGAGCAATTACAAGAACAGGAAATAATGAGCTTAGAGGCATCATTTTTGTTGATGGTGTGGTACTGGTGGTGCATATTGGAGGATTCATTGGTTACCTATTTATAGCAGATAAGAATGTGAACTATAGATTAATTAACGTGTGTTTAAATTAGCTATGCTGGACTACGGGACAAGTCAAGCACGAGAAATAGCTAGCTAGGAAGTATCTGAGACTGAGGGTGAGAATAATTAATCTGATTACATCCAATGCCCCCTTGACCCTTGAATTTAAAACAAAAAAAAAATTATTGTATTCAACATATTTTTACAATATTTTTTTATATTAAATATAATTTTAATTCCTGTAATATTTTTATCCGATATTAGTCTCTTAAATTTTAAAATAAACTTTGATTAATTATTAAGATAACATTTAATTACACTTATATATAAACACAATATAATCCACATTGAGAACTAAAAATGATACATTTTTAAATTAGAAGAATTAAAACCGTATTACTTTTTTTAAAAAAATAAAACTAAATTTCAAAATATTTAAATTTTAGAGACATTAAAAACATATTTTATCTTAATTTTTATATTATAGTCTATCTCTTTTCGTTACACCACTCATTTTATATATTACACTCCTCTTTCTTCCTTGCCTGTCTTTCTCATATATATATATATATATATATATATATATATATATATATACTTATTTATTTATTTATACAATTTTGTTGTACAAAAATATTAGTTGGTCTACAGTCAAATGTAGAAAACATTGCCTACACTCGTTACGTAGGTACAACGTACTTGTCAACTTTATTAAAATAACATTTTTTATATTGAAAACAAAAACGACTAGTCATATTAATTGACTTCAATAGAAGTTAGGTGATGGCTTTTGATCGAAATCGTATTAAAAAAATACTAAGTTTGTTTTTATAAGAAAACAAGTTATAATATAAAATATATTATCAGTTGTTTCTTATAATTAAAAGGAACGCAAGTAATACTATTTTCGGACCCAATTACGAAAGTGAGGTGATTTTAGATTTTTTTATCTTATTAGGAGGCACCAACTTAAGTTGTGTTTCATGGTTCTTTTTGTCGTATATGGAGAAGGAAATTCAAATGGTGTATCTTGTATAGATGGAAGTGCCAACTTGGATTAATTGGTGGCTTCCTTCAAAACCAAGGAAAAATTTCAAATCACCAAGATCTTTATTTTTAAAGGCTTTGTCAAGTTCTTCAGCGATGTGAACTATTTCAGTAATATTATTGGCAGTAAGTACTGTGTCATCAACATCGACTAAGAGTGTTGTCATAGAAGACTGAGAGACAAACTTTAAGAACAAAGAGTGAATAGAAGGGAATTGAGTATAACCATGGGAAATTGGGAATTGAAAGAGGATAAACGGGCATACCATCGACGGCTGGCCTATTTTAAACCATACAATGATCCTTGTAAATTACAGACCTTGCCAAGTTTAGAAGAAGTAAGACCTGGTGGAAGCATCATATAGATTTCTTCATTAAGATCACCATGAAGAAAAGCATTATTGTCATCAAGTTGCTTAAGATACCAATTGTTCATAGCAGCTAGTGCAAGCAGTAATTGGACAGTGGTGATTTTAGCTACGGGTGAAAAGATATTTGTGTAGTTCATTCCTTCCATTTGAGAGCAGTTCTTTGCTACCAAATATGTTTTATAACATTCCATCAACTCGATGTTTAATCTTATATACCCAACGACAACTGATAACATTTTTGTAAGAAGGGCAGATCAATGAGAACCCATGTGTAATTCACTTGTAAGAAGGGCATGACAAAACTTCATATGGTGGAGAAAGTTTATTATAAGAAATGATTGAGGAGAGGGGATATCAAATAGCTAAAGTATGAGTGGTGATAGCTAATGTGAATGTTGTGTGAAAATCATTGTACTTTGTTGGCGTTTGATAATGTCACTGAGCGACGAAGGGGAATGCCAAGAGGGGGAAAAAGGTGAATGTGGTGGAGAGGGAGAGGCATAATGTGGTGAAGGGGGAGAGGCAGGTTGGTTAGAGGTATCTGGTTCAGGTTCTAGTTCTAATTGTTGAGTGTTATTTTGGCAAGCAATTTCAGTAGACAAATCATATGTCATATTGGGAGAAGGTAATGTGGTGGATAAATTAACATTTTGTGGCTGTGAATAAGGAAAACAATTTTCATAAAACATAACATTGTGAGACACTTCTATATGGCTCAAGTTTGAAGATTAAAAACAACATAACCTTTGGTATGAGGTTTCAAGCCAAGAAAAATGTAAGGGACAACTCTAGAATCAAGTTTCTTTCTGAGATGTTAAAGTATTAGCATAGCAAAAACATCCAAAAACTATGAGAAGAGAATCATCATAAGGTTTATCATAAAGTTTGTGATATGCTGAGAGTCAGGAAAGGAGTTGGCAAACAATTTATCAAATGAGCAACATGAGTTACTGCAAAAGACTAGAACATGGAAGGTAAATGTGACAGAAATAAAAAAGCACCAGTGACATTTAAAAGGTGTTAGTGTTTTCTTTCAATAATAGCATTTTGTTGAGGTGTCTCTAACATAGGATTTTGGTGAAGAATGCTTGCCGAAGCTTAAAATTGTCGCATAATAAATTCTACACCATTATTAGAATGAATGATTTTAACTTTTGAATCAAATTGTTTTTCAATCTGAGTAATAAAATATTTCAAATTGTTTTGTGCTTCAACTTTTGATTTCATGAGAATGACCTAAACATGCCTAGTGTGATAATAAACTATGCTCAAGAAATATCTATGTCCATTTATAGAAGAACTGGCACACGGGCCCCACACATCAACATGTATCAAATCAAAAGAATGAGAAGCATAAGAATCACTAGGAAAAGGTAACTTTTTTTGTTTAGCACAATAACAAGTATCACGTACAAATGATTTATCATTGAAAATAACAAAATAAAATTGTTTCATGATAACCAATCTATCATAGGATGGTGGTCCTAAATGAAAATGACACAAATCTATTGGTTTTTTTTATTATAAAAAAGAGATATTTCAACAATACTAGAAGGTTTACCCGAAGTGAAGGGCATAACCAACTTGTACAATCCCTTAATCACATCAACTATACCAATCATCTTTAGGTTGCTTGCGTCCTTTATGTGACTTTTTTTATTAGTTTGTAATTCAATGATGAAACTAACTTAGAAATGGAAATGAGATTAAAGGAGAAACTAGGTAGATAAAGGACATCAATAAGTAATAAAGACTCAAATAAACTATCCCTTAGTATGTGGCTAACACATCCTATCCTATAGACAATCTAACAACAATGGGTTTTATTGGCTTATATGAAGTATAAAAAGATAAGGATGAAGCAACATGATCACACTAGTAAGTTCATCACATGAACATTTCATAGCTGGTCTATTACTTTCTAACTCATCCCTTATTATGTACAATTTCAAAAAGTAATCATTAATTGAGGAATCACTTGTCTAATGGATGAAACCTCTTGTTGTAAATCTGAAATTGGCAGCAAATCTCCTTGAGAATATCGGGACTTCAAATCTTTCCAAATCTCAAGTGCTTTAATTTGTTCATCCATAATATGCTTTGTCTGATTGAAACTGAAACTGAATGCAAAAACCATGAAACTATCATATTATTGCATATCTTCTAAGCTGCATACAAAGGATCATAAATCAAGGGTTGTGTAATAGTTTCATCAAAACTCAACTTTGTTCTTTGCACTCAAAGCAGTAAGCATTGATTTGCTTCACGAATTATAATCTGTTGGATCCAAGACTCATGAAACAAGAGCAATAGTTGAACTTTCACTTGGATGCATATAATGGGTTTGAACATTTAGGGATTGATCAGTGTCATTGTTCATGATGAATCAAAGATTTTGAAGCTGAGATCGAAGAGTCAAGAACAATGTAAAAGAAAGGAAGAACATAATCAGAGTAACACATCAAAACTCTTCAATTGAAGAGCTTTGATACCATAACAAAATTAAACTAATTAATAATGATGAACTGAAGAAAGCTTGGCAAAGAAGAAAAGAGATTTAGAACTCAAAAAGGTGTTTGATCTGAATTGATATAAGCTTTTCTTACAAATAGTAGTTAATTACAACTAACAAACTTAACTAACACTCTAACTAACAACTATAATCTGAAAATGATTATTCTATCAATAATGGAGATAGGTTCTAAAGTAAATAAAATTTATATGAATGAAAAAAATGTTATTGACGTTCAGGATGAAGATGTATATGTTGAAGGGTGACTTATAGTTCATGAATTTCGAAAATGTATATATTGAAGTTTCACATGAATGAAGATAATATCGAGATAAACTATATAAGTGAGATATTCTCACCTTACAAGATGTTGTCACACCTAGATAGAGGGATATGTTGAAAGTCCCACGTGATGAAAAAAATGAGACATGTTAAAGTCCCACATCCAATAAAAATAATATCGAGATAAACTATATAAGTGAGGAACAATCCTCACCTTACAAGTTGGAATCAAAATTTAGTTCTTAAAAACATAAAATTATAATAATAAAAGCTATAAACCATTGCTATTTGTATTTCAAAACCACTACTTTTTTTTAAGATGACGCGGTCAACTCAATTGGACAGAAAAAACTTAAATTATTCCATTGCTACAGAAGTAGCCATCACCATTGCTACAGTGTTTGATACAATGAATGCTTTGAAAGAGGCTCTTTGCCCCAGAATTGAGGTACTTTAAGTTCAGCATCCTGAAAGTTACTTCCTGATAGGGTTATCCCAGCTGCAAAACTTACGGTTGCGATGAGTGTGGCCACTAACAGATGAGACTCCTTTGCTTCCTTAGTAAACACTAGCCCGAGAATATTTTCTAGCTCAGTAATTGAGTTTTTATCTAGTCGCTGACTTCTTTTTGCTCCAGCGCTTGTTAATTGCCCTATTAGACCCTGCATTTAAGTGAAATTATAGTTATCTGAAGGACCTAAAATGTCTAATACAGTTATAGTTTAGGAAGGCTAATGTGATAGGATGGGCTCTAGGTTCAAAATTAAATGGTTCAAAAAGTTGAAGTTAAATATGTAATTTATAAATTATAATTTTATTTTACTTATGTTAAAATAATATGATGTTGAGACTTGGATATTGAAAATTCTTAGGACTATATAAATATACTTATCCTCACCTATTGTAATTTTATTCTCTTTAGCTCTTTTATTTATAGTTTAACGGTGTTTTCTTAGAGTAGTAGTAGACTAGCTTTTAGCACTCTAACATAATGTCACCTATTGCTCACCCAATAACCATATGTATAATTCTTCATGTGAAAATCAAAAGATCATGACACTTGTTTCACTCTAAAATTCGATCAGTTCTTTTTATTTGAATATCATATTAATATTAGAAGTGCTACTCTTATCCATGGATATTTTTAATTGAGTATAATATTTGATTAATTTTTGTTGAAAATATTAAAATTATTTTAAAAACATAATACTTGAATAAAAAATATAATTGTAAAATTAGAGAAACTGAGGGATATTTGGTCTGAAACCGTATGTCAAAGAGATGCTACATATCTTATTGTATCATTATACATTAAATTCATGATTCTCAGTACTCTCTCTCGACATGAAACTTATTAAGCTTTAGCTTGGTATAAGAAAATTTACTCCCAATAAAAACATAAAATCTGAGCTCCACTAAAAAAGATGATAATATGAATGGTGATTCAAGGATGTTGTTGAAATCGGAAAATATTGCTAGAAATAGAGAGCTGGAATATCCACCGATAATAAAGTATTTTTTAAAATATTTTAAAACAATTTTATATTTTGTAAATATCCATGAATAATAATAAACGAATAACAAAGCAGATGAACAACATAAAAACAAAATAATAATAATGAACGAATAACAAAGCAGATGAACACAGCCAGGTTTAATTGGTACCAACCTATATATCATGGTTAATCACAGCAGCATGCAATGCTGTTCTATAATTGGGGCCACCATATGCCGGTGATTTCACTTTGTTTGATATCTCAGCCACCACTTGCTGATTTGTCGTTGTGATGCCAGATAAAGCGTAGTCTCATTGGCATTATTTGCACGATAGGAGTAATCAGGATCCATTTGTAACAAGGTCTTCACTACTTCAATGTGATGATAGCGCACAGCCTCATGCAATGCAGTGTCCTTCTCATCATTTGTGGCCCTGATAAACTTTTGGTCCGCTCCAATTCCATTCTCAATATCTGCAGGTGGAAAAGCTTTGACACGTTGAACCAATAATTTGGCGATATTGGAGTGTCCATACCTTGCAGCGATATGAAGGAGTGTTTCTCCCTTGGCGTTAGGGAGTAGGACTAGATTTCTGCACTTCTCAAGAATCTGATACACAAATTGTTCTGAAACTGTTTGACTTGTTGTAGAACTCGAGTGTATATGAAGGACGATGTTTTTTTTTTTTGGGTCAGCACACTCTCCAAATTCTGATATTCATGAATTTTTTGAAGTCGTCTTTCACCGCAGCAAAGTATAATTTACAATCAAAGCGCTTGAAATTCTGGTTACTGGAACCATTTTTGTGCGGTGATGATGACGGTAACGATGGTGGTGAAAATACTGCTGAAATATCTTCATCCAAATCAGGGGCTTCTACCTGGTTTGCTGCTGCTTCTTCTATATCCATGACGCGAATATATTCCAGGCCTCTCTTATTTAACCCACATATACTTCTTGTATGACCTATTTTATAAACTATTTATCAACATGTGTCATGCACTTTCAAAGTTATTCATTTAAATATTACTTCTCAACTAATTCAGAAAATTTTAAAATTATCAAACTGTTTAGGTCCTCGATCAATCTGCTGGGCGCATAGCGCAATTCAATTAAAACAAATCCTAATTAAAAAAAATAAGAAAAATATAAAACAAAATTCAGCCGAAATAGCCGTTCCTGCCTGTGTTTTATACGAAAAGATTTTTGTATACTATAAAACAAAGTTAGGCAGAAATAAGCCGTTCGTTGTTTTACTCAAAAGTAATCGAGGAAAATTCGTTCAAGGATTAATTCAGCAAAATGCATAATTTCTTCTGTTGGGCATGATAGTCTTATGACAACATGTCATGTATGTACTTATGTTAATTTTAATGTGTAGACAAAAAAAAATTAACTCTAATGGTCAAAGGTTAACGACAGAATTAAATTATCATATATTTTACATATTTTAAGACCAAATTAGTTATTTTCTTGTTTTAGAAATGAAATTGTGAACCAGAAAATAATCCAACTAAATAGGTCACATATCCTTAATTTAAATTTAGAATAGATCATCAATTTGCTCCTTAAGTATTACGCTCTCTCTAAAATAATACTTAAATAACGAAATTGTATAAGAAATTATACATAGTTCCTCAAGTATTGAAAATTTCTTCAAATTAATCCCTGTGTTAATAAAATATAACAATCTAGGATCAGAAGTAATAGATAAATAATATTTTAGAGATTACATATATAATTTAATTAATTTAAAGACTATATAGGAGAGAGTGTAGTTCTAAACCACATGTTCTATAAGTTAATCTCCATATAACATGAGTCTTAAACCACCTAATATAGTTTCTTGATACTTTAAGAGCATCCGCATCAAAGATGCTTAAACGTTAGGTTCTTATTTAAGATATGTTCCTATTTAGAATCTGACAATGTATTAGGCTTGTACGGTGCAACAAACATGTTTTAATAATAAATAATATTTGTCTAATAAAAAATAAAAACAAAATGCATTGTGGAATTAAGAAAATTAATAATGTATAATCTTAGGATCCATTTAAAATATATAAAAAATAAAGAAAATAAAAATGTTGAATTAGAGAGACTGAATACTTAAGAATCAAAAGAGAAGCATATATTATTTTATTATTGTTAATAAAGACAATCCATTTTGTGTACACATTAACTATTTCTAATTTATTCTTAAATTGCTTTTAAAAATCTCTCAATTAATTATGAGTAGTCATAGTCTAATAGTTATTTCACATGACAATTATTACAATTATATCTAACTAAAAAACAGTTAAGATACAAGTTATGGAATGTTTGTTTATCAACTAATGTGTATAAATATTGAAACCTATCTAAGAAACCTAACGAAAAGTCGCGGGCCTAATGTTCCAAAAACTAATAGTCCGGATACTAGTACCGCGCTCATAATAAAACTTAAACTAGTACCCCAAAATTCCATTACACAGTATGCAAAAATAAAAAAGGACAATCCAATAGTGATAATTGCAATACCAAATGAGGAAGATCCCAATACGACATACGTGCCTGTAGCGAATGCGACAATCATTGTTACTAAGGCCGTCAAAGTGAATATTAGGGCTGCTTTTGAGAAATAATAATCCTTCCATTTAGTTTTAGTCAGTGGCGTGAAAAGATTTATATATAAAAGCTGCAGTAGATGCCAAAACCATTGCTATAGTGTTTGATGCCATGAATGCTTTGAAAGAGGTTTTATGCCCCAAAAGAGGGGTACCTTTAAGTTCCCCATCTTGTATGGTACCTCCTGGTAGGGTTATCCCAGCTGCAAAACTTACGGTTGTGATGAGTGTAGCCACTAATAGATGTGTCTGCTTTGCTTCCTTCGGAAACACTAGCCCGTTTAGCCCATTCTTTGATTTTTGATCTAGTCGCAAACTTCGTTTGGCTCCAGCCATTTCTAATAACACAATTTGGCCCTGCATGTATTAGGTGAAATAGTAGTTAATTAACTGAAGAACCTAATAAAAATCTAATACGGTTACAGTTTGTTTCAGGAGGACTAATATTGCTAACTCAAGAAGGATATGTATAATTCTTCTAACAATTTTATGCATGGTGCATCGCGGTTTATGGTTGATGATATCAGTAAGATTTAAATATGTTTTAGGTTCATGAGAAATAATTAAATTTTAATTTTAATTTTTAATATTTTTTTTACATTGAGTTTTTAATAAAATAAAAATCTTATTTTTAGTTTTGTTATTTTATTTTAGTCCTTTTAATTAATATATCTGTTTTTATTAATTTAATCCTTATAAAAATTCATTTTATATTAGTTCATTTAAAAAATATTTGATAAAAATTTATAACAAATGATATGCATAATTTAGGGAAAAAACATAAAATATACATATTGAAATGATTAAAACAAAATAAAAAAGTATTAGAAATCCAAAACAAAATTCCTAAATTTATTAAAATCTAAAACATATTTTTGTAAAAACATGTTAGTAAACAAAATTTGAGGAATCACGTGATTTTTACTTCATGTGAAAATCAATAGAATGAAACTTGTTTCACTCTAAAATTCGACCAACTCTTTGATTACTATATTTTAAACAAATTTGAGTGAAATTCTTAGTTTATAAAAAAGAAAATCCCAAATTGTATTTTAAAAAATGAAATAAATTTCTAGTAAAATCATATTTAATTACCTCTCTTGTACGTTTATCTGATTCTGGATCTGGATCTTCGGTCTTAACATAGGCAACATCAAGAACTGTTTGATCTTTCTTGTTGACTGCAAGTTTGTCGACTCTGGGGTGACCTACAAGTTTGTGACACGCAACGAGGTTGGAATTTGGGAGGTAATGAAGGGGTGTGTTACCATCAACATCTTTCTCATTGTAAAGGTTGCTCAGGTACAGGTTTCTCATGATTCTACGTATTGTATTCTGTTTCCCCCCATTCACAGCATAATGAAGAGCATTCCAACCTTTGTTATCCACTATCTCCGAACAATCTGGATAGTATTTTATTATCATTTTCACAATACGCCGACTATCACTATCAGCAGCGATGTGAAGAGCGGTTCTGCCCTCGTTATCTTGCATGTATGCAGTGTTCTCATCTTCTTTAAGCAGCAACTTAGTCAAAACTGCATTCCTTGTTTTCACAGCATAATGAAGAGGAACCCAACCTTTCTTGTCCGCAAGTTTGACCGCCACTCTCACATGTTCATTCTTTAGAAGATCTCTTGCCATTGCTGTTATTAGGTTAAATCATTATCATCCTCTTCCTCATCAATACATTCCTTTATTAAAAAAAAATTTGATTTCATATTTGATACAACAACAACAACAACAACGCTTTATCCCACTAGGTGGGGTCGGCTATATGGATCAACTTCCGCCATAATGTTCTATCAAGTACCATACTTCTATCCAAATATGATTTCATATTTGATAAATGAAGAAAAAAAAAAGAGATTATGAGCTCGAATCTTTCTACTAACAAAAACTAACATTTGATTATTTCATCAATATAAATCGCATTCTCTTGTAATAAGAATGGGATTTGTTTGATTATTTCACTTTTGTAGAGATAAACTTTTGATTTTGTGTACTAGGGTCTATAAAGGGATCTTTATATGTTGGTTTGGTTTTAGGGGTTGCATGTATTGGTGTAGCTGGGGATTTTTGGTGTTTTTATTTCTATCTTTTGTAATGTGACTAAGGCACCTCTTGTTCGGTTAGGTTCTGTAGTTTGCAGTGAAAAAAACAAGAAAAAAAAAACAATAAAATGAGATGAAATTCATATTTTTATAATCTATTTAATTTAAAACTTTTATCTTAATTCACTTTCATTTTATTTCTTTCCGCCCAACCCAATGGATCCTTAGTTGCTTCTATTTTCATTAATATATTTTCAATTTAACTTAGTAAAAGAGCATACATATATACTTTACGACGAGAAAAATATCATGACAAATATATATAGGCTTCATATGAGAAACTAATAATGTAACCAACAACATAAAAATTATTAGAAAATAAACGAATGACAAAGCAGATGAACGTACGTAGCTAGGTTTGGTACCTATATCTTGGTTAATCACAGCAGCATGTAATGCTGTCTGATTATTGGGGCCATCATATGACGGTGATTTCACTTTCTTCAATATCTCACGCACCACTTGCAGATTTTGTCTTTCTGACGCCAGATAAAGCGGAGTCTCTTTGGCATTATTTGCATAATAGGAGTAATCAGGATCCATTTCTAACAAGGTCTTCACCACTTCAATGTGATCATAGCGCACAGCCTCATGTAATGCAGTGTCCAACTCATCATTTGTGGCCCTGATAAACTTCTGATCTGCTCCAACACCATTCTCAATGTCTGGTGAAATTTTAGCTTTGACATGTTCAAGCAATAATTTAGCGATATTGGAGTGTCCATACCTTGCAGCGACATGAAGGAGTGTTTCTCCCTTGGCGTTAGGGAGTAGAACTAGACGTCCACACTTGACAAGAATCTGAGTCACAAATTGTGCTGAAGCAGGTGTTGTTTTACCACTTTTACTTGTTGTAGAAGTCAAGTGTATATGAAGGATGGTGTTTTTGTTTGGGGTGAGCAGATTCTCCAAATTGTGGATATTGATGAACTCTTGGAAGTTGCCTTCCACCGCAGCAAAGTATAATGCACCATCAATGCGACAAGTGATATTCTTGTTACTGCCACCACCAATGTCGTGCAGTGATGGTGATGGTGGTGCTGACATATTCTCATCCAAATCAGTAGCTTCTGCGTGGTTTGCTATTGTTTCTGTCTCCATAAGAATTCTGCTATCCAATTTTAGGCTTTAAGTTAGAAATTAAGAAAATGATCGATGGACACATGCTATTTAACACCTAAAGAAATAAAGAGATACAAGAGAGAGAAGTGTAGGAATAGGAAAAAAAGTATTTAAACAACTAAAATCAATTGATACACTTGAAGAAAGAAATTAAAAACTTTGATGGAGCATTTAATATTTAGGAATGTTAAACTATTAGAATTTAGAAAAAGAGAGAAAGATGGGTGTTAGTGTTAATGGAATGTTTATATGTAATTACTCTACTTTAAGTTAACAAAAAAAAATCTTTAAACACTTAAAATTAATTGACACCTTGAGAGATAGCGAATGAAGAATGATAAAATGTGATAAAATGAAAGAAATACAAAAAATTAAAGTTATTGATGACCTGTTTGCTATTGAAAGATATTGAAATTTAAGGACTTATAGGTAACACCACCCACATGATACTGGTTTAAAAAATTTCACCATGCGTGTCCCTTTTTATAAACTGTTTCCTACCCCAACATGTGTCTTTCACAAAGTTATTTTCTTGTTTCCACATTCATTATATATCAATCTCTTACGAGAAATTCAAAATTTTCCTAGTTGTTTGGATCCTCGATCGATCCGCATCCTCAATCGATCCGCAGAGTGCATAGCGCACTTGTGTTAAAACAAATATTAACCAAAACAAAATCAAACGAAGTTCGGCTGAAATTAGTCGTTGTGTTTTATACGAAAAGATATTTGTATATAAGACGTAGTTTCGCAGAAATAAGCTGTTCGTGTATTTTATATAAAAAAAAGTGTAACAAATAATAGTACATTATTAATTAAAAAAACCAAAATTCCACCAAAAATAAATTAAAAAACCAACAAACACGTATAAATATATAATAGATTCGACGGAAATCACACTGTTTGTTACACGAAAAAAGATGGAGAACAAAAAAAACTTCGTACCAAATAGTATTTTTCACATTTTATTTAGTTGACTTTATCTAAAATTTGACGACCTACTGTATATTATTTTTGTCTGCTTTGGTGCTTCCTTTTTCTTTCTATATATCAAATGGGTGAACTGAATAAATTTGATTTACTTTTTTAGATTATAGCAAATGGATTAAAAATAATTCATTAATATGCTTGTAACTCATTAAAATTTATTAAAAAAATGCATGGTCCATTTAATAAAATAAATTCATTCTATTCATTAACATTGTTCGTGGATAGATAGGAGGATATCCATCAATAAAATTAGTTTAAAGAAAAATATTTCTATAATTATTTCAAAATATTCTCTCATTTATTCATATAAAAGTATATTAAAAAATATTAAATTTACTGTTTAACTAAATTTAAAGAAATTATTATCAATCCAAATTTGGCGTCAAAGAGAGGATCAACTTTTATATTTCATCCATTCCTTTTTAATTGTCAGATTTGTGAAGAATTTTTGTTTTTGCCGTTTGTAAAGTTCAAAATTACAATAATTACTCATTTATCAATTATATCCTTACTTGTTTTTATATCTTTAATTAATGTACACATGCATTTATGGAGTAAAAAGAAAAGGGGTGAAATAGAAAATTTTACAACTATTTTATTATAATCAAGAAAATTTATTATATTTTTTTATTTTTACAAAATAACCTTAAACGACAAATAAAAAGAAATTGAACGAGGACTATGAAGAATAATATCTTCTAATTTAGACATGCCTTTTGATGTAAGAGATATCTTTATTATATTACTTTTTTTTTCTTTCTCTTTGATAGATCCTATAAAAAATGTTCAAATATTCCATACATGAAGTATAAATTAGATAGAGTATTAACTTGATCTTAAATGATGCAAACTTTAATGTTTTTGTTTTATCATTTGATCCATCAAATACTAATTTAACACTTTTCATTTGTATATGCATCTCAAATGCAACTTTTTAAATTTAATATTTATTTGCAGCAAATTAAAAAGATTGAGGGTCCTGATTCATCTAACGACTTAACAATCTTTCAATATTTATGATATAAGATAAATACAAGTTTTGAAAGATGCAACGTACATATAAAACATATGAACAAATCAAGTTGCTAAAGCATAAAACATGTTTTAATAAATAAATAAAAAACTATAAATCAGGAGTAGACATGTAATGCAAGAGAAGATAAGTTCTTTTTGCGCATAAGTGTATACAACTAGGAGGAATCGTACAAACAATTACCTAGATGTCTCCTTGCCATGAAACATTTTCTTCTTGGAACAATCATAAATTTTGAGACGTAACTGACCAATGAAAATGGTTGTTCGCTTCCTAGTAAGATAACATTCCATCGACATTTTTGGGCTTTCAAACCATGCATTGAAGGATTTTCATATTGCAAGCCAACTATCCAAGTTGGTGGAACCTAGTTGTATGAAAAACACACTAAAACTCTATTGATCACTAGCACAAGACAAAAACAATCACATCTTTTCGATTTTCTTTTTCATTGTCAAGGGTGAAATAATAGATGTTTGGTTCTTCTTTCTAAAAAATCTAAGAACGCACTCACACCCCCAAAATGAACTATGTTTAATTCCGAAAAAGCACAAATATATTAGGAGTGTCTACAATAGAGAAGGCAATGGGTGGGCGGGAGTAACAACAACGCATATCTTCAAAACACTAAAGTGTGACTATGGAAAATTCACACATTACACATGTCTTTGCCCGCATGTCATTGTTGCATGTGCACATGTTTGTATAGATCACATGTCATTTAATTTGAGTCTCCCATTTACAAGTTAAAAAATATTTTCAACATGTACAATCATTCATTTGGGTTACTATCAAACGAGTTGATCTACATCAATGTTGTCATGATCTAGAGATACAAAGAAATCCCCATGGTCATCCAAAATCAAGTTGCATACTCACCAAGATAGACATGAGAGAAAAGAATCACCCAAAAAAGTGTAACATATGTTGAACCATTGAGATTCCAAAAATAAATGTCTTCATAAACCAAAAGGAGCTTCTAGCCAACAATAATATTTTTTTGTATTGTTGTATATGTATGTTATTTATTTAATTTGAATATCTTTTTTAAATATATTTTGTAGTACAACAATATAAATAATTATGAAAATAAATTATAAATAAATTAAGTATATTAAAATTAAAAAAACATTAATAATTCGAGTTTGGGGGGACTTGAATTCCTAACGGGATTGGAAAAAAAAATTCAATTTAAATTTAGGTCCCCCAAAGCCAAATTAACACCGGCAAACAAAAAAAGGGGCATTTGGAAGAATAATTTGAGGACGGGTTATATTGGTACATAATTTTAAGAAATGAGGTATAGGGATAAGAAAAAAGTCCTCTTCTTCACCCTCAAACTCTCCCCTACTCCCCCAACCTCTTATTCTCCCTCAAAGTCTCCCACTTCCTCTTTGTGGAGTTATCCTTCCTTTTCACTAACGAAGTTTGCAGTAAAGAAGCAAAGGTCTGCCTCCCTATTATTTTCTGTTATGTACCTATTGGTATACATTAGAAACTTGTTTTCGCTGTTTACTTAGGTACACAACGGAAACTTATCTCCGATTAGTATTTTTTAAATTAATTTTGTATTATTTAATTAATTTTTTTTATACATATGTCATATCACACACATGATACATTATATATTGTGGACGAGTTGGCTATAGGGGGATGACGTAGGTTCATATCACGCTTCTAAACGAGTGTCACTCACAATTTCTGAATGCTTATAAGCAGAAAACTAAACTTTGGCAACCACGTAGGAGTGAAAGGCTGCCATGCTTAAGGATGAAAAGCTCAACACGATAGCATCTCCTACACATTCTTATTGTTGGGAAGCCTATTCCTTGGTGCTCATTTCATGGGACGGGCCATGGTTATGAAATTTAATTAAGCTTTTTAAATTGGTTTTAAGGTTATGTTTATGTTAATCTTGTGTTTACAACAAGGATATATGGACATTTTTTGATTGTCGACTACAAGTTGATGATGAAATACATTAAGACAAGGATATATGAACTGGTTGGGCCCACGAGGACGATCCTGGATGCACTACAACTGGACAAGGTCACTAGACGTCGTACGATGATTCATAAGAAATCGTTCTTCACTAGCTACGTACCTTCATTGGCAACCAGTTCATCGCCTATCTTTCTAATCAGGTCTTATGCGAATTTGGCCATACATTATCGATGATGGGTTAAGAATGTTTTTCCTGCCGAGCATCGAGGACCATTTGTGCCTGTCGATGCCTCGTTAATCGGCACTACTGAGACTATCTAGATTGGATTCACACTTCCAAATCACTCCCCTAGTCAGAGGCCTTCCCTCTATGCCATATCAATACATGTTACACCAAACACCTAGCTAGATGATAAACATGATTGTTATGTAATTATCTTTATATCTCTCTTTCTTATTATATAACTATTATTATATAACCCATTTCTGGGCATCGCTTAGAATCTCCAGACCATATTGGATATGAGTAAAATGAACCCTGATACTAAGCTATATGGGAATATAGGTCAGCTACTAAGGTGGGCATAAGAGGAGGACACTTCAGGAGCATGCTCACAACGTTTCGTATTTAGTTATACATTTTGATTTCACATTTTTTATTTTTGTATTTTGTGTTTTTAACGCTGTGTTATGTTTTTATGATTAATTTAGTATGGTTTCTTATATATTTTTATCTATTTATATTTATCAAGTTATTTTTGAAATGTAGTTTAGGAAATATATTATTTTAGTTCGACTCCTTTAGAAACAAAATAAATACCAAATGAATAAAATATTTTTTTTTCTCAATTTTACGAAAACTTGTTTTTGTTTGATAGTTAAGTGTCTAAACTAACAAAAACATGTTTTTATTATAATAGGGGTGCAAAACATTGTTGAACCAAAAAAAAAAAACATGTTTTGATAGGATATAGATACGTACCCAACTATATACATAACCGAAATAAGTTTTTGAGAAGGACATTTTCAATTAACTTGTGAACTAATATTTTTTATTTGGAGTGCTACTTAAGGAAGATAAGAAGAATGTTTTATCAACCTATAAGTGACTACTTGGTGACAAATATTAATTTTTGTGTTTAAAAAACCAATACTATCAATAAAATCCTTAAAAGTTCATATTCATCCTTTTTTTTATCTATAAAAAGAAATCTTACAACTTTATGAAGGCCAAAATTTGGTTATTTTAATCAAAGAATTTAGAGATGAAAAAAAATAAGAAATTGAAGATCAACCATATATTACATAAGATTTTATAAATAAAAAAAAAAACATAAATAGCATAAAAATAAGGACCTCTTTACTTGTCTGATTTAAATGACTTTCATTCAATTCCTCTAATTTGGCCAAGATCTTTTCTTTTGTCCATTTAAAAAGTACTGCACGTACTGCACCTCAATCTTTTATTCGCTAGCTCAAAACTTTTAGAATACTGATTTAGGTCCTTCATTTTATAAATTTCTTCAATTCCCAGAATCTTTGCCAAATAGAACTGAGAGTGATGAACACCTCCCCGCCGAGGAATCTATGCCAAAGATAAACCACTTTATATATATATATATATATATATATATATATATATATATATATATATATATATATATATATATATATATATATATATATATATATATATATCAACTCGATTGGACTCATTAATATCTAATTAGGTCGAGCTTGATTCAAACATGAGATAATTTATTTTTCAACTGAACTTGACTCATTCAAGTTCATATATAAACAATTCTATTTATTTTCTTAATTTGAATCACATAAACCCAAAGTCATATTTTTTAAATTTTATACATTTTAAATTTTTAATATATTACTAAATTTTAGATAAAAATGACTGTTTAATTTTTTCTTAAAGACAAAATTTAACTTATTTATTAGGTTTGTAGGACCATAACATATAACAAAAAAGCATAATTACAATCAAGTCTGCATAAATAATCAAATAAAATATATTTTTATTATTGTTCTCACTATATATTATAAAACGTGAATTCTTTGGTTTTTGAAAAATAAAAATTATAAGATAATTATTTAATTACATTTAAATAGTTAAAAATTAAAATTATTTTCCTCACTATATATTATATACCCCTTTAGTATACCTGTATCTGTAATGAGGGACAAGATGGATAAGATGCCAACCTGATTAGATTTGCTTCAATTCAAATTTGACTGCATCTGATATCTTCTAGCTCATTTAATAGGAGACTGTCACTGTTACAGCTTCGTATCAATATATATCACACTATAGAGGAACTAAAAGAACTGCACTGAATAAAACTCAAGTTTATCTTGTTATTTTCCACAACTTTCACAAGAAAAAAGTTGATAAAGGAATGGCTACACCATTGAACGAGACAAGGGAACCAGAATGGAAGAAAGCGTGGACTGCAAGGAACACTTTGTTATCTGCTCCTCCTCTTCCAATACTGGCCATAGTTGGCATCGTGGTGTTTTTGCTATGGGTTTCATCACAGTTAAATAACAACGTACTACTCATCCATGCAAATAGCCACAACCAACGTGAACTTGTTCCTCTTGTTTTTGCCTCAGTGTTGACCCTCATAGCCCAAGGAACACGCCTCGTGCTTCCAGCACCAAGCGCAACACGTTTGCATGATGAAGATGTGGAGTCATCATCAATGCCATGGGGATGGGTTGTCTCTGTTGTGATGCTTTTGGTTTAGATATCCAACCGACTTCACCTTATCTTTGTAATTGCAATAGTGTTTTTGTTAGGTGTTGGGTTTGTGGTTGCTGGTTTCGAGGGTCCAGCACCTTTAGGAGAAGAAGAGAAGAAGAAGATAAGCTCAAGGTAAGGAGAAAATTCTATTTCTCATATCCTGCTTGTTTGTTTACATGGCTATATATAGAGGAATTCACATAACAGATTTGTGTCAATTCTTATCCAAAAGGAATATTCTAATAACAGATTTTGTTATGCATATGAGGGAGCAAACACCCCAAGCAGGATTTGGTGCTGATTCTACTAATTCGGTCTTCCAATTCTGCCCCTTAGACGTCATCATCAAGGTACGCTGGCTTCACCACTCTTCTCTTGGTCCCTTCTTCTCTTTGCACCTTTGCTGCTGGTGCTTCCTCTATTTTCTGGGATTATAAGCTTGCTCGTATCATTCCACGGCCCTTGGAAATTCACCTTGCCCTCAAGGTGATACGCTTCAAACCATGGCTACCCAAGTAATGTAGGGATCCCAAGGTCTATTCCGGTTGCACTCGGTTTAGCAGTTGAACATAGTGCAAAGGCAATTGATTGGGGCTTGTATGCGGCCATGATAGGCCCATAAAGAAGGGCAATGTTGAAGAACCTATTGAAGAAAATTGTGGTGCATTCCAAATTCTGGCCATTGTCAACCATGACCTGCAAAGGTGACGTCGCCCGACAAGGGAGCCCCAACTGAGCTACGAGCTGGTGCTGGGTGAAGTTATGGGTGCTTCCTCTGTCAACGAGGAGCACCACACTATGGTCAGCGATGAGTTCCACTAAGCGCAAAGCTTCAAGTGCCAAGTGGATCGTTAGAGAATTCAGACTTATTTGGGCCAAGTACGGGTCGGGTGGTTCGGGTGGGTCGATAATCGGGTCAGCTGATTGTATATTTGGGCTTGAGGGGTCTTCGTCCTCCGTGATGAGAAGGAAAACCCTAGAGGCACAATGGTGACCTTTATGGTACCGCTCATCACAATAGAGGCACAAATCGCGATCACGACGCGAGGCAAACTCGTCCGAGGTGAGGCGCTTGATCACCGGAGGTGGCTGACGAAGGGGGGCCGGGAGCAGTGGCGGAAGTGATGCAGCGCAGGACTGAGGCTCCGTACTTGGCGTACTGGTCGTCACGCGAAGAGGAGGTGGAATGGGAGGTGGTCGCACGCGCGGTGGTTGACGAGCGACAGAGAGCTTCTCCTCTTGTAATTTTGCGAGCCCGGCTGCTTGGACTAAGGTGAGGGGCTGGTGCGCCTGCACCTCGTTGCGAATCTCCGGGGCCAAACCGGAGATGAAACAGCTTAAGAGGAATGGCGGCGATAGCCCAATAATCTGGTTGGTCAAGTCTTCGAATTCTGTCAGGTATTGTGCTACTAAACTTTTCTGAGTAAGCTTGAATAGGACACCTGCTGGGTCTTCGTATTGTGACGAAGCAAAACGGGTTTGCAGAGGTGGAGTCGGCATGAGCAGGGGAGGTGGCAGTGGTGACTGTTCGGCGGGAGAAGGGTAATGGAAGGTGGAAGCCCGGTACAGTGGTTGTTGAAATGAGGGAGGGGTTCTCTCGGGATCGAACAAGCTCAACAACAATTGGCGGGTACTCTCAAAATCAATCCCAAGGGATTGAGCTAGATGCGCAAAGGGAGGAGGGGTGTGCAGCAACGAAGGTGTGTGGAAATGGGTATGGCAGCCATGGAAGGCGGCCATGGGCTCTCAATGAAAGCACCAAATGTTAGGTGTTGGGTTTGTGGTTGCTGGTTTCGAGGGTCCAGCATCTCCAGGAGAAGAAGAGAAGAAAAAGATAAGCTCAAGGTAAGGAGGAAATTCTATTTCTCATATCCTGCTTGTTTATTTACATGGCTATATATAGAGGAATTCACATAACAGATTTGTGTCAATTCTTATTCAAAAGGAATATTCTAATAACAGATTTTGTTATGCATGTATGCCTATGAGGGAGCAAACACCCCAAGTAGGATTTGGTGCTGATTCTACTAATCCAGTCTTCCAATTTTGCCCCTTAGACGTCATCATCAAGGTACGCTGGTTTCACCACTCTTTTCTTGGTCCCTTCTTCTCTTTGCACCTTTGTTGCTGGTGCTTCCTCTGTATTCTGGGATTATAAGCTTGCTCGTATCAGTTTTTGTATGTGTATTTTTTTTATCAGCGTAATAAAGCAGTGCTAAGTTTATGGTTTTAGGATGCACATGTTTATCAAGCCATCTTGTTTCATTATATCTTTTGTTTGTCTACCTTTTATGTGTATACAATAGATTTTTAGTTCCTCTTAGATTACATTAATAATGAAATGGATACTTCTTGTGAATTGTATATTGGTTAATAATTGTAGTACTTTACGTCCTTACCTAAAATAGATTATAGATGGGTATCTCAATATGCAGACCAATTTCAAACAGGATCGTTAGAAGAATTGAACAGCTAAACCAAACTTGCAATAATTTCTGTAAAAAGTTTATCATACTGAAGCCATGATAGGCTAAATAGCAACAAAAGTATGTCACCTTTCGTCTGATGCTAACTTGAAGAAAGGTTCTTCGGTTTGAAGTTGGAAGAAAACAGTTTTGGAGTCTCAGTCGATGGGGAAAATTGAACATTCTCTACTCTTCAGCTTCTTTTTGCTGGAGAGCAAGATGACAGAAGAAAAAGAACATAATAAGGAATTTGTCCATTTCTCAATTTTAAAATGAAAATTCTAAATTAGCCAGAGTCAGGACATTCCTCATCTAAGCTTTCAGGCCACAACCCACCTGAGCATGAACTGAATGAGGCTCAAATTGGCTTCACTAGATGTTGGTAAATGAACAAAACCCGAAGAAGAGAAGGTTGGAAAAGGGAGACCAAAGTGATGGATGAGACAAAGGAAAAAAGGGTAAACAAATGGGTGAGGATCCAGAGACATAGAACTCTAGGCTCAAAGACAACTGAGAAACTAACATTGCTTTGAATAAAAAATACAAAAATAGATACGAATAATGATATATAGACATTATATAATCTATTATATCTATACTTTTTCTCTTTTCCCCTCTAGGTATTAAATAACATTGGAGTGTTCACTTGATTATTTAACATGTTGACACGGGTACACCCTGTAAAATGACAGGATTTGATGAAAGAAAATAGGATAATAGAAGTGTTAGGATAGAAAAGAGAAGCCTCAATAGGAGGAGACTCCAGCTGAATGAAGAGAACAACACTTCCAATGAAGAGAACTTGATATGGTCGATGCCATTAGGTGGAAAACTTCGGATGCTTTGGATTTTTATTTTTATTTTCCTAAAGCAAGCTTCTCACAATGAAACAGTTAATGGAAGTTACCATACGCTGCATGATTGTCAGAAAAAATTAAAGTCCACGGATAATAATTCATTAAAAAAAAAAGTGCAAATCTACTACAGATCCAAACTCGAGCACTGCATAAGATCAGGAACATTAAAATATTTAACTTGCTTTAAAGAATTATAAGCATAGCTTTCCAATTTGAGAGCCGATAAGATTTTCACTACATTTAGTGCAGTGAATTTCATAACTGTTGAAGATCCATGCAAAGCATTTTCTCAGGTTCTGTGACCTTCCATAACCATTAACATGACATTTATCTTGTAAAGCTTTTGACAGAACATTTTTCCTTGGAAATACTTCACTGTAAACATACCTCCTAACAAAGAATTCTCCAGTTGAAAGCCGAAGATATGAAGTACATTTCGTTACCACAATACCCATATAATCCAATGAAAAGTTCTGCCCAATGTGACTGGACAAAAACTTTACCAGCAACAACTTTTGCATTTCAACACATTTTGTGTATTTTAAGAGACACGAACAAAATCCATATGTAATAATAGAGTTTAAGCATATTCATATTTACATGATACGCATGCATAAAAAAGTTCTTTAGTTTCCTACATATGACTGCAACCTTCAAGACAAAAGTCAACTGAGCTACATGGAATAAACTATTTTAAAACCAGTACATACAGCAATAAACGAAAATACAGCCTCCATCAATCTCCACCCAAGGTTTAATGGTGTGACTTTATGCGAATATCCAGTTTCAGTTGTGGAGAGCCAAACAAACAAGACGGAATCAAAAGGAACGTACTTGATGGAGCATCAGCATATTGCCCTTGCACGATCTTGGTAAAAGATTGTAGTATCAGAGCGTTTCCTTGATGCCTAGCCAAGACTTCATACTGAAACTCTGCCATGGACTTGGGGCCAATGCAGCTAATGCGGACTATGTTCCCCAGATGCTCATGGTTATTGTGAACAATAAACAGATTACCATCATTTTTCTCTTGAAGAACAATTGTTCTCTGGTTAATACTTAAGAATACAGTGAAAAATTTATCATATGCGAACCGTGTTCCCATGCCTACATGTCTATGGCTGAAGTGGAGGAATAACTCCTTGGATGAGGCAACAAAATCACAACCAGTAAGAGGGCATGAACATGGTAGATAGATGCATTCCTTCTCATGGTTGTTTTTCCTGCTGTAACTAAATGTCTCTTTGCAGCCATAGTTTGCATTTGGGCATGACATTTTAATACACTCCAAGACCTTCTCAATAGCCCGGCAACGGTTATAACCAATGGGCATTAAACACATAGGACACTTGTTACTGAGTCTCACACAGCAAGTAGAGCAAGCAATATGTCCATTCTCACACTGAATTGTCATTTAATCACAAATAAAGTTATCAAATTAGATTTTTCATTACATGGAAAAACCAACAAAACAGATAGGAAATAAAAGAAAAACACAACAAAGGGAATAAAATGGAGCTAGGAAAACCTTGGCTAAAGGAAAATAGCATAGCAAGTCAAGCTGATTGCTATGAATTTCCGGGGAATTCCCCTTCTTCTATTACATTAACCAAATGAAATCTTTTCAATGAATTAAACTCATTATGAGTTTATTACATAACATTTGGTTAATGGACCCTACTTTGTCAATTCCTTTTAGTACCGAACTTCTTCACAAACTACAAGGATGTGGATTCGAATCCCTTTCGCAATGTGAGAACCTTGTTGTTGGGTGATCTGTCAGTGCCCAGTGAGCCTTAAGGCATGTCATGGTCCTGGTGAGGTCCGGACCCAACTCACCTAAACTTCAGATATTCAAAAAAAAAAAAAAAAAAATCTTCACCAACATCTCCACTCACACGACTAACCAACCTAAATCACTACCCAAAGGCTGTGCCTTTATTCCAAGATCAAAAGCATAAGACCCTTTTTTTCCTCAAAATTTCAAAATCACACACAATTCAAACACAGCCCTAAAACGCTAAGAATCCTAACTGAATTTCTCAAGCCTCTAACCACAACAACCCTTTCACAAACCTCCATCCAGAATCAGTTCACCAAGCAAACAGGAGAAAAAATAGCATTCACATGCAATCCCATAAGAAAAACCAAATAAAAATGCAAACTTTAGAGACAAAAACACCTATATCAGAAAAAAGAAAAACAAGGGCATGGAGGGAAATTAACCTGGAACACAGGGGCAGCCAAGGGTTCATAGCAAATGCAGCAATCGAGGACATCAGGGTCGGAAACGAAGATTGGAACGGACCTATCCCTGCTACTGGTTCCAGCCCCATTTGCGTTAGAATTCGATCCATCGTGGTGTGGAGCAGCGTGATCTTCTTGCTCCTGAGTTCCAATTGAAGGGTCCACCATTTCAAAGCTTCGTTGTTGTTGTTGCTCTTCTTCTTCATCATCATCATCCTCTTCCCTGCGTCGCTTATGGGTTCGGTTGCTGGGTCCTTCCCCATCATCGTACCCACCAAGTGAGATTTTCACCATCTCTCTCTCTCTCACAATGATTCTGCTTCTCCCTCTGAATTCTACACACCTTTTGTATGCAGAAATGGTTGTCGTTTCGTGCCCTGATTCCGTAAGGTCGCAAATTTATTAATTTTAACGCGCCAACCAATCGGATCATATTGATGAAGATCCAACGGTTCAGATTTTAGTCAATGTGCATATAAGGTATTTTGTTGGTCAAGATATGCATTTAAAGGTATGATTTTCTGATCCTCATCAAACGGTACCAATTCATGGATAGGGATGAATCAATTCCATCATCAGTGAATCAGAACGGTTGATAGATCTAACGATTTTTTTTATAAGGACATGTATTAATTTAGGGTAATTCATGATACAAAGTATTTAATTATATGTCTATTTAAAAAGTTAAAAAAAACATTTATTTGCGAATAAATTTAAGATTTTGTTAACTTATTATATATATATATATATATATATATATATATATATATATATATATATATATTTGAAATATGTAAAAAAAAGTATTTAATTATAATTTTATAGCGATAAAAAAATTATAACTTTTTAGTGTTTAATTTTTTACAAGATATATAAATGATGAAGATGATTATAATGATATCCACTTTATTTAGATTGACAAGAATTTCATTCATTAAAGATAAACTTAAAAAAATGTGTCTCAATATGTTACAAAATTTATCTAAGTCTTTCGTGGGTGTTAATGAATTTCTCTTCTTAAAAATATAATAATACATTTATGTATATCAAAAGAAAGTAAGAGAAAGTGTCATTCAAAATAACTAAATGATATATTTATTCAAATAAGAATATATAAATCACACTCACCAAAACACAAGAAAGAGTATGTGATCAATAAGACCTATGGTATAGATTTTCTATTCCATAGATTTTTTTAGTTTGTTGGGGAATCATAAGTCAGTGTTCGACTTAATTAACTTAATTGGGTCTTGGTTAATTTTGACCAACGATTTGATGTTATTAATTTTTTTTTTCTCTACAAATAAGATATTATATAAAACTGCAGTGGGTACAAGTAATACCCACAAAGATTACATCCATTGTTCTTATATTGTCTTACAAAAACAGATCAATCCACTAAAGGTTATACCATATTTGAAATTACAAGATTCAAATATTAAATAACCTTTTGGTCTTTGACCCACTGTTCACGTTCATCCATCTGCATTAGTTACAGATATTGTATCAGCACCTCCTCCACGGTTTCAAGTCTTAACACTTACATATTTGATGTTATTACTAATCAAGCTCCAAGTCATATAATGGTGGTTTTTCCTTCTAATGCTGAGATGCAGTGGAAAAGGATTGAGTGTTGTAAATTTTCAATAAACCATATGCAATACCAAATGAGCATCAAAACACATTACGTCAGATTATCAAGAGGTTTTAAGGAATACCTGGATCCATAGAACTTGATTAACACACAGCGGAATCTGACAGTGGTCACAAACAATTGGTTTAATGACATTCTTCAACCAAATCACCTTCTTCCTTATGGGACCTTCGTTTTCTCTTCAGATGGGGAGAGGAGAAACTGTTTGTTGATTTGGTATATTGGGGACCATAATCATGCCTTATGTTTTAAACCTATTAGGGTTTCCATTATCCCTTAATGGGCCAAACTGATTCCGCTCATTAAATCCATATCAATTTTCTAGCCGTCTAATGGGCTCACTTAAATAGATCACTTTATATTAAACTCATTTAAATGTAAATAACTAATATAAATGTTATAATATAATATGTAGCCCATATTAATTAATTAGGAATTATAAAATTCCTAACAATCTCCCACTTGGGCTTCATATTAACCTTAGACATTTATATCACAAAATTCTTTAGGCGTGCAACCGTATGTTATTTACTTTTAGACTCCTTTTATACAATCTGGTCCATCTCATATAGCAACAGAAAACCACTGCAGTTTTTCATCACAATTTAGTTTAACTAAGCCACAATGATCACCACTGTTACTCATACTCGATGACATAGATCAAATATGGATAAGCGGCATGGAAATTACATACAATGTGATCTTAATCATGTCTATTTCCAACTAGTCCAAACTTTATTCTTTATAGATATCAATCCAAAATGCAATACAAATATTGCACACAAACAAACTTATAATGAAATGATAAACTTCAACTTTATTTCTGCAGAAAATCCAAATAACAAATATGTTTGTAAACCATAAGATATAGAACATAAGTAAGACTCCCACTAAACTAAGGTATTGTCAGGAATTATACCCATATGAGCAATGTGCTCGTGAAAAAAAACTTTAGTGTCATACCTTTAGTAAATGGATCAACTAGCATGGAATGAGTTCCTATATGTTCTATACAAATCTATATTTTTCTGGATTCTTTATTTAACAACCAAATACCTTATGTCAACAAACTTTTATTTGGTTGAATCCTTAATAAGACTGCTAAGATATTGTTTCAATAAACACCTGATGGCTACTTAATGTTGGCGACAACAAGCAAGCCAGTTACGATAATTTAGCAATCATCAATTCTAGTATAATGTCTCATAGCAAAATATTAACTCCACCAACATGGTCAAATGTGAATCCTTATGTGAAGTGATTGCTATTATAACATTCTGAAATAATCGAAGTCAGAATACCCAATGATCTTTAAACTTCTAGACTTTCGATATGAAAACACGTAGTTTCTTGTTCTCTTCAATTAACGCATAATGCGTTTTACTACTTCTAGTGTTACATGCCAAGATTACTCATATATCACTTTAGGATTCCCACAAAATAATTTCAAACTCTAAATTTTACACATGCAGATTTGAGATTCACATAATATGAGTAATTTAAACCATAGTAGTAACAACAACAACAACAATTAAAGAAGAGAACAACAAACATGCAATGCATAAATAATCTTTATGGTAAATTTCAAGACCCAAACAAGATACCTAGCGCACCATTAATCATCAATCTTTGGATTGAAAAAGACTAACTGCAAGCGGTACTCTCAATGCATTGATCAAACATTAATGATAAGTCCTATCAAACAAAGGTTGTCTTTGGACACTCCATTGCTCACATGAAAAACTTATATGACGATTATTCCGGTCAAATAATGATTGTCTTTGAACATTTCATTATTCACATGGAAAATCACACTATTTATAATCACCACATATTTACCATTGCAAGCATGTAATTATTTTGTCAAATTGTGTCTTCCTTTGGGCCGAGCACAATTCATATGAATAATTTCATGCAACATCCATGTAAATTCAATCAAATAAATTTACGCAACAGAGGTTACTTTGACAACATGTTGTTTCAATCAATTTAACCAAAAATACAAGACAATTTAATACAATAAATTGGAGGTCTTAAAATTACACAAATTTTCTTAAAATTACACAATTAACCAAAAGAATCTTTTAAAGATACTAGAGAAAAGGTTTCTTTATAGTCAATGTCTTCCTTCTGAGAAAAGCCTTTAGCAACTAGACGAGCCTTATATCTCTTGATATTACCCTTTGAATCCTTCTTGATTTTAAATATCCATTTACAACCAATAGGTTTCACACCTTCGGGCAATTCGATTAGATTCCAAAATTCATTGTCATTCATAGACTTCATCTTATCCTTCATGGCATCAATTCAATTTTGAGAGTTAGAACTGTGCATAGCTTGACAGAAGTTGATTGGATCATCCTCTGTTAAACCAACACCATCCTTATGTTCTTAGAGAAATATAATATAATCATTTGAGATTGCATTTCTCCTCTCTCTAATGGATCTCCTTAATGACACTTCTTGAGGTTGTTGAGGTTGCTCTAAAGGTATTTGAGGGGGAACCTCATTGTTATCTTGTTCTGGAACAATGTCAATAGTTTGAACATTGTCTTCTATTACTGGAGTTGTGTCTTGAACAGTAATAGGTATGAGGACTTGATCACTGTAAATAACAGGTTCTTCCTCAAAGACAACATTCTTTATGTTCTCTTCCTTCCTAAACTCAACTTCCTCAAGAAATCTTGCATTTACCGTCTCGAAAAAAGATCTTAAGGTGGGATTGTAAAATTTATAGCCTCGAGAACGTTCAGCATAGCCAACAAAATAGCAGCTAATTATTCTTGAGTCAAGCTTTCTTTCATATGGCCTATAAGGTCGTGCCTCAACTAGACAACCCCAAAATTGCAAATGTTTAATGCTTGGCCTTTCCAAGAAGTTGTAGGGAAAGGACCACAAATGTTTGTATGCACTAGTTCCAAGACGTCTTTAACTCTTTCAGCATCTAATTTCCTTATGTTTGTTTGTTTGCCCTTTATGCATTCAATACAGACCTCAAAGTCTGATAAATACAAAGGGTCAAGAATTTCATCCAACACAAGTCTCTGAATTTTTTGTTTAGAGATATGGCCTAAACGCTTATGCCATAAGGTGGTTGAATTCTCATTTAATTTTTCATTTTGTACCATGTGAACTTTGCAATATTTCATTATAGGAACTAACAACATCAAACATGTAAAGATTATCAATTAAAGAACCAGAACTAACCATATTTGAATTTTGGTAGAAACTAACTTTATTATTTCCAAATGAACAAGAAAATCCAAATTTGTCCAAACTAGAAATAGAAATCATATTCCGTCTAAAAGACGGTACAACAAAAGTCTCAAACAAATCCAAATAAAATCCAATTTTTAAATGTAATCTAAAAGTTCCAATAGGTTCCACTGCAACCTTCTTGCCATTACCCACAAAGATGAATCTTTCATTATCACTTGTTAGTCGGCTCCACAGGCAACCCTGCATAGTCATACTTATGTGAGTAGTAGCACCAGAATCTACCCACCAAGTATCTTTAGGTACAAAAGCCAAATTAACTTCTGAACAAACTAGAATAAGAAATTTACATTTCTTCACACGCCATGCGGCATACTTGGGACACTCTTTCTTCATGTGTCCCGACTTCTTGCAGAAGTAACAGGTAAATTCCTCATCTTTATTTTGTTTCTTTTGCTGAGAAGTCCCTTCCGCAACACCCTTAGTCTTCTTCCTTTTCTTATTCTGAGAGGTCAAAGTCAAGTGAGCACTTTCAGTCCTATCTCTCTATAGCCTCTCCTCTTCTTGCACACAGTGAGATATAAGTTCATTGAGGGACCATTTGTCCTTCTGAGTGTTATAGCTCACTTTGAATTGTCCAAAGTGTGCAGGAAGCAAGATCAAAACTAAGTGCACGAGCAGGTCTACACCAAGCTCTAACTTAAGTGACTTGAGTTTTGATGCAAGATTGGACATCTCCATAATGTACTCCCTTATGTTTCTTTTGCCTTTATACTTCATGGAAATGAGTTTGGCCAAAAAGTTACTCGTCTCCGTCTTTTCATTTTTTGGCAAAGTATTGCTCAATTTCCTCAAGAAATTTCTTTGCACTTTGACCCTCAGAAATAGAGCCCCGAAACGCCTCTGGAATGGATCGCTTCATGATCATAAGGCACATTCGGTTGGACCGATCCCACTTCTCAATTTTTACCTCATTAGAGGTTTCCGGAGTGGAAATGGGTCGTTCCGTCCTCAATGCCAAGTCCAAATCCATACAACCAAGAACAATTTCTACGGCTTCCTTCCAGACCTTAAAATTCATCCCATTCAGAATTGGGATAGAATTCACTTGGGCAGTAACATTTGCAGCACTGGTAATATTAACTAAAGAGAGAACAAAATAATAACATGTTCACAAATAATCAAGCAAGTCATATAAAGTATATATAACAAGACATGCAAATATTTTCCATAACAGATCCATCACAAGATACCTAGCACAACATTAATTCTAGTCTTTGGACAGAGAAATTAATTTGTAATTGGTACTCTCAACGCAATGATCAAATATTGACAATTGGTTATGACAAATAATAACCTTTCTTTGGACCGATTATTATTCTCATGAAAAAAAAACTTAATAATTGTCACATATTTATCATCGCATGTATGTTATTATTTGGCCAAATTGCGTCTTCCTTTGGGCCGAACACAATTCGCATAAATAATTCCATACTAACATCCATGAAATTTAATTAAATCAATTTACACAATAGAGGTTACTTTGGCAACATAATGATTCAATCAATTTAATTAAAATTACTGGACACACAATCAAATGGAAAAGATCTGTAATGGTTAAATTTGCACAAATTTGCACCCAATTGTGATAGCAGTAAATGTTTGAAAAACTACATCATGGTAAACTAATTATGCACCCAAAACAAACATATCACGATACTATCACAAATTTATACCAACCACATGAATAACATAAATTATCAGCTTATCACTGTTTCATAAAAAAATAGTTGGCCCAAAATATATATATTATATATATATTTATGAAATTCTGTCACGTACTAAATGTCAACACCAGATACGTAAAACCTTTATCCCAAATAGAATAATATGTCAACAGATGCAACACAAACAAAACAAAAAATTATACAATTCCGTAAATCAAATGTAGAGGCCTTTTATTAATTCTAAAGAGGAGACAAATTTTATGGCCATAACACATGAATTTAGGGGTTTTACAATTTTATTGATCAAAATAGTTTCTCCCCAAAATAAAATTAGGGTTCATATAACTAAAATGATCCAGATATAATACATATCAAATAGAGCTTTAAATCCCAATAATCTAACAGTAATGGTGGCTCTGATACCACTTGTTGTAAATTTTCAATAAACCATATACAATACCAAATGAGCACCAAAACACATTACGTCAGATTATCAAGATGTTTTAAGGAATACCTGGATCCATAGAACTTGATTAACACGCAGCGGAATCTGACAGTGGTCACGAACAATTTGTTTAATGACCTTCCTCAACCAAATCACCTTCTTCCTTATGGGACCTTCGTTTTCTCTTCAGATGGGAAGAGGAGAAACTGTTTGTTGATTTGGTATATTGGGGACCATAATCATGCCTTATGTTTTAAACCTATTAGGGTTCCCATTACCCCCTAATGGGCCAAACTAGTTTCCGCTCATTAAGTCCATATCAATTTTCTAGCCGTCAAATGGGCTCATTTAAATAGATCACTTTATATTAAACCCATTTAAATGTAAATAATTAATATAAATGTTATAATAGAATATGTAACCCATATTAATTAATTAGGAATTATAAAATTCCTAACATTGAGTACCTACAAAGGCACTTCAATTCATACCTGTTGAGGTTGTTTGTATTTGCAAGGGGTCTAATAAAATGAGTTGAATTCTCTACGACAGGCCTAAGACCTCTAAAAGACAATGTTAGCCTATTTTTTGATAAAATGCTATCAGTTTACTTTGGATTGAACTAAACACCTTTGTGCCAAAGCATGTACGGTATAGCAATCTTGTACCTTGGTCATAATGTTGACTTCAGTTAATGAATACTTCACATTTTAGGTTAACCTGAGATTGGTCCAAGATAACACGATGGGAAAATTAGATCTCAAGCCTAACCCAAAAGATACGCAAACTACATTAAACTAATGTTGAAAAGGGTTTGAAAATTTGGGTGATTCATTCTACACCTTCAACATATCTTTATTGTTCATTCCTATTTTTGCCACTGCATTAGCACACTCTAATTCACTATGCAACAAATATGATGAGCAATATTTCCATGTCATGCTGTCTTGAGAAGGTCATTTACATCAATCATAACATTTAATTTGAATATACATGAAAATCTTGAATTTGTCATGGATGAAATGCTGACACACACTTGCAAGCAAGTATCTTAATCAGCACTTTTAATGTATATATCTTCATTTCATTAGCACACTCACTCATTATGCCAAAAGCTAAGCATTTTTGCGAAGTCGTCTACATCAATTATAATATCTGCATAAACCTAAAACCCTAATTAAGTTGTAGTGGATGATATATGGTTAAAAAACATGCAATCATTCTGTTATATATCTTTCTAGTTCATTCTTATTTTTTCCAAAGTAGTAGTATGATAGGACCCAGCTAATTGAAGAATTGCCACATGAGCAGCTGATTCACCAGAGATCAAGTGGACCCAAGACTTGGAAGGTGTATTCTAGAAGGAAGGGTAGAAAGGGTATTGGTGGCTAGTTAGTTACAATTGTGTGACGTGTTTAGGAGTGAGGAGAGTACCATTGCACTTCCTGGATATAAGGAGTGGGAGGGGGAATATTCAATCATCTTGATTATTGTAATATTCTAGAATGTATAGGGAGCTCTAGCTTCCTATTAGGAGCCCTGCTCTTGTCAGATCTGTGGATTGTTATTCCCTTTTCTGTTATTGTCTCCATTTTTTATCATAATAATAAAGCTCTCTATTCCTCCATTTTACTATTTTTACTGTTTGATTGTTTTATTGCTATTCGGGTACGTATCAAGTGGTCTGACCTGCCGGATTTCTTCGACGGAAGTACCAGTGAATGCCTACTAAGAAGGTGACTCCTGCAGCATTTACAAAAATGGAAGCGAAGGTGGAAGCACTTGAAGGAGAAATGTCTGAAGTCAGATCAACGTTGGCTGACGTTCAGAACGCCGTGAAGGAGAACCACACGAGTCTAATCGCGATGCTGGAGAAGTGTTGGGAAAATCCCTGAGTGGAGAGGAAGGGAGTGATAGTTTCGCCGACAAAACGACATCGGAGATTCCAGTTTCATCGGAGAAGGCGAAAGGAACGAGTTCCAGTGATTTACGAGGTGACGTGTTGGCGGAATTCCGTCAATCCGTCAAGAAGGTGGAGCTTCCACCGTTTGATGGTGAGGACCCAGCTGGATGGATATCGCGAGCAGAGGTTTACTTTCGCGTCCAGGACACCAGTCCGGAGGTGAAGGTTAGTTTGGCTCAGCTTTGTATGGAGGGATCTACGATCCACTTTTTTAATTCTTTGATTGGCGAGGAAGAAGGGTTGACGTGGGAGGCATTGAAGGAAGCTTTGCTGGAGAGGTATGGGGGTCATGGTGAAGGTGACGTCTATGAGCAGTTGACGGAATTGAAACAAACCGGAACGGTGGAGGAGTACATCACAGAGTTCGAGTATTTGACAGCTCAAATTCCAAAACTCCCGGAAAAGCAGTTTCGGGGTTATTTCCTTCATGGGTTGAAGACGGAGATTAAGGGGAAGGTGCGGAGTTTAGCAGCGATGGGAGAGTTGAGCAGAGCGAAGCTTCTGCAAGTTACTAGAGCTATGGAGAAGGAGATAAAGGGTGGAAGTGGATCGGGCTACAGTCGTGGGCCTAGACCTGGAAATGGGTCGTTTCGGACCGGGTTACATGGTATGGGTAAGTCTGGATCCGATTGGGTCATGGTAAAAGGGAGAGAAGTTGGATCGAATGGGGGTGTGAAAAGTGGAGTTAATGGGCCTAGAGGAGATAAGCCAGCCCATGGTGACAGAAAACGTGTTGGGCCTCGTGATAGAGGTTTTACTCATTTAGCATACAATGAGTTGATGGAAAGAAAACAAAAGGGGCTGTGTTTCAAATGTGGGGGTCCATTCCATCCTATGCATCAATGTCCTGACAAGCAGCTTAGAGTTTTGGTGGTAGAGGATGACGAAGATAATGAAGAGGAGGCCAAAATTTTAGCAGTGGAGGTGGAGGAAGTTGACGACGAAGAGAAGGGGGAGATGAGTGTGCTGGACTTGCATCACATAGCACATGAGAATCATCACACTGTTAAATTCCAAGGCTCAATTCGGGGTGTGGAGGTGCTGATTTTGGTTGATAGTGGTGCTACACACAACTTCATTTCTCAGAAGTTGGTACATCAAATGGACTGGCCGGTTGAAATTACTCCTCAAATGAATGTAAAATTGGGGAATGGATTCCAAATGGTGACACAAGGGGTGTGTAGGGGGTTGGATATGCAAATTGGAGATTTCAAATTTGACCCAGAAATGCATTTGTTTGAGTTAGGAGGAATTGATGTTGTTTTAGGCATTGAATGGCTTAAAACCTTAGGAGACACAATTACCAATTGGAAGCAACAAACTATGAGTTTTTGGAAGGATAAGAAATGGGTGACCCTTAAGGGAAAAGAGGGGTGTAGGAAGTCAGTGGCCTTACAAAGTATATTGAGCAAGCCCAAGCCCAATACGCAAGGCTTGATGTGGGAAATAGAGAAGTGTGAGCCCAATGGAGTTGACAAACCCAGTCTGTCTGTACAACAACAAACAGAGCTGGAGGATTTGTTACACAAATACGCACAAGTATTCCAAGCACCAGCTGGTCTCCCTCCAAAGCGAAACAAAGAACATGTTATTAACCTTGTAGATGGACAAGGGGCAGTGAATGTAAGACCGTATCGTTATCCTCACCACCACAAAAACGAGATAGAGAAGCAGGTCAAGGAGATGCTGGCCACAGGAGTTATACGCCATAGCACGAGTTCGTTCTCAAGCCCGGTGATACTAGTCAAAAAGAAGGACAATACCTGGAGGATGTGTATTGATTATCGTGCCCTTAATAAGGTAACTGTTCCTGATAAATTTCCAATCCCTGTCATTGAGGAGTTGTTAGATGAATTACATGGAGCCAAATTTGATTCCAAATTGGATTTAAAATCCGGCTACCATCAAGTTAGAGTGAAGGAGTCTGATGTGTGTAAGACAGCTTTTAGGACACATGAGGGACATTATGAGTTTCTTGTGATGCCTTTTGGGCTCATGAATGCTCCCTCAACCTTTCAAAGCCTCATGAATGATGTGTTCCGCCCCTTATTAAGGAAGCATGTGCTAGTTTTCTTTGACGATATCCTTATCTATAGTAAGGATTGGAAGTCTCACTTGATAAATTTGGAGGAGGTCTTGAATTTGTTATCCACTCACAGTTTAGTGGCTAATAGGAAGAAGTGTAATTTCGCTCAAAAGACTGTTGAATACTTGGGGCATATGATTTCAGAAGATGGAGTGGCTGTAGATCCTGGTAAGGTGGTCAGCGTGCTCCAATGGCCACAACCTAAGAATGTCAAAGGTGTAAGGGGTTTCTTAGGCCTTACAGGGTACTACCGGAAGTTTATAAGAGATTATGGGAAGATTGCAAGACCTTTAACTGAGCTTACCAAGAAGGACAGTTTTAAATGGAGAGTGGAAGCTCAACAAGCTTTTGATGAATTGAAGAAAAGGCTTACTACAACACCAGTTTTGGCTTTACCTGATTTCTCTAAGAATTTTGTGATTGAGTGTGATGCTTCAGGTGGTGGTATAGGAGCTATTTTAATACAAGATAAGAGGCCTATAGCTTACTTCAGTAAAGCTCTGGGACTGAGAAATTTAGCCAAATCTGCCTATGAGAAAGAGTTGATGGCAGTCGTGCTAGCAATCCAGCATTGGAGACCGTATTTATTAGGGAGGAAGTTTGTGGTTTCCACTGATCAGAAGAGTCTAAAGCAATTAATGCAGCAGAGAATCATTACTGCAGAGCAGCAGAATTGGGCTGCTAAACTGCTTGGATTTGATTTTGAGATTATTTATAAGCAAGGCAGATTGAATAAAGGTGCAGATGCTCTGTCAAGAATTCATGAAGGAGGGGATTTGAATGTTATGAATTCTTGTGTGAAATGGATCCAAGAGGAACAGATCAAGACAAAAATTCAGCAGGACGAAAAATTGCAGAGAATAATAGAGGAAATGCAGCAGAATTCAGTTTCATGGCCTGGTTATGAGTACAGACAGGGTGTATTATTGTATGAAGGTAGATTGGTTATTTCCAGCAAATCCAGGCTGATTCCTACACTGTTAGAGGAGTTTCATTCAACACCACAGGGAGGACATTCAAGATTTTACAAGACTTACAGAAGGTTGGCTGCTAATGTGTATTGGATAGGCATGAAAGGGACTGTACAGGAGTTTGTGAGAAACTGTGATATCTGTCAGAGACAGAAATATATGGCATCATCCCCAGGGGGTTTGTTACAGCCCTTACCCATTCCAGAGCAAATTTGGGAGGATTTATCTATTGATTTCATTATAGGCTTACCAAAGTCAAAAGGGTATGAAGCTATTCTAGTTGTGGTGGACAGGTTGTCTAAATACTCTCATTTTATTCCACTTAAACATCCTTATACTGCAAGGAGTATTGCTGAGGTATTCTGTAAGGAGATCGTCAGACTCCATGGCATACCATTGTCCATAGTTAGTGACAGGGATCCCATATTCATGAGTAGTTTTTGGAGGGAATTATTCAAGTTACAAGGGACTAAACTCAAGATGAGTACTGCTTACCACCCTGAGTCGGATGGGCAAACAGAAGTTGTTAACAGGTGTTTGGAGACTTATTTAAGATGCTTTATTGCAGACCAGCCTAAGACATGGGTATCATGGGTACATTGGGCTGAGTATTGGTTCAATACCACCTTTCATGCTGCTACTGAGAAGACACCTTTTGAGATAGTTTATGGGAGACAACCACCAATACTGACTAGGTGGGTACAAGGTGAAACCAGAGTAGAAGCTGTGCAGAGGGAGTTGTTGGACAGAGATGAGGCTTTGAGGCAATTGAAGAGTCAATTATTAAGGGCACAAGAGAAAATGAAAAACCAGGCTGACAAGAAGCGTATTGACAGGAGTTTTGTGTGTGGAGAATGGGTATTTGTCAAGCTCAGAGCACATAGACAGCAGTCTGTGGTTACTAGAATTAATGCCAAGCTAGCAGCAAGATATTATGGTCCCTACCCTATCATAGAGAAGATAGGAGCAGTAGCTTATAGATTGAAGTTACCAGAAGGATCTAGAGTACATCCTGTTTTCCATGTTTCTTTATTGAAGAAGGTTGTGGGTCGGTATCACGAGGAGGAGGAGTTACCGGATTTGCTGGAAGAACAAATTGACATGTATGTACCAGAGGCAGCACTAGCTACCAGGAAGGTGAAGCAGCAGGGTGAAGAAGTCAGACAGGTTCTAATTCATTGGAAGGGAAGGACTGTAGAAGAAGCAACATGGGAAGATGAGATAATGATCAGAAGTCAGTTTCCAAAGTTTAGCCTTGAGGACAAGGCCATTGCAGAAGGAGAGGGTATTGATAGGACCCAGCTAATTGAAGAATTGCCACATGAGCAGCTGATTCACCAGAGATCAAGTGGACCCAAGACTTGGAAGGTGTATTCTAGAAGGAAGGGTAGAAAGGGTATTGGTGGCTAGTTAGTTACAATTGTGTGACGTGTTTAGGAGTGAGGAGAGTACCATTGCACTTCCTGGATATAAGGAGTGGGAGGGGGAATATTCAATCATCTTGATTATTGTAATATTCTAGAATGTATAGGGAGCTCTAGCTTCCTATTAGGAGCCCTGCTCTTGTCAGATCTGTGGATTGTTATTTCCTATTGTCTCCATTTTTTATCATAATAATAAAGCTCTCTATTCCTCCATTTTACTATTTTTACTGTTTGATTGTTTTATTGTTATTCGGGTACGTATCATAGTACATGTACTTATTATTGTGCAAGGAACGTGAACAATATTTATATGTCATGTGTCGGCTATAATGTTAATGCATGAATCCAAACTTTCAACTTATATTTACTGTTCATTCTAGAAAAGGACATAGTACACATAGATAAGGGAGTCAATTAATTGTGTTTCAAAAAGATTTTGGCAAAACAAAATGCTTTTCAAACATCTAAAAGTTAAAGAAACAAAGAAATTGAAGGTTTGGAATAGTTCATTTGATGTTTGAAATGATGTTTTTATGCATGAGTTCGTTTAAAATATATAGTTAGAAAACATTTCCGAGGAAAAAATACTACCTCACATGATTACCTCAAAAGTTAGAAATAAACAAGGAGATAATGAATTAACAAAATAAACACACTAGAAATATATTCTAGTTCATTTTCAAATCACGAAAATTACATCTAATATGAGGTTTGGATGGGTTTAGATGTCAGAGACTCTTCTATGGGCATATCGGTGTGGTGGAAGGACTTGAAAAAAAAAAAAAAAACTAGTTGTAAACAGATTTTTGAATTAAATTATTGGAGGGGTTTCATACGTGTTTCTTCTGCTTTGATTGGCCTTCTTACGGACAATCCCTTTGTATGTGCTGCACTCCTCGTGCTTTTTATAATACATATTGATTTTGCTAATAAAAAAACATCTAGTATGCGACACATTGATTAGAAATTTTCAACATAATCAATTGAAAATACAACAAAATATTCCGCTCAATTATATTTATACAAGTCTTTCCAAATCCTTATATATCTCAATTATTCTTTCTTCTAAAATCCTCTCCATGGCTCAATCACACACTTGGTGTGTAAAAGATATCAAAAAAGAAAACTTATTTACCCAAGAAATATATAGAGAAAGTTCATCGATAAATAAGAATATTTCCTAAAACTAAACAAAGTATTCTAGAACTAATGCAATGATATTTAGGGGGTGTATTTGATTAAAAATTTTAAAAAATATTTTGACAAAATAATTATGTGGATTTTGAAATACTTTTATGATTAGGATTTTACAGTTTAGATTTTAATAAATTTACAAAATATGAATTCATAATATTTTTAAGAATATAAATTTTTAAGATTTCAGATGATTTTGTGAATTTTTAAAAAACATTTAAGATTATTGATAAAAATCCATAAATTTTATTCACCTAACACTTCAATAAAAACTCATCTTATACAAAGAACCATAAATTTGTTACATAACAAATCAATTTTTCTTAGCACATTTACAAACACAATAAATTTATTCCCCTTCAATCATCAATTATGTTAATTGTATAAAAATGATATATTTCAATGTCAGTAAATAATATGGATATTTGTAGTCATTCCCACAATAACGAGCCACCAAACAAAAAACATGCACAAGAATTATTTTAAATCTCATTTATATAATTTATTCACTTATACACGAGTGAACTTCTCACGCTCATTAAAATTCTTTATTTCTCATGTGAATATATCGTATAAGCATGTAGTCAAGATGTCCCTAAAATTCAAATAATTGAAAAAATCTCACATATCACACGTTTTGGGACATGTTAATCATTGGTCGAAAGAGTAAAAAAAATTATGAATGTCTACCACTTTCAACAAAATGACAAGGAATTATATGTGATGGAAAAAAGCATATCAATTTGTAGGAAAAGAAAGAAAGAAAAAAAAATCACATAAAATTTTAAGGATTTAGTTAAAATTATTTAATGTGTATTTTCTCATAAAAAAAGTCTTATAAAATCCATCTTAAGAAATAACCCGTCAAAATTTATATATTTTGAATATCATAAGATTTTTTTTTTAAAATTATAAAAAATCTTAATTAAATATCAACAGATTTTATTAAATTTCTTAAAAATTCTTAATAGTCTTGATTAAATATCAGGAGACTTATTTGTATTATTTAAAAATCTTGATTAAATACTTCAAATTTTTTTTAAAAGAATCTTTTAAAATCTTTTGAAATCCTAATTTAATACATCCGTACTGAAGAAGTAAAAGTGTTTGAAAACTTCATTAATGCATACCAATGACCTGTTTTCTTCTTCATAAATGACTCATATATAATGTTTAGAGAAAAACTATAACGTGACTTATTTTATTGTTAGACTAATGTTTTGAATCCGATGCATGTCTGAGTAATTATATTTTGTTGGCATTTTGTGTTGTCAATTTTCTTTTTCTTGTTTTTCTTTTTTACAAAAAACATACTCATCTTATTTCATTACTTAGCAATTGTCCAATACAAAGAATTGTATGATAGAAACCATAGAGACTAGGAAAGAATGGTATCACCCTAGCAAGCTCATGGACAATTTCATTGGTTTATCTCTTAATAAAACCTACGAAAAAGGTTGGATTACGGCTAAAAACACTTCAATGTCTTGGATAATGTTAGCAAACTCAAAATCATCCATGAACGGTTTGATTATCTTATCCACGATGCTCTTGCAATCCATTTCAAAAGTCACATGCTGCAGACCAAGAGAAATCACGAACTTCATAGCTGTGAGAAGGGCCTATGTTTCTCCTTCCTTAACATCCATACATGGTGACCTCGAGTTCATGTAACTAGCAACAAGAGCCACAACATGGTTTCTAACACAACACCCCATTTCAGTGATGTTAGTGCCATGAGCAAAACCAGCATCAAGGTTGCACTTGAGGTGTCCCGAGATTGGAGGGGACCAATTGATGCTATTCCGAGTCGCAGGGGGAGAGGCCATCGGTTTGAAACTGAATTTAGCTTTTGCCCAGCCCTGATAAAACTCATCACCACAGTGAACAACTCTAAAGTCAGAAACACTAGCTTTTGCCCAGCCCTGATAAAGCCATTTTTTCTTTTTTAGGCTACCATAGTATTACATCATTTAATTCTTCATTTTGTCTTTGTTTGTTAGTGTAAGAGGTCATTTACCAAGATTTGTCATCAACAAAATTGTTAAATACTCTACACCAATGTCATGTTGATTAAATGAATTTTGTACTTTATTATCATTTGAGACTTCATACTATTTAGTTTTGACTTAAATATGATTTTTGTTCCTAAAAAGTAGAGTAATTTTGATTTTAACGCTTTATTTTTATTTATTTTAATCCCTGTGAAATTTAATATTTTGATTCTACTGTCAAATAAAAACGTTAACTAATGACATAACAATGACATTCATATTTTAGTGACTTGTTATATCATTCACAATAATAAACTATATTTTTAAATATCTTATGAACTAATTTGACATCATCAATTATTTTGAATAAATAAGAATTTAAAAATAAAATTTACTAAAATAATTTACATCAATTATGAGATTCATTAATAAAAGTCATTCAAATGTTAATGTCGTTATTTTGTCATTGAAGACTAAAATAAAAAAATATTAAATTTTAAAGAAATCAAAATCAATATTTTGAAAGGATCAAAATCAAAATTATCTTATTTTTTAGGAACTAAACTCATACTTAATGTCTCTCATTTCTTTTTGAGAAACAAGTAGACTATTTTTAAAAAAAATTATGCTCAATTCCATATGTGATAATTCTGTCAATATGATTTTGTTAGATGGGAGAAGAGTTAGCACAAATAGGATTTTTTGATGAACAACATATCAAGAAAGAATTGAATTTGGTTAAATAATATATAATTAATAAATAAGGATCGATTTTTTTAGCAATATACAAAATGTATCATCAAATATTCAATATGATTCGAATAGCTTTTATTTTTTATGGACATTGTCCGATTGTAGACATTCAGCAATGGGTAATTCTACTATATATTGTCTTACTATTATATACGAATGGTTAATGACAAGTAAAGTATGAAAGCATGTGATCAAGACCCTGCATTGCACATTGCATAAGCACCCCAAAAGGAGCCAATAGACATAAAAAAAAATCCTGAGGCCAAGAAGCAAAACATTAATCAATATAGTGTTGCCAGCGATATATTTCTCAACATATTTTTATTAAGTGAATTGTATTCAAATTCCACTAAGAAATTTGGCCCAAAGTTTTACAAAACTCACATCTAATTCGTCAAATAATACGAAACATTTTTAAAACGTTAAAAATTGTATTGTCAAAATTTGTCTTATCCTCCTAATTGATGAGAATGCTAATATTTCATGCGCAAGCGCAAGCCACTAAAATGAGAGTTGAGTGGGGATTTTTAGTAAAACTCACAAAATTTACTTTAAAGGATATTATAAAAAATATCTTACTATAACATTTTTCTTATTTCATTCATACAAGTGAAATGCATGAACAACTATTAGAGAAGGCAAAGTCTTGGGACATGTTTGTTTTCTGTTTTTGAAAGTTGTTTCTATTATTAAAATACAAAAATAAACTTGTTTGATAATAATATTTTTTTTAAATTGTTTCCGAAACTGATTGATATATATATCAAAACAACAAAATATCGAAACATCTCTGAATCATTTTAATTTTCTAATTTTAGTTTTTATCATTACTTTTACATCTTTCCCCATTTTAGTCTTTAAGAAATTGTTATACAAAATAATTTTTAAAACTCAAAAATAAAAACACAATCAAACTCACCCTTGCTGTTTTCAATTTTCGAATCAATAGTCATAACGAAAGATTTATCTTAATACATATTATTTAAATGTTAATTCCTAAAAATTCATAAATTAATAAAACGAACCTAAATGAACCTTTTACGATAGGTGAAAGAAAGAGATTGAGTGCAAACACTTTAATTTGCGGCGGCGAAAGTTTGCAAGAAAATAGAAATTATCTGGACATTGCAGTTCCTGAAAATGGGGATAGAAAGGGAGAAAAAAAAAAAAGTGGAGTGGAATTGGAAAAATGAGGGACGAAAAAAAAGTGCACCTAAAATGAGTGATTCCGATAGTGAAATAAGGTTGAGGGGATGCCCATGGCATCTTTAGAAACGAAAGCCAACCAGCTCATGTATATATATGCAGCATATACCACATGGTGAAAGGAGCATGTGCAGTGCTATTTTCATCTTTTTTATTCTTCTAGTAGATTGTGACTTTCGAATCATCTATGGGATACTTAATATGCAAGTTTGTAGCAAAAAAAAACTTCTAATCATGTTCGGCAAAAATTCTTCATTAAATTCAAAGGCAAAACACCTGCACTGATACTTCCTCTGTGCCTAGGCCTTTTATACTTCTGTCCCGTGTAATGCACAACATTTGCATGGTTATTTTTTCCTTTTTTTTTTTTTTTTTTTTTTTACAGAAACTCATTGATTGAATGGTTGCATATCACCTCTTTTTTGTATACAAGATGATGGGCATATGAATCCAATTCAGGCCCCTGGTTGTTGCAAGTTGCAATTCATGATAAGAACTGCCAGCAGTTAATTGAACCTTCTCAAATTGTTTCTTTTTAAGAACTAAAAAGATTTGTGCTAAAATAATAGATGTCAAGAAGAACAAGAGACCTCGGACTTGTAAAGGATTTTGAAGTACTATTTCCGCATCCCCTAACCAAATTCACCCACATTTGGGTTACTTGTTAATGGCTGATCAAGTTTGATAGATTCACCTTCTCAAACAAGTTCTGAAGGTATAATATCAATCACTTTACACCCATTCAATGCATCACTACAGTTATTTCATATCCCCTTCCTTTTTTTTTTACCACCCCATAGCATGTCCTAAACAGAGTCTAATATAGTCCCCTGGACTGTTTCATTGCCCATATTAGCTTTGGAATCTCAAAGAAATTAAAAACTTCATAATAATCATCATTGAAGCTTAATTTCACCTAATTCCTCACACAGCTGATATCTTATTTCCCCACCCCACCCCCCCTCAAGGGATATGCAATCTGCTACGTCCATCAAAACAAATTGAAACTAAAAATATAACCAAGCTCGTTGAGGGATGGTTTATACAAAAAAAAAAAAAATCAAATACTAATAGTGGCATGACACTTGACTAAAACATTGGAACATCAGATGAAAGAATCTTCAAAATGATGCAGAAAAACACATGCATACATGTTAGACAGTGGGTTCACGTTGGATACATGCAAACAAAGAGGGCACACCATTCTCTGGAAACTCCTATTTCAATAAGATGTCATTAATATATTTAACCAGCAAGCAACATCGATTTATATCATCCCAAATACATCAAGCCAAATCCTCAAATAATGATACATCAACACCTTTGTAAAAACTTAACCAGTGTTCATGGCGGGTGTTTTATTCTGCCAACCGCCATAGGCAATTTGTGAAGGAAGGCCCACTATGGAGGCGCTATAGGCTACAATGGCATGTTTATATTGGTGGATTTCCACCGTGTTCTGCCATCCACCATTGATAACACTGCACTTAACACACTCTTCATTTTTTCACTATCTCTCTTCTTATTTCATCACACTTTTTGTTCTCTCTTCTATCTCTTTCTGTCGCTGGGTGTCCATGAACCAATTTTGTAACTTACAACATTAATCTAACTTACAGCTAACACAATATTAACTCTAACAAAGCCAAAAATATGAAAGTGAAGAGACAGGCATCAATTTATAAATTTAGAAATACTCACATTCACACAGATTACAGCAGGGATCAGCCAGTGAGTTAACCGTGCAAATCATGATTTCATAACAACAACTAACAACCAGAAGCAAGAAAACAACACCAATTTTTTAATGTTTGGTTTAGAGTCACATAATAACAAGGAACACAGCCAGAAGCTGATTTCCTAAGCAAAACCTAAATACACAAAAGGAACCCTAAATGCGACCATCCCACAAGGACTCAGTCTGAACCTTGCCACTCTTCAAGAGCCTATCGATTTCCTGCGGAGGGTTCAAGCCGAGCCTCTGAGCGCGCTCCCACCGCGCGAGCCGCGTCATCCCGAGGCAAGGTCCGTACGCCATGTTCAGGTCGAATTGCCGCAGCGCCACCTCGCTCTCCTTGTACTCATCTGCACACAAAACGAAATTTCACCTTTTATTTAGTCGCAAAAAAGGAAAGAGAGAAATGAAATTGGAAAAGAAAGAAATGAGGAAACCCTAGCGATTAGATTGACCTTCTAGGTCGGGTTTTCCGCCGTGGGATATGAGGGCCGGTGATTGGGCCGCGGCGGGAATCGGAGATTTTTTGGAAGATTTTTTGGTGGCGGTGGTTTTCTTCTGTCTGTAAAAACCCTTTATGTTTCCGGACACCGATGCCATTTCTCTCTTTGTCTATCGCTCTTTTCAAATTTGAATTTTGAAATGGTCTGAACTTAGGGCAGGGACTTGTTTGGGTTATAAAGCATCTACTTTTTTTTTGAAGTGTTAAAGCCTCTACTTTATTTTTTGTTTTTTTTGTTTTTATTTTAATGAGCATAGTGTGCCATTAATTTTTTTATCTATAGAAATATGAACGACTTAAGTTTTTTTATTTTTTGCTATTGTACCTAAATTAAAATTAAAATTTCATTTTAACAACTTCACCTTTAACCCTTTTTTTTACAACTCCTTTAACCCTTATTAAGCGAGCAACTTTTCGATTTAATTAAAAAAATTCATATAATAATGAGGATCAAAATCAATAATTTCAGATTTTTAAGAATGAAATCAATTCAGTAAAATAAAAGGAATGGAAATCAGTTTTTTAAAAAAAGCCAAAATAAAAATTCTGATTTCACATTAACAAAAAATATATTTAATCTTTCATAAAATATAAATAAAATTACTTATTTAGTATTTATAGTTTATAGTTATACGAATTTTACTTGTTATCTCTGTAAATATTTTCAAATCACTTTTGATTCCCATTGTTACATAAATTTTATCTTTTATTTTTTAGTTAATTTGTAATAACAAAAACCAATAGAATTTCATAAGAGCCTATAACAATTAAATAAGTAATTTTTCCTAAAATATAAAAGTAGATTTTTCACAGAAAGATTAAGACATTCAGGTTTTGCATACTAATCGCTGAAATCTCTATTTGCCAGTTACTCTCCTTTTTTTTTTTTTTTTTTCATTCCCCCTCAATTGATTTCTAAGATGACAAGGAGGACAGTTAACGCAAATTAAACACGCTTAAATTAGTTTCCTAAGACCACTGCAAATCCAAATTTTGAGTGCCGAAATCAAATGTCCTCAAAACTAACTCATTCATGAATCATGATCATGGTTACGATTTCTTCAACTTGGTACTTGTTTCTTCCCATAATTTTATCGTTATGCCCCATAACACTATGTGCATCAGTGCTAGAAGACCTCAAAAACTTACATCAACCACCAGATTTTAACTCTACAATTTTCTCCAACTGTCTCAAGAACCCGTCTCTAAGGTACTGCAGTTCCTCTCCGATGTTGGACCTTGATGAAATATTCAAGTTCACTATTGTTGCAAGCCATCTCTGCAATGAGTCAAAGAATCCCAATTGTGTGGAGTCATTCCCCAAAGTTGATCTTAGAAACCGACCAAACATTGCACCTCTTTATTTGTCCTTCGATTTCTTTTGGAAGTATTGCCCCTTAAGCATTATGTCCATTGATTTGTCAAACAATTCTATGAAGGGTGATTTTCCAACTGATGTTCTCTATTGCACTCAAATCCAGTCTCTTGATCTAAGTATCAATGCATTTTCTGGTGACATTCCAATTCAAAGTTTCTCTCCCCTTACCAACCTCACTTTTCTCAACCTCTCCTATAACTGCTTCTCAGAGAGTAAACTCTCTGATTCCCAATTCTTCAAAAGGTTTAACTCTTCTAGTTTTCTTCATTCTGGTGCTCTTTTGGATCAAAAAAGGTTTACAGTAAAGGCTATTTTTCTATTGGTTGGCTTTCCCATCCTTGTCATTTTGATGGTAATTTGCTTTTTATGGCTTTGTTTCCAAAGGCCTGATTTTCTACCAAGTAAACTTCAAAGAAGTAGGAGGTTTACACCGGCAATTCTAAAGGCAGCAACTAATGATTTTTCAAATAAGTATTTGGTAGGAAAGAGTGATGTTGTTCACATCTACAAAGGGATCTTGAGAGATGGTACTGAAGTGAAGATTGAGATGTACTGGGATGATATACCGAGGGATAGTTACCGTAAATTTGTTGAAGAATGTAAGGTTCTGTCTAAGTTACATCACAAGAACCTTGTTAGATTTCTGGGGTGGTGTAGGAGCAGAAAATTCAGGGCTATTATAACTGAATGGACAAGAGAAGAGAATGTTGAAATGTGGTTATCAGGGTCAGGTCCACCATGGAATCATAGACTGAAAGTGTTAATGGGAGTTGTTGCATGCATGCGTTATCTGCAGGAGGAATGGCCTGAAGTTGACTATGAACTCAACACAAGTAGTATTTTATTGTCTGACAATGTGGAACCATTGATTTCGAGGTTCAAAGTTGGAGATCAAAACAGCAATCGAAGAAGTAAGAATAATAGACAATTGTCACATAAACACTATTTCTTCCCTTGTGCTGTCTCTTCCTTTTTCTTGTTTTTATGGCATGCTTGTTAATTGGTATTTTCTTTTATATTGTAGAGATACATGGGTTTGGAGTATTTCTTCTAGAGATGATACTAAGTAGAAAGGTTCAAGAGGAGTTTGATGGAGGTGATGCTGGATTTATTAGATTCATGAGAACCCTTAATCTTGCAGATTTGAAGCAGATGATTGATGAGAGAATGAAAGTAACTGAAACAATTTTTCATCAAGTTAAACAGGCATTGTCTCTAGGATTAATGTGCATAGACCAATCAAACAGTGACAAGCCTAGCTTGGCCATGATATTTAACACTATAGCAAGAGCCTACAAGGCTAGCCATGCTTTGCCATCTGCAAATCATAGATTTAAGAGACACATGCCTGTTCAAACCAAATAAGTCGTCATATCAGTATTCAGTGGACATTTTCTTCTGAAATATTTATCAGAACAAGTGTTGTCATTGTTCTCACTTCCGAGTTGTTATTTTGATAATTTGATTATAATATATTCATTGTTAAAGTAATGTGATACATGTATTTTGATAAAACTGTATGTAGTTTAAAATCTAATGCCGGTATAGTATGTTATAAACCATCACTGATTCACTGTGCATACCCATCCAAATCTTTTTTTTTTTTTTATCAACCAATTTTAGTTGTTAGTTTTTACTAGAATGCTATATAGTGAAAGGATTCAAATCCACCACTTTTCCTCTTCTTCTCCCTTCAACTTTTAAAGCCCCTTTCAAGTATCAAACCAACCTATAACTCTTTTCGAAACTAATTCGTGGAATGCACAGTCATACCCATAATTTTATTTTTTTTAACTTTTGTTCCAAAAGAATGAAAAGATGATCCATAATCAATTCATCATATTTATTATTTACACATTAGTTTCTCTATATCGTTCTTACACCGTTCATGTACGAATATCAAATTTCATAACAACTGTTTTTCACATTAGTTACTTATCCCATCTTTCTTATAAAAGTGATAACAACTGTTTTTCGTGGTTTCTAGTAAAAAAGGACCAGAGGGGATATTTGTTTCGTATTGATTTTTTACTAATCCAATCTTAGGGTCAGAGTAATTTTGTCTTTGGAATAAGTACTTACTCCTAATATTTCGTATACCGAAATAACTAACCAAATTTTTAATACCTTTGCATATACTGCTTAATTCTGATAAATGGTTGCTATAAAGAATTTTATATTATTAATTAATAAAAAATCATTTTTACAATAATTATCACAAAAATCAATAATTTTTTAAAATTGACGATTCAAAATTTCACATTCACTGTATTCTAATTAATTTTTTATTTTATTTTCCATGCTGAAGAATAGCTCGACACAAGAAGACTATGGTGTATTTCCTTTCCTCATATTCTCTATTGAGCACGAGCACTTTGGGACTCACAGCTTCGTACTTTTCTTCTTTCTCTTTCCCCTCGAACTCAAAAATAAGGTGCATGGACGCCGGCGGCTTAGATTCCGATGGCCGTGAATTCAACACCGCCGAGGACATGTGGAGGGAACAGGCGGGTGACCCTAGCAAGAAGACCCAGTGGTATCGCGACGGCGTCTCCTACTGGGAGGTACCTCTCCTCTGTTTCTCTTTCTTAATGGGTCTTTGTTTTACAAAGAAAAGACATGAAATTTAGATAAGTTACTTTCAGGTTGCAATTGATATGCTGTTGTTAAAAAAAGTTTGCTTTTTGGTTTGTCTGTATGAGCAGGGTGTTAAGGCAAATATGGATGGGGTATTGGGAGGGTTTGCAAATGTGAACGAGCCTGACATAAGTTGCAGTGAGGATTTCTTGAACATTCTCTTGTCTGAACGTTTTCCTCCTGCTGCTGATGCTAGACGCCAACCACTTGTTGCTCTTGGTACACATTCTTTGCCTCTTTGTACTTGAACCCCACTTCTGAAAACCAATGTGGTTCTTGGTGATATAGTTTCATAGACTTTCTAATCGAATGAGATTTTAGCTGGGGTTTTACTTTATTTTTTTTTCCTTCTTGGGAAAGATAACTATTGTGTTTTAGACTTTGTTTCGTTTGCACTTTCTAGGTGTTTTTTTTTTGCGACATGTGACATTTGGTACCTGCTTTTGATGAATGTAATGCAAGAATTGCTTTGAATAGTTATTTTTTGTACATTGAGGATCTAATCAGCAAGCTCTTGAATTTCAGATTGTGGTTCTGGCATTGGCAGAGTCACCAAAAATCTGTTAATAAGATACTTCAATGAGGTTTGCCAGATTTACCTTCTTTATATATCTTTTCTGTGAGTCAATCTTCTGGCTTGCCATTCACCAAGCATGTATTGTTCTTTTACGGTTCTTAACTGAGTAATTATTGTTGGCGCTACAATTCTAATGAAAAGTCAGTGGAGCATATGTTGTTTTGATGTTTACAATGCCAAGAATATTTGGTACTTTTCTTGTCTGGGATTATGACGTTCGTGACATTTAAAGAGAAATGCAATGAAATTAACAGGAAATTTGTTTTTAGGTGCTTGATTGAATCTATTTTGGACCATATCTGATGCAGACCAGAAATATAGATGAACAGAAATAGGAATAAACAGAGGAAAAGGAAAGGAATTGAGCATATATTATTGATGAAATAAGAGAAATAGCAGTAGGGGAAACCTACTACCCACAGAGCCTAGCTCCTCTCTCAGCAAATGGATGCATTCTCTGCCTAACAGAAGGATACGCACAATCATGAATAATCCCCCCTCACTCACCCCCACGTCCCTCTATAACAGAATACCTCACCAACCATCCTCACTCTCTTTCTCTCACTACCACCTCATCATTCTCTCTCCACACTTTGGGCTTATTTACTTGGGCCACATCCTGCACTAGGGGCCTATCAATATCATTCCACTTTGGTTGCGCTACCCTTGTTATAATTTAAGCCTTCTTTAAATGAACGCATGCCCTAGTTTGGAGTTTAAACAGCTAGTAGGGTATTCCCAATCTACTTAAACCATAGTGGTGAGTAGCTTCTATTTCTATATATATTTGAAGTGTACTGCTGGTTATAAGCCTACCCAGCTCCAGTTGTATCAAATTTATTCATGGGGTCAGGGGTGGGATCAACTCCACTTAATGTGTAACGATCCAGGCTTAACAGCTTCTGGGATATCAAACAGTTATCCTATTTAGAAGGGTAAGGAAAAGAAGCAGGGATTGTGATATAGAGCAGAATCTAAAATACATGGGTTTGGGTTATGCTTATATGGATTTGTTGTGTCACAACGGAGGTTAACCTAACTTATAAGCAGGTCATGCTAGCCTTTTAGGTTGAGCTATATAGCTATTCTGGATGTGTTCAGGCTGACCATTTTAGTGTCACAGCCCTGTTCTAACAACAAAAATATACTAACTTGAACATGTTCCATTTAAATGCCTATCAATTATTTAAGTATCTAAACAGTGCATTTTAAGTCCTATCTTTTCTAGCTTTTACTAACTATATAACATGAATTGTTACCTGTTTTGGTTGCTTGCTTGCTTCTGAATTATGATATCGATGGCCTTACCTAATACCTGATGTCAATGTCTGCCCCTCTTTCATTCTTTGTTTCTCTAATTTAATTTAATTTTTTTCTTATGACTTGTTAGAGATAGCATTATCTTTTATCTATTTTGTTGCCATTGGTGTGCCCATTGCATTTATTAGCCTTTCTTACATTTGTCTATAATTTTTTTCTTCTTTAAATTCAATCTGGAACTATTTGATGCATGATATTTTAGAGAAATGTTTAAGTTCTAATTTTCTTATTTGTTCTAAAATTCAGGTTGATCTTCTGGAGCCAGTATCACATTTCTTAGAGACTGCACGTGAAACTTTGGCTTCGGGATGTCAGACAAATTCAGATATGCACAAAGCAGTTAATTTTTACTGTGTTCCTCTTCAGGTGTGTACTTTGTCTCCATGTAAAAGACAGCATCTTTCTTTCATTAGGTTAGATAGTTGATATGATATGGGGTGTGAATAGAGTGTGGAATTCACATTGAAACATTTCACCTCCCTGCCTTATATTCCCATAGAATGAGTAAGAATAAGTTGGTCATTGTGAACACTATTTAAACAACAACAGCTAACATAACATTTTGGAGAGATATTACCGTCTTCTGAATGATTGTACAATCTGACCCTTGACATGTACCTATACAAATTGAGATATTGAATTGAATTAGACACTAGCCATATTACAATGGTGTGCATATGCAACCTGGTGCTATAAAGCCTCCTGCCTTGTCCAACCCTTCCCTGGACAACCGCACCCCATCCCCGGCAAATTCTGTCTCTGCAAGTAAATAACTACCTGGAAACTGGTATTATCATCGTTTTTTTATTGAAAAATAGGAAGAGTAGCTTTTCTTTTATTTTTGAGATGTTACTTCAATAGTTCAGACTTTTAAATGGATCTCTGTATTATGTTTTTCTTTTTAACACTCCAGTTATTTCTTTCCATATTTTTTGGCTGTAATGTGCAAGCAAGTTTTCACAGGTAATATTGGTATGTGGTTTACTTTTATGAACTCTCATATTTAACAAATAAATAAATATCTGGAAACTTGCATTTATCTTCATAGAGATGTAAGCATTGAAGCAGCTGCATATTAGTTTAAATGCTTGTAGAGTCCTTTTACAATACTTATAACAATCCAACTTCAATGTCTTTTCCGCCTCCCTCTATGTAGTACCTACTCTCTCTTCTGCTCCCAAAATAATTAAGTAAATATGTATTTTCTGGCCATTCGTACACATGATAGTCTTTAGTAGATGCATTCAATTTAATGTGGCATCTCTGGCACTTTTGATATTTGTCTGGACTTTCATCATTTCAGCACCACTATTTGCCCATTCTTCAGTAATGTTATTGAGCACCTCTTGCTTTACTTCTTTTAGGATTTTACACCAGATACTGCAAGATATGATGTAATATGGATTCAATGGTGTATAGGTCATCTTACAGATGAAGATTTTGTTTCATTTTTCAAGAGTGCAAAGGTAACTCGTCCATTATTTGGTTAATATCCTTTGCAGATCAGGTTATTTTGTTAATTGGGAGTCAAGGATTACATTTAAAAAATTTAATTTTGGATAAGGAAAGGTTCCACACAATTAAGTATATACTTGAGGCTTCAGCTTTCTCTACTAATAATTCTTTAGAATGCAAAGATGTGGAGTGCATGCTTGATAAAGTAATCTATTTTATTGATTATTTCTGCTCACCTATGATTCAAATTTTTTGTTTTGATTCACATTTGCCATATATGTGATTTGCATTTGCCTTGGTGCTTGCTAGTAATGTACAAGTCTTGCATTATTGCAGTGAATGAGATTAGATAGTATGAAACTAGCCACCATTTCTAAAAGCATGTGTTATATATACAGCTATCCATTATGAAGGGATATTCCATTTCTATACTATCAAAAAATATTCTCATACTTGCAACTAAATATTTAAAGGGATTTTTTTTATAGGCTAAACTGTACCTCTTATTTGCAATTTGGCTATGCAGAAATATTTGATAATCTGAAAGTTTGTATATATTTTATCTTATCACTATTAAATATTGACATATGCATTACTATAGGTTGGCCTCAAAGCAGGTGGATTTTTTGTCCTGAAGGAGAATATTGCCAGATCTGGTACTTTCATCTTTGTTGCATTTCTGTCTTTCTAATCATACTGAATTATTTATTTCCTGCATTTTATTAAACTAATAAAATTAGTTCAGGCAGCTTTTCTGAAACCTATATCTCAAACTTAACTGTACATGGAGAGTGCTCCTAGTCTCTTATGGTGTTCCCCAAATATGGCGAGTGCTGAGCAGAGCCATGAAGAACAATGCTTTATAGATGGGAGTTGGAGCAACAAGTTTAACTTTATTAATTGATGTTAATATGTTAGGAAAGCACCACAAATAAACTTCCGTGGAGTGGCTAGTTAAAGAGATACCATGCAATACATGGAAAACTAATCATATTAGTAAGTTTTTGATCATTAGCTTTTTTGAGGACAGAATAAGTTAATTTTAAGACACGTCAAAACTTTTGTCAACCAGTTTCAAGCACAGTAGATTGGAGCTCAAGATTTTAAGGAACTCGGATGGGAATAGCTTTGTGGAACCCAGATTATGTTTTTCTCCTTTCTAAAGAGTTCATTTGTAACAAGCTTAAAGTTTAGTAAGTTTTAGTTTGAGGAGCACTATTAGAATATCTAATGGATATTGTAGAGGATTTTTAAACACTCTTTGGGGTGTTTTATATTTTTAGGGTGTTTAAAATCAAGACTTTTCATCATATTGGCTTCCAAAGTCCAAACTGTGGAGAGTGGCTCCCCTTCATAGACCCACCTAATTACATCCTCTTGGAAACTCCCAAATACTGTCTTGAATGATGTCAATACAATTTAATTTTCTTTGCTGTCATCAATTAATTTATCCTTACACCTTTCAGTTTAAGTTTGGACGTTTACTTTATGGTTTTGCATCTTTGTTTTCATGCTTTGTTCCGTGCAGGATTCGTGCTTGATAATGAAGACCGAAGTGTTACAAGATCTGATTTGTACTTCAAAGAGCTATTTTCTCGTTGTGGATTACATGTTTACAAATCAAAGGTAAATTGCACATGCTTTTACTTGGATTCTTTATGATATTTCTTCACATTAATGGAGATATTTTGAACAGCCTTTTGAAATTTTCAACATGGTCTCTTACTTTCCTATGACAAGGAGGATACGGACATGACTTCAAATATGGTGATTGATGAAAAATCGTATCTAATGTTTCCTGAAATGTTACATTTTATTATCTGTGCTTCACGTTATTATTCTGCTAGTAAAAGATATATTTCCACGTGCTGATGTCCTTCGTTTATGAACTTTTCAACTTTTTACCATAGGATTCCTTTGATGTCCTTCACGCTATGTGATATATATCCCTCATATTATTTCGAGTCTTCTATTTTTCTACTTGCCTTTCACCATTCCTTTTTTAGTTTCACTACTGTTTTCTAAGGTGTTGTTTTGTTCAATCAGGATCAGAAAGGATTCCCCGAAGAATTATTTGCTGTGAAGATGTATGCATTAACTACAGACCCTCCAAAGAAGGCTCCCCGAGCAAAATCCAAAACATCAACTAATAGACCTAAAACCATTATGTGATCAGGTTTTCAATTGCTCTTGAATATTCTTCGTAAACCATTTTTTGCTTCCAATTGGGAGATCCATGTTGTATATTAGGTATTGATTTGTTTGAGTCATAAGCCATTAAATCGGCTTGTATGTGAAATGCAATTTTCCGTTATCTCAGCTACCCAAGATTATCTAAAGGCGAAATTTTGAGTTGTTTTACTACCATATTGATGGGAGTTATTGATGAATCCTATTCGTGTAACATCTCTACTAGTAAGATAATTTTTAATTTTTTTCTTACCTCTCTTTTTCTCTCCCTTCTAAAAACTCTTCATTTTTAGCGTACCTGGTCCTACCTAGAAACCTCCGATTAAATTGTTCATCAATGTACTTCTCTTATTTTGATGAAGGTTGATCACTATACCTTAAAAACCGAACTTGATTTTTGGTATTAAAAGAATAATACAATAATACATTAATACTATACCATAATATAAACTGTTATCGAAAAAATATTATATGTACTTTTTATATATAAAAATGCGTAATTTTTTATTTATCGATCTGAAAAGTACAATCTAAAACCAAGTGGTACAACAATGTGGCGTCATTTCCTTGGGAAGCCATCAAGCTACTATGGTCAATTCGCGCAATGAATATAGGTCAAGTTTGTACACTCTCAACTTGGGTTGTGATCTTATGGATATAGGTTTCAATGGGACAAAACGTATGGATATAGGCAGGTTCTAATGCTCTTTTTTTTAAGAAAAAAGTAATTTTTAAAATATAAAACGCGTTTTTGACCTACACATATGACGAAAACATTTTCGTGCTCAGATCAGCGCTTATGTTTAAATAATCTGCGTACGCATAAAGTGGCGGCATTAAAACTTTTATTTATTCTTTTTTTTTCTACCACTAAAACTCTTATTTTAATTAGCAAAGCAACGCAAAAACTATTTGAATTAATATACCTAAATGTTTATGAATCGCTAAATTTCGAAAGTAAATATTTATTTTTCAAAATCCTTTTCCATAAATTGATAAAAATAAAAGATTACTTTTTAAAATAAATCAAGTCTTGTATATACTTTTTTTAAGGATCTTGTATACTTTTTTTTTGGGTGAATAGGATCCTGTATACTTAATTAATTAACTACCTGCATTAATTTAACTATTATTTTCTCTAATTTTGCATATTATGCCGTTGATTTTATGAAGTAAAGAAATAGTATTTCAAAAATATTATTTAAAAAGTTGGCATATTGATTTTAATTTGATTAAGTACTTGTGTGGCTCTCCTCTTCCCACCTGCACTTAATCAAGTGTCTTGTTAAAATTTGTTGTGGAGGTAGTTTTAAACTCGTCCTAGATATCATTCAAGATTTAGTTATATAACAAAAAGTAATAATACACATACATCTAAAAATTTTAAATACCTAATTAGCATTCACAATGTTTCTTTATTTATTTTTTCATGTTCACATCATAATATTTAAATATTTATGTTTTCTTTTTCTTTTTCTTATTAAGTGTAAAATAGTATATTGGCTGTCCATGAATGCTTTATAGAAACTCGGCTGCATCAGATAGAGAAATAAACACTGTATGCTTCCCATTAGATTAGCCATTATTATTGACTTTATTAAAACATAAGACACACATGGATTAACTGCAACATAAAACCACGCGTTGAATGAAAACACGTTATCCATCCATAGAATATTGCCCAAACCAAAGTGCAAGCTCACTAGCTAGCTATTAAGTGCAGGCTGGAAGAGGAGAGCCACACAAGCACATGTTATTAACATAAGAAGACACGTCAAATCTTTGCAAGTTTCCACCCTGCAGAATCTCACCACACAGATTATTAAAACTCACATTCAAATGGTGCAAAAACTTAAGCGTAGCTAGTCCCTGAGGTAGCGTCCCATAGATACGGTTGTTCCTTAGATCCAAGTCGAAAGTGATTCGGACGAAATTGGACACTATTGATAAGAGATGAATGATTTTGACTTTTAATTTCTTATCCATATAAAAAAGCCACTTCTTTAATTATAATTAATATTAAAAGTCATTTTATTTTACCTTACTTATAATTATAACTAATATCACAAACTAAAATCATCAATCCTTAATAAATAATTTTCAAAACCATAGTGTAATAAAAAATTCCACAATTAGCAGGATAAAATCAGAAGTTTGATATTCTTTTTCTTGTTTATTTTAACATTTTAATTTATTATTTTAAAAAATAACTATTCACCGTAGACATGTCAGCTTTTATTATGAAGTAATAACAAGCCAGCTTCAATTCGTGCGTTTCACAACTCCAAACCCGACATCGCACCATATAGCATCACTGAAATTAAAAATGCAATACAATTACATAGTGTCACATATACAATTACGTGGCACGTTAAATTCTCAGCAAAGAAACTTAACACCATGAAAACACAGAAGAGTTTCTCTTATTCGTATGTAGTATACTCTTTGTGGTAATTAAGCGCAAATGAGCTATGTTTGGTTGAACTCTAGAACCGTTTGCAGCTAGGAAGAGGGGAGCCACACAAGCACTTGTTATTAGCATACAAAGACGCATCAAATTCTTGCAATTTACCACCCCGTGGAATCTCACCACAGAGATTATTGTAGCTCACATCCAAATAATACAGATCCTTAAGCGACGTAAGTCCCTTAGGAAGCGTCCCATATATAAGATTATGGCCAACATCCAACAACCCCAAGGTCTTCGACAACCTTACTTTTCCCAAATCAAAAGCAAACAAGTTGTTTGCCAGATATATCCTCTCTGTGTGTTTCTCCGACCCAAACAACACCGACGCATCACCCTCCAGCATGTTCCGGGACAAGTCCACAATCTTCATGTCCGGCTTCCCCAGCGACGCCGGAATCTTCCCGATGAGGCGGTTGCCGGAGAGTGAGATAAACCCGAACCTCTCCGAGACGGAAGCGAACAAGTCTGGGATGGGGCCGGAGATGTAGTTGTTGTCGAAGGAGATTCCGTAAAGGTCGGGGAGAGAAGGAAGCCAGGAAGGGAGGTTGCCGGAGAGTTTGTTGTTGGAGAGGTCGAGGAATCCGAGGGCTTTGATTTGGGACAAGAAATGGGGTATCTGGCCGGAGATATTGGTGTATCTGATGTTGAGCTCACGAAGCTTGGTGAGTTTGGTGATGGTGGTGGGTATTGTGCCAACGATGTTGGGGTTGTTGGTGATGTAAAGAAATTTGAGGCAGGGAAGGCTACCTACGGAGGGGGGAATAGGGTAGGGTTTGCGGAGGTTAAGTTCGGAGAGGTCGAGGTTGTCGACGCGGTATGTTGGGGTGACGGTGTCGCATGAGACACCTACCCAGCTGTTGTTGCAACAGTCGGTCTTTGGGTGCCATGAGGAAAGAGTGGTTGGGTTGCCAAGCTCTTTCTTGATTTGGAGTAGCGTTTGTTTGTCTTGTGGGTTGCATAGTTCTGAGAGTGCGAGAGAGAAGGACATGACTATGAGTAGAAGAATGCTTAAGAGAGACATCTTTGAAGGGATTTTGATTAATTCAGTATGATTTGTCTCTGAAAATTGGACGTATATATATGGGTGTGTTGGCATCACGAATGTCTCCTTCGAGTTAATTCGCACTACGTAAGCGGTCAAAAAGGTCATGCATGTGTGCTCCCTCCAATGTGCTGTGGTCTTATGTATGGATATAGGTTCCAATGGACCAAACTTATGGACTGTGATCTTATGGATTTAGGTTCCAATTGAACTAAACATATGGGCTATGGTCTTGTAGATTTTTAAGTATCAATTCAGAAATCTTGCCCTCAGCATGTAGATAATCCACGCATGAAATGACGGCACTCAAATTCTTATTTTGATTAAAGATTGAAAAAAATACTTAAATTAATACAAGTTTAATTTGTATGTATTACTATTTTTTATATTAATAATCAATTAGAATTCATTTAAGATATGAATTTAAAGTACTTAATATAAAAATTTATAATCTTACCGTTCATTATAATTTATGATTAGATAATAATTTATAAAATATTTACACATTTATTTCATCATAGTAAAATCCAATTAGAAAACTTTAATTTTTACAAATGATTAGATTTTATAAAATAATTCTTTATTTTTAAATTGTTTTCCCCAAATTTAATAAAAATAAAAAAATACTTTAGAAATTAGTTACATTAAACATGTAGTCATGTACTAGTTATCTTTGAATTTTAAGCTTTTGAAGTTAAGTAAAATGAAAGTAGTCAGTAGCTGAGTGCAGGTATAGGCAAATAAGTAATTAGCGAATACTGGAATCAGGACAAAAGTTTGTAATTGCACGAGTATGAGTTGGGTATAAATAATTTCATAAGTGCTTTCAGCGTTGTTTTTTAAGCTGAATTGCAATTTCCTCTTGGTAATTTATAATGAAATTAATGCAAACCTTTATTATGCTGTCGAGATACAATTCTACTTGGAGAACAATAACAAAAACACACCTAAACCTGCATTTAAGCTTATTCTTAAAATAAGTGAAAGTGTAAGAAATACACTAAAAGGAATTGATATAATGTGTATATGAAAAATAAAAACTTTTTCGCAATAACATATATAATATATATGGGTAATACAAAGACAAACACATGTCGTTCATTAAGAATAAACAAACTAAGTAATAAAGAATAAACTAAACGTCTAGTGACAAATAAAAGTTTATTAAAATAGTTTTTCAAATAAGCACTTGTGTAAAGTTAATGTTAGAAAAAGTAATAAGAACACTTGATAAAATAATATGAAAAGAAATAAAAACATTTCATTATATTGGTTCGTTCAACCTTAACTACTGTTAAAGAATTTCACTAAGAAATAAAAGTTAATGTCACTCTTAATTTTATAAATATTCCTAAACCACTTTTAGTATTTTCTTATACTCCTTCTGAATCTAAGAACCCAAATATTTTTTAATACTAAGTCATTTATGACTTTCATAAACAAATGTTTAATTGAATATAACAAGTATTCTTAATACTCAGAGAGTGAATATACAATTAAGCATAGATACAAACTATTTTGTTTAGCAAAGAACAATAACAATGTAGAATGTGTAGTGTTTAAAATAGAGTTTCGTCTCAAGTATTTTTCTTGCACTATTGTTCTTTTTTTTTTTCTCGTTTTTCGTTAATTACTTCATTGAAAGAGATTTCCTTTTATAAGCTTTTGTGAGATATCCATTGCGGGATGTGTATCGTTATCTTAAAAGGGTTGTTGTCTCACATAGAAGAATTGATCCACGTGTCAAGCTTCGAGGATTTATATGAAGTACAGATAGTGTCGTGTGCTTTTTGATCTTTGTGAAAGCAATCTTCCAAAGGATATTCCTTGGAGGTCTTCTAATCTCTTCTATATTGTCATTTTCTTGAATTTAAATGTTAGATTTCAAATATAATAAAGACAAATGAAATTTGAATAAAATAATATATGTGTACATTCCTTTTTCGTGATACTCAATCCTTAAGAATGAAGACACAAAATTACTTATGACAATGTGTTATATTTTATGGACAAGAGTAGACTCTCACTTAATATAGCATATTAGATACTAGGTTGAAGCAACATACTCTCTATAGTTGTGGACAATATTTCTTTAATATAATAATTCTATTCACTTATCAATAACTCATTAAAATATCAATAATTTATACTTAAGTTATACATTAAAAATTTAGAATAGATGAAATATATGGTTGTGTAGACCTAACAATAAGCCTAATATATTTGGCTTCACAAAAAAATCCTATCTAGATCTTACTATGTACAAACAATCTCTAATTTAATTATAACAAATCGTTTTATATTTATTTAATTATTTTTTTAATATTTGCGATGCAAAGCAATAGTTCATTAAAACTTGAAAGAAAACAGTTAAGTACAATCTATAACATATTGATAAATTAGAAGAAATTTTTTTTATACATTTACACTTGCATTGAGTTGAATGTGTAATAATTTGCTAGTCCTTTGACCCCATGAAGGGTTTGGTGAACGAAGGCCCTAGCATGCAGAGGAGGAAAAGGAGATAATCATAATCATAAGGGAGGAAAGACAGCAAAAATTAGCGCTTGTGAACCTAACGCCGAACGTCGAGCAGGTCCTGGTCAATCTCTTGAAGAGAAATATCACTATGTTCGCTTGGAATGTTGCAGACGCATGCCCGTGATACTAATTCTTATGCCATAAGCTCGCGCTTGACCCAAAGACCAAGCCAATTGTCTAAACGTTCGATGCAGAAAAAAGGAGAGACAATAATAGTGGAAACCCATAAACTACTACCAGGAAACCTCACAAGGGAAATTCAGTATCCTTGGTGGCTAGCCAACGTTATGATGGTCAAGAAGCCGAGCAACAACTGGAGAATGTGCATTGTTTTCATTGACTTGAACAAAACATATGCCCTAAGGACTCTAACTCTCATCCCGAATGTTGATTGCTTGGTCCACGATGCCTCGAGGTGAGAGCTGTTGAGCTTCATTGACGCTTATTTAGGATACAACATGATTCGAGTTCATTCCTAAAACGAGGCAAAAACTGAGTTTAAGGCCAAGACGACCAACTACTGTTACTGGATCATGTCTTTTTAGATTAAAGAATGCAAGGGAGACATATCAACGACTTATGGATAATGTACTCGCCGACATGTTGGGGAGAAATGTAGAAGCTTATGTCAATGACATGATCAACAAATTGACGACCGCTTTGACCCACTACGTACGAGACCTACAAAATCTATTCGATACTATAAACATACAGCTCAAAACTCAATCCAGAGAAGTGATCATTCGACGTTCGAGCTAGAAACTTTACAAATGATCTCAAAATTAAGTCTTAGAACTACAATTACATTAAATTCTTGGATGACATAATTTTTTGTTCATGATAATTTTATCCAAACTCAATTAAAATTGCTTTGTATACAAGATACCCGTGACATCTATAAAAAAAAATTACAATTAAATATGGTTCTCTATAAGCAATTGAATTAGAACACTTGACTAAAACTACAATAAAAAGTTCACTTTTTAAAAAAATAATATTAGGGTAACATTTTGATTATTTTCATTATTTAAAGTACGTACGGGAGGTGTGACATGCTTGTTGGTGTTGGTTTTGTCATTGATGTGAACTCCTCTTAAATGTAAATGGGTGAAAACAACTCTTGTACTCTATTTAATATATTTTGTTTACCAAAAAATAATCCTGTTCAAATCTTACTATATCTAGCTAACAATCTCTTAAAAATAAATTATAAAAAAACATTTTATATTTTTTTTTTTACTATGTACGATGCAATGAAGCTAAATAGCTTATAGTGCATTAAAACTAAATTGGAAAGAAAACTATCCAATATTTAACATATATTGATAACAAATTAAAAATGGGATACAATTACACTGTCACATATACAATTACGTGACTTACGTGTTAAATTCTTAGCAAATTCGCTCAACATTATGGGAACACAGAAGATTTCTCTTATTCTTATACCCTTTTCCGGTAAGCGTAAATGAACTATGTTCCGTGGAACTCTAGAATCGTTTGCAGCTTGGAAGAGGAGAGCCACACAAGCACTTGTTATTAGCATAGAAAGACTCATCAATTTCTTGCAACTTACCACCCCGTGGAATCTCACCACAAAGTTTATTGTAGCTCACATCGAACCGGTACAGATTCTTAAGCGACGTAAGTCCCTTAGGTAGTGTCCCATATAAACGATTGTGCCCAACATCCAACGAGTCCAAGACCTTTGGCACCCTTACTTTTCCAAAATCAAAAGCAAACAAGTTGTGTGCCAGATATATCATCTCCGTGCGTTTCTCCGACCCAAACAACACAGACGCATCACCCTCAAGCTTGTTACGAGACAAATCCACAGTCTTCAGGTCCAGCTTCCCCAGCGACGACGGAATCTTCCCGGAGAGGCGGTTTCCGGAGAGTGTCATGTACCCGAACCGCTTCGAGACGAAGCCAAACGAGTCCGGGATGGCGCCGGAGATGCGATTGTTGTCGAAGGCGACTCCGTAGAGGTCAGGGAGAGAAGGAAGCCAGGTAGGGAGGTTGCCGGAGAGTTTGCAGTTGGAGAATTCGAGGAATTGGAGGGTTTTCATTTGGGACAAGAAATGGGGTATCTGGCCGGAGACACTAGTGTATCTGATATAGAGTTCACGAAGCTTGGTGAGTTTGGTGATGGTGGTGGGTATTGTGCCAACGATGTTGGGGGAGTTGGTGATGAAAAGAAATTTGAGGTAGGGAAGGTTGCCTATGGAGGGGGGAATAGGGTAGGGTTTGGTGAGGTAAATTTCGGAGAGGTCGAGGTTGTCGACGCGGTATGTTGGGGTGACGGTGTCGCATGAGACACCTACCCAGTTGTTGTTGCAGCAGTCTGTCTTTGGGTTCCATGAGGAGAGATTGGTTGGGTTGCCAAGCTCTCTCTTGATTTGAAGGAGGGCTTGTTTATCTAGTGGGTTGCATAGTTCTGACAGTGCGGGAGTGAAGGATAGGGCTACGAGCAAGAGAAAGAGAATGCTTAAGTGTGACATCTTTGAAGGGATTTTGAATGGGTGTGAAAAATGGGACGTGGATTCAATGTATATATATGTATTGGCATCATGGCACACCATAAATCGCTCTACGTAAATGGTCATAAAAGTTATGCGTGTATTCCCCCTCCTATGGGCTGTGGTCTCATGGATATTGATTCCAATTCAATCCAACAAAACTTATGGACTATTCTCTTAATTAGGTTCCAATGGACAAAACTTATGGGTTGCAGTCTCATGGATGACAGTTCCAATCAGACAAAACTTATGGGTTGTAGTCTCATGGATATTGATTCCAATCTAACAAAACTTATGGGTTATTCTCTTAATTAGGTTCCAATGGACAAAACTTATGGGTTACAGTCTCATGGATATTAGTTCCAATCCAATGGACAAAACTTAGTCCCATGGTTTACATAATCTACGCATCGACGGTGCTCAAATTCTTAATTCATTAACAAAACGATGCAAAAAATACACTCACACTATCTTTGGTTTAGCTGATTTAGCTATGAAAGAAAGTGAAAACTATGGAAAAAAACTGAATAGAAATAATTATTTTAGCTGCTATTTAATTATAACTATTTTAAATCAGTACTCATGATCAAAACGGTCATTAGATATTTTTTTAATTACCTCTTTACTTCACTTGATTATTTAAAGAGAAATAAACAGTAAGAAAATGTATATAAATAAAGTTATATATATATATATATATATATATATATATATATATATATATATTATGTATAGTTGAAGAAAGATAAAATTATAATTTATTATATATTTATATTTTTTATAATTTCAACTAAAATAAGAAATATAACTTTTCTTATTTTTTTCTTTTAAATAATGAAAAAACACTTTTATTTTGTTTTTTCATCTTCCCTTCACATATAAACAAAACATTCAAGTCTTACACCATTAGTCTTGCATTGGCTCAGCCAAATTTGACTTAAATATCAATGCCAAGTAGCATGACGAACAAAGCAAGATCAGGGAATTAGAAAAGACTGGTGCTTGGCATCCGCCATGTAGGTGATGGTTGAAGATTAGGTTTGGGTTTAACCGCAGATGCTTCTAAACTTAATTATGCCAATCATATATTCCTATCAGATGGTGTTAAAAATATGTTATATGCTATTATTTTACATATTTAAATGGAGGGTGATTACAACAGTATTTTCCAATATCCCAATTTGATTATATTCTCCCTTTCAATTTGTTAGATCCAAATTTTTTGCATGGCGGTGTTTTTCAATGTAATAAAGCTAAGCAAATGGGAGTTCTTCTTTGGCATTTCATTCTTTGGTCTCTTGGGTTGTGTGTAAGGTGCTATTTCTAGAAACGAATTGAATCTATTAATTCGTATACGCCTAGATAATCTTAATGAAAATTAATATAATGATTCTATGCGAAGGTGATTGTTAGTCCTTTTATATCGTGTATTAGGATAAGTTGGTATTGTGTCTTTAGCCGGAGGTGTGGCATGCTTGTTGGTTTTCTCATTAATGTAAACTCGATTTTTTACCAAAATGGATTAGTTCTCAAAACTAATTATTAAATTGAATGTTTTATAAAATTATTTATTTGTTATAAGTGATTTTTGTTACGTAGGATGCTAAGCTTGTCATCCTAAGTAACATGTTTTGTTTTTTGTTTATCTTATAGCATGAAACATATTCTAAAATGTTTTTTCGCTGTTGCATTGTTAAATTGAGTAAAAATATGACATGAAATCTAATCGTTAAATAAGCTAACACTAAATATTTCATAGAGATGATTGCCAAAGTAGTACATCTTGATAAAGGACAATTAAAATTTAGATGTCACTTCGTGAATCTTACATGATAAAAATCACTTATAATAGATAATTGTTTTATAAAACACCCACTCTGATAATTAAATTTGCAAAATAACCTATTTTGATATTTAAAAAAGTCTGTAAACTAGGTAAATGGGTTAAAATAATTCTTGTTATTTACTCTAATTTAATAAAAAAAACATTTTATTATAATCTTTTTATTTTTGACTTTGTGCGATGCAAAAGAAGCTAATAGTGCATTAAAAATTGAAAGAAAACGTCTACAACTTATAAGATATACTGATGATAAAATAAAAGTGAGATACAATTACATAGTGCCACATATACAATTACGTGACGCGTTAAATTCATAGCCAAGTAGCTTAACATTAAGACTTATGAGAAGACAAGTATATTTATCTTATTCTTTTACCCTTTCTCGTAAGACAAGTATATTCATGCAAGTATTAGCAAAATCCCAATTTTAAGATTCTTCAGTTTCATAAAAGTAATGTTCCAAACAACTGGAATTATATTATTCTTTATTTTCATAAAGGCAACATGATCAATCTAAAGAATTGCACAAGATTCATTAACGGAAATAAATAGGATAGCAGGTGAAAGATCCATTAACTAATCTGATATTACGTTTTTCTAACTGCACCTTTCCTATTTTATTTATTTTTACTAGCTTTTAGTCCCATTACCAACACAATGCAATTAAACTTTTAGTCCTTCACGAGGGTTGCCCAATAAGGACATAATTATTGATTTTTTGCCATCCTAAAATGCTAAATAGTTACGCACTTGCATATGAATATCTTTTACTTTGGTGGTGGGCGATTGCCTACTTGAATTTCCTATTGACCTTGTCGATGAGGCTGAACTGACAGATAATTTGCTTAAATTGTAATTATATTGAATCTGTTTATATATATATATATATATAATTGGTGACATCTAGAGGCTTATATTTTCACTAAAGTAATTCATATTGTGGTAAAACCATAGAGATTATACTGTTGCTCCCATCATCACTTATCCTCTTTGCTAACTCCCCAAACTATTAATCCCAAAAATATATACAAGTACTTCTCCTATTCCCCAGCTGCATACGTTCACATATATTTTTTTACATGTTACACCATGTTTTTTTCTTTATATTTACATGCATAGTATCCCTAAACTACTAGTACTACCCGATCACTCATGCACACAAACAAGAAAAAAAGGAAAAGAATCCATTAAGGAGAGTCATAGATAAAACCAAAAGTGAAGTTACAGGGTTGTGGACTTTGAGTGGAATATGGACACATGATGCAGGTGGGTGGTATATTCAGTGCCAAAATTTATAAAGGAAATGTATTGTTTTAACTTCTTACTTAAAAATACTACTATTATATGACTAGTTTGAAATGAATATATGAAAGAAGGGTGAGAAAAATTAGTAGAAAAGAAAACCTTGTGTTTTACTGCCTTTGCTCCAACTACGCCAACTTCAACTATGAACTGAACCTCACCTTTCCCTGCTTGCAATCAACACACATAATATTATATACTGTAAATAGGAATTATACTATAACAAACAGGCTTTCAATTAAGGGCTAGCTATAGGCCACCAAAACTTGTATGAAAGAACACTAGTCTAAGAAAAGAGTCCTCACTCAATGCCTTTAAGAAAGGAGCATCAGAAGAGAAATGATTAGTATTAAAAGGGGGAACACTATGATAATAATAGTATTATAAAAGAATAATTGCAGAAAGGAGGATTTTGATGATAGGAGAGTAAGAATAAATATTATTATTATCCATATAATAGTAATGGTAAGGTTTGAGAATCCAAAAACACACACAACACGAGAAATTAATTCCCAAATCAGAAACCCCATTAAGGAATTTCATTAAATAGGCTTGGAGAAGCAAAGCAAAAGCATATAGAAAAAAAGGGGCCGATGCAAACAACTCATTCCAAGAAATTGCAAAACACATGTGAATGATAGAAGATAGAAGGAATGATGATTTTGCCGATTGAGATGAGAGCTCGTTGAGAGAACTACAAAGAGCATCGGCGGAGAAAAGAGGTGTGATTTCTAGTGATTTGTTGGTGGAGATGAAGCAGTGGTTTGAAGAAACGAATCTGAACGTGATTCTGAAGATGTGAAGATGGTTGCTGGAAAACGATACTGTATTTGGAGTGTAGAAGATGTCCAAAAAATGGACTTTGGATTTTCCACTTAAAAATCATATGAAAAGAAAGTGGGTTCTAGATTTATAAATAGATTTAAATTATGAATGTGGTAAAAGACCTGAACCATTAAAAATAATTAAAATGGATTGGACCAGATTAGATTTGGATATTGGATTTTTTTGCCCACCCTAATTATGAGCATAGGAAGAAACATCAATTTTTTGCAACCTACCACCCCGTGGAGTCTTTCCACACAGATTATTGTAGCTAACATCCAAAAAGCCCAAATTCTTAAGTGACGTAAGACCTTCAGGCAACGTTCCATATAAATGATTGTGACTAAGATCCAAGATCTCTAAGGTTTTTGACACCCTTACTTTCCCGAAATCAAAAGCAAATGAGTTGTTCGCCAGATTTATCTAAAAGATGTGTTTCTCCGACCTGAACAACACCGACACATCACACACCGTACATGTTCTGAGACAAGTCCACAAAATCAAAGACGAGCTTCGCCAGTGTCTCCAGAATCCCCCTAGTGAGGCAGTTGTTAGAGAGAGTTATCAGCTTGAAGGGCTCCGAGAAGGAGCCGAAGGAGTTCGAGATGGTGGCAGAGATGCGGTTGCCATCGAAGGAGACTCTGTAGAGGTTGGAGATCAAAGGGAGCCTAAGAGGGAGGTTTCCGGAGAAGTTGTTATAGAGGAAGATAATGGTTTCTAGGGTTTTGATTTGGGACAAGAAATGGAGTATCTCGCCGAAGACGTTGGTGAATCTGATTTGGAGTTCACAAAGCATGGTGAGTTTGGTAATGGTTGGGTATAACACTCCCATCAAATCACACCAGAATGAAAGAGATTCAAAGGTTGTACATGTATGAGATTATGTAGTTAAAGATGACTTAAAAAAATTAATTGGTACTACCTAAATTAACAAGATACATTTACTTTTTGATAATCCATTACTTAAGAACTCCATAGTTAAACAAGTTTGACTTGGAGTAATTATGAGATGAGTGACCTATTGAATTTTTTTTTGAAAAACATGTAAGTGAGGATAAAATACGCTAAAAAGTTTTGTGTTGGTTTGTGGAATCAATTATTAATCCTAAAAATAGTCAGAGTTGATTTTTGAGATCTCGAAAAGAACTATCTATGGACGGTTCTGATCAGTAGAGGATTCTGACCAACAAAAATATTGAGTGAAGTATTACCGCATGAAATGTCGTAGTGTGAGGGATATTGAGCTGACGAGGTTGTTGGTGTTTGTGATGGAAAGAAAATTGAGGCAGGGAAGGTTACCTACAAAGGGGGAAACAAGGTAGGGTTTGGTGAGGTTAAGGTCGTTGAGGTGGAGGTGGTTGACACGGTATGCTAGGGTTTTGTTGGGCATGAGACACCAACCCAGTTGTTGTTGCAGCAATCAGTGGATGGGAGCTAGGGGTGAAAATGAGCCAAGCCAAGCCAAGCCTTACTAGGCTTGAGCTCGGCCTGAGTTGAATACGTAAGGCTTAAGCTTGACTCATTACCTGTCATAGGTTTTTTTTAAGGCTCGGTTCGACTTATATAAAAGCCTGATTTGACGCACAAGCCTATTTAAAAGTCTGCTTAAAGACGTCTTTGATTAATTAATTATTTTAAAACCTAGTGAAATACTAACTAAAAACAGAAACTTATAAAATTTCATATAAGTAATGTACAAATCCAAAAATAATTGATAAACAAAATCATATTGAATTTAAGTCGTTAAAGTACAAAGTATATCAAAAGAAAATAAAAAGAGCATAATATATAGGTCCTCAGCCCCAAAACTTACAAATCTATTTTAAGTCCAAACTCATAAACGAAATAAAATAAAATCTGAATAAGATAAGATAAGATATGATGAAATAAAATCTGAATAAAATAAAATCTAGATAGAATAAAATCTGGATAAGATAAGATTTGATAAAATAAAGTTATTATTATTATTATTATTATTAGTTAAACAAACCGGTTTGTCAAGCTTAACAAGATTTTTTTATGGTTTGAGCTTGGCCTTTCTATCTAAAAAGACTTTTTAAAAAGTTTGAGTTTGGCCTTTATAATAAACAAGTCAAGCCGAGCTTTACATAGGTCGAGCCGAAGGCCCTCAAGAAACTGTTCGGCTCATTTCCACCCCTAATGGGAGCTGGGAAGAAAGAGTGGTAGGATCGCCAAACTCTTGATTTGAAGAAGGGCTTGTTTGTCTCGTGGGTTGCATAGTTCTGATAGTGCTGAAGTGAAAGATAGGACTATGAGTAAGAGAATGAAAATGAGAATGGTTAAGTGTGACATCTTTGCAGGGATTTTGAATGGGGTGTGAAAATGGACGTGAATTCCATGCATATATATATATATATATATATTATGTGTGTGTGTGTGTTGGCACCCATGTCTCCTTCAAGTCAATGCGCGATACGTAAGTGGTGAACGGGTCAAAAAGGTCATGCTTGTATGCGGCCGCCAGTGGTCTCTGGTCTTGTGGGAATATAGTTTCAATGGGCGAAACTTATATATGGGCCATGGTCTTGGTGGATTTTGATTCCAATGGACAAAAAATGTGGCTTGTAGTTGTGGTATTATTGGATATAGGTTTCGATTCAAGAAATCGTTCTTAAATTAATATGGATTTAATCAATATATTGTCACTAAAATTTTTAAGTTATTAATTGTTTGAAAATATTTTAGATATGACATTTTATAGCGTAATTATTATAAAAATTTATAATCTTATCTTTCATTAAAGCTTATAATTAGATTATAATGAAAAAAATATTTACACTATTAATGCATTACTGTAAAATCCAATATATATAAGTAAATTTTATAGATTACGTACTAAGTTTCAGAAAATAATTATCTATTTTTTTTAAAAAAAAATTAGTAAGCATACTTTTTCATTCTGAAAAAGATAATTCAGAATTAAAAACCTTCGTTTTGGATTACCTTTTCTGAATTGATCAAAAGGAGTGGTGACTGATAATAAACTTCTGGACTAAAATTTCTATAAAGTTATTTATATTAATAACATATTTGTAAATCTCATTAAGATTTTATTTATATTTCTTAATTTTCTCATTACTAAATATTATAAATCATGTATAAATAATATTGAATATACCAATAAAATAAAGATTGAAATAAAACAATTTTTAAGAAAAAAAAATATTTAAGTAAAATTCTTTTTTGTTCTATACGTACCATAAACTTATTATTAAGATTAATAAATCTGGCCGGTCACAGTTTAAACCTTTACATTCTTGGCAAAAACACTAAAAGGGGCCCTTTTTAGAAATTATTTATAAAAAAGGGGCCCTTTTACAATTATTTCCGGGGGGTCTCTTTTTTTATTGCAAAGCGCCCCCCACCCCAACGCCTCCACTGTGCACGTGACACGTGGCACAGGGAGGTAGCGCCCCTGATGCAGGCGCCTTTGGTAGCGCCCAGGGGTCAGGCGCCTTTGGTAGCGCCTAGGGGTCAGGCGCTACGGCTAGCGCAGGGCAGCCAGGCGCCTGCCCCCCCCCCCCCCCCCACACCCACCCCCCCAGCCCCTTCCCACACCCCCCAGCCTCTTCTTCTCACACCCCCCCAACCACTTCCCCACACCCCTCCACCCGAAAATTCTATATTTTTTATATTGTTTATCAAAAATTTAAATTTTGTTATTAGTATTATTTGTTATTTTTTTATATTTCCCCACCCCAAAATTTCAATAAAATTATTTTTTATACACTCTAAATTGTATATTTTTTAATTTGTTTATCAAAAATTTAAATTTTTTTCATTTTTATTATTAGTATTATTTGTTATTTTTTTATATTTTATTATTCTCTCTTTTTGAAGTATATATAAGTACATTTTCAATAAAATACATTTTCACCTAAAATACATTTTGAAATCCTAAAATGTTTTAAAATGCTTTTTGATTTGGTCAATTCTTTTTTGATTTGGCCATTAAATTACGTTAGATATCACTTTTGATTTATGTGTCATTAACATTATGGTTATTTATTTTTATTTATTTTAAAAGCATTGCACAATAAATTGAAACGTTGAAGTGACAATAATATTAAATTAACATGAAAAAAAATCATACAAAGTACATGACAATATGAAACACATGGAAAAAAATAATACAAAGTACATGAAAATGTTAAACCATGCGGAAAAAATGTAAACTCATTATTAATCAATCATCACTATGTCTGTGATGCCGCGACGAAGTTCCACATGGCCGGTCCCAATTTCTAGCTGCCCTATCAGGATTTCTTCTTCTAGGATTCGCCCTTTCATCCACTTGGTCAGCCTCGGCAGAGAAATCATGACGTAAATCGACCCCTAATAAGTCGTCCATGTCGGGTATATCTCCAGGTACATTCCACGGACCAGCAAGTGGGGCATTTGGGGTCGATACTTGACCACTTTGGGTAAATGAAGGAGTTTCCGTTGAAGAAGGAGAGGACCCAAATATGCCTGCAAAACTATACCCTGGTTGAAAATCATGTGGGTATGAATACATCGGCGGCATCTGAGACGGTTCTTGGGTGAATGTCGGCGGTGTGTAATACATTCCATGTTGTCGTTCTGGCATCGGAGGCAAACTATATGTTGCTGCATCAACAGTTTCCCGACGTCGCGCTAAGCCTCGAGTCTCCACACTTTGCCGTAGTATATTAAACTGTTGATGTTCAAATTGTGGCTGAGAAGGGGGAGCATCTTCATGTGCCTCAAGTATCCTATCCTCTTCCTCAAACAAAAGAGTGATCTTCTCGATACATGGCAGTAAATTGTCAAAAGTAGAAACCCTTCTCCCAACAGGCGACACCATAAAATGTAGTGTTTTGGCGATTTCACCCTGCATAGAAAATAAATGAATAGTTATTAAAATAATCTTAAATAAGCGCAACATTCTTTTCTAAATTATAATGGACAATGTATACCAATAGTCCTCTTCTTGCATGTTTTGGGTCCACATAAACTTTTGTTTTACGCCTGTACCACCTCATATATTCAGAGTTCAGACCGAGGGTCCCTGTTTGTGGCGGCGTCTGCTCTACTCTCCTTTCATAGCGACTATTCCATTCATTAAGTGCGGGTTGCATTAGTCGCATCCAATTTTTTCCTTCCTTTCCCTTTAATGTCAAGTCATGTATGTTGTTGGGTTGCATTACTGGTCCCGGAATAGGTTGCTGCATTCCAAATTGTCTCATGACTCTATCCGGTTGGTGCCATTCTACTTTTTGAAAACAAATAAGTGGTATGATACATGTCCATAATACAAACCCAAAAAAACAAACTTAACTCAAATTCATTTCCACATGTCCAGCATAAGGGACCCATACAAACTGCATATAAAAGTTAAATTTAATAAATTAATTAAGAAATACAACATCATTTAATAAACAAACATCAAAATTGTTACCTCGTCGCGTTTCATGACATCTAATTTACGACGAAACTCAATTAAATTGTCATTTCCTATGTGATGCAATTCACCTCCCAACCATCTTCACAAAAAATTAAATAACAAAATAAAATGTTACATAGAATAATGATTAACATCAACCAAGCATGTTTATTAATAATGAATTCAAAATAGTAAAGGAAAGTATACTTGTAACCAAGTGGCGCGTTTTGTTGTTGTGGAGGAATAACTGAGGGGGCTAATGTTGGGCATCGTTCCCATGCCCATAATTGAATCAAGAGAGTGAAACCGCCTATTGATTTAGCGTTATAGTCTGTTGCGATGCACATCTCTCTATAAAGGTTACCCAAAACAGCAACTCCTCATGCATAACTACTGCACTCTCTAAGGTCTCTCAGAAACTGCAAATATTTCAAATGCACCCGTTTGCTGCTTTTGTCAACAAACATTACCCCACCTATGAATCGTAAGATCCAAGCACGAGCAAATCTTTCAAGGCCTTCTTGGTTGCCTGTAAAATCATGAATATTTGCAAAATGAGAAGACAACCAACTCAATTTAATTGAGTTCCCATCAATTGTAGCATCGTCAGGCATGACACCCAATAATTCATGAAACAATTCAAACCAATCAATATTTGTATTTCCAATTAATGGTCTTCCATCCACAGGAATACCAAGTAGCACAGAAACATCTTGAAGTGTAATAGTTGCCTCTCCACACTTCAAATGAAATGTATGCGTTTCTGGCCTCCACCTTTCAATAAAAGCATTCACCAATGCTCCATTCACTTTCAGCTGCGCCAATTTATTATCGGGTACAAACCCGAAATTTGTAATAGAGGAATAATTTCTTCGGGCGGTGCTTCTCTATGATTGTACAGTGGTGTGGCTCGTCGAATTTTTAATGTCCTATCATTAGCACCATTCCAAATATGTTGGGATACATGATTTTTTTGCATCCACAATAAATCATCCTCTAATGGTCCAGATGCCACGTCATAATGATGAGAAGATGACGAACTAGTCATATTAAAACTCCTATGTAAAAAGAAAAAAAAATTAATAGTCACACATATCATAAATAATAAATAAAGTTAAGTACGTATGCGTAATTTAAATTTTAGAAACGAACACGTAATTTAAATTTTAAAAACGAGCACGTAATTTAAATTTTACAAACAAACACGTAATTTAAATTTTCTTCACATTGAGTGAGGAATTTTTTTACTTAATTTTCAGAAAATATATATATATTTTTTTCTCCATTTCAACAATTTCAAAAAAATAATTTCTACACATTGAGAAAATTTTTTTCTTCATTTTTAGAAAATATATATATATTTTTTGTCAATTTCAACAATTTCAATATATATATATATATAGATAATAAAAAATAATTTTTACACATTCAGAAATTTTTTTTCTTCATTTTCAGAAAATATATATATTTTTTGTCAATTTCAACAATTTCAATATATATATATATATATATATATATATATATATATATATATATATATATATATATATATATATATATATATATAATAAAAAATAATTTTTACACATTCAGAAATTGTTTTCTTCATTTTCAGAAAATATATATATATAGTTTTTCAATTTCTGCAATTTCAATAAACATATATATATATATATATATATATATATATTAAAAAATAATTTCTTCACATTGAGGATTTTTTTTCTCAACTTTCAAAAAATATATATATTTTTTTCCTCAATTTCACAAATTTCAGAAAATAATATAAGAACATGTATATATATATATTTTTTATATATAATAATAATATGCCTTTCTTTTTTAAATACGCCTAATAACATTATTACAGTAATATTTATTATGAATCTTAATTAAATTTATATTCTAAAAATTAAACAACCGTAACACAAATAAACAATTTGTTATATAATTAATAAAAAATAACTAAAATAATAAACAAATTAAACTAACAGCAAAAATATATAAAGATAAAAAAAATAAACTTGTTATGTTGTGAGTTAATACAATTTTCTTGTACACAAGATGACCACCTTTAAAAAAAAAAACATGCAAAAAATAAAATATAACAATTTATAAAAAATAAATAAATTTAAAACAATTAAAAAAATAACATACCAGCAAGTTTGGGGGAGAATGGAAACAAAAATGGAGTGTTGGGAGGGGGGGAACAAGCTTGAGACATAAGAGAGTTTGTGGGAGAAGGAGGGAGTGGGGTGAGGGGGGACCAGGGGGTGAGGGGGGGACCAGGAGGGGTGGGGGGGGGGGGGGGGGGGTGGCGCCTGGTCCCTAGGCGCCTAGGGTCGCGCCTGGTGCAGGGGCGCCACTAGTCGCGCCCAGTGCCAGGGTGCTACCAGACGCGCCTGGTTAGGGGCGCTACCTTCCTGTGCCACGTGTCACGTGCACAGTGGAGGCGCCAGGGTGGGGGGCGCTTTGCAATAAAAAAAGAGACCCCCCCCCGGAAATAATTGCAAAAGGGCCCATTTTTGGTAAATAATTTCTAAAAAGGACCCCTTTTGGTGTTTTTGCCTTACATTCTTAGCTACTTTTTCTGTAACAAGTTTGGGTCTAATTAAGATTTTTGGTTACTTAGTTGATGACGATTAGACATATCATTGAACTGATCGAGGTTTATTTAAAGTTTTTCTTATATATCTTTGCTCGCGTCTTCTTTTTGTTTGAGAAATATGGGTCACTATTTTTCTTTCCTAAATTTGAATTGGAAGATATAGACATAACATATCAAACTTATTTGTAAATTCTGAGTTACCCATAGAAGATGATATAAATTAAAAAAATGGATGTTATAGCTAATGAGCAAGGTTATCAAACTGGAAATTCGTAAGAGTTTTATATACTCAACCTATAAATTTGTAAGAGTCAATTTCAAATAAAAATAATAATAAAATATATATAAATAATATACTAATTAAATATTTTAACAATATAATAAAGTAAAATAATAAATCATAAATTTCACAATATCTAAATAACCAAGTTTAGTAATGTATCACTGCTAGATAATAACTTGTAGATGTTATAGTAACGGTAGATCATTTCCATCGAGAATTTGATAGTATTAGAGAACAAGAGTTTGATGTTATCAAAGGTGAGAATTTTTATATTTGAGAATAACACACTAAATGAAGGTATGTTAAACATTAAACAGACAAAAAATAATCCAAAATAACTTATGTTTTAGTCTAATTTTTTTAATTTACTGACTAGTTGACTCAATGGTAAATTCGAGAATTTAGTGAATTTAATTACTTAGAGTTTATAGAATCTATGCATAATTTACTAAAGAAAGAATTTATTCAAGAGTCAACTTAGGGAGAATAAGTAGACTCGTAAACTCATAAAAATTAATGAGTTAACGGGAGAATTTAATAATCATACTCATAAGTCTCTAGTGGTTGCAACAATATAAAATGACTTGTCAATGCCATTTAAGCCGACAACTATTGAGGCATTATAATTTTTCTTGTTTATAAGATGTAAAATAAATTAATTATTGATCTCAACCATTTATTCTTCAGTAATATATTTACGGAACTTTTCTTCTCACTTATCCGTGGTGTAGAATTTTTCTTTTTTGTTAATTTAAGAAAAGTTCTGCCTGCCTGCAGCTAAGGTTCATAGGTGATTAATTGAAAAAAAGAAGAAGCTAGTAGTGCATTAAAAATTGACAGAAAACATACACAATGTTTAAAATATACTGATAAACGAAAAATGTAATACAATTACAGTGTCACATACAATCATGTGACGCGTTGAATTCTTAGCATAGATAGTACTAAAAAAAATTCTTAGCAAAGTAGCTTAACATTATAGTTAAGAACATTAAAGAATTTCTCTTTATTTATTAAGAGAATTTATCTTATTCTTATACCCTTAATTTTCTCGTAAGCACAAGTGAACTATGTTCTTATATATGCTCCATTGAGCTCTAGAACCGTTTGCAGCTTGGAAGAGGAGAGCCACACAAGCACTTGTTATGAGCATAGGTAGATGCATCAAATTCTTGCAATTTACCACCCCGTGGAATCTTTCCACATAGATTATTGTAGCTCACATCCAAATAATACAGATCCTTAAGCGACGTAAGTCCCTTAGGTAGCGTCCCATATAAACGATTATGGCTAAGATCCAAGCCCTCCAAGGTCTTCGACAACCCTAGTTTTCCCAAATCAAAAGCAAACGAATTGTTTCCCAGATACATGTGCCGCGTGTGTTTCTCCGACCCGAACAACAATGACGCGTCACCCTCCAGCATGTTCTTAGACAAGTACACAAACTTCACGTCCAGCTTCGCCAACGTCGCCGGAATCTTCCCGGTGAGGCGGTTGCGGGAGAGCGACAACATCACGAACGACTTCGGGAAGTAGCCGAAGGAGTCCGGTATGGCGCCGGAGATGCGGTTGCCGTCGAAGGAGATTCCTACGAGGTTGGGGAGAGAAGGGAGCCAGGCAGGGAGGTTGCCAGAGAGTTTGTTGTAGGAGAGGTCGAGGAATTCTAGGGTTTTGATTTGGGACAAGAAACGAGGTATCTGGCCAGAGACATTGGTGTATTTGATATAGAGATTACGAAGCTTGGTGAGTTTGGTGATTGTCGGGGGTATTGTGCCAATGATGTTGGGGGTTCCGGTGATGGAAAGAAACTCCAGGTAGGGAATGTTACCTATGGAGAAAGGAATAGAGTAGGGTTTGGGGAGGTTAAGGTCGGAGAGGTCGAGGTTGTCGACGCGGTATGTTTGGGTGACGGTGTCACATGAGACACCTACCCAATTGTTGCAACAGTCAGTGGTTGGGAGCCATGAAGAAAGAGTGGTTGGGTTGCCAAGCTCTTTCTTGATTTTAAGAAGGACTTGTTTGTCTCGTGGGTTGCATAGTTCTGAAAGTGCGGAACTGAAGGATAGGACTATGAGTAGGAGAATCAGAATGCTTAAGCGTGACATCTTTCGTTAATTTGCAGGGATTTTGAATGAGTGTGGAAAATGGACGTGGATTTCATGCATGTATATATATGTATGTAATGGCATCACAGCGTGTCTCCTAATTCTAGTTAACTCGCGCGCGCTACGTACGTAAGTGGTCATAAAAGTTGTGCATGTATTTGCCCTCCCCTCCAATGGGCTATGGTCTTATGTATATAGTAATTCCAATGGACAAAACTTATGGGCTATGGTCTTATATTGGGTATAGTTTCCCATGGACAAAACCTAATTACCGATTGTGGTATTATTGGATATAGGTTCCAATTAAAAAAATATACGTAAATTAATATGAATTTAATTAATATATTTCTGCATCGGATCATGCATATGCATGTCTATCCTAGACTTCGTTGAACAGAATGTTACAATGAAATGATCAATTAATCATAATATAGTGTAATACAATGTCTTTTGACGGAAAGAAGCTCATTGGCATATTTTACTGCGGATACTGACCATTTCGTGGTTTCACAAATCATCACACAGCTCATTGGTTTACAATGATGTAGTTTATAATATGTTTAATTATTCATCTCTTTTACTCCTATAGTTTTTCTCTTTTACTCTTATAGTTTTTTAGTGTCTGAAGTTTAATAAGTAAATCTAAAAAATTTATTTATTAAATTTCAGAAACTAAAAAAATTCACTAATTAACTATAAGAATGAAAAGGAATAAGTTTAAAAATTATAAAAAATAAATAGATAATTAAACCTTTATCATATTATACAAAACTTAATTACGTACAATATACTTAAGTATTTTTTAGTATTCTTTTTTATTTAATTATAATTGAAGTTTCATTAAATCTTAATTGAAGAATAACGGCATAAGCATTCTTGGTGTGGCACCTAATTAATTAATCAAATTTTATCCTCTAATCATTTCACTCCATATGTCCATCTGTGTATACATGGAAAAAAGTCAAAAATTATTTTATTCCACACTCATTCAATGTGTATAATGTTAATATATGACTAAATAAAATTAAATTACAGGATAATTATAATTTACGTGGCCAATAGTTTAAGCGATTCGCTTCATAGAGATTTTTTTTTTATTCGATGGAAAGAAAAACAAACAAATTAAGTTCACCCTAAACTATCTGGAAGAATGATAGTCTAAAGGGGAGGAGAAGGCTGAAGCCCGCTCATAAAATTTGAGAACTTTAGATAAATATAATTTGGCAGGACATAATTGCAATAAGAAAAAAATATTAAATAACTAAACTTGAACAAAAAAATTAGTGATTAAAATTTCACATTAAACACTATAGAAGGATTAAAAATATAATTAAGGTTTTAGTAACTAAATGGGTTGATTATATCAGTTCATCCTTGCTCAAGGGCCAGTGGTAGCCTGATATGGAGTGATGAGCATGGATGTTATCTAAGGCAGGTAAGCTTTGGACTTCAGTCCAAACATGTTGGGCCTCCTGGACCCTTGTCCATTCAGGATCAAGAGTTAACCTATGGCTGGATTTTCAAAGGGTGGTGGTGGGGATATTTGGTCTTACCACATTTTTATTTGCCAAAAGATGGTTGGGAGTAACTATTTGAATACAGTGTTTCCACGTGAAAATAGCATTAATATTATTCACAAAATTATTTAGTCCAAAAAGTTAAAAGAGCACATCTTACCAAATTAAAGAAAACAAAGCTATAGGCTTTTCAAAACATTTTTGGAATTCGGTGATCAACAAAACTTATAAAATAGTGAGTTCAGAAAAAAAAAATACACATTTCTATTTACGATATCTTTTTGTAAAAGAATTATAAATATATACACTCACTTTCTTATTTATTTCCTTTTTCCTTTTTTTTTTCTTTTTTTTCTCCCCCTTTCTTTTTTTATATGAGAGTACTACTTATCATTTGTATTTGTTTCTTTCTCTACTTTTTTTTCTTCTTATCTCTTTAACTCATTCATAAGCATTTTAGATTCTTAGCTGTTACAAAATATTTACCTCTTAATATTTTCCTTTCTTTGGGAAGTTGCCGAACGCAAGTTATGGTTTTATATAAGAAAAATATTTTATGAATACCCATTATGCTATAAGATACATAAAAAGAAAAATATATATATAGATATTAAAAGAAATAAAAGATATTAATAAAATATTTAAATAAATAAACATTTATGTATTATTACTATTTATATAATATATCAATATGACAATATCATATACGAATGATACAGGAACTATAAATGTAAAGCTACATATGGACAAGTTGACTAGCCTGCACATGCAAAATGGTTAAAAGCCAACCTCGATTTGCTGGATTTTTTATGCTACCAGATACTACTAGTACAAACAATTTTTTTTTTATTCTGCACTAGTACAAACAGAAAAGACACAATAGAATCATCTTTGTGAAAAACAATAGCATTAAACTTTAAAACTATTAAACAGTAACATTTCAAGTAATCATTTAAAAGAAAAGAAAAAAAAAATAATATTAATGCAAGTCTTTGGATACTGGATAGTAAGAGAAGCAGAAAACTAAGGAATCAGAGCTTGCATGTCAAATTTAGAGTTAAGTTTTATGTTCTGTATTTATTAAAACGTGATCTATATGGAGACCTAGGGTCCATATATATATCATCACTCTACTTTTACCATACTGTTCTTCATGATCTACATCAATTTCATCCGGGAGGTAATTAATCTCAAATCTCCGAACCTATTTTAATTTCTCGTCATTTTCTGGAATAACCCACATGACCAAGGGGGAGATCTAAAATAATTTTTCCCACTTGAAAACATGAAAGGACTAGCCTCTCATCCTTTAATCATTAATCTACCCAGTGAGCTTTTGAATCAATAAAGTCTCAGAAAATTGTTTTTAACTGTTTAAAATCTTCTGTTCCTCGGCTTTTCTGTCCCATCCACCAATACTCCAAAAGGAACGTGGGACTCGTTGTGTGTGCTTCCAATCAAGCAGCACTCCCACATATAGAATCCTCATTTTCTTCCACTAATTTACCCCCCTTACTGTTATGCGAAATGACAGGTAAAGAGAAAAAGAAAAGAAAACAGAAACAAGAAAGGCGTTTTTATGATCTCCTCAAATCTCCCCCACATGACACATTTGAAATCAGATGATGACCTGCACCTATTAAAAGGCTTTTGTGAATATACGACCTTCTCTTAGATGCTTCAAACAAGGTGGTACTTGGTGCTGTTGTCACCTCTCCAGTCAAAGAAATGGAATGAATCTAAAGTGTTGGATTCCCTTTTCTGATTATCAAAACCTTGTGGTGGAGACAATAGGTTTACTGAGTCAGCAAATTCTATTTCTCCCAATTCTGCTAACAAACCCTGATCAAGTTGTTGGCTGTTCTTCATCTTAGATATTGGCTTGCAATAAGGGATTCCAATATCACTGAATTCTCCATCATCCATCTCAAGCTGCTTCTCTTCTTCCCTCACAAATGCACTGTTATTTACATTATTGCTGCCACTGTTGCTCTCCTCCTCCTCTTCTTCCTCATTCTTTGAAGCAGCAATGTTGTTGTTTTTCGATGGTTGGGATCGAGATGAACCAGCGAGAGCATTTCTGTGTGTTGGCCATGGATGGTTGTGCTCTGACGTGTAAGTAATGACCAACATGTTTGGGTCTGTTCTGCTCCTTTCAACTTGTTTCCTTGCTGGACAACCCTTTGAGCTGCTGCATCTATAGTAACCCCTACATGTGGTAACAAAGAGAGAGACAAACATAATTAATAAGAATCCATTAATGATACTGGTATTGTGAAGGACCAAGAATTCCATCACCTGCACCAATGACATAATGTTGCGTACCATAAATACAAATTGCTTGACGTGGGTACAGTAAATTTCTTCCAATATAATAATTTGCCATAGAAAACTTTTGGAATAATGGGATAACTTTACCTAGTTGTTTTTTGGACCTCTAACTGTGAGTGACCAAAGCACTGGGTGACAAATAATGGAAAAAACACTACAAGGGATATCATACCACATGTGCTCGTTTTCTTGCTCCCTTCCTTTGTCATCCAATAAAAATATGCATGATACATGATTGAAAAATAATGTTAATTTCATCTGTTGAGGTGGTCATTTTTCTTTTGGAAGGTTATAGGAAAGGAATCCTCAGAAGAAACAGGTGATTTAATTAGATCTTACTTCAAGATTGCAAGTTGCCCATGGTTTTATCAAGTGATTTTTCTAAAGTTTTTATAAACAAAAACATTATTGATAAATAAAGTACAAGGAAGTTGTCCCTGACATTTTTATGCGGTCATTCAAATTATAGTTTGTTATGTATGGAAAGATGGTTAGTTTTAATAAAAAAAATATTGACGTTTATAATTAAAGTGATTTTTAATTAGTTAATATTGTAAAAAAATTACACTAATAACGTATGAAAATTAAACTCTTTTACAATTATATTATACTTAAAACTTTTTCTTTTTTATATATACTTACCTTAATGTATGTGTGCAGTGAAAAGAATAAGATTATATATATATATATATATATATATCCTTCATTTAAATTAAGTGGGGTTAGCAAATAGTTTAATAATCTAGATGTAAAGACATTATTTTTCTCATTTTATATAGGAGAATGTGGTACTTTAAGTGTTTTTAGTGTTATTCATTAATTAAAATTAAAGCTTTTACAATGTGAGTCTTTATTGCACAAATTGTCAAAATAAAATTATAATTTTAATCAAAAAAATGCAAAACCTAAAATTCAGTACTTAAATTTTGTGACTTTACGTGCTTTCTTTTGTTTGAAAGAAGTTAGGCAAAATCTTCGTTAAAATACCTTATCTCTTTCCGAGAAAGATCACATTATACCAACTTAATTACATACCTTGGATATGGAGAATCTTTAATGGGTTTCTGACCATATTTTCTCCAAGCCCACAGATCAGAAGGAACTACCTCGCCACTTCGTCTGCTATTTGGTGCAGTTGGTGCAGGAACACAAATCGACTTCTTTGCCTGGCTCTTTCTGCAATACACAACATTATCATCACTTACATTGTTCCTCTTAAAACTTTAACTAAACAACACATTTCATTTGATCATATTATTTATTATATACTAATACTTATTTTCTTCTCTTCTTATCTTTTATTTAATTATAGAAACAACAGTAAAAAGGAGTTATACAAACATAATTTGTCAATTATATATGTGTACGTACCAAAACAAAGTGCAAATGCATATATGATTATAGAGAATGTTTAATAACTCCAATTAAACTTTCTGGTTAATTAGTTGTTAATTCCACTGAAATAGTAGAAATTTTGTGGCCAAGTAAAAGGGATATAGTTTCTATCTGATGATCAAAGGAACAGGACATTTCAGGTGTGTTCGGAAGAAAAGTAGTTCACGATAAGCTTTCTTGAAAGCTCAGTATGTGACTCTTACGGTGACACCTATATAGCTAGCTCTTCTTTTCAGGTGGATTAACCCTATAAAGCCTCCGATGCACCATGTTTAGTCTTAATCACAATGAACTGTTTCCAACATGAAACTGATTATAATCCTCTAAGTTTTTATGACCAGATGCAGTCAACCAAACATATTTGGAAAGTAAGACAAAGGAATTACCTTACCTCACTCATGCCAAACCCTACTTTATCCCTACCTCAACATGAATTCACAAAAATTTAAGTTCCCAGAAATGACTCTGATTAATTCCATTTGGAAAATTTATGACTCCAACTTAAAATTAATCAACAAATGTAAATTTAATACTTTGACTCGATTCTTGGAACCAGTTCTCCATTTAATTCAACTACTAATTTATTATTTAGGTAAATACTAACCAATGTTTTAATCACATGGATTTTTTGTGCATACAATATGGCACGGGTTAAAAAACCAAGAGAAGAATATTTTTTTTAGACGTGTAAAATTACGTTGTTTATAAATATTTTTACGTCTTCCTATAATTTTTATATTGGTCAGCAAAATCATATCATATAATTAATCAATTAATTAATAGTAACTCACCTTCTCTTAAGACCTGGATTCCTTGGAGATGAGATCTGCACTTCTGTGTTGTCCACCAAGCAATGATCTATAGAGGTCTTTGAATCAATCATGTTGTCACCTGAAATTACCATACTAGAAGGCTTGAGTGCCCTTGACAAAGCATCCACCGCTGGCGAGATGGGTAACTTATCATTGGGAGAGATCTGAATCATGTTTGACAATATGCTGTTACATGGCCTTCTCATATCATCATCCTCAAGAATCTTCTGTGCCAAAACACAACTATTACTACTACTACTACTACTACCAGCAACAACCCCACCACCAAAACAAGTTGCTTCTTCCAATGCCCCAGAACTGCTCATTTCTGCAGATGAACTTGTTGTGATGTTAAAGTAGGCAGAAGGAGGCAAATCAAGCTCGTGTAGAAAGGGATCTCTCATGTTTGAGAAGGGATCACCGAAGTTGCTATTGAACCCTTCCAAAACACAAGAGAAAATCATGGGATCAGAAGAGAATTGCAAGTGACCACGAGAGAAGGGATTAGCAGCTTCAGATGATGGAGTTCCCGTGCTGCAAGTGCCATACGATGCACCACTAGCACGAATTATGTCACTTAAATCACCTTGATAGTTGTCCATAATTGTTGCAAGGGTTATTGCACATGCTTTTTCCTTAGAGAAAAGGCTTCAACTAGAAGGAAATTAGCAGTGCCATGTCTTGGAACATAGATGTCTTGTAGCCTCTAATTTGCAGAGTTTATAATATAGACATGCAAATCTAGAAATTTTGTTGTATGTGTGGGAGTGTTATAGGTTTTTTGATAATTAAGAGGTTGGGACTAATGAGAGTGAAAACTTTCTCCTGAGGATATGGGATTTATTCTGGTTACTAAGAGGCAAGAAAAAGCATATGAACAGGTTCTCGGAGGTTGAAAACTGACTGTTCTTTTCTCCATATACGCACAGAAGAGAATTGAAAAACACAGACGCTGACTTTTGACACAAAATGGCTCCAAGCACTCCCTTTCATACGCAACTATTTTATTAAATACTAACAAGAAAACAAAAATGGTAGGACTAATATAAATATAAAATGAGTGTTAGAGGTGGGATATAATGAAAAGTATTTCTTATACACGTTAGGTTATACTACACTTCTCACACGCCAATGAGAAATTAATTCATGGGTATTTATAATAAATACTTACTGCACTAATAATCTATTTCTTAAAAATAAAAAAAAAATGTCATAATCGTCAACAGTATATTATTATTTAATAATTTATTTATCATTAAGTATGAATAAAAGTTGTGGAATTTTAAGTGTGGGAATAACACTAATTTATCTAACACTATCATTAAATCTTAAAAAATGATGCATTATGTTCTGTTAATCATTATTAATTAATAAGTATTAATTTCTTTATCTTTTTCTCTCAGTTAAAAGAAAATTACATAATAGTCACCTCTCCTAAAACAATTGAGGAGAAATAAAAGAGGCGACAGGTAGCCGCATTTATCGGAGAAACCTTTCGAACCATTCAATCTGACTCCCTCATTTTTTTATTTTATTTGAACATATAGTAGTAGTATATTGCAGCTATGTAAGGATTTTTCTTCATTCTCACAACTAAACAATGAGATTCTTTTAATGCAAAATTTAAGGTTTTTTCTTTAATTAAAAAAAAAGGTTTTAAATTATGGTCACAGTCATAATTACGGTGAGTCATAAAAATCCTTATATTACTACTAATTGTGGGAAAATGTTATCTGTAATTGCAATTGCATTGATAGATCAAAATACCTTAATATTATAGCAGCAATTATAATTGCGAAACGTTATTTAAAATCATACATTAATTAAATGCATATTGAAAATTGGAAGTTCCTCAATTCTTTGGCCCAACAATGCCCAACGTCCCCCACCATCCCACTATCTTCCCGACATTGCATAAGAGCTCATATGAATGCGAAGTAGTGGAACATGACTATAAACCATTAGCAACAAGCACCTGCGAATTGCAGAATTTGATACAGAAGTGTTCCTTGCTAGAAAGCACGGACACTTTTGATGTAGGACACCTTTATAACACCGAACTCCTTAAACACACGGCAAATAATGTATTGTACACTTTTTTTGTGGTGTCCAATTTTTTTCTTTTAGCTTGGATATGCTTCAAACACTTCTCCAAACAACTGAACCAGCAATGGACACTTCTCTAGACACACAACAAACACTTTTTTGGTTTTTTTTTATCAAATCTTTTAAAAATTAACCTAAAACATTAGATTATAAAAACTTCTTTTTTAAATTAACCTATTTTAATAGCCTTTTTCACGTAATGTTCTGTCACCATCTGTTCACATTCTAGAGCCCACAAGTGTCACTGGTTATTTCCATTCGTCATTGCCTTGTCGACATTTGGTTGTCTTGCTTGACTGAATTTGCGGTGGTCCCTCTGTTCATTACTTCATCTTATTTTTCTTTAGTTTGTTAACTTTTCTTTCCTTTCGTGCGTTTCTGATACATCCTTTATTTGTCTTTATATAAATCTTAATTATTAATTTATATTTTTGTGATATATATATATATATATATATATATATATATATATATATATATATATTCCTTATTTTCTATGTTTTAGATTTTAGTCGTATCCTAATGTGCATGTCCTCTATCCGTATCTAAGTTTGTGCTTCATAGGTTCCTTGCACGCGGTCAAATGGAAAACATCATCTTTTGCCTCAAAGAGTGTCATCTAATTAAATCTAGGAAGCACAAGGTTCATACAAGAACTCTCTCACGCACACACTCTTATCCTTTTAAAGAAGATTTCTCAAATGAGATTGAGAATGAGAATGTTTCAAGTATTCCTCTCTCTATATATATATAATGGAGGAATGTAACTTCATACATGAGTGAACATTAGCTGTTTGTCTATCTTTCCAAGAACCTTCAAAATGGGATAATGGTGATTTCAAGACTACTCAGTTAAATTCCTAGACTACTAACATGCATAATTGATTTTCACTCCCTTAAGGACTGGTTAACCTTTTCCTTAATATATTGCTCCATCAATTACGGAAAGAATTCCAACATTACCAAAATAAATGCTCATTAAAAATTCTCAAACTTGTTCTGGACTAAGCCATTAATTCTGGTTTCAATCAATTGTCTTATCTTATCTGATTATCAATTTTATAGTTCTAGTCACTACTACAGTATTCTAATATTCGGCGCTCACAAAACATTAGTCAATAATTCTCCGTAAACGTTTCAGATGCATTATCCAAATAGTACATCTCCATTAATGACGAAATGACTATGGAATTATGCAAAAAATATTAATTGAGACAAATTAGTGAATGATCTTATTCGTATTATCGAAGAGAAGCGTGCGTGGTTGAGAACATCCAGGACCACTTACTTCATTTAAAGTCAAAATGAATTCACCTCACAAGCCATATGGTATATATGCATTTTCTCGTGGTTGAGATCATTTCTTTCTATGCAAATATCATCTGCTTTCAGAAGCCACTCTTAATGGGAATCAGGCCATTTTTTTCATCATTTTCAGAGGTCATTATTCACAACTATGAAGTATGAAAGATATATATAAATGGACAGGTTTATTAGGAACAGAATTAAGAGCCAAAGAATGCTTGAGAGGGTTAAAGATGGCTTTTTAACTTTTAAGGATAATTAAACTTCTACAATGATTTTGATAAGACTAGGATCGATACAATTAACTGGGAAATACTAATATATATGTCGGAATGGTAAAGGACAATGATTAATTAGTAAAACTAGGAAGCCTAATCTAAGATTTGTTAGTGTAATATACTAAACTTTATTTTTCTTAAAGGATTCTCTTGACCTATTATTTGGATTCGTCTTGCGAAAACATTCAAAGTTGATATGCTTAAATCATCTTGTTAATATATTGACACATGTACACGATAAGACATCGAGGGCCTTGATTGTTACTTTTTTACAATGAGGTTTTGAAACGTTTTCCTCCCCATAATCCTGTTTACAATTTGAAGAATTCACGTTTAAGTTTCGATGGACCAATGACCACGACGAGAATCACCGACCTATATATTTATTATCTTTGACGAGACATTTTGAGAATCTACTACAAGCACAGTGAAAAACTCGATCACCTCTAACTTTTCTTTCTCTTCTCAGGACCTTTTGTCATGCTAGGTTTTGATTTTGACATCATACGTTCCAAAAGAGCTACTATTACGCCAACTATAAATGCTACTGTTATCTTCCCATACAATATCCACATAATAATCATATGAATAGTCAACACCTCCCCCCCCCCCCCCCCCCCCATTAACATTTGTTATACTAGAATTGTGAATCTGAACAATACTACCCATGTGGCTTTACTTTATTATTTAACCATATGAATCTGTATCATAATAAAATTGGTCGATTTCAAATGGTTGTATATCTGTACTGGGTTCGTGATCTTCTCCCCATCTTGATCATGTCTGGGTTCAAATCTGAATTGTCAAACTTTTCCCACCTCTTCTCTAAGTCTCTGACATCATAGTTTATATAAGGTTTATAAATTTTCACAAATAAATAGCTCTTCTGATGGTTTGTTACTTTGCTACTTACCAGATGTGTAACACAACTCGAACAAGCTTGTTTGCTACTATAGTAGAGCTTCGTGTTGTGTAAATTAGGAATTTTCAAGAATTTTCGAAAAATAAGATTTTAAACAAGATATAAATATGTGTTGTTTATTTTGTTTTATATTTTGTGAGCATAACTTGCGTGGTATTTTGTCTCGCAAAGTCATTATTATTGGCAAGAAACACTTGCTCCACGTACGTTTCTGCATGACATGCCGATCGATCACACAAACAAATAACATTGCACTGGGATTCTTCTAGTCCCACCCATACTCTAACAAGGATTTTGTATTCCCAATGAGGATCATCAGCATCCTATCATGTGCAGCAGGCCATCTAATTTAGTCGTATTCATATATAATAACTATTATGTACGTATAAAATATTAAACATGTGACCACTGTAAAGTTTCTGATTAAACTAATAAAGTGTTTAAACCCATATACACTAAAATAATCTTAAGATGATGCCTGTGACAAGCATGTTCATTGGCCAAGGAGGGACACTTCAATTCATGACGCGTGGATATGTCATCCTCTCACACGCAGCTTAACGGTTACTAGCTGGTATGCTCATCTCAAACATGAAAAATCACATCCACCTAGAAGCAATCTCAGTTATGCAGCTTCTACATTTTTTGATCTTAAGATGTAGAGAGAAAGTGTTAGATCCGCATTCAAACTTGGTTTCAATTTTCAAACATGCACTACACCGGTCACGGTCCTTGAAATTCAATTAAGAGTGTTCTATTTAGTTTAACCCAGGAGAAGAATTCATACTTGATTGTAAACAACTTTGAATAATTTTTACATTAAATTCAAAATTTTCTTGAATTTTACTTCTAATTTGATTTTATAAGAAAAACATTCAAACATAAATTATATCACTTCAAAATCAATTTTAATCAAAATCAATTATATTTAAAATTAATTTTGTCAATGTTCATCCAAACGCATGCTAAAAATAACAATAATTGATTTTTATTACAATAAATTTTGATTGTATAAAAATATTGATGTTTGGTTGGCTTATAAGTAAAATTAATTTTGCTTTAAAGTTTAGTTTAGCTAGAAGTAGGGGCGTTTGTGACTCAGTTTGATAAGATTTTTTTTATCAAAAATCACTTGAATCAAACTTTAAAACCACATACAATTTGATTTGATTAGATTTTTATTTAAAATAAAATTTGAACTAAACCAAAGCAATCTTTTGCTGTTTAATTTGGTTCAGCTTTTGTGATTTTTGTTGCTATACCATTGTTGGACCTTTTATAATGAAAATTAATCAAATAAAGTCTCCATAATTACTGACATATTCATATTTTCAAGTAGTTGTCATATTTTTGTTCACATTACGTATGCTTTCATATATACTCTATATTTCTGATGGTACAACCATCTAGTTATGCACTTAATTATGCTTGTTCTATTATCTCATTGCTTCTCTTTCTCTCTATTTAGTTGTTAACAAATTCTCAATGCTAATTAAATGTGCTTAAGTAAAAACATATCCTACACACCCGACACACGACAGTAACAATGGACCTAAGATGGAATTAATATGATACTTTAAAAGGACTACAAGCAAAAGGAACATAGGGTTGTGACTCTAATTGTGCTTTAAATTCCCCCAATTTTTATTTCTATTGACTCCTAATTTAACTTCAGCTACCAATTAGCTCTCTTAAAATTATCAACAAAAATTGGTCAAGTTCTATCTATCGTCTTTTCTCTAATTAAACGTCTAGCTTATAATAAAGGATTAATTTGAAATTAGGGAAAAGCAAGAAGCACTTAGAGGATGATATGATTAATAATTTTTAATCCAACTGAACGTAAGAACGTTCTTGCACTGTTCAACAGATAGTATATAATTAATTAATTAAGCATTAAAGTGATCGATTCTAATATTCTATGATATAGATTAATGCAGTGAAATAATTCTAGAATGAATAAAATAGGAATCCGATTGAATGGAGAATTGGGGTTCACAAACACAACATAGCTACATCACAACCCTAACTGAAGAAAATTAGCTAGCTATATGGGTACAAACCAGAAAACATAAAAGTTCAGAAGCATAAAGAGCTAGTATAAGGGAGAAGAAAACAATTACAATTTAAAACCCTCGTGGTGCTTCTCACACGCTTGGAGTGGTGGCTCATGCTCAAAAGGCAGATTTGCGAGAAAGGCTGAGACTTGCGAGAGACGAGAATGGTGGTTCAGCTCTGGCTTACGGTGGCTCTGGGCTCTGGCTCACGGTGGCTAAGGTAGCAGATCTGCGTAAAGGCCGAGACTTGCGATAGTGGTGCTCACGTTGGCTCTCGGTGGCTATTAACGTCTCACGAGAGAATGAGATACAGAGAGAGCAGAGACAGAGAGGTTGAGCGAGAGAGTGAGGGACGAAAATGAGAGACCACAGAGGTTGATACGGAGGAACAAACACTGCAACCCACTATAACAGAGGAACGAGCTACTACAATGGCAGCAAATCAGGAAAATGCAGAGGCAACAGAACAGAGGATACAATTAGCAAATAGGCCCAAAAGACTAGTTATTAAACCATCATACCTGAGAGATTATGTATAAGGGGCGAGATAGGAATTTAGCTTGGTATTTTAGCTTGCTTGATACTTGCTTGGTAGTGGGGGACAAGCTTAACGGATTCTGATTCCTTGAGCTGCAAATATCCAAATTCTGTTAGAAACCATAGTATAAATATATGTAAATAAAATCAAGCAAAGGGAATGAAAAATGAGAATTATCTTTTGAGCTTTTTCTTCGTTTTGGAGGTCCCTGGTTCCTCGAAAACCAGTTTCCTTTGCCAACCCCGTATCAGTGGTGCTTTCATTGCCTCCCATGTCTGGCCCTCACTACCCAGCAATTGTCCTTATCTCACAAAATTGACGACCTTATCCACCATCTCGCCCACCCCACACCTGCCATTCCCTCTTCCTTGCCTCGCGTCTTTCCCAATCCTGCACAACAACACAGACTCAAATTAGAGGTCCCCCGTTTCGATGGGACGGACCCCGTTGGCTGGATTTTTAAGGTCAATCAATTTTTTGATTACCATGGGACCCCTGAGCACGAACGTCTCCAGATTGCGTCCTTCTACAAGGAGGGTCGAGCCCTCTCATGGTTTCAGTGGATGTCCGGCAACGCGCAATTCACGTCGTGGCCGGCGTTCATCCAGGCGCTTCAGACCAGGTTCGCGGCGTCTCAATACGAGGATCCCATTGGAATCCTTTGCAAGCTCACACAGAAAACCACAGTCACCAATTACCTGTCGGAGTTTGAGGATATCGCGAACCGCATCGTTGGCATTCCCCCCACCTTCCTCATTGGCTGTTTCATTTCCGGCCTCACGCCGGAAATCCGCCGTGAAGTCCAAGCCCACCAACCCCTTACCCTCACCCAGGCCGCGGGCCTCGCCAAACTACAGGAAGAAAAATTCCTTGAGTCGCGACCCCTCCTTCCCCCTAGCCGTCTGCGACCACCCTCCGCCCCTTTTTACCTCACCCCACCTCTTCGTTCTCCTTCACCATCCTCTTTTCCCTCACCCTCTCCCAAACAGAACCCTCTGTTACCCTCCCCAAATCCTCGCCCCAACCCACCCCCGCCGTTCAAGCGCCTCACCTCGGACGAGATAGCTTCTCGCCGAGAACGAGGACTATGCTTCAGCTGTGATGAGAAATACCATCGAGGACACCAGTGTGCCTCTCGGGTATTTCTCCTTCTCGCTGAGGACGGCGACACCCTAACCATCCCTGACTCATCTCTTATAAACAACCTAGACCCTGACCCAGACCCACCTTTTGACCCGACCCATAACCCTGACCCGTGCCCGGCCCAATTGAGTTTGATTCCATGGCGGGCCACCTAGCTCCTAAAACACTCTGTTTCATTGCCACGATTGCCAGCAATGATGTAGTGCTCCTTGTAGACGGCGGGAGCAGTCATAACTTCATTCAACAGCAGCTAGTGACTCAACTGAGCCTCCCTTGCAAAACCACAACCCCCCTGCGTGTCATGGTTGGCAATGGCAACCAACTCGAGTGCAACACCATTTGCAAGGACATTCTGGTCACCATTCAGGCTCACAATTTTCACGTTGACTTATATGTTCTTCCCATTTCCGGCGCGAACGTGGTGTTGGGCGTTCAATGGCTGAAGTCCCTGGGACCAGTATTGAAGGACTACAATACGCTCCTCATGAAGTTCTTTCATAATGGTGGTCTGATCACACTACAGGGAGACATGGATGCTTCCTTGACTTCACTATCCTTCTTCCGCCGTTTATCCCGAAAGCCCGATAATGCCATGTATTATCATATCACCCTATTACCAGACCTCAATTCAACAACCCACCCTCTTCCTCAGCCCGTCCAAACACTCCTTGACAAATTCGACTCCTTTTTCCAACCCCCTAAGTCCCTCCCACCTCCGAGACACACTGACCACCACATTCATTTGTTACCACACGCAGCTCCGGTCAACGTGAAACCTTATCGATACCCTCATTATCAGAAGCGCGAAATTGAAGAGCAGATGGATTCGATGCTTCAGAGGGGACTCATTCAGCCAAGCACCAGTCTCTTTTCATCTCCGGTGCTCTTGGTTAAGAAAAGCGATGGGTCGTGGCGTTTTTGTGTGGATTATAGGGCACTAAATGCCTTGACAGTGCGTGACCGGTTCCCAATTCCGACCATCGACGAGCTCTTGGACGAATTAGGCGGAGCTTGTTACTTTTCGAAGCTTGACCTTCTGCAGGGGTATCACCAAATTCGAATGCATCCCGGCGACATACCGAAAACCGCTTTTAGGACCCATCACGGTCACTATGAGTTCAAAGTCATGTCGTTTGGGCTCTACAACGCCCCTTCTTCATTTCAGGCCACTATGAACCAGATTTTCAGGCCGTACCTCCGTCAGTTCATCATCATCTTCTTCGACGACATTCTTGTTTATAGTTACTCCATGGATGACCATTTGCACCATTTAGAGCTTACATTCCAGGTACTGCTTGCCAATCACTTCATCCTCAAGCTTTCTAAATGCTTCTTTGCTCAACTTCAGGTAGAGTACCTTGGCCATCTGGTCTCACGTTCCGGTGTCGAGCCCCTTCCTTCCAAGATCACTGCCATTCAGCAATGGCCTGTGCCTCAGACCACCAAGGCAGTTCGTAGTTTCCTGGGCTTAGCAGGGTTCTATCGTCGCTTTATACGAGGGTATGCCACCATTGCTGCCCCTCTGGTCAAAGCAACGACCGTTGACCCTTTACAGTGGACGCCGGAAACTCAACTTGCGTTCGAAAATTTGAAGCAGGCGTTATCCTCTGCCCCAGTTCTAGCCTTGCCGGACTTCAGTATTCCCTTCACAGTGGAAACAGACGCTTCGGGTGTGGGTATGGGAGCCATTCTATCTCAGAAAGGTCACCCAATTGCGTTTTTCAGCAAACCGTTTAGCGCCAAATTACTTCGCTCATCCACCTACGTTCAGGAACTCTTTGCAATCACGGCCGCCATCAAGAAGTGGCGCCAATACCTGCTGGGTCACCGATTCATCATTCTGACGGACCATAGAAGCCTTAAGGAACTTCTCACTCAAGCTGTGCAGACACCGGAACAACACATGTATTTGGCCCGTCTCATGGGCTATGATTATCAGATTATGTATCGATCAGGAGCCCACAACCAAGCAGCAGATGCCTTGTCGCGCGCTCCTGTTAGTCCCTCCACGCTCTACATGATTCTTTCAGTTCCCTGCTTCACCTTCTTGGAGGAACTCATTCAACAACTGAAACTCCATGATGATTATCTCCGACAACGTCAGAACATCACGACTGATCCTACCAACTTCGAGGGGTTTACCTTGACTGAAGATTTCATCCTCTTTCGCAATCGAATTTGGCTTCCTCGCGATCTGCCCATCATCCCCACTCTGCTCCGAGAGTACCACGCTACCCCTACTGGGGGCCATGCCGGAATCACCAAAACTCTGACCAGGCTTTCTGAGAACTTTTTTTGGTCAGGAATGCGTAGTGATGTCTCCACCTTTGTCGCCAATTGCTTTGAATGTCAATGCACAAAATATGAAACAAAGAAGAAGCCTGGCCTATTATGCCCATTACCAGTTCTCCAGCAACCTTGGGAGGATCTCTCCCTTGACTTCATTACGGGGTTACCACCTTACCAGGGCCATACTGTAATACTTGTTGTTGTTGATCGATTCTCCAAGGGAGTTCATTTAGGAATGTTGCCCACAGCTCACACTGCGCATGCAGTTGCTTCATTGTTCCTGAACATTGTAGTCAAAATTCATGGTCCACCGCGAAGCTTGGTGTCTGACAGGGATCCATTATTCATAAGCAATTTTTGGAGAGAGCTTTTTCGCATGAGTGGTACCCAGCTAAGGATGAGCTCGGCATACCACCCAGAGAGTGACGAGCAAACTGAAGTCATCAATCGGGTTATAGAGCTGTACCTGAGGGCCTTCGTCCATCGGAAACCAACTTCTTGGGGCAGACTTCTTCCTTGGGCAGAATATTCTCACAACACGTCATGGAGCTCTTCCACGGGGACCACACCTTATGAAGTGACCTTTGGAAGAAAGCCTTTTAATTTTCTCACTTACCTCACGGGTCAATCCACCATTGACACTGTGGATACGATACTCACAGACCGCGATGAAGTTTTCCACATGATTCACAAGAAGCTGTTGAAGACACAAGAGGCCATGAAACATAAAGCTGATCTCAAACGCCGTGAAGTCACTTACAACCCTGGTGATTGGGTTTTGCTTAAACTTCACCCTCACAGACAAGTCTCTGCCAAAGGTTCTGAGCAGGTCACGAACAAACTCTCTAAGCGGTTTTTTGGCCCCTTCCAAGTTGTCGAGCGCGTAGGCAAAGTTGCTTATCGGCTCCAACTTCCACCCAAGGCCAAATTGCACCCAGTCTTTCATTGTTCCTTGCTCAAACTCTTCCATGGTGATCCAGCAGTGGCGTCGAACACTTTCACAAGTATTTCCTTCGATCAACAAAGACCAGTGGCTCCATTGGTTATCTTGGCCACACGTAGAAAGGGTGATGCACTCATAGAAGTTTTGGTTCAGTGGCAGGGATTGTCTCCAGATGATGCTACTTGGGAGAATTGGGATACCCTTCGCGATGAATTTCACCTTGAGGACAAGGTGCTTTTCCATGGGCCGTGGAATGATACGGAGGAACAAACACTGCAACCCACTATAACAGAGGAACGAGCTACTACAATGGCAGCAAATCAGGAAAATGCAGAGGCAACAGAACAGAGGGTACAATTAGCAAATAGGCCCAAAAGACCAGTTATTAAACCATCATACCTGAGAGATTATGTATAAGGGGCGAGATAGGAATTTAGCTTGGTATTTTAGCTTGCTTGATACTTGCTTGGTAGTGGGGGACAAGCTTAACGGATTCTGATTCCTTGAGCTGCAAATATCCAAATTCTGTTAGAAACCATAGTATAAATATATGTAAATAAAATCAAGCAAAGGGAATGAAAAATGAGAATTATCTTTTGAGCTTTTTCTTCGTTTTGGAGGTCCCTGGTTCCTCGAAAACCAGTTTCCTTTCCCAACCCCGTATCAGAGGTCAAGTCGAGAGTGAGAATCTGAGAGACGGAGGAGAGAGAGAGTGTGCGCGACGCAAGCACAACAGAAGAGAAGTAATGAAGCACTACACTACACACACTTGCTATTTTAATTTTAGGTTTACTATACACACCCCTGTTGTTCGGTTCAGTTTAGACCGGTTTTCGCTACTTCAAACCGAAAATCAAACCGAATTCTTTGGTTCACTAAATCAAAAAATCCAAAAACATTTCAATTTTGATTGATTATGGATTTTTTGAATCAATTTTTTATTTTATTTTTTTGGACAGTTTGATTCTGAACATCCTAACTAGAAGTAACAACAGTAAGCTTCTACGTTGAGATGAAGAAGTTACATTAAAATTTATAACAAACTTGCTTTTAAGAAGAAAAAAAGCATTTAAATATAAATCACTTTTGAAAATCAATTTTAACAGATTAATTTCATTCAAATATCAATTATATATATAGAAATGCTCATCTGGACGGGTGTGATTATATATGCATGCTACCATTTGATTGTGATGACCCAACTTAACTAATTAGGTGCTAGATCAGGGTTTATAACTACATTAATAGCCCGCGTTTGCTTCAATATTCTAAGTTGCACTCCATCTTCCAGAATTGCTCAGTGTTGCATATATTTATTATTTTTAAGGAAACAAACCAATTGCAACTTGCAAGAGGACTGTCTGACTTTATATCTGGATCGATGATCTTAAGGGATGTGATGTGGGGTAATTGCTTCCAACCATGAACCACTAAATACAGTGCCTAGTTAGTAGGCTTAGCTGTAGAATTTTATGGTGGGTCTGGACCATCACACTAAAACTAATTTTAGCCTCTCAAATAAATGAAGAATAGCTTAACTACACATATTTACAATTTTACATCCTCCATCTCGTGACGCATGCAACTCGACCAATAGCTTTAAAAAACTATTTTAATTTATTTCCTGATCTGTCATAAAAAAAATTTCCTACACGTATTTTTAATTGGTGCAATTAGAATTCAATAATTATACGTGCCTCACTCAACAGCGTGAATGGACTCAAGGAAAATGTAAACCAAACCAAACCAATGTCAGCACATGTTCAATTTATGAAGATGAGGAAAATAGTTCAGATAAAATACATACATTGCGAGCTGCAAAAATTAAGATTTGTTGCATATTTTTGCTGGAACCTCATACGCGTATATTAACTGAAAAACTTTGGGACGTGTGGTCCTTTCCCGTGTGATACAAACAACTTTTTTCGCCCAACAAGGGGTAGAAGAAATCAAGAGATTAGTGAATCTTTGGCCTTTATATATGCATGTGGGGGATTATTTATGGATCGTGTGTGTATTTGAAGTTCAAGAAAAGCCATATAGATAGTGTTCATATCTCATTTCGGCATTTGTCTTTTCATTGTCACATATAGTGTCTATGGTTCATAGATATATATTTCAACACAAATGAAAGTTGAGAAGAAAAAAATAGTGCATGTGATTCCGGTGTGTGGTGAAATTAGTTCCAAATACATATTTAATTACATATATATGTGTAATACATAATGGTTGAATCGCAGAACCGAATCATTACCAACTGAATATATATGCACTATAGGACCCTTAATTAGAAACTTCCGTAGATGGAGGCTTAAATTGGAAAGAGTGACTATATTTTGATAATTCAAAATTTTAAATACTCATTTAATATTTTTTTTCTTTATCTCTTTTTTTCCTATCTGTATTATAAATCAAACTTTACTTATTTCTTTTTTTTAAATTATAAATAACTCAAGATTGTTTAAGAAATATTTTTCAAGTGGAAAGTAGAAAGTGTTAGTTATTCATTAGTAACATTTTTTTCCCATCCTAATGGGCACGATTATATTGAAAAGAGAGAAATTGAGAAACTCAGCAAGTTTTCTTTCAACGAATATCCAGACTTCTCAAGATCGATCAATAATCTTTACAGTGTTTGAATGTGAGTTTTTCTTAATTAGAAACCTCCTTGAAAGGGAGGCATAAATTAGAAAGGAGAAAGCATTGGTTATTCACTCTTAACATTTTCTCTTTTTCCACTGGCATAATTCAATTTTTTTTTTGGCTTAAATAGTTATTTAGACCCTATAAAATATTATATTTTTAATTAGTCTTTTAAAAACTTTTTTTTGTTTTAGTCCCCATAATTTTTTTTATTTTAGTCTTTGATAAAAAAACGTTAACTAATGACATATATAACAACTTTGATAATCCATTGAGACTTATTACATACATAGTCATTTAGAGAATTTGATAAGACAATCATTTATACTTTTTTCTGTGAACTATATTTTCAAATCCTCATCCTATTTAGAATAGTTTATTATGTCAGTCAAGTGTTGCTATTACTCCAAGGCCTCTTACCTCCTCTTCATCTCAACATCATGGTGGTATCTTGAATGTTGTTCTGCTACTCAAACCACAAATTTTGTAGGTTCATCCAAAATTTAAGTATGTATTATGAAGTACAGATTGTAAATGATATTTTAACCTAACTAATAGTAACTATTTTATTTCACATAGGAGTTTAAACTATGCTAATTAAGAATCAATCTAACCATGACTTTATTGACCCATGTTATTAATGGATGAAATATTTGAATTTGCATTTCATAAATTAAGAGGTAGTCTCAAACCTGGGGGTAATCACAATGTTGGATTAATTAATTAGGAGGGTTTCTCAGAAAACATTTCATTCGGTGATGTGCTCCTTATTGAACTCTAAGCAGCTAAACATGTGTTTAATCTTGCTTGGAACTTACATAGGTTATATATAAACTGTAAAGTATTGAGTGAATCTAATCTTTGTAGGCATGTTATGTAATTAATAGACAATTATTTCTTGTTCCTTTCCATGTCTCTTGAAGTGTAGTAGTAGACATGCATTCACTCTCTTTTAAGCAAAGCTTAATTAGAGTGTCTCCGTTAATGACATTTTTTGGAGAGGCAAATGTGTGTGCAGATTGCCAAGCATGAAAGCTGAGTTGTAGAGTTTGTCTTAGGCTGTTTGTGCGTTTTCTTCTTTAATTGGCCTTTGACCTGTACATATACCGCAAGGCATCATATATCTTCCTATCTTCCTTTGATTTCATAGCCATTTCAACATTTTTTCCCCCACGGTCGAGACCTAAAACATGCAAGTCGCATTATACTTACAAGCCTCGCATAATGTATAAAAACATATATAAAAAAGTGTATAAGAAATGGTTAAAATTAATGTAAATGAAGGGATCATTCATTAATTCAATCAAAAGCTGTTACTATAGGTTTATACGTATTTATCTTTTGCATGCATAAACGCCCGTAGGTGCAGGAATTAGTCTGATAAATAATGGTTAAATTTTTTAGGCTTAACTAGTTATATTATTTATTGAAAATAAAACACTAAAATTTCTTGATTAATATAACATCACAATTAGAAAAAAAGAATACAATATTAAATTAAATTTTAAGTACAAATTTTACTTAAAATTTCAAAAAATGTAAACACGGATTTGGTGATTGGACTTCAATGTCTTTTTACATTTTAGACTTTTAGTAATGAAATTGTTTTCATATATTTCCATTTTTTTTTTCAAATTTTCTTTTAAGAATAGTATTAATAGCAATGAACCGAAATTGCGTGTCTTACTGTATGGTACGCTGAAAAGTGAAAAGGCTACTACAGACACAAGTCTCAGTGTCTCACAAGTCTCATGTGACATGCATCTATCTAAGTATGTGGGGACCCTTGTAAAATTATTAATTAAAGTATCGAAAAAAAATTATTAACTAACTAAAATTAGCTAGTAAATTTTTACACGTTCCATAAACCCAGTGATTTTGTCCCTGGAAAACGTTACTCTTTTTTACTTAATTTTGCATTTCAATAGGTGAGCAAGGCTTGACCCATTAATAAAAGAAAGTTAAAAAATATAACTTACTTTTGTTAAAGTGGGTTCGCCGGTTATGTAAAAAATAAAAATAATTGTGTAGATTATAAAATAGAGGTTGACTGGTTGACTCAAAAAATATTTAAAAAAATCAATTCAATTCAACATTACATAAAATATTTTTAAGAAAATAGTAAAATATGAGTTAAATTTAAATAAATTACAAAAAATCAACTAAAAATAAGCTTCTTTTTTTAAAAAGAAAACTAATCAAATGGGTCAATACATTTGACTAGTCGAGTTAGTAGGTTAAATGTGATCAGTTAGGGACTTGAGATGATTTCGTCCATTTTACCATTTTTTTCACGGGTTCAGGTCAACTAACATTATCATTCCTAAATCTAATTAAAATTTTCTATAAAAAAATAAATGATACATATTTCTAAAAATTGATTCATAATTAAATATCATTTATATTTTCTTTTTTTTGAAACGGAATTTATATTTTTTTTCTTAAACATCTCATTCTTAATAATTTCATTTCCAGCAAAGTAATCTTATTGGAAATAAAATGTTTTTAAACAACAAATGCCACTTCAATGTTAATGAAAAACGTTAAGAACTTAATTGAAAAATTAAAAAAAAAACAGTAAAAGTAAAATTAGGGGGGAAGAAAAATGTAAAAGTAAAAAGTAAAAACAGTTGAAATTGTTGAATAGAAGGGAGAATAGGGATGTGAGGAAAGAAATTGATAGCGCTTACAGTAAGAGGTGAGAAAGAGAGACAAATCGGCAGAAGCAAGGAGGCTGAGAGCGAGAGAGCAACTGCACGCACTGTAACTCCTAACTTCCCAGATCGTCTTCTTCCTCTTTTCTCTCCGGTGATTGTTGGAACTCAGAGAGCTTCTTTGATGGAACAGGTTAGTAAAACGCACTGCGTTTTGAAGCTTCACTTTCACTTTTGAGTTTCGATTCTTTCCCTCTACTCTGCGTATGTGTGCGTTTTGTGAATTTCTGCAGTACGAGAAGGTTGAGAAGATAGGCGAAGGAACATACGGCGTCGTTTACAAGGGTCGCGACCGCGTCACCAACGAGACCATCGCGTTGAAGAAGATTCGCCTCGAGCAGGAGGATGAGGGGGTTCCCAGCACCGCCATTCGCGAGATTTCTCTCTTGAAAGAAATGCAGCACAGGAACATTGTTAGGTATATAATATATCTGAAGAATGTGTTGGTCTTCAATTGTGCAATTCATGTGCTGAGAAAGAATATTATATGGACGTAGTGGTAGAAATTAGAAAAATAGGAAGATTTAATGTTCGGTGTGAGCCTCGGTGTCTCGGCATGGTGTTCATTTTGTGTTGTTTTTTGGTTCTGCATAGAACACCAATGCTTAAGCATTTAAATTATGATAGATGACAGAAGGTAGGTAGGGAATCAATGATTATTTTGGCATGGTTAAACTTGTGCAGGACGATATATATTTTATTAATTGAATAATGTGTGTATTTTCTTAGTCCCTCCAATGTCACATATAGACACCAGCATGGTGTGGTTGGCTGATAACCTTGTCCCTTAATCATGTGGTTAGGAGTTTGATCCTCATGTCTGTGTGTATGGAAAAATATCGGTTGTGAGAGGTCAACCTCTTAAGTGAATCTCATTAACTTGAAGGATTAGTCTTTGGCTACCAGCAAGGAGATACCCTAGGTTCACCAATATTTTTTTGCATATAGACATTGCTAGCCATTACAGTGATATCCATATTCTTCATAGTTTTGTCCCTGTCTTGTTGTTTTTGATACTCTAATTCCATTCAATTAATGGTAATGTTTGGTCAACTGGTAAATTTGGCTGATATATCGTCTGACAAACCCTGCAGCTGTGAATTGTTCGTGTATGTGACATTTGGATGCATAAATAATGTTTGAACATCTTCGTTTCCGAGTCTGGCTGCTTATGTAAAGAAAAAAAAATACCATACTTAATGTCCCTATGTTTTTCAGTGTCCCAGCATAATACTCCCAAGGGACGTAATTCTGTTTGCACTGTTTTATAAGGTCTACTAAAAACATGCTGTGGGGTGTTATGTATGCCATTAAAATTAGGATTGAATGGCCCAAGAAAACTTGTTGACTTTAGTTCCTTTAATTATGTTGCTTCATTTAGTTCATACATTGTTGTCCTAATGTTATTTGTCTCTTAGTCATTTCCTCATTATCATTGGTGTATGTGTGGAACGCAGGTTGCAGGATGTAGTGCACGATGAGAAGAGTTTGTATCTGGTTTTTGAGTACCTTGACTTAGATCTAAAGAAGCACATGGATTCATCTCCAGAATTTGCAAAAGATCCACGACAAGTAAAAGTGTGTGACTTATCTTGTTTTCTTTTCTTTGTAGATTTTTGAGCTTTTTGTAACTGAAGTTATAGTTATAAGAGAGAGCAAGAAATACTGCGTAGCCATCAAATGCCTGGTTCTCTTATCCACTTTCTTGTCTTGGCATAAATTAAATAAATCAAATATGAGAGCCAATGATGATTAAATACCCTTATGGTTTCGACATAACTTTAGCTTGTCAAAATGCAGGTCCATACATAATATGCATGTCTCATGAATTTTGTGATGAATTACCAGTTACGTGGATAGCAGTCGATTGGTATGACTTTGTCCATAAAAGCTTCTTGTTTCTGAAGACAAGTGATGTGTGTAATAAGTTTTGCCTTTAGCATTTTGATTTGCGCTGTTAAGTGCTTATTAAAACTGAAGATGCTAAAGTAGAGTTCTCTATTCTTAAAGAAAAATAAACGACGTCTATAGGTTAATTATTCTTATTTATTTTCAGTTTGGCCGAAAAAACTTTATTTTGTTTGTTCAAGTCATTACAGTATGACAATAAAGATGTTGTACTAACATGCAGCTTTTTTATTTCATTAGATTTTGGCTCCTTTTCTCATTGTCTGCCTCCTCAAGATTGAAGTATCTGAGCATGAGTACATGTGTAATTTTGTATTAATGTTCAAAGTTCCCAATCCCATTAACTTTCCTTCTCATTGTTTCTATGTTTGATCATGTTCATGACTACGTATTTCCACCTTATCATGCATCGTTAATTGAATATGTTTTATTTTTTATTGTGGTTTCAAAACAAGATGAGCTAATTAAAATTTTTAAATGATGCTTTCTGCAGATGTTCCTGTACCAAATTCTCTGTGGCATTGCATACTGTCATTCACATAGAGTTCTTCATCGAGACTTAAAACCACAGAATTTGTTGATAGATCGCAGCACTAATGCACTGAAACTTGCAGATTTTGGATTGGCCAGGGCTTTTGGAATTCCTGTTAGGACATTTACACATGAGGTTTGTGTGCTACCTTGTACTGGGTTCTTACCTTGGATATAATTAAACTTTGAAATTAATGGGCTTATGTACTAGAGAAGAAATACTCATGCAGCATTTTAAGGTTGACTGTTTTTTATCTCCAAACTTTAGTTACTGCCCTATAATGCTAAAACAATGCGACACATCTTGGAGATGGGATTGGTAGTTTGTTATTTCTTCTCCTGATCTAAAATTCATTAGTATGTGCCAGCAGCTGGCATTCTCCTTCTTATTGTCCTGCATTCTTTCTTTCATCTTTCTCATTAAATTGGGGAGAAAATCATAAAAAAAATCGTATAATGTGGTTTGGCCATGCAAGAAGGCTATAAAGGCTTGAATGTTGTTGCTTTATTAATATTGTTTGTTAATTCTAACTGTTTTTACTAGAAATAACCCATGATAGTTATCTGAGTTGTAAGAAGTGGATTTTCTTCAAAATTTTGCAAATTAACGTAAGAAAATTGCCTCGTTAGAAACTCTGAAAGATTATTGATCTGTTTCGTACTATTTGTCTAACTGATACTCAAACTGTTATATATATATCAGTCACATTACATAATCTTTACTTTTCTTCTTTTTTTTTTTTTGCTAATGGAAAATTATTATAATTTTATTAAATTGATAGATATATGGTAGTAGATTCTCTTAAAAAATATAAATCTTTTGTAAAGGTATAATGGTAGATGGACAGTAAAAACATCAAATTATCTTTTTCTGAGTTATAAATTTGGCGATTGTTTGTAGGTGGTAACACTGTGGTACAGAGCTCCGGAAATTTTGCTTGGATCCCGTCAGTATTCTACCCCAGTTGATATTTGGTCAGTGGGATGCATATTTGCAGAGATGGTAAATCAACGACCACTTTTCCCTGGGGACTCTGAGATTGATGAATTGTTTAAAATATTCAGGTGAATAGCCTTTTTTTCCATAATTTCTATTGTTCTTTGGGAAGCATATTAAAATCTGTTGGCTGAAAACTTGACAAAGAATGCCTGCCCAAATTCCCCTAACAGTCTTTAGACTTAAATGGATGTATGGCACAAATATGTACTGGCAATCTGGCATATTCCGACTAATGTGGATCTTAATGATTGGGAGGTTGCAAATACTTTTTGCAGTTTTTAATATTTTGGAATTAAAAGTTTGGATGGGGATTCTGATTGAAGAATCTGAGCACTAAATGTCATACTCTGGTGGACTGATGCAAATAATATGCATGTGTATGAACTTTGAAGTCTCAGTCTCTCAGATGCTTGTTACATTAACTTTTCTGTATTAAGTTGAATTTCTGTCATTACTTTATAATCTAGTTTGAGGATTTGGGAGGGAAAATGGCAGAAATGAGAAATCCCTTTGAGATTTTCCATATACTTGATGTGCTGTCTTTTGGATCAGCCTAGAATTTAGTACTTGTGTATCTTTTGGTCAAAGTGTATAGTTTTAAGTCTTGAAAGATTCTCTTTCACGACTTGCATTAGTTTTGTTAGATTGTCCATCAGATAGTTATATTTGTAGTTGGCTTTCTGTACTCTTTATATTTAGTGAGTTGTACTTGTGGGTATGTCATTAAGGAATACTTTTGATTAGATACTGAAGTTTTTGTCATTCTAAGGAGAATAAAGTGTTATCAGCATGTGTTGAGTATATCTCCTTGGTAACTTTTTATTTTTTGGAACCCATTGCTCTAATGTTTAAACGCAAATGTATGTTTGTAGAATTGCTTGATGCCTTGTGACCCAGAGGTCACAGGTTCTAATCCTGGAAAGCAAATAGATCTCCACTTGTAAGAATAAGGTTACATACATCTATCCTCCTCAAAGGCTCAGGGCCCATTATGAGAGCCTTGTATGTTGGACTACCTTTTTTATATATACTTGATAGGATATTTTACATATTCATATAATTAGAGCTTCAGTATAATATATTTGACTGTTCTACTTCTACACTTTTTCCCATCTGGTTTTTGGTTTTTCCTTGTGTCTTGCCTGGACCATTTTTGAATTTTTGGTTGAACCTTCTACATTCTACTACTACTGCTTGAAGAGTGATACCATAATATGGTAATTCGTAGGTGATTACTGATTATCAGCCATAGGTGTAAAATGTATAAACCTGTTATATCCTCTCTTTTTAATCGAAGCTTCCTTTAATTAACATTGCATGATTTCTAACCAACCAGTTAATTAATTGGCTTAAAGTTTATAGTACAGAAACTGTTATATTTTAAGTATTGCAATCTATATAATGCAAACAATACATTTTTTTGCTTTCAAACAGGCATGTAACAAATAAATAAACCAAGCTACATAATGTATGCTTATATTTTGACTCATCGTTCCTTGTATGAAGAATCATGGGTACACCAAATGAAGATACATGGCCTGGAGTGACATCATTGCCAGATTTTAAATCAGCCTTTCCCAAATGGCAACCTAAGGTAATTAAATGGATTTTTTCTTTGCCTGATTTTGTAATTACTATAAAAATTTAGAATTTAACCTTATTTTGTACTTTGCAGGACCTGAAAAATGTGGTTCCAAATCTTGAGCCAGCTGGTCTTGATCTTCTTTCTGTAAGTGGAACATCATATATAATATTTTTAAATAATAAAAAATAAGTGTTTCTCTAATATGGTGATAAAATGTGTAGCCAAAGGGATAAAACAAAAGAGTTCTGTTGGCTGAAAATAGAGAATTTTTATTCTGTTGAGAAAAGGGATAAAACAAAAGAAAAAATAGAGAATTTTTGGTTGAGAGATTGGAGAGAGAGCCTCACTTGCAAATTTATTTATTCTAGTTTATAAGAGAAGATATGTTAAGTTTTATGTCCTTCCTCAAAATTGTTTTCATTGATTTTTTCTGGTGCTTACTTTAGTGAATTTATGTTGTATCCCAGAGCATGCTTTACTTGGATCCCAGCAAAAGAATTACTGCTAGGAGCGCTCTTGAGCATGAATACTTCAAAGACATTAAATTTGTACCCTGATTTCTTATCTTCAAGGCTGAGGTGTCTTATTAGTATGTGTAGCATTTATGGGTTTTGACTCAAACGCGTGTTGTCCTTGCTTTTTTCTTCAATGCTTTTGGACCGAATCATATTTCATTTATTTGTTCTTACATTTTTATTTAGTATGTGTGATCTTGTTACCTATTTACCCGTTTAATGTATTAGTCTCGATGCAATGCAACTAGCAAATTTCAGTTTGCTTGACTTGTTTGTACTTAATGCTGAATGTTGCTTAGCACGGGGCATGTAAAATTGGCTACTGTTCCTGTCTGTAAACTGCTTTTATCTGCTTTCCCAAATTGGTATCAGGACATAAGTTCCATGAACAACATATGATGCATCAATGTACGAGTAAATTATTCTTGGAAAAATTTAAAATTCTGTATTGAAGTTAGGACATTGTATTTAAAAAAGTATCTCAAACTCTAATAATATGCAACAATAAAATCCATATAGCAGCAAACTATACAAACCGTCATGCTATATATTAAATTAAATTTGTTTCCAATAAAGCCCACCTGTATGCTGTAGAGAATGAACCATAGGCTCCATGGGCTGCACCGATTGGACTCCTAGCCACCCGCAACAATGTTTCCAAACAATGGATAAAACCTTCAAGAAAACATGAGATGTATAGTATTTTCCTCTTCAATATGGCAGAACAGGCATTGTAAATCCCTATTTTGAACAAAATGTTTCTCTTTCTCAATTATCTTTAGTTTGAATATTGTCAAGTAACACCTTCCACCTGAACGTCGCAATAATAGAGGGTATATTCATCATCCATAAGCAGTGAAAAAAATGATTTGTCATCATGATCATGTCTTTGTCGCAGAAATGCATACGCAAATTTAACATATTATACTGCACTGTTGTCATGTTTCCATACCCACTTTTCATTAATGCATTCTTTGGGTAATGAGTTGCATGAAATCTTTCAGCATTTTTTTTCCCATTCAAACTAGTCCCTCCTCCATTCGAATTCACACTACCACCTCCCTTGCACCCATCTACCCATTTCTCCAACACAACACATCTTTTGACCTGAATTCTTAAACATTTTGCTGAATTTTTTATATAGGATTTTATCTCCTGCCTAATTTTCGTGCCAAAACCTAGCCTTTAGTCGATTCTCAAGTTTCCAACTTATATTATTTCCAACCCAAGCCTCATCATTGACCCCTCCCCATAACTTCCTTACATATATCCTTCCACCACACCGACCCTTTGTTAGATACCCCTACTCCCAACCTGTTTAACTCCTCATATTTGGATTTCAACACCTTGCACCATAAGCTATTATTTTAGCCAATGCCCTCCGGTTCCGCTTCATTGAATTTTTATAGATTTTTAATACCTAAACTCCCTCTCCTTTGGACAACAAACTTTATTCCACTGTGCAATCCCACACTAGATCTAGATGTACATTATCTATTATCTTTTAGGTATCTTACAAAAATGAACTTACGAGGTGAAAGAATATTAACCATAGGTTTGAAGAACTGTATCGACTTGGAGTTCTTATCTTTTTATAAATATTAACTTTCGTCGAGTCTTGTGACATCTTAATTTTTTTTTTTTAACATGAGCACTACTATATGAATTTAATTAAATTGTTTGAAAATTTTCCGTATACGTTTTAAATTTCTTTCATCATGTATTTTTTATAGGAAATGGTAAAACGCCATTTCAAGGCTATGAATGTCACAGGTATAAGATGTTATATCTATACTTACTTATTGTTTATCAAAGGAAATTGCTAGTTATGAAAATTAAATGTTAATTTTACAATTACAAGCAAAGTGTTTTAATCTTTAGTCAAGTATGTTTAGGGCAAAATATAAATTTATTACTAAGATTTTTTTTACTGAGAAAGAAATATTTTTCTATGTTAATTATCCAATTAAACCTCTAACGATTTAATAACATGGTGTATATAAGAGTGATTAAAAAGTTATCGCAAGCTTTATGTGGAGTTGTGGCACAAGATGTGCTATCAGAGCATATAAAAAATAATAGTAATACCATGATGTAAACATGTCGGTAAGCCCCACCATTATTAATACCATGTTCATGCAAAACTATTTTCATAAGACTGATCTTAATCTAGATTGGTTATCAATGAATTAAGCCGCAAATAGTCGCGAGATTTAATACATATCCGGTAAAACAAGTTGAATGCGAAATCATGGCAGCATGCACCACTGTTTTTTTTCCCCTTCCTTACGAGCCTTACTGGCTTCTCCATGAAGGAGTGGAAGCTTTTCATCGGGGAAAATGATTGGTATACAAGAACTAATGAGAAGAGAAGTGAAAGACACGATTTATAAGAAATGTAACTAGAAGTGAGGTATAAAAAGGAAAATAGTTAGGATAAATGAAAAATAACGATATTATGCTAGTGCGTACATTGGTACATATGATTTTTGTTTCATTAGTGCAAGTCATTCAACTTGGATCTGCTGCATGCATAAATACCATAAACTAAAGCGACAAAAACAGTAAAACCAGATGGGACCAATTATGAACAGCACCACAAACTAAGAACTTGTTTGTATTAAATGTTATCCGCACATGTATATAATACAATAAGAGACATTTTCAATATTTCTCTTCAATTTTAAGTCTTTCTGTCAAGAAGTGTTCTCATTTACTTGAGATAGCAAGATCCCCGACGTTGAACTCGAACTTAGTCGTTACTCGACTCATTTTTTTGTGAATAATCTTTTTCATAAATAATTTTAATTTTGTTCCTTTATAATTTTAAATTCGTGATTTTGGTTTATTTATTTTTAAATCAAAATATTTAATCTCCTATTTAAATAATTTTGATTTTTACTTGCTTAGTTTATCAATAAAAGGGATTTGTTAGGAGTTGTCCTCACGATTTTTTATTTAAAAAATAATAATAAATTATTAAAATACTTGTTTTCTTATATTAGTTTTATAAATATTATTTTACATTATCACAGGTGAAGAGTTATTAATTTTTTCAAATTATAAAATTTATGAATTAAAATAAAATATTTAATATTTAAATATATTGAATAGTTTAATTTTACATGTATTTATTTTTATTATGAAAATTTATTTAATATAAATTAATAAATTATTATATATAAAAATTTGTTCTCATTTTATTATAATTTTAAAGAAAAATTACATAGAATATTAAATAGATTATTTTATGTAATTTATACAAATTACATAAATTTAAAATAATATTTAAATAATCTTAAAAATTAAAATATATTATTTTTTATAATTAAAATAAAATTTTTATTATTTTAAATATAAATTACATAAAATAATTTATATATCAATTTATATAATTTTCTTAATTTATATAATTGGTATTAAAAAAACTTATTTATCAAATATTTCTTTATAGTTAAAATGAAAATATTAACATGTAAGTTTCCTTAAAAAATTAAATATTAAAATCTTATTAATTTATATAATTAGAATAATAACGATTTACATATAAAAATAAATTTACATAATTTGTATAATTTACATATTAATTGATGCAATTGTATTGATTTATATAATTAGAGTAAAAATAATTTTTATTTTAAAAAAAATTTACAAAATAATTTGTGTAAATAATTTATGAAATTTAATTATAAATTGGTAAGATTAAAATAAAAATATGTAAACTATTCAAAATTAAAATATATAAAATGATATAAAATAAAATTTTAAAAACATATATATTAAATATTTTAAAAATTTATAAAATTTTATAATTTCGAAAAATTAATAACTCTTAACTAATGATACATGTAAAATATTATTTATAAGATTAAGTAAACAATGCAAGTGTCTTAATGATTTATAACTTATCTTTGAGTAAAAGTTTATGATTGAATATTTAAAAATAGAAATACTAAATGTCTTGATTTAAAAATATGATAATCATAATTGCATATTTAAAATTATAGGAAAATCAAAATTGTAATTTAGCTTTTAAAATTTTCATACATTAAGAAACATTCATTGTCCTTTTAATTTGAAGGTCTTTTATCAACAAGAAAAAAACATATTATATACTTCCTTCAGTTTCAAATATAAGAGAGAGAAAAAAACTAATTTTCACTTATTAAGAAAGTTTGTTAAAATCATTTAATAGTGTCTATTTCATTTAAAGCATAGACTTTTTTTTCTTTTCTAAACTACACTTCAATCTTGATATAAAAAATAAAAGAGAGTCATTCAAAATAAAATCTCAATTAAATGAATGATATTTTAGAAATGATCTTATTAAATAAGATAAAGTTAGCTAAATTTTACTTATATTTGAGATTTCTTGTATTTGAAACTCAAAGTAGTATATGGAGAAAATAGACTCACTATGCATTAATAATGTAAAATATTTTTACATCGGCATCCAATCATAATGTATTATGTATGATAAATTTGTTGACTTTTATGATAATTACCTTAAAAAGCATATCAATGATTTTTTTTTTGTTTGGAAATGCTTGTGTATTATATATTATGGGTATGAAGTGGTATCAAAATTATATTAAAGCATAATGTTTTCAAAGACTACCAATGGTTAGACCCTATTTTAAACCTCGACTTAGATTGCAATCAATATTGATTTGTGACTAGATTATAGTCTAAAAATGTTTTGCACTATTAGTGTATGATTACTTTTATTTTTCAATACTTGATTTATTTTTTCTTATAGAACTAAAAAAATGTCTGTAATTTATTGATAATTCACTTGGAACAAAATTAATCAACAAATTAATGACCACTCAATAGCATGTAAATATCCGTCAACACCCTTTAGCATTGTATTTCTGATCCTTTTCATTGTGTATATGATTTAATAAGAAACTCTATTGGAAGGAATAAAATTCTCTTTTATAATCTATACACTCTAGAAAGAATTTCCTTTCAAATTAAGAAAGAAAAGAATTAGTTTTATCTTGGTGGTTGGAAAACATTTTTTTTGGGTAACCATGTTATATATAGGTGTGGATGGTAGAGTTTTTATCAGTTTTACTGATTATTAATTTTTGCTGAAAACTTAACTTACTACTTTTATAGAAATTTTCTCACTAATATTTTATATTCTAAATATTAAACATTAAGTGATCGATCCTTGCCATATATAAATTCTCTCCAACAGAAATCCTTCTTTTTAATTAGTCTAAATAAATAATTTTGCAGACATTAAATATTCATGCTTTTCTGCATAGTATTTTATTTGTTTAAGTAAATAAGATCAAACCCTAAATTTTTTTTTAAAAAAAAGTAAACTAAAGTCAAGCTGCTAAAAAATATTACATTAGGATGATGGATCGATGATGCATATATAGCATTTCTAAATGAGTAAACGAGACTATAAATACTATTGTCATTAATCAAATTCACACTTATTAATTATACAATACTTTGCACTTTGCAAGCTCTATAATGCAGGAATTCCTTCAACTTTTCACCATGCTTTTCTACATAGAAACGAAATTCCGCTATCAATTAGATACTACCCCTGACAAGCTTCTGATAATGACCACACTAGGTGTGCATCATCCTTGAACCCTACCACATCACTAACCATAGAATAGAATATAATAATAATAATAATAATAGTATCATTAATCGTTAATTTTCCACCATGCATCATAACACACGAATGATCACAATCAATTAAACCCACCACACTGGGACGATGATGATGAGAAATACGAAACCCCATCAGATGTAGAAGCCGTTCCATTCGAATCAGACAACATTTGCTGCTGAGGAACAAAGCCACCACCATACCCTGAAGAATAATTCACCATCACCTCATCATGATGATCATGTCCACTATGTTGTGGCTTATTTCTCCGTTTCTTCTTCTCATAAGCTATGCCTCTCGCCTTGGCCTGCGCGTCCCTCACTTCCCTGAGGTACAGCCTCACTGCGCGTGTCCCGAACGGGTTCATCTCCGGCGTGCCGCCGTTCTCCTCGAAGGCTGCGCGTAGCCGGCCGATGAGCGCGTCGAGACTGCCCCACGCCTGTCTCAGGGGACACGCGCAAGGACCCGGAGGGTGGGAGTTTCCGAAGTACGCGCAGGTTTCGGCGTGAACCTTGGTTTTTCCGAACTGGTCGAGGTAGCGGAGGAATTCCAGCACGTGCGCGCCGCTGCAGCGCGAGAGAGTCAAAGGTGGTCGGTGGTTTTTCAGGTATTGTCCGAAGGTGTTCCAGTCGCGCCGCTTTTGTGACTCGTACCGGCTCAGAGGTGGAGACACACACACTCGTTGTGGTGTTAAGGGCAATTCGTGGTCTCTGTGTTGTTCTTGTCTCGAGGAGGAGCTGTGCTGGTACACTGACATGGCGGCGGCAGCGGCGGCGGCCACGGCAGCTGACATGTTAAAGTTCTTCTTGTTTTTCTTCTTTTTCTCGGTATGGAGATTTTAGGGTTAGGAAAAGCACATGCGAATGTGATGTTATGATGTTGCAGTTTCTCTTTTTCTTCTGATTTAGGGTTTGGGGAGTAGGATGTGTGTGTGTTTAGTACAAGATGTGTTTTATGTTTGGTGAAAGATATATGTATATATAGAGTTTATCTCAAGATATGTTATATATGTTTGGTGAAAGAAAAATATATATATATATATATATATAGAGAGAGAGAGAGAGAGAACTGATAAACATCTACCTAAATTTCTGATGGACTAGAGTAGTAATAGGAGAGGTAAGAAGAATGAAAAAAAATGGAGAGAAAAAATAATAAATGTGATAAAATGATATATGATTAATAAGAAAAGAAAGATAAGAAGAAAATAAAATAAAAATGAGATAGAAGTGGAGGGTGGGTATTTATAAATAATTTTTAGGGTTTTATATATAAAATTTTTGTATTGTGTTTAATTTGGGATATGTGGCCTTGGGGCATGCAGTTCAGGTGGATGTTTAAAAAGATTTGGTTAGGATTGTCTAAAGCCAGCTAGCTTAGAGAAGGTGTAACATCCCAATTTTTAGTAAATAAATTTAAAAAGCTTTTTAGTAAATAAATAAATAAATATAGAACAAATAATAACCTGAGTATCATAGGTATAAATAGCTATGTTAAGTCAGATGTCTCCTCTTCCCCTCATTTTCATTTTTCTCTTTTCTCCACTCAAAACCCTTTCTTTTTCCCACAGCTCACTAAACTTGTCTCAGAAAAACGACGATCTCAGACTCGTTCACCGTTGGATCGTCGTGAAATTTGAGCACCACGTTCGCAACCCAATTTCAAGCATTCGCACCATTGGGAATTTCGATATCATGTTTGAGCTGAGAGAAATACCTTTCGCATCGTAACCTTTTTCTTTCCCGCAGAAATCCAAAATGGTCTCAGTAAAACTATGATCCCGGTTTCGTTAACCGTTGGATTTTCCTGAAATTTTGATATGTGGTTCGTGGTTCAGTTCCTCACACCTTCACCGTTGGGATTTGCGAGATAATAGTCATGCAGAGAGAAAAAGGAATCGCACCAAGACAGTACAAGCGAAGGCTTCAATCCCTTCTCTGTCTCTCTGACGTTTGGGAACACTATCGGAACAATTAAAAAAAAATTGGAGGAATCTCAAGGAACCACTAGAGATGCTGCTATCGCTGGCTGAAGACTCGTGAGTCTGCTTCGAGGTAAGGGATGAGTTATTCAGGATTGAGGATTAGTGAGAACGTGTGTAGGGATCTTTAGAGATATCAATTGGAATGAGTTTTGGGGTGTTTTTGCAATTTTCATTTTATCCTTATAATTATTACATTGAATTATATATGTTTGATGAATTAGTTGATGTCCCAATGAGAAATTGCTGTGAAATTGATGTATTCTTGTGTTGAGTGTGAACCCCTTAAAAAAATTAAGCTATTTTTATTAACGTAAAATGTATTTTAAATAATATTATTCAATGACTTATTTTATCCAAATTATTATCTTGTTCTAATTTTTCTACGATGATAATCAACATGTTATGTGTATATAATTATTGTAATACTAGAATAATAAATTAAAGAAAATTGTAAGGTTAATGCCTAGTGGTAATTTCTTTTGATGTAATATTAAACTAATTGTTATAGAAATTCTTTGATTAAAAACAATGTAGTTTAATTTACTATATACATATACATATATATGTTTTGTATCATGCAAATATTGTTATTATGTTATGTGTATATGAGTTATAAGGTGTAATAAGTTATTATAATGGTATTATAATATTATTGTGAAGATTGAGTAGTACAAAGTCAAATGTGTCAATTTGTGAGATACATGTAAAAATTAGATGGTTGATGTGATATTATGAGATGTTAAATTGTGGACATGATATTTGATCGTGAAAAAGTGTGTGTGTTTGACACTTGATGTGACAATAATTATATTGTGAGCTATGAATTATACAATAAATCGACCAGTGTTATCTTGAGAAAAGCATTGATGCGCAATGTTTAAGAGAAAGTGTAGGTTTCCTATTCAGGAATCAGTGTTAAATTGTAGCACAATATGTGTTAAACGTGTTTGAAACACGAGTGTGAGGTCGTGCGTATTGTATAATTCATGAGCAGTGCTTATAAATTAAATATGTGATGAATTGTGGAATAATATGTTACCTTGAGATTATAATATTGTTATTGAGATTGAGTAAAAGTGTAAAGTAGAACAGGTGTTGAATTGTGAGATATGTGAAAATATGTGATGATGGATTGTGACATTATGAGATGTGAAATTGTGAATGAGTTTTGGTTGTGAATAAGTGTGTGATTAACTCTTGATGTGACATTATTTGTGTTGTAAGTTGTGAATTGTACAATAACCCGACCAGTGTTATCTTGAGAAAAGTGTAAATGCACAGTGTTAAAGAGAAAGTGTAGGTTTCCTATTTAGGAACCAGTGTTAAAGAAAAAGTGTAGGTTTCCTATTTAGGAACTAGTGTTAAATTGTAGCGCAATATGTTGTACGTGTTTAAAACACGAGTGTGAGGTCGTGGGGATTGTATAATTCATGAGCAGTGTCTGTGTGCTAAAATGATTTTAGGGGTTGGACCTGAATCAGAAGGGAGAGGCCCTGACAGACTCTTCGGAGTGTAGGCCTTGGGGGTCACCGGGTTTGAGTGCTCCTTTAAGCCTATGCTGATCCCATATGGTTGGAGCATTCTCGCAAAACATCGTGACCCTGACTAGTCTCCCTATGATCTTACTTAGTGAGAGTGACCTGACAAACGCATTGTGTGGTGTGTCTTGTTATGTACTCATAAGCGCCCCAGGGTGATTTTTCACTGACATTGTACCACATTGCATATAGGCTTGAGTCTTAGCATAACTGTTGCATACGCTTGCTAATTGTTTATTATGAAATTGATGTGTTATTATGTCTTGATCGGAGTGTGTGATTCTTGTGTATTGTGATTGATGATTGAAAGGTGTGATTGATGATTGAAAAGTGAATTTTGAATGACAAAGTGATGAAATAATGTGAGATATGCTAAGTAAATTATATTTGGCTACTATATGTTGTCTTGTTTCTCTCTAGTAATTAGGAATGTGATAACTCACTTCCGATTTGCTGTTTGTGTTTGGATCCTGTGATGATCTTGAACTTTGTGTTCGGGGGAACAGATGAATAGGTGGATGACTATGAATAACCTCATGCTAGAGGACACGGAAACACAACGCTCTGATAGGATGTGACATTAGGATATAAGTTCTATATTAATTGTATGAAGCTTAGACGGCCTTGTTTGAGCCGAGATGACTTTATTATTTATTTGGACAAGTTTGAATATGATGTAGAAGAAAGTGAATGTGAACCTTTTACCCTTTTGAAAGGCTTGTATTTAAAAATGTTTTAAAAATACTTTTAATTAATATTTGAATTTTTATTCCTTTATTAGTATATATGTGAGGGATAGAGGGTGTCACAGAAGACAAATTTGAAGTCGGTGATTTTAAAAAGATTAATGATTGAGTTCAGAGTTCTTCCCCTACGGTCAAAGATGAAGAGGTAGGGGTTTGGTATGATTTTGATAACATGGATGGATCCATCTAAGTAGGTTGAAATTTTTGGTCTTGTTAACCAGGGATTTACTCAATCTAGTAGAGAACAAAGGAGAGGGGTGGGGGGATATAGGGGAAGGTAGAAAAGGATGATAAGGAATTTATAAAACTTAAGCTATGCTAAGAGGAGGAGGATTTATGGCTGAGGATGAATGAGGTATAATAGGGTAGGCAAATTTTCTAGCTATAGGGAGACAAAAGAGGGGTCCATGCATTAGAGAGCAAGTGATGGCAGTTTGAATATCACTTCAAAACGTCTATGTCAATCATTGTTGATCCGTCTTGTTTCTTTCCCTTCCTCTATGGCTTTAAGGTGGAGAACAAAACAAAAGTGGGGAAATTGTTTAGGACCTACCTCTTTAAGTAAAGTAAGTACAATTTAGACCATTATACTAGACAATTAATTGTCAATTTGCACTTGGAATCAAGCGTGACTCGCTTAACCCGATACTAAAAAGGGTTAGGACAATTTTTCTTTGCACTTGCAGGTGCCGCGGGCCAACATTTGTCTACACAATGCTTGCACGAATTAAATTGATCATTTCGTACGATATTTTCTTTACTCTAAAATTAATCTGCTAGTTTTGAAGAGGATACATATGACTTGCTCCATATACAAAACTGGACTTTTTTTCGTTTCATATTTTATTTGATTTTTTTCCCATTCTTCTTGTACGTAAGCATACTTAGGGGAAAAAAGGCAGAAGAAAAAAAAAGGAAAAAAAGATAGATGTAATAAATAAAAAGATGAAAGGAATATATGTGTGTGTGTGTATATATATATATATATATATATATATATATATATATATATATATATATATATATATATAAATTAAAGATTCTTAAAGCCAATTTTTTTTTACATTAACAGTACTCCATGAAGTATATTATACGTTAATATATAAAATGTGTGATTTAAAGTTGTGAAGAAAAGCCAGTTAAACTAAACCAGACCATAACTAAAACCAAATTATATTTAAAAATCTAAATAATGTAAATCAATCTTTAATTAAATCAAAGCAATTCACATTGTAACAAATGAATTCAGTTTTTTTATAAGTGAAAGAAATTTATTAAAAATGAGGGAGGGCATGGGTACTCAAACCCATATGCATCTAGTAGTGAATTTCGGACATGTGCATATACAGGACATATATAGGGTTCTGAAAAAGAATGATTCCTACCTTAAAACTAAACCCATGCCAAGACGTCACTTCAATCAAATCTAAAAGACTAGTCATTTCAAATATCCATTCCTTAAAAAGGATGTTATTTCTCATATGATCACACAGCGTACAACATGCCACACATAAAACCCCAACTTCCAATTTGTTTCCCATAACAACATCGCAAGCATAGCAGGACCACCAGCACCCCTATCTACAAATAAACTAAATACAAGACACCAATAGTCAATAGATTGGACAAGATGAGAAGAACAAGTGATCATAATACTCAGATTGGTTGAAGCAAAAAATGCATACATTATCATGCGGTACGTGGATCACTCCCCTAGCCATGACCAAGATTTACCTAAGAAGGAACCTGTCTAACAGAATGATATGGCAAGACTTTTAAAAGTTCTTATTTTGTATTTCCATAATTTTTTAAAGAACACAACCGCATTCTCATTAAAAATTTCTATAACAACCAGTACCTGCAAAAGACAATAGGTAGATAAATTAAGTGTGGGAGGAGGAAAAGATTTTTGGTCGGCACTGTAAGGCCGTTATACAATAACAACACATAATAAAATTTTACTTTAATATATCCCTAAAATAAAGAATTTAGTAATTATTCAATAGTTTGAAATATTTCATATATTATAAATAAATGAAGCCTTACATAAATAAATAATTTTATTCTTCAATATAGACATCTATAAAGTATAACTAATGATGACTAGGTTTTCAATTTTCTTCCGTCTCAAAAGTTTCTTCCTCGAATCTTGAATATAATATTTTTTTAATGAGATAATAATCTCAATGAATAAAATAATTTTTAAAAGAATTTACAAATAGTATTATTCCCAGCTGACACAATAAATGAAAGAATAAATACATACTTATAAAATAATCACATTATTCACAAACCGAAATAACACTCTAGTAAATAAACACTAACATTTCACTGTATTTAATTCTTTATCAAACAAACAAATATTACAACACAACTCAGAGATTTTCAAAATTACTTGACTCAACTCTTTAGTTCCCAGACAGGTGTGAATCTCAAATTCTTCAAAGGATCCATCAACTCATATCCATACAATAACATTTCATTGTCTTTCCCATCCCAAGTGGAGATATCTATTATCTCATCTCATCCAAGATAGCAGTATCTCATATCTCTTTCCTGTTTCAAATAGAAGTATCTCATGCATATTCAATTCTCAAAATAAAAATACACTATCACTACTCCCCAGACTATGATGCTTAATTCACACATAATTACAAAACATCATTCCAGATAATTACCAAATAAATACTCTAATTTCACACACACTGGAAACACCACTTTCCATCTGACTTGCATGTGTAAGGCATGCCACCAACATTCATCCTAAGTCAAGATCGAACTCTCCATCAGATTCCTAATTCTATTACTTATAGCTTCCTTGTTCGTAGACAAAGCTGATATAGAACCTAAATTTTACAATCATCACAGGAATTAATTCATGCAAGGATCAATGTATCAATTTATCGATTTATGATCGGTAACTCGAGAAGATGTGTTTCCAAAAATCTATACTATGAAGTTTAGAAGAAGAAAAAAAAAGTTGTTTTATTCACCTCTGAAAACATAATAATTCACATGTTCTTCGTTTATTATTCTTGTTCTCCATTTAGTGGATCAACAAGACTATCTTTGTTTTTCTCAATCCTATATTGATCTATTAATTTTCTATTTTTTGAGAAAGATCATCTATAAAATTTTAAGAGAAGAGATTATCTATCTTCATATAAATACAATAGTATATGATTTAAGATTGGACACCTGAGATATGTTCTCAATAGATTTGACTAATCAAATCTTTTAGGATCACCAATTCAAACATAACAAATATTTTATCTAAACTAGATATATAATATTATATTATTATTATAATAATTATCTTCACAATAATAATCTTTTAATCCTTTTAACTATTATATGAAACTGCTACACTCTCTTTTATAATTATTAAATAATCTCAGTCATTCTTATACTAAACACTTAATTTTTTTAATGATAAAATAATTATTTAACTCAATCAATTTTAAATAAAATAATTAAAACAATCTTTTTTTTACAAGAAATGGTCATTATTTTTTTAATTCAATTATTTTAATGATATTTAATGTTACATAATACAAGAATTATATATATATATATATATATATATATATATATATATTATAATCATTTTAATTCAAATAAATTCTTATATTAATAATTTTTAAATTAAAACTAATAATAAAAAATTTAGGATATGAAGTTACATGCACAATTTCCTCCTCCCACATAGATAATGTTCTGCACAATTTCCATAATGCAAGAGAACCAAAATTTATCTACAGCTAATATAAGGACCTCATATCAAAATACGGTATATATTAAATTAAACAAAAAATTATGTGCAAGTCGTCTCATATTAAATGAAATAATATATCAATAACTCAATCTAATAGTACTCTATTATATATGTGGATCATGTAATTAAGCTATCATCTCTTAAAATTAGTCTTAAGATTATGAATATCTATTAATAAGAAAAAAAAGAGCAAGTGGATTAAGAATCACAAAATGATGAGGTGTAAGAGGTACTTTTTTTAGATGGTATCACAATATGTGAGTATCATGTAATTAAGCTACCATCTCTTAAAATAAGTCTTAAGGTTATGAATATCAATTTAAAGTTATTTTAAGACTTATTTTAAAAGATGATAATTAAGCTACCATTTTATTCTCAGATAACAGTGATTTAGAGATAATGACAAGTCTAGATAAAGGTATAAGAGGTATACAAGATGAGGTCAAAAAAGTTATTGAAATTAAGTAAACTAAATAAGAGATGCATTATTTATATAATATTATTTTATAATAATATTTCTTTCTTTATTATTTTTATTATATAATAGTCTTATTTCACTTTTTTTCCTCTTCTTATCTTTGTTGATTTTTAGTGTACAAATTTTTATCTAGAAAAAGTAATGCAGAAAAAAATAACAAATTGTTAGGGAAGAAGAGACAAATTCAAAGAGGGGGGTGGGGGAGGGATCAAAGGTTATTAATTATATGATAAAAAATATGATAAATGTTACAGGTGAATTGAATCAAGAGAGATTATGTATGGAAGTTGTGTCAACTCTTCACATGTGACACAAGTGAAAGTCAAATATGTGTTGATGCTTGATAGATTTTGCATTGCATACGATGAATTAGATGTGACCTTTTGTTGATTTATTTTTAAATAAAATATCATGTGAAATAGGCATGACATATTGTGATGCTATACCACATGAAGATAGACACTTGTTTTTTTTAATTTTTAATAATGTTCACCTGAATTTTCATTTTAAGGTATTAATAAAAAAATAAAAAAAACTGAATTTTTCATGATACATAGCCTAAATTATTTTAGTGATTGCATTTTTTTAACTATACTTTTGAAGAAATTGTTTTAATATCAATTTTAGGTTAAAAATAAAAATAAAAACCCAACTATAATACTAAATTCAAAAAAGGGTAAGTGACGAGTATAATTTTTGGGGACGATGTACTGATATATTTTAGAAGTTATCTCACTTTCTCTCTCACTATATTGGAAGTGTCTATAGTCTTTTTTTTTTTAAAAGGAGAAAATTCCTATATAGTCTTTAGAGTGATATTGATGTCCTGAAATGAAACTAATTAAAAATAATTATATATGTTGATTACTTTCATAAGAAATCAATAAAAATAGCTAATAAGCACCTAAATCACATCATTTGATTGATTTGATGATAATTATTTTAATTTTTTTTAGATTGTACATATTTTTTATAAGAGATAATCTTATTTAAATTGGATAAATTTTTTATAAATAATAAAATTCTTTTCACTCAAGTATATATCCATGACTCAAACTGGAGGGTTCTGACTAAACTGAAACAATTTATACTGTTGATGTTTATAGTTTGTGGTATTTTAATTCTTATTTAAATACACAATTATTCTTCAAACTCATTTTTCTGTTCGTTTTTTTTCACTTTTTACCTTTGCCTCTTTTTTTCTTCGAGTTTTTTTTTTTTTTTTTGTTAAAAACCTCTTTAGCTGTTCATTGGAAACCAATCTTCAACTTATCTTTTGTAGCACGAGAATGAGATGAACACTTAGGCATTTGTAAAGTTTCAACGCGTGGATGGCTTGGAAAAGAGAACCAACAAAAGTGAAAATATTGGCTTTTTGAGAGTTAAAATGCTACATAACCCGAGTGTGATGCTGGGCTTAGTGGCAGTGAATTTACATTGGAAATTGCTACGTACATCATTTGTTTTGCTGGTACACCCAGCAAACATATGTAATTCTCATATTGACCTTTTGTAATTGGTTTACAGATCCACAATCTGTATGTGGCATACGGATTGTCGATCCGTAATTGACTTATGGATTGCGAATCTATAAAAAAATTACAGATCGGCCCAATCCGTATGAAGCTTACAGATTGCCCAGTCCAAAAGTGGCCCATATGATTTTTTTTAATTTTTAAAAAAATATGTTTTACGAATTAATTTAAAATTAATGGCCCATATAAGAATTGAACTTGTGACTTTCGTATTATTAGTACAACAATCTAATCATTTGACCTAATAAGTCAATTATGTTATAAAATAATTAATGTCGTTATATATAACACTAAAACTTTTAATATATATTTAATACACATGTAAATTTACATAATAAATTTTATGATAATTAATTTTGATCTAATAATTAATTTATTTACATATATAAATTATAAATAAAAATCCTCATATGGGAAAGCCTAATATGGATTGGGCTAATTCATAATTGATTTATGAAGGGCAATATGGGAATTACATATGTTGTACTGGGTGTACCAGCAAAACGAATAGTGTGCAGAGCAATTTCCATTTACATTTTGGGCGTGAACATGGCATCTAGGCCCATACAAGTGAAAAATTGTGCTTTGAAAGTGGTCATGCGTGGATGAGAAACACAGTGCACCGATTCAGTGTGATCACTTTGTTAATGGAGCACTAAAACGGACACAAGGACCTTTCATTTTGCAACTAGCTAGCGAGAGAACATTCTACTTGCAAAAAATATTTCGACTAATATATGAAAATAATTTATAATTGCTGTCAACACTAATACAATAAATTATTTTTAATTTTATTTTGACAGATTTTATGACGTATATATGCTCTTATATATTATAAAAATTTATCAAACAAATACTTAATTGAAGTTGTTTAAGAATTGAACCACCCACATCAAGCATATTCCATTGATTGTTTTCAGTTTCTCCTATCAGGCTGCTATGAACATCAGCAACATAATGTGCATCAATCTGAAGAATCCAAAAGTTCGTCACCTTAATAGCATTTTCTAAAACATTGTGCCCTTTGTACAGTCTCTAAATATCATATTGCTACTAGAATTGCCCTGATTCATTTTCATTTTCTTTTGCACATACAAAACATGAGACTGTCTTCCCTTACTAAGAACAACATTTCCTCAGAGAAGTTGGATTCAGTAATAGAATGTATTCTGCTGGGACTTCTCCATAACATGAACTCACCCATCTCAGGTAGGGAAGCTCCTCAAACTCATCCAATGCCTGTTTATTTTTTGAAGTTGATAGAATTGATTTTAAACCACTTAAGCTAATTGAGGTATCTGCCTAAATTAATCTGAGTCACAAATTATACATGGAAACGTGGGCATAACTTGGAAAATTGATTCTTACAGTAAAACAAAAACATGAGAGGAGAGGAGATTGTATGGATCTTAACTCTAAAAAAAAAGGGAGAGAAAGACTAAAAAAAAACAGACATTTCATGAAATTATTGAGACAGATTTGAGGGTGAATAATATTCTTGAAAATTTGGCCTTTAATCAAACCTAACAATGTAAACAATAATGAAATAAGGTTTTTGTTGTTAGTGTAAAACAAAGAGACCCCGTAAAGTTCCAAAGACCCTTTTCTCCTCTCCTATTCTTTATCTCATTATATAACTTGTAGCTCAAGTTTCTGTGATGAACCATCCTTTTGTTTTTGCCATTTGTTCTTGTCTTTTGTGAGACACAACCTGGCGATGCAACTAATGCTTAGAAATGCTGTTTTTTTGTTCTTCCAACAAAGCTTTTGCCATTTGTTCTTGTTTTTTGTTCTCTCTGCAATCTTTGGGGATGAAATTTGAGCGGTATTTCTGAGCAGGTGCAAATGGGTCGTTGCACCAAATTCACAAGGTAAGGAAGTGAGTAATGCAAACAATTGAATGGCTGAAGCTTGTATAAACAAAGGTGGTTTCCTTTATTTTAGCATTTCACTAACCTCTTTCAAGTTTCAATTCACCTATCATAAGATGATAAGAAACTAGGAAAAGTTTGTCGTAATGATAAAGTATACAATGTCGTGATATTTTGTTACGTAAATTGAAAAAGAAAAAATCAGTATAAGGTCAAAAAAGGTAAACATTAAATATATAAAATTACTAAACATCAGAAAATCTCAATGCAATTTTTCTTTTGGTTTTATTGTTATCGGGCTTATAAATATGATTTGTTATAAACTTGTTGGCATGCGTAATTGGTGCTTCTACTGCTCGCGTTCAGCTTCATCACCCATAATAAAATGGTCAACATCAGTGTTGCCCCTACGGAGCCACCTTCACACTTATTCAGTTTAGTTGGATGAAAAAAAATGCAAAACAAATGAAATGAACCCAGAATGAGATTTTGAAAAAGCTTTTGTTTTCAACCTTGTGATGGTTTTCGATGTTCTTACATTTTCTTGACAAATCCGTCATCTTCCATCCTAATAGATATCCTTTCTTCCGAATCTAAATCTGCAAATGTATGTCTGGGAGAATTTCGAAAATCTAATTCAAATTGCATCTATGTTTCGTCCTTTGCTGCAATTGAATACATGAAATTTCTCCATCAATTTTTGGAGTTTGAAAGAGCCACCAGTAGCAGTGATACTCCCACAACAAGCAGTGAGCATTAGATTGGGCTTGGTTAGCAAGCAGTGAGTATTGGATTGGGCTTGGTTTGCCAGTCACTAGGCAGCTTAAGTGTGTTAGAATAACCTCTAAAATAATGATACACCATACTGAGTTGGATTAACTTTGATTTTTACCCAATTTTACATGTTTGAATTGTTTTCAAAATCATGTAGAATCAATTGAATCAATTATGATAGAATTGAAGCAAATAGAAATAACTTATACTTCTACCAAAATAAATTCAATAATAATCAATTCAGTAAAAATCCAAACACCCTAAATAAAAGGCCACTTGATCCTGGGACAGTCACATGACAATCAACTTCTTGTCAAAGATTTCATAAAAATCAAATGTTTACACAAGTGAATTCACATTGGAATGTGCAAAAGCAATAGGAGGAAGGTAGGGATGTACATGTAAACGAAATTACAAGATTTTAAAAAAATAAAAATGCCCATCTTTTGATTTTCCTGTTTTGGGGGAGAAAGCCCTTCAAATGTTATTAAGCCACCACTACATGGTGCTGAATTTTCTAATCTGATATGCCTACGAAACTTGTCCTTTGCCAACCTCCTGTTTCATGCACGATCTTCAACTATCTCCAATCCTTGCACGTGCTTCTCTACATCTCCGCCTCCTACCAGAACGACCCAATAAAACTCTGCCACCACCATGGCGGTGGAGACGGCTAACCAAAGATACACCGCCATCAGTATCTTCATTGTACCTGCTATTATTATCTTCATTGTACCTGCCATCATTATCATTGTCTTCATCTGAGATATCCAGCACGGCAGCTGCATTCTGACCTGCAACCCTGTTGTGGGTCAGCTCAGGCCTCAGCCGTCTACCAAGGTTGTTAAGCTCATTCCCTTGCCGAACCGCATGCAACAGGAGGAAGAAATTCATTGCCTCTAAACCCATCTGAAATCTTCCATTTCTTCCTGCATTACCTGCACCCTCCTCTTCATCTGTATCAAAGTCATTATGATGACCTTCTATAACATAATCTCCAAAAACTACTGCCCCAGGCATTGCTGATGTTACTGTGCTGATAACATCTTCTCTTTCACGCTCCCACTCGAGCCATCTCCATTTCTGTTCATCGGCAGGATCCACCATCCGTGGGCGTGCTGAGGGATGCTCTGCCCGCACATGCTTCTTCAACTCCTTATAGTTCCCAACAAATGAGCAGTCATCCTGCATGCAGCCTCTTTTCTTTGCATTCAGATAGTCCCGAACAGGTTCCACAACGGTCCAACCTTTCACCTGACCCCTGCATAGAGGACATGCAAGCTCTGTGGATTCACTCTTCTCAAGATGCATGTTTGAATCTTGTAGCAGACCTGGAGTGCCTTGCATAGGTTGCCTATTAGGTGAAATTGCCTTGGTATAAGCTTTCTTGTACTGATCAAGACAGTTGGAATGACGAAAGCTAGTTCCACACATATAGGGACGGCAACCCTTGTCATGAGAAGAACAAAGAAGAAGAACAGCATTGTGTGGATATTCCATGCACACAGAACATGTAACATCTTCCCACTCTTTCTTTTCCAAAGCCTTAGAACATTTGTTTTGGCAGAGGTCCTCACAAATGTCCCTTTTGCAAGAAGCCAGTGGGTATGGAGTCACTCTGAATTGACGAGAAGCAATCCTGTGTCTTCCCCTGCTACCTTTTGCCATTTCCGATATTCCAACAGAACCTGGAATTTAAACTGTCAAAATGTTATCAAGGAATCTAAATGAAATGCATTCATATATTTTTTATGTAAACTGACAGAAAATGATCACTGGATTTAAAAATTATTATGCAATCAAGATATGATTGGTATATTATAGGTACTTATTATATGATTGTCTGTCTAGATATATCCTATTTAAAATGTTCTAGCATTAATAGATGGCTAAAAATAGACAAGGTGTTCTAAAATTTACATATAGAACATTAAAACTCACATCACACTCCCTAAAACCCAATGTTTAAATATTCAGTTGCAGCACAACCAATGCAGAGAGACAGAAACTCAGATGGAAGGGGAATGGGGTAACAATTGCTAAGTCAGAATATCAGATAAAAATGGAACAGAGATGGGGAAAAGAGCCAAAAACAAGTTCGAGATTCTTTAATTTTAGCAGTGGACACAGATTTTTCTTCTACAGAAAATGAGTTGTTCCACCACTTAAATGGTGACTCATCCAGATCACAAAAACTCTGTAAGTAATTTAACAAGCTTGACCATCAATCCTACAGCAATCTCACCAAACCAAGTTGGTGCATATAATTGGGATTGAAGCTCCCACACAAGTGCAAGATCATGCAATCCTACAAGGAAGATAGCGATCTTAACAACCTTTCCCAATATAGAAACTAGAAAGAAAGAAAGAAATGAAAACAATCTTGTCCTTTTGGATACAGACTTTTATTCATAGCATTGCATGGGCATCTTCACTAGGCAAACATTAAAAACTATAAAATGGATGACCAGCTCAAAAAATTATGGCAGCAGAGGAATGTAGAACATCTAGAGATGAACACAAGTTGTCTGGTCAAGTAGAACCTAATGAAATGATGCTTTCCAATACTAAGGTTAAAACTTTCCAAAGTACCTTCCCACAATTAATGCTGAAAAGGTGGTAACCGTAGATCAATTTACTCATAAACCAGCATGAAAGACCTCAATTCTTGACAGCAAATTACATGAAAACAATTTCCTTTGATCATGGCAAAATACATCATGACCTATAATTTAACAGTACAATTGTAGCTATCTGTTCTAGATCTAAGACAATCTATTATTTATTTTGGACAAGAGCACATTATATAGGAGAAAGAATAAAGAAATAGCTGATGAGGCATCTGCTTAGAAGAAGCCAGGAAAATGCATTTTAAATTATATCTAAATCAAAGATGCAATCATGCAATATCATAGTAAACCATATTTAATTTTCCTTTTTTGGCAGTATTATCAGACTTTGAAGACAGTTCAAAGAGGTTCATGCATGGCCCATGTTACCATGATTACCAACATTATTTATTCTGTTTGGATAACAACCCAAAGAACAGCATTGTCAATAACCCTAGCAAATTTTGGCTGTCTAAAATATGACTTGCAGTCTTGTGCTACTAGTACGTTAGCATATGACCATATAATCAGCTCTAACAATCAGGTGACATCATCATAGTACGAAATTCATTAAATCCAAATTTCTCTTACTACAGAATTGACTTCAGAAAATCTAATAATCTCATAAATGGGAAAAGTACAGATTCTAAATGAGAGCAAAAGGAAGAAACTAGTAAATTAAACCAACTCAATAATGAGGCAAACTTTATGAAAAAAATAATAAAGCCCATAGTTGAACTTACAGAAACAATGAACAAAGCACTCAAAAAGCAATGAGTACATGCCGAACCTAACTAGTTAACATACTGAAGATGAAGAATGAGTACATGCCACAATGAACAAAGCACTCAAAAAGCAAATGAATCACATATAAAACAAAACAGAAAGGCAATTGCTGGAAATAGCCCCACTGTGGCAAGAAAAGCATGTTATGCTTATGCATCTAACCACAAAGAGGATAAGGAAAAACTCACCAGTTCACGATTGGAGTAATTTAGCCAACGAATTAGTTTGCAAAACCAAAGTGCATCTGGCAACAAATAATTGAACAGCAAGAAAGAAAACAAAGTATGAGATTTTATACAAGTATGGTCAGAAGGAAGCAACGTGGTGAGAGAGGCAACAACAGCAAGCAAAGACAACTAACAAAGCAAAATTAATATAATAATAATATTAACCAGAACATGGAGCTAAAGATAACAAGCACATGTCGCTAAACTTTACTCATCCATATGTTAGATCCAATCAAACCACCAAATATATATATATATATATATATATATATATATATATATATATATATATATATATATATATATATATACAATTTTAAAATAAAAATGGGGACAAAACAAAAAATGCCTATCTGCTTGGAAAGCACAGTCAATTAGGGTATCCTTCCTATCCGTTCTTCAATTGACAGTTAAAAAAATTTAAAAATAAAAACTAGATTAGGTTAGCAAAAATTAAGAATGTTAAGATGTAGCATACACAAATCGAAAGAGGAAAAAAGACAATTAACCTAAAATGATGAAAAGGAAGAGAAAATTGAAACGAAAGAAGGAGTGGAGGAAAACAATGTGGTGAGTTCGTACCGGGCGGTTAGGGAGAGAGTGAAAATGGAAGAAAAGGAAGGGAATTTGAAGGGAGAGAGAGAGAGAGAGAGAGAAAGGAATAAGGTTCTCTTCTAGCAAAGGATCGAAAGCAAAGGCGAAGGAATCGAGAGGGAAATGGAAGGGCAGGGAAGTTTCTCTCTCATGCTCTGATGGTTTTTAGAGAGAGAAAGTTGAGAATCGCAAAGATGGAGTCATTTCTACGCTACGCACAAACGCACAATCCCTCCCTCCTTTGCTTCTTCACATTTGACGCATGCGCTCCAACACGCGCTTCTTTAGCAAGTGCGTAGCACGCTCTTCTGAACGTGGTGACGTGCCACAAATTGCGCCTTCACGTGCTCTCTCACATTCCCACAAACCAAGTATATTCCATCGTACCATTTTTAAACTCCTCCTCTGGACTGATCTTTTCTTTTTTATGGAAAAATTAAAATATAAACATTGTAAATAAAAATGTTAGTATAAATATATTCATTCATAGAGATAAAAAAAATTTAATAAGAAGAATATTATAGTCTGTAAAGTTTATTAGGTTGGCCTAGCCTTTCATGTATTCGGATAACATTCTATTATTAAATATAATTGTCATAAAAGTCAATGTGTAGATTTTTTTTTTTTTTACTAATGTGTGTAGATGTTAAACTGTTAATTTGGTACTCTTAATTTGATGAGACCAAATTGAAAAATATCAAAATTAAGTTTATAAATAAGAAAACATGGACGCCAAATTGTTGGGTGTTATATAAAGAAATTTTTATTTTTTTTTTCCATCTTAGGTTGAATAATAGTATTTTATTTTGTGGGATATATATTTTTTAAACTCTACTTTAATTTTTAAAAAAAATCTTTTATTTCTTTTTACTTTTTATTTTTCTCCTTTAAATCAAACTCACCATAAAAATTACTAGTAACTGGAAAATGAGTAGTAAAATAGTACCGGATATTCTTTGACGTCTAAATTCTAAATTCAGTAGCTTTAATTGGAAAGTTTGATCAATTATCTCTTAAAAATGGAAGAGCACCTCACGGAACTTCAGCAGTCAGCAGTGTTGTCATTATGGCGTTACATGTTGAACTTCACCAACCCGTATACGCTGAATTTATCCCTTGACTCTGGAAAGAGTTTTTTTATGCTTGTCACCATGGAAAATGGATAATCCCATGTTGAATTTTGACATGACTACTATCATATGAAAAAATCGAACTTATCCCTCTGCTTAAATGTACGTAAATTCTAATTTTAATTTCTGTGAAAAAAGAAATAACAAATTTTTACTATACGATCATGTGAAATTTCACAGGATTCATTCTCTTCTTCTCTACACCCTTTTGATATATACGCCTCTTCACATGAAGAGTGACAAGATAATAAATATATTAAGTTGTATAATCATGAAGAGTGACAAATTAATAAATAAAAGGAGAAAAAGAATTAAAAGAGAAGTAATTAAATAATTATGATTGAAAAAACAATATGCTACTTCCATCAATATATTATAATTTCTAATTGTTGAAATGGTTTCTACGCTAGTATTATCCATTAAATATATTGTAGTCCTTGATCGTGACCAAAAATGTTACAAAATCTGAATCTGAATTTCACAAATTTGTCAAATTGTCGCACCGGCTTGTTTTGGCCTTTCCTACCAATGACGAGCAAGTCAACACAACCAATAGCAACTATTGTGTTGGAAACTACCATGGTTCCCACTAGGAACACCACCAAACTAATGCAAGATCTTGATTTTTCCTTTAAGTCTTTGGCTTCTTAATGACTGATTGAGACTTGATAGTGGTAAATACTAAATAGTAGCAAGTTATTAAGGGCTGAAAGATTGAAATACATGTATAAATAATAAATCGCCACACTGCAGCTTCACCTACTTACAGCAAATGAGTCCTGGTGAACTTAATAGACTGTTTACTTTTTATCAATAAATCAACAATTTTCATGTAATAAAGAAATTATACAAGTGCCATCATTTTACAGAAAATGAAAAATAAATACAAATGGTAATTCCTTGAAAAAGAAAAAAAAAGTATTACAATTATATCCTGGTTAATTGTGCTAAGGGGAATAAAAAAAAATCCAAAACTTGTACTTGCTTTGTTGCTCTGATAGCACATTGCTTGCACCCGCGCCCCTTTCCTGAGTATTTACCTGTTGGGCGGGTCACAGCTGAGACCAGGTATCAGCAGCCTGCTGATAGGATCGACAGAACATGAGCATGAGCTCCTGATTTACAATTTTTTAAGCAAGAACATGAGCTCTTGATAGGATCAAATGAGTACAAGCAACGTGGCCCGACAACTTTGTGCCAGATGACTGACAACTGTTCACCATGGCAATCTCCTGGTGGATGCTTCTGCCTTAAAGAGCAACCAGTTGGAAATGAAAAGGTCCTTCTCCTTCCTAATTTTCCATTCCCTCAATCCAGTCATACTTAGATCCACACTGGGATCCAAAAAAGGCACTGCTCTCTCATTTAGCATAAAGGTGAAAGTTTATCTTTGTGAAACACTTGATAATGCATTCTCCCCTTTCAATGAACCAACCTTCCGCATGGGATCAACGTGGTGGGATGGCAGGACAAGATGAAGTCATTGAAATAAGGTCCAACTCCGGCAGATATCTGCAAACCCATTAAACTTGTCCTGGGCATTCCACCAGTAAACCCAAGATGTGTATGGATAAACTTCAGAAAAATAGAGGATAAACTTGGAAGTTCTCAGTGCCAATTCTAAGAGGTGATTTAGAACTCTTACAAGTTATAGCCGATAGATATTCCTGTGTGGAGAAGCAAAACTTAAGGGAGATAGAAATGTTCTCCTTAGAAATGGATGACCAAATAGCTGAGCTGCAGTTGGACGATCGTTTGGGTTAACTTGTAAGCATTCAAGAATGAAATCTCGGGCTTCCTTAGATAAATATTCAGGAATAGGTGGAGGTTCACCCCTGCCAATTCGAAATAATGCTTGCATCTGTTGTGACAGAAAAGACATTTAACATTATCCCCGGTTATCCAATTTCAAAGAGAAGAGTAACCAACTAAACTAAAATCTTGAATATTTATGATTCAAAGGAGTGAAAAAAAAAAAAAAAAAAAACAGGGTATAAAATAAAATCCAGTCTCCAATAAATTAATCAAGGAAAAATAAGAAAGTAACAAACTTAAGATTAAGAAAATTTTATATAAGAAGGGTGACATAATACATACTCCTTCCAAATCAGAATAAGGAGGCTGCCTTGTCAACATCTCCAAAACGGTACACCCTAAGCTCCATATATCAGCTGCTAGCCCATAACCACCTTGGTTCTTTAAGTTAACAACCTATAAACCAACAATTCAAAGTTAAACCAGTCACAATAAAAAGCTCACAAGTATAAAAATTCATTTGCCAGTTTACTAAAACAACTCTCATAAATCACAAGTGGGTGGAAAAACTAAAGTTTCAAGATTCTGAATCTGCACTCCATCACAAGAAATCAATGGAAGCATATACTGCAGTAAACTAATTTATGGATGGTTATTCTTTATGTTCTTACAGCAACATTTGGAATATGTACTACAGACTAAAACTAAATTAGACAGCCATATGATTTCATTCCTTTGCAGGAATTACTCCAAGCAAATGATACAAGAGCAGGGACAAACCTCAGGGGCCATCCAGTATGGAGAGCCTTTGCTTGATTTAACATCATTAAATTTCGTTGCCTGAGAAGGTAAAAGACACAAAAATATAAACAATAAGCAGCCAGTATTAGGATTGTGTATGATAAGAAGCTCAAAAGATAAATTCAGTGATGTTAAAGGCTACCTTTGCCAACCCAAAATCTGCAAGCTTGACTTGCCCACTTACATCAACCAGTATATTAGCACACTTGATATCCCTTTAAAATTGAATAATTGAATTGAAACGCTCAGAATGTAGCAAATCAATGCAAATTCAAGATATTTAAGAAGTTAATTTCCAAGCACTGCATCCAACTTTCATCTTTTGCAATGATTGAAAGTCAAGCATTTTTCACAATCCGAATAAAATCTGTTAAAGCAAAACTCATCTTCCCGAGCGGAGAATCATACTCAGTATCTGGTTTCTCAAAAATTTTCTCAATATAAATATATGTGCAAATAGAGCTATAACATATCCTCTAATATAAGAACAGAAATACTATAACTATTGGTAACACATGGCTAGAATGCTAACTTGTAAAAGAAACTTCCAGGACTTCAGTAGCAAAATATTCTTTTATTTCTCCAATTCATAATTGCATATTTGAGTTGCATCATTGGTAGGATTCAATAAAAACTTACATGAAATCAGGTTTTGAAGTTACCGAATCATTTATATGGATATGACCAAGTTCATAAGTTACTTCTTACAGATACCTATTTCATTTTCTAAAATTTCAAATTCTTAGATTAGGTTGACAATAAGGTTAAGTTCTTAAATTTCTCATTTAACAAAATTCAAGGTTATTTCTAACGGAAATCAGCATATTTTAACTTTTCTACATTTCCAGTGCATGTAAAACTTTGATAATAAGCTCCACAACCCAGTATACTTTGAAAACTGGATCATGAAAGACACTCTACTTAATAAGCTCCAAAGAAACTATAGAGGCTGGATTTCTAAATGTCATAGTCATACACTTTGAAAGATATCTATAGTCATCCTGTTTCAAGCTGGTATAAAATTCTAGTTAAATGCCTAGACACACAAACACAGAGACTGGAAGTTGTGAAGAACCCATTTCGTATCCAGAACATTCTAGAATATATCCCCCATAACATTAAGAATTAAACAAAAATATATTGACCCTTTACAACAAATCACTTTAACTTCATTAACCAAACCACCTAACTTCCTCATGGAACTCACTCAAATGAGATTATTGTTATTATAGGCACAGTCATTGCTCAGTATCACGATAGGGAATTTGTCCACATTACCTGTGGACCACATTATGATCATGAAGATACTTCAAGCCACTTAAAATCTGCCTTGTGTATGCAGAAACTTGTGAATCATTTAAACGGTACTTTTGATAGAGACTTGCTAAGGACCCTTTTGACATAAGCTCAAGGAAGATATATAGTTTACTTTTGTCCTGAAAAATATAAAAAAAAATACAAATATAAATAACAAAGAGAAAGCAATAGAAACATAGGAAACACAACTTCTGTTAAATAATGTAACCAAACAAAAAATAATTGAGTAAACCCTAATTTAGTCCTCAAAAAAAAAATTTAGAACACCAATTTTGTCTTCAAAAGTTTAGTGACATACCGACATTAACTGACCCTCCAATGATTTTTTATCAACACAAGACATCATTTTTTGAACAGATTGGTAAACGAAAATTTTCTGTTTGCTGCATTAAATGTTAGATTCCAAAAGAACAGTATTTATTAATTTTATCATCAAAACAATCCAAAGTATGAACAACTTATCTCCCTCCAATAGCCACATGGTATCTCATCCCTCTTTTTTGTAACATAAAGACATATCATTTCCTTCTCCCACATAGATATTAGTATTTAGTAAGTAAAAATATTGTTAGAATTGCCATAAATTCCAAGATGCTTAATGAACGAAGTGCTTTTCAGCCATGTAAATGCTTTCAAATTTGCAAAATGCTTATTTCGATTGCCTAGGTCCTGGAAATCCAATTATTCTAAATAGAGTATCATATTCTGACAGAATAAAAGAGACCTGTTCCCTAGATAACAGCATACCTTGTCTGAGCCATAATATCGAACTATGTTTTTATGCTCAAACTTACTCAAAAGAGATATTTCCTGAAAGGAGGGGCACAGACATCATATATAAGAATACTGTCATATAAGAACTAATCGATAAATCATAAGATTTAATGAGAAGCCAAGGTCCACTGACCTGCTGAAGTTGGAAAAAACTCTGCTTTCCCTGGCTACCTTCATCCAGCAAAGACACCTCCTTTACCGCAAAAAAGAATCCATCACTGCAAGAAAAGAAAATGCATGTCAACCCTGTAAAAACAAGGTAAACTATAAAGCTAAAAAACATGGAGCTCCCAACGATCTGCAAGCTTACCCCTGTAAAAACAAGGTAAACTTGCAGATCAATGTATTAGACACATAACATTTCTTGTAAGACACGAATTCTCTACTAAGGAGAAACTCTCCAAATCCATTTTCGTATAGAGCACTAACTGAAGCAGTCAACCTAAGTACATGCCTCAGAATAAGTCTACACAATAAACAGCTCTTATAAGCAATTAAGCACAACCATCCTTAAAAACATTCATGGAAGGGGGCAGGGGCAGACAATAGCAATTATAAGATAATATTTTCTGACTAGCACGCATTCAGTGGAAATTGAATGAAATCCGAACAAGATTATACTATTTAAATCATGTTAGTCGGTAACCCTAACAAAAATAAGGTAATCAGGGTTTCCTTGTTTGAAGCAGCAACTTAGTCCAAAACAACACGTACAATTAGTTAACTACCCTAATAACTACAAACCAAGTCAGATTTCAGAAGCAAGGGTTTTAGTAAAACCGTTTTACCTACTAAGTCATTAAATAAACAACAAACCAATCAAAAAGCAAAGTACAAAAAAGGATAGAAAATAAAAAAACTCACTCAGTGAAGCCTTCATAGACAGTTCCGAAGGACCCATTTCCCAAGACGTCACCTTTCTGCCACGAGGTGAAGGTCTGTCTGAACCACTCGCCGGAGGAGTTAAACGGAATAACCAACTCATCAGCGGGTGCAGAATTAGGAGCCAAACAAGCCCTCTCCCTCTCCCTCTCCCTCTCGCAACCAACATCACTGTCATCGTCGTGGGAAGTGGTGAAGGAACTGGAATCGGTGAAAAGCACGCTCCTTTCGCCGTGTCTCAAATTCAATCTACCGACACTGCCCCTAGTACCCACGTTGTGCTCCCCGGAAGACCAGGGGGAGGAAGAAGAAACCGCAACGGGAAGCGAAACGGCGTCATCTTGAAGGGAAGTGGGAAGCGCGTGAGGAGGAGGAGGAGGAGGAGGAGGAGTGGTGGGCCCTGATAAGCGGGCCTTGCGGGCCTCCCAATCTGCGGTGGGGATGGAGAAGTCTTCTGGGCCGGAGAGGCCCAGCGTCTGGAAGATGCGGTCGAACTCGCCGTCGAAGCCGAAGAGGCGGAAGCTGGTTTGGTGATCCAAGAGAGAAGAAGAAGAAACGGAAGCAGAAGAAGAAGATGGTGAAGGAGGAGAAGGTGGTGGTTGGTAATTGATGCCTTTTTTGGCGTTAAGACGCTCCAAGCGCGGTTGCGGTTGCGGTTGCGGCTGCGGCGGAGGAGGAGGGTGGTGCTTCTTGTTCTTGGTCCTGCGCCTCCAGTCCATTGGCGTGTTGCGTTGTACGGACGGGTAGCTGCTAGGAACTGAAAACGAATCTGCTTAGCAGCTGGCTCTCTCTCTCTCTCTCTCTCATTAATTATTTAATTCTCCATTTCTTATGGTCTTTGCGCTTTCTTTCTTTATATTTTTATTTCATAATAATTTAATAATCATATTCATACTACTTTTATTATTGTTCCCTTTCTTTTGGCTTTATTTAGGTCCACTTTTACTAACACCGTCACAGCGTCACATTTTGCTTTGCCTTGCTAGTATAGCCAATCATGTGCTTTTTCTATATATATTCTTTCTATTATAGAGTTTTTACTTATGCGCGGATAATAATACAAATAATCTTATACTATTTTTTCTCATATTTTTGTTTATATTTTAGATTATCTTACATAAATTAATAAATTAAGAAATATTTAATGAAATTAAAAAATATTATATTTAAACTAAAATAAATTTATTTAATATTTTAATTTAAATTAGTATTAAATATTAAATAAGAATATATTTAAAAAATATATTGATTAAAATTTAAAATTCTAAAACATCAAATATTTTGAAAAAAAATAAAAATTTAAAACATAAAAAGATACGATAACAAGATAATATTATCATCCAATCATATATTATTATAATATATGATAAATTTATTAATTTTTATAATATTATCATAAAAATCATAGTAACATTTTATTTTAATTGATTTGAAATGTAAAATAAGTTTAAAAATTAAAATAATAATATTTATCAAAGAGTAGTTTTACTTTATTTTTTTCAATTTTTATGAATATGTTAAGTATTATAAAGAAATAATATTTAAACAAATATTAGTCGGTGTCAAAATATTGGCAAAGTGAAAAAAATATTGAAATAAAAAAATTATATTATTTTATAATTTTTTAATACATTCCCGTACGATTTCTAATACAAATTTATTATTTTTTACTCTTCACCGGTGCTAAGCAAGACACTAGTATTTCTTAAGAGATAAAATTAGAATAGAAATTATGTATTTCATTAAAACTAAAAAAACCGATTAATATAAGTTTTTTTAATGCTAAAGCTTCAGCCAATTTAAAATGAATGTAATATATAATTGATATTTAATCTATAGTTTTGTATAGATCAGTTCTTTAATTAAATTTTAGTCTCTAACTTTAAACAAAATAGATCTGTCTATATATTCTAGAAAAAAAAATTGTATATATGAAAGAGTATATATATATATATATATATATATATATATATATATATATATATATATATATATATAATGTACCCAAAAAATCAATTAGCAAATACTGTTTTTGTTTAAACTTCACCAGTAATATCAAATTAACTCTTAAGAATGCAATTGTTATATATTTAAAAAAAATTGGAATCATTAATAGTCTTATCTCATTCAAGTTCGAAAATGATTAATCAAATAAAAAAGTAATTCTTTCCTGAGACAGTAGTACGACATACGATATATTTTTAGTATTTAGAAAAATGATATTCTATAGTTAAAGTTTATATGAAATTTACAAATGATAAGTGTTGAAGATAGTGTGCATGAAAGAAGAAGATATCGAAAACATAATGCAGGTATTTTGTTTACGCAGAAATGGCACAAGGCTCAATATTGGAAGATCAAGAATGCATCCCAAAAGTGTGTTTATTTACGTAATAGCTGTAGTATATATCTGTACATGAAGAAAGCTTTAGTTAGTTACAACTAATCATCTTAACTAACCTAACAGAATTACCTAACTTTCACATGGTGCTGCTAAGATCCCCCCCTCAAGTTGGAATGGATATTCATCATTCCCAGCTTGTTACAAAGGTTTTGAAAAATAGTGGGAGGCAAAGCTTTTGTGAAGATATCCGCGAGCTGCAAGGAAGACGAGACTGGGAGTAGTTTAAGGAGGCCCATGGTGACTTTCTGACGAACTATATGGCAGTCTATCTTGATGTGCTTTGTGCGTTCATGGAAGACGGGATTAATGGAAATCTGGATTGTTGATTGATTATCGCAATAGATGGTAGCTGGTTTAGTGAATTTGAGTCGGAAGTCTTGAAGAAGATAAGTCCACCACTGTAGTTCACAGGTGGTTGAAGCTAAGGCTCGATATTCAGCCTCCGAAGAGCTGCGCGAAACTGTCGACTGCTTTTTAGATTGCCATGAAATGAGGGATGAACCTAAGTAGACCATGAAACCGGTGGTGGATTTCCTGGAATCTTGACATCCTGCCCAATCTGAGTCACTAAAAGCTCGGAGCTGAGGAGTTCCGGTGGCGGAAAGGAAGATGCCTGAGCCTGGCGTTCCCTTGAGGTACCAAAGTACCCGATAAGCAGCTTGAAGATGAGCACTTGTGGGGCTGGACATATACTGGCTAAGCTGTTGCACGGCGTACGTGATGTCAGGACGAGTATTGGTGAGGTAGATGAGTCTGCCGACGAGCCTTCGGTAGGAAGAAGAAGCTTCTGCTGATAATGGAGTACCTGTTGCAGCTTGCAGCTTGGTGGAGTAATCCATTGGAGTTGCATTTGGTCGACAACCAAGCATTCCCGAATCGGATAGTATGTCCAAAGCATACTTCCTTTGACACAAATGGATGCCTGAAGAAGAACGTGCGATTTCTAGACCAAGGAAGTATTTCAAATTCCCGAGGTCTTTGATCTTGAATGTCTGATCAAGAAGCATGATTACATCTTGTATTTCAGAGTCGCTGTTTCCAGTTAAAATAATATCGTCCACATATACTAGGAGTATTGTGGTAATGGAGCCAGTGAAACATAGAAAAAGGGAATGATCTGAGTGGGACTGCTTAAAACCGTGAGATGTTAGAAGACCCAATAACTTCGTGAACCATTGACGGCTCGCTTGTTTGAGTCCATAGAGTGAATGCTGCAATCGACATACCATTTGCGAGTTCGGGACCGATAATCCAGGTGGGACTTGCATATAAACTTCTTCATCTAACTCGCCATGAAGGAAGGCGTTATTAACATCCAATTGCCTTAGATGCCACTGGTTAAGGGCAGCCAGGGCAAGGAGGAGACGAACCGTGGTTAGCTTTGCTACTGGAGAGAATGTATCAAGATAATCGAGCCCCTCCATTTGAGTGTAGCCTTTCGCTACTAGACGTGCCTTGTACCTTTCTATGGAACCATCTGCTCGATGTTTGATCTTATATATCCATCTGCACCCAATTGCGGTCTTATGAGGAGGAAGAGGAGTAAGTCTCCAGGTGTCATTGGATTGCAGAGCTTGTAGTTCAGCTTTCATCGCCTTAATCCAGCAGTCATGCTAAGAAGCTTCGGCATAAGAGGAAGGCTCTACTGTGGATGAGATTGACATGACAAAGTGTTTGTGTGTGGGTGACAGTCGTGAGTAAGAAAGGACCGAGCTTAGAGGATAGCGAGAACTCGTTGAAGCATCAGTATTGTGTGAAGAGAGATCGTGGTGGTAATCTTGTAAGTAGGTTGGTGCGTGTTTGGTTCGTGTTGATCGTCTGGGTTCGTGTTTGGTTCGTTGTGAGGAAGCAGGTTTATTCGTTGAAGTGGGTTGTAAGGAAGTGTGATCTGTGGGTTCTGGTATCGTGGGCTGTGGTTGTGTGGTTTCTATAGTTGGGTCATATTGGCTACTGTAAAAGGATCCCGGGAGAGGTGTACTGGATTCTAAGTGTGAGTGTTGTGTTTCAGGGATTTGCGGAAAATGATCTTCATAAAAGACAACATTTCGTGATGTGATGATGCTATGCGAATGCAAGTTATAGACCAGATATCCTTTTGTATTTGATTTGAAACCAATGAAGATGCATGAGTGTGCCCTAGGGTCCAGTTTCTTGCGGTTTGCTTTAAGCATGCTAGCATAACATAAGCAACCGAAAATGCGAAGGTGTGATATCTCTGGTAAATGTCCATGAATCTTTTCATATGGAGATATGTTATGTAAGAAGGGAGTAGGTATGCAATTTACTAAATATGTAGCGTGTAACAGTGCATAACACCAGAAGTTAGGTGGTAGGTTAGCCTGAAATAAGAGTGCACGTGTTACATTGAGCAAATGCTGGTGTTTGCGTTCTGCAATACCATTTTGTTCAGGCGTTTCTACACATGTGGTTTGATGCATGATTCCTTTTGATGCATAGAAGCTGGGCATGAGAAACTCAGGCCCATTGTCACTTCTTATCATTTTGATTTTTCTATTATATTGTGTTTCAATAGAAGCAATGAAGCTCACGATGATGTGTCGGGTTTCAGCCTTAGTGTGCATAAGATGTACCCATGTGAATCTCGAATGATCATCGACAATGGTTAAGAAATACTTGTGACCGTGCATAAATGGCTTTGAGCAAGGACCCCATATATCCATGTGAAGTAAATCAAAAACATGAGATGCATGTGAAATGCTAGAGGAAAAGGGAAGTTTCTTGTGTTTCGCGTAATGACACGTATTACATACAAAGTTTCTATCATTTCGCAGAATGGGGTAATAAGATTTCATACATTGTAGTCTTTCTGTTGAGAGATGGCCCATTCGAAAATGCCAAAGATCTATAGGGATAATATTGCATTTAGGGTGAATAATGGTCGAGCAAATGGCTTTATCTGTCTGCTCTGGTATGAGGTGATAGAGGCCATGTCTCTATTCAACTATACCAATCTTCATATGATTGCTTGCATCCTGTAGCATGCATGAGGTGGAAGAGAAAATTAATGCACAATTAGTGGAAGATACTAGCTTAGAAATAGAAATGAGATTGAAAGTAAACGTGGGTATGTATAAAACATTGAATAGGGTTATGGTTCTTGAGAGGTGCACGGTGCCTGAGTGAGTAGCATGAACATGATTACCATTAGGGAGCATTACTGTGACTGGGTTGATGCGTTCATACGAATGAAGGTTATTCAGGGAGCAAGTTACATGGTCTGTTGCTCCTGAATCTAGTATCCAGGAGCTTGTGAAAGGTTGAAACATACCTGGGCTGGAAGGTTTATCAATGGCGCAAGACGAAATCGAGGCAACCTGTTTTGTTTGCTCCAATGTCGTGTTTCCGCCTGATGACTGCTGGATTAAAGTGAGAAGGGCTTTATACTGCTCCAGCGAGAATCGCACGAGGTCCTGGGACTCATGGTGCTGATTTTGATCTTCCAAGGGTTTGCTATCCATCATCGTCACGTTATTCACAGTGGGTCTTCCATTGTAGGGTTTATACCCTGGCGGATATCCATGCTTTCGGTAGCACACATCAATGGTGTGGCCTATCTTACCACAGTGAGTACATGTTTTTCTTCCACCCATGCTTTTGTTTCTTGCTTCGTGGTTAAGAGGCATACCATGCTTCTTGTAACAGACATTTTTGGTGTGACCGATACGTCCACAATGATCGCAGATGGTTTTTGTAGCATTAATGGAAACGTCTTTAGGTTCAAAGTTGAGGTTAGGAGAGGAATTACCTAGCAGTTGTCGTTCTTGTTGCACCACATACGAGAAGATTTTCGATATAGCTGGTATAGGATCCATGAGCAGCACATGAGACCGAATGTTGATGTACTGTTCATTCAAGCCACGCAAGAATTGCATAGCTCGGTCTTCAAGCTTTCTCTGTGCAATAATGGCAAAGGCGGAGCAAGAACACCTGATGTTACAGGTACAGACTGGGTTGGGTCTGAAGTTTTCAATTTCATCCCAAATCACGCGCAGCCAAGTGAAGTATTTCGTCACCGAGAGAGCTCCTTGCCTTAACGTTGATGCTTCTTGCTGGAGATCAAAGATTCTCAAGAGGTCTCCTTGCGAATATCTCGACTTCAGATCCCTCCAAATGTCTTCAGATTTGTCCATCCAGAGTATGCTTTGCCTTATGGAAGTAGCAACGGAGTGAACTATCCAAGATACCACCATATTGTTGCACCGGCGCCAAGCTCCGTACGTCCTGTCTGTTTTCAGTGGTTCCGGCGCACTTCCGTCTACAAACTCTATCTTGTTTTTGGCGCTTAGTGCAGTAATCATGGAACGACTCCATGAATGGTAGTTGGTAGAATCCAGTACCGGGGAGATGAGTGCAGTGGATGGGTTTTCGCTTGGATGAAGGTACAAGTAACTCTCGATATTGTTGAATGTTGCTTCGTTCATGATGGAAGCGTTTGGAGGAAGAAAAGAGTTAGTGAGTGCGCAGCAGAGCTCCTCGTTAGAAGAGCTCTGATACCATGTTGAAGATAGTGTGAAACTGCATGAAAGAAGAAGATATCAAAAACATAATGCAGGTATTTTGTTTACGCAGAAATGGCACAAGGCTCAATATTGGAAGATCAAGAATGCATCCCAAAAGTGTGTTTATTTACGTAATAGTTGTAGTATAAATCTATACATGAAGAAAGCTTTAGTTAGTTACAACTAATCATCTTAACTAACCTAACAGAATTACCTAACTTTCACATGGTGCTGCTAAGAATAAGCAAAAATTTCAGAGATTAGTCATGTTCACTAGGGTTGGATGCATGTAAAAGGATATTTCCACTAGTGCATAATAGTGATTTTATGTGGGTTATGAACCACAAATGACGCGGGTTGTTAAATCGTTATTATAATGGATGTCGTAGAATGTTGATGCATCTACGATGATAATTCTCAACCTGTTTTAGAATGTGACACATTCTAAGACGAGTTTGTCTTACGTTTTAAAATAGTTTTCAACAAAACTATCATAGAAAGAATTTTTTTTTAAATAGGTGATTTGTTTTCAGAGTCACCTATATATATTACAAATTCATACCAATACACCACAACCTGGCAAAAATTAAATAAACACATTGCATACACCACAATCTGGCAATGGTGAATTTACCAATACAGCTAATGAAAAGAAAATCATGTTAGCTAGAGATGCAACTCAAAGAAAGTATTGTAGAAGAACAAAATATTATATTGTTGCTATTAGAAAAACACAATATATGTTGTAGTACCCATGGTCAAATTATGCTCCTTCAATGTAGTAAAGTTGGTTGTCTTCAAATTCTTATCTCCATGTGCGTGGCTTTTGGGTGTACACAAAGAGTGGAAAATCCTCATGCTTTTCTAGTATGTGTTTATCATCTAATTTTGAGATATCTTCAATTTTAGAATCTCTGCATTGGATAGAAATAAAAGTTGTTAATGTTACAGATTCATGGTTTGATAATACTATTATCCTCTATTTTATGAAAATTCATAATGATTAAGATAACATTATGCATATTTTGAGCAAGTCCAAAGTAATAATAATACTAACTTGTTTGAGGCACCGAATTCTAGACTCAGCCTCAAAAAATGCATTTGTTTGAGAAATAAGATCATTAATATTAGCCGAGACGTTCCCAAGATGATCAACAACAATGACCATGGCCCTGCATATGTATTCTTTTGTATTTTCCAACACACTGCAAGATATAGTACATATTCCAATCAGTCACAGGTCATAATGTCCATCTGACAAAACAACAATTTGTTTTTTAAATAAAAATTAGAAAGCTCAATGGGAAAAAAAGGAATAACAGAATAAATCTAAACTTTTAGTGCCATATTTCTTGGATTTTTAAGCAAATTGTTTGACCTTCTAAAAGCACTACAACAATCATATCTCCTCTTCATATTCATATCTTCCTAAATTAGCACACATAGATATGGTTATTGAAATTTAATTTTCATGCATGTAAGGATTCTTACACTGTCAATCAATCAAGTATAAGTTATACGTTTTTCTATTGGTTGAAATCGCCACCTCTATTGTGAAGGCCAGCAAACGAGTGAACCTTCAGTATTGGGAAAAAAAAGAATTCAATAAATAAATATAGGAGAAAGGGTCAACATTTGTTCTCTAGTGTTTGGTAACTTACATCGTCTGGGAATGCAACTTTTGATAATCTTGATTCAAACAAAAAATTTGTGACTACTCCAATTCAAATCACAAATTTTATTTAAAGTCACTGAATAAAATAATACTATTAAAAATTAAGGCTCAAACCCAAATTCATGAAGAGAAGGATAATGAAATTACCATAACAGGTATGGATTCGTCATCATGACTAGGCAAATAGGCCAACCCATCAGTAAGGTCTGGATTTAGGTTAGGTCCTAGCTAGGCTTCATCCATAACAAAACTCATATTATAGATGTACTACACATAAAATCATTTTTGTATTTTTACCAGAACGATTTAAGCTTTGGAAATAGTTGGCTCTTCACATGGCATCACTGTGTTTCTTTTTTATACATGACCACGAAGAGTTTCAAAATTTCACCAATTATCTAAATAGAAGTTAAAATATGTTACATATTAAACCACTCAGACATTTTTATTTATCAATTAACCCAATAGCCACATCGATCCTTGGATATGGTACAGGATATGAAAAGGTGGCACATGTACCCTGACCATGCAGTTGATCTAAAGGCTTTTGATACTTGTCCAAACACCCACACTGTCAACATGAATGCTATTTTTGAGTCAAATTCAATTTTTCATTTTCCAAACTTATTTCTTAAGATTTCTGGATCTCATATTAAAGATGCTTTTAATGAATCTGGTTAAGTTTGAGCCTTCACTATAATATTTAATTTTCATTGGACGCCTTTTTACTGTGTTCCTTTGCTCGTGGCTACCTAATATTAGAAACAATTTTTTTGGTTGTGAATCATTTATATGATAATTTATTTCTTAGGCTATTAAATGTGTTAATTTAATTAACAAGCTGAAAACTCAATTGTAAGCCTAGATTTGTAGATGATTGTTAATTAGAACAAAATTAATTGTATTGAGTTAGAGTTGTACTCTAATTATACGATAATGATAACTAACTTAGATAATTAGTAACTACATAATATTGTTGATATCTTAAATGAATTTGGTGTTAGTGTGTCAACCTTTTCTTAATAGTCATGAACTTGTATAAATATTGTTCAAATAAAATTTTGTTTATTACAACTGACAGACTAAGATCTTAGGGAAGTAAAGCTTAAAATCAAGAGGGATATAAACTTCCATTTATAATCCAAATTTTCTACCTCACTGCTATGTCAAAATGAGACACTCTATTTGCTCACTCAGACCCATAAGATTATAAGATTGAAGTTTTCTCATTTTTCTCATAGCTCCATGATCACTAGCTACTTTAAGAAATTCTAGAGCAACATTCCATGTTTGAACACGTTATAGTAAAAGCCTACACTAATGAGTGTACTCTCAATATCATTTTGAATATATAATGAAAGGAGATAACTAGAAAGAGTAGCCTATAATGAAAATACCAAAACCTTAAGTTGGCAGAAGTAAAAAAAGAAGCAAAGCTACATTGGGAACGAACAACAGACTTCAACAAAAAAAGTAGAGCAAAAAGTGATTTTGGTTATTATGTGTTAGGGGAAACAAGGGCTTTTGTGAGACATGCCATGTAAGGTAATGTTAATTGAACAAAATGAACAGGGAAACAATGTGGTAAAACTTCCTTCCCTACCTCTTTTTCTTGTCCTATGAAAATTGTTCTTTTAAAGTCTTTATCCTAGTGCTTCAAGTAGTTCAAAGTTGTAGTGGTTTATTGTTTTTAATTTTTTAATTTTGTTGTTGCTAACTTTTCTCTCTGTGGTTTTCTCTTGGTGTACATTTTAGAATATTTAAGCATTCCCAGGCTTGCATATTAACATGAGCAGACAACTGAATCTGTTGGTGAGAACATAGTAATCAATAGTGTGCAATAATGGCGCCATAGCAATGTCATGGACCAGCCCTCAACTACAACAACTTTCAAATAGTGGAGGGGATTTTAGTAAAGGCTGTTGTGGCGGCAATAGTGGCAAAATTTTACCATTTCTTGTGTTATATTGACACAAACATGACGTGTTTTAGACACTAGTTTAAAGCTTTTAGTGATTGTTTGTATTTGGTTTTTAATACTGTTTCAGTAACAAGACTATTTTTAGCTTTGGGAATAATTGCTTCATAAACCATGTTTTATTAGTCAATTGCTAACTAGTGAGGTCCGCATTCACGCAACATGCAATTCTCTCTCAACTGTTTCAACTCAAACCTACTAATACCCAATGCTCCCTGGCTTTGTTTCCAGCCAAGCCCTGCATTTTTTGTCAAAGCCTGGGCATACGCACTGCCCGAACTTCTACAAATTACCACAAGCTATGGACCCACCATTGTAACATAGATAGCAAAATAGAGATATACTTAATTATTCAAGTCTAGCAAAAATCAATTGTCCAACAAAACAGAGGAACGATTTGAAGCATGGTTGCTTACCTGGCTGACGATGGTCGCACACCACGCCGGCACGACATACATGAGACAGGTATCACGGCCAGTGAGTGGATGAACAGACCGAGGACACAAACTCAGTAAGAAAGGCAAAATCAACGGCGACTCTGGGTGAGGATATATTTAAGTAAGGTGTGCGCCAGATAGTTAGGGATACAATATATTTAGAAATTTTTGGGGTACAAAATCAACGACGGTGCATTAGATAAAACCGTGTCGTTTACATTTCACTTAATTACGAAAATATCACCATCTTATATTCTAAGACGGTTTAACAAAATCATCTTAAAATATAAGTCATGAAAAGAAAAATAATTCTTCCTAATTATAAAAATATCACCGCGTCACATTTTAAAATAATTTTACATAACCGTTTTAAAATGTGCATAATAAAAATACATATTTTTAGTATTGTTCCACGATGCTAGAACCAACCAGTGGCAGCAAGCTAAAATGAAAAGAAAACAGTGATACAGAGTTTCTTTGCCTCTTTGGCACGATGTCCTTGGGTGCATACCAAAGTCAAGGAAAAAAAGGATTAGACTCATGTTTTATTTTGATTAATATAATTTCGTGGAACTTCTACATTTTGAATCCTTTTTACACATGAAGAATCGAGCTACGAATTCTGTATTATACACAGAATCTTAAATCTAGACAAAATAGGACATATCTAACAAAAAATTTTATTTTTATTTTAAGAATGTGCGAGTTATAAATTAAGATCATAAACATAATGAATAATCAAAATAAAAAATTAGTCAATAATCAGTGATCATATGATTATTTAAAAAAATTTGTGTGCATTTATCTTTTAATTTCTATCATTTGAATATAATTTAATAATTTATATTTAGTGTTCTTATTTTTCCCAATAATAAAAGTTTACACCTAATATGCTTCAAGAATGTAAAAAAATATGTAAATGTATTATTGAATATTATTATTTTATAGATATAAACTGTATGTTAGAATTGAGAATTTGTTATAAGAACATGAATTTTAGAGAATATTATAATAATTGTAAGAACTTTTTTTTTCAAGAATTTTTCACCTTCTTGTATAAATATTCGTTATGTGAATAAAATAAAACATTTTTCTAGCTTTTACCTTTTTTCTTATTCATTCTTGATCCATTTGTAAAATAATACTAGGAGAAAGCAAGGCATGGTTATCTTTCTATTTTTTTTTAAAATAAAAATAACATAAAAGAAGAGCGAGGGTGAAGGTTAAATGGAAGTAACTCTTGTCACAGGTTGAAACTAAATACACTGAGGTAATTTGACATGAATCTATTAAGGTTCAATAATTTTAAAGAATTATTAAGTTAATCTGGTGGTTGAAAAGAAAAGTTTAAGGTTGAAGGAAGAATGACGGAAAGATTCTGAATTCGAATTCTCCAACTAATAGTATAATAAAAACTAACAACTGATTAGATCCTAGAGCCTAAAATTTATTAATTTATAAGTTAAAAAATAATTGATTAGGTGATTAAGTTTTTGGTAACTTAAGGAAAATGATTCGGTCATTAAGTTAGTTTGACTTGTAAATTCAAAAACCAAATCAATTATAATTCATCTAGTTCAAATTTTAAGCGGAAAGAACTAATTAACTGAATCAGTTCAAACAAACTTAATTAGTTTGATTTGAATTCCTGAGTTCATCGGATCAACTCAATCGGATGAAGAAAAGACTCGAGCCTTTCATTTTTCCTTTTCTATATATTTCCACATTTTCCAATTAATTATTAGAATTTATGTTTGCAATAACTTTTTCCCCCTTAAAACCTTGGTTGATTTGACTTGACTAAACTAAATTCCTTTTAGAAACTTTTGACAGAAAAAAAATCATTTTAAAACATTTAGCAGTGTGACTCTTTTGACCGCATCACTAAAAATAATTTTATTAATTTTTGTGTCATGTGAACTTTTATTATAGCATTACTTGTGAGTACATGACATGCTACACACTAATATAGTTAGTAACACTTGAAGTTGTTAGTTGGTAGCACGCTCCATGTGGCATGCCATGTGGACTTTTGAGTCCTATTTTTTTAAAAAATAGTTTAATTGACACATAAATTTTGAGACCTTTTTTTAGAATTTAAAAAAAAAATAAAAAAAAGGAAAAAATTTGCTTATACTTGGCATTGGACAAACAGAGTTGAATGAAAATATGATAAAATGAAGTGGATCAGTTAGAGCAAATTTTTAGGAATTCCAATTAATGAGCTGATATATATATATATATATATAATTGAACTCGTTTTTTTTTTTAAAAAAGATAAGCGCTCAAATTTAGTCAATCAGCCTAAAATCAGTTTCCCGTTATATAGGCCATCTTCTTTCTCTTTCTTCTGTGTGCTGCTCGCTATCACTTTAATTGATTTCTTAGCATTATTCTTCAATTCTTATTTTCTTAAAATTTATTTTTTAACTTTTAGTTTTTAACTCATCAACTCCAAGGGTATACTTTTAGTTACAAACAATTATTTTTAGTTGTGGAAAGTGTTAAATAATCATCTTTTTGAAAGATTTTTTTTTTATATTATTTGAGTGTTATATATATATTAACATAATATTTTATAGTGTTATTATATAAAATTTTTAAGTTGTGTTTAATTTAAAATTGATAAAATTTTAATAAATTTTTATTATAAAAGGTTTAATATATTAATAAATTTTATAGATTATTATTAGCAAAAATTTTATGTAATTTAATTTAAAAGTTAAAAAAATATATAAATTTTAATGAAATAATATTTTAATAAAAATGTAAAAATTTAAATCAAACAAAATTACAAAATATTATTTTGGTTTGATTTGAATTTTATTTGAAATGAAAATTAAACAAAATCCAACCACATATTTAATTTTAAAGTTTGATTCGAATAATGTTTTAATAACAAACCATACCAATCCACAAACACCCTATCTGTATGTGTGGTGAGGCATAAGCTTATAGTATATATCAGTATCTATTTTCTTTAGCTAAAATCATTCTTGAAAATAAAAATCATACACACCCTTGTCTTCCCGCCAATTCCTCCTTCTCAAAGTAACCCCCAACTCCTCCTCATATACTCTCAACTCAAAGTAAGGTACCCCAATTCCTCCTTCTCGTATTCTAAATATATAGAACTAGTTAGTGACAGATATTGTTATACATGTATGAACATGTACACATGCACATTAATTGACACATGCGTACTTGACCTCGACGGAGCAATTATGCTCAATTAATTAAATCAAGCACATAACCAATTTCATTTTCTACGAAGATATAGCCAGCTAGTAGTCCCCGGATCCATAAAATAAAAAAGGAAAACAAAAATAATTTACTAGAACCAAATATTTCTTTAACTATGGAACTTGATTCCACATGAGTAGTACAATAAATTAAAAGACTTAAAACACAGTTAAGAAAGGCTTTGCAATACTTTAATAATTGAGCCTTGGCTAACTGCATTAGTTAAAAGTCCTTCACGTGTATGCTATCCAACTAATTAATCACACAAACCTTAATTACTCCACAGCAATCAACAACAGTAACAAGAAAATAAAATCAGATTACAAGGAAAACAGAAGAAACCATCCCCCTGTAAGATTATTTATATTAATATGAAGATACATATAAAATGTAATTAATATACCTGATAATAAGTCTATTGAATAGTACTGTGGTAAACATTGTCGTATAACATTCACTTCTTTTTTTCTCTTCATACTTATTTCTTGTATCATCAAGGTGAAAAATCAAACGGGGCTTACCATTTATCGAGATAGATTTCTACGACCCAGTTGCTGTTACTAGCTAGAGCTATAGCTAGCTACCATTTTGGCCACTCCTAGGGCCAAAGGAAGTTCCTATAGGGTGAGTAGCGTGGCTCTCTTTATTCATGAGAGATGTTATGGCCGCAGCAACAGCAACCCTAAACTTAGGATCTGAGGCAATTGAGGACACATTGTCATGATCTAGTGGCTTATTATTATTGCTTTCTTCTCCTTTCCAAATTCTATCATGAATATCCAATGCCCTAGGCTTGTGAAAAGTGTTGTTCATTGCAATTGCACCACCACCTTGGTATTTGTTTTGCATCCAAGAAAAACGAGGATCAGTTGTAGTATTGGAGGAGCTACCACTGGAAAAACGTAGTGGTGGTTCATTGAGGTTGCTAGTGAGATCAAGAACAATCCCTTTGGATGGATCACCGGGGCTTATGCTCCTAAAATTTGAAGCTGGGTTTAGAGAGTGGAAGGTGTTGTAAGGAAACGGTGCTTGAGTGAAAGTGGAGGTGCCATCTGAAATGGGGTTGCTTGAGTCTAGCAACATGAATGAAGCTGCTGCAGAAGCTGTGGAAGCCATAGCAGTTGCACCCACAGGGAGTGGATGGTTATGTGTCCCTTCATAGGTTGTAATTAGTATGGACATGTCATCTATACATCTTTGCACCTATACATGTAAATTTAATAAACATAAGAATTGAACCCCATAAAATTAAAATAGGAAAATTGTCAACATATACGTTTCATTTTTGGAATGTATTGGTGGAAAGAAGAGAAAGATAGAAAAAATAAAATTAAATAAAAGAAGAGAAAGAAACTAATAGAGGTGATATACAATGTGATCAGAAATAAAGATAGATAAAAAGCAAAATAGGGTGAAAATGAAATAGAAGACAAATGTGGTATACGTTAATAATAATCCTAAAAAATAAGCAAATACTACTATATATTAGATAGTAAAAAGAACATGACTTGATTAGTGGCTAATTCCTTATTTTTCTTTCAATCTTTGGATTGCAATTTAACCAATGAATTTCATGCATGATCATTTAAGCTATATATTTGTTTTAAAGTTGGGTAAAAATTTATACCAAAAAAAAAAGTTGGATATAATTGATTTTGGTAAAATTAATTTGAATTATTAACAAAAAATTTACATTATATTAGAATGTATTTTTTTAAGGAAAAGCGTGGAATAATTTTCAGTAGAAAAACTAACCGGGGATAAGTAGTGTAAATTTTTTTCAATCTATTTAAACTAGAGAAGCCGAAAAAGGAGTGTAAATATAGTGAGAATTACCTGTTTCCTAACAGGGCAGCCTGGGGCTACAGTGCAACGATAATAGGCTCGTGGACATGGATTTCCTTTTGCAATTTTCTGCCCATATTTTCTCCATTGGCACCCATCATTCATCTATCACAATTAAGTTGATTAGCTCTTAATTAATGTTTATCTAATTAATCATATGATAATGCTAACTTAAAGGATATATTAATATTAATTATAAATATATAGATTTTGAACTCACTGTGGCAGCTTCACATCTTGCTCTAACAGAAACCCTAGCCTTTCTATTAGGAGGGGAAGCAGCATGGGTAGTAATACCGGGCAAGCAATTTGTCCGCTGTAATTTGTTCTGCACTGATGCATAACTTGCCAACTGTTGATCATTTTTGTCTTCCTTATTATTTCCCACATCACTTTCTTTATGATGGCTTGTGCTTGGTTGCAACCTTAGTGATAAACCCAATTCACTCTCGCTTAAACTATCATCATCATGATCAGGGTGTGGAGGAGATGGAGCACTTTGCATTTGTTTGTTAAAGATCTCAAGAATTCTCGATGGCCCTTCACCGCTGGTGGTCGCAATGTCTTGAAGTGAGAGAGAAATTTCATGATCCTATAAAAATGGGATCTGTGTTTTATTATATATAAAATATAGATGAAAGTCAATGGAGATCAATATTAAACTAACAATTGGATTTACCTTTCTTTTATTGTTTTCCTGGATGGCTGAGAATTTCATTTGCAGATCATAATAGTCTTTCATTGTTTGTTCTACAACTTTCCTCAGAACTTTGTTTTCCTCTTTCATGCTCTCCATCTCCATTTGTAAGACACTTAACTGTAGGAAATTAAACCATACCCCTTTAAGGACTTCTAAACATATATATATCATAGACAAACAATTAAACGTTACCAAAAGAATTAATAGTGTTTCAAGAGTTAATACTTGCATATACATAAACATCGATATATAGAAAACATGAGAATATATGAAGAGAAAAGAGTTGGTCAAATAATACAACTTTAGCTGTTAATTTACTTAAATTAAGGAGGTAGAAGGGTCACGCTTTTGGATCTGCTCATATTGATAATGAAAAATATAATTACCTCTTTTGTTTTTGTGTTATCTTGCAAAGATGTTTCTATGACTGATGCATCATCTTCTATTTCACCAGCTGTGGCTTCAGGGATTTCTTCCTTATTATTATCCTGAATCTGTGCCATTTCTTGCTCCTCATCCTCTTTCACTCGCTCATCTTCTTCTTCTTTATGCTCATCATCAGTATCTATCTTCAAAGAGAGATCAATTTCCATCTTTGTGGGTTTTTCTCGGCTTCTACCCATGATCAATATTTGAGGCCAAGGTTGAGCTTTTGGAGAATCTCTTCCTTTGTCCTATCGTGATTATATATAAAAGTATATACGCTACTTTTAAGGCACCAAAGTCAATTCCCTCGTCCCGAAGACGTTTCTTATCTTGCACACACAAAGACGCATCTATGATTTGACTTTAGTTGGCTTCTTAATTAACCTCTCCAATTATATTAATCAGTCTATAAGCTTCCATTTTAAAATTTAATAAAATAGGCAAGTGGGCACCCTACTATAATTTGATAAATGAGCCCTCCCATTACCAAAATGACAAAATTAACCATTGATACTAAGTGAAGTTGAAGGTGGGTCATTGACCTTTTTTTAATTGCTCTTTTGTGTGATTAAGAATCAAATCAAGGTCTTATATAAAATCTCCACCCAGTGCACTGAAAAAAAAGTGAGCCAAAAGCATCACACCACTTCAAATGTTTGACATTATTATTTACATAAAACAACATAGGCTTTTTTTATCCTTTTAGACCACGTAATTAAGCCGCCTAAGATCATGTTTAATTGGTGCCATCGAGCTGATTCGCCCCTATTCACTCGTGGTAATAATACAAAACTTTTTTTCATTTCTTACACTAGGGCATACGCTAGGGCATGCACATCGTGTCCCTCCTAGCATGAATTCCATGCTTCTCATTTTATCTCTAGTTCTGGATATTATGGCATGTCTCGCATGAACAATAATGTCTTTTTACCATGGAAAGAGAAGCCATTTGTTGAAGATTCAAGGGGGAACTCGTGCTACATGTGCCTGCCTGCAAATGGAGAACAATTTGACGAGATTCATTTGAGCTTTTTTATAAAGAGGAAATACAGGAAAAATATTCCAAGGCTTAACATGCATCTGATTATAATATATGAGTTAATATGACATCATCTATTACCATGGAATATGAGCCCCGTACGAAATCCCATATGAAGAAAAAAACCTTGGGATCAGATCTTGATTTTGTCAACTGTAAGACCATATTTAAAAGCACATTCATCTCAACTCCTACTTTATAGTTTAGTTGTTTACTCCCTCCCACGTTATAGTTTAATAATGAACAAAAAACCTAAAGAAAAAGAACCCATTACATCGAACCTTAACTGGAAAGAGAACTTTCTCCCCTTCTTCTTGGCAAATTATCTACCATTAGAGTTTTAAGTAGGGATTAGTTTAATTTCTGCTTTAATTTTAAATGCGGTAGACCCACAACACCCGAAGGATTATTATATTATAGGCTGCAGAAGTTACAAACAATTATTATTAATGATTTCAATATATAAAAAAATAAATATTTTTCCTATACGTGGATGTATTTATTTATAAATAAAACTTTGTTAAGAAAAGAGTATCAGGAGTATTCTAACTAGAATACATTAGTCTAGCAATGCTAGATGAAATAGATAAGAAGAATATTAGTAACACGTTTTTTTACATATTCTTTTTAACACACATTTTTATTTCATTATTGGTTAAAATTTAATTAAAACAACAAAATTAAGAAAAAAAAACACTTTAAATAAGAAGTGAGACTAACTAAAATTTATAAATATATCAATAAATATCATTCAAAAAAATATTAGAGTATGCTGCTAGCATTTTTAAGAAGATAAATAAAGGAAAGTTATAAGATTAATAAATCAGTTAGAAAGAGAACATGGAGAACTATCTATCTTGGCCATAAACCATATCCAAGATCTAAGTTTTATCAAGTCCAAAACACTAAAAGTAAGTAGAATACTTTGAAACACAACATTGTTATGCATAATCTAGATAGAATATACCACAACATACCAAAAAATATGTCGAACATGACATGACTTTTTCCTTCTTAAAAGAGAGCCAAACTAAATATAATGATAAAATATATCATTAGGCAAAGCCGCAAGACACCTAGCTAAGCTAGCCATGAAAAAATTGCTTACCATAACTGAACGGCCACTGAAAAAGCTAAAAATAAGTGATTATGATCTTTCTTAATTAGAGGAGAAACACAGCATGTAAGGTATGTCTTGTAATTTTACTCCTCTTTTGCATAAGTTAACTCATGTTGATAACCTTATCTTTGGCTTGGCATTCTTCTTGTGCAGTGAGGTATTGGTTTGTTTGTATGCTAGACTCGTGTTTAGGTGTTTCTTGAGATTTTTTTGATGGAAGGCTCTTGGCTTTCTAATAAAAAGATGTCAAATGGTTATATGTCATTATGTGTTGGAGTCTTGAATTCGACATATCTTATGCTTAATTTAAGAATATTTTTAGTAGTGGAATTTGGCTTAAATATATTTTTTTTCTTATAAATAAATACTTTTTTTACTTTTCTTGATGCCGTTTGAGATATATTTAAATGAAACCAAAATTTCATTTGAAATAACTTGATGCCGTTTGACTTGAAAATAAATGGGAAAATTAAACAATCGCAGACGACCAAAGCGATATACAAATTAAACCACACATAACGCATGTGGGTCATTGATATGTTTTAAAAAAAAATGATGGTTCTGTAATATGACAAAAATATCTTTAGACCCAAAATGGAAACACACGACGATAAAGAACGAATATTCTGTCACCATTGGAGCACTGCAAACACACATGATTCATTCCCAGTCCCCAGAGTCTTAAAAGAAGCAAATGTTCTAAATATTTTTTTTTATTTGATTCCACCTCTGAATGATTTTTTGGCTTAGTTTCCTACTCATTCAAAACTCGAGGTCATTTCAATCCTTGATTACTTACTTTTTAAGGGCGTGTTTTTGTGGGGATAGGCACTGGCTAACGTAAACATTATTGTCAAAATTTGTCCATCATAGTCTAGTAGAGATTAACAACAATATAGGATATATGAGTAGTTAGGTACTTGAAATATTGCATAATGCAAACAAGCTTCTTTATATATAAACTAGTTTTTTTATTTTATTTTTAGGCTTAAATATATTTTTGTCTAGTTAGAATTTTTTTTTTTTATTTTTATAAATTTATTTTTTTAATTTTAATCCTTATAAATTGATATTTTTTTAATTTTGATTCCTGTAAGTTTTTTTTATTCATTCTTTAATTCTTATAAATTTTATTTTTTAATTTTAGTTCCTATAAAATTTTAATTTTTTGTTTATAATTTTTTAAATTCGCACAGAACTAAAATTGAAAAAACATAAATTTATCAACACTAAAAATAAACACAAAATCTTACGGGGACTTACAAGAAAAAAAACAAAATTATAAGTACTATAAATAAACAAATTTTTTTATGGATAAACTTATATAAAAATATATTTAAGTCATATTTTTATGAAATAATCCCGAGAAGAATTTTTTTTTTTTCCCCTTTAGTAGAAAGTATACTCTAGAGAGAAACGGACGCGAGTAATAGGAATGGTTGTGTCCAGTGTCCAGTGTCCAGAGAAGATGGCAAGTCAACTTTTGGGGTCTATTAGACTAGAACACTGATATTGACATGGTAAAAGAAAGCGACGAATCGGAGATTTTTTTTTAGCTGAGCAATTAATGATGAAACAATTTTCAAGGTTATGGGGGATTAATCTTAGTTGTGAACTAGATTTTAATTTCAGCATAAGTAAATCTTAGTTAATTATAAACATTGATTTTCAACATAATAGATAAAATTGAGTCATGAACATAAATTTTTCAAGTTTATGTATAGATTTTTATAATTTTTCAACTCTATAGGTTTCAACTTTCATTAGCCTCCATGCATGCATGGTTGGGTTGGGACCATGCATCCATGGACTCTTAAGCACGGAATAAGAGCTTGTATTGAATATAATTTTTTCCTTCCTTCATCACACACACACATGAGACACCGTTGTCGGGGATGGGATGAACAACCAAATATGACTCATACGACATTAAACAAGCTAAAAAGTAATAATACTTGGTGATTTTACCAGGTACAACAAAAGAATATTAATTTCATGCAATATACAGGTTAGGCTTGATCTAATTAATTAAGATTCGTGAGGAAGTATATATGGATTTTTTTTTTCTTTTCCGGTATATATATGATTTGGAAATACAGAAACCAAGTCATCTTTTAATTCTAACAGTGAAACTGTGAAAGATCTTACCCTTGATAAGTGATAAGAGCAAAAGAATGTTCGTACGTATATGAGTAGCGCAACCTTCAACCATGAATCTCTTTTAACATCACACTTTTACTACACAATAGTAAAAAGAAAAAAAAGGTAACATCATAAAAATTGTGAAAAATTCACCATTTCTTAAGCCATGTAATTCCAATTTCGTTCAAATGCATCAGAACGTAGCAAAAACTTGCTGATCACTTGCATGTACTTAGACATGTGATCAATGGTTGGTATAAGTATCCAACCTAAGCCATGTTAGCGAAATGCTTCAATCTTTTCTTGAATTATTTTTGTGTATACTCCATAAAATGAATGGTTGGTATTAAGTATCAATAACCCCATAAAATCGAAAAATTATTAACTAAGTAGTCTCGGACAATCACTTATTTATGGTCTGATCAATTTTTATGAGATATGAATTTAAGTTTATCAAAACAAAATAATAATATTTGATTATTGTCACATATATAGAGATTAATTTAACATCATAATAATTTTTTGAACTACTTAATAATTTCTCCCAACCTACATCTTAATTATTTCCCCCCATTAGTATTAAATTATCAAGTTAGAAAAAAGAATTGTCTAAGTAAAATATAAAATTTTATATCCCTCAAGACTCGGTAGTCAAAATAAAACCATAAAATACAATGTCTAACAATTGAAAAAAAGCGATTTACAAAAAATAAAAAAAAATTGAAATAAAGCGATAACCAATACACTTGGGTTTTTTCCCACTGGTTTTATTTATACGTGAGAACAGTTCAGTTCAGTAGTATATATGAATAATGATGCAGAACTAGAGAAATGGCTGCGGCGCCGTTTGCTGCCATATAAGTCCACGCATGCACGAGCTTGTGAGCTGTGGTGATGAAAGATGATAAATGCCTCACATGTCATTGTATAAACCTAGCTACTTATACAAATAAGCCCCACAATTTCCGTTTTTGATGGAGACTCTTCATTTAATTCATGGTAGTTGTTGATGAATTTCTTATTAAATTTGTTTGGTGTGTATACATTTAGTAGATCTACGAATCCATAGTTTGTGAGGTTTAAAGATTAGCAAAATGAGTTTGATTTCTCTAATAAATTATTTTTGTGTATACTCCCCATCAAGAGTAGTCGAATTCTAATTTAGAGAACCCACCAATTAACTGTGTTAAACTTAATTTGTTAAAAAAAACTTAGACGTACTCTATGCAAATAAAGTTAATTAATGTCACATGCAATAGAGTCTATGTAAATAAATAAAGCTAACTTTATTGAATGTGAATTTAAAAATATCATCATTAGAAAGTGGGAGGAGGGAGTGTGGTGATGGAGATGGAAATATAGGAGATTACTTTTCAAATGGGAGGAGGATATGGTGAATGGGGGGAAAGCTTGTTGAACACTGCAAATATAAACATGAGTGAAATTAATAGTGGGTTTGAAAGGTGAAATCCAGTGAAATTTTCTCAATCAAAATTAGTATATAAAGTGTTAATGAATTCTATTATGTTCAAGATTATTCTTTAAAAATCTCTGGGAGAGGATTATACCTACAAAGGCAGAAGCATTTGTGCGGAAGTTAACTATAAATTGTATTCGATCCCTCTTTGTTGAATTTACTCAAAAGGTATCACACAAAGGAGGGATCAATTCAATTTTTTTTAATGTGATTTCTTTTCTAAGACTTTGGTCTGTAACACGCAATCCAAAACTAAAGAAATAGAGTAATCACACATACACAAATTAAGACAAAGATTTAATAGTAAAACTTATTTTATCTTATTTTAAGGAATATAAATTTATATAAGTTTATTATGCTTTTATATTGATTCATGTGTCCTCTCAATTGATAGGGGGTAGATTTTTATTTGCTAATGTAGAACACAAAAAGAACAAGAAAGGAAACTAAGACACTCCAAGAGTGTCACCAACAAGGATGGCTAAAATATATAGCATCAAGGGATAGATCTCAGCTTCTCTCTTGACAAATTTGAACAAGCATCCCAATCCGCCAATGAGTTCACGACTTCATTCAAATCTCGAGGAACATAGGCAAAAGACACTGTCTAATTTCTTCTGACTGGCTGCTTGATGAAATTGGGGAGTGTCTTTTGTCTTAAAACTCGTGTTGATTTTTACTACGAGATAAGTATAATTTTTCTATAAATATGTTTTAAGATTGAAAGTTTTATCTACTTTAAATTAGACATCACTCTCTTCTCTAAAATTTTGTATAACAAAAAACGTAGACAATCCATTAGGTTCAGCCCAGCAATTGGGGTTTTTAGAATTTGAATAATTTATATGATCCTAAATTCAATACTCATTATGATTATAATTATTATTAAAAAAAATAGATGGAATAAACATACCGTTGAAAGATATTGTATTTTCTATGGATATTTGAATAGATAAGAGTTGACTATACTAGAAATCATTTCCACAATTTGCTATAAATTGACTTCTAATTTCCACTTGGTTTGGTTGCTGAATGTTGACACGTTTAAGGGCAGTATGTAAGCACATGGTATGAACTTGGTTTCTGCAAAATTGTTAATCATGAATTTGAGATTATTTATATAATTTCTTTATTAATTAAATATATAATAAAGAGAGAAAGAATGAAAAGAAAGAAAAATATATAGTAAAATAATTAATGTAACAAAAATAAATAAAAATAATATTTAAAAATTATATAAATTATGTACTCCACTCGTAAAAAATATGGATTATTAACACGACTTCATGTAAATTCACGTATCCCCGCGGCCTCGGTCAAGTACCCTACCTAATTTAAAGAAGAAAAAATAAGTTTAATTCAAATGTCCTTATATTCCCAGGTATAAAGTATAATATATATTCTAGATTTTTCTTCTTTTTTTTTTTTGCTTTTTAAGAATATATGTAAAAATATAAGCATATCTCAACCCAAGTAACCCTGGGTCCCTGACCTAATAAATCAGTTTCAGATCTGGATCGAGTTTTTATTAAAATAATTTAAAAACCAATTAACCCAATTTTGACCCAATATATGACTTTTATGTTTCTAAATTAATTAGTTTTGTTATTTTTATATGTTTTAAATAGAATTTATTTGAAAGATTAAACTGATCGATAAATCTCTACAGTTTGATTAATTAAATTTTATATTTTTGTTGACCTAGTATTTGTGATCTGGCAACCTCTATTTCCTCCATCGTCACTTTCTCTCTCATTTTCTCGCAACATTGTTTCCTGAAAGCATTTGTCACGAAATCCTCACATCCCGTGCTTAGGGATGGTAAATTCGCCTCTGATGAGATCCGATCAGTATCTGTTAAAATATTCACATACAGAAAACATAATTACTTGTTTATTAGGATTAAGAATGGGTGAGTATTTATCCGCAATTTTGTGGGGGAAATGAATGCAGGTATGAATATCTTAAGTAATTAAAATATATTAAGCATATAATTTATAAAATTATATATATTTTTTATAAAACAATAATTATATGATTAATAGTAACAGTCTAACAAAGAATAATGAACCATAATTTAACCTACCTTATATTATTTACATTCTATTTAAGTATATTTAATTATTATTTACTTTATGTATAAATTGATAACTTTGTTGGTAAGTTCTTTTGAGATTCACTTCTAACTGTCAATTAATATTTTATGTTTTTTTGTGCTTCAAATTAGAAATATATATTTTTACTTATTTAATGACTTATCATTACAAGATTAGATGATTATGTTTATAATATTATTTATTTATAATTAAAATTTGGACGAATCAATATTATATTTTTAATACTATATTTGGATTATTTAAAAGTAAAGTTTTAATTTACTTGTTGTAATGTTTTTAATAATATATTTCTATTGATGTAGTACCTTCGTATATAAATAAAGGAGAGATTGTCAATGAGATATTTGTATATAAATATTCAATCATTACGATTGTATAAAGGTGAGGATTAAAATTACTATCATATGAATATATGTATTTTTTTTAACACAGAAATGGAAATTACGAGACTCTATCCAAACCTATCCATTGACAACCTAGCTATGCTTAATTTATTCGCAAGAAAAATTTAGTATGCCTTAGTGCCGAAGCATGAAAATAGAAAAAGGAATTTTTTATCTATAACACAAGTTCCGGTATGCTTCCTACATACTGCACAGTGCTGGTGTTACACCTAACACTTTTTGAAATATTCTAAAATATACATAAATCCGTAATAGCCTAATTGCGAATTCATAATGACCTTACCTCCTCATCACTGCCGCGCTGCCGCGCCAACTCCGCTGTGCCGCAGCACCACCACCTCCTCACCACCACTGCCGCCCTTCGCTCCAACCTCGCCAGAGAGCGCCTCCCCCTCACGCCGCTCGATGTGTTCTTTTTCACTATAATTGTTGGCTTTATTAGAAAAACAACAGGTGCAAGAAAAAAATTCCTAAATTACATTTATTTAAAGATGTGCAATTAGGAGACGTCAACAATTTCTTATTTCTGTTTATCAAAATAAAAATATTTTCTTATTTCTAATTCTTAAATTAAAAAATACTTAAGAGTTAAATTAAAACTATGAGATGATCATACTAAAATATTTTGTCCTCAAATTGATAAGGTTGGATCTTACCTTGTAATCGTGATACTATATACTGTATATACAAGAATTTTTACTGTATTATTTATTTTTTGTCAGGTTTATATACCGTCATTAGTTAAAAAAAAAAAAAGAAAAAAGACAACCTTTTGTCATCCCATTCCAATGTTTAGAGAACGTTTTGCTTTACCTGTGCCACATCCCCCCAACATCCACATCCATGTCAACGTGATTAGAGTCATTATTGGCATTAAACTACGGTTTCCTTGAATTATATAATCCACTTTCATACTAAGGACACAATAACATATTCAATTAATAATTATTCGTGTATTCAGTTCATTTGGCGGCTAACCAGAACTAGCAAGTTTGAGTTCCTGGTCTATCATTGGAGAATAGTTTCTCATGGATAAATAATCAATTTTATGACATAAGCTGAAAATGGATCCACTTATGTCTTATGGCTTTGACCATGAAATGTGCTTTTGCAATGATGACATTGGAATTTGGAGCAAATGGAATTCTTGTTGGGGGTAGGTGAAAGTGAAACTAATTGTTGCACAGCACAATGCACCCCCGAATTGCATTATTGTTCAACAAATTATGGAAATACCATTTTAGCTTCCTAAGCAAATTAAGAATACGACTAAAATAATGTAAATAAATAAATGAGAAATAATTTTTATCTTGTCTAGCTTTTAGTGTTGAGTTGAACTATAAAATTGTGTTCTATAAGTTAGAGACATGAATTCAAGAAAATCTCGTGGTCTAACATCTTAGGAGAAAACAAACTCGGTGGCTGATGATAAGACTAGTCTTGGCAAGAACTTTTGCTGTCTTGCCAACGTGGCCTAATTTCTTCACACAGGCGTGAAAATTTATATAGACAAGGTTTATTATGTATATCAAAGTTTACATAAATTGAACATTTATAGATACGATCCATTTATAGATACGATTTTGTAACTGACATTTGTATTTTTAAAAGAACACATTATGCATTAAAGTAGATTGGGAAAATATCAAATGTTTTTTTTTTAAAATTAGACAAATGTTATTTAATTATTGTGCGTTCTGATTAAGGAACTAAGAAGAAGAAAAATAATTATTAGGATGTATAAGATTGTGTTGTTTCTGATTTGTTTTACACTCTCCTATAATTTCTACTTTAAAAACTTTCTTATTTTAATTCTTTAACTATTTGTCCTTACTGGTTAGCAAAATCCTTTGAATTATATGAAATTAAAACGGTTCAATAATTGTTAATCATATGTCAGAAAATAATTTTCGTACAAAAAAACATCATTAATCATACTTGGGGAAATTATTATATAGATGGTGAATAAAGCGGCTCGGGAGTCTTACTTTTGGTATCGAAGCTTGTTTTATAGTACCACAAATAAAATGATTATGGAAGTTCTAATTCATGATACAAAGATAAAATAAAGAAAACAGAATAAGGCATTAAGGCATTGTCACCATAAAAGTCTTACATATACGGATAAGTGGATGCACTACCACGACTATTTCAGAAGAAAACTAAAGGCTAGGAAAGAACAAAATCAACGAATTTATTGATCTTTTTTCTTTTCTAATATTAATCAAGTGTGGGGGTTTCTATAATCCTACTTGAAACTGTAGCAGTGTATATATTTTAACAAATATCAATAATAAGGAAGGGAAAACAAATTAAAAGATCAGAGAGGGAAAGAAAAAAGAACACATGCTCTTTTTCTTCTTCTTTGTTTCACTGTATACTATTCTACTAGCAGGGTCCTATTAAACAAAAGGAAATTCATCTTTGGTATCTTCATTTTCTCCTCATGCTCAGAAGTTATATCCAGCATGATTGTTTCACTAGTTCTTAGTAAAGAGTCTATGCTTTGCCTATATATTAGTAGCCTTGTTCTGATAGAGCTTTCCAATTAACCAAAAGGAAAATCTCCTTATCTAACAGCCAACTTCCACTAATTTAAACACTCATGCTCCTAAAGAGATATTTAAAGCACATTTTTGTCTCATCACTTTCATATTCCAAATCCTGCAATATCATGCTTCTAAATTTTGAACATAATTTACTCATGGCGCTCCACCATATCCCCCAGTATTCGAGTCAAGTGGCTGTGTAATGCATAGTGTTTTTGACGCATATGTTGGAGAATATTTGATCACAGCTTCAATTTCATGTACTGCATGAGGAAACAAATGCATAGGTCATAAAAGAAATCATTTAACTGCAAACATCATTACAAATTAAGCATAGCAAAAAAAAAGTTCCAAAAGAATAATAACCTTTTCATAGAAGTCTTGTATCTCCTCTTCAGTGAGGCCTTCATCATATTCATCTCCTGCACTTTCCTCCCAGCCAAGCGAACGTAAAAATGCAATCTCATCCTCATCTGCATAAGGAAATGGGTTGCTGCTATCTTGCTTGTCACTGCTGCTTGAAAGTTTCAAAGGTTCATTGGCAGCATTGCCATTCTCAGTAATTGTGGAGCCGTAGTCAGTCAACATGTTCACAGCGGATGTATCCACTAAAGAGGCATCTCTGGACTCCAGAATGGGACAACTAGAGACACTCCTTGTGCTGGCTTCAGACTTCTCCAAGGCACAAGACATGTCAATAGGCAAGACATCAGAACAAGGTTTTTCCACGGAACTCTTCCTTGAAAGATTCTTGAAGAAATCATTCCTGCTCTGGATAGGAAAAGTAGGTCTCTTTTCCAATGTTATCCATGCAGAAGGGGTTGAATTGTTACTTAAGCTCCTAGAGGGAGCAGATATAGAAGTGGATCTAGTGGCACCAACTGGACTAAGAACTACTCTACTATTGGGACTTAAGTTGTCCTTTGAAGCTGAAGACACACCATTCAACTCTCGTGAAGTACTGACATTAAGGGAATTACCAGAACTAATTTTCTGTATATCTAAGTTTAGATGAGCACCATGTAAAGAATGATTGGGTCGACGTGAATGGGAGAAGGGATACTGCTGCTGCCCTGTCTTGACCTTTGATTTCTCTGAGGAGCTAGAAACCTACAATATATATATGTATATTCCTAAGTTAGAAATATATCAAATACTTCCTACTATAATTAACTTCTAGCTAGTGATGCTAATTTTCCTTACAGCTATTAACTTAAACTGCATAGCAGACCACAAATTCATGGATGTCCATGCAAGTTTTAAGAGCTTAATTTTTATTTTATTTTTTGGTACAAGACTTGTCTAAAAAGTTGCTTACTTCCAAGAAATAAGAGTATTAAGGGTGCTCCCAGCATAGCATATATTAGAAAATACAGTGGATAAGGAGTTTTTTTGCTAAAGTATGGGTCATAAATCAAGCATAACATAAGAGGAATTCAACTGTTATAGTTTGGTCATGTACAACAGAGAGAGACAATCCAAATCAGAAAATATAAAGGGATTAAGTAAAGAAAAAATTGGGCACACAGAAAAGATAAAGTTGAAAAGAACAAGATACTAGACATTGTTTTATGCAGGCCAGTCCAGTAAAGGAGGTATCACATAAAAATCTTAGATGTTTCAGAAGTGAAACAAGAAAGATAACTTTATAACCAATGTTAATGAGACTATGACTGTGTTTGGCTAAATATGAGTTCTTAAATACCGCAAGACCTTATAGTCAAAAGTCAAAATCTGTAACATATTTAGGGCCTTAAGATTTAATACTGATTTTTTTGCAAAAATAAACAATAAGCAATATTTACAACAATAGGGTTACCATCACCATAATCCCTATCACCCTCTTCCCAAGATATTTGAAAGGGAGAGTAATCAAATTTTCTCACCACCTCCATGCCTAAATTAGTTATAGCATTAAAAACCTGTAAGTGCTCCCAAATGGGAGATTAGAGTAGACAACTGAGTGTGTTTGTCTTTATACACTGCATGAGTTCAATCTCTAGCAATCATTATTACACAGAATTGATTCAGGTTGTACTCCTAAACTTTTCATGGGTAAGCTATTTATTGATTAAGGTGTTGATTGAAAATAAGCATATGCATCAAAGTAGATTGAAATTTAGAGCAATTACAATCCAACCTCAGTTAACAAATGTCTGGTGTATTATCCCCTCATAGTTGGGTCACTATTCCTTTGATTTTTCCTTCTTATTAATAAGGGGAAAGTGGGAAGGGGTGAAGAAATGCAGGGCAGCCTTCTTATAGTCTTATGACTCTTATCTAATTTTCATGTGTTTACTCTTTCTGTGCAAGTGAGCATTGAAAGGAATGATATACAAAGAAGAAAATTAAGGATATCATGTCACGTGGACTACAACTATCAACTCCACAATAGTTCAAAATCAAAGATAATTATAAAAGCATAAAGCCATTGTATCTGATGTCATATACTTCCCCTTAGAGAGTAAAGAGGAGAACGACATCATCTATCCACAGTTTACTAATAAGAAAAATATTTATTTCTAGCAAGGCAAATGACAATAAATTGAGTTAAATAAATCTAAACTAAAATCATTCAAAAGTAAGCACCGCAAATGGGTACATATTTCTTTAACACTTCCAAAATAATTCATCAATTAGATATAACTAAAACATAGAACAAGAAAACTGGAAGAAAATATATTTTACATATGACGTGTTGCTAGTTTAGCAGATTCTCAGGAGGAACATCAATCATGATGCCACATATAGATGTACCATGAAATTTTCTATTGCACATAAAACCCTTAAGGTGTAGAAATAATAAATCAATATAAATTAAAAGGGAATGCCTTTCATAACTATATTATTTAAGAAAAAAGAGGCAGAAGAAACACCTTACCAGGGATCTTGGTGTGGATGGTGTCACAGGGATTAATAACCTAGATTGCTTAAGGGCCAACTCTTCAAGCTTTTGAGTACTAGCAGATAACTGTAAGGAAAAATACACCATGAGAGTACTGAAATTCTGAAAACATTTCAACAAACAACTTAAAATAGAATTCAACATCAAACACACTTGTGGTGAGTGAGAGCGAGGTGGACCCTGAGCCAATGTCTCGGCCATACTGAGGCCCATTGTGCCCAGAGTAATAGAAGATGTGCTTGTAGAAACATTATACTGATGCATCGTCATAGCCTTGATACTGCTTCCAACTGTCATAAGAATATCATGTGATACTGAGGTCAGGCCATTACCATCAACTTTCTCCCAGTCTGTATCCTGCCAGCTTCTCTCAGAACTACTATATGACCTTGAGTGGCCAAGACCTTTGCTACTAGAACTCCATTGACGACCAGAATAAGCAATATGATCTGACACAGGAAGGATATTTGAAACAAACAGAACTGTTCATAGATGTTTATTTCCATGATGCCATATATTGGATGACAGTATCTTGCCAGACAAAACATTTGGTGACTAAAAATATCATACATACATGATGAATCAAAGTAAAAGGTTTCACTTTTGGCATAAAATATGCCACACTTTGAAATAACTTCACTCGTATGTGTAGGAGAAAAAGAAACAAATGTGCATCAGACCAAAATTTATGTTGAAGAAAATAAGAGTGCAACAAAATTTCCTTTCTAATGCCCTATCAAGCATTAAAATATTCAAGAGAATTTCCCACTTTTTCATGGGAATGGATGGAAAATTGGATACAATCATGAATCAAACTTAAAGCTACTTCCTGCCCCATATTACTTCTTTTTCTTTTTAACTAAAGGATAGAAAAGAAAAATGGGATCTCAATTTTTTCTTTCTTACTTTTCCTTCTTTTATTTTTAAAACAAAAGAACATGTTATTAACAACCAGGTATTCAGCACTAAGCATAAATAATTACCAGAGTATGGTGATGATGTGAATTGGTTGTTTATACCAGCCACCCTACTATCATTTCCACTGCCTTTCAACCATTGTGGTACTAATGAATGATCACTTCCTTCCATTACTCATATCAAATGCATCAATCCTTTTTTGCGGATGGAGTCAATTTGTGTTTCAGTATAAGCGTCTGAATTATGTGAGCAATTGCTTTCTCTTTTTCTGAATGACCAATCCAATATTTCATAATATCACTCTGTTAAAACCATTGTTGCAAAAATAACCCACTTCTCACAATTATTCACAAATTGAAGCCTTCCAATCCAAATTCCCAATTTACAAGTGATCAAAACTGATGTTCTGCACACTGCAATAAGAAACTGTTCACTCTTTCTCTATGTACACATGTACACAACTCACTGAAGGCTTGGTGATGAAGAAGGAACTTCAATCAAGAACAATATCCCCCATTCTATACACACTTAAACCATTGTGCCCTCAAAATAATCAAGGATTTGATTTCAGTTTCAACTCTCAAGTTCTTGTCACATGAAGCAATTTGCTTTATCAAAAAAGAAAATAGGCTAATGGAGACTTCTGAATCAGAGACACAGAATACAACAAAAAAAATGTTATATTATAAGAATTCCCTGCCCTATGTAATCACAAGCCTAGTGTCTAATCCAATATAATTAGTCATTAATAGAACCCCACAAAACCTTCAAACAATCAAGGTTTAATAAATCCTCCAAAAACCAAGAGAGAAGAACAGCAAAAAGGAGCAGCAAGCCACGTATAACAGGCAGAAAAACAGAACTAAGAAACCATCAAACTGAAGGATTAAAAAGGAAAAAAAGAACAAAACAAAAGAATCAAACTTGTGGGAAACACAAGTCAAACATTCTCAGCCATCATCAAAAACCAAGCACCACCCACCTAGTTGTTCCTCAATTTGAGGAAATAGACCAACGAAGTGACATGGGGTACATTGTACGGAGCTACAATGAGAAAGTTAAAGACTTTGGGAGGCAAAGAGCGAAAGAGGCCAAAAGGGTTGTCCTAGTTTCACGCAGAGGAGCACGCAGTGAAGAGGAAGAAGAAGATTTTTTGATTGCTTGGAGAAGAGGACAAGGATGTAATCGGAAAAGGGTGACAAAAAAAGAATGAACTTGTGTGAGGGTGGGACTCTGAAAAGTATTAAAACTTAAAAGGGCGGTGTTGAATTTGGGTTTTTTGGTTTCATGTGGTGTGCTTCTGCTTCACCCACCAGTCACCACTGCCACCTTGTATTGTTGTTGTGTTGTAAATTGTAATTGTAAACATCGTTTGGCTTGTGCTTCAAGTATTTGTTTGGTTTAGGCATTTTCCTTTTGGCCGAAAAGATAAAGTACACACTAATTAATACTACTAACCTCGTGGGCTTCGTTCCATCCGTTGTCTATGCATGATTAGTTCCCAACAAGATGAACAAAAAAGGTTTCGTTAATGTTTTGGTCTCGGTCCCAATTTTTAGTTTTATTTTATATATTTAAAAATATTATATTTTAATTTCTGTAGCAACAATGCTTCTGTACGATTTGGTTTTGTTAGGGATGTGTTTGGTTTGCATTTTTATTTTTTATTTTCATTTTCTGTTTTTTTTTCCTATTTTTATTTTTTGTTTTTATTTTTTGAAAATTATTTTTATTTTCAAAATATTATAATTCTAAAAATATGTTTAGTTTAACTTCTTGTTTTCTGCTTTTAAGAAATAAAAACACTAAAAATGTGTTTTTAAACAGAAATGTATTTTTAGATTTGTTTAAAATTATATTTCTTGTCACCGTGTTTTCGTTTTATCCAAAATGAGATTAGTGATTTCAATATTTTCAATGAAAATAAAAATAGAAAACAACAAGACTAAACAACCTCTTAAATTTTTAATGATATAAGATCGCAATGGAAGCATAGGGTTAAAATATAGAAAATGTTATTCGACTAAAGAGTAAAACCTAAATAATTTTTTATGCTCTTAAAATATTAGTTAAAAATTAAAATGAAAAATATTTATATTATATTACAAGAGAATGTAAAAATGTCATGGACATCTCAATAATTTTTTTTTAAATTTCTTAATCAATATCTTAAAGATATTGGTTAACATTTGTTACAAATTTTAGATATAAAAACCAAAGGAAGTTGGTGCAAACATTTGAAAAACAATTAATTAAACGAAAACAAAATTATAAAAAAAACTAAACCAAATCTTTAAGGCTGCATTTTATTAAGATTTTAAAATATTATTTTGTGATAAAAATATCTTACCGTATTTAATTTAGATTTTAAAAGATTATGTTTTTATCTTAAAAGATCCTTACGTTACACCAGCACTACCAAGTAATCATATTCAAAATATTGTCCATTTTGACGTTTGTTTGAGATTTATAATTTTGTCCTTAAAAATGCCTCAAAGGATTAAGGAACAAAAATATTTATAAGTTACTTTTAATCTCGACTTTACGGGGTTAGGACTTAAGATGCTTTAGAATCACTTTCCGCATATGGCACCAATGTTAGGTGGAGAAATTGCAAATTTGCTTCAATGGCAGAGATACAAATCGTTGTATTTTTAGAATTATCAAACAGTTATAAAAACGATTGTTCAAATTTGGTGATATTCAATAAATAAAAAAATTTACAAGTATTAAAAAATCTTTTGGTATTAAAAAAATTGTTGATTTGCAAACTGATTCAGACGTATTATCAAATTATAAAAATCTTTTGAAACTCAAAAATCACTTGGGACTGAATTAGGGGTGAGCATATGGTAGATTGGGCCAGGTTTACCCAAACTTTTTAGGGAATTACTTTGTGGACCCGAAAATTACCTGTGCACCCAGTACTTTTTAATTTTTTTCAAAATTACCCCTGCCAAACTTACGAATTTGTAATCCACAAGCTTACGGATTGGCAATATGTGAATTACATGTTTTAAAAAAAATAATTTTTTTTACAAATTAATGGCCCATGCAATTTAAACCCGTGGCTTTTAAGTTATTAATATGACACTCTAACCAATTAAACTAATAGACCAATTATGTTATAAAATAACTAATGTCTTTATATATAACACTAAATTTTTTAATGTATATTTAATACGCATGTAAATTTACATAATAAATTTTGTGACAATTAATTTTCTTCTAATATATCTAATGCATCAAAATTAATTGTCACAAAATTTATTATATAAATTTACATGTGCATTAAATATACATTCTAAATTTTAGTGTTATATATAACAACATTAATTATTTTATAACATAATTGGTCTATTAACTTAATTGGTTAAAGTATCGTGTTAATAACCTAAAAGTCATAGGTTTAAAAAAAAATTTGTATGGACCCATACAGATTACAAATCCGTATGGATCCATACGGATTATAAATCCATAAATTTGTCAGAGTTGATTTTGGAAGTAACGAAAAGTGTTGGGTCTACAAGAAAAAACATTGGGTGGGCAAAGCAATTGCCATCTTTTTATCAGGCCATTCTTTTAGATCCGACCCAAAATACATGGGACAACACCAGGCGGGTCTGAGTTTTTAACACAATATAATAATTAAACATTATTTTTTGTATAATTAAATTGTAAAATAAAAGAAGTAAAAAACTTAAATTGAGGTATATTTTACAACATATTTTTTAAATAAATAATTTTATCATAAATATAATATCATGTTATATAAAATTATTAACTATTAAATAAAAGTTTTTTATTGATACAAAATTATTCAAAAAAACTTTATATTTTTCTGAGAGAATATTAGATGTTAAACCAAGTTCGATAGTCCAAAATAGGACCTAAATCTTTCCTAAAAAAATACACTAAATCTATTTTTAAAGACTGAATCCGTCCAAATCAACTTCGCGGTCGGATTGGACCATACTCACTCCTAGACTGAAATATTGAAGTTTGCATATCATGGCAACAAATGAAAAATATTTTTCTAACCAAATGAACCGATTATTTTCTAAACTCAGAAGATAATTCTTAATGGAATCTGTTACGGACACAGTATCGAAGTAGTTAGGAGTTTGATTCGTACAACTCTCTTATTTAAATTAAACACAAAACAAGGATAAATATGTGTTGCATTTATCATTTTTCTTATGCTTAAATGACTTATGCATGAGCATGACAGAGGATGATATGAAAGAGAGACATGAAGAAATCAATCAACACTATGCTTGGCCAATTTGGACTTTAGTTTTAACGATAGTATAGCGTAAAATTAGTTTTCTTCAGATGCTTCAAGTTCATTATTCCATAGATAAGTTACAGTATAATGAAGGAGTCTATTCACTGTTCACAGTTCTTATTTTGGAGTTTATTCCATAGATAAGCACTTTACAACTCATAATTTTAATCGGGAGATCACTAAAAAAAGGAAATGGGATCCCCTGCATTTTCAAAATGAATTGTAGGATGTGCACTTCTTAATCTCACCTTTAAAGTTTATTATTACACTTTTAAAAGATGAATTTATCATAAAATAAATTAAATCAATGGATCAGATTGATGCAATTTTTTTTCACAACGTGAGACTATCTTGATCCTTAAAGACGACTATTTTTTTTAACTTAAATAAAGTATTTTTTAAAATTTTTTTTATATAAAGCCATGCATGTCCTTTATTGCTGCATTTATGAGGCATTTATACACTTGTAGAGCTTTTGCAGAGGAAAGAGAAAACGAAAACTCGTGCAGTTTAGTTAGTTACATTAGGAAACTAACTCTAATAGCTTTTTGCCTAACTAACTAACTAACTAATGAACAAACTTCTAATTAATTAACCAACGTACATAAGCTTCTGCTAAGAGCCCCCCGCAAGCTGGGAATGGATGTTCATCATTCCCAGCTCGGAACATAAACCATGAAAAAGAGCAGGAGAAAGAGGCTTCGTGAAGATGTCGGCAAGCTGCATTGAAGACGAAACGGGAAGAAGCTTGAGCAATCCTTTGTTAACTTTGTCTCGCACGATATGGCAGTCGATTTCAATGTGTTTAGTTCGTTCGTGGAAAACAGGGTTTGAGGCTATCTGAATGGCGGATTGATTATCACAATAGAGAGTTGCAGGTTGAAGAAAGGGGACCCGAAAATCATGAAGGAGGTAAGTGAGCCACTGAAGTTCACACGTAGTAGAAGCCAAGGCTCTATACTCCGCCTCAGGTGAACTGCGAGAGGCCGTAGATTGCTTCTTGGACCGCCAGGAAATTAGAGACTCACCCAGATAGACTGAGAAGCCGATGATGGAGCGTCGTGTGTCGCGGCATCCTGCCCAATCGGAGTCGCTGAAAGCTTTGAGAGTGAGTGTACCTTGAGCTGCGAAGAAGATGCCAAAACCCGGAGTTCCTTTGAGGTAACGTAAGACCTGAAAAGCAGCTTGTGAGTGCGTGGAAGTGGGATTAGCCATATATTGGCAAAGTTGTTGAACGGCATGAGCAATGTCTGGTCGTGTGTTCGTAAGATATATGAGTCGTCCAATCAAGCGTCTGTATGAAGAAGCAGAAGTTTCTGATAGTGGGGTTCCCATGGAAGCACTTAAGCGTGTAGAGTAATCCATAGGGGTAGAAGTAGGACGGGAACCAAGCATACCGGAATCCGATAAGATATCCAGAACATATTTGCCTTGGCACAAGTGTATACCATGGCTAGAACGAGCAACTTCGAGACCGAGGAAGAACTTCAGAATACCAAGATCCTTGATGCTGAAAGTTTGATCAAGAAGCTTGGTAACATGTGCTATAGTCTCGAGATTATTTCCTGTCAAGATGATGTCGTCAACATAAACAAGAATAGCTGTTATATCATTATCATTATCAGAATATAAGAAAAGCGAGTGATCAACTGAGGATTGACGGAATCCCTGGGAGAGAAGAAATGACGAAAGCCGTGTGAACCATTGGCGACTGGCTTGTTTGAGCCCATATAAGGAATGCTGAAGGCGACAAACAAGGTTGGGATTATCCACAATAAGTCCTGGAGGGAGCTTCATATAAACCTCTTCATTAAGATCCCCATGAAGGAAAGCATTGTTTACATCCAGTTGTCGAAGGTGCCAGTTATGAAGAGCAGCAAGGGCAAGGAGTAACCGGACAGTGGTAAGCTTGGCCACGGGGGAGAATGTATCGAGAAAATCCAAGCCTTCCATCTGAGTGTATCCCTTTGCAACTAAGCGCGCTTTGTATCTTTCAATGGTTCCATCAACGCTGTGCTTTATTTTGTATACCCAGCGACAACCAATGGCCGTTTTGTGTGGTCGGAGTGTAGTTAGAATCCAAGTTTGGTTCTGTTGAAGAGCCTTTAACTCAACCTACATGACTTTAATCCAACAGTCAAATCTAGAAGCCTCAGCATATGAACTGGGTTCAGTGGACGCGGTTATAGACATGATGAAGTTTTTATGAGAAGGAGACAAATGAGAATAAGACAAGACAAAATGAAGAGGGTACTTAACCTTGGTCGAGGTGGTATCAGCAAGGGAAGTGAGAGCGTGATGAAAGTCTTGGAGGTATGTGGGTGGATGCCTTGTTCTCGTAGAACGACGTAGGTTTGGGTTATGAGTAGGTGAGGAAAGTGAGTTGATAGTTGGTATCGTGAGGGGGGTAGGATTGTTTAGATTGATTGTGGGTGTTATAATAGTGTCAAGGATTTCAGTGTTGTTGGAAAAGAGAGTTGGTGAGATACGAGTATGCGTGTTATTGGAGTCTTGGTGTTCATGTAATAATGGAAAATGATCTTCATAAAAAACGATATTGCGAGATGCAGTTATATTATGAGAATGAAGATTATAAACGAGATACCCTTTTGTATGTGGTTTAAAACCAAGAAAAATGCATGGGTGTGCTCGAGGATCAAGCTTTTGTCTGTGATTCTGAAGAGTACTGATGTAACATAAGCACCCAAAAACGCGAAGATTAGAAATATCACATGGATGCACATATAGTTTTTCATAAGGAGACTTGTTTTTCAAAAAGGGAATAGGAATGCAATTGATTAGATATGCAGCATGAAGTAATGCAAAACACTAGAAATTAAGTGGAAGTTGTGCTTGAAATAAGAGTGCTCGTGTGACATTCAAGAGGTGTTGATGTTTTCTTTCTGCGATGCCATTTTGCTCGGGGGTTTCGACACAAGTGGTTTGGTGGATTATACCCTTTTGAGCATAGAAATCATGCATAAGAAATTCAGCTCCATTATTGCTTCTTATAGTTTTAACTTTACTATCAAATTAAGTTTCAATATATGCAATGAAATCAGTAATGATTTTGTGTGTTTCGGCTTTTGTGTGCATGAGATGAGTCCATGTATACCGAGAGTAGTCATCTATAATAGTTAAAAAATGGTGATGCCCATGCATGGATGTCTTTGAACAAGGCCCCCAAATATCGATATGTAAAAGCTCAAATTTATTGGATTCATGAGAGGTGCTGGAAGAGAAAGGTAATCTTTTATGCTTTGCATAATGACATGTATTACATATGAAGTTTTTATTATTGTTAAAAAACGAGTAATAAGACTGCATAGCTTGTAACCTTTCGAGGGAAGGATGGCCCATACGAAAGTGCCATAGGTTTATGGGAATGACTTTACATTTTGGGTGAGTAATAGCAGAACATATGGTATGTGGTTTTGTTGTTTCGGGTGTGAACTGATAGAGACCGCGACTCACTTCAGCTATACCAATCCTCGCCTTGGTATTGGTATCCTGTGAAATACAAATATTTGATGAAAATATTAACTTGTAGTTAGTAGAAGACACAAGCTTTGATATGGAAATTAAGTTGAAAGTAAAGGATGGTATGTATAGGACATTAATCAGTGTAATGAATGCAGAAAGTTGTACTGTGCCTGAGTGGGTAGCATGAACAAGGTGGCCATTTGGTAATCTAACCGTGATGGGGTTAATTTGATGATATGAGTGAAAGTTTGTTAAAGAGGAGGAAACGTGATCAGTGGCTCCTGAATCTAATATCCAGGAGGTAGAGTTTGCTTTTTCGTAAGATAGGGTTATACCTGTTGCATCGTTACTAGAACAAGATGAAATGGAAGCGACCCGAGGCTTGGTGGATGTTGAGTTTCCTGCAGATGGCTGTTGTATTAAAGCCAGGAATGCCTTGTACTGCTCAGGTGAAAAACGAACCAATTCTTGATATTCTTGGCGCTGTATTTGGTCATTTGTGGCCTTTCCTTCTACTGCCACTACATTGTTAGCTATTACTTTGCCATTGTTGAACTTGAATCCTGGGGGATACCCGTGTTTCTTGTAGCAAACATCTATGGTGTAGCCAAGTTTCCTGCAATAGGTACATGTCTTCCCATTTCTTGTATTTTACCCTTTGCCTTTTCCATCATAATTCGGAGGCACACCGTGCTTCTTATAACAAACACTCTCATTATGGCCAATACGTCCACAAAATTCACAAACGCTCTTAACAGCATTGATGGAAGGATCTTCTTTAGTTTCAAGATTGAAGCTTGGTAAAGAGTTGTTACCTGTTAGTTGTCGTTCCTGCTGTGCCACGTACGAGAAAATCTTTGGTATTGTAGGTATTGGATCCATGAGTAATACATGAGATCGTATATTGTTGTATTGTTCATTCAGCCCTCGCAAGAATTGCATGGCTCGATCTTCTAGTTTTCGTTGAGCAATGGTGGTAAGGACTGAACAAGTGCACTTAACGGTGCATGAACAGACGGGATCGGGTCTGAAATTTTCGATCTCGTCACATATGACGCGTAGCTTTGTAAAATACTCCGTAACCGAAAAAGTACCTTGTTTGATGGATGAAGCTTCTTGTTAAAGATCAGAAACTCTTAGAAGATCCCCTTGTGCATATCGAGACTTCAAGTCATTCCAAATTTCTTCTGCTTTGTCCATCCATAAAACACTTTGTCTAATGGAAATGGATACTGAATGAACTAACCAGGACACCACCATGTTGTTGCAGCGACTCCATGCCCCGTACGTTCTATCAGTCTTTAGTGGCTCTGGTGCTTTTCCGTTCACGAATTGCACTTTGTTCTTGGCGCTCAATGCTGTTATCATGGACCTACTCCATGAATAGTAGTTGCTGGAATCCAAAGTTGGGGAGACGAGTGCAACAACTGGGTTTTCACTTGGATGGAGGTAAAGATAGCTTTCCGAGTTCAGTAGTAACTCATTCATGGTGAATAACGTTGAGAAAGAGGAAAACGAAAGAGTGAAATTGGTAGCGCAACAGAACTCTTCATAAGAAGAGCTCTGATACCATATTAAGATAGGTTGCTAGCCATGAGGGAGAAAAATATAGTAAACATACGTAGAATGACCAAAATACTGCATGTCCTTTATTGTTGCATTTATGAGGCATTTAAACACTTGCAGAACTTTTGCAGAGGAAAGAGAAAACTCATGCAGTTTAGTTAGTTAGTTTCTTCTGCTAAGAGCTTCAAGTTCATTATTCCATAGATAAGTTACAGTATAATGAAAGAGTCTATTCACTTTTCACAGTTCTTATTTTGGAGTTTATTCCATAGATAAGCACTTTCCAACTCATAATTTTAATCGAGAGATCACTAAAGAAAGGAAATAGGATCCCCTGCAGTTTCAAAATGAATTGGAGGATGTGCACTCCTTAATCTCACCTTTAAAGTTTACTATTACACTTTTAAAAGATGAATTTATCATAAAATAAGTTAAATCAATGGATCAGATTGATGCAATTTTTTTTCACAACTTGAGACTATCTTGATCCCTAACAAAGAAAAACATTAACTGCAAATAAGCCTCAGAGGATTTGAAAGCAGACAAGAAGTTTGGAACTTTCAAAACTATTTGGAAGTTGCAAATAGAAAGACACGGATGCTAAGAGAATAGGTCTTCCTTTTGAGGGAGTTACCTTTTAACAGGAGTTTCTATTTTCACTTTCCATTGTTACTAGTACACTCTCCTTTATAAATTTTTTTTCTTAAATACCCTTGAAATTAATCTTCAATGACATGTTGATTTTACACTCCCTGTTTCTAATTCTTTGGCCTTTTGAATGGGGTGATTTTGCACTCCCCATTCTGTAATTCTTTTGGCCTCTTAAACAGCCAATTGCACCCCTCCGAGCCGTCGTGCTAGCCTCTAGATATCACCTCTCTGCTTCAAAATTATTAACACCATTTGCAAGTCTAGGTTGAAGTTGAAAATGAAAATCAAGATTAAAATCAAACAGAACTTCGATTTTCTCAAACACTAAAACGTCAAACAAAATCTCTTCAACAAAGCTTTGGACTCCTTGCAAAGCAGATCCGTAAGGTGTCTTTGAATACCAATTCTCACTAGTCTCTTTATTTGCTTCTTATTTGCTTCTTATTCTTTTAATAAACAAGAGTTATAATAATATTTGTACGTAACTTATCCTTGTTGAATCATATTCTTTCAACATTATAGTGTCATTTTGAGTTTGCCATTCACGATATTGGGAATTGGATGCAATTTTGGTTCTAGAATTTTTTTTATCCTAGCATTTATCTCTTTTTTTTTTTCAATGAAAATCATTGTAATTTTGAAGTCTGTCTTGAGAACAAATCAAATTGGAGATAAAAAAAAGTCCTTTTTTGTGTTATAGTTATTGTAATTATTTTTTACCTATGAATTATGGACTAAATAGGTATGTATGTTTGTTTAGAGATAAGAGATATTGCATTTCCGTTTCAATTTGCAAATGGTCGAGCACTTTAAGAGGATGCACAAACTTGTTTGGTGGTGTGAATTAGAGACTGGGGGAGGCGGAGGGGTGTGATATGCAGTTGAAGAGGGCAAAAAAAAAATATAAAAAGGGAGTGCAAAATGACCACTATTGTGAATATCAAGTTTTAGGATATTTTTGGAAAAAAAAAATATAAAGGGGAGTGTATCAGGTCGAAATAACAAGTCCCTTTAACAGGTATATAAAAAAATTTATTTGAAATGGCTTTTGCTATATTCACACTTCTCTTGGAGTGTGCCTTCATTTGTGATTTGTGGATGTTGTTTTTTACTTTGATAATCATGTCATTCTTGCTTTGCCATTTAAATAACCAAAACCTAATCATTTATTTTTCATGAAAAAAAAAATCAAGAATCAAGGTTGGTTATATTGTTTACGGGAATTTTTATTTTTTTTTGTAGATTATTAGTTTTTTTATAATCTCTTATAATTTTGAATATTTTTTAAAATTTCATCAATTTTTTTTAAAAAAAATTCAAATCCAATGTTATTTTAAATCTTATAAATTCATTGAAATTTAAATTTAAAATCCAACACATAAAAATCTTTTAAACAAATCTTTACATTCTCACTTTTAAAATTCCCACAACTTTTTTATACTAAAAAAGTTTTTTTAAATTCTAATATAATATATGTCCATAATAAAATTAAATAAAAAAATGACTGCAATTAGATGCAGAAGTAATAAGAAGAGCAAGACCCAATGTATATATCTGAATCCAGATCCCATTTCCAATCCAATTTCACCTAAATCATTCACAGACCACCGTCATCACAATCCCAATTCATCGCTCCTCCAACAATACAACAGCCATCATGTCTCTGAATCTCCGTCAGAAGCAAACAGGTAATACTCAACTCCGATCTCTCTCTCTCTCTGCATTTCCCAAAACGCACCGTCGTTTTGCATATTTACACTAACTAACTAATGATCTCTGCATTTCAGAATGCATCGCGCGCATGCTGAACCTGAACCAGCCCTTAAACGCCGCCGGAACCGCGAACGAAGAGGTCTACAAGATCCTCATCTACGACAAGTTCTGCCAGAACATCCTCTCCCCTCTGATCCACGTCAAGGACCTCCGCAAGCACGGCGTCACCCTCTACTTCCTCATCGACAAGGATCGCAAGCCCGTTCACGACGTTCCCGCAGTTTATTTCGTCCAGCCCAACCAACCCAACGTGCAACGCATCGTTTCCGACGCCTCCAAATCGCTCTACCAGAGCCTCCACCTCAACTTCTCCACCTCCATCCCTCGCCCCCTCCTCGAAGACCTCGCCACCGGAACCCTAAATTCCGATTCGATTCAGCGAGTCTCCAAGGTTCACGATCAGTATCTGGAATTCGTAACCCTAGAGGATAACCTTTTTTCGCTGGCCCACAAGCCTTGTTATGTTCAACTCAACGACCCTTCCGCTGGGGACAAGGAAATTGAGGAGCTTGTTGATAAGATCGTTGGTGGGTTGTTTTGCGTGCTGGCGACTCTGGCCGTTGTGCCGGTTATTCGGTGCCCGCGTGGCGGCCCTGCGGAGATGGTGGCTTCTGCGTTGGATCAGCGGATTAGGGATCACTTGTTGTCTAAGAATAACTTGTTTACTGAGGGTGGGAACTTTGTGAGCTCGTTTCAGCGCCCTGTGTTGTGTATTTTCGACCGGAATTTCGAGTTGCCGGTGGCAATTCAGCATGATTTTCGCTACCGGCCGCTTGTCCATGATGTGCTGGGGTTGAAGCTGAATAGGCTGAGTGTGCAGGGGGAGAAGGGTGGGATGAGATCTTATGAGTTGGATAGTGCTGATTCTTTTTGGGTTGCGAATGGGTCGTTGGAGTTCCCGGAGGTTGCGGTGGAGATTGAGACGCAGTTGAATAAGTATAAGAAGGATGTGGATGAGGTGAACAAGAGGACTGGTGGGACTCATGGCGCGGAGTTTGATGGGACGGATTTGATCGGGAACACGAAGCATTTGATGAACGCTGTGAATTCTCTGCCTGAGTTGACTGAGAGGAAGCAGGTGATCGATAAGCACACCAACATTGCGACCGTGTTGTTGGGCGAGATCAAGGAGAGGTCTCTTGATTCTTATGCTAAGAAGGAGAATGACATGATGGTTAGAGGGGGCATTGAACGGGCTGACCTGCTTGGCGTGCTCAAAGGGAAGGGAACGAAGATGGATAAGCTTAGGTTTGCCATCATATATCTCATTTCGTCGGAAACCATTAATCAGTCGGAAGTGGAAGCTGTGGAAGCGGCGCTGAGAGAGTCTGAGGTTGATACTGCTGCTTTTCAGTATGTGAAGAAGATCAAGTCGTTGAATGTTTCGTTGGCATCGGCAAATTCTGCCAGCAGAAGTAATATTGTTGATTGGGCTGAGAAGCTCTATGGACAGTCAATTAGTGCAGTGACGGCTGGTGTAAAAAATCTTCTATCTAATGACCGGCAGCTAGCGTTGGCGAGGACAGTTGAGGCCTTGATTGAAGGGAGGCCAAACCCTGAAACAGATTCATACCTCTCGTTTGATCCCCGTGCTCCAAAGTCTGGTTCGGGAGCAAGTAGCAGCCATATGAAAGGACCATTTAAGGAAGCAATTGTGTTCATGATTGGTGGTGGGAATTACGTTGAATATTGTAGTCTGCAAGAGCTTGCACAACATCAGCAACCTGCCAAACATATTATATATGGAACAACAGAAATGCTAACTGGAGTTGACTTTGTAGAGCAGCTAACATTGTTGGGGCAGAAGATGGGCTTGGGTAATGTTGGTTCTAGTTCTACCCCAGCTCAGTAGTTCAGAGGTTGAATGTATTCACATTTCAGTTTGCCAAATTATTCTTTAGTGTGAAAGGAAAACTCTCAGACATTGAGGTAACCCAGACAAAGTCAATATATGTTTTTGATGTTCATCATCTGGAAAAAAACGATGAAGGAATATGAACCTTACACTGCCTTCTTGATTATAAAGTTAGGGGGTTGCTTCTTGCTTGGTAGTTTCCTGTAGCACAGCCGTTTATGTTTTATGTTCATTGCAGTGAAAAGTTTTTTGAAAAGCATGATGTGCCGTTTATGCTTTATTTTCATTCTGTGAGATATATTGGTTATTGAAAATCATTTTGTATTAATTAAAGATAGTCTGTAATTGGAGATATTTTGCTGCTCTTCTTACAATTCTTGAAGTGTCTGGTTTGTAGATTGATCTATTTGACAGAGTAGGGAAGTTTTACCTGAATCATTAATGTCCATTCAACTCTGATCATTAAAATATGTTTATTATCAGGCTGATGTCTTTTATCCTTTCTATTTTTTTTTTCTTGTCCATCTGAGCATGAAGTCAAAATCAATAAATCTCAATAGCATACTGTTCTCCTATCCCGTGTGTTACCAGTTGGCATGGATGTGTTATCATCTTAAACAGATAGCTTTTAGGCATAGCAAGCATAAGATACGGTAATTCCACAAGGACCAATGGTTCAATTTGACTATATCTTTTGTCTTGAAATTGACTTGTGTCAAGGTCTTGTTTTTATGTATTGAATGCATTATTGTTAAATCAGAACTTCCTCTCACCCCAAAAGAAAAAGATTACTTTCTGTTTTGTTTGTTTAAATTTTAAGAAATGTTTTAAATGAAGCCCAATTTTGAAAATGCTTGTTTTCAACGTTTTCTTTGTAATTTGAAAATGAAAACAAGGAAAATGCAGTGGTAAATTTGTAATTAACGTGAAAAGCTTCAGCTTCAGCCTCCATCTTTGTTTCATTCATAACACACCAAGCTCTGCGGTGGAGGATTCCTGTTAGGAAAGGTTTTTTTCCCTCTGATTGTTTGAATTGAAATATGTGCATTTTTTAAAAGTTGTGGCGGTTCAGTGGCGGTTCAGTGGCGGTTGCACTTTTAAAATAAGGAAAGGGTTAGCTTGAGCAACTGGTATTGGACTTGTAAGAAGTGGATAATTCTTGGCTAATTTCATATATATGCCTCAAAGTGAATCTATTTGGAGTTAAACCCAGGATAACTAGACCATTTCTCCTTTTCATGAATAAAGTAAAGCGATAGAATTGCTACTTCTGTTGTTAGTGAATAATGGCTATTATTTTGACAGAATTTATTACAGGCACTGTAGCATTCTTTGAAGTGTCATATATTGCACCTACAAAATAGCCTTTTGGTTATTGTAGGCTTGAAGCACCTAGGCGCTGACTTCTATTCCTAAACTATTGCATTATAATATGATGAAGCATATACTAATGTTTTTATATTAGATGATAACGGCAACTCATTTGAATAAATATGCTTCCAGAGTGAATTGGCAAAGAGTTCCATATAACGGAAACCCAATGAATAAACATGCACTAGTATTTTGAGTTAGGTTTTTAAATTAGCGAATGTTTCGTCTTAGACCCGAAAAAAATAAGGTCACACCTAGAGGTGTGGAATTCTTTAACAGGATTCTCTTTCGTCTTACTTTCTTCCATCTATTACTATTCTGTTTGGATCCTGTTACTGCAAAAAAAAATAAGTGTCCAATTGATTACGCGCGCTTCAAAATTTCATGTTGCTTTATCTAACATATGATATGATCAACCCTTTTGAAATAAAATTGTCTATGGAGGAGGAATGAATGTGCCTGAGATAAAGTTGGAGCAGCTTTTGTTGAGGATAAATGTATATTTGAATTTTTAAGTTTAAATACTGAAAGTTTAGAAAGAATAGAATAAGAATTTTATGCCTCTATGCATCTCTATTGGTCTTCTGTGGTGCCAAAGCAATCGCATGAATGAGAGTAATCTCACAAGAAACAACTCCGTCCCAATTTAAGAAATGAAAGAATATGTTTATTATTAACTCTTACAACAATAAATAAATTACAATTCAGAAATAAACATTTTCATTACTTTCATTTCATAAAAATAGAAAATAGGAAGTGAAAATGAACATTTTAAATCATGAAAATTTAAAAATAAAAACTATTTTCAGAAAATCAAAATTATAAGCATTTTCTCAAATCAAACCACTCCAACATATGCCCGATAGACAATGCCAGATTTCCAATTGACAAAGAAATTATGAAGGAATTTTCAACCTAGATTAAATTTGGGTTTGGCGAAAGTCAACCGCAATTTGCCTGAGAAAAATGATGCTTTATTTTTCATCCAAGATTTTACTATTTGCTATGAGCTGCCCACAAGCTTAGGGCGTTTTTAGTTAAAATATTTTTATCATTTCTTATATCAATATTTGTAAACGAGATACAAAGTGAAAATAATGTGATATTTTAGTAATTGAAAAAAAATATATAAAAAATATTTATATGAACCAAAGTACCAAGCACATTTAAGTTTCTGCATCCAGGTAATGATTTCCTGTGGCCATCATTCATAAATTCAAATTACTTTGCCAACTCTACAATCACTTGCTTCATGAAAGGACAGAAAGATTGCATCCATAATTCTGCATTAAGCTCATCTATATGCTCTGGCGGTTTCCAAATATAATGTGCAATGAAGAGGATGTGTTAAAATTTTATTGCAGGGGAAAAAATAGCTCCTCTAAAGTAAATTTTTCTAAAGAAAGTAAGGGTGTATATAACTTTAAATTTTGGTAAGATAAGATTTTAATGCTCTTCAAACTTTAGAGACAAGTTCACATTGAAGAAGCCTCGTCTCATTTCAAGATATGCTTCATGGATCTCTTTGAGCAAACTTATAGTCCCTGACAACTTGAGGATGTTGTGAAGTCCTTTATTATTCTAAAAAAAAGTTGGTTTGAGATAACCACATTGTCTGTGACAAAACAAATGTCTCTACTTTCTACGCAGATATTCACAATCAGTTCTATCTCCTATTTAAAGATCCCGACCCCCCTTCATAAAAAATAATAAATAAATAAATATCAGGGAATGGTAGTATTTGGTCGGGATACAATCACTTTTAAGCACAAGATGCATACTTTCCCAAATCTAACATCAAGGAAAGAGAAGGATCTTGCACCTTTTCTCTATTAAAAGAATGAACCTTGTTGAAGTAAATTGTTCATTGCCCTCCATATAAAATTCTACCACTTTATATGCAGGCAAATCCAGATTGTAGAACCTGTCAGCGTGACCTTGTACCATGCTCCACGGGCAACTTCAGCTTTCTCTGATGATAACCCAAAGCATTCCATTCTTGGTCCAATGTCATGATATTCTGCATATCTAAATTGATGGAAGGGTTGGGATTTGAAGTTTGATCTCCTTCAAGAAGCAAAAATTGAGTGAAAAATAGTCCTAATAATTGGCACCAAACTATTATCAGCAATCAGTCCACTGACATGTGAAAAATTAGAAAAAAAAGAAAGAAAGAACTATGCTGCATAAACCTCAAAACACTAATTTGCATGATGTTTCCCTTTCTACATTCTTTTCTTTCTCATAGGCAATGCAATTGATGATGAAATTGTCATTCCAAATGTAGTTAAGCACAGGATTGACATCTTGTATACAGTTTGTTAAAAATTCCATACATAAGGTCCCACAAACACATTTCATAAAAAAAATTATTTGAGGAGCAATTGAAAAATTGTAACATACCAATCTTCCAGCCATCCAAGGTTGAAATCACGTACTGTTGACACTGGAAAACTGATCTATCAAAAGCAACATGAAACGAGCTATGAGATTTTTGACAGTTGTCTGTGAGCTACAAATTCAGAGTTATACACCCATCCAAGAATAACAATCAACTACCACTTTCTTACCTCTGAACGTTTGCCAGAAGACACACTATTTCTTCCATGTCAATAGTCAAACCAACGTGTAAAATTTTACATCAACATGTACTTAACCAGTCAAGATCATTTTTCCTATCTGACAGTATTAACATGGTTAAGTTGAATGCAAGCATCTCTAACAATGGCATGATCTGACATCTAGTGCTGATTGAAATCCTACTAAAACATCAAAGTTCTCATTGGCAATCAGTCTACCCAACTATACCCTGCTTGCTTCTTGACATTCTTTTCTTCCATCAACACTCTCACACTCTCGGCATCATCCCATTGTCCTAAATTAGCATACATATTATATAACAACACATATGGAGCTGAACTTTCTGGTTCAAGTCTGATCAAAGCATCAGCTGCTACTAGGGCCAATTCTACGTTATTATGAACTCTACAAGCACCAAGTAATGCACCCCACACAGCCTTATCTGGTTTAAATGGCATGGTATTTATCAAATCCATAGCTTCCTGAAGCTGCCCTTGCCGTCCCAAGATGTCCACAAGGGAGGCAAAGTGCTCAACCCGTGGCTCAATACCATAGTCATTAATCATGGATTTGAATTGCCTCCACCCTTCTTCAACTAATCCTGCATGGGCGCATGCATTCAAAACCGAAATAAAGGTTATATAGGTAGGGTGAATTTTAAGCCTTTTCATCAGTTTGAAAAGTTCTAGGGCCTCTGCAGCTGAGCCATGAGATGCATAGCCTCCAATCATTGCGTTCCAAGTGATCACATCTTTATAAAGCTTTATCTCATTAAATACAGTGCATGCATCCACTATTGCCCCACATCTTGAGTACATGGTAATAAGGGAATTGTTTATGGGTGAATCTGGAAGAACGGTCTTTGTGACAAGCTGATGTAACTGCTTACCAAGGTAAAGATCCACCAACCCAGTAGACACACTGATAACTGAAGATAATGTGTGTTTATCTGGCCTCTCTCCCTCTAGTTGCATCTCAGAAAATAGCTTAATAGCACCCTTATAGTCTTCATTTTTCTCATAACCAGCTATTATTGTGTTCCATGAGATCAGGTTTTTGTGGGGCATCCTCTCAAAGAAATCTTTTGCAAGATTCAAGTCACCCTTCTGTGCCAACCCAGATATTATTGAATTCCACGAAAGTACATCAGGACTAGGCATTTCCCTGAAAAGCTTTGAAGCCTCTTCCATGTTGGAGATTTGAACATAGCAACTGATCAGAGTGTTCCAAGAACAGTTATCCCGCTCCACCATCCTATCAAAGAGTTCCCTGGCAAAAACTATATCCCCCGCTTTCACATAGCACATCATCATCGAATTCCACGATACCACATTTCGCCTGAATCTCCTTTTACCTTCATTGCCATCATCGTCATCATCTGGAATCCCATCAAAAAGGCGCCGAGCCTCTTCCACATGCCCTCTTTGGCCATAACCCGCAATCAGGGTGTTATAAGCATGCACCAAATCATCCTTCCCATCATCCCCATTCCCACATTCACGCAAAATTCCAGCAGCCAGATCCAATTCACCATTCCTAACAAGCCCCGATATAAGAGCACAGAGAGAGGTTGAATCATGCTCAGGCATTGTCCTGAAAAAACCAACAGCTGACTCCACATCACCATTCAGCAAGAACCCAGTGATCACAGCATTGTAGGACACAGCATTATGCTCCGGCATGGCATTGAAGAGCTTCAAAGCCTGGTCCATCCTTCCATTCTTAGCATACCCACTGATAACCGTGTTCCAAGAGACACAATCTCTCTGAGGCATCAGCTCAAACAGCCTTCTTCCTTCCTCAACAAACCTGCTTCCGCAACATGAAAAGTAACCCGAAACAATGAGGTTCCAAGACACAACGTCCCTTCGGGGCATTTCGTCGAACAGTTGGCGCGCCCTGGCGATCTCCCTCCGCTGCACGTACCCACTAATCATGGAATTCCAAGTAACGGTATCTCGGCGCTTCATTGAATCGAATAGTGTTCTCGCTTCGCTTATTCTACCACTTCGAATCAGATTCGATAATTTTTTATTGGATTGGTTTAACGGTGACGAGTTATAGTTATGGGTTGGAGAAGCTGAGACATGGCAACAGCGAATACGAGGTAGTTGTTCGACTATGTTTCTCCTGCTTAGTCTTACGTACAAAGATGCCATTAACAAACGGAGATACTGTCACAGTCTCACAGATTATAAGAGCTTCTCTGGTTCATTGGTAAGTGCAACTGAAAGAACTGTGTTTCAAGTTTCTACGTGTGATCAAACCAAAGAGATGCTACGCGTTCTGTTCCAAATCAGATTGGACCAATCAAAAGTTTCAAATAAATTAATGAAATATTTATTATAAATGCTTATCACATAAAAATTTATATCACAAATGACAAATCTAATCATGAAACTTGTTGAAATAAATCAATTGATAGTAAGCTTTACTAAATATTTTATTCAAGTGAATTAAAATAAAATTATAAAGAAAGTATATATTGTTTTCATGTATTCAAATAAGTTTTTATAAAAATTCATCTAAACATTTTCTTAATTTTATAGAAATTATTTATAAACTTTTTATAAGTTCTTTTAAAGTTTATTTTAATAAGCTCCAAATAATTTTTTTAATTTATTTTAAAAATAATCCCATTTGATAACAAATTATTAAATAAATGGTTGATTAAATTAGTCATCAAGATTCTTTCTTTTTCTTTGATATAAATCCTAATGGAACTCAATTTAAAATGACAAAAATAATTATACATTGAAAGTTATATTGACAATACGAACATTAAACTCATTTAGAAATGAAACTCACTTTTTTTTAGTTGTGAAGTTCATCCTTTTGTTTATTTATTAGTCAATGATGTTAGTTGTTAGTTATTGTTAGAATATTAATTGAGTGATTTGGACCTATAATTTTTTTTCTTTTTCCTTCAAATCTTAAACCCTCATTCCGACCGTCCATTAAATCAATCTTATAATTCTTATCATTTAGCTAAAGCACCACACATATTAAAAGTTTAGGTTTGATTAAAAAAATTCTTTTTCTTTTTATTAAAAATGATTATAAGTATATTTCCTTGATTTATCTTTTATTTAACTATTTATAAAAAATAAATATATTTTTTAAATTTTTCATAAAAAAATAAATAACATAATATCACTGAGCACATGAGATTATTCTGTCCAGGACGGACCTACGCTTATGCTTATGCTTGGGGCCTTGGCCTCCCGGGATTTTTACAAATTAGTTTTTCAAAATTAGGTAATTTTAAAAAATAATTAATATTAGGTAGTCATTTTTATTTAGAAAATTTAATTATGTAAATAAATATCATTTATATGTTATTATCTTTTAATAAAATATTCTATTATTTAGTAATATTTATTGTAGACATAATTGAGTTTTTTGTCTTTTTAGATAAAATATTTGAGTATTACTTATTTTTCTCTCAAATAGTTTTCCTTTTATGATATTATTAGTATCATTATTATTTTAAAAGTTATAAATAATTCTAATTTGTAATCAAATGATTTTATTAACCTTTGCCAATGGGTCAAACTTACAGACACTGTATACAACTTTAACAACTTGAATTTTGAAACACATCAACAAACATTTCATCTTTCTTTCACCATTTTTTTTTATAATTTTTTTTGTTTTTCTTATGTTGTCTTTGCTCTTAATTCTTATTATAGTGAGGTTTAACTGTGCTTTTGATCTCAAGATCCAAACCCAAGTGCAATGTAAAACTCAGAAAAACAAATTAAATATCGAGTTGCACTAAAGATTTACATAATCTGCCTTCATGTTGCAGCCTTTGTCACAACAAATATTTTTCTTCTCCTATTTTCCAACTATTTGAAAGTAAATTAATTATTGTTCAATTGTTGTTGGCTACTACTATTCTAAAAGATAATTTAGTGAGTAACATTATTTATTTAAATTTAGTATATTTTTAGAATATAATTAATAGAATTTTTTGTAAAAATGATATGGTTAATATAAATATCAATTTTTTTATTATACATTTATTAAAGCTATTAGTGACATGTAAAATTGGTTATTGTTATTTATAATTTTGAGGCCTTAAAAATATGTTTAATATTTTTAATGTAATGTATTTTTTAACTATATGTTGTTAAACTATTTTACAAAATATATTAATATTTTCTTTAAATTTTAATGCTTAATCCCCCCCCCCCCCCCCCCCGAATTAAATATGGGTCCAACAATGAATACGTGTTTAATACCAAAACAGAAAGAAATAACATGACAATTTTGAAATCTTAAAAAAAAAAAGAAGCCAAAACATGCTTGAAAAGGCACTCCCCTCGAATTTTGGTCTAAACAATTTTTTTTTTCTTCGATTAATTATTAAAATACTAGATTATTTGATTTTAAATTTTTCTTAAAATACTGAATTAAAATACCATTTTTTTTTTGTTAAATTGCATTCCCCTTCTATTATAGACGTAAGTATTGTCAAATTTTCTTATGTTAAAATATATATTCTCCTTAATTGACTTATTTAAATATGACACTTTATTTTATTTTTAACTTTTCCATTAAATGTAAGTTAGCTTTCATTAGAAAAATATTATAGAAGAGAATAGTATAGTTTACTTCAATGATGTGATGGATTAAATTGTATATTTAAATATCAAAGGAGGGAAACAAACATAAATGGATTTTTTAAAAACTATTAAAAAATTCTATTCTCATATATATAATCTTTTTGTTTTTTCAACTTTAATCTCTCTTTTAATATATCATCCTTTTCTTACCAAATTCTAGAGTGCTCTTCTCTAATTCTCCTTCTTGGTATGCCAAGCTTTTTTAGGTAGCGGTGGGTACTTGTAAAAGAAACTCTGATACTTATGTCAGTAAGTGAATTATCAGAGTTAATATGTAATTGAAAGATGAATTACCTGCAGTGTACCCATGTATTTGTAATAGTAGAGTTTGTTAGTTATTGGAATGGGAAGTTACCTAGTTGAGTAAGTGGGGTGAATAGTAATTATCCACTATATTTTAATCAGTACACAAGTTCCCCAAGTCACGAGCACAGTTTGTGCAAAGTGGCTTAATGAAAAAAAATTATGAAGTTCTTTATATGATGGCAACGATGTTGCATAATCCTACAAGTCGTGAGTGGTGTAAGTAAGAATTGTAAGTCAAAGTAGCTTAATTTAAAAAGTGAGGCTGAAAAGCCGGCATAAGTAATGTAAGATTGAAAAGTCATTGTAAGCAATGTAAGGCTAAAAAGCTTATATATGTGTATAATAAATATAACATAATTAAGCAATAATAAAAATGTAACGGTAAAGTTCAACATGAATGAACATGTTTGCAATTGATGAATTGGATGACAAATAATAATAGAGTTTCTAAGTTGAAATTGAATGATGAATAACAAGTATAGTTTTGAATAGACATGTAACAACATGTGCCGATTTGAACATGTAAGTACGATAAAATGTTAAATGAAATTGGCTGAGATGTAAAACTAATACCTGAAGAAGTCAAATAGTGAATCATTTGGGGGTGTACATAGTCCAACATGTAGGAAACATAAGAATTTATCTCAGTAAATTATCATGAGACCTATGTAGGCCAGAATAGTAAAGTTGAATTTTGAAACTTTTAGACTTGGGAAAGTTTTGGAAAAGTGTCTCAACACTTGTGTAGGTCAAGTAAAGAAAACTTCAAAAATATTGTGAGTCTTACAAAGTTAAGTGTTGTGCTTAGAAGAGGAATTTGTAACTCGAGTTTTGTTTGATAAACTCAAGGCCTAAGGTGGTTGAGTTGTGCACCTGTATTGGTTCATGTGTTTAAATTATTTTGAAATATTTTGAACTCAAGGCCTATGGAGGTTGAGTTGTGCACATGCATCTATTAGCGGGTTTAAATGTTTTTGGAAAATTCTAGACTTGAGTAGGTTGAGTAATGTGTTATGGTGTTTCTTGTATAGATTGCTACAACATCTTAGTTGAATGAGTGCTTCCAAATAAGTAAGCATATTAATTTGCATGAATAAGAGGCATAATAAGCATGAATGAATATAACATTAATAATTTGCAGCTCGTGTTAGTAGGCATATTAAGTAGAGTCTAACCTTATTTTGTCTTTTTGCACATGAATAAATTTATTGAAGTAAAATCATAATTTTAAGACCTAAGTCAATGTGTTAGAGAAATGAGGCCAAAGCCAATGTATTAAGTGTTTTAAAGATCAATGTGATAATTCAACCATAAAAGACCTTTTTCTTTTTCTCCCAAGTTAAACATAGGAGTATTGAGGTTGAAGCCGATGCAAGTTATATGAGACTGAAGCCATTATAAGTAATGTGAGTCCGAAGTTGATGTAAGAGGCAAAAAAGCCAATGTAAGTAATGTGAGACCGAAAAATCAATGTAAGTAATTAAGACTAAAAAGCTTATGTGAGAGGCTAAAAAACAAATATAAGTAATATAAAGGAAAAAGGTCGATATAAGAGGCTAAAAAGCCTATGTATGAGATTGTATAAAATATTTTCGACCTTATACCTTCTTTCACCTTATATCTCCAGTCAACCAATGTAAAAGCCTAAGCCAATGTATAAGAAAGTCGATTATCTCATGTGAATTTAGGCAATTATCTCATTTTTTTCTCTTATTTAGGACTTTGTTTATGTCTTTTTTATGCAAATTATTGATTTGTAGTTTGTTCCCTTTAACTTGTCATTTTGCTAGATTGCATATACTTATTGATGGATTATTTTGTAGGATATTGAATTGGATTGAATTGTATTTTTTGGAGCAAGGTTTAGTGAAAGCTTGAAGTGGAACTTACAGCTCAAATGTGTTTAAATTGGGATTGGAAGACCTAAATTAAAATTCCTTTTTGGAGAAGATGAAAAAGAAAGTTGCAAAAAAAAAAAAGAAATCAGCTTCAGCCAAACAGCTTTTGGCTTAAGCTGAATTTGAATAGAGGTACAAAACTGCATAGCTACAATATCTGTTTAACTCCAAATTTTTTTGCTTAAGCAGACCCTTACTTTAAGTGCAGATTTTTGGACTGTATAAATAGATTTTTACACTCATTTTGACACGCTTTCTCATTTTGTAAAAACACCTCTTTTACTAAAGTTCTTCTCCAACTCTCTTATTCCATTGTTCTTCATCTTTCTTGCATTTGGATTCTATTCATGGAAATGGATAGTTAAACCTTTTGTTGTTGGGGTTAGATTGTATCTGAACCTTATGCTCTCATGTATTTCTTTTGAAATAGTGTTATATATTCATCTAGTTCTTCAATGTTGATTTTTTACTTCTATGCTTAAGCTTGTTATGGATTAACCTCCCGTAGCTTATTTTTAGATGAAATTGTTATAGGAAAATGTTTTCTTGAACTGTGGTAAAATGCCCACTAAACTTCGGAGCTAGGAATAGAATGAAAGGTAATGGTTATCTTTGGATCATTGAGTTTAAAACAAGTTTCTTTGTTTAATGTGTAAGGGATTAACATTTAATAGAGGAACTTAGGTATTTTTACCAGTGCATTAGGGATTAGAATATCATTTTTAAATTGTGATCGATATTAACGTTGAATTACAAGTTGAGTATCATGTTTTAGTGTAAAAAGAACTTGGTTTGGTGAAATCTAACCCCAGCCACCTTCGTCATTGAATTTCATATCATTTTATCGTGTGTTTATCAAAAAATTCCAAAAATATTGTAACTTGTAGCTTTGTTTTACTTAATCTTTATTGTTGAATGCTATTCTCAAATCATCATTGTTTATTTTTTAGTTTAGATAGTAAAAATTTGTGATATTTGCTAAAATATTGTGCAAGTTCTCGTAAAAACAATAACTCTTATTTATTGAATATTATTTGATGATTTAGTACATTTGTCAATGAATCAATAATTATACGTGTCCTAATAAGACATAGGTTGTAATTTTATCCATATATATGATTAATAAAATATTATTTGTTTTTGTATAAAGTGATGGATAATCATGCTCCGTATGACATGATGAGGTAATATATAACACCTACAAATCACCCAAGAGAATTTAACATTGATTTAGCGTATGCTTGAAAGCACACCATCCTGCCACAGGTGATACAAATTCTTAGAAAGAAAAGAAATCTCTAGAAACTATGAGTTTGTGCCAAGTAGAAAGATAGACTTAGACATGAATTTCACCGTAATGTTATAAAGTTTTAAGTAATTAAATACCAAGTAGCCCTAACAATGTATAGTCGGTGCATACCGCCTAGAAATAGGCTATTCATGTGCAATGCAAACAAGTACTTTCGAAATAAATCCAACCATTATATCAAATCAACACCTATCACTCAAAACCTGCCACTCCATTTACCTGAGGTGCTATGAAGATAAACAAATGAGCTTGAGATCAGAGTCTTTCATCTAGAGATAATTAACTTTGTGAAGTCAAACACCGTTCAAGGTGTGCCAAAGTCACGAGTATACAAAAATTATGCATCAATTGAAAGTCAGAGGAGAATTAATAAAGAATAATCAATTTGTGTATAAAATGAAAACCCATTTTTCCTGTGTTGCTTGTGTCTCCATATAGGACATGTTGCTTAAGGCTTTCATAAATATTTGTCATCAACAACAATGTCGGCACTAGGCAGCCGCGTAGTGGAAGTCTATGTAAATATCATTTGGATCTCCAAGTCTCTGTTCATGAGAAAAACATTATTCTTTTAGTAAGAACGAAAATCGATCATGCTCAAACAACAAATCATGTCAATATATAAAGAAGATGAAGTTGTTCTAATGTATGTACATATATTTTTATGCTAGATGTGAACTACATATCCTGGTGTTTAGTGGTCCTCAGCATGAAAAGTGTCATGTGTCGAGCTGTTAGAATTAAAAAGTGATCTCATTGAAATATACTTTCATTTGTGGTTTTACCATACTCATGTGAAGAAAAACATGAAATCTCAGAATAAGACTAGGGGCAACAACCCAATACGCATAAAGAAGTGCATTAGAGAGTTAGATAACATAATAAATAAAGTGAGAGAGATAGAAGCGTAATGGATAAGCATGAACTAAGAACATGACTGACATTAGTAGAATATGTGTCCTGTAGATCTGGAGATATTATTTGTAAAGCTCTTCTTCTATTGGATTTGCTGTTGTCTTTAATAGATACTCCAGCACTGCTGGGTTAGGTGATAGAAACTACAACTAGTCAATGCTACCTCTGGCATCATAAGGAAGGAAGTTCTTTAATTGCAGTTAATGTGTAGTATTTGGATTTTGGCTGATAGCGGAATGGTCTAGAATTGTAATGATCATTCAAACTGATTTTGAAAATTAAAGAGCCCTATTGATTTAAATACGTTTTTTCATAAATGTAAAATAATTCATTTGATTTTACTATTTAATCATTCCATCATTACTTAAGACTTAACATCAGATAATTGATGAGTAACAAATGAGTGTCACATTACACATCATATTGGGATTGGCTTCAAACTGGTTTTGAAAATTAAAGAGTCCTAATGATTTAAATACGTTTTTTCATAAATGTAAAATAATTCATTTGATTTTACTATCTAATCATTCCATCATTAGTTAAGATTTAAGATCAGATAATTGATGAGTAACAGACGAGTGTCACATTACACATCATATTGGGATTGACTTAATAACAGGAGTTATTCTTCCATCATTCTTCACGTCATTTATCTTTTATTTTAAGTATGTGAATAGTATTAAATCTATTGAGATTAACTTGAAAAGAGTAGATAATTAGGATAAGGTCCCAAATTTAAATCTTGTTCCTTCCCTTGTGAAAAAAAACTAATAGTGTCATGTTTTTTTTTTTAGAATTAAATTGTTATATATAATTATAATATAAGAATTTGTAATTTTAATCTAATGTATCAATAAATTATTAAGGCAAACATATACATAAAAAAGTTTCAAAAATATAAATAAATTAAAGAAGATTAAATGATAATTTTAGTCTTTTATTTATTTCTTGTTTATTTTGATCATTCATCTTTTAAAAAAATCAATTTAACCTTTTATCTTATTTAAAAGATTAAAAATTGTCCTTTATTTTTTTTAAATATTTACTTTGATACCTCATCTTATTTAAAATGTTAAAAATAGTCATTAAATTATTTAAATATATTATAAAACTATCATTTATTTAAGTGTTATTCAAAAGTTAAAGTTAAATATACTTAAATAGTTGAAGGATCCCTTTAAACCTTTTTATAAGTAATTAAGTGAAATTTTTATAAGATAAAAAATTATTTTAAACAAAATAAATAAGATAAAGGACTAAAATAATCCTTTAGCTAATAAAAAATGTTGTAAAATGAGTTGTAAGGAAAAATAAGTCAGAGTTAATTATTTTTTAAGCTAATTTTTTTATAATAAATATTTATCTATAGGTTTGAAAAAATAACAATTTTTATATCAATTTCTTGATGAAGAAGTTTAAAAAAAAATAACGAAAAAGTCAAAGAGTAATTAGGATCCTCTAAAGGTAGAACTAGTTCAGACAACTCAGTTAAGGATATCTGGAACTTGACATGTAGACATGGACCTTGGCATTTGAATACTACTAATAAAAAGGCGTGATCTAGTAATAAATTTTCATTTTTCATGTCCTTCTAAAATTAAAGAGTAAGCGGCATGTGTTTTTATATTATTATTTAATTACAAATTAAAATATAACATAAATTTGTTGATGTATATAATAATAATTTAATTGACTAATATCACTTGCTATGATTGATACTGATATGTGATTCTTAATAACTAGATTAAGGTTTAAATCTTTGGATATAAAATAAATTGGAATGGGAAAAAAATATTTATCTTATGTGTGTTTACAATTTTCAATAAAAATGAGTCAAACCTTTCAATAGGGATAATTTTGTATTAATAATATGATAAAAAAATTATTTCTATATATTATTTTAACCAATAAAAACTTGGTTAGAGACTTGGTTAGAGACTTTCAATCAAAATTTAATTTGTATAATTTTTAAGATAATTATTTTAAAATTTAAAAATTTATTATAAATAATGATTTGTAACAATAAAATAGGATAAAATTTCTTTATATTATCAACACATAAATTATTTTTTTATAATATATATATATATATATATATATATATATATATATATATATAATTTTTTTATATCCAAGCATAATTTTTTGGTTAGGTTGTAGTATAATTTTTTTTTCTACCAAACATAAAATTTAATTACCCCAATTAAAAATACAAATAAAGTAGTATCTACCAATAAATGACTAAAAAAAGTAATCTAGTCCAATTCCAATTAATTAAAGTGTAAATTATTATAAATCTTAAATAATAACTTTAATTCCCAGCGATCAAGAAATAACTACTAAAATATTTGTTTAAGAAAAACCACTAAAAAAATGGAATCGAAATAAAATAAAAAAATCCATAGCAATTAACCGACCTACTGTTTTAAACAGTATAGAAAACAAAGATCTCTCATATATAGCAGTTCCGATTCATCATCGTTCTCTTCTCTCTGTTCCGTAAACCATGGCCACATCTCTCTCTGCACACCAAATCAAGAACCCCCAGAAGCCGATTCCGTTTTCCCAATCGGAGATCGAAGCCGCGAAGCAACTCATACAACTCAGCAGCGGAGATTCTGAGGAAGATCACCACAGCAGCAATAGCAACAACAGCTGCAGCTACAGCGTGGTGCAAGGGAAACCACCGTATCAGAGCAAGGTTGATTCTGGCGGCGATGTTTCGTCCGTCGCAACTACCACTGCGGAGTCCGAAGATGAAAGCTTTGCGAGAAAAAATAAGAGGTACCGTTGTATTAAAGATTTGTATAGCGTTACAACTCCTGTGGTGAAAGCGAAGAGGAAGAGGAACAAGTGTGTCGGAACTAGGAAGTGACGACGTTAACATGTTTATTAGTGTTATAACTTATAATCTAACTGTCGAAGGTTGCAAGTTGTAAAGCTGTACGTAGTAATTTTCCATCAAGACTGTTTGCATGCTTGTTAATGTGAAAGCTCTGGAAATTTCAAGATGTAGAGGCTGAAATTTCAATTTGATTTCTTTCTAAGTAATAGAATAGTGGTTTTAGGGCGCATATCTGGTCGAGTTTTCCGCTTACACGATATGTAAATTTCACTGTAAATCGTAACTGAAGTTAGTGGTCTTCCTCGACCTTACAAAGAAGTATGCCTTAATTACCCTAATCTAAACTTTTAGTCACACACAAAAAAAAAACTGATTTTGGAAGGTGTTTTAGCTAATTTTTCATACTATAATCGTAATTCCTCATTGTGTTTTACCTAATAGCAGAGGCGGAATTAGTTAAGATAAACCTTGTTATGGGTATTGAACAAAATTGTGTTTCTACTATCAAAGAGGAAGACCGAAGACGCAATTAAGATTGTCGAGAGTCGGAGCAGTACAATTGTGTTTCTATTATTATCGTAAATCCTTTTGGAATTTTCGTTTTCAGAAATCAGTATAGAACATTCTATGTAGGGTAATTGGGGTTTGATGAAACCCCCAATTTGAGTTTTGAATAGTTCAAGAGGGCGATTAGGACAGTGACCAATTGTGTTCGAAAGCATGCTCATTAAATTTGCTAGAATAGATTTTGTTGGTCGATATGCTAGTTACGATCGTTGTCGTACAAGTGATATTATAAGACTACGAATTTCACACGTTAAACGCCAACGTTTACCAGCTTAATAACGTTGGGTGACAATTGATATTTACCAAATCTCAATGTTATCGGTTCTGTACGAGAACGACATTGTGGTTACTCATTTAATACATGAGAGTAGAGTGTTACCTTTCTTTTTTATGGTAATGGCAACGGGATCGACTTTGAGCACTGAAAATGCACTATTTATTTAACCAACGAACTATTTGCTGTTCTGTATTCTTATGCTAATGGAATCATAAATCAGATTAAAATGATAATAAGTGTAAATGATTGATAATTTGTATATGAACCTACACCTAACAAAAAGACTCATACTATATATAGCTTGCCAGAAGAAGGACAGACTAATGATAAAATCTTTAACACATTCATATAAAGAGACTCAAAAATCCTCTTCAAAAGCACTTATGATATCCAAATTTAACAAATACGCAAGAGAAAGGCTATAATTCAAGTAGTTAATTGTTGAGCAATTACTTAGTTACAACGCAACGAGGTGTAAATTAATGCATGTCACGTAGCCGGCCAGTATTAACGAGGAGTAGTATATGTTTAAGCTAGCACACGCGAATACCACAGTTACGCCTTTTCGGTTATCTTAATACATAGGCAAAGGCAAATAACATTGCATGTATTAATTAACTCGCTAAAGATAAAAAGATATATACTCCTGGAAATGTTACATGAACGATGTGATGGAAAGATATAAAGTATTTTTTTTCTTTAAGATATTTCTTTACAGAGTTCTTTCATGAAGACGTATTCTATCAAAAACTGGAATCTAGTTTCTTCACTAATCATTTGAGAGTCAAGATCATATATTTTTACAAAAATTAAAGGCTCATAGGCTTTAAGAAAGACTTAGAATATATTAATTAAACGCCTTCTATTTGAAATACACAAACAGTAAGTCATATTAGAAATAGAATAGATCAAAAAAGAAAATGAGTACACCAATTTTGATGTAGTTGCACAATGCACATTACAAGAAGGTTTTGTTTCCCTAAAGATGTGATGCCAAAAAAATGATCCATAGGGTGATGTCTAGCGAAACCGTTGTAAAGAAACCACTACATAAGGAGGAAAGTGTAGCCTTTTCTTCTCATGTTCATGGTTAGACATTGCAAAGGAAAGTACACGGAGATTTTGAGGAGTTCTTCGTACACTTTTGTTGTTGTTCTCTAATGTGAACATAGAGTAATAAATCTGTAAGCAATTAAAATAAAACCTATTCAAATGGTCTTGTAAAAAACAACTTATTCAAATGCTATCAACAGGTTTGGCTCTAAACGTGAGTTCCTTAAAAAAATAGGTTTTGAATCCGTTTGGGAAATGTACAAGATACTTGAAATTTTTTCTCACAAACGTTAAAATGAATACGAAAAATATTACCAATGCTTTACAATATGAATAAAAAAACCATTAAAAAAATGCCATGAAAGACTCAGAGATGGAGAAAAATAGCCTAACAACGGGGAAAGAAATATGAAATGTTATAACTAAAACTCTAAAAGTAGTTGCACACCGACCATTAAATAGTGAGGGTTTGTAGGTCTGTACTAAGCCTTATAATTGCAAAGTTTGCACGTAATTAAACTTACACATGAAAAATCAATTAGGCTTTCTTCCACCGTCCAAGGCCTAATTAATTGTTTTAGTATATAAGAAAAATACTGTTGATGAACTTATACAATATAATACTCGTACCAAACATGTCAGGCTCGTTCTGCGTACATGAATAATCTGAACTGCATGTAAGGGATGTTTACCGGCTAAGATATAGCAGATAATAATCGCCTATCCCACTTACTCACAATTAAGTAACCTTTCATTCCAACAAGTTCTACTATTATAAATATATGGATATACACTACATGTGATTCATCTTCTGACTACACATTAACTATGATAATTCACTTATATGTACTAAAAGTAAAAATTCACTTATATGTACTAAAAGTAAAAGAAATAAAAATGTAAAATTAATTAAAAAAATAAAACACATTTAAATAAAAACATTTTAAAAGGATAAAAAATTCACATTCAATTTTTTAACATTATAATAGAATGTGTCTAAATAAATAATAAAATCATCTCAACTCAAAATAAGGTCATCCAAGACTTCATATGATTAATATAAAAATCTATGTTCCAATATCACATGCCACATCTTATCAGAACCAGTATTGTGTTTCAGCGCCCTCTAACATAAGATTCTTTAAAGTCATCCACTTAATTATCTGTTCCCACGAACACAAGATTCGAAATCATCATAGGATCCAAACACAAGTAGCACACATGTAGTGAGTTATCACATTTCAAACAAAAAATACAAATAAACAAAGACGTAATCAAAATAAATTATGAAAGTATTTATAACATAGCTCAGCTTAATACAATCCATGTCATTTCACCACTTTATCATTTAAAATTTATTTTTCAATCACCAATTACATTACACATGAATCACACTCGGGTCAAGACGTAATAACACTCATCAATTTCATAATAAACAATTAACAAGCGTTATGCAATAATTATATTAAGACTCAAACTCATATGCAATGTGATATCATGTTAGTGAAAAATCACACTAGAGCGCTTAGGAATACATAACAAGACACACCACACAATGGATACGTCAAGTCACTCTGTTTTGCGAGAATACTCTAACCATATGAGATCAACATAGGCTTAAAGGAGTACTCAAACCGAGTGTCTTTACCCCTAAGGCCTAGACTCCGAAGAATCTGTTAGAGTCTCACCTTCCTGGTTCAGGTCCAACCCCTAAAACAATTTTTGCACGCAGACACTACTCATGAATTATACAATACCCACAATTTTACACTCGTATTTCAAACACGTTTAACAAATTGCGTTATAATTTAACACTTTAGGTTCCTAACTAGGAATCTCACACTTTCCCTTTAACAATACACACAAACATTTTTCTCAAGGTAAATACCAGTCGGGTTATTGTATAATTTACAGCTCACAACACAAGTATTGTCACATCAAGTGTTAACCACACACTTATTCACAACCAAATCTCATGTCTACAATTTAACATCTCATAATATCACAATCCACAATCACATGTTTATATGTATCTCACAAATTAACGCATGTTCAACTTTGCACTTATACTCAATCTCAATAACAATATTATGATCTCAAGACAACATGTTATCCCATAATTTATCACTTATACACAATTTCAATCACAATTTCATGATCCCAATATAACTATTTATCACGTTAATCTTATCCAAAACACAAACAAATTATACAAAAATGTTTCTTACAACACGAGGAGTAAAACCCCTTAAACAATTTCACATAATCATATAGTAAGAATTACAATACAATAAATATCTCAAAATAAACCTCAATTTGATCCTTTAAGGACCTCTACACATGTTCATTCTAACCCCATTTGTGATAAACTCATCCCTTACCTCTAAGCGGGCTCATGTTTGTATTCCAACAGTGACAATGGCATCTCTAGCAGTTGTCTAAGATTCCTCAAGTTTTTCCTCTGGTTGCTCTATTAGGGTTTCCAAGCATTAGAGCCAAAGAGAAGGGATTGAAGCCTCCATTTTACTATCTCCGTGCGAGGGACTTTTTTTTCTCTATAGACATTATTTTGCAAATTCCAATGGTGGAGGTGTGCAGAAGTGAATTTCAAACTTGTTGTTTGAATTTTACGATGATCCAACGATTAACAAGTCTAGGATCGTAGTTTTATTAGAACATATTTGTGTATATACGAGAAAAAGAAAGCTACGATACGAAAGACATTTCTCTCACCTCAGACATTGTTTCGCAAACTCCAACGGTGAGATTGTTCGAAAATGAGTTCCGAACCTGGTGCTCAAATTTCATGACGATCCAACTATTAACAAGTTTGAGATCATCATTTTACTGAAATAGGTTTGGATATATGTGAGAAAAAAAAAGTTTTGAAAGAGGAAGAAGAAAAAATGAAATTCAGAGCAAGAGGAAGCGTAGAGACATATCGTATCTGTTTATAATTAGGTATTCTTAGTCTATTATTTACTCTATTTTTTTATTTTGTAAACAAGAACTCTATTTTATTTCCTATCAAATGAATAAATAAAATATTTTTTATTTTCCTTCAAATTATTATTTTAATTAATAACGTTATTTCTCTTTATTAATTTAATTATAAAAATTTTATCATTTTTATAAAACTATTTATTTTTAAATAAAAAATATTTTTTTAATTTATTTTATGAAAAAATAGAGTGTTTTGGTAAGAACATTTGACGCTTATTGTGGAGTCAAATTTGATAACAACATTTGACCTTTGAGGTCGAGTTAAACTTTCTCCGATCACGCATTCAACACCGTATGCTAAAGGAATGATGAAAGAGCATGAAGATGAAGGAAGTTGAATTTGACATTTTTGTGACAGAAATTCAGGGAAGTTCTTACTATTCAGTCCTTCTTAAAATAGTTATTGGCCCGCATCATGTGATTTATAGAGATAAAATTACGCTACACCTCTTCATCTTGCAGTGAATTTCAAATAGAAAACTACATGTGTTTATTTTCAATTGAAAAAGCATGGAAAAACATACCCAAAATTCGGCATTCCAGTACAATCAATTTTTCCAAAATACACCAGTTCGTGGATCCATCAATTTAATTATTTTACTTCCCGAATGAACATCACTTGTGTTTATTTTTAACTCTGTAGAGAATTCCAAGAATTCTATTATGCAGGAATTTTTCGCTATTTTATTCATTTTAGGATCAATTTAATTAACCATTACAACTGGAAAAAGACTAAACGGATTCATAACGTACAATAAAGACCACTTTTTTATTTTATTAATTTTAGATTTAATCTACTACTATAATTACTAACCCAGCCTCATTCACTCCTTAAAATAATAACTAGAATTCAAGCCTTATCTAATGGGAAATAAAAGTGAAGGACTTTACTTATTATTTATAAAAAAAAATATCTATACCAATATAGAAAGGGAATATAATTTTGTATAATTGTTTTTGATTTTCATATTTTTTTAGATCATTTTATCCTTAATAATATGAAAATAATAACAATAATTAATCATTTTTAATCTTTATTTTTAGAATTCTTTTACTGTTTTGTTTTGCCATTCACTTCTATCCCAATAAGTTAGTTTTCAAATTGACCCATTAACCAATATCAGATAATTACCCACTAACCATTATTTACTATTTTATTTATATCTCTTCTTTTATTTTGATTTTCCCAATTATTTGTACGGTACAATTATCTATTTATATCAAGACGATAAATTGAGAATGAGAATTATAAAAGAAAGATTGTCATTGATAACCGATGTGCATACACATATTTTGTAACTAAGATATATAGGAATTATCAGCTTTCTCCAATTTTATTGTTTTTTTTTGTGAATCATTAAGATTTTGACATCCTTTAAGTTTTGTTCAGTAGATGCTCTATTTGTTAGATTTATACTATTTTGGTGATATTTGTTTTGTAGAAATACAAATGAGGGCTTGAAAGAGAAGTTGAGGTATAAAAACTCTAGCTTAGCACACCAGACTCGCTTAGAGCGTGGACGCCGCTTAGCGGGCAGATCCCACTTAACGTGAAGAAGTTGCTTAGAAAACCTGATGTCACGTGAAGGCGTGCTTAGCGCGCGTCGTACGCTTAGTGCCTAGTCACTTACTCGTGCTTAGCGCGAGATTGCGAAAACTAGAGTTGCATTTAAGTGGGAGAAAGGGGGAAAAGAAGGTATCAATTAGCATACTAAGAGAGAACCTTGGAGCTCGTGCAAGGAAGAAGAAACCACCATTGGGAGCCAATGTCTACCTCCACACCCACCTTCCTTTCATTCCTCTTTATACTTTCATCCCTTTTATACATTTAAGCCTTTCATGACAATGAGAGACTAAAACCACCCAATTGTTGGAAGCTTTTCACTAAACTCTCTTGATCTCATGACTCTTATTATCTATTTAATGTTATTTCTTGTTTCATTGTATCTTTCTATGCTTATTTTCATGTTTGTGGTTTGATCACCCACATATATGTTATGTTTAGGGTTTAGGCATTAGAAAATATTTGTACCTTTAGAACTCGAAAGGACATCTAAATGCTTTATTGCTAGGGATAGTATGATGTTATTTAGCCTATTGTATGCATTTCCATTAATAATGCAATTTAACTAATTTAGTTCTCATGGTTAGAGTAAATCAACATGTGTAGGTGACAACTAGAATAATGTTAAATAGAAAAAAAATCTTTAACATTGTATAAAGAGTAGTTTTGATAGGAAAACCCCAACATATTCGAATTCATGTGTTCACGATCATTTGTCACTCTCAGTGTTTGTTTTTCTCACTTGATTATAGTCTTAGAATAGTGTAGTTCATTTCAATTACTTTTCATGATCTAAATTGCAAATATTAAAACCAATTAATTGTGCAAAAATTAGGTATACATAACTCAGAGTGCAACCAAAGTCCTTGTGGAATTCTTACCGTTTTAAAATACTATCCGGACGATATGTTACAATTACCAATGAGTTAATAATCATGTGGGGGATGCTGCAAAGTTAGTTTTTTTTTGCCATTATAAATGACAGAAGTACGATACAAGAAGTCTCAAGGAATTAATCTTCATCTCTAATTTTTTGTATTCCAACTCATTCTTACACATCTTTCTATATTTTATTTCATTTGTTTGTTATTAATTACTGTTTTAATTAATTTAATATGTCTATTTCATGGGATATGCAATTAAAAATTATCATTGTTAACAAGAAGACAATTTATAAAAAAAAGAAGAATATTTTTTCAAAATCAAAATTATTGTGATTTTTATATGACAATTAATTATTTTTATTTTTAGTTATGCTATTCAATTTGTTTTTTAATTTTTTCATCTGGGATGTGTAATAAAATTCATATATTATAATTATAAATTATTATAATATATTAATTTTTTTAACGTAACAGCACAATAAAAATATGAACATACAGGCGTGACAGCTCCCGTATTTCCGCTAATAAACATAAAATTTAGGGTTATTGTAGTATTTGTATGCAATTTTTTTAATAATAAAATTATATTAATATCTCTCTGTATGAATTACATTTTATTAAAAGTAAATAAACTTTTTAGCGGATTAAATCAGGATTATTATGTAAAAGCCCATCAATGCACTACTTCTAAGAGTAAAGTCCCGCGCCGTTGCACGAGCACAACCTCCAACCGCCGTCGCGGCAGCCACTGGAGGCCCGTCCGGCGCCACTGGTTGCCGCGCCAACCACCAGGCCGCCGCCGTGCGTTGCAGTCGCACCATTTTCCAGGTAATCACACTCTCAAGTCTCAGGAACCACAGTGTTTATGTTGATTGCACGCACTGTAGATAAAAATCATTCTTTGACATTAACAATAGTATTGGGTTTAGTTTTGTTTTAAAAGGGTGATTTTTATTTTAGTCTTAAACCCTGTGTCTCTTGTCTCGTTCAGTGATTGTTGTTGTTGTTGTTGTTATGGCGGTGGTGGGGAAGGAAAAGCTTCAGGAAGAATCTGTAATCCGCCGCTTCTACCAGATTATTCTTAGTTGGGACTACTTTGCTCTCCTCAAGAAATCCAAGGCAATTCACTTCATTCCCTTACTCTTTTTTATTTCTTTGTTCATTTGTTTTTACATTCAATAATAAGTCTTTCAAGTTTGATGCTTTCAGAAGCAGAAAAACAACGAGAAGAAAGGGACTGTGGTGCCGACACTCGTGAAGGTGAAGCAACGCTACAAAGATGTTGATGATTACATTGCCACATACGAGTCCCTCGTCTTTGAAGAAGCCAAATCCCAGATCATTTAGGAGAAAGAGGAGGAAGAGGGTATTTTTAATTTAAACTATTTTCGCGTCTATTTTTTCAGTGGATTATTGTTATTCTAGCAGTAGCAATGTAGCATTGTCTATAGTTAATGGCATTGTAGCACTTGCCAGTGGACTATTAAAGCTCTGCCTAAATTGCGGTTCCCCCTTTCAATATGGTGTGGTATGGTTTGAAATGTAAGTATACTCCTTAAGCATGTAGTCAGGAGTTTGACCCCAAGTCTGTGTGTATGGGAGAATATCTATTAGGAGAGAGTAGCCCCTTAAATAAATCTCTAGATTAATCTCCAGCTCTTGGCTGAGATACCCTAGGCGCACAAAAAAAGTTTGGAGGTTTTTTTTTTGTTGCTAAAGAACTTTTTTCGTTTGCCTGACCACAGTTACTGAATGGAAATTGGGGGTGGTTAAAAGTTGGAGTGAGGCGGATGACTTTCACTTTATAGAATTTCCGTGTGAAATAAACGAGGGAGAATCAATATCACAAAATGATCTTTTGCTGCTTTCAAAAGAGAAGGTACTACTAGTGATAAGAGATTTTGTGCTTTTGGACTTTGAATTGTTTGCCTATTTTGACCTGATTTGCTATCAATATTTGTCACTGCACAGTTTTTGAATGGCAAAAGATTACCTACTGTTTATGCATTTGCCTTGGTGGAACATGTGCGGAAATTTTTTGAAACAAGGCTTCTTCGAGTTAGACTCTATCTTGCTGGAGAGTTCTCAAATTTCAATACAGATAATGTACAATCTTGCCCCAGACTGTTTAACATGCGCTCTCATATATGCGAGACAGAGAGACAGTTATATTTTATGAAGGTAACTTGTTCTATCTTGTATTCTTGCCAGAGGAAAGATGTAGTTTGCCTATCAACTATGAATTTTAATGTTTTTATTACTATGGCATTTCTTGGATATTATAATTTTTTGTTAAGAATAAAAAATATTCCTTTGTAGACATTGCTTGTTTGCAAATAATAATAATATTGACATTGTTCTTTGTTGTATATGCATTCTTTAGTTTTATCTTGAGTACTGCAATTAGATGAAGACTTTACATGTCAGGTACTATTATGATATTTGGTTTTTGCTCTATACAAGGGTGCCTGAAGTTTCACTTGCTAAAATCAGGCCACAAATGGCAAAAAAAACATATTGATTTCATAATACATTCTTTTATTCTTGGCAGTTACTTCCATTGACAATGTGCGTGTGTTTCAATCACATGAAATAATTAAACTTACATTTTTATATATTTCAATTACATGTATGCATTTTTACACATATTAGGTATATTTTGAGGAGGAGGAAGGAGGAGATTAGCTACTCTAAAAAAGATAAAATATCATTATATTTAATTCCCTCCTGCACTTGATATTTCATATTTGATTATCTATTATATAAAAATGGTCATGGATTTGATTGGTCCTCCATTGGTAGGTTATTCACTTATTTGTAAGTACTGCTATATGTCGTTGTTGAGGGTTAGAAATAGACTCAACTACATTGAGTTTGAACCTAAGAAAAAAAAACCGAGTTGGTGATAGAGGCTTAGTGAGGGCATCAGTCCATTGATATATAGCAGGAATATGATACACTTCGAGCTCTCTAGCTAAGACTTTCTCCCCGACAAAAAAGATGTCAATCTCCATGTGCTTAGTTGGGGAATGAAGAACTGGATTATGAGTGATAGCCACTGCACTTTGATTGTCACAGTAAATCTCTGGGGTCTGAAAAGGAACAAATAACTCTGTTAAAAGAGTTTGAATCCCTGTAACTTCAGTTGTGGCTTGAGCCAAGCTCCTGTATTTAGCTTCAGTGGAAGATCTAGCCACAATTTGTTGTTTCTTGGACCACCATGAGACCAAATTAGGACCAAAATAAATCACTGCAACAGACGTAGACCTTCTATCATTTGGATCCGAGGCCCAATCAACATCACATAAAGCTTTCATAGTTAAAGGCTGAGAGGAAGGAACAGCCTTGAAATGCAGACCATGATGAATAAAGCCTTTGAGGTACCTTAGAATGCATTTAACAGCTGTCCAATGAAAGTCCATAGGATTAGCCGTGAACTGACAGACCTTGTTCACAACATAGCTTAACTCAGGCCTTGTAATGGTTGTATATTGGAGAACACCAACAACAAACCTATAGAGAGATGAATCACTAAGTAAATCTGAGCCAACTTTGGTTAACTTGCAATTAGCAGTCATAGGGGAAGAAATAGATTGTGCTTTTGCCATTTTGGTTTTCTGAAGCAAATCTCTGATATATTTGCTTTGAGTCAGTAGTATAGTCCCATCAGCCAATGATTTGATTTCTATGCCAAGAAAATAGTCAAGTTTTCCCAATTGTTTAAGAGAAAAATTGGAATGAAGCTTGGTGGTGAGTTGCTGAATTATAACATTGGAGGTACTAGTAATAATAATATCATCTTCATAAACAAAAATGTAGATAATATGTCCTTTGTCTTTATAAACAAACAAAGAAGGATCACGCTTGCTGGTGGCAAGCCCAAGCTGTAACAGAGTTCCTTTTAGCCTATCAAACCACTGTCTTGGGGCTTGTTTAAGGCCATACAATGCTTTTTGTAGATTGTTAACCAAGGTTTTATCTGAACTTTCAAAGCCTTGTGGCTGCTGCATGTAGATAGTCTCTTCAAGATAGCCATTTGAAAAGGCATTGTTGACATCTAGCTGGAACAAATCTCATTTATTAGTGATAGCAAGAGTGATAATTAGCCTATTTCTAGCAGGTTTTATCACAGGAGAAAGGTTTCATTAAAGTCACAACCAACAACTTGATGAAATCCTTTAGCTGCTAACCTAGCCTTGAACCTATTAACTGTCCCATCAACATTCTCCTTAATTCTGAAGACCCACTTACAATCCACAGCTTGTCTGTCTTTGGGAAGAGGAACAAGATCCCATGTTTTATTGTTAAGAAGAGCCTCATACTCTTGTTTCATAGCAGCAAACCATTAAGGGTCAGCAAGAGCTTGTTTAACTGTCTTATGTTCCCAATGTGCCAAAAATAGTGAAGGATGCAGCCTAGGTTGATGAATTCCAGACTTGGATCTGGTTTGCACAGAATGGAAATTTTGTGAGGGAAGAACAGGATTAGAAGAAGAAGGAGAACTGACAGTGTGAGAATGAGAAGAAGAGGTAATGGATAGTTCACATGAATTTCTGTTTAAGTCAGAAGCAGTGTTAGGCTGTTCATTAGTAACAAAATTTGGTTCAGCATTTGAAAGAGGAAAATATGGTGTGACATTTTGAGAATTAGGGAGTTCAGTATTGAGGGATATAGAAGGGTCAACACTTATAGAAGTAAAATTAGTCTCAGCATGTTAAGAAGGAGTGAGTTCATTAGGAGAAGGTGAAACAAGAGGAATATGAGCAATAGGTAAAAAATTACTCTTAGAAGAAGTGACATAGGTGGACAAAGATGGAAAAAGATCATTGTACGAATATTTAAGTTCATTGAAGACATCTTTGGAAACATATAATTTGCCTTTAGGAGAGAGACACTTGTAGCCTTTGTGAGAAGTGGAATAACCAAGAAACAAACTCTCATGTGACCTTAAATAAGTTTGTGTTTATTATAGGGTCTGAGAAAATGATAGCAAGAACATCCAAAGTTTCTCAAAAAATTGTAATTAGGTGACTTGTTGAATAAAACAATATAAGGAACTTGAAATTTAAGAGAGGCAGTGGGAAGTCTGTTTATCAAATAAATAATAGTTTGGAAGGCAAAATCCCAAAATTATAAAGGGAGACAAGCTTGTTTGAGAAGAGTGAGGTTTAACTCAACTATATGCCTGTGTTTTCTCTCCACAAAATCATTTTGATGATGTGTGTGAGCGCAAATCAGCCTGTGAATGATCCAATGGGTTTGAAGAAATGAGGTAAGAAGTCCAAATTCATCTCTCCAATCTGTTTGAACACTCTTTATTTTAGTATCAAATTGGAGTTCAGCCATGGTTTTAAATTGCTGAAAAACAGAAATCGTTTCTATTTTAAGAAAATAGATCCAAGTGAACTTAGAATAGACATCAACAAAGTTTATATAAGAAGAGAAACCATTTGAGGATGAAATATGAGATGGTCCCCACAAATCACTGTATATAAGTTCAAGAGAAACAGAATATATAGTTTGAGACGAGAAGATTGTAGTCTATGTGACTTACCAACACAACAAGCAGCACAAAATTCAAACAGTTTTATTAACTATGGTGTATTACAATGATTAAGCACAATCCTTAGTACATTAGCATTAGGATGGCCCAATCTAAGGTGCCATATAGTTTGAGAGTTAGTACTAGGTGCTATTTTAACATTAGAAATTGGATTTAGAATGGAATCATAAATGTGTATTAGAACTACTAGAAACAAAAGTAACAACAAATGAACACTGGAATTTGAAAGTAGGCAGGTGGCTGAAGCAGAGTCTTTGAGTGCAAAATGTCGAAACTTGTAGAGGTCATTAGGAACAAGTTGCTGTATGTTTTGAGACTCTCCAGTTACGTGGAAGGATGCACCAAAATCAGGTATCCAAGTAGTAGAGTTAGGATCTTGATTTTCAGAATTAACCAGCATTGCACTAGGTTGGGAATCTTTGTGGAAATTAGTTCTTGGATTCTGTTTTGAATCAAAGGTGTTCGATGAATTGCCTTGAAACACCGGTTCCAATAGAGTGAGAGACTCGTTTGGCTGAAAATCAGAATCATAGCGTAAATGACACACCGTTGCCGTGTGACCAAATTTGGCACTGAAAATTTGCATAACGACTGCGGCCTTTGCCGCCACCACAACAACCTCCAGCACAGCTAGAGTCATTGCCTCCACGACTGTAGCCACCACCACGATTAAAGCCACCACGATGACCATCCCTAATAGGATTTCTTTGACTTGTGATTTATGGACAAGTTGTAATACTGAGGGTTTTAGTGTGGACATTGACTTTGATGCTTGAATGTGAGTTTGTGGACTATTAGTGTGGACATTGACTTTGATGCTAATGTGAGTTTGTGGATAATTATTGGACATTGAGTAGTCTTGAGTTTATGTTTATGATTATTATTATTGAGTTTGAGTTATTGGACAATTATTGGATAATTATTTTGTATTGTGGACTTTTAGTTTCTCTTTATGATTTATAAATTAGAATAATTTAGTTTAAGTTTGTATATATAAATATTTTTTTAATCTGTGTAAAAACCTTAAATACAGGAAGTTTTGAGGGATTAGAGGCACACAAGGTGACAAGGTCTGAAGGTCATCTAGATTCTAGATATTGATGTTTGTGATAGGTTTTATTCTTTTATTGCTTACTTCTAGTATATTATTATTTTTAGTTATAAAAAATTATAAAGTGACAAGAGTTAATGCTACCAACAACAATAAAGGACAATGCTAAATTGATGTTACCAACAATGATAAAGGACAATACAAAATCTGGAAAAAATAAATAAATAAATTGGCGGGCTGGCGGGTGGCTTGCGGGCCAAGCAAGCCAGCTTGAAACGGGCCAGGCTAGGAAAGGTAGCCCGTTTTGCTTAGCGGGGCGGGCCGGCCTGTATTGACAACCCTAAGATTCAGTTTGCCTACCAAAGGAGAAAAGGGGACTGGGAATTAGGTACCTAAGGAAATTTAATTATGCCCTTCTCGAAAAATGGCGATGGAATTTATTCCATCACCAAGGGAAACTGTGGGCTCGGGTGTTGGATTCAAAATACGGAGGATGGAGGAACTTGGATGAGGAAAGAAGGGTCAAAAGTGAATCCTTATGGTGACAAGACATTAGATTCATTACTCATTCTACTGAGGAGCGTAATTGGTTTGAAAAAGGGATAAAATGGAAGGTGGAGTGCGGAGCAAGGGTGAGATTTTGGGAGGATGGTTGGAGAGAAGATGGTGTACCACTCATGCTGAAGTACCCTAGGCTATACATTAATTCTTACCAGCAAGAACAGTTTATCCAGCAGATGGGGAGTTTATTAGATGCAGGCTGGGGGTGGAGATTTCAGTTGAGGCGACCACTTTTTGATGTAGAAATACATATGGCTTCTAAGTTCCTAGGGGACATAGAAGGTATTACAATACATCTTAACCGACAGGACAAGTGGGTCTGGAAGAGAGATTCAAGTGGCAACTATACAGTGGGGAATGTGTACATGTTGCTTATGAGAGATACCACAAATGAGAATCAAGATGGAGCTCTTAATGAACTGTGGAAATTAAAGATCCCAAGCAAAGCCTCCTTCTTCGCTTGGAGATTAATCCGGGACAGATTGCCAACAAAGATGAACTTACGTAGGAGAAATATTGGAAGTATTGATTCTATGTGCCTATTCTGCAGAAACAAGGAAGAGGATACAGCACACCTATTTTTCAGCTGCAGTAAAATTCTGCCGCTTTGGTGGGAATCGATGTCCTGGATAAACATCAGCGGTGCATTTCTGCAAACTCCAAGACAACACTTCCTCCAACATGCTTTTGGGAGGTTTTCTGGTATCAGGATACAGCGTTGGTATATTTGGTGGATTTCCTTAACTTGGAGTATTTGGCAGCATAGAAACCAGATTATCTTTTAAATGAAAGTTTCAATGTTAGTAAATTCATGGAGGGTGCTATTTTCTTGTGCTGGACGTGGCTAAAAAATCTGGAAAAAGGTTTTGACATACCTTTTCACCACTGGTCCTGTAATATTAGTGATGGTTTTTGTAATCAGGGAGGGGTAAGTATATAGACACTGGATAGTTTTGAGCTAAGCATTCTGTCAGATATAAGATCTCCTAATTCTTGAGATATTGCTTGTATGAGGACACCATATTTCTGTTTATCTGGCTCAAGATCTGTACACTCATCAGTACCCCGTGTACTGAATTATTTATAATATAATATTAATTTTGCTGATAAAAAAAAATGTAGTTCCACTTTTTTGGTCTAGTTTGTCCCCTTTCCTTGTATAGAATTAAGTGATATCAATTGTGTGCTTTTTATACTTGGGGGATTTCATCCTTGACTAATGAATTGGTTTTATTAATTTATAAAAAAGGTATAGAGGTTTTCATTATTTTTTTCTTAACAGCTGAAAGGTTCTTATAATTTGATCCAATGTGAAAATCATGCAGCTGTGCAGCTTATCTACCATTGCTCGTGAGTATTTGGCTGTACGAACTATAAGCTGTCTCCCATACAAGGATTTAATATTAAATGCAGTTGGAGAGAATTTTGGCACAGAAGCCGAGGGTTGGAAAATCCCAATCCCTTTGAGGGAATATGTTGAAAGTGCTTTCAATCAGTACCAACGTGAGGCCATAACAGTAAGTTTTTAGTTTAGAAGTTCAATAGAGTAACAAAAACTTATTCATCAACTGAGTTTCAGGTTTATTAATTATCTTTTTGCTTTTTTTTAAGCAATCCAGTGTTCTTTCTCTTTGTATCATTGTTAGCTGCTGATATATTGTTTGGAAAGGATAAATAGGGATTCTGGCAATTATTTAAGATGACATATTTTCAAGTTTGGATTTGACATTTAGTTAAAAGGATGCTATAATTAAAATTCAGGATGTAGTACTTCAAGCATATTATCATGCATAACATATCTTTCAGAGTCCTGTTTCTCATTTTCTTGTTTCCAAGTTTTCCCAGTTTGAGCATGCTCCTTGTTTTCCCTCATTTTCTTTTCTTCTGTACATGTTAAAGGCTTAGATTCTATAATTTCAATCTCATCTCAATCAATTATACCAAAAAAATCTCATCTCAATTTCTTTTTGTTTTGATATAGGAGTTAAAAAAAAAGAAATGCAAGAGCAAGTGACCTCCAAAGCAAACTACCTAAAATCAACATTAAAAAGAACAGTAAAACAAAAACCTTAAAAAGCTCACCAATCTCTTCCCATCTTCGTGTATGCTTTCTTTATCATTTTCTTTTGTTTTATGAAACTCTTAGTACTTTTTTGGAAGAGAAAATGTCTTTTTGTTGATGAAGCTGTTGGAAAGATCTTCTGAAAAAAGTAAAAGCTATTTTCAATTTGGATGCAGTTTTCAAAAAATACTTTTTAATGTTTGAATAGCTTCTCCTTTCTCAAAATTAGCTTTTGTAAGGTCTTTCAAGAAGCATAAAAGTTTAGCTATTTTTTGCTTTTTTAGTTTAAAGCTCATCCAAGCATGTACAATTATAAGAAAAATCTCCTTTGCAACATATGCCATAGTAACTTATAAGTCAAACAACAAAGAAGAGAGAAAAAAGGACCAAAGAATCTTTATAAGGGAGGATCGATCAAAAGTTTTTATTCTTTTACAAGACATAAAGCTCATGTAGCATTATTTATTCCATAGTAACATTTTATTTCTGTTGCAGGCTGGTCTATCATCAAAAGTCTTTGTCCTGATACAGGTTGGCCTCTATGTCTGGCTTTGCTTCTGCTGTAAAATTCATTTAATGTTTTGCATACATGCCGTTTGTTTTAGGTAATATTTGATGTTATGTTTATCGGTGTATGCTGAATTTTTTTGTAAAAAGACTTGTTTTTTATAGTTAGAAATTGGGAGAAATTTATTACAAAGAACTGCCGATTTCAAGATGTCTTCCAGCCAGTTTTTTCTCTAATTTTAGGCTAAATTAGTCGTGATATTCTTTTTGAGCTTCAAAAAGCCTGAGCATTATTTTTTTAAAGTTCTGTAAGAAACAGACTAATCAGTTAGACTGGTTGAATTGTGAACTGGTTCAGTTCCTGATTTCTTGTAACAAATATAATTTATCCTTTGCTATTTTGTGTTTCTTATCATACAAAGCTTGAAAGCTAGGCCATTGAGTTAGAGTTTGTAATTTTTTACTACTGGAAAACAGGTTATAATGTCCATTTGCATCATGTCACTAGGTCCTTTCCAGATTTTTTTGCTGAAGCTAGGTCCTTTCTTGCTGTTGTAATTTCTATTGACATGCATTATCCCTTTGCTAGATATTATGAGATGTATATCTGGGTTGTTAACTTGTTATCAATGTATAGTATTTTTTTTAATATATATATAAAAAAATTGTAGCTGAGCCTAACAACTCTCTTTCAGGGGCCCCCAGGGACTGGGAAGACTCAGACCATACTTGGGATTCTAAGTACCATTTTGCATGCTACTCCTACAAGAATGCATTCAAAGTATGTATAATATTTTTATGCATTTCTGTAGTCTTCTATGTCTAAAAATTCTGTTTTTGGTTTTGATTATTGTCTTGGGCAAAGCATTATAAGAGTGTGTCTGGTAGATGTGAGATTTTGAAGCAATTTTTGCTTCTACCAAGCAATTTATGGTCACATTTTTGCCTAATGTTTCTCTTTGCTCATACATATGTTTATTGATATTTGTTTCTTGGAAGCAGGACCTATGAGCTAAGTCAGGGACCACAATTACCTATTGAGGAGAAGTAAGATTTGCTTTGAGAATATCTAGGCTTCACTTATTCAAGACAACTTCAAGTCATGGATGTTGGTTTTTCCTGTGATTCTGATATGATATTTCTTTTTATTCTCCATCTGGGACATCTTCAAATTTTTTGTTCTTTACATTATTGGTTTCTTCTAGCATTGTGTTATACATTTTTCCTCTCTGGCTGTGCCTATCTTCCAGTGGTTCATATTTAAATATTGTTTTAAATCAAAGTAGAAGTGCAACAAGGAGGGTAAAAATTGATATTTATATTATATCGTAAAGTAAACATCAAGAAAATAGTTGTAATTAAGTGCACATTTTCTTGGTTTCTGTTCACATAAGTTGGTATAACTTTAAATTAGCATCATAAGAAGCTGGGAGGATTGTTTAAAGTTAAGGGCATGATATCTGTAAGTGATCTGGATGATTACTTATTTGATATCTGTGTTGTTGAAGGATGATAAGAGTGAGAAAACAAACTGGCTTAACTCTACTTTAGAATTCTCCAAGCTCCAAAGAAAGTATTTGGATAAGAGTATTCATAAGTAGGGTTTTCATTTAATAAGAGATTCTAATCAAAGTACAATTCTGGATGATTGATGTATAGGTCAGATAAGTCAGTTTTATTATTTAGTAGAGGTTATGAATGCAAGTCTATAGCAGAGTACACTTCCAAACTGATGAAGTTGATTTTGGCGTCCTTAGTATGCCTTGCATATTGGCTTCCTCTTTCACTCTTAGGCTTTGTGGAATTCAAGAACAATTTAATTCGATTAGATGATGTTGCACTAGTGCCTTGCTATAGTTAGTTTTAAATTAGATATTCCACAATCACCTTGTTGATTAATTTCACCTGTCAGATCTTCTGTTATATTGCTGTACCATCTAGAGTTATTCATTTATAATCAATTTGGATGATGACCATTCTTCCCCAAGAACTATTAAAATAGGACAAAGATGGTTTTTATGCTAGCTTTGTTAGTTGATTGCACTTTTCATATTTCATCTTGCTAGAAGATTTTTTTTTTTATTTTTTCTATTCCCTTTTCCTTTGGCAGACAAAGACATTGGGCACTAGCGTCTCCATGGTTTAATGGTATTAATCCAAGGGATAGTTTGATGCCGAAAGATGGTGATGATGGTTTTTTCCAACTACTGGAAATGAACTAGTAAGTACTGTTTCGTTGGTTAAAATTGTTGATTTTGCAAAATAATATCTTCTCTAATGATGGGTATTATCAGAAACCTGAAGCTCTAACTTCAAATCGTAAGTATCGTGTAAGAGTGCTAGTATGCGCCCCATCAAACTCTGCCCTTGATGAGATTGTGTTGAGGGTTTTCAATGGAGGTATGAAGTTTCTCTAATGCATTTAATATGGGAAAGAAGTTTTTTCTTTTGCACTACATTTCCTTGCGTTATGCAGCAATGCTACTAGAGCAAAAGAGTGCCAAGGATTATTTGTTCAGATAGCATGCAAAATTTGGCAATTAGTCAGCTGAAAGTATTTGTGTACTAAATTTTAATGCCAAGAGTTCTGAAGCTTGCAGAATTGAGATTCCTTATATAAAAATTAAAAATGATGCATTTAGTGCAGTATGATTTTTGTCCCTCTTAGTTTTCTGTTTCGGGTGGGGGTTAAGATTTCAACTGGGACACCTTTACTAGGGAGATGTCATTGTGATCCTGGTTGTGTGGCCTTATTTCTATACAATCTTAATCTTATCATGATTGCATATTTATTTTTTAATTGTTGTTCATGCATGTTCTCAGGCATACATGATGAAAATGATCGTGTTTATTGCCCTAAAATTGTGCGGATTGGTCTCAAAGCACATCATTCTATCAAGGCTGTTTCCCTGGATGAACTTGTATGGAAGATTAGACCGAATGCGTTTTAATTAGCTATGCTGCCACTGCTGTTATTTAATCTTCCATATTCTGTAAAATTTAGTTTTAATGCCATAATCATGCCTGGCAGGTCAGGAGGGGAGCTTAGCTATTAAATTAATAGGTCAGGTGTTACTTGGGGCAGATTTATGCATCTAAAAGTGGTAAGTTTTTATTGACAAAGAAAACTTTTATTGATTTGAAAATATAAAAATTTAATAATTCTTTTTTTCTTTTTCAATAAAAACTTTCCACTTTTAGATGTTAAAAATCAGCCTAAGGGGATGCTAACATTTTCATTAAATTAATGAAGAGCTGTAATATAATGCATGGTCTAAAATTATTACATCTGTCCCTATATATGAGATCCTTTTCACTTTATTGTTTGTCTCTTTCTATAAGACCCTCTTCTAATTGTTTGGTGCATTAAATATTTGTTTCCTATAATACCCTTAAATAGTTACACTCTCCCTTATTAGGACTGGAGAATAGAAGCCACATTAATTAATTAGGTGAGAAGCAATTAAGTGGAGAGAGAAATGAAGGATAATCTTGGAAGAGTAGTACAAATATTGACAAATTTAATGTGATTTTAACTAAATTAACTACTTTTCTTAAAGACTGAATTAATTGAAAGGGTCTTATATATAGGGACAAAGGTTGTAGATGAAAAGACTGCAACATTTGTTACTATAAAGAACATCGATTGTTTGGAGTTAATTATGCTGGTGAATGTGTTTCAGGCATCTGTGAAGGAGGTTATATTTTATTTCATTTTAGATTACTTTATCTTCTCACCATTCTTATTGTTGAATGCCTGTACGGACGTCCAGAGTGACAGTGATAGACCCCATTACTTAGTTGTAGGTACCAAGGGGTACAAAGGGATGCAGTGGACTAATCCACTGAAACAAGGGCAGAATGGGAAACCTGGAGAATAGTTGTGCTAATAGAGTTGAACCTAACAGATTGCTGATGTGGCAGGTGAGAGTGGGGACTGGGGAAGGAAATAATGTAGAATAACTGAAAGGGAGAGAGAGGGTAATAACAATAAAATAGAGAGATGAGTTTAGGGAATCTAGATCCTCATTTAATATTGACACCAATGCCATTGTTATGAACCAAAAACCTGCATTATTCTGTAGGCTTTTGACCAATAGGTATCCATGAACTGTGCCAAAATTGCATTTGCACTTGAAGATGTTTAAGCTTCATCATCACTTCACTAGGACTGAAAACTTATTTACATCTTTTTGCTTTTATTGCAAGGATCTCTGATCGCTGAAATGATTTTAATTTGTGTTCAAGCTTCATACATCTTATAATTGGGCCAAAACACATTAATATGTAGATTTCAAGCCCAAAGCATATTCATCACCCCTAGCTTTATTTATGATGTGTTTCAAGTATCAACCACTGAAGATATGGTGATGACTGATGAACTTTTATAGACCTTTGAGGAAAATAATGTTGTTAACGAAAATGAATTTTGAGCTTAATACATATTTCTTGAACTTGGTTCAAACCTGCCAATTTTGACTGTACTTTTTGACTAATGAATTGGTAGTCTAAATTTTATTTACAGGATATCTGTTTATATTGCAATTTGTATTGTTAATCTGCACTTAAATGTAATTTGGGTCAAATTTTCATGTTTAAAATTTTACGTGCAGATGAAACAAAAACGTGCCAGTACTAATAAATCATCTACTAATAAACAGAGTAATGGTCCTGCAGGAAGTAATGATGATAGTCTCCGGGCTGCAATTTTAGATGAGGCCACAATTGTATATATTTCATGCTTATGTTGAATGCAAAAGGAAAAGCAAAATGCAATGTGATTTTTTTAGTATTTTCTTTTTGCTTGGCAGGTCTTCTCGACTCTCAGCTTTAGTGGTTCCCATGTTTTCAGTAAACTAAACCGCAGCTTTGATGTTGTGATTATAGATGAAGCAGCACAAGCTGTAAGTGTGAAATCTTCTTCAGTTTAGTTGCTGAATCACTTGTTAGATGCTTGTATTATAAACTAACTTGCCAAAGTTTGGTCTAAAGGAAGTTGCTGCAGTTCCTGAAAATATTCCTGCAACTAATTTTGAATAGTATGCAGATGGAATAACTGTCACGTACCAACTATCCCTAAAACTTAAGCTATCAGGTGAAGACATATGAACAATTTTTTGTTATAAATCTATCTCATCCTCAACCCTTCTCACAAGAGTCCTTTGGGCTTGAACCGTGGATAATGCATGTCCATAGCCATATTGTGCTATAATTTAACTTTTTATTAGAAAAGAATAGGGGAGGCAAGGATTGAACTCTAGACCATCTGATCATAGAGACTGATAATATGCCATGAAGCAACTATCTGGAAAGCTTAAGCTATTAGGTGAAAGACAGAAATAGTTTTATATTATAAATCAGATAAATTAGTTATTTTGGGGCCGGAGAGGACTGACAATTATTATTAAACTTTAACAGCTTGCTTTCCTAGTTGTTATTGGCCACTTTCTTTAGAGCGAATGAATAATCTTTGTGCAAGATGAATACAAAATATCATATGTACCTCGGAGTAAATAAGTAATAGAGGACTAATTCTACAATCTGAAATATATCTAAAATCCCTAAAAAAATATTTGTCAAATGAGAGGGCCTCATGTCTTTTAGTGAAGTTTTTTAATGGGACAGTGCTCCCAAGGATTTTCCTTGTTATAGGGATTCTACTTATCTCATGATATAAAACTCAGCTCCTCCCGCAAGCTTAAACATGCATGTTTGGAGCACTGGAATATGAAAAGTGTCTAACATCAACTTCATTAAATTGTATGAAGAAAAAGAAATTGAATTACTTCTACTTCCATAGTTTAATATCATAATATTCTTCCTGGTTGTCCTTAACTCATGTATTTAGTTATCAGTCAATCACTCATATTGGTGTAACAATTGGTTTATTTTTTTTATAATAGAGTAGAAAGTATTTGGAGTATAAGAGATCCATGTTATCAAGAAAGGGAAACAAAAAAATAGCAAAAAAATCAATGTGACAAAGCTATCTAATAATTATAAATGGGATGAAGATTATAGGAAGAATAAATACATTTGCGAACAGCCATAGGTAAGTCAGTTGGAGATTCAGGTGGGACTAGAATAGGTGAAGACGCTAAAGCAGGAAATGAATCACTAGACTATAGAAAGGGGCTACTTCTGGAGGCATATGATGAGGATGACACTGATAAGAATTAAGAAGTGAGTAGGCAAGGAGAGAACTGCTGTGGTTGGGAAGAGGTTGTTGACTTTTGAGGATTAAAATAGGGTTGCTTAGATAAGGCAGCGATAAGACCTAAGATCTTGAATCTGGTTCCACTTGTATACTGAATAAAGGTGTATCCTTGAAAAAGGTGACATCAACAGAACTGAAGAATCTATTTGTAGGAGAGTTAGTAACCCCAGTTCCCCAAGTCAAGAAGACCCAAGAAAGAAATTTCATAATATGACAGATAATTTATCTTTACTTTGAGAAAGATCATACATGAAACAAGTAGAACCAAATACACAAGAGGGATTTCGTAAAGAGATTCTTTAGGAAACAATATTTATTTCCTAAATTAGACTAATAATTCTAACTCTTGTTTCCCAAGTTACAATGAAAATAGGCAATCTTGGAAAGTTGAAATGATTTATTATTATGTAGTTGAGATGAAATATTTTCCCTTTACTTATTATTTGTAATGAGCAGATTAAGGATTGTCAATATCTAATGTAAAACTGATGTTGCTTATTTTATTTCATCTCTTAATATGACAGGTGGAGCCTGCAACTCTTGTTCCTTTAGCCAATCAATGCAAAAAAGTTTTTCTGGTACTTTTCATCGTTGATCCTTGCATTATGAAGACCTACACTATTTTACTTTTATAGTATTTAAGTTGCAGATATGTCTTAATTTACATGTTAACTATCCATCATTTATAAAATACGGATTTCAAGGGAAAATATACCTTTTTGACAGCATCTGTAAAGAAAGCAAACTCATTATTCATTGTAACTCTCAATCCAAAAGATATGAAATGGTATACAGGGATGAGATTGATAATTCATGTCTATTGATTTACTAATTGACTAGACAAAATATATGGAAATGTTGTTTTACAACAATTATTGAACCCTTTTAAAACTTGTTGGACTAAGACTTTTCAAATTATTTTGGGCGAATGTTGTCCCTATTGATACTACATTTTCTTGCTATTTTTTAAGGTTGGTGATCCTGCTCAACTTCCAGCTACTGTAATTTCTGACGTTGCTAAGAATCATGGGTAAACAATTATTTTGGTGATGGTTATCAATTTAATACATTAAACCATTCTTTTGGCTAACACCTGATTTTTTTTTTGTTTTCTTGTCCTTTTTGTTTCATTAAGATATGGTATTGAAGACTCAATACCTAATGCATCCTGAGGTTAGTGCATAGTGTTAAGATGTTCTATATTGGCTAGGAATATGGCTAAAATACTGCTTAGAAGGCTTGGGCTATCCTTCCCCCTTGAATTAGGTTTTGGAGTTGAGTTAGGCCTTACCTAACCCATTTCTAATACATATGTTAAGGAGAATCTTGCAAAACTAATTTGTTTAATATATGTTCTGTGTCCAAATGAGTATCATGAGGTTGAGACTCAAGGGAATTGTCTCTGAAACAAGAGGTTGAAACACGAGAGAATTGCCTCCAAAACTAACCAGATACTTCATACTTATGATGTATTTTTTGGGTTTCTCATTGTGTTGCATCAAGTTAAAAAAATAGGTATTATATCAATCTTGTTTGGATTTGGACCTTGAGTACTCAATGGCTTTCCTTTTATAATTACTTTGGATTTGTTTCCTCTTTTAAGATTAGGATGTCATGTCTATAAATAGAGGTTCTTGAGATGAGAAGAATCATCCAACCTGAAGAGGGGGTCACCTCTCTAAGTGAGAGAGGGGGGTTATGTGAAGAGAGGGTTTACAAGTTTGTCTAGAAAACTTGTGATGAGGTTGTGGATGTAAGGATGAGGGTTCGAACCACATTAAACAAACTTGTGTTGTGGATGTAGGAATGAGGGTCCAAACCACGTTAAACAAATAAACTGTTGTGGATGTAGGCATGAAAAGCCAAATCACGTTAAATAAATTTGTGATATTTTCTATTTTTCTTTATGGTGTTGCCTTCTTAATTTTATTGTGTGTTCTTTCATCATTGTGCATGAAGAGATGTGTGTTTTTTCCCAACACTTGTGTTCCTTTCTTCTATTACTTTTATCTTCCTTTTGAATTTCCTGTCAATTTTTCTTAGTGGGTTTTATCATGTTATGATCAAACAGATAAGAAGCTTTCCCTCTAGAGAGTTTTATGAAGACTCCTTGGAAGATGGGGATGAAGTCAAATCACGGGCAATACACGCATGGCATGATTACCGCTGCTTTGGCCCCTTCTGCTTCTTTGACATTCATGAGGGAAAAGAGGCTCGGCCACCTGGGAGTGGCTCATGGATAAATGTTGAGGAAGTTGACTTTGTTCTATTCTTGTATCAAAAACTTATTTCACTTTATCCGACACTGAAGTCTGGTAACCAAGTTGCAATTATATCACCCTATAGTCAACAGGTCAAGCTCTTCCAAAAACGTTTTGAAGATACCTTTGGAATGTCAGCTGAGAAAATAGTGGATATATGTACTGTTGATGGTTGCCAGGTAAACTAGCTTAATGTTAATCATATGATGTCCTTCATTTTCAATTTTGCTTTTAGTATTGATTATTTAATAATAAATTATGCAAATACTAAAATAAGGTTTTGATTGTTTATCATTTGGAATACAATAAACCTGACATTTGCAAGACTAAGATTCTGAGTGATCTAAATAGCTGGTTATAGATATACATCCACATGAACTGTTGCACTGCACCATAGACAACGCTTTGTGTAGTTTCACATGATTAAATTATAAAAAAAAAATCAAAAATTGGACCAATAAATCATGGTTAAATGAAGTATATATTTTATAATATAATATTTCTTTCATTTCAATGGATTATTACTTTAAGGGTTGTCGTGTAACTTGGGCTTCTCTCTCTAAAGATAATTCTTACATGGTTGGCACATTAGATTTGATATTAAAGAATACTCTCGTCTCTCTTTCAGGGACGGGAAAAGGACATTGCAATATTTTCATGTGTCAGGGCGAGCAAAGATAAAGGTATAGGGTTTGTGGAGGATATCCGGCGAATGAAAGTTGGGATCACTAGAGCAAAGTCTGCAGTGTTGGTACTGTATCTTTTGGGGTTAATGTGATGATTTCAAGAATTTCAATTGGTCCATATGCCTGAATGTGATCCATTTTTTGTTGTTGATATAGGTGGTTGGATCTGCCTCAACATTAAGGAGGAGTGAACAATGGAACAAGCTAGTGGAAAATGCAGAGAAAAGGAACTGTTTCTTCAAAGTAAATGCGCTCTATATGTTCTACTATTAGCAATGCAGTGAATTTGATCCATTATACTAAGAATTTTAATTGAGGCCAATTGATCAAAATTTGCATGCTCTGTTAGTACATGGTCCTTTTTATCTATAATGTTTGCATAAATATTCATTTGGTGGTCGACCTGAATCTATGCATAATACATTCCTAATTAAATTATGGACCCAACAAATTTTGCTCCTAGCTGAAGACCAACTAAACATCATTCATCTGCAGGTTTCACAACCATATTCCTCATTCTTCAGTGATGAGAGTCTGACATCCTTGCAAACAAAGGTGGCTGAACCATCTCAGGTGACTGGACCTGTTGATACATTAGATAATGATGTGCAGTCTGACAATGCTGCAGCATTTGATGTTCAAGCACAAGCTGAGGACAATGACGATGGAGAAGGCGATGTCGGCATGAATGATGCGTGTTTTGATGACGATTAGGTTTAGATATATGTTTCACATGATTTGATCTGCGTCCAGTACAATGCCTCCTGCTGTAGCTTCCGCGTTTTATTGTTGATTGGACCTGGAAATCTTGTTTTCCATGCATCTTTGACATCTGCCCAAACACACACTCAATTGTTAAATAGATGTGTAGTTGAGCAAACTGATGATAAAATTTATGTTGTTTTTCCTATAAGGAGGACAAGAAAAATGTAACCCGCACTAGCCTGAATACTGAGAAATGATAGTCTGTCATATTTAATGCAGAAAAGGGTATCTGAAATTTTGATCACCAAAATTAAGAAACTTCTTATCCCTTGCTTCTAAGTATCTACTGGAACTAGGGTCGTTAAAAATAAATTAAACCAAACTGAAATTGTTAAGAATTGAAACAAACTGATCTATAAAAGTTGAATTGTTTTTGTAAAGTCTACTAATTTCTTAATCATAGCATTGATTAATTAAATCTAAACAATTTTTCCTTTTTCTTTGGTCTAGATGACTGTCGGTGTCTTAAGGGAAATCAAGCTTTCGACTTATGTTTTCGAGGCAACGTGAGCACGTGGTATATTTGGGGTGAGGTTTTATTAATTTGCAATAATTGTTTTATATTAAATAATGGTTAATCAAACATAAATTATGATGCACAATCATAATCATTTCTTCTCAACCTTTAATATTTTGGTACGAGCTAAGCCTCACAACTCGACCTTTATTTATGGGTAAAGGAATTCTTATTGTTATTGATGTGTGGTGCTCTATTATTCTTTCCCCATGTTTACTTCTTTTGCCCAATCTTTGCATTACTTCAGCATCATTTTGACATTACCTACTATTGATAATGCACGAAGTTGCAAATAGCAACATCCTTTCAACTATTGGAAATGCATGCACTATCAATAATTCACCTTAAGATATATAAATTGTTCATTAATAATACTAGTCAAGTGAAGAAGTTTCAGTCGTTAACCAAAAAACACATGATCTTTCACCTCTAAAAAGTTCATCAGTCGAATCAAACTTTATATTGAAATTTAAATATAATGTATTTTTGTTTAAAGATTTTAAAAAGACTAGAATAAAGCCCGTGGTTAGTTTATATTTTAGCTAGCACAATTAGATGGTCTTTTTTAAGGTAAATTCTTGCATATCAATGATGTTTCATTGAAGAAATAAATTAATCCTAAAAGATTTGATATATAGAATTAATTTTGAAATATATATTTTTAAATTTTAGTCAATATATATGATATAATTTTAAAAATAATCTGTTAAATTTATTATATAAGAAATTTAAAAGAAAAAGTATTTCATATATTAAAAAAGTATTTTTAAATAACTTGAAGTATTCATATAAATATTTTTTAAAAATCTCCAATTTACATTCTAAATAAATTTTATTCTTTCTTAATTAATTAATATAGAATATTTAAAAATCAAACATGAATTTATGTGCACTATACACATAATATATATGATTCATGAGAAAAATACTAGTACGTGTGCGCGCTTTCATGCACATGTACATATCTTGAAATTTTATTCCGTAAAAAATATCTTGAAATCTTAGAACGTCTTGAACATAGACATAATAATTAGCTAAATAGAAAGCCAATTATTGTGTTATGCAGTTGAAAATGAAACTAATGCTTTTTGTATTGGCACATGTTTTTATATTGAGTTGCACAAGGCCGAAAGCAACCAATGTTACACGGGAAAAAACAAGTCACACGAAACGAACAAAATAGAAGCGGCATGACGAGGTAAACTCATGCATAGGAGTTTTCAAAAGAAGCAAACTCCTTAATGCACGTAAAGTGAAAAGGATGTTTCCTCTAACTCCTCTTTTTTTATTCTTTTGAAGAAACAACCATATTTATGATGTATTTATTTAACTACTTTTTTTAGTATCAGTTAGTTAGGTTTGACATAAAATGTGAATGTGAACTTTCTTCGTGAGTAAGAATTGAACCAATTAATTAAAATGTAGACGGGTTTATTTTGATAATGATGTTGGGAAGAAATTAGAATAAAAAATAGTTAACACAAGTGATAATGATTTATGTCCTTTATATATATATTTATAGTTTCCAATGAAAAATAATCATTATTTTTTAATGAAAATAATTTCGTATCAATACCGAGTTCGGCAAGAAAAAGAAAAAAAAAGATAATAAAAAAATATGAATGGGTTTGTAGACACAATTTACATATTTTATTGAGAAAAAAAACATTAATGAAAAAAGAAACACCTACAATTTAAGAAGAAAAAATAATTAATTTGAAACAAAATGATACGATTGATTGTGCCGGTATAAATGTCTAAAATTTAATGAAAATGAATACTTAATTAATTGTTTTTTTTTCTTTCCACATTTTGTCTCTAGACCTTTTTTCAATACAATCTCGCTACTAATTTAATTTTATAAAATGATCCGGTCATTAACTTTATGTTAAATTAATAATGGATACATATTGGTATCTCATTGATCATATCATTCATATATTCTGCATATAATTTCTTTAAAAGCCCTTGCATTTAAAAAAAGGTCAATATTCAATGGTTTTGCATTAAAACAATCATTAGAGAGGTTAAAACATACATTTTGGGTATCAATATCACAACCTAAATAAAAATGTTTTATCCATTCATTTTGGATATCGATATCATGTATAGGCAAGAAGGGTTCAATATTGATGACATAAAGGATGATCATACCAAAAAAGGTTCCATGTGAATATTAAGGATAAGTTGTTGGATATAGTTGACTACTAGGATTATGGTTGGAAAAACTTTAAGTTGTTGGATATAGTTGACTACTAGGATTGTGGTTGGAAAAAATTTAAGTTAGAAAGAGTCTATTTTCAAGATATTTCCTTTGGTTAATTTTAATTTTAATTTTTTTAAAACACTCGTTCAAGTTACATAATGCCACATAAGACAAATACGACACATAATCACTTACTCAACTATGTTACTTATTTGACGGACAATTAACAATAGACCTAATTTGCACTTTTTTATATAAAAAATAGAAGTTAAATTTGCAAAAGGACAATAATAGAGAGACTGTAACACCATTCAATCTTTATATATATAAAAAGAAAAAGGATGGGGCATTTTTATAAATATCATTTTGTCTCATAATAGAGGTTAAATTAGTAATTATATGAAACAAAATTTATTATAATATTTTTTTTATTTCAAAGGAGAGTAATTTAATATTAATAGAGAAATTAATTATTCACATTGATGAAATATTAATTAATTATTTTAATCAATAATAAAAATTAATGATTTTAATTTGTAAAATACATTTAATGCACTCTTAATTCATATAATTGTTTGATTTTCTATATTTCAATATGCAATGTTTTAGAAATTGAATAGATAGAATAATAATTTTTAATTTTATGTTATATTATATTCTTATTCTATTTAAACACATGACACCCTGGAAAGGACTTTTATCAGAATGTTAATTGTCATCCAAAATACATATTTGAAGAGTAAGAAAGAAAAAAAATGGAAAGAAGAGCAAGGTTTGTTTGTTGTTGGTTTTTTTTTATAGGATGATGCCTAATAGTGGTATGTTCACTAAGTTTTTATGTACATTATTCATTACAAGAGACATAAATGAAAGAAGAGGTGATAAAGGTGTTCAAAGAGGGAGAAGGATTCAAAGTTTTCAACAACGTAATTGCAATGGGAATGTGACAGAGATAGGGAACAAAGCCTTGTGATTTTCTTCTTTTCTCACATTATTTTTATACATTTTGTTTTATTTTTGTTCGATTTCACACTTATTGGTAACAATGACCACATGTTTTTGTATTATACTTTCAACTTTCTATTTTTTAGTCAATCAAAAGCAAAGGTTCATTATCCCAATTATTGGCCACCATGATAATGAGTTTTCCTTTTTCCTATTTTTTCTTCTCCCCCCCCCCCCCCAAATTTCTCATGCCTAATCAATGTGATTGTTTTTTAGTATCAATGTGATTGTTATTTAGTTATCAAATTGAATAATTGTGATGGTTTCCTCTTTGAGAAACAACCACCAAAGGAGCACAAGAGGTAAATCACTGTGAATACACATTATATAAATATGAAATGCATATATCTACTTTCAAATTTGATTTCTGTTAATTTGGTTCAAACTTATTGGAAGAACTTTGATCATTGTGGTTAATTTTTAAATAGATAAGAGTTATAAGCCTTCATATTTGATTGATGATGAAGAAGAGAATTGTGTGGAATCGGCTATAACAAGAGTTGTTATGTTCAAGAATGAAAGAGAAGGTCATTTAATGGTAATAGAATATGTGTTTGTCTCTCAGATTTCATAGGCAATTGTAAGTGGGAATGACTAAATAGAAGACTAAATTAATTTCATTTGATTTTAGTTTTTCACTATTATTATGTAACACATATTGACTTGAAAATAGTGTTCAAATGCAGACACAAAATTAGTTTATTTATCATTACTTTTAGTGTTCCATTAATTTTCTTTCTTTTATTTCTTCACATGATTGAACACACTAATTGCAAACGATCAATGAGTTTATATTACAATCAATTAGTTGTTAATAACACATTTATTTTTTTATTTATTCATGAAAGGACGTGCACGTCAATCATAAAAGAATGCACACCAAACACACATCACAACTAATATAAGAAAACTATGAGATGATCTTGGAATTATACAACGGATGTAAAAAGTGTCTTTACAACATCGAGATGTTAAATACTTTTTTTTTGTAGTACTACATTTTTAGTACTACATGTTTAAGTGTTATGATTATGAAAATTATAAATTATGGTCATAGTTGTTAATTTGACGCATTTTATTTTATATTTTAGAATATTATGAGTAATGTACTTATAACTGCAATTAGTCTAATCTATCTCAAAAATCTTGACGTTACAACAACTAAATTTACAATCACAAAATTATTTTTTAAAATCTTAATGACTTCAACAATGAGTTAGTGATTTTTTTAAGTTTCTTTTCCTCACACCTAAAATTAAATAGTTGGAATTCAATGAAAAAAAATCATTATTACTACACTCTAATCTCTAATCATTCATGTTGTGTTGATAAAATAATCATTACTTGATTTTAATTAAATAACACGGTATGAATGGTAAAATGTGAGATTAAAGATGACTTTCTTTGACATGTATATATCTTCACCAGAAAGAAAAACATATAAAAAAGTCTTAAACATATTTTTCATCCTTGGTTCTTGTAAGTCAATATTTTTATTTTTATATCTGTAAGTTCATTTATCTAATTTTACTTTTTGTAAGTTTGTATTTTTTTAATTTTGATTTCTATAAGATATTTTTTTCATTTTTAGTCCTTATAAGTTTGTGTTTTTCCAATTTTGGTTCATGTAAGTGAGAGGTTAAGGGGATTATAAATGAAAAAAAATTGAATCGTAAAGAGACTAAAATTAAAAAAACATAAATTTATAAGAATTAAAAGTGAAAAAAAAAAACTTATAGAGACCAAAATTGAATAAATGCAAACTTATATGGACTAAAATTAAAAAAAATAAACTTATAGAGACTAAAAATAAAAAATACTAACTTACACATATCAAAAAGATATTCAAGCCTAGAAAAAGTAATAATCACTCTCAAAAACAATATATAGAGAATGATAAGTGAATGTAAAAATTAAAATTAAATGAGCAAGTAGCAAAACTAGAGCACCACAGTGGGTAAATCATGAGAAACATTTGAGTGGAGAGGAAAAAAACAAAAAAAAAACATTTATTTATGATATATAAGACTCAATTATTAATTTGATTTTCAAATTATATTAAAATATTCAATTTAATCCCCTAATTTAATTATTTTTGTCCAATTAAGTTAAGTTGTTAAGATAACAAATTTCAAAGCTTTTGTTTAAGAATATCGACCGTTCTTAACCGCCATTATATTTATTATTATTTAAAAATAAATACAAATTTTCCTTTTTTTCTCTGTGTTTTTTTCACCACCCCCATTCCTGGCCAACCCTACCACCACCACCACCTTGTACAAAAAAAAATATACCCTTGTCACCACTCTTTTTTTAGGCTTTGTTGTCGTACTTGGATGGTCTAGATCTATTGTCATCACTCCACCTTTGTCTCCATCCCCGACGTCGATGTCGCCTCCCTCGTCACCCTAGTCCCAGTGAAAGGCTTCGCATCGAGTTCGACAACAACTTTTGGAACTTGCGACAGGGTTTGTGGAAGATTGTATTGGTCATGTTTTTAGTGTGCCTGCATGGGAAGGTCAAGGAGGAAAGAAAGTGTTGGGAGAAAAGGTGTCAGATTTGAATTTTTTTTGGTACAAGGTGGGAGTGGTGGGGTTGGCCGTGAATGGGGGTGGTGACAAAGGCACCAAGAAGAAAGGAGAACTTTTATTTTTTAAAATAATAATAATAAATATAATGACGGTTAAGATTCTTCATTTAAATAGAAATCGTTGAAATTTGTTATTTTAATGGTGTCAACTTAATTAAATAGAAATGACTAAATTAATACATTTTAAAATAATTTAAAGTTTAAATTGAATATTTTAATATAATTTGGAAATGAAATTAATAATTAACCTTATATATAAAGTGAAAGCTAGGAACATGAATGAGTAACTAGGAAAAGCCAAAGGTTCTAGTTTAAGTATTGTGACGTGGTAGATGAGTTGCTTGTTGGTACTTGGTGATGGATGGTTTCATATTTTATTTTATTGATTTTATTATTATTTAATTTTTATAAAAAAAATTGATGTATAATAGTTGGTGAACCAAAACTAATACTATACAACAGTTATAGTGTGAACTCAACTAAAAATAATAATAAAAAAAGAAGAAAAAGAAGCGGAACAATGGAGCTAACTCCTGCGAGTGTTGTTTGGTGACAGTTGAAGTCGAACAAAAGACGGCTAGAAACGCGGCATGGCGTCGTCGAAGCTTGTCTCGACGAATCCGGATCTTCCACGGGACCCTTCTTCTTCATCATCTTCGTCTTCTTCTATATCTCCCCTTTCTTCTCTTCTCTCCGATCTGCACCCCATGGACGACCTCCTCAAGTCCATCACCCCCAATTCCGTCGACGACTTCTGGAAGGGGATCGCTGCCGCCTCCACCGACAATGCCGGCGGCGTGACCCTCGAGGATTTCCTCACCAAGGCCATCCCCGTCACAGAGGAAGACGTCAGAGGTGCTCCTCCTCCTCCTCCTTCTTTTCTCCCCTTCCCTGCCGAAGGCTCTTCCTCCTCCGTTGAGCCTTTCGCTAATAATGGCGTTGGCAGCGCGCCCTCAAACTCGGTTCAGAAAGGGAAGAGAAGGGCCGTGGAGGAACCGGTTGACAAGGCAACGCTTCAGAAGCTGAGGAGGATGATCAAGAATAGAGAGTCTGCTGCTAGGTCCAGGGAGCGCAAGCAGGTGCGTGCATACTCTTCTAACTTTCAATTCAGTTTTGAGGTTTTTCTCAATGTGGGTTTCTAGTTTTGAGGTTGGATTCTCAGTTTTTAGTTGCTGCTGGGTTAAAGTTCGGAATTTTAATTTTCTGGGGTGTAGTTTCTTGTACTTTCTAGCTGCATTTTAGTGTTGCTTTTCAATCAAAATTAGAGTTTTTCCCCGGTAATTCGCGGAATTGTTTAAGTTAACTTAGGTTGTTGTGGTGAAACTTCAAATTCTGATAGGAGAAGAATGCTGAAAGCATTTAAGGAATTGCTTATGAGTTTTATTGTTCATTTTATGATTGTTGCTGTCCACTGTAGGAGTTGATTGTTTATATGTTTAATTTTTGTTTATTGAATTTTCTTCTGGAGCTGATTGGTGGGGTATTGTTTGCTGTGCAGGCTTACACATCTGAGCTTGAGTATCTGGTTCACCAGCTAGAGCAAGAGAATGCGCGGTTATTAAAGGAAGAGGTGCGGTTTTAATGCTATTGTTGGGTTGTTATGGTTTTATTGCTGTTGTTGGGTTGGGAATCAATGGTGTTAGTTGGTGGGCTAATGGGGTTGTAATTTTGCTGTTTTGGCCTTGTGGTTTGTGTTGGAGGAGGTGGCTTGAATGGTTGAAAGCATAGAAATAGTTTCATTGGAAAGATTCTCTTCAATGGGTATTCTTTGAGTGCACTTGTGGATTGCATGATTTGGCGTTCTGTAAAATTGTCTCATTGCTGGTATTTGACTGATGATGAAAGTTTAAAACTTCCTTTAGTTGGTCAATGCAACTTTGTTTGTGGGTAGTCAATTTGAGTCACATCTTTGTTGTAACTCTTTTTTTGCTGGTTGAAGATTTTTACATTTTGTTGCCGGAATCTGATTGTTTTATTGGTTTTTGAAATCTTGGGTCTTGAATGCAGGCTGAGATGAGAAGACAGAGGAAAAAGCACGTATGTACTATGTAACATATCTGCTCTCTTTTTGTGGATTTAATGATAGGCAGAAGCTCAAGGTTGAAATTAAAAAAAGTAGTAAATTCTAGCTTAATGATGTTACCAAACATCAAGTTCTGATAGACAGGTGTTGTTAAAACTATAGTATTCACACGGTTAAATCATGAAAATTGGGTAATTTAAGTGTCTAAGAAGTGTTCGTGTGTTGTAGTCTTTTTTTTTTCAAAATTATTTTTTGGGTGGGGGCAGGGGACCCTATCATGATTTCTCGGTTAAGTGCATACAATACAATATATAATTTGGTGAAAGATACTATTTATGTCTTAAACACACATAAGTGTCACAAATAACAAATAAGTTAAGCATCACTTTCGAAGTGTCCCTGTTCCCAATATCTAGAAAAAAGAGAGGAAAAAAATGAAAGAATACAATACAACTTGAATATCGAACTTTCTGTGGTGGGAATCCTTGGGGTGGATTCAGGCTAGTGGAGCATTCCCTGTTTCTCCAGCAAGTCATTTCAGCTTATTTTGTGATGATTTTGATGTAGGGAGACACCATTCTAGATGGTGTGGGTGGTAGATTGCCTTAACTTTTGCTATTTGGAAGCATAGGAACTTACTGATTTTTCAGAGTATTCCTTTTGTATCTTCCAAAGTGATGGATGACGCCTTATTCCTAGCTTGGTCCTGGTATAAAGCTAGAGATAAAGAATTTAATATTCCTTTTAATCATTGGTCTTCCAACCTTGTGGAGGCCTTTGGTTAATCTGGGGTGTTTTTGTCTGTTGGTGGGGACTTGTGATGGGTTTATATGTGTTTTTTGGGAGGCTGGCAGCATAGCTGCTGTCGTAAATTTCACTTAAGTACCTCTGGTACTATTGCTCTTATTAATAATATTATATATTTTCTGCCTTCCAAAAAAAAAATATCGAACTTTCTGTGAACTATCAGTGGAATACGTGCAATGTCCAAAATGCCAAAAATAGTTTTCTGATGGGTAACTTATACTCCTATTGTAATCTCAATTACTTCAGTTACTATGATCATTGTGTTAATCACAATTTATACTCCTTTGGAAAGAGTGCCTTCTGAGTCATTCTTTGTGGCTGCTTGAACTTGTCCTTATGAACTCAACCCTCTAATACTCATGATCATGAGGTCCATGACTAGTATTATTCATTACAGAGCATAATATTATGCTTTCTAGATTTTGCTGACTATCATACTTGTTGAATTGTGCTACCTCACTTGCACTAGACTTTATATATCCCTAAATTACATTTGTTCATGCCATTTAGTTGAACCTGCAGTTTAAGATATCTTGGGAAATCTTTTTAGCGATTTTGGTGAACTTTTATGTTTGCATTACTTCAGTGCCTAAATTTTATAATTTTGGTTTAATTAGGAAATCAGCAGTAGAATTTCTATATATGAAAGGATCTGCATATTCTTACTGTATTTCTATATATAGTCTGACAACTTTGTTCTATATCATCTCTTATGATGAAATGGTTTCGTCTTCATGCTTCTGTTTTGCTAGCCGAATTGGTCAATTGTTTTGGATTACAAAATTAACTTGATGAAATAGTGGTTGGTTGTTAGTTGTTACCACTTGATTGTTACTCCCATTCATTTTGGTACATGAACAGCTCAAAAAAATCATGTACTGTGGATGGCCTCGAGAAGTAATTGATAAGTGATATGACCAAGTGTTAAACTCATGTTTGCTGGCCTTTAACTTTGTTCAAACCATATAATTGCTTTTTTGTATACTAGTTGTCAATTCTAATCTCTATATCTTTAATTTCATTTCCTGCAGCTCTTTGAGTGCATCATTCCAATTGAGGTGATGCCTAAACCGAAGAAAAAACTTCGGAGAGTAAATTCAGCACAATCATTGTGATCTGTTTGTCATCACTCATGGACAGACTAGGCTTTGTGGCTTGGTGTAGATATAAGGGGGAAAGGTTTGAGAGATTGCATGCCATTGCAGGTTCTAGGAGTTACATTGTATAGAGAAAGTAATTGCAGCCAAATAATCCAAGTAATTTGATTCAACCTGAAAGTATTCTATTGATCCACTGCATGTGGAAGATCCATAAGATCCATGGTTCTGGGTGGGTTTTGCCCGGATTAGGCCTTGCAGGGAAAGTCGAAATAAGAATTTGTGTTAACTTATGCAATTTGAATGCCATCCTTGCTTGATTTGGTGGGGGATGAGGTACAGCAGGCGAGAGGAATGGATGAACAATGATCGGTAGATTCGATATAAACTGTTTTAGATTAAAAGATCACCTATATGCCACATGATTCATTGTGACAAATTACTTTTTTTTAGAAGTAACATGACTTGTGATTTTATTATTTTAAGCACTCATAATAGTTTTAACATTTCTTATTTTCTTTGATTCCCGGGGTTTTAGATTGGTTAAATCTTCGAGTTTAAATATAATGAAACGTTTCTTAAAAAAATATAATGAAATTTCCATTCATTATAAAATGGAAAATGGATTAGCAGTAACTAACATGTTTGTATAAGCTTATTTATAACTACTTTTAGAGAAAAAAATGAAGTGAACTTTTTCATAAATTAAAAATAATTTTTTAGAGAAACTATATGATAATCTTTACAAATTATTTTATGCATAAGTTAATGGAGAGACTCGTTATTTTTGAAAATATAATATAAATTATCACACAAATCACATGAGATACTTATTAATAGTGTAAATTTTTTACATAATAATACTTATTCTAAAAAATATATGTAAAATAATTTTTAATTATTGTTAATATAAAAATATTTACACTAATCTCTATTAAATTGAATTAATGTATAAATATTTATGTTTTTTTTACACCAAGAATATCTCCTAAGGATCAATAGTGGGGCACTCATTTTTTTAGAAGCATAAAAATGTTGAAATGACTTTTTATCTATTCAATCAAAGAATACATTTTTAATTTTTATGATATGTAAAATTATTTTGAACAAACCACAGTTACATTGCGGACAAAAAAAATTATAACTTTTAAAAATACCCGATTGAATTCACTTTGCAGTTATTTATGTGGTACATCAATATGAAATTATACACTCACAGTAAAGCCTGAATCTAAATCTAAAAAGTAAAGAAAATGTGATTTTACTTTTTGGTCTTGGGAGACAGGGAGGGGGGATTGGAGGATGGGAATGGGGGGTTGGTGTTTTTTTTTTTTTTTTCTTATATGGGGATGAAACCCAAGAACCTAATGCACATGTTATTGTAGCTTCAACCACCATGCTGCCATGTACCATCAACGTAAGGGACATGAACCTATGAAATTATGCATTTATAGGATGGTCCAGGCCGGAGAAAGGAAATTACAAAAAAAAAAAAAAAAAAACCACGTGGAATGGAAGCTCCTCAAACAAACAAAAAAAAATCACAAATAAATTTTCTGGTTTGTCTCCCACAAGTATTCCTTCACTAGTAATCCTATTCAAAATAGGACAAAACATTAAATATGATCACCTCTTTTAACAAGGATATAAACCTTAGTTTACCGTATTATAAGGAGTTAAGCAACACAACAAATAAGGTTTAAATTTTTTCTTGAGAAATATTTACATTTAATAAGCAATTGTGTTTCAAATATAATTACCTTTTGAAAAAAAATGCATGTTAAAATGAAAAACCACAAATTATTGTGATAACATAATCAAGGTTAGTCAACACATCTATAGACTAAAAAAATACATCTATACACACTTATTGACTTCTCTAAATATATAGCACACTTTAATTATAAATTAAATATTAACTCCTCAAAATATCAAAATATATTTAAAGCATTAATTTTTTTTTATCAATAATGATTGATATAGGTGACAATAATTTATATCCCTAAACCAAATTTTATATTTGAGTAAGAAATAAATCACGAAAAATATTTATTTTATTTGTGTTTATAATCTGAATAAAGATTATTCATTACTATGGGTGAAGTTATTTTGTACCAAAATTTTAAACGGAATGTAATGGTGGGTCGGCCCGTTATATGATGCAACAAACAAACGCAGAAGCCACCACCGCTTGCAGAGGTGAGAGCGAATCGCCGTCGACGAACACCACCCAAACATGTCTTCTCTTCGAAACGCCATTCCTAGGCGTGCTCACAAAGAGCGTTCTCAACCGTAAGTTTCTCTTCTCTCTCTTCCTATCACGTCTTTGCAACTTCAAAATTACTTGATTCAATTTTTTTTTTCATTCATTAGGTCGTCGAGGAAAAAATTCGGCCTGTTAGAAAAGCACAAAGACTATGTCCAGCGCGCTAAAGCATTCCACAAGAAAGAAGGCACTTTGCGGGTACCCTTTTACTCTTTCCTCTTCCTTCAACTTCTCATTCCTTCCACTGTTAACAATTTTTTACAGAAACTTAGGGAAAAAGCTGCAAATAGAAATGAAGATGAGTTTTACTTCAAGATGGTTAGAACAAAAACCGTTGATGGAGTTCATAAACCAGAGTAAGTGATGGCTTGCTACATGCCTATATGCCCTTTTCGATTTTCTGTTATTTGTTGTCTTTCTTACTGTGTTGTGTTGAATTGTGTAGGAGTGAAGCGAATAAGTACACTCAGCAAGAGCTTATGCTGATGAAGACTCAGGATATGGGTTACATTCTCCAGAAGATTCAGAGTGAGAGAAATGTGGGAACTTATGCTTTGAATTGCTTTCTTGTTTTTATTGGGGTTTTGTGTGAATATTGTAATAATGTAGGTTTCATTCTGAATGGTTTGATCTTTGTTGCAGAAAATTGAAAGGCTTACTGCCTCGCTGCACTCTATCGATAAACAGCCAGTGAACAAGCATGTTTTGTTTGCCGAGGAGAGGTATGAGTTTCTGCCATATCATTCTTCACTAGCATAGATTCATTTTTTTAAAATGTTATTATGTTGTATATGATTGGTGTACTACTGTACTTTGATATGAAATTTTGATTGGTTTAGTTGCCAAATTTAAGGGGTGATATTTCCATCATGTATTAAGCCTGTGATTACAACTTACTACTTGTTTTATTAGATGATATATAGTGTTGAATATGCTAGTATGGCTATTATGATAAAAAGGATATGGTATGCAGTTTCAAGTGATTTCTTTGCAATTTGTGTGTGTGTGCGCTTGCAATTGTTATTTGTGATATATATTATAGGGTATGTTTGGAGAAGTAGCTCAATGTAAAAGTTATTATTCATAGGGAAAAGAGGGAGAGAATTGTTTATATCAAATTAAGAGAAAGAGAAAATGATTTTCGTTCATTTATTACATAGGTATTTATACAGAGGAAGGAGCAACTATTGTTAACTGCTTTTCCTTACTGAATATCTGAATGAGCTGACTCAGCTCATTCAGTTGTGATTACATCAAGCCTGTTACTACTAGTATACTAGCCATACTTAATGAAGTGTTTATTCAAAAAAAGCTTATCACATGAGAGCTATGTCATAAGCGCTTAATTCAATAAGCTTGATAAGTTTCACCATAAAGCTTAATGGAATAAGCTATAAACAGAGCTTCTAAGATTATCATTGACCTCAAACCTTCAATTTTAAACTTCAGTGTTTATGTGATGAGATAAACCCAAATAATCTTAATAGAAGCTTTGCCAAATGTACACCTAGTCATTTTATAAGATCTATTCTTTTGGTAAACTCTTACTTTTCTCCATGGGTATGGTGCCATTTTCTATTTATTGATTGATATAGAGGAGCACTCGGAACACACTCTCTAACACATTCCTTCAAATGCATTCTCTCTAATTGGTTAAAATTTAATGAAAATTACAAAATCAGGAGAGAGAATCATTAAATATGATGTGAGACCCCCAAAATTGTCATTTTCAATAGATTCCAACCAGTAAGAGAGTGTGTTCGTAACGTTTCTCATGTTACTTTTCCTCCTCTACTCCCATTTTTTCTCTCTTTATAGTGTTACGTTGTGTGCATGTAATTGTAGATTTTATCCTCATTCCACAAATTTTTTCTGGATGAATAGCTTTTTTAATCATTGTTCATGTATAGGGAAGAGGCTAAAGAGTTAGAATCACAATATCAAAAAAGTAAAATTCCATTTACTTCTGAAGATATTCCTGCTGGCATTAAGAGGTACATCCCTACATTTTGCTTAGATCAATTCCGTTCTTGTTTTGTTTGACGTCTTGTATGAGATTAAACATTTTTTATTAAATGATTTGTCTTGGCTTTAAAGACTTAGATCAAACACTTTTTTTTTGTTTGATGTCTTGTCTGAGATTAGCATTTTTGTATCAGGGATCTTTTGTATCAAATGTAGTAATTTATAATTTATTTTTTCTCTTTAATGTGCTTTAAGATTGTTAATTTTAGTAAACATCTCAATTGTAGTAAATGCCAACAGTATTAAGATGTTTTGCTGCAATGTGGTGTTTGAGTCTTGGTATTTTAGCATGATATCAGATTGATAGTAAGATATTTTCTTTTATCAGGAAAACAGCTCAGTCTTACCAAGAGTTGGAAGCAAGGAGAAGTAGACTCAACCAACTAGAGAAAATCTACATGGATATGGCAATGCAGAAGGAGTTGCAGGTAATTTGATAGTTTTTGCATTGCTTATTTTGTACCTTTATGAATCTTACAAATGTAGAATGCTGAAAAAGGATATTCCATCTATGAACAGAAAAAAGGCAGGAAGCGCAAACTAGGTGAAGACGAGATTGTCTGTCCAACCTCTAAACCGGTATACAAGTGGTGTGCTGAAAGAAAACGATGAAAGAGTTAATAATTCTGAGGTTCTTTTTTTCTTTTTCACAATTTTGCATAATGATTTAATACTCTACTGGGTTGGATCCGGAGTTGAAGAATTTGCATGTCTTAGATGAAGCACCAACATTGCTAGCTGCAGCATCGAATGTCTTACATTAAGTGGGATCACTACTGTTGCCAACAACTGTCGCTTTCTTGTTTAGAGTTCCTTTATCATGTAACCATTTTCTTTACTCTGTTGAGTATTCTTCCTTGTACCTTCGATGTTCTGCGACTGGATTTTGTAAGTCTTATAAATATATTCAATTTTTGTTATTTTATCGGGTAACTGTTATTATGGTATTCTAGTAAACCTAGTTCCTCTGCAAATTCTCTAAACATGATTCCAGAAGAAATTATGCTAACAAATTTACACATTTTTTTTTAAATTACAAGTTTTTAAGACTCATTTTTTCGGTTCACAAGATTTTTAGACATGACCTCATTTGTTGCCTAACATGATGGTATTTCTGTATTAGTATAATTTGTTTTCAAATATAAAATCTAAGGAATTCCTTAATTTTACTCTTTTTTTTCTAAAATTGTTTGCTATTTATTATTTCTCCAAACATAATGATTAAGAAATAAATAACTAATAAAATTGATTCATTGTAAATTAAGGTGGAAATGTATTAATACCATTGAATGTTGTATATTTTAATAGTTTTTTTATTTAATTTTTTAACCAATGCCTTATTGGTATTAGAGTGGTTTCAAATATAACGTAGGTCAAACATAAACGCTAATTAGCATCGGCCAATAGCCTCGGCTTTGTTTGATGTAATGTGTAGGGTCGGATTTGTTTTTTTAGTCAGCGTGGACTTTTATTTTTTAAGTTTTTAGTTCATAAATTTTTAAAATTTTTTTAAGTTTTAGTTCTTAAATAAATTTTTTAATGTGAGAGCGTTAGAAAAGGAATCTTATTAAATAATTAAAAAATAACGGTTGATGTCATGGTATCATTTAATGATATACTTTAAAAGTTTTGACTGATGAAATTTTTATTTAAGAACTAAAATTTAAAATTTAATAAAATTGAGCGATTAAAAATTTAATTAATTTTATTTTTAATATAATTTTATGTACCAACCTCTATTTAAAATATGACCAACTTCAAAAAAAATTTAGCCAATTAAATCTCTCAAATATATCTCATTTTTACTCACATAATATTACAATATTTTTCCTTTTCCATCATTTTTTTTTTGGAAAAAATGAGTAAAAATGAAGAAGTATTGTCTCTCAAAGTTCCCTCTAAAGCCAATTTTGTTTACTCACATTGTCTAAAATTCTCTAACTTTACCTCTTTTATTTGTTTTTCACCTAATGGAAACAAACCAAAATCAATTCAATAAGAATCATTTTTAAATTTCATTCCAAGTTATCAACCTTCTACTAATTCAATTTTTCAAAATTTCCCACATTTATCAAACCCACAAAATAATCTAAATTCGGGTAATATTTAATTTTCATGTCTTATACTCATATTTCCATATCAATTTCTTATGTTTCAATTACTACTAATTAACTAGCTAATCCTACCATAGATCATGAGACTTCAATAGGTACATGTGGTGGGAAATGCAGTGGTGGGCAATGTAGTGATCATTTATATATTCAATTACTACCGGCAAAATTTTCCCACCGCTAACAATCTCAGATCAAGTTCCACGTAGATGTCAGCAAAGTGACCTCATTAAGATCCACCCTGATTGGTTTACCTATTGTATAGAAGCAATATTGGATATATAAGAGTGCACTCATCGTAATATATCATCCTAAGGCCTGAAACCAAACCTAGCTAGTTAGGCTAGGGTTCTATCCATAACCGCCTCTGTTGCTGAGAAATCTAGTGTTCAAGGACAATCAGTTAGGTAATGATCGAAGAACACATGCGCATTAATTCGAATACTCGATCAGTATCCAAATCAAAACTAACCATATGAAAAACCCACTAGTGATGTCCATTAATATTAATTCAAAGCCACCATCTAACTTCTAAAGGGCATGCAATATATTGTTCCCTCATAATCAAGAAACCCAACTTCTTTCTCATAAGCTTCACTATATGTAAGAAATTTTCTCCAAGGTTGGCACAACTACTAAAAAATAATGTGTGGTTCAAAACAAAACTTCGAAAGGGTCCATTCCCTCCTTCCAATTCTAGTTTCATTACACCTTTTGGCAAAATATCCTTGGAGCGGTTTTCTTTCCTAGGACATTGTCCCTAAAGGACATTCACATAGTGTTGCCATCCCCATTGGGATCCATATGGCGATTGTCTCAACAAAGCTTGGGGGAGAATGCCCTAATTTAGCCATCAATTAGAAAACTATTATCTTCACGCGAGATGTTTCACCATTAAAATACTAATTATTATACCAACAAATCGTTAGTTTAAGTTATTTTAGATTCGATTTTCTTAATTAAGATCTCGGATTCGAACTTTGTGAATGAAAAAAACATGATTGAAAAATGAGATATGTTAAAGGTGACCAATAATATTCTTCGGCGGAAATTAGTCATTACTAAAACTAGTAGATACTTCCCACTATTTTCATAGTGACCAAAAACACTAATTACTATTGATATAAGAGATTTCTCTATTATTTTCACACGTTCATCTATATATCCTATCACTTAGTTGTATTTTGACGTCTTAATTATGATAATTTTACTTTAGACTCATATATTTTTGGACTCTAATAAATTAACAAATTTTAGTTTAGATTTCTAATAATTTATTTTTTATTGTGTTGAGTTCTTTGTCAAATAAAATTTTTACTTTTTTATTATTATTTTGTTTTAGTCTTTCTAAAATATATATATATATATATATATATATATATATATATATATATATATATTATATCTTATTAGTCCTTATAATATTTTGTTTATTTTGTATTAATATCTTTAAAATATATTTATGTGAACTAATAAAAAATGATCTACATATTATAGAGACAAAAATAAAAAAACTAAATAAATTAGAAGGACTAAAAAATCGAAAAAAATATTTTCATTAGATACCAAAATCAAAATTAATTAATTTATTCAGAATTAAAAATACTTTTAAACCTTTACTTTATAATAAAACGTTTAAAAGATAAAATAAAATTTAAATAATTTTAATCAATGATTTTATGTACAATGAAAAAATCTTGTTTTACGGTCTGATTTAACTAGCTGTTTTTGGTGCAAATGAAGGTTTTTTTTTTTTTTTTTTAATTTCTCTTATTTTTTGCATATGCACTTCTTAGTCCAGCATAATCATATGATAGATGAAAAACATATTGCCTTTACGTAACATCTTTAAGCTTTTAAGAAAATTAATTTATGGACAATGTTTACGATGAACCTGCCAAATAAGTAGTTCACCGGTGAGTCACAATTTTATCACCATTGGATATAATATAAAATAATGAACGACTTAGCTATATTATATTGTTTACCGGTAACCTAAACATCTAGCTTGAAAAAAAAAACAAATAACAAGTTGAAATATTTAATATACTATTGCTTCTTAATATTAATTACTGACATTAATATTGATTATTTTCTATATATTATAAAAAACATCATTTTTCTCATATCAATTTCTAATATAAGATTTTTTGCTTGGTTCATTAAAAAAAATCTAATATAAGATGTTTACACTAGAGTTAAACTGTGGAGGGCATGACAAGGGAATGAAGAAATGCAAATTTTTGAATGTTTGTTGACAATTTGTTCAATTTTTTGGTATTTTTAAACTGGTTTAATAGTTTGGAATGATTTAAATTAATTTTTAAAAACCATTTTAAGTGAGATTATCAGAGGTATTAATTCTTGTTAAAGCAGAATTTAAAGTAACTGTTTATGTGTTTTGTTGATGATAAATCACAGATCTCGATCTCAGGAAGAAAATAAAGATCTCAATTTTACCATAATTATTTATCATATATTTTTCAGAGATTTATTTGCAATTTTATTTTCTTTTAAAAAATCAAATTACCTACTAAACGTGCACTTACCTCCTATAGCTAGCAGGTAAAATTATAGGTCCATCGGTAGACCACTTGATGCACTTCTGGTGTTGTATTCAGGTAACTATAATCCAAATTAAATTAATGGTTGATGATAGCTAGAGAACATGATTCATAATATATGACTTGTAGATTTTAACATAACAGAAGTCACCGACATAAACGGTATACGCATATTTATATATGAATATTGTAAAGAAAACCATTTCCTAATATGATTCGAAGTGCTCCTGTCTGTAACAATTGCACTGAGCATATATATATAATATTAAAACCATTTCACACTGGGCATTCCTTGCCTAATTCCACGCCTTTCTCCTTCTCTTCAGCACCTTCTATTCCTTGTCCATTGTTATTGATCTCTTTACCGATAACTGGGTACACTTCACACGTTCCCAACGGGTTCACCACGACAACGTTTTTCATTGCCTCTAGTGCATGCTCCTCCTTTGTAACAACTTCCTTATTGTTGGTTTTACCATTCCGGTAAATTGCATAGAGCAGCATCTGAAGTAGTCCCAATGTGAACCCGAGAATATTCGGGATCTGTTCACATGAAAGACCAAACAAAAAGCAATGATCAAAAACTCGTCAATGTAATTGTTTCAATGTTAAAACTATATACCACTCTATATTAGTTGTGTATATGTATATACTTACAGCAATGCATATGTCCTTGAGTAAAAGACCATAGAAAAACCACATTACGGCACTTATGGTGAGGAAAAGTGACAAGTTAAACGGCATAAACTCCACATTCTTGGTTCGAATAACCTGAGCCTGCATGCAGATCAAGAAATCAATTGATAAAGAGTGCAAGTAAAAGTAAATGCTTAGAATGGAGAAATTATTACTTAGTTTCAGACGTCTCTGGTCTCAATCAATTTTTTTATGTGACATATAATTGAGATTTTTAATTTACAAAATAGAGTTAATAATACTCAATTATTATGTGTCAGTAAAGATTAATTGAGATTAAAGTGATTCTGAACTATATATAATAATAATAATAATAATAATAATAATAATTTCGTGGAGATGGGACTGATGAGAGTTCAAATACTCAATATTTAGAATTTTTACTTACCACAATGCTGAGAGGTGCCGCAAAAACACCTACTGCAATAGATACACAAACCCATCCAACGACTTGGACACGGAGGGAGCCATGCATAGCAAAGTAGGTGACGAGGAAGATCAAGGCGAAGGAACCCACGTTCATCACCATAAATAATTTAACGGTTAAGTTCTGCAGTTAAAAATCACCAATGCTAATCAGTGTTAGTGAATTTGTAAACAAAATTAATTGGTAGCATCCTACTTTTTTTAATAACTTATTTATTTAATAAAATTTGTTAAACATTAATTTTTTTTTGAGTAAAGTTTATTAAACAGAGTGAAACCCAAGTAATTAAGTAATTTTGTACTCTTAAAAAAATAATTTTTAATAAATTTTAACCAATAGAAGATTATGTTAATTACTACTATATATTTATCATTTTATTAATTTGATTAGATGATTGATGAGAATAAATTAAGTTCTAGCATTTGGGTAAGTATTTGGTGAAAATATACCCGGGCATCTTTGGTGGCATAGATTGTGAACATGATAATATAAACAATCTCAATGACACAACCCAATGAATTAATGGTAATGAGGAGAGTAGCATCAGCTGGCTTGAGTGAGGCATAGTATAGCCAAAGCATGGAACTGAAGAGTGCCACCAGGTAAGGCAGTGATTGGAAACCTTCTGTGGATTTCTTTTTGTATATTCGGTAAAATGTTGGCCTACAAATTAAATAGGAAGAAAAGGGAAACATATTTAGTATTTACAATATAATAATTAAATAAAACTGGTTGTATATATATTTTTATTGAAAGGAAAAATAAGAACCGTGTCCCTTAATTGGGTGGAAGTTACACTGTGTTCAGATACTTACAGGGGTGCCAAGTACACCATGAATGAAATGACGTTACCTACGCATCAAAAGGAGGATATGTTAAGTTCGTGGTTTTTGCAGAAATAAAAGAGGTTAATTAAAATTGATTATAGTAAAGCAACAGCTAGAACATTGTGCATGAAAAAAAAAGTTAAGAGAGAAAATGATTAGTCAATTACTCTTAAAGGTACATTGTTAATTAAATCAACTTATTATAACTCAACTATGATTATGTTACTGGAATTAAACCTATCACGTACTTTCAAAAGAATAATAAAAAAGGATGTTATAGGAATTAGTTGGATGGAAATGAAACGCAAAAGTTGTTCATGGATTAAAAATTTAAATGGAAAGGGGTGGGAGAAAAAGAAAAGAAAATTCACATGGAGGGAAAAGGCAGGAATATTCAAGATCATGAAGCAGCAATTACATTTGCTTGAACAACTTTTGTGGGGGGAAAAACAAAAAGAGAAAATTGTAGCAACTGAAAGACACCGATGAAGACCCTTATATGTTTACCTAGCATGCCAAAACCTAAAGCCAAATGATTGTGACCGTTGAAAATAGCCATGACCTCTCTTTGCCTGCTTTAGGTTTTGAGCAATATTAGGTTTAGGAGTTGCTAGGTTAAGAAACCTTGGCTGGGTTTCTTGCTATTCAACCCCTAAATCACATGCAGGCACACTGAAGCTGGTGAAGGGTTGAGCAACATGCAAGGCCTATATATACACAAACTATACGTAAAAGGGGCAAGGAAATGATGTAAAAAGATTAAAAAAGACAAATTTAAAGTATTATTATTATAACCGATGAAGGGAAATGAGCAATTATACTGCGCATGCATGTTTCATGGAGGGATCTGATTGATCTTTTTAGAAGGTAGTGTAGCACCAAACCATTTTTACTTTGCCGAATTTAGGAACGTTCACATGCAACTTGCATCATGATTTTGGCATCCTACAAAATTGTTATTTTCACCGAATGCACACTTAGCTAATGGACACGGCACGAAAACTATATAAAGTTGCATATAGTGTACTTTACTAGACTATACTATGTCTGCATTTGCTTGTGTTGTTTTTGTTGACATGTGTTTGACATTGGTGTCTCTCATTTTGCACAAGAGACACGCCTAGAGAAGGAAAAAAACGTGAGGTAGGAGGTAATTAACATTACTTATTCGTATATCATTACTAATATTATCATTCTGTGATTCTAAATCTTTGTGAAGATTATTTACGTTATGTGATATTCGGTGTTGGAAACTAAATGTGTGATGGATATTAACGTGACCTTTCCCAAAAAGCTATGTATACGTAGCGGTTTCTCTCGAACACGCCTTGCCGCATAGGGGTCTTCAACAAACCACTGTCATTTCCACGCCTTTCTTTTTGCTGTTTGTGGTACACTGCTTTGCAATTCCACTGTTCTACATTGTCTGTTTGAGCTAGCTGGTTTTGGTGCGAATGAAGGTTTTCCGCGTTACACTAAAATCTTGCTCTATTTCTTGCAAATGCATTAGGTAGTGCTTGGGATGTAATATAAATTATTAATATATAATATGATTTCTGTAACGTTCTTTTGCAAGACTTCATTACATCATTCATCTTATCCTATAATTTATTTTCTTTTCTCACCCTGTCTCTTTCTTTATTGTAGAAATTATTGTGAAGAATAATGTGAGAATCTTATTACTTTAAACAATTCAAATTTTTTGTTTATCTAATTTGTTTTGTTATTTTTGAAACTTGAACCAAATTAATGACTTGTTTGGATAAACACTACTATAAGTTTTAATAACACTTATTCAAGTGCGATTTTATCAAAATCGTGGTGTAACATTTCAAGATAGTTTTTATGAAAATGTTGTTGAAACCACAAATCGACAACAGTTTTTTAGGAAACTGTCGTTGAAATAAAGTATTCATTCGATTTTAAAAAATTGTCTTTGAATGTAACGAATTTTGGCTTTTGATTCTCAGCTTGTGCCTTTTATTAGAGTCTCACTCAAAAACCTATGCACCTTCTGCACCCTAAAACGTGTCTCCTCTAGCGCCTTATTTCCGATGTCGTCGTTGAAGGTGTTTCTAGCGCCGCTGTCGAACCCTTTCTCTCATTGTTCATCGTCCTCTCTTTTTGGTTTTTCTTTGTTTTGCTCTCTCATTGTCCATTGTTGAACTTGCTCTCTCATTGTCACGTGATCGTTGCTGAAGAAAGTCTGTTTGCTGCTGTCGTGTGCCGCCATCATTGTGTGCAAGTATTGAATCACAGTGAAGGTAAGAACCTTCTGCTTATGCCCGAATTGGTTCGTGTATTTGTTGTGTTAATGGGTTATGGCTGGTGAGGGGTGGCTCAATTCGAGTTGTATGAAAATACTAACTGGGTCAAAACCCACTTTCTTTTCTTTGTAGGCGTGCCACTAGAAAATGCAAATGCAGATGCAGCAAACACAACAGCAACAACAGGCCACGACGACACCGTTTTTGACCTCCACTCCTCCTCCTCCTCTGTCCTCCGATGGCTCCGCGTCTGAGGCACCATCGAAGCAGGTGGCTCAAGCAATGAACAAGCTCGGATAGGTCAATGAGTCATCCTCGAAGCGCTCTTCATTGCGAAGACATAACCTCATCAAGGTTACAAGCCTCTCCAAGTCTTCCTCAAAGAAGACACATGCATGCATAAGTATCTTCAAGACCTTCGATCGCTTGGTAAGTGTGCCTTTTCAATCGCTCCTTTTGTTTTTTAGGTTTCATGAATTAGGGTTTTGGATTGGATTCTTCCACGTTTTTTGTGTGATTACATTTGTGTGGTTTTGGTTTAATAGGTAAGGAGCTAGAAGAATTTGAAGTTCTCAACAAATTAGTTTGATCGATGAAAGATTTTTGGGGCTTGCATATGCCACTGGTTTGTCCAGATGGCACTGTGGTTGCATATGCATGGAAGCGACAACTTACAGGACAAGTTGGTGCTTCTACCATTGATAGGACCAGGTTCAATTTGGTTCTATTTCAGTTCTCTCTTATTCAATACTTGCATGTACTCACCAATTGAAGATATTCATTAGCACTTAGTGCTTATGCCTGCTTGTACTCACTAGCTAAAGTTATTTCATAGATCCCTCAAAACTCATGGGAAAATGTTGAAACTTTAGGGTCAACAAAAGATGATATCAATTTTTATCCTTGCTATATTATATTGTACATCTCTTAATTTTACATATTGTTATCTATTGCTTTTCTAGATGGAAACTTGGAGACCTCGAAAAGAGGACTTGTCAAGTCCTGTGTAGATTAAGGGATGAAGGAGATGAGGCCAAAGAGGTATCTTTTATAAAGAAATTAGTCATTCATGCCAATTTAGACAAAAAATTAAATCTTTTTCCTGTTCAAAGCATAATTTTGTATTTTGGTTTTTCTTCTCTGATATTGAATTCCTAAATTATGCTTATATGCAAGACCTTGAAAGAAGTACTTTCTCAAAATTCTTCAAAGCAGTATGACTCAGACTTTGCTAATACATGTGAATCTTTTGTCGAGGTAATAATGTAATATACTTAAAACAACCATGTAATCCTTTCAATTTTCAGGAAAGTCGAAATGTTGTTTGCATCAAAATGATTTATACATGCAACTTGTAATAGTGTATAGCTACTGATAAATTTGTTGACACGTAATCTTCAATCCTACCCAAGTTGATGTACTCTAAATGAATAAACCAATTTACCTTTCTATGTATTGATTATGATATGTTAGATAGCATATATAACACTGGTTAAATACTTGAATATGTAACTAGCTATTGCTATAAATTAGGGATGTAATTACCATAAAATAGGGATTTGATTTATTTATTCTTATTGATAACGGAAAAATTTGAGTTAATTTGATAATCAATTTTGACTAAGAATGATTACAATTTTTTCACTTTATTGTTGATTTTAATGAAATAATGAAGAAATCAATATCTTTGAAATTTTTTATCTACAAAAGCTAAAAGAAGAAGATTTCAAGTGCTTTGGAGAAAAATTGATGTAAAAATTGGAAGAAAAAGCCTTGAAAAAAAGTTGAAGATGTGACAACTCGCTTAACGTACAAGACAGTCCAACGCGCTTTTCCGCTTAGCGACAAGCTTATGCTTAACGTGAAGAAGGCCTACAAAGAAGCCAAAGGCACGTTTAGCGCGAAAGCCCGTGCTAAGCGCGAAGACGTTTGAAGATTAAACTACCTTAGGCCTATAAAAAGAGTAGGAAGAAAAGGAGAAATACACATCGGGACAGAGACTCAGAGCTCTAAATACATCCTAAGCCTGAGCATCTCTAATAGGAGAAATCCTCTTTCTATGTCCATTATCCCATTCTCTTCCTTTATCCATCTCTCTTTTTCTATCCATATTAGCCCCTAAAGTATAAAACCTTTCATGGTAATTAGAGGCTAAACCCCATTGTTGAGAGCCTGGTAGACCAACTCTTGTAATGTAACTCTTTCTTATTATTTATTTAATGCAATTGTGTTTCTATTGCTCTTTTTTGTACTTCATTGTTTATTATGGTCTGACCATTCATATAATATTTTGGGGATAATGCATTGAAAAATGATTATTTTCTAAAGAACTGAGAAAGGGTATCTAAATAAAATCATTTCTAGAAATAGATTGATATTCATTTAGTCTATTTTATGCATCTCTAATCTTAATGTAATTTATTATTTTTATCTTTGCAATGAAATTTGGGAGAAAAGAATAGATAAATTAGGCTTTTCATGTAGGAAACCAAAGATAAAGTGTCTTAGTAGATGTGGGTGGAAAGATGAATATAATTAGATAGAGAAAATCATTAACATTGCATCATAAGTAGTTTTGATATGCTAGGTCCCAACATATTTGCATTATGAATTATCTTTTTATCATCACCTTTATCTTTTACTTTTCTTATCATTAAATCTTTTATCTATTTTATCTTCTATTTTTTTTATCTTTAAATCTTTTATATTTTCTTTTAAATCTTTATCTTATCTCCTATCTCTCTTTATCTTCTATTTTAAATTCCTTATCTTATCTCCTATCTCTCTTTATCTTCTATTTTAAATTCATCATCTCTTACTTGTAAATTTGGTTTAAATCAATCTAAGTACAAACAAAGTTTCTGTGAATTCGACACTTAAACTTCCGAATATTTTACTATTTGCGATAATTTGGTATACTTGTCAATGAGTTAACCCTTATGTATTAATGATTGATATTGTTTTACCCTAATATATGATTATAAATAAGACTCATGTGAACAATGAACATACAACACACAACATTCAAACAAAATCCTTCTATAATGTAGATTTGCCTACTTGTATTTGTAATTTTATGCTTGTTAATACTCAACTAAACAAATTTAAACCTTTTGTAAACTTCGAGCTCAATTAAATTTGCACTGTTGTTGTGTATAAAACTTCTGATTCATGTTAGAGTCTCATGTGCATGTAGTGAAAAATGTCTTTTGGTTGGAAATATAATTTTTCAATAAGCAAAGAAGTGTTGTAATATACTTATACTAATTTATCTAAATTCGTCATACATTTATACTATTTTTAGTTGTTATGCATTATGGTGGGTCATAGTAGCCAAATTTTCTACAATTGTTTTATGTCATGATTTTTCAACTTACTTAATTTGAAATAGGTCCTTGGCAACTTAACAACAATTCACTCATACTTTGGTTTATTCTCAAGGAAAATGATCAAGATGATATGGTATGTGTGGTCATTAACCAAATGCAGTTGTTATTTTGATACTTATCTAATTAGTTACATATTGTTGAGTATTTTCTAGGAGCTTGAGGAGGTTGAGTTGGAGCTAGACATTATTCAAAAGGAACATGCATTATTGGAGGAATGGAGGATTCCAAAGATTGGAATTAGATTCCAGGTCTTCCCAAGTACTTTCTATTTCTGGTATAGCACATGCGCACATGTAACCAAGTCTTTGTACATTTGTTTTTTCTGTCTTGTAGTAACTTATTCACTATTATAGTTGCTGAAAATCATCCACTTTGCTTCAAATTTGTTTTTATAAATTTGAACTTTACAACCTACAAAAAGGATGTCTCAAGGTTTCAACAAATTAGAGATTGCATTTGTTCCCTGTAAGTGATTGTAACTTTCTCTTTCAAGTACTAATATACATCAACTTGGAAAAGAATGCTAATGGTAGAAACCTTGTAGATAAGACATGATTTACTCAATTTGACTTTTATCTTTGAAGTGTTTTCTTTTTGCATGGTTTGATTTAGAGGGTTTGCAGTCTTTAAGTATGAACCACTCTATAAATCTCCCCTGGGTAAAGTTGTCTCCATGTTAAAGCTTATGATTTTTTTAAGAAATTTGTAGTATCCAATTTGACTGTGTAACTCTCTTAAGATACTGTATTTTTTATTTTACTTGCCTTTTTGTCTTCTTTTTTGTCCACAATGCCACCGTATTTTAAGTTTGGTCACTTATTTTTAGTTAAAATATCTTGTTATCCCTCTCCCCTTGCCAACCAAAAAGGTAAAAAAGCAAAATATTATAATTATTGGCAGCTTAGTCTTGGTTTACTATCAGGTTTGTGTGTATGTATATATGTGCTAAATGTTACCTTTTCGTTTAGTCTTCTATCTTTTTTGAAATCTTAACAATTTATGTTGTTGAGGAATATGGCTAAGTGTTTAAAACTTGTTCTTATTATGTTACCAGAGAAAAGTTCAAACTTAAAGAAGATATCTTAACTCGTAGGTAAAAGAAACTACTTAGAGATATGTCTTAAAAAACATTTGGAAGAAGCAGCTTTATGAGAAGCAGATCTTCTGCAAGAATTGGATAGGTTTTAGCTCTTTATTGATGATTTTGGTGCTTGTTATATATTGTTTTGATTTATTATACTGGAAGTTAAGTATTTTTATAATTATTAATTAGGGAGAGAACAACTGAAATGGAAAAAGAGTTGGAAAGACAAAGATTGTTAGAAATAGAGCGTACTAAAACAAAGGATTGAAATTAACTTGTGTTTATTATATGTTGTAGTGATTTACTGATGGAATATCATTGGAATTGAAGAAGATTGTGACAATTCGTAAAGGATGAGCAACATACTTTTTAAAATATAAAAAATGCATGTATTTGAACAATGTTTGATAATATTGTACATCATTTAAATCATATTTATTGATATTAATTAATTAATAATTATATAACTCACCTTTTTGTCTAATAGAGTGATTCACAACAATTGACATTGAAGAAAAAGCATGCCCAATTTTTAATGGTGACACTCAACATAACAATTTATATGAATAACAAATGAGTGCAATGTATAAATTTAAAACATTTATGGTTAAGTAGTTTCCATTACTATAGCAGGAATATTGTGAACCTATATCGAGTAGAATTTGACCTTCTTAAATTGAGCAATTGTTTCCTTTTAGACCTTGCTTCAGGAAATTTTACCAATGGTGCAAAAAAAGAGTTCTCAAAATATTTGGAAAAGAAGAAAATTAATTAAATAATATTAAAGTGTAAAATATTAATTAAGATGGTAGAGGAATTTATATTGATAATGATTCCATAAAACATTATAATAAAATAATATTTTTACATAATAAAATACAATATTATTTCTTAAATTTAATATTTTCCATACAATATACCAAACAAAGCTTTTCATGTTGTAAAATTGATACACATACGGAAAGATCCAATGTCACTGTCACGACCTATAACCTGTAAAAACATATAATATATCCATGCAAATATATATATATATATATATATATATATATATATATATATATATATATATATATATATATCAACTAATAGCAACTAATAGCAATGTTGGTCATAAATACTAATCATCAAAGTGTCTCAAAATATCATAAGTACATCATCAACGTATCTATAAGAGAGGATCATTTAAATTTCAAAATAAATGAATTCTCTCTAAATCTATTATTACCCTTATCTCTATAGTTGAATTATACTGGAGTCACAAAAAAAAAAAACTCTCCATCAGACGCAATGGAAGTCTACCAAAAGATAATCAAATTTCTAGGTAAGTCAGCAAATCCTAGGAAGTCAATTATTCCACTATTTGTGTATATGAGAAAATAAAATAAAATAAAATAAAATAAGGGGATAAGTCACAAAGACTTTGTGAGAGCGTAACATAGCACGAGTCTTAACATCCAAAAGGAATTTAAATAACATTAAATAAAGAAAAATAAATACAACTTGTTTTTAGAAACTATTGTGTACTCCCTTGGAAAATTTTAGAACTACATATAAACTTGTATTCAAGAATAATAACTTTATAATTAAACTTTCATTCCACTATGTGCACATAAACCACATTATCTTTTCGTTGTGGCGAACAGTAATTATAGAATTACGACATTTAGCTCGTAGACTGCATTATCTCTTCATTACAGTGAACAGATCTTTAGGAATTATGAATATTCAGCTCACAGGTTACATTATCTCTTCGTTGCAGCAAACGAAAAAATATAAATATACTATGAGTAATTGACTCATAGGCTACATTATCTCTTCGTTGTAGCGGACGACAATCAGTCATAAACTCACAATAAATAAAATAAACTATAATCCAATATTCATTCTTAAATATCTTATCAAAAATCTTAAAACAAATTCCAATCAAGAGAAAATAAATATTTTTCTTTTATTCTCAAGTACTTCTAAAATTTCAAAGATCACAAAAGAATATATTTTTGAAGTTTACTTGCTTCTCTCCTAAAAGAACTTTAAAAAAATGTCGCTAAGTAGATCAGCTACCCACACAAAAGAACGCAATCAACTTCTTCCAATGCTGTTGAGAGGATCAACCACCGTATTTTTCACAGGATCTAAGCATTAAAATAAGAGAAAAAGAGATTAGATAAAATCCCCAAATTTAGCAAACCTAAGGTTTTGAGGAAACAACAATAATTCCTAATACTTAGTTTTCTAACCCTCTTCACACAACCTATAACTAAACAATGCTATAAAATACTCATTTAATACGATGAGTTATAAATTTTTACCTTAAAGAGATCAAATAGAAAATTTAAGGAAATGAGTGGTGTTCCTTTTTTTTTTTCTCCAATCACATTCTCGTGCTTGAAAATGACACAATGATGCAATAAGCTTGATAAATTTTGAAACAATGGAAGAAGATGATTAAAAGCTTGAAAGATGAAAATTTGGAAAAAAGAGATATGGGGTTTGAGAGATGAGGGTGGGTCATTGGAAAAGAAGAGAAAATTTGAAAATAGGGGGATTCGATTGGTGTATATATATATATATATATATATATATATATATATATATATATATATATATATATATATATATATATATATATAAATGAAACGGTATGTTTCAGTTACAAATAAAAACCTCCTAATATACACTACTTTTACTTGTGCTATTCAATCCACTCATATACAAGAATAAATATATTTTAGGACAATGTAGGTTCAAAATCAAGGTGTCCATAAAGGTAGGTATGTTTTCTAATTATGTGACAAATTATTGTTATGAATTGTTATTAATACAACCACATTTTATGTATATTTGTATCAATTTCTAGTCATAAGAAAACTTAATATTTTTTTATATGAATTTCTAAATCTTTTACTTCATATTTGGATTGGATTTTGCCAAATTAGTCTGTACCCAATTGATTAATCACAAGAAAATTGAGATTTAACTAAATAAGGAACAAAAATATTATAAATTATTTTTTCCAATCAGAAGAGTATAAATGCCAGGAATCCAAAATGTGAGTAAAAGAGGGACCGAAAAAAACGATGAAAAATAATAATTATATAACTAACCTTTTTGTCGAATTGAGTGATTCACAGCAGTTGACATCGAAGAAAAAGCATGCCCAATTTTTAATGGTGACACTGCTAACATAACAATTTATATGAATAACAAATGAGTGCAATGTATAAATTTAAAACATTTATGGTTAAGTAGTTTCCATTACTATTGCAGGAATATTGTGAACCTATATTGGGAGTAGAATTTGACCTTCTTAAATTGAGCAATTGTTTCCTTTTAGACCTTGCTTCAGGAAATTTTGCCAATGGTGCAAAAAAAGAGTTCTCAAAATATTTGGAAAAGAAGAAAATTAATTAAAAGTGTAAAATATCAATTAAGATGGTAAAGGATTTTATATTGATAATGATTCCATAAAACATTATAATAAAATAATATTTTTACATAATAAAATACAATATTATTTCTTAAATTAAATATTTTCCATACAATATACCAAACAAAGCTTTTAATGTTGTAAAATTGATACACACACAAATAGAAACATCCAATGTTACAAACAAAAACCTCCTAATACACCACTTTTACTTGTGCAATTCAATCCACTCATGTAGGTTCAAAATCAATGTGTCCATAAACGTAGGTGTGTTTTCTAATTATGTGACAAATTATTGTTATGGATTGTTATTAATACAACCACATTTTATGTATATTTGTATCAATTTCTAATCATAAGAAAACTTAATAATTTTTATATGAATTTCTAAATCTTTTACCTCATATTTGTATTGGATTTTTCCAAATTAGCCTGTACCCACTTGATTAATCCCAAGAAAATTGAGAATTAACTAAATAAGGAACAAAATTATTTTTTGCAATTGGAAGAGTATAAATGTCAGGAATCCAAAATGTGAGTAAAAGAGGGACCGAAAAAAATAGACGAAAAATAATTTAAATTTAATTTTTAATAAATCATCAATTTTGTTTTTATATAAAATCAAATATAAAATTTACCAGTTAAATACAATAAAATTGATAACATTATATTGTCCTATCTTTCTTTTTTTTTTAAAAAAATATGGATAATCTTGTGTGTGGGGGGGGGGGGGGGGGGGGGTAGGCCCTCGTTGTGCACAAATGTATCATAATAAAAATCTTATATTAATATGGTGAAAAGTTATTCATGAACAACTTTATGATTTGTTAACCATTGTTTGTTATATACTTTTAAACAAACGTAATTTTTTGTTTATCGAAACACATTCAATAAATAAATGAAATTAATTTGGACAGGGTTACATACTTGAATTTGTAATCAACAGTGAATTCCTTTTCAAATGCAGCAATTGTTTCCTTCTAAACCTTGATTGTCAACATTGAGCAGCTATATATGAGCTCGGCGTTGTTCAACTTCTGCATTTTAGTATGATTCATGTTGAGGCCAAATAATAATATATGAGTTTTAGTGAAAATCATTAAAGTGCCTGAACATTTAATTTTCACTGACTACACTTGTTTATTTAAAACATGATTTTGACCATTTAATGTGTCTTCTCACAAGTTGTGTATATAAATATTAAATTTATTATTGTGGTTCTTATATACCAATCAAATTTATTTTGATCAAAGTAACTTGTTAGTTAAAGGAACTTATAAAGTTCATGGGAGTCCTGCCAAAATATATAAAACACAAACGACTTTGGGTGAACCACATTAACCTCTTAAGGATTCGATAACATACATAATATACAGCTTTCACGAATTTGTGAGTAGGCTAAACATCTACAGTCTGTTTTCATGGCGAAAACAACACACATAGCTATTATTTCAAGTCCTGGTTTCAGCCACTTGGTCCCCATAATTGAGTTCAGCAACCAACTTGTGAAGCATCACCAAAATTTTCATGTCACTTGCATCACTCCCTCACTTGGTTCACCCCCAGAATCATCGAAAGCTTACCTTAAAACCCTTCCTTCATTCATAGACTTCATCTTTCTTCCTCCAATTAACAAAGAACAATTACCCCAAGGAGTATACATTTGAGAGCACCAAGTAATTTTGCTAGTGCTGCTTACCTTGAGACTGAAAATGAGGATCCTTTGAAATTTTTACCAAGTGGGTGTTTGGAAAGGACAAAGGAGAAAGGTTTGGTTGTGGCTTCATGGGCACCTCAGGTTCATGTCCTTAGTCACAATTGAGTTGGAGGGTTCCAAAGCCATTGTGGTTGGAACTCGATTTTGGAGAGTGTGCAAGAGGGAGTGCCTCTAAAATAGCCTGGCCACTCTTTGCAGAGCAGAATATGAATGCAGTGATGTTAGTTGATAGCCTCAAAGTAGGATAGAGGATAAAACTGCATCTAAAATTTAATGAGAATGACATAGTGGAAAATGAGGAAATTGCAAAAGTGATAGAGTGTTTAATGGAAGGGGAAGAAGGTAAAGGGATAGGTGAAAGGATGAGGAATTTAAAAGATTGTGCTTCTAATGCATTGAAACATTCAACATAGAACCTATCTCAGTTAGCTAGTCATTGTGAAAATTGTTTTACTTAGATAGTTTTATATCTTGATCTTGATTTGTACATTTCTACTTTCAACACAAAACCTATCTCAATTGGCCAGTCATTGGGAATATTTGAGTGGGAATTAGGAAAATTGTTTTACTTAGATAGTTTTATATATTGATCTTGATTTGTACATTTATACCTAGCCGTATTTTGTGTGCTTAATTTTCTTAACCTTTTGTCTTTGTAGTGTGGTTCTCATCTATATCAGGGTCAGTCTAATTTAGAAGCAAGGAATCAAGTTATACAACTGTCGCCTACCATTGTTAGGTGAAACGTTGAATGGGAAGACAATCACAATTATATAATAAACTAATTCTCATGATCCAATGAGCCTCATCATCTATAAAACTGCCGCCTACCTCTGTGGTTGGAACTTGATTTTGGAGAGTGTGCAAGAGGGAGTGCCTCTAATACCATGCTCACTCTTTGCAGATCATGATCCAATGAGCCTCATCATCTTTAAAACTGCTGCCTACCTCTGTGATTGGAACTTGATTTTGGAGAGTGTGCAAGAGGGAGTGCCTCTAATACCATGGTCACTCTTTGCAGAGCAAAAGATGAATGCAGTGATGTTAGTTGATGGCCTCAAAGTAGGATAGAGGCTAAAACTGCATCTAAAATTTAATGAGAATGACATAGTGGAAAAGGAGGAAATTGCAAAAGTGATAAAGTGTTGAATGGGAGGGGAAGAAGGTAAAGGGATAGGTGAAACAATGATGAATTTAAAAGATTATGCTGCTAATGCATTGAAAGATGGCCCTTCAACACAAAACCTATCTCAGTTGGCCAGTCATTGGGAATATTTGGAGCAAAATTGAGGCTTGATGAATTTAAAAGATTATGCTGCTAATGCATTAAAAGATGGCTCTTCGACCTATTTCAGTTGGCCAGTCATTGGGAATATTTGGAGCAGAATTGAGGCTTTTCCAGAGTTTCTATTAATTGGATATGATTGAGAAAGTCCCTAGAGGCTTAGAAAGTTAGAAGCAAACAAAATTTCAAGATCAAAATAAGCAAGCCACATGACCACAAAAGAAAGGTTTTTTCTACCAGTCTGCATGTCTTGGATCACATTTTGAGCAAGTAATCAAAGTCAAATAAATATATATAGGGTCTGTGTTCATTTTAGTTCTATATATATAGGCACGTATTTTCTGCAATGTCAATTTTTTTGTTGGACCTACTTTTTAGTTCATCACTTTAAGTACTCCAAATAACAAATTCTTCAGCATGTTGTAAGCATAAGGACATGATAGTAGAACTTCAGAAGTTTTCCCCTCTTCACTTTAGTTCATACATGCGTTTTTCTCTTTTCTGCATTGAATTTGCTTGCTGTCAAAGACTTGGAAGCTTGTCATTTCTTAAATCTGTTGCACTGTTGAGCTAACATAGATGTATCCTAATCTGGAAAACGTTAGTCTAGAACCTACAAATTCTTTCACATAAATATCTCTGAAAGTTAGTCTATTTTTTTTTAGTAGTCAAACTACACCTTATGGACTTAAGTATTGTTGGTTTGATCAGAAGCAAGCATCAAGGGTCATAACACAAATTTTGGGTTCTTATACTATCTTATTTAATACGTCTTCAAAAAAAAAAAATCTATATTATTTAATACTATCTGAAAGAGGTTGTCAGTTTCTGTATGGTTTATATTAGGGGCAGTGTGCAAGAGGGAGTGCCTCTAAAACCATGGTCACTCTTTGCAGAGCAGAAGATGAATGCAGTGATGTTAGTTGATGGCCTCAAAGTAGGATAGAGGCTAAAAATGTATCTAAAATTTAATGAGAATGACATAGTGGAAAAGGAGGAAATTGCAAAAGTGATAAAGTGTTTGATGGAAGGGGAAGAAGGTAAAGGGATAGGTGAAAGAATGATGAATTTAAAACATTATGCTGCTAATGCATTGAAAGATGGCCCTTCAACACAAAACCTATCTCAGTTGGCCAGTCATTGGGAATATTTGGAGCAGAATCGAGGCTTTTCTAGAGTTTCTATTAATTGGATATGATTGAGAAAGTCCCTAGAGGCTTAGAAAGTTAGAAGCAAACAAAATTTTAAGATCAAAATAAGCAAGCCACATGACCACAAAAGAAAGGTTTTTTCTACCAGTCTGCATGTCTTGGATCACATTTTGAGCAAGTAATCAAAGTTAAATATGAGGTTGTGGAAGTTAGGTCTCAACTTTCCATCATGGATTCAGTCACAATACAAACTTCAATATTTAGACATGTCTAACACGGAGATTTTAGATTCTATTCCCACTTGGTTCTGAGAAGCTTTTCCTCAGGTAGAATATTTAAACCTCTCTCATAATCATATCTACGGTGAGCTTGGGACTACATTAAGGTATCCAATATCAACCAGTTTTTTCCTTAAAGAGGCATGAAATTGAGTTAAAATAAAAATGTAACCAAGAGAACACAGCATGTGCTGCAAGTAAGTCCACTAATTATGCTATTGCTGACTTCATCAAGTTCTCTTTTGATGAGGTCAAGAACATGAGCTGATTTCACACTCACAACACAAAATCTGACCAAAAGCATAGTTCATTAAACAAAAAGAGCCAATATTACAGCCAACATTACAACCAATGCTGAGTGGAAAAATAAAAACCCCATAATTAGATGAAAGAACCAAAAAATCACCCTCTAAGGAGAAATGACAGTCATATTAACATTTAATAATAAATAAGCTGGAGTAAAAATCATGACAATGATATATAACTTTCAATGAAAACTTATATATAAAAAATTGTAAAAAGTATCATAAAAATCTAACCAAGAGAAGACAGCATATGTTGCATTGACCCAATATCTCTTTTGTTGGAAACCATCTTCATACGCCTTTTTAATCTACATATTTTGTAAGTCAAGTTGCAATTGTAATCATGAGAGTAATTCAAGATATTCATAATACAGAAACAGCACAAACTGGAAGGAAAAAAAATTAGAAAGTGATAGTTAAGTACCCCTTAAGAAAATAGTGATTGATATATCACTATAATATATCCATAAATATGTTATAAATCTTTCAAGTAACAATCATCATTGTCATTTAAATTTGAATTTCAATTTAATACAGAAAACAATTTGCATATGAAGAAATATAAATTGTTTACATACCATCATTTGGATGCCCCTATCTGCTAATCTCCTTCTTCTTTCCAAGTTATATTGTGTTTTTGCAATGTCTACCATCTTTTCATATTTTTGCATCTATCTTTTGAAATTTTTTTAGTAGAATTATTTTTTACAACAGGAAAATCTACGCATAAGAAAAATAAATATATCACAAAAGTGAAAATAAAAATCAACAAAACTTAGTATCAAAAGTCTTGTGTGATTCTGAGTTTGATGCGAAGAGATTCGCACAATCCCAAATTCGTCTTATTGAGGTTATCGTTGGTTGCCATATGTGATTGGAGGTCCTGCGATTTGGTCCTGCCGTCTGATTGAGATTTATCGTCGGTTGCCATATGTGATTGCCAGTCCTGCGATCCGGTCTTTGATGTGAAGATGCTTCACGAAATACTGTTGCTATAGCATCATCATCATAATCGCGAACGTAGAATCTCTAATATTGATGAAAATCTATATTGACGAAAATCTGAAGAAAGCGAAACGCGAATGAATAAAGCAGTCGAATTTCAAAAGGTTCTTCTGCGTCGAAGATCTGAGAGAGGACGAAGTTGTATGTGAAAAACCTTAAGATAAAGAATAGGTACTTAGAAGGGAATGCAGAAGATTGGAGCATTTGGAGGTGAATATCACTCAATTGAAATGTACTATATAGGATTTTACAAGATTGTGAGTATTAGTCAATAGAAGAATCGTGAATATTACTCAATAAAAAAATGTTCTTCTTTCTCCATATCATCATTTTTGATGACGTGACAACGTAATATTAAAGAGCTCAACTTTTGTATATTATAAATAAATTCCTTCTAATTGAAATTATGCCTGATGCATTAAAAATGAACTAATACCCCCCTCTCCACTCATGTAAGTAAAAAAGTAATCTTTTATGTTAAACTTAAATATAAACAAATTTAACTAATTTATCCTTTTTAATGCTATCATTCTTAAAATATCCTTTATTTAATTCTAATTCTATTTTTAATGATTATTTTTTATTCATGATAATAAATTCCAATGAACGGATATTTTAAAAATAATCTTATTTTCTACTTAAGATTAATAAAATTAAATGATGTTAACTAACTTTTTAATTAATGTGAAATTAGTTATTTTTACTTATATATGAGTCTAAAGAAAATGCATGTGCAATAAAAACACCATTTTATATGATAAAGAAAAGAAACTATGAACTATTTAACAAGTAACCTGACCATTCTTTTTTAATTTTTTTACACAAGTACTGAGATTAATTATTTAATACAATGCATTGCAAGAGTGATAAAAGATTTGTCTGCTTATCTTGCTGAGTCACTCCTCTCAAAAAAAGATGGTAAGATGTAAATCTACACAGTTCCGCAAATTTGTACATCTGATAGCTCATCAACAACCCACCATTTTCATTGCTCCGTATGGCTTGACGTGCCGAGGTAATCAAGCCCCTCAGTTCGACAAGCCATTATCTTCCGGAAGACCTCCCTCACTTGGCGCTCCAATGGATCCAATCCATTTCTGAAAGCTTCACAAACACTCATTAGCTCCATCACATCGCGCTCAACTTCCGTTTTCTGGTCATTTGCCAACGGAAACTGAGCTGAATCTATGAGGTCGGTCAAGCGTCGGCTGCTTACCTCAACTTGATATATCTCCTTCAACAAACCATTTGAGTTTCGGCGCTCTCGCTTCTTTGACTCCTCTGTGATCCGTTCATAAAGTGCGGTAACGGGAGTGCTCCAGGATAATTGCCGCGGGACTGAAAAATGAATGCTTAGACCCCTATCCTGACAAGGAATGGCTGCAACAAGGGTCCACAAAACTATCAGGAGAATACAGTTTATTGTATAAACAGGAATCACAAGCCCACTTGCTGCAGCAATCTCAGTAGCACGGGGAGAAACAAGGTTATTCGCAATGGATTGTAGTTGCTTGGCTGCAGACCAGGAACGAGAGACACTCCACGAATGCGATCTTGAATGCCCTGATGAGGAGTGATGATCCTTGCTTGAGTTATGTCGCCCAAAAGACCTATTACGCTGAGAAAAAACTGATCCAGATTCTTTTTCATCAAGCGTTGCCAATGCTAAATCCATCAGTGCCTTTCTTGCCCTCCGGAAATGGCCTTCAGTTAATGCTCTCTTACTCGAACCCAAGGCACAAAACACAATTTCCAGATGCTTTTGCCATGTGCGAATCTTCTCAATCCCATCTCGGCTAGCATTACAAATGTCAAGTGCCTTCACCGACCTCTCAAAGAATTCAGAAATCATGCGATCAAAGGGGGGTTTCGTGACCTGCTCTTTGTTATTCAACAGAATGGCTCTGAATTCCTCTTGGCAGCTGATAAATGCTCCAAGGAGCTTCTGAATCCAATCAATTGAGAGAAATTCCTCATCACTAGCCGCAGAAAGGACTTGAAACCGATCTGTAACATGCTTCTGGAACAATCCAAGCTCTAAATTACAGGAATCAGATTCATTACTTGCTTCCACAGAATGAACCTGCTCCTGCCTGGCACCAAATATGGAACGGCCAAACGAGGAAAACGACGACGAAGAGCCCTGATTTTCTGTAGAAGGCATTGTCACAGAGTCACAGACCTCAGCAAAAGCCTCCTCAAGATCAGCGATAAACCGAACCAGAACCACAGAAATCACATGAGACCCCTCAGAAACAGCTGCATTGAATTTCCCTGTTTCAGTTTTGCTTCCTATAAGTAACTGAATCCAAGGAATTTAAAATACCCTCAACAGTCCAACATAATTGCTTAACACCCAATACCCAATTGAAAACCTTAAGACTATCAACAAAACATAAATCCGAGTAAACAGATCAACCAAATCCCAATACTGAAATCGAAACCCAAATCACAAAAGATTCCAACTTTCAACAACATGACCCTCGTCACCTTCAAATTCAAAAACTAGCAAAACTCAAATAAAAGTCAAACCTTGATCTCTAACAAAGATACCCATATGCTCAAACAACCTTAAAAACTTGTCGAGCATCATAGAACTTCACCACCACTTGAAAAAAAAAATTAAAAAAATGTGCAGGAACATCTTGTAAGAAAGCTTAAAGATTAAAGGAAGTGTACCTCAGAAGTTGAGAAGTGTCGAAACGAGAGAAGAGGATCATGGGATTTCTGGGGGTAAATAAGAAGCGACGAAATGGGAAATGGTGAATCCCCGAACCCTAGCGAAGGACCAAAGCCAGAGGGGGCTTTGGTTTACGCCAGTTCTGGGGAAGCAAAAGCGATGTAGTTGGAAAATTATTATTGTAGAGAGTCCTGACAAGACAACGTTTTTTTTTTTTTAAGGTTAATTAGAAAAATGTAAGAATATATGCAGAAATTTTGTCTGAAGGGCATGTTTATATACTTATAAATAATTATAAATTTATAACACGTTATATATGTCTTTCTTTAAATAATTCCTAGCCGAAAATATTCCCCGTTTTAAGGGTATGAGAAAAATTATTTGGTACTAAATTCTATTACTAGTGTGTATCGAATCAATGAATTTGATAATTTAAAATTAAAATCAGTTAAATTAATTTGGTTAATTTTTTCAATTTATTTGAACTAAATTAATTATAGTTTTTGTTTAAACTTGAATTAATCTTATCACTTGATCAATTATTTTAAATTTGTATTCTACTTTTTTCCTTTTCTTTTTCTTTCATTATTATTATGATCATCATCAAGTGTGTTAATTTGTTTATGTTTGATATATAATATTTTTATCAGATTTTGAATATATAGATTAAAAAAATATGCAACATGATACTGCTTAAAAAAAGTATTATATAAAATGAATAGTTATTAAAAAAAGAAATATTTTCACTTTGCATTAAGACAAAACTAGCATTTTAGTATCTAATAAAATGAGAAGTCTAATTCAGTTCTTCAATTTGGAAAAAGTATAATAATTTTGTCTTTTTGTGAAATTATTATATCATTAAATTATAATATTAAATAATTAGTTTGATATTAAGTTATATTTTAAAATATCAATTTGATATTAAGTTGTAAAATTTTAAAATTAATTTATACATGATATAATTATTGTACTTTTTACACACTCAGAACTATATCACACACTCATAATTATATCAGATTTTTTATTTATTTAGAAAATAATTTGTCACTGGTTTACAAATTTAGGAATCAAAAAGATTATTTAATATATATATATATATATATATATATATATATATATATATATATATATATATAAGGAATGATCAAATTATATCAGTGTAATTTTGATAATTATTACATAATTTTTATAACTTTGACAACTATATATATAAATATGTGTGTGTATGTAGGAGAAATTTTTATTGATTCAACTATTGAATTATATTTATATATTATTAAGATCGTTTGTGTTAAATTTTATCAAAATTAAATAATTATAAAAAATAATCAAATAATTCATATTTTAATATATTTAAAAATGATTATATTACATGAATTTTGATCTATATAAAAAAATATTAAATAGTTTTAGATTAATATAAAAAATTTCATATATAAAATTAACTTTCAATCCAATAATTAACTTTAACAAAATATTATTTAATTATAAATTATAAAATAATAAAATAATTATGAAAATTATCTGGATAATTTTATCCTTCCTCTCTATATATAAACATGCTTTGCACACCTTGTCTTGTCTTTCTCAACTGACAACTAAAAATGTTCGGCTGCAATTTCTTTTCCATTTTCATTTAATTTTCTAGTAACATTATTTTATTAAAAAAATTTCTAGACATCATTTTATTAATAACACGTTGTCATCTCACGGTCACGTTTAAAAATCCAATTTAAAAAATGACAACTCAACCTAAAATAGAGGGCAGCAGCAAAGGAAAAACTAAAATAGAAGGGATAATCAATGACATTATAATAGAGCTTGTTAGCTAGACATCACTTGTCCTCTTATTAATGTTTACATCAGCACAGCTGCTAGTATTTAATTGCAACTGATTGCACACCCAGAACTTCTGTGAACATCTGTATTTAAACATGCCACACATGTTAGCTTGAATTAATATAAGTACAACTGATATTATATAAAGAAACCTTATCCTTGCGAACAACTGAAATGAATTAAAAAGTATAAACATCAATTAAGAACGAGAATAAAACTCCAGGCATGAATGAGTGTGTTGTTGTCTGGTATGATAACTTTCCGTTTTTAAATGATTGCGTGAAAAATCATGCATTAACCAACCCGTTGACATTTTATAGTTTAGAGAATTATAATTTTGTATAATTTCTTTATGGTTAAAATGACAGTCTATTCACCTAAACATTTTCAAACTTCGACCAGTATATATATCACATGGGCCAACAACCATAACATTTCCCATTTTAAATAAAAACTTCTAAAACAAAAATACTTATCCACTTCCTTATAAAATACAAATTTATAATATACAGGTTCTTAGATAGGATTAGTTAGGATAATTCAGTGGGATTAAAATTGAGACCAGGCTATAGGTGCCCCACTTGACATCTAAAGACAGTGGTTAAGAAGTCTGCTTAGACGGTTACTTGTATCTGCAATTTGTTCAACTCATCTTAATTAACAATCATAGCTGATATCTGGAAGCACCATGTTTGTTATTAGCATTTATGAACAAGGCCCACACTAGAGTTCTGGCAGTAATTGTTTGTGTGCCCACTTAGTAAGGTATATACAACATAAAGCACAAGCAGCACCAATGGTGGTGATCATAATCACCACCCCATTCCCAAATTAACAAGCACTAGACAAATGTATCATGACATCATCATAACAAGTTACTAAATGATTAATTCTCTGATAGCAGGTGATCATGTCTAAGATCCACATGTATATCCACTCTGCATGAAAATTAGCAACATTACACATTGCGCATTCACTAGAGTTGCAATCACTATAAGAAAAATAATCTATATCTACAACTACGGACTCCTTTTGTCTACAGTAATGAATTAGTATAGGTAAAACTTAAAAATATGTTTGTCCAATGTAGGTAAAACTCAACAACTTATGCTTATTATTATTTGGTGTAGATAAATTTATTAACAGGTAAAACTCCAAAAAACTTGTGTCTACGATCAACTAATGTAGGTAAAACTTAACTCATGGGGTCTACATTGACCTATATATGATGACACTGGTAGCAAGAAATTGAAAAAAAGAGAATTTTTTTTAAGACTCTTTGACATTTTCAGGAATAGTTCGTAAAGAATGCTGAATAAACAAACTCAATTTTTTTATTATTCAAATTCTACTGTTAATTGTTTCTCCAGCCTTTATGTACCAAAAAAAAAGTTTCTCCAGCTTTATGAGGCAATTTATAGTCTTACATTAAGAACCCAAAAGGAATAAAGTCAAGGCCACTATTAAAATAAAAAATGCTTTTGGTGTACATAAAACATAAAATGTTAAAATAACATACAAGCTCAAAACTAATTATTTCCTAAATGACTCGGACATAATTATTCCTTATCGTGATCTTTATTCTAAAACATGGACTACATAGAGGAGCTTGTGATTTTCCTTTCTTTTTTTTTTTTTTCCTTTTTGAGCCCTTGTTGTAAAACTTTTAGCAACTAGATCTTTCCAAATCTGTCTTATAAGGCAAGTCAATGCTTCTTTAATTCTCTTTGCTTGTGTAGTTGTAATTAGCCAACTACCATATTCAGTGAATCCTTTACAGACACTTGGATTCCGTAATTCTGGAATGATAACTTTAGGAAATAATTTTTTTATCTTGATGTTGAAATCCTATGTCTTATGCACGTTATTACTTTCATTTTAGGCACATAATCAACGTGATACTTAATTTTTCAATTAGGTGACAGTTCACTTGGGATATCTTCCAGACATACCTGAATTTTTTCTGCAAAAACGAAATAGAAGCATACTCATTTTCCTTTACTTTTCTCTCCAAAACTTGTGCCTTTTTTTTTTCTCCTTTTATCCTTTAGAAGCAATGATAAAATCTTTTAATAGTGTAGGTACATGTAAAAATGCACTCTACAATTCAAATCACTGAATGGATTAGCATAGTAACAATGTATGAGAAGAGAATTACTGTATTTATAGTTCTCAAATGCAAATAAGTTACAATCATGACATTAGTACAATGATGAAATTCCCATCAACTATTAAATATTTTGGAACTTCTAGCGTGAGAGAGTCAGCAGGTGTTGAGGATTCTTTGATTTGTGTGGAGTCAGCAGGGCTATTGCTTCCTGTACTCTTTCCGGAAGCCAAAAAGGCACACTACGGAATGAACATTCCAAAAGAAAAAATAAAGTGCAGAAAGCAACATGGGAAGTGAAGGAAGCAATAGCCAGTAGGCTGGATGGCATAATGAGTTAGGAAACTGTAAATACTATTAATTCTTGGTGTTAGTTAGGAAAAGCTTCCAAAAATTACGAGTTTAAGATTTGAGCTATCAACGTACAAGAGTTGGGGATTAGTTAAATAATCCTTTGATGACTATGTACTACAAATGTTGCAAATATTATTTAAATGTACTCCCATTTAAAAGTGAATTTCTTGAAGGCTATCCCTTTAAAGCAAAGTAATAAATATACAACAAATGTATCGGATACCCACAAACTGCTAATATGAATTGCTACCTTCAAATGTTTGATTGCTGGATTTCTTTTTGTCATACTAAAATTTCATGTAAATTACTCAAACTTTTCACTAGGTCCACCCTTGAAGTTCCATTGTTGAATTTTTCACCTTAAGAATAGTTGACACATGACAATGTATGGGAGGAACACTTGGTAGTTGCTTCAATCATCTTTTCATACGCTTCATTTTGACTGTATGCCAAAGATGGGTTTGGTAATGTGGATTGCTTCACATTGAACAGTGCCTTTTGAGGACACTATCTCACTGCGCGCCATCCGTTTTTCCTAGCTTTTACCCCACAGCAACATGTACAATCCCCCCACAATTAACACTGATCCTGTTAGACTGCACAAGTACATACACAAACCATAATAAATAAGGCATTGACACTTGAAAAAATGAAGTTGAAGGTTCATGATTGCACAGCTAATTTAGTTGCTCAATTCACCTTCCAACATTGAGACACTCATCTAGTACCAATGGCTCGGAAAGGGTCACTATTACAAACATTAGAGGACTAAAAGCAGATGCAAACAGAGGTTCCTTCCTGCGCACACACCATGCTAGAAGGGTGTAACACACTCCAGAGGCCAAGATACCCTTCAAAACAAAATTAGAGCCACCAATGATATTTAGTTTTTTTTGTTTTTGTTTTTATCGATAAATGTTAATTGTTAATTTGTTAGTTTTTTTTATTAGCAGAAGAGATCGAACTCCTGATCTTTCACTTCTTCACTTCTTTCTTAACCACCAAATCAAATTCATTTTAACTATGCATATTTTGGTTGTATGGGCTACTCATGACACATATACAACCAAATATGTAGACTCAAGCAAATGGAATACACATACTATTCTCTATGTAGAAAGCATCAGAAGGAAGAAACATTTAATTAGTTACCGCAGAAGCTGCTGTTAGAAGCCTCAAGTCCCATCCAAGTTTCCACTAGCTCCAATCGGTTTTTGCACCTTCTCTATCATCTATATACCCATTCTACACTAGTTTGGGAAAAAATTCTCAAACTACACCACTTTTTTGTGCTTATATAAATTTAAATATTATTAAAATTAAATATTATATTATATAAAATTATTTTTAATTGATTTTAAAATTATTTATTTATTAAATTAATTTATGTAATATTATTGATTAAATTAATTTGTTATTAAGAAAATGATATTATTAAATTTAATTATTTTTGTTACATTATTTAAATTATTTAAGATATTTTTGGGTGAATATACGTTTTAAAATCTGAATTTTGTATAATAATATATTTATTTTAGTAAATATTTATTTTGTATAATAATCTGAATTTTAAAAATTTTAATTTACTTATTTTACTAAATATAATTAGTTTGTTTATATTATTAGATTTAATTAAAAATGATAAAACTAAAGCTTTTAACAATTTATTTATAGAAGAACATTATACTACATTATCAATAAAATATTTAAACAATCACATTTGACAAAGAAAAAACTTAAGATGAGGATATATTAGGACAATTATTTTTGCTATGACCATGTTGCAAAGTCCACATTTTTTCTACCTGTTCGTTCATTTTCGTCTTCGTCCATCTCAGTAGGAATGCAAGTTGAAACGGGATGACCCTTTGCAGTCCTGTTTCTCCTTTGGATTAGGACCCCACTGATCTCCTTCATATTCTTGCCACATTGATTCGTGTGGCAATAAACCAAAGGAGTTGTCATAGATGTGCAAGATGTGTTGTAAAGTGAATAACATCGGCACATAGGTCATTGGATCAACATTGATAGATTTACAGGCAGCCATGACGTGAGAACACGGTAAGTGTTTAGCCTGATATTCACCACAATCACACTTTTGGGATTGTAACATTTACTCTAAACCTTCCAGGTGGTCTAGGTGTTTCAAGTGGGGATTGAGTCTCTGTTATAATAAAAGTGTGATTGTGTCTGTCAAATTCATTTACAATATGTGTATTAGATTCTTGTTGACCGCTATTCATTACATCGAAGACGACTTCAGAATACTGTGAGCCGGAGTTGATCATTACCTGAGTTTGTCGTCGACCTCTATTAGCAAAGAGTTGTGCGGTCTTGAAATACGTCTCCTCAACCAACGATGACATCGACATATGTCTTGTGTTTTTGAACATGGAATTAACAGACTCTGACAAATTGGTAGCCATATGTCCCCAACGTTTCCCCTCATCGAAGCATTGTACCCATTTTTGTTTGGGTAATTGATCAAGTCATTCAGCTGCACTTGGCTTATTCGCATGAATATCCCGAAGATGTCGTCAGTGCATCTTCTCCGTGTATGCGTAACTTGTAAATATTCAATCAATTTATTATGTTATAAAATTTGATTGAAAGAAAATTATAACGAATAAATAAAATAGATTCTCACCAGTCAACATTAGTGGTTTCTTTAAATGTTTGCAGTTTGAGTTACCGCGAAAAAAGTTTTGTGCAATGTGGCGCAGACAAAAGAAATGGGATGTGTCCTGGACCCATAAGTTACTTGGGTTGTTGCAGACACTTATAATTGAGGGGTGTCGGTCTGAAATAAGAGAAATGTTAATTTGCGGAATAACATGTCTTCTCAAATTCTTTAGAAAAAACTCTCAAGCTGAAGTTGTCTCCCCTTCTACAATGGCGTAGGCAATCGGGAAGACATGGTTAGCTCCATCTTGTGCAGTAGCTATCAACAGTGTGTCAGTATACTTCCCCCGTAAACCCATGTACCATCTACTTGTACTATGGGTTTGCAATATGCAAACCCATTAATGCATGGACCAAATGACCAAAAGACACGTTTAAACAATCTTTTGCCTGGTACTATTTTTCCCCCCTCATACAAGGATTATGTTGAGCAGCGACCATAGTCCCGGGAACACAAGATTGCAAAGCTCCGAAAAATTTTGACAGTTTGGCATATGATTCTTCCAAATTTCCATGAATCATCTCCAACGCTCTTTGCTTTTCTAACCATGTCTTCTTGTAGGATGGGGTATAATTCATGAACGTTTTGATCTCTGCAATCAACGTCTTGATGGAGACGGTTGGGTTTGTTTTGACAATTGGTTGGATGATTTGTGCTATGACGTGTTTGTCGAGTTGGCGATGATCTTGTCTGAGCATCGGAACGAGACAAGTGTGATGACCTCTGATACTCTTGATAATCCATTTGTTATGCCTCTTTGAATTGCATGCGTCCAAGCTCCATGTACAACCATTTTCATGTAACTTGCAGATGAAGTTTAGCCTTCTCTGGTCAGAGTAAATTGTTCTGCAATCAAAATGATTTCTGATGTTGTATTCTTTGACTGCTCGAATACATTGTGCTTTGTCATTGAAGGTCATGCCAACCTCGAGTATACCGACTGGTGGTTGTACATTGTGTTGCCGATGAACAAAATGGTGTCGATCAATGTAGTGTGATAGGTGATCAAAGTTCAAGTCTACTGGACACCTAGGTTGTTGATATTGCAACGGAGGTGACGGAGGTGTCGTTGGTCTACCAACACCCTCGTCATTGGTTTGGTCATCGCTTTGGTGATTGATGTGATCAAAGAACTGTTGATCCTCATCCTCACTAAAATCATTCATGTTTTCATCATGAAATCATATAATGGGATCTTCGTTAGCAATGAGATGTTCATCTCAGTTTGATGTTTGCATTTATGGTAGTTGTGAAGGTGGCGTAAAGGGGGATGAAGGATGGTTTTGTTGGTCAAAGGAGGTTTGTTGGCCATGAAAAAAAGAATCGTTCTCGGATAATATTTGTGTGTATGAAGTATAAATGTCAAAGGGGTCTTGTGATTCAAAGTTGTTGTATAAAGATTGGATTATTGAGGTCTATGTTGTTGTACGGTAACTGTTGTGGAGAAGGTAGTTGTAGTTGTGGACATAAGGGTTGTGGAGACGATGGTTGCGGTTGAGGAATAAGGTCAGTAACAGCATAGAATTCGGCAGAATTCAATTGTGGATTCTGGAGAATTTTTTCCATCGCGTCTTTGAGATCATCATTGTCGAATAGTTGAGCTGAAATAAAACGTGTCTGACCAAGATGAAATGAAATAGGGACACAAAATAACAATTGTGCAACTTGTTTAGTTGCTCGAGCAGGGAGACGATTGTTAATTTTTTGAATGAATTGTGTAAACGTAATAGAACGACTGGCGTAAAAAAATATTGGGTACGCAGATGTGTACATCGATCCATGAACTGGGTCGTCTACAATGTGACCATTATGGTAAATGATGGTCGCAATTTCTTTAGGTGGAGCCATGGTGGTGCTTATGGAATATGAGTGGAAATGGTGAAAGAGTTACAAATCGAGTTGTTTTGTGAGAAAGTTGTTGTGTGTGATATGTTGTTGTCAAATGGTGATATTATATATAGGCTGAGAAAGTTTAGTACCAGAGTTAGATTGGAAGGTTAGGTTGGAGAGTTAGATGGCAAAGTTAGTTACGAGGGTTAGATGGGAGGGTTAGGTGACAAAGTTAGTTATGTGGGTTAGGTTGGAGGGTTAGGTGGGAGAGTTAGATTGGAAGGTTAGGTAAGAGAGTTAGATTGGAAGGTTAGGTGAGAGGGTTAGACAGTAAAGTTAGTTACGAGGATTAGGTGGGAGGGTTAGGTAGGACATTCAGTGCGTGTGAGTAAATATTGTGCAACTATGGAACAGTGTATACATGTGAGTGAATAGTGTGCAACCTGACACATTAATATACTTGACAGACTGTTCGTTTCATGATGATTGTTGATCGCAGTGTTCCGCATCGCATGCCAAGGTCACGCGGATTGTTCAGAAACATGTTAATGGGATAAACGTACGCATGCGAGTGAACAGTGTGCAACACCACACTTTAATGGGGTTGTCGGTGCATGTGAGGGTTAGGTGAGACATCGCTCCACATCTCTGAAATCATGCATGTGTAGACTATTATTACTTAAGTAAATCGAAAATAACAACTTCCAAGCATGCAACAACTACAACTACAACTACATAATAAAGACAAAAAAACTTCAACGCAATACAACAACAAAATATGTTAAATTATTCATTCTAATTTCAGGGAATTGTCCAACTTCTGCTCCATATCGGCCCAACTTAGGTTGTAGACTTGAGTAGGTGATAATGAATTATGAACATCAACTTTAAGTTTCATACATATTACACTTGTCATATTGACAAATGTATGAAACATGCACAAAACACCTTCTTTGTCAATAATTTTAATTTCCCTATATTGAACTTCACCATTGAATTCATATACAGGACAACGATACCAAAGGACATTAATTATAGGCGTAACACCATTATCTGTAATTGATGACTGTATTGCGGTGATTATATTTGGCAGCGTTATTGTTGGATTCAAGAGTAACGACTTTGTCTTGTCACCTCTGAAAATTGCATTTGCACTTGAACTTTGAATGCTTTCACCATTGATATAAAAGTATGTACAAATAGGCTCTGACCTCATTACTTGCCCTCTCTGTTTTCTCTCACAATTTGATTTGATGCAACTGTGCAAAGTGTTGGGTGACATGGTACGTTTATATATGCAATCAATCACGGGTCCATGGTTCAACGACACATAAATTTAGCTAAAAGAATATATACATCATAACTAAAAATTATACTATAATTTTTTCAAATTTTTTTATTTTCCTTTATTAGAAAATTGGAGAAAATAATTATAGTATTATTAGAAAATTTTAATAATTTTTATTATCAAAATTTTTAATTTTTAATAACAAAATATTATTTTAATAATATTAAAAGTTTTAATTATTTTAATAAAAAAAATATTTTTTTAATAATATTAAAAGTTTTAATTTTTTTTACCAAAGCAAATATATTATTAGATAAAATTCAAATTTTTAAAAAAATATTCACCTACAAAATGTATTATATAAATTAAATAATAGAAGATAACTAATTATATTTAATAATATTATTTTCTTATTAAAAAATTATTTTAATAAAAAGTATTTTTAAAATCAATTAAAAATGTATTTATGTAATATAATATTTATATGATTTTAATAATTTAAATTAAAATAAAAATTTAAACATACAAATTAGTTTAAAAAAAAAAAACCCTTATGAAGTCGGGGGTGACCAAACCCGACTTCCCAATGCATCATGGAAACGATATATTTTGAGAAAATTTCCAAAAACATGTGTAATTTAGGAAAAGATAGAAGAGAGAAGGTGTAGTTAGAAAAAAAATCGTTCTATACTAATATATACAACTGATCATAAATACCTAATATCGGTAATAACATTGATAAATTGAAAAAAAAAACCCGTAAACTATGGTTCAAATAAATTGTAATCTATTGTTAGTGTGAATAAAATTAAGTATAGTTATATAATTAATGTGTCATGTTTGAGTAAGATTTTTTTTATTAAAATTAATCATCAACAAAATTAATAAATAATTAATGTTAATATTATAAAGAAAAAAAACTAATATGTAACCCAGACACATTCTACATTCAATCTATCATCCTATAAGTAGGATTGGGTAAACGGGTCCAAGTCCATGAACTGGCCCACGAGGGGTCAGCGGTCTGCGTGGATTACGGATCAATTTTTTTAAACGGTCCATGGTTATGTCATATTTTTTGGTCTGTCCCGCTTAACCCGCGGACTATGTGAGTTTCACGCAGCCCGCATGAGGTTTGATTTGTGTGACCTTAGCCCAATTATATTAGGTTTGATTTTCTCTTTTTCACTTTAAACTTTTCTTTTAAAATAATAGATAAAGAAATATATTAGATAAGATAAAAATAAAAGATTTAAATTAAAAGATGATAAAGATAAAAAAGGATAATATAAGAAAAATAAAAGATAACAAAAATAAAAGATTAAGATAAAAAAAGATAAGTAATAACATGCTAAAAATCTTCTTTTTTGATATTTTCTCGATCTTTTTTCTTTTAATATATCATTTTCATATCTGTAAGTCATAAATAATAAAAATATCAATTCTTATCATTTAAGTTAAAAATAATTGTTAAATAAATATTTTTAAAGATATTTCAATATATTTTTATTATAAAAGATAGCTCACATCATATTTGACCGTTATCATTGTAGTAGGTTAAGAACTTTTTCTCCTCACGTTTTTTCTCTACCACACAGTAATGCATGCGAGCAATTTTTTTTAAACGGTCCATGGTTATGTCATATTTTTGGGCCCGCCCCGCTTAACCCACGGACTATGCGGATTTCACGTAGCCCGCACGAAGTTTGATTTGTGTGACTCTAGCTCAATTATATTAGGTTTGATTTTCTCTTTTTCACTTTAAACTTTTCTTTTAAAATATCAGATAAAGAAATATATTAGATAAGATAAAAATAAAAGATTTAAATTAAAAGATAACAAAGATAAAAAAGGATAAGATAAGAAGGATAAAAGATAACAAAAATAAAAGATTAAGATAAAAAAAGATAAGTGATAACATGCTAAAAATCTTCTTTTTTTGATATTTTCTCGATCTTTTTTTCTTTTAATATATCATTTTCATATCTGCAAGACATAAATGATAAAAATATCAATTCTTATCATTTAAGTTAAAAATAATTGATAAATAAATATTTTTAAAGATATTTCAATATATTTTTATTATAAAAAATACCTCACATCATATTTGACCGCCGTTATCATTGTAGTAGGTTAAGAACACTTTTTCTCCTCACATCATACAACTCTTTCCCTTACAAGGAAAACAAAACGCGACTCATAGTCATGCAGTAACGCGACACATCACAGCGGCACAACCTCGGCCCACCACCACGCCACCACGCAAAGTACATCTTTTCTCTCTCTAGAATTTATTTTTATCCTATTTTTGTTGGGGCTGATTCATTTGTTGTTGTACTCTTAAATGTAGAGATAGAGAAGACTCAAACTACTTCAAATATGTAATCATTTGTTGCTGGAGATGTTTAAATTTCATATTTTAGATTTATTGCTTGAATTTTCTTTTGTTAAGATATTATTTATTTTATTGATGTAATTGATTAATTATTGAGATTTTATTTACATATGTATTGAACTTAATTTGATTGTATTGTATTTTTATTAAAATTGAAATTATTTTAAAACTAAGTCCGCAAACCGGCCTGTTTTGACCCACGGGGTCCATGGGTTGGGGGCAGACCAATTTATTTGATCCGTGTAAGAAGCGGGGTGGATTGGCTCAGTCTACTGCCAATGCGAACTTATGCAGGCGGGCCTTACGCGGGACGGACCGACCCGTTTACCCACCCCTACCTGTATGTCCGCACTGCGTGCTTTCGTTCGTTCTTTTGTTAGTTGGGACCCTTTCCAATGATTCAATGCTACTATTAGTTTTGCTGCCATTCTTTTCTTTCTCACCTATCTTGGAGTCTTCTTTAATTATATATATCATCTGATAGTGGCTACATCACTGCAGACATATCCCATGCCATCAACAAAAATTATGCCTCTAAGCTCATATTCTACCGTTGTTGCCATAGCGCTTTTATTTTCATTTACATCTTCAGAACATACTCAAGAAAACTTTGTTCAATGTCTTCACAATTATCCCCATAATATCAACGCCACCTCAATCTCCAAGGTTCTTTACACCCAAACCAACTCCTCATACTCCTCTATACTAGATTTTTCCATTAAAAATCTTAGGTTCTCCAACGTAAGCTCTAAACCCCTTGTCATTGTGACACCTCTTGTTGTCTCCCACATTCAAGCCACCATAATCTGTTCCCAACGCCATGGCATGCAGATTCGAACCCGAAGTGGAGGCCACGATTATGAGGCTCTCTCCTACGTTGCCAAGGCTCCATTTGTGGTCATTGACCTCATAAACCTTGGAGAAATCAAAGTGGAAATGGAAAACAACACTGCATGGGTTCCAGCTGGGGCATCTATTGGTGAACTTTACTACAGAATTAGCGAGAAAAGCACAACACTTGGGTTCCCAGCAGGTGTGTGTCCCACTGTGGGCACTGGTGGCCACTTCAGTGGAGGTGGCTATGGATTCTTGATGCATAAGTTTGGTCTTGCTGCTGATAATGTAATTGATGCTCACATAGTTGATGTGAATGGTAATCTTCTTGATAGAGAAGCAATGGGTGAGGATCTGTTTTGGGCCATTAGAGGAGGTGGGGGAGCAAGCTTTGGAGTCATCGTGGCTTGGAAGGTAAAACTAGTTCCAGTTCCATCAACTGTCACAGTGTTCTATGTTCCAAGGACATTGGAACAGAATGCAACTGAGATAATTCATAAGTGGCAACTTGTGGCAAATAAACTTGACAATGGACTAATGATTAGGGTCAACTTGGAAAGGGTAAATTCAAGTCAAAATGGGAAGCCAACAGTAGTAGCTACATTTGAGTCCATGTACCTTGGAGGTGTGGATCAACTCATTCCCTTGATGCAAAAGAGCTTCCCAGAGTTGGGTTTGGTCAGAGAAGATTGTACTGAGATGAGTTGGATAGATTCAGTTGTCTATATGTCTCAATTTACAAATGGTCAACCCCGTGAAGCTTTGCTGAACAGAAGTATAAGTGATTTACCATTCTTCAAAGGAAAATCTGATTATGTGAGGGATCCGATTCCTGATGTTGGGTTAAAAGGGTTATGGCCATTGTTTTATGAAGATGAGGCTCAAGGTGCTGTTATTCAGTTCACTCCTTATGGAGGTAAGATGTATGAGATTTCAGAATCAGAAATTCCATTCCCTCACAGATCTGGAAACATATTCCATATTCATTACTTGGTGCGTTGGCGAGAGGAAGGGGAGGAGGCAAAACAAAAGTACATAAACTGGATTAGGAGAGCGTACAAATATATGGAACCTTTTGTTTCAAAGTCTCCTAGAGCTGCATATCTAAATTATAGAGACCTTGACATTGGAGTAAATAATAACAATGGCAACACAAGCTACAGCCAAGCCAGCATTTGGGGTCTTAAGTATTTCAAAAACAACTTCAATAGATTGGCAAGAGTGAAGAGCATGGTTGATCCTCTAAACTTCTTTAGAAACGAACAGAGCATACCTCCTCTCAAGTCGAAGGGACTCAACATGCAAGTAGAAAACCTTGGAGCTGTAAATGTCATTATAAAATAATTAAGCTCCTTTGTTATTTTACTTTTATGCAGTATATCTAATGCGGCATAAAACAAATAAATGAATATTTGAAATATTTACATGGCTCTTTTTTATCCTTGTTTTTTTTCTGTTTGGGTGTCTATGCCCATGAATTATTTTTCATATTCATCAATATAACTTAATTAGTATTATGTTGACTGTCATTGCTCAATTAAGTACGTATATAAGATATTCAAATCTAAGAAAAGGAGAGATAAAGTTTTTTTTACAAGGCTTATAAATTTCAGTCTCACTCTCGTCGAAATAAAGATTATTGGAGTCAATATTCTGATCCAAATTTTGTTTTTGATCTTAATATACTACGATTTCAATCAGGCAGATCAACTACTAGTTACATATATAATGAAATGGATAAATCAATTTTAAATAGGTCGAAGAAATGTTCAATATGTTAAAGTGAAGATTATTATCGTGATAATTGTCCATATAGATAATGAATTATGTCAAATATTTTATAATCTTTAATCTTTCAATCATCATTAATTATCATATATTGTTCAATTTATAAAATTTGTTCATATACCACTTTATTTTTAATATATTATTTTTTATCTTTTAAAATTTAAAAAATCATAAATCTTAACGTAAAAATAAAACACATTTAAAAAAATAACCAAAATCACTAGGAAAAAAATATATAAAAATTACATCCCACTATATCATTTCATTAGAAAAAAAAACTAAAATCATATTTTATCATACAATTTAAGTTCTTAGAGAATTTTTTTTAAAAACAAATGAAAATTAAAATCATACTTTGTCATTATGTTATCTATATCAAAGGACGATTAATCTATTTTCGTAATTTAAAAAAAAAAATATCCATTGTCATATTTTTTTTTTTAAAAAATCTAACCATTTCCATAATTAATCCTAAGTTGTGCTTTACTTTTGGACAACACTCAATAGCAGCTAGCATTACTTTTGGACACTTGTCGTTGTGGGGATCACAAACAGGTTGGAAATTAAACGGGGAACAGTTGTAAGGAGGCCTTGCTTAAAACGTGTCTTGGAATATCTATTATTACTCTATTTTTTTAATAATTTTCTCACAATTTTTTTGTCGGCATTCAAAAAAGAGAGAAGAAGTTGACAATTTTCATTGTTGCACTCTTAATAGTATTTTAGAAAATATAAAACAAATTATTTCTAAAATAATTAATTCAAATACATATGTATTTAATTTATTGAAGTAATTATTTTTTAAAGTAATTAATTTAAGAGATACCCACTGCTTCATAAAAAAACACTTGGTGGGTAATAAAGTTTTGTCGTCACCCTTGCATAGTAAATTTAAGCTCTTATTTTTTAGGATAACATAATTTTTATAAACATTTTTTTAAGTATCTTTTCTCTTTTGTAAATTGTCTTTTCAGTTTTTATATCAAATTAATTATTCGTTAAAAAAATATTTTTACATTATTGAATTTTCTAATTAGTAATTAATTTTTTGCAATTAACATTTTACACGATGGAATATTTACAAATCACTATAATAAATCAATTTTCCCTCAAGTAAATTAACTTTTATTTTTTTTATTTTAGATAAATTTTCTATTTATCAATAAAAGATTGGCTAACTAGGTAGCTTCTTTTTTTTTATAAGCAAATGAAATTGTGTTATTTAAAACAAAATTTGACATATATACACGTGAAAAACAATCTATTTAATGACAGAATTTATATTTGATTTATTTTGTTTGTAAAATCATTTTGAGAGTAACAATCACGCATTGCCAACTAAATAAATTAATTGTTAATCCAATAAATTATAAGAGACATTCATAATTTTTTATCTAGGAAAGATAATAAAATTGACAGTTGTGTGGCAAAGTTTAGTGAGAGGGATACAAATTGACAGCTGGTCCCATTTTAAAAAAACATAACTAAAATCGTGCACTACAATACGGTTACATTATATTAAAAATAAAAAAATAAAAATGGTGTCCCAACATACGATTTAATAAGGAAAAAAAAAACTAAATTCATATTTTAGCATATGATTTAAGTTATTAAAGATTTTTTTAAAACAAATGAAAAGCCAAATCATATTTTGATATATGATTTTTTTCATTGTGAAATTGTATATAAAATACGATTTATCTATTTTCGTAATTTTTATATCAAATTAATTATTCATTAAAAAATATTTTTTGCATTGTTAAATTTTTTAATTAGTAATTAATTTTTTGCAATTAACATTTTGCACGATGGGATATTTGCATTTCACTATAATAAATCAATTTTCCCTCAAGTAAATTAACTTTTATGTATTTTATTTTAAATGAATTTATATATGTAAACAAATTAAGTATTAAATCAAAATTAATTATCACAAAATTTATTACCGGTCATTAATTTTAAATTAATTCGTAAAACATATTTTTGAAAAAATTAAAAAAAAATTGATTGGACTTCATACTGATTGGCCAATCCATAAGCTAATATGAATTGTAGTATCCGTATTGGACTTATAGATTCGTTAATCCATATCAGTTTTACGGAAGAACAAAAATAGAATTTTTTAATTTTGTTGGGTGTACCAACAATTATGCTGGTGCGCATAGCAATAGTCTACTTGCATTAAGCTTTCAAGTTTAATTGGCAACCCGTTATTTTGACTAAGCCCACCAAAAAACTAGATAAACCCCCACATGTAAACGAAATATCCTGTTGAAACATGTTTCTAATTAATATTTATTTTTTGCCAGTAAGGGTGGGAATAGGTCAGGTTAGGCCAGGCTTTGAAAGACCTGAACCTAGCTTACGATGAATTTTTGAGGCCTGAGCCTGGCCTATAGCCTATCAAAGGCTTTTATTTTGGCTCGGCCTGACCTTTTTAAAAGCCTAGTCTGGCCTGATAGCCTTTTTAAAAGCCTTATTTACATTAAATCTTTAATATTCCTTTGCTTTGGAGTAGGCACGTAATAGGAAAGTTAAAGGAAAAGGAAACGTTAACAGAAATAGGAAAGCCAAAAAAACAATGAGAAATATAAAAGGGTACATGACTCACCTAAATTGTAATTAAAGTCTTACTTGATTATAGGGATAGAAGTTATGGAGCAGTAATGTGTAATCAAAGTCTCATAGTTTTTTTTTTTAAAATAATTGTACCCAAAAAAAATATAAGTATATATTGATACCCAAAAAATAATATAAGTATATATACACATATATAGGCCGGTCTATCAGGCTTATAAGACTTTTTAATAAGCCTATGCCTGATTTATTTAATTTAATAGGCTTTTAAAAAAGTCTGGGCCTAACCTTTTAATTAAATAGGCCAGTTCAGGCCAGACTTTATGTAGGCCAGGTCGTAGGCCCCTGTAGGGCGGCCTGACCTATTCCCACCTCTACCTGCCAGATAAAGGCTAACTGGGGTGCGTTGCTCACCTTGATTTTCCATCATCTTGCTCATTTGATGTTTAAAGGAAAAATAACAGTCTTCGACTTTTTTTTTTTTTTTTTTACAATATGCCCTATTGACCAAGAAAACTATTTAGCCAAGATTGTTAATTACTTGGCCAAGGAACATTGTCATCTTGAGGTAAACTCTTCTTTGGAATATTCTAAGTGATTAAACATTATCTTCCTTTAGATCGATCCTTCTTTACCAGCTAGTATTTAGTCTAAGTTAACTTCATCCTTTGAGAGATAATTAATCAGTCCTAGATCCACTAGCTAGAGTTGTAGTTTGGTATCCTTCAACTTCAGTTAGTTGGGTTCGTGGGGTTATTCCTTAGAGGAAGGGAGAATTGAGAAGGGTGCAAGTATCTTAATGCTAAACCTTTAGTGGTGCTTCCCAAGGGAATACCACCAACTTGGAAAAATGAGTTTAAAATCTACCAAGAAGGTTGTGCCGACCTATTGCTACACTATGAAGGCAAATAATAGATCTAATTAATTAGACATCGAGCATAAATGCTAATGTATCCTTACCTTTGTATTTATTTTTTCTTAATTGTAATGGACTCTTTAGTAGTCAAGAATCAAAACAACTCTTAATGTATCCTTACCTTTTTTGTATTTATAAACTTTGAGTTATGACTTCGTAAAGACTTTTAGTTAATAAATATTACATTTCTAATTTTTATAGTTCCTTTTATCGGTATCTAGATCAATTGAAATGTATTCAAAATTGTATGAAAATAAAGGATAAATTAACTGAGATTGTAACAGATGTCATTACATGAAACTCAAAACAAAAAACTTAACATGAAAAGATTTATTTTAACTCCTTATAAAACTCTTGAAATAATTTAATTAACTAAAATACATATAATTTTTATTTTATTATTATAAGCATGTCAAATAAACCTCACTTATAAAAAATCCTCAAAACATAAAACATAAAGATATGTATATCCTAAGGCACTACATCATTAAAACATCATAAATAAATCTCCAAACAAATATAATGTTCTATTAAGGGATTAAATACAACATAAATAAAAAAAATCATATTTAAACCCTAAGCTGGTCCCTACTAAGTCAAATCATAAATAAACGATTGAGGGTCGAATCTCGCTCCTAAGTCCATCACCACTTCACCTCAACCTTGAATGACATGCTCCTTAGAAGCTACATCATAATTTACTCTTTATCAAATGACACGATCATCATAGTTCACTAGAAAATGTAAAAGTAAGCTCATTTTGAAATGAAACCTCATATACTTGAAATTAACATAAGTTCACCATTTCACAAGATACAAAAAAAAATCCTTCACATTTCCATTATCAATGAAATTATACAACTCATCAAGGAACATATCATTCTCAAGTCACAAATATCAATGCATATGTCTAACTATCATGCTATATCATGTTGACTATTTACTTCTGAATTATTTCACCTTTGAGCGATTAACTCAAGTATGTCCCTTAACATAGTCGTGCTCTATGATCTAACCATTCAGGGAGACTCGAATTAACCCTACAAGGAGTGTGGTTTTATCGAAAATAGATGAGCGCAAGTAGTGACTTACCACAATAAGGCTTAAAGATCTTAACCTATCTAGGGATTCTAACACCTTAAATTCTTGTAAACAACTTACTAAAACTCATATGAATGTGAATTTCATGATCTCACATAAAGTCAACTCTAATCATAAAACAACATCATCTCAACCCAATGCCATATCATCATCAAGAAATCAGCCAACAAAATCTAAGACATTAATTAATTAACATAGTTATCATCATCAATATAATATTCCCAACAACAACCTGATAAATAAAGATATACTAACTTAGTCAAGTTGGTTATTGTCTCATTTGAAAGCTACAACGATTATCTCCAACTTTTATGTTTTCCCAAAAGCCTAGCTTAGAAGCATATTATGTCTAAAATTACAATCCATATGAAACTTTTACTTATTATCAAACACTTGGCCATTGTTCACTAATTTAAGCAGCATTTCTAGAATTATACACAACATTGTTAAGGGAAACCAAATCCATTAGTTAGCTAACATCCATAGTTACAACTTTTATGAAGACCATTTTTTCAAATCCATGGTTAATTTAACCAAGTTTTGGTCATTGTAATCGATTACAAGCTTATGTAATTGTTAACTCATTGGCAAGTGCAATAAATTATCTCAAGTAGTAAAGTACTCAGAAGTCCGAGTGTCGAATCCATAGAGACTTTGTTTGTACTTGAATTGATGTATACCTAATTTGCAAGCAAGCGATAAAAAAATTGCAATAGAGATAAGAAGAAAGAAAGAATTTGAAATTAAAAAGACAAGAGTCACAAAAATAAACAATATTAATGCAAAAGATAACTCCAGTATTTAAATATGTTGGGGCCTAGCATGCCTAACCACCTTCATCTACTAAGACACTCAACCCTGATCCCTCATGATGAAGAGCCTAATTTATCTATTCTCCCTCCAAAATCCCTTTGCAAAGATGGAATAGTAAATCGCATTAAGAATGAAGATGTATGCAGAGGCAAAACAAAGTCACTCTATCCCTAGTAATGAATTGATTATATGCCATTTCCCAGTTCTTTAGAAATTATCATTTTCCAATGTATAATCCCTAAAACTAATGCATGGATGATCAGACCATACAATAAAGATGAAGAGCAGAAAAGAAGCAATAGAAATAAAAATTGCATTCAATAGATAATAAGAGTAGTTACATTACAAGGGTGTTGGCTGCTTGGCTCCCAACAGAGGGGGTTTAACCTCTTTTGGCCATGAAAGACTTTACACTTTAGGAGCTAATGTATAGAAGAAGGGGTCCAATGACTAAAAGAAAGAAAGGGAGGAATGACTAAAGAAGGAGGGTTTCTCCTAAGGGATAGGGTCAGGCTTTGGATATCTTCAATAAAGAGCTCTGAGACTCGGTGTGTTTTTCCCTTCTGCTTCCTACTCCTTTTACAGGCCTAAGGTAGTTTACTTTTCATGCTGACTTCGTGCTTAGTGTGTGCTTTCGCGCTAAGCACACATTTGGACTTTTTCGTGTGCCTTCTTCACGCTAACCCTGAGTTTGCCCGCTAAGCAAGGGTGCACATTATGCTTGGATTGCGCGCTAAGCAAGCTGTCCAATTTTTTGAACTTTTCTTCAAGGCTTTTTCTTCTCGTTTTTGCATCAATTTTCCTTTAAAGCACTTGAATTCTTCTTCTTTTGAATTCTGCTGATAAAAATTGCAAATATATTAATTTCTTCATTATTTCATTAAAAATAACAATAAAGTGAAGAAATTACAATTATTATTAGCCAAAAATGACTATCAATTTAACTCAAATTACGCAGTTATCAGTAATTGATTACAATCAACCCAGAATCCAAAATCAAGAGTCAGAGTTCATTTTAATCAATTGCCACACGATCTAATCGGTCATAATGATTCAAAACTGTAGAAAGTTATAATTTTTAAGTCAAGACATCATTTTTCATCAAAACAAAATCATTTTTTTTCAATCCAAAATATTTAATAATAGATTTAAGCTTTAACAAAACATTTGCTAACATTTCAAAACATTTAAATAAGAAAGACGTGAGCTTCCCCTACCTATCAACTCAGTGAGTTAGCTTTGGGATGAAGGACAGGAATAAAGGGAGAAACTTTAGGTTTAAAATGAAAGTTTTCCTTCACTTCTACAATAGTTCTATATCATTCATACCATCCCAAACTCTAAAACCAATAGAAAACACATTAAAACCTTGCAAATGAACACTTTCGTGGAGTTTTGAAGGATGTTCATGGGGGAAAACAAGAATGAATACAAAGAGAGGAAGAGAAGGGTTTTCCTCACCTAGGGACAACCAACAAACATTAAAAGAGAAGGAAAGAAGCTTCCCTTTTGCACAACTCTAAAGCTCTAAGCTTCTCCAATGATGGTTTCTTGGAGAAGAGAAAGTGAGTGAAAAATGAAGAGTTTCACTTGTGAGAAGTTTTTGAATATGAGGATTTATGAAAAAATTTAGGTGACTCTCTAGTTTCACTCTCTACACCTTGACTTTTACTAAGTACACCTACCTCTCTCATACATCAAAAGTCCATCCATCTGGCCCAAACACACAAAAACTCACTAATACACATAGAATACATGCTCAACATCATTACACTACTAAAAAAAAGGCTTTCTACATCGCTCAATTAACATCGGTTATTATGAAAACCGATGTTAACGAAAGCGTTGTGGCATTTTTGTAAATAAATGGAGTTACATAACATCGGTTTTAAAAAAACCGATGTTAACTACTTCATGTTAACATCGGTTATTTAAATAACTGATGTTAACATGATGTTAAGATGAATATGTTAACACCGATTTTGGAAAAATCGATGTTAACTTCATAGAGTTAACATCAGTTTTGACATAACCGATGTTAAGGAGTTGAACTTAACATCGGTTTTTTAAGAAACCGATGTTACCTTGTTGATGTTAACATCGTTTATCCTTAAAAAACCGATGTTGTTATGTTTATAAGTTAAAACATTGAAATTTCACAACCTGCGCGCTCGAAAACCCTGCAGTCTTTCTTCTCTTTCTCCTCCCGCCTGAAATCTGTCGGAAACCGCTCGCTCGACACCCACATTGTTTTCAACACTGGTGGAAACCGCTCGCTCGAACCCACAGAACCCCCTATCGAAGAAAACCCTACACTGCTCTTGGAACTGTGGCTCGAAGAAAACCCTACATACACTTCTCCGGTAGGTACTAAGGTGCTGAAACACTCATCGGTGCTCAAAGCTCAAAGCTTTCTCCACGAGGTACGTAGGTTAACTTTGTGTTCTTTGTGGGTTGTTGTACCTGTGTGCACGATGGTAGAAGTATGCTAAGTTTGGAAGGAGTGATGTGGTTATTGCATGATGGTAGAAGTATGCTAAGTTTGAGTGGGTGTTCATGTTTTATAGTTTTTTATGCTAAGTTGCTACTTCTGTTGGTTTGTCTCTGCTTTTTTTCTGTGTGCATCCCATACCTAGCACAAGGCCACATAAACCCAATGCTCAAGGTAGCAAAATTGTTGATTTCAGTTACACTTAGATGCTCCACATTGTCAATAAACTACCCAAGCTACTGTTCTCACCAATGGTGTTGGTCTAGTTCTATTATGGCTATTCTGTGACGTATATTGCACTTTTACTATTACTTTTTCTCATTGGAAGTTTGTTGACTATACCTGTATGCTTTTACTGTTAGTTTGTCTCATTGGAAAAACTGGGTGCCATTTCTCTGCTGAGTAGCCACATTTGTTTCAAAAATGTATGCTTCCTTTGCTCATTAGAAGGCCACTTCAACACCCAGTTAATAATTCTCACATCTACTAGGTCTTTGGTTATTTTCAATAATTAACACTTTCATGACCTGGAATTTTGAAACTTGAACCAGAAATAAGATATTGTTTGGTGAAAATTGGGTTTCTCTCTATGTGGGTCTCTTTATCCTAATCTGCCACATGGGTCCAAATGTGCACTGTGTTTTGTAGAAAAAAAAGAAGAGAATTTTCTTTATAGGAAGGAAGTCTGGTGTTCTTATCTTAGGTTTGTGTCCCTTTGTGTGTTGGGGTTTTTTTTTAGTTCCTTTTATCTTTGTTTTTTTACCCCAGATAGAGGGTAATATGGAGGATGTTGAAGAAGCTAATAGAGCAGCTGTTGAGAGCTGTCATTGAGTTTTGAGTATGATGTATAAGCCAAGGAATGAAGTTCATTGTAGGAATTTGATGGTGGAAACTGCAGGGGCTATAGTGAGGTTCAAGAAAGTTGTTTCACTCCTAAATAGTGGTTTGGGTCATGCAAGAGTAAGGAAGCACAAAAAACTTCAAATCCCTTTTTCTGAAAGTATTGTCTTGGACAACCAAATTTGCAAAACCGAATTCAAAATGTTTGGAGTTTCCTCATACAAGTTTTACTGAGAATTCAATTCAGGGATTGGGTCAAACAGTTAGAAATTCAATCTATATGATGGGAAAACTTAGTTTGGAATTGAGCTCCAATGAGAGAAGCCCTCTAAACCTTACCCGACAAACTTCATGAACACATTACCACTTCCTTCAGCAACAACAAATGAAACATGAAGCAGAAATAATGTTTCGAAGGAACAATAATGTCATAAATTTGAATTAATTGTCATATATTTCAGCAACAACAAATGTGTTCTGGTGTTACTGTCTCATATACACTATTAACCATTGATGATTAATGACTGTTATCTGAAAGATTAAAGTTCATTTTCACATTCAATTAATTGTTTTGTGTGTCCTCTGCAGGAAACATAGAGTGAAAAGATAGTTAAGGTGCCTGCTACCAGCAACAAACTTGCGGATATCCCTCCCCATGATCAGTAAAGGTGCCACAAGAGCCTTCACATAATTTACTCCTAAGCATACATGTATAGTTGACTTATTGGCATTTCTCAAGTGAATTCAAGAGCCTTCACATAATTTTTGACGTTTCATGTGCAACTTCAGTAGGGTAGTCAAGAAAGAAGATGACTAGGAAGAAGATTATCGTTAAAATTCATGAGGAATATTTTCATGTTGCAAATCTTACTTTAATTAGTTGCCTTTATTCTTGTTAGTAAGATCTCATATCAAATATATATGTTTGAAAATGTTTTCTTGAAATTCTGCAACTTGTTCTAAATAGATCTCATATCAACTTGTTGTTGTAAATGTAAAAAAGATATCATGTGGCATTACTTAATGTGAGAATTTAATATAAAAAATATGATAAGTTTAAGTTAAATACTACATGTTTATTTTAGCTTAGTTTAATTTTAGAGTATCTCTAATACAAGAACTCAATAGGAGTTTTTCTTAACTCTTTTGATGAATCCTTTTGTTACCACAATCAAATTAGCCAGGATCACGAAAACATCCCCTCAAGAAACTCGTCTAAGTTATCATCATTGTCATCAATTTTACGATGACTTGCTGAACTCAAAGCCTTTTTCCCTGTAAATACATGGTAAAAAAAGTTTAAGCTTGTAACAGACAATTAAATTTTTGTGAGTAAGAGCATTTCACAACAAACATTATACAAACTTAGGAGAGAGAGATAGAGAAAACCAATGAACCCGAGTAAGACTACTAAAATGTGTGGTCATTCCTGGTTATGAGAAAGAGTAGCTTAGTGAGAAGAGTAGCTTGGTTTTTCCCTCTTCCTTTCACAACACAATACTACTCTTAATTTTTTTTGTCCTATTATGTCATCTTCTGCTTTGTCTTTAACCTCCTCTCTCAATTGTCCCGTGTTCACTGTTGATTCTGTGAAACCTTTCCTTATATTGGACTGGTGTGTACTGCACAGGTTGAGTGGTAATTCTGTGAAACTTTACCAACTCAATCTGTTTGGTGCTTTGGCTCCTTCCATTTGTAATCTTCCAAAGCTTCTTGAGTTGAATTTACCAACTTAATGGTTTTGTTGACTGTTTTGGTTTGGAGGTTTTGGACCTTTGCACAAATAGGGTTCATGGACCCCTTCTGACCCCTATTTGGAAAATTACAACACTTAGAAAGCTTTACTTGTGTCAAAATTACATGTTTGGTGAAGTGCCAGAGGAGCTTGGGAATTTAGTATCACTTGAGGAGTTGGTCATTTATAGCAATAACTTAACCAGAAGAATTCCATCATCAATAGGAAAGTTGGAGCAGCTTAGAGTTATAAGGGCAGGTTTGAATGCACTGTCAGGGCCAATACCTGCTGAAATCAGTGAGTGTGAGAGCTTGGAGATATTGGGAAGATTCCTCTGGGAAGATTCTAGAAACAATACAGCTCAAGTCAAACGCCAAACAGGAGTAAAAATAAATTATTTAAACACAAAATCCTTAAAATGTTCTGGAACTTTCTTCTCTCTAATGAGTCTTTGGTTTGTACTGGACCCATTCTTTTCTTTGGGCCTAACACCCTCTTACACTTCAACGCCCGTCTACTCCTGCCTACATTGAAATTTAAAGATTTGGTCAACTCCATTGCATTCTTCCATCTATTTCTGATTTGCCAATAAACACCACACACATGGACACTCATTTCAACCACAACTTATTCCAACCTCTATCATGAGCATTGAGCAATCTCAATCGCCCATGTTGAAAGCAAAATAACCCAAAATTGTTGCGTGATGAAAATCTATTAATCTGTTTTGGAGATATAGCTATTCATTAATTATGTTAAAATTTGTTAATAACATATAAATTGATTTCATTTTATCGTTCAATTTGTATTTTATACAGTTTATAATTAAATACCATACGAGAGAGATAGAGAGAGAAAAAAACTTAAACCCTATATCACCTAACAACCCCTCCGTTAACTATATGACTATACGCCAATTTAAGTAAACATTTGACTTTTGTGAATTGGTGGGGTGGAGTTTTCTACTAAAGGCAATTTCCTGTGGAAGTGGAACAAGACTTCTTTCACAATTCAAATGCTTTTTGTGATTGTCCATATTCGATTTGAACTCTTGTTTCACAATTGACGAAATTGAACTAACCTAAACCGATTAATTATTTTTTATGAGAAGAAAGGAATATGCAAACTAAAATCCATAATTGGTTTGGTGTCCAGACCCTATATGTTAGAGGACCTAATTGGGTCAGTCTGGATTTGTTTGCCCATCATGCCTCTTCTACCTTTAATCATAATGTCAAGCTTAAATTGTGAGAGCTGTGAGGGCAAAACACTTTCTCTGGGAAGATTCCTTTAGAGATTGGAAAATGGTGACAATGTTTCATGTTATTTATTATTCTTAATAACTACAATATAATTATAATGTACTATAATATAGAACAGTAAACTTTAACAGTATTGATCAATGTGGTATACCAGAACCATAAATAAAAAGAGGTCATTGCTTTTGGAGCCTCAGGTGTTTTCTACATCTTCATATGTATGTTTAATGAAAATTTGAGTGGGCTCAAGGCAGCTTGTTAATGTGTCATGACCAAGTTGTGCTCTTTCATTGTCTCCAAAGCCAAATATATGTCCCCTGCTAGTGATCACCATAGTGTGGTATAAGCCTGTGCTAATTTGGGAAACATGGTGAGCTCTCAAGGTATCCAAGATTCTAGGTTTCAATACTTTATCAGATACCCTTCTATCCAGGAATCCGAGGCTGCCAAATCCCATTGAGCCAAAGCCATACATTGAACCAGAATTAACTAGAACAAATGTTTTCCTCTTCCTTACACAGACCTACAGGTAAGAAACAAAAGCACTTGCTTACACTATGAATATGATAGAACTATGTATGCAGTCTCATCACAATAAAGACTTGATCTAGAAAACCAAATACATTTTCTTATTGTAAACCATTTCATCTCAACACAGATTGACCAAGCTTATGGATGTAGATATATAATAATATAATAATACCTGAACAACCAATTGATTCTTGAGACTAGTCAATAACTCTGGAGTTATGTTGTCAATCTCATCCCCATGGCCTAAAGCACCACAGTATCCCTTGCGCCATGTATATACCTGGATCATCAATAACAAAATCATAAGAGTAATTCCCACAAGCCCTTAAATAAGCCAAACCAATGATAGCAAATAAAATTGGAATTTGAAATATTTTTTGTTCAATGAAACTCACAAATCCATTTGAGTCAACTGCCACTGCATGCTCATCCCTTGCAGATATACGGACAATATGAATACCTTTCCTTCTGAATTTTTGTATAGGATGTGGCTGCAACTCATCATGTTGGTCACCATGGCCAAGACAAAAATTAGCACCTGATCCAAAGGAGTATACTGTCCCATTTTCTATTGCGGATAAGATATAGCTTGGTCCCCCAGCCCCTCCCCCCTCCCTACCCTGACTGCACTATTGTGTTGTGCTCAGGAAAATGAAACCATGCCAGGTTGTGGGGCTGGAAACCGCATTAACTATCATTGTATGCTGGTTACAACCCCAGTTCATCATTTATTCATAAAAAGCTCTAAAAAAATAAAATAAAAGAGCTTTATTTTGACGAAGAAAACATTAAAAAGAAAAGGCTTTTAGGTAAACTAATTTAAAGAGTTTTTGCTTCCATACTTTTATCCTAATTTCATCTCTATTCTTGCCCTCCTCATCAGTATTTGTTTTCTGCCTCACTAATCTCCCTTAATCTCCTTAATCTAGCACCTATGTACTGCTGATTTTATTTTTTAGAAGAAATAAATTCAGTTTTTTCCCATATGTATTGTTGAAAATTACGCTAAATCTGTTGGAATGGGAGTGAGAATACCACCAAACAGAGGGGAGAGGGTGGAGGCAGCAAGGCCTTGTGCATGAAGAGGAAGCTGCCTATGGTGGCGCTGGTATCAACAGAGTTTCAAGGGTTCTCCTTTGGGCAAGGAAGCAATCCCAGATTTGATTTATATCGAGTTAAATAAATCAATTTAATTCTACTTTAGATGTCATGAACCAGCAAATTCCAAACACCAAAGTTGTTGGGTGAAAGTACATGAATATATGGTTTACAAGTCATGTCCTTCATGCGAAGGCCCTTTGGACATGAAGCATGGATAATGTGGTAGCCTACCCTTTAGCTAAAATTTAACTTTTATTTAAAAGAATGGGAGCAACAAAGATCAAATTCTTCTAGATCACATGGTCTTGGAGGCTTTAATATAAAGTTATAAATCAACTATCCCAAACACTTAAACTATTGGGTGAAAGCCCATGAATAGTATTATTCTAACCAGGGCAGTATCATTCAGTTTCTCTAGCTAGTTGATTGTTTCCTATGTTAGTTGATTTCAATCCCTAAAGTTTAGGGATCAATTATTTTCTCCACATATTACACACACAAATCCTTCATGTAGTACTACATAACAAAAGTTATTTTCAGATTCAACTTGCTCAAGCAATTGAAGGTACAAATTAGTTGATGGACTCACCTATCTTTATATTTTGTTGAATCAAATGTAGGCACTGGCCACTGTAGTTTCTTACATACTTCATATAATTGTGTAACATGAATCCAAAATGAAGTTAATCTATAGGTAGTTAATAAATTAACTGATTATTGTTTTATTTGATTGTAATAGAATTACAAAATAGCATATAGGATAATCTTCTAGAGCCAATATCCTCTTGCCACATAATCATTGTCTTGGCCGGACTTCCTTGACATAATCTTGTAGATACTGAGGTTTGTTTGCTACATTTTTTGGTCTGTGATTCATATGTATGTTTTGTATGCTTTGTTTGCTATAGTAGTGAATATTGACTGACTCAAAGGAAGATTTTTCTTATTCATAAAGTTATATGATATAAAAATCACTTTAATATTATATTAACAAGTCATGCCCTGAGGGAAAAATAGTTTAAAATATTGATTTTGATTCTTGAATAGCTAGTTGTAATACTAAGTCATTCAACATCTGCCTGTGACTAGGAGTATTTGCCTTTGTTAATATCTTGAGGAGGTAGTGATTTGAAGCTCACTAACTTCAATAAGTTACACAAATCCTTGTAAACGGAAGCTTAAAATTAAAACCATCCCCTGCAATGCAATTTTGCAGTGTTAGTCCTTAGATATTTGCATTTGGGTCTAGTTCAACCCCAAAAGGTAACTCAAAATGTAAAAATTGTCTTTTATTTATAAACTTTATTTTGGTCATATCATTAATCGATATAGTATTTCCAGCATGCAGTGCATACACACAACAGACCATTCTGTCCAGATTTAAGGCATGTCTTGACCCCTAAGTTGTATGGTAATATCTTAATTAGACTAAGAACCCAATCACTCTTGTCTGTACCTTCAATCTCTAATAACTAGCCACTAAGTCCAGCTTGTAGTGAACTTGGAAGATCAACTTTGAATACATTTAGTTAGAGATGCTTGTGTGTTTGTGACATTCATAATTATGCACAATCATACATATGTTACAGCTTCAAGTTTGCTATTAAGTATAGGCTCATTCATGGCATTATCTTGACAGCTTCAACTTCCACATCCATTGTCTGCATGTGCACACTGAGTGTTCATCTCAACCAACTTCCCTTTGGGACTACAGTCTATAGGAACTGGAATGTTAACAGAATTTGAACCCAGCTATTGGTTCCCTTTGGGACTGACCTTAGTCTAATGTTGGAACCATGTGACTTGAGTCCATAATTTAAAGTCATGTTTCTAACACAGATCCAAACATGTTGGTAAAAGCAAAAATCATGTTAAACCCATCCTAAACTCAAGTCATGCCTTCCAAACTGCTCATAATTTCCCGCTGCATAACAAAAAGTATTGCAGTCTAAACTAAAAATTTCAACCAACCAAATATCTAGAAAGTCGAACATCAAGAAGGGCTACATTATTGATATATAAATAGCATCCTGATATTAAGCCTTTGCCAGCCTTGTTACCCTCATTTCATTATGACTTGGTAGATTCTAACCAAAGGGACGGTTAAGTGCATCAGGTTGAGATTTTTGAATCTTTTGGAGGTGTGTTAGCATACTTCCATGAAAAGTGATCCAGTCCATTGTCTCGGGTCCTTTTCTGACAGTTTCACTATTAAGGCCGCTATGTTTTGATTCATGTTTTTAATCTTAGTTGTTCCTGTGAAGGTCCAAAGAAACTGAGGAAATTATCATACGCTCATGCACCAAAATATAGATAAATATTGAACATATTTGTGCTTCATGATCATGACTGAGGAGAAGGAGAAAAGTAAAAAACGTGAAAAAGAAATCTCAAAATGCTTTGGATATACTTAATAGTTCAAACTTCTCGAAATACTTCATGCACTCCTCAATATTTATCAATGACACGATACAAGTCAAAGCCTTGGCTTTAAGGACTTCAGGCCGATTGGATATACAACAAAAGAAATCAACAATATTTTAAAACTTTAATAGAGCTTCAACCTATTGAACTTTATCAAAACTAAACACTTGAGAAATGAAGTAGAGATTTATCTGGCAAGATTTACAATTCGCTTTGAACAATTATTAATTGAGAAGACCTTCAGTGAGTAACCTTAATGAGAATCATTTCTTCTGAATACTCCCCAACATGTGATTCAGAAACTGGTAAATTGGGGCAAGACAAGCCCTGAATGGGTTTGCATGATCTGAAACCCTCCATCTTGAATAGGAAGCAGCCCTGTTCTTTAGCCTTTCCCAGAAAGTCATAAAGCAGTTTTCGTTTTTGGTAATCTACAACGCCGCAGATTGTACGTAAACCGAAGTTGCACGCTTCACCAACTCGTTTCTGATAGCAAGGGTCGAGCTAAAGTCATTTTCCTCATACAAGGTTAAATAATACCTTGTTGGTGTGTTACATTTGATGTCCTTCAGGCTCGTGTATTGCAGATTTTCAATGATATCAGAGTCTCTAGCAACTGAAGAGATTTTGGGGATTCTCAATGAACGTGTGCTCTGAATCTCTTCTATTTGTGTTTCCATTGTTAACAAAAAGCCATGTGACGTTGAATTGCATGCAAATGAGGCCATGCTGATCAAGTATACAAATTGTTGTTTTTTGCAAATATTTGAAGTTTTTACTTTGGTATATTGTTGGGGGAAAGAAGAAAAGGGAATTTCATGCATTATTAATTTCTATATTTGGTGCAATAAGATCACCTTTGAGGCATGGAAAGGTAGAGAGAAAGAGAGACCGTCAGAGGTTGGGGGAATTACTCACTATATATGGTTTCCTAACTTTCCTTTGATGTAGGGAAATATTCTCCAAATACAGGGTTAAATTGCAGGCTTATTAGCATTTATATTGGGAAAATTAAAGAAAGCAGCCATATTTCTGTCACAACCTTAATACTTGCATTATGATTTACGCGATACTTACAAATCATATATACAATATCAAGTGTTAACTAGTTATGATTCATATTTAAGAAAAGGACATTTCTGAACTGCCAATTTTGATATTCTGATTTTTCTTTCTTACATTTTTTTTTATAAAAAAAATTATCTCTTTTTTTTAACATCATTCATTACATTTCTTACTTCTCATTTTTCCTTTTCTACCATTGAGGTGTATACATGCCAACGGGTGTGAAAAAAACCTTTCTTTCTAATCTTGACAAATACATAATGATATCATGTCTTTTGCCTGAACATCAATTAATTGATAGCCTTGTCTTTCGCAACAAAGTTTGAGAAAAATGAAAGCCGTGAATCTCATCTCATAGGCTAAAAATCTGGTTTGTTGATTAGATTGGGCTGCAAGAGAATCTTATAGCAATATGCCCCCCCCCCCCCCACACACACACACATACACACACACACACACACACACACACACATACATATACACACACACACACATCCTATGCACACATCAGATTAGTCTCCATTTACCTTGGCTTAATCCAACTCTGTTACTTGCTCATTGTACAACAATGCCTTCTTAAATGGTTTTCTAGTTCATGAGGTTTCTAGCAGTGAGGAATAAGCAAAGATGCTGCAGCAAGGACTTCACCCAAGTCCCCATATTCTTCTTCACAGAGGCATCCAAATTGGCTTTCATAAGATAAACAGTTGGTTGCTTCCATTTATGAATTTGGACATTATCATTTGATACCACTTCAATTGGAGGCACAACTAAATTCTGATATTTTTCTAACAATAGTCACATGGGGACTTTCCTTTGTTGAAAACAGCCATTGGTTACTTCTAAACCAGATGGTCCACAGAAATTCACAGATACGAGCCACTCCAATATGTAAACACTTGTCAAACTAGACCGCAAAGTCCATATCTTACAAAACATCCATTCTTCCTTCTAACGAAGATGTAAACCATGCCATGTTCGATTCTTCACATAATAATAAAGCATATACCTCAGTTTCAGGTTCTTGGGTAGAATCATTTCCCAAATCTCACAAATAACTGTGCATCACAAAAAAATTACCATCACTAGTCAACTTCCAATGAGACAATTCTTTGTGAGCTTCGGATAAAGTTAAAAAAATAACTTTGTTAAGAATTTGTGAGCTACGAAAACCATTTAAAATCTCGTTGCTTGATATTTGCTTCAGCTTCCATGGAGATTGTGGTCTCTTTGAAACTCGTTGTTGCAGATCTGACAAATGAACGTATTAGTTGGCAAGAGAGTTTTTGGAGACCACCTTCTTACTACCAGTGGGAGGTATTTCTCTTTTACTACCTACACTAGAATCCCATACTTCTAATGTGGGACTATACCCTGTTGGATCCTAACATTGGATCTTGGTTAGCATCTTGCTTTTGCTTGTATTATTATGACTAGTCTCACAACTATTGATGTCGATATTTGTATGTTCTTGTATATCATCAATGTAAATTGCTATATAAAAAACTGTTGTTCATGCTGAGTGAACCTTAGATTCCCATTTGAGACTGAATGCAATGATTCTTGCGGATAGTTTGCATTAGTCATTGTATTTAGTCTTGAATTGTCTGTTTGGACAGTTTGGGGAGACTGGTATTTTTATGTTAGATTCATTCGTTAAGGTTATTATTATTTTGATTAATTTGATGAAATTTCGGTTCAATGCATTTCAAGTTGTTCTCTGAGTGCATACTTGATTATCGGGAAATTCATTTCACCGATGTCATGTCGTGTACTTGGAGACCAATGCAAAATGCTGCCGAAATTTAGTCAAAATTTTCAAAATAATGCTAACCCTGACGTTTGAAGCTAACATAAAAGACAATCTTTCTAAATGGGATAGGGACACACCTATAAATAAAAAAGTGAGATTTTCATGCATGGAATTGCTTAGATGGATCGAAGTTGGATGAATGAAAGTCGCATAAGCCCAGAATATGAGGATGGCGTCGAGCAATTCTTGCAATTTGCTTCAGAAAGGGGTCGACCGAATGAGGAAGGAAAATATTATTGTCCTTGCATCAACTGTTTGAATGGAAGATGACAACTACTGGACGACATACGGGACCATCTATTGTGTGATGGGATTAAGAAGAATTACACGACGTGGATATGGCATGGTGAAGTGACAAACATGTAGAGTGGGTCCCAATCTGAACCGTTTGATGTAGAAATGGGAGATCACTTGGAGGACATGATTCATGACCTTGGACAAGAGTCTTTCCAGCAAGCACATGCCCCTGTGTATGAAGGATTGCAGAGTGATTCAAAGAAGCCTTTGTATATGGGGTACAAGAATTCCTTAACTCTGTTGTCTGCAGTGTTAAGTCTGGTTAATGTGAAGGCCAGGTATGGGTGGAGTGACAAAAGTTTCACCTCACTGCTTGAGGTAGTGGACAATCTGCTTCCAGAGGACAACACGTTGCCTAAAACTTACTATAAGGCGAAAAAGATATTGTGTCCGATGGGTATGGAGTATCAGAAGATTCATGTTTGCCCCAATGATTGCATACTATACAGGCATGAATTCCAAGACATGTCCAAATGTCCTATCTATGGGACTTCATGGTACAAAGTGAAGGATGAAAGAGAAAGCAGTTCTGATGAAAACTCAAAGAAGGGCCCTCCAGCGAAGGTTTTGTGGTATCTTCCAATCATTGCAAGGTTTAAGCGTCTTTTTGCTAATGAGGACGACGCAAAAGACCTTACATGGCATGCAAATGGAAGGATTTCTGATGGAATGATCCGTCATCCGACTGATTGCTCGCAGTGGAAGAAGATTGATGGTTTGTATCCGAATTTCGGGAAAGAGCCACGAAATCTTAGACTTGGACTAGCCAGTGATGGAATGAATCCATATGGCACCTTAAGCACTCAACACAGTTCATGGTCAGTTCTGCTAGTAATTTATAATTTGCCTCCTTGGTTATGCATGAAGCGAAAATACATGATGTTGTCTATGATGATATCAGGCCCAAGATAGCCAGGAAATGACATTGATGTTTATCTAAGTCCGTTGGTTGAAGACCTGAGAAAGATGTGGGATGAAGGGGTTGTAGTGTTTGATGCGTTTCGCAAGGAGACGTTTGAAATGTGTGCAATGCTTTTTTGTACCATTAATGACTTTCCAGCATATGGGAATCTTAGCGGTTACAGTGTTAAGGGTCATCATGCATGCCTTATCTGTGAAGAAAACACAAGCTACATACAACTAAAACATGGAAGAAAAACAATCTACAGTAGGCATCGCCATTTTCTAACACCCAATCATCACAGTTTCCATGGACGTCCCGTAGCTCTTCCTCCCTGCCTCCTGAAGAATTGCAGCAGCTGGCCCAGCAAATCAGGAACCAGCTAGAGGAGTCCATCACAGAAAAAGTGATGTGACAGCTCATGGCATCGTTCAGCCAGATGCAGTCCCAGATTCAGTCCTAGATGCAATCTCAGGGACTTGCACTGTCTCCCGAGCCTCTGGTTGGTCCCTCAGGTCCTCGAGTAAGCACAAAGGGGAGTTGTGTTGATCCCTCAGGAAACGATCCTGAGACGGGTGACTCAGATAGGTGCGGCTTGTACATCAAAGCAGATCCTGTCCGCCTGGTTGCCCTGGGGAGAGTTTATGAGGGATCTACTGTTGTTCATAACACTCATTTGTTGCCTGGCCAAGTAAAGGTGGGTGTGGAGGAGGTTGCAGATGCAGATGCTCCAGTTCCTATACCTACTGATGAGGTTTCCTTAGTGGGGCAGACAATTCACACTTTCCTTGCTTGGCCGACACATTTGGTCAAGTCTTTATCACAGTAGGTACTTTACTCTTACTATATGTTTCTTCTTTTCGAATTAATTCATTCAGCGTGCCTCAAATTAGGTCATTTAACTTTGTTTCATGAACAGACAACTGTGTCTCCGGCAAAACCACCTCAAAAGCCTAATCCGAAGGTCGATGATCTGCTTTATCTGATGACATTGACCATCCCAGAGCTTTTCTGGAGGCCTTATCAGGTTACATGGGATGCCACCATGTTCGGGGTCTTTAATCCAGACTTCCCGCTCTACATAAAGCACGAAGACCTCTCGAAAATCGCACACGGTGGTCAATGTCTCAATATATCAGTGTTACAGTTGTGGATTCTGTAAGTCATTTTAGATTACTTTTATTTATCCAAGTTATTGCTTTCAATTCATAAATATTTAACTTTGACTTAACATAAACAGGCATCTGACTGAAACAAGTATGCGAGCGGGGAATTCTGATATGTATGGATTCCTCGAGCCACAGTCCATTCAGAGGTCTGGGCAATCACATTTTGAGTCAGAAAGTTACATAAAAAGTTGGATGCAGAGATCAAAACGCGATGTCTATCTTGGAGCCTACCTGAATGGGTAAGTCACACAAAATAACTGAATTAAATTAATGTTTACTAATATACTAACCCATATTCATCCCCACTGCAGCGGACACTGGCAGATGGTGGTCATTGTGCCCAACGAACACCTAGTTGTCTGGTTTTGTTCATTGCATAACAGGCTAGACAACTACCTTAAGGGGATAATTAACAGATCAGTATTCTTTTCAATGCATTTGCATTCAAATACCTTAACAACACCACTTTTTAATTGTTACTCGCATGGAACAGTGCTTTAAAAGGTCTTAATGATGCTCCCACTACTACAAAAAGCGGATTTAACATCGGTGGCTTAACATCGATTGTTAAAAAAACCGATGTTAACGTAAGCGCGATGGCATAATTGTAAATACCGTGTATCCATTAACATCGGTTTTGTGAAAAACTGATGTTAACGAAGTGCATTAACATCGGTTATTGGAAAAACCGATGTTAACATGTATTAGTTAACATCGGTTTCCAAATAACCGATGTTAACATAAGTTTATTAACATCGGGTTTTGAGAAAACCGATGTTAACGTTTGATAAGTTAACATCGGTTTTTCCAGAAAACTGATGTTAACCTTAACATCATGTTGTTAACATCGGTGTTTTTAAAAAAACCGATGTTGAACTTATATTTAAAAAAATATCTTGAGCCCTATGAAGCTCGCGCTGTCTTCTTCTCCATCTAAGCTTTCGCGCTCTCTTCTTCTTCTTCTAATCTCCGTCTACCTTGAAGGTCTCTGTTCTGCATCTGAGCATCGTGTTCGTCGCACTCGAGCATCGTCATAAGTCTCTACTTCTTCTCCTTCGCCACCATACCTAGGTATGTTTCGTCTCCTTCACGCTGTCTTCTCCTTCTCGCTGTCTTCTTCGCCATCTAAGCTTTCTTGCTCTCTTTGTTGTCCATTTACCTTGAAGTTGTCTGTTCTCCATCTGAGAATCGTTTTGTCTAAGCTCGAGCATCGTTTTCGTCGCACTCGAGCATCGTGACAACTCTGTGGTTCTTCTCCTTCGCCACCATACCTAGGTATGTTTCGTCTCCTTCACGTTGTCTTCTCCTTCTCGCTGTCTTCTTCTCCATCTAAGCTTTCTTGCTCTCTTTGTTGTCCATTTACCTTGAAGCTGTCTGTTCTCCATCTGAGAATCGTTTTGTCTAAGCTCGAGCATCGTGTTCGTCGCACTCGAGCATCGTGACAACTCTGTGGTTCTTCTCCTTCGCCACCTTACCTGGGTATGTTTCGTCTAATCCTGTATAAATATTTGATTGCATTCATGTATAGCACACTTAGTGAAGTAAACATGGCTAGGGTATCTCATATTTAACTCGAGCATCATAACTGCTTTGTATTCATTACAAGGATGACAGCTTTAAGGAATAACTGGCTCTTTAGGTCTGTTACTTTAATACATCATTCATTAGTTCTCTTGAGGCAGGTGATCCTAAATCCCAAGCTGGACAAGAAGGGCAAGAGGACTGCTCTGTTTTTTGAAGGGTGCTTGAGGTGTCCTTCTTTGTTACCACTCTTTGCTTTGTCAGACTTTCAATTCAATTTTTTGTGCTCGTTATAATTCGGTTTTTAAGATGAGAAGTAGAAGCTATTGCATACTTGTTATTACTTAAGAAATTTCTACATGTCTTATGTTCAACATTTTACTGCTTTGACTCTCAGTAGGCTAATTTCCCTTTCATGAGTAATAGCTAAAATTTCTCTAAATTTTTTGTCTGAAACCAAGATCATACCCTCTTCGCTCAATTACCATAAGACCTACTTGGAACATGCACTCTCTAGGGCAGTCAAACAGTTTGACACTATCTTATGATTTTACCATTCCATTAAAGTGCATATCTGCCTTTGTTTAAACAATTGCTTCTGAGATGATGTAGTAGGGGATCATTATGTTTTGCTTAATGGTTGAAGAGTATTAATTCCTAACAATTTTTCTCAACATGGTGACTGCATGGTTAGCATCCTTGTAATGAATACATAGCAATGGTGGTTTTGATAGAATTAACTTAAAGATGATTGATTGTTTGCATATGTTGTATTCCTTAAATATTGTCGAAATTTTTTATAACCATTAAATGCATGTCTAAAGAGGTAGGTCCATATTGTGTGCGATACCCTTCTTTGATGTGGCTTGTATTATATATAGTTGTCTTGTGATCCCTTTCGATGTTTCTTTTTCAATTTTGCTAGAAGGATACATATAATATATTCTTAGAGGTGCTTATTCTCCTTTAAACCAAAATATAGAATAGGGAGAAGATATATAAAAGATTTGCTCATGTACAAGTACAAGTGGAGAAAGGAATTTAAATGTTACTCCATGCTAATATAGAGATGCTTGCTCAAATTATGGCTATATATTTTCACGTTAGGTGGTCATGCTAACGGAGAATCATAAAGACTACAAATATATTTTGACGCCTAAGCAAAATGCATTTAATTAATATACTTTTATTAGTTTAATGCTTATTGATAGTTTTGTATTATGTTTCAATTAATTTAAGATAATTATTTTCTCCGGTTGCATCTACGCTTGTGGAAAGAAAATATTTCCTTGAATCACGGAGTTGAAGTGTGAGGCTCATCAACATATTTCAGTTTTCTTCCTAAATCTGTTTTTTTTTTCTCACATTCAATTTATTGCTTACGATTTGGAATAGTGACAAGTAAAGACAAATCACAACTCACAGTCATCCAATTCCAAGAATAAAGGTTTGTTCCTTTCTTTATAGCTTATTATATTGGCTACTTCTTTTGTTCATTTATTTAAGATTTGATACTTCTTATGGCATTATGAAACTGTGTGAACTTATGTAGATGAAACTGTAATTTTCATACTACAAGTAGCTAACAAACTTATAGCATAAGCACATAGAACCCATTGTTGTGAGCAGAACTAGGAGCCATTTTGGAAATCCAACAAACTAGTATGCTTTTCCCCCTTTTTTTTATCAACAAAGATAAATATATATATATATCTATATATATATATATATATATATATATATATATATATATTAAAAGAAGTACCAGAGGTACTGATTACAATGTTAGACTCCATAAAAATGGTTCCTCAATCAGACAGCATAAGTCTGATTGGGAACCAAACTATGGGAAGATGAGTATACATGTGTTTTGACCCAAAAAATCTAACCCCTACTGCTGCAAAAAATGTTGTCGGAGGTTACTCGACCATTGATTAAAATGCAATGTAAAATCCTTCTCCAAATTATGAAGCCAAGTCCACATTAGGAAAGTCACGTCTTCAAACAATTTGTTTCCATCAAATGTTGCGTCAGAGAATAAGATTCTGTTTCTAAGCGGCCAAGTGGACCATGTGATAGCCAACCACCAATATTGCCACCTCCTATTCCTAATGCCTTCAATCTGCAAAAAGGAATACTGCATGAAGTGATGTTTTGTGCTCAATGGAGGGGCACCCTTCATATTTATCCAAGACATTGCTTCCCACCATAAAGGTTGGATCTTAATGCAGTGGATAAAAAGATGGGATGCATCCTCCTCCATCCTTCTGCAAAAGGAGCATGTTATATCCAAAATCTGCACTTGTCTAGCCCGCAAATTTGACTTTGTAGGTAGCCTGTCCCTAAATAACCTCCATGCAAAAACCGCAATTTTATTAGGAATCTTGATTTTCCATAGCTCCTCAAAACATTCCTTGATACTCTCAACTGCTGCCTCCTCCCAAAACATTGAATAAGCACTATGTGTAAAGTAGATATCCGACGGATCTGCTGTCCATTCCCAGCTATCAGATCCATGATTGTGAATAGACTTACCTTCAACTTCAAAAAGAAAAGTGATAGCCAATTCAATTTCACTGTCGAACAACGGTCTTCTCCAATTAAAATACGACTCCCAACCAGAGTTATTATGCTTCCCCAATTGTCCAATAAGCTGGTGTTGTTGAGAAGAGATCAAGTAGAGCCTAGGATACTTTCCAGCTAGTGATTGCTCATGACAAATCCACCTATCCTCCCAAAATTTCACCTTATCCCCAGCTTCTACCTTCCATTTGAGTTCATGTTGTAGGATCTTACCATGGTGTGAATGATGAATAGCTCTTTTTAAATCCCTCCACCATATGCTTTTCCCCCTTTAATTTTACTAGTGTAGGAGTATTATTATAATGATTTAATATTATACACACCAAAAATGGATCAAAATCTAATTAAAATAAATGATATTCATAGGTTGTAAGGAAAGAAAGGTAGAGTTTGGAACCAATTTTATGAACCAATGGCAGCAAGCTGATGGAGGAAGCACTGTTTTTAGTATGGTCCTGGTTCAGACAATTGGAGAAAGGTTTGACAGCGCATTATAATTACTGGTCTAGCAATCTACCAGCAGCTTTTTGCAATTAGGATAGATGGGCTGTTTTGACTATTGTTTTTATTTTGCTCAACAAAAATAGATAAGATTTATTAATAGTGAGTACTAGTGGTACTAAAATTACAGTATTTTAGGGGCCAGCTGGTTCCTATGATTATTAGTAGGACCCAAGCCAGCACCACAGCACCCTGCTACCTAACACCGTGCTACAAAAATCCATCCCCCATACTCCCAAGCTAAGTACAGAAACCTAGTGTTAGATTGGTAGTCCATTGGTTAAAATGAACTGTGAAATCTTTCTCGCTGGACTTCAGCCATGACCAAAGTAATAGTAGAGCATCATCCATAAGTTTGCTGCTGTTGAAACATTGATTTTGAAAGACTATTCTATTTCTTTGTTTCCAAATGGTCAAAGCACAATTTACTAGCTTGTAATGATGAGTTGAACTCTCCCCCACTAAGAACATACATGAATTCTAAATCAAAGTGACTAGTTACTAATACATTTCATGATATCTTTTTGTATGATTCTGATAACTATTTTTAACAAAGCTTGAAGGCACTTGTAAATAGAAACTGATTGTTGCATTCTCTTGGCAAATAGCTAGGGCTTGAATGAAGCAGCTATGTATCATACATTTTAAGCAAGAGAACTGATGACACACACACACACACTCATCATACAAACACACACACACACACACATACACAAGTTTGATAACAAATTTGTTCAATTATACATGCAGAAATTTCTTCAATTCTGACTTATTAGCTGTGACAAGGTAGTTGGCCTCTTCATAAGGTACTTATCTAAGTTTAACTTAAATTCTACTACAGTGGTGATGACCTACTAATATTAGTGAAAACAAATTTGCCAAGTGTACCTTAGTTAATTTGTTCAGAGTTGTAAGAAAATGAATAGTTTTTAACTTGAGTTATTCGTATTTTAAGTTTTCAAATATGCTTGCATGATTGTATTTGTATGAGGATTATATTCTTTTTTTATATAAATTTTGGCAAGCTGAACAGTTGTTAGTGTAATGTTGGTATTTTAGGGGCAGTGGAGTTATTTAAGGGTACTTGTTAGTTGTTTTTTTTATAACGGCGAAAATAATTTATATATTATAAGATATCTAGTACGAGAGGTGCTACAAGATAACACAGGAGATAAGATCTCCTGAAACAGAAAACAAAAACAGCATTACATCAGCCCGACAATAAATCACCAAAAGCCCAACCCTACAGACCACACACTAATTAAAAGCCATAGCCATAGCTGAGGACCATTGATGGAAAGGAACATTAAAATCGTTTTCCCACCCCCTCAGCCAGGACCAAGTGAGAAAATTTGAATTATCCACCAACTTCTAGATGTGAAAAGGCTGATTATTAAACATCATATCATTTCTGAGCTTCCATATTGACCTTGTAGCTGTTATCCACCATATTTTCTCAAAATTTTCCACCCTTATTTAGAGGAGCAAAATCCTTTTTTTCTTCCCAAGGCCTATACCCCTTCATATATTTGCATGCATACTAATAAATCGGGGACACTGTCCTGATGTAGTCAATGACAAAACTTAGAAAGCAAGGAACCCGCATGTTTCTCTCCATACAGGACTAAGTTTATGGACACAACTCTGCTTACACAACTAAACAATAACCAGCTCCAGTCAGTTTATATTTAGTTAGAGTCTTTCATTGAAGAAGAAAGCGTACAAAAGCTATTCACTCTATAAAGATATATTGCACTTATTATGCACAGGTTAATAGGTATAAAATATCAACAGAAAACAAATGATATATACTTAAGGTTAAAACTTATAAATAAACATAAAAGGCTAACACAAATGAATGAATGAAAAAAAAAGTTGTAAAGTAGATTAAATACAAATGAATGAATGAAAAAAAAGTTGTAAAGTAGATTAAATACAAATGAATGAATGAAAAAAAAAGAAGAAGAAGAAAAGAAAGTGACTTATAAAAAAATGGTGAAAGAACAGAACAGAAGAGTAAAGGTTTGATAAGGTTACCAAAAAGATGGTCTTCGAGTGAACCCATGGGCATGTACTCGTAAACCAAAAGCCTTTGATCTCCATCAGTGCAGTAGCCAATTAACTTGACAAGATTAGAATCGTGCAGCAGGCTCAACATAAGAACCTCCGTCACAAACTCATGAAAACCTTGCCTACCATAAAGATTCAATTATGTTTAACATAAAATCTTCACTAAAAAATTCGGTCAACCTCTAGATCTTCTTCATCATAGGAAAGAGGATAGAAAAAAAAAGGAAATGGAAAAGATCACTAAGTTATTCCTCAAACAGGCAGAACCCATTGCTTTCCTCTGCCATTTCTGCTAAGGGAGAACCTTCCAGTAGAAAATGATCTTTTCATTGCAATTGGACTCAAAACACAATGCAAAACCCTTCTCCTGTAGCTAGACTTGCTAATTTCACCTCTTGAATTCTTTGAAGGACCAGCCCCATTAGAACACCCTTTATGCTCTTGATTCACATGCAGAACATCAGTAATTGAAAGACCACTACCCCTTTGAAACGAATGGTCCATTGAAACCGTCCTTCTAATGGAATCATACCCTTCATCTCTAATATCAATTAAACTATGCCTCCCTCTCAAGTTTACTAGATCACTCAAAACACGCAATGCACTCTTTGAAACCGCTCCACCATGTGTGAGTGTGACTGATTATCCTTCAACAGCATCCGATTCACTGTCCCCTGCAACAGCAACAAGGTTTTCATCATCTGCATGTTTGTTTCCTGAAGTGGTATCGTTCCTTGAAGTTGATTCTGTGACCATCGCAGCAACATGAACCTAGCCTCAAATTTTCTGATTATAGGCTCCCACACCACCTTCCTTCTCGGATTGATTCCTATAGGCAACCCTAGATAGTAGAAGGGAAAATGCAGTAGGGCACAGTTCAAGTAGTCAGCAGCAAGACAGCACCACTCATCAGATTGCCCAATTGCTCCAAATTGACTATTACCAAAATTGATTCTCAGGCCAGAAACCATCTCATAACTTCTAAGAATATCCTTGACAGCTTTAACATTATCCATTGAAGCTTCCCCGAAAAAGATAGTGTTTTAGGGGAATAACAAAGCCAAGTCTAGTCTTTATGAAAAACCTAAATTAGTGTTACCTAGGAGCTGCCATATTCGATATTATCCCAGTTTCCGAAGCTGTTTGTTCCATGCCTCCTCTGTGATTGTTCAGCATGATGAGAATCTGCAAGGCTTCTTTATTCATGACCACACTCGAATTTAATCTCTATTATCCTTCTAATGGCTTCTGCCATGTCTAACCGCTGCTGAGGGTTGCTTTCAGTGCAACCAGCACCAATGTGGAGGAGTTGCTCCATCTCAGCAAGCCAATTCCTAGAGCTTGCAATCTTAGGATCAAGCACTTTTGATTCCCTTCCCTCAGAGATTGCAGTTTCCACCCATTGCACTACATCAGCCCCACCCTTTCCATTGCTGACATACTGAGAAGGGAACCTCGCTACCAGTATCTTAATTATGATAACACCAAGACAGCAAACAGCGCATCTGCGCGAAACTTGGCCTTGTTGTGTTGCCTCTGGTGCCTTCTAAGCGAATAGTGTTTGTGCAATGGTTGAAGGGTTAACCATATGGCTGACCCCGTAATCTACAAGCATTGGTTCATTGTCTAGTCCAACAAGAACATTGCTGGACTTGAGATACTCGTGTGGAAGATCCGAGGAAGCAAGTACTGTGTAAAGATAATGCATTCCTTGTGCGATTCATCGTACACACACACACACACACACACACACACCCTGATGCGACACACATACACACTGAGAAACCTTAATCACAAACACACATGCATACCCTCATCACAGACACACACACACACCCTCTTGAAAAATACACACAAACACACCCCCTGATGAGACACACACACACACACCCTGATGAGACACGCAGACACACACACACCCCCTGATGAGACAGACAACCCCCCACTTGAGGCATCGGTTTTTATACATCTAGATGGCATCCTTAGGACTTCATACAACTCATGTTTGTCGCCAATTTCATCACCCACCACCCTTACCTTCTCTGGCTTCTCACGTTTATTGTTGTTAAACTCATATTTATGCTCTCCTCCCTTTATGTCTTGTTTTATCACAACTTTAGCCGAATCTCCTATCTTCTCTTGGCTTCTTGGCAAAAAAGAAACACTCCTCGCATTTGTTCCTTTGCCACAACAATGCTCTTCTCCTTCATGGTCATCAAGAATCATGCAGTCGCTGGCATCAGCATTATTATTTTTCTCACTTATCTTGACCACAGTTGAATCTCCTGTCTTATTCTCCAATGACACACTTTGATGGCCTCTATCTCTTTTCTTCATATGTTCTAGTGCTTCAGCTTCAGAATGCATAAAGCAATCTGAACTTTCCCAGTGATCACCAAAGGCTTCTGCATCAGCATTGACACTCTCCACCCTCTTTGGTTTATGCTTATGTGATGCATAAATCTCTTATTAGAGGTTGCAACAACAATAAACGTGAGAAGCCAGAGAAGGTAAGGGTGGTGGATGATGAAACTGGCTACAAACATGAGCTGTATGAAGTCCTAAGGATGCCATCTAGATGTGTATGAAGTCGGAGGTTTTGGTTTTTGTATAGGCAATTAGTTATGTTTTTTAAGGACTGATTTGACATTAAATTGTAAAATTTAGAAACTAATTTATTTCTCAGACTAATTTATCATTTTCCACGTATTCAAAAATAAAATTAAAACTTTTTACATGTTTAAAAAATTAATTTATTTCTCAGACACTTTATTTACCCTTTAAAATTACTATCATAACTTCATTGTAACTTTGAAACTATAAAAAATTTTGTAACAAAAAAAAAAGAAATTATAAAAAACTTTATTTAAAAATTGGTGAAAGTATAGACTATAGAGTCCTTCCTGCACATTAATTTAAATTAGAGATCGTACTGAATTTTAATTAAATGTTGAGATGTGGCAAACTATGAATTGAATCCTCCTTGAACTTGTAGGACACAATATGGACCTACCTCTTTAGACATGCAGTAAATTAGCCTAGTGAGAGTCAGAGCAGTAAAATGTTGAACATAAGACATGTAGAAATTTCTTAAGTAATAACAGGTATGCAATAGCTTGTACTTCTCATCTCAAAAACCGAATTATAACGAGCACAAAAAAAATGAATTGATAGTCTGACAAAGCAAACAGTGGTAACAAAGAAGGACACCTCAAGCACCCTTCAAAAAACATAGCAGTCCTCTTGCCCTTCTTGTCTAGCTTGGGATTCAGGATCACTTGCCTCAAGAGAACTAATGAATGATGTATTAAAGTAACAGACCTAAAAGGAAAAACAAAACTATAAGTTTAAATAGAATAATCTCCTTTTCTCCACATCTAAACATACCAAAAGATCAACAGGTCTTCTATCTTGAGTTTTAGCCTCTTCCTTTGAGACATAACTAATGTACTCTTTTGTATCTTCCAAAACAATTATCGCATAGATGAAAAGCCAATAAAACATATGTTTTTATACAGCTCTACATTGTACATTAACACCCAGAAGATTTTAATTTTAAACACAACAAACCTCATTGCTTTAAACAATAAAGATTCAACCACCAATAGTGAAAAACTGAAAATAGTGTGGATTGGAAAGGTTTTGCTTTTTTACAAGGCAAACCTTCAACACACTTTCTTATTATAGGAATGGCAGAATTTTGTAAGTTGAAGTATATATAATGAAATGCACAAATGACAAATTCACTTTCAATTGTTGTAACGAAGCACGCATGAGGTAAATTAGCTACCCTCGTAGGCCTTAAGCTATCAGAACTTCAGTTCCACTATTCCACAACCAGCTCATTCACACTTTTTGCTTCTTTTTGTTTTCTGTTGTACATCTATCTTTAATTAATTTTGATTATGAAAAAAAAAATCTCATCTTTTTAGAAAATTATACTGTCATTTTCTAATATATCCAGTGTATAATGTTGTTTCTTCTCCTAAGTAATAAAATTTATATACTCTCTTTTCCTGAAAAATTCAAATATATTTTATTTTTTAAAACCACAGAGATGCCACAGGGACCCCCCTCTGTTAGTTAACAAATGAAAATTAAAAAAAAATCAGGCATTGAACAACACGAAGGAGATAAGACTAAAAAAAATGGCCAAATTCAACATTAATAAAAACTGCATGAAGAGAATGAGAGTTGCAAAAGTGAGGTAGGTTTCGTTTTAGGCCTGTTTGGATCAAAATTCTTGTCATCCTTGTTCTGTTTCTTCTTCTGACGGTTCTGTTTTGTTTTCTGCAACATTGCTTGGGTGGATTAGCATCAACTAAAGTACTGGGATGTAAAACAAAAGGACTAGGACTAAATTGATACAGAAGAAAAAACCTTGATTATATTTTCAGTTTTCTCCTTCTTCTTAAGCAGTTGCAATGCTTCTTGTTTTTGAAGTTTCATATGGTCCTCCTCTTCCTTCATGAAATGGCCAACCTCCTCATCTTTCTTCTGTTTATAAGCCTCCATTTCTAGGGCATATTGCTCCTTATTTCTTTGTCATTTGAGAGTTACATAATAAGTTATACGTCTAAATGACTCAATGATAATTGATACACCAAAGAAGCATACTTCTTCATAGTGTCTTTTTTGTTCTTCTGTCATGTTTTTCCACTCTTCGGATGTGATTTTTGGAACCTGAATTTAAATAATGAACCCTTTATATGTGTTCTTCAATCATGATTAATGAACTCTAAGATCACAATTCACAAACAAGGGTGCCACACAATTACCTCCAAGAAATTCTTGTTCTCGGCAGCAAGAGCTGCTCCCCTATCATTAGTGAACAAGAAATAAGCTGACATGGGGTGCTTTGGTTTCAATGGATCCTTCTCTTTCCTGTGAACATGTATAAAAAACATTAATAACCACACAAGAAAGAAGAATGGTCCAAAGGGAGGTATATGTAACTTACTTGTTCTTCTTTCCATCTTTTTCTGCCTCTTGTTTGAATTGCATGTACTGTTCAAGCAATTCCATCGCAGTCCTCTGCTTCTGCTCGTCTTCCAACAACCTCATTGACTCAGTTTCACGTTTTTCCTTTGCAATCACCTACAAATAAGCTTCTTTCCCCGCATGGTATATCCCCTCATAAGGCTTCTTTTCTTCTGCAGTAATAGTCTTCCATTTAGCACCTACCATGGTTGAAATTTCCTTAAATTCGGCCTCTGGGTTCGCTTTCTTGATCTGCACCAAGCCATCAATACATAAAAAACATTGAGCTTAAACCAACAAAATAAAGAGAGAAAATAAGAAAAATTGAATGGATTATCCCAAATGAGCTTAAACCAACAATCAGTGGACTTAAAGGACACAGTCTTCCTCAGGAAATCATATCCAACCAACTGGTTCATCTGTGCTAAGTTTCCAAAGATGGAACCTGATGCCACTGGGGCGAAAGCAAAGCACATTGCATCATCAGAAACACTAACAAAAGTGTTTAAAGAATTTAACACAATGTCTGTGCCAGCAAAATGTGTTGTAATAATTGGAACCTCAATTGCATTATTTGGTGGAGACTTGTAACAAAGGCTTAGAATTTGGTCAGTGCTATTAACACGTTCCAAATTGATATGTGCTTCCACTTCTGCCTCCAATTTAGTGTAAAATTTTTCTAGCAAAATGGTCAACGTTGTTCCTGAGTCGATTATAATGTTACCCTTAACTTCATTTGAGGTTGAATCATCTACAAAGTCAATCCTTTTGGACCCCACACTCATTCCCTTCAATTTAAGGTAATAGAAAGTATCAAAAGAACCATGAATAATTGGAAACTGTCCCAGGGCCTTCCACCACAACATTTTCTCCAAAATTAATTTTACTTGTGCTATTGAATTCAAACAATGGTACCAAACAATATGAAAATTTAGAATCAATTGAAGGACCTATCTGGGAGATAAGTGAGACAGCACCACCTCCTAGCCCTATTATGCCAGAACATTTAGAATCAAAGGTACCAGCATTGTTGAGACCGCAGCCAATGGGAATCTTGGGAAATGAGACCGAGGAACCTAAAAAGAGAGTTTAATACCAATTAAAAAAGTAAAGTTTATAAAAATTATGAAAATTTTAACTCCTGAAGACATTAATTAAAAAAATAATAGAAAAAAACTCCTAAAGACAATAAATAACTAACAAACTACAAGTATAAAAAAATGTAACATACAATATTTTAAATGTCCAATTCTATTCTTTTTTATCAGTTGTCCAATTCTACTCTTGGGCATTGAAGTCTGGTGTTGATGGATACTCAAGGCCCTGAAGAACAGCCATCCTTCGTATATCTTCCTTTGAATAAGCAGGGATGAACCAGTATCTCTTGTCCATTCCAAAAACCTGAGATACCATAACAACATAAATCATAACATAGAAACTAGACCTATGTTTGCCAGTTTTGTAATGTTCTATCTATCCACTGCTTCTGCCATTGCTAGTAGCAGTTTGGTCAAATTAATGGTGCATGGACTAAACCATCTCCAGAACTTATAGAAGTTGGCTAAAGTATTTGCACATTGCAGTCTTCTTATTTAAGAAAATGATGCTAAGGACATTAACTAAGATTAAAGTCCAAACCATATGACTGAATGAAGCCAAATCCATCTAGATTTATTTTTTAGGTTATATAAAAATTCAGGGAAAAGGAAACTGTCCTATTCCAGAATAAGGCATGAAGAGTAATTTGACTCTTTTGAAGTTCCAATTTTCAAATATCTTAATCCAATCAACCTTTATGTCATAAATAAAAAATAAAAACCTTAGAGTCCTACTAGAGATTGACCCTAGAAGAGAATCGACACTGCACTAAACTACCATTATGCAGGCCATTGGCAGCAAGGACAGAAGGACCAAGCTGAACCAAATTCAGCAGTGAGATGCCTCATAATTGTAATGAAACACATATGACAGAGTTTAAAATAAATTCAATTAAACACGTTTTGAGTTTATAGGCAATTTAGTGCATGTTTGTGGGTAGTTTCTGTTCAGTTCGAACATGATGATGGGTGGAGACTTGCAAGCTTTAGTTGGGTCAGTGTTTTAGTTGCCTGATCATGATGGACTTCTATGGTTTTGTAACTAGTGGTAGGTGATCATTTGTAAATATTTTACGCTTAAGTAAGATATAAGTAAATTTACACTGGCGTATGTGGTTCAATTAGTAAAATTATGCTTTCTAGCGTGTGTGAGTGCATCATATCCTGCACCGTGTGTAAGGAATTTTTTCACCATCAACAGTTGATTTGATGCAATCAACGTTATGTTAGCACACCAGATTATAGGACCGCAACTCCTTTGGTCGTGTAATCCTTTGAGGCCACGAAGCCAAGTGCATGTAACATACTCTCAATCTCAAATAAAACATAATTTCGTCCCTCGATACTGTTGAGAGGATCATGTACGACCCCAATGATCGGTTTCTTGGTTTGGGTTACTACAGATCTTCGTGGTAGTGGCAAGGGCCTTATTCTTCGTGTCTCCAATCTGTAAAAGAATAATAATTCAGATTGGAAATGATTATTATTTTAGAAAAACCGTTTGACTCACTTTAAGAACATAAAAAAGAAATAAATTGAATACAACCGAAAACATAAAGGATTAAAGATTTATTTTAGTCTTATTTGTGTAACCTTTATTTATATTATGTACGAAATACTTATACTCGTTTAATATATTTTAAATGACTTTAAAACTAAGTTTTGAATTTTTTTGACATGTTTAACATCATTTTTTTTACTTTTGTTCTCTTAATTTATAGTAGTGTACCTAAGTTTAATATTTATTTTATAGTTTTCGAATGCAATGAACTGTTGATGTCAATATTTGTCTGTAATCGAAATTTACATTTTCATGATGTATACAGGATATGGCTTCTCCACCTGCCTCGCCTCCTCCTCCTCCTCCTTCTCCTCCTCCTCTTCCTCATTCCGATGCATCAGCTTCACCGTCTGCCGTGAAGTGGACACGCAAAGCCTCACGTCTACGATCCTTGTCTGCTAGACCAGCTGGTGCTGAGAGACTAGTGGTCCACATTGATCCTGCTACCGGCAAGGCTGACGGTCCCCACAGGAAGAAATTAAGAACTTATTTGGGGATTGTAGCGCGTGATAAGGTGGACATCACGTATGAGAACTGGAAGGAGGTCCCTACTGCTCAGAAGGACTTGATTTGGGAGGATATTCAGGTATTTTTATTTTCTTATTTGATGTTGTTTAATTAATAGCCAAAAAATACATTATTGTAACAAATAAACCTTATTTGATGTTGTCAGGCGGAATTTGAAATCCCAGAGGCTTCTGACAGTAGGACAAAAAGGAAGTTACTTCAGACTGTGGGCGAGAGATGGAGGCAGTTTAAATCAGACCTCACAAGGAAATGGGCCCTTGCACCCGATACCGATAGTGTGGACGACACTGTCTGTGAGAAATATGGCATAAGCAAGGAAAAATGAGCCCAGTTTTGCCAGACTCGAAGAAACCCTTCTTGGGAAGTATGTTCCTTGCCATTTAAGTTGTTTTTCAAAAAACATTAACTTGTTATACTTCATTCTATCAATTTGAAAGATTATTGTTTTATTTTTGCAGGATGTGCACAAAAAGGCATAGGTCATCCAGAAATAGAACACTACCCCCCACATTTTGTCTCGTGGGGGTTATGAATATTTGGAGCAAAAGCTCCTCGCTGAGAAGACGAAGAAGAAGCTGGAGGAAGCTGCACAGTCAGGAAGCGTAGATGGCGTCATCGACCCTCCATCCCTGGTCAGATGCCACGTGAAGTGGAAGATGGCCCGCACGAAGAAAACAAGGGAGATGACGACTGAGGCTACAAAGGAAATCGCTGAGAAGATCGTAAGTCATTTTCAACTGACCATTACAATTATATTTCAATATTTTGTGAATGCCATGTACAATTGTGTGTTTTCTGTGCAGGATTCCTTTGAGGAGCAGGCGACACAGGAATCCTTCGTCCCCCATGGACGTCAGGATATTCTCACCGCTGCTATTGGACGTCCAGAGCACCCTGGACGTGTCCGTGCTGCTGGAGCCGGTGTCACCATCAGACACTACTTTGGTTCGGCTCCACGGACGTCTCGCACCTCTTCCTCCCTGCCTCCTGAGGAATTGCAGCAGCTGACCTAGCAAATCAGGGACCAGCTAGAGGAGTTCATCACAGAAAAAGTGACGAGGCAGCTCATGGCATCGTTCAGCCAGATGCAGTCCCAGATTCAGTCCCAGATGTAATCTCAGGGACTTGCACTGCCTCCAGAGCCTCTGGTTGGTCCCTCAGGTGCTCGAGTAAGCACAAAGGGGAGTTGTGTTGATCCCTCTAGAAACGATCTAGAGGCGGGTGACTCAGATAGGTGAGGCTTGTACATCGCAGCAGATCCTGCCTGCCTGGTTGCCCTGGGGAGAGTTTATGAGGGATCCACTGTTGTTCATAACACTCCTTTGTTGCTTGGCCAAGTAAAGGTGAGTGTGGAGGAGGTTACAGATGCAGATGCTCCAGTTCCTGTACCCACTGATGAGGTTTCCTTAGTGGGACAGGCACTTCACACCTTCCTTGCTTGGCCGACACATCTGGTCAAGTCTTTATCACAGCAGGTACTTTATTCTTATTATATGTTTCTTCTTTTTAAATTAATTCATTCAGCGTGCCTCAAATTAGGCCATTTAACTTTGTTTCATGAACAGGTAGCTGTGTCTCCGACAAAACCACCTCCAAAGCCCGATCCGAAGGTCGATGATCCGCTTTATTTGATGACATTGACCATCCCAGAGCTTTTCTTGAGGCCTTACCAGGTTACATGGGATGCCACCGTGTTCGGGGTCTTTAATCGAGATTTCCTGCTCTACATAAAGCACGAAGACCTCTCCGAAATCGCACACGGTGGTCAATGTCTCAGCATATCAGTGTTACAATTGTGGATTCTATAAGTCATTTTATATTACTTTTAATTATCCAAGTTATTGCTTTCAAATCATAAATATTTAACTTTGACTTAACATAAACAGGCATCTCAATGAAACAAGTATGCGAGCGGGGAATTCTGATATCTATGGATTCCTCGAGCCACAGTCCATTCAGAGGTCTGGGCAATCGCAATTTGAGTCTGAAAGTTACATAAAGACTTGGATGCAGAGTTCAAAATGCGATGTCTATCTTGGAGCCTACCTAAATGGGTAAGTCACACAAAATAACTTAATTTAATTAATGTTTACTAATATACTAACCCATATTCGTCTCCACTGTAGCGGACACTGGCAGATGGTGGTCATCCTGCCCAAGGAACACCTAGTTGTCTGGTTTTATTCATTGCATAACAGGCCAGACAACTACCTTAAGGGGATTATTAACAGGTTAGTGTTCTTTTCTATACATTTGCATTGAAATACCTCAACAACACTAGTTTTTAATTGTAACTCATCTAGAACAGTGCTTTAAAAGGTCTTGATGATGCTCCACAGCCTAAATCAAAGGCTCTTGCTAGGTGGATTGTCATCAAGGTACGTCATTTACATAAAATTTTCACTTATATATATTTCTTATGTGTTTGTACACTAATTGTTTAATTAATATTCAAATTTCATTATGTATTTAGTGTAATAGACAAAAAGGAAGTACTGAGTGCGGCTATTATGTCATGCACTGGATGTCCACCATCATTTTAGGAACTTTTAGGAATAACTGGGAAGCGGTACGTTTATTTCAAACAAATCCGATTTTTTAATAATTTGTATAACATTATTAACTTATTATCATTTATTTCATCATGCAGTATTTTAACGATCCTAGACCATTGGAGCCAGAGAGATTAAAGGTGTTGCGGATTCAGTGGGCACAGTTTTATCTCCAAGTAAGAGATCAGACTTAGGGTATAAGAATATTAAGTTTAGCTTAGTTTACTTTGGTTTAACATTTTTGACATTTCCTATGTAATTTGAACATTGAATTCATTTGTTGATGGTTGTTTATGATAAATCAATTATTAATTGTTTATTGTGATTAAAACTACTTGAAAGCAGAATTAAATGTTTATTTGCTATGAATTGAGTCTGAAATTGCATTTTACAGGTACAATTTTGGGTTTATTGTAAAAACAGAAAGTTTATATAAAAAAAACTTGAAAACAACATCGATTATTAACAAAAACGGATGTCAACATTCACCTTAACATCAATTATTTATAAACAACCGATGTTAATGTACATAGGTTAACATCAGTTGTTTAGAAATAACCGATGTTACTGCATACAGTTTAACATCGGTTACTTCTAAACAACCGATGTTATACATAAATTACTACAGCAAAATAAGTGCATGAATGATGAACGTTGACATCGATTTCCTCTAAAAACCGATGTTAATATAACAGATTCACATCGATTTTCCAGAAAACCGATGTTAATATGTTACGTTAACATCGGTTTTCTGTAAAAACCGATGTTAATGTAACAAATTAACATCAATTTTTACAGAAAACCGATGTCAACATCCCTCACGCATACATTTATTTTGTTGTACTTCTTTCTTTATAACATCGGTTATTTATAAAATCGATGTTATCATTTTTATGTTAACATCGCTTTTTAAAAACCGATGTTAACAATACATTCAACATCGGTGCTTTCAACATCGGTTTTACAACCGATGTAGAATGCCCTAAATAACCGATGTTGAAAGTGTATTTTCTAATAGTGTCCACAGCCTAAATCAAAGGCTCCTGCTAGGTGGATTGTCGTCAAGGTACGTTATTTACATAAAACTTCCACTTATATATATTTCTTATGTGTCTGTACACTAATTGTTTAATTAATATCCAAATTTCATTATGTATTTAATGTAATAGACAAAAAGGAAGTACTGAGTGCGGCTACTATGTCATGCACTGGATGTCCACCATCATTTTAAGAAGTTTTAGGAATAACTGGGAAGCGGTACGTTTATTTCAAACAAATTCAATTTTTTTATAGTTTGTATTACATTATTAACTTATTATCATTTATTTCATCATGCAATATTTTAACGATCCTAGACCATTGGAGCCAGAGAGATTAAAGGCGTTGTGGATCCAGTGGGCACAATATTATCTCCGAGTTAGAGATCAGACCTAGGATTTAGGAACATTATGTTTAGTTTAGTTTACTTTGGTTTAACATTTTTGACATTTCCTATGTAATTTGAACATTGAATTCATTTGTTGATCGTTGTTTATGATAAATCAATTATTCAATGTTTATTATGATTAAAACTACTTCAAAGTAGAATAAAATGTTTATTTGCTGTGAATTGGGTCTAAAATTGCATTTTACAAGTACAATTTTGGGTTTACTATAAAAAAAAAGTTTATATAAAAAAAACTTGAAAACAACATCGGTTATTAACAAAAACCGATGTTAATATAGTAAACAACATCGGTTATTTACAAAAACCGATGTCTACATGCACCTTAACATCGGTTATTTATACATAACTGATGTTAACGTGTGTATATTAACATCGGTTATTTATAAATAACCGATGTTAAAGTACAAAGGTTAACATCGGTTATTTATAAATAACCGATGTTATATACAAAGAACTACAACAAAATAAGTATATGCATCATGAACGTTGACATCAGTTTTCTAGTGAAACTGATGTTAATGTAATATATTAACATCGGTTTTGCTATAAAACCGATGTTAAGATATTATATTAACATCGATTTTAATATAAAACCGATGTGAATATATAACATTAACATCGATTTTACTAGAAAACCGATGTCAAGGTTCATTATGCATACACTTATTTTGATGTAGTTCTTTGTGTATAACATCAAATATTTAGAAAACCGATGTTATCGTTTTTATGTTAACATCGATTTTTCAAAACCAATGTTAACAATAATACATTCGACATCAGTGCTTTCAACGTCGATTTTATAACCGATGTAGAATGCCGTAAATAATCGATGTTGAAAGTATATTTTCTAAAAATGTTAACTCATCAATTAATTAATTAATTCAAACACTTAAATTTAATTTCTTTTGTAATTTAATTAAATCATTTAAACAATCAATTAATAAAATACAACATTAAAGGAGTCTTTGATTCCTATGACAATTGTCTTGTAACAATGGTCATAAGAAATTGAATTTGAATCGGATGCATAACTATGTATCAAGAAAGTATAAAGTATGAACTTAAATAGCAGTAAAAAGAACTATAAAAAATGGTGAATAGATATTGGACTAGAAGTTGGATTTTCATGACAAAGATAGAGTAAATTATTAACCATAAAGAATCAGTTGCCTTCTACCTTAAGTAGGATCATTCTGACCCTATTACAACCTATATGGAAATCCACCAGTTTCGTGTCATTTCTAGCATTGAACAAAATGTTTTAGATCATAAAAATTATAGAAATCATTATTATTTGATTCCCAATTTTTAGTTTGGATTAAAACCTCTAAAACACAATTCCGTCACCGATGAGATTCGACGTCATTCTCATTAATTACCACTCACTAAAAGAAAATCATTTTCTAGTAGCCAAAAGAATATTCTTCGCAAAAAAATATGACAACTCTGAAAAACATCAACATCAACATCAACGAATATGCAACAAACACACGACTCTAAGTACGAACGACCGTCAAGTGTTTGTTTTGAACTTAGCTTGCAATAGAAGAAAAACTTGGCAACTGGTATGTTTGATTTAAAGTTACAAAATTATGTTTACAAATTCCAATTAAAATTGTTCGTTCAAATGCATAAAATGAGAATAAAAAAATTATCGCTTTATAAGTAAAAATAGTTTAGAGCTCTCACAATTTTAATCCAAACATATAATAAAAGATTCTAGTACTACTACATGGAGAAGAAAAGGGGATGTAATGAGAGAAAATTTGGGACTAGTTTTCCAAAACTACACGTGGATTGTCTCTTTTAAAAAGAGACTTGTATCATTCAATACTTTATCTTTATGTTACACCTTCACAATTTTCATCTTTAACTAAATTTTCTATTTATATAAATCAAGTAATTAGATATAAATGATTAATATATGAAAATTAAGAATAAATTATTTGATTAGTGTTTGAATTGGATTTTTGTAAGAAATAATTTTTAGTTAGATTTTATTTATCTTTTATTGAATTTTGAATTAATTAAAATAATTATTTTTTTTAAGAATGGAAAGATTAAAAAAAAATACATATAAGAGTCAAAAAGTCTTCAAAACCTTTGACAAGCCTGCGAGATATGAGGTGCTAACGTAGGCAAGACTACGTCACCAAACTATTATTATACAATGCATCTTTACTTTATAAAATCGAAATCAACATCATTCTTGAGGCCAAATGTCCAAATCACCCTCCGTCTATTTCAAATTAATGGTCCAACCTGAATAAAGAGAAAAAGGGATCAAGCACGATGAATGGCTGACATTAGGGCCGCCTTAGGTTCAGGTCAAGTCACCCAAGGGGTTAAGCTGTCATTTTTTCATATAATAAATTTGTTAAAAGAAAAAATATTAAACATTGTATATATTCAGAATATTTTTCTTCGTATAATTTTGTTTAATAAAATTAAATTAATTTTATGAATATTATACATCTGCACTAATAATAATATATAGGATATATTATAATAATATTTAACATATTAATACATAGACTATATCAGCAATTTATATTAGTATAACTATTTGTTAATATATGAATCATATCATCAGTTATTAATAATATAAAATCTTAATATTTATATTAAAGAGATAATTTTAATTAAAAATTATTCTGCTAGACTAATTTAGGTTCAAGACATTAATATATAAATTTTATTTTTTCTCATTTTTAAAATTTTTATAAATTCACATCTCATACTTTTCATTAAAAATATGTAATACATTTTCTCCTCACTTAATTATAATGGTCCAATACACTTTTTTCTTCATTAAAATTTTATTTTATCTCATTGTTCGCAATATTTATAAAATATCATACTTTCCTCAATTTCTAATTGTCTAATACATTTTTATTTTCTACTATTTTTCAATTTTCATTTCTTTTATTCACACTTCTCAATTATTTCTTTTATTTTCAGTAAACATATTATATATATTAGTGTATGTATTTATTAACTGAGAGTGCTAACAAGTTTTTTTTTTCAAGGTTACAAATACTATCTTTTTTGTTTTCTCAGTTTACAATCTCCAATCATTTTCCTAATTTACCTTGACTTAATTTTAATTCAAGTATCTATATTAATAATTTAAAAATAAAATTAGAATAATTTAATTATAAAATTTAAGTTTAAAATTTGACATCTCAAAAAGTAAAATAAAATTTGATTAAATATTTTTTTATATTTTTAATCAAATTAATCCTTTTACGTTTAGTATTGGGCCTCTTTTTGCATTAAGCCGCCTCTAAACAAATACGTGAACTTTTTATTGTGGGCTATATACTGAGTAAATATTTAAATTAGTTACTAAAAGATATCATATTGATTGTATTATTTGTTGTTAAATTATAGAAATTATATTTAAATATACCTTTGAGTGAATCATCTCACATAAAAATATTCCAACTTAATTAGTTCTCTCAATTTTAAATCTTAGATATGTAACTACCCAATTCAGACATAAAAAATGTTTTTAAATATGTATTTAATCATTAAATCAGGTGCTTAGTATTTATTTGCTCAATTAAATTATTCTTGTATAAATGTGATATAAAAAGCTAATTTAACTAATGAAATGCAACATAATTTAAGCATAGTTTAAGCATTGTACACCAAATCTCAACACATTATTACATATATGATGTTTAACAAATTTTTTTATCTAACACTTATTAAAAATATTGCTAAAAACTTTTGATAACATTTAAAAATTATCGTCAAATATAAATAAATGTTATTAATATATTTTTATAACGTTTTTATCAAATGTCTGTATAAAAAAATATTATTAAAAATCAAATATATATCAATGAAACAGAACTATCCTTGATTCAAACCTCAATACAATCGTCATATTGTACACACACAAAAATTAAGCATAGTTTTTATTACGTACTCAAGGACTCATTATACTTTTTAAGAAGTAATTTGATAATTTAATATTTTTTTTGGTATGATATTGGTGTGAATTATTTATCAATTTTGTTAATTATTATTATTCATCGGAGAATTCAATTGGCCACATTTAGTTTGATCTTTCTTTCTAATTATATTTTTTTTTTCATTCATAATATTTGAATTTAAGAACTTATTTTTAAAAAAAATAAATAAATCTAGTACCACTCATACTGTCGTTACCACTCATGCTAACGACTAATTGATTCACTATTCAATATTGAGAAAAATGTATGCATATCTTTTAAATGCGCCACTTGGGCTATAAATCCCATGCATGCCTCCATATCTTTCTCTATTTTCTATCTTCAATCTCAAACCAACAGCATTCTGAAAAGATGAATGACGTAAGGAAACTGGTGCAAGACTTAAAGCCTGTATTTCTGATGGTATCGGTGCAAATTGCATACTCTTCCGTGAATGTGCTCTATAAGCTCGCCATAAATGATGGAATGAGCATTAGGGTAGTCACTGCCTACCGCCTAATGTTCGCAGTAGTTTTCACTTCTTCTCTTGCTCTTATTTTCGAAAGGTAATCCATTCTCAACCGATTTACTTCTTTTGTTAATTTTAAGCACTTGCATGTATGAACATAAATGGCTCAGTAATAAATGGTGCTTTCTTTTGTCTTTTTTAATATTTAAAACAGAAAGAGCAGGCCAAAGCTGACATGGAGGGTGCTTTTCATGTCATTCTTTAGTGGCTTATTTGGGTATGGTTCATTTTAACTTTCTATCTTCACCCTTTTGCCTTACTTTTTTTGGGACATGCATGAATATTACTAAATTGTTTACTAATTAATCAAAGAGAGACCAAGACTATCCATATTTATATATGTTTGTGTAATCATATAAACAGTGCAAGTTTATTTCATAACCTATTCCTCGAGGCATTGGATTTGGTGTCAGCAACATTCGCTACTGCTGTTTATAATCTCGTTCCTGCAGTCACTTTTATATTGGCCATCTTGTGCGGGTACGTAATCACTAGTCATAACCATTATATGCTTTTTTATTTAAATATATTATCACTAAACTCTAATAGAAGAATTTATAGACCACATATATGTCTATAAATTTATGTGGATAGCATATATATGCCATAGCCATCATTTCATAAATTGTAATCAGCGATCAATGATGGGTTTAGTGACTAAAATCTGACTCACTAGCTCCAAAAAGTTGTATTATGACTTATAATAATAGCAAACCTTTCCTTTTTGTAAATAGTAGTGGAGGACGCGTATACCTTGTAAAAACATATTGGATGTCATCTTCAGACACACGACGTAAGGGCTAGTAAAAAGTTAATTTAAATCTATATATATTTAGACCTATAGTACTAATTAATAACCATAAATAACATTAAGCCGAATATATGTAATAAAATACCAAACTCATTAAATATATATGACTAATATGACCATGGACTATATATAAATCTGTTTTTATAATCAACTAAATACGCCATCAATAACCTAATTAAACTATTTATTTAGTTCTTATTTACATTTTAAGTTTTAGTCCTTAACCATAAGATAAAAACTATTAGAAGTTTTAAACTCTGCACAATTTTTTTGTAATAGTTTATCACCACTAAAATGTTTATTAGCAGTTTTACACCGGTAGAAAAATATTTTCTAATGTTAGCTATGACGGTCAAAATTTAACTTACATGTGTTTGGGATTAAAACATACAGTTTTCTTGTATAAGTACTAAAATTTATAATGGAGTTATAAGGGACCTAGTGAATACTTTAATCTAATATAAACTAATATTCTACTGTACATGAGCATGCATGCATGGTTTGGATGAATTCTTTTTGAATTTTTTCAGCATGGAAAAGTTAAATGTGCGAACCGCAGCAGGGAAGGCCAAGGTGATGGGAACAATAATAGGAATTGGTGGGTCAATGTTGCTGACATTTTTCAAAGGGCAAGAGATTAACGTTAAGAGTTTCGGTACTAATCTTTTGCAAAAGAATGAGCAGGTAGTAGCTTTGCATACTGACTCTGGTAAAAAATTTCTGGGAGTTTTGTGTGGTTTTGGAAGCTGCTTCAGTTTTGCATTATGGCTCATCATTCAGGTACCTACTCTTCCTATTTTATCATTACATATTTGTGAAGTTTGTGGTTTGATTTTGGATTTCTTTTGTTATTGATCACCACATGTGACAGTCCAAGATGAGTAAAGAATACCCAAGTCATCACTCAAGTACTGCATTGATGTCCTTGATGGCTGCAATACAAGCCACGGCCTTTGCCCTTTATGTTGAGAAGGATTGGAGCCAGTGGAAGTTGGGTTCGACTATTAGGATTCTAACTGTGGCTTATACGGTAATGTGCTAATTTATTTTATAGTAATAGGTAAATGACCACTTCTGTAGAAGACAGTGTCAATTTAGTCCTTAAAGGAAAAAAAATTTCAAAATAATTCCTAAAAGTGTAAAAAATGCACAAAAATGTATCCTGTCGTTAAGTGTAGAACGTGTATCAAAATCGTCATATCGTGTTAAGTGTGAAACTGTAATATTCTACCCTTAATGGTAGGACATTTTTAATTCACTTTTTAAATTTTCAAGATTATTTCAGAATTTTTGTTCTTAATAGATGTAAGTAGTCATTTTATCCTAATTAATATAATTGGCATTGGATTTGGATGGTGAACTAAGGTTACACCCATTTTAATTATAGTTGTGAAATGAAAATGTTTTGCAGGCAATTGTGGCCTCCGGATTAGTGGTTATTGTCATTGCATGGTGTGTACGGATGAGAGGCCCAATGTTTGTATCTGTTTTCAACCCTCTTATGCTTGTGCTTGTGGCTGTGGCTGATTCCTTGATGTTTGGTGAAAATTTATATGTAGGAAGGTATGCAACAAGTCCTTGTTCATTTAAATTTGATGTCTACCTGAACGTAAATGATAAGTTCAACTAACTTTTATGATATGCAGGGTGGCAGTAAGACAGTTAAATTTCCGGAAAAAAAAAATTAGTATTCACTTTTAAACTTATATATTAATAAAAATAATTAATTTCATACAAATTAAAAAAGTTAATTGATATTATTTAATTTTTTTTAATTTCCAGTAAAACATAAGATTATTTTTAAAATGTATTTTATTAGAATTTATTATCATGAATAAAAAAATGGTTGAAAATAAAATTAGAATTAAATGAAAGGTATTTTAAGAATAATAGCATTATATATTACAAAATTACTTATATTTATTTATATTTAAATCTAACATATAAAATCACTTTTTTCTTATATATGAGTTTAGAGGAAATATTTATTAATAATATTTTAAGGTTTAAATAAATTATTGGTCTCTGTATAAAATAGAGTGTGATTTTAGTACTAATTTTTTTTTTGTTTTGAATTTAATCCTTATAAATTTTTTTTAGGACCTACTATCAAATAAAAATATCCATTGATGACATAATAACAAAAAATTGGTTATTATTGCTTTATCAGGTCACCAATAGATTTAACAAGTCACTCATCAATGGTTGAACATATAGAAATTTAAAAATAATTTACCAAAAAAATTACACATTTATTTTGTCAATTGTCAGATTCATCGATGAAGTGATAAGTTAATTGATTATCAATATCGTTGTTGTATTATCAAATAATATTGTTACAAAAATATTTAAAGAATTAAAATAAAAAAAATCCTGTTATAGGTACCAAAATTTATTTAAACTTATTTTTAAAAACATTAAAAAAATTAGTAATTTCTTAATAAATAATATTTATCTATTAATTAGAAGTAATTAATTATTTTCTTCTTCTTAAAAGCCTCTCCTTCTGCGTTCATTATGACTCTTTCTCTTCTCATAAAATGCTTTTTTATCCCTTACCTTCACTTTTTTCACTAATTAAACATTATTCTTTCTTTGGTTGTATTTTTGTTTTGTTTTTACTTCTATTTAGTAAAAGACTTTATTCCACCTCGTTGTTTAGTTTTTTAAAATTTTTAACTAAATAAAATTTATTATGATAATTTGATAAGTAGTTTTGCATCTTAAAAACTTTGAAAGATATATAAATTTTAGATAAAATTATAACAACTTCAGTAAATTATTTTCATTATTTTAGAAAGTTTTGGCTTAAAGTTTGGTTTGGGTGTAAATAGACTAATTAATGATATGATTTTTTGCATCATGTTAGTGTAATGGGAGCCATGCTAATTGTGGGTGGCTTGTACATGGTTCTATGGGGTAAGAGCAAAGAAATGAAAAAGGCGAATCTGTCGGTCTCATCAGAAATCAACCAAGAGCATGAAGCAACTGAAGTTGTTGTCATGTCCACAACAATAAATGATGATAATTGTGACCGCGTTAACAATACCGACGCCAATTGTAAAAGCAATATAGTTGCCAAGGTTTCTTGAAGAAGATCCTTTGGAGTGGACATTGAAAATTACCAGCTAGCTAGAAGACATGCCTTCAGGGAAAGCCTCAACTTAATTAAAGCCGTTGTTGTTAATAGTGATATTATATGCACCACATAATATATATATATATATATATATATATATATATATATATATATATATATAGGGGCTATAGGCTTTTTAAAGTAATTGTACACTTGAATATTTATCATCTTTGAACTAATTAAACATAAAGTTGTGTACACCCAAAAACACACTACTAAGGTACATCAAGTTGTCGGCTGGCTTTGGTTTTTCATGTACAAAAGTATCAATTGTTATAACCTAACACCAAATAAAAGTCGTATAAGATGAAACCGTGGGAAAGTCTCATAACTCTTCAGCAAGACCTTAAACTTTTTCTTTTTTTAATGTCTAGATCATAAAAAAAATTTATCTAAATATTTAAGATAATTACATGTTTAAAACTCAAACTTTGAAACAATCTACACCAATTTATCTACTTATTTGATGGTTAAATTTTTTATTTTACTCAACATAAAACTCGTTAACGTGTAATTTCCCAATTGATAAAAAAAGAGAGGAGGAGTCGTGCCCTAAAAATAAATTGACCGATACATAAAGCACATCCACTAACTTTGGAGCAGACATTATTACGAACCAGGAAAGGCTGGAAAGTTATGGAGTTTGAGAAAGAAAGAGAAAGATCACACGATAGCGGAAAAAAAGAAGAAGAATGAGTTGTATCTTATATGCTATTTTCCATCATAGGTGCTGCTGCATGCACCCAGTGGCTACTTTGATGCAGAAATCCCGTACGACTCTTTTACTGAAGGATAAATTACAACTTTTTAAATTTATTTGTGAAAGATGTTAAATTATAATGTTTTAAAAAACATTATACTTTTTTTATGGAATGAGAATGTGATATATTTTAATTTAATAAGCTTGTCTATTTATGATTCAGCAATGCAAATATGTTTAATTTTAATTTTATTATTAACTAATATTTTAGTTTGTATATATTATATAAGTTAAATGTTTCTTTTATATAATATAATCAAAATTCATAATAAAAAATTACTATATCAGTTATATATTTCCTTTTTCTTTTAAAAAATATCAATTATATTATAATTAAAATTTATAATTAATAAATTTCTTTAAAATATATAATTATTTTAAACTTATAATGAATAATTTAAATTGTATTACGATGAGGTTATTTTTAATTAACTATTGACAATTCCTTTTAAAAATTAATGAAATTCAATTTAAATATAAGTATAAAGAAGAGTAGACTAAAATGGGCATGTGATTAATAAGATCAAGAACACAAAAGTAAATGGAGGATAGTTAATTTAATGAGATGATTGGGAATGGAACGTTGCAACAGTAACCTGTGAAATACACTTTAAAAGAAGATAAACCATAACTTGCTCCTTTTATTTATGTGATTCATGCCTCTTCCTTCTAGTAAACCAACTATAGTTAATTTATATTATGCTATTATATATCAAAAGTTTTTTTTTTTTACTACATTATGTCAAAAGTTATACTCTAGATGGTATAAAGACACTATTTAATTTTCATGCTTTTTAATTCTTAATCAGTGTTATACACTCGTGACGCACTTATTTAATAAGTTCATGTACTCTTCAACACCAAACACCTCAAGAAAACTAAAAGCATGAATCACTGTTGACACGGTAATGTCGGGTTCGACACTGATGTTATTGGTGACGCCAGGGCCAATGCAAAACAAACGCAAAGTGGATGCAACACTTCAATTTTTTACATATTAAAATAATTACTGTCGGTTTAATTAGCTGCAAGGTAGTGTTGGCTAAATCTATCAATTAATGGAATATAAACTTTATTGACGAAAATTAACTAATGAACTACACATCTATTTTTATCTTTATATATCTATAATCATTTACGATGAAACATTCAGTTTTTTTTTTTTTTTGTTGTGAAAATGCAACTTTCAGTATAGAGACCACACATACAGATTAATAAACTAATAAAAAATACTATAATAGACGAAAAAACTAGTAAATACTATATAATCATTTAATTTGTTTAGTCGTACCATTTCATAAAATTGGCTATCAAAGAATCGTGGAACAATAAATATTTTTACCTTACAATAATTTAAAATTAAAAATTCATATAAAATGGACAATAATTAAAAATAAAAATTTGAAAATATAATATATTTTGTTTTATCATGATTCAATGATTTGAACCAAATCAACCCAATATATTTTGATTGACCATAAAAATTGTCAAAAACCCCATGCTTTGCTACACTATAATCATAAGGAGTGATCAAGCCAAGACCCAAACAAAAGAACATAAGGTTGATCTTATAGCCAAGCAATTACAGAAAGGTACCGACTCAGTCCCAATAACCAAAAAAAAGAAAAACAAAAATACAGAGGCCCATGTAGCAGCCTAAACAAGTGAACAACCATAAATTTCCCACAAAAACTAAAAAGGCATAAGACTATACCAAATCAGCAAGCTAGCAAATTAAAGTGGGAAGAATAGCGTGTAAAAAAGCCAAAAGAGTAGACATTTCAAAATCTTCCATTTGTAAGGTCAAATTTCAGGAAGCACATGCACCATGGCGCCATGTAATGTTATCCAGAAGCATTCCCATTCACTTAAGTAGAGATGAATAACACGGAAATTGAAAGCTGAGTCAAAGATTACTCTCCATTGTTAATATATATAGTTCTTGTTCTCATATTTTAATATTATTAATAAAGAAACAAAGTTGAATTGCCTATTTCATCCAGTTCAATCGTCAATGATTGCGAGTCAAAAATCGTAGAATTTTATTTTTTGAACAGAAAAATAATTATATTAAAAGAATAAAATCACGGATTTGAAAATATAGTGAGAGGATCAAAATTATAATTTAATCTAAAAATTAAATAATAAATATTTTTCTCTTTATATATATGTGTTTTTTTGGTATTAATATTACATTTATTATTAAAATATGAAACATCTCATCATTTTGTAAATGTTTTTTAGAAGATCATCATTTTGTAATGGAATCATGTATTCTATTCTAAATAATATTCCTATATTTAAGTTCATATTCCCTCTCTAACATTGCAATAGAAAGCCGAGTCAAAGATTACTCCATTGTTATCAGTTCTTATTCTCGTGTTTTAATATTATTAATCAAGAAGTAAAGTTGAATTACTTATTTTATCCAACTCAATAGTCAATGATTGCAAACCAAAAACCATTGAATTTTGTTTAACAAAAAAATAATTATACTTAAAAGATTGAAGTACAAAAAGAATTTTGCTGAAGTTTTTTGTTTTTCTCTAGAACTCTAGACTATTCGAATCCTGTGCCATCCGCATACACCCATACTTAACATTTAAGGTCTTGAAACTTTCCCGTTCCCATGCATGTCTATACTTCATGAGTCTGTTACAATATTATTGCTCTTAGTCTTACTATTGATGTTGACATTTACTGCCGTCGTCACTATTGTCTGTCGTAGACACGACAACAGCCTCAGTCACTCCAAATTCTCCTACGGTGTTGTCTGATGATACCATTTGAGTTGCTGTTTTCATTTCTTTGCTCTTCCCCCACAGCATTATGTACAGACCACAAACAATTAGCACTGCTCCAATTACACTGAACATGCATGTTTCAGAAAAACAAACAGTCATTAAAGAGTAATTAACCTAATAATCTTCTATATGGTTTTAAAATATGATGACAACCACAATTGCAGTCACATCTTAGGCATTTTTCCACAATGTCAAGAATATTGGTAAAACCATAATCAGGATCGCAACCACAAATTAAAATCATCGATATATCTTCTATACAAATAATATTTCCGAACAAGGTGTGAAATAATTATTTAAATAAAATGATGCAAAAGAAATATTTCTTTGCAAGTTACTGTGACATTATTGCTATTCAAATTTAAATGAACAAGCTAGGTCATAGTGCATACCTTCCCAAGTATAGGTGCTCTTGTAATAACAGGGAACTAGCAAAAGCCACGAGCACAAGGCAAAGGGGGTTGAAAACAGATGCAAACAATGGACCTCTCTTCCGTACACACCATGAAGTGGCAATATTCACTAACCCAGTGGCCACAATTCCCTGCCACAAAATTTTAGTCTCATGATAATTATCCATTAACTAATTATTGATTTATTGGTATAATAATAGTTCACCATCCAACACTAATTATGAAATTAATTAGCTTACCGTATAAAGTGCCGTGAGAAGCCTGATACCTGAACCCAACTTCCATTGACTCCATTCTGTCTCAAAACAGAGGGCATAGACTGCGCCTTGTATTGCTGCCATTAAGGTCATCAACGCTGTACTTGAGTGATGGCTTGGATATTCCTTACTCACCTTAGCCTGTAGCATACATATATAGGGATCAATGGCAAAAGGTAACCCAGGTCAAACCGTGGCACATACAAGATTAGATAGGATCTTGCTAACCGAGTAAAAGTTTTTATTGGAAATCATGTTAGAGCGAGAGCGTATTTTCATGCATCCTAATAAAACATATTTTTTCCTTTTACTTCTTTAACTAGTATCCTTATAACATACTGATTAGTATTTGCACGCCTTTAAGATATATGAGAAAACATGTGTAGTGAGTAGCGATAAATACAATATATAGGAAGCTAACCTGAATGATGAGCCATATTGAGAAACTCAAGCAACTTCCAATGCCACATAAAACACCTAGCCATTCTCTTCCATGCGATGTTCCTAGCTGACTATTGATATTTTTATGGAAAAGATTGATGTGAATGTCCTTCCAAATATTTATTTCTACCCCTTTGAGAAATTACAGCAGCATTGACCCGGTAATTCCTAGTATTGTTCCCAACACCTTAGCGTTCGTTGCCGCGGTTCGCATATTTAACTTTTCGTAGCTACAAAAATATGTAGTTGCTGCAATTAGTTCAGCAAAAAAACTCTTATCGATGAAAAATGAAATAAAATAAAGATCACATGAAGAAGGTGATGGTGAAGAGTGGTGAGTGGTGACTACGTACCCGCACAAGATGGAGAGAATAAAAGTGACTGCAGGAACCAGATTGAATATAGCAACTTGGAACGTTGCTGATACCAAAGCCAACGCAACGAAAGCTAGGTTTTGGAATAAACTCCCTCTGATTATATTATCAATAAACATATAGTAATAGTTTTGCTAAGTAATAATTTTAATATCTGAATTTAAATTATTATACAATTACTTTAGCACTATACATGCCAAATAATCATAATAAAATCATTTTAGGGCAAAGGGGTGAAGAAGAACGTAGAGTTTACATCAACCATACCCAAATAGGCCGCTAAAAAATGACATCCAAAGCACCCTCCATGTCAACTTTGACGTGTTCTTTCTGCATTAAATATCAAAATAGAACAAAAAAATAAGAACCCATCATTTTGATTTTATTTTATGTAATGCCCTAGCATAGGGTGAAACAACCAAAATTCTGTTCTTATAAGATTAGAAATTAAACAAAACAGGTTACGGGATTGAGAATGCTACACCTTTCGAAAAAAAGAGCAAGAGAACATGATAAAGCATGTTGGTAAATATTTGTGTTTTAATTTAAAATTTATAAATATATATTAATTCTATTTTATAAAATAATATTTATTTTAGATTCTCTTAAGATTTTGTTTTAATGAGTCAAACTAGTTTGTTATATTTGTTGTGACAACTGTATGTTGGTTTTCCAACGGTCATATTTCTAACGGTCATATTTTGTTGTTACAAAATGCCTATATATATCTATCTCCTGTTTTCTAGAAATGACAGACTGAGAGCTCTGATTTCTTTTTGCCAAAAATTTATCTCTTTCTTTTCCTATACAAAACTTAATTTTTGTGAGAGCAAGAGCATTGGTGTTCATAAGGTTCGGGGATCCTTTCGCTGCACACGATCGGAACCAACGGGTTGTCGTATCTTGGGAGAGGAGCGCAATCAGAATTTCTTACCCGTGCAGTGGAGGCGTTTTCTCTCTAAGGATAGCGTTTACGCGCTTCAACCCAGGCTATATCTTTCTTCCCTTAATTTTTCTTTCTTGTGCTTATTGTATGTTATAATGCATTATTCATGCGCTGTCAATTAAATTTAATTTACTACTGTTATTTTGTTATTTAATTCAAGACTGTGCATCTTCTTCGTATTTATTTTCCTTCATTTTTATTTTATTTTTCCAACAGTCTTAGAGAGAAAAATCGTTATCACTTTCTTCTTGCATATTCTTTTCTACAGTAGCATTCTATTTTACCAAAATATCTGTCATGAATATGATTGACTCCCTTTTTAGTAAGTCTCGAAAATTAATGGATGAAGACACAATGTATTATGTTTTATTAAAAATGTTTTATTATATTATTTCATTTCCTTAAATTTTTACATTAGTGAGAAATTGTTGAAAAATATTTTCTTATAATTTGAGATTTACAATATATTTTCTTCACTAATGGTGGTTTTGAAGAGAAAATGCTTTTAGAATTAGTTTATGTGAAAAACTAAAAGCATACTTCTAATTTCATTCCTATATGATTAGAAAACTATCTTTTACTTGGTTAAATGATCCTGTGAACACAAGTCTTTAAAATCAGGACATTTGTTGTTTGGTTTTTAATTTTTATTGTTTAACGTTATTATTAATGCTGCAAGTATTTTGTTGTTACATGTTGACTGATTGTCTCTTTATTTATAACTCATTGATAAAAGATAAGCCTGTGAAAATATAACACACAAAAATAATAAAATAAATACTTTGGTGAAACTTTATATTTTGCATGTCGTATTCTTAAAAGAGTACCTTATAAACAAAAAAAAAAAATTATGAGCTATGGAAAAAAAAAAGAGAACCAAATTTGAAATATCTTAAAGTGTGGGGGTGTCTAGTAAAGGTTAATATCCCTATTAATAAGAAAAGGAAAATTGAAAAAAAAATATTAATTATATTTTGTTGGATATTTTTTACATAATACTACTTATAGATTCTTAGTTATTAATTCAGAAGTATCTGAAATTTCTAATGGTACTATTATGGAGTCTAGAGATGTGACTTTCTTTGAAAATATTTTTTCTTGAAAAATAAATTATTAAATCTTTGTATGGTTTGAAACAAGCTCCAAAGCATTGACACAAAAGTTTGATTAAGTTATTCTTTTGTATGATTTTCAAATTAATGATAGTGATAAATGTGTGTATGTGAAACAATTTGATGATAATGGATGCGTCATTTTATGTTTGTATCTGGATGACATATTGATATTTGGTAGTAATATGTATTTCATAAATGATGTGAAGTTTTTCTTGTTTAGAAATTTTGGTATGAAAGACCTTGGTTGTGTAGATGTGATTTTGGGTATTAAGCTTATAAAGAAAAATGATGACATGACTTTTACCCAATCTTAGTATGTTGAAAAGCTGTTGAAGAAGTTTAATTATTTTGATGTGAAACCTGTTTCTACTCCTTATGACTCATCCATCAAGCTAAAGAAAAATTTGGGTAAAGGAATTTCTTCACATAAATATTCTCAAATTATCGGTTCTTTGTTGCATTTGACAAACTTCTTTAGGCCTGACATTGTATATGCAGTTGGTAGATTAGGAAGGTATACTAATAATCCTGATCATTCTCATTGGATTGCATTAGAAAGAGTTTTTAGATACTTAAAAGGAACCATCAATTATGGCATTCATTATACATGTTTTCCTGCAGTAATTGAGGGGTTTAGTGATGCAAATTGGATTTCTGATTCTGATGAAACAAAATCAACAAGTGGTTATGTTTTTACTTTAGCTGGTGGTGCAGTATCATGGAAATCTGCTAAACAAACTATTATTTCACGTTCTACTATGGAAGCAGAAATTATTGCTTTAGATACTGCTACTAGTGAGGCTGAGTTTCTTAAAAATTTGCTATGTGATCTACCATTGTTGAATAAGCCTATACCTCCAATTCCAATGCATTGTGATAGTCAAGTTGCTATATCTAAAGTTACTAGCAAAAATTTTAATGAAAAAAGAAGACACTTAAGAGTGAGACATAAGTCTATCAGAAATTTGATTTCTCATGGTGTCATTTCTCTTGACTTTGTCAGGTCAGAAAATAATATTGCGGATCCGCTTACAAAAGGGTTGACACGTCAACAAGTACTTGAGTCGTCGAGGGGAATGGGATTAAAGCCCATTATTTAGTTACAACAATGGACACCCGTCTCCATGTGATTGGTGATCCCATGAATGGAGTTCAACGGGTAACAACGAAATTGTTTGTTGACTAAAGTACACCAAAATGAAATTTGACGGAGCTGTTCCGTTTCTCATTCCTATGACGAGGTGTATTATAAATTGTGGCAATATTAAGGTTGAGGTATTTATATATGTGTATTTTTGATAAAAAAAAAACAAAATACCTCTTAATGAATCCGATGACAATTATTGTAGGGGTGAGGGTCACAACTCACTCTTTGAGGATTCACCTAGTGAGTGTGGTGGTGGGGCCGCCACTGTGAGATATGGGCTAATCTCTAAAGGACACTCACGAAACAAGATACAAGCGCAAGGCCGTGTAACGCGCTACCACTGATTAGAACCTAATTGAACGCCAATATTGTAGGGGTTGTGTACTAAAGTCCGGTTAAAGAATATGTAGTTCAAGACAATCAAGTCACTACATTTTTCTCGGATGGAAGTTCATAAACACTAGGTATAAGGCTCAAACCCGGAAGGTTCCTTATACCGAAATACAATATCACATGCTCTTTCTCTTATGTTTTTATACAAATTATCTTTTAGAAAATATACTTTAAAATTTTAAATTATGTGGGGGAATGTTGGTAAATATTTGTGTTTTAATTTAAAATTTATAAATATATATTAATTCTATTTTATAAAATAATATTTATTTTAGATTCTCTTAAGATTTTGTTTTAATGAGTCAAACTAGTTTGTTATATTTGTTGTGACAACTGTATGTTGGTTTTCCAACGGTCATATTTCTAACGGTCATATTTTGTTGTTACAAAATGCCTATATATATCTATCTCCTATTTTCTAGAAATGACAGACTGAGAGCTCTGATTTCTTTTTGCCAAAAATTTATCTCTTTCTTTTCCTATACAAAACTTAATTTTTGTGAGAGCAAGAGCATTGGTGTTCATAAGGTTCGGGGATCCTTTCGCTGCACACGATCGGAACCAACGGGTTGTCGTATCTTGGGAGAGGAGCGCAATCAGAATTTCTTACCCATGCAGTGGGGGCGTTTTCTCTCTAAGGATAGCGTTTACGCGCTTCAACCCAGACTATATCTTTCTTCCCTTAATTTTTCTTTCTTGTGCTTATTGTATGTTATAATGCATTATTCATGCGCTGTCAATTAAATTTAATTTACTACTGTTATTTTGTTATTTAATTCAAGACTGTGCATCTTCTTCGTATTTATTTTCCTTCATTTTTATTTTATTTTTCCAACAAAAGCAGCCCCGAAAATGTGACGATAGGCAACGATTACTCGAATGCTCATTCCATCATTTATGGCGAACTTCAAAAGAATACTCGTGGAAGCATATCCAAGCTGCACCAACACCATCAGAAGGACAGGCTTCAACTCCTGCATTACTTTCTTCATCTTTACTTGGCTATTGTAATTTGGTTGAGTTTCACGAAGGAATTGAAACAGAGAAAGTTTAGGATCGAGAACGGAGTTTCTTGCGAACAAGTGCGTAGAGCCTTTTTTTATTACATTTTCGAAAGTACACAGCTCATTCTGAACCGTATATTTAATACTCATTTGACAATTTATAGTAAGTATCCCCAATAGTTAGTTTCTTTCAATTACAGCAGTTTTTTCCCCCCCAAAATAATGATGGAAAATATTCAGGGTGGTTTTTCAAGGCTTCATGGTGGAATGGCTATTGGGAGGCTTCGTGTATTATCTTGTGTTGAAATCTGTGTACACTTGTGGTAAATAAAATTATCTTTAGCTTTTCAAATCCTTAACAGCTTCTTTGTATTTGACAAAAAATATTTATAATAATTAATATTATGTGTAATTACATGTCTGAAAGTAATTTTATTAATACTACCTCTATCTCATTATAATTATGAGAAAAAAATTTATTTCAAAATAATTATTATTTTAATTTTAATGTAACATTAATTATTATTTTTCATTTATATTCCTTATAATATTAATAAAGAAATCTTTAAATAAATTAATGATGATATAAAATTTAATTTTCTAAAATTATTATTATTTTTTATCTATTTATTATTTTTTATAATAATCTAACTATTATTTTGGAACAGAAGAAATATTATATATGTGGGTGGAGGGAGAGAGAGAATATACATTATAGTTCAACGTATCTGTATCTATGTATACATGACCCTCTTTACAAAGTGATTAAAATTGGGAAAAAGAAATTGATGACAAAATCTAGCTTACTTTATAAACATTTAATTTAATGGATACCAAGTTAGAAAATATTAATATTTATACACACGTATGCACATACGTCACCGAGTTAAAAATGTATATTCGAAATAAAAATTAAATTTGAACATGAAATTTATATGATAGTAATATAAAATTGATTTTAGAAAGTATAGTTAGATATTTTAAGTGAAATTTATCAACGCTTTAGATGGTTTATAAATGTAGTATAGCTCTTCAAATCCCAACTTGACCTAAAAGACGTACACTTTAGAAAAGAATCAATGTAATTTGAGTGCTTAATTGGCTTCCCCGTTAAATAATTCTCACATATTTTAGTTAAAATTATGATATTTAAATATTTGTAATTTTTTAAATTTAAATATACTTTTAAATGATTTTTAGATTATATATTAAATAATTATTAATATATATATTACCATTACTCAATTCTATTTATATAAATAATTTCAAATGTATACATTACATAAAATAAAAGAATGTTACTAAAATAAGAACGTATTATAGTTAACAAATTTTTATTTGAATTTTTTTTATTCTTTCATTTCAATTTGAATTTATATTTTTTTCATTATTTATAACTACTTTTTAATTACTTAATTACAATAATATATTTTAAAATAATTTTGAATTATTTATTAAATTCTTTTTAATGCATATTGGCATTATTGAATTCTATTTTATTAAGTTATTTTTCTCTTATAAAATATTTTGGAACAATAATATATGTCATTAATGCTTAAATTAATTTATTAATATTATATATTTAAAATATATGTAAATTATATTTTATTAATTAAAATAATTTTTACATTTTAAAAAGTAAAAATTTATATATTTTAATATTTTATGTACTTTTGTTATCATTAAAATAAATTTGTGTTAATTAAATTGATTTAATATAATATTTATTATCAATATATTATTTTATTGAGTGAAACAATTAATTTTAAATAAGTTTATTTTTTTTATCAAATAAAATTTAACTTAAAAGGAGCTTTAAGATTTTTAGAAAAATGAAAATTATTATAAGAATATAATTTGAATCTCTATTTTTAAGCTTCAAAATTAAATGGGGGCTGGTGGCTTAATTTATTTTGGGCCTTGCCTGGCTCCTTTTCTTGTATGTCTTGGTTTGGGTTTGGGTTGTGCTTAATCAATCTAATTAGTCGTCTTAATCATCAATAAATTTATTTTTTGCTTCTTTAAAAAAATGGCCTGCATGCAAGGCCTGACGTTTACTCATTTTGATTAAGATCCGGTCTATTATATCAGAACTCTGAGAGTACATGCAATTGAAAAACCATCAAGGTGTAGCCATACATAATAAAGATCATAATGTGCAAAATGAACCAAGCATCTCCCAACATCTATGGCTACGAAAAAGTAATAAATTTCATAAAAAGAAATTGCTGAAGTTAAAATGCTGGTTGCTTGAGTTTTGTTGGAACTGTAGTGTACCATACATATCCTAATTAGCACTTCAACATTCTACGTACTGAAACTACATCTATTTCGTGAGAGCCATTCATAGATGTCTTTTATTATCCCATTATTGCCAATGCATGTCATTCAGTCAATCAAGTCCACTTTATGAAGACTCATCATGAACAATCCTAACAACATCCATGTTGTTAGTCAAAATAATTATGGTCTTAAATTAATTTATGCAGACGAAGAATAAGTAATAAATAAATGAAAAAAATAATTTTATAAAATTAATCTTATATTATAATTAATTCATTTATAAATTTTATTGTCAATTATTAACGGGTGGGTTTGTTTAAAATTAAAAAAAATTTAAAATAAATATTTTTTGAGTGTTTCAAACATGAAATTATTTTTTTAAAAGCAAAAATAATTTAGATAAACACAGAAAAAACAAAAAATTATTTATTTTATTAAAATAAGTATTTATTTTAATAAATAAATTTATAAATATAAAAAATTAAAATAATAATTATTTTAAAATAAAAAATTCTTACACACCAATTATAATGGGTCAGAGGGTAATATTAATTGGTGTGGCTATTGTAGTATTGTTGACTGTTGTCATGATCCATTCTCGTAATTTCAACATTTTCCGTGTTGTCTGATGACGTCAAGTAAGGGACCGTTCTCATTTCTTTGCTTTTACCCCACAGCACCATACATGTACAAGCCACACACAATTAGCACTGCTCCAATTACACTGAACATGTTTCATAAAAACAAATCATAAAATAGTAAGTTGAACATGATTATGAGATAATCTGCAGTACAATAAGCAAGCTAATTAGTAGTTACCCAAGACTTTTCCCGAACAACTGGTTTGCACAAGAATATTTGTAGCACGTATTAATGGTGCCAATGGTATCAATTCTTAAATGAAATGTTGGTCATACCTTCCAACGTATAGGTTTTCATCCAAAAAATATGGAAGCAAAAATAGCCACTATCACAAGCGCGAGAGGGTTGAAAACACATGCATACAATGGACCTTTAATCCGTACACACCATGCAGTAACAATAACCACTAATCCAGAGTACACAATTCCCTGCCACAACATCTTGGTTTCTTAGTAATTACTAATTTTTAGTATACTAGTTCACCATCCAATTAATGCAAATTTTAACTTACAGAAAATCCGCAGTTAGAAGCCTAATATCCCAACCCAACTTCCATTGGCTCCAATCCTTCACAACACATAGGGCTAAGACTGTGGCTTGTATTGCCCCCATTAAGGTCATCAGCGCTGTACTTGAGTAATGGCTTGGATATTCGATCTTTACTCATCTTAGTCTGTCCCATTTAGTGATTATTCATCAACAACAACAACTACACTTTTTTTTTTGCCAACAAATAGAATTATAATTAGATAAGGCCATAAGGGTAAACCCTTAACACATCATATATTTCATCAACATTTTTTTTTATCGCTTTCTTCTAATCATGTTATTTATCTTATTGCATGTTATACTTATATTTTTTTTTTCTCTCTTTCTCAATTAGCAACTGAGTGCCCATGAAATATATATTTCTCTTTAAGTACTGAGATATAACAACAGGAAGCTTAATTACCTGAATGATGAGCCATAATGAAAGACTAAAAACACTTCCAAGACAACATAAAACACCTAGCCATTTTCTTCCAGAAACAGCATGCGATGATCCAAGGTGGCCATTTTGATTTTTGTGAAAAAATATTTATGTGCAAAGTCAAAATGTCAATTTCTAACCCTTTGAAAAAGGTCTGCAGCATTGACCCGTCAATTCCTGTTATAGTTCCCAACACTTTGACCCTCCCTGATGGGGTTCGCAAATTTTCAAAGCTACAAACAGTTGAAAGAGTTACTGGATGCAATAAATTATTGCGAATAATTGTGCAAGTTCAGTAATAATCTTTCTGAGTAAGGACAAAAAGTAATAAATATATATACCTGTGGTAATTGTAAAGAGTGATGACTCTACGTACCCGCACAAAACGGAGAAGACAAAAGTGATCACAGGAATGAGGTTATAAACGGAGGTAGCAAATGTCGCTGATACCCACGCCAAACCAATGAAATAAAGGTTTTGCACCAAGCTCCCTCTGTTCATATTATTAAATGCACATTATTAATTTTGTTAATCATTCTAGACTTTAGCAATGCACTCACTTCTGTCTCGAATATATATATATATATATATATATATATATATATATATATATATATATATATATATATATATATATATATAAACACATATATATTGGTCTAAAATAAGTAAATTAATCTTTATTTATGTCACCTTATATTCAACAAAATAAGCTCTATAATACCTTATTAAAAATTCAATGTCAATTAAATGAAAGGTTTGATTGGCATTTTTTAAAACCAAAAAATGTCTACTTTTTTATATGAGACCAAAAAAATATTTATAATACCTTTCACTTAATTCAAATTGTATTTTCAATGATTTTTTTATCTTAAGTTTCAGTAAAGGATAATTTAGAGAATAAAGGCTAATTTTTTAAAATGAGTAGATTAGTAAAATTAAATAATATTAACTAAGGTTTTTAATTAATTAGTTTTTTTAGTTATATTTGAGACCGAAGAAGATATATTCCAGATACGCGGGAAAAGAAAAGGCACAAGAAAACCTCATGGCCATGGCAAAGGGTTGAAGACTGAAGAGTTTAACCATACCCATATATGCCGCAAAATAATGACATCAAGAGCACCCTCCATGTTAACTTTGGCCTGTTCTTTCTGTTATAAATATCAAAATAGAAATATAAAAAAAGGGAAAGAAAAACATCATCTTAATTTTAGCCATTATCTAAGGTAGCATGGGTCAAAGAATTAATCACAAATTTTGTTCTTAATAATAGAAAACAAAAGAAGTTACGGGCTGTGAATGCACCTTTCAAAAATAAGAGCAAGAGAATAAAGAGAGAAAGCATCTACAAAAATGTGACGGTAGGGCAGTGACTACTCTAAAGCTCATTCCATCAGTTAGGGCAAGCTTGTAAAGCACATTCACAGAAGCAGCTGCAACCTGCGCTAGCACCATCAACATGGCAGGCTTCAACTCTTGCACTCCTTTCCATGTGTATTTCATCTTTATTGCCTAGCTGCTGTAATATACTGGTTTGAATTTGAATAAGGAAAAAGAGAAATATAAGGATATATAGAACATGCATATCATTGCCAAAAGCCAACACAACAATGCATATATATAGGAAATTAATAATACTCGATCACATTATTTCTAGGTTAAAAAAGCTTGCATTTCGTTTTAGTTTACTATAAATAAACTAAGGACAAAACTTATAGTGACGCATCTCAAGAGAATTAATTTGTCTTATTTTTCAATAAAAAGTAGAGTTTTATGGGGATTTAAATATTTTCTCGTTGAGTTATATGGGGATTTAAATATATTCTCGTTGAGTAATGTAATAAGTTATATTATTATTATTATTATTATTATTATTACACTACTACAAAAACAAGAATTAACATCGTCAAATCTACATCGGTTATTAAAAAGGCGATGTAGTAAATTTCGCGGTGGCATTTTCGAAATTTATACAAACTTTTTGACATGTTAACCACGGTTATTGTGAAACCGGCGTCGATAAGCATGTTACAAAGACGGTTTTAGAAAAACCGCCTTTGTTTGATTTGTAAGCACGACAGTTTTCTACAGCACGTTTTTGTATAGACTGACTTTTCATTTTTCTCTCTCTCTTTGTATAGACATGTCTTTACACACTCGCCCTTCATTTTCTCTCTCTCTCTCTCTTATGTTATCTTCTCATCTTCTCCGCTGACCCTTCATTTTCCCTCTCTCATTGTAGCCTTGTGTATGTCTTTGTCGCTTTCTCTCTCTGGCAGAGAACGTCTGTGTATGCCTTACTCCACCGCAACCTAAAATGTCTTGTTAGGTTCTTTAACAACAGCAACTGCTGGCGCATTCCGTGCTCTTTCGGCTCCGTGTCGTTTCCGTCCTCGCTTCGATCCTTTCGTGGACTGCCCCCGCGAACGCCGCGCTGCGAGCTCCGCAGTTTCGTTTGCTTCTCCTGCTGGCGGTGGAAATGGCGATGCTGGAACCGACGACGGTTGCGGTTCTGGCAGTGAGTCTGGAGATGCTAATCTCAAACTGGTAGGAGACGTGGCTCAAGAGCTTTTTCGACTTTCGCCTGATGTTATCATTCTCGATGTTTCGGTGTGAACTCTTCTTTACTCTGAGTAGATTTTTTTTGTTATTATTTTTATTTTTAGTAAAATAATAATTTAGTTTTGTTTATGTGTGTGATAGGGAATGATATGTGTGGGGGATGTGCTACACTAACCTGATATTCGAAACAATAATGAAGTGGCATGGGTTGTTTTTCACTCACGCATGCAAAACATTTTTGTGTAATTATTATTTGTTCTCATCCCCTCTCACTAATTACTTCTCAGTCCAAGTTTGTCACTCCTTTCTCGCTACCACGCTAATTTCTTTCTTCTATTCCATTTCCATGCCTTGATTAAACGTACTAATCCTTGCTTATTATTAATGAGTTTCTTCGAGATATTTTCAGTTTCACCAATTGTATTAACTATTTTTGCTATTATTCTCATTGTAACTTTAGTTTTGAAGCTTGGTTGATTCAATTGATCGATTTGCAATAAGAGGAATCTGGTTTGAGACATGCTTTGGATGGTCCTGATAGCATGGGATTCGATTCTCTTATTTCCATAGAGAATGAGAGGTCCCTCATGGAACGTGTATGACATGAAGTAAAGCAAGAATTGAAACAGGTAAGGGATTAAATGTTAATAGCTTTTAAAAGTCTGCGTTTGAGTCCCATCATTTTGAATCTCCCCCGTGATTGACCTCAATGTCTTTTTTTTTAAAATATTATGTAGGGTTATAAAGAGAAAATTGTGGACATAAGAGAGGAAATTTTACGCAAGAGATGAGTTAGGAAACTTCCTGGTGAGACGACCTCTGTCCTTAAAGCTTGGTGGCTTTACTATATATTTTTTTCTTTTAGTAAACCCTGTTCAAACATATTTGAACGAATTTAAATTGTGATTTTGGATGTTGTTGTGTTTGGGTGGCCCTGGTCAGAAGATGTTTTATTAAGTGTTTATGTAATGCAAGGTTGGTCAGTTTGGTTTTGCACTAATGTATGATTACTTTGTGGAATATACTTAAAGTTGAAGATTTTTTAAAAATCTTTGGTTTTTTTTCTTGTATGTGTAATCAGGAGAGCCCGAGAGGGGTCTTGTATTGTAAGTAATTGGCCATGCTAAGTTTTTTAATAAATTGTGTTAACCACTTGTTGCAGTAATCAAGAGTTAGATCATTCATTTCAATATTCTTAGATTTTGTTTGCTGTTTACCAAATATGTTATGTGGATAATGAATTTTAATCTACTATTGCTTATTGTTGATGGCCATTTCTTCTAAAATTTAAGACTGATAATTTTTACACTTGCTGCCTGTTTTAGGTGGCTACGAAGACTGAGTCAAATAAAGTTGCAGGGAATGCCATTTTATATGAATGTGTTTATAAAGTTGCAGGGAATGCCATTTTATAGTTGTTCCTTTCTTCAATAGCCTTGTATCAAGTGAATCTTAACCTTGCATACTTTATGCAGGTGGAGTTCTAAATCTGGCCATGGTTGAGTGTGTGGACAATCAGAAGGTAGACATATAGAATCAAGTATACTCTAATATGATTATTGTGGAACTATAATGTGATATCTTGTTGCTTGGATGATTTTTGCCACATCGCTTGTGATGAGATTATCTTGGAGGTCAGCTGAAAATTTTATGAGATCTTAATCTTTGGATTCATCTGGCTTTGAAGCTTTATGAAAAACTATGTGTTCAAATATAATTTGGTTGCTCTATCCCTTTATGAATTCTCTGTAGTCTCTTGTCTTCTCCCAAATAGTTGCTACAAAATACACCAGAAGAATCAATGTCATTTGTTTGATGAGTAATTGGTAAAAGACTGAGTATGATGGCCTTAATTTTTTACAGTAATTGTCACCCATTGATTATCTGGGCTTGTGACTGCTAACTATTTTTAAGCAAAAAAAGGTTTAATATAGAACCACAATTTTTTTGCTCTATCATTTTTCTGCCAAATTTCTTGTTTTGTGGATCCATTTTTATTGATACCTATTGCGGGGTGGGGGTGGGGGGTTGTATTATTTTAATGAAACTGGTATAAAGTATCTTTGTTATGCAGGTTGTTGTTTCATAAAATATGCTACCTCCGAAGAAGCTGATCAGGCAATTAGAGCATTGCATAATCAACATACTCTTCCTGGAGTGAGTTGTGTTTCTGAATCCTAGATAGTAAATAGTGAGGACGACTTATAGTTAGTGATTTTCTGACACTTGTATCTTATGATTAGGGTGTTGGTCCAATCCAAGTGCGATATGCTGATGGTGAACGGGAACGCCTTGGTAACTATTTATATTTATTGACATTGAATAGGCTTGAAAATTCTTACTGCCACATGTTTCGTATGCACAAGACCTAAATAAGAGTACTGTTAAGGTATCCATAATCATGGTTGTAATTTTTGCTCTTTACAAATTAAAACGTATCTAGAGTTCTCTGGCCTGATGGTCAATCTTCTTCATGAGTGGACCTTATGAAATATGATAAAATGTTTGAAACATCTTTTACACATGGAAACTTGTGATGAAGTAAGGGACTTTATACTTGTCCCTTTTATTAATTTTATTCTTATGTTCTAAACCTCCTATATATTGTAGTAGTTTCACTTATTATTTTAGCAAAATATATTTAAAACTGCTAGTGAAATTTACTTTTGAGTTTGAACAGTAATTAGTTGATAAAGAAAAAAAAACTAGCAATACTATTTTCATCTGAACATTTTCTGAAGATAATTTTTGTGAAAATTAGGTTGTTCTAGGGGAAGAATTTATGCATGGATGTGCCTTTTGTATTTTTTAGTGCATCATTGTTATTAGTCATCTGATGATTGCACTGATTGTTTCATGTTTATTCAAATTAATTTATTTATATGATAGGTGTTGTTGAGTACAAATTATTCGTGGGCTCTTTGAACAAACAGGCTACCGTAAAGGAAGTTGAGGAAGTATGTTTCCTGCTGCAATCAAACTTTACACTAGAGACTGTTATACAAGTATTTTCAATGGGACAATTTTTTATTTTATTGTCTTGCACAAGGGAAACTTAGGCACAAGGGAACTGATGTCTGTGATTAATGAATTGCTAACTTCTCTAATAAATATTTAATATCTCTATAGTATCATGTTAAACTTACTGTTATTATTAACATGAAACTAATTGATGGTGTCTCACTCTCTCTTGTATCAGATTTTCTCAAAATATGGCCGGGTTGAAGATGTTTATCTTATGCGCGATGAGAAGAAACAAAGTCGTGGTATGTTTCCTACCTATATGGGATATTAGCTGGAAACTGGGTAGGGGATGGGGGTGAAATCATGGGGGCGAGGGGTTGGTTTCCATGCTTCAGTTTCATAATTGTTCTTGAGGAAAGTATGAATTGGTTGGTGTAATGAGTGGTATTGTTTTTTACTATTCCCTTCAATGTTTGGAGGCATCATAGTTTTTTATTCTGGGGTTACTTCTTTTTGTGTCTCTTTATGTGTGTTTGTGTTTGATGGCAATACTGAATAGATAATATTTTCCCTTATTTTGGTTGAAGGGTGTGGTTTTGTTAAATACTCACAAAGATATGGCTCTGGCAGCAATTAATGCGCTTAATGGAATCTACACAATGAAAGTAAGAATATATATATATATATTCTTTTAATAATTCTTCTTATGAAAGCACTATGGTTAATCTTGCATTTTTCTGCATAGGGTTGTGAGCAGCCACTAATTGTCCGGTAGCAAATCATCTTAACGGCATGGTGTTTATAAAAATGGTCCTATTTTTGTTTAAGAAAACTATTATTTAAAAATTATTGTTATTATTTAAAGGAAAAATGGTCCTAAATCACATTTATGCTGCTAGTTTCTTTACATTATTTCATCCAATTTCACTCTTTTTTCCGTTAGTTATTACTTTTCAAATATCCTAAATCATCTCATTCATGATTAGAACAAATTTAATTTCCAAGTTAATTTCATGATTAATATAAAAAAACACTACGTACAAATAAGTTTATGAATTTAATTTAAATACTATTGAAGGTTGTATAGTGGACATTAAGAATGAGAATAAGTTGGCTATTAGGAGATTATAGCACGGCTTATATATAATGAGGTCTAACGTACATGACTTATTTCAATTCATTTTGGCCAAGTACTTTATTTTTGTAAGGTGGAGGCTCCCTTTTGACTATGGATATGGTGACTCCGATAAGAAATGATTGAAAAGTCTGTGCCCCTAGACCATGTGTTTCAACGAAAAAAATATTAGGTAATACACAATTATATAAGGAAAATTTTTAACCAATGGATTTCTATAAAATAGTTCAAATATGAAGATTTATATATTATCTTGCAGGAGAGAATTCAACTTGAAACTACTCGGTTGTATAAACTTAATTGATATAACTTTCATGCTCAATTTGATAATTTTAAATAATTTTGAATATTTTCTTTTAGTGTATATAATTTTAGTGAGCAGCACTTTTAGACAGTTTTTTTGCTAAACGTATATAGTATCTATGTTCAAATTTGATTAATTTTATTCTTTTGTTCTCTCTTTGTACAAACAATTTAGTTTAGTAATTATTAATTAGTTTGTAGAAATATTTTTTTAATGAAATGACTATGTCACTAATTTTTATGTCATCATAATTCTTGCTTCCAAAAAGCAAAAAAATTAAAAATAATTAATACTTCTACATCGGTTCATGCGACGACCGATGTAGAATATCTAGCATTCTACATCGGTTATTATAATGACCGATGTAGAATGATGACTTTCTACATCGGTTTTCAGGACAACCGATGTAGAAATCTGGCATTCTAAGTCTTAAAATTGACAGATTTCTACATCGGTCGTGCTAATAACCGATGTAGAATGTTACATTGGTTATTACAATGGCCGATGTAGAATGATGACTTTCTACATCGGTTTTCAGGACAACCGATATAGAAATCTGGCATTCTAAGTCTTAAAATTGACAGATTTCTAGCTACATCGGTCGTCCTAATAATCGATGTAGAATGTTAGAATTCAACATCAGTCGCTCAACCGTTGTTGTGTTTCAACGACACTGGGTTACAATTACGAGTGATAACCGATGTAGAAAGGCGTCGATAATCGATGTAGAAAACCTATTTTCTAGTAGTGTTATTATTATTATTATTATTATTATTATTATTATTATTATTAAGTTAAAATATATTTTTCATTTTTATAAAATAGGAAAAGTTCAAATATCATTGATGCAAAAAGTTCATTTGTTTTACATCCTTATGCAATTAAAATATATAATACTTTGGCTTGAATTAAGATTCGACTGCATCCAAACCTAAGTGTAACAAATTGTGACGTATAAATATGGGGTTAAAAACTGCCATAAATTAAAATTACATAAAATATACCACAAATTTTAGAAAAATTATGACAAATTTTTTTATTTTTTTATTTTTTTCTATAATTTATGATGATTTTTATTCCTTGAAAATTCTCACATGGGTTTTGATATAATCAAACCTTACTCCTTTGAATCAAAATTTGACACGCTATAATTTTAAGAGGATATAAGATGAACATAATTGTTTGCAGGATGAAATTCAAACCTTTTCAATCAATTTTATAAAAACAAAAATATATTTTAACCTTATTATTATATAACATATAATTAGCATAACTAGACATAGCTCTTTAAAAAAAAAACTAGAGAAAATTTAAATTCTATATTATTTTACTTAAAAACTATATTTTTAATTAAAAAAACCGTAGTTAGAAAATTAACAATAAGAAAAAATAGAAAAGTGATTTGATAGGTCAATCTGTTATATCTTATCATTGGTCCACCTTAAGTTACAAACTATGCAAAGTGAATTAGGAAAGTTGGGGTTAGGAATGACAATACTTAAGGGCTAGACATAGTACTATAATAGTCGTTTCCATGTCCTTACTTTGAAAAAAATCTTTAGATCCCTATCCATATCCACATGGGTAATAACTTGTATATTTGTGTTCACTCTCATACTTGTAGTCACTATCCACATTTTAATTAATACGAAAAATTGAAAAATAAATAATATTGATTAAGAATGTAATAATAATTAAATTAAAATCTCATCCAAATATCTTTTATTAAATATATATAATCATAATCACAAAACATAACAAAAATTAAAATTGCACTACTGCAAAAACGCGATTCTAAGATGGTGGAAAACAGGATACAACGACGGTGGACGACCGTCATTGTATCTAACGTCGTGGAAAATAAAACCGTTCAACGACGGGTCAAAATTCTACGTTGTCGAAAGAGATCCACTTTTAAAGACGTTGCTTACTTAAGCACCGTCTTTGTTTGCGAACTTTCAAAGACGTTGCTTAAGTAAGCATCGTCCTTGAATTACATATTATTTTTAATTATTTTTATTTTTCCTGAATGATAAGTCATGAGAAAAAATAAAAATAATTAACATATGAATGAGACAGTTGGAATGAATGAGACACACCTATTTTGTGAAGACATATGTTGCATTTACATGATAAAGTACAATATTTATATACAAGGTACAAGAGAATCAATCTCATAAGTTTAGGGATTAGACTCCATCCATTTATGGAAATAATCAAAAAAACAATTCAACTTAAATATATGGGCAGTATTTTCATATATCTCTAATCATATTTGTCCCAAGTTGTCACGTGTTATTCTAGGTCCATGCAAGGATTTAGTGTATTGGAGTATATGAATGTGTAATGGCAGCAACGTGGTCTTCTTTTTAGGGAATAGTAGCACAGACTACTCACCTGCAACAACGTGTGATATCAGTTATAGGATCAAGCTTTAAAATAGAAAATCTAAGATTACAGTAGCAAACCTATAGAAACAATTTCAATTAGGCGTGCTTTATTTCAAGGATTACTTGAAAGCTAATTATACTCATGCAATTAGTTGACCAACCAAGTTTAGAAATATTTAGAGACCCCAGTTTGGGTCAAACTCTAACAACCTCCTAAAAACTAAAGAGGTGATGCTAGTCATATTGTTTGACATGAGTGATTCCAATTTAGGATTTTCTATTCCGCTCATGAACATCATAATTATTGTTGGGCAGATCCAATTCTCGAAAACCCAGACAAAATTGTTCTAATTTCTAATTAACTCCACAATCTTGAGCACTTGCAGCACACCCTGCAAGCAAGAATGCAGCCCTTGCAGTGAGGTTTTTAATATATTAATGATAGTTTTATCTAAATTTTAATAAAGTGTGTTAGTATATGTCAATAAATATTATATATAATAATTATTAATGTTAATATATATTAAAATATTTTTATCTTCACACATCTCTTATATTATTTAAATTTATAAAAATATACAAAATTGTATAAGAACAAGGGGGATATACAAAATTGTGCAAATTATAGGGGAATCAAGCTCATGAGTCATACCATGAAATTATGGGAAAGAGTGATCGAACAGAGATTAAGAAAGGAGACTCAAGTTACTGAGAATCAATTTGGTTTCATGCCGGGAAGGTCGACCATGGAAGCGATTTATTTATTACGGCGGGTGATGGAGCAATATCGCATGGCCCAACAAGACTTGCACTTGATTTTTATTGACTTGGAGAAAGCGTATGATAGAGTGCCTAGAGAGATTTTGTGGAAAGCTCTAGAGAAGAAAGGGGTTAGGGTTGCATATATTCGAGCTATCCAAGATATGTATGATAGGGTATCAACTAGTGTTAGGACACAGGGTGGAGAGTCAGACGATTTTCCCATCACAATTGGTTTGCATCAAGGGTCAACCCTTAGCCCCTACCTTTTTACCTTAATTCTGGATGTCCTCACGGAACAAATCCAAGAGATAGCGCCGAGATGCATGCTTTTTGCAGATGACATAGTCCTCCTTGGAGAGTCGAGGGAGGAGTTGAATGAGAGGTTGGAAACTTGGAGACGAGCTCTAGAAACACATGGCTTTCGCCTAAGCAGAAGCAAATCGGAGTATATGGAATGTAAGTTCAACAAAAGAAGGAGGGTTTCTAACTCAGAGGTGAAAATAGGAGACCATATTATCCCTCAAGTCACACGATTTAAATATCTTGGGTCTGTAATACAGGATGATGGGGAAATTGAAGGGGATGTGAATCATCGCATTCAAGCAGGATGGATGAAATGGAGAAAAGCATCGGGGGTGTTATGTGATGCAAAGGTACCGATCAAGCTAAAGGGAAAGTTTTATCGGACTGCGGTAAGACCGACGATTTTGTACGGAACAGAATGTTGGGCGGTCAAGAGCCAACATGAGAATAAAGTAGGTGTAGGGGAGATGAGGATGTTGCGGTGGATGTGTGGTAAGACTCGACAGGATAAAATTAGAAACGAAGCTATTAGAGAGAGGGTTGGAGTAGCGCCTATTGTAGAGAAGATGGTGGAAAATAGACTTAGGTGGTTTGGGCATGTAGAGAGAAGACCGGTAGACTCTGTAGTGAGGAGAGTAGACCAGATGGAGAGAAGACAAACAATTCGAGGCAGAGGAAGACCCAAAAAGACTATAAGAGAGGTTATCAAAAAGGATCTCGAACTTAATGATTTGGATAGAAGTATGGTACTTGATAGAACATTATGGCGGAAGTTGATCCATGTAGCCGACCCCACCTAGTGAGATAAGGCGTTGTTGTTGTTGTTGTTGTATAAAAATATATTTTATATCCGCACATGTTTTCATCTGATATTTTCCTTTCAAGAAAATTAAAATTTGATAATTCATATATAGCCATGTTTTATATTCTTTCACTTATATTCTGGCATGATCACTATAAATGGCTATTCTCTTCTTCTGAGTCCTCTGTGCACTACTTTCTTTATTGGGGCAACTCATGACCCATCCTTAGATGGGATATGTAGAAGGCAATGAATGTTATACAACTAGTTGAACCCCCAACTCATGAATATTCACCTAGAACCATTGTCCTTCCAATTAGCCTACATGTTTTCTTTCTTAATTATTATTCACATTCCCCCTTCCATAAAGCAATTAAATGTTTTGAAATTTAAGTTATTCCCTACCCTAAACTCTAAATATTATGCATATGCACATACAATATCACTTTCTTCTTTAATTGTCATGTTCTGATTTATTTGTATACATATGAAGTTATTTCAGATCTATCAATACATTGAAGTTATACAAATCTACTATTGAACCCCCAAAGTAAGTGTGATAGTGTGTCTCTCTTACGGAAGATAAGGTTTTAGAGTTTATACCCTAAATTCCACTAGAACAAACATGGAAGTGTCTGTTACATATGAAATTGCAGGCACTTCAGAGCTCAACCCTGATAGGCTGTGTGAGCTTTGATGACTCAAAAGGTGGTGTTAAAGGCCTTGTCTATGAAGGGGTCACAAAGATCCCAACATTGTTTCATCATCCCCTGATGCAAAGAACCAAGATCACGCCAAGAGATTGTTGGCAGAATACGCAAAGCGAGAAATAGGGTTTATTTTAGATTGTGAACCATGGAAGTTCAAGTCCTGTCAATTTCACTTATGTGAACCATGGAATTTCAAATTCATTAGAGTTAAAAATCACCACTTAAAAGGTAATGTGTACTTCCAAACATAAATGAAAATGAAAAAGACAAATCAACGGAATCAAAATATGAAACAGGAACCCTATATCTTGTTAAACAAAAAACGTTAGGCATCAAAGAACACGAACCTAGAAAGCGATAAATCTTCTTGTCGCAAAATACAACTAGCTAGGGGTCCCAACCCAGGGAGGAAGTTTCCGAAGATAGAAGTTCCTGAAAAGTCAAAATTGGACAATATTAGTACAACGAAAATACAATATCTCAAACCATCACACCTAACCCTTCATGTGCAACGAGGCCGATGTTACCTCTGTGAACAGTGTCACCGCAATGACCTTTGGGTTCTCAAAAGCTGAAAAACTCATCCAGAAACTCACTCACAAGCAGCAACGTAGTGCGGGAAGGTTTGGTGTGAAGGTATCAAGGTGCTACGAAACTCACTTAGAAACTCACTCACGAGAAGAACAAGAAGAACGAGAAGAACGAGCGCGACAACTTTTATAATATATGGTTCACGACGGTGTAAATTTCAAACCCGTCTTTGTATTTAGGGATTTCAACGACGTTGTTTAGATACACCGTCTTAGTAAATTTTTTTATAATTACAACAATGCCCCTGTCTCCCTTTCAAAGACGTTGCCAGACGAAAACGTTCTTAAATATGTAGAATAGTTACCAAAATGTCACCGCTCCTAATACAAAGACGGTCGTGTTGCGACCGACTTTGAAAGTACGTCGTAAAAAGCATTTATTTTAGTAGTGTTGTATTCAAAGATGTTTTACAAAACATGATATATTAACAAATAAGGAACATGATTTTTGTTTAAACTAAGGGATGTGATCATTCTGTTTTCAAAATAAGGACCAAGGAAAAAAAATTTAATTAAGGAGTGTGATCTATCACTTAAATTATTATTATTATTATTATTAATTGCAGGGGATTTTACATGATTATTGAACTTATGAATATTCAATTGTTTTAGAAAGAGTGACCTTTTAACTTTGTGCATAAAATCAATATAAAAAATCACTTTTTATATCAGTTATGATTGTCATTATCTACATTGATTAAGATCATAATTAATGTAGAAAGAAAGTGATTTTCTACATCGATTAAGGTAATAACCAATGTAAAAAGTAGCTAGTTTTTTGCATTAGTTAATGTCATATGTTGGCTTTCTACATCAACAAAAGTAATGCAATGGATATGTATAAACATGTAATCCATCCCAATTTAATAATTGTTTCAATAAACAAGAGAGATATTTAAAAGACCAGTTGAATTAATGTTGAAGTTCAATCGATTAGAATAGGACCGGCAGAACAGTAGAATCAATATTTTTATATTGGCATGTTGGCTTGATTGAAGCAAAAAGTTATTGTAAGAAATAAATAAAATAAGAATTGATTGTAATGTTTAGATTGTTTTCAAATATTTAACCAAAATATCATATATTTACTCTACAGATAAGTAAATTTTGGAGGAATGAGAGTCATGAGATTCTTGTCAAGCTTTGTTTTTCTTATTAGACAACACACTTGCATTTTAAAAAGTTTTTTTTTATTGTAATACATCCTACATCAATTTAGAAAGATTTAAATAGCTCTTTGCACATGTTGTTTTAGTAAGTATTTATATGAAATTTATTTATCAATAATAATGATTGACATAAATGATAGTGACTTGCGTCCTTCAATCAAGATATTCATAGGATTCAATTTCTGACTTTGGGTGAGTGTGGAATAATCATGTTAAAAAAAAGAATATTCATTTTATGTACGCTCACAATCCCTGATAAAGATTAATCATTGTTTTTAGTAAAATACTTCGTATCAATATCATGATTATAAAATAAATTTATAAATTTATTTTATGACGATCAACAAAAAAACAACTACTCTAGAGGTTGATTACTTTTCATTTTTCATTTTTGTGACCACATCCATGCCATTTACCCGCACGATTTTTAATTCCAAAATGGAAATTTAGGAATGGTCAATGAAGATTAAGAATAAGTTGGGATGAAAATGAGTTGGGTGGTTTGAGTGGTATGTGTATTTAGACTGATGTTATTTGCGTTGGGATGTATTTAGACTAATGCCAACGCTCTTTGTGTCAGTTTAAAGTCAACCATGTGGACACTAGACATAACGTCGACCACAATTTTTAAAGGCAGCTTCAAGGCTAGCATTAGTTTTTAGGTTGGTGGAATAATGGTTGGGAAATTGGAGTGAGAATTAGAATGACCATGGCATTCAAATAAAAAAAAAACTTAAATGTTTTTTTATTGCTTATAATTTAGTGTTTTTTTTCATCTTTATATAATTATTTTTTTCTTGTAAATTATGTTTTTTTTTATTCTTATAACACTTTAGATATAATCTTTTTATTATTTAAAACATTCTCTAAAGTATTTTAAGAATTAAAAATAAAATAGACATAATTTATAAGGATTAAAAATAAAATAAAAATTATAAGGACGAAAAACAAAAAAATACTAAATTAAAATGACTAAAAAAGATTTTAAACCTAAAGAAAATTAAATGAATTTTCTAGATTGATTGTACTAATTAAGAACCGATGTATAATTTTCTATACCAGTTCTTATACAATGTAGAATTATGTATTGTGAGAACTTTCAACAATTGAAAAAAGGTTAACATTCTATTTTATTTGTATAAAGAATCAATTTAAAAAATGAGTTTTTAGATCAATTATATATTTGTATAATTGATATAGAAAGTCTTTTAAAAAATTTCATAAGTTTTAAGGACATTTATAATGTATAAGTTATATTAGAATTGATATAGAAGTATTTTCTACATCACTTTTTACTCAACTTGTCTCTTGTATCATCAAACCATCACCTATTAATACAACATCAATATTTTTTAATTCCAAATTCAAAGTAATACCTAAATATCTTCTTCAAATTCCACTAATTCACTTGTCATTATTTCATCAAGATCATAAATACAAAAAATCCTCTCACTTAATTGAAGTATGATACCCATATTTATAATTTTTACATTCGTATTATATTGCTGAATGAAAAAAATAATGTTCATACTCTATTATAAAGATTAACTAGTTATTTTCTTTTCATCATCCCAATATTACAATAATTCATATAAAAAATGTTTTCTATATGTCATACCCCATTTTTGACCCGTTTTTATTTCTTTTTTCTCGTCTTTTAAGCCGGAAATTTCTATCATTTCAGATGAAATTTCGGCAGGGAGGTATTTTAAAATACCTCATTTTTGTTTTGAAGACGCCCCTTTTTTATTATTATTATTTATTTATTTACCTCTTTTTATTGTTTTTTTATTTTTAGTTATTATTTTCTTCTTTTCTTTTCCTTTTATTAAGTGTTTTTTTTTTATTTCCGTTTTTTTATTATTAATATCTTTATTAGTATCTTCTTTTCGTTTTTTTTATTTTTATTTTTTTTTTATTATTATTATTATTATTTTTTTTTTTATTTTATTTTATTTTATTTTTTTATTTTGCTGTTTTATATTTTGTTTTTTTTCTTTCTTTTTCTTTCTTTTTCCTTTTCCTTTCCTTTTTTTCTTTTTTCTTTTCGGTTTTCTCGGTCCAGGCCCAGAGGGGCTCTTCGTTTTTTTTACCCTAATTATGACCTTTAAATGCGGCATTAATTACTGTGCATGTCGGAGAGAGGGCAGAGGTGAATACGAACAGTCGGAATACCAACAGCCAAGCCACCACTAACCATCGGCCTAGCCACCGCTCAACACCACCCTCCCCCTCCGTGAACCACTAGCCACCACCAGCCACCACTCAGCAACACCCTCCTCCTCCGTGAACCACCAACAAAAACAAAAAAAAAAAACCAAAATCATCTTGCTCATAAAATCAAAACATTAGAACAGAAATCCCTGCAAACACAGTAACCCACTCACTCATGCGGCCTAAAGCCTACACCAACCACCACTAGCGGCCAAGCCCACACCAAACACCACCAACCACAAGCACCGCGTCAAACACCCACACCCACACAACCACAAGCACCGCGTCAAACACCCACACCCACACAACCACAAGCACTGCGTCAAACACCCACACCCACAACCCAAGCTGTAACCGTTTTCACTCTGAAGCTTAAACGATAACATAAGGACAAAGGTAGTTCACCTTTTTTTCTAAGATTCAAGGCTAGATCTAGGCTTTATCAGTGTTGGTTTTCAAAAAATAACGGTGGATTTGAGGACTAGGAGAAAAAAGGAATTCAGAACATGTAGTTTTTTTAAAAAAGGAGGAGACTCTGTTTCCGACGCGGCGGCGCCGCCACCCATGGCCGGCCAGCCACTGCGCCGGTAAACAACTTCCGGCGGTGTGTGCTAGAGAGAGAAGAGAGAAAAAGGGAAGAGAGAAAAGAGAAGAGAGAGAAAAGTTTTTTAAAAATGGGAAAAAACCGGCCCCGAGCCCTTATATAGAGGCCGGACCGGTTCGGTTTTTTTTTCCTTGGACCAAACCGGTCCGGTTCTCCTTTTTTGGCCCGCTGGACTCACCTCTGGCCCATTTTTTTTTTTTTTTCTTTTCTCTTTTTCTTCTTTTCCGATTCCTACTCTCACCCCCTTTTTTCCTTACTGCACCCTTTTCTTTTTCTTTTTTTACGCACCATATTTATTTTATGTCTTGCATTTTTATTTTTACGCATCATATTTAATTTTATGCCTTGCATTTTTATTTTCTTTATTTATTTTCCAGCATCATGTTTAATTGTTTGTCTTGCATTTTATTTTCCAGCCACATATTTATTTTTGTCTTGCACTTATATTTTCTTTATTTTATGTACCATATTTATTTTTGCCTTGCATTTTATTTTTATGTCTCGCATTCTTTTTAGCATCATATTTATTTTCTGTATTGCATTTTTATTTTCGTTTTATTTTATTTTCAGCATCATACTTATTTTATGTTTTGCTTTTTTTTTATTATTTTATTTTGTTTATTTTTTATTCTATGCATCATATTTACTTTATGTCTTGCATTTTTTTATTTTTTAGCATCATGTTTATTTTATGTCTTGCATTTTTATTTTCATTTTTTTTATTTTATTTATTTCCAGCATTATATTTATTTTTATGTCTTGCATTTCATTTTCTTTATTTATTTTATGCACCATATGTATTTATTGTTTTGTATTTCATGCATTTTATTATTTCTTCCAGCATATTTATTTTAATGCATTTGCAATTTTTATTTATTATTGCCAATTAGAATGTATCTAGGTCCAATGTAAAAAAAAAAAAAAAAATGAGAATCTGCACCGACACTCACATTTATTTTTATGTTTCCCGCCGAGGACGATCATGTGATTTGAACCGTATCCGAGGAAAAGGGACCCTCACTTGATCCAACGTCATTTTAAGGGATCCGGCGCGTTTAGACTTATCTCCGCATAATTAAAAAAAAAAAAAAAAAACAAAACAAAAAACAAAAACTTTCCATAATCAAAATTTCAAAAAAAAGGGTCAATCTTTTCTTTCTTTCTTAATCAAATCTTTAATCAATCTTTAATCAATCAAAACATTTTTTCTAATTTAAAATCAATCGAACTCACTTCTTTTATTTCTTCTATGCCTTTTCGGCCTCTTACCTTGCCTAAACTCTTCTTTTTTCGAACTTTAAAATCAATCAAAACCAATCACTTGACTTTCTACTCCGAACTACATGATTTTGATCCCATTCGGGTATGTAGGCAAAAGACTTTGTCTTCCCAAATCAAATAAAAATAAACAAAAACTTTTTTCTTCTCCTTTCTTTCGAACCCACCTCTTTAATCTTTCCACACTTGAGCATTTATTTCCAAACAAATAATTAATTTAGCATAAAGATAAAATAAGCAAGAGGTTCCTATAGAGTACTATAGACGTTTAGGGTGCTAGTACCTTCCCTTTGCGTAACCAACCCCCGGACCTTTGATCTCTTAAAAAATAGGTTTTTTTCGAGCTTTCTCCCTTTTCTTCGGAAAAATAAAAGATCGGTGGTGATCTTAAAAAATGCGAGTCAATGCTAATCAATAGCTTGATATCCAAAAATCACCGCGACAGAAAAATGGCGACTCCACTGGGGATCACACTCCTAAGTGGGTTAAACCTATCTTGTTTTTCTTCATCTTTATGCTTTGTTATTATTTGAAACTATAAATACGTGCTTAAGTGTTTATCTTTTACGTGAGTGGTGAGATAAGTCCTACACCCGGACTTGAGGGAAACATAAGATAGGATGGTGGTATAATCATAGTGTCTTTCCGAGAGTGAGTTTCGGATGTGGCACATGTGATAACCCCGCTCAATGGAGGGATCTTGGGAATATTACTATGTTGGCATGAGTAGTCGTGTTCAGCATTGATATTTCCAAACGACCTATGAAGTTGAGGACCTTTAGTTACCTTTAACCCATCTTAGCCTTTTAGGACGTAGTGCGGTGGCTAATCAAGAGTAGTCTTGAATTGGTTGATACGCGATACTACACTCAAACGAGGCTTTCCTATGGACGTTGTTGGACCGGGAGTAGTCCCGTAATCCGACAATATCCGGAAGTGGTCAATGACTTTGGGAACTTGGTAGAACCCGTGATACAGGTACATATGAAACCATAGTCCTTACCAAATGGCGTGTTTACCCTTAACTCCAACATTTTGGACTTAACTTCACCATGTTTTCTCCATACTTTGGCATAATCATGCATACATGCATCCATACATAAACTCTTTTTTTTTCATCCAAAATTATCGAAGGACTTAGACAAGCTTTTTGTAAACTTTGTAGATATGGACATCCCACTGAGAAGCACTAGGAAGTACCTTTTCAAAAAAACAGACCTGTTGAGATTAAGGGAGCTAGCATCTTTAGTAAGCGATCCAGTTGATTTTCAAGCTCATCATGGGAAGTTGCTCAGAATTCTTAGAGTAGATGTTGAGGAAGGATGCATAGAGACCCTGGTTCAGTTCTATGACCCGCTCTACCATTGCTTCACATTTCCCGATTACCAGCTTGTCCCCACACTTGAAGAGTACTCCTACCTAGTGGGTTTACCTGTGCCAGACAAGATACCTTTCCATGGTTTTGAGCCTACCCCTAAACCCTCTGACATCGCAGCCGCCCTCCATCTTAAAACCTCCATCATCCAAGCAAACCTTACCTCTAAAGGAGGCCTCCAAGGTCTTCCCACCCACTTCCTCTACCAACAAGCCTCCATATTTGCTGAAGCAGCTAGTATACTTGCCTTCCATTCTATCCTAGCCCTCCTTATATATGGCCTTTTACTCTTCCCAAATGTTGACAACTCATCGATATCAATGCCATTAAAATCTTTCTTACAAAGAACCCCGTACCCACTCTACTCGCCGATACCTACCATTCTATCCATGACCGTACCCAGGCTGGCCGGGAACCATTTCTTGTTGTGCACCTTTACTCTATCAGTGGTTTACCTTCCACTTACCTCAATCCCGTGCCTTCAAGACCAATGATGATAAGCTTTCTTGGCCTCGCCGAATCATGACTCTTGACCCATCTGACATTGTTTGGTACCAAGCAGCTAGTGATGTTGGAGAGATTATTGTGAGTTGTGGTGAATATCCCAACGTACCTCTTTTGGGTATGCGTGGCGGAATTAGCTACAACCCGCTTCTCGCTCGACGACAATTTGGGTACCCGATAAAGACAAAACCAAACAACCTTGCCTTGACTAATGAATTCTATCTTAACCATGGAGATCACTCGAACAAAAGGGAAAGATTCGCACAAGCTTGGAGCGCTATCCGCAGACTCAACAGAAGTCAGTTGGGAAAGAAATCAGACTATGTGCACGAATCTTATACCCAGTGGGTTATTGATAGGACCAAGAGCTTTGGCCTACCCTACCGCTTACCTAGATACTATCGTCCACCATCCCACCATCATCCTTGCCTATCCCCTTGATACTAAGGAAGAGTTTCATGAACAATTAACCAAAGAAAGGCAAGAAAAAGAAACTTGGAAGAGGAGATGCCAGGAGCTCGAGCAAGAGAATGAGATTTTGAAGGGGAAGATAGCCCAACAGAGCCGTGAGCTTTTTATCCAGAACCAGAGGATGATTGAGAAGGACGACTTGCTTCGTCGGAAAGACGCTTTGCTCCACCGAGATGCTAGAAGAAAGAGGAGATTTATGGATTTTTCTCCGTGCACATTCAGATTCCGAGGATCCATCTACTCCGGGAGTTTGAGTCTGAAGTTCTTAGGACCTTATGTTTAGATTTTAGCTCCCGAAATCTCTTGGCTTAAAAAAAAAAAAAAAAAAAAAAAAAAAATTTGTAATATTCCAATGCTTAAGTGAAGTGTTTCAGTTTATGATGTTTACAATTTCTCTAACAAGTTCTTCGATAATAATTTGTTCCCTTCCTTTTTGCATAAGCATAAGCATGCATTCATGGTTCCTAAATCGAGTCTCACACTGTGTTCACTGCTTCAAAAGGGGATCAACCGCCGCCCAAGGAAAGTGGCCCGACGAATTCTCCACAAACCAACTCGCATTTACAACACCAGGGCCAATCGGAAGAGGATGGATATAGTTGAACAAGAAAATCAGAGTCTCAGGGAGGAGGTTGCCACTCTACGAGAGGGAATGGATAGGTTGACGACCATGATGAGTGCACTCCTGTCAGCCCAGAACTCTCAAGCTGCCGCCGCTACTGTAGAGCAGCCTTTGTGAGCACAACCCCACTATCTACGGTGGACTTCTCCACCCCTCTTTTTGCCTCCAGGTTGTACATGGGGAATGCCACCTCCAGTCTGTGGAGGCCCCAGCCCGCTGTATCTGAAGCTCCACCTCCTTTTGCTCAGCAGTCAGCACCAGTTCCGCAACCCAGTACCTCTTTCCCTCAAGCTGCCAATGACTTATTCAGCTCCACTGATTCACACTATTCAACAAGAGGTTGAACCAATTTTCCAAGCTGAAAATGTTGTAGCCTTCGACAAGATGGAAGAACTCCAAGAAAGATTTGATTGGTATGCAAAGGGAAGTCGAAGCCCTCCGAGGAAGAGAATCTGTTCGGGAAGGACGCCTGTGAATTATGCTTGGTCCCAAATGTTACTATCCCTCACAAGTTCAAGGTGCCAGACTTCGAGAAGTATAAAGGAAACTCTTGTCCCCGCAGTCACTTGGTGATGTACGCACGGAAAATGTCCATGTATACTGACAATCATAAGCTGCTTATTCATTTCTTTCAGGACAGCCTGACTGGGGCCGCTCTGAAGTGGTATATGAATTTGGACAGTGCGAGCATTCGTACGTTCAATGACCTGGGTGAAGCGTTCATCCGACAGTATAAGTACAATTTGGACATGGTCCCAGATCGTGATCAGCTCCGTGCGATGACACAAAAAGAGAAGGAAACGTTCAAGGAGTATGCTCAACGTTGGAGGGAAGTGGCTGCCCAGATTGTCCCGCGTTGGAAGAAAGGGAAATGACTAAAAATATTTCTGAAGACCCTGAGCCAGTTTTATTACGAGAAAATGGTTGCAAGTGCACCAACAGACTTCACTGAAATGGTCAACATGGGTGTGCGATTAGAGGAAGGTGTCCGAGAGGGACGTTTGACTGTGGAAAGTACCCCTGCCGCAAGTAATGCCAAGAAGTTTGGAGGCCACTTTGCGAAGAAGAAAGATCAAGAGGTGGGAATGGTAGCTCATGGTAAGCCTCAGCAGAATTGCACCCCATATCGTCAGGTTGCGAATGTCGCATCCACTATCCCGAACCCATCATATCACCAACAAAGGCCACATTACCCCTACCAATACCTTCCACAACAATACCCTCCACAACAATACCCTCCACAACAATACCCTCCACAACAATACCCTCCACAACAATATCCTCCACAGCAATACCATCAGCCACAATACCCTCAAAAACAACAAAATCGCCCGCAGACCCCCCAAACCATATCACTCACAAAACCGCCAGAAACAACCTTTATCCAATCCCGATGAAATATGCTGACTTACTCCCCGCCTGCTCGCCAAAACCTTGTCCAGGTCAAGACACCCTCGTAACCATCTTTCCTTTGCTGTCTTGGAAGATGCTCCTGAAGAGATAGTGCTTGCATTTGTCACACCTGGAAAACTTGTTCGCAACTGGGACGCGGTTGACATCCCTTCAGTGGTTCATGCATCAAAGTAATGTGTCTTTGTTTTTTCTGTTTGTTTGTTTTCCAAAAAAAAGGATCCTTTCGTCTTGCCCAGGACGAAAGCGCAATTATGTAGGGCTGTTTTGTTTCAAGCACTACTCTTATTAATGGAAAATGTGGTTTATCCCGATATCTATGCTTATTGCTCTTTCTGGAAAATGGTAACACAAAAAACCCAAAAATATTTTTTTTTTTTTTTTTTTTTGTTTTCTGATTTCAATTAATTAAAAAAAAGTCTGCATTGTACACTCATTTTTCTAAAGTCAATCATCAATCATATGCAGACTAGGCATTTATGAGCCCGTTGAACATAATAACCCTGCACTCTCTCCCAACTTCGAATCTCCTGTCTACGAGGCTGAAGAGGAGGAGGATGATGAAATCCCGGAGGAACTTGCTCGGTTATTGGAATATGAAAAGAAAACCATTCGGCCTCATGAGGAGGTAGTAGAGGTGATTAACTTGGGAACCGAGGAAGATAAGAAGGAAGTCAAGATTGGGGCATCGCTTGAGGCAACTGTCAAACGAAGGGTGATTGAATTACTCAAAGAATACGTCGATGTGTTCGCATGGTCGTACCAAGATATGCCCGGCTTGGATCCCCGTATTGTGGAGCACCGTTTGCCTTTGAAGCCCGAATGCCCACCAGTCAAACAGAAACTAAGAAGAACTCGCCCTGACATGGCTCTCAAGATCAAAGAGGAAGTACAGAAGCAGATCGATGCAGGTTTTCTTGTCACATCAGAGTATCCCCAATGGTTAGCCAACATAGTGCCTGTTCCAAAGAGGGACGGCAAGGTCAGGATGTGCGTTGACTACCGGGATTTGAACAAGGCTAGTCCGAAAGATGACTTTCCTCTACCTCACATCGATGTATTGGTTGACAGCGCTGCAAAGTCCAAGGTCTTCTCCTTCATGGACGGTTTCTCTGGGTACAATCAGATCAAGATGGCAGTTGAAGATAGAGAAAAGACATCTTTCATCACGCTTGGGGCACCTTTGTTACAGGGTAATGCCCTTTGGGTTGATAAATGCAGGTGCCACTTACCAAAGAGGCATGACCACTCTCTTTCATGACATGATGCACAAAGAGATAGAAGTGTACGTGGATGATATGATTGTCAAGTCAGGCACTGAAGAAGAACATGTCGAGTACTTGCTGAAGATGTTTTCAACGGCTGAGAAAGTACCAACTTCGACTGAATCCCAACAAATGTACCTTTGGTGTTAGATCTGGAAAACTCTTGGGCTTCATTGTCAGTCAGAAAGGTATTGAAGTAGATCCTGACAAAGTCAAGGCCATTAGAGAAATGCCGATTCCACAAACAGAGAAACAAGTGAGAGGTTTTCTTGGGCGTCTAAATTACATTTCTCGTTTCATCTCACACATGACAGCCACGTGCGGACCTATATTCAAGTTGCTTCGAAAAGATCAAGGGGTTGTTTGGACCGAAGATTGTCAAAAGGCTTTGATAGTATCAAGAATTATCTGCTAGAACCTCCAATTCTTATACCTCCAGTTGAAGGAAGGCCTCTGATTATGTACTTGACTGTGTTAGAAGATTCTATGGGCTGTGTGCTCGGACAACAGGATGAGACCGGAAGGAAAGAACATGCTATCTACTACTTGAGCAAGAAGTTTACCGATTGTGAGTCCAGGTACTCCCTACTTGAGAAAACTTGTTGTGCACTAGCTTGGGCTGCCAAGCGTCTTCGTCACTACATGATTAACCACACCACCTGGCTAATATCCAAGATGGACCCGATCAAGTATATCTTCGAGAAACCCACTCTGACAGGAAGAATTGCTCGTTGGCAGATGTTGTTATCCGAGTATGATATCGAATACCGCACCCAGAAGGCAATTAAGGGAAGTGTTCTTGCTGATCATTTGGTTCACCAACCAATTGAGGACTATCAACCCATCAAGTTTGACTTTCCTGATGAAGAGATTATGCACTTGAAGATGAAGGATTGTGATGAACCATTGCTTGGAGAAGATCCAGATCCCGAGTCTAAATGGGGTTTGATTTTTGATGGAGCCGTGAATGTCTTTGGCAATGGAATTGGGGCAGTTATTATCACTCCTGAAGGTAATCATCTCCCTTTCGCCGCAAGGTTACAGTTTGATTGCACCAACAATGTGGCAGAGTATGAAGCATGTATCCTGGGCATTGAAAAAGCCATTGACTTGAAAATCAAGAACCTTGACATTTACGGGGATTCAACTCTCGTAATCAACCAAATCAAAGGAGAATGGGAAACTCGCCACCCCGGCTTGATTCCATACAAAGATTATGCAAGGCATTTGCTAACCTTCTTCAACAAAGTGGAGCTTCACCACATCCCTCGTGATGAGAACCAGATGGCAGATGCGTTAGCAACTTTATCCTCCATGTACGAAGTGAATCACCGGAATAATTTGCCAACAATCAGAATTCAGCGCCTCGAGAGGCCCGCTCACGTGTTTGCAGTCGAAGAGGTTGTTGACGATAAACCCTGGTTCCATGATATCAAGTGTTTCCTTCAAAGCCAGGAATATCCACCTGGAGCATCCAACAAAGACAGGAGAACTTTAAGAAGATTGTCTGGTAATTTCTTCCTAAATGGGGATGTTTTGTACAAAAGAAACTTTGACATGGTACTACTCAGGTGTGTGGATAAGCAAGAAGCAGAATTTTTGATGCACGAGGTACATGAAGGCTCCTTTGGAACTCACTCCAATGGACATGCAATGGCAAAGAAGTTGTTGAGAGCAGGTTACTACTGGATGTCGATGGAGACAGATTGTTGCAAGCACGCTAGGAAGTGCCACAAATGCCAGATTTATGCTGACAGAATTCATGTACCACCAACTACACTTAATGTTCTTTCTTCTCCATGGCCTTTCTCTATGTGGGGCATCGATATGATTGGTAGAATCGAACCGAAGGCTTCAAACGAGCATCGTTTCATTCTAGTGGCTATTGATTACTTCACCAAGTGGGTTGAAGCAGCATCTTATGCAAATGTGACTAAGCAAGTTGTGGTCCGCTTTATCAAGAATCAAATCATCTGCCGTTATGGTGTGCCCAACAGAATCATTACAGATAATGGAACGAACTTGAATAACAAGATGATGAAAGATTTGTGTGAAGAGTTCAAGATTGAGCATCACAATTCTTCTCCTTACAGACCTCAGATGAATGGCGCAGTTGAAGCTGCAAACAAGAATATCAAGAAGATAGTGCAGAAGATGGTGGTCACATACAAAGACTGGCATGAGATGCTACCGTATGCTTTGCATGGGTATCGCACTTCGGTGCGTACTTCAACAGGGGCAACCCCCTTCTCTTTGGTGTATGGTATGGAAGCAGTACTCCCTGTGGAGGTTGAGATTCCATCAATGAGAGTTCTAATGGAGGCCCAGTTATCAGAAGCTGAATGGTGCCAAAGCAGATATGATCAGTTGAATCTAATTGAAGAAAAACGCATGAAAGCCTTGTGCCACGGACAACTTTATCAACAGAGGATGAAGCAAGCTTTCGACAAGAAGGTTCGTCCTCGTGTGTTTCAAGAAGGAGATCTTGTGCTCAAGAAGGTTTTATCTTTCCAACCCGATTCTAGGGGCAAGTGGACGCCTAATTACGAAGGCCCATATGTCGTCAAGAGAACTTTCTCTGGTGGTGCACTGACTCTTACGACTATGGATGGGGATGAGCTCCCTCGTCCCGTGAATGCGGATGCAGTCAAGAAATACTTTGTCTAAAAATAAAAGAACAGCTCGATAAGTCAAAAACCCGAAAGGGCGGCTTAGGCAAAAATGAGCGTCTCGGTGGGTCGAAAACCCGAAAGGGCGGCCCAGGCAAAAATTAGAGACATCAAACAGAAAAATAATTAGCCTGATAGGTCGAAAACCCGAAAGGGCGATCTATGCAAAATTTAAGGACCAAAAGACAAAGTAACTGCATCGAGTTGATCTTCGTTCATTTGAGACACAATGGAATGTCAGGGAGACCCTGAATCTGAAGCATCCAAACAGTGGAATTCAAGGTTGTCAGAGGGAACAACGGTTATTGTGTTCAATGAACCTTCGATTTATATTTACCATTTTCCAAACTTTGTAAGATCAGTGGAGCCATGCCATTGGCAGGTCACCACTCTTTCAAATAAATTTGAGCCTGTTGCCTTTCATTTGGAATTCTCATTTATTCAGCTTATAAAACCTTTCCTTTTTATGGTAGCATTTGAAACAAAATATTTCTAAAAATCATAAATTTTCTTTCGTGTCTTTTTGAAAAGCACAAACAACAAAACACTTTTTCTTTGAACTCGTGAATAGATGAAGGGTGTGTCAACAGCTACCATGAGAATGGGTAAACCTTGCAGGTTGCACGAGGTCAATTGTTTTTTTCAAAAAAAAAAAAAAAATAAATAAATAAATAAATAAATAAATAAATAATAAGCATGACCACAGAAGCACCAGCTCTTCTACCATGTTTTTCGGATTGGCACGTTCTCCCCAAGAAATGTTTATTCCCCATCAGTTGCTGCGGACTTTACCCCGTCGCTATTTTGATATACCCTAGTGGCATCATCCCCATTGAAGGTTGCAGAGTGTTTGTGATGCGACGTCGGGTCACTTTCAATCTTACCTGTCCAATCTTGTTCCATCAAATTTATCATTCACATAATCATACAAGTTAATCCTCCATACAGTCATACAAGTCGGGTCGTTATTCAGGCATTCATACGTTCATGCGTATACACATTCATGCATGTACAATAAAGACAATATCATGCGTACATGGCTGCATTAACCATCATGAGTCTTGCTTCAATCATCTTTTCATTTCAATCAATCATGAATAATTTGTAATCTTCTATTTCCCCAAGTGTCATCCCCAATGGGTCTGATCCAAAGGTGTCACCCTCTCTCCGCCAAGTGGCAATTTCTTTAATGAACAGCTTGTGCATCATTTGCCTCTGTTTCATGTCATCAGTTGATTAGTTCAGCAATAACCTGAACAGTTGACATTTATCTTTGCTTCTTGTCAGTTGATTAGTTCAGCAATAACCTGAACAGTTGATATTTATCTTTGTTTTTGGTCAGATTGACTAGTTCGGCAATAACCTGAACAGTTGACATTTATCTTTGCTTCTTGTCAGTTGATTAGTTCAGCAATAACCTGAACAGTTGACATTTATCTTTGTTTCTTGTCAGTTGATTAGTTCAGCAATAACCTGAACAGTTGACATTTATCTTTGTTTTTTGTCAGTTGACTAGTTCGGCAATAACCTGAACAGTTGACATTTATCTTTGCTTCTTGTCAGTTGATTAGTTCAGCAATAACCTGAACAGTTGACATTTATCTTTGCTTCTTGTCAGTTGATTAGTTCAGCAATAACCTGAACAGTTGACATTTATCTTTGTTTTTTGTCAGTTGATTAGTTCGGCAATAACCCGAACAGTTGACATTTATCTTCAATTCTGGACAGTTGGCTAGTTCGGCAATAACCCGATCATCTGGCATTTATCTTTGTTCCTTTGTCGTCAGTGGCAGTTCGTCGTCAACCCGAACAGCTGACATTTACCCCCAGTAAAACCGTGTGACCCCCAGTCGGACCCCTTTTCTTTAACAAAATCGGGTACCATTTGGTTTTGTTATTCCCAGTCGAGCCATTTACCTCGTCTTGCATTCATACTTGCATCGCAAGCATTCGCAACATTACGTGCATAACAGTGCATTCATAGCATTTTGTAGTTGAAATTGGTCAAAAATGGTGTACTCTGTATTTAAATCTCTTCGACCCGTCGCTTTAAAAGTTTCACTTTTAAATCTCCGTAACGAAGAGACTTAAATAGGGGCATCTGTCATACCCCATTTTTGACCCGTTTTTATTTCTTTTTTCTCGTCTTTTAAGCCGGAAATTTCTATCATTTCAGATGAAATTTCGGCAGGGAGGTATTTTAAAATACCTCATTTTTGTTTTGAAGACGCCCCTTTTTTATTATTATTATTTATTTATTTACCTCTTTTTATTGTTTTTTTATTTTTAGTTATTATTTTCTTCTTTTCTTTTCCTTTTATTAAGTGTTTTTTTTTTATTTCCGTTTTTTTATTATTAATATCTTTATTAGTATCTTCTTTTCGTTTTTTTTATTTATTTATTTTTTTTTTTTATTATTATTATTATTATTTTATTTTTTTATTTTATTTTATTTTATTTTTTTATTTTGCTGTTTTATATTTTGTTTTTTTTCTTTCTTTTTCTTTCTTTTTCCTTTTCCTTTCCTTTTTTTCTTTTTTCTTTTCGGTTTTCTCGGTCCAGGCCCAGAGGGGCTCTTCGTTTTTTTTACCCTAATTATGACCTTTAAATGCGGCATTAATTACTGTGCATGTCGGAGAGAGGGCAGAGGTGAATACGAACAGTCGGAATACCAACAGCCAAGCCACCACTAACCATCGGCCTAGCCACCGCTCAACACCACCCTCCCCCTCCGTGAACCACTAGCCACCACCAGCCACCACTCAGCAACACCCTCCTCCTCCGTGAACCACCAACAAAAACAAAAAAAAAAACCAAAATCATCTTGCTCATAAAATCAAAACATTAGAACAGAAATCCCTGCAAACACAGTAACCCACTCACTCATGCGGCCTAAAGCCTACACCAACCACCACTAGCGGCCAAGCCCACACCAAACACCACCAACCACAAGCACCGCGTCAAACACCCACACCCACACAACCACAAGCACCGCGTCAAACACCCACACCCACACAACCACAAGCACTGCGTCAAACACCCACACCCACAACCCAAGCTGTAACCGTTTTCACTCTGAAGCTTAAACGATAACATAAGGACAAAGGTAGTTCACCTTTTTTTCTAAGATTCAAGGCTAGATCTAGGCTTTATCAGTGTTGGTTTTCAAAAAATAACGGTGGATTTGAGGACTAGGAGAAAAAAGGAATTCAGAACATGTAGTTTTTTTAAAAAAGGAGGAGACTCTGTTTCCGACGCGGCGGCGCCGCCACCCATGGCCGGCCAGCCACTGCGCCGGTAAACAACTTCCGGCGGTGTGTGCTAGAGAGAGAAGAGAGAAAAAGGGAAGAGAGAAAAGAGAAGAGAGAGAAAAGTTTTTTAAAAATGGGAAAAAACCGGCCCCGAGCCCTTATATAGAGGCCGGACCGGTTCGGTTTTTTTTCCTTGGACCAAACCGGTCCGGTTCTCCTTTTTTGGCCCGCTGGACTCACCTCTGGCCCATTTTTTTTTTTTTTTTTTTCTTTTCTCTTTTTCTTCTTTTCCGATTCCTACTCTCACCCCCTTTTTTCCTTACTGCACCCTTTTCTTTTTCTTTTTTTACGCACCATATTTATTTTATGTCTTGCATTTTTATTTTTACGCATCATATTTAATTTTATGCCTTGCATTTTTATTTTCTTTATTTATTTTCCAGCATCATGTTTAATTGTTTGTCTTGCATTTTATTTTCCAGCCACATATTTATTTTTGTCTTGCACTTATATTTTCTTTATTTTATGTACCATATTTATTTTTGCCTTGCATTTTATTTTTATGTCTCGCATTCTTTTTAGCATCATATTTATTTTCTGTATTGCATTTTTATTTTCGTTTTATTTTATTTTCAGCATCATACTTATTTTATGTTTTGCTTTTTTTTATTATTTTATTTTGTTTATTTTTTATTCTATGCATCATATTTACTTTATGTCTTGCATTTTTTTATTTTTTAGCATCATGTTTATTTTATGTCTTGCATTTTTATTTTCATTTTTTTTATTTTATTTATTTCCAGCATTATATTTATTTTTATGTCTTGCATTTCATTTTCTTTATTTATTTTATGCACCATATGTATTTATTGTTTTGTATTTCATGCATTTTATTATTTCTTCCAGCATATTTATTTTAATGCATTTGCAATTTTTATTTATTATTGCCAATTAGAATGTATCTAGGTCCAATGTAAAAAAAAAAAAAAAAAAAAAAAAAATGAGAATCTGCACCGACACTCACATTTATTTTTATGTTTCCCGCCGAGGACGATCATGTGATTTGAACCGTATCCGAGGAAAATGGACCCTCACTTGATCCAACGTCATTTTAAGGGATCCGGCGCGTTTAGACTTATCTCCGCATAATTAAAAAAAAAAAAAAAAACAAAAACTTTCCATAATCAAAATTTCAAAAAAAAGGGTCAATCTTTTCTTTCTTTCTTAATCAAATCTTTAATCAATCTTTAATCAATCAAAACATTTTTTCTAATTTAAAATCAATCGAACTCACTTCTTTTATTTCTTCTATGCCTTTTCGGCCTCTTACCTTGCCTAAACTCTTCTTTTTTCGAACTTTAAAATCAATCAAAACCAATCACTTGATTTTCTACTCCGAACTACATGATTTTGATCCCATTCGGGTATGTAGGCAAAAGACTTTGTCTTCCCAAATCAAATAAAAATAAACAAAAACTTTTTTCTTCTCCTTTCTTTCGAACCCACCTCTTTAATCTTTCCACACTTGAGCATTTATTTCCAAACAAATAATTAATTTAGCATAAAGATAAAATAAGCAAGAGGTTCCTATAGAGTACTATAGACGTTTAGGGTGCTAGTACCTTCCCTTTGCGTAACCAACCCCCGGACCTTTGATCTCTTAAAAAATAGGTTTTTTTCGAGCTTTCTCCCTTTTCTTCGGAAAAATAAAAGATCGGTGGTGATCTTAAAAAATGCGAGTCAATGCTAATCAATAGCTTGATATCCAAAAATCACCGCGACACTATATTAATTTTAAGGCAACTTATATAGAATGTCCATCAATATTACAGAAATGCTATTACATAGCATACTGGGACTTCGGTTTCTAGGAAACTGTTGTAGAATAATTAATGATGATGTGTAAAAGAAAATTGCAATTGTACTTATTATTATCTTCCTGTAGGCCATACTAATAATTCATTTTATTTTCTTATTCTTTTGTGGATCATTAAGGTATTGAGTATTGAAGATTTGAAATGGCTTATCTTTTTTTCATACAATATTGATGGTGTCAGATTATTTTTAAAATTGAAGATATTTTTAAAAAAATAGGTTCTAACAAAAGAAAAATAATTCCTTATAATTAAGAGTACTAAATTATATAGAAAATATATTTCTTTAAATGCATACATGATACATCACTAGCTTGAAGAGTATTATTTGCACTATTTTAATTGTTGAAAAAGTTTATCAAAATTAAAATCACTTAATAAATCCTAGTTGAGATCAATTATGCACTTAAATGCATTGAATACACTAATCATTTTATCTATTGATAAATGTTAAAATTACTTTTATATATATATATATATATATATATATATATATATATATATATATATATATATATATAAAAGCAAATATTTTGCTACCGTCCTTCTTTTAAACTTATTATATACCACAATAAATTAAAGTTAAAATTGTCTCATGTAATAGAGTGGTTTTATACATATTCCAAAAATAAGTATTACATTTAGGGAAAAAAATTATCCTAAAATAAATATCATATTTAGTTTTTAAATATAACATTAATTATTTCTTTTCACTCATATCCTTAATAAATATTACTTTATTTTTGAATCTAATATTAATATTATTATTTTTCATTTATTTAATAAGATTAATTTTATAAATTAATATTCTTTTTTATCTATTTATGATCTTTTATTGATTTGTGTACAACAACTTAGAATAATGCTTAATTTGGGACCGAAGAAGTAGTATGTTTTCCCATTTGTAAGAAGAAAAAAAAGTATATTTCCCATAGTCCATCCATATGGGTCGGATCCCATAAGTATGTTGGATTGGATGGAAATTCAGCCCGTAGATTACACTTGGCAGAACACTCTCCTACCGATTAATTTTTATATCCTACAGCTTCATCAGATCGATCGCTTTGCTCCCATTCATGTTTGATAAATTAAAAAAAAAAAATTGAAGATTTAAAATCCTGATTTTTAAATCTAACTTGAAGAATCATAAATTTGATGATTGGTTCGTGGGGCCAAAACATCTTTGCAATCCACCAGGAGATTTACCGATTCAAAATCTAACCATTGCACAAAATGAAAAGCCAGAGTTGCTTGTGTTGGTGAATGGTGACTATATATGCGTGTGTTTTATTACAATCATTGAAATTTTGAAAAGAAAAGAAAAGAAAGAAAAATATTATACTTAATTCACATTACATACATAATTGCATATACAAACAGGCATAAGGGACACAAAAACCGCAAATTTGTTTCTTTTGTTGTCCCCCTATTTGTGAAAAAGACGTGGTGGTTATTTTATTTTAATTTTATCAAAAGCAAAAGATTGGTTGATTGACTCTAATCATAGTGGTTTTTTAAGCTTGATACATTAATAACAGAGCTTAAAATGAATCCTTTGCTAAATATAAGTAATAGCAGCCATTGGTCTCCTCAAAATTTTGCGAGCCAATAGTTACCACCCCAAGAAATCCAGAACAAACATGAAACGACCCTTTATAAACCCTTTCATGAAGAATTAACTAACAATAACAATATTCCTTTTTAACGTAGAGGGAGGACGATCAAGAAATAAACTTGGTTCATTCTCCCTATAGCTATCAAATAAAGAAATATTGAAGATGGGAAACTGTGGTAGCAATCCCAAAACCAATGAGGGTCCTGAGGCAGTGCCTGAGCCTGTGATCGAGGAGGTTAAGGTTGAGCAGAAGGAGAGTAGTGAAGCAAATGTTGAGACCAAGTTGAAGGATCAAACCCCCAACGACTCCGAGATTAAGTCTCTAGGCACATTGCTCAACGAGGTACTACATTTTTAATCTCCTTCAAATTATATATTCTGCATTAAATTTAAGCTTAATTTTAAATTTTATTACCTAACTTTTATTATTTTACAAATTTTATCATTTAAGTTTTTTTTATCAATTTTATTATCTATCTTTTCAATTTTTACATAATTTATCACCGTTGATGTATAAAGAAAGAAAGTTAAAAATAACATAAAAACAATATCGTTTTGTTGTCAATATGATGATAAAATACATAAAAATTAAAAATTTCAATAATAAAATTTATGAAATGTTAGAAAGTTGAATGGTAAAATTTGTAAATAAAACTTTAGTGATAAAATTCATAAAAATAAAAGTTTGAGTGATAAAATTTATAAAATAATAAAATTTTAGAGATAAAATTTATAATTAAGCATTCACTTTTCCCCCTTGTGGAATTAGACAAAAGTTAGATGTAGTTTTCAAAGTAATTTTAATAATATATTTTAATTATAATTGGAGTTTCACTTCTATCATTTAAATAGTTTTTAATGGAATTTTTTTACACAAGTTATTGTAAATATATTTTCTTCTTTGGGATATTCCGGTCCGTTTATTTGGAGAGAAAAAATTTACTTTGCAAGTTTTAATTCTTTTTGAATTATTTATCATTTTAGAAAAATTACAAAACATTTCTTTTAGTAAGACCAATGAACAAAATTTGAATAGTCAGAGCATGAAGGAAATACATTAATATAATAAATTCATAAATATTACTAATTCAAGTGTCAGCCATATGAAAATTCTATTAACAAAATCGTATATGTAACATTATATATATATATATATATATATATATATATATATATATATATATTCAATTATTATTAGATTTGATCAATATTTAAACTAAATTTGAAATTCAATATATATATATAATATTTATTTTTTCAATTTGTTTAATTTAATTTTTTTTTCAGATTAATTTATTGTGGTATAGACACCCTTCACAACAATTTAGTTATCTAGCCCTTTTAATTTTTGCATGATGATAGGTTACTGCCTGTATGGTTTTTCTATAAATAATAGTAAAAATTCAAAGCATCAGTCTTTCTGCATTTTATTATTATTTTTAAATATTTAAAGAAAACAACAAAATTGATTATCAGGCTGCACCTATTATAAGTATTTTAAATATAAAGTAATAATTTTATAATTATTGATAAAAAAAAATAAACATATATTTTCTCTGCCTAAACGTGCTTTATCTGCTTATTAATTTATCACCTATGTACTGGCAGAAAGTAGAGGAGGCACCAAAGACAGAAGAAGTAACGGCTGAACCCAAGCCAGAAGAGCCTAAAACAGATGAGGTAAAGGTTCAAGAAGAGAAGCCCAAAGCAGAAGAAGCAAAGGCTGAGACCTAAAGCTAATAATAACGGGCAAGCGTTCTACCAGAGAGGGCTTTTATATTTTAAATATACACATTTGTTGCTTTTCTGTTCAATGGTCTAAGAGAATTTAACTAGTTCTGTTATCCAAATTGACTAGTTGGATTCTGGCTTCTTGGTTTCATATGCGTTTCTATAAATTTCCTCCAAAATATTTTGGCATATTTTTTTATTTTTTTAAAGTTATTTTCTAGCTTCTAAAAAATATTAAGATAATTATTTATGTTTTCCTTTAAAGTTTTATCTAATTATTACAAGATTTTAATAATTAAAAATCAAACAATAAAAATAAAAATTTTAAACATACAAATAGCATGTAAAATAATTCTGATAAAATTTAAACACAAATATTCATAACTACATCATCATTATTTAAAAGTAGATTATCTATTTATTATTGACCAACCAATATTTCAATGTTTATAAAGATAAAATATTAAATAAATAAAATAGTACTAAAGATTAACATGTTCTTAGTTCGAATGATATGTTTAAGTTTTATAAATAAAAAAACTTAATTAGAAGAAAAGATTTAACTAAAAGTGACAAACTAATTTTTCGAGTGAGATTATCTATTAATTGGATTTTTGCTGATTATACTATTCAAATCTAAGATGTTGTTTATGAGATCCAAGCTTACTTTCACCTAAGATCAAAACTCTTTTAGTTCCTCTTTCAAATATGCAATAAAAAAAATCCACTTTAAAATCGATCCTAGAAAGAGTAGAAAAACCATAAAGAACTTCTCCACGAGTACGAGGAAATGATATATACATCAGATAGGAACATTTCTAAACCACCAGCCACTTTTTAGCAATTTTTATCCATCTATTTTTATTTTAGCTACTTTGTTTGGAAGCCAACACAATCTGTGAAGATGTGAATCACAAACTGATCAACTGGAGGACATCACAAATATAGTTACTTCTCACACAACTCTAACACAAGTCCAATCCATTAAAGTGATTTAAAACAGATTGGACTAGACTGGAATTGAATCAGATTAGGATACTGAACTTTTTTGCTGAGGCCTAACCACAAGTCACCTATGCATAGCACAAAGGCAATTTTCCTTGCCTATATCAGAAGCTATACAATAAGGTTGACACTTCCCATCTCTAAACCACAAGCTCATTAAGAAAATCATCCAAGTTTCTCAATGTTGCCTTGGCATGCAAGCTGCCACTTGTGCACAAACCCCTCATCATGAGGCCTCTCAAACAAAGGCGACCCTTGAAGTAGTGTGCATTCCTCAAACACTTCTGCACCTCTTTCTGAAACCCTCTGTAGCCTTTCATGTTGAGGCCGTACCAAAGGAATATAGGGGCGTGCCCGTTCCTGCTTCCCATGATTGTGGCGTCCCTTAAAGAGCGTTGACGTGCTCCAACCGTGTTATCTGCGTGCCACAGGGCATGGGGCACCCCACGAATTTGTGGCCTGAGACACTCACGCTGCCAATTGGCTTCATGAATGAAATTTTTGGAGCCTGGCATTTTGAAAATCACCAACTCAATAATTCAAAAAAGTAAACGTTAAGACACGGATTAAGGAAGTAAAACGAGAAATTTTTTTATTAGGATGCCTTATAATTTTTAAATACGTTTTCATATTAGGATGCCTTATAATTTTTAAATACGTTTTCATTTGATATTAATTTATGTGTCGTATCATAACTACATGCCCTTTTATGTCTTACAATTCTCAATTTTTGGAATTCTCATGTCCACATGGATTAAAAAATATCCTCCACTCAGAAATAAAAGTATTTACCAAAAAAGGAAGTAAGCTTAGAAGGCTTGATTCCAAAGCAGAAGAAAACAAAAACAGATTTAACAGAAAAGGAACTAATTCAACATCTCTCAAGCCAAAACCAAAGCAAGATGATGAATTGCTCTGTTTCCGAGATCATAAACTCAAATAGTCAAATGAAAGAACAAAAATTCACAAGTATAAGTAAAGAAGTATAGGCACAAACACAATGAACTAAAATTTACAAGCAAGAGCAACAACATCTCTCTGACCATAATGTTAGAACAAATGAGACAATGGGTGAAAGTTTTGAAAAAAAAAAGAAAAAAAAAACTTCAAGTTCTACATCGCTCAGAGTAAACACTTGAATAGTATTTCACTCCTTATATATAGAGAGTCTCTTTCTTCATTTTTTCTTGTCCCAGTTGATAAACATTTCTTTAACTTTTTTTTCTCCCTCCCATATTTCAGCCAATACATTTTCGAAAAATTTCTCCCTTTTTCTTTCTGTCGCACTAAATTTTCGGTTGGCTATTAGAGTGACTTTTCAAGTCATATTTTTCGGTTGACTGTTAGAGTGACTTTTCAAGTCATATTTTCGGGTGGCCTTAGAGTGACTTTTCAAGTCATACAAGAGGGTGTAAGTCTAGAAAGGTTCCCTCAGTGCAGTGGGAATCTTATACAGTGATCTGGGCTGTTTTATCTTGAAGACTTCATGGTTGATAGTTTGCTTGCACAATTTTTGGCAATCACGAAACGTCTTAAAGAAAGCGACATTGTCTGCGACTCAACCAATAATTTTTTTGGTTTGCCATAAATTATTTTTACAACAATTTTAAGACGTGTTTCGGTTCTGCCATGGCTACCGTAGATATTACTGGCTCTAACAGCAATGACTTCAACAAACCTTTTAGGTTTGAAGGGTATCATTTCAAACGTTGGCAACAAAAGATGATGTTTTCTTTAACTATGAGGAAAGTTGCCTATGTTTTGAACACTGATATTCCAGTGGTACCTGAAGATGCTAAGAAGGAAGTGAAAGATAAAATGACTATGGAATTAGCTCTCTCGAATGAAAATGATTACCTATGCAAGAATTTCATTCTGAATAGGTTAGCTGATGATCTCTATGATTATTATAGCCCATATAAGTCTGCCAAATTAGTTTGACTAGCTCTGGAAAAGAAGTATGATACTGAGGAAGCTGGGACTAAAAAGTATGTTGTTAGTCGCTACCTCAAGTATCAAATGACTGATGATAAATCAGTAGAGTCTCAATCCCATGTGATACAGAAAATTGGTCATGATATCATATCAGAGGGTATGGCTTTGGATGAGCAATTTCAGGTTGTTGTCATCATAGACAAACTGCCTCCTGGCTGGAAGGATTTCAAAAACCTTCTCAGACACAAGACCAAAGAATTCTCTTTGGAATCTCTGATCACACGTTTGCGCATTGAGAAAAAGGCACGCAAACAAGATCAGAAAGATGAAGTGTTGGTTGTGTCTCACAACAACACTAAAAGGAAGAACACAGGTGCAGTTCTGAAGCCTACTGGCAAAAACTATAAGAATCAGAACTGTAATGTGAACAATACCTCCCGCCATGTCTGCTATGATCGTGCTATGTTTAAAACATACATGAATGTTGAAAATAAGAAAGTGTTGCTGGGTGATTCCCACGCCACTACTGTTGCTGGAACTGGAGATGTTGAACTGAAGTTTACCTCTGGAAAGACTTTGATCCTCAAAGATGTGATGCATACTCCAGAGATGAGAAAGAATCTGATTTCTGGTTTTCTTTTAAACAAGGTTGGGTTTACTCAGACCATAGGTGCAAATTTATTTACTTTGACCAAGAATGGGGTATTTGTAGGGAAAGGGTATGCCACTGATGGCATGTTCAAATTGAATCTTGACATTAATAAAGTTTCTCCTTCTGCTTACTTGCTGTGTGATTTTAATATCTGGCATTCTAGACTTTGTCATATAAATAGTCGTTGCATATCTAACATGAGTAACTTAGGTTTTATTCCAAAGCTATCTTCAAATCACTTTGAAAAATGTGTTTTTTGCAGTCAATCTAAAATAACTATGAAATCACATAAATCAGTAGTTAAAAAATCTGAGCCATTGGATTTAATACATTTTGATATATGTGAATTTGATGGAACGTTGACCAGAAATGGAAAATGATATTTTATCACTTTTATTGATGACTGCTCTGATTATACATATGTATATCTTATGAAAAATAAAAGTGAAGCGCTTGACATGTTTAAGTTATATGTAACAGAAATTGAAAAACAATTCAATAAGAAAATTACGAAACTTCGAAGTGATAGAGGCACAGAGTATGATTCTAGTTTGTTTAATGAGTTTTATAATTTGCATGGAATCATACATGAGACGACTGCTCCATATTCACCTGAAATGAATGGTAAAGCTGAAAGAAAGAACATAACTTTTACAAAATTAGTTGTAGCTACTATGTTGAGTTCAAGTGCAACATTTTTTTGGTGGGGCGAAATTTTATTAACTATTTGTTATGTGCTAAATAGAATCCCCAAATCAAAAAGCAAGACATCTCCCTATGAGATATTAAAGAAAAGACAACCAAATTTGTCCTATTTGAGAACTTGGGGATGTCTGGCCTATGTAAGGATCCCAGACCCCAAGAGGGTTAAACTTGCAAGTAAAGCCTATGAATGTGTGTTCATTGGTTATGCTATTAATAGCAAAGCGTATAGGTTTTATGACATAAACGCAAAAGTGATCAGAGTCAAATGATGCTGATTTTTATGAAAATAAATTTCCTTTTAAATTAAGGAATATTGGGGGTACTTCATCCAGTCATCTTCCTGCTATTAGTAATGAAAATCTTGCACAACCAGAACCAGAAATAGAGCCTCGAAGAGGTAAGAGAGCAAGAATTGCTAAAGACTATGGGCCCGATTATATGGCCTATACATTAGAGGAGGATCCATCAAACCTCCAAGAAGCTTTGTCTTCTTTGGATGCTGACTTGTGGCAAGAAGCCATTAATGATGAGATGGATTCTTTAGAATCTAACAAGACTTGGCATTTAGTAGACTTGCCTCCTGGTTGCAAACCAATTGGTTGTAAATGGATCTTGAAGAAGAAACTAAAACCTGATGGTACTGTGGATAAATACAAGGCCCGCCTTGTAGCCAAGGGTTTTAGGCAAAGAGAGAATGTGGATTTCTTCGACACCTTTTCACTAGTCACTAGAATAACATCTATTCGGGTGCAAATATCTCTTGTTGTTATTCACAATCTAGTGATACACCAAATGGATGTTAAAACTGCTTTTTTAAATGGTGAATTAGAAGAGGAAATCTATATGGAGCAACCTGAAGGGTTTGTGATTCATGGACAAGAAGATAAAGTCTGCAAGTTAGATAAATCTTTGTATGGTCTAAAACAAACACCTAAGCAGTGGAATGAAAAGTTTGATAACTTAATAGTCTCGAATGGGTTTAAGGTGAATGAAAGTGACAAATGCATTTACTACAAATCTGTAAATAATATTTGCACTATCATATGTGTATATGTCAATGACCTTCTCATATTTGGTTCAAATATTCATGTATTGAACGATGTGAAATCATTGTTGTGTAAGAACTTTGATATGAAAGACCTCGGAGAAGCAAGTGTAATCATTGGTATTAAGATTACCAGGTCAAAAGAGGGAATTTCTCTGGATCAATCTCACTACATTGAGAAGATCTTAAATAAATATGACTACTTTGACTGTAAACCTATTAGTACACAATATGATCCAAGTGTAAAACTGTTTAAGAACACTGGTGAAGGTATATGACAAACTGAGTACGCAAGTATCATTGGCAGCCTTAGGTATGCCACTGATTGTACTAGACCCAACATAGCCTATGTTGTGGGATTATTATGCAGGTTTACTAGTAGACCTAGTATGGAGCATTGACACGCTATTGAAAGGGTAATGAGGTACCTTAAAAGAACCATAAACCTTGGATTACATTATAAAAGGTTTCCCGCTATACTTGAAGGATACAACAATGCATATTGGAACACTCTTTCAGATGATTCCAAAGCAACCAACAGCTATATATTTAGCACAGCCGATGGGGCTGTTTCTTGGAAGTCAAAGAAACAGACTATCTTAGCTCAGTCCACTATGGAATCTGAGATGATAGCACTAGCAACTGCTAGTGAGGAAGCAAGTTGGCTGAGAAGCTTACTTGCAGAGATTCCTTTATGGGAAAGATTGATACTAGCTGTGTTGATCCATTGCGATAGTACCGCGGCTATTGCAAAAAATTGAGAACTGTTATTACAATGGTAAAAAACGACAGATACGTCGTAAGCACAACACTGTTAGAGAATTACTCTCAATAGGAGCTGTTAGAGTGGATCACGTACGCACTGATGACAATTTAGCACATCCTTTGACGAAAGGATTAGCTAGAGAGAAAGTCCATAACACTTCTAAAAGAATGGGACTATTGCCCTTACTGCGATGATCATTCATGATGGTAACCCGACCTAAATGACAGGAGATCCCAAGAACTAGGTTCAATGGGTAATAACAAGTTATGAAGTGATATGAGATGAACATGTTGTTATAAGTGAAAGTAGCATGATTCTTGAAGTAACAAGAGGATGAGTTATGAAAAAATTCTTAATTCTTAATGAGATCTATACTCTATGTTGAGTGGAGTACCTAGACTACAGGAGGACTCTTGATAGACTCACCTATGTGAGTGTGGAAGTGGGGGTCGCTTCATATGAAATTTTGGGCAAAAATTTCTAGAGCGTTCACTATATCGGGATAGACGTGCATGGCCTTTAACGCACGAGCTTTATAGAATACACCTATGAAAAGGTTGTGTGTGGTTTGATGTCAGAGATAAAGTTCAAGACTTTGAGTCACTCTAGTAAAATCTGAATCTTACTCACTATGCAAAGGTTCAAGTTGTATGACACCTTTGTTTATGCACAATTTTATGAAATCCTCGAAAATATTTTTTTCAAATTTCAAGTGGGGGATTGTTAGAACAAATGAGACAATGGGTGAAAGTTTGAAAAAGAAAAAAAAAAAAACTTAAGTCCCACATCGCTCAGAGTAAACACTTGAATAGTATTTCACTCTCTATATATAGAGAGCCCCTTTCTTCATTTTTTCTTGTCCTAGTTGAGAAGGATTTCCTCAACTTTTCTTTCTCCCTCCCATATTTCAGTCGATGCATTTCCAGCAAACTTCTCCCTCTTTCTTTTTGTTGCACTAAATTTTCGGTTGGCTATTAGAGTGACTTTTCAAGTCATATTTTTCGGTTGGCTATTAGAGTGACTTTTCAAGTCATATTTTCGGTTGGCTGTTAGAGTGACTTTTCAAGTCATACAAGAGGGTGTAATTCTAGAAAGTTTCCCACAGTGTAGTGAGAATCTTATACAGTGATCTGGGCTGTTTTATCCTGGAGACTTCATGGTTGATAGTCTGCTTGCACAATTTTTTACAGTGTCACAAAACATCTTAAAGAAAGCGACATTGTCCACAACTCAGCCAGTAATTTTTTCGGTTTGCCATAAATTATTTTTACAACACATAAAACCAGAAAAACTTGTTAAGTAATAACAACACCAAATCAAACATAGATGAAGCTATGAAAAGTTCAAAAATCCCAAGTATTTGGATCATACAGGAGGCAATCACAATTCATGAAACTTGATTATAGAAACTAGAAAGCATGAAACAAGAGTTGAGTATATATAAACTATTCAGGGTAGGAAGCACACCAGAAGCAACTAGAGTGTGAACTACAAAAGCTGATTTTTTAGCTCTGAAATGAGTGAAAAATCATATAAGAATGAAAGGGAATATTAAGATTAGATGATTTCTCTACCATTTGTACTTCTTTTATTTTCTTTTTAGTCTTTTAGTTAATAATTAATTCTGTTAGTTAGTTATTGACTTACATTCTTAGTTAATGAGCTAGTTATCTTCCTAACCATAACTTTGCTTTGTATATATAACAACTCTTGTAATCTTTTTTGATTGATTGATCAATGCATAAGGAGAATTTTCCAGAAACTGTTTTTTCTCCAAATTCAGTTCATGTTCTTTCATGTATCATCCCTACACACAAAGCCTTCTTCATTCATCATTCTTCCACGTTTGTTCATTTGAAATTCAGTTTTGTTTTTGATTCTTCTTGTTTTTCTTGATCAATCATGACTGTTAATGATCAACATTCAACTTCTAATCACCTTGTCAATCCTGTCAATCCATATTTTCTTCATCCTGGAGAAAATCCTGCCATTGTTCTTGTTTCGCCACCGAAAAGCAATTTTCATCAATGAGAACGTGATATGCTAGTGGCACTTGAATCCAAGAACAAAGAGCATTTTCTTTTTGGCACACTTCCTTGTCCTCCACCGGCATATCCAATGCATGAAGCTTGGCGACATTGCAATCGCATGGTGATGTTATGGCTCACTCGTTCCATGAGTCCTGCTATCAAACAATCGGTGATGTGGATGGATTCAACTTTTGAAATCTAGAAAAATCTCAAAGATTGATTTTCGCATTCTGATAAGTTTCGCATTGCTAATCTTCAAGATCAAATCCATAATTGTAAGCAAGGTAACTCAAACATTTCTGAGTACTATACTCGTCTAAAGATTCTTGTTGTATACATGTTCAGTCCTTGTTCTTGTGGGCTCATTTCCAAACTTAAGAAAGAACTTGAAGATAACTGTGTGAAGGCTCGTGGTTAATGAAGGAGCATGCCCTCATTTATAGTTGCCATCGTAGATTTACGTGCAAATTATTAGAGTAATACAATTACCCTCCCATGTTCTTATGTTCACATGAGAAATTACAACTTACAACTAAAAAGAGAAAGTGAAAAAAGAAGTATATGATGCAAAATGAAGTAATAAATAATATAATGAAAAGAAATAAAAACATAAAAAAATATTCTATAAATTGTCATAAGATACTATCTCTGTTCACGTTAATTTGGAAGAGTTGTTCTATGTCCAATTTTTGGTGCTTTACCTGCTTTGGGAAGGAATTTTCTTTTCATGAAAGATAGTTGTAAAAGAAAAAAAAATACTGCTTTATTTTATATATAAAAAGTTATGACATTTGTGTTATAAATGAAAATATAATTCACTTCAACATATTTTAATTTTTAATAAATATCTCAAAGGAAAAGAGAGAGCAAAGTCTTTCAGGGCATTTTTTATTCTACACTAGTGTAAATATTAAGAGTAATAAAATTAATATCTTATTATTTTATTTATAAAAAAATAAATAATATATTATCTGATAGTGTAAAACATTTTTATATTATTTTTTTATTTTTTACACTACATATGCATAACCATTGACTTCTTTATTTATTCCTTTAAACATTGTATAATGCTCTTAAAAAATAAATATTAGTATCATTTGTTTTCTTTCTTTCTGTAATTTAATTCTTAAAATGCATGTTTTGATATCCCACGATGAAAAGGAGAGTTTTTTATTTTATTTTTATATGAAAAAAGTGTAACTAAAGGTAAGGTGGGACTTGAGAGAGAATATTTTATCCAAATACTATTGCCGGTAGAAATGGTTTTTCCTTGGTGGGCAGGATTGTTGGTTATCCCACTGTAGAGCTGCCACGATGTTGGTTTGACACTCGAGATGCCTCCAACGTACTCACTCATCCAATCTCAACTTTACAATTGGTCAAGGAATGTCTTCATGCGATGGGATTAGGGCGGTACCAAATTTAGATTTTTGGAAGAAAAAATAAATCAAATCCAATGGAATCGAATCACTTTATAAAAATATATATTTTTAGGTGAGTTTCATCTTGAAGTTAACGGCGGTCAGTAAACCTTAAAGAGTCACCCAACTCTTGTATATATTATTTATTAATAAAATACTAAAAAAAATTAATTCATATCTTTTTGGTTTCTTATTAATTAGACTCATCTTTATTAGTAATTTATAAAAATAAATGAATTACTTATTTTTTTTGTTTGATTTGATTTTGTTTAATTCGATTATCCATTTGATATTCATATTTTTTAATCAAAAGGTGTGCAAAAACATCACAATGATGGCAATAATCCTAACCAAGTTGGTACTATAGCCCTCAACAATCATATGCATCAAACTTAAATTGTTTGACTTTCTCAAAAAATCAAATTAAATTGTAATCCATATATAATTTCAAAGCCATGAAATTAATCCTCCAATTTTTAAAAATATAGGAGTTTTGTCCCTTCTCACTAGCTTTATTGGTGTCAAAATCACAAATTGAGGAGAAGAAAATCACATTTTTAAAAGTTGGACGATTGATTTCATCGATTAGAAAATATTTGAAAATATTTTTTTTTCTATTAAAAATTATAAAACTTTACAAGTATTGTCTCTTATTTAATAAGTTTTACTTAACTTTGTTTCGGTTCAACCACCTAATTAAGATTTTTAACTCATTGATGGAATCTCAAAATAGTCTACAAGCTTTGGCTCTTTGAATCAGTTATGGATTAATCCTCGATTTAGAATTTAATCATTCAGGAGTTAATCATTCTTAAAGTTCATCATCCTTTTAAAGAATATATTTTGTGAGAATTTAGATGTTTCTCTGCAAACTCAATATGTACTTTCAATTTAACTATAACACAGGTTAATAAATTTTAACTATTAGTAAGAATATGCTGTAAAAGGAAGAAAAAAAACTATTAGTAAGGATAATAAATTAGAGCTTGTTAAAATATACTTTGCAAACACACCTTCTAGAAAACATCGATGGCATTTGGTGGGGGACAAATGTTGTCATATTCGGGAATCAATCCCTAAGAATCATCAATTTTGAGTATCATTATTTTTTTTTATATTTTTTATGATAAAAATATTTTTATATTAGTTACAAACATATTTTAGAATGTTTACACACGTTTTCTATGAATATTTTTTTCATATTTAATTTTAATAGAAATTTTTCATATATATATATATATATATATATATATATATATATATATATATATATATATATATATATATATATATATACTTAATTTATTTAAAAGGACAACAATTAAAATAGTATATAAGAATTAAATTTATGCAATTATTTTATTCTTTATGTAAATTGTTTAGCATTTTTCTTATGTAAATTATTTAATTTTATTACGGTATTACCAGTTTAGTCTAAATGATTTTATGGAATATATATAAGGATTTATGGGAATAATAATATTTATAAATAAATTATTATAAAATTTTATTTTATACAAAGGGTGGTAAATTTAAAATTAATTTACAAATTATAGTAGGTTTAGGATGAAAAAGTATTTAAAAGTATAATGTTTAATATATTTAAAAAAAGAAAACAACATATTTTATAAAAAAAATATTTTTAAATTGTAATAATTAGTATACTAAAAGTAATTATTATTTCCTATTCTAAAATTCAATTGTTTATCAAATTTAATATGAAAATATTTCGAATTTTAATATAATTGTATTGAATGATCTAATTAATGGATTTTATAGTCTTTTTACATCATTAAAACTTTCTTTCAAACTTGCTCCCTATAAGAATAATATATACTGATCGAAAACCACAGCCAAAAACCATTCTTAGAAGAAAAAAATATTTTCTGAGATTTTATTTTCCTGCTAAATTTCATATTAAACATGGAAAAACTAACATTGATGACTTTAGATTCTTGAAAAACTAATTTTTTTCTGCATAACAAGGGTGCCCTTAAAAGAATGTTTAATGAATTAATTTATATTTAAGGATGGTATTTTGAAAGATAATTTAAGAGAATTGGTTTTATAGACTAATTAAAAAAATATAATTTCAATACATTATTACTATAAAAAAAATTATCCTTATATGAATTTTAAAATGATTATTATATATAAAAAATTATAATTTTATTGTATATGGCAATCTAGCTAGTTATCTACGATATGTTGATAATATAAAAAAGAAAACTAAATTTTCAATACGTTCTAATTAAATTCTAAATTAAACCATTTTACTAAATTATATTTATATTATTTTCATAAATAAATTAGAAATGTTAATTAAGCTAACCTTAAGACCATGATAAATTTGCAGAGCGGTCATTATAACTCGAGAAATCCTACTTTATTGTGTTGATTCAGTTAGTAAGAAATCATACCATCAAAATGTATAACAGGTGGAATAAACCAATAGACAAAGAAAAATAAAACAAACTAAAGAGACTCATCAGGATCAGGGATATGGTGGTCATACCAATCATGGTGTTTTGGACAAACTCACATCATCACACCATCGTTCCATGCCAAATGTTACTATTGTCTTCGTTAGTATAATGTAAGGATGCTAATTTTTATCATTTACTTTTTTCTAATATAAGATTTATTTTATTTCATTTAATATCTCTAATTTTCTCAATCTATCTTACGAAATATGAAACAGAATAAAATAGAAGTATATTTTTTTTACGGGAAAATAGAAGTACTTAATAATGCACCTTGCTTTCACTATTCCCCCTCTAGCTAGAATTTTGATGGTTTACTTTGCCACTTCCACCCTCTAGGAAAAAGTGTATCCAAATTAGAGTTACTTTAGAAAAAAAAGTAGTTAATGTAATAAATAATTGAAAAAGAATAAACAATTATTTAGAAAAGAAAAAGATGGAAGAAATATAATATAATATTATATATATATATATATATATATATATATATATATATATATATAAACCCTGTAAGAATACTTGTAAGAATAATACTATTCTAATATTTCATTAGAATTTTGTAAGAATAATCTTGGGAAAAAAATGTATTCCTTGTCTCAATCTTTATTAACACTCCGTTCCTTTAAGCCCTTAACTACCAATATCTTTTATTTTTGTAGTACTTAATTATAAAAAAGATGATTAAGTGAGATGTAAACAATTGTCATGTCTAAGGAATTATCTTTTATAATAACCGTCTAGTTCGAAGGTAGTTTTTAAAATAATACAGTCTAAAAAAATATGTACATGAAAGATTGATATTTTTTTATTAATATAGATTAGTATAAATAATAAGAGGCTTATCACTTATATAGTAATTTGTATCTCTTTCATAACTAATACTAGCCTTTATTTTAAACAATCCATGTGAGTTCTTGTAGAACTCAAATCATAACAGCAGATTATGCAAGATTTTATTTTTCTCATAAAAAAGTTTAAATGGGTTGAATCCTTAAAAGCTAGAGACTTATTAAGTTTATGACAGATCTCAATACTTAATAAATCTTGAAAGAAATGCTTACAAATTATTTATCAATAAAATATTCACATTGAGAATCAAACTCAAATCCTAATAAAATATGCATTTGTTCTTTATTAACTTGAACAACTTTAATTTATTGACTAAGCAAGAATTTCTTTACGGGCAATGTTTGTAGCAAGCGCCTATTATCATACAGATAACAAGAAAAATATTAAAATTATTCTTTCACGAAACACTTAATGGGAGAGAAATTGAGAATCTTAATTTTTTATGTTTGGTATCTATTTAAAAAATAATATTGTCAGCCCAAGAAAGAATGTTTTACCAGAAATGTGTTTTAGTTAGATTTTTCAAAAAATTATTTTCATGAAGAAGTGAAACTATAACTTTCTCAAGTTAAAAAATTCATTACATAAAATATCATATTATTCTTGTTAAATTATTTAATATGGTATATAAATAATTAAAGTAACTAATAAAAATACTAAGTAATTCTTTGATTACCAAAAAAATTATATAAATGTTTTTAAAAATATTTATAACTAAGTAGTAAACAAATTTTATTTATTCTTATGAATAATTATTATATATTCATGAGAACCATGATTCTCGATCGGATAGAATAAAGCTTTCTTTATACTATATACACCATTAGTGTATCCAGACTCTCTGTTCACTTTTTCTTTCTCTTTTTTGACTGGAGCCTCCGTTCACCTTTTTCATAGGCTATCGATCTATTAATTTTATAATTCATAGCGTACTCTTTCCAACCAAAATGAAAATAGAATAATATGCTTGTCGACTGATTTAATTAATTAAAATGATAAATAGTTATATTAGTCTCTAAATTTGTATCTTACTAACATATTAGTCTTTAAAACTAACAAGAATTTAAATAAGCCCTTGAATTTTTTTAAGATTTCATTTAAGTTATTGAAATTAACTCATTTTTTCTGTTCAAATTATTAGTTACGTTTCGACAATAGTTTTAAGCACGACCAATAATAAAAGTTAAAATATATTAAAATAGTAATAATTAACACCAAACAACTTCTTTAATAATACTATTTTAAATTAAACAATAAATGATTCTTCACGTGTTAACTTCTTTAGTAAAAAAAAAAAAGTTGATTCTTCGCGTGCCATGCACCTTGACTAAGGCGTCATGTATGGTATAAACCCTAATTTTAAATAGAAAACTATATAAATCCGTGTGATCTACGTGACTACGTGGTTGTTACAATAAAGAGTAAAAAATATTATTTATAGTTTTAATATATAATGCAATTTGAATGTAATTAATTTCACTTGAAAAAGTAAATTTTTTATAAATTGGTTAATTATTTGAGCATGATTAATTTGTTTATATATTTCTGATGCTTTGATTTTATTATAATTATTATACCTTTAATATGATAAAACAAAAATTGAAACAAAACTATTGTTGTAAATTGAAATACATGCACTTTAAACTTTTGGTAATAATTAAACTTCGTGTTTCTATAAATTGACAAGGTTCGACTCTCTTAAACATTGTAAATTAGGTGATCCAATTAAGTAGACATATATTTGCAACGTGGTTCCAACTCCAGAGAATAACGATCTCACCAAATTAAAGATAAAGCATGGAATTATATTTTATTAAGTTCACATATGGGTGAATTTGATGACCTAACAGCATTAATTAGTGTTAGCAAAAAGTAGGATTAAGTGCTAGAAATATAGATGACGATCGGTAAGGCGATGGAGTGCGAGTAGTAGTTCTCATCACCCGTCTCATATCACATAAGTATTTTGTTGAGTGAATATTCATAAATTTTATAAATATTTACGGGTATTTATGAGTATATGTGAATATTTATTAAAACATATTTTTAAACAAAAAGTAAAAATTAAATTAAAATGAAATAAATAAGCAATTTAGTTTGAAAAATATATTTGTACTAAAAAATAATTTAACATATTTTATAATATATATATATATATATATATATATATATATATATATATATATATATATATATATATATATATATATATATATACACACACACACACTAATAGTAAATTAGACAAACTTATATATAATTAAAAACATTTAAGTAACTTTAAACTACAAATATTCACTAGTACAAGTACCTTACTCTACTTGTCCTCGTCTCATTAATAAGCGGTACTGATTAATTAAGGTATCCATTTGTAACTAGTAACGAATTTTACTCGTGGGTATCCACAGGTACATTTTTTTTTTCATTCCTAGTAGGAGCTTGTAGAGCTATGCACCAAGGCTTGAGCAACAAGTGTTAACCTAACAAAGCACGAAATATTGTGTATTTGCCTATTCGATACTTCTATTAAAATGTTGAATTTAAATTTCAGAAGTTAAGATTGTAACTCGGGACTAGTTTATGCCTATATGGGGTTAGAGCTACTTCTAGAGGCCTTTGTATATATATTAGAATAAATTTATAAATATATTAAAGGCACACTATTTGACTTCTTTTTTTCCCTTTCCCAATCAAAATTTGATATTTTTCTTTAGCACTAAACATTTTGACCCTAGTTTTTACCCATTCACGATGACTTATGTATATAAAAATTTATAACGATGAAAGGCCACCCAGAGTTATTAATTTATTTTTAATTTACAAATTATTCCTTATTTCGTCCTTTCGAAAGAGACTGACTAATGATGAGCTTGGATGAAAGAAAAAGCTATAAATAAAAATATATTTTCCCTTGTTTAATTAAAGAGAAAATGAAACAGAAAAAAGTTTATTTTTATTAATCAAATTTTTCTCTTTCTATTTTTTTCTTTTCAAATTTCGAATTTTTATCTCTCTTATTACTTTCTACCCTCTCAACCAAAAAGAGTCTAAATGAAGAATGATGTATATATAGCTATATTTTTTTAATTATACCAGTATATATAACTATATTTGGAGATGAGAAAACAGGTAAAAATTTATGTATAGTTGCATTATTTGCAATGTTTAAAGATTTAAGATATATTATTTCAAACATTTTTTTGTATGAAGATGCATATTTTTAAATAATTTAAATTTATAATCTACTTATTAAAATAAACTAAACCAAACTCAATTGCAAAGACTAGTTTAAAAGAAAAAAAATACCTAACCCTTACAAAAAAATATTCTAATCTTTAATTGATGTAAAATATATTAACAATACTTCATAGAAGTTACATTTAATTTGTCTAATAATAAAAAATTATATTAAAAAGAGTGATATCTGTAACTATTAATAATAAGAACTATCTCATTTAATGTACATATTTTATTAGATAATTTTATCCTTAAATTTCAAAATTTTCTTCTAACTTACATTAACTTTTCACTACTTTTATATTATTAATTTTCTTCGAATCCGAAAACAGTCTCTTTGCATATATAAGGGTAAGACTGTGTACAATATCCCTCCCCCATACCTTCGCATAGCGAAGAGCCTGCGCAATGGGGGTACGAAGTTTTTTATATTTAACTTCTATATTTTTTATTATATAAAAAATTTAAAGAGGCATGGAGTGCCTCTCTTCCCCTATAAAGCATAATACCAATATTCTTCTTCCAAAATTCAAATCATGCTGGAAATTAATTAATATTTTACTGTCAAGTATTTTTATTTTATAACTTTTGCCCCTTCAAAATATCCAAATTATATGCATATTTTTTTCTCGCTTGGCCGAATAATACGAACTAATGCAAAACAACGTCTAAACATGGCGAATCTTTCACTATTTATCCCTCTGAAAACTCCACTTTTTCTTGTTAAGGAGCCTTGAAATCTCAATAACTTCTTTGTTCTAGTCTTGTCTTCATATGGTTGTTGTGTCACCGAAAATGGCTAATGCTACACCTAATGGTTCGGTGCCACATAACCATGTAGGAGCAGTACTTCTAACAATTCCCACAATCAAAATTGATGGGAAGCAAACCCTAGCCACCGAAGATCACACCAGCATTGACTATTTACAGAGGGCACAGTGGCTTCGTGCAGCGATTTTAGGAGCCAATGATGGGTTGGTTTCGGTAGCATCGTTGATGATGGGTGTAGGAGCTGTTAAAAGAGATGCAAAAGCTATGCTACTTGCTGGTTTTGCAGGGTTAGTTGCTGGGGCTTGTGGCATGGCAATAGGAGAGTTTGTTGCTGTGTACACTCAGTATGAGGTAGAGGTAGGTCAAATGAAGAGAGATATGAATATGAGTGTGGGAGGGGAGAGAGACTTGGAGATGGAGATGGAGAGAAGAACATTGCCTAATCCATTGCAAGCTACTTTGGCATCAGCACTCTGCTTTTCTATAGGTGCATTGGTGCCTCTACTTTCTGCTGCTTTCATTGAAAACTACAGGACTAGGATTATTGTGGTTGTGGCAATGTCTTGTTTGGCTTTGGTGGTGTTTGGATGGGTGGGCGCTAAGCTGGGAAAAACTCCCAAGTTAAAATCTTGTGTAAGGTTCCTTCTTGGAGGATGCATAGCCATGTCCATCACTTTTGGCTCAACTAAATTACTTGGTGCTAGCGCATTATAATAATGATAAGTAAGGCTGTGTATTTATTTTACTTATGAGAGTGATTAATTACTACTCTAGTGTCTTTTATGAATAAGATTACTTTGTCATATGATAACCTTATAATAATTACTAGCTTTGTTTTCAAGTATTTTAACATTTTTTTTTAGTTCTTCAAAAAATAAATTTTGATTAATCTGAAATTCGATCAAGAAGAAAAAATTAATCAATAATTTTTTCTACCAAAAATTGAATTGAATTCATGTACTTCTAAAATTCAACATATTAACTGGTTGTGTGTAATCACTTAATTTCTACATTTTTTGTTTGAGATAATTAAGTCAATAAGAAAAGTTAATATCGAGATTTTTATACATATCTCACCAATAAATAATGTCATAAAAATACAAATTCTAAAACAGCTAACTAATATGTTTATCCTTTTGATTTCTTAATAAAGAAAAACAACTTGACCATTACAAAGATGAAGCGGTAAGTTATTGTAGTAACTTGTAATGAAATCATATGCAGAATTCTCATCTGACTTGACTCTCACTTTTTGATAAACAAAAAAAATTAAAGAACAATAAAAAAATAATTTTAATTTTTAAAACAAGTACGTATTCTATGTGACAAATGACATGCATTGTTATGGGCAGAGGGAGAAATAGAGAGGAAAGAGACCTTGATTTCGAGTACAAAGGACCTCTTTACTGTACTGAGTATTCTTACTCAAATTCATCTGGTTGATTCATTTATTTACTCATGTTTATACAAGTAATAATAAGCTTTTGTGATCTAACAGAATTGATTTTCCACTAATAACAGATCCTGAAACTGCACTACTGCTATTCGATCCTAAAGAGGCTACACAAAATCATTAAGATATGATATGAAGGTCTGTTAGTGCTCCTCTTGGGCCTGCTGTCATGGGCCTCTGCTGTAGGTTCTTCCTATCATATATATTATTGGTGAGTCAGTAACATAACATGATGATGTGGCGTCTGAAAAAATTAAGAAAAATAAATTGTCAAAATATTAAAGATGGAATTAGAACCCCCACACCTAAAACTCTAAGAACAATACTTAACTAATAAACTAATAGGTTTCTTTGACCAACAAATTATTTGATAAAAATTATTTAGCCAAAATTAATATCTGTATTTTTATTTTCATTTAAACGGAACAAAGGAGTGTGTTTTATATAGAGTAAGGACCATAAGGTTACCTTAATCTGGGCTTATTAAAATGGCACCAAAACAAAGGCCACGAGGTTTGTACGCTTAATTTGGATTAAACCAAAATACATGCTTATTGTAACCAATATCATCAACATCAAAATTAAAACGAAATCAAGTTCATCTAGGCCAATATGACCGTGAGCTAATTCGGGTCAAAACACTACAATATATTCATTTTGGGCTATGCTAGTATAACTCATTAAATTTTACTCAGTTTTATTTATTTCATTCATCCAGTATTCATAACTAGTTATCCACCTTAAGATTACTAACAATTTTAATAAAACGAATCACTCAACTCACTTTATACTTACTCAAGCTATAACTGTATGTACCTTAACCAAGATAAAGTTCAATGTCTCACATACTTGGTTCAATTCATGGCCTAAATTTAGTCTTTCTTTAATTAACTCATTAAAATCCTAATAATTTTTTTTAAAGACAAATCATTAATATTATAAAAAGCCACGAAATGTGACCAAGGGTACATAACAAAACAAGCAGCAAAAAACGAAAGCAGAAACTAAACTAAAATCCCTACGCATGCTCGCGGGTTAAGGGACCAATTAGCAAAAGCTAAACCACTTGATAAAGGATCCCTGCATCTAAACCAAGACCAAGAAATTTCCTTGACATGTTCCACAACTGCTTCAAAATCAGGAGCCTGGTTCTGAAAAATTAGAGTTTCTATGTAGCCATAAACACCAGCAAGTGGCGTCCCAAATTAACTTGCTAAAACGACGACAAAGCTTCTTTAATTTCCTCTAAACACCAAACCATGCGCGCAAATAAAGGCTCTGCACTTGATTATGCTGCACCATACAACATCGCAGCCAATCACACCTTATTCCAAATCTGGAAAGAAAATTAATATCAATAATGACTAACAATTAAAACAACACCTAAGTGTCCCAATTCCCTCATGATTCTGTACACCCCCATACATAGCCAATCAATTTTTCATTCAAATTTTAAGTATCAATTGGATTCCTAATCATCCCTCAAATGCATCTATCAATTGAATTTTTTTTTAACATTTACAATATTAAACCAATACAAATATTAGTAACTAATGAAATTTACAATAAACCCTAACTCCTTTTCTTTCATGACCAAAATTACATATTTCATCTGTTTTTTTTTTATCTTTTTATCTGTTTGCAAGTGTTTTCTATACAACTAATAAATGCAATAAAAAAAATTTATTGTAATAAAATAGTTATAAAATTTTCTCCTTTTATCTTTTTTCCACTCCACGATATAAATACATGTTTAAATTAATCAATAAAAAAATAATTAATATGATGTTAAACTTTATAAATCTAATAATAAATAAATGAGAATAAAAATTCTCTAAAGTCCGATAATTATAAAATAACAGAAGGAGTACATGCCAACAAAGTTAAGATTTAGAGATGACTACTTGGCTTGGTATTAGCATTAAATAGACTTAGATTTAGAATAATTTGAGAGCAAGAAGAAATTTTCTATTATATTTGAGGGAGTGTGCACTCCACATGATATAGTGACAATTAAAGTGTGTAATTAAAAAATTTGAAGGGAGTGTGTAATCCACACTGTCAAAATAAATAAATCAACCCATATTAATATACTTAAATAATCCATCAAAAAAATATACTGAAATAGTTGAAAATTTTGACTTCTTGAAAGCATTTTCATTGGACCAAAATTACTTCATATTTAAGACTCTCGGTCGTAAAAGATAAAGATTAATAGTCAGCGCCGCACTGCAAGTAGTAGTCATCAAATTTTGAATGTAGGCACCGTGAAATTGAGGCCACTAAATCGAATTGACTGCAGATTAAAATCAGTTTGGCATCAATTTTATGAATGAATCAATGAATTGAAGTTTGAGAGAAAATTATCTTCCTCCCTCTCTAGCTAGTACCGTGCATTGAGTTTGTAGTGTGTAACAAAAATATTATTCTTCTCTCTATCTCATTTTCCGCTACGTGTTTGTTGTGGTTTTTCTTTTTTATTGAGTGTCCCACTGATACCACACACGAAAGCACAAACAGCCAAACCTCGGCGGTTAAATTTATCTTTTGGCCGAATGAAGATAATACCTAAACAAGCGAATCTTTCACTATTTACCCCTCTGAATCTCCACACTTTTCTTGTCAAAAAGCCTTGAACCTTCGCTAACTCTTTGCTTTATCCTTGTCTTCATTTTCTTTCTCTCTTTCCTTTGTTGTTGTCACCAAAATGGCTACTAGTACACTCAGCCATGCAGAAGAAGTACTTCCCAATCCAGCAAAAAATACTGATCAGAAGCAAATCCAAGTTACTGAAGATCATACCAACAACATTGACTATGTACAAAGGGCACAGTGGCTTCGTGCAGCGGTTTTAGGAGCCAATGATGGGCTGGTTTCGGTTTCTTCATTGATGATGGGTGTAGGAGCTGTTAAGAAAGATGAAAGGGCTATGCTACTTGCTGGTTTTGCAGGATTAGTTGCAGGGACTTGTGGCATGGCGATAGGAGAGTTTGTAGCTGTGTGCACTCAGTATGAAGTTGAGGTAGGTCAAATGAAGAGAGAGATGAATAATGAGGAGAAAGACTTGGAGATGGGGATGGAGAAAAGAGGATTGCCTAATCCATTGCAAGCTACTTTGGCATCTGCAGTGTCCTTTTCTATAGGTGCATTGGTGCCTCTACTTTCAGCTGCTTTCATAGAAAACTACAGGACTAGGGTTATTGTGGTTGTGGCAATGGTTAGCTTGGCTTTGGTGGTGTTTGGAAGGGTGGTGGCTCAGCTGGGAAAAACTCATAAGATGAAATCTTGTGTAAGGTTCCTTCTTGGAGGATGGATAGCCATGGCTATCACTTTTGGGTTGACCAAATTACTTGGTGCTAAAGCTTTAGATAAAGAATAATCATATGTAGGCTGTGGATTTTACTTATGAGAGTAACCACTCCTTTATTGTGTTTTATGAATAAGTTTAATTAGTTTGTCATATGAGAACTTTACTGCTTTTGTTCTCAACTAGTTGTGCATTTCTTGTTCTCAATAACAAAAAGTTCAAAGAGATTTATAACTTTTTTTCTGCATTGCTGTATTTAATTAGAGATTTTTTCTGTAATGTAACAGAGCTATTTAATTAGGTACTTCAAACATGTAACACAGTACCTCATTGATGTATTTGGGTTGGACAGCCCTAATAATCTATATTAACTTCATCAATATATTTTTCTCTTATAAAAAAGAGAGATTTATATGTCACCAATAAAGTGCCATGAAAATACAAATTCTGAAATAGCTAGCTAGTATATATGTTTGTCTTTCTGATTTCTGAAATAAACAAGCTAACCGGTTACAATGATGAAGTGCTGATAATTAAAGTTATGGTTGTAATTAATGCAATTAGTTATATGAAGAATATTGGTCTCGTTTTCTTTTCGTGTTCGAACATAACATAGATTCCGCCTTCCACCTTTAATTAAGTAGCTTGCGTGAGTCAATTGGGCATGGGTGTGAGCGACATTAATTGTCCAAAACAAAAAAGTCAAGCACAAGAAAAAAATAATCCTAGCTACCAGGTTACATATTACTAAACAACAAGTAAAATGCCAAAAAAAATTAAAAATATGTGAAAAGTTGTAATATTTCTTTAGCTAATAATGAAGACAATTAGCAGTAGCTTTCACAGTTGTCACCTTCGGGCTTTGGGAAGTTCAACAAAACGTATGCAAAAAAAAGTAGCACCACCCGATCGAGAATCGATTGCCTCATCGGTGAAAATTTTGTTTTTAGCAAATTAACAAATCTGATATATATGAACAAACTTAAACCTTAATAGGGTTAAAATATAAAAGATTATTATGGGTAAGCAAAAATTTTGAACTGCAACTGTTTGTGTTAGAGATTTGTAGATTTTAAAAAATTCATTTTATTTTAAATTACATTTTATTTTAGTTATTTTGTGATTTGTAAAAGATTTGGGCCAAGACCGAAAAAGCAAGCATTATATTTCCGAATTAATTATCATTTGTTCAACAAAAATAAAATAAATTAAAATTAAGTATTTTCTAATTATTTAAAAGGACAAAACATCATTTTGGTACATTGTCACATGTATCACTAAAAGCAAGAAAATTTAAAAAAGAAACCGTGAAAGCAAAGAACCTCACTCTTATTAATCTAGCTAGTTGTTACATTAGAGGGGCTTGTTAATTAAGCTAATGTTCGTACCTCGTGAGTATTTCGATGTACGTTTGTAGAATTGATTTTGAATCAATACAATTTTGTAAATTGATTCAAATTCAGCTTAAAATAATGTGATTTTTATTTGGATAAGATATGTTAGAAAATTGATTTTCATTTAGGAATCTAATTATATTTTTACTTTGTATATTATAACTAATATTGATGTGTCCAAGTTGGATTGCTTACTGTAGGTAAACTCTTGCAGACGTTGACTTACCGTATGGCGGGTGAATTAAGGTTCAAGCTCCTTTGGTTGTTGTGAGTTCTATGACAAGGTCAAGACACCAAGAAAAATAAATTAATATTCAACAGTACACTAGCTCAAGTCAGTAAAAAAATTATATATTAGGATGACGATATATAACAAATGCTTACTTGTTAGTGATATTTGCAGTATTTATAGGAGTCTAGCTATAAGATGGGTTGAATTCCTTAACACAAGACTCAAGACTTCTCAAAGGCAATAATATTTTGCCTTAGTGTAGCGACAGGATAATTTTGTTTTAAGGTGAGATATGATCTACTATTCACGAATACATATCTTGTAACTAGGTGTTGAGACTTCAACCAACATTTACAATTTAGGTTGAACTCCAAACCTAGTGTGGAACAAATATTAAGCAATAGATATAGACTATATAAGGCATAGGCTTTATACTTTCTAAGTGTAAAAAGATATGTCACAGGATTGAGTGAGTTTTAATAGTTCAACTAAATTTTCAAGAATACAATGAAAACATAAGAAAGAATGGCTTACCCTCATCATAATTGATATTTCTATATTTTAATCAATCAGCTAGCAAGATTGAGTGAGTTTTAATAGTTCAACTAAATTCGTTCACAACTTATAATTTCCGATTCATCATATAGTAGTAAATCCGATGCATATAATGCATACAATGTACTAGATAGGACTCAAATAAAATATCTAAATTTTGCAGATGATTATAGAGTACTAGTATATATAGATAATTGAGATATTGATACACAAATATATATAATACATTTCTTGCACTACGACAGTTCCACACGAACGTTTTACACTTCTATTAGAAATACAAAGAGACATTATAAACACTCCAAACAAAGCTCGGAGATATCACAGAAAACGCAATGAACCCTAAAATCCCTGGTGACAGCTATGTAGTATATATAGATAATTGAGATATTGATACACAAATATATATAATTGTTGGTAGTTGATTAGATGATAGTTGATAGTTGATAGTTTTAGAGAATTGTTTTAGAAAGAAGGTTTTGTCATTGATTTCTTGGATTGTCAATTACAACATACCAATTGTCTATTTATAGGCTCAAGTCACCAACCTCTCAATGGTGGTGAATGTTTCTACATTACTTTAGGTCTTTCTAGAGTTTTCATGATAGATTAGTATCATGATAGTTCTAGATTTCTCTATCTTATACATACACTTATAGTTCTAGATTGTTCTACCATATTCATACACATTATAGTTCTAGATTGTTCTACCATATTTTATAGTTCTAGGATATTCTACTATTTTCATACATATTATATTTAAGAATATTCTAGAAATTTGTATCAATTTTAACACTCCTCCTTGATGCAAATTTTTGTGACTCTGAGCATAGCTCGTAATTCTTCAAATCTTGGTCTTGGCAAAGTCTTCGTGAATATGTCTGCAATTTGATCTTCTGTTCTGCAGTAGTCGAGTTTGATCTCTTTAGTTGCTTCAACTTCTCTGATAAAGTGATACTTGATTGCTATGTGTTTTGTTCTGCTGTGATGAACTGGATTCTTCGCCATTACAATTGCTGATTTGTTGTCGCAATTGATTTTAGTAGGCTCATCTTGTTTTTCTCCCATGTCTTCAAGTATCCTACGAAGCCATATAGCTTGACTCGTTGCTTCAGCAGCTGCCACGTACTCTGCTTCTGCTGTTGATTGTGCTACTGTAGCTTGCTTCTTCGACGCCCAAGAGAACATTCCCGATCCTAGTAAGAAAGCATAGCCAGAGGTACTCTTCATGTCATCTGCCGAACCTGCCCAATCACTCAAAATTCTTTTTCCTGCTCCAAAGTGTATTTGACTTGGGCTTTGTATGAATCTTGATAGAAGACTTGTAGCATACATTATGTCAGGCCGTGTAGCTATCAAATATAGGAGGCTTCCAATTAAACTTCGGTATTTGGATGTATCAGCTTTTGGTGCTCCATCATTCTTCTCTATGCCGAGGAAGTAACTCATCAAACCAAGGTCGGTCATCTCAAAGGTCTTCATCATGTCTTCTTTAAACTCCATCATCATCTTAGTATTGTTTCCCGTGTAGATAAGATCATCTACATATAGAGAAAGTAAGAGAGTGTACTGCCCTTGAGACTTGATGTAAAGTGTAGGCTCACTCTTGCTCCTCCTGAATCCTCGATCCATGAAATACTGATCGATTCTGCTATACCATGCTCGAGGTGCTTGCTTCAAATCGTAGAGTGTTTTTCTTAGTCTTAACACTTTGTTTTCTTTGCCTTTAGACACGAATCCTTGTGGTTGCTCCACATAGATCTCTTCTTTAAGTACGCCGTTAAGGAAGGCGGATTTGACTTCTAGTTGATGGATACTCCATCCTTTTTGTGACGCAAGAGCTATTAGAGCTCTTATGGTATCAAGACGAGCTACTGGTGAAAATGTCTCATTGTATTCAATTCCGGGTTGCTGTGAGTAACCCTTAGCTACTAGCCTCGCCTTGTGTTTCTGTATGGTGCCATCAGGGTTGAGCTTTGTCTTATAGACCCACTTAACCCCAATGATATCTTTTCCATGGGGACGATTTACTAACTCTCATGTGTTGTTTTTCTCGATCATCTGTATCTCTTCTTCCATTGCCTTGACCCATACTTCCTGCTTTGACGCTTTTTCAAAGCTTCCAAGTTCAAGTATGGCCAAGTTACAGGTTTCATATATGTCCACCAAAGATCTTACTCGTCTTGGAGTAGACTCTGGTGATGATAGTTCTTGATCTTGTTGTTGTGGTGGAGGTGAAGGAGGTTCACCTGAGTCTTCTTCCTCAGCTTCTTCTTGACGTAGTTGAGCGGGTATAGGAACATTCTTCTCCACTTTTTCTTCATCCCAATTCCAAAAAGCATACTCATCAACTTCAACATCTCGACTGATGACGAGTTTCTTAGTTTGCAAGTTGTAGACACGATAGCCCTTAGAGATATTGCTATACCCAAGGATGATACCTCGTATAGTCTTGTCTTCAAGCTTGTGCCTCTTCACGTCTGGAACATGAATGTAGCATATAGATCCAAACACCCTTAGGTGCTTTGCTAATGTCTTCTTCCTGTTCCAAGCTTCAATTGGAGTCTTGTCTTTTACAGACTTAGTTGGACATCTGTTGAGTATGTAAATAGCAGTGTAGACTGCTTCAGCCCAGAATGTATTAGGTAGTCCCTTCTCCTTGAGCATCGATCTAGCCATTTCAATAACTATGCGATTCTTTCTCTCGGACACTCCATTTTGTTGAGGAGAATATGCGACTGTAAGTTGTCGCTCAATGTCTTCATCCTCACAAAATCTTTCAAACTCGCGAGAGGTGTACTCTTTGCCGCGATCACTTCTTAGTACTTTTATCCTTTTTCCACTTTGATTTTCAACAAGGGCCTTGAACTTTTTGAATACTCCAAAGACTTCTGATTTTTCTTTTAGAAAATATACCCATGTCATTCTAGAGAAGTCATCAATGAAGAGTATGAAGTACCTGTTGTTCCCATGCGTTGGCGTCCTCATTGGTCCACAAACGTCCGTATGTATCAGCTCCAATAGATCTTTCGCTCTCCATGCTCCGCTTGTTGAGAAAGGAAATCGGTGTTTCTTACCAAGGAGACATTCTTCACACACTTCATTGTTCTTCTTTATGCTTGGAAGATCTCTCATCATGTTCTTCTCATGTAACAACTTCAAGGCATGTGTGTTGAAGTGGCCAAATCTTCGATGCCATAGCCATGAATCATCAACTTGTACCTTCATGGCAATGTTTGTTGCATATTTTAAATTTAGAGGAAAACTTCTATTGCTCTTATTCATCTTTACTTGGGCTATCTCAGACCTTTTATTTTTTATGTCTAAGATTTTGCATACACCTCCTTCAAAGTGAAGTGAGTAGCCTCTCTCCATCATTTGACCAATGCTTAGAAGATTTTCTTTTAGGCTGGGAACTAGTAAGACATCATGGATGAGTCGCGTACCTTTATTTGTCTCCACCATGACAGTGCCTTTGCCTTATGATTTAACCACACTTCCATTTTTCAGTCGAACTTTGACTTTGACAGACTCATCAATACTTTTGAAAATAGTCTTATCCTTGGCCATGTGATTGCTACATCCACTATCCAAGTACCAGCTTCCTCCCTTTTCTTTTATTGAGTCTTGAGTGACGTAGAACGTACATTGTTCTTGATCATGCTCCTCTGCGATATTGGCTTGATGCCTATTTCTGTTGCGACAATTTTTCTCTACGTGCCCGAACTTCTTGCAATGGTTGCATTGTGGCATATTACGGAACCAACAATTTTTCTCTGCGTAGCCTTTCCTTTTGCATATATTGCATGGAGGATTTTTATCTGTTTTGTTCTTAATGAAATTCCTAGAACCTTCTCTTCTTCTGGAAGTTTCTCCATAATTTTTCTTTCCTCCATTTTCTTTGTTTTGGGGCTGAAATTTAAACTTTGACTGGAAGACATTTTCAATTGTATCTTCTTTATGCCTATACAGTCTTTGCTCATATGCTTCAAGAGAGCCCACAAGTTCTGTCTCTGATAGAGTGGACAGATCTTTGGTTTCCTCAATCGTTGTCATGATTGGGTCAAACTTTTGGGGCATAGTAATTAGAATTTTCTCAACAATTTTCTTGTCAAGAATATCTTCCCCAAAAGCTCTTATTTGATTAACTATTTCTTTAACTTTAGAATAGTAATCTTTAACTGTCTCAGACTCCTTCATCTTCAATAGTTCAAAATCTCTTCTTAGAGATTGAAGTTTAACGGCACGTACCTTAACACTTCCTTGAAACTCCTCCTGCAATGTATTCCACGCTTCTTTGGCAGTCTTAGCTCCCATAATTTTTGGAAAAATTGGATCAGTCACCGCTTGTTGCAAGGTGAACAACGCCTTTGAATTTTTCTGTTTATTTTTCTTCAACTCTTTTTCTTGAGATGCATTAAGAGGTGAAGTATTCGCGGGAATAGTGAAGCCTTCTTCTACTATGTCCCATAAATCTTGAGATGAAAAATATGTTTCCATTTTAACACGTCAGAAATCATAATTTTCACCATTGAAGATTGTGACAGAAATAGTTGACAATTGAGTAGTGTTATCCATAGCTTAGAAAAAAAATATTATTAGAGTGGGTTAATAATAGTACAAAGGAAATTTTTGAAGTAGATGGGAGGATTTTGGAATGGTAGGTAGGTAAGATAACTACGCCCAATGTATGACCGAACGTAGCTCTGATACCACTGTTGGTAGTTGATTAGATGATAGTTGATAGTTGATAGTTTTAGAGAATTATTTTAGAAAGAAGGCTATGTCATTGATTTATTGGATTGTCAATTACAACATACCAATTGCCTATTTATAGGCTCAAGTCACCAACTTCTCAATGGTGGTGAATGTTTCTACATTACTTTAAGTCTTTCTAGAGTTTTCATGATAGATTAGTATCATAATAGTTTTAGATTTCTCTATCTTATACATACACTTATAGTTCTAAATTGTTCTACCATATTCATACACATTATAGTTCTAGATTGTTCTACCATATTCTGTAGTTCTAGGATATTATACTATTTTCATACATATTATATTTAAGAATATTCTAGAAATTTGTAGCAATTTTAACAATAATACATTTCTTTGCACTACGATAGTTCCACACGTACGTTATACACTTCTATTAGAAATACAAACAGACATTATAAACACTCCAAACAAAGCTCGGAGATATCACACAAAACGCAATGAACCCTAAAATCCCTGGTGACAGCTATGTAGGGTTAAAGCACACTCTTGTTCCCTTAAACAAAGCTGCCACAATCTAGTAAAGAGTAATACAAGCATGAGTACACATCACAACCAAAAACAAAAACAAAAACATTACTAATAATATGCATGGGATTGTACTTAAATGACTAGTATTAATGATATTCAAAGATCAGCAGAGCCAATCAATTTGGTGAGGCCAAATGTTATGGCCATAGCCATCCAACCTCCAACCAGAACCCTAATGCAAGATCTTGTCACTGGAGTTTTTCCAAGAACAGCTCCTGCCCCTCCAAACACCAACGATGCCAAGCTAACTGCAGCAGCAACAACTCCCATTCTAACCTTGTGACTCCTTATAAACACAGTAGCAAGCATTGGCACCAAAGCACCCACAGAAAATGCAAATGCTGATGCTAGTGCAGCCTGAAATGGATTTGGAAGCTTCCCCCTTCGAGCTTCTTCATTAACTCCTCTATTGTTATTAGCTTCCCTCTCTCTTTTGAGCTGTGTCTTCTCTATGTCATACTGAGTGTACACAGATACAAACTCCAATTGCCATGCTACAAGCCCCAGCAACTAATACTGCAAAACCAGCAAGAATCTTGCCACTGATGTCTTTCTTAACAGCTCCAACACCCATCATCAGTGAGGAAACTGAGACCAACCCATCATTGGCTCCCAACACCGCGGCTCGAAGCCACTGAGCCCTCTGAGAGTAGTATATGTCGCTCTCTTCACTTTGTATTGGCTCCACACCATACACATGCATAGGAATCTCCACTTGGTTAGTTGATGAAATTCCATTGGTTCTAGCTCCAAGGTTGGCCATGAAGGACGATGAAGGTAAAATGAAGGGGGAAATACTGAAATAGAATAGGAGGGAATTAGTGGGAATTGCGTGATATTAAGAGCTTGTTGAGAACACATGCTTCTGATAGATGAAGAATATTTATAGTGAGGGGTCGTCAAGTTTGAGGTGTCAATATTGGACCTAAATATTTGATAAATTAAGGAGTTATGATGGTGATCAGGACAGCACTAGTTACAAGTTAGTGACTTCTTACAAAATATACAAGTTTCGCATTTAAAATTCACTACCAAAAAGTGGATTCAGGTCTCAGAGATATTCCACCTAAATGTAATATATATTATTCATCGATCTTGGTTCAATCATGTTTTTAGTTTTGGTTTATTAATTAGTTTGAAAGTCATATGAGGAAGATTAAGAAATGAATAGTTGTACGTTTAACTTACATGTGTTAATCAAAGGTATGGAAGAAGTTAAACAAACATATAAGTGAAAAAATAATTATAAACCTAAAACTTCAAAGTTTTGAATTGAATGCATTGTCAAATTCATTTATATATGATATGCTCGTACTCATTGATTAAAGATGAGAGTTTTGCCCCCATTTCCTAATAACGTATATGGAGAATGTAGACTAAATTATGATTTCCCTTCGTTAAGACTTTTTTTATTTCATTGAATAAAGATATCAAACCTAAATATAATAACGATAAAATTGAAAAACAAAATAATACCTTTTTAGTTTTCTAAAAGACAAATAATTTAAAATAAATTAAACTTCTTAAAATGATAATTATTTTGTAGCATAAACAAGATTTCATACTAAAAGATACAGTCACAATTTCAATTCTGAGAACTGTGGATCGTGTTAGATTTTCGTATAAAAATCATGTGAACAGAAAAACAGGCACAAATCAAAATGTCAATATAATCGAAACTTATTTAATGTTTATGTCTATATATATGTCTCTCGTTACATAAGATTGCGTACAAATTTCGTATGAGAGGATCTATTACTGATAATTGTTCAACTGTCCAAGGCAAACGTAAATTTTGATTATTTTTTTTAGTCTTTGATATAATATATATATATATATATATATATATATATATATATATATATATATATATATATATATATATATATTATAACTTAAGCAGTAGAAGCAATTGATATATGCATAAGATCCCGGCAGAAAATGAAACACTTGACTTGATATTAGCACAAGATTCCGGCAGATTTAAAATGATTTGAGAGAAAGAGAGTATATATTAGTATATTTGATGAAGTGTGCACTCCACAGGATAGGGACAACTAAAGTGATTAATTAATAAATTGAAGGGTGGGTGTAATCCACACGAAATTAAGCTACAGGCTGCGCACTTTCATGAAGCGAAAACAACCAAAACTCAGCGGTTAAATTTATCTTTCTGCAATTTAAGAAACTCCCTGAAAGTGACTTATTAAATAATTAAGTGTGCTATCATTATTTTTTCTAATTTTTCGATCTATGTTTGGGATGAGTGATATCCATCTAAACGTAGAGTCATATATGCTTTTATATATTAAGTAAACAGAAATTTCTGAAATACTATTCCGTTTCGTTTAAAATGTTAGTCTTGTATGGTTACATTAGATAAGAGGTTTGACCAATATCATATGTACTATATATGAGGTTTCTATACCTTCAGAATTAGCAGAGAATTTGTTGTATCATCATGTTGTGATATGTTTAATAGATAAAATTTATCAACTTAAACATGTAATCATAAGTTTGATTAATCCCTAATTTGTGCATATTAAAAAATATGTTAAGAAAGGTTGACTCCTTAAATGAATCTTTGTACGTACCTTGAAAGATTAGTTGATTTTCGATCAAAAACATCTCAGCTCACATTAGAGAATTTGTTGTTAATTCCTTAAGTCATTTGAGCAAAATACAAACATATAAAATCTGGAGCATAATGATCATTAGGATACTAACTTTATTTGAAAAGTGCCTGGCTTGAGGGAGTAACTAGTTTCATTTTAGAGCAAGAAAAGAATATAAATGAAGTCTACATAACTCATTCACGATAATTTTGTACTGTGAAAGAAAGTATAATTTTTTTTGTTAAAGAAAGTATAATTTTTTTTTATTATCATTTTATTGGTGTCAAGTATTTGTTAATTTTACTAATGACTAATTTTTATTAAAAAAGCTGGCTGGTTATGGTGGGATTTTAATTTTTCTTTCAACCACGTTTTCACAAAACTCACATAGGAAGCATTATTTAAGGAATTTGAGTAATTACCACTCAAATTAACAACGAATATAGTATATATGTATTAATATGGAAAATTCAAAAGCATTGATTTTCCTTAATTTACACAGACGATAAGCCTTTTCTGTTTGTATTATGTTAACCAGTTGCTCAATGGGCCTGAGATTGATTTTGAGTGTGGAGTCCTATAGATGTACTGCAAACAGCGAGGCCATCCCAAAAAGAACTTGTCACAAACTATACGATTGTGTGAAAGGGGAAAGAGAAAGGTTCTGATATCAGAGTACCTAACAAAATGAAGTTCATCAACACGTAAAATTTAAAATAGGAAAAATTGAAAGCTATATACTAAAAGCAGAAAAAAGTACAATCAAAGGAATCCACTATGGGAAAATTAACAATAACAAAGCAATAATGTACATCTTCACTTATAAGAAAAATTCTTAATTAGAAGAAACTGCCGAGAGAAGATACTAGTCTTAATTTTTTTATTTTTCCTATTCAGTGTGGAATGTGGCTTTCTTGTGGAATACACACTCCCCTGAATTATTTAATCTGAACACTTGGATCCTCAAATCCATAAAGTTATGTTTTATAATTTATTTTTGTTAATCAATAGAGGAGCTGCTACTAACCTAGCTGGTGGAATCAAACACTCCCTTCTATAATATAATCCCGCCAAACTACATTTATCTAACTATCTCTATTCGCCAATATCATTCAGAACTTTTGAGTAGTGTCTGCAGGCAGCTTACGGTAACAGACTTATTTCATATTAACTAGTTTAAACGCAGCAAGAATCTTTATTTCACAAAATAAATATGCATCGGAGATATTGAGAAAATTTTATATAGAGAGATGCAAGCCTGTAGCAACTCCAATTTTTGTGAAAGAAAAATTATCAAATAATATGATGATAGTGGAGCAAATACTTTAGTTTATAAAAGTATAATTGAAAGTTTGTTTGTATCTTTCGGTTACCAAACCAGATGTAATGTTTGGTGCAAGTTTACCATCTAGGTTTATACATTCTCCAAGTCAAGTTCATCTTAGAGTAGCAAAGAAAGTATTAAGATATATAACGGGTACAACTAATTATAGTTTGTAGTTTTCTGAAAGATAAAAGTGGAGAGCTTCAAAGATATACAAATTGTGATTAGGCATGCAGAAAGTTTAGACGATGCCAAGAGTACCTTTATCATATGGGGAGCAAATTTAAAATGCAATGATGTTGAGTGGACAACAAGTCAGTTATTGCTATAACATAGAATCTTATTCATCACAGAAGGACTAAGAACATCAAATTGAGGTATCATGCCATTAGTGAAGTAGAGAAGTCAAAGCAAATTAACCTGAAGCATTGCAATTAATTCAAAAAATCAGATTGCAAAAATTATGACAAAGGCCCTTTCCAAGGGCAAGTTTGAAGTGTGGACAACAAAGCTTGGCGTATTGAAGAAAATTTTCAAGAAGTATTACAAATTAAGATTTTTTTTCAGCATTTATATTAAAATATTATATGTCTCTCAAACTTTCTATTACTTTTTAGTTTGGTTAAATGGTGCTTGTGTCAAGAAGCCACTAGATGTAGGCTTAATTTTGCATATCAGTCATTATTGTTTTTGCTTTGCCCAATCAAGGCCTTTATAGCATTTGTATTTAAGCAACTTGCTATAACACTTATTTGTGTGCATAATTGAAATACATCATATCAATTTTTGCTCATATATATATATATATATATATATATATTGTGCAGTCTTTGTTGTGCGAAATCTCAATGATTAACCGAAACGAATTTGGTTATAACTGCTTTAATACAATTCTAAAATTTACGAGATTAAATCAAGTGATTTGGTCGTCCAGAGAGTAGAAATATGTCTCTTAACCTTTTGTGTGCCCTTAAGTTACAAAAGAAAACACTTGATTTAGAGTAACTAGAATGTAAACAGACTAAAAGATAAAGCTAAATTCGAAAGAAAGCAATATAAGCGAAAAAAGATCATCTCAAAAATAATTACATTGATTTGTTGTTTTTTGTTGAAGGTCCCTAGAATTGTTTCTGCAACAATTATATATATTTACATTGATTTGTTGTTTTTTTTTAAGGTCCCTACAATTGTTTCTGCAACAATTATATATATTGTAAAATTTAAACCAACTTAATCTAAATTGTGTTTATCTAATTCATACATGACTCTTTCATTTTCAACTAATTCAACTAGTTTATTCATATTTCGGCTAAGCAATCACGCAGCATACATCTCACGTTTCAATTTTTTAGGAATCACTTTCTAGATCATGGAATTTTTATGTTCATAACTAATTTCATCTAAAGTCTCTTGATTTTAGTCTCTATTCAAACTTTGATGCACTTATATTCTGAATTTCCTTTAAATTTTCAAAAATTAATCGAATTGTCTTCGTCATATTTTGTCATTTATGTAAAATAACAAACAAATCCTCTTTTAGGCTAAGTTTCTATCCAATTCATTCGGTTAATTAAAAATATTTTCCTGGTGGTAATAGACTTATATCTTATTCTTGTTGTATGTTTAGTCTTATATAACAAAAGCACAAAAATATATAAGAAAAACACCATTAACCTCAAAAATCCTTGTGGACAATTATGTAGCGTGAAACCACACTCATGTTCACTTAAACAAAACAGCCACAATATCTATCGAAGAGTAATACTAGCTACCATGAGTAGTACTCATAGCACAACCCAAAAAAAAAAAAACATTGCTAATAATATGATGTTGTACTTAAATGACTAGTATTAATCATATTCAAAGATCAGCAGAGCCAATCAATTTGGTGAGGCCAAATGTTATGGCCATAGCCATCCAACCTCCAACCAGAACCCTAATGCAAGATCTTGTCACTGGAGTTTTTCCAAGAACAGCTCCTGCCCCTCCAAACACCAGCAATGCCAAGCTAACTGCAGCAGCAACAACTCCCATTCTAACCTTGTGACTCCTTATAAACACAGCAGCAAGCATTGGCACCAAAGCACCCACAGAAAATGCTAGTGCTGAAGCTAGTGCAGCATGAAATGGATTTGGAAGCTTCTCCCTTCGAGCTTCTTCATTAACTCCTCTATTGTTATCAGCTTCCCTCTCTCTTTTGAGCTGTGTCTTCTCTATGTCATACTGAGTGTACACAGATACAAACTCTCCAATTGCCATGCTGCAAGCCCCAGCAACCAATCCTGCAAAACCAGCAAGAATCATGGCACTGATGTCTTTCTTAACAGCTCCGACACCCATCATCAGTGAGGCAACTGAGACCAACCCATCATTGGCTCCCAACACCGCGGCTCGAAGCCACTGAGCCCTTTGAGAGAAGTCAATGCTGCTACTCTCTTCAAGTGCAACCTCTTGGTAGATTGGTTTTAGCTCTATACCATTAGAAATATGGATAGGGATCTCAACATGGTTTGTTGAAATTCCATTAGTTCTAGCTCCAAGGTTGGCCATGAAGGATGATTAAGGTAAAATGAAGTTGAGAAATATTGAGATATATAGAAAAAGGAGGAAATTAATGGGAATTATGTGATATTATGTGCTTGTGGAGATCACATGCTTCTAATGAAGGATATTTATAGAGAGGTATCGTCAAGTTTGAGGTGTTAATGGACCTAAATATTGATAAAGGAGATGAGATAGTGATCAGGACAGCACTAGTTACAGGTTAGTGGCTTCTTAAAAAAAATATACACGGCTTTCGTTTTATAAAATTCTCCACCAAAAGGTGGATCCAATTAAGTCTCAGATATTCCACCTTAATGAATATGTACTATATTATATTCATTTGGTTCAATCTTGCTTTTAGTTTTGGTTTATTAATTTGAACGTGATCATAAAGAGGAAGATTAAGAAATGAATAGTTGTACGTTTAGCTTACATATGTCTTCAGAGTTCAGAGGTATATTAACAGACAAATGTATCTCACCCAGCTTCACGGATGTAAGTATTCGAGCCATTTGATTTTTTTTTATGGGTTTTTCTTATAATGGAGCCATCTGAGTCTCTGACGTATCCTAACTCCTAAGCTGTTAAATTGCCAAATGGTTATATTTATGAGAATGTAAACTAAATTATCATTTCCCTTCATTAATATATACTTTCTTTGATTTCATTGAGTAAAGATATCAATCCCAGAAACAATAAGGATAAAATTAAAAAAGAAAATAATACCATTATAATTTTCTAAATGACAAGTAATTAAGTAAAGCATGTGAACAGAAAAACAGGCACAAATCAAATGAGTGAATCTGAAATCTATTTAAAGTATCCGTGTCTTTATATGTATGTCTCTCATTACATAAGATCGTTTATGGAATTTCATGAGAGGATCCATTACTGATAATTGTTCCACTGTACAAGGCAAATGTAAATTTTGAATTTTTTGAGTCTTCGATAAATCAATAATTAAGCATTAGAAGCAATTGATAGAAGAAAAATATACCAGCAGAAAATGAAACATTTGGCTTGAAATTAGGATTAATTAATAGACTTCGAATTTTAAAGATTTGAGAGAAAGAGGGTATATATTATATTTGATGGAGTGTGCACTCCACAGGATAGTGGCAACTAAAGAGTGTAATTAAGAAATGGAAGGGAGTGTGCAATCCACACGAAACAGGTTGCGCACTTTCATGAAGCAAAAACAGCCAAAACTCGGCGGTTAAATTTATCATTCTGCAATTTAAGAAACTTTTCCCTGAAAGTGACTTTTATGATGGCTTTCTATTAGAAAGTTTTTCCTAATTTTCTATATATATTCGGATGAGTAATATCCATCTAAATGTGGATTCATCTGCTTTTATTGAGTGCACACTAATTTATATCTGAACTACTATCCCCTGCATTTGTTTCATTTGAATGGTAGGCCAGATCATGTGTTTTTCTCTTTTTTCTGAATAAAAAAATTGTTTTTTTCTTTTTCTCTTCAATTGTTAATTATAAAAGGATACATTAGATAATTAAGAGGTTAGATTCATATCAAATTTGTTGTTGCATTCCTTAAGTTGCTTGAGCAAAATACAAACAATATTCAAGAGCATGTCAATTCATAGTTTCATACCAGTCTATAGTATATGACATAGCACCATTGCAACACACTGTTACATATTAATGAAAACATATGCCCGGAGCCAGTGCCAGAGAGCTTGAATAACAATATTCGGGAGTCAAAAATAACATTTGAATAAAAAAATTACGGGTTGAATAGAAATAATGGGGGAGCCAAAAATAAGATTTGAATAAAAAAAATTGTTCCTATTTTTTTCTAGAAAAATAGGGCGTTGTTGTTGTTGTTTCTATTTTTTTCTATTTAACCATTTCATTTAAATTTTCTAACGTTTCTTTTTCTAGTTTTTGAAAAATTATTTTATACCGAATTCTTTACCCTATGATACTAAAATTAGACCAAAGATATAAGTTGGTTCAATGATTGAAAAAGGGTGAAGAAAAAAGCAAGGAAGGAAAAATCGCGAGTTTAAATCCCTCAACAAATATATATTTTTAACAAAATTAACAGACTAACATTTGCTTATAAAAATATTGATACTAAAATTATACCATAATAAAAAAAACAGAGAAAATGTTAGAGAAGCTTGTAATAAAATTATAACAAAACCCAAAGAAAATGAATATATACGGACAAGTTTGATCTATTTAGTGAAGAGTAGTAAAAACAATCAAAGAATCTATTTATTGAAATTGTTAGGCATAAATAATGAACAATGGACAAGTAGTGAACAATTGTCCTGTCCAAGAGAGAATGAAAACTAATTCAAATCTGATACAAGGCTTTGGACTAGATACTATGGGCTTTGGACTTTTATTCTCTATTCTTCTGCACTCTTCTAATTTTAGCTATTTTAATATCTATAACTATATATTTAATGCTTCATTCTGGTTAATGGTGGTTAATAACATCAAATCACCCACCGCTTCTTCCTTCACCTTGTGTTTCAATCAGGAATTTCAAAAATTCAAAGAATTTAAAATGTCTAGAATTTGAATTACTTTGATTTTAATTTTCTTCATTCTTCAAATGCTTTGTTTGGATAAATCAATTTAAATTTCTTCTATTTTAAATTTTTTGTTTGGATAGGACAATTCAATTTCCTCTATATGCAAAATTTCAATTTTATATTTTAAATAGATGAAGTTTTAATATTAAACATTATAGAAAATAAACAAAATCTAATTTTGAAATATTAATTAAAAAATATTTTCAATTTTTAATAATTTATAAATATAAAATATTAATAATTTTAACTAGGATTGTTTTGTTTGACCACAACCAATGATGTTTTTAAACCGACATCAACCAAGGCTATTTTTTGGTCAACATCAAATAAGGTTTCTTTTGTCAAAGTATGATGGGAATATTTGTCAATTGACGTCAGTTGGGACTATTTTTTGGCTAACGTTGGTTGAGTCTATTTTTCAGCCGATGTTGGCTAGATTCTTTTACCAACGTTGGCTATGGTTTGTTTGGTCGACATCAGCTAGAGTCTTTTCGAACGACGTTGACCAAGACTATTTTTAGCCAACGTCAGCCTAAAAAATCCTAGCAAGAGTTGACAAAAAAATCTACACAATACCAGCTAAAAAATAGATTGGTCGATGCCGACCAATAAAACCTACCCGATGTCAGCTAAAAAACATCATTGGTCAATGTTGGCCGAAAAATCCCTAGTCGAAGTTGGCTAAAAAATAGCCCTGACCAATGTTGGACAAAAAATCCTTCCCAACATCAGCTATAAAATAGTCTTGGTTGATGTTGGCTAAAAAATAGTTTTGACCAATGACCGAAAAAACTCTAGTGGATGTCGACTGTAAGAACCTAGTTGATGTCGACTAAAAATAGTCATGCCCGATGTCGATCAAAAATACCTAGCTGGTGTTAGGAGAAAAAGTCCTAGCCAACATCAACCAGAAAACCTAACTAATGTGGTTAAGAAATAGCTTTGGCTGATGTCAGCCAGAAAACCCTAGTCGATGTAAGCAAAAAAATCCTAACCGATGTTGGTCAGAGCTAACATCTGCTAAAAAATAACCCTAGCCAATATTGGCTAAAAAATAGTTTTGGCTGATGTTGACTGGAAAAACCTAGTTGATGTCGGCTGAAAAACCCTAACATGTGTTTACTCAAAAGTTAGTCATGACTGATGTCAGTAGAAAAAATCATTGGTCAACATCAACTGAAAAAACCTAGATGACAACGATCAAAAAAATCATTGGCCGACGCTAGCAAAAATTTTTCATGACTGACATCAGTGAGAAAATAATCCTAACCAACATCATCTAAAAAAATCTTAGTTGATATCGACAAAAAATAGCTTTGGTTGACATCATACAAAAAAATTTGACCGAAAAAACCTCAGTCAATGTTAGTGAAAAACAACTTATGTCGATATCGACCGTAAAAACTTTGGTCACCCGTAGTTGTGAGTGTCGAGGGAGAAAGAGTCGCGAGCAAGAACGTGAGTTAGAGTGCATCTTCGAAAAAAAAGAATTTCAAATTCTAAATTTTTTGGGAGAATTTAAAATCCCACTATTTTAGTCAATCAAAATTATTTATAAAAATACTAAAATTTAAATTTCTTTTCAAATACTCTATCCAAACAAACTATTTTATCACGAATCATTTTAAATTCCTTAAAAAAATAAATTTCCCTATTAAATTACTCCATCCAAACACACTACTTCAAAGTAATTATAAGTTAAAACTCGGCACTCAACACTCATCACCCCAAACAAGAGAACCATATAATCCTATAATTTTCAAAAACTCTGGATGACTCCCCTCAGTCCCTTAAAAGCTCCACCCCTGCTCGGAGCATAAGGATCATTAAGATATAGGTCGCTAAATGTTAATTTTGTTATAAAAAAAAAAGATTAAATCTATGAATTTTTTTTTTAATTATCCAACTCACTTTATATCTCTATTAACTTTGTTAGAAAAATGCCTCGGAAGCATATATGATTGTGGGGGCAGTAATTAATTTCATGTTGGAGCGAGAGAAATGTACATCCAGAGGAACCCACTATGGGAAAATTAACAATAACAAAGCAATAATGCGTCTCCATTTAGGATTTTTTTTCAAAGGGTATAAAATGTCTGACAACCTATAAAATTTGAAAAATAGTAATTTTATTCCCCATCAATTTTTTTTATTAACTTGGTCCTATAAAAAACAAATATTTTTTTGTTAGTCTTCGGTGTTAATTTCGTTATTAATTTCGTTAGACGATAATTTAATATGACTAATAGACATTCACGTGTAATTTGATTACAAATAAATTAAATAGTTTGTGATGATTACAAAACTTCAAAATAAATTAAACAATTTCTAACAACTAAAAATTCTAAAAAATTGTAATTTTTCACCATGTCCTCTATGATTTTCTGACAATTTCCAATGAGACTAGGGATAAAAATTAAACAACAATGAATTATGATGTCTTTGAAATGTACTTGAAAAGATAAAGAAAAAATACTTAAGTTTATTAGTCACGTCAAAAAATCATCTAATAAAATTACTACTAATAAAAATATGTCTTATTTTTATAGAAATTAAATTAATACGAAAATTTTATGAAAACAAAATTAATCTTTTTCAAATTTTATAGAAATTCCAGCATATTAATTTAACCCTTTTTTAAAAATACTAGTTTTATATTAGAAGGAACTGCGGTGAGAAAATACTAGTTTTATATTTTTTATTTTTTCCATGTTCAAAGTGGCATGTGGCTTTCCTGCGGAATACACACTTCCCTGAATTATTTAATCATAAATACGTCGATTTTCACATCCATAAAGTTATGTTTTATTATTGATTGTTATTAATTAATCAATAAAGGGGCTGCAACTAACCTAGACATCTAGTATGTTCAATTATACATTCCTTCCTATTAGTAACCCTGCCACTGCATCCACCCTCCTCTCCAATATTATCATTCAGAACTTGAGTTTGCATGATGCTAACGTTAACAGTAGACTTGATTATTTCATGCACCTTTGGGTTAAAATTGGTAAACTTGAGTTTGGAGTATTTTTCATTTTGCAAACTGAATTTGCAAAAGGAATCATAGTCTCCCTTTTCTGGAATCTTGGTTCCAGACAAAATAAAAGTATGCAAACATATTTTTTTAATAACTAAACATGTCACAAAACATATATATATCATACTACATTACTACTGACCAAAATAAAGTGAATCATACCAAACATCCATACAGGTCCATGAAAAAGTTAATTCATTGTTAATTGAAAGTTTGAGGAATTATTAAAACAGGTGGCCAACCATCACAGTGCCCTCCAGACCATCACCACTGAGGTCCATTATCATCAAACATACCAAACTGTAATCTTATTTCTATGTTCTATCTATATAATAACCTCCATAAGGAGCGTGTGTCCTCCACAAGCAATCTTTTTCTCATTTTTCCCTTTATCCTTGTACCTTACAATTCTTGTGCATTATGGCTTTTCTTGGCACTAGTAGCAATGAAATGCCAATTGGCCATATTGAGATTCTCATACATTCTAATGATATAGAAGCAAAGCGTAGCCAAGACATTGCAGAAAACAATATTGACTACTCTCAAAGGGCGCAGTGGCTTCGAGAAGCTGTGTTTGGAGCCAAAAATGGGTTGGTCTTAATCAACTTACTGATGGTGGGTGTTGAAGCTTTGAATGAAGACATCATAATCATGCTTCTTGCCGGCTTCGCAGGACTAGTTGTTGGGGCTTGCAGTATGGCAATTGAAGAATTTGTATACACTCAGTTAGTTAGACACGGAGGTAGCTCAAATGAAAGTCCACAATAACAAGCACAAAGGAGTGGAGGAAGATGACAAACAACTTAACCCTTTTCAGGCTTCCATAGCATCAGCAATTGGATTTTCTATTGGTGCAGTAGTGTCAATGCTAGCAGCTGTTTTTGTTTGGGACTATAAGATCAGATTGCTAGTTTTTGCTGTGCCTATCTTGGCATTGTTGGTATTTGGAGGTGTAGGAATAGTTCTTGGTAAAAGTAAAACACCAGTGAGAAGGACTTATGATCGTGATAGTGCTGATTGGAGGTTGGATGACTATGGCTATTACTTTTGGCTTTGACAAGTTTATTGGCTATACTAGACTATGAATGTGATTGCTATACAAATAAATAACTTCAGCTGTTTTCTCTTCCTTTTTCTTAAACTTCGAAAATAGATGCAGTAGACTGTGATCAGTTAGTTATATATATCCACTAGGGAACTCAGCAGGAGACAAAATGGCCATAGATTTTCCAGGTTCTTTCTTTGATGAGCACATATCCAATTGGGGTGTTCACCTTCTTTATACTATGTAGCCGATTTGCTGCATAATTCCAAAGTGTTAGTGTAAATGAGCTCATGCACACAAACCTCATTTCTCTCTAATATGCAAAATCCATGTTTAATAATGATTAAGAGTCATTTTAAGGCAAGCACATTTGGAATCAACTATTAAACGAATCAATATGATGGTCACATAACCAAACCAAGAAATTGGAGCATTTATGCCTTCTGTAAAATTTAGGAAAACCGAAAATCATTTTGAATTCTTCGGTATTTCTCTTTAATCGTGTTTAATATATCCCTAGAACAAATCAATTTGATAGTCCTGAATTTAACTATCTATTTTTGGCTTAAGGATCAGTCTTGTGCTGCTGTTATATGTGAATTATAACATCAGACACACATATCATTAGTAAAAGATTACTATAATAGAATTCAAACTATCCTGTTCTTGCTGAATATAGTAAGCAATATTGTCAAAATGATCCTTGAATAAGTACTAAACTAATCCTAATATACGGGTAGACCTTAATTCATGCAATGTTTTCATTTTTTTTAACACTGAATACTATATAGTGGAATATTTCTAAATTATTAGAAATACTGTTGCATGAAGAGAATGCTACTTTTGGTGGTTTGTTTACTGTCAAAGTGGTATGTGCCCTGTGGCTTTCGCGGGGTATCATGCTATTCTGAATTCTTTTTAATTTTTAAATTTCAGACCTCACATTCATAACGTAATGTTCGACCAACGGGGACTGGGTTTAGCAAAAAGGACTGGTCCACCATTACAATTCATGTGTCATTCGGCTTCGAATGAACGTCCCAATTTGTCGTGAGAAATTTAGGGTCGTTACGTTGAGAAAAACACTTTTTATTTTCACTTTCTATTTTTCCTTTTAAATATAAAATGTCACTAGAAAATATTGAAAATAATAATTCTTATTGTTTTCTATATAAATTTTTAAAACAAAATATAAAAAAATTGTAACTTTATAATTAAAAATGAAACAAAAATTAAAATTAAAAAACATTTTCTTAAACCAACAACCACTTAGGATCTGAAAATGCAAAAGCATTATCCAAGCTAGATCCTAAAATCAATCCTGAATTTATTTTTATTTTACTTAACCTTAAGCAACATACATATTTAGTAATGACCTGTGATTTTTCATAAGTTCTCTTAAATGAAATATAAATAAATGATTATTTCTCAAAAATAAGTTCAACAAAACACGCATGCACCAGCCATCAACTATCTCAAGTATAATTCTGGAAATTATATACCAAAATAAAGTTAATTACTCCAAAAGGTAATTAATAGTCAATGCAAAGACAAATGACCCATGAATTATATACCAATTGGTCAACCATTACAATTCATGTGTTATTTGTCTTTGCATGAACTTTCCAATTCAAAATCCTATGTTGAGTTCATTTCTAAATATGTCCATAAGGTAGGTATAACTCAATGTTGGGTTCATTTTTAAATTTTGATGAATTATTTAAAAAGAAAAATGAGTTTTAGAGTTAAACATATCCTCAAAGACATAGTTAGTGCTCTCCACATTATCATCATTATTTTAGACCTATTATCATCTAAAGAAAGAATACCTAAATGTCTTCAAAATCTAACCTAAACGTATAACAATGAATGATTAATCTTTTATCTAGAAACTTCCACAAAGAGTGTCTTGCACAAGACAGATTGATGATTAACCAAAAAAGGTTCAAAATACGGTCATTTTGGATTCCCTTATCCTTAAATAGTTGCAATTGCGGCACGACCTCGTACGAAACCGACGTGCATCGCAATGTATAGGGGATGTCATTTTTATGTAAAAAATCTATTGTGGACTAGATGTCTAAGCATGGGTCACCTTAAATGGTCTAAAATTAACCATGTTTAATAACCATTAGATTCATCTCATCCTTAGGATTATATTATATACCCTTCGCATAGAATATCTTTTACCAACCCCTTTCGGCCTCTGGATAGCCCCTTCCCTCCTTCATAGTTGGCAGCCATCGTGACCACTTCCTCATCACAATGGCAACCACCATAGAAAGGGGTTGTGCTCTCCAATCTCCAAGCCCCTCTGGCGGATTTGAACCGTGACTGCTTCCTTGACCATTACCCACCTTCACTGATATTTGGTGTGACACCCTCTACCCTTACAATTATAACTAACTAATTAAATAAATCATACAAAATTTAATTAAAAGATTATAAACACATAATAATAAAAGAAGGAAAAAAAAACATGCAAAATTAATTAATAATTTTTCTTTTTAAACACATTTAATTTAATCAATTCAAAAGGATAAAGGTTCACATCCACTTAGTGAAAACATAATAGAATATTACTTTTTTTAATAAAAGATAAGATTATCCCGGCTCAAAACAAGGCCGTCCACTCTAAATAAATAATAATAAAAAAATCTAAAGTAGAAAAGTATAACACAATTATATCATTCAGTAAATCATAATCCCTATCACAGACTAAGTCTCTCCATCTCTAGCATGTGACTCATCATATGAAGGCTCACCTGAAACAAAGTGGCAATCAGCCCAAACGCAAACACACACCGGGAGTGAGTTATCACATTCGTATATAATAAAACATTAGAGCATGTGAAACATATAATACTTAAAGCTGAATTTATATAAATAACATTACTGCACAAAATCGCACACATTATTCACACCCATTCAAGTTTACACACTCCATAAAATAACATCAACCACAATTGTTAACTCAATGAAATTCAAACACAAGCGTTATGCAACAATTATACTAAGACTCAAGCCTATATGCAATGTGGTACCATGTCAGTGAAAAACAACACTGGGGCGCTTAGGAGTACATGACAAAGCACACCACACAATGGGTATACTCGCTCACTCTCACTAAGTAACATCATAAGGTGACCAGTCAGGGTTACTCTGTTTTGCGAGAATGCCCCAACCACATGGGATCAACATGGGCTTAAAGGAGCACTCAAACCGAGTATCTTTACCCCCAAGGCCTAGACTCCGAAGATTCCGTTTGGGCCTCACCTTCCTGATTCAGGTCCAACCCCTAAAATATTTTTTTTTATTTGCACGCAGACACTGTTTATGAGTTATATAATACCCACGACCTTACTCTTATATTTCAAACATATTTAACAAATTGCGCTATAGTTTAACCCTTCAGGATCCTAACTAGGAATCCTACAATTTTCTTTAACACTGCGCATAAAAGTTCTCTCAAGGTACACACTGGTCGGGTTACTGTATAACTCATAACTCACATGACAAGTAATATCACTACAAATATCAATCACACACTCATTCACAACCATGTTTCATGTCTACAGTTTAACATTTCACACTCTAACTAATTACAAAATATACTCAACAATTAGATAACAATGTATCATAATATTAATAACATATAATATTTAACTTCAAGGCTTATAAACAAGTAACTATAAAATACACGTAAAATATATATAAGTATATTATATTCAAAATATATAACAAAATATATATTAACGTAAACGTAACGTACATATTATATATAACATATAAAAAGTATTAAATATATATTAATATAAAGTAATCACAATAATATCAAATATATTATTAAGTAAATACAAATTATATATAACAATAAAATATATACTCATATTGATTTCTATGAACAACGTGTATACCTATATTTTAAATATATTTCAACTAAGTTGCCAACATCAAGAAAATGCCTAATTATAATGTGAATACAACTTTAGTTAATTTCTTTAAATGATTTTAGCCAATTCAATTATCCAACAATCCCTACACCTATGAATTTCATGACAAGAAATCACCCACGTAAAATAAAATATAAAGTTTGTAAAAAAAACAGTATCAATATATATGTACACGTATACACTGCGGTGTAAAAATAATTATCTGGACACAATGTACATTAGCACAGGAACAAGATTGAAAGGCCAACATATATGGTATAAACAAAATCACCACCACACAATTTTTATGCTAATTATAAAGAATTCTAATTCCTAAGGTACACACCTAACACAGAAACACATCAATCCTACAACAAACTCGCAACAGAACACATCAATTCTACAACAAACTCGCAACAGAACACATCAATTCTACAACAAACTCGCAACAGAACACCAATTGGTTCATCAAACACACTCAATCCGTGATTAAACATGAAAACATAATTAAATTCATAAACACCCCAAAATAACCCAAAAATTGATCCTCTAGGGATCCCTACACATGTTCATTCTAATCCCCAAGCGTGAGTAACTCATCCCTTACCTCGAGGTAGTCGCTTAAATGTTCTCTGTTAGCAATGGTGGCGTCTCTGGTGCTCTCTAGAGCTCCTCCTCTGATTGCTCTGTTAGGGTTCTTGTGCGTCAGAAAAGAAGAAAGGAACAGAATGTGTTTCCCAAAAAGCTGCTCTAGGTTAACATTTGGCTTATATAGTGAGAATTTATGACCTAATAATTTTTATTTTATTTTTTCTTATTTATTTATGTATTAATTTATTAATTTATTATTTTCTTATTTAGTTATTAAAGTTACGGCTGTTACAATTCCACCCCCCTAAAAAAAAAGTTTCGCCCCCGAAACTTACCGGTATCGAATAAGGTAGGATATGCATCACGCATCTGACCCTCTAGTTCCCAGGTGGCATCCTCGCCTGAAGCACTTCCCCATACTACTTTGACCAAGGGAATCTCTTTCCCCCTTAGCTGCTTAACCATACGATCGTCGATCCTCAGTGGTTGTGTTTCATATGTCAAGTTCTCTTTCACTTGGACATTGTCTAATTCGATCACGTGCGACGGATCATGGACATATTTTCTGAGCTGAGAGATATGGAAGACACTGTGGAGATTTGAGAGAGATGGTGGCAAAGCCACCTGATACGCAACTGGGCCGACACGCTTTAGGATTTCAAAAGGACCAATGAATCTAGGTGTGAGCTTACGGGACTTCAACGCCCTACCAACCCCAGTCCACGGAGTGACTCTCAGAAATACATGATCACCTACAGCAAATTCAAGATCCTTTCTTCTCTTATCATAGTAGCTCTTCTGCCTACTTTGGGCTGCTCTCATCCTTTCTTGGATTAACTTGACCTTTTCTGTGGTCTGCTGAACTACCTCAGGTCCTAAGGCAATGCTCTCACTGGAATCTACCCAACATAGAGGTGTCCTACATCTTCTACCATACAATGCCTCGTAAGGCGCCATACCTATACTGGAGTGAAAACTATTGTTGTAGGTAAACTCTATCAAGGGTAAGAAACTATCCCAACTACCCCTCTGCTCTAACACGCAGGCTCTCAAGAGGTCCTCTAAGGATTGGATGGTGCGCTCGGTTTGACCGTCAGTCTGTGGGTGGTAAGCAGAACTCAACCTAAGCTTGGTCCCCAAGGCTTTATGAAGACTCTCCCAAAATCTAGAGGTAAATCTGGGATCTCTATCAGAAACTATGCTAGAAGGAACACCGTGTAGTCTAACTATCTCACTGACGTACAAGCTAGTCAACCTCTCTAAAGAATATCTGATGTTTATTGGGATGAAGTGAGCAGATTTGGTCAACCTGTCTACAATAACCCAAATGGAATCTAAACCTTTGGGGGTCCTAGGTAACCCCACTACGAAATCCATGGAGATGCTATCCCACTTCCACTCAGGTATCTCTAAAGGTTGCAACTTCCCTGAAGGCTTCTGGTGTTCTATCTTAGCTTTCTGACACACTAGGCATGCAAGGACAAACTCATTAACTTCTTTCTTCAGACCCGGCCACCAAAACATCTGCCTAAGGTCCTGGTACATCTTAGTCGCTCCCGGGTGGATACTCAGACTACTTCTATGGCCCTCTTCCAAAATCGTTCTTCTAAGCTTGGGTACACTAGGAACACACACCCTATCCTGAAACCTCAAGACTCCATCAGTTCCCACTCTAAAACTACTCTCTCTCCCTGCGACTATGGACTCTAACTGGGCTGACAAGAATGGGTCAAACTTCTGACCCTCACGGATCTCGCTCAAAAGTTCGCTGGTGACTTTCAACATACCCAACTTAATGCTACTAGAGGTGATCTCACATGCCAAACTCATGTCTCTAAACTGCTCTAAGAGGTCCAACTCTCTAACCATCAAAGCAGACATTTGAAGGGATTTTCTACTTAAGGCGTCAGCTACTACATTGGCTTTACCTGGATGGTAGCTAAGCTCAAAATCGTAATCCTTAAGGAACTCTAACCATCTCCTCTGCCTCATGTTAAGCTCTTTTTGATCAAACAAATATCTAAGGCTCTTATGGTCACTAAACACCTCAAATTTAGATCCATAAAGGTAATGCCTCCAAAGCTTAAGAGCAAAAACTACGGCCGCTAACTCAAGATCGTGTGTGGGATAATTCCTTTCATGTATCTTAAGCTGTCGAGAAGCATAGGCCACTACCTGTCCCCGTTGCATAAGCACTCCACCCAAACCCATCTTGGACGCATCACAATACACCACAAAAGATTCACTCGGATTAGGTAACACTAAGACTGGTGCAGTGGTCAACCTTTCCTTAAGGGTACGGAAACTACTCTCACATTGGGCATTCCACACAAAAACTTGACCTTTACGAGTAAGCTTAGTCAAAGGTAAGGCTAGCTTAGAAAAACCCTCTATGAATCTACGGTAGTATCCTGCTAAGCCAAGAAAGCTCCTAATCTCAAACACTGACTTAGGACTCTCCCAACTCATCACTGCCTCTACCTTGGAAGGATCTACCGCTATCCCTCCCTTAGATATAACGTGCCCTAAGAAGCTCACCTCCTCTAGCCAAAAATCACACTTGGACAACTTAGCATACAGTCTATTGTCTTTAAGGGTTTGCAACACAACTCTCAAATGCTCCTCATGTTCCTCTCTCGTCTTAGAATACACTAAGATATCATCTATGAAGACCACTACAAAACTATCTAGGTAGGGGTGAAATATCCTATTCATATAGTCCATGAACACACCAGGGGCGTTGGTCACACCAAAAGGCATAACCAAGTACTCATAATGACCGTAACGGGTCCTAAAGGCAGTCTTCGGAACATCTTCAGGTTTCACTCTAATCTGGTGGTAACCTGACCTAAGATCTATCTTACTGAACACACAAGCCCCTACTAATTGGTCCATCAAATCATCTATCCTAGGCAAAGGGTACCTATTCTTAATGGTTACCTTATTCAACTCACGATAATCTACACATAGCCTCATGGTCCCATCCTTCTTCTTAACTAACAACACCGGTGCTCCCTAGGGTGACACACTAGGCCTCACAAATTGTTTCTCTAAAAGTTCCTCTAACTGTTTCTTAAGCTCGCCCAACTCCACAGGGGACATCCTATAAGGTGCTATGGATATGGGTCCAGTACCGGGCACTAGGTCTATCGAGAACTCGACCTCTCTCTCAGGTGGTAATCCTGACACCTCCTCAAACACCTCTGGAAACTCTCTCACCAATGGTATATCACTAACAGGGGTTTTGGTCTCAACACTCATACTAGCTAAGATCATGTATACCTGTGCATCCTCCCTTAAAGATGCCTCAACTTGGTTAGCAGACAAAAACATATCACCTTCACTCACACCAGACTCAGGAAAGACAACAGATTTCTGAAAACAATTTAATAAGACATGATTGGAAGATAACCAGTCCATACCAAGAATAACATCAATCTGACTCAAAGGTAGAACAACTAAGTCAATAAGAAATTGTCTATCAGAAATTAAGACAGGACATTGCAAACACACATCAGAAGTTAAAACAGACCCACTAGTAGGTGTATTCACAATCAAGTCAAATTTCAAGGAAGACACAGGCAAGGCAAGTTTTTCAACACAGACACGAGAAATAAATGAATGGGTCGCACCTGAATCATACAATACAACCAAGGGAACTTGACTTATGAAACACATACCTTGGATGAGTTCATCAGACTGTGCGGCATCAGCACCACTAAGAGCAAACACTCTCCTTGTGGTCCTTGGTCGTCCACTCTGATTATTCAGACTTCCACTCCTCTTCTCCCTCCTCGGATATGGGCAACTGGTACTGAGGTGGCCCTTACCTTGGCAGTTAAAACAAGTCACCTCTCTATCTGTGCACTCACGTGCAATATGCCCAAGCCGACCACACTTCCCACACCTGAGTGGTGTAGTAACAATAGCAGGAGCACCACTACCACCACTACTTCTACCCGCAGACTGAGACACCCTGTTAATTGCCTGAGAACTCCCACCAACTGGTTGAAGTCCTCCACTAGTCCTCTGTCCTCCAGAATGGTTTCCATATTTCCCGGGAGGGGCAGAATATGGCTTAGCACGATTGTGAGTCACAGGCTTCTTATCTTTCCCATGACTAGCATTGGCATTCCTGTAAAAAGCAGTCTTCTCCCGCTGATCTTCATCAAAGATTCTACACATGTTGGTCAACTGTGCAAAGTCATGAATACCATGATAATTTACCATCATTTTTACTTCTGGTCGAAGGCCATTGACAAATTTCACGCATTTGGACCTCTCCCCAGCTTCCCCCTGATAATGAGGAAAATACCTTACAAGGTTCTCAAACCTCGCCGCATACTCTGCCACCGTCATACTTTCCTGTTTCAGCTCGAGAAACTCCATCTCCTTCCTATTCTTCACATCCTCTGGAAAATACTTCTCCAGAAAAGTTTGTCTGAAAGTCTCCCATTGGACAACAACACCACCTGCTCCCTCTAAACGTGGGCGAGTGTTCTCCCACCAGTACTCCGCCTCATCTGCTAGCATGTGAGTAGCAAACAACACCTTCTGATGGTCCTAACACTCCATCACTCGGAAGATCTTCTCAATCTCCCTCAGCCAAGCCTCAGCACCCTCAGGATCATAACCCCCTTTGAAAGTAGGTGGGTTGTTCCTCTGAAAGCGATCTAACCCATGGTACATAGTTGCTCCTCCACCGCCTCCCTGATTGGCCATAACTTGCGCCAAGTTGTTCAAGGCCTCGGTAAGAAGTCGTTCTCGCTCATTTCTCGCAGCCATTACTTCCTATGTCACGCAAGAAACAAAACTTTGAAGAAAAAATAAAAAATAAAAATATACCAAAACAATAGAGTACACCTCTAATCAAACAAAACAAACACAACACATCAGAGTACACAAGGAAACACAGAAAGCTCATAACACACATGGCCGAAAGGTTCGACCTGCTCTGATACCACTAAATGTGACACCCTCTACCCTTACAATTATAACTAACTAATTAAATAAATCATACAAAATTTAATTAAAAGATTATAAACACATAATAATAAAAGAAGGAAAAAAAAACATGCAAAATTAATTAATAATTTTTCTTTTTAAACACATTTAATTTAATCAATTCAAAAGGATAAAGGTTCACATCCACTTAGTGAAAACATAATAGAATATTACTTTTTTAATAAAAGATAAGATTATCCCGGCTCAAAACAAGGCCGTCCACTCTAAATAAATAATAATAAAAAAATCTAAAGTAGAAAAGTATAACACAATTATATCATTCAGTAAATCATAATCCCTATCACAGACTAAGTCTCTCCATCTCTAGCATGTGACTCATCATATGAAGGCTCACCTGAAACAAAGTGGCAATCAGCCCAAACGCAAACACACACCGGGAGTGAGTTATCACATTCGTATATAATAAAACATTAGAGCATGTGAAACATATAATACTTAAAGCTGAATTTATATAAATAACATTACTGCACAAAATCGCACACATTATTCACACCCATTCAAGTTTACACACTCCATAAAATAACATCAACCACAATTGTTAACTCAATGAAATTCAAACACAAGCGTTATGCAACAATTATACTAAGACTCAAGCCTATATGCAATGTGGTACCATGTCAGTGAAAAACAACACTGGGGCGCTTAGGAGTACATGACAAAGCACACCACACAATGGGTATACTCGCTCACTCTCACTAAGTAACATCATAAGGTGACCAGTCAGGGTTACTCTGTTTTGCGAGAATGCCCCAACCACATGGGATCAACATGGGCTTAAAGGAGCACTCAAACCGAGTATCTTTACCCCCAAGGCCTAGACTCCGAAGATTCCGTTTGGGCCTCACCTTCCTGATTCAGGTCCAACCCCTAAAATATTTTTTTTTATTTGCACGCAGACACTGTTTATGAGTTATATAATACCCACGACCTTACTCTTATATTTCAAACATATTTAACAAATTGCGCTATAGTTTAACCCTTCAGGATCCTAACTAGGAATCCTACAATTTTCTTTAACACTGCGCATAAAAGTTCTCTCAAGGTACACACTGGTCGGGTTACTGTATAACTCATAACTCACATGACAAGTAATATCACTACAAATATCAATCACACACTCATTCACAACCATGTTTCATGTCTACAGTTTAACATTTCACACTCTAACTAATTACAAAATATACTCAACAATTAGATAACAATGTATCATAATATTAATAACATATAATATTTAACTTCAAGGCTTATAAACAAGTAACTATAAAATACACGTAAAATATATATAAGTATATTATATTCAAAATATATAACAAAATATATATTAACGTAAACGTAACGTACATATTATATATAACATATAAAAAGTATTAAATATATATTAATATAAAGTAATCACAATAATATCAAATATATTATTAAGTAAATACAAATTATATATAACAATAAAATATATACTCATATTGATTTCTATGAACAACGTGTATACCTATATTTTAAATATATTTCAACTAAGTTGCCAACATCAAGAAAATGCCTAATTATAATGTGAATACAACTTTAGTTAATTTCTTTAAATGATTTTAGCCAATTCAATTATCCAACAATCCCTACACCTATGAATTTCATGACAAGAAATCACCCACGTAAAATAAAATATAAAGTTTGTAAAAAAAACAGTATCAATATATATGTACACGTATACACTGCGGTGTAAAAATAATTATCTGGACACAATGTACATTAGCACAGGAACAAGATTGAAAGGCCAACATATATGGTATAAACAAAATCACCACCACACAATTTTTATGCTAATTATAAAGAATTCTAATTCCTAAGGTACACATCTAACACAGAAACACATCAATCCTACAACAAACTCGCAACAGAACACATCAATTCTACAACAAACTCGCAACAGAACACATCAATTCTACAACAAACTCGCAACAGAACACCAATTGGTTCATCAAACACACTCAATCTGTGATTAAACATGAAAACATAATTAAATTCATAAACACCCCAAAATAACCCAAAAATTGATCCTCTAGGGATCCCTACACATGTTCATTCTAATCCCCAAGCGTGAGTAACTCATCCCTTACCTCAAGGTAGTCGCTTAAATGTTCTCTGTTAGCAATGGTGGCGTCTCTGGTGCTCTCTAGAGCTCCTCCTCTGATTGCTCTGTTAGGGTTCTTGTGCGTCAGAAAAGAAGAAAGGAACAGAATGTGTTTCCCAAAAAGCTGCTCTAGGTTAACATTTGGCTTATATAGTGAGAATTTATGACCTAATAATTTTTATTTTATTTTTTCTTATTTATTTATGTATTAATTTATTAATTTATTATTTTCTTATTTAGTTATTAAAGTTACGGCTGTTACATTTGGTGTGGGTGGCATGAGTTTTGGTTGGGTGGAGTCACAATTTTGGTGGGGATTGGTTATGCTTGGGAACGGGGTAGGTGGGTTTGGCCGTTTGGGTGATGCAACGATTCTTGGTGGTGGTGGTGGTGCTACGCTGGGTTTGATGGAGACGCAGGCTGGTTTGGTTGTGGTCAGAGTAGGTAGCAACTGGTGGTGGTGTTTGGGTGGAAGGTGTGGTAGTTATGGTGGATATTGAAGAGGAAGGTGAATAGGGAGAAAGGTTGGGGTGGTGCAGCGGTCTCTTTCTGTAGTGGTGGTGGTGGTGCCATGGAGGTGGTCGTGGAGTTTAGGAGGGATTGCTGTCATGTGTAGTGCTGAGTGCAAACTGCAGAGGGCTAGAGGGATTGGGAAAAGAAAAATATCATGTGCAGTGGATGTATGGTATGACCCTAAGGATGAGATGAATCAAATGATTATTAAACATGGTCTATTTTAGACCATTTAAGAAGGTGGTCCATGCTAGCAATGGCCTCAAAGTACATAGATTGTCGTCGAAATAGTGTACCCTAAAGTAGTTTTCCTTTATTTGGTGACAGGCCTGGTCCAAAGAAAGCAAACTAAACGCAACACAGAATTCGGCATGGACATGGCCATACAGTCACAGAGAAAACAATTTCACATGTAACATCAACCATTCCGCACACATTTTACGATAAAAATATTACGGATTAAGGGCCATGTCCAGCTTTTTTTAGGCAAGATGAATGCGTAGATAAAACATTCGGTTCACTCTATAGTCTAAAATCATTCCATGCGTCACAATGCGATAACCCAGAAAAGGTTAAAAACATATAACAAAATTAATCATAGAAATCACCAAATCAATATAACTATGAAAATCGGTCAAATATACCACATGGCAAAACAGAACAAGTGAATGAAAACAATTCAATAGAATTTGGCATTTAACATGGTGACAACAGATATAGAAACATTAATAAATTTTAGCACAGACCATGATAGCCGAATTATAAATTTATACGGGTAAAACACAACCAATTTCCTTTCATAACCTTAGTGAGAAGGTTAAGGTAAGGCGGCAATCTCATATCTGATACTAGCGAGCCCAACCTTGAGGTTGAAGAGAATGCAAATTTGGGGCCAAACTCAGGTTTCACTATTCCTCTCTCTATGGTAAGGACAAACTGGATCTCAGCATACAAAACATTACATGCAGGCAGGTATAGTGTTCGATGAGAGCAATCTTCCACCACATAAGAGCAACAATGTAAAAAAAGCAATGGATCGTAGTTGCTCAACGCATCAAGATCTCCCAAACAATGTGCCACAATCATAGAAAATAGAACCCCCTTCCATCAGTGCCCCGTGAAGAAAACAAGAGTGGTATGCATATTTGAGTGCAATTGTAGGTAGCCATTTGCAGCTGAAAAGATTTTTTAAGTTTTTAAAACCATGCATGTCCAATTAGCAACAAAAGAACCCAATGATGAATCCAAAAAGACCACATTTAGCCAAGAATCCTGCCAAAAGGTCAATAACATTAATAAAGCGCAGGCCAGAGCAGATATCTAGCAAATAAGAAAGTAGGTATACGAGACGAATATTCAATAATTTACCCGCTTGACTACTTTTTACTCAAAGATCCTGAGACGGGATAGCCAAATGGGCATTCTACTTTTAAAACTTCCTTCTCCCAACGAGAAGAAGCAAAACTCCACATTTGGACCTCCATCTTGGACTTTCCAAAACCCACCCATCCAACACCAACAAAACTTTCCAATATGTCTTAAACTGAATCAGGTAATCCAGCAGCAAATATGTCACATGCAACTCCCCACGCATGAAAGTCACAATTCACAAGATACCCAGCAGCAAATTATAGATAGCATAGAGCACAACATTGAATTTGACCGCAAGTCAAGCATGCATAAGATTTCACTAGACCAAAAGATCAGCATTTAGGAACATAAAGAGTTTGCATAATGTGTTGAGTATTGCATATCAAAATACTGGTATCAATGATCCATCCAAACAACAATCCCAGAAGTCCAAAGAGCATTGTCAAGTGCAAATGAAAAGGAAAGTTGAAACATTAACAGCGACCTCTTCAATTTCATATCTGAAAAAAAAATCACATTACAGCTTCGTAAGAACCATAAAATACAAACCGCAGAAAGCAGAGACACGAGATCATTACATGCTACATACCTCATTGAAAGACTATATTATATCAACGAAAGCCTCCCGATCCCCGTCGCTCCCGCTCATATGGTCCTGAACGATCACGATAATATCGATCACTTCCAGAATCCCCATGACTACCACCATCCCTGCTGCGCCCCCTGAAGAACGATCTGCATTTCTATCCGGTCCATAACCACCACGACTGCTTCCACCCATATCTACTTTCCCTACCCACCATACCTTCCTCCCCTGGACCCTTCACCAGGGCATTCCCTAGCAAAATGACCAGGTTTTCCACACTTAAAGCATTCACCACCATTAGATCCTCGACCACCTCCACCTCCATAATCTCGGTTACGATCACGATCACGACCACGCTCCCGGTAACGATCACCATCATCTCTAGTTGATCCTGTTGAGGCTGAGCTCTATCAACAGTAATAGTTCGCCCGTCTAAATCTATCCCATTCATAGCATCAATAGCCTCGTCCATTGCTTTCTTGTCATCAAATGTGACAAATCCAAAACCACGAGAACGCCCAGAGAACTTGTCAACAACCACCTGTTTCAAAAATATGATGAAAGAGAACATTAACAATCTCCAAAAAAAATAATGCTTAGATTCGTAATCATATTGCACAGATTTTTTTTTGTCTACTTGATTTGGCTATAAAACGAGTTCAGCAGGTATTACAATTTTAGTCCAAAAATAAAAACAAGGGATAAATTGAAGATATAAGCCAAAAAGTACAGCATAAACCAACTTCTACACACAAACATGAAATACAATCCTGGCAACAATAAGCTTCACCTAGAAGAACTACAATGATTATAGTCATAAGACGATACTGATCACCTTTGCCTCAATAAGCTTGCCAAACTTTTCAAATGTATCCTTTAACTTTCTATCAGACGTTGACCATGCAAGGCCACCAATGAAGCAACGAAACTCTTCCACGTCAGACATTTTAAACTGCATAGGAAGGCAAGCATTAGCACGTAACATTGAATTAACTGTGCAGGATAAGCAGTCCCACTATCCAAACAAATAAGTGGCAGAACCAGCCGCTGTTAATAAAACCAATTAACTTCCAAAAAATTAAGGAATGGGATTCTTTATGAACCAAAAGACAGCATAATATAAGGATTAAAAGTAGAAAATAGCAAAGAAAACAAAGCTGTCATCCAACTCCCCTGATTATTAGCATCTACACTTCAATGGCATAAAGTATGTAAGCCCGTGTCCTTGAAGCTCCTAAAAGTTCCTCTAACTGTTTCTTAAGCTCGCCCAACTCCACAGGGGAACATCCTATAAGGTGCTATGGATATGGGTCCAGTACCGGGCACTAGTCTATGCGAGAACTCGACCTCTCTCTCAGGTGGTAATCCTGACACCTCCTCAAACACCTCTGGAAACTCTCTCACCAATGGTATATCACTAACAGGGGTTTGGTCTCAACACTCATACTAGCTAAGATCATGTATACCTGTGCAATCCTCCCTTAAAGATGCCTCAACTTGGTTAGCAGACAAAAACATATCACCTTCACTCACACCAGACTCAGGAAAGACAACAGATTTTGAAAACAATTTAATAAGACATTGATTGGAAAGATAACCAGTCCATACCAAGAATAACATCAATCTGACTCAAAGGTAGAACAACTAAGTCAATAAGAAATTGTCTATCAGAAATTAAGACAGGACATTGCAAACACACATCAGAAGTTAAAACAGACCCACTAGTAGGTTGTATTCACAATTCAAGTCAAATTTCAAGGAAGACACAGGCAAGGCAAGTTTTTCAACACAGACACGAGAAATAAATGAATGGGTCGCACCTGAATCATACAATACAACAAGGAACTTGACTTATAAACACATACCTTGGATGAGTTCATCAGACTGTGCGGCATCAGCACCACTAAGAGCAAACACTCTCCTTGTGGTCCTTGTCGTCCACTCTGATTATTCAGACTTCCACTCCTCATCTCCTCCTCGGAATGGGCAACTGTACTGAGGTGGCCCTTACCTTGGCAGTTAAAACAAGTCCCTCTCTATCTGTGCACTCACGTGCAATATGCCCAAGCCGACCACACTTCCCACACCTGAGTGGTGTTAGTAACAATAGCAGGAGCACCACTACCACCACTACTTCTACCCGCAGACTGAGACACCCTGTAATTGCCTGAGAACTCCCACCAACTGGTTGAAGTCCTCCACTAGTCCTCTGTCCTCCAGAATGGTTCCATATTTCCCGGGAGGGGCAGAATATGCTTAGCACGATTGTGAGTCACAGGCTTCTTATCTTTCCATGACTAGCATTGCATTCCTGTAAAAAGCAAGTCTTCTCCGCTGATCTTCATCAAAGATTCTACACATGTTGGTCAACTGTGCAAAGTCATGAATACCATGATAATTTACCATCATTTTTACTTCTGGTCGAAGGCCATTGACAAATTTCACGCATTTGGACCTCTCCCCAGCTTCCCCCTGATAATGAGGAAAATACCTTACAAGGTTCTCAAACCTCGCCGCATACTCTGCCACGTCATACTTTCCTGTTTCAGCTCGAGAAACTCCATTCTCCTTCCTATTCTTCACCATCCTCTGGAAAATACTTCTCCAGAAAAAGTTTGTCTGAAAGTCTCCCATTGGACAACAACACCACCTGCTCCTCTAAACGTGGGCGAGTGTTCTCCCACCAGTTACTCCGCCTCATCTGCTAGCATGTGCAGTAGCAAACAAACCCTTCTGATGGTCCTAACACTCCATCACTCGGAAGATCTTCTCAATCTCCCTCAGCCAAGCCTCAGCACCCTCAGGATCATAACCCCCTTTGAAAGTAGGTGGGTTGTTCCTCTGAAAAAGCGATCTAACCCATGGTACATAGTTGCTCCTCCACCGCTCCCTGTATGGCCATAACTTGCGCCAAGTTGTTCAAGGCCTCGGTAAGAAGTCGTTCTCGCTCATTTCTCGCAGCCATTACTTCCTATGTCACGCAAGAAACAAAAACTTTGAAGAAAAAATAAAAAATAAAAATATACAAAACAATAGAGTACACCTCTAATCAAACAAAACAAACACAAACACATCAGAGTACACAAGGAAAACACAGAAAGCTCATAACACACATTGGCCGAAAGGTTCGACCTGCTCTGATACCACTAAATGTGACACCCTCTACCCTTACAATTATAACTAACTAATTAAATAAAATCATACAAAATTTAATTAAAAGATTATAAACACATAATAATAAAAGAAGGAAAAAAAAACATGCAAAATTAATATAATAATTTTTCTTTTTAAAACACATTTAATTTAATCAATTCAAAAGGATAAAGGTTCACATCCACTTAGTGAAAACATAATAGAATATTACTTTTTTTAATAAAAGATAAGATTATCCCGGCTTCAAAACAAGGCCGTCCACTCTAAATAAATATATAATAAAAAAATCTAAAGTAGAAAAGTATAACACAATATAATATCATTCAGTAAATCATAATCCCTATCACAGACTAAGTCTCTCCATCTCTAGCATGTGAACTCATCATATGAAGGCTCACCTGAAACAAAGTGGCAATCAGCCCAAACGCAAACACACACCGGGAGTGAGTTATCACATTCGTATATAATAAAACATTAGAGCATGTGAAACATATTTAAAACTTTAAAGCTGAATTTATATAAATAACATTACTGCACAAAATCGCACACATTATTCACACCCATTCAAGTTTACACACTCCATAAAATAACATCAACCACAATTGTTAACTCAATGAAATTCAAACACAAGCGTTATGCAACAATTATACTAAGACTCAAGCCTATATGCAATGTGGTACCATGTCAGTGAAAAACAACACTGGGGCGCTTAGGAGTACATGACAAAGCACACCACACAATGGGTATACTCGCTCACTCTCACTAAGTAACATCATAAGGTGACCAGTCAGGGCTTACTCTGTTTTGCGAGAATGCCCCAACCACATGGGATCAACATGGGCTTAAAGGAGCACTCAAAAACCGAGTATTCTTTACCCCCAAGGCCTAGACTCCGAAGATTCCGTTGGGCCTCACCTTCCTGATTCAGGGTCCAACCCCTAAAATATTTTTTTTTATTTGCACGCAGACACTGTTTATGAGTTATATAATACCCACGACCTTTACTCTTATATTTCAAACATATTTAACAAATTGCGCTATAGTTAACCCTTCAGGATCCTAACTAGGAATCCTACAATTTTCTTTAACACTGCGCATAAAAGTTCTCTCAAGGTACACACTGGTCGGGTACTGTATAACTCATAACTCACCATGACAAGTAATATCACTACAAATATCAATCACACACTCATTCACAAACCATGTTTCATGTCTACAGTTTAACATTTCACACTCTAACTTAATTACAAAATATACTTCAACAATTAGATAACAATGTATCATAATATTAAATAAACATATAATATTTAACTTCAAGGCTTATAAACAAGTAACTATAAAATACACGTAAAATATATATAAGTATATTATATTCAAAAATATATAACAAAATATATATTAACGTAAACGTACGTACATATTATATATAACATATAAAAAGTATTAAATATATATTAATTAAAGTAATCACAATAATATCAAATATATTATTAAGTAAATACAAATTATATATAACAATAAAATATATACTCATATTGATTTCTATGAACAACGTGTATTACTATATTTTAAATATATTTCAACTAAGTTGCCAACATCAAGAAAATGCCTAATTATAATGTGAATACAACTTTAGTTAATTTCTTTAAATGATTTTAGCCAATTCAATTATCCAACAATCCCTTACACCTATGAATTTCAATGACAAGAAATCACCCACGTAAAATAAAATATAAAGTTTGTAAAAAAAACAGTATCAATATATATGTACACGTATACACTGCGGTGTAAAAAATAATTATCTGGACACAATGTACATTAGCACAGGAACAAGATTGAAAGGCCAACATATATGGTATAAACAACAATCACCACCACACAATTTTTATGCTAATTATAAAGAATTCTAATTCCTAAGGTACACAATCTAACACAGAAACACATCAATCCTACAACAAACTCGCAACAGAACACATCAATTCTACAACAAACTCGCAACAGAACAATCAATTCTACAACAAACTCGCAACAGAACACCAATTGTTCATCAAACACACTCAATCTGTGATAAACATGAAAACATAATTAAATTCATAACACCCCAAAATAACCCAAAAATTGATCCTCTAGGGATCCCTACACATGTTCATTCTAATCCCCAAGCGTGAGTAACTCATCCCTTACCTCAAGGTAGTCGCTTAAATGTTCTCTGTTTAGCAATGGTGGCGTCTCTGGTGCTCTCTAGAGCTCCTCCTCTGATTGCTCTGTTAGGGTTCTTGTGCGTCAGAAAAGAAGAAAGGAACAGAATGGTGTTTCCCAAAAAGCTGCTCTAGGTTAACATTTGGCTTATATAGTGAGAATTTATGACCTATAATTTTTATTTTATTTTTTCTTATTTATTATGTATTAATTTATTAATTTATTATTTTCTTATTTAGTTATTAAAGTTACGGCTGTTACATTTGGGTGTGAGGTGGCATGAGTTTTGGTTCGGGTGGAGTCACAATTTTTGTGGGGATTGGTTATGCTTGGAACGGGGTAAGGTGGGTTTGGCCGTTTGGGTGATGCAAACGATTTCTTGGTAGGTGTGGTGGTGCTACGCTGGGTTTGATGGAGACGCAGGCTGGTTTGGTTGTGTCAGGTAGGGTTAGAACTGGTGGTGGTGTTTGGGTGGAAGGTGTGGTAGTTATGGTGGATATTGAAGAGGAAGGTGAATAGGGAAAAGGTTGGGGTGGTGCAGCGGTCTCTTTCTGTAGTGGTGGTGTGGTGCCATCGGAGTGGTCGTGGAGTTAGGAGGATTGCTGTCATGTTGTAGTGCTGAGTGCAAACTGCAGGGGCTAGAGGGATTGGGAAAAGAAAAATATCATGTGCAGTGGAATGTATGGTATGACCCTAAGGATGAGATGAATCAAATGATTATTAAACATGGTCTATTTTAGACCATTTAAGAAGGTGGTCCATGCTAGCAATGGCCTCAAAGTACAATGATTGTCGTTCGCAAATAGATGTACCTAAAGTAGTTTCCTTTATTTGGTGACAGGCCTGGTCCAAAGAAAGCAAACTAAACGCAAACACAGAATTTCGGCATGGACATGGCTACAGTCACAGAGAAAACAAATTTCACATGTAACATCAACCATTCCGCAACACATTTACGAATAAAAATATTACGGATTAAGGGCCATGTCCAGCTTTTTTTAGGCAAGATGAATGCAGTAGATAAAACATTCGGTTCACTCTATAGTCTAAAATCATTCCATGCGTCACAATGCGATAACCCAGAAAAAGGTTAAAAACATATAACAAAAATATAATCATAGAAATGCACAATCAATATAACTATGAAATCGGTCAAATATAACCACATGGCAAAACAGAACAAGTGAATGAAACAATTCAATAGATCATGGACATATTTTCTGAGCTGAGAGATATGGAAGACACTGTGGAGATTTGAGAGAGATGGTGGCAAAGCCACCTGATACGCAACTGGGCCGACACGCTTTAGGATTTCAAAGGACCAATGAATCTAGGTGTGAGCTTACGGGACTTCAACGCCCTACCAACCCCAGTCCACGGAGTGACTCTCAGAAATACATGATCACCTACAACAAATTCAAGATCCTTTCTTCTCTTATCATAATAGCTCTTCTGCCTACTTTGGGCTGCTCTCATCCTTTCTTGGATCAACTTGACCTTTTCTGTGGTCTGCTGAACTACCTCAGGTCCTAAGGCAATGCTTTCACTGGAATCTACCCAACATAAAGGTGTCCTACATCTTCTACCATACAATGCCTCGTAAGGCGCCATACCTATACTAGAGTGAAAACTATTGTTGTATGTAAACTCTTATCAAGGGTAAGAAACTATCCCAACTACCCCTCTGCTCTAACACACAGGCTCTCAAGAGGTCCTCTAAGGATTGGATGGTGCGCTCGGTTTGACCGTCAGTCTGTGGGTGGTAAGCAGAACTCAACCTAAGCTTGGTCCCCAAGGCTTTATGAAGACTCTCCCAAAATCTAGAGGTAAATCTGGGATCTCTATCAGAGACTATGCTAGAAGGAACACCGTGTAGTCTAACTATCTCACTGGCGTACAAGCTAGTCAACCTCTCTAAAGAATATCTGATGTTAATTGGAATGAAGTGAGCAGATTTGGTCAACCTGTCTACAATAACCCAAATGGAATCTAAACCTTTGGGGGTCCTAGGTAACCCCACTACGAAATCCATGGAGATGCTATCCCACTTCCACTCAGGTATCTCTAATGGTTGCAACTTCCCTGAAGGCTTCTGGTGTTCTATCTTAGCTTTCTGACACACTAGGCATGCAAAGGACAAACTCATTAACTTCTTTCTTCAGACCCGGCCACCAAAACATCGCCTAAGGTCCTGGTACATCTTAGTCGCTCCCGGGTGGATACTCAAACTACATCTATGGCCCTCTTCCAAAATCGTTCTTCTAAGCTTGGGTACACTAGGAACGCACACCCTATCCTGAAACCTCAAGACTCCATCACTTCCCACTCTAAAACTACTCTCTCTCCCTGCGACTATGGACTCTAACTGGGCTGACAAGAATGGGTCAAACTTCTGACCCTCACGGATCTCGCTCAAGAGTTCGCTGGTGACTCTCAACATACCCAACTTAATGCTACTAGAAGTGATGTCACATGCCAAACTCATGTCTCTAAACTGCTCTAAAGAGGTCCAACTCTCTAACCATCAAAGCAGACATTTGAAGGGATTTTCTACTTAAGGCATCAGCTACTACATTGGCTTTACCTGGATGGTAGCTAAGCTCAAAATCGTAATCCTTAAGGAACTCTAACCATCTCCTCTGCCTCATGTTAAGCTCTTTTTGATCAAACAAATATCTAAGGCTCTTATGGTCACTAAACACCTCAAATTTAGATCCATAAAGGTAATGCCTCCAAAGCTTAAGAGCAAAAACTACGGCCGCTAACTCAAGATCGTGTGTGGGATAATTCCTTTCATGTATCTTAAGCTGTCGAGAAGCATAGGCCACTACCTGTCCCCGTTGCATAAGCACTCCACCCAAACCCATCTTGGACGCATCACAATACACCACAAAAGATTCACTCGGATTAGGTAACACTAAGACTGGTGCAGTGGTCAACCTTTCCTTAAGGGTACGGAAACTACTCTCACATTGGGCATTCCACACAAAAACTTGACCTTTACGAGTAAGCTTAGTCAAAGGTAAGGCTAGCTTAGAAAAACCCTCTATGAATCTACGGTAGTATCCTGCTAAGCCAAGAAAGCTCCTAATCTCAAACACTGACTTAGGACTCTCCCAACTCATCACTGCCTCTACCTTGGAAGGATCTACCGCTATCCCTCCCTTAGATATAACGTGCCCTAAGAAGCTCACCTCCTCTAGCCAAAAATCACACTTGGACAACTTAGCATACAGTCTATTGTCTTTAAGGTTTGCAACACAAACTCTCAAATGCTCCTCATGTTCCTCTCTCTCTTAGAATACACTAAGATATCATCTATGAAGACCACTACAAAACTATCTAGTAGGGGTGAAATATCCTATTCATATAGTCCATGAACACACCAGGGGCGTTGGTCACACCAAAAGGCATAACCAAGTACTCATAATGACCGTAACGGGTCCTAAAGGCAGTCTTCGGAACATCTTCAGGTTTCACTCTAATCTGGTGGTAACCTGACCTAAGATCTATCTTACTGAACACACAAAGCCCCTACTAATTGGTCCATCAAATCATCTATCCTAGCAAAGGGTACCTATTCTTAATGGTTACCTTATTCAACTCACGATAATCTACACATAGCCTCATGGTCCCATCCTTCTTCTTAACTAACAACACCGGTGCTCCCTAGGGTGACACACTAGGCCTCACAAATTGTTTCTCTAAAAGTTCCTCTAACTGTTTCTTAAGCTCGCCCAACTCCACAGGGACATCCTATAAGGTGCTATGGATATGGGTCCAGTACCGGGCACTAGGTCTATCGAGAACTCGACCTCTCTCTCAGGTGGTAATCCTGACACCTCCTCAAACACCTCTGGAAACTCTCTCACCAATGGTATATCACTAACAGGGGTTTTGGTCTCAACACTCATACTAGCTAAGATCATGTATACCTGTGCATCCTCCCTTAAAGATGCCTCAACTTGGTTAGCAGACAAAAACATATCACCTTCACTCACACCAGACTCAGGAAAGACAACAGATTTCTGAAAACAATTTAATAAGACATGATTGGAAGATAACCAGTCCATACCAAGAATAACATCAATCTGACTCAAAGGTAGAACAACTAAGTCAATAAGAAATTGTCTATCAGAAATTAAGACAGGACATTGCAAACACACATCAGAAGTTAAAACAGACCCACTAGTAGGTGTATTCACAATCAAGTCAAATTTCAGGAAGACACAGGCAAGGCAAGTTTTTCAACACAGACACGAGAAATAAATGAATGGGTCGCACCTGAATCATACAATACAACCAAGGGAACTTGACTTATGAAACACATACCTTGGATGAGTTCATCAGACTGTGCGGCATCAGCACCACTAAGAGCAAACACTCTCCTTGTGGTCCTTGGTCGTCCACTCTGATTATTCAGACTTCCACTCCTCTTCTCCCTCCTCGGATATGGGCAACTGGTACTGAGGTGGCCCTTACCTTGGCAGTTAAAACAAGTCACCTCTCTATCTGTGCACTCACGTGCAATATGCCCAAGCCGACCACACTTCCCACACCTGAGTGGTGTAGTAACAATAGCAGGAGCACCACTACCACCACTACTTCTACCCGCAGACTGAGACACCCTGTTAATTGCCTGAGAACTCCCACCAACTGGTTGAAGTCCTCCACTAGTCCTCTGTCCTCCAGAATGGTTTCCATATTTCCCGGGAGGGGCAGAATATGGCTTAGCACGATTGTGAGTCACAGGCTTCTTATCTTTCCCATGACTAGCATTGGCATTCCTGTAAAAAGCAGTCTTCTCCCGCTGATCTTCATCAAAGATTCTACACATGTTGGTCAACTGTGCAAAGTCATGAATACCATGATAATTTACCATCATTTTTACTTCTGGTCGAAGGCCATTGACAAATTTCACGCATTTGGACCTCTCCCCAGCTTCCCCCTGATAATGAGGAAAATACCTTACAAGGTTCTCAAACCTCGCCGCATACTCTGCCACCGTCATACTTTCCTGTTTCAGCTCGAGAAACTCCATCTCCTTCCTATTCTTCACATCCTCTGGAAAATACTTCTCCAGAAAAGTTTGTCTGAAAGTCTCCCATTGGACAACAACACCACCTGCTCCCTCTAAACGTGGGCGAGTGTTCTCCCACCAGTACTCCGCCTCATCTGCTAGCATGTGAGTAGCAAACAACACCTTCTGATGGTCCTAACACTCCATCACTCGGAAGATCTTCTCAATCTCCCTCAGCCAAGCCTCAGCACCCTCAGGATCATAACCCCCTTTGAAAGTAGGTGGGTTGTTCCTCTGAAAGCGATCTAACCCATGGTACATAGTTGCTCCTCCACCGCCTCCCTGATTGGCCATAACTTGCGCCAAGTTGTTCAAGGCCTCGGTAAGAAGTCGTTCTCGCTCATTTCTCGCAGCCATTACTTCCTATGTCACGCAAGAAACAAAACTTTGAAGAAAAAATAAAAAATAAAAATATACCAAAACAATAGAGTACACCTCTAATCAAACAAAACAAACACAACACATCAGAGTACACAAGGAAACACAGAAAGCTCATAACACACATGGCCGAAAGGTTCGACCTGCTCTGATACCACTAAATGTGACACCCTCTACCCTTACAATTATAACTAACTAATTAAATAAATCATACAAAATTTAATTAAAAGATTATAAACACATAATAATAAAAGAAGGAAAAAAAAAACATGCAAAATTAATTAATAATTTTTCTTTTTAAACACATTTAATTTAATCAATTCAAAAGGATAAAGGTTCACATCCACTTAGTGAAAACATAATAGAATATTACTTTTTTTAATAAAAGATAAGATTATCCCGGCTCAAAACAAGGCCGTCCACTCTAAATAAATAATAATAAAAAAATCTAAAGTAGAAAAGTATAACACAATTATATCATTCAGTAAATCATAATCCCTATCACAGACTAAGTCTCTCCATCTCTAGCATGTGACTCATCATATGAAGGCTCACCTGAAACAAAGTGGCAATCAGCCCAAACGCAAACACACACCGGGAGTGAGTTATCACATTCGTATATAATAAAACATTAGAGCATGTGAAACATATAATACTTAAAGCTGAATTTATATAAATAACATTACTGCACAAAATCGCACACATTATTCACACCCATTCAAGTTTACACACTCCATAAAATAACATCAACCACAATTGTTAACTCAATGAAATTCAAACACAAGCGTTATGCAACAATTATACTAAGACTCAAGCCTATATGCAATGTGGTACCATGTCAGTGAAAAACAACACTGGGGCGCTTAGGAGTACATGACAAAGCACACCACACAATGGGTATACTCGCTCACTCTCACTAAGTAACATCATAAGGTGACCAGTCAGGGTTACTCTGTTTTGCGAGAATGCCCCAACCACATGGGATCAACATGGGCTTAAAGGAGCACTCAAACCGAGTATCTTTACCCCCAAGGCCTAGACTCCGAAGATTCCGTTTGGGCCTCACCTTCCTGATTCAGGTCCAACCCCTAAAATATTTTTTTTTATTTGCACGCAGACACTGTTTATGAGTTATATAATACCCACGACCTTACTCTTATATTTCAAACATATTTAACAAATTGCGCTATAGTTTAACCCTTCAGGATCCTAACTAGGAATCCTACAATTTTCTTTAACACTGCGCATAAAAGTTCTCTCAAGGTACACACTGGTCGGGTTACTGTATAACTCATAACTCACATGACAAGTAATATCACTACAAATATCAATCACACACTCATTCACAACCATGTTTCATGTCTACAGTTTAACATTTCACACTCTAACTAATTACAAAATATACTCAACAATTAGATAACAATGTATCATAATATTAATAACATATAATATTTAACTTCAAGGCTTATAAACAAGTAACTATAAAATACACGTAAAATATATATAAGTATATTATATTCAAAATATATAACAAAATATATATTAACGTAAACGTAACGTACATATTATATATAACATATAAAAAGTATTAAATATATATTAATATAAAGTAATCACAATAATATCAAATATATTATTAAGTAAATACAAATTATATATAACAATAAAATATATACTCATATTGATTTCTATGAACAACGTGTATACCTATATTTTAAATATATTTCAACTAAGTTGCCAACATCAAGAAAATGCCTAATTATAATGTGAATACAACTTTAGTTAATTTCTTTAAATGATTTTAGCCAATTCAATTATCCAACAATCCCTACACCTATGAATTTCATGACAAGAAATCACCCACGTAAAATAAAATATAAAGTTTGTAAAAAAAACAGTATCAATATATATGTACACGTATACACTGCGGTGTAAAAATAATTATCTGGACACAATGTACATTAGCACAGGAACAAGATTGAAAGGCCAACATATATGGTATAAACAAAATCACCACCACACAATTTTTATGCTAATTATAAAGAATTCTAATTCCTAAGGTACACATCTAACACAGAAACACATCAATCCTACAACAAACTCGCAACAGAACACATCAATTCTACAACAAACTCGCAACAGAACACATCAATTCTACAACAAACTCGCAACAGAACACCAATTGGTTCATCAAACACACTCAATCTGTGATTAAACATGAAAACATAATTAAATTCATAAACACCCCAAAATAACCCAAAAATTGATCCTCTAGGGATCCCTACACATGTTCATTCTAATCCCCAAGCGTGAGTAACTCATCCCTTACCTCAAGGTAGTCGCTTAAATGTTCTCTGTTAGCAATGGTGGCGTCTCTGGTGCTCTCTAGAGCTCCTCCTCTGATTGCTCTGTTAGGGTTCTTGTGCGTCAGAAAAGAAGAAAGGAACAGAATGTGTTTCCCAAAAAGCTGCTCTAGGTTAACATTTGGCTTATATAGTGAGAATTTATGACCTAATAATTTTTATTTTATTTTTTCTTATTTATTTATGTATTAATTTATTAATTTATTATTTTCTTATTTAGTTATTAAAGTTACGGCTGTTACATTTGGTGTGGGTGGCATGAGTTTTGGTTGGGTGGAGTCACAATTTTGGTGGGGATTGGTTATGCTTGGGAACGGGGTAGGTGGGTTTGGCCGTTTGGGTGATGCAACGATTCTTGGTGGTGGTGGTGGTGCTACGCTGGGTTTGATGGAGACGCAGGCTGGTTTGGTTGTGGTCAGAGTAGGTAGCAACTGGTGGTGGTGTTTGGGTGGAAGGTGTGGTAGTTATGGTGGATATTGAAGAGGAAGGTGAATAGGGAGAAAGGTTGGGGTGGTGCAGCGGTCTCTTTCTGTAGTGGTGGTGGTGGTGCCATGGAGGTGGTCGTGGAGTTTAGGAGGGATTGCTGTCATGTGTAGTGCTGAGTGCAAACTGCAGAGGGCTAGAGGGATTGGGAAAAGAAAAATATCATGTGCAGTGGATGTATGGTATGACCCTAAGGATGAGATGAATCAAATGATTATTAAACATGGTCTATTTTAGACCATTTAAGAAGGTGGTCCATGCTAGCAATGGCCTCAAAGTACATAGATTGTCGTCGAAATAGTGTACCCTAAAGTAGTTTTCCTTTATTTGGTGACAGGCCTGGTCCAAAGAAAGCAAACTAAACGCAACACAGAATTCGGCATGGACATGGCCATACAGTCACAGAGAAAACAATTTCACATGTAACATCAACCATTCCGCACACATTTTACGATAAAAATATTACGGATTAAGGGCCATGTCCAGCTTTTTTTAGGCAAGATGAATGCGTAGATAAAACATTCGGTTCACTCTATAGTCTAAAATCATTCCATGCGTCACAATGCGATAACCCAGAAAAGGTTAAAAACATATAACAAAATTAATCATAGAAATCACCAAATCAATATAACTATGAAAATCGGTCAAATATACCACATGGCAAAACAGAACAAGTGAATGAAAACAATTCAATAGAATTTGGCATTTAACATGGTGACAACAGATATAGAAACATTAATAAATTTTAGCACAGACCATGATAGCCGAATTATAAATTTATACGGGTAAAACACAACCAATTTCCTTTCATAACCTTAGTGAGAAGGTTAAGGTAAGGCGGCAATCTCATATCTGATACTAGCGAGCCCAACCTTGAGGTTGAAGAGAATGCAAATTTGGGGCCAAACTCAGGTTTCACTATTCCTCTCTCTATGGTAAGGACAAACTGGATCTCAGCATACAAAACATTACATGCAGGCAGGTATAGTGTTCGATGAGAGCAATCTTCCACCACATAAGAGCAACAATGTAAAAAAAGCAATGGATCGTAGTTGCTCAACGCATCAAGATCTCCCAAACAATGTGCCACAATCATAGAAAATAGAACCCCCTTCCATCAGTGCCCCGTGAAGAAAACAAGAGTGGTATGCATATTTGAGTGCAATTGTAGGTAGCCATTTGCAGCTGAAAAGATTTTTTAAGTTTTTAAAACCATGCATGTCCAATTAGCAACAAAAGAACCCAATGATGAATCCAAAAAGACCACATTTAGCCAAGAATCCTGCCAAAAGGTCAATAACATTAATAAAGCGCAGGCCAGAGCAGATATCTAGCAAATAAGAAAGTAGGTATACGAGACGAATATTCAATAATTTACCCGCTTGACTACTTTTTACTCAAAGATCCTGAGACGGGATAGCCAAATGGGCATTCTACTTTTAAAACTTCCTTCTCCCAACGAGAAGAAGCAAAACTCCACATTTGGACCTCCATCTTGGACTTTCCAAAACCCACCCATCCAACACCAACAAAACTTTCCAATATGTCTTAAACTGAATCAGGTAATCCAGCAGCAAATATGTCACATGCAACTCCCCACGCATGAAAGTCACAATTCACAAGATACCCAGCAGCAAATTATAGATAGCATAGAGCACAACATTGAATTTGACCGCAAGTCAAGCATGCATAAGATTTCACTAGACCAAAAGATCAGCATTTAGGAACATAAAGAGTTTGCATAATGTGTTGAGTATTGCATATCAAAATACTGGTATCAATGATCCATCCAAACAACAATCCCAGAAGTCCAAAGAGCATTGTCAAGTGCAAATGAAAAGGAAAGTTGAAACATTAACAGCGACCTCTTCAATTTCATATCTGAAAAAAAAATCACATTACAGCTTCGTAAGAACCATAAAATACAAACCGCAGAAAGCAGAGACACGAGATCATTACATGCTACATACCTCATTGAAAGACTATATTATATCAACGAAAGCCTCCCGATCCCCGTCGCTCCCGCTCATATGGTCCTGAACGATCACGATAATATCGATCACTTCCAGAATCCCCATGACTACCACCATCCCTGCTGCGCCCCCCTGAAGAACGATCTGCATTTCTATCCGGTCCATAACCACCACGACTGCTTCCACCATATCTACTTTCCCTACCACCATACCTTCCTCCCCTGGACCCTTCACCAGGGCATTCCCTAGCAAAATGACCAGGTTTTCCACACTTAAAGCATTCACCACCATTAGATCCTCGACCACCTCCACCTCCATAATCTCGGTTACGATCACGATCACGACCACGCTCCCGGTAACGATCACCATCATCTCTAGTTGATCCTTGTTGAGGCTGAGCTCTATCAACAGTAATAGTTCGCCCGTCTAAATCTATCCCATTCATAGCATCAATAGCCTCGTCCATTGCTTTCTTGTCATCAAATGTGACAAATCCAAAACCACGAGAACGCCCAGAGAACTTGTCAACAACCACCTGTTTCAAAAATATGATGAAAGAGAACATTAACAATCTCCAAAAAAATAATGCTTAGATTCGTAATCATATTGCACAGATTTTTTTTTGTCTACTTGATTTGGCTATAAACGAGTTCAGCAGGTATTACAATTTTAGTCCAAAAATAAAAACAAGGGATAAATTGAAGATATAAGCCAAAAAGTACAGCATAAACCAACTTCTACACACAAACATGAAATACAATCCTGGCAACAATAAGCTTCACCTAGAAGAACTACAATGATTATAGTCATAAGACGATACTGATCACCTTTGCCTCAATAAGCTTGCCAAACTTTTCAAATGTATCCTTTAACTTTCTATCAGACGTTGACCATGCAAGGCCACCAATGAAGCAACGAAACTCTTCCACGTCAGACATTTTAAACTGCATAGGAAGGCAAGCATTAGCACGTAACATTGAATTAACTGTGCAGGATAAGCAGTCCCACTATCCAAACAAATAAGTGGCAGAACCAGCCGCTGTTAATAAAACCAATTAACTTCCAAAAAATTAAGGAATGGGATTCTTTATGAACCAAAAGACAGCATAATATAAGGATTAAAAGTAGAAAATAGCAAAGAAAACAAAGCTGTCATCCAACTCCCTGATTATTAGCATCTACACTTCAATGGCATAAAAGTATGTAAGCCCGTGTCCTTGAAGCTAAATAATAAAATATTTGGCCCATAAAGCAATCTTGGGTATTCATGTATTATTGATAAAGATTAAAGATTGATGCCAGAATTTTTTTTCCATGAGATATTTTAAGGGTACGGCTTTATCACTCAGAGTCAATTACTAACCCTCTTTTAAAATTGGGGATGCAAAATTCAGATAAGGTTTTTTCATAAAAAATTTCAAGTAAAGTTTATCTTTAACCCTCGGAGCAAACGATAGAACACAACTCAGGCAAAAACAAAAAAAAAAAGGTACACCAGACACACCTACTACGATTAGAAGCATAAAAACTAAGCAACACATAACAAAAATTAAAAATTTAAAGTCAAATTAATGATAAATTCATATACTCCCTTTATTAAAATTGTAAATTTTCGGGTTGGTCCGGAATTCAGGCAAGGCCAACAACCCCATGACTTCAAAACACGAAATTGACTGAACCCATGACCATATCTAGCTTCTAATCGATGTTGCTAAGTGAATTATCGCAATTAAAAAAGAAAAAAAAATAAATCGGAAACAGCGCAAATGGTGAAGAACAAATGAATTGAGTATATTAAAGAGGAAGAAAACGTGGAATTATAGACATCAGGTAGAGGAAAGGGAGAAAAATACCGATGAGTGGAGGAGTAGTTCCGAGCAAACACGCGGAAGGAAAACCTAACGGAGCCGAAGCGAACAAAAAGAGAAGAAAGTAGAGGTAGCGAAACACAAGTACTTCATATACACAGCACTAGCCACTTCTCTAGGTCACCCCGCAATATGACGTGTCAATTTTATAATTATAAAGAGGAGTGCTTTTTAAACGTGCACCACCGCAGAAGTAACCAAAACTCAAACATGCTCTAAGGACTTATAGGTTGTACAAGCTACACTTACACGACCAAAGTAGGGATTATGCACACCGGGTTTAAAACTCAAGATCAATATATCAAATTTTCACATACATCCAATCTATAGGTTGTCATTACCCAAAATTACATTTTACATGTCTTAATAAAGCTATTGTTATAAATTGTAAAAATAAAAAAATAAGGTCAGATCAATTAGGTTCAGTGGCTAAGATATGAAACTTTAAATGTACAAAATGGATTATTCAAATCCATTTGGTACAAATTATGATATTAGACGTAATAAATATTTTGGTTCAAAGTTTGATTTGAAAAAGATTGTAAAAATAAAGATAAATAAAAAGAGACTAATTGCAATACACTTTCAACTATCCTCACATTAATAAAAATAATTATTTTATTCTCAATAAAGAAAAAAATTATATAGGTAAAGAAAAACTCTGATGATTAATGCAGTACTAGTAAAATATGGATTTGAAGTGAAGCTGTTTATGTAAAATTTATATGAGTGTCTTATAGTACAATTTGAATCATTTAAAGTGATGGGAGTATAGTCTAATTGATAAAACATAACAATAATTATTAATTTAATTTTCAAATTATATATATATATATATGGTTTTATCATAACTTTTTTATTGGCTAATATTAACTGTTAATTTTATCATAATTTTTAACTATTAATTTTTAAATTAATGATTTAAATGCACTCTATTTTTTAAGTATACATCGTTACTTTTAGAGGAGTCAAATCACTTATAGTAAATGAACATAAAATAAATGTGTTATTTAGTTAAGAGAAATGAGAGAGATGATAGAAAAACAAATCATTAAAATGGATATGCTTTAATAGAAAAAAATAATTAAAATTAGTATATTTTTTTGTTATTTTTTGCATTACATTTTTAATAGCACATTAAAAAGAGTTTTATTTTTATACTTTGGTAAAGATTTTTACACTATTAATTAATTAAAAATTATCTTATATACATTTTTTATAGTAAATATATAGATGAGACAATTGATGTTTTAGATTTTGATGAATATATATATATATATATATATATATATATATATATATATATATATATATATATATATATATGAGCTTAAATGTGTCTTAGATGTGCAATAATGCCTTTAACCTTACAAGAACAGTTCAAAGAGACTGTGAAACCAAACATTTCTTTGAATATTGTACATTCTCAAAAGTATCTTCTTTAAATCAAAAGTCTTATATAATCCATAAGCATCTCAAAAGATCAATGAATGAGATAAACAAAAGAGTAATGCTCTTTGAAGATTGTATCTTATACAAAAAAAGGAAATAACAAGTTAGATTTTTAACCAAGACAATTGTTTGTTAAGATTGGAATGAAAAGTTCACTTGAAAAAACTACAAATAAAAGGATAATTATCAAATCAATTTACAAAATAACTTTTGTGCAAGAGATTAAAAGTGGCGCTTGATGCATAGCTTCAATGTTAGTATATCTTTAAAAGAATCCTAAATTTCATCTTGAATGATTGGGAAAAATGTGAAGTAATAGAAATACTCAGTTATTAAGAACTAAAAAGTGTTGAACTGTGTTGTATTATTCTTTCATTCTTGGAAAGCACTCATTCATTGTACAGCTAAAAAAATATTCTTCAAAATCATTAACTATCATTGAGTATTTATTATAACCTTGTGAGGTATATATCACTCATATCCTAATTTCATTGTGTTTTATCTTTAGAGCGTGAAGTTTGAAGAAAATTGAGGGAAAAAATATTTTAGTTTTAACAACCTGAAGAGACTTGTGCAATAATACTTAAGGAGTGAGATGTTCTTATTTTTATAAGAGATTAATTTGATAGTGAAAATATTTAGTCATATATCAAAAAAAGGATGTAGCCTTGGGTTCGTGAGATAAAATAGTATAAATATCTTGTGTTTTATCTCATTCTCTTCCCTCTCTCGTTTACTAAACAAAATAAATCTTGAACTCAAAAGATTGATTTTTCTAATAATCTCTTTATAATTGTTTTGAAAGAAGGATTTAAAAAAGGAAGAAAATTCAATTTAACCTTTTATGTCCATTTTCACCATGTTAAAAAAATAGAGAAATATCTTTTAAAATAATTCATAAAAAAAATTGTTTGAACACTTAGACAATTTAACAAAAAACTTTTGAAAATAAACTTTATTTAAAGAAATTCACAATTCAATCTTAAGTTAGAAGGATGAGGAAAAAGATCAAGAACATAATAGAATTATCATAACACATCCAACAAACTTAGGGTTATGTTTAGTCCTTAACTAATTTTAAGACTATTCACTAAGACAATTTTTTTTCTTTGAAAAAGTTTAATCTCACTTTCCAAGTATGCTTAAGACTCTCTAAATTCAAATCCTCAAGTACTTCTTAACAAATTTCTTCATGTAAAAAAATGCTCCTAAAAGAAAAATAAAATAAAATTCATACATCTCAAGACATTCAATGAGCAATAATGTAAAAAAAAAAAAGCCTCTTTAATAAAATATTATGCAAAAAATGAAGCAATAATTGAAGAAATGGATGTTTGTTTGTTCAAAATAGTTAAATAAATCCCTAACTTCATTTACATTTCCTTTTTTCCATATTTATAACCTTAAAATATCTTTGTAGCTGTTGGAAACAATTTTTACTTGTGAAGATTATGAACACTCTAATCGTATATAAAATTTAATGTAGTTGAACATTAAACATAAGTCTTCTCATAGAAAAGTTATTTTAAAAGGATTTAGAGAAGATACCAAACAAAAAATTATTTTTGTAATGAAAATTTTTCATTCTTGACTTATATTTGGTGTAATGAAAAAAAAAATTATTACGAGATAATCATAAAGAAAGCATCGTCTAACTTTATTTAATGTATACCTATTTATGTTGAGAACACTTAGACAAGTATGGACTTACAAACTTTACCTTGTCTAGATTTTCAAACAAACTATGGTTGAAATTCAATTAAAATTTTCAAATGATTCTTTCATATCTCATTTTGAATTAAAATACTTATTAAGATGATGAGACTATGTTGTCCAACTAAAGCAAACTTAGTAGTCCCTTAATTTTCGTTCTTTCAAGAGTTCATATAAATTATTTGTTTGTTTTCATAAAAACTAGGAACTCAACCAATATTGAATCTAACAAAAATTTATCACTATGTATATAGTATGGGAGTTAAGACTACTTCCAACTAAACTTCATGAAAGACAATTAATTATATCTTTTTTAACTTTCTATCAAGTTTTTAAACCTTTCACTAGAAATGTTTCTAAATAAATGTAAGAATTTATTCTATAAATAGTAATGTAAGCTAAATATAACATTTTATATAGGTAAATATCCTAAGTATGAAATGTTTCGTATACACATACAAAAAAATTAGAAATTGATTTTTTTCCCACTATATACTAAACATGTGTTTTAGTGAAATTGTGAAGATTGCAAAGACAATGATACATAATCATTAATGAAAAATCTTAAGATAATTTTAGAATTTTTGGAAAAATTGCATTGATAATCTCCCTTGAGTTTGATTTAGATTTTACTTGCACAACTTTTATTTACCAAATTAACACTAAATTTTTCTTGTAAGGATATTAAGTCACATCACTTATAAGGACCTAATTTGTCAAGATTAGAACTTAGTTAGTTTAAATTTTACATTTAGAAAATAGAACTTTATTTACTCAAAGTCAATGAAATTATGGGATTTTATTTTGTGATGATGGTAAACTTATATTTCAAATTATAAAGTAATAACCTATAAAAAAAAACTCGATTGTTATTCATGTACAATGTTTTCATGTAGTGGGAAAACATATGGGTTGACTACATTAAGTGGTCTCATTCGAAAGTACTCGATAGACAATTTATTTAATCACTTTTCAACTTTCAAACCAAAGATTCAAACTATAAATCAACTTGGACATGGAAATGGGTACAAGATTTCTTAAACAATCAATTCAAATTTAAAATAAAACTTGAAATTTTGTCACTATCTGTTAGTACTTGCTATTGTACTGCACATTTTTTAGTAGGTATTAGGATAAAGAATAGATAAATCTCACATGCATTTAAAGAAAAATAACTTTTAGGATTATATGGTTAATCTCAAGAAATTTCAAATGGCACATTGTATGTAGGACTTATAGGTTGTACAAGCTACACTTAGGCACGCATTTATGTTAACAAAGTAGAGATAATGAACATCAAGTTCAAACTCATGATCAAATATATCAAATTCTCACATACATCCAACCTACATATAGGTTGTCATTGCCTGAAATTACATTTTACATAACTTAATAAATATAGTTATAGATTGTAAAAAAAGTTAAATGAGGTAAGATCAATTAGGTTTAGTAGCTAAGATATTAAACTTTAAATGTATTAAAGGACCGATCCATATCTCTTTTATACAAATTACATAGTCATGTTAAAGGCAACGTGTATACACAAGCCAATTTTAGCACTATATCTTGCTATAGTCTAAACATTGAACTTTTCTTAAGCTCATACAAGGATTGAAACTTAGGTAAAGCTTAGTTTAAGAACTTCCAAGGTGTAGGAAACACAAGGAGGGTAATTACAATCAATGGATCAATCTTCACCTTCCTCAATTGGTCACAACTAGAAGCCAAGTACAAAGTTGTCCTGCACAAGACAACTTTGACATGTTGAACCAAAATATTTATCAAATATTATAAGGGCTTCTAAAATTATTAGATCAATTAGGTTTTAAAGAAGGCATCTAAAACTAGAATATTGTAAAGGGCAATGGTTGATTCTAATAGGGATGTTCATATGAAATATGCAAAGATAAGTCAAAATCAGTCCTGAAATTTAGCAATTGGAACCATGAGTTTCCCTCATCCCTTCAACCCAAACTTCCTCCTTATCACTTGAAACTTAAAAGCATGATTTATTACACTATGAGAAGGCAACACGAGTGCAATTCAAGCTCCATTCACGAGCTCAACTTGTTTCCCTTAAGTTGCTAATGTCTCAGTCTTCAGGACAGGAGAAGGAACTAATTGCATGCATGTTTTGATTGGGAAATGAGACCGAGAAGGAAAAGTGGAGTATGGTCATGAATTGGTGAAGGAAGCAAGATGAAATTTTGGTAGCTTGGTGGTTATGAAGGAAGAGAAGTAGGAGAAGTTCAAGGGTGTGTGTTTATATGGTGTCGTGGATAAAGGAAAATAAAGTGTTTTTTTTATTGGCAAAACAAAAAATATATATATTATAAAGGGTACCAGAGGTACTAAATGGTTTACACAAAATAGTAGCAGATGACATAGGATCACTCCATAAGTTAGCTCATATATTTACTCAGTAAGGGAGAAAAAATATTTACTAACCAACACAAGGCCTATGACCACTTAATTCCACTACTACCCGAGAATATCCCACATTCTTACACAAAATCAATACATTTCCAGTCCATTCCCAAGCCTTTATGTTTCTAATTATATGTCCTAGACAATTCTTGTCATATGCACTGTCCAATTGCTAATGACCATTGATTGAAGGAGTGTGTATATTTTTCATTCTTCCCTCTCAACCATGCCTATGCCTATGCTGTTAAAGAGATTTTTTGAATTAAGGCTTGTGCATCAAAGAAGCCTCCTCTAAAAATGCATTTTTTTTCTGCATATTCAATATGTTTCACACAATTGTCACTCAAACTACCATCCATTTTTCCTCTTCATGATTAGATTTTAGAAACTGTACATGTTGCCAATAGTGAAATTTAGGAGAATTAGGCAAGGCAATAAACACATGTATCCATCCATAGCAAGTTTTCTAAATGTTCATTATCATCCCATAAGAAAAGAAGCAATGTTCTATAGATTCATCAACAATCACAAAAAACACAGCTACCTTCCTCTTGATCCAAAATAATATTATAAATTTGGAGGTTGTCTTTAGTAGAGAGTTTATTCAACATCAACCTCCATACTAGGAAAATTGTCTTCAATTGCCAAATACTTTGCATCAAAACTAATCTTTGTGAGCCCACCAAATCCAGATGTATTACTTTGTATATCAATTTCATCAAGAACGAGCCTGATGTATCCATCACCTAATTCCAAAAATGTTTGCATTCTTTCACTTAGTGTATATGAGTGTTGAACTATTGACAAGTTCACCAAAATATCACAAGTAGTAAAGTTAAAACCAAAGTCTGAGTGTCGAATCCACATAGACTTTGTTTATACTTAGGTAGATGAATATGTAATTTTTCAAGCAACAAATAAATTGGTTTAAAAGGTGATGAAAAGAACAGTAAAATAAATTGGTTTAAAATTAAATTAAATAAGAAGATAAAACAAACAATAAAGGAAATTAATTAATTAAAACAGAAAAGAAGAGAAAATTCAATCTTATTATAAAAGCTGAGAATATTGAAAACTTAGCTTACCAGAGTTACTCTTGATGTAATATTAATAATTTTTCTCTAATTATATTTATTCCAATTTTACACATGCATTTACTTATATACTTTAACCAAGATCCCTCGAGCGAAAGAGCCTAACTTATCTATCTTCTCTCCCAAATCCTTTTAAGAGATAAAATAGTTAAATTGCATTAAGAATAGAGATGTATAATAGGTTAAATAAAATCAACTTATTCCTAGTGATGGAGTTATTTAAATACCCTTTCCCAGTTCTATTAGAGAATAACACTACCCCTAAAACTTATCATGCAAATGGGTGATCAAGGCATAAACAATAAAATTAAGCACAGGAAAAGATAATGCAAAAGTAATATTCATAATAGATAGGAAGAAAAATTACATCAAGAGCAATTGACTGCTAAGTTCCCAACAAAAGGAGTTTAGTCTCTCATTGTCATAGGAGGTTTTATAATTGTAAGAGGGGAATATTTAGTAAAAGGGATAATTGAGAAAGGGAATGAATGGGTTCTAATGTTTGTTTCTTCTTCTTCTTCTAGTCTTTGTCTTCTATAAGGAATTGTATTCTCTTAAATTTTATGTGTTTTTTTTCCTTTTTTTCTCTCCTTCTTTTATGGGTGCAGATCAGCTTAATTTTCATGCAACCTTCGCACTAAGTGTGCTTAGCGAGTATGACGATATTCGCGCTCAGCGCGTGTTTTGTGCTAAACGCCCCTTCACTTTCCAAAATTATCCATACTTTCTAACACTAAGCGTGCTGAGCCTATGCATCATGCTGAGCGCATAAGATGTGCTAAGCGAGCAACTTTAGATCTCTGCTTTGCTTCTTGGACTTTACTTTTTTTTTGCGTCAATTATTCACCAAACATCATAAATTCATCAACTTTTAATATTTTTTGCACAAAAACTTAAATGATATTAAAATTCCAATTATTTGCATAAAAAGAAAGAAATAAGAGAGAAAAATTACTAATTCCTATATAATTTAATTCTAAAATATACATATACATAACATTTATCAATGAGCCAAAATATCAAGAAGTTCATGCAATTGGTTCTTCTCCCATTTAAACATTACCCCTCCTCCACTCAAGACATCATACCCATTCATTATCTTTCCATTGTCCCATATTTTTTACACTCTCGTTGGACTGTATGGACAAATAGTGATGAATATGACTAAGTTTCCCTCTCGAAAGACCTCTCCATCCTCCATATTTCGACTCCAAGACTTCCCCCCAAAGTGCTTCTCTCTCACAAAATATAGCCTACCTCCATTTGACCATCAAAGCAATATTAAACAAATTAATATTTTTGATACCAAGCCCACCATGATCCTTTGAGCAACACACCCTATCCCAATTAACCTAACAGATCTTTCTTTTCTCTTTGTCACCCTCCAAAGAAAGTTTATTTAAATTGAAATAATTTTTTTAGCAATGAGATGTGGAATTTTAAAGGATAAAAAATGGATAGAGTTCAACGCTGAATTTATTAAACAAATTCTACCGATAAAAGACAATTATCTATGTTTCCAAGTTTCCTCTCTCCAAGAAAATAAAGTGTGTCTGTGTGCGTGTTGTGCAAAGCCGTGATATTGCTTAAAGTTTGAGGAAAATAAAAATTATGAACTGATGTGTCTCGTGTGGCTATGCTACCAATTAAACTTATATTGAAGTGAAAATGTTGGTTTAAATGGTGGTTATCTTTAACTTAAATGTGGACCAAACATATAGGATTGGTGAGTTGAGCTAGCATAAGGGAAAAAAAAGTAGATTTTTTATGATCTCAGGTAATTGATGAATGGTATATGAAATTTATTTGAGTGAGTAAAGGAATATGATACTAGAATATCTCATGTCTTCACTAATTTTTTTTAAAAAATAAAATTTATAACAATCAAAAACATTAATTTTTAATAAAATAAAATAGATTCATTTTTTATAAAGATTAAACATCATATATCAATCATCCCAATTAATATAATATATTGAAATAAGTACAATTATAGTAATTTTTTTACACTATTTATTAGGTCAAAAATTCGAAAATCTCACGTAACAAAAATAAAAAATAAAACCTCAAAGAAAAGAATAAAGGTGGAGGCCATCGAGTTCGTGGGTTTTGGACTTTGGTCTGGGTTTAGCACTTTCACCTTCTTTCTCTTTCTCTCTGTCATTTGGTCTCCGTTCTACAACAATTTCTTTCACTGTCAAACTCATTTGTGTTGTTGTTGTTTTCCGAAGAGAGAAAACCATGTGGTACTTGTGCGTTTTCTTCCACAGGTTATTGGATTACAGAAAACCAGAAGTGGAATCTCTGGCGCAACTCTTCGGAGCCACCGAGGACCCTAAAAATGGCGACGTTCCCTCCCAAATGCAATGGAAGCTCCCTATTCACTACCACCCCGATTCCCCTTTCCATTTCGTAAACCTCCCTTCCGAAAAACTCGCTCGTGACATCGCCACCCGAAGTCAGATATTTGCCCTCGAATGAAATTTTCGTTTTTGATTTGTGGGTCTGTTTAAAGTTTTGATTTTAATGGTTTTTGGTTTCTGGGGTGGAAATTTTGCAGGCATACTTGTTAAGGGGATGTATGAGCTGTGGGGTGAAGGGAGTAGCTATGAGGAGTTGAAGGAGTCTGTGTTGAGTTACCCTGACGAAAGGAAGTTGCCGTACTTGGATTCTGATAGCACTTTCAAGATTACTGTCGATAGCTTTGGGAAGGTCATTAGCTTGGAGGACCAAAAGGAGCTCATTCAAGGGCTCTCTTATATCCCTTTCAAGGTGGGGTGTTCTTTTAATCTGATTGGTGTGGAAATTATGTTTACCCTAAGTCTCTCTGTGCATATCTTTGGTTGGTGTAGATTAGGAAAGTATTGTGAAATTTGAGATGCTACATTGAATGCAGGAAACTATTGACTTTATGCTTGCTGTTGTAGTTATGTAGTTCAGCAGAACCTTTTTAGTGTTTGTTGGGTACGTTGATGATAAATAATCTCTTGAAATGGAATTTGAATAATTTCTGTTCACTGCCATTTCATTGGAATGTTGTCTAATCTGGATGAGCATGATGGAATCTACAGTGTAGCTTCTTCTAGATTTATGTTAGGATAAGTATTCTAAAATTTGAGATGCTATCTTGAATGTGGGAAACTATTGACATTTGACCTTATCCTTGCTCTTGTTGTTATGTGGTTCAGCAGTGCCTTTTTAGTGTTTGTTGAGTAGGTTGATTATAAACAATCTCTTGAAATGGAATTTGAATCATTGCTGTTCACTGCCATTTCCATTGGAATGTTGTCAAATCTGGATGAGCATGATGGAAACTACATTGTAGCTTCTTCTAGATTTATGTCTTGTTTGACTGGATGCTTTTTAATATCAACTAAATTTTCGCTGTGTTTTTTTAATGTAATAATCAATCTAGGTTTTCAAAACTTTTTTCATTCATTGAGTATTATTTACTATTTTCACATGGGCCTTTTGTCTTCCCCATGTGTTATAATGAATGAAATTTCTTATTATTTATTAAACGCGCATTATTTTGCAAGAGTGTATTACCTTATTGACACTTTGTTTGTAGGGACGAGTAAAGTTGAAAAACCCAGATCACAACTTCTGGCTTATAGAAGTTGATAATTATGGAGGTAATAATGGTCTTCCTCCAATTGTACAAAAGAGAGTCTTCTTTGGTCGCGAAGTTGGTGGGGCAGATAGGAAGCTTTTACCCACATATCAGTTGAAAAGCCGTACTTATCTTGGGCCAACAGCCATGGATGCTGAAATTGCTTTTCTAATGGCCAATCAAGCACTAGCTACTTCTGGGAAACTAGTTTATGACCCTTTTGTTGGAACTGGAAGTATTCTTGTTGCAGCAGCTCATTTTGGAGCAATAACCATGGTCTGCTTCTCCCTTCTTCTGGGTGATCTTTTTTGCAACTTATCCAGTTATCCTACTTTATATTCTTTTTACAATTTATTACTCCTAGGAAAGTTCATGCCAAAACACATGCAGAAGATTTTCTTTTAACAATAACTGATCTAAATTGTTTAGGGTGCTGACATTGACATTAGGGTAGTCCGTGATGGACGTGGTCCCAACTGTAATGTTTGGAGTAATTTTAAGCAGGTAAATGTGCTGAAAACCATCAGTATTGTTATTTGGTTTTGTAAACATTGTGTTTGTATAGTTGTAATTTAGATTTTAGAACCACTTATGGTAACCTAAAGTTGTACATTTTGCAGTATGGATTGCCATTGCCTGTTGGTCTTCTAAGAGCGGACAACAACCTTCCTCCCTGGCGTTCTACGCTGAAAGAGGTGATTATTTAAAAGAAAAATCTTGCCCTTGTACTTTTGTTCTTAATTATTTATTTTATTTTTTTCAATCTGAAAGGAGAGCATCCAGCTTGCTTCTCGACTCAATAATTTTTCCAATATCAGCAATTTTACTGGTGTTTTTGCTATCTAACTAAAATAAAGTATAGAATATGTTTTGTGGTTGCTGCTGACTCTGGCTTTCTGTTATTTTTACTAAATATTGCAAGGGATAGATTGGTATTACTGATGATTTGGAAAGCACCTTGTGTGCTGATGGTTAGCAATAGACTTAATTATGGAATGGGTATCCCACCAATCCCTATACTTTTTTTATGACCTGGCTCTCTGTAAGCCTGCCAGATGTGTTTGGGGCTTAGCATTTGATTATTGAATCCTGTACAAAATGATTGTTTAACAACAACCAAGCCTTATGCCCTTATCCCCCTAGGTGGAATACAATCTACCAAATCTTAATTGTTTCTATTACCATATAATAGCAGTGGACATTAGTAGGAGGTGAATAGTAATATCTGGATAAGATGCAATTGAGCATTAGATAGAATTATAGAAATATGTTGGGCGTCAAGTTCTGCCACCAGTTGATATGTACTGGATTTGGCAAGATATCTGAGAGCAATATCTCTAATTTTGTTTAAAAGGAAATACTACAATGTGAAGTTCAAAAATAATTGTTGGATGCAAATTTATTGCTTTTACAAAAATTGTTGATGTATTTGCTATTTGTTAGGTATTTGATGCCATAATATGTGATCCTCCTTATGGAGTGCGAGCTGGGGGACGCAAATCTGGTGGTCGGAAGCTGCTAAAGGGGGCTGTGGAACCTTACACCGTTCCTGATGAAAAAAGAACAGATCACATACCATCAACTGCAGCTTACAGTTTAGTTGAGTGCGTGCATGATTTGTTTGATCTTGCAGCCAAGATGCTTCTAATGGGGGGCAGGCTTGTGTTTTTCTATCCTGTATTGAGAGAAGATGGTTTTCCTGAAAACCATTTCCCAGAGCACCCATGTTTTAAACTGATTTCTTCGTCGGAGCAGATCCTTAGTTCGCGTTATAGCAGGGTGTTACTGACAATGGTCAAGACAGGTCCTTACACAGAGGAAATAGCTGAGGCGGCTAGGAAAAAACACATTGAATTTAAGGAGAACCATGTAAAATGGTTAGAAGATGGTAATCTTCATTCTGCAGTTTTCAGTCCTGCTGATGATCAATTTACGGAGGCTGGTGATCCCAAGTTAATTAAGGATCCAAAGCCTAAATACAGAGGAAAGTACGTTTAGAGTTTTAAGGTTAGATGGTCTTGTCCCTCACCATTACAATGGACAGCAATGTATTTTTCAATGTCCAAGAGGAAAACTTATTTCACTCTATGGAAGCCAATGTACCCTTTTTAATCCAATTTATTGATATTTTTCAGATATTTTTTTTTTATATTATTTCATAGATATGTCTTTTTCTTCCGTTTAACGCAACCGGTGCTTGGGCAACCCATTAGGTCCCAAATGCAGTGTAAACAGGCAATAAAACATGTCAAAGTTCAGAATCCTAATAAAAAATCAAATTTCAACAGATTTCAGAAAAGCATGTCTGAGCTCTAAAAGGCTGTTAAAAAGGGATGGTTGAGTTTTTTTTTTTTATATTTTCAAAACAAAATAAGTTTGATAAAAATGCAGCTGAAATTATTTTTAACTCATTTTTAAAATACTTTTATATTATTTTCAAAATCAAGAATAAAAAATTTGTAAATTTGATTTTTAATTAAAAAAAACACGTTTTATACATTTGACAATATTATTGTCATCACCATTATTATTATTGACAACTCTACAATCATTATCAAGACAAGTTATGGTTTGTTTGGTTAAGGTGAAAAAGAGTGAAAATAGAAGAATCTTAATTGTGTAATGGAGTTAAAGAGAGAATAAAATTAAAAAATTTAAGTAGGACCTACATAAAAGATTTTTTGACACCAAAATATGAATTTGTGTAGAAAGAATACTTATTATGCTTAATCGATTAAGTTGTTGGCAACATAATCAATCGAGGAAGCTTGAAACATCCTATCTCTCCTCATTATGATTGTGTCCATTATTATTATCGTGCTTCATATTGTTATGTAATAAGTAAATAAATAAATATTAACAAAATAACATTTATTTACTTTTTTAAACTAAATAATCTCAAAAACTTATCTTTTATTTTATTTCATTTTCATTTCTCTTCAATCAAACAACCACTATTGCCATGTTATTTTTAACCTATATCTTTTCTTTGCTTTTCTCTTCTCACTTACCTACTTTCTCCCCCTTTATTTTCTCTCTCTTCCAAACACTATCCTAGAGATACATACTAGTAATAAAAAGAAACCCAATCCTTTTGAGTTGGCCATCATCCTCTTCCATACTAGATAAGCGCGTCAACCATGAGCTTGGGAGGTAAGTCAGGTAACAAACCAATTTCATGGGGATGTAAAAAAGGGTTTGTCATGTGCTTTCCTAAGGTAACATGAACTCCATAGAAAGGGGAAAAAGTGAAAGAGAAACGACTAACAACATTGTACGTAGGTGAAGTTGAGATCACCCTCACCTTTGTAGCTAGGGTATTTGGTGCAAATGAAATTACAATACTTATAGTCCATTCTAATCATTGCATAGAGATTAAAGGTGTGTTTGAGAAAAAGTTAAGTTGAACGTAACTTAAGTTTCCAAAGAAGTATTAAGAGTTACTTCTACTTTTGATGCTTTCAAATATGCAAACTTCTGTTTAAAAGATTTCAAATGAAAATCCAAACAGACACTAATTTCCACAAAAGAAACTAGGACAAATAACCAACCACAACATACCAGATGTCCTATTACTCTAAATTCACAACTCAATCATGCAACAAAAGAACATGATGGTATCATCAACACTTTGAACCCAAATGCTCTTTTCTTGAGTCAAGCTTAGATCTTGAAATTAGATTCGTAACTCAACTATCAATATTATTTTTTCCCAATATATATCTTTCTTTAGAGACAATTCTAATTGAAATACGGTCAAATATTAGTCATGAACAAACTTTTTTGACGAAAATTTAAACCATGATTTGTTATATTGTGAGAAATTAATTCTTTTTACTAGACTCAATTCGGTTGGAAATCTTACCGGGGCATTCTCCTATTCTCAGAGCTTGTCTTGTTAATGCTAACCGTGTTTTTCTTTTATTTCATGCAAAACCCCAATCCTAATATTTGTAACACTGGAATTAAAATGAAATTATCGTAAATTAAATGTCTAAATCGACCAAAGTTACAGTTTGAGAGATTAATGAGAGTTTTTTCTTTCCTTTTTCTTTTGCTTTGCTAACTGTAAAAAAAAAAAACAAAAAAAAATAATATTGAAGCCACACGACATTGACAAAGTAAAAATATAGCATTATATCATTTAAACAAAACATTGCGGCCTGATTTGTGCAGGCCTCACAACAATTATTTGTAGTTGATAGTAATACATTTAGCAGAAACAATGACAAAAATGATTTGGAAACTTTTTGCCACGAATTTTGCATATACCCCCTTTGTAGCAGTGGTGTTTTTTGCAAATGTAATTACAATAATGGTCATCTTTCTCTGAACCCGGATTGCAACTTCCTATATGGTTATCATAGCAGCAAAACACCCTCCCATTCACACCCATGTTTCTTCTGTGTTTTGAATGCGCATCCCAGTTTGCACCTGATGATGATGTATTCATCAATGCCGCACTATCATCCATTGCAGCAACCTCACCCATCGCTTTCACGTATCTTGATTCTGTTCCAATTAAGTTCACACAATAATTATTATACATTAATTAATTGTAACTTCATAAGGAATATATATGTACCAGTACCAGATCGATATATATAACTCCTATTTTTCTTTTAATTTTGTACTCCATGAAATTAATTATGTACTAGTTTTCAAATATTTTACTTTTTTTCTTAATGATCGTTAGAGAGAGAGACCCTACAAAAAATGATGAATAAGATTATTTGCTAGAAATTAGTCATCATTCTTAGTGATTGATAATTTGTACCAATGTCATGAAAAAAAAAATGGTTAATGGAACATATATATATTCCATAATGTAACCCATGTAAGTCAATGTATATATCTAGAGAAACACATTTATATTCATAAGCAGCCAAGATTAGACGAAACTTAGTAACTTTGTTTGATCATGAAATTGATCAGTTTACCTAACAACAAAATGACGACGAGAATGCCAACAAGGAGGGGTAGAACTATGCTTCTAGCTGGTCTAGCCATCTTTAAATTTCTTTAGTTAAATATTGCTGCCAAGGATTGCAACTTATATATACACATCTGGAGGGGCAAATTTGCTTTCATGCGTTGCGTTACCTGCTGCAGAGAAAATACGCATTAAGATCAGTAATAAATCCACAATTTGAAAAGTTGCAATTTATTTACAAATTAAAGAGTATTTAATGTGGTCTAATTAATGCTTATTTGTCAAATATATCCTTATTTAATATTCATTAAGTATTTGATAAAATTATTTAATATTCATTAAGTATTTGATATAACTACCAATATCATATATATATATATATATATATAATATGAAAATGAGAAAACCCTATCTTATGTAAAAACCAAAAAGCAGTACAAAATAATTATAAAAATAATAATTAAATTTTATCTTATATATAGAAAAAATTAAAAGAAAATCTAATACCCATCGAGCATATGTTTAATATCTTTAGTATAGGAAGGAACAATTTTTTTTATCTTTTAAAAACTTGTTAATTATTTGTTTCAAATCTTTAAGATGTTAATTGAATTTAAAAATATTACGAATTTGCTTAGAATAGCTTGAATTTATTTTCTCTTCTAAGATTAGGAAACTAAGTCTACAAATAAAACATTTTGATGTGAGAAAATTATAAATAAAATATTGATAAAGCTCCTTCATACAAAATGTATGTCCTTTTTACAAATATCTCCGCAACAAAACACACAAAAGAAAAATAACTCATCAATATATATATTCATATAAAGGAGGGATTAAACTATTCCAAGCGTAACTTTAAAATAACTCAATATAAGTTCATCATAACCATTGATTTTCTTGAAATCTAATTATTAAGATTAACTACTTAATAAAACTATTAGATTTCAAGAAAATGGATGGTAAGGATGAAAAGTAACTCTAAAATAGTTACTCTAATTTTATTATTAAATTGTTGAATTAGATTTATAATATACAAACAACTCGTTGGTTAAAGTGGTATTGAACTTGATTCCCTTAAGTAAGGTCTCAGGTTGAACCTTGTGGATGAAAAAATATAATTAAGAGGAAAAATCTTATTAAAGATGGTCAATTAAGTTTCCCAATAGAGATTAATCATCACTAAAGATGATGAATATGATGACTAAAAAAATAAATTTATAATAATAGATACAATAATATTTTTATTCTATTTATGATTCTGTTGTGATTAGGATTGTTCGCAATGCAATTTGGTTCGATTTTTTTTTACAAAAAGTCATTCAAACCAAACATAAAATAAATCCTGCACTTTTATAATGAATCTTGCACTTAGAAATTTCTTTACTTCTTCATCTATAACTTTTTCCCTTTCAGGGTTGAGTTTCCTCTTTCTTTGCACGACTAGTCTAGCCTCTCGATAGATATGGCTAGCTTGTGGCAGTGGAACTTGGGGTCAATTCTTGGCATATCTGATGTTAAACATGCAAAGAGGTCAACATTCTTTGTCAATACTTTGGCTATGGATTCTTTGACTTCTCTACTAATCTACATCCAAGTTTGGTGCACTGAGATGGCTCTTTGCTGAGTTGGAAGGGCTTCACTTCTTCAGTGGGCACCACTCTCGGTTTTGCCTTTCTCAAGTAGAGTTTGACTTCTCCCAAGTTGCTGTTGAGAGAGGTGCATGCTACCAGTTTCACTTTGGGCTTTGCCACCTTCTTTTCTTTAGCAATCCTAAGGCTTACTGCATAACATTTCATTGTAGTCATCTAATTACCCCTGATAGTGATAATTTTTCCATCCTCACTTGGAAACTTCATCGATAGATAAGGAGTCAAAATGATGACCTCTAACTCATTGAGCAAACGACATCCCATCAATGTATTATAAGGTTAGCAAGTACACATATCCTATCATCTCCGAAAGTGGTTAGCAAGTGCACACATCCTATCATGTATGTTGTCTCTCCTGTGAAATCTATAAGTTGCTCCATGAATGGCTTAATCTGGCTTTCTGGTATGCCTAGTTGTTTAAAGGTCGGCCAATACAGGACATCAGTCGAACTCCCATTATCTAGTAGGACTTTGCATGCTAAAAAGTTAACAACCTTTATCTTGACTACCATCAGATCATTGTGACATCACTTTATCCCCTCAAAATCCTCATCTGTAAAAGTGATAGGGGATATGCTCCTTGTGACCTTCGTTTCGACTATGACTGAGTTAACAAACATAAAGCTACAGATATAGCCTTTGTGTGTCGAGTGTCAACTTCCTCCCCTCGCAAAGCCTTTGTTTATTGCATTTATTATACCTCGAAGTCGAGTTTCGGGTGGGGGATTCTTATCCTGACAAAAGTGTTTCTATTGTTTCGCGAATCTTGCTACATTCTTGGCTTCTATCTCACTTCCTATCACGTGATAGATCTTTGACAAACTTCTACAAGTACCCTTTTTGGATCAACTTTTCTATTTTATCCTTAAGGGTAATGCAATCTTTAGTGTTGTGGCCAACAACTTGGTGATATCGACATTATTTGGACTTGTCTGGTCTAGGTGAAGGTCGATGCTTAGCTGACAGTTGGATCAACTCGGTACTACAAGCTTCCTCCAGTACTTGACCTCAACTCTTCGTCAATGGAGTGTATTGGCTGAATGTGGACTGAGGCGATCTATCGGCTCAAGATTTTCCTTGATTACAATCGATATCAATTTTCACCTCCCAATCTGTTGGCTTCTTTGAGGATTCTCCTCACACTTTTTCTCTAAACCTAGTAATTTCTTCCATCTGAATGAACCCGACATCCCTTGCTCTCAACTCGTCCAATGTTGCTAGTGATTTCTTGCATAAGCTGTTTGAAAAGGTACCAGATTTCAATGCCATAATCATTTAGGCGAGCGTGACTTCTTGACTCAAGTCTCGAATTCGAACTGAGACTAATGAAAACCTCTCCATGAAATCACGAAGTGTTTCCTCTCCTTCTTGCCTAATGTTGGTGAGTGCCACAATTGTTAGATGGTGTGGTCTACTCGTCGTGTACTGAGCTCTAAAATATGCTATAAGCATTATGAATGAATTAAACGAGTTTCTCAACAATCGAGTGAAGCGTTGCACCTTTCAATGCTGTAGGAAACACTCAACACATGATTGTGTCCTCATTCATGAACCGATTCATCTGTGTGATGAATGCATCCACATGTTTGTCTAGGTCCTAGAGTCCATTATAACTATTGATGTTCAACGACTTCCATCCAGGTAGGAGTTGTGCTTCCAAAATCTCGTCAACGAAAGGATGCAATCGAGTGTCAACGTTTGCTGCTCTCTAGACTGGTTGCGTGACAGAAGGAGTCCTTTCATGCCACATCATATCAGTCGGGTCTGTCCTAGCCAGATAGGTCTAGTGGGTTGATATTGTTGTAATCGAGTTTGCATTCTAGTCCTTTCAAAACTTCAATTACTTCTCTATGAGAGTGGCATTCTTTGTAACACTCTGATCGAATCACACAAAAATGAGAGAGATCTAGATCTTGTATAGGTACAAGACTGTACAGTTGAAAATGACTTAAAGAAATTAATTAGTACTACCTATACCAACAAGATGCATATACTTTTCGGTAGTCCATCACTTAAGAAATTAATAGTTAAGCATGCTTGACTTGGAGTAGTTATGAGATGGGTGACCTTCTAGTAAGCTTCCCAGAAAGCATGAGTGGGAACAAAACACGCTAAAAAGTTTTGTGTTGGTTTGTAGGGTCAGTCATTGATCTGGAAGTAGGCAAAACTAATTTTCAAGGTCTCGGAAAGGGCTACCTATGGATGATTCTGACCAACAAGGATGTTGAGTTAAGTGTTATCGTGTGAAGTGTTGTAGTGTAAGAGTCACTGAGAAGTAAAAAATCAAGGATGTTACAAATAGTATCGGAGTAAACCTCTCTCCCAGTAGGGTGTGGTTCGAGGATGAACTAGGCAGAAGCTGGTGGGCATGTAACATCTAGATCAAATCACACCAGAATGAGAGGGATCCAAAGATTGTACAGGTATGAAACTATATAGTTGAGGATGACTTAAAAGAATTAATTGGTACTACTTATACCAACAAGATGCATTTACTTTTCGATAGCCTATCACTTAAGAACTTCATAGTTAAGCGTGTTTGACATGGAGTAGTTATGAGATGGGCGACCTTCTGAGAAGTTTCCTGAAAAGCATGTGAGTGAGGATAAAACATGCTGAAAAGTCTAGTGTCGATTTATGGGGGCCAATCATTGATCCTGGGAGTAGACAAAGCTAATTTTCAAGGTCTCGAAAATGACTACCTATAGAGGGTTTTAATTAGTGGAGGGTTCTGACCAACAAGGATGATGAATTTAGTGTCACTGTGTGAAGTGTCATAGTGTGGTCGAAGGAAAAGTTTCCTGTGGCCTCACGCTGGGTGCCAAATGTTCTTATCGAATTTGGCAGAACTTCCTCTTGGCAGTGCTCCTTCGTGAGCTTCTTCACGAACAGTGATGAGGTGTATCTACAAAGACACTCTGACACTTAAGTTAGCAACATAAAAGTATAAGTGTATCATATTATAGGTTGGGTTAAGAGTTACTTTACTTAAACATTGATGGTCCCTTTTTATAGAGTTGAAATTGGATGCTAAGATCTCAATTTTCCTTATAAGATAATGTAAATAGGAAAAAATATTATTTTATCTTTTTTTATAATAGATAATATCTTATTTTAGAGGATATTTTTATCTTTCTGGTAGACTATAGAATTTTTCTCTTATTGTAATTATATTTGCCTGATTTTCTAGATTCGAGTAGTTTATTCGGCCAACCAGCGAGTGTGAAGGCTTGCCAAATCTAAATAATACAATAGCTTTTCAGCAAGCTACTAATTATTGATTTTCATCTACGGACCGACTTTCCAAATTTCAACTATTATTTTAGTTTTTCAATTAATATTGTCAAACATAGCCCAAATACTTTTCGATTATTGAAATTTTAAATTAAATTAATGTCATTAAATTTCTTTTCTTACGTAAATAAATGACACATTAGATTATATATGTACATAATTGTCCATTCCTTATTTTTACTTAATAATAATATATTTTAATAATGATCACTTAAATCTTGGACTGATTTAGTCGATAATTTAATGGATATGCAAATAATAAAAAGAAGACATGTAAAAATTTTAGACTCAAATGTGCTAATATGTTGACATGTGGCATGAGAATTCTTGACGCAAATTGTTTGATTGGTATGTGAAAGGTGGAGACTATAGAAAAGATTGTTTTGTATATAATACAGTATAGATAAATAGGTTGTTTATTAGTCCACAATCTTCTTTTGACTTGAGTGTACGAGTCTAAACACTGTTGTAAAGTTTGAAAAAGTAAATTACTGATAAATTATTTGAAATTAAAGTGCAAATGACATGTTTTTTTAAAAAAAAATTATATATATATATATATATATATATATATATATATATTAAATACATTACAATAACATAATATCTAATAAATTAATGCATAAATTCAAATAAACAAATATTAAAAGCATTAATGCCCATTATTCTTCCTCCAATACTTTTTTTTATGTAAATCTTCCTCCAATACTTATTAATGAACAAAAACGAAAAAAAAAATGTAATGATGGTTGGTACTTGATAAACTTCAAAAGAAAAAAAAATTATCTTTTTGTCATTGAAAAAAGTTTCAATGTATCCGGACAAAAATTCTGTGATAGACATAAGGATCAGAACCTGCGCAATGATCATATAGATGATCAATTGTATAATTGACTTATTAAATATGATGTATAATTGGATCGTGGGAGAGAAAAGAAAAGAAAAAGTGTAGCATTCACCCGAATTAGAAAGCTTGGGTTGTCACAGTACCCTTGAAAAGGTCAGAGGGTGATGAGAAAATGCAAGCTAAGCATACATGTCATCACAACTCATTTATCTACCACGTTTTAATGCTAGAAAAACGGGTTGTGTGCTTGGCCAATTTGAGCCTGGTCATAATACCATGACACAAAGAAGAGCAAGAGGGAAGGGAAGAGGGAAGAGGGAAGAGGGAAGAGAGGACTGATAGAATAGAATTAACTATCTATCCTTCTATACCTCATCCTTCTTTTTTCTTTCCTCTTACAATCAAACAAATCTTATTCTTCTGGGTTTCTAATTCTTTTCTACATTCAAAGATATCCATAAGCAGTTGGGGCTTATGACACTATAAACACTTTTGTCATAATTATTGTCCCTCCAGTGCTCTTCAAGCAGGTAGCATTCTCTTTTTCCTGTGGTTTTTCATCACCTTTCTCCGTTCGCAAATCTTAAAAAAGGAAAAAACACAAGCCAACTTTTAGATTAAAGAAGTATCTCCATGCATGTAATGCACGCTATATATATATATATATATATATATATATATATATATATATATATATATATATATATATATATATATATATATATATATATATATATATATATATATATTCTTGTCTATTTTGCCGATTATATATTTGACATATCATGAAGCCAATGTTACAAACGTATGTAATGTGAAGTTTTCAAGTTCAAACTATTTGGAATGTCCTATGAGCAAATGATTTTGGTAAATTTGCAGGCGGGGGGAAACACATTTCTTCAAGGCATATTCAACCAAATCAGGGGAATCTAGCTTAGTTGGTTGATAAAAAAAATATTCAACCAAATTCAAAGGTCCAAAATTAGAAGATTTAATAGCCTGATCCAGACCAAATTGAAAAAAAGTCTTACACCCAAAATAAGCCATGTCTCCAAGCACATTAAGAAGAGCCATAGGGGCAGTGAAGGATCAAACGAGCATAGGCCTGGCCATGGTGGGAAACAGCACCTCACTCGCTGACCTTGATGTGGCCATTGTGAAGGCAACAAGGCATGATGAGTACCCAGCTGAAGAGAAGCATCTGAAGGAGATTCTCAGCTTAACATGCTACTCTCGAGCATTCATCAGTGCATGTGTAAACACCCTCTCTAGGCGTCTCAGCAAGACTAGCAGTTGGACAGTGGCTTTAAAAACACTTATTTTGATTCAAAGGCTGTTATCAGATGGTGATCCTGCATATGAGCAAGAAATATTCTTCTCAACTCGCCGCGGAACACGCCTCCTAAACATGTCTGATTTCAGGGGCAACTCAAAATATAATTCATGGGACTTCTGTGCATTTGTGCGCACCTATGCGTTGTATCTAGATGAAAGGCTTGAGTACATGATGCAAAACAAGCGTGGAAAGCGTAGCAGGTTTGCTATTGATGAGGAAGAAGAGGAAACTATGGAAAGAGAAAGTAGATATAGTAGGGAAAGAGAAAAGAATAGAGAAATCTTGAAAGTCACACCATTGTGTGAAATGAAGACTGAGGAGCTATTTTCCAAAATGCAGCACTTGCAATTGCTGGTTGAGCGCTTTCTAGCTTGTCGTCCCACAGGTTTGTAATTATTACGACTAGTAAGCTTGTTTGGTAAAACCTTATTTTTCTTTGCAATTAGGAACCTATATGCATCTTAAAAAATACCATGATTATAAAAGTTTGCTTTTAAAGAACCTCCCAATAGAAACTATGTAGAAATGATATTTGCGCACTAAATTTGTTATTGAATATCCTGCATCTTTATAACAGCTCATAGTTTTTTCCAACTCAATAATTATTTTGAAATATCCTGATAAGTGTACACAAATTCACATTTTTCCAGTAGTTAGTATGAACTGCCATTTCAAACAAGTATCCACTTGTAATTTACCAACATTGATCAAGATGAGTAATCATGCACTCTTAATGCAGACATAGAATTTAGCAACTTACCATATATATATATATATACAAAGCATAAAAAGCATCTTATGGTTTCAACTTAACAGGGAGAGCAAAGACACATCGAATTGTGATAGTGGCTCTCTATCCTATTGTGAAGGAGAGTTTCCAAATATATGACAACATTACAGAAATACTGTGTATCTTCATTGACCGTTTCATTGGCATGGAGTTACCTGACTGCATTAAGGTATATGACATTTTCTGTCGTGTTGGGAAACAGTATGATGAACTAGACTTGTTCTACAGCTGGTCCAAGAGTGTCGGAATTGCCCGCTCTACTGAGTACCCAGAGATTGAGAGGGTCACAACTAAGAAGCTAGAGGTCATGGATCAATACATCAGAGACAAAGCACAACACAAAAAGCTATACATCCAAGAAGAAAACAATGAAGAAGAAGAACCAGAGGAAGACATGAATGCAATCAAGGCACTGCCAGCACCAGAATATTTCCATGAGGAACCAGAAGAAGTGAAGGAAGAGACAAAGGAAGAAGATATAAAAGAAGAAAAATTGGTGCAAACAGAAGGTGATCTATTGAATTTAGGAGATGACATGGTGACAAGTCAAGAACATGGGGACAGCCTAGCCTTGGCACTATTTGATGGTGCTTTACCAACGAGTGCCACTCAAGCCCTTCCATGGCACGCTTTTGATGATGCAGCAGATTGGGAAACAGCATTGGTCCAATCATCCAGTAACTTGTCCAACCAGAAGCCATCATTAGGAGGCGGCTTTGACACATTGTTGTTGGATGGTATGTATAGACAAGCAGCAACAAATATGCAAAGACAAAGTCATGGGATGAATGGCAGTGCTAGCAGTGTGGCGCTAGGGTCAGCTGGAAGGCCTGCAATGTTAGCATTGCCAGCACCACCAACATCAGGGAGTGGTTCAAGTTTGGATAGTGCAGATCCATTTGCAGCCTCATTGGCCGTGGCACCTCCAGCTTATGTGCAAATGTCAGAGATAGAGAAGAAACAAAGGTTATTAATGGAGGAACAAGAAATGTGGCAACAATATGCAAGGAGTGGCATGCAAGGAAACGTTGCATTCACAAAACTACAACCTAACAATACTTATCACATGGGACAGTATCCACAAAACTATGGCCATTATTATCATTAATTAGGAAAAATTTTCCATTAGTTTGCAGTTGTACTAACCCCTGTAGAAATGTTTGTTCTAAACTCCTTGCAGTTTGATCACTGACAAAAGTGTACCCGAGAAAAAATTAAAAGAATATTGGGGTATGATTTCATTTCTCATGTATTCAATACAACATTTTTTTCACAACGCCATTTATCTCCCATCGGCTTAATTGCACATTTGCACTTTTAAGTACTATTGTTGAAACTCGAATTTGATCCCTCATTTTTTTCCTCACAAGGTTGGTACCTCAAAATTTGGCTCCCCACTATTGTACAATTTGACTCATTTGATAATCTCCCATATTCATTAACGGGCCCAGAGGCAAAAACAAGGAACACTACGGAGAAAACAAGTAGCCGCACAATCAAATAGCAAATGCAGCTGGAAGAAACCAGGAATACAATAGAAAACTCTAACACCTAAATACATAGACCATGGACTTGCTTAAGTCAGCAGTCAGCAAGAGCTTCTGCCACTGGTGCATTTGCTTCTCTGAAGATGTGGTTACATTGAAAAGTGCAAGTGGAAGACAGATTACAAGAAAGATCTCTGACCAAGGTGAAGCAAAAGGTGGTAGAGTGAACACCCATTAAATATTGAAATATCAAGCTAATGAATGAAACAAAATTGCAAAGTTAAAATAGTGGTTGGCCAAATTCACAAGAAAAAAAGTAGGGAACCAAATTTGAATTTCAACAATAGCAGCATCAACGCACAACTCAAATTTAGAACAATTTTATGCAAAATCAAATGCTTGAAAACAATTAGCTATGGCTACCTTGTCATTTTCTAAACAAAGAAGCCTAAGGAGCACGAGCATTGACTGGTACGCTTAGTATAAAGATAGACACAGGCAACCCTGATAGAAAATTGCAACAATTCAAGGAAAGGAAGAGAAACTAGTCATTAATACTATAATCAGTGCATAAACAAAAACAAAATTGCAAATTCTAACATCCCCAAACACAAAATATTTCTGCAAAAATTAAAAGCCGAAGATGGCAATCAAACTGAGAAAAGTACAGAGAGTGTGTGAAATTGCAAATTCTAATATTCCATCTAGAAGAGAGATGTTCCTTTTCCCTTCTTGTCACCACCGATCTCAAAGTGCTTGCACCTCTGCAAAACAGAACCACATAGCAAGCATCAACCACGTGTTCAAAACGGCAATGAGCATGTTTGGGAATCAGTTGCAAAATTACTGTTTGAGGCAAAAGTGATTTTGCCAACACTTCTGCGTTCATTTTACTTTTATTCATTGGATTTGCATTGGTTCGTGCACAGCAGCATTTTCGACTGTAAACCAAACATGCACAATAACAATACAAAACGACGACGGAAAGTGATGCTTTACCTTGATAGCGTGCTGCGAGACATGCTTGCATCCTTGGCACTGGAGCCTCAACACAATTTTCTTGGTGGTTTTCGCCTAATTAATTAATTAAAAGTAAATTATTAGCAATAAAAACCATAAGGCAGTGTTTGGGGGAAACAGTAGAATTGTACCTTTTTGTGGAAAACGGGCTTGGTCTGGCCACCGTAACCGGACTGTTTGCGGTCATAACGGCGTTTTCCCTGAGCGGCGATGCTGTCCTTGCCCTTCTTGTATTGGGTGACCTTGTGGAGCGTGTGCTTCCTGCACTCCTTGCTCTTGCAGTAGGTCTTCTTTGTCTTCGGAACGTTCACCTGCAAGCAAACAAAAAACGATAATTGAAATCAAGAGTTGTTCAATCAAACGGATGAGAGTTGAGGGATGAAGATTGAAGATGAGCTTACCATTGCTGCGGAGATCGGTTGAGCAAACCAAAGAGCGGAGCCAAGGTGAAAGCACAATGTCTAGGGTTCAATGGCGAATTAGGGTTAGTTAAATGCTCTTTCTTTTAGGTTGGGCCTTCCAGTTGCATATAGAGAGTCATTGTTGTTCGAGTGTTGCTAGGTGCACCCAGCATTATTGTTGGTGCACCCAGCATTCTAACAAAATGGTAAAATTGTTTCTGCTTGTTTTTCTTCTTACGGATCAAGGTGATCCGTACGTTGATCCGTAAGACACTTTCGGATCAACTTGATCCGCAACTTCCGGATCAACTTGATCCGTAAGAAGAAAAACAATAATGTATTAATTAATTTGTTATATATAGTAATCTATTTTTTTAGTTGAAATTCTTGTAATTGAAAACGATTATGCAATACATGAATGCAAACAGTACATTAACTTCAACATAGTCGAACGAAATTAAATTTCCATCAAATACTACAACTAACTAACTCATGCTAATTTTGCGACAAGGACAACTCGTCTTCCATTTGCGGTACAGGTTTACTGAAAACAACTAAAATTTCTATTGGCCCAATCTTTTTCTAGTAGTTAGACTCAATGAGCACCTTCATCACGTTCTCATTGGTTTTGAGTTCAATTATTTCAAATTTTATAACTTTTTATGAATATTCATGGTGACTTGGTTTCCGAAAAAATAATCGTCTTACCATTTGTGTTTCATCAACACCATAAGGGGGAATTCCACGAGGCGCTACTTGTTTGATCAAATCCTTCAGTTCATCCATGGTACATCCGGTGGGAATGTCAAAGTTTTTGGAATTTTTTCCTGTGAACGAGTAACCAACAAACTCATTTTGGAGTGACATGTGTCCACCTCCCATTGTAATATAGCAGGGCATCATGAGTAGGGGTCATAGTAGTTTCAAGTAAGTTTAAAATACCATTTGGGGTTCTAGCAATGCTACATAATAACTCAATCGGACCAACAAACGAAAATTCATGATTACACATTAACATTGTGTTAACATCAGCATCATCATTCAGTTGCATACATTGAAACCGAAATTGATTACCTGCATACGTGAAAGGCTGTCGGTAGTAAATTTCATCCAAAAATTGCTTGTCGGTTAGCTTAAGGGTATTGTGTATTCTGATTTTTAACGTTTGAAAATCACACCCGTTAGGTACTCGAATAGGAACTGGAGTGGAAGCTTGGAAGGAAACACCACTGTCGTTGTGAACAATGGATCCATTTGGAAAAATAAAACCTAATGTGGAGTTCACAACTGTCTGACTGCTTGTCTCTCCAAAGAATGCCATAGTTTTTTGTAAGACTTGGGTTGATACTGAAACTTGTGCTTTCTTACAAGGTTAGGTTGTGCCATATATATAGATGAGTTTTAATATCAGTGTTGCATTTTTTAAAGATTGAAAATACGCATGCACATGCTTTCTGTATGTGTTGTCAACTACACGAATGACATGACATACTTTAGCTTGCATTAGATCTGCATGTGTAGTCATGCTGTGCAGGGTCCTTTCACGTGCTTTATGTTAATGCAGACAACAATTTATCATACACAGTTTTCCACAATGTGTAGTCAAGTCAGACAACGATATATCATACATGTTTTTTTAGAATTAAGTAATAATTTTGTTGTGGACGTAACAAATAAATTACATGTTCAAAATGATCAGGCATTTATAAATTACATGTTCAATCATCATTTATGTTAACATAGTCTCTCCTGAACATTACGAAGCTCTTGTAATGTTGCATTCTACTAATATATGGATTTGGCCATGACTTCGCTTGCGGATGACAATTGCTAGACCATAACAATGATACAGGCGGTAAGGGACAACGTTCTTTTAAATAAACCTGTTGTGTATGCGAAAAAAATGTTAACTCAATCCTACAAAACTCATTGCATAATCATAAAAAAAATACTTCAGATCTACAATGTACCTTAACAAAATGATTGTCATACACATGACCGATACAAATTATACGATGCAATGAAGAATTTGTCAGCGGTTGACTTCTAAGGGGAAAGAATGTCATGCTTTGTTGTTTAGACAAGGATACAACGATTACGTTATACCTTGATGCAATGACATGTCCCATGTCTGTTATATCCATCCACTTATCCGTTGTCACCTGAATAAAACAAATATACACGTCAAACTTAATTTCAAACTAAAGTCTTAAAAATCAAATACATAAATTACATACCTTGGCCAATTCATGATTATGTACTCCAGAAATCAACTTCACCATCCAGCCTTCTCCTCCAACTACTGACTTGCAACGAAGCTTGAAGGGACACCCACATTTCCTAGTCCCAGTGTCTCTTATGATAAATTCTTTTTTCCTACACTTATATTCGCCACTCCTTTTATAGCCAATTAACACAAACGTACTCCTTCCTCTACTACCTGTGTTTGTGTCCGGCCTTAAAATCACCGCCACAAATCCGTTTTCATGAGCCTCGAATCGAGCCCACCGCAAAACATCCTCTCGACACTCAAATACCTACAAAATCCACATAATTTAAGTTTTCTACCAGTATTCATTTTATTAAATATGTGACAAACATTAACATTATAACTTGAGAAGTCTTGAACGCATCCGAACAATCAACATGTGGTTCATTCGCACCACATGATTCTGCATTTTCATAATCCATATCCCCTCGTTCAGACATTATTTCATACATCCACTCATCTTCATTCATCTAACCAAATCAAACAAAAAATGACCATACAAAAAATTAGTAATTTAAAAGAAAAAAGGAAAATAAATGCAAAAACAGATGCAAAAACAGCAAATACAAAATATGGAAGGATGTTACGGATCAAGTTGATCTGTATCTTACGGATCAAGTTGATCCGTAACATCCTTCCGGATCAAGTTGATCCATAAGCTTTTTCCAGATCAACTTGATCCGGAAGCTTGTTAATACTCTTCCGGATCAAGTTGATCCGTAAGAGACTTCCGGATCAAGTTGATTCGAAACTCATCCGTACGTCCGCGATGAACAAACCACCATCTGCGTACCTCGTTTGCCGCCACTGACCACCGCAAAGCTCGACGCCGGAACCTTCACCTTCACCGCTGCGCTCAACGCTGTTACCCCTACGAACCAGAGGCAATGCCGCACGAAAAAGAGAAAACGAGAAGCAAAGTTTTCTGAAAATGGAGGTAAGAAGCTTTTCTGAAAAAAAAAATTACATTTTTAAGGAAGAAAGGTGATAGGGGCAATTTTTGCATTTAATAGCTTTGCTGGGTGCACCAGCAAAAATGCTGGGTGCACCTAGCAACACTCTTGTTGTTCGGGTTGAATTTTGTGGCCCAAATTAGATTCTTAGACCCTTAAACTCTTCAAACAAAAAATTACTAGACCCTTAAAAAACTATTGGTGGATAAAAATAAAGGGTGGACACATAAATAAAATGCAAAAAAAAAGGGGTAAGATTGAATGGTGACTGGTATTTTTAAGCAAAATCCGAAAAGGCTAATTTCATGAAATAATAATTAGAAAAAAAAAGAAGAAGTTATATATGGACGATGTACATTCTTATCCGATATTAGTTTTAGACCACGTATCGACTTAATTAAAGTACTTTGTCACTAAGATAAATCACATAGTACTAGCTTTTAAATTTTCCTCTTTAGACAAATTGAATTGGCTAGTCTGAGCCAATTTCAATAACATTGTTTTCACACACACATCTATATATAACACCTTTTCATAGTAAATTAATCAATAAAAAATTTAAAGAATTTGTTTGCATACACGTTTACTTTCTAGAAAGATACTAGTAAGCTACTATTTTGGTGTATTTTTAGAAAATAAAAATATATCTTACTAATACATTCCTTCTAAAAAAATAATTGAACATATGTTAACAATCATGGCTACTAACATTAATTCACTAATTTTTTAAAAGAAGTATGGCAACATACTATACTTTCATCTTTTAATAAAACTAAATTACCATTTGATTGGTTAGTCACACTTCACCTTGCATTGATCGATCAATGAAGTGCAAAAGTTTTAAAAACAAGTCTAATTGGTTTGATAGGAAATCAATGTAGTCACTTGGCCAAACGATACAAAAAGTTGGTAAGGAGTTTGATTGCCAATATCTATGAAAAATAATATATTTGTTAAGAAAGATGAACATTTTAAATAGATTTCAATATCTCAAATATTAATTCTTAACTCAGTTAAAAATACCATAGGAGCACCTAAAACAAAAATAATCCAAACTACGAATAAAGAAGCAGATTAATAATGTGTAAGAACCATTTTCACTGAATAGATTGAACTAGTTTTTCAAAAACATTTTTTTAATTCTAAAATAAATAAAAACTCATATGATGATGTTTATATAATAAGCAACTAAGCTATTATACTTATTTAACTTTTCTTTATAAATTTTATTTTATATGATAATAATTTGACTGTAAGTATCATTTGAAGTGGTTGGGCGAGTGTATTCGGATGAACAAGCAGAGAGTGTGTAGTGCGTAGGGTTTAAGATCGCGTTCTTTAGATGAACGAGTTATCTCAGAAGCAGACTCTTGTTGTCCATGGGATTGCTGGTGCTGGTTCGGTGGCTTTAGCCACCGCCTTCACTTACCCTCTTGACACCATGAAAGTCCTCATTCAGGTTCTCACTTTTTCTTCATTTTAATCACTACCTATCTATATCAATTGCTTCAATCTCGCTTTTTCTTTATTCAAAGGTTGGTTCCAGCACCGGTAAAGAATTGGACCATGCCCATGTTTTGACCAGACTACTCTCTGTATCCGGCAATGCAGGTAATTGTAAAGCTACTCTTTTTTTTCTCTTCTTCTGGGGCTTAGGCTTAGGTCATGTTTCGATAAATTTCTTCGTAACCGCTTATTGAAGTAGAAAATACAGTAAGATAAAAATAAATGAAATAAACGTCTCGCTTGAGTTAAAATTAGCTTATGCATATGTTAAAGTCAGCTTTTTGGAGAAGCTAAATGAGAGAATCCTCTTTTAAAAAAGCTGATTTTAACTAATGCATCTGTTACTTTTAGCTTATTGGAGAAACCTATCCAAGCAGGCCTTTACTGAATGATAAGTTGCTTAGGAGAAATCCTGAACCTTAAATGTGTGTATGCATGATAGACACGAGAATGCTGGATGATGATGGACACGGTTTACTAATTCTTAGTAGTTTGTGCGCTGGATTAATAGAAAAGGGCTTTGTTTTGGCATTTATATTTGGTCACATGGTACAGGTTTTGTGAAGCTAACTGCATGTTCTTATTGGTTTCTTGATGCACAAACTGTATATACACAGTATGTTAACTCGGTTGTCTTGTTGTATTTGGGCATTTTAGGTTTGTTCAATGGTTTTGGCTGGTTGTTGGTTGGAAGGATTTTTGGTCTGGGAGCACGATTTGGGGTTTATGAAATCCTGTCTGCCTTTTATAAAGGTAATTCCCAAGTTTTTCTTTGACTTCTTTTGTAAGATTTTTCATGAAATGAAGTGGTACTACTTTGTTTTAACTGCTTATGGCATGTTTCTCTTTTGATCAGTCATTCAAGATTGAAGTTTCAGTATGTCTGTAGATTGCGTGGCATTGTGTGATTTTGAGATGACCTTTTGATTGTTTGACCTAGAGTTCATTACTTTTTCTTTTTCTTTTTGATTTTCATGATACCTTTTTGGAGTCTGTTGTTTGCAAATTACAATTTTTTAGTGCATTTCTTTTTTGGTGGAGAATGATTTGGGTGCTCAGAAGTAAATTTTTTGGCACTTGGCAGATGGTCGGGAAAATAATTATTTGTTTGCTTCTGAGGCTCTTTTGGCTGGCGTGGTAGCTGGTGCCATTGAGGCAGTCATAAGCTCTCCATTCGAACTCATCAAGCTTCGTATGCAAGTTAGCTCTGCTTCATATGTTCCTAGCTCCAACTTTGCTTTGGAAAAGGGGGCTCGTACACCTTTAATTGCAAGATTACTTCATGGCTGTTATCCAGACAGGAGGGCATTGGACCAATATATTGGTCTCATCTCCACCCTAAAAGCCAAAAATACAAACCTGACCAGTGCGTTGCTAGAGTATCCATGGACAATGACAGGATCTGGGAGTCCACCATCAGTTTCCAATGTCAGGAGACCATCTGACATTATATCTTTGGAAGGATGGAGCACATTATGGAGAGGTCTCCGTTCTGGAATTGTCCGAGATTCTGTGTTTGGTGGCGTATTTTTTTCGACCTGGCAATTTCTGCACCAAGCAATGCTAGATTGGAAGGCTGCAGGGATGAATCCTCCACCCAGGTTCATATCTTATTCAATAATTAAATGAACATTTATTTTGTATCAAACTTCCTTCTGCTATGTTTAGTTATATTTTTTTTAGGAAAAGTAGCTTTGTGAAAAAATTCTGATTGCGGAGTGATCTATCTACAGCGGATGATTTTTAATATTTTTTTTTACATTTTCTACTTTTTTATTTCCTTGTACATAGATTGAGTTGTAATAATCTGTATGTTCAATAGCAATTGTTTGTTTTGTGGCAGTAAATTCTGGATAGGGTTAATGTGGATTAGGTTTATGGGTTTCTTGTTTTTCATTTTATGTTTGAATTTTTCTAAGTGGATATGCTATTCTATGCACTTGTACTTCCAATTAAACGAGTGATCTGCATCAAGAGAACCAATCGGTAGCTGTCAGATACTTGATGCATTAAATTATATATTTTTTCATCTACTAGTATTTTTACATTAATTAGTTTAATTGCAAGTTTAATTATTATTTTTTGGTCTAAGCGTGCTTGTCCTGACTCAGGTTAAATGAAGAAGTCGGTCCATTGTCTCCTTTGACTGTTAGTCTTACTGCTGGATTCTCAGCTTCAGTTGCTGCTGCTGCTTCCCATAGTTTTGATACTACAAGAAGTAGATCGCAGTGTACTGTGCTGCCAAAGGTATGAATAATGCTGGTTGTTATTGAAAAGTTTGAAACCATGCGAATTATTGTCTTTGTTCTGATTACTCTTTCATGTCAAGGTCTTGGTGTTAACCAGAAAAGGAAATGGTTGTGTTTGAATATTTTCTATATATAGATTTTGGTATTTTATAGCAATATCTTTGCACTAAGAATTACTTTTCTTTTCTGACAAAAAAAAATATATTTGAAGAACAGGAGTACAAAGGACAAGGAGGCCAACATAGTCTACTTAAACTAAAGAAAAGTTAACACATGAATACAGAGTAACTCTTTAAAGTTTAATATCTACATTCAACCAAATAGAACAAAACCATATCATGATGATGCTGCAAAAAAAATTCTGTCCCTTATTAGGTCCAATGTCAACATTTTTCTTTATTATCCAAGACCTCAGCGTGTTATTAAAAAAATTTCTGTTTTGCCTGATAGGATGAAGTGTTTTTCTATTTCCAGAGATGTTCCTCTATTGTCCCAGCAATCAACTGTAGGATTCTGTCCTGATAGTCAGCAAGTTTTGTGTTTCCACTTTCCATACTTGCTGCCCAAAAGTTTAGTACTGATATCTAGTTAGTAAAGTCAAACTTTAAAACTAAAGATAGTGAGGCAAAATGCTTGAATTATGTACGACTACATTAAGCATGGTTCACTGGCAGGTTAGTTTGAGAAATTGTATTCATATTTCCACAAGTGACCCACAACTCACATGTGGATCATACCAGTGTTCTTTGCTTAAACTAAATCTTGATGTTGTCATGCAAATTTTGATTAATATTAATATCTCAATAAAGTAAAACAAATACAGTAATTTCATTTCATGTATTTCCTAATTGCAACCAATCTGATAGCAATTCACACTTTGTATGGTTCTAGTACATCTCTATGGAGAGAAAGATTCTGAAGTGGAAACGACCAGGAAACAAGTTTGAAAGAATTACTGGGATCCATCCTTCTGACAGGGGTGTCTTGTTCCGTGGTATTGGTTGGCGAATGGCTCGCTCTGGGTTGGCTTCATTCATTATTGTAGGAAGTTATTTATTTGTTGCTGATCAGCTTGCTTCTAGTTTGACTTAATTACCACTTGATACCCCCTTTTTGGTTAATATGTAATGTTTACTATTTTTCTCCTGGAGAAGTCACATTTGGGATGCTGCTCTGTACTAGTTAGTAAAGAAAAATAGAAAGGAGACAGTAGAAAGAGAGGAGACTGCATTTGTTCTATACATATAAAAGATCCTTGATGTGGGGATTCACTATGGGAATTTGATTTTTAAATTCTCTTATACAAGAGTTTGTACCTTCCAATGACTGGTAATTAAATAAGAGTATGCATTTTCTGTATGTTCATGTATTGTAGCATCCCTTTCTTTCTCTGAGTTTGAATATAAAAGTAATTAGCTTTATGAACCATGTGGTCATTCTTTAAATTTTATACCGACCTTCACATTTTGCCTAATTACACCACCCACCCACATCCGTTTTTCTGCCCTCGAAGCAATTTTTGTATACTTGTATCTAACAATTGTATTTATTTATACAGCATGTTCTAGTATTTTGGTAATACAAAATACAAACTATTTGCTTATGAACTTCATATCCTTAGCCTGTTTATGTGACCCCCTTAATTGGGTTAGCTTTCTCTTGAGAGCCCTCATGGTGCAAAACCACAAGACACTTTTTTTTTCCTCTTTTTGTTTCCTTCATATATTAGGACCTTTGTCCCTTGGGCGACAAGTTCTCCCCCTTTAGCACACTCAAAACTCACTCAGTATTTTCACCTTTGAACGCCTTTTCCCTTTTGAGTAATCCCTTTGTGTGGGGTTGACTTATTTTGAACTTTTCTGTTGACTTGTGAGGGTTGCATGGGTGGGTTGGTATAATTAACTTCACTCAAAAGCTACATAGGTATTGGCCTCACAATCATGCTCTCTCGTTGTACTTTTTGCCATTGTAAGGGGGAAACAAATAATTCCTAGAAAACAAGCAAGCCAAATAAATGGCCAATAGGGTTGGGTTAGATGAGTACTTCTCAAACACCTGCCTTCCACTTTGTGGCTTTCAAATACATAAATTTTGTTGCAATTGCAAACAACCAAAGCTTTATGAACAAGGTGAAAACCAAGGCCCATTTGGGGAGGGTTTTCATGACAGATCATAATGACTTCCAATTTCATTTGGCATTTTCAACTTTACAGGTCCAAATATAGTTTGTGAGATTGAGAGCCACAAAGTATAATTATGTGGTTCTTCTAAGTAATGACTTTTGGTCTCTTTGAAGTTGCCACCGAAAATCACACCTCTCTCTCTCACACTCAAGTCACATGTGTTATGTTGATAAGCAAGCACGAGTGAGATGATTAGGAGGTTCAGTGGTTACGAGCTGATTAAGCAATGAAATAGTATTAATTATTATTATAAGAAACAACGGAGGGAAGGTAGAGTTGTTTCGTAAACGATGGACTCGTGGACACGAAGATTGAAGGGGGAACATACTTAGATAAGACAAAACCTCCACTTTTTTTTTTTTTTTTCATTTAAGTACAAGTTTCAGATGATGGATTCTATCTTAAGATTTCAAAGCACGTTTTGACTTGTGTGAAGAGCCACATGACTTTGAATTACCATTTTAATCGAAAACCAAGAATTATTTTCTTACAATAAGATTGTGCGAGATTTTCTATGACCATATAAGAGATAGAAGGAAAAGAAAGAAAAAAGTGTGTAAAGTGATGAAAACTAATATTATAAGAAAATATTATACGACAATTAGGGGTGGAAATAGGCCAGACCATGCCAGGCTTTAAAAGGCCTGAGCCTAGCCTACGATTAATTTTTGAGGCCTGAGCCTGGCCTATAGCCTATCAAAGGCTTTTATTTTGACTCGGTCTGTCCTTCTTAAAAGTCTAGCCTAGCCTGATAGCCTATTTAAAAGCCTATTTAAAAATCTTCTTCACATTAAATCTTTAATATTCCTAGTTATTTTTACCAAAAAAAAAATAACACACCTTCTATAATAGGCTAAACAAGGCCTTAATATATAATTTGTCTTAATTTTTAATCTAACGTTAATTTAGTTGGTAGTCCTAAAAATATATTAATAATATAAACAGAAATCACCAAATGATATAAAATAATCTAAAACAAAAGAAAACCTCATACTTGAGGTAGTATCATCGAGGTAGTATCATCCAAGTCTATCAAACCAACATATTAATTATTATAACAAAAAAATAAAGTCTACATCTCCATTCTATTTGAACAGAAACGGTGCATAAAATATCTACCAATAAAATTAATAGTAACGTCATTTCATCATTAGCTCCTCCATATTCACCATAAGATAAGATATGATAGGATATGATTGATTTTTGTATATGAACGTAATAGGATATAATAATATATGATTTTTGTATAGGAACATAATAGGATATGATAAAATATGATTTTTGTATAGGAACGTAGGATATGATAGGATATGATTTTTATTTGCTCTAGAATATAGTAACGTAATAAAAGAAAAATGAAACCTAATAGGAATAGAAAAAGGAATTATTAACAGAAAAAACTAATAAAAATAATGAGAAATATAAAGAAACTCACACCTTGTAATTAAAATTTTACTTAATTATATGAATGGAATCTGCTAGTTGTTTTAAAAAATAATATTAATTGTACCCAAAAAATAATATATATATATATATATATATATATATATATATATATATATATATATATATATAGGCCGGCCTATCAGGCTTATAAGGCTTTTTAATAAGCTTAAGCCTAGCCTATTTAATTTAATAGGTTTTTAAAAAAGCCTGAGCCTAACCTTTTAATTAAATAGGCCAGGCCAGGTCAGGCTTTATGTAGGCCAGGTCGTAGGCCTCTGTAAGCCGGCCTACCCTATTTCCACCCCTAACGACAATATAAGTATATGACTTATTAAAAAATTACTTCACAGTGTGACTTGAAAGAAAAGGTGTATCCAAATTCTGAAATTGTAAGAAGACAATTTCAGTGTGGTATTGTGGTTTGATGCTGCCAAGTACTACTTTGTTTTATTCCTAACTGAATGCAGTGACTAAGTTGTGGAAGAAGATTGCTATAATTATTCATATTGTTCCTCTATATGCAGGACATTAGAGAGTGAATAAAAATGATGAGATGTAATTGATTTCCTCTTGTTAGTGGATTTAATACACGGGTCAAATAGTTTCATCCTTTTTCTTAGTAGCTTTGAGATGTCAGTTATTACATTACTTTAGTTAATTAGTATAAAGCGAAACATAAAGGTAATGCTATGAAAGCTTATGCCTGTTTTTATCATAATCCTGAAATTTCAACATCCTATCAAAACCCAATTATTAAACTTGAAAGAAATATATATATTTGTCGAGGGGCAGTGTGATGGCCCATATTCTTTTGTATTACCTTTCTTTAATTTTGTATTTGTCTTTCACTTTCATATTTTTTAGTATGACGATAACTACAAGGTTTTGATTCTTTTGAATTTATAACTTCACAACCTATCCAAGTTCCTCACGAAAAACGAAGTTTGCTCCACACAAAATTTTCCTTTGGAAAAACGGAAGTTGTATCGTGGTTTTTTTTTTTATTTTTAAAAAAGGTGTTAAATGCCTTTTTAAATATAAAACAAACAAGCTATTAGTATTCGCTACAAATCAATATTGTATTAAGCACGCTATTGCCAAAAGAATCATTGCAATAAGTTGACTTCAACGCTGATGTTGTTAATTATACCATTTGTTTCACCAATTAACTAAACATACTACTAGAAATTATTATAAGTATTATATATTCTAAAAAATATCCCTTTTTATTTCTCAGAGTATGTTTTACTCGATAAATGAGGGTTTTTTTTGGAATACATGACACTAATTAAAGCGAGGACTCCTTTTTAACAGTTTTTCTTCCATACATATAAATTTTGAAATCAACCTTAAGACTACTTACATAAAATATTCGAGCTCTTTCTATTTGAAACAGTAGGTGTATGATAAAACTTAAGATATCAACAAATATTATACGCTAGCACTCCTCACGTATGAAAAAGAGTTTTCGTGAGAGAAATAAAAATTATTTCAGTGATAACTATTTCTCGAAATATATTGGTTTTTTGTAATTGACTAAGAAATGCAAATAAGTTATTTTTTATTTTTTTATGTTAGATTAAGTTTAAATTTTATAAAACAACTTATTTTTGTGGATAACAAAAGCTATAACTTCTATTATTTTTTCTCTTCGTGAATAAAACATTTTACCGGCATTAACTACGGCGTCAAATCATGTCAAATATAATGTAAGCTTCATTATATCATTAATTAACGGATATTGTATTAATTTGAGATAGATACTAATTAATGATGAAGATACCCAATAATGGAGTTCTCAAATTTGTGATAATTTGAAAGAAAGAATTTGTGATTTTTTTTATTATTTGGCACAACGATCAATTTGTGATTATTGATTTTTAATCCATCATTGTATTCGAAGTTTGTCATAAAACTTTCAAAGCTCCTGGTCATTATCGTGTCTGTTCTAGTGGATATGTAAGGGGAGAGAAGAAAGAACCTCATGAATGAGGTAAGCATCATGGACTGGTGTCACTCATTTTGTGATGACAATATATGGATATAATATAGTGCTCGTCTTGGTGCTTTAAAGCATGCGAAAGCTTGCATCACACATGACTTGATGCTTCCCTAAGCAGGAACCCATATGCCATAAAAACAAAACAAAAAAATAAAATAAAATAAAATGTTCCTTAGCATTGTGACACAAGACAACTAGCTAACAAATACCATCAAAGTAGGCAAAAGCTATAAAAGCCTAATAGGACTATTGCCCAATGTTCAGTTGGAAGCATTCCCTTACAGTGCTCAATGGGCTCCACAATCACAATCCTCCTCAAGTTTCATGAATATAAATCTAGCTCATTCATTCTCTCAACACTATCCCTTGCACGTGAGGATCCAAACTCCCAATTGAGATGAGATAAATCCCATGGCTTTCAATTTCACCACTCCCTACCCCAAAAGAAAATTAAATTTCACTTTTTTTTTTCATTTGTTCTATGAAAATATAATCCATGTTTTAGTATAAGGGTGAATTTTGCATTGGCTTCTGAAGGCCTAATATATAATCCATGTAGTTAATCTCATCTTATTAAGACTTTTTTTTTAAGCAAAAGGATGTGCAGAGATAGCAAGGTAGGGGCAAACATTCTAATAAGGTTGACATCCTTGTTTCTACCTAATCTCTGTTGCACCAAAAGATGTTATATATAATAAAAAAAAAAGGAAAAAGAGATAACAAGCATGGAGGATAAGACTTTGTTGCTGTTCTTCTATGAAAATATCTTTAAGTGCACAAAACTTTCATGCAACAGTAGTAAAGTGATTATATGCTAAATTGATGATACATGTAAAATTAAATTAAGAAACAAGAAATAGACCTTTTGCATATCTTATCTTGAATTGGAGGAATGAAGACTCCTATATTAATGGCTGAGAATAGATACTAGATATGTGATTATCCACGTGTTGGAATAAGGACTAAAGAGCGTAGAATTTTCCAAGATTGACCTCTGCTTGTAGTAGTGAATGGGATCTTTGAAAGCATAACGTCACACTGCATATTGTTTGGCCACGAATTTCATCTAGTGCCCCACTTGAAAGGCTGCTATATAGAAATCTAGCTATAGCGACTTCACTGATTACAATGGCAGCTAAAAACTGCTAATGCATTTAACTACAACCAGTAAATAACAATATTAATAATAATGATAACAACAATTAGCTTAAACTAATATCCTATTTGGATATAAAATGCAGCTAACTAGATCACTTGCATAATCATCTAATTTGGCAAACTTATTTCTTCAAGATCATCCAATGACAAGAAAACTTCATCCAAACAAGAGAGTTCTGTACCATCACCATCATCATCGTTATCCTGTTCATAAACTTGACATATCACCCATTTATTATGGTCCTGAATCAAACAACAAAGTAAACAAAGTTAAAATACAATCAATTATCAAAGATAACTTTTCATATCAAAATTTAGCTGATCAATGATAGTTGTTAGTTTTTGTTAATTATGTTCCGTAAATTATGTGTGCACTACGTACTAACTAACCGGTTTAGGTTGTGATCTTCTTTTAGATGATCTGCTAGAGGAATCAGAATCTAATAGACGATACTCTTGCATTATCCAATTGGTTGTGTTACCATCAGGGGCTTCTCCCAAATGGAACACATAATATTTCTTCATGCCAACTCTCTTATTGCTTGAGCTTGAAACCACTGGCTCTTCCATTCCCATTGGCATCCAATAACCATTGCCAGTGACCCTATTTTGTGTCCTTCTGCTGTAGTAGTACCATTGCTTTCCCTCTGCCAAAGCTCTACCTGCAGCAATGCACAACCACCACACTTGATTAATACACACCAACTTCAATTTAATAATCTCTACCTATTTGTCATGTCAATCTGGCATGGATTTTTCTCTATGTATGTATTGAGACTCTTTTTTTTTTCGAAACATTTCTGTTCAAGACACTGCCGCCACTAAATGTATGCATCTCTCTCATTGGCAACTCACGTGGAAATCCGCGTACTAAACATAGACACTTCTCTCAACATAAATTCGAACCTTGGTTATTGATACATAAATTAATAAAGAATAGTGGATGTGTATATATAGATGTACCATGAAGTTCCCAAGGATCATATGGGTAGAGTTCAAGATCAGGGATGACATCTGGATGGCAAGGAAGAAGGTTTGCCTTTCTTTGAAGGAAATGAACAACAAGCTCTTCATCTGTGGGGTAGAAGCGAAACCCGGGTGGGAGGTTGACATTGTTATCTCCCATTTTTGGAGCAAAGGAAGGAAGGTTGGAGTGAAAGAGCAATGGAAAATGAAGGTGGTGGGTGACAAGGTATATATGGTGTGGTATTTATAGAATTGTGATGCAAAGAAGGGAAAGAGAGAATAAAGACTAAATGGAGATATAAGAGACTGACGTGAAACTGAAGTTGGTGTTTATCACATACAAATACAATACTACAATACTGCTTATACATATCTCAATATTTTATCAAGTGTTTGATAAAAGTTTTGAGTACTTTCAGCACTCAACATCAAGCAAGCAAGGCGGCGGATAACAGAACGTGATGTACCACTTAGCCAAAACGAGATCTCCTCAAACTATGTTGGAGAGAGAGAGGCTTGTGTGTGAGAGCGAGAATGTTGTAGCTGATTCTTTTAAAGTCTTTTTAGTTGATTTTTTCATTTTGGAATTGCCACAGTTAATTTTATTCCAACTTTTAGAGAGAAACATGTGAAAATTTCTTTTAGGATGATATGTTAGGTACATACCCTTATATGCATTATTTTATATTTATACATTGTTACTGTTTTTATATATAAGTTTAAATGTTGAATATTTGTATCTTAAATTTTCATTTTTTTGTCAACTATAATCAATGACTAAATTTTTATTTAAAGGATTAATCTCTTTTAATATGTATTTTTCTATCAGTAAGAGCCAATAATCAAATTTATACCTATATTTAAGGAACAAAGATTATCTATTAATTAATCATATCACACCATATTAATTATTTATATATTAATTTTATTACTTTGTATTAAGGTAAAATGGTGTATATATAGTTGAAGTTTGTAAGACATTTATTCTCTCTTTTGGGTTATCATCACACTTCATGCTGATATCATCTATGAGCATTATACACGTGGCACAAGAGTATGGTTTAGGTATTGGGAGAATTGAATTGGGGTGTGACCGACCTGTTGGAGTATACCTATATTTGCTTCACAATTATTAGCAATTATCATAGGATTTTTAGATTTAAATACAAGGTCTTTTTGTTTGCTTTCTACCCATATGCTTTTGCCTTGCTTTGTAATCAATGGATTAGTAGTAGGAGTAGCACAGTGGGAACTGCACATACATTCCACATGAAACAAAGCAATCAAGTGAATCAGCTATTTATTTTTTTGAAGGGGCCACGAGTTTAACTGATTTGCTTGAGTCATTGGTGGGGCCAAAGAAGCCCCCACATTATTTATATAATTAATCAATTATTAAATCTTGCATAAGAAAGAAACAAACATATAAAACTCTACTAACGAACGACTTTGCTTATAACTTTTCCAACCATAAATTACATTTTGCAGCTCTATTATTATATATTTTCTTCTGATTTAGGAGGTCAGCAATTATAATTTTTCCATTAAAGTAGACAACATTATTCTGTTTCTGATGGCTAATCTTAAATTTTGTAGTACCATTTGAGTCCAATTATAACCATGTCGAGATATAAAATGTTTGAAAGTTACTATTTGCAGTGCAGGGTGTTACAGTGTCTTTTTTTATGTCATTATCTCCCTTTAAGGTGGTACCAACTTCCGAGAGACTACAACCAAACTATAGGCATCAACAACATAAAACATCAAGTTTTAGTTTCAAAATCTTGGTACCATATCATGTTAATTTAAATTCCCAAGGCTTTGTACTAGGTTCGAAAGTTACTTGCACCAATTTTAGGTGTAATCTATGATACCCTTCCAAGAAAAAGAAAAAGAGAGGGAGATCCGAGTATTTTGTAAGCGGATGTAGAAGCACTACCATCTTGTATTAATTTTTTGTGCCTTAAAAAAAAATAAAAATTTAAGCCTTTAAAAAAAATCTTGTATTTTTTGTACCTTACTATCTATAGTTCTATACCCCATTTCTGGGCTCTGGTGGACCAAGAGTTGAGAAAACAACCTTGCATTTGTAAGGCATATTTTATCCATAAGGCCCAGTTAGCAACATTTCCAAGTGTATGAACTTAGTTTTTCATCCCCGTTCCACATGGTCATTGACTTTGGTACTTACCCTAGTCATCAGATTGGTTGTCGGTGCTTATTCCACAAAGAAATTTCTCATGCATGTTGAAAATATGACTAAATATTTAGTTTAGTTAAAAGATAAAAATCATATTCTTATTTGAAGTTGTCATCATTTTTTTGTTAAGATTGAAATGTTAATATTAGAATTTTATGCTACACTTTTCCTACTTATAGAGCTTAGGAATACAAATTTAACAAACTCATTTGCTTAATATATCTATAAAATGATTTTTTTTTTCTTAAAAAAAATCCCAAAAATACACGCCATTTGTGTTTTCTTATTTCTGAACTTATCCATCTATGATAACTTCAGAAATAGTGATACTAGTGAAAGAGTTTTAACTTACAAAATGTTGCAATTCTATTTTATACTTCTGCAAGTGTTAGCATATTAACACACTTTTCTAATATACTTCATTATTTGTTGAAATTTACCAGGATTCATAAAGTCATGTATATGGCTCATTAAAATAAAGAGTTAGACTCAAGTGATTTCATAAAATCTAATAATTTTTAGTCAATAACAAGTACTTGTGTTTGAAAGTATTTTGTTAGTATTTCTCAACATTCCATATATTGGTGGAACATATTTCCAAATCAAACGGCACTGACACATAGTTGTGACATTTTGTGACTTAAAAGTTGTGACTATAGCATATAGAGTGGTTCTATGGTGGGGTTTTCATGAGAAAGAAGGCTAGTAGATTGTAACAAGGACAAGGACTAGAAAGCGTATAGCATCCCTCTGTTCCTGCTAACCTTTACTAGGAAAACATCAATCCTTATATGAGAAAGACACACACACACATCAAAATGGATAATTGCTGGAGCATTCACAAGTTACAGTCAGACTCATAATGCAAAAATTTCGGTACATTTCCATTTCATTGCCACATTCTGAAGTAATTAGTCACTTTTTAGATGATCGAGACATCCAAAAAAAAATTCCCAATTATACTAATACTTTCCTCTTTTCTTTTTAATTACCTGTTATATAATACACGTTCAAGCTCAATTAGCAAGAGTGGAAGTATGCTAAAAGAGCATTATCATGCTCCAAATGGAATATTGAGCACGCAAGTTTTGCTGACTAAGATGATGGTGTTACGGTAATTGAGTGGTGGGTCTGAGTTAGGCATGTTTGGCTCTCATACTATCTTATTCCTTTATGCTTTTCTTATTATTGGCCGACATCAAAAGGGTAGGGAGAAAAATTAAATACAATTATTTATACACACCAATATTTTACTGTGTCCAGTAGTAGTTGCTACATTGAGTAATCAGTTGTGAAGTACTGCACTATCACCGGACAAGGAAACAGCACAAGAGTCTTTTTCTCATAGATTTTTTTCACCTTTTCAACAGCAAAACAGTTTAACATTTGAGATATGTAATGGAGGACTGAAAGTCTTGAAATTTTCAACTCCTTTAGTATTAATCAGAAGGATACAATACCATTTTAGTTTCTGAAAGTGTAAAGGTTATCATGTTAGTCATTGAAAGTACAAAAATTCAAAATAAGTCCCTTAAATTTCAAATTAGAAACTTAATTACTTACTGTCACTTTAGTTCAACATGTGTTAATATTATCATGACTTTTTGAATTTTGGACTAAAGTGATTGACAGATAGCACCTTCAGGAACTTCTTTTTAATGTCTTTACTTTCAGGATCTAACCTGACAGTGCTATATACTTTCTTGGATTCAAATGGTGTTTGACCCAAACCAGAAGCACCCATTTAAAAAAATAACAACTGACTCAGTGTTCTATATGTAAAAGATCACTGGATGTGTCAAATTTTCTGTATGAAACACAGCCTTTGGTTCCCTCCCATCATTTCACACCCTAATAGGGTGGTATTGAAGCATAGCTCTAAAGCAACACTAATAGGCTGCATGTGAACTAAAAATTATTTTGTTGTTAATAGTCAATGTTGAAGTGTCAACATATAATGGTTTTGGGGATCTGACTGAGAAAGAAGGAACGTGTAAAGTGGAGAATAATTCACTCAAGAATTCATTCAAATCCACTTCGACATTAATCAGCAATAACAACCAATAACAATAAGCAATAATATATTGTACAATGTGTTTTTGGTGTTTTTATTGCTTGGATCACTACCAAGTTTGGACTCTGGCCGCTACATTTGTTGACAAAAGAAGCAATGCAAGCGTAATTTAAAATAGAAGTTAGCCCATCTTAATCATTCATCAAGCCGTGTCATGAAGACAAGACCATTAATAGAACATGCTGATAGCCAAGAACAAAAAATAACATAGGCATGCTCTTAGGGAAAAAAAATGGGGGAAGAAGATGTACATGTCTAATCAACATCTTGAGGTGTTAGTGTCATTGGTATTAGATTGAAAGCGATCCAAAGTGCTACACTTGTTTGATTGACACCATGATTGAATTCAGATCTCATACCTCCATCTAATGCTGAAATTTGGGCTGTGGATTTTGACCCACTTGACATGTTTTGACTCAAAAATACTCTAGCAGTGATAGCTACGCAACCATTATTACACCACAGGGATGTAATAGCTCCAATAACATCGGATTAAAATTTGAGTTCAAGCAGTATGCACAATCAGTGTAATTTTTTTTTTAACCTAAGATAATTATCTTTAAAATCAACAAATCTATCCTATATAATGATTTATAATTAAATGACAGTGTAATCAATGCATATTAGATTTTATCTTAAATTTTGAAATTTGAGGGTAGTTTTGATGTTAAAGTGTTTTTATTGTGTAACAAAAATAAAATAATTACAAGTGGCACATAAAAGACAGAAACTGGTATTAATATTAACATTACTTAGGAGGAAAAAAAACTGTATTTGTCTTGCTACTTGCCTTAAAATTATCACCATAGTGACCAAGATGGTCTTTTAATTAGTGTCCATCGCTTCCTCCGCGTCTATGGTTGCTTGTTGTTTAATTTGTACCTTTGAAAGTTGAAACAACTGATCTGTTACAGGTTCAAAAATAGGAAATTAAAGACTATTATCCACCACAGATTTTGAAGGAGGCAAAGGAACAAAAGAGGTTGATTGATATGACATGGAAAAAAACTAAAAAGGTATGCCATGCGTTTTCCTTGTGGAGAGCATGTACCAATTTGAGAATGAATAAAAACTGCTCTGCCAAATGCCAATATCAATAATCCAGCAGAAAATTTTCCACTGTGTTGTCTTGAATTCTCAAATATATTGGTTGTTATGTAGATAATGAAATTCACATGTTAAATAAATTCCAATGGTTCCCCTTTTTCGTCATTAATATTATAATATTATAATTAGGTTGTTCAAAATAGGGCTAAAAGTTGTTAGCAATGAAAACATCGTCAATGATTCAGTTTCAACATTTATACCGAAACAGCTCCACTTTGTTTTAGTTTTGTACAAATCATTGTAATAGGAGCGTTTGATTACTTATTTTTGCATCAGTGTTAGTAATTATTTACATTAGATTCTTTGATTTTTTTTTATAAACAAAATTATGAAATTTATTAATTTAATTATTTTTTTACCAATAAAATATCATTTTTTTATATCTAAGCTTACATTTTTTTAATATTCTAATTTTTAGTTTGAATTCTTTTATAATTTGAGTTTTAGTTTGTTTCTTATTTTATTAATAAAGCAATATACTTTAAGCACTTCTAAAAAAATACTCTAACTATGTACACTATCATAGGTTAATTACAATGAGTTAAAAATTCATTTACCATAGATATATGAATGTAAACACATAAAAAAAAAACTAACAATCAAGAGAATGACACGTTTTAATTACATGATACATTTTAATTTAGATGTAGAAAACGAGACATGAATCGAAATATAATTTCAATTCATTTATGAAAACAATAATAAAATTAAAAACTATTGAACCACGATGGATATTTTAAAATTTAAGGCCCTTCCCAATCGTGAGTCCTAGGCCATCGTCTCTCCACCTATACCTGGGATTGACTCGAGAACGAACTCAAACTTATGTTTTCTTAGGGGGTGGATGGTGAAATGAAAAATTTTAATTTCCCAAAAATCTTTAGCCAGGAATGTTTATTTTTAAAAAATAACATTTAAAAAAAAATGCTTCTAGGAATTTTTTTTTACTATGTATCTCATGAAAACATTTTCATGAAAGGTGAAAATTTAATTTTTCTAAGTTAAGAAACAAATTTTATTATGATAAAAATATGACGTTACTTTTTTATTTTCCAGAAAACTTATATGAAAATATTTATAATCAATAAAAAAATTTAATCATTTCTATGAATTATGATCCTGTTTACGCTGAAATTTGGTAAACAATCGCTAGTCTAAGTTAATTGCTTGCGAGATCAACTAGTGAATCTCAGGAGCATGCCATTTGTGTGTTTACATTAGATGTAAAGCCTTTAATGTTCATCGTTGCAACAAACATTCATTGGTTTGAAATTTGTAGAAAGTAAAGTTCTTTGAAAGAAACGAAATGCTGGAAGTAAATTGACAAGAGAAAAGTAAATTGCAGAATTTAAAGGATCAGCGAGTTCATTCGATCGAATGAACCATTTGAAAGACAGGAATTATAAAGTGAAACGTAAATTGCATTGCACTTGAAATGTAAAGTTTACAGAAACTTAAAATGGTTCACAATCATACATTCTCCTTGCGTACTCGTTTCTCTCTGCGCTGGGTACTTTGAGTGTATAAGGATTTGTAGAAATGATTTGCGACCTCGAAATCTGACTAAAAAACTGCTATATATAGACATTCGAAAATAAACTGCCCTAACGGTCGAAACACTATCCTAATGCCAAGTGTCCTGCTACGTACACCTTGCATGCACATAACTGCTCCTTAGAACGGTTATCCATATCGCTCGAAGTCGAACTAATTTTGTGAAGTTTTGTCAGAAATTGCGCTAAGTCCAGAAATCTTGTTGCCTTGACTTCGATTCGACCATACGCCAGCTCGATTCGCCCAATGGTTCGAAGCCCTCTTTCTTGTCTTAGCCTTGTATTTTGTAAATACTTCCTTGAACCTGTGAATCCTTTTCAATAGACTCTTCTTTCTTTTCGATTCAACAGAATCTGACAAGATTCTTGCTCTTTAATACGCTTCAAAATTCAAGACGACATCTAATGCGTATTTAGAGCATATTTTTAGTTCATCAAAAATATGGGCTAACAAATTGCCCCCAAAAAATGTCTGCTTCGATTCGAGATCGAAGGAAGATGAGAAGTTGACATTTTTTCTCTTCTTCTACCAGTTTTCCTGAAATGGCGTCATGATTGCACGTTTACTGTGTAATCGTCGCCTCGATCTCCCACTACCCATCATTAATTCCACTTTTCTAGGCAGAGTGGGACACGTGTCACGCTGGGAAGTCGGAAGGGAAATCTGATTTGATTGATTTTTGACAATTGATTATTATTATATTGTTTTTTCCTTTTTAAAGTGAAACTCCATAAATAGCGCCAAAAACTCCAGAAAAACCCCTTCAGCTTCTTTGCTTCCAAAACCCTTCTTCTTCTAATTCGTATCTACTACCTCCGGCGAAACCTTCTTATTTTCAGATATTCATATCAACTTGTTACTCCTTTCATCATCAACCTCACCGTATCTCTGAACTTTGCCACTGTTCTCCGTGAATCCAAGCTTTTACTCACTGATTCTACCAGTTACCAAACCCTTCGCAAGAATCATCCCTTTTCAGATTTCTTACGATGTCGCAAGGACAAGCAGTTCCGTTTGCTGGGAAGTGGCAACACTTTACAGTCAGGAATGATGGAGAAAAGGTGGTCCCAGAACCACATGGCGACGCAGAACAGACAGAAACCTGGGAATTAGAAGTGATGATCCCTTTTGCAGTGGAAAGAACAGTTTACGCTTTTGGTGGACCCCTGCCAGACAAAGCATCACTTTCGAGTAAAATGAATAAGGTGTTTCCCTGCTACCAAACTTGCGAACCTAGGATTTTTGATAGTGAGCCTTACAACTTTAATTGTTTAAGCAAACCCAACAAACTCTTTCGATCCGCCCCGTCAATAGCCCATAGGGATTACCTGCCTTGGCTTGATCGAGTCGAACAAGCGTATGAGGACTTCTGGAAGACATATGGCATCTTTGATTTGATACAATTCTCTCGATCTGGTCCTGAATATCGACCAGAAATGCTGATAGCAGCTATGCACTTCTTCGAATCTTCTACCAACACCTTTCAGTTTAAGTGTGGGATGATGACCCCCACTCTCTTAGATGTGGCCGCCCTTACAGGCCTTAGGCCTAGCGGAGAAACTTACGACCCTACTAATTCTAGTGATAATATCAAACTAGTATATAAGGAGAACACCTTTTCCAAATATATAGCTGAACACAAAGGACCGGTCGAAGAGGAAGTCTCTGATGAAGAGCACGTAGCCTTCTTAACCCTGTGGCTATCTCACTATGTCTTCTGCACAAAATCCTTGCAAGTAGCCAAAAGATTTATTCCAATGGCATTACAAATTCATGAAGGTCAGAACTTTGGATTTGGACGCCTCTTGTTAGCAGTGCTATACGAATCGCTTGGTGAGGCATGCGATGATCTGAAGAAATCGAAGGATGGGTCTTCCTTCTTAGTGTCTGGGCCTATGTGGCTTCTCCAGTTGTGGCTTAATGCCACTTTTGAACAGGAAATGGGATTAATAATCCCACAAGATTATGCTGAAGAAGTTGCAAATCGCTCGATTGAAGGCCAGAGAGCACTTCGACTAACGCCCAAGACCTTGGATCCAAGCTCACAAAAACTGTTCCTAAAGTATATGAGGATTTTCCTGAGCTTTGACAAGTTTCTTCCCCAACATGCTCTATTCATTAGTCGAGAGGTTGGCCCGGCCTGGTTCACTGACTATTTCCCTACTGTCGATCCGGACAATGAAGAAGAGGTGAACGAAATACGGTCATTTTACTTGAATCCACAGATCTTGTCTTGTCGTACAGGTGTTCAATCGAACTATTTAGGCCTGGTTGGATACCAGCCTAATTTGGTTTCAAGAAAATTTGGCCTCTCGCAAATTCGTCCTAAAAGCTTGTTCGAAGATCCTAAAGACGTCATAAGAGGGGCCAATCTTTCGGAAAAGACCTTCAAGAAGTTTTTGAAGATTTCTCTTGATGAAAACTATAACCTGCATCCTTTTGAGTTCAACCATTCCCACTTCTGCACCATGGGGTTTGTTACCTGGTGGGAAAAATATTATTCGACCCGTTCGGTTGGAGACACTACTACCATGATCTCCAGGCTTGAGAGTGGCTTTGCGCAACCAACGGTCGAGAATATTCGCTCAAGCCTTCAAGCTCGAGGTATTAACTTACTTTTGACTTTCTAAATTGATATGTATTTTTGTCTTTTCTAAAATTATTACTTTCAGGCAAAGCACCTATGACGAAGAGGAGTGCTGAAACGTCTCGAGCTGACATGAGACCCAAGAAACCCACTGGGGTGAAAATCCAAGAAGGGAAACAAGAAGAGAAGGTAACTCTTCCGAAATTATCTTTTAATCTTAACGTCTTGCCTCATATTTCTTTATTTTTCAGAGTCAAAAGAAAGATGATAGCACTGAGACTACCACGACTTCAAAACGCTCGAAGCATGCGGGCGTCGAATTAGACGAAGAAAAAGATGCAAGTTTTATTTCTAATGTCAATATTATAGCTTTCTTTCAAGTCTATATTCTGACATTTCTTTACCCTCGTAATGCAGGAAGAAGAGGAGAGACCTCTCATAAGAAAAAGAAAGTTACCTACGACTTCGACCAAGTCTGCTGACCAAACAGAGGCAGGCAATTCCCAGGCTCAAATGCCTAAGAAGAAAAAGAAAGTGAAGCAGGTCGAGCCTGAACCTTCTGTGGCTGTCGAGGGTGGTGAGCCAGCCAAGAAGAAAAAGAAAAAGACCAAGTCTTCAAAAGAACAAGGTGACAATCAACCTGTTGACGTCCAACCACCTTCGACCGATATTGACGGCACTGAGGTAGAAGCTGCTCCTTCTATTGGTGAAATGGGCAACCCTGTCGAGCAACCGAACTCACCACAAGAACAACCTACCGTCGAGGTATCATTCTTAATGTGATTTTAATCATGGCTTATACGAAACTATTTGTTAACCTTTTTCCATGACAATTCGAATCAGGTGCAACAAAATGTTTCTGCAGAAGAAATACCCTCATGTGCGCGAACATCTCCCGCTCCTGAGGCGGATGCAGTGAATGTTGAGGAATGGGGTGAAGGTCAAGGCATTGGATCCAGTAGTCCTCATGGTTGGGCAGAGGTCGATGACCCTCATGAGCCAAACCAGTCAGATAATACCATTCCTCATGAATCGAGTCAGAAAAGTTCATCCGAAGAAAACTTTTTCAATGAAGACGCCATAAAAGAGGCTGAAGCTGGAGGCTCAGACATTTACCCGGTGTCCTCAACATCTAAACTTTCCGCTAGCATAGGGATCGCAGAAGATACATTCATTCAAATGCAAAATGAAGACCCTGCTGCAGCCCTTCGACTCCTGCTGAACACAAGTCAAGCCAACACCTCAAGTGACAAGATTCCTGGTGCTTCGTCCTCATCTGATGCTGAAATAAACTCTTCAGTACGCCAAGATTCTATGCTCTTGAAGTTATCAACGGAATACGCACGGAAAGATGTGCTTAAATCCATTGAAGAGAACCCCTCTGCTGCCTTTGGGCACCTGAACTTTTTGAAGAAATTGCACAACCCCCTTACCTCTGATGAGACTCTAGGCAAAGTTATCCAAATCGAGGCCATCATTGACCAATTTGCAAGTACTGTGCAGAAAAAACGCGAAAATGACACAAGACTAGATGCCCAGAAACAGGCACATATCCTTCTGCTCGAGAAAGCCCGAGCTGCTCAACATGAAGTCGAACGTCTCACCAAAGAAGCGAAAGAAAGGTCTTCTGAGATCAAAGACTGTGATGATAACATCTCCTCCTGGGAAGCAACTATTACGGATCTGCTGTTTCATGTCGATGATCTAAGGCAGAAAATTGTGACAGAGCAGGCCAAACGCAAGGAACTCCAGGAGAAGGCCGCTAACTCGATCCAGAAACTGGTTGATGAAAAAGGGAGGGAAGGCCTGAAGGCCTTTAGCGCATCTCAGGCTGTAGCAGATGAGGCAAAGGTTATGGAGAGTGCCGACCAGGTCTTAACTAAAGAGATGGCCTCCTTGAAAAAGCTGTATGGGGATTTGGTCAAGAATTTGTAGAACTTGTGATTTCTTTATTTCGAATTCTGTATTTCGATTCTACTTTTTGATGTAATATTGACAAATGCCCTTTTGTGGCAATTTACTGTTATCGCCATTTTTATGTTTCCAGTATTTCTCTTATTCTATGCTTATTTTAACTTCGAGCAGTGTTGGTTTATATTTTTTCAAATACTTACCATTTATACTCAAAGTATGTTTCTGAGGGGTTAGCTCCTCCAACTCATAAGCACCATTCGAATAGATCTGAATTATTTTAAACGGTCCTTCCCAATTTGGGGACCATTTGCCCAAAGCTCGATCCTTACTATCCATGGGCAGGATAACCTTCCAAACTAAGTCTCCAATATTAAAAGTTTTTGACTTCACTTTCTTATTATAAGCCTTAGCAACTCTTTCTTTTTGTTTAGTCAAAACTTCTAATGCTCTTAATCTCTCCTCATCTAAATCAACCAATTCATCTGACATCATTTTCCAATAATGGTCGATTGGAATGTCCATTTGTTTTTGTACCCTGGCTGATTGCAAATGTATTTCGACCGGAAGTACAACATCATGCCCATAAGTCAGTCGAAATGGGGTAGTATTAGTTGATTCCTTAGGAGAATTTCTACATGCCCATAGAACTTGATCTAACGTTTTATTCCAATTTCTTGGCTTTTGGGCAATGTGTTTTTTAATCAAGTTAATTACAATCTTATTGGCTGCTTCGACCTGACCATTTGCTTGCGCGTAATATGGTGTTGAGGTTAATAATCGAAAGCCAGTTTCTTTGGCAAATTCTTGCATTTTTCGTCCAGTAAAAACTGAACCTTGATCAGTGGTAATTGTTTCGGGAATACCATACCTATAAATAATATGATTTTGAATGAAACTAATTACTGCTTCCTGATCAACATTTGGCAAAGGGACTGCTTCGATCCATTTTGTAAAGTAATCGACACCAACTATGATATAACGCTGGTTCTTAGAAGAAGCAGGCTTGATTTCACCAATTAGGTCCAAAGCCCATCCTCTGAAAGGCCAAGGTTTGATTATGGAGTGTAACTCACTAGCAGGTACATGCTGTATCCCTGCATGCCTTTGGCATTCCTGACAGCCTTTAGCAAATTCTATGCAGTCTTTTAACATCGAAGGCCAATACAAACCTTGTCGAAATAAAAGCCATTTCATTTTATGGCCTGCTTGATGTGATCCACAGGCCCCACTGTGAACATGGGAAACTGCCAAGTATGCTTCTGATTCACTTAGACATTTTAGCAACACTCCTTCTGCAGTTTTTTTAAACAAATCATTTCCCACAACCACGTAATTTAAAGCCCTATATTTGACCTTTCGAGCCACATTGCCTATTGGATTTTCCAAATATTCAACAATGGACTTTCTCCAATCATTATCTAACATATTGTCAATGGCCATAATTTGAATTTTTTCCTGGAGATCATCCATGCTTTCATCTTCATTATTTTTTGGTGTACTTGCCCCCACAAGTTTTGGCATTGGCAATTTAGTGCTTAATGGCTCTGGTAACACCAGTTTATCTTTTATTTCGATCAACTGAGTTAACTTTTCCTTCGACATTTTGTACCCTGAAGCTATTTGGGCTAAATCATTTGCTTCTTGGTTTTCTTGTCGAGGTATATGCTCAATGTTAATGAAATCGAAATGATTCAGAAGAGAACTTGCCATAACAAAATATTTTGCTAAGTGTTCATTAACACATTTGTATTCTTGTGTTAATTGCCTCAACACTAATTCTGAATCACCCCTTATATTAACATTTCTTGCCCCCAAGCTAATTAAAATTTCAAGGCCTGCAATTAGAGCCTCATACTCAGCCTCATTATTAGAACAAAGCCCTTTGATTTTATATTTGAATTTAGTTGGAACTTTATTGGGGGATATTATTAAAACTCCAATTCCAGTTCCGTGTTTGTGTTTCGAACCATCGAAATACAAAATCCAAGGCTCTGTATCGACATAGTCTTGCGGCATTTCGATCACTGAGTGATCTACAATAAAATCTGCCACAATTTGACCCTTAACAGATTTCAAAGGCTTGTACGTTAAAGAATATTCTGTTAATGCTAAAGCCCATTTTCCAATTCTATTGTGTAAAATAGGTTTTGACAACATGTGCTTAATAATATCATAATGAGAATACACATAAACATCAACAGGCTTTATATATTGCTTAAGTTTTGCACAAGAGAAATACAAACAAAGACAAAGTTTTTCTATGGCAGTATATCTAGTTTCTGCATCATTTAGTACACGACTGAGATAATAAATTGCATGCTCTACGCCATCATCATCTTCCTGAGCCAACATGCTACCAATGGTCTTGTCAGACGCAGCAATATACAACTTCATAGTCTTGTTTTGACTAGGAGGCATTAACACAGGAGGCTTGATCAGATACTCTTTAATTTCATCGAAAGCCTTTTGATGCTCTTCATCCCATTTGAATGGTTCATCTTTCTTGAGTCGAAGTAATGGCGAAAAAGTTTGAGCTTTGCCACTTAGATTCGAGATGAATCGCCTCAAGAAGTTAATTTTTCCTAGCAAAGACTGAAGCTGTTTTTTGGTCGAAGGAGGCTTCGTCTCAAGAATAGCCTTTGTCTTGTTTTGATTTATCTCAATGCCTTTTTTATGCACCACAAAACCAAGGAAATCCCCTGCATGCACACAAAAAGCACACTTTAATGGATTCATTTTTAATCCATGTTTCCTCATTCGTTCGAAAGATTGCCTAAGGTAATCCAAATGGCTATCTTCCGAGGAGGATTTGATGATTATATCATCAATATAAACTTGCATAAATGTGTCAATAAAATCATGAAACATGGAATTCATGGCCCTTTGATAAGTGGCCCCAGCATTTTTCAACCCAAAGGGCATAACTACCCATTCATAAGTGCCTAAAGCACCAGGGCATCGAAATGCTGTTTTTGACACATCACTTTCAGCAATAAATATTTGGTTATAACCAGAATAACCATCTAACATGCTTAAAAATTCGAAGCCAGCTGCTGAATCTACCAACATTTCTGCTACTGGCATAGCATATTCATCTTTAGGTGTAGCATTATTTAAATCCCTAAAATCTATGCATACTCTAAGAGTTCCATTCTTTTTAATGACAGGGACTATATTTGCTAACCATTCGACATACCTGGCAGATCTGATGAATTTACTCCTCAGCAGCCTTTCGATTTCTTCCTTAATCTTGGACATGATTTCTGGTGCGAATCTTCTTGGTAGTTGTTTTACTGGTCTTTTTCCCTCCTTAATAGGTAATTTCATTTCGACCATTTCTCTGCTTAACCCAGGCATTTCGTGGTAATCCCAAGCAAAACAGTCTTTAAATTCTCTAAGAAGAGGCACCAGCTTTTCTTTTAAACTTGAGGTGATATTGGCACTGATATAGGTTGGCCTTTTTATCGAGCCATCTCCAATGTCGATCTCCTCCAAAGGATCTTGAGCCTGCATCTTTGGCGCCTCACTTATGGGATTTTTCTCAAAACCCAGTGGCTCATCATCATAAATGCAGTCCAGTCTTCGATCCTTTATTTCTTTGTTTTCATGATCTTCGATCTTGGCTTCAACTGCCATATTTTGTTGGGATTCAGCCTCAAGGGCCGTATTTAGTCTATTTTCGGCCATATAAGCCGTAATTCTGGCCCATGCAGTGGCCTCAGTCATATTAATCTTCATATATATTCCACCCAGTTGGTGGAATGACTCCATCTTCAGAGGAAACAACATCAATTTCCTCCCTCTCCCATATAAACCCATGGGTAGGATGGAGTTTGACAGAGTGGATAACATTGTCACTTGGCTCGAAAGCAGTCTCCTTGTCACCACAAGGTGCTATGTTAGCCAAATTTTTGTCAAAGGTTTGTGGAGTAACATTATCAACCTCTAACTTATAGAAGCTTTGATCTGCCTCTATATTTTCAACAATCCCATCCTCCCTCCAGATAATGAGTTTCTGGTGGAGAGTAGATGGCACAGCCCCAACTCCATGGATCCATTCCCTTCCTAATAGCAAGTTAAAATTAGCCTTGGACTGTATCACCAGGAATAAAGTTGGTCGAACTATACTGCCTACAGCAACATCTACTTGAATGGCTCCCAAAGAATAGCCAGTTTTGCCCTCATAATTAGAGAGCACAATGTTGTGGGCAGATAAATCAGTGTCATGTTTCCCGATCTTGTAGAGCATAGATCGAGGCATTAAGTTGATAGCCGCTCCTCCATCTATGAGCACTTTGTTAATTCCAACATTCTCAACTTTTGCCCTGATGAAAAGAGGTTTGAGATGACTTTTCATCCGAAAATCTGGCTTTTCGAAATAAGCTAATTGTTCTTCCACACAGCCATTGTTCATAACATAGTAGCACACTGGCTTTGGGTCAGCCATATCAAAATGATCGAACTCACATTCGATCTCAGTAACCTCAGACTGGACATCATATTCAGATGGCAAGATAGATACCACACAGACAACATCAAAGTCTGGTTCAGAATCCAGAAGATCCTCATCCTCCATCTTATCTTCATCCACTGGAGGCAGAAGTCTCTCTTTTACTGGCCTCCTAGACACTTCTTTATACCAGCCCGTTTGCAGATTCTGTTGGGCCAATTTCTTCTGACGCTGGAACCTGCGCCATTGGGTCCTCGTCATAGGATTCTTTCCTTTGTAATTGTTCCTATAAGAGTACCTATTAGCCTCCTGTGGGTCAATTTGCTTCGTTCCACTCGAACCACCTACTTCCATGGCCCCTTCGTTGAACCTTATGAGTCCCTGGTGCATCCATTTTTCGACCGGAACTGAACCAGGAGGAACGAAAGTATTCCTTCGACCATACTTCTGATTACTGTTCGACTGCACCATAACCCTTTTGCCCTTATCAAAACGTTGGTTCTGTTTTGCCCCCTTGTTAACAACTTAGTATTTTTTGAGGCCCTCAGTAGCCTCCCTATCACATACTGCACTGCAGCGAGGGCAGAGCATCACACTCTTGCTTTCGAGTTTGCATCTGTTCAAGAAATCAATTAGATCCTCCTCAGCCTGAGGATACACAACCTTCATTTGTTCGTTGTAATCCTCTTCAGATATGCCCTGAACTTGCACCTGAGACAACTCCATTGCTTCGACCATCATTATTTCTTGGGGCTCTGCATAGAGAGTTTCAGCAGCTTTGGATGTTTCAGCATTTGCCTGGGCAACCTTTGGTTTCTCACCAAATTTGAGCCTCCCTTCGTTGAGAGCCTTTTGAACCAAATCCCTGAAAAGAACACAACGTGAGGTTTTATGGCCAAGGAAATTATGAAATTTACAATAACCCCTTTTCTTCTGTTGTTCGATTGGGGGTACTTTCAAGCCCTTAGGAACAACAATTTGGCCATCTGTGACTAATAAATCAAATATTTCATCACATTTAGTTATGTCAAATGTATAAGTTTTAGACACAAATTTATCATTTTTAGGTTCAACAGGGTTTTTTCCATTGGAAGGTCTAAGGAGTTTACAAACATAAGGAGGTCCAGGTTTTAATTCTGCTAAATCAACCTCATTGTCTTCGATATCTTCATAAATAATATCGAACTCCTGGTCACTGTCATTGGTTTCGACATATGCAACCTTTTCCTTCTTGTGGAACTTAGAATTTCTAGCCTTTTCAGCCTTCAATCGTTCGAGTTGTCGAACTCTATCAGCCAATTGAGCCATATCCCTTAAATACTGGGTATCTAATTTCTTTCTAATCGAATAGTCTAGGCCACCAGCAGCCATTTTGACTAATTCATGTTCAGGGACTTGGGTGAAACACCTTGCCTTTAAGAGTCTGAATCTGTTCAAATAATCATCAATTGATTCAGGTGCCTTACGTCGAACGCTGGCTAACTCTTTAAGGCTTATCTTAGACTGTCCCATATAGAATTGCTCATGGAAAATCCTCTCCAATTGGTTCCAATTATGTATGGAATGAGGAGGAAGGGTTGTAAACCATGTGAAAGCATTTTTAGTTAAGGAATTAGGGAAATATTTCATTCTTAAATTTTCATTATTAGCCAAGTCCCCTGCCTCAACCAAATATCTAGCAACGTGTTCGATAGTGGACTCATTTGTCTCTCCTGCAAACTTAGTAAACTTAGGGATTTTCACACCCCTTGGTAATTCTGTCTGTAACACATATTCAGATAATGGAGACACAAAATTGGGCCTGTGTAAGCCCAAGTTCAAACCATTCTGTACTAGAATTGTTTCGACCATTTGGGCCAGGTTATTCTGCCTATCGAAACGGTTTTGTTGAACATTCCCTATTACTTCATCAGCATTTTGGTTTCTATTTACCAATACTATACCAGGGTTTGGTTCGACCTGTTGGGCTGGTGGCTCTATGCGTGCCACTGGTTGTGGTGCTTGAGCCATTTGCATCCCTGGGTTGTTAGGCATCTGTATCTCTTGGACAGGCGCCTGTATTTGGATCTGTCGAATTGGTGGTTGCTGTATGGGTGGTGCCCCAAAAAAGTCAGCAATTCGACTTATTTGATTTGTTAACATTTGGTAACTGTCATTTGTATTTTGAATTAAGGGGTTAATGACAGTTCCTATTTGTTGTGTTAACATGTTAACCATATCATGGTTACTTTCATCCATTTGTTGTCTGAGTGACAAAACGGATGTATTGGTTAAATTTTGAGGAATTACCCTACCTTGATTGCCCGCTACAGACCCTGATGGAGAGCACATATTAAGATTTTCTACATTTGGTTGAGAGTTTTGCAGCCCTGCCATCAAAGATGTGGGCATGCCATATAGAGGGTTTTGAAGCGGTCGAAAAGGACTTCCACTGGGATTCCCTAAACTGGGGTTATTCCATGGGGCAAAAGCAGATGCTGACGTGGTCGAACTTGCCAACGTCATGTTAGTCATGGGAGAAGTCACCCCTGTCTGATTCATAACCGTCGAAGCGGTTGAACTTATCGTGCCAACAGTTTGGTCAGGAATTGCTCTTATGCCAGAATTTATATTGGCATTATTGACAGATGTCTGCGTTGGTTGCCCCTCCATATTTGGAAGGTCATTGTTTTGATTATTTGGAGGTGGTCTAGCCATCCTTGTACGAGTTTTAAATTCCGTTAAGTGTGGAACATATTTCCCACTTCTTAAATGCATACAAGATCAAAACAATTAAGATTGCAATAAACCAACAGCACTGAATAAAACTTTAATAATAATTTAAAGCAGAAACACACAATTGACTGGTCCCACCGGGCGTGCCAATTTGTTTACGCTGAAATTTGGTAAACAATCGCTAGTCTAAGTTAATTGCTTGCGAGATCAACTAGTGAATCTCAGGAGCATGCCATTTGTGTGTTTACATTAGATGTAAAGCCTTTAATGTTCATCGTTGCAACAAACATTCATTGGTTTGAAATTTGTAGAAAGTAAAGTTCTTTGAAAGAAACGAAATGCTGGAAGTAAATTGACAAGAGAAAAGTAAATTGCAGAATTTAAAGGATCAGCGAGTTCATTCGATCGAATGAACCATTTGAAAGACAGGAATTATAAAGTGAAACGTAAATTGCATTGCACTTGAAATGTAAAGTTTACAGAAACTTAAAATGGTTCACAATCATACATTCTCCTTGCGTACTCGTTTCTCTCTGCGCTGGGTACTTTGAGTGTATAAGGATTTGTAGAAATGATTTGCGACCTCGAAATCTGACTAAAAAACTGCTATATATAGACATTCGAAAATAAACTGCCCTAACGGTCGAAACACTATCCTAATGCCAAGTGTCCTGCTACGTACACCTTGCATGCACATAACTGCTCCTTAGAACGGTTATCCATATCGCTCGAAGTCGAACTAATTTTGTGAAGTTTTGTCAGAAATTGCGCTAAGTCCAGAAATCTTGTTGCCTTGACTTCGATTCGACCATACGCCAGCTCGATTCGCCCAATGGTTCGAAGCCCTCTTTCTTGTCTTAGCCTTGTATTTTGTAAATACTTCCTTGAACCTGTGAATCCTTTTCAATAGACTCTTCTTTCTTTTCGATTCAACAGAATCTGACAAGATTCTTGCTCTTTAATACGCTTCAAAATTCAAGACGACATCTAATGCGTATTTAGAGCATATTTTTAGCTCATAAAAAATATGGGCTAACAGATCCCTAGATTCATGATTCTCATTCCGAACATGAAAATTTTTACTAATAAGTTTAATTTAGAAATTTACTAATAAGTTTGTGAGGTTATGTTTCAAGTTTGACAAATGTTAAAAATGTATACTTTTTAACACTCTTTTTAATACACTTATTAGATGAAAATTAATAGAAATTTTTTTTTATTGGAATCACTTCTTATTTAAAGAGTTTTACTCATACTTTTATATTTTTAGCTAAAATATACTTTTAGTCCTTTATATTTTTCATTTTAGTCCCTTATTTCTTAAAATTTTAATTTAATCCTTTGTGTTTTTAAAGTGAATCAAAATAATCATTTCAAAATAATTATCATTTTCAATTTTGAGACACAATTTTGAAACATTTTTTTACTGATTTGAGAAGTGAAACTTATTATATTAGATTCATGTAGTGAAAATTATAGAACCCAAATGATGTTAAACATAAAATGTCATAAATATAATGAAAATTACATGAAAAAAGAATCTGATAAGCAATCAAAAAATTAAAAAATCCAATATCATATTTTTTTTCAGTTACTTGTGAGGTTTCATGTGATTTCATCATATTTATGATTTTTTTTTCAAACATCAGTTTGATTCCATAGTTTTCATCTGAATAAATTTATAAATTAATATGAGATAATTTTTATAAATTAACTTATGCAAAAAGTTGATTTTAGCTGAAAAACTTCCTTTTTATTTTCTGTTTTACAAGTATTTATGAAAAAAATTATTTGAAATTTACTTACGATTTAGCTAACTTCACAGCAAATTAATGTAATCAAATAATATAGTAACACATTTGTACTATTTGTGCCTTGATAGATGATAAAGGTATATCTTGCCTTTTAAATAGCTGCGTTGGAAGAATTGAAACCCATGAATAAAGTTTCATGTGAGCTTTGAGATTGAGAAATTGGAAGAAATAGAATTTGTTTAGTATGGGGTATTATTTTCAACGTCCTAGAAATCTTCAAAGTTTCCAAGTGGGGTCTAAATGTTAAATTTAATTACTCTTGTTTCTATAACTCGGTAGCCCATTTGTATCCAAAAAGCTATACGTTGTGGCCAGCTATTACTCTTTCACATTGAAGCAATGAAAAGGCTATCTGATTTGAACTTAATAATTATAATTATGCGTTTGGCATTAGTTGTAAATTGGAACATAGAAGATGATTTCAATCATTATTCTTTTGTAATCATGCAAATATCAACTTGATCATGCAATTAGAAGCAATAATTTGTCTCAAGTAGCCTAATTTGCTCATATAGCTCTCATTCCACAGTGTTCTCGTTATTCTTAATTAAAGCCTTCTAAACAAGTTGTAACTTGTTACTATAAATATCCAATTGCTATCGATTTAGGCATTTAGCTGCCTTATATGGATAAGGTTGAAAGGTTGAAACTGACTAGAAAATTGTAAAGGAGAATTTGGAGAAACAATTCATTGAAGGAAATGACGTGAATACCACCTTTTTTGGTCAACATTTGAATATCAACTTGTCCAACCCATTTGTGCATGGCTTCTCACTCAAGCTCCATAGCTGCCACTCCCCGGTGGTAATAATTGAAGAGTTATAACATTTTTTTTACAAATTTAATCCAATGTTTATCATGTTCAAGATTGTAACTGCCGACGTATGAAGGTAATATTCTAATGTCTTTTTTAGGGAATGTTGTAATGTCACTACCACTTATCTTGATTTTTTTTGTCTTTTTTTTTTTCCTTCTTCTTCAACACTATTAATCGACTATAATGGAAGGGTGTGTTAATGTATACATATGACAACATTTGCGAGGATAACATTACTACTATAATCTTTAGATAATGAGAGGTTTAGATTATTTGCAAGAAGTGATAAGTTTAAAGTTTACCACTCTATTAGTTTAAATGAATTTTAATTAAGAGTATTTTAAGAAAATAAAATAGAAATTATTGAAGAGGAGTGACAGTAGATAACAAGAGTGGTAACATTGTATTAGACACTCACTTAGACTTTATCTTGTTTATATAAGTATTTAAACGTGATTGGTTAAATTTGTATAAGTAATTTATGATCATTTTGTACATTTTAAAATTTATTGAATCGCGCTGTTAATTGTGTTTTAGAAGGTCTTCGTCCATTCATCTTTATTCAAGCAGTCTCACATGCATGTTTTACTGGTATCCTATAATAATCACGTTATTAAACATGTGTTATTTCTTTATGTTTATTTCATTAATATCATTCTGAGTTTAAAAAAATGATACTAACTTCCAAGGAATATAATTCCAAATGCAGTATTTATAGGCTCTTTCTGCAATGCTGGCGACGCTGAGTACCACCAAAACTCCAGAGAAATTATAATCCCTTTCTCTGAGTGCAGTATTCTTATCTTATTCAGCATCCAAAACCAACTTCACAAACATAGCAATGCATGCATTTGGCATCCTTGTGGTTGTTCTTTACTCTCTCTTGAGCTTTGTATCCTCGGATATCAATTTTGTGCAACATGGGTTTAAGCAAGCAGGCTAGAAAATAGATGGAGCTTCTTATGTGAGGCCAAACGGCATACTTACCTTGATAAAAGATTCCGCAAAAATCCTTGGCCATGCATTCTATCCATCTCCTTTGCCATTCAAATCTAGCAAAAACAAATCCATTGTTGCAACCTTTAGCACTACCTTTGTGTTTTCCATTGTTCCCAAGTACCCAGAACTTGGTGCACAAGGCTTTGCATTCGTCCTAATATCTACCAACGAACCAAAAGGGTGTCTCGTGAATCAATATTTAGGCCTCCCAAATGTGACAACTAATCTAGAATTCTCAACCCAGTTCCTCGCCGTAGAGTTTGACGGGATACAGAACCTTGATCTTCATGACATCAATGATAATCATGTGGGGATAGGCATATCCAGCCTCATCTCTAACGTATCTAAGCCAGCAGCATACTACTTGTCAGATCACAGCAAGAACATTTCTTTCAGTCTGAAGAGTGGAAAACCCATTCAAGCATAAAAAGTTTAGCATTATGGACAACAAAGAGAAAGTTGGCATATCTGGAAATTGTTCAAGAGAAAACCATGTTATATGAATTAAGAAATACCCTTTTCAGTTCAATTTCTGTCTCTCTCTTTTGCTGCCCAAATGAGTGCTGCATATTGGTTATGTCAAAAACATTATCCAGGTCATCTTGAAAAGCAGATTCTAGGTCTTCCCGGAGAAGTGCAGGCAATTTGTCCACAATGGGCATCAAAAGGAAACAATTGAACTGAAAAATATTAGGTATAAGCAGTGCATAAAAGATAGAAGAAAAAAATGGAGTGAGAATTCTAAATTATTTATGATTTTTTATCATAATAATCAATAGCCCCAAATTAGTGTATTGTTAGTGTCTTGACATATTATTGTCTTGTAGTTGTTAGTTGTAATCAACCTGAACAACAAACAAAATTTGAAAGTGGAAAAAAAAAATACATGTAAGCAGGACAGGAGGAAATTCACATACCAACCACAAAAAAGCATAAATGAACAAAAAAGAAACATCAGAGACCTTTAACTCTGTGGAAACCAAGAAATATTCTCTAATGCCATGAAATATCTGTTGTACCAAGCCATAAACAATTCTTTCAGATGAAGGTGCAAGCCTCCTATTCCAGAGTGTACTATCCAGAAGATCAGCAAGCTTTGTTTCTGTTGTCTGAATGGATGAGCTAGAATCAGTGCCAGAGGCTACATGGCAGAGTTTTACATCCGGTTGTGACTTTGTGTCTTCTTTCTCATGCGCACTTGTTTGTGATAGAACAGTTGATGTAGGATTATTACAAGCATTGGAATGTTCTGTTCCACCAAAAGAATCTAAGAACAGACGTAACCCAGCCCGACTCTACAATGTTGACAGTCACACTAGAGTGAGATATAAAATGAGCCATGAAAACTTAGCTTAGCAAATAATATATTACTCTTTTGCTCTTAAGTGGTGGATATAATCATACGAGCCTAGCTAAAATTCAAAGTAGGGAGCGAGATACTTTCAAAATGCAGCATACCAAAGCATGTCTCTGCAAATGTCCCTTAAATCAATACCTTATTGTGGAGAGGCCATGAAACATACCGTGTGGTGCTCACCAAGTCCTCCATACATCTGTAGCAGAGAAGCAAGGAATTTAGAAAAAAGCAAATAAACAACCTGGAATACTAATATTTAATAGGTATCATGTATGAAAAAAGAAAAGGGATAAATCATGGATGAGAATGCGAAGATGAAACATATATGATTCATGGTTGCAAATTTCAGTTTGGCAATATTATCACATCACATTTGGTATAAATCAAGTTCATTTTTTATGATCAAGGGAAAGAATAATGCACCCTAATATAAAAAAAGAACGACTGTGAAAAAAATGAAATGAAAACAAAAAATCATGATATAATGCAAGAATTCCATATATTACACTCTTTTAAAAGCTAAGCTATGCATCATATTCCTCATACTCAAATTAAGGTCATGATTATTTATTTATTTATTTTTCATTATAAAATTCATTTGCCATATAGAAACAAATTTGTAGCAAATGGGGACAAGTGGTGGTTAACTTTTCACGGCATGATTTTTCAGTAGATTCTGCAAAGTTGTTGAAGGCAGAGGCAGCACGCCTGAGGAACACCTCATGGCCACTTAGATATTCACAATCTTTCTGTCAAACAAAATATATAAATAAAATAAGTTTAGGAAAATAAAAAACTAATAATTGTACAAAACTTAGGATATTTGCAAAAGCATAAACAACTGATTCATAAAAAATTTCAATAACCAACTATCTCGAAAGCATAAGCTATATACACCCCATGCACGAGCCCTTCGGAATTGAATCACTGATAATGAGCAGACCCACCACTACCTTGTGCTAAAATACACTTTTATTTAGAATAATAGTGGCAAGGATCAAACTTTAGGCAACTTGCTCATGGATGCTATCATGTCAAGAACTAGGTATCCTAAAAGCTGAAGCTGTTACGCTAAGATTCAAATATTTTATATCTTACAGAAAAATCCGAAGAGAATACCTGAAGAAGAAAAACAGAGATCGGAAGCAATCTCTTAAGTATATACAACAGCCTGGACCCCAACTGTGTCAAGAATAGAGAATTAATCAATTAATTAGACTTGGAATATGAGGAAAAGTGAATATTATTTTCTGATAATTCAAAGAGTACAACAAGGATCACTATTTATACAGCTTTGATAGTAAAAACTATGCTAGAATTATGGACATCAAATCAAACATGATTACTATAAATAAGGAAACCTTGACCAATCAATCAAATGAAAGAATAAATCTTATTAAATCAGTACTAAAAATAAATGATGCACGTGTTTAATATTGTATACATGTAACAACACTCTCCCTCAAGCTAGAGAATGAATATCTATCATTCCCAGTTTGCTGGTAAGATCTCGAAATTGTTCTGCAGGTCCCTTGGTTAGAACATCTGCCAACTGACCTCCAGAAGGAACATATGCTATCTCAATAAGGCCATTGTCTAACTTTTCCTTAATTCAGTGTCGGTCTATTTTGATATGTTTTGCCCTATCATGCTAAGCCAGGTTATGAGCAATGCTACTGATGACTTTGTTGTTGCAAAAAAAAACAGCTTCATTAGAACTTCATACTTAATTTTGAGGTCTCTACTGGCATTGTGATATGGCAGAGACAAGAAGAGAAAAAGACTCTCATTCTGATATGGTGTCGGTAGTAATGTCTCTCATTTAGCATCTTCCTTTGGCATTACTACTCTCACCGTATCACAATGCCAAAGGAAGATGTTAAATCATGCACTAGAAGAGAGACAAGGGGAAGAGAAAAAAGACTCACTAGACTCAAAGGACTCATTGGGGACTATCTTTGTTTGTCTACTCTAAGGGGTCTGCAGTGGTTTATGCCGTGGTGTGTGTGGATGACATTATAGTCACTGAGAACAATATTGTTCTGATTCAAAGCTTAATTTCTCAGCTTAATTCTATATTCTCTCTCAAGGAACTTGGTGATTTGGATTATTTTCTGGGCATTGAAGTTAAATCTCAGCCCGATGGTTCATTATTTCTCACCCAAAGCATATCTGTGATCTTTTAGCCAAAATCAATATGCCAGGGGCTAAGTCTATATCTTTTCCCGTCAATCGGTCTTATAAGTTGACTTGAATTTCTAATGAATTAAAATAATTAAAGAAGGAAATTGACCGCAATATATTCATTTTTAGAGCATTAATCACCTGATGAAGAAAAGGTTCAAATGTGTCACGAGCCTTTGCAACAGCAATTACACAAGCAGTCCTGGTTACTCAAAATAAAAATTATTTTAATATATAATATTTAACAATTAGTAGTATACAAGAATGAATAGGTAAAACACACAGAATTACCTAGAGTAGTTTGTTCCATCATGAATATCTTCAACTCCACATGCATTTACAATTTCTTCCCGAGTAATTGGGGGACACTTGATTCCTCCAACCACAAAACGAAATTCACCCATTGCCCGATGATATTGTGCACCACCATAAAGACGCATCCCTGCATTCTGTATGTGTGTATAAACTAGCATGTCAGATTACAGAGACAAAGTAAACTGAAAATACAAGACTGTGAAATGTATGTATTATTTATTATTTATGCATACAGGCCTGACCAACGAAATCAGAAACCTGTGTATAGAAGTGTTTCAGTAGCAGCAAGAAGGAAGACAATTCTTAGGAAATTCAAGAGGCTTAATCTCGCCAAGGTCCCAATTCCAAATTCCAGCCTCCCCTCCCCTCTACCTCCCTTTCCCTGCTTATACCTCAATTCTGTAACAAATATACCCCACACACTCCCTCCCATCTACTGCCAACTAGGCAGTTAGTTGAGCCATTTTCTCTCCTGGGTGCATTGCTCCTTTTAACTCTCCCAACATACACCTTAGTAACGGTAGGCTTTAGGCCTGTATCATCATATGTTTGCTTTACAAGATTCTGAGAAAATTTTCACCCACACACAAATATAAAACTCTTACAAAATTAGTAATTAACAGACATAACAGCATAAGTTAAATGAAATCATCATCCAAATGAAAAAGAAAATGGCAACTATGCGTGTTCTTAATAAGAAGGGAAAATAGTAAAATCAAGAGTAGTAGCTTGTTATCCTCTACAATGAAAGACTAAGGCAGCACATAAGTACAGTAAAGAGTAGGCCAAAACTTACAGGTATTAGCTTGTGAGGGAACTGAACACCATCAGCTCCGATAAATGCACCTCCATTAATTCGCTCGTCTTGCAGTGTTTCACCTGTAAAAACAATAAATAAAAAGTCGAGCAATTTATTTGCCAAGGGAAAGGGGTCCAAACATAGTAAGCTTGCTTTTCAATTATTGTGCATTATCTACTGTTCAATAGCTTATCCATAAAAAAGAGCTACGGTGAAAAATAGGAGATTTACCGAACTTATCAGGAGGTGCAACAACTGTCCCTTTAAGCAACAATGACAGCTGCATAATAGAAAATATGCAAGTGAGGGAGGAAAATATAGGAGTACATCTTCAAGGTTCAAGCACTGTGTACGCATTCAAACAGCTGAAAGAAATTAATTAAAAGCATGCATATGCAAGTCCATACAGAATAAGACAGACAAACAGTTCCACTCCACAAGCTAAACATCCCCAGATTAAATGCCCCTTCCCTTGGTGGAACTTCTAATATCCACCAACACAGTAAATTTACCCAATAAAGAAGGGTCAGATACCGAGAATAAAAATGAATGTATGACAAAGAAACCTTGGTCAAGAACATATCATGGAAGGCTCTTCCTTTCTCCTTCAGTTTGGCTTCATCAAGTGTGCTGTGTAAATGTGAAAAAAGAATAAAACAACTGATGAAAGGAAGATAGATAACAGTTTTAAATTTAAAGAATTGAAAAAATAATAATTATCATCCTTGTCCCTTGCTATGCAGATCAAGTACAACAGAAATAGTTTTAACTTTAATACATACCTCAATTCTTGATTAATGTCACTTAATTTCCTTGTCACAGTCCAGTACTCCTTCTCGAGAAGTGGAATGATCAAAGGTACATTACTTATATACCTAGCAGGATCATTATTAAGGGCTCAGCCATATAACATAAAAAAAATAACCAGACAAACATAAAAACAAAATCTAATGTATAAGAACCTCTTTTGGAGTAATTCTTCCAGAAAAAGCCTAAGTTTGCTCACGCCTATCCTACTCCTTTCCTGCTTTGACAATGCCCTGCCCAACTTCTCCTCCAAAGATGCAACATCTTCTATCTCTCTGAAGCAAACTGCCTGCATCCATAAGTACAACTAAATAGGTCAAGGAAATGAAACTCTCAAGTTACCAAAGCACCAAACTCTTAACTCATAAATTATGAATTCCTCCAAGGGAATTACAATTTACAAACAAATAAAGAATGAAAACAAAGGTCTAAGACAGTGGCTTTGTTCTGTTTATTTATTATTTGTCTTAATTGATTTTAGTCCCTTGGGTATCACGATCTGCAATTTAAGTCCTCTATTACCACATTATCCACTGTTTCATAATTTTAGCCATTCGATAGGCATGTAAAACAAAGTAATAAAAAAAACAGAAAGCAATATAAATAATGAACAGAAAATGCACAACAACATACTTGACACGCAGAATATTAAAATGAAACAAAAATGAAAAGCAACTTGAAGAGGACATGAGAAATCCTAGGGAAACAAGCTTTTAGAGAAGCTATACGAGAAAGCTTCAACAAATTAGCTAATGGTTGTAAATAAAAAATAAAAAATAGCTAATGGTTAGCTAGCTGAAAACTCATTTTAGCATATTGAAAAACTCATCTCATTCTCTTCTCCTAGAAGTACTTCTAAAGAAGCTTAGCCAAACAGATCCTATGAAGGGAAAAGGGACATAGGCTTAACCTGTTTGAACTCATCATTGGAGCTATAGCGATAACCACTTCCACACCCAACTCCTCCAGAAGGCACTGATGCGAAGAACGGAGAATCACCAAGAATGCAGCCATCACGATGACATCATTGTTTTTTTGTTTCGTTTGTTTCTGACCCCCTTTACTGTCCCTACTTATCATTAATGATGAGTTTTGATTGCATCATGGGAATTACTATAAAGAAGAAAGGTTTTCTTTTTCGTATAGTTGTTATCTCAATTTTTTTTTCATTTTTAGAATTACACAAACCATACTTATTTGAATGACCATTGCAAGTAAATTAATTCGTGAAGCATACATGAAAACCGTAGTACATGGATATACATCAATTACTGGCGACGGGATCCTGGATCCGCATGATATTTATTTCTACAATTTGATCATACGGAATAAGTTGGATCCCGATACAACAGATAACAATTAATTAGCTAAAGAGAAAGAAAGAAAGAAAAATATGTTGCAATTAAAAATCATGCTATGCTAATTAGTCCTAAAAAAAACATATTATAGATGAAAATTGATTATGCACCCAGTTTGACAAAAGTAGATAATTGTTAAGCTGCAGTGAGGGCTCTATCCTTCAATAGGGATTCTGCTGCCCTCCTCCCAGAGACCAAAGCACCATCAAACGTGGCAGAGGTCAAATGATCCCCACACACATACAAACCCGACTCAACTCTCGGGTCTTTCTTCAGATCCGTGGGCGGGCACTGATTGGGCTGTGCGAACCCGATTCGATAAGTCCTCAAATGGTTCCATTTCGAAACCATTTTCTCCCCAAACCAACCCGAAAGCTCATTAACCACTTTACCCACAAGCTCTTCATCTGACACGCCCTCAAAGAGCCCTATTAGTGACACTGATACAAGGCCTTTATCGGGTGGGCCAAACGACGGAGCCACGTTCGTGACGAAAAACATGTTGTTCACAATCCCCTTACCCGACCCGTTCAGAAACAGAACCGGGTCAGGTACCGGGATCTGGTCCCGATTCGCGGTGAAGTACAAACAGACCGTGCTTCGAACCGGCTTTTTAGGAACCGGACCGGTTCTTCCAGATAATAAATGAACTGCTGCTGGTTCTTCAACCGCTACTATGACTCCTAGCTCGCTCTTCAAAACGTCGCCGTTTTGGAGTCTCACGAGCGGCGAATCGGAATTATCGAGGTCGACCGAAACGGCCTTGGAGTTGAGCAGGATCGAACCGGACGGCAACCTCGCCGCCAGCTGTTCCGGGATCGCCGATATGCCCCTCGCTGGAAGAGTGTTGTCTCCGAGGGCGAGGCATTTGAAGATGAAATTGAACAAGCGCGACGTCGTTTCCAGGTCAGGGTCGAAGAAGATTCCGCCGAAGAACGGACGGAAGAATCTTCGGATGATGGAATCGGAAAACCCTAGTTTTTTTAGTAGTTCGATTGTGGGGACTTCCTCTGCGGTGAGGATTTCTTCGTCGGATTTGACGAGGGCGCGGATTCTGGTGGATCCGATTAGGAGCTTGTCGAGGGGGGATCCGATTGGGTTGGTGAGGGACCTCGCGGAGTCCCAGAAGTGGCGGAGAGGGTCGGCGACGGTGTGGAATTGGCCATCGTAGAAGATTCGGGCGCCGGAGTAGAACTTCTGGAGGTTGAGAGATTGATAATTGAGGAGCTTTTGGGCTTCCGGGTAGGCGGTGATGAAGATTTGGAAGCCGCGGTCGAGGAGGAAGCCGTCGACAATGTCGGTGCGGACGCGGCCTCCGACGGCGTCGGAGGCTTCCAGGAGGAGGAAGGGGATGTTCTGGGAGTTCAGGTGGGTGGCGGCGGCGAGTCCGGCGAGGCCCGCGCCGATGACGATGACTCCGGTGGTTTTGGGGAGTGGTGGGGATTGGAGAGGTGAGGAGGAGGAAGGGGAAAGTTGTGCTGATTGGGTGTTGAATCTGAATCGTTTTGGAGAAGAAGAGAGGAAGTAGGGGTTTGTGCAAGGGAGGGAGAGGGTGATTGTAGTCATTGGAGTTTGGATAAGGTTTTTTGGTTAATGATCAAGGCCTTTTTTTTTTTCACTAGAGGGGTTTGATTCTGGTGGGCGTGGCTCTTCGATTGGTTTTGGTGGAGATGGTGATGCCATGTTTTTACGTGGACTAGAGTGCAATCACTCGTGAGATATTAGTATTATCATGGGTACAAAAAAAAAAAGTGTGGTTTTTAATATTTAAGAATATCACAAACAAGACATGTCACAATATTCTCCCCTTGAGTTCCCTTTTCCTTGACACGTGGAAGGAGATGATTGGAAGGGAAATTGATTGGATAAATAAGATAGAAGCCACCCTAGGATACTAATAGTTCTGTTGTGACATTCCTCAATTTTTGACTAATTTAGGGTTGGGGGGAAGCTAGTGCAGCTCCAAAGTACAAGTTAATATAATGCTTTTTTTATTTTTTTTACAAAGAGTTAATCTAATGCCTACTCATATCTAGAAAGGTATTCAATCAAAAAACCAGAACTTACCAATTCTGTTTTTCTTAGTATCATGTAATTATTCTGAAATGTATGCACAACTACACAGGTCATTATCTGTCACCACGGTTATACCTTCTTTTTTTTTATGGTATAAAGGAGGGGCCTAGTTAGCCCCTAAACAACAAAACTGGTCCTACCAGAGGAGGAGATAGACATAATCGCAAAAAAGGGTTACAGTGCACTGGAGCACGCAGCCTTACCCTTGCATATGCAAAGAGGCTGTTTCCGGATTCGAACCCATGACCAACAAGTCACCAAGGCACAACTTTACCGCTGTACCAGGGCTCGCCCTCTTCCAAAACGCCCCAAATATGACTTTATTTATTTTAAAATTGGGGAAAATTATTCAAATGGCAGAAGAAGAAAAACTATGGTTTTACTCTTGAGTAACTTCCATCAGTGAAGATGCGTACTATCAATAATGGGAATCAATCCCCCTTGCAAATTGCTTCAAACACTAGTAGTCTCCTTTTACCAGTCCAGCCATGCTGAATCCCAGAAATATGAACATCAACTTGTTCCCTTGATGGAGCTTTATCTGAACCTAGCAGAACAACCTCAATGCCATCATCTAGGGGTGACCAGTCATTGAAAGTGTTGGAATCGGTAAGGGTATCATGAGTTTCGGCTGAAGTTGGTTCGGATGTAGTGACTTCATGATCAGATTCGGCTGAAGTTGGTTGGGATGTTGAGACTGCGGGATCAGATTCAGCTGCTGCATACTGCTGATGAACATCGCTGCTTGGGCCATGGGTGCTTGATTCTGCTCCAACAGATGAGCTGCTTGTCTCTGCCTACATAACTCAAGAAGAAATACTCAATTGCTGATTAGGTGTATTTTATTATATTGAAGGATATCTTTTTGATAGCTTACCTCAGATTTTCTTTTCCTGGCCAATATAATGCTACGATCCTCTTCTGGTACGCGTCCATACTACAAGATATTGATACCTTTAGGCTATCAAATACCAAAGACAGGCAATTTATTACCCATTGACTTTGTAGATGTTTGCAATGAATGACTAGGCAAAAAATTTAATTTAGCTAACTCAAATTCTTAAAAAGATTCATTATTATATGATGGAGAAAATACCCGACTTTAAATTCGTAATAGTATGGTTATGGCGCGAACCTGGCTTTTGGAGTTGTAGCGACTGTTACCAGATTCTTCCCGCGCTTTGCAAATCTCCGTCTTGAACACGCTCTTCGCCGTCGACGAAGAGGACGAACCGCGGCTGGAGGAAGATGAAGACCTTCCGCTCGTTCCTCCGGACACCGGCCTCACGAGAATAGCATCCATCACGATGACGTCATCGTCCCCCGTCGACGGCGTTCGGTACACCGGAGGCGACCTGAGCGGCGCAATCTCCATGTTTTCGAGTGACGAAAGCGGCGAAGACGTCAACCAACCGCGAGAACAGAAGCTACTGCTTCCTCCCGAACTAGTGCCGCAGTACTGAAGCGCTTTCGCTGTCCTGGCGCCGAACTTCGGAGAAATGAAGGCCTCGCCGTCGCCGGCGACCTTGCCGGAGAGCGGAGATCCGGCGAAGAGGTGGCGCGTGAGCGGCGAACCGGCGTCGATGTTCTCGGCGTACGGTTGGAACCGTGGACTCATCGCGGTTGGTTGGAGATAGCGTCCTCTTCTTTCCTCCGAATCGATCTGCAATGGAGGAACGTTCTCGTTCGAAAGCCTCGACTTCAGGGACTTCTTCTTGCTATTGCTCCTTTCCATCGCCTATTAACACGAAGAACACGAAGCTATTACGACGAAAGCTTTATCGTTCGAATCACAACGCGGAATGATTTTTCCGAACGCGATTGTGCTTTCTTTTAAACGAAAATTCAAACGCTAGTTTCGTTAATTTCTGACAAAATTACAGAATCGATTCGGTGTGAAGTATATATCAATACTATCTAAAGAGTAAAATGCTTGAATCAATGCACGAACTTGCAGAGAACAAAAACTTACGGAGAAAGAGAATCGGAGAGATATTACACGCAACGCACTAATGGCTATTCAGTGCGATTCCAGCGTTGCTTACGTTCTTCTGCATAGAGAAAAACGGAAAAATGAGGGAATCGGAAGAGGCGCTACTTTTTTAGTGTAAGAATCATTCTCAGAGAAGCCTCTAATTTATACTTTGTGAAACGAAGGCCACAACGCAGATGTGGTCTTTCAGTTTTCACTGCTTTTATTTTAAAACAATAAAACTAGAGGTTTAAGAATACAATGATTCATTCAATTGCAGCAAGTCCACCATCTTAGAATGACGCTGTTTGTGGAAGTGGACTTGGTTGGTTTCAAGAACGTTGCCACCTTATACATTGAATAATGAAAGCCAGACAAAGCACTACGAACAATAAGAGCCTAATGGCTAATAATAATCAACACCCAACTATACACAAAGTTATTGAACAAGCAGCAACAAAGCCTTATGCACAATTCCATGATGGAAATGGTCCCTAATCCCTAAAATGAATCTACAACTTGCGAGACACCAGGCTCCCTCCCCCATTTCAGATGCCGTCGAGTGCATTTTTGAGATTCCCTCCAAAATACAACATGAGGTCGCCGCCGTGGACCCTGCCCTCCGGTAGATTAAAATCGAGGCCTTTCTGAGCACTGCTGCAGCCAGCAGCCGAGCTTTGGCAGTTTCTGTCTTGGTCTGGCTTCTTGGCAGCCAAGAAGTTTGAATAAGACGGTGATTTCATCGAGAGCGGAACTAACACCTCCTTGGGTATCAGGTGCTGTCTTTTTGCTGGAGTTTCCACGGAATCGTAGGAGTCGGACAGAACACTGACGCCTGAGGAAGAATTGTTCTCAAAACTGCTACAGGCCGTGGAAGCAGAAGGTACAAGACCACGGAAAAGTCCGGGTGCAATCAGACTGCCCTTGTTCATTTCCCGCTCTTGCACCAAGCTGCTGTGAGCAGCACAGAGTCCACTCTTTCCCCTAGCAAATTTCTCACACTTTCCATCTCCCCAACTACATCGCTTTCCCCCACCATGTGCCTTGCAGAAATCTGTGCTCCCTTGAGCGCTCTTCCCACAGCCTTCAAACTTGCATCGCTTCCCCCCACCATGCCTGACACAACAGTCAGTACGACCACGTGCACTCTTCGTGCAACCTGCAACAGCACACCTCTTTCCACCACCATGAGCAACACAGAAGTTTGTGCCTCCATGCACACTTTTTGGGCAAATGCTACCTCCATTAAAAAGGCAGCGTTTCCCCCCACCGTGTGCCTTGCACAATGGGGTGCTACCTTCGGCACCTTTGGTACACCCTGCAAATGAGCATCGTTTCCCACCACCATGTGCTTTGCAATACATAGTGCTCCCTTGTGCACCCTTACTACATTCTTGGTACTGACAACGGCGTCCACCTCCATGAGAGATGCACAACCCAGCCTGCCCTTCAGCACTCCGGGTGCAACCTTCTATTCTACACCTCTTGCCCCCTCCATGTCTAATGCAAAGTCCTGACTTACCCCGAGCAGCTTTTGTGCACCCATCTGGATACCCACATCGCCTACCACCACCGTGTGCAATGCAATAATCTGTCTTCCCCTCAGCACTTTTAGTACATCCCAAGTGTTGGCACCTCTTCCCTCCACCATGGGCCTTACAATAAGCAGTTCGGCTCTCAGCACCTTTGTTGCATCCAGGTTTCTGACATCTCTGTCCACCACCATGCCCGATACAAAGCCCCGAAGCACCTCGAGCTCCTTTCGTACAGCCAAAAAATCTACATCTCTTAGGATTGCATGTTCGGTTCTCTGGAGTTATCCCTGTATCCTGGGGCCCAGATACAGTACCAAGGGAGTAATTTACAGCATTGGATGGTTCTGGGCACAGTTGAGGTTTACTTCCAACAATTAATTCTTGTGTTTGCACCGAACTTTCAGTGTTATCCATTCTTGGAGCTAAAAGAAGTGATGGTATATAGCCGCCTGATTTCTTTGCTGAGGTAGAACCCTCATCAACAACAGGAATCCTTGAATAATAATTTTCTGAAGAAGTTTGGCTTGAGAAACATGACATATTCACATCAGTCTCAGTTGAACCTGAGCAGTCAAGCACACTTGAGGCCTCATTTGTTACACCCGAAAGGCCAAGTTGAAGGATTGATTCACATTCAGATGGCACATGCTGAGTAAAAAGGTTGGCTGAGTTTTTCTTCATATTAAACCCCAAATTGTTGTAGTCATCGACATATGCCATAGGGGTTGGGCCCAATCCCAGAACCAATCTGCAGCCATCATCAGAAGCATTGGAAAACTTCATCCCAAGATTGCTCCTGGTACATGTATAACTAGTCTTATTTGTTTCTCCAAAGCCAATGCCATTCAAGCATAATTTAGTATCACCGAAGTTGTCATCTTTCCTAAGTTCAGTATCATGAGGAGACAGTAAAGATTTCATGTTCAAATCCATTATCCAGATGTTGTGCACTACAGCTATAGAGGGTTGAAGTAGCAGAACAGTTCACCACTTGCTGCTACAATACTCACATAACTACCAGAACTTTAAGGCTAGAAAAACAAATTCCAATATACAGCTTCCACCACTTACAAAGCCTGATGTATCTGATCTGTCCATTTTCACTATATCCCAGGCAAAGTTTCGCAAAATCTTTCAATAAACTTAATTTTACCAATTATATCTTATAACATCTCTTGGAAAGAAACCTTTGATAAGACTGCTTAATAATGATGTAAAGAGTTCTCTGGAGCTTCTCGTGCTCCCTGTGAATAAACCATTAAGCTTCATTAGCCCTGACAAAGAGATAAGGAAATAAGTTATTAATAAATCAATTAATACTCAAAAGAAAAACTATTTTTTAACCCACAATGCACGGGTTCATGTGATTAAAAAAATAAAAATGAAATGTCAAGTTTTCATGTCTCACCCCTAACATAAGCAGAAAAAAATCCAATTTAATGAAATAACACATCAGAAGGGAGACGGTACAAACATATTAGTGAGAAAAGGCATAGGAAGTATGTGTGGCACTTAGACACCCTTTCCTATTTTTATGAAGGTTGAATGCTTGAAAAACTGCATAAACAATCTTTGAAACTTGTTTTGTAATGTTTATCTGGTTCACATATTTTGATCAGCTTGATGAAATGAAAGCTACATGTTTTTTTAGGTTTGATTTTTCATATAACAATTTCATATTATTTTTCTTGGTAAAGAAGCTATGTAAAAGACATGTGGTATTGTAATTGAAGACCAATTTTTATTTGACCTCATGTTTTATTTTTTATTTTCTATTTTCAAATGATTGAAAAATTTGACTGATATTTAGCATGGATGTTGATTTCAGGGGTGATTAATTTTGAAGTAATTGTTTGAGGTAAAGATATATTAAAATTATCTTAACTATAATGAAAAGACACCATCTTATGCAATCTTTTTACATCAAGATAGCATCCAAATAAAAGATAACCAGTGACAGGCTGCAAGTATGAATTGATTTTGTGAGAGATAGATCAGTTATTCCAATCGGAAATTCCTACTATTCTCCATAATTTTGTTAAAATATTTCATGGAAAAATGTTTTTTCTCATATTTTCTCATGTTTCCATCATGTCTCACACATAGCATTGATTGTGAGAGGTTTTACTTAACATATCAAAAATAAAAAAACAAGATGCAAGAAAATCTGAAAACCTTTGATCCTCAAAAAGTATGGCACCTGGTTAATTAGCAAGTGACAAGTGGCACGTATACCAAATTTGAGCCATCAGATCACAATTAAAGTATTGGACTTTCATATGCATTGCTCTTGGAGTATGCAAGAACCTCAGAAGGTCTCCAAGTCTCCAACAAATGCATAGACAGTCACAAATCTTAATCAGAAAATAAAAATATTTAAAAATTAATTGTAGAATGGGGCACATTGAATTTCACTAGCCTATGAAGAGATACCCATCAAAAGATATAAAGTTGTAATAAGCATTCTCAGCCAAAAAAGATTGAAATTTTGATTAGCAAGAATTAAATGAAAACAAAAAACTGCTGTATGTGACCAGAAAAAGAAATATTAAAAGAGAAAATACAAAGGGAAGAAGATCAGGACAGAAGACCAAGTTTTCATTTCATGAAGAAAGAACCTCAAATCTATTAAGAAGAGAATATTAAATATAGCTTTGACTAGAAACAGAATCAAAGAGAGAAAAATAAAAATAAAATAAAGCTTGTAACAAGGAAAAATAAAGGAAACAGGAAACATCATAATTCATAAGGAGTTCTCTGACCTTCGCCAATTCAATAGTGCTCAGATCCATTCCGATTCTGGTTGTATAGAACTCCCTAGTCATAAAGTCCTTTCAGTATATGAATTTGTTTGCAAAATTTCCAGCAGAAACCAACTTCCGAAATATATAAGAGGAGGCTAAAGATATGTAGAGTTGCTCCTGCATAAATTTAGAACATAACAAGCAGTTCAAGCCTCAAGCTAGGAAGTAAAAGAAAAATTTTAATTCTGATCTAGAGCAGAATAACTAACATAGCATACTGTGCTACATTACTTTCAAGGCTTCAATTACTCAAATCAGGGTAAGTTCATAAGATAGATATACAACCAGTATATATGTTTATAATACATCACTCTCATAAAAATATTAGCATTCAATATGCACATATGATGAATAAGGAGTTGAGAGAATCAGCAATAAGGGGATATGCAGAGGAGTAGATCCAAGTAAAAAAAAAAAAAAGGCAACAAATTCACACATTGTTTTGAATCTTAAATTAAAGAAGACACTAAAAAGAAGGAAAATATGTTTAAAAAAATGCCAAGGTGATATGCAGAGAAAATCAATCAACTGGAAGAATAAACAGTTGCCTGCACCATACCCACATCAGAAACCAAGACAACAAAGCAAAATATTAACACAAATAGATCGAAGATTATCATAATTTCAAGAAATTTTAACTGAACTAACCAGTAAAACACAAACAAACAGAGAGAGCGACCCCCAAAAAACCAAATCTGACAAACTCCCTCAACCAAAATCAGAAAAGAGTGTCATCTCACGCACAAAGAAACCAACCCAACTCAAAAACCATTACCACACCCTGAATTCCATAAAAATAAGAAAAACACCAATTAAATAGCAGCAGCAGCAACCGACACAAGCATAAAAAAGAACACGAAAAACCAACGAATCACAGAGCAATTGGAAAATACAGAAACACAATATTGAGGCAGAGAAACGAAAGTTGAATCAGATTAAACATTTACCCCTGGAAACTAGAGAGAGTTTTCCAGATCCAAGAACCCCTCAAAACCCCTGAGACTAGAAAACTAACGAAGAATAAGAAGAGGAAGAAAAGACAAAGGAAATACCGAAATATTGAAGAAGAAGAAGAACAAGAAGAGGTGAAGGGAAGAAGAGCCAGACAGAGAGAAACTCGTTACGTAATAAAGCCACGCTAATAAATAAAGTAGGGGCGGCTCTGTTTTTTTTTTTTTTTTTCTCTTTCTTTTTAATGGAAATTTTCTTCGGCGAGTACCAACGATAAAATAAAAATATCAAGATTTGAGGGTTTGTGGAATGACAAAAGTGTCCTTCGTGGCAAGTGGACAGAACAAGCGTCACATGCTGGCGGGGCATGCATACTTTTGGTCGAAAAGGATACACCGTGAAATTCCGTTTCTACCCCTGGTTCAGCGTTTCGTGCGGTCGAAACGAAGGGTGGTTTTGACTTTTCGTACTTTGTCCACTGTGGGGGTTGTGTGTTTGTCTTGGATTAGTGGAAACAGGAGCTGTCGTGGCGCGCTCGTGTCTACAACGTCGAACAAATATTTTGGAGGTGTAATCTGCTGCGGTAACGGTGGCTTCACGACCGTGGTCATGACCATTGATGTACATGAAGTCAACGACGAATCTACGGTTTTGGTGTAACGTGAAGATCCGTGTGGCCACAACGAGGGAAAATTATAACGGAGCTAGGTTTGGCATGATGGCGCAAGCATCAGCTTCGGCTTCGGCTTAGGCAGCTTAGGTAAGGCTCATTGAGGTTTCTCTTTCCTAGTACACAATCACAATATTAAACATTATCACGAGTCATCTAAACTAAGAAAAATTTAAATAATTACTTGAAATTTCGATATATTTTTTCTAAATTTAATTATTTACTTATATTTTAGTCTTTAAATATATATTAACATTATCAGTTAAAACACAGCATTACATAAAATAGGTGGATCAATGTGACAGATGAATTGTACTCTCAAGGACTTTGCATTGGTTAAGTTTTCTTAATTTTAAGAACTAATGTCATAATATATACTATATACTTCGAGAACCGGAATTGTCTTTTACCTTATTAATTCTCTTATTTTCTTTATTTGTACTAAGTATCGAATGTGTTTGATATTTTTAAGAATTAAATCCATTATTTTTTTTATTTAAAATGTTTTCTTTTATAAGGAGGGAAGAGATTGAATGGGACAATTTTTTTAAAAATTAATAAAAGAATATAGCATTATTCTTAGAATCGTTTTAAATTCTCTTATAATATATTTTCATTAATACTTCTATTTTTTAAATAGTATATAATTAAATGTATTTTATATTTTTATGATATTAAAAAATTTCACTTTTTTATTCAACGCCTTTTTTTATAAGGAAGTAGAAGAAATTATAGGAAAAATAATAGAAGAATATAATATTGCTCCACTGTTTAATACCTGAGAAACTTTTTCCCAAAAAATTGGCTTTAATGTTTCTTGGATTTGAAAATTTAATTGATTAATAGTAAAATTGTAAAGTAAAAAATATAACTTTGTTGATTTTGTAATTGAGGTTTTTATTGTGATGCTAACATTGAGTTAGGTATGGTGTAATGGAGTGAGGTAGGGGCGGTTTAGCCTCCTCAGCCCCCTGTCCCCGCATCACATATCATCTCTATTTTTGTTGGGGTTCAAAAATTTATGTAATTAGGATTAAGTCCATTTATGTAAGGTTTTATAAAGAGAGTGGAAATTTATGCATTAAGATTAAGTCTATTTATGTAGTTTACTTAATTTTAATACGAGGGTGGATGTGGATGCATTCAGGGAGTGAGTGTGGGATCATAATTCTCAATCCTAACTTTGTTCTTGACTTTCTCAAGTAGTGAAAATTCGATCATGATATGACTTCGATCAACTTAATTTTTTTCTGTCAAATTCAAAACAAATGTAAGTGGAATTTTTTTGGTGGGTGCAAATTCAATTGTCATGCCTAAGTTAATTTCCGTTTAGAGGTAGTGAACAATTGACAAGAAAGGTAAGTGGGTATAATTGGAGGAACCTTTATTCAAAAATTAATTAGTCCTTAAGATGAGACCATTGATGGAAATGAAACTTATTAATCAGTTCCCACACGATTCAAATCCATAATAGCCAATTGGCAGGACCGTGATCCTTATCTATTATCGGACAAAAATCCTTATCCCTGGTTAACCTTTAATTCACATATTTTATAAATTAAATTTATTATGAATATATTTATAGTACTTATTTCCTTGAGTTGTAGTAATTTTTTTAAGGTAATGACATCATTACTTTTCAATTTTTATGATCCACTCTTTTACACCCTTGTGACATTAATATGTAAAAATGATTTTTTTTTTCTAACGACAAAACTCATTTTAGATTTCGAATTTTAAATTATTCTGCTGGGGGATACGACACTGATTAAAATAATCACAAATGTTATAATATTGAATTAATCGTTAGTCTTTTGAAAACTTATTATTAGACAAAAATTCATAATTGACTTGAGATATCTATATCAGTAAAATGAATTTTAGTTCTCAAAAGCTTATTTCTATTAAAGTTATTGAAAATATATCGTGTATGCACGTATATTTGAGAAGTTCTAATAACTTCTCTATTGATTAATTTTTTTAAGGAAATTATTTTTTAAAATTAGTTATCGTGTATGCGAGTATATTTTAGTTTGTGGTGGGATATAATCTCCTGCTTTGTATTACCTTTCCCTTCCGGACATAAAACTATGATTTTTTAAATGTTTGTTTTGATTTATGATGTTCTTTAACCTTCTCATCTCGGTGTTTGATTTTAAAATGATCTTTAAATCTTTCCTTTTTATTTTCAGAATTTGATTTATGAACTTATATATGAAGAAGACTTTGTTAGAATAAATAACATTTATTTCAGTGATCTTTATGTTTCGAAAAAATTAGTAGATTGTTTGATATATTATTAGTTGGAATATATCCTTGATGTAAATAAATCTTTTATAGTTTCATCTTTTTTTTTAATCTTCTTCCTCTAATGTAATATCTTTATTTTTATCATTAATTTTATTTTCATAGTTTATTTTATGCTTTATATTTTCTTCTTTTAACGTAACAAATTCTCAAAACTCAAAACATTTGAAAATATCATGAAAATAATTTAACAGAATTATTTTGGTTTACCAAAATTTAAAATGAACAATTATTTTTAAACGGGTGATTATTTTTAAAGATATTTTAATATAACAATTAATTTGGTATACCAATACACACATTCATTAAAAAATACACAAAGTAACTGATAATATATTACAAAATTATAACACTATAAAATATTTATAAATTATCAAATATAAATTTAATACCGTGCAAGACAGAGGATATTACGCTAGTTATTCTCTTTAAATTTTAAATCTTATATAAAATTTATCTAATATTAAATAATATATTAAAACATATTAACCAGTGGGTTTTGACTCCTCTAAAGTAAAAAAAAAAAAAAAACACTTTAAAGAATAAATTGCAACAACAGTAAGTATCAATTAGAAAATCAACCGCTGAAATTATAACTAATTTTAGATTTTATTATATATGTATTTATTTTATCACAGTCTTATTAATAATCTGTATAATAGATATAAATCTTGTTAAGTCTCCTACAAATTTTTGCCGCCAAAACCTTCACCCCTTTTTCTATACTTTTTTGTTTTTTCATATTCTTATGTCCACATTTAATTATTTATAGCTTCTTATTTTTATTGTAATGCCTATTCATAATCAACTATTTTGAATTTCTTAACTTTTTTTCGAACGTACAAAAAATTCTTGTTGTTGATACTCATTAATGTGAATACATTTATTTAAATGAATACTCATAATCATTCAACTTTTTGAATGTTATTGTATTTTCATGTCTCACCTTATTGCATTCATTCAATTTCATTCTATCTCTTAATTTTTTTTTCAATTTTCACTATCTATTCAATGATTTTTACCTTATTTCTTTTTTTCATTTGATGCTTTATTTTTTTCTCCCAATACACTTAATAATCAACTCATTTCATTCTTTGTGTTATGCTCTTGCGAGTTTTGTTCATCCCTATCTCATAGAGGTACTAATCATTCTTTCTTTTTTCCTTGTCTCTCTTCAACTAAATTCTTTGTAGCATTTTTGTTTTCTTTCAAAGAAGCTTGCTACCACTAACAATAAGAGAAAACATTTTTTAATATGAGAAACAAAAGGCATTTTTATATTTTTAAGTTTATTTTTTTCTAAAGTTATTTTTAACATATAAATGTTTAATATTTCACTTAAGTCATATTGTTTTGGTGACAAATTAAATTTGAAATTCAGGTATTTAAGTGTAACAAGTCAAAGTCAGATAATTTATATATTTTTCCTTTATTTACGCATCTTTCCTTAGATTTTTTATTTTGTCTTCTAACACTTTCTTTTTGTTTTATGTATTTTCTCATTGGTTCTAAATGTGATTTCATATTTCATTTTTGTACTATCCCCATGGAAGGAAAAATAATAGGCTATTTTTTTGGATGGTTTGCTTCAAATGGACATTACAAGACTAACTTACTAATCATCACAACCATCCTTTTTCTTTGTGCTATTATAAATATTTTCTTTTTATTTTTTGTCAGATTCAATTGTTGATCATTTTTTCACGCAAAGCTTTTTCTAATTTGATTTTATGTATTTAGAATTGGTCTTGTATTTCGCATTCGATTGTGCTATATTTTGGTTTGTTTATAATTTCTATACTAAATGTTTTGCTATTAGTATTTTCATTTTTTGCTCAGAGGGATCAATGTCAGAATTCATATGTTCCAGAAATAATATCATGTTCCGTATATGGGTTCCTATTCTAGATTTCTCCCTTCCTACCTCGTGTATATACTATCTTTTGGCGGTTATATCTGCAATGGATTCTATCAATGTTATATTCATATTTTCTGACTTACGATAGTGTTTTCTTTGGAAAACTTATAGAACTTAAAGAGCTTGGTGTAGATCTGGATAAACATTTTTCAGTAAATAATGACCTTAAGAAGAGATTAATAGTAATGGTGTGCAAATTAAAAATTGCATAAATGAAAAATTCACATCTTAAAGAGTCATTTACAAAGTCAAATGCTGAAATGAATTTAGTTGAATCTATCAATGACCAATTTTTTTTGTTAGATTAGGGATGAAAGGGAAGTGTTGCATCAAAATGGAAATGAGCTGTTGGATGCAACTGAGATTTTTGTGTTTTACATCTTGTAAAAACAGAATTGCAAAGAATATTAATGGTGGAAGATCTAAAGATTAAGGGTCTATTTGTTTATTTTCTTTTCAGATTTTATTTTATAGAATGTTTTGTTTTGCAAAATAATTTTGTATTGTTTAACGCTCGATCAATTTCTCATTTAAAATTTACTAAGTTTTAACGTTATTATACTGTTTTACGTTTCTAATTTTATACTGTAATATGGCGAAGCCAAGGTGATGCTCGAAGAACAGGCTATTGAAAATTTGAAATTATCCCCAAAGAAGGATCATCAAAATGAAGAGTTCATCTTTGTGTTACGTGAACTAGAAGTTGGAGTGTGAAATGGAGAATCTACATTAAGAGCTAGGAGAAATTAATGAGAGGAATTTAATTGTAATCGTTGTGTAATAATAAAATAATTTATTTTTGTTATTATATACGTTAATAATGATATATATGTAAACTTTTTAAATGATTTTTTTAGAACTTTTCGCATCTTGTAACTTAAGAAAGTTGTATTAAGTTGTTTCTGTCCTCTTAAATAATATTAATTAATAAATTATCATAGAAAATAGGTATTGTGTTTACAAAGTTACATTTGCCATTTACATGAATTTGTTAATTTATTTTCTCTTAATATTTTTCTTTTAGAAAGTTTCTTTTAACATAAAACACTACATCTGATATTTATTTTATTATCAAATATAAAAAAATATACAAATGAAAAATGTAAAAATAATATATAAAAATTATTACATTTATTTTTTATACATTGACACGTGTATCTAAATTTATTAATATAGAGAAATTATGTAAACATTTGGATGTTAACACATTTGGATGAATAGTATTTTTCTTCTTCCAAAAAGCAAGTAAGATTTACATTTAACTCACAGATGAATAATTTAATGAAAACCACACAAAAATCTAAATTATTAGGGCAGTATTATACTATTTTAATTTGTTGATATAATCATTTTAACTTAATGTATTTTTCTTTGCTTATTATCTTCTGAATTAACTAATTTATTAAATATTTTATTTTATCTAAGATAGAAAGTATAAATATGTTATAATAAACAAGGATGAACATTTTTCTTAAAATTCATCCATTATAAAAATTATTGTTGATAATTTTGTCGTTATGTCAGCAGAAATACATTTATTCAAACATACAAAATACACTGTCAATATAAATTTCTTATATTTTTTATATATGATAAGATTATTAATTTTTATAACAGTAACTTCATAATTATATAATATTGGGAGTAATTTTTTTTTAGTTGACGGTACATAAAAACTTAAACTTATTAATAAATTTAATTTGTACGTAACATTAAAAGTTTTTTTTACAGTTATACAATGATGCATGTTAAAATATTTATTCAATAAGATTGTTAATTTATATGTTATCAGGCTCATTAAAGAATTTTATAAACACATTATTAAATAACATCATACATTTTTATATCCTAACCATTTTCTCGTACATATTTTGTTTTTTATTTATTTAATTTAACAGATTTTTGGCATAAGCCAAGCCAAACAAGGAGCCACGCCACGCCACTAACATCTTCTTGTCTGAAACGACGACAGTTAAACTAAGCTTCAGCTTCAACGCCAGTTCGCTGCATCCAACAAGAACACCGCGATTACAAACAATTGGATCCAACCAACCAAAAGTAGCCACTTGGCGCTTCGGAGTTGCCTCGGATCTGAATCAACGGTTACAACGAACCCTGAAACAAAAACTGAAACGTGTGTGTCTGCTATGCGACAAATGAAGATAAGAGATGCTGGTGGCCCCACTTCGGTGTCCAAGTCTAAGACACCGGACACGTGGCTTCCAGACAGAGGTTGACGCATGTGCCAATAATTGAATGTGACACACATGGGGACAGTCTCCATTGGTGACGCCACAACCTCACCCGCGGATCCCACTATGCTGTAAGAATCTTCTCTATTCTTTTTTTTTTTAATCCGTATCCTTAAATATTGATTAAAAAAATATTTATTATGTAAAATAAATAAAAAATTGTGAAAAACATTATAAGAAACACAATTTTATTCCTTCCAATAATTTTTTTAATTTATTATCAATATCTTAAAAATATTAATTATCATTTGTCTTTTTTAGTATCAATAATGCATTATATTGGCACTTGCACGCTTCCCTATTTTGGTTCGAAGCAAATGAGGAGCAATGATCATGTGTGAGAGCAACCACATGAAAAATCTTATGTCATCATGATGAAATATACTACCACTTTGTTGTTTGTACTTTGTACTTTGTACTTTGTGTTGTGGGCATGTCCATTCCCAGCTGTGAATTGTGATGCTCTCGCAAGAATCAATCTAGGTTCCAGATCCAGGCATTTCTTTTTGTGAAGTGTAAATTACTCTTTTAACTCAATTTTAAATTAAGGCTTATATAATATAGATTAAAAACATCATTAATATTTTTGTGTTTATTAAAACTGATTTTTTCTAAATGAATGTAGCTAGATGTAAATCTGAAACGAAATGATGGAAATATCCAAGGTGACCACAACTTGTTTGAAGTGAATGGCTAATTTGTCTCAAGTATTAGTATATTGTAAGGCTAAAGTTCGAATTCTCTTTGAAATCAATCTCGATCTCAATACAATTGAGATTGAGACGAAAACATGAAATACTTATAAAAAAGACATTTTGATATTTAAGTTAGTAATTATTTTACTAAAATGACTATGTGTATTAAATGTTTATACCATAAAATGACATTGCTGGTTTATAGGAGTTATAAATGGATTAAATTTTTAGTCCTAGACCTATAGTCATCGTAACATAAATAATACTTTGCATATGGCAAAGACAATTTCACTTCAAGGCAAGATAATAGACGCTACAAAAATTTGTATTAGTGTATCACAAAGATAATTTTACTCCAAGACAAGATATGAGAAGCTACAAACATTCATACCTTAAGTTCTATGTATTAGGATGTTGACTTCGGTTAATATTTATATTTTTTTTACTAAAATATATTTTTTTGTCTTTGTAAATTTAAAAATATTTAAAATTTGTCCATGTAAATTTTTTAGTAGTTTTGTCATTCCCGTAAAATTGAAATCTATTTCTACGATTTGTAGTGGGCAAAAAAATAACCGATTTTAATTTTATGAAAACCATAAAACTACTAACATTTTAAAAAAACATATTTCAATCATTTTCATATTTACAAAGATAAGAAATATATTTTGATCTATTTTTTGGATTAACTATTTTGAATTGATAAAGATCAATATATGGATCGGGCAATGTGCTTGACCCATAACAAAAATTATTTGTATTTTTAATATGATATTCATTACTATTGATTTTTCTTACTCTTTATAATAACTTTTTGTTTATATTAAATTTTATTAACGTAAAAATTTAATATTTTAATAGTAACTCAAAGTTATATATAAGAGATTTTAGCTAAATTAGACATTTATAATTATGCAATCTTATAGTCAATATGTATTTATATTTTTAAAAGTTTATTATAATTAAATAAAATTTATTTTATGGCATATCAGATAATTTTAAAATTTTATAAAAAAAATGGTAAACTTAATTTATTCAATAAGAAGTTTTAATTTAATGTTTAATTTATAAATTGAACTACATTAATCCTCCTCACAAAATATTAAATTTGAGCTAAATCTTTTATTTTAAATTTTTTATTTAGATTTTCCTCTATATTGCAATTTTGTACTAACCATTTAAATTATCAGTTGCAAGCATTGTACATTTGTACTCAGCTATTTAATAAATACTGTAGTTATAAATTTAACTATTAATTATTGCCATTCATTCACTCCGAGACACATTTTTATTTATCATTATTTTATACTTTCTTATTAATTGGGAATAATAAATAGCAATATATCAAAATATTAAAAAATATCACCTCAATAAATATCTGTAAGCATGTTAGATTAACAAGACATTTTACAACCATCGAATCTTCTTTTTGCAAGCACTCGCATCATGATCCTGAGGCATCCAAAGTTTGGGTCTTAACTAGCCCCTCCTGAATCTTCCCCATATTCTTTGCACCTATCTGTTTGCTTGATCTTTTGTTCCCCTTTTTTTAACAATTATCCATGGCCCATAAAGTCTCATAGAATTTGGTATTTGATCCATGTTGACGATCTCCTCATTAATGCTAGGGCTGACATCACTAAGGCTAACATCAAGACTCGTCTTGTAGTTAGCTTCCACCTCTATTGTTGTACTGCTTGCATGCTTCTCAGTAACCATCTCTTAAGCCTTCTGAACTCCCATATTGGGAGTACATTGAGTCTGTTTATGCCTACCCATAATGGCCACATGCTAAGCATATGGAGTGCAATCCTTTGTATTTGAGTTTGATGATATGCCCAAGCATGTTTATCTAGGTCAATTTCTACACAAATTTGTGCAAAATGACCCCTCGAGTGAATAGAAGTAAGCTTGTCTATTTTCAACATCGTTCCCAACATTCAACTTACTCTCCGAAGGAAGTTTTCCTTATACAACTCAATAGGGAGTCTTGGAATACGAATCCAAGCAGCAACTTCCTCGCCTCCTTAGCCTCTACAGAGAAGAAAGGACGCCATTTCTGAACCACAATGTAGTGGTCAACAATCATCCAGGGTACTACAAATAGTGCGTGGTTATAATCCTCCCAGCCATAAATTACACCAAATAATACTCATTTGGCATGTCTATAATTCCTATAGATCCTTTCCTAGCCCAATCTCTATTAAGCTTATTCATCATCATTTGATAGTTGACCTTTTTCCCCATTACCTTCACAATCAACAAATTCATCCAAGGGATACACCATTCTTTAAATTCTTCCAACTTGACAGGAATAGATGGACAAGGGTCTAACTCCTCTTTAGATCCAATCGGTTCTTTAGTCTTCTTCCCCATGATACTTGCCAATGACCTTTCTAACTCCTTTAGCAAGCTCTTGTAATCATTGAAAACTTGACCATCGTTCAAGGACAAGAGACGCTCCATATATGACTTTTATAATAACTCACTTGTTATAATGAAAATAAGAAATCTTAATAATACAATTATATATGAATACATGTGTGTGTTTTTTATCCTAAAATATTGAAGACTTTCATAAGAAATATTTACAATATACTTTTTAATATATTTTTTTATTAAGTGAAATTTATATGTCTCTCTAAATATGTGAATCCTTCTTTAACTTATTATTGTAGTATTTACATTTTTTTTACAGAATTATTCGTATTCTTATAAAGATAGGAAAATGTTGTAACACTACTACTCCACTAGTATTGATTATTAAACTAAATAAAATGAACCATCATCAAAAGGATTAGATTTCAACAACTTAAATCATTTATTTCGATCGGATACTTACATGTATGCTAGTGATTTAGGTTTAAGATTTTTTTTAAAAAAAAAAAAGAGGAAAGGAAAAGAATAAATAAATAACGTGTTTAATTCATAATATTTTTGTTTGACGGTATTACTATAAATACTTATTATCTAAAACAATGACTTATCTTTATTGAACATAGGCACATATAAAATAAATATTTTTCTTTTAATATAATTTATTACATATTCAACGTCCACATAATTCAATTCATAATATAGTCACGTTAGTAAAGTAATCGATAATTGCAAAGGAGTCATGTTAGGTTAACCGTCAGCAAATGATATCAATATGTTGGCTTGCCTTTTGGCGTTAATCAAAAGCAAGTCTTTGCTATTATATTATTCACTAAACCTTTGGGATTCATTTACTAAAACTAGACAAAAGAAAATTATAAAAACCTAATCGTCCCTTGGATATCACATAAGCCAATTTTTTTTCTCACCGTACTCGAATCTACTTACAAATTCATTGAAAATGTGTTCGATGGAAGAATTTAAAATTATAAGAAATTTTAAATTCTAAGAATTTCAAATATTTCAATTGAAATTCTTTTATTTTCAAAATTTTGTATTTGGATAAAAAAAGTTAAAATTATGAGGGTGAAAAAAAATGAATAAAAAAAAGAAAAGATATGATTGGTGTGCTAGTTATACGTGTTCCTCTACGTTCTTAGGCCCGATCGATATTCCACAATCTCAGACGGTATTTCTTGAAGAAGACGATAAGAAGAGAATTTCAATTTCTCACATTTTAGAAGAAAATTGAAATTCCAAATTTTTAGTTGTTTAAAATTATGTTTTAAAATTCCAAAATTTTAAATTCTTCACCAAAAACATCCAAATAATGAATTCTAGATTACAAAAATTCAAATTCTCTTATAAATTACTTTCCTCTGTTAAAATTCTCTATCCAAACATATTCTGAAGGAAAGATATATCACATAATTGAATGACTAAATTTCGTCAACAGCAAGTCCTTTTCTTATATCTATCAAATTATATACCTTATCTTCCTTATCTTTTTTATTCAAAATTATAATCATCAAAATTTAATACATCGATTACTTTTTATATTTTTTATTTAAAATTATTTTGTTTCAAATTTTCTAGTTACTTTATAAAATGAATTGTAAATATTAATTAAGTGAAAGTAATTTCTAAGTATAGTACTAATAAATAATAACAAATTAGTGATTTAATGAACAATTACACTCAATGATTGCCACAGAATTTAGATGAAAATCAATTTTGTTTTTAATAATCGCATAAGACAAAACAAGTTGATGATATTCAAATGATTGATTCTAATTTAAGAAACTGAACTAACTATATAGATTAGTTTAATTACGTTTTTATAGGAAGCTTCACCTTGTCGAGGTTTGTGCATTTCTAGGTCTTCCAACTGAAAACATAGATTAATCATATACTACTATAAGCAAGGAAATCCAGTAATTACTTAGTATAGTTTTTTTATACTTCTTATCTTTGAAAAAAAGGAAGTTCTCTTGTTGGTTTTAACGCCCAATTGTATTTTTGCTTCATTGACAGAAAATTATTGACTCCTTTAAAACATTTTTTAAAGTTAAAGTGTTTCAGCGGTGACATCATCAAAGTGTGGTCTAATTTGAAATTATTAATCAAGAATCGGTTAGCCAAGCTATATAAATAAGGAATAGTGCAGCGATGTATCCCAATAATACCATTTACTAAATACCACTAAAAGAGGGGCATTGCAATGATATAATATTTAAATCATAAAATATAAGTTACAATACAATTTTTGGTCTTAATATTTTAGTTCATTTGCAATTTTAATCTTCTTATAAAAGAATAGATACGTTTAGTTTTTTATTTTTTAAAAGGATAAAATATATATGTTTTTGATTCATATACTTTTTGTTAAACTTAATTTTAGTCTCTATTTTTAAAACCAGAGTTTTTAGTTCAACCATTGATTTTCATGCATTCCGTTATTAATTAGAAAATATTGACCACTAAATCGCTAATGTGATACTATAAATATAATATTGGGTTTTTTAATTAATTTATTAGGTGGTTTAAAGAGGTTTTTATAATAATTAACAGTTTTAATTAATTTATTGTTAAATTAAATACTTTATTAATTAAATTAATAATTAAAAATTAAATATTATAGTATTACATCAGCAATTTAGTCGTGGACATTTTTTTAACGGGAACGTCTTAAAATTGACAGTTAAATCAAAATTCTTGATTTTAAAAAATAAAAAAACTAAATATCTCTAAATTTTTTTACGAGATAAAAATAATATTTTAACCTATAATATATTATTGAGCTAAAAAGTAAAAATGGTATATTTTATTAATTTTATTATATTGTAATTTTCAATGCATAAGTTTAAACTTTATACTAACTAGTAAGTAGTAACTATTAGAAATTTACGATTTTTCTGCAAAAAGATTCCATAGAAATCTTCTGCAAATTTTACTGTAAATATATTTATAGTATGATTAGGTTGTACGGATTACAATTAAAAAAAATCTCAGAAACTGTTTTTGTTTACTACAAATTTTCTTCTAAACTAATATGTTAGCCTGTACAATGTACATGATAAATATTTTTATACAACTAAAATTTAAAATTTAAATAAATATTTCTAAATATATAAGTTATATTATAATTAAAGTCTTTAATAAATAAATTTTTAACATTAAATAATATTTTAGATTTATGGTTAATAATTTATTTTATGATATATTGTTATTTTTAATTATTGACAATGTCTTTTAAAAAAATTCAAATTCAAGTTAGAATTAAAAATGTTGAAAATGATAGATTGAAAGAGATAAATTATTAATGGTTAGGAGCATGCTTTAATTTTAAACAACTATAAGTTATAGAACAAATTTCAACAACATAACTAGCTCATAATTGGTTGGTTAACCCATGAAGGAGGTTGACTCATGAAATGAGTTAGGCCAATTTTTTTTAATAGAAAGATAATTTTCTTAAAAAAAAGGTTATGGACTGGTCTTAATCCATAAGGCTTTGTAAGCTTTTTAAGCCAAGATGCTTGGAGGATTGAAGAAATAACATGTATTCCTCTTCTAAAAACTATATGTACAGTACATTCTAGGCAACAATTGTAGAAGATATCCTTTGGTAAATAGTATAATACGAGTTTACATTTTGTTTTCATACATTTTAGAAATAGATGAGAACATGCCATTGGATTAAAATTTGGTACACTTTGTTTATATTAAAAAAGATTAAACTTATTGAAGATCTAATATAGGCGAGTGATATAATCAAAATATATTTGATTCTTATCTTATTAACTAATTTTTAATTTTTATTTAGACCCAAATTCAAATTCTAAAATGATATTAAAATCTATTCTAACAAAATTGTTGATGAACTTATCATGTCATCCATTATTGGACTAACTTTAGTTATTTAGTTCTACAAATTTTATATTTAAAATGTCTAATTCTCAGCCTAAGAGGTGTATTAAAAATCTTATATCGATTAATAATATAACAAAAATAATATACATAAATAAGAGGTAATCCTTATTTCATGAACTAACTTTTAATGTTAACTTGACTCAAAATCAAATTTAAGAAACCAAAGAAAAAAAATGCAAAATATTTCATTTTGTTCTGCCAGCAAACCAAATGCTACCTAAGTGTACATCAGCTACATCTTCACGCATCACAATAGCTCAGTCAAACATGGTTTAAAAAGTAAATACACGAATGATCCATCTAAAGTAAACACAGAGCAAATCACTTGCCGAAGCAAACAGCAAATTTAGAAATTAGAACACTTCAAAAAGCTCCCCCGTCGAAATTGCATAAAATGAAGGAGTTTCCATAAAATGTTATCTCACTTTTTCCATGCTCAGTCTCAATTATCTCCTTTCCTATCCTATTTGATGCCCCAAGAGGTACCTGCATTTTCGCAAATTAGTTGATCAAATATGTTGGGAAGTTTAAGCATTAATGTTGACACAACTCACAAGTGGTTAAATGCTTGATATTTATAAAAAAAGATGATGAAACAGTAAATTCCCTTTCCTCTGATATGTGATACATTCTTTAGCAAAGTATATCTTGGATTTTTTTAATCCAAAAACTAATGCTGAAGGAGTTCTAGATTAGGAAATAGAAACAGCTGGGAGCATACATACACGGATATAAGAGAAAGCAAGATAAGCAACTTATAGACATATAGTATAAATGATAATATATGTGGATGGATAACTACTAACTTGTGTACAAAACCTACCAAATTGGCCCCAGCATGTCCTTGCATGACTCATTTCCAGTGGTCACGAGAGTCAATGCTTCCATCATGAGGTTCAGACCCAATAGCAGTGGGATAAAATAGAATCTCATCATCTTGAAGCACCATTGCTCGGGCTGCCTCAGGAAACCACTGGTCCCTGCAAATAGCTGACATGAAAATTAATTATAATTGAAAAAAATTTGTTAACTTTAGTTTCCTATCTGGAAGAAAGACAAAAAATGCAGCTTATAAAAAATGTGTATGGTTGCTTTAGCAAAGCTAAAGTCAAACTTAGGGAAATGCATTTTTATAGATTCAACATTTTTCTGTCTGTCTAAAAATCTTGATACAACCACCATAAATAAAGATTTGAGTACAGGCAAAAAAAAAAAAAAAGAATCCATATAGTTACTTGAACTAAAAAAAATGGAATAATTTCTTGAAATTTCTATTTGTTTTATCTAAAATTTTAAACTTAATTACGATAATTATTATCGAATTTTACTTACTTTACGGTTGAATTTCTTTCCTTGATTTACCAAAAAATTTTAAAAAAATAACGATAATTATTGCCATTTTGATTATCCTTTAAGTCATACATTAATAGTTGAACCAATGTCAATGTGATAAATGGATTGCACTTTTAAGATTTTTTTTTGAATTTTCTTTATTTTGGCTAATGGCTTTTGAACCTCATTAAATTTGTTTGTTTGCTTAAGGCCACTGGGCCATTCCCAGTTTGCTGAGAATTTGGTCGTTTCCACCATTAATTAGCAGGTGTTGATCATAAAAATGCTGGAAAAAAAAAAGAAAATGAGTTTGATTTTTTTTCTTTTCCTGTAAACATCGAAGACAGATACAAAAGATTTTCAAATCAAACTGATTTGTTAAATATTGAACCGTGGAATTATGGTGATCCGTGAGGCTGACAATCATGAGAAGAGACTCATTTTATGTGATTTATATGAACATCAAGAAATGGAATGCATGCTTGTGCCTATTGATTGAGGATCTTCTGCCATATGATTTAAACGAGAATTAGTGTCTAACACTCGAGTAATGTAACAAATACTGTAATATTAAAAAAAATTATGGTGGCCTTACTTAAAAACTTGATTTCTATTTCAGTTTCTTATTTGAATAAGAAGAAATCAGAGAATTTGTTACAATTACCTCAGAATTATTTCTGGTCTCCTTTAAAATTGGTCCCCTTTAATTTTTTTTTAACAAGGAAACCAATGAGGAAAAAAGAAAAGATTGAGTGCTGAAGATTTGAAGGCTTGTTTCAAATCATCACACTCAAAGGATGCTTCAAGTCCCCCACATGAAGCAGATGCTGTCCTAAGGCAACTTTTCTGTCCCCCACATGAAGCAGATGCTTCAAACCGGGAATGAAAATTGTGTGCTATGAGAAGAGACTGTGAGACTGAAACATTAAAACTCCATTTGGATAAACTTCTCCGAAAACATTTATAGTAGACAAAAATAAGAAAGTAAAATGTGTTAAACTTCTTGCATAAGCTAAGATCAACTTATACACTTAACTTTTATAGAAATCTTTTTCATTTAACTTCTCTAAAAGCTAAGCTACATACGCTGATTTTAACTTATGTAGAATCTCAATGTATCTTACATTCTAATTTTCTTCTTCTATAAGTGTTTATGGATAAGTTTATCCGAACAGTGTCTTCAAGTGACTTACTTGGATTATGAAACCCAAAGATCACATCCGCTATGGCAGCTCCACCAGCTTCTCCGGGGTAGCCAACCCACAAGATGCTTGTGATTTTATTGTTGTCTTTAGCAAAGGACACATCCATGCCTCCTCCAGACATTATGACAAGAATCACTGGTCCCTTGGATGCATTTGAAACTTCAGTAACTAGAAGTTGTTGCTGTCCTGGAAGAAGAATGTTGACTCTGTCTAGACTTTCAGCCTTAATTGCTAGACTTGCACCGACTACAATTACTGTGGCATGTCCAGAGGCAGAAATCTTTTTTGCATCATCTAGTACTGGATTGGGGCAGCGCACATCAAGACAGCCGGCAGCATAGCTTGTAGGAACAAAGGCTGTTAGGCCTTGCAAGGGTTATATATACTTACATGGGATGCCTGCAAAATTTTAGGAGTTTGTTAAATGTGATTTTAAGCTAAAAGGGAATATAACAAGCCTTGAACTTATGACATCAAACAATTTGATCCATTTTGCCTATGGTTATTATCTGAGTAAACCCCTCAAGTTAGTCTCAAAGTATTTTCATTCAATAACATCTTGGTCTCAATCTCAATAAATTTGGACTATTACCTAAAAAAATTGTTACTCGAGAACCTAAGTGATGTAATACTAATCTTTTGAATACCAATGCAAATGGATAATTTACTTTTTCCTTCTTTGTCTAGGACCGTCGAATTTTTGGATCCCAACTAATTTAAGTCCAATCAAGTGAACTCAACTCATTTAAGAGAACATAGCTCTGTCAGTGTTTATTTTTTTCATTCTTAAGACTTGAATGTGAGACCTTATTTAAGGAGAATCACACTTTTTTCTAATTAGACTAACAGGTATGGTAAATTGAGAATTTACTTGTGGATAAGTATGGTGCTTCAACATAAAAATACTTAGACAAATGACTAATTAAATTTGACCCCTTTCCCTAGTTGATATCCTTATGGCTGAGTGATATGCATAAAGTTGGAAATTTTGATACCTTCATAGTTTCCAATCATGACCCTAGTAGCATTAGCATTGGGTCCTATAACTGCCAACGATTTAATGGCTTTGGCGTTGAGAGGCAGTGATGCTGGACTGTTTTTCAGCAACACAATCCCTTGCCTTGCAGCTTCTCGGGCAAGTTCCTGGTTTGCTGGAGTGCAGACATCTTTTGGTCCAAGGTTTCCATAAGGTTGCTTTCTTGGATCACCATCAAAGAATCCTAGACGCATCAACGTAGCGAAGTTGTTGGAGACAGCATTGTTAATGGATTCATCAATAAGCCCTAGCTTGACAGCACCTTCTGTGTATTGGCCAAGAAATCTTCCACAGTTCAAGTCCAACCCTGCCAAATCAAAATTTGTATATACCAAAGATAAGTAAGGGATTTCTTATGTAAATTGATAAAAGCCACTCTAAAGAAATTCACACTACCACTAAACCAACCATATACCTTGTCAGAAGCAATAACGCGAGAAACTTAGATGATACAACAATGAAACACATATAACAGTAGTAAATGAAACTCAAATGAATCCGAAATCCAAGACTTTTTCCAGTAACAATGTTACAATTAATCGGAAATTCAACATTTGTCTATGAACATGTGATTATGTAGTCTTTTTACCTGCCAGAATGGATATGGCTGCTGTGACATCCTCTACCCCTCGCATATATATACTAACAAAGGAATAAAAATTCAAATATTAATTAAAAGTATTTTTTTAAAAAACATTTTTAAATACAAGCCTTTCAAAGGGATAAAAGCTTCACAATCACTTTCTTCTACATCATATTCAAACTTGTCCAAATAAATAATAAAGTCATCGGCTCGAACAAGGTCGTCTGAGACTTCATACAATTAATATAAAACCCTATACCCCAATGTCACATCCTATCAGAGCGTTGTGTCTCGACGTCCTTCAACACAATATTCCTTAAAGCAGTTCACCTAGTCATTTGCTCCCCCGAACACAGAGTTCAAGATCATCACAGGATCCAAACACAAACAACAAACCGGGAGTGAGTTATCACATTTCTAACTAATAGAGAAACAAGACAACTAAATATACATATCATATAAACCAAATAAAACTTACTTACACGTAATTCACGTAATTCCACCACTTTGTCATTCAAAATTCACTTTTCATCAATCAATCACACTTTTCAATCATCAATCACATTACACAGGAATCACACGCTCTGATCAAGACATAATAACACCTCAATTTCATAATAAACAATTAGCAAGCGCATGAGACAGTTATGCTAAGACTCAAGGCTATATGCAATGTAGTACCATGTCAGTGAAAAACCACCCTGGGGCGCTTAGGAGTACATAACAAGACACACCACACAATGAGTTTGTCAGGTCACTCTCACTAAGTAAGATCATAGGGAGACCAGTCAGGGTTACGATGTTTTGCGAGAATGCTCCAACCATATGGGATCAACATAGGCTTAAAGGAGCACTCAAACCCAGTAACCCTCAAGGCCTACACTCCGAAGAGTCCGTCAGGGCCTCTCCTTCCTGATTCAGGTCCAACCCCTAAAATCATTTTAGCACACAGACACTGCTCGTGAATTATACAATACCCACGACCTCACACTCGTGTTTTAAACACGTACAACATATTGCGCTACAATTTAACACTGGTTCCTAAATAGGAAACCTACACTTTCTCTTTAACACTGGTTCCTAAATAGGAAACCTACACTTTCTCTTTAGCACTGCGCATTTACACTTTTCTCAAGATAACACTGGTCGGGTTATTGTACAATTCACAGCTTACAACACAAATAATGTCACATCAAGAGTTAATCACACACTTATTTACAACCAAAACTCATTCACAATTTCACATCTCATAATGTCACAATCCACCATCACATGTTTTCACGTATCTCACAATTCAACACATGTTCTACTTTACACTTTTACTCAATCTCAATAACAATATTATAATCTCAAGGCAACATATTATTCCACAATTCATCACATATTTCATTTATAAGCACTGCTAATGAATTATACAATACCCCCGACCTCACACTCGTGTTTCAAACACGTTTAACACATTGCACTACAATTTAACACTGGTTCCTGAATAGGAAACCTACATTTTCTCTTAAACACTGCGCATCAACGCTTTTCTCAAGATAACACTGGTCGGGTTATTGTATAATTCATAGCTCACAATATAATTATGGTCACATCAAGCGTCAAACACACACTTATTAAGAATCAAATATCATGCCCACAATTTAACATCTCATAATATCACATCAATCATCTCATTTTTACATGTATCTCGCAAATTGACACATTCAACTTTGTACTACTCAATCTTCACTATAATATTATAATACTATTATAATAACTTATTACACCTTATAACTCATGCACATCACACAATAATAATATTTGCATGATACAAAACATATATATGTATATGTATATAGTAAATTAAACTACATTGTTTTTTTATCAAAGGATTTCTATAACAATTAATTTAATATTACATCAAAAGAAATTACCACTAGATATTAACCTTACAATTTTCTTTAATTTATTATTCTAGTATTACAATAATTATATACACATAACATGTTGATCATCGTCGTAGAAAAATTAGAACAAGATAATAATTTATATAAAATAAGTTATTGAATAATATTATTTAAAATATAATTTACGTTAATAAAAAGAGCTTAATTTTTCTAAAGGGTTCACAATCAACACAAAAATAGATCAATTTCATAGCAATTTCTCATTGGGACATCAACTGATTCATCAAACATATATAATTCAGTGTAATAATTAAAAGGATAAAATGAAAATTGCAAAAATATCCCAAAACTCATTCCAATTGATATCTCTAAGGATCCCTACACATGTTCTCACTAATCCCCAATTGTGAATAATTCATCCCTTACCTCTGAGCGGACTCACGTGTCTTCAGCCAGCGATAGTAACATCTCTAGCAGTTTCCTGAGATTCCTTCAGTCATTCCTCCGACTGCTCCGATAGAATTCCCAAACGTTGGAGAGACGGAGAAGAGATTGAAACCTCCACTTGTATTGTCTTCATGCGATTCCTTTTTATCCCTCCACAAATGTTATCTCGAAAATCCCAACGGTGGAAGTGTGTGCAATTGAATTTCGAACAACATATCCAAATTTCATGAAAATCCAACGGTTAACGAAACCGGGATCGTAGTTTTACCGAGACAGTTTTGGGTTTCTGCGGGAAATTAAAATGCTATAATGCGAAGGGTTTTCCTCTAAGCTCATATATGATTTTGAAATTCCCAACGATGAGAATGTTCGAAATTAGGTTGCGAACATGATACTCAAATTTCACGACGATCCAACGGTGAACGAGTCCGAGACCGTCATTTTTCTGAGACAGGTTTGGTGGGCTACGGGAAAAAGAAAGGATTTTAAGAAGAGAAGGGGAAAAACGAAAATGAGGCCAAAAAGAGACACCTGACTTAACATAACTATTTATACCTAGGGTACTCAGCCTATTATTTGTTCTATATTTATTTATCTATTTATTTTATAAAAACAAACTCTATTTTATTTTCTATCAAACAAATAAATGAAATATTCTTTTTATTTTCTCTCAAATCATTATTTTAATTAATAATTATATCTCCTTATTTATTTATTTATGAAATCTTATCATTTTTTTTAAAACTCTATTTATTTATAAATAACAATCATTTTTAATCTAGATTACAAAAATTAGAATGTTACAGCTGCAGCTTCTTCAGGAGTCTTGGTGTAGTGCTGATATTTGTAAAGCACTTCTACCGAGTCACAGTGAAAAACCATATATCTGCATAGTCCATATAATCATATTATCGTAAAGACAACATTGACAACAAAGGGTGGCAAATAAACAATTAAAGATCATTATATATTCCTTCTGCCTCATTTTGTTTGTCGTATTAAATGAAGTACACATCTTAAGTAAACAATTGATTATACTAATTCCATGATAAAATAATATCATCCAACTAAAATATCTTCATTAACTACACTGTAGAGTTACCATTATACATCTACTAGTGCATTTATTTCTTAAGGGTATTATTGGATTCTAAAGTGACAAACTTTGGGACAAGAAAAATTTCAGAAGTGACAAATAAAATGAGAGAGACAGAAGAAAATTTAGAAAGGTACCCATTTAGTTTCCATTCACCCCGGACAACACCCTTGAGGAGGTCAGGGTCTGCACAAGTTGGCTTTCCATTAACCTTGTTGTAGGAACACATGACACTGGCAACATTGCCATCAATCACACAGCTCTTGAATGGTGGTTGGAATGTGTCCTCCAAATCTTGTTTTGTCAGCTTACCAATATCAACAAGAAAAAACATCAAAAACCATGAAAATGATTCTCTTCCATCCCATCCTTAAGAACTTGTACATGGAGTTTTAATTAGACCAATTGTAGATTATTATTACCACAGCATTGAAGGTGTAACGCTGAATTCCTTTCCACTTATCCACATCATAGGCTGTATAGTGTTTGCAGCAAGCAGCAACCTTGAGCTTGCTGGGGTCCCCACCGTCAGTTTGTTGAAGACCTTTGACATAGCCTGCTGCATATTTGCTAGTGAGCACAGGATCTTCCCCTGGTGTTTCAAGACCTCTTCCCCATCTTGGATCTCTGAATATGTTAATGTTTGGTGACCAATATGTAAAACCAGCAAGGCCAACATTGTACATTGCTCCTGCTTCCGTTGAAACCACCTGCGAAAATAGCCGTAAACATCATTTCAAAGTTTAGACCTATTTTTTTTATCCTATAGTGCTTGATGATTTCAAATATCATGAACTCTACATTTTAATTCAATTTAAATGCACATCATCTGACAATTGATGCATGATTAGTTTTTTAAAGTTTGCCACTAGGAATTAATTAACATAGAGTACTCTCTTTTATATGCTTCGGCTTCAAAACATTAGCTAGAACCTCAGAATGTTTGCTTTGAATACATTCTGCGAATTCCCGCTAAGAACTCACCTGCTTTTTTTGTTTGATTTTATTATTATTCAATTGCAAAAATTTGTACCCAAAAGATTTCCAGCCAAAAGCATTAATCAACAATGCCCTTAACTATCCCACCTTCTCTAACCAATAATCAATAATTTCAGCCTCATTGCATAAGAAAAAATGTCTACAAAGTTATGCACTTACTAATTTTTTTTTTTTTTTTTTTGCAAAACTTAGATGTAATTCTTTAGAGTGCTTTTGATAAACTCCAATTCAAATTGGAGAATAACATAAAAAACATTTAATGAACTGTATCTAACTTTTGTTCCTTTTTATTTTCAAAAATGAATTTAGACACTCAAAATGCTATTTGACACCAAATGAGAGAAAGATAAAAGAGAAAAAAAAATGAAGAGTTAGGTGTTAGAAAAATTGGTATGTTAAAAAATCATCACTTTTTTATTCTGGCTTCATGAAATCAATGAAAAACTGTATTGTGAATGCAATAGAAAAAACTTCAAACAGAACCAACGAGCTTCCACATATGTTTAGTAAAGAAATAAAATGACTCAAGTTAACAGCACTAACCTCCATTCAATAAAGAAGGGAAAGCTACACAAGAAAAGTAACAAGAGGAGAAGCCTCACCCTTCCAATGACTTCAAACAATGAAGTGTTGAAAGAAGCAGCAGTGAGAATAGGCATGGGAAAGCTGGTTGCACCAGGAACCACGTTGGAGAATCGCGTCCCCAGGCCAACGTTGGACACTCCATGAAGTGCTTCGGACCACCATTCATACCTTGGAATCCCAAGCCTACTCACATCCCCAGCAGAGTTCACCAAGTTCCCTATCTTCTCTTGCAATGTCAACCTCCCCACAAGGTCCTTCACCCTTGCTTCCACCCCCAAAGACTTGTCACAAAACCCATAACCCGCCACTGCAGGGCTCTTCCCAACATCACAAGCGAATGTCTGGCCCCGAACAACACTAACATCGCAACAACTCAACAACGTTGTCACAAGGACACAACAAAACAAGGACTTTGTTGGCCATTGTTGTGGCCTTGAGAGCAAAATGGAGTGTCTAAGTCTAACTCTAACTATCTATACGTTGTTATAGTTAGAGTCCTTTGTGAATCAGGTTCGAATTTCTCTACTAATAATACTAATAACTAATGTATTGTGTTATATATGAATGAATGTGGTTAGATATATTATTATGTATTATGTATCATATAACATTCATGCATCTTATAAAAATGTTAAGGTGTTGAATTTTAGTGGCCCGTGATGGAAGAAGGAATGGCCTATTAAATGGGGTTGCTTGCTTTTGGCACAGAGACACAAAAGCAAATGAGCGAAGGAAGGAAAGGAATCTCCTCAGCGAGACATGGATGGAGCTTAACTTGCATCCTACATATAACTTAGGAAATCCCACCAAATCTGAATATTGTACACTACGGATTCTTGACAAAAAAACCCATCACCTATACATTACATAGAGTCGGCCCTGAGAGTCATTTGGGAGTGTGATGACACTAAACCTATAACTAAAAGAGATCCAAAATTAAAAAAAATAGTTTTATAATAATTTTTTCTATATTATTCTATATTTTTTTGTTAAATAAGTTGAAGTTATTATTTATTTTATGTCTCATTTTTTATTCAAATTAAAATGTGATATGTTATTAAAAGTGTCACTTTTTAAATTAATTTTCTTAACATTTTACCATCATAGATTAATATTGATTGAATTTTCAATTATGCAATATATCAATTGGAAATCACTTTAATAAAGTTTTTTTTTTTCATATCCCTTCATGTTTGTAAAATAGGATTTGCTTTAATAAAAGTTATAACAGTATGTTTTAACCATGATAGATGCTAATGTAAGCCATGACATCGTGTTAAAAGTGTGCTTTATTCATGACAAACACTGATGTAAGTCATGATATTATCACGTATCCTCCTCTCTATATATAGCATTTGGAGACTCTCATTTATATCCATCGAATAAAACATGCATGTTGTAACATTCCATTTTTTTTCATAAATAAATTTAAAAAGTTTTTTAGTAAAAATAATAAAAATAAATAAATAGAGTAAATAATAGGTCGTAAATGCCCTTAGCTATAAATAGCAACATGCTAGGTTTTTCAGACTGACTACCCAGTCTCCTTTACCTCTCATTTTCGTTTTTCTTCTTCTCCTCTCAAAACCCTTTCTTTTTCCCGTAGCTCACTAAACTTGTCTTAGAAAAACAACGATCTTGGACTCATTCACCGTTGGATCGTTGTAAAATTTAAACACCAGGTTCAAAACCCAATTCCGAGTATTCTCACCGTTTGGAATTTCAAAATCATGTATGAGATTATAGGAAAACCCTTCGCATTGTAGCCTTTTAATTTTCCACAGAAACCCAAAACTGTCTTGGTAAAACTATGATCCTGGTTTTGTTAACCGTTGGATTTTCATGAAATTTGGATATGCTGTTTGAAATTCAATGGTGCACACTTCCACCGTTGGAATTTGTGATATAATATTCTTGGAGGGAGAAAAAAGAATCTCATGAAGACCGTACAAGTGGAGGTTTCAATCTCTTCTTCGTCTCTATGACGTTTGAGAATTCTATCGGAGCAGTCGGAGGAATAACTGAAGGAATCTCAGGGAACCGCTAGAGATGCTGCTATCGCTGGCTGAAGACACGTGAGTCCGCTCAAAGGTAAGAGACGAGTTATTCACAATTGGGGATTAGTGAGAACATGTGTAGGGATCCTTAGAGATATCAATTGGAATGAGTTTTGGGGTGTTTTTGCACTTTTCATTTTATCCTTATAATTATTACAGTGAATTATATATGTTTGACAGACCAATTGTTGTGAAATTGATATGTTATTGTGTTGAGCGTGAACCCTATAAATCGAGCATTTTTCTAATTAATATGAATTGATGAAATAAAGTAAGAAAAAATTTAGAAAGAGATATTGATTTTGTATTTTCTCTTTAACATTGGTTCCTAACTAGCTAGGAACCTACACTTTCTCTTTAACACTACGCATAAGCACTGGTCGGGTTATTGTATAATTCATAGCTCACGATATAATTAATGTAATATCAAGTGTTAAACACATCCACTTATTCACAATCGAATATCATGTCCACACTTTAACATCTCATAACATCACATCAACCATCTCATAACATTCCCAATGATATTCATAAGGTACAACATACACATGTTCATGAAATTTAACCATAATATTCTCAAACTTCAACACTTAATAATTTTTGGAATCATACTATAACACTCTACAATATTATTTACATAAATTATTAATATAAATAACTACCTCTATATATATAAACTAGCATACATCATATTAAATCACAAATTTCAAAGTAAGCTTTCAATGCACAAATTCTAAATAATTATATGAACACTTTGGTCAGTTTCAATTATGATATTAATTTTTTAAATTATATATAAAAACCTAAACAACAAGAAAAAGAGAAAATACAAAATCAATATCTCTCTCTAAATTTCTCCTTATTTTATTTCATCAATTCATATTAATTAGAAAAAGTACTCAATTTATAGGGTCATGCTCAACACAATAGCATATCAATTTCACAACAATTGGTCTGTCAAACATATATAATTCACTATAATAATTATAAGGATAAAATGAAATTGCAAAAACATCACAAAACTCATTCTAATTGATATCTCTAAGGATCCCTACACATGTTCTCACTAGTTCCCAATTGTGAATAACTCATCTCTTACCTCTAAGCGGGCTCACGTGTCTTCAGCCAGCGATAACAGCATCTCTAGCGGCTCCCTAAGATTCCTCCAATTTTTTTTCTCTAACGGCTCCGATAGAGTTCCCAAACGTCAAAGAAACAGAGAAGGGATTGAAGCCTCTACTTGTACTGTCTTCATGCGATTTATTTTTCTCCCTCCACAAATATTATCTTGCAAATCCCAACAGTGAAATCGTGCGAAATTGAATTTCGAACAACATATCCAAATTTCATGAAAATCCAACGGTTAACGAAACCGGGATCATAGTTTTACCGAGACAGCTTTGGGTTTCTGCGGGAAAGGAAAATGCTACAATGCGAGGGGTATTTCTCTTAGCTCGGACATATTATCGAAATTCCCAACGGTGGAAATTCTCGGAATTTGGTTGCGAACGTGGTGCTCAAATTTCACGACGATCCAACGGTGAATGAGTCCGAGATCGTCATTTTTTTGGAAATAGGTTAGGTGGTCTGCAGGTAAAAGATAGAGTTTTGGAAGAAGAGAGAAAAAACGAAATTGTGAGGCAGAGGAGGCTGAGGAGTAAAACTGACCTAGCATGTTGCTATTTATAGTTAGGGACATTTATGACCTATTATTTACTCTATTTATTTATTTATTATTTATTATTTTATAAAAACAAACTTTATTTTATTTTCTATCAAACAAATAAATAAAATACCCTTTTTATTTTCTCTTAAATCATTATTTTAATTAATAATTATATCTCCTTATTTTATTTATTTATAAAATCTCATCATTTTTTTAAAATTCTATTTATTTATAAATAACAATCATTTTTAATCTAGTTTACAAAAATTAGAATGTGACAATCACCTTGTGTCTGAAAGACTTTTTTCTTCAATGCCAATTCATTTTGTTCTTGTGGAATCTGTCAATTAGCGGGATTGTCCGAATTAACTTTGCTCCACTTCCTTGCATTTCTGAATTAACCTTTCATGTTGTTTTCCAAATTATTTTTCCCGTGAAATTCAGGTGTTTGTTTCTCAATGAATGCAGATTTACTCGCTGTCTCAAGGCCAATCCAAACTAGAAAGGTGAACTCATTGTAATTATAATGCGAACTGCTTCTCAATTTTAAGCACTGCAGCTATAAGTTGTTGGAAACTGGATATCTCAGCTATAATGTTTATGTGGGGATCATTGGCGGTTGGAAAGCATTTTCTAGTGATTAATTAATTATGCAATACTTGAGTTGAAAGGATTCAAACATGCCAGATTTAATTTTCTCACAATAATTCATATAGGTTTAAATTATGCCAACACTTGAAACAAATTCATGCAATCCATATTCTAGGTAAGCCACACGTTACTTGTCCAGCAAGAAACTGAAAAATACCATACACAAAACTGTTTACATAAACAATTGTCTCAGAATTAAGCTGGAGTGCATTTTATATACAAAGCAGATACAAACTGGGTCACATCCTGATCTCATTTGATCAGACAGTGCTTTTCAAGCTGCAGCTATAAGATGTATTGAGGTATTCATGGACGACTTTTTAGTGTTTGGGCCCTCATTTGAAAGATGCTTGAAGAACTTGGAGATGGTACTACAAAGGTGTGTAGAAACTAACCTGGTGTTGAATTGGGAAAAATGCCACTTCATGGTTCGAGAAGGTATAGTTCTAGGCCACAAGATTTCAGCCCAAGGGATTGAGGTAGATAGGGCAAAAATAGAAGTAGTTGAAAAGTTGTCACCACCATCAAATGTAAAAGAAATTAGAAGCTTTCTAGGGCATGCAGGTTTTTACAGGAGGTTTATCAAGGACTTCTCAAATATTGCAAGGCCATCAAGTAATTTGTTGAATAAAGATGTGATTTTTAATTTTGACGATGATTGTTCTGCAGCATTCCAGACCCTAAAGACCAAGCTCACAACAGCACCAGTAATGATTGCACCAGACTGGAGTAAAGAATTTGAGTTGATGTGTGATGCCAGTGACTATGCAATGGGTGCAGTTCTAGGACAAAGGGAAAACAAGGTATTTCACGCCATTTATTATGCTAGCAAAGTCCTCAATGAAGCACAAGTTAATTATGCCACTACAGAGAAGGAGATGTTAGCCATTGTCTTCGCCTTAGAGAAATTCAGGTCCTATCTGGTAGGTTCAAAGGTAATAATTTTTACTGATCATGCTGCTATTAAACATCTTCTCACCAAAGCAAATTCCAAACCAAGGTTAATTAGATGGGTACTGCTTCTACAAGAATTTGACATTGTCATCAAAGACAAGAAAGGATCCGAGAACGTGGTAGCTGATCACCTGTCCCGATTAAAGAATGAAGAAATAACCAAGGAAGAACCGGAGGTAAAAGGAGAATTTCCTGATGAGTTTCTTTTGCAGGTTGCCACAAGACCCTGGTTTGCTGATATGTATAATTACAAAGCCACGGGGATCATTCCAGAAGAATTCAATTGGAGTCAGCGGAAGAAATTCTTGCACGATGCTCGCTTCTATGTGTGGGATGACCCGCATCTGTTCAAAACAGGAGCTGATAATCTGCTAAGGAGATGTGTTACAATGGATGAAGCAGAAAGCATTCTTTGGCATTGCCACAGTTCGCCTTATGGCGGTCACCACAGTGGAGACAAGACGGCAGCAAAAGTGCTACAATCAGGTTTTTTCTAGCCCTCTATCTTTAAAGATGCTCACAATTTTGTGCATTGCTGTGATAAATGTCAGAGAACAGGAGGAATTTCTAGAAGAAATGAGATGCCGCTGCAGAATATCATGGAGGTAGAGATTTTTTACTGTTGGGGCATTGACTTTATGGGACCCCTTCCTTCTTCATACGAGAATATTTATATCTTGGTAGTCATAGACTGTGTCAAAGTAGGTGGAAGCCATAGCCACTCCGAAGGATGATGCCAGGGTAGTAATAAAGTTCTTAAAGAAATATATTTTCTCCCGTTTTGGAGTCCCATGAGCCGTAATCAGCGATGAGGGAACACACTTCTGCAACAACCAATTGAAGAAAGTCCTTGAGCATTACAATGTTAGACATAAGGTGGCTACACCTTATCATCCACAGAAAAATGGCCAAGCATAAATTTCTAACAGAGAGCTTAAGTGAATCGTTGAAAAGACTGTGGCATCATCAAGAAAGGATTGGGCTTTGAAGCTAGACGATACTCTTTGGGCCTACAGGACAGCATTCAAGACCCCCATCGGATTATCTCCATTCCAACTAGTATATGGGAAGGCATGCCACTTACCAGTAGAGTTGGAGCATAAGGCCTATTGGGCTCTCAAATTGCTCAACTTCGATGAAGTCGCATCTAGAGAAAGAAGGAAATTACAGTTGTTGGAGTTAGAAGAAATGGGATTGAACGCCTATGAGTCCTCGAGAATTTATAAGCAAAAGATTAAGGCGTATCATGACAAGAAATTGCAGAGACAAGACTTCCAGCCAGGCCAACAAGTTTTACTCTTTAACTCCAAGCTTAGATTATTCCCAGGAAAGCTGAAATCAAAGTGGTCAGGGCCATTTGTGATTAAAGAAGTGAGACCTCATGGAGCAGTAGAATTGATGGACCCTACAGGAGACAACCGTGAGAGGAGATGGATCGTCAATGGACAACGTTTGAAGATCTATAATGGCGGACAATTGGATAGGTTGACAAGCGTTGACTACCTGAAGGACCCCTGAAGAAAGGCACAACGTCTAGCTAAAGACGATAAACTAAGCGCTGACTGGGAGACAACCCAGCACATTTATATAAAGTTAGATTTTATTTTCCAAAAAAAAAAAAAACACAGGATTTTTTAGGATATTCGTGGACTCTCAGTCCACTTGGGATGTATCTATAATTGATGACTCAGAGGCCTTTATCCAGCAGGTTGCTTGGCTAGGAGTCCAATCCTCTACTGATGGGGGTGCGCCCTCTGAGGTCAGAGATATTACTGAAGCCGAAACTAAGGATGAGACCATATTGCATCTCTAGCAGCTGATTGGGATCCAGGGCCCACACAAGATTGAGACCCAAATCTTCTTATCAAGATTTCTTCTTTTCTTCTATTTCTTTATGTTTATTGTCTTTAGTTTTTGTTTTTCTTTATCTTACTTTAATTTCAGCAATTTAATTCTAGTAGTTTAAATTCAATCATTTTATGTCATTGAATAAAAATTGCATGATAATTATGAAGTCACTTTTTAAGCTTTTTCTGAAGGACTTAGACACTTGAAATGCTGCATACCAATTTTTGTGAAAATGCTGGTTCCATGAAGGTTAATGTCAGTTCAAGTAGTGGAGTATGAATCACAACAAAAAGAGGAAAAGGTTAGTCCGTCAGAAAGAAATCATGTGCGGTAAGCCAACAACTTTGTTTTGTCCCGGTGAGTTGTGTGAAACGTACTTGTGAGAGAATGTCTGTTTTTAATTTCCCGCTTTTGCATCATTCTTAGACTGTTTGATTAATTACATGAGGTGGAAATGATCAAGGCCATGTTTCTTCTTATTTTCAGCCACTTAGCCAAAAAGCCAACCTTTGATGATAATTTATCCCTTGCACCCTATTTGAGCCAAAAATGATAATCATGTTTCTTTTTTTTTTTAAAAAAAACCCTTAAGCCTACTTTAATTATTTCCTACCTTGTTTTAGGGTTTAAGAGAGCATAAGAATCTTAGTTATGATATGCTCCTAATTTGGGGGAGGGTTAAGGTAAAAATTATCTCAGGAAGGAAAACAGCACAAACTAAGGCACCCTAAAAAAAAAAGTATGCCCAAAGTTTCTTTCCAAAAAAAAAGAAAGAAATTGTAGGATAAAAAGTTTCTTTTCAAAAAAAAAAAAAGGGAAAGAAGAATAATAAGGGCAGAAAATAAATAGGTGCCATAAGTGCTGTAAAAAAAAAAAACAAGGCTAAATAAGTGAAAGTTTTTCTAGGATAAATGCTCTCTTATAACCCTAATTTTTGGAATTCCAGAAAAACCATAATTTCTTTGTTTAGCCAGGCCACATTACAAGCCAATAAAAGTCCTTAGTGATCCACCAAGTGTAAGCAAGATAACTTTAACTGAGATGAAGTGCAAAATTGGGAACATTAATTGCAGGTCGTATAAATTTAAACACTCATCCAAGACACTTGTGTGTAGAGAGAAACACTAAAGCCTTGTGAGGAAAAGTGAGGCAAGCTGACTTGATTGATTTCTGCCACTAACTAATTCTATCTCAGTGTTTGTTTATGCTTCCATTGCAAGATCATGACAAATGCAAGAAGGTCCAGCTAAGAAAATTTGAGAAAAATTGCAGCCATTGAAAGTGTTGAAGCATTCAGAGCCTGCTTTTATTCTGATTTGCTTAAGGACAAGCGAAGTTTTAATTTGGGGGATTTTGATAACTGCTAAATATGAGTTATTTCATAATAAAAATATATTGAAAATATCTTTGAAAATATTTATTTAGCAGTTATTTTTTTGCTTAAATGATAAGAATTGATACTTTTATTATTTATGGCTAGCAGATATAAAAAGATAAGATTACAAGATCTAAAAGATATTGATAACTGCTAAATATGAACTAATTTGAAAATATCTTTAAAGATATTTATTTAGCAGTTAATTTTGACTTAAAAGATATGAATTGATATTTTTCTTATCTGTGACTTGCAGATATAGGAAAGATAAGATTTACAAAATCCAAAAGATATAAAAAAGATAGATAAGGAAGATTTTTTGAATCAAGTCCAAGTCCACTTCATCAGCTATAAATAGAGAGTCAGGCCAAAGAGAAAAACACCAAGTCTTAGAGCACTCTCACTACTACTCAAAGCCTGAGAATCCTTACTTTCTTCTTTTTATCATCTTTCTTTCTTTCATCCCCCTTCTCATTGTAAAGCCCACAATGGCCATGAGTGACTAAACTCCTAGTTAGGGCCTGACAGGCCTAAAAAGCCAAAGAGATGTATGATGTACTTCATATTTATCAATGCAACAGGATTATTTTCCAGGTTTTTCTATTCTATTATCTTTTCTGCTTTTATCTTGCATTATTCATCTTTATATTCTTTTAGGGGTTTGACACTCGGGAGAGGGTAACTTCTAAACAAGATTTAAAGAAGGTATGCATGCATTAGTTTTAGGGGTTAGACACTCGGAAGAGGGTAACTTCTAATAGAACAAAAAGAAAGGATTTCATAAGAAATTCATTACTAGGAATAAAATGATAATTTTATGCCCATGCATTCTTGCAAACATCTAGAATTCATACTTCATGCATTTTATTTGTTGAGTCTTTACAAAGGAATTTGGGAGATAAATGAATAAAATAGGCTTGTCATCGTGAGGAATCAGGGGCAAGTAAATGAACAGATGTGGGTAGAATAGAATCACCTAAATTGATAAAGAAAAATCATAAACTCATAAATCATGAATAATTTACTATTATTGCCTTCTACTTTTTCTTTTAAGTACAACACAAAATTCCTGTGGATTCAACACTCGGACTTCCGAGTAGTTTACTACTTGTAACAAATTTGATTTTTAAGTACAACACAAAATTCCTGTGGATTCAACACTCGGACTTCCGAGTAGTTTACTACTTGTAACAAATTTGATACACTTGCAAACGAGTCAACGAGATTGCTACACTTGTCAATGGAATGCGAATGTTAGGACTTCCGAGTAGTTTACTACTTGTGACAAATTTGATACACTTGCAAACGAGTCAACGAGATTGCTACACTTGTCAATGGAATGCGAATGTTAGGACTTCCGAGTAGTTTACTACTTGTGACAAATTTGATACACTTGCAAACGAGTCAACGAGATTGCTACACTTGTCAATGAAATGCGAATGTTAGGACCTAGCATGCCTTGTTCGCCTAGGATGTATGAGTTTATGATTTTTCTTTATCAATTTAGGTGATTCTATTCTACCCACATCTGTTCATTTACTTGCCCCTGATTCCTCACGATGACAAGCCTATTTTATTCATTTATCTCCCAAATTCCTTTGTAAAGACTCAACAAATAAAATGCATGAAGTATGAATTCTAGATGTTTGCAAGAATGCATGGGCATAAAATTATCATTCTATTCCTAGCAATGAATTTCTTATGAAATCCTTTCTTTTTGTTCTATTAGAAGTTACCCTCTTCCGAGTGTCTAACCCCTAAAACTAATGCATGCATACCTTCTTTAAATCTTGTTTAGAAGTTACCCTCTCCCGAGTGTCTAACCCCTAAAAGAATATAAAGATGAATAATGCAAGATAAAAGCAGAAAAGATAATAGAATAGAAAAACCTGGAAAATAATCCTGTTGCATTGATAAATATGAAGTACATCATAATCTCTTTGGCTTTCTAGGCCTGCCAGGCCTTAACTAGGAGTTTAGTCACTTATGGCCATTGAGGGCTTTACAATGAAAAGGGGGTGAAAGAAAGAAAGATGATAAAAAGAAGGAAGAGAGTAAGAATTCTCAGGCTTTGAGTAGTAGTGAGAGTGCTCTAAGACTTGGTGTTTTTCTCCTTGGCCTGACTCTCTATTTATAGCTGATGAAGTGAACTTGGACTTGATTCAAAAAATCTTCATTATCTATCTTTTTGATATCTTTTGGATTTTGTAAATCTTATCTTTCCTATATCTCCAAGTCATAGATAAGAAAAATATCAATTCATATCTTTTAAGTCAAAATTAATTGTTAAATAAATATCTTTAAAGATATTTTCAAATTAGCTCATATTTAGCAGTTATCAATATCTTTTAGATCTTGTAATCTTATCTTTTTATATCTGTAAACCATAAATAATAAAAGTATCAATTCTTATTATTTAAGCAAAAAAATAACTGCTAAATAAATATTTTTAAAGATATTTTCAATATATTTTTATTATGAAATAACTCATATTTAGCAGTTATCAACGACATGATGGTGGTGGCATACTACGAAAAACTAAAAACATTGTGGGATGAGTTGGCCAATTATGACCAAATTCTAGCCTACCGTTGTGGTGGGAACAACTGTGATATAGCCTCAAAATTACAAAAGCGGAAAGAAGAAGAAAGAGTTCACCAATTCCTCATGCGATTGGACGATGCAACTTACGGAACTGTTCGATCCAACCTCCTCGCAACAGGTCCGCTGCCTACTCTAAATAGGGTGTACTCAACAATGATTCAAGAAAGGGTAAGGATGATCACTAGAACTATAGAAGAAAGAGGAGAAGTGATGAGCCTGGCTGCCCAAACAAGTGGATGAGGAGTCAAGGGAAGAGGGGATGGAAAAGAGAAGTCGGTAACTTGTACTCATTATCATCGAACAGGACATGAAGCAGGAAACTGTTTTCAACTCATTAGTTATCTTGACTGGTGGGGGGACAAACCAAAAAATAGTGGACGAGGCAAGCCAATGCAATGAATGAGAACTGGATGAGGAAAAAGAGGAACAGTGCGTGCAAATGTTGTACACAGTGGTGGAACAAGTGCAAACAACATGATCTCAAAAGGAGATAGTTAAGGTTTGACTGGGCTTAATATAAAGCAGTGACAGACGCTAGTAGAATTACTAAATACAAAAAAACAAACTCTAATGACAAGATGACAGGTGAGCGTGATACCAATACATGGATAATTAACACTAGAAACTTGAATCATATGCATGAACTACGAGATATTCAAAGTCGTCCAGTTGGGCTTCCTAATGGAGAACATACAACAACGATTAAAGAAGGAAGCGTGGTGCTAGATGGATATGTGCCTAAATTGAATTGCAATTTGATATTTGTTTCACAGATGGTGGATGAATTGAAATGTGTTGTTCAATTCACTAATAAGTTATGTGTTGTGTAGGACCATATTTCGAGGACGCTGATTGGAGCATGTGAGCGAAGGGATGAGCTTTATTTCTTCAGAGGAGTTCAAAATGTGAGAGCTTACAAAATTGATTATTTGCATTCCATGTACTTTGTGGCACAAACGGTTGGGACATCTTTCCTTGAAGATCACCCAGTTGATTCCTGAAGTTAGAAAACACAAAGATAACAATGTAGTGAATAAAACATGTGAAGTCTCTTTTTGAGCCAAGCAAACTAGAGAGAAGTTTCCTTTGAGTGAACATAAAGCCAATAGTGCATTTGAACTAATTCATTATGATTTATAGGGACCATATAGAACTCCTTCTACTTGTGGTGCTTTTTATTTTCTGACAATAGTTGATGATTATTCACGTGCTGTATGAGTATACCTATTAGCTGATAAACGAGAAGTGTCGACAATGCTTCACAATTTTTTTTGCTCTACTTGAGAGGCAATTTCATAAACAAGTTAAAATATTCAGAAGTGATAATGGGACAAAATTCACATGCATGAAAAGATATTCTCTTGATCGTGGAATAATTTTTCAGACATCTTGCATCGAAACACCCCAACAAAATGGGAGAGTGGAACGAAAACATAGACATATTTTGAATGTGGCTCGAGCACTACGATTTCTAGGTAATCTTCCTATTAAGTTATGGGAGAATGTATTTTAACTGCAACATATTTGATCAACCGAACTCCTTCCATTGTTTTGAATGGAAAAACTCCATATGAGATGCTACATAGGCAGCAACTTGCATATGAACTTTTGAGAATATTTGTCTCCTTATGTTATGCCCATAATCAAAGAAGGAATGATGATAAATTTGCAAGTATGAGTAAGAAGTGCGTGTTTATTGGCTATCCATATGGCAAGAAAGGGTGAAAATTGTTTGACTTAGAAACAAAAGAGATTTTTGTCTCTCAAGATGTTGAGTTCGTTAAGACCTAGTGTACTTTTTCTATTGATGTTACTACCAAAAAAGATGTTCCTCCTAAAAATTGGAGTTGTGAAGAAATTGTTGATGATGTGACTGATGGTGTAAAAGAAATGGATCACACAGGAGGTACTGAAGAAAGTGGTGATATGACAATGGATGATAGAAAGGGTGAGCGAGATGTGGGGTTCGATGAACAAGTTGTTACTCTACAAAATATGGACACACAAGATACAATGCTTCCATCTATATCACCAACCAAGTCATTATTGGGTAGAGGACATAGAATCAAACAACCTTCTACTCGCTTACAAGATTATGTGACAAATACCACTAGAAGATTGAGTCCATCCAACTGTTTGCCCTCTCCAAAGGCAGACTCAGGTACACCCTATCCCATAACGAATTATGACCATTTTTATCTTGCACATCGTGCTTTTCTTGCATCCATTTCACAGGAAAAGGAGTCTGTCACTTATACTAACGTGGTGAAAGACAGTCGGTGAAGAAATGCAATGAAAAGTGAGATACATGCACTTGAGACCAATGAAACTTGGACAGTCACACAATTGCCTCCAGGAAAGAAAGCACTTGGCTGCAACTGGGTGTAAAAAATAAAGCATAAATTTGATGGAAGTGTAGAACGATTCAAAGCACGGTTAGTAATTCTTTGCAATCATCAAAAGGAGGGGATTGATTACACAGAGATTTTTGCACCCGTTGTAAAAATGGTAACGATACTCACAATATTAGCCGTAGCAGCCACATGAGCTTGAGAATTACATCATATGGATGTGCACAATGCATTTTTACATGGGGACCTTGAGGAGGTTGTGTACATGAAGCCGCCTCTTGGCTTTCTTCCTCAGCAATATGGCATGGTGTGTAAACTTAACAAGTCCTTATATGGACTCAAACAGGCGCCTCATTGTTGGTTTGCAAAGTTGTTCACTGCACTAAAACACTACGGATTTCAACAATCTCTTTCTAATTATTCTCTTTTCGTCTTGCAAAGACCGGGGGTACATATTGTAGTGCTGGTGTATGTTGATGACCTAATCATTTTGGGTGATAATCATGAAGCTATCATCGAATTTAAAGCCTATTTACACAATTGCTTTCACATAAAAAACTTGGGGATCCTTAAATATTTCTTGGGAGTTGAAGTGGCGCGATCTTCAATGAGTATCTTTCTTTGTCAACACAAATATGCTTTGGACATTATAGTTGAAGCTGGACTTCTGGGAGCTATGCCATCAAATGTGTCAATTAAACAAAATCATCATCTGGCACTTGCTGCAGACTTGCCTTTTTCTCATCTTGATCAGTATAGGCGGTTAGTAGGTTTTCTCATTTACCTCTGTTTTACCAGACCCGAGCTTTCATACTATGTGCATGTGTTGTCTCAATTTATGCAAGCGCCTAAAGAAGTTCATTGGGCGTCTGCTCTCCGTGTTGTTCGATACCTGAAAGGCAATCCAGGATAAGGTATTTTGTTGCGTAAGGATTGTGACCTGCAACTATTTGGTTGGTGTGACTCTAATTGGGCTGGATGTCCTTTAACTAATAGGTCCCTTATCGGATGATTTGTTCTACTTAAACTCTCTCCAATTTCATGGAAAACTAAGAAACAACAAACGGTATCTTACTCCTCTGCTAAGGCCGAGTATCGATCCATGACAGCTATAACAGGAGAATTGAAATGGTTAAAAGGTCTTCTTCATAGTCTTGGTATCTCTCATTCTCAGCCTATGCGACTTCATTGTGACAGTCACGCAACGCTTCATATTGTCAAGAACCCGATTTTTCATGAGCGCACCAAGCACATTGAAGTGGACTGCCACTTCATTCGCGACTAGCATCTCACTGACAATATTGCACCTACTTATGTTCCTATACATGCACAATTAGCTGACATTTTTACTAAGGCTCTTGGTCCCACTCAGTTCACTTCTTTGCTGTGCAAGTTAGAAATATGTAATTTACATGCTCTAACTTGAGGGGATAATGAGATCATGATGAGATAATAAAATCTGTGTGCAATTGTCATCCCGTATTATTAGTATGTGATAATGTAAATCAATTTATTTAGTCTAGAAGTAATCTTAAGAGTTTTATTTGGAAAATCAATCTATATAGTCCAATCTTAGGAGATTTTGTTGTAACTCTCTTGTATATATTTGTGTCTTAGCAAGATAAAACAAAATTATTTTGTCATAGAATCCTTTAATATATTTCAAAATAATCATTTTATAATATAAAAAAATCCTTTGTAAAAAAACTATTTTAGAATAAATTTTTTTCTATTATAAAATAGTTATTCCAAATATATATATATATATATATATATATATATATTAAAATATTTGTTTCTATTATGAAATAAGATTTTTGAGAATTTTTTTTAAAAGAATTTTTTCTATTTCAAAATAGTTTTTGGGATTATGTATACTATAGTTATTCTGAAATAACCAACAGAAGCTTCGGATTAGTGATTTGCTTTCTAGGGACATTTTTGTCCATTTAGTTTACTTTGGGAGATACAAGATTTAAAATGAGAGGTGGAGAGTTCAAATGCTTTATTTGCTTCCTTTTATTGAAAAGTCAAATTGGGACGAGAGTTGGACTTTTAACGGCCCAGAGAGCTAGCCAAGGTAAACATGAAAGGCTAATGAATCTACCAAACGAATCCCTGATGGCATCACAATCCCAAAGAGAATGCATGTGATATTCTGATGTTAAGATCGTTGCATTATCACCAGTTAAATCTTATTTAAATTATTGAGCCTTCAAATAAAGGGCAAGTTCCCGAGTTTTTAAAATTTTAATTTTTAGTTGCTAAACAAAAATTTCACATGTTAGTTGTTATGTTCTTAAACATTTTTTTTAATTAAGATTTTAGTCCTTACGGTTTATTTATGCCGTTAAAGACGTAACATTAATTTTGATATGTTTCCTACGAAAGGGAAAGGAAAGAGGAGAAACCGAAAAAAGATTGAAAGCATGAACCATGAAAGGAAAGAAAAATAATTTATAATATTTCACATTGAGGGTGAGCTAAATTGTTCTTATCTTTTTATTTTCTCTGCTTTTTTATTTGTTATTAGTTATAAAATGAGCAAAACTGTGAAATTATTTCTGTGATGGGAGTCACAGTAATCTCCCAAAAAATGACAATTTCCAGATTCTAACGCACGAAGGAGAAATTAAAAAAAAATAATTAAAGTGAATAAAAAATAATAAAGCCAAAGAAAAAAAGCAAAAGCTGAAGTAGTAGTTGATAAAATGCAAAGGCAAGAAAAGCATGACCTACTGCTGACTAGGTGTATGTATGATCACAAATCAGTATATACATTCCATGATGGTGGGGACAGTCATAGGCTAATTAATTATTTGTGTTTCTAAGTTGTGATAGGTATGCATGACTCTAAGTTGACTGCTACGTCTATGAATTTATTTTGGTCAACGAGGTTAATTAATCTGCTTATGAGTTATGAGCTTCAAGAGGGATATTCATGTGCATGTGCATGATTGAAGAGGATGACCAATATGCAGCGAGTGGTTTCATCTTTCATGTCTTTGTTTCTTATTCTTTGGATGTTTGTGGTGCTTGACTTAGTGATCAAGGTTTCTGGCAACGCAGAAGGTGACGTTTTGTGCTTACTTGGTGCTTCAATTTATTACTTTTGTTTTATTTTATTTTCCTGTTTGTGTTCTTTTTTGAATTGTTGACTTTAGCTGTAGTGTTTCTGGCTCATATGTTTGAATGAGTGATAAAACTGGAGAAGGAGTTAGTAATAGGCTTTTATGTTGGAGACTTGGAATAGCTAGCTTTTGAAATATTAATTCACCTTGTTATATGCCTTTGTCTGTAATATTTTTGTTAATAGAAATAGAATGCTACCTTATCAAAGAAAGTGAAGATTTATGAGCTACATATGGAGAATCAAATTGGGCAAGATGAACCAATTTGGTTTTCTACCAAAATCCTTGTGTTTGATGAGGTTATGGTGAACTAACGGTGAGATCTAACACTGTTATAGTGGATGACAGGGTATGCAATATGAAAAAAAAATTAGGAGATTAAATTGAACTGAAAAAAGTTAAGGACGAAATTGAAAACAATCTTTAAATTAGAGGACTAAAATGCTAATTTTAAAATGTTTAAAGTTATGCTTGGGGAGTTCTTGAGGAACTTGGACTTCGTGTTTTTACTTTCTGTATTTCACACAATTTCATTAGAGCAACATAATTTTTTATACCTGTTTGATTTTTTTACTCCTATCAGTTTAAAATATGTTAAGGATGTTTTTAATTGTACTTGAATATAATATTACTTCTATGACAGGTGATGCTCTGATGGCATTGAAGAACAATATGATTGATCCTAGTGATGCTCTTCGTAGCTGGGATGCTACCCTTGTCCATCCTTGCACATGGTTACATGTTTTTTGCAACAGTGAAAATAGCGTAACTCGTGTGTAAGATATCTCTGTTATTTTTACTTGGAGTTTTATGAAAGTTTGTGCATATAGTGAAAAAAGAAAAATGTTTGCCCAGTGATCTTGGAAATGAAAACCTTTCGGGTCAACTTGTTCCACAGCTTGGTCAGCTCCCAAATTTGGAATACTTGTAAGTTACAAAACAGATATGATATTGCTGGCTCAAATTTACATCTTTTCTGATTAGATTTTGCCTAACTTTTACTTGTAATTTTTTATTGTTGGTTGAAACTGATATGACCAGGCAAGGCTATTCTAAAAGTAAATACAATAACTGTGTTATTCAGAAAATTTCCTGACGATTTCTTTTATATACTTGTTACTTTATGATAATGATATGTTAATTACATCAAGTAACAAGTCCTCGATCAAGAAGTTAAAAACTCAACCGAGTGCAGCTAAGAAAATTCTTGGTATGGAGATTCACATGGACTGTCAAGCAGGAAGAGTATTTTTGTCACAAAAGAAATATATCAAAAAAGTTCTTGAAAGTTGAGATGTTTGATATGAATAATTGGAAACCTGTTTTTACACCATTCGCTGCACATTTGAAGTTATCCTCAGACCTTTGCTCACAAATGAAGGAAGGGATGAACTGCATGTAACACATTACTTATATTAGTGTAGTTGATAGCCTTATGTATGCTATGGTGTGCACTACGCCTAATTTAGCATATGTTGTTAGTATGCATAATGCTAGGATCATCAAGAGTGTTATAAAATAGATTAAGTATCTAAAGGTACTTGTGATATCAGTTTAGTATTTGACAAAAGTAAGGCTACAGCCAATGATATTTCAAGTTTTGTTGATTCAGATTATGGTGGTGATCTTTATCAAAGATCTCTTTCTAGCTATATCTTTTACTCTATGTAACTGTGCTATCAGTTGGAAAGCTACACATAAATCTGTTGCTGTATTATCTATAACTAAAGTAGAACCTATTGCAGCAACAGAGGGTGTGAAGGAGGTTAAATTCGAGGTTTGGTTAATGAACTTGGTCTAACACAGAATGTTGTTGTATTTTGTGGTTGTCAAAGTACCTATTCACTTGACTAAGAATAATTGTTACTATGACAGACTAAAATACATTGATGTAAAACATCACTTTATGCAAGATATTGTTGTTGTTGGTAAAGTTGTAGTTCAAAAGAGTCATATTCGGTAATCCTGCAGATATGCTAAGTTACTTTCAAATGCTAAGTTTCAAGATTACTTGGAGTTGGTTAGTTTTTACAACACTTGCATGCCCCTTAAGGCATTATATGGCGATGAGCAACTAGTCGAATTCAAGTGCAGGTGGAGATTGTTAAGTGAATGATTCAAATTCCTCGACTCCTTAAAACTATTGGTGCTAATGGTTATATTTTCATATAATCCTTATTTCATTTGAATGGTCCAAAAGCTTTCTTGACACCTGTAAAAGGTGGCTAAGCTATTTGAATTTTTCCATCAACTCATAAGCTCATGAATTCTTTTTATTTCCAGTCTTTATGAGAGTTTTCTTTGTTCTTTATCCTTATTGTTTTTAGAGGATTTTTGTTACTCTCCTTGTCAAAGTGGAATTACGTTGCTTTCTGTCTACTTGCCTATAGTTTTCGAATTGATTTGATCCTGTGCTTTTGCATAGCACATATACCTTGACATTTTATGTAGTTGAATTTTTACCATATCGATTTCTATTAGATTTTAACCCGTGACAGCATTGATACAAATGTATTATGCCATTTTCAGTTATTCATTAGACTTTTTTCTCTGCCCAAATCTATACATTTTTCTTTTCAATGACAGGGAACTTTATAGTAATAATATAACTGGGGAAATCCCAGTAGAGCTTGGAAGTTTGACAAACTTGGTGAGCTTGGATCTTTACTTGAACAAAATTACTGGTCCCATTCCAGATGGATTGGCCAACCTTAAAAAATTAAAATCCCTGTAAGATCTGCTTTCCTTTATTTCTTATCTTTAATCAACAAAACTTATTTAAATCAGTTTCAATTTTGTTTTTTCATTTAGCATTCTTAAGTTTTGCTTTCCCTCATAAAATGGTTATAGATTATGCAACCAAAATATGAATTTCAGTTCCAACACATCTTGTAATATACTTTGAGCACTTGCCCAAGAGAACAATCATTCTACATAATCACATGAAATAGATGCTTATATAAGTTACCAACAAGTAATTATGGCACACACCCACCACACTTGCTACTTAATTATTGTTTGCTGTCATGTCTTGTTGTCAATAGTTTATTATCTGCAAACTAAATGGCTCTGCTCCATGAACTAGGCGTCTCAACAATAACAGCTTGTCAGGAAACATTCCTGTGGGTTTGACCACTATTAATTCACTGCAAGTGCTGTGAGTTTTACTTCTCTGTCTAGATGCATTGCTGTGCTAGTATTGTGTTATTTTATGTGTAAACTGTAAACTGACTGCATGATCATTGCTGAATCTAGGGATTTAGCAAACAATAACTTAACAGGAAATGTCCCAGTCTATGGTTCTTTTTCAATTTTTACTCCCATCAGGTTGGTAAACATTTTTTTTATAAGCTCATTGGGAGAACCACACTGCAACCCTTGGCCAATAGCCATATTCTAGTTAGAGAATCCATTGTAAACCTCACATCAGAATCCCATATTTCTGTTGTGGGACACAACTATTATTATCGACGGATGAGATATCAAATTTTTACTAATCCCTTTATTCATTGTTACAGTTTTAAAAATAATCCTTTCTTGTATCAAACCACTCCAGTTACACCAGCTGCTACACCGCAACAAAATCCTTCAGGTTTGTTGGTATTTGCTTTATTGTTGATAATGAATTTAATTTTTCAAAGAATAACCTGCCCTAAAAACATATGCTAAAAATATAGCTCTTAATTACTCTCACTTGTGAGAGTCCACTGGGATTGAAACACGGACAGAATAAAGTCTTGCAACTAAATTTAAAATTAAACCAACTTTAAAAAACTTCGTACCCCATTGCCTAGAGGCTCTTCGCTATGCGAAGGTATGGGGGAGGGATGTTGTACGCAAGCAACACAACTCTACACGACTGGATCAACTAGAATTTATACAACTCGAATTTTGATAATATGTAAAAGGTTTTCAATTTTGGTGGTATTGACTTTTGTTTCTTTTACAAGCTGAATCCACACCTTTCCTTTCCATATACTTATTCTTCCTTCACCCTTTGCTGCCAAAAGGAAAGGAGAAATGAAGGTATTGATAATGGATAGGTTGCAAGGTTTTTTTTCCCAAATGCTTAACATAACAATGTGGGTTATGAGCCTAACTCAACCTTACAAAACCGATTATAAGGTTGAGTTAGGTTCATAACCCACATTGTTACAAGGTATCAAAGCCTATCCTAGATCTCCATTGGTGGGCCCCTTGTGTTTATCACACTCTAGGCGGGTAACTTTGAGCGTGATGTGGAGTGTTGGAAAGTCACTTTAATTGTGGTCACCCCTAGCCCACCTTAGTTGTGGCAGGTAGCAGTGGGCAAAGAGGGGTGTGTTGAAATTCCACATTGTGACGTGGGCAAAAAGGGACGTGTTGAAGTCTCACATTGGCTAGAGATAATGCCGAGATAGAGTATATAAGTGAGGAACAATCCTCACCTTGTAAGCTAGTTTTGTAAGATTGAGTTAGGCCCTTATCCCATGTTGTAACATGGTATTAAAGCCTATCTTAGATCCATTGGAAGAGTGATACAAACAAGGGGCCCACAGCCCACTTATTATGTAATTTTGGATGATTTCTGTGACTGAACCTTTTCATTCTTAAAAGTTTTAAATGTATTGAACAGGACAGACTGATTGTTACTGAACAGTGATCTTCGATGATGTAGATACCTTAAGCATAACTTCTTCTGCATGCTTAAATATATAGTTTCTTAAGGTGAATGTCTTAGGACTCATGAACTTATTCTGAGTCAACAGAGGGAGAAGACTAGAGTGGGGAGGGGCATATATTCGAGAAAGAAGAAAAGTGGGACAGGGGAAGAGTTAGTTGGACTTGGTGAGGCATGTTTTTAGCATTCTGTTAAGAGAAAAAGGAAATGAGAGAAGCGGGAGAGAGAAGAGTTTTCCAATTTGGAAAGAGTGACTCTTCCTCTGAAGCTGGACCATTATAGTTGTTACTTTTGTTTGAAGAATACCACACTACATTTTTCAGTCTATTCAATGCGAAGCAAACTTTTGGAATTTAGTTATAGTTTCCCATTTAATTCTGTTAATCCTTGTAGGTAATGGTATCACAGCCATTGGAGTCATTGCAGGAGGAGTTGCTGTGGGTGCTGCACTGTTGTTTGCATCCCCAGTAATTGCAATTGTTTACTGGAATAGAAGGAAGCCACCGGATGATTACTTTGATGTTGCAGGTTGGCTGATTAACAGAAAATATGGTATACATACTGATTAAAGCTGCTTTTTCTAGCCATAACTGATTTTCGTGTGTCCTCCAATGGCAGCTGAGGAGGATCCTGAAGTTAGCTTTGGTCAGCTTAAAAAGTTTTCACTGCCTGAACTGCGGATTGCAACAGATAACTTTAGTAACAACAATATTCTTGGTAAAGGTGGATATGGCAAGGTTTATATAGGACGTTTAACAAATGGTGGTAATGTAGCAGTAAAAAGACTTAACCCTGAACGCATCCGAGGCGAGGATAAGCAATTTAAAAGAGAAGTGGAAATGATCAGCATGGCTGTGCATCGAAATTTGCTTCGCCTGATTGGTTTTTGTATGACGTCTTCTGAACGCTTGCTTGTGTATCCTTTAATGGTTAATGGAAGTTTAGAGTCATGTTTACGAGGTACCCTTGTTAGTCTACTCTATCGAGGAGGATTAAAGTATGTGATATGCATTGCTTTTATTTCTAATTTACCTCAATGTGTTTCTCAAGTAAAAAATCTTTTCTCTTATATGTCCTTTTCTGGTAGTAATGAAAGCCTTACTTTTCATGTCAAATGTCTTTCACCTATGCTTATTTATTTTTTGTAAAATAAAAATTATGTATGTCTGACATGTTATCTCTATCAGGGCACATTCACACAACAATCTGGAGATATATAAGTAGCTCAAATTTGATCCTTTGTTAGTGCCAGGTTTTTAATACATCTTTTAATGTGGTTGAAAGAGAATAAAAATCAACTCTTCTGCTAAATAGCATAAAAGCAATTAAAATTTCTTGTATTTCAATTTCAACATGTTTATTTTTTTAAAATTAAAATGTTTTTATGTATATTGGTTGTATTTTATAGAGCCTTCGGAATCAAAACCACCACTTGAATGGCCGATGCGGAAGCGTATTGCTCTGGGAGCTGCTAGGGGGCTTGCTTATTTGCATGATCATTGTGACCCAAAGATTATTCATCGTGATGTCAAAGCTGCTAACATATTGTTGGATGACGAATTTGAAGCAGTTGTAGGAGATTTTGGTTTAGCAAGGATTATGGATTACCAAAATACTCATGTTACTACTGCTGTATGCGGTACGCATGGCCATATAGCACCAGAGTATCTCACAACTGGAAGGTCTTCAGAGAAGACTGATGTTTTTGGATATGGCATGATGCTTCTTGAAATAATAACTGGACAGAGGGCTTTTGATTTAGCACGATTCGCCAGGGATGAGGATATCATGTTGCTTGAATGGGTAGGTATTATTATTATGTTTAGAGTAAAGCACTACTTTGCTTCTTGTTTTCTTGAGAAGGTGCAATAGATAAGTTCAGTACAGGATGAGGAGTTCTTGTTTATTGTTATACATTCCCAGTTTAAGTTTTGAAACTTCATTTGTTCCCTATTCTGGTTTTGCATTGTCGTATGACTAGCCTTTGCTTTGAAAACAAGATACAAAGTTAATCTGGTAGTTCTTATTTCGGTCCCAGTTTATAGAATCTCATGTTCCTGATTGCTGTTTAGTTTCAGCTATGTAGATGTTAGCACCAATGACTAATGGTTTTTTTTTTTTTGTTGGCAAATGACATTATTTTGATCCCAGGTGAAAGTACTTGTGAAAGACAAGAAGTTGGAGACACTGGTGGATGCAAATTTACGGGGAAATTGTGATATAGAGGAAGTAGAGGAGTTGATCCGGGTGGCCTTGATATGCACACAAAGGTCCCCTTATGAAAGACCAAAGATGTCTGAGGTGGTGAGAATGCTGGAGGGTGAAGGTTTGGCAGAAAAGTGGGATGAATGGTTGAATATGCAAGAGGATATACAAAATTTCACCTTCAATCTCTGCACTCCTTATGACTCAAATCCAAATATTCAACCAGATGTTCTGTCAGGTCCTAGATGATCTTTGAAGGGAGAAACATTTTGAATAATGAAACATTTAGCAAGGGAAGAGACGCATTGTAGAAACAAATAGTTTTCTCTAAAAGCTGCAAAATGTTGGTTTAGTGCATCTTATAACTAGTTTGCCATGCAGTGGTGAATAACATCCTGTGTCTAAACATTCCTAAGTCTTTGATCACCGTTACTTCACTGCATTTTCAATAAGTGTTTGTCCTACATTTTGAATAGGTTCTTCATGAAGACATGAACTGTAGATGCCGGGTTATATGTAGTTAGTCTCATATTTTTTAGGTGTATAACCGGACACTGGCTGTTGTGGGTGGGGGAATATATAGTGATTTATGGTCTACCAGTTAAAAGGAGATGTCCGAGTGAGTGGTAGTTATTTACTCCCATCAAGTTGGTGCAAATACTTTTGTTTATAACTAGTATTATAATTAAGGGATGAGATATAATTTTTTAGTATTGTATGTGTTCTCCTCTATAGTGATTGAATCATGATTGGAAGTAGCTTTAACACTGTCTCTATTAATCAAAATTACTCTTAAAATATGACTTTTAAAATAATTCTTACAAAAATCAATAATTTTAGCATGTATAATTCTATGTTAAATTATAATATAAAATCATTTAAGCTGTAAATATATTTTAATTGAAAAAAATATTATATACATATAATAGTCTATGACTACTATCCAAGGAGTGTAATTCACATGATAAGACATAGCGACTTTGTAGAAAGAGCATAAATTCGATACATGTGGAATATACTGTTGGGGAAGAGTGATGAGTTTTTAGTGTAATTACATCCTAGATCAAGAATTAGTCTCATAACTTGATCAAAGGATAATTAGGGGTTAACTCAAATGTTTCCTACCAAAAATAGTTTATCACTACTTTAAAAAATTATATAATTTTCATTTAATCTTAATAACTCAAATGCAATCTAATAATTTATATTTATAATTCTCATTCATTTTCTATCCATAACAACAATTGTCTTTGATATAGTATTTCCTATGAAAGTACACAGAAAAACAATAGGAAGGATGAATCATGGGATATGAAAGGCGGGAAAAATTATTTATAATATTTTAGATTAAGATTAGAAAAATTGTTCCAATCTTTTATATTTTTTGCTTTCCCATTTGTTAACAATTATAAAGTAAGCAAAATTATAAAATTATTTCTCTGGTGAGAATGACGGTAATCTCCTAAAATGATAATTTCCAACGCCAATCGCCTAGAACGTAATGAACACATGGTCCACTAATGGATCTATTTAGGGAAAGCCTTGATACCACTCTTTTAAAAGTTTTAAACTTATTGAAAAGGACAGACTGATTGTTACATCTTCGATGATGTAGATACCTTAAGCATAACTTCTTCTACATGCTTAAATGTATAGTTTCTTAAGGTAATGTGTTAGCACTCCTAGATTTATTCTGAGTCAACAGAGGGAGAAGACTAGAGTCTAAAGGGTGTAACACCTTCTACCACACATTTATGTACTAATAATAAAAAAAATATGAATGCACAATTAATTAAAAGTTTTAAATATATTAAATAAAAATATTTCAAAAGGATAAAAGATTCATATTTATTTTTCTAATATTATAATAGAATTTGTCCAACTAACCCGTGTTTTTCGCACGATTATCCAGTTTTATTCGACTACCTCATTTAATGCGGTAGAAATAGAATACAAATAAACTCCAATGCTAAAATAGCATAAAAGCAATTAAAATTTCTTGTAGTTAAATTTCAACATGTTTTTTAAAATTAAAAATATTTTTATGTATATTGATTGTATTTTTGTAGATCGTCTAAAATCACAACCACCACTTGAATGGCCGTATTGCTCTGGGAGCTGGTAAGGGGCTTGCTTACAGCTTCCGCCCATAGATTCTTTGGCAGGTTCTTGTGCTGTAGCATCGATCGAGCCATTTCCACAATGGTTTTGTTTTTTCCTTTTAGTGACACCATTCTGTTGTGGAGTGTGACGAACAGTCAGCTCCTTCTTGATGCCATGATCATTGCAAAAATTGATGAATATGTGCCCATTGAATTATCCCCCGCGATCTGTTCTCAAGATTTTGAGGGAATGCCCACTTTGCTTTTCCACTAGGGCCTTGAACTCCTTGAAGCAAGAGAATGCATTGAATTTTTGTTGGATGAAGTACACCTATATCATTCGGGTGTAGTCATCAACGAAGAGGAGAAAATATCTTCTTCCACCAAAGCTGGGGGTACTTGATGGTCCCTAGATATCAGCATGCACCAATTGAAGTGGAGCTTTAGCTCTCCAAGATGTTTTTTGGAAATGGTAACCTGTGCATCTTGCCATAAATGCAGCCTTCACAAACTTTAAGGTTAGATGAAATAAAAGGAAGCCCAAGCACCATATTTTTTTGTTTTAATAGTTTGAGGCCATTAAAGTTTAGATGACCATACCTCAAGTGCCACAGTATGGACTCATCCATATTCTCACATTTCAATGCATTGTTTTTCCCAAATGGCATAAATAGAGGAAATACTTTATTAGGAACTATTTTGATAGAAATAATTTGCCCCTTTCTTTTATCAATGATATTACTTTTATCATCATCAAAGATGACTTTATAATTTTTATGAATAAGTTGACCAACACTTAGAAGATTTTGAGTAAGACCTGGCACATAAAAAACATCATGGATATATTTTTGGCTACCATTTTGAGTTTTAACAGCAATGGTGTCTTTTCCTTCAACTGTTTGAACATTTCTATCACTAAGTGTAACTTTGGATTTTATTGTCTCATCTAGTTGCACAAAGCAACTTTTGTTTTTTGTCATGTGGTTTGAACAACCACTATCAACATACCATACATCTCTTAATTCTTGAAAAGATAAAGCGGAGTACAAAGTATGATCAAGGGATTCTTTATTTTCTAGAAAATTTGCTTCTTCTTTTTGTCGGTAAAAACAATCTTTTTCGTAGCGTAGGTGTCTTTTGCACTTTTTGCATTTGTACCGACAATCATTTGTATCATGATTATTTTTCTTGCATAATTTGCAATAGGAGCTTGAAGCATTATGACTACATTGCTTTCCGCTCCTTTTACCACGATTAGTAAATGCTCCTCCTCTTTTTTGAGGAAATTTACCGTGGTTATTTTTCTTATCTCCATCATTTTTAGAGATATTAATTTTAGATTGGAATGCTTGCTCTAGTGGCTGCTCAAATCTTTTCATTCTAGCTTCATAAGCTTCTAAATAGCTCATTAATTCTACTAGAGTGAGTTTAGATAAATCTTTTGATTCTTCTATGGCAGCCACAATATGATCATATTTTACGGGAAGACTTCTTAATATTTTTAGTATTATTTTCTTGTCTTCAATCGTGTCCCCGTAACTTCTAATTTGATTGAATATATTAGAGACACGAGAGAAGAAAGATTGTATAGATTCATCTTCCCGCATTATTAATGTATCAAAATCTTTCCACAAAGATTGAAGTTTAATAGAAATTACCTTGTCTATGCCTTTAAATTCATTTTTCAAGAGTCTCCCACGCCTCCTTTGCATTTTTTGCTTGCATGATTCTTGAAAAGATCTCTCTACTAACTCCTTGTTGGATGAATAGCAGAGCCTTAGCATCACGTTGCTTGTTTTGCTTGTATTCCTTTTGCTTTGTTGCTGTCCACGTAGCCAATTCTTCTTGACTTTCTGGGACTGGATAGTCATTCTCTATAACATCCCACAAGTCTTGTGAGATGAATAGAATTTGTATTTGGATGCTCCAATAATCATATGCTTCCCCATTAAATATGGGAACTAAGGTTTGGTTATAGTTGAAGATTGGTGGGCTAGGTGATGTAGCAAAGGCCATAGGATCAACACTGCTCTGATGCCACTGTTAGGATATGGGACGTGGTTATATCTTTTTTCTATGGAAGGATATGATAGAAATGTATGATAGAAATGATGGGAGTAGGAAGAGGATGAGTTTTCAGAAAATTGACACCTTAACTTGAATTGTGCTTATTAGCTTCTTGACTTACATTACATGACTTGCTACAACTTATGCCTTTATATAGGTTACATAGGTGATTTCTACACACTTCTATACTACTTAGTCCTAGAGTCTTCTAGACTCATCTATCATCTATCATCCATCTCTATAATGTTCTAGGTGCTTCTATGACTTTAGATAATAAGATATTTTTCTACATCCGTCAAGAAGTTTTTACACACTACAACATCTCTATAAGTGTAGAACTCTCTAAATAATAGACCACCAATTATACATCTACACTTTTCTAGATTAATCTTCAACAAAAGACGCATTGTAGAAACAAATAGTTTTCTCTAAAAGCTGCAAAATGTTGGTTTAGTGCATCTTATAACTAGTTTGCCATGCAGTGGTGAATAACATCCTGTGTCTAAACATTCCTAAGTCTTTGATCACCGTTACTTCACTGCATTTTCAGTAAGTGTTTGTCCTACATTTTAATAGGTTCTTCATGAAGACATGAATTGTAGATGTCGGGTTATATGTAGTTAGTCTCATATTTTTTAGGTGTATAACCGAACACTGGTTGTTGTGGATGGGGGAATATATAGTGATTTATGATCTACCAGTTAAAAGGAGATATCCGAGTCAGTGGTAATTATTTACTCCCATCAAGTTGGTACAAATACTTTTGTTTAAAACTAGTATTATATTTGAGGGATGAGATATAATTTTTTAGTATTGTATGTGTTCTCCTCTATAGTGATTGAATCATGGTTGGAAGTAGCTTTTACACTGTCTCTATTAATTAAAATTACTCTTAAAATATGACTTTTAAAATAATTCTTGCAAAAATCAATAATTTTAGCATGTATAATTCTATGTTAAATTATAATATAAAATCATTTAAGCTGTAAATATATTTTAATTGAAAAAAATATTATATACATATAATAGTATATGACTACTACCCAATGAATATAACTCAAATGATAATACATTCAGACTTTGTAGAAAGAACATGAATTCGATACATTCAGAATATATTATTGGGGAAGGGTGATGAGTTTTAAGTGTAATTACATCCTAGATCAAGAATTAGTCTCATAACTTGATCAAAGGATAATTAGGGGGCTAAATGTCCTAATTACGATAGTTCAACCAAAAATAGTCTATGACTACTTGAAAAAATTATATATAATTTTCATTTAATCTTAATAACTCAAATATAATCTAATAATTTATATTTATAATTCTCATTCATTTTCTACCCATAATAACAATTGTCTTTGATATAGTATTTCCTATGAAAGTACACACAAAAACAATAGGAAGGATGAACCATGGGATATGAAATATAATATTTTAGATTAAGATTAGAAAAATTGTTCCGATCTTTTATATTTTCTGCTTTCCCATTTGTTAACAATTATAAAGTAAGCAAAATTATAAAATTATTTCTCTGATGAGAATGACGGTAATCTCCTAAAATGATAATTTCCAAGGCCAATCGCCTAGAACGTAATGAACACATGGTCCACTAATGGATCTATTTAGGGAAAGCCTTGATACCACTCTTTTAAAAGTTTTAAACTTATTGAAAAGGATAGACTGATTGTTACATCTTCCATGATGTAGATACCTTAAGCATAACTTCTTCTACATGCTTAAATGTATAGTTTCTTAAGGTAATGTGTTAGCACTCCTAAACTTATTCTGAGTCAACAGAGGGAGAAGACTAGAGTCTAAAGTTTGTAACATCTTCTACCACACATTTATGTACTAATAATAAAAAAAAATATAAATGCACAATTAATTAAAAGTTTTAAATATATTAAATAAAAACATTTCAAAACGATAAAAAATTTATTTATTTTTGTAATATTATAATAAAATTTATTCAACTAAATAATAAAATTATCTTGACTCAAAAGAAAATTATTCAAAAAATAAACTAAAAACTGAAAATGATAAAAACTGCAAAGAATGATCCTTTGTTAATGCTCCTGTTTTTCGCGCGACTATCCAGTTTTGTTTGAGTATCTGTTGAAGATATACTTTTGTAACTGCATAATATTTTATTTTTCAATTTTTAAAATAGGATTTAGTAAATAAGTTGATTCCCTATATTTTAGGAGTAAGTCAGTTTTAATAGATTAGCCTAGTTAATAAGTGGTTCCTATCTTTAAGGAGCAAGTTAGTTTTAATATTCTGTTTTGTTAATATCTTGTTATCTAATTAGTTTATCTTTTGCTATTTATTGTATCGTTGCTGAGAACAATTTGAATTAGAATAGAATAATTCTATTTCCTCTGCATACGTATTGTCTCTCTTCTCTCCTCTCTTTTTTATAATTTCCTTCACAAAACCAACATTTGGTATCAAGAGCCTTATTCTTACGGGACCTCTACCATGGAAGGTGAAACAAGTTTTTCCCACATAACTCTTCCAATCTTTGATGGAGAGAATTATGATCTTTGGGAAGTGAAAATGCAATCCTACATGGAGTCTTTGGATTTATGGGATGCTGTGGAAGAGGATTATGAAATATATCCGCTGCCTGAAAATCCCACCATGGCCCAAATTAAAAATCACAAGGAAAGAAAGATGAAGAAGGCAAAGGCGAGGTCATGTTTGTTCACTGGTGTTTCACAAATGATATTCATCAGAATCATGACTCTTAAATCACCCAAAGCAATTTAGGATTATCTGAAAGAGGAATACGCTGGAGATGATAGAATACGAAGCATGCAAGTGCTGAATTTAAGGAGAGAATTTGAGCTTCAAAGGATGCAAGAGTCAGAGACAATCAAAGAATACTCAAACAAATTATTGGGTATTGCCAACAAGATAAAGTTGTTGGGAAGTGATTTTGCTGATTCGAGAATTGTAGAGAAAATTTTGGTAACGGTGCCGGAGAGGTATGAAGCATCTATAGCTTCATTGGAGAACACAAAGGATCTGTCGAAAATCACATTGGCAGAAGTGCTACACGCCCTGCAAGCTCAAGAGCAGCGAAGGTTGATGAGGCAAGATCGTGTTGTCGAAGGTGCTTTGCCCGCCAAACATCATGAAGTTGATGAAAACAAAAAGGATTTTTTCAAGAAGAACCAACCAGCAAGCAGCGAAAATAGTGCAAACAACCAAAACAAAGGTAAGGATAAAAAGAAAAATTATCCACCTTGTCAACATTGTGGCAAAAAAGGTCATGCACCTTTCAAATGTTGGAGGAGACCAGATGCAAAATGTAACAAGTGCAACCAGATAGGGCATGAAGCGGTGATCTGCCCCAACAAAAATCACCATGATGAGGGAGCTCAGATTGCTAATCAAGAAGAAGAGGACCAACTGTTTGTGGCCACATGCTTCTTGAGTAGTGAATCAAGTGAAAGTTGGTTGATTGATAGTGGTTGTACGAACCACATGACATATGATAAGACTTTATTCAAGGATTTGAAGCCAACTAATGTCTCAAAGGTCAGAATTGGGAATGGTGGCTATATTCCTGTAAAAGGAAAAGGAACTGTTGCAATTTCAACGTGTTCAGGTATCAAATTAATATTAGATGTTCTTTATGTACCTAACATTGACCAAAACTTGCTAAGTGTAGGTCAGTTGATTAAAAAGGGATTTAAAGTGTCCTTTGAACATCAACATTGCTTTATCTATGACAATTTTGGCCGGGAAGTTCTAAGGGTTAAAATGAAAGGTAAAAGCTTCTCATTTGATCCAGCAGAGGAGGAGCATACAACCTATTTCACTCAAGTCACACCCACGGAATTCAAGCACAAGAGACTTGATCATTGCCGTCTTGAAAGAATGCTAAACATGGAAAAAAGGAAATATGCAAAAGAAAATTTGAAGAAGTTTCAAATGGAGGAATGCAAATCTGTTAGCACTCCAATGAATCAAAAGGAGAAGTTCAGCAAGAAAGAAGGTGTTGATAACATTGATGAAGGATATTATGGGAGCTTGATTGGATGTCTAATGTATCTCACTTCAACAAGGTCAAATATTCTATTTGCTCAAAAGAACAAAATTGAAATTTTTGTTGACAATCAAGTAGTCATTGCTATTGCAAACAATCCCGTGTGTCATGGGAAGACTAAACATTTCAACATCAAGTTCTATTATTTGATAAAGATGCAACAAAGTGGTGAAGTGAACTTAATTTATTGTAAGTCTAAAGATCAACTGGCTGACATGTTTACAAAGTCACTACCTATCAACAAACTTGAACTCAAAGAATTGGAGTTTGCAGTTCCAAAAGCAAGGAGGAGTGTTGAAGATATACTTTTGTAACTGCATAATATTTTATTTTTCAATTTTTAAAATAGGATTTAGTAAATAAGTTGATTCCCTATATTTTAGGAGTAAGTCAGTTTTAATAGATTAGCCTAGTTAATAAGTGGTTCCTATCTTTAAGGAGCAAGTTAGTTTTAATATTCTGTTTTGTTAATATCTTGTTATCTAATTAGTTTATCTTTTGCTATTTATTGTATCGTTGCTGAGAACAATTTGAATTAGAATAGAATAATTCTATTTCCTCTGCATACTTATTGTCTCTCTTCTCTCCTCTCTTTTTTATAATTTCCTCCACAAAACCAACAACAGTATCTCATTTAATGCAGTCGAAACAGAATACAAATAAACTCCTATGCTAAAATAGCATAAAAGCAATTAAAATTTCTTGTAGTTAAATTTCGACATGTTTTTTAAAAGTAAAAATGTTTTTATGTATATTGATTGTATTTTTGTAGATCGTCTAAAATCACAACCACCACTGTTAAGGGGCTTGCTTATTTGCACGATCATTGCGACCCAAAGATTATTCATCGTGATTTCGAAGCTGCTAATATATTGTTGGATGAGGACTTTGAAGCAGTTGTTGGAGATTTTGGTTTAGCAAAGCTTATGGATTACAAAAATACTCATGTTACTGCTGCTGTACGTGGTACGCTTGGCCATATAGCACCAGAGTATCTCGCGACTGGAAAGTCTTCAGAAAAGACAGTTGTTTTTGGATATGGTGTGATGCTTCTTGAACTAATAACTGGACAAAGGGCTTTTAATTTAACACGACTTGCCATTAATGATGAAGTCATGTTTCTTGAATGGGTAGTTATTATGTCTCCTAAAGATATATATGCTATTAGTACTTCTTGTTCAATTAGCAGCTGCCACATGTTTTTCTAAATATTGAGGTTGAAGATGATCCAATAGAAGGAAATCGTATTGTTGAACACTAAATATAATTTATTCCACTTTCAGCTATTTCTATTTCTTGAGTTCAGGATGAGTTCTTGTTTGTTGTTGTTCTACATTCCTAGTTGAAGTTTTGAAACCTCTTTTGTTCCCCTATTCTGGTTTTGTATTGACGTATAACTACCCTTTGCTTTGAAATTAAAATACAAAATTGATTTGGTTCTTCTTATTTCTGTCCCAGATTCTAGAATCCTATCTTCTTGGTTGCTGTTTAGTTTTTTTTTTTCATCATCTATGTACTGATGTTAGCACCAATATGACTAATGGTTTTTGTTGGCAAGGTGAAAATACTAGTGAAAGACAAGAAGTTGAAGATACTGGTAGCTCCCCTTTGGAAAGACCAACGATGTCTGAGGTGGTGAGAATGCTAGAGGGTGATGGTTTGGCAGAAAAGTGGGATCAGTGGGGGAAGAAAGAGGATATGATCCAACAAAATTTCAGCCCCTTTAATCTCTACACTCCTTGTGACTCAACTTCAAATATTCAACTGTCAGGTCCTAGATGATCTTTGAACAGACAGAAACCTTTTAAATACTGAGACGTTTAGCAAAGGAAGAGACGCTTTGTAGAAACAAATAGTTTTCTCTCAAAGCTGCAAAAAATGTTGGTTTAGTGTGCCATCTAGTGGTGAATAACAACTCTTTGCATTTAAGCTAGAGAAATAACCCTGGCTCCTTGAAAGAATTTTGTTTTGAAGTTGAAGGAAAATACAATAAAGGGGATAGATTATTAGTATAATTTTTCAGACATGTGAAGGAAAAGGGAAAAAAATAGAAGATAAAGGAATCTAGAGGGAAGAGAAAATTATTTATAATATTTAAATTAATGTTAACTCAACTGTTCTCATACTTTATTTGAGATTAATTTTTTATTAATAAAGTTTTTCTTTTTTTGCACTGTCTAATAATTAAAAATAATCTTAAATATAACTTTCAAAATAATTCTTACGAAAATCAATAATATTACCATTTACAATAACATATAAACTGTCAATATATTTTAATTAAATTTACTTTATTTTCTTCTCTTTCTCATCTGTTAATATTTATAAAGTCAGCAAATTTGTGAAAGTATTTCTCTATTGGAGTGACAGCAATCTCCCCAAAATGACAATTTAGAGTTTTTTTTAAGCCAAAGAATAAAAAAGCTCACTTGACTCCGTGTGTGATGACAAATCAGTAAACGCACACGTGATGTCATAATCATGCAGAAGTTTCTTCGTATACACAGGGCAATGTGGTGTGGTGGGGACAGTTGTAAGAATCCAAGCGCGCGTCTTTGACCCTCTTCTCTTACTCTCTTTGTTCAAACTTCTAACTGCTTCAAAAGTCTTGTGAGTGAAACCATTGTCCCTCCTTCCTTTTCCAACTTCATTTTCATCTGAAACCTCACTTTCTCACCACATCATAGTTTTCATAATAATAACAAGAAGTAGAAATTTCTCAGTAAAAGAATGCAAGATTCATTGACTTGGCTCTCCAGTGACCAGTCTTCTCCCAAGTTTAAGGCTTGTGTGGCTGGAGAACCTCACTATCTCAAAACTGTTGCCGCCTGCAGCATTTTTCTTTGAAATTGATGACCCCCACATGAGATTCTAGCTAGCTCCATATTCCAAAGTAAGAAGTGACAGAAGAAAAGGAGGAGAAATTAGAAGAAAAAAAATCCAGAATTCGGTTATGGTGTAAGTGTATAACTCTAAGTTGACTGCTATTTGTTTTGGTCAACTTGGTCTATTTGCTTATGAGCTTTGAAGGGTATAATGAAGATCAATTAGTAATCAATAGGGGCTGTGGATGAGGTATATTCAAGTTCATGTGCATGATTGAAGAGGATGGCCAACATGGAGCGAGTGATTTCAGATTTCATGTCTTGGTTTCCTCTTTGGGCAATTTTGGTGCTTGACTTGCTGCTCAAGGTTTCTGGCAACACAGAAGGTGGGTGGGGACTTTTTGTGCTTACTTGTTGCTTGACTTGATGAATTTTATTTTGTTTTCCCGTTTTTGTTCTTTTTGTTGCCTTTCAGCTGTATTTGATTGAGTAATAAAACTGGAGGAGTTAGTATGCATTGTGAAAAAACAAATTAGGGGAATAAATTAAACTGAAAAAAGGACGAAATTGAAACCAATCTTTAATTTAGACGGTTAATATATTAATTTTGCCTTCTAAAAATGTCTATGGTGACCAACGGGGGCTGGGTCTGGCGAAAGGAGCTAGTCTCCCACAACGTGGTGAACCAAGATTCAAATCCCCGCTAGGAGAGGTGCCCACATGTAGTGTTTGACCGTGCCTCGAACAGGATTACCTCCAAAGAAGGAGACATGTGGGAAACCAAAAAAATGTCAATGGTGTGTTGGTTTTCTATATGACTAGCTTTGGTTGTTTGTAGGTCGTAAACTGAAAAATGTTTGATGGGGAATTCTTTAGGAACTTGGGATTCCGTGTTTTTACTTTATGCCTTTCACCCAATTTCATTAGAGCAACATAAATGTTGACACCTGTTTGATTTTTTACTCCTATTGATTTAATATATTAAGTACTTCTATGACAGGTGATGCTCTGACTGCATTGAAGAACAGTGTGAGTGATCCTAACAATGTTCTTCAAAGTTGGGATTCTACACTTGTCGATCCTTGCACATGGTTTCATGTTACTTGCAACAATGAAAATAGCGTGACCCGTGTGTAAGATATCTCTGTTATTTTTACTTGTAGTTTTATGAAAGTTTGTGCATATGGTAAAAAAAAACGAATTTTTGTTTGGCTAGTGATCTTGGAAATGCAAACCTTTCCGGTCAACTTGTTCCACAGCTTGGCCAACTCCCAAATTTGCAATACTTGTAAGTTACAAAACAGATATGATATTGTTGGCTGAATTTACGTCTTCTTTTCTGAGTATATTTTGCTTAACACTATTTACAGATTGATATTTCATTAACTTTTACTTGTAACTCTTGATTGTTTGGCTGAAACAGATGTGATTATGCAAGGTTATACTAAATGTCAATATGATGACTGTTATTCAGAAAATTTACTGATGGTTCTTTTTTATACTTGTTACTTTATGTTAATGATATGTTGATTACATCATGTGACCAGTCCTTGATCAAGAAGTTAGAAACTGAACTCAGGAATGAGTTTGAAATGAAAGAACTGGGTGCAAATTTTAAGTTATCTTCAGACCTTTGCCCACAAACGATGGAAGGGATGAAGTGTATATAACATACTGCTTATACTAGTGTAGTTGACAGCTTTCTATATGTTATGGTGTGCACTAGATCTAATCTATAGCATATTTTACATAGAGTAAAGATATAGCTAGAAATAGAAGGTTGGTTTGCACTGATTTAGATTATGGTGATGATCTTGATCTTGATGTCTTTCTTGATATATCTTTACTCTATGTAGCTGTGCTATCAGTTGGAAAGCTACTCATCGATCAATTGCTGTATTATCTAGGACTAAAGTAGAACTTATTGCAGCAACAGAGGGTGCGAAAGGATGCTATTTGGCTTGAGGTTTGGTTAATGGACTTGGCCTAACACAAGATGTTCTTGATGTATTTTGCGTTAGTCAAAGTGCCTATTCACTGGATTAAGAATAGTCATTTTCACAACAAGACCAAACACATTGATGTAAAAGTCACTTTATTCGAGTTGTTGTTGTTGGCAAATCTGTAGTGCAAGAGATTCACATGTTCGATAATCCAGCATATTGCTTGGAGTTGGTTAGTCTTTACTGCACTTGCCTACCCCTGAAGGCTTTATATGGCGATGAGGAACTAGTCAAATTTGAGTGAAGGTGGAGATTGTAAAGTGGATGATTCAAATTCTTCCACTTTAAAACTATGGATACCAATGGTTATAATTTGATTTTCATATAAACCAAAATTTATTTGAATGGTCCAAAAGTTTTCTTTTCAGCTGTAAAAGGAGGCTATGCTATTTGAGTTTTTTCATTAACTCATGAACTAGTCAATTCTTCGATCCTGTGCTTTTGCATAGCACATATACCTTGGCATTTTGTGTAGTTCAATTTTTACTTTATGAACGTCTATTAGATTTTAATACAAATGGGTTATGCAATGTTTAGTTATTCACTGGACTTTTTTCTCTGCCCAAATCTGAACATTTTTCTTTTCATTGACAGGGAACTTTATAGTAATAATATAACTGGGAAAATCCCAGATGAGCTTGGAAGTTTGAGAAACTTGGTGAGCTTGGATCTTTACTCGAACAACATTACTGGTCCCATTTCAGACAACTTGGCCAACCTTAAAAAACTACGTTTCCTGTATGGCATGTCTTCCTTTATCTCATATCTTTAATCAGCGAGACTTATCTAAATCAGTTTCAATTTTGTTTCTTCATTTAGAATTCACAATTTTTCTTTCCCACATAAAATGGTGGCAGATTATGCACCGTCTATTTCAGTTCCAACACTTGAAATATACTTTGAGCACCTGCCTCAAAGAAGTATCATTCTACATAATTACATGAAATAGATGCTTATATAAGTTACCAACAAATTATTATAGCACACACCTACCACACTTGCTACTTAGTGATTGTTTGCTGTATTGTCTTGTTACTCTTCTCTTTTAATAGTTTATTATATGCAAACTAAATGGATCTTCTCCACGAACCAGGCGTCTGAACAATAACAGCTTGTCAGGAAAGATCCCTGTTCGTTTGACCACTGTTGATTCACTTCAAGTTCTGTGAGTTTTACTCCTATATCTAGATACATTGTTATACTTGTGTTGTGTTATTTAATGTGTAACCTGACACCATGTTCATTGTTGAATCTAGTGATTTATCGAACAACAACTTAACTGGAGACATCCCAATCAATGGTTCTTTTTCAAGTTTTACTCCCATCAGGTTGGTACAAATAAATTTGTTTGTTTTGATAAGCACATTGGGAGAGCTACACTACAACTATTAGCCAATGGTTATTATGGTCGGAGAGACCAATTATAAACCCCACAGAATCCCATCTGTCCGATGCAGGACACATTACTATTATGATCAACGGATGAGATATAAATTCTGTACTAACCCATTTATTTGTCATTGCAGTTTTAGGAATAATCCTTCATTGAATAATAACACCCTTGTACCTCCACCGGCTGTCACACCGCCACAAAGTTCTTCAGGTTTGTTGGTATTTGTTTTATTGTTGGTAATGAATTTATTTTTTCAAACAATAACCTGACCTAAAAGCATAAGCTGAAAATATAACGGAAAATGCCCTCTCGTGTGAGAGTCCACTAGGCTTGAAATGCAGACAGAATTACAACTAAAACTGACAACAAATCAACTTTTTTTAAAATTGTAAGACTCGGGGCAACAGTCAAACTCTACACCATCAGGTCAACTAGAATTTGATACCATGTAATTTAAACCACTAAGAGAAGCAAAGGCTCAATAGTGGTGTTTTACAATTAAAAATTAATACTATGTATAAGGTTTTCAATTTTGGTGGTATTTTACTTTTGTTTCTTTAACAAGCAGCATCCACTCCATTCCATTCCATACTACAAATATTTCCTTCAGCCTTTTGATAGTTGATAGGTTACATGGGTTTTTATCAAGTGCTTATTCTGTAATTTTTGGATGATTTTTGCAACTGAATCTTTTCATTCTTACAAGTTTTAAATTTATTGAAAAGACAGATTGAGTGTTATTGAACAATGATCTTTGATGATGGAGATACCTTAAGCATAACTTCTACATGCTTAAATGTATAGTTTCTTGAGGTGAATGGTTTCTGTGTTTTCTTTCTGTTTAGTATCCTAACAGAATGTTACTCATGGTCCAATTCAAGAAAAGGGGTTAATAATAATGTTGATTTTTTTTCCTATGCTATTCAATGGGAAGCATAGCTTTGGAATTGAGTTATAGTTTCCCATTTTATTCTGTTAATCCTTGTAGGTAATGGTAACCGTGCTATTGTAATCATTGCTGGAGGAGTTGCTGTGGGTGCTGCACTGTTGTTTGCAGCTCCAGTAATTGTACTTGTTTATTGGAAAAGAAGGAAGCCAAGGGACTTTTTCTTTGATGTTGCAGGTTGGTTGGTTGTTTTAATAGATTAAAGCTGCATATGATACCCATAACTGATTTTTGTGTGTACTCCACTGGCAGCTGAGGAGGATCCTGAAGTTCACCTTGGTCAGCTTAAAAGGTTTTCACTGCGTGAACTGCAAGTTGCAACAGATACCTTTAATAACAAAAACATTCTTGGTAAAGGTGGATTTGGCAAGGTTTATAAAGGACGCTTAACAAATGGTGATCTTGTAGCAGTAAAAAGACTTAAAGAGGAACGAACTCAGGGTGGGGAGATGCAATTTCAAACTGAAGTGGAAATGATCAGCATGGCTGTCCATCGAAATTTGCTTCGCCTGCGTGGTTTCTGTATGACACCTACTGAACGCTTGCTTGTGTATCCTTTCATGTCTAATGGAAGTGTAGCTTCATGTTTACGAGGTACCCTTATTAGTCTACTCTATTGAATCCCTATTGAAGAGGATTAATGTGACATGACATACATTGCTCTTTTTTTTTTAACTTATTTACCTCAGTGTGTTTCTCAACTAAATATCTTTTCTCTCGTATATCTTTTTCTGCTAGTTATGTAAACCTTACTTTTCATGTCAAATTTCTTTCAAGTTTGTTCTTTTATTTATTTTTTTGTAAAATAAAAATTGTGTATGTCTGACATGTTATCTAGCAGGGCACATTCACACAACATTTAGGAAATATATCAGTATCTTAAATTTGATCCAGTCTTAGTGCCAAATTTTTCTAAGCATTCATCCAGTCTTGTTGATCAAATCATTTAATGTGGTCAAAATAGAGAATCCAAATCAGCTCTTCTGCTGTTAAATTTCAAAATCTGCTTTCAAATTAAAAATGTTTTTATTTATATTGAATGTATTCTTGTAGATCGTCCGGAATCACAACCACCACTTGAATGGCCAAAACGGAAGAATATTGCTCTAGGAGCTGCTAGGGGGCTTGCTTATTTGCACGATCATTGCGACCCAAAGATTATTCATCGTGATGTCAAAGCTGCTAACATATTGTTAGATGATGACTTTGAAGCAGTTGTAGGAGATTTTGGTTTAGCAAAACTTATGGATTATAAGGATACTCATGTTACTACCGCAGTACGCGGTACAATTGGCCATATAGCACCAGAGTACCTCTCAACTGGAAAGTCTTCAGAGAAAACTGATGTTTTTGGATATGGTGTGATGCTTCTTGAACTAATAACTGGACAGAGGGCTTTTGATTTAGCACGACTCGCCAATGATGATGATGTCATGTTGCTTGACTGGGTAGGTATTATGTTTACCAAAAATATGCTATTTGTACTTCATGTTCAATTTAGCAGCCATATGTAGTTTTCTAAAAATTATGAGGTTGAAATTGAACCAATGGAAGGAAACATTTTTGCCTCAAATGTTCATGATTTCAGTATAGGATTTGCAATTATTGCTTATTCCTGCTGGATATTCCTAGTTGAAGTTTTGAAACCTCTCTTTATTCCCTCTTCGAGTTTTGTTTTGTTGTATAACTACCTTTGCTTTGAAAAAATAACAAATACCAAATTGATTTGGTTGTTTCTATCTGTCCCAGATTCTAGAATCTCATATTCCCAGTTGTTGTTACATTAGCTATAAGCACTGAAATTAACACCAATTGTTAATGGTTTTTCTTGGCAAATGACATTATTTTGATCCCAGGTGAAAGCACTTCTGAAAGACAAGAGGTTGGAGACACTGGTGGATACAGATTTAGAGGGAAAATATGAGGAGGCGGAAGTAGAGGAGTTAATCCAAGTGGCCTTGCTATGCACACAAAGCTCCCCTATGGAAAGACCAAAGATGTCTGAGGTGGTGAGAATGCTAGATGGTGAAGGTTTGGCAGAAAAATGGGATAAATGGTGGCAGAAAGAGGATATGATCCAACCAAACTTCGACCCCTCCAATCTCCACAATGGTTATTGGCGGCCATTATTAGACTCAACTTCAAATATTGCACCAGATGAACTGTCAGGTCCTAGATGATCTTTGAACAATGAAACGTTTAGCAAAGTAAGAGACGCTTTGTAGAAACAAATATGTTTCTCTCAAAGCTCCAAAATGTTGGTTTATTAATGCACCGTATAATTAGTATGCCATTATTAGACTCAACTTCAAATATTGCACCAGATGAACTGTCAAGTCCTAGATGATCTTTGAACAATGAAACGTTTAGCAAAGTAAGAGACGCTTTGTAGAAACAAATATGTTTCCCTCAAAGCTCCAAAATGTTGGTTTATTAATGCACCGTATAATTAGTATGCCATGCAGTGGTGATAACAGCTTGTGTCTAAATATTCCTTAGTCTTTGATCACTGTTACTTCACTGCATGTTCAAAGAGTGTTACTACAACACTTTGAATACATTCTCCATGAACCACGTAGATACCAGGTTATATTGGTGCCATATTTTTTACGTGTAAACTGACACTGATCATTGCAGAATATATATAGTGATTTATGAAACAACCAGTTAAAAGGATATGTCAGAGCCAATGATTATTATTATTTACTCCCATCAGGTTGGTGCAAATACTTTTGTTTATAGCTGCTATTATTGAGGGATGAGATATTATTTTTTGGTAATGTCTTTGTTCTCTATAGTAATTGAACCATGGTTGAATGTGCTTTTTTTATAGTAATACATGTCATATTTATAGACTTATAATATTTTAATAATTTTTTTTCAAAATTATAACATTATTCTATTAATTTTAAGATTACTGTAATAAATAAATGAAAAAAATAATTGGCAGTATTCACTACAATATTATTAAAAATTTATTTTAATAATTAAAATATATTCTATTCAATATATCATAAATATATATAGTATTCCCTTTGCATTTAAAATTGCTATGACAATGGGTCCTAAATCACGTAAATAACTAATAGTGTATAACCGTATTAAGTTAGAGTTCACATATAAGCTTTAGTAGAAAGTTTGCTAAAAAAAATAAGCTAATTTAATATTTTTTATAAAATTTATTAAAATAAGTTATAAAACAAAAAATATAATAAAAAAAAGGTAAGCAAACTTAACTACCTTACAGACAACTAACGTGAGTGGTAATTAACGCAGCCTGATTGATAACAAAAAACATAAATAAATAAACTATCAACCACGTCAATGGCACGTAGTGAGTGTTGAGTATAATTTTAAAGTATCATCAAGTGACCAAATGCTACAAAACGGTGATATATACCCAACTTAATGTTAAAAAACATTCATATATTGTAGGGTGTTTGAATGATGTTCTTGCTAAGTATAGTTTTAATTCTGTGTATTCTTGGTTACATATTATGAATAATTTGTAAAGGAAATCATTTACAACTTTGGAAATTTCCCAACCTAGTGTGACTTATAAGCAATCATGCCAACCAACAGAAATATACTCACAAATCATAACCACAAAAGGACTCTAAACCACACCCCTACCCCCATTTTTTTTTTTTTTCATATTTTAAGGGATTGACAGTTAACTAGTTCAGCAGATCTACCACTCCTAGTTGCAAGAACCTTCCAAAATTCTCTCCGGGCTTCTGCAGAAGATTCAGCATCTTCACTGAATGAGTTATCTGGTGATGAGAATATTGATTGGGAGAAAGCTGACTCAGCATGTTCATTTTGCATGTCAGCCTGCAACACTGTAATGTTATCATTAGCATCTTTAGTTATTACATGAAGTTTTCCATGTAAGCCAGCCAAGAGATAAGGAGATTCTGAATCAGTGAAATCATGATTAGGAACATCTCCGGCTGCAACTTTCCAAGTATCACCTTCATAATCATATACCTTGATCTTTGCACTGTCAAGAGAATTTGAAGGATCAAGTGCATATAGATCATCATTGACAGTAATACTCAATTTCGTTCCAGCTTGCCTTGCAGGCCAGCCTTCACCCATGCCAATTGGCATTTCAAGCCATGAATTTAAATTTGGATCATAAACTTCACCCCCAACATCAACAAAAAATGGCCAGCAATACAAACTCTGAGGAACGAATAACCTTCCCCTGTATGAAGCCATTCCTGTGGCAATAGGCTTGAGTAAGTCAGCCAAAAAAGCAGTGGGCAACACTTGAGCTCTTGCAAAAGGCATGCTAGGTAATTGGGACCACATGCCTGTATGAGGGTCATATACTTCTGCAGATTGAAGAGGGCTTAGTCCACCACGACACCTAGTAACCCCTCCAACAACATAAAGCTTGTTGTTTAATATACCTGTCTTGCAATAGGCTCTACCAACTGACATTGGACTGGCCTCAGTCCAAGAGTTTTTAATGGGATCATACTGCCAAACATATTTCATTGCTGAAGCTCTTGAAAATCCTCCTAATGCATAGATGCAACCATCAACAGCTCCTATGGAGCAACCACAAAATGGCATCCAGTCCAGGGCATCTCTCCTACCAAGCCAGCTCATTATGACATCAACAATTCTGATACTTGGACCCATCATGCTCCACATCCGAAGGGGAAAGGAAATCAAACCTTTCTTTGTTTCATCTTCAAACCCAACTTTTGGCATTGGCGGCAACCTTTGCCATCTTCTGGAAAGAGGGTCCAATGCATACCATAAAAGCTTATCATCCTTGACCTTTGTCAAAATGTAGAGCCATTCCTCCATGGTTCCAAGCTCTTTTCTCACACAAAATAGTTCAGAACTAACAAGGGTTTCCTTCCAAGCACGGCAAACTAACTTCAGATTCAAATAATAAATTCGAGGAACTCTAGCTAGAATCTGTATTGATATCTCATCAGGAAGGGACGGAATCAGTCTTGCGTTGTACCCGCAAGGGTTTGGTGACAACCTCTGTCTCTTGCAGGATTCACCTTGTAAAACCCCGTAGGAATCCTTCCATCTAGTCTTGGAATTGTTCAGATTCAGTATATTCCCCATTAAGACCACTTCAAATTCAAACCAAAAGCAAGCAAGCACATCAAACTTCCAAGATTAATCTGTTTCATAACATCATTTTAAATCATCTATCAGTACATTCCAAGAAAATGCGTTGATGAATTGAAATAATGGATTTATCTCAATAGGCATAAGCTTTTGACCAAAGCACAGCATCCATTTCACAAGGATTTCCACAACTAATCAATCAAATGGCAAAGAAATACAACAATAGATGGATGCATAAGTTCTGAATATATAAGAGACTAAAGAGAGATAGACCACACATCACAAAAACACCAATATATATATATATATATATATATATAGAGAGAGAGAGAGAGAGACAGACAGACAGACAGATCGATAGAGTTACACAAATAAAGATGCTGAAACTATATTAACAAATGCTTAAAATTTAATTTAACGTGTTAGCATTGTGTGTAGAATATAAACTCGGATTTTTGGAAAGGAAAAATGAACTATATTGGCTGTTTCTATATACTCAAGAAAATCAGTGGCTAAAGTTTCCATATGCACCTGCCACAATGAAGACAAGTAGCACAGACTACAGAGAAATTTTAAGTAAATCCTATACTATAAATAATGAGCAACCATTGTATTATTTCCCTAGGGCCAATAGGATATCAATATTGATTAGATCATTGATATGAACTGTATCTACAGCCCTGATCACAAGAGAACTTCACTATAACAGAAATGAGAGAAAGGAATGTAATCAGAGAAGAAACCTTCTCTTCCTTGTGGCACAAGCCACCCCTCACTACCCCACTGATTGCCCGCTTTCTATCTCCTCACTCATATTCACTTCCCATGCCAATGATGTCACTAATTCCAGCATCCCCCATTCCCCTCCCTTGCAGCCACGTGTCCTGTTTGAGTGTTTGTTAGGATTTAGCATAACAAAATTTTCCCCGTCATTTCCTATACATCCCTTATTCCTCTCCTCCCATGTATGATACACTCTTGTGGGAGGCCCATTGATGTCCCTCCCCCAACCCCCAATGAGCTGCACCTTGTCCTCTATAAAATAGGGTTTCTGTAATTGTGTATTTGTATCACCCAAGTGAGCCTTTATTTAAAGTGAAACTTATTACAATAAAAGGAAACATAATATTCCCTAATGCTGATTATAGTCCCTAATAATCAGCTGCAGATATTCCCTATTTACAAAGCATATCTTTAATGCTTCCCCTCAAGTTGGAGCATATATCTCATGATCCAAGCTTATTTCTTTTTTGCTTAGCAAAAATAGATATATATATATATATATATATATATATATATATATATATATATATATATATATATATATATATATATATATACGAGAGAGTACCAGAGGTACTGAAAATACATAGTGCAGTTAGGTACAGAACTGGTTCCAAGAGCTAGCCTAACAGTGTATACTAGGGACCAGCTAAACCCCACACAAGAATTGTAAAATCCTACACCTACTGTATACTTCCCAACAGCTGTCATTCTTTCCTAATTACCCAAAAGCATCTCTCAAATGAGTGGACCAATGGTTAAAGTGCAGGTCAAAACCTTTTTCCATAGCTTTAAGCCAGGACCAGATTAAAAGTACTGCATCATCCAGCAGTTTACTTCCATTGAAAGTTTGGTTTTCAAAGATTATTCCATTTTTGTGCTGCCATATGGTCCATGTTAACGCTGCCCACCAACACTTCCATCTTGTAGCTTTAGTTCCATCGGCAAGCTCCCTGTTGTGTTGCAGGAAGTGATCCTCCGGATTTTGAGGGATTTAGTGAACATGTCTGCAAGTTGGTCACTAGAGCTGACAAAGTCGGTGATGATTTCTCCAAAAGCACCTTCTCTCTCACAAAGTGACAATCAATCTCTATGTGTTTAGTCCGTTCATGGAAGACTAGATTTGACGCAAAGTGAATAGCAACTTGATTGTCACATATCAGTTTTGTATCCTATGTGTCTCCAAATTTTAGCTGTTGGAGAAGTTGCCTAATCATGTAATCTCACATGCAGCTACTGCCATAGCACGATACTCAGCTTCAACACTAGATCTAGCAACTGCTTTCTGCTTCTTGCTCTTCCATGAGATCAAGTTTCCTCCAATGAGAACACAATATCCAGAAGTGGACCTCCTATCTAATGGTGATCCTGCCCAATCAGCATCAGAATAGCAGGCAATTTTGGCATTGCCTTTATCTTCATATATTAATCTGCAACTTGGTGCACTCTTGAGATATCGAAGGATACATATGACAACATTCCAACGACAACCACATGGTTCCTTCAAGAATTGGCTAACCACATTGACTGCAAATCTGGTCTAGTGACAATAAGGTAATTAAGTCTGCCAACTAGACGACGATATCTTCCGAGGTCTATCAATGGCTCCCCCTGACCTGGAAGAAGTCTCACACTAGGATCCATAGGAGTGTCACTCGGGCAACAATCAAGCATATCAGTCTAGATCAGAATGTCGAGAGCATACTTCCATTGGGAAATGACTATACTAGATGAGGAGTGGGCAACTTCGATGCCGAGGAAATACCTAAGCGGACCCAAGTCCTTGGTCTGAAACTGATTGTGGAGGTGAGACTTGAGGCGGAGAATGCCATCAGAGTCATCACTATTGATGACAATGTCATCAACATATACAACTAGATAGATGCGCAGGCCAGACAATGAATGGAGAGAAAATACCAAGTGATCAGTTTCACAACGAGTCATACCAAACTCAATCAGAGTGGAGTTGAAGCGACCAAACCAGGCACGAGGAGATTGCTTTGAGTCATAAAAAGAACGTCAAAGTCTACAGACAAGATGTGAGTTGCCTGGTACTATAAAACCAGGGGGTTGAACCATGTACACCTTTTCTAGCAAGTCACCATGTAGGAAGGCATTTTTGATGTCCAACTGGTGAAGAGGCCAATGTCGAATGGCGGCCATAGCAAAAGATGAATAGAGGTGATTTTGGCCACAATAGAAAAAGTGTCGCCATAATCAAGACCAAAAATTTGAGTATAGCTCTTAGCCACCAAGCGACCTTTGTAGCGATCAATTAGGCCATCAGGTGTGATCTTCACCGTATCGACCCAATGACACCCAATAATGGATTTGTTGGGAGGCAACAGAACGAACTCCCATGTGTTGCTAGCATCCAAAGCAGTCATTTCTTCCAACATTTCCCATTGCCAATTGTGGTCAGCCATGGCTTCACCAGTAGACTTAGGGATAGACACAAAATCCAAAGAAGAGATAAAAGAGTAATAGGAGGGAGATAAATAGGCACAGTTAAGAGCAAAAGCATATTAAGGATTGGGATTACGAGTGGGCCAAATACCTTTGCGTAATGCAATGGGAAATTCAGGTGCAGGTGACAATGGTGGAAGAAGTAGGAGATGATGTTGGAGGATTAGTGGGTAGCGTTGCCGGTGGTGTTTGTGTCCATCGGTGGTATACAAGAGGTAGAGGTGGAGTAGGAGCAACCAATGGCGCTAGAACAACAGATGGAACCTCCAGAGGGACATCGTCAACGGTGGAAGGAAAGAAAGGAGTAGTCTCAAAGAATGTAACATCAGCAGAGACCAGATACCGTTGAAGTTGAGGAGAGAAACATCAGTAACCTTTCTGGAGGCGGGAGTAACCCAGAAAAATACATTTTAAGCACTTGGCAGAGTTTATTTTTACCTAGAGTGAGATCATGCACAAAACACATACTTCCAAAGACACAAAGAGGAACAGGATGGAGGCGTTGATGAGGATTCAAGATGGAATAAAGAATCTGATTGTTGAGAACCAACGAAGGCATGCGGTTAATTTTTGCGTTCAGCAACACCATTATGTTGTGGTGTATGGGCACATGATGTTTGATCAAGAATCCCCTGCAAATTTCGAAAAGATTGAAATTGAGACAACAAATATTCTTTTGCATTATCAATTCGTAAAATTTTGACGGAGAAGCCAAACTGATTTTGAATTTCAGCAGAAAAACTTCGAAAGATAAAAAAAAAACATCAAAACGATTCTTCATTAGAAAGACCCAAGTACAACAAGAAAAGTCATCAATAAAAGTGACAAAATAAAAATATTCTAATGTAGAACAAACTCTACTAGGACCCCAAATATCAGAGTGAACTAAGGCAAAAGGTGACGCAGCACACTTATTGACATGAAGACCATAACTGGTACGAGTATGTTTACCTAGCTGACACAAGTCGCACTGAAAGGACTTAACATTAGAAAAACTGCGAACTAACAGACGCAATCTCTCCAGACTCGGGTCCCCAAGGCATAGATGTGTGAGAGCTGGAGATGCAGATGAGACACAGGCAATCAGAGGTGTAAGCTGATATAATCCTCCAAACTCATGTCCTACTCCAATCGTTTGTCCAATGCATTGATCCTATACAAGAATGAAATTATTAACAAATAAGACAGAAAGATCAAGAGTACGGGTGAGTTTGCTAATAGAGATTAAATTAAAAGGATAGCCAAGAACAAATAAGACAGAATTTAATGAAAGTTGAGGAAGAGGATGGGTTTGTCCGATGCCCCAGACTTTAATTTGAAAGCCATCTACGAGAGTAACAGAAGGCAAGGTGTCCAAAAAAGTCAAGGAAGAGAAAAGAGATTGGTTACCAGTCATATGATCAAAGGCATCAGAATCAAGAATCCAAGGTCCAAGGGAGCAGGACTACGAAACAAAGGCTACAGGATTACCAGGCTGAGCCATAGTGGTAACAGGTGATGTAGGTTCATTGGCTGCTCGAAGATGGATTCTCAAACATGGTTGTATCAGCTCCTTTACCCCTTGGAAGTCCACCAAACATGGTTGGGACTTGGTAATTGTTGGAGCAAGCCTGTAAAGAGCCTGGAGTTTAGTCTGCTTACATACCACACAAGCCGCCACAAACTGCTCCATATCATGCTTCATTCCATTCCAATAGAAAGCCATGGCCAGCCGTGTATAATTTTGGTTACTGCTGAATGCCCACTGAAGCATGAAACTTAGACAAAAATGTGGAATACAACCAGATTTTTTTGGCAGTACTAACCTCTGATTAAACCATAGACAGCCTTAAGAAACTGGATAGTGTGGGGAGAACCTGGATTCAGCACTACCTCTTGCATAATCAATCTCAAGGGTTCATCCTCGGGAACTTCAGCTAATTCGATGAAGTCTGAATTTGTGAACATTGAAATAGCATGATAATTCATGACACAAGATACAGTTCCTCTAATCAGTCAAGTCATCATCATGGCCACCCTTGCATGACACAAGCAGCAGTTGTTCGCAGTTTTCACTTCGTAGAGCCAAAGAAGAGGAGGCAGCAGCAGCGCAGGAAACGACACAGGGCAGCAGTGGGGCAGGATGAAGGTGGGGCGGTTGAGATTGGCAGCAGCTAAGAGAACTTAGGGTTGCTGAAGTGACAAGCATGGAAGGAGATGGAGTTGTGTATGGAACTATGAAGGAGAAAAGGGAATTAGGGGTTTTTAAAAACCAGGTCAAAGGGGATCAGACCCTAAAGTCCAGGTCTGCTTGCCACGCTGGGGATCATCCTACAAGGAAAATTGTGATCCTACTCCAATCCCTCTGACCGACAATCTCACGAGCAACACAGCATGAAACTCAACTCAGGATCATACGATCCAACAATTTAACTCGTGATCCTGACAACAATGCCCAAGATCAGGAGCTCTAATACCAAGCTGATAGGAACTGTATTTATTATAGAATTGGTAAAGAAAACTCGGAGCTGGCTCTGACTACAAGAGAATTTCACAGCTTAAGTATAACTGAGAAACAAAAGAAAGAACAGTAATCAGAGAAGGAAACCTTCTCTGCCCTGTGGCACAAGCCACCCCACACTACTCCAGTGATTGCCTACCCTCCCCACCCTCCATCTCCTTATTCATATTCACTTCCCTAACCACTAATTCGAGCATCCCCCATTCTCCTCCCTCCCAACCACATGTCCTATTTGTAAGGATTTACCACAACAGAATTTTCCATATCATTTCATATACTGCCCATATCCATCTTCTCCCTTCTACAATACACTCTCATGGGAGACCCATTAGAGGGGAAGCATTACACATTTGGTAGGTATTTATTTAAAAATAAGCATAACGGCTAAGCAATGTATAAACTATAAGGTCTAAATTCTACAGAATTCTCATGTCACATGGCTATAAAGCTAAAGAACTGCCACCCCACCCAAAAAAAGAGAAGATAGAAACACAAAATTTTCGATAACAAGCAATTAAAGTGAATATATTCATAACAAGTTACCAGCAATGTCATTCTATTCCAAAATAAAACCACCAAACAGCTTGTCATTGAAATTTGAAAAACCAAAGACTCAAATTCAAAACATCACCATTCAGACAAATTCAACATACAAAAGAACACCAAAACTTTACAACAAATAAGAATTCCATTAAGTCGGCACCAGAAAAAGGGCTAAAGCAAAAATTGGTTTTACATATAAAATCAGAGAGAAAAAGGGAAATTAAGAAAGAAAAAATAAACCACTCACATCATATAGAAACCAAAGTAAAACAAGCATTTTAGTATACAAGCATCTTATACTCCCCTACACTAGAGAGACTCCCTCCAGAAGAAAAATAAGCACTGAAACAACTCAAAACATGAATACAATTCCCACATTTATACCCTGAAAAAACAAAATGCATTCATGTAAAATCAATAAGACCAAGAAGTCAATTAAGCACCTCACAAGTGAACCACTTAGAAACTGATCGAAAAAATCGTAAATTTTGTTAAATCCATGTTTGGGGACGCAGAAGGCACACACCTTCCAACCTACCACGCATAGCTCTGACACGTAATCGATCAGAGAGACAAAGACTTGTTTAATCAAGCAATTGTTCCTTACATAAAAAAAAAAAAAAAAATGGGCCCAAACTGCACAGTATAAATCCAAAAACAGCATTCGAGAGGTCAATAATTGAAGAAATCAAAACCAGTAAAAGTTAAAGGATAACAAACAGAGTGTCATTGGAGAAACATAACCACAAAATTCCCCCAACCCCCAAAAAATAAAATAAAAAATAAGCTTTGATTCAATATAATACCAGAAATCGATTTCCACATGCAATCGCAGCTCAACACCAGAAATCGGTTCCACGAATTTTCGTAACCGGTGCTGCAACAGAGAAATGATGCAGAAGAAGAGTAGTTAGAGATGAAAGTAACGACACGAAAAAAAAAATTGAAGACAATGAATGCATCCCCCGGAGACTTCGAATATTTTTTTTTAAATAGTCGTTCAGAAATTCGTCCTCCAAAGTTAAAAATCCAAATTTTAGTAACAGAAGATATTGACAAAATTTCAGATTTGATTATGATTATTAATTAATATTATATTTATTATAATGTTTATTTTTTCATTTTTTAAAAATATTTATTATAATATTATGTTTGTAATAATTAAAAATATAAAAATAAAAATTAAATTATATTTTAAATAAATTTTTATTTTTATTTTTAAATGTATAAAATATTGATAAATTTATTCTTAAATATGTCAGGTTATATAAGATAATAGAACGCATCAAGAAATTTTTCATATTTTTTTACTTTTGGTAACTAAAACTTAAATTTTCATATTTGAGAATTAATTTATGAGCACTTTATATATTAAAAAAAATATTATTTACCTTTCTTATGACCGAAGATAACAAGGGAAAATTGAAATGATAAAAAATAAAACTAGAATTGAATGGATCACACGTCACATAGTATCATACTATGATTGCTTTTAATAAATAAAAGTTGATCATGCTCTTATAATAAAGAAAGTATAGTCATTTTTATTGTTTACTTTATGCAATAAGTAAAAATAAATGTGATCAATATATTATTATTTTGTTCACCAAAAAATATATTAGTATTTTATTTTTATTATATCAAAATTAAAATAAAATAATAACTTAAGTTAAAATATATATATATATATATATATATATAGGATATAAAGATTTAGGATAATTTAACAAATTTATTTGATATTTTTTGTAATTGCATCATATTAGTTTAAAAATTGTTTAAATTATAAATCAAAAACAATTTATCATAAGACTCATAATATAATTATTAAAAAGAGTTTAAAAACTTTATTTAGACAATTTCATGTCCGAGCCTGAGGTAGTTCTTAGGCAAATTTACGGAGGAGGGTTGGTTTTAGAAACTATTTACTCAATAGGGTCTGATTTATAAGAAATTACGGGGGGGGGGGGGGGGTTTGTTTTCTACGTGGGTGCCGCCATTGACACTGGCGGGAAGCTTGAACCGCCAGTGGCAATGGCGGGATAGGGGCTGACTAGGAGAGAGGGGGAGGGGTGCCGCCAGCAGCAATGGCGGGATGGGAGAGAGAGAGGTCCCGCCCTTGGAGCTGGCGGGACAGGTGAGGGAAGGGTGTTGCAGGCGGTACCGCCACTGGCGGTTGCGGGACAGGGGGAGAGAGGATCCCGCCTTTCGAGCTGGCGGGATAGGCTTGTGTGGGTTACGTGAATGAATGAAGGCTTGGTCTGCACCTTGCAAGCAATAGCTTTCAGGTTCTGAAAAGGCTAGCATATATAGCATCTTAACGTTAAAAAAATTTGAACGTTGGGGGTGGGGTTTAAGTTTTGGGCTATAAAAAAAATGTTGAAGTCATTATTCTTTACGTTTACACAGCTTCCTTAGTTTGCTTTCTCTTTCTTTCTTCTTCTGGAGTTTGAGAGATTATTGTGTTTGTGTTCTTCTGTGCATTCATCTTTCAAGTGTGCTTCAAGTGCCCTTAAATTCCTGGTATGTATTTTCAAAGTAAATATGCTAATATATATTATAAGTTTAAGTTAGTTAGTATTATAAGTTAGTTAGTATGTAAATAGTAGGTTAGTTATTATTAACAAAAGTTCTAAGTTTAAATTAGTTTGTATGAGTAGCTATTGTGTTATTATTTTTTACTTATTAATAAATATTCCAATATTAGGTTAGTTAGTATGAAAATATTATTTGGTTAGTTAGAATTAAAATTTTATTTAGTTATTCTTATTGTATATATTGTTAGATGTTATTTGGTTATTGTGTATAATATTTTAGTATTAGTAGTAATTGTTATTTGGTTAGTTAGAATTAAAATTTTATTTAGTTATTGTTATTGTATATATTGTTAGATGTTATTTGATTATTAGCATAGAATATTATTATTAATTTTTTTTATCAAAAAATGAGAATTTTATTATGAATTCTAGAAATATCTGTAAAATAAAATATATTCTAACTCAAGAAATATAAAATTTTCTAAAATAATTATTCTTTCTTATCAACTTGTTTCAATTATTTTTGTAAATTTATTTTATTTGTGTACTACATATATAATTAATTGTATTCTTAATTATTCGTAGAATTAAAATATATGATGCAGGGGTTGACAAACTAATTATTCTTATGAGTTTTAAATAAGAAATTATTTTATAACTTAATCTCTAGTAAAAAAAATTGTATGAGTAAGTATAATTGAAAATAATATTATATATTTGTTTAGTTAGTATAAAAATATTACGTGTATATATATTTAGTTGTTGTGTATACTCTTAAATTTTATACATGTGATATTAGCTTTGTAGTATTAGGTATATATTTAGACGGATGATAGTTTAGTCTAATAAATATATATACATGGATGATACTTTAGGATCAAATAAGTAATATTAGATTTTTTAGTATTAGGCACAAGTTAATATTATCTTTAGGTATATATTTATAAATTTTAGTTTTTGTAATATTAAATATTTGACACTTAAATAAATAATTGTAATATTAGACACTTGACACACGTAAATCTATCTTTTTAATATTATAATTTTGTATTTTAAATAAATGAGATCATAATTTAATATTATTTGAGTTAATTATTGTTTAGTTAGAATGATATATATATTATTTGTTAGTTTTAATTTGTACGTTATTATTATTTGTTTTAGAAAATTTAAGTGATTAAATATATGATACATTGTACATTATTATTATTATTTTTGTATATATATTATTGAAAAAAAAATTTGCATTTCAATATTTGTTTGTATTATAAATAATTTGTTAGTCCATATTTTATTCAATTATTTATTTATTAATTGTAGAAAAAAAATTACTAATAAATTAAAGTTTTCTTCACATATATTTTAATTTATGTATAGAATATATTAAAAATTGCCGAGTTTGATTTTTTACAAATTTATTGTTATATATTTAAAGTTTACTAATAAATTAAAGTTTTCTTCACATGTATTATATTTTATTTTGCAGCAGCAATGACATCTTCATCATCATCTTCATCACACATTGACATTAAATCTGGCCCCATCGATACTGATGTATTATGGATGCAACCTAAGCATGTTTCAGAACATGTTTGGAATGGGGAAGAAGAAAGGAAATTGCATATCAGACGAGCTGTCCCCACGTATCAAGGGGAAGAACAAATTCCAGAACAAATTTTTCCTTTTCTTCAACAATCTGGTTTCGGGTGGATTATCAAGATGGGTTTCTTAAAAATAAATGCCTCACTAATTAGTGCTCTAATAGAAAGATGGAGGCCGGAAACACATACGTTTCACATGAGATGCAGAGAGTGTACTATCACTCTACAAGACGTCTCTATGTTGTTAGGTATAAGTGTGGATGGTTTACCATTAATCGGTCCAACAAATCTTGATTGGGCTGATTTATGTGAGGAATTATTGGGAGTCAGACCACAAAAAGGTGAAATTAAAGGTAGTGCAGTTAAATTAAGTTGGCTGGCTCACCATTTTGATCAAATTAATAATGATGACGACGAAGAACAAGTACGAAGGTTTGCCCGTGCATGGATACTGAGATTTATTGGAGGTGTCTTGTTCGTTGACAAAACCAGTAACAGAGTTTCGGTAAGGTACCTTCAATTTTTACGTGACTTTGAAGAATGTGACAGATATGCATGGGGAGCTGCCGTACTTAGTTTTCTATACAGAGAGATGTGCAGTGCCACCGATTATAAAACTAAATCAATCGGAGGTATGTGCATCTTACTACAATTGTGGGCATGGGAACGATGTCCCACCTTGGCTCCAAAGAGGACTCCTTCCCACATAGAAAATACACCACTAGGGCACAGGTCAGTCATTTTTAACAGCGTCTTTCATTTTAATAGAATAAATGGTTTTAGGGTATATTAAATTTTATTCTTTGTAGGTGGCTGCGACGTGGAAACCAACATATCGGCAATGATGATGTGAAAGTTTTTCGTCGCAAGTTCGATATTATGAAACGTCATGAGGTAAGAACCATGCTATTGTATTTGTAAAATAAAAAATTATATGTCTTATTTTACTACAATGTTCACAACTATGTTGTTATATGCAGTTTGTGTGGGAGCCTTACCCATCAACCGTTATGTCATTCTTGCCTCCCGTTTGTTTAGTCGGAAGTCTCGCGTGGTACGCGGTGGTGCCACTAATTTGTTTCCAAGTTATTGAGTGGCACCAACCGGACAGAGTCTTGAGACAATTTGGGATGCAACAACCAGTTCCAGAGTCTCCTTCACAACCCCTAAACATTCATGGCATAACATTAAAGGGGAAACATGACGAAAATTGGGGGCAATTGTTCGCCCCAATGATTCAGCAGTGGAATAATCGCCATGCATTTAGGGTCGACGCTTATCCCCGACAAGAAGGCCTATTGAGTTTTAACTCGGACTACATGGTCTGGTATAGGCGAAAGACAAAGATGTTTGTTGACCCAGAAAATGCAAAGACGGCTACATTGGTATTTTTTACTTTTTTTTCAAATTTTAAGTTGAACTTTTATTTAATGATGGCCATTAATTTTGTTATCGTTACAAATGCAGGGTGAAGTTGCGGAGGCATTACAATACATGGTGTCTCCTCAAGGGAGGAAAACATGCACATTTGATGATCTCGTGCCTTATGTGGAAAAAATTACAATTTTATCCAAAGAGCAAGAGAGAGTCACTGAGCCAGTGTCACATGGTCCCGCATCAGAGCGTCAATTTCCCGCACAACAGTTTCACATGCTTCAGTCAAGTATTGAAACTCAGGGGATAGACAGAAGAAGGGACACTGTTGAAGCGGAAGAATATTCCCAACAAATGGCGGAGCGTGGCCATGGAATGTATTACACGCCACAAACATTTGCTGAGTATCCGACACAGATGTATCAGTATCCTTTTCAGGGTCATGACACTGATACTTCTGCAACCCAGCAATCGTTCGGTGGTTTTGCGGAAACACAAGCTCAATTTTCATGGCCCACAATGACCCCTTCACAGCAATATCATGGGCCAATTCCAACACCTAATGCCCCGTTAGGAACACAATGGAATGTACCGGGACAAATACCTAATACGGGTGACTTATTCGGTGTTGATTTGCGTAACACATTTTCTGCAGAGGCTGACGAAGAAGAAGCGGGGAGGCATCGGGGCAGAAGAAATCCTGATCGCCAAGCACGAAGATGGGATCGACCATGTGGCACATCCTCACGGCATCACGAACACCAAAATGAATGATTTGCATGTCTCTGTTGATTAAGGCTTTGTTGTATATTTGTAATTTGACATTCATGGCGTAATGTATGATATTCAGTTTATTAAGGCTTACTTATGGATATAATTTATGTCGCGTATCAAACTATAATAATCAATGAACCCTAAACCAAATAACAAAGGTAGCCAAAGGGAAAAAACTAATGTTTCTAAGTAACGATGAATTTCAATGTGAACTAAACCCTAACCCATAAAACATAAAAAGTATCCCATAACCCTTAAATATGAAACACTAACCCTAACCTATAAAATATAACCACTTAGGCCTCAATTGTTCCGAACTAAACCCTAATCCTAAAATAAAAACCTAACCCTAACCCCTAAACATTAGCCCTAAGTCAAAAATGTTCAGCACTAAACCCTAACCAAAAAATAAAAATAACATAAACCTCACCCATAAAAATTAGTCCAAAACCCTACAATTTTCATAACTAAACCCTAACCCTAAAATAAAATAACTAAGCCTAACCCTATAAAATAAAACTAAACCCCAACAATAAAATAAAAAACCTAACCCTAACCCCATAAACATTAGTCATAACCCTAAAATGTTCAGAACTAAACCCTAACCCTAAAATAAAAAACCTAACCCAAACCCCTAAAAATTAGTCCTAGCTCTAAAATTTTCATAACTAAACCCTAACCCTAAAATAAAAAAAAACCTAAGCCTAACCCTATAAAATAAGAATTAAACCCTTACCCTTAAAAAAAGTTATTTTATTTGAACTTCTAAATGTAATTGTATTTCCCTAAAAAATAAGAACTAAACCCTAACCCTTCAAATAAATAACTTTGCCCTAACCCTAAAAATGTTCAAAAGTAAACCCTCACCATAAAATAAAAAACCTAACCCTAACCCCTAAAAAATTAGTCCTAACTCTCTAACTCTGAGATTTTGACAACTAAACCCTAACCCTAAAAACAAAAAAACATAACCCTAACCCATAAAAATTAGTCCTAACTCTAAGATTTTCATAACTAAACCCTAACCCTAAAATAAAAAACCTAACCCAAACCCCTAAAAATTAGTCATAGCTCTAAAATTTTCATAACTAAACCCTAACCCTAAAATAAAAAAAAATAAGCCTAACCCTATAAAATAAGAACTAAACCCCTTACCCTTAAAACAAAGTAATTTTATTTCAACTTCTAAATGTAATTTTATTTCATTAGAAGTACACATTCAAAAAAAAGTTATTTTATTTCAACTTCTAAATGTAATTGTATTTCCCTAAAAAATAATAATTAAACCCTTACCCTTAAAAAAAAGTTATTTTATTTCAACTTCTAAATGTAATTGTATTTCCCTAAAAAACAAGAACTAAACCCTAACCCTTCAAATAAATAACTTTGCCCTAACCCTAAAAATGTTCAAAAGTAAACCCTAACCATAAAATAAAAAACCTAACCCTAACCCCTAAAAAATTAGTCCTAACTCTCTAACTCTGAGATTTTGACAACTAAACCCTAACCCTAAAAACAAAAAAACATAACCCTACCCCGTAAAAATTAGTCCTAACTCTAAGATTTTCATAACTAAACCCTAACCCTAAAATAAAAAACCTAACCCAAACCCCTAAAAATTAGTCCTAGCTCTAAACTTTTCATAACTAAACCCTAACCCTAAAATAAAAAAAACTAAGCCTAACCCTATAAAATAAGAACTAAACCCCTTACCCTTAAAACAAAGTAATTTTATTTCAACTTCTAAATGTAATTTTATTTCATTAGAAGTACACATTCAAAAAAAAGTTATTTTATTTCAACTTCTAAATGTAATTGTATTTCCCTAAAAAATAATAATTAAACCCTTACCCTTAAAAAAAAGTTATTTTATTTCAACTTCTAAATGTAATTGTATTTCCCTAAAAAACAAGAACTAAACCCTAACCCTTCAAATAAATAACTTTGCCCTAACCCTAAAAATGTTCAAAAGTAAACCCTAACCATAAAATAAAAAACCTAACCCTAATCCCTAAAAAATTAGTCCTAACTCTCTAACTCTGAGATTTTGACAACTAAACCCTAACCCTAAAAACAAAAAAACATAACCCTAACCCGTAAAAATTAGTCCTAACTCTAAGATTTTCATAACTAAACCCTAACCCTAAAATAAAAAACCTAACCCAAACCCCTAAAAATTAGTCCTAGCTCTAAAATTTTCATAACTAAACCCTAACCCTAAAATAAAAAAAAACTAAGCCTAACCCTATAAAATAAGAACTCAACCCTTACCCTTAAAACAAAGTAATTTTATTTCAACTTCTAAATGTAATTTTATTTCATTAGAAGTACACATTCAAAAAAAAGTTATTTTATTTCAACTTCTAAATGTAATTGTATTTCCCTAAAAAATAAGAATTAAACCCTTACCCTTAAAAAAAGTTATTTTATTTGAACTTCTAAATGTAATTGTATTTCCCTAAAAAACAAGAACTAAACCCTAACCCTTCAAATAAACAACTTTGCCCTAACCCTAAAAATGTTCAAAAGTAAACCCTAACCATAAAATAAAAAACCTAACCCTAACCCCTAAAAAAATTAGTCCTAACTCTGAGATTTTCACAACTAAGCCCTAACCATAAAAACAAAAAAACATAACCCTAACCCGTAAAAATTAGTCATAACTCTAAGATTTTCATAACTAAACCCTAACCCTAAAATAAAAAACTACACCCTAACCGTTATACATGAGTTAGCCCTAACCACTAAAATAAAAAAAAGTAACCCTAAAACCTAACATAAAAAGAACTTAACACGAACCCCTAAAAAATAAGCACTACACCCTAAAATAACAAATAAGAACTAAACCCAAACCCCTAAAATATCAGAACTACACCCTAACGCTTAAACCAAAAAACTAACCCTATCCCTAAAATATTAGAACTAAACCCTAACCCCTAACAAATAAGAAGTAACCCCTAAAAAATTAAGAAGTAACCCTAACCCTAGACCTAAAATAAAAAACTTAGCCCTAACCCATACCATATAAGAAGTAACCCATAACCCCTAAAAAAATAAGAACTAACCCTAACCCATAACATATAAGAAGTAACCCCTAACCCCTAAAAAAATAAGAACTAACCCTAACCCTTCAAATAAAAAAAATTAGCCCTAATCCCATAGTTGTAAACACTAAACCCTAAGGCTTAGACCCTAAACACTAAACCAAAATACTTAGACACTAAACCATAATGACTAAGTCCATACTTTGTCATTGTAGATAGTTAAAAAAACTAAAGTAACTTATAAATGTAATTTTATTTCATTAGAAGCACACATTCAACAAAAAGTAACTGACGATTTCATTAAAGACCAACAAGTAAATACATTGAACAAAACCTAAAGCAATACAAGTCAGTCATGTAACATACATAAATTAATTAAATGAATTACTCCCACGGTCAGATTGCATTGGACATCGGCGCCTATTGTGCCCTTCAGCTCCACATCTACTACATTTTTGTCGGTGGTCAGATGGTTCGACCCAATCCATCTCATTCCTTATCCTTGTTGATTTTGGCCGACCTTTCGCACGAATTGTAGTTGGGTCAGGGATTAGTGTCCATGCCTCATCAGAAGGAGGAATTGCCGCTTCATTCCCAAGAGGCCACCACTGTGCGGAGTATGCTTTTAAGATGTGTTCATTGGTGTAAACAACATCTATATATTGGTAGTAGTTCATGCTCACGTAACCACAAGCTGCAATAATGTGTGAACACGGATAGTGAAGCGCAGAATACCTTCCGCATTGACAATAATGGCCATTCAAGTTAACTACCCATTTTTGTCCGCCACGTTGCGTTATAGGATTGAAGGTCTCCTCAACTTCAAACCTTGTCGAGTGGATATCGTACACGCGAACGATGTGCGAACAAGCTTGTTCTTGATTTTTCCTAAGTTCTGTAACAAGCTTAGAACAATAAACTTGGCCTTCTCTTAATTGTCTTTGGGCTTGGCAACCACGATCAACAAAATACTTTCGGCACCTACTATATGTTGACTTGACCAACGCTGTTATTGGAATGCTGCGACAATCTTTCAACACCTTATTCACACATTCTGATAGGTTGATTGTCATGTGACCATATCGTCGTCCAGATGTATCGTAAGCCATGCTCCATTTTTCCTTTGAAATGCGATCAATCCATCTTGCTATGGCTGGACTCAGTTGACGAAATTTTTCTAAGTTTTGATCAAACACATGCTTGCAAGGAGTGTACGCTGCATCAAATTTGTTATCATCAAAAGTTGTACGTAGACATCAAACTCAAATTAAATTAATGTATAAAATCAACCTTACCCAATTTCTTGAACATCTCTTTTTGTTTCGCGTTGTTGAATTTGCGATTGAAATTGCTGGCTATGTGTCGGACGCAGTACACATGATAACCGTGGGGAGGTTGCCAACCAATATGTTCGTTAGCGACATCAGACTTTATACTCGCGTGACGATCAGATATTAGACAAATTCCATTCTTATCTGTGACGTGTTCACGCAAGTGGGCCAAAAACCATGACCATGCTGTTAGCGTCTCGCCTTCGACCACCGCGAATGCTAAAGGAAGAACACCACCATTTCCATCTTGCGATGTGGCCATTAACAGGGTCCCACGGTATTTGCCGTATAAATGTGTGCCGTCAACTTGTATGATTGGCTTACAGTACTTAAAAGCCTCTTTGCATTGACCAAATGTCCAAAATACTCGATGAAACTGACGATGTTCGCGACTTACCCTATTGCCAACAATAAAATCGTCATGTAGTATTTGAAAGTATGAGCCAGGAGAATGATTTTGCATGTGTGTTAGCCATGACGAGAGTTTCGCATACGACTCTTCCCAATCGCCATATTCAATTGCAATCGCCTTTTGTTTGGCCATCCATGCTTTTCTGTATGAAACCTTATAGGAAAATTCACTATTTATCCTTTCTTGAATCAAAGAAATTTTTATTGATGGATCTTCTCTGATCATGCCTGTAATTCAAATACTAAAATAAAATTACAAATTAAAATAACAAATAACACAAAAGTAGGATAATATGAACATAAAAAACGTACCTACTATGCAAGTCGCAATTAAATTTGAATCAAGCTTCTCATGGTCTTGTGTCATAGTCATATTTAGACATGTGTGCGGTCCACCCCATTGTGTCACTTTCCATGCATCAGTTTTTTTGGATAAAATTGCCCTCATATAAAAAGGGCAAGGAGACTCTTCGGTGTTGTTGGGGCAACAAACGATATATTTGTGTGATTTCGTTTCAACAACCTTAAAAGTTTGATGCACCTTCATCACATATTGTTTCAGTGCATTTTTTACCGCATCTTTACTGTCAAAATCCATGCCAACATATAATTCTTGTCCAACATTAAAAGTCGTTGGCATGTCCAGACCACAAATGTCCTCCTCGTCCGGATGACTCCAATTGATATTATTATAATGCATAGCATCATTCCAAAATGGATTTTGAATTTGTGGTACACCTAATAATTTTTTAAAAAAATCATGTAAAGAAACTACTCCTATTTAGTTACCATTAAATACAATTCTCATAAAAAGATAGATGTATTCAACTAATTTTGTATTGCACAAACATTTACCTTCGGTTGGGTGAACAATTGAAACTGGTTCAACGATGTCAGTGACTTCATCGTCTGTATCAGATATTCCATCATCACTATCATCTTCATTGAACGACTCTTCAACGTATGAGTTAGATGCAAGGTAATCGTCATCATCATCATCTTCATCATCATGAAAATTACTTATATTTCTTGGCAGTTCCGATTCATGATGAGATACATTACGTCCACATGACGTAACAGAATTTGCAGCATGAAACATCGAACCACCAGCAACATCCTTTTCTACGTACAATTCTAAAACTGACATTTGTTGTTGTTGTTGAAAACTTTCGATCATAGTTTCAACATCTTCGTCATCACAAATTTGCAATGCAACATATTTTCCTGAAACTAAAAATCTACAACTTATAGTAGAAATAATTTCATTATTTTCTAACTTTACCTTATCTCCAATTTTTTTTTTCAAAGCATTGAAACTAATTCCGCGTTTAATCTGAATGGCCTTTTTACTGCCTTCAAATATTACACCATCACTGTCTTCATATACTCTTCCATTGAAATACAACACTGTAATAATTGAATTCATGATATACCTACATCATCAAAATTAATAATAATTAATCATAACAATAGGAGTTTTAAAATAAATAATTACTCATACTAATTTTATAATAAAAATTCTAATTAAAAAAATTAATTCACTTAAACTTTGCCTTCGAATATTAGTCTAACAAATAAAATCATTACTTCAATTAAATATCAAATATTTATTTGCTTCCTCTATTAAACTTAAACTTCACATTCATACTTTATTCTAAAAAAAAGTACTCTAATTAAATAATTTATGGAAAATTCCTCAACTTTAAAAAAATTCCAGACAAACACAAAATGGAAGGGTTATAAATGAAAGGATTACACTTAAAAAAATTTCAGACGGAACATGGCCAACACGCCTAGGCGCCCCCATATTTGTATCTTTGAAGTCGTTTTTCAGTACTAATTAACGAGAACAACTTACTTAACTCAAATGACATATATTCGGTAATGAAGGATATATCATATATATATACATATGACAAAATTAGTAGGAAAGTATACTATCTATATATAGGAATGGAGGACACAGATAAATAAGGCGCAATTTTTCCTCCATCTCTACTTAATAGTCTCAATGGTTAATTAATTAAATTACATGCATGTATATGTAAGGCAAAAAATATTCGGTGAACAACTAATTTGAAACTCAGTGAGACAAGGAGATAAAAGAAATATATACAATTCAAGTATAATAACTAATATGATATATGTGATAAAAACAAAGAGATACAAAATTAGTGAGTGTTAAAGAATTAATTCAACTATATTTTTTAATTTTATGCACTAGTCATTGCTTGGAGAGAAAAAATATTCACCTACTATTTTTCGAAAACTGGACAAGTATTAGACCTGATCTAGTATAAAATAATCTAAAAATCCAAGTAAACTTCTTTTATGATTATTAAAAATCAATAAATTACTAATAAATATAGTAACGAAAAATTGTTATTCCCATGTTAGTAAATTTAAATGACGGGACTTTTAAAATTGGTAATATTTTTCTTATTGTTTTTATAATTAAAATTACAATTTCTTTTTGTTAACTTATACTAAATTTTTATTACAAGTAAAATAATACTTCGTACTCAGACCAAACAACAAAATACTTAAGAAATAGCATGTAATTATTTTTTGTCTTAAATTAAATTATATGTCAAATAATAATTCAGACGCAAAAACCATTAACAAAAAGGCTTACAAATAATTACTACTAATATTTTTTAAATTTAAAATGTAATTTACAAAATTAATACACTTAAATTTGAGCTTCAAATTTCATTCTAACCATAATATTTGTTACTTCAAAATAAAAAATTTGTACATCATAAATAAACAAAATGAAAGAAAACTTTAATTAAATAAATATAAAACATCCTTACTTACTATAGAATCAAACTTCAAAACTGCGTCTTCCTCTTTCACAATACTCTCTTCGGTCTCAAATCTATGCAAGTGCAGAGTGTGATTCTAGTTTGCTCTATTTAAAGAATTTTTTTAGCAAAAAGCAACGTACACCATTATTAAAGTAACTCTGTATGGAAGTCACCTCCTACATGCGTAGCTGATTAAGCTGTCATGCATGCATGTCATTTATGATTTCTCTATCCAATACAGTGCCCTATTCTCCTCCCTAGTCTGCATAAAAAAAAATTCAATGCATGTGAACCGTAACTGCATCAGGCTTGAGTCTCATCATTCAGCATCACTCTCCAAGCTTCAGTCCCATCAAATCTATGCAAGTGGAGTGGTTTAAAATTATTATTATTATATAGAGAACTGTATGTTTGATTTATGGGAAAAAAGTATAAGAAGAGAAAAATAAGGAAGGAAAAGGAATACAAAATATATAAATCTTTTTTTTTTCAAATTGTATGATAAGAAAGAAATAAAAGATAAGAAAATTAGTATTGTTCTCTTCTTGTTTAGTTGTATAGAAACAAGAATAAAAAATGTGTTCAAAATTATAAAAAAAATTAAAACTAAAAAGATAAATCAAAATGAGAAAAAAATTGTTTAATTTGTGCATGAAAGAGTATATTTTTTCTGTTTTCCATCTTCTTTGAACAGAATAATTTTTTAGTTTATTCCCACAAAAATGTTTTCAGTCTTCTAAATAAATAAAAAGGTAAACGATGAAAAAGATACCCTCACCTTTTTCATGATTTGGCTTTTCCTACTACTTGGACATTTTGGAAAAACAAACATTATTATCTCTCTATTTCTCTTTATAAGTGTGTCTATATGCATGCTGTATATAATAATATGATGAAGATGTATTAAATGAAAAATGAGAAAAATTAATTTTAATCATTACATTATAATTATAAAAAGTTGATGCTTAATATTAAAACTTCAATTTTTAATACATGATTATCAAAGTCACAGAGTAATAAAACTTTACATTAGTTAAAAAACAATACCTTACGTGTTTGTGTATACGCATGCTGCCATGAAAGCCTTCATTCATGTGAACAAGGTGCAGGCTTTTTTCAGAAACAAAGCTAGCCTATCCCGCCAGCTCGAAAGGTGGGATCCTCTCTCCCCCTATCCCGCAACCGCCAGTGGCGGTACCGCCTGCAACACCCTTCTCTCACCTGTCCCGCCAGCTCCAAGGGCGGGACCACCCCCTCTCTCCTATCCCGCCATCTCCAAGGGCGGGACACCTCTCTCTCTCCCATCCCGCCAATGCTGCTGGCGGCACCCCTCCCCCTCTCTCCTAGTCAGCCCCTATCCCGCCATTGCCACTGGCGGTTCAAGCTTCCCGCCAGTGTCAATGGCGGCACCCACGTAGAAAACAAACCCCCCCCCCCCCCCCGTAATTTCTTATAAATCAGACCCTATTGAGTAAATAGTTTCTAAAACCAACCCTCCTCCGTAAATTTGCCTAGTTCTTACTTCTTAGTATAGTTCCTCTGTGTCACTACAAGAAGTAAGGTATCATGTCCTTTTCCCTAGGTCCAAGCATTGCGACGACCATGTTTCGTTTACACGGTTTACTACAAAATTATTGATGTTTAAGATCGTGTATATTGTATATAAATATAAGAAAACTTATAATTACTCATAAATTATGTTGAATCAATCAATTGGACTCTCTTAATTTTATAATACCTTAATTAACAGTATAAGTTATAAACGTGGTTTGCTATTTGTTGAAGTACTTTTTAAATAAGCTACTAGTATTTGTAAAGATTAAATATAGTTATTTAAAATAGGAACATATATAAAAAAATAATTAATGAGACTTCAAAATTAAGACATTAACAATTTTTAAAATAAAAATAAGAAGCTAAAATATCAATATAGTTTTGGAATGGATGGAGCAATGTTATTGGACTCTTCTCGAATCGTCGGGTTGACCCATCAAACGAGACATTAGTTGGATCACATGACCTGATACGAACTTATCTGATTGAGTTCGACTTGGTTTTAAACTAATGACTTGATAACTTAGTTAACTTGACTTCAATTTATATCTTATACTTGTGTTGCTTATAAATTTATTTACTTTTTTATAGAGCATAACCACATTTTAAAATTTAAGATGATAAAATTGTGGTTATTTTTCAATTTCTCCCTAACTAAGTTGTGTGTATTAGATTATATCTGAGAGTGTACAACATTGATAATTTTAATAAATAGATGATAATAATATGTTTTTAACTCTAACTTAAGGTTGTGTATACTGAATTTTGAAAAAAAAAAGCATGTTGTGTGCTCCAAGTTTATAATTATGCTTCTAAACATTTAAGGTTTAAATCTGTGTGCACATTAGTATTTATCAAATTATTTTCAAAATTAATAATCTAAACCGAATCATATGCATTAAATAGTAATTTATTGGATCAACATGTGACTCAATGATCCTATTTTGATCAAGTCAAAAACTTATCTTGAATATGATAGTATTGGAAGGAAGTATTATTTCAATTCATTATTTTTTTTCTATTAAATGATATTTCTTATTATATTTACATTTTTCTCTTTTTTCTTCTCAAAAGCTTCATTCAATTCTATTGATTTAGTGTGATTTAGGTAGCAAAATTTCTTATAAATATTTTTATTCAATGTAAAAGTTATTTGAAGTTATTTTAAATTTAGAATTAATTTTTCAGCATGAAATAAAGCATGTAAAAATTTACACGTTAGTTACTATTTCCACGTGATTTTAAAAAATCCAACCATAAAATCAAGCACGCACTTTAGTAGGATGAAACTACGAAAAACAGAAACACAATTTCCAAAATCGATCGATTTGTTTGATGTGTTGAATAAGGTGGGTAGAAAAGATGAGACCCTTTTCGTCCAAAAATGGACAAAAATTTCCTTGCATTTCTACACCTTATCTTCTTGCCCCTTTTTTTCTTTCATCTTTCTTTTCTTTTCTTTTACTTTCCTTCCTAAACCAAATATATGCCAATGATATGTTTCATAGAAAAGATAGGGGAAAAATGAATAGAATGTTAGATGATTTTTTACCTTAGTTGGTAGAAAAGAAAAATAAATAAAAGTTAAAATATGTATAAAATGACAAAATATTCTAAATAAAGAAACAAATATGTAAAAATTAGTTTTATCTAGTTATTGTATACATGAAAGTTATTCCTTCTTCTATTTTATTCAATACTTGGAAGAAGTATGTAAAAATAAGTATTATTTAGTTCCCCTTCTTAACTACCAATCTATAAAAACAAAAAACTACTAATCTACATTTATTAAAAGGATATCTTTTTTATTTTGGCCTCCTTCTACCAAAGAAATCCCTCTCTCTTATTCATTCACCTGAGAAAAAAAGACTTTAATTTTTATATATTATATTATTAATGTAAAACATCATTAGTTGGGTCAAATAATTAGATTTAAGTAATTTTAGAAATAAGTTATTATTATGAATGCTAACAATTTTTAATTATATCACAATTCCTAAAAATTCCTTAATACACTTAGTTCTTTTCAATTAATAAATTCAGTTTTTTTATTTTTTATCTGCCCAAGACAAGATTGTCTTCCATCAAAAGATGTCTATGGTCTTGAAAAAAATGAAAAAAAAATTCTAGAGACAACTTTTCATCCAAATATAAGGTATTTTTGTAATCTAATTTTCTCAAATTAAATTTTAATTTATTTTTCTTCACTGATAAAGAAATTTAATTTGAGAAAACTAGATTATAAAAGTATTATATATTTACTTTCTATTTAATGAAATCTAATTTAGCTAATCGAGTCAAGTGTGTTTATTATTGTAAATCTTTTGTCTTCTTGATTCATATGAATAAAAAAAATTACTATTCTTTTACAAAACGTTTGTTATTATTTGTTGGTTCTTTGTATAAGTTCTGCTACTCTTAAACCTGCACAAGATCAGAAATCAGAAAAACAAAAAACAAGCACAATAGAGCAAGACCCAAAGATTTACGTGGTTCGGCAATGCGCCTACATCCACGGGAAAGTGCAGCTCCTCATCATCACATTGATCATGAAATTACAAGTTCAATACAAGTAGCAGCTAGCTTTGATCTCTCTTGGTTTCTCTTTTCAAAACCTCTCTCAATCACCTAGCTCACTACCTCCTTTAAGAACTCTCTGAATTTCTTGCAACTCCTCTATTTTTGCAGCCTCAAAAAAACTCTCTCTGTGTATTACATGATCAAAAGTATATATACACTCTAAAAGCTAGGTGATTGATGCCTAAAGTAACTTGACTCCAAATCAGCAAGTGTCTATCTTGTGATTCAGGGCTGCACTTCTACCAATCTGCTTTAGGCATCTTCAAAATTAATTTATCAAGTCCAGGGAGTGCTTGAACTTGACACTAGATAAGGACTTTATGAACATATCAGTCGGGTTTTCTTCTGTTGAAACCTTCTCCACCCTCACCTTCGCAGATTCAATCACATCTCTGATGAAGTGTAGTTTCACATCTATGTGCTTTGTCCTCTCATGGTACATTTGGTGATTTGCTAAGTGGATGACACTTTGACTGTCACAGTGAATTGTGACACATGACTGTGTTATTCCAAGTTCATTTACCATGCCTTTAAGCTAGATTGCTTCCTTCACTCCTTCAGCTAGGGCCATGTATTCTGCTTCAGTAGTTAAAAGAGCAACAACTGATTGTTGATTTGCTTTCCAACTGATTATTGTACCAAACAAAGTAAACACATATCTAGTTAAAAACTTTCTTATATCTACATTTCCTGCAAAATCTGCATCTACATAGCCTGTGATTGTTGCCTCATGTGTTGTCTTCTTGTACCTTAATCCAACTTTCAAAGATCCATTTAGATACTTTAGTGTCCACTTCACAGCTTCCCAGTGTGTACTGCTAGGATCTCCCACGAATCTGCTTATAATACTTACAGCATGAGCCAAATCAGGTCTGCTGCAAGCCATTCCATACATTATGCTTTCAACACCACTGGCATAGGGTGTTTGATTCATTTTACACCTTTCTTCAGTTGTTTCTGGTGCTTGAGTGACAGATAGCTTTGTATGATGGCCAAGTGGTGTACTGACAGGTTTGCTTTGATGCATCCTAAACCTTTCCACCACTTTCTTGAGGTAATTGTTTTGGGACAGGAATAGTTCACCCTTTGCTCTATCCCTATGAATATCAATTTCGAGTATCCTTCTAGCTGACCCTAGATCTTTCATCTCAAATTTTGTGTTCAAGCTTTCTTTGAGTTTCCTAATCTCTTCCTTATTAGCACTCGCTATGAGGATGTCATCCGCATACAAGAAAAGGTAAAGAACACACACTTTCCCATTTTTCAGGATATATACACAGCTGTCATATTTGTTTCTAATGAAGACATATCTGATCAAGAACTCATCAAATTTCAAGTACCACATTCGAGGGCTTTGCTTCAGTCCATACAAGGATTTTTTCAGCAAGCACACTTTGTTCTCCCCTTCTTCAAAACCTTCAAGCTGGTTCATGTAAATGGTTTCCTTCAGATTTCCATGGAGAAAAACTGTTTTAACATCTAGCTGTTCAAGTTCCAAATCATACTGATTTACCAGACCAAGTATGATTCTAATTGAACAATGCTTCACAACTGGTGAAAAAAAATCTCATTGTAATCAGTTCCTTCAACCTATGTAAAGCCTTTTGCTACCAATCTTGCCTTGAATCTAGGTCTTTCTACTCCTAGAATGCCTTCTTTCTTCTTGAAAATCCACTTACATCCAACAGCCTTCTGCTTCTTGGGTTGATCCACAAGTATCCAGGTCTTGTTCTTTCTTAAGGATTCCATTTCTTCATTCATTGCCTGAAGCCACAGCTGTCTATCTTCACTTTCAATTGCTTCCCTCCAGGTCTTTGGTTCTGAATTTTGAATCTCCTCAACAACACTCAAGGTATAGCAGATAATATCAGCATGACCATGCCTCTTTGGAGGCTTATCACCTTTTTTTCTCTATCTCTAGCCAATTGATAATTAGACAAGTCATGCTGAGTAGCCAACTCTTCATTATCTCCAGCTTCTCCTTGATCAGTGTGATCAATAGCATCTCCACTGTCATGATCTGAAATCTCAGAATGCTCCACCTCAAAATTGGTATTCTCACTACTTGAGCGGTTATCCTTTTGCTCCTTACTTAGCATTGTCATTCTGCTCTCATCAAAGGTTACATCCCTGCTGATGATGCATCTTGTCTCACCAAGTTCCAATTTCCACAGCTTGTACCCTTTAACTCCTTCAGGATATCCAATGAACACACACTTTATAGCTCTTGCATCTAGCTTTCCTTGTTTAACATGAGCAAAGGCCAGTGATCCAAACACCTTTAATCCTAAATAATCAGGTGGTTCCCCACTCCGAGCTTCCATTGGTGTCTTGAAACCTAAGGTTGATGAAGGGCATCTATTAATCAAATATGCTGCTATGTTTGCAGCTTCTCCCCAAAAGGTATTTGGCAGTCCTGCACTTAGTAGCATGCACCTCACTTTTTCCAAAATGGTCTTATTCATCCTTTCTGCTAAACCATTCTGTTGTGGTGTGTGAGGGACTGTTTTGTGCCTTTTGATGCCTATTTTCCTGCAAAACTCATTGAACTGCTCTGAAACAAACTCCAAGCCATTGTCAGTCCTTAAAACTTTTAATTTTGTACCAAGTTGATTTCCAATAAGAGTATGCCATTCTCTGAATTTTTGAAAAGATTCTGACTTATTTTTCAAAACATACAATCATACTCTTCTGGAGAAATCATCTATGATGGTGAGAAAGTATGAGCTTCCACCATGAGTTTTTCCTCTAGATGGTCCCCATAAATCAAAATGGACATACTCAAAAGGCCTAGATGAAACATGAATACCTGTGCCAAAGCTTATTCTATGTGATTTACTAAGCACACAATGATCACAAAATTCAAGTTTATCTAGTTTATCACCACCTAACAGATTTTGTTTCTCAAGTTCATGTAATCCTCTTTCACTAACATGACCTAATCTCAAATGCCAAAGTTTTGTTTTATCAATCAATGTATTACTAGCTACCGATGCATGCCCAATAATCGTGGAACCTTCAAGAATAAACAAGCCATTACTTTTATTCTTGTTACCCTTAGCTATGATTAAAGATCCATTTGAAATCTTAAGAACACCATTTAAAATTCTAGTTGAGTATCCTAGATCATCAAACATGTTTATGGAAATAAGATTTCTTTTGAGTTTTGGAATGTACCTTACATTTTTCAGTAGATACTCTCTGTTATCAAACATCTTTAGTCTCACAGTTTCAATGCCTTGTACCTTGCAGGGGTAGTTTGTGACACCATCTACCCCGACATATATATAAATAAATAAAATATATTGGTAAACAAAATCACATGGGTAAAAGGTTCACATTCACTTCAATTACCAAATAAAACTCATTAAAAACATATTCGACTCAAAATAAGGCCGTCAAAATTTACAAAAATATTTTGTTAAATCAGTGAGGTGAAATAAAATAGACTAACATCATAAAATTAACATAAAAACTTATATCCCAATGTCACATTTTATCAGAACGTTGTGTCCCGACGTCCTTCAGCACAATATTCCTTAAAGCAGTTCACCTAGTCATCTGCTCCCCCGATACCAAAGTTCAAGATCATCACAGGATCCAAACACAAACATCAAACTGGGAGTGAATTATCACATTCCTAACTAATAGAGAAACAAGACAACTAGATATACATATCATATAAACCAAATAAAACTTACTTACACGTAATTCACGTAATTCCACCACTTTGTCATTCAAAGTTCACTTTTCATCTATCAATCACACTTTTCAATCATCAATCACATTACACAAGAATCACACGCTCTGATCAAGACATAATAACACCTTAATTTCATAATAAACAATCAGCAAGCGCATGAGACAATTATGCTAAGACTCAAGCCTACATGCAATGTGGTACCATGTCAGTGAAAAACCACCTTGGGGTACTTAGGAGTACATAACAAGACACACCACACAATGGGTTTGTCAGGTCACTCTCACTAAGTAAGATCATAGGGAGACAAGTCAGGGTCACGATGTTTTGCAAGAATGTTCCAACCATATGGGATCAGCATAGGCTTAAAGGAGCACTCAAACCCGATGACCCCCAAGGCCTACACTCCGAAGAGTCCATCAGGGCCTCTCCCTCCAAATTCAGGTCCAACCCCTAAAATCATTTTAGCACACAAACACTGCTAGTGAATTATACAATACCCACGACCTCACACTCGTGTCTTAAACACGTACAACATATTGCGCTACAATTTAACACTGGTTCCTAAATAGGAACCTACACTTTCTCTTTAACACTGGTTCCTAAATAGGAAATCTACACTTTCTCTTTAACATTGCGCATTTACACTTTTCTCAAGATAACACTGGTCGGGTTATTGTATAATTCACAGCTTACAACACAAATAATGTCACATCAAGAGTTAATCACACACTTATTCACAACCAAAATTCATTCACAATTTCACATCTCATAATGTCGCAATCCACCATCACATGTTTTCACGTATCTCACAATTCAACACCTGTTCTACTTTACATTTTTACTCGATCTCAATAACAATATTATAATCTCAAGGCAACATATTATTCCACAATTCATCACATATTTCATTTATAAGCACTGCTCATGAATTATACAATACCATGACCTCACACTCATGTTTCAAACATGTTTAACACAATTGCGCTACAATTTAACACTGGTTCCTAACTAGGAACATACACTTTCTCTTTAACATTGCACATAAACACTGGTTAGGTTATTGTATAATTCATAGCTCACGATATAATTAATGTAACATCTAGTGTTAACACATCCACTTATTCACAATCGAATATCATGTTCACACTTTAACATCTCATAACATCACATCAACCATCTCATAATATTCTCAATGATATTCATAAGGTACAACATACACATGTTCATGAAATTTAACCATAATATTCTCAAACTCCAACACTTAATAATTTTTGGAATCATACTATAACACTCTACAATATTAATTACATAAATTATTAATATAAATAACTACCTCTATATCTATAAACTAGCATACATCATATTGAATCACAAATTTCAAAGTAAGCTTTCAATGCACAAATTTTAAATAATTATATGAACACTTTGGTCAGTTTCAATTATGATATTAATTTTTTAAATTATATATAAAAACCTAAACAACAAGAAAAAGAGAAAATACAAAATCAATATCTCTCTCTAAATTTTTCCTTACTTTATTTCATCAATTCATATTAATTAGAAAAAGTACTTGATTTATAGAGTTCACGCTCAACACAATAGCATATCAATTTCACAAAAATTGGTCTGTCAAACATATATAATTCACTGTAATAATTATAAGGATAAAATGAAAATTACAAAAACACCCCCAAAACTCATTCCAATTGATATCTCTAAGGATCCCTACACATGTTCTCACTAATTCCCAATTGTGAATAACTCATCCCTTACCTATAAGTGGGCTCACGTGTCTTCCAACAACGACAGTGGCATCTCTAGTGGTTCCCTGAGATTCCTCCAATTTTTCCTCCGACTGCTCTGATAGAGTTCCCAAACGTCAGAGAGACGGAGAAGAGATTGAAACCTTCACTTGTATTGTCTTCATGCGATTCCTTTTTCTCCCTCCACGAACATTATCTCGCAAATCCCAACGGTGAAAGATTTCAAAATTGAATTTCAAACAACATATCCAAATTTTATGCAAAATCCAACGGTTAAAGAAACCAGGATCGTAATTTTACTGAGACCGTTTTGGGTTTCTACAGGAAAGGAAAAGGCTATAATGCAAAAGGTATTTCTCTTAGCTCAAAGATGATATCCAAATTCCCAACGGTGAGAATGCTCGGAATTGGGATGCAAACATAGTGCTCAAATTTCACCACGATCCAACGGTGAACAAGTCCGAGATCGTCGTTTTTCTGAGACAGGTTAGGTGGCCTGCGAGAAAAAGAGAGAGTTTTGGGAGAAGAGAGAAGAAACGAAATTGTGAGGCAGATGAGTCAGTCTGAAAACTGACCTAGCATGTTGTTATTTATAGCTAGGGGCATTTACGACCTATTATTTACTCTATTTATTTATTTATTATTTATTATTTTATAAAAACAAACTTTATTTTATTCTCTATCAAACAAATAAACAAAATACCCTTTTTATTTTCTCTCAAATCATTATTTTAATTAATAATTATATCTCCTTATTTATTTATTTATAAAATCTCATCATTTTTTTAAAATTCTATTTATTTATAAATAACAATCATTTTTAATCTAGTTTACGAAAATTGAGATGTTACATAGTTGTCTCCTAGCAGTACAGCTCGTGCTGGTTTCAGTTCCAAGGTCTCAAAATAGTCCTTTCTCGGGCTGCTATGATATGAGCATCCAGAATCCATAATTCATTCTGTTTGTGTTTTGGTATTAGAAGCTACTAAAACACCTGCACTCTCATAACCCTTCAACTATGTCAGCAGAGTCCAAAGATCCTTTCTTGATCTTGTCTGGGCAGTCTTTCTTGAAATGACCAGTTTTGTGACAATTAAAGCATTTGAACTTTATTTTCTGGCCATTCTTTGAATCCATTGACCTTGATCTGGACTTCTTTCCTCTTGTTCCCTTCTTTTCATTCCTTCCCTTTGAAATGTTCAGGCTTTCGCCATTATCCTCAGATTTGGAGTCTTGCTGTTTTTGCATCTCCTTGGTCCTTATTGAGGTCTAGACTTCTTCTAGGGTAATGACTTGATGTTTGCCATAAAGAATTGCATCCTTGAAATGTTCAACGGATTTTAGTAAGGAATTCAGAAGCAAGAGAGTTTTATCCTCCTCTTCAAGCTTTACTTCAATATTTTCCAAATCATCAAGAATCTTGTTGAAATCAGCCAATTGTTCAGTGGCTGTTCTTGACTCTGTCATCTTGAAGGTGTACAGTTGTTGCTTCAAGCATAGCCGATTTGCAAGGGACTTTGTCATATACAATGACTCCAGTTTCAACCACATTGAGGCTACTGTCTTTTCTCTTGCAACTTCTCTTAAAGTTTTATCTCCAAGGCATAGAATGATTGTACTTCTGGCTCTATCAATCATCTTTGATTTCTCTTTTGAGCTTAGAGATTCATACATCCTTTCTTCTCCTTTAAGAGCTTCTGCACAGTCATGTTGAATCAAGATTGCTTCCATCTTAATTCTCCATAACCCGAAGTCATTTTCCCCTGAAAACTTCTCAATATCGTACTTTTTTGTTCCCATCTTTCTTGATCTTGATCTCCCCACAGACGACGCCACTTGTTGGTTCTTTGTATAAGTTCTCCAACTCTTAAACCTGCACAAGATCAAAAACTAGAAAAACAGAAAACAAGCACAGCAGAATAAGACCCAAAGATTTACGTGGTTTGGCAAGCACCTACATCCACGGGAAAGTGCAGCTCCTCATCATCACATTGATCATGAAATTACAAGTTCAATACAAGCATCAACTAGCTTTGATCTCTCTTGGTTTCTCTTTTCAAAACCTCTCTCAATCACCTAGCTCACTACCTCCTTTAAGAACCCTCTAAATTTCCTGCAACTCCTTTGTCTTTACAGCCTCAAAAAAACTCTTTGTGTATTACATGATCAAAGAGTATATATACACTCTAAAAGCTAGTCCTAGGAACAAAGGCTATACTTTGGTGCCAAAACCAATTCAGTTATAATAACTAAAAACAGTTATGACAACACTACTTTAAAGTCTTCTCACTTGTGCCAATTGTGATTTTGAGTCACACACCACATTATCCATTTAATGAAATTAATTGATCGGTTCTATTACCATCAAATGTAAATGAAGGGTGAATATCTGAAGAAATATTTAGGCGATGAGATCATATCCGTTATAAGTTATAACTTTTGAAAATCAGTTTGATTATCTAGTCAAAACAAAATTTTTGGTAAAACAAACACTAAACCCCATGTTCATTAATATTATGTTTTTGTCTAATTTTCACCCTAATAAATCAACTTACTTCTGTTTGAAGTTCTTTTCTTCTCAGCAAAATAAAGCTATTGTCAAATTCTCTGCATTAATCAATGACAAGGACATCATTTTGGACACTTTCACGTCCTAGGTATATGCATAATAGATGAATTGCCAATATCATTTCTACACTGGCAGTAACCTATTGTTAGCTTATGACAGCATGTGTGTCACTTTCTGCTATTCTCTCCAAGTCAGAAAGCCAGCATTAGCGTTGCAATAGTATAATATTTGCACGCCAACCCCATCTTTTGTTGCCTTCAAAACTTCCACAGTTTCCACTCTTCATTTGTGTTGTAGTAACTTGTGATGAGCCTGAAAAGCAGTGAAAGGAAAATTATGAGAAGGGGTTTCATGTGTCGCTCTCAGGCTTCAACAGCTGTGTGCATGAGTACTCGTGACCCTCGATCTGTAGTTGTGCCTAAGAAGCTTGAAAGAAGAGTGTTTCTTGATGATACAAGGTTGATCAACTATGCCAAGTACTCCAAACTTGTTGAACCTCCAAGGTCTAATCCAGTTCCAAAGATCAAGCTTAGAGGGCAGGATCAGGTTCAAGCCAATGAACCAAGGGAACTTCTGAAAACACAGACAGATAATAATGTCTTTCAGGTTTGTTAAGTTCACATGTGTTCTACTTCACTTGGTGTAGGTTTATGCAAATGTCATTTTTGGCATGAGCATTTTTTTTTTTTTGAGTTTCTCTTACAAATATTATATGGAATACATTGCACTAATTCATGTTTTCTGTTTTCACAACACCAATTTATCATGGAAATGGAGTAAATCTTGTATAGTAGTAGTTCAAAGTTTTAAATATAAGTTATTGAAACAATCAAACAATATACCCTCTTTATGTGACATAACTACATTTATCTGATAATCAAGAAAGCAATCAAAATAATATGTCATAATTAAAACCAGGACCATAAAGAAGCTATGAAATGGAAGTAGAGTTTGGATGATGATTCATAAATGTTGGTCTTGTTGGGCTTTTCAACTACAGTTGCTATGGGGTCAACACAACTCACTAGAGTATGATCCATTTTTCCCCTTTAATTGATTATTTGTTAGATTAATAGCAATGGCTGGGACTATAGCAACCACTAGTGTCAGGTGGATTCAGCAAGGAAACAAATGATCTCCATTATTTGTCTTCCTCATATTTGTCATTTGCAGAGGTTTCAACATGTCTCACATGCATATTACTTGACCGTGTCCCATACATATTCCTTAGAGAAAGCAGAATGATTATGTCCTTTTTGTGCAAATGGGAATTTTATTAGACAAAACACATGAATGTGAATGGTGTTATCAGAGGACACGTCGTTTGATTTTGTCTCTTCTACATAAAAAAAAAAAAAAAAACCCTTCTATATAAATTTTCTATTTTTTTCCTTTATAGTTTGCCACCGAGGAAGGTATGTGCCCTAGAGTCATATATGGTCACTCTCACATATTAAATTTTGAACGGAATAATGGAATCTCTTGTTCAAATCTCTTTATGATTGTATGTGACATACGATAAGAAAATGTTAACACTTCACGTGTACTCTATCATATTTGAAATTTTATTATTGAAGAGTGTTAAATGCAGGTGGTTGTGATGCGGGTTGCAATTCATTGTCAAGGATGTGCTGGAAAGGTGAAAAAACATCTGTCTAAGATGGAAGGTATTCATCAATACTAGTTATATACCCTTATTCACAGGGTAAAAGTAGGGGGAAAAAGTAACACTTGAATAAATCATCTATTCAGCATCATATATTTTTGTATTCTAAAATAAATTGTATATATATCATATAAGCTCTAAGAACACTAGATGGCCCACTTTACCTTATTTGTGGGAGTTTCTGTTTTGTACTTGAGCAAATTTGGGGTTCAGCCAAATGACTGAATTATATTGAGGTTCTAACATTTCTTTTCTTCTTCTTTTTTTGAAAAAAAAAAGGTTCTAACGTTTTTAAACATACAATTTCAGGAGTTACATCATTCAGTATAGATGTAGAATCTAAGAGGGTGACAGTGATGGGGCACATTTCACCAGTAGAAGTCCTTGAGAGTATTTCAAAGGTGAAAAGAGCAGAGTTCTGGACTGCTTGTTAAAGCACTTCAGAGTACCTTAAAAGGGAAGCACAGAAGATGCAGAACTAGAGTCAAAAAGTTAGAAAATTACCTCAGCCATCTCATTTGTTAACATCTTTTATATGGTGGTGGACCTGGTGGTCCTCAACACAATAAAATTAGGGAAGGGGGTGGGTAGAAATCTGCTCAAGTGACTTGATTCTGGTGGTGATGTTCAATGACAATTTAATGGTATCTACCCCCCATTTCCACTTTGCAGTTTTCTTTCTTTTATGGCATTCTAATTATAGTTGCAATGCTTAAAACCAGTGTGAGCAAAAGCTGTTTCACTTCTTGACTTTTGAATTTTCTTTCTCGTCTAGTTATATTTTCCAATTTTCCATAAAAGAATACAAGAGGAAGATGACAAAATAATACAGGTGTCAGTCTCATTATGCAATGTCTCGGCTGTTTAATTTGTCTTATGTCAAATACAATAATCACTTGTGCTCATATATGATTAAATAGACTTGTCATATTTATTCATCTGGTTACGTAGACTTGTCATATTTATTCACCGAGGACAACCTTGTTAAATTTTAGTATTGTCATCGACATGCCTCAAGGTTTATGTGGCAATTGATCTACAGATCGACTACGGACACCTTTTATTAATTTAAAGTTTTAGACAGAACTTTTTTTGGATGAAGTGAAGTAGTTTTTCCAAAAGTACCAAGAATATTACCATCAAGTTGTAACTTAAGTAATGGCCCATAAGATAGGTGAATAGTGGACAGACGTGAAATGTAGTGTAATTAATACTCAAAAGGCACTAATAATACAGAAAATAAGCTGATTGACAGAAATCATAAGGTAATTCAGGCAAAGCATAAGGTAATCACAGAGTGGATGACTTCTTGTATAATAATACTAATGATATAGTGACAGCAGTGTCTTTTTGGGATGAATTACTCTCATTGCAGCTAACAACTTGATCCATCAACACCTTGTTTAGTAATGGCTTTATAAGAAGACACGTTACAAGGGTTAATAGGCCTTAAGTTCTCCAATATAACAGTGATTAGCGTCTCATTCAACTCACCAATAGTAGAAGAATTCTGGAATGCCTCTTTTATCATTCTGCATAACAAAGGCTCCACAATATTCCACTGACTATGCTAAAAAAATACCAGTGTTTTCTCAAAAGAATATGAATATACCAGATTGAATTGAGAACTCAAACCTAATTCTATAATAATTAATTAATAATCGAAGCACAAACCTTAACACCACTTCTGTCTTCCTCTATCATGTAATATTTCATCATCTTTTTATCTACTTTTAAATAAGACTCATTGCATTGTCATGCTTTTTAGTGAAGGAGGTAGGGAAAAAATGAAGAAAATAAAGAGGCAAATGAATACATTAGTACTAAAGGTGAGAGTATACATGTCCGAGTCCACAGATAGATCTGCATAACTTGCGAGCCACACAAACTCGAGTCCTTTTGTGAAAACCGATTAAACAAGTTTAATTTACGAGAGTTCACACAGGCCAAGTGTTCAAGATGTTTACACGCAGGGGGGAGGGGGGAAGAAAGTAACTATTTGCTTTTTAGTCTAGACCATAGATATAGATATTTTATATGAAAGAGAATCTTATTCGAGTTAAATAAAATTATTGTGAATAACAAACCTCTTATTTCTCGAGTTTTCAATATAGATGCATATTCACCTATCTCAATGTTATTGGTTAACAATTCTACTCTAGTTAACTAAAATCATTTTATATGTAAGAGAAAAATAAAATCATATTGGGCTAGACCAAATAATCCGTGAGTCAACTCAGAAATCAAACATATTTGCCAAAGAAATAGATATGCAGAGCAATTTGTGAATTAGACCATTTAAATGTGAAATTATGCAGGTTCATTCAATATAAACTAATGCAAATATGGGTTATTCGAGTTGATCCATTTAACTCAGGGTTAGGCCAGTCCAATCCGCATGCCCACTTATATTTGCTGAAGTTTAGATATGTGTGCGACTGTGCTCTCCTTACATATCTTCTACTAAGTGAACCAATTGAATTGTACTATGTGTGCTCTCCTTACATACCTTATCACCGAACCTTAGAAGAAATTGAACTTGTATCTGATATTTAATTCATGAAATAAAAATGGTTGGCTTTGTATAGTATAAAGAATTGTAGAAAAACTGAATTGGCTATGTAGAGTTTATATAGTTAAATACATGAAAGAATCAATCTATATCAACAAAAATACATGACTCAAAGAAAATTAATTCCTGTCTCTCATGTTTGGTGCCCTCATTCTGCTACCCGATGATCCACCCTTTTGTCCCATACGTCTACGAGACCTTGTCTTCAACTCAATCACTTGCTCCTGAAACCTACTTTCCCATCTCTCATGTTCACTACTAACACTCACACTTCTCCACCTCTCATGATCACTACTAACACTCATCACTTCGCTTCTCAAACCCAATTCACTATCATACTGTTCTCTAAGCCTTGGATTGGACAAGGTCTCGTAAGCTGCATTTAGCTGAACAAACATCCTCGTTGACTCCTCCTTCATGGAAGGATCATGGCACACATCAGGGTGGTACTGAAGAGCCATTGACCTATAAGCCCTCTTGATCTCATCCATTGTTGCACTTCCTGGACTCACAGATAATATTTTGTACAAGTTTTCTTGGGTTAACGTTGTGGCTCTGCATGAAACACTACCAAACTTCACACTAGAAGGTCTTCGATGTTGTTTACTTGAGAGTGGAAGGCCATGAGATTCAAAGGGCTTGGACATGCTTAGGCTTGAACTTGATCTTAAAGATAAAACATCCATTGCTCTAGTTTTTTTTTTTTTTCTTCCTAAAATATAAGAATCAAAGACAGGTATCAGGAGATTTACAACAATTTACACACTCTTCAGATCAACCAACTGGACTAAACCCCCTTGAGATTACTCTATATAATTGTATTGAACCTAGCTAGCTATCTTTGATCTATGAGAATGAGTGTGGAAAAATGATATGGAACTCACTCATATTTATATTTGTGATGGACTGAGAAGGAACCTAGATGTTGCTATGAAGAAACCAGGATGGTGCATTGAACACGTGATAATATAGCTACTACTTATTATTTTATGTTAATTATTTTGTGTGCATATTGGTGGACGTACGTTGAATTTTCAAAGAAAATTAAAGTATTGGGTTAGGAATAAGACTTTTCTTGACAAGAGCCCATCTTCATACGGAAGATTAAAAAATGTGAAGGTGGTAGCTAGCAACCATGTTTGACTGACTAACAAGGCCACAGTTTCTTCGTGTATTTTGCTTCAAGGAGACTCTGGTCTTGGTCATGAAGCGCTTGAAGAACTTCATTAGCGTATTTATTAATAATTAATAATTAATATTTTTCGTAAAAAAAAATGTTTAACTGATAAAGTCGATGTGCGTGTTTATTTCTGAATTAGTGAATTTGGTATAGTCGGGTGGTAGGGTCAAAAGGTGTGCATTTCAGTTGGATAAAGTAGTCCAGCTTGTATTTTCCTAGTAAACAACATGATAAAGACAGAACTACGTCGTATGGCTGCAATCAGGGTCATGTAATTAACCAAGTTTGAGTTAAGGAAAAACATATTGTGTGATGTATCCAGATTAATTGAGATATACTAGTGGTTAGTTTAACTCGGTTTTCTTAAATTTTAGAAGTGAATTTGAGTGAAACCACCTCGATTAAATTTGGCTTGGTGTTAGTTGAGTTGAATATGGTTATAGTTATACGTTTTAACAAATAATTGAAAGAAATGTAAATTACAGGGAAAAAAAAATAACATAAGTTTATTCTTGAAGATACATGCTTAACAGAATTTATAATTGAAACATAAAACTCGAAAAGAAGACAAACAATAAAATTAAGAGCACAACTATACTAGTATTTATTTGAGTGTTGCTAGGTGCACTCAGCATTTTTGCTAGTGCACCCAGCAAAAATATAAAATGCCAAAATTGCCCCTATCAACTTTCTTCCTTAAAATACCAAATTTTTTTCCGGAACAACTTCTTACTCCATTTTCAAAGAGCTTTCTTCTCGTTTTCCACTTTTTCCTGCGGCATTGTCTCTGGTTCGTGGGGGTAGCAAGGTTGAGTGCAGCGGTGAAGGTGAAGTTTCCGGCGTGAAGCTTTGCGGTGGTCGGTGGCGGCAAACAAGGTACGCAGATGACGTTTGTGCGTCGCGGACGTACGGATGGCTTCCGGATCAAGTTGATCCGTAAGCTTTTTACGGATCAACTTGATCCGTAAGCTTGTTAATACTCTTCCGGATCAAGTTGATCCGTAAGAGGCTTCCGGATCAAGTTGATCCGGGAACCTCTTACGGATCAACTTGATCCGGAAGAGCATTAACAAGCTTTATGGATCAAGTTGATCCGTAAAAAGCTTACAGATCAACTTGATCCATAAGCTTGTTACGGATTAACTTGATCCGTAAGTTCCGGATCAAGTTGATCCGTAAGTTCCGGATCAACTTGATCCGTAAGTGTATTATTTTTTGTATTTGCTGTTTTTGCATTTTTGCATCTGTTTTTCCATTAATTTTCCTTTTTTATTTTAAATTACTAATTTTTTTGTATGGTCATTTTTTGTTTGATTTGGTTAGATGGATGAAGATGAGTGGATGTATGAAATAATGTCTGAACGAGTGGATATGAATTATGAAAATGCAGAATCATGTGGTGCGAATGAACCCCAAGTTGATTGTTCGGAAGCGTTCAAGACTTCTCAGGTTATAACGTTAATGCTTGTCACATATTTAATAAAATGAATATTGGTAGAAAACTTAAATTATGTGGTTTTTGTAGGTGTTTGAGTGCCGAGAGGATGTTTTGTGGTGGGCTCGATCCGTGGCTCATGAAAACGGATTTGTGGCGGTGATTTTAAGGTCGGACACAAACACAGGTAGTAGAGGAAGAAGTACGTTTGTGTTAATTAGCTGTGAAAGGAGTGACGAGTATAAGTGTAGGAAAAAAGAATTTATCAAAAGAGACACTGGGACTAGGAAATGTGGGTGTCCCTTCAAGCTTCGTTGCAAGCCAGTGGCTGGAGGAGAAGGCTGGATGGTGAAGTTGATTTGTGGAGTGCATAATCATCAATTGGCCAAGTCATTAGTTGGACATCCATATGCGGGGCGATTGACTAAAGCTGAAAAGACACTTATTGCTGATATGACGAAGTCCATGGTGAAGCCAAGAAACATTCTGCTAACTCTGAAGGAACACAATGCCAATAGCTGTATGACTATTAAACAGATATACAATGCAAGAAGTGCATTCCGTTCTTCCATAAGAGGAAGCGATCTTGAAATGCAACATCTGATGAAGCTTCTTGAACGTGATCAATATATTTATTGACACAGAATAAAGGATGAAGACGTGGTTCGTGATATCTTTTGGTGTCACCTTGATTCAGTGAAGTTAGTCAAGGCATGCAATTTGGTGTTTTTGATACACATCACCTACAAAACAAACCGGTATAGACTCCCATTGCTCGATTTTGTTGGGATGACACCGACTGGGATGAAATTCTCTGCCGGTTTTGCATATGTGGAGGGTGAACGCGTTAATAATTTGGTATGGGCTTTACAACGCTTTCGAGGCCTTTTTTTAAAGCGTGATGCCCTCCCTGGAGTTATTGTCACTGACAGAGACCAAGCATTGATGAATGCAGTGAAAGATGTATTCCCTCAAAGCACAAATTTGTTGTGCATCTTTCACATAAACAAGAATGTGAAGGCTAAATGTAAATCACTAATTGCGCAAAAAAATGCTTGGGATTATGTCATGGATTCTTGGGGATCTCTGACTGATTGTCCTTTAGAACAGCAGTTTGATGAATACCTGAAGAAGTTCGAAGTAGCTTGCGCACCTTGGCCAATATTTGTTGACTATGTCAAGGAAACATGGATAATACCACACAAGGAAAAATTTGTTTCCGCCTGGACTAATAAGGTGATGCACTTAGGAAACACAACAACAAACAAGTATGAAACTGTTCAACTATTTCTATTAACGTTGAAAAATTTATGGAATTGTATTATTGTATATGTTTATTTTTATTTGTGTATTTGAAATGTAGGGTTGAATCTGCTCACTCGTCTTTAAAAAGACTGTTACAAAATAGCATTGGAGACTTATGTAGTGTGTGGGATGCCCTGAACAACATGATTACGTTGCAGCACACACAGATTAAAGCATCATTTGAAACAAGTACACATGTCGTTGGACATGTGTTCCAAAAAACCTTATATAGGAGGTTGCTTGGAATGGTTTCAAGGTATGCTTTAAATCAGATTGCTGCTGAATTTGAAAGTGTTCACTATGCTGGCAAGAATCCCTTAAGTTGTGGTTGCGTGGTGAGAACCACGCTTGGTCTTCCTTGTGCTTGTGAGCTATCCAAATATGTTGGTGGTTGCATCCCACTTGATTCAATTCATATGTTCTGGAGGAGACTCAGTTTTTCAGACCAAGGGTTATCTGAGCCCGAGGTGGGCATCAAGGACGTAATGGAAACAATATACCAAAAATTCGAAAAACTTGATGTTTGTGGCAAATTTACTCTAAGAAGTAAACTTTGGGAAATTGCACACCCTGATTAGAATTCGATGTGTCCTCCTCCAGCAAAGGTTAACACAAAGGGGGCACCGAAGAAAACTACGAGTAGGAACCCAAGGTCAACAAAGTGCGATCCATCTTACTGGGAGTATGTAGATGCCTTTGAATCACAACAAAATAGCAATTCGTCCGTGAGACGTACTGCATCATCCTCTGAGCAACCGATTCGAAGAACGATGATGCCCATGTTGGACCAGTTTCAGCCATTTATGCACGACTTCATTGATAAGATTGTTGATGTCAAAGGTGATGGTAACTGTGGATATCGGTCGGTTGCCGGTTTATTAGGTATGGGTCAAGACTCTTGGTCGGTGGTCCGCAACCATCTGCTTAAAGAACTTGCCAATTTCTCAGAAGACTATGTCAAGCTCTTTGGTGGCACGGAGATATTTGAGGAATTACGGATGTCACTACTTGTTGATGGGTTAACCAAGGTATGTAATTTATGAATTTGATTTTTAAGACTTTAGTTTGAAATTAAGTTTGACGTGTATATTTGTTTTATTCAGGTGACAACGGATAAGTGGATGGATATAACGGACATGGGACATGTCATTGCATCAAGGTATAACGTAATCGTTGTATCCTTGTCTAAACAATAAAGCATGACATTCATTCCCCTTAGAAGTCAACCGCTGACAAATTCTTCATTGCATCGTATAATTTGTATCGGTCATGTGTATGACAATCATTTTGTTGAGGTACATTGTAGATATGAAGTGTTTTTTTATGATTATGCAATGACTTTTGTAGGATTGAGTTAACATTTTTTTCACATACACAACAGGTTTATTTAAAAGAACGTTGTCCCTTACCGCCTGTATCATTGTTATGGTCTAGCAATTGTCATCCGCAGGCGAAGTCATGGCCAAATCCATATATTAGCAGAATGCAGCATTACAAGAGCTTCATGATGTTCAAGAGAGACTATGTTGACTTAAATGATGATTGTACATGTAATTTATAAATGCCTGATCATTTTGAACATGTAATTTATTTGTTACGTCCACAACAAAATTATTACTTAATTCTAAAAAAGCATGTATGATATATCGTTGTCTGACTTGACTACACATTGTGGAAAACCGTGTTTGATAAATTGTTGTCTGCATTAACATAAAGCGCGTGAAAGGACCCTGCACAGCATGACTACACATGCAGATCTGATGCAAGCTAAAGCATGTCATGTCATTCGTGTAGTTGACAACACATACAGAAAGCATGTGCATGCGTATTTTCAATCTTTAAAAAATGCAGCACTAATATTAAAACTCATCTATATATATGGCATTGCTAGAACCCCAGATGGTATTTTAAACTTACTTGAAACTACTATGACCCCTACTCATGATGTCCTGCTATATTACAATGGGAGGTGGAACATGTCACGCCAAAATGAGTTTGTAGGTTACTTGTTCACAGGAAAAAATCCCAAAACTTTGACATTCCCACCGGATGTACCATGGATGAACTGAAGGATTTGATCAAACAAGTTGCGTCTCGTGGGATTCCCCCTTATGATGTTGATGAAACACAAATGGTAACGCGATTGTTTTTTCGAAAACCAAGTCACCATGAGTATTCAGAAAAAGTTATAAAATTTGAAATAATTGAACTCAAAACCAACGAGGACGTGATGAAGGTGCTCATTGACTCTAACTACTGGAAAAAGATTGGGCCAATAGAAATTTTAGCTGTTTTCAGTAAACCTTTACCGCAAATGGAAGACGAGTTGTCCTTGTCGCAAAATTAGCATGAGTTAGTTAGTTGTAGTATTTTATGGAAATTTAATTTCGTTTGACTATGTTGAAGTTAATGTACTGTTTGAATTCATGTATTGCATAATCGTTTTCAATTACAAGAATCTCAACTAAAAAAATAGATTTCTATATATAACAAACTAATTAATAAATTGTTTTTCTTCTTACGGATCAACGTACGGATCACCTTGATCCGTAAGAAGAAAAACAAGTAGGGGCAATTTTGCCATTTAAGAGCTTTGCTGGGTGCACCAGCAATAATGCTGGGTGCACCTAGCAACACTCTATTTATTTCAAGTGAGGCTAAAGGCTCAATTTATATATACAATGGGTCACCTCCTAATGTTGGCCCAAAGCATAAAATATTTATCAAGGTCAATATCACTAACGTAAAAATTCTTAAAATACATTTTAAACTTATCTTGTCCATGTATTAGAATTTAGAGAAGAAAAATACTTGCATAGATACACACCTATCACATTAGCCTTAGACACAACCAATCAAGTTCAAGTGTCCAATTAATACATAATAAGAAATAAAATATTACACATGTTAAACATTAAAATACTACGCAAATATGGGGACAAATATTACACATCCTTTTGATTTTGATTCAATTTTTTTTTAAAGGAATTTGTTTAATTCATTTTGTTTGATTTAGATTTAATTTCAAACAAAAATTTATTTTTTGGTTTATTTCATCTATTATAACAATGATTTCTATTTAGTGAGGAAGGTGTCTCATAACCACAATATATTGAACCGAAACATATTAGAGGGCGTTTGGTTTGGTTGTTTTTTGTTTCATTTTCACTGGAAATAGAAAATGGTGATGGAAATGTGTTTGGTTGGATTTCTGTTTTCATTTTTAGTGAAAATATTTTTTCAAAGGAACCAAAAACTGGAAACAATAAAATTTTGTTTTCAATGTTTTCAGTTGAAACCAAGAATCTTATTTTGGGTAAAATGAAAACGCGGTGGTAAGGAATGTAATTTTAAGCAAATCTAAAAATACATTTCCTTTTGAAAATGCAATTTCAGTGTTTTTATTTCTTGAAAGCAGAAAATAAGAAGTCAAACCAAACATGTTTTTAGAATTCTAATCTTTTGAAAATGAAAATAATTTTCAGAAAATGAAAATGGTTTTCATCATCATTTGCACTAATTCATATTTGTTTTCATTTTTATATGACCAAACACAGCTGCAAACTTGATGAAATAAACCAAAAATCTATATTTTTCTTTAAAATTAAATATGAATCGAACAAAACGAATTAAACAAAGTCTTCAAGAAAAAAAAATATGAATCAAAATTAAAAAGGTGTGTAATATTTACCCCATATTAGAGTAGTATTTATTGTTTAGCAAGTGTAATATTTTTTTTACATAGCAGGTGTAATATTTTATTTCTTATGTTATGCATTAATTGGACTTACATGATTGTTAGTGTCCAAAGCTTATGTGTTAGGTGTGTGTCTATGCAAATATTTCTCATGAGAACAAAGTAATATTAATTTTGAGAGACCCCTAAGTTAATTTAGCTTGTTAAAGACTCTTATAAATACAATCAACATAATTATGATAGACATCCATTTAATATATATTATCACCCTCATAAAATTACTATTAACGTGTTAGAATGCCTTTCATCTCTTATTCACAATGTCTCAAGTGTGTTGAACAGCATAACCACAATTAAAATATACCTCAAACAATTGGTCCACTCAGAATACTCTTCACTTCAGTTAGTACAGTTTAAAAAATTCAGTCAAAGTCAACAATTCTACTTTGAACAAATCATCAAAGTACTCATAAATTTACCATCTAAAGTTGTAAGTTGTAACAACTATAGCAGCCAAAAGCATTTCGAAAACAAGCATAGTCTCTTCAAATCCATTGCTCAAAATACCAATAAATTACTCCATCCATCCGTTCCAAAATAATTATTGACATAAATTATTTTACATCCATAAAAATAATAATAAATAGATGAAACAGAATGACAATTTTATAAAATTAATTTTATTAAATAGATGAAAAAGATATTATTAATATTAGATTCAAAAATTAAATTAATATTTATTAAAGATATTTGTGAAAAAGAGCAAACACATAATACAGTGAATTAATGTGGCGCATTTACATCGAAAAAGGAACATTAAACAACTAAATAACAATATGACATATTGTTAATAACTTAATATTCAAATCAATTAAATGTCTTTTAAAAAAAATAGCTATTTTTTCTTTCAAATCTATAGAATTCTACCTAATTCACACATCAAGTACTACTATTGTTAGACTTATTTGTTTTTTAGAAAGACCTCACAGAAGAAGTCAACTCAACTACAGATGGCTTATACATATATGTTATATGTACATAGAGTAAATAGTATATGTGTAATAATAGCATAAAGTTTTTTAGCTCTCCTAAAAAAATAGTAAATTTTTTTAATATTATCATCTAATCATAAATAATTATTAAATATGATTAATTTATTGATTTTTACATTTATTATCATATAAAATTTATATCTATCATAATTTTTTAATGGTTGATGTATGATATTTGATACACATATGTGGTATAATTAAATTATTTTATTAGTAATTATTTATAAAATTACTCCACTCGATATTCTATATACATATAAAATTTTATTAACTCAGCCATTGAAATAAATGTTCTCATCCAGTAAATAGAGTATACAGTTTTTTTTATATAAATTTTTAAAACTATTTTCTAAAAATACAAGTAAAACTATAAGCTTACTTAACCAAAAAATGTTCGATTTATCTAAAATATTTATACGTACATTGTTGAGTTTATATATATATATATATATATATATATATATATATATATATATATATATATATATATAAAGAAAAAAAATAAAATTAAAATAAATATAACTCAATTTTTATCTCATCATTCATATTATTTGAAATTATTAAATTAAAAAAAATGAAAATGAAAATAAATATACTGACACAAAAGTTATCGAATATTTTCTTCTTTTTTGTTGATATCTTTTTTTATCTTATCTTAATGTTTGACCTCCTTTTTATATGAAAGAAATGAATAAATATTTATAAAGATATTTCGACACTAAAATTATAATAAACAAATGAGTGTAAGAGGATGAATACCTCCTATATACACATTTTATGGGCTTTAAAGTTAAGATAAAATAAACTAAATTTCTTAATCTTCCTGGCGAGGCTGGGACTAAACTAAATTCCTCATTAAAACTGTTTATGCGGTGCTTAATTGGACGGTCCATAGCATTGCTTACTCCACTTTGATGCACACAGTTGCAACAAGCCAAGCAATTTTTTCTGTTAAAAATAAAAATCCTGCATTGCATTCGCTTTCTTTTATTAAGCACGCGCCGAAAAGCTACAAACTGATCAATACAACAATGTCTTTCTGCCCATATAAAGGGTCGCCACATGGCAGCAATGATTTGCAAAACTTCTAAAGGTCATAATCTCTACTGCACAAAAAGGCAATACCAGTTGGTAGAGCAAAGTATTTTGCTTTTAGCAACTTTAGTTTATAACAGTACAAATCAGAACACATTAATAATTTTCAGCTTAATCTGCGCTTAAAATTAGTAGCATTTGAGCTTGATATGCGCTTAAAATTAAACAAGGAACTGGGACCCATCATGTGGGTATCCCCTAGTTAATAATTTTGCGAAGAGAGTTTGGTTGTTGTGACTATGAAAACCATGATTCAAAAGAAGTCTCTAGCACTAACTAGTAGTGCTCATACACCATAGCATGTCACCCCTTGTGACATTGGCACATGTACTTATTATTATCAATTTTCAACAACGAAAAAGAAAAAACAACTGTAATATAATATGGCAACTCAAATAGTTATATAAATAAATAGACTTATATATAATGAAAATGCGGGTACAACCTCAAAATAGATTCGAGTCACTCCCAGAATGAATGTTATCTACTTTTTAAGTTTTAAGTCAAACATAGAATGAAGAAGAGCTCTCCAATGGTAAAACCCAAAGAAAACATCAAAATAATAATAATCCCTCATGTCATCTCTCTACACTTTAAAATGGAACGAAACTCCTCTCAGAAGCCTGAGAATGTGGCTACCAATATGGCAACAAACAAGGAGATAGCTGAAATTGGGAATAATGCTGATGCTGTGTTCCCTTGAGCTGGTGCTGGTGCTGGAGATACCTCATTTACAGGACCATTAGTAGAAGCATCTGCTGCTTGTTGGGGAGATGGAGAAGCTTGTGGAGAGAGGCCTCCAGCTACAAAAAAATTAATCATAATAATAATAATTCAATTAGAAACATGAATAATTTCCTAGTCTAACCGGTTAACAAAATGGTCTAGATTTTTCATAGAATTAAAATAAAGTATCAATGCATAAACAGTACAAGAGGAAACGATAACTATAGAAGATATTGATAATAACTTTTGGTTTTCAAATTTTATATTTCAATGCATCTTGAAGCGCTTACATTTCAGTATTAAAAAAGAAAATATAAGTCTTGTTGTCTCCAAAATCCAAATCCAAATCCAAATAATAGAAACATGTAGAAAACCAGATCGCTCTGACTATAGTCAAATGCATACAATATAAATCCTACTACCTAAGCTGTTAAATGAAGGCAGCATGAAAACAAACCCATATCTCTGTTTAAATTATTGAGAATTCTTCAAACAGGCAATGTCATTAGCATAATCAAACGTATCAGTATCAATTGTTAGGTAAACAGACAGGGTTGTAAAGATCACAACTATGATGTAATTGTTATTTACTTTAAATTATCCACAGCAAAATAAGAAACAAAATCACAAAATCAGATATGGTTCTTATTTATTAAAAGCTTAATTAAGGGGCTGAAAAAGAAAAACAAATCATGCGACCCCCTTTGTAATTTGAAACGAAATTCAACATGAAGAAACATATATCAAAATTTGTATACAGAAAAGTAGAAAAAGAAAGAGTACGGTAAGTGAAAAACATACCAGGAGCAGCAGCAGGCGTCTCAGACACTGTCAAAAAAAAAAAAAAAGACACAGTTACTGACCTGAATCAAGAAAGGGAGAAAACTCCAAAAAAGGCTTATGTGTGAAAATTAAGGTTAATGTCCAAAATCAAATGAACACACACAAAAACTCAGGGTACCCCATGTACCCCCATTAGTAGACGGCGACGTTACGAAAAATAAAGACAAAAATAAAATCAATAGACTTCAAAAAAAAAAAAGCTGAATCCTATTATTAATAATAATCATTTTTTTATCAGCATATTTCTCACTAGTAACAGAAAAGTCGCATGAAAATAAAAGACACCATGAGACCGATCCATCTCATAAAACATAAAAATGAAACCTTTTTCATCAACACAACAGTCTAAAAAACCAAACTTTATGCATAAAATGTTCTCACAGGCACATGAAAATCATTGAAAATAAAACTTTCACCAACACAATAGGCTAAAACACCAAACTTAATGCATAAACGTTCTCACAGGCGCATAAAAACATTGAAAAACAAAGGAGAAATGAGAGACCCAGAAGGGTGAAAAAGAAAACTTTATTCCTCACTCTACCTAGAATAATTATTCTCTTAGGTAATTGTATAAGAAAAACAATAAAATAAAAAACGAGAGTAAGAATTTCACAAAATTAATCTTATATTATCACTAATTGATGTATATAAATTTTGTTATCCAAACGTTAATACGTTGATATTTAAGAAATATAATTGAAAAAGTAATTAATATTATATAAAAAGAATTAAAATAACAATTATTTTAAGATATATGCATATTTTCTCTGATAGGAGAATTATAAAGGCAGGGTAGTAATTGACTGACATCCACAGTTGGTGGCAGAAGGAGCAGAGACTTTGCAGGCAGCAGGGAGAGTGGTTGCCTTGGTGACATTCAAAACGACGCCGAATTGAGCGCTGCTCTTGAAAGCCTCGCAGAGACACGCCGGAGCGGTTTTGAGAACAGACTTCAAACCAGAGCAGCATGTGCCCTCTGGCTTTGTGATGGTGCTGCCGTTGGTGACGAAGGACAAGCAATCGGCCATGGTGAGAACCAGGTTGGAGCAGTCCACGGAGGGCGCTGGCGCGTGAGGGGATGATGATGATGATGATGCTCTCTGGGTTAGATCAACGGCGCACAGGGCCGCAACAACCAACGCAATCAGGGTCAGTTTTGATGCCATTTTTGGGTAACTGAAATGAAATTGGGATGTTGCTTAAATAAGGGAGTGTGCCTTGGTGCAGAGAGAGGGGGGAGGGGTGCTTTTTGAAAAGGAGCTGCGGAGGGGGAGTTACATTGCCACGTAGTGTGGTGCAAAAAGTAAGTGTGCACGTGTCATCTTTACCTTTTCCACAAAAGTTTATAGACATGGAAATTAAATCCTTTTATTATAGTAGAATTGTTTTTGTCCTACTCCTCTCGTTTTGAAATTCATCACTAACAATTAAAATATAGTAAAAGAGAAATAACTTCTTTTTCTACTGCAAAAGAGAAATAACTTTGAAAATTGAAAATACAAGAATAGAAGAATTGGTGATATTAAATTTCTTCTTCTTTTTTTTCTACTGTAATTATTTAAATTTATTAAAGTTGATGAATTGGTGATAAAAAAATTGAGAAGAATTTTTCTGAATGTGTTATGCCTTTTGAAATTGACCTTATTTAATTTGATTTTGAATACTATTTTTTAATTAAGTTTAATTATTTATTTATAATTAATATTTTTATATGACTAATATAAAGATAATTAATATTGTATTATATTATTTTTATGTAATTAATATTTTATGTGAATTTTAATTATTTATATTTTATTTATTTGTTATATAAATTTTAATTTATAAATAATATTTTATGTAATTAATTTGTTTATAGAATTAATATTTTATAATGAATATATTGTGCAATTAATATTTTATTTAAGTTTATTTATTCATATTAATTACTATTATTTTATTTTATATTTATTAATTTATTTGAATTTATTAATTTTAGTTTTTTTTTCTAATTTTTGCAGAGGTTCTCCACATGGACTAGAATATCCACAAGAAGACTTTTTTTTATTATTAAAAATGAACTAAGTCTAACGAGGCATGCCACAACACCCATGGGACATAGTTCAATCATTTAAAAAATATATATATTCAAAAATAAATCATCAATTAGACTTTAAAAATTTAGAACATCAATTATTTTTAGATTAAATAAAAGGTTAAACGTCTAAATATATGGAAAGGTGGTAGTAAAAGAAAAGTCATGTGATATAGGAATTATTGTTTAATTAAGCGATTTTGGTATAACATGGCAAAAAAAAGTCAACTTTTATAAGATGTTTCCAAATAATCTCATTTTAATAATTTATTTTTAATTTTACATCAGCTTATTAGTTCTGTGATATTCTCTGATGATTTCGCCTATTCTAAAATATATGTTAAGTCTATATGATTCACTAATCACTACGCTATTTGTCACATCTTGAATTTTAATGTTTATAAAAATATAAATTATTAATATAAATATGAGTTACGGATAAATAAGTTGAATTGACTTCCAAAAATAACTCAATCTATATTATATGAACATCTACCACTCTAGTAAGTAAACATCCATATTTAAAAATGGAAAATAATTTTATTGAGATATATTCAACTTCCAATGTGTTTTTAAAACAAACACACTCACTTATTATGAAAATCAGTGTTTATACACACCGAACTATTCCTATTTATGTTCATTGTATTTAACACCATTTACACCCTTATTTTATATCTCACAAGTGATGTCCTACATAAGTACTAAAGCCTATGTTAGCCATAAAGGGAAGTGCACGATTCCACCTTTTGAATCTAAGTTTTATCTATCTTTACTTGAATTGCTAACAACTGAAATTTAAGAAAAGTACAAAATAAAAGAAAATATAAGGTTTTTGCAAGAATATAAGAGGTGTTTGGTTTGACTGTTTTCTATTTTTATTTTCACTGAAAATAAAAAATGGTGATGAAAATGCGTTTGGTTAAATTTTTGAAAACATTTTCAGTGAAAATATTTTCTTAAACAAACCAAAACTGGAAACAATAAAATCTCATTTCCAGTGTTTTTAATTGAAAACCTCATTTTGGGTAAAATGAAAATACGGTGGCAAAAAATGTAATTTTAAGCAAATCTAAAAATACATTTCTTTTTGAAAACGCATTTTCAGTGTTTTTATTTCTTAAAAGCAGAAAATAAGAAGTCAAACCAAACATATTTTCAGAATTCTAATCTTTTGAAAATGAAAACAATTTTCAGAAAATGAAAACAAAAAATGAAAACAAAAAATGAAAATATAAACCAAACACATCCTAAGTTGTCTGTACTTTTATTCTTATCCTTGTCATTTAAAGTGCATCACGTGTTTTCATCTCTAGCTATGAGACAACGATCATATCAAAGTTCAACACTGATCCCATAATGAATCATTCATTGAAGTCTTTAAAGGTGTCTCTCTTTCAAAATTAAAATTGAGAAAATCAATCAAGTGAAAAATGAGCACAAGTTTTCTAAAGTGAAACTCTGGACAATTGAGTGGATGATATACTCAACACTTATTGAATCATTATAATCATTTTGTTAGTGAAAGCTAAAAATAACTTAGTGTTGAACAATACTTGAGTTGTCTTAGATTCTAGGGGGATTTAAGCGTATGTCAGAAGTGATAAAGAGAATATTTGTATAGTCAAGAATGACAAGTTAAAATACTTGTTTGTAATCAAAATTTTGATTAATAGAATCCTTTATAGTTGAATAAAAGAGAACTAGATGTAATTTTATTTGAATAAATTAACATAAACCAAGTGTTTATGTGTCTCTCTCATGTGATATTATTGAGTATTCTTTTAGGTTGTTTTTGGTATTGTCTTCACACCAATTGTTTTACTGAAAAACATTTGTGAAAAATAGTATTTTATTTTATTAAGACAACATTTTATTTTCATCAAATTTGTTTTTCTTATCCATGGACTACTCCTTTATTTCCATCTTTTTAAGCTTGCAATTAAAGTTTTATTTATTAAAAAGTTAACATCTTTGATTAATACACTATTTAACTTTTCTTTTAGTGTAATGGTTGTTATTTCAATACAACACTAGATTTATGTCAATTAATTTAATTTTAAAATTATAATTATTTTTTTTAATTTTTAAGATCAACGAGAATTATTTATTTTCCAAGGTTGAAAAGTAAAATATGATAATTAGTAATTATTTACCAACTTTATTTTGATAGAGAAAATTTGCTTTCACGGGAGTTGGATTTTGAAATTTTTTCTTTTTGTGGAGGTTTGGTCAAGTTCAAGAACCTCAACCACTACTATGTCTACATTGTAAAAGAACCTATTTATGACTAAGATATAATAGAAAATAAATATTAAGCATTAGTATATTTTATCATAATAATCACGATTAAATTACATAAATTATGTAAGATTTTTAAAATGTCACGTAATATTAAGTGCATATTTTTGAATGACTTCGAATTCATGCCATTTTTTTCAATTGGCATGTAAGTTTTTCTTTTTCTAACTTCAAGTCTTCACATCAGTTATGTGGTTTTTCAATTTTCTACATCAATTACGCAAATTCAAATATGCTGTAAATCTTGATCATGCTTATATAAATGTATGGTTTAGATTATTTACTCATCATTTCACTTCCATATAAAAATGATCATTTAGATAGCTTATAAGATTATCTTAACTTCAAACATTACTATTGTTACTATTGCACAACAACAACAAAAAGGACGAGGGTATCTAAACCCAATTATTGATGTCAATACCTGAATAGAAAACTTCACTTTTCCTTTTGAAATATCATTTATTTGAGCAACATTATTTTGAGAGATAACTTTACTTTTCCTTTTGAACATCAACTTAACAAACTTTCCTTCTTCTCTTGTCACATCATCCTCTAAATATAAATCATAATAAACAAATGACTTATTAGAATCATTGTTAATTAAGGCATTTGTCCATACCATCAATACCACTTAAAAACTGTCAAAAGAAACCAGTGGCCTAAAGTTCAACCTTGTATTAAAATCGGTCATCAACTTCAATTCTTAATACATATCTCACGGGTATATAATAAAATCAACCTTGTATTGAAATTAAACATCACCAATATATATATATATATATATATATATATATATATATATATATATATATATATATATATATAGAAAAAAGAAATATAATTTATTTTAATTTATATTAAGAATAACGCAGAAGTAAGAATAGAGAAATGTGATTTGTTGTAGATGAATTTTATTTTACAATTACTTTTAGTGTATTTATTTTATAATTAATATATTATGTGACTTTTGGGGACAAAATAAATTTATAGGAATCAAAATAAAAAAATATATATTTACTTACATGACTAAAACTAATAAAATAAACTCATAGGATTAAAAAAATAAAAAAGCGTTTAGTTACAGAAAAAAACATATTTAAACGAAGAAAAATTAAAGAATAAAAATACATTTTTATATTTTATCTTTTTTCCCACATTTACTCATTTTCCCACATGTATATAAGGCGATTTTGTGGCAGGACACCTACTAGTTGGGAAAGAAGAAAACGTTTAACCTCCTTACTTTCCAAAACTCAGTAATATGATCCATTAGTTGTGCAAGAAATGGCGAGAATCTAAACAAAGGGCTGAACCCAATTTTCAATGTGAACGAGGGAACAAGGAAAAGGACACCGAGGCATTTCAAACATTAATAATGAGGCATACACCCTTGTTTGCCACCTTCAACTTTTCAAGCACTTTGGATGCAATGTCGGATGGAGAGAATGCGAGAAAGGAAATTATTTATAGATGAGGCTAATTTTATTATTTTCTATAACTTTTTAGGATTCCAAAGTAATTTGTGTAAAGCTATTTGTATTATTTTATACTAACTGTGTGGATTTTAAATTGTATTATTCGTCTAGATAGGATATAGAATGGGAGGAAACAGAATATATAAATTTTGTGTTTATTGTGTTTTAGAAATAGAACATAATAGAACCTGAAATTAAAAAGTAGTTCATTTCAATTCTAATAAAAAGGGGTGAATTGGTGATCGAAACCAAAGATAATAAAATGGGACGTAAAGTTTTATTCTGTTTAATTTACTCTTCAAGTACTATTTTAATGTGTGAAAATTTGTGTTAAAAATTCCTCTTAAAATAGTAGTGATTCAGAATTTCATCTTTACTCTTGGTTTGGTTGTAATTAAGGAACATTGGGAAAAGGTTAAATGCTTGGCAAGTGGAGGATTCACCATTCATATAGACACAAGAAGACATGAAGTCATTGGGTGGTCATTATAATGGGGATGAATTTATAAAATGGAATCTAACACACATAGCAATTTACATAATATAGCCAGATGATAAAGAAATTGTGCATTTATCACCAAATCGTGTTGACACAATTCACCAGAATAAACCTTTTTAGAGCTATAGCTAGTGCGTTGGACACGCAAAACAGCTTATAAGCTTATGTGGTCAACTGGTCATGATAGCACGTATTAAACTTGCTGTCATACTTAGATCTTGTATTTTTTTCATTCTTTAAATTCAATTTTCTCTCTGAGGGTGAGTTTGGTTGTGTTAAAAGAGTGACAAATGAAATGGAAAAGAGATAGAAAATGAAAAAGTTGGAATGTTTGTTTGTGATGAAAGAGGTGTAAAAAGAAAAGAAAAGGTGGTGGTCGTGGGATGAAAACTTTCATGATTAATGCAAATCCTATGAAAATAATCGTACAACCGAGGTGTAAAATGATGTTTTGCGACGGTTTAAACTGCCAGAATGGATGTGATAAAGATAATTTTTGGTTATTTTTTCACAATTTTAATGTCATTTTGTGACGTGGATCTCTCTCAGTTCAAATTTTATTAGTGTTTGGATAGGAGAATTTAAAATTTTGAGTAATTTTAAATTTTAAGAATTTCAAATATTTAAATTAAAATTCTTTTATTTTTAAAATTTTGTGTTTGGATGAAAAAATTAAAGTTACGAGGGTAAAAAAATAAATGAAAAAGAAAAGATAAGATATGATTGGTGTGTTAATTATACGTATTCCTTTATGTTTATATTTGATCGATTGGAAAATAATATAAGAAGAGAATTTTAATTTTTCATTTTTTAAAAGAAAATTAAAATTCTAGATTTTTAGTTGTTTTAAAATTTTATTTTAAAATTTCAAAATTTTAAATTCTTCAAAAAAAAATATTTAAACAATGAATTCTAGATTACATAAATTCAAATTCTCTATTAAATTATTTTCTTTAATTAAATTTTTTTATCCAAATACACTCTAAGATAAATTTTGACGACAGTTCTTTCGGGGAACGAAGTTGGTCATTGGCTCAAAGACTTCTCACGTTCTTGTGGCATCACGACAAATATGAATGTTGAGTTACATGCAATTTTACATGGTTTAATCATGACTTGGGATGTTGGGTTCAGGAATGTCATTACGAATTTGATTCTCTGGTGGCTCTTCAACTTTTGGATCAACATGATATTATCCTTAATGCTTCAATTGTTAACAGGATTAACAGTTTCAAACTACAGGATTGTAATATAACTTTCATGCATATTGGTTGGTGAGGCATGATTCTTCAACTTCGTTGATGTAGTCCTTTGATGCTTTTGTCCGGTTCAGATGAAAAATCTCTTGCTAGCGGATGCTAGGAGTATATATATATATATATATATCCTTCGTTAGATTGTAATTGTTTTTGTTTCTTTTTTTGTTGTTCTTTATAAAAAAATACAACTTTTATTATTTAGTTGGTTTAGTTGTAGTGGTAATTAAGGTATTTTTTTTTTCTTGGTACATGGAGTTCGAATTTCGGTGGAGAAAAATAACTTTTTTTTCGTAAGAACCCTAATTTTTTTGTTACTCTCACTCAATGATACCACCTCAAAGTTTACTTTAGACTTAAAAATATGTTCAGCTTAAAATTAATTGTTGAGAAACTAAATCTAATCACATTTGACTGAATATAATTGACTTTAGTAGTAAGAAGTTTTGGTAATTTACCTGAATTCTTAGATTTATATCTCATTATTATCATCATTGGACACCGGAAAGATTTGTGCTATTGAATAAATAGTGAAACTTATATTATTTAGTCAGTCCACCAAAATAAACCAATTGATAAACTAAAATAAATTAAAACAGAGAACCTAGAAATTCCAATCAAATCCTGTCCCTACTTATTATGAATGTCAATCAAAGCTCAAAATGTAAAATTTCAAAGCTACATTGTTAACATGAAGACATATATAGTATGAAAACCATGATGGGTTTATTCTTGATCCTTGACAATCTCTTGCGGCACAGAAGATCCGTCAAGAATACGTGCCCAGCCAAATGACACAATAAGGACAGAATTACAATTCACACGCCAAGACTAATAAAAAACATAGTTATCTACTTATCTCATAGCGAGTTTCTCTTTTGAAATTTAAAGAAAAAACTCTAACATCTAAAACTATTTTTAAATAATATATTTCAATAATTGGAATTTCCTTTCTGAATTATGTATTATTAACTTAGGACAAATAAGAATAATGTATTTTTTTATTGAAAATAAAATAGAGAATAAAAAGAAGGAAAGTGATATGAAGTGAGCATGATCCGTTCACATGATGGTCTTCAAATTGAATGATAATTTGGTCTGGTCCCCTAATTAAAATGTCTCCCACGTTAGTTTTCAACCATGCTATATGGGTTATGTACTTCTACATATTATTCATATCTTTTTAATTTCTTGAGCATAGACAGACCTGGCCACACATCGAAGCCGAAAGAGGACATCAAACAAAGAGTGCATGATAGAGATGGAGAGAGAGAGGAAAAGTATTCAAACTTCAAACTTCAAATTTGTTAATTTGTTGCATAGTACGTTGTACACTGCACAGAAAGACAAGATTCTGTTTCTATTTTTTGTTTTTATTTTTTAAAATTATTTTCATTTTCAAAACATTAGAATTCTCAAGACATATTTATTTTGATTTTTTGTTTTCTGCTTTTAAGAAATAAAAATACTGAAAATATGTTTTTAAAATGAAATGTATTTTTATATTTACTTAAAATTACATTTCTTACAACCTTGTTTTCATTTTACCCAAAATGAGATTATTGGTTTCAACTGAAAATGAGATTTTATTGTTTCCATTCTTTAGTTCGTTTGAGAAAATATTTTCACTGAAAATGAAAACAAAAATCTAACCCAACATATTTTTATCATCATTTTTTATTTCTAATAAAAATGAAAACAAAAAACAATTAAATCAAACACCTCCTAATTTTCACACTCATGCAAGGTTATCTTCATCTACATTTACATGAGAACACATAATTTATTTAATAAAAGAATCTTTAATTCTCTTCACATATAAAATTTTGTTGAACTAATAACAATTACAAACTAAGAAAGAAATTAATTTCTGATCCTGGAAGACACACTTCATGGTCTCTTATGTGAGAGAGAGAGAGAGATAGATATATATATAGAGAGAGAGAGAATTACTAGGTGATTTTCTTAGTTGTTTTGTTTGAAAACTTTTGACTCAAAATCTTTGAAAAAATTGCACAGATGCACATAATTATGAGATTGGGTCCGGCGAGTGCAAATGATTATAATGATTTGGAATCACAAGCACAGGCAAAATTAGTGACAATTATGGAAGCAAATTCCACGATCCTCGCCAAAAGGGAACACACAACACTTATGATACCTTGTGCCGTTGTGTGTCCCCGAAAGCTAAAGAAAAAAGATAGACATTGATGCATGCTAAAAAAAAAAAAAAACCCTGTGTTATTTTAAGTCGTTACATTGTCAACCAACAACTTCCCATAATCATTCATGGCGAAGCTCCCTGATGTGTATTTTAATTTTCAAATTATGTGGCTTAGTTCTTGATTTTCATCCCATGCATGAATCGATGACAGTAATGATGTCATTTGTTAGATGATAGGGCCATTTCATACTTTAGATTATGTTAAAACAAATAGGGTAATGCTACTTCCAGTTCACATTTTACAATAGTTTTTACCACTAGAGAGACAGAAAGGGAAAAATGAGAAGTGTGAATTGAAAAAAGTAATTATAAAAAAGTAATGTGAGGCATGAAATAAAAGTAATTTTATTAAAAAAGTGTTTTGGTAATTATAAATAAGTAATGTGAGGTATCAAATAAAAGTAATTTTATTTAAAAAAAAAAGTATTTTGTGTGGATTAATTGTTTTAATAATTTTTCTTTTAACGTTAACTGCAGAGTGCCAGCAAGGTTTTTTTCTAGTGAGAGGTGTGTGGTCCATGCCTCCATGGCATTCTCCATATAATGATGTTGAAACCTTTATCAATCGCATTCTCATTCTGCGATCTTAAATTTGATTGGTGATTTCTGAAATTCAAGAATGATATTATTGGAGAGGCATATTATGACCGTTAAATATTCTTCAAATGTTTTTAGTAAAAATAGTAAGAAATTCATAATAAAAATAAAATATTGATGTTCAGTATAAAAATTCAAGAATGCTACGTCTTTTATTCATATTAAAAGATAATTTTGTTTTGTTATTTCCCTTAAATGGTCACAAATCCTTTATCATTGAATTAATTCTGAAAAGTTCCTCTTGCTAATCTATTTCACACCAAATAACATAGATGATACAAATATCATAAACTATTTTTTTTTATCGGTGGTAAACATCATAAAACTATTTAGTTACACAATAGTAGTGCTATGTATAAAAAAAAACACAATAGTAATGCTAGTACATGATTTGTTCTTTATGGCTTTGTCTCAATTTAACAAGAAATTAACCGTTTAAATGGAGTTACTTAAAGGGTCTTGCGATTCATTTGTGAATAATTATGATTGTATATATGTTTAAATACGGTTACAGCTGCAAACACTTGTGAACTTGTCCATTGTTAATGAGTTAATTATTAACTTTTATATGGGTTTCGTTTAGTATTTAAAAACTATTAGTCTGTAATATATATAATAAATGTTAATTTAAAAGGTTTATAGGTGATTAAATATGGTTTCCCACCCTAGCCTCTACCCCTTGACACATCTACATGTGATCTACTTACAAGTGTTGGATGCAAGAGAATCAGTGCTTGCGTGTGGGTTAGTCACTATTAGGACACTTTAACATGTCTGTAAAATAATCTTGTCTGGTGTGAAAGTTTGGTCTTAACTTACAAAAATATTATTTAAATTAGATTTATTTACTTAAATGAGTTAAAATTAAAGCTTTTTTTTATTAGTTAGTAAATTTGGACTTGATTTGTTTAAAAATATCAACTGTAAACTTGACTTTTTAACTTATTTATTATGACCTAAATATTTTCTTTTATCGAATGTCTCTTTGATTAATTTTTTTTATTAACTTGGTATTTAACAAATATCATCATATTAGAAGTAAAATAGGAATAAAATATAATTTTTATTTATAAAAAGTGATCTCTAATGATAAAGAATAACTTGTTCAAGACATATTTGTTGAAAATCGAGTATATTATATATACAACTTTTATATATACCCAGAAGTACCTTATAAGCTATGGCCCACAGTTTGGGCCGCATAAGTAAATGGATTAGTGCGATTGATCTTATCAGGGCCAATAACTATGCTGTTGTGGGCTAAAACTTCTTGCACCTCTAATTATTGCTTCTTGCACTCTATGTCGTTTTAGAAAGTTCAATCTAAAATATAATTGAAGGTGCCAGAAGCAACAACCTAGGGTATGCTGCAAGTTAAGCAAATAAAGGAATAATAATAAAAAATGGTAGAATGGACTAGGGCATTTGTTTCCTGCCCTTACTATTTTAATTGTGCAAACAAAATTTCCCTTAATAATTTCTCTCACAACACTCCCTAGATTGCATTATGGAATACACACATCCAAATATAATTGTAAATCTAGTTATTCCGGAACACATTTTTGGATTTATAATTATATTATGAAATGGGTATTCAATAATGAAATTATAAATCCGAAAATGAGTTGGAATTTCCTCTTGTATACTTATTACGGGATGAGGATTGCATAAAATGTTGCTAAATATTTGTATTTTAATTTAAAATTTATAAATATATATTAATTATATTTTATAAAATAAAATATTTATTTTAGATTTTCTTAATATTTTGTTTTAATGACTCAACAAGTTTGTTACTTTTATTGTGACAACGGTAGATTGGTTTCCAATCATCATATTTCCAACGGTCATATTTTGTTGTTGCATAAATACCTATATATATCTCTTTCCTCTTTTCCAAAAAAAGAGCATAGGCAGACAATCTAGTTTCTTTCTCTAAAAAAAAATTCTCTTTCTTTTCCTATGAAAAACTTATTTTTGAGAGCAAGAGCATTGAAAGGGGATCATTTCACTGCACACGATCAGAATCTCTTACCTGTGCAATGGGGGTGTTTTCTCCCTAAGGATAGCATTTACGCGCTTCAACCCAGACTATTTAATTCTTTCCCTTGATTTAATTTTTCCTTGTGCTTATTGTATGTTATAATGAATTATTCATGTGTTGTCAATTAAATTTATTTTGCTACTTTTATTTTGTTATTTAATTAAAGGCTTTGCATTTTTCTTCTTATTTATTTCTTTCATTTTTTATTTTATTTTTCTAACAGTCTTAGAGAGAAATTTTTTTTTTTCACTTTTTTCTTGCATAGTCTTTTCAGCAGTAGTATTCTATTTTATCAAAATGTCCACCATGGATATGATTAAGTCCCTTTCTAGTAAGCTTGAAAAATTTACGGGTGAATTTTTTTTTTTGTTGGCAACAACAAATGAAATTCTGGCCTACTGAATTGGATTTATACTCTGTGATTTCTAAAAGAAAAATAAAAACTTCAACTTCCTCTACTGATATAGTTCAAACTGATGCAACCAAATCTTCTACCACTAAGCATGATCTTTTTGATAAAGATATTTTATGTCATGGACGAAAACACAATGTATTATGCTCTATTAAAAATGTTTTTATTATATTATTTCATTTCTTTAAATTTTAAATTAGTGGGAGATTGTTGGAAAATATTTTCTTATAATTTAAAATTAAAATATATTTTTTTATCAATTATGTTTTGTAAAGATAAAATGCTTCTAGAATTAGTCCATGTGAAAAAATTGAAAGCATCTCACTACTTCCATTCCTATGTTAGGAAGCTATCTTTTTGTTGGTCAATTCTTTTGTGAACGTTATAAGTCCTTAAAATTAGATTTGTTGTTTGGTTTTTATTTTATGTTGATTAACGTGTTGTAAATATGTGTTGTTACACGTTAGTGACTGGTTGCCTCTATATATGTAGCTTCTTGCTAAAATAATAATAATAATAATAATAATAATAATAATAATAAACATGTGAAAATACAATACACAAAGTAATAAAATGAACCCTTGGTGAAGATTTATATTTTTGTATGTCATTTTCTTGATATGGTATCTTATAATTTATTTATTTTTTAAATCTTTATGAGCTATGGAGGAAAAGAGAACCAAATATGAAATATCTTAAAGTGTGGGGGTGTCTTTTAAAGGTTAAAAAATGTTAATTATATTTTTGTTAGATATTCTTTACATAATACTACTTATAGATTCTTAGTTGTTAATTCATAAATATCTGAAATTTCTAATGGTACTATTATGGAATCTGGAGATATCACTTTCTTTGAAAATGTTTTTCCTTGAAAAATAAATTGTTAAATCTTTATATGGTTTGAAGCAAGCCCCAAAGAAATGACACACAAGTTTGATCAAGTTATTCTTTCGTATGATTTTCAAATTAATGATAGTGATAAATGTGTGTATGTGAAATTTTTTTATGATAATGGATGTGTTATTTTATGTTTGTATCTGGATGACATATTGATATTTGGTAGTAATATGCATTTCATAAATGATGTGAAATCTTTATTGTCTAGAGATTTTGATATGAAAGACCTTGATCGTGTAAATGTGATTTTGAGTATCAAGCTTATAAAGAAAAATGATGGTATGGTTTTTACTTAATCTTATTATGTTGAAAAGCTATTGAAGAAGTTTAATTATTTTGATGTGAAACATGTTTCTACTCCTTATAACTCATCCATCAAGTTAAAAAAAACCGAGTAAAGAAATTTCTTCACATAAATATTCTCAAATTATTGGTTCTTTGTTGCATTTGACAAACTTCTCTAGGCCTGACATTGCATATGCAGTTGGTAGATTAGGAAGGTATACTAATAATCCTGATCATTCTCATTGGATTGCAACAGAAAGAGTTTTTAGATACTTAAAATGAACCATTAATTATGACATTCATTATACATATTTTTCTACCGTAATTAAGGGGTTTAGTGATGCAAATTGAATTTCTGATTCTGATGAAACAAAATCTACAAGTGGTTATGTTTTTACTTTAACTGGTGGTACAGTATCATGAAAATCTGTTAAACAAACTATTATTTCACGTTCTACTATGGAAGCATAAATTATTGCTTTAGATACTGCTACTAGTGAGGCTGAGTTTCTTAAAAATTTGTTATGTGATTTGCCATTGTTGAATAAGCCTATACCTCCAATTCCAATGCATTGTGATAGTCAAGTTGTTATATCTAAAGTTACTAGCAAAAATTTTAATGAAAAAAGAAGACACTTAAGAGTGAGACATAAGTCTATTAAAAATTAGATTTTTCATAGTGTCATTTCTCTTGACTTTGTCAGGTCAGAAAGTAATATTGTGGATCCGCTTACAAAAGGATTGACGCGTCAACAAGTACTTGAGTCGTCGAGAGGAATGAGACTAAAGCCCATTATTTAGTTACAACAATGGACACTCGTCTCCGTGTGATTGGTGATCCCATGAATGGAGTTCAACGAATAACAACGAAATTGTTTGTTGACTAAAGTACACCAAAATGAAATTTGGCAGAGCTATTTTGTTTCTAATTCCTATGATGATGTGTATTATAAATTGTGGCAATATTAAGGTTGAGGTATTTATATATGTGTATTTTTGGTATAAAAAATGTCTCTTAATGAATCCGATGACAATTATTGTAGGGGTGGAGTCACAACCCACTCTTTGAGGATTCACCTAGTGAGTGTGATGGTGGGGCCGCCATTATGAGATATGAGCTAATCTCTAAGTGACACTCACAAGACAAGATACAAGCACAATGTCGTGTAACACGCTACCACTGATTAGAACCTAATTGAACGTCAATATTGTAGGGATTGTGTACTAAAATACAGCTAAAGAATATGTAGTTCAAGACAATTAAATCACTACATTTTTCTTGGGTGGAAGTTCATAAACACTAGGTATAAGGCTCAAACCCCGAAGGTTCCTTATACCGAAATACAATATCACGTGTTCTTTCTCTTATGTTTCTATACAAATTATCTTTTAGAAAATATATTTTAAAATTTTAAATTATGTGGGGGAATGTTGGTAAATATTTGTGTTTTAATTTAAAATTTATAAATATATATTAATTATATTAATTCTATTTTATAAAATAAAATATTTATTTTAAATTTTCTTACGATTTTGTTTTAATAAGTCAACAAGTTTGTTACGTTTGTTGTGACAACGGTAAGTTAGTTTCCAACGGTCATATTTCCAATAAATCTTCTCTTTCTTTTCCCATAAAAAACTTATTTTTGAGAGCAAGGGAATTGGGAGGATCACCAACCGGTTGTCGTATTTTGAGAGAGGAGCGCAATCAAAATCTCTTATCCGTGCATAGGAGACGCGTTTTCTCTTTAAGGATAACGTTTACGCGCTTTAACCCAAACTATTTAATTCTTTCCCTTAATTTAATTTTTCCTTGTGCTTATTGTATGTTACAATGCATTATTCATGTACTGTCAATTAAATTTATTTTACTACTATTATTTTGTTATTTAATTAAAGGCTTTGCATTTTTCTTCTTATTTATTTCTTTCATTTTTTACTTTATTTTTCTAACATAAAACTTTGCAGAAAATAGAAAGGTACAAACTTCAGCGTCTACCTCAACCCAACGCCACCCACCTTCACCGGAACTGAGCAGAGATTAACGGAAACCCCAGTGTTTGTGGAGATGACTTCTTCTTCAACAAATTCTTCTGCGCGGAGAGGATAAACAGAGGACGATGCTAGTTGTGGAGATGAGCATAAGTTGCAGAATAGGAAAGGAGGTGTGTGAAGGTCCTTTAGGAGAGATAGGGAGAAGAGGAAAGTTATAATATGAAAATGGTACTTTAGGAATATTAAAAAAAATTGGGAAGTGCAGAAAAAAGGTAGGAAAGTATAGTGCCATGGATCAGAATAGTAGAAGATGGAACAAAAAAAAAAGTGGTATAATGGATCAGTTTCGTTAGCACAAGGTAAGCTAGATATTGAGCCCCATAGATTAGCAATAAATTGTGCTTGCTTGCATAGAGCATGCCATCTATTGAAAAAATGCTAGCTGATTCTAATTGAGCCTTTTATATATATATATATATATATATATATATATATATATATATATATATATATATATATATATATATATATAATAAATTGAATTGTGATAATATACGACGCATATATCTTCATGGCATGTCCGGTGTAGGAGAAAATATTTAACCCAATGAATTTCTTCACCTTTCATTACATGGATGGATGCACTACAATTTACAAAGATGAACTAACCAGAAACAAAAGAGAAAGGCAAAGAGGATTTCAACATGGTTAACGCCAACTTGTAGTGACTTAGAGTTGGATATAATTGAAGGTACTTCTTATTGGTAAAGAATGCCAAGTTAAAGGCCATCATAAGCAGGTCATTTTGTTTCTCAGAATGAGCTTGTAATCTTGAAACCCATTTTATATCTTGAGTTGCTATTGTTTAAAATCCCATGTATCCAAGTTTTTTGTATACAATGATGACAATAAGGATTAAATCTAAATCCTCCTACATCTATCTAATCCCTCGTCACTAACTTAATCCTAGTAGGTTTCATGTATCGAAGTTAATCTTGTAGGTTTATTAGAAAGTATGTTTGACTTAAAATACATTTTCTGTATTTTTCTTCTGCATTTATTGGAACTTTTTTTTAGATTTTGAAATTTCGGCAAATTTACGGAGGAGGGATGGTTTTAGAAACTATTTACTCAATAGGGTCTGATTTATAAGAAATTACGGGGGGGGTTTGTTTTCTACGTGGGTGCCGCCATTGACACTGGCGGGAAGCTTGAACCGCCAGTGGCAATGGCGGGATAGGGGCTGACTAGGAGAGAGGGGGAGGGGTGCCGCCAGCAGCAATGGCGGGATGGGAGAGAGAGAGGTCCCGCCCTTGGAGCTGGCGGGACAGGTGAGAGAAGCAGGCGGTACCGCCACTGTTGGTTGCGGGACAGGGGGAGAGAGAGGCTTGTGGGTTACGTGAATGAATGAAGGCTTGGTCTGCACCTTTTTCTGAAAAGCCTGCACACCTATGTTCACGTGAATGAAGGCTTGGTCTGCACCTTGCAAGCAATAGGTTTCAGGTTCTGAAAAGGCTGCATATATAGCATCTTAACGTTAAAAAAAATTTGAACGTTGGGGGTGGGGTTTAAGTTTTGGGCTATAAAAAAAATGTTGAAGTCATTATTCTTTACGTTTACGTTTACACAGCTTCCTTAGTTTGCTTTCTCTTTCTTTCTTCTTCTGGAGTTTGAGAGATTATTGTGTTTGTGTTCTTCTGTGCATTCATCTTTCAAGTGTGCTTCAAGTGCCCTTAAATTCCTGGTATGTATTTTCAAAGTAAATATGCTAATATATATTATAAGTTTAAGTTAGTTAGTATTATAAGTTAGTTAGTATGTAAATAGTAGGTTAGTTATTATTAACAAAAGTTCTAAGTTTAAATTAGTTTGTATGAGTAGCTATTGTGTTATTATTTTTTACTTATTAATAAATATTCCAATATTAGGTTAGTTAGTATGAAAATATTATTTGGTTAGTTAGAATTAAAATTTTATTTAGCTATTCTTATTGTATATATTGTTAGATGTTATTTGGTTATTATGTATAATATTTTAGTATTAGTAGTAATTGTTATTTGGTTAGTTAGAATTAAAATTTTATTTAGTTATTGTTATTGTATATATTGTTAGATGTTATTTGATTATTGTATATAATATTTTAGTATTATTAGTAGTAATTACAGCATAGCATAGAATATTATTATTAATTTTTTTTATCAAAGAATGAGAATTTTATTATGAATTCTAGAAATATCTGTAAAATAAAATATATTCTAACTCAAGAAATATAAAATTTTCTAAAATAATTATTCTTTCTTATCAACTTGTTTCAATTATTTTTGTAAATTTATTTTATTTGTGTACTACATATATAATTAATTGTATTCTTAATTATTCGTAGAATTAAAATATATGATGCAGGGGTTGACAAACTAATTATTCTTATGAGTTTTAAATAAGAAATTATTTTATAACTTAATCTCTAGTAAAAAAAATTGTATGAGTAAGTATAATTGAAAATAATATTATATATTTGTTTAGTTAGTATAAAAATATTACGTGTATATATATTTAGTTGTTGTGTATACTCTTAAATTTTATACATGTGATATTAGCTTTATAGTATTAGGTATATATTTAGACGGATGATAGTTTAGTCTAATAAATATATATACATGGATGATACTTTAGGATCAAATAAGTAATATTAGATTTTTTAGTATTAGGCACAAGTTAATATTATCTTTAGGTATATATTTATAAATTTTAGACACACCTAAATTTTTAGTTTTTGTAATATTAAATATTTGACACTTAAATAAATAATTGTAATATTAGACACTTGACACACGTAAATCTATCTTTTTAGTATTATAATTTTGTATTTTAAATAAATGAGATCATAATTTAATATTATTTGAGTTAATTATTGTTTAGTTAGAATGATATATATATTATTTGTTAGTTTTAATTTGTACGTTATTATTATTTGTTTTAGAAAATTTAAGTGATTAAATATATGATACATTGTACATTATTATTATTATTTTTGTATATATATTATTGAAAAGATTTTTTGCATTTCAATATTTGTTTGTATTATAAATAATTTGTTAGTCTATATTTTATTCAATTATTTATTTGTTAATTGTAGAAAAAAAATTACTAATAAATTAAAGTTTTCTTCACATATATTTTAATTTATGTATAGAATATATTAAAAATTGCCGAGTTTGATTTTTTACAAATTTATTGTTATATATTTAAAGTTTACTAATAAATTAAAGTTTTCTTCACATGTATTATATTTTATTTTGCAGCAGCAATGACATCTTCATCATCATCTTCATCACACATTAACATTAAATCTGGCCCCATCGATACTGATGTATTATGGATGCAACCTAAGCATGTTTCAGAACATGTTTGGAATGGAGAAGAAGAAAGGAAATTGCATATCAGACGAACTGTCCCCACGTATCAAGGGGAAGAACAAATTCCAGAACAAATTTTTCCTTTTCTTCAACAATCTGGTTTCGGGTGGATTATCAAGATGGGTTTCTTAAAAATAAATGTCTCACTAATTAGTGCTCTGATAGAAAGATGGAGGCCGGAAACACATACGTTTCACATGAGATGCGGAGAGTGTACTATCACTCTACAAGACGTCTCTGTGTTGTTAGGTATAAGTGTGGATGGTTTACCATTAATCGGTCCAACAAATCTTGATTGGGCTGATTTATGTGAGGAATTATTGGGAGTCAGACCACAAGAAGGTGAAATTAAAGGTAGTGTAGTTAAATTAAGTTGGCTGGCTCACCATTTTGATCAAATTAATAATGACGACGACGAAGAACAAGTACGAAGGTTTGCCCGTGCATGGATACTGAGATTTATTGGAGGTGTCTTGTTCGTTGACAAAACCAGTAACAGAGTTTCGGTAAGGTACCTTCAATTTTTACGTGACTTTGAAGAATGTGGCAGATATGCATAGGGAGCTGCCGTACTTAGTTTTCTATACAGAGAGATGTGCAGTGCCACCGATTATAAAACTAAATCAATCGGAGGTATGTGCATCTTACTACAATTGTGGGCATGGGAACGATGTCCCACCTTGGCTCCAAAGAGGACTCCTTCCCACATAGAAAATACACCACTAGGGCACAGGTCAGTCATTTTTAACAGCGTCTTTCATTTTAATAGAATAAATGGTTTTAGGGTATATTAAATTTTATTCTTTGTAGGTGGCTGCGACGTGGAAACCAACATATCGACAATGATGATGTGAAAGTTTTTCGTCGCAAGTTCGATATTATGAAACGTCATGAGGTAAGAACCATGCTATTGTATTTGTAAAATAAAAAATTATATGTCTTATTTTACTACAATGTTCACAACTATGTTGTTATATGCAGTTTGTGTGGGAGCCTTACCCATCAACCGTTATGTCATTCTTGCCTCCCGTTTGTTTAGTCGGAAGTCTCGCGTGGTACGCGGTGGTGCCACTAATTTGTTTCCAAGTTATTGAGTGGCACCAACCGGACAGAGTCTTGAGACAATTTGGGATGCAACAACCAGTTCCAGAGTCTCCTTCACAACCCCTAAACATTCATGGCATAACATTAAAGGGGAAACATGACGAAAATTGGGGGCAATTGTTCGCCCCAATGATTCAGCAGTGGAATAATCGGCATGCATTTAGGGTCGACGCTTATCCCCGACAAGAAGGCCTATTGAGTTTTAACTCGGACTACATGGTCTGGTATAGGCGAAAGACAAAGATGTTTGTTGACCCAGAAAATGCAAAGACGGCTACATTGGTATTTTTTACTTTTTTTTCAAATTTTAAGTTGAACTTTTATTTAATGATGGCCATTAATTTTGTTACCGTTACAAATGCAGGGTGAAGTTGCAGAGGCATTACAATACATGGTGTATCCTCAAGGGAGGAAAACATGCACATTTGATGATCTCGTGCCTTATGTGTAAAAAATTACAATTTTATCCGAAGAGCAAGAGAGAGTCACTGAGCCAGTGTCACATGGTCCCGCATCAGAGCGTCAATTTCCCGCACAACAGTTTCACATGCTTCAGTCAAGTATTGAAACTCAGGGGATAGACAGAAGAAGGGACACTGTTGAAGCGGAAGAATATTCCCAACAAATGGCGGAGCGTGGCCATGGAATGTATTACACGCCACAAACATTTGCTGAGTATCCGACACAGATGTATCAGTATCCTTTTCAGGGTCATGACACTGATACTTCTGCAACCCAGCATTCGTTCGGTGGTTTTGCGGAAACACAAGCTCAATTTTCATGGCCCACAATGACCCCTTCATAGCAATATCATGGGCCAATTCCAACACCTAATGCCCCGTTAGGAACACAATGGAATGTACCGGGACAAATACCTAATACAGGTGACTTATTCAGTGTTGATTTGCGTAACGCATTTTCTGCGGAGGCTGACGAAGAAGAAGCGGGGAGACATCGGGGCAGAAGAAATCCTGATCGCCAAGCACGAAGATGGGATCGACCATGTGGCACATCCTCACGGCATCACGGACACCAAAATGAATGATTTGCATGTCTCTGTTGATTAAGGCTTTGTTGTATATTTGTAATTTGACATTCATGGCGTAATGTATGATATTCAGTTTATTAAGGCTTACTTATGGATAGAATTTATGTCGCGTATCAAACTATAATAATCAATGAACCCTAAACCAAATAACAAAGGTAGCCAAAGGGAAAAAACTAATGTTTCTAAGTAACGATGAATTTCAATGTGAACTAAACCCTAACCCATAAAACATAAAAAGTATCCCATAACCCTTAAATATGAAACACTAACCCTAACCTATAAAATATAACCACTTAGCCCTCAATTGTTCCGAACTAAACCCTAATCCTAAAATAAAAACCTAACCCTAACCCCTAAACATTAGCCCTAAGTCAAAAATGTTCAGCACTAAACCCTAACCAAAAAATAAAAATAACATAAACCTCACCCATAAAAATTAGTCCAAAACCCTGCAATTTTCATAACTAAACCCTAACCCTAAAATAAAATAACTAAGCCTAACCCTATAAAATAAAAACTAAACCCTAACAATAAAATAAAAAACCTAACCCTAACCCCATAAACATTAGTCATAACCCTAAAATGTTCAGAACTAAACCCTAACCCTAAAATAAAAAACCTAACCCAAACCCCTAAAAATTAGTCCTAGCTCTAAAATTTTCATAACTAAACCCTAACCCTAAAATAAAAACAACCTAAGCCTAACCCTATAAAATAAGAATTAAACCCTTACCCTTAAAAAAAGTTATTTTATTTCAACTTCTAAATGTAATTGTATTTCCCTAAAAAATAAGAACTAAACCCTAACCCTTCAAATAAATAACTTTGCCCTAACCCTAAAAATGTTCAAAAGTAAACCCTCACCATAAAAAAACCTAACCCTAACCCCTAAAAAATTAGTCCTAACTCTCTAACTCTGAGATTTTGACAACTAAACCCTAACCCTAAAAACAATAAACCCTAAACCCTAACCCGTAAAAATTAGTCCTAACTCTAAGATTTTCATAACTAAACCCTCACCCTAAAATAAAAAACCTAACCCTAACCCCTAAAAAATTAGTCCTAACTCTATAACTCTGAGATTTTGACAACTAAACCCTAACCCTAAAAACAATAAACCCTAAACCCTAACCCGTAAAAATTAGTCCTAACTCTAGGATTTTCATAACTAAACCCTCACCCTAAAATAAAAAACCTAACCCTAACCCCTAAAAAATTAGTCCTAACTCTATAACTCTGAGATTTTGACAACTAAACCCTAACCCTAAAAACAATAAACCCTAAACCCTAACCCGTAAAAATTAGTCCTAACTCTAAGATTTTCATAACTAAACCCTCACCCTAAAATAAAAAACCTAACCCTAACCCCTAAAAATTAGTCCTAGCTCTAAAATTTTCATAACTAAACCCTAACCCTAAAATAAAAAAAACTAAGCCTAACCCTATAAAATAAGAACTAAACCCCTTACCCTTAAAACAAAGTAATTTTATTTCAACTTCTAAATGTAATTGTATTTCCCTAAAAAATAAGAATTAAACCCTTAACCAAATAACAAAGGTAGCCAAAGGGAAAAAACTAATGTTTCTAAGTAACGATGAATTTCAATGTGAACTAAACCCTAACCCCTAAAACATAAAAAGTATCCCATAACCCTTAAAGATGAAACACTAACCCTAACCTATAAAATATAAGCACTTAGCCCTTAACTGTTCCGAAATAAACCATAATCCTAAAATAAAAACCTACCCTAACCCCTAAAAATTAGCCCTAACCCAAAAAGGTTCAGCACTAAACCCTAACCCAAAAAAAACCTAAACCTCACCCATAAAAATTAGTCCTAAACCCTGAAATTTTCATAACTAAACCCTAACCCTAAAATAAAATAACTAAGCCTAACCCTATAAAAAAAACTAAACCCTAGCCCTAAAATAAAAAACCTAACCCTAACCCCCTAAACATTAGTCATAACCCTAAAATGTTCATAACTAACCCCTAACACTAAAATAACAAACCTAACCCTAACCACCTAAACATTAGTCATAACCCTAAAATGTTCATAACTAACCCCTAACACTAAAATAACAAACCTAACCCTAACCCCCTAAACATTAGTCATAACCCTAAAATGTTCATAACTAACCCCTAACACTAAAATAACAAACCTAACCCTAACCCCCTACACATTAGTCATAACCCTAAAATGTTCATAACTAACCCCTAGCCCTAAAATAAAAAACCTAAACCTAACCCCTAAAAATTAGTCCTAGCTCCAAAATTTTCATAACTAAACCCTACCCCTAAAATAAAAAAACTAAGCCTAACCCTAAAAAATAAGAACTAAACCCTTACCCTTAAAAAAAAGAAATTGTATTTCAACTTCTAAATGTAATTGTATTTCCCTAAAAAATAAGAACTAAACCCTTACCCTTAAAAAAAAGAAATTTTATTTCAACTTCTAAATGTAATTGTATTTCCCTAAAATAAAAAACTAAACCCTAACCGTTATACATGAGTTAGCCCTAACCACTAAAATAAATAAAAAAGTAACCCTAAAACCTAACATAAAAAGAACTTAACATGAACCCCTAAACAATAAGCACTAAACCCTAAAATAAAAAAAAAGAACTGAACCCTAACCCCTAAAATATAAGAACTAAACCCTAACGCTTAAACCAAAAAACTAACCCTATCCATAAAATATTAGAACTAAACCCTAACCCCTAACAAATAAGAAGTAACCCCTAACCCCTAAAAAATAAGAAGTAACCCTAACCCTTCAAATTCAAAAACATAACCCTAGACCTAAACTAAAAAAATTAGCCCTAACCCATAACATATAAGAAGTAACCCCTAACCCCTAAAAATAAATAAGAACTAACCCTAACCCTTCAATTTTAAAAAACTTAGCCGTAATCCCATAGTTCTAAACACTAAAACCTAAGGCTTAGACCCTAAACACTAAACCAAAATACTTAGACACTAAACCATAATGACTAAGTCCATAGTTTGTCATTGTAGATAGTTAAAAAAACTAAGGTAGACAAAATACTTACACACTAACGTTTCTAACTAACGATCAACACCAATGTCACTCAACCTCGATTGATCCACTCCATTTATTTCAACTTCTAAATGTAATTTTATTTCATTAGAAGCACACATTCAACAAAAAGTAACTGACGATTTCATTGAAGACCAACAAGTAAATACATTGAACAAAACCTAAAGCAATACAAGATCGTCATGTAACATACATAAATCAATTAAATGAATTACTCCCACGGTCAGATTGCATTGGACATCGACGCCTATTGTGCCCTTCAGCTCCACATCTACTACATTTTTGTCGGTGGTCAGATGGTTCGACCCAATCCATCTCATTCCTTATCCTTGTTGATTTTGGCCGACCTTTCGCACGAATTGTAGTTGGGTCAGGGATTAGTGTCCATGCCTCATCAGAAGGAGGAATTGCCGCTTCATTCCCAAGAGGCCACCACTGTGCGGAGTATGCTTTTAAGATGTGTTCATTGGTGTAAACAACATCTATATATTGGTAGTAGTTCATGCTCACGTAACCACAAGCTGCAATAATGTGTGAACATGGATAGTGAAGCACAGAATACCTTCCGCATTGACAATAATGGCCATTCAAGTTAACTGCCCATTTTTGTCCGCCACGTTGCGTGATAGGATTGAAGGTCTCCTCTACTTCAAACCTTGTCGAGTGGATATCGTACACACGAACGATGTGCGAACAAGCTTGTTCTTGATTTTTCCTAAGTTCTGTAACAAGCTTAGAACAATAAACTTGGCCTTCTCTTAATTGTCTTTGGGCTTGGCGACCACGATCAACAAAGTACTTTCGGCACCTACTATATGTTGACTTGACCAACGCTGTTATTGGAATGCTGCGACAATCTTTCAACACCTTATTGACACATTCTGATAGGTTGGTTGTCATGTGACCATATCGTCGTCCAGATGTATCGTAAGCCATGCTCCATTTTTCCTTTGAAATGCGATCAATCCATCTTGCTATGGCTGGACTCAGTTGACGAAATTTTTCTAAGTTTTGATCAAACACATGCTTGCAAGGAGTGTACGCTGCATCAAATTTGTTATCATCAAAAGTTGTACGTAGACATCAAACTCAAATTAAATTAATGTATAAAATCAACCTTACCCAATTTCTTGAACATCTCTTTTTGTTTCGCGTTGTTGAATTTGCGATTGAAATTGCTGGCTATGTGTCGGACGCAGTACACATGATAACCGTGGGGAGGTTGCCAACCAAGATGTTCGTTAGCGACAACAGACTTTATACTCGCGTGACGATCAGATATTAGACAAATTCCATTCTTATCTGTGACGTGTTCACGCAAGTGGGCCAAAAACCATGACCATGCTGTTAGCGTCTCGCCTTCGACCACGGCAAATGCTAGAGGAAGAACACCACCATTTCCATCTTGCGATGTGGCCATTAACAGGGTCCCACGGTATTTGCCGTATAAATGTGTGCCGTCAACTTGTATGATTGGCTTACAGTACTTAAAAGCCTCTTTGCATTGACCAAATGTCCAAAATACTCGATGAAACTGACGATGTTCGCGACTTACCCTATTACCAACAATAAAATCGTCATGTAGTATTTGAAAGTAAGAGCCAGGAGAATGATTTTGCATGTGTGTTAGCCATGACGAGAGTTTCGCATACGACTCTTCCCAATCGCCATATTCAATTGCAATCGCCTTTTGTTTGGCCATCCATGCTTTTCTGTATGAAACCTTATAGGAAAATTCACTATTTATCCTTTCTTGAATCAAAGAAATTTTTATTGATGGATCTTCTCTGATCATGCATGTAATTCAAATACTAAAATAAAATTACAAATTAAAATAACAAATAACACAAAAGTAGGATAATATGAACATAAAAAACGTACCTACTACGCAAGTCGCAATTAAATTTGAATCAAGCTTCTCATGGTCTTGTGTCATAGTCATATTTAGACATGTGTGCGGTCCACCCCATTGTGTCACTTTCCATGCATCAGTTTTTTTGGATAAAATTGCCCTCATATAAAAAGGGCAAGGAGACTCTTCGGTGTTGTTGGGACAACAAACGATATATTTGTGTGATTTCGTTTCAACAACCTTAAAAGTTTGATGCACCTTCATCACATATTGTTTCAGTGCATTTTTTACCGCATCTTTACTGTCAAAATCCATGCCAACATACAATTCTTGTCCAACATTAAAAGTCGTTGGCATGTCCAGACCACAAATGTCCTCCTCGTCCAGATGACTCCAATTGATATTATTATAATGCATAGCATCATTCCAAAATGGATTTTGAATTTGTGGTACACCTAATAATTTAAAAAAAAAATCATGTCAACAAACTACTCCTATTTAGTTACCATTAAATACAATTCTCATAAAAAGATAGATGTATTCAACTAATTTTGTATTTCACAAACATTTACCTTCGGTTGGGTGAACAATTGAAACTGGTTCAACGATGTCAGTGACTTCATCGTCTGTATCAGATATTCCATCATCACTATCATCTTCATTGAAAGACTCTTCAACGTATGAGTTAGATGCAAAGTAATCGTCATCATCATCATCTTCATCATCATATAAATTACTTATATTTCTTGGCAGTTCCGATTCATGATGAGATACATTACGTCCACATGACGTAACAGAATTTGCAGCATGAAACATCGAACCACCAGCAACATCCTTTTCTACGTACAATTCTAGAACTGACATTTGTTGTTGTTGTTGAAAACTTTCGATCATAGTTTCAACATCTTCGTCATCACAAATTTGCAATGCAACATATTTTCCTGAAACTAAAAATCTACAACTTATAGTAGAAATAATTTCATTATTTTCTAACTTTACCTTATCTCCAATTTTTTTTTTCAAAGCATTGAAACTAATTCCGCGTTTAATCTGAATGGCATTTTTACTGCCTTCAAATATTACACCATCATTGTCTTCATATACTCTTCCATTGAAATACAACACTGTAATAATTGAATTCATGATATACCTACATCATCAAAATTAATAATAATTAATCATAACAATAGGAGTTTTAAAATAAATAATTACTCATACTAATTTTATAATAAAAATTCTAATTAAAAAAATTAATTCACTTAAACTTTGCCTTCAAATATTAGTCTAACAAATAAAATCATTACTTCAATTAAATATCAAATATTTATTTGCTTCCTCTATTAAACTTAAACTTTACATTCATACTTTATTCTAAAAAAAAGTACTCTAATTAAATAATTTATGAAAAATTCCTACTTCAAAAAAATTCCAGACAAACACAAAATGGAAGGGTTATAAATGAAAGGATTACACTTAAAAAAATTTCAGACGGAACATGGCCAACACGCCTAGGCGCCCCCATATTTGTATCTTCCAAGTCGTTTTTCAGTACTAATTAACGAGAACAACTTACTTAACTCAAATGACATATATTCGGTAATGAAGGATATATCATATATATATACATATGACAAAATTAGTAGGAAAGTATACTATCTATATATAGGAATGGAGGACACAGACAAATAAGGCATAATTTTTCCTCCATCTCTACTTAATAGTCTCAATGGTTAATTAATTAAATTACATGCGCGAATATGTAAGGCAAAAAATACTCGGTGAACAACTAATTTGAAACTTAGTGAGACAACGAGATAAAAGAAATATATACAATCCAACTAAACTTCTTTTATGATTACTAAAAATCAATAAATTACTAATAAATATAGTAACAAAAAATTGTTATTCCCATGTTAGTAAATTTAAATGACGGGACTTTTAAAATTGGTAATATTTTTCTTATTGTTTTTATAATTAAAATTAAAATTTCTTTTTGTTAACTTATACTAAATTTTATTACAAGTAAAATAAAACTTCGTACTCAGAACAAACAACAAAATACTTAAGAAATAGCATGTAATTATTTTTTGTCTTAAATTAAATTATATGTCAAATAATAATTCAGACGCAAAAACCATTAACAAAAAGGCTTACAAATAATTACTACTAATATTTTTAATATTTAAAATGTAATTTACAAAATTAATACACTTAAAGTTGAGCTTCAAATTTCATTCTAACCATAATATTTGCTACTTCAAAATAAAAAATTTGTACATCATAAATAAACAAAATGAAAGAAAACTTTAATTAAATAAATATAAAACATCCTTACTTACTATAGAATCAAACTTCAAAACTCTTTCTTCCTCTTTCACAATACTCTGGTCTCAAATTTATGCAAGTGTGCAGAGTGTGATTGAAATTTGCTCTATTTAAAGAATTTTTTTAGCAAAGAGCTACGTACGCAAATTTATACACCATTATTAAAGTAACTCTGTATAGAAGTCACCTCCTACATGCCTAGCTCTTTAAGCTGCCATACATGCATGTGATTTTTGATTTCCTATCCAATACAGTGCCCTATTCTCCTCCCTAGCCTGTATAAAAAAAATTTCAATGCATGTGAACCGTAGCTGCATCAGGCTTGAGTCTCATCATTCAGGATCACTTTCCAAGCTTCAGTCCCATCAAACCTATCAAGTGGAGTGGTTTAAAATTATTATTATTATATACAAAACTGTATGGTTGATTTATGGGAAAAAAGTGTAAGAAGAGAAAAATAAGGAATAGAAAATATATAAATGATATTTATTTTTCAAATTGTATGATAAAAAAGAAATAAAAGATATCAAAATTAATAAAAACTGTGTTTAAAATTATAAAAAAGTTTAAAACAAAAAAGATAAAAAAAAATTAGAAAAAATTTGTTTAATTTGTGCCTTGAACCCTAGCTTCAGTGCCATGTGCATGAGAATAATTTGTAATTAAATCACATGCATGACTCGGAAATCGGAAATTATATGCGTTGCTTAAACACACAAATGAGATAAGGTTTTAAAAATCTAGCAAATTAAAACACACCAGGTGGATATAAGCGGCTGAGGAAGAATCTTCCATGACCTTGATGAATATTCTATTGTGAGAGACAAAAATCAGAAGATGATGTCTGATGATATAGTATAAAAGAGTGTCCCGCAGGCAGTATTGGCGGCACCAAGGTGTCCCGCAGGCAGTACTGACGGCACCAAAGTGTCCCGCAGGCAGTACTTGCGGCACCACCCTCTCTCACCTGTACCCCAAACAGCATTGGCACACTTTGGTGATAATTGCTGTCACAAACTTAATTGGTTCATCTTCATTTTTTGTTTTTAACTAGACTTAATTTAAACGCAATAATTATTACGAGATCAATTATGTTTGTCTACACATTGGATTTGGATTTGAAAGCTACTGAAATGATTTGAATACTTGTTGCACTGAAGTTCATTCAAAAATCGATGAATATACATAATATATAACTAGCCAGCAACTATTTTGATAGTATTTTATGTTCAATATTCTAAGTATTATTTGAAAATTTTCACATACCATTATAAAAAATAACTAACAAAAAAAAATAATTGTTAAACTAAACCACGTTGATAAATAAAATTCATATTGCTTTGCATACATTTTTAATACGTATATAAATTATACAATTAATATTCTTTGGTTAATACAAGGATTCTTTCTAACTGCAAATCCACTGACTAGCTTGTACTTCACCTAATGTTTTATTTGACTAGCTTGTACTTCACCTAATGTTTTATTTCACAGAGTCACAGATATATTAAGCAAGAGTGTCCCGCAGGCAGTACTGGCGGCACCAAGGTGTCCCGCAGGCAGTACTGGCGGCACCAAAGTGTCCCGCAGGCAGCACTTGCAGCACCACCCTCTCTCACCTGTACCGCAAACAGCATTGGCGGCACCCACCCTACCCACCCTCTCTCACCTGTCCCGCAGATGCCATCAGCGGCACACCCTCACCCCTCTCTCCTACTCAGCACATGTCCCGCAACTGGGACTAGCGGTACCCTCCTTACCGCCATTGGCACTGGCGGTTCAAGCTTCCCGCCAGTATCAATGGCGGCACCCACGTCGGAAACAGACCCTGCATGTTATTTGTTTAAAAACGAACCCCCTTTGGTAAATTGTTTGTAAAACAAGCCCTGTACGGTAAATTTGCCTGAAATTTCATATTACGGGTTTATTTAATACTTATATATTCTTTCAATAACTTAACCAGAGAGACCCATGGTGTGAAAATCATTTTTTTATAATATTTTTATATAGTACTTGAGTAAACAAAGAAAGAAAAAAAAGATTCTCGTTATCTTCATCAAATTAGTTTTGTTAGGAACTATTCATCTTAAGAAAAAGATGGACATTATAAAATATAATATGTGGTTAGGAGTTGATGCACGTGGTTTATGAAACATGGGAGGTAGGGATGGGAATAGGTTAGATCAGCTTTGAAAGACCTAAGTCTAGTCTATGATGAATTTTTTAGGCTTAAGTCTAACCTATAGTCTATTAAAAGATTTTATTTTGTCTCGGATTGATCTTTTTAAAAGTCTAGTCTAATAGCTTTTTTAAAAGCCTTCTTTACATTAAATATTTAATTTGCTCTGGAGACATGCAATAAGAAAGTTAGAGGAAAAGGAAACGTTAACACAAATAGGAAAGTCAATAAAAATAATGAGAAATATAAAATGACACATGACTCACACTTAAATTGTAATTAAAGTCTTACTTGATTATAGGGATAGAAGTTATGGAGCTAATCCATCATAATTTTTTTTAAAAATTAATTGTAACCAAAAAATAATATAAGTATATATATATATAGACCGGTCTATTAGGCTTATAAGGTTTTTTAATAAACCTAAGCCTAGTCTATTTAATTTAATAGGCTTTTAAAAAAACTTAAACCTAACCTTTCAATTAAATAAGTCAGTTCAGGCCAAATTTTATATACATCAAGTCGTAAGTCCCTATAGGTCGGTCTGACATATTCCCATCCCTAATGGGACGGGGATGGAGACCAAACATTGGTCCAAAATCTATCCACGAGAGTTTAAGATTTCTTCTATAGATTTCATAGTCCTACATGGCATTCTATGAGAGCACCCTCGGATTTTCTCACACTTCACATATAAGATCACAAAGTGTGTTTTTGCAAAAGAAAACTCCAAACCTGCAGCTTCGGTTTCCTCAAGTAGGCTATAGTTAGGTGAAAGAGTGATGGCAGCTGCAACATCTAGTGCTGTGTTAAATGGGTTTGGATCTCACTTCTTGTGTGGAGGAAAGAGGAGCCATGCCCTTCTTGCTGCTGGCATTGGAGGCAAAGTTGGTGCTGTTGTTAGTCCTTGAAGAGTTATTGTGGCAGTTGCTGCTGCACCAAAGAAGTCATGGATCCCAGCTGTAAAAGGTGGTGGGAATTTCATTGACCCAGAATGGCTTGATGGCTCGTGAGTCCACCCGTATATCTTCTCAATTTCTCCCCTGTTTCTCTTTTCTTTCTTATATTCTTTGTTTGAAATTCAAGTATGAGTTATTAGTCTCACATTAATCAGGAAATGACTCAATGATGTATATATGACTATATAAGAGATTAAGAGATGTAACTCATCTAATGTCTTAAGGTTTTGGATAACCATATAGAGTTTGATTTTCATGATAATCTTAGTCATTACATTAGGCTCAAATATCTGTTAACAAAAAACTAATAATAATAACATTTAACATTTGCTGATAAAATAAAAAACATTAGCCGGTTAACCCTTCTAAGTGCTTCCCAAACTCCCAACAGTCTCTATAGTGTTAAGAGTTTGATGGATTCATTTGTTGTTGAATGTTGCAATTGCAGGCTACCAGGTGACTACGGTTTCGACCCATTAGGACTAGGAAAGGACCCAGCATTCCTCAAATGGTATAGAGAAGCTGAACTCATTCATGGGAGGTGGGCAATGGCTGCAGTTGTAGGCATCTTTATAGGGCAGGCTTGGAGTGGAGTTCCATGGTTTGAGGCTGGAGCTGATCCTAATGCAATTGCTCCTTTCTCCTTTGGTTCTCTTCTGGGTACCCAGTTACTCCTAATGGGGTGGGTTGAGAGCAAGAGATGGGTGGACTTCTTCAACCCAGATTCTCAGTCAGTGGAGTGGGCCACTCCATGGTCAAGAACTGCTGAGAACTTTGGCAACTCTACTGGCGAACAAGGCTACCCTGGAGGAAAATTCTTTGACCCTTTGGGATTTGCTGGCACAATCAAGGATGGTGTTTACATTCCAGATACCGACAAGCTAGAGAGACTGAAATTGACTGAGATTAAGCACGCTAGGATTGCTATGTTGGCTATGCTGATTTTCTACTTTGAGGCTGGCCAGGGCAAGACACCCCTTGGTGCTCTTGGGTTGTAAGCAAAATAATGTACACTAGGGAGATAATCATTGTCCTGTATAGCCAGATTTCTCCCTTGAGAAGTTTCAAATTTTATGCTCTTATCTTGTATGCATTCACCTTGTATCTGCATTATAAATTTATAATATCGACACCTCATATAAATACTTGCATCTATATTGAAAAATTTCAAGTTAGGCAATATTTATTTGTAATTTCACACAAATTATCTGTTATATTTATCATAATCATTTGCAACACAGAAAAACACACATGCAAAGATAGCTTGGACTGCTATAAAAAAATACTTTGCAAGAAATTTGAGCTTGAGAAGTACATGAGGCCAAATGACTCAAATGGTGATCATGCTCATCAATAAAAGAAAATCTAGGGCTAAACTAAATGCAGCAGAACCAACTCTTTCTTTTTGGTGGAGGGGTTTGTCTTAATTATTCGCTCCCAGTAGCCATCAAAACTCACCGTCACACACAACTTCACCTCCAACATATGCCTTTCCTTCCATTTTTGCTATTCCATATCGCTTTTGCAGTTTGATAAGTGTCATTCTCATAACTAAAGTGTCTCCTGCAATCACTGGCTTCCTAAATCGCACTTTGTCTATTCCAGCAAAGAAGAAATTCTCACGAGAACCTCCAACTTCAGGCTGCAACATAACCAAGCCACCAACTTGTGCGATTGCCTGCATTAAAGATAATTCAACAGAACCTTTAGAAAATTACAGACACCCTGCTGTCAATCTTAACGCAAAAGCTCTTTCATGGGTTGGAACTTATGCAATCAGGTAGTGAATATAAATAAGCTATGAAGTCTAATGAGACATTGAAGGTAATATGGTACCCTGACCTAATCAAGATGAAGGTGCAATATTAGCTCTAGAGATAGGACAGATATAGGAATCTTGCTTATGTTTTTCTTGCATTCAAACCGGCACAAGTTAAACAAAACCTAAGCTAGACACTAAATGAAATGCAGAGGAAACTTGACGCAACAAGCAAGAATGTTACCATTAACCAATATTCATATGATATTCGGTTATTCACAATCATTGAGATTATGTGAACATTAACTTAGTCAAAATTACGTATCAATCTCCATCTCCAAATTTTGCATTTGAGTGGCAGGGGTCAGGACACATAATTCCAAATTTAAATAGTAATATAATTCATTTTACGACGTTCAAATTTGAAAAGGTATGGGAACTTAAGTAAATTTGATGATCTACAATCTTTAACATTTAAATTTTGCATTTGAGTGGCAGGGGTCAAGACACGTCACTCCAAATTTAAATAGTAACACCATTCATTTTATGATATTCAAACTTGAAAAAAGTGTGGGAAATTCAGTAAATGTAACGATCTACAATGTTGTAGATTCTATTTTTTCCCCTGGTCTCTTTGCACTTCAAAAGTCTAAGAATGTAATAGAAGAGTCCATCTCGCAAAAATTAAAAAATCGCTTGCTATTGCTCCAAAATTTCAAAATAAGAAATCAAATCTGCATTTTTACAATTTAAGAGATCTTAACATGAAACCAAGTTGATCTAGATTGAGTTCTTAAAGGTTTCAAATGAACTACTACTGGGAGGTAGTATCCAAAGTTCAAATTGAGTAGTAGAGACTTATGAGCTATCACTTCCATTATTAGTTTATCCAACTAAATAAAAGTACCATGTAAATTGTAATAGACTGATGATATTCAAAGTTAAAACATCAAACAGATATTTTATTTAATTAAAGCACAGATTTTTACACTTGATAAAAAAATTGCAGGCATGAAGAGAATATAAAGGAAATATAAAAGGGTAGCTAGACTCATATTAGTGTTTACCTAAACCATGAGAACACCAGGCATGATTGGTCTTTCTGGAAAATGCCCAGGAAAAAAGTTGTCATTTATTGTCACATTCTTTATGGCCACTGCAGAAACTCCAGGATTGTGCTCAATCACTCTATCCACTAGAAGAAATGGAAACCTGAATGATGGCACCCCACCAAAAGAACAAAGAAAATGGATTTAGAAAAGAAAAAACGAAAAGCACAATCAAGGGATACATCCATAACTCAGAAAAGAGAAGGAAAAAAAAAACCAACACTTACCTGTGCGGCAGAATGTCACGAATCTTATTGATATCCAATGATGTTGGAAACGCAGGGTAACCTGCAACAACGGCAAAACACACAAACAACGTGCGTAAGAAAATGGAAGGTGAAGAGAATCTGAAAAATCATTAGAGGAAAACAAAGATGCATACTTAATTCAATTGGGGTGTTTTCTTTTGGATCATTTGTAGCGTCTAGAGAACAAAACGTTGTAAACCGTGTTGTCCTAGTTGTTCGAGCTTGGAAATCTGAGAGATGAAAATTTGGATTGAGAAGAATGAGATGCTGGAAACGAGACTTTTAAAAATGCTGTTTGTGTTTGTTCTATGGATGCATTTATTGTTATGCAAGATGTTAGATGGGGGAAAGTAACAAAGCTGCAAGTGCAACCACTAATGGCGTTTTACGTGTTTGGACATTGTTTGTTCAACTATATATTTTTTTTTAAATCCGCAAAAAGTTATATTAAATTGGGTACAATGGGTACCACAAATCCTTACATCTACACATGCCAGAAACATAACTTTCCCACAAGCTAACTATTGGTTACATTGTCTTTAAATCTAAATCAATTTAAATACCAAGTAACCATAGCAAGATCCATATTCCCTTTCCCCACAGATACATGGCTATGAAAATAGAAGATGACAGTGGCCATGGACCTTTGTATTGCGAAAAATATTGTGATCACAATCAACCATTCCACAATATACATCCCGATCCACATACATCAATCACATCCTTATCCCACTAGGCATGCATGTTGTGCTGTCACCCATTGGTTATATGACTAGCTCCACCTATCTCCCATATTCCTTAACCATGACCAAACAAAAAACTTTGATATTCTGCATAATTTTTCCTGTATCAAAAACAGCATTGTTAAAGACACACTCATTCCTATGTCTCCAAATGCACCAACTGCTCCTTTTTCAGATGGTGCGTGACTGCACATTCTGCTAATGCCGTTTGCATATTTATCCATTGATAACATTCCATCCAAATACGATTAATCTTCTCACACGTAAAAAGCAGATGCTGATAGCTTTCATCAGTTAATTGACAAAACAGACATAAGAAGTTCCCATCATGTGACAGGACACCCTTTGTTCTTAAATTACACCTCGTGTTGGTAATCGATTTTTCAGCCCCCTGATCCATACGAACAACGTAACTTTTGGTGGAACTTTTATTTTCCACATAGCAGCAAAAGTCTCGTCCAATTCAATTGAAAAGAATGAAAAAACTTGTCTAAATAAATAAAATAAAAATATATGACTGAATTTATAAAATAATTTAATTAGAATATATTTGTGCCCTCTTAGATATAAAGGCTTTGCAGTAAAAGAAATATATAGAGACTTTGGTCGGGTCATGGTGACTAGACTTGACAATTTCTCAAATTACGTTTTTTATTATTGGAAAGAATTTTGACCGTAATGATTATTTTGCGATCCTCTCAGTCAATATCCCAGTCAAACTTTGCAAATGTCACTTGAAGTACGTTAATGGAAACAAGTCACTCTTTTGCTATATAAACACATCAAGAGATCTTTAGGTATGTTCATTTTTACTCTCTTAAACCCAAACTGACTTAAACATTAGAGTTTTTATAAGTATCCATCGAATCCATAATCAATATAGTTAGACAACTTACTCGAAATAGTGGGAACGGGTAAGAATAATGTTGACATAGTATAAAAAGTTTTTGTAGTGTTATTTAATCATAAAAGTTCTTTACTTTTTATAACAATTATATAAAAAAATTAGATGTTTTTTCCTAAATTGTCTAATCATATAAAAAAAGTTGTAGCAAAAATTATATTTTTTTTAAAGGCTTGCAGCGAAAATTATTTGTAATAGTTGGAGAGAAACTCAAAAAGGACCCACACATGCTTTGGAGTGCTATGTAGAACATCGGTTACTCTTCAATTTTGGTGGGATCATCATACAAAAGTTGCATTATGATATTGTTTTATTGTATTTCTCAAACTGAAATATTTAAAATTAGATAGATTGCGTGCGGAGTTCATTTGAGAAATTTTAGTGAGCTCTTTGAAATTTTATTTAAAAAATAGAAAAGAAATTTTGATGGAGTTGTTAGTTAGAGATGCTCTTAAAGCATCCACAATGGATTAACTATTTTTTTGGACTTCCAATGGATCTTGCATGTACACATCAGCCATTTTTTACTTTTTCCATACAAACAAATGTAAGTACTTAATTTTTAGAAAAGTAACTTTTTTTTGTGCTGCCAATGCATCCTATCAAAAACTTATATCATTATATTTTGTTAATAACTTATTTATTAATTTATAGTTATCTTCTTAATAAATTAATTCAAGTTTAAAAGTTAAGAAATTTTTTAAACTATTATTATATAAAATATTTTTTGGCACAGTATAGAATAAAATAAAAATATAATTAAATTATATTGGTCGCCACTAATACTCATTGAAGACCCTCCATCCATAAAAGATTATTGAAACATATAAAATTGATATTGATGAAATGAGAGTGTAAAAAGCCTAAAATTTGAGGTCTAGGAAGCCTCCAAAGCACAATGAGAGGAGTAAGAGAGGAGCAAGAGAACTTATATTTCTTGTAAGATACATAGGTATTTATAACCAAAATCACAGAAATGCAAAAAAATAACACGAAAGGCATAACAGGAAGAAAATGACAGACATCATCTTCTAGCCAGTTCAGCAATGAATAACTGAATCTGCTGTGTGAAATCCTTTAGATGTCTTGTGGATTGATTTTCATTTTGGACCTTATACTGCTGCTTTCGGTATCTTATGGACCCATAGTCTCCGGCCTATCATTTTGATTGTGTAAAAAAAATAACATTACACTTTATTTATATTACAAAAAATATATCCATTACTTAACAACACAAATTTTAACGGTTAGAAATATATTTGTTACATTGCACTCTATTTTAGAGGTTTTGCCTCTTCAGGAAGCAATTGTTGTCTCGCTAGCAATCATCCGTACATGGCAAATTAACCAAGTTCATTTTAGAAACTTATTCCTAAAAGGAGGCTGTTTCAAAACTTTTCTCAGATCTGTTTTATGAGGGAACTCCCAATGGAATTGGCGAGTTGGACACGTGGCAGCTGGTGGAACTCGCCAGTGGAGATAGTGAGACACTGTCCACGTGGCGGGTCCCGTCATTCGTGATGGCGAAATGCTTTTTTTACGGAATTTTTTTTTTAACTTCAAACGAGTTTAACTTTTGATAGGAATGTCCGTTTGAGACTCATAATATGTCAAAATGCTCGAAATTGAATCAAGAATCCCTTGGCAAATTCCTGAAGGGGATTTGGTCAACTCATTTTTCAAAGCATTTGTCAGGAATTCTTCATTCAATTTTGAGCAGACATATTATGGGCCTCAAACGGACATTCCTATCAAAAGTTAAACTCGTTTGAAGTTAAAAAAAAATTCCAAAAAAAAGCATTTCGCCATCACGAATGGCGAGACCCGCCACGTGGACAGTGTCTCACCATCTCCACTGGCGAGTTCTACCAGTTATTCGTCAACTTTATTGACAAATTTCCTTTTAGATATAAGTTTCTAAAATGAACATGCTTTGGTCAATTTGCCATCCGTACACACCCCCTTGGGAGTTGTCTCGCAAGTGCATTGCTTCCTCCGACGGGATTGTTTCCCAAGCATGCGATAATGATGTTATAGGTTTCTCAAAGGCCTCATTAAATATACTAAAAAATTAATCATTTTATATGTTCTAGATGAACTAAGTTTATGTGTCTAAGCCTTTAAGTTTAATTGTTGATTAGAATTGAGTTATGGTATATGTTACCAGAAGTGAAGTGGACTTCTAAATGGATAAAGATATGAGATCTTCAAAATTTGATGGGTCTTCCAGTATGGTTAAGACTACGTGAAAAAATACCTATAAAAATAATTATAATGCTTTACTCAATAAAAAATTATATTATAATAATGATGTGTATTAAACATTTACTTGTTACTTTAATATTGGGTGATTTTATAGGGGTCTAAAGTCTTTCACGGGCAATAATATTTTGTACTAATGTAGTGAAATGATAAATTTATTGTGATTTGAGTTATCCACTTTGGTTAACTCTTAGAGTTGTGACTTTGTATTAATTCCACCCTTGACCTAAGACGAATAAAATAAAAATCAATTTAGATGAAATCAAATTATATCTGTTTTTTTAAATGTATTTTTCTACCTGGGAATACAAAACGAAGGAACGTAACAGTAGCTATTTCTTTAGAAATTTTGAATTTAATTTAATTCCCGTGAAGGTGTTCCATATTCCAATCAGGGAATATTTGGATAAGAAAGATCAAAAGGAAATTAGAAAGAGCAGAATACTTTATTTTGATCATCCAGCAAATTCCAGTTAGGATTAAGAAGAATTGATGATGAAGGAGCAGAGCGTTAAAGGTGATTTAGGTGAGTCTGGTAAAAATATTATGTCAAAAATGAAACTAAATATTATTCAAAAGATTCACCTTTTAACGGATTAATCACTTGTGTTGCTAGTTACTGCTTAGCTTCTGTGGTGTGTGTGGGTGAGAGGAAGAAGAAGAAGCAAATGGAGTTTCAACGCAGCGATTCATCATCGTCCCCGCCCACACCCAACAACGCCGATCCGAAGAAAAACACTTGTTCTGACCCAATGCATTCATGGTGGGAATCAGTCTCAAAAGCCCGTTCCCGAATCCACGCCCTCGCCGCCATCCTCCCCTCCTCCTCCTCCGACTCTCTCTCCTCTTTAGCGGACTCCGACCGCCCCGCTTTGTCGTTACTTTCCTCCCCCGCCGCCTACTCCGCCGTCTCCTCCTCCCTCTCCGGTTCCCACTTTGATCCCCTCTGCCACTGGCTCTACGACACCTTCCTCTCCTCTGACCCCCACCTCCGCCTGGTAGTCCTCTCCTTCGTCCCCCTCCTCGCCGGCCTCTACCTCTCCCGCATCCACTCCCCGGAGCCACCGTCCCTCGCGGGATTCGAAGCCGTCCTCCTCGCCCTCTACGCCGCCGAGACCAAATCCCGCAACGGCAAACCGCTTGTGGTCACAATCCCCGACCTCTCCCACCCCTCCATCTACCACGCGCCCCTCCGCAAACCCCAAACCCTAACCCTCACCACACCACCCTCGGTTGGACTCATTTCTCCCCCTTTAGAACCCCAGCTCGGCGTCAAATCCACCAAGCGCGCCTCCATCGTCGGCGTCGCGCTCCACTCCTTCTTCTCCCAGATCTCCCACATGCCCGCCTGGTCCAAGCTTCACTTCTGCCAATTCGCCGCCGCCTGGGCCGGCGGCGCCTCCCACTGCCCCTGCCGCAACGAGCTCGACCGCGATGGCGAAATCGTTGGCGAAATCAACGATTTCGCCAACACGTTCGAGATTCGTGATGATATGGAAGGGAAAGGGGAGAGGATTCCCTTGCCGTGGGAGATTCTGCAGCCTTCGCTCAGAATCCTGGGGCACTGTCTATTGGGACCGTTGAACTCTCAGGATGTGAAGGACGCCGCTTCCTTCGCGGTGCGGTGCTTGTACGCCCGCGCTTCGCACGATTTGGTGCCGCAGGCGATACTCGCGACGAGGAGTCTCATTCAGCTTGATGTGAGGACTCGAGAGGCTGCCAAGACGAATGCCGCCACTAACTCGAACGCCAACACCCCCACCAAGGCCAAGAAGCCGGAGATTCTTCTGGTTTCCAAGTGAGGAGGAGGTTGCTGCTGTGTACTATTACTGTAGGTCTTCATACTGTAAACACAATTTCTATTTGTATAATAGAAACTTCATAGATGCCATTTTTTTTTTATATATTTCTTTTGCTTGTTCTAGGTTATAGTATACATATATATTTATTTATTTTTCCTACCCAGTGATTAGGTAGCTGTATTGAGTATTGACTTTGTTTCTTCATGGAATTATGCTGAGCTTCCTTTGTGTTTGTGTGTGTGCCATTGTTTGATTATAGTTGTGTGATTTCCGTGTGGTGTTCTTTTGGCTTTGAATTATTGTTGTACTCTCTGGAGATTCAGGAAATTGAATTGGGTGTTCTAAATGAGTTATGGTTTTGCTGCGGTTGGTTTCACTGGAGATTTCAGTTTATCCCTAGATAATGATATGATGGCATGCTCAGGGCATCAGGTGATTTGCTTTTCTAATGTTGACAATTTATTCTTGATTAAATGTTATCATTGGATATGCTGAGAAGTCATTGCAAGGCCTCTATGTTGTTGTTTATACATACTGACAAGGTCAATTGTATTGCTAGCATTAGAAGATTGTGTATGAATCAACATATATGAAAGTTTAGTAGTATTCCTGTTGCAGTTGTTGGTTTTTACTACCGTAAATGCCTTTAGAATCTTTTGCATCAAATTTTGAGGATGATAGTCATCCTCAAGTTACCTGGTTTTCTAAAGTGTATTTTAGGATTAAAGGGAAAGAAGCCAAGGGAATTGGTTAAACATTTTGATGCACACACCCTGCTGCAATGCCTGTATGTGGCAAGGGGCATTTGGTTAGAATGCAGGATTAAGAATGAGAACAGAGAAGGTATAGGCAAGTTTTGGGAGAGAGTAAGCAATCTTTAAATTTCCTGTGCTATCTCTGTTTCCTGGTTGGGTACCTCTTTGATTTCTGATATCATAAAATACAGTAGAACCTATTATTTTCTTTTCTAACAGAAGGCGTTGCAGAGAACTTTTAGAGTTTCTTTGATGTTTGCCAGTAGTATATAGTGGAAACTGTTGATGTCAAAGAATATTAAGAATGATAGTCCCTAGGATAATTTGAACTCCATACTGTCTCAAGTTTAAGTGAGTGATCAGTTTGACAACAGTTTTTTATGCTGGAAGTATGAAGTAGGAACTTCAGTTCACTCAATAATTCTACTACCCTGTTATCCATGGAGTGCTGAACTCTTGTATTCAGTTTTGCGGTGTGGCTAGGCTTCTAAGCCCTGGTACAAAAATAAATTTTCCACTCCTTGTCTGGCAGTCAAGGGCACACTTTAGAGTTTCCTCCTCTTTAGCAGATGCAGTGTTGGTGCTTTGGTATTTAAAATGTAATGTTATATTTGCTTTTATATATCGTCTCCTGGTTCATTACAAACTAAGACTTGATAATATGAGACTAGACTAGGTCGATTAGATTTGTTGACACAATATAACAATCTTAGAGTGGAGTATTATTTATAGTTAAATCATATAACTAATCATGTTTTTAACCCAAAGCATAACCCGAATCCGTCCCTAAAACATACCTGTCTAATTTCCAAAACTCTAACCCCTGTCAAAATCAACTTCAGGCTTACCTGGTTTAATGGGATAGGATGGGTTAGGTCATTAACACATTACCTTGGTTTTCATTTTTCATTCTATGCACATCAAAATCAAAGATGGGAATGGAATGAGAGCATGAGTGTTAGTGGTGATTGTGTGATATCAACAATAGAAATGTGTGAAATTTTGAGGATAGCATCTTTGAAGTATGATATGCATTCATACGATAGACCAATGATTGGTTGGTTGGATAAAATACTTATAAATGCTTTTTCCATACAAGTGTGGTGGTCTTTTATATATAGATCAAACAATGTCATTGTGTTCTATCAAAAACCAAGTCTCTAGAGGGGTCATTTAGATCTAAAATCCTTATTTAATGGTTTCTTGAAGAGTTTTTTCCCCAATCTTCCTCTACCTCAATTTATTAGGCAATCTTCCATCTGACATGGCCAAACCATCATAAGCATGATTCTACCATCTTTTCCTCAACAAGCATCACTCTAACTTTGTAATACATTCATTCTCATATTTTTTCTCTCCTTATTTGACTATTCATCCTATGCAACATTCTTGTATGACCACTAGATGGGTTGGATAAAATATGGCAACTGTTTTCTAATTCACATGGATCTCATTGGATGTGTTGCTGAGAATGCATTCTTGATGTGTGTTTAGTTATCTGAAGCTTGATATTTTGGGGGGTTTGAGGCCTTACGACATAAGAAATTATAGACATCAGTGAGGACTTTGTCGAGGATGTTTGCAGTCATCTAATGCCAATTTTCTAGCAACGAAGTGCAGTGAATAATGCCGGCATTTTGTCTAATTATGCCTGCATCTTGAATGTTTATGGTAGTAAGACATGGCAGTGAGCTAGGAATTAATGTAACGATCTTGCTACTGCTATTTTTCTCTGCTCAAGAAAATTGATGAAAAGGAAAGATCAGACTACGAATATGTCAACACCACGGCAGATACAATAAGATTAACTGCAAATTGCGCTATGTACATGATCAAGGTCCTATATTTTCTCATCATGAAATTTGGTTCTCAAACTTAAAAATATAAAACTGTCTTGCAAACTAGTGCTCACCGATTAAAAAATTAAAAGAGATTTTTTTTTTATTAGAAATCATGTGAACGCATTTAAAACTACCAGGGGAACACAGCATTTGCCAAAGAGAAATTACGTGGATTTAGTCTCTCAGCCTTGTTTTTACTGGTTAATTAAGAGCATGTTGTGAATTTCACCGTGGGTTCCATTTCCATCTCAATGTTGCTCATCCTCGTTCTTCACTATATATTTTCCGAATTTCACACTAAATGAATGTATCGAAGCAAGATGCATGCGCCAATTGATTCGAAGTCCACTATTTTGCGGCCAAAATGCTTGTAATTGGGGAAGGAATGAAGAAGAGTCGATGAAATTGTCAGGACCATTTCCTCCATTGAAGTTTGTTATGGACTGGGCTTGGGCTTAATCCATGTTACATAATGAATAACACAACTTTCTTGCATAAATTAATGTACCACTCGTCTAAATACTTGTAAAACCAGTTTTGCCTCATAATATAACCATTTCAGTTAGTCTCCACCTTGTGTCCCTGCATCCCGATTCAACTACGTGTCAATTATCAACTTTTCACGTGATATATAAGTACCAAATAATAATTGTTATAAGGTGCCCTTGAGAACCACGCACATTGCTATAAGTAGCATTTAAGTTTGAGACGTGACCCTATTCTTTAAAGAGAAATGATAAGTTACACTTTTTTACAACTCTATTTCATTGATTAAATTTTTTAAAATTTAGTGAGTTTTATATAGTATTTAATAGTTTTTTTTTATTTTGTAATTTTTAATATATTTTAATCCATAAGAAATATTATCTATGAAAGAATGTGTTCCTAGTATTTTTCTTTTTCAAATACTTAATTAGATATAGAACCAATTTGTTTAAGCTTATTTAAAAAATATTTTTTTAATAAGTAAATTTATGTTTTTCTGATATATTTGTCTTAACTTTTTTTGTTTAAAATAAATATTTTTATTTTTTTAAAAGTAAATCTTATTTATTTCTTAACAAATACTTTCATAAAAAAAATTATTTTAAAATTATTTTTTAAAATTTAAATAAACTCACTCATAATAATACAAAAGTGCACTCATTATAATCAGTAAAGAGTTTTTGCTTGATTAAGAGTACGTATTTCGTCATGATTTTGTTCTGTTATGTTTATTTTAGTAATGAGTATTTTTTAATAATAAAAATTGAACTCAAACATTATATTATTTATAATAACTTACACACAATCGGTCAAGTTATCCATCTTTGATAGTTTATTAATGGATTCTACAATAATTAAATATATAAAAAGAAATTAATAATCAATACAAAAGTATTCATATATTTTTTACATTTTAAAAGATGCTTCTATTTAAATTTCATATATACATTTAGAAGTAGTATTATATATTGCAATTGCATGTCATGCTTACAGTACATTTTAGTGTTAATCTTCTCAAAAGCGAATGTATTTTTACTGGAACAAAACCATGAAATTCTGATGGTTTGATTTTTGAACTTAACAAAGGTCTAGCTGCTTAGCTAGGGTTTTTTAATATAGTATTGTATTTGAGAGCTCCCACATGCATACAACTTTTAACATGAAACAAAGCTGATATATGACCCCTACAGAGTCAGTGTATGCAACTGACTTCAAAAATCTTCACATCACAAGCAACTAACTCATGTCTGTCAAGTGCCTACAAAGAGGTTGCATTAATGTTCTATTCTACTCTTCATCTTTCAACAGGTGCAGGTTTTAAAACAGAGGTCACTAAACTGTTCCTTGCCTCGATTGCCGATCCAGGATAATCCCATCATGAGTTGGTACATCACAAATTCACTCACAAACAAGCAAATGCCAGCGATGCATCCTATCATCAGTGTGTCTCATCTTTATGAAATCATCATCTTAGACCATCTACAAGGAATGAATTAAAACGAATTAAAGTTGTGTTCAGATGTTTTATTTTAAAAAATTAATAATAAATTTCAATGCCAAAATTTTGACTCAATTACTTTAAATTATTTTAACTCAAAATTCAATCATATAAACATTACATAAATTACACAATTATTATTTCAATGTGATTTTAAAACTTAACATAAATCTAAACAAAAACAAATAATAAATTGAGATGAGACCATTGTCTTACCTGAGAAGATAACTTTCCAATAATAAAAAAAATGTTTTTAAAATAATTTATGACAAACCGAAAAAATTATTGGTTGAGTCGCGGACAATGTCGTTTTCTTTAAGACGTTTCGTGACACTGACAAAAATTGTGCAAACAGACTATCAACCACGAAGTCCCGAGGATAAAACAGTTCAGATCACTGTATAAGATTTTCACTGCACTGAGAGAACTTTTCTACAATTACACCCTCTTGTATAACTTGAAAAGTCACTCTAAAACCACCCGAAAATATGACTTGAAAAACCACTCTAACAGTCAATCGAAAAATATGACTTGAAAAGTCACTCTAATAGCCAACCGAAAATTTAGTGCGACAGAAAGAGGGAGAAGTTTGCCGAAAATGCATCGACTAAAATATGAGAGTGAGAAAGAAAAGTTGAGGAAATGCTTCTCAACTGGAACAAGAAAAAATGAAGAAATGGGCTCTCTATATATAGGGAGTGAAACAGTATTCAAGTGTTTACTCTGAGCAATATGGGACTTGAAGTTTTTTTTTTCTTTTCTTTTTCAAACTTTCACCCATTGTCTCATTTGTTCTAACAATCCCCCACTTGAAATTCGAAAAAAAAAATCGAGTATTTCATAAAATTGTGCATAAACAAAGGTGTCATACAACTTGAACCTTTGCATAGTGAGTAAGATTCAGATTTTACTAGAGTGACTCGAAGTCTTGAACTTTACCTCCGACATCAAACCACACACAACCTTTTCATAGGTGTATTCTATAAAGCCTGTGCGTTAAAGGCCAAGCACGTCTATCCCGGTATAGTGAACGTTCTAGAAAATTTTGCTCAAAATTTCATATGAAGCGGCCCCCACTTCCACATTCACATAGGTGAGTCTATCAAGAGTACTCCTATAGTCTAGGTACTCCACTCAATATAGAGTATATATCTCATTAAGAATTAAGAATTTTTTCATAACTCATCCTCTTGTTACTTTAGGAATCATGCTACTTTCACTTATAACAGCATGTTCATCTCATATCACTTCATAACTTGTTATTACCCATTGAACCTAGTTCTTGGGATCTCCAGTCATTTAGGTCAGGTTACCATCATGAATGATCATCACATTAAGGGCAATAGTCCCATTCTTTTAGAAGTGTTATGGACTTTCTCTCTAGCTAATCCTTTCGTCAAAGGATCTGCTAAATTATCATCAGTGCGTACGTGGTCCACTCTAACAGCTCCTGTTGAGAGTAATTCTCTAACAGTGTTGTGCTTATGACGTATCTGTCATTTCTTACCATTGTAATAACGGTTCTCAATTTTTGTAATAGCCGCGGTACTATTGCAATGGATCAACACAGCTAGTATCGGTCTTTCCCATAAAGGAATCTCTGCAAGTAAGCTTCTCAACCAACTTGCTTCCTCACTAGCAGTTGCTAGTGCTATCATCTCAGATTCCATAGTGGACTGAGCTACGATAGTCTGTTTCTTTGACTTCCAAGAAACAACTCCACCAGCTATGCTAAATATATAGTCGTTGGTTGCTTTGGAATCATCTAAAAGAGTGTTCCAATCTGCATCGTTGTATCCTTCAAGTACAACTGGAAACCTTTTATAATGTAATCCAAGGTTTATGGTTCTTTTAAGGTATCTCATTACCCTTTCAATAGCGTGCCAATGCTCCATACTAGGTCTACTGGTAAACCTGCATAATAATCCCACAACATAGGTTATGTCGGGTCTAGTACAATCAGTGGCATACCTAAGGCTGCCAATGATACTTGCGTACTCAATTTGTCGTATACCTTTACCAGTGTTCTTAAACAGTTTTACACTTGGATCATATGGTGTACTAGCAGGTTTACAGTCAAAGTAGTCATATTTCTTTAAGAGCTTCTCAATGTAGTGAGATTGATCCAGAGAAATTCTCTCTTTTGACCTGGTAATCTTAATACCAAGGATTACACTTGCTTCTCCGAGGTCTTTCATATCAAAGTTGTTACACAACAATGATTTCACATCGTTCACTACATGAATATTTGAACCAAATATGAGAAGGTCATCGACATATACACATATGATAGTACAAATATTATTTACAGATTTGTAGTAAATGCATTTGTCACTTTCATTCACCTTAAACCCATTCGAGACTATTAAGTTATCAAAATTTTCATGCCACTGCTTAGGTGCTTGTTTTAGACCATACAAAGATTTAGCTAACTTGCAGACTTTATCTTCTTGTTCATGAATCACAAACCTTTCAGGTTGCTCCATATAGATTTCCTCTTCCAATTCACCATTTAAAAAAGCAGTTTTAACATCCATTTGGTGTATCACTAGACTGTGAATAACAACAAGAGATATTAGCACCCGAATAGATGTTATTCTAGTGACTGGTGAAAAGGTGTCGAAGAAATCCACATTCTCTCTTTGCCTAAAACCCTTGGCTACAAGGTGACCCTTTTATTTATCCACAGTACCATCAGGTTTTAGTTTCTTTTTCAAGATCAATTTATAACCAATTGGTTTGCAACCAGGAGGCAAGTCTACTAAATGCCAGGTCTTGTTAGATTCTAAAGAATCCATCTCATCATTAATGACTTCTTGCCATAAGTCAGCATCTAAAGAAGATAAAGCTTCTTGGAGGTTTGATGGATCCTCCTCTAATGTATAGGCCATATAATCGGGCCTATAGTCTTTAACAATTCTTGCTCTCTTACCTCTTCAAGGCTCTATTTCTGATTCTGGTTGTGCAAAATTTTCACTACTAATAGCAGGAAGATAACTGGATGAAGTACCCCAACTATTCCTTAATTTAAAAGGAAATTTATTTTCATAAAAATCAGCATCATTTGACTCTATGATCACTTTTGCGTTTAGGTCATAAAACCTATACGCTTTGCTATTAATAGCATAACCAATGAACACACATTCATAGGCTCTACCTGCGAGTTTAACCCTCTTGGGGTTTGGAATCCTTACATAGGCCAGACATCCCCAAGTTCTCAAATAGGACAAATTTGGTTGTCTTTTCTTTAATATCTCATAGGGAGATGTCTTGCTTTTTGATTTGGGGATTCTATTTAGCACATAACAAACAGTTAATAAAATTTCGCCCCACCAAAAAGATGTTGCACTTGAACTCAACATAGTAGCTACAACTAATTCTGTAAAAGTTTTGTTATTTCTTTCAATTTTACCATTCATTTCAGATGAATATGGAGCAGTTGTCTCATGTATGATTCCATGCAAATTATAAAACTCATTAAACAAACTAGAATCATACTCTGTGCCTCTATCACTTCGAAGTTTCTTAATTTTCTTATTGAATTGATTTTCAATTTTTGTTACATATAACTTAAACATGTCAAGCGCTTCACTTTTATTTTTCATAAGATATACATATGTATAATAAGAGTAGTCATTAATAAAAGTGATAAAATATCGTTTTTCATTTCCTGTCAACGTTCCATCAAATTCACATATATCAGAATTCATTAAATCAAATGGCTCAGATTCTTTAACTACTGATTTATGTGATTTCTTAGTTATTTTAGATTGACTGCAAAAAACACATTTTTCAAAGTGATTTGAAGATAGCTTTGGAATAAAACCTAAGTTACTCATGTTAGATATGCAATGACTATTTATATGACAAAGTCTAGAATGCCAGATATTAAAATCACACAACAAGTAAGCAGAAGGAGAAACTTTATTAATATCAAGATTCAATTTGAACATGTCATCAGTGGCGTACCCTTTCCCTACAAATACCCCATTCTTGGTCAAAGTAAATAAATTCGTACCTATGGTCTGAGTAAACCCAACCTTGTTTAAAAGAAAACCAAAAATCAGATTCTTTCTCATCTCTGGAGTATGCATCACATCTTTGAGGATCAAAGTCTTTCCAGAGGTAAACTTCAGTTCAACATCTCTAGTTCCAGCAACAATAGTGGTGTGGGAATCACCCAACAACACTTTCTTATTTTCAACATTCGTGTATGTTTTAAACATAGCACGATCATAGCAGACATGGCGGGAGGCGCCAATGTCTACCCACCATCCATCTGATCCTCCAATCATATTGATCTCAGTTATCACAGCTATGTATGGCTCTTGAGTCATGCTAGCCTGGGGAGCACATGTCATTGAAGGATTTCTGTATTTACGTGCCATATGTCCTGGTTTGCCACAATTGTAGCAGAGGAATGGTTCACCAGGATTATTCTTGGCAGGTGGATGTTGTCTAGCATGTTGGACCCTTGGGGGGTTCTTGCTGCAGTTGGAGGTATTGTTCATATTACGGTTCTGATTCTTAAAGTTTTTGCCAGTAGGCTTCAGAACTGCACTTGTGTTCTTCCTTTTAGTGTTGTTGTGAGACACAACCAACACTTCATCTTTTTGATCTTGTCTGTGTGCCTCTTCCTCAATGCGCAGACGTGTGATCAGAGACTCCAAAGAGAATTCTTTGGTCTTGTGTCTGAGAAGGTTTTTGAAATCCTTTCAGTCAGGGGGCAGCTTGTCTATGATGATAGCAACCTGAAATTGCTCATCCAAAGCCATACCCTCTGATATGATATCATGAAAAAAAAATTTGTATCTCATGAGATTGAGACTCTACTGATTTATCATCAGTCATTTGATGCTTGAGGTAGCGGCTAACAACATACTTTTTAGTCCCAGCTTCCTCAGTATCATACTTCTTTTCCAGAGCCAGTCAAACTAATTTGGCAGACTTATATAGGCTATAATAATCATAGAGATCATCAGCTAACCCATTCAGAATGAAATTCTTGCATAGGTAATCATTTTCATTCCAGAGAGCTAATTCCATAGTCATTTTATCCTTCACTTCCTTCTCAGCATCTTCAGGTACCACTGGAATATCAGTGTTCAAAACATAGGCAACTTTCCTCATAGTTAAAGAAAACATCATCTTTTGTTGCCAACGTTTGAAATGATACCCTTCAAACCTAAAAGGTTTGTTGAGGTCATTGTTGTTCGAGTCAGTAATATCTATGGTAGCCATGGCAGAACCGAAATCCGTCTTAAAATTGTTGTTAAAATAATTTATGGCAAACCGAAAAAATTATTGACTGAGTCGCGAACAATGTCGTTTTCTTTAAGACGTTTCGTGGCACTGCCAAAAATTGAGCAAGCAGACTATCAACCACGAAATCCCCAGGATAAAACAGTCCAAATCACTGTATAAGATTTCCACTATACTGAGGGAACCTTTCTAGAATTACACCCTTTTGTATGACTTGAAAAGTCACTCTAAAGCCACCCGAAAATACGACTTGAAAAGTCACTCTAACAACCAACCGAAAAATATGACTTGAAAAGTCACTTTAATAGTCAACCAAAAATTTAGTGCGACAGAAAGAAAGAGGAAGAAGTTTGCCGAAAATGTATCGGCTGAAATATGGGAGGGAGAAAGAAAAGTTGAGAAAATACATATTCTCAACTGGGACAAGAAAAAATGAAGAAAGAGGCTCTATATATAAGGAGTGAAACACTATTCAAGTGTTTATTCTGAACGATGTGGGACTTGAAATTTTTTTTTTTTTTTTTCAAACTTTTACCCATTGTCTCATTTGTTTTAACAGGAAAAATATCCTTTTTATTTATCGAAGAATCCATTCGGAGAGAAAAAGACACATGAGACCTATGAGAATTTTTTTAAATGCATGATGAATACAACACATCAATTACAAAGTAGTTATAATATACTAATATTAGAAGTGATCTATTCATCTCGACATAGACAATACTATTAAATTAGAAGAAAAAAAGTTATAAATAACTAAATTTTCTGTGCCAATACTCAACATTATGTTTTATATATATATATATATATATATATATATATATATATATATATATATATATATTCAAAATTCAAACTTTAATCTAAAATAGCATCCAACATTTATTACTCTTCCAAAACTTACACAGACTTGGGTACTGAAGTGTTTCAAACACTTCATGTCTCTCCTTGTCATACCATATATCCTGACCATGGTTTTAAATATCGGTCCATAATCCGGCCGTGGCGTCAAGGTATTTTGACTCACCATAAACTCATCACGGATCGTAATTACAATTATATTAGCTGCATTTTTTCATAATTATTTGCAATGTAAAGATTTTTTTGGCTCACCATAAAGACAACCGCAACTTAAAACCGTGACCATGACATAAGATGCCACAATAGAAGCTGCACCAAATGGTCAATCCGGGACTCTGGCGAGTCTTCTGCATGTGTATGTGTGCATTGCATGCAGTATGCAACCCTGATGTTGTCCAATGTATATGCCCTAGTACTGAGACACTAATTGAGTATTGACATATTATATATAGAGATCCCAAGACCTGATTCAGATTAATTACTCTACATAGTGACATGGTACGTCACAGGTTTCAGTTTTAATATATTATGATTATGGTAAAAATATTTTGCACAAGAGAGCTGTCCAAGGTAATAAGGTATATTATGGAAAATATATATGCTTCACAAGAAAACTGTCACGTTTCCAATGGTTTTTGCATATAGTAAATTAGACTGCAGGTATAACATGTCACGCGCATGAGGAGCTGGATGTATTAAATAGCATTGATTCAGATTCAGTCCATATAATAGCAGAGCACGTGATAGAGTAAACCTGTTATACATATTTCTGGGATGGTTGTACGTATTATTTCCCTTCACTTTTGGGATTTCTTGAGCTTGATAAAGAAATCATTGTTTCTTCAATGAGGAAAAAAGGAAAATCAGAAATTAAATGGCATGACACTGGCACCCCCATCTTGGAGAAAAGTTGTGTAGATTGGTTAATTATAAAATCATATAATTATAATTTCAAAGTATTCTTTTTGTGGAGTATTAAAATTTGTCTATATAGCTACTTAACATAAAATAATGATATGTCGGTGTATACATTTTCATAACTTGTACAAATTAGTTTGAATGAGATTTTCACTCTGCCCTAACCTTAAAATCGGGCTTTTACTAAACTAAAGTAAAATGCTTAATTTGTATTATAGCACTTGCACAGTTCTACGGAATATAAATGAATTGAAGGTAATATTTAGTCCATGTTATTTTTTTTCTATTTTAACAAGTCACATAAACATAATTTTAAAAAAAATATATTATAAATAAAAGTGGCTTTTTTAATAAACAAAAATACAAAAAAAAGCTTATAAAAACTACTTAATTAAGAGTACTGGTGAGTTGAACTATATATAAAATCTGTTTCACAAGAAAATCGATTGTCATCCACACACACAAAAAATCAATATTCATGATGAAGAAATACCACTTGTGCGTGCACTTCATTGGCCCTAGCTAGCATATTGTGTACAAAATTTTGGTCCAAACAAAGGAAGAGCACAACTTTGTTTGACATGAGAAAGAGAAAGAACAAAGAACAAATGGCTTCTTTTGAAGAGAGCATCATAAAGAAAGAGATAAGAGGACGGGGGATACAGTGTACGAAAACTGAGAAATACTGGAAAAAAGCAATAATGAAAAAAGTAGAATAGAAAGGAGAGCAAAAACGACCAAGACATTGACTCACATGCACAGCACTGACAAATGAATTTGAGAAACAATCAAACCACAAAGCAAAATCAAGCTGCATGCATGTATCATGATGAGGATGTCTTTTGAATAATATGAATTAGTTAAAAATAATAGTAGTGGTTACCATATCATTTAGTAATTAATTAATTAATTATAAATAAATAAATACAAATATCATTGTTTTAGACAAATTTACAGAGATAAACTGCTAAGGTTATGGAACTATAAAGATTGAATGAACTGAAGACCATGAGAGAAAACAGCATCAAGAAGAGATAAGCCTGGACCTGGTAATAGGCAGATTCGTTGAGAAAAACTCTGGCCATATACAATTTTTAAAAGTTGAGTTGTTGCACTCAAAATCATTACATTTGGGTTGCCACTAACATGCATCTGCATTCAAAAAAATAATATAAAGCTGCAAAACTAAACCGAAATTTGTATTTTACTGTCCTAGGGGAAAGTACATTGAGGGACCGAAACTATGTATATTTGTTTATGCTAACTTAAGAGCTAACTTAAGAGTTAAGACACAGAAGTTACAAACACAAATACAGATTGTATAGTTTTTTCTTACGGTATTTTTTATTTTTTGTGAAATTATATTCCAGTATTTGACTTAAAAAACTGTTTTTTTTACTATGCAGTTTAGTGGTAGACAAAACTAACTTCAGACCGTGTACTGTTAGTGTTCTTTCTCTTTCTCAGTTTCTCTTATAAGTTTTCTCATTTTCTTATCTCACCCTTACTTTCATTAACCCAATTTTTAAAAAACTTAGATTGAATTTATAAAATATATATATGCGCATAATTTTAATTCTTATTCAGGGAGTGATATAGGCATAATTTTTCAAATAGTGAAAGAAATTATTTGAAAGTACTATCAACAACTTTCAGCATAGTTAGTTTCTTAATTAAGTGTGTTTACAGGTTCTTTGATTCATCGTCTGTTGCACATATGAAAAAGATTTTGTGTGAGAGCATCAGAATACTCATAGGGATATGGAATGCCACGGGAAGGCTTGGGAAGGTTGGCGCGACCAAGTGTGGGAACAAAACCGCAATGAAGGAAGGGTTGGGAAGGGGATGTGAGAAGGAAGAAGGGTTGGGAATGATGGATGAGTTTGGAAATTACTGCATAATTGATAAAATAAGTTAATAGTCAACGTTTAGTTTTTTTTATATTGATGCAAATAATGAATTTTAAAAAATAAGAAAATTTTGATAGTAAATTAAAAAAATAAGAAAACCGATTTAATAAAATAAAAAAATAAGAGAATTTTTTTACAATTAAGCCTTTATTTTATTTATATTTAAATTTGAGTATATAACTATTTAGAGAGAAAACTTTACTCTCAAATATTTCCTTTGTTATTTTTTAATTGTTGGATTCATGGAAAAAAATTTATTCATGTTTATCTCTTGTTTGTAAAATTCAAAATCACATTAATTATTATTTTTTATCAATTATATTTTACTTGTTTTTTATTTTTAATTAATTTACACATACATTTTATTGTAAAGTAAAAAATAAAATAAAATAAACTAAAAAACTCCGTAACAATTTTAGAATAAAAAAAATTATTATATTTATTGATTTCCACACAATAACATTAAAAAATAGATAAAAAGAAAGGAAACTAGTATAATATTATTGGATTTAGTGGAGAGAAAAAGGGCTAGCAGTATATTGCAGAAAGAAAGCAAAGAGTGAGTATTGGGGTACACCTGTCTCTGTCTGACCATAGTCACCAAAGGGCTAACCTTGAGGACACCTGTGACCTGAACACTACCCTTCAGTATAAGGGCATCTACTACCTTGTTAGCCTTAGCCCCTCACTTCTTCTCTCTCTCTCTCTCTGTTATGTTACTACCCTAACAATTTTAACAAATAAAGAACCAAATTTTCACTCTTTTCTGCACTGCCAGTGATGGGAGATGGGTGCGCGGTTGAGAGCACCACGGGGATTTCCAATTCCAATAACAACAACAATAAGAAGAAGAACAAGAAGAAGAAGAGCAGGGGTGGGAGCAAGAAGAAGATGACCCACGAGCAAGTTTTGGCCTTTAAGTTAGTGAGCGAGTGGGTTTTCTTGGATCACCCTTCTGCTTCGTCTTCGTCTTCTTCTTCTTGTGTTGTCGATGATTTTGGTGTTCAGAAGCCTCTGGGGAGAGGCGGGGAGAAGCTCCTCTTTGAATTGCATTCTCACTCCAAATTCAGTGATGGCTTCTTCTCCCCTTCTAAAGTTGTTGAGAGAGCCCACCTCAACGGCGTAAGTTTCAATGTTCTCTCTTCAATCATTTTGTTAAAGTTGGTGTTTTTTATGCTTAGCCTTATCGGAAAGTACTATCTTTTTCTAGCAGCTAGTTACCTTTCTATTCGCCAGAAACAAAACAAAATACTATCAGAATTTATTTACTCAGCAGAATAAGTGAGTTTGTTATTAACAGATGAGAAATAGGTTGTGCCCTCTTAATTTCATTGTCTTTTGTTTTAACTTCTCATTTTGGTATTATCCGCAAATCAAAGAATCAGAGTCAGACAATGGATCAGTGTTTATTTCTCTATTTGGGATTTTCTAGAAATATGTGCATTTTCAACCAAGATGTTTGCTAATATCCCTGTGACTATTTAATGAGAGATGGTATGGTTGATAGAAAGTCAACTGAAATTTAAGGTTAATTTCAATGTTTATTATTCAATAATTCTAAATTGCTGTTACCCATGATGGTACAAGAGGATTGCCTAAGGCATCAACTGCTGTGCATAGGGTTTCCTTTTTTAGTGATAGGCTCCTTTTTTAATTAATGTTATTTGCTCATAACAGGTGAAAGTTCTTGCTCTGACAGATCATGACACTATGTCAGGCATTCCTGAAGCTGTAGAATCAGCTCGTAAATATGGCATCAAGATAATCCCAGGTGTTGAAATTAGTACCATGTTTTCTCCAAGGTGATTTTTTAATTTTTAAATGTTACATACTTGATGCTTGTTAAATGAATTGACACTTGTATTACTGTGTTGCTTTTCTCTATTGAGAGATGGAAAGCAGGAAAATTTATAAACTATAATTGTCAAAATCAATTAATATTTAATATCCCTTCTCTACATGCAACTAATGTATGCAAATCCACTGGCAGAGGAGACTCTGAAGTAAAGGAACCAGTTCACATTTTAGCATATTACAGCAGTATTGGACCATCAAGGTTTGAGGAGCTGGATAAGTTTCTATCAAATATAAGGGATGGACGTTTTCTTCGTGCGCAGAACATTGTCTTAAAACTGAACAAGCTCAAATTGCCTCTTAAATGGGAGCACGTTTGCAGGATTGCTGGCAAGGGGGTTGCCCCTGGGAGGCTTCATGTCGCCCGTGCCATGGTTGAGGCAGGTTATGTAGAAAATCTCAGACAAGCCTTTGCTCGGTATCTTTTTGACGGTGGACCGGCTTATGCCACGTAATATTGCATTGCTTGCTCTTGTTGGTTGTAACTATTTTGTGTAGTTAGGGAAAATTGTTAAGGATGTGGCAATTGTGTTTCAGGGGAAGTGAGCCTCTGGCAGAGGAAGCAATAAAAATGATTTGTCATACTGGGGGTGTGGCTGTTCTGGCTCATCCATGGGCATTGAAAAATCCAATTCCCATTATTAGAGGGTTAAAAGAAGCTGGTCTTCATGGGATGGAGGTCTACAAAAGTGATGGAAGGCTGGCAGGTAAATGCTCAGTAGAAAAGTTTCTCACTTGTTTAATCATTAAAATGATGTTATTGAGCAGTTTAGGATTACGAGTCTCTTTGTGAAACCTAACCTTGTACCTTTGTCTGAAGTTGAATCATAATTTATTCTGATTTATTCCAAAACAGAGACCATGAATTGTTCTAATTTTATTGCATGGCTTTCCTCTGCCTCCTTCCACTTACCCTATTCAACTGTTTGATAACCTATTATAAAGTCGAGTCCACTGTGGAAGAGAAAAATCGCCTCAGCACTGTCAACTTGGGTATCAGCACATTAAGTTGTTTCTAATTGTAGATGTTGACTAGCAGCAGATAAACTGACGGTGGAGTAGTGCTAGTAACTCATGCTCTAACACACTTCTATCAATTAACTTTTTTTGGAAACTACAAAATCATGAATGAGAGTTCATTTGAATAAGGACTAGGACCCATATAAATTTGTGATTTCCAATAAAGTTCAGTCAATAATCAAAAGTGTCTTTAAAAGAGTATATTAGAGAAAGTGTGCTAGCATTTCCCACAGAAGGTTATCCATATCTAGTCATAAAATTAACGGTATGCACAATGAAAGCATCCATGTACTGTTGAATCTTACCAACTGCATTTTATCAGGTTACAATTGTGTGATGAGAAATTATATCATGAAGTATAAACAGAAACAAATTCTTATTAAATTCTTGTATGTTAATTTTTGCTTTTGATGTGCAGCATATAGTGACTTGGCTGATGCCTATGGGCTTTTAAAGATTGGAGGATCAGATTATCACGGGAGAGGAGGGCACAATGAATCTGAGCTGGGAAGTGTGAACCTTCCAGTACTAGTGTTGCATGACTTCCTTATGGTAGCTCGGCCTATCTGGTGCAATGCCATCAGGGAGATATTAGAGTGTTATGCTGAGGAGCCTTCTGATTCAAACCTAGCAACAATTACAAGGTTTGGGAGAACCCGGATTTTTAAGGGAGGCTCACCCTTGAGTTTTGGACAGGACTTGATTGATCATTGTTTACCCCTCTGGTTGTCTAGCCAGGAGATGGAAAATGCAGGGTTTGAAGCTATCAAGTTGAAGCTTTCCAATGTTTCAGATAGTCACGAAGGAATTCAGGTTCTCATAGAGACTAAATAGAAGTTGTGCATGCCACCTTTATCATTCCCAGTATTGTTGGCAGCCAAATCTTAATATTAAATTTGTTATTCAAGTTCAAATGTCTGTTGATTCTTTTGAAAATTTTCTATGATCATTGAGCAAACGTTTCTCATATTATTGTTTTATCTTCTACCGCTGATGTTATTTTCTTTTTTCTCTTTTTCTTAATGCAAATTTGTCAGAAAAGATTGTATCTACGAGAGTTGAAACAGGAGGGATTCCCTCTTCAATGCTTGATAATTTCGGATGCCATTCTTATTCTGAATAGTTTTTGTAATCTTCTAAAGAATTGGAGGGCCACAAGAGAAGTTACTTTGAATCAAATATGAAAGAAAAACTTAACGAGGTTTTAACGTTCAAAGTACTTTAAAATTGTACGAATAATTTGTGTAATCTTCTAAAGAATCTGAGGGCCACAAGAGAACTCTGAATCAATACTCTAAAAGAAAAACTAAATGAAGTTTCACCTTCAAAATTTACGGAGTTCTATCTTGAATTATACGCAAGTATTTTTTAGAAGGTAACATGTTTGTGTTTATACAGCTCCTCTTGGTAGTGGTAGAGAGAAATTTAGTGTGTTTGAATTGCCGGACAGAGGTTGGAGATGCATGTTCTTTGTTACTTCTGTGGTGGAGGTGTTTTGTACTTAGCTATCACTTTCACCGGCAAAGCAAACACGTTCTTAGTTTGTGCTAGCTAGAAGATTCGACAGATTGCATCTCCAATCAAATATTACAGTTCTTATAGTCTTCAAATCCCAATCAAATATAGTGGTGGAGGAATCTGCTCCATTTACCATTAAGCTACTCAAGCATCAAAATAAAGGAGCTTTGTAAGGGAATTGAAAAACGAGTGGGAAATTTTTTAAAGGTTCTAGTTGGGTTGCTGTGAAAAACATGATGTTTTCAATAATGATCTTGATTATGCTCAGATAAGGACACCTTGGTGTAATTGGATGACAATTAGTGGAACGAATATTATTACAAGTACTGGGTTGCAAATGTTGAAGAATAAAAAGAGTTTTTTAGTCCCACATCGAAGACAAAACAAGTTGTTAAACATGAAACTTTCCTATATAATGCTGAGCTGGAAGCAAACGATTAATCTGTTCTCTTGGGCAATGACGCAGCTAGGGAGATTGGCCAGGCATTTGAGAGTTTGCTGGTTGAAATCTATTTCCTTTGGGGTAAAGTCCTTAGTTTAAGTTTTAATTATTTTCTTAATCTACTCAACAGCCACATTTTATTGTTTTTATTAAAATTTTGGTGTTAATGCAATAAATTATTGTAATTGTTGTTTGAATCTCTTTTTTGTTTTGATATTATTGTTTGAATCTACTCATTCTTTTAGTTTGGTTTAGATTCAAATAAAAAGAGGTGACAAACTGGATCTAATTATTTTGATTAAATTGCTTTTTTTAAAAAGCATTTTTCTCTTAAACCAGATTAAATCAATCTCATAGACAACCCTAATTTCAAGGATGTTAACAAAGTTTGTAGAGCATGACAGAAGCTTTAATTATCTATGTTAAAAACTTAAACTATAATCAATGTTTGGATAAAAAGCGTTAAGTTTCCTTAAACTTCCCTTTTTTACAAATAGACATCCTGAATTTTAACTTTGTCTCAATTAATCTTTAACTTAACTTTTGCAAATAAACACCATGAATTTTAAATTTATTATGATTGATATTTAAGCTTTAACTTTTTGTGAATACACACCTTAAACTTTAATTGCATTTCAATTGATCTTTAAAACTTATCTTTTTACTAATATTTATTATTTCAAGTTATTTATCTTAAAATGTTAATCATTCATTTTTTTTTGTTACAACTCATTTTTTCTATATTTAAATATAACCAAGAAAATAAATTTAGAAGATATATGAAAAAAGGAAAATAATAACATTAATAAAAAAATGTTTTTATTTGATTTTTTAATTCTAAATTTTATTATGTTTTAATGTTTGAAAAAGTGATTTATAAAAAAATTTAACAGTTGAAATTAAATAAATTAATAAAAATTGGATTTTTTTTGTTAGTAACTTAACTCCCATTTATTATAAGATATTGTTAATGAAAGGAGTCAATTTTAACAATTAATTGAACTGAAATTAGGTCCCTATTTGCAAAAAAAAGGTAAAATTTAATTGAAACGAAATTAAAGTGCATGGTGTCTATTTACAAATGAGATAAAGTTAGGGATCAATTGAGACAAAATTAAATATTAAGATGTTTATTTGTAAAAAAGGATAAAGTTTAAGGTACGTAAATATTTTTTCCTTAATATTTAGCTATATTTTTGTTTAGTTTAAAATTTTACTGTTGTGTTCCTTCAAAAAAAAAAAAACTGTTGTATAATTGATTATCAATTTAAAATCAACATTGCTACTTAACATGGATAATGCGAAATCTTTTTGTATAAAATTTTTGCCATTTCTCATTAATGTATAGATTTAATTACATATTTAATCCCTTTAGTTTGACCAGTGTAAAATTTTGGCCTCCCAAAATTTTGTTAAACTAATTAATTTCTTCTATTTTTAAAATTAAGTAAAGTTGACCCTATCACCTATTTCCTTCTACCTAAAGCGCTCAAGTTATTATTTCTATTCAAGTATTTAGGAATTTACAATGAATTTACGGTATGGTATAATTTTAATAAAGTTTGATTAAAAACAATTATAGCATATAAAATTAAGATTTAAAGGAAAATTGAGTTTTCTTTTTATTTCAAGTAAAATATGATGTTTTAATTGGTGAATTTAGAACTCGATATTTTAAACGATTTATTCAATTTAATTTGTAAATATTTTTAAATAATAAATTAGAATGCGTTTTAACTGTTTAAGATATAAAAAAATATATATGGATGGGATTTGTCTAATTTTTTTATAAAAAAAAAATAGAAGAACTTAAATCAGCACAATACAAAATTAACGTAACAAAATATGCATAATCCAAAACTAAATGGACCATAAGCACAGTGGGTTAAACGAAAAATACTGAAACATTTCTCATCATATCAAACAAAATTGTTGCCCTTGAATTGTGAACATTAACTAAGCATATAGGAAACGTGACAAAATATTTAAATCCTAACTTAGCAGCTTCAAATTCTTCAAGTTCAATGAAAACATTGGCTAGATTACAGCACGGGGAACAGCAACACAAGAACTGTATGTTATGCATAATCAACCATGTCATGTATTATGCAGCAAAAATATCTAAAAAGTTCCCAACAACTCTTTGCATTCCTCATCTTCATCCATATATTAAAAACCCACCAAAGTAGCAACTTAATAGAAATTGCTACACATTAAAGGAAAAATCATGATCCAAAAAATACACTTCATGCATCAACCGAACCTACGGCTCTGCTTACCCTTGGCATTATGTGCATATGCTACCACATTATAAACGATACTCAATGCACCAGCCAACCAAATACGTCAAATCAATTAGGATATTAGAGCACTCATGCAGAATTTGACCACATCATGTAAATTTTCCAAGCTCCATCTTCCTCTTGATTGTTCTCTGACCATAATATATCGATGAATCTATTATTCCCGCAACAGTAAATACACCTACACAAAAAGATTGAAATTCAATTTTAATTAGCAGCGTGAGCCAAAAACTTAGAGCTTAATTTTGATAGGCTGTGCAGTGTAAAGTTTTTTATACTGTCAATTAATTAGAGATCACTTTAGATATAACTTTTAAAGTTAACTATTACTAAAGAACGTAATTTTCAATTATATGGCAATCTATGATTGAATAATAGTGTAAAAAACATTTATAATGCCATATATTCCCGTTAAATTCTTTCATTTAACTCTATTCATGTAATCATTTGATAAGAAATTAATTTATCACCCTTATCTTTTCTAGGCCTGGAGTGGATAGAGAGAACAAGGAATTACCTCCAATAATTGCACAAATATTGGTCAGGAAATGTAAAAATGGAATATGTTCCTCTTTAAAGTTGACCTGCAGCATAAAACATATCAATTTATTTAAGAGATCCAATCATAAAAATGCACGACAATATGCATCAACAGGTTCTTATATATATATATCCTCCACGTAATAAAAAGATAATAGATACATGTTGCTACTGAATCAGGATCAGGATGCACTATATTTTGGGGAAAATTTCAAATGGAAGAATATTGAAATACCAACATCAATCATAGGGACCACAGCTGTAACATGCAAAAGCATTATTTCAATTTTCTCTATTTTTGTGCTTAGCAGCTGCCTCAATAACATGATTGAGATCATTGTCATAAGTTGCCACTGTTAATGGTGCCATATGGTTACCAAACATTTATAGTCACGTGACAGAAGTCTCCATACTTTGAGGGTAGGAACTCATTTGAATTTCTTGCCACATAGCACATTTGAGTCAATAACTCCACCTCATCCAGAATTTTAGGATTAGTCGCAGCCTGCTCTCCAAATCACTAGCTAAATACAAAATTTTGCATTTTCTTACTATTTGATTACACTTACACCCTTGGGGTATTTTCAAGTTGTTTTACATAATGAGAAGATTTTGGAAAAATTATCTTTGATTTCTAGAAGCCAGAACTTTCAAATTTTGAATTTATACTAATGTAGTTTTCAGAGATCAAGTATTACTCCAAAGTTAAACTGGCTTAAGTTTTGATGTTCAAGTATTGATTTGGAATTTGATTACGTTAAATCTCAGGATTTACTTTGTTCATCAATGGAGATGGTCAAGGCCTAATACTTCAAAACTCCTTGGTGACAATAATACTTGCGGAAATAAATAAATTTCAAGGTGGGTGAAGGGGATTAATATATCATATTACTGGCTGCATATAATCGTGTCCTTGATTGACTTTTCATTTCATGTCCTTTTGAATCTATAATAACAATTTTTAAATAGAGAAGAGCATCAGAAGTGCAAAACAGGCCCCAATAAATTCACAGGATGGATGAGAGCATCTGAAATGCAAGAGTTCACGAGTGGAAAAATGAAATAGGGATGCAGAAAATTAACCATTCATCTACAGTGTGCATAAAATTCAGCACTCAACCCCAATTCCCCAAATGTGCCCCATTCACTATATGAGGAAATGTTTAAAATATCTTAATAGGAAAGACTAAGACTATTATGCATGCCGGGCTGTATCAAACTAAAGTGGGAAAACACAAATGTTGAGTGCAGTCAACGGAAGAAGAAGAAACATCAACATTTTATACAATTTGCTAGTAAAATTAGGCAATTTTACCTTGATTGGAGATATGTCATAAAAGAAGAAAACTCCAGGAACTGCAACACCCAGCTCTGAACTCTTGAAATGCTCAGTCACAGAATACTGTGCAATAACATTTATTATGCTACATAAGCACTATCAAATGAAACATGACACGACAGTATGTTCATGATATCAACCATACCTGATTTGAATGGATAACACGGCCTCTAATGTCTGTGTATATTGTAGGGACCACCTGCAATGTGTACACAGAGGCCCAAACAAGTGTCAACTCGGTGCATAATTGCATGCACAATATTCAAATAGTTAGAAGAAAGCTAAAAACAACATTGGATGCAATATGTTGAAGCAAATATTCAAGATGTTTTTGCTGGTTCTCTCAGCTTTGGCAGGACAAACACTAGAATATACTAGAGTTTGTAGAAATGAATGCAGTATACTGTATACTAACCATATGAAAAAATAAAAGAGAAGGAAAAAAAAAACAAATGCAATATCATGTTATAAGCAGTGCACCTACAAGGGAGAAAAGGGTAATAACATAATAGAAATCCATAATAGCATTAAAACATCAAAATTGAATGCAGTATATTCAACCCACCCACACCCCCTTTTTCCCCCAAAAAAAAGTAAAGAAAAGAAATGAATGCAATATCATCATGAAAACTTGATATGTTAATGTTTCCATAAAAGTAATAGTACAGCCAAAATAGTGAGATAAAAATTAAATAAATTAGTTGGATTTAACATCAATTAGTTAAAAAACTTGACACGCAAACAAAATCTCTAATTAGGAATATGTCCCTGATAGTACCAACTACCAACCTTTATGAAATACTGGTACATGCCATGAGCAGGTCCTTGCACCCACTTTACCCTGCAAAGTATTGGAAGGAGAAGAAAATGAGGAGACTTCAAATGGTTGAGGGTGGAAAAATTTAGTCACAGCATTTTTTAAAGGCTATTTTTAGAAAACCAATAATGTATTTTGCACACACTGTATTTTGCATTTACTATACAAACCTACTCTATTGAAAACCAATATAAAACTTGGAGATTAGAACTTCAAATTGTTGCTAAGCATAACTGGAAGCTAATGGATGTTGGCACTAAAAAATCTTTCTTACCCTTGTTTCAGCCCTATATGTTGAGAGAATGTGAAGAACACATTCATTTGCAGTAGCTGAGTTAAAGGTTCATCTTGGCATCCAGACATTTGCATGCTTCCTTGTTCTCAACAAATAGGATTGAATAAGGGTAACAAATGGGAATTGATCGTACTTTATCTAATGAAGTTACGCCTTATTCATCAAATCTGTTACAATCTGTTTGGTTATGATTTTTGAAGGTCTCAAATGGCTATTTGGGAGAATGAGAAAACATTTGCTTTTCATTTTAGTGCTTTGCAACAGAAGGAAACATGCTTTGTGGTGAAAATAATTTAAACCTTGTTATAGTCTTTTTACTTATATAATAGAAATTTGATTAAGTTTTACTTTTATGATAGAGGGTGAAGTAAATTACTTTAGAATTTCAATCAATGGCATTAGATTCAAATTTAAAAATCCCAGTATGTGAAAACACCTATGCCACATGCCATCCTTGTCACCAGAAAATAAAGGCATCTGCTGGAGAAGAAAATTACCCGTCAAGAGGATTTACCAATCCAGGGAAATGGTGACCAAAACTTAATTTGTTGATCCGATGGCTAATCTGCATCATACACCATATTTTTTTAAATCAACATGAGGATATGAGATTACAAGCAAAAGGAAAGCATCAGAAATTTATCAAAGTTTTCAGAATATATACACAATTCAGGCAATGAATAATAAAAAATCAGTTCAGTCTTACATTATAATGATTATCCTGTAGAGCAAGCAGATCAGCCAGAAATATAGCAGACTGAAGAAAGCTTTTCCCAGTTGCAAAATGAAAATTTCCTGCTACTTTATTAACTTCAAGAGATCCTTGAAGATTGCATCCTTCACCTTCTTCATCCTTTACCCTTTGCACATAACCCTCTCTTTGACACTGAAAGAAAAACCAAAGCGTCAGAATGCAATATTTCTCTGACAAAATTCCCACTACAAATTCAAACATCAGGGCAAAGTACACAAGTCCAATATAATTAACACACATGTCAGATTTCATTCAGCCAAAAACTCAAAGGTACGGTGGAGCCTTTTCAATTCTAATTGTGTTGTTAGCCTCCTCATTGCATTCTTAAGCTCTTATAAATCATAATAAATATGCTTCAGCAACAAAATAAATAAAATGTGTACAGCTACGGCCTCATAAGTGTGGCATTTGAATCCACAGAAAATTCCAGTGTTTATTGTGTAATACAAAGAGTATGAAGCCAACCTGATCAATCAAATCCATATTTGTCATTGCCCAGCCCTTTTTCCTATATGCTTCACGCACTTCTTCACAAGAATTACAACAGTGTTCATCTGACTGCATGAGAACAAGCGATAGAGAAAGCATAGACATATAAGAAATAAAGAAACGATTGGAGTATAAGTTGCACTGACATGAAAGTGTACAAATACACAGTAAAATATACAATTTAGCAGCATATTGGACTACTCATATGAAAGCAGTAATGATAATAATTAAATTTAACTTCAGCATAATAATAGCTACTCATAAACTTCAGTCAACCATAGATTCTGTGATCATTCAAGAACAAATGCTGCTGTGTTAGTCAAGCCACAAAAATTTTATCCAGCATCCCAACCATGTATCTCCATGTACATTTGCACCAGCCTAACTTTGTCTATAATATACATTGAACAAATCAGTGTTATTAGGATTTATCATTGTTATTAACATTGTTACTGAAATGTAACAGTGAAGATAATTTTGGTGTTTAAGAATAAGCACACAGAAATAGAGTATCTTTCTATTTTTTCAACTTAACAAACATGAGAACATTGATGTGATTAGACATGAGGCATAGAACAGAAATTGAATACACCAAGGCAAAACTGTCACCAATGGGAAAACTACAGAAAACTCATAATATAAAGACGAAGATCGCAGAACATGTTTTCCAAGCAATTTTCACAAGAAAAGCCAGACAGTGTTTCAATAGCAATATCCTTTCACCAAGTCTCCAGTATCCATCCTTTGTCTTTGGTTCATAATTAACCCCCACAAATGTGTAGTTGTTTTACATCCAATGTAGTTAAAGGTGGCAAAAAGTGTGCCTTAATGGCACTTTTCCATCAGAGCAGAGGCAATCCAGGTGAGCATCTTACTTATAAAGCTCAATCCATAAGAGTCCTTAGGTTTTTGTATAAAGAACAGTGGCATACAGGTCAATCACCTCTTTAAAAAACGAAGTGCATAAAACAACACATGAAAGGAGGCAAACACCACTCACCTCCATATCATATCTTTTTATTTGATAATGTTGCCCCACTGAAAAGATATTATATTTGTTGTCTTCACTTGTTGAAGTCAGATCAGAATGAAAATATAAAAATCTTCTCATTTAATACTATTCTCTTAAGTTCTTCTTTATTCTGCTTTTGATGCTCTCTTTTTTTCATTCATTTGCAGAGTGAACTAACAAGCAATATGTTTTCTTTTCCAAGTACAAAACACACATGCACTGAGTTATGTTTCACGTCCATAATAGAGTAAAACACTATTTTTTTTAAGCAAGACAGTTAAATCTTTATGGTTGTTTACGTCTTTCTTTAATGAGGCCTGGTCCTTATGGCACAAGGCATTAAAAACTTAGAGCCTTAAGGACACTCTTCACCTTTGATTACCATGTTTAGATCCCAAAAGTTGTTCTCATAGTTAAATCTCACCAAATTCTGTCACCACAACCCTTGATACCTAATTTCTCCTTTTTCTTTAAAGCCTTAAATCCTTCAGAACAATTTTTTTAAAAAAAGATATATTCTATAAAACATCAAAGCCTTAAAGTCTTGTCAGTCCACATTGACACCCAATACATGTTATGGTAGTTATAAAATCATAAGAAAACTGGATCAAATTTAAGTGTAGTAAATGGTCAAAGGTACCTCTTCTGCACCAAAACATGAACCACAATACTTTTCATCATGTCCAAGTCTGCCACCATGTTTCTGTAAGGGTCTCTCAATCTGCATTAAGAAAGATATACAGGAAATGAAAAAGTAAATTCATTATTATTGACCTTTGTCTTCCAAATATGACAAAATATAAAAAATTAGTAGAAACATGATGAAGAATAGAAAAATGAATTTCAACTCCTTTAAAGAAACAAGGGGTATGAGATAACTAGCACCATTATAACTAAAGTTTACCCATCAGATTGATAGGTATCGACAACAGTTGCCTTCAAATTATGGCAATCGTTATTGGTAATGAAGGGACCAAGATCCAAAAAACAAATTCTCATCAAGGCAAACGCATCAGGGGATCAAATGCCCTATGCAGTCTTTGCAAATGTAGACACCTCAATATTGTGTATAATCTTTTAAGTACCACAGATCAAATAAAAGAACTAAAACTAGACTAGAGAACCTTCTACTTCCTTTAACCATCAAGAAGCAAGAACAACATTATTGACTTGGGAGAACAAATATGATGCTGGAAAAGCAATCTACAAGAGAAAAAAAATAATCAGAGAGATTCAGCAATACAATGCCAAACCCAAGCAATAAGAGTCTCTTTTCAAACAGTTTGAGCAGTGAATAACCAGTTACGACCATCTAGCCTAAAGGTTCTTTTTGCGAGTAGAAGCCCAAGATCTTCACAGAAAAGTCTGTAAGAGCTTCATTGTTATGCAACAATAATCTATCATCCCTATTTTCATTCCTGTCTTAAGTAATAAAGCTTATAGTTATGCTAAAATTCTTTCACATTAAATATCTGAACATAACAAAGCTGATAGCTAACACGAAGTATCTAACTGGCCAAAACCTCCATTCTAATATCTTCTATTTCATGTTTCACCAACTACTAGTCATCCTTATAGATATAAGAAACCCAAACATAAGACCTTTCATTTCCAAGCAGCTTAGTGCAATATTTACGCATAGCTAGCATGGTTCTCTAATACTACAAAAGTATGAATGTGTTTCAGGGTAGCATTTCTATTAACAATAGTTCCTCTTAATTTGTATTAAAATACAGCATCAACAAAATTTTCAATAAGGTAGCCTTATCTAACTGCATGGGGCCTGCTACATGTATGACGCCTTTTGGATCGACCAAGAACCAAATTTTCAATAAAACCATTTAGAATACGGTATTTTTTTATGGTTTCTTCTAATTTCTAAAGTTTTCTTCAGTCTTCTTTTGCACCTTTTAGCTGGACTATCTTCCATCTGATTAACTTTTCTCACATTACCAAACTACAACCACCTTCAGTGAGTTTTAGTCATCTCCTCAATAGGTGCTACCCCAACCTTCTCCCCCAATACATTTGTTCCTCCTTTCTTGTATATCCACTCATTTACCTCAACATTCTGATCTGATCTACACTTTTCTTTAAAGCTCCCACTAATACTTTACTACCTAATATTCACTACTACTATAGTGAATTATAAATTTGTACATTTGAAGAACAACTCAGCAAGAAGCTGCACTTTCTGAACATAGATATTGAGTTGAAAACACACAAGACGTATGACGCAACCTTTAAAAGTATCATAAATATTCTAAAGGCAATTTAACAACAAAATAGATAAAACTCTACAGTAATCACAAAACAAGCCACCATTATGCAGTAAAAAAGCGCCTGAGAATTTCAGCTAACCTTTGGTGCACCAATTCCATCCTTCCTCTCTTCTATCACATTACCATTAGCATCAATTCTTTTCTTCACTATATTATGTCGCTGCAAATAAAAAACAGTGTAGTGTAAACAATAATTAATAATTAACAAGAATGCTATGAACATGAGACTTTGGGAATGATAGATAATAAGACAGAATGCAATGAATAAAGAAGTATAAATATGCAGTTAGAACTACAGGAACTGATAATTAATTGATAAAAAGCTAATTTAAGAAGAACATACTATGTCAAGATGCTGCTCGCCACTAATATCCATTGCATCTAAGCTGAGTATTGAACATCGAACAGCAGGAAAAGTGACATCAAACTGTATTTTCAAGGGGGGAAAAAGAATCAAAATTTTACTCTGAAAAAGTAGAGTCTATATTAAGACTAACACTGGCAAACCTACAGGATATATGAAGGTACAAAGCCAATCAAACCCTTGCATAATCATTTGAATTTTTTTTTAGAAAAAATGGAATAATGGTTTTTATACAAATTTATATCAACAACATATAACCAAACTAATAAATTAAATAACAAAATAATATTGTACAATCCATGAATCGTAACATGGTCCATAGATTGGACTTGGAATATGAAGAGCTAAATAAAACTATATAAGTTACACTGTAAATATAACAATAATTACATTGATGTGCAAGGTATCTCCCCTTGAAGTATCCACCAAAAGCTTACTCTCCGTAACTGTGTAGAGGTATAAACCTACAATCAAAGGTAACAGATAATATTATTGAAGTTTAATGGGAAAGGCAAGGTAATAATTCAGACAAAAGACAGCCTCAGCTAAGTGCTCACTATGTTTTATTGAATATAACTCCCACGTTTTTTTTTAAAAGATTGGTATATGCCTTTTATTCCTAAAACTAGCAGAACTTAAATCTCCACAACCAGAGCAATGACCGCATCATATGATTATTGCAGAAAAATAAGCTTTAGGGGATACAAGTGTAGCAATAGAATTAGACTTTCACTAATTGAGTATGATCCTAAGTGGATAAATTTGTCCATAAGCACTTATAGGAGAAGAAAAATAAGAATGTCAAACGAATTGAGCTCCTCGCATAATCGAAAATCAACTTATGCACTTAGCTTTTATAGAAGCTCTTTTCATTTAACTTCTCCAAAAGCTAAGGTGCATAAGTTCATTTTAGCTTATGGATAAGCTAAATGCATTTTACCTTCTGATTTTCTTCTCCTATAAGGGATTATGGAGAAGTTTGTCCAAACAGAGTCTACTCAAGTCATATTATCAGAAAAAAATTGTAAGATGAATCAATGCACCCAACAGAACGCCCAAACAAACCCATCTTAATGAAAATCCCTAATCAATTTTTTTCCCATCAATTACATGATTGAAACAATGGATCTAAGCCCTTATTGCCTTGGAACTCTCAAGTCTCAACCATCAACTTATTGTAAACATGATAATGCCTAGAAGAGAAAGAGGGTTAAAAAAGCTCTCGCTCCACCCAAAAAATAAATCTTTCATTTCCTAAGTTCCCTCACCTCTCAATAAAAATACATTTCAAATTCAGCTCAATGCAACAAATTTGCCAAGCACAGGATACATAAATTGGCACAATCTTCTCAACACCCCAAAAATAAAAATCCAAAAAATTCAAATCCCCCCTTTTAAATTTCCCACCTTTCCCAACCAAGCAACAAAAAAAAAATTCGAAGTTCCAACAATCCAACATATATATAAAAAAAAAATTAAAAAAAGGAAAAGAAGAAGACGGGGGCCATACTTAGCTCGGAAAAGAAGAGAAAGAGCATGACGGCGGCGGAAACGACGGTGACAACGCCGCCGGCGAGCGTGCGGTTGTAAAAATCTTCATTGACTTTTGGGTAAGCGTCCAAATTGCGGAGCTTGTTGAAGACTTTATCCATCACGGGCGGTCGCCGAAGCCTTTGGGAGAATATGAAGCGGTGAACGGCGTTCCGTCGTCGACGGTGGCCGGAGAATGGCGCGTGGGGGAAGGAATGGGTTGGTTGAAGAATGAAGAAAGACCCAAACAAACACGGGATCATATGAATGACCCCTTCTTCAAGGTCAAATCAGTCCAACATGCCGTCTAGCCCCTTTTTCCTTCTTTTTTTTTTTCTAAAATATTTTCGAGTGATTGGTTATTTTCAACATTTTAATTTTGGAAATGGATTTTCGAAGTTAAATTTAACGGATATGGCTTATCTCAAAGAGGATATAAAAAAACTTTTTGAAATTGATGATTATGTTCAATAACTGTAAATAGCATATTAACTGGTTTTTTTCTGGTTTCTTGAAATATGTTGTTTGCTTGATTGGTGAAAAACGAATCTTTAGAAATTGGTTGGTGTTAAAGGTGGAAATTTCTCCAAAGTATACACAAATATTGTGATTATATATATTTTGAATTAATTATTGTAAAATTCAATGAAGATATTATATGATAATTTATTAGTCGATCTAATTTAATTGAAACCCAAAAAAATATTCTAAAAATAAAAAATAAAATAATAAGGATCTATAACAAATTTTCACTTTCCCATGCCCATGAGTGTGTTCTGTGTATTCAAATTCCTGGACGCTATTTTCTAATCAAAAGTTATATTTTCATCCAATGTTTTTATTCTTTTATTTCACACCGGAGGAATCGACCAAAACACGAATCCATCATTCACACATTTTCGTAGGCTTGTTTTTTGGAACCAATTATTATGGTTAAAAATTATTTTACAAACCAACAAATATCAATTAATGTGCGCATATTTGTAACTTAATTAGTGATGTAAAAAAAATGTAAATAAGTAAATACATTACAACATCCAACACCTAAATAAACCTAGTAAATCAGTAGTATGTTGCAGCAAATTCAATTTTCAATCTTTTCTTTATTCTAGATAAGATCCTACCTTTCCAATCAATATATCTGACTTTGCCAACCTTCCACAATATTTACTTAAGAAAGTGTTTCAATTTTGATAGAATTTTTTCAATTACATTCACTAAATTCTTACATTATATGTGATACAACTAAAATGTATTATTTTGTAAATTTAATGGAGCAAAATAAAATCTTTTAAAAATTTAAAATAATAAAATAAAATCATTTAAAATAATATCATTTTAATTAATATGTCACATCATTATTATAATTTGCATTAAAAAATATATCATATTTTTTATTAACATATTAAACATTTTAGCCAAAATAGATCAACACGAAATCCTTGGAAAGTATAAATAAATTAAAATAAAAATTTTAAAATTTAATAGATCAACAGAGAAAAAAATATAAAAGTCTAAAAATAACATTTATCATTATTTTTTATGTTAAATTAATTTTTTAATCTTCTAATTTATTTTTTAAATTCAATTTGATCTTTTAATTTTTTTGCAATTTAATCTTTAAATTTTGAAATTCATTCAATTTAATATTATAATTTAAATTATAAGAAATTATACGTTGTGACGGTTTAAAATTAACTTAAATAATTTTAAATTGTCACAAAATATATATTTTTATAAAAACAAATAAATTTTAAAAATGAGACAATGAAATTAAATAAAAAAATTAAAAAATAACATTGAATCAGTTTTAAAATTAAAAAAAAATCAAATTAAACCTATATAATAAAATAGAGGACTTGAAAGAGAAATTTAACTTTTATTTTTATCCGAAGATATAAATTCAAACATAGTATTTTTTAGCCATTTCCACATATTATTATCGACCCTGGAATCTTACTAGAAAGTAAATAAAATGAACGAGTGCCAAATCCGAGAGCCATGTCCGTGGTTGATATGTTGAATTGAGAAGTTAGTAGGGTTCCTTCATTCGACTCAAACACACAATGAGTTTGTCTCTCATTCAAGGTTATTCTTCCGCCGAAGACGAAGACCAACCCCAACCCCACGATTCCGACCTCGAAGATTCCGACGATGAAGCCGCCGCCGCCGCCTCCTGGACCGCCGCCGCAAACCACCCTTCTCTGGGCGACAGATCCATCTTCGACCACGTTCCGAATCCTCCTTCTGCCACGGGTCTTCCTTCTGCATTCGACGCTTTCTCCGAAGTAACTAACTTCCATTCCCTCCCCTTTGGGATTCTCGAATTTTCCCCTCCGTTGTTGAATCTATTTCTATGTTGCCCTGATGGAGATTGCAGAACCGCCACAATTTCTGAACAACAGTGTGGAAGAGTATAACAACAACCCTTCTTCGAGAGACGCTGATGAGCAACAAGGGAAGCATGCCAATAGGTGGCGCCGCAAGGACAAGAAGGATTTACCTACAGGTGTTCATTATTGCATCATTCTTAATTAAAAAAAAGAAATAAAAAGCCCCTCTAATATTGAAAAAGATTTAAAGTGGAGGAAATATAATTTGTAATTTTTAGACTAAGGTATATCTAAGCTAAGCTGTGGCCTCTTGGTGTAAAAGGGTATGCTAGATTTGGAGGGTAGGTGTAGGTGTTATGTAAGCAAAGCAAGAATTCACTTTGATTTTGAAATAGCGTTTAGTCTCAATTTTTCCTTTGTCAACGTTACATACAGTCTGCTATTCATGGGGTGCTGGCACTTGGCATTGATTTTTGGTAAGCTTTTCTTTGCATACTTAGAGTTAGACCTGTTATAGTGTACAACTAGAAAGAGTATTCAGTGAAATTGGTGTGGCTATTTACACTTGAATTGCAAATATTTTCCTGATTTGTCATGTTATTTTGTTACTCATGTAAGTTTAGTTGCTAGGCCTGATTTTGGGGTGGATTAAAATTATGAGGGGTGTCCATTCTATGAATCCAGGTTAATGGGTTATTATGGTCATGTGAATGGTGGATTTGGCTTCCTGGTGTACAATTGCTACTGAGGAAAATTGTTTATCATGTGTATTTAATCTAACATTGTTGACTTGGCAAAGGAATTGATCACTCCAGAAGTCACACAACCACCAGTCAGTGCAGTAAAATATATAGGATAGGTTAATGATTATCAGAATATCAAACTTAAATGATATAAATACGACTTTCTATTGTGTGCCCGTGGGCACAGTGTGAAAGCCTTGTGTATACCTATTAGATGCTTTAAATTACTTACAAATCGTACATTGAATGATTGGTGTATTGTCTATACATAAGTAGTTAAGTACTTTGTATTTTCAACTTCTTATCATGTGCTGACCCCCCTGTAAAAAATTGAGTGTTGAGCCTTCCACCATTAACTGAGAGTTGAGACTTCTGACAATATATAAAATTAAAACAAGTGCCAAGTAATTTGATTCACTAAGGAATTAAAAGAAAACTAAATAAATAGACTGCATGACTGCCTATCAAGTTTAAATGGCTGTTTCCCTTTCAAAATGCTTCTGGGTGTTGTTGCTTTAGTTGCCATATCTTAAAATACACTTTTACCAGGAAAAAACAACTAATGGGCAGTTAAAATAAATCTTTCTTAGGGATTGTTATATTGCTATGATGTGTTAATTCAGTTGGTAGTTTGTTAAAATAAAGTGAAGAAACCTCTCTTAATTTTTTTCTTTTTGCAGGTTTAATCTTGTTATATGAGTATAGATTTACATTCCCATTCATTTGGAAAGTACAATATTTATGATACATTTCATATAGGTGCGGTCGTAGAGGCAAAACCTCAACTGGTTGGGATTCATGAGCGAGTAAGAAGTGACATCAATGGTAGCCAAGCACCAACATCAGCTGCCTCAGGCACATCAGAAGGAGGCAAGTGGGCGCCAACTGCAACAAATCCTAATGCTGAAGATGCTGCAGAGCTTTTAAGGTATTCATTATTCCTTAATAACTAGTGCTGTATGTAGTCTGTAGATAAAGCTCCCTTGTGAATTCACAGTATGTGTTGGAAATAATACCAATAATAATAGTTTGACACACTTAGGAAATTGTATGTTGATGAAGTGCGTGATAAAATCTATTAAGTGTTCATGGGTGGTATCAGTGTCTAATGAGTTGCACTTGATTAATTTTTAGTCTAGCAAATAGTCTCCACTAAGGGTGTCAAGAGTCTATATATATGGATGATATGCTGAACCTATGTATGGCATTTCCTCGAATTATAAAGCATTCTCATTTCCTAAATCTATCTAAGATATTCCGTTCTATCTTCCTCTAAATTCAACTGGTGTATCTTGGTAAAAAAAATGTTTATGATGTGAGCTTTTGAATAGATAACAAGGAAGTTCCACTTGCACTTGCAGTAACCTGAGAATAAGTTACAGACTTAGTGCGTGTTTGGATTGCCATTTCGGCAACTCCAACCTCTGTTTGCAGAAGCATGCTCTTTGTTACTTCTGCAGTGGAGGTGTATCGAGCTTTGTGCTGCCACAGTTCCGACGGCAATGCAAACACGCTCTTATAGTTCTATTCTATCTCATGCATGGATAGAATTTTTTTGTTGTTGCTGCTAATAGTCTGAGTACTTCACTTTCTCTGTAGAATGTGCTTGCAGTGTGGGATTCCCAAAACATACTCTAGTGCACGTGGAATGGTCTGCCCTGTATGTGGTGATCGCCCTCCAAAGGATGATACCAGCACAGAATCCAAGAAGAAAGGATCAACTGTCAAAGATAAGGAAAAATCTAAAAGGATGAAGGGTCAATCATCCCATGCAACCTGGAAAAGTGAAACAGAGATGCATCTAAGGCAACAGTTTGATTAGCATTATGTGTTTCCTTGTAGGTTACCAGTTACCTGGTAGAATGTGTTTGTGTTTAGGACAATGCTGTTAAATTAACAAACTTCATTGTTATCAATGCCAACAGAAGTACAAGTTGCTACATATGACTCTAAAATTATGGTATCATTAGTAGCTGAAGTTAGATTTTTGTTCGTTAAGAGAGAAATCTCTTGGCTCTCTTGAATCTAAACATAACTACCAAATGTCACTATTGTTTTCATGTGTTGTAATCATACAAGAATTTTTCCTTCAGAAATGTAAATTTTAGGGCATGTTTTCATAATTAAAAAAAACTTAAAAAACATTTTTATTAGTTTTTGAGATATTTTAGGGCATGTTTTTATTACTTTCAAAATCTATTTCAATTTTTTAGTTATTTTAAATTATAATTTTTTTGAATGTTTTAATTTTAAAAAAAAAAAAACAGACCGACGGTCTTATTCTTTGTGTAAAAAAAAAAAGACCAAAATTATGAAGTTTGTTTGGTGAGTGCATCATTGCATGTTTGGACATGTCACACAAGAAGAATTTACCATTTAAGTGTATGTTTAGTTTAATTTCTTTTAAAAAAATTAATTGAATATTTTATCAGTCTTATGAGATTCAAAACATATGATTTCTTTTTTCTAAATTTAATCTTTAACAAACATGCTATTAAGAAGATTAAAAGTAGTTGAGATAGACGAAGGTTGTGTAAGCAATTATAGTTCGGTTTGACAGTAAAATTGAGGACTTATTGGCTAAAATGCATAGTACCTAATAAGTTTGGGGGATCAAGCGTGCATTTGGATTGTTCATAAAAACCTAAATACCAAATGCAAAAAAATTGGATGCTATTCTTGAATTTACTCCCTCTATATCTTGGAATAGTTATTTCATTTTATTTCAAAATTGTGTCATTTTATAATATAAAAAATAAAAAACATTTAATTATTTTTCAATGCTTCTTTCCCCTTCTAGTAGCGATTGTATAGTAATACGTTGTTCGAAAATATCGAAATAGAAAACCAATCAACATCCTAAACTAACGATAAGAAAAAAACTCATTTGGTTCAGTCGAGTTTTATTTTCGCTTCTTCTTCCATTGGATTCGGATGTCTGACTACTTATAAATAAATAAAAACCTACACTAGAAAATTATATCTAATCTCATACGCTACCTTGGATTGATGATCAGTCATTTATACATCAATATAAATATAATGGTATCGGATGGCAAAAAAATGAATCACTAACAAAGGGATCTGAGCAAGTCTCCGAATAATTAATTATACATCATATATGATACGATGACTTACTTTAAAACAAGCCATTGTTTCTCTTTTCACGAGGTGTTACCCTTTAAGACGACTTTTCTAATCCAGTAGAAGATTCTTCCTGACAAACCTCTTTCTCAGTCACTACTGCTGGATTGATCACCGATCCACATAACTGTCAGTTAAAGCAGAAAATGAGACTACCAACAAAAAACAATTATTCCCCTTGGTCCTGTTTATAAGAAACACAAGTTGTAGTACTATAACTTATTTCATATAAATAGGACCCAAGATAATATCTACTTCGTTAAAGCATGTTAACAATTTGATTAAAGCATACCATGGAACTGGACTTGAAAGGTAAAGGATCATTATGGGGCAACATTGATGGATCTGAAGGCCTGTGAAACAGTAAGTGTGCAACAGTTCGATCAATGGGATTTGTATCAGTTTCAATATTCATGAATCCCGTACACCTGAATAGAGCAAGGTGTTATACTTATCAGTAAGATTAGAAAATAAACATTGTTTTTCTACGGATATTAAAACTGGATGGGAGCTAAGAACAAGAACGGAGCTTAAACATAATAACGTGTTCTTCCTCTCCTTTCTATTAAGAAACATTCATTGTCCATTGCAACAATAAAATGTTTTTTCTATATATATATTTTTTTGTAAATATAACTCCCATCCTAAGATGAACTTCCAAGTTTGAAATAGGTTGAATATTTCAAGTAAAAGGATGAGCAGAAGTTTCAAATAAATGCAAACCTGGATGTTTTAAAAGGCTCAAATTAATTCACATTTAAATTTTAACGAGAGGAAAAAAAAACTTGAAGGAACAATTTCTGAATATTATTATTACCTTATACATAAAGATGTACAAAGCATCAAAGTGTAAAGGCTATGCATAAGTTAAGCAGATTAATCACTTTCTAAAGTAGGATTAAAAATTTGGTAACTAAAAATAGGCACTAATTTAAAATACCTACAACACAACCAATATGAGATTGTTAAAACTTAAATCTCACTGGCATTATATCTCAATATGTGGTAGGCAACCCATTATTGAAATGCCATTATATCTCAATATGTTTGGTCTTGTCAAGCAAAAATATTATATGCAATTCTAATAGTGTTTGTTGTCACAAAGTAGCCTTATAGGAGTCTCATAGTTTAGTCCAAGGTCCATCTAGTATAATTTTCATCTATAACAACTCACACTCCTTGTGGCATAGCTCAAAACTTAGCTTCTGCACTTGCTTGAGCCATAACATTTTTCTTATTGATCCTCCAAGCAATTAAGTTTCCACCCAAGAACATATATACAGTAATATGATGTTGACGGTTGACCTCCTACTAGTGATTGGCCCAGCCCTGCATAATCTGCATTTGTATATGCTTCCATAAGAATGGATCCTTTCATGTCAAATTTTGACATGACAAGGTCACATTCAAATCATGTATCTCTCTATCCCTTTGATATGTCCTCTCTCTTAATATATCAAGTGAGACATGAACATAATAACTACACATATACATAAAAGGATTCATTCCCACACTTTCATAGTTAGATTTCCACCCTTGATAATAATACTCTTCCAGATGTAGGTTTAACATATGGAAGAATCCTGTGTCATGCATGAACTTGCTAACAGTACTAATAGCATATGATGCCAAATATGGTTAGGTAGTGCCAGACTGCCAGGTATATCAACTTAACTACAAACATCTAGTATTGAGCTCTGTCAACCTTGAGACTTTTTACGTCATCTCCCATATTCCATTCTTCTACAACACACTCATTTAAACCCAGTTCTTTTACTTCAATGCTACCTGTACTATTGTTGGGATTCAAATCAAGGGTTGAAATGAAGTTCTTGTGATGTAAGGAAAGGTCTTTAAAAGAAACAAACTAGGAAATAAGATGCAAGGCTCTGTTCCTTTTTCTTAGCTCAATAGGTAAGACATCTGAGTCGAGATTACAAGAATATTTCAGCTGTGTGCCAAAATGTCTGTAATCAATATAAACTTGGGTTGAGCAATTCTTATGCTCAATGTAAGTTTCCGTTTAATATAATTTAGCTTATAAAAAAAATACAAGAATATTTAAAGCATTAAATTCAGGAAAAAAAGAGCATGTGCCTTCAGCATTTACCATAGGTTCAAACACTTGGAGTTATTTGGCCAGAACAGTGTTTTCATATTATGATATGGCAATTTGGGTGTATCTACCTTGGCCGTAGCCAATTTAGGTGGTTCAATTTTCCATGCCTTGAAAGGGGGTGGGAGGGAAAGAGCAGCATGGTTATACTGTAATAAAGGTTTTATCTAACAATATATGCTAACTCACAATACTGTCCTTTCACATAAAAATATTTTATTCTCCATTTCATGAATATTTCACTTTTCACATATCCATATATAAACCTGATGACTAAAAATTAAAAAAGAATATTATGTGTTTGAGTACATTAAAAGTGTCATATAAGCAAACCACAAGCCTACTCAAAATCATGCCGCACCAGCATTGCATTGTGTAGTCAAGACCCAAGAGAAATACAAATTTGAACCAGAAATCAATGGAGTGATACCTGTTTGAGTCCTGTATCATTACTGCTTTGCAGGCTTCAACATCATCACCAATTTGACCACTTGCATTGGTATCATTATGTCTTTGTTCAGCACTTTTAGCCAAGCGGTATAGACTGTCCCTTATGCATAGTTTGGTTCTAATATCCAACTGCAATCAAGTGAACTTTATGTTATGGAAAGTATTTTTTAATCAATTGATAAATAGATTTCCAGCAATAAGGATACGCAAGCATTAACTATCTTAGCATTCTTAGCATCACAACATAGGTTTAGTTCCTCTAGAATGAGGGGTGTACTGTAGAATAAATAGTGCAAAGTTATAACTGTTGATTGGAAAATCATGAGAATAGATTTAACAACAATAGTTTGTTAAACATGTGCATGTAGTTTATCTCAAACACAGCCATCGATTTTCTAAGCAAAGGTTATAACTCGATACTTTTCCATTTAAAGTGCATTCTAATTTTTGAAAAACCAAATCCCACGGCAAGAAATTTTTTCAGATAAAAAAAGAGTCAGACCCAGGATTTGGGTTGATACTGGCAGCTACCTTCCTATCATACGGTGTTTCAGTAGCACCAAATTTACAAAATTTATATGGCCAAGCAAAATTAGAGATGTAATGTTAACACAGCCCTGACAAGAAAATCCATCATGATGAAGAAACCAAAACTAGTCAGTTGCTGGTAAGTTAATTTTGATTTCATAGTCCAAGAAAATAATACAGAATCAAACTTTAACATTGCAAAATATTAAAATACCTGATCCATGATCTGTTGCAGTTGGCAAAAGCTAGTTGTTTCAAGTGAGGCTTCGTCCAGTGCAGAGCTCATAGATGAGCTTTCCTGCACATTTGATGAGTCTATTTCTTGTGAAAATCTTATGCTAATTTCTCCAACTTCACTATGGCCTTCATTCTCATTTTCAAACTGATGGCCTACCTTCTGAGCTGAACCTGGACTTTTGAATGGCTCAGGATTTCCCATATTTCCACTTTTAAATCTTGGACTTATTAGTTGTGCATCGTGGCAAAAATATAAATTTTCTCTCTCATTTTTTGTTTTCAAGGCAACAGCATCCAACTTATGAGCATTAGAACTCTCCATGTTAGGTGCAAATGACGATTCTTTAAAAGAAGGAGATGGATGTCCATCATGTCCAGACCTAGATCCAGACAAAGTTGGAAGGAGGGAAGTGTAATTAGAAGTATGACAATAGCCTGGGTCCATTAGGTCAGTTTGTATCTGTATATGTCCTAAAGAATTAGAATCCATGTCTGGTCTGTGTTTGTGGATGCTATCCTGTGAAGTGACCCCACTGGAAGAGGCTCCAAAAGATTGCTTCAGATTTGCATATTGCTCCACTTGAGCATAAGGAAGATCAAAATCACCATGTCCCAGGTAACCATTTTTTCTCTTTCCTGCTGATGTTTTTAACAGGTTTCCTTCCATCTGTCATACAAAGAGGCTGTTTTTGATATTCAAATTAAGCGACAAATTATTTTTTAAGTTCACCTGAATTAAATAGACTGGCCAGTCAGATTTGTTCACTGTTACTACAAACCATATGTCAGATGAATGCAACAGATCACTCAGAAAATAAAGCAGCTGAAATTGAGTATTGCCTAAAGGTCAAGGCCAGTTTTCTATTATTGAAAAACAAAATTTACATCAAACAAAATAATCATTGAATTGTCGAATACAGTCAGATTTAGTGCCTACATCATAGCATTCTCATAATATCAAACTTCAATAAATAAATTCAATGGAATTAATACTTTCACAAGGTTAGAGGCAAATATCAAACTCATTGTGTTATATGCCTTTGAGGGGTCAATTTTGTGAGTATATGTATGTCTCCATGTGTGTGTTTTGGTAAAAGAGTCCACAGAGAATTGTAGCAACATAATTTGAAATTCAGAAGCTCAGAATCCAATTTGAAAATCAAAATAGAAAAAAAAAATTGAAGGGTAGCCAACCTTTAGTTTAGCCATCAAGTCATCTCTATTACCAGATTTCATGGCTGATTCATGGAATGTTGATAATGAAGAAGGAACATCATCATGATTGGCATTCATTCGAGACCTCAATTTTTTATCAATAGGAGATGCTTTATTGTTGCCGTCATTAATTGGCAGACCTTCCATGTTTTCATTTGTGTCGATATTATAATCTGATATACTTTTCAACAGACTTGCTTCAGCAGATGAAAACTTGAATGCAGACTTCAATGCATCATCAGATCCTTCAGTTCCATTTGAAGACCGGAGCCAGCAGAACTCCTCTTCATTATTGAGGCTCTCCATTCCAAATGTCAAGTCACAGCTTCTGCAATTTTAAAAGTAATATTTAGATATTCATGGTGATAATGATATATTGATTAGCATATCATTCAAGGTGGATGGTGAAAATACTTCGGTCACATAGGAGAATTTCTTACAACATCATCCTATCAACATCTTCAAAGTTTCCGATATTGAGCCACCCATCATTATCAAGAAAGCTGAGTTCATTGTCAGTTTGAGATATGTGATTGATTGAATATTGAGACACGCTATCATCCTCCACCACACACTTGTCTCCTAAGATGGTATCATCTGCATAAAGCTCACTACTACTAGAATCTACTTTGCTGCTCTTCAAACAATGATCAGACATCCTTGTATTATCTGATGTTAGCTTTTTATGTTCTCTGCATGAGTCACTATCACATGGAGAAAGCAGATCTTCAGGTTTGTTAGCCTTTTCTGTTCTCTCTTTCTGGTTCAGATTTAGCAAGTTCTCCCTACCCTGAGATGTAATGTAACATAAAGACAGACAATTAGAAAATTATTTAAGATAACCTGGCGTCACAGGACATAATAATTAATCCTCATAAAACATATCATCAAACCTAATAAATAGTGTAACAAAAAAGGTGATAATCATTTCAGAGATTTCAATCACTTTGCATAGAGAGGTAAAAAAAGTGATGCAAGTAGAATGGAAGAAAACATATTTTTCCTTTGATGACAATGTTGAGTCAATATATTGTTAATATTCCCTGGAAATGATTTTCATATCATACCAGATAACCTAGGTTGTCTGGTATGATATGAAAATACATTTTTCCTGTAATGACATCACTGCTCACCATCAGTATAATCTTGTCCAATTTGGAGAGTTCATTTCAAACAGAAGGAATTTGTCAAATAGTTCAATTAAATCATCTGCCACCTTTTCAGTCGAAGAAACACTATAGCCTTAATTTTTGGTACTCAGTCTCAAAAGTTACAAAAGAGGACCCAAATTATTCCTATTTCAACATCCCTACAATCATAAAGATGCTTGTCATTACTAATGATGCCAACTTAATTTTAACCAATAACGAATGTATTTAACAGAACAAAAAATTAGACGGGGAGATTTACCCTTTCTCATGAAAGAAGCCCCTCGTAGAAATCATAACTATCCTCTCTTGTTTTGAAGCATGAACCAGAGCCCTCAAAATTAAATCAAAATACCACAAAGCTGAATTTCTACTCATTTATGATCTTATACTACAATATTTTCAGTAAGATACACCAAAATAAAAACAAACAAAAGAGGCAAACGCTAAAAGTTGAAGATCTAGAACTTAGAAGCTCATCCCAAGCCCCAGTTTACAATAGATTGCGAATTTAAATAGAAGAAATTTCCATGCCAACAAATTATAACACCAACTCTATTGCTACGCCACATCATTAATAAAATAAAATCACAGAAACTAAACTATACAACCATTACTAGCCTGTTGCCAGAAGAAAAAAATGGAAAAATCACAAAGCATATCATAAATATAAATCCTAAATCATAAACAGAGACAATTAACAACTCTATACCAAAACTTAAATTGCATAAACCAAAGCAATTAAAAAAAAAGCTACAGAACTAGAAAAAAAAAAAAACCTGAAATTGTAACTATGTTAGCATCCACATCCAGCTAAGCCAAGGTAACCGGAGAACCAAATTTTCCGAGAAAACGAGAGAGAATCTTCTTTTGAGCACTGTTCACCTCTGCGGTGGGGATTTTCTAGGACTTTCCAGAGGCTTCTTTTCCGTCGAACTCAACTCTGCGGCACAAGTTTTCTTTTTTTTCTTTAATTGTCATTAATTAATATTTTTATTTATTGTTATTTGGAATTGCAGCGAAAGGTATCGTGCAGAGATCGACACGTGGACATCAAACTCGGAGTTCGTGGATGGGAGGATCAGTTCCTGCGTTTCTATTCGTCCACGTGCCCTTTTCCATTGGATTCTGACACGTGTCTTTGGACCACTCGTTGGGAGCACAAGTCCGTACTAGACTCCGCACGTGCCGTCTTCCTCATCCCTTCTTCACTCTGTTTTTTTCTCCTGATGCATGTAAGAATATTTTATTCATTCTGTTTATTCCTCGTGATAGAATGGAAATAGAATAAGAGTATTTTTTATTTTTTGAGTATCCGTTGTATTATTAAACTATTAATAAAATCGCAACTTGGATGTTGGACGTTGAAAGATATTTCATTCCTTTTCTCAGCCTTTGATATTGCCTGGTCTGATGATGTCTGGCACGAAATTCTCAATAAATTTTTAGTTAATAATAAAAAAATTAAAAGAAATACAAAAAATATTATTAATATATTTTCTTATTGATTTGGTTTCAATTGAATTTGATTAATTAAATCAGTCTAAATCAAGTTGATTGATTTTATTGGAATTATTGACTTCATCAAGTTAATTTTGAGTCAATGAATATCTTTAGATGAACAAATATCAAGTCAAAATGGATTGAATATGACAAATTAACTCATTAAATACAAGTTTGGGTTAGGTTATGTGTCAATCATTTATTAGTATAGTCAAGCCTACTTAATATTTTTATAATTGGGTTAGGTTTGATGATAGCTTCAAAAAAAGCATGTGTTAATACAATTTAGTATGATATTGTTTTTGTTGTACTGACATAATTTTATCATTGGATAATAATCAGTTAATCTTCTATTCGCTCACTAATTAAGTAATCATCTATCCCACTAACTCACACATTATCATTATAGATTAGAGGAGTACACGTCATTCATTTTTTAACTCTAATAAAAATTTATCATTCCTTTACTAATTTGAAGTCAGAATAACTTTACCAACACTATTAAATCAAAATATTTATGATTGTAATATTATATTTAGATTATTTTTATTTATTTGTTTATTGGGTATATCAACTTAACTATGAGTCATAAATTTTTTAATAATTTTTCTTTTAATTTTAACATATTAAACCAATTCCACCCACACCCTAATAGGAAAGAGTTATGTATACATTTTTACCTCGATATAAAAATAAATACAACCTAACCCAACCAAATATGAAAAAATTGATTTATAAAAGTAACTTTTTTAAGACATATTCAAGTATATAACAAAGGTGGATTTGAATGAGATTTGTCATGTAAGTTCAATTTTGGATTTTTGCATCCATAAAAAAATTAAACCTAATTGGATATGCTAACACACACAAGGTATTTAGATACGGTTTGCTCACTCAAAACAAGTACTCACATGTAATCTTAAACCTAATACGCGTGATTTTCTTTCTCCATTTGAAATCCTAGCCAGTTTTGCACCACTTTCACCTCTCATCTAGCTTGCTCTTACTCTGAAACACATGCAATCGTTGTGTGCCTCTGTTCATCTACGCTCTAACTCATTCTACCTGAGATTTATATTAATTCGGTGACCATGAATTTTGTAATTTTATAATTATTATTAGATAAAAATAAAACTATTTTTTATTTTTAATAAATTTCATCTAACGATAAAATTTATATTTTAAAAAATATATTAAAAAGTGAATTTATAACATTCCTTGTATATTTCTCATCGAAATGAGGTGAGTCCCGCAAAAAATTCATCCATTGTATGTTTGTGCGCAGGTGGGTCCCACAGGAAAAAAAAAGTCAGAGGAATGTTTCTAATTTTTTACTCTTGTAACCTTGTTTGTTTATTTTGAAAGAAACTTGATCTTACCAAATAAAGGTATAAGAGTATTTTTTACATGTTTACTTAATTATCTTCTCCCATTTCGTTTAAATTAAACAAATTTATATTTTATTTTCTATTTACTTTTTTCAAATTAAACAATTTAACATTCAATTTTATTTTGATCATAGTTTTTTTATTTTTTATTTTTTATTTTTTATTTTCATTCCCTTTGTTTTCTTCCAAAACAAACAAACAGTGATAGTACACTACCCCGTTAATAACGTGTGACGTGGAATAATTAATTTTGAATGTTATTATTAATCTTAGTCAGTCAAAAATAAAATGAATTTTTAAATGTTTCTATTTCCAAGTAAGTGATAAAACACGTGATTAATATATTAACATTAAGGTTGAATCAATTTAAATATTACCTGAATTCAATTTTTCGTATTGATAATACTTTATTTATTTTTTAATGAACTTTACATTAATTAAAAAAAAAATTCTTTAACCAAAGAATTAAGACTAAAAAATATTTTTATCATCGATTTGAATTATTTTTATGAGTTGAATGTCATGTGTGGATGCTGTAAAAAGTTTTACACGGTACACATGTGTATAACTTTTTTTCTTTTTTTTTATTATTCTAGAATAATAAATATTTAAAAAGAGTATAATTTAATCTTTAGCTTATTTGATAACGCAATTACTTTTGTTCAAGCTTTTATGACTTGTGACGTTGTCATGCATCCTAACCTTGATGGAAATCTACTACCACTATCATCTATGTAACCTATCAGCTAATAGTGGAAACATATTTCTTACCAAGAAAAAAAAATATTAGAGGAAGCAAATTTAGGTAGCTTCAGAAACTTCCATACATCGATATACAGCAAAACGAAAAAACTTTCATTATCTTATAAAAAAAACTACTAATAAGTATTAGTATCTCGTACATGTGTATTTCTTTTATTTAGGTAACATTTTATAATATAAATTATTACTTTTTTATGAATTTTAATTATACATAAATAAACATTTATCATGTATAATGTATAGGTTAAAATACTAGTTTAAAAAAATAAATAAATAATATAATAGTAATTTAAGTTTAGGAGTTTTTTTAAAGATTAAAAGAAATTAGTTTGAAAGTATAAGTAAATAAAATTTTAAAAAATTAATGTAAAATAAAAGTATTTCTTATTTTCTTAAAGAAAAATAGAAACAAGGGCAAAATAGTGATAAAAATACGTATCTTAAGAAAAGAGAGAAATAAAATAAAAAGTGATCCAGAAGGATCAGAACTCTTAAAACTTTGTATGATAAGTATTTAATACCTTTTATATCTCTAATTTCTAATACAGTACATGCATTTATTTTTTAATTAATACTTTCTTTATAAAGTACCGTAGTAATTAAAAAATATAAATAGATTAGAAATAAAGTCATGGAAGATGATAGAATCAAATTATGCAATATAAATGCATTATTTTTCCTTTTTGAAATAAAAGTTTATAATTCTCTTCGGTTAACTAGCAGGCCAACCTACTATATTCCCAAGTAGCTGTTATTTGCGGCCCATACATGATTATAGAGGAAATATTAGAATTTATAAAGAAATAACCGGATGCATAATTGTTTTATATGTATTTGTATTTCCATGGCTCGTCAAGTTATGGTAGAATTATTACTCCATTAATCTTTAATACTATATTTGTATTTCCATGGCCAATCAAGTTGTGTTAGACCAACCATCTTATATATGTATTTCTAGTACTAAATTAAAACTTCTATGTGCCTCATAATGTTGTTTCATTAAAAGGTTTAGGTGCGTTCCTTTAATTTTTTGCCGAAAAGCCACCTTACTCTGTCCTTTAAAAAAGATTTTTTTAGAAAACCGTTGAGATTTTAATAAATTCTTAAGTAATTATACATCACAATTTTATTCGTTAATTTCTTGATGACTTTTTTTTTACAGCAATGAACTATTATTGATTTACTAGAATTTTGATCCATGCGTTACACAAAGTAAACAACGAGTTTGAGTATTTTTTATTGTTTAGCTGTGAAAATGGACATCGACGTTTGTCAAATAATATGACAAATTATTTTTTTTATTTTTTTTGTAAAGTGCTGAATGCATTTAAGAGGAACCAAAATGCCAAATCTAGCCTCCTTGTATGAAGGAAAAAAACAAAGACATGAGATTTTAAAATCATGAACAAAATGGTGAACAATCATAAATTTAAAATACAATGAACGAACAAGCATCATTCACTCCCCTTGCACTTAGAATGAAGGACGTTATTATGAAAGAGTGTAAGATAAAGGTTATTCAGAAAGTTCTTCATATTATTATACAATAAAAGCAAAAGTCTAAAGTTCTATACACTGTACATTCTCACACAGTGAGAATAGCATAATTAACATGATAATAATATCCAATAAGTTGAAAAACAAGAAATAGTACATGCAAATGCAAAGATCTAAATGTGAGCAAAATTTCTGCTCTGTTCTCTCTTCTTCCTCTTTTTTCCATAATTAACTGAGCAGATGAACAAGCACTTATAAACAGACTTTAACTCATTTGTATGGTTATCATCATTTAACTTACAGTTAAATAACCATCCAAAACATATATAAACCGTTGTTGTGGCAGACCTAGACAAGCTTTCTTTGGCACAGAACAAGAACCCTTCTTGCACAAGAGGAGAATGTACATCATTTCTTCAAAAGCTTCTGCGAGAAAATCTTCTTGGAATACGGGCTGTTTCGAGAAACGGCTTTGTGGGACTCGATTGCTTCAACTAGTAAATTGTGTAAATGACCCTAGTTTAGAAGGAAAAGAAAAAATAAATAACAATCGCCACCAGATCAAGATCAAAACTTTCATTGATGACATAACTGCTAAAATATGAGTGCAAAAATTATATGCACTTTTTACTGATATAAAATAGGAAGTGTAGTATCAGAACATACTAGTAGATGACAGCAATTTTTGGCTAAAGAGATAGTATCATCATAACAAGATTTTAAACTGATTATTATACTGTCATTGATTTATCAAAAGTGAAGAGCAAAATAAGGTGGCCATGTTACAAACCTCAGAATGTCGAAGAGCTGATTGAACAACATAGTTTGCATGTGGATCTTGAAGCAAATGTTCAAAGTGAGGCGTGGAGAGCAGTTCAAGAATGACTCTTGATCGATTCTCATCATTGAATGCAGCAAGACATTTTTCAACCACATGACTACCAAACTTCTGTCTTGATAGGTGCACATAGTTGCCTTCAAATTGCAACCTTATGCATGTGGTGACAGATGAAATCTTCAAGTCCAAGATAAATTGAACAACATAATTTCTGCAGCAGGCAAAAAGAACAGAGAGATGAAAGGGTAGAAAAATCAAAGAGTAGTGGAAGCAGCATTTATCTCATAGTTCCAAAGTAGGTCAACACAGAATTGGTGTTTTATTAAAAACGATCAACAGGCTTGATTTGTTAGATGTGAGTCCCATGCAAAGACAAAAGCAAAAAGGTGTATAGAAAGAAATCTGTTCAATCAATAGAGAAGTTAAAGCCGGTATTTTTTTTTTTTTTATCAGCAAGTTAAAGCTGGTATAACAACATATGAATTTCAATTTGAATTTTTATAAAAAAGAAAACACTGTAATTTAGATCCGGTAGTTATTAACAATTTTGTTTCCTAGTGTACTATTCACTTTTCATACTGTGTGACCACCACATTTTCCAGTCCCCACTAGACTTGGCCTCTGGTAAAACGGGTTAAAATCATTTATACAATTGCCAAAGACATTTGACAACAGCTAAGATTATTGCTTCTGCAACAGAAAAGAGAAAACATTTTTGTGGGTGGAAAAGTAGATATACAAAACAGAAAAAGAAGAACCGGTGAAAGGAATTTTGTGCTTTATAAACAATTATGTTTCCAAAAGTTACCCGAATTGATCTTGAGCTAGCAGAAGTGCATTAGCACATATTTCTGCAATCAGTTTTTCTCGATACTCCCCGCTTGAATGGCCAATGCATCTTTGCAGAACACAGCATCCGTGTTGGTGAGTTGCAATGTCAACACAATACTTTGCAGCAGCAACAAATATAAACTGCAGAATGCAAATAATAGGGTAAATATAACTTCTTCAAGGAGATATCAATTTATGTATTTATTCTACATTTCATCACACTCCAATCATGAGCCACAACAAAATGGACACCGATTCAATCATAGTTCACAAGCTCTTTATCCCAGAATCCAGATAATTACAAGCATTTCTTTTTGTTCATTGGTCCCTATTTATAATATTGGTCATTTTACTAACCCTGTAGATATTAATTCCACAACGGAAGTAAAGGCCATAAGAAATCTAGTTGTCTAATTTTTTAAATTAGCTAATGGACAATTGTACTAGGATACTCTAGGCGTTAAATTCATAACCCTTCACCAGCAATGTTTCTGCTGAACTGAGCATTAGCAGTTAGAGTGGTGTTAGTTTTATAGATCATTGATCAATTCAAATTTTTTTTCCAAAACAAAATCGGAATCTTAGAGCAACACATAACATTCATATAAATTTATATTCATTCTTGGTGATGAAACTTGAAGAACATTTAGCAAATTTAGTCCATGGTACAAAAAAACTCAAACTTTAGTAGCTTAGAAACTGCAAGCATAGCATTGTCAATTTATGATGGCAAAAGCATGTCTTTCACATAATGACATTTAAAGTTTATATACACCATTTTTAAAGCACCATTATTGTTATCATAACTTAGACAAGAGTGTTGCATGTTAAGGAAGAAAAGCTTTCAGAATGAACTGAATATGTAAGAAAACAACGAAGTCTATTTCACATGAGATGATCAGCTATCACTGATTAAAAAGTTTATAAAATAGAAACAAGAGTGAGATGAGGATACAGATTTCTGTTCACTCACAAAAACATCATGCACAAGATATCAATAAACTTTATTGAGAAAGATAGAATTCATGCCTTGTTATCTTCGTTGCTTAAACATAGCAAACAACGCTGAACCACATGGTTTCCATTTAGATCTTTGATGAGAGCCAAGAATCCTGGTTCAAGAGCTGAAACAGCTAATGAAATTTGCTGCCTAGTTTTGAGAGTCTCAACTAGCTTCTGCACCACGCGAGTGCTGATAAAAGAAAAAAAAAAAAGTAAAGAAGTCATGTCAAATTCAATATAAGCCAACTACATAAAATTGCAGTAGATTCACAAGTTGTGCCATCACCCATGAGTGTTTAAAGAGATTCTGACAAGCTGCCCAGGTTCTTCGGTAATTATTAATAGGATTTGCATCCTCTGTTCTTCATTGCATACATCCAATAACTTCTGCATAAGGTAATTTCCAAAAGGATTCATCATAAGTTCCACTACATGATCAATTATCTCATTAAATATCATTAGAACATCTTCTGGTGTACCCTCATCAAACATTTTCTGCAAGAACCTACAGCCATGCTGATCTTTGGCCATTAAATATATATAACCTTGAGCTTCAGCTAGGGAACTGTACTTGGGTAACAAAGGAAAGGAGCAACCTATCCTGGCACCCCTAGTATTGTCATAAGTTCCTACAACCTGGTATGGCATGTCTAGCTCTGATCTCTTCAAATTCCTAGCAAAGCCGGTGTCTCGCACCGCAGCCTTACTATGATACATAGAACGATCCAAACCTCTGCTAGCAACATAATTTACACCTTCACCTTGTATGATGAAGCTCCCCTCACTTGCAATAGCATCTATGTTTCTTTGTGGGATTCTAGCATTTGAAAGAGGCACAGCTCTTGAACTATTAGGCAGAGAATGGCTATGCCTATACTGCAGTAAATCCTGAACACCCAAATAAGGTCTTAAATTAATACCTCGGGAAGAGCTGGGCAATCTCAACATGCCTCTTTCTTCAGTTACATTCATTCCATTTTTCTGTGCATAAAGTAAAGCATCAACCATTGGATTCCTGCTCAAAGAAGCAGTACACTCCGGTGGCTGATTTCGACTTCTTCCAAAATAGTAGTTATCCATCAGCTGCCTTGAATGATGATGACATGGAGACTCCATTGAACCACTAAAGTCATTTAATTGAGAAAGCATTGGCTCGGACCTTTTGGCACACTGTCTTGATCCAAATAAATTAGCCATTAAGGCCGAATTCATATCGGTATCCTGATTTCTAGGACTCCAGGGAAGAGGGGACTGAACCCCAACACAATCAAAAGAACCTCTCCTGAAACTGTAAGAATCCCCATGCTTGTGAACATTGCTTGGACCATTTCCAGTGAAGGATACACATTCAGGAAATGGACGCCTATGCATGGCCATTGAAGCATCCTTGAAATCACAAGGGCTCTCCTGTTGATTGCTGATGTACATTTGGCTAAAATTGGCACACAGGCCGCCAAGTTCATTAACCAAACCTCCATTGGCATTCCTGATAAGAGTTGAATCAGGTGTGATGAAACGGTTATTAGGGTGAGAAGAAGAACCTCCAGAAGAAGGCATGGTGGTGGATTTAAGATCCTCCAATGGAGGAGGGGTTGGTGATCCAGTGTCAGACAAGGCATGGCCAGAAGAAGAGAACAAGCTTGAGGAAGAACCATCAGATTGCAGAGAAAAGCCACTCACAGGGGATGAAACACATGGATACTGAACCTGAGTGAATGGGTGGTCATCATCACACATTCCATGAGACACAACAAAAGAACCATGACGATGATCATCATCATCACCATGATGAACAACAACATCATGCGATTTCCCATGGTAAAGATTGTGTGATGTTGCCTGAGGGATCTCATTCAGCAACATCTCAAGCTCCTCGAGCCCCCCATCATCCTTCACGTTCTCCAATATCTCTTTCCCCATCTCAACGCTTTCAACACACCAACAACAAACAAGTGATAGAACAAAAAAGAAAAAAGGAAAAAAAAAAACAGAACAACAAATGAAACTCACGCAGAACAATCAGAGAGAGGAGTCTATGCTATGAATCAGAAAGAAAAAAAAAAGAAAGAAAAAACCCATTTCAGATATTGATTCAAAGAGAGTGAAAAACACAACCCCGTGAGAAATTACGAGTCTTTGGTCATCTGGGTTGGGCTCAGTGGGTGGAGAAACTGGGAAAGTTGGGTCCTTTTAGAGAATTGGAATTGCATTTGCATTTGGAGAAGAAAATCATATCATTCGGGGTAATGGGTATTGTCTGAGGGGAGTTGGTGAAGCATGCAAATATTGAAGATTTACATGCGGTCACTGGGAACCGTAGGCGTACACACTCAGCGTAGTCTCACAGGCCATTAAAGCTGAAGCAAGAACAGACGCTACGGGCTTTCCATATTTATATATATATATATATATATATATTATATAGAGAGAGAATATTTAACTCCAATATATATTTATTTGTAGTATAAAAATTAAAAATCATGAATTCTTCAGGGTTTTTACCATCGTCATTTTAAAAATTATATTTTATTTTATGTTATTTTTAATTGGTTGGTAGAGTAAATATCTTTTACAATATGAATTAATTAAAAATTGTTTTAATTATGATTTTTATAAATAGTCATTATAAAACTTAATATTTTTTAGTTTTTACTTATATAATAATTTTTTAATAATGATAATGTAAATTTTACATTATTTGTATATTTCAATTAAGTTATATGTCATTATTTGGGGGGCGTTTTAAATGCATGAAAGGTATAATTTATTGATACATTTCTTTTACAAAATCAACGGCTGTATATTAATATTCTTTATTGTTAATGCACACCTAATTATTCTTTTAAAAAATATATCGTTCGTTTATTATTAATATAAAAAAAATTATATTGTCAGTTATGTAAAAAAATTATACTTATAGTTAATAAAAAGATTATTTGTTTATGTAATGTTAATGTAAAGTTATACACCTATAGGTATACTTATAGTTAAGTTATAGTAAATCTATATATTTTAAATAAAAGAATAATAAAATATAAATTATTTCAGTTTCAATTATGGATACTTATATTTTAAATTGAAGTCAATCATTACATAATTATACATTTGATCAGAGAAATTGTAAATTAAATCAAATACTAAGAGACGTTACATAAGAATTACTTACTCTTAGATAGGGATAAAAATATTAGATAGGTTTTATCTATTTGAGAAAAATCAAGTTTTAAGTCTAATTTTTTACTTATTAAAGATTTTTTTTAGGTTTAATTCCATCTTTTTGAAAGCTTAATTTAATTTTTAGATTATTTAAAGTCCTATTCATATTAAAAAAAATCGAAAAATATGATTTATCTTTAAACATAAATGTTATTAACATACTTTTTGACACATTTTTTTAACACATATTCTTTGATTGGTTGAAATTTTTAAAAAATTACAAAATAATAATAAATTTTACATTTTATTTAGTGACTCTTTCTCCTCCTGATTTTGTAAATTTTAATAAATTTAAATAAATCATAGAATATGTGTTAAGAGAAAAGTATTACTAGTATATTGTGTATTGCCAAACATTCGTCATCTCTAATTTGGTTAATTGATTAATATGTCAAAAAAAACTATATAAAACAAACTTTAAACTATAAAAAAAAAAAATCACTACTACTTAAGGCATGAGATGAAGGATTCGATTCATGGATATGCAAAATGAACAAATAGATATACTTACAAAAAACCACATGTCACACCTTTGATCAAGTGACTAGAAGCTTAAGCCCTTTAAGAGTTTGATTCATGTAACGAGAGTAATAAATGCAAAAGGAGTTGTCTTTTAATTTGTATTCTACTTCTCAAATACTTAGTCTCGGGACTTCTAATAATAATAATAATAATAATAATACATAGATATTTTCTTGTAGCATATTCAATTATATTAAAAATGAATGGTATTAAATAATAGATGATATTAAGAATGTTTATGGTTTCATTTTAATATAGTGTTAAATTTGATTTAATTCAATTAAATTATAAATAATATAAAATAAATTATTTTTCTTTTACTAGTCTTTCAAAGCAAAGGAATCATTTAAAAAAAAGTTAAATTACTCATTTGATTTTTATAATTTCATGTTATTATCTTTTTAGTCCCTATAGTTTGAAAGTGGTATTTTTAGTCCCTATAATTTATATTTTAATTCTATTTTAGTCTCTATAGTTTAAAAGTGTTCTTTTAAGTTCTTATTATTTACATTTTAATTCTCTTCTAGTTCCTCTAGTTTAAAAGTGTTCTTTTTCTGGTCTCTATCGTTTACATCTTAATTCTCTTTTAGTCCCTCTAATTTGAAAACTATATGTTAAAAAGTAAGAATCATGAAATTATATGGACCAAAAAAACCGTTTTTAAAACTAGAGAAATTAAAAGAGAATTCAAATATAAATTATAGGGACTAAAAAGACCATTTTCAAATTATAAGGACTAAAAAAATAAGAATCATGAAACTATAAAACTAAATAAGTAATTTAAAAAATAAAATAAGGAAACCAAGTTCTTCACTATTTAGCTTCATTATCTTTCTCTTTAATAGATAGATGTTGGATTAAATCATTTAGAAGGATGTATATTCTCTTAATTTCATTTCTTAATAAAATATCAACCGTTTGAATTTTTATTTTTTTTAAAAAAAAGAAGTATATGATACTAAAACTCAACACTATTTCACAAACATAATCAACATAATGTTAATGTAATAATCACATTACACTATCTGTATTACTTCAACGTAAAAAGATACCATTTTATCTTTTTATACAATTTTAATTAAAAAAGCATTTTTAAATATACAACACAAAAAGTTTTCCAATAAAGAAAAATACGACACCCAACAATAAATTTTAAATCGATCTAAAACTACTAAGCCTATGTATTAAGATGTAATTCTGAAACCATAGAAAATAATTAAGGTAGTACCATAATTTTATAAATACATATTTATATAAGTATGAGTTATATTGTACTTTTTTTATAAAAAAAAAACTATGTATATGTATGAGATAAGTTTAGTTTGATTTGAATCCTAAAATTATATCCAAAATCTGATTTAATTTAATATAATTGATTGTTATTTTCTTTTTAATTTTACGTTTGATTTGATTTTTACGGTTAACATTAGATTGGTTGAGGTTATCAATATTTCCAAGTGTTAAAAAATTATATATATATATATATATATATATATATATATATATATATATATATATATATATAAGAAATAAGTTATAGTAAAATATCTTATAACTTACTTTTTATAAAAGGAATGAATATTTAGCCGTACTCATAACTTTTATATAATGTAAAGAATGTGATGTTAAAAAATATAAAAAAAAAACTTATACATTATAACAGATTGCACAAACTTTTTTAAGATGTAAGGAAATTGGTATTTCCTTCTTTTTAAAAATTTATACAAATCTTTTAAATTTTTTCCAAATATTTAATAGTAAGAAGTTACCTATGTTTCATATAATATTTAATGAGTATTTTCAAAAAATGTCAATGTTTCTCCTTTAAGTATGGGATAATTTTAATAAAAAAAATTCGAGTTACAAAAAAATTAAACTATCATACCAATAAACCTATAAGTCAAATGAATACCACTTTCAATAAGGAAATTATTGAACAAAACTCATTCCAACACACTGAAGTGAAAAAAAAAAAACAATAGTCTTTAATTGATAGTAAAAAATATTAAAGAAAATCAATAGAAATTAACTAAGTTAAAAATATTTGCATGGGTGAGTAAATGAAAGGAAAAAAAACACTATTTTAAATCAAAGAATTTGTAATGTGATGGGTTTTTTTTAATTATTAGATCATTAATGCATATGATTTTTTTTCATATACCTTATAATTATTATTATAAATAGAGAATCAGTAAACTTAAAAAAAAGTATTTAATACACCATTGATTTTATAAAATAACATATATTTTGGAATACATTTTTCTCTCTAAAATCTCATATTTTTTTAGCAATATTAAAGTTCTTCCATTACGACGTCGAAAAAAAAAAGTTCTTCCATTACACATGACATTTTTTTTAACTTTTATATTTTAAATTGTTTTAATTTAGTTATTTATTTTAATTTATTTTACTATCTTTAATTTATTTCATGCATATGTTTTTTTAACATTTTAAATTTATAATTTATTCGTTGTTTAACAAAATATACAAATAAATAAAAATTGAAATTACATTAATTTGTAACAAACTAAAAAATCTTAGAAATCTTAAATAAATACAAGTTATATATATATATATAATATTTATTAATTATTATTATTTTTATTACTAATAAATTTTATTCTCTTTTCATTTTTCACATATAAAATTTTATTTTTAAAATTTTTCATCTTATAAAAAAATAAAGGTTAATAATTAACAAAAAATAAATCAAACTCTTAGATTTATCGTGTGGTCAATCTGTTGGTATTCCTTAATTTTTTGTGTGCTTTCTGATCTCTCTAAATAGTAAATATAATGAAATTTCCATTTAATATTATTTTTAAATGTCACAAGTTTTCTATGCAGTCTTACAGTTTTAAAACTAGATAGACACTCATTAACAGGCAACATAAACGAAATGCTAATAGAAAAATTACATGAGAACGAAATTATTTTTGACGACTAAATAATATTTTAAAAATATGAGAAACTAAACATAAAATTAAGATATTTTGAGAAGCTAAAATTATATTTCAACCATGTTTGATAATAACTTTTTAAACACCAGACTAAATAAAAATGTCAATTGTGATATTTTGAGAAATTAAAATCACAATTTACCCATGTTTCGTCTAATAGGGATGAAAAATATTAATGTGACATAGGAGTGGTTGAGCATGTGGCATTAATTACTGCCCAGGTTCATATGAATTCCCATGATATTAGAAAATTAATCCTCCTCAAAGCACTCTAGTAAATGAATAATTAATGCAAATGCAATATTTATTAGCCCGCACTTAGCCTAATCAATATCGTATCGATCGGAAGCTAGTTATGCGAACAAAAATAAATTAATATGCAATCACAGGTGCATACATGTCATTTACAAATATTGCACGATTACTATTAAAACATGGTTTTAACTTCACTTCTGTGTGTTGGCAATCACACCTACACAAAATAATTGGGGCAATTTTAACAATTCTTATTGTTGATTCATTCATTTAAAAGGAAGCTCCTCTTGCATAACTTTTGCCAACTATGATGTAGAAAACTAAAGTGATTAGCCACCCAAAAATAGGAAATTAAGGGATACAATTAAGGTCCATTTGTCTTATTTTTTTTTATGAAAAACATTTTTAATAAAAAAAACTTGTTTTAAAAGATCATAATAACTATGTAAGTTCCTTTAATAAAAAGGTAAAAATAAATAAAAATGTTAATACTTTTTTAGAAGATAAAAAAAATCACAAAATCTATTTTTAAAACATAAATAAATACTAAGGGACGGGATATGGAAACATATTCTTCAACTCATTTTTTAAATACAATTCTTATTATTAGTTGAAATTTATTAAAAAAATATAAATTAGAATGAGATCATTTTAGTTTTTAGATTAACCATTGATTTTTAGTTTAATACTTAAATATATAACCACATTAAATACTCAAAACAGAAAACTTTATAATCCATAATAATCATAATCATATTTAACACGAAGAAGATTACTATCTCCTAAAAAAAATTGAAAGGATTTCCAAAGGGCAAATTGTGGACAAGTGGAAGCTTGAAATTCTGTTGGGTGTTTTTTGTTTTAATAATTGGAGAAGGTGACAAAAGTCGTTTTATTCGTTCCCTTAGAAGGAAAGCCAGAACTTGCCCTGGCCCGCATGGTGCCGGCTAGTCAATAGTAGTGTTATATTTAGTGAAAAGTTAATTAATATTTCAATTTGAAAGACAACTATTACTGCTATATTAAAAAAATCAATTTAAAACGAAGAATTATGATAATTGATTAGCAAATGTTTGTATATCTATATCATGCTTGGTACAAGATCAAGGATTTGTCAAAAATATACATTTTAAAGAATAACATATGAAATAATAATTCTTAGTAAAAAATTAATAGATGTTTTTTTGAATAAGTTAATAGATAAAATTTTAATAATTTAATAATCTATTTTTACTCATTTTAAGTAACAATTATGACTTTACTTTATCAGTTTTCAATATATGTTTACGCTTTTGAGTAAATAAATTGAGTTAAATCTCATGTGTTTACTATGTGGAAAATGCAATGACGATTTTTTGTTAGATCTGAGAAATTGAAAATGGCGTCTGAAACTCTGAATTCATTTCTTTCAGAACCAATAATATCTAGGTTTAAATTTTTTTTTCTAATCCTTCAAATTAAATTAATTAATTTTTTTTAGTTCTTCAAAAATATTTTGTTTTTGTTAGTTCCTCAAACTTTCAAAAACTATTGTTATCCCCTTTTTATTTATTGTGTTTATGCTTACACAATTTTATAGTTTTTAACTGTCAAAATTTATTTATCTAATTTATTTTTAAAAAACAATTTCTTACAAATTTAAACCATCAAAATATTTGAATCGTATGATTTAGTAATCATTTTTTTACCTATTAAGACATTTTAAAAAAAACATAGCTGGATGTAGAATTATGATATTTTTTAAATATTGTAACGGTTTTAAACTATCACAAATTATTTTTCAAAAAATTAAATTTAAAAAAGTTGATAGTAAAAAATCCTCACAGATTATGATACTATTAATGCAGATAATGAGAGACTAAAAATAAATTTTAAAAAATTTAAGAAACTAATAAAAACAGAATTTTTTAAGAACTAAATAAAATAACTCCAAATTTAAAAAATTAGAAACATATTTAAGCCAACGAACTAACTATTACTTTCTTCTCTACCGTGTATTTGAATCTTCTCTTCATATCATTTTGACCGTGTTATTCAGATATTAAGTTCACACTTTAACTACAAGATTTAACTTTTTTTTTTCTGCATGGATCGATGTTCTATTAGAAACAAATTTATTTGAAGAAGATTAGAAACTAAATATTGATACATCTCTTAATGAAAATTCAAATATTAATTCACCAAATTTTTTTTAAAAAAACTCTTTTTATTAGATCTAACTCTCATTGATATATATATAGACACACACACACGGAAGCTGCTAGTATCCACACTCTAGTTAATGTATATTAGCAAGTTTTATGACAAAATATTCAATTATCTATTCTTTCCATTAATTTTTTTAATGTCTGTTATAGTAATTATAATAATTAAATATTTCTTGTTTAAAAAAAATGTTTCTCTCACCTTTCTCACATAGCATTCAGTAATTTCAAGGTTTCTCTTACCTCTCTCACCTTCAATATCCAATTTGGTGCTGTTCTAGAACTCATGTAGCATATGAGTGGAAGCTATGGTGATAATTCTCCCGGGGTTGGTGTAACGTGTAATTGAATTCTGATCTTCACGTACGTAATCAGTGATTTTTTTTGCCACATATTGTGTCAACTTCAATCTTTAATCTTAATAAAATTTGTTTTTATGTGCCAAAAAAGAAAATGATTTGACGGATGGTGATAATTCTCCTGTATGAGGAAAAAAGTTATAAGCGAGTTTTATTCTTAAATGGTCGTTCTGTTGTTTGGATGTGTTATCCCATGATCAAAATTAATGAAAAAAAGAGATAATTGGATATTTTTGTCCTAAAATTTTGGTAAAACTTGTTAATACACACCAATTAAAATAAATATTAACAATCATATATATATATATATATATATATATATATCAAGAGACTGGATAAATATTTTTTAAATTAAAAAATAAATTAATATATGAGTTATTTTTTTATAATCAACTTGAAGTTTTTAGCAATATACTCTCAATTATTTATTAAAAATCATAAAATTATAAATAATATTACCTCTAGTCCTATTTATAAGAAATAAGTTATAATATAAAATACATTATATTTTATTTCTTATAAATAAAATTGGAGGTAGTATTTATTAAATAGCTACAAAGTTAAATTCACATTTTTAATTTTTTTTTAATAAATATTGAAAAATATATTGTTATTATTTCTTTTTATATACAGAGTATAATTTGTTATTTGTTGTATAGAGAGCGAGTGAGGAGGTGAGGAAGAGAGAGAATTTTAATTAGTTACCTATAGAATACTTGTTAGCATGACATATGTGTGTGTTGAAAATATTAACTGGCTTAAAATATTTGTCAGTAAAATCACACACATACTTAACAATGATGTAACATATAACTATTATTATTAACCATGTCTTGTTAAATGTTAGTATTTTAAAATAGTCGCTGATGTAATACAACTTAGTATATGATACGTTATTGATACAGCTTAAAAAAGTAATTTAAATTTGTAAAAACTAAAATCACTATAATTTTTTTAAAAGATTAAATATAAATTAAGTCATTTATGAAAATTATAATATATTTAAACCCACACACAAAGAGAGAGAAACTGTGTGTGTTTAAAGAGAGAGAAAGAAAATTGGACCGAATTCTTGTTGCTAGATATTATCAACGTGAGGATATAATTAATGTCTTTCTGGTGGTGCAAATTTTTATGAAAAAAAAGTCAATAATGTTTTTTAATTGACGCTAGTGTTTTTTATTTTTTAAAATTATATTATATCAAGACTTAAATAGAGAATGTTGAAATGGAATTTTATTATCGTTTGGACTTTGTTGAAATTGCACTAATTTTAGGAACTGTGCTAATCTCTTTTATGTTTGAATATATTTGCCCACATAATACACTTTTTTTCTTAAATCAAAATCAATTAGAATAAGCTAAACGAAAATTGTACCTAGAGAGTATGGTAGTAATTTTTCTATTATTTGTCCTTCCTTCTTCGTTGCCTTCAACCGTTATTTACCATGTGCCAAAGGCAAAGGTGATGGATATTTATAAAGATATTACCATGTTCAAATCACATATAATAGAATGTGTGTAATAATTAAAAATGAATTAAAATATCTTATTAAATAAAATATAATTATAATTTCATGTCTCCCCTAACAAAATAACTTTACAAGTTCTATATGTTAGAATAATAAAAAATATATAAAACTCAATATAGTCATCAAACAATCTAAGACTTCTGAGAAATTTATAACAAATGAAACCAATGTTCGGACTTCAACCAAAATTCACAACAATAATAAGAACATAAAATAAAAAACCAGAAGTCAAATAAATATTTACAAACTTCTAAGTATGAAGTCCTAGATATTTTTACTATTTATTCCTAACCTAGAATTAATATAAAAACTACCTGGCTGATAAATTCGAACAAAAATTACCCCAAAAAAAAAATCCTCCACTGAAGTTTAGGGTTTGGAGAGTGGCACTTAATTTGCAGCAATCATGAACACCACCTCAAACTAATGCACGTTCTCGATACTCACTCCATTCTTCCAAGCACTAATTAACTTCTGTTAATCCAATCAGCAATTACGAGCATCGAAGTTCCTCCACAGTTTTAATCTGGTAACTCACTCTCTTTTTTTGGTCGATTTGTCAACAATTTTTTTAATTCAAATTTCGCGTTCGCTTCACTTCCTCTGAAAATCTCCACCAATTCATGGCTATCTTCAACGGCTACATGATGTTGTTGTTGTTGTTTAACCACAGCTATGGCAGCGAGGCTCGCAATTGTGAGGAGCACCAGATGGAGATTGAGCAGCGTTTTAGGGTTCAATAGGTTTATTCATTCGGTGCCCCAATCTCCTCCTTTAGCTGGAAGCATTGATCTTGGGGTTCGGTCGCCGCAATCCGTTTTGCCCGAGTTTTGTTCCCCAAGTTTCTCTTATGGGGGCTCCATGGAGCTCATGGCTGTCCCAAAACGCAAGGTACCCAGTTCACTTCTCTGTCATTTTGAATTTTACTGTTGGGAATATCAATAGATAGAGTGTAGTGATGTGATGTAGTGTTTTAAGCAGGATTGGTGTGAGTATAATGATTTGTGCACTGTGCCATTGTTTCGATTTTGTGTTTTTACGTGTTTTTAAAATTTTGTTTGGCTTGCAGGTTTCTCCCCATAAAAGAGGAATAAGGAATGGACCAAAAGCTCTGAAACCTATTCCTGTGATTGTCCTATGCAAGTAAGACACTTTATCCTTGATGCTTCATGCTTGTACTAAACTACCCAAAGTTTGGAGTGCAATGAAACTGTTTAGTCTTCTATGAACAAAGTCAAACCTGCAAATAAATAGTCTAGAAAAGAGAAAAATTATGGTAACATCCAGAAAGAAGCCTGAATGAGTTCCTACACTGCACTCCCCTAAACTATTATGCTTGGTTTTTTGCTTGCTTAGTCGCACTCTTACCCTCAAATCCCATTAACTGGGATCTATCTTGCAATGTGCTACCACTTCAAAAGGAATTAGTGTATAAAGTCACTAACATGCTCTAGTTTTGTTTAAAAACTGTATGAAGCTACCAAATAACTAAAATTGTTTTTGTTTCTACTGCTACTCAAACGCTACTCAAACTGTTCACTGAAGTTAGAAAGTTGCAGACAATATCATTTCGTTCCAAATTTTTCTTGACACATAGGTTGAAGGACAACTCTGAATAGTAGTTGAGAATCATCAGATCAAAGAATTGGTAGCACTTAAAACTAGATTACCTATATGTAAAATATTTAAGCACACTTGGTTTTTCTTTTTCACCATGTGTTGTAGCCCTGTAGGAGGACAATGGATTCCACTGTAAAAAGATCTTTAAATATCTATGTGGGAGTTTCCAAAAAAAATTCTAAACATTAGAAAATAGAGTTTGGACATAGCTTTCAACCTGGCTCATGGATAGCCTGGTCCATGATTTCTTAGGCCTTCCTATTAGCTGACTCATCATTATCAAAGAAGCTCACTTAGTATTTCTCTGAACCAGATGGAGGGGAGGGTAAATTTTAAAATGAATTTCCCATATATCTGCTATATGGGATTCCATCATTTACTGCCTTTGAAGTATTTATGACATGCATAGGTGGGTTTACTAACTGTATGCCAATCTTATACTGTTGCCAAAACATTAAGATATTAAACTTATTTTTTCCAGTTCAGACGTGAGTAATTAACCTCACATTTTTTCTGCAGGAGTTGTGGTCGTGCTAGGCTTCCACACTTCTTTTGTTGTGGTGGGAAACCAAATCAGGGTAATACTGGTGAACATAAAGGTAGTACAAGCTAAGCTAATCAAGTTGTTTGTGAAGCAGCAGATGTTGGTTCGTGTGCAGGGCCACCCGTAAGTAGGTCCATTTGGTAGTAATGCTTTATTTCCTTATTTCTTAAGCAATGCCATCATTAGATCCGAGGTTTTTTGTTTTGGAAGATAAATGGAGTAGTTGGTGGGGAAAATACTAAAATTTATGAATTTTGGAAATGATACTGTATTTTATTTCCATTGAAGAATAGCGGCTTTGGTGCTTTACAATTGATCTCATGGCCTATTTATTTTTCACCTATAAAAATACTGTTCCTTTGAAGCTAAATAAACATTAATCATTCAGATTTATACTATCATTTTAAATTAAAGGATAAATGATATAAGCGCACGAATCTGAATTCACTAGACCAGTGTGGGAGCTTACAAATTTTAGGCCCAAGGGCCTGTGTTATGTGTACTGAATCCACTCCACTAAGCAATGTGAAGTGTCCTTATTCGCCCTTTTATACATCAATAGAACAAAAAAATACTTGTCAAAATCTGCTAATTAGGGAAATACACGAATTTGAACCAAGTTCAATCGTGATTCACTTTCTTGGATACTAAAAGCCTTGTCTTATTCTTATCACTAATTTTATTTGGTATTCAAGCTTTAAAAAATAATTGGCAACTGACAATTTAGAAAGTTCATTTTATTTTTTCTTCATCCATGAATCATTTGCAAAATTCAACGTTTTTTTTTTACAGAAAGCGATTTTCTTTTCTAATTAACCCATTTCCCCGAAGAATCACAAAACAGCTCCAAAATGATCTATATTTCATTCATTTGCCTAGTCAGAACTTCAACCTGGAAAACAAAATTGTTGGTAAAAAATAAAATGAGATATACTATTACGATGGCCATCCTTAGCGAATTCGACTTCCACGGTTTATGGGCAACTACATAAATGCATGGACCAATCTTTCCACTGGAATACGAAAAAAGGATTTGGAGAAGAGGCATATCATTATCGAATGACCCTGGATAAAAGTGGAAAATTTTAATTAAAGAAACACTTTCATGAAGTGGCGTCTCTCTCAAAGTATCATGGGGAAATTCACAATAAGTCTTATCATATACATCTACCATGTATCATCTTTGACATCAAGCTATTTTTCCCTTTCATTCTGTCATGGTATGAATCACTTTTTGAGTAACAGCTATTTATTGGTTCAGTGTTGTCCTTATCTCACCGTTTCACAAACCGTTTCTTTAATTACTATCGAATGTGAAAATAAACAAAAAATTAGATTTTTCAGATTAAAAAAGAGATTTTGAATTCGGTCTCTAGATATGTAACTTGGTTAAATTGGGAGATTTCATAACAGTTTCACATCACACGACTCAAATAAAAATTTCTTCTATGAAATATGCTTATTTTATTATTTATAGTCTCATAAAAAAAGGATTTGTTCATGTTAGAGAACACTAGAGAGAACAAAAATATGCAAGTCTCCACCAGCATCTCTTCCCTAACTTTGCCTACCTTGAACTTGAGGTGAGTTATGCAACTTGCCTTTATTTATACATGATGTTTTCTGATAATTCTATTCATATATCCTAATTTTATTAACATCATGCTATTATGTGAGTATAGTCTTGTCCCCTCCGTACATGATACAAGATATATTGTTGATTGTTGAGTGTGTCTGACATGTTAGGACGTGGTGTCTTTCTGATTGTGTCGTTACGTCTCAATGATATTAGCTCCATAAACATTCACACAAGGTTAATTTATAAGGATACTTAAATCGGTTAGAAATAAAGTGATCCTTGATATGACAAGAAATAGGATAATCTTGAGTGGGCCAATGGTAGAGTGTTCTAGATCATGTTTCCTCCTCTAATTATTTGTGGTTTTGAACTTATAACTACAGTTTATGTACAAGTTGATAAGAGTTAACCTCTTTAAGGAAGTTAGCTAGAACATTTCAAGTGTTGAGCCTGTTGTGGCATAAAACACTTGAGTGAATGAGTCTGTTTCTATAGCAAATCGATCCCAGGCTCAAACTTGTTTACCCAAAAATTCCACCTCCCATCCCCGCTGCTGCTTCGTGTCCCAATGAGCTCAAAAAGTGGGAAAAAAAAAGAAACAAAAATTCATTCGCTGATTAGAAAAACATCTTGGCCCGTTATGAAAGGGCAACTAAAACTCCTTGAGAGCTCCACATACAAGGAAAGAAGAGTTGCTGTATTTTTCTATCAAACACCCTACACAACCACTGTAATGAAACTGGAAGAACAACGGAACAATCAAGTCACACGGAAGAAAAGAACTATATATTTACCATTCATAATCAACTCCATTGCCCTAACAGTAGCTTCTGATTCCTAATTTGATTCCATTTAATCAGAAAGGAGTAGCCGAAGAACAAAGACACTCAATCGCAATGCTGCAGACTTGCTCAAAACTGATCCTTAGACACTCAAAACCGCGTCTCCTCCTCAATCTCCATTCAATCACGAAAACCCTAACCACCGCGTCTTCCTCCCGCGACGAGTACTTCGCAGTAATCCACCACGTGTCGAACATCGTGCGGCGCGACTTCTACCTGGAACGCACCCTCAACAAGCTCCGCATCACCGTAACCCCCGAGCTCGTCTTCCGTGTCCTTCGCGCGTGTTCCAACAATCCCACTGAGTCTCTCCGCTTCTTCAACTGGGCACGAACCCACCCCTCCTACTCTCCAACCTCCCTCGAATTCGAACAAATCGTCACCACCCTCGCCCGCGCCAACACCTACCAGTCCATGTGGGCCCTCATCCGCCAAGTCACCCTCCACCACCGTCTCTCCCTCTCCCCCTCCGCCGTCGCCTCCGTCATCGAGGCCTACGGCGACAACCGCCACGTCGACCAATCCGTCCAGGTCTTCAACAAATCCCCCCTCCTCCTCAACTGCCCTCAGACCCTCCCTCTCTACAACGCCCTCCTCAGGTTTTTTTTTTATCGGCAAATATTATTTAGTTGTTAATTGTTAGATTTTTTATCAATGGAAGCCACGAGTTTTCTTTGCCGCTGAACTAACCTTTTAACTCCCTCCTCCTCAGGTCTCTCTGCCACAACAAACTCTTCCACGGCGCCTACGCCCTCGTCCGCCGCATGCTCCGCAAGGGCCTCCGTCCGGACAAAACCACCTACGCGGTCCTCGTCAACGCCTGGTGCTCCAACGGGAAACTCCGCGAGGCCAAGCTCTTCCTTGAGGAAATGAGCGAGAAAGGCTTCAACCCTCCCGTCCGCGGCCGCGACCTTCTAGTCGAAGGCCTGCTCAATGCCGGCTACGTGGAATCCGCCAAGGGAATGGTGAGGAACATGATCAAGCAAGGGAGTGTTCCTGATGTTGGAACCTTCAATGCTGTGGTGGAGACAGTTTCTAAAGAGGACGTTCAGTTCTGTGTTGGTCTTTATCATGAAGTGTGTGCTTTGGGGATGGCTCCTGATGTTAACACTTATAAGATTCTTGTTCCCGCGGTTTCAAAGAGTGGGATGGTTGATGAGGCATTTAGGTTGTTGAATAATTTCATTGAGGATGGCCACAAGCCCTTTCCGAGCTTGTATGCGCCCGTTATTAAGGCTTTGTGTAGGAGGGGCCAGTTTGATGATGCTTTTTGCTTCTTTGGGGATATGAAGGCCAAGGCCCATCCTCCTAATCGGCCTCTTTATACTATGCTGATTACCATGTGTGGTCGCGCTGGCAAGTTTGTTGAGGCCGCGAATTATATCTTTGAAATGACAGAGATGGGGTTGGTCCCCATTTCGCGATGTTTTGACATGGTTACTGATGGATTGAAGAACTGTGGCAAGCATGATTTGGCTAGGAGAGTGCAGGAATTGGAAGTTTCTATCCGCGGTGTTTGATGCCCGATGTCTGTGCTGCTGTCATTATTGCCCATACAAAGCCAGTTACAAGCTCAAAAATTCCTCTACAGAAATTGAATATAGGTCCTAAATCCATGTTTTTAGTCTCTCTTCCTTTATTTATTCTATCTGTCTGGGACTGCAGTTCTTAATTAGTTATATCTGAATCCAATTATCAATTGTGCTCCTAGATTTGATGAGTTTCCTATCATAGATTAGGTTCATACATTTAACAAACTTGTTGGTTGCACTTGCTCTTGTATCTTTCTGGAAGCCTTCACTGTTTAGCAAAGTAACATACATAGCACATAGTAAATGAATGTCCTGGGGAAACCTGAGCAAGTAACATTTGAAACATCTGTGTGTGAGAGAGAGCAAAGAGAGCGCCTACATTGTTAAGCAGACTAACTACATATTTTGCTTAGCATTTAGCACATGAATATCCTTGGAAAATCTCAGCATGTAGAATTTGAAATATATACATATGTATGAATAAAGGAAGCCATTCTTTCTCTCCAATGCATAACCATTTTTTTCTCAGCTTCTGATGCCATCCAGTGAAACTCGTGTTTTTAAGAACATTACCCTGTGCATTGAATTGGTTTTTACTAGCATCTTTATTCTGTAGAATAGAAATTAAAACCATAAGAAATGGAATATTGTTGAACTGCTGTTCACTTACATGATGTATTTAATCAGGGGAAGAAAGCTTTTTCCTATGGAAACTCATTTATATGTTCAGTCTCACATAAGGATGATGAACTTTTCTGCACTTCTGGGTTTGAACCTGCTTGGCCGCCGCAGTTTTTCACTGAATGATGGTAACAGTTATGTTATGGGTGTGGAATTTAAGTAAAGATAGTTAAGTTCAGTAGAGAGATGAGTACCAACCCCTCCACCTCCACCCCCACCCCCATCCCAACCAACAAAATAACGTTTCTGTTACAGATAAAAGAATTCATCAATTTTCAAATTTTCATGTATATATATTTTTTAAAATCTCAAATTTCTTCAGCATATCTCCATTTTACTCCTTACTAATGTTTTCTCATAAATCCAATCCACAGATGCCTGGAAGGAGCCTGAATTGCAGATGAAGACCCTATATTTCAATGTTCATACTCAGACGTGAGTGTTTTATCCTGGGAGTACTCTGATGGAAAAGCTTGTATGGATTGGCAGCTTTTGTATATATATTATCTTCGGAAATCCACAGCATGTGGAAGGTATCCTTATGCCTGTCAATTGAAAATGTGTTTTTGTTTCACACGTCTTTATTATACAGAATTGCAGATTGAATTGTCCCATCTGCTTTTTATTTTTGGTCAACTCTTCAGAAATCTCAACAGGTTCATGTTGTAGAGTAAGAAAAGATCGCATGTTGGTTCTGAAGCAGCAACTCCAATGTTAATTCTTGCTTTGTTTCTCTTTTGAGTATTTGTAAATGAAAGGAAAATTTTGTTCGTATTTTACACGCAATTAAGCATGCATATCCACAAATTCTACTTCTCATATTATTCTTGTATGGTGATTGAGATCAGTAATTTTGAAATTGCTTCAGATTTTCCTCTGTTAGTGTGTTTGGAACTCAGTTGAGTTCAACCGAATGCCAATTCATTAGCCCCATTACTTATACGTTTCCTTCTGCATTGGAGAGTGGAAATTTCCCTTTCCAAGACTTCAAACTCACACCCTATGTCGGCTCCAACATGATAGTTTATCTTTGTACTGTTGTAAGAAACTAAGACTGCACCTCAACTTCAAAACTTGTCAACTAATCCTCATTTTCAAATGCTGTATTAATGATTAATTTAACTCAGCCCACTGTGTGAAAGATAAAAAAGGAAAACTAGAGATCAAAATTTTAGGTTTAGGAAGTAAATTGTTTATGGTGATTATATGTGGAAAATTTTAGATTTAGGAACTATAAAACTTAATTAAACCTGCTATCACCAAAAGTTTTTACTTAAAAAAATATAACGTTTATGGTATTACTTTAATATGATTAAAAAAAATTTAAAAAACAAAAGGGAAATATTGAAATTACATTATAAAAGTCATCATGACCTTTTCAGTAATTATAAATCCTAAGACGATTTTGATTTTTTTTATTGCTGACGATTTTGATTAATATCATACAAATAACATTTATTTTGTTACAATAACTTTTGTGATAAATTATCCAAGCCTAAATCATGTGCATACTTAATTTTAGTCATATTTTTTATTTGACTAAAAATTATTAAATCTATACACATTAAACGAGAATAAGAAGTAAATTCCAAAAAAATGTATTTTTTTTCCAATAAAATCCAGCAGACTTAGAAAGTATGATTAAACAATGTAGTTTTTATTTGACTTTTACATTCGAAGATTAAATTTATATTTTATATTTTTGAAGGGATTAATTTGTTAGTAATTCAGACTTTGGAGATTGAATTTAGCAATTTACCCTTAAAGTTGTAGCAAGAAGTTAATTAATAATGAGTGCGAATGCAGGGTTGGTGTTGAGCGGTGAGACGATGGGGGAGAACGAGAAAGGAGAGCGATGGAGCGGAGCGATGACAAATCTGACGGAGATGGCCTCCAATCTCGACTCTCTCCAGAAGCTTCTCCTCACCAAAGCCGTCTTCGTCGACGACGACACCTTCTCCAAAGCCTCCCTCGCCGCCGACCAGGCCCGCACCATCAAGCTCCTCCAGCAACGAGTCCAGACCTTGGAGAGAGAGGTCGACGCCGCCATCACCACCGCCGCCCGCGCTCGCTCCGAGAAGCGCCAGGCCGAGGCTGCTCAGAAATCCGCCGAATCGCGCGCTCATCAGCTCACCGCCGAACTCGAAAACACCACAAGTATCATCATCCTCTCCTTTTCCTCTTTACGATCATTTCACTTCCGATTTCAGTTCTCGTTGCTGCAATTGAGGTTTGTAATAGTTCTGATCTGCAATCGAAAGCACTAATCATTTCTGATTTTTGTTTTTTACAGAGGTGTTTGAGCTGCACATGGAAGAGCTGCGAGCGAAACAAGAAGAGATCGAGAAGCGCGACGAGGACATCAAACTTCTGGAAGCTATAATTCGAACGCTTGGAGGAAAGGAATCACTCTCTTCGTCTCAGTAGAAGAAATCTTTGTTTAAAGTGTGGTTAATACTCAAAACCCTAACCATTGCCCTCTTTTGTTACTTTGTAAATTGAATTATACACTAGTGCGTGAAAGATTCATATCTTAAGACTGTAGTAAATGCTGTTGTTTTTCTATATGAATATTAATTGGAGTAATTCTTTTTACATGATTAATTTCTCTGGTGATTCACTGGCGCCAAATCAAAGATATTGTGGGAAGTGCGAGGTAGATTGCAATTTTGCGGGTGTTGAATTGTTTGTTATGACATGAAACGCATTTCCTTTGACGAATACAACCATTACGTTATGATCGATCATAATGCTTCAAATTTCAGAACATCAAGATGTATAGTTTCCTCACAATTGGAGTTTGTGTTTGAGTAAATAATTTAAGTTCTTGTGGAATTAGTGTATCGGGAAAAGAATTATGGCATATAAGTTGTTTATGTAATCAAAGAAGAAATCTACCGTTTAGATTTAAATTGTAGGTTGTCTCTATCAGTTATCTAAGTTCTTGGAAATAAGCTGCAAACAGGTTATTGACATATCATAAGCTGTTTTTACGAGTGTTTTCAAACATTTGTAAAAACACTCCCTACAGTCTTCTCCATGTTCTTCTTTAAACTCTACTTGGAAAACATGTAGATTAATTGACGCAAGAAAGAAGGATTGTTCATGCTTAATTTGAGGTTTTGAGTTTTGAGTTTTGAGTATGAAGTTGTGTTAAATATTCAAAGAAAAAATTTGTCGCCTATAGGGATTTAACTGGTTATACAGGAAAGTAGAAATAGACTATACATTAATTTCCAGAAACTCAGTTTCTCTGGGCTCTCATTCTCAGAAACTCTAGCTATTGTGTGCGTTAAGTTCCTCTGTTCCTCCTTTTAGTTAACAACAAAGAACGTGTATATATATATATATATATATATATATATATATATATATATATAGCTAATATTGTTAATATTTCTTTGTATTAAGTCATTGAAATCCAAAAAGAAAAGTAAAGCCAGTTAACTGAAACTAATTTTAACTTAGTGCTTGACTCTTGGAACTTTGCTAAACGAGCTTCCTTGACTAGTACTAGCAGGTAACCAAAGTATTGAGCAGAAGAGAATCTTATGATAGACATTGGAAGCATTACAATGAAGCAGTTGGGCCAGGATCCTTTAGAGTTGGAAATTAATTGCATGAAAGTTATCATCGAACGGTTTTTAACTTGTATTTATTTAATTGTGTTAAAATTTTATTGTTACATAAAATTTTCTCTTGTAACGGGTGAGATAGGCCCTCAATGAAAAGTTACGTGAGAGAAACCTCGTATACCGAGCATCAACACCAAACTAAATTATGCCAAACTTGCTGCTTGGTCTGTTTATATTGTCTTTCTCATTGTCTACATAATAGACGTTTCTATTCCCTTTTTCTTTTCTGATATGTACTTCTTTTTCCTTGCTAAATGTGCTCCACATTGAAGCAAATGAAATACTATATGTCAGATAGCAAGAAAAGAATTGATCCACTTTATTCATATACCATGCCTGCACATATTGCAGACTAAGCATTTTATTGTCCACTTTTTTGTTTCTCCCTATTTGGCAAATCCTCTCTCCTTACATTACTAATGATAGAAAATAGTTAAATATCATTAAGGAAAAATAAAAAAGACATTGAAACAACATTAACACCAAATTGAAGATATAATGTTAGCTTGGTGGAAATGGGAGAAGGAAAGAGGAAAGTTATTGTAGGTTCAAATCCTCCACTAACAAAATTAACAATTAACATTAATACAATGACATTAACACCAAATCTAAGCCGCATAGATAAATAGATTTTGTTTAAAGAACCTATTTACAATTTATTCAAGTTTTCTTATTATATAAGCAATTGTGTAAGTATTCAATATGAACAATTTAATATGGTTATGGACAGATTCGATATATAAGGTATGTTTAATGTGCCAGATGTTCAACATGCTGAATGCTCTTGTCATCAAATCCAAGAGTTCTTTTGTCTGATCTCTTTCTTTTTGGTTTCCTCTCTCTATCTTAGTAAAAAACTTCGGTCAAAAGGGAAAAAAAGCCATGTTGGACCTGTCAAAGCCAATCATTTCAAATTCTCATACACTCATTGCTTTGCGTGGATCCAAAACCTCGAGGCTTGTGTCGCATATTCTAAAGCTTAATGTGCTTCTGTCCTGAAAAAGCTTATGGTTTAGCCTTATATTACTAGTTTAAGCAACCAGCAGACTCAAAACCCCAGACATTCCCCCACTTAATGTTTCTTCTAACTTCAGTTGATCTTGTCTGTGGTTTAACATATAAATATCCATGTGTGTATGTCTCTGTCTCATTGATTAACTCTCATTTCAATTGTTTTCAAATCATTCTGTCTCACTTTATCCTTCACTCCTGCTCTGTCTTCCCTCTCCAAATCATCATTCTGTAGCATTATTTCTTCTCAGCAGTTTCCATGGAGGTATTATTTTTGTAACTTTTAATCTCATTACTGTTACACGGTTTGTTTATCCCTCATTCTTGCATGGTTTTGGCACATCTTGATCTCAAACCTATGCTCTTTATTTAATAAATTTTTCCGTGCCTTTTTGAAAAAAAGATATAATCTCTCATTTTGGATATTTGGCCTTTAACAATTATGCTGAAAAATATACAAGATTGGGTGTTTTAAGTTTCATATAAGCATTATAGATTACAAGGTTTTAAAAAATAGTTATAGATGACAAGGTTTTAGAAAATAGTCCACAACCATGATTTTAGCTGAAATACTAAGGTTTTTGGAGTGTCTGAGATAGCAACGCGACTACAATTGTGGTCACATGGTCCAAATTTGTCCAATATTTTCCACAATATCAAAGAATGGAATGAAATCATGATCGTGATTTAAAATCTTGATAGATGTTCTATTTTCTAATAAGTAGATGAAATCATGCACACTCTATCAACAAAATGATTGCCAAATGAACTAAAAGAGTATTACCATAGCCTGATTAATTGGGAAATAATATTAGTCTCATGTGTGCAATTAGCTAACGAAAGCTAGTCTAACTTGGGCTAAATCTTTCTCAAATTTGCAGCCAATTCTTTTCAATAATATTCAATCACTGTTTTTGCTTTGCAGGTTGTTGAGTTAAAAGTGGAGATGGTTTGTATACATGAGAAAAGACTAAGGAAATGCCTCTCAAAATTAAAAGGTTGGTTTAATTGAAACAGGTTTTGCTAATCAGTGTTACAATAATTCTGACTTGGTGGTTGTATTAATGTGTGGTACTGTTTATGCAGGGATAGAAAAAGTGGAAGTGGATACTAACTGCCAGAAAGTAGTAGTGACTGGATACACACACAAGAACAAAATCCTAAAAGCAGTTAGGAGAGGGGGTCTCAAAGCTGACTTCTGGTCTGCTCAGAATGAGTTCCTTAATGCTTATGTCAGTTCCAATTATGCCAACTTTAGATTCAACCCCTTCAACTTCTTCTAAATATGAGACATTCTTTTCTTTTTTTTTGGGGGGGGGAGGGGGGTGGCGCTTTTTCTTTGGGCTTTTACATCTCCTGTCCAGTGTGGGATGATAAATTTATGAGTGTTGCTAGGTGCACCCAGCATTATTGCTGGTGCACCCAGCAAAGCTATTAAATGCCAAAATTGCCCCTGCTTGTTTTTCTTCTTACGGATCAAGGTGATCCGTACGTTGATCCGTAAAACACTTACGGATCAAGTTGATCCGTAAGTGTCTTACGGATCAACGTATGGATCACCTTGATCCGTAAGAAGAAAAACAATTTATTAATTAGTTTGTTATATATAGAAATCTATTTTTTTAGTTGAGTTTCTTGTAATTGAAAACGATTATGCAATACATGAATTCAAACAGTACATTAACTTTAACATAGTCGAACGAAATTAAATTTTCATCAAATACTACATCTAACTAACTCATGCTAATTTTGCGACAAGGACAACTCGTTTTCCATTTGCGGTAAAGGTTTACTGAAAACAACTAAAATTTTTATTGGCCCAATCTTTTTCCAGTAGTTAGACTCAATGAACACCTTCATCACGTCCTCGTTGGTTTTGAGTTCAATTATTTCAAATTTTATAACTTTTTTTGAATACTCATGGTGACTTGGTTTCCGAAAAAACAATCGCATTACCATTTGTGTTTCATCAACACCATAAAGGGGAATCCCACGAGGTGCAACTTGTTTGATCAAATCCTTCAGTTCATCCATGGTACATCCGGTGGGAATGTCAAAGTTTTTGGGATTTTTTCCTGTGAACGAGTAACCAACAAACTCATTTTGGCGTGACATGTTCCACCTCCCATTGTAATATAGCAGGGCATCATGAGTAGGGGTCATAGTAGTTGCAAGTAAGTTTAAAATACCATCTGGGGTTCTAGCAATGCTACATAATAACTCAATCAGACCAACAAACGAAAATTCATGATTACACATTAACATTGTGTTAACATCAGCATCATCTTTCAGTTGCATACATTGAAACCGAAATTGATTACCTGCATACGTGAAAGGCTGCCGGTAGTAAATTTCATCCAAAAATTGCTTGTCGGTTAGCTTAAGGGTATTGTGTATTCTGGTTTTTAACGTTTGAAAATCACACCCGTTAGGTACTCGAATGGGAACTGGAGTGGAAGCTTGGAAGGAAACACCACTGTCGTTGTGAACAATGGATCCATTTGGAAAAATAAAACCTAATGTGGAGTTCACAACTGTCTGACTGCTTGTCTCTCCCAAGAATGCCATAGTTTTTTGTAAGACTTGGGTTGATACTGAAACTTGTGCTTTCTTACAAGGTTAGGGTGTGCCATATATATAGAAGAGTTTTAATATTAGTGCTGCATTTTTTAAAGATTGAAAATACGCATGCACATGCTTTCTGTATGTGTTGTCAACTACACGAATGACATGACATGCTTTAGCTTGCATCAGATCTGCATGTGTAGTCATGCTGTGCAGGGTCCTTTCACGCGCTTTATGTTAATGCAGACAATAATTTATCATACACGGTTTTCAACAATGTGTAGTCAAGTCAGACAACGATATATCATACATGTTTTTTTAGAATTAAGTAATAATTTTGTTGTGGACGTAACAAATAAATTATATGTTCAAAACGATCAGGCATTTATAAATTACATGTTCAATCATCATTTATGTCAACATAGTCTCTCTTGAACATCACGAAGTTCTTGTAATGCTGCATTCTGCTAATATATGGATTTGGTCATGACTTCGCCTGCGGATGACAATTGCTAGACCATAACAATGATACAGGCGGTAAGGGACAAGGTTCTTTTAAATAAACCTGTTGTGTATGCGAAAAAATTGTTAACTCAATCCTACAAAACTCATTGCATAATCATAAAAAAAAACACTTCATATCTACAATGTACCTCAATAAAATGATTGTCATACACATGACCGATACAAATTATACGATGCAATGAAGAATTTGTCAGCGGTTGACTTCTAAGGGGAAAGAATGTCATGCTTTGTTGTTTAGACAAGGATACAACGATTACGTTATACCTTGATGCAATGACATGTCCCATGTCTGTTATATCCATCCATTTATCCGTTGTCACCTGAATAAAACAAATATACATGTCAAACTTAATTTCAAACTAAAGTCTTAAAAATCAAATTCATAAATTACATACCTTAGTTAACCCATCAACAAGTAGTGACATCCTTAATTCCTCAAATCTCTCCGTGCCACCAAAGAGCTTGATATAGTATTATGAGAAATTGACAAGTTCTTTAAGCAGATGGTTGCGGACCACCGACCAAGAGTCTTGACCCATACCTAATAAACTGGAAACCGACCGATATCCACAGTTACCATCACCTTTGAGATCAACAATCTTATCAATGAAGTCGTGCATAAATGGCTGAAACTGATCCAACATGGGCATCATCGTTCTTTGATTCGGTTGCTCAGAGGATGATGCAGTACGTCTCACCGACGAATTGTTATTTTGTTTTGATTCAAAGGCATCTACATACTCCAAGTAAGATGGATCGCGCTTTGTTGACCTTAGGTTCCTACTCGTAGTTTTCTTCGGTGCCCCCTTTGTGTTACCTTTGTTGGAGGAGGACACATCGAATTCTGACCAGGGTGTGCAATTTCCCAAAGTTTACTTCTTAGAGTAAACTTGCCACAAACATCAAGTTCTTCGAATTTTTGGTATATCGTTTTCATTACGTCCTTGATGCCCACCTCGGGCTCAGATAACCCTTGGTCTGAAAAACTGAGTCTCCTCTAGAACATATGAATTGAATCAAGTGGGATGCAACCACTAACATATTTGGATAGCTCACAAGCACAAGGAAGACCAAGCGTGGTTCTCACCACGCAACCACAACTTGAGGGATTCTTGCCAGCATAGTGAACACGCTCTAATTCAGCAACAATCTGATTTAAAGCATACCTTGAAACCATTCCAAGCAGCCTCCTGTATAAGGTTTTTTGGAACACATGTCCTACGACATGTGTACTTGTTTCAAATGATGCTTTAATCTGTGTGTGTTGCAACGTAATCATGTTGTTCACGGTATCCCACACACTGCATAAGTCTCCAATGCTATTTTGTAACAGTCTTTTTAAAGACGAGTGAGCAGATTCAACCCTACATTTCAAATACACAAATAAAAATAAACATATACAATAATACAATTCCATAAATTTTTCAACGTTAATAGAAATAGTTGAACAGTTTCATACCTGCTTGTTGTTGTGTTTCCTAAGTGCATCACCTTATTAGTCCAGGTGAAAACAAATTTTTCCTTGTGTGGTATTATCCATGTTTCCTTGACATAGTCAACAAATATTGGCCAAGGTGCGCAAGCTACTTCGAACTTCTTCAGGCATTCATCAAACTGTTGTTCTGAAGGACAATCAGTCAGAGATCCCCAGCAATCCATAACATAATCCCAAGCATTTTTTTGCGCAATTAGTGATTTACATTTAGCCTTCACATTCTTGTTTATGTGAAAGATGCACAACAAATTTGTGCATTCAGGGAATACATCTTTCACTGCATTCATCAATGCTTGGTCTTTGTCAGTGACAATAACTCCAGGGAGGGCATCACGCTTTAAAAAAAGGCCTCGGAAGCGTTGTAAAGCCCATGCCAAATTATTAACGCGTTCACCCTCCACATATGCAAAACCGGCAGAGAATGTCATCCCAGTTGGTGTCACCCCAACAAAATCGAGCAATGGGAGTCTATACCGATTTGTTTTGTAGGTGTTGTCTATCAAAAACACCAAATTGCATGCGTTGACTAACTTCACTGAATCAGGGTGGCACCAAAAGATATCTCGAACCACGTCTTCATCCTTTATTCTGTGCCAATAAATATATTGATCACGTTCAAGAAGCTTCATCAGATGTTGCATTTCAAGATCGCTTCCTCTTATGGAAGAACGGAATGCACTTCTTGCATTGTATATCTGTTTAATAGTCATACAACTATTGGAATTGTGTTCCTTTAGAATTAGCAGAATGTTTCTTGGCTTCACCATGGACTTCGTCATATCAGCAATAAGTGTTTTTTCAGCTTTAGTCAATCTCCCCGCATATGGATGTCCAACTAATGACTTGGCCAATTCATGATTATGCACTCCACAAATCAACTTCACCATCCAGCCACTGGCTTGCAACAAAGCTTGAAGGGACACCCACATTTCCTAGTCCCAGTGTCTCTTCTGATAAATTCTTTTTTCCTACACTTATACTCGCCACTCCTTTCACAGCCAATTAACACAAATGTACTCTTTCCTTTACTACCTGTGTTTGTGTCTGACCTTAAAATCACTGTCACAAATCCGTTTTCATGAGTCACGGATCGAGCCCACCGCAAAACATCCTCTAGGCACTCAAACACCTACAAAATCCACATGATTTAAGTTTTCTACCAGTATTCATTTTATTAAATATGTGACAAACATTAACATTATAACCTGAGAAGTCTTGAACGCATCCGAACAATCAACATGTGGTTCATTCGCACCACATGATTCTGCATTTTCATAATCCATATTCGCTCGTTCAGACATTATTTCATACATCCACTCATCTTCGTCCATCTAACCAAATCAAACAAAAAATGACCATACAAAAAAATTAGTAATTTAAAAGAAAAAAGGAAAATAAATGCAAAAACAGCAAATACAAAAAAATACACTTACGGATCAAGTTGATCCGTATCTTCTGGATCAAGTTGATCCGTAACATCCTTCCGGATCAAGTTGATCCGTAAGTGTTTTACGGATCAACTTGATCCGGAAGCTGCTTAATACTCTTCCGGATCAAGTTGATCCGTAAGAGACTTCCGGATCAAGCCGCTTCCGGATCAAGTTGATCCGTAAAACACTTAGGGATCAACTTGATCCGGAAGTATGTCCATACGTCTGCAACATATACTACCATCTACGTACCTCGTTTGCCGCCACCGACCATCGCAACGCTCGACGCCGGTACCTTCACCTTCACCGCTGCCCTCAACGTTGCTTCCCTCACGAACAAGACGCAATGCCGCACGAAAAAGAGAAAACGAGAGAAAGCACAGCGAACAAAAATGGAGGTTCTGCGCCTTTCTTAAAAAAAAATTCATTTTTAAGGAAGAAAGAAGCTAGGGACATTTTTGCCATTTAAAAACTTTGCTGGGTGCACCAGCAAAAATGCTGGGTGCACCTAGCAACACTCTAAATTTATACACTAGTTAGTATTCATTTTGCTTCTCATTTCCATAGAAATCATGACCAATCACAACGTTCATTGAAGATATTTTAGAGTGTAACAGAGACATCCAACTATATTTTGAGTCCTCTAGTCTTGCTACAAATTTGAAACTCCGATCTACGTGCAACTGCAAATAACTCCTCAATGATGTCATGCCTTGGAAGGATAAATTGAATTAAAAAATTATGCGCACTTTCAACCTCATTTTAACATAAATAGTTTCTAGTTCCAACTAGTCATATATCCCTCCCCTCTATCTACAGGTGTTATGTTCTCTCTTTTCTTGAGGGTAAACTTAATACAAATAAGTTGATCTAAGGATCTGTTCACAAAATTCTAAAATAACTATGAAAATCAAAGTTTCTTCTAAGAACCTAAAATAACGGGTACAGTTCATAAAAAAAAATTAAAAAAAGTACACCAACTCTTCACTTAGTACATATTTAGAGCAGTAAGATAGATACTCCTCAAAAACTCAGGGGAGTTGCTAGGTGCACCCAGCAATTTATTGAAACTACCATTTTACCCTTCATTAAAAAAGTTTAAAATATTTAAATAGTTTTCTTCTCCTCTCTCGGAATCACTCAGCCACTTCTTCTTTCTTCTGCTTTTCTTCCTTTGCTTACCTCTTCCGCGAGCCTTCTCCTCCACCGCGAGCCCAGCTGCTGCTTTTTCGGTTGGACGCCATTTCCGTTCGAGGTAGGTGTCCCTAATCTTCCCTTTGCTTTTATTATGCACTGTAGTTGTAGCATTTAGGGTAGGTTAGAAGAACCTTAGGTTAGGGGAACCTTAGGGTAGAAGACGAGAGCAGGAGACGCCGGAAAAAATGGGGAAATGGCTGACGGCGGAGTCTTCCGGAAGACCCATTAGGAGTTCTTCCGGAAGTTCCGGAATAACCTTTTCTGGAAAGTTTCCGGAAGAAGTGTTCTTCCGGAAGTAACCAAACGTCTTCCGGAAGAACACTTCTTCCGGAAGACTCTCGGAAAAGGTTCTTCCGGGAACTTTCCGGAAGAAGTGGTTTATCCGGAAGAATTCCGGAAGACGCCCTCTTCCGGAAGAACTTTCAAATTTCCGGAAGTGGTTTTTTTGTTTTTTTTTTTTTTTTTTGCTTTTTATTCTTTTTTTAATTTTTTTAAATAGAAATTGTTTTGTTTTTTTTTAAAATGAATTATTGTATTTATTTTGGTTATTTTGTTTTTTAGATTTTATGAAAAATGAGGTTTGGGTTTTTGATGTGATGTTTTTTTTATAATTTAAATTGTGTATTTTTACTAAATATTAAGTTGTGGATGTTTAGTAAATAATTTTTCTAAAAAAATTGTGGATGTTTACTAAATAATTTTTTTTACATTAGTTGTTTAATTTTTTTTAAAATTAAGTTGTGGATGTTTAGTAATGAATTATTTTTATATTAGTTGTGTTTTTTTTATAAATGAAGTTGTTTATTTTTTTTTAAAAAAATTAACTTGTGGATGTTTACTAAGTAATTTAGTTGTGTTTTTTTTAGAAATGAAGTTTCTTATTTTTTTTTTAAATTAAGAGTTGGATGTTTACTAATTAATTTTTTTTACATTAGTTGTGTTTTTTTTATAAATGAAGTTGTTTAATTTTTTTAAAAAAATTAAGTTGTGGATGTTTAGTAATGAATTATTTTTATATTAGTTGTGTTTTTTTTTTTTTATAAATGAAGTTGTTTATTTTTTTTTAAAAAAAATTAACTTGTGGATGTTTACTAAGTAATTTAGTTGTGTTTTTTTAGAAGTGAAGTTTCTTATTTTTTTTTTAAATAAAGAAGTGGATGTTTACTAATTAGTTTTTTTTACATTAGTTGTATTTTTTTTTATAAATGAAGTTGTTTAATTTTTTTAAAAAAATTAAGTTGTGGATGTTTAGTAATGAATTATTTTTGTATTAGTTGTGTTTTTTTTATAAATGAAGTTGTTTATTTTTTTTTTAAAAAAATTAACTTGTGGATGTTTACTAAGTAATTTAGTTGTGTTTTTTTTAGAAATGAAGTTTCTTATTTTTTTTTAAAATTAAGAGTTGGATGTTTACTAATTAATTTTTTTTACATTAGTTGTGTTTTTTTTATAAATGAAGTTGTTTAATTTTTTTAAAAAAATTAAGTTGTGGATGTTTAGTAATGAATTATTTTTATATTAGTTGTGTTTTTTTTTTATATATGAAGTTGTTTATTTTTTTTTTAAAAAAATTAACTTGTGGATGTTTACTAAGTAATTTAGTTGTGTTTTTTTTAGAAATGAAGTTTCTTATTTTTTTTTAAATTAAGAGTTGGATGTTTACTAATTAATTTTTTTTACATTAGTTGTGTTTTTTTTTTTATAAATGAAGTTGTTTAATTTTTTTAAAAAAAATAGTGGTGAGGGGTCAGATGGTGATGATGCTGCAGAGGGATTCCCTGGTGGTCCACGAGACCCGTCAGTGCTCACATCATTTGCCGAGCATGTTGCATGCCGTGTGGAGTGGACAGGTATTTTAATTTGTTAATTATTTGTCATTGTTTATTTATTTGTTTATGATTAATTTTTTTAATAATTGTATAATTTGTACTTCAAATCAGGAACGTCCTGATTTGAAGTTAGTGTCATATGGGAGGAAGGTGACACTGATTGGGAGGCCAGTGCCTAAGATTGAAGGCCTGGTGGCTGCCACAGGATTAAGTCCACTGATAGATTGTTCAGTTATTACTGGCGATCCTGGACTTATATCCGCATTTGTGGAGAGGTGGCACAGTGAGACTAGCACCTTCCACCTTCCTGTAGGAGAGCTGACGATCACATTGGATGATGTGTCGTCAATCCTACATTTGCCCATCACTGGTGCCTTGCACAGTTTCCACGCCCTTTCTACGGAGGAGGCCAGATTCTTACTTACGGAGTTGCTGGAAGTGTCTGTGGAGGAGGCCAGAGCGGAGACAACACTCACACGTGGAGCATTTGTACGATTAGGATGGGTTCGAGACATATATGAGACCAGATGTAAGGCCTGGTGGTGGATTGTCGCTGCTCGCGCTTATCTACTGCACCTTGTCGGTTGCACTCTTTTTGCTAATAAGAGTGCAACATACGTGCATGTGGTCCACCTTGACGCTTTCCAGGACCTCGCTCATAGTGGTGGTTACGCTTGGGGGGTTGCGGCGCTGGTTCATATGTATGACCAGTTAGATGAGGCTTGTAGGACCACCACCCGACAGCTTGCGGGGTACTTGACGCTACTTCAGGTAAATTTTGTGTTTATTAATATGTTAGGTTCGATTATGATTTAAACATGTTTTTATGTTATGTTAACCTCAATTATTGTGTAGTGCTGGATCTATGAGCACTTCCCTAGTGTGCACCAGTGCGTGACTGACGATACATACCAGGAGACGTCCCCACGTGCTTCCCGGTGGTTGACGTCGAAGGCACACATGAAGGGCATCACAGGAGCACCCTACAGGGCACGTTGTGATGGTTTGACCGTCACAAATGTGTCCTGGTTGCCGTACACGGAGCATCGGGGTGTTAGGGCATTTCAGGAGATTTCATCGTTCCAGGGTCAGCTCAGATGGGGTCCTATGATCGTCACAGTTCGACCGAAGAGGGTGGTACGCCAGTTCGGTTACATCCAAAGCATCCCTCCGCCGCCTGTTAGTGCACGATTGTCACACGATCAGATAGATGACAGGTGGATGGAGTTTGCGGATCACTTACTACCTGCGGGTCAGCTTTGTCTAGTGCCTGGGCAGGTATCTGCGGATTACATTGAGTGGTTTTTCCGCATATCTCACCCTTTCATGAAACCGACCCAGGCAGCTGACCAGCAGAGGGATGCACCAGCTGCAGACCCTGAGGACTACATACAGCCGCCCAGCCCCCAGGTTCCAGTGGCATTTGACCCCCCTCCACATGTGGTAAGATTATTTGCGCGTTTAATGTTTTATGAGTTGTTGTTTATTTTGAATTTCATAATAAATGTTTTTAATGACTTTGACAGGATGATTACGAGGGATATGAGGCGATTGCACAGAGGTTGGAGCGTGTGCTCAACCTTAGGATAGTCACTGCAGGCACAGAGTTATATGACATTATGCAGGACTGTTTGACGATCGCGAGAGGGGGACCCAGTGCTGATGGGACGGTCAGGGCTCGTCAGAGACGCCGCACGGACCATTGATCATTGTATTTATTTTGTTGTGTTGTAGTTGACATGAATATTTGTAATTATTACAGTTTTTGTTTAATATAGTTGACGTGTTTTGCACAGTTTATTATTTTATAATATAGTTTGTTATTCCGATTGTTTGTGGTCCTTAAGCGAAGTTTACGGTTGTTTTAAATTTATTTTTAAAAAAAGGGAACCTAGAATCATGAGTTTTGTTTGTAAGAATTACATAAAAAATAAAAGTTTTTAAAATGATTAATAATTCATAAGTGAACCCTTTTTCCATGTTCAAGTACCCATGTTTGTAAAAATTACATAAATGAACCCTTTTTCCATGTTTGTAAGAATTACATAAAAAACATAAGTTTTTAGAATCATGAGTTTTGTTTGTAAGAATTAAATAAATGAACCCTTTTTCCATGTTCAAGTACCCCTGTTTGGGATTTTTTTGCGTGGGTGTGCCAGTGCCCTGAGACAATGGAGGGCGGCCATTTCTCATGTTTGGACGTCAAAGAACCCAAAAAAATAGTCCCGTTCCCCGGTTCCGTCAACTAACACGTCAAAACAAAGCCTCAAAATCCAAAAAAATAGGAAATGAACCCTTTTTCCATGTTCAAGTACCCATGTTTGGGATTTTTTTGCATGGGTGTGCCAGTGCCCTGAGACAATGGAGGGCGGCCATTTCTCATGTTTGGACGTCAAAGAACCCAAAAAAAATAGTCCCGTTCCCCGGTTCCGTCAACTAACACGTCAAAACAAAGCCTCAAAATCCAAAAAAATAGGAAATGAACCCTTTTTCCATGTTCAAGTACCCATGTTTGGGATTTTTTTGCGTGGGTGTGCCAGTGCCCTGAGACAATGGAGGGCGGCCATTTCTCATGTTTGGACGTCAAAGAACCCAAAAACAATAGTCCCGTTCCCCGGTTCCGTCAACTAACATGTCAAAACAAAGCCTCAAAATCCAAAAAAATAGGAAATGAACCCTTTTTCCATGTTCAAGTACCCATGTTTGGGATTTTTTTGCGTGGGTGTGCCAGTGCCCTGAGACAATGGAAGGCGGCCATTTCTCATGTTTGGACGTCAAAGAGCAAAAAAAAAATAGTCCCGTTCCCCGGTTCCGTCAACTAACACGTCAAAACAAAGCCTCAAAATCCAAAAAAATAGGAAATGAACCCTTTTTCCATGTTCAAGTACCCATGTTTGGGATTTTTTTGCGTGGGTGTGCCAGTGCCCTGAGACAATGGAGGGCGTCCATTTCTCATGTTTGGACATCAAAGAACCCAAAACAAATAGTCCCGTTCCCCGGTTCCGTCAACTAACACGTCAAAACAAAGCCTCAAAATCCAAAAAAAAAAAGGAAATGAACCCTTTTTCCATGTTCAAGTACCCATGTTTGGGATTTTTTTGCGTGGGTGTGCCAGTGCCCTGAGACAATGGAGGGCGGCCATTTCTCATGTTTGGACGTCAAAGAACCCAAAAAAAATAGTCCTGTTCCCCGGTTTCGTCAACTAACACGTCAAAACAAAGCCTCAAAATCCAAAAAAATAGGAAATGAACCTTTTTAACAAGTAATTTTTTGGACCACTGAAACAACACATTCAACTTTATTATGGGAATTAAACACGCCGTAAACAGATAAAGGTTACATCAACGAAAAAACAAAAAATTAAACATCACATTCAGTTGTTTAGCGACGTCCCACTGACCTCGTCTTCAACATATTTAGTAAAGACAACTAAAATTTCTATTGGTCCATATTTTTTCCAGTAGTTAGATTGTACTAACACCTTCAGCAGTTCTTCGTTGGTGATCAGCTCATTTATTTCATATTTTATAACCGTATCTGAATACTCAAACCGAGCTGGTTGGCGGAAAAACAATCGTCTTACCGTTTGTGATTCGTGAATTCCAAGAGGGGGAATCCCTTTAGGTGCAACTTGCTTGATTAAATTCTTCAGTTCATCGATGGTACATGTTGAAGGAATTTGAAATTTCTTAGGATTTTTTCCTGTGAACGCGCATCTATCAAATTTGTTCTGCGGTGGCATGTTCCATTTTTTGTTGTAATACAGGATCGCGTCATGAATACGAGGCATAGTGCGTTCAAGTAAGTTTATTATTTCATCTGGTGTTCTTCCAACGGTGCATAATAACTCAATCGGACCAACACAAGAAAATTGATCATTACACATTAACATTGTGTTGACATCGTCATCATTTATCAATTTGATACACTCAAAGCGAATTTGGTTACCTGTATCGGTGAATGGCTTCCGGTAGTGAATTTCATCCAAAAATTGTTTGTCGGATAGCTGAAGGGTATTGTGTATTCTGGTTTTTAGGCTTGCAAAATCACACCAATTTGGTACTCGAATGGGCACCGGAGTTGAAGTTTGGAAGTAAACCCCAGTATCATTGTGAATAATCGATCCATTTGGATAAATGAAAGCCAACCTTGAGTTGACAATCGTCTGACTGCTAGTTTCTCCTAGAAATGCCATAGTTTGTGTATCAGTTGAGAGATTATTTGAAAGCAAGATAATGTGTGATTTAGTAGCCTAGTCTGCCATATATATAGATGGTTGTGACCGAGCCTTTGTTTAACTTTGTTTACAAAAAAATAGACACGCGTAAATGTGTAGTCAAGTCAGCCAATGTGTTATCGCTAATGTGTAGTCAAGTCAGCCAATGTGTTGTCGAGCGACTGCTAGTTTCAGAATGTGTACTGAAGTCAGCCAATGTGTTGTCGCGCTCAAACTGTAATACGCATGCATGTCATTATGTGTTGTCAATTATGACAATGATGTATGCTGCACGCGTAAATGATTTTTATTGGACCAACAATTTCCTTACTTAACCAAACGAGTACTTGATAATATTAATTGGTTAGTAACGGGTAACAACAAATTATATCGCATAATGAATACAATTACATAAACAATGCATGTTTAGTCTTCATTTAGGTCTACATAGTGTGTTTTGAATGACATCAAGCTTGTGTATTGCTGCATTCTACTAATATATGGAATTGCCCACTGCTTTGCCTGAGAATAACAATTGCTTGACCACAACAGCGCTGGAGGCGGCAACGGACAATGGTCTTTCAAATAAACTTGTTGTACATGAACAAACATTATATCATGCGCTGACCGTGCCAAACGAACCAGCGAAGTCATTGCATAATTGTTACACTAACTATATTCAATGTACCTGAACAAAATGATTTCCAAACACGTGATCGACACATATGATGCGGTGGCCAGAAGAGTCAGGTGATGGTTGACTTCTAAGAGGGAAAAATGTCATACTTTGTTGTTGGGACAACGATACAAGGATTACGTTATACCGTGAAGCAATCACATATCCCATGTCTGTTATATCCATCCACTTGTCCACACTAACCTGAATGAACCAAACATACACATGTAAGTAATTTAAACATTGTTATTAAAAAAAATGAACCTAAAAACATACCTTTGAAAAGCCATCAACAAGTAGGGACAACTTTAATTGTTCAAATCTCTCTGTGCCACCGAAGAGGTTCATGTACTCATGCGACCACCTGCCAAGTTCTTTAAGCAATTCATTACGCACTAACGACCACGAATCTTCCCCCATACCCAATAAAGCGGCAATGGACTGATATCCACAGTTACCGTCCGCTTTCACATCCACAACGTCACAAATGAAACCTTGAAAGAATGACGCAAATTGATCCAACATCGGGATGATCCTTGTTGGCTGACGCGGTTGAGAACATGATGCACTTCGTTTCACTGGAGAGTTGCTGCTTTGAACAGAATGAAAAGCATCAACATATTCCCAGTAAGACGGATCACGCTTTGTGGATGTTTGACTTCTTTTCATCGGTTTCTTCGGTGCACCTTTAGTGTTCACCTTTGACGGAGGAGGGCACATAGAGTTATGATCAGGGTATGCAATTTCTCGAAGTTTACTCTTCAGAGTTACTTTGCCAGCCACATCAAGTTCCCCAAACCTTTTAGATATGACCTCTATTTCTTCCTTGATGGTGACTTCCGTCTCACATAACCCTTGGTCTTAAAAGCAAAGTCTCCTCCAAAAAAGATGGACTGACTCCAATGGGATGCTGCCAGCAGTATACCTAGAAAGCTCACATGCACAAGGAAGCCCGTGCGTGCTTCTCATCACACAACCACAAGAAGAGAGATTGTTGCCGAGATAACGTAGACGGTCAATCTCAAAAGCAATCTGATTTAAAGCATCCCTCGAAACCATCCCAAGAAGCCTCTTGTATAAGGTTTTTTTATATACATGGCCAACCACATGCGTACTGGTTTCAAAGGATGCTTTAATTTCGACGTGTTGCAGCGTGATCATGTTGTTCATGGCATCCCAAACACTACATAGGTCTCCAACGCTATTTTGTAGTACTCTTTTGAGATCCCAATGAGCTGATTCAACCCTACATTTAAAATACACAACAAACATGAAAATATACAACAATTAAATACTAATCGTTACTAACAAATAAAATCAGTTCTTAATACCTGTTTGTTGTTGTGTTGCCTAGGTGCATGACCTTATTCGTCCATGCTGTAATAAATTTTTCCTTGTGGGGGATAATCCATGTGTCGTTAACATAGTCAACGAACATCGGCCAAGGCGAACAAGCAACTTGAAACTTTTGATGTGACTCATGGAACTCGTATTCGGACGGACAATCAACCAAAGTACCCCAGCTATCCATTACATAGTCCCACGCATTTTTTTCTCCGATTAAAGATTTGCACTTCGCCTTCACATTCTTATCGATATGAAACCTGCACAACAAATTAGTAGACTCGGGAAACACAGTTTTCACTGCATTCATCAGTGCTAGGTCTCTGTCAGTGACAATAACAAGAGGGAGGCGATCGTGTCTTAAAAATAGGCCTCGAAATCGTTCCAAAGCCCATACAATATTATTAACACGCTCAGCCTCCAGATATGCAAACCCAGCAGAGAATGTCATCGCCGTTGGTGTCACTCCAACAAAGTCAAGTAGTGGGAGTCTGTACCTGTTTGTTTTGTAGGTATTGTCTATAAAAAACACCAGATGACATGCATTGCATAACTTTACTGCATCTGGGTGACACCAAAACAGATCACGCACCACAACTTCATCCTTCAATCTATGCCAATGAATGTATTGATCACGTTCGAAAAGCTTCATCAGATGCTGCATTTCGGTATCAGCTCCTCTTATTGAAGAACGATATGCACTTCTTGCATTGTAAATTTGCTTTATCGTGGTGTAACTGCCGGCATTGTGTTCCTTCAACGCTAGCAAGATGTTTTTCGGTTTCACCATCGACTTTGTCATATCAGCAATAATTTTCTTTTCTTCCTTAGTCAATCGCCCGGCGTATGGATGTCCAACTAAGGACTTCGCCAATTCATGATTATGAATCCCACATATCAACTTCACCATCCAACCTTCCCCTCCATGCACTGGTTTCCCACGAAGCCTGAAGGGACAACCACATTTCCTACTCCCGGTGTCTTTTCTAACGAATTCTTTATTTCTACACTTGTACGTACCACTCCTTTCACACCCAATTAACACAAATGAACTTCTTCCTCTGCTACCGGTCTTTGTGTCAGATCTCATAATCACTGCAACAAATCCATTTTCATGGGCAACTGTTCGAGCCCATTGCAAAACATCATCTCGAGTAGCGAATACCTACAACGCAACCCTAACATATTAATTTTCATACAAACCATCAATTCAACCAATGACTCAAATTATCTATGATTACCTGAGATGTATTAAAAGCATTTGAACAATCGACATGTGGTTCATTCACTCCACTTTCTTCTTGATTATCATAATCATAATCCATATGAACTTCTTGTGACATCGCAAAGTCATACCTCCATTGATCTTCGTCCATCTTAAGGACATATGCATCATACACAAGTACATTCAAATTATCATATAACCACATCCAAAAATTTACTACACCTTAAATAACAAACATATTAATAGCACATATGCATCACACACGACTATATTAAAATTATCATATAACCACATCGATAAATTGACTACTTATTAACTAACAACTAATACAAATATATTCTAAATTTATAACTACATTATTTACTTAAACTAAACTTATCACTATAATAAACAACTAATAAAACATTTTTGTACCATTATACATTTAAGTTACCTAAATCATTTAATATTATACCATTATACCTAATTAAATCAATAATCCACAACATATATAAAACAGAAATAAAAAAATTATAAAACAGAAATATATATATATATATATATATATATATATATATATATATATATATATATATATATATATATATATTTCTGTTAGTTAATAATGGATTAATGGATTATTTGTATAATTAGGTATAATGGTATATATTGTGGACATTAAAATTTATAAGAATAAAATTTATTTAATAATTTTTTTGTTTTATAATGGTATAAATATATATATATAAAACAAAAAAATTATTAAATAAATTTTATTCTTATAAATTTTAATGTCCACAATATATACCATTATACCTAATTAAACAAATAATCCATTAATCCATTATTAACTAACAGAAATATATATATATATATATATATATATATATAAATTATAAAACATTCCGGAAGACCTTCTTCCGGAAGTTACTGAGGCCCATTCCGAAAGAAGTGCTTCCGGAATGGGCCTCAGTAACTTCCGGAAGAAGGTCTTCCGGAAGTTACTCAGACCCATTCCGGAATAAGGTCTTCCGGAAGTGTTTTCAAATAACACTTCTTCCGGAATGCGCCTCAGTTGTGCCTAAAATTTCTTCCGCATACACTTTTTTTTACTGTTTTTCTTCTCTAAATACTAGCCGGAAAAGAAAAAAAATACCCATAAAAGCGTACCTCCGACGAAATAGGAAGAACAGCCACTAACAAAACTTCAAATACGGAACACGGGACCACCGAATCTCCAAATACTTCACGGGACCACCAATGGAAACTGCAAAAGGGACCACCGAAACAACAACAAGCAACCAAAACGGAAGAAACAAAGCAGAGAAGAAACAAGCAGAGAAGAAAGCGCAGTAAAAAGAAGCGTGTACTCGTTAATTTAAAGAAAATTACACAAGGGCAAAATCGTCATTACATACGCATTAAATATTATTTTATTTTTACTTATTATTATAAAATGAAATTTCTTTTTTCTTCATTTCGTCATTACATACGTTCACTAATTATTTAATTATTTATGTATAATAATATTAATTATTTTATAATTTAGTTTATCCATTAAAATTAAATTATTACAAAATAAATTTTTTTTAAAAAAAGGTAACTTCCGGAAGAAGGTTCTTCCGGAAGCTTCCGGATGACGTTCTTCCGGAAGTACTTTCTGGTACTTCCGGAAGAAGTTTTTTTCCGGAAACTTTCCGGAAAACCTTTTTCCAAAAATTTTCCGGAAAAACTTCTTCCAGAAGAAGAATTTTTGAAGGGCAATTTCGTCACTTCACTGTTTGCTGGGTGCCCCAGCAATAATGCTGGGTGCACGTAGCAACTCCCAAAACTCAGCCTTAATTCCATTTTAATAATTAGTGCCTTTTTACCTCATAAAAAACTCATCAAGTTGAGAAAGAGCATGATATTAATGAATTCATACTACCTTTTTTATGTTCTATTGTCAATAGATTTTTTGTTTCGACTATGTTATTAGTGTGAAGTATTTATTGATTTTATCAACTAATTTTTATTAAAAAATCTGACTCATTATTTTTAATGAATTTTTTTCTTTTTAAGTATTCTTTTTTCATTTAGAAGACTTTATCTTAAATCTATCTTAAGAAGATTGAATTAAGTCTGATTCGAACCAACTTGTTAGTATTAATCATCAATAGATTAGTCAACATTTTTTATACCCTATAATATAAATATCAAAACCCCCACTAGATGAGGTAACTGCTAAGTGATTTGTGGTACGTTTTTGGAGATTACTCCTGTTATGGTTAGATGAATCGATCACTACTCAATCAAATAATAATGTCTACTGTTTATAATGTAAGATTTGAAGGGTGTGCTGCAAGTGATGATTAGAGGCAGTGGTGCCAACTTCAAGGATGACTGTTTATAGTGATACATTTGCATGGGTTTGTCGGTCCTGATTTGGCTAGATATCAATACTATGTTTAAAAGCGAAAAAAATTATTGATAGAGGGAAATGTTATTTTCTACCAACCACTTTTGGTATAAAACGCACAAATCTTGTGATTTCCGAAAAATCCTATTTTATATTTGTTTTAAAAAAAACTGTTCATTCGTGCATATTTCTTTCGTGCTAACCAGTCAGCAATTGATTGGGATATTGTTTAAGCAGATTTCGATGATCAATATTTATTTTTATTGGATAGATGCATTTACTTACTTGACCATCTGGTTAATGAATAAACTACAAAGTCTAGAAAAATGGGGTTTATTTGTAGGCCCCATTTGGTCACGCATTGTATCATGCACAGTCATCACACCTTAACCCCTACCATGAGGGTGAAATTATAACATCACTCAAAACTACATTCTCACATCCCTACAAGCAAAATAATAGTCTAGTTACAAGTGATACTCACTTAGATTGACCAAATGTTGTGAGCCTTTTAATACGTAGACAGTAGATTTTCCCAATAAATCGATCAATATTCAATACATCTAAATTAACCATTCCTGGATCACCATTCTCTCAAATCTAGAAAGCAAAACATACGCAAAGATTCAATACTACAGCATTAAACCAATTGATAATGGATATTTTCACCCCACTACAATTTCATACTGCTTAAATTTTAAGCAATTAATTGTTGATAGCCATATCAACAAAATAATCAATACACTCACTTGACTCGTACCAAGAACACAATACTCTGGCGGAAAAATTAGCTAAACGAGATTTCAATATCAAGACTAATCCTTTATCCTGATTACCATAAGGCAAACCCTAAAAAATGTATAGAATTAGCTTAATGAGACATTAATATGCTGATTAGTATGCAAGCTTTAGCAGCAAGCACCTCTTCAATACTCGGAAGAAATGGCCAACAGGTGTAAAAGTTTGAAATGTTCACCAACAACCCAAGAAAACTTGTAACTTTAAAAGGAACCCGTCTCTAAAACACATTGGTTATTTCAGTAGCAAAACAGTAAACACAACACAATGCTGCAATAGTTATCACAAATATCAAAGCAACAAAAGATTGCCACTAGTTATATATCGTTTTGCCATAAGAATGAATGAATAACTGAAATTGAGACTACAAAAACAAATCACCAGTCAAATAATGAAAAAACAATTGTCAAGTGGCTTTGGAATCAACAGAAACCAGCAGCACAGCTAGACAGCCATCATCAGTATCAACCGCTGATACCATTGCCAACCCGATTCCAGCATAAAGGGCAGCAACAGTCAGCTACAGTAATTGGTTAGTGCTTCAAATTATTCACGAACACATGCATTTCATATTAAAGATGCATCAGCTACCACCTCACAGCTACAGTGTCATGGAGCAGTGTGCTACAACAAACATATCTCACTACGTTAAGTAGCAGATGTTATAATCTTGAATAAAATATTGATTAAAATACCCTAAAAAATAAACCATGGTGTTACCATTGTCCCCTTCACTGTGATTCGAAATAAACACCAGCACATTAAAGTTCATATTTAATACCCACAGTTTTATGTTTAGTATCTGCATCTGAATCAACAAATGACAGGTCCAACTCCTAGGAGGCATCAGCTACATGACAAAATATGGTCACTCGTGTTCATCACAGCATCAAGAATCCTTTTCAGAACACTTTTCCGATGAAAACCAAACACGGATATGAGATCAAAGATCAGAAATCTCAATGGTTATGAGGGATCTCAGAAGAAACAAGAATGTAAACCAAAAGAGCTTACCAATGATCAGATCATTCAGGAAAAAAACCAACTCAACTAATTGTCTGTCTAATCAGCACACTGGTAAAACAATCAGTTCTAAAACCAGCGTACTCTTGCAACCAGCATCAAATTCACGACCAATCATCAATGAATAGAAACAGCATCAACAGCAACAAAGTCAACATGCGGCTATCATGCCCTCATCACTTTTCCCGATCATAACTATAAAACCCAATAAGTTGTTCAACATAAATTAACTGAGCTTTAACTAGATCACAGCCATTCCTTCCTATAAATTAGGAAATGAAAACGGAGGTATGGAGAGAGAAAAATGCAAACAGTATAATGAAAATAAAATGGCAAAATCCCTCAAACTGAGATAATAACCTATCAACTGCAAGGTCTAATAGTTACCAAACACTGAAATAGACAACATAGCAAGTCCAAATATAAAAACCATTCAAACATCAGGAAGTCTGACCCTACCAAATAGCACTTAGATCATAAAATTCTTCAATGACTCTGATAAGACCATTCACATAGACTAAAAGATCCAACAATGGCAAAACAGCTACAGGTGCAATAGTCCGACGTCTCCAGAATTTTTCATGAAAAACATAGCTTATTCCTGCAAGAGAGCAAAATTAAAAAGTCACCACATGTAGAAGAAATACCACATTGACTACAAAGTTGGTAATTTTATCACTACATTGTTGAAGACAAACATTACTTACATCCCCGTTTGAATTTCGAGGGGAAGGACTTCGTGAAGCATCAGGGCGACCGCGTGGTGAGACACTGCGAGGGGTAGGGGAACGTTCCTCACGGCTACGATTTGCAGGACTTTCACCCCGTGGACTCTTCCTAGGGGAAGTACTCCTTTGAGGGGAAGTGCTCCTCTGAGGGGAGGGACTCCTTCGAGGACTAGGACTGCGTCGTGCAGGGGAGCGGCTACAGAGAATAACAATGTAGGAGTCAAATAATAACAATAATTGGGAAAAAACACAGTTGAAAGAGCTAGCTAACAATGAATGAATACCTATCAACTGATCTGCTCCGGCTTCTACTATTACGCTCATCATCATAGCGTCCTCTACCACGACCCTTGTAATCAAGACTGGCACTACGGCTCCTACTTCTGCGACGATAATCTTTGTCTCTCCCACGATGCCTGTCACGTTCATACCTATCATAACTTCTGCTGCGACTTCTTCTCCTATAATCTCTGTCTCTGTAATCATCACGATGCCTGCAAATAAAGACATCAATCAATACATTACTCCAGCCATGTCAAATTGAAAAATGAATGACCAAACCACATTGTCTATCAAATATCCATTTTAATTACCAAAATCAATTTTCAAAGTGATCAGATAAATGGCATTTGACATGTTTGATATTGTTTTGGGGAATAATAGTTTTTTTCCTAAAAAAATAATAAAAAATTATTTCACAGAATATGATAATCCAAACACAGAAAATTCTGTTGAAAAAAATCTCCCAAACATAATTTTATGCTAACTACAGTCTTTATAATGGCATAAATGATAGTTGATGGCAGAAAATTATTCAGGCATTCACAATGGCTAATCAGCAAAAAACTATCTGTTAACTTTTAAAAAAAATATCATAGAATTGAGTGAAATATACTATAAGCATGGTTCAACACTGCAGCCAACATAGTTTATTTTAGCTTTACGATGGACATCCATCACAACATAAAAAAACAGCTAAGAAAACACATGTAATTGAAACATCACACTCAACTCATTACACACAATCAAACATGTTTGTCCAACTTGTTGTATCAACAACACAATGGTAGTTTGACAGTTCTCAAGACACTAAAATCACAACACTTTAGAAGCAGCAAGAAAATTTAAAAACTACCTTTTCCTTGGGCTACGGCTCCTTGATCGCCTTGATCTTGGGGATGTTTCAATAATCCTTCCTTTGTGACTGCAATTTGAAAAACTTAACCAAGTAACGGATAAAGGCATAAGAATCCAAGACAAACATATGTCATCATGCATTAAATGAAGAAAGTCACCATATTGAAGCAAAAGGCCAGCCTGATTATTGTTCTTCAAACTTTTTTTTGGTTGTTATAAAAAATTCTGTTTTGGGTGCTTTTCTTAAACAGATTGTTTTGAAAACTAGTTTACTAAAACACTTCAGATTATTTCGTTTTCTTCAAATCATTGCAGCTCTCATCTCAAACCCAGCATATAGTAATATCTTCCTTCTCCAGGCATTCCATTCTCACCCCAAACAACAACACTACTACTGGGAAGTGCAAATCCCAAACATACCGGCACTAAAATAGATTTGTAAATTAAGGTATCACCGTGGTGATGGTCTGAATAGCAGAAAATGGCAAAAACTTCCAAAGAGAAAAATGTTTTGCAAAACAATTCCATAAAATAATTTTCATTTTTCAGAAACAACAAAGCGAAATCCATCCAACAAATAGTAGTTCAATAGAGTAAACAACATAATGGTCAAGAATCGACAGCAGGATAACAACTACAAATGAACAAATAAATAATCCAAAATACAAGTGAGGCACTTACATCCTTTCAGCATTAGGCCCATATTTCGCAAACTGGACCGTTATTTCGCGACCATCAACCATTCTCCCTGAAGAGTTAAAATTCGTTCGTTCAAATGACGAAACCATTCAATCAAACGAAACCATTCGTTCGTAAAAACCATAAAGCGCACATACCGTCGAGCCTCTCAACGGCCTTCTGAGCCTCATCAGCATACTTGTAACGCACGAACGCAAAACCCCTCGATTCACCAGTCCTTCACAAGAAGAATAAAAGTGCATAATCTTCAGATAAATAAATAAATGGAGCGAAACAAATTGAAATCGAAAGTACCTTCGATCCTTGGGGATGAAGATGTCGACGACCTTCCCATACTTGTCGAAGAGAGGGAATAGGTCGTCGGCGGTGGTACCTGAACGAAACGAGATCGAACGTTAGATTAATGGTTTAGCAGAAAAATTGAATTGAAGAAAAAACAGAGAAAGAGTGAGAGAGCTTACGGAAGGTGATGTTCAGAACGAGAAGAGAGTAAGTGTCGGAAATGTCTGGGGGACCCGAACGTCCGAAGTGAGACATTTTTGTTTTGCAGAGAAAAAGAGAGAGAGAGAAATAGAGATTAGGGATTAAGGAAGAGGTAGCTAGGGTTTGGCCGCAGAATCTTCTTGAATACTCGTAATGCCTCTGCCTTTATTTATCTTCACTTGGAACTCTTTTTTGTTTCATCTTTTAATTTAAAAATAGTTTCAAGATTTTTTGTATTAATTTTTTTGTCTTTAATGTCAAAGATTTTTTTTATCCGTCTTGCAAGAAGATGAAAATCAAAAAATTTATAAACTACAATAGACATTTCCAAATTTACAAAAAAAAAAGAACATTTTCTATTTTAATATATTAAAAAATGATGTAATAATTACTAAATATTAGAAATTGATACTAGTATGATGTTTAACAAAATAAAAATATACTAATACAAGAGAAAGCAAAATGGGAAACTTCTAACATAAAAAACCCTAAATTGAATCTCTTAAAATTTTATTAAGACCGGAATAGTAACATTAAAAGTTAAAATATATATTTTTTTCTTCTATTGATTTATCAGGGTTGTAAGCTTATGACAAGGAATTCAAAACCAATTAGTGTTGGGTTGAACAAACATGAATATTGAAACAAATCAAACTAGATCAATTGTTCGAACCAAACACGAAAATCAACTTGGGTTGGATTAACCGAGTTTGCAAGGCAACCTTATACTTGCCTACACCCCTCCCTAGTTGAATCAACAATCATATGCATTGAGGGAGAAATTTGATATAGATAAAGTTATGTCAAGTATAGACCCGAGATGAGACAATGCACAATCACTATATTAACTTAGGGGGTGTAGTCCAATTTTCATAATAGTGCAAGAACTAAGGACTAGTTAGAGTGTATCACAAACAAGTAGCATCTATGTTATTCGCACTCGCATTTGCCACCATCAAAATTGGTAGCAATATTTTCGTTAGAGTGAGCCATAAACTGTAATCACATGATATGTGTAAATGAGAAAGAATTGATAACATGTGATATGTGCTTTAGGGACAAATTTACCTCAGAGGGTTCCATTTAGAAAGTATTTATTAAACAGGGACTCTTTTTAAACTATTTACAAAAGGGGTTCGTTTTTACAAGGAAGCCGCAGGAGCTACTTGCGATATAGGCTTTTTCTGCATGCCGCCATTCTCATTGGCGAATCTGTGATGTGGAGAGCAGCTTGCAGAGGCAGCAGCAGGTTGCAGGAGGCCAACATATATCGCTATTACTAATTGCGAGAATAGCTTATCGTGTTTCGCTTCTGGTACCTGCGATATATAGTTTTTATGAGCAGTTTTTATATAGTTTTTTTCTGAGCATAAATAGTTTTTATGTATTTTGTTATTAATATTATAAAAAAATTATTTGTGTTAATAAGTATTCTAAGGTTAGGTTAGTTAATATGAAAATATTATCACGTAAATATTTTTAAGATAGAAAAAACATCAACAAAAGCTTATAAATAATTAATTGTAATAAAAATAACTTCAAAATAAAAATTCTAATTACAAAAATTAATACACCAACTTCAGCTTAAAATTTTATTCTAACAAAAAAAATAATTACTTCAAAAAAATAATTTGTGAATGATAAAAATAAAAAAAAAATCTATTTGCTTGCTCTATTAAACTTAAACTAGACATTAAAAATCATTACTCCAATTAAATAATTTTTGGATAATTCCTTAACTTCTAAAACTGGAAGGGAATCATGTAAATATTTTTAAGGCAGAGAAAACATCAACAAGGGAATCTTGTAAATTATTATGATTAATTATTTATAAATTTGTTGGTTGTTTTGTAAATAAAACGTGCACTATTTCTATAATAATAATATGTATTATGTACATGTACATTTTTTTATTATAGGTTATTCTATTTTCATTTAATGTTATTTGTGAATCTTATCCTTTTTTTTTATGTGCGTTGCTAACTATAGACACTTAATATGATGATGACTTAAGAGTGACAATGAATCAAACCACTTCAAAAATAATTTAAAATTTGATTTAATGATTAGCTCGCTAATGAGTTGAACTTGAATTAAAATTTGAGCTTGTTAAACTTGAGCTGAACTTGAATTGCATATAATTCAACTTGTGATTCGAGTTAAGGAATTGAATTCAACTATTTGTGAGTTTGAATCGAATTGAATTCAAATTAAAAAAAATAAGTTCATGTCAAACTTGAGTTGAACTAAACCAAGTTCAACTCAATTTAGACTTATTTTCAACCCTATTAATGATTATGATGACTTATGTGCGGTCTCGATAAAACATATGAAAAATGAATCAAGTTTTGCTCGAGAATCAATTTTAATTTTATTACTTAAATGATTAATTATAATTACCATATTCACCTCACAAAGATAAGTTTTGATTACCAATAAAAAATTTCTTATTTTATTTTTACAGATATAATAATAATTATGTTCCTTATCAACTTTATAAGTTGTTAAAATAAATATGACCAAATTAAAACACTTGACACTCCTAAGTAAGATTTTAATAAAATCCAAATTGATGGAGAGAAAGAAAAAACAAAACTAAAACATAAATTTAAGTTTAAAATCTAAAATACATTAATTTAAAAGTTAAGAAATAATTAATCAAGCTATCAAATTAAGTAAAAACTGAACTAATTATAATTGTTTCAAGTTCAATAACAAGTTCACACTAATAAAATTTAATTTGATTAGTTAATTAATTTATTTTTTAGACCGTAAATATTGTATATTGAATGTAATATTATTTGAGTGGGATAAGATTATAATAAAATTATTTTTTTAAGTTTTTAATTAAACTGTATATCTAAAATTTAAGTTCAAATCAGTAATTAAATAAAAATAATTTTACGGCAATTGATGCATATTCATGAGGATTAATGAATTTGGTTTAGATGGTTGTGTTAATATGGATTGATTGAGTGTGAAAAGGGTGTTTCCTTTCCCCTCTCGTATTCACAAAAAGGCAAACAATGGTTCCTTTATCCAATTATTATTTTTATTTCAAAAAGATTCAGAGTCAATTACTCCATTGCAATTACACCACACAGCGCATGTTGCAGTTGTTGAATTTCAGTTACGGCTAAACACCTTCTTCTTCTTCTTCTTCTTCTGCAGTTACGCCACTGCAATTCATTCCAATTCCAATACCAAATAATAATCATCATCGGCACCATTCCCATTTTCCATGGCAAACCCTAAAACCAAAAGTCACCATTCCCTGGGCGGCGAGGACGATCCCGACTCGACCGAATCGCGGTGGGTCTTCCAGGAGGACGAGGATCCCTCCGAGATCGAGGACTTCGATGCCGCAGATTTGCGCCACCAGTCCATGTTCGATTCTGACGACGAGGACAATGCCGAGCAGAGACTCGTTCGCACCGGTCCCCGAATCGATTCCTTCGACGTCGAAGCCCTTGAGGTTCCCGGCGCTCACAGAAACGACTACGAGGTCATTCCCAAACTTTAAATTGAGGCATTGGATTGGATTAGGGATGTCACTGTTGTGCATTATCTTGTGTTGTTTGCATTCTCTTATTGCAGGATGTTAGTGTGGGGAAGGGAACTGTGTTTGCTTTTCAAACTTGATTAGTTGATGTCCACAAAAAAAAAAAAAGACTTGATTCCCAAGCTTGATTTCCTCATTGGAAGCATTGGATTGGATTAGTCACGTGTTAGTGATGTGCTGTTGTGGCTGGTTTGTGTTGTTTTCACTCTCTTATTGCTCGTGTCCTGTTGCAGGATGTTAGTGTGGGAAAAGGAATTTTGTTGGCTTTTCAAACTCTCGGTGTTGTCTTTGGCGATGTTGGAACGAGTCCTTTGTATACCTTCAGTGTTATGTTTAGGAAGGCTCCTATTAAGGGAAATGAAGATATTCTTGGAGCCTTGTCGCTTGTTTTGTACACTTTAATCTTGATTCCGTTAGTGAAGTACGTCCTTGTTGTTCTGTGGGCCAACGACGATGGGGAAGGTATGCTAAATTGAGCATTTTAAAAATAATTCTTTTTCTGTTCTGCACTTGAGTTTATGGTTGTTTTAAAACTGCTGCACAGGTGGTACTTTTGCGTTGTACTCGTTGATTTGTCGAAATGCTAAGGTGAGTCTTCTTCCCAATCAGTTGCGATCGGATGCCCGAATATCAAGCTTTAGGCTAAAGGTGCCGTCTCCTGAGCTTGAAAGGTCTTTAAAAATCAAGGAGAGGCTAGAGACTTCAGTGACTCTGAAGAAGATTCTACTATTATTTGTTCTTGCTGGTATTTCCATGGTGATGGCTAACGGGGTTGTTACACCAGCAATGTCAGGTTGCTTTTTGCTGTTGTGCATGTATTCTAATTACTAATGTCATACTTGTATTGTCATCTTGTTGCTTGTGTACCGGGCCACTGTTGCCTTTCAATAACCACTACTTTTCTCTATTTCTTCATATTAATTCTTACTTTATATCTTTTTTATTCTGCAGTACTATCATCTCTTAATGGTTTGAAAGTTGGGGTAGATGCAATTAAGCAAGGTATTGTGCTAATTTCTTAACAAATGTATCTTTAATAGTTATTAATTAATACCTGCAATTGATGTTGTTATTGGCATATCATCCAGAGAACTTAGACTTCTGTCTTTCCTCTTTGGAATATTTTTTATCTCTTTTTCCTATAAAATAGCTTTTAGGCTGCCTTTTTGTATTTAATGTTGTCTTAGTTGTTTGGTCCTAACATTGACCAAATTCAGTCATGTGTTTGTAGAATGCTTATGCTGTGTATGTCAATCCGACCAAAGTGTAATAATATGGGATGTGTTTCCTATAGTTTAGTTAATCCTGATGGAGACTGTAGCAGAAATTGGCTAAATATTGTAATTTTAGTATCACTTTTGTAGTTGGATTAATCTTTTCTTCTTTTTCCTTTATTATGCAGATGAAGTGGTGATGATTTCTGTTGCCTGCCTTGTCATTTTGTTTAGTGTACAGAAGTATGGAACAAGTAAAGTGGGGCTTGCTGTAGGACCTGCTTTGTTTATATGGTTTTGTTCTCTTGCGGGCATTGGTATATTCAACCTTGTCAAATATGACAGCAGTGTTTTGAGGGCATTTAATCCTATTCATATATATTATTTCTTTGCAAGGAATTCAACTAAAGCATGGTATTCTCTTGGGGGCTGTCTTCTTTGTGCAACTGGTAAGCCCATAAATGCAGGATCATGGATATGTTGATTTCAGTAATGCATATTCTGCTTGTCATGTATATTTGTGGATTTGATTCAGTTGGTGGGTCTGTTCTGTATTTATAAACCAAATTCTTTGCTAGCAGTTGCAATGGCCAATGTCTAAGTACCCATTGTTTTGTAGTTGAGTAGAATTGATTTTGATAGGAATGATTTTGAACTGTCGAATGAAATTGGGATGTGTGTCAATATTGATCACAACCACAAATTTAACATCGGAACATGTACACGGTGTGGGAAAATTGATTCTTGATTGTAAAACAAATAGGCCTTAAGTTTCTGTTCACTATTTATCTGAGGTGGAATAACATGCCTAATGACTTTTATCAGAATTTGAGGGTTCATTGCTCTATCACAGTATCCTCCGCTCCCCAAACCAAAATCTCTTGATATTGTAATGTGGTGAATATGCAATTTGCATTTAGGTATTGCTAGCAGTTATAAATTTTTTTGAACTGCTGATTAACATTGTTACTGGGCCATGTTACAGGCTCTGAGGCTATGTTTGCAGATCTTTGCTATTTCTCTGTACAATCAGTTCAGGTAATGAATGATGTCTATGTTATAATTGACAACTTCTGTTTCCGTTTTACTTTCTGTATGTTATCAACTAATATTTTGATGAAACTGATGGTGGTTTGTTTGTAGCTTACATTTGTATTTCTTGTTTTACCATGCCTACTGTTGGGTTATTTGGGTCAAGCTGCATACCTTATGGAAAACCATGCTGATGCTGGTAATGCCTTTTATTCTTCTGTTCCAAGTAAGTGATAGTTTATTTAGTTTCTGCACTAGTGTTTATAATGTTTTCAGCGATATGTCTTTGCCCTTTACAGAATCTTCATGTGATACTATTTTGTGTCTTCAGGTGGTGCATTCTGGCCAACTTTCCTCATTGCTAACATTGCTGCATTAATTGCAAGTCGGGCTATGACAACAGCCACATTTTCTTGTATAAAACAGTCAGCTGCTCTTGGTTGTTTCCCTCGTCTTAAAATAATTCATACCTCTCGGAAATTCATGGGCCAGATCTATATCCCTGTCATAAACTGGTTTCTCTTGGCTGTTTCTTTGGTGCTTGTCTGTTCTATATCCAGCATTGATGAGATTGGAAATGCATATGGTAATGATTTTGTTTCAATTTCTTTATTTTTATCTCCATAGATAATTTTGTTAAAGTTATCAGCCATATACACATATTGCATATCAAATTGTAAATAATGTCACCTTTTCAATGGGATCAACTGTATATAGTTGCTTAAGAAGCTTATAGATACTGCAATTACTTGGTAAGACATTGAGCCTCTCTTATGATTTCACTTGGATATCCTCAACTATAGTTGAAGAATAGTAATAGTGAAGGTGGAGCCTTGTTTAAGAGGAACCAGTTTGCTTTTAAAAAACCTTGAATGCGTATAAAAACCATCATTGTGGTGTTTTTCAAACAGACTTTATTTTCAGAAAAATGACATTCTTAACAATAAAGATACTTTTGCTTGCATTCACAACACTTTTAAGAGGTGGCAGCTATCATTTTATTCCTAATGGATGTGATCAAACATTGCTCCATTTTTTTGGTATTTAATAGTTGGGTGCAGGCAGGTTACCCTATTTCAAGGTTAGAACACATCACAAGCTTCAACAAGGGCTTACCCACTGATAAGAATCAAAACCCAAGAACTCATTGGAAACATGGAGTCTACTTCAGGAAATGCTTTCACCTTTAAGTTTAAATTTGTAAAATGAATACATCAATAATAATTTGATTCTTCCAGCTTAGACAGGAGGAGGGAGTTAATCTTTCTTTGGTTGTTATGCACTGAATTTACCTTTATTATAATTTTACTACATTATACAAAATATGCATTTGTTTTCAGCTTGTTCCTTTGTCGTCTTTCAGGCATTGCTGAGCTGGGGGTGATGATGATGACCACTATTTTAGTAACTCTTGTTATGCTTCTTATATGGCAGATACACATCATTGTAGTGCTGAGTTTTGCTGTAGTCTTCCTGGGATTGGAGTTGACTTTCTTTTCATCAGTTCTGTGGAGTGTAACGGATGGAAGTTGGATTATATTGGTCTTTGCTGTAATAATGTTTTTTATAATGTTTGTATGGAATTATGGGAGCAAGCTCAAGTATGAAACTGAAGTAAAGCAAAAGCTGTCAATGGATTTGATGCGAGAATTAGGCTGCAATCTTGGGACAATACGAGCTCCTGGGATTGGTTTGCTCTATAATGAGTTGGTCAAAGGAATTCCAGGCATTTTTGGGCATTTTCTAACCACACTTCCAGCAGTACACTCTATGATCATATTTGTGAGTATTAAGTATGTTCCAGTCCCTATGGTGCCTCAAAGTGAAAGGTTCCTTTTTAGGCGAGTTTGCCAGAGAAGCTATCATATATTTCGCTGTATTGCCAGGTAACAAGCTAAATATTTTACATTTTGGGATATTGTGTATTGTGTACCTTTGTTAGTTCTGTTGAGGTGTGAACTTTTGAAAAGCTGAATGGATTTTGAAAAAAGGCCTACATATTACTTTTGGAAATGTGCTATTAGTTTGACATGGACATTTCTCAAGGGAATAAGTTCGTCAAATAATACAAGTAAAAGTCACAAATATGTGATTGTTGGTAAAAGTACTTGGTTCAGGAACGACTAGTAAGTGGTTAACTGAGTTAATAAATGGTTGCTCCTCAGCCACTCTTTCGAGTCATAAACTGGAATACTTTTTACTAAGATATCTTTTTTGTAATTTTCTCAATAGTATATGCTGTCCCTGTAATTAAAGTGTTTTTTTTTTTTGTCAATCCTATAACCCTGATTAGAAATTTTATATCTTCAACAGGTATGGTTACAAAGATGTTCGCAAAGAAAATCACCAAACTTTTGAGCAACTGCTGATGGAGAGCTTAGAGAAGTTTATACGTCGTGAGGCTCAGGAAAGGTCGCTCGAGAGTGAAGGGGATGATGATACTGATTCTGAGGATGAGTACTCTGGTTCTAGGGTTCTCATAGCTCCCAATGGGAGTGTTTATTCACTTGGTGTTCCTCTTCTGGCTGATTTTAATGATACAACCATACCCATACCCAATTTTGAAGCAAGCACATCTGAGGAAGCAAACCCTGAATCTCCTAAGCCCCCAGTGCTTGATGCTGAGCAGAGTCTCGAAAGAGAGCTATCTTTTATACGCAAGGCTAAAGAATCTGGAGTTGTTTATCTTCTTGGTCACGGGGATATAAGAGCAAGAAAAGACTCATGGTTTATCAAGAAGCTAATTATAAACTATTTTTATGCCTTTCTGAGAAAGAACTGCCGAAGTGGGATCACAAATTTAAGTGTACCCCATTCACATATGATGCAGGTTGGCATGACCTACATGGTTTGACCATGAATTTTCCAACCCAAACAATTGACAGGTAATATGGAATTATAGTTTGGTAGAAGTGAGTTGGTCTCGGAACGGTCTCATTTTGAAGTGCTCTTTGCTTGATCGTCAGTTTTTTGGCTCCTCAAATTGCTGAATATCTTTCCAGCTCATAATGTGGAAATTGTTTCAAGGTTCATGGTTGTGAGCTTGCACTGTAGATATAAGGAATTGGCATAGCTTTGAGCAAAAAAGAAACTGATATATGCAGAATTGTCATTAAAAAAAGAAACTGTAGATTGTTATGTACACATTGTGTATGTGTCAAATTCCACTTAAACATGATGAACACCGAGTTGTGTAATCCAACTATCCTTAGTTTTCGTTAACTATTTGCCTAATCTCATCTTTTACGAGGCATTTTAGTGACTTAACCTTAATAGAGATTACACTTCCTCTTTGAAGATTGTATATGAGAGAATAACCTATCCATTGACATTGTAATGCAATTTTACAATATTATTAATCATAATATACCATATATGATGTTGTTGTTGACCTTTAAAATAATTATTTTAAAACTCATTAATGATAATTAGTTGACAAGGTAAATTTTTACACTGGCTCCTTCCAAGGCTCGCCCCAATCTACACACATTTCAGTTTTATTTGAATTATTATAGGTGCCTTCTAGAAGCATTTTTACTAGACCCGGGGGTATTTTAAATACAGAAATATAAACAGGTTAAAGATTCATGGACTAGAACGACATGAATCAAGATCTTTATAAACCATAAAAGACCAACGGAAAAATGGACCTGTCATAAGCAAGAAGCTGACAGAAAAGCTTATGATTAAAGAAGACAGCTAGAGAGCTCCTAAAGAGAGACCTTTGATAATCAAATACAAGTATCCCCCAGCAACATGATTTATCTAATTTATTCTTTCATGATTATTGTCTCCCGTTTCATTTGTGGTGTGATTCTTTTACTTATATACATCCATATTCTCATCTGTATCGATCTCTTTTCATCCTTGGGTGATCGATCACCACAAATCAAAGCCTAGAAGTGTATACTTCTGTCATGCCCTACCTGACCTGAGATCAGGAGGTGAACCTCCTTTCTGTTGTGTTACTGTGTGCTTGCATCCAACATCTAATAAGGGTGGTTTGTTTTCTGGTTTTGTTGTGCCAGATCAGAATCCACATGGATTTTGGTCTTTGGTGATGTGCCATGTATTTGTTTCTGCTTTGAGGAAAATTTGAATCTCAAAAGCAATGAGTTAGTCATTACGCCAATGGAACTCAGCCCCATGAGAGCCCCTGCAATTGATGGAGTCAGCACAGTCCCATTTATGGGAAATAACACTCCAGCTGCAATTGGAATTCCTACCTGTATAAAGATAGAGGTATAATTACACCATGACAGTTGAATAACAAAAATAATAAAGTATTTTAAATGCTCCAAAATCACAAATAAGAACAGAAACATTGAAGCAAAAGAAAAAGTATCAGTACTAAATACAGTTGAATTTGGTGAGAGAAATGAACAATCGCACAAGTAGTAACTCAAGTTCCTCCAAAATCAGCACAATATTTGTAAGGAAAAGCCATCAGAAGTAAACAAGGGGAAATCATGTATGGATTAGTTGATAAGTTGTGCCTAACTGCTGTTGGATATGTTTTGGTAATGTTGACTTCTAGTATCTGATGTAAAAGAAGGTTCGCAATCCATAAAACAGAAGAAAAATGTTCATAGGTTTGACAAAAGAAATAACATTAAAGTCCAATATCAGCATACATGCATAAAATAATGAAGCTGAATCTGCATTCCCCATGTAGCAAGTTTTTATACCTTGGAGTTTTTTTTTCTCCCTCTCCCGTTTACCAAAACCTCGCTATTCAGCAGATTAGAAAAATAAAAGAATATGATATACTCTACCTGAAATGTCAACTTGAAAAATGACACATTTATACAGTTATTTAGGTGCATGCACACAAGAAAATGTGCAATGGACAGTATGAAACAGGCGGAAATGACTGACGGAGACCAGTAGTGCAAGTTGCATAACATTTTTGTTAGAAGTACTATGGTGATATTGGATGTTAGTTGCTAAGTATGCAATGCTAAAAAAAAACTTATTGTCTCTTGCTATCCCTTTTGGCAAGGCTAAAAACACTGCAATATATTCTCTTCACTAGTGCCTTCAATTGCCATCTTTGCACATGTTCAAATCACCTTAAGAGTGTGTTTGGATGAAAAAATTTAAAATTCTGAGAAATTTTAAATTCTAAGAATTTCAAATACTTCAATTGAAATTCTTTTATTTTCAAAATTTTGTGTTTGGATAAAAAAATTAAAATTATGAGGATGAAAAAAAATGAATAAAAAAGGAGAAGATATGGTTGGTGTGCTAGTTATACGTGTTCCTCTATGCTCACACTCGATCGATATTCTAGGAGCTCGGACGGTGTTTCTTGAAGAATAATGTAAGAAGAGAATTTCAATTTCTCACTTTTTAGAAGAAAATTGAAATTCCAGATTTTTAGTTATTTAAAATTCTGTTTTAAAATTCCAAAATTTTAAATTCTTCATAAAAAATATCCAAACAATGAATTCTAAATTACAGAAATTCAAATTCTCTGATAAATTACTTTCCTCAGTTAAAATTCTCTATCCAAACGCACTCTAATAGATTTTCTATCATTTTTTCCAATATGTCCTGATCTTGTGTGACATTAATCCTCCAATCATTTTGTAATATTATCCTAAATACTTAAAAACCTGTGGCATGCAACCTTTTACAAAATTTAGCTCATTTATAACTTGAATATTTTTTTATTTATCAAAATTATTCATGAAGTGTTTAAGTTTATTAATCAAGTATTTTAATACAGTTTAAATGTTAAGATGACAAAAGTAAGAAGAGAAAGAGAATAAAAAAATATTTAAACATAAAAATGATGTAATGAGAAATTTTCAAGGAAGAATTGAAATTTACTGTGTATTTCTTATCTTATATATAAAATCAACATATTTATTCATTATATATGCACAAACGAACTACTCACAAGTTTGGCCTTATGTATAATTGAGCCTAAAGTAAAGTTTGACCTTGTTTGTTTATTAAAACAAATGAGATTGATTGAGCAAGTTTACACCCTTTAGTTATATTCCTTCATCTGGAAGGTTCTTTTGCTGATCATGGTAATAGAAAATGATAAGAACATTTTCCGCGTTTCAACAAGCCAACTTTTCTGAGAAACAGAAATCAAATTTTATAAAAATGTAGGCTGAAAAGCATGGCAATGAATTAAGCGAGGGAAAATTGTTAGCCCACACAAACCCCCACAAACATGCTGATCAATTTATATACTTGGACAGCAGAAGAACTTACAATGTTGTATATGAAAGCCCACCAAAGATTTTGTTTTATAGTATTCATGGTCAGCCTGCTAAGCTCCAAGGCATCAACTAGCTGCAATTAAATAAACAGATTAATTATCTAATAACATATACATTCCATTATCTAAATCAACATCCAAAAAGTATTGTGGTTGCACATACAGTGTCCTAATAAAAGTAAAGGCATTGAGAAAAGTACCAAAACAATCATTTGTTATTGAAGTAAACATATCCTACATATTTCAAGTAAATCCATTCTCAGATGTCTCGAAGGATATTAAATGTACTGGCAAAAACTGGCTTCCAATCCTATATATTATATTAAAGCAAGGTTCTGAGGAATTTGTCATCTAAACAGTCAAAAGTGATTATAAGCTAAAGGGATTCTTTGACAAGGTTAACAACACAACCATCGGATGGGCTGCTTTCAAGTCCAAAAAGAGATTGGTTACTAGTTAGTATACCTGTTAGGACTATGAGGAAGGGGGGGTTAGTTACTACAGTTAGGATATTGATTAGTTAGTTAGCTAGAGGGGTTTATTAGATATAAAATCGGGGAAGAAGGATAGGAGAGAAGGGGATCTTATCATTAGTTAGTTACTACAATTAGTATATAAAATCCTTTCTTTTCTTTCTCATTTCAATTGTCCAGAAGAGAAAGGATTTTATTGACTAGTAAGAAAAAAATAGAAAATAGGAGAGAAAATTCTCCTCCAAGGATTTTCCTTTCACAAAGGATTTCTCCTTTCACAAAGAGGTAATGCTCAAGATACCCCTCTCTCCTATCCTAACCCCTTAACTAACTAATCAATATCCTAACTGTAGTAACTAACTCCCCCTTCCTCATAGTCCTAACGATACCAGCGATTGGGAAAATAAAAAGACTTCTATAGGACATCAACTATGAAATTCTTAGAATTTGGGGTTCGGTGCTAACTCAATCCCACAAAAATGGCTTTCGATTACCAACTGCAGCAGTAAACCTGCTTAGAATCATTAGCTGAAGTGATAGATGATAGAGTGTTGGAATAAGTAATGTGAGAAAGTAAGAGAATTACTGAAAATGTGATCAAAGGCACCAAAATCAAGGACCAAAACTCTTAGAGAAGCCTGGAACACAAAGACAAAGGAATTACTGGAATGAGCAACAAATGCAATGGAACTTCTTAGTGTGCCCCCATCTATGACAATAAGTGCATTTAGGACAAGATGATTTATTGCTTTGACAATGATCACCACCTTGTTCCTCCCTACGGCCATGTTGAGCATTGTCGAGACTAAAGTTGAACTATTCGGTTTAACAAGAAGACTAGAATGAAGGATAGAGGTTACACGAAGAAGTCGGGAGAAAACCTCATCCAAGTCCAAGGTAGGGATACTCAGACTGGCAAGGCTTTGCTCCCTCACAAATGCATGATTAGGACTCAGAGCATCCAAAGTACACACCATAAAGAACTTATCTCTTTGGGCAAGATCTTCAGTAGCGATTTTTCCAACTGGTGGGAGAGCATTAAACTTGGTCTTGATGGATTACATTTGACCAACAAATTCAGGAATAGCCATGCCCTATTGACTAAGGTTGATTAACTTGCCAACAATAAAATATAAGCACTGAATGTTGTTGATGTAAAAAGATTTGGCTTGAGTCCACAACTGATAGCAAGTGTCAAAGTTGGTGTAGATGTTGTGAAGGGAGGGATCAATAGATGGCCATAACAGAGTACACAACAAAACATCATTCTTTTCCCAATTTTCCCTATCCTCTTTCACGTCTTCAAGCTTAGTGTAGAGGTGATTCTTCAACCCTTGTACAATACACCACTTCTCAACAGCCATGAAACGTAATTAAGGGGAGTCAATAATTTCTTTGTTGCAATGGTTGGAGTAGAGGTGAAGCCAGAAAAAGGCCCTAACTTGGAAGAGGATGAACTAGTCATGTTTAAAATAATGAAGGGCAGAAATACCCCAAAAATTGATATCCAAGATGGAATTAGAAGAGAACAATTACAAAAATAAAATCCTCAAACAAAAATAGGTATAAACAGGTCAAACGGTGGCACCTCTGTTGATAGTGAAGGTGGCTGACTACTGGGTCAAACTCACTGGAGTGAGACAAACTCAATGGTGGAAAAGGTGACAACACATGTGCATTGAAGAGAGAGATCTGCCGGAAACAATGAAAGGTGGCCAGAGCGGTGGCAGCACAAATGGTGTCATAAATTGGTTGGTTGACATGGATGAAGCAAACTTCCAAATCCCTTGACATGTTTATCATCGAAACCCAATCAATAAGGTCATGTGGTTTGCACCAAATAGATGCCAAACACTCAACTATGTCCAAATAAAATGATGTGCTAAAGAAACCTCCTTAAAAATATGAAAGTTCCACCCAACCAACTACCCCAAATACAACAGCACATACTTCACAGAAAATTCATGTTTGAATAAAGGATCACATCATTTATTTATAATTTGAAAGTTATTAGAATTTACAATTCTTTTTTTCAAATAAGAAGAAAAGGTGGGCTTAATGAAAGTAAATAGACTGCACATAAATTGAGGTTCTGACTGACTTGTCTATGAGAATTGAGATATGATATCAACACCCAAAAAATATAAAGGGAGATTAAAAGAAATGGACCCGACAAAATTTTACATATTTGGGTCCAATTTTTTTTCTTATGTATATTTCCAAAATTTTGGGTAGGGTCACGACACCCTCCTATCATCATGATTCATGAAGCTCAGCTCATGTATAAGCAAAAGGCATCCAGATGCAAAAGTATCATGATAAAAGCTCAACCTTTCTGTGTTGAGGAAAGGATATTTCACGTGCCATTTTCACACATAGTAGATTTCTTTTAACCATAAATTTTATGGTTGACAGATGAATACTGCAACAATAAATTGAATACAATAGAAGCAAGACAGTTTTTTAGAAATATATTTAAGTAAATTGGAAGGAAAAAATTAAGGTAAATAATAATGACCTGTGAGAGCTGATTGCGCATTAATACAATAGAAGACACCTCACTAGCAGCCCCAACACCTCCACCTAATGCAATACCAACATGTGAAGAAGCCAGGGCAGCTGCATCGTTAATTCCATCACCAACCATTGCTACAATGTTCTTATCTTTCTGTAGTTCATTTATGAACTTCTTTTTCTCATCTGGTTTTACTTGAGATAGCACCTGCAAATGGTAACATATCTAAGCCATTGAATAAACAATTTTCTTTCCATGTATTAAAAATTAAAACTTATTAACAAGCATAATATTTTTTTTTGGGTACCCCAGGATTCAGACCCAAGACATCTATCTAAACATCTAAGCTAAAACCCAAATAGCCAGCAAATTTAACTCATGAGCTTTCGTATGGTAACTTTAACTCAAATGGCTGCTACTTTTAATATTTGCAAGCTTATGATGAATGGAATATAAAACTTCATGTGTTTAAGCATGGGAGGGTTATGCACAAGATAGAGTTTGTAGCTCCACTCTTGTATCTTATCAAAATTCAAAAGTGAACAAGTGAAAATTTCCACTAATCAAGCAATTGATGATTCAAAGCTGCTGAAGAAGATCATTTACAGCAGGGAGATTTGACTATATAGAACAAGCAACCATCAGTTCAGCCTCCCTTCCATGGAGTAACATCTTCAATGCAACAATGAGCATATGTAGACTGTTGTTTCTAACAGTCGCCTCTAAACATTTTGAATATTGCACCAAAATCTCAGCCATACAGGTGACCTTAATATAGAAAGATTATATAATATGTTGAAAACATTTTACCTTCTCTTTGGGAATTCCAACAAGGGAAGCAACATGCTCAGCAGCATTCCTCTTGTCTCCTGATAGCATGTATACACCTATATTTTGCTTTGACAATCTGTCAACAACGTCTCTTGCATCTTCCCTTATCTCATCTTCAAAATAAATTAGGCCAGCTAAAGTATCATCAACTCCAACATAGACAAAGGATTGGTTATTACTCTTCTCCACTTCTTGATGTATACTGTTAATAACTCCATGCCTGCACAAAGTGAATCACCTGCTGAAGTTTTGAAATTTATAAACAAAAAAAAAAAAATCTTCACAAATATAATAAACATATTTGTTAGAATACAATGGAAGCTGCCAATCTCTTAGTGAAGTGGACTAGGTCTTAAGCAAGCAAACACTGGTATGCTGCAATTGTTTGAAGGAAATATCCTGTTTATAATAAATTAATAAGAAATATTTAAAATTTTTGAGGAACATACTATATTGTGTATCCTTGGGCAAATAACCAAGTACCTGGTAATCCATTCCAACGTCCCAACAGAAACCTTTTTGTTATCAATTGTTGCCACAGCACCAGATCCAGGTTCTTCCAGGAATGTTCCATCTTTTACCTGTAAATTATGCCGTGAGGCATAAGATAGCAGTTTTATCTTCTCAAATTTCAGGACAAGAAGCTAATGCACTTGAAATATAAAATACATACATTCATTAGAACTCCATGGTTTCTATTCTACAATGCCTGTTAGTCAGACTACCAAAATGCTGTCTTTAAAATGGTAGTAAAACAAAGTGTAGTACCCATTGACAAGTCTTCTAGAAAAGGAAAGCAGTTCAATTGCAAAACGGATCATATAATGTTCATGTCAACAGGAAAAGGACAAATGCTTGAATAAGGCAATAAGAAAACCCCAAATGCAGAGAACATATTTGAAACATAAACAAGAAATAAAATGAATACCTTAGCATCATGACAATTAGCAGCCTGAGCAGCATTGACAATCGCTTGACCAACTGGATGTACTGAATTTGATTCCACTGCAGCTGCTAACCTTAGAACTTCAACATCAGACAAAGCATTTTCTTCAGTTTGGCTGCATTAAAAAGGCAAGGTTAATATCACCTTTTAACTGCAAGTCTGCAGCAAAAGAAATCATATGAATTAAGAGTACAAACACTACTTAACCTGATATGATTTCTCACTATATTCGTGTTCCACAAAACACCTCCACATTTCTTTGTCTTTGTGTTTATCACGCTCTAGGCGAGTAGCCTTGATCGTGAGGGGGAGTGTTGGAAAACCACCTTAATCGTGGTCACCCCTAGCCCACCTTAATTGTGGCGGGTAGCCGTGGGGAAAGAGGGGTGTGTTGAAGTTCCACATTGTGACAGGTAGCAACAGGCAAAAGGAGGTGTGTTAAAGTCTCACATCGGCTAAAGATAGTGCCGAGATAGAGTATATAAGTGGGGAACAATCTACATCTTACAAGGCGATTTTGTACTGTTAAATTAGGCCCAAACCCACATTCTAACATTCTTCTTAAAGTATTTTAGAAAAAAAAATAATGCCCCCACTTATTGTTATGTCTAACTAGCCTTTTTCCTGTAACCAATTTAGTTCCTCCAATCCAGAACCTAGAACTGATTCTATACTGAAAAACTAGACAGTTTTTTCTCTAATCCATTTAGTTATCCAGAGCAGAATGGATATCTTGTGTAGAATGTAGATGAAAGCTAGACAAAGTTCATATTTAGAAAAGAATCTTTCCAAATGAAGTGATTATGATAAATGAACAAATATTTCTTGCCCTACACTACCTTGAAATTGCATTTTTTATGCAAGTAGGAATGACAATGTTTGTCACAACAGGTCTACCAACCGTGAGGGTCCCTGTTTTGTCAAACACAATGGTGTTTACCATGGCAAACTTCTCTAGAATGTTTCCACCACGCAGAAGTAATCCTCTCTTAGCTCCCAAAGATGTTCCAACCTTTTAAACACAAAAGTGTACAATATGGATTAGTTCAAACATAATGATAACTAAGAGATAATAAATGTGGTCTCCATGAAAATGTTACCAGCACTGCAGTAGGTGTGGCTAACCCAAGTGCACATGGACAAGCAACAACCTGCATCAATAAACAAGTATTGAAGGCTCAAAATAGGCTCATTTTCTCTTTTCAATTAGGGAAAATAAGAAAGAGAAAGAGCAGCAGGGCAGTGTATCAAAATTAATTTTGCCTTCCAATTCCCTAAATAAAAGGAATCAATTACTTGGACAAAGATAGTGCTTGGCCGTGCTTTTTCTTTTCCTTTTTCATTTTAAAAGTTACTTTAAAGTTTAAATTTAAAATAATACTTTCAAAAATAAAGCTAAAACTGTTTGGTAATTGTTAAAAGAGGAAAAAAAGAGGGATAATTGAGTAAAAACCGTGTATCAGTGCACAACGGATGCATGCTTACATAGGTTAATTACGTTAATTAGACATAAATAGAAGATATTTTGTTTCCCCTAAATCAAAGATTATGTTCCTATAGACCGCTATTAATAATAGAATCAGAAGATTATATTATGATTTTCAACAGTAATTTTATATTTTTTTAGCTTAACTCAAACTTCAATACCAAAAACACTTGCCAAGCACTCCGAATTCATCCACAAATGAAGATCAACCCAAAAGTTCAACATCCCATGCACTCTGAACTAATTTGCTCTCTACCTAAATCTCTGACATCCCTATTTGGTAACTGGTACCAAAAATGGTTGATCCACTAAACCACACACAATTGTTTCTTTATCCCCTCCCCTCTTTCATTATCAAGAGAAAGCAAACAACACAGAATACAAGATACCTAAAACATTTTGCTAAAATTGGCAGTACCAAAAACATTGTGATTATGGTAAACATTTTGCACTGTTGAAGAACATAAAGGTTATTGGCAAGTGAGAGAGACACTAGTGAGGCATGCATGTCCTTGAGGGAGTAGAAGTTTTCGGAACAGAGGAACAGAAACCACTCGAATCAGCTTTTGTGGAAGCTCCTTTTATTTTTTTAGAGCTTCTTCAAAATTGTGTTTGACTTGCTGCTCTTTTCAAGGAGTAAAAGAGTTGAGAGAATTTCAGGGAGAAGAGGAGATTGAGATTGAGATTGAGAAAACCAATATTATTCAACCCAACTGTAACTGATTACAAAGATGAATATATAGTTGGATAACTGCCAGCTAACCTAAGTTAGTTGACAGCTGTTACAAAGCTGTTAGGCACTAACTGACTAAACTATCAACTGATAACAGACTAACTACTAACTACAGTAGTTAAAATATCAGTTAACTGAGAAACAACAAGAAACACTGCAAGTTATGTATACTCTCTTATAAGGAGAAGAAAAGCCCAAAAAAGTAGGGGCAAATGCTATCTAAGAACTACTTTTGAGCCTATATTAACAAAACAGTGATCAAGTGATATCCGAATGAAATCTGTATTTCTTGTATGTTATTCTGTGCAAGCTTTTGTTTCCTATTTAAAATACAGTAGAGGGAAAAAAAAGGAAAAAAAAACATAACAAACAATGCTGCCCAAAAATTCCTAAATAAAAGAAAACTAATGGATTTTGCTTCTCCATTGTGACTTGTGAGTAGAGGATGAGTCATCAATTCCACTAGCACCCATGGTAGGGACAGCCCATCCAAAACCAATTTCACCATCTAGTAGCAAGAATAATCTTTAGATTGGTACTTCATATTTAGGCTGGGTCCATCGGGTAGGATTGCTGCAGGAAAATACATTTTCAGGTGGGGCTGGGCTGGGCCAATTATGTTGCAGGCTAACAATTCGCTAGCCCAGCCTAGACTTTGTGAGCAGCATCCAAGTGGGCTACAGCCCGCACTGGCCAACTCTTTTTTGTAAAAAAAAATAACTTCATAACCACATCAATAATATAATAATTAACATGTACATAAGATCCCACATAAAATTACTAATTTTTTATCATAATCCAACATTGCTATACTGAATTAGCATATTACGTTTCAATCTTGATATTTATAACTTGATGAAGGTAAACATGTCAGACGTGTTAAACACATTTTCAACAGTGTTTCTCAAGCAGAAGAAAGTTCCTGCATGAACGAAAGGAAAACTCTTCAACTCCAATATTTACTTCTTAAGCTATTGTAATTTCAATTCTTTTTCTTTAAATGTTCCCAAACAAAACTGGCATGCTGCATTCAAAAAACAAAATATGAAATAGTATGTGTATAGCCAAAATGGAAGCATGAATCAGGAGGTATGAAGCTAAAGAATACAATGAAACACAGATACAGAGAGAATAAAATAAAACTGATACTGAATTATTTGAAAATGACAATGGATCCTATTGTTTCTAACACACTACTAGCTCTCTTATGTGAAATCGTGCGACACTCTGAAGTATGGCCTAAAAAACCAGATCCTACTGCTACTTTGGGCAAAAATGTTCAATTCTTAACCATGTATGTCCATTAAATTTTAAACCACTCATTGCCAGGAACTCTTATACTGTGGCAAAAAATATTTAGTCTAAATGGCCAATCCATCACGTGAGAGCAACATATTTCTGATTTTCTAACATTATAAAGATGAAGGAAAAATATTCTCAAGATGCCTAGTGCCTCAACAGTCAACATACACGTTGTGATATATATGGCCCATGGAAAGCATTTGAAAACATACCAGAACACTGCAAGCAAGCTGCAAAGCCAGTGAAACTGCACTTCCTTGATATAAAGCAGGAGGTAAAATGTGTGTGCCATAAAGACTCCAGAATGTGAATGTGGCAGCAGAGGCTGCCATCACTCCATAAGTGAAGTGTCCAGCCACCTGGATATACACAAAATGATGTTATTCAATTTAGTGAAAGATATATGTAAGAGTAATACTCAGTTTAGTAAAGCAGTAGAACAAAGGAAAACAAAGGAATAAAAAGATTTCAACCACAATGAGGGATATTAGTATGACAATGCTTGTCATGGCTCTAATGGAAGGCACGTGGTTTTTCAGCACCCAGGGAAACACATGCTTCAACAAAAAAAGGGAAATCACATGAAACAATCCCACAAATAATGTGGTTGCAAATATAAAGATATCCATGAATAATGTTCAAATGTTCCATGTCTGCTAGGAATACAACCAAAGTACGCCTAATAAGTCCATTTCTAATATGGTAGTAGAGTCTCTATTACTAGAGTTAAATCCTTGCTGTCCCCGTATTTCTAATAAAAAGTTGACTATCAGGACAATGTTGTTGTGCCTGTCACCTATGCATTATTCACATGGAGTCTGGAACGCTACCATGTGAGGCGGTGTGATAGAGATGTAATATAAAAACCATCCATGTATCTTCACCTAATGGATTTGAAATCAAAGCCTATCCAGTCTTTGATGTTGCACAACCAACAGATGTCTAATTCTACAAACTTCACGTTCAAGGTGTCCAATTCATGGCATGGGTGTATGTGTTAAGATATCCCACATAGAGTGTGTTAATTCTAAAATATTTTTACTTTTATAAAAATAAATCAAGGCTTATATATGAAATGTACACATGGATTGCTAATATAGCTATTTATTATGATATTTTTTATCTTGTAAAACATGTAATGTGATTCTTTTTTATGTTGATTTAAAATTTTGCATTCTTATAATTTTATATTAGGTTGTTACTTGATATTATATATATATAGTAATAATTAAATATATATATATATATATATTTAATTATTACTGTTTCAATGACAGTTTAACCATGAACTATAAATCAATGTCTTCACCGGTCCAATTTTAAAAACATTGTTTGGAGGCATAGAACATAAACATTTTCTTTCCCCTCAAGGGAGGTGTTGGAAAGAGGAGCATTTAATGATAATTTCCTTTCCAAGTAGCTTAGTTAATAGTTAGCTGGGTTCAATGTATCTTAAGAAGTTATGATATTTTAGTTGTTCTCTTGAAAACAGAATTAGTTATTTATTATCATGTAATCATTCTGATTATAAATAAATCGATCTGCTCGGTGGAAGATTAACCCAGAAAGGCATATTCAAAATAGCTATGCTTCTCTCACTCCTTAACAGGAGGAATAGGATGCTTTGACCCCCCTAGAAAGGTCACCTAGAACAACTCCATCCCCCCAAAAAACAGAACAAATCCCGCACAGACTTCAAGCTTTACATCTTATTTATCAAGACTGGATATTCTTCCAATCCAGAAGAGAGCATCAATTACAATGCTAATTCTGTATATCTGCATCACTATTTGCAGAAACTAACTTTAGCAACTAGCTAAACCACTTGATGTAGAAACAAAACAAAACTAGCTATAAATTAATAAAAGATTCAGTAGGAGAACCTTGTCAGCCAACCGCTGTACAGGAGCTTCCCTACTTTGTGCCTCTTCAACTAGACGAACAATGTTTGCCATAGCAGTCTCACCACCTGGTCTCTGCACTTCCATTGTAAGAGTTCCATTAAGATTTATACTCCCAGCTGCTACCTCACTCTGCAGAAATAAAGACCATCAATCAGTCACTAAAATCAACTGTCCCGTACTGTCATGGGTACAGAAACGTGAAGGGGTCAATCATATATCTACATAAAATGAAGTCTGCCCAACATGAATTAAGAAGTAAAATGGTTTTCCTGTTTGATTGATAAACTGCACACAATGCACTGATGAACTTAGAATCATAGATCACAGCATCCGCAAGTGCTCAGAGGAACCAATAAAAGATACAAGCTGTGTCAAATAAATCTCAAATTGTAAGAGAATATGTTGAGATAGAAAGTACCCCGGCTACTTTTGTTACAGGCAGTGGTTCACCAGTAAAACTTGATTCGTCTACAGTGCTTCTACCAGATCTCACAATTCCATCAGCTGGAATACGATCCTAGGGAAAAGGATATATGGGTTAAAAGGAATAGCTACATAGCTGTGACAAGTATTTTATGCATATTACTCATCAAAATCTAAGAAGAGTGGGTTCAAACTTTAAAATGCTGTCAGCAATGGTTTTGCAGCACAAACATCATCATAGTTTGCAAATTTGAAAATAAAATATGGGCAATGCCTCTTTCCACCTTTCCCCAATAGTGGACAAAATGTGTATCATTATTACGGTATTTCTTTTCAATAGTTCACTTGATACTTTTATCATCCAAAATTACACTATTAAAAACATCCATTTGGAAAGAATACACAACTAAAGCTTCTTCTGAAACTAGAAAAGGGTGAAAGAGCTAGGGGGTTGTATCCGATAATATGTAGATTCTCATATTACTTACTCCAGGTAATACAATAATTTGGTCTCCAACAGAAAGACTGTCAGAAGGAACTTCAACAACCGAGCCAACCTCTGTTTCCCTATTGTTCAAAAGAAGGCGAGCTTTTGGTGGTAATAAACTAAGAAGTCCTGTCATATCACTGGTTGCTTTAATCTTAGCTCTCTGTTCAAGATTCCTTCCTAACAAAACAAATGCAATTAGCATAATTGGTTCCTCGAAGAAGGCCTTCCAACCCTGCAAAAACATTAAAAAAGATCATTTAACACAATTAAATTTATATTTACATACATTATCACAATCCAATTGCATAATTTCACAAAACAAATATACTTTCTAGCTTCTAGTTAATATGTACAAGCAAGCACATGCTGTTCATCTACGCTAACCAACAGTTGGTTTCCACTTATGACTGTCAAATGAGAGGGACTCCAACCACTCCATGTAATATAAATGTTATTCTTTTTCTTATATGAGAATAAGATGAATAGAAGTATAGAACAATATTCAACCAAAGTAGATAAATGTGTAACTAAGTGTAGCCAGCAACTAATTGAATCCAAAATTACAGGTTGGAGATAACAAACTCCAAAAAGGCATTTTACCAATCTTGGCAGCAAGGCAGCAAATGAACTGACTGTAAATGATGATAAAGCCCCGAGACCAACTAAGGTGTTCATATTTGGCGTCCTTTTAAGAAGGCTTTTTAAGCCATCAAGGATAAGTTGGCGGCCAGGACCAAGCAACGTAAACAAAGACAAGGAAAGATGAAACCCAATGGAATGAAATACATGGATCCATGGTGCCTTTGCTGCAAAGAAATGAGAGAAATGGCCAACAAGACAGACAGCACATAGAGCCCAAGAAACAGCTAGCTCACGACCTTCAAACAGCATATCAAATAGAAATGAAGCACATCAATTAGCCTCAAAAGTCACAGCAGATGAATCAACAAAGAACCACTCAGAAATATCGTAAGTACTCTTGTGGCAACATTAATGTAGAAAGATTTAATTAGATGCTTACCACTTTCTCTTAATTGTCTATGTCTTTCCTCCATCTTCCTTTCAAAAATTTGGAGGAAGTTGTCTCTTGTTGAGTCTGCACTTTCAGGAGCAGAATGGTCAGCAATCAAACACACCAAAGGAGAAAGCTGGTGTAATTTAAACTACATACAAGCTTTAAGCTTCAACTTAGCAGAAGAATTTAGTCACTCTTAAAATTATAATTTGAAACAAGATAAAATTTATAAATGACTAGCATCCGATTGCTACAACTATTCTCCAAAAAATATTAGGAAAATTACCATCAAATAATTATTGGTAAAAATATTTCAAATTTAGGAACATTAACCACTTATCTGGTTAGTGGTTAATAAACAACTACCTACTGACCTCATTAGGATAATGATTAGTATAAATAATTGTTAGTACTCAAGGTTTGATGAATATCATAATCTCAAAATATTTAGTCTTTATCCTCTTCTTTTTCCCCCCTTTATATATAAATTCCCACAATTTCAACAGAAAATTTTAATATCCAAGAATATATTGACTACTAGGAAAGATGTGCTACCAGGTAAACAAGAATAAGGTGGCAGTGATTCATGCCATCTAAGGTGCAAGTAACTGTTCACAATACCCACCCTACCCTCAAGGGTCCCCCTCGCCCATAGTTATGTAGCCTCTTAAGGAGTAAGGAGCCAAAAACAAAAGCAAAATAGAAGCAATTCAAAAGTAATACATAGCAATAGAAAAGGATTTACATCGGATTCTCATCACAGACACTTGCGATATATTCTATATTCCCAATCATTTGCTCACTAGTAAGAATAGACTAATATCCACAAGGGAATATGGCCTATAAATAAAAATTCTCAACACTACAAAACAAATAGCAGAAAAGCTTGAATCGTCATTATCTTCATACATGATATAAAAAGAACTCAATGATGGGGAGGAAAAACACATTATGAAAGGATAACAATATAGTTATAAGTTATAACAATAATAAAGGTGTATTTTCTGGTGCTCTCATTTAGCTTTAAGGCTAGAATGCGATGAGAGAGAAAGAGAAAGAGAGAGAGAGAGACAGCGAGAGAGAGAAACACGGGGTGGGAGAGAGACAGGGCTAGGCTTAGTTATCCAGCGATAGAGAGACAAAGAGTGACCTTCAGGGAGGAACCCCGACGGGTTTACCCAAGGAACAAAGATGGAAATCAGAAACTCGCCATTTCAAACTGGAGGGACCACCGGGATATTTCATCCTTTTATTTCACTCGTTTCTCAAATGACATCTCGGAGAAGGAGCTATGGCATTACTTCAAGAAGTGGGGGGATGTGAGGGAAATTTTCATTCCCAAAAGGAGGAACTATAACGGAAGGCGGTATGGTTTTGTTAGGTTCAAAGGGGTTAACGATACCCATTTGCTGGCAAAACAGCTAGACAGAATTGTCATTGGAGGCTTGAAACTCCATGTCAATATTCCAAAGTATGGTAGGGAGAAGACGAGAAGTGGGGATCCAGAAAACCAAGCACGGTTTCATGCTGCCAAGAACCAAAGCGAAGTTGATCAAGTTCCACAACAATCCCACATAAAACCGGGTTCATACGCTGCAGCTTTGAAAAGGAAAATCAGAACTCAGGGACAAAAGATGCTCTTCACCAACCATAACCAACGACAAGAGTTATCCAAGTCCTCTATTGTTCTCGACGTTAGACCCGAAGATCACGAGTGGGTGAAGGACGCCTGGGTAGGGAGGTTAAAAAACCCTGCCATGTTTGACAGATTGGAGGAGGAACTCCTATGGGAGACAGGCATGGATATATCACCCAAGTATATAGGGGATGACCTAGTCCTGCTACTGGGACTCACGGACGTTGGAGCAGAGCAACTCATTAATGGCGGAAAACAAGGAGGTGCAACGCTGTTCAATTCTTTGGAGAAATGGAATCCAAACATACGCTCTGGTCTCAGATTAACATGGGTCTAAGTCTGGGGTATCCCGCTCCAGGCCTGGGCTGTGAAACACATTCAACAGATAGTAGCAGCCACGGGGGATATGGTGGATATGGACGATGACGCTGAAGAGAAGCGTAGGTTGGATAGGGCCAGGGTGCTCGTAAAGACCCCATGGAATCCGCCAATCAAACACACTGTCAAGGTTCATATAGGAGATGAACAGTTTAACGTGTTTGTAGTGGAGGAGTGCGGTGGCGGCAGCCATGGTTACCGCGGTAGTCGACGTAGCCTTGACAGGTCGTCGGAGGAGATTAGCTCCGACGAAAGTTACTTCGGGAGCTCTACCCCGAGGTCGGCGAACGGTCCTAGCTTGGAGGAGGAAGGTTGTCTTGCGACGGTGCCGACGATCACAGGACCACAATTGGTGGCGACATCATCCATTGTCGACGACGACAACCCACAGACTTATCTATTATCCGACAGTCAACGCGATCATCTTTCCACACCAGGTAAAAGGAGTACCTCGCGGTCCTCGGATGCATCACGTGGTCAGACGACATCTGCAGCTTCACAGCCAACGGAAACCTGCCATTGCGTCTTGCTAACCAAACAAGGAGTGAAGCAGACTATCGGGAATGCTACCCCTGCGAAAAAGTCGAAGATTAAACATGAAAACGGAAAAAGTGGAAAGGAAGGGTGCTGCGCCGAGGTAAAGACTCATAGGGTAGCAGATAACGAGCCACGTGAGGGGGAAGCAAGGGATGACGTGGCAGTAAACCACATCCCATTTAATCCACGTGACAGGCAAGGAGATAGCCTTTCAATTCAAAACAGACCTCATGTGACCCCACTTGAAATAGCAACGTGTGAGGAACCACAAATGAATACTGAAAACAGGTTTGGGCCTCATCAAGAGATAGGGCCAACTATTTGTACCCCCACTCAGCCCATTCAACAGTTAGGCTTCTCTCCAAAAAGTAGCAAGGGAGGTTTGCAAAGCACATGTAAGGTGTACTTAAGGCAGAGGTGGTTCAAAAAGAAAAAACACACGGGCCAGAATCCTACTGAAGTTCTGCTGGAAAAAGAAATGAGCAGCATGCAAAGTCATCATATGCAGGGCACTTCTCAGAAGGGGATTGCATCCAATATTAATCGCAAATCTCAGACAAGGCCAACACCACAAGATGATGACCCTATGCTAGAGACTGAATATGCTAACTACATGAGAGATGGGAGAGAGAGAGGAGAGAGAGAAGAACGAGAGGAATGTCTCGAGAGAGACACAAGGTGGGTACGAGTGACGAGTAGAGCCAAGAGAGGTGTGAGAAATCGTGTGAGCCTCAGAAACAAACCCCATGTGAGGTATGCTGAGACAAGAGGAACAGTACGACAGAGTGTAGTTGCTGTAAATTGGAGAGATCACCCAGATATCTCTTCATTTTACTTCACGAGATTCACGGATGATATCACAGAGAAGGAAAATAAAAGCATGCAATAGAGAGAGAAACACTGGGGAGGGGAGAGATAGGTTTAGAGGCAAGGAATATCAGAGTGATAGAGACCGCCATAGGGATGCAACCCGAAGGGAATACACAGGAAACACCGGAAAAGCCTCGCAACACAACGCCGCGTCAAACTGGAGAGACAACCAGGAAATTACGTCCTTCTACTTCACCCGATTTGGAGATGACATAACAGAAAGGGAGCTATGGTATCATTTTAAGAAATGGGGGGATGTTAGAGAAGTGTTCATAGCAAAACGCAGGAACAATACGGGCATGAGGTACGGATTTGTTAGGTTTAAGGGGATACGAGATGCATAATACACCGCGAGGCAGTTGGATAAGGTTGTTATTGGCGGGTTGAAGTTATTTGTCAACATCCCCAAGTATGAACGGGAGCAGCTAAGGAGGAAGGAAAATGGCGGAAAGCAGCAGAGCCATCACGAGAAGATCAATATAGTGGATGACCGCGCTAGATACGCTCAACAGCCAACACCAACATCTTACTTGGAAGCGCTGACACAAACTAACTGGGTCCCGAAAAGTCAAATGGTTATCAACACCCATGGTCACAGTCGTGGATCTTCTTCCTCGTTGGTCCACATAGAGCTCGGAAAGGATGACACTAAATGGTTAAAGGATGCATGGGTAGGGAGATTACAAAATCCGGCCCTATTTGAGAGAGTAGAGGACAAGTTATGGTGGCTGACGGGGTTGGATTTACAGCCCAGATACATAGGAGACGACATGGTTCTCCTTCATGGGATTACAGACGACGTTGCAGAACAAGTGACGAATGCAGATTCAGATGGAGGTTCACCATTTTTCCACTCATTGGAAAAATGGAATCCGAAAGTGTGAGTGGGATGTAGACTCACCTGGGTGTACGTTTGGGGATTACCACTCCAAGCGTGGAGCTCGAAACACTTTCGACAGATCACGGCGACTGTGGGGGACTTCGTTGACATGGATGATGAGGCGGAGGACAAACGGCAGCTAGACCGAGCTAGGGTGCTTATTAAGACTTTGTGGGCGCCGAATATACAACATACCATTGACGTCGTCATTGATGAAGAAACCTTTAAGGTGCATGTAGCAGAGGAGTGTGGGGGTGGTTGTTGTAGCCGATATGGCCCGAATAGAAGCGTGGGGGGATCGTCGGAGGAAATTGACTCCGACGATACCCATCTCGACTGCGCCACTCCAGTTTCCGCTAGGACGAACAACCTCGAAGTCATGCCGTATCAGTCGGAGAAGCTGCCGGAGAACTTGCCACTTGACGACCACCGGACAAACGCATTACCCAGCGGTCACAATAATTACTAAGACCCACTGGGTAATGAAGAGGACCGGTCCATTCTCAGCGCTTTAGACCATCAGATTGATGGCAGAATGCTGGATATCCCAAAGAAGGCCCCAACGGTCACCGACAACTGCCATGGGGTAGACGACAGCAGGCGCCATCAGGGCATAGGTTCTCCTAACAAAGGGACAGAGCCTCAAACTTTTCACGAAAATGGTAATGGGGACAGGGGGGAGGGAAGAGGAGTAAGTAGCCATGGGGAAGGGTTCACTGAGCCACGAATTGGTGACACTTGGTCACCACGTGGCGGTAACCCCACAATATTTCAAACTGCAGATATTATGGTGGGTGGGTCACATTCGGGGCTGAATAGTGGGGTAAATAAAGGCCCAAATAAAGGAATGGGCCTCAGCTTAGCAAACAAGCAATTTACACAGTACACCCCCTATGAGACTGCTGGTAATACGAGCCTCAATTCACAAAATAATAAAGCTCTAACAGAAAGTGGCTGGCTGGTGTATTCTAGAAAAAGGAGGGGTCAAAAGAAATTCCTTGTGGGTCATCATGCTCCAATACCTATGACTGAAATCATTGGACCTAACCTAATGACACAATGCACACAAGAAGGGGTTCAGCAGAGGGAATTACAATGCACACAAGAAGGGATTCAGCAGAAGGAATTAGATTTCGTGGAGTTAACCCATGCAAATGATGTAATTCAAAATAATGGAGAGGGAGGTGCCAATCCAGAGCCCCATAATCAGCAACATCAAGAGGCACTGAACATATGGAGCAAGGCAAAGCAACTGGGAGTCTCAGGAGTGGAGGAGCAGCAAGTAATCATTGATCAACTCATGAAGATGGAAGAAAGAGATAGACTAGAGGCAGAGAAGAGGGGTGTCAGCACAAGGTTTTAATGAATATTCTCTCATATAATGTAAGGGGACTGGGGAGGGGCATAAAGTGGGCAGCAATAAGAAGGTTCAGAAAATTGGAGGGACCAGATATGATCTGTCTTCAAGAAACGAAGAAAGAATTCATAGACAAAGCCATGTGTCAGGCGATTTGGGGGGATGCAGAGGTGTCATGGGAGATGCAGCCTGCTATTAATTCAGCAGGGGGTATTTTGTGTATGTGGTGTGAAAAATCATTCAGACTTCAGAGGAAAGTTATTGGTAATGGATTCATTTTTTTGGAAGGGGAATTGATTAGAGAGGCTCAACAGATCAACATAAGTACGATTTACTCACCATGTGACATTCATGGTAAGAGATCGTTATGGGAGGCAGTCAAACATCTAAAAGAAGCAGCAGCAGGGGGGTTATGGTGTATATTGGGTGACTTTAACTCAATTAGAGACCCTGAAGAAAGATTTGGTAGCAGCCAAAGGACTTTCATTGACAGCAGTATGAATTCAATGATTGGATTCACGAATTGGAGATGCTCGAGGTTCCTTGGCTGGGCAGGAAGTTTACCTGGATCAGGCCAAATGGTGCCTCTAGGAGTAGGCTGGACAGGTGTTTGGTTTCCCCGGAATGGCTGAATAGATGGCCTGCAAGTGTCCAAATTACGCTTGCTAAGAACTTTTCAGATCATTGCCCAATTCTTCTTCGATCAAAGGCAGTTGATTGGGGCCCTCAACCATTTAAGGTCTTGGATTGTTGGCTCTCGGATAACTCCTTTAAGAAAATAGTTCACCAATGCTGGAATTCTCAATTGCAACCAGGCTGGGGAGGTTTTGTGCTCAAGGAAAAATTTAAGAAATTAAAACTGAGGGTGAAGACTTGGAACAAGGAAGAGTATGGTGACACCTTCAAAAAAATTAAAATGATCGAGTCTGAATTAAATAAGCTGGAGAAAAATTCAAGTCAGAGGCAGCTATCTTTCCAAGAGGATATTAAGAGAAAGAACTTACAAGAAGCTCTATGGGCAGCAGCAAATGCTCATGAATCGTTGCTGAGACAGAAAGCAAGGGCTAGGTGGATTAAGGAGGGCGATTGTAATTCACGTTACTTTCACCTCTTGATGAATGCTCACCGCAGAAATAATTATATTAAAGGGGTCAGAATTGATGGGGCTTGGTATGATGAGCCGCAGAAGGTGAAGGAGGAAGTCAGGAATTTTTTCTCTCAAAGATTTCAAGAACCGGTATTCAGCAGACCTACATTGGATGGTATCTCTTTTCAGACTATTAGTCAGCATCAAAACAATATTCTGGTGGCCCCTTTTCAGGAGGAGGAAATTAAGGAAGCTATTTGGGACTGCGGGAGTCAAAGAAGCCCAGGGCCGGATGGCTTCAATTTCAAATTTATAAAGCAATTCTGGGAGCTACTTAAGCCTGATGTGCTTCGCTTTTTGGATGAGTTTCATGCAAATGGAGTGTTCCCTAGGGGTTGTAACGCGTCTTTCCTAGCGTTAATCCCAAAGGTGCCTGACCCCCAAATTCTAAACGATTACAGACCCATATCTCTTATTGGGTGCATGTATAAGATAGTTGCTAAATTGTTGGCTAAGAGATTGAAGAAGGTGATGTCTTCTATCATTAATGAGTCCCAATCTGCCTTCATTGAAGGGAGACAGCTTCTTCATAGTGTAATCATAGCAAACGAGGTAATTGATGAAGCTAAGAGGAGCAATCGATCATGCCTTGTGTTCAAAGTCGATTTTGAAAAGGCATATGATTCGGTATCTTGGAGCTTTTTGTTCTATATGTTGAAGAGAACAGGTTTTAGTCCGCAATGGGTCAAGTGGATTGAAGGATGTGTTAAATCCGCCTCTATTTCTGTTTTGGTGAATGAAAGTCCGACTTCAAAATTTTTACCTCAAAGGAGCCTACGGCAAGGGGATCCATTAGCACCCTTTCTTTTTAATATTGTCACAAAAGGTTTGAATGGGTTGATGAGGATGGCTTTGGAGGAAAACCTGTACAAAGGCTATTTGGTTGGTGCTAACAATGTGCCTATCAGCATCTTGCAGTATGCGGATGACACCATCTTTTTCGGTGAAGCTTGTATGGAGAATGTCGAAGCAATAAAGGTTATGCTAAGGTCTTTTGAGTTGGTATCAGGATTGAAGATTAATTTTGCTAAGAGCTCTTTTGGTGCTTTTGGAGTATCAGCTCAATGGAAGCAACTTGCGGCCAAACATTTGAACTGTAGCCTGATGGCTTTTCCTTTTGTTTATCTGGGTATTCCCATCGGGGCCAATCCGAGGCGGGGTAGGATGTGGGATTCTATTATTCACAAATGCGAGAGAAAACTCTCAAAATGGAAACAAAGGCATATCTCATTCGGGGGGAGAGTGACACTGATTCAATCCGTACTAACATCCATTCCTATCTATTTTTTTTTCTTTTTTCAGGATACCTCAATCAGTGGTTGCCAAATTAGTTAAGATCCAGCGTAGATTCCTTTGGGGAGGCGGGCATGATCAAAAGAAGATTGCTTGGATAAGCTGGGAGAAAGTTTGCTTACCAAAAGAAAGAGGAGGGCTTGGTATTAAGGATGTCAAAGCTTTTAATATTGCCTTGTTAGGCAAATGGAAGTGGCATCTCTTAAACCATCATCAGGAGCTTTGGATTAAAGTAGTGGAGTCTAAATATAGAGGGTGGAGGGGATTGGAGGAAGGGGATAGGGCTGCCAGCCAGTCATTATGGTGGAGGGACTTAAAAAGGGTCATCTGTCAATCATACCAAGGAAGGACCATTCAAGAAGGTTTTAGATGGAAGGTTGGTGCTAGTCATAAAATTAATTTTTGGGAGGATAGATAGATAAGCCAGGATGCATCACTAGCAGAAAAGTATTCTAGGCTTTACCTCATTTCACTGCAGCAACATCACACTATAAGTCAGATGGGTCAACACAAAGATAATGGGTGGGAGTGGCATTTTACTTGGAGGAGAAATCTGTTTGACAGTGAAGTAGAGTTGGCTGTCAACTTCCTTGGAGAGGTAGAAGGAAAGATCATCCAGCATCAAGGTGAAGATGGTTGGGTTTGGACTAGACACCCTTCAGGTATCTACTCATCTCATTTTGCATATCACATGTTAAGGGAAGGAGGATCAATTGCAAGTAAGGACCAAGTCTTTGTGGAATTATGGAAACTGAAGATTCCCAGTAAAATAGCTATATTCGCATGGAGACTATTTCAAGACAGATTGCCAACAAAAAGTAATCTGCAAAGAAGGCAAGTGCAAATCATGGATGCATCATGCCCTTTCTGTGGAGGAATGGATGAGGAAGTTTCCCACCTATTTTTCCACTGCACAAAGATTCGGCCTATTTGGTGGGAGACTATCTTGGTTGAATATCAGCTGTGTGTTCCCTTCCAATCCAGTACAGCATTTTCTGCAACATTCTTTTGTGCAAGTGGAAGGTATAAGAAGAGGCCGGTGGCAAAGTTGGTGGATGGCTGTTGTTTGGTCTATATGGAAGATGAGGAACAAAATTATTTTCTCCAACGATTCGTTTAATGGTAGCAGGCTTGTTGACGATGCAGTATTTTTAGCTTGGACATGGCTCACTAATTTGGACAAAGATTTCAAACTTCACTTTAACCAATGGTCAACTCACATCAGAGAGGGATTTATGTATTAGATTCAATAGCTCACAGTAGGAGCTGTAGCAGATATTAGTTACCTTATTTGTAGCCATACTATGGTTCCTTTTCAAACTAAATTAGTTTTATTTTGGAACCATGAGTATGGACCTAACTTTTTGTATTTTTAGTACCTCTGGTACTTCTATCAATATATTAATATTTTTGCTGATCAAAAAAAAAAATCACAGAGAAGGATCTTTGGCAGCATTTCAAACGATGAGGAGATGTAAGAGAAGTCTTCATACCCAATCGAAGGAACTACAATGGAAGAAGATATGGTTTTGTTCGATTTAAGGGGGTCAGTGATGTTCAACAAATGGCAAGGAAGCTAGATAATAGTGTCATTGGAGGATTGAAGCTCTTCGTCAACGTTCCTAAGTATAATCGAGCGAGACGAACATATGAGAACAGAGGTAGACAGATAAAGACCGACAGAGGAGACATGACCATACGTGTTCAACGAAACATGCAGCAACCCCAGAGACCAGCACTCTCGTACGCGGATGTGGTGAGGGAGAAAAATGACAAGCAGCCACGAAAACATGAACAAAAGCAACCTTCTTCACGACACAATACTAGCACCTCCTCTGTACATTTACGTGTGAAGAAAGAAGAAACTCAGTGGTTAGAAGACGCATGGGTTGGACGATTATCTAACCCTGCCAGGTTCGAAGTGTTGGAAGAGGAGCTGAGATGGGAGCTAGGACTGGATTTAACTCCGCGATACTTGGGGGATGATCAAGTCCTGTTAACTGGAATGAATGAAGCTGTGGCTGAACGAATCATGAACGGGGGAATGCATGGTTCTCCTTTCTACTCACTGGAGAAATGGAAGCCAAACCTCTACATCGGAAACAGGATGGTGTGGATCCACTGTTGGGGTATTCCATTGCAAGTCTGGGATAAGAATCATATCAGGCAGATCGTGGGAACCATGGGAGACATGGTGGATGTAGATGATGATGTTGAGACTAAAAGACGAGTGGATAGGGCACGAGTCCTTATAAGGACCCCATGGCCGCCAACGATCACGCACGTCATCGATGTTCACGTCGACGGCGACACCTTCAAGGTCTACGTTGCTGAGGAATGCGGGTCAACGACATGCGAACATCACAGCAAACGAAGCTATTACGGTGATACGTCGGACGAACAGGAATTTGATGGTAGCTTCACCGGAGATGAATTCGTAGAAGACACTTGTTTGGAGGGTACCAACCGCGAGATTGCGCGAGCCTCGCCATCGAATCATCGCCCTAACACTCCACAGAGCATCGTCAGCGCTGGAGACACCACAATATTTGGTTTGTCCAGGGGATGGAAGCAGGTTGAAGACCCATGGATAATGACGACGTCTCGCGGATAATGACCGCTCTGAACAACGAGCCAACGTTCGACGCAACTCTCGAGGTGCATGCAGCAAAACTTCCATGTTTGGAAAGCTACCTCAACGGTCAACAGCTGCAGCCCAGAGCTATTCTCGAAAGTAGGCAGAGAGAGAAGGGGGAGAGCAGTGGTGCCAGTGCTATTCACGAAAGTAGGCAGAGAGAGAAGGGGGAGACCAGTGGTGAGAAGTGCCAGCTCTCTTCACGTGACTTTGTAGCTGAAGGTAGCCCAACAAAGGGTAAGCAGATTACGGAGGTGGTAAATAAAGGAATGTATGACAAAGAAGACAGATTTGAATATCAGAATATGTCCTTACAATGTGGGCCTCAATTGGGCCAGCCAACAGAATTACTTAATGAACCTCAAACTTACTTGGGCCTTACCCCCTCTAATCATAAAAAAGCAATGGGAGGTAGTTGGCAGGTATATTCCCGTGGAAGCTGGTCCCATAGGAGACATCAAAGGCGTGGAAGCTTGGAAGGAAGCCATATGCCACCAAATAACATACAGCAGAGCAGTAGCAGAAATATTTCCAGAAGTGAAACAGGAGATATCATTACAGATCTAGAACAGGAGGCAAGTGGAGATTCTACTCAGACCCAGGAAGCTTTTAAAATGTGGAAAATGATCCAGCAATTGGGGGTGACCACTGGAAACAATCAAGATGTCCAACACAGGGAAATTTTACAAAAATTAAGCAGTATGGAAACCAGGGACAGATTGGAAGCTGAGAGGTTGGGAGCTAATGTTAGGGATCCATGAATATAGTCTCTTATAATGTTAGAGGTCTGGGGAAGGGAGTAAAATGGGCTGCCATAAGGAGATTAATCAACAAAGAAAATATTCAAATGATATGTCTGCAGGAGACTAAGAAAGACAGCATTGATAAGACATTATATCAGGCTATATGGGGTAGTGATGAAGTTATGTGGGAGATGCAACTTGCAATCAATTCAGCTGGTGGCATTTTATGCATGTGGACTGAATCAGTTTTCAAGCTACAAAAGAAGGTCATTGGAAATGGATTCATTCTCTTGGAAGGAGTTTGCAATAGAGAGGCCCTGAAAATATGCATTGTGACAGTGTATTCTCCTTGTGATATACATAACAAGAGAATATTGTGGGATTCTGTGAGACAGCTGAAACAAGCATCTCAAGTAAGATTATGGTGTGTGCTTGGGGATTTTAATTGCATAAGGAACCCAAATGAAAGAATTGGAAGAACAGACAGGTTAGTGGGTGACAATAGTATGCAAGAATTTAATGAATGGATTGAAGATATGGAGTTATTGGAGGTTCCTAATGTGGGCAGACAATACACTTGGTTTAGGCCAAATGGTGAATCTAAAAGCAGATTAGACAGGGCATTAATATCCCCTGAATGGAGGGACACTTGGCCAGAAAGTGTGCAGTTCACTTTATCAAGAAATTTTTCAGATCATTGTCCTATTCTAATTAAAGCTAACAATGTGGACTGGGGTCCTAAACCTTTTAGGATATTAAATTGCTGGCTAACAGATAAGTCTTTCAGAGATGTAGTCAATCATTGCTGGAATTCTGTCCAAGTTGCAGGATGGGGAGCTTATGTATTAAAGGAAAAAATCAAAAGGCTGAAGTGCAGATTAAAGATATGGAACAAGGAAGAATATGGGGATAGTTTTAAAAAAGTTCAGCAACTGGAAGTGGAGCTTAATAAATTAGAAGAGGACACATTACATAGACAGATGACTGACTTGGAAATTTCAAGAAGAAAGAAGCTGCAAGAAGATTTGTGGGTGGCTGCCCAGGCCCATGAAGCATTGCTAAGGCAGAAATCTAGATCAAGATGGCTAAAGGAAGGAGACTGCAACACTAGATTTTTCCATATCAGGGTGAATGCAAACAGAAATAGAAATAGCATCAAAGGACTTCTCATTGAAGGTGTATGGACAGATGAACCTAATAAGGTGAAGGAAGAAATCAGAACCTTCTTCTCCAACAGATTTCAAGAAGCAGATTTCCAGAGACCTAAAATTGATGGCATCATTTTCAAATCCTTAGACCAACAGCAGAACTCCATGCTTGTGGCCCCATTTCAGGAAACTGAAATTCAGAATGCTATCTAGGAATGTGGCAATGACAAGAGCCAAGGTCCTGATGGTATTAATTTCAAATTCATAAAACAGTTCTAGGATACTCTAAAGCATGATATATTTCGATATATTCATGAATTCCATGTTAATGGTGCTATCCCCCGAGGCTGTAATGCTTCTTTTATAGCTCTTATTCCCAAGATTCCAAACCCACAACATTTGAGAGAATATAGACCCATCTCCTTAATTGGGTGCATGTACAAGATAGTGGCGAAGTTGCTTGCAAACAGAATTAGAAGAGTGATGCCAGCAATAATTGAGGAAACTCAATTTGCTTTTATTGAAGGTAGACATTTGCTGCAAAGTGTGTTAATCACTAATGAGATAATAGATGAAGCAAGAAAGAACCACAAGCCTTGTCTTATCTTCAAAATCGATTTTGAGAAGGCTTATGATTCGGTATCTTGGGAATTCTTGTTGTATATGTTGAGAAGGTTTGGATTCAACTCCCGGTGGATCAAATGGATTGAAGGAAGCCTCAAGTCTATGTCAATGTTAGTTTTGGTGAATGGAAGTCCCACAAATGAGTTCATACCTCAAAAAGGAATTAGAAAGGGGGATCCGTTAGCACCCTTCCTATTTAATTTGGTGATGGAAGCTTTATCTGGATTGCTGAGAAAGGCAATAGCTGAAAACATGTACAAAGGCTACCCAGTGGGATCAAAAAAGGTTGACATAAGTATTTTACAATACGCGGATGACACTATTTTTTTTGGAGAAGCAACTATGGAAAATGTGAAAGCATTAAAGGCTACTTTGAGGGCTTTTGAGTTAATCTCGGGCCTAAAGATTAATTATGCTAAGAATTGCTTTGGAGCTTTCGGGGTTTCAGATCAGTGGAGGAGTGATGTTGCTAATTACTTAAACTGCACCCTGTTATCTATTCCTTTTACTTATCTTGGCATACCTATAGGGGCTAATCCGAGGCGAACACAAATGTGGAACAACATTATCCACAAATATGAGAGGAAATTGGCAAAATGGAAACAAAGATACATCTCATGGGGAGGGAGAGTGACATTAATTAAGGCTGCACTAACATCAATTCCAATCTATTTCTTGTCTTTTTTCAGGATTCCAAAAACAGTGGTGGAAAGGCTCAAAAGGATACAACGTAGATTCTTGTGGGGTGGAGGACTAGAGCAAAAAAGAATTGCATGGATTAAATGGGACCAAGTTTGTATGCCAAAGGAAAAAGGTGGGTTGGGGATTAAAGATATTGATACCTTTAATCTTGTCTTACTAGGTAAATGGAAGTGGAATTATATGCAAGAGAAGGGAGAAATCAGGTCCAGAGTGTTGGAGTCCAAATATGGGGGATGGAGGAGCTTATATGAAGAAGGAAGGGTAGGACATCAATCTTTATGGTGGAAAGATTTAAAACAAACTGTTAATTCAGCACAGCATGGACACATAGTTCACAGCAAAATGAGGTGGAAAATTGTAAGAGGAGATAAGGTCAGGCTTTGGGAAGATAAATGGAATCAGCAGCAGCAACCTCTAGCTGAGAGGTATCCTAGACTGTACCAAATATCTACACAGCAAAACCAAACCATGAGACAGATGGGACAACACATGCAGTCAGGTTGGGAGTGGCAGTTTCTGTGGAGAAGATCGCTGTTCGAAAATGAAATTGAGTCAGCAGTCAACTTCTTAAAGGATATCGAAGGTATACACATTCAGCAGCAAGGACCAGATGAATGGGAATGGTTAGGTGATCAAACAAGGATTTATTCTACCCGCAGCGCCTGCAATCTGGTTTTGGAAGCTTCTAAAGGAGGTCAGCAACAGGATTGGTGTAAGGAATTATGGAAGATTAAAATTCCTAGCAAAATAGCAGTTTTTGCTTGGAGGCTAATAGAAGACAGACTACCAACAAGTAGACATGGCAAGAAAACCCGTACCCGTGGGTACCCGCCCGAATCCGTCCCGACTTTGACGGGTAATACCCGAGTTGATCGGGTATGGGTACGGGTTCGGGTTTTTCCCGATAACCAAAAGTCGGGTACGGGTACAGGTACGGGTATGGGATTACTAGACCCGTCCCGACCCCGAACCCGAACCCGCCCCGCCACTTAAAATCTTTAGAATTTTTACATAATTTAATCAAAAGGCATATAATTTTTATTACTAGTTAATTTTATTTTAAAATTTTTACATAATTTAATATTATTTTCTTAACTATTTATGTAGACACACGCGTTATAATAAATTTATTGATATATAAGTAGTTAAAAATAAATGTTTAACAATCAATTTATTTTTTTTTCTAAAATCAAATTTTTAATATTTTTTTACAAAAAAAAAAATTCTAAATGGTGTGTGGAACGGGGTTGGGGATACCCGATACCCGACGGGTACGGGGATGGGACAATAAACTCAAACCCGTCGGGTATCGGGTACGGGTATGGGGATATGTTGAGGAGTCGGGTAAGGGATTGGAGAAACAATACCCGTACCCGACCCGCCCCATTGCCATGTCTACCAACAAGGATGAATCTGCATAGGAGACATGTGCAACTGCAGGATCTGCGATGTCCTTTCTGCAAAGAAGTTGTAGAGGAGGCATCTCATTTGTTCTTCCACTGCGTCTTCATCCAACCAATCTGGTGGGAATCAATGTCTTGGTTGAATTTACAAACTGCCTTTCCTCTTGGGCCTAAACAAAATTTTCTACAGCATATCTTCATCCAGGTAGAAGGTTTAAGGATTAAGAGATGGAGATACTGGTGGATGGCGGTAACTTGGGCTATTTGGAAAATCAGAAATAGAGTTCTGTTTTCAAATGCAGAATTTGATGCTAACAGACTGTTTGATGAAGCTGTTTTCTGGACTTGGACTTGGCTTAGACATTTTGAGAAAAATTTCTCAACTCATCTAAACCAATGGGCAAGCAATATTAGTCAAGGTTTTCTCATGTAATGGGTGTTACAATTAGAACAAAAGACATGTTCTCCTAATATCTAGAATACCTTAGTTTCGGTGTCTAGATATCAGGATGTATATCCCTATGTACTAGTACCTCTGGTACTTTTGATCATTTATATATATATAATATATTTAGTTTTGCTAATAAAAAAAAAAAAAACAAGATGATGACCCTGAAGGAAGTATGGAGTCACAGCATCTACAACAGGCAACCAACATCTGGAATCTTGCTAAACACATAGGGGTCACAGGAGGGGATGATCATCACTTAGCTATTGACAAAATAAAGGAAATGGAAGATCGAGATTTGAAAGAAGCAGAGAGGTTGGGAATCAGTGGCAGGTGTCCATGAATATCATCTCATACAACATAAGGGGTTTGGGGAGGGGGGTTAAATGGGCAGCCATTAGAAGACTAATCAGTAGGCAAAATGCTGACATGATATGTTTGCAGGAAACAAAGAAGGAGGTAATTGACAAAGCCATGTGTCAATCCATGTGGGGAGAGGCTGAGGTATGCTGGGAAATGCAACCTGCTATCCATACTGCAGGAGGCATTTTATGTCTGTGGAGCGAAAAGACCTTTAAGCTTCACTCGAGAGTTGTTGGTAACGGTTATATTCTTCTAACAGGGGAGTATCTCAAGGAAGCACAGTCAGTAAATATAGTTGCTATATACTCCCCTTGTGATATTCAAAATAAAAGGGTATTGTGGGACCAGGTCAAGCAGCTGAAAAACACTCAATCAGGGGATTTATGGTGTTCTGTGGGTGATTTTAACAACATCAAGGATACATCAGAAAGATTTGGAATCTCTCAAAGGGAATCAGGAATTAATAGTATCCAAGAGTTCAATGACTGGATAGACGACTTGGAGGTTGTTGAGGCACCATGGACGGACAGAAAATTTACCTGGTTTAGACCAAATGGGTCATCAAGGAGCAAGCTTGATAGATTTCTGCTGTCTCCAGAATGGTTAGATAGATGGCCTGCAAGTATTCAATCAACTCTTTCAAGAAATTTTTCAGACCACTGCCCTATCATCCTCAGGTCTACAGTTATTGATTGGGGCCCTAAACCATTTAGGGTCCTAGACTGCTGGCTATCAGACTCTTCTTTCAAAGAAACAGTGAAGAATTGCTGGTTATCTAGTCGGCTGCCAGGTTGGGGTGGCTTTGTACTCAAAGAAAAGATAAAGATACTTAAGCAGAAGTTGAAAATCTGGAATAAGGAAAGCTATGGAGACACTTTGAAAAAGGTCATCAAGATTGAAGAAGAGTTAAACAAATTGGAGGAGGAGACCATACATAGACAGCTATCAGCAGAAGAAGAGTCGAAACGGAAACAATTGCAGGAAGCTCTATGGGTAGCAGCTCATGCCCATGAATCGCTATTGAGGCAAAAGGCGCGTTTAAGGTGGATCAAGCTAGGAGATTGTAACTCCCGGTATTTCCACTTGATGTTAAATGCAAACAGAAGAAACAACTCTCTAAACGGAGTTATGATAGGTGATTCTTGGGTTGCTGACCCAGTTATGGTGAAGGAGGAAATTAGATCTTTTTTCTCACAGAAATTTCAAGAATCAAGTAACCACAGTATTAGGTTGGATGGGGTCTGTTTTCAGTCAATCAGGCAGCACCATAATGACATTTGATGGCCCGCTTTCAAGAGGAAGAAGTAAAAAAAGCTGTTTGGGAATGTGGGAGTGACAAATGTCCAGGCCCGGATGGTCTGAACTTCAAGTTTATAAAACAATTTTGGCAGCTTTTGAAGCCTGAAGTCCTTCGCTTTCTTGATGAATTCTATGTTAACGGTGTTTTTCCCAAGGGGTGTAACGCGTCTTTTATAACTTTGATTCCCAAGGTGGCAGATCCACAGTTTTTGAACGACTACAAGCCAATATCCTTAATAGGATGTATATACAAGATAGTATCAAAAGTGTTGGCCAACAGAATGAAGAGGGTGATGCATGCTATCATACATGAGACTCAATCTGCCTTCATTGAAGGAAGGCACCTACTCCATAGTGTTCTTATTGCAAATGAGGTGATTGAAGATGCAAAAAGAAACAACAAGTCATGCCTCATATTCAAAGTAGATTTCGAGAAGGCATATGACTCGATCTCTTGGGATTTTGTATTATATATGCTGGAAAAAACAGGTTTTTGTTCTAAGTGGGTTAAATGGATTGAGGGCTGTTTGAAGTCAGCGTCTATCTCAGTTTTGGTGAACGGAAGCCCTACGGAGGAATTTCTCCCCAAAAGGGGTCTTAGACAAGGTGATCCATTGGCACCTTTCTTGTTCAATGTCGTGGCTGAAGGCCTCAATGGATTGATCAGAAGGGCTGAGGAAGAAAATCTTTACAAGGGTTTCCAAGTTGGTACAAATAATGTGAATATTAGCATCCTACAGTATGCTGATGATACAATCTTTTTTGGGGAGGTAGTTACGGAGAATCTAATGGCAATTAAAACTATCCTCAGATCGTTTGAACTTGCCTCAGGATTAAAAATAAATTTTGCAAAGAGTAGCTTTGGCGCTTTTGGTCAATCACAGCAATGGAAGCAACAGGCAGCCACCTTTTTGCATTGCGGATTGCTGACGCTCCCATTAGTTTACCTGGGTATACCATTAGGGGCAAATCCAAGGAGAGGTCGGATGTGGGATCCCATTATCCACAAGTGTGAGAGAAAGCTGGCAAAGTGGCAACAGAAACACATTTCCATGGGGGGGGGGAGTGACATTAATCAAATTTGTGCTAACATCGATTCCTCTATACTTCTTTTCTTTTTTCAGGGCACCTAAACTAGTGGTGGATAAATTGGTGAGATTGCAGCGAAGGTTTCTATGGGGAGGAAGGCTTGACCAAAATAAGATTGCATGGATTAGGTGGGAAACAGTGACTTCATCTAAAGAAAATGGGGGATTGGACATCAAGGATATCACCAATTTCAATGTAGCATTGCTTGGTAAATGGAGGTGGGGTCTGATGCAAAACAAAGGAGAACTTTGGGCTAGAGTAGTGCAATCCAAGTATGGAGGCTGACAGGGTATGTTGGCAGCAGATAGACCAGGGTTGGAATCAGTTTGGTGGAGAGACTTGAAAAAGGCCCTCATTCATTCCCCACAGGGTCAGATTATTAATAGTGATATGAGGTGGAAGGTTGGCTGTGGGGATCAAACTAAATTTTGGGAGGATAAGTGGGTATGTGGGGAGATGTCTCTGGCAGAAAAATTCCCTAGGCTGTATTCAATATCATTACAGCAGCAGAAGTTCATCCAACAGATGGAAAGTCACAAAGACAATGGGTGGGAGTGAAACTTTATCTGGAGAAGGCCATGTTTTGATAATGAAATTGATTCGACAGGTGTCTTCCTCAATGAGATTCAGGATATGGCCATTCAATATCATGGACCTGATGTGTGGGAATGGACTGCTGACCCTACAGGTCAGTATACGGCAAACAGTGCCTACAAGGTACTAATGGAAGGAGCAGTAGCAGTAACTCAGGAGGATTGTTTTGTCAAATTATGGAGCATAAAGGTTCCAAGCAAAATAGCAATTTTTGTTTGGAGACTTATTAGAGATAGACTTCCGACAAGACAAAATTTGCAGCGGAGGCAAGTGCAGGTTGTTGATACATCATGCCCATTCTGCAGAGACGGTGAGGAGAACGCAGGACATCTATTCTTCCAATGTAGAAAAATTCAGCCTATATGGTGGGAAGCTATGTCATGGATAAATCTAAAAGGAGCTGCTCCCCTCACCCCAAAAATGAATTTCAATCATCATATGGGACTTCAAGCTGATGGTGTTAGGAGCAATAGGTGGCAGTGCTGGTGGATGGCCCTAACCTGGTCCATTTGGAAGACTAGAAACAGCATAGTGTTCTCTAATGGGTCTTTCAATGCAAACAAACTGTTTGAAGATGCAGTTTTCATTCTTTGGACCTGGCTTAGGAATTATGAGAAAGGCTTCAAAGAACATTTTAATCAATGGTCCAATAGTATTAGACAAGCTTTTCTGTACCAGTAGAGGTCTCAATATTAGCTACTAGTTTTGTTTTTCTTTGGTTTTCCATAGAGTGGTTCCTTCTCAGACTATTTTGTCTGATTATGGAACCATTACCATGGTTACCTCCCTTCTGTAATTCAGTACCTCTGGTACTCTTTCTATATTTATAATATATTATCTTTGCTGATCAAAAAAATAATAAAGGTGTTACGTGTTTTTTTTTTTGGAAGGCAAAAATATATATTATTGATATGAATCATAACAGTACCAGTGGTACTATTGAAGTATACAAGGATACAAGACACTTAGAGTGTCGCCTTCCAACATGAATAACTACCCAACAGTAATCCCACTCCATAGGATAAATATATCCAGCCCACTACATAGGATAAATATACACAGCCCATATTAACTAAAATATTCCACTAGGTTAGAAGACCATTGATTGAAAGAAATACTAAAGTTTTTCTCTCTGGTCTGTAACCAAGACCATATGAGGAATAAGGCATCATCCATCACTTTAGAAGGTTGAAAGTGATTGTCCTCGAAGACCAATTGGTTCCTATGCTGCCATATAGAGCTAGTCAATGCTACCCACCATCCATATCGATGAGATTGGTTTTGCCCTGCAAAGAAGCCCTCACAAAATTGAGCAAAATGAGATGCTGGTGAAGGTGTAATGGGGCCAACCATCTGGTTCCATCTCATGGATTCCCACCAAAGCCATGTGGTCATTTTACAATTGAAGAACAAGTGATCCACCTCCTCTTGAGCATTCCCACATAAAGGGTTACGTGTTTATCATACTACAGCAGGTAAAAATAAAATACGTCAGCCGAAAGTTTGGCTATCAAACTCTCGAATTAACTCGCTAACTCTTATGAGTCCACTTACCCTCTATAAGTTGACACATATGTAAACTCTCTTTTTAGTAGACTCTCGGTAAAGTTTATAAACTCTAAGTAAACTCGGTAGACTCTCGAGTTTACCACCGAGTCAACGAGTCAGCAAGTTAAAAAAATAGACCAAAATGTAAGTCATTTTGGGTTGTTTTCTGTCTGTTTAGTGTTCAACATACCTTCATTTAGTGTGTTGTTCCCAAATAAAAAAATTCTCACCTTTAATAACATCAAACCATTGTTCTCTAATAACATCAAACCCTTGATAGGAATGATCTACTACTATTATAACATCTGCAAATTATTATCTAATAGTGATGCATTACTAGACTTGGTTATTTAAATATTGTGAAATTTATGATTTACTATTTTACTTTATTATATTGTTAAAATGTTTAACTGTTATGTTATTTATAAATATTTTGTTATTATTTTTATATGAAATGGACTCTTACGAGTCTACGAGTTGAATCTATGGAACTCTCACGAATTTATACAAACTCTCGAGTTTGATAACCTTAGCTGGAAACATTAATTTGGTACAAAACAAAACTATAAATTCCAACTATCATAGAAGCAAAACAAAAATAGGAGCCCTTAAAATTCAAGATAACTAGAGGATTGCAAGTATCAGATTCAACATCAGCAAATTCTTCACCATGCAGGGGCGCCTAAACACAGAAATGTATCTCCAATACCCATCACTAGAAGCCACGGAGATTCACCTATTGAAGGGAGAAATTATAACATGAATAATGGTTTTTAAATTATCCTATACATCTAATTAGGGTGGGTATAGGATTTGAAAACAGTTTACTCATACAAAAGGTAATGTGTCAAAACTTAGAACCTCATGAATTGAGGGACTCCAGACAAACCACTTTTTGCATTTATATGGTGAAATAACTCCTTCAGTAGCTAGCTTCTTCACCTGTCACTTAACCCGCCAACTTCATGTAAATCAAATGAAACTCTACAACATGTGGTAATATCTAATCTCATTTGAAGTAATGACTGCTAAGTGGACAGCCAAAGGAGTAATGTGTCCAATGTTGCATGTTATGTCTATTAAACAATTCAAAGGTATCCCATGCTTATAAATCTTGTTCTTACTCCAGAAAGAGCTTAGCACATATTGTTCCTAAATTGAAGTTATGTAGGACGATCAGTTGCTGGTCATTTATATTCACACATATTTAAGAATTTCAAACCAAAATCCTAGCTTCAACTTCAGTCCATAGAGTACACTTAAACCTTTACAAATTAACACTAAATACCAATATTAACAAGAACTAGGAATAATAACAGCTAATAATAATCTTTAGAGATGATGAGAATTTGGAAATACAGAAATGGACAATAATGATGTGTATATAATCATAAACTTGTGATCTTGAAAATATACCTCGAAGGCTAGAATTATAGCCACAACTAGTTAAATGCTCTGCAAGTGCCTCCCCTAATTGCTTTTGCCAATTTGGTGCATTTTTTGCTTCAGATACAGGCCAGACTATTGCTGTCTCTGTTGTTAAATTTACACTAGCAGATGACACTTGAGGCTGTCCAACGACCATTTGCATAAAAAGTAAAGAATCATGATTTAGATTACAGAAAAAGAAAAATATTATATATATAGGCTCTTCCCTTTGAAGAATTCAACACAGTTGTTATGCACCTTAATGTTTTTCTTTGTTTATATTTTTTTATGCAGCCAACAACCAAGTAGAATGCCAGTTTTATTCTTTCATACAAACTAACTACCAGACTTTTTTTCTTATAAACAAGTGTAATAAAAAGCAAGTTCAAATTTAGAATTATCAGACACCAAACTACCATTGCTTTGAAACCTAAGCATGATTCTTCCACCTTGATGTTAATCGTCTCCAACAACATACACAGACTTATGACATAAAATGCTCATGAGTGTCCACTTTACACCAATAATCATACAAATCAAATAAGAGAAAAAAGACTATGCGCTAACAGTGTCAACTGTCAAATAGTTTTACACTGACATCTAATCATAAACCATCATAATAATTATCTTAAAAGTCATATAAAGAATGATTTGTAATTGAATGAAAGTTTTACACGGTTAGTGCATGAAAACCATTAAACTCATAAAATAATGGAACCATCTATAAAGTTTAGATTGTAAGCCAAGTCAAATCCAAACTTCAGTAACTTACTTGACTTTCCAGTATCCTTTTCACAGTAGCCGCACATCCCCCGCATACCATTCCCTATCACACACATACACAAAACTGAATTATTATTTTACTAAAAATAATAACACAAAAAAAAAAATCTACTCAGTGAAGAGTTCACACCGAAACATCGAGAATGATAACATCGGGTGAAAGTGCCGAAAGCTCCTGAGACGCGTCTCCAACCAGTTTGAGATTAACATCTCCGGACTCCCCGCCAGAACCGCCACCTCCACCACCGTCTCCGGTTCCAGCGCCGCCATTTCCACCGCCGGCAGGAGAAGCAAAGGAAATGCAGCGCGGACTGCACGGCGGCGTTCGCGGGAGTAGTCCGCGGAAGGATCCGAGCGAGGAAGGCGACGGTGCGGAGGCGAAAGAACACGGAATGCGGCAGCAGTTGCTGCTACTGTAGGAAGCAATAAGGCGTTTGAGGTTGCAGCGAAGCAAGACGCGTTTAGGAGCTCCGTGGAAATGACGGTGGAGCACTCTGAAAAGCGCCACGTGCGCCTTGGTGGTGATGGAGAACGCAGAATCCATTGGATTGGGAAGGAATTGAGAGAACAGAGAAGAGGACTCCTCACGCTTCCCATGCCTTTTACTTGCTAGTTGCCTATCCTATATAATAAGTCGTCTACAATATGTTGTTCGGTAGATACTTTTACTTTTGTGAGAAACGTATTTCTTCACACTGGGCACCAGCGGGGCTTTTCTTTTTTTAAAAAAAAAATATTATTGATTATTTATTTGATTGATGGCAAATGCTAATAATCTGTTTTACTTGTTCTTTACATAATAAATATTCTTTTTTAATTTCTTAACATTTATTAATACTATTACTATTAATTATCATTGATGTTAAAAAAAATTATCATTGATATAAACATGTGTATTATCATGTCATTTATATCACCAAATGTTATTAGATTTTTTTCAACAAAAGTTGAAATTTTTTTTGATATCATGAAGGTTAGAAATATAATTTTTAATATATTCATTCAAATATACACTAATTTATTTAAAATTATAAAATTTGAAAAGAGAATCAATATATATGATATGAAATCTAATAATTCTTGTCATTTTTAATAAATTTTAACAAATAAGAGGTGTGTTTCTAAAATTTCTCAAAATGTAAAAATGAGGATAAAAAGTTTTAGAAACACATTCTTTATTGCACTCCTTTAAAATATTCTCTAATTGATTAAAATTTATTGAAAACAGAGAAAAAGTCATTTAATATGATGTAAAATTCATCAAATTTTAATCAATAAAAAAGTATGTGTTTAAATAAATGTAATAAAAAATGTGTTCTAATCATTTCTCAGTTAGAATACATGTTAAAAAATATTTTTAAATATCTTTTATTTATAGGAAAACAAGATTATCATGTTTTTACTAATTAAATAATTTACAAATAGGAAATTATGAATATATACATGTATCAATATGATTGGAAACAAGAATTTAGCCCACATTCCCTTCTCTTAATTACATTCTCAGGAGGTCCTCTGTCCTCCAATAGAGAGTAATATCCATACACACATCATAACTCAGACACAATCATACCATTCCTTTTCAGCACCCTAAGTATACTCGTCTCGTTACCTCTTTGAAGATCGACCTAAATCCAATATTAAAAGCATGTAAATCCTGCTTTCTAATAGATAAAGCACATGTAAAGATTATGAGATAAGTCTACAAACAGGTGCATAAAAAAGAAAGTCTACACACAAAAAGGAAGTAACAATGAAATGAGTCTTCAAATGTCAAATTAATGCCAGCTTCAGAATTTTATTTCAGAACTTCGAATCACACCTTTCAATCATTCAGTTCCCTACATCACTGTTTCCATTCCATACTTGGCAGTTCATCAAATATAACAATGAACAGAAATTCATCATCCTGTGTCATTGTCCTCTAACTTTCCAGCTGCGGAAAAAGTACTTAACTAAATTGTTATTGTATCATATTAAACATGATTCTCAAATGAGGTTGTATTAAAAAAAAAAAAAAAAGGAATTCCGTACTAAGCATACAATCGTACTTCTAGGTTTCTTATTGTACACCAAAGGAGTAATTTCATATTCGTGGTAGTAAAGACTAATGATAACCAACAGGAGCTGGTGCATCCCGCAGTTCTTTACCTTGAAAGTGGATATCCTGCATGAAAAACATAATTGTTTTTTTTTTATAAAAAAAAAAGGAACACTTATGTAAAAGCACTGTCCACGCGGAGACACATTTGATATGATAAATAGAGTAAATTAATTAACCTTTGTTTTAAAACAAACTATGTACCAGCTCTCTTTCTCCTAAGTTCTGATGAACACAAACATAGCAGTATTAGAGTGGCCAAAAGAACACATCAGAACTACAAAGCACATCTTACATATAATATGTTGTCTACCTAGGTGGTTATAATTTGTAAAATAAAGAACAACTCAGTAGAATAGAAGTGAATCTTCATTCTGCAGGTCCCACCGAAAAGAATCTTTATTATGTAGATGAAGTGAAAAAATGAAATGTATACTTTTTGTCTCTATTCAACTAAGTATGACGACAAATGTATGTTCTCTGGCAGTAATAAATTTCTGCAGCCAAAGCTGCCTGGACACTCGTCGGCTGCATAGCCCTCATATTGAAATTATAGGCAGGGCCAATTAGAAAATTGTGGGAAGAATTACCTTTTAGCGGTCAGCCTGATTATTATTCTTTGTGAACTTTACCTTATATAATGTGCAATTTTCATGATTTAAGTTCGAAGAAAAAAAATTCAGTATAAGTCAGAGAGAATATGGAAATAAATTACCTATAATTTTATAAAACAAATATATGATAATAAGAATTTTAGTGGATTAGTTGGTGGAGCTGAAGAAGCCTCGTAGTTTTAAAACAAGCAAAAAGATGATTACACAAGTGATAAAGAATACTCACAGAAGCAAAGTGGTTCACATCTCGATGGTGAGCCTCATCAGCACGAATGACTGTTACAACATCTTTCAATTTGGCATCCTTGGGAAGCCTCCAATAGTCTATGGCAATGGCAGGAGCAGGAACATTTTCAATTGCACCACTTTCAAGATCCTTCAAGTACTCGGTGTAAGAATGTATAGCCTCCTCCTCAAGATACCCAACTATTCTATGAGCCACCTTCGGGGAGAGAATGTAAAGCACGAAAAACGCATTGAAGAAAACTCCTTGTACAGCAAGAACCAGCAGTCTTTCGTACCATTTAGGCTTCACAAGTTCCACCATAGTCATTAGGTGCATTCTCTCATTCTCTGCTTCCTCCAACAATGCTTTTATCCAACCACCACTTGGCTGAAACTTACGGAGTGACCTCAGGTGCAACAACATCCCTCCTACCATGCCAGGGACAGCTGCAACGGTTTCCAGCATCATTGCACGGCAACCATAACGTCTCTGAAAACATGTATGGAAAATGATGAACGGCAAATTGACAATAGACACCATCACCATGAAGAATATGAATATCTTGACAAAATTTTCTAATGAAGCTACAGCTGTACTCTGGTTGGATGAATTTCTCCAAAAAGAACTTACAAGAGAAAGAAATTAAAAAAAAATGAAAAATGTGTTGTTCATAAGCTTAAGTTAACTTATGCTATAGTTGAAATCAGCTTTTGGAGAAGAAGCTAAAATCTATAAAATAATATAAGAGCAGAAAACGACGGTATCAATAAACATATTACTAATAGCCAAAATAAAAGTATACTAGTAAACGCTAAACACCTTACTCAGGTAAAAACTAACAATTAACAAGTAATATTTGTTGATTAAAAAAAGATACAAACAACACAGATTTTATTATCAAATCAAGTGTGAGTTGAGCAGTTCTAATTGAACTAAACAGATCGACATGACTTAAGAACATATAATTTTAGTAACCCTGAAATATTTCCTTCTTTTCCTTTTGTTTTGGAGCAAGCTATAGGAGATTTCAAAATTGAGCGAGATATTGCAATTTACGCACCTTAAAAAATAAATCTGTTGGAATTCTGAGGAGCTTCACCGTCCTGTAAGCAACTTTATCCAGAAAATTCTTTGGCACGTGATGCTTAGTAAGATCTATGGACACGTTTGACGATAAGTCTCCCAAGGCTGCACAGACAAAATAAATCAATCTCATAAGCATTCAAAGAAAACCAAGCCAAATCTTCAATAACCAGTTAGCAAGGTTCTAAACTCCGGTCTCCATTTCATGTTCTTTGCTGTCAAATTCGACCGATGCGACCGCAATTGCAATTATGCAATTGCAAACACTCCAAAAACCTCAATGTTGTAGTCGAAGTTGCAGTCAAACTCTTTTAGAAGCTTGTTCATTAGATTTTTCAAAAAATAAAATAAAATATTCCAAGCATCATAAGCATAAATGCATAACACAACAAATCTATTCTCATAAACAACAACAAAATCCGCCGACGAAATTTCTTGATGATAATGCTTTTTTGATAAACTAATCAACGACGCTAAGAAATTGAGTTAAACCTTGATTCCTAATCAGAAACAGAATCCTCACCATGAAGCAGTTCCAAGGCCACTCCGTCCCGTCCTCTCTCGAAACCTTCGGCCTCGAAATCCCCCAATAACTGGACTCCACCACGCTCTTCTCAGCCTCGGCCTTCTCCTTCTCCGGAAACTTCGCTTCCGCCGGCGAAGCCATCGTCCTCTTCCAGTAGAAGAACCCTCCATTCGCGCCGCCAGCGCAGAGTAGCCTCGTCTCCGCCGCCGAACCTAGGCGGTTACAGTTTTGGTTCCGACCATTGAGCAGAGCGCGCCGAACCGTAGAACTCAGTGCAATGAGCTTCATCTCTCAACAGAAGAAGAATCGCGTTTTCCAGAGACTTTGTTTGCTTATCACCTACTTTTCATCGAACTGTGTAATTGCGGTTACTGGAGAAAGAAACGTAGCGCTCGCACATGGAGGGAAAATCGATAAGGGAAGTTAGTTGCGGTCACATGCGTGTCTCGTGAGGGCGTGCTTGAAACGATCTTGACCGTTGATTAAGTGCATGTGGTGTATTCAACGGCTGTGATGATGATGGAAACGAGTGGAGATTGTTTGATGCGCATTTAACGCGCCCAGATTTTTGGAATATAATAGTGAAAACAAAGTCATTGAAATGAGCATCTCGTTGAAGTGACCGAGTGAATATCGTGATGCTCGCCTTTGCTCGGTCTCGACCATATCAGCTAGTGTGATGTCTCACGTGGCAAAAATCCTCAAATGGTGTCCTTCTACAAACTAATTCTCTAAATGGGATTTTTCTGCAAGTTTTTCTTGGTATGTGCTATTTTTGTACGTGAACGTCATGCATGGTGCCATCACCACTGGCGCTTCCGCGTAGGAGCTGCCACGTGAAGAGGGACGCGCAAGTAGCAGCAGCGGCTTGGCCTTCTGCTTACGTGGAGAGGGACGCGCAAGGTGCACTGGCGCGTTGTGCATGGAGACCAGAGGCGCCAATCAAAATGGCATTTTAGGTTTGCAGCAAGGACAACAGCTTTGGCAGACCAGGAGCAGCTTTTGCAACAGGAGCAGGGAGGGTCTGGAAGCGCAAATGGTGTTGGCGTTTTAGGGGTCTGGAAGCGCAAATGATGTTGGCATTTTAGGGTAGAATATGGCGCAAATGGGGTTGGCATTTTAGGGTGTTTAAATACAGTTGTCTCCTTCACCATTTTTTTTAGCTGTTTTGGCTGTTGTAGTTGCTTTCGTTTTTGCTTTCGTGGGTTTGATAATTTCTGGGATATCAATTTTTTTTGTAAGTTATTTTGTTAGGTGGTTTTGGAAGATCACATATTTTTTGTAAGTTATTTTGTTAGGTGGTTTTCGAAATTTCTGTAGTATCACACATTTTTTGTAAGTTATTTTGTTAGGTTGGAATAAAGATTTATCTTGAAGTATTTTTTATAAAAATTAAATTAGTTTGTTATATTTAATAAGCTTGTTAGTGTGTGTTTAAATGTCTAAAATAAAAGAAAAATTATGTAATAATGTTTATTTGAAGAAAATTTTATCAGTGAAAATAAAATATTTTGAATATGAATTTTATAGTATTTTTTTAATTAGATTAGGTTGGTGTTAATGATTTATTAGTGTGTTAATAATTGATGAATGTTTCAACTTTCATTTAAAAAAATTTGTAGATCATATTTATTTGAAGAAAGTATTTTGAGTACGAAATTTATTTTAATATGAAGTTGTAGTATTTTTTTAATCAGAATAGGTTCATTTTTTTGTGTGTTAAAAATTGATAAGCGTTCAAGTTGAAAGTGTTAATTGATGATGTTTTGTTGTTTCTTGTATCATATTTAATTTAATATATTTGTAGTAATTTTGTAATTACCTATTTTCATTTTGAAGTTATTATTGTTAAGATTAATTATTTTTACTACTAACTTCGTTCATGAATTATTTTATTTTGTGGTAAAAATTAGTATCTTGAATTTGTTCATTTTTTTAAGTGTGTCCCATGAAATTAATTTGAAGTCAATTAATTTTTTTTAAAAGAAAAATTGAATGTGAAGTTCCAATAAAGGGACTTTTTGTGATCACATTTTATTAGTTTGGTTTTAAATTTTTATAAAATTGTTTGTGTTATTTAAGTGTGTTGATGTGAAATTTATTTAAAATTAATAATTTTGATTACATCTTGATTAGTTTAAAATTACTACATTGAAATCGTTAATGTTTTTAAAGTGTCTTAATGTGAAATTGATTGAAGTTAAATTTTTATTTAAAATAAAGTTTTATTTTGAAGTTCTAGTAATGACTTTTTGTGATACCCATTTGATAATCTATTTGACGTGTTAAAATTTTTTTTTTGTAAGTACACGATGAATTCGGTTATAACAGTATTGTATTTCAATGGAAGGGTATATGAAGATAATGATGGTGTAATATTTGAAGGCAGTAAAAAAAACGATTCAGATTAAACGTGGAATTAGTTTCAATGCTTTGAAGAAAAAAATTAGAGATAAGGTAAAGTTACAAAATAATGAAATTATTTCTGCTATCAGCTGTAGATTTTTAGTGTCAGGAAAATATATTGCCTTGCAAATTTGTGATGACGAAGACGTTGAAACGATGCTGGAAAGTTTTAAACAACAAGACCAAATGTCAGTTCTGGAATTGTACATAGAAAAGGATGTGGCTGGTGGTTCAATGTTTCATTCTGCAAATTCGCTTATATCATGTGGAAATTATTTATCTAATGATGAGACACAACCGGCAACATATTTACCCCTAACCCTAAAACCCTAACCCATAACCCTAACCCTAAGCCAAATCCATAAACCCTAAAGGGGGACGTCCAATGCTGTAATTAAGGGTATTCAAAATGATACTAAAGGACAAATATCTACAATGATGAACTATGGTGTAGTTTTGTTTGGATTTAGTTACTAAAACTACTTATTTTTCGTTTGTCAACTTTAGTTTTATTTTTAAACTTTGTTTATTATTATAGTTTCATGCGCCACATAGACTCTATACATTAGTAAGCCAAGATAAATGAGATGCGATACATTAACTGTCAAAATCAAATGTCTTACAAACAACAACAAATTTACACAGAGACATCAAAATCAGTCATTATGGTGTCCGTGATGTCGTGAGGATGTGTCACATGGTCGATCCTATCTTCGCGCTTGACGATCAGGATTTCTTCTGCCACGTTGTCTCCCCGCTTCTGCTTGCTCAGCCTCAGCAGAAAACTCCTGACGCAAATCAACACCTAATAAGTCGCCCATATCAGGTATTGCTCCGGGTACATTCCATTGCGGAGCAAATAGGGCGTTAGGTGTTGCCATGGGGGCATCGTGCTGCTGTGAATGAGTCATAGTGGGCCATGAAAAATGAGGCTGTGTTTCCGCAACACCATCGAACGAATGTTCGCTTGCAGAAGTATCAGTGTGATGACCTTCAAAAGGATACTAATACATCTGTGAAGGATATTCGGAAAATGTCGTTGGCGTGTAATACATTCCATGACCACGCTCCATCATTTGTTGGGAATATTGTTCCGCTTCAACAAGCTCCCTTCGTCTGCCTATGCCCCGAGTCTCAACACTTGACTGAAGAATGTGAAACTCTTGTGCTGGAAATTCACGCTCTGATGCTGGACCATGTGACACTGGCTCAGTGATTCTCTCTTGCTCTTCTGATATAATCGCTAACTTATCCAGATAAGGCACGAGATCATCAACTGTCCATGTGTTCCTCCCTTGTGGTGACACCATATACTGTAGAGTCTCCACAACGTCACCCTGCAATTATTAGCGTCAACAAATTAATGCTCATGCTTAAGAAAATAATTAGAAGTTAAAAATTGAAAAATAAATAAATACCAATGCAGCTGTGTTTGCATTGTTTGGGTCGACAAACATCTTTGTTTTACGCCTATACCACACCATGTAGTCTGAGTTATAACCCAGTAGGCCCTCCTGTCGAGGATAAACGTCGACCCTAAACTCTGCTCGATTGTTCCACTGACTAATCATTGGGGCCAACAGGTGGAACCAATTCTCATCTTGTTTGCCTTTGAGCGTTATGCCATGGATTCTGCGGTTGCGAAGGACACCCGGGAATAGGTTGTTGCAATCCAAATTGTCTTAAAACTCTATCGGGTTGGTGTCACTCAACAACATGGAAACAAATCAGTGGCACCACCGCGAACCAGGCTACACTTCCAACCACACAAATTGGAGGCAACGCTGCATCACAGTTGGTGTGTATGGCTCCCAGACAAACTGAATACAACAACACACTTGTCAATTTTCAATCAAACATAGCATATTAACATTTCATTTAACCAATACATTACGATGTTTTTACCTCATGTCGTTTCATCAGATCCAATTTGCGACGGAAAAGTCTAAGATCATCATTGTCAATATGCTGATTTCCACGTCGCAGCCACCTACAATAAAAAGTAAATCATCATTGTCAACACGTTCCATCATTAAATATTTTCAATTCAAATCTAATTTTTTAAACAACAAACCTGTGTCCCAGTGGTTTATTTTCTATGACGGGAGGCGTCCTCTTTGGAGCCAAAGTCATGCATCGTTCACATGCCCACATTTGGATTAAGATGCACATACCTCCGATTGATTTAACTTTGTAATCGATGGCACTGCACATCTTTCTATATAAATACGCAAGCACGGAAGGTCCCCATGTATACGTGCTGCACTGTTCAAAGTCACGTAAAAATTGTAGGTACTTTAAGGAAACTCTGCTACTGGTTTTGTTAACAAAGAGGATACCTCCTATGAATCGAAGGATCCACGCACGGGTAAACCTTTGTAATTGCTCAACGTTACCCTCATCAATATTTATGTGAGAAAAATGGTGAGCCAACCAACTTAATTTGACGACACGGCCTTCAATTTCGCCTTCCTGTGGTCTGACTCCTAATAATTCTTCACACAAATCGTCCCAAACAAGATTTGTTGAACCAATTAATGGTGCCCGTCAGTACACAGACCTAACAAAACTGACACATCTTGAAGAGTAATGGTAGCCTCTCCGCATCTCAGGTGAAACGTGTGGATTTCGGGCCTTCATCTTTCAATGAACGCAGTAATTAAGGCCGCATTTATCTTTAGGTATCCCATCTTCATGATCCAATAAAACTCACATTGCCGAAGCAAAGGAACAATTTTCTTTGGGATTTTTTCTTCACCTTGATACGTCGGGACTGTTCGTCTGATGTGTAGTTTCCTGTCTGGTTCCCCATTCCAAACATGTTCTCAAACATGCTTGGGTTGCATCCACAACACGTGACCATCAACTGGACCAGACCTAGTTTGTATACTTGAATGGCATGACGACGAAGATGACATTGATCCTACAAAATAAAATAAAATACAATTAATTGACGATAAAAATTATACATACTCTCCAAATTTCAAATAAATAACAAATTATATTTTTCTAATTCCAAATATTTCAATAACAAAATATATTACACAATCAATAAAATTTAAATATATTTTACAAATAAATTAAAACAATATATATATATATATATACAAAATTAATAACTTAAAATACTTACGAGTCAAATAATTTAGCATCAAATATTTAAACTAGATGTAATGTACCATATAAAAAATTTAAACTAAACCTAATCTAAAATTAATAAGTTACAGAACCTATAAATATTTTTAATTTATTATATAAACTATTTTAACTAAACCTAATCTACCATATAAAAATTTAAATTATTTCTAATTTATCATATCAAATATTTGAACTAAATGTAATGTACCATATAAAAAATTTAAACTAAACCTAATCTAAAATTAATAAGTTATGGAACCTATAAATATTTTTAATTTACTATATAAAAGATTTTAACTAAACCTAATCTACCATATAAAAATTTAAACTATTTCTAATTTATCATATCAAATATTTAAACTAGATGTAATGTACCATATAAATTTTTTTAACTAAACCTAATCTAAAATTTATAAGTTACGGAACCTATAAATATTTTTAATTTACTATATAAAAGATTTTAACTAAACCTAATTTACCATATAAAAATTTAAACTATTTCTAATTTATCATATCAAATATTTAAACTAAATGTAATGTACCATATACAAAATTTAAACTATACCTAATCTAAAATTAATAAATTACGGAACCTAAAATTATTTTTAATCTACTATATAAATTTTTTTAATTAAACCTAATCTATCATATAAAAATTTAAACTATTTCTAATTTATCATATTAAATATTTAAACTAAATGTAATGTACCATACCAAAAATTTAAAGTAAATATAATGTACCATACAAAAAATTTAAACTAAACCTAATCTAAAATTATATTTTTCAAAACCTCAAACTATTCTTAATCTACTATATAAACAATTTTAACTAAACCTAATGTACCATATAAAAATTTAAACTATTCCTAATTTATCATATAAAATTAATAACTTAGATTACCTAAAACTATTCTTAATCTACCATATAAAAAATTTTAACTAAATCTAATCTACTATATAAAATACAAAACTCAAACTAATAATATTAACAAATAAACTAACTCTAATGTATCCTATAATACAAATACGAACATACTAACTAAAATTATAACATATACATATAATATAAATAATATTAATATTTCAAATTACAACTTAAAATTTATAAATACCACCTAAACATACATAACATTAACATATAAAACAAACTTAACCTAAACATATTTAACACATAACACTTAAAATTTATAACCTAAACATGCATCAAATTTATTATCAATTAAAATAAACTTACCAAGAAGTTACAAGCAGCATAAACCAAAGATGCAAAGGAAGCAAGGAACCAACCAAAGGAAGCAAGGAAGCAAGCTTGAAGAAGGCTGAGCACAACGGGTAGCACAATGCAGCACGAGAACTACATATAAAAGGAGCAAAGCGCTCCTCGTGATGGCGCGTTGCACCTGCAAACGCAACCCACAGGCTCCAATGGCGTTTCCTTCCTGCTTCCTACAGTTGCAGCAGTCTGCTGCAGCACTGTGCACCCTGTCACCTTCTACAAAGCTAAAACGCTAGTTTGACTGGCGTCTTAAGTCTCTCATGCACAATGTGCCAGTGCACCTTGCGCGTCCCTCTCCACGTAAGCAGAAGGCCAAGCTGCTGTTGCTACTTGCGCGTCCCTCTCCACGTGGCAGCTCCTACGCGAAAGCGCCAGTGGTGGTGACACCATGCATGGCGTTCACTTACAAAAACAGCACCTGCCAAGAAAAACTTTTAGAAGAACCCCATTTGGGAAATTAGTTTGTAAAAGGGCATCAGTTGAGGATTTTTGCCGTCTCACGTTCAGTTTTTTTTTATGTTATTTTTAATTCATTAAGTTAGTATTTTTTTATTTTGTTATATTAAATTTTAAAAGTTTTATTTTGTTCTTTTATATTTTTAAAATGTTTATTTTAATGCATTAAATTTTAAAAATTTTATTTTAGTCTTTAATGTTTTTAAAAATTTTATTTTAATCTTTTATGTTTTTAAAAAAATTTGTTTTAGTCTTTTTTATTTTCGTTAGCAAATATTAGTGTTGTTAATTTTAAAATAATATAGTTAAAAATTAAAACAAAATCTAAAATCATCACCACGATATTAGATTTGAAGCTTTTCATCACCTTCGGATCTAATATTTTTTATCTATGTTGGTGCGAGATTATGGTATGACTATGAGGTGACGCGATGATGTTATTTGGTGGATGGATATTGCGGATCTAATTTGTTTATTTGCATTTTTTATGCTATGGTAGTATAGAATTGACAGAAGATGAAGTTCAGGAAGTAGATGATTGAATGTACTTTAAAAAGATAGTAATAATCGTAAATATTATTTTAAATTAATTATTTCAAAATTTAAAAAAGACACCTGCGCGGTGAAAATCAGCAACCTCTCGTGCCAGCTGGGCTTCACAAGCTCCACCATGGTCATCAGGTGCATCCTCTCGCTCTCCGCTTCTTCGAGAAGTGTCTTGATCCATCCACCACTGTGCTGGAACTTCCTCAGAGACTTCAGGTGCAGCAGCATCCCTCCCACCATTCCAAGAACTGCTGCAATTGTTTCCAGCATCATAGCATGGCACCCATACCGTTCCTGAAAATATATAATAATTCAAATCAAATCATCAATCAAAGTTTTTCTATACTTTGAGGCAACTCAGCTACATTTAATTCCCCCAAGTTGATTGGTGTTGATAAATGAATAACTGAATACTCTTTACAATCATATGTCTAGCAAAAATAAATCAGATTGTTTTTAATGTTTACGATTCTTTTTTAAGTCAAATTGGTTTACAAATTACAATCCAACAATAATCTAAAGGAAGAAATCCTTAAATATTTTGTGTCTTTATTTTCTACTCTAAATTAGAGTTTCTCTTCGTTAACTTGTACTAATTTTAATGTAAACCTTGAATTTCTGGAGTAAAACTCTAATTTTGAATAGAAAATCATACCAAATTAAAAACACTTAAAGAGTTGTATCTAAATTTGGTCTTAACATATTCAGTATCAAACTTAGCTTAATCAAGTACAAACACATTGTATATATTTATTACTAATTTCAAACCGAAGAAAGAATCCTTATTATACATGGCAGTAGCACATACCTTGAAGTACATATCAGAGAGAACCCTTAGAAACTTGACAGCCCGGAAAGCAACCTTGTCCGTTAACGACTTAGGCGTGTGATGCTTGGTCACGTCTATTGACACATCTGAGTGGTAAGAGTCCCACGGCTGCGAGCAACATCATATAAACAATGTTCATACTTCAGACATCATCGAAATACATAAATACATGCTCGTCACAAGAAATTACTATAATCTCCGTCATTTTTTCAAGTAATTAATACGTGTCATGCAAGGATTAATTGGAATTATCAAAAATTGAGTATCATATAAATAAGAAAAGACTCATAAACATAACCTTTAACGTTTTGAATTAAAGTGTAGTGTCAAGTTAAATCTATCCGATGTTTATTCTCCTCAAATTCCCTCACACTTATCACATTCTTACATGAAGCTGTTCCACGGCCACTCTGTCCCGTACTCCCTACGAACCTTGGGCCTTGTGATCCCCCAGTAGCTAGGTGAACAAATTAAGTGGTTAATTGATCAAGAATTGGAGAATTATGTGTACTCTGAATAATATTTTATATGTACCTTGATCTAAGTGGTTGAGAATTTAAGGTTTATATATTAAATATTTTATTTTGGTGTTCAATTTTGAGTTCGCCGGCTGATGACGGACTGGGAAAAGAACGAGAAGGGTCGGGGAAGGAGACAAGTCACAACCACATGCCCATGTTTTTGGAGTTTTGATATTTTTTAATCTGAACGCTGATAAATATTTATTTCTTATATTAGAGATTACATATTTTAATTTATCATGTCAGAAATTCTATTTATTAGTCTAAATTTTTTGTTAGATATTATAAAAATTCTCATACATGCTTATGAGCCGTATGATTAATAATCAACTTGGACACCAATCATTAGTTACTTGCCATGATGCTGGAAAGGTGGATTGATTAACTTTGACGCCTTCTTTAATCGTGCGCATTAACTGCTACTGTGGGTGACGTGTCAGTCTTTCAAGCACGGTGGACTTTTCTTTTTTCCCAAGTTGACTATTATTTTGTTCAATGGTGACTTGATTTTCTGGACCAATTAAACCTGTCCCAATAAACAACGTCTTCTGGTGAGGGAAGAGAGAAGTCAAGGTAAGAAGAAGCCAAATCGGACATTACCAATTACCTTCCCAACTTCCAAAAATTCATAAATATTTTACGGATTGATAATATTCTTTACATACCAGATTAATTTATGACGGCGGCTAATGAACCAATGTATCATATGATTTATGGTGGATAAACATATTCTTATCTTTAGATTTATTAATTTAACATTCAATATTTTTTTCTTTTAAAATAAGTGTAATCTTAAATTATTTTAGGCAGAACAAAAAAAATAATAAATAAATGAAATAGAATAATAACTTTAAAAATTAATCTTATTAAATAAATAAATAAGACTAATATTAATGTTACATTAAAAATTTAAATATTTATAAAAGACAACAAGTTAGGGAGTGGAGGAAGATTAATCACTGTTTTTTTAGCGACAACCAACTATGTTGCAGCAGTTGAATTTTTGTGATGCTGTTGGGATTTTAGCCCCGTGTGTAATTGCTTTCTAGTTTCTTTTGGCCCTTTTCAATATAAAAAAAAAATAGATGAAAGAGTAGTAATAATATTAGATTCAAAAACGTAGCATTTATTAGGAATATTTATAGAAAACACTAGCTAATGTTATATAGAAAAATTAAATGCATATTTACTTTGAAATAATTTTTTCTTTTAAAATGTGACACTTATTCTGGGATGGAGGAAGTATTATTTTTTCATCCTTTTTAATTTAAACTTATTATGTGAATTAATCATTTTTCATCTCTTTTTTTCTAGGCCTCCCTTGGGTATTTTTAGTTTAAGATTCAAAAAATTTAACAACAACCAATTTTTAGTTTTTAAAATTTGGTTTTAGTTTCAAAATAAACTTATTTTAAAAGTTTTTATCCTATTAAAATTAGTTTAAGAATATGTTTGTATGTTGGTGACAATAATGTTGATGAAAGTGATAGTGATTGTGATGGATCCAATTTTTTTATGTTGTAGAAGTAATATTCATGTAAATAAATTTGTGGGACAAATTATTATTTTACATGTAATTACACTTAGAGTGTGTTTCGAGGGAGAAATTTAAAATTTTGAGAAATTTTAAATTCTAAGAATTTTAAATACTTCAATTGAAATTCTTTTATTTTTAAAATTTTATGTTTGAATAAAAAAAATTAAAATTATGAGGATGAAAAAAATGAATGAAAAAAAAAAGAGAAAATATGGTTGGTGTGCTAATGATACATGTTTCTGAATGCTTACACCCGATCAATATTTTAAGAGTTCAAACGGTGGTGTTTCTTGAAGAAGATTGTACGAAGAGAAATTCAATTTCTCACCTTTTAGAAGGAAATTAAAATTTCAGATTTTTAGTTGTTTAAAATTTTGTTTTAAAATTTCAAAATTTTAAATTCTTCATAAAAAGCATCCAAACAATGAATTCTAAATTATAGAAATTCAAATTCTCTGATAAATTACTTTCCTCAATTAAAATTTTTTATCCAAAGCACTTTTAAACTTTTTTAAGATTTTGTGGGAATTCTAAGTGGTGGTGTCAATAGTAGCAGTTGACATTAATAGTGGTGGTGATGACCGCTATGGTGGCATGGCAATAATAATGGTAGTCATGTTAAAGGTAATAATTATAATGACGATAGTGGTGATAGGAGAAGGTTATTGTTAAATTTAAGGAGAGAGTATTTTTTTAAAACAAACAATTAAATTTACAAAAAAAATTTAAGTTTTGAAAATAAATGAGAGAGTGTTTTGAAATAAAGTTATAAATTATTTCAGCTTTATTTTTATCAAACATATTTTATTTTAAAAATTGCATTTGAAAGGAAAAAAAACACTCACAATCATTCCAAATGAACCTTTCTTAAATCATTTTTTTCATCTCTTGTAATATTTTATACATTACTTTCATTTATCAAGAAAAGAGAAAGGAAGAAAAAAAAATGTGGGATAGTGGAAGCTTCCCGTGAAAAGGAGGGATAACCATCTCTTGTATTTTGAAAATATTTAAAGAAACCAATAATAATGTGTTGTATTTGATTAACCATTTGTTTCAAGAGAGAAATTGAGAAGAAAAAAAATAAGAAAGAAAAAATAGTTTTATGATGTTTGGTTAAGAAAAATAGAAAAGAAAGCACATCAAATATCAGTCTATCTTTAAAAAATATCTTTCATAAATTGAAAGACATAAAGGAGACAATCAAAATAGTGAATTTTATTTAAAATTACATTTCTAACCTTCTATTTTTTTCTCAGCCACACAAAATTTATATATTAAGGATAAATGTGTATTTTCAAGAAAAAAAATATTTTCTTTCTCTCTATTTTCATACAATGAAATGAGTGAAGAAAAAAAATCACTTTCTCTTCCATTTCTTTCATATCTACTTATTTTCTTCTAATTATCTCTGTGTTTTTACTTCTTTCTACTCTACTTTTATTATTAGTTCGTCTCTTTCTATCCAAACAAAACATAAAAGTAATGTTTCATTATCACATTATATTAATACATGATGCAAGAAAATAAAGTGATTAAAACAAATTAAAAATAAAATATTTTTTCTTATAATTTTTACAAGACATGATTAATTAATTAATTCACATCAAGAAAGTGAGTAGTATTAAATTATTATTTTTTCAAAATTTTTCCTAATATTAATAAGATGTATTTTTATTCATTTTTTTAGTTTTTTAATTCAATAAATTAAATAGATTTCTTAATATCTGTGTTAAACTTTAGATGTCACTGCAACGGACAAAGTAACTACAACTCAAGTATCAAGTTTTTCCCGAAATTATAATTATTGGGGAATTGAGAAATTGAAGCAGTTATCAGGACAGTTGAGTGAAATTGCTTCAAAACATAAAGACGTGGGACATGTGTTGACATCTTAACATGTCACACTTTTACACACTTAGTCACTAAATCAATTTTTTTGTTCAGAAGAAACTAAATTTTCATAGTTTGAAACTTTAAGGAAAAAATGTTGAATTTATCCAAATTATTTTTTAAAGATTGTAACAAACATGTGATTATTATATTCCGATAATTGATATTTATTTACAATCATAAGAAAACTAATTTTATGAGAAGTTGTTTAAAACAATATTTAATTTTAATAAGATTTTAGATTTTTTCAAATTTTAGTTATTTTGAAAAGTTAAAACAAACAGTAGAGAGTAAATGGTAGAGAAAGGTCAAATAACACATCTTTTTATTGGTTGAAATTTGTTGAAAATAATAAAATTTAATGGGTCTCATATTATATTTAATGACAAAAGTGTTTATGATACGGTCACCCGTCAAGCCGAATTGATTCAACCCTATCCGAATAGTTTGGGTTGACTCATTCATGTATTTGGATTAAAATCAAATCGAATCAATTAAAATCATTCATGTACGGTTGGATCATGGGTTTAGATTTATAAATTCAATCAAAATTGAATCGAATTGATCAAAATTTTTAGAGTTGTTTTTTCTGTCATATTTATAATATTAATCGATCATATTTTGTTAATTTGTTTCAGTAAATCTTGTTACAATAAATCTGGTTGTAGCAAAGTTTATTGCAAAGAAATTAGTTTATAGAAAATAGTTGTAATTAAAACTACTATAGTAAATCTCATTGAAGAATATTTTATTTTAATTTGTATTAGTGTATTTTAGAATATTATGATGACGGTACTGAATGAATCAATTATACTACTTTCACACATTTGATAATATTGCATTAATTGTATTTGATATTTGAATGAATCATGATATAAAATAATAGTTATAAAAAGAAAAAAAAATCAAATTTAAATAGATAATCTATTAGCTCAAACTGAATTAAATTGCTCATGAATGGGTTGGGTTGGATTTTAAAATAATATTTGTGAAAATCGAACCGATTAATTTTGATTGAATTGGGTCTTGAATATAGTCAAAACTGATCCAAACCGATCCACAAACACCCATATTTAATGATCGACTTTCCTCATTTTATAATTTTTAATAAATTTTAACCAATTAAAAATAATGTATTTGAGAAAAATGAAATCCAACCCATCTCACATTTTTTTTCAAAATTATTTATTCATATACTTTAAATAAACAATAGATTGAGTTATTAATTACATGTTAATACAATCAATATATATATATATATATATATATAAAGAATAAATAAGGTAAACATATTTAATAATTAAATTATATATTTTAGTTAAATATATAATTTTTAATTTTTTTATAATTAGTATAGTTATAATAATATTTATTTGACTGTTAAAATAATTATTCTATATTTTTAATAATTATAAAATATAAAACGATTACATAATTATATAATTAATAACTACACATAATATATAATAATGTAATTATATAAATATATAACTATATATTAAAAATTATAAAAATATACATTATGGGAATACGAGAGTGAGATGAGGAGGAACATATCCATGCTGGCTTCTCTAAATAACCTCAACCCTTATCAAAGCAGATTTTCCCTTAGGGGTTCAATTTTTATTATGATGTCTATCAAGATTAACTTTTGATACCAAAAATAAAATAAAAAAAGCAATATGAGACAGTAAAATAAAAATAAGAAAAACAAACTGAAAAACTGTGCAGACTGCGGATTCAGTGCGGTATGTGTCGGCATAAATCGGGCACCTTTTAATTATTTTTACTTTTTTGAATAAAAAGTGCATTCTTTGAAAGTTGAAAACGGACGGATCCGGGTGTCCACCTACCCGCTCGCCACGCGTCCAAGTGTGACGGACTTCAAAAGCATTTTGGGGATAACAATAATTCAATTTTGTTACACACTACTTATATTTACTTTTATTACGGTGGAGTATAAATTCAAATTCTCAATTTAGAAAATGATTTTTTCATTCTTTCACTTTTCCAATTATATACTCTTATTTCAGCATTGTTCCTTTTCATTTCTTTTCAAGATACATTTTATACATTACTCTTACAATTAATTAAGAAAATTTTTCTTAACCATTTTAAATAAAACATGATTTTACTCATAAAAACCTGATTTTATCTTTATCTATATAATTAATTTTTAATTATATATTTATTTTAATGTACTCACTTTTATTTTTATTTCAAATTAAGTTTTAATAGTTTTCTGTAAAAAATTATTAATTATTAAAAGTAGTCTTACCTCAATTTAAACTATTTATAACGAATTCAAAATATAATTTAAATATTTTGATATATTTAATTATTAGAAATTTTAATTTCGTATAATACACATGTTAAAATATTATTTCAAGTATTGATGAATAGTGTTGTATCATTATTCTGCACCAATACTATGTTCAAAGTATTAATAAATATTTATATATTTTAATATTAATAGTTAATTATATGTTTTTGTTGTTAGAAGGAATTTAAACTTATAATCTCTCTCTTTCTTTCTCTTTTTAATTATCAAGTGAATTTTATATATCATTTACTTTCACTAGTTTTAATTTGGTCTAATATTTCATATTCAAAAAAATATTTTAAATAATTATATACAAATAAAATAATTTTAAATTAATAAATTACATTTTATATTTAAATTAATATTATTTATCTTGAAGTATGTATCATAAAATATATTTAATTATATACTTAATCTTATAATTTAAACATAGTCAATAGTTATAAATAACCTCGTGAGGATTTTGTGTCAAATAAGAACACAAATAATCTTATTATTATATTACATGCAAGAGAAAAAGATAAATTTGTTATGTTATATATAGTATATTTCAAGATTTCGTATCAGATGAGAATACAAATAGCCTTATCAACATTGCATGTCAAATTAAGTTAAAGATAAATTTGTTGTAACTTATTTTATATTATTATATTATATATTATATTACAACTTACAATATTTTTTATTGGATGAGAATACAAATAATCTTGTTAATATTGTGTGTCAAATGAAGATCAAGATAAAATTATTTCAGGACTGTTTTATACATTACTAGTCGGTAACCCGTGTATACGCACGGATCATTTCGCTAAATGATTTTTGATTAAAGAATTAAAAAGGAAAAGGTACGGTAAAAAAAACAAAAAGACTAACATTCATATATTATTATTATTATTATTAATCCTATTGTTGTAACCCTTACATGGGCAAAGCACGGTCGTTGTTACGGCAGGTTGTCCCAAAAATCAAACCACAAAAAAGTAGACCAAAAAAAGTAAAATAACCGTAATCAAAATCGCAAAAAAATAGAATGAAAATTAGAAGAGAACTCTATCAAAAACAGAAAATTCAACACACGACACATTCCGATCTTCAAAGCAAACTCACTCATTTGATATTGTGATTCTCTTGTTTTATTGTGCCCGCCAAAGATGCAACACACTTGTTGGAAACAACAACCGTGCCTATTTATTTACGAAAACAGAATTAAAATATCAAAATAACAAAAGCAGAAAATGGATGAAAGTTGGAGAAAAAAAAGATTAACGAAAAGAAAGAGTAATAAGGAAGAAAAGGACATAAATGGAAGAAGAGAAGATTCAGGATTTTGAAATTAAATGAAAAGTTAAAATCCATCAATTGGAGAATGACACACCAGGAACCTCAAAGAAAAATATCTCAATGTTCACTCCGGGCATTACAACATAAAAGAGCCTTCAGTTGGAATATACATAATAATAATAATAATAATAATAATAATAATAATAATAATAATAATAATAATAATAATAATAATAGTAATAGTAATAATAATAATAAATCATTTCAGGTATGGGCACAATAGGTACATCTCTTTTGTTAGATAGTTTGTTGCAAGAAGTTGGATTAGGATTCTATTTAATTTTATTGTTGTTGTTGTTATTATTATTATTATTATAATTATTATTATAATAATTTTTATTATAATGATAATGATAATAATAATAATTATTATTATTATTTTAATTTTCATTTTATATGATGTACATGTTGTGCATGAACATTTTTGTTTTTGTAATTATTATTATTATTATTATATAAATGTTTTTTTTAACTGAGCTTGTTATCTTCTTGTCTTTTTCTCTCTCTAGAAATTGCCGCTACCTATTTTTCAAAATCAAAGAATTGAACAAATAATAAAAATAATTTTAACATTTATAACATAAATGTTTACAACTAACAGAAATTAGGCAATTGCAAATTAATGCACAGCGAGTGTAACAAAGCATGGAAATTTTATTTTAAAAAATTCAAGTTAAAAATGAGAGAAACACTAACATCTTCAAATCCCGTGGTTGTCGTGACTTAGTGATGATGGAGAGAAAAAATCACAAAAGCGAATGACGAACGAAAAAAATGAGAATAACATGACTGCAATTGTAAAGAAAAAAATGAAACACGAATTAATAAGAAACATGCATAAAACAAAGCACAAAGAAAGAAACTTGGCGACGGGATGTTTTTTCGTGGATCACCTTGCGAGTGGGAAAATCAGAAAGGAAAAAAAAACAGGAAATATCAGTAATAAAGGAAAAACATGAAACAAACTAAATAATAATAATAATAATAATAATAATAATAATAATAATACCTACAGTAAAATGTAACTTCATCTCCATGGCTAAAATCGTTGTCCGCGAGAAACTGATACGAAGGTTGAACCATATATTTGTCACCAATGCCAGTGTTTAGTGTAGTTAATCACATCTACTTAGAAAAAGAAGATAATAAATCTAAAATTGTCCCGCAAAAGCATACATCATATTTTATTCTATAATGATTAATATGCAAATTAGAAATTACCTACTAACACATCAGATGAAGCTTATCCACTCAATATTTCTTCAAATATAGTAAGTCATATACATGTTCAGGAATTTCAAGAAGCTCATGTTTTTTAGTTGTACATCCACTCAATAAAGCATTAATTTATTTTCTTTCCTAATTCTTTTTTTTATTTTTTTATTAGAAAACAAACTAAAAAATTATAGGAAAACAGAGCTTACATAATAATAATAATAATAATAATAAAACAAAGCACACAAAAAGAAACTTGATTGTTGAATGTAATCAAATGTAATAATGACAAAAATATGATACAATGATTCAACAATTAATTACGTGTATATTAATATTTAATGAATTGTTATATATAGTAATAAATTATTATATGTTAATAAATGTAATGAAAGCCATGATTTTTTTATGCTGAATCATCGTATGTTACGATGATTTGATTGGATAACAATTAAAGTAATTAAAAAAAATCAATTGGAATAATATGTTTATTATTACTATTAGTATCAACATTGAATAAATTAAATAAATATTAATTGATTACATGTTAATAATTTAATAAATAAATTAATAATAACAGTTAAAATATTATATATTAACCTTAATGATACGATAATTCAAATTTTAATTAGAAATTTTAAAATCTTGCATGATTTCAGTTTCAATTTTATAAACACAATAAGGAAAAACATGAAACAAATTATTATAACTAAATAATAATAATAGCCAATCCATCTAAAAAATTTGTCATTCTACGGGAATATTTTATAGTCACTACTAATGGCACATGTTGCCCTATCATATTGTTCCCATCTTTCTTTGTACTCTTTCTTAATTTTTGTTATTTTTTTTGTTTTGATTAATTATTGTTATCATTATTATTAATCTCCAATCCTTTCTCAGGGCCACACTCTTCCATTCCACCCTTCCCCTACAACGTAAACGCCACAAATATTGAGATTCCGTTAGTTTCTCTCAATTCCCTCCACTTTATCTTTTTGTCATTTGATTCAACAATTTCTCTTGATTTATATCAATTTTTGTCTCTTTTAATTATGGGTCTACATTATACAACTCACTCATTTCACCAATCAATAATATAATCTGCTATTACTATAAGTGAAGAATAGGTTGTTTATTTTACAAAAGTGAGAATAAAAAAATGCATAATCTCGAGCAACAAAAATTAAGTAAGAATCAATGACTTATTTGTCATATAAGAATAACAAAAAACAAATAGTTCCCAATCATTGGTTGATGGAAGAGCCACAATAACTTCAATTTTGTGAATATTGAAGCGAGAATCCTATCCTTGTCGGAATGTGAAAGCCTAAAAATTGATATACCCAAAGTGAGAATAAAAAAATGCAGAATCTTAGAAAAATAAACATTAAAACACAAAAAAAAAGAATGTTGTTTTAATTAATATAATTTTCTGTTTTCATCAAGCAAGAGCTATGAACAGATTGCTACTTGAGAAATTCTTCTTCCACCATCTTAGTAACTATGCATGCAGCTCATCAATAACACTTGATCAAGACACAGGATTTCACATCTCTGACTCTAAAATGCTAACAAAAACTTCAAAATTTTTTTTTTAACTTTTTTCTTAAATGTTTTAAAAATAATTGATGCAACATAATTTGAGAATTATTTTTCTAATTATGTAACTACTTTTTTTTAGTACGTGCAAAGGATCACACATGAAGTGTTGTAAGGTTTGCTATAGTGGTGTTTCGCGGGTTCGAGTTTGTGTTTTTGTTTCAGGTTTTCATTTTTCATTCCAAAAACAGAGATGTACAATTAAAACATTATTAAAGAAACTGAATACCTTTCTGCAGATGCTATTGTGAGTCCATTTGAATCACACCTCAGAGTCTGAAAAACTTTCTCAAGTGGCATGATTTCCTGCAAAGAGATTAAAAGGAAAAAAGAAAAAAAAAAACAAAATAAAAAATAAAACCATAATCCACACAAAAATTGAGGAAATTTGGTAAAAAAACAAAACAGAACTTAAAACTTCCAACACCAGGAACATAAAAACAAAACCCAAAAACACTCATCAATTCCATGCTTGCTACTCCTATTTTTCAACTGCAAAAAAAAGGTAGACATGAATGATATGGTGGCAAGAAACACATCACCGACCAATGAAGCAGAACGTAGTAATGTCTTGGAACATAATACCTGCTGCAGCAAAAAATAAAGTAAAAAATATTAGTTACCAAGCTGCAGTGAAAATGTTCATATCCTTTTTTTATTGTTATGCTAGAAATAAAACAGCAACTACAACGTTTTTTTCCTTATTGTTTTTTTTTACCTGCAACAACAGAAAGCAATAGAGTAGTAATGTCTTGGAACATAATACCTGTTGCAGCAAAAAATAAAATAAAAAACATTAGAAAAGCAAACATGCATGAGAACGAAAACCAAACATTCATGAGAACATAAAAAACACTAAACAAACAACCATGAATTACCAGGAAAACATCAATAACAGGAAGCAAAAGTCAAAACTTCTCCACTCAACAAAAAATGGACAACAACAAAGGGACCAAAAACACAGAAAAATTAAAAGTTAACATGCATGAGAACAAAAATAGCAAAGGGACCAAAAACACAGAAAAATGAAAAGTTAACATGCATGAGAACAAAAATAAAACATGCATGAGAATATCAGGGAAAGAAAAAAAACTCATATTGTCAACAAATCATTTCCTTACACCTTCAATGCAAAAGGAAAACCATCTTGGCCCTTTAACAAATGGGAATGGAGGCTCCTAAAATTACCCTTAGAACCTGATCAAGCAAAAAAAAAAACTCGTACTGTCAACAAATCTAAAAAAACCTGAAGAAGCAGAAAAATAAAAAAAATCCAAAGAAGGAGAATGCTAGAAATACCTTGGCAGCTCTGGTTGTAGCTCTAGACCAACGGGAAATGGCAATTGAGGGAAATAAAAAACAAAAAACAAATATGAAAGCGAGTTGTTTATTTCAAAGTATAGATTGGATCCAACCAAACTGCACTTTTTAGTTATAACTAATAATTTTAAAAGTGCCACAAATTTAAAATTAAAATAAGAAATAAGAAAACATACCCAAAAATATCATATTGACATTTGATCAAACACATAACCTGCAGCCAATAAATGTCCTAATGAACATGATCAGAAAATGCATAACTGTGAGCACTAAAAATACCACTGAGCCACATACACCATGATCCAAATAAAAATTGCAAAAATAAAAACCGCAAAAAGATACTGTGAGGTGTAAAGCTTGCATGCAAATCCAAATAATTAAGCACTGAGGAAAATACATAAAAATTATAGCTTACCTCGTAGATTATCCCGTAAAACTCTGAACAATATCAGAAATATGAGTTTAAGGAAAAAATAGCAACGAAGCATCCAATAAAACCACAAAAAATCATACAAAAAAAACATAAACACCGTTTTAATAAAATCAAAATAAAAGAACCTCTATCTTCCTCTTAATTTCTTCGACAACTTCTTTGTCAAAGCTGCTGTTGTTACTGTAGCCTGTTCCAAAAATAAAACCTGTTAATTTTTTGCTTTTTCTTTTTCTGGGGTGCATTTTCTAAGCAAAACGTGAAGAAGTGAAAAAAACACAAAAGGAATAGAAAGAAGAGTGAAAGGAAACAACACGAGTTGGTGAGAATGTTCCAAGTGGTTCTGTGAGATCCTCGTGCAGAGACCAAAGCGAGCAGCAAATGAAGAAGAAGAAGAACAAAGAATGCATTGCGAAAAGCGGGTGGCTTCAGCATTTCGGGGAAAGTTCAGTTTCCGAACAAAAAAGAGAAAGAGATAAACAGAGAAAAGAGAAAGATTTAAGATTTGAGGAATAGAGAGTAACGTGGAGAAGATTGAGGAAGAGAAAAGGAAGATTGAGGAAGGGAGAGTAATGTGGAGAAGATTCAGGAAGAGAGAGGAAAGTTTCGATTATTAAGTGAAATTAAATGGAGAGTTGAAATCCGCCAATCAGGGAGTGACATATGTTCGAAACTGCACATGCAACACGACACGTGGCAGGAACAATAGAAAAAAAAGTGCAAAAAAATAAAGGGGCAAAATGACAAAAAAATTAAGGAAATGGATAGGTGTCACAATCTTAGGAGGGACACAATAGGCTTTTCGAGGGACTTCTCTTTTATAGATAGTATATAGATATTACAAGATTTAGGGTTGAAAAGAACATAAATAACCTTGTCAATATTAGGTGTTAAATAAAAATAAATTTATTCTTACTTATTTTATATATTATAAGATTTTGTGTTGGATAAGAACACAACTAAATAAAGATAGTTCCATTATAATATGTTATGTATAGTATTTAAACCGAGTTAATTTGAACTTGTATTATATTGAATTGAATTAATTTTAAATTCACATAAATAATCTTATCAATATTTCATATTAGTTTTGGATTCAAATAAATAAACTTTTGAGGATTTTGTATCATAAAAGAATATAAATAATCTTATCAATCCTGTGTGCATGCCAAAAGTAAATTCGTTCTAACATGTTATATTATAAGATTGTCAAATATAAATTTATTCTAACATGTTATATATGATATATTACGAGATTTTGTATTTGTTAAGAATACAAATAACATTGTCAATATTACGTGTCAGTTTGAGACAAAATAAATTTATTTTAACCTATTAACATGTATGTAGTAAATTATATTACAAAATTTGGTGTTAGATAAAAACATAAATAATATTGTCAATATTGCGTGTTGGACAGGGATAAAGATAAATCCGTTATAATCCTTATATATATATATATATATATATATATATATATATATATATATATATATATTATTTGATGAATTTTGATAAAAAAAAACGGAAATATAGGTGGTGCTGTCCCGCCTATTCGGGTTATTCCCTTGGTCACGTCACTGTGTGAAAAGAAGCTGACTGGAAAGAGCGAAAAGCGAAGAAAGTAAGAACGAACGAAAGCAAAAAATTGTGTGCTGATTGAGATACTGATAACTCCTTCAACGTTTCCGCGTGGATCTCTCTCTCTGATTCTTCAGTCTTCGCCATGGCGGAGCGTTCGTGTTTCGGATTGGGACCTCGATTAGGTCACTTTTTTTTATTATTGATTCAGTCGCTGATTTTCTGCTTCTTATTGTCGGAATAAAGTTTAATATTTGATTAAGAGTTTTAGAATGTCTGATCATGTAGTTTGATTTTTGTTGGAACGACTTCGCGTAACCTAACTTCGTGAAATTTTTATTTTGAATGTTGGTTCTAGGATTATGAAAACGAGTTAATCGATTGGGGGTTTCATTTTTTTGTGTGAAAATTCGGTTTAGGTTTTTTTTTTTTTTGCAAATGACTTGATTAGTTCAATTAGTTTTTTTTTTTTTTGGTGAAAATGAAGAAGCGTCTTTGATGGCATTTACGTGACTTTCTGTTAGGTGTGAATGGCTTGAACTTCGGATTGGTATTGGTTTGCATTGAATAGAATATTTGTTTCTCTGATGAAGAACTGTAGTTAGAAGCTATTATTGTAGTAAATATGTATGGTACCCTGTGCTAATTGGCTGAAAAACTAATATGTGTCTGCTGCAAAATGGGTTTGTAGCCCAGTAGCCGTTTGCATCCGTATTCCGAATGCTAAAACAAACTATATTCTGCTCTGCTTTCTCTATAGTAACAAATTTACGTGGTTCAAAGAAATTTTTCTATGGCTATGTCCTCATTGGATTTTCACTTTGTGATGAGAGATATGCCCGGCAGGAGATTAGACACCTTTCCCTTTCAATTTACCTTTAACAATTTCAGAGAAGAATAAGATGCTTAATTGCTTTTTACCCATTTCCTCTAGGAAAAGTTTTACTGCTAGATAATCTCTCTGCTTGCCTTATCTTTACTGACAGCAACTTACTCTGCTTCTGTGATTGGAAGAGCCAGCAATATTTGTAGTTGAGATGCTCAACTTAAAGCCCTTCCAGCCAAGGTGTCAGCATAGCCAATAGTGTTTCTTCTGTTATCAAAATCTCCACATAAGTATACTTTTTGCTGAGTGTCACTGTTAAAACAACTTGACTATGTTGTATTAGCTGTTACCTCTCAATTGCCAAAGGATCCATTTAAGTCTCTTGATGTTGCTTCCCTAATTAACTATGAACCTGCTCATAACTCCACATGCCCATGCTATAGTGGCTCAGATAGAATCAGTTGCATGCTTTAGAGTCTTAGACTACCAACTGCTCAATCTTTGGGTAATTGAAATTATTCTTTTTTTCTATATTGGGTAATTGATCTGTAGCCTGAAGTGACATGCCACCGAAGTGCTAACAACTTTTGAATCTTACATTGTTAATTTTCTCAACACCTTTTCAATATTACCAGCTTGTAAAAGCTTCAAACTCAAACTACTTGTCACTTTCTTCCAAACAGTTATCATCCTTGAATTTTCTTTGTAGCTGCCAATTTTTTAATAGCAAAATCTTTTAGTAGTTGTTGTTTTAGCATGCTGATACTGTGGTTGCTACATCCTCCATTTACAATTGCATCATTGTAAATTAATAGGATAATATGGCAATCATCAATGTTTTAAACGACCAGCAGCAGCAGCCGTAATCTGTATCACATATCCTAAAGTGAATTAGTTATAGTTACACATGAATAAATCAAATTTCTTATGCATTTGAGATTGTAAGAATTAAAGTTATTATTGATATGATTACTTGATTAGTGTATTGATATGATTACTTGATTAGTGTGGCTGTAGTTTGATTCTTAAAGTTTGCTTCAATAATTGTATTGTGCATGTGATAATATAGCAGTCTAATATTTTAGTGAATGCCATCTTCTATTATTTATCAATCTGCAGATCTTCAGCAATTACAACTTGAAGCCCAGCATAGGTGGTTGCGCCCTGCAGAAATATGTGAAATTCTTCGCAATTATCAGATGTTTCAAATCACATCAGAACCACCTAACGGGCCACCAAGTATGGTTTCTGCATATGCTACTGATCGATTTATTAATGCCACCTATGTCAGTCTTGTCCACATATGGATATGGGTAGATTGAATTGCTCATAATGCTTAAAATTGCTAATCCTCCTTGAATTGTTTCTTGCAATTTTCATCTCTGTATTTCTAAGGTTGCCTGGCAACCTTATAGATGCCAATTATGGAGGTTGTACATATCTGTCTTTCTTTTGCAGCAAAAGACTTAAATATTTTTGTCTTTCTTAAGTTGTCTGACAACCTTATACATGCCAACCTTTTAGATCCCAAAAGATCTTTGTTTCACTGCAAAGGGCACCTGATACATTGTAATCATGTCTGTATTTTCTAGGGTACTATTAATAGTTTTGTTGTTCATGCTAAAATCTGGCTTCATTGTTAACTTTAATTCATCTTTTCATGCATTCAATGCTTGCAGGTGGTTCCCTTTTTCTATTTGATCGGAAGGTTTTAAGGTACTTTAGAAAAGATGGACATAATTGGAGAAAGAAAAAAGATGGAAAGACTGTGAAGGAAGCTCATGAAAAGTTGAAGGCAAGCATGGAATTTTCTTATGTTGAGTTTGTGATTGATGAAATCTTTATAAGAGCATACATATATATATATATTATAACTTATTATTTCAGTTTTATTTTTCTCTAATTGGAAAACAAGTCTTTATACCCTAAAAAATTACTTGCTGAGGTTGTAACATCCTTTGAGCAATTAGGTGGGAAGTGTTGACGTGTTACACTGCTACTATGCCCATGGAGAAGAAAATGAAAATTTTCAGAGGCGAAGCTATTGGATGCTTGAACCGTGAGTGTGATGAACTAGTTTACATTTCATTTTTGTTTAGTAATTGTCTTTAAACTTGAAATACTACTACTTTATTTTCCATGACAATTGCTGTCTATATTTCTTACTAAGTACTGGCATTACTACTTAGTATAGCATAAGTGTATTTATACTTGCATTTGGAGTCAGTTAATAGTTAATTATAACAAGTATATAACTATATATTACTGAACTGGACTGTTTTTGTGTTTCTCAGCAAATTTTTAAGTTCCCAATATTCTACTGAAATAATTTATTTTTATTAAAATTAATTAGAATAAGAATTTGTTTTGTTGCAGGGATATGATGCATATAGTATTTGTTCACTACTTGGATGTTAAGGTATTTTGCTTGTTTTCTTTATTTCACACTTTTTTATTAAGATATTTTGCTTCCTTACTAGAGCAAGAAATGTATCATTGCTTGGTTTTGTTGCCGGTGCAGTTTTGACCTGAGTGTGTATGACATCTAGTAGCTCAAACCTAGTTTGTTCTGAGTTTTTTTTGTCCTCAAGACTTCCCTCTAGAATTGAAGGAAGAAATAGAGTACTAGTGTACTACTGTACAAGTACTATTTTCATTCCCTTAAACATTGACTATATGTGAACAAATAATCTATCTTCCATCTGACTTCCTTCTAAGTTTCTTACCATCATGGATTGGAGAATGTGCTTTTTTAATTGTAAGCCTGGATAGCTATGTTTAAGCATTATAACATCCACCAAATGCTAACATACTAACATTCAAATTTGCTCTTCTGCTACTAAATTTATGTTTTTCACTTTTTACCATGAAAAGACATCCTTGGTTTTTAATCTTCAGAAATCCCATTTGATGATATTGAGTAAGTTGCATAATCCTTTTGAAAAGATCCTGAACTCTGTTTCTATAATATTCTAGAAATCAGGCAGAAAACTTTTGAATTCAATATTGACTCACTTGTTTGATCATTGATGACTTAGTATTAATAGGTGTTTTGTGGGTTCTTCACCTTTCAGGTTAACAAAACCAATGTTGGTGGAAAAACATATTCTGACGAGGTTACATCAGATTCCCAGAAGAGCAGTTCTTTGTCATCTGGCTTTCCCAGAAATTATGGTAGTGTGCCTTCTGGAAGTACAGATTCCATGAGCCCAACAAGCACTTTGACATCTTTATGTGAAGATGCTGATTCAGGTAATTCTGATATATATTTAATGGTTGTCACACTTAATTCTTTTGATCTGAATTAACATGCCAAGGCTTTAAATATCTTGGTTTACTGTTATGCCATGCTCACATGTTTGGTGCATTTGGTCTAACTGGTTTAATCAAACTTCTTCCTAGAGGATATTCATCAAGCAAGTTCAGGATTACACTCCTATCGTGAATCACAAAATCTGGGGAATGATCGTCCGATGGATAAGATTGATGCTCGTTCAAATAGTTCATATCCTATGCATCCGTTTTCAGGTTACCTCATCTTTTTATTCTTATTTGTCTTAGTCTCTAAGATGATTATTTTGTAACTTCTATTTTGTTTAAATTATATAGTTTTATGTATAGAGGGAGGATAAGGAGACTGGGAGACTGAATACATTGATACTGATATCAACTTTATTTGATATGATGTTTTACCTGTGTTCAGAAATGATACAAAACACAAAATACTAATCCCTATTTAAATAAGAAAGCAAATAACAAGAAAATAAGGAAATATGGAAACTAGTCTTAAGATGCTCTAAATTAATATACAATCAAGATATTGGATATTTTTTTGTATATTCTCACATATCTAATGTCTTAAATAACATCTGCATTAATAAGCCTTTTCTGGGATTTGACATTTGAATTTTTTTGTATGTTTTGAAACGTTTTCAGGTGATCATGGGCAGTTACCAGTTTCTGGAGCAGAATATATCCCACATGTTCTGGGGGATAAGTCTAGAGCTAGTGATACTACTTACATTGAGGGTCAGAGAGCACAGGGCATTGCATCTTGGGACAATACCATGGAACAGTCTGCAGGAGAGTATGCTGATCCTTCTCTTGTATCATCTACAACCATTCCATCAAGTGCAGTGGGAAACATCCTTGAAGAAAACCATACTGTTCCTGGCAAACTTTTAGGGCGTAAAAATGCCCTAACTGAAGAGGAAAGGGGCTCTCAGCCTGTCCAATCAAATTGGCAGGTACTTACTGTTAAATTTCTCGCTATATCTTCCCGTAGTGTACTCTTGCTTGCATGCATACATCTGATTTCTCAGCATAAAGATGAGTATTATTTGAGGTTCTATTAGGAACAGTTGTGCTATCTTGTTGTATGGGACAATATCTGGAATTTTCTGTCCCAGAAACCATAGTTTCTGCAATTGCGGTGGAGTGGCACCCTGCTCCTCCTCCAAGGGCAGTCACGTCGTGGTGTGGTGCATTCCATGGCAAATAGCGGGCGCTTTTCAGAGGCATCAAATCTTCATGCTTCTTAGCAATCTATTCATTTGTTCTAGAGCACCTGCGCCTTCTTCTTGCTTCTGTTTTGCACTTCTGCAACATCTTCCTGTCATCAACCTCTGTTCTGCAACTTCCAGCAATGCAAAAAATAGAGCAACGATCATGCTATCCATTATCCTGCTATAGCATTTTTTCCCTGGGGGGCTTTCATCTTTGAAAAAGAAATAATTGCTTGAGGATGGGGAAGATGAAAATTTGTGGGAGTTGTTGCTTGATATTAAAAGAAATTAAGAGATTCTAGAAGGTGGATTTATGGAAAAAGTGGCCTGGGAATACAGTTACTTTTTTTTTCCAGGAATTAGTCATTTAGCCATGTATTTTAATAAGTTGCAATACAATATAATGATGTATTGGGATGGAGCCTATTCATAACTTTGTGTTACTGGTGTACATGTGTAGCACTGAATGTTTTGAATTGTTTCTGAACTTGTAGAAATTCTAAAGAACATAGTAGCGTTTATCTTAAATTTTTATTACAGACTTTCTTTTTTACTTTATGTTTGTCCTAATGTATCCTTATTTAATCTGCTGAGATGAGAATTAAGTAGTTTGATGGGGGGAGTGGCCTTGCATTGGTTTGATGTCAATTTTATATTTGATCTGTAACCCTGATGTTTTAACTTGTAGTGGTATCTCATCAAAATCTTTTATCTGCACTAGTTTGTGAGATTTAGCATTGATATATAACTATTTTTATTTTGTTATTTTAATTGTTGATTCAGATTCCTTTTGAAGACAATACAGGAGAATTGCCTAATTGGGGCTTCACCCAATCATTGGGTTTGGAATTTGGATCTGATTATGGTGCTAGTTTACTGGGGGATGTAACTAATAATGCAGGCCCAGAAATTGTTCCTGAGCTGTTCACTTTTAATGGTGAGTTAAAAGAGCAGTCTGTGCACCAAAACTTCTCAAAGCTGTATACACATGGGCAATCTCAACCTACACTGAAATCCAATTCTGAATATGAAGTTCCTGGTGAAGCAAGTATCAATTATGCCTTGACCATGAGGCGTGGATTATTGGATGGAGAGGAGAGCCTCAAGAAGGTTGATAGTTTCTCTAGGTGGATGACTAAAGAATTTGCAGGTGTGGATGATCTGCATATGCAGTCTTCCCCTGGTATTTCATGGAGCACAGATGAGTGTGGGGATGTGATAGATGATACCTCATTGAATCTGTCCCTGTCTCAAGACCAGCTGTTTAGCATAAATGATTTTTCTCCTAAATGGGCTTATGCTGAATCAGAAATTGAGGTACTTTGTTTGAGATTCACACAATTATAATATATATTACTTATGGTTGTGCTGTTTGTTTTTCTTTTCTTGTATGTCGTGAGCGTATGTATGGCACTTGGAATCTACTTTAGATTAATATCTTTTGCCTCGGATATTGACGGCTTTTTTTTGAGGTCAGATGCATATAGTTTTGTTCTTTATTTATTTGGATATTCCCAATGTGTGTCTGTTCTCTTTGTTAATGAATATTTCTTGTATTTCATGATATATCCTGTTTATATTCTTTATTTGCTTTGGAGTTTTATACTTATGGTTTACTCATTTTTCTATGGTTTTCTACCACAACATGAAATGAAGAGAAGTCAGCTGTAATTTGACTGATATCTTATCCTATTCAAAATTATACAGGTGTTGATTGTTGGAACATTTTTGAAGAGTCAACCTGTGGTGGCAAAATGTAACTGGTCCTGTATGTTTGGGGAAGTGGAGGTTCCTGCTGAGGTTTTAGCTGATGGAATTCTGTGCTGTCAAGCTCCACCTCATAAGATTGGACGGGTTCCCTTCTATGTAACATGTTCCAATAGGTTTGCTTGTAGTGAAGTTCGGGAATTTGAGTACAGAGAGGGCTTTGATAGAAATATACAATTTGCAGATTGTTTTAACAATTCAACTGAAATGGTGCTTCATTTGCGACTGGTGGGGTTACTTTCTTTAAACTCAGTACGCACTTCAAATCAAGTGTTTGAGGGTGATATGGATAAAAGAAGCTTAATATTCAAGCTTATTTCACTGAAAGAGGAAGAGGAATATTCAAGTAAGGAAGAGACAACTGCAGAGATGGATATATCAAAACACAAGTTGAAGGAGCTTATGTTTCACAAGCAGGTTAAGGAGAAGTTGTACTCATGGCTTCTTCACAAAGTTACTGAAACTGGTAAAGGGCCTCTTGTATTAGATGAAGAAGGGCAAGGCGTGTTACACTTAATTGCTGCTCTTGGTTATGATTGGGCCATAAATCCAATCATAACTGCTGGAGTCAATATCAACTTCCGTGATGTGAATGGATGGACAGCTCTACACTGGGCTGCATTCTGTGGCCGGTAAAGACCTAATTTCTTTTATTTGTTTTGAGTTGATTTGGTGTATGTTGGAACTACTTATCTTGTTGAAACCTCTTTGGCTACCCTGATTATTTCATTTTTCCAGAGTTTTGGAATTTTGGATTTGATTAAATATGAAACCATTAGGTGGTATGAAAATTCTGGCCCCTTTCCTGTAGGAAATGTCTTTCTTTCTTTTTTCATTGTTAATATTTATTCTATTTTGATGCCAAGGTCGGTGGATTTTTTATACATGTGAATTTGTTGAAAATTAATTTTAAAGCAATTGCTTTGGTCAGTTAAAGACAAATTTAAAGCTATATTCTGTGATGCTTTCAGCATTAGAGTATTCCTTTTCAAAAATGTCCTCAGATATATTATTTTCGTTCAGCATAACATGAATTGGTTCCTTATATTATTATTTGTCCTCTGCTCAGAGAGCGAACAGTTGCTGTCCTTGTCTCCATGGGTGCAGCAGCTGGAGCATGGACAGATCCATGTCCAGAATTTCCTTCGGGTAGATCACCTGCAGATCTTGCTTCTAGCAAAGGCCATAAAGGAATCTCTGGTTTTCTTGCTGAGTCATTATTAACTGGCCACCTTGAATCACTCACAATGGATGAAAATAAAGATGGTAGGAAAGAAACTTCAGGAACGAAAGTAGTGCAAACAGCTTCAGAGCGAACTGCGACACCTGTGCTTTATGGTGATATACCAGATGCTATCTGCCTTAAGGATTCTCTTAATGCTGTCCGTAATGCTACACAAGCTGCTGATCGTATATATCAAGTATTCAGAATGCAGTCATTTCAGAGGAAGCAGTTTGCTCAGTATGAAGATGATGAATTTGGATTGTCAGATCAACAAGCTCTTTCTCTCCTAGCTTCTAAGACGTGCAAATCTGGTCAAGGAGAGGGTTTAGCCAATGCTGCTGCAATACAAATACAGAAAAAGTTTCGTGGTTGGACGAAGAGAAAAGAATTCTTGATCATTCGCCAAAGAATTGTTAAAATCCAGGTTCATTGTTCTGCTCTCTTTAGTTTCCTGTCTGTCTATATTTTAATTAGGTAAATTATAAATTTAGTCGCAAAGGACGAGCCCTGGTGCAGCGGTAAAGTTGTGCCTTGGTGACTTGTTGGTCATGGGTTCGAATCCGGAAACAGTCTCTTTGCATATGCAAGGTTAAGGCTGCGTACAACATCCCTCCCCCATAAATGGGGTACGAAGTTTTTTATAAATTTAGTCGCAATATTTTTGTTTGGTCCCTACATGAAAAATTGCTTACAAATTAGTCCTTACTGTTTAAGTCTTAATGGTGTTAGTTTTTAGTTTTTTTCATATAAAACTAAAAATGATCTGTCGGGTGTAGGGAAGTGTAAAATTTTCGCTTTATAACTAAAATGAAAAACGATGTTATTTTGTAAAATAGAGAGGGGCCGAATCTAATACCGTTGTAATGTTTCCAAACAGCAGGGATCAAATCATAAATGTTTGTTCATGTAGGAACTAAAATGCAGAATTTATGTAAGGTGTAGAAACTAATTTTTTAATTTTACCTTCTTAATATTATGGTGGTTCATTTTACTTTGACGTTGATTTCTCATTGAACATCCTATCAACTATTCTGCTATTTAGTTTCACCTGATAACATTGCATTGGAGGGTTCAATTGATGAAAACTTAGGGTTCAAATACTTCGCCATTTCTGTTTGCCCTTTATATAACTTGCATGCACGTAGAGATCACGTTGGGTGTCAATATTGGTAAAGAAATCAGAGGTTAATAGAAATCATGTTTCGCTATGGTGTTCAAGGCCCATGTAAGAGGTCACCAGGTCAGAAAGCAGTATAAACCAATCATTTGGTCCGTGGGAATCCTGGAAAAGGTCATATTACGCTGGAGACGCAAAGGCAGTGGCTTACGTGGATTTCGACCGGCTGCCCTGAACAAGGTCCCTGAACAACCAAGCGAATCTCCGAAAGAGGATGACTATGATTATCTCAAGGAAGGAAGGAAGCAGAGTGAAGTAAAGTTCAAAAAGGCCCTTTCACGGGTGAAGTCCATGGTTCAGTATCCAGAGGCACGGGCTCAATACCGGCGGGTGCTAAATGTAGTTGAGGACTTCCGTCAAACCAAGGTATTTTGATTTGATTGTCTAACTTATGTCTTGTCCTACTTATAAACTCATGATGGATACTTGGTTTAATGATATGTTCTTTTGATGTCCTACCAGGGAGGTAATTTGAATTTGATAAATTCGGAAGAGACAGTTGATGGTGTGGAGGATTTGATTGATATTGACATGCTTTTAGATGATGAAAATTTCTTACCTATAGCATTCGATTGATTCTCTGCTGTTGCTCCACCCACCCCCGGTAAATAGATGGCCAGTTGGTTTTATTTGGCATTGGAGAGATCCTAACATGGTGTGCTGCTGTATATATATTTATATTTATATATAATATACAATCAGAACTACTTGGATCATAGGTCTTCCTGTTTTCAAGCAAAAAACTAATTAGATCCAAGGGTGGGTTTATAAATAGATTATGAAACCTAGAATGCGTTAAGGTTTGATAGTTCAAATACATGATAGACATGGTTTAATTTTATATATGATGATTTGTATATGACATGATTATTTTTATTTAGATCGAAATATGCTTTTAATTCTTAAATTTGTATCATTTTTTAAAATTTAGTCTTGTTATAATTTCTGTTTTGCTTTTGGTGTATTTATTCCATTTTAAATAGTGTTTTAAATTCATTTAATTTACGTATCATTAGAAGGTTGTTAAATATACAGTGGGGGCTATTTTTCAGGTGATGGTTTGGGTTTCATTCTAGAAAATGTGTTTGGTATGAAAATTATTTTCTTAAACTATTCTAAAGTGAAATTTCTCTTTTCTCAAATTATTATTGGGCAAAAATTGATACTTTTTTTAAAAAAAAATATTATCATCCATGTCAAATAATATTGCTGCATTTAGAAGAAAATAGAGGAAATAAAGATTAACTAAACAAGATGATAACGCCATAACAAATAATAGCATACTATGTATAGACAAGAGTGTTATACTGTTATACATTCACTTTCTTTTTTTCTTTTCTTTCTTTATACTGTATCACTTATCACTGTTACTTATTAAATTTTGAATAATTATCAAAATATTAACTTTCAGAATTTAAAATCCAAACTCAAACTGAAATTTAAATTCAAAATATACTTAGTTTTACATAATTTGATAAAAAAATTAATCCAAGCTAAAACCACCTAATAATTTCTATCATAACATAGATAGATTCTTTATTATTAACATTGATTCTCACTTTTTTATTAAATGTGAGTTAGTCTAGAGTGATAAAAAAAAGTGAGTTAGTCGTAATTTTGCAAATTTTAATTTTAACTAATAGTAGAAAATATTATGTTCAAAAGAGGGCCATTTTTTCTTAATAAATTAAGTGTCGTTAGAAGAGGTGCAAAATTTGTTTTTTTAATACTACTTTTCACTTTTAAAAAAATAAAAAAATAATCATTGTCGAAAAAAGGAAGAGAAAGTTTATGTATTTTAGAGAATAAACGGCACTAATTGAATAAATGAAATTATGGATATACAGAACAGTTATGCACCAACTCAGACTGATGAAGAAGATCTATTGAAAAGGAAAAAAAAAGGAACAGAATGTTGGCTTCTGAGAGGATTTAAAATGCACAACTCATCTAATGGGGTGGTACTGATCAGAAACTCGTCTCGGGGGCAGCTTTCGCAATATGAAGAGCACCAACGTTGATGGAACAATCTCTACCAACTGCACCCTCAAGAAAGAAAGAATCATTCAGGAAGGCTTAGAATAGAAGGTACTTATAAGGAAGAAATATGATAAATATTGATCTTTATATTAAGCATGTGAAGTCTAGCATATTGAGAGTGCCAAAAAGTATATTCCTAGGTGAAGTCACCTAATGCTAGCGGTGTTCAGATTTGAATTTAAGGGTATTTTTGAAATAATAACATTAAATAGGATTGAACTAGTTGAAATTTGATTATATTCAAATCCACCAAACTTGAACTTTTTTTTCTTATATTTGAATAAGAAGGTAATATGATTTAATTTCATTAAGTATAAAAAAAATCAAGACAGATTAATTTGCATACTTATACTTTTTCTTATTTTTATTTGAAAAAATTCAGTAATATCTCCCGATTTGTTCTCTAAAAAAAACTAAAATAATCGGAAGAAAGATTGCCTATTAATTTTTTTTTACTAGAGGTTAGTGAAAAGAAAGATTTTCTTTTTTCTATTTGATTTTAGAATATTTTTTTTGTAAAATATTTAAAATTATATGATAAATTATATAGTTATGGTAAAAATTAGTAAACTTACTAGATATAATAATTGTAATTGAATAACAGTATAACTTGTCTTGTCTTTGAACACTAGTAATATTTGCTTCTTTATTTTTTAGTAAATCAAATGATATTTTAATACACCAAATAAGGCAGTCATTATTTTAGGAGAGCAATTTAATTTAATGTGCAGTCACATGATATAACTAAACACGATTTCCTATTCCTCCCTGGCTGACTAAAAAATACAAGATGCTGACTTACCAAATAGTACACTAGGTTAAGAATGGGATGGTCCAAGACATCAAGATCTGCATTCTCATCAAATGCAGAAAATGCAAGCTACATTAAAGATGAAAAGAATGATCTTGTCAGAAACCAGTAATTTCAAATACTTGCAGTAGTTTTAAATGGGAAGGAACTCACCAAAGCACATCTTATCAGGAAACAAGTGCAACAAATACTTGTAACAGACCCAACCTGCCAAGGTGGAAAGTTAGGCACCAACTGCTTTTGCCAGAGTTTTTAAGTCATTAAACAATTTTTCCCTCACTTGGAACATGGTCTCAATTTGATATTTAAGGATATACTTCCTCTGTAAGGTTGAAAAACATAAAGCAACTCATACTTTAGATTCAAACCTCGTAAAGTTTCTTTTGACGGCCTCTGGATTCAATGGGAAAGCGTCTCAACAAGAAAAACAACCTACAACATTCTGAACAGGTTAGTGTTCATTTGTTCAATGACCTAACAAGGGTTGTACCATCTGAAAGACAACAGCTTACCTTCCACCATACAATAAAAATCCAAGAGCAGCAAAGAATGATATAACTGCAAAAGAACATTAAAGCAAAGGTCACAATACCAAACAACTATACACGAGAAGTTTCTTGGTAATAATTCATTATATATACTCACTCTAGTTTTAATTGTAAGATCATTGTATGAGGGCAAGATGAAAAATAAATTTTGACACAAAAAAGTCATCAAGTAAATGATGTTGATAGAAATAACCTGCAAGGAAGAGTTTTGCAGCTCCCAAACCAGCTGCAGTTCTGCTTACACTCATGTAAATCCAGAGGCAGACCTATTATATCAGGGTGATAAGATTAAAATAAAATCATTGAATAAACTAGTAAGAATTCTTATTTGAACGACTAGAATGGTGGACAAGGAAAACAAGATTGTGCACTTGCCTGTATCAAGTAAATAAAACCATTGATGATAAAATAAGATGGCCTAAGTTTCTGTGCCGGTTCACTTCTGGCCTGAAACACATTTGAGGCACATAAATGGAATATAATTTACCACAAATCAATTAAAAAAAATGAGTGTTAATGTAGTTCTCTCAAAAGAAAGTAAACATACCTGGTGATATATCTCAGCCCAGAACAAGACAAGTAATGCATAAGTAGAAAAAAACAGAAGACCGGGAACCTCCATTAGCACCTGCTCTAGTGCCTATAACATGATATGATAATAGGTCAGAACATGAATAGAAACAAATAAGGTAGATATAAGTTGAATTGTCAACGGGAAAAAAGAAAAGGTTGAAAAAAAAGACAGAAAAATGAAGGTTAAGCAAATGGGCAGAAATTACATATTTCCTTATGCAACTGCTTGTTTTTTATTCTTTTTGGGAGGGAGAAATTATTGCATGGTCTTGGATCATCAAGTTTTTAAGGTCATAGCCAATCTCTAGGTAACTAGTAGATGAGTTTTTCAATTTATGAGAAAGAGTTAACAAAAACTCGGCCATGTATCTTGTCAAAATTGCTCGAGACCCTAGACATGTAGGGACATTGGACTGCAATACACTTGATTTTATAAATCATAGTGGAAAACTGTAAATGTGTAATGGACCTCATAAACTCTGGTAATAAAATACAATGGACTGAAAACTCTAAAGTCATGCTCTTTGTTCTTTACCAACCCAAAAAATAAAAATGTTGATGAAACTACAGTATTTTCATAATCCATATTCGATTCCAAATTTAGACACCCAATATCCAACCCTAGCCTAAGACATGATATGCTCTATTTTTATCCTACTTCCCTAACCTACCAAGTACCAACGCAATAAATGAAGTGGGATTAATGCATAAATTCCAGTAGGTGAGATTTAAGAATAGAAAAAATACCTTTGGTCTAATTGCAAAAACATTTCTGTATAAACCGAAAAGGACAGCCCTCACTGCAAATGTAATATGGATTCGTCAAGCATAAAATCAAAACAAATAAGCTAACAGAGCTGTTTAAGGACTATTCACTACTCTTACATCCATTGACAACAAAATTCATCAAGTGGAAAACCTTCTGCGTCGTCCACCCATATTCAGGTACCCTCATTTGAATTCGCACCAGTTGCACCTGATAATAAACAAATTATGATTATTGATTCATTTGAGAAAATCTGGCTTGGAAACAAACACCCATAAGCACATATTTCTACCAAATTCCTCACAAAATTCATATCTCTAGCTGCAAAAGACAACACTTCACATTTTGCAAGAAAAGCCCATGTTTTCCAAGCTACACTGATTCATAGGGGCTGCTAAGGAATAACCCTGATAGAGAAACATCAGTGTTGGATCATCAAAATCTGGTCAGTGGTTAAAGTTCAAACCTTATTGGGATTTGATGTGATGGGGTGGTGTCAATTGTGTAGTATATATAAGTTCAGAACAAAACCAAAACAGATAAAGTGATTCAAAAACAAACAATGCATATCTAAGGCCATAATGGAAAAACTTCTTCATTTTTCTCAAGACTCATGATTTTCCATGAAAATGAAAGAAAAAACACCAACCAGGGCAACGAAGGAGACCAACGTATAAGCGGCACAAAGGGCATAGTAAGTGCCTCTCTGCCATTGATCTGAGTCATCAATCTGGTTCCACCATTGAAGTGCACCCACAAACTCACCCTCTCCTTCTATGAACCCAAAGCTCTTAGTCCTGAGTCCAAATGCCATAATTGGATTTGGAATAATCACAAAGGAATTATTATTTAATTTAATTAATAACAATGAAGAATGTCTAGGAAGAAAAAGAAGAAAGAAGCAAAAGGCGAAGTTCTTTTCGGCATGGGAAGAAGTTAATGGAATGTCTCGTGGCTATGTACCAAATCGTACACGTAGGTGTCTAGTCTTACACGTGTGACGTCGTGGCATATTCGTTTATTATGCAGAGAGGACATGCCATGCTTTGCTTTGTTTGAAGGGATTACTTGGATGATGATTGATGCCAAGTTACCAACAACAACTTTTGGTTTGTGTCATCAAAAGGGTTTTATGTTTTGACTTGACTATATCATATTCCTCCGATCAAACAGTGCACAGATACATGCCTCGGGGTTGACCCTTTCGTCCACCAAAGCTTTAATTTTAATATTATTCCTAATGCGGGTTGATTATTATAATACTTAGGCCTTGGTGGCTTTTTTGTTCTATAAAAACTCATCTTTGATATACTTTTCGTGAAAATTAAATGTTTAAATAAGTATCTATTAATATGTAATTACATAGTTAAAAAAATGTTTTCTTTGCTGAATTAAGAAAAGGTTACTTCTACGGTAAATTATCTTGTGAGTAGTTTGCCGTATATCATTAGATATAAACATATTTTAATAAAGGTCCAAATATTTCAGTTGCAACCTCTTGAAAAAGTTTACATGAAATTGCAATTTGGTCCTTCTTTTACCCTAGTCTCCCTACTCGTACCCTCTTCTCGCCTCCTTCCTCCTCCCAAAGATTCGATTTTCCGCTTGAATAACCGCAACTTGAGGTCCTGCGTTGGAACCAAGCTGTTCGTGCTCCTTCTTCAGGAGTGTTAATATCGTCAAAGGCACGTTTCTTATGAGTGTTGAATGATGAAAATTTAAATCTTAAACTGTCACGCTGGTTGGAGAAGATCGCGCGTATTGAGATTGGGGATATTCTCGTGGAGGAACTTCAATTATGAAAAATTTGATGAAAATTTTCTGTTTTTCTAATAGTAGATCTAAATTGTAATTTGTTTGATACTTAATTATTTATTAATCAATCACTACTAATGGAAGAACACAAACGTGGATCTGAGTTTGATTTTGTGATAATGAGTGAGAGTTTTTGAATATGTTAGAGACCAAATAATAATATCAAAAAGAAAATTTAAAGAATCAGGGATAAAATAATAAATACAAAAAATTTGAATAACAGGTCAAAATTATCTACTATTACAGGTATTTTAAGTTGTTCGACATATATCTCCCACAGGTTAATTTATCCTAGCCAGAATCTTAAAAAAATGTGTATGATTATAGAATTTAAATTAGATTTACTTATCTCTACGCTATCTTCTAATTATAAATGCTAAAGCTTATAAAACATATAGGAAATATATATTCGGATTCCAAGCTTATAAAACATGTAGGAAATATATATTCTTATTCGCAACAAACTAACAAAAAAATCTTAATTAAGGACTATCTTCTAATTATAAATGCTGAACTTATAAAACATATAGGAAATATATATTTGTATTCGCGACAAACTCACGCAAAAATCTTAAGGTTTATAACTTAATGTTTAACGTTGGTAATAGGAGTTGTTTTTGTAATTAAGTCGAGTCTAGGAAAATCACTTAGTTCAAGAACATTTAAGTGTCAAGTGAGATCCGCCCTCTTGGTCAAACGCTAAGGCTTTTATAAGGATCTATTCTAATTGACCTATCCGATATTTTACGCTAAGGTTCATCATATATGATCTCATTTGTTGCCCCAAATTCCCAAGCGCGTATTTCAGGTAGTTACAACCACTTAGTGAATGAGGATTAAGTAGTGTATACAATGGGATGCCTTATAAAAGTAACATTGGTGGATGTCCGAGGTCAATAGTCATCAAAAGATCGATTAGAGACACCACCCAATGCCGATCGAGAGTATTGGGGGTACACAACTTTGTTGTCTCGAGTGCGTAGACACAAAGAGACTTAAGACAATAAAAAACCTATCAGTGTGCACCTTAGATTCGGGTTAACGAAACACATTGATCTAATAACTTTGACCAAGAGTGTCTCAAGGGATATACAATCCTGCAATCTAGAGTATGTAAGTAAAAAAAGACTTAGAATGGTAAGAAACCTATCGGTGTGCGATTGATTCTGTCGAGGAAGCACATAGATCTCTATATGCCGACTAATAATGCCTGGAGGCATACACAATCTAACAATCTTAAATACATAAACACAAGAGATTAACCACAGAAAATAGGCGTTCGCCAAACGAATGAGCAGACCGAAATGGACATTGTACCGCAACTGACCCAAAGCCTACGAAAAGACATTTAAAAGAACAACGCTGACGACCTCTAGGCTTATGATGACGTCATTTGATGTGCCTGCCACGTGGCAAAATACGAATGGTGAGGATTTTAATAAAATTGAAACAGCAGAGTGAAACGCTGCATATGGGAGAATGATAGCAACAAGAGCCCACCACAACATAAACCACAAACCACAGCATACACCAGACTAACCCGCACCCATACCAAACCAACATACCTGAATGATTACGTGTGAAGGGACCCAACAGTAATGCCTAATTCCGTTAGCATTGTTGCTTGTTAGGGGACAACTCCAAATCACAATCCAATTCTGTTACAACAAAATTGATATCATTATCAATATTAGACATTGAAAACACTATAAAAAAGAATGCAATGAATGAAATAAATAAGGAAGAATTATGAATTACCTTTTATTGTAGTTAGCATAACATAGTGCAGTCCTCTGTTCCTAACAAATTGGTTCGACCTGCCATCCATGGTTGCCTCCTATGGCTGCCTCTACCTGCCGGAACCCCTACCTTCAATCATACCCACTCACTACAGCCACCAAGCCACCCTAGACCGCCTTGAAGAGGCTGTATACCACCTCACCTTGAACCTATCCTCCATGACCACCCAAACTTTGGAGATGACCACCAAGACTCTAGAGATGATTGTCAAGCTTGACGTCATCCTTGACCGGCTATCCGCTCTCATACTCACTCCCTTTCCTCCCAACTCATCCCCAACAGATGCACCACCACCTGTGGAGACCTTAACAACACCCACCACATCTCCATCTTTTCCCAAACCACAACCAACAACAACACCCACGTTAGCTCCGCCTCCCTTGGCTGTTTCCCACCATCCCGAACTCAAAACAGTCGCACCAATGGCTCTGCTGTCGCTTTTGCGCTTTCATTCGACCAACCACCACATCCAGCTTAGTCGTCCGTTGCCTCCATCACTCCGCACCGCCCACTGTCATTACCGCCATGGCCATTGCCACGAAATCCCTTACGACAATGACACCATCCTACTCGGCGACGCTGTCGTCAAGCATCAGATTCATCCGCGCTTGATTTGGATTCTTTTTTCCGCCAAGACTTGGTTTTGCTCTATCTGTCATCAGCGACGACGTTCGCCGCCACACCTGCCACCACATCCACCACCACCACCGAAGCCACCGCCTCCACCATCATCTCCGCCACCCGTCTTTAACGCCTTCCTTGATTGCTCCACGGTGTGGGTCACAAACCCAATCCTCTCCTTGGAAGTTCAGTTCTGTGGCACGAGTCACACACACTACTTATTCATTCAGACATTATTATTGTTAGGCCCAAACTAGCCCACAAACAGTAATTTCATTAACGTATCTTTTGTTTTCTAAACTCACCCTTGTTTCAGCTTGTTTTTATTGTCCAACCTTAAGGAGAAGGTTGGTTTTCCAGCGGCGGGTATTGATAGCAACAACAGCCCACCACAGCATACACCAGACCAACCCGCACCCATACCAAACCAACATACCTAAATGATTACGTGTGAAAGGACCCAGCAGTAGTGCCTAATTCTGTTAACATTGTTGCTTGTTAGGGGACAACTCCAAATCACAATCTAATTATGTTACAACAAAAATGATATCATTATTAGTATTAGACATTGTAAACACTATAAAAAAGAATGCAATGAATGAAATAAACAAGGATGAATTATGAATTACCTTTTATTGTAGTTAGCATAACATAGTGCAATCCTCTGTTCCTAACAGAGAACGTGTAGCCTCCCCACGCGCTCTCAGATGTGTCTATAAATACTCCAAAATTTAGGAAGTTCTTCACTCCTTCCAAACATTCAACAAATCTTGTGCCCTTCTTGAGATATCTTCTTCCTGTTGCGATGTGCAAGGCAATTTTCAGCTAGAGATTGCGGTGGTTACAACAGTGGTGGTGGAAAGCTTCTTTGTTACTACGGTGGTGTATTTAAATACTGAAATGATACTGGAAATTCTCCACTCTCTATATGTTATTTATGTGCAAGTATTAGAGTCTCATACAGTAGTCATACTTCTAAGTAGCAAACTAACAATTAAAACTTAATATTACGTATTATAAGATTTTATATCAAAGTATAAATATGTAGGGTATATCTGTAAAAAAAATGTAGGGTATGCGGAAATCAAATCTATACTAAGAGTTTAGTAATCAATGATTGTCAAGTGAAGAGAAAAATAGTAAAAAAAAACACAATCTAATTGAGTTGTCATTTTTTACGTAGTCTGAACTATAATTTGAAATTCATCCATGAATATTTATGGAGAAAATTTGTTACAAATTAAAGTTGATTAGTTTTTTTTAATTTTTTATTATCAAAAGGAGCTTACAGCCCCCAGAACATAAAAGTTAATAGTTTAATGAATATTTGTTACGTAAAATAAATATTGTTTTTCTCTATTTGCCTATTATTGGGAACAGGACATATAATAATTTAAATTCTCTTAATTATATATTTATAAAATAAGTTATTTTGATTTATTTTTAGCATATAAATATATTTTAAAATCAATTATTTTTAATTTAATTTACTTTTTTTAACAAATTTGATATATATTGATAAATAAAACATTTTCATAAAACTTGTATAAATACCATTTATCTAATTTACGAGCAAATAGCAAGTAACTACAAAGAAAAAGGATTATAAGTTTGACTTGATGGCGAAAGGAGATGAGAGAGAGGAGATGTCTTGGTTTTGAATCCAAGTTTTAAAAATTAGATCAGTTATTGATTGGGTTGGATATTAGGCTGAAGTGTCACTGATTGAACTGGTGAGTGAGTAGGTAAAAAGCAATAACTAATGTAATTAAATAACATTAAACATATATATATATATATATATATATATATATATTAATTGTGTCATAAGTTTAATAATTAGTTATGATAATTTGGTAGTAAGTTAATTTATTAAATAATTTTTAGATTCTTGGTTTAATTATTGGGTGTACCGTATATTTTTGTGTTTATAAGAAAAAATAATTAACACCAGTTCAATCAAACCATTTCAGTGGTTAAATTGAATTGATTTAAGAATTGATCACGTCAAACTGTGTCAATGACATGACTGATCTAATAAGAGACTCAAACTGACTAGATCACCAATTTCTAATTTGACTAGTCAGACTAATTAGTTGAGTCAGATTTTTAAAACTATGGTTTCAATCTCCCACTAATAAAAAAATTAACAAAGTATAACATTTGTCAATAAAAATATTAAAAAATAAATTTCAACTAAAGTAACCAAAGTTATTACACTTGTCGCGTTGGAGGCGCTAAGGGGCCAAATGTGTGTTCTTCATCAAATAGTTCTAATACAATGTAATTTTGATCATTTTGTGTTTCTACGATGGTGATTTTGTAGGGTATCTACTATAAAATGGATAAATAGTCATTTAAATTTCTAAAAGTGTAAATCACTATAATTTTAGTTTCTAAAAGTATCAAAATTTTATAAAAGGTCTTTAAAAGTCTAATTAAGAAAATCAACAAAATACTACAATAATTTTTGTTGAGTTTCTTAAACCAATTAAACTATCTTTACACATGAATGACATGTTATATTCCAATTAATGTCATTTTAGTCTTTGATTGGATTGTCAGGTGACAAATCACTTTTTAAGTGATATTTTGTGAGTTTTTATGTCATTTATATGCATTTTCTTGGCAAAACTCACATTTGAACATTAGTTTTGTATTGCAAAAGTATAGTCACTTAATTGAGTGAAAGAGTTAGAAATTGCATGATTTTATAAAAATCTGAAGACTCTACACTTGATAATGATCGTGATACATTTATCACAGTTGTGGTAAATAACACAACCTTGGCAAAAGGATAACTACCCTCTAGAGCAGTGCCAACCATTTGACCACGACCGTGGTAAATTTTACTACGGTCAAGGTCAACCCATGAAGGCCATAGTCAATTCATGTCACTCTAGAGTTTTAGCATTTCAACTTTTCAACCACAGTCATGGTGGATTTCACCACAATCATGATGTGCCTTTTCAATCTGATATCTTTTATGAGGTTATAAATAAGTGTTGTATCTTGTATCTTAAGTACTTTTGATCATATTTACAAATTTTGAGAGAACCTTGAGGATTTTTGAAAGTTATGAAGCGTGGATAACACCGTGAGGACGGATCGTGATCATCATTCCTACCTTATTGGTATGTCTAAGCTAATTTCTTATAGACTTTCTAGTTTTGCTTTGATCATGAGTTGCTAGTCACCCTAGTTCGGGGGTTATGATGTAACTGCCCAATTGTATCCTTTTTCTTATTCTTAATGAAATTTCTCAGTGTTTTATGTTAATTAATTATCTTTTTTTTTATTTTTATTGTTTAATTCAGAACTGATCAATCCTATGCTTAATCGAATGTACTGTGGTGATCATCTGCGTATGTTGGATAGACCTAAGTAATTACACCAAATTACATGATCAAATTGTTTGCATAATCTTCGATAAATTAATTAATCTTTAATTGATCACCACTTGTTTTGATTATAATCCTTGATTTGGAACAATATCTCTATGATCATTGGAGTATTAGTTCAAGACAAGAGCATCATTAGACCTTGATATCATATGCTTTTGATTGATTTTGAGAATCAGTAATTAACCGTGGTAGGAATTTCATAGGAACTTTGATTGGGGGAAAATCAGTACTAGTGAATCATAATCTTCGATCGATTTTAATATCATTCAAATATCTCTTTTGCGTATTTTACTTGTTTTCTTTTAAAACCAAAACTATAAAAATACTTCAATTCCTTTTTTGATTAATTCAACTGTTTAGTTTAATAATTTTGACTAATTGGAAACACAATTGGTCCTTAGGGTTCGATATTTAGACTTTTGATTCACTATTATGACTGCGTAGGATACATTTATCCTTGTGTGAATATTATTTTTACGCATTATACCACGTATACACTTTCTCTTGTTAAGTATGCATTGAATTGCACATGTGTATCATTAACTATCACATAAATATCATGTCGGGTAGGCACAAACTTAAAATTAAATACAATGAAAGTATTTTAATGATAAGACTAAAATGAAGGATCTTTTTGAAATTTTTATACTTTGAAGTACTTAGGTAGTGTTTGGTTCAAAAGGTTGGATATTTGCCGCATATGAAATGCAGCTGCAAGATTTGCAAGATTTGAAAAAAAAACATAGGAACCACATAGATGCTTTAACTTTCATCTCAAATTGTGAAGAAAGGAAGTGAAGGTGAGAAGTTGAAGACATCACACTACATTGTTTGCTGTATTGCCAAAATTGTCCCTCTCACTCGTGTGGTCTTGTGGCCCCCATTATTTACATTTTTATAATTTTATCATTTGTATCTTTTAGTTCCTATAGTTTTAAAATGATTTTTTAGTCTTTATAGTTTATATTTTAATTTTTTTTTAGTTTTTATAATTTAAAAATTATTTTTTTAATCCTTATAATTTACATTTTAATTCTCTTTTAGTCTTTATATTTAAAATTGATTCCCTATACTTTTCATTCTTTTCTATCAAATACACTTAAATAAGAAGAAATTACACTTTCCGAATTTGAAAAAAAAAATTGTAAAGGAGAGGTTAAACCGAAGTTTCTCTCAGAAACTGATAGCATTGCCTATTATTTATAGGAATGAATCTACCATGTCACCACCTTTTAACCGCATCTAAAATTAACCCTCTCGGGGGTTTAAAAACCCAAACCCACGAGACTTGACATTTATTTGTCGTCAATTGCAGATTTGTACATTGAGTATTTAGACTTCAGAGGTGGCAGGGATGGCAGGAGAATTAATGACCTGTTCGAAAAATCTAACTTGCAACTTTGACCAGATCTAATCTTTTCTAAATATCATATGGAAAGATACACTATCATACAAGAGCCAAAAAAAATTCATTTTTAAGTGTATTTTATTTTAAGAATCATGTTCTCATAAATATTATACTTGGAAATGCTATTTTTATAAACATGTTTGACTGATAGTATTTAGTAAGTTAAAAAATAAAATAAATTTAATTAAAAATTAAAATATAAAGGTGAAAGTAGAAACATAAAATAAAGAAGAGAAAATATGTAGTTACCAATTAGGTTTTTTTTTCCAAACTATATCTTCTCTCTCTTATCTTTTCTCAAAATATACTATTTTTTCAAAAAATTCTCAAACTACATCACTTTGATGCAAATATAAGGAATCAATTTTTTTCAAAATTATTAAAATAATATAAATATTATTATATAAATATATTTTTAATTGGTTTTAAAAATAATTTTTTATTAAAATAATTTTTATAATTTTTTCTTTCTTATACAATAGACATAAAATTTAAAAGTGTGGTAACTGAGATGATAGTCAGTATAAATATTATATTATATAAATACATTTTTAGTTGGTTTTAAAAATAATTTTTATAAATTTTTTAAGAGATATATACAGATAAAGAAAAATATAAAAATTAGAGAAAATTATAGTATAGTTTGTTAGTTACGATGTATGTATTTTTTTTTTTTGTTAAATTTATGTGTGGTTGATGTTTTTGTTTTGTTATGTTCGTTAATTAAAAAAAATGAGAAAATTAGTTAGTAGTATTAAAATAAATTAAAAAATATAATGAAAAAATAATTGATATATCTTTTTTAAGACATAAAATTTAAGAGCGTGGTAACTAAGATGATAGTAGATATTATACAAAAATTAAAAATTATTTTAATAATATAATTAAAAATTATAAAAAAGTATTTTAATAAAAGTATTTTTAAAACCAATTAAAAAATATTTATATAATATAATATTTATATTATTTTAATAATTTTTAAAAAATAATGTACGATTCATTAGATTTGTATCAAAGTAATGCAATTTGAGAATTTTTTGAAAAAATAGTATATTTTGTAAAAAGATAGGAGAGAGAAGGTGTAGTTTGAAAAAAAAAAACTTACCAATTACCATGAAAATAGGAAGACAAATATGAATAACTTAGTCGATACTGGTTGTTTGAAGGTTTATTTTTTTCTTATTTTTTTTATTTTTTTTCTGAAATTATTTTTTTTAAATTTCTAAGATTTAAAAAATATATTATTAGGAAGAAAGTATTTTAAGATGATATCGTATTTTTAGTTTTCTTAAAAAATAAAACTAAAAATCTTAATTTGTTATTTTCAGTTTTGAGCTTGTTTTTGAAATTATTTTAAAAAAAAAATATTTTTTAAATTTTAAACAGATATATATATATATATATATATATATATTATTTTCTATTTGTTAAAAAAAATTAAAAACACTCAAATCAAAGCTCCTATATTCCTGAAAATTAAACAAAGGAGTATTTGTCTGCATTATTGTAATTTGCTTTGTATTTCTTTTTAACCCTTTTGGGGACAAGACAAGATGGAGGGCAGTGAGAAAATTGTGTATTTGTGTGTGCGGCAAGAAAGAGAATATATGAAGGTTGAAAATTTGGCCGACCTTGGAGTGGACCCCACACCCTCTCCCCACGGCCAGGGGTAAGAAACTCAATAACCATTAACCAATGCCAATACAAAACAATACTAGAATACAATTAGGATCGTTCGTTGTTGGGTTTATAGGAAGGAAGGAACTAACTATGTTATGTTATGAAGTGAATCCTCGAAACAAAAACAGCTGTAATAATCAAACAAACAAACAAACAGTGTCAGCAATAAAACAAAGGAGACTCAGAAACGGCAAAAGTCAATAAGGGCAACCTATGCCTTTTGGCCCCCATTCATTCATTCATTCCAAGTTTCCAACACAACACAAAGACTTTCTCAAACAAAACCAGACGGTTATCTAGTCTTCCAATCTTCCCCCTATTCCCTGTTCCTATTCCTATTTTATCAATCAATAACATAAATAACACTTCTTCTTGCCTTTTAATATATTTTTCTCTCTTCCCCTCTTGTTTCACCTTTCAACACTTAATTAGAGACGACCCACTTTCCTTGCAGATCTTTTTCCAGGGAAAAGTTTGGATGGTAAGAGAATTTTTGGATTACCATATTGGGAATCCCCCCCCCTGTCTTTTTTTTTTTTCAGGGGTGATTGAATTGCTTGTTTTTTCTTTTTTTTTGATCGGCCTTTTTTGGAATTTATTTTTTTTGGGAAGTTTTGGACTTTCTCTCACGCTGATTTTTATTTTTATTTTTTTGCAGTTTTGTGGTAAGAGTTAGATGTTGAGTGATAGACGGAAAGGTTGAGGTGGAGCTGGATTATATGGATAGTCTTTGTTGCTTCAGCTCTGTCAGTCAGGTGAGGAATTCTTTCCCTTTGTAATATTTTTTCTTCTTCCTTTTTGCTCCTCTTTTTGTATTGGAAATAATCAATCTCCATGTAATGATGTCATGTGCTGAATGGCTGTTTGAGATTTGAAAATTAAGTTCTGGTGCTGTGCTAGTGAATTGACTTGGTTTGGGACTTTTCCAAATTTTATTTTCCTAATCTTACTTGATGAAAAATGTTATGTATATTGATTATTTCTATGTATTAACAGTTGTCAACTACCAACTCTCCTATAAGCTTAAGCTTTTGAGTAGAGGCATAACAATGGTTTTGTGCACGTGCCTTCTTTTTCTCATACTGCCATTTAATTATAAAGAACAGTGGGGTCATGAAGGATTTTCCTACAATACGAGGATCTTCTTACCTTGTTTTTGGATGTACTTAACAAGTATATCTAGGAGCTGGTGACTCAATGATTGCTTTCTGAATATGATATAGTCCTAGTGAGAGAGTCAAGAGAGAAAATAAAAATTGTGGAGAGAAGCTCTCAAATCACATGATTTTCGATTGAGCAAAAGAATGATTGTATGGAATGCAAATTCAGCAGGACGTGTGCGAGCATTGGCTTGGATGTGGAAATTGGCAATCATACTTTACTAAAAGGTTATGTGGTTTTGGTATCTATTATTTAACATGCAACTTAACTGAGAAATTGGAGATGTAAATCATGGAATTTAGATAGAGTGGATGAAATGGATAAATGCCTTTCTTATTTGTGATCAAAAGGTGCTCATCAGGTTTAAAGGGAGATTTTGCTAAATAGCTATAAGACCAACTATGTTTTATGTTATGGAATGTTGGGTGGTGAAGTGCCAACCAGAACATAAGTATTGCAGAAATGAGAATTGGAGGATGGATGTACTTGCTAGATAAGATAGGAATAATATGGATATTATAGAAGAAAGCAGGAATACCACTTATTGAGGAAAATACGACACAATCTTGCCTGACATGATTTGCCCATGTGTGGAGGAAAACAATTGAAGCCCCTGTAAGAGGTATTGATTAGATGGAGGATAAACGAATAATGAGGGTAGTGAAAGACCAAGGAAAACTCCAAGAGAAAACATTGAAAAAATCTATATCTAACTATAGGTCTTTCTCATAATTTGGTTTTAAACAGAATACATTGGTATTGATTGCTTCAGGTAATCGACTTCTTCCAGTGGAAAAAAGACCTTTTGTTGTTGTTGGATATATAATAGAGGTTGCACAGATTATACTCTTGACCACTACTTATTCTGAGGGAGATCATCTTCTGTTTCTCTCAAAAGATTGAACCAGTGGATGGTTGATCCTTCCATATAATTTAGCCAATATGATCTTCACTTCTTTTGAAGTATTTTTCCCTTCAGAGTATGTTTCTGGCTTTCTGCCTTGGTGATCCATTCCTCAGGATCTTCCCCATTAAAGGTGTGCAGTTCCACTTTCTTAACTGCCATACAATACTTATCCAAACCTTGGAAATTTGAATCCGACCCCTGGTTAGAAGAATTCCTTCTTTTATGATTGGAATTCTCATTTTACTCCATTGTTCTCTTCCCAAACAGCCTTGCAGAGGTACTGCAAAATGATGGCTGGAATAATGTTTTGTCAGAAGAGCAGTAGATGGTTGGCATGATGATAGAATCATCTGGAAGAGGACATGATTAATGACGTAAGAATAGAGCTAGTAAATTGAGACAAACTGCTAAAGAAGTACCAACCAATTTAGGAATAAGAACCAAGTAGCTATAATATAGCCTAATGGACAGAAATAAGCCAAAGAAGGCAAAAGCGGATAAACCTAAATGCAGGAAAAAGAGAGAGAAATAAAGCTAAACACAGGAAAAAAAACAACACCAAATGCAGGAATAAGACCCAAACAAGTCCATTACAAGGGGGAGAAGTGCAACCCATTGGATAATACAAATGTTATCAAACAATAGGAGTGCCAGATACTTTAGACTCAGCAGCAGATATAGTGATGGAATCAGATTATCAGAGATGATGCCATGTCAATCTCCTAAAAGCTTAAGCTATTAAGTGAAGGCCTAAAAATGAATTTTTATTTTTATTTTTATTTTTTAACAATGGTTATCAGTTAACCTGAAAACAAGTTGGTTCAAGTCAACCTAGTGAGTATGAAATCATTGATTTTGTTTCTGACTTTGTCTTAGTGATATCTTCCAACTTATATTCTCTTTTGGTAGTCACAGATGTAAAGTTTTTCTTTTCTTTAATATATATTACTGAAATATGTTAAACTAGGCAAGACCAATATATTCTCTGTTATTGTATTTTAAATTCTCTATCTTTAGGTGGTCGGAGGGCGTTCTTCATGTAACTCTGGCAAAGGCAAGAGCAGTCAGTCCTCAGTCAAGTATGGCTATAGCCTAGTTAAAGGGAAAGCAAACCATCCGATGGAGGACTACCACGTAGCAAAATTTGTGCAGTTCAAAGGGCGAGAGCTTGGGCTTTTTGCTATATATGATGGACACCTGGGTGACAGTGTACCAGCCTATTTACAAAAGCATCTGTTTTCTAACATCTTGAAGGACGTGAGTTGTTGAATGAAACTAAAGATATGCATTTATTACCTTGATCTCATCTGATTTATCTGGAAAAGGGTTTTTCTTCCGTTCTATCTTATATTGCATATAGCATGACAATTTTGTTTCCATACTTTTTTGGCAATATCAACCATATAAAAGTACAAGTCATTTTAGTTTTAATATCTTGAAGAGGTTGGTAAGATCTCTGTCCTTGCAAAAGAACTTTGAAAGGATGTGTAATGGTAAATTTGGCTTATTATACTTGTTATGATGCCTTTCGCTGTAATTATGTTTATGATTGTGAAGTTGTCATTCATTACATAGGAGGACTTCTGGAATGATCCATTCATGTCCATTTCTAATGCGTATGAGACAACAGATCAGGCAATTCTTTCTCACAGTCCTGATTTGGGGCGAGGAGGATCAACTGCAGTGACTGCAATTCTCATAAATAATCAGAAATTATGGGTAGCCAATGTTGGAGATTCACGAGCTGTTGTGTCGAGGGGAGGGGTGGCTGGACAGATGACAACTGATCATGAACCCAATACTGAGCGGGGAAGCATTGAGACCAGAGGTGGCTTTGTCTCAAACATGCCAGGTTCTTCAATTAATCCTGTTGCTTTAGATGTTACAATGCTGATTTATCTTTTCATACTATGGGATTTCATTCATATCGTGTGATGGGGAATAGTATGCATGGTTTTATGCGTCTCATAATCTAATTTGCATTTTTAAATTACAACATGTGACTTGATCCATCATGCTTTATATAGTACCACCATTCCAATTAAAAAGATGATTGGATCATATGTGATAGCTGAAAAATTGACTTCTCATCAGATGGTTATGGGTAATTGATGCTAAGTTGTTAACTTCACAACACTCAGAATAAATTCTAGATAGATTTCTGTTATTTATTCAGCATACTGATATTTATATAAGGACTAGTTTTTGAGATCGTAATTTTACCTTAAATTTCCATTATTTCCAAAGCTACAATAACTACTGTTATCATTTCCAGCACTTCCCCTCAAGCTAGGGCTTACAAATCATATTCACCAAGCTTGTTACAATTACAAACATGGTGAATTTGAGTGTCCCAAAGAGACTATTTGAATATATTTGCCAGTTGATCATTGGAGCCAACAAATGTGTTGGATCAAGTGGCCTCGGAATAATTAAGAAAGGGGGGTTGAATTAATTATTAATGTGTCTTGACTAATTAAAAATTATCCTTCTTAATATTACTAGATTCAATTAGACTTTACTACTAAGTTATAAGAAAGTAAAGAATAGAAACAATAACTTAGACAAAAGTAAAGTGTAAATAAAAAGTACACAGCGGAAAAGTAAAGAGTGTAGGGAAGAAGAAAATAAACACAAGTTTTTATACTGGTTCGGCAACAACCTGTGCCTACATCCAATCCCCAAGCAACCACCTGTTCTTGAGATTTTCAATAACCTTGTAAAATCCTTTACAAGCAAAGATCCACTAGGGATGTACCCTCCCTTGTTCTCTTTGAACAACCAAGTGGATGTACCCTCCACTTGAACTGATCCACAAGAAATGTACCCTCTCTTGTTCTCAGTATTACTACCCAAGTAGATGTACACTCTACTTGTACCACAAAGGATGTATCCTCCAATGTGTTAAGACAAAGAATTCTTAGGCGGTTAGTCCCTTGAATCTTTGTAAGGGAAAACAAAAGATATCTCAGGCGGTTAGTCCTTTGAAATCTTTTGTTTAAAGGGAATGAGAAGAATCAAAAGAATTCTCAGACGGTTAGTCCTTTGAATCTTTTGGCAAGAGGGAGAAGGAAAAAACAAAAGAATTCTCAAGCGGTTAGTTCTTTGAATTCTTCTGGCAAGAGAGAGAAAGAATGAAGAAGAAGAATAGCACAAGTTTTTGGCCAATGAACTTTTCTTGAATAAAGAAAGTATTGAACAAAAACTCTTAGAAGAATGCTTTGAATGAATGAAAGAAATCTGAAAGTTCTTTTTGTAAAATTTATGCCATGGTCACATATTTATAGCCATTTGATGGCTCTTGAAAAAACAAGTTAAAAGTTGTGACTCTTCGCAATTTCTTCAAAACTAGTCACTTTTTAAAAGTTGTGACTCTTTTGAAAATTAGTCACTTAAAGGTTTTGACTTTTGAAAAAATCTTCAAAAATAAGTCACTTTAAGAATTGTGGCTTTTGATAATTTCTTTTTCAAAATAAGTCACTTGTAATCGATTACACATCAACAGATGTGACTCTTCATGTTTAAATTTGAAAATCAAAATGTTTAGAAATACTAGTAATCGATTACACAAGTTTGAAATGATTTGAAAATGTTTTATCATAAGTTGTAACTCTTGAAATTTGAAATCTAACGTTTTAAAACATTGGTAATCGATTACATGATTATGGTAATCGATTACTGCTTTGTAAATCAGTTTGAAAAGAATGTTGACTATTGATAATTGATTACTGCCTTACCAGAGAGTAAAACTCTTTGGTAAAAGATTTTTCATTTTGAAAAATTCTCTTAATCAAAATTGTGCTATTCAATATTTTGAAAAAATCTTTTTATACTTATCTTAATGGTTCTTGCATATCTTGAGTCTTCTCTTAAAACTTCACTTGAATCTTGATTCTTGATTGAACGACTCTTTAATTCTTGAAACTTGTTTGACTCTTGATTCTTGACTTGAGTCTTTGACATCATCAAAATAAACTTGGAAAGCTTTGCTTCCACAAAATGCGGTGATAATTTTTTTGCGGAAGAAGTTTTTCTCACACTAAATGACAATTTATTTCCACATGCTCATGCTTAGTCTCTTCATGGAAAAATGGATTAGATGCTATGTGCGAAGCTGCTTGGTTATTACATTACAACACAACTTCATTTGTTGAATGTTCCCTGAATTTTAATTTTTGAAGTAATTGTGTTATCCAAAGAAGCTCACTGGTAGCTATGGCCATAGCTTACCTTAAACACTTGATCAAATAGTATTAATGTGTCAAATTACATTGATTAGTGTTAATGTGTCAAATTTTACACCAAGTACATAGCTTACCTTAAACACAAGAATCATTTGATCACATAAGAATTACATCCTATAAGATATTATTGATTAGTATTAATGTGCCAAATTTTACACCAAGGTCAATTGATCACACAATTCAATATATAAATGTGAAAAGTACTGTGATTCCTTTTTTCTTTTAATGCTTTCTATTATGTACTAATTTTTTCATTTGTGGGTTATATCAGGAGATGTTGCAAGAGTGAATGGGCAGCTTGCAGTTTCTCGTGCCTTCGGAGACAGAAACCTCAAAACACACTTACGATCTGATCCTGACATTCAGTATACTGACATTACCCCAGATGTTGAGCTTTTGATACTTGCTAGTGATGGTCTATGGAAGGTTTTGATTATTCTCTTTTTGTCTATTTTTTCTTGAAGGCAAAACTGCACTTTTCATTCCTTAACTTTACTGTAGATTTTTTTATGTCCTACAACTAATCTTATTTCATATTTATTCCAAAATTTTTCTCTGATCCAAAAGTTTGTCCCCAGTCTCAACTAACTTCATTCCAAAGTGCTAATAGTGGCATCCTATATACGGACAAGTGCACCATTGGCACTACATCATCTAGTATTTCATTTCATTATCATCCTAAATGTTTTCTCCAGGAGAAGGGCTAATGATATAATTTTCCAAATACACTATTATTGGTTAAAATTTATTAAAAGCCACTAAATTATGTGGGTCTGGCTCCTAGTTTAATGAGCCTTATACAGGATTTTGTAGTTTCTAATAATTTCTGTCAATAATTGAAAATGTGTGAAAAAGAGTGTTGGAGTTTGTGCTACTAACACGTCTGTTTTCCCCAAATACTAATCTAAAAGGGGTGCGCTGTGAATTGTGCACTTGTGCTCGTATTTGATGCCATACTTGCAAGTTCCATTAGCATTTCCAGCGGGGTTAATGATTGGAATGGGCGTCAAAAAGATTAAGGCCTTGTTTGGATAAACTTTTTCACAAACACTTGTTTGAGAAGAAAATAAGAGAAAAATGAAATAAACTTCTCTTGTAAGGTAAAATTAACTTATGCATAAGTTAAAATAAGCTTTTTTGAAAAAGCTAACTAAGAGAGCTTTTACAAATTAGCTTATGCAGAAGCTAATTTTAGCTTAAGGGAGAAACTTGCTTATTTCATCTTACCTTATTTTTTTTCTCATATAATTGTCAATGGAGAAGTTTATCCGATCACAACCTAAGACCAAGAATGAAAAAAAATGATAATGTCAATTTGAATCAGTTATTTTAGGTGCTGTATGTGTTCTCCAATCAGAATTACAGTTCAACTTCGGCGATCCACAAAAAGTTTGCATTAAATAGCACAAGCATGCGTTAAACAACACCTAAGGAACTGTATCTAAGTTTCGTCCATCAGGGAATTGGGCCAGTAAAACAGCATTCTTTATGTAAATAACTATTTCATGCGCTCACAAATTTTCATTTATTCCAGGTAATGGCAAACCAAGAAGCTGTTGATATTGCAAGAAAGATAAAGGATCCACAAAAGGCAGCGAAACAACTAGCCACTGAGGCATTGAACAGAGACAGTAAGGATGATATTTCCTGCATTGTAGTTCGTTTCAAGGGTTGAAAAAAGGGAACACACATACTCTCTAAATTCAGGGTATATATATTCTACATATCAAGATGCAATTCCATGCTCATGAAATCCATTATCAATTTGGAATTTCCTGCAAAAATAGGTTTTGCCCCATCCCTTCATATGTAAAAATATAAAATTTAAGTTCTCGAATTTAGGTCGTGCTGTTTAGCTGTTTAGTATTTCTTGATTCTTCGTTGTGTAGAATCACACCATAATTTTTCTTTGTAATATGCATTGTTATGTTGTGGAGCAGTGTGAAGAAGATGGCAGCAGTTTATACATTGAACATGGAATTTGTGCATTTGTTTTAAACTGAGTGTATGGTATAGTTGAAATGACCCTAGCTTGAGTTGCTTGATCTCTGGCTACAATTCAATCGAGTATAGCAATTGATTGAGACATGAAACTGTTTAATGTTTCCAGTTTCCATTTTTTTCCTCCTCTTTTTTGAGGGGTATATTTGAAAGCTCAATCAATTCAATTGTTCAAGTATTCAGCTACTTGAATTAAATCTAGATGATATGAACGTTACTTCTTGAGGTGTTTGCTGGGAAAAATCGTGGCTGGTACGTTTTATTTCTTATATTTACAAATGGAAGACGAACTATTGATTATTTTTTAAGTGAAAATAGCGCTTCTTGTATACTAATGATGCGTGAGTGTCGATTTCATTTTATAATTTAGAAATTGGTATATTTTTTTTAACTAATTAGAGATCTTCGTTGGTATGATTTTTTGAAGGAAGTGAAGTTAACAAACTTATGATCAGAATCGACAAGGGGAGATGAATGAAGAGATTTTGATTTTACATTGTTTGATTAAGAAAAGTGAGAGGAATGAAAATAACCCTTTACTTGTTTAGTTCATAAAAGGAAGAAGGGATTTTAAAATTAATTTATTTTTGTACTTAGAAATATTTTAATTAACATTTATAAGACTATTTATTACTTGATGTGTATTTTTTTGTTTTTGATGTTATTCTAACTTCCCTAGTTAGTAGTTAGTTATAATTAGTTGTTTATTTGGTTGGTGTTGACAACTTTGTGATAGGTAGTTATTGTTAGTTGCTTGATCTATTAGTATAGATAGCTTTGTGACAGCTATATCAACTAATTCTAGTTAATGGATAGTTATGATAGTTGGTTGCTATCCAGATATATAATCACCTTGGATTGAATAATAATATTTTCTCAATCTGGATTTTCCTTTTTTCTCTCTCATTCTAATATGGTATGCAGAGCTTAGGTTGAACCCTAGCTTTCTTTCATGGCTTTTGCATCTGTTCAAAATTCTCCTCCATTGTTGTCTTTGCCAGCAAGTGCTTTGAAATCATTTGTGCACTCAATTTCTCAAAAATGGCATGGGAAAAACTATCTTCTTTGGCTCCAACAAGTGGAACCTGTGATCAAGAGTCATCTTCTTCATCATTATCTTGTTAATCCGATCATTCCATAGAAATATGTGTCACTTGAAGATCACGATACTGACACTGTCATTGATGTGTTTCGTGCTTGGAAAGAACAAGATCACTTCCTTCTTGCGTGGCTTCAGTCTACTATTTTTAGTGACATATTGGTTACAAATCCTCATGGCAGCTATGGGACAGGATTCAATCACACTTTCAATTGCTTACTCGAGCTCGTGTTTGACAACTTAACAATGAGTTTTGATCTCTTTCTCTCTTGATAATTGGTCCATTACGAATTATCTCCTTTATGTTCAGAATCTTGTTAACGAGCTCACCTTTATTGGTGAATCGATGCCGACATTTGAACATCTAAATCCGATTCTTGATGGCTTTCCTAATGAGTATGATTCTTCTATTTTTGTTATCAATACTGGATTTGATCCCCTTTCGATTAATGAAGTTGGGACAATTCTGTTAGAGCATGAAGCACACATCAAATGATCAAGAAAAAGAGCCTTAGGTTCAATTAATCTCACTGAAGGTCTCTCTGGCAGTTCCTCTTAGTAGAATGCTTTTGATCCCAATTTTGCACCTGTTATGAACCCTAATTCTCAGGGTCAAGTCAATCTGACTACTCAATCCTCCTCTAGTGAAAATTCCTCTAATGATTATGGTGGAACCCATTTTTTTAATGGTTGTGGTGGTCGAAACTCCGGTCGTGGAGGGGTTGGTCGAGGTAGATTTGCCGATGTGCAATGTCAAATCTGTTATAAGTTTGGTCATGTTACATCATTCTGTTATCATAGATTAAAAGAGAATTATGTTCCTACTCTTCCTCCAACAACTTCACTTGCTCCTGCTTTTGCTCAAACTGCTTCCACACAATTTGTTCAGTGGACCTCTATTATACCTGCACAACAAGTTCAATATGCACAACCTGTTCAATACATCATTCCATCTTTACATGGAAATGCTCAACCATATATTGTTGTTGTTCAACATCAGTTAGCTGATATTCAACCACCTCTACAGACCAATCACCAAGTTTCTCAACAACAAGCTAATCCTCAAGTTTATCTCACGAGTTCTTCTGTTCCTTCTCAAAATTGGTATCCTGATTCTAGTGCTTCTCACCATGTGACTAATATGTCATAAATATTCATCAAGTGACTCCTTTTTAGGGGCCTGATCAGATTAGTATTGGAAGTTGTCAGTGCCTAAACATCAATTCCTCATGTTTTTCAACCTTTTCTTCACCTATTACTCCTAAACTTTCCTTTGTCCTAAATAACTTATTATTTGTTCCTTCCATTACTAAAAATCTTATACGTGTTAGTCAGTTATGCAAAGTTAATGATGTTTTTTTTTTAATTTCACTCATCTTTTTGTCTTGTTAAATCATAGGATTCTAAACAAGTTCTACTCAAGGGAGTTATGGGAAAAAATGGTCTCTATCAGTTCCCTCAATTGCTTGCTTTTGTGTCTCGATCCAAGAGTTTTTCAAATGTTTTTGATTTTGTTTCTTCCAATAAAAATGTTCTAAATAGCCCAATTGTTAATACAATCACTTGTAATTATGTTTCTTTTGCTACTTGGCATTCTAGGCTTGGTCACTTTAGTGCTAATGCTATGAAAATTGTTTTTTTGGCTTTGTAATATTCCAAATATCAATAAAAATCCTATAGGTTTTTTTAGTTGTCGTTTTATTGGCAAGTCTCCTCACCTTCCTTTCGTTTCTTCTAACACTGTCTATGCTAAACCTTTTTATCTTGTTTTTATTGATTTTGATTTGTGGGGCCCTGCACCATTTCCTTCACCATCTGGTTACAAGTATCATGTTACTTTTGTTAATACCAGATTTACTTGATTTTATTTGCTTAAGAACAAATCTGACACCTTGGAAACTTTTAAACTCTTTAAATCTATGGCTTTAAACAAGTTTAATTATTCTATTAAGGCTATTCAGTATGATTGGGGAAGGGAGTTTAGACCTTTTACCAAGTTCTTAAGTGATCATGGAATTCAACACAAACTTATTTATCCCCATACTACTGAGCGCAAGCACATGGATATTATTGTACTGGGTCTCACATTGCTTTCTCGAGCTAAGCTACCTCTCCACTATTGGGATCATGCCTTTGTTTCCAACATCTATTTAATCAATAGACTTCCTTCCTCAGCCATTAATCATGAAGTTCCATATCAAAAGCTGTCCCTCATTCTTAAGAGCATTTGGTTTTTCTTGTTTCCCTCTTCTCAGACCTTAAAATAAGCACAAACTTCAATTTAGGTCACAAGAATGTGTCTTTTTGGGCTATTCTCCTTCTCACAAAGGCTACAAGTGCCTTGTTATTGATGGAAGACTACACATATCCAAAAATGTCATTTTTAATGAGCTAAGTTTCCCTTACCCAACTTTATTTCCTAAACCGTCCTTAATCACCTTTGATGTTCCTGATAGTACACCTACCCTTACTATTTTGTCCAATAATCAACCTTCTCTTGCATCCAATCCTACAACACAACCTTCCATCCCAAATCACACCTCTGTTTCATCTAGTTCATCTCAACATTTGCTATCCTCCTTAATTGTTCCTTCTGAACAAAATGATTCTTTATCTATCCAACCTAATACCATCCTAAATACCGATAAGGATTCTCCTGTTATACCTTCTTCCATTGACCTTGCTTTAGAAAGACCTCTCAATACTTACCCAATATGCATTCTTGCTAAATTTGGGATTGTTAAACCTAGAATAAATCTTACCCTTCTCAGTGCTCATCTTGAGCCAAAACTATCAAAGCTGCCTTGACAGATCCTTCTTGGCAAACAACTATGTAAGCAGAATATGACGCTCTTATTAAAAATGGAACATGGACTTTAGTTGATCTTCCATCATCTAGAACTGCTATTGGTTGCAAGTGGGTTTTTAGGGTGAAAGAAAATCCATATGGCTCTATCAATAAGTACAAAGCTAGGCTGGTTGCAAAATGGTTTCATCAGCAGTTAGGATTTGATTACAAAGAGACCGTTTCTCCTATAATCAAACCTGTAACTATTAGACTCATTCTCTCTCTTGCCATTTCTCACAAATGGCCTCTTCAACAATTAGATGTCAACAATGCCTTTCTCAATGGTATCCTTGAAGAATAAGTGTATATGTCTCAACCTCTTGACTTTGTTTCCTCAAACAAACATCATGTGTGCAGATTACACAAAGCAATCTATGGCCTAAAGTAGGCACCCAAAGCCTGGTTTGATAAACTCAAGGCTACTCTTCTTAGCCTTAAATTTTCTTCATGCAAATGTGGTCCATCACTCTTTGTATATTCTGAAAAAGGGTTTGTTATCCTCATCTTGCTCTATGTAGATGACATTATTGTTACTGGTAACAACATCAAGTTAATTCACTCCCTTATATCTTAATTGAATTTTGTGTTTTCTCTCCAAGACCTGGGTGACTTAGATTATTTGTTTGGAATTGAAGTTCAAAAACAAAAAGATAGATCACTCATTCTCAATCAGTCTAAGTACATTAAAGATCTCTTGGCTAAGACTTTCTTCCAACCCCTCTTGAGCTTGCGGGGGAGTATAAGAGTATTCATTATTCGATGTGTATTTTTTTTGTTTGGCCATTATTCTAACTTCTCTAGTTAGTAGTTCGTTAGTTATAGTTAGTTGTTTAATCTGTTAGTGTTGACAATTTTGTGATAGTTAGTTAGTTATTGTTAGTTGTTTAGTCTGTTTGTGCCGATAGCTATAGCAACTAACTCTAGTTAGTTGATAGTTATGGTAGTTAGTTGTTATCCAACTATATAATTACCTTTGTAATATGTTGTTAGTTGGATTGAATAATATCATTCTCTCAATCTTAATTTTCCTCTCTCTTCTCTCATTCTAATAACATTGACATGCTTTAAATTCGTCTTGGCCTTCAAACCTATTCATTATTGGAGTGTAGCAAAAATTGAATGAGGAGGGATTTTGTTCTCCTCCAATTTTCTCCTTTCCCTTCTTAAAAATTGAATTAGACAACAAAATTTGATAAGATCTCCCTCTTTTCATTTTCCTCCAACAAAATCTTATGCGAGTCTACTTTTTTGAAATGAGTTTAGTTTTCATGTTCAATATTTTTTATACTATTAGTGAATTATACAATATCTTAAATATACTTTTTAAAGTTTGGGTAATAAGAAAATAAAAAAATGAATGATATTTATACTATATTTGTACGAGTAAAGTATATTCTTATTTCTTATATTTTGGTTGAATCTTGTTTTTAGTTTCTTAATTTTCATATAATGTAATTTAGTTCCTAAACTTTATAAAAAAAATATGTTTTTAATCCATGAACTTACTCTTTACTTTCTTCATTTGTTAACTTCACTTTGGAAAAAAGGACTAAAAACACATTTTTTATAAGATAAAATACGTTTTTCCCTCCTAAATATGAAAATGTTTGCAATTCGTTATTGTAAAATTTTTAGTATGCTTTTTATTCTCAAAAAAATTGAAATTGTCATTTTTTAGCCTGAAACAAGGTCCAGACATCCGAATCTACATGCATTGCTTTTTTATGTTGGTTATATGCACAATTGATGTAAAAAATATCATATTTTACATCGATTATATGCATAAACAATGCAAAAAATATTACATTTACGCTAATTATATACATTATCAATGTAAAAGTCATCATTGTCATGACAAAAAATGACACATTTTAATTTTGTAAGAAAAGAAAATATATTTTAACTTTTTTTTTTTATAAAATTCAAAGACTAAATTGTATGATATAAAAGTTTGGAGAACTAAAAATAAAATTTAACGAAAATATGAATACTAAAATTATATTTTTATATATATTTATAAATGATGATTCAAACAAATATAATTAAATCCATAAATTCATATAATAATATAAGATTTTGTTGGGTTCACTGATTTTTTTTAATGGAAAAACATGTTGGATTCTCTTCATGTTTAAAATTCTCATGAGATAGATTCCGCTTATTATGATCCATTGGATTGGAAACATCCCCAAAGAAAAATAAATATAACTAAAAAGGGCCCAGATAAATTGTACATTAGAACAATCTGGGGATCCCACTTCTTCTTGAGAGTTCTGTATTCTGTTCTTCTTTTCTCAGCTATGCACCCACCACCACCTATTCTAACAGTAAAACCCTCCCAAAACCCACACTGTTCTAAACCCCTTTTAGCACTCTGTTTCTCTGCTTAACCATGTCCCAATCACTGAAGCTAATCAAGGAACACGCCTCCAACCCCAAACTCTGGTTGGTCATTGGAATAGGAGTTGCCGGAATCGTGGTTCTGGTGGAGACACGGCGGAGAACACGGCGGGGAAAGACACACAAACAAGACTTTGGTGCTTTTGTTGAGCGTTTTGAGCTACTTCCCTTCCCTCAGCCTCCTCCTCCTGCTGCCAAGCAATCGCTCTCTGCTCTAACCTTTGCCATAAACGACACGTTCGTTTCAACATCCCTCCAAAAATTTTAAGCTTTGCTTCAGTTTGAGTATTAAAGTTGACCTTTTTATTAATTGTTTGTGCTTTTCTTTCATGGGGGTGGGAGAAAATTTGCTGATATTATGTTATGTCTTTGAATATTATGACATTTGATTTGCAAAATAAAGGATCACCATCATCATTATTATTAAGCTCTGGTTCTGTTTTCGTATTCTTTTGAGCAGAACTATTTACCTTTTATTTCCTGGGGCTAAAGAGAAAATTTGCTGAGGTTTGGTTTATGATATTTGGTAAACATACTCTCTAAAATTTATTGAAAATTGCAGAATTATGAGTTTGACTCATTAAATAAGAAGTGAGACCTACAAAATTTTGTGATTTCCGATAAATTTCAACCAATACTAGGGAACGTGTTTGAAAGAATGTGTCAGAGAGTGTGATGCTTGCATTTCTCATGATATTGTTGAGGTTTCTGATTTAAATGATTTTTTGGGTTGTGTTGTTGGGGTTTGCAGATTTGATGTGAAAGACTACGTGACAGGGTTTGGAAATTCTACCTGGAAGAGTACACACAAGGCAGCGGAGAAGACTGCAGTTGTGGTGACTGCTCTGCTCATGAGTGGGGCTACTTGTGTTGGCAAGACTGTTGTGGATGAATTCTCTTTTGGGTGATGAGTCCTTTTGAAGTTCTTTAACTTTGTGTAGTCAACTGAAACAATTTGATATACTTAAGGCATTGTTATTTCAGGATTTCTGGTGAGAACAAGTATTATGGAACTCCAACTCATCCTCAGATGCCATCATGTAAACTGGGAGGGTCTTCTTGTGGTTCAGCAGTGGCAGTTGCTGCGGGGCTTGTTGACTTTGCCGTTGGTAAGTTTATGTGGTTACCCCTACTTGCTTGAAATGCTATTATTACCTTTTTAATATTTTGGTCATTTGTGGATCCATCATTTTCAATCTAGCAATCTTCCCTTTATCTTGCTTGTGGATTCTGATGCAATTATTTTATGACCGTTGGAGGAAATTGTCAAGTGAGATCTCAGGCTAAATAATATCCCTGAAACTTTGGTTTTTAACCATGCCTAATGATGTCATGTGATCCATGTAGCCAAGCTCTCTTGGTGGGATAAGACTTTGTTGTTGTTGTTGTATTCTATTAACAACAACAACAACAACAACGCCTTATCCCACTAGGTGGGGTCGACTACATGGATCAACTTCCGCCATAATGTTCTATCAAGTACCATACTTCTATCCAAATCATTAAGTTCGAGATCCTTTTTGATAACCTCTCTTATAGTCTTTTTGGGTCTTCCTCTGCCTCGAATTGTTTGTCTTCTCTCCATTTGGTCTACTCTCCTCACTACAGAGTCTACCGGTCTTCTCTCTACATGCCCAAACCACCTAAGTCTATTTTCCACCATCTTCTCTACAATAGGTGCTACTCCAACCCTCTCTCTAATAGCTTCGTTTCTAATTTTATCCTGTCGAGTCTTACCACACATCCACCGCAACATCCTCATCTCCGCTACACCTACTTTATTCTCATGTTGGCTCTTGACCGCCCAACATTCTGTTCCGTACAAAATCGCCGGTCTTACCGCAGTCCGATAAAACTTTCCCTTTAGCTTGATCGGTACCTTAGCATCACATAACACCCCCGATGTTTTTCTCCATTTCATCCATCCTGCTTGAATGCGATGATTCACATCCCCTTCAATTTCCCCATCATCCTGTATTACAGACCCAAGATATTTAAACCGTGTGACTTGAGGGATAATATGGTCTCCTATTTTCACCTCTGAGTTAGAAACCCTCCTTCTTTTGTTGAACTTACATTCCATATACTCCGATTTGCTTCTGCTTAGGTGAAAGCCATGTGTTTCTAGAGCTCGTCTCCAAATTTCCAACCTCTCATTCAACTCCTCCCTCGACTCTCCAAGGAGGACTATGTCATATGCAAAAAACATGCATCTCGGCGCTATCTCTTGGATTTGTTCCGTGAGGACATCCAGAATTAAGGTAAAAAGGTAGGGGCTAAGGGTTGACCCTTGATGTAAACCAATTGTGATGGGAAAATCGTCTGACTCTCCACCCTGTGTCCTAACACTAGTTGATACCCTATCATACATATCTTGGATAGCTCGAATATATGCAACCCTAACCCCTTTCTTCTCTAGAGCTTTCCACAAAATCTCTCTAGGCACTCTATCATACGCTTTCTCCAAGTCAATAAAAATCAAGTGCAAGTCTTGTTGGGCCATGCGATATTGCTCCATCACCCGCCGTAATAAATAAATCGCTTCCATGGTCGACCTTCCCGGCATGAAACCAAATTGATTCTCAGTAACTTGAGTCTGCTTTCTTAATCTCCGTTCGATCACTCTTTCCCATAATTTCATGGTATGACTCATGAGCTTGATTCCCCTATAATTTGCACAATTTTGTATATCCCCCTTGTTCTTATAGATTGGCACTAACGTGCTTCTCCTCCATTCCTCCGGCATGCGTTTTGACCTCATAATTTCGTTAAAGAGTTCGGTGAGCCACTCAAGACCTCTATCTCCAAGAGTTTTCCACACTTCAATAGGTATGTTGTCTGGCCCCACCGCCTTACCATTACTCATTCTTTTAAATTATAAGAAAAACAACCAAGCCTTTAGCCATTAGATGTATAAAGTATAAACAACACCACAATGTTCTATCATAAATCATGTCAATAGACAAACTATGACCTCTAAATTTTTCTTAATAGTTTTGCCTATAGCTTTACCTGAATTGTCTCTATCTCTAGCGATTAGGCTACCTGCAATCTGATTTACTTTCCTCAATGGGGCTTCTACAGCTTCTCCACATGTGTCCAAACTCCAAATCCCACCCAAGGTGAGCTTCTATCATCTTTTCAATGTTAGGTGCCACCCTGACATTTTTTCCTAATGCATTCATTCCTAATCTTATCTTGTCTGGTGGTATGTCCACTCATCCAAAGCAACATTCCCATCTTTGCTATGTTGAATTTATTCTCTTGACTCTTTACCTTCCAACATTTTATTCCTTACAACATCTCCAGTCTTGCAGCTGTGTGGTAAAATTTTCCTTTAAGATGTTTTTTCTATTCACGAATAACATACGGAGCACTTCTCCATTTTACCTATCCTGCTTGAATCCTATAATTCATCTTCCTCTACTTCTACGTTGTTCTATACAATGGACCTCAAATACTTAAACTAAAAGACCTGGAAAAATGTCTTTGGGGTGTATTTCTCTGAATTTTAAATTATTCTGTTAACTTGTTCTATCAAATAAAATTAGTTTATTCCCTCAATATTTCTATTGAACTATGCGTCAAGTTAGTAAAAGATAAAGTTATGTCTAACAATATTTCTAATGTCTAGAACTCTGGGGGATGATTCAAAGTATGTATTCACTCTTTCTTCATCAATCCTGGTTTATTCAATTATTATAGTAATATGTCTTTTTTGTATGTTTTAAATTCTCTTTTAAAAACAATGTTAATCATCTACATATTTTGAGGAGTTTCCTTGTAGTTTTGTTTCTTAAACAGTTAAACCTATTATAATTCTTATTGTAGTAGTAAGGTGAGTAGTGGCTTGCTGACGCTATTAAAATAAAGTTAAATATGTGTCAATGTGTGATCTACGTAACATAATAGCTGCATAAATTTCATAATTCCAAGTCTTAGTTTGTTTTTGTGATCTCTTCATTGTGTTATTGCTGCATGGCTTGCCAAGCATAATCTGTTTTTTTCTGATCCAGGATAGACTTAGTTTGCACATGCCATTATATCGCGGCCCTGAAAACTGGTTGCTTGACTTTGCATAACTATATTTGTAAACATGGTAGATTTTTGTGTCTTGGTAGGTACTGATACTACAGGATGTGTGAGAATTCCAGCATCATTCTGTGGTATTTTTGGTTTTCGTCCATCCCATGGGGCTGTATCTACCATTGGAGTTCTTCCAAATGCACAAAGCTTAGACACTATTGGTAAGATTCATTATTTTGTGCTGTTGCTATGATTTTAATTGATCATAAGTTATATGTATCAACTCTTGAGATTCTGCATCATTTTTACTTGTGGCTAGCTTTGTGGAAAGAACATAAATCAATTATATGCTTGGGTTAAAGAATTGACATGAGTCCTATCTCATGATATTCTAATATTTTATTAAAAGATTCTATTCTATTTTCTTTAGATTTTGATTACTTTATTTTTTAATTGCTTTTCAGGATGGTTTGCTCGCGATCCATCTATCCTGCATCGTGTTGGACATGTTTTACTTCAATTGAATTCAGTGGAGACCAAAAGGTCCAGACATTTCATATTTGCAGACGATCTCTTTCAGTTATCTAAAATTCCTACACAGAATACAATATATGTTATTGGTAAAGCTATTGAGAATATGTCCGGGTGTAAGTTTCTGGATCTTTGAAGACCGATTGGTCCTCCTTTCAGATTTAGTAGATACTAGTTTTCCATAAGAAAAAGTTGATCTCTCGACTGAATCACCAAAAGAGGAGAAAATTTGGGTAAATTATGAAGTGTTTTAGTCATTTTGGTTTTGCAGATCAGGCTCCAAAGCATTTGAATCTTTGTCAGTATATTGATTCTAGGGTGCCCAGTCTAAGGCTTCATCAGCAATCAACCCACCAACAAAATGAAACATCTATATTGAAAACTCTTTCTTCAGTTATGCTTTCATTACAAGGGTATTCTTTTAAAACTTTTATCATTTCATTTATTATAATATATTACCTTGCTCTGCATGCTTTTCTATTAAAAATTTATTATGAAAGAGAATGAAGTCGTATGAGTAAGGATTGGCAGTTCTCTAAATGGATTAAAAATAAAAAAAGAAAACATAATAATACCAATCTGGGTATCAATAACTGGAGTACTCCAAAAAAAGTTATAAACTAAACACATGGAAATTTATGTTGGATAAGCATAAACCAAATGTGTGTTTAATAACCGTGGCTACTAGCTGTGAAAAATCTGCAACTGATGGTAACTACAAAGCAAAAGCTAATTTTCAATTCTATAAAATGCTCAAGAGTTTCATGCATTTGTATTGGATGGCTGAGGTTCATAAATATCCTTAGATTTCGTCATCCAATAATGAGAAAGCAATTGTTCAGGTGCCATAAGGTGGTGTTACATTTATATTGTAATAACGTGTGTCCTTTGCTTAAAATAGACTCCCCTACATAATGAGCAATATACTTGTTTTGAATTTATCTTTTTTGCATGGTCCGTAACTGTATAATTTCAAAATTTCCTTTTTTTTAGTTTATTACAATTGAAAATATATCTAAAATGCTCATTCTTATCCAACTTGTTCTGTGCTATCCATTAAAAAGAGGTTATGTAAATTGTGTATAATTCTTCATTCATTGTCAATGGTGCTTTTGTTAGCAACTTAAAAGAAATTTCAATTACTCTGTTGTTTTCAAGAGTCCTGAATTTCCATTCTTTCGCTAATTTGAGTATCAATAAGCATATCTGAGTACTGGACATTTGATATTTGTTTCTTAGTACTTACTACATTTAACAACGTATTATGGATATGCCTTGCCTAGAATATTTTTTTAAACAATTTATAAGGTTTCCTACTAAAGGAAATGTCCGTCACAATTGACATTTAATTCTTTCTACACTACATGATGACATGTGTGTAATCATGCCTTCTTTTTTATTTACTTTTGATAGAATATTTTGCATCATGCTTTTTTGTCAATGGCCTTATATTTATTTGACAGACATGTTTTTATCTGCTTTTCAGGTATGAATTTAAAACCAATCATGAAGAATGGGTTAAATCACTCAAATATAAGTTAGGTTGTGGTGTGTCTGATCATGTTATTGCAGCCATTAATACTACATATGATAATATAAAAGCTTTGTATAAAGTCAGGACTGAGATGCGAGGTGCTTTTCAAAGTCTATTAAAGGTATTAGTCTGTTCTTACTCTTGTTTCATATATAGGTTATTTTAAGTCAATGAACTTTGTTAGAAATTAGATTAGATTATTGGAAGACTGGAAAATAGATAAGCAATTAGTCTGGTGTAACAATGTACACTGATTCTTATAATGAAAGTGGCTAAAATAATTTATTTTGGCAAGTCCACTGTATGCTTCAATACCACCCTATTATCTCCTGGTTTTAATTGTCCCACAGGATGATGGAATACTTGTTATTCCTACTGTAGCAGGCAGTCAACTAAAGCTTAATACAAAGAAAGGTTTTTCCTCTGAGTTCCATGACAGAACATTTGCATTATCGAGCATTGCTAGTGTATCTGGATGTTGTCAGGTAATTTGATATCTTTTAGGTTCAGAGGTAAATATTTTTCTTCTCTAAATATTTATTAATTGTTCTGATACTTTGACTTACATATATAGGCTTTTAAATTATTTGCAGGTTACAATTCCATTAGGATATCATGATGATTGTTCTCTTTCTGTCTCATTCATCTCATTTCATGGAGCTGATAAATTTCTTCTAGACACGATCTTGGATATTTATTCAACTCTTCAAGAGCAAGTTAGTGTTGGTTCCTATTCTTTGCCATTACCTAATATCAATGGCAACAGGGAAACTTCTGAACTTTTAAAAGAGAAGGTTAGATTTCTCTGAGCATTTCTTCAGTAAGACATCATTTCTTAAAAGTTTTTCAGTTTAGTTATCTGGTAAATTCTGTGATGTGACACTGGATGTCGCCAAATTATGGTGTGAGTTTCTGATTTAAATGTTTTAGAGTCTTTTATAAGATGTGAACTGAAATTATTGTTTTTTTTTTCTATTTGTAGTAGTTAGCAAATATGTGTCTGCAGTATCAACTTATATTTTATTATCTGAAGTAGCAAGCAAGAAGGGTTGGGAAACAATACCATTGACAATATGGGTTTGCTTGCCTTAGTGAAAACTCACTAACTTAGCTTGGCTTAATTCAAAGATCAATTCTATTGAATTTGAACTTGAATGTTTGGCTGGCAAAGTTGAATTTGAGCATACTCATACTCTGATCATGGACTCTTGAACTGGCTCAACTAAATTATTTAACTTTTTTCTTTTATGTTTCTTCAAAGTTAATTAAAATTAATTTTGTATCATTTGGTGTAATGTAAAATGATACCTAACTCTTTGTTTAGGACTTTAGGTTAATAAGAAGCATCAATGTACTTTTAAGGAGCATTTGGGAACAAAGTTGTTACTTATGGTATATATGTTGTCATATGCCTGGTAGAAAGACCAAATAACATGGTGTAAGATGAAGTGTTATTAATAGATATCTAACTGAAAAGAAAAACATTCCAGAAGTTTAGATTCACCTAAACACAGAAAAATGCCCAAAGCTTTTGGCTCCACAGCCGAATTTTACAGCCAAAATTCTAGCAAAAAGCATACCCACTGACTCTAGCAAAAAACATAACAAAATCATGCTTGAATTCATGTGCTTCATTAGCAGATTGTGGTATAAAATCTAGGATGGATAATTTGATATAAGCTACTAAAAGCCATACTTTTCAGGGAAATGCAGCATTCAAAGAAAGGCAGTGGAGTAAGGCACTCAGTTACTACTCCGAGGCTATCAAATTGAATGGAACGAATACAACTTATTACTGCAACCGAGCAGCTGCTCACTTAAAGTTAGGATGGTATGATGTTTCTCATGTTTGTCAACTGGTACTGTGATATTTGCACCATTGTCTGATTTGTATTTACCCTGTGAAATTATGTAGCTTTCAGCAAGCTGCAGAAGACTGCGGTAAGGCAATATTGCTTGATAAGAAGGTAAGAAAATGGGCACGCAATAGTGGCTATGGGAAATTTATTTTCTGTTATCTTATTTCTAGTTATTATAATTTTTAAACTCCAATAATCTTCAATCCTAGGAATGGGATCTTCCTAATGTTGTACAAATATGTGTTATATCCTATAATTTTTTTTGTTTGAAGTTCTGGTCACACCATCTTACCTTACAGATATCTGTCTTTTGCAAAGAAGCTCATTATAGGAGCTGATTATTGTTTGTGTACCTTGATAATGATTGATTTGATAATGTTTAATTATTTGATTCCCACATTTGATAATTTTGATAATTATTTGATTGATAATTTTGTCTTTTCTAGGATTCCTTTACATTATGAATCTATACAAATATTTGCAACGTGAATCTGTTTTGTTAAGAATAGTGCATAATTATTTCCATGCAGAATGTGAAGGCATATCTGAGACGTGGAACTGCTAGAGAATCACTACTATGTTATGAAGAGGCACTTGAAGGCAAGTCTTGATTGTTTTATAAATGTATTTGGGTTCTACCTATTTTATTTCTATTATATCTTGCATTCATTTCTGTGACGCTGCACATGTCTAGCATTGATGCATGGTTCATTGTTGTGTACAGTGGTTGCTATATTTGCATCACTTACTCATTCATGGTTCATTGTCTTGCCGTTATTTTTGGACTTTGTACTATATATATATATATATATATATATATATATATATATATATATATATATATAAGTATTTAACGTTGTTCCTTATGCCATCTAATTTTTTTGCTATGCAGATTTCAAGCATGCTCTTGTTCTAGAGCCACAGAACAAGGATGCTAGTCTAGCTGAGAAAAGACTCAGAAAATTGATGAGTTAACACTTGGTGTGCCTTTTCTCCCTTGTCGTCCCTCCTTCAAGATAATGTCAATAGCTGTGGAAATATATATGTGATTCTGGTTCCGTTCTTGCACTGACCACCTTCGGGTTAAAGGAAAATTGAAAGATGAGCCTATGTTGATGAGGTGCTTCATTGTTCTCATTTTGTGCATATCTTGTCAGAAATCTTATTCAACCCTGTTTGATGATGCCTACAATTATTTGATCCGCATTCACGAGAATGGCCTAGTATCTCTTGTACATTTTTAGTGAATGGTGCAGCTTATTTACTTTGATTTAGGTGTTGCATTTTTTTATGAAAGAAAAGAAAGAGTAGTGCTACACATTCTCAGTAATTTTTAGAACAAGGAGTGATAAGAAGAGAAAAGTACGAGATAATATGAGTAATGTGATAGACATAAAGAGAAAAATGTAGCATCAACCAAATGTGAGAAGGTGAAGTGGAAATAAAATAAGATTATTCAAAGAAAAATAAGTATAAGGATGCAGATCTTCTAAAAAGTAAAATGGTTGAAACAAAAGAATGCCTACTTGGGGTGCCGGGTGTTATTTTTCTTGGAGTAAATAAATTACTCCTGTTTGTCATCCATTTTGTTGTAACATGACTTTTTTCTTAATTTTTAAATTTTACTCTAAACTTCTCATATTTAATAAATGTTACACTTAAGTTTAACTTCTCATCCATTTTTTTGTTGTAACATGGTGAATAACCAAGTGAAATCTTTTGGATAAATCATTGTAACTAGGAGGATTCAATGAAAAGACATGAATTCAATTCTTGGATTTTTGAATTGAGAGAAATAAAAAATTCTCACTATTTTTTTAGATTTATGAATCCAATTCAATTTAGTGGGATATATATATATATATATATATATATATATATATATGAAATTGATGAAATATCTTGTTGCATGTTTTGGATTGTATAGGATACTCCATCTATTTTTAAAATTTACAAAAACCCTCTTTTATAAATGCATTATGGTTAAAATACTTTATAGTAGTATATAAAATTGTTATACCTATATCAAATCCATTACGTGGTGAATGTGTTTTATGTTTTGTTCACACTTGTATGGTTAGGAGTTCAAGCTTGAGAATTAACTTTTTTATTTTTATTTTTTATCAATGCCTAAATAGTTGATACTTAAAAAATAGGGGATTAAAATTGCATGATATGAAATATATTGGTATTAAAATGACAATTTGAAAAATATGGAAATTAAAATCGAGCAAGTAAAAATTGGTCAACATTAATACTTTGTTTGGATTAAGAGTGAAATAGAAAAGAAAAAAAAGAGAGAATAGAAATAGGAATGATAGAAATAAAAAAAAGAGTAAAAGACATGTTTGAATGGATAGAAATAAAAATGAAAAAGGGATAATTTCTCTTCACTTATTTAGATGAGTGAAAAAGAAAATGGAGAGAAATTTCTGTACACTTGTTTCAAATTATATTCTTTTATATTAATTAAAAAATTTGATTCCTACTTTATTAACCTTTTAATATTATTTATTATTTTTTACCCATTATTTAATTTATTATATGAAACATTATTCAACTTTTGCAATATTGGATGTCAGACTTGTGATAAAATCAAGTACAAAGAATTATAATTAATTAGATTACTTTTCCTTTATGGTATTATTAGAGATGTTTTCGATGATGATCAAATTTATGGTCCAACTTAATTAAAACTTTATTAGTTAAATTGGGTTGAATTTGTGATTTTTTAAAAATCTAACCTAAACCAACTTGATCACATACATGTTAGTTTGGTTTTTCTCCAATAAGATAAATTTTATTTAGGTGGGACATAATTTTGACATTTTTTCCTTCTAATTCACCAAAATAAAAAGATAAATTTGTTTAAATCTCTTCTAGTTCACCCCTTTCAAAATGTTTCCCTCACAAATCAATGAAAACTGTTGTTTTTTTTTGGGGTTTATGGGGAAGTCAAGTAATATACAAATAAGTATCTATTATTTTATTGAAGCAACTTTATATAAAGAGCACAAAGCATAACTGATACACAAACTCTTAATGACGACATAATTTGTAGGCATAGCGACATAATTTTAGATTTCAAAACAGAATCACAAACTCCTAATATTTGAAATGTAAATTTAAAATTAAACTCCTAAAAACTAGGAAAGAGGTTGTAGTTGTTATGGGCACATTTGCAACAAATCCCCTTCTTGACTTAAGAGCTGTATACTCCTTAAATTCTCAAAAAATTAAAATTTGACTTTTGCTTTTCTTCTTTTATTTGCTTGTAATTTTTGTCATCATATTTCTTAGGTGGAACCACCATCACATTCTTAGTAGCTTATTTTCTTGAGACTTTGGTCTTCAAGGTTTTTCTCATACTACTTCTTCTCTGTTTCTTGTTAGTATTGTCATCTTCATTGTCTTCTTGCTCCTCCTTCATCAGATCTAAGGAAAAACTCTTTTCTTTTATATAAACTTTGAACACTTCTAAGTTGTTTGTATCTTTAATCGCACAAGTTTTATGTTCAAAAGATAAATTATAGCCTTTCTCTAGCAACTAAGCTACACTTAACACATTTTGATTAATCTTAGGAACACATCAGAGATATATTTCAAACTTGTCAAGCTTTCAATAGTAATGGTCCCTTTTCCCTTGAGAGATGAAATCACTATTTCCAATTTTTACTTTGGAAACAATAGTTTGTCAAGCTCCTTGAAGAGTTTCTGATCATTGGTCATATTGTTTGTGCAACCGTTATCTATTAACCATGAATCACTGGATTTATTGCTTATAACAAAGTATGTTGAAACAAAGATTTGTTCATCTTCTTGTTCCTTCGGGGTCACCTTTGCTTCCTCTGGTTTAGACTTGCAAATGCAACCTACATGTCCCAACTAACCACACTTGACATTTTGCGTTTGGCCTTCATCAACATTTGTTGTGTGGATGATTTTTTTTTTTTTACAATAGGGGATAGGGTGGAGAAACACATGTATTGTTGTTTTTGTTGTATTTGTTATCTTTGTAGTTTTTGACTTGGAAAACTCCCACTACGTATACTTCTTGCCTCATAAGCCTTCTTTAGTTATGCTTGATAAATCCCTTGAGTTCTCTAGAGATACAATTGTGGCTTCAAATTTTTCAAGTATGTGACTAGAAATTTTTGAACAATTCTATCATCTGAAAAATCAGTACCAAGGAACCTTACATTGTTGACTATGTAAAGAATCCTGATACAATATTCCTTAATTGTTTATGATTCCTTCATTCTTTGCATCTCAATTTCTTGGACCAAGTTCAAAGCTTGCATCACTTTTACCTTTTCATTTCCATCGTACTCTTGCTTCAAAAACTGCCCAATCTTGTTGGTGTTTTTAGTGTCATTATTCTAATCAACATAGTGGATGATATTGCTCCAAACAAGATTGCTCTTGCCTTTGACTTTCTCTATCTCCTCTCGTGATTTTTTTTATTTGAGCAACCGTTGATTATCCGGTAGGGGTGGAACTTCGTATATGTCTTTAATATCTTCCCATAGATCACAAGCATCAAGATAGGTTTCCGTTCTAATAGCCTAGAGGTGGTAATGTTTTCCATTGAATAGTGAAAGCCTATGAAGCACGGACACCCTAGTCCCTTACCGTGTTCGGTGTCCGACACGCGTCCGTGTCAGTGTTCGATACCGACACGACACCCGTACTACGTTTTATATTTTGGACATTACAGGTGTGCACGTGTCCGTGTCCGTATCGTGTCCGGTGTCCGTGTCGGTGTTTCATAGGTGGAAGCAAAACTGGAATGGATGAACTCATTCTAGTATGTGTTTGTGTGTAGGAGTGTTGGGTAGGTTCAGTCAATCTCACATATCCATCATATGATAGCTCTTGATACAAATTTGTTATTTTTTGGGATATATGAGAGGAAGAAAAATAATGCGGAGAGAAGTATCTATCTTTTTTTTTTTGAATCAAGGGACTTTTATTAATTAAAAAAACCAATATTACAAGGCGATCAAATGATCCTGCCATCAACAAGGACAAAAGGACCAAAAGAGGAAAAAACTCAAAACATCATGAAATGAGCTATGTGAGATTTTAGTTTATTGTTATACCACCCTCTATAAACTATATTATCTATAATATAATCAACTATGTTCGTATTATCTACAATTTCTTCAAAAATCTTAGCATTGCGGTATTTCCAGATGCCATAGACAGTTTCAGTCACTGCCAGCTTCAGAATAGAGGCCTTATGTCCCTTTCCTTTACCGTGCCTAATAATCCATTTTAGCTCTTCATTCCATTCCTGAGGATGATGCTTTACCTGAATCCACTTAAGGACTTGTTTCCACACATCACCAAGGACACTACATCCAAAGAAAAGGTGATCATGGGATTCTGGTCCCTCACAGAAGCAACAAATCTTATCACCTAGCATTCCAAATCTTAGCAAACGATCTTTTGTGGGTAGCCTACCGTGGCAGGCTTGCCATAGAGTCATTAAAGCGCGAGGTCTAGCAGGGTTACCACAAAAAAGTCAATTCCACACAACCTCATTGGAGCCTTCACATCGCATCTTCAAATACAGTGTCTTCATACTGAATTTTCCCCTATCCTTCTGGCCCAAATCACTCTGCATATTATTAATATGAACTCTTTGATTGAGAATGGATTTCATAATCCAAGATTGAGTTGTCTTCTGCGGAATCTCCATTATACTTTGATTTTTTAAATAGTAGGTATGTACCCACTTTACCCACAAATTATCTGCCTTCTCACTAAGACTCCAAAGTAGTTTCATCATAGTGACATGATTCCACGTTTGGAGGTGAATAACATTCAAACCCCCGTATTTCCTAGGCCTGCAGACATTAGTCCAGGCTACAGGACTTTTACGACTTTTGTCAACACCACCTGTGCAAAGGAAGGTCCTACAAACAATATTAATTTTATGGATAACAAACTTAGGCAACGGAAAACATTGCATCCAGTAGTTTGCTATGGAAAAGGTAACACTCTTAATGAGTTGTAGCCGACCTGCATAACTCAACAACTTATTACTCCAGTGATTAAACTTTCCAGTTATTCTATCAATTAGACTGAGATAATGAGAAATAGACAACTTCTTACTAGTCAAGGGTACACCTAAGTATTTAAAAGGGAGGGGCCCCTCTTTAAAACCTGTCAGCTTCATAATATCAGTCTTCGTAGGAGCATCAACCCCCCCAAAGTAAATATTGCATTTACTCGGGTTTACCACTAAACCAGTTGTTTCAGAGAAGGTATTCAAGGTCTGCATCAACATCTCTACTGATCTGCAATCTCCTCTAGCAAAAAGCAAGACATCATCAGCAAAGGCCAAATTAGTAATATTTAGCTTTTCGCATTTGGAATGATGATTGAAATCAGGATTCCTTTGCATTTTGTGGAGGAGTCTATTGAGATATTCCATGATAATAATGAACAACATCGGGGATAAGGGCTCCCCTTGCCGTATGCCCCTATTAGCTTTCATACATTTGGTGTAATTACCATTGATATTAAACCTATAGGTGACGGAAGTGATAGTAAGCATAATCCACTTAACAAATTGTTTAGGAATACCTATTTCCAGCAGAATAGTTTCCAGAGCAAACCAGTCCACCATGTCATACGCTTTCTGAAGGTTTAATTGAATCATGCATCGGGGGGTTCCATTCTTCCTAGCATACCCTCTTATAAGCTCATAGGCCAGCAGAATGTGATTATGGATCTGCTGTCCAGGAACAAAGGCCGCTTGACACGGACTTACAATTCTATTCAAAACTTTTCCAAGCCTAGTTGTAAGTATTTTTGAGATAATCTTATATAAGATAGTGCATCCTGCAATCGGTCTATAGTCTTTCACAGAGACAACCTTCTCATGCTTGGGAATAAGAGTTGCAATAGTGCAGTTAAATGCCTTAAGCAATATATCATTATTGAAAAGTCATATACTGCATTATTGATATCATCTTTGATAGTATCCCAACTGGATTTAAAGAATTTTGCCCCGTATCCATCGATACCGGGAGACTTCAAATCGCCTATACCATTCAGCGCTTTTAGGATTTCCTGATCACTGACTGGGGCAACAAGAAACTGCCGTTGCTCCATTGAAAATTGCCCACCTCTTCGTATAGCAGCTGCATCTATATGCTTCAGATTGATAGATTTTTTCCCCATCAGCTCACCATAAAACTCCAGGACCAGATTCTCAATATCTTCCTGAGTTGCACAAACTGTACCATCAATCTTCCTTAGCATGTTCATCCCTTTAGCAGTAGCCCTCGATTTAATGGTTGCGTAGAAAAATGAATTGTTGCCATCACCTAATTTTAGCCAATCAATCTTCGCCTTCTGCCTAAGAACATTTTCCTCAAGTTCCTGAAAGTAAATAAGTTCATCAGTGTACTTTTTTACCTTAGCAATATTGGTACTGTTCATCAGGTCGATGGATAGATCAAGTTGAGCCTGCTGCAGGTTCCCCCTGGCTTGGAGAATATTCTGTTTGAGATGCATCAGTGGTTTACTTAAATTTCTCAGAACTGGCTGTAGACGCTTTAATTTTTCCCAGACCACGAACGTAGGTCTGCCTGTGATTGGCTCTCTCCAGCTGGCCGAGACCGCATCATTGTAACCATCCAGATCGACACTTCCATTAATGAATTTGAAGTGGTATTTTTTCAGAATTACCCTATCGCGGTGTTGCAGCTATAGAAGAGCGTGGTCCGAGACATTTGGGGGCATGATGTGAAGGTTCACATCCGGATTGTTCTAAAACCACAAAACATTTGCCAGAACTCTATCAATTCTCGAGTAAATGGTGCCTTCTACATGCTTATTTGACCAAGTAAAATAGTCTCCTTGACTATGCATTTCGGCCAGACCAGTCTGCTCAAGCATATCAGAAAAATCAGTATATTCAGCTTCCGTCACCATTTTACCTCCTATGCGATCTTGAGCTTTTGCAACATTATTATAGTCACCTATCAGGCACCATGGACCTTGCTGGTGGCTATGCAGAGTCACAATATCCTTCCATAGAATTCTACGATTCTCAAGCTTATTTAACGCATAAATCAGAGTGAGCCAATATCTAAAAATCCCATCCAGACTATACACACCGCAGTGCACCAACTGGCTAGAACTATGGACAAATTTTAGGTCTATTCTATTGTTATCCCAGCACAGCCAAATACGCCCATTATCATGATCAACATAATTATCAAGATACATACCTTTGAACCTCAGTTTTTTCCTAATATTTATAGCTTTTGATTTCTTCACTCTAGTTTCAATTAGTACAATAATCATTGGATCAAGCTGTAGGAGACGGGAGCTAATATCCTTTAGCTTGCCCATTTTGTTCAGCCCCCGAACGTTCCAAGCGACGATCATGTACCACAGTCTCGAATCACTAAAGGGCCATTCGAACCTCTTAGTGTCTCAAAACCATTCTTGCAATTGATAGGTGGTGGAATTCCTTCATTCTGCTTTGTTTTTCCTCTATCCTTCCTTGTACTGGGAACCACGCTCCAGTCCTCAAGAGTATCATCTGGGTGCTTTTCTTTTGGCTCAGTTGGCGTCACTTTGTCTGGCACAATAGTTACAACTGGTATCCTTTGCTCTGGTGGTTTTTGTTTGGGTATCCATTGCTTCCTTGGCTTTACTTCACCACATTTATGGCCAAACTTTTGGCACTTATCACAAAACATTGGTTTCCACTCATATTCGACTTTTTGAGTGATCCTCCGCCCCTCATTGTCCTTTATAGTAATTTCGTTTCTCAGTTCTGGCGTGACATCTGCCTCTACTAGAATCCGTGCATACGAGACCCGAAGTTTATTTGCAGTACATTCGTCAATAACCAATTGTGTTCCAAGAGCACTTCCAATTTTGCCTAGGCTTTTTCCACCCCATAAATGCAATGGCAGTTGAGGGAGTTGTACCCAAATAGGAAGAGTCCGTAGCATGTCTTGCTTCAGGTTAAAATCAGGTTTCCATTCTCTAATAAGCATTGGCATGTTCCTGATGGTATATGGCCCCCTCATCAACACCAATTCCATATCTTGGTTCGATTGAAATTTAAGAAGGAAATAACCATCATCATGATAGTACATATTCGGTAATTGAACAAAATGCCAAGTTTTCATCATGAATTGTTTAACCATATGCATACTAACCTCGCCTCCAAGGACATACATAATCAAAGTTGTCTCCCAGAATTTCATCTCTGAAGCTATATCTTCCTCTTCTATGTCAATCTCGATGTCGCCATTGACAATTTTTGGTGCAACATATTCGATGACCATACCATTTGCAGGGTTTCTGTTATTACTCAGTACATCCACCCACAGCCTTCGTGGTTCCTCCGATTCAGGTTTCGATTCCTCTCCATCCTTTTCACATAGGTTTTCAAATTGGGGACGTTCTTCAATCGATTCCAGGTTCTTTAGGCCTTTGGAAGATCCATTCGACGATCCAACAATATGATTCACTTCTTCACAATGATTATGCTTCTTTGGTGTGGTGTTTTGGTTTGGGGTTTCCGGCGACGGTGACACCGATTTTTTCGGCCGTCCTCGTCCCATCCTCGCCCCTAATTCCCTTTTCAAATTACACAAAACTGTATCTATCTTTTTTACTCTGTATAAAGAACACAAAGCATAATGAATACATTCCTTATTTGTATCATAGTTTTAAACTTAAAAACAGACTAATATTTTCTAATATTTGAACTGTAAATTTAAAATTAAACTCCTAAAAACTAGGAAAGAGGTTGCAGTTGTGGACACAGTTGCAACAAAAACTTACCTAGTGTAAAAGACAAGCATACATGATTTTTGTTGTTGTAAGAATCATGTGATCATTTACTAACTTTTTTATGTTGACTCTATTCATGCATAACTGTATGACTCTTATTTATTAGTTCTAATTTATATATTGTTTGTATAAAATAATTTTATACTTTTATTCAATCACAAATCACCAGCATGTATGGCGTCGAAATCAATACCCTATCAAGGAGTTCCAATATTCGTTGAAGCTATTTGCAATTGCGACCTCTCATCTCTTCATTACCCAGATGGCAATGACATCGAAATCGCATAACGCTTTGCGATCGATTTTCCTTCTGAAGATGAATTTGGAAACCAATACCCTTTGGTTTTCAAGGTGACTAAATTCCTCTGTGGGGGTTTCACATTAGTAGTGGGCTTGTCCCACGCTGTTTGTGATGGAACTGGGGCATCTCAGTTCTTACCCGCAGTGGCTGAACTTGCAAGTGGAAAAACTAAGCCCTCTGTGAAGCCCGTGTGGGAAAGAGAGAGACTAGTGGGCACAATTACAACTCAGCCCTTACAATATCCCATGGGCAGTGCCTGTGTTGCAGTTTCACCATTTCTGCCAACCACGGATTTTTCGCATGAATGCTCTAAGGTGGACAGTGAGAGCACAGCAAGACTCAAAATGAGTTTAATGGAAGAGAGTGGCAATGAAGAATGCATGACTAAGAAGAAAGGGTTCACAACTTTTGAAACCCTAGCTGCGTACATTTGGAGGTCAAGAGCGAGAGCCTTGAAACTGAGCTACGATGGGGAAACTAATCATCAAACTATGTTGAACATCGTTGTAGGGGTGAGACCACACTTGCTGGATCCTTTGCCCCGTGGATATTACGGAAACACCATTGTGGAGGCATATGTTATGTTAACAGTGAGGGAGCCGAACGTAAGAGCTCTTTTGGAGGTTGTGAAACTCATCAGAAAGAGCAAAAAAGTTGCTATTAACAGTAATTATATAAGACACCCAATCGACAGTATGGAAACGCCCAAATCAGTGAAGTATAATTATGAGAGTGGTGCAATAACGATTTTGATGGATTGGAGACATTTGGGTTTGTTGGAAAATGTTGATTTTGGGTGGAAGGAGCTAGTCAATACGATGCCATCCCCACGCGACATTTATGGATCAATGGGTTTGTGCACGATCTTGCCTCCCAGTAATTTGGATCCTTCAACGAGTGGAGGAGCTAGGGTTTACGTATCTCTACCTAGTTCTGCCATGCCCAAGTTCAAGGAAGAGATGAAAGCTCTTACCAGTATCAAAAAAAGCTCTTAGGACAAGTTAATCTATAAGAGCAACAAAATAATTCATGTGTAACGTAACAAATGCTTGCGTGATGGCATTCCCGTAATATCCACCGGGCAAAGAATCCTGCAGCAAGCGTGGTCTCACCCCTACTATGATAACTAGCATAGTTTCTCCATCGTAGCTCAGTTTTAAGGCTCTGGTTCTTGACCTCCAGATGTACGCAGCTAGGGTTTCAAAATTTGTTAACCCTTTTTTCTCAGTACTTTCTTCATTGCCACTTTCTTTCGTCAAACTCATCTTGAGTCTTGCTATGCTCTCTCTGTCCACCTTATAGTATTCATCCAAAAAATCTGTGCTTAGCAGAAATGGTGAAACTGCAAGAGAGGCATTGTCCATGGGATTTTTCATGGGTTGAATAGTGATCGTGCCAACTAGTCTCTCTCTTTCCCTCACAAGTTTCAAAGAGGGCTCGGTTTTTCCTCTTGCAATTTCTGCCACGGCTCGTAAGAACTGAGATACACCAGTTCCATCACAAACAGCGTGAGACCAGCCCACTACAAATATGAAACCTCCACACAGGAATTTAGTCACCTTGAAAACCAAAGGATATTGGTTTCCAAATTCATCTTCAGAAGGAAAATGGATCGAAACACTTTTCGATTTCAACGTCATTACCATCTAGGTAATGAAGAGAAGAGAGGTTGCAATTACAAATAGCCTCAATGAATGGAATTCCTTGATGGGAGGTGCAGTTGATTCTTAGTTTTCCATCAGCATGTCTTACTAGCTTTCCTGCAAGAGGATGATAGTAAAAGAGAGCCTTTGAGAGGACCTCTTTGATCACTTTTGCAGGGTCAAGTTTGGTAGTGTTAAGGGAATTGTGGCTTGCCGATCGGTATACATGAAGGCTTTGCAATAAGAAATTGTGCTCGGGAACATTGTCATTTTGAAAAGGAGAAGGTTATAAGAAATATTTGAGAGAAATAAAAGATGAGAGAATATTTGAAAGAATAGTTTTTATTACTTGACAAATATTTTTGTTTTAATTTTTTTTTTCCACTTAAAAATGATAACTTCTCATTTTTTTATAGGTTTTAAGGAAGAGTTTTAGATATATTAAGAAAATTTTCACATATTTTAATTTAAGGGAGAGTTTTACAAAAAAAATTCAACTACTTAATTCAACACACTTTTTTAATTAAATATTATTTTTCCTTATTTTTATATTTTTCTAAAAGTTTCTTTAAATTAGTAACATAATCTTAATGGACCTAATACTTGATTAATGGACTAAATAAATTTATATTATCCAACATGTCAATGGTAGACAGTGAAAGAACGGTAGTAGGAGTGGGCTTTGAAGGCGTCATGAATATAATAGCTTTGTTTTCAACAGTGAGAGTTACATTCTCGTATATCGAATTTAGATAACAGTGCACAAAAATGTGAGTTTGTCTTCTTATCAGTCATTTCTAAGATCTAACTCCTTTCTCTCTCACTTTCCCACTCAGACGCGTGAGGAAGAGTTGTTTCTCTTAGCAATTCTATTTTTATAGGTAAATATATATATCTTCTCTAAAACTAGAAAACTTTTATAAATTAACTTCTGCTTTGAATTTATCAAAAAATTCATTTATTTTTTTTCTTTTAAAAATACTATAAATAAGTTTACTCAAACATGCCCAGGTAAATAATAATATATAAATGAGCAAAATTTCAACAATGAAGTTGCAAATTAAAAAAAGTAATTTCCCAAAATAATCATTATATGCCATAAGGTTATAAACTAAACAAAGTATGAAAATAGATAAATGTATATAGTAAGAGTAATTTTTACGTGAGAGCAAAGAATAAATATTAGTCAATAATTATTATTATTAGTTATTAAGATTAAAACATGTGTCACTTTTTTTTAAAATTCAAATGAATTTTTAAGTAATCATATAATTTTAAATCTTAATTTTTTTGTATAATTATATGACTTATTTTTACCCTTCCCACTCATAAAACATAGCCCTTTCCCCCTTTTTATCTAACTTACAATGTAAAAACTTTTTTTACATTCATATTGAATTACAAACTTTCATGTATAATAAGTTAGCTTAAATATGTTTTTGATCCTTCATATATTTTCAAATTTTGTATTTTATCTTTAATAAATTTTTCATTTGAGATGAATCTCTAATATTTAAAAAGTTTTGTGCAAGGTATCACACACCGACCTAATCTTGAATCGTGTGCTACGAAACATGATAACAACGTGGTGCCGCAAGTAGAGAATCTCCTTCACTGTAGTTGAGGAAGCAACCATGGTAGTAGTTGTCGTGAACCCTTCATTCTCCCCACACCATCGAGCCCCATTGCCCACCATCGCAGAATCCTCAACTGAGTCACTAGCGTCGTCGTTGCACTCTTCCTCGCCCTCAGCAATGCCCCCAACCTCTTAATCCTAGTGTACAACACTGTCATTGCCACTAACCCACCCCTCTTCACCACTGCCCCCAAAATCTTCACACCCTCCTCTGACATTGTTGCCATCCCTATCACACCCTCCTCCACCAACCTCACCACTGTCTCCCTATCCGCCACTGATAATTGCAAAATTTGAGTTTAATTGATAGTGAATTTTGACTAAGAATGATTAGAATTCCTTTATTTTACTGTTGTTTTAAATGAAATAACGAAGAATTTAATATCATGTTAATTTTTTACCAGCAGGATTCAAAAAAAGAAAATTACAAGTGCTTTGGAGGAAAATTAATACAAAAACTTGAAGAAAAAGCCTTGAAGAAAAAGTTAAAGATTGAGACAGTTCGCTTAGCGCACAAAACAGGCTTAGCACGTCACCTCGCTCAGCGGTCAGCTCAAGCTTAGCGGGAAGAAGGCCCATGAAGAAGCCCCAAGGCACGCTTAGTGCTGTGCTAATTGCGTAATTACTGTCATACTCGCTAAGCCCAAAAGGCCCGCCTAGCGTGAGGTAGCGTGAATTTTAAGCTACCTTAGGCCTATAAAAGGAGTAGGAAGCAAAGGAGAAATACACACCGAGACTCAAAATTCTCTAATGAATACATCCAAAATTTGAGCATCTCTAATAGGGGAAACCATCCTTCTATAACCATTCCCCCCTTTTCTTCTTCTTCTTCTATCCACATCAACCCCTAAAGTGTAAAGCCTCTCATGACTATGAGAGACTAAACCTCCATTGTTGGGAGCTTGGCAGACCAACCTCTTGTAATGTTACTCTTCCTTACTATCTATTTAATGCAATTGCAGTTTTTATTGTTCTTTTCCGTGCTTTATTGTTGCTGATTATGGTCTGATCACCCATACTCATGCATTGTTTAGGAAGTAATGCATTGGAAAATAGTTATTTTCTAAAGAACTGGAAAAGGACATCTAAATGAAATCATTGCTAGGAATAAAGTGATGTTTGTTTAGCCTATTTCATGCATCTTTAATCTTAATGCAATTTATTATTTTATCTTTGTAAATGAATTTGGGAGAGAAAATAGATTAATTAAGCTCTTCATGCGGGAAACTAAAGATAAAATATCATAATAGATGTGGGCAAAAATTGGGATAACATTACATAGAAAAAATTATTAACATTACATCACAAGTAGTTTTGGCATGATAGGCCCCAACACATTTGCATTTTGATGTCATCTTTTGCATTCAAATTATTATTTATTTTTCTTATCTTCTTGCTTTTTACTTTTCCCTTTAATTTCATACTTACAATTCATTATCTCCTTTACTTTGTAAATTGCTTAAAAATTGGGTTTGCTCCAATTTAAGTACAAATAAAGTTCCTGTGGACTTGACACTTGAACTTCCGTTTTACTTTACTGCTTGTGACAAATTGGTACACTTTCCAACGAGTTAACAACCACCAAATTTAACATCGCCGCTAGCGCGTCCCTCCTTGACCACTTTGGCCCACTCTTCGCCAACCCTACCAACCCGCTCAAGACACACGTCTTCCTCCCCAGCCTCCTCCTACGTGTTGGCACACCCGACAAGTTAAACACCTTCGTTGTCATCATTGTCACGACGTTAACCTGTAGGCTTGAATTCTCCCCCACATTAAGGAACTGAACCAATAGTAGAATCGCTCTCGCTTCGGCTATACAAGCTCGACTATATCTAAATCTGTCTTCGCCAACACCTGAAGCTCGTAAACGACGCCGTTTGTGTCTTCAACACTCAAAGGAAAATTAATGTTATCATTGTTTTCCTTTCCATTTCCATTTCCCTCGAGCTTGTTGACCAAAAATGACACCGTTATTCGCGTGGCTTCTAATGCGGCTTTGTTGGTAACTTTGCCGTTGTGTTTCCCTGTAACCGTTTCTGCTTTGAAGGGGATTCTCTGCTTGTGACACCACTCTGCTTTCATGTTCCGCAGCACACGATTGGTGATTAGGTCGGTGTGTGATAGTGTTTGACACCTAACTTGCTGATGTAACAAGTTAACGACCACATCAACAATTAACAGATCCCTTCTAATGACAAGGACCTCTTAGGGTATACCTTGAGTTTATGATAATGCCTCTTAGGGTATTACAGTTGTCCTAACAACTTGGCATAAGTGGAGTGTTAGAGCATATCTCAAAGTTGAAAAGATCGAACGACATAGGCCCCAATGTAAAAAATTGTAAAACAAAATTATTTACAACTTTATTGAAGATTTCGGAAGCCATTTTTGCTCGCAAACTGCCTAAAAGATGAAAGAAGTCTCCCAACACCAATAAGACTTGTGCCAACACATCCTAATTTTCGAACTAGGCGCAGAAAAGTGGTTCCTAGCGGCCTTCTGTAGTCCATAAGCCGCAAAGCTTGTTTTGTTAAAAAAAATATAATTGTATCATTCATTGACATCTTATGTGACTGGAAGTGAGAGAGAACTTGAGGATTCATCATCAGACGTTAAAAACTGAGGAGTCCCGGAACTATTTTTGAAGATTCATGGATACTTATTCCCTTCTTCCTTTTATTTCTTTATTGACTATGCATTTCTAAATAAGTTTCTTAGAATTAGGTTAGGATTAACCTTAATTCAAACCTTTTGTAATTGATTTGTTATCTGAATCCTAAAATCTTTTTATGTGATTTGAGTTATTGAATTTTCCCAAGTTTTCCCTTGACACTCTTCTGGAATGTATTTTAATTTAAATTTGTAATTGAAAAATTAGGGTTTAAACTGTGTTGATTCAATAATAACATAAATCTTGCACCAAGGAATAAGGTCAGATTATTTGCATTCCTTTGTGATTTCTTGACCTTGGAACTTATTATTGATTGTGCTCGCCTAAGGAGAATTAGGATCCATAATATTGGGAATAACGAGTGTACCTGCCAATGAATTTAGGGTAAATTATATTTGAGAAATTGAATGTCAATCACTAAATAAAAAGAGGTTTAAAGAGAAAGAGATTATATTAAAGGAGAGTTAAGAGAAACTGAATGTCAATCACAAAATAAAAAGAGGTTTAAAGAAGAAATAAAATCTTAAATCTTTGGCACACCAAGTTCTAGAGGCAGGAGAATATAACACGTGAGTTGATAGATGATAAAAAATAATTTAATTAGATGACCTTTTTCTTTAGTAATATTCATAACTTGTTGTCCAAACAATTTCTTTTTCTCCTGATGCGTATAACTTCTCTTTTATACTAAATCATATATACTGAAACGTATTTGAAAAAGGAAAATTATACTATACCAATTTGAGCAACTTAAGAAATAAAAGTTGAGAGCATCTGGTTCTTGCTACCATCATTGTAAGAATAAGGATCAGAATCATATCTTTTCTCATGAGACACAAATGAGATACGACATTCACAACACATTTTATGATTTCCCACTCTTTTTTCAGTTTCTCCTCTTTTACTAAAGTTCTTAACTCAGTGTGGGGTTCTCCTACGTTGGAGAATTGAATAACCTTAGACTTGTTAAAAGTAAGCAAGCATCTTGCAACTTTCACTACTACAAAAGCAGAATTCAACGTCGGTTAAAAGCGGTATACTACGTCGGTTGAAGATCGTCGTCGTCTACGACGACGTAATAAATGCAATGGATTTCAACGACAGGTAAGGAAAACCGTCGTAGAGTTTCTAGAATTCTAAGATGGGCTGCTGGACAGCCCCGTCTTAGAACTTACGACAGACTACGACGACCATGGGGACAACACCGTCGTAGACCTAATCATGTTCTACGATGGTTGTCTCCTACAGACTGTCATAGAATGGCCAACCATTCAAAGACGGCTACCCGACAGCCCCGTCGTAGAACTAAGGAAGGACTATGACGGCCATGGGGACAACACCGTCGTAGACATAATCGGGTTCTACGACGATTGTCTCTATAGGACCGTCGTAGACTTGTCCCAATACTACTACGGTCTTCTCTTACCGACGACCGTCGTAAGAGAGGGTCTTAAGACTACTACGGTCTTGATGAAGCACCGTCATTGACATTATAGTGTTCTACGACGGTTGTCCATTAAGGACCGTCGTAGAATGATCCTAATACTACTACGGTCTTATTTTGCCGACGACCGTCTTAAGAGAGGGTCTTATACTACTACGGTCTGCTCACGATGACCGTTGTAGAAATCTGTAGGTTCTACGACGGTCCTATCCGTAGAACCGTCGTTGAATGTGTTTTTTTTAAGCAGCAAATTGTGCAGTAAAAACGACTATATATATTTTTTATCCAAGCCACAAGCTGTTGAGGTTATCGTACGTGCACAATGGTCGTATAATTTGAACCTGATCCTAATAATGGAGACAAATATACATTTAATTAGTCAGAACTTTCGGTCCGGCCAGTGGCTTGTAAGATGGACAAGTGCATATACAGTAAATGTGAATACTTAGCTCAGAAATTGACAAGAGCAACATATAAATATGTAAAGACCAAACTACAAAGAGAATAAGAATTTGTAAATCTTACACAACATAGACATGTCCTCCCCAGCCACTCAAACAATCACGATCTACAGATGATAGCAGTGCTTGGGAGATGGTCTCAAACAATTCCTCTGGTTCTTGTGTCAAGATCAGAAACCAAGTCAAAAAAATATAAGTTGCATGCATATCTTTAATGAACATTGTAAAACTATAATTAAAAATCTTCGAAGTTAAATCACAAGTATGAAGGCGGACAACTTCGATGGTGAAACCAAACTGCAAAATCAAGGCACTATTAAAGCTTTAACGACCTTTTCTCTTTGAATCCAAGATGCTAACACACCATAGGATATCTGTTTCCATCCAAATTCAGTCCCCATTTATTAGACATTGCACTAATGCTGCACTTTTGTAAGTCAATAACTATTAGAATTAAGTTCATACATGTCTACATATGCAATAGCATTTTATTATGTATTCATACAAAACTCCCCCCCATCCCAAACAAAAATCATCCTGAATTCACTTGCACAATGATTAGTTAAACTTATTAGGCATTAACGTATGATGATTTGATTATTTGTCTATACTTTCACAATGAAACTTACTCTACAAGTACGGTGCAATATAATATATTAATGTCTATAATTGTACCAAAAACAAATTGTGTTTTGGGTCAATTACAAGAAACTATCCATATTAAAAGTATGATACAAACACGACTATGTTGATTCACAAAACCAAATATAAGACAAAACAAGTTAGTCTTTGGGACCTACCATGTCAGGCTTAAACATTGCCTCAGAAGCACTATACAGAGACTCAGATGCAGTCCCAGAAACAACAAAATCTTTTGCAAGCTCCCTGCATACAAGAAAAGGTAAGATAAAGAATTACTTACATCCAGCTCATATGACAATATACAACTTACATGTTATTTACTATAAGGGAAGAATAATCTTGCATAAAAGGCACCATCAAAGCAACATACAATCTAGAACATTTTCAGATTAGAGGATACAAAAGATGTAGGCATATGAGAAAGAGACTAATGGAGGATAAGGAATCCTGTTGAGAAAATTACTAAAACAGATAACAAAGAAAATAAAAAAAAATGGAGCAAAGCTGCTACTTTAACAGCTGGTAGTGAAACCTAATACAGAAGGCAATTTTCTTTTCACAAAGCATGAGTCAACACTTAATTTCTGTTCAAACAAAAATGCAGCAACATATATTACACATTAATGAGTATACAAACTTTTAGCCTCTAGTTTTACAAATTCGGTACATCTTCATCACTTCTTTTTTAAACCATGTTTTTTTGTCAACTACAACTTGCTTTTATCTTTTATTAACTACTCAATTTAATTTTTTTTACTTTTGTATCATAGGAGGATAGAAAACCACCAATTTTTAGGCTATTGAAACTTGGAAGAACAAAACATTTATAAGGACTTTGGAAATCCTAAGCAGATGAAAATGCTTCTTAAATTAAGACACACAGCTTAATTAAGGATCCCTAGTGACTCAGCCATATCTCCATTGAACTGATTACCTTGTAATAAGATCTGCTGAAGGTCACAGCTTGGTTGATGTGTCCCCCTGTAGCAACAACAAGAAACAAATCCATGAGACTTAACATGGTAGCAACAGGAACAACAAAGATGACCACCACCCTGATGATTTCAGCTCACCTGCAGGTTCAAACAAAGGAGGTGGGGGTACCTCCTTGTAGTCCTTGTCACCACCACCCTAATTTGAAGTTACCTAGCTGGGTTTAAACTCAGCAATTCTAACTTTTAATGTTAATGACACGACAACATTATCATAGACAATTAAGTGCAAGCAAAAAAGTTAGTTATCAAATATTAAGTGAAAGAAAAAGCAAAGACAAAATTAATTTGAATATACAACTCAGCTGTGGACTGAAACAATGTACTGTTCAAGGCACACGCCCACAATGAAGGGCTGGATAGGAAATTGTTCAAGCAGACATAAAATTAATTTCAATATACAACTAAAGTATTAACTGAAACAATTCATCTGTTCAAAGCAGAGAAAAAAAATTCTGGCTTCAACGAAAACTGTTCCTAAGTTATCTAATTTGTTCTTGGTTCACATTTCTTCATTTGGATAAAATATGCCGCCCATTTATGCCGAAGTGTGGTGATGGTCTCTTCTGTTACCGCTGATCGATCAGAAAACCACTGCACATGTATATATGAATTTAGTAAATCACATAGCATGAGGTCAAAACTACTGACTTCTAATTACATTAACATGTAAATCAAAAATCATAAACATACGTGAATCCAGTCATCCTTCAATCTACCAGTTACGATGCACCATATCCAATGCATAACATAGTATCCACACTCGTAATTTCCTGTTTGAACATGACTCTACACGACATACGCACACACATAACATTGTGAATTCAGTCAACGCAAACAGAAATGGCATCCATATGGCATTTGGAATTTAAATAAACATGTACCTTAGCTTCAATCCACTTAGGCCCGTGCTAAGGTGGCTTTCCCTCTGCAGTTTTGGTGACTGATTTCATTGCACTATTTTTAAAATAGAAACAAAGCATTACGATCATTGGTGGTTTGCTGTAGGAGTGCAAAATGTCATTGAGGCACGGTAGAGGCAACACTAACCTGTTTACTGCACCCTTGATGGCAGCATCCGGCCTCTTTCGCAAAGAACAAAACCAAACCACTACATTGTCACCTGGGCACAATACAAGGAGCTGCCAATGGGCCCTGAACAGATAAAGAAACTTCATTAAGTTAATATGTTCAACATTACCGTACTTGACCAACATTATTTGCTCAACTTTCTGATTTAAATAAGGTGCTATGTAAATTTGTTTTCCTGCTTCCTTCAACCACATTCCAATGTAATTTTCACACTCTTGACGTCTACTGTTTGCATTGTGGATACACTGAGGTTCAAGGAACCCATACAATGCTCCATAACCAATGCTCGCACTCCAATCATGAATAAACCTATGTAAAACATTTTTTCATAAAAGTTGTTAATAGGTTATTTAAACTAGCTAAGTGAATTGTACAGTGTACAAATGTTTGAGCTAATATGGGTATACACTTACATAAGCCATAGCTGTAGAATGGAGATGTTTAAACACTTGTCTCCTAATATTATCTCGCTCACATCAGCGTGTGTGATGAAGAAGCCATCTTGGACATTATTGATCCCAAATTTAGCACCATCCCATAACACCTCAACAGGCCTTTGGTAAATGTCGAACAAGTTCTTCACCAACTCTTCCAATGGATCAATAACCTCAGGTGGCTTTTCCTCCTCAACAGTCTTCAATGGTGAGCTGACATCCTTCTCTGCTTCCTACAGGGAGTACAAAACATTTAAAAAAGACTTACGTAAGTAACCATTTTAAATTATAGGAATTAATGTTACTATCCATTAAACATGTTATTACCTCAGGTAACATGGGTTTGACCAAATGTCTTGGCCATGGAACAAAACTCCCTAAAGCTTCTTTGACAAACTTTATTTCTGATGTAGGGATTGGAACCTCCGCATCACCGAAAATAACTTCCACCACACTCACGCGTACAACATCATCAACATAGGGCACGTTGTGGATGGTGCCAAAACTGTCGCACTGTTTGCCCACTGCCACTAATTTGTTGGAGTTCTCGGCAGTTACATGCAACCCAACGCTGTCACCATTCAACTCAGAGGGTTTTTTAGCTAATGCATTTGTCTCTGCTGCTGCACAACTTCCCTTCGTGCTTACCCTTGCTGCTAATACTTGTATATCATTTGGCTGAAGTGGGGCTGAATGTTGTGATACCATTTGGGACAACTCCAACTTGATAGCTTGTTGTATTTGTCCTTTAAATGTGTCCATAGTGCGCTGTTTTTCCTCTTCTACCCTTCTCGTCCACGCCTCGTCTCTTTTAATGTTTTCTTCTTCAGCATGTCTTCGCCATTCTTCTTTTAGGTTACCAATTATATCAGCCAACTGTTCTACAGTGATGTTTGATGAAGTCGTAGACCGACGCGATGTTGGACCAAAATACTGCGTAAATGTAACCCCTGTCCCAGCCCCACGTACTCGACTAGGATGCTCCGATCTTCTAATAGCCATGTTCAAAATATCGTCACGTCCCGAAGGCACAATGTTGCCCTGCCTGCTTTGCTCTTCCAAAGAGTCCTGTTCATATAACACAAAACAAGATCAAGGCATAAAGGAAGTTGTCATTGAAGTATTTGATTTGTTTGTGAGTAACAATTATTATTTTAGTTGCTTACAATTTTGTCAGCTATTTCTTTGGCGGCTTGAGATGTCATCTGGCCATATTGTTTTGTGCGTGCATTCTTCCATTTCTTGTGTCTAGAAATTGGTGATGGTGGGAGGTACAATGAAGGGTCCTCAGTAAATGCTGCTTGTTCTTCTCGTATCTTCCTTTTTTCAGCCATTAATTTTTTTTCTAGCAGCTCATAGCCTCCCCTAGACAACAAGTGCGGAGAGTCATTGTACTTTTGAATCTCTTGTGCCTTTTTCCGTATCCCCTTGAAATTAAAAAACAAGCATTTGTCAACGATGATGCAAAACATGTATTTGAAGGAAAATCATGAACAGTTTGTAAGATACTCAAAACATTAAAACTGGAAATAACCTGCTAGGTAGGGGTTTGCCTCATTTTTGCAAACTCGGCCCAATCTTTTGCATCAATGCCATATTTAACCAAAGGATCATCTTTTGGTTGCCCGTCAGTGTTACCATACACATATTTTGTTGTCAACGCCGACTTAAATTGCCTCCAACGCGTTGCCACCGTTGACATCACCTTCTTTTTGGCATTATCACCCTCGGGGATGTCGAATTTTGCCTACAAAACATGTGTGTCAAAATAAAAAAGCATAAACATGAATGTATGTAACAAATATTAAATGACCAGCATGAGGGACTTACCAATATGTCATCCCATATCATGTTCTTCAGTGTTTCAGGTACATCATTCCAGCTAGGGTGAACAATTGGAATCTTGTCTCGTGCCACAACTCCAAGGTAACTATGAAACTGATCCTTGTGAGGTCCGAGTCCTCTACCAGTCGTTGGATTCACACTGACTGTTGCCCTTGCTTGATCCAATGTTCTTGCTGTCAACCTTCTTAGCCGAGTGGCTTGTCTAGTTTTCCAAGACGTCCCATCAGAAGGAATCTCAGGCTGTGTGGGAGATGGCGGGGGTGTCGTCATTCGAATGACCCTGCTGAAACAGAATACAGTCTTAAGAAGTCAGCAAGTAACCATTATTGCACACAAATTATTAAAGGCACTCAATTTCTGCTTCAACAAGTCTTATGCATATGACAATCAATTTCTGCTTGAATCAATATGGAGGTTCTAATATCAACTTTTATTAATTAAGAACAAGATTAGGTCAACAATCTGTCATTCAAATTCTGAGTATATATATGCAAATCATCATTGAATAGTGTAGGTACATGGAACTCTCCTCCCTTTTCTTTAGTTGTGAACATCATAGTTTGCCATGTTCGTTTATATGCATGTACAAGACAAAGTTGTCACAGAAAATGAATTGTTTGAGAAGATGAAAGTGGAAGCTGAGAAGTGCTTAACCCAGACTGAAAGAATTGCCAATGAGAGGCTGGAATTTGAATCTGAAATCTATGCAAAGGTAACTTGTTAAGCTTTACTTTGTGGTTGTTGGGTTCTGGCATAGCATGGCTCAGCCTGTGTCAAGAAGGCACAATGGTCCTTGCACTTGACACAATGGTCCTTGCAGACTTCTGAGGCTATTAATTGATTAAACTAATTAACATCTTGTCTCTATTTTAGTCATTCTTAACTGTATGTTGAAATTAACTGGTTTATATGGGTCTGCATGGGATCATTTTCTGTTTTCTTGTAAAACTAATTGTTATAAATATTTCAAATAACTTGTTCTCTTTACTACTTTTAACAGTTATAAATTCTTAAAAGGTAAGATAATTGGATTAGCAATTGAGTGTAGGGTGTTCCCTTTAATTTATTCTGGCCCAAGTTTTTCCCATTAATTTCTGTGCTTTTGAATACTTAAAGCACATCTTTAGCTTTCAAAATTACTTGAATAACTTGTATTTATTGGAGTGTTATACTATGTTAGTTTTAATAGACAAAAAATCTCCGTAGCTGTTCTTATCATATGATAGTATCCAAACCAAGAGATTAACAACAAAGAGCAGAATTGATTTATTATTGATGATAAACAAATAACAGAAACAACATAACCCAGGTAATTTGAGGAACATGGAGTCTCCTAACAATTTCCGAATATTTTCCCCTTCTCAAGGGCTGAATCTGAAAACCTATTTGAGAGTTTTAATGGACCAAAAACTCTGTAGCCATTCTTATTATACAATGATGATATGAAGCAAAAACTTATTTAAGATTACTACTTCTCCCACTGTCTCTCTCCCCTCTTTTCTTATTTTTCTGTGGCAATGCCTAACTCACAGGCTGAGGGCCCTTTCTTTTTCTAAGATACTAAAAACGTTTAGTGCTAAAGCCTGCACCAAGCCCTTTCTTTTTCTATGTTCAATTCTCAACGGCAATGAGATTTCATAGTCATTTGTAGCATTTAGAACTCTAATTAAGATTCGCAGCTAATTTACACCTTACACGAAAGCTTGGCAGAATTTTGAGAAGCAAAGGGAATTTTAAATATTGGTTTGACAAAACACACTAGGCAACTACTTTTGGATATTTGATAAATCATAACAGAGAAGAACTTAACATTTTATCATGATTAATTGATTATACACACATATGAAAGCATGACGAATTGAATGTTTGAATTAGGTTTTAACTCTATCAAAATCAATTCTAAAATTAGTTAAAAGTAAGGCGGATGTCTTTCGTTGTCGGGTTTGTTCTGATGGTTGGATCCATGATATGAGATAAAGTTTATGACAGAAAGGGTCCGGTGTTTTTGTTTGGTTTTGTGTGATTTGGATTCAAATGTCACTGTCCCTGCTAGCATGTGTATATCAGCGAATTTCCCAGTCTGAAATATTGTGTATGCCATTTTGGGTCAATGATTATGTATTAGCCATCTTTCATTCCTCTATTTTTGTTTAATTTAATTATTTTTTTTTAGTTTTTGAAAATCATACTTTTGCACTTTTTGACAGCACATGCACATGTCTCTCTATGAGGAGTGATAAAGCTTCGATTTTATTCTGGGTAGATTGAGGTAGAAATAAGAGATAGATAGAAAGAATTAGGATAAAAATAGGATTGAGATTAAAAGAAAAGACAAAATAAATAATAATTGTGACAAGTAACGTAATGCAAAAAAAAAAGAAGAAAATAGTAAAGTTAAAGAGAAAGATGACAGGTGTTTATCATTAAGGATACCTGTGAAAAAAAATAATCCTTAGGACATTGGAACTTCTTTTCTGGGGCATACTTTTGCAAGCTAAACAAACCTCCTCTAGCTCACTGTTTTATTGTACTAATTGCGGAAAACTAAACTCAAACTTGGCAACAGAGCTTATGCACTTCTGGAGGTGCTAGACTATTTGCCAATAAATGAAACAATGAATGATTCTGTTATGGTTGCATATACTTAAATTTACAATTGATGCCACTTAGAAATTTCAGTAGGATGGTCTGATGGTCAATGCATATAAGTCCAATCTTGCTTACTTTACCATTAATCTCTAGTTAGTTATCATCAAGGTTTTAATTATCAGTCCCGATCGCGTTACGGTTTTAATTTTTTTAAGTTGAGTTACTCTTTTATTTTTTTTCATTTCTCTCTCTTTTTTTTTTTTCTCACGAAATCTAGTACATCTCTAACTTTTTTACTTTTTTCTTTTCTTTTTTTATCTCTATTTATTCCACTCATTTCACAACCTACAAGCTACAAGGAGTGTGTAAAAAATTATCATAATATTTTGAAGACTTGAAATCTTTATCTTCTTATAATGTAATCTCCAATTTGTTTCTTATATGTTTCATTTTTAACTTTTATGCTGTGTTTGATATGCAGAAATAGAGAAGGGAGAATGGAGGAGGGATAGAAAAGGTATTGTGTTCTCATCCTTCCACTGTTTGACTTGTCTCATAAAAGGGAAGTAAAAGACTTTGACGTGGGCACACCAGAATGAGAGAGAGAATCTTTTTTTTATAAAAAAGACAAAATTACCTTTTAAAAAATTAGAAAGTATTTGAAACTTTTATTTGACATAAAACTAATATTTTTCTACTAAATTGGCCCATTTTTTTTTAATAAAGCGGTACTTTTAATTATAGTTTTATTCAAAGATCAACCCCAAAGATTAAAAGATTTAACGGTTGAATTATATGTGTTAACAACTTTTAATACAAAATTATCTTTATTTGCTCACATTTCTCTCTTTTGGAAATGTTTATATCATTTTGTATATGTGCTTTTTTTTCTCCCATTTGACTTTTCATAAAATCAAATAAAAGAAAAGAAAAAGATTTAACTTTATTTTCTTTCATTTTTTTCTATCAAATAACCTAAATTATCATCTTATTTTCCTTTTTCTTTCTTTCAGTTTCTTTCATTTATTTTTTTCGAAACCAAACATATCGAATCCTATGCCAAAATACTTAATGAAAAACAGTATTACACTGCAAAAGCTAGAGTTGATTGAAATGTTATCATCAAATTAATAGTTTGTTAACAAACATACTTTTCTTTTGTTGAATACATTAAAAATTGTTGTTATGTCTCTAGTCTAGTCAACCATAACCATTAAAAATCTGTTCGAAGAGCATCGTAAATATCTGCATGACATTCCCGAAAGCCCTCTTGCCCAAGATCACGTATCATGTCTTCCATGAGATCTCCGGTTTGTAGCTCAACCGGATGAGGTGGACATGTTGTTGTATGACCAACCAGCTCACCATGCCATATCCACTTTGTGTATGTCGGGCTAAAGCCATCACATATCAGATGCGATCTAATGTCATCCAACGAATGACGCCTGCCGTTGACACATTTTACACAAGGGCAGAAAAATTTGGCATCTGTGGTTGCTGAATGTATTTGGGCAAATGACAAAAACTCTTCAACCCCGTGTTGATACGCTTCGCTTATGCGAGGTGCTGTAATCCAAGTTCGGTCCATGCTCAGTGTTGTGTAATACAAAGCACGATCAAGGGAGGCAGAACAACAACAACTTATTATGAGATAAGAAGCTGCAATTCCTTCTTTGCAATCACAACTTTCCTAAGCCAAATGAACAAACAAACAAGGAAATTTAACAAATGGAGAAAAGGTTTAAGAATAAGAATGTGCAAGCAGATGTTTGGACTTAAAGGAAAAGAACATGGTAGGGAAGAATGAACATATTATACGGGAATGTGGTCCATAGCATCAACTTGATATCAAATGAAAAGAAGAGAGGGACGGGGGAAATTTAAGCCAAAAAGGAGAAAGAGAGGAAATGGATCTACCATATTTAGATTTCATAATGGATTGGAATCAGAATATTTTTTTTAATTATCATAACAACAACAACAAAAGCCTTATCGCACTAGGTAAAGTCAGCTACATGAACTACAAAACATCTTTAATCTTAATTAAAGACCAAATCTTTAGAGATATTATTTACTATCAGATCTCTCCTAAAACCTTCTGTCAATGTCCTTGTTGGTATCCCTCCCCCTTATTTTTGACAGGACTAAAAACCATGCCATCCGCTGTCCTTACCTGTACCTATAGTCACCTTCTTTGCAAGTGTTCAAAATCATCTTAACCAATTTTCTGTCTTCTTTCCTCAATCGGTACTACACCAATTTCTCTTCGTATGTAATCACTTCTAATCCTGTTTTTTCACTCGGGATAACAATAAGTCAAGAGAGGGTGGTATTGGAATTGGAATCATAAACAATTTTGGTGTAGGACCAATTGGAAGCACAGGATAGCAACAGGTCCAAGAGAGTTACCGGGAGATCAGCCCAATATGGGGATTATGTCTGAAGGGCACAATGAACTCTTGCTGACTAGACAACTATGTTATTTTCCATTTTGAGTTTGTTACGGACAGCTGGCTAATTAGTTCAATTTCAGCACATGTTATAATTTTCCTTGTTATAAATATGATTCAGGAAATAAAAATCAGCAAGAAGGCAATTACCAGTAGCTTGTAATGCTTAGTAGTGGTTGCTTCCAGCAAGAGAAGGGTGCATTGCTGGATTACTACTAGGCTACTTATGCCAATGACTCATGGCTGCATGTGAATGAGCCAAAGAGCAATTGTTGTGACTGGCAACGGGTCTTGATCTTGAGGATCTATATTTATATAGTGAGAATTTACTAGTCTTGTTTTATCTCTAATTGTTTTGATGGCTTCATTAAGAGTGAATGTACAATCTGAACTACTTTCATGTAGTATTTGTTTATTTTTCCTTTCCACGCATCTAAGTTTGTTTGTTGGTTTAAATACATTAGGTTTTTATGTTTTTTATACTTGTAAAGAGAGCTAAAATACTATTTCCAACATGGGAAGATTCTGTCAGGGCCAATGGAGTTGGGATCTAAAATGGATAAGGAATTTATTTGACCACGAACAGGATATAGCAGTGGACTTCATGGAAACAATTAATAATATTCAGATTCAGCCTCATCTGTAGGACACTATGCTGTGGAAAGTTGATTCTTCGAGTGTATACTCCACTAAATCAGCTTATAGATTGCTACTAACTACTAATAGTCAGCTTCCAGAGGCCAACATTTACAAGACAATATGGAATCTGAACATCCCCCCTAGGGCTGTGATTTTCTCTTGGAGACTTCTCAAAGACAGATTACCCACTAGATACAACCTACTTAGAAGAAATGTATCCATTTCGGATCAGGTGTGTCCACTGTGTGGTTATTACCAAGAGGAAGCTGGCCACTTGTTCTTCAACAGTAAATTGACCAGCGGATTGTGGTGGGAATCTCTAAGGTGGAGTAGGATAATTGGTCCACTTGCAGCTAAGCCAACAGCTCATTTTGCCCAATTCTGTGATGATTTTGGAGATGGGAAGAATCATAAAAGATGGTGTCGATGGTGGATTGCATTATGAGGCTCAATATGGCAGCATAGGAATCTCTTGGTATTCCAAGGCCACCGGTTTGATCCAGCCAAAGTGATGGAAGATGCTTTACTCCTAACAGGTCATGGGTAAAGACCAGAGATAAAAAGTTTTGTACTTCGTTCAACCACTGGTCTTCAAATCTCGGGGACTATTTTGGTTAAGTTGGGTTACTCAGGTCTAGATTTGTGGTGGGGTCTTAGCTTGGTTTTTATTTATGCTGGTAGATGTTATCAAGTGCCTTGCACTTATGTCACCAGCAGTACCTCTGGTGCTGCTGTTTCTATGATTAATAAAATATACTATATTTGTTGCCTTCCAAAAAAAAAAAGAGAGCTAAAATAATCTTTATAAAACAATATTTTGTTTTTAACTTTGGGACATGATTTTAAACCTTTTTTTACTGATATTTGAGACATGAAACTTATCACATCAGATTCACATAAATGAAAATCAAATGATGTTTTTTTTTTTAATAGCAAAGAAAAAAGTTATTAAAATCACAGCATGTGCCTAAACTGAAACAGAATACAAAAAATTCACAAAGCTACAATCAGACTTATACCTGCATAATACAGAAAAGCAAAAGCTTCACACCTAAAAATTGAATTACAACTCCAGCCTAACCATGGTGAAGCAATTCCTACCATTAATAACCGTACTTGCATAAAACAAAAATCACCAACGAATTGACAGTAGACAAAGGCTCATCAGACCAACTCATAAGTGAATTCTTATCTTAAATACTACATATATATAACTTTCTTTTAAACTCTGAATCTAGGTATATTGGGCTGATCTCCCGGTCAATCGGTACTACACCAAACGAGGGTGGTATTGGAATTGGAATCATAAACAATTTTTCACTCGTAAAACCTGTCAACTAAAGTAATTAGCCCCATAATCAGCAAGCAAAGAAGTTCCCGGTGCTTAACCTCGGATTTTAAAGAAATACTAACTCAGTCAATTTTGTTTAGATTTCTTGTCATTTCTTATATTGGAGTAAAATTATGTAAGAGTTTCTTATGACTGATATGACAGTAAGAGATCACAAAAAAATATTAAGAAATTCATATAAAAAACTTGCACTAGATATGCTGTTAAATGCTTCTTTTATTGCATTCTTTGTTAGGCTCTTAAATGCTTCTTTTATTGCATTCTTGGTTAGGTTTCAATCAATCAAATTGACTGGTCTGCTTGCTAAGTTTTGGCCCCATTTATACCCGCTGCTGTACCCTTCTGTTTCTGTTGCTAACTTCAACAAAATGATGCTTTAGAATTAAACTCAACTTCTTAAATAATTAATAGGAATGAAGACCATTTTAGTAACACTGTATTTATGTGGAACTTTTTCTTCAACATTATCCATATGATTGGTTCAAATTTATTATTATTAAAAATCTTGAATTTTGATGGATCACACAGGCCATTTAATAACTCTTTTTCTATATATATTTAGAAGTAGTACTCATCACCTAATAAATTTTAAACCTTTTCAATCAATCATAAAAAATACTGTCAAAAAAACAGTGCCACTAGTATTGTTCATTGAGTGAAAAGCCGACCAAGAAAGTCACACATGAATAAAAAAACACATGTTATGATAAATAAATAAAAATAGGTCCTGTGATGTATTGAGATAAGCAAAATAAATTAAGACAGATTCTTACTTTTAAGAGTAGGAACATAAAAATTGAATATACTAGTATAGACAACTTCTTAGTTGTTGTTTTATTAAGTTTTCATAGTTTAATTAGAGATCATAAAAGAGAATATATAAATTTTAATTAATTTATACAACCTTATAATTGATTAGAGATGTTCCTAAATTAGATTCTTTTTAAAATAGATATATAAATTCATTATATATATAATTAATATCATCAATATGCATGAAACATGAATCTAACATAATTCATAATAATAAATTAATATAAGTTGAAACAAAATTCATCAAAATATGTATTCAAGTTTAAACAAAATTATTTTTATTTAGATCGACAATTCAACCCTACCAAGTCAGTCTTATAATTTCATAAGTTCCATATAAAATAAATCGGAACCATAGATCATAGACAGATATTGATCTAGAGCTGCCTAATCATTTTTTAGCATGATGTGATAAGATACTAACTAACATTTACTATAATGAATAATGGATTGCCTATAAGGGCTACCAGCTGAAATCAAGTCTAAGGTTTTTTTAGCAAAGTGTTTTGTTCCATTTCAGTTCAGTAATATCAGGCGGGGAATGTTGTATTCTCAATTAAGGAAAGAGTGTACTAAACAATTGTAAACAAGAACAAAAATGTACTTCTAAATTATTTTGCAAACAAACAAAATGTAAGAAAGAAAAACTAGTTGCTAAAGTGGCTTCCCTTTTATAGACATTATTAATAATGATCGAAGAGAACACGAATTAGACTTTTCCAGTGTTAGTCACTTAAGATTCGTTCAGGAAAGTTGAAGTGCAATGAATCATGCATGCGTATGTATGCCACTACTGCATGCATTTAACCCCTTTAGCAACTATTTGATTATTTACATTTAATGAAAAGTATATATATATATATATATATATTTCTTCGGAAGTTTTACAGTTTTAAAAAACAAAAGCTTCTGTTTTATCCTGGATTCAAATTATTTTTCACCTTAATTTCACCCTGATCTCTTGTGATGTCTTGACTAGCGTTAATTAAAAAAATAAGTCAATTGATATATTTCCGGATAAATTTGAAATAACACATACACTTGTCATTCAAAGTTGTCTCCAGTACTACTTCCATATGATTTAATTAATGGTATATTTGGTTCAGGAAATGAAGTGAAAATGAAAGAAAAGAGAAGGAAGAAAATAAAGTGGAAAGTGAAATGATTTTTAAGCGTGTTTGGTATGAGAAAAATAAAAGGAAAGAAAGTAAATTATTTTTCTTTGGAAAAAATATATTTATCCCACTCAAATTAGTACACCGATGACCACCTAAAAATTAGCATAATCATCTATTTTATATATACTGAAATTCACAAAAATATATCTATAGCTTTAAATCAAACAGAGATTATTTTGCTGGCCTGTTGTTTCTCAATTACTTATACACATTCAAAATATTGTTAAAATAGTAAGTTAATTGGTGGCGGAAAACAGTAAAAGAAAACTAGGTATTCTAATAAACTAAGGTGTGTTATGGAGAACCACAAGTGTTTACAACCATGTAGTCATTAATTAGTTCATAGCATAACTGAAAACATGGTGACTCAATGGAGGGTGATGTTTGTTTTTTGGATTACCATATATGTATACGGGTTTGAATATCCCTTGTACTCTTCTATAATACTCCCTAAATTATGTTTTATTTGCTGATAAAAAAAGGGCTATGTAATTTATCCCTTTTTTATTTCTTAATTTGCATCACTTTATCTTACTACGATTTTTGCTTTTTTATTTGCTTTACTCTCTTTAATCTTGCAAATGATATCTCAAAATATAAATCATTACTATGCTATGCAGACTGCTTGTAGTTTTCTTTTGACAACTGTCATTGTTCTGGAAAATACACAAGAGGAATTCTTGGTGTACATGAGATAAGTTTGTGATTTAATGGTACACGATAAGCTGAGTCGCAAGAGTGTATTCTATGCATAGTTGTGCTTGTTTTCACTTTATTTCATCTCTTACTATCACATGACCCAAGGCCTCTGATGGGTAGTTTTATGCTACGTACTTTGGCATGGATGTAGAATAATTTTACTCTCGATGTTGACCTTTGGTCAATATTTGTTCCTTTAGACTTCCCATGTAGTGTTTTATACTTAGGGAATTAAGGCTATGTTAGTAGTACTATTAAGTAACTAGGAGATAATCGAGTAATTAATGTTAATATATACCTTGATCTTCTCAACTTTTGTTGTGTTTTAATTTTTTTTTACAGTACATTCTTTTTTCCAACATCAAGAATGATGTATTCGAACTTGGTCTGAATACATAGTTCGGTTGATATATATAGTGAGACCCTTAAGAGGATAATCAAAGTGGTGATCAAATGGTTTTATAATCTTTAGATTCTCCTTTCCTTTTGGCTTTAGTTCCTAGTTTTACCTAATTGTTGTGAATTCATGATGAGGTGACTAACAAAAGACCTCAAAACACCATATGATGATAGTAGGTAGTAATTAATTTGGAGTGTGATGGAGGGATCTTAGTGTTGAGGTACGATGAGTTAATGGTGGTTGAGAATCTACAATGGCCTCTATGGAGCAAACATGAATGCAAACAGGTCAAATGGAGATTAGGATTAGGCTGGGTTCTTTGCAATATTTTTTTTATTCTTAAATGTTAATCATTAATACAATTAATTTTTGTCAAAAAAAAAATTTGAGCCCGCAATCTTTTCTATCTTTTTTTTTCTCTAATTCTCTCCATACTGGGATAATAATGACCTTTAGATTGGCTTGTGTGTTGATGAAAACAGGAGATGAGATAGTGTTGGATGTGTATCGTCCACAATAGAGGAATCTTGCAGTAGTTGTCATGGCCGGCCACTTAAAGGAAGAATGAGAGTTAAAAGCGTTAAGGACTAAATAATTAATAACAAGATTATATATATATATATATTAACGCGTTAATCTCTCCTTTGTGCCAAACAACTATCATCATCATCAAAAGCCTCCAATGAATTACAAGACTCATCATGGATCATATGGTACCAGTGTAAGAGTCAATCTTCTCCTCAATGTTCCTCCTGCAAAGCTATTTGGTTTGGCTTCAATCTTCTTCAACAATAGAGACAACAGCAAGAAGTAGTTTTAGTTTACTTGCAAACCAGTGGGGTCTATCTCCTTTTTTCCATGTACTTGTTAGGCTTACCAATTACCATGTGCAGTAGCAAAAATTGAGGTATAGGTAAAATTTTGAAAGGTAAATGGTTTGCATCATGAAGACTATCGGATGAAAGTAACCAAAAGAACAAACAAGAAGTGAATCAAGTATGAAGGAGTGTTCATGGTTGGATATGTTGGGTAAACGATTACTCAGCTCCAGAAGTTATAGAAGATCAAGTTGAGGGGCTTGGGATGCACATTGATATGAGTTGTATTACTATCTTATATCAACATGAGATAGGAGGGCTTCAAGTCAGATCAAATAAGGGAGAGTGGATAGATATAAACCCATCTGAAGGAACCCTAGTGGTGAACATAGGTGATATGTTGCAAGCTTGGAACATTGACCACCCAAGAGCAAGGCCTCTCTCAAGGATTTCAGCACTCTTCAAACACATTACAAGAGGAAGCATGGCATAAAGCCCTACATGAACAATTTTCAGCAACCTAGCTAGGCCTCATAGTGGTTGCGAAAAAGGAATCCCGATGAAACCTTGTTTGCAGCAAACACTATTATTCGCCTTGGTGACAAGGTGAACCTTTAGAGGGTACAATATTAATATGTAACCCCCATAGTTAGTTGAATAATTAGAGAGTTAGTTAGGGGCTGAGTTGAAAAGGAGTTCAGAGGGAGATTTAACTCTTTCATCTTAACGCCATCAGTACTCATAACATTTCATACAAGCTACTGAAACTACCAAAATCTTTCATCTTAACGCCAATTATAAAATAAATCAATTTACTCATGTAATTCAAATAATACTTTTACAAACAACATACTTATATATAATTTATTCTCCAGTTTATTCAATTACAGACACAACTAAACATGAAGACAGTAAATCTGAAGCTCAAATTAAACATCAGGGGTTTCATCAAGTTCAGTGTACTAACTTAGACAAAACGATGCTCAAGGAAACTGATAATGTGGCACAGGATGACACCACTGATGAAGGATAGCAACAGGCTGTTCCCGAAGGTCGTTCACTCACTGGCCGCAACTCAGCTTCATCAACGAGCCCCACATAAACCCCACTGAAACGCAAAAAAAAAAAAAAAATTAAACCCATAGCTGCAGATTACATAAGAAGCTAAACAAAAATCGTACTTTCTCTCAAAAAACACACAATGTATGTTACCTTATGGAACCACCTTATCTTCCTTAAACACTACAATGTAGAGCACGATGAAGACAACCAACAACAACCAAGGGACTGAGACGACAACGAAGCAGAATCGTCAAATCAATGAAGGAATATAACACATGCAAATGAAGGGATACACAAAGAAGAGCTAAATGCAGCCTTACCTTTGTCGGCGGTGGCTGCAAACGGAAGAAGACGCAACAGACACGAGAAGGTGGTTGTCGGAGAAGATGCTCTGTGTAGCTAGGGCGCCAAAGTGAGAGTAAGTAGTAGAAAAAATGGAGAAAAGAGGTGATACGACACGCCAAAGTAAGATAAAGTAACAAGCATGTGCAGTAAACGTGATACAATTATGGATACAACGACGGGTCCTACCAAAGACCGTATTTGAATGATGCTGCCACGTGTTTATACTAAACATACAACGACGGGTCTTAGAATAAACCCGTCTTTGTATGTTAACGCATTAAATCACATGCCATCCACGTGTAACCACAAACAATACGAAGACGGGTTTTGGGGCAACACCGTCTTTGTATGTAAATGACGAAGTTGATGACGTGTTTATATTGTAACCATACAAAGACGGGTGTTAGCCAAAGACCGTCTTTGTATTTTAACGCCTCCAATCACGTGGGCTACACGTGAAACCACCAACAATCCAAAGATGAGTATTTGGATAAGACCGTCTTTGGATTTTAAATCCTTAAATCACGTGGCTGCCACGTGAAAGTACTTAAAAAACAAAGACGGTCTCACCAGAGAACCGTCTTTGTATACTCGTCGGCCCACTCAGGTGCTTGCCACGTGCTACCATTAACGATACAAAGACGGTCCTTTCCAAAAAAATCGTCTTTGTAACTTACCCACCTAAATACGAATCGCCACAACAGTTGCTTGTCTACGACGGGTAGCGGCAAACGTCGTTGTTCTGAAGCCCTTAATTACGAACATGCCACCGGTTCACCTTCTACGACGGTTCCGAAGAACCGTCGTAGAATTGCTGACGTAGAAAACTGCTTTTGTAGTAGTGTTTACCAACAATAGAATTGGATTCTGTATTTGTCTCTCTTTTTTAAAAAGAAAAAAAATACACTCTTTTTGGGGCCCCTCACTCATTGTCAATGATGTAGAACACAATTTTCATTGAAAAGTTTACTTAACGTAAAGGTAAGTGCTTGAGCATAATCACGCAAAATACATAAATATCTTATTATTTTAGACATTTCATTAATATTTATTATTTTTTCTATCTCTTTCTTCTTATCACATAAATTATAAATCCTATTATATCTATATTTTTTCTTTTTTCTGTTTTGACAAATTGAAAAACAAAAATGAGTGTCCATCAAACATTTTTGAATCACATATATATGGTGAGAGGTAGGAGCCTAGTCTAAACTACCTATGTTGTTCATTTCAACGTGTCTATGCCTACGAGTCTACATCATAAATTTTGATGCTGCTCACATGCTTGGCCTACAGGGAAAACTTCACTGTCAACGATGGAAGCTACTTCTAAATGCAGAAGGTACAAAAAAGGTGTTTTATATCCCACAAGCACTTCTACACATGGTTGCTATGCGTTCAAAAATATCTATACTCAGCCAAATGGGGAAGCAAAATTTATTTGCATTGGTTGCAAAGAAGAGTGTCACTGTTTAATGCCCTCAAGAGCAAACTTACACCTTTGTTCTGCGTGCCTCAATGTTAGTAATTCAACTTTGGGACCACATGGTTTAAAGAAAGAATGTGCAATATGCCGTCCAGTGAAGAAAATTGGAGCCAAATTGTTGAAACTCGGAGATCTTGGAAGTTCAAAGAAAAATGGAAATTTGATGAGTGAGTCATTATCTCCTTCAATGCCCTATTCCTCAGTCTTGCCTAGCACTAGAAGATATAATAAACATGCGGTTCTCTGTGGAGTTTCTTACAGAAAAAGGAAATTCAGGTATCTCTTTCTTTTCATCTACGTTTCCAGCACACCTCTTAAATTTCTTTTCCTTCTTTGTGGTTTAGTTCAGCTGAAGAAGCGTTCTCTTCTCTATAGTTGTCTAAAAAGACCTATTTATTATATCCTTTCTAAAATCTTATAAATCAAAAGTAATCATTGCCTCTGAAACCAAATCAAATCAGATTTATATCATTTGTGTTAGAACAAAGGAGAATGTGGATGAAAGTTTGAAAAAAAAAGGAAAAAAAGGCTTCAAGTCCCACATCGCTTAGGATAAACACTTGAATAGTGTTTCACTCCCTATATATAGAGAGCTCCTTTCTTCATTTTTCTTGGCCCCAGTTGAGAAGCATTTCCTCAACTTTTCTTTCTCTCTCCCATATTTCAACCGATGCATTTCCGGCAAACTTCTCCCTCTTTCTTTCTATCGCTCTAATATTTTTGGTTGGCTATAAGAGTGATTTTTTATGTCATATTTTTGGTTGGCTATAAGAGTGACTTTTAAGTCATATTTTTGGTTGGCTATAAGAGGGACTTTTAAGTCATAATTTCGGTTGACTATAAGAGTGACTTTTTAAGTCATATTTTCGGTTGGCTGTTAGAGTGATTTTTCAAGTCATATTTTCGGTTGGCTTTAGAGTGACTTTTCAAGTCATACAAGAGGGTGTAATTCTAGAAAAGGTTCCCTCAGTGCAGTGAGAATCTTATACAGTGATCTGGGCTGTTTTATCCTGGGGACTTCGTGGTTGATAGTCTACTTGCACAATTTTTGGCAGTGCCACGAAACGTCTTAAAGAAAGCGACATTGTCCGCGACTCAGCCAGTAATTTTTTCAGCTTGCCATAAACTATTGTTCCAACAATTTTAAGACGATTTCGGTTCTGCTATGGCTACCGTAGATATTACTGGCTCGAATAACAATGACTTGAACAAACCTTTTAGGTTTGAAGGGTATCATTTCAAACGTTGACAACAAAAGATGATGCTTCTTTAACTATGAGAAAAGTTGCCTATGTTTTGAACACTGATATTCCAGTGGTACCTGAGGATGCTGAGATGGAAGTGAAGGATAAAATGACTATGGAACTAGCTATTAGGAATGAAAATGATTACCTATGCAAGAATTTCATTCTGAATGGGTTAGCTAATGATCTCTATGATTACTATAGTCCATATAAGTCTGCCAAATTAGTTTGGCTAGCTCTGGAAAAGAAGTATGATACTGAGGAAGCTGAGACTAAAAAATATGTTGTTAGCCGCTACCTCAAGTATCAAATGAGTGATGATAAATCAGTAAAGTCTCAATCCCATGAGATACAGAAAATTGCTCAAGAGTCATACATAGCTGTGACAACTGAGATCAATATGATTGGAGAATCAGATGGATGGTGGGTAGACACTGGCGCTTCCTGCCATGTCTGCTATGATCGTGCTACGTTTAAAACATACACGAATGTTGAAAAAAAAGAGAAAGTGTTGCTGGGTGATTCCCACACCACTACTATTGTTGGAACTGGAGATGTTGAACTGAAGTTTACCTCTAGAAAGAATTTGATTCTCAAAGATGTGATGCATACTCCAGAGATGAGAAAGAATCTGGTTTCTGATTTTCTTTTAAATTAAGGAATAGTGGGGGTACTTCATCTAGTCATCTTCCTGCTATTGGTAGTGAAAATCTTGCACAACCAGAACCAGATATAGAGCCTCGAAGAGGTAAGAGAACAAGAATTGCTAAAGAGTATGGGCCCGATTATATGACCTATACATCAGAGGAGGATCCATCAGACCTTCAAGAAGCTTTGTCTTCTTTGGATGCTGACTTGTGGCAAGAAGCCATTAATAATGAGATGGATTCTTTAGAATCTAACAAGACCTGACATTTAGTAGACTTGCCTCCTAACTACAAACCAATTAGATGTGAAATCATTGTTGTGTAACAACTTTGATATGAAAGAGCTCAGAGAAGCAAGTGTAATCCTTGGTATTAAGATTACTAGGTTAAAAGAGGGAATTTGTCTGGATCAATCTCACTACATTGAGAAGATCTTAAAGAAATATGACTACTTTGACTGTAAACCAGCTAGTACACCATATGATCCAAGTGTAAAACTGTTTAAGAACACTGTGAAGGTATACGACAAACTGAGTACGCAAGTATCATTGGTAGCCTTAGGTATGCCACTGATTGTACTAGACCCGACATAGCCTATGTTGTAGGATTATTATGCAGGTTTACCAGTAGACCTAGTATGGAGCACTAACATGCTATTGAAAAGGTAGTGAGGTACCTTAAAAGAACCATAAACCTTGAATTACATTATAAAAGGTTTTTCGCTGTACTTGAAGGATACAGCGATGCAGATTGGAACACTCTTTCAGATGATTCCAAAGCAACCAACGGCTATATATTTAGCATAGCTGATGGGGCTGTTTCTTGGAAGTTAAAGAAACAGACTATCTTAGCTCAGTCCACTATGGAATCTGAGATGATCGCACTAGCAACTGCTAGTGAGGAAGCAAGTTGGCTGAGAAGCTTACTTGCAGAGATTACGTTATGAAAAAGACCGATACCAGCTGTGTTGATCCATTGCGATAGTACCGCAGCCATTGCAAAAATTGAGAACCATTATTACAATGGTAAGAAACGATAGATACGTCGTAAGCACAACACTGTTAGAGAATTACTCTCAACAGGAGCTGTTAGAGTGAATCACGTACGCATGAATGATAATTTAGCAGATCCTTTGACGAAAGGATTGGCTTGAGAGAAAGTCCATTACACTTATAAAAGAATGGGACTATTGCCCTTACTGCGATGATCATTCATGATGGTAACTCGACCTAAATGACTAGAGATCCCAAGAACTAGGTTCAATGGGTAATAACAAGTTATGAAGTGATATGAGATGAACATGCTGCTATAAGTGAAAGCAGCATGATTCCTGAAGTAACAAGAGGATGAGTTATGAAAAAAAAATTCGTAATTCTTAATGAGATCTATACTCTATGTTGAGTGGAGTACCTAGGCTACAGGAGTACTCTTGATAGACTCACTTATGTGAATGTTGAAGTGGGGGCCGCTTCATATGGAATTTTGGGCAAAAATTTCTAGAGCGTTCACTATACCGGGATAGACGTGTATGGCCTTTAACGCACAGACTTTATAGAATACACCTATGAAAAGGTTGTGTGTGGTTTGATGTCGGAGATAGAGTTCAAGACTTCGAGTCACTCTAGTAAAATCTGAATCTTACTCATTATGCAAAGGTTCAAGTTGTATAACACCTTTGTTTATGCACAATTTTATGAAATCCTCGAATATCTTCTTTTCAAATTTCAAGTAGGGGATTGTTAGAACAAAGGAGAATGTGGATGAAAGTTTGAAAAAAAAGAAAGGAAAAAAAAAAGAAGAAAAAAAGGTTTCAAGTCCCACATCGCTCAGGATAAACACTTGAATAGTGTTTCACTCCCTATATATAGAGAGGTCATTTCTTCATTTTTCTTGGCCCCAGTCGAGAAGCATTTCCTCAACTTTTCTTTCTCTCTCCCATATTTCAGCCGATGCATTTCCGGCAAACTTCTCCCTCTTTCTTTCTGTCGCTCTAATATTTTTGGTTGGCTATAAGGGTGACTTTTTAAGTCATATTTTTGGTTGGCTATAAGAGTGACTTTTAAGTCATAATTTCGGTTGACTATAAGAGTGACTTTTTAAGTCATATTTTCGGTTGGCTGTTAGAGTGACTTTTCAAGTCATATTTTCAGTTGGCTTTAGAGTGACTTTTCAAGTCATACAAGAGGGTGTAATTCTAGAAAAGGTTCTCTCAGTGCAGTGGAAATCTTAGACAGTGATCTGGACTGTTTTATCATAGGGACTTCGTGGTTGATAGTCTGCTTGCACAATTTTTGACAGTGCCACAAAACGTTTTAAATAAGGCGACATTGTCCGCGACTCAGCCAGTAATTTTTTCGGCTTGCCATAAACTATTGTTCCAACAATTTGTATATAATATTTTTGTTATAATTAGTTATAAATTACTTGTTATGAAGATGCTGTTATTGTGATTTATTGTAGAGTTTGATTGTGTCCGATTTTTTGGTGAAGATAATAAACTGAAGCTGTATTTGTATTGGAGGTCTTGTTCCTTCGAGGTCTCTAAATCACTCTCCACCTCAAAGTACTCGCTGACTCAAACTTGAGGAAGAGGAATATTGTAGGGAATGATGAGGATGATAATTGTATTTTTTTGTGGGCAAGCGGAAGAGTCAGCTTGTCATTTGATGTTTGCATGCAATTTTTCATACATCATATGGAGAAAGTGTTTATTCATGGTTTGGGGTTCAAATGCCATTACCTAAAGATTGCATAGGACATTTTTTGGCAACACTGGATTTATTGCTGGAAAGAAACAAAAGAAAGCTTGGAGGACTGTATGTTTCGCAGCTACATGGTCTCTATCTGGCTTGTTAGAAATGATGTGCAATTCAATAGGGAGGATGCAGATGTAAATAAAGTGGTGGACCTAATAATGTACAGATCTTGGTCTTGGCTTAAATCTAATAAGTTGGATGATTTCAGTTACTCTTTTTATGTATGGTCAAAGGAACCGAGTTATTGCCTAGAAAATATGCAGAATAAGAGTTCAATCGGTACAGTATACATTGATGCAGGGGAGACATGCAATTTTTATAAACTTGAGATCAAGAAGCATAAGAAAGGTATGAATTAGAGGTCACTATTCTGGAACTGGGGAGCAAGAACCACTATTCTGAAGAATTAGAGGCCAAACGTCTTGAATTGCATCTCCATCTTGCAAAATGTGAATCATCCTTAAATATTTGTTTCTGTTCAATATGTTTTATGAACATTTAGCTTTTAATTTTTAATTGAGAGTTGTCACATATCAAATTAATGTTCTAAGCATGTCAAAGGAGTGATCAAACCATGATATTAACAAAAAAGATAAGTCATTGCGTAATGTAAGTTCATCTCATTCTATTCCATTTCCATAGTTATGCAGTCAAATTTCTAGTTCTTATGTAACTTTTTGGAATATTTATTCAAGGTGAATCATGACTCCTCTAAAAACAAAGCACTTAGTAGTATTTGAATTTAGGACTTTAACTTTCATTATTGCACTAAGAGTTTCCTTATAACACTAAGAGTTTCCTCATAACTTTCCTTACAATTAATATACTAAAAAAAGTAGAAAGAGAAATGTCATGAACTAGCAAGGATGGTGAATACGATTAATTTTGCTCTAGGACAGTTGGGTTCCTCTATCTTCCTGTGTTTGCGTCCAAAGCTAAGATGGTGCTAAGGTTCATTGGGTTCATGTAGGCTTTAGAACCTGACATAATTTCCTCCACAATAAGTCTGTTGGCCTTTTCAGATGGATGGAATGCATCCCAAAATGCATACGTCTCTCTGTTGGAGCAAAGGTTAGAGAGTGCTGTGCATAGCCCAAGACCATTGTAAGGTCCTTGCCCACAACAAGCTACCTGTGATGTAACAAACCCTGCACAAAGCAACAACACAAATGTTAGTGCTTAATGGTTTCAAAGAATTTGTGATTGGGCCTATCCCCACTTATTTACTTTAATTTGGTTATATTACAAATCGATGTGGGATTTTTAACGAACTTAAATTATGGATCATTTGGTCACAAATTTTTTGGTTCTAAAGAACATAGCAAACCACATTGTGATTGAAACTGCATCAACCACAATTAGCCCGCATCAAATGGCAATGGTTGTAACACAGATGCAACCACAGTCTAAAACCTTGACTAAGAGGATAGAATTAGATGTCATGAAGATTAGTTAGTGTGTAGTACCAAATTGTCGGGGGTTAGTAACAAAGTCGTTGTGCGCTTTTCCTGTGTTTGCAGCAATAAAAACGTCACTTCCAATTTTCCTGTTGAGTTGTAGCAACATTTGTTCGAGTTGTGGGTTAAACAATGCTGCAGCTTGTTGCAGTTCAGGAGCACATTGTCCATTTCTACCACGTTGGGCCAATTCTGATGGAACACAACCCAAGGGTCCTGTGCCTGTCACAAGAACTCTTCGAGCTCCAAGATCATATAGCCTCTGCAACATATATATAATGACTATGATAGAAATAGAGATCACAGGACATTAAATGTTATTAATCCTTTTCATTAATCAATAGGGTGTTTACCTGCAAAATTTTTTGGTACTCAGAGATAAGATACTTAACGTATTGAGGTAGTGGGTACTGGCGGGACCTTGCTGAATTGGGCACCAAGAAGTAGTTGTTTACAAAATCATTGCCCCCTACAGTGATGAGCACTAGTGCTTGTTTCACCAAATTCGTAGCCTCTGAAGCTCCAATTAGAGCACTCACTCGGTTTTGATACTCCTTAAAATATTCTAGCTGTCTATACATTCTGATTACATTTACCTGCAAAAGTTGCACACAATCATTTTTTACTGCACAAGAATCCTTTTAAGTCACTAGGTTCAAATTATAAAATTGCTTTTATGATTTTAGCTAGAATTCATTTATGTTTATATATTGTGATGCTTAAAGTTTTAAACTTAACATGATAAGTAACTAGCAAGTAAATAATGAACTTACAAACTGAATTCCAGTGTCATTAAGGATTCCAATTCCAGCTGAAGCAAAATTGGCACCAACTAAGAGCTTATCTCCTCTTAATTCTGGACTCAAGTATGGCAATGTAGACTCAGCACCAAGTCTCTGACCTGAAAACAACCCAGCTAGTTAGACATACACTTTACGTGTCTACGTTAAGTTTATTATTATATGCAAAGCTACATGACCAAAAAGGGTTCAAAACTTCAAATGTGCATGATGAAAGAGAAGCTTAAAAGATGAATATTGAAGCCAAAAATGGTTCAAAATGTGACTAGAGATATCTAAACTTAACTGATAAGATCAGGAATGTTGTAGCCATTGGAAAAACGACCGGTTGGTCTATGACTTGGAGGGTAATCAATCCCATAAGGAGGGGCATCGGCACGTGCCGTGGTAGCCAAGTAATTGTTATTTCCACTATCAACAAGTGAATCTCCAAACACAAAGAATGCTCTTGGCCTAGCTTTCGCCCCAGTGACAATGACTCCGACTACTAACAAGACTATACTAAGAATGGTCAACGGTGCAAAACTTGACAAGATTGCCATATTGAAATGAACCTTTGGATGTGGGGTTGTGTGCTAACTAAACCGACACTAGCAAGATAGTTTTAAGATGAGGATGGAGAATTTCCAAGGGATTTAAGTCTTTATATAATGAACCTTTTAGCATGATTTGATACAGGCCTTACCAGTTTCGGAGGGCGCTTTAGTGCTCTATAATTGAAGGTTTTGTGTTCCTCAAAAACCGGTGGCATTTGTCAAAAACATAAATGCAATTGGTTGCATTCATTGAGATACAACTAGAAATGAAGATATTACTGTTATTTTGATAATAGTAGTACTTAAAAGCAAATTGACCTGAAATTTATAGTTTCTTAATTGTTCGTTAACATTTTCCTTCTTAATTATTTTTTTTAAAAATCGATGTGAATAACATTGTGTTCACAATTCCTCAAGAAACAAAACATTATGTTCACAACACCGCTTCAATTAACCAATAAAAATTAATCTTTAGTACATGGTTAAGTTAATGTAAAATAACTTTACACTATCAATTACTGGTTTATCTAATTGATGTCAAGTAAAAATGGAGTTTAAAAAATCATCTTCTCTATCTTTTAAAATAAATATTATAAAAATTAATAATCATATCATTCACTATAATCTAAAATTAAACGGCAGTATAAAAAATTAAATTGATTTTAATTAACTTCTGAATATTTTTTGGCAATTAAGTTCCGTTGATATTTCTAAGCAATATTAGTTTTTGACGCGTAGGAATAAACAGTTTGTTTATGTAATTACAGGTGATTTTATATTAATTAATATAATTGTGTAACTTAAAACAAATCAAGTTTTTCTTATTGAATTATTTTTTTACATATAATAAGTAAAACAATAAAAAAATAATTGAAATTAATAAAAGTAATATAATATGTATTGTTGTTAACAAAACAATAATTATAGTTATGAAGTGTTGTAAATATATTTAAATTGTTAAAATAGATTCATAATTCTTCAATTATTCATATCACATGTTCCAATCACTTGATCAAAGAAAATAAACATAAAATTAACTCAGTAAGATATTATTTTATATGAGGAATAGTAGATTAAGTATATTTGAAATTTTAACAAAATCAAAACTTTCATTTTAGTATTTTTTTTATAACAGAGATGACTAAGTTTCAATCTCATGTTGCATTTTCCTATCAATTTATAACATAAATTAATGTTGAAGGTTACACAAATTAAGAAAGAAAATTGTAATAAATATTAAAATCTTCTATTAGATTAGATTAGATAAGAAATATATGGGTATTCCCACTAAAAAAGAAATATATAATAAGAAATAATATGTGGTAATAATAACTGATTTAGATATTGAAATATTTATCTACAAATAATATTTGAAGTGATGTTTGAGTTATCTTTCTCATCATTAAATATAAGAATCTTAAAATCTGCAAATGTTGTAACTCATATTATCACATGCAATTGTCTAAGTGAAGAAATTGGCCTTAGAAGATAAATTTCAATATTTTTTATTGGCCATCCTTTACTTTTGTTTATTATCATTATTGAAAAAGAAATAACTAATGGAAATTACTTACACTAAAACTGAAATAGAACCGCATCTTCTACATTTGTCGTTGCATTGTTTATCACACCTTGTGTTGATTTTTCTGCATTCCATGCGTATAAAAAATTTAGTTTATACACTACGTTGGCAAAAGAATTAATTTAGTATGAGTAATGTTACATTTTAATTTGGTGGCTAAGTTAAAAATCATAGTTACATTTTAGGGTCCAAATTTTGAATTTTTTCATCTTTATAATATTATGCAATTATATAAACCTGGTTCATTAATTAAGATGACATTGTCTTCTAACACAGGTTGTGATATTTCTTCAGAATTACATTAAACTTAAAAATTTACTATCTAAAGAATAAATTAATTTATAAAAAGGTTAAAAAAAATTACTTAAAGTTCTTAGTTAAAATTTACCTTTCAAATTTGTGATATTTACCATGCATGGAAATTTTGTCCACGGTATTAAGTAGTGTCATTCTTTCCCATTTAAATCAAAATTATTATTTCACAATTTACGGCCTTTTAACAGAAATAAAATTTTCCTTGTTAAATATATTTGTCAAAGATTGCGTATTTTGATCAGGAATAGTACCATTAACATCAAAATCCTTTGTCTTTCCTTTGCAAGCACTTGAATTTTCTTTGGCCACTATTTGAAATAAATAACGATTATATTAAGATAAATATCATTTATAAAAAACATACGCTATTTAAAATAAAAAAGAAAAAAAATTGTGTATATCTTTTGATATAATTGTATCTTGATTCTAGTCTGAGCATTCTGAGACAAAAAAAAATGTCTGGTGATAAACATATTAATAATTTAAGTAATTTGTTGGTGTTTTTTTTTCTTAGATGAGGATTTTATAATTTGTCATTTTTTATGAAAAAATACATAAAAATAAAATATAAATAATAAATAATTAATTATAATATTATAAATATGGTTTTACAAATTTTAAATTAGCAATTTTAATGTTATATTTTATCCTGTAAAATATATTTATTGCTTAAAAAATAAATATAGCAATGAATTTTTTGTGTATTGAATTAGATATAAATGCTATAGTTTTTAGTTTTCTTTGGAACCTATTTTATTTTATATTTTTGTTTTTAGTTTTTTTAATACCCAATATAAGTTTTTTCAAACTTACTGATTACGAAAAATATGATTTTTATAATATAAAAGTTATATGGAAAATTTGAAACCAATTAAAAAATCAAGTGTAAATTATAAAAAAAATAAAATCATACGAAATGTGTGCACACTATAAATACAAAATAAATTTAATTATGAAAAAAATTTTTAGCAGTTTGACGATGATATTTTTTCATTCATTTACATTAATAATTTTATGTCTTTTATCTTATTTTTATTTTTTTAGTTTTTTTAAATACTAAAATTTATTCCACAAATTCTAATTTTCAAATTAACAAAAAAAAATATTTCTCTTTGGTGTGAACATTCTAAGAGTGGTAATCAACTTCTCAAAAGAGAGAGAGAGAGTAATAGTTAACACCCTTGACAGTGCCAATAAAATTCTTCAAAGGAAATATGTCAAATTATTTTTATTTAGTAAAATTTATATAATTAGAAATATCAAAATGGAAAAAAGAAACTACAAAGAGAAATATAATAATTTACATATAGACATGTTTGCATGATATACAAAAGAAAGTTCAGCAACATATAAATAGAGCACACCATTCATATAAATATTGCAGAGTAAAGCTTTAATGCATGAACATAACTCTTTTTCATTTTAGGGTTGAATAACTGATCTTTTAACAAGCACCGTTGAATGCATACTTCAAATTGATTTTGATGCTCTGTGGGAGATTATTGTTATCTTATAGTAAGTAAATATTCTAGGAGGAAAAGCAATCTAATCCAATATTCTATTGATATGATATATGGGATTGAAAGGGTTTGTTGTGTTTAATTTGCTTCCATAGTCAGATAATTTTAACTCTCCGTCTCCATTTAATTTTTTCAGAAATAATTGTATCAATGAAGGGAATGTTCATAGTTATTATGCTGAAAGACAATAATAAAATGAAATATTATAAAGACTTCAAAAGCAATATGATCTTTATAACTGAATATATTCTTAACATAATTGTCTACCTTAGTAACCTGAAATTTTTATCCTCAAATAAACATGTTTGAAATGTATAGTAGGCAGGAGAAACAAATAAATGTTGAATGAATTTGTAGCTATTTATACATGTTGAATGAATATGTATGCTCAAAATTTTTGAATTTTTTAATCATGTAAGTAACTATAAATTATTAATAATTAATAAATAAATAGTATTACATTATAAGTTTAACATTTTCTTTCAGCCTATCAGTTAAACGTTTTCTAACGTTATATAATAATAATAATAATAATAATAATAATAATAATAATAATAATAATAATAATAAGTAATGTTTTAATATTTAATTTATACTCAAGTATTTTCATAAAGTTTTGCGCAATATTAATTATATTATTGTATCACCTTAAAAAGGAAAATATATGATTTCACAATATTTTATATTTTATGTGTATCAAATGATTAAAATAAACCCAGTAAAAACATGGTTATAGAAAATTAATTACGCAATATTCATTTTTCTTTAATTCTTATTTTTTATTATTTAGTATTTCAAAGAGAATAAAAATTTATATCAGTATATTTGAATATTTTTTATACATTAAAATTAAATATTAAATATTAGTTTAACAATTTTTGAAATTTTTGTCATGATTAAATTTAAGTTTACCATTTAATACCTAAATATTTGTTTGATTATTCCAAGTAAATCCAACAATAAGAAAGGCATTTTTATCATTCGCATAAATAAACAATTAAATACATTTATATATCCATGTCTCATATTGAAAACTAAAAAACAATTCTTTCCATAAAAGAAAAATAGTATAAATATTCAAATGAACTAAATTTTTTACATGTATTTTGAATATTAATTTATATCCTTCTAATGATTCAAACATAAATTTTTTAACGATGGTTAATAAATCAAAATTGCAAATTGTTTCCCTTCCTCAATTTTTTTTCTTTTAGGAATTCATATCATTGTCCATCAAGATATCTCTGTTTATTCATTCAATTAGTAATGTTAATTTGACAGTCATATCTTCTTCCAATTCCATGATGGACATAAATTTGTTGATCATTAGGGATAATATTACCAACAAATCTTGAATGAATATTACCAACAAAGTGAATAACATTAGAAGACATGAAAATAAAAAACGTAAGAAGACATTTTTTTCCCGCACAAAAGACATTTCTAAACTCCATTAATTCACATTCATTCCTGATTCATAAATATCCAAACGTACAAAGATTTTGGATTGACTTTTTATTTACGTTACGTTAAATTTTTTTTGTTAAACATTGTTTTTTTTAAAATTTCAATCAATTAAAGCTTATTCATTTTTAAATCATTATTGCCACATTTTGGTTTCATCAATTTTTTTCTAATCAATTACAGCCTTTTTTTTTTAATATATTATTGCAAACTATTTTTCCAAACTACTCCCAACTACCCCATATATATATATATATATATATATATATATATATATATATAATATAAATAAAAAATCAGCGGAATAAGATCAAACGGACAGCTAGGAAGTAAGAATGCAATATGATAAATGAAAAATATAAACTTGTAAAGCAGATATCAAGGGCACACCGAAACGGCTTACAAACCCAGGTTTATGAAAACAAAGAAACCGAAGCGACGGCAGAGCCGCACAGGATCGGTGAGGGGAGAAGGGAGATATGAAAAATAAAGCTTGAAATTTATTGAAACCGAAAGAAAAGCTTACAAAGACTTTTTCCCTAGGCAGAGCTTCTCTCTCTAAAACCTGGTTTTGAGACTATCTGAAAGGGTGCCCCACAAAGGGAACGAGGACTCCTTTAAATAGACTCAATTTTTACTGTTTCTACAATGTCGGTAATGTTTATCGGAACTATTACAAAACTTTTACAAATTACATTAATAAGAGGTACAGACAAATTAGTTACAATAATTCATGATTACTACAACTAATTAATCGTCGTCTAACGATATACCAAAACAGTCATCTTCATTCTGGTAGAATGGATCATCTTCTTGGTCATCGTTAGTCTCCGGTGATTCGGCTTCCTTCTTGGGAGGTTCTTCTTTCGCTTCCTGTTGAAGTAGTTGGAGAACTTCTTTGAGATTCTGGGCAAGACTCTCTTTAGATTTTGAGCTTGCTAAGAATGCTGCAAGTTGCGACTTCTGATTCAAAAACAAAGATGTCTCCGGATCAGTAGGTTTGAGGAACTCAGGATTGCTCTGGAACTAGTTCTTGACTTGTTCTGGAGCAGCCTTTGAAGTATCGAATTGTGACCACCATTTTACAAAGGCGTGTCTTTGCAACGGTGGATACTATTTTCTGTTTTCGGTTTTTTCGTATCTGTATTGCCATGAAAAAATCCATGACAAGGCAAAACTGGAAAAGTACTTTAAATCTGCCGGAATACGTGATTCCTTGCTATTATAGAGCTTGTTGAATTGTTGGAATCCCTGTTGGACTTCTTCTGGGAATATCTGTGGAATTGGTCCGAAGTAGTTCCACCATTGGAGGAACCAATTTGGAAAATTATACACAGTGTTATTTTTGAAGTAAATTAGCCATGAATGCTTGAATTTATTATTTTGATGCCAGAACACATTGGTCCAGGCGTCAATGTAATCCCAATAATTATATTCTGCAGGGTCAAATGGTGCAGAAAATTTTTTGGGTTGGTTTAAGTTTGAGCCATAATATCGTGGCTGCATAACCTTTAAGATTTGGATTGTGGAATGGGTATTTAGATTTGGATCTCTGGGGTCTTTCAAGTGTTTAATAGATACTGAGTTTGTATCTATTAGAATGAATTCGTAGAATTTGCGGGTTTTGTTTGTGGTTGTTGGCCTGTAATGGAATCCCGGGGGGAATACTTTGGCGGTTGCTTTGAAAGGATTCTTGTCCCAGTATTCTGGTTCCATTTGTAAAACATTGAAAAATTTGTTTTTTGAAATATAACTGTTGCTGGGTTGTGGTGTTGATTCTTGTTGAGTCAACGATTGACTTGGTTTTTGGTTACAGACAGTTTTGGTCTGTTTGGCCTTTTGGATTTGTTTTTGCAGATCTGTTTCAGAATCATCGTCTGATTCTGAGGCCATTTCTGCCCAGGTCTTTTTGGCCAATTTTGGTATTTTGGTGAGGCCTATATCTTCTAAGGCCAAGAGAGTTTGTATTGACCAGGCATAGTCAGCCACGGTCTGTTTGGTTGTTGTTGGTTTTGGGGATTCCTGAGTTGATGACTCAGGTTTGACGGTAGTTATCTGGGTCAATGACCCTTCAAGCTTTCCTTTCTGGGTTGATGACCCAGTCTGGGTAGGTGACCCAGAAGATGATGTAGTTGCCTTTTTGGTTATTGGCTCTGGTAGAGCCAATAGAACCTTTTTTCCTTTTGTACTGGATCTCCCTCCTCTGCCGGAGGAACTAGACACCTTAGGAGGCATCGGGAATTTTCTGTAAAAATTCACGGGTGAGGTAGTCAGGTAGAGAGTTGGAAGAGCCCTTGATATATTCTATATTAAAATCAAAGATGCTTAAAATAGCTTGCCATCTTGCAAAAATCTGTTTTGAGGCAAGGTTTTTTACATCCTTCTGTAAAATGTCTTTGGCTGATTTGCAGTCAACCCTTACTAAAATTTTTTGATTTAATAGATCAGATTGAAATTTGGAAATGCACAAAACAATTGCTAAAACTTCTTTTTTAACAGTTGAATATTTTAATTGTGCAGGATTCCAATGTTTTGAAGTATATGCGATGACATGTTCTTGACCATTTACTTGTTGTTTGAGGATGCCACCGTAACCGATGTCTGATGCATCAGTTTCGACAATTTTGAATGCCTGTGGAATGGGAAGATACAGACATTTTATGGATTGGACTTTGTTTTTGATTTCTTTAACTGTTTGGGTATGGAGGTCAGATCAAGGAGGCAGATTTTTCTTTAGTCTATCATGCAATGGCTTGACAACATTGTTTAAGTAGGGGACAAATTCTCCTACGTAATTTAGACAACCTAGAAATCTTTGTAACTGGGTTTTGTCTAAGATTTGGTTGGGAAATTTGCTAGTAAACTCTATTGACCTTTCTATTGGAATGATTGTGCCTTGATAAATATTGTGACCAAGGAATCGAATTCGAGTTTGGAAAAGATTGATTTTTGATTTGGAGACTGCCAAACCATTTTGTTTGATGATATGGATGAAGGTTTGGAGATGTTTGAAATGTTGGTCAATATTTTAGGAAAAGATTAAAACATCATCTATGTAGACAATGACAAATTTTGAATAAGGATTAAAAATATCATTCATAATTTTTTGAAATTCTGAAGGGGCATTCTTCAATCCGAATGGCATCACATTCCATTCATATTGCCCGAAAGGTACAGTAAAAGTTGTTTTGTACCTATCTGACTCTTGGATTTGGATTTGCCAAAATCCAGATTTCATATCAAATTTTGAAAATATCTTTGCAGAATTTAATCTGTTAAGCAAATCTTTTTTGTTTGGAACAGGATATCTAATCCATTGTAATGCTTGATTTAGACGTTTGTAATTTATGACTAAACGGGGTGTTCCACGCTCAATCTTAGATTGTTTGTTGACATAAAAAGCCGCACAAGACCATGGGCTTTTGCTTTTCCGGATTAGGCCTTTGTCAAGCAAATCCTTGATTTCTTTTTGACAGTATTGAAGAAGTTCTTCATTCATTTGGATTGGTCTGGCTTTTGTGGGAATTTGTTTTTCTCTAAAGTCTTTCTCATAAGGGAGATCAACAATATGTTTCTTTCTGTCCCAAAATGCATGTGGCAATTCAGAACAGACGGTCGATTCAATATGATTTAATAAAGATTGAATTTTTTCTTTTACCTGGGGTTTTTCCAGTTGTATTTGAATATTATTAAAAGATACTTCTTCTTTTAAGAAGTTAATTTGATTAATCTTATTTTCTATAAGATTTATATTTCTGGAAATTGGTTTAGTAGAAAAATTAAATATAATTTTTCTTCCTAAATAATTTGTGGTTATTCCTTCATTAGATATTTGGATGGGAAACAGGGCTCTAATGAAGGGCGTTCCTAAGATTACTTCATTCTTAAGGTTTTTTACCAGAAGAAAGTTTGTGTTAATCTTAAGACCTTGGTTTTCAATGATTGCATTTGATAACTTAAAATTAATTTTTAATTTTGAGCCGTTTGCCGTACTTAATTTTTCTGAGGTTTTCTCAAAGAATTTTGTAGGAATTAATCCTTCTAAAATGCAGTTTGAATCAGCCCCTGTGTCGAATAGGACCATTGTTTCTAAAACGAAATCATTAATAATTATTTTTATGTTTATGTAAAATTTTTGGATTTTAATCTTGTTGATTAATCCCATAAACATATCATCTTCTAAATTTTCTGGTTGGTTTTCCTCACTGTTGTTGGCACTTTCAGAATCACTTTCTTCCTCAAGCTGAGAAAGAATGATCTGATGAATTTCTTGTTGTTGACGAAGTTCTTTTACTTCTCTTTTTAGATTGTTTATCTCTGTTTGGAGATCTTGGATTGTCGTTGGTTTGGTTGAAGAATTTTCTAATCTCCTGAGTATGTTACTTACATCAAATTTGTTGTTTGTGATACGATCCTTTTGTCTAGGTTTTACTTCTAATGTTTTCTTGAGTTTTTCCAGGAAAACCTTCTTTTCCTGGGGGTCAGGTATGGAATTGATTGCTTCAAACAAGAGATCTTGTTCTCTCGTTAGAGTATTGATTTGCCTATCATCATCATCTGTTGATGATAGTTGATCATCTTGTTAGATTAGGTTTAGGTTTTCATCGGAAGGCACGGAGGATGAAGTTTCTGTTTCTTCCTCTGAGGTTTCTATAAGCAAATTGTTTATTTGTTCTTCAATTGCAGGTTCTAGGTTAAGGTTTCTTAACTTCTTTTTTAGTCTACAATATTTGCTGATGTGGCCTTGTTTTCCACAATTGTAGCACGTTATTTTTGACTTTTTTTTTGTTTAGGATTTTCCATCTCTCTACTGGTTGATGGTTTGTGTGAGTATCTCCTCCTTGGAAATCTCTTTGCATTGACCGGTTTATTCTCATGGATTTCTTTTTTAGAAGATTGTTTTTTCTTTTGCTTTGGACAGGCCGGTAGACCAAATTGTTCGCAGAAAGAACCTAAATCTTTCTTTGTTTGAGCCTTTTCTTTGGCTAATTGCCTCTGAATTTTGTCATCCTGACAAATTTTTAAGGCTACCTTTTGGACATAAGAAATTAATTGACCATAGCTTAAACTTTCATATGGAATATCTCCATTGGCAGATTGACTATGGATTTTATCTCTAACTTTGTCTCCTAATGATCTGGGAAGACCGGCTAGAAATTTTTCTTTCCAAAAAGGTTGTTGACTATCTTCTCTTGTGTAAACCCTAGTTAGGAAGGTATCTCTATACCACCTAAAATCTGTTAAGGTTCTACACTTAAGATTTGATAATAATTCTGCAGACCTATCTTTCCACAAGGATGGGTCTCCAATGAAATGTTGGGCTATTGTAAAAATTAATGTGTTAACAGCGTCAGGAATCTCTTTATCATCGTCATTAGTAATGGCTTTTTCATTGAGATATGTTTTAATTGCGCTGTAAATTTTTTATTTCTCTTTGTTAGTGAGATAATTATCCCACCATCCTTTTAGTTGTCCAGAAAATCCTGCCACTAAGATATCTATAATGGTTTCTTCTGAGCACTCGTGGGAGGTTTGGTAAGTCATAGCTACCATCGTCATATGTTGGAGTGTATTCATGATATTATACTCCGTTTGTGCATCTATGTTCCATTCATAGATGTTGTTTGCACTAAAACTCTTAAAATTGTTTTCACCTCTTTCTTCTAATAGAAGGTCAGGGGCAGTCGGACGTTGATAATATAATTTGGAGGGTGTTTTCCAGTGTTTGGAATTAATTGGATTTATATTCTTTTCTGACACTGATCCTATCTCAGTTGTGTTATCTGAGTTTTGGTCACTATCTTCATTAATAACATTAATTAATTTGGAGGTACTTCTTGTTACCATTTTGGAAGTATTTTCTGAGGCTTGGGGAGTATCTGGAATGACCTTAAGTAAACTACCAATCTTGTTTAGTAATTCACTATGGTTGTCACCTACGCCTTCAATTAAGGATTTAGTTTTTCTAAGTTCCCTAATTTTTCGTTTAGCCTTCTCACTAACTTTGAAAGGTTTGAATAAAGGTTTTTCAATGGGGATACTTGGCGAAGCTTCCTCAATTGATTTTTGTTTAGGAACTACCATATATATATATATATATATATATAAAGAGATAAAGATAAAGTTATTGAAGGAAAATGCTAATTGGTACAAAATTTCTTTCAATAAATTAAACAAAACCAAACTGTGATTTTCTGTCAAATTTTATTGGCTAAATTAATATTTTAGTGCTCCAATTTATTATTTAGGTTTATTTATTTATTTAATTGTTTTTTAAATTTGGTCCTCTAATTTTTAAAATTGATTCAATTTGATCCCTAATTTTTTTATTCAATTTAATTTTCTAATTTTTAAAATTGATTTACTTTTTTTGAAAATATTCATTTTATAGCGGTTTAAAATCAAGTGACGATTTTGAACCACCACAAAGTATAATTTCTTATAATTTAGATTGAATGATCAAATTGAATCGGTTTAAAAAATTAGATGATCAAATTGAAAAAAAAATAAAAGACCAAATTGAATTAAAAAATAACTTAGAGGACTAAAACACTAATTTAACCAATTTTATTCTACATTTTTTTATTTTTCAATTAAGAATATTTATGAAAAAAATATTCGTGTCATCCACGTTGATAATTCGTGCATTTTTTTATAATAATTCTTAAAGGAAAAATAAAAAATGTAAAATAAAATTTGACGGCAAACAATAGTTTAGTAGTATAGTTTTACGGAAGAAAAAATTTTCTACCGATTAGCATTTTTCTTTGAAATCCTTTGGAAAAAAAAAACCATTTTTCTTTGAAAAAATATTTTTATATGTAGTTGAAAATTTATAGTCGTTCGTTTCAATAAAGTTATGGATATATCGGATCCTAAGAACTAAAATTAGTATAGGTATTCTAGTTCATAATTACAAAATTTGAGTTTCATCTATTTATCTTTTATAAGTTAGAATGTGTTTAACATGACATTTTACTGGTTATTATTTTTTTATTAGTTAAAAAGTTTGTTTAATTAATTAGTAATAATTTTTTTTTAGTAATTTTTATAAGTTATTTGAAGTAGTATTTTTTTTAAAATACTAGTTTTTAACTTTTTATATTTAGTTTCTTTTTGTCCTTCAATATTTATTATATTTCCTTTTTAATCTTTTCTATGTTAAGTAAAATTTTATTATCTTTACCCTTTTTTTATACATAAGATATGATTTTGTCAATTTTATCTTTTTATTATATGATATTGATAGTGATATATAATGAGTTTATGTAGTTTTTTTTTTTTATATTTTATAAATAAAAAGCTACAACGGTTTAAAATTAATTTAATATAAAAATGAAAAATACTATAAAATATATCTTTATCAAGAAAATAAAATTAAAATTTGGATAAAAATATTAGATAAATATGTCCATTTATATAATTTTATATTTTTAAGTTCCTTCAACAAATAATTTTATCACATTGATGATTCAACAAGAGTTTTTAAGCTTTCATTTAGTTTTCAACTATGAGTCAGCTTTGCCAAATCTAGCCTTAACTTTTAAGGTTTGGTCTGATTTTGTGTGAAGTCCTGATTTGGCCTATAAAAACTAATCTACGCGGCCTAACATGTGTAAACGCTCTATGATTAAAACACCATGATTCTTTGTTTCTAAGTTAAATGTCATTTTTTATACATTATGTTTTAGTGTATTTTCACTTTGATATATTAATTTTTAAAAATTTTATTTTGATCTTTTATGTTTTAGAAAGTTTCATTTTGGTATATTAAGTTTTAAAAGTTTCATTTTAGTCTTTATGTTAACTAAAGTTTTATTTTGGTCTTTTCTTTCTTTTTTTGTTAAAAATGTTAGTGCTTTGTCAATGTTCTAAATTTTGAAACAATTAATTATTTTAGCCTTCACCATTTTTAATTAATTATTTTACTTATATATATATATATATATATATATATATATATATATATTCAATATTCGGTGTAAATTTAAAAGGTAACTTTTTAGAATGGTTCCTTTACAACTATTCGAAAAAGCATTTTTTGTATAAGTGATTGCTCCAAGTCAAGCATGTTTAATTGTGGGTTATCAAAAGGTAAATGCATCCTGTGAGTATAGGTAGTATAAGTTAATTTATTTAAGTCATCATCAATTGTATAGTCTCGTACATATAAAGACGCTAGATTTCTCTCATTCTGGTGTGATTCGCCCGAGGTGTTATATGGGTTATGACTAACAAGGATGTTAAGTTAAGTGTTATTGTATGAAGCATCGTAATGTGTTAGTTGTCGAGAAGGCAACAATCAGGGTTGTTACAAATGATATCAAAGCAAACCTCTCTTAAGTACAGTGTAGTTTGAGGATGAACTATGTGGAAGTTAGTGGGCATGTAACACCTCGAGTGAATCATACCGAAATGAGAGGGATCTAGAGGTTGTATAGGTATGAGACTATACAATTGAGGATGACTCAAATGAATAAATTAATATTACTTATACAAACAAGATGCATCTATGTTTTGGTAATCTATCACTTAATAACTTCACAATAAGTGTTCTTAACTTGGAGCAATTATGGAATGAATGACCTTATGGGAAGTTTTCCCATAAAGCATGTGAGTGAGGAAAAAGCATATTGAAAAGTCTCGTGTTGGTTTTTTTTTTTTTTTTTGTCTTAATCCTCAGGTTCATCAAGGGAAAGGGACCTTGGCTAATTTGGACTTTGACTAAAAGATAAATAAAGTCTGACCAATAATTTTTTGGTCTTATGTTGGTTTGTGGGAATAGTCATTGATCCTAGAAGCAGTCAAAGTTGATTATCAAGGTTTCAAAACGGGATACTATGAAAGATTCTAACCAGTGGAGGGTTCTGACCAACAAAGATGTTGAGTGAAGTGTCACCGTGTGAAGTGTCATAATGTGTTAGTTGTCAAGAAGTCAATAATCAAAGATGTTACACCAAGCCCTATAAAAACTTGTCTTGTAGGATTTTTGATGGGTTATGTGGTCTAACCCTACAATATTTGACCATGATTATTTCCAGCTAAAAGACTTACATGTAATTTGACAAAAATTTAAAACTCAAGTCCTACATCTTATCAAGTGAGTTTAGGTCGACCTGACTAGCCCAATATATAGTCATGTGTAGCTTTATCTTTCTCCTCTAGCCTCATGGATTATAGGAATTCCTTCACAAATAATAATCCATAAAGGCAATAAGGGTCTTCAAAACTACAAGGCCATTGAGGCGGTTGTCTTCGGCCCTCAATAAAATAATTTTCATACTTTTTTATGATTAAGTGATAAGTTTAAGGTGACAATGGACCTTATATGTATTCGCTTACACGTGTTTTACATAGTTCAATATTTTCATGTGAATTTTAGACTAAACATTTGCTGCCTTTATGGTATACAAGGCCATAAGACTTGGGTGATCTGTAGATCCCCCGATGAGCTCTTCTTAACTACCAACAAAAATGGCATACAAATGTTTATAACCGCTTTCTAAGGACATATGTAAGTTGTCAATCATATAGTATACTTTTTTATGAGAAGGGTGGGTCAATGCCCTTAAATAGTATACTTTAACACTTGTTTGTCAAACAAAATAAGCTTCTTACTAATTCATGTTCTTTATAAGTGAACAGGATAACTATTAGTGATGTGTTAGCTAGAAAATTTTCCCTAACAAATTTTAATTCTTTCTTTAAAAGAAATATGCAGACTTAATATGCAGAAAAAGAAGTAATGAACAATTTACTTGATGTTTCTTTAAATATGCAAAGTAAAATTAAACTGCAATAAAGTAAAAGAGTTTAGGGAAGAGAGAATTGCAAACTCAGTTTTATACTGGTTCGGCCACTCCTTGTGCCTACGTCTAGTCCTCAAGCAATCCACTTGAGATTTCCACTATACTTGTAAATTCCTTTACAACTTCTGAACCACCCATGGATACCTTTCCCTTGTATTCAGAAAATTTACAAATCAAGAGACCCACTACCTCTTGATTACAACAACAATTTGCTTTTGAAGTACAAAAGATGTTTTTCTCTCTTTAAGAGAAGAATGATACAACTTGAAGAACTTATAAGAATCCTTAATAGTTTTGCAAGTGTTTGGCCAAAGGTTTTCTTGTGAGAGAATAGGACAATGAAGTTTTGAAAAACTCTAAAGAAATTTGAACACAAGTCACATATTTATAGGCCTTTGGTGGCCTTTCAAAAACTTAAGAAGAGATGTGACTTTTCAGAGTTATTTTTGAAATTTCCTCACTGGTAATCAATTACAGATCTGTGGTAATCGATTACACAGTTAATTTTTAGGAGTCATGTCTTTTCAATTTTAATTTCAAATTATTCAATTACTGGTAATCGATTACACAATAGTAGTAATCGATTACAACTTTTAAAAATTCAAATTCAAACTTTCTGAAAGTTTTTCAAAAACATTTTTGCTTCTGGTAATCAATTACAACCTCTGGTAATCGATTACCAGAGAGAAATACATATTTTTCAAAGAGGTAAAACTTCTTAAAAACTTTATAAGAGATTTGAAAACTTAAGTCTTTTAAGGCCAAACCTTTGCAACCTTTTTAAGAGATTCTTTTAACACATAAATGACTATTGTGAATCGTTTCTCTTGATCTCTTGATCTTGACTTGAATTAACGTTGAATAGCTTCAATCTTTTGGCATCATCAAAATCTTCATACAACATATGCACTTACAATCTCCCCCTTTTTGATGATGACGACAATCTGAAAACAAGAAAAACGATATTCGATTTGCAAGGCGAGCACTCACCCTTACTCCCTCTTAATTTTTCAATTTATTGCCTATTTTTAGAAAAGATCTACCCTGAGTTTCTATCCCCCTTTGGCAACATCAAAAAGTAAAAAAAGACCGGACAAAATATCAGTCATAAAATATCTAAAGCAAGCATCACAATCATAACCAAAAAATAATCATCCATATCAAAATGAGTGAATAGGCAATTTAGTCCCTGAGATTGTACCCATTTTGCATATTAGTCCCTAACTTAATATTAAATTCAAAATACCCCTACCTTTGCAAAAGTGTTTCAAAATAGTCCTTCCGTTAAATTTTAAAGTAACGCCGTTAGTGAGGTCAATTTTAGTGCCACGTGGACTATCCAACGTGGCACTAAAGGATGATGTGGCATGACACGTGGACGTGCCTCCTAAAAGATGCCACGTCATTTGATGATAACAAAACGAGTAAATAGACAATTTAGTCCCTGACTTTGTACCTTTGTTGTATATTAGTCCTTAACTTAATGAAAAATTCAAAATAGTCCATATCTTTTGCATAAGTGTTGCAAAATAGTCTCTAACTTAAAAGATGCCGGAAATCGTGCTTAAAGTGTCTATGCATTGCAAAGGTTGTGCCTAACATGATTTCTGGCGGCGCAGATTCCTCCTTGGATTCCTTGTCATCTTTTGATTCCTCTGGTTTTTTCTCTTCTTCTTTCTTTTCTTCTTCATTTTCTTTTTTTTCCTTCACTTTGTTTTACTCTGGTTTTTTCTCTTCCTATTCAAAACACACAAAAAAAAAAAAATCAGAACCCGAAATGATATATTGATGGTAATTGAAGAAAAAAAAAAGAGGAAAAGAGAATGGTTATGCAGACCTTGCCCATTGGTGTTGACGGCTACAGAGATAAGGTTGTTGCTGTGGATTTTTGGTTCTTTTTATTTGTGCAAGTGTGTGTGAGTTCTTTTTCGTATATATGCCTCAATTGGTTCAGAACCATCAAATTTGAAGAAGCCACTCATTCTATCATCATCAAATGACGTGGCACTAAAATTGACTTCACTAACAACATTACTTTAATATTTAATGAAAGGACTATTTTGCAATATTTATGCAAAAGATAGGGACTATTTTGAATTTTTCATTAAGTTAGGGACTAATATGCAACAGGGGTACAAAGTCAGGGACTAAATTGTCTATTTACTCATTTTGTTATCATCAAATGACGTGACATCTTTTAAGAGGCACGTCCATGTGTCATGCCATGTCATCCTTTAGTGCCACGTTGGATAGTCCACGTGGCACTAAAATTGACCTCATTAACGGCGTTACTTTAAAATTTAATGGAAGGACTATTTTGCAACACTTTTGCAAAGATAAGGACTATTTTGAATTTAATATTAAGTTAGGGACTAATATGCAAAATGGGTACAATCTCAGGGACTAAATTGCCTATTCACTCATATCAAAATATAAAATAGAATCAAGTGCGAAATTATCCAAAGCAAAGCACAAACCAACTAAATGCTAAATAGCCAAAGCCAAATGCAGGGTAGAAATAGTAAAATCTCTAGAAAATAAAGGACTTATAATACTTAGAAAAAAATAGGATGGAAAAGAAACGTCTAATAATCCATAGGAAGATCAAAGCAACGTTGAATGAAGCTCATGTCGTCTGCAAGACACGTGATATGTGAGTCCGTTGCATCGAAGCGATCATCGATGAAAGCCTGAAGATCCCGTAGCTCAGTGAGGACGTCATTCAATAAGTAAGAGGAGGTATCTCGTTGCGGTTGTGGAGAGGGTATGGGTTCATCAAGAATGGGACGTGGCAGGTCTTGTTTATGCACCCATTGGCCATCCATATCCTTTCGGTATCCGAAGGAGGTAACAACACCAACACCAATAGCAAATGATCTTTTAACCTTAACAAAAGGTTCATACTCTAAAGGAACATTGAAATGCTAAAGAAACAAAGTGACAAGATGAGGATACGAAAGAGGTGCATTGGCCCGTAATGCCTTATGCATACGATACCTAACAAGATGGGCCCAGTCAATTTGGCGACAGGTTTGAAGAGTCTATAGCATGATTAAATCCTCCTCAGAGGCCTGAGCAAGATTTGTGGACCGTGGAAGCAAAACTCGACAAAGGATATAATGCATGATGCGACACTCAAAGGTGAATGAGCCAACAAGCAATTTGTCGGTCATATCAGCATGGTCATTACAGACCATTTTATGGGCATCATGACTAGAATAGTCATGCTTCCAATCATCAACTAGAGTGTTGTTGGATTTCCCCTACAGTTAATTTTTGGTCCAATTTTTCCTTTTTACAAATATGTTCAAGGGAAATCTGATTCGCTGGAAAGTGCATCGGTCGTCAAGTATTTAAAATTAAAATGGATGAATTCGAGTATCGAACTCAGGGAACTAGCATTAGACAAGGTTAAATTCAGAAATAAGGCATTGTGGAAAGAAACATTGATAATTGATGGTTTAGAACAGAATTAAACTAAGTCTAGGCTAAAAACAGTAAAAATGCAAGTAAGTAAGATTGACAACAGTAGGTAAAAGTGTTGGGTCTTTCTATCAAACAAGATGATGCATATAAGGATATTTCTCTAATAAATCATGCTTTTGTGTTCTATGCTGTAGCCTAATAGCCTAAAGTACTAAACCTTGATCCCTCATTAGGCTAGCTCAAGCTTTGTCCTCAGATCTCTCTTGTTGGACTAGGCTTAACTTAAGCAGCCCTTGTAGGTTTAGACTAATTTAAACTAAGCTTCGTCCGCAAATCCCTCATTTAAGACTAGGCTCAGCTTAAACAGCTTACGTATGTTTAGACTAATTTAACCTAAGCTTCGTTCGCAGATCCCTCATTTAAGACTAGACTTAGATTAAACAACATTATCATCACAGTATATTAAGAAAACTAAAACTTAATCCGTAGATCCCTCATTTAAGACTAAGTTTCAATCCTGCTTCTATCAAGTTCTAAGGCAACAATACATTTCCCAATGCTAAAGTCACCTAACTAAACATACAAATCTGTGATCAGACCAAGAGCATGCAAAAATTAAGCATTGAAAGAAGCATTGAACACACAAAACACAATCAATTAGATATTAAAGTAATTACATCAGATGCTCCTTAGAAATTCCTAACAAGAGTGTTTAGCCAGCCATATAGAAAAACCCTAACACAATTGAGATTAAGAGTAGAGAATAATTGTTCCTTACACAAGAAGGGGGATCCCTTCTCCTCTTCTCAGCATCTCACAATCAATCTACAACTCACTAATTTCTCTCTAATTACAAAACCTAGGTCTCTCTGCAAAAGCTGCTCCTCTTGTTGCCTTTAGAGCTCTTTTCTCAAAATAGGCAGTGTGGTGTGCTCTGGAATTCTCAAAAAGTTGTGTCTGTACCTCTTGCTATCCTAATTCTACATAAGACAGGCTTTAAATAGGCTATGAATCCGTGATGTTGCGCTTAGCGCCACCCTCGCGCTTAGCGCGAGTAAGTGGATTTGAGCTTAGCGCCAGTCATGCGCTGAGCTTGGCAGAAGACAATCGCTGCGCTTAGCTCACTGATCTTGCGCTTAGAGTGCGACCTTGATATTGATGCTCTATCAGATTCTTCTGTCGTGCTAAGCGCGTTGAAGCTGCACTTAGCGATGGATGTGCGTAGAGCCCTAATGGTGAGCTGAGCGCAACTACCACTTATAGCACTTCAAGATTTAGCCTCATTTAACCTGAAATTGAATATATTTTATCATTAAATCCAATGGAAAATATTCTAGAGACAACTATAACAAGAAAACAAGATTTATTTACAAATCCCTACAAAGTAACTATAAATTGGTGGAAACTATACAAGTTTTGGAAAATGTTTTCTATACAAAAGTTAGTTGTATAAGAAGACTAACAAGTGGCCTCAAAAGGAACACCTTGACTGCTCAGTTTAGTTAGAGAATAAAATAGAGATTGATCAACAACTATAGGTATTAGATGCACCTAAAAAAATGACACCATCCTGAATTTTCATATTATTGTAAAAGATTCGAACTAATTCAGGATAATATGGCAATTTTAGAGACATAAACTCAACTAATTCAAAATTTTGAAACACTTGATAGCAATCAAAGGTTTCCCCATCAAAGAATTCTACATCTAGATACTTAGGATCGAGAATGACACGATTAGAGAATAGGGAATAGTACCTTTGACGTTGGTCATTAGATGAAAATAAAGTCAATGACCTTAGAGAAGAAAAAGAAGGAGGGGGGTGGTGTTGGTGGGTCACTGGATGTGCCATGGCGGTGTTGGCCTGCAGCGGTGGTGGTGGAGGATGAGCCTTTTCTCTTCTTTGAGGGTTCTGCCATTTGAGCTTGTTTTTTCAAATTCCGATCGATGGGGTTTGTAGAGAATCAAAAAAGAAGAAATTTGAGATTTGTTTGAAGTGATCTGGACAAGAAACGAGAAAGTTATGCAGATTTGAAGTTTTGAGAGGAAGGGGCGCCGTCAAGGAGAATGAGGGAGAAGATGGTCTATGCAAGGAGAGAGAAAACACAATATTTATAGACAGGGATGAGCTGTAATCGAATACCATTACAGGCGTAACCTACAGCTGACCAAACCTACTGGTAATCGATTACAGCCTATTGTGATCGATAACAAGGGCCTATTCTATGGTGGTAATCGATTACCAGGCCCTAAAAACATGGATTTTTCATTAAAACTAACTATTTTTCACCCACAAAACATACACATTTAGTATAAATAGTCAAAATATACAATAATTAAAAACACAATCATCATAACTCTCAAACACAATTATCAAAGACAATCAAAACTCAAACAAAAACCAATCATCAAAAGCAATCAACAAACATCATATTCTATTAAACACCATCATCAAAAGCAATCAACAATCATCATAATCTATTAAACACAATCATCAAAGACAATTAGCAATCATAATAAAAAATAGACAAATAAAATAGCTTATTTATCTAAGTCATTGATATCTAGGAGTCCTAATTCTCTTTTAATAGCAAAGAAGGTTTCTTTGGGGAGAAGTTTTGTAAAGATATCAGCTAACTGATTCTTTGGGTCAACAAATTCTAGTACATAATCCCATTTTTGAACATGATCTCTCACGAAATGATGCCTAATCTCAATATGCTTGGTTCTCGAGTCTAGAATAGGTTTTTTATATAGGTTTATTGCACTCATGTTATCACATCGAATATGAATATGATCAAGAATTAATCCATAGTCAGAAAGTTGTTGTTTCATCAAAGTATTTGTGCACAACAATTGCCAGCATAAATATATTCTGCCTCAACAGTGGATAAAACAACACTATTATATTTTTTACTATGCCATGAAACTAGAGCAGAGCCAATGAAATGACAAGTTCCACTAGTGCTTTTTCTATCCGTTTTGCATTCGACAAAATCAGAATCAGAGTATCCTATTAGATTACAAGTGGAATTTTTAGGATACCATAATCCTAGATTGATAGTGCCTAATAGGTATCTTATGATTCTCTTAATTGCACTAAGGTGAGATTTTTTGGGATTGGCTTGAAATCTTGCACATATACACACACTAAACATTATATCAAGTCTACTTGCAGATAAATAAAGAAGAGATCTGATCATACCTCTATATTTCTTTATGTCTATTGACTGACCGGTTTCATCTTTATCCAAATAGCAAGCAGTACTCATATGAGTAGCCTTGTGTTTAGCATTTTCCATCCCAAACCTGTGAATTAGGTTTTTGCAATATTTTGATTGACTGATAAATATTCCATTCTTTGTTTGCTTGATTTGCAGTCCAAGAAAAAAGTTTAACTCACCCATCATTGACATTTCAAATTCATTTTGCATATCTTGAGAGAATTCTTTGCAAGGAGAATCATTAGTTGACCCAAAAATGATATCATCAACATATATTTGTACTAAGAGTATATCATTCAATTTTCTTTCAATAAAAAGGGTGGTATCAACCTTGCCTCTTGAAAAACCATTTTCTAAAAGAAATTTACACAGACGTTCATACCAAGCCCTAGGGGCTTGTTTTAAACCATATAAAGCCTTTTTTAGTTTAAAGACATGATTAGGCTTTTCTGAGTTTTCAAAGCCAGGAGGTTGATCCACATATTTTTTCTTGGATAAAACCATTTAAAAAGGCACTTTTCACATCCATTTGATAGAGTTTAATGCAAAAGCTAATAACATTCTAATGACTTCTAATTTGGCTACTAGAGCATATGTTTCATCATAATCTATTCCTTCTTTTTGATTATATCCTTTGGCTACCAGCCTTATTTCTAATTACAATTCCATGTTTATCTAATTTGTTTCTAAATATCCATTTAGTTCCTATAACTGGATGATTATCAGGTTTGTCAACTAATTCCCAAACTTTATTGCTTTCAAATTGATTTAACTCTTATTGCATAGCTATAATCCAGTGTTCATCAATTATGGCTTCTTTTAAATTTTTAGGTTCAATCAAAGAAACAAAAGCCATATTATTGCGAACATCTTTGAGAGAGTGTCTAGTTGTTACCCCTTTAGATATGTCACCGATGATGTTATCAAGAGGATGGTATCTAGAAGTTCTCCACTCTCTTGAAGATCTGTACTTGTTTTTGTTTTATCAATTTGAAAGTCTTCATCATTTCCCTTTCCTTTGCCTTTTTGCTATTCACCATGAATATGCATACCTTTTACAAAATTTGAAATATCATCTAGAGTATCCTTTCTTGGAGAAATTGGGTTAGTTTCATCAAAAGCAACATGGATAGATTCTTCAATGATCATAGTTTTTTTGTTATAAATTCTAAATGTTTTACTGTGCAAGGAATAGCCAAGGAATATACCTTCATCAGATTTTGCATCAAACTTATCTAAGTTGTCTTTGCCGTTGTTTAGCACAAAACATTTACATCTAAACACATGAAGATGAGAAATGTTCGATTTTCTTCCACTATACAATTCATATGGAGTTTTCTTCAAGAGTGGTCTAATTAAAGCTCTATTCATTATATAGCATGCAATATTTACAGCTTCAACCATAAATATTTAGGAAAGATTGTATCATTAAGCAAAGTTTTGGCTATCTCTTCTAAAGATCTATTTTTCCTCTCAACTACTCCATTTTGATGAGGGGTTCTAGGTGCAGAAAAATTGTGTTCAATGTCATTTTCATCACAAAATGATTCAAAATCCTTATTTTCAAATTCTCCTCCATGATTACTCCTAATAGATGCAATTTTGATATTTTTCTTATTTTGAATGATTTTGACAAGTTTCTTGAAAGCATGAAAAACATATTTTTTATGAGTGAGAAATAATGTCCATGTAAATCTTGAGTAATCATCAACTATAACAAGAGCCTAGTAGTTTCCTCCAAAACTCATAGTTCTAGAGGGGCAAAAAAGATCCATATGCAAAAGTTGTAAGGGTTGAGTTGTAGACACAATATTCTTTGATTTGAAGGAAACCCGTACTTGTTTTCCTTTTTGACAAGCATCACATAATCTATCTTTTTCAAATATAAGTTTTGGTAAACCAATAACTAAATCCTTAAAAATTAGTTTATTTAAATGTTCCATGTTTATATGGGCAATTCTTCTATGCCATAACCAAGGATCATCATCTTTACTAAGAAAACATTGATCATGATTTGATGTTTTATCTAAATTTATCATGAAACATTATTTGATCTATAGCCTATATGTTTTATATTTCTATCATGTTTGTTTTCAATAACACAATTATGAGAGTCAAATGATACTAGATAGCCTTTGTCACATAATTGACTAACGCTTAGTAGACTGTGCTTAAGACCATCAACAAGTAGAACATTTTCAATGGAGGTAGATGAATTCGTACCTATTTTTTTGACTCCAAGGATTCTACCTTTATTGTTGTCACCATAAGTCACATGTCCACTATTCTTGGGAGAAATATGAGTGAACTTTGATGCATCTCTCATCATGTGTTTAGAGCATCCGCTATCAATGTACCAACTCTTCTTCAAAGAAACCTATATGATCATGTTTATGACTTAGGTACCCAAACTTTCTTGGGTCCTTGAATGTCAGTTTTGATAAAAGATTCTTTTGGAACCCATATCATTTTAATATTATTACTATTTTTCCTAAAATAGCATGTAGATGCACCATGTCCTTTCTTTCCACAGTAAAAACAAGTTAAGAAAGGAGAACTATTCTTTTGAGTGGATGCAAAGAAATTTTTATATAATTTTTGTTGTTTATCAAGTCTATATCCTAATCCAGCCTTATCAAACATACATCTTTGCTTTCCTAATATAATATCTAAATTATTTTTTCCAATAGTAAATTTGGCAAGAGAATTTTTTAGATCCTTGATTTCTTCTATAAACTTGCTACAACAATTACATGAATTAGATGCTTCTTTACTATCATGTATTACTTTTATGGTGGAAGATTGATTTGTGTCAATTGGTTTTAAAGTTTTGACTTCAGTTCTAAGATTTTCTAATTCTTCATTTAATTTTAAAACTTCATTTTCTAAGTTTGAAATAGTTTTCTTAGAAAATGAAACTAGTTTTGCAAGTTTGATTGATTCTTTATGTAAATCAGTGAATGCATCTTGAAGTTCATCAAAGGAAATAGATAAGTTATTATTAGAAGATGTTACCTCTTCATCGCTTTCATAATTTTTGGCCATCAGACTTAGATTCACGACTTCATTTTCTGAGTCTTCGGATGAATCCATATCGTTGTCTTCCCAAGTTATGTAAGCTTTCTTTGCTTTCTTATCATTGAAGGTTTTCTTTTCAGATCTTTCTATTCTTTTCTTGAAACTTGGGCAATCAACTCTCAGATGTCCTGGTTGATTACATTCATAACACTTTGGAAGAGAGGATGAATCTTCTCCTCTTTTCTTTGGTTTGAGGTTTGATGTTCTTTTGTTTCCTTATTTCTTAGAAATTTATTGAACCTCTTTATGAAGAAACTGAAATCATCATCTTCCTCTATTTCATTCAAATCTTCTTTATCACTTCCTTCTTAGTCTCATGAGTTCCATTTCATGTTCCTGAAGCTTTCCAAACAAAGTTGCAAGAGACATGTTAGTAAGATCTCTTGATTTTGTAATAGCCGTTACCTTTGGTTGTCATTCCCTGCTTAAACATCTTAGAACTTTGTTAATAAGATCTTCATTGGGAAATATCTTTCCTAATGACGTAAGATGATTTACTATATGTGTGAATCTCTTTTGAATATCCTGTATAGTTTCATTTTGATTCATTCTAAACAATTCATATTCATGGGTTAGGGTATTTATTCTAGACTTTTTTACATCTGTTGTTCCTTCATGGGCTACTTGTAAGGTATCCCACATTTCTTTTGCATTCTTGCAATTTGATACTCTAAAATATTCATGCATGCCTAATGCAGATGTAATTATATTTTTGGCTTTTAAATTATATTGTACCATTTTCCTTTCCTCTTTATCCCATTGTTCCCTAGGTTTTTCTATAGTTGCATTTCCTGCTACCATAGTAGGGATGTAAGGACCAATTTCTATGGCTTCCCATATATTTAAATCTATAGCCTCTATGAAAATTTGCATACAGGTTTTCCAGCAATGATAACCCACACCATTGAATATAGGAGACCTATTTATAGAGTTTCCTTCGAGAAATAAAAAGTTTGATGAGGCCATAACTATTCTTGAAGTTTCTAAACCTTATACAAGAATTAAGCTCTGATACCACTTGTTAAACAAGTGGCCTCAATAACTTAAGAGGGGGGGGGGGGTGAATTAAGTTTAAAAAAATTTCCCTAACAAATTTTAATTCTTTCTTTAAAAGAAATATGCAGACTTAATATGCAAAAAAAGAAGTAATGAACAATTTACTTGATGTTTCTTTAAATATGCAAAGTAAAATTAAACTCCAATAAAGTAAAAGAGTTTAGGGAAGAGAGAATTGCAAACTCAGTTTTATACTGGTTCGGCCACTCCTTGTGCCTACGTCTAGTCCTCAAGTAATCCACTTGAGATTTTTACTATACTTGTAAATTCCTTTACAACTTCTGAACCACCCAGGGATACCTTTCCCTTGTATTCAGAAAATTTACAAATCAAGAGACCCACTACCTCTTGATTACAACAACAATTTGCTTTTGAAGTACAAAAGATGTTTTTCTCTCTTTAAGAGAAGAATGATACAACTTGAAGAACTTATAAGAATCCTTAATAGTTTTGCAAGTGTTTAGTCAAAGGTTTTCTTGTGAGAGAATAGGACAATGAAGTTTTGAAAAACTCTAAAGAAATTTGAACACAAGTCACATATTTATAGGCCTTTGGTGGCCTTTCAAAAACTTACAAAGAGATGTGACCTTTCAGAGTTATTTTTGAAATTTCCTCACTGGTAATCGATTACAGATCTGTGGTAATCGATTACAGATCTGTGGTAATCGATTACACAGTTAATTTTTAGGAGTCATGTCTTTTCAGTTTGAATTTCAAATTATTCAATTACTGGTAATCGATTACACAATAGTAGTAATCGATTACAACTTTTAAAAATTCAAATTCAAACTTTCCGAAAGTTTTTCAAAAACATTTTTGCTTCTGGTAATCGATTACAACCTCTAGTAATCGATTACCAGAGAGAAATACATATTTTTTTTAAAGAGCTAAAACTTCTTAAAAACTTTATAAGAGATTTGAAAACTCAAGTCTTTTAAGGCCAAACATTTGCAACCTTTTTAAGAGATTCTTTTAACACATAAAGGACTATTGTGAATCGTTTCTCTTGATCTCTTGATCTTGACTTGAATCAACGTTGAATAGCTTCAATCTTTTGGCAACATCAAAATCTTCATACAACATATGCACTTACAAATAACACGTTAGCTATCCACTCATTGACATTCAACATTGGTTCAAAACTAATGTTGAAACAACCTATGTTAAAAATAGGTCATTTTTTACATAGGTTATAAAAATCGATGTTGAAATTTAGTATACAACATTGGTTCTCCCCAAAATCGATGTGGTATAATACCAAAAATAACATCAGTTCTGCCAAAATCAATGTTGTAATGTACTATACAACATTGGTTTTGGTCATAGCACATTAGCTACCCACTCATTAATCTTCACAACTAGAAAATAGGTCATTAAAATTGATTTTAGAGGACACTTAACATCGATTTTGAACCGATGTTAAAATGACCGTTGTTAAAAGTTAGTCATTTTTTACATCGGTTACAAAAACCAATGTTGAAATCTATTATACAACATCAGTTCTCCCTAAAACTGATGTGGTATAGAACTGATGTTGTATGTGCAATACAACGTTGGTTTTGGAAGAACCAATGTTCTTTTTGCTACTATACCACATCGGTTTTGTTCAAAACAGATGTTGTATAACACTATACAACATCAATTTTAACATAAACGATTTTGTTTTTGCAAAAAAAAAATATTATATTTTGTCTATTTGTTAAATGAAACCAAATCTGCAAATTAAAACCGAAACCAATTCAAGTCAGAACCAATCCAGGAAATATATATTATATTCAAATTATTATTGAATAAATATTATTAAATAAAGAAACACCTAAAGTACATCAAAGAGTTATCTTAATACAAAAATATCATTTATAACATATGCTAAACACAACTCAAACAATTCCAAAATTCCTTAAGCACTCAGTGCTTCATTTCTAACTCTTAGTAAGTATTTTGCTCACTCAATGCGAATTATCTTTATTCTCTCTGGTTCCAATACTCTTGGATTATATAATGAAACTTAACTTCATCAATGTATGTGACAGCCTCTACCCCTCACATATATACTAATAAAGAAATAAAAATTCAAATATTAATTAAAAGTATTTTTTTTAAAACATTTTTAAATACAAGCCTTTCAAAGGGGTAAAAGACTTACATTCACTTTCTTCTACATCATATTCAAATTTGTCAAAATAAATAATAAAGTCATCTCGACTCAAACAAGGTCGTCTAAGCTTCATACAATTAATATAAAACCTATATCCTAATGTCACATCCTATCAGAGCGTTGTGTTCCCGTGTCCTCTAGCATGAGGTTCTTCATAGTCATCCACCTATTCATCTGCTCCCCCAAACAAAGTTCAAGATCATCACAGGATCCAAACACAAACAACACACAAGGAGTGAGTTATCACATTCTTAACTAATGGAGAGAAACAAGATAACATGTAGGTATAAATATCATATAAACAAAATACAACTTACTTAAGCATCACTCACGCTATTTCACCACTTTGTCGCACAACATTACATCGCAACACCACACATTTCATTCATTTTCACAACATTCACGTACGCAAGGATTAAAACACAATATCATCAAGTCAATCAATATCGATCAATACATAAGCGTTATGCAACATATACACTAAGACTCAATCCTATATGCAATATGGTACCATGTCAGTGAAAAACCACGTCGGGCGCCTAAGAGTACATGACAAGACAAATCACACACTAGTAAGTTAGGTCACTCTCACTAGGTAAGATCATAGGAAAATCAGTCAGGGTCACAGTATTTTGCGAGAATGCTCCAACCATGTGGGATAGGCACAGGCTTAAAGGAGCACTCAAACCGGGTGACCCCCAAGGCCTACACTCCGAAGAGTCCGTCAGGGTCTCTCCCTCCTGATTCAAGTCCAACCCAGAAAACATTTTAGCACACAAACTCTATCTATGAACTGTACAAAACACACAACTCCGTAATTGTTCTCAAATATTTTTAACTCGTCACCCTTTAAGGGGCTTGGCATTAACTCATCGCCCTTAAAGGGACTTAGCATTAACTCGTCACCCATAAAGGGACTTAGCATTAACTCATCGCCCTTAAAGGGTCTTATAGTCGTGTGATTGTACAATCCACAGTTTACAACTCAATGCACACAACATCTCAATCACGTGCATACTCAATTTATCGCATACAATCGATTTCAATCACAATGTTATAATCTCAAAATAACATATTATTACATCTCATGAATCATACACACTTTACCTATGAACTATGCAATACACACAACTACTCAATTATTTTCAAAATCATTTTAACTCGTTGCACTTGTGATTAAACTCGTTGGGTTCCCACAATGGATCCCATCACAATACTCGTTGCGCAAAACTCGTCGCCCTTAAAGGGTCTTACAGTTGTGTGATTGCACAATTCATAGCTCACAACACAATACACATCTCAATATACATGTATTCCACCATTCATCACATGTACAATGCACCACATACTCACAATTTGAATCATCATTTCATATCCTTAATATAATAATTTATACAAAAGACTATCATAACCTAGGGAGTAAAACCCCTTAAATAATATTACACAATATTATCAAAATCATAGGTTAAAATATACAAAATATCAATATCAATTTTTATCAAGCAATTCTCATTAGAACATCAATATTTTATTTATAATCATAAAGGAAAAATTACAATTTAATAAACATCCCAAAATAAGATCCTAATTTAATCCTCTAAAGATCCCTACACATGTTCTCACTAATCTCTAATTGTGAATAACTCATCCCTTACCTCTAAGCGGGCTCACGTGTCTTCCGACAGCAATAGAACATCTCTAACAAGTTCCTGAGATTCCTCTGGTTGCTCTGATAGGGTTCCCAAACGTTAGAGAGAATGAGAATGGATTGAAGCCTTCATTTGTATTATCTTCATGAGATTCCTTTTTCTCCCTCCATGAATATTCTCTCACAAATCCCAACGGTGAAATTGTGCGCAATTGAATTCTGAACAACATATCCAAAGTTAACTACAATCCAACGGTTAACGAATCCGGGATCAGAGTTTTACCGAGACAGTTTTGGGTTTCTGCGGGAAAATAAAAGGCTACAATGCGAAGAGTATTACTCTAAGTTCAAACATGATTTTAAAATTTCCAACGGTGAGAATGCTCGGAACTGAGTTTCGAACCTGGTGTTTAAATTTCACGACGATCCAACGGTGAATGAGTTTGAGATAATTATTTTTCTGAAATATGTTTGGTGGTCTGCGGGAAAAGAAAGGTTGAGAAGGAAAAACGAAATTGAGAGGCGGAAGAGGCGGCTGAGGAGTCAGTTTGAAAATTGACCTAGCATTTTTCTATTTAAAGCTAGGGGTATTCACGACCTATTATTTACTCTATTTATTTATTTTTATTATTTTATAAAAAAAGAAACTCTATTTTATTCTCCATCAAATGAATAATAAAATACCTTTTTTATTTTCTCTCAAACTATTATTTTAATTAATAAAGTTATTTCCCCTTATTTATTTAATTATAAAACCTCATAATTTTTTTCTTCTAAAACTCTATTTATTTACAAATAACAATCCTTTTTATAGTTTACGAAAATGGGGATGTTACAGTGTAAATAATAACACTACAAGAAAAATAACTTATGTCTACGAACAAAATCCATCACTAGATGTTAAAAATGCGTAGATAAATGATAAAGACTTTGTCCTACGAACATTTTGGCTATCAACTTTGAGGGGGCATATAGTGACGAATTATAGTCTGTTAGTAGAAGTTTTACCCACGGATTTACTTTCACCTACAATGACATTTGATTGTCACTATATATGATTCCTATATTTCATAATGTGCGTAGGTAAAAGTCATTAACTTATTTTTACAACATCTAACAGTAGGTAAAAACATTAACTTGTACCGACAACCTCCAACTGTAGATAAAAGTCAATAACTTATGCCTACCATTGAAAGACTGTAAATAGGCTTTAGTCGTAGGTAAAAGTAACATAATAAAAAATTCATATTGCTTGTTATCTATTGAGATGCTTTATGTTTCCAAATTATTATTAATATTATTATAAAACAAAATCCTCTTCTGATATTTCCAAGTACATCGCTTCTCTTTTAATCATAATCAAAATTTTCTATAGCCTTTGACAAACCAAAGAGGCTTCCATTCATTTTTTAAACATTGAATCTCCCAATAATATTATATCTTCACATAAGCTTTAGATCTTTTTCCATGTACAAATAGAGCATTGACAAGGTATGTCTCAATGACTAGGTGAAGAAAATCAAGATAAAGAGGAAAATGAACACCAACAAACTCAATATCATCATGATTTGGCCCTTCGCACTAGCCTTCTTCATGACCATTCCCATTTTTTTTTTCTGATATCATAAACAATGAGACACACATCAACTTTCACATTCAACATTAAAAAATTTATCCTTATAGTATTACTAATTAATCACAGCAATCGGCCAGATAGATCATACATTTTAATGCAATAAAGGAAACTTGAAGCAGAAACTCACTTGGACAAAATCTAGGCGATTAGATGTACTGTCCATCTCATTACCCAATTCATCAATGAAACAATAATCATCTTGTGTGAGTGGTTTCCCTAGAATTCTTCCCACAAAATCATCTGTTTTTTTTTTTCCAGTGAGTGTCAGATGCTGTAAGTTTGGTGTAAGCTGTGAAGAGAAACCAATAATCAATGAAACAATGAAACTTTCATGCTAAAACATGCCTGATAATTAATGACATTAATATAAAAAAAGAGATTACTAGAAGAAACAATTGTTCCATTTTAAATATTATTGCACCATATTTTATATAAGATTATAAGGTTGGCTTGTTTTTAAGAGTGGTATGTAGGAAAGAGGTTGATCAAAGTTTGGAGGAAGGAGAGACAAACCAAAGTCAAACTTTATTTCTTTATAAGCTAGAGTATTTGCATAAACTAAAAGTGGACTTATGCCTTCCGGTCCTGCAGTTTTGCCCAAGGACTTGGACTTGTTCTTTGATAAGTTAAATGATTACAACATTGCAATAGGAGACATCAAATATCAAGATGCTTTTAGTTGGAGATTTCAAGATTCCCAATTAGACGTAGCTTTTGGATATCTGGCATTATAGTTAAAGGATGGAACTGACATTCACTACCAAAAACGGATAAAAAATGTTGTTTAAAAGAGTTGAAAAATTGTTGTTGACAAATCCAACAACCAGTGTTGTATCCAGTTAAGTTACTTATCTTCATGATATATTTTAATTGAGCTTGTCATGTGTTTATCTCAGATATACAGAGAGCTTTCCACGTTCATGCTATAAATTTATTTGTTTTTTATTTAGAAGGTATGTGAAGGTTTATATTAGTATATATTTGATTTTTTTATCATCTTCTCCCCAATATTTAATGAGAAAGAATGAAAGAATGTAGGACAATAAGAAGGAGAATGCTAGCTGCAGGCACATACTAATGAATTTTAGATCAGGAGAAGAGATAACAAACTACCAATCTCGTCTCCAAGATGTGTTGTTGCATTGTTTTACCCCACCATTATCAATTTCATTTTAGCTACCCATCTATCTCAGTTTTTATGTTGTTCCAAAAATATTCATCCCACTTTCTAGTAAACATGAATTAAAGGACCAATTCTCCCTATAGCTTAAAGTGTTAGGTAAAAGCCAAATATTAGTTTTATATCTTTTAACATGCCAGCATAAGAGCATTTTGGTCTTGATACATGGACAATGCCAAGATTCAACTAGAGCAATAGGGATGCCAAGGATTGACTCCTAACCAGTTGATCATACAAGCCTCTGATATTATGTCAAGGACCAATTCTCCCAAAATAATGAAGGCCCATTATTGGTATTTTATCTCTAAACTAAGGAAACACATGCGAAAGAGCACATTTAATTGTTAGAAACAACAAAGGATTATTGGAAGTAATTTTTATGACACAATAGAAGATAAAGATTGAAGCACCATAGCCATACCTTCAATGGTAACATGTTGGGGAAATGGAAAAGAGAAAGATAAGTAAGTGAGAAAGAAAGCAAGCAGAACAGAAGAGCCCAATATTGACATTGACATGTATAAAAGGGAGAAAAACCATAAAGATAGATTCAACATGACCAACATGTTTAAATATACTGGAAGCAAGATCTAAGCCTACATTCTTAAGAAGTCATCAACCTAAGCATTTAAATGAACACATGTGGTGAGAACAACATACTCTTAGTTAAAAAAATTGTACGCATAACAAGTAAATAGAGTTTCATGAGTACCTTATCAAGGATTTGGTTTGCATACACAGGTAACAACTAATGTTGAACTTTCTAAGCGAGAAATTTCCAGAACAAAAGAAAACACGAGAAAAAGTTCACAAACTTTAAAATGAGTCAAACAAAAGAAACCATTATAATCATTAAAAAAAATCTATAAGTTGTGTAGCAATACTCCGCTAGGCATGGCAGAAAACCAAATAGCTGAAATAGTATCATAAAGTCAATAAAAGACCTCTAATAACTTTGGCTTGCTACTAGAGTGCAAGTAATGAGCAACCTTATCTTTCTCCCATTTTAAGCACTCCTCAGCCTACAATAAAAGACATAAAGATCAAATAGGGTCCAGAAAGTAATGTAAATGAAGAAACCATGTTACAATAAGAATAAATGAGAAACCACACCTTCAGCATATAATCAAGACAAGAATCTTCTAGGATCCAATTCAAAGCCTTTCGAGAATAATAAAAAGAAGTGTCTTTGAGCATGGTAGCTTCAAAATCATTCTCATAGTGATCCATTTGCCCCATTCCAATTTCAACAAATATGTCTAATACATTCTTTAATAGAGCTCGATCAATATGCTCTCCTTCCTGTTCTTGATCAATCTTTATAAATAAAAATGGATTTGTTAATTGTTCTAAATTTGTAAACATGGGAACTCTAGCATACTAAGGAAGAAAAACATACAAGTGAAATAACGACATCTCTAACTTTCCCATTTAGTTCTTTGTAAACCTGCAAATAATAAAACCCATGAATTTATTTTTCTAATGAAGCTGCATTAAATGAAATGACAATAATAGGAAAGCCATCCAATTTGCACCAACACTACAAAGTTCTCTCATCATAAATTCATGGTGCTTATCTGTCAAAGAAGGCAATACCTGGATCCAAAAGAAAGAAAAAGGAAAACAAGGCAGAATTTCATTAGAAGATAAGGTCAACAAAATTAATAAATGGTACATCCACCAAGTTAATTGAAAACAAACAAAAAATATAAATATTTTATAATTAAACATGTAGATAATAGCCCAGTTGGATGATAGCCAAGAAATCCCATTCGCATGTTGATAAACTCACCCTGAGTCAAATTAAAAGTGATTTTTGTAGTAGTGCCAAGCAAAGTTGCGATGTATGTTATTAAACTCACCCTGAGGTTTAAAGTTAAACAGTGAAGGAAGTGATCGAACATTAGGAAGGCGGGTGTTTGGGTCCCTCAATTCATAAAAAAAAAGGGATGAATGCAAGCTTTCAACTGTAGTGCCATAATATCATGAGTCAAATAATTTTATAATATCCAAGGTGAGGAAAGTAAATAATTATAAAAAATACTCAAAAATAATACAAAACTCACCATATCCCCAAAATAAAATTCAAGTAGGCTGAATTACTTAGCTTTGCCAATTACTTAGAATCACTAGAGGAAACACATGCAGATGCAATTAAATGGACCACATTGACACAAGTATCACTTATAAGAAATGCATAGTATCAATACAAGTTCAACAATTATTTAAATGTATCTCATCTAGGCAATGAATTAGCATAAGCAAATTTAACCTAAATCTTGAATTACTACAAACATTCACAATAAGTTACCGAATGTAAGTAAGCAAAAAAGAGAATGAACCTTGTGCCATGGATGAAGTTTTATTTATGGAAACTTAAATTCAAAATAATTTGGGTTCATGAACTTTAGTGAACATATATATGGAAGGACCTACATATATATAATATTAAAAAAATTCATGGGAAATTTTTTCCCAATCTTGACACCTTGACAACATACTCTAATATTATTTAGGATAATAATAACACTGACAATCAGGTTAGAGGGGTTATGATCAATTACTTCAAAGTTTTAAGCTAAATTTTAATACAGTGCAATTGATAATTTGATATTGGAAATTGAGATTTAATTTCTAATTGCAGTGCTTAGTCATTTAACAATTTGATATAGATTTGCCTCAAATTTATCAAACCAACCAACAAGAAATGTTTGATACTTTCTTAGAAATTCCTCTGTTGCTGTAACTGAACTTATTCGGATAACAGGTCAGCCAGTCTTTTTTCTAGCCACATAGTATATCACTATATCATCCTTGAAAGCATCATGAAAATAAGACAAACACTCAAGCAAAAATTGCACACACAAACATGACATGTTAAGCAGTTATAAGTGAAAAGTGTTTGAGCATATTATGCCAGCCAAATTGGTGTTTTTAGTTTATATCATCTTGCTTAATACATACTCTAGACTATAAAACTTTATATTAGAACAATGACAAAACTTGGTCCAAATTACTACTAGCTTTCCATGTCAAATCACTATCCTAAGCTGCATTCTTCCACTGATTTGTTTATATGTAAGAGATTGGATTATCAAAAACCACATATTTTTCACAAGTGAACACCTCCAAACCCCAAAACCAAAGAAGAATAAGAAGTAACCAAGTTCAGAGCTACCAGAAAGTAAAAGTTTTTCTTCTCTGTAGCTAATGTTACTTGACAAATAGTCTTATATATTAGAAAAGTCCACTTTAAGGTGCCAACATCTTTTTCTTAAAATAAAAAATTATAGGTCTATTTGGTTTATGGAAAATTTCCTATTTCCATATTTTACTTTCACTAATAATCACAAAAGTATCACTTTCTTTTCACTATGTTTCCGGTAAGAAGAAAAGAGATATAAATATAATCATTTCCAAATGTACCAAACAATGATAACTGTCAAGAACCAAAAGAAGTAGGAAAAAAAAACCATTCCTGGGTCTCCACCAAAGAGTATAAGCTTTTAGGAGATATTTTTTTTTGACAATAACACCTAATGCTAAACACATTCTTTTCAACAATTTCAATAAAAAAGTTATATACTAGCTTTCCTAGTGTTACCTAAAGATTAGAGGGGTGAGTTGTGACATGCCGTTTGCAAAATCTTATCCTTGATCCAGTCGTCACTCAACCAATATGGATTTTTAACATTGAAGTGCATATCCACCTTGGTGTTCACTGACCAATCAGCACACACAAACAAAACTAATGAGCCTCCTCAGCTTGACGGAAAGTGAAATGAAACAAAACAATGAAAGAACCTTTATTGACATTCTAACCCCCGGGTCCTCCACTTCTGGCAAAGCTCACTATAACATATTGTTGGTTTTGTAAAAAGTTTATGCATGAAGGTGGGGATGCACAAATCAAGTTACACAAATTATTCTATATACTTTTAACAACATCCAATTGAAGATGCATAAAACAAATTCATCAATAATATAATATGAGTGAGGCTTGCCCTTGTTATGTGCTGGAATAAGCCTTCTGCGACTATCAAGTTTAATGTCAAATTTGAAAATGGCTGAATTCAACAGTAGTTGGATTGCTGCATTATCCCCAGTATATTTCTGTGGTATGAGATAACTGAAACTAATACACTCTCCGTGGTGAAATGGAACTGAAAAGAACATCCTAAGAGGTTATATTACAGACTGTTAAACTCAAATCTATGATATATTATATATTGGCCATAGGAGAAATGGTTAATTACATGAAGTCTCGTTATTGCTACCTAATCAATAAACAAACACAAAAAAAGTGCACCAATATAGATGGTGGCAACTAAATTACATGAGAATTAAAATTGATCTAGTAATGTACTATGACTAAGGAGAGATGACAGACTTTTGTTTTTCCTCTCTCATTTCCCCTGCACCAAACACACTCGGCTTTTTATTTCCCATCTATTTCTTTCCTCTCTACCCTATTTCTCCTTCACCAAACAAAGGGTTAGCAAGGCACTTTCTAGTCATAAAACTGGTGGTTTATGTAAAAGATCAAAATTTGAGAGATATGGTAAGGAGTCGTTAGTGTGACACATTTAATTCAACGAATGTTGTGGTTGTTCTAAAAGATGTCACACATTTAATAAATAACACTTTTTTCTTCTATCATAGTTGCTATCAAACAAGAAATAATAGTTCTACTCAAGACTTTTTTAGTTTTTAGTAGCTAAACAAAGTACACCTAAACAAATGTAAGCTATATACTGGGTATAATGTACTAAGAAACTGAAAGAAAACCACTCACCTATTCCATCATTGGCAATATCAACCCATCAAAACTAGGGATAACATCTGATGGATTTAAAACCTTAGATTCTAGAGCAGTAGGATCAATTCTTCTATTGTGCACACCTTTCTGATCAGGTTTCATGCCTATTTCCATTTGCAGATTAGGATTTTCCATTTTCTGCCACTCAATCCCAAGAACAGGGAATCCTAACAGCAGATTGAGAAAGAAAGATCTCAATGCATAAAACTTCAACACTAGACATTTGTAAGTATAAGTTATTTTGAGTTTTATCTATACCAAATAATAGTAGATACAAATCTTTAAATTTTACCTCTGACAAACAATTGTATGTATAAGTATTTTTTCTTTTTACTTTTACCTACAATAATTTATGTCTGTGGATAAAAGTCTCCGTAGGCATATGTCATTTTTCTTGTAGTATAACAACTATAACAAATGAAATCAGTTATGAAGTAAACAATACCTATTCCTAATTATCCTTGAAACCTTCTAGGATTGTGGTTGACATCCAATGCATGACATGATGGTCACAATTAGTGCTTTCTCTTTACTTATTACACTAAGTAATAAAATGTCATTTTGAAGAGATCAAACATTGTTTAAATGACTTACTTTAACTAGAATCCATTGAACATTTGCCTTGGATTTACTTCCGTGTTTATCATTGAATCTCTTCAAAGTACTGGTTAAGAGAAACATGAATGTATATTATATGATTAAAATATTTATGTCAAATACTAAGGATAAAATAAATGTGTTACAAATTAAAACTGACATGTTAACTATTCCTTTTATGTAGTTGTTAGGCTGTGCAAGGAACAAAACCAGGAGACAACATTGTACTTAGAACATATAACCACCTGTTGCAAATGTTCACTACATTGGAGAACATTATGTTATTATAATGCATACATTGTTTAAATGTATTTGTTTATTTTTACTTACCCATTCAAGAAGGTTCCTAGGTAGACATGTCTTTGTGAATTATGCATTCATTTTTTAATATAATCCTCAAATTCAAACTGCAATTGTCCTAATTTTATTATGGATTATGGCTCAAGAAATCCATACAGTGAACTATTCCCTGACTGCATACTTAACTCATTCAAGCAAAATATACATATTTTGTGAAAAAGCCATAATAGATTTATTCTTCCTAAATCTTGCCAGTGTGGGTTTGAGTAAGTAGAGAGAGTACAAACAACGATATAATGCTACTAAATCAAGTGTGAAAAATAGTTTAACAAATACTTTATTTCTCTTGCAAGCCCAAAAAGATTCCAACTATATACCACAGTCGACATCAAATTTGATTACCTTTTCCTAACACACTATGAAGAATCTTGTTTAAAATATCAAACAGAAAATGTCATTGGCTCATACAATTACATGCTACATTGCTAATTGCGCATAAAACATCCACACAAATTTGTCAGGGTGCACTTCATACATGGAATGCACCTCTCAACTTCAGACAATGAGCTCCAAATCCTATGTCATGTATCACCATAGAAAACAAATCAACCAATTTTCAAATAATAACTTAACATGGCTATTTAATTTTTCTTGACATGTTGTAAAGAAGAAAATGTTGCATGTTCGATTCTCTCTGCTAATCAAACTAACAATTAACATTTTCCTATATTGATACTAATCCAGTTGAATGGTTATTGTCTCACCTCCACTATCCAGTTTTTCAAGATATAACCATCATCATATATTCCCTTCTTAACAACATCTTCGTAACCACCAAGACGGATGGAGGACAAAAAGCGCAAGATCACAAACTCATTACTGCAGATGATTTTTTAAGAGATTGTTTGAACTAAGAAAATTGTTTGCAAGTTTTATTTTCTGTTTTTATCTTTAATTATAAAAACACTAGCTTGTTTTAGTTTAACTATCTATTTTGAAAACAAATTTTTATTATTTATGGTACATTTTGACACTTTAATTATATACATAACTTGCACAAGGTTATAAACTGCAACTAGTGAATGAGAACTGGTTGTTGTGAACAAAATTGCGGGAGTCACTTTGAGTTTAGAATTAGGAGTTAGATAGCTAGTTGGTTCAGCAACCTTTTAAGATGATCAATCAATAAATCTTACGTTATCATCTGCTACATTATTTGTGCGATATGACATGGGTGAAAATAACTAAATAAGAGAGATCATGGATGATGTGAAGAAAAATAAATGAGATGTTATAAAATATAAAAGATAGAGCTTGTGTAACAATCAAAATTCCTTTGTTTTCCAAGCAGTTTTGCATGAGCATAGACATAACCAATTATGCTTTTATATTTTTTCTCGCACTACCAAGAAGAAAGTGTTTCAAGCTATTCAACAATAAACCACAAGAGTTGTGCTAAGATCATTACCTGAGGAATCCCTTTAATTTACAATAAACTGAATAAAGAACATCCTTCAACTATCCCAGTTGTTTGTAAAAATAGGACACGAGTCCATTTAGATCCACAATTATTGGGCAATGGCTAGCTTTTTTAGCTAACTATATGCTTATGGAAATAATAACTTGTATAAAACTCAACTATAAGGAAATGTTTAAACATCTCCTAATACCAATAGAAATTAGTAGATGATTACAAATGAGCAGATCACACACTCAGCTCTTGAATCACATCCACTGTGGTTGTTCTTTGAACAAAATTCCATCTCATGTATCATCATAGAAAACAAATCAACCAATCATAGAAACATTTAGATACTAAGAAATAAAATAAAAGCAGGAAAACCTCGATAGCATTTCAGATGCTCCTTAAGCCTGGTAGAATCTTAAGCATTGGCTCTTATATATTCCAACAAGACATAACTGCAAAAAGGGGAAAACAAATTTTCTCACCTGCAACACGAAGTGATGGTGATGAAGGAAAACAATGACAAAGGCTTGAGAGCATTTGGCCAGCGGAAGACGACGATGGGCAACGGAGACATCGACAAGAGCCACAATGGGAGGCACGAAGAGAGGCACCACGAGAGGCACAATGAGAAGTAGTGGCAAAGTGTTTAGGAGCAGGAGCTGCAATAATGAAATGACAGTCTGATTTTGGGTGTAGCACAACATCAATTCCACAAAAAAACTGATGTTAAGAATTGAACTCAACATTGATTTTATTCAGAACCAATGTTGACGTGCGAGACTCAACATCGATTCTAAATAAAACCAATGTTAAGTTCGATTCTTAATATCGATTCTCTTAGAACCGATGTTAACCACTATGCATTTGTTAACATCAATTTTCATATAATTAAATCGATGTTAACTTGGCGATGCAATTTCTATATTTTCTAGTAGTGTTGTATGTTGTTTTAATATTAGCAAAGTTATTCAAAGTTACTCAATGATCCTATACTGAAATTTATCTATATATTTCTATTTTAAATCATTTTTATAGAAGAAAAATAAAAGGTGAGTTATATTTTACACTTGTCATAAAGATCAAAGGTTGAAAATTAGGTAACATTTTTTTTAATATTGAGACTCAGGGATTACTTAGTTCTTCCTACCATTTATTTATTTATTTATATATATATATATATATATATATATATATATATATATATATATATATATATATCAATTGTAATTTTATGTAAAAGGGAAGTTTCTTCCTTCGTCTAACTTTCTAATTCCCCAATTATATATTGAGGAATACAAAATTAAATCGCAATTACAATAATAAATGAGGGGCATCATGAAACTAGCATGCGAGGTGCATGGACTTCTTGGATGGTGCTGAGGTTCATTGGGTTCATGTAGGTTTTAGAGCCTGACATAATTTCCTCCACAATAATTCTATTGGCCTTTTCAGATGGATGGAATGCATCCCAAAATGCATATTGGTCTCGACTGGGGCAAAGGTTGGAAAGTGGTGTGCACAGCCCAAGACCATTGTAGGGTCCTTGCCCACAACAAGCTATTTGTGATGTAATAAACCCTGCAAAAATTAACAACAACATAAATGTCAATTTTCTTGTTAATTAATTTCTTTATGACATCATTAGTTAGAGAGCAATAACATCAAATCACAAATGAACTAAGTCCAAGATAGAGACAATATCACAAATGTAGGTTTTAAATTAGGGATCCAGTCACTACTACAAAAAGGTGATTCTACATCGGTTCTAAGATACTTTTAAAGACGGTTTTGAACTGACTTTGTATCCAACGTCGTAGAAAGTTAAAACTTTCTACAACGGTTCATGAAAAACCGCCTTAGAAAAGATGCACATTCTAATATGGTTATTTTTTGAGAACCGTTTTAGAATGTGTAGCTTTTCTAAGACGATTTTTCAAAAACCATCTTAGAATATAATTTTTTTTTTAAAAATAAAATAAATTTAAGATTCTAAGATGATTTTCCTAAAAGTCGTCTTTGAATGTAGACATTCTAAGATGGTTATCTAAAGAACAACCATCTTAGAATGTATTTCTTTTTTTTAAAAAATAAAATATATTAAGGATTCTAAGACGGTTTTATGAGTAAACCATCTTAGAATGTATTTTTTAAAAAAATAAAAAAATATTAAAAGAATTGAACTTCCTCCATTGAAATAGAAAAATATACAATATACTTTTCTATTTCACCTCACACTATATGTGAATTAAAACAGATCACACTCCCTATAGGTAGGCCAATCAAAATACTTGAGAAAATGTAAATGAAAATTATGCAGTTTAGAATTTTACTTGAGCACAAAGCATAATGACATTATTTTTCACATCAATGTACTACTAATTTCCAACAAAATGATTGCTTTAATAAATAAGAATGGTGCTAATACCAATCTACCACCCATCAAATAATATCAACCAAAGTGTCACTCATAACCATTTCTTATATATCAGAGGCAAATAGGAAAAATAGATAAAGGACTATCACCATAATTCATATTCATAAATCACTCTCTTCATTAATATATATGTGATGCATATAGTTTGTAAAGCATACAGTAATTCATATTCATATGGTCTGTTGATTGTTTAAATAAGATCAAAATCTAATCATTTTGAATTTCAATAAATAGTTGAAAATATGGAGGGAAAACGAATTGAATGTTGGGGATGCTTAGCTGGAAGAAAGAGAAAATTTTGATTAATGTGATCAAATAAAATATTCTGGAGCTCTATACCACCTTGTAGCAGCATAATCCTACATACGTATGCATTAAACTAGCAAGAAACATCAGTCCCCAAGAGTATGTAATTGTCTGTATTATACATCATCAGAATCTATATTCCTTTTTAACAATAACAAGGTGCTCAAGTATTTTTGTGTCTTTTTTTTTATAATGACCTTAACATGTTAGTTATACTATCAGGTAAGTGCAAAAGATTTTACAATATCAAAAATTTAGAAATTATTTTTTATGTGATTTTTAATATAATTATTATATAAATTGAATATGGTGCACATTCATAGCACTATTCACATCCTGCAAGGTAATTGAATATAAAATTGGGGGAAATTTACAAGAAGCAAAGCACGAGTATTCACCAAGTTAGAAAAAAAATATGAAGAGGTCACTGACTTCAAACTCGATGAAGCAAATTGTATGCCTCTCTATTCAAGTTAGAAAAAGATATATGAAAAGTCCGAAAATAATATTTATAAAAAATACTTTAACATTACATTAACTACTTAAATACTATTTATTCTCTATTCAAGTTTCATTCATAATATATAGGATAAATTAGTAGTAGCTAATGCTTAATTTGCCTATTTAAACATAAAATTGAAAATTTATTTATTATTTATTATATTGCATATTATTGAATATTTGGTTTTTTTTACAAGATTTAATATTTTGTTATATTTGCATTTCTTTTTAAAATGAGATCAGCTTCTACATGGAACAAAATAATTCATTGCAAGGCAATAAGCCTCGACCTATAATTATGTTGCAAAGGGAAGGAGTAGTTGTTGGTGCCAAATAGATAACAATTAGTTCAATGTTTTAACATAATAGAACATTGATATATGGATTAAAATTCAGCAAAAGTTAGACTCTCATTTTAAAAACAGCATAAAATAAAAAAAATAAAATACAAGAAAAGCAATGCTAGCTTGATACAACAAGTTTTTTTTTTCTTTTTCATTAATAGGTTAGCCTTAAAGCAATCAATTATACCATGTTAGTTGGCAATTTCCAAAAAAACAAGATAGAACAATAATTAGTGTAACCTTAATTCATAATTTCATATAAACATATCTCAACACAAATAGCAATTTTGCCTGCCATATAACTCCCATGTAGTTGCACGAAGTATGCTTCACCAATACCCATGGCATAATTGCACATTCAAAAACTACAAATTATTTCAAACTTTAGAAACATTACACCATTGTTAAAAAGGAAGCTAAAGATAATATTAAAATGGAAGACTTAGGTAATATTGGTCACATTACACCATTCTTACAAGATATCAGTGTATGCTGTAAAAAATATTGAACCATTATTGACCTTCACTAAGCAGTTTATGCTTTTTTATTGCGAGTGGCACATTAATAAATAGTATTTTAGCATCTTTGAAGTTTCACCATTTAGTTCAAAGTCCTAAACTAGCCACCCCTTTTGCAATTAAACTAGCCTTCACAAAGCAGTTTATGCTTTTTGTATGCTGTAAACAACTACTACTAGATACTGTAAACAACTACTAATAGAGTCCCTAGACTAATATATAATTAAAAATTTTGTTTTCCCTCTTTACTCCCTTTTCCATCCGAACTTGCTATCAGAATTCAGACATGACTCTTCTGAAGTTAAGTTTCTAAAATGAGTATGTAAGGATGTTTTGTGATCTTAAAAAGCATTATAATTTTAACTTACTAAAATTCAAGGGTAATGGCCAATGAAGGTTCACTGAATCACTGTTGCTGCCACTCTAGAATTGCATTATGTAGAGCATAGTTAGGTACCAAATCAGTGTGATAGTCCTTTTAGAGGTCGTGAGTAACCCAAAAAATATAAATTTTAGAGATTTAGTAGAGTTTACTTTATAGTGCAATCAAAGACAATGAGAAGAACATGGTAGAGATTTTATTGAAATACAAGATAAAGTAGGGAACCTACTTGTGAAAAACAGAATAAAACATGTGATTAATTGGATAACATGTTGTGAGAAGTGCATCACTCAGGGAGCAAATAGGAACATGATGGTGAAGTAGGGTACGAGTGGTTTCATCCAAGTATTGATTCTTTGTTTCGACAAAACCATTTTGTTGTAGTGTGTGAACACAAGATGTTTCATTAAAAATACCCTATGGAACAAAAACTAAAACTGAGAAGACAAATATTTACGAGCATTATTAGTGTGCCAAGTTTTAAGACAAGATACACCTTTTAAAAGGTCAAGGATGATGAAGCACGTGACTCAAACTTGCATGTGCTAATTTGCATTTTTCTCTACAATATAATTGTTAATTTGACTATCACACACAATCAATCAAATCAAAATACCTTCAATGTGAAAAAATGCCTTTTGTCCAAGATGCATTCTATGTTTTGGGTTCAATCAAGGGAAAAAAGAATCAGGGACCACTACGGATTTGTGAATCATTGGAAGAACCACCACCAGATGTGTCAAATCATTAAAATAAGGGCCCACCCAATTCATCTTACTCAAATTGGTGGTTTAACTTGTCAATTTCCTAATTCATAATATTTAATATGCATCTAGCAGTTGCTATAAGAATAATTAACTTTATCTTTGACAAGATCATGAACAGAAAATTTTCAGGGCCTGCATATATATATATATATATATATATATATATAAATTGAGAAAGAAAGAAATTTGCATATATAAAAATATTAATTAAACAAAGAGTGTTGAAAACCTTAATTAATATCAAATCATATAACCTACAATATTTTAAAAAGGTGCTAAAATAAGAAGTCGACCATAAGAACGTACATTATTAGCTATTAGGGGAATTAGTTGCCTTTTTTTTCCTGCGAAATTAGTGAACTTGCAAGACATATAAGTTATAACCATCGACTAACACACATATCTTTACTTTTATATAAAGAAAAGACAAATAGAAAAAGTTTGCTTCTTTTTTCAAGTCTTTATGTTAGTCTTTTTCTATTATTTGTAATTTCAATTTGTAAGTAAATTGAAGATTTTTCATTTGCATTTTAACTCTTATTACAAAATTACATTCAAGATTTTTTAAAGTAATTTTTTTCAAAGGTTTAATTTATTTTCCCATATTCCTTAAATATAATTTTCATTTAAATATAAAAAATGATTTTATTCCTTTGTAGGAATTCCTTTGCTTGATTTGGCATCATTAAATTTCATAGCCTGAGAAGTTAAAAGACATAAAAAAGATATGAATTATAATTAAGCAGCCAACATTAGGATTGTGTATGATAAGAATCTGAAAAGATAAATTCAGTGTTGTTAAAGGTTACCTTTGCCAACCCAAAACCTGCAAGCTTGACTTGCCCACTTACATCAACCAGTATATTAGCACACTTGATATCCCTTTAAAATTCAATAGTTCAATTGAAATAAAAGTTATATCATGCAGAAATAAAAGTTACTATGTATATATTTTCAAGACAAAAATCAATGAAGCTTGATCTTTCAAGTTACAACATAAGAAACATAAATCAAACCTCATAAAAACGAGATAATAGTTGTACTACAGTAATATATTGAGCTTTCTTCCAAACATCATAACGAGTTGATAATCCACTCGTTTCCATTCATCTCTCTCCATAACAATAATATCCTCTACCTTGTTAGTGTGATGCTCATAAAGACCCTGACTGACAAACCAGACATCAATAGTAGTATATCAATCCATGTAATATTTGTCATTCACCATAGGGGAATCAACCAATTTTTCAGCCATCGAAACAAGTCACTCAAAAAAACAGAACCAAACTGCAATAGTAGGCTCTAACAAAGGATGTATAGCTTACCATGTATAGTTTAACTAGTAAAAAATATACATTTAACATCGGCAGGTTAACATTAGTTTTGGACAAAACTGATGTTAACACAAATACGGTGGCATACTTGTAAATGAGACGAGTTTATTAACATCGGTTTTGTCAAAACCGATGTTAACATAGTCTCATTTACATTGGTTTTGACAAAACCGATGTTACCTAGGTCATGTTAACACCGATTTTTCAAAAAACTGATGTTAACATGAGGTAGGTGACATCAGTTTTTTTTAGAAAATCGATGTTGTGTTTTTACTAAAATTAAACTACAGATCCTTTTCATTGGCCGCGCTCATTCTTGCAAACTTACCCTCGTCACTGGCCGCACTCATTCTTGCAAACTTACCCTCGTCATTGCCATTGCTCCTGACCCACCTTGCAAAGCCACCCTCTGCACTGCCATTGTCCTTGACCCACCACGCGGAGTCTTGCAAAGCCACCCTGGTTGTGCTCTGGTTGCAAAGCCACCCTCTTCGCTATGGTCTGGTAAGTTTTCTTGCTTTGTGTCTACTGTGTCTGCTGACGTTGCTTTCCTTGCAGCCATTGGCACCAAAGCACTTTTTGCTCCTCTTGTCGTGTCTGCTATGTCTATTGTGTCTTGGTAAGTTTTGCTTTTGGTTGCCATTATTTTAACTTCCGTTAGTGTTTTGTTTGTACTAGTTATTGTGTTTTTACTTGTATTGGGGTGTCTAATCCCGTTATATTTTTAGTGGGATGCTTGAGTTTGATAATGTATTTGGTTGAATACATTAATGTGTTATCACCCAGACTTAGAAACTTACACTTTCACAATGTTAGTAATTTTCTATAACTCTAGAAGCTAATAGGGTTTAGTTAAGAAAAGCATAAACAGAACAAGAAGGATGTAGGTTCATTTACTATGTAGTGTACTTGTAAGGGAGTGGTTGTGGTGATGTTCTGTTGCATTAACATCGTAGTCATCTTCTATTTTTGGTTAGTTTTAGACAAATGATGCTCCTCTGCCATAAGCTTTCTAATTTAAATTCTGAGCAATTGAATTTCCTTCGATAATGCCTGATCCTGTTTATTCCTGTGCCTTTGTACATCTTCAAGTTGTTTGGACTTAATCTCTAGTTCACATAATTTATATTGCCTTTTTGTTTTGAATCAATTTGGTTCAAGAGCTGTGGCAGTTTGATTTGTAATAAGCCTAAGCATTGTTTTAGTTTTTCCCTCTTAAGAGTGTTGCTTCTTTCTTGCTTATACAAGAGGCTTCTACCTCTTCCTTTAACAAAATGTTGTCATCCCACCTTCTCAGTTTGAATCCATATGAAAATATGAAAATTGTTTTAAATTCTACTTGTATAAGGGAAAGCAGGTGAGTAAAATATAGTTGATTTTATTGTACTAAACACAAGTTTCTTTATATCTTTATATCTTTATATCACTAAATGATTATAGGAAATTCCTTCAAGCTTTCTAAGTTAGGACTAGGATTTAAATGATTGACACTCAAAATAAGAGACAAAATTGGTGGTAATGGTAACAAAAATAGTTCAACTCAACTACTGTGTCTGTCCTATTCATGGTTGGTACACCACAAAATTCTTCATGGGTCGCTTGCACTCTTGACACATTATAGTTCCTTCATTTGGTCTTTCATTTTCTCTAGAGGAAACAAAGTATGAGTGATTGCAAAAGTTGCATTGTCAAATTCTGGTCTTGCCATAGCTCTTCTTCTTTGGAAGCCGAAAATGGGTATGCTTGTGCACCCCAAATGTTGATCATATCAAGAGCATTTTAATTTGTGACCTTCCCTTTTTAATCTAGAGCTACCATGATTGGCTCATCCTTGTAGTTCCATTGTTCCTTTATGTACTTCACCACTGCTGACCTAAGTAACCTTGGTTCCTCTTGTATTCTTTTATATGTGTGTGTGAATTTGTTAATATATACATGCTTTTTTTTTAGAAATAGTATAGCAATTAGCAAATTATAACCTTAATTTTTTTTTAAACACACCAAAAAGTATAATTTGCTAAAATAAGCCTTCTAAAAGTAAGTTGTTGCAGTTAAGAAATACCTTTGTGTGTATTCCACACACATACCTATTGTTCTATCTCTTCCAAATATAATGGAAAAATACTTCTCAACAAACTCAATGCCTTCATTTGTAGCTTTAGTGGCTTTAAGTTGTTGGGCAACTGCTTAATACTTGAAATTAAAGCCGCCAAAGCATTACCACGATATACTTGCTTAAGTTGCCAGTATTCATCTATTTTTGTGATGATGAATCCTACTAGTTCACTACAACCAATCGTTTCAATTTCAGTTATGTCATTCTTCTAAAAGGAAGCAGAATATAGATTAGAAGCCCCCTGAAAGCAAGCCAACAGAAACCATAATTTGAAAACTTCAATGCCAATACAGAAATCATACCTGTTGTCTATTAAATGCGCTTCAATACATCCATGAGAAGTTGATAGCCATTTGGGACTTGGAGGAATAGTTCTAATTCCTGGGGGAGCATGTGAGTGAGCAACTAGCTGTTGTAGGCATTTATCTATTAGGTTAGGATCACTTAGGCATAGAGTATGGTTATTTATTTTAAAAAACTGAACTGAAAAAGAACCACACTGATTATTTGGTCCTCAATAATTATTATCTAGGCAAAAAATTGCTAGCCTCTAATTTGTTTTTTCCACCTTCTTTTTGTTATATGGTTATGGAAATGTTTTTAATTAGGTATATCATGTATCTTCTTTTTGTGTTACTTTCAGAATGCTCTAACTCTTTGGTGCTTTTCTTGTTTAATCTATTTCCTGTGCCATTTGAATCTTCTCCAATCTATCATCTGTTTGGTTTTGCTGTTGTCTGGATGTGTGTTTGGTCTATTTTATCTTTTTCTTACATTTGTTAGTGATTTCTTGGGTTCTGTTAGGATAGATTTTGTTGTGCTTGTTATTGTTTGGTTAAGCTAATTTGTATCAAACTGAGAGCATAACAGATCTAGCTTAAATGATTTAAGAGGATTCACTTTCTTCGTGCTTTGTAGTCTTTTTCTCATTTTTAGTAATTTTTACCCCGTGATGAAATAATTTTGACAAAGGCCATTGTTTTGACATATGATTGATGTGTATCATACCTGTTATTCATGCTTAAGCATGTTCACTCCTTTATCTTAACAGTCAATTTAATGTCTATAAGAACTTATGCCTTCAAGAATGTTGGACAGACAAACAAAAGGAAATGCTAGAGGATGAGACTGGTTATGGATTTATACCTTTAAATCCTGTCAGAACAAAACAAAATTAAACCCAAACAAAATTATACATTTAAATCCTCACTACAACACTATAGGATTCTTTCAACCTATCAAGGTCAAAGATAATCAACTTGGTATAATGCTTGTAGTACAACTAAGTTCCCCATTAAAAAAAAGATTAATTTCCTTCCAATTCAATGATTCATTGTAATCCAGAATCCACTGTAAAGAACACAACAAATAGTTACTTCTACCAAACAACTTAATAAGTCATCTACCCATCATAAATACAAAGTCTAATAACACACTCCAACAAGTACTAGTCACACCACACTTACTACACTGCATAAAGCATAATAACAAATGCACATAAGAAATTTCAGTGCATTAACAATTATCAATGTTCTCAGTTAGTTTCTCTGACATTTCGTTCCTAGCCAGCATCCTTAGTACCACATGATGACCTTCCACTGCAGGATCAGTCAATGCCCATGGTCCAATCTCTAACACGCCAAACTTTGTTACCATATGTCTTGCTATTTGTTTAATCTGTTGCAAGTCCATTGCAGCTCCAGTGGTTATCTCAGTTTCACTGGAACACCCCCTATGGTTCCAATTACTCATGATTGAAAAAATTGTGATGTTTACTAATATATGCTATATTGATATATGCTTATGATGTAACCTTACATAAATAGAAATTGCAAAAATTAAAAGATAAATCTAGGTATTTGCTGATGCTGAAAACCTCTAGCCCAAATTCATTCCTTCTTTCCTTCAAATCATGGCTACCTGCATTTCCTACCTGCATGTGTGTAACAGACAAATTTCATGTACAAATATTTTTCTTATGCCAAACTAGATAGATCAATTTATCTGCAAAATATTTCACTGACTTTTTTCTTCCACTGAATTTTTAGGTGACCACCACTATTCTTCCACTAACTTCTTTTTCATCAGTGGTTCATACGCTGATAAATTGGTTGTGATTCATATAAGGCAGCTTCTTTTTTTGTATCAGGTGATGATCATTTCTCCAATGATATATATATATAATATAGAACATACTTGTATGGAAGCATGATATGTCACTGTTGTCTAGTAAAATTGATGTTGTCTGAAAAACTTCATGTTTGATCACACACACACACAAACACACACAAGGTTCAGATGCAATATGCAGTCCTTATAAGGACATGCATCTCATATACAATAAGAGAGATCCATTGGCTGATATTGCTTAAACTATGATAGCCCCAAGGTTTGAATTTTTCATCTTCTTATTGACATGTGTAAACATCTCTGCATATAATGTCAGTCTATGTAAGCCATGTGAGGTGTTGAGTGATTTTGGCTCAAATATTAAATGACAAAAAAATTGTTTCTTGTTCAAACATGACTCGTGTAGGGGACTACACACTTTGCTATTGTATAGTGAAGAGTTTTTAGCCCTATGTGGCCATCAATATATTGGCCGCCATCAATTGTTAATTTATTGGGGTCCAAATGGTCTGCTAATGCCTTAAGTGACCTTTTTCTCACCATAAATTCATCAACCTTGTTTACCAATAGCACCTCAGGTTGCCTAAAATCCATAGCCTTAAGTCCACACACACACACACACACAAGTTTGGTAAAAGTTATGTTATTCCCTGGACCTTGAAAAGTGTCTAGTACTTTTCTTGATTTTTAGAACATTCGTCTAGTATTTTTCTAAAATTTTGAAAATCTGATTTTTTGGCAACAGAGATGTTTATTTATTAGAAAAATTGTTTTAGTTTTGAGCCTCTGGAAAAATATAATGGTATGTGAAATGTCAAAGGTGATCTCTATAAAATATTACGAATTTTAGAAAATGCAAGACAGTGAATTTTAGTAACTTCACTGCAACTGTTTTTAATTTTAAAAAAATTATATTGATGAATTTTTGAGTGGTAAAATTTATGAAGGAATATACCTATTAGGGAGTGTCCCTGTAAATTTGGGTGAGAATCAGAGTTCAAATGATATTTTTATAATATTACAAACTGATGAGATATCAGCTTATAGGAAAAGTGAAATTTAATTGAAATAATTGTCTTATATATGAGTGAGTTAATTATCAGGATTCCTATGTAATTTGAACATTGAATTCATTTGTTGATAGTTGTTAATAACAAATCAATTATTCAATGTTTATTGTGATTAAAACTGCTTCAAAGGAGAATAAAATGTTTATTTGCTGTGAATTGGGTCTGAAATTGCCTTTTATAGGTACAATTTTGGGTTTATTGTAAAAACAGAAAGTTTATAAAAAAAAAACTTGAAAACAACATTGATTATTAACAAAAACCGATGTTAATATAGTAAACAACATCAGTTATTTAGAAAAACCGATGTTAACATGAACCTTAACATCAGTTTTTCAAAAAACCGATGTTGGTTATTTCTAATAACATCGGTTATTTATACATAACCGATGTTAACGTTTGTATGTTAACATCGATTTTTAAAAACCGATGTTAACAATAATACATTTAACATCGGTACTTTCAACATCGGTTTTAAAACCAATGTAGAATGCCCTAAATAACCGATGTTGAAAGTGTATTTTCTAATAGTGCTTCCATAATGCCTAATAAGAATGTCTCCTGGCAATTGTTTGGTCGGTTTGCTCAGTTTAACAGTCTTATTAACACTATTTTTACCAACAACCTACAACAAAGTCAATCATTTTTTTTACAAAAAAAAAAAAGATAATTTAAACATCAATTAGTTAACATGTCCAAGCATAGAAACCAGCAAGCATGAAAATTAACTTACCTGTGCAGGCCACCATGAGCTATAAAATGGAGAGATCTTTAACCGAATACAAAGAGGGACACATGTTTTGGTGGCTTGTCTTTGTGTGTGTACAAAATGTCGCAAACATAAGGTATATACTATATATATACCATCTAAGATCAAACCAATTTCCGTTGATCATCATCTCAGTTAAGTGGTACATAGAAAAATAGAAAACCTATAACAATTTGAAGATTATTGATAATAATAATAATAATAATAATAATAATAATAATTATTATTATTATTGTTGGGCAACTAAGGAAAAACACTTGAAAGATTTTTACCTCATTCCTTTTGATTTCCTACTCCGCAAAAAAACGAAGCACCTCTTCGACAATCAATCACTAATATTCCTCCAAACTTGAAACAAATTAAATCAACAAAAAAATTTGAGCTTACAGCTAAAATTGGTGTGATGTGTATTTATTTTCTACTTTACCTTTTACAAACAAAAAAATTAAGCTTACAACAAAAAAATTAAATCACTGATATTCCTACTCTGAAATTTTTTAAGCTGCTTGAAAAGACCCAATCAACACTAAAAACCTGATTTGATTGATGTGTTTTTATTTTCTACTTTACCTTTTAGAAATAAAAATTCAAATATTTTTCAGCAAAAATTATTGCATATGCATGTGAGGAGTACATTTACATTTGGAGAATACAAATTTGCCTCCCACGTAATGATCAAAACAATGAAAAAATGAGTGACAATAGCAGGAAAAGTAGGGACACAAAAAAGAAAGTCTGCTCAATTTAATGTTATTGTTGGTTCTCTTTGAGCCAATTAGATCATTGAGCATAATCTCACATTTCCGTTGGCTGCTCTCTCCAAAGTGTATCTGCAAAAATAAAAGAATTAAACAAATGTTTAGATTGCAATACAAAATGAAGAATGAATACACACAAAATAATAATAATATTATAATAAAATATTAACTCCATACCCATCAAATAAAAAGGCTTAATGAGTTTTTATTTGAATAAATACCTTGATGAGTTCTACAGTACGTATCTGTCGCAACCTACCCTTCGACGGAAGGGAGACGCGTGACTCACGGGTGCGTGTCCCAAGAAAGGAATACGTGCAGAGTTGCCACCAACGTTTATTTGAAGAAAACGTCAGAAAAACCGGAAAAGACGTGATCTACGAATTTTAAGTGAAAGGTTCGGGAGTTGTATTTACGCACGGGGAAGGTATTAGCACCCCACACGTCCGTCACAAGAGACAGCATCCCTTAATCGAATATCCAAATATGACTTCAATTTTATGTTATTTTCCCTTTTTACGTTCTTATGTCTTTTTTATGCCTTTTTATGTTTTTATCTTTTTGTGGTCGACATGGGTATTTCCCTTGCTCCTACGTATTCCTCAATTGTGATAAGGAAATCAGACCTACGTAGTTCTTTCGTGAACAAAGCGTTTTGGTTAAGTTATTTTTTATCCTTTTTTTCAAGATATGTTTTTATTGAATGAAAGGTCATTTAAGACGTTTGACCATTTAGACAATCTTTCGATTCTTTTGAAAAGTGAGAAAACATTAAGGCATTGGACCATTAATGATTTCTTTATTTTTGAAAGAGGTAATAAAGTTACATATTGATTTTAGGCTTTTTAGAAATCTACACTTAACCAATAAAAGTGGAAAAGACCATTTCAAGGCGTTGGACCTTTGAAAATGGATTTTTTAGGCGATGAAAAAAGTTTGGTTTATGAATTGATTTTAGCCTTGGTTTCACTTTGGTTATTAGTTGATTCGATTAAGAAAAAGAAATCCCAAAGAAAAAACGTCCGATTGATTTTTTTGATTTATTTTACTAAAAGATATTTTTTATTATTATATTATTATTTTACCTCTTTTTGGTTTCCAACGTGGTTATGGCATGACCGAACGGTCGGATTTCATTTTAACACAAATTAACGGATATTACAACTCAAATGATCGGTGGAAATTTATTTTATTTTTTGATTAGGCGAGAAAATGACTTAAGTAAATGACTAAAGCACGTCAAAAGGGGGTACGGAAAGTAAATGAAACGAAAATAAAAGCACGTGAAAACAAATTAGGACCACTAAGGGTACATAGAATGAATTGAAAAGTTCGATTTCAGGAACTTACCGGTTGAAGACCGAAGAACGACGAAGAACGAACGAAGAACGGTTGAAAATCTTTGCGAAATCACCCACGGAAACGTTACGGAAACGCCTCGGCTTGGATTTTCTTCACGGAAACAATTTTTTTCACTAATTTCAAGTGATCCCGAATTACCAGGAGGGCTGAACATTTTTTTCCTTTCACTTCTCCCCCTATTTATAGGAAAATAGGAGAGAAGCTTGCTACCCAGCTCGCCCAGGCGAGCTCAGCTCTCCCAAGCGAGGTAGGTTGCTTCCTCCAGAAGCAACCGCCTTCTGGAGGAATATTCTGGAAGGCCTAAGTGGGCCTGATTGCTATTTGCACCCCCATTTTTTTTAAATACACCCCCTCGCTTTTTTTGGTGATTCTTTTTCCGTAACGTTACGAAACTTTACGAATTTCGTAACAATGCTTTTTTTTCTTTCCGTAATGTTATGAAACCTTACGGATTACGTAGTCATCCCTTTTTAACCTTTCAGAATGTTACAGAAATTTATGAATTGTGCACTAACACTTCCTTTTAATTTCCGGCATGTCACAGAACTTCACGAATTGCCTAACGATGGATGCCAAGTACCTTGAAGTGGTCAAATGAGGGTCGCATCCCAACAACGGACGGTCCCCGGATGAAATTAGGGTATGACAGTTGCCCCTCTTTACTTGTCTTTTACTGCAGATAAAAAGGAAGTAAAGATAAGACACTAATTTCGTTCGAGCGAAACACCATTCGACCAGTGAACCTCCCTGCCAGCAGAACCTGCAAAAATTTGAAAATGATCAGTACCGACAAATCATCCTGATACTGTCAAATTCGTTCCTCTTGGTTGATACAAGACGCAGAATGACCATAATTTGTCTCTGCGTTTTGTTGGACACGATCGAGCCTGGGCGGCGAGACACAGAATGACCATAATTTGTCTCTGCGTGCCGCCGGACACGATCGCCTCTAGATGGTGAAAAGGTGTGCGGAATGACCATAATATGTCTCCGCCCACCTCTCAACTTGCTGTTTTTGAATGACAAAGGGCGCAGAATTTGTCTCTGCGCGTTTATCACCCAACTTGCGAAATCTGAATGATAAAAGGCACAGAATTTGTCTCTGCACGTTTATCACCCGCCTCGCTACTCTTGAATGATAAAAGGCGCAGAATCTGTCTCTGCGCGTTTACCCACTCAGCTTGTTGTTCCTGAATGATAAAGGGCACAAAATCTATCTCCGTGCGTTTACCCACTCAGCTTGTTGTTCCTGAATGATAAAGGGCACATAATCTATCTCTGCGCGTTTACCCACTCAGCTTGCTATCATGTTTTGAGTCTTATAGATAGAAAAGGAAAGTTTTAAACGGATAACCACTCGGGTATCTCCGTATGTCACGTGACTCCAGTGTCAGTATGACAGAAATTGTCTGCGCGGAAGATAACGTAAATCTCCGCGTGTCAACGGGCTTGTTGGCTACGATTGACAAAGGGTGCAGAAGACGATGTTAGTCTCTGCGTGCTATCATGCTTTGAGTCTTAGAGATAGCAAAAGAAAGTTTAAACGGATAACCACTCGGGTATCTCCGCCTGTCACGTGACTCAAGTGTCAGTATGACAGAAATTGTCTGCGCGAAAGATGACGTAAATCTCCGCGTGTCAATGGGCTTGTTGGCCGTGATTGACAAAAGGTGCAGAAGACGACGTTAGTCTCTGCGTGCTATCATGCTTTGAGTCTTAGAGATAGCAAAAGAAAGTTTAAATGGATAACCACTCGGGTATCTCCGCCTGTCACGTGACTCCAGTGTCAGTATGACAGAAATTGTGGGGGCGGCCGACAAAAGCGAGGCTCATGCTCCTACGTATCCTCAATGAGGAATGCAGACCTACGTAGTTCTAGATAACTTGTGAGACTAAAAATAGTCTCGGTGTTTTCTTCACTAAAATGCGAACATGCTTTAGTAAAGAGAGAAAATTTCCAACTAATCAGAGCAACATATGCTTTTCGGATGAAAAACAATGTGTCTACCGGGGAAGGGGAGTATGCAGATGACATCTTCTCATAACCACAAATGAGATTTTGGATGTTAGCATTTCATTTCTAAATGATCATTTAGAGGAAACACTGGGTTCAACAAAAATAGAAGAAAATCACTCAAAGTGTATCAATCTCACACAGGTAAGTGTTTCATCCTAATTCCGAACTATAGATATACCATGCCTTGATTTTGCAAATTATTTCCTATAAATCAAAGATCACATGCGTGATCATGGATCAGTAGGACTTTTTCTTGGGAATAGTGTTTTTTGTGGGAATTTTTGGCTTTGAATGTTTTTGGCCTTTTCCTTTCCTGTTTTTTTGTTTAGCGTGAGGTGAACAAGTCACCGACGCACATGATTTTGGTTGGCAATCAAATAGAGAGGACCACTTTAGGTCGTGGTTTCCTTTCTTTTCATGTTTTCTTGGTGACAAATCTATATTGTTTAGATATTGTCTGGTCCAAAGGCTTTTCTGTATATTTCTTCTGTTTTCTTCCGATCTTTGATCGGGAATTCTCTTTCTTTTTTGCTTTCCCCCATTTTCCTTGATTGGGAATTTTCCTTTTTGCCTTCTTCTGATTCTTTTGATCAGGAATTTTCTCCTTTTCTCCTTCTCTTTTCTTTTCTTTCTCCTTTCTTGTTTTCTTTTGAGGGCAAGGTTTATGGTGAGTTGGGACTTTGGCTCAAGGCTTGTATATGTCAGGGTGTTGGTCTGGTTCAGGGATAAAAGGGAATGTCCCACATTATTTCCATGACACAAATGCATCAATGATGATTTGGAAACTTTATGCAAAACTAGTCATGCATGCACCTATGCGGACACTCAAGTGTCAAACTTTTATGGTCTTGTGATGCTAGGGCTCAGGATTCATTTCCTCTATTTAAGTCAACCCAGTGTTTCCAAAATGTGTTCTTTTATCAATTTGTGCATTCATCCGAGTCTATCTTGCATGTTCGAAAAAACTTTCACAGTATTTACCCTTCAAGTGCACACATTTTTTTTCAAAAACTAGTTATGATCAACGAATTTTCTCTTCAAATAAAAGTTGGAAATTATCTCTTTTCACAAGCGCGTTATTTTTTTTAGCTAGACACTTTTATTCTTATTATTTTCTTTTTCCTTCCTTCTTTTTCTTTCCTTGCTTGCTCTCTTTTCCTTTTCCTCTTTTTCCTTTTTTAGTTATTTATCATTTATTCATTTCCTCTCTCTTCTTTCTTTTTTCCTCTTTTTCTCTCTGAAAAAGTCTTGCGGACGAGGGCGCACACTACCTACTCACGTCTAACCACAAGGTGAACGAGAAACGCACGAAAATGGTAAGTCGCAAAACGGTGACGAAATAACTGAGAGCCATAACGCCGAAAATTTCTAACAGAAACGAGCAATAATGATAGTAATGTTAGTAACCATATGAACAAAATAGAAAATAGTAATGTCAACAACAATATGGGCAATAATAGAAAACGTTAATAACAAACTAATCAAAAACAGATATGTCAAAAAAAATGCGGTGACCTCGGTCACGTGGCTCCGCTTCCTCCAAAGAAGCCGAGTAAATCTGTCATCTCCTCATCCATGCGGGCGTCCTCTGGATCGCCGGGAGCCTCTGCAGGTGCCTCCTCTGTCTGGTCCTCGGGCCAATCTCCGGGCCATGCGACCTCAGCCCTAAACGAATCTGGAGTAGGGCACGGAAAAAGAGCGAAACCCTGGCTCTATAGACTGAGGCTTAGCTAGTAGAGACACTCATGGGTCTGCACCTGCCCCCTGTGGTTGGCCGCCTGCTGGCGAACCAAGTGCTGTAAATACCGCTCCATGCCAAATGACCCAGGTGGATCAGCCTGATGAGGTGGTGGCGATGCGTCTGTGGCCTGCGGTGCATCACCCTGCGCCTGTCTAGGCGTGCAATACTTCTCAATGAAGGCCCGGGTGATCGGCGGTCGAATCACCTTACTAGGTGTGACGGGAACCCCGAATGACTGGCAGAGGCCCGTGATCAACGCTGGAAATCCCAGGGCCCTGTTAGACTTATCTGGGTCTAGAGGGTGCCTGGTAGGTGGCATACCTGCAAATAAATAAATGGCATCAGCGATCAACTAAGCCACATGGACGCTCATTCGTGTCAGGATGGCATACACTAGCCGACACTTCGACAGAGAGAGGTCGAAGTTATGATCGCTGGGCAGGATGTTGCTGAGTAGCAACGTCATCCACGTCTGGGTCAAGGTAGTCATGTTGGTGCGCATGATCCGCACCTGTCTCCCGGTAGCGGTCCGGGCAAAATCCTGACCCGGTATGCATAACAGCTGGGCAATGACCTCCTCGTCAAATCCATCGGCCCGGTTCCTTCTCTGACTATACTCGCACTCCTGGCCTTCCTCTGACACTAGCGGGTCTCCCAGGAACTGACTGAGGGCGTCTGCATCAAAAGGAATCCACTGGCCCCTTACCCATGACCGCATGTCCCGCACGCCCTCCTCCGTGGGCCAAGCATTGGCATAAAACTCTAGGACTACATCTGGGTCAAACTTTGCCATGGGAGTGACCAGCGACGTCCAACGCCGGCGAGCTATCTCTTCCTGGAAATCTGTGTAGTCATCATCCCTGAGTTGGACGCGTCTCTCTCGGTGGAATGACCATTCTTTGATGGCCTCGAAACGCTGCTGGTGCCCAGCGCTCCTGAAACGATGGCTGTTGAACTCGGGAGTGGCACTAGTCCCTTCAACCACGGCGTCCTTCCTAGATCTCTTTGCGGAAAACTTTCTCGGAGCCATTTCTTGTTGGAGTGAGTATGAGTATAAAAAATGAAAGCAAAATGAAACCAAAGGTGGCTTGGAGGAGCAAAAACTGTGAGTCCCGTAAGCTTCCTTTTTTTGAATGAGGGGGGAAGTTTTTGGGTGCAGAAAACGTTCCCCTCCCTCGTTTTTTATATTTTGGTGCAGGGGTTGCTCGCCTAGGCGAGCTAACTTGCCATTTTTTTTAGGGGAAACATAAGCATGGCCCTCTACGGGTTGGCGTTCACTTATTCGAACCCACTCAAGGTAGATTAGGCATCCACTATTTATTTTAAACAAACAACAGTAATAACTATTGTGAATTTTTAAAGGATACTAGGCTGCTTTGCAGCGGCGCTTTCCGTTTATCCCGTTCCTCTTCCACCTGGCAACAATGTGCGGGTTTGCCATGACACTAGAACTCAATGTATGGTAGATCCCCGTGCGGTGTTAGCTGGAACATGGACGCCAAAGTGGCAAGCGCATCAGCCATTTGATTTTCATCCCGGGGAACATGATGGAAGGAGATCTCATCAAAAGAATTAGCCATCTCCTTGATATAGGCTTTGTAGGGTATCAGCTTGGGGTCTCTAGTTTCCCATTCCCCTATCAGCTGATGGATCACCAACGCTGAGTCCCCGTACACCTTGAGTAGCTTGACATTGGAGTCAATTGCTGCCTGGACGGCCAGGGCACATGCTTCATACTCAGCCATATTGTGGGTGTAGTTGAACCCCAGCCTGGTTGTGAAAGGTATACATTGATTGTCTGGAGAGACCAATACTGCTCCAATGCCATGGCCTAGAACATTTGACGCTCCATCAAACCACACGGTCCATTTGTCCCGGTCCTCGTCTAGTTTTTCCTCAAACAAGGCCATGATGTCCTCATCCGGGAATTCGGGATGCATGGGCTGATAGTCGTTGAGAGGCTGCTAAGCCAAATAATCTGCTAAGGCGCTTCCTTTTATCGCCTTTTGGGTGACGTAAACTATATCAAACTCGGATAGCAAGACTTTCCACTGGGCGATCCGTCCCGTAAGAGCTGGCTTTTCAAAGATGTACTTAACCGTGTCCATCTTGGATATCAACCAGGTGGTATGGCTCAGCATGTATTGTCTTAGGCGATGGGACGCCCAGACTAAAGCACAACACGTTCTTTCGAGCAGGGAGTGATTCATTTCACAGGCCGTGAACTTCTTACTCAAGTAGTAGACAACACGCTCTTTCCTTCAGGACTCATCATGTTGCCCCAGCATACATCCCATTGACTCGTCCAAAATCGTCATATACAAGATGAGAGGCCTTCCGGGTACCGGTGGCATAAGCACAGGGGGATTCATGAGACACTTTTTGATCCTCCCAAATGCCTCTTGACAATCCCCATTCCAACAGTCGGTTTGGTTTTTCCGTAAGAGTTTGAACGATGGCTCACAAATAACGGTGAGCTGTGATATGAATCTGGCAATATAATTCAAACGTCCCAGGAAACCTCAGACTTGCCTCTCGGTACGGGGTTCTGGCATCTCAAGGATGGCCTTCACCTTTTCGGGGTCTACCTCTATCCCTTTCTGGCTTATGATGAAACCTAGCAATTTCCCTGATTTGACCCCAAAAGTGCACTTAGCGGGGTTAAACCTCAATTGATACTTCCTAAGCCTTTCGAACAACTTCCGCAGGTTGACAAGGTGTTCCTCCTCGGACTTAGATTTGGCAATTATGTCGTCCACATAGACCTCGATCTCTTGGTGCATCATATCATGGAACAAAGCTACCATAGCCCGTTGATAAGTTGCCCCGGCATTCTTGAGTCCAAAGGACATCACCTTGTAACAGAATGTTCCCCACAGGGTGATGAAGGTAGTCTTTTCCATATCCTCTAGCGCCATCTTTATCTGATTGTAACCGGAGAACCCATCCATGAAGGAAAACAAAGCGAAATTGGCCGTATTATCCACAAGGATATCAATGTGCGGCAAAGGAAAGTTGTCTTTGGGACTGGCCCAATTCAGGTCCCGATAATCCACACACATTCGCACCTTCCCATCCTTCTTAGGGACTGGTACAATGTTGGCAACCCATTCTAGGTACCGAGCGACAACTAAAAACCCAACGTGAAATTGTTTCTTTACCTCCTCTTTTATTTTCAAGGATGTCTCGGGCTTCATCCTTCTCAGTTTCTGTTTTACTGGGGAACACTCGGGATTTAGGGGCAATCGGTGTTGTACAATGTTAGAACTTAAACCGGGCATATCTTGGTACGACCAAGCAAAGATGTCTTGGTAGTCTCTTAGCAGGGCTATTAATTCTTCACGGATGGGTGCGGTCATGCCCGTGCCTATCTTTACTTCCCTTTTTCCACTGCCAGTTCCCAAGTCTACTATTTCTGTCTCTTCTTGATGAGGCCCCATTTCTTGGTCCTCATGGGCGACTATCCTTTCCAACTCCGGGGGAAGTCCCACATCCTCGTTCTCTTCATCTTCTGTTTGATTCGTTTCTTGCTCGAAGTCGATGGGCGGGTCCCAGGTATTAGTACCTTCGAGGGACTCGTCGTCGGATCTGGTGTTTTAAACGTAAAGAAATAAACATGCAAATGGATGAGAATGGGTAGAGACGCAAGAACAGATGAAGAAAGATCTTTCTATTATAAATTCATGAACAAAAGACACAATGCCTTAACAAAAGGAAACTCTAAAGTCTAGGCCCAACTGTAGAGCTTTTAAAGCCATAAAAAGGTTTACATTATGCTTGTCGCGTAAATGTCTGGGCGCTCCTCTACTTGCCAATTTCCTAGTCAGAAATCAGGAGGGCATGGTCGTACCAAATCTGACCCAGCCGGAGCATCATCTTTGCATATTGCAACAAGTTGGCCTTCATCCCCTAGACCCGTGCTTATAAAGCTCCTACTTATGTGACAGGGCGGGCCTCCTTCGTCTTCTCGTCTTAATCGCGAGCCTTGACTTCCGCTTTTCCTTCCCGCAACACTTTTCCTTATATCTGTCTGTGTGGGTTTATAACCTAACCCAAACTTCCCACGATTTCCCTTGGCGCTTATCAGGCTAGTTATGCCGCCGTTGCCCTTGCCTAAACCCATTCCGGGCTCGTAGCCATTCCCCAACATCACCTGGGCCACCATTACTGTCGTATCTGACAGGCAAGGTTGCCCAGAGAAGGAATCCACGGAGGAAATGCTTACCACCTCGAAAGACTGGAAAGCGGTTTCTAATGACTCCTCCGCGGCTTCCACATATGGCATAGAGGATGGGCAACTCACCAAGATGTCTTCCTCACCCGATATGATAACCAAATGCCCTTCCACTACGAACTTCAATTTCTGGTGGAGTGTAGAGGGAACGACTCCCACCGAATGGATCCACGGGCGTCCCAACAGGCAGCTGTAAGGGGGATTAATATCCATTATTTGAAAGGTAACCTGACAGGTGTAAGGGCCTATCTGTACCGGGAGGTCGATCTCTCCCCTAACCTCTCGACGGGTGCCGTTGAAGGCACGAACTACCATGGAACTTGGCTTTAGATGGGAAGCATTAAACGGTAATTTCTCCAAAGTGTTTTTGGGCATCACGTTTAAGCAGGAACCATTATCAATGAGCACCTTGGCTACAACGTGGTCCATACACTTGACTGATACATGCAAAGCCTTGTTATGCCCTCTTCCCTCGGTAGGGATTTCTTCTTCGGCGAAGGCAAGATACTTGTTGGCGGTGATATTATTAACGAGCCCTCCAAAGCCTTCTACAGAGATATCTTGGGCCACATGGGCCTCGTTCAAAACCTTTACTAGCAGAGCTCGATGAGGTTCTGAGCTCATGAGTAATTCCAATAGAGAGACCCTGGTTGGGGTTTTGTTGAGCTGCTCAATAACCTTGAACTCGCTCTGATGAATTATGCAGAGAAACTCACTGGCTTCCTCTAGCGACACCTCCTTCTTGCCATAACCATCCCTTTTCTCAGGAAGACCCTTCACTGGAATATCCTCATTCGGAGTGAGGGGCGTTTTATCATCTTGTTCTTCCACTACCTTTGCCTTCCCCTTGACGTTCGTGGGCTGAATTGGTAGGTCGGGGGGCGTGAACACGCGACCGCTGCAGGTCACACCGCTCAGCCCCGTGATATTGGTTACCTTGGCAGACAATGAACTGATGTCGGTGGCTTCTTCTTCCTTTTTGTTCGGAGGTGTGTACCTCCATGGGACTGCGTGGCTGTTTTGGTATGGGAAAGGGACAGGTTTGGCTGCCGAAGGGTGTCGGGGTTTTTGCGAAGCTGCGCCCTTGGTGAAATATATCACCAAAGGTTTAGGCCTTCCAAAGCTTCTCTCATCCACGGACTGCATACATATATGCTGCTCTTCCCTCCCCTCATCACCAACTTCCAGTCGACCTTGATCTATCATTCGCTGCAACAATTCCCCCACTGCCAAACATGTTTCCATGCTATGTAGCTCGTTGGGATGCAACAAACAAGAATCCTCTTTACACCCACCGTGGGGAATCACACCTCCCTTTTGTAGGGCCTCAAAGATAAACCTCCTAGGGGTTGCCACGTCCCTTAAAGGTTTAGACCCGCGCGGCCTATCTGACCCAATGGCATTAACCGCTCCCCCTCCATGATTGGCAAGCGGGTTGGTTTTCACGTTGGGTCGATCCTCTTGAAATGTCAGCCATCCAACATCTATCAAATGTTGGACCTTGTATTTAAGGGCCAAGCATTTTTCGATGGAATGCCCTGGGGTATTCCCATAGTACGTGCAAGTTGCGTTAGGATCATACCACTTTGGGAAAGGGGGTTGGAAGATCTTCCCGGGAGTTATTACGGCCAGTTGGTTGGCGATGAGAGACGGCAAGAGGTCCTCATACGTCATTGGGAGTGGGGTGAATTCTGGAATTGGCCTCGGGGGAAAGTTCCTCATTGCGTTGGGATTGCCGGCCGGGTGAGTCGTGGTTGCAGTTGGAACTTGGGGGGCCTCCCTCTGAACGGGTGCCTTAGGCTGCATGGGTGCTGAATTAGAGGAGTTCCCGGCGTGAGCTGAGAAGCTCAGATGATGTTGCGCGTACTGATGTGTACCATGAGATGTCTGTGGGGGTTTGACCCACGCGGGCGCCGAAGTGACGGCGTGGGCATCTCCCTCCTTCCTTTTTGCCCCAGTTGCTCCGATTCTTTTAGCATTGGCACTTGTGGAGGAAACATAATCGAACTTCCCTCTTTTCAACCCTACTTCGATTCTTTCCCCGGCGAATACCAGGTCCGCGAAGCTAGACGGCATGTAGCCTACCAAATTCTCATAGTAAAACACTAGCAAGGTGTCTACCATCATGGTGATCATCTCCCTTTTGACCATGGGAGGGGCCACTTGTGCTGCCAGGTCTCTCCACCGCTGTGTGTATTCTTTAAAGGTCTCACCTTCCTTCTTGAACATATTCTGTAGCTGAGTGCGATCGGGAGCCATATCGGAATTATACTGATATTGCCTTAGGAAAGCAGTAATCAGGTCCTACCAAGTACGAATGCGGGAAGCTTCCAGATTAGTGTACCAAACAACCGCGGCTTCAGCCAAACTATCTTGGAAAAAGTGTATTAATAGCTTCTCATCCCTAGAGTGCGCGTCCATCTTGCAACAATACATATTGAGATGGTTCTTGGGACAAGTCGTCCCTTTATACTTGTCGAAGTCCGACACCTTGAATTTTGGGGGGATAACAACATCCGGTACCAAGCAAAGATCCGTCATGTCCGCGAATGGATAGTCACCAAAGCCTTCAACAGCCCTCAATCTCTCCTCGAGGAGATCGAGTTTCCTTTTTTCTTCGGTCGCCGGGGGTGGTCCTTCTGTGGACAAGATTATTGGTTGTGCTGTGAGGTTGGGCTGAGGCAGAGTGTTGGGTGCCGGCCCCTCGACGGGGATCGGGGGGTAGAACTCGACATCCCTTAGGCATACTCTTGATGATCTTCGTGGACCTCGTCGGGCTGTCGAGGAGGCTCCCCTTCAAGGATGGGAGAAGAGATATGACCCGCATCATCTTGCATGACTGGAGGCGTGTAATTAGGCGGCAATCCATAAGGGTAAGTCGCTCAGTTGTATCCCAAATGGGGGTTGTTGTTGTGCCCCAGTGTGTTCCTTCTCGTCCTACCGTATTTAGGGGAGGATGGTGCGCGGTAGCTAGGAGAGTCGGGTCTGCTTCGGCAGCCAAACTGACAGCGACAGCGGTGGCCATGTTTTTCTCCATGAGTTGCCTCATCCCTAGCATGGCCTCCATCATAGAAGCCATTTGTTCTTTCAAAGCCGACATGTCGACTTTCATCTGTTCCTGTGTCTCCTCTTGGTCACCCATCATTCTAGATTTGGATCTGGTGCGATAGGGATGCCTTGTGGCGCGTTTAGTTATGGTGTTTTTCCTAGAAAAACCAAACGTGAGGAGTAGGTAAAAATTATGAATGCATGCTAGGGATAGAATGCAGGGGTGATTTGATTTGCATTGACTTTTGGAGTAAAAACATGGGATGAACTCATTTTATTCAAAAAGTTTATAACTAGTCAAGATCTGAGTGACAATACAAGTTCCCTAGCGGTTCCTAATTATATGGGCCATTAAATCTATCATATGCTGACAATAGTCGAGAAGTTTGTGGATCTCCTCGGGGGCGGAGTAGGTGTCCGCCATTGCTTTGGCCTTGGCTAGCAGTCGGGGAAGTTCTTGACTCCCGTTCAAAGTAAGAGCAAATCGGTCCATCCACATGGTTGCCTCTTGGTGTAACGAGTCGATCACCCTTCCTCTAGCCTCCTTTTCCGCGTACACTTGGGCATACTCGTCCGCCACCCTATGCTCGTGGGCCGTGGCTAGACTTAGTTCCTCTTGGTACTTGGTGATGATAGCTAACATGTTGGTCTCTGTCTCACATAAACGCTGAGACAAGTTTATTTTGGACCTTGAGCAAACGACTAACTCTTCTTTTAAAACCATGCTATGTGCTCGTGATTGCTCTCTTTCTTCCCTTCGAAGCTTGAGCTCACTATTGTTGCCCCTCAACGCTCCACAGAATTTGTCATGACCATGCTCTTCCTTGCGAGCCCTCTTGGTTTCTTGTTCAAGGGTTTTTGCGGTAGCTGCATTTTCTTCTCGTAACCCAGCACACTCTTTCTCGACGTCTGTAGCGACCAACTTGAATTTTTCTTTGGCAAGTCTCGCTTTACCTAGTTCGGTTTTCAGAGCTCGGAGTTCTTCATCCTCTTCCGGAGCTTCGAAGTTCTCTTCGTTGATAATCTTTAACTTGGAGAGCCAATCTAAACCTCGTGTACGAACTTTCAGCCATTCATGATAACCACCAATGATGCCATTATGAATGCCCCTAAGTTCTTTATCTTTCCTTAACGGGCTTTCCCATGTCATATGGACTCTTTGTATAACCTTGAAATTTTGTGCGGCGAAATCTCTCACAAGGAAAGGAGACAGGCTTTCTTCCGTCGGTGCTCCCCTCATGGGGTACCCTAACTGTCTTATGGCAAGTGCGGGATTGTAGTTAATGCAACCCCTCGTTCTTATCAACGGGATGTTTGGGTAGCCCCCACATGAGAAGAGAACTCCCTCATTTCCTTCTTTCCATCGTGGAAACCAGTTGACTGTTCTGCCTCCTATCCCAGCCAAGTATTGGTCCCAATCTACTCTTCTTTTTTCGACACACGAGCGATGGCTTCGGAGCGGACATGGGTGCCTTATGTCTTGTTGGAATAAGTGCGAAACCAACCATACACAAAGAGCTGGTAAACAATAGATGATCCGTGCACTACTCTTTTCGCACCTTCGGTCAAATGTGTCAAATAAGTTCGCCAAGACAGCTACCACCAGGCTTTTTTTGCTATGGTGATAGGCAAGGAAAGCATCAATCGTGGCTAGGTCCACCAAACCATCCACGTTTGGAAAGAGGACAACCCCAAAGATTAGCAATGCTAATACATCCATAAACGGGACCCACTCCTCTTGATTCGCCATATCCCTCGCCTTGCCTTCTAAGTACTTCCGTGGTAGGCCCACTATGCTGTTTCGAGTTTGCTTTATGCGGTCCAATCCTCTCGCCGAATCCCTGACCACAACTGTAATCTTGCTCAGGGAGGGAAGAAACCCGAAGAAAAGATACGGTTTCCTTCCCCCAATAGGACATCCTAGAATCTCCTCAAATTCTTCAACAGTTGGTACTAATTGGAAGTCTCCAAACGTGAAGCATCTCAAGGGCTGGTCATAGTATTGGGTGAGTGATGCAATGGCTTCTGTGGATATCTCTGCTATGGTCAAATCTAAGATCTTTCCGTACGCCTTGCGGAAGGCTTGCATTTGGAGAGGTCCCATCAACTGCCCCAACTCCTTAATGCTGGTGATATCTAGGCCCTTAATCTTGACTTGATAAAACCTTTTACCAGCTTAATTTGTCCCCATGTTTACTAAAGTGAAACAAAAACTCGGTGCGAATCAAAACTCCGACATCTATCGTGGGTGGAATGGATGAATGCATGAAGAAATGCATATGACACAGATGCAATTTATGAATACGGGAGTCCGGGAAATTGTCTCCTTCTTAGATACAACGTCTTGGGGTAGCAAAGTGCCCAACATATGTATTTAAGAAGGTGACACAGACCCTTCGTTGGTTTGCCAAAGAGAGGGGATCAAGACAGAACTTGTGCATGATGTATATGCGAAAGGCACAACACGACAATATTCACAACCAAAATATAAGCAAAGGGGTACATGTCACTTTGACTACATGCATGGCAATGTGAAAAAATGGCATGCAGCGTGTTTGCTTCGTGCGCCTATTTTAGGGACCTATATGAGAGGGAGCTAAAAAGGCTTTTAGTGATAATTCCCAAGGTGGTTATATCTCTCTTGATGGTCTCTAGAGGTATCATTCCCTTCGAAGGACATATTGCAACAGTAGGGACTACTAGCAATAATATGTTATCAAAGAGAAAAATTCTAGATGAGGGTTCACTGTAATCAAGCAAGTCGGAGACCTAGCATGATCACAGATTCACCTCCACTTCTTATGTTCCCATGAACCTGGGTATATGGCCCTTTTTCAACTCACCGTGTGTGCAAATAGTGTTGGTGTTTGTGTGCATCAAATGAATGAATATTTACCTCATGCATACATTTTAAAACGCACTAAAAGCATCAACGAGTTATATACACAAGAACATAAGAGAAATAAAGGGAAACCAACAAAGGAGAAAGTCATGATGAAACATTTGCACAAGATTAAATGGCCTAACTCTCTAAAGACATTCCCCAGTGGAGTCGCCAACTGTCGCAACCTACCCTTCGGCGGGAGGGCGACGCGTGACTCACGGGTACGTGTCCCAAGAAAGGAATACGCGCGGAGTCGCCACCAACGTTTATTTGAGGAAAACGTCGGAAAAACCGGAAAAGACGTGATCTACGAATTTTAAGCGAAAGGTTCGGGAGTTGTATTTACGCACGGGGAAGGTATTAGCACCCCACACGTCCGTCACAAGAGACGACAACCCTTAATCGAATGTGCAAATATGACTTCAATTTTATGTTATTTTCCCTTTTTACATTCTTATGTCTTTTTTATGCCTTTTTATGTTTTTATCTTTTTGTGGTCGACATGGGTGTTTCCCTTGCTCCTACGTATTCCTCAATTGTGATAAGGAAATCAAACCTACGTAGTTCTTTCTTGAACAAAGCGTTTTGGTTAAGTTATTTTTTTTATCCTTTTTTGCAAGATATGTTTTTATTTAATGAAAGGTCATTTAAGGCGTTGGACCATTTAGACAATCATTCGATTCTTTTGAAAAGTGAGAAAACATTAAGGCATTGGACCATTAATGATTTCTTTATTTTTGAAAGAGGTAACAAAGTTACATATTGATTTTAGGCTTTTTAGAAATCTACACTTAACCAATAAAAGCGGAAAAGACCATTTCAAGGCGTTGGACCTTTGAAAATGGCTTTTTTATGTGATGACAAAAAGTTTGGTTTATGAATTAATTTTAGCCTTGGTTTCACTTTGGTTATTAGTTGATTCGATTAAGAAAAAGAAATCCCAAAGAAAAAACGTCAAATTGATTTTTTTGATTTATTTTACTAAAAGATATTTTTTATTATTATATTATTATTTTACCTCTTTTTGGTTTCCAACGTGGTTACGGCATGAACGAACGGTCGGATTTTATTTTAACAGAAATTAACGGATATTACAACTCAAATGATCAGTGGAAATTTATTTTATTTTTTGATAAGGCGAGAACATGACTTAAGTAAATGACTAAAGCACGTCAAAAGGGGGTACGGAAAGTAAATGAAACGAAAATAAAAGCACGTGAAAACAAATGAGGACCACTAAGGGTACATAGAATGAATTGAAAAGTTCGATTTCGGGAACTTACCGGTTGAAGACTGAAGAACGACGAAGAACGAACGAAGAACGTCGAAGAACGGTTGAAAATCTTCGCGAAATCACCCACGGAAACGCCTTGGCTTGAATTTTCTTCACGGAAACAATTTTTTTCACTAATTTCAAGTGATCTCGAATTATCAGGAGGGCTGAACATTTTTCCCTTTCACTTCTCCCCCTATTTATAGGAAAATAGGGGAGAAGCTTGCCACCCAGCTCGCCCAGGCGAGCTAGGTTGCTTCCTCCAGAAGCAACCGCCTTCTGGAGGAATATTTTGGAAGGCCCAAGTGGGCCTGATTGCTATTTGCACCCGCATTTTTACTAAATACACCCTTGCTTTTTTTGGTGATTCTTTTTCCGTAACGTTACGAAACTTTACGAATTTCGTAACGATGCTTGTTTTCGTTCCGTAATGTTACGAAACCTTACGGATTACGTAATCATCCCTTTTTTGCCTTCCAGAACGTTACGAAACTTTACGAATTGTGCACTAACACTTCCTTTTAATTTCTGGCATGTCACGGAACTTTACGAATTGTCTAACGATGGGTGCCAAGTACCTCGAAGTGGTCAAACGAGGGTCGCATCCCAACAACGGACGGTCCCCGGACGAAATTAGGGTATGACAGTATCTCTGAATCAATATCGTAATCTGATTTATGTAGAAGTTTCTCGGCAAGCATAGTTTGATATTCATGAACTAATTGATCTTTTGATCACTAAGTACATAGATTAATTGATGGAAATTGTTTTAAAGTTCGTTTGAGATCCAATAGTTGACATAGGCAAACATATATAGATGACAAGTTAATGTAACTCATTCAAATTTTATACTACAAAAGCAAAGTAAAGGAGTTTGAGTAGATCATTAGCTACCTCAATGGCATTTCGTGCGTCTAACTTATTTTTCTAATAGATAGATTGCAGCTAGCTGTCACAATAAACATCTTGCATATATAGCAAATCTAAGTCATATGATTAAGATGGAAAGTTTTTTAATATAACATGACCATTTAAAAAAATGACGTTAGTTTTATATTCTAATGATCTTAACCATCTATAATAAATTCCAATGGTCAATAACTCAATACTCATTTCTCTTACTCTTGCATAAAAAACTTTCTTTTATATTTCCTGTAAATGTATATAAGATTGTAACTTTTTCTAAGGGGATAATTTAATGTTAATTCACAAAAGTATAAATAAAAAATAAAAGTATGACTTTACCATACCATAAAGCATATGTGATGTGAAACCTTAATATTATCAAAAGATAACCCAACTTCTTTGTAGTAGTTCTAAGGAGAAAGTGAGCAACTACAAACATAGAATCTGACAACATAAATTAAAAATCAGAACTTGCAGCAGGAAATTGAAAACCTTTATACTGTAATTAAAGGCAGCAGCAACACAACCTAACAGCATGAACTATGTTACTAACACTGAAATCTAATAGGTTTAGATGCCAACAATTTATATCATAACCGGCAAGCACAACCACTCATGACTCATTCAATAAGCTGTTCTCATCAAACTAGTAGCCTAGCACCTCTTTCCTTCAACCTATAAAAGCTAAATAATCAGGATTACAACTAGTGTATGGAGAAACACATAATTTCATAGATGTGAATGAACATACAATTTTTTTATTGAGTAATTAGCGTGATCAGATTTCCTGATCCAGAAAGCTACCTGTCTTATTTCCTATATATATTGGTGTTTTTTAAGAATGAACTACCTGCTATGATATTAACAAACCAGTTTCAACTACCACCTTGTCTCTCCTTACATATCATTTGGTAGTAATATAGACAAAAACCAGTTTTAACTTTTAAGCACAAAGGGGTGCTTACACCCTTATTCATTAGACTCAATGATTTTCTGTATACATGTATCTATAGAGGTTTTCTCATGCAAAAAGTTGATAGGATCACATCAGCTACTGTATGGAAATTGGGACAAGAAGAACATCCGTTGCTATTATGACAAGTACAAGATATTTTGAAGAGTTTATCTTCAACCAATTAATGAATTCCAATTTACAGATGATTCCTCTCTTGGTTTCATTTTCATTTTCGTATTCCTTACTCATTAATTCAGAATTCAGCAAAATCCACACACACACACACTCACATTAATTGGAAGCCAATGCTTTTGCAGTTTCAAAACCATTCAGTTAGAAATTAAAGAAACTCAACAAAGTTTATTTTATATCTTTGGTCCCATAGAAACTAGGTATAAACAAATAGCATTCAGCAACTAATTAAATGTAGGGGTTCAATGTCAAGGATTGCAGAATCACTTAGCAAAGCATGAAAAAACAAGTTGTATTATTTAATAAATATTAAGTGATTTTAAATTTAAAAACTATTAATAGTTTGGTTTTAAATCTTTAGTTGCTTAAAAAAATTAGATAAATAACATTAACAGTAAGCAAAAGCAAGTCAGTAAGCAAATAACATTAACAGTAAACATATTAAGAGGGTAAAAAGGGACTTAACAAAACTGTCAAAATAATTTGAAGTTTAGTTTCTGACCTAAGGCTGTATCCACTGCTATATGAAGTCTGTCCTCCCAGCTCAAGAACGTTGATTTGCTGTGTTTACCTACAGGAACAAGTTGTGTAACTTTCTTTACATGTTGGTTTTTGTTGACTAGAAGTTAATCATATGAAAATTTCTATATCCAGAGTTTCAGAATACAAACCTACTTTGGAAATTGAGTTGCACACATTTTTAACAAGAAATTAATTTTATTTGACAACTAACCAGAGAGATGTTCTTGTAAGTTCCCATTAGCTATATACTCATATATGAAAGCCTTATTGGTTCCTTCATTGCAATAACCAATAAGGGATGTTAAGTTTTTGTGATGAACTCTGATTAGAAGTTTAACCTGGAAATAAAAATCACAACCATGTTTAACCATATATATTTGTTACTTATCTAAAAAAGCTAGTGTAAAGCGATTAAAAAATTACCTCTGCTTGAAATTGTTGAAAGCCATGTACAATCGATGGAGAAAGCACTTTCACTGCAACTGGACTGTCATCCATATAGCCCAGGTAAATTGTTCCAAATCCTCCTTTACCAATAATTGTATTGAAATTGTTGGTGATTTTAAGGACGTCAGAGTATGAATATATTTGTTTTTTGACTTGCAGTAATGAATCATCTTCTTCTTTGGATTGCAGGCGTGAGATTTTACTTTCATCATTCACTTCCATTAAAGCTGTTGATTTTTCTACAATATTGGAAAATTAATAGGTCAAGAATGAATTTGTTTGGAAAATCATTGATAAAAAATACGAATATTTTAAAATCGCAGCATTACCTTTTGATTTTCTCCTTTTAAGGGTCCACAATATTGCCACGGCTACTAGAAGAATCAACACCCCACTAATTGATGCTACTATGGGCGTAGCAATGTTCTTCTGTTTCTTCTCGAAATTGCATTGACCTGATTCACATAGATATGGATTTTGGCCCACACTAGCATGGAAAGTAATCACAGAAGAGAATATATATGTTTTAAGTCATCGATAATATCAAAAGATTCTTCAATTCATTTTGCTTGTGCCTAGAGATTCAGTGGATCAACTATTGCCACTATGGAAAAGGAATAACAAAGGTGACACCATAAAAATTATTTTAAGACTCCTGCATTTAGAGAGGTATTTGCCCCAACCACAAAAAAAAAGAAGCAAAGTTCAATAAGAGAGCCAAACAAAAGAGACGCAAACCTGGTTGCGGTGGCGTCTCTGAGGTGTGCGGCTGTGCCGTGGTGGTGATTGCAGCAAGGGTTTTGCATCCCAGCGCAATGCAGAGAAGTTGCTCTGCCCAATGTGAACTCCAAGAGCGACGAGAACCCTGTCCTCCGCCACAGGTTGTTGTCGTTGATGAAGCACCCACCATCCAAACTGTCGACACTTCTCTTTTGCTGAGTGAGTGACTGAGAAAGGGAGTGATACGCGTTTTAGGTTTTGTGTGTGGCGGGGAGGTTTTGTGTGTGGTGCGGCGTCATACATAGGGTGGAGTGGTTGAGAGATGGGGGAGGATGAGCAAATGGCTGAGCTTGCAAGCTAGGGTTAGTAATTAGTAAACATTATAAAGGAACGAATATGAAGGCGATTCTTTCTTGAAATCTGTTGTCGTTTAAGTTTTCAATAATTATAGAAATGTAACTGTATCACATTCTAAGACAGTTTTTTCATAACCGTCTTAGAATGTGCGTCATAAAAATAAAATACAGTGATCTTAATTGCAAAAATACCACCGCGTCACATTCTAAGACGGTTTCCGTATAACCGTCTTAGAATGTGTGTCGTAAAAAAACAAGTTTTTTAGTAGTGAGTCATAGCTTTTCACATTCTTTGGTAGAAAATTGCAAACATATGCTATTGATAGGCCTATAATTGCTGGATTATGCTGTCACAATTATTTATGTTGCAGCTACATTAGTGATCATGGGCTATTTTTTAAAACCTTGATTGTGATCACAATTCAAAAAACAATGATTGTGAGAAACTAGGTAGACAACATGAAAATTAATTAGTACTAGTAGTGTGTAGTACCAAATTGTTGGGGGTTAGTAACGAAGTTGTTGTGCATTTTCCTATGTTTGCAGCAATAAAAATTTCATTTCCCATTTTCCTGTTGAGTTGTAGCAACATTTGTTCGAGTTGTGGGTTAAACAATTATGCAGCTTGTTGAAGTTCAGGAGCACATTCTGCATTTCTGCCACATTTCACCAATTCTGAAGGAACACAACCCAAGGGTCCTGTTCCTGCAATATATATATATATATATATATATATATATATATATATATGACTATCACAAAGAGTGATCATAAGACATTAAGTATCAACCCTTTTGTTTAATCAAAAGGGTGTTACCTGCAAAAGTTTTTGGTACTCAAATGAGATACTTGACATATTGAGGTAATGAGTATTGGCGAGACGTTGTTGAATTAGGCACCTAGAAGTAGTTGTTTACAAAATCATTACCACCTACAGTGATGAGTACTAGTGCTTGATTCACCAAGCTCTTAGCCTGTGAAGCTCCAATTATAGCACTCACTCGGTTTTGGTACTCTTTAAAATATTGTAGTTGTCTATACATTCTGATCACATTTATATGCAAAAGTTGCATGCAATCATTTTTAAGTGGAATCATTATGATTAGCAATAAACTTTACAATTGTATTGATTATTTTAGAATTTATCTTGTGTTATTTTTAAAGGTTTTTGGGCATGACACGCATTAGATATCATAGGAAAAAGTAACTATATATATAGTAAGTAATGAACTTACAAACTGAATTCCAGTGTCATTAAGGATTCCAATTATGGCTAAAGTGAAATTGGCACCAACAAAGAGTTTATTTCATCTGGACTCAAGTATGACAATGTAGACTCAGCACCTAGTCGTTGACCTGAAACAATTCACATAGTTAGCCATAAACTGTGTCTATGTTGAGCTAATTATTATATGCAAAGCTACATGACAAAAAAGGTTCAAAAATTCAAATATGCATGATGAAAATGAAGCTTAAAAGATGAATATTGAAGCCAAAACATGGTTCAATATGTGAACTTAACTGATAAGATTAGGAATGTTGTAGCCATTGGAGAAACAGCCAGTTGGTCTATGACTTGGAGGATAATCAATCCCATAAGGAGGGGCATCGACACATGTCGTGGTAGCCATGTAATTGTTATTTCCATTATCAACAAGTGAATCTCCAAATACAAAGAATGCCCTTGGCTTAGCTTCAGCCCTAGAGATAATGACACCAATTACTAGAACTAAACTTAGAATGGCCAAAGAAGCAAAACTTGACAAGGTTGCCATATTGAACTGAACCTTTGGATGTGGGGTTGGTGTGTTAACTGAATTCAGAAGTAGTTTTGGATGGGGAAATAGGTCAACACAATAACAAATTTTATAACAGAGTAATAGACAGTGGAAATAAATTTCCCCAAACTTGCAAGAACTTATGAGGAGCAACAATAAAGTATAAAGCGCAAGATAGAAATTAAAGAAAACAAAGATACAGTTTGTCTAACATGGAAAACCCCTAAATGTAAGGGTAAAAACCACGGGTCATCCAAACCAAAGAAATAACTCCACTATAATCAATGAAGATACAAGAGAACCTCCAACAAGTGGACTAAAACATGCTACAAACAGTCAAATCAAAACAAACCCCCAATTGGTACAATAGAGACAAGAAGATAAACCCCAAAATATAGAACAGATAATGCGAAACACTTATCTATCTCTCCAGATATCTTTTTCCCGATCCAACCATAAAATTTGAAGTACCATGCGCGTAAAACCTTCTTTCCAAAAATCAGCTCGATCCAACGGTGAACGAATCCGTGGTTGCAATCTGAAAAACGCTCTCTAGTGAGTATGCAAAAATCACAATGATTTTCCCTCTCCTTCTTTCTCTCTCAATGATTTGTAATTGTTTTCCCCTCTTAAATGAGTCTTTCTCACTATATCTCACTCTCTAATTTGACTTCTTTCCACTTAAATAAGTGAGACATACAAGTCTTCTCATTTGGACCTTTACTCCACATAGGAAGGGAGCCCAAAAAACCCAACAAATCTCCCCCTCACAACTATGTGGAGATGACTGCCAAACCGACAATCCCACAACAAGCTTTAAACTTCCCTCTTAGTAATGCCTTAGTCATCATATCAGCACCACTAAATGATTTCACCTTTAAAGGGTCACAAACATCTTAATGCACCAATTTAAGCAACTCAAATTTTTTGGAGGGAGGATGCTTCTTGAAGGAAACTCTGGTTTGCTTACCAACCATGCAATGAGAACATTTCTCCAAATTTGCATTCTTCAATCTTGGAAGCATATCCTTCTTGGCTAAACAATTCAGCCCCTTCTCACTGATATGACTAAGCCTTAGGTGCCACAAAGATGCCTCCATATCCATAGCATTCACACTGTCTCTAGCAACCAAAGCTTTCGTCCAATACAACTTTGAAATTTTCTCCCCCTTGGCCACAACCAAGTTACCCTTGGTGAGTTTCCACTTTCTAGAACCAAAGTGGTTATCATAACCAGCATCATCAAGTACTTGCACAGAGATCAAATTAAAGCGGACATCTGTAGCATGTTTCACTCCTCTAAGTAGCAACTACATTCCCATGTTGGTTTGCAAACAAACATCAGCAACACCAATCACCTTGGACACGCCATCATTACTCATCTTCAAGACTCCAAAATCACCTGGAGTGTAAGATGTGAAGAACTCCTTCCTGGCTGTAACATGCAGTGTAGCACCACTATCAATTATTCACATGCTCTCATCAGATACAAGATGAAGCAAATCACTGGTAGCAGTAGTCACACGGTCATCATCACGATCCTTCTCTTTTTGCTTACCCTTTTTGTCTTTACTCTCCTTCTTCCATAGAAAACAATTCCTTTGGATATGCCCTGTTCTGTGACAATAATGACGCTCAACATTCTTGTACCGAGACCTAGAGTTGCTCCTGCTCTCGTCTCTATCACCCTTCATCATCTTCTTCTGACTTCTTCCCTTATTTTCAGTAACAAGCACCTCTGACTGAGAAGAAATACCTTGTGTCTTCCTTTTCATCTCTTCATTAAGAGCACTAGTCTTTGCCATTTGCAAAGAAAAAATACCATTGAGGGCAACACTAATCATAGAGATCCGGAATGTCTCCCATGAATCAGGTAGAGTTATTAATAGGAACAATCCCAACTGGTCATCATCAAAGTCGATACCTGCGGCTGACAACTAATCACAATGTCCTTGAAATTCACTCAAGTGCTTAGTAAATGGAGCCCTATCCTTGTACTTCAATTCAACAAAGCTCTTCAATAGATACAATTTTTTGCTCCCTGATTTAGAAGCATACAAAGACTCAAGAGTTTGCCACAAAGTTCCTGCATATGTCTCATGAGAAATAAGATTATAAATGGGTTCATCTACAAAGTGTCTAATAAAACCACATACACGTTCATGTTCAAAACCCCACTCTTCATCAGACATAGAATCTGGTTTTTGTGTGCCAAAGACCGGAAGATGCATATTCTTCACAAATAACAAGTCCTTCATCTTTCCCTTACAAAAGTGATACCTTGCTCCACTCAAGGATACCATTTTCATATGTGCCTCCATCGTTCAAGCAAGTAGAAAAACAACCCCTTAACCAAGAGCTCTAATACCACTCTGATGGGGGAAATAGGCCAACACAATAACAAACTCTATAACAAAGTAATAGACAGCGAAAATAAATTCCCCAAAACTTGCAAGAACCTGTGAGGAGCACCAATAAAGCATAGAGCGCAAGATAGAAATTAAAGAAAACAGAAACACAATTTGTTTAATGTGAAGGGTAAAAACCACGGGTCGTCTAGACCAAAGAAATAACTCCACTATAATCATTGAAGATACAAGAGAACCTCCAACAAGTGTACTAAAACGTGCTACAAATAGTCAAATCAAAACAAACCCCCAATTAGTACAATAGAGACAAGAAGATAAAATCCCAAAATATAGAGCAAATAATATGAAACACTTATCTCTCTCTCCAGATATCTTTTTTCCTTCTATCCAAAAATCAGCCGGATCCAACGGTGAACAAATCCACAGTTGCAATCTAAAAAACGCTCTCTAGTGGGTATGCGAAAATCACAATGATTTTTCCTCTCCTTCTTTCTCTCTCAATGATTTGTAACTATTTTTCCCTTTCAAATGAGTCTCTCTCAATGTATCTCACTCTCTAATCTGACCCCACTCCACTTAAATAAGTAAGACATATGAACCTTCTCATTTGGGTCTTTACTCTACATAGGAAGGGAGCCAAAAAATCCAACAGTTTTTTGTTGTGGATGGAGAATTATGAGGAATCCAAGTCTTTATATAACAAAGCTTTTAATGCTGATTCTTACTGGGTTAGGAAGTCCCTTTATGATGCTCTTTGATCGAAGTTGAATCATTAATGTTCTGCTTCTGAAAATTGAGGCATTGTGATCACAAACATAAATTAGATAGGTTGGATTAGTTGAAATGCAAGTAGAAAGGAAAGATACTAAGTTTACTTCCACGTTACTTGCTTTGCAACATATAACTTTTAATCATTAAATTTTACTTAAGACTTTACCTTATGATTTTTGAAACTCATGCAGATAGTTAAATTAACCACTCGTAGTCTTAATTCTAACGATAAATATGAAGTGCTGTTTTTTTTTTCTGAAATATTATGATTATTTAAAATAAAATTAATATGGTATGTCTGGCATGTAAGAAATGGCATTATCTTTAGAATTGAAACTGTCCATATTATTGAGTTGATGGATCACATTAAGAGTTTTTACCTCGGTTGTGGTTTTTTGCACATCTTTTATAGGCTAAAGTTTTTGTTTTCTTATTGGTGTACAGTGTACTAATCCTATGTTCCCTATGTTGGTTAATTTGAAAAATCGAGATGATACTGGATAAATCTGAAGTCGTGTATAAACACTTTCAGATTGAATCAAATTTCGGGGTTCAACCAAAATTGTTCAATCGGATAAAATCAGAAGATTATAATTCAAGAGTTTTGTTTTGGTCTTGTGAGTTTTTCACATGTTATGCTTTCTGAACCAGGATGATTATTTATAATCAAAGAACATGTGGTTTTTGGCGGTTGAAGGAAGTTATGGAAGTTTTATCCTTTGAAAAAAAAAAACGGTTGGCGGTTGATGGAAGTTTATCTTTTTAAAAACCTGTCTTTTCTTGAAAAATAACTTCCATGTAACTTCCAAAATTTAACTTCCATGTAACTTCCAAAATTTGCCTAAACCGAGCATCTCGTTATTACATTAAAACAAGCGTGCACTCTTATTTTAACATAATAAAGAGATCAATTACACTAAAATGTCCAACAAACCTCCCCCATTTTAGTGTAATTACCAATCAAATTACCAAAGTCATAACATACCACAAACTACTGCATAGATGAAATATCGTGACGATTGAATTTCATCTTAGCAAATTACACGTTTCAAATATTCGAATATCAAGGTGTCACTAAGGATTGAACCCTTTCTATTCATAATGAATACATGAAGATAATCTGCACACTAGTTTATAACATTACTCTTGCTCGACACTAGTTTTACTAGCCTGTGTCCCTATCCTTCATAAGCATATCAAAGCCAAGTCCCAGCTTCTTGAAGCGGCTAAACTTCATGCTTATATAGGTAGTCCTTTTCTTTTCTTTTTTTTTTTTTTTTTTGCACCTGCAAATGCAATTTTTCAAAAGAACCATTGAGAAGTTATACTTCAACCTCCTTAACTTGCAGAACCGAACACATTCCTTTTGGGATACTTTCGATGATGTGTTCCAATCTCTACATGTTAAGCTTCCCACATTGAATTCAGCACCTAATGTCATATTAGATGGGAATTGGGTATCTTAACATAAGAGATTTCAGATGGACTTTAATCCTAATCCCACAGCCGACCTTTTCATGAGATCTCTACTTAACCCTTTGGTTAAATGATCGGCCAAATTATGCTGAGTTCTCACAAACTCCACTGATATCACACCATGCATGATTAACTCCCGAACCATGTTGTGTCTAACACCCAAGTGTCTAGACTTCCCATTATACACTTGACTATATGCCTTAGCCAAAGTTGCCTGACTATCACACCTGATAGACATGGGAGGTATAGGTTTGGGCCACAATGGAATCTCATAGATTAGATTTCTTAGCCACTCAGCTTCTTTACCAGCTGCTGCTAAAGCTACAAATTCAGATTCCATTGTTGAATTTGTAATGCAGGTCTGTTTCTTGGATGCCCAAGAGATAGCACCTCTTCCAAGGAGGAATACCCAACCACTTGTGGATGAATAATCCTCCATATTGGTTATCCAACTTGCATCAGAGTAACCTTCAATAACCGAAGGAAATCCAGTATATGTCAAACCATAGTCAATGGTTCCCTTTAAGTACTTGAATACTCTATTCATAGCTTGCCAATGATGAGAACTATGATTACTTGTAAACCTACTGAGTTTAGCAACAGCATAAGCTATATCAGGCCTAGTACTAATCATTGCATACATGAGTGATCCTATCGCCCTTGAGTATTCAAGTTGAGACACTGCTACACCTTTATTAGGTAATAGCTTCAGGTTAGGATCAATGGGAGTACTTACCGGAGAACAATCTTTAAAATTAAATTTCTCCAATATCTTCTCAATATAATGTGATTGAGAGATGGAAATACCATTGTTTCCACGTTTGATCTTTATTCCTAAGATCACATCCGCCTCCCCCATATCTTTCATATCAAACTTAGAAGACAAAAATGCCTTAGTTTCATCAACTTGATCTTGGTCGGTACCAAAGATCAACATGTCGTCTACATACAGACAAATGATAACTCCTTTGCCATGAGTATCAAACTTGCTGTATAGACATTTATCTGCTTGGTTTATAACAAAACCACTAGACAACACAACCTCATCAAATTTTTGATGCCATTGCTTAGGCGCTTGTTTCAAGCCATAAAGAGATTTCATCAGTTTACACACCTTATTTTCATTTCCTGGCATAACAAACCCTTCAGGTTGTTTCATGTATATCTCTTCATCCAATTAACCATTTAAGAATGCAGTTTTCACATCCATTTGGTGAATCATCAGATTGTGGATAGCAGCAAGTGCTAACAACAGTCTAATAGTGGATATCCTAGCAACAGGAGCATATGTATCGAAAAAATCAATACCCTCCTTTTGCCTAAAGCCTTGGATAACCAATCTAGCTTTGTACTTGTCAACAGTACCATCCACTTTCATCTTTCTCCTAAAGATCATCTTACATCCTAATGGCTTACATCTAGGAGGTAAGTCAACCAATTTCCAAGTATTATTTTGCATGATGGAATCCATCTCACTTTGGATTGCTTCTTTCCAGAATACAGCATCCCTTGAAGCCATTGCTTCACTAAAAGTCTTTGGGTCTTCCTCAACATTAAGGCAATATTGATATTGAAATTCAATATCATTCCTTGACCCTTCAACCAAATAGAGTTGAAAGTCATCACCAAATGACTTAGCCTTTCTTACTCTCGTACTCTTTCTAGTTTCAGTACTAGTTGAAGGTATATCCTCAATATTAACTGAGACTTTCGACATGGAATTCATGTCCTTTGGCCTAGGTATAGATGTAAACCTTTGTTCATCAAAGATAGCATCCCGTGACTCTATAACCGAGTTCACAGCAACATAATCATTAGATTCTAGCACATAGAATCTATATACTTTAGAATGTTCAGCATATCCAATAAATATGCAATCTATACCTCTTTCACCTATGGTTTTCCTTTTAGGTTCTGTAAGCCTGACTACAGCCCTACATCCCCAAATTTTGAGATAACTCAAATTTGGTGTCTTTTTGTGCCAAAGTTCATATGGGGTAACCTTATTCCTTTTGTTAGGAATTCGGTTCAACAAGTAACAGGCTGTCAACATAGCCTCACCCCAAAATCCTTCACTTAAACCCGAATAGGATAACATGGAATTCACCATTTCTTTCAAGGTTCTATTCTTCCTTTTGGCTACACCATTCTGTTGTGGTGTATAGGGAGCTGTAGTTTGATGTATTATTCCAGTAGATTGAAAATAAACCGGATCATAATACTCACCTCCCCTATCCGTACGAAGAGTTTTGATTAGCCCATTTTGATGAAGTTCTACCTCTTTCTTATAAATTTTAAATTTATCAAGAGCTTCATCTTTTGTATTTAATAAATATACATAACAATACCTTGATGCATCATCAATAAAAGTAACAAGATATTTTTTATGACCTAATGATGGAGTAGCATGCAAATCACACAAATCACTATGAATAAGGTCTAAGACTTTAGTCTCACTTTTAACATCCTTAAAAGGTTTCCTAGTGATCTTGGTCAACATGCAAGTTTTGCATTTTTCAATGTTCATATCAAAAGGAGGAATCATACTTGTTTTTGACATATCTTTTAATCTTTTGTAATGAACATGTCCTAATCTAGCATGCCAAATTTCTGATTTTGTCATATTAGTTATAGAACTACACGAGGCCATACAAACAGATTCATGAACAAAAGGAACATCAATGTTTAATTTAAACATTCCATTACAACGATAACCAAATCCAACAAACGAACCATGTCTTGACAAGATGTACTTGTCACTTTCAAGTACTTGCTTGAAACCACAATTATTTAAAACCATACCAGACAATAAGTTCTTACGAATACCAGGTACAAATAAGACATTATCCAAATACAATCTTTTTCCGGAAGTAAAAACTAAATTCACACAACCTAATCCTAGGATTGGTTCAGTTGCAACATTGCCCATCTTCACAATAGAGCCATCATCAATTGGTCTAAATTCCTTGAACCAACGACGATCTTTGCACACATGGCTTGTTGCTCCCGAATCAAACCACCAAGCAACGTCATCATCCTGCACATAGAATGCATCAGATATTAGTGATACATAATTTGAATTCGTATTCGAATTAAAATTATTCACTACAATCTGACCTTGTTGCTTTTCAGGATCATTAGACCCACTTGGACCAGCCTTGTTCTTTCCTTTGAACACCCGGCAATCCCTCTTTAAATGACCAGGTTTCCCACACTTCCAACATGACAATTTTGTCTGTTTGTTTGGACCTTTGTTCTTATTTCCTTGAAATTTTCATTTGTTACCTTTAGCATTGTAATTTTGCTTAACTGTTCCACTTTCCTCTACCATATTAACGGAAGAGGAACCTGCTACGGTTTTATTATTGACTTTGTCAATTTCCTGAGCCCTCAGCGACTCCTCAATCATGAAATGACTGCCGAGTTGAACCAGAGTCAACTCTTCCTTCATATGTTTCAAGGTATGCTTGAAGTCTTTCCAAGAAGAAGGCAGTTTATCAATTATAGATGAAACTGCAATGGATTCATCCATTTTCAAATCATGTTGAGTAAACTGACCCAAAATCCGCAGCAGTTCATTATATTGCTCCATAACAGGCCTCGAATCAATCATTTTGTAATTAAAGAAATTACTAACTAAGAATTTGTTACTTGAGGCATCTTCTGCCATATACTTGGATTCAAGAGAGTCCCATAATTCCTTAGCAGACTCAACATTTTGATAAATATCAAAGAGAGAGTCAGACATACCATTCAGAATGTGTCCACGACAAATGTAATCGTCGTTCTCCCATTTCGAACGCTTCCTTGTTTGATCCAGAGTTTCGCCTTCCATATACACCGGCATCGGTGTACTCAGCACATACACCACATTCAATGTTGTTAAGAGAAAGTGCATCTTCTTCTGCCATCTTCTGAAATCCTGCCCTTCAAACTTGTCCAACTTCGCAAACTTGCTTGTCATCTTCGAACTATCGTTCGTCATCTCGAAAAATTTGATTCAATCTTTTGTTGGTTAATTTGAAAAATCGAGATGATACTGGATAAATCTGAAGTCGTGTATAAACACTTTCAGATTGAATCAAATTTCGGGGTTCAACCAAAATTGTTCAATCGGATAAAATCAGAAGATTATAATTCAAGAGTTTTGTTTTGGTCTTGTGAGTTTTTCACATGTTATGCTTTCTGAACCAGGATGATTATTTATAATCAAAGAACAGGTGGTTTTTGGCGGTTGAAGGAAGTTATGGAAGTTTTATCCTTTGAAAAAAAAAAAACGGTTGGCGGTTGATGGAAGTTTATCTTTTTAAAAACCTGTCTTTTCTTGAAAAATAACTTCCATGTAACTTCCAAAATTTAACTTCCATGTAACTTCCAAAATTTGCCTAAACCGAGCATCTCGTTATTACATTAAAACAAGCGTGCACTCTTATTTTAACATAATAAAGAGATCAATTACACTAAAATGTCCAACACCCTATAATAAAATAATGTTGCTAGAAAAGCACAAGTCCTTGTTTAAAAATGGGTTGGAAACTTGGAGTAACCCTTTTATTTCAGTTAATATGTCTTTGGCTTATTTTAAAGGAAATAGGGAATACAAGTTCAAAGTGTAGAGTCATAACAGGTGGTTTTCCAAATCACTTTCAAAAACAAGGAAAGATAAGAACACGAAGCATACATGGCTAGGCAAGACTAACAATTATTTCAATTGCTATCGGACAATAGAATCCAAATATTTCTTATCATGCTACGTATATACAAAACTATTAGAAGTTAATCATGATATAAAAATTATTCAAACAAATTATTTCAACATTTGAAAATTGATATTAATGCTATTTATGGTACTAAATAATGTCTTTGTTTGTGTATATATACCTACGGGTCGTCACATATACATGGGGAGATACGGTTTTAATTGTTGACGACATAAAAGAGAAATTTGAATGCCAAAATAATTGTACCATTTAGCATTATTCATAAGTTGAAAAAATCTGTGCCAAATGTGAATTGGAGGTGAATTCGTATTCACTTTCCACCAGTAGCATTCAAGTATGCTTTTATATACCAACCACTCTAATTGTTTGGGTGCTAAGTTTTAGAACTCTAATTTGAAATACTTTTGACACATTAACGGTATCCTTTGAAGTTTATGACTAATTCGGTCAAACAGAATTAAGTTTTGTAGCTGAGACTGCGGTGCAGTGATTATACCTAATTGCCACAATCAATTGGTTATCCTTTCCTGAGTTCCCACTTCTGAGGCAAATAAAATCTCCCAACATGTCGTTTCCAGTGTTTTCTTTATTAAATTACAACAAACTCTAAGTTTATTCTAAGGTTAAATTAGATCTTTCACAATTTATATTTCTTTAATTTTTATAGTTTGAAAGTAATTTTTTTAGTTTCTATAATTTACATTTTATTTTTTTTAGTTCTTATAGTTTAAAAGTGATATTTTTAGTCTTTATAATTTTTATTTTAATTCTCTTTTAGTCTTATAGTTTAAAAATAATATTTTTAGTCCCTATAATTTGTATTTTAATTACCTTTTAGTCTTTATTAAAATATATATATAAATAATTAGTTACAAATTAGATATAAAGTATAACTATTTTTTTATTACAAATTATATTGTAATAAATTAGTTATGAATTACTTGCTAATATTTTGTAGTTAATTGTAATTGATAATATTACTCATATTTTGATCTAAAGACTAAAATGGAATTAAAATATAAAGTATAAGGACTAAAAAAACCACTTTTAAACTATAGGGACTAAAAGAAAATTAAAATAAAAATTATAAGGACTAAAAAATCACTTTCAAACTACATGGATTCAAAGAAAATTAAAATATAAACTATAGGAACTAAAAGGGAATTAAAATATAAATTATAAAGACTAAAAAAATCACTTTAAAACTATAAAAACTAAAAATATATGAATCGTGAAACTATAAGAATTAAACGAGTAATTTAAACTTATTCTAACTACACATGTATTGTCTGCTACATCCCTCTCCAAATCGAGTTAACTTAATTATTTATATGACCACGTGATTGGCATGTGATTTAAAAAAAACAAAATTATTCCCAAAACACCCTCATCTCATCTCATCTTGTTCGTAAGACACCTCAAGGGAAAACAGGATTTGCAGAGAGGATGAATAAATATTTGTAGAAGATGAATAAAATAACATCATATAGATCACAAGCAAATTTTTGTGTATATTTGAACTCCCGGAGGCATCCATAATGCTTTATTTCATAATGCTCAGACAACAAAATAAATCAATTTGAGAATAAACGACAAAACAAGTTGTCATCATCAATAACAAGAAACAATTTGACTCAAAGAACTTTTATCAAACACTAAAGAAAAAACCAGATATGGTGAAATCCCCCTTAGATCTTAAATATTACCTCACAACGTTAAGGGTGTTAGAGGAGGAGAGGCCAGTAATGTGAAAAAAAAAGGAAAAGGTAAATGTGTAATCTAAGTAAACTTTGGGAGGTTTTTGTAATTTATTCTTTTTTTAAATTTTTTTTGAAAGGTAAAAAAGTAAAGATTTAATTGGTGTTTTAGTCTCTGAATTTGAGAATCATTTTTTTAGTTTCTAAAATTTAAATTATTTTTTTAATCCTAAATTTTAAAAATATATTATTTTGTCATTCTCATGATAAATTGACAACTCTTGATGGTTTCTAACTACTAGAATTTATATTTTAAAATAGTTACTTAGTGCTAATTTATCACAGGAGGAAAAAATTATTATTTTTAAAATTCAAAGACTAGAAAAACAAAATCCCCAAAAAGGACTAAAACATTAATTAAGTAAAAAATAAATAAAATAAATATATATAGTGTCCACTAGTTATTATAGTTTTTAACACCATATTTATAATATAATGTCAAAAGTTTCAATTCAAATTATGTAACCTTGTCTGTGTTCATGACTTCCAACAAAGATTATTTTTGATTGGGTCAATTTTATACCAATATCATAGTTACTAAAAAAAAATTTGTGATTCCTCTACATTTTTTCAATTAAAAAGTCTAATTTAATTAGTTAAGAAAAATATGAGTTGTTATAATCTTTTTTATAGCTGATATTGTCATTGGTTTTGTTCCTAAAGATCATAAAAGAAACTATATACAATAACATTTTAAAGATTTAATTTATTATTTAATTCATATATTTTGTGTCAACTTTCATTTATAGTCTCAACACTAAAAAAATCTACGTTAGTTTTTACACAAATAATTCTTTATGTTTTAATTCTTGTTAATTTTTGGCAGCCTACAACCTCCACAAAATTGAGGTATAAGGATTAAAATGTAGATAAATTTCTAGTATGGTGACTAAAACCTAAAATTTTTAAGTATAAAAATTAAAACAAAAAGTTAGCACAAATATAATAGCAAATGATTAATTAAACCATTCAAATTAAATATATTGTACATCAGTATGAGTTTGATATGCACACTTAGTATTCTTTTTCAATGAGCTTATGGCCTCTTCTACTTGCTCTTAAGCACATGCTCGCAACCTAGCATGGTAGGACGTCTTAATGTTAGTACGTAGTTGTTCTCTCATCCTTTGACCCACGCAATCCCGTTCTTTAGTTTTCTCTAGAAGGTGGCTATTTTCATTCTACCTAACGAATTACAATCATTTCATGATTTCACCACTCCTGATATATAATAATATTCTTCTACATCAATTTATCGGATTAGCAAATTTTTTGTGGAGGCTAAATAAACTTATGAGAAATTATAAGCATATATACTACCACACCCCATTTTCGAGGTGTATGGATATAGAAAGAAACAAGAGATAAAGAGAAAATTATAGATATGATAAAATGATGTTATAATTAAGAAATGAAGAAAAATATAAGATCGAAGATAAACACGTGGATGGTAAGTATTTTCCTAAACTTATACAGCTATCTATGGTTAAATATTTGTTGGAAGGATATTTGTTTGGTAGTTTCATGCATTAACAGAAATTACTTGGTCGCTGCACATTGGCAAGGACACATGATAAGGTTAGCACATTACTAAAAAAGTCATTATTTACGTAGTTGATTGTAAAACGGTTCTAAAAACCCGTCTTAGAATGATTGGCGGTGACATTTTTGTAATAAAGTCAAACACAACAACGACGTTTGCCTAGAACCACCTTTGATGAGTAGATAACTATGTGCGGGATGGCAAAGTTGTAATTTTGTACTATGGTACAAAGACGGTTTTGTTCGAAAAATCGTCTTTGTTTGCTTACTCATTTTATCACGACATGTGCGTGATTCCTTCACTACTAACCCGACAACTTTGCTTCTTCGCCCTAGCTGTCGCTCCCGTGACATCGTCGCATTGTGCCCTCTGTGAACCCCAGGCTGCTCCGCCATCTCCAGTGCCGATCTGTTGTCATCTTGGTTTGAATGTGATTGAAGGTCACCTACTGGTTCCTTTGCTGAGGCTCAGCCCCAATTTAGGTATGCATGTGGCCTTCATAGTTCATTTTATTAGAATTAGTTTTGTCATAATCGTTGCTTTTGTTCTTCTACTTTGAGTAAGCAACTTTTCCTCCTGATTACATTGTGAGGACTTACGTAATAGCGAACATTATGCCCGTTAGTTGCTTAGTTTGTGATTCAAATCATGAAGCAAGTTGGTCTGTTACACACACACACACACACACACACACACACACACACACATATATATATATATATACATATACTATGTTGTGGGTGTGTAAAGTGGAAGGAATTGAATATTTGAATGTTTAGGCTGCTGCTATAGAGTGAACCGACCATAATGGCCTCTTCACCATTGAGACAACAATGGGAAATCCATGCAAATCATACGAGATCTCTGTCCCTCTTCATATTTGGCTAATTTTCTTGTTAACCCTTTAGAATTAATCAACACTTTTTTGGCATTCACCTTCCCTTTCTTTTTTATGCATTTTTAGAAGCTATCATATCTTTTAGGCTATTTTGGATTAGTTTCTTTTTTATGAAGTTTTAGAAGTTGTCATATCTTTTAGGCTATATTTGGATTAGTAGTAGAGAATACAATGGAATTGATTAGAATAATAACTTAGATTAAAATAGCTATTTTACTATCTAAAAGTTATGTTCCAAATTTGGGGAGAAGAAAATTCGGGTTAAACAATATAATTGACTGGATTATGTTCCATCATTTTTTATTATTTTCCATTTCATATAACATCATTTACTACTTCTACTACACAATTTATGCAATAATAACTAATCCAAACCTCAAAGCTTCTGGCTTTTGGAGCCTTATGATGAAAGTATGACTTAGATTAGCTACCTAGGACTACTTTGCTTAACCAAAAAAACATTAACAGAAGGGAGCAACTAAATTGTATTGACCGACTTTGCTTACTGCACTAGCTACACTGAAATTTCCACGAACATCATCTATGTTCCATAGACCATCTCACAAAACTTCTTCTGCTAAGGTCTCTGGTGTAGAAGAAGCAAAAGAGTTGTCATTGAGCATAAATTACAAGTATCCTTGCTCTTCTGTGGTGCTTTGGTGCATGTTCACCATTTCTTGTCTTGATTGAGATATATAAGGTGTTCTATGGACCATTCCGTTGTTCCTCTGTGCTACTCTATACCCATTTTTTACAGAGCATTTTCCATCTAAAGTTAGCCCCTAAGCCAACTTATCATCTCTTTGGCTATATCCCAACGAAATAGCAAGGATTTGGTCACTTTATCCTTCTTCAAATATATATAAGATAAGGGACCTATTTCATTTTCTAGAGTCATTTTCTATAAGATATGCTTGCATCATATCTTCCAAACCCTCACTAGGAATTAATCTCAACATATTATCTTCACACCCCCTAATCCATTTATCCCTCCAAATCTTTCACGTTCTTCCCATCCCCAACTTGCCAAACCATACCCTATTTTAAAATATGCCATACTACCATTATGCTCGACCAAATGAAGCTCGGATTATGCCCCTTTTTTTGCTTCAAGAGGATACACCCTAAGAAAATAGGTATTAGTGCCTGCTAACAGACAAAAGCAAATAACAGAATCACATATGAACTAATAGAGCACTATAGGAAATAACAAAATTTCCAAAAGCACAAAGCATTTTTAACAGAATTGATCACCCAAAATCTATGTTTGCTTCCTCTTTCTTGCACCCTAGCTATATATGTTCCAAGCTCGCCTTTTTTTCTTTGCTTTCCCTTAAAAGCATTCAAAATCTCATTAACTCCCTTGCAATTTGTCATCAATTAATTTATTATTAGGTTCATGCATGGTGAAGTATTATATTATAGTCTTGTTTTAATTTAACTTTTCTTGCTTTCCCATCACTTACTCAAAAACATTTCCTTTGAGGTTGTTTCTGTTATGTTGCAACATCTATAATTGGAATCCTGCTTGGGCATTTAGTTTTGCTTTAGTTTCACTGAATCCAAATAAGAAAACAAAAGACTCTAGTAGTTGCCTTTGTATGAATGAAATTTTCAACATTGGTTCAGACTATCAGATTCAGAGCTATAGAGGTAGCATATATATATATCACCAATATCACATTCCCATACCAATGTATTGTCTTTAAAGAAGCTAGTGTTTGGAAACTAACTTAAACCAGTTTTAGCTTAGCTGGCTTTAAATGTAATGTCATCCACTACACTAACAGTCTATGGCAGCTAACTGAAAATAATTGAAAGCAATGCTAGCTTGTGCATGTGGCTACTATAGGGTCAAACGTTTTGGTGGCCTATAGCTAGCTAGCTGTGGTTCACAACATGTCTTTCAAATAAACCCTTTTTAATTGAAAGTCTGTTTGTTATAGTATAACCCATTTATGTGTGTTGATTGCAAGCAGGGAAATTAAGGTGAAGTGGGAAGGTTCAGTTCATAGTTAAAGTTGGCGTAGTTGGAGCACACAGACACAGTTGTTGCAGGAATTAAAAGCAAAGGCAGCAATTACAACAATCCGCATGGATATATACATGGCGTAAAGCACAAGGTTTGCTTTTTCTACTAACTGCTCTCACCCTTCTTTCATATTCATTTCAGAATAGTCATTTAATAGTAGTATTATTAAGTTAAAACAATAATATTTCTTTTATAAATTTTGGCACCCAATATACCAACTTGCTTCATGTCCATGTTTCACTTCACTAAAAGTCCACAACCCAGTAACTAGTAAGACACTGTTGGTTTTATGTATGATTTTCCTGAATGGATTCATTCCCTTTTTTCTTTCTTGTTTGTATGCATAGGTAATGGGATAGTACTAGTGTAGGGTCTCATTTAGTCATTTTGTCATTATTGCAATACGTGTCCACAACTTTTTTTGGATAATAATATTAATAATATTCTTCCCGAACTAGCATATACCTACCCTATCTCGCATTCGGGTTCTCGGCTGTCAGAAAATACACACATTCACAAGGTTAGACCTTAAGAACTATGTGATGAAAGATGAGAGTCTGGTGACTGTCTGGGTCATATGGATCACCTATGCACTAATAGAGCACTATAGGAAATAACAAAATTGCCAAAAGCACAAAGCATTTCTAACAGAATTGATCACTACTAATTATAGCATAGTGGAGTACTACAAAATAACAGAATTGGCATAATCCTTCAAATTTTGAGGTGTTTTAGTCCTCCTTTTGGGCTTGTCATTTGGGTCTTCATGCCTATCAAAAACCATATTTTGAATCACCATCCTCATAAAATCCCACTCCACCCCATCATAGTCTTTTAAGACGTGTAACTTTAGAACCATAATCCCTTTCGTCCCTTTCTTCTTTTGCTTCATGTGATGAAAAAATTCAAAAACTATGATAGTATTATCTGTTATTAACTTATCCAGCACAAAAGTACTTTGAGATTCACCAATCAAAGAGGGCAAAAAAATTTTCATCCTATTTGCAAAAGCCTCTATAATGACCTTGAAAATTACATTACAAAGGCTTATGGGCCTAAACTCAGGCTTCTTCACTTAAGGGATTAGCACAATAAGTGTTTTATTTATTTTACCTAGGTCTGCATTCTAATTCAATACTTTTAATGCCTTTTTTATTACATCATCTCCCACAATGCGCTAGATGCATTTGAAATAATGCCTATTTTACTTATTCCTAAGTAAAATCTTTGTTCATGATCTCCCTCATCTCATCATCCAGTCTTCCCTCTACTAGTTCAACCAGCTCATTTATAGTTTTGGATCACAACATTTACAGGTTGCTTCAAAGTGAGCGGTGAGACCCTTTTCAATGTTCTCTTCATCATAAAAAACCATCCCTCCATCATTCCTTATTTTTTTGATCTTATTTGTTTGATTCCTTTGAGAAGCTTTTCTATGGAAGAATTTGTGTTTCTATCTCCCCCTTCTAACCAAATGCCTGTTGATCTTTGCAGCCACACTTCGTCTTCCAATTTAAGCAACTCATCCAACTCCTCGTCTTTCGTAGCTATCAGCAAAATAATATCCTCTATTTGCTTCTTTTTTTTGTAATTAATGCAATTTCTTTTTCAGATCTTTTACTCTTTTTAGAATTTTTCCAAAATGGGAAACCTCCATTCCTCCAAAAGTTAGTACTGACTCTTTTTAAATTTCTTGTCACTAACTCACCTTTGCACCACCATCCTTTAGTTACTGCTTGACACCCTTCCACATCATTTAGCCATACCTTCTCAAACTTGTACCTCTTTGTTTTCTTCCTTTTTCTTCCCTTTTTCAGAATCTGATTTTGAAAATCCAATTCCATTGGATTATGGGCAGATGTATATCTTGCCGAAGGGAATACCCTGACTTCCTTCCAGCAATTCATCCATACATCACTTTCCATATATCTATCTAATCTCTCTTCCACTATCTTAGCATATTAACTGTTATTAGACCAGGTATATTTATACCCTTCATAACCCAAATCCCTCAAACAACAATCCAAAACAATTTGGTTAAACAACTCAACATTCTGAAAGTTCATATGTGATGTAAGCTCCATTTGGAGCTTGTAGGTCTAGGATCTTCTTCATCAATGGATTCCTTTGCTTCTTGGAAGATGAATGACAACGGAATAGAGAAAGAAGAGAGAGGAGACGCCACTTCAAGGAGAAGATGAGTCTAGAAGAAACTCACCACCATAGGAGGCCATGGATAAGAGCTTGGAGGAAGAAGGAGATGAATGAAGGGAGAGGAAGAGAAGAGCACGAAATTTTGTGCTCTAAAAGAGCTCTGAAATCTGAAGTTTAATTTTCAAATGATCAAAGTTTAAAAAAATGCACACACATGACCTCTATTTATAGCCTAAGTGTCACACAAAATTGGAGTGAAATTTGAATTTCAATTCAAATTTCACTTGAATTTGAAATTGAATTTGTGGAGCCAAACTTTGGAGCCAAAATTTCACTAATTATGATTAGTGAATTTTAGTTATGGTTCAGCCCACTAATCCAAGATCAATTCCAAGATTCTCCACTAAGTGTGCTTAGGTGTCATGAGGCATGTAAAGCATGAAGGACAAACACAAAATGTGACTATATGATGTGGCAATGGGGTGTAGTAAGCAAATGCTCACTTCCCCCTCTAAAATTTAATTGGATTGGGCTTCTACCAATTCAATTAAATTTATTTCCAACCACACACATCAAATATTCACTTAGTGCATGTGAAATTACATAACTACCCCTAATACAAAAACTAGTCTAGGTGCCCTAAAATACAAGGGCTGAAAAATCCTATATTTCTAGGGTACCCTACCTACAATATGGATCCCTAAATACAAGGACCAAATATAATGACATCCTAGTCTAATATGTACAAAGAGAATTGGACCCAAACTTGGCCCATGGGCTCAGAAATCTACCCTGAGGTTCATGAGAACCCTAGGGCCTTCTTCTGCAGCTCTAGCCCAATCCTCTTGGAGCCTCTTGCTCATGGCTCTAGTGACTGGTCCCTTCTTAGGGAGGATTGCATCAATATGTCAACCCCCTACTTCTCATCTGCCCCCATTACTTCATTAAAACCACCCATACATAACCAGGCAACATCATCCCTCGGTTTCTGTCCTTTTAACAGATCCAAAGTTTTATATTTATTTTGACTTTCAGGTTGTCCATATACAAATGTATCTTTAAAACTTTCATCCACAGTTCCAACCTTACACTTTAAAACTGATAAGGTTTTTCCCCACTTCCCTAATCTCCACACCTCCCTTCACTCTCCAAATTTGATCCATCATAGACATGAAGGCTCTACTATTGTGAGATCCTTGCAAATAAAAAAAAACTTTTCCAACCAACCATGCCTCACTTGCATTATGTCAGACCTGATCTCAAGAGGGGACAGAGATCAGGTCTCACATAATTCACCCATCTCAATGTGCAGCTCTTCCAATTTCTTTTCAATCCTATTAATGGACAACAACAATAATACATAATTAATCAATTTGATACCTAAGCACTTTACCATAAAACTAATCACAATAATACATATAATCACCTAATATTAAGAAAAAAAATATGATTAATATAGGAAGAAAAAAGCCATAAAGGAAAGTCTAGGTAATGAGAAATTTTTATATGGTTTGAGATTATAATGGTTCTAATTAATTTCCACGTGATACCTAATTGTCATCTTCCACTACATCAGTATAATTGCATATAAATAGTAATGGAACTAAAGTACTAAACCCGTATTTTGAAAAATGAAGGCTTAAGAAATTATATTTTCATTTTTTTTCCACACACCTCCTCCTGACAAATAATAGAATTTTCATTCAGCAAAATAGTCACGGCCTACTTAAACAATTTACAACATTAATTTAATACCTACAACTTGAGCTTCACTTCATTTTCATACAATATAATCACTTTTTCTGTTGTATAGTGGATACATATTCCATGCAAACAACACTTATAAATCAATTTCAAAGTAGAATTGTAGAAGAGGTAATTGATGTTTTATTTGACTAGGAAATCAGTAAGCAAGGTACAAGTTTAGCAATTATTCCAAGTCAATGTATATGAAGACAAGAAAATAGATTGTCATACTAACTAAAGAATGGTAATGTTAATTGAGTTGAACCTTACATGTAGCATTGCATCCACTATTTTACACTAATGCATTTAATATGGAACCAACATATGTTCATTCAGACCTTGTATACCAGTTGTGTGTTGCATATTAATGATTTGTTTCAACACTGCAAGGTTAGCTTGTGGCAATTTTATATTTCATAGCATTTGTCAATTCGCAAGTGCCTATGTTTCCATCACTTGCACAGTGGAACTGCTAGAAACAAGTAAGTTTCCCTCATCCATTTTCGAAGGATTTGTGTACCTTCCATATATGTGTAGGTAGCTTTATTATCTCTTCATCAATAATTTTTGTACCTAATGGTTTTCCAAGACTATCTCCTAATCTATATATAGAGACATAGTCATGGCTGTAGTCACAATCAAACTTCCAACTTTTGTCCTTGAAAATCTTCATCAAACTTGCAACTTTTGTCCCTAAAAATCTTCATCACTTGTTTGGTCATTGGTGCAGACTAATAGAAGGGCAGCCAGATCAGAGTTTTAGCTAACTCAATTCTCTAATCTGTTGAAAAGAATGTGTTGGCCATAAGAGGTGGTTATGTTCCAAAGGATATTGCTGATAAATTTTATTTTCTTGTAATGAACAGTGAGATCGATTCAATTTAAAGTCAACAATAATAATGTCAGCATATGGAGAACAATGTAGGGTAGTTTTGTTCCCTCTGTAAAAAAAAAGCATGATTATTGTCGGAAACTGCCACTTTGGTCAACAATTCTGACTTTTCTTCTAACAACTCTGACTTCTCTTCATTCATACATGGCTTCAAGAAGCTTTGTACAGTATCTTGGTCCATAGTGTTAGACAACTGTTTACTTTCAACAATAGGCCAAACCTCAATCCTCTCTCTTGCCTTTGTCAAAATGGTCATAATTTTTGTTTGAATCCAACTTTCTGGTTGACCAAACCTCACTCTGCATTAGTCTGTTTAACTCCAATGTTGCAAAATATTATCCTTTGTTGCATTTATTGCCACGGCCATTGCATTGGCCTTTTGAATGTTCTGATTCCTATGCCCAAAACTACTAGCAATGTTGGTAACAATTGATCAAAATAAGTGAAAAGGACATAAATTGTTTAATTTTGTTATTATGTTTAGCCTTTTTTAGAAGAATTGCAAATGGTCTAATGGAGGCTATTTTAATTAAGCATGGCTTACTTATATCCAATACTTTGACGGCAGAATTTGCAGACAAACTTATTAAAATGCTTGACCCTTTTTTTTAAGCTGTAGTTTAGGTTAGTTGTATGTTGCAAGCCTCACTGAGGGTTATTAACCTGCACCATCACTGTCATCAATAGAAACCCATGCATTTCTACATTAATACACAATGTTATTTTCATATCTTAATTTCGTCTGGAGACCATTGTTTGTCGGTATGCAGACCTTGTTTGGCCACTTCAAAACGTTTAACACCCATCGTCATGGAATCTGGCCAAAAACACGAAAAACGGGTGTATTTAGCAAAGTGGAGGGGGTGTAAATGGATTGTCAAGCCCTAATTTTGTCTGGAGACAATTGTTTGTTGGCATACGGACCTAAACCGATCGCTTCGGAGAGCTTAACGCCCATCTCCGTGAGTTTCGTGATGTTTCAGAAAGAAATCAACAAAAACACAAAAGCGGAAAAAGGGGGGTGAACTTAGTAAAAAGGGGGTTGAATCAGGAATCTTCCTGAGTAAGCAACCAGCTCACCCAGGCGAGCTGGGCGGCAAGCACCTCCCCCCATTTTGTTGAAAATGGCTTCGGAGGCTTCTGTAATGCTTCCGTAACATTTCCAAAACCTTGAGTAAGCATATTTCACTCAAGATTGGTGAAAGGGAAGAGAAAAAAGAAGAAAATCAAGTCTGATATGCTTCCATAAAGCTTTCGTAACTTTTTCGTAAAGTACGAAAAGGGGGAGTGAACTTAGTAATTTGAGAAGTGCATTAGGAAGCTTCTTGAGGAAGCCACCGGCTCGCCTGGGCAAGCTGGGCGGCAACCTCCTCCCTTTTTCTCCTATAAATAGGGGAAGGGGGCTGTGTAAAATTGTTCCTAACCCCTATGCTATGCATTTCATCTGTTTTAGGTGAAAAAACGTGTTTCCGTGAAGAAAATCCAAGCCGAGGTGCCTCTGTAACGCTTTCGAGATGTTTCTGTGAGCAATTCCGTGAAGATTTTCCACTGTTCTTCGCCGTTCTTCGTCCGTTCTTCGTGCTTTCTTCGGTCTTCAACTGGTAAGTTTTCAAATCCGAGACTTTCAATTCATTTCTTGTTTTGTTGGCTTTCATCTTCATTTTGTTCACTTTCGATTTTCTTTTCTTCCGCTTTTAACGAGCTTTTAACTGTTTATTTAAGCCGTTATCTCGCCTAATAAATTGATAAAATGAATTTCAACCGATCATTTGTGTTGTAATCTCGTTTGATCACTGTTAAAATAAAATCTAACCGATCGTTCGCATTGTAACCTCGGTTAAATCAAAAAGCAAAATAATAATAAAATAATCAAAATATCTTTGAAAAAAATAATAATAAAATAATCAAAAAAATCAATCGAACATTTTTCTGTGAAAGTTTCCTTGAATGAATTGATTAATAATCAAAGTGAAACTAAGGTTAAAGTCAACTCACAAACCAAGCTTTGTCCGCAAAAGTCACTTAAAGCCATTTTAAGGTTCAGCGCCTTAAACGATCCTCTTTGCTTTTATCGGTTAAGATGGACCGTTCAAAAGCATAAAATCAACACATAACTTTACCGCGTTTCTGCAAGAACTACGTAGGTCTGAGTTCCTCACCACAAATCGAGGATACGTAGGAGCAAAAACCCCACTTTTGTCGACCACTCCTTTTCAAAAAAACAAGAGATCGTTAATGGTCCAACGCCTTAACGTTTCTCTCCTTTTCAAAAACCAAGAGATCGTTAATGGTCCAACGCCTTAACGCTTCTCTCCTTTCAAAACCAAGAGATCGTTAAAGGTCCAATGCCTTAAACGATTCTATCCTCTTTTCAAAGAATCAAAAGATCGTTTATTGGTCCAACGCCTTAAATGACTTTTGTTCGGTTAAAATCAATCTTGCGAAAAAAAGATAAAAACAACTTCATCAACGTTTAGTTCTGAAAGAACTACGTAGGTCTGATTTTCTCATCGCAATTGAGGAATACGTAGGAGCAAGGGAAACACCCTTGTCGACCACAAAAAGATAAAAAATACAAAAGACCCATAAAAAGCTAAAAAACATAAAAAAGGGAAAATACATAAAAACATAAGAAAGGGAAAATACGTAGTTTTGAAGTCATATTTGCACACTTGATTGAAGGCTGTCGTCCCTTGTGACAGACGCGTGGGGTGCTAATACGACGTTTTCCTTGAATAAACGTTGGTGGCGACTCCGCGCACCCATGAGCCCCGCATCGCCCTCCCGCCGAAGGGTAGGTTGCGACAGTTGGCAACTCCGCTGGGGACTATTTTTAGAGAGTCAGGCCAATCAATCAGTGTGCAACATCTCATCATGACTTCTTCTTTTATTTTTGGTTTTTTGTCCATATTTGTACATAACCTTTGCTATGTTGTTGTGTTTGGTGTGTTTGTCTATCAATTACATTCATAGTTAGAAATACCTTTTTTCTACACACACATGACACCTACACCTCACACACACATTGAGATATTAGGCCCTATGCCCGGGTCTATGTGAGCCATAAGGAGTGGAGGTGAATCTATGGTCATGCTGGGTCTCCAACTCGCTTGATGACAGTGAAGCCTCATCTAGAGTTTTCCTCTTTTAGTGATGCATTGTCGCTGATAGCCCCTATCGCCACAATGTATTACCTAAGAGGATGGTATCTCTAGAAGACAGTAAGGTTACATAAAACCACACTTGGGAATTGTCACTAGAAGGGGACTTTTGGATCATTTCCATTAGATTCCTCAATTAGGGGCACATAGAAAACTCACTCTGGCATATTCCTTGATTGCGTCATGCCTCTCTTCACGACATCATAATGAACATATCGTTCTTGCATTTTTCAGTTATCATACTCAAGCATCACATTTTTGCATTGCATCATCATGCATATGCATTCAACATACTTTTTGTTCTACAAACTACATACCTTTTGTTTTCATGTTCGCTCATGCATGATCCTTGCATTTTCCTCTGCAAAACAAAGAAAGTCACGATAAAGCACGAATAATGCATCATTCGCATCCATCCATGCTTTTCATTGGTTGCATTGCTCATTGCATTCTTTCCCTGAAAACCAAACCTTAATCATTGTTATCAAAAGGGAAGAACGCACTTTACGACACCCTTACCGAACACATGCTAGAGCTAGAGTAATGGCTGAAGTAGACGAGGTGCAAGAGCGGATGAAGGCCGACATGGAGGCCATGAAAGAATAGATGGCCACAATGATGGAGGTCATGATGAGCATGAAGAAGATAATGGAGGTCAATACGGCTGCAGTTGCCACTGTCAGCGCTGTTTCTGGGCCTGACATTGACAAGAGATGCCACACATGGGGCAATTTGAAGGTTGTTGCTAGATGTCTCTAATGACTCATTAGGATTTTCAAGTTTATGCCATTATTGTAAACCACAGTTACAATGATAAATAAGATGGATAAATTTGACATCCCTGTCTCTCTCATCCTCTCACAATTACATCTTTGCTTATTCAACTTCCACCGGAATGTGAATGTAAGCCATTAGTTTGTTTGCTCAAGCGACCTGTACTCCTGAGTTTTTGACTTCCAAGACCGTTCAATCAGATATTACTCGTCCTGCATGTTGGTGGGGTGTCGTAAAACGACGAGTAAAGTTCAAAACAATAAGTTTCAGAATAAGAAAAAATAAAAAAACATTTGATTGACTGTGTTTTCAAGTAAAAATATAGACATTCATGTGACCTCATTTTATCATTCCTGAAAGTTTGTCTTTTTGAGAGAGAAGTGAGTTATCAAGAATAAGAGTCATTTGACTTAATCTGTCAAACTAAAAAAATCCTTCAAATGTTTCTCGAGAGTCAACCATTTCTTTCATTCTTCCTCGCTACAAGGTTATGAAAACAAGACAACAATGGATACCTCAGTGCCCTACATTGGGGCAATGAAAGGCACCATGCATAAACCTCAAGCGAACCTAGGGACGGATCATAAATTCTCACCCAATAGGTTCCCTGCGACAAGGTCATGACGAAAGACAACGATTGATACCTCAAAGCCCTACACAAGGGCAATGAGGGGCACCGTGCATGAGCCTCAAGAAAACCTAGAGGCAGATCAAAAGTTCTCACCCATCGATGTTTTTAAATGAAAAAGGGGGGGGGGGGGGGGACAAACCCTGCGATTTCAATGGATTGATTAAACGGTTCCATTGTTGTCACTCCAAAAATTGTCAAGTGACTAAATCAAACAGAATATACACTCTGAGGGAATTCCTGGAGAGATTTGTGATGTGTCATTATTTTATCCTATTTCTTAACCCTTTTTGTTACCTTTTTAATTATTGATTAGCCTTAATTGTCAAATTAATTATGCAGTTTTATCATTTGGGCCTACTGGACTAATTTTGTGTTTTTAATTTAATTTCAGGAGAATTATAAGCAATTGGGCTTGAATCCGGAATTAGGCTCGGACTTGAAGAGAGCAAACAATTTTATTTTATCAAATCTTATCTTATCCAGATTTTATCTCATCTAGATATTATTCCATCCAATCTTATCTTATCTAGATTTTATTTCATCTAGATTTTATTTTATCAAATCTTATCTTATCTTGTCTAGATTTTATTTATGGGCTTAGACATAAAACAAACTTGTAAGCTTTGGGGCTGAGAACCTATATAACAACACCAAGGTTTTAGTTTTAGGAGACTTTTTCATTTTGGGAGAAAGAATAATTTTAGGTTTTGCAATTCCAGTTTTTACTATTCACGTAGCAATAAAATTCGTTTTCTGCTTCAATATGCAATTTCGTTTTCTACTTCAATCTACAATTTCGTTTTCTACTGATTAATGGAAGGCTAAGTCTCTAGCGTTGTTTTCTCTTGAGGATCAAGCACAGCTCTCTTTGAGGTTTTATTATTATTATTGAATTCTTATCAGTTTTTCCTCTTCACCAATTACTCTGTATTTGTTGCTATTAATCCATGCATGCTTAATGCTTGATTAATTGTCTCTGCGCTTAATTTACGTTCATGCTTAATGATCTGTTTCGTTCATGATTAATTGGTGTATGTGTTGCTTAATCACATAATGACTTCCTTATGTTAAATTTCGCTTAGTAATTTAATTTAGGGTTGGATTAAGTTGTTGAACTGATAAAGGATAAATTCTCGTAACCTAGGACAAGAGACTTGCTTGTGAATCAAGAGGAAACAACATGTTTTAATTCTGATATTTTCTAAATAAAATTTTCTCGTTGTTTAATTTACAAAAACAAACAACCCCCCCCCCAATTCTTTACTGTTTTATTACTATTTATTATAAACGTTTGGTTGACCATTGCTCGTTGGGAGACGACCTAGGATCACTTCCTAGATACTGCATTTTTAATGTTTATTTGATTCGGGTACGACCTCGATCAAATTTGGCGTCGTTGCTGGGGAGCAGTGGGCCAAAGGTTTATAATACTGTTTAGTTATCTTATTTTGTGTAGCGTTCTGTTTTGCATTTCAGTTGCATTCCCTGTTTTCAGCGACTGCTTTTAGCGATTGATTCAGCTTTGTGTTTTGTTGTGAACAGTGCTGAACAATGATTAGCGACTAGGAATTAGCGACTGATTTTGCAATTTAATTAGCGATTTTTGTTTTGATAGTTAGAGTTGTTATTTTTGGCTGATTTTTTGTGTGGTAGCTTCTTTTGATCCATATTTTGTGTGAAAATACCAGGAGCACTTAGTGTGGCAGTATTTGAGAGAGACAAAAATTTTGGGAACTTATTTTTAGCAAAACTTAAAACGGCCATAACTTTTGCTCCAGGTATCCGAACGACTATTATTATATATGCATTTGGGGTAGAAAAAAATTTCCCATATTGTGACAACCCACTTTAGTCGGTTGGGGTCTCCCAAGATCCAAACATCAGCCGTTTACTAATTTTTTTTTTTATTTTTCAAGTATTATTGTCCTATTTTTCTAAACTTTGCTTAGGTAATTTTCATAGTTAGACTTTGAATTTTTGTTTGAAATTTTTTTGTGCTATCTTTTCATGATTTTAGGGTGTTCCTCACAAAATTTCAGCTCATTTTGATATCGTTTGAGTATAGCTGTAGTTTTACCCCCTTGTTAGGTGCTTGTTGAGAAACACATTATTTGCTACATATAGCGCATGACTAGGGGAAATCCAGGTGATTTACAACCCTTTGATCCTGAAATAGATAAAACCTTTCATAGATTAGTTAGGCATAGTGTGCATCATGGTCATTTTGAGCATTTTGCGCATTCTGAGCATTCTGTTGAGGGTGATTCTGAATATTCTGATTTTGAGCATTCCATTACTAATTTTCATACTGAGAACATGACTCAACCTCCACCTCGCGAGAGGACTCTTAGGGAGATGGCTGCACCTGATTTCACTTATGAAAGCTTGTACATTCAATATCCTGATGAGGGTGTTCCATATGATCTCAAGACTGGACTAATACATTTGCTGCCCAAGTTTCATGGTCTTACAGGTGAAGATCCTCATAAGAATCTTAAGGATTTCCATATTGTTTGTTCCACCATGAAGCCCCCTAATGTCCAAGAAGATCATATCTTTCTAAAGGCTTTTCCTCATTCTCTGGAGGGAGTGGCAAAAGATTGGCTATCCTACCTTGCTCCCAGGTCCATTTTCAGCTGGGATGACCTTAAGAGGGTGTTCTTGGAGAAATTCTTCCCTGCATCTAGGACCACTGCCATCAGAAAAGACATTTCAGGCATCAGGCAACTTAGTGGAGAAAGCTTGTATGAGTACTGGGAAAGATTCAAGAAATTGTGTGCAAGCTGTCCTCACCACCAGATTTATGAGCAACTCCTTCTTCAATATTTCTATGAGGGACTTAGCAACATGGAGAGGAGTATGATTGATGCTGCCAGTGGTGGAACTCTTGGTGATATGACCCCTGCTGAGGCTAGGAATTTGATTGAGAAGATGGCTTCCAACTCCCAACAATTCAGTGCAAGAAATGATGTTATTGTTCTTAGAGGAGTCCATGAGGTGGCCACGGATTCATCTTCATCTACTGAAAATAAAAAGCTTGAAGGAAAACTTGATGCCTTGGTCAACCTAGTAACTCAGCTTGCCATGAATCAGAAATCTACACCTGTTGCAAGAGTTTATGGTTTATGTTCTTCTGCAGATCACCATACAGATCTCTGTCCTTCCTTGCAGCAATCTGGAGTCAATGAGCAACCTGAAGCTTATGCCGCAAACATTTATAATAGACCTCCTCAGTAGCAAAACCAACAACAACAAAATAATTATGACCTTTCAAGCAATAGATACAATCCAGGTTGGAGGAATCATCCAAATCTGAGATGGACAAGTCCTCCACAACAACAACAGCCTATCCCTTTGGCACTTTTGCCTATAGGAGGATGCCCTTTGGCCTATGCAATGCCCTTGGTACCTTCCAACGGTGTATGCTTAGCATTTTCAGTGACTTTTTAGAGAGTTGCATAAAGGTGTTTATGGATGATTTTACTGTTTATGGATCCTCTTTTGATGCATGTTTGGATAGTCTGGATAGAGTTCTTAATAGATGCATTGAAACTAACCTTGTGCTGAATTTTGAAAAATGTCACTTCATAGTAGAACAAGGTATAGTTTTAGGGCATATCATTTCGAATAGGGGCATAGAGGTAGACCCTGCAAAAATAGGTGTTATTTCACAATTTCCTTACCCCTCTTGCGTGCGAGAGGTTCATTCTTTTCTTGGTCATGCAGGGTTTTATAGGCGCTTTATCAAGGATTTTAGCAAAACAACCCTTCCACTATCCAATCTGTTGCAAAAGGAGGTGGAGTTTAATTTTGATGACCGATGCAAAGAGACTTTTGATTGCCTCAAGCGTGCGGTGACTACCACCCCAATCATTCAGGCACCTGATTGGACAACCCCATTTGAGCTAATGTGCGATGCATCCAATTACGCATTGGGGGTTGTCCTTGCTCAAAAGATTGATAAGCTGCCTCGGGTGATCTACTACGCTTCCAGAACTTTGGATGCTGCTCAAGCAAATTACACTACCACAGAGAAGGAGCTATTAGCGATAATTTTTGCTCTTGAGAAATTTCATTCATATTTACTTGGTACTCATGTTATTGTTTATACTGACCATGTAGCTCTGAAGTACCTGTTGAAGAAGGCTGAATCGAAGCCTAGATTGATCAGGTGGATGCTTTGGCTCCAAGAGTTTGATTTGGTGATCCATGATCGGAGCGGTGCACAGAACCTCGTGGCTGACCATCTGAGTAGGATTGAGTGTGCGTCTAAGGACTCACCCATTCGGGATGATTTTTTGGATGACCATTTGTACATTTTGTTTAGTATTTCTGATTCCTTCCCCACTCCCTGGTTTGCTAATATTGTGAATTATTTGGTTGCTTTTGTTTTTCCTCCCTTAGCATCTAAAGCTCAAAATGATAAAATTAAGAGCGATGCTAAGCATTATATTTGGGATGACCCCTATTTGTGGAAGTTGTGCAGTGAGCAGGTTATTAGGAGATGCATTCCAGACCATGAGATTGACTCAGTCCTGCAATTCTATCATTCTTCCGCACCAGGTGGTCATCTTGGCATACAGAGGACAGCTCGCAAGGTGCTTGACTGCGGTTTCTATTGGCCCACCATCTTCAAGGATGCGTGGAGAATTTGTAGCACTTGTGAGCCTTGTCAGAGAGCAGGCGGCTCACTTTCATGGAGACAGCAAATGCCTCAACAACCCATGTTATTCTATGAGGTGTTTGATGTCTGGGGTATAGACTTTATGGGGCCTTTCCCTGTCTCTTTTGGTTTTGTTTATATTCTCCTTACTGTTGATTATGTTTCAAAATGGGTGGAAGCCAAACCCACCAGAACTAACAATGCTAAGGTTGTTGTGGATTTTGTTAGATCTAATCTGTTTTGCAGGTTAGGAGTCCCTAGAGCCATTGTTAGTGATCAAGGCACCCATTTTTGTAAAAGATCCATGTATGCCTTGCTCAAAAAGTATAGGGTCATGCGCAAAATTTCCACACCTTACCATCCCCAAACTAATGGGTAGGCTGAGATTTCAAATAGGGAGATAAAAAGGATCTTGGAGAAGGTTGTGCAGCCGAACAAAAAAGATTGGAGCACCAGGCTGGATGATGCTCTTTGGGTGCATAGGACTGCCTACAAAGCACCCATAGGAATGTCTCCTTATCGGGTTGTCTTTGGCAAGGCATGTCATCTTCCTGTAGAGATAGAGCACAGAGCCTACTGGGCTGTAAAGACCTGCAACTTCTCTATTGATCAGGCTGGAGAGGAAAGGAAGTTACAACTAAGTGAGCTAGATGAGATCCGTTTAGAAGCCTATGAGAATTCCAAATTCTACAAGGAGAAGACTAAGAAGTTCCATGACAGCTTGATAGCTAAGAAGGACTTTGTGGTTAGACAAAAAGTTTTATTGTATAACTCTAGGCTCGGACTCATGAGTGGTAAGTTGAGGTCAAAGTGGATTGGTCTTTTTGTGGTGACTAATGTTTGTCCTTATGGTACAGTTAAGATCAAAAGTGAATCCACAGATAAGAGCTTCAAGGTCAATGGACACCGACTAAAACCATTCCTCACAAATCCCTCCTTAGTGGATGTAGTGGTGGAGGAGACCTCCTTACTTCACCCTACTTCTTTTCCGCCATGACTTAGGGAGTTTTCTTTTTCTGTCTCCTTCTTCACTTTTATTGCACTTGTCCAAATTTATTGATTGTTTTGATTGTTCTTGATCTTATGATTGTGCTACATTGAGGACAATGTGTTGTTTAAGTGTGGGGGGGGGGGAGATTGTTCGTTAATTTTGTTGGGTATTCTAGTTTAATTTTATTAGGTTTTTCTAGGTTAATTTTGTTATTTTGGTTTTATGTTTTGTGTACAACATTGCATGTTTCTCTTTGAATTTTGGGTTATGTACAGGTAATGGGTAATTGTTTTTGAAATAGGAGTTTCTTGGCATTTTGTGAATTGAAATCCTTGTTTTTCTCTACATGTCAAGTTAGTTTTGAAAGTTTGAATTGAAAGTGATAGATTTACCCTTGGTGAGAATTTGAGCCATCATCATCTATTTTATTCGGTGTGTTTTGCCCCATTGATTGCTTGCACAATAGCCTTGACTTGACTCTTGTTTATACTTCTTGCTTCACATGCATGTTGGGAGATGATTTAGGCATTTTGTTCTTATAAGCCTCTAGCCAAATGAGCCTACCTTGAATTAATTCCTTTGATAGCCCCTTTGAGCCTATGTTCCCCTTACTTTGTTTTGAAGCTCATTACAAGCCTTAAGTGAAAAACCATGATCTCACCCTACCCTTAAGGAATTTTGGAGCTTTGGAATTGTTTTGGGAATAAGTGTGGCGGGGGGTATGTTTCATTGGATGATATGTTTTTGTTGGCCATGCTTGATGATGTATTTTGGCCATGCTTAATGTATATACATATATTGCCTAATTGTTGCTTTATTTTTCAAATGCTTTCAATTGCTATTGTTCACGTTAAAAAAAAATAAAAAAAAAATACAAAATAAATAAAAAGAAAAATAGAAAAAGAATGAAGTTGAATATATGAGGTCTTGGTTTGAAGACTTGGATTGGTTTGAGGACTTGGGTGATTTTGTTTTGGATTAACTTTTTAAAGCTTAATTTGTAATTTTGGTTTTGGGGTTTACTACTTTTTCTTACTTCCCACTTATTCCCCATTGCTCCTCTATTCCTTTGGGTTTTAGCTACTATCCCATACTTTCCTCTACCTTGTCCTTGGGCCCATTACAACCTTAAAAGACCTTTTGATCCTCATGTGCATGTGTTTGTGATGTGGTTGTCAATTTTAGAGTCTTGCCAAGTCTATGTGGTGTTTGTTTTCATGGGTGCTCTGAGAGTAAATAGTAGCCTAGACACTTGAGATAGAGTGCATATCTTGTGAGACTTTATCACTTTTCATTCTTGAGCTGATTGACTATCTTGCCATGTTTGAGATGCTTGGATGATTTTCGTGACGGCCTTGATTCTTTAACTCTTTACGTGTTGCTTTACGTGTTGGATGTTACCCATTCTTTTCATTCCTTGAGATTCAGTGAGAAATATGTAATTGTTTTTGTGTCTGTTTGTTTCTCTTTAATGTCTCTAGATTTGTTCCTTGCTTTGCTTTTTGATTTTGCCCAGGAGTGCAAAAGGCTAAGTGTGGGGGAATTTGATGTGCCATTATTTTCTCCTATTTCTTAACCCTTTTTGTTACCATTTTAATTACTGATTAGCCTTAATTGTCAAATTAATTATGCAGTTTTATCATTTGGGCCTACTGGACTAATTTTGTGTTTTTAATTTAATTTCAGAAGAATTATAAGCAATTGGGCTTGGACTTGAAGAGAGCAGACAATTTTATTTTATCAAATCTTATCTTATCCAGATTTTATCTCATCTAGATATTATTCCATCCAATCTTATCTTATCTAGATTTTATTTCATCTAGATTTTATTTTATCAAATCTTATCTTATCTTGTCCAGATTTTATTTATGGGCTTGGACTTAAAACAAATTTGTAAGCTTTGGGGTTGAGAACCTATATAACAACACCAAGGTTTTAGTTTTAGGAGACTTTTTCGTTTTGGGAGAAAGAATAATTTTAGGTTTTGCAATTCCAGTTTTTTCTATTCACGTATCAATAAAATTCATTTTCTGCTTCAATCTGCAATTTTGTTTTCTGCTTCAATCTGCAATTTCGTTTTCTACTAATTATTGGAAGGCTAAGTCTCCAGCGTTGTTTTCTCTTGAGGATCAAGCACAGCTCTCTTTGAGGTTTTATTATTACTATTGAATTCTTATTAGTTTTTCCTCTTCACCAATTACTCTGTATTTGTTGCTATTAATCCATGCATGCTTAGTGCTTGATTAATTGTCTCTACGCTTAATTTACGTTCATGCTTAATGATCAGTTTCGTTCATGATTAATTGGTGTATGTGTTGCTTAATCACATAATGACTGCCTTATGTTAAATTTCGCTTAGTAATTTAATTTAGGGTTGGATTAAGTGGTTGAACTGATAAAGGATAAATTCTCGTAACCTAGGATAAGAGACTTGCTTGTGAATCAAGGGGAAACAACGTGTTTTAATTCTGATATTTTCTAATTAAAATTTGCTCGTTGTTTAATTTACAAAAACAAACACCCCCCCCCCCAATTCGTTACTGTTTTATCACTATCTATTATGAACCTTTGGTTGACCATTGCTCGGTGGGAGACGACCTAGGATCACTTCCTAGATATTTCATTTTTAATGTTTATTTGATTCGGGTACGACCTTGATCAATTTGCAACAGATAGGATAAGGTTGCATGAATCATCACCTCTTTCAAAAGGACAGTCAATCTGTGTTTTCCAAAAAAAAAAATCAAATCAAAATTAAAATCGCAAAATAGGGAAAAAATGTCATGAACATTGTACAACTTTCCATTACATTGTATTGTTGCATACAAAGTTTGCATTTACAGCATTTCAAGACTAAGGTTACATGCATCTGCATCCCCAAAAAACATGTTAACTGCATAGATTTCCTAAATCTAATGTCCAAACTTTTAAGTTTGGGATGAGAGGCCCCCTCAATGAGTCAATCTCTTGCTTTCTTATAAGGTTGGACCCCTTGAGGGCTACACGTCCTCGCCTCCAGAGGGTTGTACGTCCTTGCCTCCAGAGGGTTACACGTCCTCACTTCCAGAGGGCTGCATGTCCTCGCCTTCAGAGGGCTGCACGTCCTCACCTTCAGAGGGCTACACGTCCTCGCCTTCAGAAAACTCAAGGTCCTCTGCCATTATTGCTTAATCGAGGCTTGCGCACCTGGGTGAGGGGCCAGTGGTTTCCTTTTATCAGTTCCTGGGCCACCCCCCTGATCTTGGAGAAGAGCCAACTGTGCGAGCACAACTAGAGGAGGAGGCAGGTCTCCGGCTTTGATGAGGAGTCTATCGCACAACTATTATGCATACCGGGGCAAGATTTTGCCCAGACCACTGCAGGGAAACGAGTGCGGATCATGCGCACCAACACATGGATGATGTTGCTACTTAGTAACATTCTGCCCAACAACCACAACTCCAATCTCCCCCTACCGAAGTGTCTGCTGGTTTATGCCATCATGACATAAGTAAGTATGCACGTGGCTCAACTGATTTCTGATGCCATCTACTGTTTGCAGGGATTGTGCCCACAGGACACTCAGTGGATCCGAAGAAGTCCAACAGGGCCCTGGGATTTCTAGCTCTGATTACGAGCCTCTGCCAGTTCTACGAAGTGCCCATCACCCCCAACAAGGTCATCAGGCCCCCTACTAACCGAGCTTTCATCAAAAAGTATTGTGCCCCTAGGCAGGCACAGGGCGAGGCACCACAGAGGCCTGGGGACGGCCAGCAGCGGGCAACAGACAAACTGCCACCACCTCTAGAGCCCTTAGCTCATCTACAAAGGTTGGAGCATTGCCTACGACATGTGGTCGACCAGCAGGCGGCCAACCACCGGGGTAGGTATGAGTAGGTACTAGGCCCATGATCGACAAGTCGTCATCGCGCGTCCGGCTCAAGATGTTAAAGAAGCGCTACTAGGAGGCAGCCTAGTACCTTTTAAATTTATGCTTATTATTTGTTCACCTTTATTTCTTAAGTCATAGTTGGACACACCTAGTTGCTCAAAATCCTGGGAATTTAAATAAACAAGTATGTATGTATATGTTTAGGTAGCAAAATGCCTCACAAAAATATATGTGTGCTTAGGTAGCAAAATACCTCATGGAAAAAACAAACAAAAACAAAAAAAATTTATATATTTTTGACTAAAAAGCCAAGACGCTTTCAAAAAGAAATAAATTCCAATTTTCCTTTGGAAAAATTCACCGATCAAAACATAAGGTTTTTTTTTGAAAAAAATGTGTGTACACATGAAGGGTGAATGCTATGAAAATTTATCCTGAACGCCCAAAATGGACTCGGATAAAGGCATGAATTGATAAAAGAGCATGTTTTGGAAACACTAGGTTGACTTAAATAGGAAAAATGAATCCTGAGCCCTAGTGTCACATGACCACAAAACTTGATGCTTGAGTGTCCACATGGGTGCATGCATTACCAATTTTGCATAAAATTTCTAAATCATCATTGTTGCATTCGTGTCATGGAGATAATGTGGGGCATTCCTTCATCCTTAAACCGCTGGCCAAACCAACACCCTGACATATATCATGTCCAGTCGTTCTACAAGCCTTGAGCCAAAATCCCAACTCACCATAAACCTTGAACCAGGATGAGAATTTCCATCCTCGCCCTCGGAAGAAAACAAAAAGGAAAAAGAAGTTCCCGATCAAAGGTCGGAAGGAGAAAAAAATAAAAAGAACATTCTCAATCAAAGGTTGGAAGAAAGCAAAAAAGAAAGAAAAATTCTCGATCAAAGATCGGGAGAAAACAAAAGATACAGGAAGGTCTCTGGACCAGACAATATCTGAACAATACAAAATTGTCACAAGCAAACAAGAAGAGAAAGGAAACCACAACTGGAAGTGGTCCTCTCCCTTTGATTACCAACCAAAATCTTGTGCGCCGGCGACTTTTTCGCCCCGCACTAAACAAAAACAGAAAAGGAAAAGGCCAAAACACTCAGAGCCAAATTTCCCACCAAAAACACCATTCCCGAAAAAGTCCTATTGATTTATGATCACACATGCTATCTCTGATTTGATAGGAAATGATTTGCAAAGTCAAATCATGACATATCTATGGTTCAGAATTAGGATGAAACACTTGCATGTGTGAGGTTTATACACTCTGAGTGATTTTGTTCTATTTTCAGTTGGACCCGGTGTTTCCTCTAAATGGTCGTTTAGAAACGAGATGCTAACATCCAAAATCTCATTTGTGGTTACGAGAAAATTTCATCAACATACTCTCCTTCCCCAATAGACACATTGTTTTTCTCTAAAAATTATATGTTGCTTTGATCGATTGGAGGTTTTGTTTCTTTACTAAAGCATGTTCACATTTTAGTGAAAGAACACTGAGACTATTTTAGTCTTACACCGTTTTGCGAGAACTACGTAGGTCTGAGTTCCTCATCACAAATTGAGGATACATAGAAGCAAAAGCTCCACTTTTGTCGACCACCCCACCTTTTGCTGATCTTGACCCACGGGTCAGGTGACAGGAGGAAATACCCAAGTGGTTATCCGTACAAAGACAACATCTGCTGATCTTGACCCACGGGTCAGGTGGCAGGCAGAAATACTCAAGTGGTTATCTGTACAAAGACAACATTTGTTGATCCTGATCCACGGGTCAAGTGGCAAGCGAAAATACCCAAGTGGTTATCCGTACAAAGACAACATCTGCTTATCCTGACCCATGGGTCAGGTGACAGGCGGAAATACCCAAGTGGTTATCCGTACAAAGACAACATTTGCTGATCTTGACCCACGGGTCAGGTGGCAGGTGGATATTCCCAATTGGTTATCCGTACAAAGACAACATTTGTTGATCCTGACCCACAGGTTAGGTGGCAGGTTATCCGTACAAAGACAACATCTGCTGATCCTGACCCATGGGTCAGGTGGCAAGCAGAAATACACAAGTGGTTATCCGTATAAAGACAACATCTGCTGATCCTAACCCACGGGTTAGGTGGCAGGCGGAAATACCCAAGTGGTTATCCGTACAAAGACAACATCTGCTAGTCTTGACCCACGGGTCAGGTGGCAGGCGGAAATACCCAAGTGGTTATCCGTACAAAGACAACATCTGCTGATCCTGACCCATGGGTCAGGTGGCAAGCGGAAATACACAAGTGGTTATCCGTACAAAGACAACATCTGTTATCATGACCTGTTAGTCAGGCGGCAGGCGGAAATACCCAAGTGGTTATCCATACAAAGACAACATCTGCTATCATGACTTGTGAGTCAGGTAGCAGGCGAAAATACCCAAGTGGTTATCCGTACAAAGACAACATCTGTTGATCCTGACCCACGAGTCAGGTGGCAGGCGAAAATACCCAAGTGGTTATCCGTACACACACAATTCTGCTACCCCGACCTACGAGAAGTCAGGTCGCATGCGGAGACACCTAAGGGTTATCCGCACACACACATTTCGAAGACAAAAATGTCTTCAGTCATTGCATGCCTTCAAAAGGCGACAATGACCCTCATCCACATTTCGAAGACGACAATGTCTTCAGTCATTGCATGCCCTCAAAAGGTGACAATGTCCTTATCTGCATTTTGAAGACGACAATGTCTTCGCCTCAAATATATATATATATATATATATATATATATATATATATAATAATAATAATAATAATAATAATAATAGTAATGGAAAAGAGAAGAACAAAACGAGAAAAGGAGGAATCTTAGTGTCTTCATGCTTCCACAGGTTTTACTACTTGAACTTCCGCTAGTGGCCGGTTGGATGATTCAGCTCGAACGAAATTAGTGTCTTATCTTTACTTCCCTTTTATCTCCAATAAAAGATAAGTAAAGAGGAGCAACTGTCATACCCTAATTTCATCCGGGGACCATTATTTGTCGGTATGCAGACCTCATTTGACCACTTCAAAACGTTAAACACCCATCGCCGTGGAATCCGGCCAAAAACACAAAAATGGTGGTGTATTTAGCAAAGTGAATGGGGTTTAAATGGACTATCAAGCCCTAATTTTGTTCAGAGACAATTGTTTGTTGGCATATGAACCTCAATCGATTGCTTCGGAAAGCTTAACGCCCATTGTCGTGAGTTTCGTGATGTTTCGGAAAGAAAACAACGAAAAACACAAAAAGCGAAAAAAAGGGGGTGAAGTTAGTAAAAAGGGGGGGTGCATAAGGAATCTTCCTGAGTAAGCAACCAGTTTGCTCATCTCGCCCAGGCGAGCTGGGCAGCAAGCACCTCCTCCCATTTTGTTGAAAATGGCTTTGGAGGCCTCCGTAATGCTTCAGTAACATTTCCAAAACCTTGAGTAAGCATATTTCAATCAAGATTGGTGAAAGGGAAGAGAAAAATAGAAGAAAATCAAGTTTGATATGCTTCCGTAAACTTTCATAACTTTTCTGTAAAGTACAAAAAGGGGGGGGGGTGAATTAGTAATTTGGGGAATGCATCAGGAAGCTTCCTGAGGAAGCCACCTACTCGCCTAGGCGAGCTGGGCGGCAACCTCCTCCCATTTTCTCCTATAAATAGGGGAAGGGGGTTGTGAAAAATTTTTCTTGACCCCTATGCTATGCATTTCAGTTGTTTTAGGTGAAAAAATGTGTTTTCGTGAAGAAAATCCAAGCCGAGGTGCCTCCGTAATACTTCTGAGACGTTTTCGTGAGGAATTCTATGAAGATTTTCCACCTTTCTTCGTCCGCTCTTTGTGCGTTCTTCAGTCTTCAACCAGTAAGTTTTCGAATATGAGACTTTTAATTCATTTCTTGTTTTGTTGGCTTTCATCTTCATTTCGTTCACTTTCGGTTTTCTTTTCTTTCGCTTTTAACGAGCTTTTAACCGTTTATTTAAGCCGTTATCTCGCCTAATAAATTGATAAAATGAATTTCAACCGATCATTTGTGTTGTAATCTCGTTTGATCACTGTTAAAATAAAATCTAACCGATCGTTCGCATTGTAACCTTGGTTAAATCAAAAAGCAAAATAATAATAAAATATTTGAAAAAAAAATAATAAAATAATTAAAAAAATCAATCAGACGTTTTTTCTTTGAAAGTTTCCTTGAATGAATTGATTAATAACCAAAGTGAAATTAAGGTTAAAATCAACTCACAAACCAAGTTTTGTCCGCAAAAGTCACTTAAAGCCATTTTAAGGTTCAACGCCTTAAACAGTCCTCTTTGCTTTTATCAGTTAACATGGACCATTCAAAAGCATAAAATCAACACATAACTTTACCGCTTTTCTGCAAGAACTACATCGGTTAAAATCAATCTTGCGAAAAAAGATAAAAGCAACTTAACCAACGTTTAGTTCTGAAAGAACTACGTAGGTCTGATTTCCTCATCGCAATTGAGGAATATGTAGGAGCATGGGAAACACCCTTGTCAACCACAAAAAGATAAAAAATACAAAAGACCCATAAAAAGCTAAAAAACATAAAAAAAAGGGAAAATACATAAAAACATAAGAAAGGGAAAATACGTAGTTTTGAAGTCATATTTGTACACTTGATTGAAGGCTGTCGTCCCTTGTGACGGACGCGTGGGGTGCTAATACCTTCCCCATGCGTAAAAACAACTCCCGAACCTTTCACGATTAAAGTTCGTAGACCACACGTTCCGGTTTTTCCGACGTTTTCCTCAAATAAATGTTGGTGGCGACTCCGTGCACCTTCCGCCCTTGGAAGGCGCACCCGTGAGCCCTGCGCCGCCCTCCTGCCAAAGTGTAGTTTGCAATAGTTAGATAAGAATATATACATTTCAATGTATTCAACATTATTGCTTATGTTTCTCACCTACACATATCGCCTCCTATTGGTTGTAGGTAATACTATTTGAGAGTAGTTTGGAGTTAACGCGCGTTTATCTTGTTGTTGATTCAGTGAAGATAGATTCATACACTTTTTAAGCTACCATCACCGCACTACAGGTATGTATGTTGGTATCCCACTTAATTTTGGGCATAAGAATCGTCTTAATAAATGAATTTAGTTTATTATTAAAATTGTATGCATTATGAGTGAACCTTAGTTTCCCGTTTGAGGTTCAATACAATGATTAATATGGATAGTTTGGATTAGTCATTGTTTTGAATCTTGAATTGTCTGTTTGGATAGTTTGGGAACACTCTTTTTTTTTTTTTACTTCATTCACAGTCATAGGTTAAGTATGTTGTGTTAGATTTGATGAAATTTTTATTTTTTGCATATTGCTTTGTTCTCTGGGTGCATACTTAATCGTGGTCAACTGATGTGACCGCTTTCATTTCGTGTACTTGGAGACCAATGCGAAATGCTGCCAAAATTTCATCAAATTTATCATAACGTACTTAACTTGTATGAATGAATGAAGTAAAAAAGGGTGTTCCTGAATGGGATAGGGCCTTACCTTAATATGAAAAAAGTGAGATTTCATGCATATATGATAGCGTACCGGGTATCACAGACTACAAAACATGGATCAAAGTTGGATTAAAGCACCGCGCATAAGTGACGAGTATCAAAATGAGGTTGAAAGTTTCTTGCATTTTGCACAACAAAATGGATCAGCACTACATGGAAAATATTTCTATCCTTGTGTTAAATGTGTCAATGGGAGACGTTAGTCAGTGAATGACACTAGATCACATCTTATATGTGAAGGCTTTAGTCTGACTTACACAAATTGGATATGGCTTGGTGAATTGGCATAAATGTCAACTGCCGCTGACACTGAGTCAAATGATGCACAACAACCAGATTGTATGGAAGACATGATAGGCGATCTTGGTCAAGAGGGTTTTTTGGCAAGCTCATGCAAGTTATTACGACAAATTACAAACAGATTCGAAGATGCCTTTGTATTGGGGTGCATAACCTTCACTCGGTTATCAGCGGTGTTATCTTTGGTCAACTTGAAGGCCAGATTTGGGTGGAGTGAGAAAAGTTTCACTGAGTTGCTTGTGTTGTTGAAAACTATGCTTCCTAAGGATAACTTGTTACTGAAGAGTCACTACGAGGCAAAGAAAATATTATGTCTCGTGGGTATGGAGTACTAGAAAATTCATGCATGCCGTAATGATTGTATTTTGTACATAAATTAGTTTGCGGAAATGCACAATTGTCCAACATGTGGGGTATCATGCTACAAACTGAACAATAACCAATGTAGTGATGATGACAGCACAAAAAACAATCGTCCAACAAAGGTTTGTTGGTATCTTCCAATAATACCAAGGTTTAAGAGATTGTTTGCTATTGCGGAGGATGCAAAATACCTTCGATGGCATGTAGATGGCAGAATAATTGGTGGTTTACTTCGACATCCAGCTGATTCTCCACAGTAGGAAAAAATTGATCGGTTGTATCCAGAATTTGGACAAGATCCCAGAAACCTAAGGCTTAGTCTTACTTTAGACGAAATGAATCATTTCGGAAACTTGAGCACCAACCATAGTTCATGGCCTATTTTGCTAATGATTTACATCCTTCCTCCTTGGTTGTGCATGAAGCGAAAATACATTATGTTGTCTATGATGATAGCAGGTCCAAGACAACCAGGAAATGATATTGATATGTATCTGACTCCCTTGATTGAAGACTTGAGAAAATTGTGGGTTGAAGGGGTTGATGTGTATGATCAGAGTGTTCAACAAACCTTCAGGTTACGTGTAATGATATTTTGCACCATTAATGACTTTCCAGCTTATGGGAATTTGAGCGAATATAGTGTCAAAGGACACCACACATGTCCTATTTGTGAGAAAAACACCAATTACATTCAACTTAAACATGGAAAGAAGACAATATACACAAGGCACCAAAGATTTTTAAAACATTTTCACCCGTATTGGCGATTGAAGAAAGCATTTAATGGACAAAATGAGATTGAAAGTGCGCCTAAACCCTTAGGTGGACATGAAGTGTAGATCGAGTGAAAGAAATCGGTACTATCTTTGGTAAGACACAAAAAAGGGATGGGTCAGGGAATTACATTTGGATGAAAAGGTCAATGTTTTTTCATCTTCCTTATTGGTGTGATCTACATGTACGACATTGTCTAGATGTTATGCATGTCGAGAAAATGTGTGTTATCGTTTGATTGGCACCCTTCTTAACATTAAGGGCAAGACAAAGGATGGTTTGAAATGTCGTCAAGATTTGGTTGACATGGGTATACGAGACTAGCTACATCCAGTTGCACGACGAGCCCCTCTTTAAAAAACTCTCAACTCTCTCATTCCAAGGCAGTCACTTCACCTCAATGTCAGGTTCTACTACTTACTATACTTTGCTTATTACAAGATCTTGTTACATAATTTGAGATCACGTAATTGAACGTTATTAACTTTTTCTTATAATTGAAAATCTCGAATATATGTTGCTTGAAGATTTTTAACTAAGCATGATGGGCACATGATTATTTGGGACCATGTAATAATTGATCCGTGTGCTATTGATTAAGAATAGAATTCATTTTGTTGTTGTATCTGTAGAAAACATGTTTACAAGGGCTCTTGCTTCATGAAGCCAAAATGGGTGTTTCAGAATCCTTACTAGTTGACAACAACAATGGTTCCACCATTGCTGGAAGGAGACTTGAGATCATCATAGCAAGAACTACTGGGCCTTCAAAGATAATTAATTGAGCTGGAGGTTGACAAGCCAATTGGCCTCACCTTAGGCCAAAAGTCTGGTAGTGGTGTTGTCATGCATGAGAGTATCTTGCACCCTTCTATTCAATTGAATGATTTCCAATTTGTGAATGAGGATTGTTTATGCAATGCTTGTTGTCTTCTATAGGCTGTTGATGGTGGTGGGAATGCAGCAAGAGCAAGGTTAAAGCCAGGGGACCAAGTCCTTTACACTACCAGTTTCTTTGGGGATGAATTGTGGCCTGCAGATAAGCTTGGATTTACTAAAACCGCCATCCAAGCAAAGCCGGACTCTATCTACTTTGTCTTCAATAGGTTTTCTAATCCATGTTTGTTCCATTCTACCTTCTTAATTACATGAATTCTCTAGTAAATTTGTTGCTGACATAGGTTATTGTTATTATTATTTGGGTATAGCTTGAGTAGCCAACACCCCAATCAATTGTTTGGGGTACAATTTTTTTTTAGCATAGGAAAAATAACATAAAAAACTGACCAAATACTTTATAAGTTCATTCTGCCAACTGCCAAAGTAGTATTATTGCCAAAGTACTATTTGGGGTACAAATTTATTTTTAGCACGGAAAGTCAATGTGTGGAGTGATATGCTAAAGGAAGCACGGTCTGCAATATCCTTAGGTGTTGATTCAGATCCACAGAATTTCAATAACCACATCACTTCAATAACATGAAACTTAACTCAAATTAGAAGAAAGAAAAAGTTTAATATGTTCTAGATTATGTTTACTCTTGAGTTTAATTTGCATTTTTTTCTTTTTTATGAGTTACACATGAATTAATTGAGGCTTCATTTTACTCTATGAAGTACAAGATGTATGTCCGTATAAATAAATGGTTGTGCATGCATCTATCCTTTTGCTATAATAGCCATACAAGAATAACCTTGTATCATTTTCTACCAGCCATATGATCAAATGATGGAGACCTTGCTTACCTTTACCGTAGGCCCTATTCTGAAGGTCCCCATGACCTCCTCTTTGGACACCAAAATAAGAAGGGGGATAAGTGCAAAAGGAATCTGTATTGCTTGGACCACATTAAGACACGCATTCATGGTATCCACAGACAGACAGAAGGAATCTGTATTGCTTGGACCATATTAAGACAAACATTCAGTTAAATTTTGTCTTCGACAAATTTATTGCCTACAACCAATGCCTACTGGTCATTTTGTGCTTTCTTAATCAATTGCAGAATACGTGATCAAATACCAAAAATTAAAATGGCTAATGTTTGTTTGTATTGAAATTCTAATGGCACTTATGTGAAGCTTGATCCATAAGAAATATAGCTGAATTTATACTGTCTAGAGTGCAACTTGTGAACTAATGAAGTGATACATTACCAAGATGCAAATTACACTCCTTAGCATCCTTATTTCCATCCCTAATTTACTAGGTAGTACTTTTTTTCAACCTCAGTTTCACCTTGCTCGAGATCAACAAAATGGAAAAACAAAAGAAATACTGAATCACTTGGCCTTAACTTGCCTGAAACCTCTAAAACATTTTTTTAGATACACGGATCATAATTAGCATTTGTCTTTGGATGTCAACTGTATTTTCACTTTTTGGAAATGTTAACATTAATAATTATTACGTGGTTATGTATGAATATGGTGAAATTATCATGCTTTTATTTTTGAGCACTTTCTGAAGAATAGGAACTAATTTGCTCTTGCTTTCATGCCAGAGCCTATTATATGAGATTGTCTCTAGTCTGAGGTCTGCATCAACTGAAGCTGCAAGTTCATCTTCTGTGCTTTCAACAATTTCCAACACAAAATCAGTTAGCAAACTTCTTTCAGAAGTTGCACCAGTGACTAATGTAGTAGGATGCCTTTACCTTTTGTTAATGCATTTTTCTTTCAAAAAATTTGTTATGTTTAATTCATTAATCAATTGCAATGCATGGGTCCTTGATCGCCCCCCATTGTATTTAATTTTTGTGCATTTATGTCTCGAGGAAATTTCAATGGGGGTTTACCGGAAAGTGCACCGGGTCGTCAAGTATTTAAAATTAAAATGGATGAATCTGAGTATCGAACACAGGGAACTAATGTTAACCTGAATTAAATCCAGAATCGAAGCATTGTTGAGAGAACATGTATAAGTGATAATTTCAAACAGAATTTAAACTAAGCTTGTATGCTAAAAACTATAAAATGCAAGGTAAATAAAATGACAGCAGTAGGTAGATATGTTGGGTCTTTCTAACAAACAAGCTGATGCATAGAAATATATTTCTCTAATCAATCGTGCTCTTGTGTTCTATGTTGTAGCCTAAATTACTAAACCCTCGATCCCTCGTCAGGATGAATATCCAAGCTTTGTCCGCAGATCCCTCATTTAAGACTACACCTGATTTAGACAGCCCTCTTAGGTTTAGACTAACTTAAACTGAGTTTCATCCGCAAATCCCTCATGTAAGACTAGACTCAGCTCAAGTAGCTTACCAAAGTTTAGCCTAATTTAGCCTAAGCTTTGTCCGCAAATCCCTCATGTAAGACTAGGCCTAAACTAAACAGCATTATTGTAACAGCATAATTAAAACCAAAACTTAACTCGCAGATCCCTCATGTAAGGCTAAGTTTCAATCCTGCTTCAATCAAGTTCTAAGGCAACAGTACATTTCTCGATGCTAAAGTCACCTAACTGTGCACACAAATGGGTGATCAGACCAAAAACATACAAATATTAAGCATTGAAGGAAGCATTGAACATAAAAACATAATCAATTAGATATTAGGTATTTACATCAGTTGTTCATTAGAAATCCCCAACTAGGGTGTTTAGCCAGCCACTACAAAGAAACCCTAACAATAAATGAGATTAAAAGCAGAGAATGATAGTTCCTTCCACAAGAAGGGGGATTCCTCCTCCTTTTCTCAGCATCTCACACTCACTCTCTACTCAATAATCTCTCAAATGACAAAACCTAGGCTTCAATGCACAAGCTGCTCCTCTTTTCTGCTTCTAGGGCTCTTTTCCCCAAATAGGCCTGTGGCTGCTCTGGAATTTTGTGCCATGGCCGTTCTGTAGAAGCTGTCATAAAAGGTGTTGTAAAAGATGTAAAAGTTGTACCCTAATTCTGCATAAGAAAGGCTTTAAATAGGCTCTGAAATCACGACGCTTAGCGCCACCCTCGCGCTTAGCGCGAGTAAGTGAAATTGGGCTTAGCGCCAGTCTCGAGCTTAGCCTGGCTGAAGGCACCTGCTGCGCTTAGCGCACTGATCTCGTGCTTAGCGTGCAGCTTTGATGTTGATGCTCTGCCAAATTCTCCTTTGCGCTAAACGCGCTGAAGCTGCGCTTAGATGTGGATATGCGCTTAGCCCAACTGCTACATTTTACAATTCAAAACTTAGCCTCTTTTTCACCTGAAAATGCACAGATTTCATCATTAAATCCAATGGAAATGTTTAAGAGACAACGTTAACCATAAAAGAAGATTTATTTACAAAAATCACTACAAAATAACCATAAATTGGGGAACTATACAAGCTTTGGAAAATGTTTCTATACAAAAGTTAGTCGTATGAAGCAGCTAACAAACTCCCACAAATTTGCAGTTTTGCTTGTCCTCAAGAAAATAAAGAACAATTCACTTGTCCTCAAGTGACAAAGGTAGTGGCCAATCAAAAGAAAATGGTGTTTGATTCATCAAGGACATCGACCATATGAACTGAATATCATCGAATGCTTAAATTAATCACTTCTCACAAGCATGAAGCTTTTCAAAGATAGGAGCACAAGTATTAGAGTCACAGCTAAAATAAGCTAGTAAGCATGACAGAAATCAAGGAAGGATCATCAACCAAAACCTCACAGTCATTGTTTCACTCAAACTCAAGTGTTTAGGCTTATTCCATCATAAAAAACCAACACAAGTTCCAACCTATGCATTTCATCTCATATCATACAGTAATAATGAATACACAAAAATGAATCCGAAGGACTTTCTAGGCTTGTAATAGGGTTAGCCTGCCAACAATTCATGGTTTTTCTAGGATTCAAAAGCTTAGGTTCTAGGAGAGCATTCATCCATAGAATAACCTTCATTTTTTTTATTCATTCCTTCCCCATACTTGCCCTTTTTCTTAGGCACTTAGCTTTCATACCTAAATTTATAGCATACAGACGTATTAACTTTATTTATACTTACATTTTTTTTTAAAGAACAGAAGCAGTGTGTATATATTATTTTCTTTAACCATTTCAATCCTTACCCAGTGCCTCACCTAAATTTGAAACAAATTTACCTTGATAATACCTCCCCCAAATTTGGGACAAATTTGCCTTGAACCATCTTCTGTGGATGATGCTCTCCTACAACCTAAAATAAGGTAGCATAAGATACAACTTAATAGGCTTGTGGTTTAATCAATCAATCAATTCATTCAACTCAAACTGGGTGCAAGGGATAATTCATTCAATCACAAGGTTAGCTTTTTGGCTAAGTAGCTATTCATAATCAAACATGGCCTTCATCATCCTCAAGTTCATGCATCCAATCCATACTTCAAAGATTCACGCAAAAATCAGCACTAAATGATAGTCATTTCTCTCACAATTTTAAAGATCACACTCTCATCGGGATACGATTAATGCATTCCTTCACAATCAATATGACAACCGACTAACATTTTCAGACATAATTCCAATCATATGCTCATTCTCTTCTAATGATGGCAAACTTGATCCAAACAATCATCCCAATCCATTCAATTCATACATTTTCTCAATCAAATCATTTCCAAACACTCATTCCATACCAAACAATCCACTGCATACAATGTTCAATCAAGCTTTTTGTACAAGCACACAAACAACTATGCTACTGAAATTAAAATGTTGAAATATAAAAGCTGAAATTTAAATGACATAAATCATAAAATAACTGAAATTAAACTAAAGTGTTCATAATGCAAAAAATTTAAACGTCCTGCTCCTCTTGTGGCTGGTCTTCATTAAGATCCAGTGCTGATGGCTGAATCTCCTCAAAAGTAGGTGCAGATGGTGGAGATGGCTGTAGGGTCTGAGCTGGAGTGGTTTCCTCCTCTGCTGTTGCTGGTGATGGTGCTGGTGCTGGTGGCTCCTCAGTCACAGGCTCCTGGGCTGTGAAGGCCCCACCCCCTCTAGAGGAAGAAGGCCGGTCTCCTGGCCAGGCCACCTGTGCGTCAAACTCCTCCATGCTCATAATGGAGGGCAAGCCCAAGCCCTGAAGGCTCTGCATGATGATGGACTTCCCTCTATGGATGCTCTGGAGCATGGAGTGAAGCATATGAGGAGTGAAAATAAAATTTGCTGGACCTGCAGAGAGAGGAGGTGGTAGTGGAATCTGTGTGGGTACGGGAGGAATCACTGGGATCTCTGTGGAGGAAGAAGGAGGAAGTGTAGAAGAAGGACCTCTTGTCTCTGATGATGCTGTGGAAGAGGCCTCAAGTCTCTTTCCTCTGGCCTTCTTGGGTCCTCTGAAAGTTACTGTTGGATCATCCAGATTCCAACAGTTCTTCTTAATATAAGCCAAATTAATGGCAGGACTTAGGCTCTCCAGGGACCTCGAATCAGGCTGAACACCCCGAGCATTACATAAAGTTGTAATCAAGGCTAGGAATCCAAGTTTGGATGTGTCATATTAAGCAGTGAGGGAGATCTGGTGGGAGATGAGGTACCCCACATTCATATCCATCTTCATAATAATGCCATAAATGAGTCTAGCCCTATCAAGAGTGACATTAGAAGTGTGGGAGGTGTGAATCAAGTTAGAGAAGGAAAGAACACTCCATGTCTGAGCTAAGGTGGTCATGTTCTTCCTCAAAATCTTCAGGGGCTGCCCATCAACATTAAGCTCGAATCCCCTCCCTGGGATACAGAGCTTAACAGGCCTTAGGAGTGCAAATTTGGAATAAGCACAGAGTGATTCCCCCTCTTTCATAATAATATGGGTCTTCAAGAAAGTATTAAGCATATCCTCATCAAATTTAATCAGATGACCTCTCACCCTCACCTGCTTAGGTGATTTGTCCTCGGGGTCATAGAGGTTGGCGTAGAATTCCTTCATAATGGCAACATCAATGTTGTCATCCTCAAAGTCAGCCAACTCCTCGTCCCAGTGGCGTCTTTTGAGTTCCTCCTTGAACTCATCGAACTCTGTATAGTAGACCACCACGTTCCTCTCTAGCAAATGCTTCCTAGGAACAATAACATATGTGTATCTTTCCCAGGCCTCTTGGGAAGTGAATCTTGATCTGTCAAATCTAACTTGGGTGGGTGTAGATGGTTTTTTTCTTTTCCTAGAAGCCATCTACAAAATATAAGACAAAACACACAAGATTAGCACAGGTTTATTCTCAAGAAAACAGAAAAATTAAATTGAAAACAGAGCTAGGAGCTTAGCACGCCTTGTGAAATTAACACAAGCGCTAAGCGCAGCAAGCTGGCACTTATCTCGAAGACACAGAAAACATTTTTTTCTACAGAATAGGCTTAGCGCACAGGGGCGCTTAGCCTAAGTCTACAATTTTTAGAAACAGTAGAGGATTGGGGCTTAGTGCCACATGCTGACGCTTAGCTCAGCCTCAACAGAGAGACACTGAGGCTTAGCGCACAAGCACGCTTAGCCTTATTACAAAGGTTTAAGAAATAGAACCTAAGTGGTGCTTAGCTCAACAAGCTGGGCTTAGCGCCTGAACTACACTGGGTATCTCAGTATACCATTGACGCTTAGTGCATAGGCGCGCTTAGCATCTGCATTGTTTTGGTTCAACAGGCAAGATGAATGCGCTTAGCGCAACATGGTCCGCTTAGCGCGATCATCAAAAATCTGAAAAATTTTAACAGTTGCGATGAACAGGCTAAGCGCAATAGGCGTACTTAGCACGTTCATCGTGAATCCCAGAAGATACTCAGGGGTTTTCACCCCTTTTTAACCACATTTCCCCTAATGGGCTTCTAAACTACCTAAGGTCCTAAAATACCTACCCTTAAAACTAAGAAACTTAAACTAATAGCAATGCTAACTAAGAAAACATAAATCCTCTATCCTAAGGTGTGAAGCATGAAATACAAAGCAAAAAATGAAATCAGGTAACTTACTTGGATTGTGTAATGTAGAGTGTGAAGAAGCAAGGGAATATAGAGGGGCAGATAAGCACCACAATAGAAACAGAAATGCTCAAGGATGAGAGAGTGTAGAGGTTTGGCTGCCAAGGTAGCAACCCAAGTGCCTCTGCCTCTACTTTTTAAAAATTGAAATTCGTATGGCACGATTAGTGTGCCAGCGTGACATTTGAGTTTAAAACACTGGCGCTTAGCCTAGCCTTGCGCTAAGCCCAACTTGAAGTTGTAACTTCCAGTAAGCATTTGGGGCTTAGTGCAGCAGCGACGCTTAGCGCTTTCTACAAAACCAAAAATATTTCTACACCATGCGCTTAGCCTGAGATGCTAGGCTTAGCGTACATCAAGCTTCAACTTACAGTGAGTGATTCAGGCTTAGCGCCACTACTTGCGCTAAGTGCACTTCCAATGACTTCAAAACCGAATGATGTTGGCACTTAGCGCATCCTTTCCCACTAAGCCCAGCTTGAAAGCTCAACTTACAGAATGAATCTGGGGCTTAGCACAGAATGACGCGCTTAGTGCAACTATAATAAATTTTCACAGAGAGGAAGTGGCACTTAGTGCATAATCCACACTAAGCCCACTGCTTAAGGTGCAACTTACAGTGAAGATGTTGGGCTTAGCACAGCGATGTACGCTTAGCTAAACCATTCAGCAAATCAATCAGGGGTATTTGCGCTTAGCGCGAGCAAGCTCAGCTTAGCGCGTGAAGAGATGGCGCTTAGTGCAAGGTTTGCGCTTAGCGGATAAGCAATCTAAAAATTTTCTAAGTCATTTTCTGCTTATCTCTTCACACATAATTTTAACAACACTTTTTGTTCATTACTAAACAAGTTGAAATCAATCACAACCACAAGCAAGATGACCTAACTACATGCAAGAAATAAAAATGAAGATAGAGAAGGGAAAGAAAGGCTGGGTTGCGTCTCAGTAAGCGCTTCTTTAACGTCATTAGCTTGACGCATCATCCTGTTATCCAGGATCCAATAATGTTCCCACTTCAAGGACCTTCTTCTTAGGACTTCTTTCCTCCGTCACATGAACTTTAAAACAGACATTCCAATCAAGTGGCTCTTTATCTTCATGAAATAAATCAAAGCTGATTTCCTGATCTTCTATGCCCATTTGCAACATCTTCTTTCCCATATCTACTACACAGCTTGCAGTAGACATGAATGGGCGACCAAGAATGAGAGGAATATCAGTGTCCTCTTCTATGTCTATCACAACAAAATCAGCTGGGAATATAAGGTGTTTCACCTTCACCAAAACATCTTCAATCACTCCATATGGTCTTGCGATGGAGCGATCAGCTAACTGGAGGGTCATGTGTAGAAGCAAAGCTTCATGATGAATCAATATTGATTCAAAGATGTTTTGATGATAACAAAGGTGATGACAAAAAGCTCAAAGGTTAATCAAAGAATGAGTTCAAGATGTTCAAGATAGAATCAAGAAAGAATGAGTTCAAGATGTTCAAGATAGAATCAAGAACACTTCAAGATTCAAAAGGAAAGTTGATTTCAAGAATCAAGAATCAAGATTCAAGGATCAAGCTTCCAAGAATCAAGATCAAGATTCAAGAATCAAGATAAGACTTAATCAAGATAAGTATGAAAAGGTTTTTTCAAAAACTGAGTAGCACATGGATTTTTCTCAAAACATGTTTACCAAAGAGTTTTTACTCTCTGGTAATCGATTACCAGATTGTTGTAATCGATTACTAGTAGCAAAATGAATTTGAAAAAGTTTTCAAATGAATTTACAACGTTCCAATTGATTTCAAAAAAGCTATAATCGATTACAATGTTTTTGTAATTGATTACCAATTCCTTTGAACGTTGAAATTCAAATTCAAATGTGAAGAGTCACATCCTTTCACATAAAAGCCTTGTGTAATCGATTACACTGATTTGGTAATCGACTACCAGTGATTGTTTCTGAATAAATCAAAAGATGTAACTATTCAAATGGTTTTTTGACTTTTTCAAATTGGTTTTAAGTTTTTCTAAAAGTCATAACACTTCTAAATGGTCCTCTTGACCAGACATGAAGAGTCTATAAAAGAAAGGCTTTGTTTTCCATTTTAAAAAAAAATTCCAATCAATCTTATACAATCCTATACAAGCCTTGAATCTCTTTGAACTTCTTCTTCTTTGTGCCAAAAGCTTTCCAAAGTTTTCTGGTTTTCTAAACCTTGAAAACTTGTGCTATTCATTCTTTTCATCTCTTCTCCCTTTGCCAAAAAGAATTCGCCAAGGACTAACTGCCTAAATTCTTTTTGTGTCTCTCTTCTCCCTTTTCCAAAAGAACAAAGGACTAACCGCCTGAATTCTTTTGTGTCTCCCTTCTCCCTTGTCAAAGAATTCAAAATGACACAGTCTAAGAATTCTTTTGATTCTTCCCTTTCCCTTATACAAAAGTTTTCAAAGGACTAACTGCTTGAGAATTATTTTGTATCCCCATTCACAAAGTATCAAAGGTTTAACCGCCTGAGATCTTTGGCTTAACACATTGGAGGGTACATCCTTTGTGGTACAAGTAGAGGGTACATCTACTTGGGTTGTTGACTGAGAACAAGAGAGGGTACATCTCTTGTGGATCAGTTCTAGTGGAGGGTACATCCACTAGGTTCAAAGAGAACAATGGAGGGTACATCCCTTGTGGATCTTTGCTTGCAAAAGGATTTTTACAAGGTTGAAAGAAATCTCAAGGACCGCAGGTCGCTTGGGGACTGGATGTAGGCACGGGTTGTTGCCGAACCAGTATAAAAACTCTTGTGTGTTTGTCTCCTTCTTCCCTACTCTTTTACTTTTCGCTGTGCATTTTAATTTCCACTTTTACTTTTGGTTAAGTTTCTCTTCTACTCCTTATTCTCTTTACAACATAGTAAAAGCCTTAGAAGAGTAAATTTTTAATTAGTAAAGGTTTAGGAATAATTAATTCAACCCCCCCTTCTTAATTATTCTGAGGCCACTTGATCCAACAAGTGGTATCAGAGCAGGTATCTTGTAGAAAGTTTAACCACTTCAAGATTCATGGCCTCTTTAGATTCTTTGTCTTTCATAAGTATTTTCAGGAACAGGTTATTCCAAGATCATGATGAAGACAAAGTCAACTTGTGTCTCATGACAAAATCTGATGAGAATAACAAATAAGATTTTGTAAGGAAGAAGTGGTACATAGACAGTGGATGTTCCAAGCATATGATGGGTGATGTATCCAAATTCACAACTATTTCCCCTAAGAAAAGTGGACACGTTACATATGGCGACAACAACAAAGGCAAAATTATTGGAGTCGGTAAAATAGGTACGAGTTCTTCTACTCCTATTGAAAATGTTTTACTTTATTCCAAAACATGAAAAAAAAACACTTAAAATTGTGTACCTTCTGATGACTGATACTCCGCACAACCTACTACAGAAAATTACACCAGAGTATACAGATCCTATCCTGTAGCCAAAAGAAAAACTAACACTTGAACCTTTTTATTAATAATATTACAAGTATTGTAAATTACATTAATCATCCATGTTTCTTAAAATTACACAAACACTTCTTTTTTTTTTTAACCATTACATTAATGTTTCTTGTATTAGTTTAATATAAGGAGTAAGTGAAATGTTTTCAAATATTAGGGGTATTAGTGTAACCTAATGGAGTGTCAGTGTAATGTTTTTAAACTTAAAAGAAAAATTAATGTAGGAATAATAATAAAAAAGAATAGTATTATGTGTAATTTGAAAATAAAAAAAAAACTTAGGAAGTGAAAATATAATTTGGTCTAGTATATTAAAGTCGACATACTCGTTAAAATAAATAAACAATTTTAACATGTGAAAAAATCCCTTTTCTTTTCCTTTTCCTTTTTTCACAATATCATAATGTTTTCCAATAACTTTAAGTATGTAAGGAGTGTATAAATATAAATTTGATCATAAAAGAAACATTACTCTATCAAAGTAATGTAAGGTTTGAAGTAATGGTAAAGGTTGGCCCCTACTACCGTATGGTGTAAGAATACTATCACTACTAAAAAAAACCTTTTTTTTACGATGCACATTCTACATCGATCGTAAAAAACCCATCGTAGTAGGGTGCGTGGTGGCAATTATGTAAATATATGACATTTTTACGCGGCATTTTTACGGTGCGTGACATCTACAACGACGTTTAGTTCTAACACCATCTTTGTAGGTTAGGCAGAGGCATTTAGGAACTTATCTAAGACGATGTATTTGTACACACCATCATAGAAATACTGAGATACAAAGATGGGTTTACAAATACACCATCGTTAACATTCTACTTCATAATCTCCCTTTTGCGTGCTAATTGAACATGCGTACCTCTAAATCCCTGTCTCTGAAAATTCTACTATCAGTTGGCGTCGTGTGTTTGCCTGAATGTCCCTCTCACCACCGTGACCTCCGCAAAAGGAACCGTACATTGTCGCGCCTCCTTGACCTCCACGTTGCGTGTTGTTCGCACCATCGCGACCTAGGCTCGCCGTGCCCTTTTGAGTGTTGTCACACCCTGCAACTGTTCGTGAAGGTAAGCTTCTCGATCTTTTTGTTTTCTTGTTTGGTGTTGAAGAAGTTAGTATTAAGGGTTTACTTAACATGGAATGTTAAGATTTTTTGTGGAATTGTTGAGTTTCCCTCACAAAGTCATGTTTGAATGTATGCGAAAAGGATTTGAAGAAAAATAAGTTAAAATCATAAGAGTTACGAGTTTGATTGTTAGCATTTTAATTGCTTGTGCTTGTACCTTTAAATATTACATAAACTCAAAACTGTTTTTCTTTTCTGAAAATGTCTTTTGAGAATAATATATACTTATTTGATAAATGTATTTTCAAAAATATGATATATAAATCTGGAAATGGCGATGTCATTCTTATGGCAAGGGAGATAGAGCTGAAGATCATTCAATTATTACCTATCACCCAAGAGAGAATAGAGCAGAGTTTATTAAAATTTGCAACGATGGAGTTTTGTTGAATTCCACTGATTATGTTCAAAGTTTAGTTTTTCCTTATCATAATTGACTTCCTCCTCTGTAATGCTTGACTTATCTGGATTTATGTTAAATCAAGTGGTTTTAGAACCTTGCCATTTCATATCTGGAAAAGACATGTAGTATGAATATGTTTTCGTGGTTCTGCAGTTTGACTAATTTGGTGGTTGATTCTATTGACTATTGTTATTATGGTTGTATCAACATCTTTAGAATAGATGAGGTTATTTCAATTTCTATTTATTATAAAAGATTTTCCCAAAAGGAAATTCCTAGACATGTATTCTCTCTTTTTCAAAAACTTTAAAACATAAAGGTCCATTCAGTGCACAAGGTTTTGAATTAGTGGAGCCTTGGGAGGAAGACAGCCATGCCCACTTAAGTGTTGAGGCTAAATTAAGCCCATGACCTCTAGAACCAGTTCCATTTGAAATTTAGAATTGGATTGATGATGTTTGACAATGTTACAAGAAGTAGCATTTTGATTGGTAAAAGATCATTTTTGTATTACACTAGGACCAACTATACATCAGTTTTAGGACTTATCCTATGATCAAGTGTAGTGGGAATATGGGATTGAACCTGTAAATTACTTTTTAAGTATAAAGAAAAAATTGAGAATCTACACACGCATTTGATATGAATCCAGTCCCCCGATGCTTATTGCCAAAAGTTATATATCTTTATTATATGCACAACTAGTATAAACTTCCCTTTAATAATTTATAGTTTTTAAGTTAACATTCTTATCCATTTTGCTAATAATTATTTATTTTGTTGCATTGCACTATTGCAGCTTCTTCAGATAGCACTCCACTGGACATTGCAGAAAAAACATTTACAAATTGCTACCTTTCCTAATGGGTTTGAGGTGTATAGCTATTCTTTCCTTTTATTTACTTGCAATTGCATATTACATTTCTTATTATCGAAAAATGATAATTTGGTGGGAACTAACAATATAGTATGCTCATGAATAAAAATCTACTAATGTTTGTTAGTTATTAGAAGAAATAAATAACATAATCAGACATAGTTTTGGGGATTTTCAAAATAGTACATAGAGTGGTGGTAGCAATAAGTAGTAACCTTGACGATGACAGGAATGATAAAGCGTGAATGTTTAATTTCCAAAGAAAGGAAAGTGGATATTCTTGGTCGCACTTGCAGTGATATTCTTGGTTGCACTGTTCACAAGTTTCACCAATATGGAACTTAGAAAATAGCCAAGGGCCATAGAGCACCAAAGGAAGCATGTTGATGTGGATTTTAGGCCTTTTGGTGCTTCTGGATAGAAAAAATGAAGAAGCCCGACGTAGGTAAACATGTTAGCTATGCCAAATATAAAATACTGCAAAACAAGGCAAAATATACTAAATGGAAATGGCTGTTTTACTGGCAAGGCATAAAGCATGTTGTTGTCTCTTGCAACTCCTTTTGTTTTAACCTCTATGATTGCTACAATTGCCATGGAGATGCAAGAGAGTATTAGGCCTACTCCTATGCGGTGCAAGTGTGTAATGCCGGTGGGAATACCAGTGAATTTACGAAGAAAAGACACACAAATGCGATCATAGAAAGGGACTATAATGATTAAGAAGCCAACTGGGATGATTGGGAGGGATGCGGGAGGGATGTTAAAATGTTTTATGATCTCGGTGTCCATGGTGGAGCCTTGCTGAACAGAGAAGGTTTGGAGTTGTGCTAAGCAAAAGGGTCATTATGATTGAGCAACTGAATATAAGGAGCATGCTTATAATGATTTTTGCATTTTCTACTTGGATTGCCCCATTTATATGCCTTATGTTGACCTTGACATGATGTGAGACTTGGGTTTTTCCTATTTTTTTTTTATTTTTTTTCTTGTTATTCAGTTCCATATCTGTGGTTTTCAAAATGAGGATTGTCTTCCTTGGACTGGGAAGGTAAGAGTGATAACTTGCAGTCATACGGGCAGGACAAGATATTTTACTGCACATGGTTCTAGAATTGTTGTTTTATGTTCAGATCATTTGGGAGGTAAGCCTAAACTTATCCTTTTGTGTAATTTGATTGGTATTAACCTCTTTCTAATCTAGGGGTTACTGCCTATCTTTGGAATTTTATTTTCTCTATGACTAGTGTTATCAAAATATGAATTGTTTCATTTTGCTAAAACCAAAATATTCATGGATGTTCTTCAGGTTGTCTAGAGAGAAAACATGAAATAAATTTTTGTTGAACATTTGCCTGCTCGTATTATACACAATGGTCTTCCTTGTAGTACGTCAATGATTGCTAGCTTCTTTCACAGATTGGGTACCACAATGAAGGATTGTGCAGTTTGTACCATAGTTGGAGGTGTTTATGCTTTATAGGGATGCAATATGTTAATATTGGCTGCACACAAGATTTTTAGAAAAGCTTATTTTGCTTTTGACATGCTTAAATCTATCATTTTATTAATGTTTGTTCCCCATGAAAACTAAATTCTAACCATATTTTGTTATTGCCTACCTGCATCAGACAATGCGAGTCCAAAATTCAATTTGAGACCAACTTGTGCTTATTTCATCACTAATGTAGCAATGAGCATCCGAAAGGTATATCGTTTATATATGTTTCCCGGTATAGTAGTTATTAGTTTGCATTAAATGTCATCGTTCCATATCGTAATTCGATTTCAAAGAAGCAGTTGCAGAATGCAAATGCAGTGTGCTATAATCATTTGCCATGCCATAGTAATGTAAATTATTATGTAGGTTTCTCGTGAAAGGTTGTCTTGAAAGTATCGAATGAGCAATTATTTTTTCTATTCTTCAACATTTATTTCTTATTCTTCATTTTTAATGTGATTTATACACTTAAGATGAATGTTCCTTGTCTTTCTGTTTGTACAGTCATGGTAATGATGCTATAGAGAGACACTTGGACTGAATCCTAAAATTATTGCCATGAAAAATAACTTTAGGCACACTTTTTGTCCAAAATATATTATATATGAACCAAAAATGTTCCAATGTTCTCTAACCCTTGTATTGACAGACCATTTTGTGCCTCATTGCCGCACCTCATGGCTTATGATTCATACATATATGTTTTGTCACTGGTGTAAGGAAATATTACACTGCTTTTCCACAACCAGACATGCTTTGCCTTGTGTGTTTGACATGATGTCTTGGCCTCTTGGGTGTTATATATTTTGGATTAGCTTCTTTACTCTTAGGGCATCAATAAATTTTTGCATGTTCATTCTGTGCTCTTGGATTTAGTGTTTTGTTTTGTAACTTGCCAATTTGTAATCATCCCTCCTCTCCCCTCCCCCTTTAATTTTCTGTAATTTAGATGTATTTTTTTTCATTGCAGGGCTCACATGTTAAGCTGATGGTGTTTTGTCAGGTGATGCTGGCCCCAAGAAAAATATTGAGTTGCTACAAAATGCTATGACGGCTATTACTCTCTTAGCAAGCATAATCATGTTTATCCCTTTATCGGGGTACCAATTAATTATGGCAGCAAATCTATAAATATGAAGATGAATAATTTTTGTGCACAGTTTAAAATTGTGTAATTTGAAGGACTTTGCAATAAGAGACTAGTATTTATACAATTACTTTGTTATCTAAAATTTCTAATACTTAGGAACTATTCATATAATTTCCAATACTTTTGGCACTATTTACAAAAAAGTGATAATTTAGGGACCAAAATGATGGTTATTCAAATTATTATTGTATAATGGTTTTTACAGCAGTTTAATTACTTTATTGCAATATTATTATTAGTCAGTGTTGGCATGTGTTTCTAGAATACTGTGGCATCTTTGTACGTCTAGTTTTTGTTAAGAAAAATCTCTACTAATTTTGAAATCCTACATTTTTTTTAATTCCTTTCTTCTAGGAGTTATTCCCATTTTCTTTCCTATTCTTGATGTGTTACCCAAGTCCAATATCTTTCTCGCATCCTTTTTTCTTGAACTCTTCTGAAGAGGATTGCAGTGGTAGTGGTCATCGTTTATTATCTTACTATGATGATTCACTTTAACTAAATTCCATGTGCATTGATTGATTAAATGTTCCTGAACTATGCCATTTATTTTGCTTATATTATAGGATGGAGTATCTAAAATGCTAGATGGGGACATGCTGATCATTCATTTTTTGGAGTTGATCATGCATTATTTTGGTGATCAGTTATTACCTGTGCCTATCATGCATTATTTTTTTCTTATAAATAAATTGTATGTTGATCTGTGTATGGTGAACGTTTTGAAATCTTGGTGTTTCTTTCTTAGTGATACCCGAACTAAAAAAAATTAAATATTTGTATACCTGAACCAAATATTTGTACACTTACTTGTAAAAAAATGGCCCAACAACCCAACTTGCCTTTGATGTTGTTCAGATTCCTATGGTGGTAGGGACCATATCCCATTCCTTCTCTCAATGCAGTAGCTAGGAACATGCTGGAATTTCACAAGTTTTTATTAGGAATGCAAAGCTTCTGAATGTGATCCACTTTTTTTATTTTTGAATTTTGCAGGAGTTGGTTATACTAGTCTGCATGTCTATGTCTTTGTCCCTCTCTCTCTCTCTCACAACAGCAAACTCCGACTTGTGTCCAACAAATATGGGATCTGCCCACTCTAACCAGGTTGCATTTTATCCAGTTTTAATTTTCCCTTCAAGTAAATTACTTGATGTTCTCATCTCACCCGTTATAATTGCAAGCTACCATTTTTCGTTTTTATTGCATCATGTTGTGCTTACTGCATTGTTTTTATTTCAACCCTGTTGTGCTTATCTAAAAATTGTTCTAACTTTTTTTCATCAATATTCTAACTTATTTTAAAAATTAAAACACCTAATATGAATTTATATATAATGTTATTAATTTGTTATATATAATTACTTAAAATGAATTACCTTTTTTTCATCAATATGTTTAGTTTCATTAAAATAATGTTAATTATTACCTTACTTAAAATGTATATATACATAATTAGTTAAAAATTTTGAAATCATAATATATAGTAAAAAAACATGTAATTAATTTTTTCAGAATTTCAAATCAGATTGGTAATTTTTTCAGAATTTTTGAAATCATTATATAATTATCTTTATTCATAATTATAAATCTAATTAAGCAACATTTTAAATACTTATTTATAATTATCTTTATTGATAATAATTATTTATAAATAAAAATTAATCTAGAAATAAATAATGTACATATTAATGTTGATATTTTTAATTTTATTATATTATTAAAAAAATCTGAGCAACTAAATTTTACCTGCAGGTAAAATTAATTTTTTCAAAATTTCAAATCAGATTGGTACGTAATACTTATCATAATTAGTTGACAATAATAATTTTTAAATATTTATCTTTATACATAAGTTTTACTTAATTGAATATTATATAATTATGTTTATTGATAATTATTAATCTAATTAAGCAATGTGACACCCTCTATCCCATACATATATGTACTAATAATATAAGGAATAGATTATAATTAATTAAAAATTCTTAAAACACATTTAAATAAAAGTCTTTCAAAAGGGTAAAAGGCTCACATTCATTTTTCTAACATCATAAAATGACTCGTCCAATAAATACTAAAATCATATTGGCTTAAAACAAGGCCGTTCAAGACTTCATGCAATTAATTTAGAAACTTATGCCTCAATGTCACATCCTATCAGAGCATTGTGTCTCGGCGTCCTTCAACACAAGGTTTCTTAAAGCAATTCACCTAGTCATCTGCTCCCCCAAACACAAAGTTCAAGATCATTACAGGATCCAAACACAAACAACACATAGTTCACGTCATTCCACCACTTTGTCGCACAACATCACATCACAACACCACACGTCTCATTCATTTTCACAACATTCACGTACTCAATGATCAAAACACAATATCACTAAATCAATATCGATCAATACACAAGCGTTATGCAATAGATACACTAAGACTCAAGCCTATATGCAATATGGTACCATGTCAGTGAAAAACCACCTTGGGGCACTTAGGAGTACATAACAAGACACATCACACAATGGATATGTCTGGTCACTCTCACCAAGTAAAATCATAAGGTGACCAGTCAAGGTCACTCCATTTTGCGAGAATGCTCCAACCATATGGGATCAACATAGGCTTAAAGGAGCACTCAAACCAAGTGTCTTTACCCCTAAGGCCTAGACTTCGAAGAATTCGTTAGGGTCTCACCTTCCTGATTCAGGTCCAACCCCTAAAACAATTTTTGCAAGCAGACACTGCTCATGAATTATACAATACCCATGACCTCACACTTGTGTTTCCACACACATTTAACACATTGCGCTACAATTTAATACTAGTTCCTAACTAGGAACCTACATTTTCTCTTTAACACTGCGCATAAACACTTTTTTCAATATAAACACTGGTCGGGTTCTTGTATAATTCACAGCTCACCACACAATTATTGTCACATCAAGTGTTAAACACACACACTTATCCACAACTAAAACTCATGTTCACAATTTCACATCTCATTATGTCACAATCAATCATCTTATGTTTACGTGTATCTCGCAATTTAACACATTCAACTTTGCATTTATACTCAATCTCCATAGCAATATTATAATCTCAAGGTAATATATTATTCTACAATTCATCATATATTCAATTTATCACTTATATACAATTTCAATTACAATTTTATGATCTCAATATAACAATTTATACAAAAGGTTTATCACAACATGGGGAGTAAAACCCCTCAAATAATTTCACGCAATTATATCAAAATCAATTAATCAAAATCATAGGTATAAAAAAAACAAAAACATCAAGAGCACTCAATTTTATCAACCAATTCGCATTAGGACATCAATATTGTATTTATAATCATAAAGGAAAAATTATAATTCAATAAACACCTCAAAATAAACCCCAATTTAATCCTCTAAGGATCCCTACACATGTTCATTCTAACCCCAATTGCGATAAACTCATCCCTTATCTCTAAGTGGGCTCATGTGTGTATTGTGACAGTAATAGCGGCATCTCTAGTGGTTTTCTGAGATTCCTCAAGTTTTTCCTCTGACTGCTCTAATAGGGTCCCCAAACGTTAGAGAGAAAGAGAAGGGATTGAAGCCTCCATTCCATTGTCTACGATAAGTATTTCTCCATCCTCAGATGTTAATTTGCAAATCCCAAAGGTGAATATGTGTGGAAATGAAATGCAAACCAAATATCAAAATTTAAAGACAATCCAACGGTTAAAGAGTCTAGGGTCATGGTTTTATCGAGACAGTTCTGGGTTTCTGTGGGAAAAGAAAAAGTTACATTGCAAAGGGTATTTCTCTCAGCTTGGACATTTTTTCTTAATTTTCAACGGTAAGAATGTTCGTAAATGAGTTATGAATCTAGTGCTCAAATTTCACAATGATCCAACAGTGAAAAAGTTCGAGATTGTCATTTTACAGAGACAGGTTTGGTGATATGCAAGAAAAAGAGAGGGTTTTGAGAGGAGGAAAAGGAAAAACGAAATTGAGAGAAAAAGGAGGCGTAGAGAGTATCGTCAGTCTAAAAATTGACCTAAGATGCCTCTATTTATAGATAGGGTACTCATAACCTATTATTTACTCTATTTATTTATTTTTATTATTATATAAAAAGGAACTTTATTTTATTTCCTATCAAATGAATAAATCAAATATTTTTTTTCTTCAAACCATTATTTTAATACAACTATTTCTCTTTATTTATTTAATTATAAAAACCTCACCATTTTCTAAAACTTTATTTTTTTTTATTAAAAAGTCTTTTTAATTTATTTACGTTAGATGAGATGTTACAAGCAACATTTTAAATACTTATTGATAATTATTTTTATTGATAATCATTATTTATAAACAAAAATTTATCTACAAATCAATAATTAATAATTTTCTTTCTACGTCGGTGCTTAGCATCACCATCTTTGAAAGCAACTATTTCTATGTTGGTATTGACGTAAGCAGCGACTTAAAATGCTTTCTTTCTACGTCGGTGCTTATGACAACACCGTATTTGAAAGCAACTATTTCTACGTTGGTGCTGCCATAAGTAGCAACTAAGAAAGCTTCCTTTCTACGTCGGTGCTTACAATAGCACTATATTTGAAAGCACCTATTTCTAAGATGGTGCTGACGTAAGCACCGTCTTAGAAAGACTTGATTTCTAAGTTGGTGCTTACACCAACACCGTATTTCGCTTACGCCAACACCGTCTTCGAAATACGGTGTTGGCGTAAGCACTGACTTAGAAATCAAGTCTTTCTAAGACGGTGTTTTGTCGACCGTCGTCGAAAGTACATGGTTTTCTGTGGAAGCAAAGCTACCATGATGATTCGCCAAGATGTTTTGATGATGCCAAAGCTCAAAGAGTTGTTTCAAGATTAAAGAATCAAGCATTCAAGATTCCACTCAAAGATTCAAGAATCAATGAAGAAATCAAGAAGCATCAAGCCAAGTCAAAGTAAGTAGTAAAAAGTATTTTTCAAAAAAACATCAAATAGCACACTTTTTGTTTTAAAAAGGATTTTCTGAAATCTTCTAAGTTACCAGAGTTTTTACTCTATGGTAATCGATTACCATTTGGTAGTAACCAATTACCAGTGACCAGGATGGTTTTCAAACTAGTTTCAGTGCTTTGCAATGTTCCAAAATGATTTTCAAATAGTGTAATCGATTACACTATATTAGTAATCGATTACAAGTGAATCTGAACGTTGGAATTCAAATACAATTGTGAAGAGTCATAACTTTTCATAAAATACATTGTGTAATCGATTACACCATTATGGTAGTCAATTACCAGTGAATATTTTTGAAGAAAATGTTAAGAGTTATAACTCTTAACATGGTTTTCTCAAAAGGTATCAAGGCTCTATAAATATAAGACCTTGGCACGTATTTTAAATATACAATAACACAAAAAAACACATCTAATTACACAGAACTTTCCACTGCTTTTCTCTTGCAAAACCTTTGCCAAATTCATTCTAAGTTTTTGTTCAATCTTTCCTTGAAGAAAGGAAAATTCTGCGAAAACAAAAACTGTGTTATCCTTCTTTCCTTTTCCCTCTTGCCAAAAGAATTCAAAGAACTAACCGTCTGAGAATTCTTTTGATTCCCCAAACAAAGAATTCAAAGAACTAACCGTCTGAGAATTCTTTGCCCAAACATTGAATTCAAAGAACTAACCGTCTGAGAATTCTATGTAAGAAGCGGGTAGCTTCTTGGTTGTAATAGTGAACACAAGGGAGGGTACATCCTTTGTGGTTTGCTTCAAGTAGAGGGTACATCTACTTGGTTGTTCAAAGAGAACAAGGGAGGGTACATCCTTTGTGGCTCTTTGCTTGTAAAGGATTTTTACAAGGAAAGAAAATCTCAAGAGGTTGCTTGAGGACTGGATGTAGGCACGGGTCGTTGCCGAACCAGTATAAAACTTGTGTTTGTTTTCTTCTTCCCTATGCTCTTTACTTTTCCGCTATGCACTTTTTATTTCCACTTTACTTTTGTCTAAGTTATTGTTTCTGTTATTTACTTTTTCATAACTTAGTAGTAAAGCCTAATTGAATCTAGTAACATTAAGAAGGATAAATTTTTAATTAGTCAAGACACGTTCATAATTAATTCAACCCCCGCCCCTTCTTAATTATTTCGAGGCCACTTGTTTCAACATTTTCAACGACATTACATTCAAAGACGGGTGACCACCGTCTTTAAAAGCTCTTTTTGACCGATGTAGAAAACTCTTTTTTTAGTTGTGTATGTATATCGATAAAATGGTCAAAATACTAGTGTAAAGTAGTTTATGACTAAATTGGTTCACGATTAAAAAGAATTCTCATAATGTACAATTGAATATGCATCACATCATTTGTAACACTGTAAATGTAATTAAAATACGAGAAATGACCCATGTTAATGTGGTAATTCTTATTCAATTGCTCAAAATAAGAGATTTCTCTTATACTCCAAAAAAATCTTAGAATTTCTCTTACAAATACATCACAAGATATCCCTCACATTTGTTATAACCTAGTTACCTGTTGGTGTTATCACCTGATTTTCAGAAAAAGGAAGATGACCCAATTTGTGCTCGACAACATTAAAATTTGACAAAATGTCAGCATTCTTACATTCATTATCATTTTTAACAATACTTCTATTTACACAAACTTGTATACTAGTCAAATAACACGATCTGAATAGAAGACAAAGTCATGCTTTGTTGTCTTAACATCACGGATAAGCGTATGCATTCCCTTTATCTGAGTACAAGCATATGGTAGTTTAGATTCTTCATCCTCATCATTATCCTATTATATACTTTCCATTAGTATATAATAGGACTATGAAAACTTTACCTGCAATGTTAAACATATAACAAAAATATTGGGATATATTTTACACAAATCATGTTGGCCAAGCTTCATACGTATGTTATGTACTATTAAGTCAATGGCAACATCATTATCTCCTCCACTAAGGATGAAAATATCAGCATACTTTTTAGTTGGCAATACAAAATCTTCAAAACTTGGCTTTACAAATCTGGAATACTGAACAATCATTTTGTAATTAGTCAAGGAGGACTCTAAATACTTTTAAACAAAACAACTTTGAATAAGTTATATGCTTAAAAGAAAAAGTTACAAGAATCAATAAAAAAATGTTAAATTACGGGGTGTTTGGTACAATGAAAATTTTTTCATGTTTGAAATTCATGATTCATGGTAATCATGATTCCTAGGGATAAATAATATGTATTTTGTCAGTCATAAATATTCCAAAGAATATTTGTATAAGTTTCTTAGTAATAAAAAAGTAACACGATATTTTTATAAATTATTGAAACAACAAAGAAACACACTAGGGGGAAGGGTTGAATAATGTGTATATCAAAGATATAAATATTTCGCATTATAAAAGATAATACAGATAGCAATGTATTAAACATGGGTCATCCTTTGAGGATAAAACATATATTTAATGTAGACCAGTATGATCGTCAAGTGTCAAATAAAATAGAGTTCTTGAAACAGTTTTTGAAATAAACACTTGGTGTTAAAAGGTCATGAAGGTGTTATAAGAATGCTTAATAAACCATTATGGAGAGAAGTAGAAAACATGGTTTATATATGTCCACTTAACCTGAGCTACATTCAGTTCTCCTTTACTCACTAGTATAGGGTTCTACTAATTAAAACTTGATTACAAAACAAGTATTCTAACTTGTCACTTCTAACTTTACAAGTATTCTTAACATCACTTCTGGTATCTTCTTAGACTCCCCCTGAATCTAAGAACCCAAGTATTTTTTTAATACTAAGTCACTCCTGGCTTTCACAAACAAATGTTTGAATGAATATATACAAGTATTCTTAACACTCAAAGAGTTAATATACAACTAAGCACAGATATAGAATAACTTTTCTTCTCAAAGGATAAACCAGTGAAAACTGTGTATAATCGTCTAGTGATTTTAGCAAAGTTTTGCTTCACTTATTTTCTTGCACTTTTGTTCTATATCTTTTTGTCAGTTGCTTCCTCAAATGAGACAACCTTTTATAGAATTTAGTGAAGTATCTGTTATTGGATCAACGTCGATTTCTTGAAAGGACCGTTGTCTCATAGATACCGCCATGTGCTTTTTGTCCATAATAAAAGTGACCTTTAAGGGAATATTCTTTGAAAACCTTTTATACTCTTCTATACTATCATTTTCTTAAACTTAAACGTTAAAAATTCAAAAGTAAGAGAGGAAAATAGATTTTGAATGAAATAGTACACGTGAACTTTCCTTTTTCGTCATACCCAGTCTTTGAGACTAGATGCGCTAATTTACCTTAAGATAATGTGTCATACTGATTTACATAAGGGTGAACGCTCACTTGATATAACATGTTGGATGCTAGATTAAAACAGAGCATACTTTCTATAGTTATGGACGATACTAAGTGTTGTAAACTTCTTTAACATAATGATCCTGTCCACTTGTCAAAACTCATTAGAATATCAATAATTTATACTTATTGTTATACATCAAAATCTAAAGTGGATGAGACACGTAATCGTCTAGACTTAACAATCGTGATTTTTTCTACTCCAGGTTTTTTCCACAACTCTTTACTTTTATCGTGATTTGTTTTTTGATTTGAAATTTCGTGTTCTTCTACTCATGATTTCATTTTTATTTACTCCATTGTGATTTGCTTCTCGATTTGAACTCTAGTGTTCTTTTACTTGCGATTTGCTTTCCACTCTCAAAATTTGCTTTTCGATTTGGTGTCGTACACACTTTTGTGTTCTTCTTCTTGCAATTTGTTTTCCATTCTTGTTCTTCATTGTTCCATTTTCTCCTTATCTTGAGAGACTTGGATGCCAAAAAGATCTATTGTGAGTTGTCTTCACCAAATAGTTGGTTCCTCCTTCTTCCTTAGCTGGAACAGCTTGCACACATTCAAATTTGAAATTGTCATTAATGCTTGTTGTAGTTAGTGGCTCATGGTTCCTACTTTCTCCAATGTGGTCATGAGTTTTGGTATACTTTTAGAAAAATGAGTCTTCTACAGTTTAGTGTTCCTACACTTAATTATAGTGTAGATGTTTGAACCTCCTTTTATTTTCTTTGGTTGCCTCGTTATGGTAGAACTTGAAGTTGATGACTAGCTCCTCATTTCTTCAATTTGACATTTTCCTCCAATGAGCTTGTCACGACAATGTCGTAGTATAATGTTGCATGGCTTCTTCCTTCACAACTTCTGGAGTGTGTTATTGACTGAGTAGACATGTTTGTCTATACTATTGCCTTATGCATTGCATTCTATAGTTATCCTTAAGTTATGTGTAACTTCTAATATCTATCATTTGACTTAAATTACCTATAGAATTATGCTTCTAGTTATATGCAACTTCTGATTTCTATACATTGACATAGATCTCATGATTTCCCTTCTGCTTATGGTTTCTTGCTTCTGAAGTTGCACTTTCTTCAAATTTAAGAAACTTTTAACCAAAGACAACGCTTCACATCTTTCTCCATGCTTCTTGAATAAGTCTTGTCTTCTTTGAAAGAACTCAAGGTAAACCATTAGTAGCACAAGTCTAAAGGACTTAGAATTTAATTCTAAAAGTTTATTGTCATTAAAACATTTAGTTTAGAAAGGGTTCTACTTCAACACATCCTTTTTCAAAAGCTAACTTTATATCTAATAATTGATTTTCACACCTTATTTTTGTGAGAATTTATCATTGTTTTTCTTAGCATTTTAGATTAGAATTACTTGTTTTGTTAATAAAACTATGAAAAATCAATTTATTACATAGAAATAGAATTTCATGTGTCTTAGTGAATATTTTGCAGGTTACAAGGCATTTTCAAGGAAAAGTCAAAAGTGGAGTTGATTATCCCAATTTTCCATAGGGAACGAGGATCAGAAGTGAAGTGTCAAACTGAGCAAATTCGCCACAATGAAATTATCTCTCGCCATAGAGAATCATCAAGTTTGTGACCAGGACCACGAGCCACATTCACCACATCGAATATGTGTCACCATGACGAAAGAGCATCCAAAGGCATGAAGATTGAGAGTGAACTAGACCCTTTTTTGAAAAGTGAGGATTCGTTGTAGCGATTCCCATTTTTGCCGTAATGAATGTTGATGTGGCTGTGAAATAATTGAATTGGCTTCTTAATAAATAATCTTGTAACAAAGTATTTAGGCATCTTCTAATTTTTAGTTCATTTTTAACTTTAGGGGAAGTTAGGGACTGATTTTCTCTCTTCTTCTTCTTCTTTTTTCTCTCTCTCTCTCTCTCTCTCTCTCTCTCTCATATTCTCCTTTTTTCAGGATAGATTTTTATCTTTTGGGTTCAACCATGGAATTTTGCGTGGATTTATGTACATAGATATTTGTTGGTAACCTAAATGAAGTGAATCTCCAACATATGTAATTTGTTTTCTATTCAACTTTCAGTTCCCTTTCTACTTCTTATCTTAATTTCCACGCTTAGGAGTGATCAACCTAACTTTTAGGGATTTGAATTGTGTGTAAACAAGTTTAGATCTTAGATCTAAATTAGAATGTGTATGAATTTATTGCTAGGAATTAAGAAAGTTTATACATTACCGAGATTTTTTATTGTGTTCAATTTTCTAGGATTAGATCACCTAAGGAATTAGTGGATTTATTCTAAAAATTGAGGATCTCTTACCTAAGGAATTAGGATTAGATTCCTTAGTTAAATCTTTGTTGCATTGAATTTGGAAGTATGATAAGAATTCAAGGTTTCATATGAAGGAATTCATGGAATTCAGATCCAACGACACCTTCTCCACCTTGTTTTCATTTTCAAATTCTGGAAAACCCAAAATATTCTACCTAGTGAATTGACGCCTTGCTGATATTGATTAGCTAATTTTGCCACAATGAATTGACAACTTGCTGCCGTGAAATTACTTTTCTATATCAGTATCCTCTTTCATCTTTTAACTACTCTTTGTGGACATTTCACCATAGCGAATTGACACCCCGCTGCAGCAAAATTGTCTTTTGTAGCAATATTTCTTTTCTCTTAGATAACAAAAATTTTCTTATTTCTTAGGTATTACACATAGTATTTGTGGATATGATAACTATTTTATACTTTTGGTTTATATGTTGATATTTTATAAATAAATAAAATTTAATAAACACGAAACACACAAAATACCACAACAAGAAACTAGCGTTTGTCGGGGACTTGTGTCTCAATACTTAGGCGATTTGACCTTTTTATATCAGTTAGTTTCAATTTCAATTTAATCTTATAATTCACTCATTCTTTATGTTGATCATGTGAATAGTCATTCAATTTCACTCATTCATTCATTTTTTATTATAACATGTTCTTTGAGTGTGTAGCTTGTTATATGTGTAGGTCTTATGCATTAAGGAACAACACACCTAAGGAACAACTTGTTTTTTTGCTTCAGAAATCGAGAAAACTTCCAAGAAAAATAGAAGTTCAAGAAAGGAGGCAACCCAAGGATTTGGTTTTGGTTTTGTTTTTGCTTTGGCATTTAGCCTACTTTTAAAGAATTGCATTATCTAAGGTAGAAGTGCAGGAGGAAGAATCGCCTCAGCGAATTGACAATTTGCTGCAATGATTTGACCTCATCTACCTTGTTGTGTTGGATTTCACACATTTGCCTTGGCGAAGAGGGATCTCGCCTTGGAAAATGGATATCTTAGACTCAAGGTACCCATTGTGAGTCATTTTCTTTGGTGGAGAAGGATCTCACCATCGCGAAATTGACTTATAGAGGTAGGCACTACCTGCTTGTAAACTTGCTCTGGCGGAGAGGGATCTCACCATAATGAGAGTCTTGTAATGGTAACCATAAAAAAATTATTCAAAAAAAAAAACAAAATAAATTTAAATATGTAGGATTTAAATAAGTGGTATTTGAGATTTATACCTATTTTTGCAAAAGTGAATTAACAACTTGCTAAAGTGAAAATGGTATGAAATATATTTGGCCAATTGGGTCACATATGTTTCAATTGGATTGATGCACCCATTTTCGCCAAAGAGAAGTGATGACTAGCTACAACGAATGTGAACAATAGTTCATTATATCAAATTTATACCACAATCATTGTGGTGAATTGACAATTCATTGTAGCAAAAAGTCAAAAAGCAAGGGTAACTGAAAGGTTTTCCCTCTTTTAAAAACACATCCATTTAAATTTCTTTTTAACTTTTCATTTTCACCAAGACAATTCCTCCATAGTGAACCCTAATATCCCTTACACTCTCACTCATTTTGCATTCTCAATCACACAAACACTTAACTGATTCCTCATCCATTCATCCTCATGAGCACATTTTGGCATCATTTCACCACCATTGTCTTCATCAAGTTTTACTTCAATTTTTACATCTTTTTTCCCTACTTCCTATTTTCATTTTTCATGAATAAGCCACATGTGTTGTTAAAAATTTGAAAAATATAGTTGTTCGTTTGTGAAATAAAACTCTTTATTCTGAGATTCGCCATGGTGAATCCAAGATTTGCCAAGGTGAAATTCATTCTATAATGGGCAGTGCTGGATGCTTAATTTTTCTATAACGCTCTCACCACACTGAAAATCCACAAATTACCTTGTAATTAAATCTTTTTTTATTCAATCAATTGAATTATTGTGGTGCATCTCATTTTATTTGGGACTAATCACTACTCCAAAATCTATTCAATTAATTGTTGGTACCCATTGCTTTTTTAAAGTTAAATTAGTTTATTGGTCCTCTAATTTATTTTTCACATTCAATTTGGTTCTTTATTTTTTTTTTTGGTTCAATTTGGTCTTCTAATTTTTAAATTTGATCCTACCATCTAAATTAATTTCAATGGTCCTACCGTTTAAACATGCGTTTTATGGCCGTTTTAACCGTCACTAAATGATTTTAAACCATTATAAAGTGCGGTTTATTAACACCATCGGTCCAATTTAGATAATAGGATCAAATTGAATCAATTTTAAAAATTAGATGACCAAATTGAATCCCAAAATAATGAGGATCAAATCGAACTTAAAAAATAAATTAGATGACCAATAAACTAATTTAATTTTTTTTTCCAGCAACAAAAATTATATTGATTAAGGCAATAGAGATGTCACCAAGGGTGTCATCATCAAAGCCACAAGTTACAATATATACAAAAAGCATACATGTTCCAATATGGCCATACGTGCCATTAGTACAAGATTCATTCTCCACATATATGGTCATCCGATCCCCACGTCCCATAATCATATGCACATCAAACTCCATTACTGAGTACTGAATGTATTATGCATGACCTAAGTTGTCGTGTAGTTCCGGCAGCCAATTGGCATTCTCAGTCCATACTGGACCTTGCGTTTCTGCGATTCATTACAGTTGTGCCATGCAGGTCAGCACATCCACCCTCCAGACATTCAAGGAAAAATTAAAACCTGCTATTTTGGCTCTACACGACTGCTTTTGATTAGTTGACCCACACGATAACTGAATTCTGGGAACATTGTTTGAAAACATCAGACAAAGAAGATGTAGAAAAAGAGCATTTTGTGATATCCGCAAACCATTGCCACAAGCATTTAGCAAAAGCACACTGAAAGAATAAACGGCTTGATGTTTTAGCATCCACATAACACAAGTTGTAAATGGATACAATGGTGCAACCGCTATTCTTGAGACAATCATCTGTAGGTATATGATTTTGCATCAATCTCCAAACCAATATATCTTTGGACAGGGGAATGGTGTTGCTCAAGATAAGTTTAGAACAGTACGTTTGGATAAAGAATTTTAACTGAGGAAAGTAATTTATCAGAGAATTTGAATTTCTGTAATTTAGAATTTATTGTTTGGATGCTTTTTATAAAGAATTTAAAATTTTGAAATTTTAAAACAGAATTTTAAACAACTAAAAATTTGGAATTTCAATTTTCTTCTAAAAGGTGAGAAATTGATATTTTCTTCTTACAGTCTTTTTCAAGAAACACCATCTAAACTCCTAAAATATCGATCGGGTGTGAGCATAGAGGAACACATATAACTAGCACACCAATCATATTTTCTCTTTTTTTTCATTCATTTTTTTCATCCTCATAATTTTAATTTTTTTTATTCAAACACAAAATTTTGAAAATAAAAGAATTTCAATTGAAGTATTTGAAATTCTTAGAATTTAAAATTTTAATCTGTATCCAAACACACTGGGAGTTAAGAACCTGCGGGATTAAGAAAGTTGTAAATATCCTTTAGGTGAGCTCACAAAATCTTATCATTGGCATCCATAAGAGGGAGAGATATTCAATTTAATTTAGAGCTAAGATTGGGATATTTCTGAAACATGACGTGAGGAATGTGACAAACTTTATTAAAAAGAAATACCTAAATCATGGCAATAAATGATGGTGAGCTAGGGTTGGAATATTCACAATGTCAACCAGTGGCGTTGATAGCCAATTGTCCATCCACAAAATAATATTAGCCCGATTTTTAACTTGCCAAGCTATTTTCTCAAGAAGTCACATGACAGGAAACTCGTTTATTAATTCTAAAAGGATTTATTATTTTATTCCCTAAATTTTTAAATAATTGTATTTTTAATTCTTACTTTTTAGTCCTTAATTTTTTTGTCTTTAACTTTAATTAGGGAACTAAAAATAAGAATAAAAAAAGTTTAAGAAAAAAAATAAAAATAAAAAGTTTAAGTATTAAAAACAATTTTTTTTCAAAGTTTAGGACTGAATAGATAGTAAACCTTTTTTCTAAAATCTCTAGCTCTAAGTAGACCAGCCCATTAGGTATATGAGGAAACTAAATCCCATACTACCTTAAAAATAGCAACATTGTTAACCATTTTGATAGACCTCAATCCAACACCTTCTTATGAGAGGTTGAAAAACTTCAGACCAAGCCACTATGACAATTTTTTGAGTGTCCACATCACTCAACCATATAAAATTTCTCATGCATCTATCAACAAAGTTAAAGGGGTTTAGGTAAAAAAAGTTTAAAGTGATTTCATATTTTAAAATTTGTTCAAATAAGCTATGAATAAAAGAAAAATAAATTTATTTGATATGAATATATACAAGATAATCAAGATCAAAAGAATTATTTTTTATAAGAATCAAAAGAATTAATCTTTAATTAAATGTGTGATCTATTACTATCATTTTCATGAAAATGTTTCTTATAGATCATACAAATTTTATGAAATTTAGTCTCTATTCATTTCAATGTCAAGTTTTTGTTTGAATTTAAAGCAGATCTAACCTATTTTTTCTATAACTTTTCAAATGAGTAATAAAACTTCTCAAATATTCTACAACAATATCTATGTATAGCAGGGACCGACCTTGAGATTTATGTGCCCTGGCGTGAACCAAAAAATTATACTCTTATAATCATTTAAATATTTTTCACATTGCATTAATTTTATTTTATTTTTCATTCAAAACTCATTAATAATTGGTTCTTTATAAAATTATTTTTGATAAAAAAAAATCAAAGCAAAACTATTTAATTTACCTTGTGACATACTAGATCACAAATAGGATTTTAACATTTAATTTACCTTGTGACAAAGTAATCTCTAGTGGATTATGCATCTAAACGCTAAACAAAAATTGAACAAAGGACCATATTATCATATATTGACACCTATGAAATGTATTGTTTGGACAAGGAACTATTATCCACAAATACCTATGAAATGTCTTGTTTGAAAATTGGAAAGATGCAATGCAACCCCCAAATATAAGACAACACAACCTGTATACAAAAGGTATATTAGAGATAGTTTACGCGGTGGGTGGAAAAAAAGAGAGGTTATGTGTGTAATATCCCTTGTTACATTGCCCAAAAACACACATGGATCACTTAATAATATTTTTTAATAAACTCATTGATTAATTTATTTGAGAAACCATGTAAATTTTTCGCTCAATAACACAACAACGAATAAGAATAGAACATCATCTCATAGAAAAGAAAACATGATCTTAATCATAAATCCATTAATAGTTCAACTTGACAACTAAAGAGAAATACATTTCAAAAAGTCTAATAAAAAAAACTACTATATGAGATTTCAAAACACCCAAACCTCATCAGAGCAATACCCTATGACACTAGCATACCCTTCTTTCTCATCATTAAACTTGATAGGATGTTGATTTTCGTTCTCAAGTACAAGAAGTGGCAAAGGCAAACATATGTATTTGTCGTCGATGCCAGGATTCACATCAGGATTCTCACAATCAAACATAGAGAATACTCTAGCGGGAAAGGTAAGCTCAATTGTCAACAATTGTATGTCTATCAATGATACATTAAAGGGGATAGCATATCCATGATAGTGAACATTGGCATTGCCTCCATGAAAAAAAAAAAAACACACATTGCTTGGTCGAACAAAACATCATTTCTAGTTTCGACGATGTAAGCTCTATCTATATCAACAAGAAAGGAATGAGGTGAGGTTGTATTCTTCAATGTCACCCCATGAAAGAGTCGAGATCCTCTCTCAATCCAACACGCACAGACAACAAACAAATATTCAGAGTAACTACGATATAAGGGAAACTAGAATGTTCTAAATTTTGTTGGGTCATTTTTCACCAACATCATTATCTCCACACCATCATCAATGTATGGATCCGTATGTTGGAGAAGTGGCCTCAGAAATCTTAAGAAGAGGGGTTGAATTAAGATTTTACAAATTATTTCCCAATTAAAATTTCTATACAAATTTTAACCCAAGTTCCAAGATTCCTTTTAAAATGAATTACTAAATAACAAATCAAATTAAACTTACTGAATAGAAATGATAAACAACAATAAGTAAAAGAGTTTGAGGGAAGAGAGAATGCAAACTCAGTTTTATACTGGTTCGGCAAAGTCCGTTGTCTATGTCCAGTCTCTAAGAAACCCGTTTGGGAGTTCCACTATCTTGTAAATCCTTTACAATTTCTGAAACACACAAGGACAACCCTTCCTTTGTGTTCAGATGTTTTATAACAAGAGACTCTCAGTCTCTTAGCCCTTTGATTAGAAAGAGAGGAAGAAGAAGATAATCTCTCTTGAAAGAGATAGATGTTTACAATGAAGCACTCAATTTCATATTGAATCTCACATGTGTTTGGCCAAGGAATTTTTGAAGATAAGATGATTTGTATTTGAGAGGATAAGAACTTTGAACTCAATGAAAAACTCTCTTAATCATTTGAGAGGATAAGACTTTTTGGGCAATCAAAAACTCTCTTAATCTTTTTAGAGGATAAGACATTTTGCACAAGCAAAACTCTCATAATCTTTTGAGAGGATGAAACATTTTGAACAAGCAAAACTCTCTCCCAATTTCATTCCCAAGTCACTAATTTATAGGCCTTTGATAGCCTTTCAAAATTCAAATGAAAAGTTGTGACTGTTGGGAATATTTTTGAAACTACTCACTGGTAATCGATTACAATCTTGGTGTAATCGATTACACAGTTATTTTTCTTGAACAGTTGTGACTCTTAATTTAAAGCACTGGTAATCGATTACATGAACTGGTAATCGATTGCATGTTTAAAAAATCCTTTTAAAAATCTTTTGAAGGCATTTTAAATGTTTTAAGCCTCTGGTAATCGATTACACATTTTGAAAACCTTTGAAAAATGTTTGAAATGATTTTCAGAAAGCTTTTGTGCTTCTAGTAATCAATTACAGTCTCTAGTAATCGATTACCATAGAGAAAACTTTAAAATCATTTGTTTTGAAAGAAAAATAACTTGGCCAAATCTTTGTGCTTTCAAATCTAACTTATAAATCTAACTTAAGAATCTATCTAGTCAATCTTACTTGAATATCTTGGATTGCTTGATGTTTACTTGAATTATCCATGAAGACAAATCTTTCTTGAATTCAAAATCTTCTTGAGTTGGTCTTGGATATGCTTGACTATTGGCATCATCAAAATCTTCTTGAAGCCTTGCTTCTACACCATACATCTTGGTTGATCAACCATTGATCACATATCATCCTTTGGGAAACAATAGGGAGTAAGTGTTAGTTGTCGTTTATGACTAACTTTTGTATAGAAAAGTTTTCCAAAATGTATATAAATCTCCCAATTTATGGTTCTTTTTGGTAGGATTGTAAATAAAATTTCTTTGTTTTGATCTCTCCTCAATAGAAGCCTCTTTACATGGAATAAATGTTAAATTTTCTTTAATTTCAAGCAAAAAGGAGCTATTTTGAATAAGTGTCAAAGGAGTCATCGCGCTAAGCGAGCTCAATGCGCTTAGCGCGCATCAACGGCTAAGCCCAGTACTAGCACGCTTAGTGAGTAAAGGGGAATCTAATAAGACATCTTCTACACAAGCACGCGCTTAGCGCGTTATCAGCTCATTAAGCAAGTCGTCTGTCGCTTTCCAAGCTTTGTGCGAGATTGGCGCTAAGCTCAAATTCACTTACTCGCGCTAAGCGCGACGTCGAGATCAAGAAGCCCTTTTAAAGCTTGATTTGCACATAATTGAGAGGGGCAAAGAGAACTATTCACTACTCAGAGGCCTGAAGAGTGTGAATTTCAAAGAGCGTAGAGTAGAGCAAGGGGCCAAGTTTTCATCTTTTAGGGAGATTAGTGAGTTTTTGAGTGATTGTGAGATTCCTAGAGGTGGAGGAGACATCCCCACTCTTTTTAAGCAAGCAATTTCTCTTGATTCCTCTTCTTCAGAGTAAAAAGAACTTCCTTGCCATGAAAGGCTAAAACCCTCAGTTGGGGATTCTTATTGAGTAGTTGATGTGAACTCTTTTTCATATCTAATTAAGGTTGTTTTATGTGTTCATTGCTTCTATCTATGCTTATTGTATGCATGCTTGTGGCTTGATCACCCATTTGTCTGTGATGTTAGGGACTTTAGCATTGGGAAATGTATTGTTTCCTTAGAACTTAATAGAGTAGGGACTGAATAGCTGCATTGCTAGAGATAGTGTGCAGGGTTTTAGTTTTCTTTATTATGTCGTGAGTATAATGCTGTTTAAATTAGGCTAAGTTCAACAAGAGGGATCTGCGAACGAAGTTTGATTTAAATTAGTCCAAACTCTGGAGGAATCAGTGTTTGGTATTTTTGTCCTCAGCATAGAACACATGAACATCTTTAATTAGAAAAACATCTTTAATTGCATCAATTTACTAAGTAAGAGGATCCAACGCCTTTAGATATTTGTTTTCACACTTACTTGTTCTTGTTTATTACTTTTACTTAGGATAGAACATATTTTTGCTTTAATTCACAATCATTAATTTCTGTTTGCAAATGCCTGCTTACATAACAAAACTTTGCTAAATTAACAAGTTCTCTGTGTTCGATACTCGGTTCATTCCGTTTTAATTATTTTACTTGGTGACCCGGTGCGCTTGCCGGTAAGACCACTCCCATATAAAAACAAGTAATACCAATTTGGAAGAGGGAGTAAACAAGTATTCTGGTCGAGCAAGTAATTTTGGCGCCGTTGCCGGGGAACTTTTTCAATTTGGAAAGTCTAGTTCAGTTTGAAGGCATTAATTCATTATTCTTTGATTTATTAATTTTTGTTTTTGTTAATATTTGTTTAGTTCAAAATTTATTTTCTTCTTGAATTGGTTAACTGATTTTCCTGTTAGTGTTTGCATGCGTAGATCTTCTGCAGGTGAATTGGTTCCATTGGATTTAGAAATTGAAGCCACCTTTAGAAGAAACAATGCAGAGAGAAAAGGAAAGCTTTTGCACAATAGAACAGTAGCATCAATCCTTGAAGAGGCTCACTTTTCTGAGTCATCATCTTCTAATTCACCTACATCTAGGGAATCTCAAACAGAAGAATTTGAAGTCGAACTCATGGCTGAAGAGCAACCTCGACGAGTGACCTTGGAAGATTACTCAAGTACTTCGGTGCCATAATATTTCTCAAGTGTTGCGCGGCCAGAGGTTCAGGCACAAAACTTAACTTACCTACCTTCATTGATACAGCTAATACAGAGCAATTTGTTTCATGGTTTACCAAATGAAGATCCATACTCACACTTGGCAACGTATATTGAGATTTGTAATACTGTTAAGCTTGTCGGTGTACCTGAAGATGCTATTAGGCTCAGCCTGTTTTCATTTTCTTTATCAGGGGAGGCCAAGAGATGGTTGCATTCATTCAAGGGCAATAGTTTAAAGACCTGGGATGAGGTTGTTGAGAAGTTTCTAAAAAAATATTTCCCAGAGTCTAAAACTGCAGAAGGAAAAGCTGCAATTTCTTCATTCCATGAAGACACCTGAAGAAGCCATGGACTTAATTGAAAATATGGCTGCCAGTGACCACGCAATTTTGCATGATAGAGTTCATATTCCTACCAAGAAGTTTATTGGAGCTTTCATCACAAGATGCCTTGTTGGCCGAAAATAAGTTGTTGTCCAAGCAACATGAAGCTTTAACTAAAACACTAAGTAAGTTGCCAACTCAATTTCATGCTAGTCAACCTTTACCTTCATCTGTTTTGCAGGTTACAGGTTGCACACTTTGTGGTGGAGCTCATGGGTCAGGCTTGAGAAATCCCACTAAAGAAACATCTCATGAAGTTAATTACATGGGAAACCAACCTAGACAAAATTTGAATGCGGGTGGATTTTCTGGATTTCAACATGGCCAACCTTACCAGCAACATAATCAATGGAGAACTCACCCTGGTAATCAGTTCAATAAAGACCAGGGTAGGCCACCTAACAGGCCATAGCAACAAGGACCTAGCTTATATGAGAGAACAACAAAGCTAGAAGAAACTTTTGCTTAGTTTATGCAGGTGTCATTGACTAATCATAAGAGCACAGAGTCAGCCATCAAAAATCTAGATGTCCAGCTAGGGCAGCTAGCCAAACAGTTTGCAGAAAAATCTTCTAGTACTTTTGGAGCTAACACTAAGCAGAATTCAAAAGAAGAATGCAAGGTTGCGATGACCCGAGGAAGGAACAAGTACATCCATAGTGACACCATAGTTGTGGAGGGAAATTGCAGCGCCGTAATTCAACGTATCCTTCCACCAAAACATAAAGATCCAGGCAGTGTCACTATACCTTGTTTTATAGGTGAAGTTTCTGTTGGCAAAGCTCTTATTGATTTGGGAGCCAGTATTAATTTGATGCCGCTTTCCATGTGTCGGAGACTTGGAGAGTTGGAGATAATGCCTACTAGGATGACTTTATAGTTAGCATATCGCTCCATCACCATACCTTATGGAGTGATTGAGGATGTTCTAGTTCGGGTCAAGCATCTTATCTTTCCTGCTGACTTCATTGTAATGGAAATTGAGGAAGATGCAGATATTCCCTTAATTTTGGGACGTCCATTTATGTTTACTGCAAGCTGTGTAGTGGACATAGGGAAGAAAAAGTTAGAAATGGGTATTGAAGACCAATAGATCAGCTTTGATCTATTTAATGAAGAAATAAAATTGTTGGACCAGAATGTTTGTTTACAGGTGAAGGAGTTTGATGAGAAGGTTCTGAATGAGAGAATCAAGATTGATCCAAGATAACAAAGAACTATGCGTCAAGCTAATGATGTTAAACGAGCGCTTATTGGGAGGCAACCCAACCCTTTTTAATTTTGTTTTTCTTGCATTCTAGTTCAGTTAGATTGCTTGTGATTATGTATTTTTAGCATGTTTAGTATTGAAAAAGGGTTTTATAAGTTTTGTGAAGAGATGGACAGAAAAATAACTTAGAAAATTTTCTGTGGTCCACGCACTAAGCACAACCTTTGCGCTAAGCGCCATTTCCTTCACGCGCTAAGCAATTTGTTGTTTGCGCTAAGCGCCTTGACCCCTAATCATTGGCTGGATGGTCCCGCTAAGCGAGTGCTTAGCGTTAAGCCCAAAAACCTCTCTGGATTTTAATTCTTTCGAATTGGGCTTAGCATGAACGCTCGCTAAGCGCAATTCCTTCTTTGGAATTGCAATTATTAGAATTGTGCTAAGCGCGAGCGGCATGCTAAGCATGGGCCACTACTGCATTAATGAGCATTAATTTGCTAAGCACAACCTTTGGCGGCTAAGCACAAGTTGTAGGACCAATCAAAGTTGCAGTACCTCCTAAGCGCGACCTTTCGCGCTAAGCCTAAAAACTTCTCTAGATTGTTTTCATTTTGAATTGGGCTTAGCAAGCAGACGCGCGAAGCGTATAGGCATGTAAAACTCAAACGTCATATGGACTCGCTAAGCGCGGTTATGCGCTAAGCGAGCCATACAAAATTGCTAAAAATAATAAGGCATAATTACCTTAGGCAGTTACCATTTCACTCTTGTTGTGCATTAAGGCCATTCACTGCATCTGACTTAACCTTGCTTCATCTCCCTACATTCCTGCACCTTTGCTATTCTTTGCATTCATCTACACAATCCAATTAAGTTTCTTTACTTCACTTCATTTTCATTCTAATTTTTCAACCTTAGGATAGATAACTTAGTGATTGTTAGGTAGAATTTTTGTTTATGTTTAGTGTTAGGTTAGTTGTTAGTTAGAATAGCTTTAGGGTTGTACTGTAGTCACAATGTGCTTGTTTTGATTAGGGTTTGATGGCCCAATAGGGGCCTATGTGAAGGGGTGAGAAGTCCCTAGTTTTCTGGAAATCACGATGAACGTGCTAAGCGCCTTGCTGCGTTAAGCGAGTTCATCGCTTCTGTTGAAGATTCTGGATTTCCAGATGAACATACTAAGTGCGGCTGTCGTGCTAAGCGCGTTCATCTTCTCTGTTGAGTTATCTGTTGAACTCGCTAAGCGCGGTTGCGCACTAAGTGAGTACTGTGTATCAGACACTTAGGATTTTTGTGTTTTTGTTAGGCGTTAAGCGCGCATGTCACGCTAAGCACTATTATGTCTCTCTGTTTTTAAATTTCTTAGAATTGGGCTTAGGGAGCCTACTCGCTAAGCCTGTGTTGTCTAGTTTAGTAGTTGCACTAAGCGCTAATCTTTCTCTATTTTAAAAATTTGTGGAATTGCGCTCAACATCTTCTGAGGCATGTTCCTCAAGAGCTTGCAGCCCGTCTATGTCTCCCTGGGAGAGGATTTGAGTTGAATGGAGACGGCCTGCCTCTGAAGATCTTGAGCAGTAATTATGTATGCTTCATATATTTGTATTAAATATTGGCATTTCTAATGCCTTTCAATCAATACAAATTATTTATTGCCAAGAAAAAATAAAACCCTACATTATCTAATTTCTTGATCCGTAACTCGTGATCTCTAGAGGAATATTATGTATTCGTGGTTATGGATGGACTTTGAATATGATACAGAAATTGAACAGGCGACCATAATTAATATCCATATATTGGCACCTATGAAACGTCTTGTTTAGGTAGGGACCGTTATCCAAAGATACTATGAAACCTCGTTGGACAGGGGAAAATTACACATAACCTATGAGAGGCGTATCTTGTTTGGAAAATTGGAAATATGCATTGTTCCCCCTGAATAAAAAGACAACTCAACCCATATATAAAAAAGGTTTATTGAAGAGAGGTTATTGTTAGCAATTTTGGGTCATACATATATATCACATAATTGAATGAGTTAGGGCCATTATATAATTAGCCAAAATATTAAAGTGGTCTAATCAATATAAAAGTATGGCTAAGGGCATATATGTCATGAAAGGCTAATTGTGTAGATACCATCAGTGACATTATAATTTGATGAGAGGCCAAATTATAATTGTCAAATTTGGGGTAACTGATGGCAGTTACCAATATAAGGGGTTATGGTCCCCATTTATAGAAAGCAACGCAATGCGTACAGTTTTCTCTTTATCCCGTCAGAATAGAAAAATTCAGAGAAAGAAAAAAGGGCTCTCTACAATTGGAAGATCATAAAACCAATCTTCTGATCAACCTTCTATCATCATTCCATTATGGCTAATCCAGGTACGCTTCCGCATCTAGTTTTCTTCATGATTTTGAGTATGGGAACACAAAGGGGTTCTATTTACCTTTGTACAGTAATTTCTTTCTACATGAATATAAAGCATGTGATTAGCATTGATGATTGTCTATTAGAATGAAATTAGGCTGATTGATTGAATCCCAATATTTGAAATTGAATCCCAACATTTGGTATCAGAGCCACCCCACCCATAGTTGATTCATGTATGATGTTTAGAGAACATACAGACATTAGATACAGTGTTTTTGAGGAAACAAATAAGATTATCACATTACTGCAAAATGAACAATGATATAAAGCATTTGGTATAAATTTAAATGCGTCATTTATGTGTTTGTTCTTACTTTTAGAGGCCGCGACAGTATATTAAAATAATAATCATGGGCCTCTAAAATTTAAAATAAATAAATAAAGTTAAAATAATTTACTCAAGAAATGTTTTAATTTTGGATTTGGTGCATCAATGTTCAAAATTTAGTTATGGTATATCATTTTAATTATTTAGCATTTCAATGAGCTAATTGAATCAATATATCACCAAAATGATCTCTCTTGTGTAGATTATTCATGAGAAATGTTAAATGTTAACATATGTGATTATTTATATGAATGGTGATTGGCCCAAAGGAAAGTTACCATTTAACTAAGTTACATACACACTTGTGATGTTAAACGTGTGATAATTATGAGGTTTTGCATGTAAATGATAAGTCACATCAAAAGATGAGATTTTTATTTGATATGTTTTTATTATCAATGTTTGAACATTACAACAAGGATATCACTAGCAATTAATATCATTGTCCAAAGACTTGATATTAATGGTGCACTAGATATCTTGAGATGGGATATACCATTATTTAAATGCATTGATGACTATTATGTGAGCTTATTGTATTATTTATTTTGATCTTTTCAGTTTTTGCTTTTATATCTGCTAATATGAATTCGGTTCCAAGTCTTAATGATACAAATTTTAAGGACTGGAAAGAGAACATGCAAATTGTTCTTGGCTGCATGGATCTAGACCTTGCATTAAGGATTGAGAAACCCCTTTCTCCCACGGATTCCAGAACCTCTGAATAGAGGAAACTTCATGAGAAGAGGGATCACTCAAATTGCATGAGTCTTATGATCATTAAGTGTGGCATTCCTGATGTCTTTAGGGGCACTATTTCAGATGATATAACTAGTGCCAAAGAATTCCTTGTTGAAATTGAAAAACGCTTTGCAAAAAACGATAAGGCGAAAACAAGTTTTCTCTTTTAGAACTTGATTTCCATGAAGTATCAAGGTAAAGGAAATCTCAGGGAATACATTATGGGAATGTCAAATATTGCTTCAAAATTAAGGGCACTAAATCTTGAGCTATCAGAAGACTTGCTTATTCATTTAGTGTTAATTTCTCTACCTTCACAATTTAGTTAGTTTAAGATCTCTTATAATTGTGAGAAGGAGAAATGGTCTCTTAATGAGCTCATTTCATACTGTGTGCAAGAAGAGAAAAGACCGAAGCAAGAAAGGACTGAAAGTGCTGAGTACCTCTAAAGACAAGGGCAAAAGAAAAAGAATTGAGGAGCTCAAGAATGAAGCTGCTAAGGGTCTAACACAAAAGAAACAAAATCATGGTGACAATTGTTTCTTTTGCAATAAGCCTGGACATGTAAAGAAGAAATGTACCAAATATCATGCTTGGCGTGCAAAGAAGGGTATGTTTCTTACTTTGGTCTGTTCTGAGGTCAATTTAGCTTCAGTACCTAGAAACACTAGGTGGTTAGATTCTGGTGTCACTACTAACATCAGTGTTTCAATAAAGGGTTGCCTAAGCTACCGGAAGCCAATTTATTCTGAAAGATGGATCTATGTTGGATATGGTAAATTGATAGAGGTGGAAGCTATAGGGCATTTTAGATTATTATTATGTACTGGTTTTTATTTGGATTTGAAACACACTTTTGTTGTACCGTCATTTAGATGAAATTTGGTTTCAGTTTCTTATTTGGACAAATTGGGTTATTTGTGTTCATTTGGAAACAATGTGTTTAGGTTGTCTTTCAATTCAGATATTGTTGGAACTGGTTCACTCTTGGCTAATGATAATCTATGTTTACTTGATATTGTAGCTTGCTATGGTGAATCCTTTAATGCAGAATTGTGTGGTACTAAGCATAGAATTGATAATACAAACTCAGGAGCATTATGGCATAAGCGCTTAGGTCACATTTCTAATAACAGAATTGAACGACTTGTGTCAAACAGAATCTTGGATTCCATTGATTTCACAAGCTTTGATGTTTGTGTTGAATGCATTAAAGGTAAACAGACCAAAAGCAAGAAATTAGGTGCATATAGAGCTACAGACATCTTGGAATTGATACATACAGACATTTGTGGGTCATTTTATACACCTTCATGGAATAGTCAACAATATTTTATATCATTCATAGACGATTTCTCTTGATATGCATAGTTGTTTCTTATACATGAAAAGTCACAATCTCTGGATGTGTTCAAAACATTTAAAGTTGAAGTTGAAAATCAACTCAACAAAAGAATAAAGTATGTCAGATCTGACCGTGGTGGTGAATACTATGGCAGATATGATGGTTCAGGTGAACAACGTTCGGGGCCTTTTGCCAGGTACCTAGAGAAATGTGGAATTGTCCCACAGTACACCATGTCGGGGTCACCTAGCATGAATGGTGTGGTTGAAAGACGAAATAGAACTCTTAAGGATATGGTAAGAAGCATGATTTGTCATTCTAACTTACCAGAGTCACTTTGGGGAGAGGCATTAAAGACTGCAACTTACATTCTAAATAGAGTGTCAACCAAGACAGCTGCCAAAACACCTTATGAGCTTTGGGTTGGGCGAAAGCCTAGTCTGAAACATTTTCATGTATGGGGATGTCCAGCTTAGGCAAGGCCTTATAAGCCAAATGAAAGGAAATTGGACTCCCGAACAGTGAGTAGCTACTTTATTGGTTACTCTAAAAGATCCAAGGGCTATAAATTTTATGATCCCAAATTAAAGACAATTTTTGAGATGGGAACCGCCACATTCTTTGAGGATATTGAGTTTGTGGGGAAGAATAAGGTTAGAGACTTTGTCTTAGAGGAAGAATCAGTAACAATTCCAGAACCGATTCATACTGTTGCTTTTGATAAAGCAAATTTGGAACCTCTACAAGATATTGTTATTGAATCCCCCACTCAAGATAATTTGGTCATTCATGAAGAACAAACTCAAGATCCTAAAGAACCTATGCTTCATGAGCCAGTACCTTTGCGGAGATCTACAAGAGAAAGGAGAAGTGTTATTCCAGATGATTATGTGGTATTTCTCCAGGAACATGAGGAAAATAATGGTATGATGGAAGATGACCCAGTCAACTTCCATCAAGCCATGCAAGATTCCAACTCAAAAAAGTGGATTGAAGCAATGAATGAGGAGTATAAGTCCATGCAAGACAATAAGGTTTGGGAACTTGTCCCATTACCAGAAGGTGTGAAACCCATTGATTGCAAATGGATATTTAAGACCAAACAGGATTCCAAAGGTAATGTGGACGGTATAAGGCTCGTCTCGTGGTAAAGGGCTATACCCAAAAGGAAGGGATTGACTTTAAAGAGACTTTCTCTCCAGTTTCATTGAAAGACTCTTTTAGGACAATCATGGCTCTTGTTGCACATTATGATTTAGAGCTTCATCAAATGGATGTCAAGACAGCATTTCTCAATGGCAACATTGATGAGACAATTTATATGGTGCAACCAAAAAACTTTGTGTCAGGAGACCCAAAAAATATGGTTTACAAACTGACAAAATCCATTTAAAGGCTAAAACAGGCATCTCGTTAATGGTACCACAAATTTCATCAAGTAATTCTCTCATTTGGTTTCGAGATGAATCTTGTTGATGATTGTGTGTATCACAAATTCAGTGGGAGCAAGTACATTTTCTTGGTCGTATATGTTGATGACATACTGTTTGCCACTAATGATATAGGCATGTTGCACGAAACCAAGAGATTTCTATCAAGAAACTTCGAAATGAAAGATCTTGGTGACGCTTCCTTTGTATTAGGAATTTAGATACACCGAGATCAATCTCGGGGTATTCTAGGATTATCACAAAGGAGTTATATCGAAAAGGTACTTAAAAGGTTTGGCATGCAGGAATGTAATCTGGGGATACTCCAGTTGCTAAGGGAGACAAGTTTAGTCTCAAACAGTGCCCAAAAGGAAAGTTGGAAATTCAGGAAATGCAGAAGATTCCCTATGCATCAGTTGTAGGGAGTTTGATGTATGCCCAAGTATGTACGCGTCCGGATATAGCATACATAGTTGGGGGTTGGGTTATTAGGCAGATATTTAAGCAATCTAGGAATGGATCATTGGAAAGCAGCCAAAAGAGTTATGAGGTATTTGAAGAGAACAAAGTATTATATGCTCACATACAAGAGGTCAGATCAATTGGAGATTACTAGGTATTTTGACTCGGATTTTGTAGGATGACTAGATAGTTTGAGATCCACTTCAAGTTACATTTTCATGTTAGCTGGTGGTGCGGTTTCTTGGCGCAATGCCAAGCAAACCCTTACTACTTCATCCACTATGGCGGCAAAATTTGTGGCATGCTATAAGGCATCAAATCATGGAATATGGCTAAAAAATTTTGTCACAGGGCTGCAAATTGTGAAAGGAATTGAAAAACCACTTAAGTTATATTGTATTCTAACAACAATAGGAGCTCGACCAAGTCGAAGCATATTGACATCAAGTTCCTAATTGTTAAGGAAAGGGTACAGAATGGAAAAATTTCCATAGAACACTTAGGGACAAACTCCATGATAGCAGATCCTCTTACTAAGGGACTTCCACCCAAGATCTTTCATATGCATGTTGCTCACATGGGTGTTTTACAGTTCAAGGAATCTTTGGTTTAGTGGGAGTTAGTTACTTTTATGTATTTTATGTTCTATGTTGATTTTATGTATGCATACATTGACTTTTGGATATATTTGGTTATATATATATATATATATATATATATATATATATATATATATGGTTTATTATTCCGTTATTACACTTTGTACATTAAGGTTATTCAATGATCTCATTGAGGTAAAGTAGGACCAATTGAAAATAGACATGTACATGCTACCTTCACGTAATTTTCATGCTACACATTTCATGATGAGTCTATGTCATTTGATTCTATCAACATTAGTGATCATTGATGAGTTTAGTTGTGATTGATACAATGAAAACTACTTTGGTTCTATATGTGGATGTAATCAATGGACAAGACTTTTGAAATATGCTCAAGGCATGTAATGGCAAATTTTGAGCTCATAAAGTAAAGTCTAACACATTCATAAGGATTGTAAGGATATATATATATATATATATATATATATATATATATATATATATATATATATATCACATAATTGAATGAGTTTGGACCATTATATAATTAGCCAAAATATTAAAGTGGTCTAATCAATATAAAAGTATGGCTAAGGGCATATATGTCATGAAAGGCTAATTGTGTAGATACCATCAGTGATATTATAATTTGATGAGGGGCCAAATTATAATTGTCAAATTTGGGGTAAATGATGGCAGTTACCAATATAAGAGGCTATGGTCCCATTTGTAGAGAGCAATGTAACACGTACAATTTCTCTTTATCCCCGTCAGAAGAGAAAAATCCAGAGAAAGAAAAAAAAGGGGGGGGCTCTCTACAATTGGAAGATCATAAAACCAATCTTTGATCAACCATTTATCATCATTTCATTATGGCTAATTCAGGTACGCTTTCGCATCTAGTTTTCGTCATGATTTTGAGTATGGAAACACAAATGAGTTTTATTTATCTTTGTACTGTAATTTTTCTCTACATGAATAGAAAACATATGTGGTTAGGATTGATGATTTTCTGTTAGAATGAAATTAGGCTGATTGATTGAATCCCAACATTTGAAATTGAATCCCAATAGATATTTCGAGGGTGGAAAAAAGAAAAAGGTTATACTTAATTTCAATCATGTATTCATAATTTTTTTTTACCAAGTATTGTCGACATACTTAAAAAATCTAAATGGACAATATTTAAAGTTAACTTTTAATTTCATTTGTCAATAGTTAGCTTTTAATTAAATATGCTAATGTTTTTTACCAAGTATTAATGACATAATTCAAAATATCTAAATGGACAATATTTAAAGTTCACTTTTAATTTCATTTGTTAATAGTTGGCTTTAATTTAATATGATAATGTTTATATATGATGGTCTAGTTAAATTGGTTAAACATAATGTGTGAGTATCATAAACTCTCTTTCATTATTTTTTATTTCTATGGATAAAAAAAATACTAATGTTGATTTATCTACAATCTACGATTTACTATATCAATTTTTATATTATAGATAATATATTGTTAAAATATGTTTTAGTTCTTTTAAATTTATTTTAAATACACTTTAGGTTTTCTAAAAAATTGTCATTTTTTCATCTCTCTAATTTTAAAATACCAACAAAGGTTGGTTTAATTGGTAAGAAGTTGACTTATGCCAAAAGGATGTAAGTCTGATTTATGTTGTCGATGTAACCTTATTGGTGGGTAATTTATAAGTATATTTGTAAGTTCTCATTGAGCCTTGAGACTTGCTTTAGCCTTGGTAAGTCCCGAAGACTCAATTCACCTGAACTTTACTTCTACCAAAACATAATCTCTCTAATTTAAAAAATAGAGTACTTTTGTTTGATGTGGTTGCAAGTTTTTGATTTTTGGTTTTTAAATGCAATTTTCAAAACGAAACACGTTTGACAAAAATAACCCTGAAATGGTTTTTAAATTATTTTCGAAACACTTTTACACTCCTTTTTCAAAACCAAGAAAAAAGGTTTTGTGAATATGGTTTAGTTTTAAAAAATACACATTTTTCATATTTGACAATCACAGGTTTTGTTGTCACCACCACAATTGCTACTGCCAATACTGTTATCACCACCACCACCATCACCACCACCATTACCACCACTAGCACCATTACTATCACCACCACCACCACCACCAATACCAATATATACTACCTTTGTCACCACCGTACCAATGTCATCGCAACCATCACTGGCTGCCGACACCAACATCGTCATTGGCATTACTACTACCACCACTACCATTGTCGTCGTCATTGCTACCGCCACCGCCAATACCATCTCAGTCACCGCTACCACCAATGTCGTCGACGCCACCGCCACCATAATCATCACCACCATTGTCGCCAACATTACTACCACCAACACCGCTAATGCCACCACCAATATTGTCATCGTCATTGCCACCACCGCTACCACCATTGCCATCACCACCTCTACTGTCACTGTCACCGCAATCACCACTGGTTTCTCTACTTTTGTCGTTGCTAACATCACCACCATCACCATCATCATTGTTGTGAGCCTCACACAAAAGCACTATTAAGCTAATTTTGAAATTAATCATATTTTAAAACCTAATTTTAAATTTTTTTAAAATTAAAACTAAAAATTGGTTGTTATTTTTTAAATTTTTGAAACTCAAACCTAAAAATCACCCCAAACAGGACTAGTCTTTCAAGTTGATTTTGTGGTTGTTTATAACTACATTAAATGATAATTATAATCACTTGAAAGATTGGAAGTGAAGTATTTTTAAATTAGAGGAATAAAAATAGGATACAAACATTTTGGAGTACTAAAACCAAATTATTAAAAAAACTTAGAAGGACCAAAATATATTTTACCTGTAATATATTTGATATTTATATGATTGTGTGATAGTTGACTAGAACTTTATTTTGTACATTATATATCATAAATTTTTGTTTTATATAATTAAACATTTTAATAAATAAATAATTTTGGTGTATCAATTATATTTTAATTAAATTCATAGTAAATAAGTATATTTGGATATATAAATGAAAAATAAATTTTATACTCTTAATACATTTTAATTAAATTCTTTTTCTTTTCATGGTTATCAAAAACATAATTTTATCTTTGATGGAGTTATGATTTTCCAATAATATTGATAAACAGAATATGCACCAAAAGTGAAAAGAAATTTACACAATAATATTATTACCTTAAAAATCATCTCAACTACCAACAATAATTTCTAATTAACTGATGGTGTAAATCAAATTTCACACTAACTATAAAAGCTAGGCCAATTTTAGTTATCAAGATATAATATGATAGAATAAAATAACTATCCTATCATGTTATAATTTGCTGTTTATTACACTAATTATATATATATATATATATATATATATATATATATATATATATATATATTAATTATGTAATATGTTGAATATTATAATAGATATTATATATATATAATTAAGTGATAAAATTTAATTATCAATGTTGAGTGATAAAATTAGCATTAAGCCATAGTTTTAAACCTACGTATACACCCTCAAAATATTTTACTTTTGATAAGTTAAAAGTGAGGCTTCATTCATTTTACAGCAACATATATATACCCTCGAATATGTGGACGATGAGGTGAAACTGAGTTATTATCAACTACATTTATTTTCTATTTCATATTATTTTTATTATATTTTCTCATATTCATTTACCTTTCTCATTAAATCACTTATCATATTTTTTATCTTCTCTCTTTCTTTTTTTATCTATTTTTTTCTTCCATTTTAATTCACCCAAAAGGAGATATAAGAGTTTATTATTTTCCAGTAAAATTAGGGAATCACAATCATTATTAAAGTAACCATCATGTTCATAGTCTACTAACAATTTTTATAGTTTTCCAACATGAAAGATTGACAGTATTGTTTTAAAAAGAGAAGCCATGTTTTAATTAGAATTTACGTTTGAGTTTAACTTAACTAAAAAAAAATTAGTTCATCAAATGAATGTTGTCTCTAACTTTTATTTATATATATATATATATATATATATATATATATATATATATATATATATATATATATATATATATATATATATATATATATATACTGTTTTGATTATATTATTAATCAACTTGGGATCTGTAACACACCCCATGTAGTTTGTCAAATTAAATATTTGTGGGTGATTCAATAATAGACTAATGACAAGTGGTCCAATAAATCTAACTGTAATCATTAGAATAATTTTTGTCATGACTCAATTTTAAAACTAATTTTTGAAATAAAAATGATAAATAGTCAAATTCGTCTTTTGAAAGTGTGAAACACTAATAAATTGGTCTTTGAAAGATGAAAAATTTAAATTTAATTTCTAAATATGAAAAAAGTTCAACAAATTAATTCTACAGACAACTTAATGACAAATTAACCCTTAATAACAAATTAATCCCTAACCTTTGTAACTTAATGTCGAATTGATCTTTAAAAAATATTTTATTGTTAAATTGGTCTTTAAACATTACAATTAATGACAAAATAGTCTCAAATTTAATTATAAAACTAATTTGTCGAATTTTTATATGTTTAGAAACTAAATTTATATAATTCATTTTTGAAAGATCAATTTATTAACACATCTCACACTTTTAAACTTTTAAACATGAATTTAACTATTTATGCAAATAATAATTATTTTCACACTTATATTCAATATTTTAATTATATTACTGTACCACGCGAAACCACAACAACGAATAAAACATACAACGTGGAAAAACAAGGAGACGGCTTTCGTGGTGCAGGCATGAAGAGGAACGAGACACCCAAAACAACATGCAGCCGGCGTGGAGGAAAAAGAAAAAAAAAATGCAAATGTGACAATGAGATAGAATAACGAGAGTCCACTAATTAAGTGTCATTTGAAGTTGAAGGTCTATGAAAGGGAATATTGAGATTGCGAAATGGAGGAGGGTATAATGCCAAGTGAGAGTCTAGTTTTGGATTCTTTTATTTTATTATGTTAATATTCCGATATGATCAAGAACCCTCACGACCATGACCAGCAATCCCTCGGCCACGGCCAAGAATCCACTTTACCCTATCCAGAATGTATTTTAAGGAAAATATTGATACATTAACCATAAAAATGATAATTTACATCAGACTTGTCCAACTTATAAGCTAAATGAGAGCTTACAAGTTAATTGAAAGTTTATAAATAATAAATTACTGAGCTAAAAAATTAGAAGTTAAATAAAAAATTATAAGCTAACTGATTTAATTAAAAATATTTGATAAGGCTAGGTGATAAATTAATTAATAAATGTCAAATGATATAAAGGAATATATCTAATATTTTTAATAATTTTTCATCTTAAAAAGTAGGATAATAAACTTTAAATTTTGTATTATAAAAATATGGTAAATATTAAAATTTTCATTTTTTGAAAAATTAAAATTAAATTAAACTTATTGGAATTATGTCGTTTAAAATTATTTTTTAACATTTAAATACTTTATTAAAATTATTTTAAAACAAAAAATAAAAAAATGTTTTTTTATAATTTTGCTTAAATATTCATTTTTTTTATTTGTATAAGAAAAACTTGAATATGTATGTCTCTTGCTTGCATGACTACTAAACATGCTACAAATCATATCTTCTAACTGCGATTGATTGGTAAAATTTTATCTTTTCTTTTTTTTTGGATTTCAAAGCTATACAATGGAGTATGTATAATTTTGATTTTCTTTTCTTTTATCAACTTTGGTCTACTAACCAAATATTTTAACTATAAACCAAAATAAACAATACAATAATTCATTAAAATAAATAGTTTTACATTGAACAAACTAATAAGAAAAATAGAATTTCAAGTTGCATAATAACAAAGAAAATAAATATTTCATCTAGTGTTTAGTTTTCATAAGAGGTTTTTAAATTAAAAAAAAAATGAATTTCAAATAAAATAGTAAGGATAAAATTGAGAATTAGAAAAACCTAGTAGCTTATTAGTTAGCTTATTTCCCATAAGTTTCTTCACCTAACTTTTGATGAGATACTTGAAGTAGCTTATGAAAAAAATAAGCTACTAAAGTAAGCTCGCGTACCAAACAAGCTTATTTTGGTCAAAGGAGCTTATGAGTTATGTTTGATAAGAGTAGTTGATAAGCTAGCTAAAAGCTCGAAGTTAACTAAAAGCTCATAAACTAACTGATTAGATTGAAAGTGTTTATAAGAAAATTTAAATTTATATATTATAAAAAATGATAAAATTAATTTTTTTTATTTTTTTGGAAATGTAAAATTAAATTAAAAACTTTCGTTATGTTTGGTAAAACTAGTTGAAAGCTTATAAGTTAGCTGATTTAATTAAAAGTATTTGATAAGACGGATTAATAATTGTCAAATGACATAAAAGAAAATATTTAATATTTTTTTCATTTGAAGTTTTTTCTAATAAGTTATATTCTTAAAGAGCAAGATAATAATTTTTAAAATTTTGTATTATAAGAAAATTGTAAAGATTTGGTGATTTTACTCTTATTAGAATTAAATGAAATAAACTTTATTAGAATTATATTGTTTAAAAAAATATAAATTTAAATACTTTATAATTTTATTAAACATTTTTTTCTATTTATACAAGAATAATTTGGATTATAAAAATCATATATTATATTTAAAACTAACCATATATATTTGAAATTCAATTTAAATTAGGTCTATATTAAAAAATATAATAACAATAATTCAGCAAATAATTATAAAGTTGATTTAATTCAAATAATTAATAACCTTAAGGAACTATGTGGTGATGAATATTGACGAGTTAACTGTCATGTGCGTGTAAGAATGATAAATTAGATAAGAAAATTTTTCCAAATAGTAAAAAAAAATAAGAAGGCTTTTAAATTGAATAAAAGAATAAAATAAAATTGAGAATAAAATTGAGAATAAAAATAAGCTACTGAAATAAGCTTGTATACCAAATAAGCTTATTTTGGTCAAAGTAATTTATAATTTAGTCAAAGGAACATATGAGCTCCTCAAAAATCATACCAAACATAGACTTTATTACAATTATATTATTTAAAATCATTTTTTAACATTTAAATACTTTATTAATAATATTATTTTAAAACAAAAAATAAAAAAGTTTTCTTTATAATTTTTCTTAAACATTTATCTTTTTATTTGTACAAAAAATAATCGCTAAATAGAACTTAATTTCACATATGATTTGAGGTAATTATCTGACATTTATGATACATATAGCTTTGTTTTACCTTAAGATTAGGTTGAAGTATGAATAATTAATTACATAAGAACCTTAGGATTTGAAGTTTTTTAGACTTTTTGATGTTTTTATGGAGTTTTCTTATAGGAATTTAAGTCAGCTAAAGAAACTGAGCCTTCTCGCTTAAGTGTGGCATGTTGTGCGCTTAAGCAAGCTAAGTCATAATCAGAATGAAGAGACATTGCCATGCCTTTCTCAAGCGAGTCATTTTTAGTGCTTGAGCGGCAGGAATTTTGAAGAAAATAGATAAAGTTAAGCTCGCTTAAGCTTGAGCAAAATGGGGCTTAAGCAATTGAAGTCAAAGAGCAACCTTGGATTCACTAAAGCCCAAGCCTCAAAGGGCTTGAGTGAGGTGAATAGAGCAAAGGAAGAACACGAAGACCTCACTTAAGTGTGACATTCTGTTTGCTTAAGCCACGAGAGTCAAAAGATGCCTTGATAGAGATTAGAAAGCCTCACTTGAGCAAGATGTTACTCACACTTAAGTGAGGTAGTCGCATTAGGCCCAAGCCCATATCAAAATACAAAAGACCTGGGGGCGATAAAGAGTCATTTAGTGTGGTTTTTACGACAAACATTTGAAAGATAGAGCTACTATTTTTTAGGGCTTTAGCTTTGATTCATTGCATGGTTTTTGTGTTTGATCATTTGAATGGAAATCAAGCTAAGAGCAGCTAACCACCTAATTTGTCGGGCTTGGATAGGCTAAACCTGAATTCATCTAACTTTCTCCAACTAATTTAGTTATTTAGTTTTTCTTATTCTTCTTCTTCTCTTGATGCTTATTTTAGATTGATCACCTATAATTCAATCTTAGGAATTGAAAGCGTAGTTGATAGAAACCCCTTTTATTCTAGAATTGAGGAAGAATACCTAATTGACATTTATTTTAGACAACGGTCAATACTAATTAGGCTCCTTATGATTTTCAAATGTTAAGACTGGTTATTTAGATTGGTTTGCCAAGACATTAGGAATCAATCCAAATAATCTAGACCCTTTCACCTAAGACATTAGGGTTAGAATAAAACTATGAATCAAAGATAAAAACACATGATTAACAAGTTTATTTGGCAACCATTCCATTGATAAAGGTGGAAACTGAGTCCACCCTGGCTATTCTAAACCATCAAATTTCACAACACTTTTGTAATTGCTCCCTTTACTTGTTTTTATTCTCACGTCTTTATATTTTACGCATTCAACACAACAGTTGATAAATAATTTTTACGAACTTTGGTTTTTGATTCCTAATTATTCGAGTATACACTAGTCCTTTGGGAGACGACTTGGACGTAAGTCCAATTAAAAGCTTGGTTACACTTGCACACACGAAAAAATACCTAACAAGTTTTTAGCATTATTGCCAGGGACTAGTGTCTCATATTTAGGCAATTTAGAATTAAATTCTAGGGCTTTTTCTTTGTGCATTTTATTTCATTTTCCCATTTCTTTGCCGTCTAATCATTGCCAACCTTTCCTTTCTAGTTTTCTTGACTATTTTGCATGCCAAGTTGTACTAGCACGAGGAGTACCACTAATTTCAAAGACTTAATTCCAAAGAATCTTGAAATAGAAGCAACGCTTCATCACTTAAGCAGATAAGTCAACCGAGTAAAATAGTTGGCTAAGGAGCAAGAACAGAGCTAAGGTTCATCATCTTGCATTGAACTTTAAACCCTTCTCCTCGAAGGATTGGAGTTCGACAAATCAAAAAGTGAAGAATCAACGATGGCAGCCTCACAAAAGCATACTACGGGTGAACTAACTACTGAACAGGGTGTTGAAGTTCGTCAACCAATCAGACCACCAAAAATAGCCAAAGATATCCGATCAACTTTCCTTCAAGGGTGCACAACAACCTGCATCACAATCAGTTTATGGGATCCATTAGTGAAGACCCCTACAGTTACCTGACAAGGTTCCTATAGTTATGTGTTTCGGTGAGGCTACCTGACTTCAATAAGGAGCAAACCAAGCTCATCCTTTTTCCTTTCTCTTTACTACATGGTTGAATTCACATCCTAACAACAATCTGACCACTTTGGTTAAAGTTAAGGAGATGTTTCTTAACCACTTATTCTTGGAATCTAGGGTGGAAGCTATTAGAGAAAAGATTATCAATTTGAGACAGTCGACCATAGAGTATTTGTTTGACTCTTAGGAGAAATACAAAGCTCTACTCTGTAGTTGCCCCAACCATGGCTATTTAGGGTATAGCCAATTTCCATGTTCATGAAGGGGATCACTCATGAGTGTAGAAAGATAGTTAATGTTGTTGTTGGCAGTAATTTCTTGAACAAAACTACCACCGAGGTCAAAAAGATTATTGAAAACTTGGCTGCTAGCGAATGACATCAAGAATATGGTAGAGCAACTTTTCAGAAAGGTATGTATGACCTAAATAGTTAAGCAACCTACTTGCCATTCAATAGAATATGCAAATCTAGCTGGACACCATCACAAAACAAATGCAATAGCTACCCAAGAACTTCAGTCCATCCAAAACACCTTGCACCAAGTTTAAAGTTGTGAACAATGTGGGGTAATCAATCAAGGAAAACCCACCACAACAATTATCAGCAGAGAGGCTTTCAAAATTCTAATGGTAATTATCATCGGAATGCAGATATCGGTCCTTCACAAGTCAAGCCACCATTTCAAAAGCCAAATTTGTATGACCATACTGCTAAGAACAGTAACAATAAATTGGAGGAAGCTACTGCTAAACTCATTGACTTGTTGATTGCCTCCATTGCCAAGCAGAAGAACATTGACACATTCATAAAGAACTTAGAGTTGCAAGTGGGTCAATTGGAAAAACAACTTCAAAATAGTTCCAATGGATTTTCAGCAACTACAAAACAAAATCCAAAAGGGCATTGTGTAAAACCCTTTAAAGGTAGCCCTTTCTAAGACCTTAACAATCTACTTCTTCTGCTTATAGGATCAATGATTGTCCGCACAAACCAACATAAGACTTTTCAATGTGTTTTGTCCTCACTCATGCTTTCTAGGAAACTTCCTAGAAGGTCACTCATCCCGAAGTCGCTCCAGGTCAAACACATTTAACTATGAAGTTCTTAAGTAATGGGCTACCAAAAAGTATATGCATTTTGTTAGTTTAGGTAGTACTGATTAATTCATTTAAGTCATACTCAACTATACAGTCTCATACCTACACAGCCTTTGGATCCTTCTCTTTCCAGTGTGATTCATTAGGGTGTTACATGCCAACCAACTTTGGCCTGGTTCTGACCAACAAGGAAGTTGATTGAAGTGCCACCATGTGAAGTACCATAGAGTGTGAGCCGCCAAGAAATCAACCATCAAGGATGTTACACATTACAATTCTATCAAGACTAGGAGTGGGATGATCATTACGGATAGAAAGGTGGAAAAGGAGAAGGATGCGATAGAAAAGAGAGAGAAAAACCAAAAAGAGAGTGATGAAGAGGGGGCTCATGAACCACTAAAGACCAAGAGTCAACTTGTTGGAGAGGAAAAGTTTATTTCCAATACCCCCCCCCCCCTAAGGGAGAAGCCATATCCTCTCATACCAACAAAAAATGACAAGGAGAAGCATTAGACATGCTTCCTGGCACTGTTCAAATAGCTCAACATTACTATTGCATTCTTGATAAGTGCCAAATTTTAGTTATTTTTGGGATTAAATTATTAGCACTTATCTTTCGATTGTAATAGTTTTCTTATAAAATACCCTTAAATCTAATTATTTTATATATATTGTATATTTATTAATGTTGTTGTTTAAATATGAAAGATTCATCCATGATTTTGTAGGTTTTCATTGTTGTTTGTTAGATCCAATAACAAAGTCAAAAGAAAGGGCTAAATGGTCATTTTACAAAAAGTTATGACACCCAATTCACCCAGGCTAGCAACCACCTCGCCTGGGCTAGTGATCTTGCTTCAACCCTAAGTAAACAACTCGCTTGGGTGAGCTGGTTACTTCAGCATTAAGCCACAACTCGCCTGGGCGAGTTGCAGCTCACTTGGGCGAATGTTCCAGCACTCTTTTGTTGTTTTCTATAAATAGTCATCCATTGTTGAAGGAAAGGGACATCCAGTAGAAGCATAATAGAGATAAAAATGCAGAGGCTAGGGAAGAAGAAAGAGAAAAGAAATAGTGGAGCCGAGACACTGTAGAGTTGTGACCGTGAATCACATCCTTTGTCATTTCTCTTGTTAGTCTTGTGCTCTATGCAATGATCGGTTAGTTTTTCTTAAGGATTGGATGTAATCTTTGTACCCTTATGTATCCCTTTTGATATTATATATGTATGAATCTTTTCTACTCATTATTGGTGATTTCATTCTACTTGTAATGCTTAATTCTATTTGATCACTAATGTCATGAAATTGGATTTTAAGTGATACTAAAAAGTAATCTTAGAATTTGAACTGAGTGATTTTACTCTTTACGTTATGTTGCTAGGAATAGAACATAATGTTTTGATTGCAAAAAGCATGAGAATATAATTGTAATGCTGAGGTATTTACTTCAAATGCGAGGGATCGATATTTGGTAAATATTCTTAGACCACAAGAGCGAGGGATCGACCTAGGGTAACTTAATGTGTGCATCAATAATGTCAAAAAATGATTCCTATATGTTAATCTTATTAGGATACTAAGGGTATGAATGATGAAATCCAATTCTATGTTTTCTTGAATTAATTAAAGTCGTTATTTTTGTTTCCGTAATTTTACGTATTTCCGACGCACTAAATTTCATTATTTCCGTTATTCCCATATTTCTGTTATTTTCGTAAATCCGTTATTTTCACTATTCTTTTACTTTAAGTTATCTTTAGTTAGTTAAACCAAAACCAATGACATTCGATTAAATTTATACATAACTATTGAACTGATAATCTTTATCCGAATGAATTAAGTAACTCAAGTCCCTGTAGAGACAAACTTTTTTATAAATGTGTAACCTGCAATGACAATTGGTACGCTTGCCAAAAGTCTAACAATTCTCGGAAGCATTGAAGCAAATTTCGGTATACTCTAACTTCATGAAGGAATTGTTAACCAAGAAAATGAGCATAAGTGATGAGGGCATGGTGACCTTAGAGGCTAGATGTAGTGCCATTATCGAAAAAACCTTGCTTTCCAAGTTGGGAGATCCCAGGAGTTTCACAATTCCTATCACTATCAAGAACTTGTCAATTGGGAGTGCATTCCTAGATTTGGGAGCTAGCATCAACTTAATGACCTTATCTATGATGGAAAGAATTGGTAACATGGAAGTGAAAGAGACTCGCATGACTATTCAACCGACGGATCATTCCATCAAAATCCCTCATGGAGTGGTGGAGAACATGTTGGTTGATGTAGGAAAATTCACACTATCGACTGACTTTGTCATTATGGATATAGAGGAAGACTCAAACATTCCGTTGATCTTAGGAAAACCATTCCTAAACACGATCAATGTTGTTATTAGTGTTGCAAAAGGAAAATTCACAATCTGAGTAGGTGAGGAAGAGCAAACATTTGATGTGTTTCAGGCTATACAACACCCAAAAGACAAAAAAGCCTATTTCAAAATAGATGTCATCGATGAAGCCGTTAAAAAGCATATCATATAGTTGTGTGTAAAATCTCCACTAGAGCATGCAATGGTGAACATAGTGAAAGGATTGACGATGAAGGAAAAGAAAGAAGTTGAAGAATGCCTCTATGACCTTGATTCCTCAAAGGAGGTGACTAGCTAGAGCAAAACTGAAGAGTTAGCAGTTGAGAAAAAGAATGAGAAGTCCAAGTTGGAATTGAAGTTGCTCCCCTCTCATTTGAAGTAAGTGTTCTTGGAGGGTGATGGCGAGAAGCCAGATATCATTAGTAGTTCCTTGACCAAGTTGAAAGAAGAAAAGTTATTGAAGGTATTAAAGGAAACAAGGGAGCTACAGGGAGACATATTTCCAACTTCAAAGGAATAAGCCCCTCCTATTGCATGCATGACATCAACTTGAAGGATAACTACAAGTTGATAGCCTAATCGCAAAAGAGACTCAACCTAGAGATCAAGGAAGCAGTGAGATAAGAATTTCTAAAGTTGTTAGAAGCTAGGATGATCTACCTATATTAGACTGTTCATGGATGAGCCTAGTGCAGGTGGTTTTAAAGAATAGAGGTATAATTATGGTGAAGAATAAGAAGCATGAGCTCATGCCTACCAGAACCGTCATGAGGTGGAGGATGTGCCCCGATTATAGGAGGCTGAACAGTGCAACAAGGAATGATCATTTTCCCTTTTCTTTCATGGATCATTTTCCCTTTTTAGCAGTGTATACTTTCTATTTTCTCCAATTTGGTGGAGATGTGTATAAAGATCTTCATGGATGACTTCTCGATTTTTTGCAGCCCTTTTGATGCATGCCTTGAAAACTTAAAGTCGGCGCTAAAAAGGTGCACTGAAACCAACCTAGTGCTCAATTGGCAAAAGGGCCACTTCATGGTGACTGAAGGTATAGTACTTGGGCACAAAATCCCAGCTTGGTGAATTAAAGTTGACAAGGAAAAATTGATGTGATTGAAAGACTACCACCACCATGGGATGCAAAGGCACTTAAAAGCTTTTTGGGGCACACTGGATTTTACATGAGGTTCATCAAGGACGTCTTGAAAATTGCTAGACCCCTTAGCAATTTATTAGCAAAAGACGTTCCCTTCCATCTTAATAGGGACAATTTAAAGGCTTTTAAATTGCTAAAAGGGAAGTTAGTCACAACTCCTATAATCATAGCTCGGAAGTGGGACCAAGAATTTAAGTTGATGTATGACGCCAGTGATTATGCAGTGGGGGCCGTGTTGGAATAGTGAAGGAACAAGATTTTCCATGTTATTTACTATGCAAGCAAAGTGCTTAATGGAGCACAACCAACTAAGCAACCACAGAGAAGGAGATATTGATAATTTTTTATGCACTAGAAAAGCTCAGGTTCTATCTTGTGGGGTCAAAGATTGTAAGTCTACACAGACCATTAAGCTATCTGATTCCTTCTCACCAGGGAGGACTCAAAGCCATAATTAATTTGATGGGTTCTATTTCTGCAAGAGTTCAACTTGGAGATTTGAGACAAGAAGGATAGTGAGAACCTTGTAGTCAACCATCTTTCGTAGTTGGTCAACGAGGAGGTCACCATTCATGGGAAGGAGGTTCGGGAGCAATTTCTTGATGAGAAGTTAATAGTCATAAAGATAGTAGAAGAAAATTTCCCTTGGTTTACCATCGTGGCTAACTTGAAGGCCACAGGGGAGCCACCAAAAGATCTCAAGCCAACTAAGAAAAAGAAGTTCTTCCTAGAAGCCAAGCGATATGTATGGGATGACGCCCACTTGTTTAAAATTGGAGCTGATAATTTGTTAAGGAGGTGCGTCACAAGGCAGGAAGCAACTAGCATGTTATGGCATTGCCATAACTCACCATATGGAGGCCACTTCAATGGGGAAAAGACAGTGGCAAAAGTCCTCCAATCTGGTTTCTTTTGGTCAACTTTGTTTAAGGATGCATATGCTCATGTAGAAGGTTGCAACAAGTGCCAAAGAATTGGGAACATCTCTAGGAGGCATGAGATGCCAATGCAATCTATGCTGGAAGTAAAGGTCTTTGACTGTTAGGGCATTGACTTTGTTGGTTGCTTACTGTCGTTAGATGGTAATGAATATATCCTGGTAGCAATAGACTACATCTCAAAGTGGGTGGAAGCAGTGGAAACTCCTATAAATGATGTGAGGAATGTGATCAAATTCCATATAAGAAGAATATCTTTGCTAGGTTTGGAGTGCCTTTACTTTTATTAGTGACGGGGGAACACACTTTTGTAATGCGTAGCTGGAAAGGGTCTTGCAACACTATAAGGTCTAACATAAAGTGACCTCCATCTACAATCCTTAAACGAATGGACAAGAAAATGTCTCCAACAAGGAGATCAAGTGAATTTTGGAGAAAACAGTGGCTACCTCTCGAAAGAACTGGTCTAGTAAGCTTGATGATAACTTGTGGGCCTACTATACTCCATTCAAGACACCAATAGGCCTCTTGTTGTTTTAGATGGTGTATGGAAAAGCATGCCACCTCCAGGTGGAATTGGAACGTAAAGCCTTATGGGCTCTCAAGTTTCTAAATTTTAATCCAATTATAGGAGCTAGAGGAAATGCGACTCAATGCTTTTGAGTTAACCAAACTATACAAAGAGTGGACCATGACCTACCATGACAAGAAAGAGTTTAAGCCAGGAAAACAAGTGTTACTCTAAAACTCACAGCTTATACTATTTCCAAGGAAGTTGAAGTCTAGATGGAGTGGCCCTTTTACCATAAAGGAGGTCAAACCTTACAAAACAATAGCGGTTGAGGACCCTTCAAGAAAGAAAAGTTAGGTCATAAATGGTCAAAGGCTTAAGATATACTTAGGTGGTGACATCGAGTGGCTCATCGTGGTGATTCACTTAAGTGACACATGAGGTCATTTCACACGTCAAGCTAGTGACGTTAAAGAAGTGCTTACTGGGAGGCAACCCAAGATTCTAACCTTTTATTTGCATTTTAGGATAAGTTCAATCACAATTCTTTGCATCTTTTCCGTTTTGTATAATAAGTGACACATTTATTCCCCTTGCTTATGCGATGGCTTAGCCATTGCTTAAGCAAGTCAAGTTAGTAACCATCAAGGAATTCCTTGACCAACCTCACTTAAGTGTCCCTTGTTGATGCTTAAGTGAGCTAAAACAAACGTTGGGTTTGGGCTTCTTGAGCCATCATACTTGCTTAAGCAAACAAATCATAACTAAGGAGAAGTTTTATAACTTCCCACCTTTCCCTCTCCCTCCATCATTCCTTCTATTACTCCCTGAATTCTCTTCCCTTTTCCCCGATTCATTACTCCCCTTTCTCTCTTTAAAACCTTTTTCTTCTCATTCTCACCCTTGCACTGACATTCCCTTTCTTTCATTATCACACTCAAGCACCCAATCATCCTTACTCCCTGCATCATCATCTGAGTAAGTCCTCTAATATCTTCTTTTTCCCTCGTATTTTGAATACCCTAACTAAAGAAAAGGTAGGGTTCAAATTTATTTCTGAGGTTTCCACAAATGTTCTTCTATCACATTTCATTATAGAAGGAATCAATTTTGAACCCTCTATCTTATCTTATTCTTTAGCCTTGCTTAAGCACAAGTTCCAACTTTTGAGAGAGATGGGGTTTTTTCTTTTAAAAATTCAAATTTTGGGGTTCTGCTGATACTCCTCGCTCAAGCGCAACATTCTGGGCGCTTGAGCGAGCCACCTTGTAGTATTGACCTCTGACTTAGGTGAGAACCTGAACGAGGCTGCCTCCGCGCTTAAGTGTGGTGTTTTAGGTGCTTAAGTGAGGAGAGACATAACCAAACATTGCCTCATCACTGATAGCCTTGCTTGAGCGAGACATTGCTCTAGCTTAAGTGAGGCCACCAAGAATACAACTTTCCATTTTCCTTCTTTTTGATTCTAACTTGCTTGTTCCCAAATGTTGTTTTCTTATGAATTTCAAGATGGCACACACTAAGACCACTGGTCAGAAAAAGGCTCCTCCCCAAGAAGCAAAGGTTGTAAGGCAATAGGTCTTAGAATGCACCCAACCCAAAGGAAAATGAACCTTTTTGATCTAACAATCATTTTCCCTTACTTCACTATAAGAAGCTATTCAAAGAATTAGTGAGGAGGTAGTGGATCAAAGAACAATGGGTGGAACTTGCACCAAATCACTATCCCACTGTCACCAATAAAATAGTGGAACACTGATGGAAGAAGCTTGTTGAACCAGACCAGGAGTTTAGCGATGCCATAAGCCATGAGTTCTATGTAATCGCCTTCCTATCTAAGGCAAGGATGCAGTTCTTGAGTAGTACAACACTGTTCGCGACATTTGCATCCTGTATGACACATACGCCATCAACACCTATTTGGAGATATCTTCTCCCAGGCCGAGTACTGTTTCTGAGTACAATGAATGGTTACACCATCCCAACAATCACAAAGAAATGGCAAATGTGCTTTTGTGCATTGGCAGCGAGCTTTGAGGTAAGCATAGCAAGGGAGTTTGTTGTCCCTCACTTAATCCATAGGTCCGACATGAGGTAGCTCACATAGACTTGGTTGACCTTCTATTATGCAAACATTGCCCCTAACTCCCATGTTTCTGACCTCAAAAGGATGTTTCCTACCTGATCTTTATGATTATTGTTGGGATGTTCATGAATATTGGTTACATCATCCCCAAGAAGATTGAGGAATTTATGTTCTCAACCAACCCTAGAAACCCCGCACATAAGGGTTCTTTAGGATTCCCCTCTCTCATCATTAGCCTATGCAGGCTTAAGGAAGTCTAGGTTGACTGCTCTCATGCACCTCCCTATGATAACATCCGATGGCCCATCAACTAGCGATTCATTCTTGATAACTATAGACTAGCAACCCCTATTGTTGCAAATGACCTTACTCCGACAACCCTGCTACTATAAACCTACCTCTACCAGCATCATATCAGATGGCCATCCAGGTCGAGATGAGGGAGATGTGGGCAGACATAGCAGACAACAACCATGCCATTGGCATGGTCATGGATTCCTTGCGAGGTTTCAGCCTACATACCTCTATCGGAGCTGCCAACCTTTATCATTGCCCTAGCTAGGCAGAGTATGCAACTTGTATATGTTTTGTGGTTAGTCGGCTTTATGGACCAACCAGCCACTTCCCAAGGAAGGGGGAATGAGGTTGCACAAAAGGAAACTGCATAGGAAAACAACAACGGGTATAAAAACAATGGAGACCAAATGGATGCAAACTCCTCCTCATATAAGATGGAGTCTTATAGGAGTATTTTTCTTCCTTGTCCCTTTTATTACTTTTTGGTTGTTTTGATTTTTAGAATTAGTTGTTTTTTTAATTAAATGAAGTAGCAGTAGGAAGCACTGAACATGTGAATACATAATAAAATATGTTGCATTGTATGATGGCAATTGGTTTGTTGATTTTGAAAAGTGTGGTTACACTCTAATTAATGGAAAAGAAATTGTGTCATGGCATGATTCTAAAAAGGTTAATGAGTTTGGCATGATGAATAAAAGCAATTTAAGCAACTTGTAGCCTAGCTGGTAAGTTGAGTGAACCATATTGTTTGATAAATTGAGTGGCACACCTAATTCACGCATAATTGATTTTGATTCAATCTCACTTTTGATATGCTTGTAGTTATGTGCAAAGAAATGATCAAGCCATGTTTGTGTTATTAGCCACTAAGCCACTAATATGTGTAACCCTTGCCACCAATGTTGAGCCTACACAGTTAAACTTTTGTTGAATCCCGAGCTTGAAAAGAAAGGCAATGTTATCCTTGACTTTAGGGAAGAGGAGAGCAAATGTCTTAGAATACCGCGGGATTCTAAGTTAGGAGTGGGCAATCCATGCTCACCAAGGGAGAACCAAGTTCAAGTATCTCAAAGTGGCTAAGAAAAGAAAAAAGTGGTTGCCTTTTTAAATAAAATAAAAAGAGAAAGAAAATAGATAATATAAGCATTGAGGGCAGCCAAGTGGTTCTAATTGAGCAAAGTTAAGATACCTAGGACTGGTAAGCGAGAAATAAAATTGATAAGTATCTTGAAAGAAAAATGCTTTCTCTTCTCTGAGTCATTTTGAATATCCATAAAAAAAACCAAGTTCTTTGTAGCCCAACCACATTACAAGCCACGAAATCCCTTAGCTATCTTTGCATGTTTCCATGAGAATTGACTGTTGAGATGAAAATCGAACTTAAACTGTGTTGTTGTTTCAGGTCATGGATAAAGTTATGCACTTACCTGAGCTAAATTGAAGCTTATTAGAGAAACACTTCGGTAAGGGCAAGTTATTTCTTATTTTTTTGAATTGTCATTCTTGTTAACTATCGGAAACACAGGCGGTGTTGCGGTGCCTGTGTGTCCGCATTTCTATTACGCTAAAATTAATATTTAAAAATTTTCTTCTCATGCATTATTGTTTATATTAATTTTAGTTTAGCTATTTTCCAAGAACATGTTTATTCATATGAATTTTTTCTTTATTCCTCTGCATATTAGTGACAATGTGGCAAGTTGAAAACTAATAAAGATGAACATGTGTTCCTATACATACATTATATAAAGGGATACCTTCATCTCTCTCACCTTCTAAAAATTAGCTTCAACCATATTAAAATATTTGAAAAAAAAAATTAGTGAAATCCTTTTTATAATAACATTCATTATATTGGCAATGTTGTCATTTCATGCATTGACACTTATATCAATTCAGCCCCGTTTTACTTATAGATAATCAAAATAGTTGAGCCATTAAAATAATTGATGTAGATAAATATACATGTTAAAGCTACACTACATTGAAAAAGTTTTAATTTATAGAAGTTACCCATGCATACTTGATGTTGATTCTGTTTATCTGATAACTTATTGGTGGTACATCTTCAATACGATAATTTAAGGAATGCATTGAGAAACACTTGCTTGAGGTGAAATTTGAAAAATAACATTTTTTTTCTGTGAATGTCAATCTCATCGATAACATGAATTTTATGGGTTGTTTTCCTTTCATATATCGAATGTCTTGTACTCCTTTCTTAGATATTGATCAACATGATAATTTTGTCACAACGCCTTTATATTCTACTAAATAGAGCTTTTGTAGGATTTTTCACACCCAACACATACATAAACCACCTACACTGCATATAGAAGCACACAATGCAAGGGCAAATATAATTAATTAAGATAAAAATTTTCATAAAAAGTAATTAAGGTAAAAATTTATGCTATCATATTTTTATTTTGCTAAAATTGATTTTTTATATAGAAAGTTATAGATCCTAAGAAACAAATTAATCATTGGTATACAAGAATACAATTGATCCATCATCAACTTATTTGACAGTGTACACAAGAATTGTCATTTTATACCATGTACATAGAAGTCTAGAATAAAATGGTTTTGCAATTCTAATTTGCTTTAGTAGGAAGGTTTATAGCATGGTTGAGCACCAAGGACCCTATAAACTTGATAAGCATTATGAGGTGAAGAACATGATACTTTGTGATTTTGAAATTATGAAGTGGGCACCATGCTAATTGATTCAGTACACGAGAGAGTTGGAGTTAATGGAAAATCCGCATGAGTAAGAGATGTTGTATAGTAATAATTGTTGTTCAGTGCTAACTCTTTTTAGGAAATAGTTTTTGCTTGAGGAGAAGCAAGGTTCAAAGTTTGGCGTGTTTTGATAATTGCTAAGTAGACCTTAATTTCACATATGCTTTGCGGTGATTATCTGGAATTTTTTATACATATAGCCTTGTTTTACCTTAAGATTAGGTTGAAGTGTGAATAATTACATAGGAACCTTAAAATTTAAAGTTTTTAGGACTTTTTTTTTTATGTTTTTGTGGAGTTTTTGTACGAAAATTTAAGTTAGCTGAACAAACTAAGACGTCTCGCTTAAGCATGGCATGCTATGTGCTTAAGTGAGTTATGTCTAAATCATAATGAAAAACATTGCCATGGCTCGCTCAAGCAAGTCATTCTACGTGTTTGAGCAAGAGGAATTTTGAAGAAAATATATGAAGTTGAGCTCGCTTAAACTTGAGCAAAGTAAGGCTTAAGCAAGCCAAGTTAGAGAACAACCTTGGATTCACTAGAGGCCTTCACTCAAGCCCAAGCCCCAAAGGGCTTGAACGAGGTGAATAGGGCAAAGGAAGAACACGAAGACCTCTTTTAAGCGTGACATTTTGCGCTTAAGCGAAGAGAGTTAGAAGATGCCTTGATAGAGATTAGAAGGCCTTGCTTGAGCGAGATGTTACTCATGCTTAAGCAAGCTAGTTGCGTGAGGCCCAAGCCCATATCAGAATACAAAAGACCTAGGACATGATAGAGGAGTCATTTGGTGTGTTTTTTTATGACATAGATCTGAGAGATAGAGCTACTATTTTCTAGGGCTTTATCTTTGATACGTTACATGGTTTTTGTGTTTAATCATTTGAATGGTAATCAAGCTAAGAACAGCTAACCATCTCATCTATTGGGGTTGGATAGACTGAACTTGAATTCATGTAACTTTCTTCTTCTTCTTCTTCTTCTTCTTCTTCTTCTTCTTCTTCTTCTCCTCTTAATGCTTATTTTAGATTGATCACCTATAATTCAATATTAGGAATTGAAAGCGTAGTTGATAAACACCCCTTTTATTCCATAACTAAGGAAGAGTACCTAATTGACTTTGATTCTAGACATAGGTCAATACCAATTAGGTTCCTTGTGATTTTCAAACGTTAAGGCTAGTTATTTGGATTAGTATGTCAAGACATTGGGAATTAATCCAAATAATCTATACTCTTTCACCTAAGACATTAGGGTTAGCATACAACTATAAATCAAAGAAAAAATACATGATTAACTAGCTTATTTGGGAATCATTGCACTAATAAAGGGGGAAGCCGAGTCCAACCCTGACTATCAAAAACCATCAAATTTCACAACAGTTTTGGAATTGTTCCCTTTATGAATTCAACACAACCAATTGATAAATACTTTTTACGAACTTTGATTTTTAATTCCTAATTGTCAAAGTATACGCTAATCCTTTGGGAGACAACTTGGACACAAGTCCAATTACTACTTCAAAATTTGGTTATACATGACCACACAAAAAATTCTTTTCAAAGTAACGTATGAAAAATAAGTTACTAAAATAAGCTTGTGTACCAAACAAAGTTATTATGGTCAAAATAACATAAGCTAGTCAAAGGAACTTATAAGCTTTAAAATTATTTTTTAACATTTAAATACTTTAGTAATAATATTATTTTTTTAAAAAAATAAAAAATATTTTTTCTTTATAATTTTTCTTAAACATTTATTTTTTATTTGTACAACAAGAACTTTGATGTGTACGTCTCTCACTTGTATGACTACAAAAAATTAGATAAAAGAGTTTTTCACACCACGAACAAAAAAGATGAGAATTTTTAAATTGAATAAAAGTATCAAATGAAATTTCAAATAAACTAGTAATGATAAAATTTAAAATAAAAAAAGTTAATAACTTATAAACTACCTTAAAATTTCAAATAAACTAGTAATGATAAAATTTAAAATAAAAAAAGTTATTAACTTATAAACTACCTTATTTTCCATGAGTTACTTCAACTAATTTATCAAAATAAATTACTTAAAATAATTTCTTCTTCACGTTTCATTTCAAATACCTTATATTTTTACATCACAAAATACCAATAATCGTGGAATCACACTTCGTAAGCCCATCTGCTGCAACAATATGAGTCTAGGTAATCTGATTCATCAATCACCGGAGACATGAAAGTGAGAATCACCGAACCTAGAATAATACATAGGATCACCAACATATTTCAAGAATTCTCAAGCTATAAAACTTTCAATGTCTAGACCCTGCACCGCCTGTTATTGCATACTTGCATCCCAAAAAGTCATTCTAAATTTAAAAATTAAATAAATGAAAGAAAAAAGATTGGTTGGAAATAGGGAAATTGAATCAAGTGCATTGATGGAAAAAAGGTTCTCAAATTAGGACTAGTGAAGAAGTAGTTTTCGGTAATTCATGATATTTATCTATTCCACATTGATTTGAAATTATGGGTAAGCCACGTTGAGGGATGGGCATTGATATTGTTGGAAAATTAAAATCATTTTAATATATCATTAACAAACATTTTTTTTGGATTGTTAAATTAATTAAAGATTTCTGTAGAATGAAAAGTATAAAGGTCTTGGCGAACCTTTCCTACATTGTATAGTAGTATAGATATAAATTATATGTGTGCGGGTTTTGCGGGAAAGAGACCTAAAAACCACCACTCTTTAGGCCCAAGCAACAATCAACAAATGACAAGAACCTCGTGGCAATCATCATCATTTTGCTTTACACTCTGTCACGCATGATTCGTGCCTATCCATTAAACCCAAGCGTTTTGCAATATCAATATAGTATTAGACAAAGTCTTTTTAAAAGCAAAATTATTACTTACCATAAAAGTAAACGCAAAAAAAGTATTTATTTAAAAAGAAAAAAATGATATACCGATAATATAAAATATTTTTATATTATTATTTAATTATATAAATAATTTATGATTTTATAATTATATAAAAGTATTTTATACTTTCATATGATAATAAAACTCTTATTTAAGTTTACTTTTAGAATAATTTAACCTTATAATTAATTTTTAAAAGGGTTTATTTTTATTTGAATTTAATAGATATACACTATAAGTGTAATTTTACTTAAGCTAAAATATTCTTTGATATAATTTTTAGAATAACTATAATTAAAATCAATAAATTTATTATATGTCGATTTATAAAATAATAGTGTAAAATATATTTACTTAGAATGATTATGTGTATAATTCAAATTAATAATGTCAATCACATATTAAAAAATTTGCAGTTTAAATTTCGACAAAAATAAATGTTTATATTTAACGTCTATGTCTTAAAATTAATTCATATAAAATATATCCGTTAAAAGTAGAAAAATTTCAGACACTTTCTATTTTTATTTTTTGAAAACATTGTTCTGAGTAGGTAATATTACTTGAACCACCAAAAGTTACACGTAAAGTTGTCTTTATAAAATAACTCAAAATAAAGACTTGAGTGGGATTAATCCCTTTCCTTACAATCAATTATAAGTTCTTTTTAAATAAGAATTCAATCAGACTTCATTGACACTTTTAGTTACCATCATGACACGTAAATCATTCCATGGTATTTTTTTTCTTCTAAATTAAATGTATTTTCTGGTGGGCAAAATTGAGATCATATGGGTATATTAGATTTAAAAAAATAAAAGAAATAAAAATAAAAAATAATATAAAGTAGGATGATTTTTTTATAATTGTTTGATTTTTTTATTAATAAGGAGAGATCAAATTATTCCAAAAATAAAATATTACTCCTTATCCCATTCATTTTATTAAAATTCAATTGTTAAGATTAATTAATCATTATAATTATTAAATTTTAAGAAAATAAATTATGAGAAATAATTCTAAAAATGTTACTTTTTGAAGTAAGTTGACTGTGTATGTGTGGGGTGGGGAGTTACGCTTTGTCTAATAGTCCTATGCTTTTCTTTCCTAATCTAGAAATAAGATCAATTAAATTTTTTTATTTTTAAAAAATTTCAGTTAATCATATATAGAGAAGGTTAGAAAGAGAGTGCTATTAACATTTCTTTTTATATAGGTAATGTATCTTGTGAGAAAAAAATTTTATGAGAGTGAGATAATTAAATATTAATATTTAGATTTTAGTATAAATAGTTAAGATTAAATCTATCAATCGATGTGAATTTTTAAAAATTATGTGACTTTTTTAAGTGTGTTTATTCTCATGTTGGGATGAACAAATGTAACTAAAAAAAATTGACTATTCATATATATATATATATATATATATATATATATATATATATATATTTGAATTTATTTATCATTATATAAACATAAAAATCTCGTATTAATATTAAATATATATATATATATATATATATATATATATATATATATATATATATAATTTTATCTTTTTATTACATAAAGTAGTCTTTCTCTTTTCTTTCCGGCCGTCTAAAATTGGACAAATCATTTTTAACTTTGAGTCTCGTGTTAAATTGTTTCATCTTAAAGGTAGAGAGAAACCGAGTCTTCTCTATCTCTCCTTTATCTTTTCACCATTGAGAAGGAAGAAAATAAAATAAAAATTAAAGAAAATACAAATAATGATTATTTTCTTTTATTTTATAGAGGATAAAGTATAAAAAAAACAACAAATATTAATGGAATGTTAAATATATATGAAAACTCATATATTATCACTTTTTTTACTAACATATATTATCACTTAAAAAATCAGTTTTCAATTCCATGTTTGACGCACTTTCACATTATTATTATTATAAAATTTTATCTTTTATTTTTTTAATTCACAATTTTGATCTTCCAATTAAAAAATAAAAACATCTAATCGCTCAATTTTTAAAAAATAGAAAATTTGATCTACTATCCAAATGAGTGCACTGACCATTAAATTATTAATGTTGACCGTGTCATAGTTTTTTTATTGGTAAATATTAGTTAATATTTTTTTATAATATAAGAGATTTGAACTCAAATATATTAAATTAGGGGAGGGCGCAAAATCTACAGACTCTGACATATTTATATGTAACTTTTAAAAAATGAGAAAATGTATTTGAACCCCTCATTATAACGTGGATCCACAGGAGACTCTTGACCGTGCCTTAAGTGACATGTTAGTATAACAATTATATTTTTTGAACTTATTTATTGATGATTGGGTAAGCTAATTTAATAAGTAATTATTTAAATATATCAAATTTTTATGATTTTCTTTTAAAAAAAATCATGACCACCGAAAAGTAAATTCATAAAATCATGATCATAAAAAAAAAACTAATAATCAAATGTCATGTAAATTAAACTGTGTCAGTTGAAAGTAACGCTCAAAACTTAATGGTCGAGACATTAAATTGGACAAGAGGACCTTATTTCTCGATTTTTATAATTGAGAGAGTAAATGTCTTCATTTTTTACCTAAAAAGACTAAAATTATAGATTAAAAAATTAAGAGAATCAAAATTGTATTATTATTATTATTATTATTATTATTATTATTATTATTATTATTATTATTATTTGATCAGATTACAATATTTTATATAAAAAGAGAGAAAGAAGAAAAAAAATAGGTATTATGGAATGTGGTAAAAAAAATATGATTTTAATTTTCTTGTTTTTTTTTACTATTTTTTTTATGTATTATGAGTATAAAAAAAATTATCATCATTTTTGCTACAAAAATAAATTACGTAAATATTTATAACCGTACACTGTTTGGGACGAATATCCTAGTAAAGTTGGTTGGACAAAATTTGGAAAACTCGTCTTTAAGCATCTATGCCATTAGACTCAATGCTTAAGGGGTTGTACACCGTCTGGGACAAATATCCCGGTATAGTTGACAGAAGAGCATTGGACGACTCATCCTTAAACATCTATGCCATTAGACTTGACAGTTGAGGGATTGTACCTTAGAGATGTGATGACAGAATTAGGGGATCATCGTAGCCTGACATGGCGCAAGGGGGGGAAGGGGGGGGGGGCACAACAATGCACCTTGTACTATGTACGAGGGGGACAAAGCTAAGGATGCACAAAGGCGTGGCCAAAAGGGACTAATGAGACCACAACATGTGAACAACAATGTTGGAGAGCACTATGTATAAATAGTGGAGACATTCATGGTCAGGCAAAGCTAGGGGGGAGACATTGATGTTGGCTTTGAGCTAAAGCCCTTCGCCCTCTCTCCCTAGTGTACTTCGATGTGAACAGTGGCACCCATCGTGGGGTCTTTGGGAAATGCTCCCTTACACCCATCAACTGATCAAGAACCTAAGACCACCATATTAGAAATCCTTACCTTTCTTCTAAGCCTAGCGACCATCCATCATGAAAAGCCACCATGGTAACCACGAGGAATAGAAAAGACTTAAAGGAGGGGTCAACCACCTTAACGACGAAGCAATCATTGGCGCTACCAATGGCAACCCATTACTTTAGTAGAGACACGACAACAGGAGGTGGAGGAAAGGAACCTTACTGTCGTGATAGAGGCCCAGGAAAAAGAAGAGGCCCCGAGATAGAAATTAGAGAAACTTTGCAACAACTTGGGAAAAGATGAATCGAGTTGGCATGTCATTTGGTTTGGCCAACCTTTCTTGGAGGAAATCGACCAGGTGGTGATTCTACCCATGTTGAAGGAATTAACCACCCAAGTCTTCGATGACACTTAGAACCCTTAGGAACATTTGCAAACATTTAGAACTCGAGTGTATATTAGAGGCGGAGACGACGTCGTAAGCTACAAGGCTTTCCTAGACAGGCTGAGGGGACTAGCTATGCAATGGTTCTTAAGTCTTCCTCCAAAATCAATTTTCAACTTTCAAGAGTTGGCTAGGAAGTTTGAGTCTCAATTTGAGGCTAGTAAAAGTAAACGGCTTGAGGTGGTTGACTTGTTTGAGATAAAACAACAAAAGGGAGAGACTCTGAAAAAGTATTTAACTCGATTCAATATAGCAACATTGAAGGTTGACAACCCTGATTAAAAAATTCGTGAAAGCTTTTTAAAAGAACTACTATTGGGATGTTTTTTTTACTCTTTGGTGCTAAGAAGGGCGGGGAATATGGAGGAGATATGTGCTAGAGTCAAGAAGCACATAGAAGCTGAGGAGGTTATAGCTAAAAGAAGAGAAGTAGAATAGGAAGCTGACAAAAGTTGTGCCAAAAATGGTACTCAAGAAGGAGGAGACCACCCTTATCCAAAAGCCAAACCCTAGCGGGGTCCAAATGGAGAATGCAAGAGAAACTAGGAACCAATCCTTGATTTAACTCCACTTGAAACACAAATAGGTCAAATACTACAGTATATCCATCACACCCACCTACTAAACATTCCAAAGTCCATAGAAGTCCAGTTGGGGACCAAGAGTGATAAATGGTGTGACTATCACAGGACTAAGGGTCATGAAACTATAGAGTGTAGAAATTTGAAGATAGAAATTGAAAAATTAATCTAGAGAGGTCATTTGATGAAATATGTATATGACCGATATGAAGAAAAGAGGGGTCGAGCTCGAACGCCTCCTTGCCATGATAGGAAGGAGATTTGGCGCTCTCGAAGTTATGGCGATAGGAGGAGGAGAGAACAGAATCCAAAGCATGAGTTACCACACAGGGGAACCATTTCAACAATAGTTGGCCCTCCAAAAGCTCGTAACCAAATGAGGGTACAACTCAAACATCTTTCATGGTGATAGTGACTAACAAAGAATGCATAATGGATACATCCTTGACTATAAATTTCTCGGCAAAGGATGCAGAAGGCATTGAGCCTCATGATATTGACCAAGTGGTAATCACAATCGTCACCAAATGATTCAAAGTTGAGAAGGTACCTATAGACCAGGGGAGCTCGATAAACATAATGCATTGGAGCGTTTACAAAAGGATGGGGATGTCGGGAGAGAAGCTACAACCATATTTTGGATCACTAGTAGGCTTTTCAGGAAAACAAACGGGTACCGAGGACGTACCAATTTACACACCACCTTTGGAGTCGAAAAGAATGCGAAGACACTTGTTCTTTAATATATGGTTGTGGATGCAATAATCCCATACAACATGATCATGGTAATACTAGCTTTAAATCAGTTGGGGGTAGTGATTTCAACACCACACCTATGTATGAAGTATCCTTTAGACCAATATCGAATTGGTAAGGTCAGGGCCAACCAGAAGATAGCAAGAAAATGTTGAAAAGAAAGCCTGCAAATACAAAAGGGACAAAAAACCAACTAACATAAATTGATCGATCAATTTCCTATACCTAGACCCTCAGAGTGAACATGTAGAATGATGCCCCTAACTGGCAGATGACTTGAAGAAAATCTTGATCGATGGCCCCAAGCAAAAAATGAGGATCAGACTGTCATTCACCATTAAACATGGAAGAAGAGTTGATCAAATGTCTGAGGCACAACAAGGATGCCTTTGCTTACAAAGCACAAGACATGTCTGGAATACATCCCAATTTTATTGAACATAAACTTTTCACTGAATCTGGATGCAAAGCTGGTAGCCTAGAAAAGGAATTTGGAGATGATAAGAGGAAGACGATAAAGTAAGAGGTCGAAAAACTACTGGCAGTAAACTTCATTAAGGAAGTTGAATACCCAACTTGGTGTAGACAAAGGATCAAGCTGAATGTTTTGATGATGCCAAAGGTTCACATGCGTCTCAAAGCTTTATTCAAGATAAAGAAATTAAAGATATTCAAGATGGATGATCAAGACAGTCTCTAGAGTCTTAGAAAGGGTATATTAAATAGGAAAGGAATTCCAATTGAAGTAGCAAAAGGTTTGGCCAAGAAATTTACTCTCTGGTAATCGATTACCAGAGGATGTAATTGATTACCAGTGGCCAAAAATGATTTACAACAACTATTAAAATTTGAATTCAAAATTTGCACTGTGTAATCGATTACACATATATGGTAATCGATTACCAGCAGTTTCTGAACGTTTTAATTCAAATTTTAAAGCGTGTAATCGATTACCGGAGCACATTTTCAGAAAATATTCTCAACAGTCACATCTTTTTATGTGGTTCTTGAATGGCTATCAAAGGCCTATATATATGTGACTTGAGACACGAATTTGCTAAGAGTTTTTCAGAACAAAAAAAAAAGTCTTATCCTCTTATAAAGCAAAATTGTTTTATCCTCTTACAAATTCCTTGGCCAAATTACTTGTGATTCAATAAGGAATTTTTGAGTGCTCAAATTGTTCAATCTATCTCTTTCAAGAGAGATTTCTTCTTTTCTTCTTCTTCATTCTGAAAAGGGATTAAGAGACCGAGGGTCTCTTGTTGTGAAAGAATTCTAAACACAAAGGAAAGGTTGTCCTTGTGTGTTTAGAACTTGTAAAAGGAATTTACAAGATAGTGGAACTCTCAAGCGGGTTGCTTGGGGACTGGACGTAGGCACAAGGGTGTGGCCGAACCAGTATAAATCTGAGTTTGCATTTTCTCTTCCCTTAAACTCCTTTACTTATTATTGTTTTATATTCATATTCAAATTGTTCTATTTGAATCAATATTTAAGAAATTCATTATTAAGGGAATTTATAACTTGAATAGAAAGTTAAATAAAATTTTTAATTGGGGAAATAAGTTGTAATATCTTAATTCAATCCCCCCTTCTTAAGATATCTGAGGCCACTTGTCCAACACTTGGTTGGCGAACATTGTCATGGTAAAGAAAAGTAAAAACAAATGATGCATGTGCATTGATTTATGACTTGAACAAATCTTGTCCTAAATATCCATACTTTTTACCTAGCATTGACTGACTAGTAGATGGAGCCTCTGGATATGGGTTTCTCAGCTTCATGGACATATACTCAGGATAAAACCAAATCTCAATGGATCCCAAGATGAGGAAAAAACTGCATTCACCATTGAGGTTGGAAACTTTTGTTACAAGGTCATGCCATTTTGGATTGAAGAATTCTGGGGCAACATATCAGCGACTAATGGATATGTAGAAGCAAGATATTTTGATTTTTTGATGATGCCAAAGGATCAAGTGCTTCTCAAGTTTTATTCAAGACAAGAATCCAAGAAAATCAAGATATATGATCAAGTTGATCTCTAGAATCTTAGGAAGAAGTTTCCAAATTGAAAAAGCAAAAGGTTTGGCCAAAGAATTTTATCTAAATCATTTTAAATTGAGATTTACTCTTTGGTAATCGATTACCAGAGGATGTAATCGATTACCAGTGGCCAATATGCTTTCTGAAAAGGTTTTAAAAGGTTTTAAATATTTTAGAAAGCATATAATCGATTACACATGGCTTGTAATCGATTACCAGAGGTTTGGAACGTTTTAAAATAGCCATAAGAAATTTGAATTTAAATTTCAAAGTTGTGTAATCGATTACAGTAAGTTGGTAATCGATTACCAGTGTTTAAATATTCAAATTTCAAATGAGAAGAGTCATAACTCTTCAGAAGTAACTGTGTAATCGATTACACCATTATTGTAATCGATTACCAGTGAGGATTTTCGAATATAACTCCCAACAGTCACATATTTTCAAATGTTTTTGAATGGCCATCAAAAGCCTATATATAAGTGACTTGGGATACAAAAATTCTAGAGAGTTTTTATTGCCCAAAAAGTTTTATCCTCTCAAAAGATTAAAAGAGTTTTTCTGAACTGAAATGTCTTATCCTCTCAAAAAGGATTCTTTGGTCAAACACTTTTATATTCAATAAGGAATCTTGATTGATCTTCAATTGTAATATCTTTCTCTTTCAAGAGAGATTTCTTCTTCTCTTCTTACTCTGAAAATGGATTAAGAGACCGAGGGTCTCTTGTTGTAAAGGATTCTTGAACATAAGGGAAGGGTTGTCCCTGTGTGGTTTAGACTTTGTAAAATGAGTTTTACAAAGAGAGTGGAAAATCTCAAGTGGGTTGCTTGAGGACTGGACGTAGGCACGGGAAGTGGCCGAACCAGTATAAATCAAGTTTGAATTTTTTTTTCCCTTAAACTTCTTTTATTTATTTCTATTTATCTTTTGCTTTAAAGAAGATTATTTTGAATTGTCTTTTGAGTAATTCATGTTAAGGGTGCATTGTCAATCCAAAAAGAGAGAGTGAAATTTTAATTGGGGAATAGTCTTTGTATCTTAATTCAACCCCCCCCCCCTTCTTAAGATAGCTGAGGCCATTTGTCTAACAGGATAGAGTCTTTGATGGAAAATTGGGTAAAAACATAGAAGTATATGTGGACAACATGGTGATCAAGTCAGAAAACTCTGAAGGGCACTATCGGAAGTTGCAGGATATGTTTGACACTCTATGAGAGCATAATGTTCGATTGAACTTGAAAGAATGTTCATTTGGTGTGCAGGAGGGGAAGATCTTAGGATTCATGCTGACAATTAGAGGAATTGAGGCTAACCCTGATAAGTGCAAGGCTATCATGGAAATGAAAAGTCCAAAGACAGTTAAGGACATGCAACAACTAACGGGAAAGATCATGCCATTATCTTGGTTCTTGTCAAAGTTGATAAAGAAAGAACTCCTCGTGTTCATGTGCTTTTGAAAAATGAGTGTTTCTAGTGGACAACAAACTACGAGGATGTCGTCAAATAGTTCAAGGAATCTCACTACCCCATAATCTTGATAAAGTTGGAACTAGGTGGGCCAATACTCGTGTACCTATCTATTGCCGACCAAGCAATCAATGCTATGCTGGTTCAAGAGTTTGGTCAAGAGCAAAAAACCTATTTATTTTGTGGGTAAGGCATTGTAGGGAGTTAAGTTAAGGTACCAAAAGATAGAGAATGCAACATTATCCAAAGTGGTCACAACCAGGAAACTTTGACCATATTTCTAGAGCCATTCCTATTGGATCAAGTGGCCTCGGAATAAATAAGAAGGGGGGGTTGAATTAATTATTACTAGACCTTTACTAATAAAAAATTTACCCTTCTTAGGATTTTACTATGTTGTTAAGTAAATGAAGAATAGAAAAGAAACATAACCAAAAGTAAAAGCGGGAATTAAAGTGCACAGCGAAAATTAAAAGAGTAGGGAAGAAGGAGACAAACACACAAGAGTTTTTATATTGTTTCGGCAACAACCTGTGCCTACATCTAGTCCCCAAGGGACCTGCGGTCCTTGAGATTTCTTTTCAATCTTGTAAAAATCCTTTTACAAGCAAAGATCCTCAAGGGATGTACCCTCCCTTGTTCTCTTTGAACAACCTAGTGGATGTACCCTCCACTAGAACTGATCCAGAAGAGATGTACCCTCTCTTGTTCTCAGTCAACAACCCAAGTAGATGTACCCTCTACTTGTACCACAAAGGATGTACCCTCCAATATGTTAAGACAAAGTTCTCAGGTGGTTAGTCCTTCGAAACTTTATGAAGGGGGAAACAAAAGAATTCTCAGGCGGTTAGTCCTTTGAAAAATTTTGTTTATGGGAAAGGGAAGAATCAAAAGAATTCTCAGACTGTGTCGTTTTGAATTCTTTGACAAGGGAAAAGGGAGACACAAAAGAATTCAAACGGTTAGTCCTTCGTTCTTTTGGAAAAGGGAGAAGAGAGACACAAAAATAATTCAGGCGGTTAGTCCTTGGCGAATTCTTTTTGGCAAAGGGAGAAGAGAATGGAAAAGATGAATAACACAAGTTTTTGAACAAAGAAATTTTCTTGGAAGAGAAAGTTTTTAACAAAAACTTTTAGAAAGATGAAAAGAAGATGAAACCAGAAAGTTCTGAAAGAAATGAAAGAAGATGTTGAAAGATAGATTGAAAGATAGAATGATTGAAAGAGATGATGGATATGAATGAGATTGTTGTAATGTTTCATGCCAAGGTCACATATTTATAGTTTCTTGATGACTCAAGTCAAAACTTGTAACTCTTGGCAATTCCTTTAAAACTAATCACTTAAAAAGATATGACTTTTGAAAGAATCTTCAGAAACAAGTCACTTGAAGAAATGTGAAGAAAAAGGGGATGAAGGCAATTGGATACTCTCAGTAGATGGATCATCCAATCTAGTTGGCAACAAGACATGCATTATTTTGGAAGGACCTGATGGACTCATGTTAGAAGAATCCTTAAAGTTTGACTTCAAAGCCGATAACAAACAAGCAAAGTATGGGACTCTGTTAGCTAGGATAAGACTTACATTGGATGTGGGAGCAAAAAACCTGAAGCCCATAAATGACTCCATCATAGTAACGGAGTAGATTAACAATGATTGACAAACCATGGATCTTCAACTATTGAAATACCAAAACATTGCTAATGAAAGAAAAGAAAAATTTGACTCCTTTGAGTTGGTCCATGTGTCGAGACAGCGAAATAGTCGAGTGGACTTGTTGGCAAAGCTAGTTATCACAAAGAAACCAGGGAACAACAAGTCGGTCATCCAGGAGAACATTAGTCACCCAAGCATCGATGACTCGGAGGTATGTACAAACATAGAGGTAAAATTCTGGATGACTCCCATAAAAGCTTATATGGAGGAAAATGTGTTGTCGAAAGAGCCTGGTGAAGCTAAAAAGATCCAAAATGATGTGAGTAGATACTCTATTCTCGATGGTCGATTATTTTAGAGGGGATTCTCGTACCCTTTACTCAAATGCCTAAAAACATAAGAGGCAGAATATGTCATCAGAGAAGTACATGAAGAAGTTTGTGGTACTCACATTAGAGAGAAAACCCTTAGGAACCAAAGTTGCCAGAACACAATATTACTGGCTGACACTAAAAGGGGACTACATGGAATTTGTGAAAAAATGTCACAAGTGTCAAAGATACATCAACCTACATAAGGTGCCACCAGTAAACCTACACTTGGTATCGAGCCCCTAGTCGTTCCATATGTGGGGAATGGATATTCTAGATCTTTTTCCTCTTGCTCCAGAACAAGTCAAGTTTTTTATAGTAGTCGTGGATTATTTTACCAAATGGGTAAAAGTGGAACCCGTCACAACTATCTCAACTGATAGGGTGAAAAAGTTCTACTGAAAAAACATCATATGCAGATTTGGGATCCCCACAACAATTGTCTCAGACAACTAAACATAGTTTGTGACAACTCAAATGTTGTACATTTGTTCTCAATTGAAGATAAAGAAAATATTCACATTGGTGGAGCATCCCCAGACCAACGAGCAAGCAGAAGCGGCTAACAAAGTCATGCTAAGAGGAATAAGGAGACACTTAAAGGAAGCTAAAGGGAGAAGGGTCGATGAGCTCCCTCAAGTTTTGTGGTCTTATCATATCACTCCATAATCTTCAACCAGAGAAACCCCACTCTGACTTTCATTTGGAACTAATGTCTTGATACTGGTAGAGATCAGGGAAACATCTCACAAGGTCAACTTGTTTCAACAAGAAAGGAATGAAGAAAGTTGTAAGATGCAACTTGACTTATTACAAAAAAGAAAGAGAAGTGGCCCATGTGCGTGAACAAGCCATTAAACAAAGGGTTGTCAAACATTACAATTGTTGAGTGGTCCTAAGAAGCTTCACGAAAGGCAACCTAGTACTTAGAAGGCTATTAAAAGATGCTTCCACAAACAAGTTGTCAACAGATTGGGAAGGCCCTTTCAGGGTGTGCTAGGAAGTCGACAAAGGAGTCTACAAGCTAGGGTAACTCAAAGGAAAACAAGCACCTGCAACTTGGAACTTGGCAAACCTTGATCAATACTATAGTTAGGAAGCATAACGAGATCCATCATGACTTTTATATTTCAATTGTTTTCAGGTTAATTTTTTGTTTTTTGGCCCAAAGAGATAGATGTATGGATCAAAAGAGTGTTACTTTCTTGTAGCACTGATTTTGCAGGGACATACTTAACTAATGAAGAAGCATTTCATATTGAAACAAGGGCCAACTAATGATAAAAAGATCCATGCAAAAGTTACAAAAAACTCTTGGGAACCCTTTAAAAAAGATCCATGAGTGTAGGTTGGCATTACGGCCTCCTTGTGTACCAACGATCAAAAGACTTGCACAAAAGGTATAGACAACTCCCAGGCACCCCTTTAAAAAAGATCCACGAGTGTAGGTCAGCATTATGGTCTCCCTAGACACCAACAATAAAAATACTCGTGTGAAAGTTATAAACAACTCCAGGCACCACCTTTAAAAAAGATTGGTGAGTGTAGGTTGACATTTCGGCCTCTTCGGGCACCAATGATAAAAAGACCCACGTGAAAGTTATAAACAACTCTTGGGCGCCCCTTTAAAAAAGACCTGGGTATAGGTCGGCATTATGGCCTCCCCAAGCACCAATGATAAAAAGACTCGCACATAGGTTATAAGCAACTCCCGTGCACCCCTTTAAAAAAAGGCTTGTGAGTGTAAGTCAGCATTATGGCCTCCTTAGGCACCAATAACAAGAAAACCCATATGACAGTTACAAACAACTCTCGAGCACCCCTTTAAAAAAAGACCTGCGAGTATAGGTCGGCCTCCCTGTGCGCCAATGACCAAAAGATCCACACGAAAATTATAAACAACTATCGGGCACCCTCTTTAAAAAATATCTATGAATGCAGGTCTGCATTTTGGCCTCCCTGGGCACCAACGATAAAAGTACCCGCAAGTGTAGGTCAACATTGCGGCCTCCCTAGGCATTAATTCATCTTCAAATTCTACAAAGTTGCACACGATTACAAAAGAGACTGATTTCATCTTGCAAGCAATAAATCATTTATGAATTGATTTCTACAAAGAGATAGACTTCATCTTATAAGTGACAATTAATCTACGAGTCAATTTTAGTGAAGGTCGACTTTATCTCTTAGCAAGAAAGACCGACTTCATCTTTTAAACAATAAGCCATTTTTAATTAGGTCTCATAATCACCTTCCAATATCATTCCTTATGAATATAAATGTCATAAATAGAAACACTACACTAGTGAAAATTCAAAGGGAAATACAACTTTATTTGAAAATACTAGACATAGATACATTACCCAACTAAATTAAAAATTGATCAAGCCTACAAGAGTTTAATGTTTAGGAACCATACAATAAGACAAAAAAGGATGAGCGAGATGGATAATCCTATTAAATCCGGGAGAGCTATAAGAACTACAACTGCTATCTTCGATCAAGCCTACAAGAGAAGGCGGGCACACGACAACAACGATGATGTGGTTGAACTTAGTCAGCCAATCTATAAGGCCAGTCGAACAAGTGAAGGAGCAAGAACAATGCATTGGAGGAGGAAAAGGAGATAGAGCCATATATGAAGTGTCCCCTCTTGACCTAACTTCCTATGTCTGCGTATGACATGCCCGAGTTTTGGCACCCCTACCTACTTTTTTTAGATGAAGACTTCCTCAAGACCTCAAAGTCACCTCTACTTTTTCCTCTCAACTCAGTTTGGATAACATTGTACCTTTCTATGCAAAGCTGCAAACCTCCATTACTACATTTCAGAACCATTCAGATTACCAGAGAGTTTGTAGAAAGAAGAATAACAATGTCATCTTGACCATACCACACTAGAAAGTACCAAGATGTCAATAGGCGGAGCCATTAAACGTGCCTATTAAGACAACACCAACATCAAGAAAATCCCTTAGCTCATGAAGAACCGCCAGCAACCCAAGGATTGAAATAAGGTTATGGACGCCCAACACCCGACATGACTGCCCTTAGCCTCTTAATGCAATTGTGTAGGGAGGTCGTCATTAGTATTAGCCACTCAACCGGTTAAAGGACGACGAAGTATGCCTAACCTTGAGAGGATAAAATTGGAAACCACCTCCGTTCTATCATATCACGCACAACAATTTGAGCAAAACTATTGAAGAGAAAAATTAAAGATGAGAAAAATGGCAATAAACAAAGCAGGCTTTAAACCATGCAACATTTGCCTATTTATAGGCCTCAACAATACCCACTTACCTGAATAAAGACGCGAACAACCACGCCTAATAACTGACGATCCACATTTATAGGAAATAAATACGCATTTATGATAACAGTTAATCCTCAAAAACACAAAAAAGAAGGGTGGCAAAAACATATCCCAAAAACTCAACAATTATGGAAAGCGATCACACGATGTATGACCACGTAAATGATATAGTGCTGACATATGATGGACAAGAAGCTCATAACAACAACCATAAAATGCGACACATACCAAATAGAATATAAATAGGAGAAGTAACTGACAAAGTCATATCAGCGATCTGTTTGAAGTACGGTAAAAGAGCAACCGAAAGGCATTTAAATATAAGGACTTAGATTAGCAATTTGGCGAAAAATAACACATAATTAACATTAATCATCCATATCTGACTATTATATATGTTGACACAATACAAAATGAACTAAAACATTACAAAATGGTTAAAACATCACAAACAAGGATAACAAGACAATGTTGATAAAATGAAAAGACAAGCAAAGGGAGTCAGAGTCTGAGGAGGAACCTTTTCTTCAATCATTATGAGGAGTTGGAAGGGGGAGTCTCTTCCTCGACCTTATGTTCGCCAATAAATTTGTTAAAAATCTTGACTCAAGAGACATCCAGGTTGGGATGAAGGACTTAGATTTGCGGCATGGCTCGCTCGAATCCCATTTCAAATTGCTCATAAGCCATCACATCAACGTCGGCTCCTCATTGCCTTAACATGGCTATCAATGACTCCACCTCTTTACTAGACTCTTTAGCTTGCAACTCGAAGCCAGTCAGATCCTTTACTTGAGTCTCCAACGTCTTTTCATCCTCAAGAAGAAGAAGCTAGGATTTGGCGTCCTCTAAGTCCTTCTTGATAATTGCCTTGGACACCAAAGCTTCCTCCAACTTCTTATTTAGGGCAATGATCATTCCTTCCTTCTTGATCAACTCAAACTTCATCAAACCTACATCTTTCTTGGCTTGATCCAAAAACCCAACCAATTCTCATTTATGATCCTCCTGAGACCCATACTCTTTCTCAATCCCATGCGACATGTGTGTTAACGTGGTGTTGAAGTACTCTAAACCTTTGCAGGCACCACCAGGACCTACCTTCTTCATCCATTCCTCGTCCCCAAGAGCGGTCAAATAATCATCTATGACTTGCTCTCAAGGAAATCTCTTACTAAACATTAACTTCATCTCTTGATCGAGTGACACTTGGTACAAAATGTCCAAGGCTTCAGTAAGAGGTGGTGCAGTTGGAACAATAGGTAGGGGTGTTCAAAACCAAACCAAATCGTTTGTAAACCGTCAAACTGATCCAAAAAAAATCACAAAAACAACAATATTAAAAAATCACATATTTTTTGTGGTTTGGCTTAATTTTTATACCTTGTTATAAAAAATTGAACCAAATAGAATAAACTGTATATTATAATTATATTGGTTTTTATTGTGTAAATTAATAATAAGTATTAAATAATTTATTACTTTCTCTTTTGCTTTATAACCAAGACGCATATTTTACTTTCATATATTAAAAATGATGTACTAATATTGTTAAAAAATAGTATTAAATATCAAGTGAAGCACACATTACTATTATGTTACAAAAAAGAACTGGTAATATCATTTTATATTAATGTTAAATAGAAGTTGACATTATAATTTTTAACTAAAATATGTTAAACAAAATTTAATTTAAAATAAAATTCATTTTTAAAATAATATAGCACAATAATTATGCAAGTTTAGTTGATAGATTTTAAATTATGTTAATAGGATAAAAAAATTGCCAAACCGAACCAAACCAAATCGCAAAATTTTGGTTTGGTTTGGTTTGGTTTGGATTTGATATTATATTTAAATCGAACCACACATCTTTATTTTATGTTTGGTTGATATGAATTTTTGTCTAAACATAAAACCAAACTGCACCGCAAATACTCCTAACAGCAAGGAAGGGAATCCGAGTTTGAAATAAGAGTTGAAGTCGGCTGGTCATTGTTGATAGTCAAATCAACATCCACAGAGCCTCTATTTGTATCTTTTTGAGACTTTTTGGATGGTTGGTTTTTGGAAAGAGTACTGGCTATTGCAAAAATAGGGTTTAGGGGGACCCTTAAAGGAGGGTCAGGAGCTCCTTCCATGAAAGATTTACCTGACTCCATTTGCAACTTCGTCTTCCACTTGTAACCTTGGCAGAGGTGATCCTTATTGATTGGAATGGGGTTTCTTATAGCAAAAACCTGTGAGTCATAAAGAAACGAGGGAACACGTAAACAAAATAGTTCAAATATACCAAAAACAACATATACATAAATAATTCCTTAGGCTGACTTCATCACTGCAAAGTTTCAGCAAGACACTACAAGGAAGTTTGAAAGGATGAAAAGTGTTAAGCAAAGAAATTAATTCCTTCTCTAAGGACTCCATAAAAATACTCTTGGACAGTAATCCTAACAAAGGGATTCTGATTCCAATACAAGGGGAAAGTTGGTATCCCAAAGTCATCAGTTAAAAGTCTAGGGCACCATTTCCCTCCTCGCACTCTAAAAAACCTATTCCTTAAATGATTCACACTATCTAAGTAGGCTACAAGGATTGCCTCACGAGATTGACTGCTTAAAGAAACCCATCCAACTATAGGATTTTTTTCGCAATACAAAATAATGAAAAAATGTATTGACAGTCGAAACCTTATTCAGTCCCTCACAAAGGAGTTCAAAAAGAATGAACAAATGCCCACCCATTAGGATGAAGCTGGGAAGGGGCACAATTGATTGTGCTCAATACGGAACATTGAAAATTAGAAAAAGGGAAGACAACACCAAACTTCCTAACAAACAATTTGTACATATATGTATACTCGCCTACCCCCAATGGCGAATAACATACCTTCTCTTCTTCGTTGCATGCCTCTACTACTACTAAGTCAATACCTCCTACCCTGTATACCATTGACCTTAGGACATCGACCATATTGGGATTAAGATATATGGATGGTGTAGACAATGCCTTTTAATCTGCCCAACCATAGTTTGTATTGGTAGAAACGTCTATACTAATGTCCTCGGCCCCGACATCGTCATTATCCTCATTCCCCACCTCATTATCAGATAAATCTTGACTATCTTCAAATTACACTATAGTCAGGTCACATTCCCTCTCAATACCAAGAGTGTCTTCGTCAGACTCTTTGATAACATCCTCCATGCTCACATTGTCAGCACTGTCCTCCTCCACGACATCAACGGAATCGACATCCAATTCACAAGAAGCATTCGTTGAATTCGTACTAAATGCCAAAAGTAAAGGGTCGATACATTCTGAGGAAGGCACCTGATTCACAAGAACCATCTCGTCTGGGTGAGTGCATTGGTCATCACCTTCATTTCCTAAAATAGACACCTTGGCTTAGGCGACAAATAACTATCGTATTCTCAACATGGGGAACAACAAGGAAGAAAAGAAAAATGGGGTAAACCAGAATGCTTAAAAAAAAACCCTAAAAAACTAAGCCCAAAGGAAAACTCAAAACACTATGCAAAAAGCTAAGAACCAAAATGACAATAAGAGTGAGAAAAGTAGTACCTGTTATAGATTTCTTCATTTTTTCTAAACTAAGTTTGCCGAAGTTGGGTGAAGTGCGGATTCTCAGTCTTCTTCAAGAAGTTTCTGAAAACGACCAAAACAAAGGTAATGGAAAGAGAAAATGACGACCATCATTTTATAGGAAAGGAGGGCCATGGGCCAAGCATCATAGGCCCATCAGGGAGTAAATCTAACGATTTTAACATATTTGGATGAACCAATCTAATGAGTGGGGAAGACACATTAAGATGAGTTAATGCTAATAATTTGTTTCTGTGCAAATGTCACATACAAAGCTCACGCATAACAAAAGGACACGCCTCGCCGCCAACATAAATCACGAGGAAGCCCAAACAAAATGACATGACGTATCTCGAGAAAGAGATATTAGTCCACTATGTGTCCTTGAAGGACGATTGACCCAGAATTAAGTGCCTATGTCGTTGGGCTCAATGTTTGAGGGATTGTACACCATTCAGGATGGATATCCCAATAAAACTGACAGGATAACATTAGACGACTCATCCTTAAGTATCTATGCCATTATGCTCGATGCTCGAGGGGATGTACACCATCTGAGACGGATATCCCGGTAAAACTGATAGGAGAACATTTGGACGACTCATCCTTAAGCATCTATGCCATTAGGCTCGATGCTTGAGGGGTTATACATTGTCCAAGACAAATATCCCGATAAAGTTGATAGGAGAGCATTGGAAGACTCATCCTTAAGCATCTACGTCATTAGGCTCAACGCTTGAGGTGTTGTACATCACCCGAGATAGATATTTCGAGATATTGATCATGATGGGAAGAGTGACTAGCTCTTTTATGCACTTATGCCATAAGACCCCATGAACAAGAAGCTAGGCACCATATGAGGCAAGGCTCGTAGTGACCGACTAGTCACAATATTGTCGGTTAAATGAGGTGATACCCGACCCTCGTTATTTTTGTATCTCTTTTCTCTAGTAATTCAAACAAAATTTATTATTTTTTTACATCATAAAATAGTTTTTATAAGTGTTAAAAAATTTATTATACATAAAAATATATGATTGAATAAGAGTGATTATATTTAAATTAACTCAATTAATATTATAAAAATATTATTAGTATTATTATTGTTGTTGTTGTTGTATATCATTATAATTATATACTCCTTCTCTTCCTACTATATTTATGATACTAATTACTTAATTCATCAAGATTGGCAATATTATAAAAAAGAGGATCTTATAAATAAGATCAGAAAGATGAAGACTAATATATTTTTTATCTATAAAAATAAAAAATAAGTACAACACACCCTTCTCAACCAATCAAGTTAGGTTCCAAGTTATATGATTAACAGGTTAAGCACATATAATTGCTACTATGATGAAGTAACTAAAATGCTTAATAGTAATAATAAATTTTAAAACAAAAAAGTTATACACTGACAGTGTAAAATAACTTTACAATGTTATTCAATTAGAAACCATCATTTATGATAAGTTTGTTGACTTTTACAAAAATATTTTAAAATAATTTTACATGGTTATCCAATTAGAAACCATCGTTTATTTTTGGACGAAAAGATATCTATAACATTTCATTCATCACCAATAGGTCAATACAAAATATCACATGATTGTAAAAATAAAGACTAGATAAGGATGGTGCCACCCTAGTGAGCTCATGAGATCACATATGGATGACAAAACGGTCCGGGTTACGCTATCAATTTGGTAGGGCGGGATGAAGAATCCAACCCGTCAACCCATTGTGGCCTACCCCACCTAACTTGCTAGCCCAATAGGCTGAGTGTGAGGCTGGGTGAGTTGGCCTACCAGCCCGTCATACATATTTTTCTTAAAATGTAAATACCAGTAAGTGTTTAGGGTTTGGGTTGTCACTTTGTATTTTTTTTTAATTTTATAGTGTTGCTCAAAAATCAAAATACATATTTGTTATTGTTTTTATATTATTTTATAAATTCAAGGAAATTTTATATTAAAATCAAATTTAGAAAAACAATTGATATGTTTTATGTTTTTTTAATTAAATTTGTTCCTTTTTAAGAAAAAAACTAAATTTGTTCATTTGGATTAATTTTATAAAATAAAATATATTTTTTTCATTTCTGACGGGCCGGCCAACCAACCCACCACCAAGCGGGACGGGACAAAATCTTTACATCTCAACTCTCATTTATCCAATTTTGCGCTTTTGATTTTGTCCACAACACCTTTGCAATCTATTTCAAAAATCACATTACTAAGCAATCATCGTTTATGTAGTAGTATAAAATTATTTTATATTATTAATAGATAATTATTAAACTCATAATTTTATATCACAAATAATTAATAATATAATGGAATTATTGACCTATTTAACTCAGGATTGGTACAATAGTGTAAAACTAATTGCGTTCATATGTGGAGAAACAATTTTCTCCCTATGCAGAATTAATTTTTTTCTTTGGACCAAGGATAATCCCATATGTAAGCGGGATTAGTCTCTCCTAGTGGGTTCTCTTGTGATTTCTCAACAAAAAAAAATTATTATTTAATATTAATTGACCGTGCTTTAAAAATAATTAAAATTAACCACATACTAATAATTAATAAAACAATAAATTTTAATAAATAATAAATAAAAATATACAATCACATTCACTGTTCATTAATTTTTAAGTACATGTTAGCTATGTTTAGACGTTTACTCCATGTGCATCATCCTCTGCAACCTTCATCTTCAACGCTAGAAAACAAAATTAAAAACTAAAAGAATAAAAAAGAAGAAGAGAGAAAGTGTCTCTCCAGTATCCACTCTTGGCGTTTACAAGAATCGTTTTATATTTGATCATCCTCTTTCCCTCTCTCTCTCTCTCTCAACCCCGATTCCAGAATATTCCGAACGCCATGTTTCATCGCCGTCCAGATCCAGGTATTTCCATCACCACTTCACTCTCAAACTCCACTCTTTTTCTTCATCAATGTCGTTTCGTTTCATTATATCAACGCTTTTCACAAATTTCAATTTACAAGTTACAACATATGGTTATTATTTTCGGATATTCCCGATTTAGTGTAAGGTTTTCGCAATCTATCGTTGTGGCCACTGAGCATGTTAATTGATATGCACGACGACTGCGAGAGTTCATGTAGAAATTGAATTGATATTTCAGGCAATTTTTTTTTTTAATTTCCTCTTTCCATTTATCGTTCAACGAGATTTTGTCGCGTTATTATTATTATTATTATTATTATTATTATTATTATTATTATTATTATTATTATTATTATTATTAGTGCATTCGGTGTGGAGCCAAACCGAGATGTCGTGTGTTGAATGTGTTTGAAGACACATGGCGGCGGCTACAGGGTTACTTAATAAGCCCCTGTTGGTGGATTTTTTTATGAATTGGTCCATATCTCTTAAATTGAGCATTTGCTGCGAAATTTGAAGATTCAATTATTCAACGTTCCAGAAGAGTTCTTTGTTTCCATTTATATATAGCACCTGGAATTGGCTTTGGAGTTCTTATACTTGGTTTTGAATTCTGGATTTTGGATTGTGTTCTGCTCAGTTTTGTTAAGGAGAAAGTGTGCTTAGGAATTTCTGGTATTATTTATTATTAGCGTGCTTGGTTCCACATTCCAGACGCCCCAGACGTGGTTTTTGGCGTCTAGTAAGAAGCTAATAGTTATAACTTTCACATCTCAGACGAGGTTGTTGACGTTTAATAAGAAGCTAATTAATTATAGCTTTCACGTCCCAGTCGTGATTTCTTGCTTCTCAACAGGTTTGCAAACACACTATATAGCATCTGGAATTGGATTTGGAGTTCTTGTTATTTGTTGTGCTTTTGATTTTGGATTGTTTTCTACTTGGTTTTGTTGAGGAGATAAGTGGGGTTGGGAGTTTTTGTTATTATTCATTGTTATTGTTTTGGTGTTTTAGAGAATTGAGTTGATGGGGGGTAACAATTCCAAGGAGGATAGCAATTGGAGGCAGAATTCACCTGTGCGTTCAAGTTCTTCTGCGTCTTCTTGGGGTTCATATCCTGACCCCAACTCGGGTTATGGTCAGGGGGGTTACACTTATGAGCAGCAACAGCCTTCTTATCCTACACAGCAACAATATTATGCCCAGCCGCCACCTCCACTGCCACAAAACTATGGCTATGAACCTCAGCCTCATGCTAGTGGCAGAGTGGCCAGCCATAGAAATGAAAAGCGGTTAGACAGGAAGTACTCGAGAATTGCAGATAACTACAATTCCATAGACGAGGTAAGATATGCTTTGCTTGTTGGTGATGTACATGTACTGTTGTGTTTAACTTTAGCTTGTCATGGGATTAAGTCATGGTTATTTTTATCTGGCTGGGCATTGAAATGTTTTTCTTCATTTGGCTTTGTTTTGTGTACTTTCATTTTTTTAATAAACATAATTTGGCAGCTAAGAATCCAAAATATTTACTTTTTATTTTTTAAAAAATATTTTGGCATTTGGTATTGGGAATCTTTCATTCTGAATTAAATTACTTTCCTGAGAATAAGATTGTTAGGAATAAGATTCTTGGGGAATTTTTTAACATATGTTTGGTTATTAATTTATTATTCAACTTTCTTTGGAATCATTTGTTTATGATTACGGCTAATTACCACAGAAAAGTTTAGTAACTTTACAAATAATTATCACAGGAAAGTTTTATTGTCACCTCTGAAAGTGGGAAAATTTTATTTCCACTTATTTATAACTTAACATTCCCAAGAATGCAACGTTAGGAGTTTAGAAGAAAATAATAGTCACAATGACAGTGCAATTGCAATTGAATGTTATATTGAATTTTAAGGTTGATGATCTTTTCTTCAGAAAGATTCATTACGATCTCAAGAATCAGGACAGGAAATTTTAAAGCAGCCCACCTTGTGCTAGCTCATAAAATTACCAGTGAATGGCGGCCAGCTCATCTTGCTTCCATATTCTGCCATTTAACTATGAAAAATTGAATTCACTGAAGTGAAAGAGAAAGACTTTGCATGCTTATATTTTTCTGATGAATTTAGAGCTATAAGTGAGTATAAAACTTTTTAAGTGTATTTTCATGTGATCAGGCATGACTTAGCTGATCATAATATTGTCTTGCAATTTTCATGTTTCTGTCACTGATGGTCCTTCTTATTCATCTTTTTATTTTAGGAAATTTGTTGATGCTTTGTCATCATTTGAATTCTTACATTCTCAAATTTGTCATTACAGGTGACTGAGGCTCTTGCTCATGCGGGCCTTGAGTCTTCAAATCTTATTCTTGGTATTGATTTCACTAAGAGCAATGAGTGGACAGGTTAGGCCTTAAAAATATACATTTAGTTCTTTAGATAAAAAGTACAATTTATGCAGTGTTGCTGTGAAATATATGCTGAACTTGATGCTGCTTTCAGGAAAGCATTCCTTTAACAGAAAAAGTTTGCATCACATTGGGAATGGTCCAAACCCCTATGAACAAGCAATATCAATTATTGGGAAAACCTTGGCTGCATTTGATGAGGATAACTTGATTCCTTGTTTTGGATTCGGGGATGGTATCTTTCTCAAAGTTCTCAACTTATTTTTTATAGAAGTTTTATTGTTGTTTAAATGTGGTAATGGGAATTACTGTGATATCATGGCAGCATCAACACATGATCAAGATGTCTTCAGTTTCTATCCAGATGAACGATTTTGCAATGGATTTGAAGAAGTGTTGAGTCAGTATAGGGAAATTGTTCCTAATATTCGACTTGCAGGTTATATTTCTACTACTTGTCTGGTTCTTCTTTTGCAAATTCTACTTATTTCTGTTGTAGATATTGTAATACTGAGCTAATTTGGACTGATGGTTTTATGCCAGGTCCTACTTCATTTGCACCAATTGTTGAAATGGCCATGACAATAGTTGAGCAGAGTGGAGGCCAGTACCATGTTTTGGTGATAGTTGCAGACGGCCAGGTACTCTATTTATATCCAGAATGTATCGAGTTGTCTTAAATTGAGCAATTTTCAGATCTTTGTGATGATGTCTCCATTTACCTTTCATCTTTTCAATTTTCTGGATTTAGCTCAGGAAATGACTTGGTTTGCAAAACTAAATTGTATTGTGCTTTCCCCTTCGTTCTTGTTTCTATTATTTCAGAGACAAAAGTAGTTGGGACTAAGAATCCAAAATCAACCAAAAGATCTTTTCTTGACTCAATTTGCCTTCAAAACATCAGGATTTTAACGGACAGGAAATATATATTTGTCATACATAAAGCTCCACTCTTCCTGTAATTTCATGTAGTTAAAGTCACGTTTGCTACAATGCAATTTGAAGTAGATTGTCCAACTTACTTTTGCTATAATGATACTTTGCTTAGTATAAGCCAACCTGCATTGATATGCTGCAGGTAACAAGAAGCATTGACACTGAGCGTGGGAGGCTAAGTCCACAGGAGCAGAGGACTGTGGATGCCATTGTTGAGGCCAGGTGATTATCCTGTAGGTTTTGTTCAACAATGTTTTTTCTATTCAAATATCTTTTCTTATATACCTGCTTTGTCACAGTAAATTTCCTCTTTCAATCATATTGGTTGGTGTTGGGGATGGTCCTTGGGACATGATGAAGGAGTTTGATGACAATATTCCAGCTCGGGCCTTTGATAATTTTCAGGTAATCGATGAGGAGAAAACATAATGTTGATTAACAACTGTTCAAATGTTTCAATTAGTGGGAATTGATTGACTGTATTAATGTGGGTTTCTTTGTGCTTCTTTAGTTTGTGAATTTCACGGAAATTATGTCAAAGAATATTCCTCCTTCTCGAAAAGAAGCAGCATTTGCACTTGCAGCACTGATGGAAATTCCTTCTCAGTATAAGGCAGCAATAGAGCTTAATCTCTTGGGGTAAACTTTTGGTTTGTTACCATTTTTTTACCTAAAAAAAGACTTCAGTTCAATTTCTGACAATTTTGGTTGCTCCTTGCATTTATTACTATTTAATAGTAGTCGAAACGCCAATGCTCCTCAGAGAGTTGCCCTCCCAACACCATCATATGGTTCAGCATCTATGGGCACTTCAAAACCATATGGTTCAGCATCTTTCGGCGCTTCAAAACCTTATGGTTCAGCATCTTTTGATGCCCCAAAACCTTTTGGCAGTTCAAAACCTTCTCATCCTGCTAACTTTGAGCAGAGTGCCCCTTCTTATTATGACAACAGGGACCTAGTTGGCACAGCTCCTCCTGCCCCAAGTTCCACATATGACAATCAGGTACTATCCCTACAAAAAGTACAAAGTACTTCCGAATTCTGATAGAAATATGTGATGTTCCTTATCAGGTCTTTTTTGGAGCAAATACAAATGGAATAGCCTAATAGGGCATCGCTCGAAATTACATGAATATACATTAATGTTTCTTTTTCCTTATTCCAGTCTAGCTTTTCTTTGGCGTTATCTTTTCATGGCTTAGTTAAGAAATTAGATTACTCAAAGCATCTACCTGGTCTAATGGGGAGAGATTAATGGCATCAATTACCTGCTTAATTTTGTTGCATTTTTTCATCATGAATCTAGGTTGTAGTTGCACAAATGTCTAGTGACTGAAATGGTACTTGTCATGAATCCAGGTTGTAGTTGTATATTTTTATTGTCTTGTTGCCGCGTTGCATTTTATGTCCCACGTAGGGATTGGATATGCAATGGTTTTGTTATGAATTTATTAATCAAATTTGTCATACTATACAATTAACAAATTGAATTGGTCTTTTGCAGCTTTGCCCCATATGTCTGACCAATTCAAAAGACATGGCCTTCGGATGTGGACATCAGGTAAAACAATATTTCAATTTCGTCCCATATTTTTTAAGTAAAATAAGGGAATGCTTATGACATCTTTGTATATGTTACATGACAGACATGTTGTGAATGTGGACAAGATCTTCAGTCGTGTCCCATCTGTAGAAGCCCCATTAACACCAGAATTAAGCTTTACTAGGAGGCATCTTCCGTTGTGAATTAACTATTTTGTGGTGTAAGCTAAATTCTTTGATTTTTTTTAATTTTTATCTTCTCTGGTTGTATACAACGTTAGATCAGCTCTGTTTCTATTGATGAAAAATGGTGCAATAAAAAAAATCCAAACCAATTAAATTATTTGGTTTTATTTGGTTTGGACTTGTAGAAAAAGAAATCTTCAAACCCCAACCTAACTAAAGTGAACAAGAATTTGTTTGGTTTGTTTCTTGGGTTGTGCAAACGAAAAGAAATTGTAAATTCAATCATTTTAGTATCCAGAGTAAATTGGAGAAAGAAAAGCTGTATTTCAGCACATGTAATCAACTAATTCTTATGATAAAATCACAAATCCTAAGTTATACGAACACAGCAGGGAGAACCACAAGTCAAACAATCTTTCTTAGACCTACTTGTTCCTACCATGAAGTCCGACACTTGAACCAGTGGTTTGGATCGAGTCGAAACTATTGACATAAATTAAACTGATCAATTTGGATTAAACTTTTCACGTTGATCACGTTTATCTGGACTAACAAACACTTTCAGATCAAACCAAGCTTACTCTTTCCCTACAATTACAATCACATGAATTTTCACCACAAGAATAACTTTGTTGGCTTGGTAAACTTCATTTTGGTTTAACAACTAAAATTATTAACCACAACACGTGTACAATGCTTTAAATACTTTCACTCTAATCAACCAAGCTTTACAAAAATAACAAATTTTGTATTGTGAGATATCAAAACCAGCTAACAAGTATACATCCGAATCCGAAGTGAATCTGATCATATTAATTAGGGATGTCTTATTTTTATTTTATCAATTAGGATCAATTAGAATAATAGTTAGTCATGATCTTATCAATTAGGATTCCCTTTATCTTTATTTTATCAATTATGATAATTATTAGGGATGTCTTTGTAGCCTATTTAAAGGGCAAATTTGATTAGAATTTAATCAAGAAGAAATATTTAAAAAAACTTGTGTTAGTTTAGGATGGACTTTGTCAAGGACAAATTTGCTTTTCACTCTCACTAAAACATTTGTTAGTTTAGGAGAAGTTCTATGAAGGATGAGTTTGCTTCTTGCTTTCACTTAGGTCGAAAGAAGTCTTCCGTGTCTAGATCCATGGCCTGATCCTATACGAAAGTTCATAACAACTAAGTATTAAGAGCCAACATGAGTAACATGGATTTAGTAGCAAAACTTAATAACTTCAAGGAACAAATGGTTGCCAGGCAAAGCTAGAGGAGCAAATGGCCAAGCTTTCGGTTGCAATTATTAATAATGGATATTTAGTTTCGACAACAAGGTAATTTGAGTGTTGCTATGAATATGACTCAAACATCAGAACGCAAGCAAAAGGTCTCTCAAGGGGGGCTGCAACCAACTTTCAAAAGTGGGTCGACTACTTCCACCGATACAAATAAGCCAACTGGAATCAGCATGCCCACTTTTGAAAGTTGGTACAATCTCCCTTGTGAAACCTTTTGCTTGTGTTCATAGCAAAACCTAAATTATCTTGTTGTTGGAACTGAATATCTACTCTTAATTCTTCTGATGGCTTGAGATTGACAAACTCACCCAATATATTATTATCTCCTAAACCTTTATTTTTCCTTCTATTTCTTGTTTCTCCCGAGTTCTCTCGTGTTGAGGCTTTAGTGACCACAATAGAAAGCTTAGCCATTTTCTCCTTTAGAGTGCTCTTCCTAGCAACCATTTGTTCCATAAAGTCATTTAGTTTTGTTGCTAAATCTGTGGTACCCAAATCTAGCTCTAAATACCCATTTTTTTTATGAACTTTCGCGTAGGATCAAGTCACAGGTCTAGCCATGGAAGTAGACTCATCTTTGATAGTGTTCCTCTTAAACTAAAAGAAGACTCTAGGCACCGTGCTCTTGCATATGTCACTCGCCGTGGGTGGCATATACTGGAGTCATGATATTGATACATTCTTGCATGCATGCCACTGGCCGTGGGTGGTATACACTGGAGTCATGATGGTGATATGCTCTTGCATGTATGTCACTCGCCATGGGTGACATACATTGGAGTCATGATATTGATACGCTCTTGCATGCATGTCACTTGCCGTGGGTGGTATACACTGGAGTCATGATGGTAATATGCTCTTACATGTATGTCACTCGTCGTGGGTGACATACACTAGAGACTTAGTAGGGTGCTCGTGCGCACATGCCGTGAGTGGCATGTACTAGAGGCTTTGTAGTATGCTCTTGCATATATGTTACTCTCCGCGGGTGGCATATACTAGAGTCATAGTGGTATGCTCTTGCATACATGCCTCTTAAAAGTGACATGTACTGGAGACGTGGTATTGTGCTCGTGCACACATGTCACTCGTCGTGGGTGGCATGCACTAGAGGCTTAGTAGGATGCTCGTGCGCACATGCCATGGGTGGCATGTATTAGAGGCTTAGTAGGGTGCTCGTGCGCACATGTCACTTGCCATGGGTTGCATGTACTAAAGTCACAGTGATATGCTCTTGCATACATGTCTCTTACAAAGTGCCACGTACTAGAGACTTAGTGCTAGAAGAGGGGCTCACCAAGGGTGGACCTTGGTTTTTAAGAGCCACGGAGCTACGACTATGGATGCTCTTGTCTTGATTAAGTACAAATTCACTTCATTATCCCAGACATGCCTCGTTAAAACCCCTAAAGCCAAAACCCTGATTTTTCTATTTTTAGGATAAAAGACCTGTGTAGGAAAAAGAGTAAAACATTGGCTTTGGAGTGTAGGTCAGCTAAAAGAGAACTTTAGGTGAGTGACATTCCATGTTCTTGGAATTGCTTTGCCATCCAACTGTTGTAGTCACTCCATTGTCAAGGTTGGTTGTAACCTTGAGGGACCTTCCCAGTCGGGGCCAAGCTTTCCCACTCGGGGATCTTTTTTGGCTTCACCTTGGACTCGCAATACGAGGTCACCGAGTTAAAAGGCTCGTGATTGAACCTTTGTATTGTATCTCCTGACTGGTCGTAGTTTGGGAGCTTCTCCCCTAATCCTTGCCATTTCTTGGACTTCTTCGGTGGTTTCAAGTTCCATCCTCATATTCTCTTCATTTTGCTATTGCTGGAACAGTAGTCTCCTTGTCGACGGTTCCCTGACTTCAATGGGGATCATGACATTTGTGCCATATGTGAGTCAGTAAGGAGTTTCGTTGGTTGTAGAGTTCTTCTTTCCATAGGCCTTTAGACTTGTCAAGTCTAGTATGCAAGGCCTTGAGGATGACTTTGTTAGTTGCCTCTGCTTGTCCGTTAGTCTAAGGATGTTTGATAGAGGTGACTAGGTTCTTGATGCCTAACCTTGTCAGGAAGTCTTCACAAGTCTAAGATTTGAATTGAGTGTCATTGTCGGTGACAATGGCGAATGGGAGGCCATACCTGCAGATGAGCTGTTTCCAGGTGAATTTCTCCATGTCATTGGTCGTAATTTTCCATAGTGGTGTTGCTTCTATCCACTTGGTGAAGTAGTCGATGACGACTAGTAAGTATTTGAATGCTTCTAGGGCCTTTGGTAGTGGTCCCAGTATGTCCATTCTCTACATGGCAAACAGACAAGGGGAGCTTAGACTATGAAGGTTGTCAGGAGGAGTGCATGACACGTCTGCAAACTCTTGGCATCGTTCGCACCTCTGTTCGAACCCGACAAGTGCACTGGATCACGCAAGTAGTCTAAAATGGTAAGAATCGAGTATTGGACTCTCGGGGAACTTGTGTTACTTGGTAAAGCTATATTGAGTGAATAGGTGTCTTGTATGAAAAGATATGTGTGGACTATGAACAAGTATGTAAACTAACTATTAAAATGGAAAATCACATGAGTAATGATGTGTAAAGACAAGTAGACAACGTGTTGGTCTTCCTATTAGGTGCCTGATGTTATAAGGATATTCTCTACTTAACAATGCTCATGTGTTCTATGGTGTCTCCTGAAATGCTAAACCCCGATCCCTCGTGATAGTCTAGCCTAATCCTGATCAAGCATCATCCTCAGATCCCTCTTGTTGGACTAAACTTGACCAGGACCGCATTAAGACAAACATACAAATACCTAGGTTACCGTACCTCGATCTCTCGTGATAATACGATAAACTAGCCCTGTCCTATCAAGTTCTAAGAATCAGACCAATTCCCACTGTTGAATGATCCTAACAAAGCATGCATCTACGTGATCAAGGAAAAAGCATACTAAAATTATGTACTGATAGCACAGAGAACACATAAAACATCATTAAATAGATATAAAGGTATTTACATCAAGTACCTACAAGGAAGAACCAACAAAGGATTTAGCTCTCCATATCTGGGAAGCTTCCTTTACAACAAAGAGAAGAGAAAAATGAAGGATTGAAGAAATACAAGTAGTGGGGATGTCGCCTCCACCTCTAGAACCTCACAATCACTCACAAACTCATTTCATGCTCTCAGGATGACTTCCTCTTCAAGCTCATTTCTCTGCCAGTCTTTGCACAACAAAAGCTCTCAAAACTCTCTGGAACTTGGACCTTTCTCTCTCTAGAAATCTCTAAACATGCAGAAGCTTCGAGAAATGCCCAAACTCTCTCTCCATTTCTGATTTCAGGCTTAAATAGGTGGCCTCGTTGGTGCTTGTGTGCTTAGCGCAACAATAGCTCGCTTAGCGCACATAAGTGAATTTCAGCTTAGCGCGCGTTTTCTAGCTTAGTGGATGCATGCAAGCGGCACGCTTAGCGGGATGAGCCCTCACTTAGCACGTGTGTCCAACTCATCCTTCTTCCAGATTCTTCCTCGCGCTCAGCCGCAGGAGTGGTGCGCTCAGCGGATGGCTAAGCCGACAGATTGGCTTAGCGAGAAGCTAAAAATCAACACTTCATAACTTTGCCTAATTAACCTGAAATTGAAAGGAAATGATTATTAAATACACAAAATGGGAGTGCTAAGTACTTATTACCTATATTTAACCAAAAAGTAATTACAACACTACAAAATAACCATAAATGGGAGGAGTTAGATACAATTTTCACAGATTTCTTACACAAAAGTTAGTTGTGTTCATCGACTAACAACCTCCTGGTAAAGTCGAGGGTGTTGGCCAGTAGTTGCTGGCTTGCACCACTTTGGTGGCTAGGGAATGTCCTCCAGTATGAAGATCGCATATCCCTTCATGAAGTTCTCTCATAACGTAGTCTACTTGTTGACTATTTAGGCATTTGAGTAGGGGTGTTGTCAACCCTTTTTTGAATAGCTCACCATCAAGGATGATGTAGTAGCAAGCCTTTCGTTTAAGGCATCGGGCTTCGTCCTCGTTTGGTGGTAGTACCCCCTGAATTAGGAAGTTCATATAGGGGGTCATCCAATTTGGTTCCTCCTCTTCTCTGGCCACAATTTCCTCAGGATCTATGGTAGGAGTTTGAAGCGTCACTTGAATGATGGTCTTGAGGTGCCCAACCTTCTTGGTGCTGGCCAACTTGGAGAGTAGGTCTGCTCGAGTATTGCTTTCCCTGGGGATGTAGTACATTTCGAAACATTCAAAATTGTCGATCAGAGACTTCACTATGTGATAGTACTTGAGCAATACTGTTTCCTTGGTCTGATATATGTTGGCAACTTGTCCTTGGACAAGCTATGAGTTTGTGTAGCATTGCAGCTTCTTGGCTCCGACTTCTCTTGCTAGGTTCAGATCTACAATAAACGCCTCATATTCTACCTAGTTGTTTGAGGTCTAAAGTTGACTTTGAGGGCTTACTCTAGGGTGATATTATTGAGGACTTCAAGGATAATTCCTACCCCGCTTCCTTTTGCGTTGGATGCACTATCAACATAAAAGTTCTACTGATCTGGGGTGGTTGTGTCATTTCCAGCAAATTATGCCAGAAAGTCAACCATGAATTGTCTCTTCATGGGGCCGTCTAGTTTGTACTGGATGTCGAACTCTAAAAGTTCGACGGACCAGGCAATCATCTTTCCTACGAGTTCAGGCTTTCTCAAAACCTGCTTGATGGGGTAGTTCGTCTTGACTACCACTTGATGACTTTGGAAGTAAGGCCTAAGTCGTTGGGCCGAGGTGATAAGTGCTAGCACCACCTTTTCGATCATTTGGTAGTGCTTCTCGGCGTGATGGAGTATGCGGCTGGTGAAATAGATAGGGAGCTGGTGCTTCCCTTCCTCTTGTACGAGGGCTGAGCTAACAGTTTTGTCAACTACTGAGAGATACAGGAGTATTGGTGCTCTTGGCCTGGGTCGACTCAAAACTAGAAGTGTGGCTACGGTCTTCTTGAAAGCTAGGAAGGCTTGTTCACAATTCTCGTCCCATAGGAAGGGTTGAGTTTTCTAAAGCAGTTTGTAAAATGGCTTTGCCTTTCCGGCGAGCTTTGGGAGGAATCTGGACAAGGATGCTAGCCTACCGTTGAGTTTATGAACTTCTTGAATGTTGGTTAGGCTGTGCATCTCCAGTATGGTAGTGTATTTGTTAAGGTTGGCTTCAATCCCCTAGTGTGAGACCATCAAGTCGAGGAACTTGCCTCTGCCTACCCCAAAAGTATATTTTTCAGGGTTGAGGTGCATGTCGTATTTGCGGAGTTCCCCGAAAACTTATTACAGGTCCACCACATGTTGGAGTATGCTTTGAGACTTGACAACCATGTTTTCCAATCTGTTGTTTGAAGACTCGGTCCATCATTCGTTGGTATGTCTCGCCTGCATTTTTTAGGCCAAAAGGCATGACGCTGTAGAAAAAGTTGACATCTTTAGTGATAAATGCCATATTCTCCTCATATGAAGTATGCATTATGATTTGGTTATATCTAGAGTAGGCGTCCAGGAAGCTTAGCACTTGGAACTAGGACGTTCTATCGACTAGCCTGTTGATGTTGGGTAGAGGGTATGCATCTTTGGGGCATGCCCTGTTCAGATCAGTGTAGTGGGTACACATTCGCCATTTTTCGTTGGCCTTTTTGACCATGAATATGTTAGCAAGCTAGGTAGAAAACCTAACTTCTCTAATGAAGTTTGCCTTAACGAGTTTGTCAACTTCTTCTTTGATGGCTTTACATCATTCTTCTCCCATCTTTCTTTTCTTTTGTGATAATGGTTTGGCCTGAGAGCAGATAGAAAATTTGTGGCAGATTATACTGGGATGAATTCTTGTCATGTCAGATGGCTGCCAGGCAAATAAATTTGTGTTTCTACGTAGCTCGTCGGCGATGCACCATTGCTCATGACTGGTGAGGTCCCTACTGAGCTGTGTGCACTGCCCAGGTTTCAGTCCGAGTTGTAGCTGGACAAGCTCTTTGATGGGTTTTAGGCCATTGTCGGAAGTGTCATCTCACGGATCTATTTCAAATCCATTGCCCAAGCTAGGTTGGTAGACAGTCAGGGATCAAATTTGAGACCCTTTGTCTGATGTCATGACTTTAGTGCCTTCAACCAGTGCAAGGTGAGGCATGGCAGACTCTCGGATGGGAGGATATAGTGCTACCTTCAGGCTCTCTGCATAGCACTGTGGTACTTGCTTTTGGTCAGCCTTTACAGTTACAATCTCCCCTGTCAATGTAAGGAATTTCATTTTCAAATGAGGCGTGGAGAGAATGGTTTCAAGCTCGTCAAGTGTCTTTCTGCCAATTAAGGAAAAGTATAATGTGTCTATGTTAACCGGCAGATATCTGATGGTGAAGCTCCTAGAGATCTTGCCCTGATCGAAGGTGGTCATCAAGTTCATGTTGCCTCTAGTCTCGACTCTCTCGCTTGCAAAGCTGAGGAGTAGACTAATGTGAGGGTGGATAGTGTCGGGTGAGACCTCAAGTTTTTGGAAGGTTTTCTAGGACAAGATATTAGTGGAACTGTCCTGGTCGATAAGGACCTTGGACACCATAAAATTTGCAATGATGATAGAGACAACCACATGGCCTTCTTGGTTGATTGAGTTGATGCCCTTGAAGTCCCTCTCCGTGAAGGTGATGGGAGGGAGACTTCATTGTAGGGGTGTGTCGACAAAATTAATGTCAATGTCTTGGATGGCGTGCAAATGACATTTTTGGGACTGGCTAGACTGTCCTCCATAGGAAAAGCCGCCAGCGATGGTGTTCATTACACCTCTGATGTGTTGGGTGGGTTCTTGTTCTTGTGGAGGTTATCGTTCATGCCATTGTTGCTAGTGTCTTTGTTTGCCTTGGTCTTTCGCTCTTCTTCGGTTTACTTCCTGGTTCCTATGTTGCTCCTCCTGATGTTCTTCAGGTCTTGCTCCTGCTTGGTGGTTGTATGACCTCTTAACAAACTAGGCTAAGTACCTAGCCTGTATAAGTTCTTCTATCTTATCCTTTATGGCCCAACAGACTTCGGTGTTATGACCAATACCGCGGTGATATCTACAATATTTGGTTGCGTCTAACCTTGGCCTGGAGGTTTTGTCTGGGGTAGTCGAATAGGTACATCCAGGTTGAATGCTTCCTCCAGAATCGTGGTGCGATTAGTCGTCAGGGGTGTGTAATGCTTGTACCTTGGCCCTCTGGGGAAAGGCTGACACTTGTCTAGCTTGTGCCTTTTATTCTTCCTGTGCAAATTGGCCTTGGTGTTTCCTTTACGCTTGCCACGCTTCTGTTCGGCTTGGCGGACTTCATTTCGGAATCTTGACATTTCTTCCATTTGGATGTAGCCCTTAGCTCACTCGCGCAACTCATCCCTGCTACTGAGTGGTTTTTTGCACAGACTGTCTGCGAACTTGCCAAGGCGTAAAACAAGGAGAATGGAATGCAACGCTACCTTGGGGTTAAGATTTCGGATCTAGACGATCGTGCACCCAAATCTGTCCATGAATTTTCTGAGGGACTCGTCGTTTGCTTGTCCCAGACTGGCCAAGGCGGCTGAGGTCATGCGGTGAGACCTGCTGATGGCGTACTGCGCACTGAATTGTTCGACGAGGGTGTCGAAACTTTCTATGGACCTAGGTGGAAGTCCACCGTACCAGGGAAGACACGACATAGAATCGCGTCATCGTTGGTGTAGAGGTTCGCTTGTGTCAGGAAGGCATCCAGATGCTCATCTGGATCTGTTGTCCCATCGTACCGCTCGAGGTTGAGTGGTTTCCACCCCAATGGTATGTCTGCCTCCATAATACGATTGACAAAAGGATGCCGACGAGCGATCCACCCTGCTGGACGATGTATGTGGGAGAGACTTACACTATTAGAAAATATATTTTTTTACATCGGTTATTAAGGATTTTTAACGTCGATTATTAACTGATGTTGTTTTCTTCTCACCAACATCGAAAAACCGATGTTGTCAGTAAATAACAACATCAATTTTTCTAAAAACTGATGTTGTTTTTTGGATATTTTAATATCCTATCTGTTTTTTTAATTACCATCATGTAATCATTCATATCACAAGTTATCATTCAAAGTTGTAAAAAAACTCATAAAATAAGTCATGCACCAAAAGTTATAAACAAAGTATATCATGCACCAAAAGTAGTTATAAACATTTATACACAAAATATACCACAAATGTGTTCATGATGTTCCAATATTTCTCACAAAATATATCACCAAGACTTATAAAGAAAAATTCACAGATTAATAACAGTAGAGTAGTAATATACTTTAATTACAAACAAATCCAAAATAAAACAGTTAAAAGTTGCATCTGGGAACTCAAATATAATTTGAGTTCCAGCTTGCAAATTTTGTGATTGTGAAAAATTTCTCCATTCATTTCCAATTTTTTCAGTCTTCCTCCAATGTTAAAAATAAAATTCTAATTAATGAAGGGTGTAACACCTTGAACGAATCACACTGGAATGAGGGAGATCCAAAGGCTGTGCATGTACTTGACTATATGATTGAGTGTATCATACCATAATTGCTCTATGTTAAGTATGTTTAATTATGAGGTTCTTAAGTGATCGACTACCAAAAAATAGATGCATCTTGTTGGTATAGGTAGTATTAATTAATTCCTTTAAGCTATCCTTAAATATACAATCTCATACCAGCACAATCTTTAGATTCCTCTCATTTCGATGTGTATTCACCTAGGGTGTTCCGTGCCCACCAACTTTAACATAATTATATGAATTATATGATGTCAACTTATAATCAACTTTAACATAATTGAAAAAATCTATAACATTATTTTATATGCACTTGGAAATGGTTTCAAAACACTGGAAATGGTTTGGAAACTCTCAAGAAAGTATTAAGAGTAAATAAAACATTCTGCCTAAATTTAGTTTAGCCAAAAATTTAGCTTGAGTTAAAAATTCTAACTTAGCATAAGCTCTTGGAATTTTGGGAGTTGAATGAGAGTGTCTTTAACCATAAGGTTATTGATAAAGAGAAAGATAAAGGTAATGGGACCTTCTCACCAAAGCCCGACCCAATCAAAACTCCACACTCTTAACCCATTCCTCAAAAATCAACATAAGGCCTTTCAATGTACTTTGTCCCCACTCGCATGTTTCTTGGGGAACTTCCTAGAAGGTCACTCGTTCCTAAATTACTCCAAGTAAAACACGCTTAATTGTGAAATTCTTAAGTGATAGGCTACCGAAAAGTAGATGCATCTTATTGGTATAGGTAATATTAATTAATTCATTTATCTTTAACTGTACAATGTCATACCTGCACAACCTTTAGATCCCCCTTATTTTGGTGTGTATTGGCATGAGATTTTACATTTGTGGATGCAATATAGCATGATCTTCCATGTTAAAAAGGATTATTCTCGATTTTAGTAATTAATTTGGTTTATGGGAAAGTATAAGTATACTTTGCGATTGCAGCTTGGTCTAATCTTTCACATTAGAAAAGAATTATTCTCAATAATAATAATTAACTTAGTTTGAAAATTTGATATTTTGTACCAAATATGGTTATTTTAGAAGAAATTGAGTACCTTTATTTCTAATTTTAAGATCCAATTACCTAATTCATTAGTTGATAGCAATAAATTTATCTTAAATTTAATATTTTTCCATAATATTTAGACCCAATTACCATTGTTATTGATGCTTCGTTTTATCTCTTCTAAATGTTTGTTAATACATCTTTTTTTTTTGAATTAGGGGTATTGTAGTCTAAAAATAATTAATACAAGAAACATTATGAATTAAAAGGAATAAGCATATCTTCTTATTTGAGAGGCGTTTGTACTTTTGTTTCCTCTATTATGTAAAATTTGTTTAAGTTAAGAAACTTGTGTGTAGTTTTGATGAACTTATCTTGAGAGAAACAAAAGAGTGCATTCAAAAGTGATGAAAGTGTGAAGTAAAATTCGATAAGTTGAATGTGTCATCGAAGGAATTTATTTCAATCAAAATTGATGGTTTCGATGATTTCATTAAGGCATGTGGGATTTGAAAGCGTTCAGAAGTAGGATCTTTTCGAGAATCGAAATATCAGTTGACGCAATTACAAACAAGTTACACAAAGACATCAAATAATATTAGATTTATGTATTTAGAAATATTGTTGTACACGTGTCAAAATCAAAGAATTCCACCATTGGTATTAAAAGTTTATAAATAAGCCCTCTCTGGCTGCCAATTTTCAGTGAATTGAATCGTATCTCTTAACTCCTCAAACATCGACAATGCCTCACATCAAAATTGACTATTGGTTCAGAAAGTCATTGTGTATGCATTCATTCTCATCTTTTATGAATTCATGTCTTTTTACTTTATTGCATATTTCTAAATCCTTTACTTTTTTCAATCTCCATTTCTTCTTGAAGCTTTTACTTTTTCAATCTCTATTTTTAGTGACTATTGAAATTAATATAGGAGTATAATAATTATTGAAATTATCTTTTTAATCGAAAACACTATCATAAAATCTACTTACAAATGATCTTACAAACCGTTATACGACACTACTATAATTATCTATGGATATCTTTATCAAAATTACTATTATTAGACAATTCTATGATAAGTTGAAAACTATGAACTTGGTTAGTTGATTAAAAATAACTTACAACCAAGAATGAATTATATGTCTCATCTTTAAACATTTCTTTGTTAATAGAGTCATTTAGTGAAAATTACTCAGTTTGTTATAAAAATATATCTCTTTCAAGAAGTAAGCGCAATTTTCATGATTAACAAATTGGGACGCCTGGTGGGACTAGTTTTCCAAAAAAAAAAACTTGATCTTTAGAACAAGTCTTAATGACAATAAATGCTGCAAATACTTTTACTATTAACAGTGACAACAATGAAAAAAATCAAACAAATCTAGTGGTTATGGTTGTTAGTCATGCAAAAAACAACCCCATAAATATAAGTGGTGAAGACACGATGTGTTCACAAGTCCAGACAACTGTCGTCGAAATTTCTTTGCCACAAAATAATGTAGTGTCAACTACAAATACTCCACCATTTTCTACTACAAGACCATGGGGTATGCCACCAATGTCTAACGAAATGCACATGCCACAATTGAGTCTACCCGTGCCTCAAAGTCAAAATACAATACCACCTATTGTAGTTAGTAGGCAAACCAATAGGCTTCTAGAACTTTGGGGCAAAAACCATTCTTATGATGCTAACTAGTTAAGAAATATGAGAGTTCCTATCAAAGATAGGATAACAGAAGATATCAACATGGTCTTCACAGGTGTTTCTAAGGAAATATTAGCAGTTTTTAGACAACAAATAGACCATAGTAATCATGAGATGGTTAATACTTTGACAAATCACATGGCCTTGATTTTAAATTTTTTGTTGAGAACTACCAATGAAAGTTATCAAGAAATGAATGGTATCCTAACTCGAGTAGGAGATGCTTTGGCCATTCCTAGAAACCAACCTGGGGATAGACATATAATTCAAGAAATACCACTGCAAGAATGACCTATTAGTAATAATAATAATGTTGAAAATGAAGTTATAAGGTCCCAACATGGTTAGTGAATGATAGAGAACAACCAAACCTTGTTTTGATGAATAGAAATTAGAATGCAAATGACGTTCTGGATAACATGTAGCAAAATCAGATACTTCGAGGATAAAATGTCCCAAACAGAGATTTAGGCCTTGAAGCAATTCAAAATCCTTAGTAATCTAATGATTGAACATGCCTTGAGTAGACATGGTTTCAAATAGAAAATGCACAATCATCATATTTCATTTCTTCCTCCCTTAATTATATTTTACAATTTGAGTTGCCCGGGGGTTATAAGGTGCCCAAATTTTTAAAATTTGCTGGCGAATTAGAAGGGTCTACTATATAACATGTAGCCTATTTTCAAATAGAATGTGGTGATTTAGCCATTGAAAAATTTCTTAAAATGAGATATTTCCTATTTCTTTAACAAACAATGCTTTTACTTGGTTCACCACATCACCACCAAATTCGATATATACTTGGGCACAACTTGAAAGGGTGTTCAATGAACATTTCTTTAGAGGAGAGACTAAAGTTAGTCTCATAGATTTGGAAATTACTAAATGTTTCAATAGTGAAACAATTGAAGATTATTTAAATAGATTTCGACAAATGAAGTCTCGATGTTTTACTCAAATTCTTGAACATGAATTAGTTAGAATGGCTATTGCAGGTTTAGATTTTTCAATTTGAAAGAAATTGGTAAATCAATAAGTTAGAAATATGACACAACTAGCAAATAGAGAAAGAAAGGAACAAAAGATTTTATAAAAGTATAAGGGAGAAAATAACATATGTGAAAGCATATAGAGATAATGATAATTCTACAAATTATCAAGACTTAGATGTTAATCAAGAAGACAAAATATGGGTGGCAAAACTACAACTTGTACCTCCTTATACTTGTCAAATGTTAAAATTGGAGGAAAAGTAGAAATTTCCTAATTCAAAATATAGTTTTGATGTTACTAAGGCAAATAAAACATTTGATGTATTATTGAAAGATAAACAAATTGCCCATAGTGATGATCATAAAATTCCTTCTTTTGAACAAAGAAAAGAAAAAATATATTGCGAATTCCATAATGTTTCTGGACATTGGACTAATAGTTGTTTATGTTTTAGAGATATGGTGCAAAAAAAATTGACGTAGGAAGATTATTCGAAGAGAAACCAGTGAAGATGGATACTGATCCATTTCACATCCAGACTAATTATATCGAACCCATGCAGATCATGATGATGGGAGCTTTAATAGGAACGACAAGGGTGGGCACTCCTTTATCTGAAGAAGAGGTCAATCCCCTCGGTGTGATATTACCCATATCATTTCCTACTACACTTACTTTGGTTTGTGCGGCTGGACATCCTGCTACGATTCTTGCAACAACTTTTCTGGCATAATGCCAATGAGAGGCCTACTAGATCTACCTTCCGCTAGGACAAGACTATTGAAGTCCACGAGGATGTGGGAGATTTCAACGATGATGAGGATCTTACACCGTTCGAGAACGCCTTCTACCGAGATGTCATCGGTGAAGAGATATTTGAGGGAGAGATGATTCATTGGTCTAAGAATGGAATTCCTTGAGAGACAAGAACGACTATTCTGAGGATATGACTTCACCTTTGGTAGCTTGGGGGTCTTGGGTAGTGACTGCTCTGAGTGTAGGATTGTTTTCCCTTTTTAATGTATATTTGGGGTGGGAAGATTTTTATATTGAGTGTCGTAATATTTTGTTATATTAAACATTTTGGTGATATAGTGCGATATTTGGAGGGGCGATGAGTATTTTATTTTCTTGTTAATAGGTGTAATGATTTTGGTACGCTTATGTTTAAATCTTAAGGGTCATTGAGACTCAATACGTATATTTACATATTTCTTCTAGTTCATCATCATTTAATTTTATGAAAGTTATTTCTTTATAATCTGTACTTTATTATAGCATTGTGTAAGAACAGAAGAAAATGGTAAGAACTTTCAAAATATTTTTTTAAGAGAACACAATTTGACAATACCTTTTATTCACGGGCATTTTAATTATATGTACACATTTTAATCAACTGCAATATATATATATATATATATATATATATATATATATATATATATATATTTGTGTGTGTATGCATGTTCTTTCTTTTCCCTAAAAAAATAAAAATATATTGAGATATTTTATGAATTTAGAAATATAAACTATATTTAATGATGCGTTTTCCACAACATATTTTATTTAAACAATTTTATAGCTATATTTTAGAAAAAGAATTTAAGGTGTTACATTATATAGGAATTAAACCTTGGGTATTGTATTTTGATGGATCGAACCATGTAAATGGTGTTGGGATTGGTGTCATTTTAATTTCTCCAAGTAATACACCTGCGAAGATCCTTCTCGAAATTCAACCTTGGGTATTTAATGAAGTAGAATATGAGGCTTTAATAATGGGTTTAGAAACATTATTGAATCTTGGTGCAAAAGACGTATTGATTAGAGGAGATTCTGAATTAGTCATCAATGAATTAACTCATAAATATAAGTGCAGCAAAAGTAATTTGTTGAAATACTTTTCATATTTATCCAAGATGTTACTAGATTTGACAAAGTCGAATTTGAACATGCGTTTTGAGAGAAAAATAAAGAAGCTAATGATTTGGCTCAAATTGCATCTGGTTATAAATCGAGTAAACAAAATTTCAAAACTTTGATAACTATCAAAGAAAAATCAATGGAAGAAGTATAAATTTTGAATATAGATGTGTTGACAACTCATGACTAGAGAAAACCTTTAGTCCATTATCTTCAAAAATCCTAATTTATTTGTGGATCGAAAGATAAAGTATAAAGATGTAAATTATGTTATTATTGGAGATGAGTTGTATAAAAAAGGGTATAGATGGATTCCGATTAAAATGTTTGGGAGAATCAGAAGCTTATATAGCTTTGGCTGAAACTCATGAAAGTATTTATGGTTCTCACCAAACTGGTGAAAAAGTGAAGTGAATGTTATTTCGACAAGGCTATTGTTGGCCAACTATTTTGAAGGATTGCATTAACTATGCAAAATCATGTGAAGAATGCCCAAAACATGGTCCCATATGATAGGTCCCAACAAGTGAGTTACATTCAGTAACAAAACCTTGGCCTTTTAGAGGATGTGCATTAGATTTGATAGGACAAATTCATCCACCTACTTTGAAAGACCATAGGTATATATTGGTTGCAATGGATTATTTTTACCAAGTGGGTAGAAGCAATTCCTTTGAGAAATGTTGATCAAGGGGACATAATAAATTTCATTGAACAAAATATTGTTTTTCGATTTGGTAATCTTGAAACACTTACAGCAGATCAAGGCACGAATTGGTAGAAAAGTGAATATGCTCATTCTTGAAATATTAAGTTATTAACTTCTACTCCTGATTATGCATAAGAAAATGGCCAAGTCAAGGCCATAAATAAGATCTTGATAAGCTTAATTAAGAAACACATTGGCCAAAAACCTAGAAGTTGGCATGAAAGTTTAGATCAAGTTCTCTGGCTTATTGAAATTCACTAAAAAGGGCTACTAGTGTTACTCCTTTTAAGTTGGTTTATGGGCATGAAGTGGTTTTGCCTTTCGAAATAAATCTAAATTCAATTGAAATTCAAAAACAAAATGAAATCCCTGTTGAAGATTATTGTGATATGATGTATGATGAGTTGAATACCTAGATGAAGAAAGTTTAATTACTCTAGAAAACATTATTCGTGAAAAAGAAAAAGTTGCTAAACACTACAATAAAAAAAGTCAGAAAAAATATTTTTGAATTGGAGATTTGGTTTTGAAAGTTATATTACCTATGGATAAAAAATTGAAAATGCTTGGTAAATGGTCACCAAATTGGGATGGATCATATGTTATTGAAAAGGTTTTTCGAGAAATGCTTATGCGATTTGAGAAATAAATACAAACAATTATATTGGTTCGATAAATGAAAAGTACTTAAAGACATATATACCAACGATAACTAAAATAAATAGTCCATAAGGTAGAAATTTAAAGTGCAATTTGTTCGAGAGGAGATTACATGAATTGGAAAAATATCAAAGGAAAACTATGAAATGTTGTTTAGGAATCCACAACAAATGAAGATTTAGTAGATCAAATAAAGTGACTCTGCTTTGCTGCGCTTCTAGAGAGGACCCTTTAGTTCTTGCACTATTTCTTTGGCAGATGCATACAAAAAATATTTATTCTTCTCCTTAGTTTCTTTATCAGATCAAAGTTCTGCAAGGTTGAAACGTGTAGAATGAGGTTCATCTTGAATAGGATTGAGGTTCGCCAAGAGATCTTCTTTCTTGACCAATTCTGCTTCATATCTCTCTGTTTTCTCGATTAGCCCTTCTATTAGCATAAGATTCTCTTTGGCCTTCTCAAAACCCTCCTTAGCTTGAATTAATTTATTTCGATCCAGCTCTATAGAAGATTCTATTTCAGCAATATCAGTAGTGTGTTGACTTTGTAATTAACGAGCTTCGAAAGCATTGTTGAAGATATTAAGGAAATAGAATTTCATTAACTACCAAGTTTTTAAACTTGAAGACCTCATTAATTGATTGCTAAAGTTGAGGCTTGTAATCTAGATTAGAAAGGAAGCCTTCAAGAGATTGATCGAAAGTTAGCCTTTGAAACCTTGCTACAACTTTGTCAAAATGTGTAAATGGCCTGTTATGGCTGGATTCAGAGGCTTCGGATGGCATCGAATTAGAAGACAAAACGTCGATAAATGCAAATGGATCAACATCTATTGGACTGTCTCTCCTTAGAGATTTCCTGCATTTGTAATTGGGGATTCTTCAACGATTGCTACAACAAAATCAAGATAGAGTTAACTCTAATCATCAAAATACATAGAATTGATTACTGATGCCACCTATTGTTACATACTTTGGTAAATTATTGGCTCATTAGTTTTGACAATTGGAATGGAGACAAAGGCAACAACAGGGTTTATGTATGGAAGTTCCTCTTTTGCAGTTGGAGGGTGTTGCTTAGTTTCATAATTCATAAAATGGTCAAGATTCGAATCCACCTCAACGGTGTTTTCTTCGAGCATTGGTTCCGGGAGTGACATTTGTTTCAATGGGGAGGATTCACTATGGCTTTGTGTATCCTCTTGTTCCTCTAGATTTTCTGCCGCTCCAGCATTACTTGCATTCGTTGTTGAAACTGGCATATCTAAATCTTTTTGGGAAGAAAACATATCTATTAATACTGATTTTTGATATTGAAATGAACGTATTGGAAAATAATTAGGGATCAAAACATTTACCAATTGTTTCCTTGTTTACACTTTTCGCAATAGAGCTAACAGTTAGGGTATCTTGAACTTCTTTTTCCTATCGAAAGTTAATAAGTTAGTTCTATAGTTCTTAATAGAATTTGGTAGCAAAAAAAAAAGAATTCATAAATGCTTAGAAATTTATATTGACATCTTGCAATGTAGAAAGCCAGGATTTATCCTTTAGTATTCCATTCAAAAGATCCATCTCAAGAAATTCTCTAGATCGAGATCGTTTGAAATAAATTTCCCTCAAAGTTTCTTGGAAAATAATGTCTTTGGATTTTTGAAAGGGACTTACATCGTTTAAAATCCAATATTCAACAAACAAAAGGTAAAAGAAATAAAACCTATTGCTTGGTCTTAGAAAAAGAGGGTTGTTTAAAGGAAGAACTGATGGGCATGTCTTCATTAGAATCATCAAATCCCTTTGAAACTTTGATCTTGGTGGATTGAGATGCAATGGACCGCCACCGCACCGCATTGCCACCGCCATCGCACCGCCACCTCCACTGTCACCATTCCACCACCACCACACCCCGTTGTTCTCGTTTGCACCACCACCACTATTGCCTCCACCATTCCACCACCACCATCATTGCTATCGTACCTCGCCTTTGCTGCCTCTACCACCACACCACTACCACTACCATCACCACCACCATTATCGTTGCCACTTTTCCACCACCTCCATCGTCGTTGTCAGTGCCTTTACCATTATTTCACCCTACCACTGTTTTCGTTACCACCACCATTGCTATTACCACCACCATCGCCAGCATCGCTGCCACCACTACTACCACACTGTCGTTGCTGTCAACACCATCCCACCGTTACTACCGCCACCTCCATTGTCATTTTTGCCGCCATTGAGCTATTCCACCCAACCACCACCTATAATTTTAAAAATCAAACTGGTGATTGACCCAATCAAGACATTGGATCACTGGGTCAATGATCGAACCAATAGGTCACTAATTGACTTGCATTAACCAATCTTTATTTTAAAAAATTAAAACTTTTTACTTAGCCTTAATTGACCTGAATGACCCAGTGTGTTTCCTGTTAGGCGTGACCCGACCCAGGTCAATAGGTCATCAATTTAAAGGCAAGCCCGACTGGTCATACTGGGTTGCACTAGGTTCAATGCATGGTTGATCCAATAGGCAACTCGACTCGGCCAAACCTCTAGGTCATGGTCAAACTGGTCCGACTAGTCGAGTCAGTTAGGGTTTTAAAACACAATCATCACTATTCCACCATAAGTATTGTCACCATCGTCATTCCTCCATACCGCCACCATCGTCGCTGTCACTATTCCACCTCTATCACTGTCATCACCACCACTATTGCTACCATAGTCACTCCCACCCTACTACTTCAGTCACTTCTATTATTTCATTGTAGAGTTAGATAAGAGAAAATGGGGGACTCATTTGATTTATCTTCAATTTGTAACATCTCTTTAAAAACTTAAAACAAAGAATAAACCGAAACTCAAAACTCAAATTTAAATCTAATTTTGATTCTTAAAAATTTCAAAACTAAAAACGAGTAATCACCCTAAACGGGGCCTAAGATTATTTTCTAGCTTCCAACTAACTTTCAGCTACCAGTTAACTTTTCAACTTTCAATTAACTTTTGAACTAATTTTGTAAAGCATATCCTAAATTAAAACAACTCCAACCTGTACTCTCGGGAGTACAAGTATATTTTAATAAATTAAATTATTATTTTCCTTTTGGTTTTTCACTATAATATTTCTCTTTCTTCCAAAGTTGTAAAGAGACGTATAGGTGACCCGGTGTGAAAAATCTTTTTTCGTTCATATAGAAATGTGTACGTAATGTACCAATAAATGCTCCCAAAATACAATAAATACAATGCTACTTCAACAACCACTACTAGCTTCCTCATGTAATAACAAATCAACAGCTCCTAAAAATTGTAGTTACCAACACCACCTCAAAACTAATTCAGGAAATCCTCACAATTACAAATTACTTCAATTTGTCTTCAATTGATTTTTCACTCTCACCACCATGTCTTCCATAGAGATGGTTTCTGCTAGTGCCATCAAGCTTCCTTACCAAATTCTAAGGCATGAGCCATGTTCTGATGACGAAAGAGATCAAAGGGTGATCCTTAGGTCAAGGAAGTGGTGCAGGCCTAGAGGGGTGCCATTGAGGAGAAGGTTTAGGGTGAAAGTGCCTAGTTGGAGAAGAGTGTGGATGATAAAAAAAGTGATGCTTGTTTGTGCTAAGGTGAAGAGAAGGTTCAACGAGGGGCAGGGTCATTTTGGTGATCTCTTTGCTGGGAACTATGTGTTCACTCAAATCAATCCTACATCTCTCAAGTATCTTGAAAAGAAGTTGACTCAAGCAAAACTTGCTTGATGTTTGTAGTTATAGACTTGATTGGGGATGAACTCATTCAATGAAGGGTTCTGATTCCAGCTAAGTCTTGTTTTCTCTTTGCATTCTTAATGTTCTTTGTTTTCTTTCGATTTATATAGAGATGCAAGGTGTTTCTTGTTGCTCCCTTGCAAACTCTTTTTTAACCTGGGAAATCCCCTAGCTGAGAGCTAGATACAAATCACTTGAGGTACCGAGATCTATTTAAAAGATAGATAAAAAGATGATCTACCATATATACAGAAAGTCGAATCTATGATCACATGTTTAAGACAAAATTATCCGTCAATCATGTTATAAAATAGATAAAATTTAGTTTTGGTATACCATTTATTGTAAGCATTTGTATTTTACTAACCAATTAAAAATCTCTTTAAATACGTATTTAATATAATTATTATAATTGTATAAAAATTTGGATGACGATACATTCTAATTAAATTCAAATACATATTTACCAAGCTAGAAATGAAATTGTATTTTAAAGCTACTTTCGTTCCCCATTGGCTCATTGCAGTTTGATAATTTTTCAAACAAAAAGAAAGAAAGACCAGTTCTGTCATGTGGAATAGTTTTTATTTATTTTGCAGGAATTACAATTTTTTTTGTTTAGTTAAAATGATGTACTCTTTTAACTTTAATGAACAAATGTGTAAATATAATAAGTACAAAAATTGTTACATTTTTTTGTCAGGGAATAAGATATGTCACCATTTTGCCTACACCAAGGTAATTGCGTAGAACCAGACTAATCTGTCAGCACTGTAGGTTGCTATTGATGTTACATGTCATAAATTAAAATATTTTTCTCTTCCATCATAATATGTTGGCTTTTTGAGGCAAAAGAGAAAAAGGAAGGTGGACTTCTAACTTCTACTCACAATACAAAAAGTAGGCATGTTATATTCTATATAGCCAACAAGCAATGAACAATTAATATCACCACCACTACTACCACAACAAATATAACTTCAAGTAGGTTATGGCATCATATATTAACAAACATGTTGCAAATTCTACCTTTATTGGAATCTCAAATTTAGCATTAGGCAATTCCTTGATTAATATGTCTAAAACTTGATCTGATATGTATATTCTGCTGAGCTTCTCCAACATGATGCCTGATTTTTAAGTGCTTGGTCTCACCAAGAGAAATTGGACTTTGTGGTGAATAATTTACCGAAGCGGAAGTTCCTACAAGCTCACCAACAATCACTAATCACTATCAATAAACCCTCCTAGCTTTATTTCATTTATCTTCTAGAATGTAAATCCAAGATCAGTAGTGTGTATAATTTATCTGAGAATTCTCTTTGTAGCCTGAAATGCATCTCACATTGCAACAAGAATCATGCAAGAATCTGGATAGCAAATGGCAGAATACACAATTAAGGCTGTCAAATTAATACATCCAATTTGGCCTCTGCAAACTCTCTTACTAGTTTTTCAAACTATATCCTTGCTCACATTCTCATTTAACACTAGAGGTGTTGACTGATTTACAGTTTTTCATTTCAAACTTTCTAAAAATTGTTAAATTAATCACTTTATTGGTTCATTAAATTAATCATTTGATTCCTATAAGTGCTACTCACTTAAGAATCAGTCCCTCTATTGAAAAAAAAAAAGATTTAGTCCATATACATCCTTATTAGTATACATCGATTTCTGGTATTACTATGTTCCTTAAGTTTTATCCTTATGTCAATTTATAAGGACAAAAGTAAATCTTAACTTTTCTTTCTATCCAATGACTAATTCTTAAATGAATATCACCTATAAGGACTAACTGATTAATTTAAACTTCTGATCTGTAAACTCCTTCATGTTCTTATAGGGAATTTCTTGAATTTGTCTTCTCAAAATTCTTTTGCATCTCATCTTTGGAAAATACTTCTAAAGGAATGAAGCTATTATCAGTTTTTAAAAAATCATCAGCATATGAAGTTTTAATCAACAAATGTGTCTGAATATTTAGAGTAGGCTCGCTTTAGCCCCCCTTTTAAGACCCAACTAACTGTAACTATTGACCAATTCAGGTATACCAATCTCTTGAAGCATGTTTTAGATCATATAAGACCATCTTGAAAATATAAATCTTCCCTTCTTGATTCTGCACCAAAAACCTTAATGTTATTATGCATAGATCTCTCCAGTGTTGTGACTAAAGCAACACAGAAGAGTCCACCCTAAAGATTAAATCATTATGTAGCAGAACTTCATGACCTGAGTACTAAATTAAGCTTCTTATTTTAATATTCAATGTGAGACTCATAACATTGTCACTTTTAAAAGTTGACATCCACATGGCTTTGCTCTATGGATAGACAACAATGAGCTAATGGTAACCTTTTTCATTACTTCTAGACAGCATTTATGATCAAGTTGAAACATCCTCCAACCTTTGTGTGAAAAAAGATAACGTATATATAATGTCCGGAAGACAGACACCTCTATAGTCTGTACACAACTTTTGACTTCTTGGAAGCTCTCCAAGCTGAGTTGACTAAAAGGAAATTTTTACTGCTCACACTCCTGAATTTTTCCTGAATGACGAGCATGTTTTAGTATAAGTTTCTTGGTGAGATGCGTTTTGAAGACAAATAATGTCCTTTCTTTTGTTTCATAGTGATGAACAGAATTATATGCACCAATTTGTAAACTGTACGCACTTCACTTATTATTAGTATATGAATTTTAGAAATTAGTATTAAATTTTTACACACTAGTGGCTAATAATCTTATGATCTTTGTCATGAAACCCTGTTTATATAATCTATATTTAAAATATATAAAAAAAAATATTCATAAGCTTCCAGAATATAAATATTTTCTTGTCTTACAATCAATTATCTCCATTCCTATTTCAGAGCTTCCCCTTCAGCATATCCTACTATCAAACAAACTTATCCTCATGCCTTTAGTAACTCAGCAATTAATATAACATAAATACCATGCCTGTCATTAACTCATATACAATTGACATTAGTCCATTAATTGATACACAGAAATTCCATACAAACCTTCCTCAAGGCATTGTTAACATTAACTAAAAGCAAACAAATTGGATTGGCCGGATATATAGCTCACATTAGGTACTAGTAATCATCTTTAATTATTGACAGTTATATTCTGCATCCTATGTATATGATAATCTGAAATCACTACGTATACAAAGTGCACACTCTCAAGGCTCTCCCAACCAACTAGTAATATGAGAATCTATCTAGTCAAATTTTGAATTAAATTCATTGCCAAAAGAATGGTATCAAAATATTTGCAGATAACTCTATAGTGAAATTCTATTCTCATAATTTTTATCATATAGTATAAAAAATTCTGAATTAACATTGTTGCTACATTTTGTTATTCAAGAGAATAGTAAGGCCATCCGCCTTCCCTTGGCGTCAAGTTACTTGTGAGCTCCTCAGAATGAAGGGCTGCTTAGAGAACATGGCTGGTATCACCAAAAGCTATTGAGTCAAACCTTCCATATGCACCTTCCCTTCCCTTGGATTCAATGTTGTTTTGCAATGCCTTCTCGTTCTGTTTCAGTGTCACTCCATTTGATGTATTCAACAACTGATGTCTATATTTCTGCCAATCACAAGGGCAATATTATTAGTTTCTGTTATGAACCTGAATAGAAGCAGAAACGCAGAATGCAGAAGCAGAGAGAAGAGGGTAGAAAAACTTAAGACATAGAGAGAAAACCTTGCTATTGGCAGGGAGGTGAGGAGCAGGCATGGGTGCTTGGCTCTGTTACATCAGCGTGGGGCATGGAAGCCGAATTGGCATGGGCGGCGGCGGCGGCATGGGTGCGTGTGCAGGGGGTGCCTGCGCAGAAGAAGAAGATGGAGGGTGTTGGCTGATTAACAGGTTATCCATTTTCAGGAGAAGGACATCTAGTTTGGCAGCCATGGAGGCTTGGGTGGCGGAAAAGTGGGCAATGGCGGCCTCAAGTCGGCCAAGGATGGGGTTCCATCGGTCAGGTTCCGCCATGGGAGCTCAATGAAAGCCCCAAATGTTAAGAACCTGAATAGAAGCAGAAATGCAGAATGCAGAAGCAGAGAGAAGAGAGTAGAAAAGCTTAAGACATAGAGAGAAAACTTTGCTTATATTCTTCTTATTTCCCTTCTGTCAATACACTGCATATATATAGTTATATGTGCTCACTATAGGACAACAGCCACCAACAGAATCCTCTAGGCAAGCAGAGGGAACACTAACAGAATTATCCTAATGCACTACTGCGCTACCAAATAAATGAACTTGTGCCAAAATCCCTTAAACATAATCCTTCAAGTGCTGAGGTGTTTTCTCTCTCCTAACAGTTTCGATACATAAAAGAACCAACATTAATTACTGTTTAGAATCACAAAATGCAAGTGCCTGAGTTTGGATAGAAAACAAGCTTGGCACCTGTATTTCATGTATGCTTAAAGCTTCTACATACCACTATACCAGCTACATTCAAATTTCAATTAATTGACCATAGCAATTGGCAATTTATCCTGAATTATTCTAAATTACAAATGTGCATAAGAAACAAACCTGCAAATGACTAGCTACTTGCTCTCTTGTCAAACCAGGGATATTCATAGCTTCAACAATCCTCTTTGGCTTTGCCTCTGAAGAATAATCAAGAGAGAAGATTAATTACAAGTATCATTGAATTATGTCATATACATGTTTTTAAATACCAACTAAGAGAAAAACAAATGGTGAAGAATTAATCATACTGTCAAGTCCAATTTGCATAAAAGCGTTGACAAAATGCTGATGCAATTCTTTTGACCACATAACACGGGGTTTCTTTGCTGGGGGTGCAAAAGAATCAGCCGGTTCATCAGAATCAGAATCTTTGAAATTTGAACCAATCTTTTCTGGGTCCGTCACTGTTGAATCAAGAACATAAGAAGGAACAGATTCAGAATCTTCTTTTTTTGGTAGCTGATTTTAATCCATAGTTTCCTAGCAACATGCTTCCACATAATCTTGAATTGGTTCTCATGCAAAGGCTTAATCCTATAATCACAAGCTCCATCTATATGTTTGAAAATTTCACGCCAGGTCGTAAATGATCATGGATGTGATTATTGATTAGGGACCAGCTAAAAAAATAAGAAAAGAATCATTTTTTTCTTTTGTTTTCAGTTTCCATTATTTTCTTTTTAGTCTCTTATTTTAGTACTTTTGTTATTTCCATTTAAGCATTTGCTTCTATTTTGTATTTATTTTAAATGTATTGAGGGCACTATATTGTATAAGTGTGGGGAGGGATGCCATTTGCTTCCCCAACTTGAGACTATATGACATGACTCTGTGCAATGTTTTGATATTTTTAAGAAGTATGATTTGTGAAAATGTCTCTTTGTTGAATTACTGTGCTTTCAGAAATACCCTGTTTGTATAAAAAAAGAAATTGAGTTGTATGGAGGTAATATGAATTTTCTCAAGAGGAGGAACATTAGCAAAAAGTTTGTAGATTTCTCTTTGAGCTTCCCTCATATATGTGAGTTTTGAGCTGCAATTCTCTTGATGTGTGTGATTAGTCTTTTTAGTAGCATCTCTTCTATATTCTGTTTTGACATGCATATCCTTGAATCATACTTGAACTTTTCTGAAAAGAGGAGACATACATAAGCATTCTTGAGAACTCATACTTTTGAGACAATTCCCCCTTAGTTGTCCAAATTGAGCCCAACAATGCAGGTTGTATTAGTTAAAGACAAAAAGAAAATTACAAACTCCTACTCTCACAAATGAAATAAAAAGGGTGAAAAAGAACAAGAAAAAAATATGCAAAGCAAAAAAAAAAAAAAGAAATTGGCCCGGCCAGCTACAATAATAAAAGAAAAAAAAAAGAAGAGAAGAGAAGTAAATGTTGTGTATCTTGATTGGAGCCTTTGTTGCCTATTCCAATTTTAGCATCTACCTTACATTACAAACCTGATCCCATTACAATCTGAATTGGGATTTGAGTGTTTCTTGATATACAACTTTACCACTTAGAGATTGTGAGAACAGTGAACATGTATGCTCATTGAGATTATTTTACAAGAACAATTAAACCTAATAATTGTCATAAATCTTCGTCCTTTGGTTTAAATTAATACGTCAATTGTTAATTGAATACTGTTTAAGACAAAAAACATTATTAGACAATCATCGATGGCTAATAATTGACCTTGGGTAATCCACAGTTAACAATCATAAGAGTCTATTAGAATTAGGATTAAGATACGCATGAAATCATAATTCTTGGATATTCACTTTTTCTTATTTTTACACTTATCTTGCTTGTTTGATTTCTATCTCGCAATAGATAATTTATTTCAATCACATTTTAATTTTAATTCAGTCCTCAATTACTTCGTGAGCAAAAAAATATTTATTTGTGAGTTCAATATCTGGACTTTTAGTCCTTCATACACTTATTCTTGGGCATTATTATTTTAGGCATCAATAGGCTGGATGACCGTGCTTTCATTTTATTATTATACTAAACATTAGGCATATATGCATCACCAAGTTTGCTTTTTTGTTGTTCTGTTAAGGTAGTTTTTTTCCCACTCTGGATCATCATGTTTGCATGACGAGTTACTAAATATTATGTTAAAATTAAAAAACATTGAAAAAATTGTTCTAATAATTTCTTAGTACAAAATTTACTTCCATTTTAAATTTTCTTTTTTTAATAATTATTTTCTCATCATGCATCTAACTATTTTAAAATTATTTTAGTTATAATTGACTGTGATTTGAATTGATAAGAAAATTTACTTTATTATCCATTTTTTGTCATACTGATATCGTTAATGAAAAAGGTCACTTTTTTATAACTGAAAACTACCAAAATTTAATGAAAAAAATATAATTGAAGCATTTTTAAAAAATTAGACGATCTAATTATAACGTTTAAAAATTTAGGGACCATATTGAGTTATTTTAAATAATTTAAGAATCAAATTATTAATTTAGCCTTTATTTTTACATGTGAGATTTTATTGTGATTTAAAATATTTTACTTTAAAAATTAATTTCAATTAGTATCACATTAATTCTTTATATTTAAAATATAACTACAGAAAATGTTCTCGACACAACACGGGACAAGAACATCAATTTTGATGCTGGTAAATATATATAGATTTCTTCTATCATGTGTTCTATTATTTTATTAGTACATGAAATAATTATGTAATAAATTATTTTATAACATGTATAAAACATGCACGACCCGTATAGAAGATTCAATGAACAAGTAACATTAAAAAAAGTTGAATTTATAAGGAATGGGGCACAACATGCTGACTGTTAAGAAGAAAAAAAGCGGATCAGCCAGTTTTGAGCTCTTGTTGCTAACCCGCTCGAATTAAATTTGTCCGTTGTTCAAAGATCACAAGAAATCTTTGATTAATTGAGACAAAGGTGTATTACGAAACGGTTATAAATACTAATCCAATTATCCTAATTCGTAACTACACCAGTCACCACATAGCAAAATAAAACTTTCTCACTTTGGTTTTTCGATTCTAATTAAGGTCACAACCTGTAAGCAATGGGCACGTACCCCACTGAGAAGGTTTTCTTTCAATTCCCAGCAGGTCTTAGGGTCCTTGCAGTTGATCATGACACCACTATTCTTGATGTCATTAAGAAAATGTGTTTTCGATGCCACTACCGCGGTTAATTACTTATACCATATTCAATTTTTACAATTTCTTGTAGAAAGATTTGATCTTTTTTGTTGATGATTGTTTTTATGTTGCAGCTGTCACATACTCCGATGCCTCACTTGCTTTGAATTATGTTCGGGAGAAGAAAGATTGCATTGATGTGATACTCATTGAAGTTCACATGCCATATGGGGATAGCTATGAATTCCTTCAGCATGTGACTGTGGAAACTAATATTCCAGTTATCAGTATCTAACTCATTAATTAAACTAGTTCTATAAATTAATTCTTATATAAGTTTTGGACTTTGTTTTACTAATTATCATAGTGCAATATATATGCAGTGATGTCTCTCGATGATGCTAAGAGTACTGTGATGAAGGCTATTATAGATGGAGCTTGTGATTATAGGATTAAGCCTTTGCATGAGAACCAATTCAAGATTATGTGGAAGCATGTTGCTAGGAAACTCTGGAGTAAAAATCAGCTACCAAAAAAAGAAGATTCTGAATATGTTGCTTCTTATGTTCTTGATTCAACAGTTATGGACCCAGAAAAGATTGGTTCAAATTTCAAAGATTCTGACTCTTATGAACCGGGTGATTCTTTTGCACCCCCAGCAAAGAAACCACGTGTTAGGTGGTAAAAAGAATTGCATCAGCATTTTGTCAACGCTTTTATGCAAATTGGACTTGACAGTATGATTAATTCTTCACCATTTGTTTTCCTCTTAGTTGGTATTTAAAAACATGTATATGGCTTAATTCTATGATAATTGTAATTAATCTTCTCCCTTGATTATTCTTCAGAAGCAAAGCCAAAGAGGATTGTTGAAGCTATGAATATCCCTGCTTTGATAAGAGAGCAAGTAGCTAGTCATTTGCAGGTTTGTTTCTTATAAACATTTGTAATTTAGAATAATTCAGTATAAATTGCCAATTGCTATGGTCAATTAATTGAAATTTGAATGTAGCTGGTATAGTGGTATGTAGAAGCTTTAAGCTTACATGAAATACAGGTGCCAAGCTTGTTTTCTATCCAAACTCAGGCACTTGCATTTTGTGGTTCTAAACAGTAATTAATGTTGCTTCTTTTATGTATGGAAACTAATATTATTGCCCTTGTGATTGGCAGAAATATAGACATCATAGAATCCAAGGGAAGGGCAGGTGCATATGGAGTGACACTGAAACAGAACGAGAAGGCATTGCAAAACTACATAGAATCCAAGGGAAGGGAAGGTGCATATGGAAGGTTTGATTCAATAGCTTTTGGTGATACCAGCCATGTTCTCTATGCAGCCCTTCATCCCGAGGGGCTGACAAGTAACGTGACGCCAAGAGAAGAAGACGAATCATTCCCAAGCATAACAAAATGTAGCAACAATGTTAAATCAGAATTTTTGATACTGTGACATCCTCTATCCCTCACATATATACTAATAAAGGAATAAAAATTTAAATATTAATTAAAAGTATTTTTTTTAAATATTTTTAAATACAAGTCTTTCAAAGAGATAAAAGGCTCATATTCACTTTCTTCTACATCATATTCAAACTTGTCCAAATAAATAATAAAGTCATCTGGGCTCAAATAAGGTATTCTAAGACTTCATACAATTAATATAAAACTCTATACCCCAATGTCACATCCTATCAGAGCGTTGTATCTCGACGTCCTTCAGCACAAGGTTCCTTAAAGCAATTCACCTAGTCATCTGCTCCCCCGAACACAAAGTTCAAGATCATCACATGATCCAAACACAAACAACACATTGGGAATGAGTTATCACATTATTAACTAATAGAGAAGCAAGACAACTTGATATACATATCATATAAACCAAATAAAATAAAACTTACTTACACGGAACTCATGTAATTCCGCCACTTTTTCATTCAAAGTTCACTTTTCAATCATCAATCACATTACACAAGAATCACACACTCTGATCAAGACATAATAACACATCAATTTCATAATAAACAATTAACAAACGCATGAGACAATTATGCTAAGACTCAAGTCAATATACAATGTGGTACTATTAGTTAACAAGACGCACCACACAATGGGTATATCAGGTCACTCTCACTAAGTAAAATCATAGGGAGACCAGTCAGGGTCACATTGTTTTGCAAGAATGCTCCAATCATATGGGATCAACATAGGCTTAAAGGAGCACTCAAACCAGGTAACTCCTAAGGGCTACACTCCGAAGAGTCCGTCAGGGCCTCTCCCTCCTGATTCAGGTCCAACCCCTAAAATCATTTTAGCACACAGACATTGCTCGTGAATTATACAATATCCACAACCTCACACTCGTGTTTTAAACATGTACAACATATTGCGCTACAATTTAACACTGGTTCCTAAATAGGAAACCTGCACTTTCTCTTTAACATTGCGCATTAACACTTTTCTCAAGATAACACTGGTCGAGTTATTGTACAATTCCCAGCTTACAACACAAATAATGTCACATCAAGAGTTAATCACACACTTATTCACAACCAAAACTCATTCACAATTTCACATCTCATAATGTTACAATCCACTATCACATGTTTTCACGTATCTCACAATTCAACACATGTTCTACTTTACACTTTTACTTAATCTCAATAACAATATTGTGATCTCAAAACAACATGTCATTCCACAATTCATCACATATTTCATTCATAGACATTGCTCATGAATTATATAATACCCACGACCTCACACTTGTGTTTTAAACCATACAACATATTGCGCTACAATTTAACACTGGTTCCTAACTAGGAACCTACACTTTTTCTTTAACACTGCGCATAAACATTTTTCTCAATATAAACACTGGTTGGGTTATTGTATAATTCACAACACACAACACAATTAATGCCACAATCAACCATCTTATATTTACGTGTATCTCAAAATTTAACACATTCAACTTTGCACTTATATTCAATCTCCATAACAATATTATAATATCAAAGTAATATGTTATTCTACAATTCATCACATATTCGATTTATCACTTATATACAATTTCAATCATAATTTCATAATTCTAATATAACTATTTATTACACTAATATTATTCAAAGCACAAACAAATTATACAATAATATTTCTCAATCCACGGGGAGTAAAAATCCCTCACATAATTTCACATAACCATACAAGAAGAATTTCAATATAATAAAACATCCCAAAAATAAATCTCAATTTGACCCTCTAAGGATCCCTACGCATATTCTCATTAATCCCCAATTGTGAATAACTTATCCCTTACCTCTAAGCGGGCTCACGTGTCTTTCGATAGTGATAGCGGCATCTCTAGTGATTCCCTGATATTCCTCTAGTTTTTCCTTTGGCTGTTCCAATAGAATTCCCAAACGTCAGCGAGACGGAGAAGGGATTGAAGCCTCCATTTGTATTGTCTTCGTGCGTTTCCTTTATCTCCCTCCATGAATATTATCTCGCAAATCCCCATGGTGAAGGTGTGCGGAATTGAATCTCGAACAACATATCAAAATTTCACAAAACTCTAACGATTAACGAAATCGGGATCATAGTTTTACTGGACTATTTTTGGATTTCTGTGGGAAAGGAAAAGGTTACGATTAGAAAGGAATTTCTCTCAGCTCAGACATGATTTCGAAATTCCCAACGGTGATAATGCTTAGAAATGAGTGCTGAACCATGTGCTTAAATTTCACGACGATTCAACGGTGAATGAATTCGAGATCGTTGTTTTTCTGAGACAGGTTTGGTGGGCTGCAGAAAAAAGAAAGGGTTTTTGGGGAGGAGGAGAGGAAAAACGAATTGAGAGGATGAACAGTCATAAAAGCTACCGTCTGACCTAACATATCGCTATTTATACCTAGGGTACTCACAACCTATTATTTACTTTATTTTTTTATTTTATAAAAACAAACTATATTTTATTCCCTATCAAATGAATAAATAAAATACCTTCTTTATTTTCTCTAAAATCATTTTTAATCTAGTCTACGGAAAATGGGATGTTACAGATACCCCTATGTTGTAACAGAAAATTTATGAGTTGAGAATTTGAATTATCATATTTTAATACCATTTTTTGGAAATGATTTTAATTTTGAATTTAACTCTGAGAGAATCTCATATACTTGCTGGTTGGGAGAGACTTGAGAGTAATGTGCACTTTGTGGTGATTTTAGATTATCATATACTATGTATTATGCAGAATATAAGTGTCATAATTGAAGATGATTACCAATCCTAGATGTGAGCTATCTGAGCAATCTAATTTTTTTTGTTTTAGTTAATGTTAACAATGTCTCGAGGAAGGTTTGTATGGAATTGTTGGAAAACACCAGCACTATTTTCCTCTATATAGACTCAAAATAAGACACCTAACTGAAACGAAAAAAAAAAGAATAGAGAATAGAAAAATGACACTAAGAATTTTAATGTGAAAAACCCTTCCAATGTGAAAGGTAAAAACTATGGGACCAAATCAATAAATATCTCCACTATTAAAAATAGGATTACAATGACTCTTTAAATATAAAAGAATATCTCTCAACCTCACCTGTCACATCTCATTTTTTGTAAATAAATTAAAAAGACTTTTTAGTAAGTAAATAAATAAATAAATAAAAATAGTTGTAATAAAATAATGCTTTGAATATATATATATATATATATATATATATATATATATATATATATATATATATATATATATATATATATTTGATTTATTCATTTGATAGGAAATAAAATAGAGTTCCTTTTTATAAAATAATAAAAATAAATAAATAGAGTAAATAATAAGTTGTGAGTATCCTAGGTATAAATAGCGATATGTTAGACCGACGATGCCTCTTTTTCCCCTCATTTTCGTTTTTCTCTCTTCTCCTCCCAAAACCCCTCTCTTTTTACCGCAAACCACCAAACTTGTCTTCGAAAAACGACGATCTCAGACTCTTTCACCGTTGGATCGTCATGAAATTTAAGCACCAGGTTTTCAACTCAATTATGAGCCTTTTTACGGTTGTGAATTTTGAAATCATGTCAAAGCTAGGATAAAAACACTTCACATCGTAGCCTTTTCTTTTCCCGCAGAATCCCAAAACTGTCTCAGTAAAACTATGAACTGGGATTCGTTAACCGTTGGATTGTTGTAAAATTTTAATATGTGGTTTATTATTCAATTTCGAACACCCTCACCGTTGGGATTTATGAAATAATATTCATGGAGAGAGAAAAAAGAATCGCACGAAGACAGTATAAAATGGAGGCTTCAATCCCTTCTTCTCTTTGACATTTGGGAACCCTATCAGAGCAATCAGAGGAACAAATTGAGGAATCTCAGGAACTTGCTAGAGATGTCACTATCACTGTCAGAAGACACGTGAGCCCGCTTAAAGGTAAGGGATGACTTTATTGCAATTGGGGTTAGAATGAACATATGTAGAGATCCTTAGAAAATTAAATTGGGTTTATTTTGGGATGTTTATTAAATTATAATTTTTCCTTTATTATTATAAATACATTATTGATGTCCTGATGCAAATTGGTTGATAAAATAGAGTGATCTTGGTGTTTTATTTTTTTTTATATCTATGATTTTGATTAATTGATTTTGATATAATTGTGTGAAATTATTTTAGGGGTTTTACTCCCCATGTTGTGATAAATTTTTTGTATAAATTGTTATATTGAGATTATGAAATGGTGATTCAAATTGTGAGTATGTGATAATTTGAACCTGTTATTAATGGTGAAATAGATGTGTATTGAGATGTGTGTATTGAGGTGTGAGCTATGAACTGTGCAATCACACAATTGTAAGACCCTTTAAGGGCGACGAGTATTATGATAGGATCCACTTTGAGAACCTGACGAGTTAAAATAATTTTGAAAACAATTGAGTAGTTGTGTGTATTGCAGAGTTCATAGGTAAAGTGTATATGATTCATGAGGTGTGATAACGTGTTAATTGAGATTATACCATTGTGATTGAGATCGAATGTATGTGATAAATTGTGTATGTATGTGATTGAGATGTTGTGTGCATTGAGTTGTGAATTATGAATTGTACAATCACACGACTATAAGTCCCTTTAAGGGCGACGAGTTAATGTTAAATCCCTTTAAGGGGGACGAGTTAATGTTAAGTCCCTTTAAGGGCGACGAGTTAATGCTAAGACCCTTTAAGGGCGACGAGTTAATGCTAAGTCCCTTTAAGGGTGATGAGTTAATGCTAAGACCCTTTAAGGGCAACGAGATAAACTATTTGAGAATAATTGAGGAGTCGTGTGTTTTGTACAGTTCATAGATAGAGTCTGTGTGCTAAAATGTTTTCTAGGTTGGACCTGAATCAGGAGAGAGAGGCCCTGACGGACTCTTCGGAGTGTAGGCCTTGGGGGTCACCCAGTTTGACTGCACCTTTAAGTCTATGTTGATCCCATATGGTTGGAGCATTCTCGCAAAACACCGTGACCCTGACTGGTCTTCCTATGATCTTACCTAGTGAGAGTGACCTGACTTGCTAGTGTGTGGTTTGTCTTGTCATGTACTCCTAGGCGCTCGACGTGGTTTTTCACTTACATGGTACCACATTGCATATAAGATTGAGTCTTAGTGTATATGTTGCATAACGCTTGTGTATTGATCAATATTGATTGCCTTGATGATATTTTGTTTTGATCCTTGAGTACGTGAATATTGTGAAAATGAATGAAATGTGTTGTGTGATGATGTGATGTTGGATGACAAAGTGGTGAAATGATGTGAGCTATGTTTAAGTAAGTTTTATTTTGTTTTTATGATATTTATACCTACATGTTGTATCATTACTCTTCATTAGTTAGGAGTGTGATAACTCACTCCCAGTGTGCTATTTGTGTTTGGATCCTGTGATGATCTCGAACCTTGTGTTCGTGGGAGTAGATGAATAGGGAGATGACTATGAAGAAACTCATGCTAGAGGACATGGGAACACAATGCTCTGATAGGATGTGACATTAGGGTATTTGTTCTATATTAATTGTATGAAGTTTTGGAAGGCCTTGTTTTGAGTCAAAGTGAATTTATTATTTATTTAGACAAGTTTTATTATGATGTTAGAAAGGTGAATGTGAGCCTTTTACCCTTTTGAAAGACTTGTATTTAAAAAAATGTTTTAAATAACTTTAATTAATATTTGAATTTTGATTCCTTTTATTATTAATACATATATGTATGGGTAGAGGGTGTCACATCACCCAATAAGGATTGTTTACAATTTCTCTCAACTCTTATCAAGTGTGGTGGAAACTAGAACTCTTTTTCTCACTATCACTCTTGTTTTGCTTCTCTTTGGATGGGATAAAATGGGATGTTCCAACTCTTCATAAGCCTCCCTATTTATAAGAGAGGGGTATGGCTTCCTTCAAGAGTGAGTGGTGGATGCCGATAAATGAGTTGCATTCACAAAGCTCCTTGTAACTCCAATCTTCAGTTTCCTAAGTGGAGTGTGTAAGTCTTAAGGTCAAATAAACCAATTCCAAGCCCTTGGAAAGTGCTTCACAACTTCTTATGCATGCCTTGGAATGTGCTCCTCAATTTTCTATGTATTTGAATTTGCATGTTTACTTGAATGTGAACCAATCTTAATTATGGAGGAATTTTCAAAAAATCTCCCTCTTCCGACATAATTGGTGTGCACCACTATACCAACAGCTTGACAGCAGTCTTCAACCTTCTTGGTTTGTATTGTCTTGGTCATCATATCAGACCAATTAAAGTGTGTATGGATTTTCTCTAACTTCAGTTTCTTCTCATCTGACACCTCGTATCCAATGACAATGAAAGTCAATGAGTTTGGAGTGTGAATGGAACATGTGGTTCTTGGCTAAGTGGATGACAATTTGATTATCACAGTTTACCACATAATCGTCTAGATCATGTGCCAACTCATTTAAGAATTTATTCATCCATAACCTTTATTTAAATGCTTCAACTGCTCCAATATATTATGCATCAATGGTTGATAATTCAACACACTTTCGAAGTTTTGATTGCTAAGACACAACTCCTTCTAAAAAAGTAATCAGATATCCAGATGTAGACTTTCTAGAATCCATATCTCCTGCCATATTTGCATCTGCATATCCATGAAACATTAAATCTCCATTGCAAAAGCACAAGCACCTTTTGGCAGTTCCTTTGAGGTACCTTAGTATCCACTTCATAGTGTTCCAATGCTTCTTTCCTAGATTTGAAAGGAATTTTCTCACAACTCCTACAACATAGGCAATGTCTGGTCTAGTGCAGATCATTGCATACATAAGGGTACCCACAACAGATGAATAGGGCACCTTGCCCATATCTTCTTTTTCTTCTTCATTCTTTGGACATTGCATCTTGCTTAAGTTGAAATGTCCAAAAATAGGAACATGCACTGGTTTGGCATTATGCATGTTGAACCTTTCAAGAACCTTTTCAATGTATTTATCTTGAGATATCCAGAGTATTCTTCTAGATCAATCACTAGTTATCTTTATTTCAAGAATCTTCTTTATTGGACCTAGATCTTTCATGGCAAAAGATTTGCTTAATGCCTTCTAGAGAGCATCAATCTTCATTTTATTTTTGCCAACAATCAGCATATCATTAACATACAACAAGAGTATGATGGAATTACCATTCTTGTAGTTTTTCATAAACACACAATGGTATGCAGAGGTCTTTATGAAATTATGATGTGCCATAAAGAGATCAAACTTCTTATACCACAGTCTTGGAGCTTGTTTTAAACCATAGTGACTTTTCTTCAAGCGTCACACTAAGGGTTCTTTTCCTGGTTCTACAAAACCTTCTGGTTGCTCCATATAAATTTCTTCCTCTAAGTCTCCATGTAAGAATACTGTTTTGACATTAAGATGCTCAACCTCTAAGTCTTGTTCTACAGTTAGATAAAAAATTGCTCTAATGGATGTCATATTCACCACCAGTGAAAAGATTTCTTCAAAATCTATGTCTTTCTTCTGATTACATCCTTTCACCAAAATATGAGCTTTGTACCCTTGGGCTTGGGTTGTTCTCTTCATTCTTGAGTTTGAACACCCACTTGTTTCTTAATGTTTTCCTTCCTTCTGGTAACTCCACTATATCATATGTTTTATTTTAAATTAGGGACTATATTTCTTCTTTCATGGCTTGCATCCATTTGCCCTTAACATCTATCTCAATGGCTTCTTGGAAACTTTGAGGTTCCCCATCATCAGTGAGATTGACATATTCATCAAAGAAATACCTCCTTTATGGTTGTCTAACTCTTGTTAATCGCCTCACTTGGGATTCTTCTTTCGTCTGGACAATCTCTATTGTTGATTCTTCCATTGTCTACATTAGATGCTCCGTCTAAGTCTGCTCCATCTAGTCAGGTTGTTCTATCTAAGGAGGTTGCTCTGTCTGATTGGTTTCTATTATCTGAGTGGGTTCTGCCTCTTTTAGAAGAGTCTTTCCCCTTGATTTTCTCACTATGGGCTTTGGCTTCTTAGATCGCTGGATATCATGTATTGTTTTATCTTCAAAGAACACCACATCTCTACTTCGAACAATCTTCTTGTTTGTAGGATCCCGTAGTCTGAATCCAAGTTCATCTCTTGGTTAACCAAGGTATATGCACTCCTTTGCCTTAGAATTAAGCTTTGCTCTTTTATCTTTTGAAATATGGACAAAAGCCTTTCACCCAAAGACTCTCAAGTGACCGTAGAAAGCTTTCTTTCTAGACCAAACTTCTTCTAGTATCTCTCTATTTAAAGGTCTTGAAGGAGACAAATTGATCAAATCAATTGCAGTCTTCATTGCCTCACCCCATAATGTCTTGGGGAGTTTTGAATGTGAAAGCATACATCTGACTTTCTCTGCAATTGTCCTGTTCATTATTTCAGCTAATCCATTCAACTGAGGAGTTATAGGAGGTACCTTCTTATGTCATATCCCATAAAGCTTGCAGTATGCCTCGAATAGGCCTCTACACTCTCCACCATTGTCTAATCTCAAGCATTTCAGCTTTCTTCCAATCTCTTGTTCTACTAAGGCATAAAACTCCTTGAAAGCTCAAAGAACTTGATATTTCATCTTCAACGGGTACACCCACACTTTTTTAGAGTGATCATCAATGAAGGAAACAAAGTATCGAGCACCACCAAGAGACTTTTTGGACGTCGAGCAAACATCTGAGTGGATAAGATCCAGGATTTGCTTTCTCCTTCTGGCCTCATCCAATCTTTGGAAAGACACCCTGCATCGTTTACCTGGAAGACAATCTTTGTAGGATTCAAGTGGCTGCTCCTTTATGTTTGGAAAGTGATCATTTGCTAGAAACTCCAAACCTTTCATACTCATGTGACCCAATCTCTTGTGTCACAATTCTTTGGTTGCATCTTGAGCAAAATTCGTCTCCCCTTTGCATATCTTTCCCTACATGATGTATAAGGAGCCTTCCTTCTTACCTCAATCAACGATCATGCTTCCTCTACTAAGCTTCCATCTGTCGACATCGAACTAGTTTATCATCCTAGCTTCATCTAGCTTTCCTGTTGAGATAAGGTTTAAACCCATCTCATGAACATGTCTTACTTCCTTTAGCACAAGCTTGCTTCCATTTTAAGTCATCAGAGTCACCTCCCCTATGCCAACAATCTTGCTTGTGACAAGGTTGCCCGTCTTCACTGTACCAAAATCCCCTTTTTGATATGACGAGAAAAATCCTTCATAAGTAGTAACATGGAAGGATGCTCTAGATTCAATTATCCATGTAAAATAATTAGATGCAATATTTAAATAATATTCATTACCAATAAGAAAAACATTCTCATCGCCTGATGTCACAACAGTAGTGGTTCTACCTTCATTCTTCTTCTTTTGGTCAATTTGATTAGCATGGACAGTTCTAGTCTTCTAACCTCTCTTCAAGAATCTGCACTCAAACTTTTTATGGCTTGAATTTCCACAGTAGTAGCAACTCAAGCCTTTGGGGTGAGACTTGGATCTTTCTCGTGATTTCCCATGGCCTCCTTCACCACGGTGTTCGCTTCTTCCTCTATTTTCAACAACATTTGCTATGTAGTGACTGTAGACAAAGGATCAAGCTGAATGTTTTGATGATGCCAAAGTTTCACATACGTCTCAAAGCTTTATTCAAGACAAAGAAATTAAAAATATTCAAGATGGATGATCAAGACAGTCTTTAGAGTCTTAGAAAGGGTATATTAAATAGGAAGGGAATTCCAATTGAAGTAGCAAAAGGTTTGGCCAAGAAATTTAAGTTAAAAAGTCTTTTTCAACAAATTTACTCTCTGGCAATCGATTACCAGAGGATGTAATCGATTACCAGTGGCCAAAACTGATTTACAACAACTATTAAAATTTGAATTCAAAATTTGCACTGTGTAATCGATTACACATATATGGTAATCGATTACCAGTAGTTTCTGAACGTTTTAATTCAAATTTTAAAGTGTGTAATCGATTACACATATATTGTAATCGATTACCAGAGGAGATTTTCAGAAAATATTCTCAACAGTCACATCTTTTTGTGTGGTTCTTGAATGGTCATCAAAGGCTTATATATATGTGACTTGAGACACGAATTTGCTAAGAGTTTTTCAGAACAAAAAAGGTCTTATCCTCTTAAAAAGCAAAATCGTTTTATCCTCTTACAAATTCCTTGGCCAAATTACTTGTGATTCAATAAGGAATTATTTGAGTGCTCAAATTGTTCAATCTATCTCTTTCAAGAGAGATTTCTTCTTTTCTTCTTCTTCATTCTGAAAAGAGATTAAGAGACCGAGGGTCTCTTGTTGTGAAAGAATTCTAAACACAAAGGAAGGGTTGTCCTTGTGTGTTTAGAACTTGTAAAAGGAATTTACAAGATAGTGGAACTCTCAAGCGGGTTGCTTGAGGACTGGACGTAGGCACAAGGGTGTGGCCGAACCAGTATAAATCTGAGTTTGCATTTTCTCTTCCCTTAAACTCCTTTATTCATTATTGTTTTATATTCATATTCAAATTGTTTTATTTGAATCAATATTTAAGAAATTCATTATTAAGGGAATTTATAACTTGAATAGAAAGTGAAATAGAATTTAAATTGGGGAAATAAGTTGTAATATCTTAATTCAACCCCCCCCCCTTCTTAAGATATCTGAGGCCACTTGTCCAACAAGTGGTATCAGAGCTTCATTCTTGTATAAAGTTTAGAAGCTTCAAGAATTATGGCCTCATCAAACTACTTGTTTCCCGAGGGAAATTCTATAAATAAACCTCCCATCTTTAATTGAGTGGGTTACCACTACTGGAAAACCCACATGCAAATCTTTATAGAGGCAATAGATTTAAATATTTGGGAAGCCGTAGAACAAGGACCTTATGTTCTCTCTATAATAGCCGGAAGTGCAACAATAGAAAAACCTAGAGCAGATTGGACTGAGGAAGAAAGAAGACAAGTACAATATAATTTAAAGGCCAAAAATATTATTACATCTGCCTTAGGAATAGATGAATACTTTAGGGTTTCAAATTGTAAAAGTGCTAAGGATATGTGGGATACACTACAAGTAACACATGAAGGCACAACATATGTTAAAAGATCTAGGATAAACACTTTAACTCGTGAATATGAACTTTTTAGGATGAATGTATACAAGATATGCAAAAGAGGTTCACACACATAGTTAATCATCTTGCATCTCTAGGAAAAACTTTTCAAAATGAAGATCTAGTAAATAAAGTCTTAAGATGTCTTAATAGAGAATGGCAACCAAAGGTAACAGCCATCACAGAATCTCAAGACTTATCTAGTATGTCTCTTGCTACATTATTTGGAAAATTGCAGGAGCATGAAATGGAATTACTAAGATTAAATCAGCATGAAGAAACTGATAAGAAGAAGAAGGGAATCGCTCTTAAAGTCTCATCTGCAATCCAAGAAGACAGTGATAAAGAAGATTCTATTGTCTTGGATAATGATGAAGATATTAGTCTGTTTGTAAAAAGATTCAACAAGTTCCTGAGAGTCAGAGGAAATCAAAAGCGACCCAATTTTAAACCTAAAAGAAGGACAGAAACTTCATCCTCTACTTTAAAATGCTTTGAGTGCAATCAACCTGGACATCTGAGGGTTGACTGTCCCATCTTCAAGAAAAAGATGGAGAAGTCTGAAAAGAAAAATATTAATGAAAAGAAATTGAAGAAAGCATACATTACATGGGATGAAAACGATATGGAATCTTTTGAAGATTCAGAAAATGAAGAAATAAACCTCTGCCTTATGGCAAAAAGTTATGAAAGTGATGAAGAGGTAACATCTTCAAACAACTTATCTATTTCTTTTGATGAATTACAAGATGCATTTGCTGATCTGCATAAAGAGTCAATTAAACTTGCAAAGTTAGTCTCATCTTCAAAGAAAACAATTTCACATTTAGAAAATGAAATTTCAAAATTAAACAAAGAATTAGATCATCTTAGAAATGAAGTCTCAATTTCTAAACCAAATGAAAAAGTTCATATTTCTACTATTTCTGACAACAGAATGTCAGATTCTTGTAGCTGTTGTGAAAAGTATGAAAAAGAAATCAAAGAGTTGAAAAACTCACTTGCAAAATTCTGTTATAGTAAAAATAATTTAGATGTCATATTTGGAAAACAAAGACATGTCTCCAATAAGGCTGGATTAGGATATAAATCTGAAAAACAACAAAAATTTCATAAAAACTTCTCTACTTCCACACAAAAATATAATTCTAGTTCTATCACATGTTTTTACTGTGGAAGAAAAGGGCATGGCACATCTACATGCTATTTTAGAAGAAATTGTAACAATATTAAAATGATTTGGGTCCCAAAAGGATCCTTTATTCATACTAACACACAAGGACCCAATAAAGTTTGGGTACCTAAGTTACAACCTTGATTTTGTAGGAACCCTTGAGGAAAAAGTGGTACATAGATAGCGGATGCTCAAAACATATGACGGGAGACAAATCAAAATTCACACATATCTCTCCCAAGAAAAGCGGACATGTAACTTATGGTGACAACAACAAAGGTAGAATTCTTGGAGTTGGAAAAATAGGTACAAATGCTTCAACCTCCATTGAAAATGTTCTACTTGTTGAAGGTCTTAAACATAGTCTGCTTAGTGTGACTCAATTATGTGACAAAGGCTATCTGGTATCATTTGATTCTCAAAAGTGTGTCATTGAACATATACATGATACGAATATAAAGCATATAGGGTTTAGAGTCAACAATGTTTACATGATAGACTTAAGTCAAAAACTAGATAATAATCAATGTTTTCTTAGTAAAGATGATGATCCATGGTTGTGGCATAAACGGATTGCACATATAAACATGGAACACTTAAATAGATTAATATCAAAAGATTTAGTTGTTGGTTTGCCAAAACTAAGATTTGAAAAAGATAGGCTATGTGATGCATGCCAAAAAGGAAAACAAACTAGAGTTTCTTTCAAATCTAAAAACATTGTTTCAACTACTCAACCCTTACAATTACTTCATATGGATTTGTTTGGTCCTTCCAGAATCATGAGTTTTGGAGGAAGTTACTATGCTCTTGTTATAGTTGATGATTATTCTAGATACACAGGGAATCTTTTTATCACTCATAAGAATGATGCATTTCAAGCATTTAGAAAACTTGCAAAAATCATTCAAAATAAGAAAAATCTAAAGATTATATCTATTAGGAGTGATTATGGGGGTGAGTTTGAAAATAAAGAATTTGAATTATTTTGTGATAAGCATGGGATTGAGTATAACTTTTCTGCACCAAGAACCCCTCAACAAAATGGTGTTGTTGAAAGGAAAAATAGATCTTTGGAAGAGATTGCTAGAACTTTATTAAATGATACTCCTCTTCCAAAATACTTTTGGGCTGAAGCCGTTAACACTACATGCTACATTTTAAATAGGGCTTTAATAAGACCCATTTTAAAGAAAACTCCATATGAATTGTTCAATGGCAGAAAACCAAACATCTCACATCTTCATATCTTTGGTTGTAAATGTTTTGTATTGAATAATGGAAAAGATAACTTAGGAAAATTTGATGCTAAGTCAGATGAAGGTATTTTCCTTGGATATTCTCTGCATAGTAAAGCTTATAGAATATATAATAAAAGAACAATGACAATTGAAAAGTCTATACATGTTTCCTTTGATGAGTCTAATGTCATTCTTTCAAGGAAGGATTTTTTAGATAATATTTCAAATTCCTTAGAAGATACACATATTTATGGAAATGACTCTAAAGAAAAAGATGAAGGAAGCAATGAGGATTCTCAAGATAATGGGGCTAGAGGAAATAATGAACTTCCAAGAGAATGGAAAGCCTCAAGAGATCATCCCCTCGACAACATTATTGGTGATATATCAAAAGGGGTAACAACTAGACATTCTCTTAAAGATTTATGCAATAATATGACTTTTGTATCTATGATTGAACCTAAAAATATAAAAGAAGCCATAGTAGATGATAACTGGATAATTGCCATGCAAGAAGAACTGAATCAATTTGAAAGAAATAATGTGTGGAAACTAGTAGAAAAACCTGAAAATTATCCTGTCATAGGAACAAAATGGGTTTTTAGAAATAAATTAGATGAACATGGCATAATTATTAGAAATAAGGCTAGGTTAGTAGCAAAAGGGTATAATCAAGAAGAGGGAATAGACTATGAAGAAACATATGCTCCAGTTGCAAGATTAGAAGCCATTAGAATGCTCTTAGCATATGCATCCATAATGAATTTTAAACTCTATCAAATGGATGTTAAAAGTGCTTTTCTAAATGGTTTAATTCAAGAAAAAGTATATGTTGAACAACCCCCAGGCTTTGAAATCCCGGATAAACCAAATCATGTTTATAAATTGCAAAAGGCTCTTTATGGTTTGAAATAAGCCCCTAGGGCGTGGTATGAACGTTTAAGTAATTTTCTCCTAGAAAAAGAATTTTCTAGAGGAAAAGTGGATACCACATTATTCATAAAGAGAAAGCATAATGATATTTTGTTGGTTCAAATATATGTTGATGATATAATTTTTGGATCCACTAATGATTCATTGTGCAAGGAGTTTTTCCTTGATATGCAAAGTGAATTTGAAATGTCAATGATGGGAGAACTAAAGTACTTCCTCGGATTACAAATCAAGCAAACTCAAGAAGGTATATTCATCAATCAATCCAAGTACTGCAAGGAATTTATCAAAAGATTTGGGATGGAAAGTGCAAAACACATGGCTACACCAATGAGCACTAGTTGTTACTTAGATAAAGATGAATCTGGTCAATCTATAGACATGAAATAGTATCGAGGTATGATCGGATCTCTTCTCTATTTATCTGCTAGTAGACCTGATATTATGTTTAGTGTATGCATGTGTGCTAGGTTTCAATCCAACCCCAAACAATCACATTTGAGTACAGTTAAGAGAATCATGAGATATCTATTAGGTACAATAAATTTAGGATTATGGTATCCTAAGAACTCAACATGTAACTTAATAGGATATTCTGATTCTGACTTTGCCGGATCTAAAACTGATAGAAAAAGTACAAGTGGAACTTGTCAATTCATTGGATCCGCTCATGTCTCATGGCATAGTAAGAAACAAAACAGTGTTGCTTTATCCACTGCTGAAGCAGAATATATTTCTGCCGGCAGTTGTTGTGCACAGATTTTATGGATGAAGCAGCAATTATCTGACTATGGTATCCTTCTTGATCGTATACCTATTAGGTGTGATAATACTAGTGCCATAAATCTATCCAAAAACCCTGTTCAACACTCTAGAACCAAACATATAGAAATTAGGCACCATTTTCTTAGAGATCATGTCCTAAAGGGAGATTGTATATTAGAGTTTGTTGATACAAAGAATCAGCTTGCTGATATCTTTACAAAACCTCTCCCAAAAGAAATATTCTTTTCAATAATAAGAGAATTAGGCCTTTTAGACCTTAGTGATTTGGATAAGTAATTTTTATAAATGATTGTTTGTGTTTTGATTAAGTATGATGCTTGTTTTGTTTAATTTAGTTTAATTTTCTTGTTAGTATAATTAACTCTTAAGACAGTATAAGTTTTTAGACTTAGAAATAAGTTTTTCTTTTAGGAAAAGGCTATTTTTTGTTCTGGTAATCGATTACACTAGAACAGATGGCCTGTAATCGATTACAGTATTAATGTAATTGATTACCAGTAGGCTGCCTCCTCCTGTAATCGATTACCATTACTTGTAATCGATTACCACGAGTCCTGCTCTATAAATATCACATTTTCCAGAAACTCCTGCGCAGCCCCTTCTCCTTGCGACGTTCCTCCATTCCCAAACCTCCAAACCTTCCTATCTCACTCATTTCTTCATCAAATCAACTCCCGTAAATTGCAATCTTCTTCTTTTTCATTTTTCTTTTGATTTCACCGATTGAAATCTGCAAAAACTCCTTCAAATGGCAGAATCGTCAAAGAAACGTAAGGGTTCATCCGCCTCCGTTTCGGCTTCAAGAGCTCATCGTTCCGGAGCCACTAGCGCATCCACAGTACCAATTCCACCTTCATTATCCTCTTCCACATTGTTTTCTTCCGAAGAACACCAGAAACGGTATTCAAATCTTTTCTCATCTTGTTCCATTATCGACCCTAAGTTCATTGATATGGAATTCTTTTCTGATGAAACCTTTGATTGCATTCAAGCATTTCAGAATTTAGGTCTCATACCTTTCATGTCATTACAGTTGCCTATTTATCCTGAATTAGTTAAAGCCTTTTATTGTAATCTTGAAATTCAGGACAGCACCTTAATTTCTGAGGTTTTTCGGATAAAAATGGTCATTGACCAATCCCTTTTTCATGACTTAACCCAATTGTCCAGTGACGGTGTACCATTTGAAGGTACACTGAATGACGATTGGAAGTTTGATTTTTCTGCACATGATGCCCGCCAGTTAGTTTGCACCAACAATGCGGATATGACCAGACGCCTTCTTGCTGGCTCATTGGCTTTTGAAAACCGCATCCTTCATTATCTGATTGTGCGGATTTTGCTTCCACGATCTTCCAATCTTGCCCAGGTTTCTGAGGAAGATCTTGTTATCATGTGGGCCTTTCATACCGGCCGTCAACTTGACTGGGCACATCTTGTCAGATATCGCATGCATAAGGCATTGCGATTAAATGCACCTTTGCCGTATCCACATCTTGTCACTCTCTTTTTCCGCCATTTTCAAATTCCTCTTGATTCTAAACCTTATGTTCCAATCAAGAGATCTTTTTTAATTGGTGCTGCTGCGATTGCTTCTTTTGGTTACCACAAAGAGCGTGATGGCTCTTGGGTCAAAAAGGGCACTCAACCCGCTGATGAAGAAGGCAACCTACCAGTTGAAGATAATTCCACTCTTCTTCGAAGGCTTATGGACAAGTTTGATGGACTTCAGACTTTTGTTGGTGATAATTTTGATGCCATGGAATTGCAAGTCGACATGCGGTTCGATGCCATGGAATCAAGGATCACCAAAGTTGAAGAAGATGTCTCCTTCATCCGTACTTGCTTTGATCCACCACCACCGCCACCATCCTCATCTTAGCTTAAGTATTATGACTAAGTATTATTAGTAATTAAGTATTATTAGTACTTTGATTTATCGCTGTGTATTTGGCTTTTTTATTGCTTAGATTATCATACTCTTGCACTTATATTATATTTCTTGACTTTGCTTTGGTTGGTTATGACAATGTATGGATTTATTTTGGTTTACTATTTGGCTCTGTTTGGATATTGATTATGTTGCTTAGTTCTTTTTGATGTTGCCAAAGGGGGAGAGAACTTGGGTTAGAAATCAATTATCAAGTAAAGTTAGGCATACATGCCAAAAGATAGGGGGAGTAAGGGTTGTGTGAACGTACTATCATCTTGTATATAGCTTGTCCTGATTTCAGGGATTGTCATCATCAAAAAGGGGGAAATTGTAGACAAAGGATCAAGCTTAATGTTTTGATGATGCCAAAGTTTCACATACGTCTCAAAGCTTTATTCAAGACAAAGAAATTAAAAATATTCAAGATGGATGATCAAGACAGTCTTTAGAGTCTTAGAAAGGGTATATTAAATAGGAAGGAAATTCCAATTGAAGTAGCAAAAGGTTTGGCCAAGAAATTTAAGTTAAAAAGTCTTTTTCAACAAATTTACTCTCTGGCAATCGATTACCAGAGGATGTAATCGATTACCAGTGGCCAAAACTGATTTACAACAACTATTAAAATTTGAATTCAAAATTTGCACTGTGTAATCGATTACACATATATGGTAATCGATTACCAGTAGTTTCTGAACGTTTTAATTCAAATTTTAAAGTGTGTAATCGATTACACATATATTGTAATCGATTACCAGAGGAGATTTTCAGAAAATATTCTCAACAGTCACATCTTTTTGTGTGGTTCTTGAATGGTCATCAAAGGCTTATATATATGTGACTTGAGACACGAATTTGCTAAGAGTTTTTCAGAACAAAAAAGGTCTTATCCTCTTAAAAAGCAAAATCGTTTTATCCTCTTACAAATTCCTTGGCCAAATTACTTGTGATTCAATAAGGAATTATTTGAGTGCTCAAATTGTTTAATCTATCTCTTTCAAGAGAGATTTCTTCTTTTCTTCTTCTTCATTCTGAAAAGAGATTAAGAGACCGAGGGTCTCTTGTTGTGAAAGAATTCTAAACACAAAGGAAGGGTTGTCCCTGTGTGTTTAGAACTTGTAAAAGGAATTTACAAGATAGTGGAACTCTCAAGCGGGTTGCTTGAGGACTGGACGTAGGCACAAGGGTGTGGCCGAACCAGTATAAATCTGAGTTTGCATTTTCTCTTCCCTTAAACTCCTTTATTTATTATTGTTTTATATTCATATTCAAATTGTTCTATTTGAATCAATATTTAAGAAATTCATTATTAAGGGAATTTATAACTTGAATAGAAAGTGAAATAGAATTTGAATTGGGGAAATAAGTTGTAATATCTTAATTCAACCCCCCCCCCCCTCTTAAGATATCTGAGGCCACTTGTCCAACAATGACTACTCAAGCCTCTCTCCTTTCATCTAGACTTTTCATTTAGCAAATTATCTATGACATTATCCATGCTAAGCTTTTCATCTGGTAAATAGTTGCTGAGAGTGACAACCAGTGTGTCCCAACTCTCAGGCAGAGAATTAAGGAGTAGAAGAGTTTGTAATTCATCATCTATATTAATATCAACCTTCTTCAATTGATTAAAAATACCTTTAAAGGTGTTTAGATGTTCAATCATGTTATGACCGTCCATATACTCAAGCTTGACCAAGCGTCTAACAAGATGAGCTTTATTCCTCGGCTTCTTCTTTTAAACCAAAGATTCAAGCTCTGTCCATAACTCATACACATTGATATAAGTTGATACATGCTCGAACTTTCTTCGATCATTATACTTACAAATCATAGTTATAGCATTCCAATTAAGGAGCTCTCATTCATTGTCCTTCTTCCCCTCCAGCTTATTCTCGTGGGTGATTGACTCATGCAAATTCCTGCAGTACAAATGGTTTTCCATCATCGACTTCTAATAGGAATAATTTTATGCGCTTAGCTTGAACATATCTCTATCATGAATCGCACAAGATAATAGCTCCCCCCAAACCAGGCGAGCTATGATACCACTGTTGGGAAACAATTTCCCTCTCCATAAACTCAAAATAGGAACTTAGCGGAAACGGAAAAAAAAACAAGAATAGAGAGTAGAAAAATGACACTAAGAAGTTTCATTTAAGACCAAGTTTCAATCTTGCTTCGATCATGTTCTAAGGCAACAGTACATTTCCCAATGCTAAAGTTACCTAACTATGCACACAAATGGTTTATCAGACCAAGTGCATACAAAATTTAAGCACTGAAAGAAGCATTGAACACAAGAAACACAATCAATTAGATATTAAAGTAATTACATCAGTTGTTCTTTAGAAATCCCCAACAAGGGTGTTTAGCCAGCCATTACAAAAAAATCCTAACAATAATGAGATTAAGAGAAGAGAATAACTACTCCTTACACAAGAAGGGGGATCCCTCCTCCTCTTCTCAGCATTTCACAATGACTCTACAACTCACTAATCTCTCTCTAATTACAAAACCTAGGTATCTTTGCAAAAGCTGCTCCTCTTTGCTGCCTCCAGAGCTCTTTTCCTGAAATAAGCACTGTGGTGTGCTCTGGAATTTTGTGCAAATCCTTTGTAAAAGTGTGTCCAGGGTCTACCCTAATTCTACACTATACAGGCTTTAAATAGGATCTGAATCAGTGACGTTGCGCTTAGCGCCACCCTCGGGCTTAGCGCGAGTAAGTGGATTTGAGCTTAGGGCCAGTTGTACGCTGAGCCTGGCTGAAGACAACTGCTGCGCTTAGCGCACTGATCTTGCGCTTAGCGTGCAGCCTTGATATTGATGCTCTGCCAGATTCTTCTATCGCGCTGAAGCTGCGCTTAGCGGTGGATGCGCACTTAGCCCAATTGATGAGCTAAGCTCAACTGTCACTTTTAGCACTTCATGACTTAGCCTCTTTTTCACCTGAAATTGTACAGATTTCATCATTAAATCCAATGGAAATATTCTAGAGACAGCTTTAATAATAAAACAAGATTTATTTACAAAATTACTACAAAATAACCATAAATTGGGGAACTATTCAAGTTTTGGAAAATATTTTCTATACAAAAGTTAGTCATATAAGAAGACTAACAAACTCCTTAGCTTCTCCAGCTAAAGAAAATGAGAACAGACTCAACCTGATTGCATCCGCAGGCACACCTGCCAACCTGATAGTATTGCATATCTCTATATAGGTGGCCAAGTGAGCATAGGGGTCTTCATTGGGTAGACCATGAAACAAATTATTTTGAATCAACTGTATCAAAGAAGGAGGATACGTAATTGTCTGAGCTTGAACTTATGGTTGTGTAATACTGGTGAAAAATTATGGCATAGTAGAACTTGAATAATCCTCCAGGGTTACTCTTCTTGGCTCTTCAGCCACGATTGGGTCTTCAACAGGTTCTATATGAGAATGCCCTGCAATAGGAAAACTAGAAGATGCCTTGAAAGATCGAGGTTCTTCTTCTGGAGTTTCTACTGCTTCTAAATCCTGCAAAAAAATTCTGATTCTCTCTGAATTACGCCTTCTACAAGTGGTATTAATCTCCAAATCAATAGGAATCAAATCACCTGCAGTAGATCTTCTTTGCATACAAGAAAATAGAACAATAATTATCCAGTTCAAAAGAACAATGAATGTACAGTAACTAAAATATGAACAAAAGAATCAATGAATTAAAGAGAAAAATATAAAGCAATGTCATAAAACTGAACTAAACTCTTCTTAAATCTAGTTCCCCGGCAACGGCGCCATAAATACTTTGTTGGATTTTCCCTGCAGTTACTTTTTGGTCCACTTTTTCTTTATACAAATATGTTCAAGGGAAATCCGGTTTGCCGGAAAGCGCACCGGGTTGTCAAGTATTTAAAATTAAAACGGATGAATTCGAGTATTGAACTCAGGGAACTAGTATTAGACAGGGTTAAATTCAAAAATAAGGCATTGTTGAAAGAAACATTGAATATTGATGATTTAGAACATAATTAAAATAAGTCTAAGCTAAAAAAAGTAAAAATGCAAGTAAGTAAGATTGACAACAGTAGGTAAAGGTGTTGGGTCTTTCTAACAAGCCAGCTGATGTATATAAAGAAGTTTCTCTAATCAATCATACTTTTATGTGCTATGTTGTAGCCTAAATTACTAAACCTCGATCCCTAATTAGACTAAATCAATCCAAGCTTCGTCCTCAAATCCCTCTTGTTGGACTAGGCTTAATTTAAACAACCCTCCTAGGTTTAGACTAACTTAAAATAAGCTTTGTCCTCAAATCCCTCTTGTTGGACTAGACTCAGCTTAAACAGCTTACGAAAGTTTAGACTAATTTAGCCTAAGCTTTGTCCTCAGATCCCTCTTGTTGGATTAGACTTAGACCAAACAGCATTATTGTAACTGCATATTTAAAACCAAAACTTAATTCGCAAATCCCTCATTTAAGACTAAGTTTCAATCCTGCTTCAATCATGTTCTAAGGCAACAGTACATTTCCCAATGCTAAAGTCACCTAACTATGCACACAAATGGTTGATCAAACCAAGAGCATATAGAATTTAAGCACTAAAAGAAGCATTGAACACAAGAAACACAATAAATTAGATATTAAAGTAATTACATCAGCTGTTCTTTAGAAATCCCCAACAAGGGTGTTTAGCTAGCCATTACAGAAAAACCCTAACAATAATGAGATTAAGAGTAGAGAATAACTGCTCCTTACACAAGAAGGGGGATCCCTCCTCCTCTTCTCAGCATTTCACAATCACTCTGCAACTCACTAATCTCTCTCTAATCACAAAACCTAGGTATCTCTGCAAAAGCTGCTCCTCTTTGCTGCCTCCAGAGCTCTTTCCCGAAATAGGCACTGTGGTGTGCTCTGGAATTCTGTGCAAATCCTCTATAAAAGTGTGTGTCTAGGGTCTACCCCAATTCTGCATAAGACAGACTTTAAATAGGCTTTGAATCCGTGACTTTGTGCTTAGCACGAGTAAGTGGATTTGAGCTTAGCGCTAGTTGTGCGCTGAGCCTGACTGAAGACAACTGTTGCGCTTAGCGCACTAATCCCGCGCTTAGCACGCAGCCTTGATATTGATGCTCTACCAGATTCTTTTGTCACGCTGAAACTGCGCTTAGCGGTGGATGCGCGCTTAGCCCAACTGATGAGCTAAGCTCAACTGTCACTTTTAGCACTTCATGACTTAGCCTCTTTTTCACCTGAAATTGCACAGATTTCATCATTAAATCCAATGGAAATATTCTAGAGACAGCTTTAACAATAAAACAAGATTTATTTACAAAATTACTACAAAATAACCATAAATTGGGGAACTATACAAGTTTTGGAAAATATTTTCTATACAAAAGTTAGTCATATAAGACGACTAACGACAGGTATGGTATTTATGTTATATTAATTTCTTGGTTACGAAAGGCACAAGGATAAGTTTGTTTGATATTAGGATGTGCAAAAAGGGAAGCTCTGAAATAGGAATTACATGAAAGGTTTTCAATGTTATCATTAGCATAGAATTTAGAGTTTCTAGCCAAAGTATAAGCCACCACATTGGTTTGGCTTCTAAAACATTGAATAGCATAGATTATTAATATATATCTATCTGATCTAGTTTAGTATCATCCCACATTCTGAAAAATCTTCCTCTTTGAGGCAAATCTTGTTTACAATTTGCTTGCAATTTGTTTCAATAATAACAGAAAATATGTTTTGTTAGCTAAGCCAAAGTAAGGAATGAAGAATGGCAGTAGCTTCCCCTCTTTCACAGTCAGAAGGCAACCTGTTTTAGCTAACATAAACTAACCTGAATCTTCCACAAAAAATGTTGCATCTGTATTGCATTTTAGTTGACCAGTAGGAGGCTTTCTCCATCTCACATAATTCTAGTTGCTCAATCTTAATTGCCAACTTTGGTGACAGCCTGAGACAACTTCCAATCTGCAAGAACCAATCTAGCTCTATTCAAAACTCCAATATCTTGATCATCACTTGAATTCCAAAGAATCTCATTTCTACTCCTCCGAAGGTTCCACATAGTCATAACAAACAAAGTAGATTGATCTTCATTGAGTGAGCAACATAAGATACACACCAACTCTTTAAAAGATTCAATATTAAGCAGCAACGGATTGATACGAGACCACAAACCACACTTCTGCCAAACTGTAATGTTCCTCGGACATGTAATTAGATTGCCAACAGTTTTCAAGAGCATCAGTACAAAAACACATGATTACAAACTGTAATGCACCTCGGACCTGAAGCTTGTATAACATATGCCAATTTCCTTCCACCTTGAACTGATTGGTATCTGCTATTGAATCCATGTATAAGTTGTATACCTGAATTGATCAATAGTTACGGTAATTGGGTCTCAAAATGGGCCAAAGCCAGCCTACTCTTGTAATATGCTCAATACCCTTATCTAGAATATTTTATTTAATAAAGATATTTTGTTCAGGGATAATAGAAACAAGTATTTCATTTATTTTGATATTGAAAATAAAATTTTTGAAGATTGATAATTTGGGAAGACTTTGGAAACAGTCTTTGTAATTTGATGAAATCAATATTAAATTATGGTAATAAACACACATCTTGTATCTTTTTATATTCAGACACATTCATCAAACCCTTCACACAAGTTTATGGCTATTCTCAGCTTAAAACATCAGGTTCTTCCAACTACAATTGACTTTGCCAGACAGTTCTTAGCCGTTCTTCAGAGCTGCAATTAAATTCTCCCCTTTATAACTTCTAAATAAAAGTTACACAATTTTTTTATCAAATTTTTAATGATCATATAAAAATGTAAAGTACAACTATGAACACTGAAATCAAAATAAATATTATACGGTGTAGATAATACTCTGAAAGTTACATATGAAATCAAAGTCTGCACTTTCTACAAACATGAAACCTACATTTCTTACAAAAAGCACTTTCAAGCAAATAAATGCCTAAAATTAAATAATAATAGCAACAAAATTCAACTTCACCCAAAGATAACCATATATCAGAAAGGCATGTTATAGTAATTTGTTTGAAATCCATCCAATGGTGGTGGCAAGGCATTCAAAGTCCCTCCTCATCAGGTTGATTTGTTCAACCCACAAGATCACCAATCAATAGGTCCATCCAACCAGTTCTCCAAGTCAACAAATTGATTAGCCCAGTCTATAGACTCACCAAGTTGATTAGTTTAGTTTAGTTTAGACAGGGCCGCTTGTGACATTTTAGGGGCCCGAGACAAAACAATAAACAAAGGTCCCTTAAATATTTAAGTTTTTTAAAATATAAATATATATTATAAAAAGTAGACATGTAATTTCATTAAAAAAATATATATTTTATTACATTGAGTAAATAACATAATTTAGACAATCTTAAAAAAATGTATTTTAATCAACTCCATTGCTGCGTTTTATTGTCAATCTTTTTTAATCTTCTTGGCTGTTGAATCTTTAGTAATTAATTTTAACTTGTTATTTTCATTATAGTATTACCACCACACTTTTGTCACTAATTTTTAAAGTAAGTAATGAATTATTTATCTTTTTTTATGAAAATAAGGTTTCTAATTTATCTAGTACCAACTTCAACAACTACTAATTAGATTAACTTTTTTTGTATCTGAATTTGTCTATCAATATGAGTATCACCTTTTTTTTGCTTCCGTATTATCCGATCTCCATGCTGGAAAAAAATGACATTGCTACCACAAAGACATAGACCTAGAAAATAATGAAATTATTATAATGTTTTAATAAAATTTGAATCTTCAAATAGTTGGAAAGTTGAAATGAGATTAAGCATTAATTGGGAGTTGAATAGCATAAGTTGGAGACACAAAAGGTGACACATGTAGATATTTCTTTAAAAATATCAAAGCTGAAATTTTTTGGCCCCATTTTCAAAGTTGGAATTTTTTTGGACCCTTTTCAAACATGGACCTAGTGCGGGTGAACTATCAAACCATGCTCAAGGTTCGGCCTAAATCTAGAGACACATCAACTTGATTAGTAAAATCTAAAATCTCATTCTTATCATTAAGTAGCTTTAAAGCTTCAACTACAGGTTGGCTTTAAGAGATGTTTTGCTAGCAATTGAGTTGGCTAGGATGTGAGACATGTGAGGAGGCAGCATTAGCACTTTCCCGAGCATCGCCTTGTTGCATGTTTCTCAACATATTATTAATTCCATATTACAAGCTTCATCAAACTGATCCATTGAATTTGTAAAATCCACCCTCCAATTTTCATCATTAAGGATGATTTGACTTGCTTGGTTGGAGGAACCACTTGCTTGAGCATGTTTTGCACAAAACTGAACTTGGCACTCTAATGCTTGGACACTGTCTTGCGAGATCTCCCATTTGAGATGTGTTTCAAGGTTATTCTTGCATGACTCATTTTCTACAAAACAACAAACTTACATACAAAAATTGTCAATAAGATCATAAAACTTGGTCTATAGTATATACAATCAACCAAAGTAATGAACAGAAAGTAGCATTCAAGTAACTGCATAATTCATACCCACACCACAACTATATAGACTAACATAATTCTAACTCCTTGCACGCAATAACAATTAATTTAACAGTTTAACATTGTAATTATGAAGTTAAATAAAGTGTTCAAGTGCATGTGTATGTTGTGTTTTAAGAAATTATGTTAGTCTATAAAGGTGTGGTGTGGGTATGAATTATGCAGTATTGAATTGATAGAATTAAAGTGAAACACTGTTCATCCTTTTCTCTTCTAGGTGGAAGGAATTACACTCATAAAAATAATACAATGAAACCTAGAGTGTCTAATGTAATAATGGGGTGTTTAGTAGGTGGAAATCTAAAATATAATTCTAAGAATTGATCCAGACTTCTACACGTTTCAATGGATACCCCTAGCCTCTTATTTTATAGAATTGTAGCTAGGTTTAATTAAAGAGATAATCACAAGAAATTACAAACAAATAATATCTCTAATTAATTCAAGTAATTATCTTCTTCTTTGGCTGATTTATCCTTGAAAAATACCTTGCTCTTGATTTTCCTTGCTTTTATCTTCAATTTTCACAATTTCTCATTCCAAAACTTTTTGTTGATTTTGGGCCTTTGGAGCTCTGGCCAGAATGACGTGTTTTTGCTGAAAAAATATCAAAAATTCATTAAAAATAACTAAAACATACAATTCTACCTAAGACAAAGTAAAAACAGAATTTAAAGCTAATTTGATTCAAAACAAGGCTTAAAGTTAACTAAAATGGCAAATAAATGTCGTAAAATGCATATGAAAATCCACTAAATTTGATATTTATCACTCTACACCTTGGCATATTCTCTTGATCCCAGCATCACCTATTTGCTTCATCAACAAGAAGGGTTGGAGAAGGATCTTAACGCAAGCAAAATCGATAGTGCTAAAGAGAGAAAGAAATGGTATGACTTGTTAATGTTTGACCAGGCCAAACAGACCCTTCTTTCACAATCCAAGAGATAACCAGTCTCTTGATTACAACTGAGTTTATGAGATGAATAGAAAGATTTATCTCCTTTAGAGTAGATGATACAAATTGAAGATCCTAGAAGAATTCTCAATAGATTTGCAAGGGTTTGGCCAAGAGTTGTTTAGAGAGGATTTGACAATTAAGTTCACTTTAAAACTCTCTCTGTTGCTTTTCGAAGTTAGACACACATATATATAGGCCTATTGTGCCTTTTCAAAATGGTTTAAAGAGATGTGTCTTTTCAAAAAGCTTTTCTGAAATTTTCTCATTGGTAATCAATTACAGGATTCTGGTAATCGATTACACAGTTATATTTTGAAGGGTCATGACTTTTCAAAGTATTTTCTAAAGTGTCATTACTGATAATCAATTACAAACATTTGGTAATCGATTACAAGATTCAAAATTCAAATTTCAAAACCTTTTTTGAAAAGCCCATTTGCAATTTGTCTTTGGTAATCGATTACAATGTCTGGTAATTGATTACCAATGCCTTTGAGTTGTTGAAAATAATTTGTTTGAGGCCAAAACTGATCCACCAGTGAGATTCTTTTAACAAATAAACTAAGGCCTTATCTTTTTCTTGATCTTGTTTGCTTGACCTTGAATTAATCTTGAAGCAATCTCTGTTTGCTTAACCTTGAATGTTTGTTGAAGCAATCTTGTTTGATTATACTTTGGCATCATCAAAAACCTGTATTCATACATTCACAGTTTCCATGGTGACATGCTTAAGGAATTCATAGCTATCCAGATATGGCATGTGAACTTCAATGAGTATCACATCAAAGCAATCCTTTTTCTCCTGATCATAATCCAAAGCAAGTAAGGCATCAGATTATGTGATAGCTACAGCATAAAAACAATCATCAACAAAAATAGATCAAATCTTTCTACAAGAAATAATAGCACAATTGAATAAGGTATAAGTAATAACCGAAATAGTGGCATCGAAAACACATATTCTTAATGACATCAACAATAATGGGGTCATGATCAACTACAAAGACCCTAAACCCTACTAGAATTTCAAAGAAAACCTTCTCCTTCTCGAGCACAAGGATAAGAACTTTGGTAATCTGAATACACATTTACCAAGCCTTGATCATTCCTTGGACAAAATCCAAAGCCCAAAGCTTTCTTATCCAAGAAAAGTGCAACATCGACATTGCATTTGAGAATCCCCTAGAAGGTGGTTGCCATCTAGGAACTGGTTGAGAGTTGTGCATTGCCCCAACCAAGCTAGGGCTAATCTTGGTTTTGCTCCATTTAACCAGCAAATCTCGCACGTCATGGACCACACTAGCACTGGGCTCAAGCTTCTCAACTAATCATCACAGTTCCTCTTGTAAAAATTTTAAGAGTTTCCTGGATTAACAATTATAGGAAACCAATAGGATTGAAACCTGTGATTCTCACTAATAATAAATAAACAATGCATACATTTCCCCATAGTGAGACTTCTCTCTGGTGTAGTTTGATTTCATAAAAGATGAGAGAAACAAGATTTCACTCCCTTGACTATTTTTTCTGTCTCTCTACATTTGTGATGGCTAGGGGTTAGAGAGAATACTTTTCTATGAAGGGGATCTTATTTCACATTAGTGGGTATTAACCCCTTTTATAATCACTACTCCTATCAAGTAGCAGTTACTTTTAAAAACTTCTCCTATTTAACCCAATTACAATTTAGTCTCTAATTATTAATTATTTATTTATTAGTCTCTACATAAGTCTCATGTCTCTCACATGAGACATTAATTCTAACACCTCTCACACCATATGCTCCACATAATCATCAAAAAATTAGAGGTGAATTGTTCCAGGAACGTGCTGCAAATCAAGAAACAAAGGTGAGAAATACCATCACACCTTGGGAACAAACTCTCCAACTGTGTCTACATACTTGCTTCCCTCCATACCATTTTTGCATGCTCACAACCCACCAGTGCATGCCACGAATTTTCCAAATTTTCTGAGCAAAAAAGGCAAAGAGTTGGGCAGTTTATACCCTTATCCTGAATGAAGGCTTTGTCTAGCAGGTAAACATTCTCCACAAACCCGCCATATAAATGACTTAACCTTAGATAGAACTTTATGCTTTCATATGCTGAACCATTCACCAGGAACAACAATCGGGTATAAGACTCAAACCAATTTCGATATTGGTGATATTGGTCGAGTGAACTATATAAAAATCGTCCTTGCTAAGGCTCTAAATCGATTTATTTATCATTTTAACCTGTATTAACAAGGGGGGTTTCAAAAATTGTTTCCACTTTGTCTTCATTAAACATGGACTTAATAAGTTGTGCATTCCATACTCCCCTTTTGATGTAAGCTCCATTGGAGCTTGTAGGCCTAGGATCTTCTTCATCAATGGATTCCTTTGCTTCTTGGAAGATGAATGGCAACAGAATAGAGAAGGAAGAGAGAGAGGAGACACCACTTCAAGGAGAAAATGAGTCCAGAAGAAGCTCACCACCATAGGAGGCCATGGATAAGAGCTTGGAGGAAGAAGGAGATGAATGAAGGGAGAGGAAGAGAAGAGCATGAAATTTTGTGCTCTAAATGAGCTCTAAAATCTGAAGTTTAATATTCAAATCTTCAAAGTTCGAAAAAATGCACACACATGGCCTCTATTTATAGCCTAAGTGTCACACCACATTGGAGGGAAATTTGAATTTCTATTCAAATTTCACTTGAATTTGAAATTGAATTTTTGGAGCCAAAATTTCACTAATTATGATTAGTGAATTTTAGCTATGGTTCAGCCCACTAATCCAAGATCAAGTCCAAGATTCTTCACTAAGTGTGCTTAGGTGCATGAGGCATGTAAAGCATGAAGGACATGCACAAAGTGTGACTATATGATGTGGCAATGGGGTGTAGCAAGCAAATGTTCACCTCCCCCTCTAAAATTTAATTGGATTGGGCTTCTCCCAATTCAATTAAATTTATTTCCAACCACACACATCAAATATTCACTTAATGCATGTGAAATTACAAAACTACCCCTAATACAAAAAACTAGTCTAGGTGCCCTATAAAATACAAGGGCTAAAAAATCCTATATTTCTAAGGTACCTTATCTATATTATGGAGCCCTAAATACAAGGCCCAAAAATAATGAAACCTTAATCTAATATGTACAAAGATAAGCGGGAACATACTTAGCCCATGGGCTCGAAATCTACCCTAAGGCTCATGAGAACCCTAGGGCTTTCTCTTGCATCTCTGGCCTAATCTTCTTAGAGTTTTCTATCCAATGCCCTTGCGGGGTAGGATTGCATCACCTTTCATGATCTATAAGATCATGAACTGTTAAGTTAGGGGTTATTCACACCCAAGCATGATTTTCTAGGGCAATATTCCTTCCTTGAAGCCATTAATCCTTCCATACATTGATACTATCACCCCCTCCCCACACGCCATCGCATCCCCTATTCTAACAAACATCTTAAAAACCACAGACTTCACCAAGAGTAATTGGGATTATTGCCCAGTGTTGCATTCATAAAATCAAGCCTTAGGAAGTATCTTGCTTTCAACACCTGCGCCGCCAAAGAGATGGGATTCCTCACAAAACTCTATGCATGTTTTCCAAGAAGGGCCAAACTAAAGCCCTTTAGATCTCTAAAACACATTCCTCCTTGATCCTTCCTTAATATGAGTTTGTCCCATTAGAGTTAGTTTAATCCCCTTATACTCTTTTTCCTACTTCCCCACCAAAAGGAATTAAGCATCCCATGAATCTCATCTACAAGAGTATCTGGTAGAAGATAAATGCTCATACAATTCATAGGGATGGCTTGAAGCACTAACTTTATCATTACCTTTTTCCCTGCTCTAGAGAGCTATCTTTCAATCTAGGACTGTATCCTTTTCCACACACGATCTCTGATATACCCAAATTTGGCTTTCTTGCTCCTACCAATTAAGGAAGGCACCCAAGGTATCTATTAGGACCCTGACATTCTGCAACCCCCAAACTCAAAGTGATATTAACTCTAATCTCCTCTGGAAAATTTCTACTATAGAAAATCTCAAACTTAGCTAGGTTAATAGCCTGACCTGAGGCTGCCTCATATGTATTAAGGATAGCTTTCATTGTGGCACTCTCATTTGACGTTGCTTTAAAAAATAAGAAGCAATCATCAACGAATAGAAGATGAGAAATACTGGGAGCACTCTTTTCCACTCTAACACCATGAATCTGACCTCTCTAAACTGCTACAATGATAAGAGTTGTCAAGCTTTCAGCACATAAAATGAAAAGGTAGGGGGATAATGGATCCCCTTATCTCAACCCTCTTCCTGGATTGACCAGCCTAATCAAATCTCCATTAACATTGATAGAATATCTCACTCATTCGATGCACATGCTCATCCATTGAATCCATCTAGGGGAGAAACCCATTTTTGCCATCAAAGTTGTTAAAAAGCCCCAGTCAACCCTATCATAGGCTTTACTTTTGTCGATTTTTAAGGCTACCTCACTCTTCTTTCCATGAGTTTTACACTTTAAGTAATGTAATATTTCAGCAACTACCATATCATTTTCTGTATAGAACGGTTTGCCATAAACACTGCCTGTTCCTTAGAAATATACCCCCATATGACCTTTTTTAACATATTCGCAAGTTCTTTGGCCAATATCTTGTATTCAACATTGCATAGAGATATTGGTCTTAGATCGCACATAGTAAAGGGATTACCACATTTAGGGATAAGAGCTATGACAATATCATTTAAGTTACCTGGAAGAGAGCCCCTATTTAGCCAAGAAGAGCAATGATGAAATATATATATATATATATATATATATACACACACACACACACACACACTACATTCTTTCCAAAATCTTCTATAGAATCTAGGATTGATCCCATTAAGGCCTGGGACTTTATCCTGGCCTGTCTAAAAAATAGTGTGTTTCAACTCTTCGTCCTTGAGCGGTGTTGTCAGAAGAACATTATCATCCTCTATAACACACTCATGAACCACCTCCAACACAGGTTCATACACCCCTTAGGAAGCAATAAAAATATTGTTGAAGTAGTCTTGGGCCATGGTGCATATTCCCTCCTTACTTGACACTATACCTCGTCATCAGTCTTAAGCTTTTTCAACTCATTTCAACGCTTTCTACAAGAAGCTAAAGCATGGAAATAATGAGTATTGGAATTCCAATTCCGCAACCAAAACTTCTTGGCTCTCTGACACTAGTAAACCTCCTCTTGGTCCATCAATGTACCAAGTTAGTCCTTCGATTGGTGATAGCGTTCAACTGAGTTAGCGCCTCTCCTACCTCTGAGCATCTACATGCTGCATTTAACCCTTCCTACCTCTTCCTTGTACTTTGATCTCGTAGTTCTGCTCCCAATGGATTATTATAAATAAAGAAATAATCATCCCAATGGATTTGTTCTAGTATAATTATTCGTGTGACAAACGGGTATAAATATAAATTAGTGCAACATAAATAGAATATAGATTTAAATATGTTAACAGATCCCGAGAACCAAAAAAGAACAAAAAATTGTTAGGTAATAAAATAAATAAAAGATTAGTTTTTGTAGTAAAATAAAAGTGGACTATTTTTCACGTATGAAAAACTTATTTAAGGTTAAAATATATTATAGCTTAAAAAATATAATTTTTATGCTTTCAAATTAAAAAAAATGATGTTGTGATTCAAGAAAAAATATAAACATCATTCATATAAAAGTTATATACATGAAAGTTAAATATAAATATATAAAAGTCTCTTAACGTTAAAAATCAATGATTATAAAACAAAACAAAAATCACCCAAATAGATTTGTCCTGGTATGGATATTACTTGTATTACAAATAGATATAAAATATGGATTGATGCAATATAAATAGAGAATATAATATTTTAAAAATTATATTTTTTATACTTTTGAATTTTGAAAAAATGAAGGATATTTTGATGTAAAAAACTAAACATCATTCATATAAAAATTGTACACATTAAAATTAAAATTAAAAATCTGAGTCTCTAAATATATAAAAAAAAACAAAGATTATCAAAAAAATTAATCAACTTAATGAATTTGCCCAACTATGTTACCCGTGTGATAGTTTCTCTTAAATATATATTAGCGCAACATATAGAGAATATATAATTATTTAAAAATATAATTATTTACATTTTTGGATTAAAAAATGAAAGATGAATATAAATATTTAAAAGTTTCTAGACATAAAAAAATTAATGATTATAAAAAAAATTAATCACCAAAATGAAATTTTCCTAGCATGGTTACCTGTGCAGGCAAGGGATGAATATAAATATGAATTAGCGCAATATAAATATAATATAAGATTGTTTTAAATATATAATTTTATATCTTCAAATTAAAAATGAAGAATATTTTGATATAAAAGAATATTAAACATCACTCATATAAAAGTTGTAGACACTAAATATATATATATATATATATATATATATATATATATATATATATATATATATATATATATATATCGGAGTTTCTGGACATAAAAAAATCACCCAAATAAATTTATCCTAATATAGTTACCTGCACAATGAATGGATATAAATATGAATTTAGCGTAATATAATTACAATATATAATTCTTTATAAATATAATTTTTAACAATTTAAAATTAAAAAATTATGGAAGTTTTGATATAAAAAGAAATTTTAACATCACTCATATGAGAGTTGTAAACATTAGAATTAATAATAAATATCAAAGAGTCTCTTAATTGACATAAAAAACCAATGATTATAAATAAAAAAATCACACAAATGGATGTAATATTTTTTATTGTTTGCATAGATGTTCTCATGTTCAATTCAAATTATCAAAAATTATATTTTTAATCTTGAAAAAATCAGGAAATAAAAAAATATATTTTTAACTTAAAAATTATTAGCTGGAAAGTGGTTAAGAAAGTACTATTTTAGTCTTAAAATGAGCCGGAAAAATGAAATTGCATAATTATCCTCACTTCTACTTATAGATAGATAGATAGATAGATAGATAGATAGATAGATTTGGGCTTATGACATTTTAATTAACACCCCATAATTCTATATACCACGTTACCACTTAGGTTAAATTGCAATTTTGGTCACCTTAGTTTTGTAAATTTGCAATTTTCATCCCCTCATTTTTAATTGGCAGTTTTGATCCTCCTAGTTTCTTAAACTCGGGATTTTGGTGAAAATCCACTTAGGTTAATTGGCACACTTGATTGTTACAGTGTTATGATTGACTATTTAGATGCGTTTTATTTTCAATTAACTGTAATTTTTATTTTATTTAGTTAATTAAAATAAAATAAAAAAGAAATGTATTTCCCCAACTCCTCTTCTCCAATTTGCCTTTCCCTCTTCAACCCTAACCCATCTTCCCAACCATAGCCAACTCAATCCCAACACAAAATAAAAGCACCCCAAGAATCTCAATCAAAAACTCACCCAAAACCATCAACCTCCATCAAACCCATTGGCTGATGCACTTATAGTGATAGGGGGCAATTGCCCCCACAAGAATTTTTTTTTTACTTACACATCTTTAATAAAAAAAAAAATTGGCCCCATAAAAAAAGTAGGTGTTGCCCCCACAAGACAATTATTTTTAAAAAAAAAATGAAGGTAAAAAGTTATAAGAGATAAAAATGAAAATACATTGATATGTATAAAAGGTAGTTGCATGTAATTTATAGAAATTAAACTTAGGCATTTTATAACTTTTTGTCATAAAATTATGTATTTTGTAAAAATGTATAATATTTTTTCTATGAAAATATTATGGTCTATCTTGTTTGCCCCCACTAAACAAACATTATGGTCTATGAAAATCTTCTTCTTTGTTGTAGCAACACTGGTTCATCATCAACACTAGTAGTGAGAATGAGGAAGAGGACAATGACATTGTCAGCAGCAAGCCAAACATGGGGAGGCGGCTTTGGGTTTAGGATTTGTGTGTGCTTTTAGCGGTGTGATTTTGAATTTGGATGAATATTTTGTGTTGGATCTGAAAGGTTTGACAAATCGAAGGGGAAAGGAGCCATCACATCTAGTGGAATTCTATTGTCTAGATGGATGGGTGAAAAGTGAAAACAAAGGGTCAATGGAGAAAGAAAATTGAACAGTGTTTATGGTGGTTGGCAGTAGGTAAGGGTGTGCGAAAAAATTGGTTCAGACTAAATCGATTTGTAACCAAACTGAAATCGAACCAACAAAAATCAACAATTAACTTCTTATAGTGTCTACCAATTTGACAGAAATCGAATGCTTATAATGTCTGCAAAAATGATAAAAAAAAATCAACAATCAAGTGCTTACATGGTCTGCCAGTATAACAGAAATTGGCTGACTAGGAAAATAACTAAATTAATTCATATTTAAAAAATATAAGATAATATTATCCATGATTATATGATCTTTAAATTGCTTATGGCAGTTAAAACTAATTGATGGTAATGCTCTCTTAAAAATAAGAAGTGGTTTCAAGTTAGTTTAAAATTTAAAAATGCATATAAGTTGATTTTTGGAAGAGGAGAACATGTAACTGCCAGCCGATTATTTGCAAATGTCAATAATCAGTAACTGTTGGCCAATTTCAACATCCAAAATCTGCTGATTGAAGTAAAACCATGTTCTAGGTAGTTATTAAGTGGGGTGTGTGACACCCTCTACCCCACACATAAATGTACTAATAATAAAAGGAATAAGAAATCATAATTAATTAAAAGTTTTTAAAACACATTTAAATAAAATCATTTCAAAATGGTAAAAGGCTCACATTCACTTTTCTAACATCATAATATAACTTGTCTAATAAATAATACAATCATCTCGGCTCGAAACAAGGTCGTTCAAGACTTCATGCAATTAATATAGAAATCTATGCCCCAATGTCACATCCTATCAGAGCATTGTGTCCCGACGTCCTTCAGCACAAGGTTCCTTAAAGCAATTCACCTAGTCATCTGCTCCTACGAACATAAAGTTCAAGATCATCACAAGATCCAAACACAAACAACACACGAGGAGTGAGTTATTACATTCCTAACAAATAGGGAGAAACAAGACAACACGTAGATATACATATCATATAAATGAGATATAACTTACTTAAACATAACTCACGTCATTCCACCACTTTGTCGCATAACATCACATCACAACATGTCTCATTCATTTTCACATCATTCATGTACTCAAGGATCAAAACACAATATCACTAAATTAATCCATATCGATCAATACACAAGCGTTATGCAACAGATGCACTAAGACTCAATCCTATATGCAATGTGGTACCATGTCAGTAAAAAACATCGCCGGTCGCCTAGGAGTACATGACAAGACAAACCACACACTAGTAAGTCAGGTCACTCTCACTAGGTAAAATCATAGGGAGACGAGTTAGGGTCACGCTGTTTTGCGAGAATGCTCCAACCATGTAGGATCAACACAGACTTAAAGGAACACTCAAACTGAGTGTATTTGCCCCCAAGGCCTACACTCCGAAGAGTCCGTCGGGATCTCTCCCTCCTGATTCAAGTCCAACCCAGAAAACATTTTAGGACACAAACTCTATCTATGAACTGTACAAAACACACGACTCCTTAATTATTCTCAAAATAATTTTATCCCATCATGCTTGTAATTAAACTCGTTGGGTCCCCATAGTGGTTCCCATCACAATACTCGTCGCGCATTAACTCATTGCCCTTAAAGGATCTTATAGTCGTGTGATTGTACGATTCATAGCTCATAACTCAATGCACACAACATCTCAATGCACATATACATTACAAGTCAATACATACTCAATTTATCACATACGTTCAATCTCAATCACAATGGTATAATCTCAATTTAACATGTTATCACACCTCATGAATCATATACACTTTACCTATGAACTATGCAATACACACAACTACTCAATTATTTTCAAAATCATTTTAACTAGTCACGCCTCAAAATGATTCAACTCGTCGGGTTCCCACAGTGGATCCCATCACAATACTCGTCGCGCTTAAAGGGTCTTAAATTATATGATTGCACAGTTCATAGTTTACAACTCAATACATATAACATCTCAATACACATATCATTAATCACAGGTTCAATTTCTCACTTACTCACAATTTGAATCACCATTTCATAATCTCACTAATAATTTATACAAAATGTTTCTCACAACATGGGGAGTAAAACCCCTTAAACAATTCCACACAATTATATTAAAATCAATGAATCAAAATCATAGATCAAAACACGAAAACATCAAGAGCACTCAAGTTTATCAACCAATTCTCGTTAGAACATCAATTGGTATGTCAAACACAATAATATTGTATTTATAATCATAAAGTAAAAATTATAATTCAATAAACATCCCAAAATAAACCCCAATTTAATCCTCTAAGGATCCCTACACATGTTCATTCTAACCCCAATTGCGATAAATTCATCCCTTACCTCTAAGCGGTCTCACGTGCGTATTCCGGTAGTGATAGCGGCATCTCTAGTGGTTTCCTGTGATTCCTCAAGCTTTTCCTTTGGTTGTTCTGCTAGGGTTTCCAAGCATTAGAGAGAATGAGAAGAAATTGAAGCCTTCATTCCACTGTTTGCGATGAGTATTTCTCCCTCCCCAGACATAAAATTGAAAATCCCAACGGCGACGGTGTGCAGAAATTGCGAGCCTGGTGCCCAAATTTTATGATGATCCAACAATCAACAAGTTGAAGATCATAGTTTTATCTAGACAAGTTTTGGGTGTCTGCGGGAAAACAAAAAACTCAGTGCGAGGGACAATTCTTCCACCACAAACATTATCTTTAAAATCTCAACGGTGGGTCTGTGAGGAAATAAGTTCTGAATCTCATGTTTAACTTTCACGATGGTCCAACGGTTAACGAGTCTGTGATCATCATTTTACTGAGACCAGTGTAGAGATGAATCGCAAGTCTAAAAACTGAACTAATATATCTCTATTTATAGTTAGGGTACTCTCAGCCTATTATTTACTCTATTTATTTATTTATTATTATTTTATAAAAAGGAACTATATTTTATTTCCTATCAAATGAATAAATAAAATACCCTCTTTATTTTCTCTCCAACCATTATTTTAATTAAGAAAGTTATTTCTCCTTATTTATTTAATTATAAAAACCTAATCATTTTTCTAAAACTCTATTTATTTATAAATAACAATCTTTTTTAGTTTATTTATGAAAAATTGGATGTTACAATTTCACCCCCCTTAAAAGAAGTTTCGTCCCCGGAACTTTGCCGAAAGACCAAGAAGAAAGAGTTTACATATCTGGTTCTCAATACCAAGCGGTGTGCCCAGTTGAAAATCCTTTTAGTGACTTCGATCACAAGACTCCTCTGCACTTAGCGACTAAATCCGATGATCCTCATTTACTCAATGATAGTATTTCATAAGTTATGTTTTCTCATGAGAGTAACATCTCAAAATAATAGAATGTGAATGACATACTATTTGGAGTTGGATAATATCATAGGAGACACTGATGACAATTTGAAATGAACAAGCAGATACAAGGAAACATGATTAGCAACATGATCGACTTTTTCTTGAACATGAGACGACTCAAGAAAAGAGGTATATGTTTTGAGACTCCCACACTCTACTAATCCTAGTCCATAAGTGACTCTCGAGAATACATGATTTACTTACCCTCGGGTCTAAGCCTCTTCCCTCAATACAATCTTCCTCACTTTGGTATACTTGACTCATAACTCTCACTTAGGTTCAAGAGATTGTAACGGTTCCACTCTAAGGCTTTAAGTTGATGAAGGGTGATGTAAGCTCCATTGGAGCTTGTAGGCCTAGGATCTTCTTCATCAATGGATTCCTTTGCTCCTTGGAAGATGAATGGCAGCGGAATGGAGAAGGAAGAGAGAGAGGAGACGCTACTTCAAGGAGAAGATGAGTCAAGAAGAAGCTCACCACCATAGGAGGCCATGGATAAGAGCTTGGAGGAAGAAGGAGATGAATGAAGGGAGAGGGAGAGAAGAGCACGAAATTTTGTGCTCTAAAAGAGCTCTGAAATCTGAAGTTAATATTCAAATGATCAAAGTTCAAAAAAATGCACACACATGACCTCTATTTATAGCCTAAGTGTCACACAAAATTGGAGGAAAATTCAAATTTCACTTGAATTTGAAATTGAATTTGTGGAGCCAAACTTTGGAGCCAAAATTTCACTAATTATGATTAGTGAATTTTAGTTATGGTTCTACCCACAAATCCAAGATCAATTCCAAGATTCTCCACTAAGTGTGCTTAGGTGTCATGAGGCATGAAAAGCATGAAGGACATGCACAAAGTGTGACTATATGATGTGGCAATGGGTGTAGTAAGCAAATGCTCACCTCCCCCTCTAAAATTTAATTGGATTGGGCTTCTACCAATTCAATTAAATTTATTTCCAACCACACACATCAAATATCCACTTAGTACATGTGAAATTACAAAACTACCCCTAATACAAAAACTAGTCTAGGTGCCCTAAAACACAAGGGCTGAAAAATCCTATATTTCTAGGGTACCCTACCTACATTATGGAGCCCTAAATACAAGACCCAAAATTAATGAAACCTTAATCTAATATGTACCAAGATAAGTGGGCTCATACTTAGCCCATGGGCCCGAAATCTACCCTAAGGCTCATGAGAACCCTAGGGTCTTCTCTTGCATTTTTGGCCCAATCTTCTTGGAATCTTCTATCCAATGCCCTTGGGGGGTAGGATTGCATCAAAGGGCATCGTTGTCAATCATGGTCATCATCGGAAAAGGGTTGGAGTTTTTTGGGAGTGGCTCACATTGAAGGCCAAAGCGTGTGCTAACCATGAATGTGGGTGGCCATGGGGGAAGTTTTACAGCGCTCCTACGATGGGCGCCAAATGTACTTACCGAAATCTAGAGCTGACTAACGTCAGGGTTGTCGAAATCAAGATGAGCTCCTCGATCTCCCATGTCGAATTTACAAGTGCCCACCACTAAGGAAACATGAGGGGGGACCTATAAAACAAAGGACTCTGATGCTCAAGTAAGTATGTGAGTGAATTGAGGATGAATCAAAAGGGGAGATAGAACCTGATATTTATAGTGTTGGATGAGAGCCCCGGGTTATTACAACTCTTATAGATAATTTCTATCTACTACATAAGGGAGTAATGTTCATGCTTCTGTTCTAGGGTTAACGTGTGTATTTCAACGCCACATCACTAGCCACGTCAATTTGTAGACTCCAGACAGTACATTTTTAAAAGAATCCTATAAACCTAATAGAAATAATTTTCCATTTTTAAAAACTAAGTTAAATTCAATATGAACATGTCATTCAAATATGACACGAACAAATCCCTTTCTTTCCTACACGAACAAGTCATTTCAAACTTATTTATTAAAGAATTTTGATTTAATTAACTCTAAAATGCTATTACCTTAATTTGAAATTGAGTTCATTTTATATTATATTACTTTTTCTTTAATGTATGTAATTTTACTGTGGAAATAATTCATTTTAAAATATAATTTCATTTTAATTTATGCTTATTTCAAGATATTTAATAATATAAATAATTAATTAATTATCAAAGTCAACATTTTAATCACATTCACTACTACAAAAGGCACATACAATGACGGTTGTATAAGACATTCAAAGACAGTTTTGAATCATTTTTGTAGCCAACGTCGTTGAAAGTTAAGACTTTCAACGACAGTTCCAACAAAAATCGTCTTAGAAGACTACCTTTCTAAAATGGTTATCTGAAAAACTGTCTTAGACAAAATATCATTCTAAGACGGTTGTTATATAAGAACCGTCTTAGAAGGGTATCATTCTAAGACGGTTCTTAGCTAAGAGTCGTCTTAGATTGGTACCCTTCCAAGATAGTTATTTAAAGAACCGACTTAGAATGTGTTTTTTAAAAAAAAATAATGAAAATAATATCTTAGAGCTTTGCCAATATGCATTCCTTTTTATAATGCATATGCATTTACATATTTAAACTTCCTCAAATATGTAAATGGACTCACAATAGTATCATGACTGTATTCAATTCACATTCAATTTATCTATGAATATCATATTCAATTTCCTTTCAAATCAAAACAATAAAAGAAAACAAGAAACTAGGAAGCTACAATATAGGGTCAAGCAAATTTATGTTAAATTATAGAGCAAATAATGTATAAAATTTATAATTTCTGCTACGATAAAGATTTAAAAGTCGAATAAATGCACAATCAAACATACCATATACGAATTAAGATGCTTGCTTGATTGAATGATTGTTGAAAGCATGCACATTTATACACTATTAAAAACTAAATAGATCATTCTGCCTTTGGATTGAACTACAGTAATTGATGAAGTTGCATGATTAGTGTTTGAACAACACACATTTAACATCAAAACTATATATAAAGTTGATTATTAAGCAATTTCTAATGCAGACTATACTATTAAAAAAATGAAATAGGATCAACTAATATACAATTAGGCACGATCAATAAAAAAAATAGTATAAAAACCAGTAAGTTGTTACATGATTACGGAACATCTGCTCAAAAGGATTAAAGCCATTGTTGCCTCCAAAACCATCGGTGCTTTCTTGGTTTACATGTGCATTATGGCCAACCTGCATATCCATTTTAAACTAAATCAAATAAAAGAGATTGATGGTAAATATGATAAAATGACAATGAACTCAAAAAAAGTGCCATTGTTCTCCAACCCCTACCTTCCACTTTTTCTTTCCTCTTAGTATCTCTTCTTCAATTTCCATAAAACAGAGGTCATCTAATTAAGTCCTACTATTATTTCTTGGTTATGCTCTTATTATCTATAGTTTAGGTCTCTAGTGCATAGAGTCGGTTACCTATTCTAAAAATTTAACCCAATACAGTATAACAACAAAATATTCCACAAAGGAGCCAAAAAACATATCTAGAAAGACATAAGACCTGATCATACTGTTGACATTTTTTCCTCATCCTTCAAAACCTACATTGCAAATATTCAAATGAGGGAAAAGTAAAGAAGAAACCAGAAGCCAGTTCAGTCATCACGTAACAATTTCAAGTAGAGTTATAGGTATTAACAAGCACAACAACAACAGTACACCTCATATGCCATTGAAACTTCTTTTCGGCCTCAAGATATCTTTGTTTGTGTCTGGATGGAGCTTCTTTGCAAGTTGTGACACCCTCTACCCCGACATATAAATAAATAAAATATATAAAAAATATCGGTAACCAAATTCACACGGGTAAAAGGTTCACATTCACTTCACTATTATCAATTAAAACTTATTAAAAATATATTCGGCTCGAAACAAGGCCGTCAAAATTTACAAAAATATTTTGTTAAATCAGTGAGATAAAATAAAATAGACTAACATTATGCAATTAATATAAAACTTATGCCCCACTGTCACATCCTATCAGAGCATTGTGTCCCGACGTCCTTCAGCACAAGGTTCCTTTAAGCACTTCACCTAGCCATCTGCTCCCCCGAACACAAGGTTCAAGATCATCACAGGATCCAAACACAAACAGCAAACCGGGAGTGAGTTACCACATTCCTAACTACTAGAGAGAAACAAAACAACATATAGTAGCCAAATACAATTTACTTAGCATATCTCACATTATTTCATCACTTTTTCATTCAAAATTCACTTTTCATCCATCAATCACACTTTTCAATCATCAATCACATTACACAAGAATCACACGTTCTGATCAAGACATAATAACACCTCAATTTCATAATAAACAATTAGCAAGAGCAGGAGACAATTATGCTAAGACTCAAGCCTACACGCAATGTGGTACCATGTCAGTGAAAAACCACCCTGGGGCGCTTAGGAGTACATAACAAGACAAACCACAGAATGGGTTTGCCAGGTCACTCTCACTAAGTAAGATCATAGGGAGACCAGTCAGGGTCACGATGTTTTGCGAGAATGCTCCAACCATATGGGATCAGCATAGGCTTAAAGGAGCACTCAAACCCGGTGACCCTCAAGGCCTACATTCCGAAGAGTCCGTCAGGGCCTCTCCCTCCTGATTCAGGTCCAACCCCTAAAATCATTTTAGCACACAGACACTGCTAGTGAATTATACAATACCCATGACCTCACACTCGTGTCTTAAGCACGTAAAACATATTGCGCTACAATTTAACACTGGTTCCTAAATAGAAACCTACACTTTCTCTTTAACACTATGCATTTACACTTTTCTCAAGATAACGCTGGTCGGGTTATTGTACAATTCACAGCTTACAACACAAATAATGTCACATCAAGAGTTAATCACACACTTATTCACAATCAAAACTTATTCACAATTTCACATCTCATAATGTCACAATCCACCATCACATGCTTTCACGTATTTCACAATTCAACACCTGTTCTACTTTACACTTTTACTCAATCTCAATAACAATATTATAATCTCAAGGCAACATATCATTCCATAATTCATCACATATTTCATCTATAAGCACTGCTCATGAATTATACAATACCACGACCTCACACTCATATTTCAAACATGTTTAACACAATTGCGCTACAATTTAACACTGGTTCCTAACTAGGAACCTACACTTTCTCTTTAACACTGCGCATAAATACTGGTCGGTTTATTGTATAATTCATAATTCACGATATAATTAATGTAACATCAAGTGTTAACACATCCACTTATTCACAATCGAATATCATGTCCACACTTTAACATCTCATAACATCACATCAACCATCTCATAACATTCCCAATGATATTCATAAGGTACACCATACACATGTTTATCAAATTTAACCATAATATTCTCAAACTCCAACACTTAATAATTTTTGGAATCATACTATAACACTCTACAATATTATTTACATAAATTATTAATATAAATAACTACCTCTATATATATATATATATATATATATATATATATATATAAACAAGCATACATCATATTGAATCACAAATTACAAAGTAAGCTTTCAATGCACAAATTCTAAATAATTATATGAACACTTTGGTCAATTTCAATTATGATATTAATTTTTTAAATTATATATAAAAACCTAAACAGCAAGAAAAAGAGAAAATACAAAATCAATATCTCTCTAAATTTCTCCTTACTTTATTTCATCAATTCATATTAATTAGAAAAAGTACTCGATTTATAGGGTTCACGCTCAACACAATAGCATATCAATTTCACAACAATTGGTCTGTCAAACATATATAATTCACTATAATAATTATAAGGATAAAATGAAAATTGCAAAAAACACCTCAAAACCCATTGATATCTCTAAGAAAACCTACACATGTTCTCACTAATTCCCAATTGTGAATAACTCATCCCTTACCTTTAAGCAGACTCACGTGCCTTCAGCTAGCAATAGCAACATCTCTAGTGGTTCCCTGAGATTCCTCCAATTTTTTTTCTCTAACTGCTCCGATAGAGTTCCCAAACGTCAAAGAGACAGAGAAGGGATTGAAGCCTCCACTTATACTGTATTCATGCGATTTATTTTTCTCCCACCACAAATATTATCTCACATATCCCAACGGTGAAAGCGTGTGGAATTGAATTTAGAACAATATATCCAAATTTCATGAAAATCCAACGGTTAACGAAACCGGGATCGTAGTTTTACCAAGACAGCTCTGGGTTTCGCGGGAAAGGAAAATGCTACAATGCGAGGGGTATTTCTCTTAGCTCGGACATATTATCGAAATTTCCAACGGTGGGAATGCTCGTAAGTGGGTTGCAAACGTGGTGCTCAAATTTCACGACGATCCAACGGTGAATAAGTCCAAGATCATCATTTTTTTGAAACAGATTAGGTGGTCTGCTGGAAAAAGAGAGGGTTTTGGGAGAAGAGAGAAAAAACGAAATGGTGAGGCAGAGGAGGCTGAGCAGTCAGTCTGAAAACTGACCTAGCATGTTGCTATTTATAGTTAGGGGCATTTACGACCTATTATTTACTATATTTATTTATTTATTATTTATTATTTTATAAAAACAAACTTTATTTTATTTTCTATCAAACAAATAAATAAAATACCCTTTTTATTTTCTCTCAAATCATTATTTTAATTAATAATTATATCTACTTATTTATTTATTTATAAAATCTCATCATTTTTTTAAAATTCTATTAATTTATAAATAACAATCATTTTTAATCTAGTTTACAAAAATTGGGATGCTACACAAGCTGGAGACCATGGAGAAAAAAGTTAATACAAAAGGAAAATAGAAATAATTATTTCAGACAAATACCTCACTTGGGAATAAGTGATTGCATATGTAAGAGCACCATTATATAAAGCAAATTGTTCATCATCCAATTCAAATAATTATTTTTAATCACCCCCACTTGGGAAATGACTACAATATCCTCATACAAGAAGGAAAAAGGGAAGTTTGCTAAGCATATGGGAAAGAATTGAAATTTAAAATTAATGTGGGAATGTGAATATTTGATCCCTTTTAACCAGAAAAGAAATAAGAAATCAAAATTTTTTACCGAGAAATAAGTCAGATGTTTACCTGAAAAAATTTAAAAACAAATTGTTTCTTGACAAGTGGACCCAACCCTGTATGAGAAAATGAACTTACATGCTCTCCAACAAAGTTATGTTGCCAAAGCTTCTTGTAAATGTATGAATACAAGTTTTTGATGATGCCAAAGTATAATCAAACAAAATTGCTTCAAGAAACATTCAAGGTTAAGCAAACAGAGATTGCTTCAAGATTAATTCAAGGTCAAGCGAACAAAATTAAGTAAATCTAAGATAAGAACTTAGTAAGTTTGTTTAAAGAATCTCAATTTGATTGTTTTAGTTTGGCCTCACCATCTTTAGTATCAAACACTCTTTTATCAAAGGCTAAACCAATTCAAAAAGATATTTTTGAACTAGTAATCGATTATCAGACTGTGTAATCGATTACCTGAGAGTTTATGAATATATTTTTTACTAACGGCACAAAACTGTTTGAATTTTGATTTGTGTAATCGATTACCAGAATCTTGTAATCGATTACCAGTGAAGAGATTTCAAAAAAACCTTTGAAAAGTCATGACTCTTCAGAAATATAACTATGTAATCGATTACCAGAATCCTGTAATCAATTACCAGTGAGAAAACTTTAGAAAAGCTTTTTGAAAAGACACATCTCTTCAACTCATTTTGAAAAGGCACAATGGGCCTATATATATGTGTGTGTGTGTTTGACTTCGAAAAGTAATAGAGAGATTTTAAAAAGAGAAGTTAATTTTCAAATGCTCTCTAAACAACTATTGGTCAAACACTTGCAAATCAATTGAATATTCTTCTAAGATTTTCAATTTGTATTATCATCTCTAAAGGAGAGAAATTCTTTTGTACATTCTAAAAACATTGTTGTGATCAAGAGATTGTTCGTCTCTTGACTTGTGTGAATCCTGAACACAAGGGAGATGAATCTCAAGGTGTGTTCAGAAGTTGTAAAGAGTTTACAAAGATAGTAAAAAATCTCAAGTGGGTTGCTTGAGGACTGGACGTAAGCACGGGAAGTGGCCGAACCAAGATAAAATGAGTTTGCAATTCTCTCTTCCCTTATCTGAGTTATTTTATTGCAGTTTACTTTATCTTTCTCATTTAAAAGAACATTATTAAATTGATTGCTTCTTCTTCTGCATTTTGAGTCTATCATATATCATTTAAAAGGGGGTTAAAATTTGTTAGTGGGAAAATTTTAAAACTTAATTCACCCCCCTCTTAAGTTATTAAGGCCACTTGTCCAACACTTCTTCCTCAGTGCCTACAAAAATGATGTAAGAGAAACCAATAAAGATAACCGAAAAACAAAATAAAATTCTCTCTCTAAATTCTGAAACTTTCTCTCTCTCTCTCTCTCTCTCTAGAGAACAAAACCTAAGCAAAGCAAAAGCTAGAAAAATTAAAATAAGCAAGGAATAAGGCACAATGGGTTTGAGTATTTAAATTTTGAGTGTTGAATACATACTCAATTAAATCATATATAAACAGAGATAGTTAATACAGAGCAAAGTTTACAAAAAGACTTCGTAGTAGATATAAGCCATTAGTGACATATTACCTAATAGCTTAAGCTTTAGGAGAGTAGGTCTCTGACTATTACTAACAATAAAATATTAAATGTAATAACCCATAATGCTTGAAAGCAACATGTAAATTTTTCAAGTGACCCCATTTTGGTTCACGCAGCAGACCTAGAAAAACAAGGTTCATTGAGTATAATACATTCATCCTAAATAATTCTAAAATATATATAAAGAAAAGTGGCAATTAGAAGATATTAACTCACTGACTTTTAAGTTTTTTTTTCATTGAAAATAAATTACCAGAAACAAATAAATGGAAGTACAAAACAAAGGACAAGGCATCCTATAGAATGAAAAAGCAAAATAAGACATTTAAAGCATCAATGACCTTAGTAATGTTTAATATATATTCCTTCACCTTCCCAGCCACTTTAAAATTGGGCAATGGTTCTTGAATTAGATTTTCAGAGGACACTACTAAAAAAAGGATTTTCCACGACGCAGTTTTTACGACGATCATAAGGTAAACGTCTTAAAAATATATGCGGTGGCATTTTCGTAATTTGAAGCTGATATACGAATACGGTGCTATTGAAACCCGTCTTAAAATTACTTGTTCAACGAAGGGTACTACAAAACCGTTGTAGAAAGCTCAATGATATTTATTTTATAAAATAAAATAAATACAGGTACTTGTTCAATGACACAGTTTTATTTAAAAGGATTTAAGACGGTGCGGAAATGCACCGTCTTTGAAACGTTGAGAGACAAGGACGGTGATTTTAGGGACACCGTCTTTAATTGGTTTAATTAAAATTAAAAAATGACTTGTGGCACGTACGTGCCTTTTCATCTCCTAATCCCTCCTTCATTCGCTAATCATTGTCGTGTTGATAGAAGCTCCGCCGGTGCCATCTCCACTTCTGTGTTGACCCCAGCTCTGGCCGCCATGCCATCTTTGTAGCTCTCGCCGTATCTTGAGTGACTAAAGCTCAGATCACTAGCTATACCCAGGTATTTATATGTAATCACTGTTGATATCTACTAACAATGATTTGGGTTTTATTCGTGCGTTGCTCGGCTGGTACATTTGCTTGGGTGTTGCTATTTCTCAGATATTTGGCCATTTTTATGTAGAGTTGTCGATGTGGGTTTTGGCCTAAGGGTTAACCCTACCTAGGGCTTTAACCTACTAATAGGGCTTCAGCTCTGAATTCTTGAGCTTCCCTTAAATTCTTTGTTGTCAGCTTCCCTTAACTTCTTTGTTGTCGTGCAAACAAACACGGCCTTAACGACCGTTTTTTTGGAAAATAAAAAGTATAAAATTGTGTTTTGTGAAGTTGTTGGAACTTGGAAGTGTATTTGTGTTGCTTTATTCTAGTTTTAGGAGTTCTTTGTTCCTGAGTGAGGTCACAAGTGGTGGATAGGTTTGTTAATTTCACAGTTCTCTACGCGTGCCGCGTTAGAAGTTGGGTGAATTTGCTTTGAACAGAGAAGATTTAAGTGACAGGTATAGATTCTTTGTTTTTTTTTTGCTGGTTTTCAAAGTAGATTGCCATATAAAATATTGACGGAAGGCATTATTACCGAGTAGCATCTTTAAATCGAAATTCTCATGGGATAAGCAGTTCCAATTAACAAGTAAAATCTGATGTATGGAAACTTTAGTTACCAGCATGATTCATTGTTAATTTTACTCACACACATATATAATTATATATACACACACATATATATCTATACATATATATATATATATATATATATATATATATATATATATAATTGTTTTCTTACCTAAAGCTCTCTTTGTTCAGTTTATAGGCCTTCTAATTAACATGGAGCCACAGTGTGCAATCAAGAAAGATGCCACTGAAGTAATATATTTTGTTATAATAACATTTTATTTTGCTGAAAAATGCAAAAAGGAAATATAACGGACAATTGTTAGTGCTAGTTGCTTAATTTATTATTATAAGTAGTAGAAATACAATTGGTGCTCACTTCTCTCACTCAATCTCAGTATTACAAAAAAAAATGGAATGGTTAGAATAAAAATGAAGAGAGTTACTCTTGGAGTAGGTGAAATTTTTTTTCTCTCATAAGAAAAAAATTCAACTTTTTTTTAAAATATAAGTAAAAATTTAACTATTTTTATCTTATTAATTTCTTTAGTTTTTTTATAATAAAAAATTCAATTTTTTAAAAAATATAAGTAAAAATTTAACTATTTTTATCTTATTTAATGATATTATATCTAAAATACCTTCATTTAATAAAGAGTTGCGCTTAATATCAAATTTGATTGAAGATTAATTTAGAAAAAAATTATTTTTAATTGGAAACAATTTGATTTAATAAAGGTAATGGTTTCTTGATTTGCACAATAAACAACATATTGATACACTTTTAATTGAATTATGTTCAAGCTATTTGGGTTTTGGGCTCTCTGTCCATTCAATATAGGGTGAGAAGATCAAAGAGAAAGTAAAGAAGGTAGATGAGAATGAAGTTGTTAGGTTGATAAAAGAGCAGGAGGACAAAAATTTGGAAATTTCAGCTTTGAAGGTAGAACTGGAAACAACTATAAGAACATATGAAGTACAATTCTCACAGATGGAAGAAGAAGCTAATAGTTTTAAAGCAGCATTGACACGGAAGGTCCAAGAATATGAGCATCAATTGGAATAATTAAGAAATGAGGTAAAGGTTTCTTACTTTGCACAAACAGCAATATATTGGTACACTATGAGGGAAAGGACAAGACCAAGAGGTTTTAGTTAATCAGAATATAATTTCACCTTGGTAATTTATGCTGAAACTTTTATCGCTCAGATACTTGACATAAAACTCTAATTCTAATTGGAAAATAACACTAAAAACATTTAAGTTTTATCCTTTGAGAAATTAGTTTCATGTTATATGTATTATGAAATATTTGGCCCTTCAATACAGGCTGAAAAGATCAACGAGGAAGTAAAAACGACAGATGAAGAGGAATCTATTAAATTCATGAAAGAACAGGAGGACAAAAAATTGAAAATTTCATCATTAAAGCAATGTTCACAGTTGGAAGAAGACGCTAAAGATGCTAAAGCAGAATTGACACACAAGGCCCAAGAATATGAGAATCAATTGGAAGCATTAGGGAATAAGGTAATTGTTTCTTTACCTTGACTACCACTCACTAATAGTTAGTTTTTTTAACCAATCGATCAACATTGAAACTTGTATTTGCTAAATCTAAAAATTTGGAATTTGACATCTGTGTTGTTTCGCTTGGCTAGAAAGAACCTAAGCTGCTTCTTTTTTAGCCACTATCTTTGTTTTCTATATATGTTACATCTAAATTCATTGGTACTGCATAATTTGCTAATATAGGGTTTTCCAAGTTGTGTTTTAATGTAAAAATATGGTTGGGGTTTACTTAGTTTGCTGCACAAGGTTTAGAGGCAAGTGTGAACCTAAAAGTCAAGTTTGGAAGATATAAGCATTATCCTGCCTATTGCTCAAAAGTCAAGTTTGGTACGGCATAATTTGCTGATAGTGGCTGGGGTCTGCCAAGTTGTGTTTTAATGTCAAAATGTGGTTGGGGTTTAGTTAGTTTGCTGCACAAGGTTAAGAGTCAAGTGTGAACCTAAAAGTCAAGTGTGAACCCTTGTGCTAGCTGTCTAACTTAGTTTTTCTGTGTAAAATGGCCTTAGGAGCTGCATTAACATATCAGTATCCATGTCATGTAAGAGTTCATATTTTCAGCCATGGCTGTCCTACTGTGAATGTGCAGCAATCAAATATCTCATGAAGTACTAGTGTCATCAATGCACTTTTTCCATATTTGTTCATTTGCCAAATTCATTTAGAATTTATTAAGAATACACTAACAGTGTAAAGATTTTTTATACTATCATCTTATCATAAATTGCCATGTATGATAAGTTTATTGACTTTGATAATAACTAACTTAAAAGCCATACTTATTATTTTTTATTGGTTAATCATTACACTGATAGTGTATGAAAACCCATTGATTTATATAGAAAAAAATATAAAAGAATATTTAAGGGATCATTTGAATTTTCAGGACAAAAGCACAAATGTTCTTGAATGGTCTGCTAGGCAAAAGATTGCAATTGGAGCACTTCGTGGCTTGAGATACCAAAATTCTCATGTTGGAAAATTAATTCACATGCATTTTGCCTTTCTAATTAAAATTATCTTAATCTGTTGTAATTTTTATTAAAATTTATTTTAGAATTCAATTTTCTTAATCTGTTGTATTTAATAGTAAAATTTATTTTCTTAATTTATTGTAATTAATATTAAAATTTAATTTGATAATTAATATTTAAATGATAGATTAAATATAAATAATACATAAACCTCTTATTTTTATTTAATCTATCATTTAAATATTTATTTATTAAATAAATTTTACCATTAATATTAATTACAATCATGCTAATATATATTATTTTTAATTATTTATATTTTTTTCTAATGGGATATTAACCAGAAAAAATATAAATAATTAAAAATAATATTTAATTCAAGGATGGTGCTTACATCAACACCATCTTTGAAAGTACACATTTTAAAACAGTGCTTACATCAGCATCTTAGAATGCCTACTTTCAAAGACGTTGTTGAGGAAAACACCGTCTTAGAATGCATACTTTCAAAGACAGTGCTTACCTCAACAACGTCTTTGAAAGTAAGGATTATAAGACGTTGTTGATGTAAACACCGTCTTTGAACATCAGCTTTCTAAGACGATGCTTACCTCAACAACATCTTTGAAAGTAGGTATTCAAAGACGGTGCTCAACAACGTCTTAGAATGCCTACTTTCAAATATGTTGCCGATGTAAGCACCGTCTTTGAAAGTTGCCCACTTTTAAAGACGGTGTTTTGGGACCCGTCGTTAAAATTTTTAAGCTTCAACGATGTCACATTCTACGATGATCAAAAAACGTCATTGTATCCCCTATTTGACCGTCGTAGAAGCGTTTTTTTCTAGTAGTGGGAACATTACATAAGGGGTTCAATTTTTCAAGAGGCCTTCTCTCAGTGTGTAATTTTTCTATTTTTTCATCAGTCCCCTATATAAATTCCACGGCTATTATCAATAGTAATGCTTAATATATACCAGACCCTCTTTTCTCTCCCCTAAGACACACATCAATGATCAATTCTTTTGATCATTATCTACTTTATTAGCAAGTAGCAATATAAAATGTTTAGTGTGGATTAAATAAATGACAAGTAGCAGAAAGATACTTTTGTCTTGATTAAGACCATTGTTATTTTGTTCTAATTTAATCACTATTATCATCTTGATTAAGAGTATTTCATCTTGATTAAGACCATTGTCATTTTGTTCTACTAAACATGAGTAATAATAAATTATATATATATCACTTAAATTTATCCCACTAAGATCTTGTTTTTTACACTGTGAAGAAATTATAAACTCATCACAAAAAGTAAATAGTTATATATTAAAAGTATATATACTAATAAATAGCAATAATAATATATGAATGATAATACTCCACCAAGTGTCTAATAAATAACATGTTTCTACCCGGAAAATTAAAATTGATTTATCTCTACATGAATATTACTGTATAAGGCAATAGGATTCATATGCACACAAATTGATTTACTTAAATCATGGTAAAAAAACGAGAAAAAGTTGAAGTGTTCAAATTATCCAGTAACTCAATAGTAAATTAGACATGATTGGTTAATATGTCATTCCCATCAGCAAATACCCCTTAAGAAATCCTTCACAAATAGATGCCTTGGGGTTCACATTGACATGTCTATATGGACTTTATTAAGAGTGCAGTCATCCACCATGTACAGCAATCAGCAACCCGTTTGAATTTTGACTTTAAAACTTATGAATCAAATTTGAGTGATTACTAAAAACAATTTTAATTAGGACCTCTTACAAAGTTAGTCAATACCTTTTTTTTCTTTTTTTGAAGTTTAGCTAGCAAACACTACCTAAACTTCATGGGAAATAATGATAAATTGACCTGTACAAAAGATTAAAATAAGATCTAAAAACCATCCTAAGTTACAAACAAAGCATCCTAAGTAAGTTACTGACCTGCAGATATCCTTTGTGCCTTTTGAGCAATAAATTTTAGTTCTCTTTTCCTTATAGCCAAGCCAAACTATATATACACATATTGTTCACTAGTAATTTAGCGGAAAAACTAGATATATCCATAGAGTATTTCATCCCCTAGTTTCCAAGTTACCTCTACCTGAAAATATGCACAAATTGATCTGGCAACTTTCTCAAAGCATTGGTAGCACCTTTAGCAGACATGTGGCCTAACACTGTTATAAGTTCCCTGGCTAAGGAGACAACATCAAGTATTGAACTACATAAAAAGGAGACAACATCTTGAATCAAATCAAAATAAATTTTCTACACATTTAATAGTTCTACCTCTATATTCTCTACATCTTGTAGTTTAATATGTGTCTTAACTCTTGAGGTATTCTGCACACTAATATATTTACAGTATCAAAACCCAAATAATTAAGTAGGGGGTAAAGCTTAATGGCTCTACCTGTTACATATCCAGTGAGGGTTTATTCCTTTTGCTTATATGCAATGATGGCACGTCCATCCCTTGTTCTTTCTCACTTCCTCTATTTGTAAAACAGAACAATAGTGAACAGTTTCAAACTATCAACACGAGCAATTTTAATTTCATTTGCCATGTTTAGCTGCCCCTTATCAATTAGCTGGACTATTTTTTCTCACCTTCTCCATATCGAATCTTAAGACAGGCTCTACAAAAAACACGAGTGCTAGAGTGACAGACAGCACAATCAGTCTCTCCAGAAAGTATTCTTTCTTCCATATAATTGTGTTTCATGAAGAAATTAACTTACAATTAGGAAGAGTGTGTATCTTGATAATAGATCTATTTGTAAGTTTCCTTCCATATTTTAAATTAATGAATTTAATCCTCACAATTTTGAAATAATTTCTTAATATAACACGGTAGCCAAATTTGATTAAAATACAAGGACTTAAAATATATTTATTTTCTAATAATGAATGACTAAATTAATCAACTATTGGAATGAATTGTATCTATCTCAACATAAAAAGAAGACGTTGCACATAAAAAAATACTAATAAAAATGTACAAGATAATTGGATGGATGATGGATCAATAAATTACATGATCTGACATCTCTTAGCTATAAGCATAATCTTAGCAATTAAAATTGAATATTAAATTGCAATTATTACTATTTTGACAAGAAAAGGAAACAAACTATTTTCTTTTGGAAAACAAAGTAATATAGTTGACAGTGGCATTATTAGAAAAGTAAAACTTAATACTTAGCAGGCAATTTCTTGCTACAAAGTTCTAATGTAGTGTTTGATGGAAAAACATGTGAATCTAATCAAAGGATCAATGTTGTTCTACTTTGCTTTCATTCTTAAGCTTTTTATTTTATTATGTGGACATATTAATAATTTTGCTGAATGATTGATGTTATAAGTAAATAGTTTCCTTCATGCAATAGAAATGGAAAGTGATACTCTTCCACAACATGAAATTTTGTACATTGACTAACTGTATTGGAGAAAAAAGGTAACTGGTTGGTGTCAAGGCTTGAATGTAGATAAAATGTCAAAAAATATTATTTTTTTTACTAATTTGCTAGTGCAAGTAAAATAACCAAAAACAGAAATCTTACCGGTCAAATAATTGTGGTTCCCCACCATACATTAGTAAAATATCCCCCAGCTCTACCCTAAGTAAATCTTGATGGAATGAAACCCCCGAGTAACCAGCTGCAGTAGCAATGCAAGCACGGCAAGCCACATGGACTTCCTAATTCGGGAAAGCACCACCATGTTCCTTTTGACCAACAACAATCAATAGCACGTATCAATAATCTACTACACATAACAAATATTTCAATTCTCATATTAAAAGAATGGGAAGTAGATCACAATGAAAATAAGAAAATTAATTAACATATAGCAACAAAACCCACAACTACAAGAGTAAAAACCTTTCAAAAATCAAAACTTTGACGAGTTTGACCTTGTAGTGTGAGAGTTAACACGGGTGAAGACAGATACAACGATAGAAGTGGCAAGTAATAAACCAAGTAAAATGTGATAGAACCAAAAGAGCTTCAACATTTCATTTCATGAAAGTTTTTAGAGACGTAAAAAATGAAATGCAACCTTGTGCAAAAAATGACGTTCTCACTGTTATTGAGAACATCGAGAACCCTTCTCTTCAGAGACAAAACCCGCCTTTCACCTTCTACTCTTGTGTTTGGTCTCTTTTGCGACCCTAACAATGAAACAATTATGAGGATGAAAGTGATTGTAGCTTTGGGGGAAAAGAGGGAAAAAGATATTGACAAAGAGAAAGAGTGAGAGATGGCAAATACTTTGTGCGGTGAATTGGGGAAAAGAGGGACAAAAAGATACAGGGGGAAACGAGGGTTTTTTGTTTACAATGAAACCCCCAAATCCGTCGTCGAGTCCATGTCGATGATCGAAGAGTTAAGGAAGCTTTTGTTGCTCTCCGATGGGGCTCTGTTCTTGGTCGAATTCGAACTCTGGAATCGCGACACGAAATTGAGTTTCCCGAAGAGGGTTTCATTGGTCACGAGGAGAAGGTTCACAACAATGGTGGAGAATCCCCAATATCTGTGAGAAATAGGAATGGAAAAGGACGCTAATTTTAAAGACGGTCTTGATAAAACCGTATTTGAACCCCTATATTTAAAGACAATTTTTAGTAAACCGGCTTTAAACATTCAATTTTTAAAATGGTTTTTATAAAACCGTCTTTATATATCTTTTGTTATTTACAAAATTGTCATTATATTCAATTTTAAGACGGTTCTTAAGAACCATCGTGGATTTCGCGTCATAAAATATAATTTTTGTAGTAGTGATTGTATAACAATTATTTTCTATAATAACTTTATAAAATGATATTGTGAGACAAGAGGTAAATAATTAATAATACAATATCCTTTTTTTAACTTTTATTTTATTATTATTTTAATTTTTCCTATATTTTAAAGATAAAGACAAAATGTGAGTAAGTTATATGTTGTAATTTCATGAGTGTAAAGCAAATAAGATTTAAAGATTTTAATTTATGAATAATAAAATTAAAGCAATTTAATTACTTAAAGAATCTATACAAATAGATAAAGGGATATCTCTTTTGATAACCACCTTTTGGTCTCCATTTTTGCAAAGACTATTTCACCCTTTAAAACTTACTAACTGCCCCTTTCTCCTTCAATTCATCTCTTTCTTATTCATTCCTTTCACCACCATTCCATTGCAGAAAGAAAAAATTAAGATGAAGAACAATCTCAAATTAGTAAGAACAAAAGAAACTCGAACGAGCTCACCCTAGTAGGTACCTTACCTTTTCCGTCTCCTTATTGCTTCATATTTGTTCTTCCAATGTTAATTTAATTATTTCATTTGATTTGTTTACATATCATATGAATCGTTGCAATTTTCTCTACTGGATTACAATTAAACTATAATTGATCTTAAGGATGTTAGTATGTGACAGATTGTTATTGTTGTCCTGCTTCAAAAAAGAAGATTGTTATTGTTGTTTGAAGTAAATTGGTTCATACTTTTGTCTGATCTACAATAAAGAATTAATGTTATGTTTACGTCAGTTATTTTTTTTTTGTTTTTTATTGTTCACTTTCTTCGAAACATGGTAACTACCTATATTTTCATTTTTTTTCTCTATTTAGTATTCTCTCTTTTTTCTTTGTACGCTTCAATTGCAAAGTTGCCAACTTAGGCTTCCTTTGGATCCGAATTAATTGAGCAAGTGTTACGAATAGGGAAGAGGGGTTGCAAGAAGTAAGAGAACAACAGCGCGAGGAGAGGCCCAAAAGGAAAATGAAGGCTCCAACGTACATGGAGGACTACGTGTGAAGCGTGGGAAGCATGAAGATTCATGCATGGAAGTAGGGAACGAGTAACCACTTCTGTTAGAGGATCTGGAATATTCTAGATTTAGTTAGAATGTAATTGTAGTTAGCTAATTCTGTTATCGTATTTGGTACATTGGAACGTTAAGCATCCTGCTATGAAGGCACGAGTATCAGCTCTAATGGAATCCCATGTAAAGTTTTCTTGTAAGCGATGAAGCGTTTTATGAATCCCCATGTGACCACCTGTCGGAGATTGGTGGAATTCTTCTAGTAACAACTTAGTGAAGGAGGAATTCGAGGGAATCCAAATCCGGCCTCTGTGTAAGATCAGATTAGTAGTTAACGTGTACTCTGGGTGTGCTTCAGGCTCATCTTGAATCTTACGATATAACTCCATAAAAGCTGGGTGAGAGGCCATCTCCTTAAGCAGGTCCTCGAGGAAATCGAATTGAGGCATCGAGATTAAAGAGAGTGATGCAGGTGAGTCCTCATGGATTCTGGACAAAGCATCTGCCACTATGTTGGCTCATCCTACCCTATACTGAATCGTGAAGTCGTAACCTAATAATCGTGCTAGGTAACGGTGTTGCTCCGGTGTCTGCACCGTTTGGTCTATGAGCTCCCTTAAGCTCCGATGATCGGTTACGATGATGAACTTGTGACCCAACAGGTACTGCCTCCATTTTTTGACGGTCGCGGTTATGGCGACGAGCTCACGGACATAGGTTGACGCGTTCATCAACTTCGGGCAGAATTGCTTACTGAAGAAGGAGATAGGATGGCCTTCTTGTGTAAGCACTGCTCCTATACCTGACCCTAACGCGTCGGTCTCGATGATAAATGGGATTTTAAAGTTAGGTAATGCCAAAACGGGAGCTGCCATGATCGCCTCCTTAAGCTTCTGAAATGCTTCATTCGCTGTTGTGGACCACTGAAACTGTGTATGGCATAGTAACTTCGTAAGAGGTGCCGCGAGGGTTGAGTACCCCTTTATAAACCATCTATAGAATCCGGCAAGACCCAAGAACCCTCGTAGTGCTCTTGGCGATGTCAGCGTCGGCCATCCCTGAATGGTTTGAATTTTCTCCGACACTGGTCGAACTCCATCACCAGCTACCACATGACCCAGATACTCTAACTTTTCTTGAGCAAACATGCATTTGGAGAGTTTTAGTGAGAACTGGCCTGTCACCAGAATTTGAAAGGCGCTCTCCAAGTGAAAGAAATGATCTGTGATAGTTTTGCTATAGATCAATATATCATCGAAGAAAACGATGATATACTTTTGCAGGCATGGCCAAAAAAGTTGATTCATTATGGATTGGAAAGAAGAAGGTGCATTACAAAGACCAAAGGGCATTACTTGAAACTCGTAATGCCCCTGATGCGTCTGAAATGTTGTTTTGCTAATATCAGCCTCACGCATTAGGATTTGATGATAGCCTTGCATCAAATCAAGCTTCGAAAACCACCGTGCTCCTCCGAGCTCGTCCAACAACTCGTCCACCATGGGGATTGGAAAACGGTCCCTCACCGTAACCGCGTTCAGTGCTCTATAATCTACACAAAAGCGCCACCCCCCATCCTTTTTCTTTACTAGTAGCATTGGGGATGAAAAGGGACTTGAACATGGTTGGATGAACCCTTTTTCCAGCATGGCGTTTACCTGATCCTCTATTTCCTGTTTCTGAAAATAGGGGTATCTATAGGGTTTAACATTCACGGGAGTTGTATTTGGGAGTAAGGTTATGGAGTGATCTGTGGATCGTGATGGTGGTAAGGTTGTTGGAGGTTGGAACAATGAAGAATACTTAGTGAGCAAGGACGCAATTTTCGGGATCATATGTGTTGTGGTCTGAGGTGGAGTGTGATTTTCCATGCGAATGTGGAAGAATGAGCTTGTTGGGTTTGTGTGAAGTAAACGATGAAGTTGCGAAGGTGTTACCTGTTTGAGGTCCCTCTCACGATCTCCTTTTAGTTCAATGAGCTTGCCTCCCGTGATGAACTTCATGTTTAATGAAGTGTAGTCAGTGAGTATTGGGCCTAGTGTCTTCAACCATTGCACTCCTAGTACTACATCAGCACCGCAGAGTGGGAGAATATGGAAGTCTATCGTAAATGAGTGTCGTTGGATCTGCACCATGACATTACCACAGCATTGTTGGCATCTAATTTCGTCACCGTTACCCACCGTGACTCGCAGTGGAACTATGTCTTGCATGGGGAGCTTTAGAGCTGTGACTACACGATGATGGAGGAAATTGTGTGTACTTCCTCCATCAATTAATATGCTAACATGGAGGTCATTAATAGTGTCTTTCATTCGTAGAGTCTCGGGGGATGAGTGTCCTGACAATGCATGTAAACTCAGAATCGAAGGACTTAGCATTTTCTACGGTGTAGGTAATAATGGCGGTGTGGAAGTGCTTAACGGTGATCGTGATGCTACCATCGATGCTGGGAAACGCTGTGATGACGATCTTCGTGCGTCTAACAGTTTTTCTTCCTATAGTCTCGCGTATGCTACTGCTTGAACCAAGGATACTGGTTGCAAAACCTGCACCTCGCGGCGGATGGCCGACGTTAATCCTGAAACAAAGCAACTTAAAACAAACTGAGCTGGTATTCCGACTATGCGGTTTGCTAACGACTCGAATTCCGTCAAATAGGCGTTCACCGATGACCGCTGCTGCAACTTGCATAGCAATCCCGCAGGATCCTCGTAAGTTGATGAAGCAAATCGAGTGTGTAGCGCGTGTAAGAATGCTGACCACGATGATAATTGAGCGTTGCGGTGCATCCATTGGAACCACGCCAACGCGGCCCCTTCCATGTAGAACATGCAATCGTCAACCTCTCATGATCTGGTGTGTTGTGATACTCAAAAAACTGAGTTATTTGAAGGTCCAACCCGTAGGATCCGAGCCATCGAACCTCGGGACATCAAGCTTCAGGCGATGTGTGGAACCAGTCACCGTTGGTGTTTGTCCTGCCGAAGAAGACGACGGCGTCTACGGTGGCTGTTGATTTGCTTTGAGTTGTGTCATCCTTTGCAGGAGATCATCTATCTTCGTGTTCATTGCTAGTTGAGATGCTGATAATTTTGCAATGTCACAGGAACTGCCAAGGTTGACGCCGTGGACAATATGCTCAGTCAGAGAGAAACAGTGTTTACGTTGCTTCGTCGGAAGTTAACTAAAGCTCAAGCACGAATGAAGGGAGTGGCAGATAAACATCGTTGAGAACTGGAATTTCAAATCGGTGATTGGGTGTTGGTAAAGTTGCGACCTCGACGTCAGACTTCGGTCTCAAACACCACTTACTCGAAGCTCACCAAGAGGTATTATGGGCCTTTTCGAATCTCGGCCCGAATGGGCAAGGTAGCTTACCAGTTGCAGCTCCCCATTCAATCGCGCATCCACAATGTTTTTCACATATCGCTCCTCAAGCCCTATGTGGCTGCAGACCCACCACATGATTCTACTGATCTTCCTCCAGTAGCTGTAGATAACGACCCAGTCGTTACTCCGTTAGCCATCATCACGCCCAAACTAATTCCATCGAAAAGGGGACCTACACGCATGGTCTTGGTCCAATGGAAGGACTTACCACTCGAGGAAGCCTCGTGGGAGGAATGGTCCAGCTTCAAAGCCTTACACCACCTTGAGGAAAAGGTGTTATTTGAAGGGGAGGGGAATGTTACGAATAGGGAAGAGGGGTTGCAGGAAGTAAGAGAACAGCAGCGCGAGGAGAGGCCCAAAAGGAAAACGAAGGCTCCAACATACATGGAGGACTACGTGTGAAGCGTGGGAAGCATGAAGATTCATGCATGGAAGTAGGGAACGAGTAACCACTTCTGTTAGAGGATCTGGAATATTCTAGATTCAGTTAGAATGTGATTGTAGTTAGCTAATTATGTTAGATCTCAACTGCAGGAAGTATAAAAGCTTGTAAATGTTCATACATGGAATAACAAGCAATTAAACACGATTCCTTTCTCTCCTTCCTTTCTTCTCTCTGGTGACAGAGGCCCTTGGTCCTCGAAGTCCAAGTCATAACAGCAAGAAGAGAAATGGGAGTTATGAGTGGGCTCTCAAGGTCATTTCCATGATTTTACACATTTTTTAAGAAGGTTTAAGAAACTTTCTAACATGATGTGTGACTAGTCTTTTGTCTATATTCCTTCTCTATTGTGCTTATGTGTATTGTTATTGTTGTTGTTTCAATTAAAGGTATTCATCATCAATATGAATGATTGTACGTGTTGTGTAGGTAATTCCAATGCATATATGAGGTTGCATTATTTTAAGAAAGATAGACTGGAACAAGTTTCCTTTGACTTTGTTGCAGAAGGTTGTGATGGTGTCTTTCATAATGTTTCACCTATGCATTCCATTTTATTTTTATTATTTCGATAGCACATCCAATACATTCAATTTAATTTTCTCTAGCCGTAAATCCTTCTTTTTTAATGTTTCTTCTTTTAATGCTTCCACTATCTCTAATATTTCTTTTCCATTATCTCATGCATCTAATATTTCTTCATGCAGATGCAGATCAATTGAAAAGTGTAAAGCAGATGCGATGCACGATTTCACACCTTCTATCAAATGTGGCTTATAATTTATCAAATGTATTTGTGTTATCTCCTTCTCCATCTCCCTCTAATCATCTTCATCTTCTATTTATGTTTAGTTACTTTCAATTCTTGTTTACATTATGGTTGGAAACACTAGACATTTATTTGTTTATATGTAACATGTGCGACAATTTATTTTAAAATTATTATTTAATTTGGTTACTCATACATTCATATTATGTTTATCAAAAAATTAAGTAACATGGGATAAGGAGCTAAGTCCCAAACAGTAAAGTGTATCGAGAGTTTTTATTTTTATTTTTATCAGGAGTTGAAACTATGTGTCAATATATGCTTAAGATTTGGGTGAAAGTAAAGGAGTTGGAACTATGTCAACATCTGCCTAAAATTTGTCTATGGATGGTGAGACAAGTGATCTCTAATTTGCGTTAATATTTTTTTAAAATTATTTTCATCTTTTTCTTATTGTCTTTACATTTTTTCTTTTGACAATGTACAATCATCTCTCTCTAGGATCAATATACACAACCATCTCTATTAAACCAAATTTAAAATTGTCTATTTTTTATTGTAAAATTCATTTTCATTTTTTTATTTGTTAATTTTAAAACTCATTTTGATTTTAAAACTATTCATTTTTTAATGTGTTCATGTATCATCATGGTAACATAATTGCTCATTTTAAAACTTCTCATAATTCAGGTTTTGTAGATCAAAGAAAAAGAAAACGAAATCATGCATGTGTCATGTGTCATGTCAGATATAGGTTGTCATACACTAGAACAAAGATTTGTTGTATTATAAATGTGGAAACAATTGATGTAAAAGTTTTGCAATTAGGAAAAGCAACAAGAAGATTGAGGATAAATAGGATAAAAAAATTGATTGATTTGGATTACTTATCTTATTTAAAAAATTGTAGTATGTATTTTTGGTGTATAATGTTCACTTATTCAAGTTCACACATATTATCACATGTGACATTGTAGTTAAATTTAAATTGCTACATTAATATATGTTATCTTATTGCATTTGAGTTTGAATTGTTATGTTATCTTGCTAGTTTGGGATAATGCGTTTAAGGATATAAGAAGAATCATGTCTCTAAATTAAAAACAAACATAACCCTGATCAATAGTCAATAAATATTTTACAACATATCCAACAAACTTATCGAAGTACCAGAAATTAAATAATGAAATAAAGAAAAAAAATTAAGAATAAAGAAACAATTTTTGGAAAGTAATATGGGATATTTGTGATAAAATTTATTGAGTTAGAAAAAATATATACATACAATTATAATATTTATTTCCAATTTTTTATTATAAATGATGTTTAAATAGTAGAAGTAGGGGTGGGAATAGGCCAGACCGGCCTATAGGGGCCTATGACCTGACCTACATAAAGTCTGGCCTTGACTGACCTATTTAATTAAAAGGTTAGCCTCAGACTTTTTTAAAAGCCTATTAAATTAAATAGACCAGGCTTAGACTTATTAAAAAGTCTTATAAACCTGATAGACTGACCTATATATATGTATATATACTTATATTATTTTTTGGATATCAATTTATACTTATATTATTTTTTGGGTACAATTAATTTTTTTTTGAAACTAGCAGACTTTGATTACACATTACTACTCCATAACTTTCATTCTTATAATCAAGTAAGACTTTAATTACAATTTAGATGCGAGTCATGTGTCCCTTTATATTTCTCATTATTTTTATTGGTTTTCCTACTGTTAACATTTTCATTTTCCTTTAACTTTCCTAATAAGTTTCTACTCAGAGCAAATGAATACTAAAGATTTAATGTGAATAAGGCTTTTAAGGAGACTATCAGGCCGACTAGACTTTTAAAAAGGTCAGACCAAATCAAAATAAAAGTCTTTAATAGACTATAGGCCAGACTCATACCTCAAAAATTCATAAGCATACAAATATACTCCTTCTATTCATATTTATAACACCCGAGTTCACATTGTAATTTAGTAATTAATTTTTAATAATTTATTTTATTAAGTAATTCTATTATTATGTAGTTATAGTGTATAATAAAAGAAATATTACAATGTATTAAATTTAACACTGCACAAATGAGATAGCGTAATAAAAATGCATTAAATTAAAAAAAAATTAACTCAAACTAATATTCACATATATTAGAATATGGGATATATTAATTTTAGTATAATAAAATTACACAAAATATCAAATATAACGTAATAGAAACATGGATGCACGAGCATTGCCAATTTGTCGTCCCCTGATTCCACTAGTATTCTATAAAAAAAATGTGTTCCAAAAATATACTTTGCTCTCAAATTTAAGATATTATCTAAAATGTCAATTTATATATTTTAAAATAAAGATAAAAATAATCGAGACATCGTTGGGTGATTTATAAATAATAAGTAAATTCTAGTAAATTCTAAAAAATAAAAAATTTGCCAAATGAAAAAATACGTAATTAATTAAACAAATTTTACCTATTTAGTTTTGTAAAATAATAGTTAATAACCCAGGAATGCCCGGTAGAATAACTAGTTTATGACATAAGTTTACATAATAAATGTTCATAATAACATAATATTTATTTCTATAATTAATGTTATTTAATAATTTAAAGATAATTTAATGATTAAATCATATTAAATTATTAATCCAAAAAAATCTAAAATATTTGTGCAACTTTTTTATTTGTATACATCAGTTAAATCAAATGAAAATATTGTTAAGCTAGCAGTGTTAATTGTTTCTGCAAGCACTGCTAGTATGTACACTTGGGATGAGCTTTTCACGAAAATAAAGTAAATAACTCCATAAAAATTTGTGTTGAAGGTTCTCTAACTAGCTAGATCAAATCAGAGTCTCCATCATGACTTACTTCTAAGTCAATAACCCTAAAATACAAAAATCATGAACATCAATTTATTCATATGATCATTTGCTCACTATTGAATTAATACAATATTTAGAATATGGACTTATGCAAGAATATCTCAGTTTGTGATTACATCTAGTCTGTTTATGTCATAATATCCTAATTTGTTTCCCATCTCTTTTCAAGGTTTAGGTGTGTCAAAGTATCAAGCCAACGAATTTTTAGCCTTAAAACCTACCATGGGTGGTGTTGATCATGACAATTTATAAGATATAGAGATGCTTAATTTGAAGTTGCCATATTCGATTGATTCCATAATTAATACTCAGTCAGGTTTCTTGCGAGTATTAGATTGACCTATTGATTTGGGAGGCTACATAGTGTTGAAACAAAGTCCCTCCAAAAGCAACAATTTTATTGATGACAAACCATCAAGAATCAATTCTTAAGTTATTTGAATTTATCTACTAATGATTCCTTTAAGTGTTCTTAAATAAGGCACAACGAATTTAGAAGCATGGAAAATGTGTAAAGCATAGGCCTACAGTGGAAGCATTTCAAGATATGCATGAATTCTGCATTTAAAAACAAGACTACTAGATGGAGAGTTATTCAGAAGTTGGAAAGGTAGACATGTGTTTTTTAGTTAAAGTGTAGATATTAGGGGTAGCTTTAGTCAAGAGGTGGATATTATAAGCTACACATGACTAAGAGATCATAAAATGGTGTGTTGTAGGAGTGGTTAGTGAAGAGACACGTGTTTACACCACCAAGAAGCACACACCCATTTAAAGACATGCAACAGTGTTTGGAAGAACTGATATTGAAGCTGTGAGTTCCTAATTATCCTCGAAGATTTTCAATCAAAGGAACTCAAAAAAGACAACAACTCCAAGTCAAAGAATATGCAACTAGTAAAAGGAAGATTGAAGCATATTGCATTGCAATTACAAAAACATCTACAAAAAGATGTGTTGTAGACCAATCTTCAGAAGACTTCCTACAATTCAAATTCAAAATTGATGAGGAACCAATAGCTAACACTCAACAGATATATTTCAAATTTAAAATGTTAAAGTTGTCTTAACAATGGAGAAGAACAAAGATGAAGAAGATAACTCAAAGAATTGCAGAAGATGGCGGGTGAATTATGAAGAATGGATAGTTGAGAACTTGGACAACTCATGCAATAATTTGAGTTCAACCTCCAACAACAACCAATGGCTAGCTCCCAAATTCTTTATATAGTGATCAAATTCAAAGGAGCAACTTGCAAGGAAGGAGTACCGAAAAGACAAGTTAAGGTTAGAAAAGAGTCTATCCAGATTACCCTTTATCAAAAGAAACTTCCTTAGCCAAAACACTATAGGTGGAGTCAAACTAGAGACAAATTCATAAAATTTTCTATAAACACCTTTATACAAGGAGTCTCAATAGAAGGTATCCCAAAAGATATAATGTCGATCCCCCAACGGGTGGACTAGTGATAATACTATCCCCTATATCCTGTTGGTGAGCTTTAGATGCTAGGAAGTCAACTACAACATTGGCTTCCCTAAATGCATGCACTATAGAGACTTATCAATCCTGGGAGAGCCAATCTCTAATCATCCATACCGTGGGCTGAAAAGGATGGGAAACACACACTCCCTGATTAGCAAAATGAACAAATAACATAGAGTTACATTTTATAATAATCCTACGAAATCCAGCTTCCACGATATCTATACGCAATTAGGATTCCCTATAGCTCTGCCATCGACACATTTGAGGAACCTAAACTCCTAGGAAGCCATAAGAGCCATCTTCCTTGAGAGTCACGAACCACCTATATGCAAGACGCACTAGAAATTAGTTCTAGAAACAAATTTGATATCAACACATCATGCGTGCAAGAAATTCCTACCAAACAAACCCCATAGTTGATTGTGTGTGCAAATTTGTCGCTTGAAGGATCAATTTAAGCTTCTTGAGGTGGAGAAGGTATTAGTGGAGATAAAATAGCATGTAATTCTCTAGAATGTGGAGATATTCAATTAGTTGATATCAAATTGTGTTCCCAAAAATTATTTCCATTATTTTAAATTATGTTTTGGAAATTTAATTTTAAAATTTATAAAAATATTGAATTTTGGAATTTATTAGAATTTTTTTTTACAAAAAAACTAAAGGGTTGTGAATAAAATTGCAAAAAGCAATCCCCTAAAGAACATCGAGCCTAGGCCCAGTTCCAAAACTCAGTCAGTCCCCAACAAACCAAAGCCCAAACAAGAAAAACAAAGCAAAAAACAAAATTCAAGGGTTTTAGGAGGAAACAAGAGAAAGAGAGAGTGTTAGTGAGGAACTGGGAAGTGATTCATTCCATTGCTATGAAGTTCCTTCAATCTCTAATTGGTATTCTTCTTCTTCATTTCCACAAACAAACACACTTGTTTTTTTTAAATTCACAATCTCAGTTCCTCTTTCTTTTCTTTTTCCATAGCTCAATCCCGTTATGCAGCGCGTACCAGGCCACTGAATCGGGTCTCGGGGCTCCGATTCTTCTCGGTTTCCACGGAAGAGTATTCCAAGAGAAACTATGCAAACAACGTTGCTGAGTACAACACTGTTTTGGGTTCTCTCACTGCACAAAGAAGGTCTCTCTCTATGTCCACTTTTTTTGTTTAAAGAAAAAAAAATGGGTTAATTAATTAATGTAAGGCACCCCATTTGATTCAATTTTGCAAAGTTTGAATTTTTTTTCATATGGGGTTTGTTTGGTAGGAATTTCTTGCTGAGGGATGTGTACGATGATATGATGCTTGATGGGGTAAAGCCTACGCGTGACACTTTCCATTCCCTTGTTGTTGGAACCATGAAAGGAGCTAGAATGCAAGATGCTTTCTACTTCGTGGAACAAATGAAAATCATGGGTTTGCTTCCTGATGTATGCACTTTTTGTTTTTTTATTCGTAAGTTAGCTTGTATAACTTTCTGTTTTTGGGGATGTTTGGAATGATGCTAGTGATAAAGATCATTGAGTGTTAAGTACTTATGCTTGAAGTTGTATGCTGAAAAATGCATACTTTTTATTTGGATTTTGGGAGGGGTGGGGTGGAATGATGCTGTTGTTAGGGATTAATGAGTGGAATGCTTGAATTGATTTGTTGAAAAAGGGGGTGCTTAGTGAATTAGGTTGATCACTGGCAGAAGACAATTTCATTGATTGAAAATTCAATTAGGTGCTGACATATAATGAGATTTTTGAGCAAGTTCTGCTGGTTTTTCCCTGTTTCTTTCCAATGGGAATGATTGGGAATGGGATGATTATACGACAATGTATCGTAGTTCTATATCTTGAGTGAGTTGCATTGAACTCTTTTTCGGGGAGGTCTCTTCCTACTGTAATAGCTTGTTGAATATGGATAATCTTGAGTGAGAAAGGAAGTTATTGAGGTTCTTTTCTTCTTTGTAATCTTTTCAAGTTTCCTTGCTTGTGTGTATCCAAAGATGCGTTGGTTATTTTTGTTTCATGGTTTCAAGTCAGAAAAATAACTTGTGTTGGTTGAAACTAGATGCTGGCCTTTTTGTAATTTAGATTATTTTATATACATCTGTGCATGAAAAGGTGATTGGGGGTATGCATCCTCTTTATAGGTTTTCTAGATCAATGACCAGTTGTCTCATGTTGATGACATAGGTTACTTTATACAACTTTCTAATTTCGACTTGTGGGAAATGCAAGAACTCTAATAAGGCTATTCAGGTAATTATCACTATTGCTTGCAGTCATGCATTTAAATACTACAATATTAGAGGTGTTTATTGATTCCTTCTCTTAAGATGAATGATTTATTTGTTTTCTTTTGAAATGAAGATTTTGGAAGAGATGAAATGCATGGAAGTAAAGCCAAATATACAAACATACATCTGCCTGCTAAATGCTTGTGCTGCTGATGGACGCATAGACCGAGTGTATGCTATAATGCTACTTCTTTTACCGTCTAATACTTCACACTATAAACTACCTTCGCCTTTAATTTCTCCTTCAAGAACTCCATTGTCTATTTTTTCACAATGCTTTTTGGTTGTCACTCGTGTCCTGGGATTGGTATTTTATTTTTCACAATGTATTAGGATATAAGGAGAACGGAAAGTTAGTTAACATAGTTGGACTATTAATAATAGTTAGTTAGTTAGAGGGGTTTATTAGATATAAATAGGGGAAGAAGGATAGTGGAGATTCAGATTTGGGCCATTTGTAATTGAGCATTAACTCTTCGTGAAAGGAGAAATCCTTTGTGAAGGGCAAACCCTTGGATGAGAGTTTTCTCTCCTATGTTTTGTTCTTTTCTTACTATTCTATAAAATATATCTTCTTTCCCATTCTGATTCTTGGCTCCTAACAATTGGTCTGTCCTGCTGGATTCGAGTTGCGCGATGGAGAACAGAGTGAGCGCTTTGGAGAAATTGGCCAGCAAGCATGGAAAGGTGATTACAAATCTGAAAACAGACATGGATCTCATAAAAGAAAGATTGCTGGACATGAGGCAAATCAAGGAATTACTTCTTGTATACAAGAAAGGAAAGACGCCTACAGATGGTGGGGAAAACTTGGTCAACAGAGACAAGAAGCCAAAAGAGGAGAACAGTGACAGTAACAGGTCTAGTGAGGATAGTGAGGAAGAGGAACCCAATTCTTGTGGGTTGCACCATCATGCAAAGAGTTGAACTAGTTTACTTATCCTATCATAATATTTGTGACGCTGAGGAGAGGATGAGAGAGGAGAGAGAGAGAGTGAGAGTGAGAGAGGAGAAAGAGACAGAGAGAGATGGGGGAGAGTGGACCACCGTGAGCAGGGGGAGAGGGAGACAGCGAGCACGAGTGAGAGTAGGAGAGGATCCCAAAACGAACTACACGCACAGGTGGACAGGACAACTACACAGGCATCAACACTCAAATTGGAGAAGAAGAATGATATCACCACGTACTACTTCACGCGATTCCCCGACCATACAATGGCGAAGGATCTGTGGACACACTTCAAGAAATGGGGGGACGTAAGGGAGATCTTTATCCCTAATCACAAGAATCAAGGAGGGAGAAGGTACGACTTTGCTAGGTTTAAGGGAGTACCTGATGAACACGAACTCGAAAGAAAGCTTGTCAAGCTCGTCATAGATGGCCTAAAATTGTACGTCAACCTCCCAAAGTATGGGAGACGAAACATGGGGATTGAAGACCACAGAGCCAACATGAGGACCAGACCAGAAGGACATAGCAATGAAGCGAGAATTGAATGCCGCAAGCCAACACAGGTTAGACTCCCACACAGGACATATGCCGAGGTCACAACAACCAACACGACGAACGCTGGACAGAGAAAGCAACCCAGACCTGCACAAATCGGACAAACCCACTCACAATCGTCGATCCAACTTCAGGTAGATTGGGAGAAGAAGAAATGGCTTAAAGAAGCTTGGGTTGGTAGGCTAAAGAAACTAAGTGCTTTCGATAGCATTGAAGAAGACATACCATGGGAATTAGGTGTGAACGTGGTGTCGAAATATATCGGCGACGATATGGTCCTTCTTCTCGGTCTCTCGGATAGTAAGGCAGAGGCGATGATAAACAGTGAAGCCCAGTCACTGTTCCACTCCATACAAAAGTGGAACCCGAACATGAGGCCGGGCTACAAGCTGGTGTGGGCGCAGTGCTGGGGAGTTCCACTACAAGTATGGGATATCGACAACATTCGAAGGATTGTGGCTGCAGTAGGAGAGCTCGTTGAAGTTGATGACGAAGTCGAAGAGCTGAGGAGGTTGGACAGGGCGAGAGTCCTCCTTAGAACTCAATGGAAACCGCTGATCCATCATACGGTGGACGCGACGATCAACGGTGAGGCTTATCAGATAGTTATCGTGGAAGAAGGGGAGGCTTACGGTGGAATGCGTAACCAGTGGGCACGCAAACACACATACACGTCGGAGGACATCGACTCCGATGACATCAACGACGACTCCGTGCATGCGGGAATGTCGGCAAACCACGATTTCCTGCACCCACGGAACGGGATCAACGGCGAGGGATGGCCTGACGACGCCCACAACCACTGTGGGTCTTTACCTGCAGGACCGACACCGGTAGAGTGCCCACTGGGTATTGACCAACGGACAATGGCACCACTCCTGAGAATTCAAATTGCAAAGCGGCCTGAAGAGTTCCAACAACCATCTGCAGGATATGCCTCTACAGATGTTGACCCAGAGATTACAGTGGCAGAAGCTAGCATGCGTGACTCACAGAAGAAGAAACTAAACAGGAGTAGGGGGCTTTTGTCAGGGGCAGAGAGCATAGAAGAAGAAATGTTTGGTGAGCCAGACCAAGGTCAAAAGGAAGATGACATCGTATTTTTTAGTGGACCCAAAAATGAACCAAAAATGCCACGTAATATCCCAATAAATATGAAAAAGTCAGTGTGTGAAGCGGGCCCATCCAAACAACCCCCGGTCAGCCCAAATCAGCAAAGGAACTTTAGAGGGTCCCCACCGTTACTAAAAAATGCATATGAACAACAAGCTACTCCATCTGGGCTTCCAACTGAAATGGGCCTTACTAAGGACACCAGCGCCAGCAGCAACCCACAAACAAACAGTAAGTCCTGCCAAAAAACAAGTGTGGTTAGTGAATGGAAGGTGTTTGTTAGGAAGAAGGGAAGCTGCCACAAGCAGGCCCAACACAGGGGCGAGCAATGCACACAGCGTGAGGTACCATTATCGGTCGACACCTTACCTCCAGCAGCTATTGGAAGTCCAGAAGCCAATGGAACTATGAAGAATCCAGAAGAAGAAGACATCCAAGAGGCAGAGTCACAATGGGAATTAGCAAAAAGCATGGGAGTGCATACTGAATTAGACCAGGCAGCAATCATCAACAGGATAACTGAAATGGAGAATAGAGATAAGCAGGAGGCTGCTGAGATGGGAAAAAGACAAAGTGCACCATGAATATTGTATCCTACAATGTCAGAGGTCTTGGGAGAGGGGTTAAATGGGCTGCAATTAGGAGGATGGTAAGGAAACACAAAGTTGACATGATATGCATCCAAGAATCCAAGAGGGAGTTAATTGATAAGGCTACGTGCCAGGCCTTATGAGGGGACGCAGATATCGGATGGGAATTCCAGCCAGCAATAAATACAGCTAGTGGCCTAGTGTGTGTTTGGAATGAGTAGGCATTCAGATTGGAAAGAAAGGAGATGGGTAGAGGATTTATTTTATTGGATGGAGTGTGGACCCAGGAAAATCAGAGAACATGTGTAGTGAACGTTTACTCTCCATGTGATAGTCAACAAAAGCGGATACTATGGGATTCACTCAAGCAGCTTAAACAACAAGATCCCGAAGGGTACCTTCAAGAGTAATAGCTAAATTGGAAGCAATTCAGAGGCAATTTCTATGGGGAGGAGGTGTGGATTAGAGGAAGATCGCTTGGTTAATTGGAAGACAGTCTGCCAACCAAAGGATAAAGGGGGTCTTGGCATTAAAGATCTTAGGACTTTCAATTCAGCTTTGATGGGAAAATGGCGTTGGGATCTATTTCACAAGCAAGAGGAGCACTGGGCAAAAATACTAGTGTCAAAGTATGGTGGCTGGAGGGCATTGGACGAAGGCACGAGAGGAAGTCAGCAATCAACTTGGTGGAAGGATCTGATATCAAATCAGCAGCAACAGCAGAATCAATTAATTAAAAGGGAAACAAAATGGAAGGTGGGGGGTGGGGAGAAGTTTAGATTTTGGGAAGACCCTTGGACAGAAAATGCTATACCATTAAGGGAGAAATACCCAAGGCTGTACCAGATTTCATGCCAACAAAAGGAAAGCATCATGAATATGGGGAATAATACCAGCAGTGGATGGGAATGGAAGCTAGCTTGGAGGAGGCCCCTCTTTGACTGCGAAATACAAATGGCGGACAACTTTCTTGAGGAATTATCACAGCAACAGATACAGCCCCACAGGGAGGATAAATGGATTTGGAAATGTGGCCAATGTGGATACTACACAACAAAAAGCAGATATGACCTGATTTGGGGAGAACAAATGGGAGCAAATCAGAATCCAGATTTTGTGGACCTATGGAAGCTCAAAATCCCTGCCAAATCACTGGTGTTTGCATGGAGATTAATTAGGGATAGACTCCCGACAAAGATGAATCTTAGCAGGCGCCAAGTGATGGTTAACGATTTGATGTGCCCATTTTGTGGAGGTGTAGTGGAGGAGGCTGCCCATTTATTCTTCAACTGCGCCAAAATCCTGCCTCTATGGTGGGAGTCTCTATCTTGAGCCAATCTAGTAACAGCACTACCACAGAATCCAAGGGATCACTACTTAAAGCATGTACTCGGGTTTGCGGAAGGAAAGAAACATACAAGTTGGCGATGCTGGTGGATAGCTATGACATCGACAATTTGGAAGCATAGAAATAGAATAGTATTTCATAATGACACGTTCGATGGAAGCAAATTGATTGAAGATGCAGTCCTACTACTGTGGACGTGGATTAAAGCCATGGAGAAGGACTTCGCAATTCACTTTAATCAATGGTCCTCTAACATCAAGGAAGCGTTTAGTAACTAGGTGGGAGGGGAGGGGCTTTGAAATCATGTAACTACTATAGTAGGGCTCCTATAACATTAATATTTTGACTAAATGTAGTTCTGCCCATGCCTGGGGTAGCTCGGTTGTGGTTCCAATCCAGACTCCATTTTAGTCTGCTGTGGAACCATTGCATTGGGCAATCCAGCATATGTAATTTAGTACCTCTGGTACTCTTTTAATATATACTATCTATTTTTGCTGAGCAAAAAAAAAAAATTCTTGCAAAATCAGCATTTCAGAGTTGAAGCGTGGACGACTAAAAAGTTCAGAAAATGTTCTTGAGGTTAAAAGGGAAGAAAGCATGGAGAAGGAGCAGCCCTCTAAAATCAAGATCATGAAAACCATTGAGGGAATTAAAGATATCAAGCAGATGCTACAATTGCTGATCAAGAAAAATGGCATCCGTCTTGAGTTCGAAAAAGAGGAAAAACAACCCATGCAGACAGTATCGACTTTGCAGTTGGGTATGTGGGTAACAAAGTCACAGCAAGACTGTGGTTCAATAAAAGCCCTTGAGGGTTCTACCAATGAGAGAATTGAACCCACTAGTGGGGAGGAGCTTAGTGTCGAATACAAAGACTTGAAAACCATTGAGGCCGAGGTGGTAGAGGAGATCAGGGTGGAAGAGGATGAGAATTTGCAGCAGAAAATGCTGCAACTAGAAGGGGATTTCACAATTATCATCAAAGAATCTCATTCTTGTGTAGTAAATGTCATAAAAGTTGAGGGTGATAATGGTTTCTTTATGAAACCCACAGCCATGAAAATTGGGATTATATGGAGATGGATTGTGCCTACACCACCACTAGACCCGCCGGATGCAAGCTCACATACGACCCGTAATGGGTTGTCAACAGCAGAGCTACAACTTCTCAAGGAGAGGGATGGGTCTTCTTTGTTGACAAAGCTAAGGAATTTTGGCATGTCAGCCAAACCGCAAGACACCAACCCACTTGCAACAACTAGTAAATCATCGTTTGAGATGCTAATGGCAATAGAGTCACTACTGGGAAACTGGAACTACTTTACAGAAGTTCGCAATGAGAAGAGAAACCCAAAGCTAGAATCTACTCATTTGGAAAATGCCAAAGAACTTTATACCAGAGTTCTGATCCAGCATTCTTCTAATTTCTATGTTACCAATGGTGCTGGGGTAGTCTTAGCGGAAAAGGGCCATTTTGATGTGTCAAAGGATATCTTTACACAGGTTCAAGAAGCTTCCAATGGTAGTGTTTTTGTCCAAATTTCTGATGTGTGGAGAAATCTGGTGCATATATATTTTGCTAAGGGGAATTTTACTTTGGCTGTGAAAATGTATAATAATTGTTTGCGGAAGTTTTATTATAATACAGACTCAAACATTTCTATATTTAGCTTGTACATATTAAGAGGCTGACCAGTGGCAACACTGTATAAGAACTCTACTGAGAGCCATCCATTTGGCACCCTCGAACTATACTTTAAGGTTTGATGCAGGGGTTGCAATGCAAAAGTTTTCAGCATCAACACTACAAAAGGCAAAGAGGACTGCACACTAGGTGAGAGCAACTGTTGCTAAGCTGCAAAATGTTATTTGTGTTTTTAGTCAATTGTCTGCTGCTTCCAACCTACATATTCATGGGTTTGATGATAAGAAAATTGACACTCATGTTGGATACTGCAACCAGTTACTTTCGGCTGCTAAAGTTCATCTTGAAGCAGCTAGCATGAAGAGCAGCAAGTACCACAGAGACAAGAACTTGCTCGCCAGGTTGCATTGGCTGAGGAAGCCCTGCGAAAGGCTGAAGAGCAAAGGAAACTTCAGATGGAAAGGAGAAAACTTGAGGAAGTGTGTCATTTCAGTTTTTAAATTCCAACCTTGAGGACAAGGTTGATTTTTAGGAGGGGTGCATTATTAGGATATAAGGAGAAGGGGAAGTTAGTTAACATAGTTAGACTATTAATATGTTAGTTAGAGGGGTTTATTAGATATAGATAGGGGAAGAAGGATAGTGGAGATTCAGATTTAGATCATTTGTAATTGAGCATTAGCTCTTTGTGAAAGGAAAAATCCTTTGTGAAGGGGAAACCCTTGGAGGAGAGTTTTCTCTCCTATTTTTTGTTCTTTTCTTACTATTCAATAAAATCTCTCTTTTCTTTCCCATTCTGATTCTTGGTACTTCAATGTGTTGTGAGATGCTATGCTTAATAACCTAACAAATAAAATCTTGTTGCCTACAATTTATATCCTTTTCTGTTTTGTCTTTTGAGTAAGATAGGAGAATTCCTACTTCTAATTATCTGTTTTTTTGTACCCTTGTGTATTTATATCAGCATCATCAAGTCACCTTTTATATGTTTGATTTTTTTTTGGGAATAATTAATTGTAATTATTGAAGTATATTGATCCAGGTATGCAATTGTTCGTGATATGACTGCAGCTGGTCTGGGATTAAACGAGTTCTGCTATGCTGGGCTTATAGTTGCACACAAGAATAAAAAACCTCTTCCTGATGATTTTGCTGCAAAAGTAGTGATCATATCTATTTTTTTATTTGGCATGGGTGTATGCTGTAACTGTCCAGTTATGTTTAAACTTATTATTCTTTGTGGAAAAAGGTTATTGAGTTTGTGGAGAGATCAAAGATGTGGTCTTCAGTTGAAACCAACAGTGCCAATGCTGAGAATGTGATGATGGGTGTTACTGATGAGGAGTTATACAACTTACCAACAGCAGAATATGCTCATAGGCGTGGAGGATTTTTGGTTAGACAATTTACAGCATATCACACTGCATTTCATGCTGCTGCAGACCTAAAAAATGTTGAGGTATCATGTCTATCAGAATTTTGATGCTATTGTTAAATGATTCTTCTTGTCATGCTTCTGATTTATTCTTCTGATGCCATCTGTTTATCTGTGATATGAAATCCTTCAACCATATGACTTTGAGATATTGGGTTAAATTATCAGCATAAATATTGTGGAAATTGGTTGCAAGTTCTTAGAATGTTGGTGATATTTGAATCTGGACATCATTCAAAGTTTAATGCAGATCATGACATGATATTTTGATATCCATTTTCCTGGTTAATATTGTATGTTTCTTTTAAATAATATTTACCCACTTCATTTTGGTTGACTTGCACCCAACAAGAATAAATGGTATGATGTTATTTTCTGCTAAACTAGGATGTGCACATTTCCTTTTTTATGGAAACCCTTCTAAAAGTTCTACTATTGCTTTTACTCTGTACTGACCAAAAAATAGAGATTAAATGAACAATGGTGATGTGACATAACAAACAATAGATTATGAGCATGTTGGCACATCCATTGCAAAATTACGTTTGAGGCAAAAGTAATTTTGCCAATGAATCAGGACTCTTGCTTTTGCGTTCATTTTGTTTTTATTCATTGGATTTGCATTGGAACGCATGCTGCAACATTTCCAATTGCAAACCAAACATGCACTATAATGTTTTCTAGTTTCCCTTTGGAAACCAGTAAGCTCAATTAGAATATTGCCACTACCCACCATACTTTTATGAGCTAGGTCAATTGTGTAGTTACTATCGGGAGTTGGGTGGGGTGGGGGTTGGAGACAGTTTTTTTTTTTGGAAGGCAAAATTATAGTATTATTAAAATATAACCATACAGTACCAGAGGTACTGAGTGAAACAGATACAAAGCACTCAATGTGCCACCTTCCAAAAACAAACCCAACAAAAAGCCCCACTATTAGAGATAGATTTCAAATTAACCGAAGGACTCCAGAAGATTGGTAGACCACTGGTTAAAAGGAATATTAAAGCCTTTCTCCGTAGCTTTAAGCCAAGTCCACGCATGAAATAACGCATTATCCATCACTTTGGGAGGTTGAAATGGGGTGCCCTTAAACAATAGGGAATTCCTATGCTGCCAAATAGTACTAGTTAAAGCAATCCACCAAATACAGCGCCTATTGTGATTCCTCTGTGCCCCAAACCCATCACTGAATTGGATAAAATGAGCAGCAGGATCATCTAAGAAAGGTCCCAAAGTCCGGGTCCAGTTCATGGATTCCCACCACAACCCTACAGTCATTCTGCAATGGAAGAAAAGGTGCCCAGCCTCCTCCTGGTGATTTCCACATAGAGGACACATAATATCCTGTAGAGCCACATGTCTCCTAAGCAAATTAGCCCTGGTAGGGAGCCTATCTCTAAACAACCTCCATGAGAACAACTCAGCCCTTGGGGGAATTTTAAGCTTCCATAGAATCTTGAAGTTCCTGCTGTGCTGACCAGGTCTGTTGTTAGGTAGCAAGAGCCTATATGCTGACTTAGTAGAGTAGATCCCAGTAGGGTCTGCTTTCCACAGCATTGAGTCCTGCAGCTGCTGATGAATAGATATAGCAGATATGTCGTCCATGAAGGCTATTGCTTGCTCATTCTCGTGATCAAAGAGGTTCCTTCTCCATTTAAAATCCCAATTCCAAGTATTCTGATAAAACTTTCCCATTTTAGAGATGGGAAGGTTTTGCTGTCTGCTAATCACAAATAATTGATTGTACTTCTGCTGAAGGCTGCCTTCCTGTCCCAGCCAAGAATCTTGCCAGAATCTGACCTTATCCCTACAACCAACCTTCCAGGTCATATTCTGGTGAATAATTTGAAATTCCGGCTGATGATAAAGCTTTCTAAGGTCCTTCCACCATTGGGAGTGCCATCCTTTATCTCTACCATTCTGCAAATCTATCAATCCTCCATATTTAGAAGTTAGAATTCTGGCCCACAGCTGCTTATGCTTGGAGACTAGGTCCCATATCCATCTACCTCTCAAAGCTGTATTAAATTTGGACAAGTCTTTGATCCCCAATCCCCCATCAATTTTTGGAGTGCAAATATCAGCCCATTTGACCCAAGAGATTGTATTATGGTGTTGATTTCCCCCCCACATAAATGTTCTTTGAAGAGACACCAGTTTATCTACTATTCTTTGAGGAATCTTGAAGAAAGATAGGAGATAAATGGGAAGCGCATTGAGGACAGATTTTATCAAGGTGACCTTGCCACTCATAGATAAGTACTTCTGATTCCACTTGGAGAGCTTAGCTTTAAACTTGTTAATCAAAGGCTCCCAAACCATCCTGCTGGAAGCTTTTACAGCAATAGGCATTCCCAAATAGTGAAAAGGAATGTCCAGCTGGCTACAGTTCAGAAGTTGGGCTGCATCATGAACCCAATTGGGCTGAAAGCCAACAACTCCAAATTGGCTTTTTGCATAGTTAATCCTCAGACCTGAGACCATTTCAAATCCCCTAAGCATGGACTTCAGCACAATAATATTATCCCAAGAAGCCTCTCCAACAAAAACTGTGTCATCAGCATATTGCAATATATTTATAGGGACATTTTGCTTCCCAACCAAGAAACTTCTATAGAGGTTTTTATTCAAAGCCTCCCTCATCATGCCAGTAAGGCCCTCAGCCACTATATTAAATAGCATAGGAGCCAAAGGGTCTCCTTGTCTCAATCCTCTAGATGGGACTAGTTCCTTTGTAGGGCTCCCATTTACTAGAATTGAGATGGTGGCTGATTGAAGGCAAGCAGAAACCCACTTCCTCCATATAGGACAGAATCCTAGCCTTGTCATCATATAGTCCAAGAAAGACCATGATACTGAATCATAGGCTTTTTCGAAATCCACTTTGAAAATCATAGCAGGCTTCTTTCTATGGACAGCTTCATCCACCACTTCATTGAGAATCAGAATTCCATGGAGAATGTGCCTATTTTTTATGAACGCTGTCTGCCTTTCATCAATTAACTCATCCAGCAGAATCCTCAACCTATTTGCCAGGAGTTTTGCTATTACTTTATACATGCAGCCAATGAGAGAGATGGGCCTATAATCATTTAGAGACTGGGGTTGGAGACAGTTAATCATCTAAGGTAGTTGAATTGGGATACAAATTGTGAATCGGAAGACCCATTTTCCGAATCACGAATCGAATCTTATCGTGAATCATAACATTCATGATCAATAATAAAATATAACTATAAGAGCAATTTAACATAAAGAAACATATAAATATATATATATATATATATATATATATAAATAAATATTATTAAGTTAAATAGTTAACAAAGTGGCATAAGCTTTAAAATAATTTTTTAGTTCCCAAAATATCTTGATTAAAAAAATATCTTTATTTAAATTTGATTTATAATAAAACATTATTATAATGAATCTAGATTTTTATTTTTTTATTTTTTTCTCTATTTTGATTAAAAGAGATTAGAAAGTCCTATATGATTAAAATGGTTCAACAGAATAAAAGAATTAAAAGGGCCAATAAATAACTGACAGCCCAAAGTTAAAATTCAGTGGTGTTTGTATTGGAACTAAAATACAAGAGTTCCCAACTTTAGAAAAAGAACACAGAACCCTGCCATTTAATTTTAGGGCTATGGGTCATCTTTCTTCTCGAGCCACTAACAGCAAGCAGACAGAACCTGTAGATATGCAGTGCAGCACAATTTGCTTGCTCCAGTGGCCAATTTTCATGATTTTGGCTGCGAAAATCACCGCTCCAGCTGTGATGGCCAGTTGTGGCTCGATGGCATTTGGGCAACAAGGTGCCGCAACCTACCATGTAAACATCACACGATTCGCATGCGAGATGCGATTCACACAATTCATGTGCGATTCAGGCTCTAAAACGATACAACCCATGATTCATATCGCCACGCTGAAGAATCACATTGTATTGTGTACGATACTAATAATCATGTAATCGTCCATTAAATTTGAAATAGATATCAGGTGTGTCTTTTGTCAAAATTTTCTGGTATGCTATGTAAATGAATTGCTGTGGTTTATTTAAATTACTTCAATGAAATTCCCTACCTGTGAACTGTGCCATCTTTTTTTGTTTTGGGAGGGAGCTGGGGGGGGGGGGGGGGGTTGGAATAATGGAAAGAGACATTCTGGTAAAAGGAATTGACATTCATTGTTTTATATTCTACATATCAATAATGAATGTCTATGAAGGCTTTATGGAGTTGTGTATTCTACAAACTACTGCACTTAACTTGGAGTTTGTTTAGCTTTTTTAGTTTATTTATTGTATACATTATATGTGATGGAGAAAGCTGCAATTTCTATTTTATTTAGATAATATATTGTACAACACCAACATTTAAATTTGATCATTAGTTCTGTATGTTTTTCAGAGATTTATATTTCTAGATGTAAGGAAAAAAATAAATTAAAAAGAGCAACTTCTGGTTGGCTGTTAAAGCATTTTTTTCTGCCAATTTAGTTAATGAAGGGATTGTATCACAGCCAAATATCTTATTTCAATTTTGTTTTTCATGAAGTAACCGGTCCCCTACATTAAATTTGATCAGATTTTGGCCTACTAATTGCAGGTTTGTTTATATGTCAAAACGTGCCATTTTAATGTGGTGGTCAAACTAATTAGAGTCCAGCTTGAAAATAAAGGCTTAGGAAGTCTTCAATAATCGAACTTGATCACCTTCTCTCGTCACTTTGATTTTTTCCATTATTATTCTTCACTTCTGGTTTGTGATGCCATCACACGTGGATTCTTTCTCTGTCCACCTTAACTGCTTGACATTTTTCGTTTTTATTTCCTATTCAAAATTGATTTTATTTTCACACTTGTTGATTTGTAATTTATTTTTTAAATCATCTTTTAATATATGCATGTTTGCTATCTTATTGTGGCAGTTGACGGACACACTTTTGGACATGCTGAACAAGAAGGGGAAAACTCCTGATCTCTTTATTCTGATGCAAGTAATTAGGTAATCTATTGTATGTTATTAATTTCTATAGTTTGTTTTATTCAGATAACTTGATAACATGCATATTACCAAATAATAGCTTTTTATTGGTAAGTTAGTTTTTCAAGAAAATTATATTATCATAAAGGACACGTTAACACCATAAAGTGTTGTAGACTCAAATATATAAATGCTAAAAAGGAAAGAACAACAAAGTCACCAAACAATCTGAAGAAAATAACAATGTCATTAGAGAGAACAGCTACAGTCCCAAAATTTTAATTGGTAATGACCATTGGCCTCCTTAATTTTACTTCTCATCCTCCCCCTTTTTGGCATTTGCTTCTTTCTATTGCTACCAACTAATGGACATTCCTAAGTCTTCATTAGCTCATGTTTCTTCATCACCACCAAAACTTAAATCTTTAAGATCAGTACTAGAAGCACCGGTTCCTTTTTCTTTGCCTTGCTTTTTTTAACACAACACTTTTGCTGCAACATCATGTCCATTTAATGTCTTTTGGCTAAAGAGATTCCCTTGTGAGTTGTGATATAAATGTAACTTTTTCACAGAAATAAAACACAACAATAATTTTAATATTCTCTTTCTTACAACAATAAAACACAACAAAGCTAAGCACCCTCCAGTTGCCATGGCCCATAAATGAGGGGAATGGAATCAAATTATACACACACACACACATGGATGCTAGAGAAATTTGTTGAATAGGTATTTTCCTCTTGGGTAGCTCCTTTCCGTACCCTTTCTGGGAAGTAGCTACTTGTGTGCATAGGAAAGTAGTGTTATTTTATATGTGGTTAACATGTAAATAATTACTTTGAGTCTATTGCTTCTTTTGAAAGATGCTTTCAGGTAGATAAGGGGTTGCTTTTGCAATATAATTTTGTTTTTTAAAACAAAACAAAAAATCCTTATAGAATATATAATATTTTAAAGCTATAAAATTTTACTAATTAGTGAACATTTAGCATTCTATAATTTAGAAACTCTAGAGAAGAGAAAAGGGGTTATGTATATGGCATTTAGAAAATATTACAAAGCCTCTGAGATCTCATACAAGAGCAGTATTTATACTGCTGAGATTCAGTTGTAACTGAAAGCTAACTGTCAACTGACTACAGTTATAAAACTAACTAGAGTTAGTTACTTATATACACTTACACCCCCTGCAAACTCAATGGGGCTGAGAAACCAAAGGTAGCTCAGTGACATTGAGTTTGGAACTCAAATAGGTAAACCTAGAAGGAGACAAGGGCTTGGTAAGTAGAACTGGGTGAGGACCTAGTTTAGAAACCACTGGTCTGTCCCAGGGATATGCTGAACCACTAGCTGCTTGGTGAGGACCTTTTCTCCTACAAAAAACGCATCCAACTCCATGTGTTTGGTTCTAGCATGTAGAACTGGGTTATGAGCTAGCTGCACTGCACTTGAATTGTCACAAAGCACTAGAGGTGTAGTATGAGGAACTGCAAGTTCCTGGAGGAGAGTCTGAATCCAGAGGATATCAGCTGTGGCAGCAGCTAAACTCCTATTTTTTGCTTCAGTGCTGGACTTGGAGACCACTTTCTGCTTTCTGGACCACCAAGATACCAAGTTAGGGCCAACATACACTGCTGCACCAGAAGTAGATCTTCTGTCATCTGGGTCTGAAGCCCTGTCAGAGTCACAAAACCCCTAATGAAAAGGTGTTGATGATAAGCAGGATACAGAATATGACCATAATGGGGAGCACCTTTAAGGTACCTCAAAATTCTCTTTACTTCTGTCCAGTGGGATTCAAGAGGTGAGGCCATGAATTGGCAAACCTTGTTAATAGCAAAACTAAGTTCAGGATGAGTGATGGTCACATACTGCAGGGCTCCAACAACAGACCTGTAAAAAGAAGGATCCTGCAGTAAATCCGACCCATGTTTGGAGAGCTTGAAGCTTGAAGTCATGGGTGAAGAAATGGGCTTTGCCTCCAACATATTTGTCCTTTGCAACAGATCTCAAATGTACTTGGATATAGTCATTAAGAGTGCTCCACTGGACAGTGAATGAACTTCAATCCCCAAAAAATAGTCTAAAGAACCCAGCTGTTTGAGAGAATGAGGCATTGAGTTGCTGAATTAACTTGTGGACCAAAGAAGGTGAATTACCAGTTATAATAATTTCATCAACATAGACTAAAATATAGGTAATAGTGGAGGAAGTCTTGTAAATGCATAAAGATGGGTCACATTTGCTGTCAGTAAACCCAAACTGCAGCAAAGTAGTTTTGAGCGTCTCAAACCAAGCTCTAGGAGCTTGTTTGAACCCATAAATTGCTTTATTCAGCTGGAGGTTGAGTCATGTAAACTTCTTCCACTAACAGCCCATTAAGAAAGGCATTATTTACATCCAATTGCTGCAAGGGCCACTTGTGAGTGATAGCAAGAGTTAAAATCACCCGAATTGATATACATTTTGTAATTTAACATAACAAGTGCCTTGGTGGTGAGAGATGAGAGAGAAAGTAAGAGAGAGAGAGAGGTCTCGAGAGAGAGAGAGAGAAACAAAGTGAGAGAGAGACATAGAGAGTATGACAGAGGGAGAGGGAGAGGAATCGAGAGAGTGAGAACGTGGGAAAGTGAAAAACACCATCCTAGAGAGTATAAGCTTCATCATAAGGACCTTGGAGATAGGTTGAGAGGCAGAGCCTCTCTTAGAGCAAACAGTAGCTGGACAAGAAGGTGGAGAAGCACGGATCGAAAGGAAAAACCAACTGTTGGGATGCACTTCAATAACTGTGGATGGGACAATGCTGGAGACGACGAAGGAGTATGGACTAAGGTGATTAGTAAAAAGATCGCGAAAGGTTTGAAGAAGACCCTGAAGGCTGACCATCAAACGCAGCACATAGTGGCAAGGGGTAAACCTACACGTTACCACATCAACTGGAGGGATAAGGATGACATTACGTCATACTACTTCACCCATTTTCCTGACAAAGCTGATGAAGAGTTGCTGTGGAAGCATTTTAAAAAATGGGGTGATGTGAGAGAAGTTTACATAGCGAAAAGGCGCAATAGGGAAGGTCAGAGGTATGGTTTCGTGCGTTTCAAGGGAGTCTCGGACACAAAAGGTTTGGAGGTAAAGTTGGACAATATCTTCATCAATGAGCATAAACTGTTTGTCAACTTACCTAGGTTCATGAGGACAGCAAGGATTGAAGGGATGCAGCAAAACACTGCTATTGGAAGAAACCTCATTAACACGTCTCCCAAACTCTGCGATGCTCCTACTGATCCCTATCGGAGATCGTATGTGGAAGTGATGACTATGGGGAAGCTTTCAGGTGATAACAGGAGCAATGAAACTGTAGTACCATCTATAATGCTTACCCCGTACGCAGGTAGGGGTCTCTGGTGTAAAGATGCTTGGGTGGGGAAGTTAAAGGAGATTATGGCAGTGGAGACTCTAGAAGATCGTATTGCTTGGGAATTGGGGTACAACGTTCGTACCAGATTCCTCGGAGATGACATGATTCTCCTCTCAGGGGTAACGGACGAAAAAGCACAACTCATCATCCAAACGGAGAAAGACAGTGGCAACTCACTCTTCTATTCCCTGGAGAAATGGAGGCCGGGGTGTCGACCTAACAACAGGGTGGTGTGGATCCAAGTATGGGGCTTTCCGTTAGAGGTCTGGGAAGTCGAACACTTCAAGAAAGCCATCTCCTTCATCGGCGACGTCATTGAGCTGGACGACGACACAGAGGACCGCCGAAGGCTTGACCGTGCTCGGATACTAGTGAGGACACCTCTCCCTCCGTCAATAAGGAGAGAGGTTGCTGTTCGGGTGGGTGAGTTTAAGTACAGGGTGTGGTTTGTGGAGGAAACAGGGGCACACGGCGGGACGAAGCAGAAAGGATTGGCTCCGTCCGACGACTGGTCGGAGGAGATACCCTCGGATGACGGTGGAGATATTGGTGACGCCGACGACGATAAGGATACTAACTTATCCTTCTCGCCGGAATTATCCAACAAATCGGGCTTCCGCAATAACTAGTGGTCAGGGGAAGAGACTGATGGGTACTGCCGTGAATTCGGTCCAATGGGTAAAACCCAATATCACGGTACCCACAGTGATGAGGCAGAAGGTATCGAAGGGGAAACTCATGATCCCGATTTGGCAAAGGTTGACCTTGAACCTAGCAGGGCAGCAACGGATAACGAGAAGGCTTTCTCTAAAATGATAACCTGTGACGCGACTCAGATTGCTGCTCGAAAAGATAATAGTCAGCAACAAGGAAATAATTTGAATGAAGGAGATAAAGTGAATTCTGAAGTATATTATAAAGGGGAAGCAGAGGAAGAGATAAGGTGCCCTCAACCCCATTCGGACCTGTACCCCAAGCAGTCTAGTGGTGATGTTGGGCCCAGTCATAACATGGGCCCATTACTGATGTCTGAGAGGTGCAAAAAGAAAAAAATTTGTTCTGTAGCCCAACACCCTAAAGAGACACCAGATAAATACTCTAAAGTCTATGTTAGACAAAGACACCCCCTGAATAAACCTTGTAACATGCAATCTGTGGAAAAGAAAATCCATTTACAAGAAGAAGATGATGACATGCAGGCCATTACTGATAAACGCGACAAGACCCACAACCCGAGCCACTTCGAGGCAGACAGCAGGTTAAAAAGCCAGATTATATGTAGCAAAGAGGTGATGGAGGAGGCCCACCAACTATGGGATGTTGGAAAGAGTATAGGCATGGAGGCTGAAACAGAACACTCTGATTTCATTCAACACTATGCTAATATGGAATCTAGGGACAGAAAGGAAGCTATGGAGTTGGGGAATAGGAAAGCTCATACATGAATATCCTATCCTACAACATTAGAGGGTTGGGTAGAGGTATTAAATGGGCCTCTATCAGGTATTTGGTTGGGAAGCATAAAGTGGATCTTCTTTGTTTGCAAGAAACTAAGAGGGATTCTCTTGATAAGGCAGCTGCTCAAGCCTTGTGGGGACACTCAGATTTTGCTTGGGAATGGTATCCAGCTGTGAACACTGCTGGGGGGATGCTATGTATTTGGAATAATAACAATTTTAAGGTTGATTTCAGACTGTCAGAAAAGGGTCTTATTCTGCTGGGAGGGGTTTGGATGGCTGACATGCAGAGAGTGGTTGTGGCTAATATTTATGCTCCTTGTGATGTAGAAGGTAAAAGACAGTTATGGCAGTCTTTGAGTACAAGGAAGCTTCAATCTCAAGAGGACTGTTGGTGTCTTGTAGGGGATTTTAATTGTATCAGACATCCCTCTGAAAGATTGGGTAACAATCATAGTAATTCAGATTCTAATCTGATAACTGAATTCAATGATTGGCTGCTCGATATGGAGGTTGATGATATCCCCTGTGTGGGTAAGCTGTTCACCTGGTTTAGGCCAAATGGATCCTGTAAAAGCAAACTGGATAGGGTGCTGGTCTCTGATGCATGGTTATCTAAGTGGCCTGATAGTTCTCAATTTATACTTGAAAGAAATTATTCTGATCACTGTCCTATATTTATGCAATCTAAATGCATTGATTGGGGCCCTAAGCCTTTTAAGGTGTATGATGGTTGGTTAATGAACAAAGATTATCACAAGGTGGTGAAAGACTGCTGGTCTGAATCTAAACCTACAGGGTGGGGTGGATATGTGCTGAAATGTAAACTTCAGACCCTCAAGCAAAGATTGAAAAACTGGAGTAAAGAAAACTTTGGAGACTTGGGTAACAAAGTCAAGCAGATTCAGCAAAAGCTAAATGATCTGGAGAATTCTCTACCAGCACAACCTTCTGATCAGCAAATCTAGGAGCTCAAGAAGACTCAAGCTGATCTTTGGGAAAAGGCAACTATCCATGAGTCCTTTGTAAGACAGAAATCTAGAAGCAGGTGGATTAAAGAGGGAGACAACAATACTTCATATTTTCACAGAATCATTAATTACAGCAGAAGGAGAAATGCTGTGAGGGGACTGCTGATTGATGGTTCTTGGGTAGAAAACCCTACAATGATTAAGGCTGAGGTAATGCATCATTTTCAGAGCAGATTTTCTGAACCTCATTTGCTCAGACCCAACTTAGATGGAGTTGCTTTTAATGTTCTGCACCCAATCCAGAGAGATTTGATGGTTGAGCCATTTAAAGAGGAGGAGATTCTTTCTGCAGTGTGGGCTTGTGACAATGATAAAAGCCCAGGGCCAGATGGGCTTAATTTCAGATTTATCAAGCATTTTTGGAATGAGCTGAAACCTGATTTCCTAAGGTTTTTAGTAGAATTTCATGTGAATGCTGCTTTTCCTAAGGGCCTTAATTCTTCATTCATTGCTCTTATTCCTAAGCTCAGGGATCCTCAACATATTAATCACTTCAGACCCATATCCCTTATAGGATGTGTATACAAGATAATTGCTAAAATCTTAGCTAATAGGCTAAGTAAGGTTCTGAATCACCTTGTTGATGAAAGACAGTCAGCATTTGTTAAGGGAAGACAGCTGTTACATGGAGTCTTGATTGCTAGTGAGGTGGTTGAGGAGGCTAGGAGGCTAAAGAAACCTTGCTTGGTGTTTAAAGTGGATTTTGAAAAAGCTTATGACTCTGTGTCCTGGCAATTCCTCTTTTATATAATGAGAAGAATGGGGTTCCATGAAAAGTGAATTGGCTGGATTAAAGGATGTCTTTCATCAGCTTCAATATCCATTCTTGTAAATGGAAGCCCAACTGAAGAATTTAAGCCTCAAAGAGGATTGAGACAAGGGGATCCCTTGGCCCCTTTATTATTTGTCTTGGCTGCTGAAGGGCTAACAGGATTGATGAGGGAAGCAGTGTCCAGAAATTTATTTCACAGCTTTATGGTAGGGAAGAACAAGGTCCCAATGAATATTCTTCAGTTTGCGGATGATACCATCTTCTTTGGGGAAGCTTCCATGGAGAATGTTAGGGTTATCAAGGCTATTCTTAGAAGCTTTGAAATAGCTTCTGGCCTGAAAATCAATTTTGCTAAGAGCCAACTTGGAGCAATTGGCCAGTCTGAACAGTGGACTAGATGTGCTGCTGATTTCTTGAACTGTGGACCATTGCAGCTTCCTTTCTGCTACCTAGGGTTTCCTATAGGTGTTAATCCGAGAAGGAGGGTGGTGTGGGAACCTATTATCAATAAATTCGAGGCTAGATTGAACAAATGGAGGCAGAGAAGCATATCAATGGCTGGTAGAATCACCCTAACTAATGCTGTCTTAACAGCTCTGCCCTTGTTTTACATGTCTTTTTTCAGGGCCCCTTCAGCAGCGATTAACAAGCTCACTACCATTCAAAGAAATTTTCTTTGGGGTGGTAACCAAGAAGGGAAGAAGATAGCTTGGGTGGCTTGGAGTCAAGTATGTGCTGCTAGAGAAAGGGGAGGATTGGGAGTTAAAGACATTAAAGCTTTCAACAAAGCTCTCCTAATCAAATGGAAATGGATGATGTTTCAGCACCCAGATCAATTGTGGAATAAAATTTTAATTTCAAAGTACAGGGGATGGAGAGGCCTAGATGAGGGGTCCACAAGGCAGCACTTTTCATATTGGTGGTCTGATTTGAGGTCCACATTTAACCACAGCAGTATGACAGATGTTTCAAAGCAGTTCATTTGGAAGCTGGGAAGGGGTGATCAAATTCTTTTTTGGGAGGACTCTTGGGTGGAAGGAGGGACAAGGCTAAAAGATAAATTCCCTGAATTATATCAAGTCTCATCTCAAAAACTTCAGACAGTGGCAAGCATGGGATCCTTTTCTGAATCTGGATGGGAATGGAGCTTCTCTTGGAGGCGCAATCTGTTTGATAATGAAATGGGAAGAGCCTCAGAGTTTATTGATCAAACTGCTGCAATTAGTCCATCTGCATCTTTGAAAGACTCTTGGGTGTGGGGAGCTGACCCTAAAGGAATTTTCTCTACTAATTCTGCCTATCTTCATGTCAAAGTTGATCATCTTGATGAAGATCAGTGCCTTGGTTTCCAGCACCTATGGAACATCAAAATCCCTCCTAGAGCCCTAGTTTTTGCTTGGAGACTTCTATGGGACAGATTGCCCACTAAGGATAATCTAATTAGGAGGCATGTTACTATTGAAAATGATCTATGCCCCTTTTGTCAAAACAAAGCTGAATCTGCCTCTCACTTATTCTTCTTGTGTCACAAAATTATGCCTCTATGGTGGGAATTTTACTCATGGGTTAAGGAACCTAGAGTGCTCCATTGTAAGCCTATGGATAATTTCCTCCAGCACTCTCCCATGTCAGGATTGAAGGATACTAACAGAAGGTGGAAAATTTGGTGGATAGCAGCTACAACATTAATATGGAAGCTCAGAAATGACATTATCTTCAACAATCATCCTTTTGTCATATCAAGGCTGTTGGATAATACAATTTTCCTAGCTTGGTCTTGGATGAGGGGGTGGGAAAAGGATTTTAATGTTCCTTTTCACCAATGGTCTTCATCTATGGCTTTGGCTTTTAAGTAGAGTTAGTGTTGTTGGGTTGGGTTGAATTGTTTCTGTTGGGATGTTGCATAATTTTATTTACTTTTCTGTCACAGGAGAACCTACCTCCTGTGGCTTCTTGTAGTACCTCTGGTACTATGTATCTTCTATTCTATATTTAATATAATTTTGGCCGTTCAAAAAAAAAAAAATCACCCGAATTGTCACTGGTTTAATCACAGGAGAGAATGTCTTGTGAAAATCAAACCCAAACTTTTTGTTAAAACCTTTAGCCACCAATCTGGCTTTGTACCTATTTATACTGCCATCAGAGTTTTCCTTAACTCTGAATACCCGATCCAATTGCATTTCTGTGGGGAGGAAGAGGAACTAGGGTCCAAGTATTGTTCCTTTAAGAGCCTGAAACTCATCAATCATAGCAGAAAACCACTTGGAGTCTTGAAGTGCTTGTTTCACTTAATTGGGTTCAGTATGAACAAGAAGCAAGGAAGGATGAATCCTTGGCTGTACTATTCCAGCTTTAGCTCTTGTAACCATAGGATGCACATTTTCTGGTCTAACAAGAGAGGTGGGGAATTCTGAGATTCAGTTAGAGACAACTGAGGATGAGCATCAGACTGTTGTGTACCATTATGAACGGTAGCTGGGGAAGCTGCTGTATCCTGACTTTGCAGGATCAGGTGACTGTGAGACAGGAATGTCAGAACTGGGAGACTCAATAGAGGGTGAGGAAATCTGGCTTTGAGGCTGAGATGAATTTGAAGAGGGAGGAGGATCAGAAAGAGACTCAATGACAGGTAAGGTAGTGGAAAAAGATGCAGTAGGAACAGAACTGGAAGAAGAGGTAGAAAACAGTTTTGTATTAGGAAATTGATGTTCCTTAAAAATGACATCTTTTGAAATAAAAGTTCTACCAGAAGAGGACATGCATTTGTAGCCCTTGTGACTGGGTGAGTAACCCAAAAACACACATTCAGAGGACCTAAACTCAAGTTTATGAGAATGGTAAGGGCGCAAGAAAGGAAAACAAGAGCAACCAAACACTCTTAAAAAACTGATAATCAGGTTCAGTTTGAAAAAGAACAGTATAAGGGATATCACACTTAAGAGGAGCTGAGGGCAATTGATTTGCATGATATACAGCAGTTTGAAAAGCATGATCCCAAAAGTTAAGAGGAAGGGATGCATAACTAAGAAGAGAGACCCAACTCCACTATGTGACGATGCTTTCTTTCCACCATGTCATTTTGGTAATGTGTGTGTGGACAAGTCAGCCTATGAATGATCCCCAATTCTGACAAAAAGGAAGAGAAAACTTGAAATTCTCCTGTCCCCAATCTGTTTGAATAGCTTTAATCTTTTTGTTAAATTGCAATTCAACAAGTGACTTGAATTGTTTAAAAACAGATAAAGCATCAGATTTATTCTTTAGAAAATATATCCCAGTAAACCTTGAATAAGCATCAACAAATGACATATAATAGCGAAATTGGCAATGAGAATTTATAGGAGCAGGACCCTACAGATCACTGTATATTAATTCCAAAGGAGAATTGTATACAGTTTGAGAAAGCTTAGAAGGAAATCTATGAATCTTGCCCATACAACAAGCAGAACAGAAGGACAGTTCATCTTTAACAGGAATTTTGAAATTACAATGATTAAGCACAAGCTTTAAAGCTTGAGAATTGAGGTGACCTAGCCTAAGGTGCCAAATATATACAGAGTCAGGCACAATATTATTACAATCAACAGAAGAAACAGTGTTTATGCAAGCTGGAGAAGACATATCAGATCAAAACTGAAGATTGGGAAACTGGTACTAGTCATCAGATTCAACATCTCCTTGAAGAATGATTTATTGGAATCCTGAGATTTAACAAAACCACGATTAGCATGAAAGTCAAAGAAAACATGATTATCTTTGACAAATTTGCTTACACTAATTAGGTTCTTAGTGATTTGAGGAACAAGAAGCTTGTTTTAAGAATAAGTTTGACATTAGAACTGAAAGGGGAAACAAAATTGGAATGACCAGAGGCTGAGATATTCAGACCTTGTCCATTACCAATGAAGATCTGGTTTGGACCCAAAAAAAGGAGAAGTTTGCTAGATGTTCTGAGTTATTGGTCACATGGAAGGACGCTCCAAAATCTGGAAACCAAGATGATGAAGCATTGGAGTCAAAATTTGCCACCATTGCTTGTGGAGGCCTAGTTATAGAGTTCTGAGAGTTATGATTCTGATTTTGACTTTTCTGTGAACTCCAATTGGAATTAGAAGAATTGTTCCAGTTGTTGTTTTGGTTCTGATTCTGACCCCAATTCTGCTTCTGATTCTGATTGTGAGACCAGTTATTGTGATTGTTGTTCCCATAATTGCTATCGTTACCACCATTGGCAGCTTGATACTGAGGATTGAATCAATTGTAGCAAGTCAGAGCTATGTGATTGTACTTGAAACAAACTTGACACTGGACTGAGCTTCGACCGCTGCGACCACCACCTCGTCCACGAATACAGTTAAAACCGCCTCTGCCACGACCATTTCGACCACCAAAACCTCATGAATATGAAAAATACTGATTTGTATACACAACATTGGTGTCGGAGTACGAATTCCAGTTGTCACTCTCATTGGAGTGCGACAAACTCGCTTGAGTGAGATTTACTGTTGGCGTGAAGGAATTACTTGAAGATTCGAGTCTGGTGTATTTGCGAAGATGTAGCTCCTGCACTAGGATGTATCCTTCAGCCTCTTCAATGGTGATGTGTGGTAGACGACTTTCAATTAGAGTGATGATCGAGTCAAAATCCCTAGGAAGTCCTTCTAGAATCGCATCCATGTGCTCGCGATAGGTTGAACATCACCTACCGAAGCAAGCGCATCAATGAGCACTTTGATCTGAGAGAGGAAATCGAAAACTGAACAATTATCTAGTGTTGTTTGACGAAGCTCCGGTCGGAGCTGTCGTGCCTTTGTTCGCATCTGGTGATGAAAATATGCATAAATCTTGTCGCACACTTGATACGAGTGTCTTGATCCAAGAACTCGAGGAAGCATGGAGCTCGAGAGCATAGGCTGAAGCCAAACAAGGAGAAACTGATCTTGTTTCTGCTTGATCAAGAAGAGAGGGTTAATGCGATGAAGATCGTGATCTTCATCAGAAAGGTATTGCGGAGGGATTTGAGGAGTCACAACGAAGTAATTGAGTCCAAGTGCAGCAATCACTGGCTTGATTTGCTGTTGCCATAGCAGGAAGTTCTTATCATCTAACTTTTCTGTGATTTGATGCAAAAAATTTCATAGGGAATGATGAAGAAACATCTTGATTCATCGGAACCGCGTCGAGCGGAGTCGCACCGGAGTTGTTCGCTGGAGTTGGGCCACTGTCGTTGGCCGGAGTTGCACTAGAATTTGTGGATGCCATGAAAAAGGATCAGAGAGCTCTAGATAGCATGTAGAAACTCTAGAGAAGAGAAAAGGGATTTGTATATTGCACTTAGAAAATATTATGAAGCCTTTGAGATCTCTTACAAGAGCTGTATTTATACTGCTGAGATTCAGTTGTAACGGAAGTCTAACTAGAGCTAACTGTCAACTGACTACAGTTATAAAACTAACCAGAGTTAGTTACTTATATACACTTACAGTTTATTCATTTTCCAATATTCAAAACTTTTCTATTGAATTGTTATAAAAACACCTACTTTCTTCTAATGTTATTTCTTTAATGCATTTAACAAACTTCTTTAATGCATGAATTATACATATCTTGGTCATTTAATGCTTTCTAGTGTATGGGATGTAATTTAAGATTAAGCTATGAAGAACCATTGTAGATTTTGGTCTTCTAATTTTTCTTGGCATTCTTCTAAAGGAAGTTGTTTAATGAGAATTGTACATTTGAATATAAAGGAGAGTTTCATGAATACCAGAAGCAATATGTTTAAGAAATGGAGTGTCTCCAAAAACGGAAGACATGTCCAATTTAAATAATTAGTCAAGTATATAATAATGAATGGTTGATAAGGTTACTAAATGAATATGTTTTGCCAAGCCTGCAATTTTAAAATGACTATTGTGGCGACAAACAAAGTTATGTTTTGCAATCACTCGGTAAGTGACAGTGCCAATTACTAATAAGGCACTATCACTCCCTAGGGCCTAGTGTCAGCCAAGCAGATGTCATGCTTTAAATTCTTGTTGCTACATCTGCAGGATTTGCTTAACAGTTGACATAATTCCCAGTGCTAGATATGAAACTGTTAAGTTGCATATCGTTTTGGAGTCTTGTTATGTTTGTAATCTTATCAGGTTATGTTTTTACTAGATATACTACACTAATACTGGACCTTGATTATTATTACTAATTTACTATAATAAAAGCACTTGGTTAATTTAGAATATTCTTCAAAATTTGTTCTTTTCCTCCTTTTTCCCTTAAATTTCTACAAAATAACTTCACTGAACCAGCCCAATTGGAGGATGCTGCTAATAGTTATGAATTGCTAGTAAAAAGGCATGGATGTAATCATCAAACTTGCTCTACTCAGTTGCAGTATGGTTGGTTAAGTGAATGTGGTTTCAATTTGAACTTTTTTAGGCTGTAGACTGGTTCCTTCTTTCTTCATTCTGTTTTATGCTACTGGTATTGTTTTCCAATTGCAGTTGCCAAAAAAATCAGTTTATCTATGTTTACCATTATTATGCAGGTGCTATTGTCATGCAGGAGATATTGAACGTGGTCTTCAAACTTTTGAGAACCACCTAAGGCTGGACAGGCCTGTTGCTTCAGAACTTTTTGTGGTGAGTTTTGGTCATACGGTTTCTAAGATTTTCAATACCAAATCTTGTAGTTCAATGGATAAGTATCCTTGTGGCAGTGGCGTTTGGGTGTGCCAGAATTTTGTTATTCTCCCTAATTTCTACTTGTTTTCCTGTCTTTCTTCTAACTTTTAGACATGGTATGTGTGGCTGACAATTTGTATCCCCCCTACCTTGTTGAACACTGCTACTTAATGAATTTTTTAAAATAATTTGTATAAAATGCATATTGAGTTATACCAACTAACACGACTGCAGACACTTGCAGAAGGGGCAATGATTGGGTACACTGAAAAAGGAATGCAAATGGCTCAAGATGTTCTGGTAGGTATCATAGCTTCGTCATCAACTTCACTACAATGTGATTTATATGATCTGTTTAAAGACTTTAAATTTAATTTTGTATATGTAGGTAAGGATGAATGAGAGAAACATTTTTGTGAATAACAAATTGGGAAGTGAGCTCCTATTTGTAGCTGCGGGGGAAAAGGTATGCAAACTATATCTTGTTACGTGCTTGATACAAAGTTTATATTTGTTGCCCTGGATTTTAAAGTGTGATTTTGTTCTTATTTCTTTAATGGTAGACTGGGGGATATACCACTGCTAACTACATATGGGACATGATGCGAGCTCGTGGAATTACCCCTTCATTTCCTGCAGTAGAAGCATATTACCAAGGCCTAAAAGTGAGTTATTCGCCTTAGTGATGCATCATATTTTTTTTTATGTGCTTTGAAATATTTTCTCTTGATAGTGATAGTTTATATGTAAGAAGAGTGATTTACTGTGTTGTGTGTTATTACCACACACGATACCTTTATTTATAATAAGAACGGATACATAAGGGACACCTAATAATTAAGAGTAAATAAGGAAATCCCTAATTTTAGCTATACAATCAAAGCATATCAATCATATCCTAAACATATATTTCACATTTCACTCCCCCTCAAGCTGGAGCATATATGCCATATGAACCAAGTTTGCTGCAAATACCGTCAACACGAGAGCCCTTGAGGGATTTTGTGATCATCTCTACTAGTTGATCATTGGAGTTGACAAACTAAGTGGTGATTTCTCTTGAGAGTACCTTCTCTCACACAAAGTGGCAATCAATCTCTATGTGTTTAGTCTACTCATGAAAGATCGAGTTTGAAGCAATGTGGAGAGCAGCCTTGTTGTCACATAATAGTTTGGTATGCTGAATGTCTCCAAATTTTATGTGTTGGAGAAGTTGCCTAAGCCATGTGATCTCTCAGATGCAGCTGCTGCCATGGCACTGAATTTAGCAATGGTTTTTCGCTTCAGGCTTCTCCATGAGATCAAGTTTCCTCCAATAAGGACACAATACCTAGAGGTGGACTTCTTGTGTGACGGTGATCCTGCCCAATCAGCATCAGAGTAACAAACAACTTTAGCATTGCCTTTGTCTTCATATATCAATCCATGACCCGATGCATTATTGATATATCGAAGTATGTGCATTGCAACATTCCAATGACTATTAGTCGGGTCGTTCAGAAACTAACTAAGCACACCGACTGCAAAAGTGATGTTGGGTCTATTGACAGTAAGATAATTTAGTCTATATTGGGAAAAACTCAAGTCCCACATCGGCAAAAGATAAAGCCAAGTAAGAGTATATAAGTGAAGGGCAACCTTCACCCCTAGAACTAGTTTTTGGGGTTGAGTTAGGCCTAAACTCTCATTCTAAGAATCTAAGATGGTACAAGAGCATATCCAATATTATTTAGAAGGGCCACGCACCAAGCCCAAGAAGTGTTGGGCATGAGAGGGGGTGTATTGGGAAAAATTCAAATCCCATGTCAGCTAAAGATAAAGTCAAGTAAGAGTATATAAGTGAGGGGCAACCCTCACCCCTAGAGCTAGCTTTTGGGGTTGAGTTAGGCCTAAACTCACATTCTAAGAATTTAAGATGGTATCAGAGCATATCCAATATTATTCAAAAGGGTCACCCACCATTGTTATCCATGCACCAAGCCCAAGAAGTGATGGGCATGAAGGGGTGTATTGGGAACGCACCAAGTCCAAGAAGTGTTGGGCATGAGGGGGTGTATTGGGAAAAACCTAAGTCCCATGTCGGCTAAAGATAAAGTCAAGTAAGAGTATATTAGTGAAGGACAACCCTCACCCCTAGAGCTAGCTTTTGGGGTTGAGTTAGGCCTAAACTCACATTCTAAGAATCTAAGAGTCTACCCACCAAAGGACGATATCTTCCTGGGTCTTCCAATGGCTCCCCTTGACCCGAGAAAAGCTTCACATTTGAATCCATAGGAGTGGCAATAAAGCATACCGGTCTCGGTTAAGATATCTAGAGCATACTTTCGTTGGGAAATGGCAATGCCAGAGGAGGATTGGGCAACTTCAATCCCTAAAAAGTATTTGAGCAGACCCATGTCTTTAGTTTGAAACTAATTGTGGAAATGAGATTTGAGGTGAAGAATACGCTCAGAATCATTGTCAGTAATGACACTGTCATCAACATAGACAAAAGGTGGATGCAATGACCAGATGGAGAATGGATGAAAAACATCGAGTGATCAGCCTCACAACGGGTCATTCCAAATTGGAGCAAGGCAGAGTTAAAACAGCCAAACCATGCATGAGGAGACTGCTTCAAACTATAGAGAGAACGACAGAGTCGGCATGCCAACCGAGAGTCACCTAAAACTATAAAGGTAGGAAGCTGATCCATATACACTTGCAGCTCACCATGCAAGAAGGCAATTTTGATGTCTAGCTGGTGCAGAGGTCAATGTTGAATGGCAGCCATAACAAGAAAGAGATGCACAAATGCGATTTTGGCCACAGGGTAGTAGTTGTCCCGTAGTCAAGACCAAAAATATGAGTGTATCCTTTGGCCACCAAGCATGAACCTTTAGAGGAATATCTCCAGCGATGGAACTAGAGAGAAAAAGGATATTCTCAAAGAAGGTAACATCAGTAGAACAATATACCGTTGAAGTTGAGGACAAAAACAACGATAACCTTTTTAAAGACAAGAGTACCCAAGAAAAAGACACTTTAGGGACTTAACAGAAAGCTTATCTTTACCTAGTGTAAGATCATGGACATAACAAGTGCAACCAAAGACACGTTGAGGGACAATGTATAAAGGTTCTTTAGGGTACAAAATGGAGTAAGGGACCTGATTTCCAAGGACAGAGGAAGGCATGCGGCTGATTAGGTAACAGGCTGTAAGAAGTGCATCACCCCAAAAATGATGTGGAACATTATAGTGAAGGATAAGAGTACAAGCTGTTTCAACTAAATGACAATTTTTCCCTTTGGCAACACCATTTTGTTGTGGTGTGTGGGCATATGAGGTCTCATGAAGAATTCCCTTCGAGGTTAGAAAAGAGCAAAGCTGGGAGGACAAATATTCACATGCATTATCACTGTGTAAAATCTTAATGGAAACATCAAATTGATTTTGAATTTCAAGTGTAAAATCTTGAAAATGGAAAACACATAAGAACGTCTTTTCATTAAGAAAATCCAAGTACATCTAGAAAAATCATTAATAAAGGTAACCAAATAGAAATATCTCCAGCGATGGAACTAGAGAGAAAAAGGATATTCTCAAAGAAGGTAACATCAGTAGAACAATATACCGTTGAAGTTGAGGACAAAAAAAGCGATAACCTTTTTAAAGACTAGAGTACCCAAGAAAAAGACACTTTAGGGACTTAGCAGAAAACTTATCTTTACCTGGTGTAAGATCATGGACATAACAAGTGCAACCCAAGACACGGAGAGGGACAATGTATAAAGGTTCTTTAGGGTACAAAATGGAGTAAGGGACCTGATTTCCAAGGACAGAGGAAGGCATGCGGCTGATTAGGTAACAGGCTGTAAGAAGTGCATCACCCCAAAAATGATGTGGAACATTATAGTGAAGGATAAGAGTACAAGCTGTTTCAACTAAATGACGATTTTTCCCTTTGGCAACACCATTTTGTTGTGGTGTGTGGGCATATGAGGTCTCATGAAGAATTCCCTTCAAGGTTAGAAAAGAGCAAAACTGGGAGGACAAATATTTGCAGGCATTATCACTGTGTAAAATCTTAATGGAAACATCAAATTGATTTTGAATTTCAAGTGTAAAATCTTGAAAATGGAAAACACATAAGAACGTCTTTTCATTAAGAAAATCCAAGTACATCTAGAAAAATCATTAATAAAGGTAACAAAATAGAAATACTACAAGGTTGAGTAGACACGAATGAGACCCCAAATATCAGAGTGAACTAAAGCAAAAGGTGACATAGCACGTTTATCGACACAAGGATTATAAGTATGACAGACATGTTTGCCTAAATGGCACGACTCACATTGAAGGGACTTAACGGTAGAAAGACTTGGAACTAAAAGGCATACTTTGTTTAGACTAGGATGACCAAGATGCTGATGAGCAAGTTCTATAGAGATAGCGGAGACACAGACCATTGACGATGAAAGTTGGTATAATCCTCCAGACTCATGTCCTGCTCCAATCGTCTCTCTGATGCGTCGATCTTGTACAAGAACAAAATTGTTAACAAACAAAACATAATAGTCAAGAGTGCGAGTGACTTGCTAATTAATATTAAATTAAAAGACAACTAGGAACAAATAAGACAGAATTTAGGGATAAGTTAGGAAGAGGGTGGGTTTGTTTGATGCCACGAATTGGGATCCGAGAGTCATCTGCGAGTGTAACAGGAGACAAAGAATTTGAAAAGGACAAATGAGAGAAAAGGTTTTGGTTACCATTCATATGATCAGAGGCATCAGAGTCAAGGATCCAGGGTCTGAGAAAAGGGGACTAGGAGATAAAAGCTACAAGATTACCAAACCGAGCCACAACAGTAACATGTTATGTAGGTGGTTGGGTTGCTCAAAGCTGAATCAATTCATTGTACTCAGCAGCAGAAATAGTAACATTTCCAGGCAAGGCAAGAGAAGCAATTGCAGGCTAGGCAGGGAAGGTGACTCGAGCCACATTCACTAACTTCGCTTGATTGCGAGCCTTGTTGTGACAGTCGGCTTCAATATGACCATAAATGTTGCAATAATTGCAATATCTGGAACGTCGTTGACCACCACGACCTTTGTCTCGCCACCATGATTAGAAGAATGGGAGACAAGAGCAGAGGAATCTCCAGCCGGTGCAGAGGATGATCCAAAGGCATGCAGAGTGGAGAGGCGAAGCAGCTGTTCACTAACCGCGTCATAGGAAGGAACAACAGGACCTGACAAAATCTAATTGCAGACTACCTCAAGTTCAGGTGTGAGGCCGGCAAGGGCGGGAACCATAAAGAACTAGCTGTGCTGCTTATAAAACGCCTCTGCATCACTCGTAAAAGGAATGAGAGTGTTATAATCAGCAATTAAGCGTTCAAGCTTACCAAGGTAGCTCTGCATATCCATGTTCTCCAATTTTGTGTTTATCAAGGTGGTTATGACGTTGTAGAGACTATGAACATTGTTGGAATAAACCTTTTTAAACTTATTCCATACCTCATAACAAGTGGGAAATGCCTGAAATTGTGGTCGAAAGTGGGGAGCAAGAGTGAACTAGAGGACACTGCATAATGAAGCATCAACTTGCTTCCAACGGGTTTGTTCCAAGGTGGGAATATCCTTTGCCTGAGTGGTCAAGTGATCGGCACGGCCTTGGCCTTGGAACCAAAGCTGAACATCGGCGGTCCATGTGCTGTAATTGGCTGCCCGGTTAATTTTTCGCACAGGATCAACTGTACATTGGTGAAAGTCATAGCCGTGGAAGCGGAAGCCATGACAAAAATAGGAACCAAATAAGGCCCAAGAAAAACAGTAAAAGGTGACCAATCAGCACCAAAAAGAGCCAAAATGGACCAAACAGGGGCCAAAAAGGTGTGCTAGAGTAGGGGAAGGGCAGTGAGTGGGATTGCCGGCAGTGGGTATGTCGGAATCTGTCACATGCCAGACTGGTTCAGGCGCGTGGGGCTGCTGACTGCGGCGAGACTTGTGGCATTGGGTTCGTCGGAGGATGATGGTCCCGGTGATGTGGTCACACCGGCAAAAGGAGATTGTAGTAGCGATGGGGAGGGCTCACAGCTGTGGCAGTACTGTTCACATGAGGAAAAAAAAATAGAAAGGGGCTGCTGCTGAAAAGAAAAAGATAAAAGAAGAGTAGAGGGGGATCCAAAAACCTAAACTACTGATGCCATGTAAGAAGAGTGATTTCCTGTGTTGTGTGTTATTACCACACACACTACCTTTATTTATAATAAGAATGGATACATAATAAGGGAAACCTAATAATGAAGAGTAAATAAGGAAATCCCTAATTTTAGCTATACAATGAAAGCATATCAATCATATCCTAAACGTATATTTCACAGTATATTCATATTTGTGGTAAAAATATATGAATCGTAGTTGCAGAGGTTGAAAATTCTGTTATCTCAATTGGAGATAATAATTAATGAGTTTAATTTTTATCCACTATCACTAACCTTTTTGTACTACAATCCAATCTTGTTTTGTTACATTGTTTTGTTTAATTTCTGATTTAGTAGTGTGGTAATTCAAGGTTAGATGGTGTAATTACACTACATGGATCAAAATTAAACGCATATGGTTGGAAGTGTTCCATCTTTTTGCATGGAAGAGTACAATAAATTTCCATTTGACCATTTCTATGTTCTCCAAATGACTTTATATAGTTTGAAATGCTTGTATTGTATTTGAATTTGAATAAATAAAAAACTAAACTCTAGGATATGAGGCTCTTAGTAGTGGTCAAACTATCTTCCCATTGAGTGTACCCTTGATGTTCACTGCTTTGTGTGTGGAATTGCAGGATCGAGAGATACCTGAAGATGATCCTAGACTTGTATTGGTTTCTGGAATATACAACAACCTTAGCGTGAGATTCGGGAACAGGGCGAACATAAATTTATAGAGATTTAGGCTCTTACCTTATTGTTAAGAATTCTGTTAACTGCTAACTATTTTGAATCGAGAATCCATAAGTTACCTGAATTATTTGTTTGATTCATGTATGATATGGTACGTAGAATCCGTGTATTCTCACAGGGTTTTGATGCTGCCAAGAATAAGTTTAACCAAGTGTTGGTATTTTAGGAGATTATGTAGAGCATTTTATACCTTTTCCCACCATTTAATAGTTTACGTTTCTTTTTTTTTTCTTTTTTGAAATAAGTATTTGTTTCAGAGTGTGAATACATGAGGTAGCATTAACATGAAGTTATTTCAATGTCAATGAGGAACACGTTAAGTATTTTTAATTTACCCTAATCTCTTTTTAATTGTTGACTTAACATGACTATCACCTCAAGGAGGAAAGTCTTATGTGGTTTTTGTATATAAATGTTTACTAAGTAGATTATATTGAGCCACAATATATGTGCTGCAAGCTAAACGAAAAAAGACTATTTTGTGGAAAATTGGTCAATGATGGCCTTCCATGGATTCACCTATTTAAGTTGCAGCTAAAGTATAAAAAATGTGAGGCATGTGAACAATCCAAGAACATGATAGGTATAGGAACTACTAAAGGTACTAAAGAAACAAGAATAGCTACTAATTCATTAGCTAATATAATTTTGAAAAGTTGAAAACTTTTCAATATTATGGTGTTCTGTGTAGGTTTTTATGCAAAAGATTGTTCTTTTTTTGTTCTTTCTGTTTCTTGTTTTAGGTCTTGTAGTTCAGTTGTTTTAATGGAAATGACATGCTTTCAATTATTTTTTATGAAAGATACAGAAGGATTGGTATAATGAATATTGCTTCTAGCATGTTGCTATGTTACATCCTAAAATAGATGGAATATAAGTCTAATCCCATTAACTAAGCAGAATAAATGTAAATAGTCATGATGGAATTGTTTGAAATTTTTACGAATTGATAAAATCAAAATGCAGATATGCAAAATATAGAAACAGATATTATTATTGAATATTGCAAACTATGAAGATACAAAATAGGCTCAATTATCATTTTGGTCTATTATGTATGGTTAAATTTGTCTTAAATTTTTTTCTACTTGCTATCTTATCAGTGTTATCAAATAATGGCCATGACGGAATAGCGTGACGGAAATTTAAAAAAACGTCACCGAATAACGGTGGCGTTGTGGGTTGCATATGGTGGTGCCATGGCGGAATTGCGGAAAATGTGGAATAGCGGCTTTTACTTTTTTGTTTTTTGCGTGGTAGGTGTTGGGCTGACTCAACCCAACCCTACCCGATATTCTATTACAAAAGCGCAACACACAGCGGGGAGAACACACAGCACAAGACACCCGCACCCAGCAGCGATGAACGGCAACAGCACGACCCCGTGAAGGCGACGCACATGACCCCTCACCCGCACGCGGCCAACAGCACGATGAATGACGGCGACGAACGGTAACGACGCACGCGAGGACGACGGTGAATGGCAAACGACGAATGTCAACATCGACGACGAACGTAGCTTCAGTGGTGCGCTTTTTTTCTTTTTTTTGCTGTTTGACACCCATTTTTTTGATGTCTGCAGCTTTTTTTTCGTTTTTCTATTTAACACCCTTTTTTATTTTTGACACCCATTTTTTTTTCTATCTGACACCACGTTTTTTTTTAACTTTTTTAGTTTATTTGAATGCAATCCATTATTTTTTTTAATTTGAATGAGTTTATTTGGTATTGGTACTTGGTTATTTATAATTATATATATATATGTATATAATTTGTTTTTGTCCGCCATGACGTCTGCCATTTTTCACTACGCCATCCGTCATATTTTTATGGCGGATTTTTGGCTTTCCGCCATGAACCGCCATCCACCATTAACAACATTGTATCTTATTAAGAAAAATTGTTTTAATTTTAGTCTTTGATGCTAGTTACTTTTGAGTGATAATGTGATTAGTAGATTGGACAAACTTGATTTTCCTTAAATTAAAGGGATTAAAATAAGTTTGTTTTTTAGATTTATATCAAAAGTTTATAGTTTTTATAGACTATCTTATCTTAATATATAAATTGACTTATGCCTTAAGGGATATTTGTTTCACAAAATCTTCTAGGATTCCAAAGAATGTAAAAATGTGAATGTATATTTCAATGTTTGTTTGAAGGTAATGAAAAAATATTCTGGGAAAGTGAGATGTTCATGTTTATGTTGATTTAGTATTGAGATGATTTTCATGAAAAAAGGATGGAAATATAAATTCCTATGGAGTGAGAATCATATTAATTATATAAAAAATTTAATATACCTTGAATATCAATACCTATATATTAGTTAGTAATTCAAATTCTACACTTCAAAAAGACCATGAATTTAAAGACAAAAGACAAGCATGTTGTAGTTGTTTTTGAAATTTAATTATTGATATGAAAACATATTATCTATTATGTTTTTACTTGGGATGTGATTAAAGTTTTGTTTTGCGTCTCTTTTTGTGTTACTTGTTTTTTTACTGAAAGCAATATTTTGGTGTTGCATTTCTTTAATACTAAAATGTGGTTAAGAAATTTATTGAAAAAATTTGTAAGATTCTTTATTATTATTTTGCCACATGTAGTGTCCAGCTCAGTGTGGTTGTTTAAATACATATAATAAGTTCTTTGGTATGAAAATGATATTTTTGTAATATAATATACATTTTTTAAATATTTTTGAAAATATAAAAATATTTTCAACCCAAATTTAATAAACAACAAACTATTTTTTTGAAATACCTAAAAATAACATTTTCGGAAAAAAAAATCTGTGAAAAAACGCCTCTTAGACCTCCATATTAATTCTAGTCAATCGTATTAAATTGTAACTCCTCATATTCTATTAGCTTATCATTTCTTAGACGTTGAGTCTGCTGCTATCATTAACTATTGCCTTTAGTATTTCCTATGCCATCAGTTATAACATTTTTTTTGTTCCAGCAATTAATTCACATGCTGAAACTCTTCGATAATCCCAATAATTAAATTGAAACAACCTTTCCCTTCCCTCTTTCAAAGTTTTCGTTTATATATATATATATATATATATATATATATATATATATATATATATATATATATATATATATATATATATATAAATTTAAGCTTTAATTTAATAAAATAATAAAATAAAACTAAATTCATTCTCCTCTATTTGGTCCCACCATCTTTTCTTTGCTGCCCTTTTTCTTCTCCGGCTTCTATCACCCACCACCGTAACAGTTGCAACAACACTACAACCCCAAGCATATCACCACTTCATACAATTTTGCGCATCGGACCAACCAATAAATTGGAAATAATTCATGCACAAGAGTAGTTGTTGCAAGTGGAAACAAAGCCAAATTCAAAACCAAGCCACTATTAGCAAATTTACACCAATTAATCAATAAAATGACTAAAGTTTTAAATGATCATTACTAAAAAAAAGGGTTTTTTACGACATCGTTTCTACGACGGTTATAACTGGAACCGCCTTAAAAAGTGGTTTGGTGGCAATTTTGTAATTATCGTGGTGAAAATTGTAATTCATGACGCACATTCTAAGGCGGTGAAATTTGCGCCGATTTTTATTAAATAACTGTCATAAATAAATAAAAATAGCTGAAGGGGTTTAGTCGTTACTTTTCGACATTTCAAAGTTCACTCCTAGCTAGCCTTTCTTTCTTCTTCCTTTGCACCTTGACTGCTAACCCCACTCGAACCCTAGCCTTGTTCTTCATTGTTCTTCCTTTGCACCTAGCTTGACCAACCCAACTTGAACCCTAGCCGCTTCAGGTCGTTCTTTTAACACCAACCCCACTTGAAGTTCCCAACAACGTTTTCATCTTCTTTCACGGCTCGAAGCTCGTGACTCGAAATTGAAATTTCGTTTTCTCCTCCACCATAAGCTGTTGTTGACTCCCCCTTCCAAGTTACCTCTCTTCTACTTAGACTAGCTAAAGATTGAAAGGAGTTTAGGGTATGCGGTTACAAGGTTTTTTCCCCACTCAACTATTCAAGACCTCTCCCAATGATTATGTTCGTCGGCAATGGTAGGTGAAAGAAGACAGAAGAGAAAAAGGGAGGGGGAAAAAATACGGTGGGACCAATCAGAGGAGTGAAAATTTAGTTTTTTTATATTAAATTGAAGCTTAAATTACTACAATATCCCTAAGGTACATTAATTACATGAAAACAAAATGTAGTTTTCTTTATATATATATATATATATATATATATATATATATATATATATATATTGTTGTGGAAGTGATGAAGAACAAAACAAGAACAACAACAGTAGATGTAGCAGAACAGAAATGTCATACACACAGATTTTGCAACAAATTGCAAGAAAGAGATATGAGAAAGAACACACAGATTTACGTGGTTCACCTTTGGTCAAGGCTACATTCACGGGAGGGAAAACAGAAAGCTTTTTCTTACTTATGCAGTATACAAGTGGAAGCTTATATTTAAAAAATACCGGGCATCCTTGCCTTGTATAAGCAGAGGACAAAACAGAAAAATAACAGAATAAACTTTCATATGGATTTTAGTCACAACTCAATAATTCACCACCTTGAACTAACATCCATATAAGACACAAACTGCTCCCTCCAAACACACATGATCTTAACCCCAACAATCTACATTGACCAGGCTTAAGCAGTGATCAAACTTGCTCTTTGGAACTAGCTTTGTGAACATATCAGCAAGATTGTGTAAAGTGCTAATCTTATGAACTTTGATTCTTCTTTCTGACCAAATGAAGTGATATCTAACATCTATATGCATGGTTCTATCATGATGAACCTGATCCTCGGTCAAGCATATAGCACTAAGGATGTCACAGTAGATGTTAGCATATTCTTGATTAATTCCAAGATCATTTATCAGACCTCTCAGCCAAATTCCTTCCTTTGCAGCTTCAGTAAGAGCCATATATTCAGCCTCAGTAGTTGAGAGGGCAACAAAAGGTTGAAGTGTTGCCTTCCAACTCACCAAGCAGCCACCAAGGGTGTAAGCATACCCTGTTAGGGACCTTCTCTTGACCAGATCAGCAGCAAAATCTGCATCAGAATAGCCAGTGAGGCAGCAATCTGAGTGAGATCCATAGATCAAACCTACATCTGAAGTCCCTTTAAGATATCTAAAAATTCTCTTCACAGCCTTCCAAGGTTCCTTCTAAGGTTGGTTTAAGAACCTACTGACCATGCTAACAACATAAACAAGGTTAGGTCTAGTGCAGACCATGGCATACATGAGACTACCAACAACACTTGAGTATGGAACCTTTGACGTATAGTCCTGATCAGCCTGAGCTTGAACCTTTATCACAACAAACAACTTCTCTTTTTCTGAAAGGGGAGTGTTGATAGGTTTAGAATCAGTCATTCCAAACCTCACAAGTATCTTTTGAATGTAATCCTTTTAAGACAAAAATAGCCTTTTCTGAGTTCTGTCCCTATAGATCTCCATTCCTAAGATTTTCTTTGTAGCCCCTAGATCTTTCATATCAAATTCACCATTCAAGAGGATCTTCAGATTTTGTATATCACACATGCTTTTTGCTGCAATAAGCATGTCATCTACATAGAGTAGAAGATAGATCATTGATCCATCCTTCACCTTGTTGTGATAAACACAACAGTCATAGAGACTTCTCTTGAATCCTTGGTTGGTGATAAAGCTGTCAAACCTCATGTACCATTGCCTTGAAGATTGTTTCAAACCATACAAGGACCTCTGTAGTTGACAAACATACCTTTCTTTTCCTTGAACTTCAAACCCTTCAGGCTGTTTCATTAGAATATTTTCTTCCAATCTTCCATAGAGAAAAGCAGTCTTGACATCAAGTTGTTCAAGTTCCAGATCTTGGTTTGCCACTATAGCAAGCAAAACCATGATGGATGTATGTTTGACCACAGGTGAAAAGATTTCGTTGAAATCTACTCCTTCTTTCTGGCTAAATCCCTTGGCAACTAACCTAGCCTTGTATCTTATCCCTTCCTTTTCTGAAAGACCAGGTTTCCTCTTGAATATCCACTTGCAACCTACCACATGTCTTCCTTTAGATAGTTCAACAAGTTTCCAGGTCTGATTTTTATACAAAGATTCCATTTCCTCTTTCATAGCTAAAACCTATTTTCAGCTTCAGGATGATTGATAACTTCTTGGTAAGTGGCTGGTTCATTTGAATCTATTTCTTCAGCTGCATGTAATGCATAGGCAGCCATGTCTTCAAAACCATATCTTTCAGGAGGTTTAGTGACCCTTTTTGGTCTCTGATTGATTCCAGAATTGAGCTGCGAAGGATCAGGTTCAGCAGCCAAATGAGACTCATTTGCACTGGAATCTTCTGATTTCTCACCTTCTTGAAGAACCACAGGAGATGTTTCGGAATGGCCCCCTTTTTTTGAGTCTTTGGTTATAGATTCTACATCCTTTTCTTGATGAGAGTGGCAGCTCTGTGTTCCAACAATTTGAACCTCAAGCTTGGGATGAAACATATGTGATTCATAAAAAATTACATCTCTGTTGAGAAGAACTTTCCTTTCAGTTGGTGACCAGATCCTATAGCCTTTCACCCCATCACCATAACCCATGAACATACCCTTTCTTGATCTAGGTACTAGCTTTCCTTCATTGACATGATAATAAGCATTGCAACCAAATACTCTTAGGTTTGAGTAGTTTGCTGTTTTGCCATTCCAGATTTCAATAGGAGTTTTAAGTCCTATAGCAGTAGAGAGTGTTCTATTGATCAGAAAACAAATTGTATTGATAGCTTCTCCCCAAAAAATTTTATTGAGACCAACATTAGACAATAAGCATCTTGTTCTTTCCATAAGTGTTCTGTTCATTCTTTCAGCAACTCCATTTTGCTGAGGAGTGTTCCTAACAGTAAGCTGTCTAGCAATTCCTTCATCTCTGCAAAATTTGTTAAATTCTGTTGAGCAAAACTCCAAGCCATTATCAATTTTAAGTCTTTTAACTTTCCTTTCAATTTGTTTTTCAATCAGTGCTTTCCATTCTTTGATGCATTTGAAAGCTTGACTCTTCTGACTCATGATGTAGATCTATGTCATTCTTGAGTAGTCATCAATTACAGACAGAAAATACCTTCCACCACCTAGAAAAGGTACTATTGCAGGCCCCCAACAGTCAGCATGAATATAATCAAGAGTTCCTTTGGTGGTGTGAATTGCTTTAGGAAATTTAATCTTATGTTGCTTGCCGAAAACACAGTGCTCACAGAATTTAAGTTCATCCAGTTTTTGATTTCCCAACAGCTGTTGTTTTTGAAGTATCATCATACCTTTTTCACTCATATGACCTAGCCTCGTGTGCCACAATTAAGTTAAGTCAGGTATGCTCTTATTGGATCTTGATGCAACAGCTACTAGACCATCATCAATATATGTTGTACCTTGAAGTATATAGAGATTCCCCCTCTTTATACCCCTCATCACCATTGTAGAGCCTTTCTGAATTTTCATGACCCCATTTTCAGTGCTGCATTTGAACCCCTTTCCATCCATAATACCTATAGAGATTAGGTTCTTCTTCAGCTTTGGAACATGCCTAACTTCAGTTAGTGTTCGAATAATTCCATCATGCATCTTGATTTTTACTGTGCCAATTCCAATTGTCTTGCATGAGACATCATTTCCCATGAAGACATTTCCACCCGATTTCTCTTCATAGGTGTCAAACCAGGTTTTGTTAGGACACATATGAAAGGAACAATCAGAGTCTAATATCCACTGATTTTCAGAATGTTGGTGATGATTAGCAACTGAGAGAACAAGTTCATTTTCAGATGTGGAACCTTCCTTGGCAACAGCAGCAGATGACTTGCCCTTTTTCTTAGGACAATCTTTCTTCCAATGACCTGGCTCCTTCCAGTAGTTATAGATATCCTTTGGATTGACATGACCCTTCTTCTTTCCTTTAAACACCTTTTTCTTGATGTTCTTGATGGAGTTAGAGACCACCAGACCAGATCCATTTGATTCTTCAGAATTTCCAGATGCTTTAGATCGAAGTTCCCTTGAGTATAAGCTGGATTTCACCTCCTCCATGGTGACACATTCCTTACCAACACTAAGAGAATTGACAAAGCTCTCATATGATGATGGTAGAGAGGCTAACAGAATCATGGCAGCATCTTCATCCTCTATCTTAACATCTATATCTCTTAATTCCATCAAAATAGAATTTAATTCATCAAGATGATCCTTAAGAGATGTACCTTTTTTCATGTGTAAACCAAATAGACGCCTTTTCTAGAAGAGCTTGTTGCAGATTGACTTAGTCATATACAACTTTTCCAACTTGAGCCATAAGCCACTTGCAGTTTCTTCATTTGCAACTTCATATAAAACTTCATCAGGCAAAGAAAGCAAGATTAGTGAGTGAGCCTTTTCTTCTTGTTCTGCAAGTTCTTCTGTCTTTGAAACAGAGGCCTTTTCTTTTGATTCAGAAGTCACTTCTTTCTTCACAGATGCAGAAGTAACTGGAGCCCAAACACATTGTTCCTTCAACAAAGCACGCATCTTGATGCGCCACAGATTGAAACTATTCTTTCCATTGAATTTCTCAATCCTGATTGTGTTTGACATGATTTCTTGAGTGTTCTTGATCACAATGAATCAACGAAAGAACTAGAAACAAAACTCCCACAGCTTGATCTTCGTATTCAGACGAGAATCTTGAATTCCCTTGATCGCAACTTGAACTCTTGATACCAGTTTGTTGTGGAAGTGATGAAGAACAAAACAAGAACAACAATAGTAGATGCAGCAGAAAAGAAATGTCATACACACAAATTTTGCAGCAAATTGAAAGAGAGAGATATGAGAAAGAACACACAAATTTGCGTGGTTCACCTTTGGTTAAGGCTACATCCACGGGAGGGAAAACAGAAAGTTTTTTCTTACTTATGTAGTATACAAGTGGAAGCTTATATTTAAAAAAATACAGGGCATCCTTGCCTTGTATAAGCAGAGGACAAAACAAAAAAATAACAAAATAAACTTTCATATAGATTTTAGTCACAACTATATATATATATATATATATATATATTTCTGCCTTTGAGAGCGTAGCTGTACGTTGCATATTTATTTCTTGATTGAAGCTCACTCGATTTGATTAGTTTTCTCATCCTTATTACAGTAAGCTTTTATGATTTTCATATGGAAGTTTATTCATACTTTGATGATCACATTAAAGATGCCATGGAGGACATAAAAAAAATGCATTTTCCCTGTGAAGTCCTCCCTTGCTATGTAATATATTTTTTATTCATCATCAGCCATGTTATGTAATAATCCTATTTCATATTTTGATATGTGGTTTTAACATGCATAACAGAATATCCTTAATCATTTTTATGCAAATTAGTAAATTCATATATATCTTATGTCTTTCTTTCTTTTTGGTATTTCTTTTTAATTTTCATATGCGGGCAGAACAAAATTACATTGCCTAAATTATTTGTTGCTGATTTTTATGACGATATTGAATCTCAAGTTAATCTGGAAGATCCTTACTGGAATGTTTTCGAGGTTTTGGTGGAGAAGACAAATATAGGTAAACTAACCAATCACAATACAAAAATCATGAAAATAGGTAAACTTATTCAGTATTGTTGCTCTAACTTTTTCTTATAGCACTTTTTATTTATACATTTATAGTATTCAGTCATGCTCTAATCCTATTTTATATTGGTGTAATTGTTGGTTTTTGGCCTGTTCTTACTAATATACAGTAATATCACACACATATTTACATGCGAATTTTACATGTTGGTCTTCTCTAATATGACAGATTTAGTAACTCTCGCTGGTATATATTATATATGAATTTTCTAAATATTATTGTGACCTTCCTTCTGGAATAACACATTCTTTTTATTTTATTTTATTATGTTACAGGTTTTAGAAATTAACATGATTGCAGTAAAAGAAGAAAAAAGAAATTAACATCATCTTTCCTTTATCATGCATAGGATAATTCAAATAGATGTCTTAGGGCTTTGTAAATTCTGAAGTACATTCGAATTTTCTCTAACACCTCAAAATCAATTGAGATAAGAAATTTCTCATTATTTTTCGAATGAGTGGACATAATTTTTTTTATTAAGAACTGTTAGTTGTTAATGTGTGTTAAGTTTTTTGTTTGATTCTATTTAACTACTAAGTGAACATTATAACTCTTGAATAAGTGGTGATAATAACTCTCTTGACACTTGAGAGAATTTAAACTTAAAATTTAGTGAGACATAAAACACATTTTTCAATATTTGGAAACTCAGAAATTGATAATTGTTATTCTTACAAGTATTTTCTCCGAAGTCTTTTTTCATCCATCTTAATTTGAATCAGGACAATTTTTTGGCAGCTTCAAAACAAAATGAGACCTAGATGATTGCAAAATAAAAATTTGAAGGTTGTCATAAAGGATGTTTGTAAAGGAAGATGACAAAGCAAAAGCAAAAAGGAAGAAACTACACGCGCAAAAAGAAAGTGCCTAACGCATCAGCATGAAGCGCCAGACTAAGGCTAGAAGGGGCAACTTCAAATATTTGCATGGAATTATCTTGAGAGGATCCCATCTTGGCCAGGATGTCAGCACACATGTTTCCTTCCAGCAACGTATGCAAAATATTCTCAGTCCAAGCATGTCGAAGAAGCTCCTGAATGGACAAACAGATATGGACCTTATCACCCTCCACACCATCCTTAATCCAAGTCTGATTGTCCATAACATCATAAGAATTCCGTTGAACGAAACCAAAGGTAAGCCAGAGAGGTTGAGATAGAGTGCAATCCCGAACCAAATGTAGGAAATTCTCTTGCTCCTGGTTACAGGGAGCACAAATTGAAGATCGGAGCATGCCTCTATGACAAAGCACCTCCTTACTTGGGACCGAATGATGGAAAGCAAGCCATAACAAAAACTTTATATTCTCCGGCATTTTGGCCTTCCACAGCCACCTCCACGAAAGGTGAGGAGCAGTATGTTGTACTGCATGTATCTCCAGTAATAATCCACTTATAACCCGCCTTTACTGTGTATCTACCATCTACGCTCTCCCAAGCATAAGTATTAGGAATATTCGCATTCAAATGATAACTTCTCCCCTCCAACTCTGTTTTGACATGTGTTATGTATAAAATTGTAATACATATAAAGTAACAGAATCAATGAAATATAGACGTCAATAAGCAACGAGATTGATATTATTCATGCTCAGAGGTCACACTATTCCACCATGATACGTGAATAGTAATGACGATACAGTGAAAAGGGAAAAGAATAATAACGAGAGAATATTTTTCCTTCGAGAAAATGATTAGAAGCCAAAGAGAGAGAGAAAGAAATAGCTCCTTTCTTTCCACCCCTTTCTCTTTCCTCTAACAAACTATTTGTACCCCTTTTCAGCCTCAAACCCATGCAATTTTGAGCTAGTAAACTTCATGCATGTGCTTCTCCTGCACCCAACATCCTGAGGATCATTTGTCACGTGTTCGGGATTCCTCCTTTGGTTATCAGCCTCTAATTCGGATCCCACGTTATTTTCATCCATTACAATTCCTCCCCCTTTAAAAACAACCTTGTCCTCAAGGTTGAATGATGGATATGTAGCTTCAAATGCGTCCTTATCTTCCCATGTTGCCTGAGACTCATCAAAACCTTCCCACTGAATTAATAACTGTTGAACCTGTTTCTGTCCCTTGAGAAGAACACGATCTTATAGGATAGCTCGTGGCTGAATGACTGGTAGTTGTTCCTTAAAAGTGAATGGTAAGGGAGCATAAGGTTGAGTGTGATTTCCATGGCAAGGTTTGAGCTGTGAGGCATGAAACACCGGATAGATCTTGGTCGAAGGAGGCAATAATAACTTATATGCAACAACACCAATTCTTTCCACCACAGGAAAAAGGCCAAAGTACCTTAAACTTAGCTTCTGATTCTTCCTGAAAGCAATAGTGTTGCCTATAAGGTTGAAGCTTCACCAGAACCATATCACCAACAACAAATTCCTTAGGAAGTCTCTTCTCATCGGCATATTTCTTCATCACCTACTAAGCTCTTTGTAAATTACACTTCTACTTAGCTAAAGTAGCATCTCTGAGCATGAGCTGATCTTGCACTGAAGCTGAATCTTGCAAATTAGGAGTGTATCTCAGTAGTTGAGGAGGTTTTCTACCATATACCACCCGAAAAGGAGTCATACCAATACTAGTATGATAAGCTGTGTTGTACCAATATTCTGCCCATGGTAGTAACTTATACCACTCCTTAGGACTATCAAATGTGAAGCATCTAAGATACATTTCAAGGCATTTATTGACAGCTTCTGATGGACCATCAGACTGTGGATGGTAGGCTGTGGACATGTTTAATGATGTACCACTCAATTTAAACAATTGTTGCCAAAATTGACTAGTAAAGACTTTGTCTCTATCAGAAACAATTGTCTTGGGAAATCCATGTAATTTAACCATTGTATTCATAAATGTTTCAGCTACAACCTTGCTGGAATAATTAGCCTTCAGATCAGAGAAATGAGCATACTTGGATAATCTATCTACTACAACCATAATGACTGTGTAACCATGGGACAAAGGCAGCCCAGTGATGAAATCCTTGGCAACATCTTCCCAAACCTAATCTGGAATAGGTAAGGGCTGCAACAATCCTGTAGGGGCTATAGTGGCAGTTTTCACCCGTTGACACACTAAACACGTCTGAACATAATCCTTGATGAACTTATGCATGCCCTGCCAATGAAATTGAGCAGTAACTCGAGCCAATGTCCTTGTATATCCAGCATGGCCACCAACCAATGAATTATGACATTCATGTACGATTTGTTGTTTAAGAGAAAGATCATCAGGAATAACCAATCTACCATTCCAATATAAGAGACCATCATATAACATGTAATGAGGATCATGGGGCTTATTTGTCAAGCATAACTCTATGACTTTTTTCAATTTATCATCATTCAGTAGGGCTTGTTTAATTTTTGTGACGATGTGAAATTGAGGTTGAGACCATGCCATGTAAAAGACCTAGATAAAGAATCAGCAGGAATGTTGTCTTTACCAGGTTTATACTCAATGGTGAAATCATACTCAAGTAATTTGTGAAGCCAGGTTTACTGCTCAGGAGTTTGGATGGCTTGGTCAGTTAAACTTCTCAAACTCTTTTGATCTGTTTTAATTACAAATTTGTGTCCCAGCAAGTAGTGTCTAAATTTGGCAATAGCCTCAGTGAATGCGTAAAATTCCCTGGTGTATGTTGACTTCTTTTGCAAACTAGGTGTTAATTTCTTAGAGAAAAAGGAAATAGGGTGATTATCTTGACTCAATACTGCCCCTATGCCCAAACCCGAAGCATCAGTCTCCAATGTGAATGGTTTATTAAAATCAGGTAATGCCAAGACAAAAGCTTGTGTCATGGCTGCTTTGAGTGAATCGAATGCTGTCAATGCCTCATTGCTCCACTGAGAGTTATCTTTCTTTAACATATTAGTCAATGGTGTAGCTAGAGATGCATAACCTCTAATAAATCTTCTGTAGTAACCTGTGAGGCCCAAAAGCCCTCTAAGTTATTTGATATTAATAGGAACAAGCCATTCCAACACAGCTTTAATCTTTTCTTTTTCCATAGACACCCCAGATCCTGAAACTGAATGACCCAAATAGTCAACAGTTTGCAAGCCAAATGAACATTTAGAAAGCCTAGCATAGAGTTGATGCTGAAGCAATAGCTGTAGGACAATTTCCAAGTGTTGTAAATGAGAATTCCAAAAAGGACTATATACAAGAATATCATAAAAAAAAACAGTACAAACTTGCTCAACACTCCCTTAAACACATCGTTCATCAAACATTGAAACGTGGCAGGTGCACTGGACAAGCCAAATGGCATTACGAGCCATTCGTAGTGGCCTTGATGAGTTCTAAAGGTTGTTTTATGCCTATCCTCCTATTTCATCAGGATTTGATGGTATCCTGACCTGAGATCCAATTTAGAAAAATAATTAGCTCCATGTAATTCATCAAGTAGCTCATCCACTGTAGGAATGGGAAAACTATCCTTAACAGTGATGGCATTCAAAGCCCTATAATTTGTACAAAACCTCCATGTACCTTTTTTTTCTTGACCAAAACTATTAGAGAAGAAAATGGACTGGTGCTTGGAACAATCAGACCCTCCTCCAACATATCCAAAATCATTTTTTCAATATGTAGCTTCTGACTATGGGGATATCTATAAGGCCTCACTTTCACAGGTCCAGTGCCATGCATCAACGGAATAGCGTGGTTTTGAGATCTATTGGGAGGTAGACCTTTAGGAACAACAAAGACTTGTTTGTATGTATGAATCAAGATAGCCAATTCAGGTTCCATGTACCTAGGTATATCCAACCAATCATCCTGAGGATAGACTGGAATTTCAGGTTGTAATGCAAATAGTTCGGCAATGGCATTAGTACGGTACATTCTTCTTAAATGATTGAACTGTGCAGGACTGGCTGTTGTTGATTTTTCACCATGAAGAGTCACAAATTGCTTGTCCAAGTAAAATTTTAGTGTCAATGTGTTGTAATCAGATATGTGTGGGCTCAGAGTAACTAGCCAAGCAGCTCCAAGTACTAAATCAGCACCAGTAACAAGCAACAGATAGGCTGATAATTGGAGTGCATGTCCTTGGATCAAAACGTCCAACTTGCTGACTAAACCTTCAGCAATTAAAAAGTTTCCATTGCCTACCAGAACATGAAAATTAGGGACTGGTTCAATAGGTAATTTAAGACAGGAGGCTAGTCTTGGTTGGAGAAAATTATTAGAACTTCCACTATCAAGCAGAACTTGTATAATAATACCATTGATAGATCCTTTAAATCTCATCGTGCCCACCCCAGCAGACCCTTTTAAGGCATTAAAAGATAAATGGTGCTCAAGAGAGTTTATAGTATACAACTATTTTTTATGGTCTGGCGGCTCAGGTTCTATAATTACATTCTCATCTTCGACAATTTGCAAGAATAAGTATTGTTTATTGGGACATTTGTGGCCAGGTGAGTATTTCTCATCACAAGTAAAACATAGGCCCTTCTCCCTTCGGAGTTGAACCTCAGCTGATGACAATTTTTTTACGTTATTTGGTTTGAAGGTAGAATTGGTTGGTGTTGGCAGGAGTGGGGGAAGGCTTGTGGACTTCACGGTTTGGGATAGAGGAGGACAGGTACTTGTGGTTTGTACTTTGTGTTAGACCTTGTGGCCTCAATAACTTAAGAGGGATAGACTTAGAATGCAGAAGAAGCAACAATAATCAATTTAATAATGTTCTTTAAACATGCAAGGAAAAATTGATTGCAATAACATAAATGAGATAAGGGAAGAGAGAATGCAAACACAGTTTTATACTGGTTCGGCCACAACCCGTGCCTACGTCCAGTACTCAAGCAACCCACTTGAGATTTCCAATATCTTTGTAAAAATCCATTTACAACTTCTGAACCACACAGGAACAACTCATCCCTTGTGTTCAGGAATCCTTACAACTCAAGAGACCCTCGGTCCCTTAATCAATTTCATTGAGTAAGAAGAATGGAAGAAGAATTCTCTCTTCAAGAGAAGAATATTACAATGAAGATCCATGGATGAACTCTTAATGATATTACAATGAAGATCCATGGATGAACTCTTAATGAATTTGCAAGTGTTTGCCCAAGAGTTCTTGAGAGAGCATTTGGCAATGAAGTTCTCTTGGAATCTCTCTCGTATTTTCTTTTGAGAGAGGATAAAACATTTTGGCCAAGCAAAACTCTCTGCAATTTCGTCCCAAGTCACACATATATATAGGCCTTTGATGGCCATTCAAAATCCAAATGATAAGATGTGACTGTTGGCGATATTCCTTGAAAATCGTCTCTGGTAATCGATTACAGAATTAGTGTAATCGATTACACAATTATTTTTCTTGAACAGTTGTGACTCTTCATTTAAAATTTGAATTCCCAACGTTCAGAGTCTCTGGTAATCGATTACATATGATGTGTAATCGATTACACATTTTCATGTGCCTTGGTAATCGATTACATGTGCCTTGGATGACTTGAAATCTTTTCATTTTGACGCAAGGCTTGATCTTGAAGAAATCTTGAATCAAGGCTTTGTTTGTTGAAACAATCTTGTATTAATCTTGAAGCAAAATGAGCCTTGTTTAATTCTTCTTTTGACATCATCAAAATCATGTATGCATACATTCACACTTTGGAAGTAGGTGAGGAATTATAGAGTTTGGGTTTGTAAGAATATTTTTCTTCATACAGCTTTGCCAATGACACAGATCTCATTAAAGTAGTGGGACTTTAAGCCACAACATCTCGACGAATTTCAGTTTTTAAGCCTCCGATAAAGCAATCAAGCAAAGCCTCCGTGGTAACACCTTGTATTCAATTAGCTAATGCAGTAAACTGAACATAATAATCTTGAACAGACCCAGTTTGCATCAACTTAAACAAATCAGATCTAGGTGTTCATACGGTGAAGGACCAAATTCAAGCTCGATAGCTCTGGTAAAGCCAGTCCATGAGACAAAAGGATTAGCTCGAGACATCATTTGATACCATGGGACTACCTCTTTGTCAAGGTGAATAGCAGCAATGGTTAATCTCTAATCATTCAGTGTATTATAATAATCAAAGAACTATTCGGCCTTAAAGATCCACTGCAGTACATCAGAACCATCAAAGCGTGGAAAATCGATTTTAACATTACGCACTAGAAACGGAGGCATCTTCATGCTCGAACTAGATGACGAATCAACTTTTTTCTTGAGCAAGTCATCAATAGCCTTTTTGAGGGTGTGAAAACGTAAATTGTAATCAGCATTGCGAGATTCCATCAGCTCCAGAATTTTTTTACGTCATTGGAGAGGTCTTGGAGGCGTGTGTTGTTAGCCATATGAGAAGATGAAAGCACCAAAATGTTATGTATAAAACTGTAATACATATAAAGTAGCAGAGTCAATGAAATATAGACGTCAATAAGCAACGAGACTAATATTATTCATGCTCAGAGGTCACACTATTCCACCATGATATGTGAATAGTAATGACGATACAGTGAAAAGGGAAAAGAATAATAATGAGAGAATATTTTTCCTTTCAAAAAATGATTAGAAGCCAGAGAGAGAAATAGCTCCTTTCCACCCCCTTTCTTTTTCCTCTAACAAACTATTTGTACCCCATTTCAGCCTCAAACCCACGCAATTTTGAGCTAGTAAACTTCACGCGTGTGCTTCTCCTACATCCAACATCCTGAGGATCATTTGCCACGTGTCCAGGATTCCTCCTTTGGTTATCAACCTCTAATTCGGGTCCCACGTTATTTTCATCCATCACAACATGATCTAGTAAGATGCTCATAATCCACCTTATTGCAAAGAAGACCCTAGCCCGACCAGTTTTCATACCAAAACGAGTTATTCCCATTACCTAATCTGCAAGAATATCCCTCCTTCAACTCTTGGGCCGCTTTGTGAATAGAACACCATGTAAAAGATCTGGTCCCTTCCTTAATTTCCATAATATTTTCCTCCTTTAGATACTTTTCATTCATGATATTGACCCACAATTTATCATTTCAACAATGAAGCTCCCAAACAACCTTTCCTAGAAATGCCACATTCATGTCCCTTGCCTTTCTAGTGCCCAATGCCCCTATGCTCTTAGGAAGTGCTATATTCTCCCGAGCCACAAGATTAACTCATTTTTATTTCTACTATCCTTCCATAAAAAATTTCTTGCAATTCTGTCGATTATGTTACACACTCCTTCCGAGATCCAGTTGATTTGTCTGCTGTAAGAAGGGATAATGAAGAAGTTACACAATGCATAACTAAGGTGACCATCTTTTGGGGGGGGGGAACCAAAATCCTCCAAACAACTTCTAAGATAAGGTCTGGCCACGTGATCATAAGCCTTTTCTAGATAAAGCTTGTAAACCACATCCCCCTTCTTTTTCTTCTTCTGTTTCTTCGATTTATGCATGTCATGCATAATTTCTTGAAGAGCTAGGGCATTATTTGTAGTACCCCTTCTGAGGAGAAAACTATTTTGGAAGGGACCAATAAGTTTATTCAAAATAGGCCTTAATTGATTGACGAGTACCTTGGTAATGATTTTGTATATGGTATTACACAAACTTATTTGTCTAAATTCCTTAAAGTTACCTGGATTATCCATTTTAGGAATTAGCGCCATGAGGGTTTCAGAAAGAACAGGATCGAAATAGCCCGTAGAGAAAGCATCCTTCACCAGAATCCAAATATCATCACCATTATCAAATGCCATCAGGGCCTCGGGCCTTAAAGGGTTTCATGGAATTTAGGGCCCTAGAAACTTCATCTTTAGTAACAGGTCTAGTAAGAGAAAGACCATCATCATCCTCAATCCACGAGCAAGGAGTTACTTGGAAAGAAGAATTAGCAGGCTGAGTAAAGGAGCAAAACAGACCTTTAAAATTCCTTTGAGCTTCTTCCTAAAGGATTGCATTATCTGTGCACCAAGCCTCACCGAATTAGTCCTCTTAAAGGTGTGTTGGATACCTCTAAGGCAAGCTTCAATGGTCCTTTTTTCTTAACAATACTCCCAAAAACCTCTTTATTAAAAATCAAGAAGTTTTCTTTAACTTTAGTTAGGACCTGGATAGGTCTTCCTTTCTCATCATTCCAAGATTTTTCCTCCACAGTTGCATACTGATCATGCATAATCCATGCAACATCATGGGAAGGTCGTTGGCCTCTGGCTGGAGTAAGGCCACCACATCTAAGCAAGAACGGGTTATGATCAGAATGCATACGACATAATACCTCCACATAGCCTTCTGGAAAGGCCATCTGCCAGTCAAGATTAGCCATCCCCCTATCAAGTTTCTTGGCAATATCTATGCCACGTAAATCAGCCCCCGGTAGTGGTTAGGTCCACCAAATTACAATTTTCCATAACCTGAAGAAGCTCTATCGCCCTCTGGTGATTAAAAATGCCCCCTCTTTGATCACTAGGAAGGATAGTCTCATTAAAATCTCCCATAACTAGCCAAGGTCCCGTGATAGTAGAAGTAAGAAAGCTTAGATGCATCCACAGACCCCCTTCTACAAAGAGGATTTGGGGTAGCATACAAACCCGTACTGAACCATCTAATTCCATTTCTTTCCAAATCAAAGGTGGCTAAGTGACATTACAACCATCCTGTTGGAGAATCCACAATCCTCCAGTCCTTGAGCTTCAATAATATGCACAGGATTATATTTCATAGCTTGCCAATAATGGAGCAATGGGGCAAATTGAACGTGTGTTTCCATTAGGACAATAAACGTCGGATGAAATCTCTTAATAAGCTTAGACATGTTCCTTTTAGCACATTTATTATTTGCTCCCCTGATATTCCAGGAGAAAAAATAAATAATAGAAAATAATCTTCATCATAAAAAAAGAAAGCAAAATAAAAAAAACAGAAACAATGATAAAATCATTGATTCTGATTTGCTTCCAACTCCATAGCCTGCACATTGGAAGATTCAGGAGGATCACTTATATTCTTCCTAGGTACTGTGACCAATTCATCATACCGAGTTACTTGGGATTGAGATCTTGGAATAATATGTTTTGCAGCTTTCGCGACATTAGTTATTAATTGCTCAATCGGGGTGAAAGTCTGGTGAAGTGAAGCTCCCACTGTTGACACCGAGCTTGACTCATTAATTCCTCCTTCTCTTCTTTTTATTCACAGTTTTTTGCCTTGCCTGACCCACCCGATTTGTTCTCATTGATTGCACCTAAAAACTTGGGGAATATTTTTTCCTTTGGTAAGATCTCCAACACCCCTATGATTGGTGGCCCTACTAAATCTTGAATATCCAAAGATACCATTACCTTCTTGATTGCCCTGATTATTCGATCTCTTTTTTCGACTAACTACCATCCAATTTCCTTGCAAATCACTCTCCACATTATCCGGGATTGATGCTTCCAAAGTTTGCTTCTGATTTGCCCTCATCGTTTGTTGCTGCCAGCGAGGCTGTTCCTTTTTTCTGCACTTCTGGTTGGAGTCGTAGCTTGAACTTCAGTCACTGCTGCAGGATTTTTTTCTGCACTCCAACCTTTCCGATTATCTTCATGTTGACCACTCTCAGGACTCACTTCTGCCTGTGAGGTTGAGCTGCAATTACCCGTCATATGTTCGTAACAACCACACTTAATGCATAGTATATGCAAACCTTCGTACAGGCCTTTGTACCAGTGCCCGTTCACCCATATTTTAAAAATCATATATATAAATTTTGTAAAATAAGTGTTAAGTGTAACGTTAGGCTCCTTTTCTAAGCATTTTTGGTGTACGTGCATGCGTTGTTCAGGAGTATATAGTAAAGTTGGGTCGTTATTCGTCGCTGGAGAAGAAGGTACGCGAAAAAATTTTAGAAACATATGGATTGTCAATCCATATGGTTCATACGGATTGTCAATCCGTAGGTTTTAATTTTTTTTAAATTGTAAATTAAAATTTTTTAATTATATATTTAATTTGTTTTGTAGTGTAATTTTTTTTGTAATATTTTTAACAATTTTAGAAATTTTGATTTGCTGATATTATTTTATAGTGGTATAAAAAAATAAAAAATGAATTTAGTAATTAGATTGGAAAAAAATGATAATATATATAAACTTTTTAAAATTGCTAAAACTAACATTAGATTGCTTAAAAATTAATTTAGTAATTAGATTAGTAAAAGTAATATTAGATTGCTAAAACAATTTTATGTATACATTTAACTGAATTATGTACTTACATGTTTAACTGAATTATGTATTTTAATGTTTATTATAGTGATTAATAATTAAACACATTTGGTATTTTATTGAATGATGTATTTATTAGAATTTATAAGATATTTATTGAATGATATTTTAATGAAGATATGTAGTAAAATGTAGTGTATGGTTATATGATGTACAATACATTTTTATTTTGTTTTTGTATTGAGCTATATTTGTGTCGATAACAAATGATGTGATTGTATAATTTTTTTAAGTTGTATTTTTTTATCATTGAATTTGTTAAATGTTTTTTTAAGATAGACGAAGAACAGTGAATTTATGATAGTATCATGTCTGAAGAAGTTGATATGAATGTTGAAAATGAGAGAGATGCTGGCGTGAAAGTAGAACACGTTGATTGCTCTGATGCCTTTAATACTTCTCAGGTATTTGTCTAATTTGTTGTTGGTACAGTAATTATATTACATAAATGTTTATTGATCTCAGACCTTTTTTTAATTGTTATAGTTGTTTGCTAGCCATGATCAAGTTTTACATTGAGCTCGATCGGTAGCTCATGACATTGGATTTGTTACCGTGATAATGAGATCAGACACCAATACTAGTGTTAGAGGAATGGCCTTATTTCTGTTAATACCTTGCGAAAGGAGTGGTGAGTATAGGCCTAAGAAGAATGATTTGGTAAGAACATGCACTGGCAGTAGAAAATGACGAAGTCCATTTAAGTTACGTGCAAAGCCAGTTTTGGGAGGAGAAGGATGGATGGTGAAGTTAATTTGTGGGGTTCACAATCATGAAATGGTAAAGTCATTAGTTAGGCATCCATATGTGGGTCAACTGACTAAAGATGAGAAGATTGTTGTAGCTGATATGATGAAGTCCATGGTGAAGCCAAGAAATATTCTCTTGACATTGAAGGAGCACAATGGCAACAGTTATACAACAATCAAACAAATTTACAATGCCAAACATGCTTATCATTCTTCCATAAGAGGGAGTAACACTGAAATGCAACAACTCATGATGTTGCTTAATCGAGATTAATATATTCACTGGCATAGGATGAAGGATGATAATGTTGTACGTGACTTTTTCTGGAGTCATCCTGATGCAGTAAAATTAACCAATTCTTGTAATTTGGGTTTTTGATTGATGGTACCTACAAAACAAATAGGTAGAAACTGTCGTTGCTTGATATTGTTGGTGTTACACCAACAGGAATGACATACTCTGCTGCTTTTGCTTACTTGGAAGGAGAATGTCTTAATAATGTTGTTTGGGCTCTACAGCGGTTTCGGGGTCTTTTCATGAGAGTTGATGCACTTCCCGGGGTTATTGTCACCGACCGAGATTTGCCTTTGATGAATGCAGTGAAAACTATATTCCTGAATACTACGAACTTGTTGTGTCGGTTTCACATTGAGAAGAATGTAAAGGCAAAGTGCAAAACTCTGGTTGCTCAAAAGAATGCATGGGATTATGTGATGGAGGCTTAAGGGAGTTTGGTTGATTGTCCATGTGAGAGTTCTTTTGATGAGTACCATAAAAACTTTGAAATGGCTTGCTCTCTATGACCTATGTTTGTGGACTATGTGTTTCAAACATGGGTGTTTCCGTACAAAGAAAAATTTGTGAAAGTATGGACCAACAAAGTGATGCATCTAGGAAACACAACCACTAACAGATATGAATATTGTTTTTTGTTTGTGTTGATTTGTTTAAGTGTTGACTTAAATGAAATTGTTGTGGTTATTTATATGTTGTTGTATATTTCATTTGTAGGGTTGAGAGTACTCATTGGTCATTAAAGAGACTCCTACATAACTCTCTTGGTGACATATGCAGTGTTTGGGAAGCAATGAACAACATGATGATACTTCAACACACCCATCTTTTGAGACAAGCACGCACGTGGTTGGGCATATGTTTAAAGTTACCTTGTACAAAAAACTACTTAGCATGGTATCAAGGTATGCTTTAAATGAAATTGTTGCTGAGTATGAGCGTGTACCTTATGCAGGCAAGAACCCTTCACGTTGTGGATATGTCATGAGGAGTACCCACAGTCTTCCATCTACATGTGAGTTGTCTAAATATGTTGTTGGATCCATACCACTAGAGACAATCCACATTTTTTGGCGGAGACTTAGTTTTTCAGATCAAGGGTTATGTGAGGCACAGGTGACCATAACTGAGGAGATGGAAACCATATCGAAATGATTTGAGCAGCTCGATGTTTGTGGCAAAGTACATATGAAGACAAAGCTGCGAGAAATTGCTTATCCTGATCTAAACTCCATGTGTGCTCCTCCAAAAAAGGTGAAGACCAAGGGTGCTCCAAAAAAACCGCTGACCAAACAATAAAAGTCAACAAAACGTGATCTGTCTTATTGGGAGTATGTTGATGTGTTACACTCTACGCAAAATAGTAATTCTTCAGTGAAACGAGTGCATCATCATCTAAGGAACCAATACAGAGATGGAATATTCCAATGTTGGATCAATTTATCTGAGCAGTGGCGGATCTACAGCCACTTGAGGATGTGCACTTGCACCCCCTCATTTTTTAAAATTCATTAAATTTGTAAATAAAATTTTATATTTTAATATTTTATTTATCTATATTTATATAATTGAACCCACTAATTTTATTTTTTATAATTTGCTCTCACTGACTTAGGGTCTTGGATCCACCACTGTATCCGAGCATCCAGGATTCTATTGAAAACATTATTGATGTCAAAGCGGATGGTAACTGTGGTTATCGAGCAATAGCTGCCTTATTGGGTATAGGTGAAGAATCATGGTCATTGGTGTGCAACCATCTGTATAAAAAACTAACAAGTTGGTCGGAAGAGTATATCAACCTACTTGGTGGCATAGAGAGATTTGAGGAATTAAAGTGTTCCCTACTTGTTGACGGATTATCTATGGTGCGTAAGTTCATTGTTATGTCACTTTTTCTTAAAATAACATTTAAGTAATCTCTATTTTTTGTCTTTTATATGTAGGTTACCATGGACAAGTGGATGAATATTACAGATATGAGATATGTCATTGTTTCACGATACAAAGAGATCGTTGTTTTTCTTTCACGACAACAAAGCATAACATTTTTTCCTCTTAGAAGTCAGTCGCTACCAGATTATTCTGTACATCGTGTAATATGAATTGGTCATGTGTATGGAAATCATTTTGTACAAGTAATTGCATAATTAAGATGTTAGTATAAGTGGTGACATTGTAGTTGGTTATCTTACATTGAATTTGTTTGTCGTTATACAACAAGTTTTTTTACAAGACCATTGTCATTTACCATCATTGGTGTTGTTATGAAATACACATTGTCATTAGTGGTCCACCCCGTACATAGGTACAATGCAACGTTACACAAATTTGTCTAGGCTGAAAACCGAATTTGTTGATTTCGGTGAACAATGAACATAAAATATGTTATTTCCACTGACGTTTGTGTAAATAATTATTTTGTTGACATTCATAATTTTGTTGACATTTCTGTAAATAATAATTTATTTTCAGTCATTATTTTTATAAGTTAGGAAATAATTAAGTACTTTAAAAATAATAAAGATACGGTTTTATTAGCTAATTGACACAAATTTAAACATTACATTAACTTCAACATAGTTGAAACAAACAGAAAATGCATCAAAAACTACAATTAACTAATACTAATTTTTCATTGAATCATGTTGCGACCGAGACATGTCGTCTTCCATTTTGATTACTGGTTTACTAAAAACAGCTAAAATTTCTATTGGCCCAAATTGTTTCCAATAGTTATACTGTACTAAGACCTTTAGCACGTCATCGTCAGCTTTCAGCTCAATAATTTCAAATTTGATAACTTTGTCTAAATACTCAGAATGACCTGATTGTTCAAAAAACAATCGCGTTACCGTTTGTGATTCATGAATATCATAAGGGGGAATCCCTTGAGGTGCAACTTGATTGATCACATCCTTCAGTCCATCGATGGTACATCTCGAAGGAATGTCAAATCTTTTTGGATGTTTTCCTATGAACGAGTAACCCACAAATTCGTGTTGGCGTGACATGTTCCACCTCCCATTGTAATATAGCAGGACATCATGAGTAAGGGTCATAGTGACTTGAAGTAAGCTTAATATACCATCCGGTGTTCTACCAATGGTGTATAATAACTCAATCGGGCCAACACACGAGTATTGATCATTACACATTAACATTGTGTTAACATCATCATCATCATTTTTCAATTGCATAGATTGAAAGTCAAATTGGTTACCTGCATCTGCGAATGGTTGCCGGTAGTAAATTTCACCCAAATATTGATCGTCGGTTAGTTGAAGGGTATTGTGTATTCTACTTTTTAGCGTTTCAAAACCACAATCGTTAGGTACTCGAATGGGTATCGAAGTGGAACTTTGAAAATAAACACCAAATTTGTTGTGAATAATCGATCCATTCAGAAAAATAAAAGCTAATCTGGAGTTGACAATGGTCTGGCTGCCTGTTTCTCCCAACAATGTCTATGAATTGTCAAGTACAACAATGTTGTATCATGCTTTAATTTTGCATCAGACATGCATGGCTACTATCAGAACTAAAACAACTGAGTAGTCATTTCTATGTCAGTACGTACGTGTAGTATTCATTTTTTTAAACATATGCATGCAATTCACAGTGTGTTCTCAACTTTGAGAACGATTTACAATGCTTCAATGTAACAAAAAACATACATTCGTAATTGGTTATGGACGAATTAATTTAATCCTCAAATCAACATTAACAACTAATTAACGATAAATGGATGACAAAAATTTGTATCGCATAATAAAAAACGTGTCTATAATTAAGGCACCCAAATTATAAACCTACCAAATGTTACTGTCCATACATAAATGTACGAAATAAATAAATTATCCAAAAAAAATAACAAATGACATGTATAAGGCAAATAAAAAAAACAACTTCAATGATCGTCCATACGCCGCCTACACCTCGATCTGTGATCTACAGTTGGTTGGCGAATGAATCTTCTTACGATGCCCACATATTCTTCAGCAACAATACAAGCTTTTGTTCCTTCGGTCAGGATCCTCAGTTTTAGTAGCCTCTCCAACTTATCAGCAATTGCCGCAAAAGCATCCTAGCAAGTGAAAAAAAAAACAAACATAACAATTGTTAGTAATAAAATAGAAAAGAAAACAAGAAACACAAATTACCAACAAAAAAAAATTACCACTGCATGTCCAAGATGATGCACATCAGCGTCTACCTCATCAGGTGTCGCTGCCTCCACCGGTTGCTGATGCACATCTGGTTCAACAAATGTGTCATATTCTTGAACCGGCGAAACTCTAGGAGGATCCCTTGGCTGTGTCGGACTCATGAATGGGTGTGAAATCATGTAGAACCCATCCATGTAATCTGGTGAACACTGGCTAGGCACTACACAGATTTGTCCTACAGGTGTAATGTAGTCACTGAACTACGTCCATCTATCATCCATTTCTTCATAAGAAACCAAAGGCGCAACGGGATGTGGCAGAATAGTCTAGATGTATCCAAATTGTCGTACAACCCTCTCCGGTCGGTGAATGACCGTCAAGGGACCCTATCTAAGATGGCCGAAAAACAATGTGATGACCTTAAATTCTCTAAATGAACGATGGTCACCATACGGAATCTAGCACACTACGTTAGGGGTCAATCTATCCAAACGTCTGCGATACGTCGACACGGGCAGTGCCTTGCCAGAGGTCCATTGGCATGCACGTGGTCTTCTCTTATCATAATCCTCGACAACTAGGGCGGAACCAATAGACGGAAAATGCTCGTAGATCCAACACTAAATATATTTTGCAAACATATTCATTAAATAACATGACAACATATAATAATCAATGCCAATAAAAAGATGTTCCAGTAACATTTGAACTAACATGTAACAGAATGATCCTACAAGCTGCCTCGTTTTGCTCTTCAACGCCTCATTTAAATTATCATACATGTGCACAAGTGCAACAGCGCCCCAAGCGTAACTCCCACTCTATGTCAAGTCACGCAGTGCATCCAAGAATACCACATGCACGTGTGTGTCACTCTTGTTAGCAAAGAGTGTGCATCTAAGCAAATGCAACAAATATGCTCGCGCTACTACAATCCAGTGACATGCCTCGATGTACGTCTAATACATGTCTCGCAGCCACGATAGTCGAACATAAGAGCCATGACACTGAATCATCTCAGTTCTCACCTCTACAATGATGACCTCAAGTAATTCCACCAACATATCGACAACGTCATCGACATGAAGTTGCTCGAAGCTGTGGAACGCCCCTATGATAGGAAGATGTAGCAATAACACAACGTCATCCAAGGTGATAGTCACCTCTCTGATGGGCAAATGGAAACTACTAGTTTCCTTATGCCAGCGTTCCATAAAAGCAAGCATTAGTCCTCGATCGCTCGTATTTAGGGAACATGCAATCAAAGGACTTAGTCCACTATTAGCCACAAGGCCTTCAATCTCTGGAGCAGGCTGTTAGCAATTTTGGGTCATACATAAATATATATCACATAAATTGAATGAGTTAGGGCCATTATATAATTAGCCAAAATATTAAAGTGGTCTAATCAATATAAAAGTACGGCTAAGGGCATATATGTCATGAAAGGCTGATTGTGTAGATACTATCAGTGATATTATAATTTGTTGAGGGACCAAATTATAATTATCAAATTTAGGGTAACTGATGGCAGTTACCAATATAAGAGGTTATGGTCCCCATGTATAGAGAGCAACGCGTACAGTTTCACTCTTCTCTTTATCCCCGTTTGAAGAGAAAAATTCAGAGAAAGAAAATAAAAGGGCTTTCTACATTTGGAAGATCATAAAACCAATCTTCTGATCAACCTTTCATCATCATTTCATTATGGCTAATCCAAGTACGCTTCCGCATCTAGTTTTTCATCATGATTTTGAGTATGGGAACACAAAGAGGTTTTATTCATCTTTATATAGTAATTTCTCTCTACATGAATAGAAAGCATGTGATTAGGTTTGATGATTGTCTGTTAGAATCAAATTAGGCTGATTGATTGAATCCCAACATTTGGAATTGAATCCCAACATTTGGTATCAGAGCCACCTATACTTGATTCATGTATGATGTTTGGAGAACATACACACATTAGATACAGTGTTTTTTGAGGAAACAAATAAGATTATCACATTACTACGACGAGATGAACAATGATATAAAGCATTTGGTATAAACTTAAAGACGTTATTTATGTGTTTGTTCTTACATTTAGAGGCCGCTACAGTATATTAAAATAATAATCATGGGCCTCTAAAATTTAAAATAAATAAATAAAGTTAAAATAATTTACTCAAGAAACGTTTTGATTTTGGATTTGGTGCATCAATGTTCAAAATTTTAGTTATGGTATATCATTTTAATTATTTAGCATTTAAATGAGCTAATTGAATCAAGATATCACTAAAGTGACCTCTCTTGTGTAGATTGTTCGTGATAAATGTTAAATGTTAACGTGTGTGATTATTTATATTGGCCCAAAGGAAAGTTACACACCTGTGATATTCAACGTGTGATAATTATGAGGTTTTGCATGTGAATGATAAGTCACATTAAAAGATGGGTTTATTATTTGATATGCTTTTATTATCAATGTTTTAACATTACAACAAGGATATCACTAGCAAGTCCAAGGACTTGATATTAACGGTGTACTAGATATCTTGAGATGGGATATACCATTATTTAAATGCATTGATGATTGTTAAGTGAGCTTATTGTATTATTTGTTTTGATCTTTTCCGTTGTTGCTTCTATATCTTCTAATCCGAATTCGGTCTCGGTTCTTAATGGTACAGATTTTAAGGATTTGGAAAGAGAACATGCAAATTGTTCTTGGCTGCATGGATCTAGACCTTGCCTTAAGGATTGAGAAACTCCCTTCTCCTATGGATTTAGTACCTCAAAACACAGGAAACGTCATGAGAACTGGGATCACTCAAATTGCATGAGTCTTATGATCATTAAGCGTGGCATTTTTAGGGACACTGTTTCAGATAATATAACTAGTGTCAAAGAATTGCTTACTGAAATTAAAAAGTGCCTTGCAAAAAGCGATAACGCGGAAACAAGTACTCTCCTCCAATCTTTTTTAAACTAACTAACAATTTTTTTTTTAAAAATAAGTTTTGTTTTCAATTATTTTTTAAAAATAATTAACAATATTAAAAAAATTTCAAATATGGTTTCAATCTTTTCTAAACTAACTAACAATTTAAAAAAATTAAATTTTGTTTTGAATTATTTTTAAAAATAACTAACAATTTCAAAAAAAATCCAAATATGGTTTCAATCTTTTTAAACTAACTAACAATTTTATAAAAATTTAAATTTTGTTTTCAATCATTTTTTAAACATAACTAACAATTTTAAAAAAATTGCAAATATGGTTTCAATCTTTTTTAAACTAACTAACAATTTTAAAAAAATTTAAATTTTTTTTTCAATCATTTTTTAAAAATAACTAACAATTTTACAATTTTTTCACATATGATTTGAATCTTTGGTTTCAATCTTTTTTTTAACTAACTAATAATATTAAAATATTTTAACTTTTTGTTTAAATAATTTTGTAAAACAGAAAATTTAATATCATTTAAATTTTGATTTCAACAATTCTTTTAAACTAAATAAAATTTTTAAAATATTTCAAATTTAGGTTTCAACAATTCTAAAAAACTAACTAACAATTTTTTAAAAATTTCAATTTTGGTTTCGTTAATTTTAAAAATTTTAAATCAATTTTCGTTTCAATCAATTTTATTCAAACAAATTTATTCAAACTTTTCAATAATTTTTATAACAATTTTAAATAAAAATTTTCGTTTCAATAATTTTTATAACAGTATTAAATTAAAATTTTTGTTTCAATAATTTTTATAACAATTTTAAATCATTCAAACTTTTTGTTTAAATTATTTATAACTATGACTTCTATATTATCATATTTAAAATTTAATATCTAATCTAAAATCTAATCTAATCTATTACTAACATATTTTTTTCATAAATAAAATCAGTACTTAGTAATAACTAATCGAATCGAATCTTACTAATAACTAACATATTGTTTTTTGTTTTCAATCATTTTCTTAAAATAACAATATTATCATATTTTAAATTTTAGTTTCATCTATTTTAAAAAAATTTTATCAATTTTCGTTTGCATTTTCATTCTAATCAATTTTTTTCAAACAATTTTTTTGTACATTTCAAATTTTTGTTTCAATATTCATATAACAAATTTATATTATTTTTAATCATGACTTCAATATTTATCACAAGTAACAAATTTATTCTCTTTTAAATATTTGTTCTAATTTTTTTAAAAAATTAAACAAATATAATATTGCAATATTTAACATCAATTTTTTGACCAATCTGATGTCTGTCTTAGCAATCTAATCTAATCTTTGTTTTTCCAATCTAATCTTAGCAATAACTAACATAAATATTTCATAAATAAAATCAATACTAAACAAATAAATCAAAAACATTTATAAAATTACACAACAAAAAAAATTATAAAATAATTCACAGATAAATATTTACAATTAAAAATAATTTCTAAATATTTTTTTCAAATAAAAAGAATTTTAAAAAAATTTAAACCGCATACGGATTAGTAATCTGTATAACCCATACGGATTGATCAATCCGTATGGATTTTTTCACAGACACCAGCCATGCCATCATTCAAACAACTATCATGCGGAGAAGAAGAAGAACGCAAGTGAAGAAAATACTTACCTCGAAGGAGAACGCACGAAGAAGAAGAAGAAGCAGCAACGCATGAAGAGGAACAACAACCACGAACGTCGGACATGACGAAAACACAAATGGAGGAAGAAGATGCACGCATGCAAAGAAGAAGAAGCACCGACACGAAGAAGAAGACCTATGAAGCACGAACAAGAAGTAGGAAGCCGAAGAGGAAGTGGAAGATTAAAACAGCACAGGTGAATAGTGGCTCGTAAGGATGAGTCATTATTTGCTTTTTATAGGGATAGGGTGAAGGGCATTTTAGCCCTTTCATCCGAGTTGTGGGTGTCCCAGCAAAAACTCTGGGTGCCCACAGCAACTCCCAAAACCTAAAAACAAAGCCCGTTAATAAGGCCCAAAAGCCCAGAACGATGATCGTGGCTGCAACAATAGAAGCTGTTTCTCTCTTTTCTTCTCTCTATCCTTATTCTTCGACCTTCGTTAGATCCTCAGTTTCCAATCGACCTTCAATTTCGTAAGTCCCTTTTTCAATATCTCTTTATTTCCCACCTTTTTTTGGTTAATATTTTTTTTTTTAACGTCCAGCTCTTACTGTGACCCGCTTCTTAATTACGGGGTTTTCAATTTTCATCACTGTGTATTTTTTTTTTCAATTTCATATCTATTTTCTCTCTGTTACTTCCCATTTGGCGCCTGAAGCTTCATTTTCTGGATTAAACCGAGGTTCCTTGTTTTATCATGTTGGTGCAGAAAAATTATCTGCCCTGTTCAGATCTCATTTGTTCAGCTTGATGAATGCTTCAGACTCAGAGAAAGAAGACACAGAAATTGAAGTAATAGCAATTACACCCAATGAAGAAAACTCGAAATTGATGAAGAAAGAGAAGAAAAAGAAGAAGAAAGTTTCGTTGAAAGATGCAGAGAAGAAGGGCGGCGTGTGTTATATGAGTCGAATCCCCCCTCATATGGACCACGTCAAGCTTCGCCACATTCTCTCTCAGTTCGGCGATATTCAAAGAATTTTTCTCGCTCCTCAAGGTCTCTCTCTCAAATTTTCGGATTACTCTTTTGTTTAGATGCAAATTTGATTGTGGTGTGTTAAAAATCAGATACCTTTGATTATATGTCTCGCTGATTTATTCCATAGACAAACGTTTTTGTTTTTAATTAAATTTTAAAGTTTACTACTATGAAATTGGTATTTGACATTTTTAAATTGGTAGAATAGCATAGCAACCCCACATGTCTAACGCTGTAGTGTCAAAATCACTCTAGATATATGACTTTTAAAATAATTTTAGGCAGTGTAAAAAAAGCCTTTAAATGATCATGGTGATTGTATGAATGTAAAATTGAAAAGAAAAAAAAAAAAAAGTTCAACGACCTACTTAAAAATTTGTTAAATGTTCAAGGACCCAGTGACCCACAAAGTAATTAAACCTAATTATTATAAAAGTTAACAATTTTATCATACATGACCAAGTGCCTTTACATTGTTATAGCATTCTATGGTTGAGATTTTTTTTATTATTTGAATTTTTTGCAGATTCTTCTGTCCAAGTGCCTGCTAAGAGGTCACGTGGATCCCGAGACCAAGCATATTCAGAAGGGTATTTATTTATTTATTTTGTTTTGGAATTGGATATTTGGATTGGTATTTGATTGAAGTTATTCAAGACTTCAATTGGTTACTGATTTTTTTGGTTAGTAGTGTTTGAATTTTATCATTGAGTTTTTCTCTGTGCTGTGTAGATGGGTCGAATTCGGTAATAAAAGTGTTGCTAAGAGGGTTGCCAATATGTTAAATGGTGAACAAATAGGTATGTGCTTGAACCTTGTATCACTATCAGGCTCTTGTTGCTCTTTGTTCTTCCTTCTTAAATGAAAATCGTAATGTTGTCCCCTAAATCCTAATGATGCTAGAATAGAATAGTAATACATCTCAATTCTCATGCATTGACTATTATATACTTGTATGAATTTTGTGAAAAAATATGATATGGTGTTTACTTACTGTAGCAGGATTATATACACATGTAGTGGCTATACCTATTGCTCTTTCTTCTCCAGTTTTTTTTAATGGGAATCATTATGTTGTCCTATAAACTCTCTATTTGGTTTTATTCTTTAAAATTAGTGAAATAGAAATATGATTGTGTTCATGGTTGTGTGTGCTTATTGTAGCAGGATATTTGTTGTGTCTGTCTGTATTGGTTTGGTTTTCAAGTTTCTGATTTGTATTGTTTGTCTCCAAGGGGGTAAGAAGAGGTCATCATTCTACTATGACCTTTGGAATATTAAGTACTTAAGTAAGTTCAAGTGGGATGATCTGACTGAAGAACTAGGTAAGTGTTTTATGATCAGTGTCTTGTTTTTATTGGTGGAGCTTAAGCAGATTATGCTAAAACTATGTATATCTTACAGCCTTAAAGAAAGCTATTCGGGAGCAAAAGCTGGCTGTAGAACTTTCTGCTGCCAAGAGAGAGAGGGATTTCTATCTTTCCAAAGTTGATCAATCACGTGCTTTGAGTGCTATAGAGGAGCGACTAAAGAAGGTATGCCAATAACTAAAGGGTAGTTATTTTTCTTGTCTGTGTGGGTTGGTCAGAAAATGGGGTAGCATTTTTAATAGAAGTGTAAAAAAAGTTCTCCATTAATCGGAGCATGAAATTTAGCAAGTAATGAAGCATTGAAGCTTACTATTTAAATGGGGTTTTCTAATTTGAAATATCTTGTTTGTTTTACTTTTGGATTTTGTCTTAGTATTAAAACTTCTTACTACAGTTTTAACCTTAAAGGAATCATCAAATAACTAGCATTATCCAATTCTCAACTTGAACCAGAAGAATTAGAGTTTTAAACCACAAATCTAGCAAAAGCTCAGCCATCCCTGCTGTCTTTAGTCTTGATACTGTGTCTTATTTTGGCTTTTATAGAGCTGTTCTGAGTGGTGATTCTGACAGACCATGAGATAGCTTTTTCACTACTTTCTTTTCAGTTTTCACCCATTCAACTAACCTGATCTGTATCTAAAATAAATTACTCATGAGTTATGGAAATGGAAGACCTTTCTTTTTATATAATTTGTAAAGGTTAATCCACGAAAATTGTCTCTCTAAAATGGTAGTGAGGTGTGTATCTCTATTGGGACCCAACCTAACAATGAGAATTGCAGATAAGTTAAATAAATCTAATTTTGGGAACAACAGTAAATTAAATCATTAACATTGGCTTTGGAATCTGCTGCAATTTTTAAATGTTGGTTTGTGACTTGCAAGATAAATAGAAAGCTTCTAGGTTTTAAGGAACTCAACTGCTACTGATTTTTAATAACTTGAGTTCTACTTCTTGATGACATTTGATACTATAGCTGCCATAAATTTCTGATCCACTTTTATTTTGTGGTTCTCTGCACGTGCTTAATCATTTAACCTGTATAGTTTCTTCTTATTTGAATTATTTTAACTCCTTAAAACCAAGGTAGAGTGACAAGCTAAGTAGCTATGATTGGATTGTCTTCTCTAATGGAAGAACTTGTTGTGGATTATTAATGTCAATACTCGATACTTTTTCCTTGAAGCCCACAAATAATTCTTGAATTATCATGTCTCATGTATTTGTTGATGGTTATGTGGCATAAGGCATTCTTTTGTTATGATTTTTAATACTACCAAAATTGCTTCACAAATATGGCAATGTTAGAAACTGGTTCAGGTTCAGCACACAGAACATGTTGTTATTGATGAACAGAAAGAATGCACAATTTCCCTGGATATTCAAGAGATCCAAGACTCTCCCTAGCCACAATACTAACTCTCCAATTGACTAACTACTCTCAACCCCTCTTCTTCCTATTTATAGGCTACATCCCTTATTTTTCTAATCATTCCAGCCGTCAACTAACAAACTCCAATTATTCTACTATCTAACTATAACTAATGGGTATCTATCAATACTCCTCCCCTAAAGTTTCACCTTGTCCTCAAGGTGAATTGGCTTGTGGCTGCTGAAATGAAGTCCCTCTGGTGTTCTAACTGATTGAAGCATGGTAATCAAGCCAAATCTCACCACCACAGCAGCCCCCCAAATATCATCAACTCCTCCTGTCAAATACAAACAGTTGAAATGTTGAATACTTCTATTCTTCTCCAATGCTCTGTTTTCATCAATATTATTGGCTGAAAAAGAGTGTCAAATGTCAATGCATCTCCTACTGGACTGTGACTCCATGACTCTCTTTAAGTACTGCACTATGGCAAGTGGCAGCTGATGATGACTATCTTAGTCCCTCTTTGTTACTGGTTCACCTAAGTTTGTTTTTTCTCCAAATTGGTTATTGTTTTTCACCTTCAAACGTTCATATTTGCCTGTCTTCATGTTCTTGATTCAGAATGTTGAGTGGTTGCTGTTTTCTTCCTTCTCTACCCTCGATTTCTCCCTATCGATCTTGCTTCTCTACTTGCTGGTTTTGTTGGGTTTCTTCCTCTTGGGATGTTTCCTTTACCCAGAACTCTGGTCCCTCCAATTCTGGTTTCTTTTCCGCATCAATTTCTGATTTCCTCATTTCTCTTCCTTAAGCTGCTGATTCTGTTCTCTCCCCTTCCTCATTTTCGTTTATGTTTTCTTGCTGCCTTTTGTCACCTTCTGCCTTTGATAGAGGGGGAAATAGATGGGGAAAGGTGTATGTTAGAAAATATCCTTGGAAGAGTTAGAGAGCTGTCAGTTTGTTAGGACAGCTAGGATAACTAACTGTTAGTTAGTTATAACCAATTGCTAGTTAGTTAAGAGGCTATAAATAGCATTGGGAGGGTTTAGTTAGAGGTTAGACAGAAAACTAGAGATAGTAGGAGGGTGATGAGACCTCGAATTCATCAGTGTGTGTAACCATTGTCCTGTAGCATTTAACTCGAATAAAAATGTTTTTTCCTCTGTTCTGGTTCAGTTCTATCAGCCTTCCACTCCGTTGGTTCTTGAATTTTTTCTCAAATTTCATCTCTGCTTCTATGTTCTCCTCAGTTTCTGAATCTTGGAGACAAAGTTTCTGGTTGGTATTTCTTGAGTACTGCCTTCTGGAAAGTCCACCTGGTTGCATTGTGGTTATTCTCCTTACAAGAAACCCACCATTTGAGAGCTTCTCCTCTTAAATGCAAATGCAACAACCCATGATAATTTCATCTCCTCAGGTACTTTTCTATCTGCAAAACACTGCTCTGCATTGATCACCCACCCATAGGCCTCACTTCGATCAAATCTTGGAATCAATCTTGAAGCCATTTTCTTGACAATTTCCCCCCACAGCTCCTAGATTGGAGCTCTGATATAGAAACTGGTTCAGGTTAAGCACACTAAGAACATATTGTTATTGATGAACAGAAAGAATGCACAATTTCCCTGGATATTAAAGAGATCCAGGACTCTCCCTATCCACTATACTAACTCTCCAATTGACTAACTACTCCTCGCAATCCCTCTTCCTATTTATATGCAACATGCCTTATTTTTCTAATCATTCCAACCCTCAACTTACTAACTATAATTATTCTTCTATCTAACAAACTAACTAATGGGTATCTCTATCAGGCAATAAGAAAATTAGTTTAACGACACCTTCAGCTGTTTCTTTTCATCTGTATTTTTTTTTTTCTAATTTCAGTTAATAATATGTATATTGAAGAATCTGTTCATAATAATACTCACATCATTTCATTCTACTTCCACAGAAGCAGAAGATCCAAAAAGACTCAGGACCAGTGGAAAAAGTGATTCGCCATTTCCCTCAAACAAAGCCTATAGTTGCTGATGCCAAAAAAAATAAACCTGAGCTCTCTGATGATATATTGGATGCTGTAAGTATCAATTTTATTGTTATTTAGAGATAATCCTTTTATTGATGTCTCATTCTGTTTTGTGCTTTTTTTAATGTTTTCTCGTTTCTCCCTCTTTAGAAAATATGTCTCAACTTGATTTATGAAGTCGTTAGTTTTTAATTCAAGGTTTTCCACTATGTCCCTTCAGGTATTTGGTGGCTCGCAAGTCATGTATTGATGATACCTTCAACATCAGGAGCTAAAAATTACATTATATTTTTGTGTCCTTGGTTCCCGTAGGCAGGGGAATTAGTGAAACTTTTTTGGATGTATTTATTAATTTGTAACGATTTTCTAGAAAATATATTTTTGTTGATCAAGGTTTTCAAAAGAAAATGTAATCTGGGTATACGTAAAAAACAGGCAATGAAGTTAACCGGAGTTGAAATTTGAGTTGGGCAGGACTTGGTTATAAATGTCTTTTTGCCTGCTACAAAATACTAATTTTCCAATTATGAATTCTGGTGACATATAGTTATAAAGTGAGCTGGATGGAGAGATAGAGTTATAAAGTGAGTTGGATGATTAAGGAAGAATGAAAGAAGAAAAAGATAGTGAGTTTGATTTCCTAACAAAATTAACATTTGTTAATAAATAAACAATAATAATTCTGGAGACAAATGTTTTCTCTATATAGCCACTGTATTTTTTTTTCTGATGCAAGTAATTTTATTTTTATTTCTAGAGTTTAATTTTTGTAAATAATTTTAAATGACTTTTAAAATATTTATTACAGAACTTAACATTCATATCATACAGAGGAATTTAATAGTGGATTATCGTGTAAAAATTAATAGTGTAAGTGTAAAAAAAAAGTTACTTATATTGTTAGTGTTTTTTAATTGTTCTATGCTATCATGAGTCTTTAATGGAAGTTGATTTTTCTCATTATTTATTTTTCTCATTGTGTTTCCAATTTTTTAGGTCTTCGAATTGATTACATGTGGGAAAAAAAAAGATATTTTTATCACAATGAAGAAATAAATGTTATGCATATTTATAATATTAAATGAGGAGAATGTGAAGACTAATTTCATTGTAATATAATATGCAATTAAGGTGTATTGAATTAGGATTTTAAAAAATTATTTTAGCATAAAAAGAAAGTCTTGTGAATTTTAAAAGATGTTTTTCTCATTATTCATTTTACTCGTGTTTCCAATTTTTTAGGTCTTCAAATTGATTACATGTAGTAAAAAAAAGACGTTTCTATCACGATGAAGAAATAAATGTTATGTATCTTTATAATATTAAATGAGAATGTGAAGACTAATTTCATTGTAATATAATATGCAATTAAGGTGTATTGAATTAGGATTTTAAAAAATCATTTTAACATAAAAAAAATCTTTTGAATTTTAAAGATTATGTAAGAATATTATGATTTATATCATAAGAATTTAAATAATAGTTTGAATTTTTATATCATAAAAATTTAAAGGACTTTATAAATTTATAAGATTCGAAGAAATTTTGTAAATTTTTAAAAACGCATTTAAAATTGGATAAGTTAGTGAAAAAATAATAAGAAGAAATGATAAGGTTTGGATTAAAAAAAAAGTAAAATTAATAGTTTTTTAATCTTTTAATAGCTAAATTGATTTTAACTTTGTGTCTTCTTATACTAATCCTTCTTGCAATAGTATATTCTCATTCTCAATTTTGAATTTAAACAATAGATTTAAAATTATATGTTGATTTTCTATTTTTTTAATTACTACAGTTATTTAATGTTAAATTCAATGACATGAGGTGCAATAATAAACATATATTAGAGTGGAGTAATAAGGGTGGAAATTTGGTAGAAGGATTACTGAGTTATGTGGATGATAAAATTAAGAATGACAGTGCATCGAGCAGGTGATGAGCATAGTCAATATAAGTAAAACATGATTAGTGTTAGCACATAAAATAAACATTAATTTAATTTAGGAAACAATGGAAAAGTGTAAAGGGGAGTAATATATTTGATATTTTTTATTTTCAAAAAATAAGATAAATATATATGGCACACATATCTTGAAGAATATTAAAGAGAGAAGAGGATATGTGTGATAAGAGAAAAGAAAGTCCGATAACCAATAGAAAAATAAAGAAAAAAATCTATCAAAATCTCGAGGGTTGAGTGAAATTGTTTAATAGATGTTTTAAACTAAAAAATCTAACAAAATATATTAAAATCCTTCTTAAAAAATAATCCATTAAAATTTATATATTTTTTAATACCAAAAAACATTTTACAAGTTATAAAAAATCTTAATTGGATACCATCGAAAAATTCAAAATTAAATACCACGAAACATTTTTATAAAAAAAATCTTTTTAAAATCCTTTTGAAATCCTAATATAATACACCCCTTATGAAATTAATTTTGATACATGAGTAGTAGATGATATTATAAGATAAATACATTTATGAAAAAATTAAATGATAGCTTGATAAAGTTTATTAAGTCCGTATTTAGTTTAGTGTATTTTGTAAAAAGAATTTATTTTCTCAATTTCATGAATTTTTTTTGAAAAAAAAAAAAATATTTCCAAGAATAAATTATAAACAAATACATTTATGAGAAAATTAAATGATACTTTGCTATACTAGATTAAGTCCATATTTAGTTCGGACTATTTTATAAAAGTAAAAAATATTTGTTAATTTTGTGAAAAAAAAAATTAAAAATCTAAGAATTAAGTTATTATCAAGAGTTTAATTTTTAATGTACCATCAATGTGAACAATTTAACAAGAGAAGTACTAACAACATCCTACAAATTATTAAGACTTAATGAAAATTACAATTAAAATAAAAACTCATTAAATGAAAAAATGAGATCCCATAAAATTTAAAATTTTTAATAAAATTTAAAATTTAATAGTTATGTACCATCAATGTAAAAATCGTTACACAGACAATCTATCACATGTAAATATTAAGGCAAGTAATAAAACAATAAAGGAAAAAAAAAAAAAAAAACTGGCACTGATCACAACAGCCAACCATTAAACATTTAGTAGATCTGAAAATTATGTAGTGAAATCTGTCCCAAGAAGGCCTTTGAGATTAGAACTATACATGAAATTGTAGTGCTATCCAAAAGTTCTATGTCAAGTCTAAAGAGTATACACTCGGCGGAGACAGGGAATTCAAAAATAGATGCACAAAAGGATTAGATTCAAAGTTGTTTCCCTCTCAATCAGCTGCAACACCCACCTCTGGCTGAAACAGTTCCATCTCTGGCACCTGATTGACCTTGGGGACGTCCATAGCCGACTTTTATACCAAATGACTGCAATAATAGATTCATTGGTAATCTTAGCCAAAAGGGCATAACATAAGATGCAAGAAGATTCCCTTTTAGTTTATTTACTTTTTACAAAAAAAAAGGAAGAAAAAAATCCATGCTTCAGTTCCATTTAACTCATTTTGGTGAAACCCACCATCATTAACACAGCCTAAATCTCAGGTGAAAAATGCCAAGACAAGTGAAAAATCCATTCTCGAGACACAACAGAAAGAATTAACAAAATCACATGATTTCTGATCTTGATAATTTGATTTATAAATCTGATGCCATGTTGGAGTGGGACCAATATTGATCAAAGTCCAAGATATTGTCAAACCTAACTTCCCACTGCTTTTTGCACAAAACTGACAGTATTAATTACCTCATTGGACACATCAAAGACGCCTTCCTTAATATTCTGAAGAATCTTTCCAGCAGTCCTTATAAAAGCCTGCTGAAGAAACAGTAAGTTACTTTTGATGGTAATTCACAATATTGTTGAGGTTGCAAAACATATGTACTGTATCATGCTTGCTATTGATTGAGATACATCACCTCTTCTACATTTTGAGCGGTCCTAGCAGAAGCCTCTAAGAACAGAAGTCCATTTTCCTTTGCAAATTGCTCTCCCTCCTCTTTGCTCACTGCCCGTCGATGAGACAGATCACACTTGTTCCCTATGAGCATGATGGTCATGTTGGGATTGGCATGCTGCCGGGCATCTTCCAGCCAACTTGCTAAATGATTAAATGTGTCTCTCCTAGTCAACAAAAGAATCTTTTGGTTTTCAGTTGAAGGGACTTTGAAAAAATGAACAAACCTCAGATTTAAAACCCCACCCGTCCCACCCCAACACATGCAGAAAAGCAAAAATGAAAGGGGGACAGGATCATTGGACTATATTTATTTGTTTATATGGAACAAAAGCGTACACTGTTTGGGAGCCCATAGTACAAGGAAAAAGGGACATACCAGCATACATAGCACATGAGAATACACTTGAGAAAAAAGACAAAAAAGTAAACAAAACAAAGATGATTGTAACACAATATTGCTTGCTATCAGCAGTACTAGAGCTGCTCCCCGAATGAGGATTGAAAAACCAAAAACATTACAAGGTGGTTCAAACATTAAAGATTGGAAATAAACTAAGACACATGCCTAGTTCAAAAGAATTGAAACTTTCAAATAGGGCAATCAACATAAACATAAGAAATTGAAATAATAAATCTACAGTCAACCACCAAAACTTCAAAAGTTTGTAGAATCATAACTGCACAATTATACGGCATTTCTCTTCTATTGAATTGCAAGCATTCATGAAATTAGCAAAAATCACACAACACAGGTGCATGTTAGAATGGTGATATAAAGTTCAGTATTATTCTCAAGATGCAGATCAAGATCTATAGTCAAATAGACAATAGCACCACCCACCTTGTAATGTCATAAACTAGAAGTGCTCCTGCTGCTCCTCTGTAGTAAGACCTAGTGATGGATCTAAAAGACTCTTGCCCAGCCTACAGTCAAACAAGTTCTGCATCAGTATCGAGATATTATTGAAAATTACATTTCTGGACATGACAAAATATATGACTAAAAAATTCCTTATTCAACACTATTATGACTGTTTATCTTTACTCAGATTCTACAAATACACCATCTCATGGACCAAAGGAAGCAATGAAAGCATTCATTGCGGCCTCAATTTAATCTACCATGCATGGCAAAACACTTTAATTCCCGGCTTGGCCTTACAAAACTAGAAAGCACAGACATGTGGGTCAATATTATATACTAAATGGGCATCAGCGAGATATAATTTCAGTAACCAATTTTGATAGGTTTAACGACTACAAACTTCAAGGACTTGTTTACATGGATGAAAAGTATAAAGATTAAGCAGTGCAACAGGATAAAGTATTAAGCAACCTAAGACATAACTAATAGGTTGTGCATGCATGACATATCTGCTTTAACAAGTTCAAGTGTTCAACTATAGATTTCCCATCCTAAAACAAGTTTTAACGATTCTCACCATAAGATTCAGATTTATTTCTCACAATCACAAATCCAACACCTTGTTCTAATATCTATATACATATTATAGATAGAACCTGCAAGCGTATCAAGTGAGAGATGAGAGTATGAGAGGAGTGAATTTCAACTATATAATTCAAATGAGTAGTTAAAATTAAAAGAACATCTTAATCATTCATGTATGGTTGTATAGTCAAAATTAACTTCTCTCACACATCAGTTCACTAGATATGCCCTGTATAGAACCTTATTCCTTTTTTTGTAGTGAAAAAAGGTTTAGGTGTGTTGGGCTCTTGGAGTTCCCCAGGGTCAGTGAAGGTCTCACAGCTCAAAGAGTGTTTACAAAGATACTTTTGGATTATCCACCATCGAACTCCTCACATCGATGTCGGAATTCAAACTCATGTCCTTGTGAGATATGAGTTATATCCTTACAAACCCGACCAACCTCCGTTAGCTATAGAACCTTACTCCTAATTATGGCCCTACACTCCTATTTTCCATGATACGATCAAGGCAGTAGGGAAAAATACATTAAAAAATTAAAAGAAACTTACAAAAACTTTTCAAACCCATCAATCACAAAAAATTTACTTTAGTGTTCTGGTACATACACGTACACTGATACCCTTAATCAATTCTCACCTAATTTGAAATACCCCACCAAAAAATAATTAAGTAGTCGAAATTAAAAAAGAAAAGTACAGAGAGAGACTAACGGTATCCCATATCTGAAGCTTAATGGGTCGAGAATCGATGGAGACCATGCGAGCGCCGAACTCGACACCAATGGTGAGATCATGAACCGGTTGGAACCTCTTATCGGTGAATTGCAGGAGCAGGCACGATTTCCCTACACCTTCACCGCACCGTAGAAAAACCCAAACTTGGTGTCAGATTCGGAGACCCTATTGCGAGAAGAAAAAGAAAGAGGGTAGGCGAGAACCTAACCTGTGTCGCCGATGATGATGTACTTGAAGAGGTAGTCGTATGACATGGCTGTACGACGAGAAACGACGTTGTTTAGAGGGAGAGTAGCAGAAAGAAGAAGAGTGAGAAGGAGGTTTTGGAGAGGGTTGGAGAATAAGACGAGGAAGGAAGAAAGGGATGCACAGTGCGAATGCGGTTTGTTTGAATCCCAACCAAAACCAAGGAGGTGACACATCGGTCTCACTTATTATTTATACGTCTACAACATTCATTATTTATTTTTCATTTTGTTTTTTTATTAATATTGGGTTTTATTATTATGCCCTTTGGTGTAGAGTTTAGGAAAGAGTTAAAAAAGAAAAATTGATTAAAAAAGTCTAGATGAGTCAAGTTTTGGAAATTTATTAAGGTCAGGATATATCTCAAAATTTAAAGATATCACCTATCAACTAGTCATTATATCGTTAAAGAGATTCAGATAGATATCGTTGAGGAATATGAATATCTTTATCGATTAAATTATTTTTTGTTGACATGAAATACTTAATTTGTCTTACAGTCTTATTATTTGTTGTTAACCCACTAAAAATATTGGAAATGTTAATTTGTTTGTATTTCTGGAAGTTTAAATCTCATTCTAAAGTATTTATCTATTATATTATGATTGTAATTCATAAATAAGTTAGTTAGAGGTTTAGGTTTGTATGTATAAAATCAAGTGTTGACTATAGTGAAGTCTTAAATAAGTGATAGTGTAATACACCACTAGTGTACCACTATTGGTTATAGAAAGTAATAACTAATCTCTCTATCTACGAAGAGTTTAAGATAGGAAATTTACAAACTTACTCATTCTTCTACTTTTTTCATGTGTGCAAAATTTGGGGTATTTTAGATGTTTTGTGGCCTTCATTTGGGATTCAAACTTTGAATCCCGAATTAAAAAAATTGAAGATTTGACGTTTTGGAGAGAGAAGAGGAAAAGAAAAAACTTTGTTAGTATTTTAAACATTTTGTAGCCTTCTTCTCGGATTCAAAATTTGAATTCCAAATTTTTTTAAAAAATTAAGATTTGACATTTTGCATAGAGAAGAGGGAAAGAAAAAACCATGTCTAAGCCTATAGTCACGTGTTAGAGAGAAAAGAAAAAAAAAACAATAACCTATCTATCAGCCTACAAGGGTGTAACATCTTATTTTTCGTAAAATAAATTAAAAGGGTTTTTTATTTAAAAATGAATAGAGTTGTAGAAAAATGATTAGGTTTTTATAATTAAATAAATAAGAAGAAATAAATTTATTAATTAAAATAATGATTTGAAGGAAAATAGAAAGAATATTTTATTTATTCATTTGATAGAAAATAAAATAAAGAAAGATAGAATAAATAATAGGTTAGGAGTACCCTAGATATAAATAGAGACACGCTAGGTCAGTTTTCAGACTCACAATACGTCTCTACCCTTCCTCTTCCTCTCAATTTCCTTTTTCTTTCTTCCTCACCCAAAATTCTCTCTTTTCTCACATACACTCAAACTTGTCTCAGTAAAATGACGATCCCAAACTTGTTAACCGTTGGATCGTTGTAAAATTTGAGCACTAGATGTGGAACTCATTTGTGAAACTTCTTACCGTTGGAATTTGTGAACAAATCTCTGAGGTGAGAGAAATGCCCTTTGTATTGTAGTTTTCTTTTTCCCGCATACACCCAAACCTATTCTAGTAAAACTATGATCTTGGACTCGTTAACCGTTGGATCGTCGTGAAATGTAAACACCAGGTTCAAAATTTAAGATCACACACTTGCACCGTTCGGATTTGCAAAATATTGTCCATAGAAAGAGAAAATTCCTAACACAGAGACAGTAAAATGGAGGCTTCAATCTCTTCTCTTTCATTCTAACACTTGGAAACCCTAATAGAGATACCAGGGGAAAAGCTTGAGAAATCTTAGATAACTGCTAGAGGTGTCGCTATCACTGCCTAAATACACACGTGAAACCGCTTAGAGGTAAGGGTGAGTTTATTGCAATTGGGGTTAGAATGAACATGTGTAGGGATCCTTAGAGGATCAAATTGAGATTTATTTTGGGATGTTTATTGTATTGTAATTCTTCCTTTATGATTATGTGAAATTGTTTGAGGGGTTTTACTCCCCATGTTGTGATAAGCATTTTTGTATAATTTGTTTATGTTTTGGATAAGATTAGCGTGATAAATAGTTATATTGGGCTCATGAAATTGTGATTGAAATTGTGTATAAGTGATAAATTGAATATGTGATGAATTCTAGAATAACATGTTGCTTTGAGATTATAATATTGTTATTGAGATTGAGTATAAGTACAAAGTTCAACATGTGTTAATTTGTGAGATACACGTAAACATGTGATGGTGGATTGTCACATTATGAGATGTTAAATTGTGGACATGAGATTTAGTTGTGAATAAGTGTGTGGTTAACACTTGATGTGACAATACTTGTGTTGTGAGTTGTGAATTATACAATAACCCGACTGGTGTTTACCTTGAGAAAAGTGTTTATGCGTAGTGTTAATAGGAAAATGTAGGATTCCTAGTTAGGAACTTAAAGTGTTAAATTATAGCGCAATGTGTTAAACGTGTTTGAAACACAAGAGTGAGGTCGTGGGTATTGTATAATTCATGAGTAGTGTATGCTGCAAAAATTGTTTTAGGGGTTGGACCTGAATTAGGAAGGTAAGGTCCTAACAGATTCTTCATAATCTAGGCCTTGTGGGTAAAGACACTCGGTTTGAGTGCTCCTTTAAGCTTATATTGATCCCATATGGTTGGAGCATTCTTACAAAATAGAGTGGCCCTGACTCATCACCTTATGATTTTACTTAGTGAGAGTGACTTGACATACCCATTGTATGGTGTGTCTTGTTATGTACTCCTAAGTGCTCCAATGTGGTTTTTTATTGACATGGTACCACATTGTATATAGGCTTGAGTCTTGTATAATTGTTGCATAACACTTTATAATTGTTTATTATGATATTGATGAGTGTTATTACGTCTTGACCTGAGTGTGTGGTTCATGTATAACGTAATTGGTGATTGAAAAATGAATTTTAAATTATAAAGTGGTGAAGTGATGTGGATTGTATTAAGTTAAGCTATGTTATAAATACTTTCATAATTTATTTTGATTATGTCTTTGTTTATTTGTATTTTTTTTAGAAATGCGATAACTCACTCCCTATGTGCTATTTGTATTTGGATCCTGTGATAATCTCAAACCTTGTGTTCGTGGGAGCAGATGACTAGGTGGATGACTTTAAAGAACCTCATGCTATAGGACGTTGGAACTCAATGCTCTGATAGGATGTGACATTGGGGATGATTTTTATTTTAATTGCATGATGTTATTTTATTTTATTTTACCTCACCGATTTAACAAAATTTCTTTTGTAAACTATGACAACCTTGTTCCTAACCGGATATGTTTTTAATAAGTTTGATTTGGTAATATTAAAGCGAATGTGAACCTTTTACCCACGTGAATTTGTTTATTTGTATTTCTATATGTTTTATTTATTTATGTATATCGGAGTAGAGGGTGTCACATTTAGTGGTATCAGAGCAGGTCAAACCTTTCGGTCAATGTGTTACGTGCTTACCATATTCTAGTATGCGCTCTGTGTGATTACTTATGAATGCTTTTCTTGAGCATGCTTGAATTATTAATTGTATTTTCTTTTGCATGGAAGGGTTTGAGAGTGAGTTTTCTTGCGTAAGGTAGGTGACCTAAAGGATTAGTGATGATGGTTGTATGATTAGCGAGATAGATCTTATTTCTCTTTACCTTAATCCGAGAAAAGTCTGAGGGTGCTCTAAGGAATACTATAGTACCTATCGTGACCTCTACGTGTACCTGGTCATGTCTTAACATGATTGATGCCCCTATGTGTTCGTGGGATGCATGGACAGGATCTCCCACCCTGAGTTAGCTCTTGTAGTGGTTTCGATGATTAATGCTTAGTGCGTTTCCAGTTAAGTTGGATTATAGGGTGTATCTTAAGGTTGTTATACACCCTTGGGAATCACGTTTTGTGCTAAGAGTTTTGTTATGCACTTTAGTTAATTGAGGATGACCCTTTGAGTATGCTACGTCTAGGTGAAAGATAACTATAAATCTTTCTTGAGCAGAAGTTATTTTGAGATAAGAGAAAACCTAAGATTAAGATGAGACGCCCTTAACTAGTAGCCGAAGTAGGAAGTTATTCTAAGATTCCTTGAATTAACCTTAACCCTTGTTAGAGATGACTCAAGTAATTTTAAGCTTTCTAGTGAGATCCCTGTAGGGAGTAAACCCTAAGTTCATAGAGAAGTTGGCCATCGTGAAGCGTTGAGTGCTACCTTAGCTAAGCAGGTCCTTGTTGGGGTAGTGAAGTACCCAGAGTAGGCTTTCAGTTTAGAGGAATGCTTATGCAAGAGGCCAAGTAGTGGCCTATATTTTCTCGACAGCTCAAGACTCATGAAAGAATTTATCATACGCATGATCTAAAGTTGGTAGCCATGGTATTCGCTTTCACGTTTTGGAGGCATTACCATTAGTCTAATACGTCGTGAGAATCTTAGTAGTTAAATCTGAGGTACAATAGATAGGTAGAATTCTTAATAATCTAGTTGTGAGTTTATTTTCAACCGTTAGAGCTAGCTTAGTAGTTGGAGCTTAAGTAGGAAACCCTTGATATGACCAGTGTCCTAGTTATAGAGTTAGACATCGTAAATCGCAGTCGAATCCTCAACTTCAAGTGCCAAGTTATATAGTGGCATGAGTATAAATATGTCAAGATTACCTTAAGTTTGAACAAGTTTACAGAAGTGAGGAGTGGTCTATTTTTCTTATCCAGTTAGCACCAGTTAGTATCAAGTAGGAAACCTTAGAGTGGAACCATTACAATCTCTTGAACCTAAGTGAGAGTTCTGAGTCAAGTATACCAAAGTGAGGAAGATCATGTTGAGGTAAGAGGCTTAGATCCCAGGGTAGGTAAATCATGTATTCTCGAGAGTCACTTGTGGACTAGGATTGTTAGAGAGCGTGGGAGTCTCAAAACTCATATATCTTTTCTTGATCCCATGTTCGAAAGAGTCGACCATGTGGTAAATTGTGTTTCCTTGTGTCTATTTGTTCGTTTTAGATTGTCATCAATGTCTCTTATGATATCACCTAACACCAGTCGGGTTATTGTATAATTCACAGCTCACAACACAAGTATTGTCACATCAAGTGTTAACTACACACTTATTCACAACAAAATCTCATGTCCACAATTTAACATCTCATAATGTCACAATCCATCATCACATGTTTACGTGTATCTCACAAATTAACACATGTTCAACTTTGAACTTATACTCAATCTCCATAACAATATTATAATCTCAAAGCAACATGTTATTCCACAATTCATCACATATTCAATTTATCACTTATACATAATTTCAATCACAATTTCATGATCTCAATATAACTATTTATCACACTAATCTTATTCAAAACACAAACAAATTATACAAAAATGTTTCTCACAACACAAGGAGTAAAACCCCTCAAACAATTTCACATAATCATACAGGAAGAATTACAATACAAGAAACATCCTAAAATAAACCTCAATTTGATCCTCTAAGGACCCCTACACATGTTCATTCTAACCCTAATTGTGATAAACTCATCCCTTATCTCTAAGTGGGTTCACGTGTGTATTCCAACAGTGATAGCGGCACCTCTAGTAGTTGTCTAAGATTCGTCAAGCTTTTTCCTCTGGTTACTCTATTAGGATTTTCAAGTGTTAGAGGGAAAGAGAAGGGATTGAAGCCTTCATTTTACTGTCTCTATGTGAGGGAATTTCTTTCTCTATGGACAATATTTCAAAAATCCCAATGGTGGAGGTGTGCGAACATGAATTTTGAACCTATTGTTTAAATTTCACAAAGATCTAATGGTTAACGAGTCCGGGATCGTAGTTTTACTGGAACAGATTTGGGTGTATGTGAGAAAAAGAAAGCTACAGTGCGAAGGGCATTTCTCTGACCTCAAACATTGTTTCACAAATTCCAACTATGAGAATGCTAGGAAATAAGTTTTGAATCTGGTGCTCATATTTCACAACGACCCAACGATTAACGAGTTCGGGATCATCATTTTACTCAGACAGATTTGGGTGTATGCGGGAAAAGAGAGAATTTTGGGAGAGGAAGAAAAAAAATGAAATTGAAAGGAAGAGGAAGTGTAGAGATGTATCGTCAGTCTGAAAATTGACCTAACATATCTCTATTTATAGCTAGGGTACTCCCAGCCTATTATTTACTCTATTTTTCTTTATTTTATAAAAAGAACTTTATTTTATTTCATATCAAATGAATAAATCAAATATTCTTTCTATTTTTCTTTAAACCATTATTTTAATTAATAAAGTTATTTCAGCATCATCATTTTTCTAAAACTCTATTTCTTTTTAAATAAAAAAAAACTTTTTTAATTTATTTTATGAAAAATAAGGTTTTGCAAAGGGTGTCGTGTTGGAGAATGTAAAAGGAAAAAATAATTAAGGTAGTCTTTGCAACTTGTGTCCATCTGATTACTGCAAGACAAGATAAGGTAGGAAAGTCAAGCAAAACATCATCATTCTTCTCTCTTGTCATCTTTACAACCCATATGTACCTATTCTTTATTTTTATCTTTATATTTCAAGCTTAATTGATCATCTTCTCTTCTCCTCACCTCTCTCGATTGGTGTTTGGTTTTTGCAACTTAGGCTAAACCCTCATTTTCTACTTTCAAAAAACATTTTCTCTTCGTATCTTCATTCTATTTTTATCATCTCATCATCTTCTCTTCTCATCGTCATTCTTATTTGACGAAAGGGTTTTTGTTATGGTTACAGGTTTTCATCATGCAAATGGATGTTGCTCTCTGGAAGAACAATCAGAGGTATTTGGAGCTTTGGTAAAACCCTTTTTATTTCCCTCCCTTTCTATTTTCATGTTAGGGTATAATGGGTTATTAGGAATTGGGTTGGGTTATATTATAAGTTGTGGTCTCTTTTAGATTCTCATTTGTTGATAATTTTTTGGTGAAATTTGTTAATGTTAGGGTTTTAATGGGAATAAACAGGAAGCTTTTGGCTTAGCTTTTTTTAAAATCTTTTTTTGTTGTTTTATATTAATGATTAGTAGCAAAAAGTTGTTTTATAACAACAACAGAAACAAAATGACAACATGAATATTCATTTATGAATTTGTTGCCATTGTAATGTGTTTGATCAAATGCCCAAATGAACAATAAAATTTCCTTTGGCAAGCATTATTGTGCCATTTTTTTAACTTTTTGTACAACAAGTGTATTGAGTGTTAACTAGCCTATCTAAGTTTTGATTGGTTTTTGTCCATACAGGTTCACAAGCTTCAATAGAACCCTAATTCCATCCATGTATTTGAATATAGACTATTTATTTGTAGTTGTGACTTTCACATTTTGTGTTTGTTATTTGCAATATTCTGGACCATTTCTTTAAAAACTTAATACAATCAACACATGCACCTTAGGCATATCATTTACTTTAGACCGTTTAGTACTTTCTACATCATGACTAATAAGTCATCAATTTTACTACTTCCCACATCTCTAATTTCAATTTTAAATTTACCCACATTTACAATATCATGGTTAAGATTCATTCTTAGGAAGTAGAAAATTTTACTTTGTTGTGGCTTACTTTGGAATTAGGAAACTGGAGTATATAATTAATTTTGACCTGAAATTTACTTTGTTGGTTACTAGAATTGGTGCTAAGGCGACAATGATTTATCAAGTTACGGTTATGATTTGCACTATGATCATCCCTACTATACAAAATGTTGAAAATAGGAAACCATGACTAATAAGTCCTCAAATTTTCTACTTCCTAAATCTTTAATTCCAATTTAAACTTTATCCATATATAGTTAAAAATTACTGATATGACTACAAAAGTGTGTTCCATTTATTTTTATTATTTTCTCCATATAAAGTTCAAAATTAACTAATATCTAGAACTTTATATGCAAAAGTGTGTTTAGTTCAAAAATACCTTATAGTGATAAGTGTGTACTTTGCTAACTGATTTAATATTTGAATTTACCATTTAGACATAGTTTAGACAATGACACAAAAATTTAATCTTATTAAAGATATTGATGGGAAAAAAAAGACCCTAAAACTTGCCTGCAGATAATCGAGATGTCATTTATATGATGATCATTGATTGCAAGGTATAATTGTTTTAAAGATATATGCAACTTTTACTTGAATCATATGTACATGTTAAAGATTTATTGTTGTCTACTTTTTTATGAAATTTTTTAGGAAGATAAGATTGAAGTATTGGTTAAAAAGGAAGAAATGATGAAATGAAAGGATAAATTAAAAGAACAAAGTACTTATATAATGCAATCTTTAAAGTAGTGTCCAATAATGGAAACTATAAAGTCTATGACCATGTGTACAAGTTATTTTCCACTAGTGCTATATTCATTAAAAAGCAACATCTTGCTGACATCGCTAGCAATGTATACCACTTTAAGAGTTTTCAAGACATACTTCGAGGGATTATCACAAGGATATGTTAGTATTTATAATTTTTTATGTTAAAACATTAGCTAATGTGGTTTCGTTCTACCTATTATGTTTACAACTATGTATAATATTGGGTTTATATAATTTTGTATAGATGTTATTGGCACTTTCCATGTGCTTAGTCACAAACAATTAATTGAATCTTCAAGGAAGGTGATAATCAAGATGAAAGATCTTAGGTAATTTCATTCATTGTATGTTGCATGATAATTTTACTCTTGTTTTTCATATTTACATCTTGTTTAACATTGAATAGCTACCATGTACTTTTATTATATGTAGTGGTGAAGTGATTAGTTGTACTCTTTGGGAACCTCATGCTTTCAAATTCATGCAATATTACATTGAGAGAAAGAATTATGGACCCATGGTTATTTTTTGACTCAAGAAAGGATTAAAGCAGGTGCATTAAATGTGCATCTAAGTGTTTCCTTTTATTTTTCTTGGTTCTTATATTGATAACTATATGTGCAGTAAATATGTATCTAATTGTTTACTTTTTTCCCTAGGTTCTTATTTTAGTATTTGATTTTTTATGCTAGAAATTATCCTGCATTGATTTTGAACACATGGAATGGTTCACAACTCCTAATCAATGAAGAAGTAACAGAGATACAGACCTTTAAGTAAAGGTTTGTTGTCTTTTAACCACATCTACATTTGGAATTAGGATATATGTATTCATCAAATTTACCGGTTGAACTAATATACGATTTCCAATTTTGCTAATTTGGAACATTCTCAAGAATTATCGAGTCAAACCTTAACCTAACTCAATTGTCTAGTTGATCCCAATTCTTTGCTAGTTCCCAATATTTTGAGAAGGAAAAGCTTTTACATAAAGACAGAGTTATTAGTATTTTTGAATTGAAAAAACTTACAGAGGTTATTAAGTGTTAGAATTTACATTATCATATCATTTTTTATACTTGATATTTAGTCTCTAATTTTAGTTGACTGGTAATTTTTTGTAAATAAGATGGAATGCGTGTTATTGTCGAATTTACATTATCTTATCATTTTTTATACTTGATATTTAGACTTTAATTTTAGTTTACTAGTAAATTTTTTGTAAGTAGGATGGAATGTGTGTTACTGTTGGGACTACAAGCAACTTTGTTATAGGCAAAGATGGTTGGTGCTACTTTGGATGTAAGGATTGCAATAAGAAAAATAAAATTCTAGATGAGCCTTATAAATGTGATTGTGGAACACACAATGAAAGTATTGTGTCAAGGTTCTTTCTTGTATTTATTGATTAAATATATTTTATACTATTAATCTATATTTTAAACTTAATCTCTAAATGTGTATCTTCATAGGTACAAGTTTGAGATAAAGGTGTGTGAAAATAAGGACAATGTAAATTTGATTTTCTAGGATGAGCAATATGTTAATCAAATAGGAAGTACAACGGTTGAGCTTATAAAGTTAATGAAAGATGTATGTACACTCAAGTTTACCATAAGTTTGTTCATTTAATATCTTGTTAATTTAATGTTAATTGGTTTTGTTACGAAGGTGAAAAAGATTTGAATGTATATCCAAGTCCTCTTAATAAAATATTGGTATTGACATTGACCCTCAAAATCAACGTGGCTTAGAAAGGAAGGAGTCTAATTGTGTCAAGGATGTTTCTTGATAAGAAATTGATTAAATGCATAAAGGACCAGATAAATCCTCATTGGGTATATGCTAAATACATATACATTTTAATGTGAAATTTTAATCATTCTTATACATTTCTTTGTAACAAGCTGAATCTCGAAGTGATCAAGCAGTGGTTGACGAAAGTTAAGCTTCTTAGTATCACATTGTAAGCATTAGTGAACATGTTTTTTTAATTACAAACCTATATTGTGGATGGTTTATTATCATTGAATCTTTACTTATTTTGAACCTTTTGGCATATATAACAATCTCTATCAGTTATAGTTGATCATGATCTAGAGTTGGGGACTGTTGTAACTCCAGCCAAAAGGGTTTTATGTCAAACATTCTCGGATGATATCTTATTCCTAGAGTTAGCAACTGTGTAACTATCTTCAACGAAGATGACCAAGCATATCACGGGTGAATGAGAACCTAACCGTAATATGTAATTTGTTTTGATTCCAGCCAAGAACAATGGAACTTTTGTATCTACACACCACTAAATACATGTTGCATCCTTTTTGAACCCATGACATACAGGATACCAACTGGGTCGTTGAAGGTTTTTTGGTATATATTTGTTTTTCATATCTTATATCCTTATTTTGTTTACCTTTACAATTTATGGGGTTTTGATTTATTTTATGTATGAATATATTCTGGAAAAAAAAGTATTCTATGCATACATATATGAAATCAAATGCATAACATTATGTTTCAGATATGAAATTATATATGAGAATTTTATTTATCATTATATTATATTTTGATCTTGAAATGCATAATATGATTTATTCTCATATGGTTAAGTTTTATGTCTAAGTGATCTTTATAATTTTGATTAATTATGGATTAGCCACAACATCTATAATTTGATTAAAATTATATATTAAGTTTTTTAAAGATCATATAAGGAATTAGACATAATATTATGATTAATTGTACTTTATGTAATGAATTTTATCCCACGTGAATTTTTATTATATTTGTATAATTAATTGGGATAAAATGACATATTATTTTTTATGGTTTACCCACAGGGATCGTGAGGTATGTATAATTTGTCAATTTTACCATAAAGTAAATATTTGCCATAGAAAATTAAATTATTTTCATGTTGTACCTGTAAAGCATAAATTTGAGTATGTAATTTGATTATTTTATCATAAGGTTTAATTGTTTCTTATTGAATTAAAAATTTAGCCCATGAGCAATTTTTATGTCACAGGATTCAATTTTCTGGTATGTTTACATTGGTAAAAGATACAATTAAGATTAATATGCCTCAAATTTTGACATAAGCATTTGGGTTTTGGAGCTTTTCAAACTGTTAGTTTTTCTGATATTCAATGTGATATTCTCAAATTCAAAGGAGATAACTATAAGATATGGAAAGAGAGAATTCTTCTGCAATTGGGGTGGATGGACATAGAATATGCTATATGGAAAGACGAACCACTTGCAATCACTTATGAAAGTAGTCTAACTGATGTTGTGCTATATGAGTGGTGGGAGCAATCCAACCGGATCAACATGATGTTCATTAAGACCAAAATCTCGACTGGGTTACGTGGTTATATCGACCAACTTGAAAAGGTCTAAGACTTGCTTAAGGCCATTGATGACCAATTCATCACTTCAGATAAGGCTTTAGTAAGCACCCTGATCATGAAGTTCTCCTTTCTTCGACTCACCAATGTGAAAGGTGTGTGTGAGTAGATAATGCAAATGCGAGATATTTCAGTTCAACTTAAGAAATTGGAGGTTCATATGTCTGAGTTCTTCCTGGTGCACTTCATTTTGAACACCCTTCTGCAGGAATATGGGCTGTTTAAGATTTCCTACAACACACATAAGGACAAATGGTCTATCAATGAATTAATGACCATGTGTGTCCAGGAAGAAGAAAGGTTTGTAATGGAGATGAATGAGAGTGCATTACTAACAACTGCTTGTGGAAGAACAAAGCAGCTAAGTCTCAAGCTAATCAGAATGGGAATGGTAAAATACCACCTCAAGCTGATATTAAGAAGGTGACAAAGTGGTTTCTTTTGTAAGAAGAAGGGACACATGAAGAAGAATTGCCCCAGATTCTTGAAATGGCTCGAGGAGAAAGGTAAATCAATCTCATTAGTCTGCTATGAATCTAATATGGCTAGTGTTAATAATAACACCTAGTGGATTGATTATGGATCTACTATCCATATTGCAAATTCTTTACAGGATATGCAAAACCTAAGGAAACCAGTGGAAAGTGAGCAAAGCATTTTATCAGGCAATAAGCTAGGCTCACCTGTGGAGGCTATTGGAACTTGCATTTTAACTTTAAGTAATGGCTTTATTTTGAAGTTAGAAAGGACCTTTTATGTACCAAGTTTTTCTCGAAACTTGATTTCTGTTTCTAGACTCGTACCTTTTGGATATTCCATTAATTTTAAAGAAACGTCGTTTGAGTTATTTTATAATTCTGAATGTGTAGGGAATCGTATCTTATCTGATGGTCTTTATCTTCTTGGTTTACAAAATTATGTCACTTATAGTTCAATGCATGTTAAAATGGTATTAAAAGGTGTAATATTAATGAGAATTCCTCTATGTTATGGCACCGAAGATTAGGACATACCTCTATTGAGAGGATTAAAAGGTTAGTGAAAGATGGGGTACTCAATACTTTAGATTTTGCTGACTTTAAGACTTGTGTGGACTGCATTAAGGGTAAGCAGACCAACATGTCTAAGAAAGGTGCTAACAGGAGTTCAAGCATATTAAAAATAATTCATACTAATATTTGTTGTCCAAATATGGATGCATGTGGTTAGAAATATTTTATCACCTTTATAGATGATTATTCACGATATATGAATGTTTATTTGCTTCGTAACAAAAATGGAGCATTGGATGCCTTCAAAGTCTTTAAGGCTGAAGTTGAGAATCAATGTGGCAAGCAAATAAAAATAGTGAGATCGGATAAAGGTGGAGAATATTATGGCAGATATACTGAGAATGGACAAGTACCTGGTCCTTTTGCAAAGTTTATTCAAGAACATGGGATTGTTACCCTGTACACTATGTTTGGTTCTCCAAATAAGAATGGTGTGGCAGAAAGAAGGAACCAAACATTATTGGATATGGTACAGAGTATGCTTAGCAACTCCAATCTTCCTAAATCCTTGTGGGCTGAAGCACTAAAGACGGCAGTGTATATATTAAACCGTGTTCCAACCAAGGTTGTCCCAAAGACATCTTTTGAGTTGTTTAAAGGTTGAAAATCGAGTTTGAAACATATGCATGTTTGGGGTCGTCTGTCTGAGATGAGAATATATAACCCACAAGAGAAGAAACTTGACACGAGGACTATTAGTGGGTATTTCATTGGATATCCGAAAGGTCTAAAGGTTATAGGTTTTACTGTCCATATCATATTTCTAGGATTGTGGAATCAAGAAATGCCAAGTTTCTTGAAAATGACTTGATCAGTGGGAGTGATCAATTGAGGGACTTAGGTTCTGAAATTGATTATATAGAGTCTCAACCTTCCCCATCAAGTGAAAGATTGGTTGTAATTCATACCCCTCAAGTTCAAAGGGAAGATGAACAACACATGACTAGCATTCCACAACCTGTTGCTGATAATCCAGTAGATCAAGTTAATCATCAAATTCCTGAAAATGATGAACAACCAACTGAACAACATGATCCCCAAGAAAATGTTGATGCAACATTAAGGAGGTCTACTAGAGTAATTATATTGTATATTTGCAAGAATTTGACTATAATATTGGAGCTGAAAATGATCCCGAAACTTTTGATCAAGCCATGAGTTGTAAAGAGTCAAATTTATGGTATGATGCCATGAAGGATGAGATGAATTCCATGTAGAGTAATGGATTTTGGAACCTTATAGAGTTGCCTAATGGGGCAAAGGCCATTGGCTGTAAATGGGTCTTTAAGACTAAAAGAGATTCATTAGGCAACACTGAGAGATACAAGGAAACACTCATTGTTAAGGGATTTACTCAAAAAGAAGGAATCAACTACACAATGACTTTTTCTCCTGTATCTAAGAAAGATTCTCTTTGTATTATCTTGGCATTAGTTGCTCATTTTGACCTTGAGTTGCAACAAATGTATGTGAAAATAGTCTTTCTTAATGGTGATTTAGAGGAGGAGGTTTATATGAAACAACCTGAAGGCTTCTCCTATAGTAGTGGTGAGCATTTGGTTTGCAACCTTAATAAATCTATATATGATATAAAACAAGCCTCCCTTCAGTGGTACCTTAAGTTTTATGGGATAATTTTTTCATTTGGTTTTGATGAAAACCCCATGGATCAATGCATATACCACAAGGTCAATGGGAGTAAAATATGTTTTCTCGTTTTATATGTAGATGATATTTTACTTGTAGCCAATTAGGCATAGCAACAGGGCGGGTCGGGGTCGAGTTTTGCTTACCCCACCCCCGAAACCCAACAGGGGTGTAGATTTACCCCCCATCCCCACCCCCGACGGGGTCGGGTTTTCCCCACCCCGCCCCGTCCTTGACACACTTATAAAATTCTATTAAAAAAATTAATTTTTCATAGAATGAAAAATATAATTTTAAATAGCAACAATAACATATTTTTAGATTGTACATGACAACGTAAAATCCAATCCAATAGTTTCATGTTTTAGTGTGTTATATATATGTAATGATATTTTTGTAAATTAATTATTAGTGGGGCGGGTTTGGGAGCAGGTTCGGGTTGGGTATTAATAATCTCATCCCCAACCCTGAACCTGACTTTGGTTATCGAGGAAAATCCGAACCCGACCCCGACCCCAATCAACTCGGGTTTTCCTCGTCAAAATCTGGGCGGACCCTGCGGGTTCGAGCCCCATTGCCATGCCTACAACCAATGATCAGGGTTTGCTACATGAGGTGATACAATTTCTTTCTAAGAATTTTGACATGAAAGATATGGGTGATGCATCTTGTGTCATCGGCATTAAGATTCATAAAGATAGACCTCAAGGTATTTTAGGTCTATCACAGGAAACCTATATTAACAAAATTTTAGAGAGATTTCGGATGAAAGATTGTTCACCAAGTGTTGCTCCCATTGTGAAGGGTGATAATTTGAACCAATGCCCAAAGAATGACTTTGAGAGGGAATAGATGAAAAACATTCCTTATACTTTAGTTATTGGAAGCCTCATGTATGCTCAAGTGTGCACAAGGTCTGACATTGCTTTTACAGTTGGAATGTTAGGAAGATATCAAAGTAATCCAGGTATTGACCACTAGGGAGCAGCTAAGAAAGTGATGAGGTACCTTTAGGGGACCAAAGATTACATGTTTATGTATAGATAGATAGACAATCTAGATGTGACTGGTTTATTCAGACTCAGACTTTGCTGGCTGTGTTGACTCTTGCAAATCAACATCTAGGTACATTTTTATGATGGCTGGTGGAGCTATTTCCTGGAGGAGTGTTAAGCAGACTTTGACTGCTATTTCTACCATGAAAGCTGAGCTTGTCTCTTATTTTGAGGCTACATCACATGGTGTTTGGTTTAAGAGTTTCATTTCTGGCCTGAAGATAGTTGATACTATTTCAAGGCCTTTAAAAATTTTCTACGATAACTAAGTTGTTGTCTTTATGGCTAAGAATAACAAAAGTGGAAGTTGAAGTAAACACATCGACATTAAGCACTTAGCCATCAAAGAAAGAATAAAAGATAAGAAAGTGGTCATTGAGCATATAAGCATTGAGTTGATGACCGCTGATCCTTTAACTAATGGCATGCCACCGTTTAAATTCAAGGATCATGTAGAAAGAATGAGACTTGGTTCCACTTTATGATTGTATACATACAGGTTATAGTTGAAACTTTTATATTGTGATATTTTCTCATATTCAGGTGCACATTGATTTATTTGAGAAAAAATATGTTTTGGACCAAGAATAAACATTGGGTTTATTCATTAAGTTTTATTACCACTTTGAGTATACTGCTTGGGAAATTGAGCATATTGTAATACATGGATGATATTACTCGTTATAAGAGGAACTATCACTATGCTTCGTATATTCATTTCTTAAGAAGATTGAGCATTGACATATTTTAGCCATTGACTCAAAATTTTTGGACCAAGTGGGAGAATGTAATAATTTGGTCTGTATGTTTTGGAAAATGAAATGCTCAATCAGTTTTGGAATTGAGAAGTCAGATATTGAATGGCTACTAATGAATGGTAATGGCTACTAAATACATTCTTGATGGTAGAATGCCTATATATAGCACATGTATTTGGTCCTTGAGCTCACCTCTTCTAATTTCGTCTGATACACCATCTATATAGAGAGAGTGAGAGCTTAGAAGAACCAAAACAAGACAACTCTTTCATGACAACGGTTGGAGGTACATTTTGATTTTTGTTTTTCCGCATTTTGTTAATGACTTGTGTTTTGTTTTGTAGTTTGTAACATCACAAGTTAAAAAATTTAGTATAACAATTCTATGATTAAATGTTTATGATTATATATAAATGATGCATCATAGTGGATGTTAGTGCATGTTTTGACAAAAGCAAGTGAAATAATAAGTTGCTACTTCATTCTCACAGTAGTTGATTAAGATAGAAATAAAAGGAACCATACCATTGATTATATACAAAGTTTGTATTGCATTTTGGCGTCAAGATCAAAATAAGAAAGCTTATAACATTGAGAGCAATATTGAAGTGATAGTCTATATTATCACTCTCACATAAAGGAAATTTATCAAGATCAAATGTTAGAACCCCTATCACAAAGGAAAATCATCAAGATCAAATGTTTAAGATATTTCAAGAATACTAATAAAGACATGTTGAAAACAATACTGATAAAGAAAATGAAAGGTAGAAAACACATGCTTCTTGCCATTTAAGATATACAAAGGTTTAAGATATTTCAAGGACGGACAAGAAAAAGTTGAGTTGATATAACAAGAACTTTATTATACTTACCAATAAGTAGAAATAGAGCTAATCATGCATGTTCACCATGTGTTTAATTAATACTAGTATTAAAAAATAGTGGGAACAGAAAAAAAATTATGGCAACTATACCACATATCCAAAACAAAAAGTAATTCACCTATAAAATTAAAAAGACAATATGCAAAAAATGAAACATATGATAAGTACAATCACATTGAATATAATGGTTGGAATTCTTCACAATTTTTACGAGTTGAATATAAGCAATACCATTTGTTCATGCTAAAAACCTTAAGCAATATAATTCAATTCAATCAATTTAACTTTTCAAAGTTGAGACATTACAAATAACTTTAATAGACTAAATAAATTATATGTGTATATTATATAAAAAAAAACTTTAGAACAACCCAACTAGGAAAGGAATATATAAGAGATTGTGGTACCAAAAAGTTGGTGGGCTTTCTTTAGGTTTACTCTTTTTCCTACACGGAAGTTTCCACAAATTAATCACATTTCTTGCTACATTTTCTCAAATGGTGTCTCTAGGACTGTGAATCCAACAAAATGATTTTGGGTATCGGTGCATTGGACAAGGAACTAGGTGCACTTTTGAACTCTACCATTTTCAAATGTCATCTCTTACTTTTAGTTATCTTCTTATAAATATGACTTTTTGACTATACAAGAAGGATTGAGGTCATTCCATAATGTTTTTTGGTTGATCCTATCAAAGTTGTCATTTTGCTTCAAGTCCTGAAGGAAAGCAAAGATATCCATTTTAACATGTAAGACATTCCATGCAAGATATTCCACTTCTTTGGTAGGAACATTTAATTTTTAATTTTTATTTTTTGATTCTTTATTTTACACAAATCGGATTCTAAGATTTCTTTTCTTCAAGTCCAAAAGGGAACACAACAAGTTTCAGATTCTTGACATTCAAATGGGTTTGCCAAAAAAATTTAATTTAATTTTTTTAAAAAGCAAACATCCTTCTTTCTCCATGAATTAAAAATAAGAGGGTTTACATTGGTCCTTTCGGTGGTATAATACTTTTTTTAATACTATTTCTCTATTATCTTCAATCTATTTTTGCATTCACAAAAAACTAAATCTTTATCAATAAATTTATTTATATATTAATGTCCTAGAAAATTGCACTTTAATTTTGTGGAAATACAAAAGTAAATGAATGAGGGTTGGTTAGAAATAAAAAACATAGAATAAAGTAAGAGAAAATGGAAAAGTGAATTAAACTAGACAAACTTTTCTATTGTTTTGAATTGATTATATTTTGACCATTATGTGTTAGTTTCTTTGTCTTGACTAAATGAAAAAGGAATCTAGCTTACACTTAAGGTTTGCTTGAGATTCAAGTTGGAATCTCATCATTTCAATCTCTTAAAACATGTAGAAATAACTTAAAGGTTACTTCTCAAATCATGTTACTTTATACCTGTAATATAATTTAGGCTAGAAAATTCTTACTTGGCATTGATCTTCATGGCCTTCTAGCATATTAATAGAGAGTTTCCAATATAGCTTTTGTATTTGACTAATGTTAGACAGTTGTTCTCACTAATAATTCATTTGCAGGGACTGTGTATTTATACTAACTTGCATAGTGCATATTGAATTCCAACAATCTTGCTTAATCTCAATCCTTTTGTGATTAATTTTAAGTTTAATATTGTCAACCTCATTTAGGAACTATTAGCATTCATGCTTTATAATTGAATTATATTCTCCTTCAACATTAAGAAATTTTTAATTATTTTGTAGCTCATATTTCATAGTTGCAACTTTTAAGTGTTTCCACTATTAAATTATGGTGCTTCATTGCAATGAACACAAGTTCTAAGTCCCTAAGTATACATATATTTAGTTCTTTTACTATGATGACTATAACAATTTCACTCATATTAGGTCCTACTTATCAGCTATCTTACAAGATATTATGTTGAAGTATCTTCCAAGGCATATTTAAGGATGGATCTATCCAGGAAAAACAAATTTAATGAAGGGTTACATATTTTGGACTAGAGTTTGGTAATGTTACTCCTTTAGAGGCTGAATTATTCTAACAAAGTGTAATGTATGCTTCACAGCTAATATTAGTTCATATGTCTATTATGCAAACAATTTTTATGCAGCATGGGAAATGCTTTATGGTTGTTTTAGAAAACTTCTATTGTCCATGCTTGGTTTGAGCTTTCTTTAATTGCTTTGCGTCTCAGGTCATTGTTGTGGTTTCATGGAGTGAGAGAGATATCATGAGATAGAAGATGTTATTATGCTAAAAAGTAAGCTACTTTTGGTGTATTTTGAAAAAATTATCAGTTATAATCTTTCACAAAGTTGGACAAATATCAAGGTATTAATTGGACTATGTTGCTTAAGTCCCTTAATATGTAAGTACATTTTTTTCTTTATTCCATTTTCAATGCATAAACTTTAAATAAAATCCTTTATGTAGTCATGAATTAGACACTTAGTATTCAAGTATTGAGTTTTATGTTTTAGTTTAATTATGGATGTTATCACCGTTATCAAAATATGCATATATCCTTCTCTATGTTTCTTAAAATTTAAAACTTTGGAACCAACATAACAAAATAATCTAAAAAATCAAATGTTATTTTATACAACTAACCTTTTCCAACTTTACTATCCCAATAATACATCCTCCTTTATGACAGATAAATTTTTCAACCAACAGAGTGAGTTCTGGAAACATGTGATAAGTTAATTATGCTATCTAGACCAATATAGATAGTCAATTTTCAAAAATCAGTAGCCTTAGAAACATGACAGTAGCATTGAAAACCTTCCTCTATTTTATAGTCATTCTCTGATTCTATCATATATTTTGGTATACTTTGACAAAATTGTCAGTTGGAATATTTCACAAAGTTGAACAAAAAGCAAGTTATTAATTGGATTTTGTTGCTTAAGTCCCTTAATATGTAACTACAATTTATTCCATTTTTTTTTACCTTATAGTATATTTTTATTCACTGATATATATTGTACTACCTTGTCTTTGCATAGTCTATTGAATTAAGGCTTTCTATGAAAGGAATAGTTGAAGTACCAAACTCCTATATCTAGCAAATGAATCATTTAGGTATTTGCTATATAAAAATCATACTCATTTTATTTTGGCCCAATGTAAAACAAAAATGCAGAATATGATATCCAATGAGTGACTAGATCAAAGCTATCTTATATAGCAAGTTGGCTAAAATTCATGGTAAGTGTTTTAATTCAAAAATTTTATTTCCTTCAACTTGAAAAAAATTCTTGTTACAATTGTCATGTACATTTAATATTGTAGATACCTCAGTGATCTTTGTTCTAAGCCATAGCAAACCAATTTGAAGTTGACAACTATAGTGTTAAAGTTTCTATCAATTACTGGTAAAGGTTTCAACTAATACATGCCAATAGCATGGAAAAGGAACAAAATCTGCTAAAAAATGTTGTTGCTGCTCAAGCAGAGTTGAAAAGAAAGAAAATCATGCACGATAAGCCTAAAAATAGACAAAGTCATTTGCATCATTCTAAACACTTACGTTCAGAAACAACAATAAGTAAGTGTATTGTGTTGGATGACATCACATGTGAGATACTTAATCAGGAAAACCAGTCCACTCATGATTTCAATGATATCCATATTCAACCGGATACAAGTTACAATTTTTTCCTTAGAAAAAACACTAGAATTGGAGTTAGTGGGATAGGTGTAAATCTATTGTCTAGATTTAATGAGGTTAGTGAGCTTGCTGATAGCAATTCACCAACTTGAGTATCAAGTGCCACAATACCTGGAGTTCAATTAAGAAACAAATAGGGAGACCATGAAAGTGTTGGTAATTAAAGTTGTTATCTTTGTCTATCTATGAATTTCGTACTTAAAGATGATATGGTTATTGAAAAATAAATTTCAAAGTTTATTTGCTTCAATCTTTTGATATAATAATATTATATGTTTATTTTATTAGAGTTGCCTTTAGAAGGTAGCTCAAGTTCAATTGATGAGGATTTATGTAGCAATGTCAATGTTAATCCATCTACAAGTCTTGCTTAAGGTACAATATTTATAGAGATGATTTTACTAAGATTTCTTTTACCTCATAATTTGTTTTTTATGTACTTTGTAGGATACTTTGATATTGGTAATCCAATTATGCAATGTCAATATTGTCAAGCATGTATGTGATACCAAGAAAGAATGCGTAAGCATAGGCACACAACAAGTCCTAGATTTCATTTTTGTTACACTGACAGAAAATTTCAACTACCACTACTGAAAAAATCACCAGTTGCACTTGAGCATCTTTTATTTGACACTAGATCCAATGAAAGCAAGAATTTCCAACAACATATTCGAGTGTACAACATAATGTTTGCATTCATATCTCTTGGAGTTAATATTGATAAGTGCATTAATAATGGTAAAGAATCCCCTACTATTAGGATACAAGGACATTATTGTCACAAAATAGGTAGTTTGTTTCCTTTGTTAGGACAACATCCAAAGTATGCACAACTTTATATATATGGTACCAAAAATGAAGTACAAAATAGGATTAAAACAATAAGGTACAACAACAATATAATTAATTGTCCCTAAAAATTAATATATTGTTCTTATATTCACTTATTTCTAAATGCATCTAACTATTTTTGTCCTATATTTACAACAACCAAAGCTATATTATTCCAGAAATTATTGTCAAATTAGTTGTCATGCTACATGAGCATAACACAAGCACAGTCCTCTATGATGACTAGAAAGAGATTCAAGGATGGACCTGTGCATGATCTAAAGCTAAACCTTATATCTGATAGAAAGATAAATGGTAGAATCTACAACATACCTACCGTTTCTGAAGTAGTTGCTCTTTATTGTTGATGGTGTTGACACTACTTCACCTAGAGATATAATTACACATACACAAAGTGCTAAATTACAAAGAATTGATGAGTTGCATACCTGTTATTTGGGATTTCAATATCCTTTCTTATTCCTCTATGGCGAAGATGGTTATTGGCATGATATCCTTCATATATTCCTCTAAGCCACAAAAAGATTTGATTAACTATTAGGGAATGTCTTTGTTTTAGACTTCAGAGTAGACCAAATGAGGCATAGACTTTACTGGGTTCTAGAAGACTTCTCCAACAATTTGTTATGAATGGTTATACCATGTTAGAGTTAGAGACATTATCTTTTATAAGAAAAAACCAATCAAAGTTGAGGGTAGAAAAGTTCTACAATTTAGGTTCTTCAAACACCAGTGGTCATGTTGTCAATTCAAACAAGGGAAAAAGAGTCATATTGTATTCTACATTTGTTAGTGATTGCTGATACATAGACTAGTTGTACTTTGATGGAATGACTATCTGTAGACATGTTGGTTTTCTTGATCTATTTATTACATTCACGTGTAATCCATGAAATTGATCCTTTGCATTTGAAAGCCTTTGATAGGCCTGAAATTGTGGCAAGAGAATTCAAAATTAAACTTGAACTTTTAACTGATTTGACAAAGAGACATGTCTTGGGTAAAGTTCTTGCATGTAAGTCATGTATCAATTTTATTTAAATATCATGTAAATGTTTATTACTTGTTCATTCCCTTTTCATTTGTAACTGTTGTTTTTTTGGTTTCTATCATTTTTAAGATATGTATACAATTGAGTTTTAGACGTGTGGGTTGCCACATACACACTTGCTTTTATTTTTACATCCATCAAGCAAATACACAACTCTCGATGATATAGACAAAATCATCTTAACTGAAATACCATGTGAACAACATCATAAAGAGTTGCACAATTTAGTAGAGTCTCATACGATTCATGGCCATTGGGGTTTAGCAAATAGATCATCACCCTTTATGAAAGATGGAAGATGCTCTAGGTATTATCCTAAAAACTTCAGGATGCAACAGTTGTTGATCAAAATGGTTATCCTAATTATAGGAGAAGAGACACTGGCAACACTATTATAAAGAATGGTGCAACTGATGACAATTGGAGTGTTGCCCCTTACAATGTGATGTTGCTATTGAAGTACCAAGCGCACATCAACATAGAATGGTGTAATCAAATTACTTCCATCAAATACTTATTCAAATGCATCAACAAAGGATATGACCGTATTACAATTGTAATTGTTGCAAATGAAGATCAAGGAGGCGTAGTTGATGAGATTAAACTATAAATGTTAATCATAACCACTTAGCAAATTTTTTTATTGCTACGTAATCAAGCATGTTCTAATTAATGAATTTAGTTTTTTTGTTCTAAATGATTTTGGTAGTTTTTAAATAACTTACAAATAATTTAAATATCAAAATCTATTATAAAGTTAGAAAAATTTCAACAAAACAAGACTTGGACCAATAAACTAACCAACTGACAAGAGGCACTTTGAAATTTCTCAAATTCCAACCTTTCAACATGTTAAGAGTAGGAATGGAACAAGCTTTAGAATGAATCAATCCTCTAGCGAAAAGACTAGTAGAAGTAGGAATGGAACAAGACAATGATGGCAATTACTACGTGGTATTCCAAAGTGGATTTTAAGATACCGTGAGGAATGGAATAAGCTTAATGAACTAATTATTTACTTTTTAAAGTGCTTAATTTGGCTAAAATGCATAATGTACATTGCTTCACTATGTTCAGGTAAAAAATGATTCCAAACGTTTACTGCATATTTGATAAAAGACCATTCTACTGGAAAATCCCTTGAAAAAATTGTCTCAACATAGCTTTGGAACTCCCATGCATAATTTACACTGCTTCACTTTATCTTGCTTTTTCAAAATCAGAAAAAAAAAATATTTTATACATAATGCTACCCTTGAGTACAAAGATATAAATACACATTATTATTTTCACAATATTGGAGAAGATAACCATGCAATTGACATGTTTTGTTCAAAGCTATATGCGTGTTGTGAACAATGACCATTAATAGTGCATACTGAAGAAAGAGTCACCACAGAAAAGCATTAGGCCCGTGATTCACCACTATCCTATTATAAATTTTCAGCAATTTTAAGATTCCCTTCATGCTTTGGTAAAAGATGCTTGATAAGCCATAGCAAAAACGACAAAAGCTTGATAAGCCATAACATAATAGTGTCCTTAATATTTGTGAAAAATAGTAGTGTATCTTGACAAATAGCTATAAGCTATGCATGCTACTTAACACATATTTGCGTTACTTCCCCACATATCACATTTACCTTTGTACTTCTTAGCCAGCTCATTCGTATATTAGAAAAAGAGGGATGACTTTATGCCATCCATTGTATTCCAAATAAATCTTGCAATAACTATAAAAAAAACTCATTTCTAATTGCTTTGTGCTACCTACCTTTGCCTCACGAGTTCATCTTTACAATAATTTTCCAAGTTAATACTTCTTTAGAATTGCTTCTTGCTCCTTAATTTTTACTAAATAGCTTTGTTTTATAAACACACCTCTCTTCTCTACCCAGCCAACAATCTCCAAAATTCTTATGGCTTCACCTATGCAAGTGACACTAACATTCCATTGTCTTTGCTGATGGAAAGCAACATTAACATAATAGTAGAGGGTTTAATCCCCACATACCTTGCTAATATTGCCAATTTATAGGATCGACCAAATCAGTTAATTGGTAATTCTTTTATTTCTAAGTGCATCCAGTCTTAGATTTATTTTATTTTTTCAAAAGTAAATCCACTACTCTTACTTTTATTTTATTTTCATGATTTTTCTTACTAATTGAAAAATAAAAAAACAAATTGATATTATCAATTTTATTAATTAACCAACACGAATAAACATTTGGAATGTTAAATACACAAAAATTACAACTTAAATCCATTTTTTCAAAGATAACACTTTTCAAGACTTTTTAATTCCTTTCATTTTTTTATTATTCATTGCATATCATCATCATATTTTTACAAAATAGTAATTTGAGAACATTTATACTATAGTTAAGCATAATTAAATACTTTGTCCATATCCTAAAGTTATCGTTGTCATCTTTACCGCAAGATCATACGTGAGAGATGTTGTTCAACAACATGCAAAAGTAGATGAGCAAATATGCTTGGAACTATCAGGTCACACATAAACACTTTATTTTATAAATTTAGATTTTCATGCTTTAACATTATCTTCTACTAACTACATTTATTTATTTTTGTAGAGGTCATATTTTGAATTAATCTTAGATGGTGAGAAAATGATAGGAAACATAAATTATTTATCTAAAGGTGATGCAAATATTCTTATTTTTTCTTTTCAATCCGTAAAACCAAGTGCTCCTATGCTATACGGTTAGTTATAAATAAAAATATTTACCAAATTTAATTCCTGTAATAATTTTTTTATTCTACAAAGTTGTTAACAATAAATTTTCTTAGTAATGTTATTATTCAAATCATTCCAAATGTGACCAAAGTATTCTACAATCCAAATTTGAGTAAATTAAGTGCATTAGAGACAACGTATATTCTTTAAATTACATTAAATTGTAATATGTTAGTTTAACCAACTCATCATTTACTAATCAATAGTATTTCCTCTACTTTTTAATCTTTCAATCACAGGTTAATACACATTTGATCAATAGTATTTCCTCTATTTTTAAATCTTTCAATTACATGTTAATAAACATTTGGTTTGAAATATGTATACATTAAAAGTTTTGTAGATTTTAAATTAACTCATCATTCATTTCAATTAATAGGATACTTCATCATCTTTTGCACCACCATAAAAAAAATTGTTTTAACAACTTTGCTTGAAAGGACCTTATATGCTATTAATAGAAAATCTGGTTACCATAAGTGGCAACATCTTTGTCAATTGCAACACCATGGATCAAATTTTTAAATTTTAGAAACATCTTATTATGTAATTTATATTTTATGATTTTTTTTGTTTATCATTATGTGCACCATACAACTAATTAACTTTTCATCTATATTTGTTTATGTCTATATGTACTAGATTATTAATTAAATCTATGAATTCATGTTTTTATTTTCATGATTATTCTATTTTCTTTTTGCTGATGCTTAAATTTACTCATTTATATCCTATACTAAATAACTTCAAATGTGTTGGCCTTATTAATTTTTTTTGTGAATTTTACATTCAAGAAATAATGATACGAGCCAACACGACTTTGCATGAGTTACTTACTAGTTACATTAAAAAAAAAGGAATGTCATGGTCATACTCCTTGACACACTCCCTTAATCACACTCTTAATTATTGGGCTACATCATCTATTTTTTGCAACTCATTATCGGGTAACAGACTCTCCATGTTGTCAGACTTTAACCCATTTTTTTATTATCATTGTTAGATTTGTAGAGTTGGTGCGCGCATTTTGACTCCTCTATTATGTCTCTCATCTCCTCCCTCTCTTTGTTGCGTCTCTTGTTGCTCCCACCTAAGTTTGTGACCATCCATTTGAAGGCACTCAATCATTGTTTTGGTGCATGCATTTTGACTCCTTTATTACGTCTCTCACCTCCTCCCTCTCTCTATTGCTCCCACTACGACCATCCATTGATGCCACTCACTATTAAACAAAAAAAATCTAATAATGAAAATGGTCCTTCAAATAGAATCAGATAATATGAATACATGTTTTCATTAGGATGATTATTAACATGAGAACCTTTAATATTATTGGGGATTAAACCCTTACCATGTTTTTCTAGACTTCATATGGTTTTTGTTGTTCTAGGGACAAAGACCTACTAATTTTGATGTTTGTGAAAAAATGGTACTTTTTATCTAAAATTGCATAAAGAATTTATATACCTAAGATAAATTTCTCTCTCACACATTCTTATTACAAGTTCAAACACACATTTGTTGACATTTTCCAGGTACTTAAATGTAACACCTAATTCAACAACATCTAAAGGTTTTAATGTCATTCTTTTTTACTTTTCAATTTTTCTATAGTATCTTCTAATTCTATTGTTGTTTGGAGTAATGTGTTGTGATATGATATAATGATATGACATACAAACATAGGAGAAAAAATTGTCTAAATATTAAAAATGACATTAGAAACCTTGACCATAAACTCTAATAACAAAAATTAACCATTAGGCTAATGAGCTTCTCTTATAAATAAATAAAATTATATATATATATATATATATATATATATTAGTATTAATAATATTATAAGTAATTTCTAATAATATTAATAATTTTTATTATTATGTTACGTTAACATAATGTTTTAATATATTGCTACAAAAATACAAATATATTATATATGATATAAAATTAAATTATTGTTTTATCTACAAATGTACTAATTAAATTATCAATAGTATTATGAATACTAATAATATATAAAAATGTTTATTTAATAGAAGTAAATACTCCTTACATCTATTTTTAATGGTTCGATTTTTGAAAAAAATGATTTATATTTATATGTCATTTTCAATTTTCAAGATAATAATTACTTTTGTTTTGCCAATTATACACTTACATTTCATTTAATATTTAATTAATTTAGACATATGCATTTATGGTATAGTAGAAAAAAAGGATCAAATAGGAATCTCAACAACTATATTATTTGGATAATTTTTTTATTGCATTTGTTGTTTTCTATATAGGACGCGTTTGTTTCACAGATTTGATTATATTTTTGAGAATAATATTCTTGAAAATGCTATTATTGGAAATATTGTCCACATCAGGTATATATTTCTACTTCCTGTGAATGTTTTTAAATTTATTTTAATTTAAGAATATAAATAAATAAATAAATGTGGTTGAATAAGAAGAAAGTGATAAATTATTTTAAAAATTCCTATAGAAAGATGAAAAAACATGAAGATGAAGAAACATATACAAAATATGAATACCTAGGATTAAGTTATGTTGAGAAATATTTTATTATCTTCTAACAAACATGAGAATACATATTTCTCTTTCCACATTCTTGAAAATCCAATGATATTCCGTGAAATAAACATTAAAACAAATAAAGAAACAAAAGAAATACAAGTTTTTTAACATATGAATACAAAATTATATATATATATATATATATATATATATATATATATATATATATATATATATATAAGTTTACTTATTTTGTGGGTATCTATACTTTTATTAGATTTTTAATCAGGCTCCTGATTTCTTTTTATTTCGATTGAATTCCTGAACTTGTATTATTCAGTAGATCGAATAAATTATAAAAAGATAAAATCATAAAATAATATTTTATCCTATCAATCATATTAAAGCAATGAATATGTAAAATTAATCTTATCTTTATTTTAAAAAATCATATAGGTTTAGTATTTTTTTAAAAATAAAGATAGGATTAGTTTTACTATTCACTGCTTATTACTTTTAAAAAAATCATAAAGGTTTAGTATTTTTTTAAAATAAATATAGGAATAGTTTTACTATTCACTGCTTTAATAGAAAAATAGTTTAAAATTTAAGATAGTTTTAATCCCAGCATTTGCCACGTTTGAACGTGAGCCGAAACGATGTCGTTACATTATCTTAACCTAGCTGAAACGATGTCGTCATAATATCGCCAAATGCCAACTGGACTACGTCGAACCCACAAATCCCACAAAGCGCGTGAAATCAAATCGCTCAAACCACAAAAAAGAACAACGCGTTTGTTACACGCTCAATCCCACGCGAGTAGAGCACAGTAACCTTCAAATAAGCGAATGGGGCATAATCAGAAATCCGAAATAAACCTAGGGGCATTATCGGAAATGAAAAGTAGCTCACTCAATATAAAAATCTAGGAACCCTAGTTTTCGTTATCACTCTGTGCTCCCTCGCTCTATTTCTCAGTCTCTGTGTTTGCGGCTGAGGATTCCGAACGAGTGACCTTCTTCGTTTCTCGCAAAGGTAACAGCCTCTGCTCTTGTCTCTTCGATTCGATCTATGCCTGTCTCTTATTTACGATGATGTTTCTTCGGTTATGTTTTTTTATTTATGCTTTATGCTGTTGATGTTCGGTTGTTTGTTTCGCTTTGTTTTTGTGGTTCAGTTTTTTAGGATTCTTTTGGTTTTTGAATCGATTAATCGGAAGAGATTTTCGAGTTATTTGGTGTGTTGGAGGTGAATCTTTTTTTTGAGGTCATAGATCTGTTGTATTTGTGTTATAAACATGCGACTTTGTATGATTTTTTACGAGGTTATGATGTTCTGGTTGTTTTATTATGAATCTGTTGAGACAGAACCATGATTTTTGTTGATGTTCGTTTACACTATTAAAGGTTTGTTTTAACAGGATTAAAAGTTTTTTAAGCATGTTGAAGGAGTCTTGTAGATATGTAACCGTCGATAGTTTTTTTGTGGGTTTGTTCACATGTTATCAAGCTTAATCTTTTACTATGTATGCGACCATATCTGGATCCAGCAAAGGCGATTTTTTAATTCCTTGTGAAACTTTTGTAATATGAAGTTGAAATTTTGTTATTGGTAAACTATAAATGTGTGAAGTTGGAGTATACCTTTACCTTCTTATTTGGCTTTGTGATAGTTTAATTTATATGTATTTTGAGTTCTGACTTGTATTTCTTTGAATTGATTCTAGTTTAAGTAATCATGGGTAAGGAAAAGGTTCACATCAACATTGTCGTCATTGGACATGTCGACTCTGGGAAGTCAACTACCACTGGTCACTTGATCTACAAGCTTGGAGGTATTGACAAGCGTGTGATTGAGAGGTTCGAGAAGGAGGCTGCCGAGATGAACAAGAGGTCATTCAAGTATGCCTGGGTGCTCGACAAGCTCAAAGCTGAGCGTGAAAGAGGAATTACCATTGATATTGCTTTGTGGAAGTTTGAAACCACCAAGTACTACTGCACGGTCATTGATGCTCCTGGACATCGTGACTTTATCAAGAACATGATTACTGGTACCTCCCAGGCCGACTGTGCTGTCCTTATTATTGACTCCACCACTGGTGGTTTTGAAGCTGGTATTTCTAAGGATGGACAGACCCGTGAGCATGCTCTTCTTGCTTTCACCCTAGGTGTGAAGCAGATGATCTGTTGCTGTAACAAGGTATAAATCTAAGCCTTCTTTTATTAATTTGATTTGATAAGAATTTGTTATTGCTGATGGAATTTTGTAGAATTTTTAACTGTGTACTATCATTGTTGCAGATGGATGCCACTACCCCCAAGTACTCTAAGGCTAGGTATGATGAAATCGTGAAGGAAGTCTCTTCTTACTTGAAGAAGGTTGGTTACAACCCAGACAAGATTCCCTTTGTTCCCATCTCTGGTTTTGAGGGTGACAACATGATTGAGAGGTCCACCAACCTTGACTGGTACAAGGGACCAACTCTCCTTGAGGCTCTTGACCAAATCAATGAGCCCAAGAGGCCCTCCGACAAGCCTCTAAGGCTTCCATTGCAGGATGTCTACAAGATTGGTGGTATTGGTACTGTGCCAGTGGGACGTGTAGAGACTGGGGTTGTGAAGCCTGGTATGGTGGTGACTTTTGGTCCCACTGGGCTGACAACTGAGGTTAAGTCTGTTGAGATGCACCATGAGGCTCTCACAGAGGCTCTTCCAGGTGACAATGTTGGATTTAATGTGAAGAATGTTGCAGTCAAGGATCTCAAGCGTGGTTTTGTTGCATCCAACTCCAAGGACGACCCTGCCAAGGAAGCTGCCAACTTCACATCCCAAGTCATTATCATGAACCATCCTGGCCAGATTGGTAATGGATACGCACCAGTCCTTGACTGCCACACTTCTCACATTGCTGTGAAGTTTTCTGAAATCTTGACCAAGATTGACAGGCGATCTGGTAAGGAGCTTGAGAAGGAGCCCAAATTTTTGAAGAATGGTGATGCTGGTATGGTTAAGATGGTTCCAACCAAGCCCATGGTGGTTGAAACTTTCTCTGAGTATCCTCCCCTTGGTCGTTTTGCTGTGAGGGACATGCGTCAGACCGTAGCTGTTGGAGTCATCAAGAGTGTTGAGAAGAAAGACCCCACCGGAGCCAAGGTCACAAAGGCTGCCGCCAAGAAGAAGTGATTGCATTTTGGCAATTTTGCTAGCACATGTGATCATCAACGTGGTTTCAAAAAAACTTGTTCCTTTACAGTAGTTTATCTTTGCAGAGTCTTAGGTGTTTGTTTTACCAGTTATATTTTGAAGTGTCCGCCGATTTCATGTAGCCGTAGCCTTCAAAACTGGGTTCTTGATCGGCGGTAACATTTTCGTTGCTGTTTGTTTTTGATGAGTACTGTTTTTTGTTTTGATGGTAAAAGTCTGAGATTTTCAAATTCACAAGCAGCCATAGGGTTTTAGTCCATTTCCTTTGCTGCTGAGGAGGGATGTCTTAAATTTGCATTTAATTTATAAGGAAGTTTTGTTAACTGTTTTTTATGGTTTATTATTCCCTTTGAATTTGAAGCCATGTGAGTGTGTGAGGTGTGCGCCTGATCTGGGATTTTTATTTGAGCTCTAAATAATGCGATCGTAGATTCGTAGTTTCACTAATTACTAAAGAACATTTGTTGCTTGTGAAATGAGCATCTATAGACAAACGAGTGAGGAAAATATATATTTAGTTCTACAATTCTAAAGTTCCATATTCCATTCAACGTTTAGAAAATCTCATAATTGAATCTCATGCACTCCTGAAATGTTGCACATGTCATTCTATGTGTAGAGCATCTTATTATACACATGTTAAATAAGGCTATCAAGAAAATAAGGCTACGAGGAGGATACAGGAACGTTGTTAGACATTTTAAGCGCTTCGTTTAAATTTTTTGAGGTCACCAATCACGCAAGCCATTCTTATGATTGATTGATAAATGTCAGAAAAAGACTACGCACGCAAATATATTGAAATATTGTATGAAAACATTGAAATAAAGTTTCATTTATCAAATCTCTTAATCAACTTTGAGAGACCTACTCTTTTCATGATATCGATATCACCAAAATAGGTTTTGCTTAATATCTTAAGTCTTAATAAAGCCTTCTTTATCCCCTTGTTGATTTTAATTATATGTCTACACCTTAGTTTGAAACAAACAAAAAATACTTGAAATAATTTTAAGAATTAAGAATTCTGATTATTAATAGCGTAGATTTTTCACAATGCATGAGCAAACTGAATGAAAATCACGAAACTGGAAGCTGATTGATGAAGCGCATTGTGGAAAAAACAGTAAACAGATGTAATGAATGTTACCAAAGGTTGTCCTTGATGGGGATGAGTTTGTACTACAAAATCCAGTTTCCTTGTCATGTTCCGACAACTCAATCCCCCATGCGACCATCCTAGCCTAATTGAGTCGGTGCAAAATTTGTTGGATGGGTTCATCTATTCATAGCACTATTTGGTGTGACCGGAAATAGTCTTAATCATCTTGTTATGTAGCACTCTGATTGAATAACAACAAAATGAGAGAGATTCATAGACTGTGCAGATATGACAATGTACAATAGATGATAACTTAAAAGAATTAATTGATACTACCTATATTAACAAGTGCATATACTGTTCGATAGTCTATTACAGAAGAATTCCACAATTAAGTGTGTTTGACTTGGAGTAGTTATGAGATGAGCGATCTCTAGGAGATTTTTCAGAAAGCGTGGGAGTGAGGACAAAACATACTGAAAAGTCTTGTGTTGGTTTGTGGAGATTGTCATTGATCCTGAAAAAAGCTGAAACATATTGTTGAGGTCTTAGAAAAGGCTACTTATGAAGGGTTATGATCGGTGGAGGATTTTGACCAACGAGAAATTGAGTGAGGTGCCATAGTGTGATGTGTCGTAATGTGAGAGTCGTCAAGAAGTTGACAATCAAGGGCGTTACAAATGGTATTAGAGCAGACCTCTCTTCTAGTACGATGTGGTTCGAGGACGAACCAGGCGGAAGCTGGTGGACATGTAACACTTCAATCGAATCACTAAAATGAAAGGGATCCAGAGGCTATACATGTATGACACTATACAACTGAGGATGACTTAAAGGAATTAATTGGTATTACCTATATCAACAAGATGCATCTACTTTTTAGTAGTCTATTACATAAGAACTCCATAGTTAAGCGTGTTTGACTTGGAGTAGTTATGAGATGAGTGACTTTCTGGGAAATTTTTCAGAAAACGTGTGAGTGAAGATAAAACATACTAAAGAGTCTCGTGTTGGTTTGTAAAGGGCTACCTACGGAGGGTTTTAACTGGTGGGGGGTTCTGACCAGTGAGCTGATTCATGAACCAAATGAATCGAACTATATGCAACTCAAGTTTGACTCATTTATTTAACAAACTCAATTTTTAGCTCAAGTTCAGTTCACTTGGCTTATGAACCAAATTCAACGAAATATTTATTGAAGCGAGTTTCGAATTATTTTCAAGTTGATTCGGTTCATTGCCACCCTTATCACCAATGTTGTCATCTCCTCCTCCATCACCACCATCATTGTCATTACTACCACTATCATGTGATACAACGTCCACGATGACAGTTGCAGTAATAATGATAATAATGGTGGAAGCGAATGTGATATTAGTGGTGATAATAAGTGAAATATTTTTTGTTTTTTTAAAAGGAAAATATATTGTAAAAAATTTAAATTAATTGTAACGATTTAAACTATTTATTGTTATAAATGATTAAATGTGAGCACATTTTATATTCAAAAGTGCATGAGTATATACCGTACTTTAGAGAAGCCTCGTCTAGGTTTCATTTAATAAAAAAGGCTTAATTAAGTTCTTCATACCTGAAATATAGATCCTTTTGAGATTACTACCTAACATTCATTTTTTTTTCAACGAAGTATCTGAAAATTTTTTCAGTTTCATTTTATTACCAGTCGTTAGTCACCTTTCGTTAAGTTATAACGTGATAGATGGAGTGTCACGTCATCACGTCTCGTCATACACACTTCATTGTCACATCATCACCTCCAATGACGTGACAATAACATGTCAATGATTAGATGTGATGACGTGACACTTCACTTGCCACATCATCATATAACGAAAGGTGATTAACAACATGTTGTAAGTTGAAACAATTTTTTTAGGTAGTTATTTGACAAAAAAATAAATTTTTAGGTAGTAATATGAAAAATCTATTTTTTAGGTATAAAAAACTTAATTAAGCCAATCTGAAAAATAATATTTTAGTTAACAAATGATAAGGAAGAGTTTTATTAAAATAAATAATTTAATTTCAGATAAACTGATAAACGATAAATTTTTTTATTTTATTGAAAATAAAAATAAAAATGATAATCGTACATTTAAGTTATGTTTAAAAGCAAATCTTATAAGTCACTAAAAAAAATCATTTCTCAAACACTTTTATTTGATTAAATATTTGTAAACTTGTCAAAAAATTAAAAATTAATTAAAATAACTTGATGACCATATATGTAATTTACTTTTATATAAACTTAAGAAACTTTATCCTATTTATTTTTTAAGATAATTCCTCATTCAAAATAAGAAATACATTAAATTAATAAGATATTTTTTTTATTGGTAGGAATAAAAAACACTATTTAAAATTTACAATAGCTCACCTATCCATTTATCATGTTTAATCAATTGAACTAGATTAATAAGATAGTATTAAAGATGAAATTAAAGAGTTAAAATGCATACATTTAATATCGAGAAAAAGCTAAAAGATAACTAATAAGAACAAATGGTGAGATATATATTTTGGGTCTAGAGAATAGTGAAGAAAGAATGACAGAAGACATAATATGTTATAAGTGTACATTGATCATAGACCGCAAAACATAAATTATATATGATTTAAATACGTTTTTCATACCTGAACAATATATTGTTTTCAAATTACTACTTAAAAATTCATTTTTTGTCAAATACCTATCAATTTTTTTTTATGCTTCAACTTACCACTACCTATCGTTAATACTCTTTCATTAAGTGAGAATGTGACAGACAGGGTGTCTCATCATCACACTCAATTACTGATACATCATTGCCACGTCATTAAAGGTGATGACGTGACAATAAATTGTCTGTGACATGATGAAGTGACATTTCATCTATCATGTCATCACTTAACAAAAGATAATTAACGACAGATAGTAAAATAAAATTAATTTTTTTAAGTACTTGATTGGAAAAAAATGAATGTTAAATAATAATATAAAAATAACCTATATTTCAGGAATGATGACCTTAATTAAGAAAAAAAAAATTGAAAGTGAAAGACAAAAAATCAAGTCACGTGGTATAAGCTGAAATGCTTGCAATGTTAATGCACCCACTATTATATGAAAAAATAACAAAGCCAGGTTCAAGTCAACCTTCACCTTCCTTTGGGAGAAAGTCCCGTATATAGTACCCACTTTCTTCCTCAGTTGGTGATGCAAAAAAAACAAAAAACAAAAAAAACTTTTTTCACACGGAATGATAACCACCAAATCTCTACCCACTCATTAAGGATCATAAATGTGTAGACATGGCACGAACCCATCCATAATAAATTCAAGTCAAAATCTTCTAGTAACCCAAAAACCATTAGAAAGGTAAATGCTTAGACCAATCATTTAAAAATGACAAGGTCATTCAGGTCACATTTATTTATATTTTCTTTTTAATTGATATATTTTTATTAATTAAAAAAACATGATTATCTCAAAAAATTACAAAAAACATCCGATTATTTTTACATTTTATTCTATTTTAAGAATTCAAACTATTTTTGTTTGGTTTTTCTCTTTTCCTTTAAAATTCTTAAAAACTAACAAAAAGTGCATATTTAATTCAATTTATTTTAAAAATAATAATAACTTATTTTTATCAACCTTTTGCAATTATTTTTAAAAATCAGCATTATTTCAATGAATATAATACCAAACATGTCCCTTCATAAATTCTTCAAATTTTGGTTATTTTAAGCATGTTTGGAGTAGTGACAAGTTTTTGGTTTTTGGTTTTTAAATACAATTTTCAAAATAAAATATATTTGACAAAAATGATTTTTAAATCATTTTTGAAACACTTTAACACTCATTTTCAAAATCAAGAAAAAGTTATCTGAGATTTTTAGTTAAAAAAAAACACATTTTTTCATATTTGGCAATGACACATTTTGCTACCACCATCATTGCCATATTATTATCGTTACCATCATATATATCACATTTGTCATTGTCATCATCACCCTCATAACTAACCACTATTGTTGTTCACATCACTATCACCACCACCGGCATTGTTACCACCACTACTACCAATGTCACCGCCACTGTTACTTTCATTGTCACCACTACCATCACCTCTATCATCGCTACTAGAACCACCACTTGGTGCCACCACTACCATCACGATCGATACCACTACCACTACCATCTCCATCATCGTCATCACCAACACTGTTACCATTGTCATTACCACCATCATCATCAACGACACCATTGACATTACTACCACCATCACCACCACCAACGTCGTCGCTATCATTATCACCATCGTCACCACTGTCTGTCATCACCAACAACGCTCCCCCACCACATCATCACTATCACCACCATCGATATTGTTACCCCATTGTCATTGCCACTGTGACCACCATTGATAACTCTAGTATAGTCTTTATTGCTAACATCATTATCATTATTGTCCACCACACAAAAATATTTTTAAAATAAGTTTATTTGAAACTAATCGTATTTTAAAAATAATTTAAAATGTTTTTAAAACTAAAACTAAAAATTAGTTGTTATTTATAATAATATCGAAACTCAAAACTAAAACTATCCAAACAGGACCTAAAATAGTTGTTTTGTGGATTGGAAGGACGCAAAACCAACTCATGTTGCTTTGTAATTTTAGCATTAAAAAGCGCATTTTTTTTTTTTTTGGCGTTCAACACGATTTTAAGGGGTTCCCAAACACACTGCAGAACGTTTGGGGTGTTTTAAAGTAATTAATTCGTATTTGATTATTTACTTAAAAAAATATATATGTTGCAGTACAATGTGGGAAAAAAACCTCGAACTTCATGATTTTGCAATAAATTATTAGCATAAAACAAACATTTCTTTGCTTTCTAGAATTTCCCCAAACTCGGTGCTGAAGGAAATATCTTAGTAACAAAGCATTCACTCCCAAGACTGCGTCAATTGGCAATTTTCTTCTCTCCCTATCTCTCCACGCATACGCATTCTAGAAAAAAGAAAAAAAAAAGCCTCTTAGCATTAACTTACAAGACGCGACCCATATGCTGTTTTTTTTTCATTTTGTTCAACTATATATATTTCTTTGTCAGTGTTTCACTTCCATTATTCTCAACTCTTTCAAACACTCTTCTTTTCTTCTTAGTTCGGTGATTAATTGTTGTTTTCGTTATGAAACGCTCCGAATTTGAGTTTCCCGCAACTGATGTATCCAGCGCGGTCCCCAACGACATCGTTTTATTTGGCAAAGTCATAACGCGCCGAACGGAACCCGGTCCAGACAAAAGCGAAAACCGGTTTCTGTCGAGATCCGAGTCTTCTTCGGGTCGGTCCAACGGGTTTGTCTCGTGGCTCCGGTCACCGTCCGGGAGGGAAAACCGGTGCCGGAGAAGCGAGAGTGGCCGGAGCCGTTATAAGACGGTATTGAAGTTTCCGTTGCAAATGGAACTGAGTGACATTAAGAAGAGGCAGGACCGGAGGGAGCCGCTTCCTCCGCCGCCGCTGCCGAGGATTCCGGCGAAGGACGACGGCGACGGCGGAGAGAGTTGCTGGGAACTGGTCCGGCCCTTGAGGCGTCAGGGAACGCTTAAGAACGCCTTCTTTGGATGCTTTCTTCCCATTGTTTAGGATTTTCTTTTTCTTCTTTCTTTCTTTATTTAGTTTTTTGTGCACAATATGTTTCATACTCCATTGTTCTAAAATAAATATTTGTTATTTTAGAACTTTATCGATTATGGAAAATAAGTTAGAGTAAATAGTATTCTATTTTTTGATTGGTTGATATAAAGATTTTTATGCTTACAGAGTATAAAGATTGAGCTTAATTAATTATGGAATGAAAATCAATTTAATCCCTATAATTATAAGAAATGATAATATTGATTCTTAGAATTAAAAATTTTAATTATATTTTTAATACCTTAAATTAAGGGAGATGTGTTTTTAGAATCATTTAAATAAAATTTTGGATTTTTAATTTCTTATAAAAATAAATGTTTGTAGTCCTCGGACAGAATTTGAAGTTTGAATGACTAAAAATATAAATTTTTATTTGAGATAATGAATTTAAAAAAATATTTTTTAAAGTTGATGGATAAAAAATATAAATTTTTATTTGAGGGACTAAAATAATTATACTTATTTTAAGAGACTAAAAATATAATTAGATTTTAATAAAATGATTGCAAAATAGTCATTGGAATTGTAAACTATCAAATAATCTTGTCAATTAATTAATTAATTGATGTCACCTAACATAATTACAAAGGCTCAGTTCTTTTGTTTAATTATGCGTGGTTCACACAACTTGGTTTTAAGAGTTATTGTGGTTGTATTTTCTTAGTGGATAGACTATAAGACTAGTGCAACAGGACAAAAGAAGAACATCTACGTAACTACATAAGAAAAGGAAAAGTTAATTATTATTTCATCAATGTTTCAGTTATTTTTGTTCATGTGACGCTACAATCATGTGCTCCTAATAGGTTGTCGCGGCACTTAACATGTCAACTAGAGGTGGCTAGAGCTAGGTATACAACCAAGGTTGCCCATTTAAGCCCGCGTCCGTATAAGCTCACAAACCATGTAGCTCATCCATTAAGCTTGCAAAATAAATGGGATTGTTGCTTGGGGCACCCAACATTTTTGTTGGGGCACAGATGAAAGAGCTAAAATGTCATTCACTCTTATAAAAGATAATAGTGACTCATCTTCATTCTCCTCTCCTGCGCCCTTTCTTCTTCTTAGGAACCGCTTCTTCTTCCTCTTTTGTCCGGTGCTTCTTCTTCCTCTCTTCTCCGGTGTCAGTGGTTGTTGTTCCTCTTTTCTCCGACAGTGGTTCTTGTTCCTGTTTTCGTGGTGGTTCGTGGTTGTTACTGTGGTGCTTTCGTCTTCTTCGGTCGTTGTTCCTTTGGTCTTCTTGATCGCCTTCGAGGTTAGTGAGTCTTTCTCCTTAGCTTTCCTTTATTGTATTGTGGTGTTTTGCTTTGAAGTGGGTGTGTGCCTTTGTGGTTGTTAGTTCTCCTTGCTTCTTCGTTTTCGTTTCCATGCCCCTGTTTCTTCGTTTTCGTTCTCCCCTGTCCATGACTTTTTTTTTAAACCCATACGGATTGTCAATCTATAGGTTTTTTTTTTTTTTAAAAAATATTTTTGGAATGAGTTTATACGAAAATTTGATTTTGTTGGAAAGCAAATTTTTTCCGTGATTGATTTGTTGTTTGTTACGGTTTAGTAATTATTTTGAATTGTTAATTTATTATTTGCCTGTAGCATTTGTAGTAGTGAACATAGTTATTTAACATTTGTAGTAGATAGGATGAAAAGTTGTGTAAGTGGAAAATTTAGAAAAACTATATACAATTAGTTAGTTAGTTAAAAATAATTTTAAAATTGATCTAAATTTAAATTTATAAAATTTAGTTAAGTATTAAAAATTATTTGAAACAAAATTTTAATGATTGAAAGGGAATTTTAATTATTGTTTAAATTGTTAGTTAAGTATAAAAAATTATTTAAAACAAAATTTAAAATATTTGAAAATGTTAGTTAGTTAAACAAAATCATTGGAAGAGAATTTGATTTTTTAAATTTTTTTTAGTTATTTATAATAATTTATTGAAAACAAATTAAAATATTAGAAAATGTTACTTTGTGAAATAAAACATTGAAAACATATTTTTGAAAAGTTTAAAATTGTTACTTATTTTTAGACAATGAATTTTTAGGAAAAGAGTGAAAACTAAATTGAAAATATTTTAAGATGTTAGTTAGTAAAAAAATAATCGAAAGCCAATTATTAAAAAATTTACAGTTTGTATTTAATTTTAAAAAATGATTGGAAAAAAAAAATAAAAAAGTTGGAAATTATAGGTAAAAAAACTGTTGAAAGAATTTTTTTTTAAATTTGAAAATATGATTTCTTTGTAATAAGTGATTGAAAACAAAATATAAGATATTTTAAAATGATTTTTAGTAAAAAGAAAGAGTGGAAGACAATTTAAAAATTATTTTAAATTGATATTTATTTTTAAAAAATGAATGAAAAGAAAATTAAAAAAATTGAAATATTAGTTAGTTTAAAAAAAAGATTGAAACCATATTTTTAAAAATTGTAAAATTGGTATTTATTTTTAGAAAATGATTGAAAAATAAATTTAACATATTTAAAAATGTTAGTTAGTTTTTAACAAAGATGAAAACATATTTTAAAAAATTAGGAAATTGTTAGAGGATGATTAAAAAAAAATTTAAAATGTTAGTTAGTTAAAATAGAGATTGAATATATATTTATAAAAATTTATAAATTGTTAGTTATTTATAGAGAATGATTGAAAACAATAATTAAAATATTTAAAAATGTTAGTCAGTCAAAATAAAGATTAAAAACTTATTTAAAAAAATGAAATTGTCAGTTATTTTTAGAGAATGATTGAAAACAAAAATTAAAATATTTAAAAATCTTAGTTAGTCAAAATAAAGATTGAAAACATATTTTAAAAAATTTAGATATTGTTAGTTTTTTTTTAGAGAATGATTCAAAACAAAATTAAAAATATTTAAAAATGTTAGTCAAAAGAGAGATTGAATACGTATTTTTAAAATTTTTGAAATTGTTAGTTATTTTTAGAGAATGATTGAAAATAATAATTAAAATATTTGAAAATATTAGTTAGTGAAAATAAAGATGGAAAACCTATTTTAAAAAAAATTGAAATTGTTATTTTTAGAGAATGATTGAAAACAAAAATTAAAATATTTTAAGATGTTAGAGATATTAAAAAAATGATTTAAAGACAATTATAAAAAAAATAACAATTTGAATTTATTTTAAAAAAATGATTGAAATGGAAATTATTCATATTTGAAAATTGTAGTTAAAAAAATGGTTGAAAGGAAAATTTTAAATAAATTAAAAATAATAGTTATTTGTAATGCATGATTGAAAAGAAAATTTAAGATTTGTTAAAATGTTAGTTAGTTAAAAAGAATACAATGCAGATAATGGTTAGAACTAGAGGTCTTGGTCGGGCTTTAGGTCGAACAATAGGAAAAGCCCTGAAGAGGAGAGACGTGAGTGACGATGATGTTCCCCAGCGACGAAGGCCTATTGCATCAGCTCGTAGACCGTGACAACAAGAGCGTGTTGTCGAGGACCCTCCTACGGTCGCGGAGGAATTGAACGAAGAGCAGCCAAAAGCACCTATTGAAGAAGTTGTTATTGATGTTGAGGGTTTTCCAGGCGGACCCCATAACATATAAGTTCTCAGAGATTTTGAAAATCACAATGCTTTGAGAGTCTGGAATGGAGATGTATGTAATTTTTAAAAAACATAAAGAACATAGTTTACTAGTTAATAATTTTTTACATGATCGATATTATTGTTTGCAGGAACGTCCTGAGCTGAAGCTATCTTCCCATGGAAGGAAGATGACTAAGTTCGGGAGGCCTGCTCCCGAGATTAAAGGCCTTGTGGTTGCCAGTGGACTAAGTCCTTTGATCGCCTGTTCCCTAGATACGGGCGATCGGGGACTAATGTCTGCTTTTGTGGAACACTGGCATAAGGAAACTAACAATTTCCATTTGCCTATCGGAGAGGTCACTATCACCTTGGATGACGTCGCGTCGTTGCTACATCTGCCTGTTGTAGGGGCGTTCCACAGCTTCGAGCTACTTCATGTTGACGACGCTGTCGATATGTTGGTGGAATTACTCGAGGTCAGCGCTGTAGAGGCGAGAGCTGAGACGATTCAGTGTCATGACTCTTATGTTTGACTATTGTGGTTGCACGACCTGTATCAAACGAAGATCGAGGCATGTGGTTGTGTTTCCTAGATGCATCACTTTGTTGGTCCATGCTTTCACAAATCTTTCTTTGTGCGGAATCACCCATGTTTGACACACATAGTTCACAAACATAAGCCACTGAAAGCAAGTCATTTCAAAGTTTTTAAGGTACTCATCAAAAGAACTCTCACATGGACAGTCAACCAAACTCCCCCAAGCCTCCATCACATAATCCCATGCATTCTTTTGAGCAACTAGGGTTTTGCACTTTGCCTTCATATTCTTGTCAATGTGGAACTGACACAACAAGTTCGTAGCATCCGGTAATACAGTTTTCACTGCATTCATCAAAGACAAGTCCCTGTCATGAAAAATAACCCCGGGGAGTGCATCAACTATCATGAAAAGACCCCGAAACTGCTATAGAGCCCAAACAACATGATTAAGACGTTCTCCTTCCAAGTAAGCAAAAGCAACGGAGAATGCCATTCCTATTGGTGTAACACCAACAATATCAAGCAACGACAGTTTGTACCTATTTATTTTGTAGGTATTGTTGATAAAAAAAAAACCAAATTACAAGAATTGATTAACTTTACTGCATCAGGATGACTCTAGAACAAGTCACGTACACCATTATCATCCTTCAGCCTATGCCAGTGAATATATTGATCTCGATCAAGCAGCATCATGAGTTGTTGCATTTCGGTGTTACTCCCTCTTATGGAAAAATGGTAAGCATGTCTGGCATTGTAATTTTGTTTGATTGTTGTATAATTGTTGTTATTGTGCTCCTTCAATGTCAAGAAAATTTTTCTTGGCTTCACCATGGACTTTGTCATATCAGTAACAACAATCTTCTCATCCTTTGTCAGTCGACTTGCATATGGATGCCCAACTAATGACTTTGCCATTTCGTGATTGTAAATTTCACAAAGTAACTTCACCATCCATCATTCTCCTCGCAAAATTGGCTTCACACGCAACTTAAATGGGCATCCACATTTTCTACTGCCAGTGCATGTTTTTACCAAATTATGTTTCTTAAGCCTATACTCACCACTCCTTTAGCAAGCTATCAACATAAATGAGGCTCTTCCTTGAATTACACAAATACCTGAGAAGTATTAAAGGTATCAGAGCAATCAACGTGTTTTACTTCAACGTCAACATCTTCTTCATTTTCAACATTCATATCAACTTCTTCAGACATCATACTATCATACATCCACTGGTATTCGTCCATCTTGATAAAACATTTAAAAAATTCAATTCAATGACAAAAAATTATACAATCACCTCATTTGTTATTGACACAAATACAACTGTTTACAAAAAAAAAAATTTACTACACATTTTCATTTAAATGTCATATAAATCTAATAAATACATCATTCAATAAAATACATAATTTAGTTAAACATGTAAATACATAATCATTGTCATATAAATTTGTTTAATTATTAATCATTAGTATATTATTTTTTAAGCAATCTAATGTTAGTTAATTATTAATCATTAGCATTTTTTTTTCACCATTCTAATTACTTAATACATTTTTTTATATCACTATAAAAAATAATATCACTAAATCAAATTTTCTGAAATTACTAAACTAGTACCAAAAAAAATTAATAATAATTAAATTAAAAATATTTAAATTACAATTTAATAAATAAAATAAAAAAGCAACCTATAGGCAATCTGTATGGACATATGGATCAGCAATCCATATGAACCATACGGATTGTCAATTTGTAAGTTCATAAATTTTTTTTCACATACCTCTTCTTCTCCGATGATGAAAACCGACCAAAATTCACCGTATATTCTTGAACAACGAATGTACACTACCGGAGACCAAATAAGCTTTGAAACTGACCTTAACGGAAACAACTTACACTAAGTAACGGAGATTTTATGAAAAAAATGGCGCTGCAGAAATGAAAAACTCCTTTTACTATTTATAACTGAAAATAGTTATAAGGGTATTTTTGTCATTTCAAAAAATTGTTGGGTGTCCCAAGCAATTCCCAATAAACGGTCTCAATTTTATGTAGCCCGCATAACCTGCTAGCTAACGAGCCGGTCCATATCTGCTTCAAAAAAAAAAAGCACGAAAAAAATTTAAGAAAAATTTGTAAATCGTGAAATTTTATTGGTGATTTTCTTTTTCTCAAACTAGAAACTTAGCCATAATTGAATGGTAAGGGTGAGCAAGGGATAGATTGAGACGGATTTTTGTTTGTCCTTGCTTGACCCCAAAATTTGATCATATGTAATCATAATTGAATTCGAATTAAACGTGATCACGACTCTAAATTTTAGGTGTGGAATCGGATTAATCCAATATTTTAACAAAATGTATCAATATTAATAATATATATAATTAAATTGTAAAATAAAATAAGTATAAAGTTAAATTAAGGTATATTTTATCATATCATCATATGTATATTTTAACATCATTATAAATATAAGATTATGTTATATAAAATATTAACCATTAAATAAAATTTTCTTATTAATATGCAATTATTAAAAAATAAAATAAAAGAAGATAGGACACTAAATTGGATTGAGACGATCCAAAACATAAATTGAACCCTTCCTAAAAAATACGCCGGGTATTTCAAAACCCAAACCAAACCAAAATACGCTAGGTTAGTGGATAGTTTGCATCTTGCTCACCGTTCTTGAATGGTGCTAGAACTTTCCACTCATTGTTATGTTAATTCACTACAATTGAATGGACAAAATAAATTAAATCTCTCCAACTATGTTAAATATTATATATTAGAAAAAGTGGTTTACTCATTATAGAAATTAGTTTTAACGTGTAAATATTAATATTCAATGAAAAGTTGGTTTAGTTTACTGGTTACAAAAACTATTTTTTTTCTTCAAATTATAACTTATTGTAAAAGCCTGCCCTAAGTCTATGGACATTGCGGACAAATCCATTTAACATGAAGGTTAAATTGGTGGTAAATGCTTGGGGCACTCAACATTTTTGCTAGAACACCCAGCAATTTTGGTTATAAATAGCAGCACCCATTTTTCATTTCTACAGTGTTTTTTTTATGCAAAATCTCTGTCCCTTAGTGTAAGTTGCTTTCGTTAGGGTTGTTTTCAAAGCATTTTTGGTCTCCGGTGGCGTACGTGTGTTGTTGAGGAGTATACGGAAAAGTTGGGTCGTTATTTGTTGCAGGAGAAGACAAGGTACGTGAAATTTTTTTAGAAACATATGAATTGACAATTCATATGAACCATACGAATTGTTAATCTGTAGGGTTTAATTTTTTTAAATTGCTATTAAAATTTTGAATTATATATTTAATTTTTTGTAGTGTATTTTTTTTTGTAATAGTTTTAGCAATTTTAGAAATTTTGATTTGGTGATATTATTTTATAGTGGTATAAGAAAATGTATTTAGTAATTAGATTGGTTAAAAATTAATTTACTAATTAATTGAAAATAATTTAGTAATTCGATTGGTAAAAGTAATATTAGATTGCTAAAACAATGTTGTGTATACATTTAACTGAATTATTTATTTACATGTTTAATTGAATAATGTGTTATAATGTTTATTACAATGATTAATAATTAAAAAAATTTGGTATTTTATTGAATGATGTATTTATTAGATTTATATGATATTTTAATGAATATATCTAGTAAAAATGTAGTCTGTGTACATTTTCATTTTATTTTTGTATAGAGCTATATGTATAATTCTTTGAAGTTGTATTTTTTGTCATTGAATTTGTTAAATGTTTTATAAGATGGACGAAGAATAATGGATGCATGATAGTATCATGTTTGAAGAAGTTGATATGAATGTTACAAGATGCTGGCGTGAAAGTAGAATATGTCGATTGCTCTGATACCTTTAATACTTCTCAGGTATTTGTCTAATTTGTTATTGGTATAGTAATTAGATTACATATATGTTTATTGATGTCAGACCTTTTTTGAATTGTGTTATAGTTGTTTGCTAGCCGTGATGAAGTTTTACATTGGGCTCGATCGGTGACTCATGACATTGGATTTGTTGCTGTGATAATGAGGTCAGACACCAATATTGGTGTTCGAGGAAGGGTCTCATTTCTGTTGATAGCTTGTGAAAGAAGTGGTGAGTATAGGCCTAAGAATAATGATTTGGTAAGAACATGCACTGGCAATAGAAAATGTGAATGCTCGTTTAAGTTGCGTGCGAAGCTAGTTTTGGGAGGAGAAGGATGGATGGTGAAGTTAATTTGTGAGGTTCACAACCATGAAATGACAAAGTCATTAGTTGGACATCCATATGCGGGTCGACTGACTAAAGATGAGAAGATTGTTGTTGTTGATATAACGAAGTCCATGGTGAAGCCAAGAAATATTCTCTTGACGTTGAAGGAGCACAATGCCAACAATTATACAATAATCAAACAAATTTACAATGTCAGACATGCTTACCGTTCTTTCATAAGGGGGACTAACACCGAAATGCAACAACTCATGATGCTGCTTGATCGAGATCAATATATTCACTGGCATAGGATGAAGGATGATAATGTTGTACGTGACTTGTTCTGGAGTCATCCTGATGCAGTAAAATTAACCAATTCTTGTAATTTGATTTTCTTGATTGACAGTACCTACAAAACAAATAGGTACAAACTGTCGTTGCTTGATAATGTTGGTGTTACACCAACATGAATGACATTCTCTGCCGCTTTTGCTTACTTGGAAGGAGAACATCTTAATAATTTTATCTAGGCTCTACAGCGGTTTCAGGGTCTTTTCATGAGAGTTGATGCACTTCCCGGGGTTATTGTCACCGACAGAGATTTATCTTTGATGAATGCGGTGAAAACTGTATTCTCGGATTCTACAAACTTGCTGTGTCAATTTCACATTGACAAGAATGTAAAGGCAAAGTGCATAACCCTGGTTGCTCAAAAGAATGCATGGGATTATGTGATGGAGGCTTGAGGGAGTTTGGTTGACTGTCCATGTAAGAGTTCTTTTGATGAGTACCTTAAAAACTTTGAAATGGCTTGCTCTCTGTGGCCTATGTTTGTGGACTATGTGTGTCAAACATGGGTGATTCCGCACAAAGAAAAATTTGTGAAAGCATGGACCAACAAAGTGATGCATCTAGAAAACACAACCACTAACAGGTATGAATATTATTTTTTGTTTGTGTTGATTTGTTTAAGTGTTGACTTAAATGAAAGTGTTGTGGTTGTTTATATGCTGTTGTATATTTCATTTGTAAGGTTGAGAGTGCTCATTTGGTGACATATGCAGTGTTTGGGAAGCAATGAACAACATGATAACACTTCAACACACCCAGATTAAAGCATCTTTTGAGACAAGCACGTACATGGTTGAACATGTGTTTAAAGTTACCTTGTACAAAAAACTACTTGGCATGGCATCAATGTACGCTTTAAATGAAATTGCTGCTGAGTATGAGTGTGTATCTTATGCAGGCAAAAACCCTTCACGTTGTGGATGTGTCATGAGGAGTACCCATGGTCTTCCATGTGCATGTGAGTCATCTAAATATTTTGTCGGCTCCATACCACTAGAGATAATCCATATTTTTTGGTAGAGACTTAGTTTTTCAGATCAAGGGTTATGTAAGGCACAGGTGACCATAACTGAGGAGATGGAAACCATATCAAAACGCTTTGAGAAGCTCGATGTTTGTGGCAAAGTACATTTGAAGACAAAGTTGCGAGAAATTGCTTATCCTGATCTGAACTCCATGTGTGCTCCTCCAGAAAAGGTGAAGACCACGGGTGCTCCAAAAAAACCGTTGACCAAACAACAAAAGTCAAGAAAATGTGATCCGTCTTATTGGGAGTATGTTGATGCGTTAAACTCTGTGCAAAATAGTAATTCTTTAGTGAAACGTAGTGCATCATCATCTGAGGAACCTATACAGAGACAAAATATTCCAATGTTGGATCAATTTCATCAGTGCATCCATGATTCTATTGAAAACATTATTGATATCAAAGCGGATGGTAACTATAGTTATCGGGCAATAGCTGCCTTATTGGGTATGGGTGAAGAATTATGGTCATTGGTGCGCAACCATCTGCATAAAGAATTGACAAGCTGATCGAAAGATAATATCAACCTGTTTGGTGGCATAGAGAGATTTGAGGAATTAAAGCGTTCCCTACTTGTTGACAGATTATCTATGGTGCGTAAGTTCATTGCTATGTCACTTTTTCTTAAAATAACATTTAAGTAATTGCTATTTGTTGTCTCTTACATGTAGGTTACCATGGACAAGTGGATGAATATTATGGATATGAGATATGTCATTGCTTCACGATACAACGCGACCGTTGTTTCTCTTTCACGACAACAAAGCCTGACATTTTTTAAGTTAGTCGCCACCAGATTCTTCTGTGCATCGCGTAATATGCATTAGTCATGTGTATGAAAATCATTTTGTACAGGTATTTGCATAAGTATGATGTTAGTATAAGTGGTGACAATGTAGTTGGTTATCTTACATTGAATCTGTTTGTTGTTATATAACAGATTTTTTTACGAGACCATTGTCCTTTACCACCATTGGCGTTGTTGTGGAATATACATTGTCATTATCAGACAAAGCAGTGGTCCACCCTGTACACAGGTAGAATGCAATGTTACACAAATTTGTCTAGGTTGAAAACCGAATTTGTTGATTTAGGTGAACAATGAACATAAAATATGTTATTTCCACTGACGTTTGTGTAAATAATTATTTTTTTTACATTCATAATTTTGTTTACATTTCTGTAAATAATAATTTATTTTCAGTCATTATTTTTAAAAGTTAGGAAATAATTAAGTACTTCAAAAATAACAAAGATACAGTTTCATTAGCTAATGGACACGAATTTAAACGTTACATTAACTTCAACATAGTTGAAACAAATAAAAAATGTATCAAAAACTACAATTAAATAATACTAATTTTGCATTGAATCATGTTGCGATCGAGACATATTGTCTTCCATTTTGATTACTGGTTTACTAAAAACAAATAAAATTTCTATTGGACCAAATTGTTTCCAGTAGTTAGACTGTACTAAGACTTTTAGCACGTCATCGTCAGTTTTCAGTTCAATAACTTCAAATTTGATAACTTTGTCTGAATACTCAGAATGACCTGATTGTCGAAAAAATAATCGACTTACCATTTGTGATTCATGAATACCATAAGGGGGAATCCCTTGAGGTGCAACTTGCTTGATCACATCCTTCAGTCCATTGATGGTACATCCCGAAGGAATGTTAAATCTTTTTGTATTTTTTTCCTGTGAACGAGTAACCCACAAAGTCGTGTTGGCGTGATATGTTCCACCTCCCGTTTTAATATAGCAGGGCATCAAGAGTAGGAGTCATTGTGGCTTGAAGTAAGTTTAATATATTATCTGGTGTTCTACCAATGGCGCACAATAACTCAATCGGGCCAACACACGAGTATTGATCATTACACATTAACATTGTGTTAACATTACCATCATTTTTCAATTGTATAGATTGAAAGCCAAATTGGTTACCTGCATGTGCGAATGACTACTGGTAGTAAATTTCATCCAAATATTGATCGTCGGTTAGTTGAAGGGTATTGTGCATTCTGCTTTTTAACATTTCAAAACCACAATCGTTAGTACTCAAATGGGTATCGGAGTGGAACTTTGGAAATAAACACCATATTCGTTGTGAATAATCGATCCATTGGAAAAAATAAAAACTAATATGGAGTTGACAATGGTCTGACTGCTTGTTTCTCCCAAAAATGTCAGTTTCTTGAAAAATTTGGTTTCTAAAGTTGGATTGGGCGAGAAGGTGTGATTTTTGAGAGTGTTGGTGTGATATATATAGATGGTGTTCACTGAGACTGCTTGTATTATTTTTTTAAAAATATATGCATACAAATTTGTCTATGTGTTGTCAAGTACACCAATGTTGTGTCATGCTTTAATTTTGCATCAAACATGCATTGCTACTATCAGAACTAAAACAACTGAGTAGTCATTTCTATGTCAGTACGTACGTTAAATATTCATTTTTTTAAACATACACATGCAATTCACATTGTGTTGTCAACTTTGAGAACGATTTATGATGCTTCAATGTAACAAAAAACATACATTTGTAATTGGTTATGGACAAATTAATTTAATCCTCAAATTAACATTAACGGCTAGTTAATGATAGACGGATGACAAAAATTTGTATCGCATAATAAAAAACGTGTCTGTCATTAAGCCACCAAAATTATAAACCTACCAAATGTTACTGTCCATACATAAATGTACGAAATAAATAAATTATCCAAAAAATAACAAATGACATGTATAAGGCAAATAAAAAAAACAACTTCAATGACCATCCGTATGTTGCCTACGCCTCGATCTATGACCTACAACTGGTTGGTGAATGAAGCTTCTTGCGATGCCCTCACATTCTTTAGCAACAATTTTGTAGAAGCAAGCTTCATTGCTTCATGATGATGAATCAAGATTGATTCATGATGTTGAATCAAGATTGATTCAAGGTGTTTTGATGATAACAAAGATGATGACAAAAAGCCCATGATAATTATTTCAAGATTGAGTCAAGAACAATTCAAGAATCATGAGAAAAGATTCAAGAGAAGTTTCAAGTTTAAAGTTTCAAGAATCAAGGATAAAAAACAATCAATTTAAAGATTCAAGAATCAAGAAAAGACTCAATCAAGATAAGTACTAAAAAGTTTTTCAAAACATTGAGTAGCACATGAATTTTTCACAAAACCTTTTACCAAAGAGTTTTTACTCTCTGGTAATCGATTACCAGTTTATTGTAATCGATTACCAGTAGCAAAGATTGTTTTCAAAAAGCTTCCAACTGAATTTACAACGTTCCAATTGATTTCAGAATGGCGTAATCGATTACAATGATTTGGTAATCGATTACTAGTGTGTTTGAACGTTGAAATTCAAATTCAAATGTGAAGAGTCACATCCTTTCACAAAAATGCTTTGTGTAATCGATTACAATGATTTGGTAATCGATTACCAGTGATAAGTTTTGAATAAAAAGCAAAAGATGTACCTCTTCCAATGGTTTTCAAGTTTTTCTAAAAGTTATAATTCTTCTAATGGTTTTCTTGACCAGACATAAAGAGTCTATAAAAACAAGACCTTAACTTGCATTTTAAAATACAATTGAATACATTGATTTCAATCCTTTACAACCCTTGAGTCTCTTTGAACATCTTCTTGAATTTCTTCTTCTTCTTCCTTTGTTAAAAGCTTTCTTAAGTTTTCTGGTTTTCCAAACCTTGAAAACAAAACTTGTGCTATTCATCTTTTTCATTCCCTTCTCCCTTTGCCAAAAAGAATTCGCCAAGGACTAATCGCCTGAATTCTTTTTGTGTCTCTCTTCTCCCTTTTCCAAAAGAACAAAGGACTAACCGTTTGAATTCTTTTGTGTCTCTCTTCTCCCTTTGCCAAAAAGAATTTGCCAAGGACTAACCGCCTGAATTCTTTTTGTGTCTCTCTTCTCCCTTTTCCAAAAGAACAAAGGACTAACCGCCTGAATTCTTTTGTGTCTCCCTTCTCCCTTGTCAAAGAATTCAAAACGACACAGTCTGAGAATTCTTTTGATTCTTCCCTTTCCCATAAACAAAAGATTTCAAATGACTAACCGCCTGAGAATTCTTTTGTTTCCCCCTTCACAAAGTTTCAAAGGACTAACTGCCTGAGAACTTTGTCTTAACACATTGGAGGGTACATCCTTTGTGGTACAAGTAGAGGGTACATCTACTTGGGTTGTTGTGACTGAGAACAAGAGAGCGTACATCTCTTGTAGATCAGTTCTAGTGGAGGGTACATCCACTAGGTTGTTCAAAGAGAACAAGGGAGAGTACATCCCTTGTGGATCTTTGCTTGTTAAGGATTTTACAAGGTTGAAAAGAAATCTCAAGGACCGCAGGTCGCTTGGGGATTGGATGTAGGCACGGGTTGTTGCCAAACTAATATAAAACTCTTGTGTGTTTGTCTTCTTCTTCCCTACTCTTTTAATTTTCACTGTGCACTTTAATTACCGCTTTTACTTTTGGTTAAGTTTATATTTCTGTTCTTTACTTTCTTAACAACATAGTAAAAGCCTAAGAATGATAAATTTTAATTAGTAAAGGTTCATTAATAATTAATTCAACCCCCATTCTTAATTATTTCGAGGCCACTTGATCCAACAAATTCCTTTGGTCAAGATCCTCAGGTTCAGTAGCCTCTCCAACTTATCAGCAATTACCTCAAAAGCATCCTAGCAAGTGAAAAACAACAAACATAACAATTGTTAGTAATAAAATAGAAAATAAAAGAAAACAACAAACACAAAATACGAAAAAAAATATATTACCATTGCATGTCCAAGATGATGCACATCAATGTCTGCCTCATCAGGTGTCGCTGCCGCCACCGGTTGCTGATGCACATTTGGTTCAACAAATGTGTCATATTGCTGAACCGACAGAACTCTAGGAGAATCCCCTGACTGTGCCGAACTCATGAATGGGTGCCAAATCATGTAGAACAATCCATGTAATCTGACAAATACTGGCCAGGCACTACACAGATTTGTCCTACAGGTGCAATGTAGTTACTGAACTGCATCCATCTATCATTCATTTCTTCAAAAGAAATCGAAGGCGCAACAGGATGTGGTGGAATAGTCTGGATGTATCTAAACTGTCGTACAACCCTCTCCGGTCGGTGAATGACTGTCAAGGGACCCCATCTGAGATGGCCGAAAAACAATGTGATGACCTCATTATTAGAGGAGATAATACTCATTATTAAAGGACCTATCACCATGATTTATATATTTGGTTTCTTGTTATGATTGATAATGACATAAATGGACCAAGTGGGACAATGTTGGCAGTTTCCAATATTTAGGAAACAAATATTTTTTGTTTTTATTCAAAGAGAGTGGAAATAGTTATCTGAAGTTTTTTAATGTATGTGGTCCATTTTTCAACTTGTTTTCAAACCATATCAATTTTAACCTTTAGAGTAAGACTGTGTGCAGATTTTATGGTTCCCACGTATATCTCCATGTTTTGAACTCCTTGATAGGTAGGGCTCTATATAAGACGTATTGCTCACTATTTTGGGTAACTAAGCCCACTACTCCTTCAGAAAAGAAACACCATCGCATTGAGTCAGAGAAGGTTTAGAAAAGTCAAAACTGAACGGGTTTGCATACATGAGATCTTTGCAATTGCTGGAGGTTTGTTTTTGATTTGATAATGCTTTCGCATTTAGTTTGATCTGAATGTGTTTATTTGATTGCTAACATGTTTGGATCACATTTAAGTTTTTTAGATTCAACATGTAACATATTTGATTGCTAACATGTTTGGATCACATTTAAATCTAACTTATTTTAATTATGATTTTCTTAACCGCATTGTGCCGTCGAAGATGATACATTTCTTCCCCTTGTGGGAGATATATAGTTTGAGAAGTAACTTTTGGAGGGAACTTGTTATCAATATGCCTCATTCTTGCCTTGAACAAACATATTCCCAAGTGTATATGGATGGAACATGTCTTTGGTTGAGTATTAGTGAAAATCAAACATGGGAAGAATGTTTGGTGTCATTTGACTTGAGCAATGAGGTGTTTTTTACAATACTCATGCCCTCAAATAGGGATAACATTAAAGAATTCATTAAGTCAACAGATGATGATAATATTTATTCTAGGTGTTAAATGACTCTATTGCTTTAGTCTCATATTTCGTAGGTATTTCATATATCAATTCTGGGGGAACTTGGTGTTAAAGCATCATGGACTAAATTTTTCATTGTTGGGCCTTTACCTTGTGTTGACCTTCCTATCGGAGTGGAATCTAAGATTGATATACATCCTATCAGGGTGGGGATGAAGGGCAATATATTCTTCAAAAGAAAAGATGATGAACTAATCTTATTTGATAAATCTCCTGTGGCAAAGGTATCAGATCCCTTTGTTGGGAAATTTTGTGAATTTCTCAATATGCTTTATGTAGAAGCAAGCTTCATGATTGAATCAAGATTGAGTCATGAATCAAGATTGATTCATGATGATGAATCAAGATTGTCAAGATTGATTCAAAGTGTTTTGATGATAACAAAGATGATGACAAAAAACCTAAGAAAATGACTTCAAGATTGAGTCAAGAACAATTCAAGAATCAAGTTTCAAGTTTCAAGTTTCAAGAATCAAGAATCAAGAATAATCAAGATCAAGATTCAAGACTCAAGATTCAAGAATCAAGAAAAGACTCAATCAAGATAAGTACTAAAAAGTTTGTCAAAACATTGAGTAGCACATGAATTTTTCGCAAAACCTTTTACCAAAGAGTTTTTACTCTCTGGTAATTGATTACCAGTTTATTGTAATCGATTACCAATAGCAAAGATTGTTTTCAAAAAGCTTTCAACTGAATTTACAACGTTCCAATTGATTTCAAAATGGTGTAATCGATTACAATTATTTGGTAATCGATTACGAGTATGTTTGAACGTTGAAATTCAAATTCAATTGTGAAGAGTCACATCCTTTCACAAAAATGCTCTGTGTAATCGATTACCAGTGATAAGTTTTGAATAAAAATCAAAAGATGTAACTCTTCCAATGGTTTTCAAGTTTTTCAAAAGGTTATAACTCTTCTAATGGTTTTCTTGACCAGACATGAAGAATCTATAAAAGCACGACCTTGACTTGCATTTTAGATTCATTCATAACGGTAATTACAATCCTTTACAACCTTTGAATCTCTTTGAGCATCTTCTTAAATTTCTTCTTCTTCTTCCTTTGCCAAAAAGCTTTCTAAAGTTTTCTGATTTTCCAAACCTTGAAAACAAAAGTGTGCTATTCATCTTTTTCATTCTCTTCTCCCTTTGCCAAAAAGAATTCGCCAAGGACTAACCGCCTGGATTCTTTTTGTGTCTCTTTTCTTCCTTTTCCAAAAGAACGAAGGACTAACCGCCTGAATTCTTTTGTGTCTCTCTTCTCCCTTTGCCAAAAAGAATTTGCCAAGGACTAACCGCCTTAATTCTTTTTGTGTCTCTCTTCTCCCTTTTCCAAAAGAACGAAAGACTAACTGCCTGAATTCTTTTGTATTTTCCTTCTCCATTGTCAAAGAATTCAAAACGACACAGTCTGAGAATTCTTTTGATTCTTCCCTTTCCCATAAACAAAAGATTTCAAAGGACTAACCGCCTGAGAATTCTTTTGTTTCTCCATTCACAAAGTTTCGAAGGACTAACCGCCTGAGAACTTTGTCTTAACACATTGGAAGGTACATCCTTTGTGGTACAAGTAGAGGGTACATCTACTTGGGTTGTTGTGACTGAGAACAAGAGATGATACATCTTTTGTGGATCAGTTCTAGTGGAGGGTACATCCACTAGGTTGTTCAAAGAGAACAAGGGAGGGTACATCCCTTGTGGATCTTTGCTTGTAAAAAGATTTTTACAAGGTTGAAAAGAAATTTCAAGGACCGCAGGTCGCTTGGGGACTGGATGTAGGCACGGGTTGTTGCCGAACCAATATAAAATTCTTGTGTGTTTGTCTTCTTCTTTCCTACTCTTTTAATTTCCGCTGTGCACTTTAATTATTGTTTTTACTTTTGGTAATATTAAGAAGGATATATTTTTAATTAATAAAGGTTCATTAATAATTAATTCAACCCCCTTCTTAATTATTCCAAGGCCACTTGATCCAACACTTTAAATACTCATGATTGAGGAGCTCAGCGTACAAAGGACTAAATTTGGTGTTGAAGGGACAAAATTTTTGTTGTCAGGTAGGAATTTACAAGGAAAGTGTTCTTCTGATTAGAGGAATAAATAATCCATTGCTTTTCTTTTTTCTTTTTCAATTGTCTATGGTGTTTATGGTCAGTAGATATTCTTGCACTATAACCCAGGAAATAATGCAGAAAGGGGATCTTTTCGCTGCTAGGGAGGTCTAGAGAGGACTTTGTTATTCTGTTTTTTTGGTCAGCAACAATTCTTGTACTTTTGTTTGCTTAGTTTGGCCATACCTTGTGGTTCAAACAACGTTTTTGTTAATAAACTCATTTTTTTCCCTTTAAAAATAAAAGAGGAAACATGTGATAACAAGAACATTACTTTATCAATTTTTTAAAGTTACTCTTTGTATTTGAACTTTATCATTTATGTCACTGTGTTTAATTTGATGCTTTATTATCAAGTAAGCCAGCTGTGAGAATCTAATGAGATAGATATATTATCTGTGTTGTTACATAAACCAGCTACAGGGTACTAGTACTAGTGAATTTGAAACCAAGATATAGTCGCAATAAAGTAGTTGCTCACCTATTTGAAAGACGAAACAAATAAAGATGTTATTGTGGTTGCACCAAGGGAATGCCCAGTGAATTGAAATAAGAGGCATCCGAGGCACCGCCTAGTTAAATTGGATTTGATGTTTCCGTGTATTATCTTTGCCTTTCATATACAAGAACAGTAAATCCCGATCAGGTTTCACTTTTAATTAACTTGTCACCTCAGCTTTCATTCTAAAAATGTTACAAATTGAAGGCTGTAGTATCTTTTCAAGTCATTCTTCGCCTGCAAATTGATTGGCAAGAGTTATTTGTATGTGTGCCTATTTTGGTTCATATATGGAAACAGGAAAATGAAAACACATATATGAACTCTCTCATATTACTAAATATGCAGGTCTTGAAAAGAAAGTTGATGAATTATCCTATACCCTTGGTGGGTGCTTACCATGATTTGAAAAGCAAGGTGCAAGATTCTTGCAGGGGTATAAAAGACCCCATTTATCATCCTTTTTCCTTTTCATTTGGATTATATGATCAGCTTTCAAGCTCTGGAACACTTACCACATGAAATTTGGGGCGCCTTTCTCTTTGATGCCACAAGAGAATAACTTATATTACAAGTAGAGGTGTGTCTGATTTGGTTTTGCATAAAATAAAACTAACTCAAATTGAGGGAAACTAATAATATTGTTCGGTTTTAATATTTTGTTTTTCTTTTTGCTAAATCAGTTTAGATTTTGATGAGTTAGTTTAAAATTGGTTCAAAATTAGTTTAAACTCGTGTTGTAGGAAAGCCAGATAGGAAGAAAGAATATTGTGAAGATTGAGAAATGTGAGTAACACACTCTCTTACATGCTCTCTTAGATATATTCTCTATTATTGACTGAAATTTATTAAAAATTACAATATTTGATGAGTTTCACAATTCATTTAATGACTCTTTTTCTCTTTTACTTTTATAGTTTTTAATAAATTTTAATTAACAGTGGCATGTGTGTTATGTGTTAAAAAGAGTGTGTTAAAGAGTGTTGCTAGTACTGTTGGAAGGTTTCTCAAAATTCTTTCCTTTTGGTTTGACATGTCTGTTGGGATATTTGAAATTGATTTTGGGGCTGAGAATTATGAACATGGTAAATTGTGGTGCTGTTAGTATTAAATTTAAAAATTTGATGCAATAAAATTAAGATAATGATGGTGTTAGTATTAAATTTAACAAAATAAAATTAAGATAATATAAAATAAAAGTTAATTCATTATTTTAAAATTTAAAATATTAATGATAAATTGACATAAGAATATTGCAGAAAATATTACCATTTTAAAAGATTAAAATGGAATTTTTTAAATATAAACCAGACCAAACATGGATCTTTTGATTTATTTGGCTGTCACACTCTGAAAATTTTCCCAAAGGAGAACTACTACAAATATTTAGCCTATTTTTTTATGTTTATTATGCATCTTATTACTTATTTAATATATATTGCAAAGAAAAATAAAAATAGGATTAAAATAAAATATTAATCTAATTCAAATATTCAAATTACTTTAGATTGGATAAAATATGATTAGATTTAAATTTAAAATTAAACTAATTAGATAATGAAAAATAATATTTTAGTTAAAAGGATTTAATTCAGTTCGTTAAATAAAATGTGGGAGTTATTGTACATTTTTTATTATTGTCTTTAATTCATATAGATAAAAAAATGATTTTTTATGGACCACATTCCGCAAACAATCCTAAAAATTAAACATGTGTAAATTAGTTTACATAGACGATGTATCACCATTAAATTATAGGGAAAAAATATCCATATTTAATATTCGAGTTGTGTCTTAAATAATATTGTTTAAAATAAACTAACATTTTTTTATTGGAACATGTGAAATTATGTTGTGTATTACTTTTTTATGTTCTCCTACAATTTTTATAATAAATATTTCTTAAAATTTCTTAATTAATATCTTAAACACTAAATATATTAATTAACTGACATAAAATTATTTTAATTTAATGTTAGTATTATATTCGAATGAATATGCAACTATATTAAATAAAAAGAAAACCAATTCCTGTGATCCAGTTTGTAAGGAACATTAATATGTAAGTACCTAAACATTGTTGTTGTATTTTTTTTTTTTTAAGATAGTAATGTTGTAAATTTTCCGAGCCTGATATCGATTAACCAAACACCACGGAGTCACACTACCACTAGTTTTTTTGTTCCTAGCGCTTGTTTATGTTTGGGGGCAGATTTCCCTGACTGCGCAACCTCGTTTCGTTTCCATGGCTTCAACACTTCAGAAACTGCTTCGAAAACCATCACCTCTACCACCCTTCAGATTCATCACTGCCCTCAACCCACCGCAACCCCAAAACCAAAACCAAAACCCCATCCTCACTCTCACTCGCGACCCTCCCCAACAATGTAACGCTCAACCCTTCGATGATGCCCCCACCGTGATCTTTCCCAGTTTCCCCTTTGGCTTCTTCCCAAGACCCGTTTCTGAAAGCGGGTTTCGTGGCGGCGATGATGCCGGGGTGGAAGAAGAAGACTCTGGAACCCTCTGGGCGGACAGCGTGAAGAAGAAGCGGAAGAAGAAGATGAACAAGCACAAGTACCAGAAGCTCAGGAAGCGCATGAGGAGACAGACGTAGAAGGTGAGGGGCCAGAATTCATTGAACTGTAATGCTGTCTTTGTTTCTATTAGTTTTTTTTTTTTTTTTTTTGTGTTCAAAAGAAGAATTGAGAAGGAGGGGGACAGGTGTTTAAAGTTTAAAACTTCTATGGCAATGGCAATTAGTTGGAGGCCAATTGTTTTGGATTTCTTTTTTGTTGACTCTTGGTTAATCTAAATGTTGTTATTGCACTTTAATTTGATACTTCTTAGTCTAGAACAAATAATACATACATTGACATGACAATTCAAATCCAACTTCAAGTCGACATGTACGATAAGTTTGTTGATTTTTATTATTATAACTACTTTAAAAGTTATACCAAGAACAATTTCCAATTGGTTTTACAGTGATAGGTTTTAAAAGTGACACTTTCAAAGTGCATGTTAAACTTCTTGATTGTATCCTGTATGGACTACAGAGGGGAATGAGTTTAGTTGGATATAAATAACAACTTTGTCTTATATGTGCTGATGCATTGCAGGAACCTATTGTTTGTTCATTGTGATTACATTTGAAGTCTTAATTTTCATTTGTGACTGACTTGGTAGTATAGCAACTTGTATCAATGAGGGGGAAATATTTCTTCCTTTCACTTTTGTGGTTTTATATTTATGCTAGAGTGCCACTTTGCCTAGGAAAACGGTAGGACTTAGGAGTTATTGCTAGATATGTCCTTATGACTATATGAGCATGTATTTTATAACACCAAACACTCATTAAGGAGGATGAGGATCTGTTTCATGGAATGACACTTCCCCCTTTCCCTTGGTGTTTGCACCTCCTTTGTAGATTACATAGGAATTGCAAGCATTAGGGTAAGGTTGGGGAAACTTGTCCTGGTGAGATTTGGGTTAGTGCTAATTGAGATATAGTGTTGGCATTTGTGGTTAATTAAGTCCATTTTCTATTTTATAGTTCTGTTCTTAAGTTTCTGCTACAAGAATTTCTCAAGTTACAAAATATGGGAAACAATGTGTTATTTTCCTTTGTTTTTATCTGGACTTTGCATCGAGTTGTTTTCAGAACTAAATAACCTTATCCGGTTTTCTATTTAAATTTCAAATTCAAAATTCAAGCTGATGGAGAATATAGAAGCCTTCTTTGTGTGTCATGTAACAGTTTTAGTAGTTGAATCTTAAATCTGTGTTATTTAAGTATATTACATGTTGTACCTATTCAAAAGTCATTGTTCTATGTATTTGATAAGTTAATGATCCTACTAATGTCAATCTCATAATTAGGGGTCCAAGTAATTAAAGGTATTTCAAAATTCATTAGTTAAGCTGCATAAGAATCCAGGGAGGGATTGAGGGTCGATAAATTGTGATCCTCTTTGTAATTTCAACAGATTGAGAATTTGGTGAAGTATATGTATTATGTAGTATATCTCTTCTGGTGTTTCTACAGCGTATGATTGAATTGTGATCGTATTGGATTTCTGTCCTCTCAAACAACCTCTTTATCCCATAGACGGTTTAGGGTGTAGGGGTATTTCCATAATTTCTCGTTGCTTAAAACCCTAAATTTAAACTAATTACTGATCTGCATCACAAGGGTCTGTTACTGAAAGAATAAAATGTAACTATGTATGACATCATTTTTATGTGATGCACTGAGCGTTGTTTACTACTTCTAACACAGTAGCCGCCTTTTTTTTATCTTTCAAATTTTCTTGGGTTTTATGCTTTATATTTTTACTTCATTCTTCTTGCTTCACCTTTTCACTTCGCTTAGCACATGTTAGGTTTGGTTGAAGCTTGAAAGTTGAAACAATAGCAGAAAATCCCATTGGAAATCATAGATATGCTACATTGAAAATTCTCTTCAGGAAACTTTTTCGTCTTTTTTTTTTCACGTTTTACTGCAGCTCTCTGGATTGAATGCTTACATTTGAAACCATGAAATGGAAAATGTAGATCCCATAAGGGTGCTTTGGTTTGAAGTTTGAACAGTACTTATGAAATCTGATACATGGATTTGGGCTGTTTAAGAAAAATTCAAGCAAAGCATGAGATTGACTATTTAGACTAAATATTATTAGGTTTTGTCTTTTAAAAAGAGTGACAAGTGTTGAAGAATTTTGGAGGAAGAGATGAGAAATTATGTTCAAAAGGAGCAGGAATAGATAACCTAGGGTCCATGCACATTACACCTAGAATGGAATTGTGTAATACAATGGGAAAGGGCTCTAGGGTAGGGAAAGCCTAATATATGTGTTTTCATTGATTTGAAAGAATTACATTGGTAACCTTATACTGGAAGCTTAATTTACATTGCCCTAGTGATTGATTCTCATCTAGTTTACTAAAAAAAATGAAAACATTTTGTAAATGTTTCTATGTTCTTCAACCCTTGTTTTTGTCAAACTTATACAAACACCGAGCATTTTGTCTACCCCTATGTTATTTTTGTCATGCTTGCTGGCTCATGCTGGTTAATTCCATTCATTTAGATTCCACGCTATTTGAAATTATATAGTGGGTTGGGTTCTTGAGCTACCATTTATTAATGCTGGTTTTCTGTATTGTTCTGTTATTGCTGTGAAGCTGTGATTGTTATGATTTATGAATTGTTTTTAGGGAAAAATGTGCACACAGCCCCCTTCTCCCCCCTCCCCTTCTCTCCAAAACTTTGCCTTGTTTCAAAATAGCTACCATGAAATTTCAATTTTGGATTTAACACTATTAAACTTTAATTTGAAATATACCTTCCTTACATAATGACCACGATAACAACAACAAAACTTTATCTCACTAGATGAGGTCAACTACATGGATCACACAATGCCATTGGACTTAGTTGTCATATATGTATATAATTAACAAACATGATAATCTATAATTTTTTCTATTGTTTTTTCAAAATAAAAATTTCCCTCCTTTATTTTAATCTTTTTAAATGATTTATTTGCTTTTTTATTTTAATAAGTAAATAAAAAGGGTAGAAATTTTTACATTTTTTTAAAATTATATACAGTAATGTATAGAGACTATCATGTGTATTAATTAAACATGCAAGTCACATAGTGATTAATTTTAATTTAATTAGTGAATAAAGGTTTACTTGCGTGTTTTAGAAAGTTTAGGTACCTAACACGGTAATTCACAAGTTCAGGGTACTGATGTCAAAGGAAGCTATAGCTTAGACAGTAGCATCTATGCATAATTCCATTTTTTATTTACTTTATGTCAAATTCCAGAAGGTCATAAATATTTAGTAGAACATGCCGCAATGGTTCCTTTTTATTCTTATTTTCAGTAAATTAAATGGAGCCTGAGATACTGGATATATAATGTGTGTGCTACTCTGCTAGTGTGCTTACAAGTGTTATCAATAGCGGAACATGGTGGAAGGCTGAAATTCCACCATATAAAAATTCCATTGCACCTTAGGGCGCTGCCATGGTAGGCCTCGCTTCACAAATTGACTGTGGCAGTTGGCAAAAAATCTGCCATGCCGTTCTGCCATGATGGCACCAGGGCCGCTATTTAACAACACTATTGCTTACAAGCTATCAACTGTTCTGTAATACTAGTAAATGCTTGTATTGTCTATGGGGTTGGTTGATGTATTTGTTAAAGCACGATTTTATATAAATATATAAAAAATTCTGGAGATATACTGATAGATGTTAATTCTATTGATTGTAAGCATTAATAGTCAACAATAGGAGCATAGCAGCTTTATAATGGTTTAGTGTTGCAGAACAGCCCCCAAGTTTTGATAAAAATTTCATCACGTAGTGGCAGTCATGCCACCATCGTGCCTGATATGGAAGTGTTTCACGGCTGTACTGGGCGAGACTTGGTGTCATTTTGGTGCTGTTTTACATAGGCAGTCTTGGGATTTTGGCCCCCTTTTCACCCCCACCCTTCTCTTTGATGAAGATTGAAGACCCACTTTCCTCTGGTGATATGATGTCTATGGCATTACGTGCTTTCCGGCCATTTTCCAGCAAACTCGTCTTTGTTTAAGCCAATCCGTGACCTGTACTGCCCTGTTTCAGCCATTCTCAGCTTTGTTCTGACCTATACAGACATATTAAAGTCTGAAAAGGTTTTTTTTTGTACCGCTGTTCTGATTTCCGTGGTCTCTAGTTCTTCAAAGTTATATTCTACCCCATTTCCCCCCTCTTATTGGGTATTCTCTTCCAGTTAAAGGACAATGATGAACGACTTCATCCACCTAACCAGAGATCACCACATGTCTGTCGCTGTGTTGGTTCCCAAACTCTTAATTTTTAATCATTAATTGTGAAAATGTCTTACTTTTAGGGGTTTTTTCCCAATAATTTTCAAACACATCTTGTGAAAATAATGTGTATCTCAAAACTTCAGATGATTTTCAAACACATCTAGTGAAAATAATGTGTATCTCAAAACTTTAGATGAATAGTGGTTAATGGTTATCCTACTATCCTACTTTGATTGTTGAGAAAGTAAAAATTGAAGTGTTTTGTTAGGAGTCTCACATTGAGTAGAATAAATTACTTGATGTGGTATTTAAGCCTTAAGGCTCTCCCACAACTAGTATTTTGAGTTGGACTCTCCTCTTGTGCTTAAGTCCTAACAATTGGTGCTCTCGTTGAGAGTTGGACCATGGAAAGGGCTACCTATAGGTTGGATTAAGGTGTCAAACTGAATACTGATCGATGAGTGAAGCCGTTCAAGGGAAAGGACTATCATTGGGTCAGTGTTGATAGAGTGAAAGCCATTGTGAACGTCAGCCCTTAAAGGAGGTGACAATGTTAGGAGTCTCACATTGAGTAGCTTAAACTACTTGATCAAGCCTTGAGGCTCTCTCACATGGTGGACTAGTCTTTTGTGTTGGACTCTCTTGTGTTTAAGTCCTAACATATTTCTATATACTAGTGCCTCCAAGCAGCTAACTAGAGGGATGACTGAAAAGTTGGAATAATAACAATTTTTGGTTTAATAGATATTTTTATATTGTTGAGCTAAGATGATAATAAAAAGTAAAAATAAAATTTGTTTTCTCCCATAGCTGTTTCCAATACTCAAGTTGTAGGGCTAGCTGAAATATGCGTCCAACATAGTTTGAAATTGTGACCTATTTCCTTGTGTATAAGCTAGGTTGATTTTTGGAGTATGACTATTTGTTTTGGAAAAGGTTCTTAGGATGTATTGGTTTAGAGGATAAAAATAAAAAATAAATTTGTGAATTAAAGTAGAATATAGAAAATGTGAAACCTACATAATTTTTTCTCTATTTCTCTCCTCTTTTCCCTCAATGTGTTTGGTTTGAACCAGGGTGGTGTTATCCCTAACTTGCATTGGATTTACAGATGAAATGTGAAAGCTATTACTAGTTGTTTTTATGTATGGGTCTTTTTGGTTAAGGCTTTTTTAAGTTTCCAAAAAAGTACTTTTTTTTATAACAGATGAGTTTGTTTAAAGTTTAAAAAAATAACTTTAAAATAAACATTTTTTAACAAAATGTTTTTTTAAGTAGATTGTTGGACTAGTTTGTTTAAACTTATTTGTTAAAAAATACTTATTTTAATAAAATATAGAACTTTAGGGGTATATTAGATTATGATTTTAAAAGATTACTTTGATATAAAAAAATCTTGTGAATTTTAAAAGATTATATAAAAATGTTATGACATATCATATTTCTTTAAAAGATTTATGATAGTCTGCATTTTAATAGATTTATTTTGTAAGAATTTAAAAGATTTAAAAAGATTTTATATATTTATAAGAATTTGAGATGACTAAGTGAATTTTTAGAAACATAAATTATGATTGCCGATATAATATTTTGTTTGTTTTTCTATAAACAAAGAAAGATTTATTGATAAAATTGTGTAAAAACCCTAAATAAAAAAGTGTGCGCAGCGCCGTGCCACGTTTTGTTGTACTAGACTCCATGATTGAACACTATTTGCCTTTAGAAATTCTTTGTAACGTAATTTTTTACGAAGAAATTTATAAATTACACATGAATGTTTATACCACTTTCAATCAGAAAAAAAAGAAGAAAGAGAATCTAGGAAAATCTCAAAGTTTTGGATGGGAATGTTTGATGATTGTGGTATTTATACATCCTGTTAAAAAGTCTCCTTATTGAAATTCATCTTATAAAAGAATCCATTAAAATTTGCAAATATTTGAATATTAGAAGATTTTTTAAGTTATAAAATTTTTTAATTAAATTTTATCAGATTTTGTTGTATGACTTAAAAAATCATGATAGTCCTAATTGAATATCCCAAGATTTATTTATATTATTTAAAAGTCTTGATTGAATATCACAAGACTTTTATATATAAAAAAAATCTTTTAAAATCATGTCAAATCTTAATACACCTCTTATTTTTTTAGTGTGTTTGATTAAACTACTTATGCCTAAAAATACAATTGTCTGCTTATTTTGAAAAACAAATCCCATCTGCTTATTAAATAAGCTCTTCTTAAAAAAAATGCTTACTTTAGGTTCCATTCAAAGTGGTTGAGTTTTTGGTTTTCGATTTTCAAATGCAATTTTCAAAATAAAATGCGTTCGACAAAAATGGAGTTGAATTGGTTTTTAACTCAATTTCAAAAATAGTTTTACATTCATTATCAAAACCAAGAGAAAAAAAAGTTGTTTGAATTTGATTTTTAATTTTAAAACACACATTCTAACCACTATTACCATACCACCACCATTCCATCACCGTCACTGCCAACACCACTACCCCCACCACTACCGTCGTCGCCACTACACTATTGCTATTGCCTCCACCTCCACTATTTTATCACAATCACCACCACCACCACATCTTACGGTTGTCGTCTCCACCACCACCACCACATTGTTGTCGCCGCTACCACCATCATCATTGTTGTGTGTCGCTACCACTATTCCACCAATCCACCCTATCACTATCGTCGTCACCACTACTATAATCCCAATATTGTTATCGTCACTATCACTATCAGCACCGTCGCTACCACCAACACATCGTTGATGCCGCCACTATCATTCCATCGCTACTACCGCCACCATTTAGCCGCTTCTACTACCATCATTTTGGTGCCTCCATCGTCATTGTCACCATCGTTGCCATTATTCTACCCCACCACCACCCGTAATTTTAAAAATCAAATTGGTGATTGATTCAGTCAAGGCATTGAATCATTGGTTCAATGGTCTAACTAGTGGGTCACTAATTGACCCTTATGACCCTGCGTGTTTCCTCCCTTGGACATGACTCAGGCCAAGTTAGTGAGTCATTAGTTTAATTGCAAACCCGATTGGGTTGTACCAGGTTGCACCTAGTTCAATGCATGGTTGATTCGATAAACAACTTGACTTGACAAGACCTCTCAGCTGCGATCAATCCGGATTTTAAAACACAATCATCATCATTCCACCGCTATTATTGTTATCATCATCATTCCACCACCACCACCATCATCATCACCACCATTATTCCACCACTACTATTGCCACCATCGTCACCACAGTCATTCCTACCTCGCTACCTCTACCATCGTTATTATTTCATAATAGAACACGATAATATAAAATGATTGACTCATTTTATTTATCTTTAATTTATAACATCTTTTTAAAAACTAAAAACAAATAATAAATCGAAACTCAACTAAAACTGATTTTGATTTAATCACTAAAAAAAATAAAAAACAGTTTGAACAAATACATAAGAAAAACAGGAATCTATTTATTTTTAAAAAAGAAGTTTAAACAAATTGACCCAACATGTGATTTTCTTTTTTGTGTTTATTTTTTTTATAAAACATATCTAATCTGCTTTTTAATTATTATATTTTAAAAAAATTGAACAAACTAACCGCGAGGAAAAACAACAGTTTCCAATGAATGGATTCTTGAGTTTGTAAGCTTAGTGAGGTGCTTGTTCTTAACGTTGCTTTCTTATAATTGGTTTGAAGTCCTAGCTAATAGGATATTTGGGTTTTATATTCTCATTATTATTATAAAAATGTCTCCTTAGAGATTCATGTGTTTCAAATTTTGTGAAGAAAAATAATAAAAATAAAGTGATACTTTTATAATTATAATAGCAACTTTGGGATCATGTAATCAGACCATTCATCTCGATTGTACTAATTTGTTAATACTGGCTTTTTCGGATGTTAATCCACTATATTGACTAAGATTTCATCGAGGTCAAAGGTCAAATCCAATTATGATTGTATGCATAGCAAGAGATAACGAACCAGTAATAATAATAGTTATTTATTTATTCTCAATACATTTGAAATATTCTTTTCGTTTAAGAAAATTGATTAAATTTAGGTATTAAATTAGTTTAAAATTTATATGTAATCATAATATTTTTCTAAATTTGCTCTTAATATTATTAAGAATCTATTCATTTTCTCAAATCTCCATAGGAGACAAAGTGTGAATTCAATTATAAATTAAATTAAATAAGGGCATTTTAATCAAAAAAATATTTAATGCACAAGATAATTAAAATAAAGTCTTATAAAAAGAAATATTTTTTTAAATTATATCTTATAAATAAGAACGAAGGAAATATTTCTTCTAATTGGTGAGGGTTAGAATTGCAATGTAGTAAGAGTTTCATGAGTTTATGTACTCAGCAAACTAATTGTTAGATAAATATCAGGTCACTAATTTCAAGTTAAATTTGATTTTTTTATTTTAAAAAATTTAGGTGAGCTTCGTAGACACACTAAAATACTTCAAGACTCAACAAGCACTCACAGAAATGCTTACAATTTAAATTTGATTTAGCGAGATAAAAATCTTACCCTCCAATTTTGATCCAAGGGTTCTGATTTGTTGAATGCATAATTTTGTGGCTTTGCTGACTAGCAAATTCAGGCCCATAGGGTATTGCTACAATGCTGCTGTTACTACTGTGGTACCCTTAGTTCCTGATAAATAAGACAAATTCTTTTGTGATTTAACAAACCAATATCTGCTTGGATCTTTATATGTACCATACTACCCACTGCATTAACAAATTACTATTTGGCATCCCCTCAAGTTAAAATTTCAGTTCAGCCATCTTGTATTTCTCAATTTATTTGCCATATGTTGCTTCATGATCATAATAATATATCACCTACTTGTTGCCATTTTTAATTTTTTCTTAACTCGCTGCAAAGAAACACACTATCAAAAGTTATATACATAAGACCAATACTAATTACTCAAACCCATGATTGCATTAACTGTTATAGAAAGTTTAGTAACCAAGCCAAACTATAAAAAGCAAGTCATGACATGCATTATACAACAAAAAATGCTTCACACGACACTAGACATGTCTCATCACCCCATCACACCAACCAGATTATAGGGCTACTAGGGCAAGCGCAACCCAACCCATGTTTCTCTTTCATTAGGTTATTGTAAGGGCCCACAACAAAGCAAAAACCCTTGACTCTGTCGTCCAATTCAATCCTAGTTTTTCTTTGATTAAAAATTAGTTGTTGTATGGTCCGTTCCTACCAATAAGATAAGTGCTTGTCTTGCGGGCTTGATTCCAAGAATTTTGGACCCACAGGTTGTGACTGACGTGATTATTCACCACATTAATACAGTGTAGTCTAACGTTTGAACTTTGTCCATTTGGAAAAGCTAATTGAATAATCATTTATCAGAAATGACTCCGCTTTTTACATCTAACTTAAAAAAAATTATTTTTCAGATTTCCTTGAGGTTTATACACTTAGGAGAAGATGGAGAGATATGAAGGGCTGAAAGATAGTAAATAATAGATAAAAAATGTGTTTGGACAAGCATTGATGCATGTTTGCTTGCAAATTGACATTAAATCTCTCAAATAATGCATAAGTATGTGTTGTTTTAGTTTTATTAATGCCCACGATCCTATGCTGTCAAATCAAACACACATATAGTGCATGATTGAATTTTCGTTAATAAATCATATAAAATTACATTGAAATGTTGACTAATGTGATTTTAAATACATATTTACATGTTTGGTTCATGTAGAGGAATTGAATGCGTCTAAAATTAGTTTTAATTAAATTTAAGTAATTTTTATTAGAAAAATAATTTTATACTGAATTTTACTATAATTTATTTTTATAATAAAAATATCTAAATACAAAAATTACTTCAAAATCAATTTTAAGTAAATTTAATTTCATTCAAAAATCAATTTTATATATACTTACCTAAATACATACATAATAAATGATATGATACAAGAAAATAATAGAAATATGTATACAAGATGGATATAGAACTACTAGAGGAAAAGGGTTCACTAACTTTTCTCAAGGTTGTACGGGATCCCAAAGATGAAAGCATTGGGATGTTCTCCTTGGAACTCCCTTTCTGATACATGAACAGGTTTTTAGATAGATTACTGAGCACTCACTCTCGAGTTAAATATAAACAAATTTAATTACAGATAAATAAATTAAAAAATTCAATTAATAATATTTAATTTAAAAAATATTTTTAAAATATTTTTTTATAATAGTGCTTGTAGAATAAAAATAAATAATTTATGGAAAATAAAATTTTATTAAATAAAAAATATAATAAAAATATTATCATAAGATAAAAATTAGATAGTACTTATATTTAAGTTCAATTTTTTTATTATTATTTATATTTAGATGGAAAGGAATATTATTTTCTGTTAAAACATATTTTTATCAAAGGTTATTGGGGTAACAACTTCACGTGAAAATGGATTTGACATGTCACAACACACGATTGATTTGTACTTTGTAGCAAACTTTTTCAAATTATGACTATGATTGTGCCTTCTTTTGAAAAAAAAGAAAACACTTAGTGTTTGATATTACCTCCGTAGTTTGCCAAGTGAAAAAAGGCACACCACACGTCTCTTTCTCAAATTTGCTCACAAAATTGTTATGACATTGAATTGATGTGCCTTTTTTTTCATCTTTTTTTTCTATATCCTTCTAATTGTGTGTTGTAAACTCCATACTCATATAGTCACGTAGTAATGGTAAGCATTCTAAATCAACTTTTTTCCACCTAATAATTGCTTGCATGATTAGTTACCTTGCCACTCGAATGACCTTAATTAACCTATCACCATCTTGGGTATGTAACCTGTTGAGGACAAAAACTGAGTGCTTCACCATTGCATGTGATGCACATACCTGCATGAAATCAACATGACAATTGAATCATGCATCGAGATAAGAGTGACACTGATTTAACCTTGGTTCTGTTTCCACAGCATGCTAGTTTAAAGGAGAGTGGGCCATGTGTGCGTCAGAGAGAAAAGTGCAAGAGCTGTTGGGCCAAATATGGCATATCCTAACATATTTTTGGAACAATGCTAGAATTTTATAAATAAAATTAAGTAAATAATTTCACTCAATACAACAATGTATACAATTTAGAGTTTTAGTTTGTGTATTTCATATTATAAATTTTTAGTTTTATATAATTGAAATATATAATAAATAAATATTTATAAATATATAAAATATATTTTTAATTTCAAATAAATAATTTAAATTGGGATATAAGATTATTTTCAATTATTGACAACCTTTTAAAAAATGATTAAAATTCAATTTTCTTAAAAAATTATAAGTTAAAAGAAATAAAATTTTAGAGATATTAAATATATAAATAAAGATTATTGGATTATAGTTTTAGATTATTAAAAGAAATTTTTTCAGCTAATTAATTGTAAGGATGGTGCATGAAATGCATATTCAAAAGATCGTATAAAAAAATTTAAAATTGTCTAATTAAAATATAAGAGAAGATGAGTTTCTTATTTTTTTTAGGTTGTATATTTTAATTTATAATATTCAAGTAAATAATTTGCTAGGATTTCTCAATTTCTTCATGTGCATTCTTAAAATTTACATGGAGAATAAAAAATTTGTTTGTTTAGGAATCATCCACCATCAATCAAAGCGAGATCATGATAATTATTAGAGTATAAATGTGAGATAAAGTCTCGTATCAAATAAAAACAAAAAAGTTAAACATCATATATAAATGAAGAAAAAACACATAAACTTAATCATTAAGATTTGAAGTTAAAATGTGGTGTAATATTTATTTATATAATTATTTATAAATTATTGATGTAAATTTTCTTAATATTAACGCTTTGATTTCCAAACAATGATGATGATGATTGTTTGAATGCGTGAAAAAAGTTATCCTCAGTTCCATGATTTCAGCTGGCTGGCTGGCTGTCTTGATTTGGATTCAAATTTCTTGTTCATCATCACTAAGTTTTTGCCAAATCCTGCCGCCAAGAAAAAAATAATTAAATTCATATGGATGAATCTACATGTACACTTCTTGCTAATTCAGAAGAATCGATCTTTCTTCTAAATTGCATTTAATGTGGACAAACAATTACAGGAATATCTCGTTGATAGTTCGCCATTTGTTATTTATAATCCATGTCCAATACTATTGCTAGATATTTGATTAATCGATGTAGTAGTGGCTAGCTGTTGTTATGTTTGAGTCTCATCCATTAACGAAAATTTTAAATTATTAAAATAAAAAAGTTTATTATGCTTACATAGTTGTATTAACTTTTGATTTGTTGATAATACTACTGTATAAAAATGTATGCTACTGAACAAATTATAGCGTTAATCAATTAGAAAAATAGTTAATGTGTCTAATTAACACTTTCGAAAAAAGATAAAATAAAAATACAAGAAAGAGGGCGAAATGAGTTTTTTTTTAAATCTTTTTAAAATATCTTTTTATAAAAATAAAATATAAATAAGTTTAAAAAAAATTGTTGAACATATATGCATGATACGCTTAGGAAAAAAATTAGAAAGGGTTTCAAAAGCTTTTCATATTGATTGCATTTTTGTTTGTTTTTTTTTTTTCTGTTATTTATGTTTTCATGCTCATATATATATTTTTTGAAGATCACATTTCGTGACACCTTTTATTAATATATTAGTCTCATTTTGTCTTTAAAAAAAAGTTTATATAAAAAGTTTTTCTTTTCAAGACAAAATCTTAAATCAAGATTCTCACATGGATAGAGAGAATAATGAGAAAAAGTTCATCTCACAAACTTATAGACTTTGCTATGTCTAATATTTCACTAATTTAGTTAAGATTTAAATTATTATATCTCAACTATTTACACTCAATTTCACCATCTAAGTATTTTTCTCTCCATCCTCTCCAAGCCAACCCAAACATTTTTTTTTCAAGCCTCTTCAAATTTCACTTTCCCAAACAACTTGGGAAAGAAAATAAATTTAAGACTATATGAAGATATATTGCTTGTCTTTTTTTTTTTGGTATGCACTAGACAACAATAAGATATGTATAAATTTAAAAAATATTGTCATTAAAATTACCTATAATTTTCTAAAAATCAAATTTTAAGTTTTTATTTCAAATTTATTTTTTTAATAAAATATGAAAATTATAAAAAATAATTTTAACTAAACTATAAAAAATTATATTTTATTTATGCAGTTACTTGTTTTTATAATTATAAAAAACTTATATAAGGTTTTTAAAATAGTCAAATATTTTACTTTGAATAATAATTATTTAATTTTCAATATTTTAATTAATAACTTAATTTAAATTTATGGGTCAAAAATTATTATTATTATTATTATTATTATTATTATATAAAAGATAATATGCTAATTAAAAAAATATAATGTATATTGTATAAATTAATATATTACTTCATAATATATATATTTATTTTGATACTATATTTACATATATATGCTATATAAAATAGTTTATTACCATGTATATAGAGAAACTCTTATCCTATACTACTATTTTGGTAGCCATCTTTATTTCTTCAATTTTTAGTAGTTATCGTTAAATACATTCTTCTAATTGTTGGACAAGAAGTTCATCATTCTTTCAAAATGTTAGGTTTAGGTTGAACCCCAATCATTTAATATATGTAAGTATATAAATATAGGTTACTTTTTATCTCTTTACATAAAAGTTGTTTTATTCTTATACTTGATAATTGTTGAAATTTTCTTACGTTAAAACCTTACTTGAGTTTCTCCAACACTAGGAGTTGGACTAATCAATGCTTAGAGGAATCGACTTTAGATAATAGTATTCATAGTATTATTTATTTATTTATGAACTCTAATGAATTTAAGTCTCTTTGCAAATTATATAATCTTCATTTGCGTTTTTATTAGAGTTCCATTCATATAAACAAATTTTTTATAATATTATTTTTTCTATTTCTTTTTTTAATACTACTTATCTCACACTTTTTTTTTTCTTTTTCTTTCTCTTTCTCTCTCATGGTTGTACAAAACTTGTTTTTGATGTATAAAAATATTTGTTTGTGCACATACGCATATAATATTTGTGTTTGAGCCTTTGAGGCCGGGGTCACTATGGAACACCAGATATTATTGTCAAATTTAGTCAATCAAATGGTTGAGAATAGCAGCTTTCTAAAATTAGTACCACTATCTTGAATCACAAGTGCACACTTGCCAATATCTAAAATTTTCAAAATCATCATATTATGTAAGATGCATTTTTCTTCAATTAATTTGACTTCTTTTTTAATCATGCACATTCTGTGGTAGGGTAAGGAAAAATGTTCTACAAGTTGGCAGTTTCTTTATTATTGTTGCCCTTGACTAGTATAAATTGAAATTGGCAACGAGTGTGTTTACTTTAAGATAATTAATGTTTAATGACACATATGCTAAAAATATCAAATAAAAATAAAACATTTCATATACGAAAATTTACATAAAATATAACTCTTAAGTACGAAAACAAAACATAAGTAATATTTTCTAATATTGTATAGATATATAATTTTGAAAAATAACTTATATAATATACGATTTTTGGAAATAAAATAACTCAAATATGATATTTCTAGCTCTAAATTATATATTTATCTACGAGGAATGCAACGGCGTGCTCTTTAACATGCTTATTTCATCTCATACTATAATTATATATATGTTGCTTTGAGTCTTTTAATTTTTCTTTAAGTTTTCCTAGTAATATTTTTATTTATTAGTAGCTCACCTAAATCTTTAAATTTCTTTTTGGTGAATACCTAAATCTTTAAATAGATTCAACTAAATTTAAAACCTTTTAATTAATGATGATATTTTTGTTGAGTGTCAAAGTGATTATTTTCATTGTAATTAGTGCAAATAATTTTATACTTAATAAATATCCATTACCCTAGAAAAGTCAAATAATATGAGAGAGTGTCTTTTTTAATATTTATTGTAATATAAATTTCATAGAAGTGTCACTAAATAACGAATAAAAGTCATTAAATAAAAAATAAAGCTAAAATTATTTAATAAGACTTACATAAAATTTTAATTAAATTAATTCTTGTATAAGCATACACTTGAATCCAGAATTTGATGTTTTGACTGTTTTACGGCGGGGCGCGGGGGCGGGAGGAATCATTGAGAGATATGATATTGATCTCCTATTATACAGATATGTTACCTAGAGATTTAATAAAGTTTTATCATTTTATTATATCATTTTATTCATTAATAATATGTGACATGGTAAATTTGTACCAAATATCTGTGTAACTAAAAATGTTGCATAAAAGCTCTTAAGAAAGATAAGTTGACATAATTCAATATATTTCATAGGACTTAATTTATATATATATATATATATATATATATATATATATATATATATATATATATATATATATATATATATATATATTCTGGTAAAAAGGATAAGTTTCTATTATTTTTTTTATACGACTACATATATTTAATTTTTACATGAGAGTACAATTAATAGAATAAGACCACCATAAATAATAATTAACACTTTGTCCTTAAATATTTAAACACAAACAACATCACTGACAAATTGATCCTCGTGATGTTCCTAATAGATTATCTAGCATCTTATTTGGGCAAAGAAACGGCAGATAAACACACCGAGTCACCGACTCTACTCTCCCGAACATTATAGATTATCTAACAAGAGTGTGTGCGTGTGTATGTGTTTACACCCCGATGTTTTTAGTGTGAAACAAGTAATATTAAATTTGTAATTTGTCATAATTTTTTATCGTCATAATTAAATTTTTATAATTAAAAGTCACCACAAATTATAAATTTAATATTTCCTGTTTGATATTTCTTGAAAAAATAATTAAAAAATATTTTTTTAGTTTTTAAGATTTGAGAGACTAAAAAAAATAGATTCCAATTTCAAAAATTAAAAATATATTTACATATTTTAAAAATAATAATATATGCAATGTAAATATTTTTATTTTACTTTTATTTAATTATAAGCTGTTATGTATAATAAATTTACTCGATATAATATCATGACTAGAGATATAATTTCATTTCAAAATAAGTTGACTTAATGGAAATAAAATTATTTGAATATTAGATAAAAATATCAAATACCTCCTTATTAAAAAGAAGAAAAAAATATTAATTTTTATAATACTTTTCTTAAGAGTATCATCCATGGACATTCATGTGGTGAAATTATTAAGGACCGAGTCCTATTATGATCTGTCCATTGAAGCAAGTGCTTGCCAAGTGCATGAAGCAATATGTGCTTATATAAATACTAATCCTTAAAATTTTGTGGATCTGATGTACATGTTCTTTTATAAAATAGTGATGAAATTTAAGGATGTAAAATTATTTGAGACTTATTTAGTAGAATTTTGAGTTTCTACACAGGAAATGTGAGTTATTTTGTATTTTTAGGCTTTAGAGTTACATGTGATTGAACCTAATTGCACCTTAATTATCAATAAACCTCTTAGGGTAATTAGGAAAAGGATTATGAACCTTTACCTTTAGAGGACTAAGAGTGAGAGCTTGGATCGTTCTTCTAGTCTCACTGTTTTTTAGGTTTAATGTTTTATTTTCTCTTTGTTTTTATGACTTTGTGTGAGTAATTTCCTCTATTCTATGATCGGAACATGTGGTTCACCCTTATTGATTTTAATCCAATTATTTTCAAGTTTTCTTAATTTTTTCTTTGATTATTCTCTTATTGATGATTTATATATGGAAAATGTTAAGCTGCAATTTTTCATAATTGAAACGGTTAGGAAAGTACTAAAGATGAACCTAACGTGTTGGACCTATTGGAAAGGAACTTAGGTTTTAAGTTATGATGAAATTAATCTTAAGAGGAGAAAACAATTGTATTTGTAATATATAGAAACTGACCATACATACAAAAAGTAGAGGTTTTGTAAAGACAGAAGATCAATAAATTTGTAGGGGATAAAATTAAAAAGGAGTGTATTTGTAGGCACTAGTAGGATATTTATCTTTTTGATTTAATATTAATGTTGTTTTTTAAATTTTTCATCATTATTCAGGTTAATTGAAATTTAAATTTGAATTTGAATTAAATTAAAAGTGATATATTTTAGTTAAAAGATTTTGGATATTTTATTTGCAATTTAATTTTTTACTTTTAATTTATTAACTTATTTGCATAAACTTTATAATTTAAAGAGGTTATCCTATAAAACTACGTGGTTTGATTAATTTGGATTTTTTTTTGTTCCTAGTGACATAAAGCTCTCAATTCAAAGTATATGTTGATTGGTTATCAGGTTAAAGAGATTATCAAGTTGTTCACATATTTCTCGATTGAAAAAAAGAAACCAATTAATCTAGTTTTGTTAATAACGACTAGAGCATAAAAAAATATATTGATAGAATTTTGCACATAAATATACGAAAATGAATTTTTTTTATTGATATCAAAAAATTACATGGTGATTGGTTTTCTAATTAATGAGGTTATCAAGTCATTGAACTATTTCTCGATTGAAGAAAGCAAACCAATGAATCTAGTTTTCTTAACAACTACTAGAGCATCACAAAAAAAATAAAATTCTTATTATTAATAGAGTTTTGAGCACAAATATATAACTGAAAATGAATGTATTTTTTTTATTGATACAAAAAATATTTCATCAAACTTGTTCTCAATACAAAGAAACAATGTATATTTCATGTTTGTAATAGAGCAAAATATTGAGATTCAAGATGAAAGTCTTGAAAAATAACCATTTATTTCACTTTATTTTTTATTTTGATCTCATTTCTCATGTGCAAGAAAACATGTCTTCTATATTATATTAAAAATACAAATTATACGTCTGCAATAATTAATAATGAATTGTTCATTAAGGAATATGATGGCTCCCTATAGCAGTTACTTTTTGTGCATTTATGTCTCAAGGAAATTTTCAATGAGCAGTTTTTCTCACCGGAAAGCGCACAAGGTCATCAAGTATTTAAAAATTAAAACGGATGAATCCGAGTATCGAACACAGGGAACTAATGTTAGCCTGAATTAAGTTCAGAATCGAAGCATTGTTGGGAGAACATGTATAAGAGATACTTTCAAACAGAATTTAAACTAAACTTGTATGCTAAAAAAAACTATAAAATGCAAGATAAATAAAATGATAGTAGTAGGTAGATATGTTGGGTCTTTCTAACAAACAAACTGATGCATAGAAATATATTTCTCTAATCAATTGTGCTCTTGTGTTCTATGTTGTAGCCTAAATTACTAAACCCTCGATCCCTCGTTAGGCTGAATATCCAAGCTTCGTCCGCAGATCCCTCATGTAAGACTAAACCCGATTTAGACAACCCTCTTAGGTTTAGACTAACTTAAACTAAGTTTCATCTGCAGATCCCTCATGTAAGACTAAACTCAGCTCAAGTAGCTTACTAAAGTTTAGCCTAATTTAGCCTAAGCTTCGTCCGCAGATCCCTCATGTAAGACTAGACTTAAACTAAACAGCATTATTGTAACAACATAATTAAAACCAAAAATTAACCCACAGATCTCTCATGTAAGGCTAAGTTTCAATCCTGCTTCAATCAAGTTCTAAGGCAACAGTATATTTTCCAATGCTAAAGTCACCTAACTGTGCACACAAATGGGTGATCAGACCAAAAGCATACAAACATTAAGCATTGAAGGAAGCATTGAACACAGAAAACATAATCAATTAGATATTAGGTATTTACATCAGTTGTTCATTAGAAATCCCCAACTAGGGTGTTTAGCCCACCATTACAAAGAAACCCTAACAATAAATAAGATTAAAAGCAGAGAATGGTAGTTCCTTACATAAGAAGGGGGATTCCTCCTCCTCTTCTCAGCATCTCACACTCACTCTCTACTCAATAATCTCTCTTAAATGAAAAAACCTAGGCTTCAATGCACAAGCTGCTCCTCTTTTCTGCTTCTAGGGCTCTTTTCCCCAAATAGGCTTGTGGCTGCTCTGGAAATTCTGTGCCCTGGCCGTTTGTAGAAGCTGTCATAAAGGTGGTAAAAGCTGTTACCCTAATTCTGCACAAGACAGGCTTTAAATAGGCTCTGAAATCACGACGCTGCGCTTAGCGCCACCCTCGCGCTTAGTGCGAGTAAGTGAATTTGGGCTTAGCGCCAGTCTCGAGCTTAGCCTAGCTGAAGGCACCTGCTGCGCTTAGCACACTGATCTTGTGCTTAGCGCGCGACTTTGATGTTGATGCTCTGCCAAATTCTCCTTTGCGCTAAGCGCGCTGAAGCTGCGCTTAACGGTGGATATGTGCTTAGCCCAACTGCTGAGCTTAGCCAAACTGTTACATTTTGCAATTCAAAACTTAGCCTCTTTTTCACCTGAAAATGCACAAATTTCATCATTAAATCCAATGGAAATGTTCTAGAGACAACATTAACCATAAAACAAGATTTATTTACAAAAATCACTACAAAATAACCATAAATTGAGGAACTATACAAACTTTGGAAAATGATTTCTATACAAAAGTTAGTCGTATAAAGTGACTAACAGAATACAAGATCCATGTTCTAATTACTCTATTTGTGTCGTCCATGGTTACAAAAACATGTATGAAATATATGGACAAAGCCTACTGTTTTTTAATTTTTTCTTCCTTCTTGCTTCAATTCTAAGCTATCTTGAAAGGAAGGGATTTGAGAGAAGGATTAGCAAAAGGGATCTCAATTAGTCCCTACGAACGTACATGCTGCTTGAGTAAAATAAGGTTTGTTCCAATTTATATGTTTTGAAGGTTCTGAGCAAATTGTTGCGACAAGACTTCCATAAGCTATTTGTGCAATGAGATGTAAGGCTCACCCTTTCCACAACATGCTTTGAAAGTCTCAATTTTACCCAAAGAAAAGCCTGCATTACATAAATTAATAAACAATAAAAATAAACCATTACAAAATTAGTAATCACGTGTAACTATATATTATTCGCCTAATAAAAATAAAAAAAAACCACCATATTGTTGTGGTGCTTAAAATAAATGTTGGGTAGCACCATAATAATCAAAATATTTTATCTTAACATCTAGGTTCTCTTGTCTTAATATCTCTATAGCATTTTTGAGTTGCTCACTATAGTACTTGACGAAAGCATTGTAAGTTGTCAAACACTCAAATTGATCATTGCCATCTTTCATATCACTATTCTCAATTTGAGGTTCCTCCACCATTTTAGGTGGAAGTATCAAGCATGTTGCAAGGTAGTAATATGGGAGGAATTATTCATCCAACACACACCAATACTACTTCACTATCCCCCGGTCCTAGGAATCCCTTTGTGGCTGGAATCATAGATATGCCCTTACCTCCCACTTGGAATGGTGTAATGCTGGATAAGTATGATGGTAACACTGATCCATATGAACACATTTACATCTATGTTGCCCAAGTAGGGCTCTACATAATGGATGATGTCGTTGTATGCAAAGTGTTCCACACCTCACTTAAAGGACAAGCATTGAGTTGGTTCACTAGGATCTCAGCAAATTCCATAGATTGCTTTGAAACTTTGACAGCCATATTTCCAATTTACAAGTAGTTGACCACATCACTTCACATCAGTAGCATTGGCAGTTTATGGCAAGAAAAGAAAGAAACATTGTGGTCTTTCATGGAAAGCTTTAGTAAAGTTGCTTTGGTATCCGAAACATTGATCCAATAGTGGCTATGCATCACTCGGTTACAACATTACGACTTGGTCCTTTTGTCAATAGTCTTTGCAAAAAGCCAGCAACAAACCTTGATGATCTTTGTTGTCAAGCAGCTAAGTACATGTAGTTTGAGGAGCTCATCGAATATAATAGACAACCGAGAAATGAGGTGTCGCAACCTACCCTTCGGCGGGAGGGCGACGTGAGACTCACTGGTGCGTCTTCCAAGAAAGGAATACGCGCAGAGTCGCTACCAACGTTTATTTGAGGAAAACGTCGGAAAAAACGGAAAAGATGTGATCTACGAACTTTAAGTGAAAGGTTCGGGAGTTGTATTTACACACAGGGAAGGTATTAGCACCCCACACGTTCGTCACAAGAGACGACAACCTTAATCCAATGTGCAAATGTGATTTCAATTTATATTATTTTCCCTTTTTACGTTCTTATGTCTTTTTATGCCTTTTTATATTTTTATCTTTTGGTGGTCGACGAGGGTGTTTCCCTTGCTCCTACGTATTCCTCAATTGTGATAAGAAAATCAGACCTACGTAGTTCTTTGTGAACAAAACGTTTGGTTAAGTTATTTTTTTATCCCTTTTTTGCAAGATATGTTTTTATTGAATGAAAGGTCATTTAAGGCATTGGATCATCAAACAATCTTTCGATTCTTTTGAAAAGAGAGAAAACATTATGGCATTGGACCATTAATGATCTCTTTATTTTTGAAAGAGGTAATAAAGTTACATATGGATTTTAGGCCTTTAGAAATCTACATTTAACCAATAAAAGCGAAAAAGACAATTTCAAGGCGTTGGACCTTTAAAAATGACTTTTTTATGCGATGACAAAAAGTTTGGTTTATGAATTGATTTTAGCCTTAGTTTCACTTTGGTTATTAGTCGATTCGATTAAGAAAGAGAAATTCCAAAGAAAACGTCTGATTGATTTTTTTTGATTTATTTTACTAAAAGATATTTTTGATTATTATATTATTATTTCGCCTCTTTTTGGTTTTAAACGTGGTTACGACATGACCGAACGGTCGGAATTCATTTTAACAGAAATTAAAGGATGTTGTAATACAAATGATCGGTGGAAATTTATTTTATTTTTGATTAGGCGAGAAAATGACTTAAATAAATGACTAAAGCATGTCAAAAGGGGGTACGGAAAGTAAATGAAATGAAAATAAAAGCATGCGAAAACAAATGAGGACCACTTAGGGTACATAGAATGAATTAAAAAGTTCGATTTTGGGAACTTACCGGTTGAAGACTGAAGAACGACGAAGAACGAACGACGAACGACGAAGAACGGTTGAAAATCTTCGCGAAATCACCCACGGAAACGTCATGGCAGCGTTACGGAAGCGCCTCGGTTTGGATTTTCTTCACGGAAACAATTTTTCTCACTAATTTTAAGTGAATCTCAGATACCAGGAGGGTTGAACATTTTTGTTCTTCCCTCCTTCCCCTATTTATAGGAAAAGGAAGGAGAAGCTTGCCACCCAGCTCGCCCAGGCGAGCTAGGTTGCTTCCTCCAGAAGCAACCGTCTTCTGGAGGAACATCTTGGAAGGCCCAAGCGGGCCTGGTTGCTATTTGCACCCCCCTTTTTACTAAATACACCCCTTGTTCTTTTTTGGTGATTCTTTTTCCGTAACGTTACGAAACTTTACGAATTTCGTAACGATACTTGTTTTCTTTTCGTAATGTTACGAAACCTTACGAATTACGCAATCATCCCGTCTTTGGCTTCCGGAATGTTACAGAACTTTATGGATTGTGCATTTACACTTCCTTTTGACTTTCGGCATGTCACGAAAATTCACGGGTTGTGCAACAATGCTTTCTTTTGACTTCCGGCATGTCACGGAACTTCACGAATTGCCTAACGATGTGTGCCAAGTACCTCGAAGTGGTCAAACGAGGGTCGTATCCCAACAATGGATGGTCCCCGGACGAAATTAGGGTATGACATGAGGCATTAGGTTTGAAGAAGGAATCATAAAGAGACATTCAAAAAGGAAAATAACATTTGTGCGAGACCCATGGACCTCGCTACAACTACTACACCCTTGTTAACACCAGTAGGACAAGAATCCTTAAGTAATGTTGAAAAGCTGACCCTTCAAAGCACTATTGATACCACACAAATTGGGGCCACTCAACAGAAGAATGCACAACATTGAAAGACAAGATTGAAGACCTCATAATAAAATTTTGATCTCAACATCAAAATTCTAGCTATTGAGACCAGAATAGAAGTTATGGCACAAGGCAAGATAGACCTAGGAAAAAATATTGACCAAGAAGTCGCTTTAGAGAAAGGGAAAAAAAGACAGACCAACCAAGAAGGGTCATAAATACCATTATTGAAGGCTTTGCCGGTGATGGATGTACCTCCTTAGCAAGGAACATTTGCACAATGTTTGATTTGTAAATATGGTAGCCATGTGAAACAAAGTTGACATGTCTGTTATTACATTCACAAATGCAGATTTTAGGGGGATGGATCCTGAACAAGATGATCCTATGGTCATCACTATAGAAGTAGCAAATTGTTTGGTAAGAAAAATTCTCATAGATCAAGGGAGTTCAACCGATATCCTTTTTTGAAGCACTTTTAAGAAACTAGACACACCCAAGTCAGCACTACAACCCCCATGATGATCCTTTATTTGGGTTCACTGGTGAAAGGGTAAGAATAATAGGATGCATAAAGCTGTTAACCAAGTTTGGCACTAAGAAAACCGGGTACAAGGACATTATCATTTGATATGTTGCCATCCATGCCAATACTTCATACAATATACTATTGGACCGACCATCAATCAATGTCATTGGAGCCATAGTATCCACCCTAGACCTAGCAATGAATTCCCATCCGACCATAAATCAATTATAACTATCCATGCAAATAAAAAAATAGCCCGAGAATGCTATATGACAAGCCTAAAGATCACTCCTATCCCGAACATACTGGGACCTCAAGAAGTCAATATGGTAATTGTCGCAACCTATCCTACGACGGGCATGCGGGCAAAAAGCAAGAGTGTGTCTTCTAAAAAGAAAACGCGTGGGAGTTGCCACCAATGTTTATTTAAGGAAAACGTTAGGAAAACCAAAAAGAGGCATGCGAATTTTGAAAATAAGGGTTCGGGAGTTGTTTACGCATAGGGAAGGTATTAGCACCCCATGCGCCTGCCACAAGGGGCGGCAGCCTTTAATCGAGTGTGCAATTTTGGTTTTGTTTATTAACTTTCAAATCTTTTTTAAAGACAATTTTACGGCACTAATGATCGATTAGGATTAAACTTTACAACATAAAACGAGATCACCGATGATAGATGGAGAAAATGAATATGCACATAATAACAGAGGGGACCCCTAAGGGTACATAAATTACATTCAAATCTTAAAAAACAAAACTAACCGACTGTTGCACGAGGAACACAAAACAAGAAAACGATGTAGGGAATGATCACGGTCGCGATTCGATAGCGCCTTGGTTTTTTTTCTTCTTCTTTCTCTCTTTCTCCTTCTTTTCTCTCAATTCTCTCAACTCCTGAACCTTGCAACCCCTTAACCCCCCCGCCCCATCATGGCTATTTATAGGGAAAAAGCCATTTTAGGGCGATTGAAGCTCGCCTAGGCGAGTAAATGCTTAGCTCTGAAGGAATGAGCTCGCCCAGGTGAGCTGGTTACTTAGGCATGAAGCAATTTCATGGCCCAGGTGAGCCAGATGCTAGCCTGGGTGAGCTAGGGTCTAAAAAAATGAAAAGACCCTTTTGTCCCCTTTCTTGGTATCTTTTTGTTTTCTTGATCAAAACACTGAGTGATTTCTTGCTTCGTGCTGTAACTGGTGTTAAACATCGTAATTCGACTAGCAAGAATCTAAATATCAGTGAACTATAGTCCCCGGATGAAATTAGGGTCTAACAGTTGCCCTTCTTTACTTATCTTTTATTGAAAATGAAAAGATAAGTAAAGATAAGGACAATAATTTCATCTGAGCGATCTTACTATTCCAAACCGGACACTAGAGGAAACAGAGGAAGTGAAACAAAAAAAAAAGCAAAAGGGAATTGACATTGAAATCATCAAACAAAAGACGATGTAGTCTTGTAAAACATAAGACTGGAGACATTGAAGTCTTAGTAAAAGGCTGAAGACGTTGAAATCTTGTAAATAAAAGTAAAAGACAGAAGACATTGAAGTCTTTGAATGTATAAGATAGAAGATATTGAAGTCTTTGAAATGTAAAAGACATAAGACATTGAAGTCTTGCAAATGTAAAAGACTGAAGATATTGAAGTCTTTGAAATGTAAAAGATAGAAGGCATTGAAGTCTTGTAAATGTAAAAGACTGAAGACATTGAAGCCTTTGAAATGTAAAAGACAGAAGACATTGAAGTCTTGTAAATGTAAAAGATGGAAGACATTGAAGTCTTTGAAATGTAAAAGACGGAAGACATTGAAGTCTTGTAATGTAAAAGACAAAAGATATTGAAGTCTTGTAAATGTAAAAGACTAAAGACATTGAAGTCTTTGAAATGTAAAAGACAAAAGACATTGAAGTCTTGTAAATGTAAAGGACAGAAGACATTGAAGTCTTGTAAAATATAAAAGACTGAAGACATTGAAGTCTTTGAAATATAAAAAACAAAAGACATTGAAGTCTCTGAAAACTTTCACTAAAATGAGAACACGCTTGGTAAAGAAATCAAACCCCCAAACCAATCAGAACAACATACACTTTTTTTCAAAAATAGTGCGACAAATGAGGAATGAAAGCATAAAGATATAATTTCTCATAACCAAGAATGAGATTAAGACATTTTGCATTTCGTTTCTAAAGAAGCATTTGAAGAAACACTGGATTCAATCGAATAGTGGAAAACCACTCAAAGGTGTATAAAACTTCACACAGACAAGTGTTTCATCTCAATTCTAAATCACATATGTGTCATAAATTGATTTTGCTAGCCATTTCCCATCAAATCAAGGATAATGCGCATAATCATCATGGATCAATAGGTCTTTTTAAGGTTGGACTTGTATAAAATTTTGGCTTTGGTTGCTTTGGTTTTTGTTCTTTTTCTTCTTTTATGGTGCGAATAGGAGAGTAGGCATAGAGATTTGGCTAGTAACTTAAATGAACGATCATTTCCTATCCTTTCATGTCTTGACCAAGTTATAATTATTTTTTTCTTTTTTTCACTCTTTACAACAACTCTGTACATGGTTCAAATATTTGTTTATTCCAAGGAACTTGTTTTTCTTTTCTATTTTCCTTTTTTTGCTCTTTTCCATTTTGATTTTTTTTCTTCCTGATAAATATCTAACTTCCTTCAAAATCCATGACTAGCCACAAAAATGATAGAAATCTCCCTTGAAAACACCCCTGCTCTCCTATCCTAAGGTAAGGTAGGAAACTTTCATCCTAGGTTAGTGTTCTGATAAAAATCAAGTGTCTGGCTCAAAGGGCTTGCAAATGGAAAAAATAATGTATATTGGGATGGCTATTTGGCCAATGGCTTAGAAAGAAAAAAATGCCCAGATCACTTCCATGAATTATATGTTATGAAAATTAGAAATTCATGCAAAACCAATCATCGAACATATCCATGCGGACACTCAATATAAAATTTGTGGTCACACAGTCACTAAAGCTTAGGGCCTGTTTCCACATTAGATCAAATTAGTGTTTCAACAATTGTTCTCTTATCAAGTCCATGCAAAACATCTGAGCCCATTTTGGTATTCGGGAAAGTCCTTCATTATTCTCATCCTTAAGATACACATTTTTTTCAAAAACCCTTTTTTTTTGTGTTTTGGTCTACAAAATTTTCAAAGGTTATTGGTGGTTGTTTCTTTCAAAAGCACGTTAGTTTTAAGAAAAAGGTTGGAATCCCAAACAAAGTTATAATCCAAAACTACACCATTAAACATCAAAGTGCGTGTGAAAATAAAATCAAATCACGCGTAAGTTTTATTTTTTAAACAATCATCACTACAAAATAACATGACAAAGCTAAAATAATAAATAAGATAAAGACAAGTTCACAAATTTAGGAGATCATGGTCGGGGAACTCAGTCTCCTCCAATGAAGAAATCAAGCAAATCTGCCATGTCCCCATCATCCTCTGCTCCACCTTCGTCCACTTGGGCAGCTCCTTGAGCTTCCGTAGGACCTGCCTCCACCTGAAAATTGGGCTTATCCCCAGGCCATGCAAAAGTGGCTCTGAACTGCTCGGGAGTAGGCCATAGGTAAGGGTTAAGGTCCTGACAATGTTGGTGCAGTGTATACTGATAGAAGCTGTCATTCAATTGCATCTGGCCCCTATGATTGACTACCTGTTGATCAGCCAAATGTTGTATGTATGTGTGCATCTGGAGCTCCATCCTCTACATGTGAGCTGAGATGGACTCTAGAGATGGTGGTGCGCCTACGACCGATTGCTACTGGTCTTGCCCCGACTGCTATGCCTGCTCATGCAATATTTCTCAATGAATGACCTATTAATGAGAGGCCAGATGAGCTTTGTCGGCACAACCGGTACCTCGTAGAATTAGTAGAGACCTGTGATCAATGCCAAAAATCCTAATGCCCTGTTGGACTTCTCTGGGTGTCTCAGAGGTGCAATACCTACAAACTGGTGGATGGTATCTGAGATAAAGATGCGCCACATGAGCACTGATCTAGTGCCCATCAAACTCAATTTACACTTTGGAAGCGGTGCCCATCACCTCAAAACGACACTGATGCTCCTTACTTCGAAAGCAGTGCCCATCAAACTCAATTTCCGCTTGGGGGGCTGCATTAGATCCTTCCCTTATAGTGGCCTTCCTAGCTTTCTTAGCAGCAAGTTTCTTCAGGGCCATCTGTGAAACAACAAAAAAAAAAGCCAAAAAAATACCAATATCTTAGCAAAAATTATTTTCAGAGACGATCTAGCCATTGGGTCTTTCCTATTCTCACATCTCTTTTTTATTTTATTTCATTATCTTTTTTTTCTTCTCTTTTTTTTCATTTTATTTATAATTATTTTCGACTAAATGATACTCTATGCACGTTTGTTCCCAAAAATATGAGTCCAACACCAAAATCAAACAAAACCCAAATCCAACTAAGTGCCCCGATTTTACAAGAAAACGGGGGGTTCCAACCTAAAGCTCATTAAAATAATTTCCACTACAAAAAATCATAATTCTATGCAAAACTATCAATTTGGGATTGATACCACACCTAATTACATGACTAGACATGTTAAATCCTTCAAAGCCTAGAATAGAATGTAGTCCAACCTTTGTGGCATTTCACCAAACACTTGGTGTGCACACGTTTAAGCATGCAAAAATAAGGATTTGAGCATAATCAAACAATGCAAAAAGGTAAAACAACAAGGATGACCTACTATAATTCAAACCAACACACTTTTACACAAACAGAAATAACCAAACAGCCATCATACACATTGCATTTCTACTTAAAAAGAAAGCATAAATCATCAAACATAACAAGAAGAAAATTAAATTTTGAGCTGAAGATGATCCTTACTTGGGTGAGATGAAAGGAATGCAAAAGATTTGAGGCAAATATACACAAAAAGGGCTCAAAGTTGCTGCCAGAATGGATGCCTCGTGGGTTTTGTGATCAAGTTTTGAAGTTCTTGGAGAAAATGGGGTGAAATTTGATTTCACCCCCTTTTCCCTTTTTATCTTCAGTGTACACTCTCCCAGGCGAGTTAAAATATATTTTTTTTGAAAAAAAAAGTTTTTGCAAAAAGGTTATAATCCTGTAATAAGCTTTATAAATACCTATAAATCTTAGGTGAATTCATGAAATAATCCAAAAGAAAAATTAAACAATATTAACATGCAATAGAAAACATAAGGCATAAAATTAAAGAGCAAAGTTTAGAGATACTAGGTTGCCTCCTAGGAGCGCTTCTTTAACGTCTTTAGTCGGACGTGCGGTTGTAGCCGAGACTTCGCCATGTCATCTAATGCCTTGAAAAAGAGAATGTTAACATGCAAATGTTTAAAATGCTATGAAATGCTCGTATCTCCTTTCCTATTTGCCCCTAGGTTTACCCAAGTTGGTGTGACATTGACCATAACCCAAAATGCCTCTTCATTCATTTTTCCCTTTGCAAAAACACTTAGATGATAAAATACTGCCGCATGCATGTTTATTATTGAACATCCATTTAATGCAACAATTAACCAAGTGTTGTGTTTTCTCCTTTTTGTGTTTTTTGTTGAATTTTACTCAACGCTTACGACACCCCTACTGAACGTGCCGAACGAGCGACTTTTGATCGGGCAGATTCGACCATTGGCTCTGGAGTGTTGGTCATGTGAGTGAGCAAAAATGAAAGTGTACATTCATGCCCAACGACAATAAAAAAAGTGCAAAGGACACAACACTAGAAGGAGAGATACAAATCATCAATCTATATTCATTAAGGTTGTGATTATTGTTACAACAATAATCTAAGACATGGAGATTCTAATGAGTCCTTGAGGAGGCCCAAACATTGAGCCTTTGAATTGCCCCAAGTATTATGCATAATATCGCTTGATGACATCAAAATTTATAGGCAAAGGTAGCTGTTCATCATCCATATTCATAAGCAACAATGTTCCCCATAAGAAATCCCATTTTACCACAAATGGTCCTTCATAGTTTGGGGCCCATTTCCCTCGGTGATCCTTCTAAACCTGCGATACTTTCTTCAGAACGAGGTCCCCCTTGCTGAACTGACGCTGACACACTCTTTTGTCAAAAGCACTTTTCACTCTGCTCTGGTATAGTCGCCCATGGCTCATGGCAACCAATCTCTTTCCCTTAATGAGATTTAATTGGTCAAAACGTGCCTGGGCCCATTCCACTTCTTCCAATCCTGACTCCACTAGAATTCTCAAAGAAGGAATCTCCACCTCAAATGGGAGCACAACTTCCATCCTGTATACCAAAGAGAATGGGGTTGCCCCAGCAGAGGTGCGTACAGAAGTCCGATAACTATGCAATGCAAAGGGTAGCATCTCGTGCCAATCCTTGTACGATATGGTCTTCTTCTGAGCGATCTTCTTGATGTTCTTATTGGCAGCCTCAACTGCCCCATTCATCGTGGGCTGATAAGGTGTTGAATTATGGTGTTGGATTTTGAAATCCTCACACATTTCCTTCATAATCTTGTTGTTTAAATTGGTGGCATTATCGGTGATGATCTTTCTGGGCAATCCATATCTGCAAATTATTTCTTTCTTGATGAATCTAATCACCACATTCCTATTCACATTAGCATATGAGGCTGCTTCCACCCATTTGATGAAGTGATCAATGGCGACTAAGATGAAGCAATGCCCATTTGAAGCCTTGGGTTCGATAGCCTCAATCACGTCTATGCCCCATATTGAGAACGGCCACGGTGATGCCAACACGTTCAATGGTACAAGTGGAGCATTAACATTATTAGCGAAGGTCTGACATTTCCTCACGTGAACACAACAATCATTCTCCATAGTGAGCCAATAATATCCCGCCCTCAGAATCTTTTGAGCCATGGTGTGTCCATTGGCATGGGTTCCAAAGGATCCCTCGTGCACCTCCAATAATATTTGTTCGACCTCATTTTCATTCACACATCGAAGCAACACCATATCATGGTTTCTTTAATATAAGATGTTTCCACTCAGGAGGAAACTAGCTGTCAACCTCTGTAATGTTCTCTTGTCATTGTCAGAGGCCTCAGACGGGTATTCCTTGTCCTTAATGTATCGTTTGATATCGAACTACCAAGGTTTACCATCCTCCTCTTCTTCTATCAAACAACAATGCGCAGGCTCAACGCGACATTTGATGTCGATGCATGGCAAATCTCCGTGAAGGCTTACTTTGAACATGGATGATAGAGTGGCAAGAGCGTCAGCCATTTGGTTTTCCTCTCTAGGGATGTGATGAAATGATATATCATCAAAGAGTTCCATCAATTCATTGATGTAAGCTTGGTAAGGCACCAACTTGTGGTCTCTGGTGTCCCATTCACCTTTCAACTGATGAATTACCAACGCCGAATCTCCGTATACTTTAAGCAACTTAACCTTAAAGTTAATTGCTGCTTGGATCCCTAGGGCGCATGCCTCGTACTCTGCCATATTGTTTGTACAGTCGAAACACAACCTAGCCGTGAAAGGCAAACATTATTTGTCCGACGAAACTAACACTGCCCCAATTCCATGACCCAGTGCATTAGACACACCATCAAACCACACAACCCACTTATCTTTGTCTTCATCTTCAACCTCCTCCTCAAACAGGGCCATAATATCCTCGTCAGGGAATTTTGGATGCATAGGCTGATAATCATTTATGGGTTGTTGAGCTAGATAATCTGCCAAGGCATTTCCTTCTGAGTGATGAAGGCGATATCGAATTCTGACAACAAAATCAGCCACCGAGCTATTCTCCCAATAAGAGTGGGCTTTTCGAAGATGTACTTGATAGGATCCATTTTGGACACCAACCAAGTTGTGTAACTCAACATATATTGCCTCAAACGGTGAGTTGCCCACGCCAAGACACAACATGTCCTTTCTAGCAATGAGTAGTTCATCTCGCATGTGGTGAATTTATTGCTCAAGTAATAGATGGCTAATTCCCTTTTTCCGGATTCATCGTGTTGTCCCAACATACATCCCATTGACTCATCTAACACTGTCATGGATAGAATAAGAGGTCTCCCAGGCACTGGTGGCACGAGCACAGGAGGATTCATCAAACATTGTTTAATTTTCTCAAAATGCTACTTGACAATCATCGTCCCATTTAATAGTCTGATTGTTAGTCAACAATCTAAAAAGAGGCTCACAAGTGGCAGTTAACTATGATATGAATCTTGCGATGTAGTTCAACCTCCCCAAGAAACCCCGAACTTTCTTCTCTGTACGAGTCTCGGGCATCTCGAGGATCACTTTCACCTTGTCCGGATCCACCTCTATTCCTCTCTGGCTAAAAACAAAGCCGAGCAACTTTCCAGACTTTACCTCGAATGTACACTTCATGGGATTTAGTCTCAACCTGTATTTACGTAGTCGCCCGAATAACTTTTGCAAATTGACTAGGTGTTCCTCCTCCGTTCTTGATTTTGCGATCATGTTATCCACGTAGACCTCGATCTCCTTATGCATCATGTCGTGGAATAATGCCACCATGGCCCATTGGTATGTTGCCCCAACATTCTTCAGCCCAAACGACATCACCTTATAGCAGAAGGTTCCCTGTAGAGTAATGAAAGTTGCCTTTTCCATATCCTCTGGTGCCATGTTTATCTGTTTATAACCTGAAAATCCATCCATGAAAGAGAATAGGGCAAAAATGGTTGTGTTATCCACAAGAACATCGATGTGCGGTAAAGGAAAATTATCCTTTGGACTAGGTCAATTTAGATCTCGATTGTCCATGCACATTCGCACCTTCCCATCCATTTTTGGGGCTGGCAGGATATTGGCGGCCCATCCCGGGTACCGAGCAGCGACCAAAAAACCTGCATTGAATTGTTTCTTTACTTCCTCCTTTATCTTTAGAGACATCTCAGGTTTCATTCTTCTTAATTTTTGCTTCACTGGGGAGCACTCGGGACTCAAAGGTAGCTTGTGTTGCACAATTTCTGAGCTCAAACCAGGTATATCCTGGTAAGACCAAGCGAAGATGTCTTGGTAGTCTCACAATAGAGCCACTAACTCATCTCAGATGTTTGCGGGCACACAAGTGCCAATCTTGACCTCCTTTTTCTCTCCACCAGTGCCCAAATTCACTATCTTTATCTCCTCTTGATACGGCTTCATCTCTCTTTCTTTGTGTTCCACCATTCTCTTCAAATCTGGGGGAAGTCCTCTATCCTTATTTTCTTCCTCCTCGGCTTGATTTACTGGCCGCTCAAAGCCAACATCTAGGTCCTCGGTATCACTACTTTCACAGGACTCATTGTTGGATCTGCGTCAAATCATTTAAACGCAATGAAAATAAAAATGCAGAAAAATGAAATGGACAAAGGTGCGAGAGGGAACATCCCAATAAAAGGTTGTATATTAATAATTGTTGGATCATTAAAGGAAAGTATGCCCAACAAGAGAAGCAAACCCTAAAGCCTAGGCCCAACAATAGGGTCCAAACTACTTAATTACATTGGATTTGACACAGAAATCTCGGGTCGCTCCATGATCTGCCAAGTTTTCAATTCAAAGCCCAGGGAACATGGCTGCACCCAATTTGGCTGATCTTAATTGGTTTCTTCGTCCAACACAACAACTTGATCTTCATGCATCCACCCTGCGCTTACAAAGCTCTCGTTGATGTGGCAAATAGGGACCCTCTCCACCCATGGTCCTCGCCCTTGTAAACGAGCTAAACTTCTTTCTTTTTTTTCCCAAAGGAATCCTTCTCTTGTCAGCATTTTTAGGCTCGTAACCTAGAGCAAACCTCCCACGGTTTTCAGCAAACTTCAACAAGCTTGTCGTGCCATCACTGTTTCGGCCCAAACCCATCCTAGGCTCATAACCATCTTTTAGCATAACTCGTGCTACCATCAAAGAGGCACCAGACAAATGAGGTTGTACCGGAGGAGACTCCACATAAGCACTATTCACAATTTCCAATGCTTGAAATGATGTTTCTAGCGACTCCTCCGCAACTTCAACATAAGGCATAGAAGATGGACAACTCATTAGTATGTCCTCCTCGCCCGACACTATAACCAGCTGACCCTCCACCACAAATTTCAATTTCTGGAGCAAGGTTGATGGGAGCACCCCAACAGAATGGATCCAAGGTTGACCTAACAAGCAACTGTAGGTGGGGTTTATGTCCATCACTTGGAAAGTTATCTGGCACGTGTGTGGCCTAATCTGAATCGGGAGATCGATCTCTCCTCTCACGTCATGACGGTTGCCATCAAAAGCCCTTACCACCATGGAGCTTGGCCTCATATACGACGCATCAAATGACAATTTATCAAATGTTGTTTTGGGCATGACATTGAGAGAAAAGCCGTTGTCAATGAGTACCTTGGCCATTATGTGGTCCATGCACTTGACGGATATGTACAAAGCCTTGTTGTGCTCCCTGCCCTCAACTGGCATCTCCTCGTCAGCAAAAGTTAGGTAATTGTTTGCGGTGATGTTGTTGACTATTCCCTCGAAACCCTCCATTGATATGTCTTGCGCCACATGGTCGTTGTTCAAGATTTTTACCAACAATGCCCGATGAAGCTTGGAATGCATGAGCAGCCCTAATAGAGAGACACTGCTTGGCTTTTGTTCAATTGCTCAATTACTTTGAATTCACTCTGCTGAATGATTCTCAGAAATTCGGTTGCCTCCTCAATCGATATCTCTCTCTTGCTAAGGTCGTCCCCTTCCTTTGCAAAATTTCCGACTGGGGCCTCGTTATTTGCGATCAGGCCCGTCTTCTCCCTCTTGCTCATATCTGCCTTTGCCTTCCCCTTGTCTTTCAACCTTGCCGGTAGCTCGGGAGGAGCAAAAATACGTCCACTACGAGTCATGCCACTCGTACCGGATATATTCATGATCTTAGCAGCCAACATGCTATTCCCAACACGCATGAGGGACCCGTCCTACCTTCTGTGGGTCCTTGTACGCCATACCTCCACAGTACTACCTTGTCACTCTTATAAGGGAAGGGTGTTGGCATCTTTGCTACAAAGGGATGGAAACTTTGAGGTATCTAAGTGGTAATATCTTTGGTGAAATAAATTACCGAAGGCTTAGGCTTACTTGGGCTTTTGTCACTCGACTGCATGAATACCTCTCCTTCCTCCTTTTTTGCACTATGGATTTCAGTTTAACCCCTACTTATCAGTCCCTGCAGCAACTCCTCAGCTATTGGGCACCTTTTTGCATTGTGCAACACCCATGAATGCATCAAGCACGGATCTCCTTTATTATCATCACATTCAATCACACCGACCTCACGCAACACCTCCAATATGAATCGTTTTGGAGTTAACACATCCCTTATCTGTTTCAACTCCTGAGATTTTCCTTCTCCCACCATGTTCACCGACGAGCTTCCATGATTTGCAAGTGGATTAGTCCTTACATTGGGACTATCCTCTTGAAATGTAAGCCATCCCGCATCAATCAAACTTTGTACTTTGTGCTTAAAAGCTATAAATTGCTCGACGGAGTGCCCTAGGACGTCACCATGATTGGCGCATGTGGCATTAGGATTGTACCATCGGGGAAATAGAGGTTGATAGACCTTTCCCGGGCTCACTACGACCATTTGGTTATTGAGTAAGGATGGTAGCAGGTCGGCGTACGACATTGGGATTGGGGTGAACTCCACGGGTTTTCTCTTTGGGAAGTTCCTCCTTGGGTTGGTGTTTGTATTGGGGTTGGGATTTGCACTCGGTCTGGGCTGTGTAGGGAATGGATTTTTTGGGTGATGTTGGGGAGGTCTTTATGGTTGATTAGGCATTCTTGGTCAGAGGGGCATTGGACAGGGGGGAGATCCAATATTGGCTAAGTAATTATATTGGTGTGGGGGGTACTGATTGTTGGATCAAGTGGCCTCGGAATAATTAAGAAGGGGGGTGAATTAATTATTAATGAACCTTTACTAATTTAAAAATCAAATCCTTCTTAGGCTTTTACTATGTTGTTAAGAAATTAGAGAATCGAAATAGAGACTTAACCAAAAGTAAAAGCGATAATTAAAGTGCACAACGGAAATAAAAAGTGTAGGGAAGAAGAAGACTAACACAAGAGTTTTATACTGGTTCGACAACAACCCATGCCTACATCTAGTCCCCTAGCGACCTACAGTCCTTGAGATTTCTTTTCAACCTTGTAAAATCCTTTACAAGCAAAGATCCACAAGGGATGTACCCTTCCTTGTTCTCTGTGAACAACCAAGTAGATGTACCCTCCACTTGAACTGATCCACAAGAGATGTACCCTCTCTTGTTCTCAGTCACAACAACCCAAGTAGATGTACCCTCTACTTGTACCACAAAGGATGTACCCTCCAATGTGTTAAGACAAAGTTCTCAGGCGGTTAGTCCTTTGAAACTTTGTGAAGGGGATACAAAAGATATCTCAGGCGGTTAGTCCTTTGAAATCTTTTGTATAAGGGAAAGGGAAGAATCAAAATAATTTTCAGACTGTGTCGTTTTGAATTCTTTGACAAGGGAGAAGGGAGACACAAAAGAATTCAGGCGGTTAGTCCTTTGTTCTTTTGGAAAAGGGAGAAGAGAGACACAAAAATAATTCAGGCGGTTAGTCCTTGGCGAATTCTTTTTGGTAAAGGGAGAAGAGAATGAAAAAGATGAATATCACAATTTTGTTTTCAAGGTTTGGAAAACCAGAAAACTTTAGAAAGCTTTTTGCAAAGGAAAAAGAAAGAAGAAGAAGAAGTTCAAGAAGATGTTCAAAGAGATTCAAAGAATATGTGGAAAAGTTGTTTGTAAAGGTTGTCAAAGATATTGAAATGCAAATCAAGGTCTTGCTTTTATAGACTCTTCAAGTCTGGTCAAGAAAACCATTGGAAGAGTTATAACTTTTAGAAAAACATAAAAACCATTGGAAGAGTTACATCTTTTGATTTTTGTTCAAAACTTGTCACTGGTAATCGATTACCAAATCCTTGTAATCGATTACACAAAGCATTTTTGTGAAAGGATGTGACTCTTCACAATTGAATTTGAATTTCAATGTTCAAACACACTGGTTATCGATTACCAATATCTTGTAATCGATTACACCATTTTGAAATTAATTGGAACGTTGTAAATTCATTTGAAAGCTTTTTGAAAACAAACTTTGCCACTGGTAATCGATTACAGGAAACTGGTAATCGATTACCAGAGAGTAAAAACTCTGGTAACTTAGAAAATTTTGAGAAAACTCTTTTGAAAAACAAAATTGTGCTATGTTTGTTTTTAGAAAAATCTTTTCAATACTTCCCTTGTGAAGTCTTCTTGATTTCTTCTCTTGAAACTTGAATTCATCTTTTCTTGAATCTTGAGATCAAATTTCTCTTAATTCTTGAATTGTTCTTGACTCAATCTTGAAATCATTCTCTTGGGCTTTTTGTCATCATCTTTGTTATCATCAAAACAACTTGAATCAATCTTGATTCAACATCATGAAGCTTGCTTCTACACTGATATATAGGGTTGTGAGGGGATTGCGAGGAGCTTGGCCATGTGGGTACTGTGGTCACGGTGTAGGCGTCTCCTTCCTTTTTCTTTGCTCCACCTGCCCCAGGCCTCCTATTGCTGGAACTTGTTGAAGCAGCGTAATCAAACTTGCCCCTTCTTAGGCCTACCTCGATCCTCTCGCCTGCAAACACCAGATCTGCAAAACTCGAAGGCATGTATCCCACCATCTTCTCATAGTAGAACACAAGTAAAGTGTCTACTATCAATGTGATCATTTCCCTCTCCATCATTAGGGGCGCTACTTGAGCCGCCAGATCCCTTTATCTCCGGGCATATTCTTTGAAGGATTCCTGCTCCCTTTTGCACATGTTCTACAACTGCATTCTATCCGGGGCCATATCGGAATTGTACTGGTATTGCCTAATGAAGGCAACCATTAGGTCTTTCCAGGAACGAACTTGAGAAGATTCTAGATTGGTGTACCAATTGATAGCTGCCCTAGCCAAACTCTCTTGAAAAAAATGCATCAAGAGTTTTTCATCCTTCGTGTATGCTCCCATTTTCCAGCAGTACATCTTTAGGTGATTCTTGGGGCAAGCAGTTCCCTTGTATTTGTCAAAATCTGGCACCTTGAACTTCAGAGGAATGATGACATCGGGCACTAGGCACAATTCCGCCATGTCGGCAAAAGGACAGTATTCGCCTCTTTCAATGGCCCTCAACCTTTCTTCTATATGATCGAATTTTTCCCTTTCCAACATGATAGGAGCCTAGGAGGTAGTCTTCCCACCGCAAAATGTTAGGGTTGTAGTTGTGATTGCGGGAGATACTAAGGTCCCTCCAAATTGTTTGGCAGGGGTACGCCACCAAATGCTTGCCGTTTAGTGGCATATCCAAGGTGAGGCTCGAAGTCGGCCAGAGTGTGGTCTTGGGGTACTTCAGGTGTCTCCCCCATGGGTTGAGAGATATGTGCATGACTAGACTGGGGTTGTTGGCTCTTAATGGGTATGTGAGCGGAGTGGTCGACATTCTCATCGGGCGCGTGTGCAATATTGGGTGGCGCATAGTTAGGAGGCAAGCCATATGGCGGGAAAGGATGCTTGCTCTGGACCTGCAAAAAATGGGGGCCGCCCGTACTTCCCAATGCTTCACCTCCCTGACCTACCATATCTAGGACTGGACAATTTACTTGATTGATACTAGATGGGTGAGTCGGGTCCACTTCAGTGGCGATACTTGAGGTAGTGACTGTAGCTGTGTTGACCTCCATCATTTTTGTCATACTCATCATGGCCTCCATCATGGTGGTCATTTGGTCTTTCATGGCCTCCATGTTGGCCTTCATCTGTTCTTGAACTTCCTCTATCTCTTTCATGATTCTAGCCTTGGCACGTGTTCGATAAGGATGTCGTAAAGCGCATTCATTCTTTTTGATTACTATGATTATGTTTTGATGATGATGACTGTTAAGGAAAGAATGCAATGAGTAATATGAAAACTAAATAAACTTGAATGCATGACAATGATAAATTGCTAAAGTATTGTGAATTTTACACAGGACATTCAGTAGAACATAAGGTCAAATCAAATCCAATTTTCATTAAAAACAACATTGTTCAACTTATCAGAGCCAAAACATAAATAGAAATACAACATGGAAACCTCAGTGATTCCTAATTATGTGGGTCATTAGTTCGACCATGTGTTGGCAGTAATTGAAAAGACTGTGAACTTCATCGGCAGCAGAGTATGTGTCAGCCACCGCCTTGGCTCTAGCTAACAACCTTGGAAGCTCTTGACTCTCATTCAAAGTGAGTGCAAACCTATCCATCCATTTCATGGCTTCTTTATGCAATAAATCTATCACCCTTTCTCTCGCTTCCCTTTCAACCCGCAAGGCCGACACCTTTTCCTATTCATCTTCCAACATCTGCCCGTGACTAGCAGCTAGGTTCACCTTCTCTTTATATTGATCAATGATTATCATCATATTCTCTTCCTTCTTGCTCAACTGCTCATTCAAACTTCTCTTCGACCTCTGACAACTCAGTTCATCCGGGAAAGGTTACCACATTGCTTGCAACACAGTTCATCTGAGAAGTCAGGTATACAACTTGGTTGTCAAATGTTGTGATGGTCAAGAAATCAAATGTAAATGAAGAATATGTACCGACTACATTGACAGATCAGTAGGACATTATTTACTATGCTTTTTAGATACATACTTAGGATATAACCAAATCCAAATGTATTCTAAAGGTAAAGAGAGAATGGATTTTATAACCGAATCTATTGATTATTGCTACCAAGTTATGCCTTTCAGCTTGAAAAATGTAGGGGCAACATACTAGCATTTAATGGACAAGACTTTTGAAGACTAGATTGGAAGAAATATGGAGGTGTATGTCGATGAAATGATGGTCAATTTCAATGAAGCTGAGTCCTATGCTCGTGATTTAGAAGAAGTATTTGCACAAATCCAGAAACATAACATGCGACTTAACCCAGGAAAGTGTGTTCGAAGTAGGAGGGGGAAAATTCTTAGGGTTTATGCTCTCCCATAGAGGAATAAAAGAAAACCTAGACAAGTGTTTGGTTGTCATTGAAATGAGAAGTTTGAGGAATATTAAAGAGATTTAAAGACTTATAGGCTAGATCGCCTCCTTAACAAGATTCTTACCCATAATAGCCGAAAAGGCCAAGCCAATCATGAACTTGTTGAAAAAGGCAAAAAGGTTCCAATGGGATCAGGAGTGTGGAAAAGACTATCTAATCACCCACTAGAAATCACACATCATAGAGTAACTTGGGAAACTCACCTTGCAAACATGAGAGAGCCCACTCTTAGAACTTAGAAAAAACCTTTTTCTATAACCACCAAGGAAACCCATCCTTTTATGTTTTCTATAAACTCTTTAAAAGTCAACATAATATACTATTATAGAATTTTATTTATATGCACATGATTAGTGTATAATTTTTTTACACGACTATCCAATAAAAAACCACTCTAAAATCATATAATTCTATTGAAAAGGTTTGTTTCTATTAGTTATTCTGTATAAAAATACATGTATTTTTTGTGTGATTCAATGTTGCAAATTCGATAAAAATTTATATATTTAATGTTTTGATGGAGTCATAAGGGAGAGGATTTACACCTTTGACACGATGGAGAAAATGGTGGTTCACAATGCTTCTCAATGAGCAACTTTGGTGAAATCACCAGTTGACACTCAAGTTAGAATGTATATCAGAAAATAGTGAATAAGTTGACCATACCTAAGATGAGCTCTCTAGTTAATATATATATATATATATATATATATATATATATATATATATATATATATATATATATATATATATATATATATATATATATAGACACACACACACACACACACACACACACACCTGTATTTGGTAGGAAAAGTCATCGAGTTTGTTAAAAGGTTACTGTGAGGCCCCATCATTAAGTTTATTTTGATCACTTAAGTAAAGATGTTACCCTTATTGACAAATTGGGTTAAGCACAAGTGTCGGTCTTAGATATTAATTTTCTAATTCCTAAGGGTGGTTTCTCTCGATTAGAGTTGTCAAGCACTTTTAAGCCCTGAGTAAAGTAGGACACGTTGGTATGACCTCCATAATAGTTTCTCCTAAGTTAGTATTGCTTAGAATAAGCAATGTTGACTTGAGGGTTAAGACAAATATTACCTCTATAACAGTTGCCTCCAAGTTAGTATTGCTTAGAATAAACAATGAGAACTTAAAGGTTAACATGAATGTTATCTCCATAATAGTTAGACCCAAGCCAATATTGCTTAAAATAAATAATGCTAACTTAAGGGCTACGCTGAATATTACCACCATAATAGTTGCCCCCAAGTTAGTATTGCTTAGAATAAGCAATGTTGACTTAAGGGAGTCATACAACATTCTATTTTCTTTTGGTTTCACCACGTGTTATTTTCTTACTTGACTTATTTTTTGTTTTTGTGGTTTTCACATGTAAAGGAAAAATTCATAAGAAAAGGGGTTGAATTGTGATTTAAAAATTTTCACAAGATTTTTTGTAAGTAACTATTGTCTGATAAGGAGTTTGAAAACATTTTTAGAACTTGAAAGAAATAAACGAAAGGTTTTGTACAACTAAAGGTCAATAAACATATAAGAAATGAGAAGCATAAATACAAAGATTTTTATACTAGTTTATTTCTACCATTGAGACTACATTCAGTTCTTGACAACCTACCAAGTTTTCACTATCTTTCACACAAAGATACAAGTATTGTTACACAATAAATTATGGCTCCACCAAAGTAGTTTTGTACTAGCCTCTTCAAGCTAATATTCCCAAATATTGTTTCCTAAAAGCCACTTCTGTCTCTACATAAATCAACTAATTGGCTTAAGGTTGGGTGCATATAGACTAAGTCAAGGTTAAACTCAAAGTCTTTCTTCTCTCAAGATATGCGATGAGTATTGAGAGCTATTTACAACTAAAAAAAATTAAAAATAAGGAGTTTGAAGGCTAGTGAGGTAGCTTCGTTTAGAGTTCATAACTGCAACACTTCAACTCTTCTGGTATTTATAGACTTGTTGGTGAAATAATTGTTGTCTCTAAACACTCACCTTTTTGTGTCTATTGATTTTATGAAGCTGAGGTGTTTGTTGGATCATTTAATGCAACATTTAATATGGGTCATCTTTTACTCACTCACAACATATAAAACATTATGCTTATCTTCCTTGAGTAGCACTCCAGAACTAGCTTCAAAGATTAAATCACCTTTTGTTAAGTGAAGTACACTACATATTGTTGTGGTGCATCTTATTAGATCTGGACAATCCAAATATATCATATATGGATGATCCAAAATACCCATTGTTTTGATGATAACAAAGATATAAATTATTGATGGACTAATGGCTTATATTAAGTGAAATAGGGCATACTTTCTATAAGCTCAATTGTTAAAAATCTTCATCCATATGCTATTATAAGTAATCTTCCAAAGACTATTGGAACTTGCTTTTATTAATTCCATGTTTAAAATGCTGTTATGAAACAAACATCCAATCATTTGTGAAAACCATTGCCAATACATTGTGTCTTGGTTTTTACATCCAAAGGATATATTCATTTTAAGAAGTGTTTTATACTAAGCAAAGTTAACAACCAACGTCATTTGTTAGCTCACATGAGGCTTATACTTTCATCTGTAACTTGATGAATTCATGTTGCCTCTTACAATTTGAATTGCTAACATTTGAATTTGAAGTTGTGTTGTCTAATAAGCTTTCTTTATGAAATCCTTCTTACTTCAAAAAAGTTTTAAATATTTATCTAACACACTATTCAACCCCGCTTCTAGTATGATATTTGCTATTTCATGTCTTTTTATAGAAAGAGGCTTTATTCTTTGACTTTTCTCTTTACCTTTCACTTCGATAGATCCTATGAATAATAATCAAACATTCTCTACACAAAGGATCAAACAAATAGAGCATTAATTTTGGTCTTAAATGCTTACAAATTCAGCGTCTGGTTGTCATCAGCATTTATGTAACACTTTTTGTCTATTAGCATTTCAAATGTAAACTTTCTAAACTTAGTATTTATTTGCATCAATTCAAAATCATAGAGGGATCTTATTTGTCATATGACTCAACATCATAGTTAACTGAACTAGTGGGAAGATCATGATTAATTGTTGCAATGATTTGAATCTTAAATTTTAAGACAATTGGCTTTCAAATTTTGTGATGGTAAAAAAATTATATTTTGTTAATTTGAAGGGTTTTCCCATTATCTCTTTCACTATTGTGTTGTTTTCTATCATCAACAAGGATCTATGAAAAGTTACCATATTTTCTTCGGTTGCTTTTTTCTCGTTACGATTTATTCAATTGTTTTTCTTTCAACTTAATTTCAAGTACATTACGTCTCTCTTTATTTATACTCTCCCATTATTTTCTTTTTAGGTATAATTTTTTCCCCCATTCTTTTTCGAAAATATTTTTCCCAACTAGCTTCTATAATCGTGGCCATCGGTAACATGGTAAAATGAATCCTATAGGGCCTTTCGATGACTCTATAGGTCACCCATTGATGAGTTTTAAGATCCTTCTAGAGGTCGAAACAATTCCTTTCAACCTCCTCGCAGCCTTGATTTAGGAGAGCAATTGAAACCCTCAATAAAAGGGAGCATCACAAAATCATTACTAGAGGCCATGATAGTAAATTGAAATAAAGGTAAAGTAAGTGTTCAACAACCTTTGGTTAGATAAAACATTCTATGGTCGGTGATGCTCACGAATGTTAATGACAAAAATGATTTCGCTATTGCATAAAGTACCATGTTAGAACACAGATTTGTTTTTTCTTATGATAATGAGGATTTATCTTTTATCTTGTTCTAGAGTCAGAGAATATGGATTGGGTCAACAAAAGGTCTTAGGTATAAAATCTACTCTTGATCCTAGTTCTATTGACTTTTTGCTTAAGCAATTTTGTGATATTAATGTTGTAGGGGATCACAAAGGTTGGAAGGTAACATCTCCTGATGATCATGGGAGGATTTTCTCTCAAGGAAATGTTGACAATATTGGTGAAGAAAGGTCTAAAGTTAAGGAGGGGTAATATTTATATGAATATTTTTTCCCTATATATAACACTTTTTTTTGAAAACTTAGGTGTTCATCTTCCTTTTTTAGATTTTCATATAGATGTCGTAAATTTCCTAGGTGTTTGTCCTTTGTGGCTTACCCCTAATGCTTGGGCATTTGTAATTGCTTTTGAACACATGTGTGAGAGAGAATGTGCAAATTGTATTCATAGAGTTTTTAGCTTTTTTTCTCCACCAGAAACCAAACTAGGGATGATGATAAAAAACATACTACTTTAGGGATATGAAGTTGTAGGGATCATTCTCGGAAATTATGAAGATTCCTACAAGTAAAGAATCTTATTTCTTTCTTCGCGCCACACGTCATACTTTGGATTGTTTTAAGTGAAGAATAAGGATAAAGGGTGTTATTCAACCCTAGTTTCCACTCTAAAAGAATCAAGATCATTATGGTCGATTTTCAACTTACTATATTACTCATAAGGAATCAATTTCTATGCAGGAACAAGGAATAGTGGATTGTCTTGAGGCGGGCGTTGGGAGGGAAGGTGAACTAATTTCTTGTAAAGTTCTTTTGGGGGCTGGTCTTGTCAATATGAAGCCCACCTAGGTTTGTTTTGTTGTTTTATTTATTTGAATTATGATGTGTATAATTTCTAACTTATTCTGATGTAATTTGTTTTCTTTTCCTTTTTATAGAAAGACATATGGTGAACAATGATAAGTCAAAGATTGTTGCTTATTTGTTGCTCAAAATCTTGTCAAGGAAGAGAAATTTGAATCCTTAAAGGCTGCCTCTAATGTTGCTAATATTTTGAAAGATGCAAGTGTTAGTGCTTCTAAAGGAGATGATGCTTAAAAGGTTGAAAACTAAGCAAAAGAAGAAGGCTAGCAAATGCAAGAGTAGCTTATAAGGCTACACCAAAGGATGTTTCTAAGGGTTTGGTTGTTCATGACTGCCTACCTGTCACCAAACCTTTGGAAAGGAGAAAATTTGTTGAAGAATAAGATGTTTTTATTCTAGAGGTTGTTGATTAGTCTTGGGATGAAGTTAATCTTAAGACATTAAACAAGCTTGCTCGCAAAGGGAAATTTTCTGCTTGTTTGAAAGAGTTGCAAGATAATAACTTTCCATAGACAATGCCAATGTTGTGACATTGATCTTAAGACGATAGACAAGCTTAGTCGTGAAGGAAAAATTCTAGCTATTTGAAAGAGATATAAGATGGTAACTTCCTATAGCTGGTGCCAATGTTGTGATGTGGTCACAAAGGAAAGGATTCAGACCAGAGACATGGTGGAGAACACACTGGTTCGTGGTAGTCCTCAATATATAACTTTGGTGATGACACTTGTAGAGACTCTGATGCTCAAATTAGAATGTGTATTAAAGAGTAGTCAATGGGAGAATTTATCGATCCCTGAGAGAAGCTTTCTTTCTCTCTCTCCTTCATAGACACACACACAGGTGCATTTGATGAAAAAGCCATTGAATTTTTTAAAGACTTTATGTGTGAGCTCCCATCAATTTATTCTAATCACTTAAGATGTTACCTTGTCCCAACAAATCTAGGTTAAGTGCAAGTGTTGATCTCAGATAGTAGTTTTGGTATTCCTTAGGGTGGGTTTATCTTGGTTAGAGTTGTTATTTTAGCATAGGGTAAAATAGGAAACATTGATATGAGCTCTATAACAATTAACAATAGCATTTTTAATTATTTATCACAATTATATACTTAAATTTAAAATTATCAATTAAATAATATAATCTCATCTCAATTGATTAACCGAATATCTAATAAATTATCCATTCTAGATAAGTGTTCCGCTAGAACAACAAGCTACTTGAATGTTGTATACTGGATAGGTATTCAGCTAATACCAATGACGAATCTAGAGGGGAGTAGGTAGGGGCCCTAGCTCCCCCCCCCCTCCCAATTGGTATTTTTACGTTGATGTGTCATCATTTTCTCATATTTCTTAACCCTTTTTGTCACCATTTTAATTACTGATTATCCTTAATTGTCAAATTAATTATGTAGTTTTATCATTTGGGCCTACTAGATTAATTGTGTTTTTAATTTAATTTTAGGAGAATTATAAGCAATTGGGCTTGGACTTGAAGAGAGAAAACTATTTTATTCTACCAAATCTTATCTTATCTAGATTTTATCTCATCTAGATATTATTTCATCTAGATTTTATCTTATCATATCTAGATTTTATCTCATCTAGATATTATTTCATCTAGATCTTATCTTATCTTATCTAGATTTTATTTTATTTATGGGCTTGGACTTAACACAGATTTGTAAGCTTTGGGGCTGAGAACCTATATAACAACACCAAGGTTCTAGTTTGAGCTCTCTCTTCTTTTTTTGTTTTAGCCTTTTTCGTTTTGGGAGAATAATTCTAGTTTTCTTCGTTTTCTACTACAATTTCGATTTCTATTGATTAATGGAAGGCTAAGTCTCCAGCGTTATTTTCTCTTGAGGATCAAGCACAACTCTCTTTGAGGTTTTATTATTACTATTGAATTCTGATTAGTTTTTCCTCTTCACCAATTACTCTGTATTTGTTGCTATTAATCCATGCATGCTTAGTGCTTGATTAATTGTCTTTGCGCTTAATTTACGTTCATGCTTAATGATCAGTTTCGTTCATGATTAATTGGTGTATGTGTTGCTTAATCACATAATGAATGCCTTATGTTAAATTTCACTTAGTAATTTAATTTAGGGTTGGATTAAGTGATTCAACTGATAAAGGATAAATCTTCATAACCTAGGATAAAAGACTTGCTTGTGAATCAAAGGGAAACAACGTGTTTTAACTCTAATATTTTCTAATTCAATTTTACTCGCTGTTTAATTTACAAAAACAAACAACCCCCCTTCAATTAGTTACTGTTTTATTACTATCTGTTATGAACGTTTGGTTGACCATTGCTCGTTGGGAGACGACCTAGGATCACTTCCTAGATACTGCATTTTTAATGTTTATTTGATTCGGATACGGCCTCGATCAAATTTGGCGCCGTTGCCGGGGAGCAGTGGGCCAAAGGTTCATAATAGTGTTTAGTTATTTTATTTTATGTAGCGTTCTGTTTTGCATTTCAGTTGCATTCCCTGTTTAGCGACGGATTCAGCGACTGATTCAGCCTTTTGTTTTTGTGTGAATAGTGTTGAACAGTGATTAGCGACTGGGAATTAGCGACGGATTTTGCAATTTAATTAACAATTTTTGTTTTGATAGTTAGAGTTGTTATTTTTGGCTGAATTTTTGTGTAATAGCTTCTTTTGATCCATATTTTGTGTGAAAAATACCAAGAGCACTTAGTGTGACAGTATTTGAGAGAGACAAAATTTTTGGGAACTTGTTTTTAGCAAAACTTAAAACGGCCATAACTTTTGCTCCGGGTATTAGAATAACTATTATTATATATGCATTTGGGGTAGAAAAAAATTTCCCATATTGTGACCACTCACTGAAGCCGGTTGGGGTCTCCTAAACTCCAAAAATCAGCCGTTTACTAAGTTTTTTTTAAGTATTATTGTCTTATTTTTCTAAACTTTCCTTAGATAGTTTTCATAGTTAGACTTTGAATTTTTGTTTGAAAATTTTTGTGCTATCTTTTCATGATTTTAGGGTGTTCGTCACAAAATTTCAGCTCATTTTGATATCGTTTGAGTATAGCTATAGTTTTACCCCCTTGTTAGGTGCTTGTTGAGAAATACATTATTTGCTGCATATAGTGCGTGACTAGGGGAAATCCAGGCGATTTACAACCCTTTGATCCTGAAATAGATAGAACCTTTCATAGATTAGTTAGGCATAGTGTGCATCCTGATCATTCTGTGCATTTTGAGCATTCCGAGTATTCTGTTGCTAGTGATTCTGAATATTCTGATTTTGAGTATTCCACTACTAATTTTCATACTGAGAACATGGCTCAACCTCCACCTCGTGAGAGGACTCTTAGGGAGATGGTTGCACCTGATTTCACTTATGAAAGCTTGTGCATTCAATATCCTGATGAGAGTGTTCCATATGTTCTCAAGACTGGACTAATACATTTGCTGCCCAAGTTTCATGGTCGTGCAGGTGAAGATCCTCATAAGCATCTTAAGGAGTTCCATATTGTTTGTTCCACCATGAAGCCCCCTAATGTCCAAGAAGATCATATCTTTCTAAAGGTTTTTCCTCATTCTCTGGAGGGAGTGGCAGGCTGTACTACCTTGCTCCCAGGTCTATTTTTAGCTGGGATGACCTTAAGAGAGTGTTGTTGGAGAAATTCTTCCCTGCATCTAGGACCACTGCCACCAGAAAGGACATTTCCGGCATTAGGAAACTTAGTGGAGAAAGCTTGTATGAGTACTGGGAAAGATTCAAGAAATTGTGTGCCAGCTGCCCTCACCACCAGATTTCTGAGCAACTCCTTCTTCAATATTTCTATGAGGGACTTAGCAACATGGAGAGGAGTATGACCCCTGCTGAGTCTAGGAATTTGATTGAGAAGATGGCTTCCAATTCCCAACAATTCAGTGCAAGAAATGATGCTATTGTTCTTAGAGGAGCCCATGAGGTGGCCACGGATTCATCTTCATCTACTGAAGATAAAAAGCTTGAAGGAAAACTTGATGCCTTGGTCAACCTAGTAACTTAGCTTGCCATGAATCAGAAATCTACACCTGTTTCAAGAGTCTATGGTCTATGTTCTTCTGTAGATCACCATACAGATCCCTGTCCTTCTTTGCAACAATCTGGAGTCAATGAGCAACCTGAAGCTTATGCTGCAAACATTTATAATAGACCTCCTCAGCAGCAAAACCAACAACAACAGAATAATTATGACCTTTCAAGCAATAGATACAATCCAGGTTGTAGGAATCATCCAAATCTGAGATGGATAAGTCCTCCACAACAACAACAGCATGTCCCTCCTCTCCAGAATGTTGTTGGTCCAAGCAAGCCATATGTTCCTCCTCCAATGCAGCAACAGTAGCAGTAGTCACAACAAAGACAACCAGCAACTGAGGCTCCTCCTCAACCTTCCTTAGAAGAGTTAGTGAGGCAAATGACCATCCATAATATGCAATTTCAGCAAGAGACAAGAGCCTCCATTCAGAGTCTAACAAATCAGATGGGGCAGATGGCTACTTAGATGAACCAAGCTCAGTCCCACAATTTTGACAAATTGCCTTCACAAATTGTGCAGAATCCGAAAAATGTGAGTGCCATCACCTTGAGGTCTGACAACCAAATTCAAGTGCCTCCACCAGTAGCAGCACCTGCACCTGAACCTGTCAAGCTTCATTCTATACCTGAAAAAGAGGATGAGATAGTTGCACAAAAGAGAAAGCTTCCTAACAAAAATTTTCATGCAAGAGGACCTTCTTCAAGTAATTCTGACTTACCACAGCCTCATATCCCTCTTCCATTCCCACCTAGAGCAATTCCAAACAAAAAAATGGAAGAAGCGGAAAAGGAGATCTTGGAGACCTTTAGGAAAGTAGAGGTGAACATACCTCTACTAGATGCCATCAAGCAGATTCCAAGATATGCCAAGTTTCTAAAGGAGATGTGCACCCACAAAAGGAAGCTCAAAGGCAATGAAAGGATTAGCATGGGCATAAATGTGTCAGCATTGATAGATAAATATTTTCCTCACATTCCTGAGAAATGTAAGGACCCAGGTACTTTATGTATACCTTGCATTATTGGGAACAATAAATTTGAGAATGTCATGCTATATCTAGGAGCATCAATTAGTGTTATGCCTCTGTCCATTTTCAATTCTTTATCTCTTGGAACTTTGCACTCTACAAATGTGGTGATTCATTTGGCAAATAGAAGTGTTTCTTACCCCGCAGGTTTCATAGAGGATGTGCTAGTTCGGGTTGGTGAACTTATTTTTCTTGTTGATTTTTATGTTCTTAATATGGAAGAGGGATTTTCCCATGGTTCAGTTCCAATTATTTTAGACAGGCCATTTATGAAAACAGCCCGAACCAAGATATATGTTTATGCTGGCACATTGTCTATGGAATTTGGTGATATTGTTGTTCATTTTAACATTCTTGATGCCATGAAACATCCATCTGAGGATCATTCTGTTTTTCGTGCTGAGATAATTTATCAAATTGTTGATGATTATATGTTTGATTTTGACAATGTTCTTCATGGTAGGAAACATCCATTTTTATCTGATTTGCATACTTGTCATTCCTTATGCATTGAATCTGAATCTGAGTTTGAATTTGATCATGTGTCTGATTTTTATGCTGAGAATGAATCTGAATTTGAGTCTGGTTTTGATTTTCTGGGTGTTGTACCTCTTGATGTTGATTTTTTAGAGTCAGAATGCACTAACCATGTTGCAGGAAATACATATACTTCTGACTTGCTTTATGAGGTACAGGCTAAGGATTCTTCTTCTTCTCCTACCATGGTTCCTCCCACTGTTTAGCCACCACCCACACCAGAGTTGAAGTCCTTACCAGCAAACCTCAAATATGCTTACTTGGAGGACAAGGAAAAATTTCCAGTGATTATCTTTGTCTTCCTTGCTGCTGAGCAAGAGGAGAAGTTGTTGCTAGTGTTGGACCTTGTGGCCTCAATAATCTTAAGAGGGATAGACTTAGAATGCAGAAGAAGCAACAACAATCAATTTAATAATGTTCTATAAACATGCAAGGCAAAATTGATTGCAATAACATAAATGAGATAAGGGAAGAGAGAATGCAAACACAGTTTTATACTGGTTCGGCCACAACCCGTGCCTACATCCAGTACTCAAGCAACCCACTTGAGATTTCCACTATCTTTGTAAAATCCATTACAAAGTCTGAACCACACAGGGACAACCCATCCCTTGTGTTCAGGAATCCTTTACAACAAGAGACTCACAGTCTCTTAACCAATCTCATTGAATAAGAAGAATGGAAGAAGAATTCTCTCTTCAAGAGAAGAATATTACAATGAAGATCATGTAAGAATCCTTATTGATTTTGCAAGTGTTTGGTCAAGGATTTCTTTTGAGAGAGCATTTGACAATGAAGTTCTTTTGGAATCTCTCTCATTGTCTTTTGAGAGGATAAGACATTTTGGACCAGCAAAACTTTCTGCATAAAATTCGTGCCCAAGTCACCTATTTATAGGCCTTTGATGGCCATTCACAAATTTAATGAAAAGATGTGACTGTTGGCGATATTCCTTGAAAATCCTCTCTGGTAATCGATTACAGAATTAGTGTAATCGATTACACAGTTGTTTTTCTTGAACAGTTGTGACCCTTCATTTAAAATTTGAATTCCCAACGTTCAGAGTCTCTGGTAATCGATTACATATGATGTGTAATCGATTACACACTTTCAAACCATTGGTAATCGATTACATGTATTGGTAATCGATTACATGTGCCTTGAATGACTTGAAACCTTTCATTGTGAGGCAAGGCTTGATCTTGAAGAAATCTTGAATCAAGGCTTTGTTTGTTGAAACAATCTTGTATTAATCTTGAAGCAAAATGAGCCTTGTTTGATTCTTCTTTTGACATCATCAAAATCATGTATACATACATTCACAGCTAGTTCTCAAGAAGCACAAGAAAGCCATTGGATGGACTTTAGCAGACATTCTTGGTATTAGCCCATCTACCTACATGCATAGGATACTTTTAGAGGATGGAGCTAAGCCAGTGAGGCAGCCACAGCGGCAACTCAACCCCGTCATTCTAGATGTGGTGAAAAAGGAAGTGATCAAGCTCTTACAAGCTGGAATCATCTACCCTATTTCTGACAGCCAGTGGGTGAGTCCAGTCCAAGTGGTTCCTAAGAAGACAGACCTCACAGTGATCAAGAATGAGAAGGATGAGCTTATGGCCACAAGAGTGCAGAACAATTGGCGAGTCTGCATTGATTATAGGAGGCTGAACCAGGTAACCGGAAAAGATCATTTTCCCCTGCCTTTCATTGATCAAATACTTGAGCGCTTGGCAGGTAAGTCTCATTACTATTTTCTTGATGGTTTTTCTGGTTATTTACAAATTCATATTGCTCTTGAGGATCAAGAAAAGACCACATTCACCTGTCCCTTTGGCACTTTTGCCTATAGGAGGTTGCCCTTTGGCCTATGCAACGCCCCTGGTACCTTCCAGCGGTGTATGCTTAGCATTTTCAGTGATTTTTTAGAGAGTTGCATAAAGGTGTTTATGGATGATTTTACTGTTTATGGGTCCTCTTTTGATACATGTTTGGATAGTCTGGATAGAGTTCTTAGTAGATGCATTGAAACTAACCTTGTGCTGAATTTTGAAAAAAGTCACTTCATGGTAGAACAGGGTATAGTTTTAGGGCATATCATTTCCAGTAGGGGCATAGAGGTAGACCCTGCCAAAATAACTATTATTTCACAATTGCCTTACCCCTCTTGCATGCGAGAGGTTCGTTCTTTTCTTTGTCATGCAGGGTTTTATAGGCACTTTATCAAGGATTTTAGCAAAGTGGCCCTTCCACTATCCAATCTGCTGCAAAAGGAGGTGGAGTTTGATTTTGATGACCGGTGCAAAGAGGCTTTTAATTGCCTCAATTGTGTGGTGACTACCACCCTTATCATTCAGGCACCTGATTGGACAGCCTCATTTGAGCTAATGTGCGATGCATCCAATTACGCATTGGGGACTGTCCTTGCTCAAAAGATTGATAAGCTGCCTCGGGTGATCTACTACGCTTCCAGAACTTTGGATGCTGCTCAAGCAAATTACACTACCATAGAGAAGGAGCTATTAGCGATAGTTTTTGCTCTTAAAAAATTTCGTTCATATTTGCTTGGCACTCGTGTTATTGTTTATACTAACCATGCAGCTCTGAAGTACCTGTTGAAGAAGGCTGAATCAAAGCCTAGATTGATCAGGTGGATGATTTGGCTCCAAGAGTTTGATTTGGAAATCCGTGATCGGAGTGGTGCACAGAATCTCGTGGCTGACCACCTGAGTAGGATTGAGCGTGCGTTTGAGGACTCACCCATTCGGGATGATTTTCCGGATGACCATTTGTACATTTTGTATAGTATTTCTGATTCCTTCCCCACTCCCTGGTTTGCTAATATTGTGAATTATTTGGTTGCTTCTGTTTCCCCCCCCCCCCCTTAGCATCTAAAGCTCAAAATGATAAAATTAAGAGCAATGCTAAGCATTATATTTGGGATGACCTCTATTTGTGAAAGTTGTGCAGTGACTAGGTTATTAGGAGATGCATTCCAGACCACGAGATTGACTCGGTCCTGCAATTCTATCATTCTTTCGCACCAGGTGGCCATCTTGGCATATAGAGGACGACTCGCAAGGTGCTTGACTGCGGTTTTTATTGGCCCACCATCTTCAAGGATGTGTGGAGAATCTGTAGCACTTATGAGCCTTGTCAGAGAGCAGGCAGCTCACCTTCATGGAGACAGCAAATGCCTCAACAACCCATGTTATTCTGTGAGGTGTTTGATGTCTAGGGTATAGATTTTATGGGGCCTTTCCCTGTCTCTTTTGGTTTTGTTTATACTTTCCTTGTTGTTGATTATGTTTCAAAATGGGTGGAAGCCAAACCCACCAGAACTAACGATGCTAAAGTTGTTGTGGATTTTGTTAGATCTAATTTGTTTTGCAGGTTTGGAGTCCTTAGAGCCATCGTTAGTGATCAAGGCACCCAGTTTTGTAACAGATCCATGTATGCCTTGCTAAAAAAGTATGGGGTCGTGCATAGAATTTCCACACCTTACCATCCCCAAACTAATGGGCAGGCTGAGATTTCAAACAGGGAGATAAAAAGGATCTTGGAGAAGATTATGCAGCCGAACAGAAAGGATTGAAGCACCAGGTTAGATGATGCTCTTTGGGCACATAGGACTGCCTACAAAGCACCCATAGAAATGTCTCCTTATCGGGTTGTCTTTGGCAAGGCATGTCATCTTCCTGTAGAGATAGAGCACAAAGCCTACTGGGCTGTAAAGACCTGCAACTTCTCTATTGATCAGGCTGGAGAGGAAAGCAAGTTACAACTAAGTGAGCTAGATGAGATCCGTTTAGAAGAGAGTTCCAAATTCTACAAGGAGAAGACCAAGAAGTTCCATGACAGCTTGATAGCTAAGAAGGACTTCATGGTTGGACAGAAAGTTTTATTGTATAACTCTAGACTCGGACTCATGAGTGGTAAGTTGAGGTCAAAGTGGATTGGTCCTTTTGTAGTGACTAATGTTTTTCCTTATGGTACAGTTGAGATCAAAAGTGAATCCACAGATAAGAGCTTCAAGGTCAATGGACACCGACTGAAACCATTCCTCACAAATCCCTCCTCAGTGGATGCAGTGGTGAAGGAGACCTCTTTACTTCACCCTACTTCTCTTCCGCCATGACTTAGGGAGTTTTATTTTTCTGTCTCCTTCTTTACTTTTATTGCACTTGTCCAAATTTATTGATTGTTTTGATTGTTCTTGATCTTATGATTGTGCTACATTGAGGATAATGTGTTGTTTAAGTGTGAGGGGGGGAGGGGAGATTGTTCTTTAATTTTGTTGGGTATTCTAGTTTAATTTTATTAGGTTTTTCTAGGTTAATTTTGTTATTTTGGTTTTATGTTTTGTTACAACATTGCATGTTTCTCTTTGAATTATAGGTTATGTACAAGTAATGGGTAATTGTTTTTGAATTAGGAGTTTCTTGGCATTTTGTGAATTGAAATCCTTGTTTTTCTCTACATGTCAAGTTAGTTTTGAAAGTTCGAATTGAAAGTGATAGATTTTCCCTTGGTGAGAATTTGAGCCATCATCATCTAGTTTATTCAGTGTTTTTCTCTTGTTGATACTTCTTGCTTCACATGCATGTTGGGATATGATTTAGGCATTTTGTTCTTATAAGCCTCTAGCCAAATGAGCCTACCTTGAATTAATTCCTTTGATAGCCCCTTTGAGCCTATGTTCCCCTTCTATGTTTTGAAGCTCATTACAAGCCTTAAGTGAAAAACCATGATTTCACCCTAACCTTAAGGAATTTTGGAACTTTGGAATTGTTTTGGGAATAAGTGTGAAGGGGGGGGGGGGTATGTTTCATTGGATGATATGTTTTTGTTGGCCATGCTTGATGTATATACATATATTGCCTAATTGTTGCTTTATTTTTCAAATGCTTTCAATTGCTACTGTTCACGTTAAAAAAAAAATCAAAAAATAAATAAAAAATAAAAAAAGAAAAATAATGAGGTTGAATAAATGAGGTCTTGGTTTGAAGACTTGAATTGGTTTGAGGACTTGGTTGATTTCGTTTTGGGTTACTTTTTAAAGCTTAATTTGTAATTTTAGTTTTGGGGTTTATTACTTTTTCTTACTTCCCACTTATTCCCCATTGCTCCTCTATTCCTTTGGGTTTTAGCTACTATCCCATACTTTCATCTACCTTGTCCTTGGCCCCATTACAACCTTAAAAGACCTTTTGATCCTCATGTGCATGTGCTTGTGATGTGGTTGTCAATTTTAGAGTCTTGTCAAGTCTATGTGGTGTTTGTTTTCATGGGTGCTCTGAGAGTAAATAGTAGCCTAGACACTTGAGAGATAGAATGCATATCTAGTGAGACTTTATCACTTTTCATTCTTGAGCTGATTGACTATCTTGCCATGTTTGAGATGCTTGGATGATTTTCATGATGGCCTTGACTCTTTAACTCTTTATGTGTTGGATGTTACCCATTATTTTCATTCCTTGAGATTCATTGAGAAATATGTAATTGTTGTTGTGTCTGTTTGTTTCTCTTTAATGTCTCTGGATTTGTCCCTTGCTTTGTTTTTTTTTTATTTTGCCCAGGAGTGCAAAAGGCTAAGTGTGAGGGGATTCGATGTGTCATCATTTTCTCATATTTCTTAACATTTTTTGTCACCATTTTAATTACTGATTATCCTTAATTGTCAAATTAATTATGCAGTTTTATCATTTGGGCCTACTGGATTAATTTTGTGTTTTTAATTTAATTTCAGGAGAATTATAAGCAATTGGGCTTGAATCCAGAATTGGGCTTGGACTTAAAGAGAGCAAACTATTTTATTCTACCAAATCTTATCTTATCTAGATTTTATCTCATCTAGATACTATTTCATCTAGATTTTATCTTATCATATCTAGATTTTATCTCATCTAGATATTATTTCATCTAGATCTTATCTTATCTAGATTTTATTTTATTTATGGGCTTGGACTTAAAACAGATTTGTAAGCTTTGGGGCTGAGAACCTATATAACAGCACCAAGGTTCTAGTTTGAGCTTTCTCTCTTCTTTTTTCGTTTTAGCCTTTTTTTGTTTTGGGAGAATAATTCTAGTTTTCTTCGTTTTCTACTAGAATTTCGATTTCTATTGATTAATGGAAGGCTAAGTCTCCAGCGTTATTTTCTCTTGAGGATCAAGCACAACTCTCTTTGAGGTTTTATTATTACTATTGAATTCTGATTAGTTTTTCCTCTTCACCAACTACTTTGTATTTGTTGCTATTAATCCATGCATGCTTAGTGCTTGATTAATTGTCTCTGTGCTTAATTTACGTTCATGCTTAATGATCAGTTTCATTCATGATTAATTGGTGTATGTGTTGCTTAATCACATAATGAATGCCTTATGTTAAATTTCGCTTAGTAATTTAATTTAGGGTTGGATTAAGTGGTTGAACTGATAAAGGATAAATCTTCGTAACCTAGGATAAGAGACTTGCTTGTGAATCAAGGGGAAACAACGTGTTTTAATTATGATATTTTCTAATTCAATTTTACTCGCTGTTTAATTTACAAAAACAAACAACCCCCCCCCCCAATTCGTTACTGTTTTATTACTATTTGTTATGAACGTTTGGTTGACCATTGCTCGTTGGGAGACGACCTAGGATCACTTCCTAGATACTGTATTTTTAATGTTTATTTGATTCGGGTACGACCTCGATCATACGTATATGCATATGTATTGTTATGTGAATTAGGGTAAAATTGTGTAAAACTCATTTTATATAGTGTAAAATTAGTTGTGTTTGTTGTTATTATGGTAATGATTAAAGTGATAATTAGTGTAAAATTGTATAAAATTAGTCATGTGTTTGTTGTTATTATGATAGCGGTTAAAATTATTATCATTTAAAATAAAAATGTTTTAATTTTATGAGTAAAAATAGTAAATATTTGTAAAATATATTATTTATTAGAAGTTAGACATTTAAAAAATTACAAAGGAAGAAAAAAAGAATTAGCCCTACTATTAGTAGACTTCTGGATCCATCCCTAGCTAAGGCAGTTGAGTATCCAAGAAATAAATGAGTTTTTATCAAATAAGATATATACTTTGACTTCCTGCTGTAAAAGCTTTGGCTAGTAAGCACAAAAGTACTCAACACACTTTTTTTTAAAAAGATTAGGTTTAGAAAAATTATTAGAAGAATTCTTTACAAAAGATTAATTAACCCTAAAAATAATTATACCTAGCTTTAGCATCATTCCAAAAAATAAAATTATTTGGCACTAATGATTTACTCTACCTTTAGGGTGCAATTAATTCATCACAATTAGATTTTAGAATTATTAACTAACTGTACTACTATAACATGCCATAAAATGTTATGATGAAGAAGAATAACATGATTTTTTTTATCTTTATGACTTTATAGAACAATCACAATTTCTTTTGGTAAAATTATTACTATCATGTTGATGAAGTACATATTGAAATTAAGCATAAATACCCGTCATTTTGACGTTGACAGTAACCAGATAGGGCTTTTGCTTTCACGTACCAAATCTTTTCTGATGATGTTTGTAATATATTACTAGACTTTGGAAAGTTAAGTGTACACCATTGATTGGTTGACTAATACTATATATTCTTGCACAAATTTGGTGTTGGGGTAAATATATATGCCCAAGATCCAATTCATCATGCTATCAATTTTAGTAAAAAATTATTCTTTATTTTATTATCATATTTATTGTTTTATTAAATTGTTAATTTGACAAGTCCTTGATTAAAATTATAGGCTTGTTATCATGATAGAGATTATGATAATAAGAAACAAGTTCTTTATAATTTTAATCTAAATTGTTCTTTATCGTATGATTATTGTGAATTCAATAATCCAGATAAATCAATATATATGTAATGGTCTTTATTGGATAAAGATTAATAGATCTCATTTATTAAATTGCATATATATATATATATATATATATATATATATATATATATATATATATATATGATTTATATGTGGATGTCATCATTGAATTGACTTACTTGAGAATTCCTAATAGTTAATATTACCTTGATATGTCAATAGCAAGTTCTGAAGAAGAAATATAATAGTTTCCTTTGACTTGAGATTATCATAGTAATTAACAAGTTATTTGTTATATTTTAATTTCGGACACCTAATGTCTTAGGACATTAGTTGAATGAATATTGGATATGATTAAATACTTGTAGAATTAATGATTAATCAAGAAGGAATCTATCAACTCTAGGCAATGACTTTGTGCTCTATGATAGAATTAAGACTTGGCTAGGACAATTGAATGAAAGAAGAGAAAAGTTTCTTAAGTCATTCATTGATTAAATGTGCTAGCTTATTAGAGTTTGACAATAATACTATACTCTAGAGTTAACCTTGAGCTATAAATGATGGAAGATAATATTACATTATTTTATTGGTTCTTGAAGGTAAAATATGTTACTTCATGCTATTTGGACGTTAAGGAGTGTTGCTAGATGCATACCTTGATTAGTAAATGAATTATGATTAATTTACTATTGGTTTAGTATTGAACCTACAGGGTCACACACAAGTGAGTATTCCAATCTTTACAAAAGAGGATAATTTATTTGATAATTAAATTAGAGAATTTAATTTAATCAAATAAATATTTTAGTGAAATATTATTATATTTTTTAGTAGCACCAAGGATGTAATTAATATAAAAAAGGGAGTATTATTTTATGAATGTGGAAATTGTCCATAAAATAAGAATAATATTCTAGTGCTAGATATCATCATGTGATTAATAATCGTAACTATTCATGTGATTCATGAAATACCTTATCTTTGTCTTATACCAGGAAGCTTATTAAAATAAAAGATATGATATAATTTTTATTTTTACAAAGATAAAGAGATATGAAATTATTTTATATAAAATATTTCATTTTTTTTCTTTGAAAAGAGGCCCAAATTCATATCTCATTAGCATTATAAATAGAAGCATCTATTTGAGGCAAAGTACACTAGACAGAATCTAGAAAAGTTCAAGTCTAATTTTAGACCTGAAAAGTAGGAAGATGATTTGCTCTTTAGAGTTACACTCATCAAAGAGTTGATGGCAGAGATTGACCTCGGTGTGGATACACGTAGAGTCCTCACACTATTGAAGAAAAATTTTGTTGCTTCAAGAACACACATCCGGGTACACAAACCTATTTTTCTCTATTTATTATTATTGTATATTTTTGAATGCAAAATAGATCATAATTTTCTGCTATAAGTGTTCGGAATACTTCTAAGTAACTATCATTTGTCCATTTGGACTACTAGATAGATTTAAAAATTATCATGAGCAGGAAGCGAATGCAAAACAACATTAGGAACACAACTAAGTTAATTAGTATGTACAATGAAGGGGACTGATCCACACTTTTGCTCTGCCTAGGCCTAAAACTACAGTTAATTCAACTCAACCATGAGTAAACAACAATCATCCTACAAAACCTATCATTCAGAATCTTGTTTAAAGTACTAAAAGGGGTGCACAAACGGATTTGGGAGGGTAAATATGTTTCCAATCATATAGAAAATGTTGCTCTTTAGTAGAAGGTGGAAGGATTTCCAAATTAGCATTAAGATGACACAATTTCACATTATCAATATCAAACCTATTAGCTATTACACAAGGTAAGAAATATGTTTAGTTAGTCGCCAAAACTTTTCTCCTCCTCTAATTAGTGTTTGACTCAAAAATAATTATACAAGTTAGGAAATTCACATATGAAAGCATCCTTGTAATCAACCCTTTGTCTCACTATCATACCTGCAACCCAGTTTCGATAAGAACAAATTCACACAAATGCAGTGAAATTTTGTGTGGGACCTTATATTGATAAGAAATATTAAAATATGTCAGGAAGACAAAGATGAGACAAAGAGCAAGAGGTAAAATACAATTGTAATATGAAAATGTAAGATGAACTTCCGCTCAAACCTGTAGAGAAATAGAGGATTTCATTCAAAACAAACAGGAGGAATTTCTGAATTTCAAAACAACATTAAAATAATAATAATAACCAGGACCAGACATTCAACAAGCCAACTAAGGTCATGACCTAGAGCCCCCAAATTTATAAGGCCCCCAATTTTTTTTAATAGTAGTATTATTAATATAAATTATTTTTTGAAAGTCCACAATCCATTTTTTAGATTTTGCAAATGAAAAGTCACTCAAGAGTGGCTCAGCAAATTTGTGAGCAGAGCATATAATTCCTATTGGCTACTTGTACAGTTCCAATATTACTGCAATTTGATTTTCTTTTGACAAAAAATGTCATTTTTGGATCAACCTCTCCATTTCCTCTCTAGTCTCTCTCATTCTCATTCTCTCTATTCTTAGTTCTCTGCTACTACATTCAAGTAATTATTTGACTTTTCAATTTTCTTATAATCATATTCTAATTTGTGAATCGGTATACCCTACACCAAGTGACCAACTCCAATACTCCATCTCCAAGTGACTGAAAAAGGATACTCACAAACGTTGCTAGCATCTTTGTTGGACCTTGTGGCCACAATAACTTAAGAGGGATAGACTTAGAATGCAGAAGAAGCAGCAATCAATTTAATCATGTTCTATAAACATGCAAGACACAAAAATAAATAAGAAAAGGGAAAAGAGAATGCAAACACAATTTTATACTGGTTCGGCAAATTCTGTGCCTACGTCCAGTACTCAAGCAACCAACTTGAGATTTCCACTATCTTTGTAAAATCCTTTACAACTTCTGAACCACACAGGGACAACCCATCCCTTGTGTTCAGGAATCCTTACAACTCAAGAGACCCTCGATCCCTTAATCAATTTCATTAAGTAAGAAGAATGGAAGAAGAATTCTCTCTTCAAGAGAAGAACATTACAATTGATGTCCACAGATGAACTCTTAATGGATTTGCAGGTGTTTACCCAAGAGTTTCTTTTGAGAGAGCATTTGACAATGAAGTTCTTTTGGAATCTGTCTCATTTTCTTTTGAGAGGATAAGACATTTGGACCAGCAAAACTCTCTCATAAAATTCGTGCCCAAGTCACCTATTTATAGGCCTTTGATGGCCATTCACAAATCCAATGAAAAGATGTGGCTGTTGGCAGATTTTCTGAAAACTCTCCACGGGTAATCGATTACAATGTTTGTGTAATCGATTACACAGTTATAATTTGAAGGGTTGTGACTTTTGAATTTGAATTTCATGAGTTTTGTTGCTGGTAATCGATTACAGACATATGATAATCGATTACATGTTCAAAATTCAAATTCAAAACCCTTTTCAACAGCTTTTTTTCATTCTTCCCTTCTGGTAATCGATTACACTTCCTGGTAATCGATTACGTGAGCCTTGCATGACTTCGAAACCCTTTGTTTTGAGGCAAGGCTTGATCTTTAGTGAATCTTGAAATAAGGCTTTGTTTGTTGAAGCAATCTTGAAGCAAATGCTTATCCTTTGAAGCGGCCTTGTTTGATTCTTCTTTGACATCATCAAAATTCATGTATTCATACATTCACATTCTCCCACTTTTTGATGATGACAAACATGTGATTTCTTCTCGACATCATCAAAGCTTGCATGATTTACATTCTTCCCCTTTATGATGATGACAACCATTATCCAAGGCTTGATCTTTTTGACATCATCAAAATCTTCATGATTTACATTCTCCCCCTTTTTGATGATGACAACCACTTGTAGGTTAGGAGCAACAACAAAGAAAAAATATCTATTTGCATATAGTTTACGCCCCCTTGGTTTTGCAATGGTTGCTTATATGAGACAATTGAAGATTTCATATTTTTCATATATAAAAAATTGTCTCATAAAGAATAGATAATTTTTCTTTACTATTTTATCTTTTATCTTTCTCTCTCCCTTTGTCAACATCAAAAACAAATCATGAGCAGAGAGGAGAAAAAAAACACTTGTTGCAATGTATAAGAGTCAAGTGATATCAAAAGGCATTAAAACAATCATTCAATATTAATCAAACAAAAACAAGTAAAATAACACATCAATCAAACACAATCAAATACAATCAATCATCAAAACATAATAAAAAACAATTATCAAAGACAATCAACATAACTATCAACCATAATCATCAATGACAATAAAAAATTTAAGCAAAAAACAAGCATCAAAACTCAATCAAAAGTTAACAATCATAGACAAAAATCATCAAAAGTAATCAATCAAAGACAAGTGACCTGTTGGTATCATTTGATATTACTTGTTGGGCTTGATGATCAAGTGGCCTTTGTTGTCTCCATAAATCACATATTCACTTTTCTTGAGATTCACTTATCTTGGGGAGAAATATGGCCTTTGTTTGTTGTCTTCATAAATCACATATCCACTTATCTTGGGGAGAAATATGAATAAACTTTGATGCATGCCATGTGTTTGGAGAAATTGCTATCAATGTATCGACTTTGCTCTTCTCCGTTTTCATAGTCTTTCATCATGATACTCAGACTTATGATTTTATTCTCTGAATCACTTGAAGAATTTATGACATTATCTTCCCAAGTGATGTATCATTTCTTTTCTTTCTTCTCTAGTTTTTTTATTTAGTTGCATTTCTCTCTACCATTGTAGGAATAAAGGAATCAAATTCAATGGCTTCCCATATCTTTAAATCTATGGCTACTTTAAAGATCTGCATTCGGGTTTTCCAATAATGATAACCCTCACCATTGAACATAAGAGGCCTATTAATAGAATTTTCCTTAGGAAATGGAAAGTTGGATGAGGCCATATCTATTCTTGAAGTTTTTAAACTTTAGACAAGAACCCTGCTCTGATACCACTTGTTGGACCTTGTGGCCTCAATAACTTAAGAGGGATAGGCTTAGAATGCAGAAGAAGCAACAATCAATTTAATCATGTTCTTTAAACATGCAAGACACAAAAATAAATAAGATAAGGGAAAAGAGAATGCAAACACAGTTTTATACCGGTTCGGCAAATTCCATTATCTTTGTAAAATCCTTTACAACTTCTGAACCACACAGGGACAACCCATCCCTTGTGTTCAGGAATCCTTACAACTCAAGAGTCTCTCGGTCCCTTAATGAATTTCATTGAGTAAGAAGAATGGAAGAAGAATTCTCTCTTCAAGAGAAGAATATTACAATTGACGTCCACGGATGAACTCTTAATGGATTTGCAGGTGTTTGCCCAAGAATTTCTTTTGAGAGAGCATTTGACAATGAAGTTCTCTTAGAATCTGTCTCATTTTCTTTTGAGAGGATAAGACATTTTGGACCAGCAAAACTCTCTCATAAAATTCGTGCCTAAGTCACTGATTTATAGGCCTTTGATGGCCATTAACAAATCCAACGCAAAGATGTGACTGTTGGCAGATTTTCTGAAAACTCTCCACTGGCAATCGATTACAATGTTTGTGTAATCGATTACAATGTTTGTGTAATTGATTACACAGTTATAATTTGAAGGGTCGTGACTTTTGAATTTGAATTTCATGAGTTTCATTGCGGGTAATCGATTATAGACATATGGTAATCGATTACATGTTCAAAATTCAAATTGAAAACCCTTTTCAACAACTCTTTTTCATTCTTCCCTTCTGGTAATCGATTACACTTCCTGGTAATCGATTACCAGAGCCTTGCGTGACTTTGAAACCCTTTGTTTTGAGGCAAGGCTTGATCTTTAGTGAATCTTGAAACAAGGCTTTGTTTGTTGAAGCAATCTTGAATTAATCTTGAAGCAAATGTTTATCCTTTGGAGCGGCCTTGTTTGACTCTTCTTTGACATCATCAAAATTCATGTATTCATACATTCACAATCTCAAATTCTCAACAAGTATGATCATTTCACTCATATGCTTTGCATTTTAATTTATAAAGCAATTGATTGAATTGAAATTAAATTGAATGAACATTTACAAATTACAATTGTTACATCTCATTTTTTTATTGTTTATTGTTGTAGGTGCAAGCAAAGTGATTGCCACTACGGTTTGGATTTTGGATATTTGTATATGTGACGATGCATAGTCATAGCTTAAAGAAATTTTCGTTCACGGATTTAATTTTCCACTTTCCAGGTTTTATTGTTTTATTATTATCTTCTTTTAATTTTAAAATAATTTTGATTGTTATTTTTATTTTAGTCTATCAATAAAATATGTCAAATAGAATTGAAAAATTGATTCAATCTCAACAAGGTGCTCTTCATAAATTTGTTAATATTCATAAAAAGGATGTTACAACTAGTTCAACACATACAAATATGGCAGAAAATTCTCCTCTAGAAATTCCAAATAATATTAATATGGTAGAACAAAATACTGATAATGAAAATATTCAAGAGGTAGAAAATCTTAACAACATGAATAATCCTAATCCTAGTCATGAACAAGAGGATAATGAAAATTTACAAGATGGAAATGAAAAAAAAATGGAAACTTTTTAAAAACAATTTAGCTTTTTGTGGGACAAATGAAAAAATATACCAAAAAGGCAATGGAGACTTTTTGAGTTTGATTGAGTTGTTAGCGGAATTTGATCCAATTATGCAAGAGCATGTTAAAATGGCGACCTTCATAATTATTACTTGAGTAAGACTATACAAAATGAACTTATAGAATTGTTAGCTTCTCAAATAAAAAATATTATACTAAAAAAAGTTAAAGATGCAAAATATTTTTCTATCATTCTTGATGGTGTGTTGATACTTTCAATTGTCCCATCGAAATAGAAGAATACTTTTTAGAGTTTTTACAAGTCAATGACACAACAAGAAAAGGTCTTTTTGAGGAACTTACTTGGGTATTAAAAAATATGACCTTGATATTAATGATATAAGGGGACAAGGGTATGATAACAAGTCCAATATGAAAGGTAAAAATCAAGGAGTACAAAAGAGATTGCTGGACATAAACCTAGAGCATATTATACCCCTTGCGGTTGTCATAATTTGAATTTAGTTCTAGGTGATATGACCAATTCATGTACAAGAGTTGTTTCTTTTTTTTGGAGTTTTGCAACACATTTATTCTTTGTTTGCTTCTTCGACCAAATGGTGGAAAATCTTACATGAAAATGTATCTAAGTTTTCAGTTAAATCACTGTCTCAAACTAGATGGGAATGTAGAATTGAAAGTGTCAAAGCCATAAAGTTTTAAGCACCAAAAATAAGGGACACACTTGTTCAATTATCGAAAACTAGTGAACATCCTAAGATAAAGAGTGAAACCATATGTTTAGCAACTTATGAGATGGAAAATTTTGATTTTTTATTGGGAATGAATATTTGGTATGATATACTTTTAGCTGTGAATTCTATATGTAAGATCATGCAATCTAAAGATATGCATATAGATGTTGCTATAGATCACTTAAGAGGCCTTATAACTTATTTGAAAAATTATAGGGAAAATGGTTTTGCATTTGCATTAGAATCCACCAAAGAAATGACTATTGAAATGGATATAGAGCCCAAGTTCAATGAAAAACGTAAGATTAATAGGAAAAAACATTTTGATGACATTGTTAGTGATGAGATAGCTCATTCTGTTGAAATTCTTTTCGCATTGATTATTTTTTGTATATATTAGATCAATCTATTTCTTCTATTGAGAGTCAATTTCAACAATTTTTAGAATATGAAAACATGTTTGGATTTTTATTTGATTCAAATAAATTTAAAACTTTGAGTGAAGATGAATTGAAAAAATATTGCATCAATCTTGGAAAGATTTTGAGTTTTGAGGACTATTCTGATATTGATGGTCTTGATTTGTTTTCAAAATTAAAGTTATTGAAACAAGTTCTAACAAATGAAATTAACACACCATTAAAAATATTGAACTATATAAAAAAGGTTAGGTTCTTTTCCAAATACATACATTGCTTATAAGATACTATTAACATTAACTGTAACTGTTGCAACCGTTGAAAGAAGCTTTTCAAAATTAAAATTGATTAAATCATATTTGAGATCAACCATGCTACAAGATAGATTGAATGGATTAGATATGTTTTCTATTGAGAGTGAGATGTTAGAGTTACTTGATTATAAAACTAATAAATAATTCTGCAACTTAAAAAGACAGAAAAGTAACATAAAAATTATTAGTCTATATTAACATTATAACATAGGCCTTTGTTGTTTTTTTTAAAAAAAAAACATAGCCCCCTGTCTTGATTTTCGCTTAAGGCCTCGAAATTCCAAGATATGACCCTAATAATAATAAAATATAAAAAAAATAAAAAGATAGTGTTATAAGCAAAAGTAAATGCCACATTCAATCATAAGTAGTAGCACCTTCAATGCATTAAGCTATGTCACAAGGTCATTTCTTGAAAAAAAACATCTTGCACGGTTTGCTCTGAAATTAGCATAAATATATAGCTTGAGTTCTTTATTGTATTTGTTACATGCTACTCTGGGTGGAACATAGAAAAATGGAAGAAATATTCACTAGCCTTAAGCTGAAACTGGGTTCACTATTGTTCCATATCATCAATTTAATGGCTTATTGGCCATTCGATAGAAGAAGTGTTGAAATAGAATTATCTTCTGATATAAATATATCAGGTCAAATTTCTTAACTTCCATAAAATTATTTTTCGTACTATATGTCATTATCTGCCACACAGACATGCATCAGCTTTATACTTAACCTTTGAAAAAAACAAACTGACCAAGATAGTCTATATTGTTAAAAAATGGCATAAATTTGACCCTTTGAGGGATCCTATTCCTGCCCACAATCATTATTTTGTTTTAAGTGTTTTCTTTTTAGCATCAAATTCTTCATTCTTCATATTCAACACCATGGGACATTGATAAAAACCTACAAGATAAGGATTCAATCACATTAATTAATTTCCTATTCCCCTTTAACAAGTGAAGAGATAGCCAAAAAAAGAAGAAAAGAACCTGTTTGTCAACAAACTCAAGATAATTGTGCTGAAGCAACTACAAAGCTTGTTTGGGGCAAGGCAAAACTCCCATTTGGCAAGGCTAGAAAAATGGTGTTGATGCCACCAGGAGTGAAGTCAAGGTTCCTAATACTACGCTCCAACAAATGAATCTGCCATGTCCAATTCATTGCCTAGATCTTGGTCCAAAAGCAAGTCGATGTTATGAGAAACATGCACATCTGACCAATGTGATGAACACCTACTTTAATTGGCTATTTCGCACCTTTAATGTTCTTGACCTACTTCAAATTCCTATTTTGCACCTTCAATTTACAAATAAAACAAAAATGTTAAACCAGCAGAAGAAAAAAAATGAGAAGGGGTGCAAGAGAACCCTAAAAAAACCCCTGTCGCACAAAAGAAGAAGAATAAGAAAGAAGCATGAAAGAAGGGTTCTTACCTTGACAGAGAGCTTCGATAGAAGTTAGGAGGCGAGAGTAGAAGTGAGATTTGTGATGTTTGGAGGCAAGAGAGGAACAAAGATTTGAAGGAGAAGCTGCATTTTGGGAGATTCAGAGATAGGGTACCATCGAAAGAGAATGAAATGGGAAGGCTCATCCCTTTCAAAGTCGATTTTTGGAAACCGATGTTGAACTCTTGCATTCAACATTAGTTTTTTCAAGAATCGATGTCGTAATGCGGTTTCAAAGATGGTTTTGAGAAAAACATCTTTAAAAATTTATAAATATTTACAAAAATGTCACCGTGTTTTTATGACATCGATTTTGGTAGAACCATTGTTGAACCAGCATAGTTGAAACTTTTTTTTGTAGTAGTGTGTACCGATGCCTTTCTAGAAGATGAGACAACAAGTGATTAAGGGAAATCAAAGGCTTAAGCCACCTAATATCACTTAAAGGAAGATTACCTAAATGGTAATGCGCCTACTAAGGCCCATGGTGTAAGGCCTAGAAAGGTTTGTATAAATAGAGTAAGATCACCAGGTAAAAATTATTGTTCACCCTACACATTTATTACCCTACTTATTGCTCAAAGTTGAGATCTTACTTGAGTGTTGAAGTGCATTTTGAAGGTACCCCTCTTAGACAGATTTCATTTTAAGCACATATGGATGAATAGGGAAAAGAAGCACATTGATAGAAGGAATAGCGTCTGACTGCTATACGACAGGAACATTTATCTAACTATACATAACAATTAAACTAAGAGTTTAATACTCATATACTGACAATGTAAATACTTTTACACTATCTTCCAATCATAATTCGTCGTTAATATGAATTTTAAAGTAAGCATCATAAAAGTCAACAAACTTACCATACATAGTGAATTATAATTGGATGACGGTATAAAACTTTTTATACTATTAGCTAGTGTATAATTATTTTTGTCTTAAACTAATATTAATTTATATTTGGAGAAAGAAAAAATGAATTTTTTTCACGGACATATAAGAAAAAACAACCAAAACATACAACTCCCCCCATTATTGACCTATACATGCATATTTACACTATGTTTTTGAATTTTTTTGGCAAAACCTGTTGAGAATTCAGGTCTCCCTAACTCGAATTAATTTTTTTTTTAGAAAAATTAATTTTTTAAAATATTTTAAAAAAAAACATAAAGAAAATTAATAAAATCAAAGAATATTATGATATAATTTTTTAGTTACCATGTAGGTACTTAAATAAATTGCAAGCTTAAGGTAGTTGAATATGTTATGAATTATTTTGAAGTTAAATTTAAGTGTCGTTGGTGGTTTTGTTTCGTTATGTACGCTAATTAAAAAATGAGAAAATTAATTTGTAGTTTTAAAATAAATTACAAGCATAGTGAATAAATAATTACTACATCTAAGTTATATAATACACATAAACTAGAACTGTACGGTGACTGAGATAAGAGACATAGAGAAATACATAATAAACATAACATAATAAAATGAGAATAACGAAACATACTAAAAAATACAATTGGAACACTAAAATGACGAAACTAATGATAGTTTGAAAGATGTTGTGCACGAGACATGTCTTCTTTCATTTGGGTTACTATTTTGCTAAAAATAACTAAAATTTCTATTGGGCAGAGTCATTTTCAATAGTTGGATTCTGCTAACACCTTTAACACATCTTCATCATTTTTCAATTGTTATTTCATATTCAATTAATTTTTCTGAATATTTAGCATGACCTAACTGTCAAAAGAACAATCATCTGACCACCTGTGATTCGTGAATTCCATAAGGGGGAACCCCTAGAGGTGCAACCTGCTTGATGACATCCTTGAGTTTCTCAATGCTACATCTTGAAGGAATGTCAAATCTTATTGGGTTTGTTCTAGTGAAGGAGTAACCCAAAAACCCACCTTGGCATGGTATGTTCCACTTCCTGTTGTAATACAATATTGCATCATGAGTAGGAGTAATGGTGGATTGAAGTAGATTGAGTATACCATCCGGTGTTCTATTGATGGTATATAATAATTCTATAGGGCCAACACACGGGTATTGCTCATTGCACATTAACATTGTGTAAACATCATCATTTTGTTGGTGAAACATTTTTTTTAGAGATGTGTGTAAATTGTGAAGTGGTGTAAATTTCAATTGTGATGTTACCATGCCATCTGCTACTTTAGAAGTGGGTAAATTGGAAATTGTTAACATAAACTTAAATAAACAATTTATTTCATTATGTGAAGTAATCACTCAACACCAACATTGGACACCACGGGAAAACCTCAAAGCAGAAACAAGTAAGACATGGGTCATCCCCAGATTAGCAACCTCATTTGAATATTGATTCGTGGGAAGGAGACATGTTACTTCCTTTCAACCCGAAAGAGGAGTCACTATCATTACCATGGTTTTTGACCCAACAACTCTCGTATTCATTTGATAAGTCCTCAAGATTGGAGGTTGAGTCATGTTAGTTGTTTGGTGGGTTATTGATGTCATAAATTATGGCAAATAACTCTACAAATGGTAGTGTTGGGTTGTTGTAAAAAATGTTGAACATTTGTTAAACATCAGGATCATCTCCCAGAATAAAACATGTATACATATATGGTTGTTGTTAGTTGTCATTTACGACTAACTTTTGTATTGAAAAGCATTATGAAATTTGTGTCTTTTCCCCAATTTATAGTTCTTTTTGTAGGTTGTACATATTTTTTTTATGTTTAGTTTAGTTTTATTCAGTAGATATTCCCTTCATTGTGAATTAATGAGTTTTCAACTTCAGTTTCAAGTGAAAAGATGAAGAATAAGAAGGTGGCAGTGGCTGGTGTCTTGCTAAGCGAGGCATATGCGCTTAGCGAGTAACATCCGCTAAGCGAGACATCAGCTCGCTTAGCCTGACTCACTCAGCCAAAAATCACTAACTCACGCTTAGCGCGAAAATGGCGCTAAGCGAGCCTTCGAGGACAGAAAGCCCTTAAAAGCTGAAGTTGGCGAAAAATAGAGATATGCTTGAGAGCCTATGCAATAGAGATACGCAGCAAAGGAAAACAGGGCAAGGAGGAACCAAAAACCTCAGCTTTCAAGAGGATTCTAGGTTTTAGAGTGATTTTTAGGCTCCTAGAGGTGGAGGATACATCCCCACCACTGTGTAATCTTAATTTTGCTTCCAAAAACCCCTATTGTAGCTGAAAGGTGATAACTTGCCATGGAAGGTTAAAGCTTTTGTTGGGAATTTCTACTGAGCCTTGATGTAAATACTATTTACTATCTATTTAATGTTGTTTTCATGTGTTCATTGCTTCTATCTGCATTTAATTATTGCATGCTTGTGGACTGATCACCCATGTGTGTGTAAAGTTAGGATTTTTAGCATTGGAAAATGTTTTGAATCCTTAGAACTAGATAGAGCAAGGCTAGATAACTGTATGTCTAGACACGAAGTGCAGAGATTTAGTTTTTAATATGTTGTAATCGTAATGCAATTTATTTAGGCTAAGTTCAATGAGATATCTGAGAACGAGGTTTAAATAGAATTAGTCCATTCACGGGAGGAATCGGTGTTTGGTGTATTTGCCCCCAGCATAGAACACAAAAACAACCTTAAATAGAGAAAAACCTTTAATTGCATCAAGTTACTCAGTAGAAGGACCCAACGTTTTAATCATATGTTTATTTCTCGCATTTACATAGTTAATTTTGTAATTATCTTTAGAATTGCAACTATATCCTGTGTTTATTTCCATTTAATGATTTTATACAAATGTCTACTTATTGAATGAACGCTTTTCTGAATGAAACAAACTCCCTGTGATTCGATACTCGGTTCTTACCATTTTATATTACTTGTGACTCAGTACACTTTCTGATAAATTTCACAGTTGTAATAGAGTGGAACAGTTGCCCTGACTCAAATATGAGGCATCAAAAGTGGAGATGTTGCATATGTTGGTGTGCTTCAATGTTTAGTTTTTGGTGAACAAGTTCAAACAATTGTGTAAAGGTTATGACCTTGTTGACCTTGAAAGTTTTTGTATTGTTACTAATGAAGGTGGTGCCCTCATTAGTGTTACAGATTTGACCGTTGTAGTAAACACAAACTGATGCAATTGGGTGACTCATTGTGGTAGGGGTTGAGATGAATATTTGAAAGTTCTACGAATGTCTTTAGCTAATAGTAGTATTTATAGAATTTGTCGATTTTTGTAGGTGTTCACTGTGCAGTCACATGCATTGGTAAATGACATGTGAGTCTGCCTAGCACATGACCTCGAGATGTGATAAGGGTGAGTACGTTGAACGGTAATGATAAAAAAACATTGTTGACCACTTAAACATTGTTTGAAGGGCCGAAATCATAGTTTTTTTTTAATTTTTTTTCTCTTAATTTGATGTCGTTGTCGATGAAACTGTTGCACGAAATATTTTTTTTATTCTTTGATGTGAAAACAAAGAAAAAAATGTACCACACATATTTTTAATATATTGGAGATAAATTAAAAAAATTGCATAACATGGCCACGTAAACATTGTTTGAAGAGTCGAAACAATTTTTATTTTTATTTTTGACTCTTAATTTGAGGTCGTTCTCGATGCAATTGTTGCATGATATATTTTTTTTGGATTTTTTGACGTGAAAAATAACAAAAAAATATGTAATAGATATTTTTAATGTACTGGAGATAAATTAAAAAAATGCATAACATGACCACTTAAATATTGTTTGAAGTGTCAAAACATAGTTCTTTTTTACTCTTAATTTGAGATTGTTTTTGATGAAAATGTTGCATGATATTTTTTTTTTGGATTCTTTGCATGAAAAATAAGAAAAAAAATGTGTCACAGATATTTTTAATGTATTGGAGATAAATTTAAAAAAATTGCACAACATGACCACTTAAACATTGTTTGAAGGGTTGAAACATAGTTTTTTTTTTTATTTTTTACTCTTAATTTGAGGTTGTTATCGATGAAACTATTGCGCGATATATTTTTTTGGATTCTTTGACATGAAAAATAAGAAAAAAATGTGTCACGGATATTTGTAATGTATTGGACATAAATTAAAAAAATGCATAACATGACCACTTAAGTACTGTTTGAAAGGTCGAAACCATAATTATTTGGGATTTATTCGGTTGTGTGCAAGCATTCATTGTGCGGTCACATACACTGATAATTGACATGCATGGATGAGCAACACATGGCCTCAAGATGCGATAAGGGTATGTGCGGTGAGCAACATTAATAAAAAAAAAACAACTTTAATTGTTCACGCAGGCTTTGTCGATTATATGCATTTGTTCACTACATGGTCACATGCACTGATAATTGGCATGTGAACCTGAGCAACAAATGACCTCAAAATGCGATAAGGGTTTGTGCGGTGAACAAAAAAAATGTGTTTAATTGTTTGCACAATCTTTGTCAGTTGCTTAAAATTGTTCATTATGCGGTCACATGCACTAATAATTGGCATGCGAGGCTGTATTGCACATGGCTTTTGTCTAAAAGTAAGACCTTAAGATTCCAAAGGCCATCAAAATGACTGTCTTACTGTTATGCCTCGAGATTCCAAAGCCCATTAAAACGAATATCTTACTGTAATGCCTCGAGATTCCAAAACCCCTATGCACAATTGTCTTATTGTCATGCCTCTAGATTCCAAAACACGTGTACCATTACCCTGTAATTGATTATATATTTAAGTGCATCATATCACCCTATACTTTGCATAGTTACATTGAAGTGTCACTGAGCAAAAAAAAAAAAAAAGACATAGTGCAACAAAAATGAGTTCAACCCCAATTTGTGTGTTCGTTTATGTCAATGGTGAGATTATCTGCAATTCAAGTGGAAATGCAGTTTTCACCAGTGAAAACACAAAATCGATGTTGTTGTACCCAACATTCATGTTGGCCGACATAATCAGTGTAATACAATCATCAATATAGATGATGTTTTTTCATCTACAATTACTTCAATTTGGTATCATTGTACTATATACGAAATGAAAGGACATGTTGAGTATAGGGCATGTTGAATTACTGATGAAGAAGATGTTTGGTACATGTTTAATATATTTGCAAATATGGCAAGGATAATATGTATGAAACTTAGAGTTGAAGTTCATACTTCACCATCACTGTCTTAAGCTATTGACCTAATCTGGACAATGTCATACCTTAATTTCATTTGGGGACTATCGTTTCTAGATCTTTTGATCCTTGCTAGTCGACTTACGTTGTTGAACGCCAGTTACAGTGCAAAACAGATGATCATTCAGTGTTTTGATCAAGAATGCAAAAAATACCAAAAAAGGGGGGCAAAAGGGTCTTTTCCTTGGTTTTCCTGGACCCTAGCTCGCCCAGGCTAGCCTCTGGCTCGCCTAGGCCACCAAATAGCTTCATGGTGAAGAAGCAAGCTCGCCTGGGCGAGCTCATTGCTTCAACACTAAGTTTCAGGTTGCCTGGGCGAGCTACAACTGCCCTAAAGTGACCCTTTGCCTATAAATAGGCATCCTAAGGGTGTTTTAAGGGGTTCCAAGGTTCAAAAGTGGAGGGAATTGAGAGAACTAAGAAAGAAGAAGAGGAAATGAAGCTGAGGCGCTGTCAAATCGTGACTGTGATCAATCTCTACATCGTTCCTTGTTCGGTGTTCTTCGTGTGACCGTCGGTTAGTTTTGTTTTTTTAAGATTGAATGTGATCTATGTACCCTTAGGGGTCCCCCTTGCTATTATGTGCACATCCATCTTCTCCATCTATCATCGGAGATCTCATTTTCCTTTGTAAAGTTCAATCTTAACCGATCACTAGTGTTGTAAAGTTGTCTTTAAAGAAATTGAAAGTTAATAAACAAAACCAAGATAAAACCAACTCATAACTAATCAAATATCACTTGAGATTGTTTCAAGGTCCAACGCCTTAACGATTCTGTTCATTTTTCAAAATTTAAAACATCGTTTCAAGGTCCAACGCCTTAAACAACTTTTTGTTCGCAATTAAAATGAATCTTTCAAAAACATAAAAACCAATTTAACACACAAACATTCAGACTTAAAGAACTACGTAGGTCTGAATTCCTCATTGCACCTGATGATACATAGGAGCAAGGGCAGTTCCGTTGTTGACCCCAAAAATATAAAAAAAATATTAAAAGGGAAAATACATAATTTTGAAGTCACGTTACACACACTTGATTAAAGGTTGTCGTCCCTTGTGGGTGCATGGGGTGCTAATACCTTCCCTATGCGTAAACAACTCCAAAACCCTTCTTTTCAATATTCGTAGACCACCTTTTTGGTTTTTCTAACGTTTTCCTCGAATAAACGTTGGTGGAAACTCCCACATGTTTTTCTTTTTGGAAGATGCACCTTTGGCTTTTCGCCTCACCCTCTCGTCGAATGGTAGGTTGTGACAGACAGAGATGGAGTAGAAGCAGAATAATTCCATGAAATTAGAATAAACTATTTAACATATTTTGTTGTTACATTGCTTTTAATTACTTGTTAGTATTTATTTATGTATTTGGTGTTTGTACGATATTTTTCAGTTGTTATTTTCATTTGTCATGAGGGCACTTAAATAAATTGCAAAATTAAAGGAACATGAACATAATGTAAGTGGAAAAGTTCAACATAAGTTAATTGGAGAATAATATTTCAGCATACAACAGATTTTACTACTTAATCCCCATAATGGTGTCCTGTTCCACATGGAGGACGTCTCCTCTTACAGATTTCGACGTAGGGGTTGATCTAGTATATCATGCAATGATGGATTATTCTCTTCAACATCTTGGCTAAACATCAAAATGAAACTTGGTGGAGTAAAGTTACCCACTTCGTTCTGTAGGCTATGCATGTATTCATGAGTTGATGCTGGTGTGCCACAAGTAGTTCCAAAAACATTGCTTAGGAATTCATCCAGTTGGACAATTGATGGAGTGTAGTCCATGTTCGAAAGACTAGGTGGAACATAATCTGTCATGGGGGGAATTGGTCTATATGTAGGTGGAACGTAATTTGTCATACGGGGAATCGGTTTATAAGTAGGATTACATTCTGGTTGCATGATGTTTGTTTCCTTTGAGGATTGACCAGTTTTGAAATTCATTGATGCCTCACTTGGCGATTGCATATATAAAAAAATAATAGTATTACTTTGATACCATGCCTGGTATTCTTGAGAATTCTTTGCATGCCCTACAATTGGTTGTCCCTCTAAAACCATTGATTGATGTTGTTGCCAATATCTTATCCACTTTACATATTTTTCAGCTCAATTTGTGTCAATTCGACCTTGCATGTCGATTTTGTGAAGTTTGTCCATGTTTTTTGGTGGATACGGTATGCCTTGTTGGAGGCGGAATTGAAGTTTAACTCTATCTACTTGTTTTCATTATACTATTGAGAAACAAATTAGTGGGGTCAAGGCTATCCATATGGAGGAGTCTATGAAAGCTCTAGACTTAATAATGTCCAAAAAGTAGAGATATGGATTCCACAAGAACTGAAATAATACAAATGAATAATTAATTAATTATTAAAGATACAAACCTCAATAGAATTTTTATGAAACCCATAGTTTAGTATTTATTACCTGTTCAACTGTCATGTTGTCTAATCTTATTCTATAACCGATGACATTTCCATGTGGTGAGAAGTTGGTGTATGGAATAAGCCATTTGAGATGGTTTTTATAGGCATGAAGACATTGTGCGTTTCACTGTGCAAATATTGTGCACGTCACTGTGCAGCGTCAGGAATCTTGTAGAGACATTGTGCGCAACACTTTTCATGTAACTGTGCTTTCCAGGAATCCTACAGAGACACTGTGTGTGTCACTATTCTCATCAGGAATCCTACAAACACACTGTGCATGTCACTGTGTGCATCACTGCTCGTTAGGAATGTGTGTGTGTCAATGTGCTCATCAAGAATCTCGAGAGAGACACTACTCACGTCACTATGCTCATTAGAAATCCTGTAGAGACATTGTTTATGTCACCGTGCACGTCAGGATTCCTGTAGATACATTGTTCATGGTATTGTAGGCGCAATCTTGACCGCTAAAATTGTCGATGCAATGATGACCGTTGGATTTATCCGTAACAAATTCTCAATCCACGACACTATAAATTTGTCTCAAAACGTATTCTTCAACACATATAAAACCATTCACCACCAAAGTTTCAATTCACTGTCGGACATAAACCATATTTACATGCATCACACCATATTATCACCATGTCAAGCACAACTGAAAACGTCACTGTCGTAGTCCACTACGATGCCTATGTAACCGAGTGTGCCATTGGCATAGAGTTTAAGGGCGAAAAAAATGTTCTTGTTTCAATGAAGAGAGGCATGACCTTCAATGCCTTGAAAACAAAAATCCAACAGAAGATGGACCTAAATCAAGGTCAAACCATAACCATAGTCATTTTATCAATACCCCGTAACTTCAAGGTCTGACATGATCAATTATCAGGCTGTTACCGCCAATGATAATGAGGATATAGATGGTATGTTTGATGTCTATAATCGACATCAATGCTTAAGTGGCTTTTAGTTGCTCGTACAATACGAACAACAACCTTTTTCTACCACTAATGTTGAAACAACCATTCCATCACCACAAATTCACCAAACACAATATACTGACTACCATACTCAAAGCTACCGTGAAGGTCCATCTTCTTACACACCAATCCCATATATGCCCACAAATGATTATTACATCCCCCATTTTGAACCCACTGAATTTGATGCACACATTAGCTCATACACACAACTGCTTAGTGGATCGTCAAACTACAGTGTGACAGCTCCCCAACTTTTGAACCTAAATGAGCCCTCCCACCCAAATGCCCAACCAACTAGTAAAATCCATGTTGCTCAATCTCAAAGCAACGAAATGTCACACGACTATCATGTTGAAAACGGGTTGTCGGAAGAAGTATTTGGTGACTTCAGTGACCATGAAGACAAAAATTTGGTGGACAATGACGACAACAACATCAACGACAATGACGATAATGATATACAATTTCTTTTCCAACCGACAACAACTGAAAATGTCTATCGTCCATATCCAAATTACGCTGATGTTGGTGACAACCAAGTGGCTAAGAACCCCGGCTATAGGCATTTTTTGGACCAATAACAACAATCTGATTCATAGGATGGCGAGCTATATGTTGGTCAGTGACTCCGACAGTTGGAGGACCTCAAACACAGTCAAAAAGTGGCACATTAAGAACCATGTCACTTTCAATCACAAGAGGTGTGCGAAGGATACATGGGTCTTATGTTGCCGAGTTGAGGGGTGCCAATGGAAACTTAGAGCGTCTAAACAAAAAAAATTTAAAATTTTGGGAAATTAGAATGATTGAAGGGCCTCATACACATGTCATGCCTACCATTTTACAAGATCACAATAAGATGGATTCCAAACTCGTAGGCAAAAATATCCTTGTAATGGTTTAAGAAAATGAGCAACTAACCATTCCTACCTTCATCGCATTCATTAGACAAGAGTTCGGATACACCATCACATATCGAAAAGCATGGCTAGCAAAACAATGGGCGCTCGAGAAGGTATATGGTAATTGGGAAGAGTCATACATCGTACTTCCCAAATATCTACAAACTTTGCAATTATTCGTCCCTGGCACAATTGTCAGAATTCAAACTATACCTGCACTAGACAAGTCAAGCCAACCAATTCCAAACAAGGTCATATTCCATCGACTTTTTTGGTTATTCAAGGCATGCATTGATGTGTTTGCATTTTGTAAACCCATTGTACAAATTGATGGAACATGACTTTATGAATGATACAAAGAGATGTTATTAATTGAAGTTGCATAAGATGGGGCTAACAACGTATTTCCATTAGCATTTGCCATTATCTAGGGTGAGACAACAGATGGTTGACACTTTTTTTTTACAAAACTTAAGAACCCACATCACACCACAACATGGTATATGCTTAATCCCTGATAGGCATCAGTCAATCAAAAGTGCATACAGACGACTAGACAGTGGATAGACAATAGACAACTCGTCACATGTGTTTTGTATTCATCACATTGGCCAAAATTACAAAAAAAATTCAAAATTGAGGATGAAAGAAAAAGCGTCTTTAGTATGGGTAACATATTTTTTAAAATTTTAATTCATAATATTCTGTTATTTAAAATTAAATTGACAATCAGATTTACATTTTTATTTTCAAACTACAAGGTATGCGATGAGAATCCTGAAACTTGCCAAATACAGACTAAAGACCCAAGTGGAGAAGTACAAAGGCCCAAGTGGAGAAGGACAAAGCCCCCGAGTGGAGAAGGATGAAGGCCCAAGTGGAGAAGGATGAAGGCCTAGAGGCAAAGACACTATCAAGACTATTAACTGTTGCTGAAGGCCCAGATTAATTTGAAGGCCCATAATAAATATGTTCTATTTTTTTATTTATAATTTTTTTGGCCCAAACTGTTTTGAAGGCCCATGTCTATTTTTATCTTTTTGTTTAGATACACTATAAGTATTGGTTTTTGTTTTCAATAAAGAAAAACTTTTGGGCATTTTCATAAAATTTGGTGAGAACTTCTCTCAGGGTTCCTTGTTGAACCAATCTCAGACTTATCAAGGTAATCCTTGTGGCGTCTACCCTAACTTATCTTCCTTCATCGGAAGTGGCGTCTACCCTGACTTATCTTCCTTCACTGGAAGTGGCGTCATCCAAATCTCCGTAGCCTATATCAAGCGATCCATTCCTAGTCAGGATCACATCATATGCCATGACCCAACCAGAGTTTTTTTGTCACTGCCGACAGTTACAAGAAGACAACCCACACAACACTGTCTGGCTTGATCAAATACCAAGGGAACAATGGACCTTGACATGGGATGATGGAAAGCGATGAGGACACATGACCACTAATTTGGCAAAGTCACTCAACTCAGTCCTAAAAAAGATGAGAAATTTTTCAATCACTGCCTTGGTCAAAACCACGTATAAGAGGTTAAAAAAATATTTTGTTGATTGTGAGACTCAAGATGATGCAATGATTGCCTTTGGACAAGTTTACATACTCATTGCGGCCAAGTTCATCATTGAAGAAGTGTCATCATGATTATTGACCACCATATGAAGGACCACAATTATGAGCCAATCCAGCCATGAGGAGAAATATAAAAGGTCGATCAAAATCAACAAGAATACGGACTATTATAGATAAGAGAGAAAGAGGTCAACCAAAATGTTGTTCAATCTACAAGCTAGTGGTTATTCAAAAAATAAGTGTCTCCACCGTCCGGAAGTTCTAGTCAAGCAAATTAAATTTCTTTTTTTGTTTTATTTAGTGTCAAGGTATTTCATTTCACACTATATATAAATTAAAAAAAATTCTTCAAGGCAGTGTTTTTAACTAATTTTCGTTAACTTTATTATCTTCTCTAATTTTATTAATTTTTATTTTTTAAAAAAAAAATTCTAAAAAAAATTAAAAATCACGGGGGACCTGAATTTTCAACGGATTTTGTAAAAAAAATATTCAAAAATACAGTATAAATATATATGTATAGATAAATAATGGAGGAGTTTTATTTTTGGGTAAAATACAATTTTCTTGTATGTTCGTGAGAAAAATTCAAGAAAAAGCACATAGAGACTAGTTAGACACACCGACTCTAGACTCTAGCCACGAACATTACACTTGAAGCATCCATCTTAAAACACTAATAACCAACTATCATCATTACTACTCACATAACATTACCAACCTTTCACTTTCACTCTCTTCTATCTTTCCCTTTCCATTTTTTTTGCACAACACAAAAAGCTCCGTTCTTCTCCCACAAACACACAACAAATGCATCGATCCCTCATCACTATACAAACTTCATAGTTTGTGTGTGTGATGCAATAATAGCAACATCAATGGGAGGAGTGACATCATCCATGGCTGCGAAGTTGGCGTTCTTCCCGCCTCACCCAGCATCGTACAAGGTGGTGAAGGACGAGTTGACGGGGCTTCTGCTCCTGAGTCCTTTTCCTCATCGCGAGAACGTGGAAATTCTGAAGCTTCCGACGCGCCGCGGCACCGAGATAGTGAGCATGTACGTTCGCCACCCCATGGCAGCTTCCACTGTTCTCTACTCTCACGGCAACGCCACCGATCTTGGCCAGATGTACGAGCTCTTCATCCAGCTCAGCATCCACTTGCGTGTTAATCTCATCGGGTAATATAGTAGTACTCTAAATATTACTTTCTCACTGTCAAAAGGTTTTAAATTGCGATAGCGGGTACGATTTTTAATGATCCTTGATATCGAAGATAAATCGTGATCACTTTGTAGCGACTTTAAAATTCTTGATGCTGCGACTGAAATTGCGGTGACGGACTGTTTTTTATAACTTTATGATAATGTAACATAAACAATTAATTATATCATAAGAATTATATATATCAATAACGAAAGTCTTTTTTTATATAATCAATCAATTTTGTTAAAATTTAAAGCTTAGGAATATTGTTTTGTGGATTATAACATAATTTTATTTTGATTAAAATATCTTTATTTTTATAGTGTTATAGTATATTTATTAATGCATTTTATTTCTTACAGGTATTATTGAAAGAGAAAGAAAAAATAATGCTTTCTTCATATTCTAAAGTGATACTAATAATACCCCCCTCCCCTCTCTCTTTGGGTGTGTATGGTTGTTGTTTTTGAATTTTCATGTTTTGTTTTGTGGTTGTGTTGGTTTTGGTTTCTGGGTTTTGCCAAAGTTTGGTTCTTTTTGAGGATGGAAATCGTGGGCACTTGAGTTTTGGTTGCTTGGAGGAAGGGATCGTGGATGATTTGGAATGTTGGGAAATGGGTGTTTATCAGAATGCGGTTGTCTTAGTTTCTTGTGTTTTTGAAGGAAAAGAAAAAATGGAGGCCTTTGTTGGAGGGTGTGCAATTTATGATGAGTTGGGGGAGTTTACACCTTAGCATATTTTGACCAGTGTACTTATAAATGTATACAACATTTTGGGGTGTATTTATGTACGGACGAGAGGGATTGAAAGAAAAATGAAAATGAAGAGAGAAATTGATTGCTGTGATAAGTGACGTAATAAGAAAATTAAAGAGTAATAGAAAGAAAATGAGATGGAACAGAAAGTGGATGTATGAATATAATTATTGTTTTGACAATTTGTTTATGAACTTGAAACATGTCATTTTGGGACCTGTTATTTCTTAGTAAAACTGATTTAGTTTGTTAACTAGTATCTGGAAGTGTGTATTTGATCTGTGGAGCAGAGTTTTGTGAATAATATTGTCTATCTATTATCTGTGTTGATCAACTCAATAAGGAGAATTGTGAAACGGGGATTTGACTCGTCTGCTGTGTGTGATTTTGTGCAGGTATGACTACTCCGGGTATGGCCAATCATCAGGGAAGGTTTGTAAGATTCTGAAATGCTTGTTCATGTTGTTGTGTCATGCAATGATAATGTGGAGACTGGTAGAGCTAAAACCATCTGCTGATGAAACATTGTTTTGCCTGAACTGCAGCCAAGTGAGCAGAATACATATGCAGATATTGAGGCTGTGTATAAGTGTCTAGAAGAAAGCTATGGTACCAAGCAAGAGGATATAATCTTGTATGGCCAATCTGTTGGAAGTGGCCCTACTTTGGATCTTGCAGCTAAATTACCTCAATTGAGAGCTGTTGTTCTTCACAGTCCCATACTTTCAGGCTTAAGGGTCATGTATCCAGTAAAACGTAGTTACTGGTTTGACATATATAAGGTTAGCCTAATGTTTTGGTTTCTAATCACTAGTTGACATTTCTAATCAAATACTGATGATTTACAGGCACATGAATTCCTTAATCTAATCAGATACTGCTTTGTGTTGATGTGCAGAATATCGACAAAATTCCACTCGTTAATTGCCCTATTCTCATAATTCATGTAAGTTTTCTTTGAAGATGCTGCATCATTTGTTTTTATTGAGTCAGATAGCCTTTTCTAGAGTAACTTATATCTGGCTTATTTTCTCTTTGCTCTTTACCCTTTTAAAAATATTCTTCAATTTTATTGTGGACTTGTTTGTAGTTTCACCCTATGACTTGGAATATTTATAAAGTTCTAAACTTGGAATATGCAAAAAACCTATTTCCACTTCTCCTTATTTCCATATGACTTGGAATGCTTTTTGATGTCTCGTGCCTGTCGCAGACTTTCAGTTGTTGAGCTTCATATTATTAAGCAAAAAGTACTGAAATTTTCTACACCTGAATTGCTCTTTGTAGATTAGTTTATTCGGGCAAGAGAATAGTTTTAACTTTAAAAGCAAGAAATCAGTTAAAATGCTGCTGGTCTCCTACTTACGGAGCCTCTTTTACATATCATGCTTATTGTTTGTGGTCTAAATGGATGCTCCATGCTGACATTAGTAAGAAATTGTGTCCATGCTTGCCATACAGGCCTGGACACATGTAGAGAATATTTTCTTATGGCAGCCATTTCATTAATGCTATTGTGAATGAATACCTGCACATTATTTCATATTCTTCCCCTTTTTCATTAACAACTCTTGTCCATTAATTCAGTTTTAAATAATGAAGTTTACCACTTACAGTGGTAAGGAAACTTGAAGTTCAGATCCCAATAGATAATCAGTGACAGTATGACACTATCTTTCAAGCTATTTAGTTGAGTTTAGTTTTCTTTTCTTTTCCTTTTTTTCCCTATCTTTTGACTTGCGGATTTCAGAAATTTCATGTGTCACAATGTAGTTTATCTGCAAATGTTTACATAATGAAGAATCTGGTAAAAACCTTATGATTGAAGTTCCTTAATGTTATCATGTAGGGAACTTCAGATGAAGTTGTAGATTGCTCCCACGGAAAACAACTGTGGGAACTGTGTAAAGAGAAGTATGAGCCACTATGGCTCAAAGGAGGAAACCACTGTGATTTAGAGCAATTTCCTGAGTATATCAGGCATCTGAAGAAGTTCATAGCCACTGTTGAGAAGTCTACATCCCAAAGATACAGCTTCAGAAGAAGCATGGAACAGTTTGAGCAGCCACGAAAGAGCACTGATGTATTTGAAGTTAGTAGAAAGAGCACTGATCGCAGGGAAAAACCACGGCTGAGCACAGACCGGCCTCAAAAACTGAAAAATTTGTCCAATAATGCCGATAAGTTAGAGAAACTGAGAGTAACTTTTGATCATATGGACAGGTCAAGGAGAAGTGTGGATTGTCTTGAAAAGTCTAGAAAAAGCCTTGATCATCAACTTGAAAAGGCGAGGAAGAGTGTTGACATGCTGGAAAGAATAAGGACCTGAGATTCTTGGATTAATCAAGTTATGTATTCATGAATGGATTGGCTTTGAGATTTTTTTCTTCTTTAAATTGACCTACCTGGTATTGCACTATGGCCTATGACAGATATGATGATAAATATTGGGCATCAAAGGAAGGGTTTGGTTTTTACATTGGAATTCAGTTTTCACTATGATGCTACCACCTCTTGTTCCCTCCATATGTGTTTGATTTGTATAAATTCCTTATCTAAGAAATGCTACTAAAACTTTCTGGACCAGGCATTGACTAGTTTTCTAGTACACTCAGAGAAGCACAAGAAACGTTTACTTTCTTTTTATTTTATTTTATTTAGGCCAAGGATATTTTTATGCTGAGAGCATATGTTGTAAGTGTTTTTTCCATTGTGGATTATGATTGATGGCTAAGCATTAAGCACAAAACTTGTGATTGAAAAATATCATTTAAATATATACATAAACTTCACATATATTAGATGGATTTGTTCTATTCTGTCTCTTAACAAAATAAATAAGTTCATATAATTTGGTATTATACTTAAAATTTTATTGGAATGTATTGATAATATAAAAAAAAAATTCACTGACATTCGATCATATATTGTCACGTAAATGAAAATGGTTGTCTTTTGTAATAATTAAAGTAATTTCTGAAATGATTTCCATGTATAAAAATCAAAATTTAATTCTTTATTATTATCCCTGGTTTAAGATTAGTTTGCTTAAGTAAATAAATAAAAAAAATCCCCCCCACCCCCCCCACCCCCCTCTTCCCAACAATAAAAACAGTGTTAGAAGCATAATCACTAAAATGCAAGGGAGAATCAGATCTTGATTAAGTTCCTAGTAGCTTCAACTTTACTAAATCACCAGCTTCATGTTCTATTTTAGTATTAGTGCACTGTATAGCGTCCACACTTGGCAAAAATGATCTTAAAGAATATTATATAATTGAGAAAGCAATCGACTTTACAACCTTGATGTTGATTCTTTTTTAGTGTTCACTTTTTTATTTTTTAATGTATACTTTTCTAATGACTACCATTAAGTCAAAACTGCAGACAGCATTATGTGTTCTTGTTTTCTTTAGCTCTTCACTTTTCAATCCGCATACAGTGTTACCGGTTACGACAATGAAATGCACCATGTTGTTGCCCACTAAGGAAATGGGTACGTGTACCTCAGATTTATTACCTTGAAATTTGATAAAATAACAATAATTTTTAAATTTAGTCATAGATTGCATCTCATTATATTTGTATTTGATTAACTATTGGCTTAATAATGTTACGTATTTTAAAATAAATTAGTATTTTAAGCATAATTTCTTTTGGCACACAAAGTATAATGTATTTTAGTCTAAATGTCACTTTTGATCCATTATGTTTTAATATTGTTTCATGTTGGTATATTAAGTTTTAAAAGTTTCATTTTAATCTTTTATATTTTTGAAAGTTTCATTTTGATCATCTATGTTTTTAAAAGTTTTATTTTGATACATTAAGTTTTAAAATTTTAATTTTTGTCTTTTATGTTTTTGAAAATTTTAGTTTAATCCTTTATGTTTTCAAAAATTTTATTTTAGTTATTTCTTCTAATTTTCGTTATCAAACGTTAATGTATCATTAACTTTAAATTTTAAAATAATTAATTTAAGATAGTGATGGCTAAAATTGTCACTATCTTTTTAAAATGCATTCAACTATCCACTTTCTTAATCTCCTTCATCTTCTTCTACAAACTTCAAAACCACCACAACATAAACAATACAATCACCACCCACTCAAATCTACAACTTTCTCGACACTACAATCATCACCAACAAACAAATTAGATTTGCAACATTCATCTTTCAAGCAACACCATCACGCCACCCCATAGTCACACCGTGATCTAGCACCAATATAGATTAGAAACATTGAGTCTTGACGGTGATGAGAAACTTCATATCTAATGTCACGGTGATGATTTTGGATCTTACTTTGATTTTTAGCCGTATTATTTTAAATGAATTATTTAAAAATTAGTTGAACATCAATGTTTGCTAACGGAAATAAGAAGAAAAGATAAAAATGAAACTTTTAAAAACATAAAGGATCAAAATAAAATTTTTAAAAACATAAAAGACCAAAATGAAACTTTTAAAAATATTAAAGAGTAAAATAAAAATTTTAAAATTTAATTACTAAAGTAAAATAAATACTAAAACATAATCAACGAAAAATAACATTTAACCTTTATTTTAATTATATTTTGTTCTGGGCCGATCCTTGTGGCTCAAATTCCTTTAGGGAGTTGCTACGTGCACGCACCCAGCAAACAGTGAAGTGGCGAAATTGCCCTTCAAAAATTCTTCTTCTGGAAGAAGTTTTTCCGGAAAATTTTCGGAAAAAGGTTTTCCGGAAAGTTTCCGGAAAAAAACTTCTTCCGGAAGAAGAATTTGTGACTTCCGGAAGTACCAGAAAGTACTTCCGGAAGTTTCCGGAAGAACCTTCTTCCGGAAGTTACCTTTTTAAAAAAAAAATTATTTTGTAATAATTTAATTTTAATGGATAAACTAAATTATAAAATAATTAATATTATTATACATAAATAATTAAATAATTAGTGAACGTATGTAATGACGAAATGAAGAAAAAAGAAATTTCATTTTATAATAATAAGTAAAAATAAAATAATATTTAATGCGTATGTAATGACGATTTTGTCCTTGTGTAATTTTCTTTAAATTAACGCGTACACGCTTCTTTTTACTGCGCTTTCTTCTCTGCTTGTTTCTTCTCTGCTTTGTTTCTTTCGTTTTGGTTGCTTGCTGTTGTTTCGGTGGTCCCTTTTGCAGTTTCCATTGGTGGTCCCGTGAAGTATTTGGAGATTCGGTGGTCCCGTGTTCCGTATTTGAAGTTTTGTTAGTGGTTGTTCTTCCTATTTCGTCGGAGGTACGCTTTTATGGGTATTTTTTTTCTTTTCCGGCTAGTATTTAGAGAAGAAAAACAGTAAAAAAAGTGTATCCGGAAGAAATTTTAGGCACAACTGAGGCGCATTCCAGAAGAAGTGTTATTTGAAAACACTTCCGGAAGACCTTCTTCCGGAATGGGTCTGAGTAACTTCCGGAAGACCTTCTTCCGGAATAGGCGTCATTAACTTCCGGAAGACCTTCTTCCGGAAGTTACTGAGGCCCATTCCGGAAGAAGGTCTTCCGGAAGTGTTTTCCGGAAGCACTTCTTCCGGAAGTGTTTTCCGGAAGCACTTCTTCCGGAATGAGCCTCAGTAACTTCCGGAAGAAGGTCTTCCGGAATGTTTTATAATTTATATATATATATATATATATATATATATATATATATATATATATATATATATATATATATTTCTGTTAGTTAATAATGGATTAATGGATTATTTGTTTAATTAGGTATAATGGTACATATTGTGGACATTAAAATTTATAAGAATAAAATTCATTTAATAATTTATTTGTTTTATAATGGTATATATATATATATATATATATATATATATATATATATATATATATATATATATATTTCTGTTTTATAATTTTTTTTATTTCTGTTTTATATATGTTGTGGATTATTGATTTAATTAGGTATAATGGTATAATATTAAATGATTTAGGTAACTTAAATGTATAATGGTACAAAAATGTTTTATTAGTTGTTTATTATAGTGATAAGTTTAGTTTAAGTAAATAATGTAGTTATAAATTTAGAATATATTTGTATTAGTTGTTAGTTAATAAGTAGTCAATTTATCGATGTGGTTATATGATAATTTTAATATAGTCGTGTATGATGCATACGTGCTATTAATATGTTTGTTATTTAAGGTGTAGTAAATTTTTGGATGTGGTTATATGATAATTTGAATGTACTTGTGTATGATGCATATGTCCTTAAGATGGACGAAGATCAATGGAGGTATGACTTTGCGATGTCACAAGAAGTTCATATGGATTATGATTATGATAATCAAGAAGAAAGTGGAGTGAATGAACCACATGTCGATTGTTCAAATGCTTTTAATACATCTCAGGTAATCATAGATAATTTGAGTCATTGGTTGAATTGATGGTTTGTATGAAAATTAATATGTTAGGGTTGCGTTGTAGGTATTCGCTACTCGAGATGATGTTTTGCAATGGGCTCGAACAGTTGCCCTTGAAAATGGATTTGTTGCAGTGATTATGAGATCTGACACAGAGACCGGTAGCAGAGGAAGAAGTTCATTTGTGTTAATTGGGTGTGAAAGGAGTGGTACGTACAAGTGTAGAAATAAAGAATTCGTTAGAAAAGACACCGGGAGTAGGAAATGCGGTTGTCCCTTCAGGCTTCGTGGGAAACCAGTGCATGGAGGGGAAGGTTGGATGGTGAAGTTGATCTGTGGGATTCATAATCATGAATTGGCGAAGTCCTTAGTTGGACATCCATACGCCGGGCGATTGACTAAGGAAGAAAAGAAAATTATTGCTGATATGACAAAGTCGATGGTGAAACCGAAAAACATCTTGTTAACGTTGAAGGAACACAATGCCGACAGTTACACCACGATAAAGCAAATTTACAATGTAAGAAGTGCATATCGTTCTTCAATAAGAGGAGCTGATACCGAAATGCAGCATCTGATGAAGCTTCTCGAACGTGATCAATACATTCATTGGCATAGATTGAAGGATGAAGTTGTGGTGCGTGATCTGTTTTGGTGTCACCCAGATGCAGTAAAGTTATGCAATGCATGTCATCTGGTGTTTTTTATAGACAGTACCTACAAAACAAACAGGTACAGACTCTCATTACTTGACTTTGTTGGAGTGACACCAACGGCGATGACATTCTCTGCTGGGTTTGCATATCTGGAGGCTGAGCGTGTTAATAATATTGTATGGGCTTTAGAACGATTTCGAGGCCTATTTTTAAGACACGATCGCCTCCCTCTTGTTATTGTCACTGATAAAGACCTAGCACTGATGAATGCAGTGAAAACTGTGTTTCCCGAGTCTACTAATTTGTTGTGCAGGTTTCATATCGGTAAGAATGTGAAGGCGAAGTGCAAATCTTTAATCGGGGAAAAAAATGTGTGGGACTATGTAATGGATAGCTGGGGTACTTTGGTTGATTGTCCGTCCGAATACGAGTTCCATGAGTCACATCAGAAGTTTCAAGTTGCTTGTTCGCCTTGGCCGATGTTCGTTGACTATGTTAACGACACATGGATTATCCCCCACAAGGAAAAATTTATTACAGCATGGACGAATAAGGTCATGCACCTAGGCAACACAACAACAAACAGGTATTAACAACTGATTTTATTTGTTAGTAACGATTTGTATTTAATTGTTGTATATTTTCATGTTTGTTGTGTATTTTAAATGTAGGGTTGAATCAGCTCATTGGGCTCTCAAAAGAGTACTACAAAATAGCGTTGGAGATCTATGTAGTGTTTGGGATGCCATGAACAACATGATCACGCTGCAACACGTCGAAATTAAAGCATCCTTTGAAACCAGTACGCATGTGGTTGGCCATGTATATAAAAAAACCTTATACAAGAGGCTTCTTGGGATGGTTTCGAGGGATGCTTTAAATCAGATTGCTTCTGAGATTGACCGTCTACGTTATCTCGAAACAATCTCTCTTCTTGTGGTTGTGTGATGAGAAGCACGCACGGGCTTCCTTGTGCATGTGAGTTTTCTAGGTATACTGCTGGCAGCATCCCATTGGAGTCAGTCCATCTTTTTTGGAGGAGACTTTGCTTTTCAGACCAAGGGTTATGTGAGACGGAAGTCACCATCAAGGAAGAAATATAGGTCATATCTAAAAGGTTTGATGAACTTGATGTGGCTGGCAAAGTAACTCTGAAGAGTAAACTTCGAGAAATTGCATACCCTGATCATAACTCTATGTGCCCTCCTCCGTCAAAGGTGAACACTAAAGGTGCACCGAAGAAACCGATGAAAAGAAGTCAAACATCCACAAAGCGTGATCTGTCTTACTGGGAGTATGTTTATGCTTTTCATTCTGTTCAAAGCAGCAACTCTCCAGTGAAACGAAGTGCATCATGTTCTCAACCGCGTCAGCCAACAAGGATCATCCCGATGTTGGATCAATTTGCGTCATTCTTTCAAGGTTTCATTCGTGACGTTGTGGATGTGAAAGCGGACGGTAACTGTGGATATCGGTCCATTGCCGCTTTATTAGGTATGGGGGAAGATTCGTGGCCGTTAGTGCGTAATGAATTGCTTAAAGAACTTGGCAGGTGGTCACATGAGTACACGAACCTCTTCGGTGGCACAGAGAGATTTGAACAATTAAAGTTGTCCCTACTTGTTGATGACTTTTCAAAGGTATGTTTTTAGGTTAATATTTTTTTAATAACAATGTTTAAATTACTTGCATGTGTATGTTTGGTTCATTCAGGTTAGTGTGGACAAGTGGATGGATATAACAGACATGGGATATGTGATTGCTTCACGGTATAACGTAATCCTTGCATCGTTGTCCCAACAACAAAGCATGACATTTTTCCCTCTTAGAAGTCAACCACCACCTGACTCTTCTGGCCACCGCATCATATGTGTCGGTCACGTGTTTGGAAATCATTTTGTTCAGGTACATTGAATATAGTTAGTGTAACAATTATGCAATGACTTCGCTGGTTCGTTTGGCACGGTCAGCGCATGATATAATGTTTGTTCATGTACAACAGGTTTATTTGAAAGACCATTGTCCGTTGCCGCCTCCAGCGCTGTTGTGGTCAAGCAATTGTTATTCTCAGGCAAAGCAGTGGGCAATTCCATATATTAGTATAATGCAGCAATACACAAGCTTGATGTCATTCAAAACACACTATGTAGACCTAAATGAAGACTAAACATGCATTGTTTATGTAATTGTATTCATTATGCGATATAATTTGTTGTTACCCGTTACTAACCAATTAATATTATCAAGTACTCGTTTGGTTAAGCAAGGAAATTGTTGGTTCAATAAAAATCATTTACGCGTACAGCATACATCATTGTCATAATTGACAACACATAATGACATGCATGCGTATTACAGTTTGAGCGCGACAACACATTGGCTGACTTCAATACACATTCTGAAACTAGCAGTCGCTCGACAACACATTGGCTGACTTGACTACACATTAGTGACAACACATTGGCTGACTTGACTACACATTTACGCGTGTCTATTTTTTTGTAAACAAAGTTAAACAAAGGCTCGGTCACAACCATCTATATATATGGCAGACTAGGCTACTAAATCACACATTATCTTGCTTTCAAAAATCTCCCAACTGATACACAAACTATGGCATTTCTAGGAGAAACTAGCAGTCAGACGATTGTCAACTCAAGGTTGGCTTTCATTTATCCAAATGGATCGATTATTCACAATGATACTGGGGTTTACTTCCAAACTTCAACTCCGGTGCCCATTCGAGTACCAAATTAGTGTGATTTTGCAAGCCTAAAAACCAGAATACACAATACCCTTCAGCTATCCGACAAACAATTTTTGGATGAAATTCACTACCGGAAGCCATTCACCGATACAGGTAACCAAATTCGCTTTGAGTGTATCAAATTGATAAATGATGACGATGTCAACACAATGTTAATGTGTAATGATCAATTTTCTTGTGTTGGTCCGATTGAGTTATTATGCACCGTTGGAAGAACATTAGATGGAATAATAAACTTACTTGAATGCACTATGCCTCGTATTCATGATGCGATCCTGTATTACAACGGCAAATGGAACATGCCACCGCAGAACAAATTTGTTGGATGCGCGTTCACAGGAAAAAATCCTAAGAAATTTCAAATTCCTTCAACATGTACCATCGATGAACTGAAGAATTTAATCAAGCAAGTTGCACCTAAAAAGATTCCCCCTCTTGGAATTCACGAATCACAAACGGTAAGACAATTGTTTTTCCGCCAACTAGCTCGGTTTGAGTATTCAGATACGGTTATAAAATATGAAATAAATGAGCTGATCACCAACGAAGAATTGCTGAAGGTGTTAGTACAATCTAACTACTGGAAAAAATATGGACCAATAGAAATTTTAGTTGTCTTTACTAAATATGTTGAAGACGAGGTCAGTGGGATGTCGCTAAACAACTGAATGTGATGTTTAATTTTTTGTTTTTTCGTTGATGTAACCTTTATCTGTTTACGGCGTGTTTAATTCCCATAATAAAGTTGAATGTGTTGTTTCAGTGGTCCAAAAAATTAATTGTTAAAAAGGTTCATTTCCTATTTTTTTGGATTTTGAGGCTTTGTTTTGACGTGTATGTTGACGGAACCAGGGAACGGGACTATTTTTTTTGGGTTCTTTGACGTCCAAACATGAGAAATGGCCGCCCTCCATTGTCTCAGGGCACTGGCACACCCACGCAAAAAAATCCCAAACATGGGTACTTGAACATGGAAAAAGGGTTCATTTCCTATTTTTTTGGATTTTGAGGCTTTGTTTTCACGTGTTAGTTGACGGAACCGGGGAACGGGACTATTTTTTTTGGGTTCTTTGACGTCCAAACATGAGAAATGGCCGCCCTCCATTGTCTCAGGGCACTGGCACACCCACGCAAAAAAATCTCAAACATGGGTACTTGAACATGGAAAAAGGGTTCATTTATGTAATTCTTACAAACAAAACTCATGATTCTAAAAACTTATGTTTTTTATGTAATTCTTACAAACATGGAAAAAGGGTTCATTTATGTAATTCTTACAAACATGGGTACTTGAACATGGAAAAAGGGTTCACTTATGAATTATTAATCATTTTAAAAACTTTTATTTTTTATGTAATTCTTACAAACAAAACTCATGATTCTAGGTTCCCTTTTTTTAAAAATAAATTTAAAACAACCGTAAACTTCGCTTAAGGACCACATACAATCGGAATAACAAACTATATTATAAAATAATAAACTGTGCAAAACACGTCTACTATATTAAACAAAAACTGTAATAATTACAAATATTCATGTCAACTACAACACAACAAAATAAATACAATGATCAATGGTCCGTGCGGCGTCTCTGACGAGCCCTGACCGTCCCATCAGCACTGGGTCCCCCTCTCGCGATCGTCAGACAGTCCTGCATAATGTCATATAACTCTGTGCCTGCAGTGACTATCCTAAGGTTGAGCACACGCTCCAACCTCTGTGCAATCGCCTCATATCCCTCGTAATCATCCTATCAAAGTCATTAAAAACATTTATTATGAAATTCAAAATAAACAACAACTCATAAAACATTAAACGCGCAAATAATCTTACCACATGTGGAGGGGGGTCAAATGCCACTGGAACCTGGGGGCTGGGCGGCTGTATGTAGTCCTCAGGGTCTGCAGCTGGTGCATCCCTCTGCTGGTCAGCTGCCTGGGTCGGTGTCATGAAAGGGTGAGATATGCGGAAAAACCACTCAATGTAATCCGCAGATACCTGCCCTGGCACTAGACAAAGCTGACCCGCAGGTAGTAAGTGATCCGCAAACTCCATCCACCTGTCATCTATCTGATCGTGTGACAATCGTGCACTAATAGGCGGCAGAGGGATGCTCTGGATGTAACCGAACTGGCGTACCACCCTCTCCGGTCGAACTGTGACGATCATAGGACCCCATCTGAGCTGACCCTGGAACGATGAAATCTCCTGAAACGCCCTAACACCCTGATGCTCCGTGTACGGCAACCAGGACACATCTGTGACGGTCAAACCATCACAACATGCCCTGTAGGGTGCTCCTGTGATGCCTTTCATGTGCGCCTTCGACGTCAACCACCGGGAAGCACGTGGGGACGTCTCCTAGTATGTATCGTCAGTCACGCACTGGTGCACACTAGGGAAGTGCTCATAGATCTAGCACTACACAATAATTGAGGTTAACATAACATAAAAACATGTTTAAATCATAATCGAACCTAACATATTAATAAACACAAAATTTACCTGAAGTAGCGTCAAGTACCCCGCAAGCTGTCGGGTGGTGGTCCTACAAGCCTCATCTAACTGGTCATACATATAAACCAGCGTCGCAACCCCCCAAGCGTAACCACCACTATGAGCGAGGTCCCGGAAAGCGTCAAGGTGGACTACATGCACGTATGTTGCACTCTTATTAGCAAAAAGAGTGCAACCGACAAGGTGCAGTAGATAAGCGCGAGCAGCGACAATCCACCGCCGGGCCTGACATCTGGTCTCATATATGTCTCGAACCCATCCTAATCGTACATATGCTCCACGTGTGAGTGGTGTCTCCGCTCTGGCCTCCTCTGCAGACACTTCCAGCAACTCCGTAAGCAAGAATCTGGCCTCCTCCGTAGAAAGGGCGTGGAAACTGTGCAAGGCGCCAGTGATGGGCAAATGTAGGATTGACGACACATCATCCAATGTGATCGTCAGCTCTCCTACAGGAAGGTGGAAGGTGCTAGTCTCACTGTGCCACCTCTCCACAAATGCGGATATAAGTCCAGGATCGCCAGTAATAACTGAACAATCTATCAGTGGACTTAATCCTGTGGCAGCCACCAGGCCTTCAATCTCAAGCACTGGCCTCCCAATCAGTGTCACCTTCCTCCCATGTGACACTAACTTCAAATCAGGACGTTCCTGATTTGAAGTACAAATTATACAATTATTAAAAAAAATTAATCATAAACAAATAAATAAACAATGACAAATAATTAACAAATTAAAATACCTGTCCACTCCACACGACATGTGCAACATGCTCGGCAAATGATGTGAGCACTGACGGGTCTCGTGGACCACCAGGGAATCCCTCTGCAGCATCATCACCATCTGACCCCTCACCACTATCAGCACCCTGTGCATCCGCACGCATCTCAGGTGCCTCCGTAGGCTGCTCAGGGACATCATCAGTCATGTCAGCGACGTCCTCAGCCATATCACGTCCCTCCGTAGTCATCTGATGAACGCGTAGCCTACGGGCTGAGGCCGTAGGCCTACGCCTCTCGGGAACATCGCCAGCATCCTCGTCAGCAGGTCTATCTCTGCTTACAACTCTACCTATGGCACGACCTAAACCTCGTGTTCTGGCCATGATCTGTAAATCATGTCGAACACTTATTTTTTTCGGTCAAAATATACACAATTTTCTTTATAAAAAAACAACTTTATTTATAAACAAATAAGACTAACTTAAATCAAATTATTTTAAAACATACACAACCTAATTTTAAAAAAAAATTAAACAACTTCATTTATAAAAAAAAAACAACTAATGTAAAAAAAAAATTATTAATAAACATGCACAACTTAATTTTTAAAAAAAAAATTAAACAACTTCATTTATAAAGAAAACACAACTAATATAAAAATAATTCATTACTAAACATCCACAACTTAATTTTTTAAAAAAAATTAAACAACATTTATAAAAAAAAAAACACAACTAATGTAAAAAAAATTAATTAGTAAACATCCAACTCTTAATTTAAAAAAAAAATAAGAAACTTCATTTCTAAAAAAAACACAACTAAATTACTTAGTAAACATCCACAAGTTAATTTTTTTTTTAAAAAAAATAAACAACTTCATTTATAAAAAAAAACACAACTAATATAAAAATAATTCATTGCTAAACATCCACAACTTAATTTTTAAAAAAAATTAAACAATTTCATTTATAAAAAAAACACAACTAATGTAAAAAAAATTAATTATTAAACATCCAACTCTTAATTTAAAAAAAAAATAAGAAACTTCATTTCTAAAAAAAACACAACTAAATTACTTAGTAAACATCCACAAGTTAATTTTTTTAAAAAAAAATAAGCAACTTCATTTATAAAAAAAAAACACAACTAATATAAAAATAATTCATTACTAAACATCCACAACTTAATTTTTTTAAAAAAAATTAAACAACTTCATTTATAAAAAAAAAACACAACTAATGTAAAAAAAATTAATTAGTAAACATCCAACTCTTAATTTAAAAAAAAATAAGAAACTTCATTTCTAAAAAAAACACAACTAAATTACTTAGTAAACATCCACAAGTTAATTTTTAAAAAAAAAAAATAAACAACTTCATTTATAAAAAAAACACAACTAATATAAAAATAATTCATTACTAAACATCCACAACTTAATTTTAAAAAAAATTAAACAACTAATGTAAAAAAAAATTATTTAGTAAACATCCACAATTTTTTTAGAAAATAAAATACTTCATTTGTAATAAAACAAATAATTTACAAATTAATATTTAGTAAAAATACACAATTTAAATTATAAAAAAAACATCACATCAAAAACCCAAACCTCATTTTTCATAAAATCTAAAAAACAAAATAACCAAAATAAATACAATAATTCATTTTAAAAAAAAAACAAAACAATTTCTGTTTAAAAAAATTATAAAAAAAATAAAAAGCAAAAAAAAGAAACAAAAAAACCACTTCCGGAAGAAGTGGTTCTTCCGGAAACATTCCGGAAGAAGTGGTTCTTCCGGAAAGGTCTTCCGAAAATTTAAAAGTTCTTCCGGAAGAGGGCGTCTTCCGGATTTCTTCCGGATGAACCACTTCTTCTGGAAAGTTCTCGGAAGAACCTTTTTCGAGAGTCTTCCGGAAGAAGTGTTCTTCCGGAAGACGTTTGGTTACTTCCGGAAGAACACTTCTTCCGGAAACTTTCCGGAAAAGGTTCTTCCGGAAGAACCCCTAACGGGTCTTCCGGAAGACTCCGCCGTCAGCCATTTCCCCATTTTTTCCGGCGTCTCCTGCTCTCGTCTTCTACCCTAAGGTTCCCCTAATCTAAGGTTCTTCTAACCTACCCTAAATGCTACAACTACAGTGCATAATAAAAGCAAAGGGAAGATTAGGGACACCTACCTCGAACGGAAATGGCGTCCAACCGAAAAAGCAGCAGCTGGGCTCGCGGTGGAGGAGAAGGCTCGCGGAAGAGGTGAGTAAAGGAAGAAAAGCATAAGAAAGAAGAAGTGGCTGAGTGATTCCGAGAGAGGAGAAGAAAACTATTTAAATATTTTAAACTTTTTTAATGAAGGGTAAAATGGTAGTTTCAATAAATTGCTGGGTGCACCAGTAATATTGCTGGGTGCACCTAGCAACTCCCATTCCTTTAACATAGATGTCTGTCCAATAAATCCAAATAAGTCCTACCCACCAAAATAGGAAATCCCTAAGCAATAAGAATAAGAAAGCATTAATTTTATGTGTAAAACCAACAAATAATATTTGTGAATATCACTATTTATTAAAAGTTACATATCAAATGATAAAAAAAAAAAAAACTCCTTTAATATGATTCTGGATACGTCCCTGTTTACAAGTTACAGAAAGGTTCCATCTCCTAGGCCAATATTGAATATGTTTTAATATATTGCTTTCTTAAGTAAAACTTAAAGTGTCGTAAATTGATTATCATATTATATACATTTTGAATTAGCATTTATAATTTATTAACTTAATACATGCTTATTTTTTATTTCTTTAATTTAGATTAAAAAAAAATAAGAAAGTTCATGTATGAGAATTCGAGGAGGGACCTAAGCAGGGATTAAACTTGTACCTCTTGCATTATTAATAAAACATTCAAACCAACTGACCTAATAGATACATTATGTTATAAATAAATAGTATCGTTATATATAACAGACACAAAAATTATATAATGAGTTTTTCAATATATAAAATATATTCAAATTTGTTTAAAATTTAGTAATCTTGTACTTTACAATGCAAAATCAACTATTAAAATTTATTTATTTTTTTACAAAATCAATACCCATTAAATCTAATAATCAACTACTAATGGTGTAAATTCCAGGTGAAAGACACCTAAAATTCTAAAATATATATTGTTTGAAAATAAAGTAATACATTTTTACAAAAGTATCCTTAATTTAATATCAACTCTTAATTACTAGTTTTTTAAAAATTGTTTACAAAATTTCTGGAACCCCACAAAGTAGGGCCTTAACGACCCAATTTATATACTATCGTGATAGTAAAAAAATTTAAAAATTATTTCTTTAGAAATTTTTTATTCATTTACTTTATTTACAAAATTTGATAATTAAACAAATTTGATATTTAATTGAATGATGTATTTAGATGTTTATTATAATGATTAAAAATTAAATAAACATGATATTTAATTGAATAATGTATTTAGATGTTTTTTTTATAGCATTTGATAATTAAATAAATTTGATATTTTTTTACATATGTAAATACATATTAAACCTATGATTTTTATTTATAATTTATATATGTAAACAAATTAATTATTAGATAAAAAATAATCATCACAAAATTTATTATGTAAATTTACATGTATATTAAATATAAATTAGAAATTTTAGTATTATATATAATGACACTATTTATTTATAACATAACGTATCTATTAACTCAGTTGGTTTGATTGTTTTATTAATAATGTAGGAGGCACAAGTTTACTTGGACCATTAATTTTAAATTAAATCGTAAATTATATTTTTGAAAAAAAATAAAAAAAATCCTATGGGCCACATACGGATTGGGAATCTGTAGGCCTAATATGGATTGGCAATCCGTATGAACCTACGGATTGACAATCCGTAAAAAAAAAAACTCATACGGATCGGCGATCTGTATGAGGCATATCCGTATGAGCATGCGGATCGATGATCCATGAAAAAGTGAAAAACATTTTAATCCTTTCATTATGTTGTTGGATGCCCCAACAAAAATGTTGGGTGCCTCTAGAAATTCCCTAGAATTCGAAACCTATATTGACCAATGGTGGTCACTCATATTTAAGGAATGTCATTGGGCTCAAGGTTAAAGGTCTAATTGAATTGTACTTAGTTGGCTTGTTTTGTCCAACAATCATAACTGCTCAAGTGCTAAGCTTAAAGGTGTGGGTGCTTCTAATAGTCAACCTCTATATGGTCAAACAATCCATAGGCCCTCAAGCGCTAAGCTTGAAAGGGATGAACACTTCTAAGTGTTGTTCTATGTGGATAGATAGTCCAAAGAGAAAATACATTGACAAATCCAAAATCCTAAAGTCAATAGAGATGATTTATTTTAAATAATAATAATAATAATAATAATAATAATAATAATAATAATAATAATAATTATTATTATTATTATTATTATTATTATTATTATTATTATTATTATTATTATTATTATTATTATTATTATTATTTTATTTAGTCCTTACACTTATACTATTTTTATGTTTTGGTCTTAAGATTATATCTAGAAACTACGTTTTAATCTATACATGTACTTTTAATTCCATTTTAATCTTTATTTCATTAAGTGTATACTAATGCCACCAAATTTTAATTTATGGTGGTACAAAGCCACCACAAATTTATTACTAAAATGATCATTTTTGACAATTTAACAATCCTTATAAATTTTGTGAAGTTTTACCTAACAAAGTTAAGATACAACAAAAAAGACCAAAAGGAATTAAAAATGCATGTGAATGGACTTGAATGTCTAGTTTATGGGAATAGAGATTAAAACAACAAAAAGGTAACACAAGATCAAATGAATAATTAAATTCAATTATTATCATACATATGAAAATAAAATATAAGATGAAATGAAATGTTTAGCTAAATAAACATAAAAGTAACAAATGAGCCAAAAAGATAACAAAATATAAGAAAGGAACCTAGCCAATAAAAGACAAAAATTGCCACCAACTAAAAATTGGGAATAGCTTATTCAAATTATAAAAATAGAGGGAGGGAAATGATAAAAAAAAAATACTAGATATACACTTAGATCTTCCTAAAAGTAAGGGGTGCATTTGCATCCAGGCAATGTAGGTCCGCAATGAAAAAATAGTTTATATAGTGATGTAAAAGGATTTTACATTGCTATACAATAAGTTTTTTTTAACTTGTGATAATTACATTAAAAATCATATGTACTATATAATTTCTAATTAATGGTATATTTTTTAATATTAAATAGAAACTAAACTTAAAGATTTATCACTGTAATGAAAATCTAACGAAATATTAATTGTTATTGTTGTTATATATATTAATGTTTTGGTAGTAGTATTATTGTTGTTATTAGCCTTGAGATCCTGTAAATTTCTTACTTGTATATACTAATTAAATTTACAATATCCTCATTAAGAAACAAACATTTTTCTTTTTATTATATAAGAAATTGTTTAATTGCTTAGTGTTACACTTCATTATTAGAAGTTATATGTCACATGAATTATTAAACATCAAAATCTTATGAAACAGAAGTTGCTTTGATTGTATCGTGACTTCGTAAATATCTCATTATGCTAAGTAGTACAATTTTCTTATATCCTTTGTTCCTGTCTTTGTACGCAAAGTTGGTGTAAATTCAAACATCCAGTAATTTAAATGACCAGACAACATTTAATTATTTGAAACACAATGCATAAATGCAATTATTAGATTTTTAATTATAATGTAAAAAAAAGTTCAATTCTAATGCTCGATCTGTGTAAAACGTAAGATTCAATGATTTACACAAGACTTTTTTATGATGACACAACATTGAATTATAAAACATGTAAAAAAAAAAACACATTGAGTTATAAAACGAATGAATTTATCCCAGGACCCCTTCCTCACCCACCTCCAAGTTACTGTGTCTTTACAAAAGGCACAAATTTGAGTGTATTTGGAACCACATATTTTAATAATTGGAATCGCATATTTTGAGAGTTGATTTGATTTGTAGATAATAATATTTTTTGTTTTGAGTACTCATAAAATGGGAATTGATATAATATTGGTCAGGAGTAGCGTTGATGCCTATTATGTGATATTACTTCCCACTCCCTCCATCCAAACTTATCCAATCAAACGTAACTTTTAAATCCATAATGTAGTTTTACTCTATCCGTAATGAAAAGAGGTGTTGCTTGAGTTTTTTGGGATACAAGAAGAAATACCTAAAAATTCCCTCAACCAAAAGGGCATTTGGACATTCCTTTTGGGTTTTGATGATGTACTTGGCCCGCTAACAAAAACACACCTCAATTGTTACAAGGTAATTGCTTCCTGCACCCTTTTTTGGCTTCCGGATTGGCCAATTACATGCTGGATTGGTTACAACTTTTACATTCCGGATTGGACAATCCGGAAGGTAAAAACAATTATCACTACTTTACTTATATTAACATCACTTGCAATTGCATTGGATGCCCAGTCAAAAAGTCCCATTTGAAATAGAGAGAGAGCAAAGAGGGGCAAAGAAAGTGCAGAACAAAAGCAATGGGCAAATTAATCTCAGCTCATGTTGTCCTTCAACATATACAACCTGAAGTGTTAATCCTAAAGCATTTTCCTCATCCAAATTAAAGAATAAAACACAGCTCAATCAATACCTTAAGGAATATGGAAAACTCAATCAATAGAGAAATTTAAATTACTACTTTAATGTATACGTAAACTATGTAAGTTTGCTGCATGTATCGTTTGCAGTGGAATAATATAACTTGAGAAGAACTTCATACAAAAAAGTCAACTTCCTTGGCCTTCAGAGAACCTCAACCATATGGAAACAAGCTCCTTGTTCGCATGATATTTGGAAAGAAAAAGCAGCCTAGCCACCAAGGCTTTTCACAGTTGATACAGCTAAAGCATGTTGTTTGTATATCCACGAAACTGTCACTGTAACTTATATTTCTTATAGAACAAAATATGCCTTCAATTAGAAGGATTTGGGTAGCTTCTCACTGTATTCAACTATTGCTGATGGTGGAAGTAGGCCAGTGCTTATCTCATGCACTGTTGAGAAGAGAGGGAACAACTCTAGCCACCCGCGATGGCTTAGAACCTCATAAACCTCACTCGCAGTTGAGACACCCTTGGTGCAAGAAAGTTAGATTAATAAGGACATCAAAACTAAGAACACAAAAACCACTACTGATTTTAGAATCGTTGTGTATGATTCTTTCCAGTAAAAAGAATATGGTGATTTGCTTTAATGTATGAAGAAATTCGCATTGATATCAAAATTTAAACTGGGTTTGATTGTTTATAAGCCTGGAATTTTGGATAAAGATAATGAAGCTCAAATTTTATGCACAAAGGACCGTCTTGTTTTATAGCTACTCTTGTATTTAACAAGTTATAGTACATATATCCATCTAATGATGCATTTGTGATTGTATCTGATTCTTAGATTATCTAGCAGTTGCTTTATAGAGTAAGGTCTTGTTTTGATAAACTTCTCCGTAAGCACTGAGAACAAAAAAAAAGTAAAATGAAATGAACTTTTTACACAAGTTAAAATCAACTTATATACCTCAACTATCGGACAAGTTAGATGAGAGAGCTTTTATAAAAGTTAAGTGCATAAGTTGATTTTAAGTTTTAAAATATTGGAAAAATTCAATTAATTGTACCTTCTTATTTTCTTCTTTTATAAGATCCTATTGAAAATTTTATCCCAACAGAGCCTATATATTGTATTATTTGCCATGCTAAGTTTCATGAACATACCTGCAATTTCTGGCCTTGTAGCATTTCTGCTTCAACCTCATCAAAAGACCTGCAGAAAATTAGGAAATATATAACTAAATCAGACATTTTCATTTCCTCACCCTAGAAAATATGGACAAAAGAGAAATACAAAACAACCTCTTCCCTCCATTCCTTGCATAAGCCTCAGCAACTTTCCTGTTTCTTCCACCCACTGCCACAGACAATATGATTTTCATAAGATAAGCAATGAAAAATAAGGTGAAATTAATTAGCTTCCTTACAGCATGTTGTGATAAGGTCAGCTACACCACAGCTCTCAAAAAAAGTGCTGTCCTTAACAGATGGAAACAACAACTTTGAAAATGCCTTCATTTCTCTAAGACCAAGTCTCATGATTGCAGCCTACACATATATAGAAAACCAAATCAAAGACAAATAGAATTTTTCTTTTTCTTTTTTTTTTTCTCTTTTTGAAAACCTTCTGATCATAAAATCTTTTAACCTTACTTTTGTATTATTTCCCATCTCCAGGCCATCGACAAAACCTGTCCCATTTGTGTGTCATTCCTTGATTGTTTGCAAAAATAGAAAAAAGGGAGAGGACAAAGTGCATATACTGTAAAGCAAACCTGCTGCTATGGCCACAACATTTTTCAAAGTTCCACACAGTTCAACTCCTTCAACATCCTGAACCTATTAATTACATAAACACAAAAATCATAAGCTCAAATAGTATCTCTGTTTTACAAATTTAAAAGTACGCATGAGTCATGACCATAACATTCTGTCGGGAGGCATGATGACATTTCCTTGGTATTAAGGATTACTTTTTAAGAGCAAATTCCTCAGTTTCATTCAAAATTAAGGTTTTAAAATGCAATTCGGGTGGCTGTTTTGTCACAGTCCTTGATATTGTGCACAAATGCGGTCCATGTGGCCACACATTTGCAATGCAAACACCCCAAAAACCATGACGTTGCAGCTAAAAGTTGTGAACCATTTTTTAAAAACATGTTCAGAATTACATGTGATGAGAGATATTTCCTAGTTTGCTGCTCATTTATTAAAGAATGTGATGCACTCACAGCTGTCACAATGAAATAGTGAGTATAAAACAACTGAACCCATCTCTCAGCAACTTCTCTATTGAGCCTGTATCCAACAGTTGCTTCACTAAACTTCTCCACAGCTATCTGCACAAACACTAATAATAATTACAACAACCAAATATAAAATAAACAGAAAATTAAAATTACAAGAAAAATAAAATTAAAACTCTAATTTCTTCAAACTACCTCATTTGCTATGTTGGCACCCATTAAAACAGAACAATTGATTCCCAGATGCTGAGAGATGAGACTAGATCATGCATGGGCCTTCCATTTTGACCTCCATCCCTTTAACAAGGGAAATAGCCTCAGAATCTTCCCTTATTTTCCCAACAAGCCTTTTGCATATTCCTTCCATAAATTGATGTGGAGTCACAAACACTAACATGTTGGAATCCTTCACTGCATAATGTACCCCAAAAGTAAACAGTGAACATGTTTTTAACACTTGTAGAGTTTTGCATCCTTTTCTTTGTTTAAAAATTTGGTTCTTTTGGTGTGAATTTGTGAATTTTATTTTTAACCTTATAAATCACAGAATAAATAAATAAAAAACTAAATCAAATACCTGCACTTTCAAGGTCTGGATCTGCAACAACATTTTTGCCAAGCTTGATTCCAGGAAGATATTTGACATTTTCCTGCCAAAAGAAACAGTGATGTTCAATTTCTTTCTTGGTGTGGTTAAAATAATGGTAATATTCACTGAAAAAAAAATAGAATCTCATTGATAATGAAATGAATAGCTAGTCCTTACATTGGTTCGATTGATGACATCTGTGAGCTGCTCACCACTTCGTAATGTCTCCTCATATACCCACATCCTCACTTCATCTGGATTCATCAAAATTGGAAATTTAAGATTCTAAAGGAAAGATTTTTTTTTACTAAGGAAAGTTATGTTTAAGCATAATACAAAAACAAAAAAACAACAATAAAATCCTTACCCCACCAGATATATTTAAAGCATCAAATTTAAAACATCACTCTACACAATGCACTTGTCCGAAATTGAGTAACTCATTAAATTAGTCCATGAAATTACGAGTATCAGTCAATCCAATCTATAAAACTGTAAAAATGTCATTTTAATTTTTGAAATCGTTGATATAAGTCATTTGAGTCCCTTTTTTTTGTTAATTACATCATAATTGTACGATATTGATTCCCACCACATTTTCTAATTGCGCCGATAGGATCCTTAAGTTTTTTCTGCATTTCCAATCACATCCCTCCATCCTGATTCTATCCAATATAGTAGATGTAAGAAATCTTGAGGAACCCAATTGGCGCAATTGTAACAGAAGAGACCAAAATTGCACAATTGCAACAGACTAAAAATACGATTAATTTTTTTACAATTTCAAGACTAAAATAACTGTCATTTAATAACATCAGCAACTAAAATGAACATCATTAGCTACCTAATTTGAAGGACTAAAATTTAATTTTTGTAAATTCAGAGACTAAATTAACCCATGTTCATGATTCTGGAAACTAATTTGGTCACTTGATACATTAACACTTCATCTTCAATCATCAATAAAGAACCTCAATCACAGCACTCAAAGAACAAGAGAATTACCATGGAAGGAGCTAAGCCTGAGGGTGTTGGAGGCAATGAGCTTAGCAGCAACACTGCCCCAGTTGCCACTTCCAATAACAGTGACTTTGGATCTGTGTGTGGCATCATTGACAACACTGTTCAAGAAGTTGTTCGGTGCCACAGTAGTTTCTCCCTCTTGTGGAAGAACAACTTGTTTGGCTTCCAAGGCTGGAGCCATGAAGAAACAACAGAAAGAGAAGTGAGCAATGCAATGCAAAGCAATAATTTGAGCAGTGAAAAAGAAGAATAGAGGCTAAAGGGCAAATATAAGAAGGGAAAGATAAGGGTCATGGGGGCGGAGGTGGCACACCAGTTTCGTGAGAAACTATGTTTCAGAGTTAAATCTTGCGATCCCTTCTATATTTGCAGTGTTTTTGCTGCTCTAGTGGGGACCACTTTCTGAATCTATCCATGCACACCTGTTCCAGATTTTGTTTCACTTCTTTGTGTGAAGTGAAGACTAATCATACCTCAATACTCCTCCATTACATATATTTTATTAACACTTATTATTTGAGAAAATAAGTTGTGTATTGAAAATATAAAAGAGTTTTACAATGTAATTTAATTAGACATTATTATATATAATAAATTTATTAATTTTTATAATAATTAGTTGCATAGTATTTATTTATGTTGAGTAATTAAAGTTCACACAAAGAAAATTATTCACACCCACAAAGAATTGTGACAACACGATAAAGATTACACTGTAGAAAAAATAATAATGAACAAAAGAATTTAGCGTGGTTTGACACTCATTGTCTACGTACACGGAATCGTCTCAAAAGTATTTCAGTATCACAGAAATAATTACAAGATTGTAACTCACCTAAAATTATGTATCACTTCACAAACTCGAGTACTTCATCCAATTATTACAAGAAATTATAATACTTTCACACAAAGACACTTTTCTCTCAAGAAAATGACTTTGTTTCATAATTTCTCTTTTCACACACTCTCTCTTCATCTGTGTCTTCTCCATTAATTCTCTTCTCTATTTATGGTGAAGATTGTCACCAACTATAATAAATAAGTTCTCTTGGAAGTTGAAACAAAAACAACTTTCAATGCATACATTCAAATAGACTTCATCTAATAAAATGTAATCTTCCACTTTACATTTAAATCACCTAAACCTTAGTGGTAAAAATTTAATTCTCATTATGCATTAAATACACCTTATCTTTTGGCTTAGAACTCTATAATTTTCCCTTTCAAGCCAAAAGAGAAATATCCTTCTATCAATTTGAAAGTGAACAAACTCTCCCTCCAATGGATGTATCTCCCAACACTTCTACAACATTAGAAAATTTTACTTTCTTCTTCACTTTGCTATCATGGTTTCTCTTTAAGGCTTGTCCATCCAAATAATAAAGGTTACCTTTATTTTTCTGTCCTTACAACACCAATTGTCTCTCCTTGTACACCTTGCATCCCCACTTTGAACCAACATACTTATACTCTTGTGATGTCATCTCCCTTATAGAAATGATATTGACAACAGTGGAAGGTATAAACCTTACATTAGAAAAGGTTTGAATAGCACCATCATGGAACTTCATCCTCATGCTCCATATGCCTTCAACCTTTATTATTTCACCATTCCCTAATTTGAAATGGCCAAATTATCCATCGGTTTTTAAAGTGTCAAACATCTCTTGATCTCTACAAATATGCTTTGAGGCAACATAATCTATCACCCATTTTGTTTTAGCAATCTTGTCATTTGTTGTCAAAAACATGTTATCTTTATCTTTAACACTTTTTACTACATTAGTTTGGGAGTTGGTATCATCTTTGTTCATATCTCTTAATTTCTTTAAGTCTTCCTTCATTTGTTTGCACCTCACTTGCACATGATCATTTTCACTGCAATAGTAACATTGCATGTTACTCATATCTCGTTGCAGACGCGATTGCGATTTTGATCTTCCTCTTGGCCCATCATGTCTCCTTAAATGATTCCGCCCTCACTCAGACTCCATCACAATTAGTGCATGATATTCATCATCAACATTTTCAATTCTCATCATTCTCTCATTTTCTCTAAGAGCGACAGTCACCTCATCCAACTTCAAAGTTGATCTTCCCACAAACAACGTTTGAACCAAAGCTTTAAAGGACCTTGGTAGTGAGGCCAGCAACAACAATGTCTGCTCCTCATCAAAGAGTTTATCATTTGCATTCAACAATTGACTTACTAGTTGATTGAACTTGTTGATGTCGTCATGGAGATCTTCTCTCATCTCCATTTTGAGTTGATACAACTTCATTTTTAAACAAAGGCAATTGGTTAGCAACTTTGACGCATAGATATCCTCGAGCTTCTCCCACAACACCTTTGGTGTTGTCTCCTTCAACACTTTGTGTTTTATCTTGAGAGCAAGGGTAAACCAAATCATGCTCACAACCCTCCTTTGGATCTTAGTCCACTCGGTTTCATTTATAGAAGTTGGTCTTTCAACTTCTAGCGCCTGACCAAGATCTTGTTGCACCAAAAGCTCTTGAATAGTACTATGCCAAATCATAAAATTTATTTTTCCATCAAACAACAATATCTCAAACCATCGTGTGCTCCTGGCCATAGCTCTGATATCATTGTTTGGTAATCAATGCTCCCACAAATAAAATTACTCACACCCACAAAGAATCGTGAAAATATAACAAAGATTACACCGTAAGAAAAAAATAATTAACACAAAAATTTAGCATGGTTCGACACCTCTTGCATACGTCCACAGAACCATCTCAAAAGTATTTCACTATCACAAAAATGATTACAAGATTGTAACCCACTTTAAATTGTGTATCATTTTACAAACTCAAATTTCCCACTCAATGGTTACAAACAATTATAACACTTTTACACAAAGATACTTTTCTTTTAACAAAGTGACTTTGTTTCACAATTTCTCTTCTCACACACTCTCTCTTCATGTGTGTATTCTCCATTAATTCTCTTCTCTATTTTTAGTAAAGATTGTCACCAACTATAATAAATAAGTTCTCTTGGAAGGTGAAACAAAAACAACTTCCAATGCATCCATTTAAATAGACTTCATCTAGTAAAATATAATCTTTCACTTTATATTTAAATCACCTTAACCTTAGTGATAAAAATTCAATTTTTACTATACATTAAATGTACCTTATCTTTTAACTTTAAAATTCTACAATTGTTTATCCATTATTTTCCTAGTGTTAGAAGTCATGTTTCTCTACCTCATATTTTTAGATAAGAGTATTTCTTATCCACAATTTCATGATAATAGATGTTAAAGTTTTTCTTTGGTGTACAAAAATAACATGTTATTTATTATTGATCAAATTTTGTTTTGAAAAATAACATGTTATTTATTATTGGTCAAATTTTGTTTTGAAAATCATCAAATTATGAGTTTTTTATATAACAAATCTTAACTCCGAATTTTATGAATTTTAATAAATTTTAATCATAAATATAAAGTAAGGAATTAAGAGTGTGTTGCTAATCTATGAATACATTTAAAGCTCTACTTATCAGTGTCATAAATTATTCTATCACCTAAATATGCATGTATATATGGTTCGAGTTATTGCCAAGGGATAACAATTGAATTGATGATTAATTGTTTTGAAATTAAATTCCATCGATCCATTTTCTAGTTTGTAACTCATTGGCCAATGAGATTGTTAACAGAGGTCAACATTGTCACGCCCACTGAGTAATTGAGGATGAATATAACAAAGTTATCCCCAAATTAACAAGTTTACAGTTGAGTAGGATTATTGGAATTCTACACTCAAACGTTTACTTCACAAATCACTTTCAAAGGTATAGCTGAAACGAGAAATCAAACGTTTAACTTTGATAAATATTACATTATTTTTATAATTTGATATAATTTCATTTTTATTAATCTAATAATTAAATTATATCTAAATATTATTAAGATTATTTGTGTTAAATTTTCTCAAAATTAACCAACAAGAAGAAGATAATCAAATTATTCATATTTTAATATATTTTAAAATGTTTATATTATGTTGATTTTAAACTATACGAACGAATTAATAAATAATTTTAAATTAATATAAAATTTTACATATGTGTCATATAATACATATGAAATGAACTTTCAATCTAACGATGAGTTTTAAGAAAATATTATTTAAATGATAATTATAAAATAGTGTAATAAATATCAAAATTACACTGATATAATTTAATTCATTCTCATGATTCCGTGATATTATTAATCTCTTGTGAAATATATTTAACCATTAGTAAATTTATATGATTATAAATATGTGTAAATATCATTATTTTTCCTGATAAATTTTAAGTATAGATCCACGTAATTGTATATAATTCTTTTCTTTTCTTAACACTAATAGATAAATATATTTTACCAAGTGAATAATAATGTCATGAAATTTTTAAAATATCTAATAATTTTATCTATGCCTTAAAAGTGATTATCTTTAATCTTTAATATTGACAAAAAGTTGTGACATTTTAAATATTTAAGCGATTAATTTTATAACAAAATTAGTTTAAAATTAATGTAATAACACATCTATTTTTATATTATAAATTAGAATGCATAACTTAAAAAGCAAAACTCACATTCACTTTCTCAATCAGACTTTCTTAATATTTTTTTTTTCTTTTCTTTAAAGGCGCATTTCACAGAATAACCTTGCAACCAGCCAAAAACAAATTGTCAACTATTTTAAGCTACTCTTTTTTTTTATCTTCTTAAACATATTTTCATTTTAATCTATCCTCTTTCACTTCTACTTATAAATTAAATTTCAATTAATATTTTAAATCAATATATTTTAATATAATTTATCAATAAAAACTTTATATTACAACTTAAATTGTTTATTGTAAATCCAAAATATAATCTATATATTCAAATATATTTATTTATTATGAATTTTAATTATAATGTAATTTATACATTGAAAATATTTATTTATAGTAAATTTCAATTATATAAAAGATTATCTACGTACTAAAATACTAGGTAATATCTAAAGTATTTAGAGTTTTTTCCAATATCATTTCCTCTCTCTATATAATATAAATATAAATATAATATGATTTTAATTAGAATAAATTGATATATTAATATTTTTAATTTTTATAATAATTATATTAAAAGTAATAACGGGATGGTTTAAATATAATTGATCGATAATGAAAAAATTATATCAAAATTAAACTCTTACCATTTTATGAACTTAAATGAAAAATTTAAGAATTATTTAGAATTGAATTTTCATGGATTCTTAATATAAAAATTTATACACGGTCAACTATTTACTAATCATCTTATTTTTTTTTTTTTGTTTTGAGAAACTACTAATCATCTTATAATAACCTTTTAACCATGCATACATATAATGATTTATTATTAAAAAATAGTATGAAAACCTTTAGAACCCAAAGGGTTGGTACAACAGTGTAAGGTTTCACTGTATTCACATGAGTGAGAACAGTCTATTTAATGGGAGAACTCATGTTTAATTTCCATCGTGTGGAAAATTTTCTTATACCCGCAGTAATCACGTATTGCGAGCGGGATTAGTCTTTGACCTAATGGATTGGGGACATCCATGATCTCTGACCTAGAACAAAAAATATGAAAACCTTTAGAATGTTTTTTCAAGCAACTTTTTTTAGGCTTTTTTTAACAAATGAAAACCTTTAGACTGAAAACACATTCTAAATAAATTCTAAATTTATAATTTTTCATGAAAATTTGAGGTGTCAAATTAGTTGATCAGATTAGTCCGATGCAAGAATTGAATTGGATTTTGATAATTTTAGTCCGAGTTTATTTTGATCCGATTTTTCATTGGCCCAAACTAGATTGACCCATGATGAGTTGGACCAATCTATTGGCCTTATTTATTTTTATTTATTTATTATTTTTACAATTATTAAAATTATAAATTATATATTTAATACTTGTGTTGTTAATGTTTCTTAATTTTTTATGACTAACACCAGTATATTATTGTAATTGATGCATTCTATTTTATAATTATTATGCATTATATTTTACTGTTTATTGGATATATTTTTTATTTTAGTTTACAATGATTAAGAATATTTTATTATCTTGATATATAAAATTTATTTTATTTTATTTTTTCCATAAAAAAGTTAATTTATTTTTATAATTTTAAAATTTCTATACTTTAAAAATAAAATAGATCATGTGTCAACCTATTTAATTTTAATTTTTTTTAAAAAGTAATTCACATGTCAATCTATTTAACTTACAGCCCGTTAAGATCAAGCTAAATTAGCAAAATTCCAACCCGCCATTAAATTAGTTTAGTTTAAAAATGTGTTAGTTAGATGAACTCAAATTGGTCAAACTAACCTAAATTGACAACTCTAATAAAAAATAGGGCATTGTGATTGTCACTACCTAATTTGTTATTGGCACTACCAACCATAGCTATTTGACCCTTTTACCCTTCTCCTTTCCTCTCTCACTTCTCCATCACTCTTTCACAATGCCTTCAACCCTTCTCCCTTCCTTTCTCACTTCTCCATCACTTCTCTTCTCTCTTGGCAAACCATCCAACTTTGGTAAGTTTTTTTTAACACAACATAATCACGATTTTGTTGTTGTCTAGGTTTGGACTCACAATGGAATCATGATTTCATTGAGTATTTTTCTTTCTTGCTGAAATATTTGTGTCATATTTTTAATTTTTCCTAAATGGTTATTTGCACAGAATACATGGATTGCAATACATTTTTTGCGGATGAAGTTACAGTTCCTCATGGTTTTGGAACACATGCTTGATGATAGACAAAATGATTTGTATCATCCCAATCAATCAGATGAAATGCTTGCAGATTATGATGGTTTAAGAAATCAACATTAAGATCCCAATAATGGGTTGAACAATGACCCCTCAACCTGATTACCCTGACTTTTCCAATCATTTCACAACTGATGAGATATGTTGATTAGGTGATGAATGATTTTATATTTGTATATGTGTGTTGCGTAAGTGAAGAAAAATATTTTGTTTTAAGGTTTTTGCAAATCGAGATGATTTGTTGCGTTGGGTTTGAGATTTGGGAAAGAGACTTGGATTTTTTTTATCATCAATCATAAGTCAAAAAATGGGAGGATAATCTAAGTTGTATTAGGTTGTGAATATGGAGGAAGTTGCAAGCAATAATACAAAGATAAGTTAGTTTGAAAGAGCACTCAAACCATAAAATGTGGGTGTCCATTTAAATTAAAGGAAAAGTTTGTCAAAGAGGTAGGTTAGAAATTTTTTGTTATGTGTTGTGTTCACAACCACAAAGTGTTGAAAATAATGACGCATGAAATCACAAACCAATAGGGGAATGAATTGGTTTTAAAACAATTTTAGACCCAAAGCAAAATTTTTCGCAAAACCTTTTCCTTTAATCCAGTCAATCCAAGAGAGTAAGATGTGTTGTAAGCACCCTTATGTTTTTTTTAACATAACTTATGGTTTAAACAAAGATACGAAACAAATATAAAAAATCAAGTGTTAAGAACCTTAACCAATAAGCAATAAAGAGTTGAACGAATAGAGAAAAAGATTCACACACAATTTATATTGGTTTGATTTCTAGAAAATTTGCATTAAGTTGATCCATAGTAACCCACTAGGACCTTTCTACTATAATCTTTGAGTTATAACTAAACTCACAAGCAAATGCATACCATAAAAGCCTAAACTCTTGAAAACCTATCAAGAACTAAACCTACATGTAAAAAATCTACGACGTTCACACCATTGAGAAATCTACTAAATGAAAACCAAAGTCAAAAGAAAATGCACACCATAAATGCATAAACTCTTGAAAAACTATCAAGAACTAAACTACATGTAAAAAATCCACTACATGCACACCATTGAGAAACCTACTCAATGAAAACGAAAATCAAAAACACAGATCAAGGAAAGATTTCACTTTATATGTGAACGATATGAAAGTTTCAAAACATTTTCTTTGTAGTATCAACTTTCCTTCATGATCCTTTGCAAAAATCCATTACATCCAATGTAAAATGATGTTTCTAAATAAGGATCAAAGTGGTGATGGTGCTTAGATGTTTAAAGTGCTCTCAATGAAATCCAGTGTAAAATATGAGAGAAAAAGTGTCAGAGACAAAGTCCTTTGAAAAACTCATTTTTATAGCCTCAGAACGAATATAGTCGATTGTCCCTTAGAGATAATTGACTAAATTATTTTTCTCATTACCTGGGTTTCCTGATGAACAAATAGTCAATTATGTTACCATATAGTCATCTGTTTGTGAAAACAGAAACTCATGAAACTTGATATAGTCAATTAGATACTAAAGATAATCAACTAAATGTGAATGAATCTTAAGTCTACTATATTAGCATATAGTCGATTATATTGATGCAAAGCTGAAACTTAGTGATTTTAAAGCTTACGTTATGAGAGTTTCAACTCTTCAAGGCTAACAACTATGAATCCATGCAATTCCAATCATTTTGAACATGCTGAATTGCATTTCCTAGTCAATGATGCATGTATGCATGATATTGTGGAAGCAATGACTTCCAAGATTATTTTGATGATGCCAAAGAATCAAGAATTAAGCAAGTTCCAAAGAATCATGAGTCAAAAAGCTTCAAGAATCAAGTTTCAAGATTCAAGAACAATCATTTTCAAGATTCAAGATTCAAGAACAATCAAGTTTCAAGAATCAAGATTCAAGAACAATCAAGATCAAGATTCAAGAATCAAGAGAAGACTCAATCAAGATAAGTACTAAAAAAGTTTTTTCAAAACATTGAGTAGCACAATAATTTTTCGCAAAATCTTTTACCAAAGAGTTTTACTCTCTGGTAATCGATTACCAGAAGATAGTAATCGATTACCAGTAGCCAACATTGTTTTTCAAACTGATTTACAAAGCTGTAATCGATTACCAATGTTTTAAAACGTTAGATTTCAAATTTCAAGAGTCCCAACTAGTGATAAAACATTTTCAAATCATTTTAAACTTGTGTAATCAATTACACAATACTTGTAATTGATTACCAGAGTTTCTAAACATTTTGATTTTCAAATTTAAACATGAAGAGTCACATCTGTTGATGTGTAATCGATTACACTATGATGGTAATCGATTACCAGTGACTAATTTCGAAAAATAAATTACCAAAAGTCATAATTCTTAAGGTGACTTGTTTTTGAAGATTTTTCGAAAGTCACAATCTTTAAGTGACTAGTTTTCAAAAGAGTCACAACTTTTAAAGTGACTAGTTTTTCAAAAAAGTCATAACTTTTAAAGTGACTAGTTTTAAAGAAATTGCCAAGAGTCACAAACTTTAACTTGAGTCATCAAATGATTATAAATATGTGACCATGGCACGAATTTCAAATACTAAAAAAAAAGACTGATTCCTTTCATGATTAACAGATTTCTTTCATAGAGTTTTTGTTCAATACTTTCTCTTCCAAGAAAAGTTCATTGTTCATAAACCCTTTGTGTTTACACAAAGTTAGTGAAACATTGTTGGGACATGCATATTTTGGTCGTTTAAGCAATGAAGAAAAAAATTATGCTTAGTCAAATGACCAAAAACATGGTGAAGCCTAGTCAAATTTTGTTGACAATCAAAGAAAGATCAGAAAAATTTCAACACCATTAAGACCGTATACAATGAGTGAAAAAGATATTGACGCGGACAAAAGGGTCCAATAATGGAGGTGCAACATCTACTAAAGTTGATAGAACGCGATCAATATGTGTATTGGTTCAAAAGATTGGACACTCAAGATGTTGTCAAAGATATAATGTGGTCTTATCTAGATTCAATCAAGCTATTAAATTCATTCCCAACAATGTTGATTTGTGATACTACCTACAAGACAAACAAATATCATCTTCCATTGTTGGAGATTATTGGTGTGACTTTGACAAAGATGACCTTTTCTATTGCATTTGCTTATTTACAATTTGAGAGGAAAAAATTTTTTTAATGGAATTTATATAAGGTCAAAGTATTGTTTATGAAGGATGGTGTGTTGCCTCAAGTGATTATCACTAACAGAGATCTTGCTTTGATTAATGCGTTGGAGATTGTCTTCCCTTCTTCAACTAACTTGTTATGTGAATTCCATATTTCTAAGAATTCCAGAGCAAAATACAAGATGCTTGTGACTAAAGCAGAAAACTAGGAGGTTGTGATGAATGCTTAGGCAAGCTTGGTGAATTCTACTTGATGGAAGCTTGCTTGAGAAGCTTCTATGGAAGCTAGATCTTTGAGCTTCAATAAGGTCTTTCAATGGTGATTTTTAGCCATGGAGTTGCAGCAAAAGATAAAGGAGAAGAGGTGAGAGAAGGCACCATCCACTAGAGAATAAGCCATGGAAGGAGAAACTTCACCACCAAGAGAGTGTCTTAGATAAGAATCTTAGAGAGGAAACTTCAATGGAGGAAGAGAATGAGAGAGAGAGGGGGGGGGCATGGGAATTGAAGGAGATTAAGGAGAAAAGTTGAACTTTGAAGTGTGTCTCACAGGTTTCTCATTCATCAAAGTTATGACAAGTGTTATACATGTTTCTATTTATAGCTTAGCACATGGGAAGCTTCCTTGAGATTCCTTGGGAAGCTAGAGGAAAAAAGCTTCCTTTAGAAGCTAGAGGGGGGCTACTCACACCCCTCCAATAGCTAAGCTCACCCCCCATGTCAAAATACAATGGGAAACTTTCTTCAGAAGCAAGGAAGGTAGCTTTCTTAGGAAGCAAGGAAGGTAGCTTTCTTAGGAAGCAAGGAAGAAAGCTTCCTTGAGAAGCTAGAGGGGGACTACTCACACCCCTCCAATAACTAAGCGTATCCCATGTCAAAATACATGAAAATACAAAAAAAAAGTCCCTATTATAAAGACTACTCAAAATGCCCTGAAATACAAGGCTAAAACCTTATACTACTATGGTACCCTTAACTTGTAGGGTAGGTTGCCCTTAATTTGTACGGTGCCCTTAATTTGTAAGGTACCTTACAAACCTAAAATGGCCAAAATATAAGGCCCAAAAGAAGGAAAAATTATTCTAATATTTATAAAGAAAAGTGGACCCAATCTTTGCCCATGAGCTTAGAAATCTATCCTAAGAGTCATGAGAATCCTAGGGTCTTCTTCAGCAGCTCTAGCCTAATCCTCTTGGAGCCTGTTGCTCATGTCTCTGGTGACTGGTCTCTTTCTATGGAGGATTGAATCACTACTGATGAACAAATATATGAGCAATAGTTGAAAAAATTTATAAACATGTGAGCACGTTATCCGACATTTCAGGAGTATGTTTATTATACATTGTTGTTGCATCACAAAGAAAGATTTGTACAAGCAGGGACTAATTTTGTTAATGCATCTTAGAAACACAACAACTAATAGGTACATTTTTGTAATTAATTACTTGTTTTACATTTTGTTTGTTATGTATCTTCTGTTGACATTACACTAAACTTCTTTACAAGGTTAAAGGCTCGCATGCATGACTAAAGAGGTTGTTTCGTGATAGCATGAGAGATTTGTGTACTTGTTAGGATGTAATGAATATCCTGCTTATACTGTAACATACTGAATTTAAGGCATCATTACAAAAAAGCCTTAATGTGGTTGACCATAGGTTCAATACACCATTTTACAAGAGACTACGGGGCTTTGTTTCAACACAAGCACAAAGTTTAATCTTTGATGAGTTGAAGCGCTCTGCCACTATTGGTGTTGATAGTTCACTAGTAGAAAATAGCCTTTTAACATCAGTTATTTTCGACTATCAACATCGATTTTTAACCAATGTTGAAACCACTTACGTTAAAGAACTCAATGTTAACATCGTTTTTATGAAAACCAATGTTAACATACACTACACAAGAACGTTTTTAAAAAAATCGATGTCGCATAATCAACAATAAACCAAAAAAATGTAAAATATGTAAAAATACAACATCTATTTTCCTAAAAACCGATGTTGTGGGACATAAATAAGCATCAGTTTTTAGAAAAACTGATATTGTCATACATCTAACAGAAAACCGATGTTGTGTTGCACACGACAACATCGGTTTTCAGGAAAACCTATGTTGTCAGGTGTACCACAACATCAATTTTTCCATAAACCGATGTTGTGAGTGCACTACAACATCAGTTTTTAGGAAAACCAATCTTGTTAGGCATAAAACAACATGGTTTTTTTTATAAAAAAATGATGTTGATTTGTGCACCACAACATTGGTTTTTAGAAAAAATCGATGTTGTTTTTTTTTTTTTTCAATTTTTGTTTAATATCTTGTCTATTTTTTTTAATATTACCCAAACCTGCAAATTAAAAAATAGATCAATCCAGCCAGTTTCACAATACAAATTTTTATATCATTATTGAATAATTACTATCAATTATAAGAAATAGTTAAAGAAAACAATAATGTCAATACATAAAATCATGTACTATAACCGAATCTAATTAAACTATTTATACAATTGTAAAATTCCTTAAACACCTAGTGTTTCATTTTAACTCTGAGATGACATCTTGCCCATTGAATGCAAATTGCCTTTAATCTCTTTGGTTCCAATGATCTTGGATTAGTAAAATATTGCATGATATAATTAAACATAACTTAATCAGTATAAATAATAACAAGTGTAACAAATGAAATTAGTTTTGAAGTAAACAATTACCATTTCTCAATTATCTTTGAAACCTCCTAGGACTATCGTTGACATCCAATGCATCACATAATAGCCGCACTTAGTGCTTCTTCTTTGCTTATTACACTATATTCAATAAGATATTCAAAGTTAACTGAAAATTAGTGTACATAGTAATAAAATGTAATTTTTAAGACATCAACCATTGTTTAAATGACTTACTTTAACTAAAATCTATTTAGCAATAGCCATGGATTTACTTCCTTGAATATCATCGAATCCTTTCAAAGTACTAGTTAAGAGAAACATGCATACATATTGTACAATTAAAATGTTGATGTCTTACAAATGATAAAGTAAATGTCTTACAAATTACAACCAACATGCTAATAATTCCTTTCAAGTAGTTGACGAGCTTATTGTGCAAGAAACAAAACCAGACGACAACATTGTCCTTAGCACATATAACGACCAGTTGCCAATATGGACTACATTGGAGAACATTTATTATAGTGCATACATTATTTAAATTCATTTGTTCAATTTTATTTACCCACTGAAGTAGGCTCCCAGGTAGACATCACTCTGTGAATTTTGCATCCATTTCTTAATATAATCCTCATATTCAAATTGCGATTACCCATATCTCTATATGGATTGTGGCTCAAGGAATCCATACACAAAGGCATTCCCCGATGGCAAACTCAACTCATTCATATGCCTATTATTGTTAAAATAAAGTAAATTATGCATCAATTTAAAACAGTCAGTTATGTAATGGACTATGATATAAAGTGACTTACAGAATATGCATTTGTATAATAGAGATATTGAGACATTGACCACTATGTGCAATTTCAGAAAGATCTTAATGTTTTATGTACAAGGGGACGTCATCATTATACACCCCAAACACAGTTGAATTCCATAACACCTGCATAGGCTTGAGGAAAAACTGGAATCATTAATGTTATCTAGTATAGAAGATTGTCATCTAGTTCCAGCATATCCACCAGTTTCGCCGGTCCCTCAGCCCCCTTTTTGTCCTACATAGTTAATAAACATAAGTCAATGATAGCCAACACTTTATTTGTAACAAATCCTTTTTTAATAATAAAAAACACAACAAAAGGAAATACTTGTTTTGAAAAAGGTTGTACAAGAAGTATCAGCCAAGCAAGGAAGGTGTTAAGGGCCCACCCCACTAACTGAACATCTTGAGTGGGTACAAGGACGTGAGCATCAACATCTCGAACTTCCTCAACACTGACCTTTACTTGATCATTGTCCAAAGGGACGTTGTGGATCCCTCATAAACTCTTTGAAGGGCAAACAAGTAGGGAGAACTGTCATCAACATACAACCCACATTTGTCTGATTCACCCATGTCTGAGTCCTACCCGAGGGATCAACACAACTTCCCTTTGTGCTGACACAAGAAGCAGAAGGACCGACCTCAGCCTTAGGAGGCAGTACGAGTCCCTGGGAGAGATTGCATCAGGCACTACATCTAGGACTGTATCTGGCTAAAGGACAACATAAGTTGTGAGTCACTTTTTCAGTGATCATCCCTGATTTTCTGTGTCAGTTGCTCCAAATAAAAAATAACTTACAATCCTATCTGCAATTTCGCGTAACGCCTCAAACGTCATCTCTCCAAATTTTTTGGTGCGAGCCATCTTCCACTTCATGAGTCGTCTAATGGGAGATAGAGGATCAACGATTGTTTCTGTGCTCCCAGATTGGGTTGCTTGCTCCAATCATTTTTTTATTTTTCCTCCATTAACTTTTCTTCTAGTAAATCATAACCCTCACGAGACAACATGTGAAGGACAATGTTTAGTTTTTGGATGGCTTGAGCCATCTTTATAACATCCTCTCACAATTAGACAAAAACTTGTCAACAAAATTCACTTGAAAATAATGCATAACTATCAAATTCATAAACAATGAAAGTCAACGAACCTCCCATGAAGGGTCTCTATGACTGACAAAATTGGATCCATTTTTCCTCGCTGATACTGTATTTCTCATAGATAGTGTCATCATCTTCCTCCTTGCCTTGTGCCAGAGCTCATTTGGAGGTCAAATGTGACTTAAACTGCTTCCATCGCTTTCCTACCGTCTTAAGGATTTTCTTCTTCGTCCTTTGGCCGGATGCTTCTGAAATATCAAATTCAGCTTGTAATACAAAAAATACATTTAATAGTTAGTCAATAACATTCAAAATTATAAGTTTTTTAGTACAACCAATTACAATAACATTCAATATTTAATTCAAATATCTTAATGTTCTCCCAAATCAAATCCTTTTGAGCTACAATAACTTCTTTCCAATTAACAAATGTAACATCCACCTTGTCTTGAGCGATGATCCCCAAATACATCCTTAATTTATTTTTGTGGGACCATCAGCTTTCCATGTGGCAGGATCCAGATGAACCACTGGTCTCTCCATCCCGACGGGTCTAGTAGCAAATGATCTGAGTCGTGTTGTTTTACTAGTCTTCTTTGGCGTAGACGGAAAAGGTGTTGACTTAGGAGGAAGAAGAGAGCTCGGTGGTGTAGTCATTTTCCTGTTAAAAAAATATTAATTAAACTCAACTCAAAAGTATAGTAAGTTATGTAAATGTAAATATGGAAACATGTAAATATAAAAAAAAAGATTACATTATATGATGTTAACTAATTCTCCTTCATCGTGATCATTATGATTTGCATGAACTTCGTCAACTTCTTCTTCTCCGTTAACGTTAGGCATTTGTGTGGAGAAAGGAGTGAGACAAGTATCAACGATTGAATCATCATCTTCAAGATTAAGACCAATGGTTTTTTTGTGTAGAACCACTGACCACCTTTCATCACAAGGATCTTGAACGTAAAAGCCCTGTTTAGCTTATTCTGCCATGATGAAAGGCTCATCCTGATAAGTTAGCTTCTTCAGATCTGCCAAAGTAAATATGAAATCATCGGTCTGCACACCCAAATTGCTATCAACCCACTTACACTTGAAAACACACACAATGAATTTAACATAATTAAGCTCCTAGATTTCTTCAATGACTCCAAAGTAAGACATGGATGCCATACTGGGATTGTCAACATGTACAGTAGCAAAGTGTTGGGATTCAGCCCTATGACTAACCCCACTATTTTGCATTTTACTCTTATTGTCTTGTGATTTGATGTAGAATGAATACTTGTCGATATCGTATCTTTGCGAAGTGCTAACATTTATTTTAGGCCTATCTGCTAACTTCCTTAATTTTTCAGAAGCATTATTGTCACCAAAGATTGTATCTTTAGACCAATTTAGAAAAGTCTTCTTATGCTCTTTCACACCCTATTTTTGGTCATTTTTGGGTTACTTTCCTTGACTAAGGCTTCGTGATGAACTATGTATGACAGAACTTCATTATTGTTATTCAGTATATACAAATGAGCATGTTGAAATTCCTTTAGACCCAGAATTATAATATGCAACCCTCATGAACCCTTACCTCCCACTTTCTCGTCATGCTAAGACTCAGGAAGTCCAATTGGTTTTGCCTTTTCAATGTACTCTGAACAAAATTCAATAACTTCTTCTACAATGTACCTTTCAACAATGGATGCTTCAGGACGATGTAGATTCTTTTTATACCCTTTTAAGATCTTCATGTATCGCTCAACCGGGTACATCCACTATAAATAAGTGAGACCACACAATTTAATTTCCCTCACCATATGAACAATTAAGTTGACCATGATGTCAAAAAATGAAAGAGGAAAATACATCTCCAACTGACACAAGATAATAACAGCCTCATTTTCCAAGTCATCTAACTTTTTACAATGTCAAAGACTTTGATACAAATGGCATTGAAGAAAAAGCACACACAAGTTATGGCATGCCTCACTTTGTTAGGCAAAATGTCTCAAATCGCCACGACTAACAGCTGTTGCATCAAGGCATGACAATCATGAGACTTTAAGCCAACTAATTTCATATTGTCAGACCCTAATTCTGTCTGGGTCCAAAAAAAAAAAGAGAAAAGAAAAAGCATTAAGGAAAAAAAAAGGAAAAAAGAAAACACATAAATAATAATAATAATAAAAGAGAAGAAAAGAAAAATGAATGAGCAAAAAATAAATAAAAAAAAAAGAAAGAAAAAAGAACGTGAAAAAAAAGAAAAAAAGAAACGCATAAAAAATAAAACAAAACAACAGAAGAGAAAAAAAAGAAGAGAATGTGTAAAAATTAAAATAATAATAATAATAATAAGAGAAAAAAAATTCTTTTTTTGTGGCCCTTGGGCTCCCAAAGAGAGCCATTAGGTCAAAAGAGAACAATAGTGCATAAAAGCAAAAGGAGAAAAGTCTGAAAGGGATGCACATATGAGGCACGAGTCCCAAGGGGAGAAAACGAACCAACCCAGCGGTGCCATTTGGGATTTCTATCAAAAAAGGAAAAAGGGTCTTAAGGTAATTCCCTCATTCCCGCATTCTCACAGTTCTTTCTTCTCTTTTCCTCTCCCTTTCCTCTATTCTCCAATTATTTCTTCCTTTTGTCTTCTTTGTTTTTTTTTTTCCTTTCGTGATGTTGCTTCCTTCCATGCTATCTCGCCGGTGGGCATGGCCACCGGTGAGTTTTTTGTAGATTGAATCGCGTTTTTTTCATTTGTTATTATGTTTTGGTTTAGTTTCCGTTCGCACGTTCCGCAGTCACCTACGATTCTCCTTTCTTCTAGTTTTTTTTGTGCCACCATGCCTCTAGCAGCACCTCTGTTGTCGTCACATCGCCACCGCCCCTATGGCGGTCTAGCATCACCGGCCAGTGGCGCTGGGGGAAGGCGCACCACCCTCCGTGGTGGTTACCCAAGTCTCGTGTCGTTTTGGGATTTAGGTCATCTTGGATTGTTTCAACCCTGATGCCTAAATGCAAGTTGGGTCGGGTCGTCCTGACCCGGTTCCAACCCAACCCTTAAAAAACAAAACAAAAAAACAAAAAATAAATAAAGAACAGCTATTGATGTTTACACCTCCTTTTTAATACATACACCTTTTTTCTGTTTTGGGCCTAGCCCATTTTCTCGAAGTCTATAATATGATGGAAAGGCTATTCACACCATGTGTTTTCATACATAGGCTTTTTTTTGCCTACCCCATTTTTGTGAAGTCTGAAATAAAATGTGCAATTACTATATACACTCCTTTTTTTCCTCCACATACATCATTTTCTTTTTGGGCCTAACCCATTTTTTCTATGAAGTCCGAAATAAAATAAAATTTATGGTTGCACTTCTTTCTTTATATGTGCACCCTTGCCACTTAGGATGATGACTAGGCCGCCATGTCAGCACTCTGCCAGTGTTGACTAAGTTCAAGTCAACCCTTTGACTTTAAAAAAAAGAAAAAGGAGGAAAATAAAAATAATTATAAATATTAGTGGATAGTTCTTTATTCTATTTTATGGTCTCTATCGTTTATTTTATTCTTCAATGTGTTTTTTTAATCATTGTCTAGCTAGTTAGTTTAATTAATAATGCATTTAAATATCTCGTTATTCATTTTATTTTCCCTAATGTTTTAATTTCACATCCTTAATTACTAAGTGTACTCCCCACTTCTATGTTATCCCTTTCCATTTCCATTCTATTTATCTGATTTCATAGCACTATGTAAAATATTTATTTAGTTTTGCAAATCCACAATAGCATTCTTTAATACTCATTTACGTATCGTGCGCTCCATGTTGGGTCTCCGACTTACTTGGTGGTGTTTTAATAACGTGTGAGTAAATTTTGTAAATGACATATTGGGTCTCCGACTTGCTTGACTTCATAAAGTTTACCACAAAATTAAGGTCTTTTCCAAAAGCTAACATTCTCATATAAATGATCACTCAATTATTCTTTTTCATGTTACATGCATTCCATGCTAGGTCCCCGACTTGCTTGACAGTGTTTCAATAAAGTGCGAGTAAATTTTGTGAATGTCATGTTGGGTCTCCGACTTGTTTGACTTCACAAACTTTACCACAAAACCCAAAATCTTTCAAAAGAAAATAAAATAAACCCAACACACAAATGCTTTTTTCTACAAAGAATTACGTAAGTCTGGTTTCCTCATTGCACATGAGGATACGTAGAAGCAAGGAAAAATCTCTTGTCGACCAAAAAAAATCTAAAAATAAAATAAAATCTCTTTTGTTTCTAAAAATAAAAATTTGATTTCCCTTTGTAAATAAAAAAATAATATAACAAAATATAATTCATGTTTTCAAGGGAAGATAAATAATTAAAAGTCGCTTTATTTTTTAGCACACTCGATTAAAGGCTGTCATTTTCATGACAGACATGTGGGGTGCTAATACCTTCCCTGGGTGTAAATGACTTCCAAATCCTTTTTCACAAACTATAGACCATTCCTTAACCTTTTTGGTTTTTCCGACGTTTTCCTTAAATAAACGTTGGTGGCGACTCCCCAAGTTTTCCATTTTTTTTGGAAAACAATTTACTTATTTATTTAGATAGCTTAATATTTTATTTCGTCATCCTGTCATGGCCCATGTTGCAACACATATCTTTCAACTGCACAAGGCTCTTGATATTTGAAGAGTATCCCTGTGACACTTTGATATGATGCAAATACTGACATAACTTGTCTTTTCCTTTTTTTAACAAAGTATGACATGTTGGAGGCAAGTATATTTTGTTACCATGAGACATTGGATGTAATTGTTCATGTATATCCATCTCAGCTAGATCTTGACAAGTATTCAAACCATCATTTGTCTTGTCTTGAATGTTAAGAAGCGTGTCGATGACACTATCACACACATTTTTCTCCATATGCGTAACATCGATACAATGTGTAACATCTAGATCGAACCAGTATGCAAGATCAAACAATATCGACCTCTTCTTCCATATGCAAGTTTTACTTGTCAGCTTCTTTTGGGTCTTTCCAAATATAGTATTCATATCCTCAACCCGCTCAAGAATCTGTTGACCAGTTAATAGTATTGACGCATTTTCATGCTCTTGACTTCCATTAAAAGCTTTTTTCAATCGCCAGTAAAGGTGATAAGGTTTCCGAAAACGTCGATGTCGAGTGTATATTGTTTTTCTTCCATGTTTCACTTGTACATAGCTTGTGTCTTCTTCATAGATAGGGCATGCATGATGGCTCTTAACAGTGTATCCACTCAAATTCCCGTATGCTGGAAAGTCATTAATGGTAAAAAATATCATTGCACGCAACTTGAATGTCCCTTTTGGATACACATAAAACACGATAACCCTCTCATCCCACAACTTTGTTAAGTCTTCAATTAAGGGACTATGATAAACATCAATGTCAATTCCTTGTTGTCTTGGGCCTGATATCATCATAGACAACATCATGTATTTTTGCTTCATGCACAACCAAGGAGCCAAGTTGTAAATTACTAGCAAAACAAGCCACGAACTATGTTGAGTGCTTAAACTGCCATAGGGATTCATTGCATTAGTTGCAAATCCAAGCCTAAGATTTCTTTCCTCTTTGCCGAAATCCGGATACAAACGATTAATCTTCTTCCAATGGGAAGAATCAGCCGGATGACGGAGCATTCCATCGCAGTTTCTCCCATCTGCATGCCATGTAAGGTCTTTTGCATCATCTCCATTAGCAAACAAATGCTTGAACCTTGGAATGATTCGAAGATACCATAACACCTTCGCTGGGGAGCCTTTCTTTATGCTTTCGTCATTACTACGCTCATCATCGTCCTTCACTTTGTATCGTTATACCCCACACCTGGGACATTTATCTATTTCTTCTAACTCATGTTTGTATAGTATGTTGTCATTAAGGCATGCATGAATTTTTTGATACTCCATATCCATTGGACACAATATCTTCTTCGCCTAATAATAACTTTTTGGCAATGTGTTTTCCTCTGGAAGCATATCCTGCACTACTTGAAGCAATGAAGTGAAGCTTTTGTCACTCCACCCATATTTGGCCTTGACATTAACTAGACTTAACACCACTGACAACAGCGTCATAGACTTCTTGCACCCCGGATACAAAGAATTCTTTGAATCACTTTCTAATGTATCATACATAGGGGCACATGCTTGCTGAAAAGACTAATGTCCAATGTGACATCCTGGAAATTTCTACCCGGAATTTTTGAAAACGATGTATTTTGAATGATTATATATATATATATATATATATATATATATATATATATATATATATATATATATATATATATATATATAAGTATTATTCAGTGTATATGCATATATGTTCTTGGTAGAAGTAGGAATAGTGGGGGCAAGATACACGGGTTAGGCTAATTAAGGAAAAGAAATCCATAACTGGAAGGTTATAGGTTAATTCTTAATTAATTAGTCTAAAAATCATCGTTTTGCGTGCGACTTAAAATTGAATAAAACCAACCTCTGAACCACGCTCGGGGCTTTATTCTGAGCGTTTTGATATATATATTGCCTACTTTCAAAAACTGGCCTCGACGGGCGCAGAGAAACGTGAGGGACTAGAACCAGAGGAATGACATGCAAACCGAGGCAGGATTTTGGCATTTCAAAAGGTCAGATTTTTCTCTTCATGTGGCTGAGCATGAGTCACATCAAGAGAAAAGTGGGCCTTTTGCTCCACTCAAATGGAGACATGTGGCATAACTTAAAATAAAATAAAAGAAAAGAGAAAAGCTTTTCTTTTTAACCAAAAAGTTGTTTTCTCTCTCCTCACTCAGCCAAAGAAAATTTCAGAAAGCTCTTTTCTCTCTCTCACGTTGCCATTCTCTTCTTCTTCCTCCACCATTGAAGCTCCAACAAAGCTCCAACCTTTGGTCGTCATTTCTGCTCCAAATCGCGAAAGGAAGACATTTTCGGAGTCGTGAAGCACATCTCTACGTGTGGGACCTCGAAATTTCAGGTTTGGGTAGACTTCTTTCTCACTTGATTTTCGTGGGTATGGGGCTTTGGGACATATGATGGGCAGTTTTGCTTGGTTAATGCTTTGTGATAGTTATTTGTGAAGAGATTTGACGAAAGCATGCTAAACTTGTTATGTTTGAGTGAGTTAAGCTTACCCATTCAGTTTTAGGGTTTTTATGATGATGCTTTTGATGTTGATGTGCTGAAATTGCTAATGGAAAACTGTTAGAGATGAAGGGTAGAGTTAACCTTGGGTTAGAAGGTGAGAATATGGTGTTGTGAGTGGAGAAAGAGTGAGACTTTGAGAGTTGGAAGGCCAAATCTGGATTTAGTGGTATTTGGAGGTTAAAGGGAGTTAATCCTAGTTTGAAATGTCATTTAGGACTTATGAGAAAGTTTGGGTTGTGCAAGAGAGAAAAACAAATGACCAAAGTGAACAAAGAGCCATTTCTAGGGTAAAATTGGGTGTTGAGGAGTCAAATTTTGATTCGGTGAAATTTTAGGTGTAAATCCAGTTGAGCAAGTTTAAATTGATGTTATAGACTTGTGTGAGGTGAGGTTTTACTCCAAATTTACCCCATTCTCAATTTCACTTCTCAAACCTTGAAAATCCATTAAATTGAGGGGTTTTGGATACCTAGATTTTGTGTTGTTGCGGTTTGAAGCTTGTCCTTGGTTTAGACATGATTGATACATGATTTGGGACTTGTAGGATTCGATTTGGGCAAAATTGGATGAGGGAAAGTGTGATTTCGAAATCTGCACTTTATGCAGGATTTTGCTGTTGAAATGTGCAGCAGAATTTTGTATAAGTGCAGAAAAAAATGCTATGTATTTGCTGGTTGTGGAAAGAGTAGTACAGAATGAGTTCTGGATGTTTGCTAGTAGATCCCAACGGTCAAAATGTAGACTTATGTACTAGAGACTTCAAGTAAAATTTTCGAGTCAATCCGACGGTTAACGAATTGGAACGAAGAAAATGTTACTGGAGTATTTGTATGTGAAAAGCTGTGATTTTTGGTTTGTGTTCTGGGCAGAGTTTTCTGCCTTTGCCTGTTTTGCTTGGTTTTGTTAGTTTGTGATGATGGGATGTTGAATTTCTTAGATTTTGTGGGAGCTTGAGAGGATTGATGGGGACCCGGCGTTGAGAGGAACGAGGATAAGGGTTACGTGGGAGTACGTGAGCTCAGTTGGAGGTGGGAAACAGGGGATGGTGGGTTTATACGTGATTTGTGGATGTGGAGAATTGTCTTGCACCATCGCCCGACCGCCACCTAGTACCACATGTGATGGGTACCCCATAATCCTACAAGCTTGAAAAGAGGAAGTGTAGAAGGGTGAAACTTCCTGCTTTTATTCGTTGACCACAGAGTGGTACCTGGAGATATGTCGCAGGGGTCAGGAGACCTTGGGGACGTCAGGTGGGGTGCTATTGCCCAAAACCAAGCTTGACCAATCCCGACCCAACCCAGGCATAGTCAGTCAGTGAGAACCTGTGATGTACCTAAGCAGGTGAGCTCCTGGCAGTCAACAGATAAAAGGAACAAAGACCACAAAGCAAGGAGGCTTGTGTGGTGGCTGGCCAGCTGTGAATCTTGTGTGATATATGGGTTATGGCCTCTGGTAATCGATTACCAAGGGTAGGTAATCGATTACAAGGCTTAAAAATGAAGACAGAAGGCTAAGATGGTCTCTGGTAATCGATTACCAAGGGGTGTAATCGATTACCAGGCTTGAAAACGAGGTCAGGAAGCTAGGAGAGCTTCTGGTAATCGATTACCAAGGGGTGTAATCGATTACCAGGCTTAAAAAGGGAACTGGAAGATTGTGGAGGCCTCTGGTAATCGATTACCAGTCTGTGTAATCGATTACACAGAGGAATGGGTCACTGGTAATCGATTACCAGGTATGTGTAATCGATTACACAGTGCCTTTTTCAGGTTTTCATGTCCTGAAGCTGTGTGATTCGAGTGTGGCCTCTGGTAATCGATTACCAAGGCTGTGTAATCGATTACCAGAGATGAAAAGCCTAGAGATACCCATTTTACTTGCATGTAGTGTTATGGGACGCATCGTGTTGCTACGTAGTTAGATATCGCGTGAAAGAGTCTACCCCTTTCTTTTCTTTCTTGTAGATCGTGATGGCGGCGTAACCCATGATCGAGTGGAGATGGAGTGCCTAGAGGGAGCTTGGGAGACCCTCGAAGGCAATACGAGGTGCCAATTTCGGAGCACGATTCGATTTACAGCTACTTCATTGGTGCATCCAGATGAACCCGCGCGCACGCTTCAGCGTACTGTGGAGTGGATACTACCCACGCCTACACCATACCGTCTAGTGGAGCCAGTCCAAGTGATTGAGGTAACGTCATCCGAGGAAGACCCTGAGGAGGATCCCGAGGAGCTACCTCCTGAGCCTGCTGTGGATGCTCTTGATTTTCTAGGGGGTGATGAGGACCCACTCCCTGAGGTGGATTCTCCCAAGGACGTCATGTCGGCATCCGAGGCAGACTCTACGGAGGATAGTGGCCCTGGAGAGATGGCGATCAGTGGAGGCTCTTCATCATAGTAGACAGTTCTATGGACTAGTTTTATATACTTTTTGAGGGTGCGTGTATCTAGGACTGACTGTTAGGTTTACTCTTTTATTTTTGTATGGGTAGACCTATTGTATAGGAATTTGATGATTGTATACATGTGGCTGAAGCCACCACTGTGGACGCCTTTGCTCTGGATGACACTATGTATTTTGTAAAACTCCCATATTTTGGACAGCTTTTAAATGATGAATGTACTCATGTTTAATCTTGTTAATTGGAAAGAAAGCAGTAGAAAACTTTATTTGCAAAAGAGTTTACCGACCGTATTTTATTTTACTATTTTCACGTGACGACCTAAAGTAATGGCTGATATACTCTGCCTTTTTAAACAACAAAATAGTTTAGAGAGTACGAGCGGTAAGAAAGAAATGACTCCGAATAGAGTTGTGAACTGGCCACTCAGGGCTCTATAGTGAGGATTTTCCTTCTGAACCTAATTATTGTGAAAAGAGAAAGAAATGAAAAAGAAAAAGAAGAAAAAAAAATTACCATGGTTTTTGTTATTTAAATCATTACTATTAAACCAGTCATTATTTTGGGGACGCCACATCCAATATCACGAATCATATCCTATAATCGATCTCCCATTTCTACATCAACTGGTTCAGTTTGGGACCCCTTCTGCGTGTCTGTCAATTCACCATGCCATATCAATGTTGTATAATTCTTCTTAATCCCATCACACATAATATGTTCTTCTATGTTGTCTAGTACTTGTTGTCTCCCATTCAAACGGTTTATACAAGGACAAAAATATTTTTCATCCTTATCCGGTCAACTTCTTTTGAATGAAAATTCGAAGAACTGTTCAATGCCTTCCTCATACGCATGACTTATGCAACTTGCATTCATCCAACTTTGATCCATCAAATTAATAACTCAATGATGCTCAAAAAGTCATTTCATGCATGAAAACCTCACTTTTTTCATTAAAGGTGTGACCCTATCTCATTTAGGAAGGCATTTTTTTATAATAGATTCATGGTAAAGGTTAAGTCTCTTTTTCTTAAATTTGAAAAAAAAAATTGGCAGAATTTCGCATTGATCTCCAAGTACACGACATAAAAGCGGTGACATGAATTCCACCACAATCAAGTATGAACTTAGAGAACAAAGTGAAATGCATTGTACTGAAATTTCATCAAATTTAAGAAAAACAACTTAACCTATACATATGAATCTACTATAAAAAACAGCTCTTCTCAAACTGTCCAAACGGACAATTCAAGATTCAATACAATGATTAATCCAAACTATCTGGAAGAATCATTGTATTGAATCTTAAACGGGAAACTAAGGTTCACTCATGATGAACATAACTTGTATGTAAAGTAATAGTCATTAATCACATAACACAAGTTATAAAAGCATTCATAACAAAAAACACCATGAAAACTTTATGAAAGACATTCATAACTGTGAAGATAGTCATTAACAATCTCCAACAATGAATGTCGTGATCACGATGCAAACAGGAAAAAGGAAAAGTACCTACAAATTACGACCATTAAAATACACGTTAATTAATTTATAGCCGAAAGCGTTAACATAGTTAGAGAACACAATTATGTGTGGAAGCAATGACTTCCAAGATTATTTTGATGATGTCAAAGAATCAAGAGTTAAGCAAATTCCAAAGATTCAAGAATCAAGATTCAAGAACAATCAAGATCAAGATTCAAGAATCAAGAGAAGACTCAATCAAGAAAAATACTAAAAAAGTTTTTCAAAACATTCAGTAGCACAAGAATTTTTCACAAAATCTTTTACCAAAGAGTTTTACTCTCTGGCAATCAATTACCAGAATGTAGTAATCGATTACTTGTAGCCAACATTGTTTTCAAAACTGATTTACAAAGTTGTAATCGATTACCATGAGCATGTAATCGATTACCAATGTTTTAAAATGTTAGATTTCAAATTTCAAGAGTCACAACTAGTGATAAAACATTTTCAAATCATTTTAAACTTGTGTAATCGATTACACAATACTTGTAATCGATTACCAGAGTTTCTAAACATTTTTATTTTCAAATTTTAAACATGAAGAGTCACATCTGTTGATGTGTAATCGATTACACCTTGATGGTTATCGATTACCAGTGACTGATTTCGAAAAATAAATTTCCAAAAGTCACAATTCTTAAAGTGACTTGTTTCTGAAGATTTTTTCAAAAGTAACAACTTTTTATGTGACTAGTTTTCAAAAGAGTCACAATTTTTAAAAGGTGACTAGTTTTAAAGAAATTGCCAAGAGTCACAAACTTTAACTTGAGTCATCAAATGATTATAAATATGTGACCATGACATGAATTTCATAACAAGTTTTTACAAAAATTTCTAATTCATTTCTCAACTTCTTTGTAAGAGTTTTTGTTCAATACTTTCTCTTCCAAGAAAAGTTCATTGTTCAAAAACTTGTGTTATTCTTATTCTTCATTCGCTTCTCCTTTTGCCAAAAGAATAGAAGGACTAACCGCCTGAATTATTTTGTGTCTTCCTTCTCTCTTTCCAAGAGAATTCAAAGGACTAACCGCCTGAGAATTCTTTTGATTCTTCCCTTCCCCTTAAACAAAAGATTTCAAAGGACTAACCTCCTGAGATATCTTTTGTTTCCCCTTACAAAGATTCAAAGGATTAACCGCCTGAGAATCCTTTGTCTTAACACATTGGAGGGTACATCCTTTGTGGTACAAGTAGAGGGTACAACTACTTGGGTTGTTGTACTGAGAACAAGAGAGGGCACATCTCTTGTGGATCAGTTCAAGTGGAGGGTACATCCACTTGGTTGTTCAAATAGAACAAGGGAGGGTACATCCCTTATGGATCTTTGGCTTGTAAAGGATTTTACAAGGTTGAAAGAAATCCCAAGAACTGTTGGTTGCTTGGGGATTGGATGTAGGCACGGATTATGGCTGAACTAGTATAAATCTTGTGTTTGTCTTCTTCTTCCCTAAACTCTTTAATTTCCGCTGTGTACTTTTAATTGCCACTTTAATTTTGGTTAAGTTATTGTTCTTTACTTTCTTAACTTAGTAGTAAAATCCTAATTGAATCTAGTAACATTAAGAAGGGTAAATTTTAATTAGTCAAGGCACATTAATAATTAATTCAACCCCCCTTCTTAATTATTCCGAGGCCACTTGATCCAACATTATGATCGTAAATATAGGATGGTAGAGGAAAATAGAAAAACAGTGTGGATAGATAATTACATAAAAAAATTATAAGTAATAATATATTAATAACGTGTACATTTTTTATATCATTAAGAAAAGAAGTGTAGGTAAGTTTTACACTTTATTTACAATTTAATATAAGGACAAATAATAAATGGTAAACGAGGGAAGAGACCTTCATTGGATACTCAAGGTAGAGTAAGGTTGTTTAGCTCTGGTAGAGTTAAAACTTTAAGAAAATATTTTGAGACAAACCTAACTCAATGAATGAAATTAAAAGCTTATTTATATTTTTAAATTACTACCTTGAGTATTGATAGTAGTGTTGTTGAAATGCCACTCAATGGGGTGTGATGACACTTGGAGTCATGGTATGGGAACACAAGGCAAAACAATATGTCACTTAGAGTGTATGTTAAAAAATTAAAAGGAAAAAAATTAAAAGTAAATTGTTACATTAATAGAAAATATAGATTTAACATCGATTTTCCATAAAACCGATGTTAATAAAAGCATGGTGGCATAATTGTAAATAACATGAGTTTCTTAACATTGGTTTTTTAAAAAATCGATGTTAACTCACTTATCTTAACATCGGTTTTTTAAAAAAACCAATGTTAAGAACATCATGTTAACCTCGGTTTCTCAAAAACCGATGTTAACACACTTATGTTAATGTCGGTTTTTCCAAAACTGACGTAAACATCAGAGAGTTAACATCAATTTTGCAAAAAATCGATGTTAAGTAATGATAAGTTAACCAAAAAACCGATGTTGACATCGGTATAATTTTAATAAAAACTGATGTTGAACTTAAATTAAAAAATGTATGAACACAAGCCCTATTTTCACGTGCTATCTTCTTCTCCGTCTCAGCTCCCTCTTCAACTTCACTCTACGTATGTCTGTCTTCCGTCACCGTGACCTGTCATGTCTCCGTGAGGTAACAATGCTTATTTTTGTATGTGGTTGTTGCTCTTGTGGCTGCCACTGTCACGTTCGCCTTCTCTTTGCCTTGTTTTTGTTCCATCGTAGAAAGCTTCCATTGTTATATATTTTCCATTTAATGTTTGTTTTATGTTATTCCTGTTGTTGAGAATGTTTTCATTGTCCTTCGCGAGCCCATAGTCTGCGATATCATCAACATTTCCATTATCGAAAATGCAAATGCTCTAGATGTTCTGTTTTTGTCGAAAACACGAATGTTCATTGTTTGCCAGTGTATACAAAGCAGGTTATTGAAGTTGTCTACCATTTACCCTGCTTCCATTACATTTTTGGTGTTGTTTTTTATCAATCCATTCGTGCCTTTTGTAATTTTTTTGTGTTTTTTATTTCTTTTTTTGGAAAACAAGGAGTTTCCTGTGTTGTGCAACACTGAAATTGTAGACTTTTTCCGAAGGCTTATTTGTTGAGTGAATCAAGTCTGTTACATATGCATTTGCACTTTGAAATATTGTGTGCAACACTACAATTCAGTCAGCAAGGCATGTTGCTTAACATTGCGTCTTAAGCTTTTTTTTCCATGTTAAATCTAATCTATAATCACTCAAGTGACTTCTTAGGACTTGGTATTAACAGCCTTAATTGAAAGTATGGTAAGTTGTTAAAAGGATTAGTCGGTGTGCTTGCTTACAATGATTGTTATAGGAACTACTATATATAATGGTCAGTCCTGGTGATTTCTTGCCTATGAATATTAATTGGTAGCTGGTAGTTAACTTGAAAATATTAGTTGTGTGATTTGGGAAGCTCCTTGTCAGCCCTGTCCTATAGAGACTGGCTAGAACATTGAAGGAATGACCTAGTTGATTTTGTTATGTGTTGTGTAAATAATGTTTACCTTTGTGTAAGTGGTTAGGCTGTTAAATTGAGCTTCACCTGCCTCTTGAAATTCTGAAATGCGACAGGCCCTAGTGGTTTTGGCTCAAATTCAACAGCTGAACAAGTCACTGAAGATTGTTCTTGCTTCCTTCCTTCTGCTCTAACCGCTCTGATCACCGGTAAGTCTCAAAACACATCTTCTAAAAGCTAGGGGGTGAAAATAACCATGAAAATTAAGCTTAACTAATTTTCATCCTCCACTTCCTCTTCACCAAAAATTTATAACTAAACAAGGTTGCCCTTTTTATTTTTTATTTTTTACCTCGTGGTCTTTCAAGACTTGTTTGAGCGATGAGTCTGTTCTCTAGGAAGCTGAGTGCTTGAGTATGCATGGTTCTGCTACTTGGTTTTGGTGATTCTTGAAGCACTATATCTTGTTATTTCATTTCTACTTAATTTTCCATCTTTTTTTGTCAAAGAAAAATAGAAAATTTACTTTAATATATTTATCCAATTTTTAGCCAAATTCGATAGTAATTGTATATATGGTGCTTTCTTTCTGATTGTTTTTGCTTCATTGAGGGAAGATGAGAGACTAAGTTTCAAACATGCTAGTTCTCTCACATCACATGAGTACTGTGCCACTCAAGATGTGGCGTGGTTGTTTTTAGCCGCGGCAAGATGTGGTTTTGTGACTTTTGTCTCTTTTATGTGCACCATTCTTTCATCAAGTTCAAACATGAATCCCTTACCTATACACTACACTACGTACACCACAAAGGCATATGTGCGTGTATATGTGTATCCTTTTAAAAAAATAAAAATTAAAAAAAATCCGAACTTATGAAGTAACCAGTTGCTAGCATAGTATAAGGAAGCTAACCTAAGTATTCATCATGACATAAATAACCGCTAATAGATAACACCAGCTGCCAGCTTAGCATACGAACTAACACAACTGTCCTATCGTACTCTTAACAGTAATACAAAAGAAAAAATTGAAACATAACATGACTTAGGACAAAAACTGAATAAAATAATTATTCTTCAGCTTTAGTTGTAAATGGGCACAACAGAAAACCATCATTTGTCAAATTCTAATGCTATCCTATTCCGACAAATTTTTCCATTTGGGGTAGTTTTAAAAACTTTTTTCCCGGATGGGGCGCTTTTCAAAAAAATTTACCCAAGGGGACTCTTTTGGACGTAAAACGCATGCATGGTGCAAGCAAACCGCCAATGGGACTGGCGGGTTTGCTGTTGGTGAAGGACTCGCCACTACGAGTGGCGATATGCACATGCAACCTGAAGAACTCACCATTCGAAGTGGCGACATGCACAGCAAGGGGAACCGCCAGTTTGACTGGCGAGTTCCCACCACGTAGGCCTCAAGGCTAGGCGCCAGGGGCACAGGCCATGCAGCAGGCCATGCAGGTGCAGCAGAAGGTGCAGTGCAGCAGGCTGGAATCGCCATTCTCATTGGCGGGATGCGCTTCACGGGAATCGCCAAGCTGGATGGCGAGTTACTTTATTTCAAATTTCTCCATTATAAAAGAAGAAGGTGGATGTGGAACTCAGCTTCGCTTGCATTGCTTTCTTCTTCTTCTTCATATTACTCTAGTTCTTCATATTACTTCAATACATTGCGGTTCTTCTTGTTTTCTTTCTGGTAAGTATTTTATATATTTAAACTTAATTTTAGTGAAAATTATTTACGTGGTTGTTCCTGTTGTAGGACAGTGTTTGTTCCTCTTGCTATTAGGTGGTTTCTCCTCTTGCGAGCTATTATGTGGTTTCTCTTGTTGCTATTACGTGATTTTTCTATTTGATAAGTGTTTCTTAACTTGGCTTGGTAACTTTAGTTAATATGTTAATATTATTTAAGTTAGGTTTTTTAAATTATATGTTATTAGTTGTGTTATATATATATATGTTAGGTTAGTTTTAGTTAATTTGATAATATTATTTTTTTAAAATTTTGTAAATTAGTATAGTATTAATTGTTTTATATATAGATATGCTAAGTTTGTTGATGTTAGATGAAACTTTTAAATTTTAAGTAGTACGTTCAAATATAATTTAGTTGGTATATTATTATTTGTACGTTAGTTATAGTTGATTTATTAATATGATTTTGTTAAGATTTTTAAAATTTGTATGTTATTATTTGTGATAAAATTATTTGTACGTTAATTTTAGTTGTTATGTTATTATTATTTGGTTTAGATATATTAGGTTTGTATGATATTATTTGTATTATATATATGGTATTTTAGGTTTAGTTAGAATGTGAATATTATTTAGTTTATTTAATTATATTTTTTATTGAAATATATGATACTTTATTAATTTTATATATATACATTGTTTAAATTTTTTATTCCATAGTAAATTTTTTATTTATTACCATTTTTTGTGTATAATATATGTTATTTAATTTAAATTTTAATAATTGGAAAAAAATATGGTCATTTATTTAAATTTATGTAGGTATTTTAATATTTAATATTGTTATTTGTAGAGTATTTTAGTTAGTAAATTAAGTTTTGTTGTGTTAAATTTATGTACGTATTTTATTTTATAATTTTGTTATGTACGTATTTTAATTTGATTATTTATTTGAATTTGTGTAGGTATTTAATTTTTAATTTTTTTATTTGTAGAGTATTTTAAGTTTTTTTGTGTTAAATTTATGTATGTGTTTAAATTTTTAATTTTGTTATGTATTTTAATTTGGTCATTTATTTTAGTTTTTGTAGCTATTTAATTTTTAATTTTGTTATTTGTAGAGTATTTTAGGTAGTATTTTAAGTTTTTTTATGTTAAATTTATGTGCGTGTTTAAATTTTTAAATGTGTTATGTATTTTAGTTTGGTAATTTATTTAAATTTATGTAGGTATTTAATTTTTAATTTTGTTATTTGTAGAGTATTTTAGGTAGTATTTTAAGTTTTTTTATGTTAAATTTATGTACGTGTTTAAATTTTAAATTTTGTTATGTATTTTAATTTGGTCATTTATTTAAATTTTTGTAGCTATTTAATTTTTAATTTTGTTATTTGTAGAGTATTTTAGGTAGTATGGGAATGTTGCGACAATCCTTTAAAACTTTATTGATACATTCTGAGAGATTGGTTGTCATGTGGCCATATCGACATCTTTCTCTATCATAAGTCATCGTCCATTTTTCCTTTGAAATGCGATCAATCCATGTTGTTATGGTTGGACTCAACATCTTCGTCATTGCAAATTTGCAAGGCAATATATTTTCCTGACACTAAAAATCTACAACTGATAGCAGAAATAATTTTATTATTTTGTAACTTTACCTTGTCTCCAATTTTTTTCTTCAAAGCACTGAAACTAATTTCACGTTTAATCTGAATCACTTTTTTACTGCCTTCAAATATTACACCATCATTATCTTCATATACCCTTCCATCGAAATACAACAATGTTATAACCGAATTCATCGTGTACCTACAAAAAAAATATTTTAATTAATTAATCATAATAAATTCAAAATAGTAAAATGTAATTACAAAAAGTCTCTTTAACATAATTTGACATTAAAACTTTATTCTATAAAAAAATTATTAACTTTAAATATTTTTCATGGTAAAAACTTAAAAAATTAAACGATTCCTAGGTAGTAATTTTAAAGCCCAAATAAACCATAAATAAAGTTAGTATTATTTATAAATAATTCATTTTCACAATAATAACTTCAACTTACGTACTTCAAATAAATGTAATGGAAAAAAAATTAATTTTAAATACCGTTCAACTTAAATGCTCATAAAATAAATTTACTATAACTATATCAAAATAAATTTCCACACTAAAAATACTTACTTCAAATAATTATGATGTTACAAATTTTTTTACTTTCAGACACTTTTGACAATACACGCTTGATCAATTTTTAACACTAACAAAGTATTAACACCAACCTAATCTAATTAAAAATATACTAAAAATTTCATATTTACCAAATTTTTTCGGGACTCAAATATTTTCTTTAGATAAATATCATCACAAATTTTTTCTACTTTATACACACAAACAAGCATATCAAATATAAGACTAATTTAATTAAAAAATTATTAAAAACTATACATTCAAACTACTCTAAAAAATTACTTAAAAAATATTTTATAATACAAATTATTTGACTGAAAATTACCAACCTAATTCAGAAATTTATGCCTCAACAAATAAATTTCAAACCTTATGTGCACAAATTTAAATCTCAAGAAACGCTTACAGTTTTTGAAAACTGAAATGTAATTTTGAACGCACAGCACCAACACTTATGAGAACTTGCAGTTTTGAACACATAACTAAAATGCAGTTTTGAACACACAGCAAGACTGAGGTTTTTTTTCGAGTTTATAAAGGCCCTGAATCGCTATCTTCAATGGCTATTTCCTTGGCCCTAAATCGCCAATGGCAGTTGCAACTTGCCCTTAACTCGTCAATGGCAGTTGCAACTTGCCTTTTGGCCTATTATCAGAAAAAAGCAACCTGCCACCTGAAAAAGCCTGAAAAAGCAAGCCTACGAAACAGCACCTAGAACTCGCCAGTTTGACTGGCGGTTCCACTGGCACGTATATCGCTAGTCTCACTGGCGATTTGTTCAACTTGCAAGTGCATATCGCCATTGCTAGGAGCGATTCCTTCACGGAGACCAAACTTGCCAATGGTACTGGCAATTTGGGTGCTGCATGCATGCATTTTACGTCCAAAAGAGCCCCCTTGGATAAATTGTTTGAAAACGACCCCATCTGAAAAAGAAGTTTGTAAAACTACCCCAAATAGGAAAATTTGTCATCCTATTCCAACCTATATTGGCACAAACATCCATCGTAAATTTATATGATATTCCAGTATATATTCAATACAAGCAAGTATCTAATACAAACAAGGAAGATGCTTTAAAGTATCCAGGCTTCTATTGTTATCTTAATTATGTACCTGTTTAGAACTAAAATAAGCGCACTAATAAAAAAAACCATGCAAATAAAATTTTAATACGGGTAAAACAAGGATCTGATTTATTATTTTTCATTTAATATTAATTTCTAAACATTGATCTAATCACACACTTATTCATCAACGAAATCTTACTTTCAACCATACCTTAAGAGAAGTCTTGCACGAGGAATGCATGTGAGTGATGTAACATGTTATAGATTAAAGACTAATTAAAAGCATAATTAAGGTTTCTTTTGGATTCATTAGCCACATGGATTGTCTCCCATAATAAATATATAGTATTATTTACCCCGGAACTAATAAACTATACCCTTAACTAAACACACTCAGATTACCAAAAACTTACAGTTTTAATACACGTTCTAATATAATATCATTATGATTTTGTCTACCCTTTACGCCTGTTCTATCAAATACATTTTTTCGTGAATAAAGCGCATGGAAGCACACACACACACACAACAACAGCATATGACCATAGGAATAGAAAAGAACCAGCATTTCACCATAAACAGCAACACTTTCTGCCTCTTTCTCTCACGAGATACACCCCATTATTCAATAAACCCCATAAACAGAAACACGAGATACAAAGAGAAAGAAAAAAAACCATTATTATTAATTATTCCATGTTTTACGGGGGGATAAAGTGAGAAATCACAGAAATTAAGAACCAAATAATTAACAACAACACTGCATGCCAAGTTCACTGTCCACACCACTCAAACAAACCGTGCAATAAGCAGATGAAAAAGAACCAGAAGTATAAATATAAGCATTAGGCTAGGTATATATTGTGTAACTCGATATCTAGTTTTATTGAAATATTTTCTATTTCTACCTTGTTTTCACTCTCTCGAGTTTCATGCATCAAGTTAAGCTTTCTAATACTAATAGGACTTCAAGAGAATGCTAATCGAGAGTGAGAGTGACAGTGTCGACGATGAGCTTAGAGCTTCGAGTGACACTGAGAGCAACAGTGAGAGAGCGAGACCAGGAGTCGTTTCACAACTGCGAGGAGAGTGAGTGAGAAAACGAGAATGGGAGTGAGAGAGACAAAGGGTTTGAGTGTCAGGTCTTTTTTATAAAAGATCCAATAACATTAATTTTTAAATAAAACCGATGTTATTCATGAGAAACTCAACATCAATTTTTCAAAAACCAATGTTAATGTAACGATTTTAAAACTATTCTTTCTAGTAGTGGTTCTGTTTGGCTGCACACTCAGGATTACTCATGGCCTACCATGAGCATGTGAACTTGCTGGGTACAGCCACATCAGTGGCTCGATACCTTTGTCGTCCATTCATGTGTATTGGGAGATGTTATCTATTACTGGTATAAAGGACACAGGTAATTCTTGGGGGACTTAATTCTCAAAAATGAAGTCAATCATTGTTAAAGAGATTTTCACATCTTAACATGGGCGGGAAAATGACATCGAAGAATAAGGTCTATGAACAACGGAATCACAGAACAACAATTTTGTTATTCATTAGTTTATTCTATCCCATTTGCAAAACGAAAACATGTTTCCATTTTATTTCCTACCGAGAAACAATCCAGGAATACGAAAAAAAAAAAAAAACACTTACATGGATAGTGTCAATAGCAAATTAAGTAGTAGTAATAACAATCCCCTAAAAAATAACCCTAAATTTTGATTTATAACTTCTACAAATTATCTCAACCTCTCATCATTGATATCCACTCTCTCACATTGCCTTGAATGCATGAGCTTTTTGTGGTGCACATGACAAGATCCACACAATGTCCTTTTCTTTAGTTTTTTTCCTTTTCCTTTCTTTTTTCAAACACGTGCGAAGAATGTAAGTATAACATAGAGTTGGGAGTACTTGGCAATGGGCATTAATAAACACACTACTACTTAGAGAGGAGAAGCTACATAAAATAATTCATAATGGAAATTTATAAGAGGACTTTTTGAACAAGATAGACATTTCTAACCTAATCACTACCAATTGCATTCATGCACATCCTCCGCTGTAAGTGTACTATGCCTGTGTGCCCACTTGTACAAGCCATAACTCTACATTTACTCAATACTTTATTGCTACTTGTTCTCTTTACCTTTTTATTTTCATTTGTTCCAATGTAATCTTTTTAATTAAAAAGTTTAGGTATGATGTGTAACACTTATTTTTAAAAAAATAAATAGTTTTAAAAAAATGATGAGATTTTTATAATTAAATAAATAAAAAAATACTTTTATTAATTAAAATAATAGTTTGAAGGAAAATATAAAAAAATATTTTATTTATTCATTTGATAGGAAATAAAATAGAGTTCTTGTTTATAAAATAATAAAAATAAAGAAAATAGAATAAATAATAGGTTGAGAGTATTCTGCTATAAATAGAGACACGTTAGATCAATTTTGAGAATGACGATATGTCTTTACACTTCCTCTTCCTCTCAATTTCATTTTTCCTTCTTCCTCTCCAAAAACCCTTTCTTTTTCCCCGTACACACAAACCTATCTTAGTAAAATAACGATCCTGAACTTGTTAACCGTTGGATAGACGTGAAATTTGAGCACTAATTTCAGAACTTATTTTGAACATTCTCACCATTGGAATTTTTGAAACAATATCTGGGGTAAAAGAAATATTTTTCGCATTGTAGCTTTCTCTTTTTCCGCAAAGACCCAAAATCTTTCACAGTAAAACTACGATCCCTGACTCTTCAACCGTTGGATCGTCGAGAAATTTGGACACCATCTTTGGAACCCATTTTCTCACATTCTAACCGTTGGGATTTGTGAAATAATGTTTTTGTAGAGAGAAATTAGTCTCACACTTTGACAATGAAATGGAGGTTACAATTTCTTCTCTTTCCCTTTAACGCTTGGAAATCCTAATAGAACAAACAAAGGAAAAGCTTGAGAAATTTTAGGAAACTGCTAGAGATGCCGCTTTCACTGTCGGACTACACACGCGAGCTCGCTTAAAGGTAAATAATGAGTTTATCGCAATTGGGGTTAGAATAAATATGTGTAGGGATCCTTAGAGGATTAAATTGGGGTTTATTTTGGGATGTTTATTAAATTATAATTTTCCTTTACGATTATAAATACAATATTATCATGTTTGACGAACCAATTGATGTTCTGATGTGAATTGGTTGATAAACTTGAGTGCTTTTGACATTTTCATTTTTCTGACCTATGATTTTGATTCATTGATTTTAATATGATTGTGTGGAATTGTTTGAGGGGTTTTACTCCCCATGTTGTGAGAAACCTTTTGTATAAATTGTTATATTGAGATTATGAAATTATGATTCAAATTGTGAGTATGTGACAAATTGAACTTGTGATGAATGGTGAAATACATGTGTATTGAGATGTGTGTATTGAGTTGTGAACTATGAAATGTGCAATCACACAATGGTAAGACCCTTTAAGACCGATGAGTTTTTGCGCGAGGAGTATTGTGATGGGATCCACTATGGGAACCCAACGAGTTTAATCACTTTGAGGTGCAATGAGGTAAACTGATTTTGAAAACAATTGAGTAGTTGTATGTATTGCATAATTCATAGGTAAAGTGCATATGATTCATGAGGTGTGATAACATGTTAAATTGGGATTATACCATTGTGATTGAGACCGAGTGTATGTGATAAATTGAGTATGTATTGACTTGTAATATGTATGTGCATTGTGATATTGCGTGCACTGAGTTATGAGTTATGAATCGTACAATCACATGACTATAAGACTCTTTAAGGGTGACGAGTATTGTGATGGGAATCACTGTGGGGACCCGACAAATTTAATCACAAGCGCAACGAGATAAAATTATTTTGAGAACAATTGAGGAGTCGTATGTTTTGTACAGTTAAATTCATAGATAGAGTCTGCGTGCTAAAATGTTTTCTGGATTGGACCTGAATCAGTTGGGAGGGGCCCTGAAGGACTCTTTAGAGTGTAGGCCTTGGGGGTAAATACAACCAGTTTGAGTACTCCTTAAAGCCTATGTCGATCCTACATGGTTGGAGCATTCTCGCAAAACACCGTGACCCTGACTAGTCTTCCTATGATTTTACCTAGTGAGAGTGACCTAACTTACTAGTGTGTGGTTTGTCTTGTCATGTACTCCTAAGCGTCCGACGAGATTTTTCACTAACATGGTATCACATTGCATATAGGATTGAGTATTGGTGTATTTGTTGCATAACGCTTGTGTATTAGTCGATATTGATTGATTTAGTAATATTGTGTTTTGATCCTTAAGTACGTGAATGATGTGAAAATGAATGAGTGTGTTGTATTGTGATGTGATGTTACGCGATAAAGTGGTGGAATGACGTGAGCTATGTTTAGGTAAGTTGTATTTCATTTATATGATATGTATATCTACATGTTGTCTTATTTTTCTTTATTGGTTAGGAATGTGATAATTCACTCCCCGTGTGTTGTTTGTGTTTGGATCCTGTGATGATCTTGAACTTTATGTTCGGGGGAGCAGATGACTAGGTGAATTGTTTTAAGGAACATTATGTTGAATGACGTCAGGACACAATGCTCTGATAGGATGTGACATTGGAGTATGAGTTTTGTTTAATTACATGATGTTTTAAGCCAAAAATGTTTATGACAAGTTTTATTTGATAATAGTGAAGTGAATGTGAGCTTTTTACCCTTATGAAATGCTTTTATTTAAATGTGTTTTAAAAAAATTTAATTAATTATGATTTCTTATTTTTTTTATTATTAATACATATATGTGTGAGGTAGAGGTTGCCACATGATGAGTCTTAAGGACTCATAACGATCAAACAGTGGTTCTTGTAGATCGTCCACCAACAAAATTCTTACATCGACAATGTGATTTGAACCCATGTCCTTTTCAGGATATGAATCTACATGCACTAATGGATCCAAGGGGGGCAAGAGAGTGCCTTGGCTCCCTCCCTCCCTCCCTTGATTGGGATCTTTTATGTATATATAAAAAGAAAAAATAAAATTAAAAAATACTTATAAAGAAAAATAGAATTTTTTAGTTTATATTTGTTTAATTTTCTTCTAGTAGTAGATTATATATCTAGTCTTACACATAAAATTAATAATGCATATTTTTTGTTAAACTTATTATTTATTAAAAATTAGATATTTAAATAGTGGTGTAAAAAAAAATTTCGACCCCCCTTTAATACACTTTTGGGTCTGTCCTTGTCCACATGTAATGTTGTCTCAAGCCTGAAATAATGAATCAAAAAAGCGTAAACAGATATAGAAAACATTTAAGGAAGGCTTAAAAGTGAACAAATTTTAACATAAGTACAAATTGAACAAGTAAATTATGAGATTCCACGTTTTTTTAATAAAAAAAAAAAAATAGACTCCACATGTATAATATGTTTTTTTTTTTTTAACATGAGTTGAATCTTGATCCGTCATCGCAAAGTTGGTCGAGCCGTTGAGCAATAAATATTGGGATAATTTTTTCAAAGCCATGCAACTCTATTTAAATGCAACGGATTGATGGGCATTAGCTTCCATTACTTAATACACTGCGTGGCGTGTAAAATTTGTTGGAAAACTAGAAATGGAACTATTAAGAAGATCACCAAATTCAACAATGAACAATAAAAGATAAGTTTGGAGTAGAAAAACAACTATGATGCAACTCAAAAGTATATGATCTGGCAAATATTCACTATTTGACAATTGTATCTACTGTTACACAAGATCCAGGTGCCACGGATATTTGGAGAACTGAGGTTTGAAGTTCTGGTAAAACATTCCATGCCATGTGAATTTTTGTTTCAAATCCATAATTGAGATATTCATTCAGTTGACACTAGCACAGAAGACGAAGTCCAAAATACAAATGGTTGAACAATTAGATGAATGACTAAACGACTTGTGGCATCCTAACTACTCCAAATTCACCGATATATATATATATATATATATACACTCCAAATTGAATTTTTCTTATGACGAAGTCTTGTTTATTGTATGCTCTATATTGGTAGCATGACAATTGGCAACAAATTTTATAACAAGTAGTTGAAAAATTGGCTATGGACTGTCAGAATAAACAAGCACCCACACCTTTTCAGCTGATTATGGAGCTATAAATCAACTAATAATGAATTTTCCGATCAATAAAGTGTTCATTACTGTTAAGTTTAATACTTGAAAAGTTGTAAATCATCTAATTACAAGTGAATCTTTAATAATTAGATTCAATATAACAATTTATAAAGAACATGTTCAATACATAGATGTGACCGTTTTTTGTCACATCAAGTGACACACTAGAGCTCACTAATGTTTCTTAGTGTGCTTGGTGATGTAAGCATGTAGACATTTGTAATTTTAGATTTATATAAAAAAGGTTTATTTACATAGATATTGGTAAAATTATTTTTGAAAGAAATAAAGTAAAAAAGATTGATTGATATTAAAAGAATTAATGTTTGGAAACTGTTATCTAGAAAAACAATTAATGTTGGAAAACAATATTCTTCAAATGAGTTAAAATCTTTCAAAAGTGCAATCCCATTTCTTTTAGAAAAACGTTAAAATGATAGTAAACAGACACTAGCACAAACCCCATTTTCAGTTGTAATTCGAATGCTATAAAACATTTTCCCCCATTATTCAAAGGGATGGGACTCCACTTCCATCAAAAGCTGGTATGGGAGGGAAAAATGTGTGAAACGTTTCAACAAGGGCGTAGCTTATTACGTACAACGCTTGGTCTGCTACTAACAGTTTAAAATAGCTTACAAGTTACTATAGTGGCTTATCAAACACACTCTAATAGTAATACTAATATCCTTTTTAAAATGCACTTTATTACAATTTATCTATTTATTAGGAGTTATCAAAGATTTCAAAATCATGAATGAAAGTGTGAAACTCATTAAAAGAAGACCAACGCCCACATAATTGTGATTCCTAACGAATTCAAACGATAGTAAATATTTGCTGACATTGTTCTTTAAAAGAAAAAGAAAATGACTTTCTCCATAACTGCCGTTACTGTTTGTGTTTAATGCAATTACAAAAAGGCAACCAAATACATTGTGCTAATTTCTTTTTCTTGGATCTAACTTTCGACCTCTATCTTTTGGTTTGATGTGATTTTCGGAATCTGATGAACCTTATTGGCCAACCTTTTATGATTGAATCCTCAAACCAACAGAAGCTCCACTTGAGTTACTAACAAATTTCATACATTTAGTCCGAGAAAAGGAACTACATAAAAGAATAAACCAGGATTCACCCAACATACTTGGGAGAACCCTGAAAATGGAGGTCCTCAAACCATAAATCATGAATGAATTACTCATATCCAGAACCCAGATGACAAATTGTGTAGCATTGGCACTCCATTGACATGCCTCCCAAATTGAAATAATATTTTGATTGAAGAATATAGCCAGCAAAATAAATGTGCACAGGAAGACGGTATGATTTTCCCAGCAGAGTTGCCACAGACAAAATTTGTGAGATTTCCACCCAAAAAATTAAGCATTCAATTTGAATCACAGTTGTAGTACTCAACAAGGGCCATCATTATTCTAAGCCAGTGGCTACCAAAAATGTTCGGCAAAGAAAAAATAGTACCGATGGAGGCTATACTATGTGTTAGTATCAAACCACGCAGATTCTAAGGAGCTCTGTCAAAGGGCTGTGTATCATTGTAACAAACATCCCATACAGCTTCCATAGCATCCTTGGCAGCCAAACCAGAGCAATTGGGATTTTGAGACAAGGCTTGCATAACTTTTCTTTTGACACATTCCTTCAAGTTCCATAACACTAATTCAGTATAGAACAAATTACCGCAAAAAAAAAAAAAAAAAAAAAAAAAACAAGAAACTAGGATACCAAATATACTAAAGCAAATGCATGACAGTAGCAACTGAATAATAGCAGATGTAATTTTACGGAAAACAGAAAATTGTAAGTTAAATTGGTTTATAAACTCCTTGTCCCCGTTAGATGTCAATCATATCAAAGTCTTTTTAATGAAAAAATGTAACATTATTGAGTTTAATCATCATGCTTATGAACAGAAGAGAGCCTAGTGTCCCCCACCCCCTCCAAGAAAGAACAGGGTATATTGAGTATTAGGAAAAAGCAGTAGCAGTCTAATGGCACTATACGTTATGCTTCCACAATTTTTTGGCTTTTTTATAAAATAATTACCCCCGTTTTACTGTTTTCTAATCCATTCCAAATTGGCTAAAATTTAAGAAATCCCCTTCGACTCTATCATTTGCGTGAATCACCATGTTAGGTGTTGACTGAAGTTAATGTCATCGCTTAGGAACAATATTACTATAATGCACTTAGGTACAGTATAGTGTACCACTGTACCTCAGCCCAGAGTAAAGTGATAGAGTCCAATGTTTTAAATCCCGGATAGCAGCAGGCCCCAAAAACACTATAGTAGGATAGCCACTATTTTGCGGATCAATTTGGTCCCCAAGTCCTAATGTGACTTAATTATCAATTTGGTCCTCAAATTATTTTAAAAGATTCAACTTGATCCTCAAAATTTTATAAGATTCAATTTGGTCCTCAAACTTTTTTTAAAATGCACCAATTTAGTCTTTTCCATCCGATTAAGTTGACGCCATTAGGATTGCAAACGCTGGTGGTTTTCTTTTATGATTAGTGGCAGTTTTTAACCTCCACTATATTTATTATTATTTTAAAAAAATAAAATGATTACCTTGCCTACACCACCCCCTCCATTATTCACACCTATAAACGGCACCCACACAGCTTCCATTGTCACCGACAGGTATGTCTTCCCGGCCTCCACCAAGGTCTCTTCGCCCCTCTCCTTTCCTTCCTCCTTATCTTATCGTGCCTCTTTGCACCATCGTAGCCGTGACAGGTTATGCCTTTGGAGACACTAAGAAATACGACCATGTGTATGGCCTCCTCCTCCTCCTTCAGTCACCATCTTGCGAAAACCACTATCAGAATGAAATCCCTCATCCTCCCTACTCCATCGCATATGTAACTCTCTCTCGACCTCGCACCGCTTTCTTCTTTCCCATTCTCAGGCTTTCGTACTCCCTCTGAAGGTGCCTTACTGCTTTGTAGCTTCTGGATGCATAGACTAGCTGATTTGAATCTTTCTATTGTTTTTTTTTTTAACCTTGATCATTTATTTATTTTTCATTGTTGCAATTTAGGGATTTTCTTTGATAACCAAAGCGAATGAGTGATCCATCTATTTGATGAATTTGGGGATCTGTTGCAATTTGGGGATGAATGAGGCGGGGTGATGATATTAGAATGTGGTTGTTTCATGATTTGGAAGAAAAAAGAGATATGGTGGGTGTTTACGAGTTTTTTGTGTTTGAAAATTGGGACTATGCACTTCGGGGTGAAAGTTTTATTTTTTTTAAATAATAAAAAATATAGTAGCAGTTAAAAATCGTCACTATTCGTAAACAAAAAAACCGTTGAAATTTGTAATCATGACGACATCAACTAAATTGAATAGAAAGGACTAAATTGATGTATTTTTAAAGATTGAGGACCAAACTGGATCTTTTAAAAACTTGAGGACCAAATTGAACCTTTTAAAATAATTTGGTAACCAAATTGGTAGTTAAGCCGCCCTAATGTCTCTGTTCTGAGGGCTTTTTAGGAATAAACACATAGCGCCAATATAGTGTCACTAAGACCACTATTCAACCTGTTACTTGGTCCACTATGATTGATACACTATACTGCTATGCTACGAAAGAGCCTGTAATAGGTAGGGGCTGCTCCGCATCGCTATTCTGCTATAGTGGCACCATAGTTGTCAATACTGGCATAGCGGAGCGGAGCAGCCGACCCCAAAAGTGGGATAGCGGATAGCGGGATGACCGCTATTCTAATGTTTTTTTTATATATGTTAAATAATTAATAATATATATGTTCGAAAACAAAAATATAAATATATATATATATATATATATATATATAAGTTTTTAATATTATAAAATTATGATATTATTATATTTATTTAATATTATTTCTATATTATTTAATTATTAACATTATTATTATATATTAATATTGTTTGGCTACCATTTAACTAGATATGTTAAACTTTAAAGCAGAAATATAAATATATAAATAATTAATAATATATATATATATGTTCGAAAACAAAAATATAAATATATATATATACATAAGTTTTTAATATTATAAAATTATGATATTATTATATTTATTTAATATTATTTTATATTATTTAATTATTAACATTATTATTATATATTAATATTGTTTGCCTCTACGTAAGCCAACCCTAGTGGTATATATGTTTTTTTCCTGAATCCCCTAATGGTATATTAAAACTGCTCCGCAACACAGAACCCTCTCTCTCTCTCTCCCTCCCTCCCTCCCTCCCTCTCTCTCTCTCTTCCCTCTTTCTCTCTGGAAGAACAAAGCAGACGAAGCAACACAGAACAAAACCTCCAGTGCTTCGAAGTAGCGGGGCGAAAAACAGCTCCGCAACCCGCACCGCTCTGCCACGCTCCGCCGCGATAACGGCTGCTCCAGCCGCGACCCAAAATCGCGCCGCTACACACGTGTCCGTCGCGAATGGGTGCTGCTCCGCTCTGCCCCGCCACTATAGCGGCCGCTATTGACAACTATGAGTGGCACTATAGTGCACCACTTAAAACTACAAGTGTCTTACTTTAGTAGGTTAATATTTACCTTTAGAGGCCTTGGTTCCTGTGCCAAAGAATCTAACCCATCTCAGACCCCTGTAAATATCACCAACATCAACATTATCAAATACGCTTTTATGCTTTTGCTACACACCGTCACTCAGTTAAAAATACTATTGACTCAAGTGTTAAAGTTCCTTTTACAGGTACCAAACCCCAGTCCAGGTCATGTTATATGCATTGAAGGGGAGTCATAATCCATACCCTACAGCTTGGACCTCAGTCCATGAAAGGCATATTTAGGACAGCTACACCTAACCACAATCAAGTCAACCAAGATTTTCAAATTATGCTAATAACCCATTCAATTAACCACCATAATCTAAACTTCAAATATAGGATGGAACACCACTTTACCTGCTCCCACTTTCCAAACTATTAGTTTTAAACCTTCCCTGCCCACCATATGAAGAATAGGATTGAAGCCAAAACAAATTACCAGTTTCCTTTGGCATGATGAAGACCAAAATATTCTTATTTTTCTTGTTAACTATTCCATATGTCAATATGAACACTAACATATAACTAAAATTTCTTATAATACCAGAGATCTCTTCAGTTTCAGTAAGCTGATATTTCACAGGTTATAAAAGAAAAGCAGTACTTTTCCATGTAGCTGCAGGAGACTCAAGTATTTTGCATTGTAGTTGACTGGATGTACAGTCTCCATAAAAATCAATGCTGGTATTCTTTAATTGGGTGGAGCTTTGTGATCAAATGTAGAGCTAAGATCACCAACAATGGAGAAAAAGAAGGGATTCAAGAAAGGGCAGGATTGTCATTTTAGATAGTTCACACAGAACTACTACGTACTTTTAACGGTGTTGGCTTAGGAGAAAAATTAAGTACTATAAATAAATTTCATGGGATGAATTGCACATTCTTAAAGTGAGAAGGTTACAATGCACATGAAGCAAAGATTAACGGGGCAAGCTATCTTTTAGTCTTTCTCATTTGTGTAGTCAATAATTTTACCATTATTTACAGCCCAAAAGGCCACTATGGTTTTGAATTTGAATGACACAATCTTTAGAGATATCAAGCTTGTTATAGTATAAAGCAACATAGAAAAAGTGATTTGATGTAATAGTCATATAATCACCATAAATTTGGTGTGCCGGAGTTATGGAAGTCTGAAGCAGCCAGTTGGTTGAATTGTAACTTGATGTCCATTCCTTTTGTCTACCTAGGAATACCTATTGGGACAAATCCGAGGCGGGGTCAGATGTGGGATCCCATTATAAAAAAGTGTGAGAGGGCATTAACTAAGTGGAAGCAAAGACACCTGTCCTTTGGGGGGAGAGTGACTCATATCCAGTCAATCCTAAATTCTATTCCTATATACTTTTTGTCTTTTTTCAGGATACCTAAGAAGGTGGAGGACAAGTTAGTCAGCTTGCAACGCAGATTTCTATGGGGAGGAGGTCCAGATAAAAACAAGATTGCATGGATCAAATGGGAGACAGCTTGCCTACCAAAAGAAACGGGGGGCCTGGGCATGAAGGATATAAACACTTTCAATCTTGCTCTACTTGGTAAGTGGAGGTGACATCTATTTCAGCATGAAGGACAGTTGTGGGCAAGGGTACTGCAGTCCAAATATGGTGGGTGGAGGGGACTGGATGAAGCACATGGGAGTAACAAAGAGTCATTGTGGTGGAGGGATCTAAAGATAGTTTTTCAAACTTCACAACAGGGAGAGGAGCTCAAAAAAGGGATACAGTGGAGATAGGATCAAATTCTGGGAAGACGAGTGGATAGATGGAGAAGCCTCACTGGCAACAAAGTACCCCAGATTGTTCGTAATTTCATGCCAACAGAACCAATTAATCCAGCAGATGGGCGGTTACAAGGACGAGAAGTGGGAATGGAACTTATCATGGAGGAGGCCATTGTTCGACAACGAGATAACAATGGCTACAAATTTCCTAACAGATATCGAGAGGAAGACAGTTCAAAGAAATAGAAGGGATGAGTGGGTGTGGAAGAAAGATCAAAGGGGGCAATACACGGCACGGTCCACGTACAACCTAATGAGGGGGGCAGAAGTTGAGGGGATACAGGATAGGGCTTTTGAGGAGCTGTGGAAGTTAAAGGTGCCAATCAAAGTTGTTGTATTTGCTTGAAGGCTACTGAGGGATAGGTTACCTACTAGAGTAAATTTGCACAGGCGACAAATAGAGGTCACGGATAAGAGCTGTCCGTTTTGCGGAAATATGGAAGAGGAAGCAGGACACTTGTTTTTTCATTGCAGCAAGATCCTCCCTATTTGGTGGGAATCATCATCATGGTTGAACATCTCTGGAGCTTTTCCGAAAGTACCAAGGCAACATTTCCTACAACATGGTTCCATATCAATTGGTGGGATAAGGATTACTAGATGGAAGTGCTGGTGGCTAGCTGTAACATGGACCATTTGGCAGCAGAGGAATAAGATCATCTTCTCCAATGACTCCTTTGATAGCAACAAACTGATTGACGAGGCATCCTTTCTATTGTGGACTTGGCTGTCCAATTTGGAGAAGGACTTTACAATACATTTTAACCACTGGTCTAGCAATATTAGAGAAGGGTTTTTGTATTAAAAAAGTTAAGTCATATAGGCTAGTTTATGGCAGGGAGTAGCCTGTTTGGTTCCTCTCTAGACTCTATTAAGTCTGATTTGGAACCAATTGCACGGCCATCCAAAACTATGTATTTCAGTACCTCTGGTACTCAGTTTCATATATATAAATATCTATCTTTGCTGATAAAAAAAAAATATAATCACCATAAATGAAAATATATATTAAAGCGAGAGAGAAAAAAGATAAAACCAATTTTCCATTCAACTTTATTACATAAATTAAAACTATGAACAAAGAAAACCATGCTTCAGTTTGTATTGACAAATGCATTAAAGAATGGTTGAAGTTTCATTTTCTAAACTGTGTACCATATACTATTTGATTTTAAACTTCATCAGCTAGAGTGGACATTCAGGAGGATGGGGATTAAAGATTTAGCAACTCATGCTAGCATCCAACAAAATTGGAAATGCCACAGCATCATTATGTGACAAGGAATAGAGCAAACGGGATGAGTTTCCATAAATTTTATTCCCTAGTCTTCCTTAACCAATGTTTATCGTACATCATCATTTGACCATAGGGGACCAATAAGAATGATTATGCTATAGTAAAGCACACCAATGAGACAAACCACCACATAATCATCAATGTTGTTAAATGGTGGTGCCATGGACGCCATGGCGTGGTGGAACTTTTGCCAACCACCATAAGGCAATTTGTGAAGGGAGACCCGCTATAGTGGCACCATAGGCTGCAATGGCATGTTTATATGGCAGAATTTTAATCGTCTGCCATCCTCCATTGATAACACTACTAATCATACAACACTGAACCTTCAAACTTACCTTTGATCCAAATTGAAGGAAAATCCATTTTTTAAGCACCTAGGGACACTACTAGAAACTATATGTCCTCTCTCAAGTTTACAGCTTGTTTCGTATAAAAGATGAAAATAATTGTGGAGATGAAAATAAGTTGGTGGTGTTAGGTAGGTGAGAGTTAGAGAAGAAAGAATTTTGAAATTGGTGGGACCCACTGTACTATGTCTCACCTATTTCCACCCATCTCTCTATCTCACTCCGCATCTCTTTTCTATTTCTCTTCAACAAACACCTTTACTTTCCACTTTATTTCTCCCCTATTTCCACTCTTTTTATTTCCATCTACCCTATTTCTCTCCTCTTTACCAAATAGGCATTAATGTCAAGCCAATCCTCCTGGTGATTAACTCCCTATACCTTAAATTTTCCATCTCTTCTTTCTTATCTGATTCGACAACCATAGTGTCAACAAAACATATGAATCATGTTAGCAAAGTATGGCTCCTAAGTACAAATGGAAGAGTATTCCATATTGTGGATTTGGGATCACAAGCATACATGACAAAGTTTAATCCAATCTAAAACTTAAGATAGCTCTAAAATTATATCTTCTCTGATGACAATGACATTCACTAACTATCACAAAACAATACTGTGGTTAAAAGGATGAGAAAATGGAAAAGGATAGGTGTTGTCTACTCTCTATTTGAATTCTATATTCCACCGACACAGTAAGACATTGGCACTAATCTCTGTCAAACAGACAAAATTCTAGCTACCTATTACCATTCCTAGAAAATTATGCCAAGTCTTCAAAAATTTGACATGGATGACTTCAATTGTTTTGTGAGATTTTGGCTTTCTATCTTGACCCTATAACCTAATTCTCAGTATTGATCAAATCATATCTGATATACTTATCAGTGAAGCATGATATATCAGATCTAAACAGATTGTTGACCTCCCTAAAGAAAACCTTCTAACAAAATAGGTAGTGCATATGATTAAGAGAATTCAACTAACAAGAGGGGTGGTCATGTCGGTTTGCTATAATTTAGATATCAACAACCTTGAGGATTTACTTTTCCTTATCTCAATCTTTTAATAATGCACTAATTGCTTACAAGAGTGACATTAGAGGTGGTGACAATAGGCATAGACTTCAATTAAAATTGTTATTTCAAATAAAATGATAATGACTACATTCCTCATTTTTATAATTTATTACTCCTGTGAACCTTTTATTTGAAGATCAGATTCAAAATATGTAAGTGCAATAGCTAGTTGTTTAAATATTGTACTCTTCCTAATCCTCCATGTGTACATGCAAGAAACTAGCAGACTGGCAAAAGTATGTGAGATGCTTGATATTACCAATCCATGTCTCAAATAGCAATTTTAAAACTTTTGAGATTAGAGTAATGCTTCTGTGGAAGGAGGAATGTAGTTAACCATAATATTTTTTTCCTCCAATTTATAACTAGATAAGGTGTATTAAAAAGTAGCCATGAAAAGCTACGAAGTGTAATCTACGAAAAAACTCAACTAAAATAAATGGGTTGGTATTAATGAATGAGGGAAGTAAAAAAGTGAACCTGTCCATGCCCTCGTATTTTCAGAAAACCTTTTAGTAATTCCCGCTTGTAATGACAAGAACCACTTAGATGATTAGTTCGTATCTGTTCCACAATATCATAAAGAAATATTAATTAGGGGGTAAAAAGTTGTGAAAAAACAACATGATCTGAATAGGAACACAAGGTAAGATAGGAACCTCAGTACAAGCTTGGTGAGCACAATCAGACCAATTCAAGTTAGCACTACGACAGTCGTCAAACACATGAATTAACTCACGAATTACCACCATGTTGACGTCGTCTTGAATTCGTACATAATTGCTGCACACTTTTACCTGAGAGTGGGACAAAGTGACAAACACACCAAAACAGGAGGAAATGAATACTAGCCAATTGCAAACTTTATCATCCAACCAGTGTAAAAGCATTGATCAAAATACTAATTCAACCAGAAAAACAAGGAAGCAATATTAGAATTGAGAGCTTATTTTCTTCATGAAACAAAAGTTCAATCAGCTTCTCAATTGTACATGAAGAAGCATAATTCTAACATAACAGGAGGCTAAACATAATTAACACATAATATTCCCATAGAAAAACATAATTCAAAATTTACTCGAATAAAAAGACAAAACAAGAGAAGTAAAGAGAACAAAGAAATCAGTACCCCTTCACGGCGAACATATGCACCAGCCATTTCCTCGTCGCAAGTAACAGCTTTGAAAAAATTGTCTCCTACAGCACACCCAGCTTTCTCTAAACGTTCCCTCAAAAACCTCACCATTGGAGCTGTCAAAGAAAGTTGAAATGAACCCACCCATTAAAAAAAAACATCATTCAAAACAGATTCCTCAGAGAAAAATTGCACTTACAATGGCAATGAAAGCATTATCATTATCATTATTTTCAGCAATACCCAAAAATCTCAAATCCCAATTCTAAAATAAACTTTACGAGAATAATGAATCCATAAAAGTAATGTGAATCAGAACAAAGCCCAGAAAACGAAGTTCTTTTTCCCCCTCGTCTCTCCTAACACTAATTGCTCAGAGAGAAATAACACTTCCAAGAGGCGAAACTTGAAAGTTCACATTTTTTCCCAAAAATTTCGAGACGCAATTAAAGATAAACTTCATCAGTAAGAAAAAAAAGGGGGGGGGGGGGGGGGATAGAAAGTTTTTTGAAAATGAAAAAATAGTGGGGTATGATAAAACCCTAAACCCTGATAAGATGTGTAAGAGTATTGGTGGAGGGAAAGGTAAGAAAGAAAAATGACATACTTCGGAAACTCTTGTGAATCATGGCTTGACATTCTTCCTCGGTTACTGAATTCTTCGCCATTGCATAGGTTTTTCAGTTGCACAACCTCAAGAAGCATAAGCTTGGTGTAGAAAACCAATTCACTCCCTTTCTTTTCTTTTTTCCAAACACTTTCCGTTTCAAAGATATATTTTAAAATTGAAGATCAGAAATTCAGTTAAATTCATTCCATCACAATTAAATTTTTTAATTTTTATAATAATTATTTTAAGAATAATATTAATGCTAATTTGTTATTAGACAATAATTCTTAAAAAAATTATTGTAATTTTAATTTCTTTCTAAAAAATTCCAACAAATCAGATAATTTTAAATTCTTTAAAAATTTGAATTACTCTTAAAATCTTTATTAAATTTGTTTAATTATTAATTTGATGAGTAAATAATTTTATTTAATAAAAAATTAATTAAAAATTATTAATTATTAAATATGATGTTTTTAAATCATTTAAGAACTTAATTAAAAACTCAATAATATTATAGTATCACATCGATGATTCGCCGGAAAAATATTTTCTTATTAACAATTAATAACATGAAAGTTGATGGTTAAAAAAATAATTAATTTTAAAAAATAGGAAGAATATATATATATATATATAGAAAAACTAAAATTTTAGATTAAGTAAAATAGGGGTAACATAATTGCAATTTAACCTTTAATTTGATATGTAATTAAAAATTGATATTTATAATAATTACTTTAAACATTATATTATAAGGATCGGACTCTTACATAAGGATATGAGTTCGAATTTGAGTAGTGAGACATGACAGTTTTAATACCGTTTGTGTGTGATAGTTTTTTTTTTAATTTACTAATTGATGGCTATTTTTGAATTATTATCTTTGTTGAAATAAGTTGTAATATTTATTATTTTTGTGTGGAAAGTTATAACATCCCTTATGATTTGTTTTTTTTTTTAATTTATGACTTTTTTAAATTTTTTACATTTACAACTTTTTGGAACGGTAATTTTTTTTTTACATTTACCACTTTGAAATTGTAAATATTTTTTTTTAATCTTTCCTTTTTTAAATTAATTTTTTATAAAAAATTGTAAATATTTTTTTATTTTTTAAATTGTAAATAATTTTTTTAATTTTATTGCTATTTTTTTGTTTTATTTAATATTTCATATATTTTTATATGGTTTTATTTAATATTTTATATATTTTTTAATATTATTTTATTTAACATATTTATATTTTTTTAATATTTTTTATTTAATATTATTTTAATTAATGTTAAGGAATTTTATTTGTTTTGTAAATGAAATAATAATATAAAATACTTAAATTTAAAAAGACTAAAGAGAAACATAAAATGACAACATAATGTTGACTAAAATTTAAATGAAAATATTAAAATACTTTTTTGCTAATATTAACTTATAATTTATTAAATAATATTAACTTTATTGTATAAATGAATTTAATATTAATAATAGATAATAATTTAGTAATAAAATTTGTTGTTAAAATAAAAATAACATAATACATTAATATAAAATGAACAATATAAATTAAAAGTAAATATAAAAAGTAAAAATAATATTAGTCATTATTAAATTAATGTATTGTGTTTCTCTTTAATTTGTATTATTTATTTTATATTAATATAAATAAATTTAATATTAACAATAGATAATAATTTAATAATAAAATTTGTTGTTAAAATAAAAATAACATAATACATTAATATAAAATGAACAATATAAATTAAAAATAAATATAAAAAGTAAAAATAATATTAATCATTATTAAATTAATGTATTATATTTCTCTTTAGTTTGTATTATTTATTTTATATTAATGTATTACGGTTTTTTTCATTATTTAATTTAAGTATTTTGTATTTATTTTTTATTTGCAAAACAAATCAAATTCCTTAACATTAGTAAAAGAAATAATATAAAATATTCAATAAAAAAATATGTAAAATATATTAAATTAAAAAATATTAAAAAATATATAAAATATTATATAAACCATGTAAAAAATATATATAATATTAAATAAAAGCAAAAAAAAATTGTTTATTAAATAATTAAATTATAAAATTATTTTCAATTTTTATAAAAATAACTTAAAAATCAATTTTTTTTAAAATAACATAAAAAAAATTACGACCTAAATGTAAAAAGAAATATTTATCAATTCAAAGTCGTAAATATATAAAAAAATTGAAATTTAAATTCTTAAATGAAATAAAAAATAACTAAAGTTATAACTTTAGTTAAAAAAAATATAACAAATGTGACAACTCCCAAGTAACATTCCAACATAAAAATCATATTATCTATTACCACTTATATCAAAACGAGTAGGAATTTAAAAATAAACCTCAATTGGTAAAGTCTGAAAAGAATAAAAGAAAGTATTACACCTAACGAGTATTAAAGCTAAGATATGAGTTGACTTTAATTTGATGAATTTTTATTGAAAAAATATTTTTCTATTATTGCAATTGCAGTGTATCGATTCCAAACGTATGAAATAACTTATAAATCTTCTTACATATAAAGTGAAGGAAAAAAATATTTATCCTCCTTAAATTTTACCTCTTTTGTAAATAAATACCTTAAATTTTTATTTTGTTTTAATTGATCCTTAAGTTTTATTCTCTTTTTAAATTAATACCTTATACTTGAACTTTGTCACAATTGATCCTTAAACTTTATTTGTTTTTCATAAACACCTTAAATTCACTTTCATTTTAATTAATTCTTAAAATAAATAGTGTTTTATATTAAGTTTGGGTTAAATTCCAAATTGGTTGTCAAACTGTTGTCCAATGGTTATTGTTTTGCATCCTTGCTATAAAATCATTAGATCAATTCATGAACTGCACTCCACATGGGACAGGTTACATGGAACCATATGTACATAGAACTAAATCAACCCGCTAACAGGATGGCCAAGCATGTTCTTTTGAGTGAAGATAATTATCATGTGTACAAAATAGCTCCTTATTTCATCGTGGATGTGGTAAGAGCTGATATGACTCAAGTTTCTTTCCCTAGAGTCTTGTAGTTTAATTTCTGACCTCTTTTGTAGTTCACCAAAAACAATATTACTACCAAAGAAGAAAGAAATCTCAAATATTTATTTATTTTAAATCCCAATCATTTATTAATTTTATTTTCATAAGTAACTTTTTCAAACATTTAAAAATAATAAAATTTATAAAAAAATGATAACTTTTAAAGATGAATCGGAATGAAATTAAGTTTTAAGGTGTTTATTTACAAAAATAATAAAGATTAAGGATTAATTGGAATGAAATGAAAATTAATGGTATCTATTTCCAAATGAGATGAAATTTAAGGACTAATTAGGATAGAATTAAAGTTTAGGGTATTTATTTTGTAAACTAAGTAAAGTTTAAGAGAGTTTACTGTTTTTTTCCTTAAAATGAATAACTCTATTTATATTCTCACTTTTTTTACTCTCTCTCGTAACCTTTTTCATTTGAATTTTCTCTCCTCAACAACGTGTGAAACTAACACATTTTAGTAGCTCGTAACCTCTTTTGATCAGCTTACAAGTTAGTTACTTTGACTTACCTTATTTGATACATGACTTTATTTTAATAATATATTTTTCATAGATTACTCTAAGTAACTTACTTTCATATGCTACATGAAAGTAGCTTGTAGAAAATAAGTTATCTTATAAGCTAGTAACTTTTCTTCTTAATTTATCCTCATTAACTTATTTGAAATTCTTATTTATCTTTTTATTCAAACACTAGATGTCATATTTACCAATTTAAACATTTTTGCAAACACTAGATGTCAGTTTTTTATTTAATGTTAAACTATTTTACTTTACTGAATTAATACATTGTTTGTTTGTTTTATTTAAATTATTAGGTCACTAAACAAAAGTTGATAAAAATAAATAAAAATTGTAAAGAAAAAACAATTTTGTTTTTTATTTTAAAATAATATTACTAATAAAAAATTAAATATTAAAAATTGATTTTAAAAATTTTAATTTAAATATATTTTTCAAAAAAAAGGAAAAAAATATTTAAAACAATATTAGTTTATTAAAGTTTGATTTTAAATAATATGAGTAAAATAACCAAATCTTTACTATTTTTTTATAATACAAGTCCTACTTTTTCAAATGATAAGTTATACAAAATAAATTCAAATAGAAGTTTTAAATATATCATTTTATGTTTTTTTTTTATTTATCAACTAACTTATTAGTTAATCTTACTTAACACTTAAATCAGGTACTTATAAGTTTCTAGTTTTTTGTATTGTAGCTTATAACTTATAAGCTTTCAGCTAGTTTTAACAACACATAATTAGCGACTAAATTCAAGATATTGCTTACAAGATTCTATAAGGTTCCAAATCATACCTTCTACACTAGTACTTTGACCAAAACAAGCTACTACAAAATGTATTTGGTATACAAGCTTATTTTATTAAATTCTGGGAAGCATATAAACTCATTTGACTAGAGTGAATATGCAATTTAGTCCCTGAGATTGTACTCATTTTGCATATTAGTCCTTAACTTAATTCAAAATAGTCCCTATCTTTGCATAAGTGTTGCAAAATAGTCATTCCGTTAAATTTTAAAGTAACGCCGTTAGTGAAATCAATTTTAGTGCCACATGGACTATCCAATGTGGCACTAAAGGGTGACATGGCATGACACGTGGACGTGTCTCCTAAAAGATGTCACGTCATTTGATGATAACAAAATGAATAAATAGGCAATTTAGTCCCTGACTTTGTATCCCTGTTGCATATTAGTCCCTAACTTAATGAAAAATTCAAAATAGTCCCTATCTTTTGCATAAGTGTTGCAAAATAGTTCCTAACTTAAAAGAAGCTAGAAATCGTGCTTAAAGTGTCTATGCATTGCAAAGGTTATGCCTTGCACAATTTCTGGCGGCGCAGATTCCTCCTTGGATTCCTTATCATCTTTTGATTCCTCTGGTTTTTTTCTCTTCTTCTTCCTTTATTTTTTTCTCCTCCACTTTATTTTCCTCTGATTTTTTCTCTTCCTATTCAAAACACAAAAAAAAAAAATCAGAACCCGGGATGATACATTGATGGTCATTGAAGAAAAAAAAAAGAGGAAAAAAGAATGGTTATACAGACCTCGCCCATTGGTGTTGACGACTACAGAGATAAGGTTGTTGCTGTGGATTTTTGGTTCTTTTTATTTGTGCAAGTGTGTGTGGGTTCTTTTTCGTATATATGTCTCAATTGGTTCAAAACCATCAAATTTGAAGAAGCCACTCATTCTATCATCATCAAATGACGTGGCACTAAAATTGACCTCACTAACAGCGTTACTTTAAAATTTAACGGAATGACTATTTTGCAATACTTATGCAAAAGATAGGGACTATTTTGAATTTTTTTATTAAGTTAGGGACTAATATGCAATAGGGGTACAAAGTCAGGAACTAAATTGTCTATTTACTAGTTTTGTTATCATCAAATGACGTGGCATCTTTTAAGAGACACGTCCATGTGTCATGCCACATCATCCTTTAATGTCACGTTGGATAGTCCACGTGACACTAAAATTGACTTCACTAACAGCGTTACTTTAAAATTTAACGGAAAGACTATTTTGCAACACTTATGTAAAGATAAGGACTATTTCAAATTTAATATTAAGTTAGGGACTAATATGCAAAATGGATATAATCTCAGAGACTAAATTGTTTATTCACTCCATTTGACTAACTTATAAGATACTTTGACCAAAATAAACTATCAGGTTATATTTGTAAAAACCAATTAATAAGTTAATTGAAAGCTCTAAGTTATAAGCTGGGGGCTAAAAACCTAATTTAAAAGTGTTTGCTAAAAATAGTTGATAAGTTAGATGATAATTTTAATATTTGAATTTATTTCTAAAAACTTATCATCTTAAAAAGTAAGACTATAATTTTTTAAAATTTTTATTATAAAAGAATCTTAAAGATTTAGTTATTTTACTCCTAGTGTTTAAAATCAAGTTTTCAACAAACTAATATTTTTTAAAAATCATTTTCCCCCGAAAAAAGTAGAATTAAATTGAATAACCAATATTTTTTAAAATTATATTTTAATATTTAATTTTTTATTAATAAGATTGTTTAGAACAAAAAAAAATTCTTTTTTCTTTATCATTTTGATGTTTTATAAACTTTTCTTTAGTGACCAAATACTTTAAATAAAAATAAAAATAATCAATGTAATAATTCCTTAAAATAAATAGTTTGACATTAAACAAAATAATAAAAAAAGTAGAATTCCAAGTTTCATTATAATAAAGAAAATAAATGGCATCTAGTGTCTAGTTTTCCATATTAAATTAGCAATATTAAAATAGGTAAAATGGTTTTTAAATTGAATAAAAGGGACAGCCTAATTTTCACCTTATAAGAATTGATGTATTTTAGGAAATTAAATAGTAATTAATTTGCGTGAGTTGTTTGATATTTAATTATTTTTGGGTTATGTTTTATTTAATTACATGACTTTGTAATTTATTATATATACTAGTATGCAACCTGTGCACATGCACGGGTTGTTTGGTAAGCGAGTTTGCAAACATTTTTTAACTGCAATATACACTTAAAATCAAATACACAAGTGAAGATTGTTGAAATTACATCATTCACAAAACATTTGTTCAAAATTTCATACTACAAAATGAAGTTTAATCAGTGTCCTACATATGGCTCCAGTGCTTCTGATTAATTAAAAAAATGTAGCACATCGTTAGTGTTTCCTAACAGTTCATGGGATAATAGTAATATGCAATTAAAGGAATTATTAAAATTTTAAGCACTTTTTTTTTATTAAAAAACAGATAAATAGAGAACAAAAAAGCGACCACAACTCATTATCTCATAATCTGAATGGTTGTCAGGCTTTTCCTACCAATTCGCTTATGCACGTATTCCTTTGACCCAACACCCGGGTCATCAACATTTGCATCAACAAAAGGATCTACAAATTGAGGCCAAATAGTAAATACATTATGTGTGTGTGTGTGTATATATATATATATATATATATATATATATATATATATATATATATATATATATATATATTACACTCAATCACTAAACATAACTGACATTATCTTTTCATATTAATCAGGTAATATTTTTCAATATATATTGCGGGAAAAACAAAACAAAACCTTGGGAAAACCTATGTTTATGTACATAATTTAGACAGGAAAAACATGAAATAAACAACTATAACTAAATAATAATAATACCTTTTGCTGATATTGCACCTCTAGTTGCACATCCACCCAACAAAGCAACACTTATTTTCTTCCCTAATCCTTTTTATTTATTTTCTTATTAGGAAACAAACTAAGAAACTATAGAAGAACATAGCCTACATAACAACAATAATAATAACAATAATAACAATAATAACAATAATAATAATAATTAAACAAAACAAAAAAATAACAAACTAAGAGAGAGTAGGAAGAAGACGTGTGAGACCTGTGCTTGTTTAAAACTTCTTTTTTTTTTTCCACTCAATAAACCAACAATTTATTTTCTACACTTGTTTAAGAAATTTGAAATTTAGGGGCAAAAATGTTGAATCTAAGTACCCATGAATCTGTTTAAAAACATTCAATCCAGACAACATAATATTTACATAAACCAGCAAGAACAGAAAGGTGTCCAAGTAAAATATGTTTATCAATTAAGAAAAACACTAAAACTACTCTCAATATATGAAACACATAATTTGAAGAAAGAATAGTTATATTCATCAACCATGCACAATGCACTCAGTAATATCGGGTTGGAAAAAAGAAGAAGAATTCCACAATTGGAACATCAAAATTCAACTTACCTCATTTAACTCGTCTTTGTTATTTTTGCCTTGAGCCACCCGAGATACAATGCACATAATAATAATAATAATAATAATAATAACAACAACAACAACAACAACAACAACAATAATAATTAAACAAAACAAAAAAATAACACAAACTAAGAGAGAGTAGAAAGAAGACTTGTGCTTGTTTAAAACTTCATTTTTTTGCCCCACTCAACAAACCAACAATTTATTTTCTGCACTTGTTTAAAAAATTTGAAATTTAGGGGCAAAAATGCTGAATCTAAGTACCCGTGAATTTCTTCAAAAACATTCAATCCAGACAACATAATATTTATATAAACCAGCGAGAATAGAAAGGTGTCCTAGTAGAATATGCTTGTCAATTAAGAGAAACACTAAAACTACTCTGCATATGTGAAACACATAATTTGAAGAAAAAACAGTTATATTCATCAACCATGCACAATGCACTTAGTAGTATCGGGTTAGAAAAAAGAAGAAGAACTCCACAATTGGAACATCAAAATTCAACTTACCTCATTTAACTTGGCTTTGCTATTATTGCCTTGAGCTACTCGAGATGATACTCTGCACAGTACACATAATAATAATAATAATAATCACAACATAAAAAATGACCTTCAGCTAGAGCATACATAATAATAATAATAATAATAATAATAATAATAGAACCTTTTTGTTTATCACATTTTGTTCTTTTTCTATTTTAATTTATAGCAATTTCTGGATTTTGAGAGATCATATTTTAATTTATATTCATTTTGTGTATTTGTTTCAACGATTATTGATGGATTTGCATTTTAAATAAAATGATAAAAATCAATTTCATGGAAACAAATAGTTATCAATAATAATAATAATAATAATAATAATAATAATAATAATAAACATGCATAAAACAAAGCACAAAGAAAGAAACTTGCCGGCCGGATGTTTCTTCATGGATCACCTTGCAAGTGGGAAAATCAAGGAAAAAAAAGCAAAGCAGGAAAAATAAGTAAGGAAGGAAAAATATGAAACAAACAACTATAACTAAATAATAATAATAATAATAATAATAATAATAATAATAATAATAATAATAATAATAATAATGATGATGATGATGATGATAATAACAATAACAATAACAATAATAATAATAATATTACCTTTTGTTGATATTGCACCTCCAATTGCACATCCACTCAACAATGCAACAATTTATTTTCTTCCCTAATCCTTTTTATTTATTTTCTAATTAGAAAACAAACTAAGAAACTATAGAAAAACAGAGGCTACCTAATAATAATAATAATAATAATAATAATGATGATGATGATGATGATGATGATGATGATGATGATGATGATGATGATCAGAAACGGCTAGAATTGAAATAACATCAAACCACTTACCATCTATCAGTGTCAGATTAAAAAAAAACATTAGAATAAAAACCAATGTGCAAATAATAATATATTCAATATGGATAATATATTTAGTGTTCAAAGTCAAATAACCAAATTGTTCATAAAAGTGAAAAAGATACATAAGTTTAAGTACATGCCGTGCGTACGTACAGGTCGCTTGGTAAGCGCTATTGCAAAGGCTAATATGCATATAAATTTAACCAAAGATTGCAAAGTTTAATGTACATATAAGATTAAATACATAGATTGAACCATGAAGCATGATAAAGCTTAATATTCATAACAGAGCAATTGTTCAGATAACAAAATTAACAAAACATCTGGGGCAAAATTCACAAAATACAAAACAAAATTTAATCAGTATCGCTATCACCCCAGTCCTTCTGTCTTCTAATGACCATTTCCCAAATTTTTTCATTACACTGATAATAGAATGACACTTCATCTCCATGATCGAAGTGGCTCTCGATGAGAAAGTCATACCATGGTTGAAGAATGCTCTTATCACCAATGTCAGCGTAATTTATTTTCTGCACTAGTTTAAAAATTTTGAAATTTAGGGGTAAAAATGTTGAATCTAACTACCTATGAATCTGTTTAAAAGCATTCAATCCAGACAACTTAATATTTAAATAAACCACCAGAAACGTGTCCTAGTAGAATACGCAGCTTTGTATTCTTATTCTTAACTTCATGAATACATTATGTATATCTCGGCAGAAAGAAAGGTCCAATAATTATCAAAGAGTATACTTTTGATTCACACTCACAGTTTTCTGACAATATTATCTAGATAAGTATTTGCAAGCCACCAAAAATGTTAAAACTTTGAAAATCATAACCAATAATTGTTAAACCTTTTAATGATTTGATTATATGCAATTAGATTTTAGATCAAAGTGTAAACTCAATGATACAAATTAGTTTTTAAACTCAAAGATTAACCACTTCCCAAAGTGCATTATTTTTTTAAGGAATCCAAAACAACCAATCATACAATACCAAAGTGGAATCTTGAAATATTTTCTCAGCTTCTGATTGGAAAACAAACGAAGAAACAATAGAAGAACAAAACATACATAATAACAATGATGATAATAATAATAATAATAATAATAATAATAATAATAATAATAATAATAATAATAACAAAACAAAACAAAAAATAACACAAACTAAGAGAGAGTAGAAAGAAACAAACCAACAATTTATTTTCGGCACTTGTTTTTAAAAATTGAAATTTAGGGGTAAAAATGTTAAATCTAAGTACCCGTGAATCTGTTTAAAAGCATTTAATTCAAACAACATAATATTTACATAAACCACTAAGAACAGAAATGTGTCCTAGTAGAATATGTTTATCAATTAAGAAAAACACTAAAACTACTCTTAATATGTGAAATGCATAATTTGAAGACAGAACAGTTATATTCATTAACCATGCACAATGCACTCAGTAGTATCGGGTTGAAAAAAAAAAGAATTCCACAATTGGAACATCAAAATTCAACTTACCTCATTTAACTAGTGTTTGTTATTTTTGCCTTGAGTTACCCGAGATGATACTCTCCATAGTACACATAATAATAATAATAATAATAATAATAATAATAATAATAATAATAATAATAATAATAATAATAATAATAATAATAATAGAACCTTTTTGTTTATCACATTTTATTCTTTTTCTATTTTAATTTATAGCAATTTCTGGATTTTGAGAGATCATATTTTAATTTATATTCATTTTGTGTATTTGTTTCAATGATTATTGATGGATTTGCAGTTTAAATCAAATGATAAAAATAAATTTCTTGGAAATAAATAGTTATCAACAACAACAACAGCAACAACAACAACAACAACAACAATAATAATAATAATAATAATAATAATAATAATAATAATAATAATAATAATAATAATAATAATAATAATAATAAACATGCATAAAACAAAGTACAATTGCAAGCGGGAAAATCAGAAAGGAAAAAAAAATAAAGCGGGAAAAATTATTAAGGAAGGAAAAACATGAAACAAACAACTATAACTAAATAATAATACTAATAAATCTTAATATTATTATTTTTCATCCATTTATTAATTTCCTTATTTTATGTTAAATCACACTTATTTTAGAATTTAAAAAACATTATTTTTATAATTATGGTATTGTCTTTATATATATATATATATATATATATATATATATATATATATATAAGTACCGTAAATATATTAATTTTAATGATAATTAATTTTGAGGAAAGAATTTGTTGACCATCTTAAAATACTTGCATATTAGCGAAAAAATAAATAAACAAATTAGTCACAAAAATTTAAATTATTTTTTAATTTAAAACACAAAGAATAGAATGAAGATGAGAAGAAAACTATATCAAAAACACAGAAAATGACTTTTCTTGCGGCTAGTTGTGTTTGAATCGGAAAAGAAAATAAGAAAATAGAAGAAGAAAGAAAGGAACAGGCATCCAAAATCGTGCTCTACTGGAGAAATTGAGAGAGAAATGGAATTGGACATAACTAAATAACAATAATAATATTACATTATATATAAAATATGTTAGTCTTGCTGGTATAAAGTTGATTTAGATAATTATATTTGGTTTTTGAAACCTATAATTATTTATTTAGCTTATGAGTTTATTGGAATGAGATTGGTTCAATTTCAAAGCGTGAATACAAAAACTCTCATAACAACTCCTAACGTCCTTAGTTAATCAATTTCTGCATCTAAGTTAATGAATTTATAGATAATTCCCGCCATGTCTCCCCAGGCAAACACCCAAGACACCCCTTTGCAGCAGTGGCGGAGCCAGAAAAATTATAAAGCCTGGGCAAAAATTTAAAGATAGCAAATTCACATTGTATATAATATGTAAATAGTAATCAATCAAAATAAAAGAGACTCGTCATTTTGTCAACAAAAATATAGTTTAAAATAAAAGAGATAAACATAATCTTACAATAGCGGGTTAAATAAAATTACGAGGCAAGTGTCCTTTCCGAGACTTCTTTGCGGTAAATGTTCGAATAATATCAATATCATCAAGTGACTTGAATATCTTCCGCTCGGTGTAACATACCATCAAGTCATTGAACCACACATCGTTGATCTTATTGCGCAATTTAGACTTGATAATCTTCATTGCTGAAAAAGCTCTTTCAACGGATGCTGTCGACACCGGCAATATCAAAGCTAGCTCAATAAGTTTATAAACCAATGGAAATACCAAATGTTTCTCAGTTTGAACCATCTTCATAGCCAAACTTTGAACATCTTCACAAGTGGAAAAAGAAGCATTTCTTCTCACTCGAAGCACATAAGTTTCAAGTTGATCCCTAATTGTTCCTCGGTCATCATCAGAAAAGTCTGCATGATAAATATCAGCCAGACGAGCAAGCTTATCAACATCAAACTTGGAGAAAGAGTTCTTGGGGTCAAGACATGAGAAGCAATCAAGTATAATGTTACTTCCTTCACTAAAGCGGTGATCCATCTCCACACATATTTTATCAATAGCAACATAAAAAATCTCTGCACGGTAATGATGAAGATTAGTGATAGTCCTCCCTTCTGCTCTTGAACGACCCCGAACTGGTATTTCGTCATCCATATTTGGTACCAGAATACTTTTAGCAACACAAAATCCTTGGACATCGGCAAAAAAATTATTCCAGCCACTCTCTCTCATTGTGCCCAACCGAGCTTTGACAACATCAACTAATTCCATGACATTCACAATATTAAGATCTTTTCTTTGCAATATATTTGAAAGCTCGTTTGTGATACCAAACAACTTTAACATTAACCTCAAAATAAAAGCAAATTTAAAGCTCTCCATTTTTTCTATCAAACCTGCTGCTTGAGATGGTCCACGTCCATCTTCATCAACCATACTAAGCACCTTTAACACGGAGGACCACATTTGATCCAAACGAAGCAATGTAGTATGATGTGAACCCCATCTAGTATCCCCGGGTCTAGTGAGACTAGATGATTGGTGTAAGCCCCTTCCTCTAGATATCTCACCACTCTCAAGTTTATTTAAAATATCTTTGTGTTGTGCCTCTGTCAAAGCATCCCTCCTCTTACAAGATGCACTTGTTGTATTCACAATCAAGGTGATGTACTCAAAGAAATCATGAATAGATGAGCAACTACTAGTAACAGACACAACAACCAATTGCAAACGGTGAGCATAACAATGGACATAGAAAGCATAAGGATTTTCATCTAGAATTTTTCTTTGCAAACCATTAAATTCACCTCTCATATTTGAAGCTCCATCATATCCTTGCCCTCGTATCCTTGAAATAGATAATGTGTACTTATCAAGAATACCATAAAGAGCATCCTTTAATGACTTAGATGAAGTATCTGTGACATGATGTAGAGCAATAAATCGTTCCACAACATTCCCTTTGTCATTCAAAAACCTAAAACAAATTCAACCAGTTTACTTGGCGGCATAGAGAATAATAGGTAATGAAAATTGGAAATTGGAAAATACAACTACTAACCTCAACATCACCGCCATTTGCTCTTTGACGGATATATCACGTGACTCGTCAATAAGCACGGAGAATTGTCTATCACCAAGCTCTTCCATAATCACCTTGGTAACTTCATGTGCACAACACGTTGCAAGCTCCTTTTGAATGTCACCGCAAGTCATTGTGCAATTTTTTCCACCACGGTCAAAAGCATCCCTCACTTGTTCATTCTGAGATTTTACCCAATCTACCATCTCTCTAAAATTGCCCTTATTTAGCGAAGTAGAGGATTCATCATGGCCACGGAAAGCCATGCCTTGTGCTATGAGATATCTTGAACAATCTAAAGAACAAGTCAAACGAATCTTATACAATTCTTCTGATTCCTTGGTTGCTTTAGCAAACTTACTTGTCACACTTTGTCTTTGATTATTATAATCATCGTAGTGCTTGACACATGAGTTGTGCAAACTATTATGACTACCAACATGATCTTTCAAGCCTTGAGATGCATGCTTCCAATCTCTATATCCGCTTTTAGTGAAGACTTCAAAACCAAAGTGTTCGGCCCTCCCGGGTTGCTTAAAGAGAAAGCAATAAAAACAATAAGCTGCATCCTTGATCTCACTGTATTCTAACCATGTGTAATTCTTATACCATGATTTACTAAATGCTCTAGAAACACTTCCAAATGGAGTACGAGGAAAGCTTGGCAAATGTGGTTGCATTGGACCCTTCAATATATATGCCCTCCTCACTTGATCTTGAATATCCGGAGCATACTCATTAATTTGTTTCCTATGACCTGGATCACGCACAATCTCATTTGGGTCAAACTCATTAACCACATTAGGTGGCGGTTCTAATTCGGCTTCTTGTTGTACAACATTCACATTCTCAATACTTGCTCTATCAACCAAAAATCTCCTCATCTCTGAAATTAAATGATCTTAAGTTAATACTCAATTAACAATTAAAATCATAAGAATCAAAATTTAAATAAGAATAGTTTTTCAAAATAAAAGTAATCTCTTATGATTTATAAAGAGTAGGAACAAGCATTATATTATATTCAATTAAACACCATTATAGAAACTAATAAAATTAGATAACCAAAAGAAACCTTTATTGTAGATAATTTATCTATCAATAAACAAATTTACAAGTGGTATGATTCCACTGTAAAAGATCTTTTTACTGCTATTATAAATAATACTATATGCTTATAATATTACTAGATACACACTTTAGTTTGACTTATCAATAAAACTTTTATAACCAATGAATCTTGCTGTGTAGTAGCTTAATCTGACACTTAGCAGCACACAAAATGACAAAATATATTATAAAGTAAATATTTTTTATAATGAAATTTATTGAAGTTATCAGTATGATACAATATTATAATTTCACCATATGAGATCTTAGATAAACTTGAAAAATATGGGACCCATTTTCACAATGTTAGTACTTCTATATAACATAAAATATTTAACCTTTCAAAGACAAACCCAAATTTTTCTTCTTCTCTGTGTCTGCTACTACTAGGCGGTGCAAATAAACCCAAATTTTTCTTCTTCTTCTCTGCTACCTTTGTGTTAATTGTTTCAATTTAAAACCACATTCAGTTGAAATTAAACAATTACTAACCGAAAAAAAGGGGAAGGCGGTAGTCGGAAAAGAACCAGTAGGTGTCGATGGCGGAAGCTTTAAGGTTTCTACAGTGTTGCTGCGGTGACGAAGCTTTACTTCTTTTGTTTCTGTTACCTATATTTTTGCCCTTTTAATTTTTAACTCTTACAATTGTTTTGCCCTTTCAATTTCTTACCCTTTCTTTAATATTTTTCTTTTAATTTTTACCTTTTTTTTTACCAAATGAATTTGGGCCAGAGCCTGGGCAATTGCCCAGGGTAGCCGGGCCTTGAAACCGCCTATGCTTTGCAGCTACCACTTCATTCAGCTCATAAACCAAATGACCACTATAAACTTCACAACATTTATCTCTTTTCTCTTTTGTCTCCAAATCATCAAGTAAGTCTTCACCCGACTTAACACTTGGAATAGGAAATGAGTCAAGAGAAGATTTGGAAATAATGGATTCCCCTTGTTTGTCTATAAAATGTGATTCTGAAACATCATAGTAAAAGCAGATAATGAAACCAAAAACCGTAAAATTATGACCTTAATATGAAGAAATCCAAAGTCATAGCCATCTGACCGGCCTGCTTTAAGCTCATCCTCTCCAGGCGCAAAAACTCTGGGACAAGACTGTGAAGGAGCTGAGAGTGCTTTAGCTGTTACGGATGCTTTTCATGTTAGTAAAGTTGGATAGGCCCCGATTGCTTCAGGAGCATCTAGAATATCAACACCAAGTGATAAGCCCAGACCAACAATTATTTTCGTTGGAGCTACCGTGCATGCCCATAAACATAGGCGGTTTCAAGGCCCGGCTACCTTGGGCAATTGCCCAGGCTCTGGCCCAAATTCATTTGGTAAAAAAAAAAAAAAGGTAAAAATTAAAAGAAAAATATTAAAGAAAGGGCAAGAAATTGAAAGGGCAAAACAATTGTAAGAGTTAAAAATTAAAAGGGCAAAAATATAGGTAACAGAAACAAAAGAAGTAAAGCTTCGTCACCGCAGCAACACTGTAGAAACCTTAAAGCTTCCGCCATCGACACCTACTGGTTCTTTTCCGACTACCGCCTTCCCCTTTTTTTCGGTTAGTAATTGTTTAATTTCAACTGAATGTGGTTTTAAATTGAAACAATTAACACAAAGGTAGCAGAGAAGAAGAAGAAAAATTTGGGTTTATTTGCACCGCCTAGTAGTAGCAGACACAGAGAAGAAGAAAAATTTGGGTTTGTCTTTGAAAGGTTAAATATTTTATGTTATATAGAAGTACTAACATTGTGAAAATGGGTCCCATATTTTTCAAGTTTATCTAATATCTCATATGGTGAAATTATAATATTGTATCATACTGATCACTTCAATAAATTTCATTATAAAAAATATTTACTTTATAATATATTTTGTCATTTTGTGTGCTGCTAAGTGTCAGATTAAGCTACTACACAGCAAGATTCATTGGTTATAAAAGTTTTATTGATAAGTCAAACTAAAGTGTGTATCTAGTAATATTATAAGCATATAGTATTATTTATAATAGCAGTAAAAAGATCTTTTACAGTGGAATCATACCACTTGTAAATTTGTTTATTGATAGATAAATTATCTACAATAAAGGTTTCTTTTGGTTATCTAATTTTATTAGTTTCTATAATGGTGTTTAATTGAATATAATATAATGCTTGTTCTTACTCTTTATAAATCATAAGAGATTACTTTTATTTTGAAAAACTATTCTTATTTAAATTTTGATTCTTATGATTTTAATTGTTAATTGAGTATTAACTTAAGATCATTTAATTTCAGAGATGAGGAGATTTTTGGTTGATAGAGCAAGTATTGAGAATGTGAATGTTGTACAACAAGAAGCCGAATTAGAACCGCCACCTAATGTGGTTAATGAGTTTGACCCAAATGAGATTGTGCGTGATCCAGGTCATAGGAAACAAATTAATGAGTATGCTCCGGATATTCAAGATCAAGTGAGGAGGGCATATATATTGAAGGGTCCAATGCAACCACATTTGCCAAGCTTTCCTCGTACTCCATTTGGAAGTGTTTCTAGAGCATTTAGTAAATCATGGTATAAGAATTACACATGGTTAGAATACAGTGAGATCAAGGATGCAGCTTATTGTTTTTATTGCTTTCTCTTTAAGCAACCCGGGAGGGCCGAACACTTTGGTTTTGAAGTCTTCACTAAAAGCGGATATAGAGATTGGAAGCATGCATCTCAAGGCTTGAAAGATCATGTTGGTAGTCATAATAGTTTGCACAACTCATGTGTCAAGCACTACGATGATTATAATAATCAAAGACAAAGTGTGACAAGTAAGTTTGCTAAAGCAACCAAGGAATCAGAAGAATTGTATAAGATTCGTTTGACTTGTTCTTTAGATTGTTCAAGATATCTCATAGCACAAGGCATGGCTTTCCGTGGCCATGATGAATCCTCTACTTCGCTAAATAAGGGCAATTTTAGAGAGATGGTAGATTGGGTAAAATCTCAGAATGAACAAGTGAGGGATGCTTTTGACCGTGGTGGAAAAAATTGCACAATGACTTGCGGTGACATTCAAAAGGAGCTTGCAACGTGTTGTGCACATGAAGTTACCAAGGTGATTATGGAAGAGCTTGGTGATAGACAATTCTCCGTGCTTATTGACGAGTCACGTGATATATCCGTCAAAGAGCAAATGGCGGTGATGTTGAGGTTAGTAGTTGTATTTTCCAATTTCCAATTTTCATTACCTATTATTCTCTATGCCGCCAAGTAAACTGGTTGAATTTGTTTTAGGTTTTTGAATGACAAAGGGAATGTTGTGGAACGATTTATTGCTCTACATCATGTCACAGATACTTCATCTAAGTCATTAAAGGATGCTCTTTATGGTATTCTTGATAAGTACACATTATCTATTTCAAGGATACGAGGGCAAGGATATGATGGAGCTTCAAATATGAGAGGTGAATTTAATGGTTTGCAAAGAAAAATTCTAGATGAAAATCCTTATGCTTTCTATGTCCATTGTTATGCTCACCGTTTGCAATTGGTTGTTGTGTCTGTTACTAGTAGTTGCTCATCTATTCATGATTTCTTTGAGTACATCACCTTGATTGTGAATACAACAAGTGCATCTTGTAAGAGGAGGGATGCTTTGACAGAGGCACAACACAAAGATATTTTAAATAAACTTGAGAGTGGTGAGATATCTAGAGGAAGGGGCTTACACCAATCATCTAGTCTCACTAGACCCGGGGATACTAGATGGGGTTCACATCATACTACATTGCTTCGTTTGGATCAAATGTGGTCCTCCGTGTTAAAGGTGCTTAGTATGGTTGATGAAGATGGACGTGGACCATCTCAAGCAGCAGGTTTGATAGAAAAAATGGAGAGCTTTAAATTTGCTTTTATTTTGAGGTTAATGTTAAAGTTGTTTGGTATCACAAACGAGCTTTCAAATATATTGCAAAGAAAAGATCTTAATATTGTGAATGTCATGGAATTAGTTGATGTTGTCAAAGCTCGGTTGGGCACAATGAGAGAGAGTGGCTGGAATAATTTTTTTGCCGATGTCCAAGGATTTTGTGTTGCTAAAAGTATTCTGGTACCAAATATGGATGACGAAATACCAGTTCGGGGTCGTTCAAGAGCAGAAGGGAGGACTATCACTAATCTTCATCATTACCGTGCAGAGATTTTTTATGTTGCTATTGATAAAATATGTGTGGAGATGGATCACCGCTTTAGTGAAGGAAGTAACATTATACTTGATTGCTTCTCATGTCTTGACCCCAAGAACTCTTTCTCCAAGTTTGATGTTGATAAGCTTGCTCGTCTGGCTGATATTTATCATGCAGACTTTTCTGATGATGACCGAGGAACAATTAGGGATCAACTTGAAACTTATGTGCTTCGAGTGAGAAGAAATGCTTCTTTTTCCACTTGTGAAGATGTTCAAAGTTTGGCTATGAAGATGGTTCAAACTGAGAAACATTTGGTATTTCCATTGGTTTATAAACTTATTGAGCTAGCTTTGATATTGCCGGTGTCGACAGCATCCGTTGAAAGAGCTTTTTCAGCAATGAAGATTATCAAGTCTAAATTGCGCAATAAGATCAACGATGTGTGGTTCAATGACTTGATGGTATGTTACACCGAGCGGGAGATATTCAAGTCACTTGATGATATTGATATTATTCGAACATTTACCGCAAAGAAGTCTCGGAAAGGACACTTGCCTCGTAATTTTATTTAACCCGCTATTGTAAGATTATGTTTATCTCTTTTATTTTAAACTATATTTTTGTTGACAAAATGACGAGTCTCTTTTATTTTGATTGATTACTATTTACATATTATATACAATGTGAATTTGCTATCTTTAAATTTTTGCCCAGACTTTATAATTTTTCTGGCTCCGCCACTGCATCAAACCACGTGGCACAACAAAGCAGTGAAGATTGGATTATTCAGCAAACACCTGTCACAACCAAAGGAGTCTAAACTGGGCACAGAAAATGACCAAAAAGCCAGGAAAATGGATACGTATCAAGCTTCTAGGTATGGGTACATTAGTAATTTCATTGGCATTCTCTTTTATTATATACCTTGGATGCTTATGATGTTCGGCCTAGAATATGGATATATTAGTTTTTGGGCTTATATAATAAAAATAAAATACGGTGTGTTGTAGGGGTGTGAATAGCAATATTGGGAGTTCTGTAAGTAAAATTGGACTACACTAAAAGCCGTACAAACAGTAACAAAATCTGTTTTTAATTTAAAAGGGGCATGTTGCATGGTGCAAACAGTAACATAAAATCTATTTTTATTATTAAAATAGGAATGCAAACAAATTTATGGTCACTTTAAATAACCTAGGAAGCATTTAGAATATCTAATTAATAAAATAAATAAAAAATTAAATAAAATAAAGAGGTGAGAACAATTAAATTTGTAGCCTAAAGAATTATGGGATTAGAAGAAGAAGAAAGCAAAGTTTTGGACCTCTTCTTGGCATGGTAAAAGTGGTGGCGCACGAAATTAAAATTGAGAGAAAAAAAAGAAGAGAAATTGAACTTCAAAGTGTAGGAGAAATAGGTATGGTGAGTTTGTATTTTCCCATTGATGTTGTGTTATGTGAAGGTAGAGAATAATTTCTAAAAGTTCTCTCAGTTCTTAGATCTTACATTTCATAATACTTATTATAATAATTGTTAGTGTGTTAGTATCATGAATTTATATGGATTGAAGTATGAATTTGATTGAATATCAGGATAAAATTGTATGAACAGAACATTTTTATTTTTGATATATATATATATATATATATATATATATATATATATATATATATATATATATATATATATATATATATCTCATTTTTCTAATTTTCTATCATTTTTTTGTTTCCTATACTATAATATACAATAGAATATGAAAAAGAAAAGATTATAAAATTTCATTCAAAATTGTCAACAAAGTGTTTAATGAGTCTATTTATAATTCCTACAAATAACCATGAATTAAGCACAAGTCCCAATAACTAATTTAATAATTAAAAGGCTTAAAAATAACAATAAAAGGTAGTAACCCATAACTTGTCCAAAAAATAGGCATAAAATACAATTAAAAACAAAAATAAATCTTAGTCTAAAAGTTGGCTAAAATTTATGAGTTTTGTAACACCCCATTTTTCGTAAAATACATTGAAAAATATTTTATTTTAAAATAAATAGAGTTTTAGAAGAATAATGAGATTTTTATAATTAAATAAATAAGGAAAAATAATTTTATTAATTAAAATAATGGTTTGAAGGAAAATAAAAAGGATATTTTATTTATTCATTTGATCGGGAGTAAAATAGAGTTTCTGTTTTTAAAATAATAGAAAATAAAAAATAGACTAAATAATAGGTTGAGAGTACCCTAGCTATAAATAGACATATTAGGTCAATTTTTACATTTACAACACATCTCTTCACTCTCCCTTCCTCTCAAATTTCACACTGGGACAGTAAAATGAAGGCTCTAATCCATTCTCCTTCTCTCTAACGCTTGGAAACTATAGCCTAGCAACTAGAGGAAAAGCTTGAGGAATCATAGGGAATCACTAGAGACATCACTATCACTGCTAGACTACACACATGAGCCCGCTTAGAGGTAAGGGATGAGTTTATCACAATTGGGGTTAGAATGAACATATGTAGGGATCCTTAGAGGATTAAATTGGGGTTTGTTTTGGGATGCTTATTGAATTATATTTCTTCCTTTGCGATTATAATTACGATATTGTTGTGTTTGATGGACCAATTGATGTCCTGATGTGAATCAGTTGATAAAATTGAGTGCTCTTGATGTTTTCGTGTATTTGGCCTATGATTTTGATTCCTTGATTTTGATATGATTATGTGAAATTATTTGAAGGGTTTTACTTCTCATGTTGTGAGAAACATTTTTGTATAAATTGTTTGTATTTTGGACAAAATTTACTAGATTAGCATGATAAATTGTTATATTGAGATCATGAAATTATGATTGAAATTGTGAGTAAGCGACAAATTGAACCTATGATAAATTGAGATACATGTGTATTAAAATATTGTATGTATTGAGTTATGAGTTATAAACTGTGCAATCACATAATTGTAAGACCCTTTAAGGGCGACGAATTTTTGCGCGACGAATACTGTGATGGGATCCATTGTGGGAACCCGACAAGTTGAATCACTTTGAGGCGTGACGAGTTAAAATGATTTTGAAAACAATTGAGTAGTTGTGTGTATTGCATAGTTCATAGGTAAAGTCTATGTTTGTGCCATGTATATATTAATATTGTGTGATGATGTGTATATGATTCATGAGATGCAATAACATGTTGCTTTGGGATTATACCATTGTGATTGAGATTGAGTGTATGTGATAAATTGAGTATGTATTAAATTGTAATATACATATGTATTAAGATGTTGTGCACATTGAGTTGTGAGCTATGAACTGTATGACCCTTTAAGGGCGACGAGTTAATGGTTGATGAGTATTGTGATGGTAACCACTGTGGGGACCCAACGAGTTTAATCACAAGCGTGATGAGATAAAGTTATTTTCAGAACAATTAAGGAGTCCTGTGTTTTGTACAGTTCATAGATAGAGTATGTGTGCTAAAATGTTTTTTGGGTTAGACCTGAATCAGGAAGGAGAGGCCCTGATGGACTCTTCGGAGTCTAGGCCTTGGGGGTAAATACACCCGGTTTGAGTGCTCCTTTAAGCCCGTGCCAATCTCACATGATTGGAGCATTCTCACAAAACAACATGACCCTGACTGGTCTCCCTATGATTTTACCCAGTGAAAGTGACCTGACTTACCAGTGTGTGGTCTATCTTGTCATGTACTCTTAGGCGCCTGACGAGGTTTTTCACTGACATGGTACCACATTGCATATAGGATTGAGTCTTAGTGTATTTGTGGCATAAGGCCTGTGTAATGACTATTGTGACTCGTTACATGATGGTGGATAATGAATTATGTGAGTGTGAGACATTGTGTTATACTTGAGGTGTATTGTTTTGAACACGTGATTAATGTAAAGGTGTGAAATATGATTGTGTGATTAAATCCTTCGGACAAGTGATGTTACATAATGAGTGGTAAGATGATGCAAATTGTGCTAAGTTGAGTTTGTTATACTTATATTAGATATATGTGATTTTGTTTATATCTACTTGTTTAGGAATGTGATAACTCACCCCTATGTATTGTTTGTGTTTGGATCTTGTGATGATATCGAATCTTGTGTTCGTGGGAGCAGATGATTAGGTGGATGACTTTAAAGAACCTCATGCTAGAGGACGCTGGGACACAATGCTTTGATAAAATGTGATATTGGGACATGGGTTTCTATATTAATTGCATGAAGTTTTGGACGACCTTGTTTTGAGCCGAGATAATTTTATTATTTATTTGGACAAGTTCTATTTTGATGTTAGAAAAGTGAATGTGAGCCTGTTACCATTTTGAAATGCTTTTATTTAAATGTGTTTTAAAACTTTTAATTAATTTCACATTCCTATTCCTTTTATTATTAGTACATATATGTATGGGGGTAGAGGGTGTCACAAGTTTCACTTTTTCTTTCCTTTTCTCGGTGAGAGAATTTAGTCTCTCCCCAAGCTCTTCTTGAAATTTCTTATTCCTTCCTCAAGTGATTAGTCCATCCATGTTCAGCCCACCCAAGCCAAAATCTTCCTCCTTGGATAGTCCTCTATCATTCCCTTCTTCTTAACAAGAATTCACCCTCAAATTGATGTCAAAGGTACTTACATCACAAACAGTCAAGTCAGTAACATTAAAAGTGTTGCTCACACCATAGTCTAGGGATAAATCAATTTTATATGCATTATAGTTGATGCGCTCTAAAAATTGAAAAGGAACATCTCCCCTTTCTTGAAGTTTAGATTTCCTTTTGGAAGTAAACCTATTCTTCCTTAAGTGAATCCAAACCCAATCACCTGGAATATCTAGCATTTTCTTTCTCCCCTTATTGGAATATCTAGCATATTGTTCAACCTTTTTCTCAATTTGTGCTTTCACCGTCTTATTCAAACTCTTAACAAAATTGGCTTTAAAAAGCCCATTCCTATTCATGATAGCAAAAGTGTTAGGCAAAGGTAATAAATTTAGAGGGGACAATGGACTAGAACCGTAAACTACCTCAAAAGGAGAATAAGAAGGTAGCAACCCATCAAAAGTCTAAAAATAGACCCAAAATACAATTAAAAATGAAAATAAATCTTATTCTAAAAGTTGGCTAAAACTTATGAGCTTCACTTCTTCTTTTCTTTCCTCCATGAGAGAATTTAGTCTCTCACCAAGCTCTTTTTGAAATCCCTTACTCCTTGCTCAAGTGATTGGTCCATCCATGTTGAGTCCACCCAAGCCAAACTCTTCCTCCTTGGATAGTCTTCTATCAATATATATATATATATATATATATATATATATATATATATATGATTCCTATAAATTTATTTTTATAAGAAAATTATTATTTTTCTAACTAGGTTGATCTCCTAATTATTTTTAAGAGAAGAATATGAAGAAATAATATGATGAGATGAAACTTTTAATATAATTATAAGAATACATGAAGTTTGTGGACGTATTGATTACGCTGTTACTGTTAAGATTATATGTGCCTTAGAGAATGAGATAAGCGTACCTTATTATCATGTTTCTCGTACCATATCCGTAACATATATTATATCTATTAAGGGTGAGAATGAACCTTGTGTTTATGGCTCGGCGGTAAATCCCCGAGTATGAACCTTAGAGCCCAAATGAACCTTGTGTTTGTGAGATTCATCATCTTTTTTCAATTGGTAACAGAGCTACATCTTGAAAGTTGCTCAAGATTAAAGTTTTTCTAAAATGGACTTTAAACAAATCACTCTCAAAGAGGGCGCATCTCTCAACCGACCTCCCTGTTTGAGGGAGAACATTTTTTGTTTTGGCAAAAGAATGGAAATATTTATTCAATCAATTGATCCTGGTGCATGGATTGCTATTGTTAAAGAACCTTTTATACCAACTAAAGAAGTGAATGGTGAGTTGGTGCCTGAAGAATGGGATGAGTTGAAAGATGATGAGAAAAAAAGAGTGTAAGATGATCAAAAGTTAAAAACATTTTGACTTCTGGTTTATCTTTTGATGAATTTTTTTGTACTACAAGGTGCATAAGTGCAAAGGAAATATGGAAAATGCTTGAAGTCACTCATGAAAAACACTATGGATGTAAGAAGGGCAAGAAAGCACACTCTAGTATCTAAATATGAAGTTTTTCGAATAAAGAATAGAGAAACCATTTAAAAACTTCAAACAAGAATCACCTTCTTGGTCTTGGAAAAACGTTTGAAGATGATGAGCTAAACATCAAAATCCTCAACTGTCTTACAAGAACTTGGGAACCAAAAATCACAACGATTAAGGAATCCAAGGACTTAGCATCAATGTCAATGGAAGCTCTCTTCGTAAAATTGTTTGCATATGAACATGAGTTAATTCAACAATCTCATGCAGAAGAAACAGAAAAGAAAAGAAAAGGAATTGCCCTCAAAGTTAGTTCTTCAAAGGAAGATCGCTAAGAAAGCTCTAGTGATGACGAAGATGCAGAGAGTTTAAGCTTCTTGGTGAAGAAGTTTGGAAAATTTCTCAAAAGATCCAAAGACAGAAAATTCTCTATACCTTCAAAGAAGATAGAAAGTAATAACAACACCTTTACATGCTTCGAATGTGGGAAGCAAGGTCACATCAAATTCGAATGTCCTATCTACCTTAGAAAACAACTTGTTGAAAAGAAAGGAAAGAAGGGCAGAAAACATAAAAAAGCCTACATAGCTTGGAAGATAATGCATCCACATCCTTCGAATCTTCTAGTGAAGAAGAAGTTGCAAATGTGTTCTTGATGGAAAATTCAATGGATGACTCATCAACAATTAAAGAAACTGAGGTAAATTCTGAATTTGAAGAAGTTTTGGAAGCATTTAATGAAATGCATGAAGAAGCGCAAAGGCTTGTTGTTTCGAACAATAAATTGAGAAGCGATCTAAAATTGAATATCACTAAATTGGCTTCAACACAAAGTGAGCTGGATAAATTGAGACAAGAAAATGAAAAACTTATTTCAAGCTATAAAGCCACTAGTTGTGTTTGTGCTTCTACTTTTCTTAATATGGATGATTACAAATCTTTGCAAATTGAATTCTAAAAGTTCAAAAAGGATCACTATGAAGAACGTATGAAGTTGCAAACTGAGCTTTCCTATCTTAAAGATCTATTTAGAAAAATGAACAAAGGAAAAATGATCTTAGTGATATGCAATTTTATAGTACATTCATCCACCGCAAATAAACGGGACCAGACCTCAACATTTACTTTCCCTCACCAGATGAAAAATTAAATGAACCATGATGTCAAAAAATGAAGGAGGAATATACATCTTCAATTGACACAAGATAATAATAGCCTCGTTTTCCAGCTCATCTAACTTGAGAAGATCAATGACTTTGCTACATATGGCATTGAAGAAAAAACACAGGCGAGTTATGGCATGCCTGACTTTCTTAGGCAAAATGTCTTGTATCGCCACAACTAACAGTTGTTGCATCAAGATATGGAAATCGTGAGACTTTAAGCCAACTAACTTTAGTTCCTTTAACTGCACAAGGCTCTTAATATTTGAAGAGTATTCCTGTGACACTTTGACACGACACAGACACTAACAAAAACTTATCTTTTCCTTTATGGACAAAGTATGACAAGATGGAGGAAAGTATATTTTCTTACCATCAGACCTTGGATGTAATTGGTCTCATATACCCATCTCAACTAGATCTTGGCGAGTATTCAAATCATCCTTTGTCTTGCCTTGAATGTTAAGAAGCGTGTCGATGACACTATCACAAACATTTTTCTCAACATGCATAACATCAGTACAATGTATGACATCTAGATTAGACCAGTATGGAAGATCAAACAATATCAACCTCCTCTTCCAGATGGAAGTTTTACTTTTTTCCCTCTTTTGGGTCTTTCCAAATACAGTATTGATGTTGTCAACCCACTCAACAGCTTGTTCACTAGTTAATAGTATTGACGCACTATCACGCTCTTGACTTCCATTAAAATCTTTTTTCAATCATCGATAAGGGTGATAAGCATTTAGAAAACGTCGATGCCGAGTGTATGTTATTTTTCTTCCATGTTTCACTTGTACGTAGCTTGTGTCTTTTTCATAGATAGGGCATGCACGATGGCCCTTAACACTGTATCTGCTCAAATTCCCGTATGCTGTAAAGTCATTAATGGTACAAAATAGCATTGGACGCAACTTGAATGTCTCATTTTGATACCCATCAAACACAACAACCCCCTCATCCCACAACTCTGTCATGTCTTCAATCAAGGGATTGAGATAAACATCAATGGCATTTCCTGGTTGTCTTGGGCTCGATATCATCATAGACAACATCATGTATTTTTGCTTCAGGCACAACCAATGAGCCAAGTTGTAAATTACTAGCAAAACAGGCCATGAACAGTGCTGAGTGCTTAAACTGCCATACAGATTCATTCCATCATTGGCAAGTCCAAGCCTAAGATTTCTTGCCTTTTTGCTGAATTCCGAATACAAACTATTAATCTTCTTCCACTGAGAGGAATTAGCTGGATGGCGGAGCATTCCATCGCAATTTCTCCCATCTGCATGCCATGTAAGGTTTTTTTGCATCATTTGCATTAGCTAACAGACGCTTCAACCTTGGAATGATCGGAAGATACCATAACACCTTCGCTAGGGGGTCTTTCTTGGGGCTTTCATCACTGCTACACTCGTCATCATCCTTCACTTACAATGATACCCCACACCTGGGATAGTTGTGCATTTCTTCAAACTCATTTCTGTACAGTATGCAATCATTAGGGCATGCATGAATCTTCTCGTACTTCATACCCATTGGGCACAGTATCTTCTTCCCCTGATAGTAACTTTTTAGCAACATGTTTTCCTTTGGAAGCGTATCTTGCACCACCTGAAGAAGTAAAGTGAAGCTTTTGTCACTCCACCCATATATGACCTTGACATTAACCAGACTTAACACCACTGACAACAACGACAAAGACTTCTTGCACCCCGAATACAAAAGGCTTCTTCGAATAACTTTGCAATGTTTCATACATAGGGGCATGTGCTTGCTGAAAATATTCTTGTCCAAGATCACAAATCATTTCCTCTAAGCATTTGTACATCAACCGGTTCAGGTTGGGACTCCCTCTGCATGTCTGTCAATTCACTATATCATATCCATGTCGTATAATTCTTCTTAATACCATCACACAGTAGATGTTCTCGTATGTCACCGAGTAGTTGTCGTCTCCCGTTCAAACAGTTTATACAAGGACAAAAATATTTTCCATCCTCATCTAGTTGACTTCTTTTGAAGGCGAATTCCAAGAACTATTCCACGTGTTCCTCATACGCAGGGCTCATGCGACTTGCATTCATCCAACTTTGATCCATTTAATTAATAACTCTATGATACTCACAAAGTTTTTCGATGCATGAAAATCTCACTTTTTCATTAAAGGTGTGGCCCAATCCCATTCAGGAAGAAGTTTTTTTTATTTTTTATAGTACATTTATACGTTAAGGTTAAGTCTCTTTTCTTAAATTTGATGAAATTTTGGTAGCATTTTGCATTGATCTACAAATGCACAACATGAAAGCGGTGACATTAATTCCACAACAATCAAGTATGCACTTAGCGAACAAAGAGAAATGCATTGTACCGAAATTTCATCAAATTTAAGAATATAAACTTAACCTTTATGCGTGAATGTACTATAAAATATGACTCTTCCCAAACTATCCAAACGGACAATTCAAGATTCAATACAACAATTAATGCAAACTATCCATAATAATCATTGTATTAATTCTCAAATGGGAATCTAAGATTCACTCATGATGAACATTAATTATATACAAAGTAATATTCATTAATGACATAAAACAAGGTAAAAAAGGACTCATAAGAAAAAATAGCCTAACAAAAGTATGAAAGACATTCGTACTTGTGATAATGCTCACTAACAGTCTCCAACAATGAATATCGTGACTTTACTTTAGGCATTGTATTATGTTATGTCTAATGGGAACAATCATATTAACATACTATATTTGATTTGATTCTATCTTGGTATTCAAGTCTCTGAATTGTTGGGCATAAGCATCTAAATCTAATGATAAAATATTTTACCAAGTTCATTTGGGAAACAACATTCTATTCTGAATCCTGACAAATACATGTTGGAGCAAGTTTATTGGTGGCATGACAAATACAGGCCTAGGAAGCATGCATAAGTTATGTTATGATTTAGGTAGTGTGCATGAAAAATATTCCAAATTAGACCAACAGCTATATACAACATGTCTTTCAAAATCACAAGTCATAAGAACCTTCACAAAGGTCTACAATAGTGAAAGCACAGGTCAAACATGGAGTAGCAACCCAATAGGCAAATAGTAGTAGAAACTTGACTCTCTTGTCTCCAAACAAAGATTGCTTACAATGATTAATTCAAGGATTGTGATATTATAGGAGTTTAGATGAGACACAATTATTGATGATAATTGATCAGCCAGAGTAGACAGTTAGAAGAGAAACTTTATTGAAGTTGCTATAATGATTTTAAATAAAGACAATTAGCTTGCTTCATACACATTCTAGTTTTAGGCTTTTATATAGGAGGTTGGGTTAGCATTAGATTTCTTTTCATCATTTTTCATAATTAAATAACTATAAAATAAAACATGAAAAACCGGGGTCAGAATGTCTTGCTCATTTTACTAACCATTATTACTTAAACACAACAAGAGAAGCAACTCTAGAAACTCAATTTTTACCAAGTTTAAGGTATGGAACAACAAAAATAAAGAGATAGAATGTAGTAAATAGAAAACTAACTCATAGGTGTATAGGCAAAGCCTGCAAGGCCCAACAATAATTCCAAACTATTTTTGAGCATTACCTTCTTCTCTGTATGTGTGAAGAACTAATTTCATCATTCAAACTAACTTCAATGTAAGACAATGTTTCATAAAAAAAAATACAACAATGACAACATCCCAACGAGTTATCACTTAAGTAAAAGAAGAACAAACCTTGGAGGACAGTCATGAGTGATGGTGGTTGATAGAACACAGTGATGATGGTGTCATAGAACAAGCGTCACAAACACTTATTGACGCCAGTGAACAATGAGGACGAAACCAAGAGACAATGGTGAAAGTGATGACGTGAAAGTGGTGCAAGTCGCAGGTGACGACAGTGAGAGTGGTGACAGTCGCGAGCCACAATTGTGAGAGTCGTTAGATGCTTTGGTGAAAGGGGGGGGGGGGTTGGAGAATGCGTGCGACGCAAAAAGAGTTTAGGGTTTTTAATTAAGTTAAAACACAACACCGTTTTTTTATAAAAAAAAACGATATTAACGAGTTCATGTTATTTATGAATATGCCACCATGTTTTTGTTAACATCGATTTTTTTAAAACCAATGTTAAGCTAGCGAAATTAAAAACAATATTTCTAGTAGTGATGGCACATGGCTTGACTCACATCGGCCAACTTGAGGATAATAAGCTGATGACAAATCCAACAATAGCATAAGTTGAAGAAGACCTAGCAATAATCGGCTTACAATAAATACATAAGAAATTTATGACAACCCTCAGAAGGGGACCCAATGCAAACACTTGTAATAAGCCACGTGGCTAATAGCGCTACAACAACATCACTATAAATAGACATCTTGTAACCACATGAAAGGAGGATGATGACACTCATGCATTTGAACACACTCGATTCCTAAGATCTTGCTCAAATTCTCTCTTCTTCCCTTATTTCACTCCACCCTCACTACTGCAAAAAGACCATATAATGACGGTTCTAAACCACTTTCAAAGACGATTTTGAACCTTCTTTGAAGCCAATGTCATTGAAAACCAAGAGTTTCGACAACGGCTCCATAAATAACCATCTTAGAAAAGAGTACCTTTCTAAGACGGTTTTTATCTAAAAACCATCTTAGAAAGGTACTCTTCTAAGATGATGTTAACTAAAAACCGTCTTAGGAGGTTGTCCTTCTAAGACGGTTTTTATCTAAGAACCTTCTTAGAAGGGTATCATTCTAAGACGATTCTTAGACAAACCATCTTAGAAGGTTGTCCTTCTAAGACGGTTCTTAGCTAAAAATAATCTTAGAATATATACTTTATAAAACGGTTTTTTAAATAATCATCTTAGAATGTTTTATTTTTTAAAAAAAATACTTTACAAAAACAGAAAAAAGGCAAACAAACTAATTAGTATCTTACCTAGAAAATAATTTGTATTTACATATAATGATACAAAGTCCCAAATAATAATAATAACAATAATCAAACAAAATAATTTGTATTTACATATGATGATACAAAGTCCCAAATAATAATAATAACAATAATTAAATTATTTAAAGAAACATAACAATATAAAACTATTTAAAGAAACATGGACAACCTAGAAAAAAAACTCATGCACCTGACTCGCCTAAAGGAAATGGAGGCAAAGTTCATGTCTCCATATGTGATAATCCTAACCTTCGGATACAAATAATCACCATTTAGAAACATTAAAATAAAATTAAAAGAAATATAACAAATTGGAGGAGAATCATATTTAGAATATTTTCTTTTAGCTTTTAAATATTATTATTATGTTCAGCAAAAAAAAAATTATTGTTATGGTATAATATTTTTAACACGACATAAGAGAATTGTTTTTTGAAATATAGAGATTCAAGAAATTCAATAGATATTGTATTATTTAGTTTTTGAAAATGATAATTTGATATACTTTTTATGAGTGTATCAACAAAAATTAGTTTATCTGTCAAATAGAATATTTAAATGTTTAACTATTTTGTATGTTAAGAGCAACAATAATATTTTTATTGTCCGTGTAAGATCAAATGAGGATATAACAACAACAAAAAAAAGATTAAAAATTGCCTCATTCCCCCAAAATGACTATTGTTCCATTCTCGATAAACCAATCCTCTATTTCATTAGGGGGAAGAAATAAAATTCCTCTTATTGTTGAAGTGCAACATAGCATGAAACTAATAGGAAAACTATGCGAGATTTGTTGTTCCAAATATATTACCAAAATGTGGGGCCTACAGAATATTTAAAACTTAAAAGTAGCTTTTTGAACACTGTCCTCTGGATAGTGACTTTGAAGAGTATCATTAAATGAGAAATAGAGTTTAGTTTAGGCTAACACATGTATAATAATTGACACTAACAAATTGAGCAATAGCAGAATTTAAAAAGCTTAAGTTTGAGAGTACATACAAAATTTATGGTACGGCTGGTCTAGTGGACTACAAGTTTAGTCATGTTTCCAATGATGTATGATGTTAAGCCCAAGTTGAAGAGCATGCAAGCTATATTAAACAACATCTCTCTTGTGTAAATCCCCATAGCCAGTGGTAGTAACAGTGACAATGGACCAATATATTGCAGTGACATATTTGTCCCAAAGACTTTCTTCTTTGAAATTTGGGTACACTGCACCAATCCATGTTCTTTTGGAATCTAGATACCTATCAGCAATGAGATAGTTAAAGCATCCCACACAATGCACCGAAAACAAGTTCACCTGAAATTTTTATGAAAAGTGGCAATTTAGTTCTACAAAGTACCTTGAGATTGTTATAGGAAGATAAACAAAGCAAAAATAAGATATGAGCTCTAGTGGCTTACAATAATGAGCTTTGTGCACCTAGTCCAAAAATAATTGAAGTGAATGACCTTTTCAAGTCTGAAAGCAAAGAAAAGGAGCTAGTGAGCACTGTCATATTATTGTAATTAGAAGCCTATGATGAAAACTATAACCATAAAGTTGAATATGACATGATGGTAGACCTTGCAAACAGAGAACTTGATATAACCTCATGTTTTTGTTTTCTTGACTTCTGCTCATGCTGGTTTCTTGCCAAAAAACTTTCTACCACTACCTGATACATATCAATCAATTGGAAAATAGAAAGATGTCAGAATCATGTACACTTGTTATTGAATACTAAATTTTCATCTAATGCATGCTACTAGAAACATAAAATCCCATTAAGGGGTCTATGGCATGTGAAACATATTAGTCTGTTACATATCAGATTTTAGGCCTATGCATACTTCTTCGATTAGAATAGGAAAAGGGAATAAATTTGTGAAATTGAATACATTACCTGCACAGGGTCAATGCCTCATAGTTGTTACAGTTGATTTTTATTTTGGTTTTGAATCGTAATTACAAGTTATGAAAATAATTAAAGGAAAATAGTAAGTAATAGTTCAGTGCATTGACACTATGAAAAACAACATAAGTCACTTTAATTGAACACTGGTGCTTGATGATTACTTCCATAAATTGGGCCAGGATGGTCATACAAAGTAGGAGCACCAAGTGTTGCATATCTAGTGGCTGCTGAAATATAAGCATGTATGTGCCATATCCTCCTTGTGCTGGCGACATTCTGCCAATTAGCTTAAAGTCATCATCCTAAAAAAAGGAATATACAATCACTAAAGTCTAAAAGGATAAGGACAAATATAAATATTTAGATACTCTTTAATCATTTAGCAATGCACATGTGTAGGGAAATGAAATCCACTAGTAAGATTTAATTGATTTGATAAAATAATGCTAGTAGCAGGTACAATTTAACTTTTCCAAGTGAAACCAAAAGCCCATATGACTACACAAATAAATTTAAAGAAAATTAACATATAACTCTCATACAAATTAGAGCACACAGGCTAATATAGATGGCCAACCTGCACTAGCAAAAGTGATGAAAAGAGTTCCAAGGCATATATGAATAGGCAAAAAGATATCAACAACTATCAACAACAAGTGAAGACAAGACAACAACAATGATACATAGGCAATGGTGTAAGGACAAAATTCTGTGTGGAATCAAACATTTAACATTCACCTCCTAAAACAAACTAAAATTTGTACACATATATCAATAGAGGTTAAATGAAGACCCTTATCCTAAAACAAATTGTCAAGGAAAACATGTGGCAAAAGAAAAAAAATGGTGAATAAAACAACTAAACAAAACAAATTTCTTTTTGAGCTATGACAAGTCTATGTATAAGGGATATTTTCATTTCCAACTTTTTTGGCTCAACAGAATAAAAAAATTCTTGTTTAAAAGAATATATGGAAATAAATACATTTGAGCCAAGGAAGCATTTGTAATGGAAAACAACATCTGAAGAGTGACAGAGATAGATAACTATGATATACTTAATTACCTGGAATTCACCAATACCAGGATATCTCCAACCATGCTTTACAGAACAAGATGGGTATCTTAGTTCTCCACACGAAACCATTCCAACTTCAATCATAGAGATTAACCCATCCTCAAAATATTCATCAAACTCTACCCGGAAACTTCTCATGAAATCAAAGTAAACCTACAAAGTACAATATGCTTAATTTTATAGTGTGTTTATTCTTTTACTTACCATCCCTTTCCTTGTAACCTGCTCTGCTTCTATACATGCAGGAATAGTGAACTAGATACTAATATAGTAATAAATAACCACAGACACTAGTTCAAGCCATCAGCGTCACTAGTTACCACGACAATTGGAAGAAACTTAACAATAGAAAGAAAATCAATATTTTGATTGAATACTTTGATTAAAAACCTGCTTATCATCAGCATTATCCATTGAACCACTTTCTTCAACACACCAACATCCACGTCATGCTGCACAACCAAATCAACGTTTCATTAATAATAAGGTTGTGTGAAAGAAATTACAATTACAATTATTGTTAATGGAAGTTAGGTTGAATTGAAATTAGGGCTTACGGGAAGGGAGAGTCTCACGTTGGCCGCTGTAACATCCCTTTTTTTCGTAAACTAATTTAAAAAGGATTGTTATTTGTAAATAAATAGAGTTTTAAAAAAATGATGAGGTTTTTATAATTAAATAAATAAGGAGAAATAACTTTATGTATTAAAATAATGATTTGAGAGAAAATAAAAAGTATATTTGATTTATTCATTTGATAGGGAATAAAATAAAGTTTTTTTTATAAAATAATAAAAATAAATAAATAGAGTAAAAAATAAGTTGTAAGTATCCTAGCTATAAATAGAGACGTGTTAGGTCAGTTTTCATAACGATGCCTCTCCTTTCTCTCAATTTTGCTTTCCCTTCTCTTCCTCCCAAAATTCTCTCTTTTCCCACATACCATCAAACCTATCCCAGAAAAATGAAAATCTCGGACTCATTTACCATTGGATCATCCTGAAATTTGAGCACCAGGTTTGGAACTCATTTCCAAACATTCTCACCGTTGGGATTACGAAAAAGATGTCGGAGCTGATAGAGATACCCTTTGCATTGTAACTTTTTCTTTCCCGCAGAAACCCAAAATTGTCTCAGTAAAACTATGATTCGGAACTCGTTAACCGTTGGATTGTCGTGAAATTTTGATATATGGTTTACTATTCAATTCTGCAAACCTTTACCGTTGGGATTTGGGAGATAATATTCTTGGAGAGAGAAAATAGAATCGCACAAAGATAGTATAAATGGAGGCTTCAATCTCTTCTCCTTCTCTCTAACGTTTGAGAACCCTATCAGAGCAATCATAGTAAAAACTTGAGGAATCTCAAGAAATTGCTAGAGATCCTTAAAATGAACATATGTAGGGATCCTTAGAGGATTAAATTGGAGTTTATTTTGGGATGCTTCTTGAATTATAATTTTTCCTTTACGATTATAAATACAATACCATTATGTTTTATGTACCAATTGATGTTTTGATGAGAATTGATTGATAAACTTGAGTGCTCTTGATGTTTTTATATTTTGACCTATGATTTTGATATAATTGTGTGAAATTATTTGAGGGGTTTTACTCCCCACGTTATGATAAACCTTTTGTATAAATTGTTATATTGAGATTTATGAAATGGTGATTCAAATTGTAAATATGCGATAAATTGAACCTATGATGAATGATAAAATACATGTGTATTGAGATGTGTGTATTGAGTTGTGAGCTATGAACAGTACAATCATACAATTGTAAGATCCTTTAAGGGCGATGAACATTGTGATGGGATCCACTATGGGAACCTAACGAGTTAAAATTATTTTGAAAACAATTGAGTAGTTGTGTGTATTGCATAGTTCATAGGTAAAGTGTATATGATTCATGGGGTGTGGTAACATGATACTTTGTAATTATACCATTGTGATTGAGACTGAATATATGCGATAAATTGAGTATGTGTTGACTCGTAATATATATGTACATTGAGATGTTGTGTGCATTGAGTTGTGAGCTATGAATTGTACAATCACACGACTATAAGACTCTTTAAGGGTGACGAGTTAATGCTAAGACTTTTTAAGGGCGACGAGTTAATGCGCAATGAGTATTATAATGGGAACCACTATGGGAACCCGACGAGTTTAATCACAAGTGTAACGAGATAAAACTATTTTGAGAACAATTGAGGAGTCATATGTTTTGTACAGTTCATAAATAGAGTCTGTGAGCTAAAATATTTTCTGGGTTGGACCTGAATCAAGAGGGAGAGACCCTGACAGACTCTTCGGAGTGTAGGCCTTGGGGGTAAATACACCCAGTTTGAGTGCTCCTTTAAGCCTGTGCTGATCCCACATGATTGGAGCATTCTCGCAAAACAGCGTGACCCTGACTGGTCTCCCTATGATTTTACCTAGTGAGAGTGACCTGACTTACTAGTGTGTGGTTTGTCTTGTCATGTACTCCTAGGTGCCCGACGAGATTTTTCACTGACATGGTACCACATTGCATATAGTATTGAGTCTTAGTGTATATGTTGCATAACGCTTGTGTATCGATCGATATTGATTGACTTGGTGATATTATGTTTTGATCCTTGAGTACGTGAATGTTGTGAAAATGAATGAGATGTGTTGTGTTGTGTTGTGATGTGATGTTGGGCGACCAAATGGTGAAATGACGTGAGCTATGTTTAAGTAAGTTTTATTTTGTTTATATGATATTTATACCTACATGCTATATTGTTTCTCTCCATTAGTTAGGAATGTGATAACTCACTCCCTGTGTGTTGTTTGTGTTTGGATCCTGTAATGATCTTGAACTTTGTGTTTGGGGGAGCAGATGACTAGGTGAATTGCTTTAAGGAACCTTGTGTTGAAGGACGTCGGGACATAATGCTCTGATAGGATGTGACATTGGGATATAGGTTTCTATATTAATTGTATGAAGTCTTAGACAACCTTGTTCGAGCTGAGATGACTTTATTATTTATTTGGACAAGTTTGAATATGATGTAAAAAGAAGTGAATGTGAGCCTTTTACCCTGTAGAAAGGATTTTTTTTCAATGTGTTTTAAAAACTTTTAATTAATTATGATTTTCTTTCCCTTTTATTAGTACATATATGTATGGGGTAGAAGGTGTCACATTGGCATCATGAATCCAGAGTTCCATGGGCCCAGCATGATGCAATCCTACCTCCCAAAGGCATTGGATAGAAGACACAAAGAAAATTGTGCCAGCGATGCAAGAGAAGACCCTAGGATTCTCATGAGCATTAGGGTAGATTTCAGGCCCATGGGCTAAGTATGAGCCCACTTATCTTTGTACATATTAGATTAAGGTTTCATTATTTTTGGGCCTTGTATTTAGGGCTCCATAATGTAGGTATGGTACCCTAGAAATGTAGGATTTTTCAGCCATTGTATTTTAGGACACCTAGACTAGTTTTTGTATTAAGGGTATTTTTGTAATTTCACATGCATTACGTGAATATTTGATGTGTGTGTTGGGAAATAAATTTAATTGAATTGGGAGAAGCCCAATCCAATTAAATTTTAGAGGAGGAGGTGAGCATTTGCTTGCTACACCCCATTGTCACATCATATAGTCGCATTTTGTGTATGTCCTTCATGCTTTACATGCCTCATGACACCTAAACACACTTAGTGGAGAATCTTGGACTTAATCTTGGATTAGTGAGCTTAACCATAGCTAAAATTCACTAATCATAATTAGTGAAATTTTGGCTCCACAAATTCAATTTCAAATTCAAGTGAAATTTGAATAGAAATTCAAATTTTCCTTCAATTTTGTGTCAAACTTAGGCTATAAATAGAGGTCATGTGTGTGCATTTTTTTCAACGTTGATCATTTGAGAATTACACTTCAAAGTTCAGACTTCATTTGAGGTACAAAATTTCATGCTCCTTCTTCCTCCCCTCATCTTCTCCTCCTTCAAGCTCTTATCCATGACTTCCTATGGTGGTGAGCTTTTTCTTGACTCATCTTCTCCTTGAAGTGGTGTCTCCAATCATCTTTCTTCCTTCTCCATTCCACTACCATTCACCTTCAAGAAGCAAAGGACTCCATTGATGAAGAAGATCCAAGGCCTAGAAGCTCCACATGGAGCTACATCATGTGGTATCAAGAGCATCTTCATTTAGCTGATGTTCTTTTGCTTCCTCTATCTTTTTGTTTGGTCAATTCACTTTAATTCCTTGTTCTTCATCTTATTTTCCATGTATATCCTCCATTGTCTTGTGGTTTGGTGCTGTTTAGAGTAGATTCAAAAAACTAAACCCATTAAATCTTAGATCTACACTTGTTCTTGCATTTCAATGGTTCAAATTTTGTAGATCTACTCTTGAATCATGTTTTTGTGTTGAGTTTAGGTTCTATCTTTTTTCAGTCATAATCTTCTTGTGCTGAACCTTTAGATTTAATTTTTCTTCCAAAATATTGATTAGAAAAAAAAACACAAAAATCTAAGTGTAAATCACTTAATCCATGTTGTCTCAGAGTCATGTTCAGTCATAATAATTGTCACATTTTGTTCTAAGTTTGTGTTGAATTTTGATTTTTTTGATTGAATTCTAGATACATTTGTTCATGTATTCTTGTTATTATTAGCCTATCTTTTGAATTTTGAGTTTAATTCATGCATGTTATTTAGTTCATAACATGTTATAAATCAATTCCTAGAAGTAGTCTTGTTGTTGAACTTTGTTTTGTTTTCTAAGTTTCCTATATGATGCTTATGAAGAAATTGAGTTGTGGTGCTGAGTTGTGGCTGGATTTGTAAATCAAAATAAGTCTTAAGCTCTCTTTAATTGTGTTATTCAAGAAATTTGAACATAAACAAACACAAATTGTAATTATCCAAGCCTTAAGCAACAAAAACACTACTTTTGATTTCTAGGTTGAAATCACTGGTGATGACAGCTTGAACATATGAACTTGTAAAAATTACTAAGAATTGGTCATTGCGAATTTTGAGCTGAAATTTTTACTGAATTTTCTAGACATCTAGAAAAAAATTAGAAAAAAATAACCAAGTGATTTGGATAAAAGGAAAAAATACTTAAAATCACACAAGTTGGAAGGAAAATCAGTGTCCAGAAAAAAAAGTAAAAAGAAAGTGTGCTTGTTGTTTTGGCTCGAAATTTGTTCTATAATTGGTGCCTATTTTATAACAATATTAGTTCTGAAATTTCAATTGAAAATTAGTGTGAAAACAAGTGCCAAAACTAGAGATTTCTTGAGTTTTATTGTTTTATTTTTTTTACTCTACTCTAGAGCCATTCTAGGTTTCTCTTTGAGTCCTAGCTTGCTTTTGTGTGTTTTTCATTGCTTTAATTGTTGAATAATCCTTGGAAATTTGACTTGTTAAAACTCTATTGTTTTAGCTTTAATTCCATTTTTTGGTCTTTGTTTATTGCTTGTCTCTTTGTTTCCTTGTTTGTGAGTTGTCATATAGGGAATTGGAAAGGAGGATTGGTGTCATCCCTTGAAGAATTTGAGTCTAGAAGCAAGGGGCCAACCACCTTAAGAGCTATTGGACTAAGAAGCACTCCAAATTGAGTGAATTACCAAAGAGAGAACAACCATAAAAATTGAGGACCGTTTTTGTAATTTTGTAATTCGCAATTTACTAACCTTCATTGCTTTCAAGTTTTGTAACAAAAAGGACTTTCATTGGAAGTGTGTTGGGAGCCTCCAATAGGTTACCAAACTTCCATTTATGTGTAATAGATTTAGGCAACTTTCCCTTAGGATAGTGAGTGTTTTGTTGAGAACCTTAAATGTGGTCATCCATACACTCCTAGGATCCGCCTAGTTTACATTTCTTGCACATTAATTTCTTGCTTACTTTCATAGCTTATTTTCTTTACTAGTCACGCCTAGTTTATCTTGTTATTGCATAATACTTTCTTCTTGCTTATCACACTTATCTTGAGTTCTTTTGAAACCCTAGCTTTTTCCTTTTTGCAAACCCCCAACAAGAAAGAACCACAACTTAGGAACCAACATGAGTCATTATTCATCTAGTGTTAATGGTGAGGGTACTAGTCATAAGGACCCTCTATTTAGAATCTTAGATGAGTTGAGTTCCCTCAAGTTATGGAAAGAAAAACTAGAAAGAAAAGAAAAAGGAAAGGAGAGGGTAGAAATAAATCAAGATGAGAGGGAAAAAATAAGGGAAGAAGAAAGAAGGAAAATACTAAAAGAGTTGAGAAAAGAAAAACATGCTACCTATAATAGTCATGACTCTTGTAAGAGCCTAAGTGAAGAAATTCGTGAATATTATGAAGGAAGACATAGGTCACATATTAGACCTCACTCCCATAGGAGAGAAAAGGAAAGAAAGCCTCAAGAGGCTAACATTAACCTCCCATACTTCCATAGGAAGGATAATATAGAGGCTTACTTAGATAGGGAAATAAGGGTAGAGCAATAACTTAAAAGAAAGTCTACTTAAAAATATTATGGCTCTCACTCTTATCCAAAGAAAGACCAAGGTCTAGGCATCTTAGGGGCAACACCTTCTAAGCCCAAAGATGATAAGAGGAAGACAATAGAAAAGCAACCTCGTAAGGCTAGTATGCAAGAGAAGACTAGCTCTATAAAGTGCTTTGAATGTCTTGGAAGAGGACACATTACTTCTCAATGCTCCACCAAGAAAACCATGATTATGACGGGCCAAGACATTTATAGTAGCCAAGATGAGACTACTACTTCACCTTCCTCTAGTGAAAGTGCAGAAGCAAAAAGGCAAGAATCTAGTGAATAAATTTACCCCCAAGAAGAAGGACAACCATTAATGGTTAAGGAGGAGTGTAAGGAGGTAAGTGTCTCCTCCAAGAGGTTAGCTAAAAAGGAAATTGATTTTGCAATAAAGACAAACATTAAAGAAACTTCCCCTCTTAGACAACCTCCACATTTTCTCCTTTGTAAAAAGACACTTGTTAGCATTGCCACACCTCTTAGGATTAAGGTTATTCCTCAAGTAAATGAGTTGTTGGATGAGGGTTTGGTTTGAAAGAGCTTAAATCTTTGTGCTTTGTTGGTGCCCAAAATAGGTGGTATGATGAATATGTTGAGTGGTGCAACCCTCTTTTGTAAAATCACTCATGTACCCAACATCTTCATGATTTGTTTACATAGGGACTCATTAGGTAGGCTTGTTCTTATTTTTAGTTTCAATACAAACTTAGGTGCTCATATGGGACACCTTAGGTTTGTCGTACTTTTTGGTAGGAATAATCAACATGAAAATACATAAAAGGTATGCTTTATTGCATTATTTTCCTTAATTTTTTAAATAGTGATCAAGGGGTTCTCACAAACCCTAAGAGAATAAAGATCATTTCTGAGTGGCCCACTCCACCAAGTATAAGGAAAATTTGGGGCTTCCATGACTTAACAAACTTTTACAAAAGGTTTGTCCCGTATTTTTCTATACTTGTAGCACCACTCATTGAGTTAATGAGGAACCATGATCCCTTATGGGAAAATGCCCATGAAATGGGTTTTCAGACCTTACCTTACTCCAACATACCAAACACCACTAATATATATGTTTTTATTCTTTTTACAGGTGTTGAGGGAAGAAGCCTAGAGTTTCAAGAACCTCTGGATTTGAGGTCAAATCCTTTTCAAAGGGGAAAGGAATGATGCAATCCTACCTCCCAAGGGCATTGGATAGAAGACACAAAGAAGATTGGGCTAGAGATGCAAGAGAAGGCCTTAGGGTTCTCATAAGCCTTAGGATAGATTTTGGGCTCATGGGCTAAGTATGAGCCCACTTATCTTTGTACACATTACATTAATGTTTCATTATTTTTGGATCTTGTATTTAGGGCTCCATAATGTAGGTAGGATACCCTAGAAATGTAGGATTTTTCATCTATTGTATTTTAGGGCACCTAAACTAGTTTTTGTATTAGGGGTAGTTTGTAATTTTATATGCATTACGTGAATATTTGATGTGTGTGTTGGGAAATAAATTTAATTGAATTGGGAGAAGCCCAATCCAATTAAATTTTAGAGGGGGAGGTGAGCATTTGCTTGCTACACCCCATTACCACATCATATAGTCACACTTTGTGCATGTCTTTCATGCTTTACATGCCTCATGACACGAACACTTAGTGGAGAATCTTGGAATTAATCTTGGATTAGTGGGCTTAACCATAGCTAAAATTCACTATTCATAATTAGTGAAATTTTGACTCCACAAATTCAATTTTAAATTCAAGTGAAATTTGAATAGAAATTCAAATTTTCCTCCAATTTTGTGTGAAACTTAGGCTATAAATAGAAGCCATGTGTGTGCATTTTTCAAATTTGATCATTTGAGAATTACACTTCAAAGTTCAGACCTTATTTGCAGTAAAAAAGTTCGTGCTCCTTCTCCCTCCTCTCATCTTCTCCTTCTTAAAGCTCTTATTCATGGGTTTCTATGGTTGTGACCTTCTTCTTGACTCATCTTCTTCTTGACTCATCTTCTCCTTGAAGTGGCGTCTCCAATCATCTTTCTTCCTTCTCCATTCCGCCGCCATTCATCTTCAAGAAGCAAAGGACTACATTGATGAAGAAGATCCAAGGCCTAGAAGCTCCACATGGAGCTACATCATAGCGAGAACGAACGAAGCCAAAACGGGAAGCCCGTCAGCCGAAGCCTGTTTCTGGACGAAACCGATTGGGGCCTCGGCTTGGAAAATGGGAAGATCCATGTAATCCCAGTGTTTCACATCTTCGAGAAGCTTGAAGGGAATAACCTTGTGATTGATTTCGAGGTCGAATTGGTACTCCACGGAATGCCCTACCGTGGCGTCTCTCGGATCGAACCCCGTAAGCTTAACATCATTTTCCGCCGTAAACCCAAATCCCTTCACAATTGTATCCTTCAAATCCTACAATAAAACATAGACGCCAAACATCAGATACAAAACCTAGGATAATGATTTTTAAAAAGGGGAATGAATAAATTAATGGAACATACGAAAATTGCTTTGGGGTAAGGGATGTCGGAAGTAAGGAAGGAATGTAGGAGGAGGAGGAACGCGATTCCGAAGTCGAGAAGGGGTTTCATGGTGTGACGTGAAAAGAAGAAGGTGGAATTGGTTTCACGATGATGGACTTGGATATTGGAATAATTGTGTTCGTTTCTGTTTTGGGTTGATAATGATATAGTGGTTTGATTTTGGGATGGAAGGTTCTAGGGTGATGACGTCAGGCACCGGTCTTGGAAGTTGCTCTTTCTCAGGGAACTTGCCGGTTTGGAAATCATCGAAGGAATAGAGAGTGGCGTTTGTTAGGGGTTGTTGGATGTTTGGTGGAGAATGGAAGAAATGGCGTTGTTTAGATCTCCATGGCGATGGAGGCGCGAAGAGAGAGAGCGAGGAGGAGAATTTAGGGTTTTAATTTCCAAAACTAAGGGAGAGAGAGATTAAAAAGATGAAAATAAGGACGGAGATAGCCGATTAGCATTCCCTAAGACATTATTCTTACATTCTACGCCGGTTCTACAAGAACCGATGTCGTAATGCATTTTCAAAGACGGTTTTGAATGTTTTATTAAAACCGTCTTTAAAATTTTTCAATTATTTATAAAAATGCCACTGCTTTACTTATAACATCGATTTTTATACAACCGTCATAAAACTTACGTCGTAGAATATCGTTTTTGTGGTAGTACCTGCACTAAACAATCACAACTTTGTGTCCTACACCACAACAAAAATAATATCTAATTATAACTTGCTAATGTACCTAATTCAACTAAAGAATAAGTGAGTGTAACAAATCCCTATATATATATATATTAAAAATTAATTTAAATCTAATTAGTTATATATATATATATATATATATATATATATATATTAAAAATTAATTTAAATCTAATTAGTTAACACACGTGATTGTAATAACAATATAAAAGTTGTATGTATACATATGAAGATAAAAAAAAAACGTAAAAAGAGGACAATAAACATGTAAAAAGAAAAAACATAAAAGTAATAAAAAAATAATATAAATTTAGAATCTATCAAAAAAGAAGACCGATCATAAAAAAAATGAAGGGCTTTATTTAATACATTTTTTTCTTACATTCTATTATGTTAAAATAGAGGTTCTGTAAGTAAAGAGCTCAGATAAATGTTATAATCTGTCAAATGGTTTTTAATTTGTAAAAATGCTCAACCAATGTTTTGAAACTAAACTTTTGGAAAGTTGATCATGGTGGATTTTAAATTTATGAACATATGTTTGAGTTTTAGAAATTGACTTTTGGTCACACTATGTTTTGACCTAAATTAAATTTATTTCATATGCAAGTGGAGTCAAATAGATTTTCAACTAATAATCATTCACTTATAAACAATACTAAGAAATGATTACCGATTTTCTCGCTTTATAAATGGCTAAACCAAAACATCCTCACCTCCCCAATTGACTCGCGCTCAATTTAAACAACTAACAAATGGTCACAAAAGATTATTCAAATTTAATTTTTTTTCTCTCCTTTTTTGTTTTCTCCATTTGTTTCTAACTCACAAGCCACCAATACCCATTCATGCATTTGTGATTTGACCCAATCTTAAAACCTTTCTTTCTCCATCTAATCTCATCCACATGCACCCCTACAACTTCTCTCACACCACCAAATCTCTCTTTAAATAACCCTCCCATGCAAACTTAGTTCTCATTCTTACCTTGTTGCAGTTTTTCTCTATTATAATATAGAGAATAACTGCAATTACTCTAAGAATCCTAGCCTCTTGTGCAAGAACAAACAACCTAGAAAACACAAAAAAAAAACAAAAAAAAAACCCTAAAAATGGCACGTCAACTTGTGCTTGCACTGATTTCTGTTGCCATAATTGGCATGGCCATGGCTAATGAGGCCCCATCTGCATCCCCAAAATCATCTCCATCACCAAAGGCTTCATCTTCACCAAAATCAGCCGAGTCTCCTCTATCGTCTCCTCCTGCCCCTACCCCATCAGATGAGAGTGATATCTCAGCCGCACCTGCCCCGGCAAGCGACCCCATCGAGCTCTATGCTCCGGAACCTGAACCTTTCGAGGACCCCTTCACCACCCCGGAGGAGACTGACCCGGCCGATGTGACCAGCGGTGCATCCGCTCTTCAATTCTCCGGCGCCGTCACCGCTGCCGCCATTGCTGGCATCTTTGCCTTCTAAACTAGTCTTGTATAGTTGGTGTTGTACTTCAACTTTGTGGGATAAACATTGTAACATGTGTGTTGGGCACGGTTCAATTAATATGTTCATTCATTAGGTTATATTGAATGATTTGGATAGTGCAGATGGTTTGGTTCCCAAGAATAAAAAAGCTCATATACACATTGAATGTGACACGAACAGCCATTTTAGAGATAATTTCAAAATTTTCAATCAGTGTTTTCATTTTCTTTTCCTTTAAAGTTAAAGCTTTGTGTTTATTACAGAACTAACCGTTTTACTTTTTGTTTTTTTTTTTTTTTTTTTTTTTTTTGGAAGGCCCGTTTTACTTTTTGTGTGTGATAAAACCTGCGTTCAAGTTTTATTATCCTTGAATGATATTACTACGTGATTTAATTTTCACTAAACAATAATTTAGCTACAAAGAATCATCCTTTAAGTTTTATTTGTGAAATCGCTATGGACAGTCTCTTCTCAGCATATTCTGTAATAATTTTCGATCGTATTGAATTCAAAATTTTTTTAAGGACCATAGACACGAATCCAGAACCTCTCCAACTTACCTTCTCAGCATATTCTCCCCAATTAAGCGGTTACGTCATACAATTAAGTGGAAAAACAAGACTGAAAAAAAAAAAGATTTATGCAGCACTGTAATTTTTGGCTTGTATTAGTCTCCTACTTTTTAGTACTACGTTAAACTTTCACTAATAATTTTATATACTTTATCAATACTACTTAACTTTTAGAAAATTGTTAGAATATCAATTTAATTTATTTTTAGGTGTAATTGTAAAAATAACAAAAAGTTAAAGAAAAAAAATGAAACACTGAACATTTTAACTGTCCTACTTTAGATTATAATATAATTAGCATTTTAGTCCATATACTGTGTATGATAAATTTTATTTTATATAATTAAAATTCCTAAAAGATAAATATTTTTAATATATAAGATGGGATTACAGAAATTTTGATATTTTATCTTGTTAATTTAAATAAAATTAAAGTGTTTTACTAAAAGAATTTAAAAGTTCAATTAGATAAATATTCAAATAATTTATAGAGTGACTTGCGAGAGTTAAAATTATTTTAAAATGATTTTAAATTCGTGTCATACACATGTTTGGTTAAATTATATCATTTATATATTTTTATTCAGTATTTATATAAAAAATATTTGTATATTAAATAAATTATGTTAAAATTGAAAAATATAATTAATTATCATCTTGATTGAGCACAGGTTGTCTTCAAAAATATTAAGCCTATTAAAATTTATTTTGATTCGTTCTTTCTCTAAGTTATAATTGTAATGTAATACCTATATAAAATGTATAATTTAAAAATATAATAAATATACATTTATAATTATTTAAATTTGAGTATTCATTTTTGTTATTGCCAATACTATGCTTATAAATTTTGTGTTTATAATTAAATAATTTTGAAATGTTTCTATTATAAAAATTAAATTAAATTTCAATAGAATATTTTAATAATTTTGAATATACGAGTTTTCAATTTTTGTTCATCCTTTGCCGTAAAACTATCTTGAGGTTTTGAATTTGTTAACCTCATTGTCACGTAAATTAAACATTCTCTTTTAATTCAATGAAATTTGTCTATTATTATTGTTAGTAATTTATGATTATAAATAAGTGTAACAATAATTATTAATGTAGTTGATGTAATTTGATATAAAAAAATAAGTCTATATATTCAATATATAAATTAATTTTATTCTTAAATATTACTTTAAAATTAGCCAAATATGTATAAACTCATTATTTTAAATTATAATTGTTCATAAAATATATTTTAATAATAAAATTCAAAAAATATACTAATATATATATATATATATATATATATATATATATGCATATAATAATTTAATTCTTAATTCATACGCTTATTATTAATATAAATAAAATATTATGAATTATTTTAAAAGGTTTATGTAAAATTAGTATACAATAATATATAGTTTAAATTATATTTGTTAGGTTAATTAAAAAATATGCATTTGTTTTAACCATATACATCTGTATAGTACCTGAACTTTTTTATTTTTGTTACTAGTATTCCTTAATTTTTGTTTTGTCCTTACTTTTAAAAAACTAAATGTAAGAATAAAAAAAAAATTGAGATACTAAAAAGAATATAAAGTTTAAGAATTAAAAACAACATTTCTAAAAATTTTAGGTACTAAATAAATAGTAAACATATTTTAAATTTAACAATATATTTATAAAATTGTAATTTTTTTATTATTTTTCAAAAAATTTATTTTAAGATTAATAATTTTAAAATTTTAATAGAATTTAAAATAATTATTAATATAATATTCAATGTTATTATTAAAATGTTTATATATTTATATATCTATAAAATAATTAAGATTTTATTAAAATAAAGTAATAAACATTAAATATATATTCATTTGTAAACTAATAATTAAAAATTTAAAACTAATAGTTTATTATTATTATTATTATTTGAATAAAATTAAATTAAAAAAGAAAATATACTCGTATATATACAGAATAAATTCTTTTTTAATTTGTATCTTAATTTTTAAATTTAAAAATGTATAATAAATAGAATATTAAAATTCAATCTTAAAATTATCAAAACTATATATAAATATCACTAAGGTTAAAAATTTAATTCTTCATTAAGGTCAACAATTGAATTATTTCATTAAATATTATTAGAATCATTAAATTCAGTTGCATCTCACAACTATTATAAAGTTGAGCTATCAGTCTAACAGGTAGAAAAATTTATAGATACATAAATGATGTTTAATATGTTATATATTATTATATATAATAAAAATTATTATTATTCATAAAATATATTTCAGAGTAACTAATTTAGAAATTGTGCATAAGTGGTAATATAATATGTAATGTTAATGCTTAATATAATAATTATATAAATTAATATTTAATCATTAAAATCATATAATAAATAACATGTTATTACTTAATATCAAAATTTATCAAAATTGTATATTAAATAGCATTAAATACCGTTGAGTCAAAAGACAAGTCAAGATCATTAATAATTTTGATTTGATACAAATAAATGCCAAGTTTAAAAGTTGTGTTTGAAATATTAACATATGTAAGTGTTGTGTCTAACCCTGATGGAACAAGCAATGATAGACAAATGTGACTCCGGTGAAGCATTAAAGATTGAGTTAATGTTATGATTTTTTTATCCTCTATGTAGAGAATATTCAAATATCCTTCCTAGAATTTATCAAAGTGAAGAAAGTAAGACAATAATCGAATTTAAAACTCTCACCTTGCCTAAAAAGGTGTGCCATTACTGTAACATTATAATTTCTATAATGCTTGATTAAGTGTTTTAATTAAATGTTTAGAGGAATTGAATTGAATTTAAGTGTTTGTAATTAATTAATTAATTAATTTTTGAGATATAGTTGTTATATTTATGCTTATGTTATGTTGAGTTTTATTGTGTTTGAACTTAAGTGAATGGGCATTAAGTCATGAGAAGGGGGTGGGTGGGTTTAGTGAAGTGTGAGGTGTAAAGAGAAAAAAATGAGAGAGGGATAAACTTGTCACAAACCTTTTGTAGATCTAAACCAAAATACAAACCCTCTCATTTAATCCTTTTTTCCCTCTCCAAGACAACCCACCATTAGAGAGTATGAGACCTTGAATTTTCTTGACTCAAGGGACCTTGTAGCAGTGCTCTTTTGAGTTTTGAGGCTAGTTTAGTGGTAACTCTCTTCCTTCCCCTCTCATATTCTATTTTCGTTTTTCCCTAGAGCACCCATGGGGTTTCATCAAAAAGGATTTTTTGGGTTTAGATCTAACTTTGGGTTGGTTTTGGATATGGATAATGCCCTTATAGTGTGAAGTGCTAGTGGAGTTGAAGAGACTCTCCACCTAGCACCACTAGAAAATATGGATTCAACGTCCCTCGTTTAACATCGGTTTTAGGAAAATCAATTTTTAAAAAAAGTACAATGGCATTTTAGTAAATAAAGTGTTATTGTTAATATCGGTTATAAAATAAACGATGTTGTGCATGTCCCTTAGCATCAGTTGTTTAAGAACTAATGTTGTCAATGCTAACTTAACACGATTTTGTATAAAATTGATGTTGTTATTTATCCTTTAACATTGTTTTTTTTAAATCAATGTTGTCAATATTTTGTTTCTAATATCCAATTTGATGCAATCCTATCTCCCAAGGGCATTGGATAGAAGACTCTAAGAAGATTGGGCCGAAGATGCAAGAGAAGGCCCTAGGGTTCTCATGAACCTTAGGGTAGATTTCGGGCCCATGAACTAAGTATGAGCCCACTTATCTTTGTACATATTAGGTTAAGATTTCATTATTTTTGAGCCTTGTATTTAGGGTTCCATAATGTAGGTAGGGTACCCTAGAAATGTTGGATTTTTCAACCCTTGTATTTTAGGGCACTTAGACTAGTTTTTGTATTAGGGGTAGTTTTGTAATTTCACATGTATTAAGTGAATATTTGATGTGTGTGTTGGAAAATAAATTTAATTGAATTGGGAGAAGCCCAATCCAATTAAATTTTAGAGGGGGAGGTGAGCATTTGCTTGCTACATCCCATTACCACATCATATAGTCATACTTTATGTATGTCCTTCATGTTTTACATGCTTCATGACAACATGTCTGATGTGCCATTATTTTCTCCTATTTCTTAACCCTTTTTACACCATTTTAATTATTGATTAGTCTTAATTGTCAAATTAATTAGGCAGTTTTATTATTTGGGCCCATTAAGCTAATTTGATGTTTTTAATCTAATTTCAGGAATTAATGAAACATTGAGCTTGAATCCAGAATTGGGCTTTGACTTGAAGAGGACAGACTATTTTATTCTACAAAATTTTATCTTATCTAGACTTTATCTTATCTAGATATTATTTAGATTTGATCTCATCTAGATATTATTTCATCTATATCTTATCTTATCTTATATAGATTTGATTTTATTTTATTTATGGGCTTGGATTTAAAATAGATTTGTAAGCTTTGGGACTAGAAAACTATATAACAGCACCAAGGTTCTAGTTTAGGTCCTTTTCTTCCCTCTCTCTTGTCTCCTCTTCCCTTTTTTCTTTTTTAGTTTTAGGCTTCTCTTCTTCTTTTAGACACTTTTTTCGTGCATGCTATTAATTCATGCATGCTTAGTGTCTGATTAATTGTCTCTGTGCTTAATTTACGTTCATGCTTAATGATCGTTCATGATTAATTGGTGTATGTGTTGCTTAATCACATAATGAATGCCTTATGTTAAATTTCGCTTAGTAATTTAATTTAGGGTTGGATTAAGTGGTTGAACTGATAAAGGATAAACTCTCGTAACCTAGGATAAGAGACTTGCTTGTGAATCAAGGGGAAACAACGTGTTTTAATTATGATATTTTCTAATTCACATCTATTCGCTGTTTAATTTACAAAAGCAAACAACCCCCCCCCCAATTCGTTACTATTTTCCTACTATCTGTTATGAACATTTGGTTTATCATTGCTCGTTGGGAAACGACCTAGGATCACTTCCTAGTTACTGCATTTTGATGTTTATTTGATTCGGGTACAGCCTCGATGAATGTCCTTCATGTTTTACATGCCTCATGACACCTAAGCACACTTAGTGGAGAATTTTGGACTTGATCTTGGATTAGTGAGCAGAACCATAGCTAAAATTCACTAATTATAATTAGTGAAACTTTGGCTCCACAAATTCAATTTCAAATTCAAGTGAAATTTGAATAGAAATTCAAATTTCCCTCCAATTTTGTGTGACACTTAGGCTATAAATAGAATCCATGTGTGTGCATTTTTTCAACTTTGATCATTTGAAAATTACACTTCAAAGTTTAGACCTCATCTGAGGCACAAAATTTTGTGCTCCTTCCCTCTCTCTCCTTCCACTCATCTTCTCCTTCCTTCAAGCTCTTATCCATGGCTTCCTATGGTGGTGATCAAGCGTCTTCTTAACTCATCTTCTCCTTGAAGTGGTGTCTCCAATCATCTTTCTTCCTTCTTCATTTTGCTGCCATTAAACTTTAAAAAGCAAAAAACTCCATTAACGAAGAAGATCCAAGGCCTACAAGCTCCACATAGAGCTATATCACAATTTTTCTAATACACAATTTTATCTCAATTTCTATTGCCCAAAGCTCTTGTACCCTCGAACCCTCCCTCACACTCGTGTTCCCTTAGCCACAACCCTCAAGGAACCACTCCTCCTTCCTTTGCCGAGTGCCATTGTCTCCACCGAAACCTATGCCTTCTCCCTCATCGCCATTGGTCACTGCCTTTCCTACGATAAGCTCATCCATTCACTACAAGAAATAAAGTTATTCACAACGAATTTTTCGCAACAAAAAATAAGTTTTTGGCAATGATAGACATTTCACAACAACATTTGATTGTTGTGAATTCAATTTTTTTTGCCAACAACACCAGTATCGTAGGGAAAATTATACTTATCGTAACAAAAAATCTTGTCATAGTCAATACATATAGTTTATACAAACAAAATTTAAAGTCACTAAAAAATGTACTATTTTAGTTGGGAAAAGTTATTTTGTAGCAACGACATTCAAGGTCGCTGGAAAATATAATATTTTATACTAGCAACATCATTGGCAATAGCTACATTTATATCAACGACTTTGAAATTAGTTGGGAAAAGCTAATTTTGTAGTGACAATTAAGGTCACTGGAAAATATAATACTTTATACCAACAATATCACAGTCATTGGCAAAAGTTACATTTATAGCAGCGACTTTGAAATTAGTTGAGAAATGCTAATTTTGTAGCAACGACATTTAAGGTTGCTAGAAAATATAATATTTCATACCAACAACATTGAGGTAGTTGACAAAAGTTACATGTATAATAGTGACATTTAAAGTCACTCCAAAATGTACTTTTTTATATACTGACGACTTTGAAATTCATTGGGAAAAATTAATTTCATAACAGTGACATCTAATGTTGCTGAAAAATATATTATTTTATACCAACAACACTGCATTTGTTGACAAATGTTACATTTATGGCATCGTCACCTAAAGTTGTTGAAAAATGTACATTTTTTTAATCTTACCAACATTAAATTTGGTGAAAAAAAATACATTTTATGACATGTTTATTGTCGTTGAGAAAAGAATGATTAGTTGTCATTGTAGAACCGACCTAGAATGCGAGGTTCAGGAATGCGACCAAACTTTCTCTTACTCCTTATTTTTATCTTTTTTTAACCTCTCTCCTTGAATTTTAGAAAACCCTAATTCTCCTCCTCACTCTCTCTCTCTCTGTTCAAAATCGAAGAGGTTGAGACTTGCATTGAGAGAAGCCTTTTTTCCCCTTAGGTTTTTTAAATCATCAGTGGCGGAGTGATCAGTGGCCTCGACAAGGGCGTCACCACCTGCAGCATAGGCGTCGTGCTCAAAGCTTGTGGCCTTCACGTCACTTCCATCAAAATCGGTTCTCTCTTTCTCTCAATTTCTTCTCTCTTCTTCCTTTTTCCCTACACCGACTTGTAGTAACTTTCAACTTTCATGCAGATCTGTACTTGAACATCGACACTGGCACCATGTCTCCCTTCAAGCACGGTGAGGTTTTCGTTCTCGACAACGGCGGAGAGGTTCATTTCCTTCTTCCTGTATTTTTTTAGTTATACCTCTTCATGCTTTAATTTTAACGTTACCCAGGTGGCGCCTTTACCCCTTGCTTTTTATTTATCCTTCAACAATGCCCGTTCCTTGTTACTTCTTGCCAGAAGAGGATTTGGATTGGAGCGAGTGTTTTTCACTATCGATCTGGTTTCCTTGGATTTGGATTGAACTCTAATAATGTGGTGTGCGGTGAGAGATTCCGGTGGCCATTACTGCCCTAAGAAGACCGATGATTTATGCGGCGATGTTTGTGGCCAGGTAATTATTATCATTCCATACAAGAAAAAAAGTTCCATCTTTTTAATGTGTTCGTGATTTTTGTGAGAGGATTTGCTTTCTTTGATTAATCGCCGTGGCTTGGATTTGCCCCCTTTGATTAATCTCGTCTTTGGTTTGGGGGGTTATTAAAATGATAAAATGAAGATGCTGTCTGGTCGTGGTCATTCTGTACCCTAGTCGACCCTTTTTTTTCTGTGCGTTTTAATGTGTGCGTGATTTTTGTGATCTAAATTTGGCTATCTAAGAAAGCATGGATTTTTAAGCCTATTTTTAGCAAATATGCTGGACTATTTCTTGGGGATTTAATTTATGGTTCAAGATGCAGCTTTTTAGTCTATTATTGATTAGAATTGCCCCCTTGGTGTTACGTTCAATGATTATTGAAAAAAAAACATCAATAGATAAGGAAAATTTGGCATATGGATTATGGTTTGATTTATTTACAAGATGGAATGAAGTTGCATTGTCAAGTTATAATAAAACATATTGATTTTTGAATGATTTTTGAGGTAAACAATTTATTAAGGATTTGTTTAATGCAGTTCTTAGGATTTGTTCAAGTATAGATTTTATATCTGCTGAAGTTATCAAAAGAAAAATGTTTTTTTGAGTATGATATTTTTATTTGCATACGTGTAGTTACAGTAAATGAAATGTTATATTTTATAAAAAAAATTAGAGGATGGGGTTGGAAATAGGAGGTTGGAGGCATGGATGACCCCAATTTTAAACTAAAAAAAATATTTGATGACATGGATGACCCCAATTTTACTTTAAATATAATATTTAAACATGATGATTAAGATTATCTCACTCTCACATAATACATTCCTCATATATACAGACAGCCAAAAGATTTAGTGCCAATTGCTACCGGCCACGAGTATGAGGAGATTCAGGCTGATCTTGAGGTTTCTTTTTTTTTTTTCTGCCTTTTCAATTAAATAATTATAATAATAATATCAATCCTATCCATTTTAATAAGCATTATTAATATATCATATATGATTCGTGACAGCCGTGGCTTGTGGCATGAAGGAGATGTGTGAAGATGATAAAGGATACAACTTTTGGCAAAGATTCTGCTCTTCTAGGTTGGGTTCATTATGGTGAGTATTTAATGTGCAGTAAAATAACATGTGGCTGATCTGTGACCAAATTAGATTATGACATTAAGGCTTGGGTTCATTATGGTGAGTATGTAATTGTTGAAAATGAAGTGACTACATTGCTAAGAAATTTGAATTACACAATACAATAGAGAAGTGCTGAGTTATTTTTTTTTTTTTTATTTCTCAGCCACTGCTTATATATTTATATATAAAATAGAAAGAGAGACTGCCTTTGGATAAGGATTAGATACTCAGTTTCCCTCACACTCAACATGACAACACATAAAACTTAATACACACTCAACCTCACACACACACACACACTCAAAATAGCCTTTTACCTACATAGTTGTCTACACAATACAGCTCTCTACAATATATATGTTTAACACTTCCCCTCAAGCTGGAGCATTTAATTTGCTCCAAGCTTGGAACATGACCTGAAGCATCTCAAGTTGCACCACCAAACTGGAAAGGATTGCCTATTGATGGTGTTGATGCTCCCAAATACAAAATTTGATTGAACTGGGGTAGGTTGCTGACTTGTGTGGAGGTAGAGGCTGCTGCTGTCGGAGTAAATGAAAATTGAGGAGTTGATGCACTGGAGAACTGGTAGAAGTAACAAACATAGTGGATGATGATGATGTACTAAATGTGGAACCAAATGTAGACTTAGTGGGCTGCCAACTAAAGTAGAACTTGGACCATATTGGAGTTAACAGAGTAGACCACCGAAGAGGAAGCAGGGGTGCCAAGTTCAAAAGATGTGGCAGGACTTGAAGAAGGAAACAACAAATCCCCAGAAACAAAAGTTGCACTTGCTGTAGGGCTGGACTTCAAAGTGATTAGTACTGATTAGGAGACAACACACTCCTTCTCACGAGATGAAAGGTGGAGTCAACACTTCAAGCTTGGGATGAACAATACAAGTAGAAAAATAGACAAAGAAACATGCCGGAAACACATTGGCAGCAGATTGAAAATGACTGAAAAACATTCAAAGACAATTGGAATATGTTGAACCATTAAGAAGAAGCCACAACACAATGCTTAACCACTTAACAGAAGCAAACACACTTAACCACCTAAAAGGTAGAAGCAAACCAAAGCTTAACCATCAAGAGCAGAAGCTAAACATGGTGTTTAACCACTCAAGACAGAAGGAAAACACAATTTTTGAATGCTTAACCACTATAAAGGCAGAAGCAACACAACAATGTTTAACCATCCATGGTAGAAGCTTGACATCAATGCTTAACCACCATGGACAGAAACTTAATGACCCTTTTTTTTTCAATAGTAGAGGTTCTTGACCAGATTGAACCCCAGGGACAACAATTGCTTCAAGGATAGAGACAAGGAAGAAGTTGCTGGACAACAGGATCAACAAATGACCTAAAGTAGGGTTCGTGACCAGTTTGAACCCCTAGGACAACAATTACTTCAAGGACAAAGACAAGCAAGAAGTTGCTGGACAACAGGATCAACAAATGACCTAAAGTAGGATTCTTGACCAGATCGAACCCTGGGGATAGCTATATTAATCAACAGACCACACAACAGATAAATAGAAGGACATGAGATAATGGAGCTACACAACAAAGGGTTAAGAGAGACAAACTAAAAGAAGCCTTAAACAGGACCAGAACATGCCACAATTCTGAAGACAAAGAGGAAGGGCCAAAAGAGGAGGTTTGAGCAGACAACAATGGTGACTGACAATGGTAGACGACGAGAAGCAGCAAAAACAGCAGAAGAGGATCACACCTGCCCAGTAGAGACAGTGGCTGACAACAGAGAAGGAAAACACAGGACCGGAAGTAGCCATTTTTGGTCAAAAGATGAAGCCCTAAAGGAGAAGGAGAAGGGATCACAAGGGCTGGAACTATTAAGCTGTCAATACCGAAAACAAGGAATGAAATGTGCCCAGAAGGAGACTACAAAGTTGTTAAAACTGGGTACACAGGGAAGGAAGAAGCCATTTCTGACCAAAGAGACAAAACCCTAATAGAGAAAAAGGAGGGAACACGAGGCTGACACGTTCCAGGTGGTCAAAATTAAAAAACAAGGGCTGGACCGTACCCAGGACTGGCCGACGAAGTGACTGGAGGTGGTCCGACGATGTTCCGACGGCTGGAAGGCGGCGCGTGGCCTTCACTCACCCGAAATGATGCATTGCTGTGGTGGCGCGTGGCGGCACGTGGTGGTGGTGCTGCTCACGCGACTTGTAGGGGTGGGTCACGCTCCTCGAGGTGCACACAACCCTGGTTTCACCGGAAAATTTGACGGCGGTTGGAGGCGGCGGCGGCGGCGGACAGTGGCCGATGGACGACAGCCGACGGCCAAAGCAGGTCAAAACGGGATTGTTCCCGCGCTAATACCATGTTGAAAATGAAGTGACTACATTACTGAGAAATTTGAGTTACACAATAGAATAGAGAAGTGCTGAGCTATCTTTTTTTATTTCTCAGCCACTGCTTGTATATTTATATATAAAATAGAAAGAGAGAGAGGAGATAAGTTGCCTTTGGATAAGGATTAGATACTCAGCTTCCCTCACACTCAACATGACAACACATAAAACTTAATACACACTTAACCTCACACACACACACACACACACACACACTCAAAAAAGCCTTTTACCTATACAGCTGTCTACAGAATACAACTCTCTACAATATATATGTATAACAATAATGTGCAGTAAAATAAGCTCTAGCCTTCTATTAGGCTGTGGCTTCTATAATTGATTCATGTTATTATCTATTTTGTATCTCTGTTTTAGACCCTTTGCAAAGGAAATCCAAAGTTTAATTTCCATAAATACATAATTCGTACCCTTGAAGATGATTTCAAGAAAGTTGTTGTTATAAGGTATATGCTTCTGAAGAATAATTCTCTAGTAATTATTTATGCTTATATACTTATCACACGCCTTCATTCATCAATTGCAAACTTTCTTTGTTGTTTAGCCTATTGTGTAAGTTTTTTATTCTTTGTAGTTACGATTACAATTTCATGGTCGCAGCTGGTATCTTTAGATCTTTGTGGTCAACTTTATGTTGATGAATGTCCATGGTAAGCTACTAGACTTTGAAGTTATGACCTTTTTTTTACTACTCATGTTATCTATAATTTCTACTTAAAGTTATTGTTAAATTATTTATTTTTTTATGAATTGAATACTATAGTTATAACTTGATTATATACTTTATTAGACCAGAGAAATTGCAAGTATATATTTTCATTTAATGCGATTTAGTGGATATCAGTGTTATCAAATAGCGGCCATGGCGGCGCCATGGCGAAAAAGTGTGGCGGAAATTTGAAAAAACGCCACCGAATAGCGGTGGCATGGCGGGTTGGATATGGCGTCGCCATGGCGGAATAGCGGAAAAGGCGAAATAACGGTTTTTTTTTTGGTTTTTTGCGCGGTAGGTGTTGGGCTGACCCGACCCAACCCTACCCGAAATTGAAGTACGAAAGCGCAGCGGGAGGATGCACAACACAAAACACAGCAGCATGACCCGCATGCACCACCCTGCAACCAGCAGCGACCAGCGGCGACGACCCTGTACCCAGCAGCGACTAGCATCGACGACCCCGCACCTGCAGGACCCCGCGAAGGCGACACACATCAGCACACGACCACCACCCTGCGAAAGCGATGCACATCGGCACACGACCACCACCCTGCGAAGGCGACGCAGTACGCACACAACCCCGCATGAACAACAAACGTCGCTTGCATTGAAGCATATGTGCCAATGGCATATATGAAATAATTAATAGTCAATTAATATGTTGAATGCATGGGTATTGACATGAATTTACCATATTTCCATTTGGTTATTATCAATGCATTCAATATATGAATCTCATATATGCTATATGCATGTGGTTCAACTGTGGTTAATTTTTTTTTTAAAAAATAAAATACATTCTAAGACGGTTTTTTGAATAAACTGTCTTAGAATCCTCAAATATATATATATATATATATATATATATATATATATATATATATATATATATATTTTAAATACATTCTAAGACGGTTCTCACGATTCTTTGAAAATCGTCTTAGAATGTAGACATTTTAAGATGATTTTTTGATTAAATAGTCTTAGAATCCTCAAATATATTTTAATTTTATTTTTTTTTTTAAAATATACATTCTAAGACGGTTCTTTTAAAACCATCTTAGAATGTCTAACCTTTTAAAATGATTTTTCATATAACCGTCTTAGAAAGTTTATCCTTCTAAGACAGTTTTTAGTTAAGAATCGTCTTAAAAGGTTACCTTTTTCTAAGATAGTTTTTAATGGAACCGTTGCAGAAAGTAAAGACTTTCTATGACGTTGGCCATAACGATGGTTAACAATCGTTGTAGAAAGTGTCTTTTAACCGACGTAGAATAGTCTTTTTCTAGTAGTGACTCCACTACAATTGGAGTTAGTAAGTTAGAAAAAGAAGTGATTTCCATTTATAACTTCAAAGAAACATCTCTCTACCTACCAACATCAGCTTCATTAGGTTCATTAATAACATAATGTACATCTTTGCATTGAATACTCATGTAGTGCTCTACTGAATTATTCTCTGCTGATTTATAAGGATCTACAAAATTTTCAGCCAACATTGTTGTGTACCTAACAATGCATAAAAGATAAGGTCAACAAAGTCAAGTGGCTGCTAGTTTCCACGAAAGATAAGTGGGAAAAAAATAAAAGGAAATCTACCTCTCGGTTTGCCCTAATAGAAACTCAAGCTGTTTGTCAAGTACCTTTTTCTTCTTCTTGTCGAGTTCCATTTGATGTTTGTAAAGAACTTGGCACAATAATAGATGATGAAATGAAGGTCATCAAATGAAAATTACAAAAACTATACTAGTAAACAAATGAATTTAGCAAAAATATATTACCAGTTTTTCTATTTTTGTCCAGAATTTCTTAACATCCTTAAAAATATTAAGTGCAACCTTTCTTAATGGCTGCTCCTCTTCCTGTACAAGATACAACTTTCATCACACAACATTACAGTGGGGAATAAAACAAGCATACAATCACTAAATTATGCTTTCAGTAACTTATAATAATACAATCAAAACATTGGTAACTGTGGCAGGTTATCAGTGCTTTCATTTGTAGAAGAGAGATCAACACCTTCTTCTTCTTTTCACCTCTTGTAGCCTAATCTAACATGCCTTTGCTGGCTCTTTGCATATACAAGGATAAGGATACATACAATGACACTCCACCATACCTTCACATAGCAAGGACCCTTTTAGCATGATGATACGTTAGTTTATTGATTTCGAAACTATAAAAATATGCAGGCAACAACTTTTCATTTAATAGGGAACAATTTCAATTTCGCTAATAAATTAGTTTTAATTTCTTAAGCCTAGCATGAGTGTGTAGGAGGCGTATCAAGAGCTTGGGAGCTAAAATGAGCTAATCTTAATCATACAAACATGGATTATCGAGGCCTATTACATAGGGTTGAGTCATTGCCATCACCTTAGGTTTCTAAAGAACAATTATGACATAAAGCTAAAATTTTATTTTCCCAAAAGCTCTGCTCATAATAAGTTGGCTAGTTTGTTTATTACCATAGTCCCGAAAAAAACCATGTCTCCTTGCTTTAACACAATAAAACATTCCTTGACGGACTTTGGCATCCTTTCCAGTGGTACTATTGATAGAGTGAATATCTGACATGACGCATCAAAACAAAAGTCTATGATATATTATATACTCAATAGATAAGAGATAAAGTTGTTATTTGTGTATGTTGAAGAATCTACGAAGCTAATATAGAAAGATTAAACATCACTAAAGGCTGAACAATCATAAACAATGAGTCTTAGGAAGTCAAAGTAAACACCAAACCACCTTCAAAGTCTTAGAAAGTTGATAAAATCAATGACCAATAAGAACCACCTCAAATGTTACAACATAAAGGTTAAGAAGAATAACATACAATAGTATTTGTAGTCTTGTAACTCGTAGCTCTTACTTCAAAATCCTTTTTCAATCCTCCACAATGATGCTAAGAAGAATAACATACAATAGTATTTATAGTACACGACTACAAGACTACAATTTTTTCTAAAAATTGATTTGTTTACTGATAACATCAATTTTTCTAAAAATTGATTTGTTCAAAAACCGATGTTGTTTTTTGTTACAATAACATCGATCTTTAAACAACCGATGTTAACGTTGATAAATTAACGTCAGTAATTTCAACATCGGTTAATAACCAATGTTAAAAGTTATTAATAACCGATGTAAAAAATCTATTTCTAGTAGTGAATTCTTCATAGCACTGAAACATGATGGATTTTCCATCTCCTATGAAGTCTTGTTAGGGTCTTGCATTTTCAGTTTAGGGTTCCTCCCTCTTTTCTATTCTCAACACGATTTACATATCCTAATATAGTTTTGTGCCTATAACATTCACATTCTCTTTCTTGCAGATCGAAATCGTTGACGCAACACTCTTTCTTGCGGATATGGAAGTGTTCACATGACTCTCTCTTGCGGATTTGATAGTTTTCATGTAACTTTGTCTTCTCCATTTAGGTTTCATGCCAATTCCTCACTCTGTTTTGTTTTCATCATGTTGTGTTGGAAAGATCATATTTGTTCTCAACTCCTACTTTTCACCATATTCAATATGATTTACAAACATGTCTTTTATCTTTCTCATCGTTTTCTCGACAATTCTGTTTTGGAACTATTTTCTTCGGCTAGATTGAATCACTTAAGAATTGATATCATTTTGGTGTGTGGGTGTGAATTTGGCATTTCAATACTCTGGTTCTTTATTATTATTTTTTTGTGTGTCTTTGCATTGTAGTCCATTTTACATTGAATATGTCTAATTCTGTTATTTTGTTTTGGTTTAGTAGTGAAAGAGAAAAAAATGGGTGATATTTAAGGGAGAGGAGCATCTTACCTATATTCCAGGTATATATATTACATTGGCCATCATTCAACTATTAAATGTGTATGTCTATTATTACATTTTGATTCAAGGATGGATCCGATTATTTTATACGTTGAATTTATTCAGAAAAATATTAATTTTTTTTATCTTTTTTTTCATTCTTAAATTAATAGATAATTATTGTTTGATTATTTTATTTGAATGGATATATTGGCTGAATGGGCAATGTAAAAAGGCTCTAACTCCAGAGGTAAATTGCAATACATCTATGTATTTCCTCTTGCTAGTATCATAAAGTTATCCAAAGACAAAGGATGTTTATTTTTATTTTCAGTTCATGGCTAGGCTAAATAACATGATGTTGCTTACAATGGTTTTCCTTTAAAGATTTGTTTATCCTGAAGGTTTGATTTGCAATGAATAAGTTTTGCTTATCTATGGTCAAAACTCTAACTCTTCTTTCAACAAGAACCAAAACCTTTCTCACTAGGCATGGATTGTTATATGAATCTAAAGAGGCCATAGTGTTTTTACCGCGAATCATGTCTATAAACAAATTGTTGACCTCTAAATCCTTCTGACATGATTTACATTTTGAATGTTGATTATGGCCTCTGCAAATTTAATCATTTGGCAAGAAATTGGATGCAAATAGATAAGATTGCTTAGGATTCATTGCAAGATCATCCAGAACTTCATTTACAAATTTTGGAACCATGGGTGCAAGTAATTTTTTGATATTTTTATTTACTGATTTTCTATGTGTTTCCCATTCATAACCCTTAAGCAATTAACTCAAGGTTTTTACATTCCAATTGCATGCCCTCTTTAGACACAACCTTTTGCATCCTTTCACCCAACAACTTAAGCTTTTAGGTTAGTTGATTTGTGCACCTCACCTTACTTGACTTGCTCACCACTATGGCTCCTAGTGAGTAATCGTGTTATCTCTAGGGTGTGGTACTCCAAGATTAGAAACATTGGAAGCATAGGTTGAGTTTGAAGCCCACGCTATTTCTTTTGAATTAGAGTTGCAGGAAGAGGAGGTATAGTAACCAACTAACAATATTTGCTCGCTATCACTAATTAGTGATTATTGTTCAATTAACTATTTTCATTTCTAATGTTAGATTAAGCTATTAGAAGTCGGAATAATGAATCAAGAAGCTGAGGAATTTTTTAAGAAGACTATTGAAATTGATTGTCTTATAGATGTGCTCAGAGAAGCTAATCCTCGTGAAGTAAGACTCATCTTAAGTTTTTAACCACATTTTGTAGCAGATGTAACTCGTATAAATGTGATTCGAACTCACCTTTTATGTATCAATTGATTGGTTTTGGATAACATTTTTCAATGGCATCAATGTTGTTTTCCTTTTGTGAACAACTTGAGAAACTTGTTGAAAACATCCTCGCTTTTAATCCAAGCTTTTGGGTGCGACTTACAGCGAGAACTAATACTTGCAAGTATGAGGATGATAAGGTACACAAAATTGGAGGGAAATTTGAATTTCTATGCAAATTTCACTTGAATTTGAATTTGTGGAGCCAAAGTTTCACCAATTATGATTAGTGTATTTTAACTATGGTTCAGCCTACTAATCCAAGATCAAGTCCAAGATTCTCTTAGGGGTCATGAGACATGTAAAGCTTGAAGGACATACACAAAGTGTGACTATATGATGTGACAATCGGGTGTAGCAAGCATATACTCACCTCCCCCTCTAAAATTTAATTGGATTGGGCTTCCCCCAATTCAATTAAATTTATTTCCCAATACATACATCAAATATTCACTTAATGCATGTGAAATTACAAAGCAACCCATAATACAAAAATTAGTCTAGGTATCCTAAAATATAAAGGCTGAAAAATCCTATATTTCTAGGGTACCCTACCTACATTATGAAACCCTAAATACAAGGCCCAAAAAAAAATGAAACCTTAATATAATATGTACAAAGATAAGTGGGCTCATACTTAGTCCATGGGCCCAAAATCTACCCTAAGGCCGATGAGAACCCTAGAGCCTTCTCTTGCATCTCTGGTCTAATCTTCTTGGAGTCATCTATCCAATGCCTTTGGAGGGTAGGATTGCATCATTCCCTCCCCCTTGAAGATGATTTGACCTCAAATCAAGATGTTCTTGAAACTCTGGGCTTTTTCCCTCAACACCTGTAAAAAGAATAAAAACATATGTATTAATGGTGTTTGGTATGTTGGAGTAAGGTAAGATCTGAAAACCCATTTCCTGGGCATCTTCCCATGAGGGAACATGGTTCCTCACCAAATCAATGAGTGGTGCTACAAGTATAGAAAAATATGGAATAAATCTTTTGTAAAAGTTTGTTAAGTCATGGAAGCCCCAAATTTTCCTTATACTTGGTGGAGTGGGCCACTCAGGAATGACCTTTATTCTCTTAGGGTTTGTGGGAGCCCCTTGATTACTATTTAAAAAATTAAGGAAAGTAATGCAATAAAACATACCTTTTTCTATATTTTCATGTTGATTATTCCTACCAAAAAGTACAACAAACCTAAGGTTTCCCATATGAGCACCTAAGTTTGTATTGAAACTAAAAATAAGAACAAACCTACCAATTGAGTCCCTATGTATGTGAATCATGAAGATGTTGGATGCATAGGTGATTTTACAAACGAGGGTTGCACCACTCAACACATTTATCATACCACCTATTATAGGGATTCGATGCCTCATAATACCTATTTTGGACACCAACAAAGCACAAGGAGTTAAGCTCTTACGAACCAAACCCTCATCCAACAACTCCTTTACTTGAGGAATAACCACAAGCTTAAGAGGTATGGCAGTGCTAAGGGATGTTTCCCTTGATAGGAGAAGGAGAAAGATTGTTTAAGAAGGAGTGTTTTTTTTATATCACCTTTTGTTGCAAAATGATTTTCCTTCTTAACAATCTTCTTGGAGGAATCTTTTGCCTTTTTTTCCTTCCCCTTGGCCTTTGAAGACAAGGCCTTACTATCCTTCTTTTTCTTTTGTTTTTCTAGTTTTTCTTCCTCATCCCTTTTATCTTTCATAGTTAGTTGATCTTTGGCCACCTGTGAATGTGTTTGAGGATGCAACACAAATTTAGTGCCAAGATGGGTGAGGGTAATCTCATTAGTTAGGCCATTGTAAATGATCTTCCTATCAAATTGCCATGGCCTTCCTAAAAGAATATGCCCTACCTCCATGGGAACTATATCACAATTAACTTCATCCTTATATATGTCCCAATGGAGAAAGGTACATTTACTTGTTGGTTAATTATCATTTCCCCTTGCTCATTGAGGCATTGAAGTTTATAAGGTTTTGGGTGGGGAATGATAGTGAGGTTCAACTTAGAAACTAATCTTGTGCTACAAGAATTGCAACAAGATCCATTATCCACAATGAGAGAACAAATTTTATCTAAAATTTTGCATCTTGTATGAAAGATGTTATCTCTTTGGGATTGAGATAGATCACAAGATTGACCTCTAAGGAGCCTTCTAACCATTAGGAGGTCACCTTCTTCATGGGGGTAGACTTCCTCACTAGACTCTTCACCCCTTACTTTATCTTCACTTCCACTAGAGGAAGGGGAAGAAATAGTCTCCTCTTGACTACTATAAATGTCTTGACCCCTTGTAATCATGATTTTCTTTGTGGGGGCATTGGGAGGCAATGTGACCTCTCCCAAGACATTTGAAGCATTTAATGTTGCTACTCCTTTCTTAGGGACTAGTCTTAGGGGTAGATTTCTCTATGCTCTTACCCTTATCTTCCTTGGGTTTTGAAGGTGCAGCCCCCAAAATTCCTTGGGCTTGGTCCTTCCTTAGATAAGAGTGAAAACCATAAGATTTTGAAGAAGACTTTCTTTTAAGTTGTTGCTCCACTCTTATATAAAGTTGGACTAGCTCATCTAGGTCCCTATATGGAAAGATTTCAACCTTGTCCCTCACTTCCATATTAAGCTCACTAAGGAACCTAGCTATGCTTGTTCTTTCCTCCTCCCTAAGTCCAGCTCTTAAAAGGAGTAGTTTCATTTGTTGTCTATATTCTTCAACACTCATACTCCCTTGTCTAAGCCTTTGGAGCTTGTCCATAAGATTCCTTTCATAATAGGAGGGAATGTGTCTCTTCCTAGGGCATTCTTAAGATCATTCCAATACTCTATTGGAGGATCTCCATGCATTCTTCGTTCCTTAACAAAGGAAGTCCACCAATAGAAGGCATACCCTTGAAAGCTAAAGGTAGCCAATGAAACTTTTCTCTCTTCGCTAATATGATGGCAAACAAAGAGTTGTTCAACCTTCATTTCCCAATCTAAGTAGGCCTTAACATTATCTTTTCCATGGAAATATGGGAGGCTAATGTTAACCTCTTGAGGCATTCTATCATTTTCTCTTCTTTGGGAATGATATTTAGTATGTGAACTATGGCTCCCTCTATAATAGTCGCTAAGTTCTTCACTTAAACTCTTGCAAGAGTCATGATTACTATAGGAGACATATTTTTCTCTTTTCATTTTTTTTCATTATTTTTCTTCTTTCTTCCTCTCTTATTTTTTCTCTCTCATCTTGATTTATTTCTACCCTCTCTTTTCCTTTTTCTTTTCTTTCTAGTTTTTCTTTTCATAACTTGAGGGAACTCAACTCATCTAAGATTCTAGATAGAGGATCCTTATGACTAGTACCCTCACCATTAACACTAGATGAATGATGACTCATAAAAGGTAGAAGATAGGGTTCCTAAGTTGTGGTTCTTTCTTGTTGGGGGTTCATAAAAGGTAAAAGATAGGGTTTAAAAGAACTCAAGATAAGTGTGATAAGCAAGAAGAAAGTATTATGTAATTACAAGATATACTAGGCGTGACTAGTAAAGAAAATAAGCTATGAAAGTAAGCAAGAAATTAAAGTGCAAGAGATGTAAACTAGACGGATCCTAGGAGTGTTTGGATGACCACATTTAAGGTTCCCAACAAAACACTCACTATCCTAAGGGAAAATTGCCTAAAATTATTACACACAAATGGAAGTTTGGTAACCTATTGGAGGCTCCCAACACACTTCCAATGAAAGACCTTTTTGTTAAAAAACTTGAAAGCAATGAAGGTAAGTAAATTGCCAATTACAAAATGGTCCTCAATTTTGGTGGTTCTTCTCTCTTTGGTGATTCACACAATTTGGAGTGCTTCTTAGTCCAATAGCTCTTAAGGTGGTTGGCCCCTTACTTCTTGACTCAAATTCTTCAAGGGATGACACCAATCCTCATTTCCCATTCCCTATATGGCAACTCACAAACAAGGAAACAAAGAGACAAAAAATAACCAAAGACCAAAAAAATGAAATGAAAGCTAAACCAATAGAGTTTTAACAAGACAAATTTTAAGGATTATTCAACAATTAAAGCAATGAAAAGCACACAAAAGCAAGCTAGGACTCAAAGAGAAACCTAGAATGGCTCTAGAGTAGAGTAAAAAAAACTAAAAAAATAAGACTCAAGAAACCTCTAGTTTTGATACTTGTTTCACACTAATTTTCAATTGAAATTTCAGAACTAAGATTGGTATAAAATAGGCACCAATTATAGAACAAATTTTGAGTCAAAACAACAACCACATTTCCCTTTCACTTTTTTTTTCTTGGATACTGATTTTCCTACCAACTTGTATGATTTTTCGTATTTTTTAATTTTATCCAAATCACTTGGTTATTTTTTTCAAATTTTGTTCCAGATGTCTAGAAATTTTAGTATGAATTTTAGCTCAAAATTTGCAGTGACCAATTCGCGGTAAGTTTTACAAGTTAGTTATGTTCAAGTTGCAAGCACCAACAATTTCAACCTAGGAATCAAGAGTAGTGTTTATGTTGCTTAAGGCTTGGATAATTACAATTTGGGTTTGCTTATGCTCAAATGTCTTGAATAACATAATTCAAGAGAGCTTAAGACTTATTTTGATTCACAAATCCAGCCACAACTCAGCACCACAACTCAATTTCTTCATAGGTATCATCTAGGAAACATAGAAATAAAACAAAGTTCAACAATAAGACTACTTCTAAGAATTGATTTAGAACATGTTATGAAGTAAATGACACGCATGAATTAGACTCAAAATTCAAAAGATAGACTAAGAATGACAAGAATACACGAACAAATGTATCTAGAATTCAATCAACAAAATCAAAAGTCAACACAAACTTAGAATATAATGTGACAATTATTATGACTAAACATGACTCTAAGACAACATGGATTAAGTGATTTACACTTAGATTTTTGTGTTTTTTTTCTAATCAATATTTTGGAAGAAAATTTAGATCTAAAGGTTCAGCACAAGAAGATTATGACTAAAAAATGATAGAACCTAAAATCAACACAAAAACATGATTCAAGAGTAGATTTATAAAATTTGAACCATAGAAATGCAAGAACAAGTGTAGATGTAAGATTTAATCGGTTTGTTTTTTTGTTTTTGAATCTACTCTAAAAAGCACCAAACCACAAGACAATGGAGGATATACATGGAGAATAATATGAAGAAAAAGGAATTAAAGTGAATTGACCAAACAAAAACATAGAGGAAGCAAAAGAACATCACCTAGATGAAGATGCTCTTGATACCACATGACGTAACTCCATGTGGAGCTTGTAGGCCTTGGATCTTCTTCATCAATGGAGTCCTTTGCTTCTTGAAGATCAATGACAGCGGAATGGAGAAGAAGAAAGATGATTGGAGATGCCACTTCAAGGAGAAGATGAGTCAAGAACACGTTGACCACCATAGGAAGCCATGGATAAGAGCTTGAAGGTAGAAGAAGATGACTGGAGAGAGAAGGAGAGAAGGAACACAAATTTTTGTGCCTCAAATGAGGTCTAAACTTTGAAGTATAATTCTCAAATTATCAAAGTTGGAAAAATGCACACACATGACCTCTATTTATAGCCTAACCTTGTGTTTGGATCAGGAATTTCAAAATTTCAAGGAATTTGAAATGCCTAGAATTTGAATTGTTTTGATTTTAATTTCCTTTATTTTTCAAATGTTTTATTTGGATAAATCAATTCAAATTTCTTCCATTTTAAATTATTTATTTGGATAGGGCAATTCAATTTCCTCCATATGTAAAATTTCAATTTTAATATTAAACTTTATAGAAAATAAACACAATCTAATTTTGAAATATTAATTATAAAATATTTTTAATTTTTAATAATTTATAAATAAAAAATATTGATAATTTTAACTAGGGTTGTTTTGCCTGATCACAACCAGTGATGTTTTTAAACCGACATCAACCAAGGCTATTTTTCGGTCGAAATCAAATAATTTTTTTTTGTCAAAGTATGTCAGGAATATTTGTCAGCTAACGTCAGTCGAGACTATTTTTTTGGCTAACATTGGTTGATCTATTTTTAAGCTGATGTTGGCTAGATTTTGCTACCAACGTTGGCTAGGGTTTGTTTGGATGACACCGGCTAGGGTCTTTTCGAACAACATTGACCAAGGCTATTTTTAGCCAACGTCGGCCTAAAAAATCCTAGCACTGACAAAAAAGCTACCAAATATCGGTTAAAAAATAGCTTGGTCGATGCCAACCAATAGAACCTACCCGATGTCGACTGAAAAATAGCACTGACCAATGTTAGACAAAAAACCCTACCCAACATCGGCTATAAAATAGCCTTGGCGATGTTGGCTAAAAATTAGCTCTCATTGATGTCGACCGAAAAAACTCTAGTGGATCTCGACTGTAAGAACCTAGTTGATGTCAACTAAAAATAGTCATGCCTGATGACGGTCAAAAATACCTAGCTAGTGTTAGCAGAAAAAACCCTAGCCAACATCAACCAAAAAAATCTAGTTAATGTGGTTAAGAAATAGCTCTGGCTGATGTTAGCCAGAAAACCCTAGTCGATGTTAGCAAAAAAATCCTAACCGATGCCGGCTAAGAAAATCTAGTTGACATCAGTCAAAACACCCTAGCTAACATCAGCTAAAAAATAACCTTAGTCGATATTGGCTAAAAAATAACTTTGGCTGATGTTGCTGAAAAAACCTAACTGACATCGACTGAAAAACCCTAACAGATGTATACTCAAAAGTTAGTCATGATCGATGTCAATAGAAAAAATCTAGCCAACGTCGACCAAAAAAATCATTGGTCAACATCAACTAAAAAAACTTGGATGACAACGACCAAAAAAATCCTTGGCCGACGTTAGTAAAAATTTCCCATGACTGACATCAGTGAGAAAATAACCCTAACCAACATCATCTAAAAAAAATTTTAGCTGATATTGACAAAAAAATAGCTTTGGTTGACATCATACAAAAAAATTCTGACCGAAAAAACCTTGGCCAACATCAGTGAAAAACAACTTATGTCGATATCGGCTGTAAAAACTTTGCTCACCCGTAGTTGTAAGTGTTGAGCGAGAAAGAGTCGCGAGCAAGAACGTGAGTTGGAGTGAGCATCTCCGAAAAAAAAAATCAAATTCTATATTTTTTGAGAGAATTTGAAATCCCTCTGTTTTAGTCAATTAAAATGATTCATAAAAATACCAAAAATTAAATCTCCTTTCAAATACTCTATCCAACCAAGTTATTTTATCATGAATCATTTTAAATTCCTTGAAAAAATGAGTTCCCCTGTTAAATTGCTCCATCCAAACATGCTATAAGTGTCACACAAAATTGGAGGGAAATATGAATTTCTATTCAAGTTTCACTTGAATTTGAAATTGAATTTGTGGAGCCAATTTTGGAGCCAAAATTTCACTAGTTATGATTAGTGAATTTTAGTTATGGTTCAGCCCACTAATCCAAGATCAAGTCCAAGATTCTCCACTAAGTGTGCTTAGGTGTCATGAGGCATGTAAAGCATGAAAGACATGCATAAAGTGTGACTATATGATGTGGCAATGAGGTGTAGCAAGCAAATGCTCACCTCCCCCTCTAAAAATTAATTGGATTGGGCTTCTCCCAATTCAATTAAATTTATTTCCCAACACACACCATAAATATTCACTTAATGCATGTGAAATTACAAAACTATCCCTAATACCAAAACTAGTCTAGGTGCCCTAAAATACAATAGCTGAAAAATCTTACATTTCTAGGGTACCCTACCTACATTATGGAGCCCTAAATACAAGGCCCAAAAATAATGAAATATTAATCTAATATGTAAAAAGATAAGTGGGGTCATACTTAGCCCATTGACCCAAAATCTACCCTAAGACTCATAAGAACCCTAGGGCCTTCTCTTGCATCTCTGGGCCAATCTTCTTGGCGTCTTCTATCCAATTCCCTTGAAGGGTAGGATTGCATCACATGACCTCCTAGGGATCCTCAGGCACTAACATTAATGGAAAAGGTGAGTTTTGTTTGTCATTGATTTTAGCAAGACTGGTATATTTAATTCGAAGGATTTTTTATTATAATTTTATACTATTTGTGTCATGTCTGCCATCTGTTAACATTAAGCTTAATTTGCATACTATTGTTTTTTCAGTCGTGACTAAGTGCATTCATGCTAAAACTCAACATTTGATATATGCATTGCCTCTTGAGAGTATTTCATTCACCTTCAAGTTTTGTTAAAAATGAATTAGATTAGAGTTGAGAGACCAAATGATTAATGGAAATAATAAACAAGGTGATGTGCAAATAATATTGCCTACATATTATTCTCTTCCACTCCTATGTAATGCAAGCTTGACTGAAATAAGCACCATATAGACATTTGTGAAGTCAAAGGTAAACAAGTGTCTGAAATACTTCAAGAAGAAACACTACTAAAAAAACATGTTTTAACATCGTCAAATTTAAGTCGGTTTTTAAAAACCGATGTAAAAAAATAAGCGGTGACATTTTTTAAATTAAATCCAACTTTTTTAAAAGCAGTTATATAGAAACCGTCGTTGATAAAAGGTGTTTATGGTTACAATGACGTTTTTTTACTGGTGGCTGTCTATGATTTCAAATTAAATAATAAATTAATTTTTTTTCGGGCCTACAATTCCACCTTTTCGTGCTTCTCACCTCCGTCCATTGAACTTCTCTTTTTAGGGAAAAACCAAAAGCCCCAAACTCATTTGGTGGTTGGAGACGCGGCTGCAGGAGAGGATCCGCGTCCAGTATTTGGTAGTTGTGATATGAATTTGAGAAGCCTAGTGTTTGCAGAGTCTGAAAAGCTGAGATTGGATCACATATATTATCTGATTCTAGGGTTAAATTTTAATTCACTCTACTGTCTGACTCTCTCGCTCACGCCTAGCACGTTTTTTTTTTCTCTTGCTCACTCTACTCCGTTCCTTTCCCAATCGCCACTCAACCATCACCATTGCGACTCACGAGGAGACTCAGCCTCCACGACCGACGTTCCCTCGACATCCTTCAACAAAGTTTTCGGCATTTGTTTGAGGTGCATTTCTGTTTATGCGTTCAGACTTCATAACTTCCTTTTCTGCTTTTATGTTTTTTTTTTGTTTCACGAAAGAACATAGCAGATTTATTCTTGCTTTTATTTCATGCACTGTTGTTACTTCTCTTCTTTATTGTTTATTTTATTATTTACTGATTCCTTTTAATCGTTGCCCATGGCTTACTCTGGAGAATATGAATAAGATAACGCGTTAGAGATGTTAATGTTAGATCTGAAGTACCTAATCTTCTCAAAGGCATTCTTTTCCTTACCACATCGCTCACCCAATTTTTTCCAATAAATTTTAAGTTATTTCAGATTTGAAAATTTCAGGGGATGTGGTATTTTGAAAATTCCTCCACTCTTTCATTTCCATGCAAAAACAAAGAGACAACCTTCAAATTCCCATGCTCTCTTTTATTTATTTATTAATTAATTCAATTGGGTGCACATAAATTTCATTTTCATTCTTTTTTTGCTTACATTTCAATATATTACCATATATAATACTTCTTATTTTGTGTAACTATCATTTTAATAATTTTTAAATCACATATTGATTCAAAATAAAAAATACATTTTCTTATGTGAAAATAATATTAAATTTATACGATTGAAAAATTAGATTTGTGAAATTTTTAATTTTTGAAGGATGTAAGAAATATTTTTTTAAAGTCCAAATAAATATTGTTACATTTAAAACCACCATATTGTTACAACGCATGATATTGATAATTTGTTATTCTCTGTTTTTTTTTTTTTTTTTGAAATGGTATGTTGTTAGTGAAAATATACTTCAATGCTAAGTTCACAATCTAATTGCACCAGTCAAACATTTTTTCACCGCCTAATTCATCTATAGCTACACCGCTTAAGAAAGTTGCATGGCAGCACCGCATTTTACATAGTGGTTAAGCTTTAATATTTTATTAATTACTTTGTTCAACTTACTAGTTCTCCTTTTATTAATATTTTGTTTTGCTTAAGAACAAGTGATGTAATGTAATAGAGCTTTGAGTCAATTATGATGTTTGTCTATTTGATATTTTGATATGAATTTGTTTAGTTTCTTTTTATTATATTTTTATTTGTTAAAGTAAAAAAAAACTAGGGGACTACATGTTTTCATGTTGTTATAGTCCTTTACACAAATCGGTAAGCTTAACAATTGAGGTTCTTTGCTTGTTTAATGCATGAGTAGTATGTATTGTGTGTTTTTTGCTTTGTTATAATCCCATATGCAGTTTTTCTTTTTAGAGAACAACAAATCAGGGCTCGAATCCTTTTCTTTTTAACCTTCTAATGTCAAATTCTTATGATACTATTGCCTCATTTGCAGCTTTTTGTTATGTGCTACTTGGTCATTTCATTGCTTGCTTCCTTGACATACTCTAAAGAAAAATCTTTAGATATATAATGCATAAAGAGCATTATTGACAATCAACGTTTGTGATGAGCTATCAAAATGTTGCTCAAAGCCTTCAGAGTATTTACACTGACTCAATGTGTAAATAATTCCTCTGCAGATCGGCAAGTCCAATCAAATGTTGCTTGTCTTGCGCTTTCCATTCACAATCTGCAAGTATGACCATCTAAGGATTTTTTTTTTTTTTACATTTGTGCAATTAACAGTTAAATAAAAATCAACTACTATATGCTCATCACGTTAGGCAAAAAAACTAACAACTAAAGCTCCAATAATTTGGCAAAAGTGATTCAGTGGGTATCATGATTAAGCAAAATCACATGTTTCAAATTGGAGAGTACAAAATGCATGCTGCATGCAAAGTATGCTGGGGACTTGTAGTGTGGTTAGGGTTGCCAAGGTGAGGATGGAGAGGGATGAAAATATAAATTGAGAAACTTTAATTCTTGACTTGATTCTCTTCCATGTTAAATTGAAAGAAAATAAAAATTATATTATCCTATTCACACCTGTGTGCACAGTGAATTCTGAAGTGTTGTTCTTTTTCTATTTTTTTTCATAGGCTGGAGCAATGAGGCTTGGGAGGGATGTTTTGGTTCTAACACAGACAACTAATTCCAGATCACTAGCTTTTCTTTGACAATCATTGAATGAAGGCAAGATGTAAGTTACACCATAACTATGGGTTTTCTTTTCATTTGACTTGATGGTGGTGGACATGAAAAATGATGAGCATGTAATTAGACCCTATGTTGATTGGGGTTATTTTACTACTCCAAAAGTTGATTCCATTCTTTTTAAATTTTATTGTTCGTTTAATTATCTTTTTTGCCTGCATAATATTTAAATTCTTGAGTTTTCTAATTTGTGCCTCACGTATTCACATTTTGTTTATGAGAATTATAAATCACTTGATGAGTATTCTTTCTCGGGCATCATAGAGGATTTTAGACCCGCAACGGGTCAAGCAGCACTGGCCTTGGAACCTGCTGTTAAACTCTATAAGTTTGTTCATGATATCTTATCTCCTGAGGCTCAAACTGCATTTTGCTTTCCTTTACAGAGTTATTATTTCTCATTTTTGGTGATCCTGATTCTTTCATTGATGATGGGCATCATTCTCAACTTCACCATGTTTCCACCATGCTTTTTTAGTCCCCTTTTTTTAATTTCCTTAATTTTTGTTGAATTCCCTTTTACTGATTTATTATTACTCTATTGCAGGCTAACTTACTTGCACGAGGAAATTAAGCCAAAAGTTGTACATCGAGATATTAAATCAAGCAATATTCTAATTGATGATGACTTCAATGCCAAAATATTTGACTTTGGGCTGGCAAAGTTATTGGGTGTTGGAAAAAGTCATATCACAACTCGAGTAATGGGTACTCTTGGGTAAGCTGTTTGTCTAATGCCTACAGATTAGGGATTTTATGACGCAATGTACTTTTTCTTATTATTTCTCACTTTGTAAGACACTATGACTAATGCTGTTATGCATTTTTTTATATATTTTATAATGTAGTGAGTAATTGTATAGTAATCTCGTAGGTTTACTTATCTAGGTAATCTAATCATGAATTGCACACTGAGCATACCAGATCAATCTGACAATTGCTTATTTGGTGCCAAGGGCTACACTCTCTTCTTAAGGTCAAGTGCTTACTTTGAACCCAGGTATGCTGATACCACCTTGTTCACTGTTCTATATTTTCCAATTATCCTTTATATTGTTAATCTTTGTTTTTTCTTTTTGCAGGCTTAACAAATTTGGAGATTTTAATTCAGTTTTTCCAATTATCCTTTATATTGTGAATCTGTGTAAGCTTCTGATGTAGTTGCAGGTTTCTTGTAGGACCTTAGATGCTTATACCTGAAAACATAGGTCAGTGTCTCAATTAGCTATAGTCACTTTATTTTCTATATATGTATAAATAGATAAAGGAGTCTGCTATATATGACATATACTCATTTATATTTTAGAAGTAACAAGTTAATAAGTTATAACTACAATTATCTTAAAATATATTTAAAATTTAATTTGATGGGCAGATGTACGTTAACAAATTTGTTAACAAGTGTTCATTTTTTTAAAAGGAGTATATATATACTAACATGTTGTAACTTCAATTTTGTTAGGATACACTTAAAGTATAGCTTGTTAATTAAGACATTCCTTCTTAAAAATAAGTATGTTTACACCATATATATATATATATATATATATAAGGGAGAGAAAAATATAAAGTAAAACGAGTAGTTTAACAGATAAGAATAAAGAAAACATGAATTATAAAACTATAGACTATATTGTAAAATATATGTACTGTATTTTTTATTTTAATTCAGTTTTTCTAATTATTTTTATTTTAATTTAATTAATTTGTTTATCATAATGCTTTCTGAAGGGGAAAAGATTCTGATTGTTATGAAAATTTGAGATTTTAGGAATCAAATAGAGAGACATGCAGTAATTTGAGATTCTGATTGTTCATTTTTAATTTAATTAAGTTGCCCTCTATTATTTTTCAGTCAGAATCGTGATTGAATTTTATATGCTTTTGTGTTTATTGATGTTTCTTCTTTCCATTTTAAATTTGAATAGAAGTGCAAGAATAATGGTGTGATTGTATTTTTTTATAATAATAGGGGAGAAGGATAATCAGACTTCCCTTTTTTATTTCTAGACTTTTTGAGTGTCTAAGATACAGTGATTAGTTTAGCGACTGCAGGTATAATATTGTTATTGCCATTGATGAAGAAATACAAAAAAAAAATAATGATTCAACATCGGTTATTAGGACAACCGATGTTGAATTATGAATATCCTACATCGGTTATCTGGAAAACCGATGTAGAATGACTGACATTCTACATCAGTTAACTAGACAACCGATGTTAAATTATGGAATTCTACATCAGTCCACACCAAGGGACCGTAGTAGAATAGAAGCCAATCTACATCGGTCCAACCAAGCAACCGTTGTAGAATTAACGTCATTCTACATCAATCTCTGCGACCGTCATAGAACTCCAACCCCCTTTTTACACCGTCTTCTACAACATCGGTCCATAATCGATGTAGAATGATCAATTTAACTGATGTAGAATGCGCCTGCTGTAGTAGTGAAAGGTTTTGATTTTATTTAATTGTTAACTCTTCATTCTTTTCCATTTTTCACTTTCTTTTTATTAATATTGTATTTATTTATATTTTCAATTTATTTCAGAGAATAAAGAGTTTTGAGAAAAAATGAAATGGAGGCCACAAAGGTATTGATCAATTATCATGTTTTACTTGCCTTTAATCTTGGTATGCCTTGGATTACACAAATGTAATTATGTCCAATTTTTGTGTGTTCTCAACTTCTCATATTGCCTTGCAAAATAGCATTTCCAAAGTAGCATCACTTAGAAAATTTTATTGTATGGTATTGATTGTTTTCATTTTCTAATCCTTAACATTTTCCCTTCAATGAAATCAAGCACTTATTGGCAGGCCGAAAAGATGATTACACATAGGGAAGCGATCTTTTCCTGCCCCAAAGGAACTTGGTTTGTCATAGAGTAGGAGGAAAAGCTTGCTGCAAAAGCATCCAAGGTATAATATTGTTTCATCTTGCTAAAATGACTTCTCAAATTATTTAAATCAGTCTATCATGTTTTTCCTTTTAGCTCTGCTATGACTTACTGAGTGAAGGTTTTTGCAATTTTCCAAACTCATGTTTGAAGCTTTAATGCAACTTCTCAATTTATATTGTGGATGATGTTGAAACTAGATTTTATAATGATAGCATCAATGGTGAAGCTAAAAGCATTCGAGAGATATGTATTTGTCATGATGGTATGACATCTTACATGATTTTACAACCATGATTAGACAAAGTTACTTAGCGATGCAAGAAATAATTTAAACTCAACATTGATGGTGTTTTTCTACTCTTGATTAAAGGACTAATTTTCTAGGACTTGTTCTACTACATCATAATTAAGAGTTTTTATTTAGAACTTTCCCTCTCCCTGTTTTCTATAGTATTAAGCCTATCATCTAAAACTATTACAAAATGGGTTTCTCTCACTTTATACCGTGAATAATTATGCTCAAATTCTTAGTTCAAATATATAGAAAAGCTTTTGAACCTGGAATGAAGAATGTTGTGATCTCATAATGCTTGCAATGGCAACTCATGAGTCCCTTTTTTTAATATTAAGATATGTGATTTTGAAAATATATTAATATATTTTTACCTTTTGACCATATATAATCTTAAGCTTGTATTAGCTTAACGTGAAAAATAAAATAGATTGAATGGTGTAACAATTAATTTCTTGCATGGCTTAACATGAAATATCAAATATATTGATTGGCGTAATAAAGTTAATTTATTGTATAGCTTAACATGACTTCTTATGCTAGATTTGTGTGTATTATTTGGAATTATTGTATTTCCTTTATGTTTTTGTGTCAAGGTTAATTTCTTCAATTGTCTCATTTTTATTAATCAGAGTCGTTTCCCCCTCTTTAGGTGCACACTACAATGGGAAGCCAAATATCTATTCTTATGAGGGAGCAACTGTAAACGATCTAAACTGTAAGTACTAACTACTAATCCTTTTTGTTGTAGTGATTTTGATACTAGAATGGGCTTAACTTGTTAAAGTGACTCTAGCATGTAAGATGATAAAAAAAATAGAAATTGCTAGGTGACATTCAGCTTAGATAATAGGAATAAGTTACTTATCCTTATATTTATCCTTACCTAGAAAAATAGAAATAATTTAGGTATCTTTTTTATTTATATTTATCTATAAAAATAGGAATAAATTTTGAGTTGAGTTAATTCAAATTTAAAAGTTTTGTTGATTGACTGTCTTGTTTATGACCAATGTATTCATTTTGTTCATATAGCAAGTTAGAGAAGTTAGAAGTTAGACCCTCCATTACTTGAAGAGACAAACCAAGTATATATACTCTCTCTCTTCACACTCAACATAAGTGTGTCTATATTGCAAAAACTTGAGTCTTGTTTTTGTTAATCTTAGAGGAGGCAGAGCCTATAATGTAATCTATTGGGGAAGTATTTTGTTAATCTCTTAGGAGGCAGAGCACATAACGCATGATAAAATATGAGTATGTTCTTACACCCAAAGGAAAATAAATCTATTTTTTTTCTTTGCTAGGTATAAAGCTACTACTTATGGGGTCGGTGGATGATCAAATTGACTTCATAATGGGTGATTTCTTCCTCTTGACACCAAAGTTAAAGGTACTTCATAAGCTATCACAAGTTGCACTCCTTCAAACAGATAGTAGAAAAAGATAGTAAGTTTTCGTGGGAAATTCTTCTCTTTAGATTCAATGTTTTTAAATATTAATTTGATTCAACTTTCTAAATCATTTTTGCACTCTACTGCAGGGTTTAATTATAAGATTGAGGAAAAATAAAAAAGTACCTAGACGGGTGTAAGGTGGTGCATGCAATGAGATACTAATTGAGTGACAATATTTTATTTCTATTTTCTCTAAAACCTTGTGCTTTGGCAGATTGCTTGAACTTTTGCTTTCTCCTTTGTTTATGGAAGCATTAAGCTCAAGTACCTCAAGGTATTTTAATGAATCCCTTGTACATTTAAAATGGATCTACTGTTGATTATATAGTATTTGTTTTAAGTAAAATAATCAATAGGAGATATAATAAATAAGAACATATGTAATATTGGAAAAAAATAACTTTGTGGCGGTTTCAAAACCGCCAAAAAATGCAAAATGTGAAAATACAAAAAGAAAAATTACTTTGTGTTGGTTTTAAACTGTCACAAACTTTCTGGCGAATTTATTGGCATTCAACTTAAAACCGTCACAAATCATTTCTGATGACGGTAGTTTTGATGGTCAATCCAGGTCATTGGAAATGCAATTTGTGGTGACTTTTAACTGTCAAAAGTTGACTTTTTAACTGCTACAAAATGTAGTTTTTTTGAAGTGGAGTGGTAGCGACATCAAATGTCGCTACAAATTTTTTTGCAATAGATGTTATTGTAACAGACACTATTAGAAAATATGTTTTTTACATCGGCTATTTATGACTTTCTACATCGATTTTTAACCGATGTTGAAAGTACCGATGTTAAAAGTATTATCGTTAACATCGGTTTTTTAAAACAGATGTTAACGTAAAACTGACAATATCGGTTATTTAAATAACCGATGTTATATAATAAGAATTACACCAAAAAATGTATGAATGTTGACAGTTCACATCAGTTTTGGATAAAAATCGATGTTAACTTATACGTTAACATCGGTTTTGGACAAAAACCGATGTTAACTTCCAAACGTTAACATCGGTTCTATTAAAAAACTGATGTTAACTTATATGTTAACATTGGTTTAACATTTTTTATGTTAACCTAGGTTTTTAACAAAAATTGATATTAACGTATAAGTTAACATCGATTTTTTAAGAGAACCGATGTTAACATTTTGGATATTAATATCGGTTTTTTGAAAAACTGATGTTAATATACACAAGAAACATCGATTTTTTGAAAAATCGATGTTAACTTATACGTTAACATCGATTTTCCGTAAAAATCGATGTTATTTGTCTATATTAACATCGGTTTTCTTAAAAAACCAATGTTGTTATTAGGATTTTTTTTAAATATACTTTTTTGTTTTTACAAAAAACCCAAAATTTAACGTGTAAATTTCAAATTAGACCACACAACACAACATATATCATTTGCATTCTGCTTTCATATAGTTTTTAGCGGAAAGCTAGCTAGTAAACTATCAATTGTAAAAAATCCATTAATGACTATGAATAAATAATTTATTAATAACTATCAATAAAGAATATTATTCAATGTGAAAATGAAACAACAATTTTAAAAAATGTAAAGCAAGCTAGTAAACTAACTAAGTAACCTAAAATTACATAGTTCCGTAACATCCTAAGTTTGATTTCTAAGTTTTAGATAATATTGTGCCCACTGGATGCGAAACTCCTTCAATCTCTCTGCTTCCAATGGTCTAACATCATTAAAATACTGCACGATCAAATAAAACATAAGTTAATAATGTATTACCAATGATAAGAAAATCAACTTTGTTTGAAATAAACAATTACCATTTCCCAATTATTCCTGAAACTTCATAAGATTATAGTGGACATCCAGTGCATCACGTAATAGCCACACTCAATGTTTCCTTTTTGTCTATTACACTACATACATAATGAAATTTAGATATTAAATGTTAACTACAATTAGTGTACACACACATAAAATATATATAAGTAGAAGTTTTTTTTTAATCACTTACCTTAACAACAATCCACCTAGTAGCAGCCTTGGATTTAGGTTGTGGAGTATCATCAAGTCCTTTCAAAGCACTGTTGAATAAAACGAACATTAAAATATTGATGTTGTTGAGTAATGGTAATGCAAATGTATTGAAAAACAACTCTGACATGTTAATTATTCCTTTAAGGTAGTTGTCTAGCCTGTTATGCAAGGAACAAAACCAGACAACAAGATTTTCATTAGGCAAAATGACCACCATTTGCCAATGTGCACTGCAGTGGAGACCAATATGGGTTATTGTAGTATTATACATTATTTAAATTCAGTTGTTCAGTTTGACTTACCCATTCAGGTAGGCTCCAAGGTAGACATCGCATTTTGAACTTTGCATCCAACTCTTCATGTAACTGTTTGATTCAAATTGCGATTGCCCAGATCTCTGGATGGACTGTGGCTAGAGGAATCCATACACATCAGAATTCCCCGCTCGCATACTTGTCTCAGTCAGATGCCTATTGTTGTTAACACAAAGTTAATTATGTATGAATTTAAAACAATAACTTAAGTAATTAACAATAATCTAAATTGACTTACAGAATCCATAACTCTATAACAAATATGCTGAGACATTGACCACCGTGTGCAATTTCAGACAGATCTTCGTGCTTTATGTACAATGGGAAGTCTTGATTAAACACCCCAAACATGGTAGCATCCCACATAACCTGGAAAGGCTTCAAAAAAAGTTGTGGGATGGTCTCATCAAATATAGGGGATCATCGACCTCATGATCCGGCCTATCAGCAAGTTTTGCGGGTCCCACAGCTCCCTGTTTATCCAACAGAGTGAATTAACATTAGGCAATTACAATGAACAATTGATTTGAAAAAATAAGCATTTAATGAAAGCAAAATACATGTTCTAATAAACGCTTCACCAGATGTGTTGGCCAAGCTAGGAAGGTGTTAAGTGTCTGTCCCACTAAGTTAACCTCGTCAGTGGGTACAGGAACAGGAGCTGCTACATCTTTAACCTCCTCAACACCGACCTTCACTTGATTATGCAACAAAGGGATGTTGTGAACAGTTGTGGATCCCTCATAAACTTTTCCCAGGGCAACCAGGTGGGGAGGATTTTCTTCGATGTACAACCTGCATTTGTCTGAGTCACCCGTCTCTGGATTGTTCCCGGAGGGATCAACACAACTCTCCTTTGTGCTGGCACGAGCAGCTGAGGGACCAACCTTAGGCTCCGGATGCAATGCAAGTCCCTGTGCTTGCATCTGTGATTGAAATTGGGACTACATCTGGCTGAAGGATGCCATTAGCTGCCGAGTCACTTTTTCTGTGATCGACTCCTCCAGCTGGTCCTTGATTTGTTGAGTTAGCTACTCTAGTTCTTCGGGAGCCATAGAAGAAGAAGTGCGGGAGATTCGTGGAGCCGATCTAAAGTATTGCTTGATGGTCACACCGGCTCCAGCCCAATGGCAACAGTAAGGACATCCTGACATCCATGGGGGACAAAGGAACCCTGTGACGCCTGCTCCTCCAACGAATCTTGTACAGAACATATTTATTTGTTTAGTCAATCACAAAATAAACATATATAATTACAATTGTTAATTGAAAGTGACTTACAATTTTCTCAACAATTTCCTTTGCTGCGTCAGACGTCATCTGGTCAGCTTTCTTCGTGCGGGCCATCTTTCACTTTACGTGTCGTCTGATGGGAGATGAAGGGTCAATCACGGCCTCAGTGTTTCCAGATTGAGCAGCTTCCTCCAGTTTTTTCTTTGTCTTCTCAGCCATCAGCTTCTGTTCTAAATATTCATAACCCCCACGAGACAACACGTGGGGGGTAGTGTTTTGCTTCTGGATGGCCTGTGCCTTTTTTTGCACATCCTGCAAAAATTGAACATTAATGATGTATCATGAATACAATGTATTATAATAATTGAATTTTAACTTGAAAACAATTAAAATGACAAAATACAAACCTCCCACGAGGGGTCTCTGCGGGTCTGACAAAATTGGGCTCATTTCTCCTTGCTAATGTCGTATTTTTCGCAAACAGTGTCATCCATATTGTCCTTGTCGATCGCAAGTGCCCATTTCCTAGTCAAATCATATTTAAACTGTCTCCACCGCTCCCCGATAGTCTGAAGTATTTTCTTCTTTGTCTTACCGTCAGATGCTTTAGGGATATCAAATTCAGCCTGACAAATAATAAATTAGGTTTTATTGTTAGCAAATTATAAATTTTGGATAATAAAGAAAATGAAAGATGAAAACTAAAATACCTGAATATCCTCCATATCAAATCCTTCTGAGCAACAGGGACTTGTTTCCAAGTTTCGTATGTGACGTCGACCTTATCAGAAAGCAGTTGTGCTAGCTAGTATAGGTATGGCTATGCATTTTGTAGAAAACAGAACCAAGTTCATTTTTAACCTTAAGACAAAATGTATATTCTATAAAGTTAATTTTTGGCCCCAACTATAATCTAAGTATGGGGGGGCTCTTTTTCATTGTTTTTTCCTATTCAATGTATTGGTGAGAATAGGAAATTATCTCAAAAACTTTGTTGGGTTAGAAGGAATTTCCTTAAATTATTCCAATATTTAAAAATAATGTTTAAAATTCCGATTTTCTATATATGTTTGTTTAGAAAAATCCTAAGCTGCTAAATGAAAAAAATCATTTGTGATGTGCTGAAATTTGTGTGTGTGTGTGTGTGAATATATACTTCAAAGATAATTGAAACTTCAAGATAATATGCCTTATTACTAGTCATTAAATGGATTAACAGATAAATCAACTTAAATGAAGGAGGAAGCAAATGCCTATTCTATTCAAACTATAAGTGTAATGACTCAATTATGAGTTGCACCTAAGGTTATCATTTTATTATACGTCTCTCTAGCACTTTTTTGCTTTTATCTATTAATATGATAAAGGTTTTCTAGATCAATTTTATTTATTTATTTAACTTGCATATTTTCCCTTCTTCTGCCAAGCATTGATCAAATTCCCAAATCCAATTAAGAACAAGATTTCAGATGGGGAAAGCACCTGAATTTCGGAGTGCTTGTACAAGAGTGAAAGACATGTGAAACGTTTGATTGGATTAGAAAGTTTAGAGAGAAAAAAAAACATTGTAGTGCCCTGCTATACTTCTGCAAGCTATTTTGAGTTTTATGCATGGATAACCATGTTGGTATGCTATGTTTCCTAGATGTTCATCATGTGCTTGCTTCAGTTACAACGTTATATTCATATTTATCCTTTTCAAGCATGCTAACAAGTGTTATTGTGTTAGTTTAGTGTGGTATTTGGAGATTTCTTAGTTGAGAGGTTTTCATTCAATAGCATATATATTTTTCATAAAGCTAACAAGTCTGATTAGGGAATCATTTTTCATTTTAGAATATACTTCCTAAAATCCAGATTTCATTAGCATGATTATCCTGTAAAATTTCTTTCTTATACTTTGTGCCACCTTAAATGCTCAAAAAACAAGTTAATACTAAGAATAATTAATTATAGAACAACGAGTAGTAAATGAAAAACAAGAAATAGAGGTGCACGCATACAATACAGGGGTGCAGATAGAAACAAAGGTCCAGCCATACAATACAGGGGTGCAAACAGAAGGAAGATCCAAGAGGGCCATCACAAAGCCCTCTTATCTCAATCATTACATATTAGAACAACAATAGAGAAAGAAGAGACTCACCTGGAATAGAAGATTGCCAAATTAGGACCTGTTTCACCTAGAGGTACAAGCATAACCATAATCCGTTAGACAATATCTGTAGCAAATATTTGTTGCACAAAATGACAAATTCCATTAGTGAGGAATTAGTATAAATAAGGCAATTCTAATGAACAATGATATAAAAATATACAAGCTTTCTCACCTTATCTAGAGGCCCTCTCCCTCGAAGCCAGCTTTCTTTTCTTGTTCCCTATCAAATGAAGTAAACCAAGTTTTGGCAATTTTAAATGTCTCCTTGTTCCCTGAATCATTGAGATCATATATTTATCTCCATGATAATAGGTGTTTCAAAAACTATTAAAAATTTAAACTGTTTGATGATGGGGTGGGTAGGGTACAAAGTTAATTTACCATCTATGTTTGGACTATAAGTCAATTTAAGTTGAAAATACTTGTCGTAACCTACCCTTCGGCAGGAGGGCGACGCGAGGGCTCACGGGTGCGTCTTCTAGGGGAGGAAGATGCACGGAGTCGCCACCAACGTTTATTCGGGAAAACATCGGAAAAACCGGAAAAGGATGTGGTCTATGAACTTTAAGTGTGAAAGGTTCGGGAGTTGTATTTACGCACGGGGAAGGTATTAGCACTCCACATGCCCGTCACATGGGACAACAGCCTTTAATCAAGTGTGCAAATATGACTTCAAATTATTTTATTTTCCCTTTCTTACGTTTTTATGTCTTTTTACGCTTTTTGTATTTTTTATCTTTTTGTGGTCGACAAGGGTGTTTCCCTTGCTCCTACGTATTCCTCAATTGTGATAAGGAAATCAGACCAACGTAGTTCTTTCAAAAGGGACGAATCAAGTGATTCTTTTTACTTGGAAGGTGGTCATTTAAGGCGTTGGACCTTAAAATAATCCATTTTACTTGGTGAGAAAGCTAAGGCGTTGGACCTTTAACCATCTCACGAGGTCGACAAAAGCGAGGCTTTTGCTCCTACGTATCCTCTATCGAAGAGGAAATTAGACCTACGTAGTTCTCACAAAAGGCAGTAAAGTGATGTGTTGATTTTATGCTTTTGAATGGTCCATGTTAACCGATAAAAGCAAAGATGACCGTTTAAGGCGCTGGACCTTAAAACGGTTTTCAGTGATTTTTGCGGACAAAGCTTGATTTGTGAGTTGATTTTAGCCTTAGTTTCACTTTGGTTATTAGTCAATTCATTCAAGGAAACTTCCAAAGAAAAACGTCCGATCGATTTTTTGATTATTTTATTTAAAGATATTTTGATTATTTTATTATTATTTTGCCTTTTTTTGGTTTAACCGAGGTTACAGTGTGAACGATCGGTTAGATTTTGTTTTAACAGTGATTAAACGAGATTACAACACAAATAATCGGATGAAATTCATTTCATCATTTATTAGGCGAGAAAACGGCTTAAACGATCGGTTAAAGCTCGTTAAAAACGAAAGAAAAAGAAACTGAAATTGAATGAAATAAAGATGAAAGCCAAAAAAACAAGAAATGAATTAAAAGTCTCAGATTTGGAAACTTACCCGTTGAAGAACAAAGAACAAATGAAGAACGGTGAAGAACGGAGGAAAACCTTCACGTATTTGCTTACGGAAACATCTCGAAAGCGTTACGGAAGCATCTCGGCTTGAATTTTCTTCACGGAAACAACTTTTTTCACCAAAACAATTGAAATGCATAGCCAGAGAGATCAAGGACCCTTAGAACAACCCCCTTTTGCCTTTTTATAGGAAAAAGGGGGAGGAGGTTGCCGCCAAGCTCGCCCAGGCAAGCTGGATTGCTTCCTCCAGAGGCAATCCAGCTTCGAAAAACAGTCTGAAAGGCCCAATTCAAAATTTCAAAATTACTATTTGCACCCCCCATTTTGATAAGTTCACCCCCTTCTTTCGTAATTTACAGAAAAGTTACGGAAGCCTATAGGACTTGATTTTCTTCTTTTTTCTCTTCCATCTCACCCATATTAAATGAAATATGCTTATTTAGGGTTATGAGAATTTTACGGAAGCATTACGAGTGTCCTAGAAGCCCCAAAAGCCCATTTTTTAACAAAACGGGGGAGGTGGTTACTACCTAGCTCGCCCAGGCGAACTAGGTTGCTTCCACCTTAAGCAAGAAAATGCCCATAAACCTCTAGAAGGGCCCAGATTTGAAAAATGCTATTTGCACCCCCCATTTGACTAAATACACCCCCTTTGCCCTTTTTTTGTTGATTCTTTTTCTGTAACGTTACGGAACCTCACGAATTACGTAACGATACTTGTTTTCTTTCTGTAATGTCACAAAACTTTACGGATTACGCAACCATCCCTTCTTCGGCTTCTGGAATGTTACAAAACTTCACGGATTGCGCAATAATGTTTCCTTTCGACTCCCGACACGTCGCGGAACTTCACGGATTGCTTAACGATGGGTGTCAAGTTCCTCGAAGCGGTCAAGCGAAGGTTGCATGCCATCAAACAATGGTCCCCGGACGAAATTAGGGTATGAGAATACTTATTCTGCATCTATGCTTGGACTCTTAGTTCAAAATACTTAGGCATGATATTCTGCCTTCATACCTGTCAACCATGCAGAGTAATCTTGGAAAGCTAATAGCCACATATTTGGTTCTCTACTACTTATTCTGTATATTGTATTAGCTAACCATAGGTCTATTGGAGGAGTACACATCACTTTTAGTGAACTATAAGGATGTCAGCCTGAAGCTCAATGATGTGGAAAAGAAAAATCGTGATAGCATTTTTGAGTTGATACTTCAGGTAAGCAAATGATCATTGATCATTCCATAATATTTAGTTATTGGTATAATTATTTTGTTGACCTAATAAAATCAAAGTTCCATAAACTAAACTAGGGAAATGGTTGGCAGCAAGGTGAGCCTAAATAACAAATTAAAACATGGCACCTAGAATCTAAACCCATTTGGCATAAAAAGTACAAAGGTAAAGACTTGAGAGAATAGGCACAACTTCACCAAGCTGAAAGCCTGAAAATGAAATCAACAACAAAACCATAATAGACTTGTGAAGATTTAACATAGTAGAGTTGGACACCTAGTGAACAAAAACATTCAATATTTTACACAAGGATTCTGATTTTGTGGTTATCTTTCTCCATATATATATATATATATATTTGTGTGTGGAATAGAATTGTCATTGACAATGAATTTCAGCATTTTGCAGTATCTACTATAGAGACATTCATCGACTGAGAGTCATGCATTTTCCTTTCCAAAGGTTGATAACGAAGATTGTATTACCTATTTTGGTTTATGTGAAGCACTTAAATAGGTATTTTGTAGTACTAACTATAGGATGAATTTAAGGAGCCCTGTGTTGTGATTATTGTAGTGCACCGTCACACTTGACAAGGTAAGCATAAGCATACTTGACACAAACTTTCAATACAATGCTTTTTTAACAGAACTATTACCTATACATAAACGAAGCACATATCTAAAATGTAAAACTTAAGGAAACCATTCAAAGCAGGATACGAACAAAAGCACAAATTAAATCAGGCTTTTACCTTCAAGGTCTTTGAGGAGTGAAAAATCCAACAACAACAAAGCACAATGACCAACAAATCAAGGAAACACAATCAAGTCAAAAACAAAACCAATGAAATCAAACAACAAAATAAAAAACAAATCACAAATTAACAAAATAACAAAATGAAACCCTAGGTAAAAGACCCCATGTGAGATTGACTTGTTTTAAATAACAATGTGGATACTAATATAATTTCTATTTACTTGTTTTAAAAAATGATGTGAGACAGTGACTCCTCAAAGCTCAAAACACATAACAATAAAGCAAAAGCAGAACATTGTTACATTTGCCATGGTGCTATACACATTACAACACACACCTAGCTACCTAGCCATTAAGCATTCAAAGGACACAAAGCAATCTGAATTACCTCACTCAAAATGACACCTTGTGAGCATGAGTGAGCACCCCGAACGGACTGCAAAGTCAGCACCCCAAATAGCCCTAGCAATGACCACAAGTTCCACAAACCAAATCCTTGCAGCGAGCACGACTTCCATAAACCAACTCCTTGTAACACAAACAAACAAACATCTTGCAGTGAGCACGAGTTCCCCAAACAAACAAACAATACAACATGCTAAAGACAACAAAGAGTCATGAAACCTGTACCTAGGTAAGGTGCCGAGATGTCACGGTCGCGAAGAAGAAGAAGACTAAGATCCTTGCAGTTACAAAGAAGAAGAAGAAGCTTAATTAGATGGACAAGAATAGAGCACGAGCAAAGTAGGCCTCGTGTTCTGCTATTTTAAAATATAAGTCTAACATCGGTTTTCAATAAATAAAAAAACCGATGTTAACCCAGTGATGTTAACGTTAACATCGGTTTTATACAAAACTGATGTTACCGAATGAATGTTAACATCGGTTTTTCAACAACCGATGTTAATGTCAGTAAATTAACATCGGTTTTTAAGAAAACCGATGTTAAGGAATACACATTATTTACAATTATGTCACCACATTTAACTTAACATCGGTTTTGTTAAAAACCGATGTTAATCTGGCGATGTTAAATCTACATTTTGTAGTAGTAAGATTGCAACGACAATTTTCTCGCTGGCAAAAGTATTTTTTGTAGCAATATTGAATATTTGCCAACAAAAAATGTTGCTGCAAATAGCCTTTTCTCTTATGGTGTCTTCAATAAAAACAAGAAATCTAACAAGTGTCCTTAGGGTATTATAGAAGAAATACAAGTAGAAAGTAGTTAATGGAAAGGAAAACATTTACTTTTCAAGTACTTTGACGCATTATATTCGATGTATGAAATGTTTGTTTAACTAGTGTCCTTAAGGTACTCATTGCTAGAAAACCTTATAAACTATTCTCAAGTGAGAAATGCTAAGAACCCTATTTTGTCCGATAACAACTCACCTTTTGACACTATTTTTCAACACTCCATTTTAAATAGCAGGCAACAAGTAAACCAATACTTGTATATCCCAACAATGGAGAAACATATATTGTTGAGTGCAACCAATGGGTGGTAAGTTTTGCTTCTCTCTTTTTACATGGCCCCAACTTGTTTATGGTCATGTTTAACCAACTTCAATCTAATTTTAGTTATAGTAAATGATACTTCGTCATCAATTTAAATATGTTTGGAACTCATTTTTGTATGTTTCCAAGTCCTAGTTACAATCTTATAATTGATAGTCTATAATTGGCTAAGTGAATTTCAAAATATAATCTAAATGTAGTTACTAAAAGAAAATCAACATACAAACTTTCTGTATACACTGCCACCTTAGTGGTGTGGACAAAACACTTTTTTTTGTCAAACCACAATGGGCTATAAGAATTTGTATATATAATTCTAGTTTAGTATCATCAGATTGATAACCTAAAGTTTATCTTATAGAAATCAAGTGGGGTAGCAGAGGATGATTTTATCTCCTTCATAGGCAAGTGGCGTGATGTTGGGGCCTCCCTTTTTGGTGGTTGCTGCAAGACTACTCCTAATACTATCAGAGGCATAGCTGAGGCAACATATGGGAAACTTAAAGACAAATGTATATATAACTGTTGAATTGTGTTTTTATTTGTAATGGAAGAAACTACAACAATATGAATGAAATGGCTAACTTTTTGTCATAGAAGCAAGAGATCTATCATTTCATATAAGTGTCACAATAAGAATTTCTAATGAATGGACTTATTTGTGTGTCCCTTTTCATATTTAGTCCTAGACATGGTACATTAGGAACATTTTCTAATGATGTGTATAGTTTATAAAGTAAGCAAAATTCTGATTTGTCAATAACAAAAAAACCTACTAAGGCTGTGATAGTGCAACATAGAAGCAATAGGGAAATGATGCAGTTAGTAGAAGCAAACAAATCCTTGACAGTGAAGGTAACTTTATTTTAGATACTTTGCTTATTCCTCCTCTCGTGATATGAAAACCCTATCAAATACATCTGGATGGCCATAGTGGAACCGCACCCTGAGTGAGAAAATAATAAGCAAGCAAATAATAGAGTTAAAACACATCATTAAAAAAATTGGTGATGAGATTAGATGAATATAGTAATCCAGAGGAGAAAAAGCCCTCTGAGATGAACAAAATAATATAATAAAGTATAACAAGGGAAAATACTTCATTAGATTTCATGTATTTATATATGCAAGAAAATCTAATTTGCTGATAGGAGTAGATGAAAAAACGGATCACCATTAATTAAATGAAGAGAAACTAGATTACACAAAAATATCCCAGCAAAAATGTCAATGATTTATTTGAAGTAAAAAATAATTCTCTTGATTGCAGAAATCCAAATCACAAGTCAAACATTGAAGACAATTTGCTTCGATGACCAATACTACTGCAAGTATAAAAAAAGTATCATTTCAAAATTATTGTAGGTTTGCTAAATAATCATTCAACAACACTCAATGATCTTTTCCAATCTTAGTTGCATATGTTTTCAGCATGACACTTTACTTTTATTACCTAAGAGGATTAGCCAGAAGCCTTTGAGCAATAGTGACAAAGCTAGTCTCTTGATATTACATGAACCCAGCCAGAGTAGACACATTGAAGTTAAAAAAAGCATCGAAGACATCCTACTAGTATATTAAACACCATTCTAACATTAATGTTAAAGACATTTATGAGTTAGGGGAAAAAGCAAGTACAAAACAAAAAAAAATGTGATTGTAAAATAGAAAAGGAAAATGATAGAAGAAAGGGAATGTATAAGAGCTATCATAGTATCATGTATTATTGTCAACTAGCATGTTTTTGGTTAATCTATGTTAGAGATAGGGGGCGACATGAGATGAGAAACATGAGCAACATTGTGCATAACCTCTCAAGAAAAGCTTGAAGAAGTTTTTGAAGATGTTTTTGACTTTTACATGCCGAACTCCTTTGAGTAGCATTTGTATTGATTGTTATTTTGTGGTTGCATCATAGTATCATGCATCATCATGGTTTGTGTGAAGAAAAGTTTCTTCAGAGGCAACAACTCTCTGTTTTAATCGATTATAGCCTCATCGTAATCGATTACAACAAGTTGTTTGAAGCTTGAAGAGTTGGGTCTCGTATCGATTTAATAGATTGCAGTAGTCTTGCATAATTGATTACACTGTTGCTTGACAGAATGACTGATTTATTTAGGACTCTCTGCTTTAATCGATTACCAAGTGGATTAATCGATTACTTCTCTCTCGATTAGTTGTTCAGAAGTGAACAAGAACACTTTAATCGATTACTTAGAGCATCTAATCGATTGCATTGTTCTTGAGTTGTTTCCAGATGTTGGGAAGAACACTTTAATCAATTACTTAGATAATCTAATTGATTACTTCATTGAATTAATCGATTACCTTGTAGATTTAATCGATTACAAACAGTTATAACTGTTCTCTCTATAAATAACCAGCTTGTGTTCAATCATAACATACATCAACAATATCTAGAGAATACTCAATATCTCGAAAACAACCCATTAGTTTTTGAATGAGAAAGATCTTATGTTATTCTTAGTAGAAAAAAGAAGAGAAGAGAAGAGCTTTATAGTAACTCAACTTCTTAATCGTTTGGATTATGAAGATCTTTTCTTGGAAGTGAATTATGTCTTTTGAATTGAAGAAGATCACCTCCTCAATCCAACAAGGTTTTTGTGGAAAGATTGGTCAGGTTTTATCTCTCTTACTCGTTTTTTCTTGTGTATGGTTTTCAAACAATTTTTTTTTATTATGCATGATTCGCTTAAAGCATGCTAGAATAGGGTTTTCTAATTTGGGCTAAGAGTAGGGTTATCTTAGGCTTATATTCACAAATGACCCTAGTGTTGGGTGTCTTAGTCTCTTTTTCAAGAGTAGGAATTGTAGATTGATTGTGATTGCTTGTAAGGATTCTTAATGCATAGTGAAAATCAAATTCTGGTTGTGGATTAGATAACCAAATTAGCTTCTCTAGAAATAGAGAGTAAACCAGTATAAAAAGATTGTGTCTTTCTTTTCTTGATTTGATCTATTTCTCTCATTCAAGTATTAATCAGTTTTTTCATAAAGATTCAAGTATCAATCAAGTTTTTCATAAAGATTCAAGTATTAATCAAGTTTTTCATAAAGATTCAAGTTTTATAATTGTGAAAGAAAGGATGTCAATGAAGGATCATGTTTAAGGAATGATTGATTAAGTATTGATTACATTTGATTCATATATGAGTTTGTGATACGATCCATATAAAAGTTTTTTTTGTAACTGTTTTAAAGGTACATTTTTTTTTAAAACCAATTCACCCCCCTCTTGGTTTATTGATTTCCATCATCATTTTTCAATCTGTTCTAAACACATTAGGTTTTATACATTTCTCATATTAAGGGCCAACCCATATAGCATGGAATACTTTCTTTGACTTAGACCATGTTTGATATAGCTCCATGTGGAGCTTGTAGGCCTTGGAACTTCTTCATCAATGGAGTCCTTTGCTTCTTGAAGATCAATGACAGCAGAATGGAGATGGAAGAAAGATGATTGGAGACGCCACTTCAAGAAAAAGATTATTCAAGCACAAGCTCACCACCATAGGAAACCATGGATAAAAAGCTTGAAAGAGGAGAAGATGAGGGAAGCGAGAAAGAGAGAAGGAGCACGAAATTTTGTGCCTCGAATGAGGTCTAAACTTTGAATTATAATTCTCAAATGATTAAATTTCAAAAGACTACACACACATGATCTCTATTTATAGCCTAAGTGTTACACAAAATTGGAGGGAAATTTGAATTTCTATTCAAATTTCACTTGAATTTGAAATTGAATTTTTGGAGCCAAAATTTCACTAAGTATGATTAGTGAATTTTAGCTATGGTTCAGTCCACTAATCCAAGATCAAGTCCAAGATTCTCCACTAAGTGTGCTTAGGTGTCATGAGGCATGTAAAGCATGAAGGACATGCATACAGTGTGACTATATGATGTGGCAATGGGGTGTAGCAAGCAAATGCTCACCTCCCCCTCTAAAATTTAATTGGATTGGGCTTCTCCCAATTCAATTAAATTTATTTCCCAACACACACATCAAATATTCACTTAATGCATGTGAAATTACAAAACTACCCCTAATACAAAAACTAGTCTAGGTGACCTAAAATACAAGGGCTGAAAAATCCTACATTTCTAGGGTACCCTACCTACATTATGAAGCCCTAAATACAAGGCTAAAAAATAATGAAACCTTAATCTAATATGTAAAAATATAATTGGGCTCATACTTAGCCCATTGGCCCGAAATCTACCCTAAGGCTCATGAGAACCCTAGGGCCTTCTCTTGCATCTCTGGCCCAATCTTCTTGGAGTCTTCTATCCAATGCCCTTGGGGGGGTAGGATTTCATTAATGTTCATGCATTCAAGGAACATATGATTGCCATTGTTCATAATATGAAATATATGTATTATTCTAATGAAAGGATTTTTTCACTTCTCATAAGAGGGAAGCGAAAGACTAAAACTTACAAGTAAAGTGGAAGAGTGAGGAGGGTTCAGCTTAGGGGACCTAGCAAGTAAGAGAAGAGAAATTAACAACTCAAACAAGAGAAATTATAATCAATATTCGAAACTAGGAACTCAGTAATTAAAAGGTTTTACCTGATTGAAAAAGATAAGATGAAGAATGACACCGTGAGAGTATAACACACAAAATGAGAATAAAAGATGAACGAGTTTAGGTTGGAGGCTAGAGTTTCAACACAATATGAAGTTGATAGTAAACAGGTGATATATGAACCTTGAAAAGAAGGAACCATATTACCAAAACTATATAGTTAGAGGAACTATGGACACAAAGTATTACAGTGAAATAGAAGGCCAACTAATAGTTTTTTATGGGAAAGGATATGATACTTTTTATGATTATCGTCACTTCATTTGATTTGTTTTCTTTCTCTTAGGTCACGCACTAGAACCAGATCCATTTTGGAAGGAAGTTCCATTTTTTCCTCATCTCAATTTCTTTCTTCATTTTTACCCAATTTGTCAATAATTCAATTCTCTTCAATGCATGTGCTTTTTGATACTTTTTTCATTGTTATCCCTGCATATTTGGTTTTGCACAATTTCTTGTGATATGTGTTTTTTCTCCTAGAGCTCTGCAATATTTTTTTTTATTAAAATCTCTTCTTTGTGTTAGAGTTGGAGCTTCAATAGTTAAACACCTCTGTGCAGGTACTTCTACTAATTAATGTTCTCTACCTCTTATAGTTCATAGCATGAATTGTATTGAACATATTCAACATACTATTTCTCTTTCTTTTTCTTCTTTATTTGATAGGGAATTGTACATTCTTGTGTGCGTAGGATATATTCAAAGTGCAAGATATGATTACAAGCAACCTCTAGTTAGTCTTTTTTTTCAAATCTCCTTAAATTAAAATTGAAGTATACAATTTATGTCAAGTTTGAAAATTTGGACCGACTACATATGTTTTGAATGTTGTATTAAACTATTAATTGCTCGTGTTCACATTGTATTTCTTTTTACGATCTCAATAGATAGAAACAAATATGTTTACTTAATGGATGGTTAGCATGGGAGACACTAGTCTGATTTCTAGCTTTGTTTGAAAGAGAATCTGGATGTAATCTGTAGTTTTGTTTATTTTTTTTATTGTCTTATGAAAAGGGGAGTGCTCATGTTTTTGGAAGTGTGATGCGACCTATTGTTTGATGAAATAACTATTAAATAGGGATTCCTTTCTGTCAAGATTTCTGATTGAAGATATTGGATGAATTAGGGGAGTATGAGATATAGCTACTTTATCATACAACTTATGCAATATTTTGATCTCCCAAAATGAAATACTTAAGAACTTACATTATGTACTAGAGCTTTTTGGAAATTTACTTCTATATACTTTTCTTCTAATGATTAAATTTTTTTAAGACATTTTCAAAATATAGAGAATGTTAATGTCATGTGAATCGTTGAGGTTTAGCACTTTTTTCTAGAGTGGGTGTTGACTAGCTTCATGGATTGTTAAATGTAGTACTAGTTGTAATTGATTGGTGTATTTATTGCTTAACTAGATTGTTTGGCATGATTTAATATGTAGGCTTTTTTTCTTTTCTTATTTGCATTGTCATGACCACATTCATTCATATTTTTACTCACCATCTTTTCAGGTACGAATGTCTTTCATACACTTTTCAAGCTCTTTTTTCATATGAATGCTTTTATAACTTGTTTATGTGATTAATGACTATTGTTTTATATACAAGTTATGTTCATTACGAGTGAACCGTAGTTTCCCATTTGAGATTCAATACAATGATTAATTTGAACAATTTGAATTAATCAATGTATTGAATCTTGAATTGTCCGTTTGGATGGTCTGAGAAGAGTAATTTTTTATACTAGACTCATATGTATAGGTTAAGTCTCTTTTCTTAGATTTGATAAAAATTTGTGTATAGTGCATTTCACTTTGTTCTCTGGGTGCATACTTGATTGTGGTGGAATTGATGTCACTACTTTCATGTTGTGTACTTGGAGATCAAAGCGAAATGCTACCGAAATTTTGTCAATTCTAAGAAAATATACTTAACCTATGTGTTTGAATCAAATATAAAAAAATATCTTGTTGAAAGGGATAGGGCCACACCTTTAATGTAAAAAAGTGAGACCTTCATGCATGGAATAACTTTAAGCGAGTCACAGAAGAAGAAAGATGGATAAAAGTTGGATGAATGAAAGTTGCATGAGCCCTGCGTATGAGAATGGGGTTGAACAGTTTTTGGAATTTGCCTTGGAAAGAAGTTGATTGGATGAGGAGGGGAGATATTTGTGTTCTTGTATTAACTATTTGAATGGGAGACGACAAGTAGTAGACCACATACGAGAACATCTTCTCTATGATAGGATTAAAAAAAATTATACAACATGGATATGATATGGTGAATTGATAGACATGAAAAGGGGGTCCCAAACTGAGCAAGTTGATGTAGAAATAGGAGATCGATTAGAGGACATAATTCGTGATCTTGGACAAGAGTCTTTTAAGCAAGCACATGCCCCTTTGTATGATACATTGGAAAGTGATACAAAGAAGCCTTTGTATCCGGGGTATAGGAAGTCATTGACACTGTTGTCAATGGTGTTAAGTTTGGTTAATGTGAAGGCCATATATGGGTGGACAAAGAAGAAAATACATGATGTTTTCTACGAGCCAAAGAATATAGTCTGCTGCTAGTAATATACAACTTGCCTCCTTGGTTGTGCATGAAGAGAAAATATATCATGTTGTCTATGATGATTTCAGGGCCAAGACAGGCAGGAAATGACATTGGTGTTTATCTAAGTCCCTTGATTGAATACTTGAGAAAGTTGTGGGACGAAGGAGTTGACGTGTTTGATGGGAATAAAAATGAGACATTCAAGTTGCGTGCAACGATATTTTGTATCATTAATGACTTTCCAGCATATGGGAATTTGAGTGGGGATATAGTGTGTAAGGGGCATCGTGCATGCCCTATTTTTGAAGAAGAGACAAGCTACATACAACTGAAGCATGGAAGAAAAATAGTGTACACTCGGCATCGATGTTTTCTCAAACCTTATCACCCTTACTGGTGATTGAAAAAATCTTTTAATGTAAATCAGGAAAATGAAATCGCACCGATACCCTTAACTAGTCTGTAGGTTTTTCAATGGGTTGAGGACATTAACATTATATTTGGAAAGACCCATAAGAAGTTGTCAAGTAAAACTTTCATATGGAAGAAGATGTAGATATTCTTTGATTTTCCACACTGGTCTGATCTAGATGTTAGACATTGTATTGATGTTATGCATGTGGAGAAAAATATGTGTGATAGTGTAATTGACACATTTCTTAACATTAAAGGCAAGACAATAGATGGTTTGAATACTTGTCAAGATCTAGCTGAGATGGGTATACGTGACCAGTTACATCCAAGGTCTGATGGTAAGAAAATATACTTGCCTCTAGCATGCCATACTTTGTTAAGATATGAGAAAACAAGTTTTTGTCAGTGTCCACGGTGTGTGAAATGCCATATGGATACTCTTCAAATATTAAGAGCCTTGTATAGGTGAAAGATCTGTAATGGCTTAAATTCTCATGATTGCCACGTCTTGATGCAACAAATCTTGGCCGTGGTGATATGAGACATCTTGCCTAACAAAGTTAGGCATGCCATAACTCACTTGTGCTTCTTCTTTAATGCTACGTGTAGCAAAGTCATTGACCCTCTAAAGTTAGATGACTTTGAATGAGGTCGCTATTATCTTAAGTCATTGACCCTCTAAAGTTAGATGACTTTGAATAAGGTCACTATTATCTTGTGTTAGTTGGAGATGTATTTTCCTTCATCATTTTTTGACATCATGGTTCACTTAATTGTTCATCTAGTGAGGGAAATTAAACTGTGTGGCCCCGTTTATTTATGGTGGATGCACTCGGTTGAGCGATACATGAAGATCTTAAAAGGGTATACCAAGAATCTACACCGTTTTCAAGCATCCATTGTGTCATACCCTAATTTCGTCCAGGACTATCATTCGTTGATCTTTTGATCCTTGCTAGTCCACTTACGATGTTGAATGCCAGTTACAATGCAAAGCAAGGAATCATTCGGTGTTTCGATCAGGAAGGCAAAAGATACCAAGAAAGAAGGGGAAAAGGGTCCTTAGTTTTCCTGAATCCTAGCCCGCCCAGGCTAGCCTCTAGCTCGCCTGGGCCACCAAATGCCTTCAAGGTTAAGAAACCAGCTCGCCTGGGCAAGCTTATGACTTTAGGACTAAGCCTTAGCTCGCCTGGGCGAGCTGCAAGTGCCCCAAGTGACCCTTTTCCTATAAATAAGCGTGCTAGGGGGGCTGAGAGGGGGTTCCATCATAGAGTAGTGAAGGAAATTGAGAGAATTAAGAGAGAAGAAGAAGAAAGAAGAGGAAACGAAGCTGAGGCGCTGCCGAATCACGATTGTGATCAATCTTTACGTTGTTCCTTGTTCAGTGTTCTTCATGCGAACGTCAGTTAGTTTTGTTTTTAAGATTCAAATGTGATCTATGCATCCTTAGGGGTTCCCCTTGTTGTTTTATGCATATTCATTTCCTTTATCTATCATCGGTGATCTCGTTTTCTTTGTAAAGTTCAATCTTAACCGATCACTAGTATTGTAAAGTCGTCTTCAAAGAGGTTGAAAGTTAATAAATAAAACCAAGATAAAACCAATTCATAACCTCTTCTTTTTATCAAATATCACTTGAGATCGTTTCAAGGTCCAATTCCTTAACGATTCTCTCCGCTTTTCAAAATTTAAAACATCGTTTCAAGGTCCAACGCCTTTAATGACTATTTGTTCACAATTAAAAGAAATCTTTTCAAAAACATAAAATCAATTTAACACACAAACATTCAGACTTAAAGACCTACGTAGGTCTGAATTCCTCATCGCACCTGAGGATACGTAGGAGCAAGGCCAACACTATTAGTCGTCTTATACGACTAACTTTTGTATAGAAAACATTTTCTAAAACTTGTATAGTTCCCCAATTTATAGTTATTTTGTAGGAATTTGTATATAAATCTTGTTTTGTTTGAATAGTTGTCTTTAGAGTATCTCCCATGTGATTTAATGATAAAATTTGCATAGTTTCTGGTCAAAAGAGGCTAAAATCTTGAAGTGCTAAAAGGAGTAGTCGCGCTAAGCGGACCCTGTGGGCTCAGTGCGCATCCACTGCTAAGCGCAGCTTCAGCGCGCTTAGCGTGACAAGGGAATCTGGAAGAGCACAAGAATCAAGGCCGCGCGCTAAGCGCAAGATCAGCTTGCTAAGCAAGACGTTTGTCTCTTGCCAGGCTCAGCGCACGACTAGCGCCAAGCCTAAATCCACTTACTCGCGCTAAGTGCGACGTCACGATTTCAGAGCCTATTTAAGCCTGAATTGTCAGAATTAGGGTACAGAAGAGACACAACAGAATTTCTAGAGTACAGTACTTGGCTAAGAATTCGAGAGATTAGTGAGTGTTAGAGTGATTGTGAGGTGCTAAGAAGAGGAGGAGGGATCCCCCTTCTTGTGTAAGCAACAATTATTTTGTATTCTCTATCTCATTTGTGTTAGGGTTTCTGTGTATGACTGGCTAAAAACCCTAGTTGAGGATTTCTAAGGAACATTTGATGTAATTATCTTTAATATCTAATTAATTGTGTTTTGTGTGTTCAATGCTTCTTTCAATGCTTAATTACTACATGCTCTTGGTCCGATCACCCATTTGTATGTACTTTTAGGTGACTTTAGCATTGGGAAATGTATTGCTGCCTTAGAACTTGATAGAAGCAGGACTAAATAACTACATTACCAGGGATGGATTGTGGGGTTTTGGTTTTCTGAATATGTTGTGATGATAATGTTGTTTAAGTAAAGCTTAGTCTTACAAGAGAGATCTGCGGACGGAGCTTAGGTTAAATTAGTCTAAATTTATGAGGGATCGAGGTTTAGTACTTTAGGCTACAACATAGAACACAAGAACATGATTAATTAGAGAAATATCCTCATATGCATCAATTATCAATTATCAATGTTTGTTAGAAAGACCCAACACCTTTTACCTATTGCTGTCAACTTTTACTTATTTGCATTTACTATTTTTTACCATAGAATTAGTTTATTTCTGTTTTTAACCATCAATTATCAATGTTTGTTCCAATAATGCCTTACTTCTGAATAAAACTCTGTCTAATAAGCAAGTTCCCTGAGTTCGATACTCGGATCACTCCGTTTTAATTTTAAATACTTGATGACCCGGTGCGCTTTCCGGTGTTTCATTTTCCTTGAATATATTTGTTGAAAATTGGAGAAAAAGGAACCATATGGGAAAATGAACAAACACCCTTATCGACCTAAAATAATTAATAAAAATATAAAAAGGGAAAATACATATTTTTGAAGTCACGTTACACACACTTAATTAAAGGTTGTTGTCCCTTGTGACGGGCGCGTGGGGTGCTAATATCTTCCCTATGCGTAAACATCTCCCGAACCCTTATTTTTTGGTTTTTCTAACGTTTTCCTCGAATAAACGTTGGTGACGAACGCTTTGGCTTATTTGTTTTGGCCTTCGTCATCCCGTTGTGAGGTAGGTTGTGACACATTGTTAAAAGGTACATTGTAGAAGAAGCTATTGAGTTTTGTTCAGAGTACATTGAAAAAGCGAAACCTGTCGGGCTTCCTGAGTCATGTCATGACAAGAGAGCGAGATGTAAGGGTTCACGAGGACTGAATGTTATAACTCTGGGACTAGAGGAATTGAATCAAGCACAATTGTATATATTGAATGACGCTAATGAAGTTGTGCCATACATAGATTGTCACAAAGCCTTAGTGAAGGAAAGTAACCCAAAAAATGACCAAGAATAGGGTGATGAAATAGCATAACAGGACTTTTCTAAATTGGTTTAAAGATACAATCTTTGGTGATGATAATAATTATGAAACGTTAAAAGAAGACAGTAAATAGGCCTAAATGAAATGTTAGAACTTAGTAGGGATATGATATCAACAAGTATTCATTCTACACAAAATCAGAAGATGACAAAAATACAGGGCAAAACAAGGGGTTAGTCTTAAGGCTAAATCCTAACACTTTGCTATTGTAAATGATGACAACCCTTGTCTGACGTCTATGCCTTACTTTGGAGTCATTGAAGAAATCTCGAAACTTAATTATGTTAAATTCACTGTGTCTTTTTAAGTGTAAGTGGGTTGATAGCAATGTCGACGTGCAGACTAATGATTTCGAATTAGCCTTTCATAATGGTAGAACAAGCTATATTAGTGTTTTATGTCCAAAATCCTTGTGATGAAAGGTGGTCAGTGGTTGTACACAGAAAAACCATTGGTGTTAATCTTGAAGATGATGATTCAACCCTTGATACTTGTCACACTCCTTTCTCCACACATATGCCTACCATTAATGTAGAAGATGAAGTTGACGACGTACATGCAAATCATAACAATCATGATGAAGGAGAATTAATTAAAATCATATAATGTAATTATTTATATATATATATATATATATATATATATATATATATATATATATATATATATATATATGTTTCCATATTTAGAATTACATAACTTAGTATAATTTTGAGTTGACATTAATTAATGTTGTTTTTTAACAGGCACATGGCTACACCATTGAGCTCCCCTCCTTTTGAGCTAGCACTTTCCCCGTCTACGTCCAAGAGGACTAGAAAAGCCACACTACTTAGATCATTGTCTGCTAGACCTGTGGGTTTGGAGAGACCACCAATTCATGTGGATCCTAACACTAGGAAAGTTGTCGGTCCATACAATGATAACTAAGGACCTATTTGGGGGCTGATTACTCGAGACAAAGTTGATATTACATATATTAATTGGAAATAGGTTCCTGATGCTCAGAAGGATTTGATTTGAAAGGACATTCAGGTATTTCAATTAACCTTATATGCTATGGTAATTGGATGTATTACTTTGGCACATTTTTGTTATTCACTAACTCTTACATGTCATTTTGTAATGAAGCACGAAATTGATATTTCAAAAGCGTTCGATAAAAGGACGAAGAAGATAATCCTCCAGACTGCAGGAGAGTAATGAAGGCAATTTGAGTTAGATTTGGCCTCCAAATGGGCTTTAGCAGAAGGCAAGGATGATGATGGTGAGACAGTGTGTGAGAAGTATGGTATTAGCAAAGAAAAGTGGAACCAAATTTGTTAATGCCCTAGAGATCCTTCATGGGAGGTTAGTTGACTTCCATTTTTTTTTTAAATTGAGATTTATAATTTATTTAAGCATTTTGTTGACATATCATCTAATTCTCACAAGATGTTAGAAAAAAGGCATAACGTATCTAGAAACACAACATTGCCCCTTGCGTATTATCTCATGGGGGTTACGGGTTTCTTAATGAGAGGTTAATGGAGAAAAACAAAAGAAGTGATTGGTGCAAGCAACCCAATCTAGGATTAGTGAAGGAATTATTAATCCTTCATCTTCCATTAGACAACACATGAAGTGCAAGCTGGCTTGCACAAAAAAAATGGGCCATTTAAGGTAACACGCCAAATAGCTGATAAGATTGTAATTTAATTTTTAGTTGCAAATGTAACTATATATAATAACAATAGTCTGTAAACAATTTCATCTTTTATTAGTTACAAGATCCCCCTGGAAGAGCAGTGCGTGCAAGGTAGCTTTGTCGCCCATGGATGTCAGGATGTACTGACTATTGTCATTGGATGACCTGACCACCCTGGCCATGTCCATGCTGTTGGAGTCGGTGTCACCATCAGACAATACTTTAAACCACCATCACAAGACTCCCACGTATCTACATTGATAAGCCCATAAGAGCTAGATCGACTGAAACAAAATATTAAAGAGGAGTTGACATAGAATAATATAGACGAGTTAGAACAGTCAATCAATAAAAAAGTGATGAAACAACTAATGTTGTCGTTCAGCTAAATACAATCCTAGCAACCACATCTAGTTGAACTAGATCTAGCTCCTTCTGGTGCCTTTGTTAGCACAAATGGAAGCTATGTTGATCCTTCGTGGCAGGACATTAACACTGATATCTCAGATAGGGATGGGTTGTATGTTGATTACATTCCTCCTTATATGGTTTCCCTAGGGAGAGTTTATGAGGGGTCATCAACCATACACCATGTGCCTTTGGCCAATTATATGGTGAATGTGGGTCTTGAAGAAGTTGGAGATGTCGATGCTCGTGTCCCTGTACCCACTGAAGAGGTTCAGTTAGTGGGGTAGGCCTTAAACACCTTCATTGATTGCCAAAAATATCTTGTAAATGATTTTTCAGAAAAGGTATTTCCTTTTTGTTGTGTTTATTATTATTAAAAAAGGATTTGTTACAAATAAAGTGTTGACAATAATTAACTTATGTTTATTAATTGTGTAGGATAAACACGTAGCATAGGGACCAACGAAGCCTATTGATAGGCGGGATACAACTATGTTTGGGATATACAATGATAATGTTCCCTTGTACATAAAGCATGAAGATCTTGAGGAAATAACACAAGGTGGTCAATGTCTAAACATTGTTGTTATACAATTGTGGATTATGCAAGTAAATTTTAATTATAGTCCATTACCTAATTGATTGTATTAAATTGATGCATAATTTACATTATTTCAACAAAAATCGGCATATGAATGGGTTAAGTCTGCAATCGGGGAATGACTCTGTGTATGGATTCCTTGAGCCACAGTCCATGTAGAGATTAGGGCAATGATAGTTTAAATTTGAGGATTATATTAAAAAATTGATGCGGAATTTATAGAGAGAAGTCTACCTAGGAACCTTCTTGAATGGGTAAGTAAAATTTAACAGATATATTTAAATAATGTATGCATTATAATAACTTAATGTTCTCCAATGTAGTAGACATTGGCAATTGATGGTTATATATCCTAAGGACAATGTTGTTGCCTGGTTCTCTTCCTTGCATAATAAGCCTAACAACTACATGAAAGGAATGGTTAAAATATCAATTTTAATTTGTAACACATTTACTTTATCCTTGGTATCATACATAAATATTTTAATCGTGCAATATATATGCATGTTTCTCTTAATCAGTTCTTTGAAGGGATTCAATGATAAACACGATAGTAAATCCAAGGAAAATGCTAAATGGATTCTAGTTAAAGTAATTCAAATAATGTTTTATCTCTTTAAAATGACATTTTATTAGTTTGTACACTAATTTTGGGATAAAATTGAACTTCATATTGAATTTAGTGTTATAAGCAAAGAGGAAGCACTGAGTGTGACTATTACACATGCATTGGATGCCAACCATAGTCCTAGAAGGTTTCAAGGATAATTGAGAAATTGTAATTATTTATTTCATACACTACTAGAAAATATACTTTTAACATCGATTATTAAGGACTTTCACCATCGGTTATTAACCAATGTTAAAACTACCAACATTAAAAGTCTAAACCGATGTAAATTACACAACATCAGTTTCTTACATAATCGATGTTGTATCATAAAAAAACAAAGAAAACAAAAATGTAGAAATCCACATCGGTTTTTAATGAAAACCAATGTTGTTTTTGAATGACAACATTGATTTTTAGACAACCGATGATGGCAGTCAAAATCAACATCGGTTTTTTTTAAGAAAAACCGATTTTGTTAGTAAAAAACAACATTGATTTTTTGGAAAACCGATGTTTTTTACTGACAACATCAGTTTTCATTAAAAAATGATTTTTTTAATATCTTGTCTGTTTTTGTAATTACCCTAATTAACCTATAAATTGAAAAGCAGAACTAAAGCGTACAACTTTTATCAACCAGTTTAAATTTTGACCACAATATATAATTGAATATTTACAATGAATTATAAGAAAAATGAAATTCAATACATAAAGTCATTTGTAACCTAATCTAAGTGTTTGATTTTTAACTTTCAAATAATATCTTGACCATTGGATGCGAATTGCCTTCATTCTCTCTGGTTCCAATGGTCTTTGATTAGTAAAATATTGCATGATATAATAAAACATAAGTTAATAAATGAGTCTAAATAATAACAATTATAAGAAACTGAATTAGTTTTGAACTAAATAATTACCATTTTTCAATTATCCTTGAAACCTCCTAGGACTATTGTTGACATCCAATAATACATCACGTAGTACCTGCACTCAGTGCTTTCTTTTTGCTTATTACACTAAATTGAATAGGATATTTAGATATTCAAAGTTAACTGAAGCATAATAAAATTTGATTTTTAAGACATGAACTATTATTTAAATGACTTACTTTAACTACGATCCATCTAGCAGCAGCCTTGGATTTACTTCCTTGATTGTCGTTGAATCCCTTCAAAGCACTAATTAAGAGAAACATCCATGTGTACTATGCAATCAAAATATTGATGTCAAACTGTAATCATAAAGTTAATGTACTACAAAATACAACTGACATGTTAATAATTCATTTCAGTAGTTGTCAGGCTTATTGTGCAAGGAACAAAACCAGATGACAACATTGTCCTTAGGCAAAATGATGACCATTTTCCAATGTGCACTACATTGGGGAATATTAAGTTATTATAAAGGATACACAATTTAAATTGATTTGTGCAGTTTAACTTACCCATTCAAGTAGGCTCTTAGGTACACATCTCTTTGTGAATTCTGCATCCATTTCTTAATATAATCTTCTAATTCAAATTGTGATTGCCTAGATCATTGTATGGACTGTGCCTAGAGGAATCCATACACATCGGCATTCCCCACTCCCATTCTTGTCTTAGTCATATGCCTATTGTTGTTACAATATAGTAAATTATGCATGAATATATAAAAATCAATTAGGTAATATACAATAATGTAAAGTGACTTACAAAATCCACAATTGTATAACAGAGATGCTCATACACTGACCGTCGTGGGATATTTCAAAAAGATCTTCATGCTTTATGTACAATAGAAAGTTATCATTATGCACCCCAAACACGCTAGCATCCCACGTCACCTACAACGGCTTGAGGAAAAGCTATGGGATGGTCAATGTCATCAGGTACTGGGGATCGACCTAAGGATCCGACATATCTATAGGTTTCTCTGGTCCCTCAACTACCTGTTTATCCTACACAATTAACAAACATTAACCGAATGATAGTCAAAACTTGATTTGTAAAAAATCCTTTATTAATAATTATTAAAAAAGCAAAATGAAATACCTATTCTGAAAAAGGCTTTACTAGATGTGTCAGCCAAGCAAGCTAGGTATTAAGTGTCTGCCCTACTAATTGAACCTCTTGGGTGCATACAGGAACACGAGCATCAGCATCTCAGACTTCCTCAACACCGACTTGCACTTGATCATTGCCCAAACGAACGTTGTGGACAGTCATTGACCCTTCATAAATTGTTCCAAGAGCAACCAGTCGAGGAGGACTGTCATCGACATACAACCCACACTTGTCCGAGTCTCCCAGCTCTGGGTCTTGCCTCAAGGGATCGACACAACTTTCCTTTGTACTGGCACGAGCAGTAGAGGGACCAACCTCAGCCTCATGAAGCAGTGCGAGTCCCTATGATTGCATTTGGGACTGCGTCTGGTTGAAGGACATCATTAATTATTTAGTCACTTTTGATGTGATTAACTCCTCTAGCTAGTCTCTGATTTTTTGTGTCAGTAGCTCTAGGTCTTCAGCAACCATGGATGAAGAGGTGCAGGAGCCCCTTGAAGCCGGTCTAGAGTAGTGTTTGAACGTGACACCGGCTCCAGCGGCATGGACACGCCCAGGGTGCTCTGGTCGCCCAATGACAACTGTTAGGACATCCTGACGTCCATGGGCGACAAAGCTTCCCTATGAGGCTTGCTCCTCCAAGGAATCTTGTAGTCAATAAACAAAACAAAATTGGTTTAGTCATCCAACAATTATTACAAAAAATGACCACTAACAAATGAAAGTGACTTACAATCTTGTCTACAATTTCCTTTGCAGCCTCAGACACCATTTGATCAGTTTTCTTCGTGCAGGTCATCTTCCACTTCACGTGTCGTCTAATGAGAGATGGAGGATCAACGACTGTGTCAATGCTCCCAGATTGGGCTGCCTTCTCCAATCGTTTCTTTTGCTTCTCCTCCATCAACTTTTTTTCTCTAGAAAATCATAACCCCTACGAGACAACATGCGAGGGGCAGTGTTTTGTTTCTGAATGGCCTGCACCTTCTTTTGAACATCCTATGACAATAACACATAATGGTAACTGGTGTAGTTGTTTATAATACGTAAATATGAAGATTTAAAAGCAATGAAAATCAACAAACCTCCCATGAAGGGTCTCTGTGGCTCTGACAAAATTGGGTCCACTTCTCTTTGCTTATTTTGTACTTCTCGAAGACTTTGTCATCCTCGCCATTCTTGCCATGTGCCAGGGCCCATTTGGAGGTTATATCTGACTTAAACTATCTCCACCACTCTCCTACGATTTAAATTATGTTTTTTCTTAGTCCTCAAATCGAATGATTCAGGAATATCAAATTCAGCATGCGATACAATAAATACATGTTGTAGTTAGTAAATTACAAATTAGAATTTTTAGTACAACATATTACAACAACATTCAACATTTAGTTAAAATACCTGAATATCCTCCCAGATCAGATCCTTTTGAGTCACAGGGACTTGTTTCAAATTATCATATATAACATCCACCTTATCGCGAGCGACAATCCCCAAATATGTTCTTAATTTCTTTCTGTGGGGAGCATTGGTTTTCCCAATGGCAGGATTAACATGAACCACTGGTCTCTCCACCCCAGCTGGTCTAGTAGCCAATGATTTGAGTCATGTTTCTTTTCTAGTCTTCTTCGATGCAGACAGTGAAGAAGGTGTTGCTAACTCAAGAGGAGGAAGAAGTGAGTTGGGTGGTGTAGCCATGCACATGTCAAAAAACAACAACATTAATCAAACAACGTATGAAAACTATATCAAGTTGTGTAACTAAAATTAACAAAGCAAGTAAATATAAAATAAATTATCTTATACGATGTTAATTAATTCTCCTTTATCATGATCATTACAATTTGCAAGGACATCTTCAACTTCTTCTCCGTTGACGTTTCTCGGCAATTGTGCGAAGAAAGGAGTGAGAACATAAAATACATGTTTAGCTTGTACCAAAGGTTGAATCATCATCTTCAATATTAACACCAATTGTTTTTCCGTGCAGAGCCACTGGCCATCTTTCATTATAAGGATCTTGAACATAAAATTCCTGTTTAGCTTCTTCTTTCATGATGAAAGGCTCATTCTGATAAGCGAGCTTCTTTAGATCTACCAAAGTAAATCCAAAATCATTGGTTCACACACAGATATTGTTATCTACCCACTTACACTTGAAAACAAAAACACTGAATTTTACATAATTAACCTCCTAGATTTCTTTAATGACTCCAAAGTAAGGCATGGAAGCTTCACAGGGATTGTCACCATGTACAATAGCAAAGTGTTGAGATTCAGCCCTTAGACTACTATTTTGCATTGTACTCTTGTCGTCTTGTGATTTTGTGTAGAATGAATACTTGTTGATATTGTATCCTTACCAAGTTATAACATTTCTTTTAGATGCATTATGGTCACTAAAGATTATATCTTTAAACCAATTTAGGAAAGTCTTGTTATGCTTTTTCAACACCCTATTCTTGGTCATTTTTAGGTTACTTTCTTTGACTAAAGCTTCATGATGAACCATGTATGGCAGAACTTCATTACTGTTATTCAGTATATACAAATGAGTTTGTTGCAATTCTTCTAGACTTTGAGTGATAACATGCAGTCCTCTTGAACCGTTACCTCCCACTCTCTCGTCATGCCGAGACTTTAGAACCCCAACAAGTTTTGCCTTTTCCATGTACTCGGAACAAAACTCAATAACTTCTTCTGCAATGCACCTTTCAACAATAGATGCTTCAGGATGGTATAGATTCTTTGTATACCCTTTTAAGATCTTCATGTATCACCCAACTGGGTACATCCATCGCCAATAAACGGGACCACAACATTTAATTTCCCTTACTAGATGAACAAATAAGTGAACAATGATGTCGAAAAGCGAAGGAGGAAAATGCATCTCCAACTGACACAAGATAATAGCAGCCTCATTTTCCAGCTCATCTAACTTGAGGGGATCAATGAATTTGCTACCTATGGCATTGAAGAAAAAACGCAGGTGGGTTATGGCATGCCTGACTTTCTTAGGCAGAATGTCTCGTATCGCCAAAGCTAACAGTTGTTGCATCAAGATGTGGCAATCATGAGACTTTAAGCCAACTAACTTTAGATCCTTCAACTGTATAAGGCTCTTAATATTTGAAGAGTATCCCTGTGGCACTTTGACACGACACAAACACTGACAAAAACTTATCTTTTCCTTTATGGACAAAGTATGACAAGCTGGAGGCAAGTATATTTTCTTACCATCAGACCTTGGATGTAACTGGTCTCGTATACCCATCTCAACTAGATCTTAGAGAGTATTTAAACCATCCTTTGTCCTGCCTAGAATGTTAAGAAGCATGTCGATGACACTATTACAAACATTTTTCTCAACATGCATAACATCAATACAATGTCTGACATCTAGATCAAACCAGTATGGAAGATCAAAGAATATCGACCTCTTCTTCCATATGAAAGTTTTACTTTTTTCCTTCTTTTGGGTCTTTCCAAAAATAGTATTGATGTCGTCAACCCGTTCAAGAACCTGTTGACCAGTTAACGGTATCGGCACACTATCATGCTCTTGACTTACATTAAAAGATTTTTTCAATTGCCAGTAAGGGTGATAAGCTTTCAGGAAACGTCGATGCCGAGTGCATACTATTTTTCTTCCATGTTTCAGTTGCATGTAGCTTGTGTCTTCTTCATAGATAGGACATGCACGATGACCCTTAAAATTGTATCCACTCAAATTCCCATATGCTGGAAAGTCATTAATGGTACAAAATAGCATTGCACACAACTTGAATGTCTCATTTGGATACCCATCAAACACAACAACCACCTCGTTCCACAACTTTATCAAGTCTTCAATCTAGGGATTGAGATAAACATCAATGTCATTTCTTGGTTGTCTTGGACCCGATATCATCATAGACAACATCATGTATTTTCGCTTCATGCACCTTTGCTGGGGGACCTTTCATGGTGATTTCATCATTGCTCCATTTGTCATCATCCTTCACTTTCTACCGTGATACCGCACAGTTGGGGCAGTTTTGCATTTCTTCAAACTCATTTTTGTACAGTATGCAATCATTAGGGAATGCAGGAATCTTCTGGTACTCCATACCCATCGAACATAGTATTTACTTCACCTGATAGTAACTTTTTGGCAACGTGTTTTCCTCTTGAAGCATATCCTACACCACCTTTAGAAGTGAAGTGAAGCTTTTTTCACTCCACCCATATCTGACCTTGACATTAACTAGACTTAACACCACTGGCAACAACGTCAAAGACTTCTTGCACCCCAAATACAAAGGCTTCTTTTAATCACTTTACAATGTATCATACATTGGGGCATGTGCTTGCTGAAAAGATTCTTGTCCAAGATCACAAACCATTTCCTCTAAGCAATCTCCCATTTGTACATCAACTGGTTCACATTGGGACTCCCTCTGCATGTCTACCAATTCACAATATCATATCTATGTCGTATAATTCTTCTCAGTCCCATTACACAATAGATGTTCCTGTATGTCGTCGAGTAGTTGTCGTCTCTAGTTCAAACAATTTATGCAAGGACAAAAATATTTTCCATCCTCATCTAGACGACTTCTTTCAGAGACGAATTATGAGAACCATTCCACGCATTTCTCATATGCAGGGCTCATGTGACTTGTGTTCATCCAACTTCAATCCATCTAATTAATAACTCTGTGATACTCACAAAGTTTTTCGATGCATGAAAATCTCACTTTTCATTAAAGTTGTGGCCCTATCCCATCAGGAGACATTTTTTTATAGTACACTCATACGTCAAGGTTAAGTCTCTTTTCTAAAATTTGATGAAATTTCAACAGCATTTCGCATTAATCACCAAGTACACGATATGAAAGCGATGAGATTAATTCCACAACAATCAAGTATGCACTCAGAGAAATGTATTGTACCCAAATTTTATCAAATTTAAGAAAATAAACTTAACTTTTATGCATGAATGTACTATAAAAATATGACTCTTCCCAAACTATCCAAATGGACAATTCCAGATTCAATACAATGATTAATGCAAACTATCGGCAAGAATCATTGTATTAAATCTCAAACAGAAATCTAAGGTTCACTCATAATGAACATTAATTATATACAAAGCAATAGTCACTAATGACATAAAACAAGGTAAAAAAAGACTCATAAGAAAAAAGAGCCTAACAAAAGTATAAAACACATTTGTACCTGTGATAATACTCACTAACATTCTCCAACAATGAATATCGTGATCACGATGAAAATAGAAAAACGAAAAGTGCCTACAAAATTACATAAGTAGTTATGCTTAAGTCTATTTGATCGAGTGGCCTCAGAATAATTAAGAAGGGGGGGTTGAATTAATTATTCCTAAACCTTTACTAATTAAAAATTTACTCTTCTAAGGCTTTTACTATGTTGTTAAGTAAATGAAGAATAGAAAAGAAACTTAATCAAAATTAAAAGTGGGAATTAAAGTGCATAACGGAAATTAAAAGAGTAGGGAAGAAGGAGACAAACACACAAGAGTTTTTATACTGGTTCGGCAGCAACCCGTGCCTACATCCAGTCCCCAAGCGACCTGCGGTCCTTGATATTTCTTTTCAACCTTGTAAAAATCCTTTTACAAGCAAAGATCCACAAGGGATATACCCTCCCTTGTTCTCTTTGAACAACCTAGTGGATGTACCCTCCATTAGAACTGATCCACAAGAGATGTACCCTCTCTTGTTCTCAGTCAACAACCCAAGTAGATGTACCCTCTACTTGTACCACAAAGGATGTACCCTCCAATGTGTTAAGACAAAGTTCTCAGGCGGTTAAACCTTTGAAACTTTGTGAATGGGGATACAAAAGAATTCTCAGGCGGTTAGTCCTTTGAAATCTTTTGTATATGGGAAAGGGAAGAATCAAAAGAATTCTCAGACTGTGTCATTTTGAATTGTTTGACAAGGGAGAAGGGAGACACAAAAGAATTCAGGCGGTTAGTCCTTTGTTCTTTTGGAAAAGGGAGAAGAGAGACACAAAAATAATTCAGGCGGTTAGTCCTTGGCGAATTCTTTTTGGCAAAGGGAGAAGGGAATGAAAAAGATGAATAGCACAAGTTTTGTTTTCAAGGTTTGGAAAACTAGAAAACTTTAGAAAGCTTTTGGTAAAAGAAGAAAAAGAAGGAGTTCAAAGACATTCAGAAATCAATTGGCAAAAGTTTGTTGTCTAGATAATGAAAATATAAAATGCAAATCAAAGCCTTGCTTTTATAGACTCTTCAAGTCTAGTCAAGAGACCATTAGAAGAGTTATAACCTTTAGAAAAACTTAAAAACCATTTGGAAAAGTTATAACTTTTAGAAAAACTTGAAAACTATTGGAAGAGTTACATCTTTTGATTTTGTTCAGAAACTATCGCTGGTAATCGATTACCAAATCAATGTAATCGATTACACAAAGCTTTTTTGTGAAAGGATGTGACTCTTTACAATTTAATTTGAATTCCGACGTTCAAACACACTGGTAATCGATTACCAAATCATTGTAATCAATTACAACATTTTGAAATAAATTGGAACATTGTAAATTCAGTTGAAAGCTTTTTGAAAACCATTTTACTACTGGTAATCGATTACAATAATCTGGTAATCAATTACTAGAGAGTAAAAACTCTTTGGTAAAAGGTTTTTGAGAAAAATTCATGTGCTACTCAGTTTTTGAAAAAACTTTTTAATACTTATCTTGATTGAGTCTTGTCTTGATTCTTGAATCTTGAGTCTTGAATCTTGATCTTGATTCTTGGAACTTGAATCTTGAAACTTGATTCTTGATTCTTGAAATCAAATTTCCTTTTGAACCTTTAAGTGTTCTTGATTCAATCTTGAACTCATTCTTTGATTCTTGAAGTCATCATCTTTGTTAACATGAAGTGTTCTTGACTTTTGAGCTTTTTGTCATCATCTTTGTTATCATCAAAACTCTTTGAATCAATCTTGATTCATCATGAAGCTTGCTTCTACAAAGTCTGCCTGACTTTACTTTAGGGACTGTATTATGTTATGTCTATTGGGAATAACCATATTAATAGACTATATTTGATTTGATTCTATCTTGGTATTCAAGTCTCTAAATTCATGGGCATAAGCATCTAAATCTAATGATAAAATATTTCACCAGGTACATTTGGGAAACAACATTTTGTTCTAAATCCTGACAAATACATGTTGGAGCAAGTTTGTTGGTGGCATTACAAATATAGTCCTAAGAAGCATGCATAAGCTACGTTATGATTTAGGCAGTGTGCATGACAAATATTCCATATTACACCAACAGTTATAGACAACATGTCTTTCAAAATCATAAGTCATAAGAACCTTCACAAAGGTCTACAACAGTGAAAGCACAGGTCAAACATGGAGTAGCAACCTAATAGGAAAATAGTAGTAGAAACCTGACTCTCTTGTCTCCAAACAAAGATTGCTTACAATGATTAATTCAAGGATTACGATATTATGAGTTTAGATGACACATAATCATTGATGATAATTGATCAGCCAAAGTAGATAGTTAGAAGAGAAACTTTATTGAAGTTGCTATAATGATTTTAAATAAAGACAATTAGCTTGCTTCACACACATTCTAGTTTTAGGCTTTTATATAGGAGGTTGGATTAGCATTAGATTTCTTTTCATCATTTTTTAGAATTAAATAACTATAAAACAAACAATAAAAAAACCCAGGTCATAATGCCTTGCCCATTTTACTGACCATTATTACTTAAACACAACAAGAGAAACAACTCTAGAAACTCAATTTTTACCAAGTTTAAGGTATGGCACAAAAAAAATAAAGAGATAGAATGTAGTAAATAGAAAAATAACTCACAAGTGTATAAGCAAGGCCTATAAGGCCCAATCTTTGGCAATTGCTCACACAATGGTTTGTGGTCACCTGCAAATGCCCATGGATAAACAACATTACAAGAATGTAGAACATATATTTTGTGTTCAAGTGATTTCAACAATAATTCCAAACTGTGTGTGTGTGTGTGTGAAGAACTAATTTCTTCATTCAAACTAACTTCAATGTAAGACAATGTTTCATCAACAAAAGTAAAACACAACAATGACAGCATCCCAACGAGTTATCAGCTAAGTAAAAGAAGAACAAACCTTGGAGGATAGTTGTGAGTGACGGTGAATGACGAAACATGACAATGATGGCATCACAGAACAAGTGTCCTAAACACATACTGACGCCGATGAACAATGAAGAAGAAACTAAGAGACAGCGGTGAAAGTGGTGGCCTGAGAGTGGTGAGTGTCGCGGGTGATTGTAGTGACCAAGGAGGACAATCGTGAGTGACAGTGGTGAGAGTTGTCAAATGCTCTAGTGAAAGAGGGGTTTGGGAGAGTGAGCACGGGGCCAAAAGAGTTCTGGGTTTTTAATTAAGTTAAAACACAAGGTTTTTTAAAAAAATCGATATTCATGAGCTCATGTTATTTATGAGTATGCCACCGTATTTTGTTAACATCGGTTTTTTCTAAAATCGATGTTAAGCTAGCGATGTTAAAAACAATATTTCTAGTAGTGAAAATGTTTTCATGTTTTATGAAAGCTTTCATACTTTGATGAATATAATAGAACTGGTTGAAAACATATCTTGTTATCATAAACATGATTTAGTTCATATATGCCATTTTACAAAATAGTTAAGCTTGTTAGGAAAACCTTCTTATATATGCACTTTGATACCTGATAAATGTCAAATTTACCAGATTTTCATATGTATTTTGTGGCGTTTATTTGGCATTTTATTTAACTTTAGGCCTTGTTTTTAATCAGATTAGCTTTAAATTCAATTTTTACTTTGTCTTGGGTAGAATTTTATATTTTAGTTATTTTTAATGAATTTTTGATAGTTTTTCAGCAAAAATAGAAGAAAGTTCTGGAAGGAGAAATTGTGGAAATTGAAGATAAAATTTAAAAAAATCAAGAACAAGATATTTTTCAAGGATAAATCAACTAAATAAAAAGATAATTACCTGAATTACTTAGAGATATTATTTGTTTGTAATTTCATGCGATTATCTCCTTAATTAAACCTAGCTACAATTCTATAAATAAGAGGTTAGGCATTCATTGTAACAATGTAGAAGTTCCGAACAATTCTTAGAATTATATTTTAGACTTTCACCTATTAAACGCCTCCATTATTATTAGACACTCTAGGTTTCATTGTATTATTTTTATGAGTGTAATTCCTTCCACCCAGGAGAGGAAAGGATGAGCCTTGTTTCCATTTAATTCTATCAATTCGATGCTTCATCTTGAGTTCTTTATTTTTTTTTCCATACTTAATGCTTTTATTTGATTGACAATCTTATAGATAAATTCAGGAATTGACTTGCGCTTTGGTGAGCCTTGTTGAAACCCAAACATGAATCAAGTACTTAATTGGAATTATCTCTAGGGATTAAATAATCATGGTTAAGCCTCACTAGTTCTTGACCATTAATGTTGATTGCTTGTGTTAGTATGTCGAAGGGATTAGGTATCAGGCAATTGTATCAGTATTTTATTTAATTATTTTATCGTCATTTAATTTTTATTGCAATTTATTTTGTGACAATCACAAAACAAAGTCACAAAAACCTAGTTCATAGTTAAATAATTACATGAAATCCCTCATTTATTCCTTTTGGAGATGACCTGGATGATAATTCAATTACTACATCATGATCATGATTGGGTTACACTTGACCTGTAAGTTGAATCTAACGTGAAATAAAATCCTAATAATACTTGTCATTCTAATGCTCGGAACGTTCTGATGCAAATGCAATTATATGAAAACAAATAACATAATGTAAAGAGGAAGAAGGGAAGAGAGGATTCAACACATGGATTTTGATACTGGTTCACCCCAACCTTGGACTATGTCCAATCCTCACCCTTCAAGATGATATTTTCCACTAATACAACCAACAACATGTTGAATTTTTCCAACTGCCAACCAATTGTTGGACTTCAACATCTCCCTCACCACAATACCCTGAGAGAGACAATCTAAGTATTTTTCACCTCTTCAGGTGGGCTTAACCCACAGAATGATTCTCCTCGTGCTTGGGAAGCAAAACCCACTCATCCATGACACCCACTTGGTCATGGGAGAGACAATACAAGTATTTCCTTCACCTCTTCAAGCTGCCCTAGTATTACTTCACTCTAGCCTCTCCAAGCTTCCATCTTAGAGACTCTCGCTAAGCTACCCACCTTCCATGGGTTCTCCCTATCACTTCTCTCACATCCAAAATTGACCCACATGGTTAATTTGGGATACATACATATTACAAACAAGGAGAATGTGTTTGAGGGGTTTTTATAGCTTTACAACACTAATTAGGGTGAATCTTCTTTAAAGCTCTGAGCTATATGCACTCTTGCCACAACCATTCTAAGCTACATAGCACATATGTAGTACGGAAAGAAGATGAATATGGTTTCTACACAGTGTAGGTTATCTCCTACCTTCTCTCTCAAGTTTTGCACCTATGCTCTATCAATTCATAGGACCCACAGACCAAAGTAGCCATTATGACAACTAGGTCTTCTTTTTTTTCTAACTTTAATAGCTTCCTCCAAGTCTAAAATATCCCAAGAAAATAGTTGCTTGAAGTAAGGCCTTTAACTCTGTGACAACTTCTTGCAAAACATGAAAGTGTGCTAGTTGTACTTGACATGATAGGTTTGAGTTTGTTCTGAAGTTCTCCATTCTGAAGAACAATTATGATAAGCTTATGAAGGTATATTAGAATTGCATTCTATGTTGCTAATAAAGGACCTATTCTGATGTAGGTACCTTCTGATGAAGATAACATGATATGACAATGTAGATAGCTCAACTTCATCAATCCAAACACTTCATCATAACACATGTCCTTTTGATTTAGCATTGGTAACATGTGCAGGTTGTTGTTGTTGTTGTTGTTGTTGTTCTATCCTTGGTTTAAACTTCACAAAGTCTTTTCATTCTTCATTCAAATGTTGCACTTCAGATCTTCTCAAGGACATTTTAAACTTTCAACTTGTGCATCTTCTAATGCAGTTAGCATTCACTTTCTAATGTGCCCTTAGTGTGTGTGGCAACATATGGAAAGTGAGATGCTTTCAACCTCAGTCTTCTAATGTATCTTCTGTATGTGTGGTAGAATATGGAAGAACTAATGTCGTCTTTAAGGTGCATTCCAAACCATAAGGGTGTTTAGGGATATGGAAGAACTAATGTCGTCTTTAAGGTGCATTCCAAACCATAAGGGTGTTTAGGGGTCTGGCTTAACCCATGGCCCAATTCAACCAAACTCAACCCAACCTAAAGTTTCTAAAGTGTTTGGGTTGAACCTGACCCAACCTGATTAAGACCCGATCATCAATGGGTTGAGTAACGGGTTATGTTTTTTTAACCTAACTCAACTCATACCATATAATTTAATTTATTGTATATATAAATTAATTATTAAATATAAAATACATTAGTAATTTTTAGCTCACATAATTTATTAAATTATTAAATTAAATCACCCATGATTTTTTTAGCTTTTTAAGTTGTTTTTATCTTTGTCTTGATTTTGTTTATATTTTCACATGCTAATATCACACTTTATCTATATCTAAAATAAAAATCTCGTATTAGCATTGAATTCATTAATTCTATTAGTCAAATATTTTCACAATTTGGTCTCTTTTGAGTGCATTTAATCATTATATATTGAAAAAAAATTAGGCAAAAAAAAATTATTGTTCTAAAACATTTATTTTTAAAACAATATTTTTTAAATATTCAAACTCATTTAACCCAACCTGTTTATGATGGGGTTGGATTGAATCTACAAAACAAATTGCAGAAACCTGACTCGACTCGAGAGCTTCCTATAGTGACGACGTCGAAGGAGCTGCAATGGAAAGGTGAGGGAAGGAATTGTGGTAGTAGGATGCAATGTGGAGGGAATTAATTAATAATGTTCCCAATAATGACGACGATCTTAAACAAAAAACCATCGTTGTTTCTTATCATTTTATTTACAATTTTATCACTAACGTACATTCTAAAACGGTTCCTTATAACCGTCTTGGAATGACTGACACAAAATACAAATTTAACCCTCTTAATTACAAAAACGTCATCGTCTCACATTCTAAGATAGTTCTCGATAATCATATTAGAATGTGCGTTGTAAAATCATAGTATTTTAGTAGTGTACCAAAGCTTGATCGATCTTGCTACAATTGTCATTCAACAAAATTTTAGTCTTTAATGTTATACCAAGCAAGCTGAAAAAGAAATAAGTAATTGTTAAAAGTATAGAAAAAGTCATATTGATTCGCAAAGGCTCTAGACAATATCTTCTAATAGCAATAAATGAAGAAAAATTCAAAAGCTTGGTACTGATCGACTTCTATGCTAATTTATCAAATGACAAAATGTTACTACAACACAAGGAAACATAAAAATAGATAACTCAGAAAGAAAACAGAAAACCCCTTCCTTCATTTGTGACTCTTAAGAAAACAGAAAACATATATAATATCTAATATCCCATGTCATTCGCTTCCAAAACATGCTTTATAAGCATAATACTGCACAAAAGAAACTTTGCCGACAAAGATCAAGAGAGTCTCTTAAAATAGGCTCCATTAATAGCTAATTACTTGAGACTCTTAAGAAATTTTATCATTTAAATGAAATTTTTTAGAAAAGTAAAGTAAATCTTATTATGGTAAAGAAAATGATATTGAATTCTGACTACAATATCACTTCAAACTGGTATTAATATAATTCATATTTTTTAATTATATAGACAAGATAAAAAAAAAACTCAACTATAACATACTTTAATGAGTGTTTAAACGATATTTAAAGAATATCTAAATTGAACATAGATGGAGGACACCAATATTAAGACCGTCCAAGCCTCCCACATTAGTCATGGATGGATACCTCCACAAACAAAATTGGTTGTGATGTGTACTTGTGCTAAAGCCATGACCACTTAATGGCTCCTTGTGATGTTTGTTCTATTCTAATCCACAAACCTGCATAGAATACCAGATTACTACAGATAAGTACCGAAACTAATCACATTTGTTCTTGCTCTCTAACCACTTACAAGAACATGAAACATCAAGATGTTATATATCTCATTTAATCAACATCTTGCTATACTCTTAATTCATCTAAAGGGTTAAAAAGAACAACTAGTTACCATCATGATTGATTATATATTTGTCATAACGTCCAAATGTTAAAATACGGCCATTCCATGAAATGGTTGCCATCATTTGACCATGATAGTTTAGGATCCGTATCTGAAAGTTAGAAATTATGAATTATTTGAACCTAGTTATGGTGTATAACTAACTACTTGTTGATCATAAAGAAGCCAGATAAATAGAAAGATGTATACCGGTTTGGAAGTTTCTACATCCCAAAGTTGAAGTTTAAAGCACATAAATGATAAATTCCATTGCCAAGTGTACATCAAATGAAAAAAATTGTAAAACTAATAAAGACTATCATGAACTGAGAAAGTTTCCTTTGTTTGTGTGAACTATTATTATATTTCTCTTGTTGATTTTGTAGCTTTCCCACATTTTATTAGGTTCCAAACAGAGAAACGATAAAAAAAGTTACTCAATTTACAACCATAATTTAACCATCACTCACAATCAAAACTGATAAATCACTCATCAACATATCAAATTATAATCAACATCACACGAATCAAATTTAACCTAACCTCAAAATACGTAAAACAATTCACAAAAATAGAAGAAAATAAATAAAATTAAAATTAAAAACACAAATAGAACATTGAATTCTAGCTTGAAATCAGCACATAACTATCTTCAAGTGAACAATGATAAGCTTGTTGAAGATTTGGCCAATGGAAACAATATTGTGGAGAAGAATGTAAGCATAGGTCAGGAAACCATTTTTCTTCAGATCCGCCATTGATGACACCTTCATATCATACTAGACTCGTGCGCTAGTCACTAATTGTTCTGCCATGAATTCATCGTCATTGAACCACCATTTCTGTGCCACCTTCGAAACCGTGAAGTTGCTGTTTTGCTCGCGAGACTTTATGCGTGTGCAAAGCCCTATGTACGAGACAAATAAAGCGATCACTTCACATTTTATTTTATCATGTAAGTTATTATTTGATTTTGAAATTAAATTAATCAGTCTTAATGTAATTTAAATTTGATAGTCATTATTTTTTTAAAATATGATAAAAATATTTTAATTCTAATATATTTTTGTAATTTTTAAATTAGTATTTTAGCCTATCTCTTATATGCAAAATAAATATTTATTTTATATGACTATGGTTCTTAATAAATTAATATTTTAAAATTTATAAATTATATTACATGTAAATTTTTTTTGAATTTTACCTACACCAAAGAATTATAATACAAGTATTTGAAATTTTACCTACATCGAATATTTTTAGGTAAAAGTCTTTTGGAGTTTTACCTATACTAAAATAAGTGTAACTATAAGTCTTTTAAGATTTTACTTACACTAAGTGTTAGTAGGTAAAAGTCTTTAAACATTTACAAGGTTTTACCTACAACATACATCTATAGGTAAAAGTATTTTTAAGTTTTACCTACAATATTTTATATCAATGGGAAAAAAGATCCATATGTACAAAGCATTTTTCTTGTAATGACTACACACTAGAAGCTTGAAAAAATATGTTGGTTACATTGGGTTGAACGTTAACCCAAACACACTCTTAGATGTCAGAGTAAATGCATCGTCTCTAAGAAACCCCCAAGGGGAAATTGGGGAAGAAGTAGCATGATCACCATGCAAGAATTTAGCTTTTTACATGCAAAACCCAAACCCTAGTAGAGCAAAAATCGTAGCAGCCATCGAGCTCTAATAAAATGAGTTATGTCTCTATCAACAAAATCTTTTCTATAATCAAGAATTGAACTCCTGACAAACATGTTTTAAGAAATTCAACTATTTATCGATTCGTGGTAAATATTGTTGGTAGGTGTGAATTTATTAATCAATTTTATCGATAATTAATCTTTGTTGAGAAACTTAGACTAACGATCTTTAATAAAAAAAAATCTCTTAGTGATATATATATATATATATATATATATATATATATATATATATATATATATATATATATTTACAAAACTCAAACTCAAAAAGTATTGCTTTGTTTGGGTGGTTTTAGTTGTGAGTTTTGAAACTTTTTAAGTACAACAACCAGTTTAGTTTTTAAAATTTAGTTTAGTTTTCTCTTTAGTCTTTAGTTTCAAAATAAACTCATTTTAAAAGTTTTTTATCCTATTAAAATTAATTTAATAATACTTTTGTGTGGTGATGATGATAGTGACGACAACGATAATAATAATGATAATGATAATAATAATAATAATGACAGTAATAATAATAATAGTAATAATGATAACGGTGATGATTTTGACCATGATAATAGTGGTGTTAGTAGCAATATAATATTTTTCTTAAGACTAAGAACTTAATTCATTAAATATTTTTTTTGTTGATTTTAAATATGTACGATAAAGTATTATGAAAATGACTTAAAATCTATTTTAACTTAATTTTTGTTTAAAGTATTATTTTTAAAATAATATTTTAAAATAAAAATAAAAAACTCGGCCAACACCCTCAAACGAAACGGGTCCAAATTAAAAGATTTAATTCCAATTCCATTATTTCTAAGCTATTGCAGTCTTACATATGAACACAAAAGAATGGAATTATAAGTGAAGACAAGGCATTTCGGCACACAACCCATTAACATTTTCCGATTATGACTGGTATGTCAATTGAGTGTGTTTCTAGACGTGATAGAGGGACCCCACTTCTTCCCTCGCCACCATAATGGGTTTGATTCTTTTGAACTTCAAACCCTATACGTGGGATCCTTGTGCCCACTAGTAACCTTTTATGCACGATTGACGGGAGAAAGCCTCCAGTGACTTTAATGTGTCAGAAGTATGTTTAGGGTCAAATGATTGTATAACTAACCAACAACTTCCCTCGCATAAGTAGCAATGAGTAGTTTGGCTGAAAAAAGATTTTCTTCATTTTTTTATCCATTTTTTCAACTACTAACTAGGGATTTAACAGTGAATTACTTTTTATTCATATATTTTTTTTGTCTATTAGAAATTAAATTGATAATACAAACATCATACCTTTGTAAAAAATATATATTAAATACTAGTATAGTAGGTACAGCACACTAATAATATAAACTCATTAGTGTATATTAAAATTTAAATTTCTGTTGGACAAATTAAATATTATTACACTAGTAAATTAAAGACAATTTTAATTCTTGAAATTTTTGTCTAATAGTAAATAATTAATTAAATATATTTTTTCATAAATATATATATTAAATTTGATTTTAGTTCTAATAAAAAAAATTTATTTACTTTTAATTACATATATCAAAAGTCACTAGGGTGATGAGTGGTTTGGATAGTTGTACAAGGTTTTAGATAGTTCAAACCTTTCTTAAAAAAATAGTTCAAAAACTTCTGATCGCCATTGTTGCACACAAAAAAATACATTTACCAAAATTGATGTAATTTTAATCTTTTACTAAGGATTAAAAATCTGTGTTTTTGTTAAAATATATAGACTAAAAGTAATAATTTTTTTTTATAGAAATTAACATAAGAAGTTTTAATAGATATTTTGAAGCAGCAAAAGTATAATTAACTAACAATACTTTTTTGTAGTGTTAGCTAACTTGTCACAAAATAAATAAGTATATAATATATAAGATGAAGTAATTAATGTACTTATTCACCAAATAAAAAAAAAGTAATTAATGTACCTAGGGTGATTTTTTAAATGTGGTCCTTCTATTGTATTTGCCATAATCTTTTAGAATATAATATGGTTTTATGGATTCCTTCTATGTTAATTGGTACAAACTTTTACTTTGACAGCTGCGCATGGAAAGGAAGAAGGACACCATTAGGTAGATGGGTCAGCAAGTGATCAGAGAAGAAGAAACAGAAGCTGCTCCTAAAATGGAACACCAAAGCAAAAGATGCATAGTATATAGGACTTTAGTAGAAAAAAGCGTGCAGATTAAAAAGCACAAAAGATCATTGAATCAAACCAGCACTAACTGCACTTTCCTTTCCATTGCACATTCAAGATTATCAATGCGATCACACTTGAAGTATATTATTATAACCATTTCAAAAGAGGAGTGAAAAAAAAAATATTTCTTTTGGGTGACTCAATATAGCTCCGTGAGCCAAAGTGTCATAAAGATTAATCTTGAAATATCAAAATCAGTTTAAGAAATCCACATCTATCAATATATGTTTTTTCAAACACATGAACTTAAATATCAAACCTGTGATCAGACATGCTTAAGAAATAAGATTATCTGTTAAACATATCATCATCTATTTTATCAGTCATGCCAAACCATATTAATAAAGAAAAAAGTCTTTCAAAAAGCAAAAGGCATAGGTTGTATACTTGTATTCAAGTCCTCAAGGTAAATAAACAACAGGGTATAACTTAATTTCTATTAATATATTATATATAGGAAACTGCAAGGGAAGCAAATTAAGCATAAGGTAAATCAATACATATAAATTATGCATATTAATTTTACTTTGTGCCTCCCTGCAGTCATATATATTTCATTTCTTAGCTAATAATAATTAAAGTGATCATCATCATTCATCAGCAACGGTTGCCCTTTCTACAGTTAAGCGCACCAGCAGTGGTGGTCATGGAGCCAACAAGAGAAGATGGTCTTGCACTGAGACTTGAAGCCCTAGCATAGCTAGAAGAAGCACCAGCACCAGATTGCCTGAAGTATGCCCCATTCAAGAACATGTCACCCTCTGACCTCCAATTCCAACCCATCCACTCACTCTGTGGAGCATCCTCATGCTTGGTCACTTCCTTGCTGAACCTGATATTTGGGGCAAGGAACCTGTTCCCTTGGCTGTTGATGGTAGGGTTTGCACTCCCACCAATGGCGTACATTTCCCAGTGGGTGTAGTCGTTGTTCACCACATGGAAATACCCGTGTCTACACCTGCACCATTAAGATAACTTTTATTAGCACAAGTAATAAGTAATTATAGTCACATTGATTGTACAGTTGAATAATCTTTTTATTTGAATAATTATATCATAGTAAAACTTACCATTATGACATTTGACTTTGTTCTCATTGCTGAAAGCTTCTTTGATGTATATTAAAATGAACCTAATGTATACTTTTAAATTATATATATATATATATATATATATATATATATATATATATGAAAATATAAAAAATAAACTTGATTATTTAATATTGGTATTAAACCCTTTATAAAATTTAACAATAAAATGTGTATACTTATGAATGTATATATATAGCTAGTTTTTTACGATTTGGAGTTGTATGATAGAATTACTACAATAAACCATATATAAATTAATGGAAAAAGTGATAAACTCTGTCACTAAGTTGACACTAGTAAGTCGCATACATATCTAAACATATTATGTCTAACGTCATGTCATTAGTAAATAATAATAGAGATCACTTTAAAAACTTTAAAAATTTATAAAAAAAACAAAACTAGCATTTTTTTTCCTGAACCTAAAAAAAAGACTGACTATATTTATAAACACTAACAAACACATTAAACCTTCATTAGAAATTATTAAATAATGAGCCAGGGACCCGCTGATTAAGGAGGAAACAGGAGGCCTACAAAGTTTAAATTTTAAATAACAAAAAAATAGCATATTAAAAAATTATATCGTTAGCATTTTTCACATTTGTACATACCTTGGCATTCTTTGGACAAGGCCTTCTCCAAAATGATTGAATGCTATAGTGACCTGCATGTCCTTGTCTTGAGTGTACGAATCACTGTGCCCCAAAAGCATAACCTTGTCATGATGGGTCATGTAATTGTTGGAGATGGTGATGGCCGTGGATCCATGAATGGCATCAATGAGACCATCACGACAATTAGACAAAGAGCAATGATCAACCCAAATATGCTTCGAATTAAAGATGGACACACCATCACCGTCTGATTGAGTCCAAAACCCAGAGTGATGTGGAGAGTCTCTAATATTGGTATTCCCCGTGGGCTTGCAATCATGAATGTGAATACCATGAATAATAATGTTACTAACATAGTGTATGGTAATGCATCCCCCACCAGCAATGTGAACACTAGCACCCCTTCCATCAATTGTCTTGAACGAATTCACCAAAAGCTCTTCTTTTAGCGTGATTACCATGTCCCTCTTGAACATGATCCACAATGGCTCGTCTTGTATGGCTGCGTACCTTAGGGTTCCTGGCCTAGGGTTCACCGCGTCGTCGTCGCCAGAGTCGGTGACCACGTAGATTCGACCATTTTTTCCTCCAATTGCGTCCTTGCCGAACCCAATGGAGCAATCAGCTAGTCTTTGCCGGTTGTTCTCCCAATTGGGGTCACATCGCCAGCAATCGTCAATGGGGTTGCCTGTTCCGCATGATAAATAACCCAAGTTTCTTCTAGAGGCATTGATGCTTCTGCAAAATCAAAGAAAAATAAAATGTTTCACTTTTTGTTGTAAATATATAGTTTTTCCACTTATATTTTACCATCCAAGAGTAAATAATTCATTGTGAAAAGGTTTTTGATATTATTAGCTAATTGTAAACATTCATATATAATAAATTTGTTAATTTTTATTAATAAAGATAATTTTTTATTAGTTGATAATTAAAAACCATTTAAGCTTAATTTTTCTTTAGAACCACCGATTTTTCCAATTTAGTAAATTGTCTCACAATGTGAATTGTGTCCCAATTTAACATCTAAACAGAATTATTCACGTGATACTCTACTGCATTATCACTTCAATATATTTATAATAATGTGATATTATACTACATTGTGCCACATCAACATTTTCTTTAATTTTGTACAATAAAATAATGAGCACATAAATTCACAAAGGAGGGACTCAATTTACAAAATTGAAAAAAATAAGAGAACAAAAATTAAGTCAAACTTTTACACTAATACTACAAGTCAATTAAATTCTTAATTTTATTTATTTTAGAGAAATAATTATTTTCTAAATTGAAGTTTAGAAAAACCCTTATTACTTAAAAAAAATTAACATATCTAGCCAGATGCTAAAGATGAGCCTAATTAATGAATAATGGACATTGAGAACACAAGCTCAGAATGTGAAGTAAATGCTTCTATGGTTATTACCTTTGTACCTCTTGTACAACTAGCTCAGGGTCTCTCACTGCAGACGAGGAAACAAAGCTAGGTTTCAGAAGAGAAAGAGCAAAAACAACAAGGTAGCATGAAAGGGGAGCCATTTTTGCTCTTCTCTTTGTTCTTAGTAGTTGAAAGGAGGGAGAGTGGGGAACTTTGGGTGAATGGTGGGAGTTTTATAGAAAGAAAAGGCCGTTCAATCAAAGAAACAAAAACAGAAAGAAAAGCCGAGAGTAATGGCGTGATCAAATTTTTCCAAGTGGGGTCTACATATTATCGTAATTCCAAGTGGTTCTTACACAGGTAGATGTAGTAAAATTAAATTTGATCTTTTAAGAATAATCTTGGGTTTTATTTTTGTGAATTGAAAAAATATATTTAAGAAAAAATCTTATTAAAAATGACCAGTTAAGTTTTTTTCACGAATGTAACACAATCATAATTAAATTAATGGATTTTGCACCTATAACGTATTAACCTAAAAATAATACAGGTAAACATTGTTTGAAAACCATCATATTACCCCCTAAGAATTTCATTTGTTTAAGCACCAAAGTCAAATTGGTTGACCTCAGTGGACGGATGAATAACGTAGACAATGAAAGGCACCTGCCCGACCAAATTTTAATTTCTTGTTTTTTCATTGTCATAGTATTGACTTTGATTTTTCTCGTGTATGTTTCTAAAACTCGTTCATATTTATGTGTTCTCTATTTGATTTTTTTTTTCTCCATCATTGTTATGGCATTGTCATGTCTTAACTCAAAGTGTTGTTCTACCAAATACATATCTCCTCCTTCTCCGGTTCTTCTCCCCCTTAAATTGTGCCATGTTTCATTAGAGTGTGAACTACATGCATGCACGATAGAGAACTACATGATTTAAGGTCTAGGAATTCGGAGATTACGGTATGTACGCCCGCACATATGATGACTTTCGCTATATGTTACTAATCCATGATTTTGATGGGCACAATGAATTGTTATTCGTTGAACACTTTTCGTTTTTTGTTTTTTCTCTATACCCTTTATCGTCGCCAAAACCTTAGTTTAATTTCTACGTATCTCATCATGTATAGATACAGGGATTGATTTGATTATATGCTTCTCTTTTTTATATAAATTGATATATTTTTAATATATCAACATACTTTACATGTGAAAGTTATTAAATAATGCAAGTCTCATTCTTGTTCCAATAACAAAAAATGTGTTAACAGGTACTAATATTCACGATATTTTAAGAAAACTCTATAGCAATACTATCACGCTGTGGGCATACTTCATATTTTTAAACATTAGTATAAGGATATTCATAACTAGTGTGCACTTAGGATATTAAATAGGAAATTAAAATGAGAAAATATTTATTGAAAAAATCATAAGAGGGAATAAAAAAAAATCATTGGCTTTATAATTTTGTACATTCTAATAAAAAAATTTCATTTTAATTCCTTAACCAATATCTTAAAAACACATGTTAGCATTTACCTTAATTCGATAAGTACACTTTGGTCAAAAGAGAATACAAGGAAATACAATGTTATTATTTTTATATCAACTAATTATTAAAATCATTTCCTTAAAAAATTAGTTAAAAATTATTCTTATAGATAAAAATTGTAAGTTATATATTATAAAAGTTAATAAACTTATTACACATAATCATCTATAATTGAATAACAATATAAAAAATATTTAGCATACCAATGCATTCTCATTAAATTATAAATTACATACTACTAAAATATATTTTTTTATTTGTATAGACTATAAATGTCTTTTACTAGAGACAATCTTGCTTGAGTCAAATAGAGTCATTATGGATGATAAAACTTTTTCCCTAAGTATTTAACCATAACTACATATTTAACACTCAAATTTTGAGATTTTTAACTAAATTCGAACAAACTTACACAAACTAATAGGAAGAAGCAGCAACTCTAGGCCCAAGAGGAGCACTACCAAGCCAACTTATTTGGATGATTTCGTGTAGTGTATGCAAGAAGCATTAGCAGTAGTATGTCTTAGGAAAATACCAAATGCTGTTATGGGTTGTTAGTAGTGGAATGTAAAAGCTATTTATAGTGGAGAATCAATTCAGTTACGATGCAGCTCATTATCCTTATAAATACACAAATATATGAATAAAACAACAAAATGAATTTGATCAAAGTGATTTAGTGTAGTAAGGACGTCCCTTGTCCTCGAAACAAGGCTTACCATTGTCCTTTATTCGTATCATGTTAGCAACACTAGCTGTAGCACACCCTACGACAAACCCAAGAGGGTCACTCACCTACGTGACTACATGTGAATCCACTAAGGAAGAATATCCTCTACATATCATTATGTTACTATTGCATGTCAGTTTGTTATTATCTTTTATCCACCTATCCATTTCCATTGTAAACATTTTAGTGCTATTTTGTTAGACGTACGTGTAGTCACTACTAGAAAAACCCGATTTTAAGTCGATTATTATGCCCATGTCACGACGGTTTTCAACCGGCGTTAAAGCCGACGTAGTAAAATGTATCAGACAATTTACGACGGTTATAATAGAACTGTCTTAGATTCTAACAGCCCAAATTTACATATTAAGACGGGTTTCTTTCAACCGTCTTTGTATGTACATGATTTTACGAAGGTTGTAGGGAACCGTCGTAGATGGCATGTCAAGACTTTGACATACTAAAACGTTTTTCTCGAACCGTCTTTGTATGTGTTGTCATTTTACAATGGTTATGAGAACCGTCTTTGTATGTCAAAATTGTGTTGTCATTTTACGACGGTTATGGGAACCATCTTTGTATGTCTAAATTCTTTTTTTTCGTTTTTCGATATATTTTTTTTTACGTTGGTCTCTGGTACCTATAAATTAAATAAGACGCACATTACGTCAACCAAAAGCATTATCATGATTTTCAATATTTATAAAATCATTTATGTACATATGACAAGTGTGAAAATATTGGACTATTAATTACAATACAAAGATGTATGTATATGTAACAATTTATGCTAGCTATTAACTATATTAAATAAAAAGCAATTCAATTCATTGAACATATAAGCCTTTCTTAAGACTGTCAAGTCGTTGTAAAGACTATGTAATAGTGCCGCAACAAGGATCCTGTGATACAACAAATATGATCAACTCTCTGAAGGTTTTAAATGGATATGAAATTATAGAAAATTTAAAAGGGAAAAAATGAAAAAGAAAAAAGAAACTCACCAAATACAAGATGGTGATGCTACTGTAACAACAGGGGCAGCAAGTGCTATCTTTAGAACTGTATGGTCAACATGTTGAACTGTGAACTGCCACGTGACAAATAAGTTTGGATTAGGGCAACAATGAATCTGTCAAAGGTACAGACCACAAATAGCCCACTCTAGTATAAAAGGACCAAATATACCTTCTAGTATATTTAAGTTGCCAAGATCAAATGTAAAATCTAGGAAGCTAGTGTTAGAAGAGAAGACTGACTTTGCTTCCATTGGCACAATAGACTCTGTTTCAGCTCCAATGTCCTGTTCATTGTCGCTCAAGTGACATAAACCTTCAATTCCTATGCTCTTCTTTTGAATCCAACCAATAATGTACCATTTGATTTATGAGTTGTCCTGAAACATAATCTTGGCTAGTGGAGAATGGTATACCGGCTTTTCTTCAACCTGAAAATTTTAAAATTTATTAAGTTGCAGAAATAGATTATACAGTATTGCAGAAATAGATTTGAAATGTATCCTTACAAACATACAAATAAAATTCATCTTACAAGTAAATAAATGGGATCAAGATTCCTGGTATACATTTGAAATCTAAATTTTTATATAGAATCAGATTTTTACCACTATGAATTCTTACATGCATTTCAATTACTTATGTAACAAGTGACCAAGAGCACCATCCAGAAATTAAGGTATTTACCCTATGAGTGTGTTGCTACCTCCCCAGCATTAGCATAGTGAGCACATTGATGTGGAAAATGATTTCAAATTGCTATAAACTATTGTTAGATCATATCACCAATGACACACATCAGCAAAATGTTTGCCACATTTGCATATTCACTAACAAAGTTTGTAGAGAGGGACAAAATTCACAACTTCTTTGGTAAAAATGAAAAACTGAATTCATCAATTTTAAAATGCAAGAAGTAAGACAAACATTGACTAAAAATATAGGAATCATAGACACTTTTTTTTTTGCCTTAGGAGCATTTTTTAACTTGTAAGATAAGGATTACCTTTTAACAAGATCAGCAGGTAGAGCTTGCTCAGTCAAAACACAATCCTTGTGAAGTTGATGCACAAGAGAAATTGACAAATTGAGAAAGAGACACATGAACCTGGTAAGCTGAAGTTGATTCACCAAACACAATACCAGGAAGTACGAAGATCATATCTAATCAAATGTATCCTAATTACACGATACTAGGAATGAAATCTGAACAATAGCATCAAATGACATGCATCCTACATAAGTCCATGCAAATTGAATACCCTTTTTTTTCTGAGAGTAAAAAAATTGAAGTTGCTATTGTATATATAAAACATCAGAAAATTGCAAATAAATTAATGATCCTCTAATGTATCCAACATACAAAGTTGCAACCATAATTTGTGATGTTGTGCTTTAAACTCTCTTCAAGGATGTAAGTACTCTTCATGTTTATGAAATCAAAGTCATCGATCTGTTTTTATTGGCTTGCATCGATTCTGTATTAATTATTAACCTACAATTAACTACTACTTTTACATTCACATAATAATTAAAAATGTCAGACCAAAACTTAGGGGTATTTTTAATGACTTGAGCTAAAACATGGTGAGTCATTTGATGCATTTACAAATTCGTATAGTTTGACTAAAGAGGAACTAAGGAAGTACAATATCATTATAGTAGTATCATACCTGTTGGAGTACTGACCAATGTTGGGAAATTGATGACGTCTATCCGTTGGTGATTCAACTGGTAATATAGATGGTAATTGTCTGCAGATGTCAAAAAGACTGAATGTCATGCTATAGACATTAGTGAGTCGTTGTTATTGGTGCCTACTTTTGACCCAAATTATAAAAACAAACTAAACAATAAACTTATGGAGTACACACCAAAAAAATGGCTTATAAATACAAGTCTACTAAGGAATATTTCATGATGAGGCAGGGGAATTGCAAATGACAGTAATGTGAACATGCATAAAAGGATTAATATTGCTTCATAAAATTAATTAGCCACACTACAGTAAGAACATAAACTCACTATGTTATAAAAAAAATTAATTCAGAATAACTTATAGCTAGTCCTTTTGTCTAAAATTTTAATATCTGAATATTATACATGTAAAATACTTAACACATCTATTGTATTAGTTTTTTTTTAAAAAAAATACTTTAATATTAATGAATTTTTTTCGTTAAGTAGTTGTAGATATATAGTTCTTTATTTATTGCTGAGATGATGCACCACGCATAGTAGTAGTGATAATATTCTTTTGTAACTCAGCAAAAAAAATGATATTCTTTTGTATTAATTACATCATTTATATATCATTTCCATTTTAATAATAAAACAAGAAATTAATCTCCTCCAATTCTCCAAAGCTTTTGCCTCAAAACATATAACAACATTTCCCCCCTCAAAACAGTTACCAGAAAAGTTTTTGGGGAGAAATCAATTTGGTTATTCATATTATTTATTCTTGACCCACTATTTGCCACCTTGGAATTAAAGTAGTATCTTCTTTTTGAGAGTTGATAATTCTTAAATAAATAAAATTATATGATTGAGATCATAAGAAATTTAATTTTTTTTAATTAAAGACTAACAAGTTGCTTATACGTGGAATGCTATGGTAATTTCAGGGAAGGTAATTGAATAAGAAAATGTGTCCACATCCATTCTCCCTCCCTCAAGGTATGATGCACAATAAATAAAATACACACATACATAGCCATTAACAACATTTCTCTATCTTTGTATATATTAAAATCAAAAGTGGGAAATCAGGGGACCATTGAGTTCTGATTACTTTATTGACTCTCTTTGATCTCTCTACATTTGTCAGACAAGAATTCATCTAATCCTTGCTCCCAAAAGACATAGCTTCATATTATTGTTTTGTTTCCTTTCCAAAATTTCCCTTTTATTTATTCTTCTTTTGTACTTATAAATATGTGATTCCCTTTCTTCTTTCTCTTTAACAATCACACAAATTAACCAAACCCCACTTCCAATTTTCTCTATGTGCCTCTTCTTCTAATTTGATTAATTTGCCACGGAAAACGTGAGGCTTATGAGGAAACACAATACTGCTCACACATGCATGGCCAATAATTCACACACACCTTCTTCTTCCCTAGCCATGCATAAAGATTTATGGCTGAACTAGAATAACAACTCTCTCTATAGTATCCTTTAACTTTCTTACTTGTTTTTCTACTTTTTTTATATTGATTTTTAGCTTCTCAACTACTTTCTAGTTTTAGAGTTAACCATTTTACAACAAAATCAAGTTTTGATCATTCACCAAAATAATAATCAAGTTTTGATCCTTGAAATAAGTTTTATTTAAGTTGTTGATTCAAAAATGGATAGTTTCATTTAAAACAGAACTGGTTTTCAAAATTGAAAAGAAACATTAATGTTTTTAGTATTATCAAAGCAACTTCTGATAGTTTGCACGTTCAAAAGCATGTTGTAGAAGCAACTTCTCTAGTTATTATTATTTGAATTTGTCAACAAGTTTGAGATTGGTTTCTACTCACCCTTATGATCAAATTATTACACAAATCATTCAAGGAGTGTGAACTAGTTTTACTTCAAATGGGAAACCAATGTTGCAAGTAATATAATTTAAATGTCCCAATATACAGAAATTGTAAAAGTTGCTTTTGAGATCTTCCTAGCTATGTTAACAGGCACTTTGGGGCATTCACCCCACATCACTGCTAGCATCTTAGAAATGATTATGAAACACAACAAAAGCAAGATTGATATCTGTAAAACCATCCCATGTAAACAACACCATGGGGACCAACTCTAGGATGACACATGCTTACATTACACCTAACCAACTTCTATAAACATTCAATTTTTTTAATGATGCTGACCTATGAAGTTAAAACATACATTATGTACCTCAGATAATTTTTAATAAGATAAAGTCAACTGATTTTCAAATTGTAGCTTCCAAGAAGCAAATTAGTTCAACATAGTAAGAAAACTAAAATTTAAAATGAAATGACATGCAAGAGTATACTGTATAAACTTTGAGGAGAATATATTTTTATAATTATGCAAAATAGAAAAGAAAGATTACAAATATCCTATGGTTTAATTATGCAGTCATTTTCCTTCAATCTCATTGAATCAAAGAAGTAGGAATTATTCAAACCACACAAAGACAAAAATTATACGAGGAGGAAGGTAAAGCAAAAACCTTTGTTAAATTTTTCTGGTTGTATATGAAACCAGCTTTCTACAACCAAGTTACTTGGAACAGCCTACAAAAAGTGCAACGGATAAATGTATTAGACTAAATCCAAACACCAAATGTCAGAGTGAAAATAACTCAATCAATAATGTCTTAATCACAAATGTTTGGAGCCAAAAGGAATACATTATATATGGATAGAATTAAATTAAACATCCCCTACAACATCCAAAAGAAATGACAAAAAATTGCTACACTGTTGAAATGAGAAAACGAGGTAGTCACTTCGCAAGTTTCATGTCTAATTAAATTAAACATCCCCTACTTTGTAGTTGTAGATAACACCCCTTTTGAACTGGAAAATCATGTTGCATTTTCTGAATATCTAGTTAACGAAGTGGGAGTGGTGGCAATCCCTACAAGTGTATTTTACTTGAATCCAGAAGAGGGAAAGAATCTAGTCAGATTTACTTTTTGCAAGGATGAGGAAACTATTAGGTCTGCTGTTGATAGGGTGAAAATGAAACTTCGATCAACAATAATGATTAATGTGGTCTATGAAATTAGATTACTTGCAGGGGAACACCACCTTCTACAATACATACACAACCCCTTAGCCCTAACTATTAAGTGGAACCAACTCACCGGCTAATACAAGTTAATTTGTAGATTGAATGAAACAACACTTAACATTTCATCATAGCATGTTATAGGAGATTTGTAAAGTTACTTGTACGACGACCTAGGGCGCGAAGACGGGTCACATCAACTACACTTCTTCGAGATGGAACACTGATCACGGCACCGGTGACCTCACTATGCGTACTCACTGCGCGAGCTCGACTGCACACACGTTGGCGAGACAACGAGGTTTCGAGGGAGCTTCAGCGAGCGGTGTTTAAGATAGGGACAAAGGGGTTTGAGGGAGAGCTTCAGTGCACAACAATGGACGTTTGAAAAAGGGCTCGAGGTTTCAGGCAACAGAGCTTTAGGGAGAGAAGGGTTTAAGCTACGGCACAACAATGGATGTTGGAGCTGCGGCTATAGCTAGAGTGTTTGGTTCAGGAGCTTCAATTTGAAAGGTATACAAAGCGTACGCGCGGGGTAGCTGAGGATCAAAGACGGGCTTGGGGAATGACCATCATTGTCTAACATTAGTTAATTACAACATTGCCACCAACGTTCATTCTACGACGGTTCTCCGTAACTGCCTTAGAATGTGCGACTTAAAAAATAGATTTTCTCCCCTGAATTACAAAAATGTCATCGCCCTTTAATTCTAAGACGGTCTTTGAGAACCACCTTAGAAACAACGTCTTAAAAAACTCAATTTGTAGTAGTGAGTGCTAGGTGACCCATGTGGGTCCATTATCCAGAATGTGCTCATCTATAAATAAGCTATCAGCAGTAGTAATGAAGGGAAAAAGAATTATGAATTACCTTTTAGTCTAGTTAGCGTAGAGTAGCTTAGTAATGTTGCTAACAAATTGGTCTGACCTGCCTCCTATGACTGCCTGTCCCTCTTCTCTGACCATGCCAGACCACACCAGTCCACCTCTTCCTGTTGCATCCTCTCCATACAACCATCCATCAGTAATCACCTCTGTTGAACCCATTATCCCTTCTATTTCAGCACACACCTCCTTATGTACATCCAGCTCAATCCCTTGGGATTGATTTTGAGAGTACCCGAATCCACTTGTTAGCCTTGTGTGGTACCACGACTCTGCAAACTGTGCGAACCATGCCGACTCCGCCTTCCATGGATTCTGCAATGCCAACAGCAAAGCTGGAACACCAAAACACAGGCACTTCCTCCACCGTCCACCTACCTGGCAATAGCAAGCCCCAGACGCCAATGCCCAACAAAGACGATGATCCTCCTAGTTGTGTCGTTGTGCAAACGACATACCCTTGCATCGGTATCTGGCAACAAGTTCATGTTGAAAGCATGGCCAACAATCAGGGTCATTGAACTACCTCACCCAATGTGCCTTTCACCGACACAGAACAACCGATCGACGTTGTGGCGAAGGACTAGGCTGCTAGGCACTCAACCATTCTTATGAAGATGAAGGAGATTGCAAAGGCGTATCCAGGAGCCACCATAAGAAATGCGGTTGTCCCCGTGTCTGTTTACTTCAACGACCCACAACGTCAAACCATCAAGGATGTTAGTGTCATTTCTAGGCTCAACGTGATGCGAATTATCCATGTGTCTACCACGACTGCTTATGGGCTCGGCAAGAAGACCAGTAGTTATGCTAAGAAGAACATTTTTGTTTTTTTCCCAGTGGTGAAATTCATGGTTTGAAATCCCTCTTCAACCTTGAGGACAAGGTTGGTTTTCGAGTAAAGGATAATGTTAGCAACACTAGCTGCAACACACCCCACGACAAAATCAAGAGGGTCACTCACCTACGTGACTACATGTGAATCCACTAAGGAAGAATATCCTCTGCATATCATTCTGTTACTACTGCATATCAGTTTGTTATTATATTTTATCGACCTTTCCATTTCCATTGTAACCATTTTAGTGCTATTTTGTTAGACGTGTAGTGTTAGCTGACCCATGTGAGTCTATTATCTAGAATGTGCTCATCTATAAATAAGTCATCAGCAGTAGAATTATGAATTATTTTTTAATCTAGTTAGCATAGTTAGCATAGAGTAGCTTAGTAATGTTCCTAACACAAACTCAATAGTATATTTTCGTGAACTTTGTTTCCTGATTTTTATTTTTTTTGAATTTGGTCCCTCATTATTCCCGTTGGCAATTTTTATCCATATGTTAATTTGACATCCAATATTTAGGGAAAAAGATGAGTTGATAAGGAGATGACGTGGATGTGTTAGTATAAAATGTTTGCATTTTCATTTGTTTAGGTACACCAAAAAGCCACATATTTATATTTATACACCCTTATTTCTTAATTTACCAAAGTACACAAGGACAAAGTTGTAAACCCCGTAAAAATCCAAAGCTTCATATATAATTCAGATGTGACTATGTAATGAGCCTAACAAATAACAATACAACGGACTCGATACTAGAAGGAGGGCCGTGCCCGACAAAACAAACAATGTCTTGAATAGGGTGAGTCTAACAATATTTTAAAAAAATTAATAACAGTGACAAAATAATTTACATGTAATTTTTGAAAAAAAAGTTAGTAAAATTTTAGTGATACAAGTATTAGTGACAAAAAGTATAAATATTGACAAAAATTTTGTTAGTAATGTTTTAATTTCTTGCAGATGTACGTTATTATTATTTTTTAAAAACTTGAAGAGTTTTTACTTTTTCGCGTAATCCTTGCCAATAGAAAATCTAATGAATTGGCAGTACATGCGGTTCATGTAATTAAACAACCATAATTTTATCCTGTTTGTGTGTTAGTTGGGCAACATTACCTTTTTCTTGGGCCAATGGAACAACCGATTCAAATTGATTTTGCCAGTTTCTATTATTGGGACATATTTTCTCAACCCTACTTTATTATGATGGCAATTGTTGACTTCTTTACCAAGGGATTCACTAATCCGGACAGATTGATCAGCTCAGTTATAATAACTATGTACTCACTTGTTCATTCATTATGATAGGGTTTTTTGTATTGTTTATTATAATTCTCATTAATTACCATCTTTGCAAGGCCAAGTTGGAGCAGAGCATTAGCCAAAACTGACATTTTCCATTATACAAAATGATGCTTGCTTTTTTCCACTGACTGCGGAACGCATTTGACATACCATAGTTTTCACGTCTGAATAATCAATGGTCGGAAATAATTTTGATAAAAAAAAAAAACACGTGGAATTTGATTATTAAGTAGTTACATACCACTATTAACCGATAAGGAATATTTCAGGTCTAAAGGTTGGAAGGGTTGGTGCAGAATAAATTGGAAAAGGGAATCAGAGCACATGAGTCTTACAGGAATCACTATACATTATGTGAAAACTTCAAACGCATAAACAGGAACTATATAAAAGATGCTTTCACCTTAGAATTTTATAATGTACGAGAAATTTATAAGGAAATTATTAATACACACACAATATGATCAACCACAGTACGACATCACATGTTATAAACTTAATATTATGTGGAAAAAGTTAACATTATATGAGATGCTTTGCAAAATTTAACACGAGATCGATGCCACGTAACAACCAAAATTAATATATTTTTTCCCACGAACAGGCAAGATCTAGAGAACTTGCTCTACTCAGTGGTTGCCTTGAGCACGATTGAGGTGAACAACCACCTAGGGCCCTATTTTTAAAGGGGACACCAATTTTTTTATTATATATATATATAATTTTTTTATATAATGTTATAATACAAAAATGCCAATGTGGGCCTAAATAAACTATTTTTGTTCGGTTGCAAAATATAATATGGGATAAATTAGGAACATAAAAGAGAAACATTGAAAATTGAAACTTTTGTCAAACATGATAATTCTTATGATCTTAATGATAAAATTTTATTTGAAGAATTATAATTCGTTGGAGAGGTTTAAATCAAAATCAATCTTTACAATATTGATTTCTTCGATGATATTTAATTTATTTTCCCGATGTATGAATAACTTGTAGAATAATAATAACTATTCATGTTATTGTTGCATCTATTAAAATAACTTAATCAAAATTTAGAAAGTTAAAATCTTATTTATGATCTACTATATGACACAAAGTAAATTAAATAATTTTGCTTTGATTTTTATTAAAAATTATTTTTAAAAAATCTTGATTATGAACAAATTGTTAATAACTTTTGCAACAAAAAATATAAAGGGGATACTATTTAAATGATCATGAGAATATAATTTTTCAGTGCACCCAGACCACAAAAAATCTCAGGGCCGGCTTTGACTTGACTATAGACACCAGTGTAGTAATTTTGCAACACCTTTGGAAATGTACAAGAATGAATTAGTTAAACTTTTTTCCCGACCATGAAGTTTGAATGTTCACTACTAGAAAAACACTTTTTACGTCGTTGTATCTACGTCGTTTAAGAAGAAACGATGTAAAATAAATGTGGTGGCATTTTCGTAAATAATGGGAAGTGTTTTACATCGGTCTTTAAGAGACCGTGTTTAAAATTAGGCCATCTACGTCAGGTTATTTAAAACCGTCGTTGAAGGGCACAAAAACCTCAGAGAGTCGGGCATCTTTTTTCCTCTCTCTTTCTAGCCATTCATTCACCCTAATTAAAATCCACTAACACAATTTTATTTTCTCTCTCCCTCTCCTCTCTTTAGTTCTTCGCAATCCTCTCCATGGCCCGTCATTAGGGTTTTCAGTTGTGGTTCTTGTTTGCGAGATAGAAGCGTAAGCAGCGGCTACCCTAACCTCTTCCTCCTCTCTACTAATTTCAAGTATAGTCACGACCAGTTCAATCTTTTCATTGAAAGTCTTGTTCTTTCTGCCACCCCACCATTCGTTAGATATCTCTCTTAATCATCGAAGGGTTTCAACACTCTGCTTTGCTCTGCATTTGTTCCATTCCGTTCCTCTTTTTTTTTTATTCTCGCTTTTTGTAATTGTATCTATTCAATTGTTCTTGAAGCTATGGCCGACGAAGTTGTGGTTGTTCCAGATGACATTTACCCTCTGCTGAAGTTGAATATGGCGGCGAGGAACGCTGAGAAGCAGATCCCACCAGAGCCGCATTAATTGGGCGTTCTGCTACACAATGCTCCACAAGGTTTCTCGAAGTTTCACCCTCGTCATTCACCAACTCGGCACCGAGCTTCGTAACGCCGCTAGTACCTCGCATTTCTCGTTCTACCTACACCGTTCTGCTGGTTATTGTGTCTATTGTCTTTGAAAGATTTATGTTTAAACCTTAAAATTATTCTATTGAGCAACTATTCTTTTCTTCAGAAATTAAAAGGCTACTTATATTGTTGTAATTTTTTTTCCTTTGGACAGAGGATGATACTAGCATAGAAACAGATGTCAAGGTGCCAATACTGATAGCCTTTCACTGTCATATTTATGATCGTGATTGGCACTTTTCATGTGAGTGTGTCATTCTTTTTTGCTTTTCTTTTTTTAAATAATTTCTTGCCAAGATAATAAGATTCAATACAATTTGAATAAACTTCTTCGAGAGGGAGCGCAAAGTGCTTTAATGTTGATATTGTTTTTCCGTTTTATTTATTGTGGTTTTTGAATGTGTGAAGGGGTATGTTCCCGGTTGAGCAAGGGGATCTTCACAAGCGCTGGAAGTTGGTTAGTATGAAGTTGAGAAATTTTCACAAGTGTGTTGTGCTTCCCATTGGCAGCTTGTCTAGTGGGCTTTGTAGGCATCGGGCTATTCTTTTTAAGGTGAAGTGTTCATGTGTTTCCTGAATTTATTTGTGGTATCTATTATCAAAGAACGTTTTAGTTGAGTTACTTGAGTAAGAATATTGTTGAGCTGAGTAATTATATTGTCGAGTGTGCTTGGGTGTATGATGAGAATCCTGAAATTGGCCAAATACAGGTTAAAGGCCCAAGTGGAGAAGGGCGAAGGCCCAAGTGGAGAAGGATAAAGCCCCCGAGTGGAGAAGGATGAAGGCCCAAGTGGAGAAGGATGAAGGCCTAGAGGCAGAGACACTATCAAGCTGAAGGCCTAGATTAATTTGAAGGCCCATAATAAATATGTTCTATTTAGTTATAATTTTTATTTATTGTAATTTTGGTCCAAACTGTTTAGAAGGCCCATGTCTATTTTTATCTTTTGTTCAGCTACACTATAAGTATTGGTTTTTGTTTTGAATAAGAAAAACTTTTGGCATTTGATAAAATTTGGTGAGAGTTTCTCTCTGAGTTCCTTGTTGAACCAATCTCAGACTTATCTAGGTAATCCTTGTGGCGTCTACCCTGACTTATTTTCCTTCACCGGAAGTGGCGTCATCCAAACCTCCGTAACCTGTAATTAACAAGGGCTCCCTAACACTTAGAAGGGCTAATAATGGGTGTCTGTTCTGCAGGTAGAATTTTCTCTTCAAAATTAATGAATCCTGGAAGCCTAACATGTAATCTGTGTTATGTTTTCATTGTTTATTTTCCCTGAATTTTATTATTGAATAGTGAATACCAAAGAGTGTATAGACCTTCTTTGCTACATGGGTTACTGACATTGAAAAGTGTATCTGAGCAATCTTAAGGAAAAAAGATCTATGGACCTCTATTGGTGTCTACACCAAGAAAGAGATAGGAAGAGATGAGAGATAGGTGATGTGAAGTGATAGATGAGAGATAGAGAAATTGGGAGTATCAATTAGGCGATTAGACTGTTTAGGTGTTTAAAAATCAGAACTTCTTAAGGAAAAAAACTTCTTGCTTCTTGTTGTCCTATTGCTGCATGCCATTATGTTTGAAATGTTTCATATTTTCTCTAAAGCTCAAGCTGTAGCATCGGTTCTTGCCGGATACATCTTGCGGTTAAGCTTATTTTCAGACTTACATGAACAGGAAATTTAGGAAACTTGCCTATAATCATTACTTAAAGAGAGTAAGCAATAAAGGGAGACACCCAAGTTCTTGCTTCCTAATTTTTCTCTTTCTCTTTAGCCAATGTGACAGTTGACATAAAAATGAATTCAAATTGAATGTAGTAACACAAAATTGTAAATTGAATCCCTATCCCTCAATAGTTTCTTATGTTATTTTAAAAATATTCACCTATCAGATGAACATTTATTTTTGGCTATGCAGATTGTTGGCTTTATTGTTGGAGTAGTTCCCCAGATATATAAGTTGATGATTGGCGGCGATGCTTCACTTCATGTGATTTAAGACTCTTTTACCATGGTTGGGTATGTATGCATCCCAAATCTTCTTTTTAATTTGAAATTACACAAAGCCGTCGGGAGTAGTTATGAGTTTCCATTTTTTAATTTCAATTCTAATTTTAGTACCATATATTTTAATCTATGTAATATTACAAATTAAAACATATCAAAGGATCATAAGCAATCTAATAAGACATAAGAAATAGTTAACTTCAAGAATCACAAAAGATAGAGAAAGTCTTGTATATCCAGTAATAATGCTAGAAGCGGTGAGGGCATCTTAACTTCATAATAACATTACTAATCCGATATTTCATGTGTTAGAAGTCATGATTACCTGATCATAGATGACATATCTTTACATTTAAATCTAAATTTTAATCCTATCAAATATTTAGTATGTGTCGAATGGCAAACCAATAATATAAATAAATTATAGAAAATTATATTTTATTTATGCAATCAATATTCTTCAAATTATAAACAAGTTATATAAGTTTTTTAAAAATTATAATTATTATTCAAAAAATTTCTTTAAAAAAAATATTTGAATTAGTAATTATTTAATTTTTGATATTTTAGCTAATAATATAATTTAATTATTTTTCAAAATTATTCTCTCTCTCTCTCTCTCTCTCTCTCTCTCTCTCTCTCTATATATATATATATATATATATATATATAACAAAATTATTTTTCATATATTAATGGAACGTTGGCGTTACGTGAAAGAGGTTGAGTTGGTATGATAGGTTAGTATTATTTATATCTTGTTACCAAATTAGATTTTCTATTGATGATTACTGTTTTCTCTTTAATTAATATTTTGATTTTGTTTTCTTTCACTAGTAATTTTATATATAACCTCCAAATATCAGATAAACATAATCTTGATTGAATCTGTTGCAAATTGTGTAATTAAATTTACACTTCAACTACGAATATCTAAATTGCTATCAAATATTAATCCTATCAAACATTTTAACTAGATTTTAATTTTTGTACTAACTAAAAAATGTATTTAATTATTTGATAAATAATTTTTTAATAACTTTTAATATTTTTTGAAACACTAATTCAAATAAAATTTTTAATTGAACTGATGTTTAAGTATATTCTCATTTGTTCTGCTTTGTCTGAATCATTATTACCAATCATCTTCCAATTTAACTAAACCTTTCTCATCACTCAATTATTTGGTTCCCATGATAAAAAAAAAAAAGCAAAATAACACTTTCGTTAAAATATTCTAAAAGTGTTTCAAAGTACAAACTATTAGGATAAACATTAGTTAAAGAACTAAAAAATAAAAATCATTAAAATAAATAAAATTATGAAATTTATAATTTTTTAAAAATTTTCACAATAAATATTTATTTAAAAATTCTTTATCAATATTCTAAGGTTACATGTTAACATGATCTAATAATAATTATTATTAGTATTTTGTTAAGTGTTTTAATTTACTTTTATAACTGTAATGATAAATCTATACCAATAGTTAAATGAATTAAAAGTCAAAAGTATACCGCCTGATCTTATTTTTGATGATATGTAAAAAAGTGTAACATTTTATTTGACAAAGCAATCAAAGCACTTAATGCTACAAATCGTATTACTATTTTTTTTTATTAGTCGGATCATATTACTATAAGTTGAAGGAGAAGACAATATTTATTTATTTATTTATTCTAACTTTAATTTTGCAAGTTTAAAAGTATTCACTTTTTGTCAACCTTTATATTACTGTGTTGATTTCTTTTAATTTAGGTCATACACTTCCTCTCAGTTTTTAATCAATTTACTGCATATACTAAAATGATTTAATAGCTTAATTTTATATAATTAATTTAACTACTTTAAATACAATAATTATATGTATATACAATTTTGGTGTGCAGATTTTAACACTAGTTGTGCTTGGTCTGCCTAGTCATCATAAAAAAGTATTTTTTGTTTTTCAAATAATAATAATAATAAGATTTCTTTATTTATTTTTATAAAAACTACAATATCTTTTGCTGGAAACAATTTTTTTATTTAATTTTGATAAGATTATCATGCATTTTTCTCCTTTATATATATATATATGACCCCTTTGAGTTGCTACGATGTGTTAGGAATTAAGTTTTTACTATATGTTAATTAGAACTAGGAGTTGAGACCTTTAGACCAATAAGATTTAAAGGCTCTGATTTTACCTCTATTGATGTCTAAGTCAGTTTTGCTTAATTTCTCATGTTTTGCTTAAGATTACACAGGCACAACAATATTACCTTGGATTGCGACCATAGAAGCATTAGAACCTTTTGCTAGAGAAACCCCAAAATAGGTAATTGATTCTTTTTCGATAAAAGTAGCTATTTTTTTAATAAGTGTTGTATTTTAATAATTTTTTATTCATTGCAAAACATCTAGGTAGAAATATGACGTCAATAAAAAGTACTAGGAAAGGGTACGTGGTGAGTTTTCTAGAATAGTATTTTAATTTTTTTAATATTTATATTTTTAGAATGTCTTTATTTTAAGACGGTTTTCATGAAAAACCGTCATAGAATACTCAATATATTTTATTTTATTTTTTAAAAAGAAGTACATTCTAAGACGGTTCTTTAGAAAATCGTCTTAGAATATAGACATTTTACAACGGTTCCTAAAAAATCGTCTTAGAAAAGTTGTGTATTCTAAGACGGTTCTCATACAAGAAACCGTCTTAAAATATGCACATTTTTTAAGACGATTTTTCGAAAATCATCATACGACACTAGCTACAAAGACGGTTCAAAACCGTCTTTAAAAGTGGTTTAGAATCGATGTAAAAGGTCATTTTTGTAGTAGTGGTTGGATAAAATAAAAACCATATACACTTTAGAATTTAATTTATATTTTTTATATAAGTAAAATATTTAAAATTTAATTTATATGCATGATTAAATTGTTATGAACAACAAGGATAAAAGAAGGGAAATAACCTAACTTCGAGGGCTAGGAACCTCGAGAAGTTCAGAGAAGAAATAAAATTGTTCTACGTTTTTCATATCATTTGTCTTCTTACATCATTCCTATATATAAGCAGCAAGTAGAATGCTAGGATAATAGAATCATAAGATACTGTAATAACAAAATTATAACAGAAAGCAAAATGGAAAAGATAATGGCAAACAAAATCAAGACAACATTTCTAGCTAGTGCTAGCTCAACCAATTTTGTTAGGCAAAGTCCCCAAGGTATCTTGGTGGAGTGGCCTTCCTCTTGGGTCTCTACCTTGAGTTTGGTTACCGCTCCTTTTTTCCTATCAAATTTCTTTTAAGAATTTAATTATCATATCTAGCTACACCATATAATCTTATTATTAATATAAAGTTAAATGACCATTTTCATCTTTTTTTTTTCTTTTTTCTTTTTACTTTAGTTCTTCATCTTTTTAAAAGTTCATTTTGTTCACTTTGTAGATGAGAAGCCACGATAGAATCAACACTTGCAATGGCAATGAGCATGAAACAGTTGTTGATAAGATGGTCGAATATTATAAGAGCCACACACCACCATGAGAGAGAGCCACCGTCAAAGAGGTCAGTGAAATAGAGAAAAAAGCGTCTATGTTGGTGTTGATGTAGATGCAGATCTAGCGAATCACACTATATTTCTTGGTATCGATGCAAATCTAGAGTGAAGGTGGCACATTTGGAGCCCATAGAGACGAGGTTGTTGGAGGGTTTGGAGGCCATTGTGTGTGCAAATGGGAGCACACACTGAAGGTGAGGTTGACATTGACACTACTACAAATGTTATTTTTTATGACACTATTTCTAAGGTGGTTCTCTGTGGAACCGTCTTAGAAAGTATCGCGGTGACAATTTTGTAATTAGTGAAATGAAAAAAGCTTTTTACGACTGACATTCTAAGGCGGTTACTAAAAAGTAACCGTCTTGGAATGTATGTTGGTGGCAATCCTATAATTTTATGGAATGAAAACTACGACGGATTTTACTTAAAAACCGTCTTCGTTCTCATTCTCAAAATTAAAGTGCAAATCCCCAAGCTCGATCCATTCTAGGGTTTACTACTTTTTCCCCCAGAGTCACATGAAGCAAGCCTCTCCCTCGCATAACCTCAACCCTTTCATCCACTCTCTCCCCTTTATTCCCTGCCGATCCTTTCTCCAACGAGGTCTTCGCCAAGTTCCTCCTCACTCCCCTCTCACAATCACAACAACAACCTTTCCAAAACGACACCAAGGAGGTTCGAAACAACGATGACGATGAGGGCCATGAGAAAAATGGCGTCGTTTCGTTCGCGAAGATCCTCACTCCCTCCGAAGCCAACAACGGCAACGGCTTCTCCGTGCCGTGCTTCTACACCGACTCGTGCTTCCCTCCGCTCCTCTGCCGGATCTGGCACTGTGTTTCATGGCATCTCCTCCCTCATCCTCCTTTTTTATTCCCTCCCAACTTCCAGTGCTAGCTCAACATCAAGGTGCGCCGCAATTGTAGCAACATCGGCATTGCGGAAATTGTCGCCGCTTCATGGTCGAACAACAGCGACAACTCTCCGGCCGTCGGGGCTTCAGCGCCGCCCGCGACCACAGCAGCGGACGCCGCCACGGTGCCTCTCCCCGTTGACGTCGCCGCCACCGAGGACATCATCGTCTTTGCCGCGGCCACCAAGAACGGGACTATACAGTTAAACAATAGTTCTTATTCATTTTTGAAATCCGATGCAAGCAAAATGATTCATGCTGGTACGTAAAATTCTTGTCTTTTTTTTGCGTCATAAATTGTTATTCAAGTTTTACTTTCCAAGATTCGTTTACTTTTGAACTAAATTGGATGTGATTTTCTCGGATAATGTTTCTTTAGTTGTACTTTTTCAATTCTTTTATGTTTTTTTAGATTTTTCATTATTCATTACATTTGGATGTGATTTGGTTGAGAAAGAGATTTTCTTTTGCTTTTTATATGTACTGTACATAATTAATCATTTTTTCCTGTCTGTCTTGGTTTATTTATATTTATTTGTTTATATGACATTTGATTTAGGATTTAAAGTAGGTTTCGTGGTTAATTTGTATGGATTTTAATTCAGTTAGTTTTAATATCCTTGGATGTTATTGTTGATGGTAATGCTGTTTACGAAGCTGATTGATTTCCAATTCAGAATTTTGGCAATGCAGCTGAAAGACTGGGTACGGGTATTGAGACCGATGGAATTACCACCCTTGTGCTGAACACTTCTGCCTACTTTTTTAAGAAAACCGTTGATCTCATTGATTTCAAGGTACTGTTCTTTGGATTGTTAAAAGATTTATTTTCCTCATGACATAATGAGTGGATAAATGTCAGTTATTGGTGTGGCTAAATTTTTACATCATTTGGCAGGAGAATCGTCAAGTGAGTTATGAATACAAGCGCTATGAAAACCCAACGACTGTGCTTCTGGAGGAGAAGATAAGGTTTGTGTGTTTTGATTTTGTTATTTATTATTAACTTGTAATGTGTTTTAAGTGTTGTGGTCATTTGATGAGGTTTGTTGTCATTATTAACCCCAGTATATTGGAGGGGGCTGAATCAACTGTGATATTGGCATCTGGAATGTGTGTAAGGGGTTGGGGTCTGGGTTCCTATCATCATTGGTTACCTCACACTACTACAATTTTTAGATTTAACATTAGACGGTTAACATCGGTTATTCTCAAAAACCGATGTTAACAAAAGCGTGGTGACATTTTTGTAAATAAGTAGACTTAGTTAACATCGGTTTTTCCGAAACCGATGTTAACTACTCGATATTAACATCGGTTATTTTAATAACTGATGTTACTATGGAGTAGTTAACATCGGTTTTGGATAAACCTATGTTAGTATCTCGTTGTTAACATCGGTTTGGGAAAAACCGATGTTATCGAGTTGATGTTAACATCGATTTTAAGAAAACCGATGTTACCTAGTTGATGTTAACATCGGTTATTTTTAAAAAAACTGATGTTGTTATCATTATATATTAAAAATCTGAAATTGCACAACCCGCGCGCTTGAACCCTATCGTTCTTCTTCTTTCTCCTTCTGCCTGAGTTCGTCTTTGTCGCAAACTGACCTGCGCTTCCATGACTGCAACCACATTGTGGAGTTCGTCTTTGTGGAGTTCGTCTCTGCCACTTATCGATTGAGGTACGTCCTTTCATTTTAACATTAGGCGTTCCTCGTTTTAACATTTGCTCACTTTCGCAGGTCGAAGAAAACTAGGAAAGGAAAGAGTCCCGGAAAGGGTGGGAATCGATTTTGGAAGTCCATTGTGCTTGGCTTTAAGACTCCCATGGAAGCCATCGAAGGTATGTCTCTGTTCTATGTTAATGATGAAAATCCATTGTTCAGTGGTCTGTCTCTGTTGTGATGTTTTGAAACCTTAGTTAGACTAACTAATATGATTGATATTTGACTAAGCTGAGACTAGGCAATATGATTTTTTTTCCAAACAATAGGTTTTGTTACCCGTTCATGTTACTGTGAATTTGGAGATTTAAATTAGACTAAGACGATACTAAGTCATTATAGTTAATTTTGTTTCAAAACCAATTAGTTTTTCTTACCCATTTGTGTTACTATGATTATGTTTCAAAAATATAGTCATTCATTGGTCCTATCTATTAGACACTTAGTTTTTGTTTTAGTTGTTTGATTTTGGCTTTGGTCTAAAAGGTTAGGTTTCAAGTATCTTCCAACCATTGTTATGATAATACTTCTAAAATTAGACGCGCCATCTCTATATCGATCAGATACTATTACACTAAACAAACTAGAGTCAGCTAAGTGGTGAAGAATTTAGATAGTATACTTGAGATCATAGGTTCTAACTTAAGACGATCATTGTACACAAGAAAAAAGACTGTTACACTAAATGCTGCTAGTATATTATCAAGACTGAACTGACAATAAAGTATTAGCTTTTCCTGTATAATTAGCCTACCATTTTTACTCTAACAAATGAATTTATATGTTGGTATGAGCCAGTTTAATGTTCATTAGTATTTTCCATTTGCTTTCCTCGGGTTACTATCACCATGGAATATTGTCATAAAAAGAGTCTGAGCATTTGTAGCAATGTGAGGAAGCACAATCCAGAATAACTTATGTTAGGATCAATTCAATATTGTCATAAAAAATTAAACTGAACTCAAATGAAAATACAATTCTTTTTTTCAGTTATTGATTTGGTTCAGTTTTGGACATTCCTATTGAATATTGGTTCACATTATATGGTTGTCTTCTCAAAACCTGGCTGTCTTATAATTCAACCTTTTATATATGGTTTTCTCTTTGGATAGAGATGAAATTATTATCATAGCTTAAATTATAACATAAGAGACATGGTGAAAAGCTCTTAAACTGTAAGAGTTTGGGAGAACCTTGGGAGAGCTTCTTATTAAGAATTTTGAGAGAATCTCATCACATAAGTTACTGATGTAATTGAAAAGTACTCCAAGGTCTTAAGTTTCATACTTTTATCGTGGGACTCAAGTCTTGAGAGAGACAATGGCCAGATCAATGGATTGAGAGGGAGAAGTTGATGACTCTTCAATGCACCAAGTTTTTTTCATTTCAATGAGACACCAAAATGCAAAGCCATTAATATAAATAAATAAAGTAAACATGACATTCAACTCAAAATCTTAATACATCAATTTTTGAACTCTCAATTTTTGAACTAGTAGCTCCATCTTATTCATGGAACTACTTTATAGTTGCATCTAAAGCTATCAAATGAACTTGTATTGCCTTTGTATTGTCTTTCCATGAGAATCTCTTTGTCCAAACCTTTTAAAAGTAATTGGATTCTTATAGAATGACATTACAAAGACAATAAAAGTTGAGTCTGGAATTCAGGGTTGAATTTTGTTGGTAAAACATATGAAACTAGCTTTAACTTTTGCTTTTGTCTTTGCTTGGCCAAAAAGAGCAGTGGTAGTTAGTTTGTGGGAAGCAGCTTTTCCATTTATATATGATGCATGATTTCTAGATGGAAAAACAAGTCAACCTAGGCCAATGGTGGGATGGTGGGTCAACTGCCCTTTTTTTAAACTTATTTGAAGGTCAACCCATCAACTTTTTGATAGTGGGTTAGGCTGTGTAGCATGGCTATAATTTTTTTAAAAAAAAGCAGTTAGGCTATGTAGCATGGGTATAATTATTTATTGCTTTACTGATAGCTTCTTTGTTCATAGGTTACAACCACTGGAATATCTCAACCTCTATCAGCGTCAGAAGTAAGATTGAATCCTTTAGCCTTCGTACAATCTGTTCCTTCTAGTGAAAAAGTGAGGAGAGTTTATATTTCCTTTTTTTTGTCTTTATCTTTGTTAGTTTCTTATATATTTTATATGTTTGAGTTTTAAACGTGTAAAAAATAGAAATAGAAATTTATGGGGCTTTTATTACTATCTTGAGAACTAAATTACATTACATCTATAGTCCTATCCTTCCCCGGGAAAGAATGGTGTAAGCTAGCTATCAAGCAAGCAAGCACTATTTATAAGCCCCTTTTCATTAGAGAACTTTAGGCAGCTTTTTTTTCCTTTCCATATTGTATATTCCAATTCACTAATCACCTTTTCCTAGCCTGCTTGCAATATAAGCACATGAAGGCTGCGACAAATTTTTTGCTACTTTCCTGAATGAAATCTGACTATTGTCTCATATATGCATTGTTGACACAGCTGCACCCATTTTTGTATTCATTTTCTTTATTGTCCAACTTTTGTCTACCATGACCATCACTATTGTTGTTGTTGTTGCTTTGGTGTGAATCTGAACCAAGTTGAGCGACTAGGAATGCTAGATCCTTATTTTCTAGAGCAGCAGCAGCTAATGCATTAGCATTACTAGGACTAGTTTTTTTTTTTTGAACTACAAAGATAATTTATATTAATGAATAAAAGTATCAATGGTAGTATTATAGGGAACAGTAAGTTTGACAATGCCATGCTAGATTTATGAGCTTTTGTTAGTGTTATGCCTCTGTTTTTTTTAATTCTCTATCTCTTGGTCCCTTGTAGTCAACTGATGTGGTAATTCATTTAGTTAATAGAAGTGTTGCCTATCCTGCTGGTTTTATAGAGGATGTCTTAGTTAGAGTTGGTGAGCTGATTTTCCCTGTTGATTTTTATATTTTAAATATGGAGGAGGGATTTTCTAAAGGATCAGTTCCCATCATTCTAGGCAGACCTTTTATGAAAACTGCTAGAACTAAGATAGATGTATATGCAGGCACACTATCTATGGAGTTTGGTGATATAACTGTTCATTTTAATATTCTTGATGCTATGAAACATCCATCTGAAGATCTTTCTGTATTTCGTGTTGAAATAATTGATCATATTATTGATGAATACATGATTGATCTTCATTCTAATCTGCATGCCTGTCACTCTTCATGCATTGAATCTGAATTTGTACTTAATCATATGTCTGAATTTGATGTTGAGAGTGAATCTGAATTTGATATTAATTACATGTCTGTTGATGTTTTACCCCTTGAGATTGATTTTATAGAGTCAGATAAAACTAACCATGTTTCAGGAAGTACACATACCTCTGACTTTCTTTATGAGGTACAGGCTGAGAAACCATCTCTTTCTACCACTATCCAGCCATCCACACCAGAAGTTTTCCAGTAATTATATCTGCCTCCCTTGTTGATGAGCAAGAGGAAAAGTTGTTATCAGTTCTCAAGAAGCATAAGAAGGCTATAGGCTGGACCCCGGCGGACATTCCTAGTATTAGCTCATCCATATGTATGCATCGGATAAATTTAGAGGATGGGGCTAAACCAGTAAGACAGCCACAGAGAAGACTCAACCCGGTGATTCTTGATGTAGTAAAGAATAAGGTAACCAAGCCTTTGCAAGCTGGAATCATTTATCCTATCTCCGACGGCCAATGGGTGAGTCCCATCCAGGTAGTTCCAAATTAAACCGGCCTCATCGTGATAAAAAATGAGAAGGAGGAGTTGATTCCTACTCGGGTGCAGAACAGTTGGAGAGTATGCATCGACTATAGGAGGCTGAACCAGGTTACCAAAAAGGACCATTTTCCACTGCCATTCATTGACCAGATGCTTGAACGCCTGGCAGGTAAATCTCACTACTGTTTCCTTGATGGTTTTTCTGGTTATATGCAAATCACTATTGCTCCTGAGGATCAAGAAAAGACCACATTCACCTGCCCCTTCGGCACTTTTTCCTATAGGAGGATGCCTTTTGGCCTGTGCAATGCCCCTGGTACCTTCCAGCGGTGCATGATTAGTATTTTCAGTGATTTTTTAGAAAATTGCATAGAGGTGTTTATGGATGATTTCACTGTATATGGATCCTCTTTTGATGTTTGTTTGGATAGTCTGGAAAAGGTTTTGAATAGATGCACTGAAACTAACCTTGTTCTAAATTTTGAAAAATGTCATTTTATGGTTGAGCAAGGTATAGTTTTAGGCCACATTATTTTCAATAAGGGCATTGAAGTAGATCCTGCAAAAAAATTTGTTATTTCACAATTGCCTTACCCCTCTTGCGTGCAAGAGGTGCGATCTTTTCTTGGTCATGCAAGATTCTACAGGCGCTTTATAAGAGATTTTAGCAAGGTAGCCCTTCCACTATCCAACTTGTTGCAAAAGGAAGTGGAGTTTGACTTTAATGATAAATGCAAAGTGGCCTTTCATTGCCTCAAAAGAGCACTGGCTACCACCCCTATCATTCAGGCACCTGATTGGACAGCCCCATTTGAGCTAATGTGCGATGCATCCAATTACACATTGGGGGTTGTCCTTGCTCAAAAGATCTCCTTACTTCAGCTTACTTCTTTTCCACCATGACTTAGGGAGTTTTTCTTTTCCTATCTCCTCCTTTACTTTTATTACATTTGTCCGATTCTATTTGATGGTTTAATTGCCTTTAATCTTTTAAATGTGCTACATTGAGGACAATGTGTTGTTTAAGTATGGGGGGAGTGTTCTTTGGTTTTGGTTTTGCTAGTTTTGTTTGTGTTAAATTTGTTAGTTTTGTTGGGTTTCTAGTTTAATATTTTAGGTCAATTCTGTTTGCATGTACAACTTTGCATATTTTTCTTTGAATTATAGGATATGTTCAAGAAATGGGTAATTGTTCTGAAAATAAAAGTCTCTTGACATTTGGTGATTTGAAATCCTTGTTTTTCCTCTACATGTCATGATAATTTTGAAAGCTCAATTTGAAAGTGATAAGTTTACCTTTGTGAGAATTTGAGCCATCCATCATCATAATCTTTTGGTGTGTTTTGCCCCATCGATTGCTTGCACAATAGCCTTAGCTTGATTCTTGTTGATGCTTCCTAATTCACATGCATATTTGGAAATGATTTAGGCAATTTTGTTCTTATAAGCTTCTAGCCAAATGGACTTACCTTGAATTAATTCATTTGATAGCCCCTTTGAGCCTATGTTCCCCTTTCTTTGTTTTGAAGTTCATTACAAGTCTTAAGTGAAAAACCATGATATCACCTTACCCTTAAGGAATTTTGGAGCTTTGGAATTGTTTTGGGAATAAGCTGGGAATAAGTGTGGAGGGGTATGTTTCATTGGAAGATATAACTTTTGGCCATGCTTAATGTTTTATTTTGGCCATGCTTGATGTATATATATATTGCCTAGTTCTTGCTTTAATCTTCAAATTTGTACTGTTAAAAAAATGATGAAAAAAATGAAAAAAAAAAAATCAATTGCTGCAAATTCTGCAAATTCATACTGTTCAAAAAAAAAGAGAAAAAAAGAGAAGAAGAAAAGAAGTGAAGTTGAATAAATGAGGTCTTGTTATGAGGACTTGATTTGGGAGCCTTGGTTGATTTTTTTGATATCAGAGGGTTTGGGTTTACTACTTGTGCTTAATTTCCACTTACTCCTCATTGCTCCTCTATTCCTTTGGGATTTAGCTACTTATTCCATATTTTTTCCCCTACCTTGTCCTTGGCCCCATTACAACCTTTAAAGACCTTTTGATCCTCATGTGCATGTGTTTGTCAAGTTGTTTGTCAATTTTAGAATTTTGCCAAGTCTATGTGGTGTTTGTTTTCATGGGTGCTTCGAGAGTAAATAGTAGCCTAGACACTTGAGAGATAGAGTGTATATCTTGTGAGGCTTAATCATTTTTCATTCTTGAGCTGATTAACTATTTTGCCATGATTGGGTTGCTTGGATGATTTTCACGAATGTCTTGACTCTTTGGATCTCTTCATGATAGATGTTACCCATTCCTTTCATTCCTTGATGTTCATTGAGAAATATGTAAATGTTTTTGTTTGTCTCTCTTTGATATCCTTGGATTTTGTTCTTTATTTCATTTTGCCCAGGAGTGCAAAAGGCTAAGTATGGGGGGTTTTGATGTGCCATTATTTTCCCCTATTTCTTAACCCTTTTATGCACCATTTTAAGTACTGATTAATCTTAATTGTCAAATTAATTAGGCAGTTTTAGTATTTGGGCCCATTAAGCTAATTTGATGTTTTTAATCTAATTTCAGGAATTAATGAAGCATTGGGCTTGAATCCAGAATTGGGCTTGGACTTGAAGAGGGCAGACTATTTTATTCTACAAAATTTTATCTTATCTAGACTTTATCTTATCTAGATATTATTTAGATTTGATCTCATCTAGATATTATTTCATCTAGATCTTATCTTATCTTATCTAGATTTGATTTTATTTTATTTATGGGCTTGGATTTAAAACAGATTTGTAAGCTTTGGGGTTGGAAAACTATATAACAGCACCAAGGTTCTAGTTTAGGCCCTCTCTTCTCTCTCTCTCTCTCTCTCTTCTATTTTTCGTTTTTAGTTTTAGTCTCTCTTCTCTTTCTCTTTTATTTTCGTTTTTTACAATTCCAGTTCAGACTTTAAGTTTTATCAATAAAATTTTGTTCTCTATTTGATTAATGGAAGGCTAAGTTCGCAGTGTTGTTTTCTCTTGAGGATCAAGCACAGTTCTCTTTGAGGTTCTATTATTACTGTTAAATTCTGTTCAGTTTTTCCTCTTCACTAATTACTCTGAATTTGTTGTTATTAATTCATGCATGCTTAGTGCTTGATTAATTGTCTCTGCGCTTAATTTACGTTCATGCTTAATGATCGTTTATGAGTAATTGGTGTGTGTGAATGCTTTATGTTAAATTTCGCTTAGTAATTTAATTTAGGGTTGGATTAAGTGGTTGAACTGATAAAGGATAAATTCTCGCAACCTAGGATAAGAGACTTGCTTGTGAATCAAGGGGAAGCAACGTATTTTAATTCTGATAATTTCTAATTCAATTTTACTCACTGTTTAATTTACAAAAGCAAACAACCCTTCCCCAATTTGTTACTATTTCCTACTATCTGTTATGAGCATTTGGTGTATCATTGCTCGTCGGGAAACGACCTAGGATCACTTCCTAGTTACTACATTTTAATATTTATTTGATTCGGGTACGACCTCGATCAACAGGCTTTAAATAGGCTCTGAATCCGTGATGTCGCGCTTAGCGTCACCCTCGCGCTTAGCACGAGTTAGTGGATTTGGGCTTGGTGTCATTCGTGTGCTGAGCTTGGCAAGAGACAAACGTCGCGCTTAGCGCGCGGCCTTAATATTGATGCTCTGCCAGATTCTTCTGTCGTGCTAAGCGCGCTGAAGTTGCGCTTAGCATTGCATGCGCACTGAGTCCAAATGGTGAACTGAGCGCAACTACTCCTTTTAGCACTTCAAGACTTACCCTCATTTAACCTGAAATTAAACAGATTTCATCATTAAATCCAATGGAAAATATTCTAGAGACAGCTATAACAAGAAAACAAGATTTATTTACAAATCCCTACATAATAACTATAAATTGGGGAAACTATACAAGTTTTGGAGAATGTTTTCTATAAGAGAGTTAGTTGTGTAAGACGACTAACAAACTCTCCCAAATTTATAGTTTTGCTTGTCCTCAAGCAAAGAAAGAATAGTTCACTTGTCCTCAACTGACAGAATACAGTGGTAAATCAAAATGGTGTTTGTTTCACAGAAAAATTCAATCATATGAAATGAATATCATGGAATGCTTCAATCAATTGCTTTTCACAAACATGCAACTTTTCAAAGATAGGAACATATGCATTAGAGTCACAACTGAAATAAGCTAGTGAGGATGACAGATATCAAGGAAGGATCATCAACCAAAGCCTCACAGTCATTGTTTCACTCAAGCTCAAGTGTTTAGGCTCATTCTATTATAAACAACTAACACAAGTTCTAACCTTTGCATTTTATCTCATACCATGCAAAAATAAACACACAAAATGAATCCGAAGGACTTTCTAGGCTTGTAATGAGGTTAGGTGGCCAACAAATCATGGTTTTTCTAGGATTCAAAAGCTTAGGTTCTAGGAGAGCATTCATTCATAGATAAACCTTTACTTTTTCATTCATTCCTACCCCATACTTTCCTTTTATTTAAGCACTTAGCTTCATTTCATTACTTTGCAACATACACACTTATTAAATTCATTTATACTTACAGTTTTTTTTAACAGTGTGTATATGTTGCTCTTCTTTGACCATTTTATTTCTTTACCCAATGTCTCCCCCTAACTCCCCCAAATTTGGGATAAATTTGTTTTGAACCAAGCTTTCTATGGATGATGCTCTCCTACAACCTAAGACAAGGTAGCAGGAGATAGCACTGTATAGGCTCAAGGTTCAATCAATCAATAATTAATTCAGCTCAAACTGGGTGCAAAGGATAAATCAATCAAGCACATGGTCAGCTTTTTGGCTAAGTGTCTATCACAATCAAACATGGCCTTCATCATCCTCAATTCATGCATTCAGTCCATACTTCAGAGATTCATGCAAAAATTAGTACTAAATGATAGTCATTTCTCTCAAAATTTAAGGATCACACTCTCACCGAGATACGGTCTATGCATTCCTTCACAATCAATCTGACAAACTGACTAAAATTTTCAGTCAAAGTTCTAATCACATGTTTTTTCTCTTCTAGTGGATGCAAACTTGATCAAAACAAAGTCTATACATTCCAATCCACTCAATTCATACAACTCTCATTCATTTCAAACACAACCATTCATTTCATACAAAACACACCACTGAATATCAAATCAATCAGTTCACTGTTCAAACAAGCTTTTTGTACAAGCAATCAACACTAAAATAACAGGAATTTAAATGACTGAAATTTAAATAACTGAAACATAAAGCAGACTAAATAACTAATAACTAAATTGTTCATGATTTACAGAAATTAAAACAAAACAAAATTTAAACATCCTGCTCATCCTGTGGTTGATCTTCATTTAAATCCAAAACTGGAGCAGCTGGTGCATCCTGAAGAATGGGTTGCTCTGGCTCCATGGCTGGTACTGATGGCATAGTGTCCTCAGATATAGGTGTAGGGGATGGCTCTGGCATGGAATCTGGTGAAGATACCCCCTCTTGAGCTATAGATGTATCCACAGCAACTAAAAAGGGCTCAAGAGGAGTGAGCTCATCCTCTGCTAAAACTAGCTCCTCTATTGCCTGCTCAGGCTCTTGGGCTGCGGAGGTCCCACCCCCTCCAGAAGGAGAAGGTTGGACTCCTGGCCAAGCCACCTGAGTCAGGAACTCATATGTGCTCATAATAGATGGTAGGCCTGAGCTTTGGAGACTCTGCATGATAATGACCTACCCTTTGTGGAGACTCTGCAACATGGCAAATAAAGTCTTTCAAGTAAAAGAAGATGGTCCTGTAGGAGGAGCTGGAGTAGGAATTGGAGCTGGAACAGATGGAGCTATAGTAGAAGAAGATGGAACAGTAGTGGAAGGATTTGTAGAAGGAGGAATGTCAGAAGATGGAGGAGCCTCAGACCTCTTCCTATTTGCCTTACGTGGCCCTCTGAAAGTAACTGAGGGGTCGTCGAGGTTCCAGCAGTTTTTCTTCACATATGCCACATTAATGGCTGGACTGGGGCTCTCGAAAGTAAGTGAATTAGAAGTGACTCCTCGGGCTTTACATAAAGAAGTGATGAGGGCAGGGAAACCCAGCCTCGAGGAGTCATGCTGAGCTATCACAAAAATCTGACTCGAGATGATATGTCCCATGTTCATGTCCATCTTCTAAATAATGTCGTAGATCAACTTGGTCCGATATAGTGTGATGTCAGAAGTGTGGGAGGTGGGGATCAAGTTGGAGTAAGAAAGAACACTTTATGTCTGAGCGAGTGTGGTCATGTTCTTCCTTAAGATCTTCAGAGGCTGACCATCAGCATTCAGCTCAAATCCCCTCCTTGGGATGCAGAGCTTAGCAACTAACTCTTGAGGATCAGGCCTCAAGAGTGAAAACCTAGAATAAGCTTATAATGTCTCCCCCTCCTCAATGATCACAGGGATCTTCAGAAATGTGTTGAGGGCGTCTTCATCAAATTTTATCAAATGACCTTTGACCCTCACCTGCTTTGGTGATTTGTCCTCTGGATCATAGAGGTTAGCATAGAATTCTTTTACTATGGCAACATCAATTTTGCCTTCCTCAAAGTTGGTCAATTCTTCATCCCATCTTCTTCTCTCCAATTCTTCCTTAAATTCATCAAATTCAATGTGGTAGATTACCACATTTCACTATGGCAGCAGCTTCCTAGGAACAATAATGTCCTTGTACTTTTCCCAGGCCTCAGGAGAAGTGAACCTAGATTACCACATTTCTCTTCTTTGATGCCATCTAAAAATATAAGATCAAACAAGAAGATTAATCATGGTTATTTTTCAACAAAATAGAAAAATAAAACTAAAAATTGAACTGAGCACTTAGCGCAGAAGGCTGGGCTTAGCGCGCCTTATAAAATTTTACTCATGGGCTAAGCGCAGCAGACTCGCGCTTAGCCTAAAGACACAAAATATTTTTCTGTAGATTAGGCTTAGCGTAGCATGCTAGGCTTAGCCTAAGTCTACAATTTTCAAAAAAAAAGAGGGTTTAGGCTTAGCGCAGCATAGCGTGCTTAGCTCAGCCTCACCAGAATGACACTTAGGCTTAGTGCACAGTGCACACTTAGCATAACTACAAAAACTCAAAAACAATGAGAGAGTTTAGCTTAGCGCAACAGGGCGCGCTTAGCTCAACCTCCTCAACACACAACAAGAGCTTAGCACAGCAGTTGCGCTTAGCCTTATTCAAAGGATTGACTAATAGAAGCATATTGGCACTTAGCCTAACAAGTTAGGCTTAGCGCTGAACAAAAATTTCAAAAATCCTAATGTCTGAAACATTAGTCCTACTTAGCCCACAGACACACTTAGTAGATTCATCACTTTCGTTCATCAGTAGGGATGAATGCGCTTAGCGCGACATGGTCCGCTTAGCGCGATCATCTGGAAATCCAAAATTTTAACAGTTGCGATGAATAGGCTAAGCGCAGCAGTCATGCTTAGCGCGTTCATCGGGATTTCCAAACAAAAACACAGGGGTCTTCACCCCTTTCATCCACATTGCCCCTAATGGGCTTCTATGTTACCTAAAATCCTAAAATGACTAACCCTAAAGCTAGAAACCCTAAACTAAACAGCAATGCAAGCTAACAAAGCAAGAAATCGTATATCCTAAGGTTCAAAGCATGAAAATGAAAGTGAAAATGAAGCACTACTTACTTGGATTGTAGTGAAGAATGTAAGATGAAAGCAAGAATGATGCAGGGAGGATTTGAAGCACATAAGAAAATCACACACGCAGAAGGTAAGCACAATAAGAAGGAAGCAAGAGTTTTTGTGAGGAGGGAACTGCCTAAGGCAATTCTATTTTATTTTGGCATTTTCGATTGGCGCACTTAAGGCGTAGCTGCACTTAGCGTTCCCACGTGACGTTTGAGTTTAAAGTCCAAGCGCTTAGCCTAACCTCGCGCTAAGCCTAACTTGAAGTTTCAAATTCCAATGAGCATCTAGGGTTTAGCACAGTAGGTGGCGCTTAGCGCTTTCTGCAACACAAAATTTTTCTGCAAAATGCGCTTAGCCTTAGAGGTGAGGCTTAGCACGCAACCAAGCTTCAACTTACAGAGTGTAGCTCAGGCTTAGCGCAACAAGAGCGCAAAGCGCACTTCCAAGAATTCAAAAACAGTAAGAGATTGGCGCTTAGTGCATCCTGCCCCACTAAGCCCAAGTCATGAAGTTCAATTACAGAATGGATCTAGGGCTTAGCTCAGGACAGCTCGCTTAGTGCAGCTACAATAAATTTTTCTAGAGAAGAAGTGGCGCTTAGCGCATCATCTTCGCTAAGCTTGCTGCTTGAAGTTTACTTCCAGTGAAGATGTTGGGCTTAGCGCAGTTATGTGCACTTAGCTAAACTATTCAGCCAACTAGTCAGGGTTCTAAGCGCTTAGCGTGAGCAAGCTCAGGCTTAGCGCATGAAGACAGGGCACTTAGTGCAAGGGTTGCACTTAGCGGATGGACAACTGAAAAAAAATTTCTAAGTTTTTTATGTCCATCTCTTCACATGAGCTTAAAAACCCCTTTTTTTTCAATACTAAACAAGCTTAAATCACATAAAATCACAAGCAATTATCCTAAACTAAATGCAAAAGACAAGAATGAAAAAGAGAAAAGGGAAAGAAAAGTTGGGTTGCCTCCCAGTAAGCACTCTTTTAACGTCACTAGCTTGGCGCATCATCCTATTATCTTGGTTCCAACAAGGTTCCAATTTCCAGAACCTTTTTCTCTTGTCTCTTTTCCTCCATCACATGAACCTTCAAACAGAAATTTCGGTCAGGCGGATCTTTATCCTCATGGAATAAATCAAAGCTAATTTTCAGATCTTCTATGCCCATTTGTAGCATCTTCTTTCCCATGTCTACCATGCAGCTTGCAGTGGACATGAATGGGCGTCCAAGAATAAGAGGAATGACAGAGTCCTCTTCTATATCCATCACAATGAAATCAGCAGGAAAAATTAGATGCTTAACCTTCACCAAGACATCTTCAATCACTCCATATGGCTTTGTGATGAAGCGATCAGCCAATTGGTGGGTCATGCGTGTGGGCATTATCTCTAACTCTCCAAGTCGCCGGCATATGGAGAGAGGCATTAAATTGATACTAGCTCCTAAATCAATGAGAGCTTTACCCACAATAATCTCGCCAATAGAACACAGGATCATGACACTTTCGGAATCCTTATGCTTGAGTGGAAGGATGCGTTGAATGACCGTGCTACAGTTTCCCTCCACAACAATTGTGTCATTATGAATGTATCGGTTCTACTTGGTTAGCATATTTTTCATGAACTTGGCATAGAGGGGCATTTTCTGGAGAGCTTCTCCAAAAGGCAAAGTAATTTCCAGTTTCTTGAAAATATCAAGAAATCTGGCCAAATGTCTCTCTTTGTCTTTCCGAGAGGGTACCAATGGATAAGGTAACTTCTTGCCTTCAGTAGGAGTAATCTCTCTCTTTTTCTCTCTTGAAACCTCACTCTTGCTCTTCTTTTTCTCCTCATCAACCTTCTCTTTTTCTTTTCTATTTTTCTAATTTTTTTCTTTTTCTATTTCTTCTTTTTCTTTTTCTTTTTCTTTTTCTTCCTTCCTCTTTATTCCTATTTCACTTTCTTTTATTGGTGTCTCTCTCTCTTGTTGGTCATCTTCATCTTCCACAACTTCCTCAAGTTCAACAGAATCAGAAACTGGTTCCAGTACCGGCTCAGCTGCCAGCTGTTATTTATATCCCTCTACCTTCTCATCAGCTCTACTTTCATCATCCTGAATTGCCATTCTGCTCCTTGTCATTACAGTTTTACATTCTTCCTTTGGATTTTTCTCAGTGTTAGCACTAAAGCTGCTTGACAGCCTATCCGCCAACTATTTTGACAACTGTCCCACTTGGACTTCCAAATTCTTTATGGCAGACTCCGTGCTCTTCTGGTTTGACATAGATACCTGCATAAATTGAGCTAGAGTCTCTTCCAGCTTCGTTGTTCGATCATAGAGACTAGGCCCTTGCTGTTGTGGCCTTGTAAATGGACCACCCTAGTCTTTGTTGAAGTGGTTACCAGGGTGATTTTGCCATTGTCTCTGCTGTGAATTATATGGTTGGCCATGCTGAAATCCGGAATATCCACCTACATTGAAATTTTGTCTTGGCTAGTTCCCCATATAGTTGACTTCATGAGCTGGTTCTTCATTGGGAATACAGCAGCCGGAATTATGAGCTCCACCACAGATGGCACACCCTGCAACCTATAAAATAATAGATAGTAAAGATTGCGCAGAATGTATTTGAGTTGGCAACTTACTTAGTGTTTCGATCAATGCTTCCAATTGCTTGGACAACAACTTGTTCTGTGCCAACAACGCATCTTGTCATGTAAGTTCCAGAAGACTTTTCTTTGTTGGTATGTGGGCTCTATCTCTGAGAATAGCAATGTCACTTGCAGCCATATTTTCAATAAGATCCATGGCTTCTTCAGGGGTTTTCAACTTTATCTTTCCCCCATCAGAAGCGTCTAATAGCTGCTTGGACTGTGGCCTTAACCCATCAATAAAAATATTGAGCTGAATTGGTTCTGAGAATCTGTGAATAAGTGTCTTTCTCAATAGACCACAAAATCTTTCTAAGGCCTCACTCAGGGATTCATCTGGAAATTGGTGAAAAGAAGAGTTGGTTGTTTTTCCTTCTGCAGTCTTAGACTCTAAAAAATACTTCTTCAGAAATTTCTCAACCACTTCATCCCAAGTCTTAAGACTGTTGCCTTTGAACGAGTGAAGCCACCTCTTAGCTTCTCCAGACAATGAGAATGAAAACAAGCTCAATCGAATTGCATCTTCAGGCACACCAGCCAATCGAATAGTATTGCATATTTCAATGTAAGTGGCCAGGTGTGCGTATGGGTCTTATTTGGTAGACCATGAAACAGATTATTTTGAATCAGTTGTATCAAAGAAGGAAGATATGTGATTGTTTGTGCCTGAACCTCTGGTTGTGCAATGCTGGTGAAAAATTGCAGCACACTTGAACTTGAGTAATCTTCTAAGGTCACTCTCCTTGGCTCTTCAGCCATGATAACTTCTTCAATCAAATCTATATGAGATTGCCCTGGAATAGGAAAGCTAGAAGATGCCTCGGAAGATCGAGGTTCTTCTTCTGGAGTTGTTACTGCTTCTAAGTCCTGCAAAAAATTTCTAATTCTCTCTGCATTGCGCCTTTTGCAAGTAGCGTTAATCTCCAAATCGATGGGGATCAAATCACTTGCAGTAGATCTTCTTTGCATACAAGAGAAACAAAACAACAATTATCCATTTCAAAAGAATAATAAAATGTGCAATAACTAAAATATGAACAAAAAGAATCAATGAATCAAAGAGAAAAATATAAGGCATTAAATTCCCCGGCAACGGCGCCATAAATACTTTGTTGAATTTCCCCTGCAGTTACTTTTTGGTCCTATTTTCCTTTATACAAATATTTTCAAGGAAAATCCGATTCGTCGGGTCGTCAAGTATTTAAAATTAAAACGGAATGATCCGAGTATCGAACTCAGGGAACTTGCTTATTAGATAGAGTTTTATTCAGAAATAAGGCATTGTTGGAATAACATTGATAATGGATGGTTAAAACAGAAATAAACTACTTCTATGGTAAAAACAGTAAGTGCAAGTAAAGTTGACTGCAATAAGTAAAAAACATTGGGTCTTTCTAACAAACAAGCTTATGCATATGAAGATATTTCTCTAATCAATCATGCTTTTGTGTCCTATGTTGTAGTCTAAAATACTAAACCTCGGTCCCTCGTAAGTTTATACTAATTTAACCTAAGCTTCGTCCGCAGATCCCTCTTGTAAGACTAGGCTTAACTTAAACAGCATTATCGTAACAACATATTCAGAAAACCAAAACCCCAACAATCCATCCTTGGTAATGTGGTTATTCAGTCCTGCTTTTATCAAGTTCTAAGGCAACTGTACATTTTCCAATGCTAAAGTCACCTAACTGTACACACAAATGGGTGATCAGACCAAGAGCATGCAGAAATTAAGCATTGAAAGAAGCATTGAACACATAAAACACAATTAATTAGATATTAAAGTATTTATATTAGTTGTTCCTTAAAAATCCCCAACAAGGGTGTTTAGCCAGCCATTACAGAAAAACCCTAACACAAATGAGATTGAGAGTACAGAATAATTGTTCCTTACACAAGAAGGGGGATCCCTCCTCCTTTTCTCAGCACCTCACAATCACTTTGCAGCTCACTAATCTCTCTCTAATTTAAGAACCCTAGGCTTCTCTGCAAAGATGCTCCTCTTGCCGCCTCCAGAGCCTCTATCTCAAAATTAACACTATGGTGTCCTTGCTCTGGAATTCTCAAAAATTGTGTACCCTAATTTTGCACAAGGCAGGCCTTAAATATGCTTTGAATTCGCGACGTCACGCTTAGCGCCACCCTCACGCTTAGCGCGACTTAGTGGATTTGGGCTTGGCGCCAGTCGTGCGCTGAGCCTGGCAAGAGACAAACGTCGCACTTAGCGTGCAACCTTGATATTGATGCTCTGCCAGATTCCTCTACCGTGCTAAGTGCGCTGAAGCTGTGCTTAGCGTTGGATGCACACTGACCCAAATGGTGAGCTGAGTGTAACTGCTCTTTTTAGCACTTCAAGACTTAGCCTCATTTAACCTGAAATTGAACAGATTTCATCATTAAATCCAATGGAAAATATTCTAGAGACATCTATAACAAGAAAACAAGATTTATTTACAAATCCCTACAAAATAACTATAAATTTGGGAAACTATACAAGTTTTGGAGAATGTTTTCTTTACAAGAGTTAGTCATGTAAAACGACTAACACGAGTCCTTGTTTGTAGGGGCTATTATAGCCTTTGCAGATAATTCTCGGCATATAGATAAGAGCTGATAGCTTATGGACAACGTTAGAGATATGTAGCGTAAAGATAAAAGCTAGTAGATAATTGTACCTTACAGATAATGTGTAGTTTGTAGAAAACTGAATACCTACCAAGAGATAAGGAGATTCAAATATATTCAAATATTAAGTGGTTAGAAATAACCAGTCAGTTAGGGAGCTCCGCTACTAAGGGCCGGATGTTCGTGCTCCTATGCTAGGGCCGACATGGAGGGTTGACATGTGTCTCGGAGTGCCATGTAGGGTGCCATGTTTATTTTGTGGACCTTGTATAGTACAATTATCTTTAGCTATGCAAGTTAGAACACATCTGAACAAGTGGTTAGCAAAAGACTTTTTTATCATCGTATGAACTAATATAAAGTGATCTAGTAGAATAATTTGTTTCTTCCATTGCTATATCCTTATAAGTAAGTTGATATTTATCCGCTTAACCATGGCTACAGGAAAGCTCTAGTTGCAAGGTATTCAGCTGAAATTTTGGCTATCAAATCATTCAAAAAACTACTGGTACTTTAAACTTCTTGCTCTTGATTTTGAATTGTCTATTTTTTCTTTAACTTAGATGTAAATTTCTTTAGAGTTTTTTTCCTAGTAATCTGTATGATACTGAATTATGCTCTTGAGAATAACAGGTGTTGAAAATTAGTAAGTTCCTTGCACAATTTGTTTCCACTCTAATGTTTTCCTATTCCATTATCCCTCATGTTCTTTTTTCTATACATATACTCAAAGCTATATGTAACACCTCATTTTTTGTAAAATAAATTAAAAATGATTTTATTTAAAAATAAATAGTTTTAGAAATAATGATGAGATTTTTATAATTAAATAAATAAGGAGAAATAACTTTATTAATTAAAATAATGGTTTGAAGGAAAATAAAAATGATATTCTATTTATTCGTTTGATAGGGAATAAAATAGAGTTCATGTTTATAAAATAATGAAAATAAAGAAAAATAAAGTAGATAATAGGCTCAGAGTACTCTAGCTATAAATAGACATATTAGGTCAGTTTTTACATTTAGGATACATTCTTTCTCTCAATTTCATTTTTCCTTTTTCCTCTCCCAAAACCTGTCTTGGTAAAATGACGATCCTGGACACGTTAACCATTGGATCATCGTGAAATTGGAACACTAAGTTTGGAACTCATTTAACACATACCTACCGTTGGGATTTATGAAATAATGTTTGTGATAAGGGAAAGGTCCCTCGCGTGTAACTCTTTGTTTTTCCCACATACACCCAAATCTCTCCTGGTAAAACTATGATCTGAGACTTGTTAACCATTGGATCATCGTGAAATTTGAACACCAGGTTAAGAACGTATTTCTGCACATCCACACCATTGGGATTTGCGAAATAATATTTATGGTGAGAACAATTCCCCTTGCACGTGGATAGTGGAATGCAGACTTCAATCCCTTCTCTTTCTCTCTAACGCTTGGAAACCCTAGTAGAGCAACCAGAGGAAAATCTTGAGGAATCTTAGACAACTGCTAGAGATGCCGCTATTGTTGTCAACCTACACATGAGAGCCCGTTTAAAGGTAAGGGATGAGTTTATCACAATGAACATGTGTAGGGATCCTTAAGGGATCAAATTGGAGTTTATTTTGAGATGTTTATTGTATTGTAATTCTTCATGTATGATTATAATTGCGAGATTGTTATTTTGGGATCATGAAATCATGTGTAAGTGATAAATTGAATATGTGGTGAATTGTGACATAACATGTTGCTTTGAGATCATAACATTGTTATTGAGATTGAGTATAAGTGCAAAGTTGAACATGTGTTAATTTATGAGATACACGTAAACATGTGATTGTTGCAACCTACCTCACGATGGGACAGTGAAAGCAAGATAAATAAGCCAAAGCGTGTTCGTCTCAAGGGAGAAAACATGTGACTTCAATATTATTTATTTTCCCTTTTTATATTTTTTTATTTTTTTGGGGTCGACAAGGGTGTTGCCCTTGCTCCTACGTATCCTCATGTGTTAGCAGTAGCCAAAGAAGCTATGTAAACTCAATCCATCTTCTGCCCCAACTTTTGCAAGTTGGTTGCTTCTATACTTGACCTTGACTTGATGAAAACCTTTTCTTTAAAGCATGTACTTGGTTCGACCCTATGTTCGCAAGAATAGAAATTTTGATTGCCAATACTTCAACAACCTGTCATAGAGATGAATGATTATGGCACACTTATGTTATGCATGACAAATATAATTATGAGATCGACATGAGACGCCCAAAGAACCATCCTTTTCCTAGTTAACAAGGCATTAGGTACCGTGTTCATGTGATTTTCAATCATTTTTCAAGAGAAATGAGTGTATAATCCCAACATGGTTTGTTTATACTATCATCATGGTACCCAACACATGTAACTAAGAATGTGATGCAAACTTTCATGCCTCATTGTGACTTTCTTTTTGTTCTTTTTGTTTTTTTTTTTGTAGAGGAAAATGCAAGGATCATGCACGAGTGAACATAACATGCGAACGATGAAAATAGAATGTATGCATTTGGCAAAACAAAAGCATGCTAAATGAAGATGTACGATAATGCAATGATTTATGCAAATGCAATGCATGAATATGATAAATGACAAATGCAGGAATGATATGTTCATTACGATGCCATGAAGAGATGCATAGAACAAGCCAGAGTGAGTTTTCTATGTGCCCCCTAATTCAGGAACCTAATGGAAAGGATCCAAAAGTCCACTTCTAGTGACAACTCCTAAGGGTGGTTACACATAACTTCACTGGCTTCTAGAGATATCATCCTCTTTAGATAATACATTATGGCGATAGGGACTATCAGCGACAACGCATCACCAATAGAGGAAAACTCTAAATGAGGCTTCACTGTTATCAAGCGAGTCAGAGACCCAGCATGACCATAGATCAACCTCCACTCCCTATGGCCCACACACACCCGGGTATAGGGCCTAACATCTCAACGTGTGTGCCAAAAGTGTAAGTGCCATGTGTGCATAGAGAAAAAATATTTCTAACTACGAATGTAATAGATAAGAAGACACACACCAAACACAATAACATAGCAAAGGTTATATACAAATATGGACAAAATGAAAGAGAAAAGGGAACATAAATAACAAAGAAGTCACGATAAAAAATTGCACACTGATCGAATGACTTAACTCTCCAACAAGTCCCCAATGGAGTCGACATCTGTCGCAACCTACCTCACGACGGGACGACAAAAGCAAGATAAATAAGCCAAAGTGCATTCGTCTCCTAGGGAGAAAACGAGCAGAGTCACCATCAATGTTCATTTAAGGGAAAACGTTAGAAAAACCAAAAAGAGGTCTGCGAATTTTTAAAGAATGATTCGAGAGTTGTTTACACATAGGGAAGGTATTAGCACCCCGCGCGCCCGTCACAAAGGATGACAGCCTTTAATTGAGTGTGCAAAAACGTGACTTCAATATTATTTATTTTCCCTTTTATTTTTTTGGGGTCGACAAGGGTGTTGCCCTTGCTGCTACGTATCCTCAAGTGCGATGAGAAATTCAAACCTATGTAGTTCTTTAAGTCTGAATGTTTATGTGTTAAATTGATTTTTTATGTTTTTGAAAGATTCATTTTAATTCCGAACAAAAAGTCGTTTAAGGCGTTGGACCTTGAAACAATGTTTTAAATTTTGAAAAGCGGAGAAAATCGTTAAGGCATTGAACCTTGAAACGATTTTTTAAATTTTGAAAATCGAAGAGAATCATTAAGGCTTTGGACCTCAAAACGATCTCAAGTGATATTTGATAAAAATAAGTTAGTCATGAGTTGGTTTTATCTTGGTTTTGTTTATTAACTTTCAATCTCTTTAAAGACAACTTTACAACTGTCATACCCTAATTTCGTCCGGGTACCATTGTTTGTCAGCATGCAACCTTCGTTTGACCACCTCAAAATGTTTAACACCCATCATTGTGGAATCCGTAAAGTTCCGAGATGTTTCGGGAAGAAACCGGTCAAAAACACGAAAACGAGAGTGTATTTAGCAAAGTGGGGTGTGTGTAAATAAACTGTTACACTCTAATTTCATCTGAGGACCATTGATGATCGCTTCGGAAGGCTTAACACTCATCGCGGTGGAATCCATAAAGTTTCGTGAGACTTCAGAAAGAAAACAGTCAAAAACACAAAAACAGGGGGTGAACTTATCAAGATAGGGGTGTAAATAGAAATTCGAATCTAGGCCCTTCTGAAACATTTTGGAAGTTGGGTTGCTTAAGGAGGAAGAAACTGGGCGGCAAGCTCTTCCACGTTGTTGAAAAATGGTTTTTGGGGCTTCTGTGGCTTCCATAATGCTTCCGTAAAATTTCCGAAAACCTTGGATAACAATATTTCACTTAACATTGGTGAAAGGGAAGAGAAAAAATGATGAAAATCAAATCCAAAACACTTTCATAAGGCTTCCGTAACTTTTATGTAAAGTACGAAAATGGGGGTGAACTTAGTAATTGGGGTGCGCTTAGAAATCTTCCTCAAGAAGCCTCTGGGCGGCAAGCACCTCCCTTTTTCCCTATAAATAGGGGAGGGGGGTTGTTTCAAAATGTTCATGACCCCTAGGCTATGCATTTCGGCTATTTTGGAAAAAAAAACACGTTTCAGCGAAGAAAAATCGAGTCAAAGTGCTTTCGTAACGCTTCCGAGACGTTTCCGTGAGTAAATTTGTGAAGATTTTCCTTCGTTTTTTATCGTTCTTCATTCGTTTTTCGTTCTTCAACCGGTAAGTGTTCGAATCCGAGACTTTCAATTCATTTCTTGTTTTGTTTGCTTTCATCTTCATCTCGTTCACTTTTGATTTTCTTTTCTTCCGTTTTTAACGTGCTTTAACCGTTTATTTAAACCATTATCTCGCCTAATAAATGATAATATGAATTTCAATCGATCATTTGCGTTGTAATCTCATTTAATCATTGTTTAAGCAAAATATAACCGATCTGTTCACACTCTAACCTCGGTTAAACCAAAAAAATCAAAATAATAATAAAACAATCAAAATATCTTGGAAAAAATAATAATAAAATAAATCAAAAAAATCAATCGGACATTTTTCTTTGAAAGTTTCCTTGAATGAATTGACTAATAACCAAAGTGAAGTTAAGGCTAAAATCAACTCATAAATCAAGCTTTGTCCGCAAAAATCACTAAAAACTGTTTTAAGGTCCAACACCTTAAACGATCTTCTTTGCTTTTATCGGTTAACATGGACCGTTCAAAAGCATAAAATCAAGACGTAACTTTACTGCTTTTGCAAGAACTATGTAGGTCTGATTTCCTCATCGCAATTGAGAATACGTAGGAGCAAAAGCTCCGCTTTTGTCGACCACCCTAAGAGATCGTTAATGGTCCAATGCCTTAACGTTCATCTCCTTTCAAAAATCAAGAAATTGTTAATGGTCCAACGCCTTAACATTTCTCTCCTTTCATAACCAAGAGATCGTTAATGGTCCAACGCCTTAACATTTCTCTCCTTTCAAAAGAATCAAAAGATCGTTTGATGGTCCAATGCCTTAAACGACTTTTGTGCGGTTAAAATCGATCTTGCGAAGAAAGATCAAAACAACTTAACCAACGTTTAGTTCTAAAAAAACTACGTAGGTTTGATTTCCTCATTGCAATTGAGGAATATGTAGGAGCAAGGGTAATACCCTTGTCGATCACAAAAAGATAAAAAATACAAAAGGCATAAAAAGACATTAAAACGTAAAAAAGGGAAAATAAAACAAATCGAAGACATGATATCGCACACTTGGTTAAAGGCTGTCGTCCCTTGTGATGGATGCATGGGGTGCTAATACCTTCCCCGTGCATAAAAACAACTCCCAGACCTTTCACAAATTAAAGTTCGTAGACTACACCTTTCCGGTTTTTCCGACGTTTTCCTCAAATAAACTTTGGTGGCGACTCCGTGCATTTTCCTTTCTTGGAAGACGCACCCGTGAGCCTCGCGTCGCCCTCCCGCCGAAGGGTAGGTTGCGACAACAACACTTAGTGATCGGTTAAGATTGAACTTTACAAAGACAAAGAGATTGACAATGATAGATGGAGAAGATGAATGTGCACAAAACAACAAGGGGGGGCCCTAAGGGTACATAGATCACATTCAATCTTAAAAAATGAATCTCTTAAAGTAATTGGGTAGTTGGGCAACGGCAGCTCGCCCAAGCAAGCTGATGCTTACTCCTAAAGTAATTGGCTCGCCTAGGCGAGCTGGTTCCTTCATCCTAAAGTAATTTGGGGGCCAAGGCGAGCCAGAGGCTAGCCTGGGCGAGCTAGGGTCTAGGAAAGTCAATGAAAAGACCTTTTTGCCCCTCCATTTTTGGTATTTTTTGCACTCTTGGTCAAAACACTAAATGGTTCCTTGCTTTGCACTGTAACTGACGTTCAACACCGTAAGTCGACTAGCAAGGATCAAAATATCAACGAATGATAGTCCCTAGATGAAATTAGGGTATGATAGTTGCCCCTCTTTACTTACCTTTTATTGGAAATAAAGGGGAAGTCATGATAAGGACACTAATTTCGTTCGAGCGATCTTGCTATTCGACCGGGTAATTGGCGAAATCCAAGGAAGTGAAACCGAAAAAGCATGACGACATTGAAGTTTTATCAAACGTAAAATGGAGGGCATTGAAATCCTATAAAGCCGAAGACATTTGAAGTTCTTTTTTATTATTATTATTTTTTCCAAAGCATAGAAATAGAGGATGTTGAGTCCTAAGAAGTACAAAGACAAGGACATTGAGTCTTATAAAAGACAGAAGATGCTGAAGTCTTATAAAGTGTAAAAGACAGAAGACATTGAAGTCTTGTAAATGTAAAAGACAGAAGACATTGAAGTCTTTGAAATGTAAATGAAGGCATTGTAGTCTTTGAAAGCATAAATGACCGAAGACATTGAAGTCTTTGAAATGTAAATGACAGAGTACTTTGAGTCCTATGAAAGCATAAAGATAGAGGACTTTGAGTCCCATGAAAGATAAAGGCGAGGACTTTGAGTCCTATGAAAGATAAAAGTGAGGACTTTGAGTCCTATGAAAGATAAAGGCTAGGACTTTGAGTCCTATGAAAGATAAAAGCGAAGAGTTTAAGTCCTATGAAAGATAAATATGAGGACTTTGAGTCCTGTGAAAGATAAAGGCGAGGACTTTGAGTCCTGTGAAAGATAAAAGCAAGAACTTTGAGTCCTATGAAAGATAAAAGTGAGGACTTTGAGTTCTATGAAAGATAAAGAGAGGACTTTGAGTCCTATGAAAGATAAAGCAAGGACTTTGAGTCCTAAGAAAGATAAAAGCAAGGACTGGGTCCAATAAAAGATAAAGGAAAGGACGTTGAGTCCTACGAAACAAGCCAATAGGTACTACTACCAAAAGGCTTAACCTTATGAGAAAGCAAGAGGTTGCCTCTTTAAGAGGGTCTCACATCCCAAACTCAAAAGATAGGACATTAGATTTGGGAATTGGGTATATAAAGAGAAATCTATGCACTTATAACCTAACATGATTTTTGGGATGCAGATGCATGCAACCTTCATCTTAAAATATAGCAAAATGTAAAAGGTTTTAAATCATGAAAATTGTGTAATGCTCATGACATTATTTCCTATTTTTGTGATTTTGATTTGATTTTTTTGCTTTTTTTTTCTTTTTGTGGAAAACACAAATTGACTGTCTTTTTCTGAAAGACGTGATAACTCATGAGACCTCATCCTATCTTCTTGGAAATCTCTTCGGGGACTCCCTCTGAGTGTATGTTTTGTTTGATTTAGTCACTTGACAATTTTGGAGTGACGGCAATGGAGTCGTTTGACATTTAATTAATCAACCGAAATATTGATCCTAGGGTTTGTCCCTTTCTTTTTTTTGTTTAAAACCTTCTATTATTCTGCACATCAAGGAAACATAATGATGCAATCCTACCCTCCAAGGGTATTGGATAGAAGACTCCAAGAGGATTAGGCTAGAGCTGCTAAAGAAGGCCCTGGGGTTCTCATGAACCTAAGGGTAGATTTTTTGAGCCCATGGGCCAAGGTTGGGTCCACTCTTCTTTATAAATATTAGAATAGGTTTTTCCTTCTTTTTGGGCTTGTATTTTGGCCATTCTAGTAATATAAGATTTTAGCCTTGTATTTCAAGGCATTTTGAGTAGTCTTTGTAGTAGGGATTTTTTTGTATTTTCATGTATTTTGGCATGGGGTTGAGCTTAGCTATTATAGGGGGTGTGTAGCTAAGATCTAGCTTCTCATCTTAAAGAGGTGAGTTTAGTTATTAGAGAGGTGTGTGTAGCTAAGCTCTAGCTTCTTTAAGAATCTTCTCAAGGAGTTGAGCTTAGTTATTAGAGGGGTGTGTGTAGCTAAGCTCTAGCTTCTCCAGTGGCTTGATGGAAGCTTGCTTGTGGAGCTTCTATGGAGGATGGATCTTTGAGCTTCAATGAGGTCCTTCAATGGTGATTTTCCACCATGGAGATGCAGCGGAAGGCAAAGGAGAAGAGGAGAGGGGAGGCACCATCCACTAGGGAATAAACCATGGAAGAAGGAGTTTCACCACCAAGAATGTGCCTTGGATAAGAAGCTTGAAGAGGATGCTTTAATGGAGGAAAAGAAAGAAAGAGAGAAAGAGAGAGGGAGAGCATGAAATTAAAGGAAGAAAAGAGGAAGAGAAGTTGAACTTTGAAGTTTGTCTCATAAGACTCTCATTCATCAAAGTTACAACAAGTGTTACACATGCTTCTATTTATAGACTAGGTAGCTTCCTTGAGAAGCTTTCTTGAGAAAACTTCCTTGAGAAGCTTCTTTGAGAAAACTTCCTTGAGAAGCTTCTTTGAGAAAACTTCCTTGAGAAGCTAGAGCTTAGCTACACGCACCCCTCTAATAACTAAGCTCACCTCCTTGAGAAGCTTCCTTGAGAAGATTCTTAAAGAAGCTAGAGCTTAGCAACACACACCTCTCTAATAACTAAACTCACCTCTTTAAGATAAGAAGCTAGAGCTTAGCTACACACCCCTTATAATAGCTAAGCTCACCCCCATGCCAAAATGCATGAAAATACAAAAAAAGTCCCTACTACAAAGACTACTCAAAATACCCTGAAATACAAGGCTAAAATCCTATATTACTAGAATGGCCAAAATACAAGCCCAAAAAGAAGGAAAAAACTATTCTAATATTTACAAAGAAGAGTGGACCCAACCTTGGCCCATGGGCTCAAAAAATCTACCCTTAGGTTCTTGTGAACCCTAGGGCCTTCTTTAGCAGCTCTAGCCCAATCCTCTTGGAGTCTTCTATCCAATACCTTTGGGGGGTATGATTGCATTATCCCTTCCACCTTGGAAAGGATTTGACCTCAAATCCCGAGGTTCTTCATACTTTGGGCTCCTTCCCTCGACACCTATAAAAAGAATAAAAACATATGTATTAGTGGTGTTGGATATGTTAGAGTAGGGTAAGGTCTGAAAACCCTTTTCATGGACATCTTCCCATGAGGGAACATGGTTCCTCACCAACTCAATGAGTGGTGCTACAAGTATAGAAAAATATGGGACAAACCTTTTGCAAAAGTTTGTTAAGTCATGGCAGCCCCAGATTTCCCTTATACTTGGTGGAGTGGGCCAATCAGGAATGTCCTTTATTCTCTTAGGGTCCATGGGAACCCCTTGATCACTATTTAAAAAATTAAGGAAAGTAATGCAATAAAACGTACCTTTTTGTAAATCATGAAGATTTTGATGATATCAAGAAGAATTTGCTTGAGAAAGAGGGAGATGTAAATCATGCAAGCTTTGATGGTGTCGAGAAGAAATCACATGTTTGTCATCATCAAAAAGGGGGAGAATGTGAATGTATGTATACATGATTTTGATGATGTCAAAGAAGAATCTAACAAGGCTACTTCAAATGATAAGCATTTGCTTCAAGAATAATTCAAGATTGCTTCAACAAACAAAGCCTTGTTTCAAGATTCACTAAAGACCAAGCCTTGCCTTAAAACAAAGTGCTTTCAAGACATGCAAGGCTCTGGTAATCGATTACCAGGAAGTGTAATCGATTACCAGAAGACAGGGTTGAGAAATAGCTGTTGAAAAAGGTTTTGAATTTGAATTTTCAACATGTAATCGATTACCATATGTCTGTAATCGATTACCAGCAACGAAACTTTGGAAATTCAAATTCAAAAGTCATAACCCTTCAAATTATAACTGTGTAATCGATTACACAAACATTGTAATCGATTACCAGTGGAAAGTTTTCAGAAAATCTGCCAACAGTCACATCTTTTCATTAGATTTGTGAATGGTCATCAAAGGCCTATAAATAGGTGACTTGGGCACGAATTTTAGAAATAGAGTTTTGCTTGGCAAAAGTGTCTTATCCTCTCAAAAGACAATGAGAGAGATTCCAAAAGAACTTCATTATCAAATGCTCTCTCAAAAGAAATCCTTGGCCAAACACTTGCAAAATCTATAAGGATTCCTACATGATCTTTATTGTAATATTCTTCTCTTGAAGAGAGAATTCTTCTTCCATTCTTCTTATTCAATGAGATTGGTTAAGAGACTGTGAGTCTCTTGTTGTAAAGGATTCCTGAACACAAGGGATGGGTTGTCCCTGTGTGGTTCAGACTTTGTAATGGATTTTACAAAGATAGTGGAAATCTCAAGTGGGTTGCTTGAGTACTGGATGTAGGCACGGGTTGTGGCCGAACCAGTATAAAACTGTGTTTGCATTCTCTCTTCCCTTATCTTGTTTATGTTATTGCAATCAATTTTGCCTTGCATGTTTATAGAACATTATTAAATTGATTGTTGTTGCTTCTTCTGCATTCTAAGCCTATCCCTCTTAAGATTATTGAGGCCACAAGGTCCAAGACTTTTTCTGTATTTTCATGTTGATTATTCCTACAAAAAAATACGACAAACCTAAGGTGTCTCATATCAGCACCTAGGTTTGTATTAAAACCAAAAATAAGAACAAACCTACCTAATAAGTTCCTATGTACATGAACCATGAAGATGTTGGGTGCATGACTAATTTTTCAAAAAAGGGTTGCAACACTCAAAACATTCATCATATCACTTATTTTAGGGATTTGATGCCTATTAATACCTATTTTGGGCACCAACAAAGCACAAAGATTTAAGCTCTTACAAACTAAACCCTCATCCAATAACTCCTTTACTTGAGGAATAACCTCAAGCCCAAGAGGTGTGGCAGTGCTAACAAGTGTCTTTTTACAAAGGAGAAGATGTGGAGGTTGTCTAAGAGGGGAAGTTTCTTTAATATTTGTCTTTATTTCAAAATGACTTTCTTTCTTAACTAACCTCTTGGAGGAGACACTTACCTCCTTACACTCTATGGAAGCAATGTCTTCCAAGGTTATTTTGATGATGCCAAAGAATCAAGAGTTAAGAAAATTCCAAAGATTCAAGAATCAAGTTTCAAGAATCAAGTTTCAAGAATCAAGATTCAAGAACAATCAAGATCAAGATTCAAGACTCAAGATTCAAGAATCAAGAGAAGACTCAATTAAGATAAGTATTAAAAAAAAAATTTCCAAAGCATTGAGTAACACAAGAAGTTTTCATAAAATCATTACCAAAGAGTTTTACTCTCTGGTAATCGATTAACAGAAGGTAGTAATCGATTACCAGTGTTTTAAAACGTTAAGATTTCAAATTTCAGGAGTTATAACTTATGTTTAAACAGTTTTAAATCATTTTAAACTTGTGTAATCGATTACACAATACTTGTAATCAATTACCAGAGCTTCTAAATGTTTTAATTTTCAAAATTCAAAATGAAGAGTCACATCTGTTGATGTGTAATCGATTACCAATGACTAATTTCGAAAAATATATTTCCAAAAGTCACAATTCTTCAAGTGACTTGTTTCTGAAGATTTTTTCAAAAGTCACAACTTTTTTAAGTGACTAGTTTTAAAGAAATTTCCAAGAGTCACAAACTTTGACTTGAGTCATCAAAAGATTATAAATATGTGACCATGGCAATGATTCTTTGAATCATCCTTCAACATCTTTATAATCATCAATCATCTATAATCTATCTTTCAATCGTTTTTCATCATCATCTCTCAACATCTTTCAATCAATCTTTCAATATCTTTCTAAAGAATTTTTCTGATTCATTTCTCTTCATCTTTTAAAAAAGTTTTTGTTCAACACTTTCTCTTCCAAGAAAAGTTTTTTGATCAAAAGCTTGTGATATTCATATTTTTCATTCTCTTCTCCCTTTGCCAAAAGAACAGAAGGACTAACCGCCTGAATTCTTTTGTGTCTCTCTTCTCCCTTACAAAAGATTCAAAGGACTAACCGCCTGAGAATTCTTTTGACTCTTCCCTTCCCCTTAAGCAAAAGATTTCAAAGGACTAATCGCCTGAGATATCTTTTGTTTCCCCTTTACAAAGATTCAAAGGACTAACCGCCTGAGAATTCTTTGTCCCAACACATTGGAGGGTACATCCTTTGTGGTAGAAGTAGAGGGTACATCTACTTGGGGATTGTTATACTTAGAACAAGAGAGAGTACATCTCTTGTGGATCAGTTCAAGTGGAGGGTACATCCACTTGGTTTTTCAAAGAGAACAAGGGAGGGTACATCCCTTGTGGATCTTTGGCTTGTAAAGGATTTTACAAGGTTGAAAGAAATCTCAAGAACCGTAAGTTTTTTGGGGACTAGATGTAGGCACGGTTTGTGGCCGAACCAGTATAAATCTTGTGTTTGTCTTCTTCTTCCCTACACTCTTTAATTTCCGCTGTGTACTTTTAATTATCGCTTTTACTTTTGGTTAAGTTTCTATTTCTGTTCTTTACTTTCTTAACTTTGTAGTAAAAGCCTAATTGAACCTTGTAACATTAAGAAGGATAGAATTTTAATTAGTCAAAACACGTTCATAATTAATTCAACCCCTCTTTCTTAATTATTCCGAGGCCACATGATCCAACACATTTCTCCTTAACCATTAAAGGTTGTCCTTCTTGGGGGTAAATTTCTTCACTAGATTCTTCCCTTTTTGCTTCTTCACTTTCACTAGAGGAAGGTGAAGTAGTAGCCTCATCTTGACTACTATAAATGTCTTGGCCCCTCATAATCATGGTTTTCTTGGTGGGGCATTGAGAAGTAATATGCCCTCTTTCAAGACATTTAAAGCACTTTATGGAGCTAGTCTTCTCTTGCATACTAGCCTTAAGGGGTTACTTTTCTATTGTCTTCCCCTTATCATCTTTGGGCTTAGAAGGTGTCACCCCTAAGATGCCTTGACCTTGTTCTTTCTTTGGATAAGAGTGAGAGCCATAAGATTTTGAAGTAGACTTCCTTTTAAGTTGTTACTCTATCCTTATTTCCCAATCTAAGTTAGCCTCTACATTGTCCTTCCCATGGAAGTATGGGAGGTTAATGTTAGCCTCTTAAGGCTTTTTTTCCTTTTCTCTCCAATAGGAGTGAGGTCTAAGATGTGCCCTATGCCTTCCTTCATAATAGTCACGAAGTTCTTTACTTAGGCTCTTGCAAGAGTTATGACTACTATAAGAGACATGTTTTTATTTTCTTAACTTTTTTAGTATTTTCCTTCTTTCTCCTTCCCTTATTTTCTCTTTTTCATCTTGACTTATTTCATCCACTCTTTTTTTCCTTTTTCTTTTCTCTCTTGTTTTTCTTTCCACAACTTAAGGGATCTCAACTCATCTAATATCTTATACAAGGGGTCCTTAGGAGTAGAACCCTCACCATTAACACTAGATGAAGAATGAAGACTCATGTTGGTTTCTAAGTTGTGGTTCTTTCTTGTTGGGGGTTTGAAAACAAAAGGTAAAAGAAACTATGGTTGAAACTAGCCAAAATAAACACTAAAAGAGGTGTGAAAGATAAGGCAAAAACTAATTGGTAAAAGGTAAACTATCTAGGCGGTTTGACAATGGAAGGTAAAGGAAATAAGCTATGAAAGTAAGCAAGAAATGTAAACTAGGCGAATCCTAAAAGTGTTTGGATGACCACATTTAAGGTTCCCAACAAAACACTCACAATCCTAAGGGAAAATTGCCTAAAATTATTACACACAAATGGAAGTAGGGTGACCTATTGGAGGCTCCCAACTTACTTCCAATGAAAGGCCTTTTTGTTACAAAATTTGAAAGCAATGAAAGTAAGTAAATTGTCAATTTTAAAATTACAAAAAGGTCCTCAAGTTTTGGTGGTTGTTCTCTATTTGGTGATTCACTCAAATTAGAGTGCTTCTTAGTCCAATAGCTCTTAAGGTGGTTGGCCCCTTGCTTCTTGACTCAAATTCTTCAAGGGATGGTACCAATCCTCCTTTCCAATTCCCTATATGGCAACTCACAAACAAGGAAACAAAGAGGCAAGCAATAACCAAAGACAAAAAAAATGAAATGAAAGCTAAACCAATGGAGTTTTAACAAGATAATTTTTCAAGGATTATTCAACAATTAAAGCAATGAAAAGGACATAGAAGCAAGCTAGGACTCAAAGAGAAACTTAGAATGGCTCTAGAGTAGAGTAAAAAAAAACTGGAAAAAAAAGACTCAACAAACCTCTAGCTTTGGCACTTTTTTTCACACTAATTTTCAATAGAAATTTAGTAACTAAGATTGGTATAAAATAGGCACCAATTATAGAATAAATTTTGAGCCAAAACAACAAGCACACTTCCCTTTCACTTTTTTTCCTGGATACTGATTTTTCTGCAAACTTGTGTGATTTTTATTATTTTTTACTTTTATCCAAATCACTTGGTTCTTTTTTTATAATTTTTTCCATATGTGTAGAAAATTCAGTAAAACTTTCAGCTCAAAATTCTAAGTAACCAATTCTTAGTAATTTTTACAAGTTTGTATGTCCAAACTGCCAGCACCAGCAATTTCAGACTTCGAATTATTTTTTTAGCATGGAATATTGATTGCCTTGGGCTTACTTTCAACCTTCCTATGTATGTTTAACTCAATAGGCTTGTTTACCACAGTTTTAGGAGTTCAATATTCACTTAGAATCAAAATTTCAGCCAGCAATTCATTCACCAAAACTCAAATTCACAATAGACACAATCATAAGGAAACCTAAAAGTTCAAGAAAAGGATCACAATCAAAAACTCTCTAAGAATTTTGCATGAGCATGTTAAGGACTAATTAACAGCAAAGATTTGACTCAAATCAAATAATAGGCTAAAATAATTTCATACACTCATGAACAAATGAGTTAGACAAAGAAACAAGAAAAATAAAATTCAGTGCAACATAAGAAATCTTATGTGACAAGTTTCATGACTAGACATGACTTCTATGACAAAACTACAATACGTGAACAAGTCACTCTAGATTTTTGAGGTTTTATTATACTTTAATGTTTTTGTAAGAATTTTATGGTTTAGGTTTTAGCCACAAAAAATAACAAGACAACTCAAAGGAACCTAAACTCAACACAATTCATGGTTCAAGAACAAGAACAAGAAATTTGAACCATAGAAAATCAAATCTAGTTTCTATAGCAAGCTTAATCAGTGGAAACTCTAAAGAATCATGTTAAAAACATTTAGCACAAGACATGTGAGGAGATACATGGAGAAAAATGAAGAAACAACAATGGAAGAGAAGGTAAAGCAAAAAATTAATGGAGGTTTAAGGAGCACCTACTTGAAGCTCTTGTGCTCTGATACCACTTGATGGAAGCTTGCTTGTGGAGCTTCTATGGAGGATGGATCTTTGAGTTTCAATGAGGTCCTTCAACGGTGATTTTTCACCATGGAGATGCAACGGAAGGCAAAGGAGAAGAGAAGAGGGGAGGTACCATCCACTAGGGAATAAGCCATGGAAGAAGGAGCTTCACCACCAAGAATGTGCCTTGGATAAGAAGCTTGAAGAGGATGCTTTAATGGAGGAAAAGAAAAAGAGAGGGGGGAGCACGAAATTGAAGGAAGAAAAGAGGAAGAGAAGTTGAACTTTGAAGTTTGTCTCATAAAACTCTCATTCATCAAAGTTACAACAAGTGTTACACATGCTTCTATTTATAGACTAGGTAGCTTCCTTGAGAATTTTTCTTGAGAAAACTTCCTTGAGAAGCTTCTTTGAGAAAACTTCCTTGAGAAGCTAGAGCTTAGCTACACACACCCCTCTAATAACTAAGCTCATCTCCTTGAGAAGATTCCTAAAGAAGCTAGAGCTTAGCTACACGCACCTCTCTAATAACTAAGCTTACCTCTTTAAGATGAGAAGCTAGAGCTTAGCTACACACCTCTTATAATAGCTAAGCTCACCCCATGCCAAAATACATGAAAATACAAAAATGTCCCTACTACAAAGACTACTCAAAATGCCCTGAAATACAAGGCTAAAATCCTATATTACTAGAATGGCCAAAATACAAGCCCAAAAAAAAGGAAAAACCTATTCTAATATTTACAAAGAAGAGTGGATCTAACCTTGGCCCATGTGCTCAAAAAATCTACCCTTAGGTTCATGAGAACCTTAGGGCCTTCTTTAACAGCTCTAGTCCAATCCTCTTGGAGTCTTCTATCCAATACCCTTGGGGAATAGGATTGCATCACATAAGGCTTTGGGATCGATCGTGCGCCCCATTGAAGGATGGCAATGGATTGTCACACTTTGGTATGTGACCAAGTGAAAATTTCCTAATTTAAGGTCATAGAGTGATGTCAAGGGTCTCTCACAAAAGAATTTATATAACATGGGCTAATCACGAAAGAATTTATATAACGAAGCTATCCTTGGATTCGAAAGGAATCCCAAAGAGTTTGCATGAGAGACTAACATCAGATATACCCTACTATCACAATTGTCTTTGGGCATCTTCCACGAGCTCCTGGTCAAATGAGTTTTCTTCTCAAATGCGCAAGTGCGAACCTCAAGGGTTATAAATATATATATATATATATATATATATATATATATATATATATATATATATATATATATATATATGAAGAGAAATCAAATTACACTGGTATAATTTTGACAACGATTACAAAACTCACAGTTTGATTGAAAGTTCCTTTCACATAGATCACATATGCAAAATTTCATATTAATCCAAAATCATTTGCTACTTTGTTCGTACAGATTAAAACCAACGTAATATAAATATTTCAAAATATACTAAAATATGAATCTTTTGATTATTTTCTTGTTCTTGTTTAATTTTGAGACATAATTTGACAAAATGATCTTGTTAAATATGTAGATATAATTCAACAGTTGGATCAATAAAAATCAAACTCTATATCAAGTTATAAAAATGGTGTAGTAGTTGTTGTCAAAGTTACGCCCTGATATAATTTGATTCATCATATATATATATATATATATATATATGACTAAATGACTTATTGAGTTTTTTATCTTATTTTTTTGTTCATTTTGTTTCTTTAATCTATTTAAAATTGATTTTATTAATCATTTAAAAATGAACATTTTGTTCACTTTTTTCCCTTTCCCTCCCACTTCATTTTTTAAAAAAATTCATTATTAAATAATTAACGACGTCAATTTTAAATGGATCGAAAGACTAAATCGAACTAAAAAAAAAAAAATAAAGGAATAATTCTGCTTTTTCAAAGATAAATAATCAAATAGGTTATTTGGCCTATGTGTGTGTATACGTTCACTAACCATTCTTACATGACATTGACATTCAAACTCGCATCCTTGTGGTATACAAATCTCTCTAAAAGGGACTATCTTCATAGTAAAGAAGTTATCCTTTCTTATATCATCAGATTGACATCAGAATCGCTAAACGTCCAACTTGTGGTACGGGCTTTATGTGGCATGTTTCCGAGCTAGATTGCAAAACCGAAAGCCGGGGGGAGGGGTTTGTTTAACATCCTTAGATAATGGATTTGTCATTTGTTAATGATTATTTATAATTATTATAAAGGAAATAATCTCATATTGTGTTATATCTTTTTTTAATACTTTTTTACCTTCAATTATTATAAATCACTACAACATTTTATTTTAACTTCTAACAATAGTTATATCTTTCAAAACAAGTTATACTTAACTATCTAGATAGATAGCTTCTAAATAAAATGCCCTTTTTTCATTTTATAGTAAAAACTGAAATGGTGATTTTGGGATAAATTAAGACATTCAAGTTTGTGACAAAACCCGAAAAACGCGTAATTGTCCCTTAAATTGCATATCCCGAATCCTAATCGCATGCGATCCATTCTTACAAACAAAGCCGTAGTTTAGTTGGAAAGGGTCTTTTTCTTTCCTACTTGGAAGGTTTCTTCTTCGTATTTCTCGTAAAACTCTCAACCTCAAAGGTACGAATACGTTTATGTCCCCACCTGATAAATTCGTCTTTCAAACTCTCTTCGCACTCCAAATTGTTGTTGTTATGGATTCCTTTGTTGTTGGTTGCTCATAGATTCTTTTCTTCTCGTTTTCTTCATCACGCTTCCTCTGCAATTGGGGATTTTTTTATATAAAAAACATTTTTTTTTGTGATTGGCGATGAACGAATTGGAAAAACCATTTGCATGGATGCGAAATGAACATTTGTTGTTGATTTCTTACTTTGAATTCGGGGGTTTATGAACCGTTGCAGAAATCGAATGCAACCTGTCTGGTTGGTTCGGTTTCAGGGTGATGATGGTTCAATTTAAGAGCTGAAAATTGTTTTTGATGATTTGTCTTGACAATTTGAAAGTATAACTTATGTTATTTCGAGATTTGCTTTGATAAGAATAATTTGATAATCAAAGTTTAATTTGATGATGTGGATATTACTTCCCAGCCTTTTTATTAACAAAAATAGATATATGGTGCTAGGTGTATGAAGAGTAAAAAGGATTTATTGTTCATGTTGTTTTGTTTTTGCATGTTTCATTGTTTCACATCACAAGCTGTCAATCTGACAGGAAATATCTTCTTGATTTGTGATGTGATTGAATCATTCTTTCACCTCAAATGGTTTTTTGGTTAAGAAAAACTTATATGTCAACGATTTCAATGTAAATGAAAATATAAAAAATCATGTGCCTCTAAAAATAACCTCGTATAAATACATCAACCCGACTTATTTTTGTGTATATATATATATATATATATATATATATATATATATATATATATATATATTAATTTAAGGAAATTAAATGGGATACATGATTAAATATTGATCACTATTTACTAATTGTCAGTGGTATCTGTGGCCTCACAAAAACAAAGGTACCAAAGGAAACTTGCAATAATTCTAAATATTAAGGTAGTATTACAATACATGTTGGAATCTGTTCTTGCACGGGTGAATTTGAAGAAGAAGCTGAGAGCTGTTAGATATGGTTGTAATTGGAAGAATATCTTATTTCTTTAGCTTCTTTTTCTGTCTCTCTTTTTTGGTAGTAAAACATAATTGGGTAGTGTTTGACTCTTGGATTTTAGAGCCTATTTGATTCAAGAAGACTGGTGGCAAGAAAGGTTACCCTTAAATAGAGAAATAAATATACTCTAGTAAAAAGGAAATTCATCTTTATGTCATGGATTGAGGCTAGGCAAAAGGTGAAAAAGACCTGATTGAAGGAATAGAAGTAAAAAGGAGATTCATCTTTATGTCATGAATTGGGACTAGGCAAAAAGTGAAAAAGACCTGATTGAAGAATAGTAGAAGCAAAATGTTAGTGCCTTAGTGAATCTGTGTAGTGGGATAAGATATTCTAATTTGGTTTGGAGATGCATACTTTACTGTTATGAGATTTCTAAAAATGAGAAATAGAAGGAACAGGACATTTTTTACTGAACCATGTTTGATCTGAGATGTTGTTGACAGTTAGATAAGAATACATGCATTTTTGTGCCTGGTTGAAAGTCATGATCCGAGTACTGTCTGTAGCATTCAATAGATTAATTAGATTAGGAAAAAGAAAGGGCCGATACGATGTTCATTACTGAAGGTGAAGGGGTTAATCTCTTACTGGTGAAATCATTACAACTACTTTTGAAATGCTGGATTTATAAAACATGTTTCTCTCTTAATTTTTCCTGCACAGCTAGTTGCTTTTGACTCTTTTGGTCTTCTGAAAATATTTTAAAGTAAAGGCACATATGGAAGTAGCCAGCCATATGCTATTCAACATTTTTAATATTTTTGAATTTTTGTTAATTTTATTGTGATATCACTTAGTGACCTCACACCTTTGAGCCTGCTTGTGATACTGATCATGTTTGACAGCTTCAGTTCTCTTCAGTGCTCATTGATGTTTTACTTTGCTAAGCTAATGAAACTCCTTTACTATGTGAAGGCATTTACAGACCTATGCATGGTAGTAGTAATGCTGTGGAAGAAGTTAACTACATGCTAATAGGTGTTTGTATTTTAAATGTAATTGTAAAATCTGGACAGTAGACCTGGTCTGGCGGCTGGTTTGAGGTCAACTAACCAACCAGGTTGAATGGGTTGATCGAGTTTGACTGAAAACTGATCAGCATGTCTAACCAGCCCAGTCAAGGATCCAGTTCACCTTTTTTCACAACATAAATTTAAAATATCTGATCCCTTGGATTTGGATGATCTCAGAGAATTTTGGTTTTGAATTGTAGGAAAAAAGAAAAGGCATTTAGTTATATGGATAACAAATCACCAAGCAAGGAGTCCAAGGAGGAGACACGTGAGTCGCTTATCGCTATCTCTAACTCTTTACCTGATAAAACTCTGGAATCAAAGTCTGCCTTGGAGAGCAAGAAATCAGATGGGGTTGCGATGCAAAACCGTGATCAAGATGACAAGTTTAGGTCTGAACTGATTTCAATTTCTTATGCTGAATCCCCTGATGAAAAAATTTGATCAGTTTCAATGGTAAACTAGTTCATGTGTAACTCCTGGATTATCGTTTGGTTGATCTTTCTCTATGTCAATGTTGTGACTTGACTGTTTATATACTGTCTCAGCTATCGTGCAACTCTATGTAAATACTTTCACCGGCTACATGCTTGGGTCATATGTTGTAACGACCGTGACAACTGACAAGTGTGTTGTCTAAGTACTATGTTAATTCATGTGAGATACTTGAAAGTTCAAAGCGTAGTACATTTTCATATGTTAAATAACGCAGTGTTTTGGCCTCCTCTTTACTGTTATTAAATTTGTCATCCTCCTTTTCAAGCGAAGAAGCTCCATTTTTTTATGCCCTACCCCTATGAATAACTTTTTTTCTACTGCAGATTATGTGCATGTTATTTGGATTAAAGTTGAGAAAGTCCAAAAGTAATTTTAGTTTGGAAGCAATATTGTTTTTCCTTCATTTATGGTTTGTTTGGAATGACGGTGCGGTCACACAAAATCGAGGTTAAAATCACAATGTCTTGGAGTAATTCTTTGTTGCTTCTAAAAAATCATGTTTTTTTTTTGTGAATTTTTGGATCCACTATGATTTTGGTGGCATCTAAACATACATGATATATTAGAATTCATTAGTGTGCATTGAAATTTACAAGATGTTTTTTACTGTAAAACGAAGAAAGAAAGTTAACAAGAAAAAAAATTGTTTATCCACTAACTTCTGCCTAATAATAAGGTTGACACATATACAAAAAAAATTAAATTTGATTCTCACTGTAATTATTGTAAAAGAAAATGAGAAGAAAACATGTTTATAGAAATACTAAAAATTTATTCATAAAAATAAATCATCAAATTTATCGTTTGAAATTATATTTTGATGTTACTTTAATTATAGAATTAACAAAACTAAAAAAAGTCTCTCAATTAAACGCAAACACACATTATAGTCATCACTTCCAAAAAATGCATGTAATGTTTGACTTAAGTGTTAGAGTAATAAAGAAGTATAATTTTGAATTTTCCCAAGCTAAGTCTTGTCTAAACCTTGCAAAATCTTAATGACATAATGATTTTTAAATCCTCCTAACTTTTACCCAATTGTAATAATTATTGTTAAGAAGAATTGCATCTGACAATTTCACCTAGAATTTAATGTGTTACTCTTACGGCACGCCCTCTTATAATTTTCAAGGTTCTAGACCAAGTAGGAAGAGCAACTTTTAATTTATTATGAAACCCACACAATGAATTCAACAAGATTTTATTAATTACTAATATTTGCCTATATGAAAAATATGACTTAAGTAATAATAGTAATGTATATTTTAAAGTCTAAAATAACATTTAATGCTTTTTTTTAAAAAATATATTTATAATCCAAGTATTTTTTTTATAAATTTTATTAAATCTAAGAAGTAAATTGGCAACGGTTCATAATTTCATAAATTAAATTGGTCATTTTAAAAAAAATGATCAAATAAGATTTATTTACCCCTTTTAATCTATTTTTAAAAAAATAGGTCTTAATTACTTTTAATGGAATTAATTGAATTAGATTTAAAAATACTTCATTTTTAATTAATTGGTATTGATCGTGTCTGAGTCGTATGTCGTTTGAGTCGGGGATGGTCATGGAGGAACACGACTCGGAGAAGGTGGAGATCGTCCTCAAAACCATTGGTCCTGCACGACCCTCTCGCCTCCTCGTTCCTTCTTCTATCAAGGTTTCTCCTTTTCCCTTCAATTCCCAATTTCTAGGGGTTTTTTCTTCTTCTTTTTTAATTTTTAATTTTCGATTCCAGCATCCCAATACACACGATTTCAATTGACAATTTTTCTCCCCTCTTTTCTGGGGCTTTGGCAAATGAAAAATTAAAAAAGCATCCCAAGTTAGTGAGAGAATGAATACCATTTCACAGATGACAAAATTTTCACTTGACAATGATACTTAGTTAGGGTTAGTTGCAATTGGATCATTGATTGTGGGTTTTATGATATCTATATTTGTGCATGTGACAACATGAATCATGCCATTGGAATTTGTTTCTGCATCAGTGTGTTTAATTAAAGCTTCACAAACTAGAAAGCCTCAGCCAAAGTGTGCCTTCATAGCTCAAATTGCCAACAATTTTACTTTAAATTCGTTAGTGTTATGTTTTTCTGAAAACTATGTTATTTGGGAAGGGGGAAATTGAAGCTACCAAGTACCAAGCCATGTTTATTTTGGCCTTAATTTTCTTTTGGCAAGAATGGTGATGGTTCATTTTGATTTATTTTAAATTAGTTAGTTTGATGATCCATCTTGTTAATACTGTATTACATCTTTTTTGTCACTTTTGTTTCTTCTAAATCCGCATATAGGTGTGTGATTTGAGGAGATTAATTGCTAGGAATGAAAATTTGCAAATTTACAACTTGAGTCTTATTTTACGCGGAAGTGCACTGTATGACACGAAAAATGGAGATGATGTATACATACAACTCAATGATGGAGGTATAGTTATAGTCTTGATTTTTTTATTTGACCAATGCACTATATTATCATTTTTTTTAAACAAAGAAAGAAGAATCACCTATGTCATTTCCACCTCAAAGTTGCAGCTGCCTCTGGTGTGTCCTTCTATAGTCTATACTATGGCACATTATTAGTATTCATTCTTTCAACTTGGATATTGGTCTTAATGAGTTTACCTTTCATAAACACTTTTCTTCCTTGTTCAGCATAAGTATAATTGTATAACCATCAGTTTAGATCATTCTCTCCATAAATTTATTCTTGGCCTTTTAAAAAATTAACATACTTGATTACTTGTTGATCATATTGATTACTTTTTTTTTCTGTTTGGGGCAATAGTATTTTACAATTTTTTATGCATGGGATGTTAACTTTTCTTACAAAGATGTGATTAATTGCTATTTATTTACTAGATTGCTTGATTGTTGCTGTCAAACCAATGCCACCAGTGAAAGATGGATATGACAATGATGATGAGGATGAAGATCTGGTAAAATCAATTCATTAATGTCTAGCAAAGTGGCCTTAATGTCAATTTGGTACTCATTTGACTCAATGCTATCTCCTTGATTTCTGCTTCTGCAGAAGTTTCGGCTTCCTCACTCATCAAGTTGGTGGAAGAAGAGGCTGTACTCTTTTCTACATGATAATTTGAAGCTTCCAGGTAATAAGTTGCATAAATGGTATTTGTTTAGACACTAGTAAATTACTATTTTGATCCTTGAAATATGTATTCGTTAACTGTTGAATTCATAATGTTCAAATCACCGTTTGACTTTTTTTCTCGATGATATCATTTGAATATTCCTTTTTCAAAATCTTCTAGTTACTTCAATTTGGCCCTTAAAGCATCTTCAGTGTTTCTTTTGGAATATTATATGCATGACCATAATCTGCTTGCAAGGGGACAAAATAAAAACTGGAATCATTCAGTAAGTGTTGCATTCTTCCAGGAATCACTTTAGATGTGTGGATCTTTTATGGGCAATAATGATGATGATGATGATGATCATAGTTCCCTTTGAGATTAACAATCTTCTAAATATGCTCATCCCCCATTGACAGATATTCTTTTGATGGTAATTTTCACTCTGAGTCTGAAGGCATGGCTTCTCATAATTTTGTGGTTTATCCTGGCTCCTGTTGCCCATAGATGGGATCTCGGACCTTTGTATGTATGTCTCCTTTCTTCCTTTCTTTTTTTGGGCTTTTAGTCCACGAGTCTATCTGTTTTTTTGGGTCCAAGTCCACTATCCTATTCCTATCTATCTTCCCCATGTATAGCTGGGACTTGGGATGCTGGACTATAAAATTCAGTTAACAAATGACTGTAATTATTTCTGACTTTTTTTGGTCGACAAGTCAATTCAGCTAATAACACTCTGGCCTGGTCATTTGAACTTATCTTGAATTTGAAATTTCCCCCATGGAACGACTTTCGGAAAAAAAACAAACTATGCTGTCTTTTTGGAAAAAAACAATTATGAGCGTATATTTTTTGGCAAATTTCACTCCTTTCTTTTATAAATCGTATGGTTAGATATTCGTCTGATATGCTGAAAATGTTGAAGGGCGAACCCTGGCATAGCGGTAAAGTTGTGCCTTGGTGACTGGTTGGTCATGGGTTAGAATCCGGAAACAACGTCTTTGCATATGTAAGGATAAGGTTGTGTACAATAACCCTCCCCCATACCTTCGCATATCAAGGAACTTCCAGGCACTGTGGTATGCTAGTTTATGCTGCGAATGTCCCTGATCCATGGTCTCCCCAAACCCATAATTTTGATTTGACATTGTAGAGATTAAACTAAGATGTCTTACAAGGGTACTTTCTGGTCATTGTATACGATAGAATTTGCGTGTCTTTATCGTTTGTCACAACTTTCCTGCAGATACTTGCAACTGGCTTTTGTCTCATTCTTTTCAATCTTGGAAAGCGCCAAGCTGGTGACATAAGGTATGACTGGACATTATTTGTTGTAATACTACTATATTGTTCAAAATGTTGTACAATGTGAAAGCCAAATCTGAAAATTCAAGCAAGACTTGTTTATGTTAGTGACCTTCATTATTATCAAAAGCAGCAAAACAAAATGAAGTACAAAAGTTTGAGAATGAACTGTAAATATGGTAAAATCCTGGATTGAAAATTGAACATATCTAAGTAATAGTAAGTATATCAGGATGTTAAAGCCTTTTTTTTGTCCCTTAGGAAAAATCCTACTATAATGTGTAATATCTCAACCAGCTTCATGTGTTAACCTTCTCAGATTGCTCAATCCATGAGAATGATGTCATAGGCTTAGTAATCCAGTTTTCTATTTCGAAACATGGAAGTATTACTGCTTATTCTCAAATAGAAAGACAAAAAGGAGTATATTGATTATTGACAATTTGGCTAATGATATGTATTTCATGTCTCGTCTCTGACATCATTTACATGCTCAACTTTTCATGGTTACATGTATTCACAATATATTTACGGGAAGCATTCTGAATGCATGCATTTTTTACCAATTATTACTGATCGTGATTATCAAATTTAGTTGGAAACTATTTTGATATATTTTCTACTCTACAACAAAATCTTGCAGTGCATATTCCATCTTTAATGAAGACTTCAGAGAGCTTCCAGGGACGCTGAATGCAGATCGACTTGATAGAGATATAAGAGCAGGACAGTTTTGAGCCCTACTTCACTGCACTCTTTCCAATCATCCCAACACTACTGATGTCAAGTCACATGCTATATATCTGCACAATCACAAGGAGATAATTGACTAGCCAAAGAGTTAACAAGTACAGTGTCAATGAAAATGACAAGTTTTCTATGAGAAGCTATGCCCCCTTCTGTGTATATATCTCTGTACTAAGATGTATTGACATGATTGAGATGAACATATTTCATTGTGGATTACTCTGTCTATGTCTCTTGTACCGAGGTTCCTGTTTATGAATTTCAGAGTTTACACTTTCGGTGCAGCGGGAAGCTTTGGGCCATATATGCAGTGACTTGTCAGGAATCAAAACCTGACAGCCATTGTAATGTAGGTAGTAAATTTTTTCGTTAAATTATTATTTATAATTTCTTTTATTTATTATAATTTTTAACTGAAAAAGTATAAATTTTTTTAAAAAAAAGCTACTGATTTGAAAAAGTCATAGATTGATTTTATGTTAAAAGCCAGAAACATATAATACTCCCTGTCTCTAATTACTACAAATATTTAGTAATGTAGGTAGTATAAGATATAGTTGACTAATTTATGTCATGAAGAAAATTAGTTAATTTAGTTATTAGTATTTAATTTGTTCATAATTATAATATTTTTCAAATTGAACATTAATTTTATTGGAAACCTTTTTATCTTCTTAAATCTCCATAGGAGATAAAGAGATGAATTAAGATATTTTAGTCAAAATAATTAATGCATAGACAATTGAAATAAAGTTTTATAAAAGGAAATTTTTTTTAAACTAAGTCTTACAAATATGACCGAGGAGAGTATGCCACTTAGCTAGATAGTTCCTATAAACCTTAATGAATAACATTAGTGATTTTTGAGAGAAAGAATGTTACAAACACTCTTTGACAATTTCTTTTTATTACATCAGCTGTTATTAGATAAATTTTATGTTAGTTTCATTGAATTTGAAATTAGTTTAGGTTCAGTACTAAAGAGGTCTAACTCAATTGGTTGAATAATAGTATATGAGTTGTTGTAAATTATCTGATACTATTTGTTTTTTCACGGATAAAAAAAAAAAAAGAAGTTTGGGTTCAGTAGGATTTATATGAAATTTATTTAATGATGAAAATTAAAAATAATTAAAAGATTGCGTTGAGAAACATGTTAGAATGTTTTTGTAAAAGAAAAATTTGTTTCCGTTCCGTTCCCAAATGATGTGGATTATGCTTTACTTTCCTTTCCTCTGCAAAGTCAAACTCAAACACCAGATTAGAGCACATTTTATGAAAGACGATATGGACCGTGTTGGCGTGCACTTTCACTTTCACTGTTTCATGTTATATGTTATTATTTTACACGTTTTGTTTGTATTAAAATTATTTTTAATAACGCTTTTATTTATTAATATCTCACTTAAATATTTAAATGTTTTATTTACGTAACTAATATTATATTTATAAAAGTATTCATTACCCTACTCTATTCACTTAGTCCCTATAGGTGATTTCCATTTTAAATTTTGGAAAATGTTACACAAATCACTTGGAGGATTACAATGCTCAATTGATTGAGAAATTATTACACAAAAAGTGATATCCTTATTATTATCCAGTGTATGGAAGTCTCACTTGATCAAAAGTATAACATTACAACTTGTCATTATCCACCAGATAAGACTAATGATCTGCTAAAGAAATCTTGTATAAAGGTGTGCAGTAAGAGAGTGACTTCTTCAGGATAAGGATGGCCAAAATCCTATCCTTCTCAACGTGTGTCACATGTCTACTGTCAGAATCTGCTTTATGTCTCAAGTTTATCTTGAGTCTGCTTTATGACTTAGCCTTATCTTGCTTTTAGAAAGTAAATTCTTTGTTATCTTCTTTTGTAATAATCTTATCCTTCCAGGATAAGACCTTGTATATTGGTGTTCGTTCTCTTTCTATATAAAGAGGACTAGTTTGTATGTTTAGGCATACTGAATTCAATAACACTCTATTTTTACTAAAATGTCTCTTCTCTAAACTTCCCCTTCTATGAAACTCTGAGTTATATAATGTTTATCATTTGAAACTCTCACTAGCTACTATGTTTTACACTCGCCTCTTTGAGGATCTTGTGTATTAGAACGCTGAATATTGATATCAATGAGAAGTTATCTCTATGGTCTGTAGAAATCTTGAGTCAAAGTTATTTAAAGATGCTTAATGCCCAAAGGTGTGACTCGGGAAAGTATAACGGATATACGAAGATGATAGATATAATAAGTTGAGTCAACTAAACCAAATGGTTTCAGAGCCACCCATGAGGTGGCTTAAAAAGTTATTAATTTATAATATTTTATCTCTTAAAAGAAAAAAAATGAAATAAAAAAAATGCTTGTAGTTAAAAAAAGACCTAAATTGGAACTCCCTTCAACTTTGCACGGTCACCTTTCTCCCTTTGTTCCTCCAACCCGACCTTTGCACCAACAAACCCCTCTTGCGCAATACGACCCCCTTCCGATGTTGCTCCCACGCATTTGTTGTGAAAGTTGTTCCCAATTGCTTCTGTTGTGAAGCTTTGATGCACCACTTCTAAAGGTGGTTCAGCTTGAGTTGTTGTTGCAGTTATGTTAATCTCTTCACCTGAAGGTATTATTATTCTTTTATATGAAAATATCATTGGTCTAACCTTGAACACTTTCCCTTGTAAAGTTTGAGATATTTAATTGTTTATTAGTTTTTTTCTAGGTGACGATGTGTGAAGCATGAGAGTGTTGAAGGGGGATCACTCATGACTTTTGGTATCATGACTTTTGGTATTGTTTGTTATGGGGACAATTGAAGAAATTCAACTATTTATGCAGATTTGGGATTGTTCACTTTGGTGGGTACAAGTTGTGATTTACTTTATGGGAGGATTTAAGCTTTTTGTAACATACAACTTGGGTTATCCTTTAGTTATATGATAGGTAGTTCATATAAAGAGGAAATTATAACCTCAAATGTGGGAGTTAGCTTGGTTGTTAATTAGGAAGGAATTATGGTGCATATGGGTTTAGGGACATCTTTGGAGTATGAAAGTGTCAAGAAGTCAAAAATTAGTTTGGAAAATGTGTAAAAACATCAAGTATATAAACTAATTGATTTTAAAATGTATAATTGGGGTTTTCCTCTGCATTAGATATAAAATTCTGTTTCACCTCCAATTATAATGCATATGCATTTTTTTTTTCTAAAGTTACATTAGAACTTTGTCCTTGTTGGGACTAGTACCTTTTGATTTACTAGTCGTTTGATGTGTTGTTTTGTTTTTGTTTACTCTCTTTTTTTTCTTTTAAATTAGGATGATTGTATAAATTTAACTTTTAGATGAGATTGTTTTGAGGATTATTGCCAGAGATGATGAGGTGGAACTGATTTGTAGTGCATGATGGACTTTGGATTATTTCCTCTCTAATATGTTTATGATTTTACATATGAATGTTTTCTTCTTGTGAAGTTTTATGTTATTCCATTTTTCTCACTTGACTTATATGATGTGAATTATCTTGTTGTAGGTCTAGAAGACAAACACAAACATATCTTTTATCCTTGATTCTGCTTCTTTTTTTTTTTGTTTAGTTTTTTCTTGCATGTCTACAAGTACAAGGAGAGTATCCCACTTGACAACAAAGGCTTATGTTTGCAAGGATGTTCTTGAAGATGGAAGGCCTTTGCTGATTATAACATCCAGAAATCCACTTTGCACTTGGTGTGTTTTTTTGTAGTGTAAATAAGTAGTTTCTTTTTAACCATTTTTAGAGATGGTGATTTTGGGATATTCAATGCATCAAATTGAAATGTAGCTATCAAAGGTAATATGATTAGGCTAGCAAATATGTTAGGTGTCAAACTCTTACTGAGTTGTTTTGAAAATCTTTGTCATTTTTTGCTTATAGTGATCATCAGTTGAGGTTCTTATCTTTGTCACTTTGAAAATCTTTGTGTGTTGTATTTCTCAAATTTGCTTTCTTTAATGTTACAAGCTAACTAGGAAAATTTTACAGACAAAAGATACATAGAGAAAGTTGAATGTGTTTACTCGTGCTTAACTTGCTCTTGAAAATGAGAAAGCTTAGAGTAGCATTGCTTGCTTGTATGGAGTTATTCCTTTCTCATACTAAAAACAAGAAACAACTTAGTTTCTTTCAATGTATAAGCTATTTGAATTCTCAATGTTTGCAGAGCACAACATTATCTTATTCACAAAATCACTATTTGGAGAAAAACCTATAAACATTAGTACAATTATTGATATTGTATTTTGGTGATGTACATGTTGACACACTTTTGTCAAACGAGTCCAATCTGTAGACAAAAGTCCAATCTGTAAGGCTTAGGACAAAAAATCATTCTTCTCATCTGACATTTGAGGAATAGGATAAAAAAGACTAAATATAACCACTAATGAACAAAGTTAATAATAATTTATTATTGACTTAACCACCTTATTCATAGCATGAATATAAATTTCCTTTATATGGTTAGCCTAAATTTAAAACAAAAGTAAAAGTTATCATGTGTATTATAAACTTATAAAATCATTTAGGATCGTCATTTTTGGTAGTTTCTAATAAAACTTGGATGTAAAATGAAATCCAATCGAATGTAACTATTAAGTTATTAACGTAACCTTAGCTTTGGGCATAATTAACTAGTAAATGTAACTTGTGTGATTCTCTTAGTACATGTAGAATTATTCCCTCAAAAAACATGACACACGCTTTACTCATAAAAGTTTAGCCTTTCAAGCATGAGACAAAGAAAATCTTGTTAACATGTGATTTTTGAATAATAATATCATAAGGTTAGAGTTAACCGCAAATGATAAAAGGTTAACCAACATTTATGATAGATTTAACCACCTTATTTATAATATGAGTACAATTTTTTATCATATGGTATGCCTAAATTTAAAACAATAATAAGAGTTAACATGTGCACTATACACTTATTAAATAATTTAATATAATCATTTTTTATAGTTTCTAATGAAAGTTTAGATGTGAAATGAAATCCTATCAAATGTAACCATTTAAGTTACTAATGTAACCTTAACTTTTGCATGATTTCCTTGTAACAAGTAGAATTATTTTCTTAGATGACATGACACAAGCTTAGTTCATACATGTTCAATCTTTTAGGCACGAGTCAAAGAAAATCCTATTCTCATGCAACTTTTGAGTAATATTATTAGAAGAGTTAGAGTTAAACACAAATGATAAGAGGTTAACTAACATATATGATAGATTCAACTACCTTATTCATAGCATGAATACAAATTTTTATTATATGGTGTGTCTAAATTTAAAACAATAGTAAAAGTTAACATGTGCATCATACACTTATCAAATCATTTGTTATTATTATTTTTTGTAGTTTTTAATTTTTAATGAAAGTTTGGATGTATAATGAAATTTAATCAAATGTAACCACTTAGTTACTAATGTAACCTTAATGTTACGAATAATTAACCAATAAATACAATTTGTGTGATTCCCTTAGTATAGATAAAATTATTTACTCAAATAACATAACACAAATTTTGGTCACACAAGTATAGTCTCTTAGGCATGAGCCAAAGACAATCTTGTTCACATGAGAATTTTGAATAATAATATTAGAAGGGTTAGAGTTAACCAAAAATGATAAAAGGTTATCTATTATTATGATAGACTTAACCACCTTAATTCATAGCACGAATATAAAATTTTATTATATGATATGCCTAAAATTAAAACAATAGTTATAGTTAACATGTGTATTATATACTTAACAAATTTAGTTAGGATCATCAATGAATGTATAATGAAATCCAATAGAATATAACCACTTAAGATGTTAATGTAACCTTAACTTTATGTATAACTCATCAGTTGTTCCAGCTTACGTGATTTTCTTAATACATGTGGAATTATTTCCTTAGATAACATGCCAAAAAAATTATCCTTAAAAACATGAAAATTTAACAACATTTAATAAATTTAGTCTTTCAAAAACATTTGGTTAACCACACTAAACTAATTATTGACAACATATTTACACCAAGTTAACCATGAGATAAATTTTTGAAAATAACACCTAACCGATTTATACAAGGATTTAACCGTTTCACAATAATCCGTTAACCAATGAAATTTGGAACTAAGTTTTGAAACCGAATTTTATTTGGTGAATGTTTTCTATATATATATAAAAATCATTTAGTTATAGAACAATCATGCTTCAAGAACTAAAAAATTTAACAACATTTAATAAATTTTATCTTTGAAAAAAAAATGTGATCAGCCACACTAAATTGATGATTGACCACATATTTACACTAAGTTAATAATGAAAAAATTATGAAAATAACATAATTAACCCATTCTTATAAGAATTTAACCATTTCAAAACAAACAACTAACCACTAAAATTTGAAACTGAATTTTTTATGTCATGCAAAACTAAACTTTACATAATGTTTGTTTTATATAAAAACCTATCATTTACTTGTAGAAAAATATGATTAAAAACCTGAAAATTTAACGATAATTATTGAACTCTTTAAGAAAATGTAGTTCGGGAAGTAATTATATATAATTATATATTATGATAAATTACAACAAAGTATAATTCAGCAAAAAAAAAAACTAGAGAAAAACATTCTAATAAACACAAGATACAAATTTTGTAACAACTCCATAACATAGAGACGTTTTAACCACTCAAGAAAGCAAAAATTTAATTAGGAATAAACCTGTTGTGCTTGACCTTCATTAGCTGTCCATAGAAATCAAATTTTGCAACATATCATTCTGCCTCTTTCAATATAGCAATTCCCTGCATTTAAATATAAAATTTAGGAAATGCATATAGTTCTCATCCGATAACAATCAATTGAACATAAATGATCTACTTTTACATTTTTAATTATTATTAAGAAAAAAATGCCTTATAATGTAGAGATTCTCCTTTTGGCACATTTATAAAAGTTTGATTTTAGGAACTTTACTTTTTTATCTCTTTTTATTTTTCTTAATTTAAATTTTAAGTTTCAAGAATACACCATTCAATAAATTTAAATTTTTTTAAAAAAATTTAAAACATTATGACATCATTAAATAATTTTCACTTTAAATTTTAAAATTTTAATTTCAATTTAAAAAATAAATTTAATAAATCAAATGTCAATATATTAATGTAATTCCAAACATATTAAGAAAGCTAAAGTGTTCTACGAAAATGAAATAAAGTTCTACAAAAAAAAAAAAACTAAATTGAGTGCCTAGGAACAAACATATCAAACCTCAAGCCTTCATGAAATGAAAACAATATAACTACAAGCAAAAAGAAGCATCAACTTATGCATTGATATTTTTTTACAAATGACTAGTGATCGCTACATAAAAGTGGTCCCAACACTTATAATGAGAAATTATGATCTATTTTATATAAAAAAATATACTAATAATAAACAGAGAGAAATAGAAATAGATTTGTGTACCCAAATGTGCGTTCTTGAAACAATAAAATTTTTCTTTAATAGTGTGAAAACTCTGATACACCGAGACCAATCTCTCATCTATTTATTGAGGGAAACTTTAAAGAACAAATCTTCTTTTTACTTTTCAGGTCTAAAACTAGATTAAACTTTTTTAGTTTATGTCGGGTGCATTTTACCTCAGGCAAATGCTTCTATTTATAATGTTAAAGAGATATGAATTTGAGTCTTTTTTCAAAGAAAAAAAGGAAAGATTTTATTTAAAATAATTTCATATCTCTTTATCTTTGTAAAAATAAAATTACCTCATATCTTTTATTCTAAGAAGTTTCCTAATATAAGACAAAGAAAATTCACAATTAATCATAATTACCATAATTAATCGCATGATTTAATCTTGATATGTAATAATAAAATATTATTCTTATTTTTATTGACAACTTCCACATTTATAAAATAATACACCTCTTTTTATATTAATTATATTCTTGGTGCTAGCAAAAAATATAATAATATTCCACTAAAATATTTGTTTGATTAAATTAAATTCTCTAATTTAATTATCAAATAAATTATTTTCTTTTGCAAAGATTGAAACACTAGTTTATGTGTGATCCCGGAGGTTCAATACTAAATCGGTAGTAAATTAATTATAATTAATTTACTAATCAAGGTAGGTGTCTAACAACACTCCTTAACATCCAGATAGCATTATTGTCAAACTCTAATAAGCTAATACATTTAATCAATGAATGACTTAAGAAATTCTTTTCTTCTTTCATTCAATTGTCCTCACCAAGGTCTTAATTTTATCATAGAGCTCAAACTCATTACCTAGAATTGATGAAATCCTTCTTGATTAATCATTAATTCTACAAGTATTTAATTATATCCAATATTCATTCAACTAGTGTCCTAAGACATTAGGTGTCCGAAATTAAAATATAACAAATAACTTATTAATTACTATGATCATCTCAGGTCAAAGGAAACTATTATATTTCTTCTTGAGAACTTCCTATTGACATATCAAGGTAATATTAACAAATAAGAATTCTCAATTAAATCAGTTCAATTATGACATTCACATATACATAATCTATATATTGTAATTTAATTAATGAGATCTATTCATTTTTATCCAATAAAGATCATTACATATATATTGATGTATTCGGATTATCAATGTCCTACTCACAATAATCTTACGATCAAGAATAATTTAGATTAAAATTATAAAGGACTTGTTTCTCATTATCATAATTTCTATCATGATAACAAACATCTAATTTTAATCAAGGACTTGTCAAATAAACAATTTAATAAAACAATAATTATGACAATAAAATAAAGAACAATTCTTTACTAAAATTGATAACATGATGGATTGGATCTTAGACATACATATTTATCCCCAACACCTAGTACAAGAAATCAGAAGGAAAAGTGTTAGTATACTACATACATGGTCAAAGGCAAAACAAAGAATAAAGGAGGTACAAAATGTTGTTCTATCTAGGTTTCAAGCAATCCCTCAAGGCTAGTACGCCATCTCTCTCTCTCTCTTAAATATTTGTCCCTCTCTCTCTCTCTCTCTTTCTCTTACTTAATACAATATTATTGTTAGCTAGTTAATATTGGTAGTGAAAATGGTTAACTTTGTTTACTAATTGGTTAATAGTTTTATTTGATATGTGACTTAATCCCATCTGAAAGAACAAATCCCATGAGAATCAAAAGGAACAAACCATAATTGTTAAGGTTCTTATATAAAATCAAAACACAAATTCATATGAGAAATCCTATATCAAATTAGAGAAGAAATGCACATATGAGAGATAGACAAACCTAACCTGAGAGAGATAAACCTCAATCAGTGATAGACATAAACGTATAAGAACTGCAACTCCTGTGATAAAGAGAAACGTATCAATGTGAGTGTGCGAGTGAGACGAACTTCATTATGAACAGGCATGTCGGAGAGGTAATCACTACCTGCTATGCCATCGAGGAAATGTGATGGTGATGAAAACCTCCTCCAACGATTTTCAAGAAAGACAATGATGATTTGGGAGAATGTTGATAATGACTTGGGAAAAAATGATACTAGGGGAGAAAGAAGGTCTTCCTTTTTCAAATTCAAAACCTAACGAATTTTCCACCTTGTTCCTCTATTTTATGTTTTCTAATGTTTTTAAAAAACAACAAATGATGTTTTTTAAATTTTTAAAAAAGAAATTGATTGATTAAAAAATACTACATAGGTAGGTGGTTATTGGGTGGATTTTACTACAGAGCGGTACCTGTATCAACACTCATAAAAAAATATTTGAAGCCATTTTACGCTGTAAAAAAAATCTGTATGGTCTTAGGATCGAAGATCAAAAGTATCTTTTATATATGTGTAGAAACTAAAACTTACAGTTTTTTTTATATGAACTAAAACTTAAAATATAAGGATAAAAGTTTAAACATACCTTAAAAATAATATGGAAGGAATATTAGTTTCAATTTTCAATACTAGTATTTTTTTCTTTCTTTCTTTAATGGTTGTCATTGGATCTGGTGCATTGTAAGTCTATTTTCAAAGCTATGTCATACAACATGATTCATCTTGTCTACTTTATTTTTGGGGGTAATCACATCTTTTCTACTTTGGAACGTCATGTTGGTTTGGGGGCAAAATATTGATTTTAGTATAAATTAGTAGTGAAATAATAACACTTATTCATACTAGTACCCTAATAGTCATTTGTATAAATTGTCAAGTAAACTCCCTTCGACCACAGATTCAAAGTCACTTTATGGAGAGGCGCAAATGGGGTTGAGGCAGAACTAGCTAAACAAATCTTCGTTTGTATCTTTATGAAATTAAAGTCGTGTCAATAATATGAATATGACTCTTAATTAAAAGAATATCTCCGAGGCTTGGAGCAAAACCAATGGCAGATAATTATCAGTTTGTAGCCCCAATCCTTGACGACACGTAACTTGACATAGGGGAGCTAAGTCAACCATGTGAATGTTATAGTTAAGAGTTAAGAATTAAAGAACCAAGGTGCATATACTCTATATACTCTTCACTTTTTCTCAGCTGATGAGACACACCAGGGACCAAAGCAGTCACCAATTCCTTGCACGTTCACATGTTCAATTTATCAGAGCTTTTCAAATATTATTTTTAGTTTGGGGAAGTGCTTTTTATTTTTATAAATAATATAGTTAACACAATACAACTTTTTTTATTTTAAGAAAATGATGTTGCTTTCAAGACTTTCAAATTCCAATAGTAATCACTACTTTTAAATTTGAAATGGAAACCGGCCACCATCTTTCTATTGGTTTTGTTGTTTTGAGGTGCTTATAAATTGATCTTGTTGGCATTACCAAGGTGAGGAAGGATTATCAAATTGTTAACATTTTATGGTCATTTAATATAAGATTATTCTTACGTAGTCTTGACTTAAAAAAAACGTCATTTATAACATAGTTACTCGATTCAAGTATCTAAATAATAATTGTGGCCTATTAAAAAAATATTTTACATTATTTATACAGTGAATGATTATTTTATGCAAACATTTTTTCGTTTTCCGACCATGTAAATAATTTACGATGTGTTACCTTTAGTAATGCTAAACAAATTAATTTATCTCCTTATCACTTGGAGTGAGTATCTTGTTCTTGGATTCGTTGGATATAGTTTATAACATAAACGAGTGTATTTCTTACACTGTTTTATTTTTCAAGTGAGTACAGAGTATCTCTCAATTCATTGAATGAAAAATTAATCTCACTTATAATGTATGACTGTTGTTAATCTAATGATATTTTACACATGAAGAAAATCAAATGGAATTATCCCACTAAATAGACTATTCATTCACATATGAATGCAACAAAACTTTACACCGTATCAATCCCATGGTTTTATTACATTGGTATTTTGTGCACAAAAAATTATACATATAATTCATAAGTTAAATATCTAAAAAGTAATATATATTTATTTCACATATCAATTGCAATTATTTCTCATATATATGGTTTAAAAATGACTTTTTTTGTACTGTTAGTGGGTAATTTAAAAAAAATACAAAAATGGGTATTTTTTAAAAATATTAAGGGAGTATGGACAAATCATGTTTTAAAACATGACTCTGATTTTAACATTTTTTTTATTTTATAAAAGTCATGTTTTGTGTACGAACTTTCTTAATTTGTTTGAAGTACAACTTCTACGTTATTTTACTTTGTCACCTTTTTTTTTTTTACTTTTTGACACATTTTCTTATACTTTGTTAGTTTTAGAAATTCTTGAATTTTTTTTCGTTGTAAACATACTTTACAATCTAAAATAAAATACTAATTTACAATCCAAAACATTTAAAAGGTTTATCAACATCAATTCCACTTCCTTGGAAATGAAACCTTTTAGATTGTTGTTGCTGAAGTCGAAAATTACGAACGCGATTGAACTTCCTGAGGCATGGCAGTTACTGACTTAAAATGTTTATCCGCGGTGTCCCACATAAACCTCAATTCTAGGATACAATAGGAATGTCTTAGCAGAGCTTAGGTTATAGAATTCGCAAAGAAAAATAATTGACCTAGGAGTAAAGAGGGAGAAAGCTTAATAAAAGTAAAGAGAAGGAACAAAACAATTGGCCCATCACCTTTTACAATCATGTTCAAATACCATCAGCCAACCTTTTTTTCCCACCAATTATGAGTCTATAATTGCCATTGTCCCCTTCTTGATTCCAACTTTTATTGGCATTAATAGGAAATGTAACTAATTGCTTAATTGTAGGAGATTTGAATTTCAAATTCTTGAATTTAAATGTTATAACTTTCCTTGTCCATTTAATTAAATCTTTTAAAAAAATTCTTTTGAAATAAATATTAAAATTACAACAATCCCCAACATATTTCAAAAGAATAAATTACATTTAATAAATAAAAGAAAATTCTTGGGTCAACATGAGGTGTAATGCATTGGACCTGGTATAGCAAACTATATGAACTAGACCTAGGCTGATGGGACTTAACACACAGTGTAGTTGGTGTAGCAAGCTATATGAACCAAAAACACTTGGCGTGTGACAATGGTCTACCAATCACAAGACACCCCCACAGTCTTTGTTGTTATCATTGTGTTGTGCTACTAGGCCATGCGCGTGCTCGGTATTCATGAGTGCTCTAAAGATATTGCTAAGATCTCATGCAAGTGGTCCCACTTGACACTCATATAGGTAATTTCATCAAGTGCATGTTGCAAATCATACATCACCCATAAGGGGTATGAATATCATTAAAAAATTTATAAGATGTAAAGATTTCTCAAACATGTAAAGTTTACTATAAAGTTTATCCTCTCATTAATGCAACTTTAACACTTTCTCACAACATAGGAAGGGACTAAAATCAAATATATCAATTTGAGTGTTAGTAGAACTATTTTTACCCATATGAACCTTCTTCATGGGATCTCTAATTGTGACACCCTCTACCCCATACATATATGTACTAATAATAAAAGAAATAAGAAGTCAAACTTAATTAAAAGTTTTTAAAACACATTTAAATACAAGCCTTTCAAGAGGGTAGAAGACTCACATTCACCATTCTAACATCAAAATAAAACTTGTTCAAATAATTAATAAATTATTTCGGCTCAAAACAAGGTTGTCCAAGACCTCATACAATTAATATAGCAACTTATGCCCTAATGTCACATCCTATCAGAGCATTGTGTCCCGATGCCCTTCAGAACAAGGTTCCTTAAAGCAATTCACCTAGTCATCTGCTCCCCCGAACACAAAGTTTAAGATCATCATAGGATCCAAACACAAACAACAAAGGGAGTGAGTTATCACATTCCTAACTAACAGAGAAAAATAAGACAACATATAGGTATAAATATTATATAACAAAATACAATTTACTTGAGCATAACTCACGTTATTTCACCACTCGTCTCATTCATTTTCACAACATTCGCGTACTCAATAGTCAAAACACAATATCATCAAATCAGTCAATATAGAACAATACACAAGCGTTATGCAGCAGATACACTAAGACTCAATCCTATATGCAATGTGGTACCATGTCAGTGAAAAACCTCGTCGGGCGCCTAGGAGTACATGACAAGACAAACCACACACTAGCAAGCCAAGTCACTTTCACTAGGTAATATCATAGGGAGACCAGTCAGGGTCACAATGTTTTGCGAGAATGCTCGAACCATATGGGATCAACATAGGCTTAAAGGAGCACTCAAACTGGGTGATCCCCAAGGCCTACACTCCGAAGAGTCCGTCAGGGCCTCTCCCTCCTGATTCAGGTCCAACCCAAAAAACATTTTAGCACACAGACTCTATCTATGAACTGTACAAAACACACGACTCATCAATTGTTCTCAAATATTTTTAACTCGTCGCCCTTTAAGGGTCTAAGCATTAACTCGTCGTCCTTAAAGGGTTTTAGCATTAACTTGTTGCCCTTAAAGGGTCTTAGCATTAACTCTTCGCCCTTAAAGGGACTTAGCATTAACATGTCGCCCTTAAAAGGTCTTATAGTCGTGTGATTGTACAATCCATAGTTTATAACTCAATGCACACAACATCTCAATCATGTGCATACTCAGTTTATCATATACACTCGATCTCAATTACAATGGTATATTCTCAAAATAACATGTTATCACACCTCATGAATCATGTTCACTTTACCTATGAATTATGCAATACACACAACTACTCAATTATTTTAAAAATCATTTTAACTCGTCGGGTTCCCACAGTGGATCTCATCATAATATTCGTCATTCTTAAAGGGTCTTACAATTGTGTGATTGCACAGTTCATAGCTCACAACACAATACACATCTCAATATACATGTATTCCGTCATTCATCACATGTTCAATTCACCACATACTCACAATTTGAATCATCATTTCATATCCTCAATATAGCAATTTATACAAAAGACTATCATAACCTGGGGACTAAAACCCCTCAAATAATATTACACAATTATATCAAAATCATAGGTCAAAATATACAAATATCAAGAGCACAATTTATAAAGCAATTATAATCAGAACATCAATATTTTATTTATAATCAAAAAGGAAAAATTGCAATTTAATAAACATCCCAAAATAAAACCTCAATTTAATCCTCTAAGGATCTCTACACATGTTCTCACTAACCCCCAATTGTGAATAACTCATCCCTTACCTCTAAGCGGACTCACAGACTCACGTATCTTCCGACAGCGATAATGGCATCTCTAGTGGTTTCCTGAGATTTCTCCAGTTTTTCCTCCGACTGCTCCGATAGAGTTCCCAAACATCAGCGAGACAGAGAAGGGATTGAAGCCTCCATATGTACTGTCTTCATGCGATTCCTTTTTCTATCTACATGAATATTATCTTGCAAATCCCAATGATGAAGGTGTGCTTAATTGAATCGCGAACCACATATCAAAATTTCATGAAAATCCAACGGTTAACAAAACTGGTATTGTAGTTTTACTGAAACCATTTTGGGTTTCTGTGGGAAAAGAGAAAGCTACGGTGCAAAGGGTATTTCTCTTATCTATGACATGTTTTTGCAATTCCCAACGGTGAAAATTTTCATAATTAGGTTTTGAACTTGGTGCTCAAATTTTACAACGATCCAACGGTGAATGAGTCCGAGATCGTTGTTTTTCTGAGACAGGTTTGGTGGGCTGCGGGAAAAAGAAATGATTTTGAGAGGAAAAGGGAAAAAATGAAAATGAGAGAAAGAAGAGGCACCATGAGTGTGAAAACTGACCTAACGCTATTTATAGTTAGGTTTAATCTATTTATTTATTATTTTATAAAAACAAACTCTATTTTATTTTCTATCAAACAAATAAATAAAATACCCTTTTTATTTTTTCTCAAATCATTATTTTAATTAATAATTATATCTCTTTATTTATTTATTTATAAAATCTCATCATTTTTCTAAAACTCTATTTATTTATAAATAACAATTCTTTTTTTAAATTAGCTTACGAAAAATGAGATGTTACAATAATCACAAAGGTTGGGTTATCATCACTTGATTGTTTTCAAGTGGCTTAAGTCTCATTTCCCTTAATGTTTCTAATATCATATTCCTCCCTAAGGGTTTTGTCAAAGAATCTGCTAAGTTTCCTTCAAACTTCACATGATCTATGGAAATTGTTCATCTTTTAGCAACTGCTTAACCACATTATGTTCAGTTGTATATGTCTATTTTTCCCATTGAATGTTTTATTCTTAGCCACAGCTATCGCTGACTAGAAATCACAATGCATAGATATTGATGGGTCAGTTTCATTCCCAAAGGAATGTTAGCTAAGAATTTTTTCAACCACTCATCCTCACTATCAACCATTTCTAGAGCAACAAGCTCTGACTCCATTGTTGATCTAGCAATAATACTTATTATGGCTAATCTCCAAGCTATCGCACCACCACCAAGAGTAAACACATAACCACTAGTGGATTCTATCTCATCTGAATCAGAGATCCAGTTAGCATCGCTATACCCTTCAAGTATTACAGGAAATCCACTATATTTAATACCATAATCCATGGTACCTCTCAGATATCTCATGAGTCTAGCAAGTGCATCCCAATGGTCCTGGTTAGGATTATGGATATATCTACTCAATCTTCCAGCTGCATATGCAATATCAGGTCTAGAAAAGTTCATCAAATGCAGTAAGTTCCCAATCATTTGCGCATATTGAGTTTGACCAACTGGTTTTCCTCTATTTTTCTTTAATTGAGAGTTAGCATCATAAGGGGTACTTATTGACTTAAAGTCATAATATTTATACTTCTTAAGAAGTTTCTCAACATAATGCTCTTGGGATAGTAATATACTATCTCCCTTCCTTATTATTTTAACTCCCAAAATAACACTTGCTTCACCCATGTCTTTCACATCAAATTTATATGCTAAAAAAGATTTGATTTTAAAAACTATATCACTGCATGTACCAAAAATAAACATGTCATCAACATACAAGCATATAATAACATGATCATTATTCACAGACTTTGCATACACGCATCTATCAACATCACTCCTAGAAAAACCATCAACAAGTAAAGTCTCATTAAATTTTTCATGTCATTGTTTAGGTGCTTGTTTTAAACCATATAGGGATTTCAAAAGTTTGCACACTTTGTTCTCTTGACCATCCACTACACACCCCTCAGGTTGAGTCATATATATCTCTTCCTCTAAATCACCATTCAAGAAAGTTGTCTTAACATCCATCTGATGAATCACTAACTTATTAATTGCAGCTAAGGCTATCAAAATCCTAATGGAGGAAATCCTTGTAATAGGTGCAAAGGTATCAAAAAAATCTGTTAGATTTCTGATTAAACCCTTTAGCAACCAACCTTGCCTTGTACTTATCTATAGATCCATCAGGGCTCTACTTCCTTTTAAAGATCCATTTACAACCAATAGGATTTGCACCCTCAGGTGGATCTACTAAAGTCCATGTATTATTCTTCTTAATAGAGTCAATTTCAGTACTAATGGCCTGCTCCCAAAGGTTTGCATCTGAAGAACTAATAGCTTCTGAAAACTTAAGGTATCATCCTTAATAAGATATGTATAAAATTCATCTCTAAAAGATTTCTCTATCCTATATCTTTTACTTCTCCTCAAATCCTCACTTATAGGTTCACTATAGGTTTCAACTAGTTGTTCAAGACTAGAAATGGTACTGGAACTAGCCCTAGACATCAAAGGGAAAATATCCTCAAAGAATTTGGCATTCTTTGTCTCCATGATGGTGTCGCACTCAATCATATCACTCTTAAGAACTAGAAATCTACAGCACTATGTTTAGCATAACCAATAAATAGGCAATCAAAAGTATTAGATCCTATTTTCCTTTTCTTTGGATTCTGTAACATCACTTTGGCTAGGCACCCCCACACTTTCAGATATTTGAGGTTTGGTTTATATCCTTTCCATAACTCATAACGGCTCAAACATATTTTCTTATGTGGAATTCTATTTTATAAAAAACAAGTAGTCAAGAGGGTTTCTCCCCAAAGGTTGTTAGGAGCAGAGGAACTAACAAGTAAAGCATTCATCATTTCCTTAAGGGTTCTATTTTTCCTTTCAGCTACTCCATTTGACTCAGGTGAATATGGGGTTATTTCATGAATTATACCTTCATTTTCACAAAAGTCATTAAATAAAGTGTCTCACTATCTCCATCATATCTTAGCCTCTTGATTTTTCTATTGAATTGATTTTCAACTTCGGCTTTATAAGATAAGCACATATCAAATGCTTCATCTTTGTGTCTAATTAGATAAACTTTAGTATATCTAGAGTAATCATTTATAAAGGTTACAAAGTAACTTTTACCTCTTCTTGTCATAGTTTGTTTTAAATCAGCAAGATCAAAATGAATTAAGCCTAACAGTTCAATTTCACATTGTACAAAAGGACATGATTTCTTAGTTAATTTTGATTCAACACATATTTCACATTTCTTACTTTGTTTATCATGCATATTAATTAAATCTAGTTGTTGCAATTTCATAACATACGTTGGATTAACATGTCCTAATCTAGCAGGCCATATATCATATGAATTAATCAAGTAAGCAGAAGAAGATGCATTCTCATTAATCACTTCAGAAACATTGAGTACAAAGAGACCCTGATCACAATAACCTTTCCCCACAAATATATTATTCTTAGTCATAACTGTCTTATCAGACTCAAAGGATATCTTTACCCCAACATTTCCCAACAATGCTACAGAAACAAGGTTAACTCTAATAAAGGGAACATGTAGCACATCATTCAAAGCCAGTGTTTTCCCATATGTGAGCTTGAGAAGAACTTTCACATTTCCTTGAACCGGAGTAGTTCTCAAATCACCAAGATAAACTTGTTCTTCTCCATCCCCCACAACAGTATAGAAGGTAAACATACTCTTATTAGCACAAATATGCCTGGTAGCCCCAAAGTCTACCACCCATTTGTTCACATTGGTGACAACATTCACTTGAGAAATGATCACAACAATAATATCATCTCCTTCCACCAGGTTAGCCCTAGGCTTAGAATGATTGTTATTTCTCGCAACTTTGTACCTGCACTGAGGAACAAAATGTCTTGGCTTCCCACAAACAAAATATGCTCCTTTTTTCTTGAAAGAAGGATTAGAAGCATAAGCACATGGGATGGGATTAGAAGGAGCAGCACGTGTGATATTATATTTGTACTTATTCTTGTTATTGTGATTAGTTTTGTTGGCATACCTTTTATAAAATGGTTTGTCTTGTACCGTGTTTGCCTTGGTAGACATTGCTTTGGTCCTTATTGCAACACTTTCCTTCCTATTTGTATCTTCAATGATAATGTGGGTGATAAGGTCTGACAGTGACATCTATTTGTGTCAGTGCTTTAACTGTTGTTTATAATTTGTCCAGGACTCCGACAGCTTCTCAATCAGGAGTTCAGAAATGAACTCGTCAGGCAGAGAGATGTTTTCAATCTTTAGATCTTCCAACAGCTTGTGGTATTTGTGATTTGTATCTTGATGTCTTTTTCCTCGTTCATAGTCCAACGGTAGTAGTTGGCGATGATGAATCTCTATCTAGCCACGTCCTCGACAATGTATTTGAGTATGAAAGAGTTTCATATCTCTTTGGATTCATTATAGAAGCAGTAGACATCGAAAAGATCATTAGACAAGGCACTTAACAAAGTGTGACAACATACCTTATTGGCTTGAATCCATTGTTGAAGTTGACTAGCATCATCAACGACATCAGGTTTGGGAGTGGAAAGAGCGAAGACAACTCCATGCATGTCCAGCAAGGTATGAACACATTCTTGCCAACGACGGAAGTTTTGGCCAATGAACACCTCAATTTTTGAGACGTCAGGCAGCGGCTTGGCAAAGGTTGCAATCAGTAGCGTGGGGTTGGAAGCGTCGACATTGTTGACAGGTTTTGCTGCTTCAGCCATGATATAAACCTTTTAGATTGTTGTTGCTGAAGTCGAAAATCACGAATGTGGTTGAACTTCTTAAGGCATGGCAGTCACTAACCTAAAAGATTTATCCGTGGTGTTCTATGCAAACCTCACAAGATACAAAAGGAACCTCTTAACAGATCTAAGGTTACAAAACTTATAAAAAAAAAATAATTGACTGAGGAATAAAGATGGAGAAAGCTTAATAAAAGCAAAGAGGAGGAACAAAATAATTTGTCCATCATCTTTTAAAATCACGTTCAAATATCATTAGTCAACCTTTTTTTTCACCAATTATGAACCTATAATTGTCATTTTTCTCCTCTTGATTTTCACTTTTATTGACATTAATAAGAAATACAATTGATTATTTAATTGTAGAAGATTTAAATTTCAAATTCTTGAATTTAAATATCATAATTTGTCTTCTTCATTATAATTAAATCTTTTAAAATAAATATTAAAATTACAACACTTTGATTCGAGTACCATGTGTTTGTTTTACTATTTTTCTCGCCCATTTGTGTTAAGAAAAAGCTAAAGCGGGCTAGTAATACTTGTTTTCGAATGAGTTTTCATAAATTAACTTTTATATATAAAAAAAAATCTGATTATATAATGTGAAGGGTATTATTTTTATGGAAATATCATAATTTTTTATTGTAAAAATGTACCTACGACGAAAGAAATGTACAAGACAGTGGGAGGGTGAGAATTGGAAATATCAATAAACAAATAAAATAAAAGGAGGGGACAGGGATGAGGTCATGGTGAGAAACGGTGGACCTAGTGAGTCTGTCTAATGTCGTTGACCAAGGTATCTATATTTTATGTCAAGTCCTATTCTTATCTCATGGACCCCACCCCATACACTTCACTGTTTCACACTATTTTGTATTTTCCATTTTATTGTTTTTATAGCATCGAATGTTTTTTTTTTCTGAATACATCAAATATTGTTATTACAGTATTTTACGAAGTTCCATGGAGGCATCTTGTGTATTTAGCTTTAGATGATGCACAGAATACAGATAAAAAAAAAAATACTCAGGATCAATTCTATTCCATAAAACTGTGATGATATCATAAAAAAATTGAAACAACTTTTTGTTATTTTAGTTTTATCATAAAATTTTATTATTTTTTTCATTGTGAAAATGTTTGAAAAAAAATAGCATACTTTTGGCAATCTATATTAAGTATTTTTTTAGGTAAAATTATGCATAAGCTTATTTAAACTTATTTATTAAAATAAACATTTATTTTTATAAAATAAGAATTTTTATTTTTATTTTTTTCAGTGTGTTTGTTTAAATAGATTTTGCTTAAAAAATATTTTTTTATTTATTTTAAGAAATAAGTCTTATTTATTTCTTAAAAAATACTTATATAAAAAATTATTTTTTAAAAGTTTAATCAACGTCACCAATGATTGGATGGATGATTTACCAAGAATAAGAGTAAAAAATATATAACTAAGTCAACGTTATTTATAAAAAGTAATTGAAATTTTTATATTATTTTAAATGAATAAATTATCTTCTATTGCATTTTATTTCAAAATTATATTTTATATTGCCTTATATTATATTATATTTCACCAAAAATAGTTTTTGATGTGTGCGTAAAATGGAACAAAATAAATATAAAAAAAAAAAAAACAATCTTGTTCTCCCAGCTTTTATCTTTTCTATGAAACTAAGTTATATTATATTTTTAATCTTATAGTTTATTTTTTTTATAATATAGCAAATATAAAATAGACTTTCATGTTTTATTTTGTCTCATTCTAATAAGTTATATCCTATTTTGAGGGGAAAATAACTAAAAAAATAGAATAAATTGCACTAGCCACTGTTGGAATATGTAAAATTACACAAACACTTCTTATTTTTTTAATATTTACAATAACCTCCTCTGGGACAGTCCCTTATAATGTTTTTTCAAATAGATAACAAAATAGTAAAATATATTTAGGGGTATCAATGTATATTCATTAAAAATTAATCAAGGATAGTGTAAGAATAAAAAAAAAAGTAGGAAATATATGTGTAATTTCAGAAAATCCTAGAATAATTTTTGTAATTTATATCAAAAGATAATTGAGAAATTTCACTTTTTTTGTTTAGTATACTATCTATATTAAAGGATAAGAATTTTCTTTCTCCAATAAATTTTAATATCATCCATGTTTTATATAAAAATTCTTTATCTTCAATCTTTCTTTCATCCTCTTCCATTCTTATCAGTCATGCCTTCTTCTTCGACATAGGTAAAGAACAATAAAGTTTTGACAAAATTGCATTTTTGGTCTTCCATTTTGTCTCTAATTTCAGATTTTGGTCTTCCATTTTGTCTCTAATTCCAGCTTTTATCTTTTCTATGAAACTAAGTTATATTATATTTTTAATCTTATAGTTTATTTTTTTTATAATATAGCAAATATAAAATAGACTTTCATGTTTTATTTTGTCTCATTCTAATAAGTTATATCCTATTTTGAGGGGAAAATAACTAAAAAAATAGAATAAATTGCACTAGCCACTGTTGGAATATGTAAAATTACACAAACACTTCTTATTTTTTTAATATTTACAATAACCTCCTCTGGGACAGTCCCTTATAATGTTTTTTCAAATAGATAACAAAATAGTAAAATATATTTAGGGGTATCAATGTATATTCATTAAAAATTAATCAAGGATAGTGTAAGAATAAAAAAAAAAAGTAGGAAATATATGTGTAATTTCAGAAAATCCTAGAATAATTTTTGTAATTTATATCAAAAGATAATTGAGAAATTTCACTTTTTTTGTTTAGTATACTATCTATATTAAAGGATAAGAATTTTCTTTCTCCAATAAATTTTAATATCATCCATGTTTTATATAAAAATTCTTTATCTTCAATCTTTCTTTCATCCTCTTCCATTCTTATCAGTCATGCCTTCTTCTTCGACATAGGTAAAGAACAATAAAGTTTTGACAAAATTGCATTTTTGGTCTTCCATTTTGTCTCTAATTTCAGATTTTGTTCTCCGGTAAAATTATTCACGAATTTTGTCCTCATATTTAATCAAATCACGCAATGTTGGTCCCCCAGTCCACAATGGACGTTGACTGTTACAAAATAATGTTGACTACCACGTGTCACGTTCTTATTGGATAATGACTATCACGTGTCTTGTTCTGATTGGATGTCAATCCCATGGAAAATGAAATGCATTGTTGTTTTCATTTACCAATCAGAACATAACATGTGATAGTCATCATCCAATAAGAACGTGACACGTGGCAATCAACATTATTTTGTAACAGTCATCGTCCATTGTGGGCTAGGGGACCAACATTGCGTGATTTGATTAAATACGAGGACAAAATTCGTGAATAATTTTACTAGGAGACAAAATCCAAAATTCGAGATAAAATGGGGGACCAAATTTCCAATTTTGCCTAAAGTTATTTACTTCTTCTTAGACATAGGTAAAGAACACTGAAGTTTTAGGTGATGAAGGGAACAAAGTATTTATGTATCCGACAAAAAAATTCTTATGGACAACACATATCTTTCCAAACTGAACATTACCAACACAAGCAAGGGGGAGCAGTAAGTAGTCAAATGCCATGGAGAAAAGTACTTACTAGTTAAATAAGTCTTATAAAATTTTTGAACTAAACTTCCAATTTTTTTAATTCTTATAAATTGGATAAATAAGTCATATAAATAAATAAAGATAGAGGTAACACTGTCTTGTAACCAGACTAAGGGGAACTCTAAGAGGTCTGGAGGTGTACGTTGGTATTTAGTATGGGAAATGTGATTGCAAATGGGTCATGATAATATTCTCAAGGGAGGAAGATTACGTGCCATTTGATTACAGTGAGTAGAAGCCAAATGTTGTTTCCAGGGGGAAGGGTGTGATTTGTATATGCTGACTATGGAGTGCAGATTTTGTCAGATATATTGATGCTATAACAAAATCAATGACATAGTAGCATTAACATCTGTAAGGACCAACATATCCCATTAGTGTTGGATAGTCAGCATCTACCAAATAATATTTACTTGCTGAGAAAGGTAAAAATCTATATAAATAAAATTTAAATGAGAATAGAATTCAATTGTAGTGATACAAAAAAAATAATACCTTGAGGAGGATGTAGAAAATTCATGTTAGAAGATGGAGAGCATGATTGAAGATTCGAGCATCGTGGACAGTACCTTCTCATCCAGTTAATACAAAAGTAAGGCGCATGTTTAATCACATGTGGCCATTATATTTTGTGTTGGAATACCCTTTCTTCCAATAAATCTAGCTTGCTCACTAGGAGTAACCACACATGGAACATGTGAATCATCAATTGTCCCTATGGCATTCTTAAAAAATGGTCAATATCGTGAATCATTTTCTATTTTGGCATGACTATCACAAAACAAAGGATCTAGTGGCCTAATATCTTAAGGAGAACAATTAATGCCTTATGGAGATGTCTACTTACAGTTTCTCCAGAGTGTTGAAACTTCTCTTAAAGGTGCATATTTCCTTCCGCGTGGGAAACCATGTTTCAAAACATTGCAACCATTTCTTCAACTCACATGAGATTAGTGGGCTTTAAACCATGATCAACCAATTCAAAGCAAAAACTTGTAAAAAATATGTTTTTCTATATGAAACATCTCATAACAATGAATAGGATGACCTTACAATACTTCTTACACCCATGCATGGCATGTCTGTTTGTTGGTTCTACACGACTCTTTACATATATGTTTTATTGCATATTCACCAATAAACACAGCCACATAAGATACTTGCTCCATAAGTTCATTATCTTCATCGATATTTGATTCTAATTATTCAAGCACGTCATTGATTTTTTACCTATATAAAAACAATATTACAAAATACATAATATATCAAGATACACATGATAAAACATAAGTTCATTACCAAACATAATATTGTTCCTTACAAGCCAAATAAAAAACATAATGAGTTCAACAGAACATGACTCATACCACCACAAGCAAACACCTAAGCACTAGTACATAATAGTTACGGATTTTTAATTGCATCCCTAATACACACATCTAGTTAGTAACCTTGAATAGTAAGGGGTTTTTAATTGTGTCCCTAAGCCAATGCATCCTTTGCTTATCTAAACCTCACATGGCAATAAACATTTCTCTTGATAGCTTTAACATCATCCGGTTGCAACATTGTGTATGAAATAATAAATCCTTTTATAATTTAGGTAGTGTCTTAAGCTCATTCATCACTTCCTGAATAGATGCATTTGCCAAACCTTTATTGTGTGACTTACATGCTTTTGCAATCACACTAGCTGCATTTAGCTATTCTTGAAGAGGTAGTTTCCTTCTTCTAGCTTAACTTTTTCGTGTGATTGATTCTCTTTCTCTTTTCCCTAATCTTTTGGCTACCAATTCCTTGGCTAATAGTTCCTTGTGAATCATTCAAATGAATTCCCTCAAAAGCATCTATTGCACCAACACTTGCATCTTCACTATCACCTCAGCCTTCCTCTAAATCTAGTCCAATACCCTCAAGACTTGAATGATACCCATCTTCAAATCAACCTCAACACCAGCAAGCAATATCCCAAACAAGAGAACCCATTGGAACTCTCCATTAGCAACTACATCCTTAAAAAGTTCAATCAACTTTTGAGCAAATGGAAGTCCTTTGATCCTGAATTTTTCATATAAAGGATTTTCCTGCACATTCAAAATTTTCTCATAACACATTTATCACTTACATCAACAATATTTTTGGCATTGTCCCATCCAAAACCAGTTTCTTTACCAAATAGTTTATATCATACTTGTCATTCTCTTATGAGGTTATCAAACTTGTTCTTAAACTTTAGTTTGTCATAATTTTTCTAGTCAACTCCTTAAATCTTGATGCAATTCCATTCCACTCATTCTTGGTAAAACTTGTATTGAGTCGTTCTCCTTTGTACACTTGTTCCAAGCATGTTATGATAAAGCCTTTAGTTGCTTTAATGTCCCAATAAGCTTTTTCTTTCTTAGTACTCATAATTCTACATTAAAGAATTTTCTTGATGCATGATTAACAAAACTTTAACATGCAGAATTGATAAGAGGTAAATGTCATTGCAACAATACTATTTGGTACATTCTTAGTATGATCACCCCTGCAGAACCATAAAGATTGTTAATAACAAGTCAACATCACTTAGTGCCATGGCAATGGTAAGGCCAATTAGGCCATTTCCTTAGGCCTCCCACAAAGCTCTTAATTTTATATATATTTATAAAAAAATAAATTAAATTTAAATTATTAGGTAATATATTTTATTGTATTATTTATTATTATTTTGTTAGTAAAATTATAAAATTTTAATTACACATAGATATATTATAAATCATTTGAGAAGTTTATAATTCATTTGAAAATTATAGAAAAATTAGTTTCCATTTACTTTAAATTTTTTAAAAATCACATTTAAATGAATATAATGATTCAATTTTATAAAAAGAATATGATGTATATTTTGATGAAAATGAGAGTGGTGAGATTACACATTTTTCTTATTGTAAAATATAAAATTACTTTGTACTTTTTATTTGAATTATAATAATTGCGAATTGTAAAAGAAAGTAAATTGAAAAAGAAATATTTATCTTGAACTAAATTTAAGTTTTTGTGAGCATTAATTTGATATTATTGGTCTTAACTTTTCTCCCTAAATTGAATGTCTTAAAAGAAATATTGACAGAAAAATTAATGTCTTATTAAAAACATTAAAGTATATTAAAAAACTAATCCTTTTTATATACATCTAATGTTTATAAAATATAATTAATAATACTTGCAATTGTTGTCATTGTAAAAAAAATGTTCAAAATTAATTTTTTCTAGATTCAATTTGTGATCATTTATATTGTAAGATATAGTAGAATAAATTACTATTGAATGAAATGTGAAAATATTGCTTGAATATTAAATTTAATTAACAATTATTACACAAAAAGGTGAAAGAATAAAATGAAAATAGATAAGACTCACGTAAAAAAAATTTCCTAAGGGTAAAAATTATATAATCACGGCCGTGTCATCACACCAACCAAATGAAGCTACTTTACTATTAATAGTTAATAAGTTGGGTCTATTCTTCATTAGTGGAACCATTATGAAATTCATTCATTAATAAGTTGTAGGTGGACATTATTTCTTGTCACTTGTAATTTGACTTGGTTTTTTTGTTTAATCATTCATGTTGATAAAGTGTGGTATTTTTTTTTACTATCAGCTTTACTGATAGGAAAGCTTGACAAAAAGTACCTATGCATGACTAAGGTGGACAAATGGAGGGGACTTTGTAATTTTTTTAATTAGATTCTTGGCTCAATTAAATTAATCTTAGTTAATATTATTTGATATTTCTAGGTATGGCAAATCAATGGAAGTGCCAAGACACCATTACCTAAGGAGGATATTGGTAATTAAATCTTGTAGTGTAGATTGCTACATAGTATTGTACAAATAACACTCAAGTCTTCTTGGTTTGGAAAAGATAACATTCAGGTAATTTCACTCAATTTAGAGTGCTTACCCTATTGACAATGACTAGCCTAGAATTTTCATGCTTGGCCAAAACAATGTTAATAATACCCTATTGTGATCAGCTAAGAATAACATTAATAATAGAAAAAAATTTCTTGAATTGAAGCACAAGAAGTGACCATGTCAAGTCCCAGAGTTTGATTCGGCCCAAAACCTCCATGACAATGACACTACACCCCTGGATCCTAGGTACTTGATAATCAAACATATATTGTTTTATCTAATAGTAAATGTGATAAAAACATAACACTAACGCAACTACCAGTGTTGAGGAAGGAAGAAAAAGAAAATGAAAAAAATAAATTAAAACAGGATATATAAATTTTACTTTTCTTTTTCACATAAAATTAGTGATAAATCTATATTGGTAAGAACCAAATGGACTGGGAACAACTTCTTACACATACCATCGCAAGTTAGATTAGAAAACCCACTACAAAATAGAAATCAGAAATGAGAAGCTTCAAAGATGAAAAATGAGAGACTAAAATAAGGCTTGGAGAAATGGAGAAAAGAGAAAATGAGAAGAAAAGAAGCAATACAAAAAAGTAATAGAACAAAATACAAGGATGAAATTAAATGTAACTGGACGAGTTGAATAAGTTTGTTGGAAACGGATTCAGGAAAAGATGCCATTGTCCTAACTAAGATATTGTGTTATAGTAAATAAAGTAGAATACGACTTCATCAAAATAATGGTAATCAATACATGAATATAAAAATAAACACTTTTCATTTGGCATGGAAGCCAAGATTGATAATATTGACTTGCACAAAATGCTGTCATGTAGCTTTTAACTAAATTAGACATCATTCATTAATGATAGAACACTATTTCTATTAGTTCATATCAATGGTGTCATTAGGTATCAACTGGTCCTAATTTAACATTTGACTACATATCATCCTAGCAATGCCAAAAATTCAGTGTATAATTTGAAAACTATAACACAATAATGTTGTCATGATGGAATAATCATAGAGCATAATATAATTCAATCTATTTCTTTTTATTGCTTCAATATACCAAAAGAAACCATAGATCACAATATAAGATGAGTAACTAGAAAAACAGCAAGGGTATCAGAAAATGGACAAAAACCTATTTTTTGTCATTGGCTATTGCTAGTCATCTTGCCCCCTGTCACATGGGAGTGAAAATAGAGACTATATGTACACAACCACCACCGCAAGTCTAATGGGAGTATCATTATCATTAAAATTAAAATATGCTTGATGCTCTAGTAAGTGTCCCTCTTCAGAACATTTGGTCAATCCAGATTGCATGTCTTTTCCAACAATATCACCACTTTTTATAAAATCACCACTGATTCTTTTGGTTAAAAACAAGACAACAATAACACAACATCATAGTATAACAACACAAACTAGCACACCAAAACAAAAACCAAAGTTGCTAGTATCATATATATAGTATTGATGCTACTATCAAAGATAGGGGTGAATGCTTGTCACAACACAAAATAGAGTATTATATATATATATATATATATATATATATATATATATATATATATATATATATATATATAAATAAACTCACATTGTAATAGTTTTTAACTTATCTTTTTTTTCTTAACCTCAACACTCTCCTTCAATAAACTCTTTCAACAGACTTTGCACCCAGTTGAACCTATGTAACAAGTTGAAACCAATGCATTAAAATGACACTCACAGAACCATAAAAATTCATAAAACACTTGAAAGTAACAAAAAATATCAAAGCAAAGAGCTACCAAAGAGACAAAAGAGAATGAAAGTCTTCTTTAGAGACAAATGAACATAAGCAAAGTTAAATAGACTGTGAGACAAATGGTAGTTGGTTACCTGTGAATTGTAGCATGAACAATTTGTTTTGATTCACATCATCCGAAACGAAATAGCCAACCATTTTTTCCTTGCCAAACATGACAAAATAGGTTGCAACAGTTGAGATAGATTGCAATCCATACTACAAAAGGAATTATCAACATTAATTGAAACAAATTTTCTTAACACTATCCAATACGAAAGGAATTAAACTAAAATGTAATGCCCATCATATGTGCAGGTCTGTAACAACAACAAAACACATACATGCAACATCAAACGTCCATCAACATTAACCACTGGGTGAAGAGTTTAATTTGAATGAATGATAGAGGTCTGTTGAGACCCAGGTTGAGTGAAGGACAAATAAGAGAAATCAAGGATCCAAATGTAGAAATCGATTTTACCTTAATGTGGAAGTGGTCATAACTCAAGGATTCAAATGTAGAAATCGATTTTACTTTGATGTGGAAGCGGTCATAACTATGCTCTATTTCAAAATTGATTTCGACGAGTCAATCACGTACATTAGAGAAGTCAAACATCACTGTGAATTGACTTTCCCACGTTTGACCACGAAATATGTGTGTCCAAGGGACTTTCCATGCGGATCCAAACAAGCTCTCAATTCACCATCCATCCTTGTGAAGGATACACTTAACAATAGAAGCACGCTCATGAGTTGGGACGCACCATTTAAGGATAAGGTTACTGGCCACCAATGAATCAAACTCCGCCATCAGATCAACAAACCCCTTAGAACGGGCAATGTCCACCGCAAAATCAATAGCCTAAAGCTCGGCCATGTGAACGGAAGAAGCACCAATTTTCGCTGAAAAGGCGAAAATAACAAACCCCCCAATGGCCTCTTAACACCCTTCCACGAGCCGCTTCATTAGAGGAGCTCATTGTTGCGTCACGGTTCACTTTAAACTCACCTTTTGGGGGAGGTTTCTGGTAAATAGAAGCCACAAAATCATTTGACATAGATGTGTTGGGAAGAAGGGTCAAGGACTACACCGCCAGAGCAATATCGGACATTTGCTTCCTTATTCTCCACGACAACATATTAGCAAAATTACAAGTATTGGGAAAAAAATAAGCTCATTCCTTTAGAAGACCACTCCAAGCACGACATCCACCCCCCCTTAGATCACAAAAATGAGAAGAAGATAAATTCTTTAGAAGCTCGAAATGCAAATCCAGAGAGAAGAAATTCCTTTGATACTGATTGGGCACTAAACTAGTCCACACCTAAGAAGCGAATCTACAGTCCCTAATGGCCTGAATAATAATAGACTCCACATCAAAATTACACGCCGAGCGCTTAACGTTGTCTGTCATCTACTTTCTGCGCCTATTTTGATTAGTAAGTAAAGCCAGATGAGCCACTTTCCAGAGGTGGATCTTCACTCTCTCAAGGCCCCTCCACTTCCAAATGCATTTGAAAAGGGGAACTGAGGTATTATCAATACTTGCAATAGCATTATAAGCTGAGCCCAAAGAGAAGGACCCAACATCTTTATGCTTCCAAAAGGTAATTAGCGGGGGAACCATAGAACGGATGGTGTCACAGATGCTCAAAGGAAGCACTCTTCGCAATCTATTAAGATCCCGCCTTCATGAAGGAAGCACAAACTTTAACTACTTTAACTAGAAATTTCAATAATATAAAATAAAAATAACTTATATGACTCATTTGATAAATATATAAAATAAATTTTAAGACTTATTTGATAAAAATATAAAATAACTTTTACAAACAGAATTGTAAATTTATTTTAGTAATATGTGACTTTTTAATCTTAGATTTAGGAATCCAAATCTTCTCCTGGACTAAAATATAATATATTTTAATTTTACGACGATAAAAAATGTTTTTTTTATATAAAAACTAAATTCAAACTTTATTAATTTTACCAAAGAAGAAAAATCAATTTCGGCCTATAAGATGTTAAGAATGTTGAATATTTTCGTAGGAATGCTCCGAGCATTTTTCACCACAAATTCATAGACTTCCTGGCCGCATTTCCCGCCTTTGGGATTTCACATCTCTTTTTTTTTTGTAATATCTTTTTCTCCTTTTGCTAAAATAAGTACCGTTTATATTTGATTATTGTTTGATTTGTTTCAATTAATAATGATTACTTTAAAGTGAATTATTCTTTGACCAAGTGGAAAAGCTACCCCCACAACTTTCCATAATAATTAGTAAATTATTAAGATACTAGTTACCAAACAAAAACAAAAGATAAGATGAAATCAAATCAGGATTGAGACAAAAAGGGTTGAGAGTGCGACTTTTGACTAATCAAGAATCAAGAGACACATGGTCTCAGTCTCGGATATTCATTCAATCACCACCGTTCAGTTTTTCCCATCATGCTTCTTCTGTAGTATGATGTATTGGGGCAGTTGATGAAGATTTTACGATTAATTTATATTTTGAGAGAAAAAAAAATATTATACATCTAATTTTCATTTCAAAAAATAAAAGATTTAATTACGATTAATTGGACGAGTTAACCTAAGAGGAATGTGATCATCTAGATCGTGCCTACATAAAGATTAGATGGACTCTTATACAATGACAAAATCAAAATCAATTCAAGTCATATATATGATCGATCGAGGTACCCGCATAATATTATACCTGTATCAATTTTCTTTAGTCCTCATATTGTCAATAGTGACTAAAAGAAATAAAAAATAATAATATATATAAGAACTAAAATGAATTTTACCAATTAAAATTGAATAAAATTAAATAAATTCATTGAAAAGATTACCAAAATAAATTTTTGTTTCTCTTAACAATTTTTTTCTATACATAATCACAAATTGAATTATTAACCGGTTGATGTGTCTCAATATAACACATATTTCAATAAGTTAAAATTCAATTATTTAAAATTAATTTATGAAAATTTAATGTTTTATTTATTTTTCAAATTGAATAAAATTTGTTAGATTCATTGAAAAGATTACAAAATAAAAATTGTTTCTCTTTCAATAAATATATTTTTTAATTTATACATATTAATAAATTGATTTTTAACAACTTAAATATTTAGCATCATTAAGCATTTGTTCAAGTGATATTAGATTTAGTTCTCTTAAATAAGATCTCAAATTTAAGTTTAATAAATAAAAAAATATGATTTAAAAAAATTCACTAGAAATAATCAGTTAAATTTTTTATAAAAATTAATCATTAATAAAACTAATGAATACTCCATGTTATGAAAAAAAATATTTACCAACTATATAAGATTGAATATTCCACTAATATCAAATAATTAATTCCGTGCCAGATCATATATAATATCTTAATCGTTTACTTTCTTTCTAAAATCATTTTCGATATTGCGAATATAAAGAATACGTACTGTTTGAAAATTGAAGGGGATAAGAGAGTTAGTTACCTACCTACCCCTTTGTAGTTGAAAATAGAAATGCACTTTCCGTTCATTTCATTGCTACAGTACTTGTTACTTTGAATTTATACCATTTGAAAAAAGAATAAATTATATGGACACCTAACTTTTAGATGATAACTAGCGAGAAGTCTGTGCCAATGCACGGGCTCATACTCTAATTTTGGCGATCATTATTAAATTTTTGATTTAGAAAACTAAATTTTTGATTCAAACTGAAAAATGAAATTTATAAAGGATGCACATACAACGACAAAAATGGGTAACAGACAAAATTAACCCACCAATGAGAAAAACAAGGTATAGAAAAAGATAAATTAATGATAAAATGAAGAAAGGTCTAACCTTTTGTCTTGTTGGACTGCGAGAACTCAGATACCATAACAAAAACATATACATCGATATTCAAACCTCATGATACATGCCAAACCAACTTCATGATACAACTGACATGATTAAACTGCCTTGGTCCATGATAAAAATAAAAATAAAAAACGTGACAGTTCCAGTCAGAATGAGCAACAAACATAATGATAATTCTATTCACAACGTAAATAAAAAAACAAAGATAATTACAGAAGAAAAAACAAAGATAATGATATATACATTGAACATAATAAATTGATAGTGATTAATTGTGCAACAGAAAATTAAAGAAATTGTTTAATACCCTAAGGTATTGGATTAACAACATTAATGAAAATATAAATAAAATAAAATTAAAACAAAAAAAGCCATGAACTTTAGGCATGGTGATTCAAACTGGGAGGTCTTCATCCCACATAACTTGTTTTCTAAATATGACCTCCCATACATGTTTGTCAAACCTAAAGAAGAACATGACTTCATCTCCTGCCATTAAATTATTTTCACAGAGGTATTGAAACCATGGATCTGCAACAGATGGCAGACCATTGTGCACGGTGATCTGCCATTGGTTTCGTGTGCCATTTGGACGCTGAACAGGAACAATTTTTTTTATCCAAACAAAAAATTTAAAGTTGCTGCTAGAAGAACCTACATTGAAACCAAAACAGTGATTACACAACCATTCAAAGTGATCAACAGTGAATGTAATTTGAAAATGTTATTTGAAGTAAGAGAAGATGGGAACCAAAAAATAAAAACATCATTGAGTGGGTAACAAACTCCTACCAAAGGGTTGGTATGTTCGATCATGTCTTGGGTGACATCAGCGGTAAAGATGTGCCTTCTGGTTGTAACAACCGGCCTTCGACATGTCTGTCTAAAGATAGGTCCCATGATGTCGACTTCCAAAAAAGTATCTTTTGAGGCTGCAAAAAATCGGATAATGACACTGTCATTAATGTCGTGGGTTCTTCTAAACTCTCTATCAGCAAAAAAGCATCGAATGCCATATTTGCGCACCCTAATAAAATGTTTGGTTCCATTGTAGTCAAATAAAACATAAGTTGGGTAATATGGCCTCCATTGACTATGGTAACTCAATGGAACTTCAATGATGTTTTGCACGGAAACATGAAAACATTAGGCAATCACTATTTTTTTTATTTGGAATAAGAGAAAAGGAAAAGTGGTTGGGATTGTTAATGTTGACCTTTTTGAACACGAAATGTTGTTGTAAATCGTGTTCTTGCCATCATATTTGATGGGCCCTATAGCACAACATTGAATGTAATTAGTTTTAGAACAAAATAGGAAAGCAACATATACGAAAGGACAAAAATCGATTCCAAAATGCAAACAACGTATAATGAAGTAATACATAAATATACATAAAGATTGATGATTGGAATGTTAAAAGAAAGAAAATAAGAAGTTAAACATAAATAAGAAAGAAAAGAAGAATGATTAGAATGTTAAAGAACTTACCGCATCAGAGAAGAATGATGATTGGGTACTCATACTGTTAAGGGTTGAGTGATGTTGTTGGAGAAATGAGAAAAGAAATGAGGAGAACTGTTGGTTATGATTTGATATGCCTGAGTTTTTGTAATTTGTATTGAATGGGCTTTAATTTGGGAACCACTTTTAATTCGGGAGTCTTTTACAATTCCCGTACCCGTTTTTTAATTTTGAAAATCCTAATTAATAATTAGGAGGCTTTCATAATGGTTAAAATACATTAAGATATTAAGATATTAATTAATTAGGAGGCATTAACAATTCCCGTACTGGTTTTCCTTCATAATGGTAAAAACAATTATTAGCTTTGATAACGGTGAAAATATATATATATATATATATATATATATATATATATATATATATATATATATATATATTAATTGGGAGGCTTTAACAATTTTCGTACTGGTTTTTCTTCATAATGGTGAAAATAATTATTAGCTTTGATAATGGTGAAAATATAAATATATTAATTAATTGGGAGACTTTAATGGTGAAAACAATTATTACCTTTCTGTCATGTAAAATATGATTAGACGTGTACAACACGAATTCCAATAGGATCTATTGTGGGGATATTGAACATTTTACACGGTACCTTGAAAACTAAGTCAACATTGATATGAAGCTTTAAATTGGATGTGATTGTCCTACTTCGCAACCTGCAACCACATCAAAGTATGACCTTCCATATTCAAAAATTAAAAATTTAAATTCGTTATTAAAATAATACTTAATGACTGTTTTCGAAAATAAAACACATAAATGTTGTGACGAAATTGAATGCTAATCCAAAAATTGAATGATAATACAATAAACTGAAAATGAATTTAATAGTAATTACAAATAAATTACAAATAAAAAGTATGATTGCAAAGTCGTCAGGTATAGGAGCAAAATTGAAAATCAAAACGCAAGAAATATGCGTATAAGAAATGACAAAGTAATAATAATATAATAATAATAAAAATAACAAAGTTATCCCTCTTAGCAACTCATTCAAAAGTGAAACATGACAGTCTCCAAATGGGGATTTCTTTGCAAGATATGAGTACAAATTAATGCACACGTAGCATTACAATGAACAACTGACATGAACACTAAGATGGACGAGCAAAATTTAAGCAAAAATATAACTGAGACTTCAAATAATAATTTAACCAAATCGATCTACAACACAGGATTTAACCAAATCGATCTTCAAATAATACATCAAAACAAGAAAAAAAGGTAACAATTTGCTAAAACATGAAGAAAACAATAATGTGGCCACAATATAAGAATAAAATGAACAAAACATGTTGGGAAAGTTGCAGAACGAACATCAACAAAGCATGGTGAATACCTTCTTTCTGGACATCTTTGCAGAACAAACATGAACATTTAAACAATTAAAAGAGAATTCAAAAACAAACCTGTAGTTAGGTTTGTGGGACGACGTTAACGACCTTTATTGTGCTTCACTGATCGTTTTTGTCTTCTTTGTTGTTCTCGACCAACATGCAACCAAATAAAAACGTGTATGTAATGAGTTGCTAAGAAGGTTGTTCATGATGCAAATGCAACATGAAAAGGTAAATTAACGAAAACTCATACCCTAACAAAAATGCATACACCGATATATATCAGAAAACTAAATTTTTGATTCAAACTGGAAAATGGAATTTATAAAGGATGCACATACAGCGGCAAAAATGGGTAACAGACAAAATTAACCCACCAACCATCGAAAAGCAAGCTATAGAAAAAGATAAACTAATGATAAAATGAAGAAAGGTTCAACCTTTTGTCTTGTTGGACTGCGAGAACTCAGATACCATAACAAAAACACATACACCGATATTCAAACCTCATGATACATGCCAAACCAAGCTGAAAACGAATTCCAGGCTTAATGAAAAGCGTGAGAGCAAATCAAAACGGTAGTGAATTCAAAACCCACAATCCAAAAGGCACAACGTTTATGGAAAATGGAAAACTGGAAAGGCGTGTAGCAATGGAAAGCATGAAACATCGAAAGGAGTGAAAAATTAGAAAACGCGCATTGGTAACTGAAGGGGTACGCAGAAAACGACGAAAACAATTAATGGCAAGTGAAAAGACATTTCTTCTTGTTTATTGTTTGACACAGATCTGAACAAAGAAAACATGGTTGGCGAGTAAATGATAAAAAATGAACAACCCTTTAAGTTTCGTTGTTCAGATAACTGAGAAAACCACAAAAAAGTAGTAAATCATGAAGATGCGAAATCAACAACAAACAACATTTATGAACAAAAAGGGGACATCACAAAAATCAAAAAGAAGTTATGTACATGTTTTTTCTCGCAACTCAGTCAAAAGAAAAACATTGCAAACCACGCAAGATCAAAACACAACAAAAGGCCACAAAAATTGATAATGACAACAATCCAAAGAGAAAGATAGAAAAGCTGGGTATACGAAAACATACCGTTCACTGTCGTTCTTCAGTAATCATCTTTGTCAGCTTCTTTGTCAATCTCAGCCAACATGCAACATAATACAAAACACGAAGAGGGTGTATGAAAGATAGGATTGCAAAAAAAAAAAAAAACAAATCAGGGTGCAAAGCAGCATTGACAATGAGGTTGACTAATGTATCGAGACAAGCAGAAAGAAAACAATGACCAACATGGAAATGAAAAAACGGATTGTTCGAGCAAAATGATACATAACAACAAACCCCCCAAGAAAAATCCATTAGCTTCGTATACAAAACGATAAAAAATGAACAAAGGTCGAAGCTTTCTTACTAATCATAAAAAATGAACAAAGGTGTAAACTTTCTTGTTGCTATGAATAAAAAAACCACAAAAAGGTAGTAAATGATGCACATACGGTAGTAGAAACCGAATAAAAAAAGGTCGAACCATTCGTACTAATCATAAAAAGTGAACAAAGGTCGAAGCTTTCTTACTAATCATAAAAAACGAACAAAGGTGTAAACTTTCTTGTTGCTATGAATCAAAAAACCACATAAAGGTAGTTAATGATGCGCATACAATATCAAAACCAAACAAAAAAAGGTCGAACCATTCGTAATAATCATAAAAAATGAACAAAGGTCGAAACTTTCTTACTAATCATCATAAAAAATGAACAAAGGTGTAAACTTTCTTGTTGCTATGAATCAAAAAACCACAGAAAGGTAGTTAATGGTGCACATGCAACATCAAAACCCAACAAACCTCGAGCAAAATGGTACATAACAACAAACAACCCAACAAAAATCGAAAATCGTACACAAAACATCATACCTGCAAACGAAGCCGAAAACGAGCAACAAACAACGTTTATGATTTATGAACAAATAGGTGCAACCTTTGTGGCTTCAGATACCATCACACTGCAAATCAAGCCGAAAACGAAGAACAAACAACGTTTATGAACAAAAAGGTCGAAGCTTTTAGTTTTATTTTGTGCGAAAAAAGTCAAAAATCATCATACACATTCGGAACCAAGCCGAAAACGAACAACAAACAACGTTTATGAACAAAAAGGTCGAAGTTTTTGGTTTGTTTTTGTGCGAAAAAACAAAAAAACCATCATACATCCCGAACCAAGGCGAAAACGAACAACAAACAACGTTTAAGACAAAAAAGCTCGAACCTTTTGGTTTGTTTTTGTGTGTAAAAAGTAAAAAAACATCATACATGTCGAACCGAGCTGAAAATGAAAAACAAAAATGAGGAAGAAAAATGGAAGTGCAAACGATTGCTGACAGAAAAAGACCAAAGCGGATAATGGAAACCATGGAGAACAAATCCAAAGGGGAGAGAATTGAAAAACACAATCGAAATCGGAAAAATGAAAATGGCTTCAACAGTGCAGACCCAAGCGGAACGGGAAGAGGCCAAAGAATAAGTTCAGCGTGCCTCGAGACCACAAAAAAAATCAGAAAACAACAAAAAATAATAAATGCACGGTGAAAAGACATTTTTGGGCGACAAAGTGGGTTGCTGGGAGCGTGACACGTAAGCCCTGACAATGCCACGTAGACATTGTTAGGACCTTGTTTGTATCATGATAGATGATTAGGAAGGAAAAAAAAAAGAGAGAAATCTACAGATAATATGTGGTATAATGTGATAAAAAAAAGGAAATAGAAAATAATATGTGTGATAAAGTGTTTAATAATAAATGTTTATATATCATTGTGTGACAATTTTTGATCTGGCCTGATATTCTAAATTGTAAAAATACCATTTTTTTCTTTCTCCTTGAATATTAATTCATAAATGATTTTGATACAATGATGAGACACTTTAAGATTTTTCTTCTGTATTTATACTATTATATGTTGAACCGGTCGGACTGTAATGTTAAATTGGGAATGCTTAAATAAATACTATAATTTTGTTATGATGTATTAAAAATATTATGTACTTTTTAATATAGTTTTTCTAATTTCTTCTGGATCAAGTTTACTGATTCAAGTACTTGCGGTTGAATACTTGAATTGCTAATTTGGTGACATCCAGTCAATCTCCCGTCCAGATTATATATACACCCATGCAAATAAACTTTACCATTTCAAACTTCCTAATTTGCTGTTCAACATTCAATTTATTTTCTATTCTATAAGTTCTTTAATAGAAAACGATGGCAAATATTTAAAACAAATGAAAGCCTTTTAGCACCTACAGATATTTAAACAAAAATTATCTATAAACCCGTTTATATATAACTGAAGTCAACGTAAACCTCATCATATCAATATCTTACCTGCATCTTAGTATATTTATTGTTGATTTTTGCGAATGCTCTCAATACTTGAAATTTACAACCGTAGGCAAGACTTAATCAATGACAACTGCAAAACGTGTTCCACCAATTAATCCATGATTAATTGCCAAGTTGAAGTCACGAAGGACGCAATTCTATTTAATATAATAATATAAAAAAGACTAATAATTATAGCCAAGTTTGAAGCATGAGTAAGGTCCGAAAGCAAGATACTAATTTAAAATAAGAAAATAGTCAAATTATTTAAAATTTAACACGTCAAATGACTAGAAACTAGATTATTTTATGTTTAACTGTAATTAGGCATGACACCAGCTCTCGTTTCATGGTGGGAGTATTTTTTGTCCCGTATCCATACTCGTACTCCGGTTCCCCGCGGGTGACCTGCGGAAATTCCATCTTACAATAAAAAAATGTCAAAAATTATAAAAAAAATATAATTTTTTTTGTTTTATCTCAATTTTTCAACAATAATAAATTTAAAGTTTAATTCTAAGTTTAAAACATGACTAAAAATATCAAAATAAATCAATAATAATAATAATAAAATCACACAAGCATCCAAGAAATATCCAAGTAGAATAATGTTTGTGTCTTTGTGACTTGTAAGATATTACTTATGATAATTTTATTTTGTATTTTTGTTACTAGTAAAATATTATATTAACCCTTATATTTATATTATATATATGATAAATTATGATGATATATAAGTAAAATTTTATATACGCGAGGATACAGGGATCTTGCGGGGTGGGGAGCATAGTCCCTGTCCCTGAATTAGCTGCAGGGAATTTTTCATCCCTATTTTTGTGGGAGATTTTTTCTTGACCGCATGGTCTCGAATAGAGCAATCCTCGCGTGGATCCCTTGAGTTACGAGAAGAATTGCCATGACTAAGTGTAATATTGATAAAGGTGAAATAGTCAAAATAATATTTAGTCTACCTCTCACATGTTTAGAAATTCAATTGGCTCTAACAATGACTTCAACGTGAATAGATATTTTTTTAAATTAATGTTGCATTGTAGATACGGCATTTCTCGGAAACTTGTCATTGCAATATGAAAGAGAAATATATACACACACGTATTACAGTTTTTTAAATCAAGTGAGAAGGATTAAGTCATATTTTAAAGTCAACTTATATATTATTTGTATTTAATCAAGTTCTTCTATTATAAAATAGAGGAAATAAGTTATACACTATAAACTAATTTTATATTATTACATATTACATATACGATAATTTCATCACTTTTATAATAATTATATTAAAAATCATACCTAATTAATGGATAACCATATATAGGCACCAAACTAAAAAATATTTTATTTTTTTTTATAAAAATAACTGCACACGGACAAGAAAGCAATATTACACGTATCCATGAATAATTATTTTTCATAACTACCTTGTGATGTAGATATCTCATCTAAGTTTTTTTCCCCCTTTGGTTTTGATGTTTTTCCTACAAACCTGTGCTGCAAGGTTCCATCTAGAAGGACCATCAATCTTATATAATGTCCACATTTTTTTATTCAATTTATTAGGTGTCAAATTTAGATATAATATCAACGAAATTATTGATAGTATTTTCAATTGAAATCAATGTTTCATTTTGATAAATGCTGTTAATTTTCATTAGTAAAATAAAGATGATATCTGTCAAAATAAAATTATAATTTTAATTAAAAATAAAAAATAATTAAATACGATAATGCATCTGTTTTTATTCAAACCAAAAATCGTAGAACCTATCTTATATAATAAATTAGGTAAATGTAATTAAATAACATTGGCACATGAAATGGGTCGAGCCACCAGAATTAGAACAATACTTCAGATTTGAGAACGAGCAGCATGTCAAGGGAGTAAGATTTTTCAATTAAAAATTCACTGGTTCCATTATCAACAATATGCCTTTTTTAACCAGGAGAAATTTACATAAATAATTTTATTGTTTTATAATATTTCTTTATTACAAAATAATGATCAAAATTTACTTAAAAGATTCAAATCTAAGTCCGTTTGGACCAACATAATGTTGGTTTTAATGTTTCTATAATTAATATAAGAAATAATTTATATAACAATTATGCATATTAAAAGAAATTAATATAAAATAAAATAATTAATTGTAGCTAAAATTAATATCAATAATTATAAAAATTAAAATATATTATATTTACCTAATTATTGATATAAATAATATCTTTAAAATGAAGTAAAAGTAAAAAAAAAAATTGATGCAATATTTGAAAAGTAAAAAGAAAGAGTACGTTAAACAATAACTTTTGACCAAAAATAAATGTAAAAGTAATAAAGTTTGTTATTATTTATCAACGTAAATGGGAACGGGGGCAAATATATTATAATACAATAATATTAAATGGACATTACGTTAAATCAGGGGGACAAGAACACCTAGCATTCTACATAGTTTCGCCCCTGACTAAATAGATACGTTTATACAATGTTTTTCATCTTGTAATTAAGAATATACTTGAATAAAATTTATAATTACAATTTTTTTAATTAATTTCGAACTCTTATTTTTCAGCTTAACGATAAAATATTTTATAAAAATAAAAAAATAGTATATATAATATAATAATTAAAATAATACTGTAGCATTATAATTAGGTACTAATTAAAGATTTAGAATTTTTTGCATCTTACAAATGTTTAGTTAACCAAACCGAAGCACCGGATATCAAGTGGTTTGGTTTAAAAATTGACTTAATAAGAGGCCTAAACCTGATTTGAATCTAACCTTGAAAGTTGAAGCCAATCCGAAGTTCAAACTTACTTTTGTGTAAGGACAAAATTCCCATCCAACCCCCAAAAGTAAAATATTGAGGGCACGAGGCAAAGACTTCCCCTTGCAACTCCTCCTCCTAATCCTAATAATAATGAAATAAAACCTCGATTTTCTTAACCATCGAAATTCAAAACAGAAACACCTTCTGAGTTCTACCCTCTCTACTCAGTGAAAATAACTCCAACTTAGCAATTTTTAAACACTACTACCATTACTATAATAATAACGAAGTAATGATATAGTAGTAAGAGTTATTAACTTATTGGTATTAATTAAAAATGAATGAAGCGAGAAAGGGCGAAGGTTGGTAGAGCTGGAATCCTACGTGTGAGGCAGGTTGTATAATAAGCCCACAGCAAAATTTCCAGACGTAACCGTCAACTCATATCAGACCCCAACAACTTCACACGCAAACAGAAGAAAAAACATTTCAAAAAGCCACACAAAGGACAAAACATTCATTACCCATTTTTCAACTCATATAAAACCTTCTCAACTAAAAAAACAAAAAAAATTATTATTATTATTTATTAAGGCACACAATTCAATTTTTTTTATTAAGAATGCATTAATCAGTTACATAATTATTATATTTCAAGATAATATTTAATTATGAATTATTAATATATTTATATTAAAAAAATAAGTATGTATGTTAATAAATTCTATTAATATTTGTTAACATACACTATTTTTATGTTTTTTATATACATATGGTAACAAGTTATAACATTAATGCATGTTTAAGATGATATTTAATTATAATTTGCTAAAGCAAGCATATAAAAGAAGCCATTCTGGTTTATTTTGGTCTTTTCATCCATCTTCATCTTCCCACCTTGTTCATTTTTTGTTTTGTTTACCTCTTTGTCTCCATCCCTTCTTTATTTATTTGTTGTTACTTGTTGCTGTTGTCCCTCTCCCTGGGAGAAAAAAGAAGAAGAAGAAGAAAGAGTTTGAAGTGAAATGTGAGATATGGGAAGTGGAGTTTCAACACTCTGTTGGTGCTCTGGGACCAACAACGAGCCCGACGTTATTTTCAGCGCCACCGACCCACTGGACGAAACCCTAGGCCACTCCTTCTGCTACGTCAGATCCTCCGCACGCTTCCTCTCTCCCACTCACTCCGATCGCTTCCTCAGTCCTTCTACTTCCCTTCGTTTCTCTCCGACCCATACCCGACCCGAATTTCACGAAACCGGGTTCAAAGCCATTTCCGGAGCCTCCGTCAGCGCCAACAGCTCCCTTCCGACAACAGTCATTCACTTGGACGAAGAGGTGAACGGAGTTTCCTCCAGGGGTAATATCGTAAATGGCTTCGAAAGCACGGCGTCGTTTTCCGCCCTCCCGCTCCAGCCCGTTCCCCGAGGCGGCGAGCCCTTCGAGGTCAGCGGCTTCTTCCTCTCCGGTCCAATTGAAGCCAACGCCGTCTCCGGCCCTCTCCCTTCCGCCGCCGCCTACGGAGTCGGCGGCGGCGATGTTCCTTTCTCGGCGCCGCTGGCCGGACTTTACAGTAAGAAGAACAAGAAGAAGGTGATTTCGGGGTTCCGGAAGACCTTCAACCGGAACACGCCGGAGAAGAAGCGGCCGTGGGTGGTGCCGGTGCTGAACTTTGCCGGAAGAAAAGAAAGCGAGGGAAGGCCGCAGCAGCCGCCGCAGGCGGCGGCGGCGGCGAGCAATGTGCAGTGGGCGTTGGGGAAGGCTGGTGAGGATCGCGTCCACGTGGTGGTGTCGGAGGAGCTTGGATGGTTGTTCGTCGGGATTTACGACGGTTTCAACGGCGGCGACGCGCCGGAGTTTCTGATGGGGAACCTCTACCGCGCCGTTCATAACGAGCTTCAGGGTTTGTTCTGGGAACTTGAAGAAGAAGAACAACCGTTACCGCAAGAGAGCAATCCAGTGGTGGAAGGAACGGAGAGTAAACGGCGTAAGCTGTGGGAGCTTCTTGCCGAGGATGGACTCGACCTTTCGGGTTCGGATAGGTTCGCGTTTTCCGTGGACGATGCGTTGAGCGTTAACAACGCCAATGCTGGGTCTGCTGTGAGTAGAAGGTGGTTGTTGCTGTCGAAGCTGAAGCAGGGGTTGACGAAGCAGAAGGAGGGTGAAGGGAGAGGGTGGAATATGGGGAATGAGGAGAAGGAGAGGGAGAATCAAGAGAAGCATTGTGGGAGGAAGAGGAGAGTGGGACCGGTGGATCATGGACTGGTTTTGAGTGCCTTGTCTCGGGCGCTTGAAGTCACCGAGCTTGCTTATTTGGATATGACGGATAAGCTGCTGGACACGAATCCGGAGCTTGCTTTGATGGGTTCGTGTTTGTTGGTTGCATTGATGAGGGATGAGGATGTGTATGTCATGAATGTTGGGGATAGTCGGGCTATTGTTGCTCACTATGAACCGAAAGAGGTTGATTCTAGTGTTGAATTGGGAAGCAAGAGAGGTGTTGAGTCCGGTGCCCAGAGCATAGTTGAGGTCCCCCTGGGTTTGGGTCAAATTGGGAGTGCTCAACAAAAGAGGTTGGTGGCATTGCAGCTGTCCACTGATCACAGCACCAGCATTGAAGAAGTAAGTTTAATTTTGAAGTTGTTGACTTTTAGGAGAAATGAAATTCTTTCTAGTTTCTACACTGCTGTTGAGTTTGGATGTTTTATATCAAGTGGCAGTTGAAGTTTTAGACATATTAAATTCAGTATTAAGTAATAATGATATGCTCAAGAGGTTTAGACTATTGGTTTCATGATTATTTGTTGTTCTTGTTTTCGTTGAACATGCTAGAACATGATTATTTGTTGTGATATGGTTATATGAGTTGTCTAAAAGGTGGAGCTTATTGTTTTGCAGGAAGTCATTAGGATTAAAAACGAGCATCCTGATGATGCCCAATGTATAGTCAATGGCAGAGTTAAAGGTCGCCTTAAGGTCACCAGAGCATTTGGGGCTGGATTTTTGAAACAGGTATCTTTTTAAATACTTTTTGTTTTATTAATACAACATTGCTTTAACTGTGCTTTTAAACCGTCTTCTACTTCCATCACAGAAAAGAATATGCTGTTTTTTTTATAGTTCATGCATCATGCATCATGGAATGATATTTCACATTGATTCTTTGTTTAATACAAATGAAGATTTATCATTCATCATCCTTAGTGGCATCCTTTGTTTAGACTTCTGGCAAAGAGTGTGTGTTTACATGATTAGGAAGTGTATCAGGTGAGAGCATGTTCTCATGAGAGGAGCTTGTCTTTACCATACAACTATCAGTAGATGGCCAAGATTAGGTCCAAGTAAAAGCATTCATGTATGGTCAAGATTTACTCTTCTCACCCCGTATGTTGTCGATTGATACAGACATAAGCTTTATATATATATATATATACAGGTAAATGAGTATTTAAACAGACATGTGAAGCCATGAACATAATGTAAATTACTAACCAGAAATGAAATGGTAGAATTGCAAAACTTGCCATGTTAATTCAGAAATTTTCAAAAGCTTTCTTTAGATTCTGTTAAGTCTGTAACACTTTTATGATGAACTGTAAAGCTACAGTGTCCAACCTCCTATAGTGTGTTTGGAATTTACATTTTAGGAGAATTGATCATTTTCTTTTTCTCTCTAAAGCTTTCTAAGCTAAAGAAGCTACAAAAAATAAAAGGGATTTTTTTTCTAAAATAATCTAATCCATCACTCAATTAGACTTAAGTCTTGCAATATACTCCTGATTGATAAAATGAGAAGACTATTAATAAAGCCAATTGTTGGGACAACATGCCAACATTGCAATTTATTATTACACTAAAAATAATTTATTTTCCATCAAACTCTAATTTGTTTTGCTTATGGTACTGCTGCATGTGCTGATGCTCATCTACATGCAAAATTTGAAGCCTGATTGTTTATCTTGTTTAGGGCTGCATATTTTTCTCAATTTTTTGACATTAATGCATTCTGACATGGTTGTATGAACTAATGTTTCTGTAGCCGAAGTGGAATGATGCCGTACTAGAGATGTTTCGTAATGAATTTATTGGCACTGCTCCATATATATCCTGCTCTCCTTCACTATGTCACCATAGATTATGCCAGAGAGACCAGTTCCTGATCCTCTCATCTGATGGTTTATATCAATATCTAAACAATGATGAAGTGGTTTCTCATGTTGAGAGCTTCATGGAAAAATTTCCGGAAGGAGATCCAGCCCAACATTTAATAGAAGAACTGCTGCTCCGTGCAGCTAAGAAGGCTGGTAAATGAATCTTCTGACCTTGTGTATCTTTCTTGTTTTGCAGTCTTTTTAGACATGTGCGCAATGTGCAATTTGTTGAGTGATACAAGTGGAGGGAATATTAATTAGTAATTATTTTTATACGTGAATTAAAAGCTTTTTCTCTTGTCCTGTATGCTCATGCTAAATTTTATTTATTTAACCTTCTGGTTGGTTGTTTATGTATGAACCCATGTGTATCTCTCTCTACTTTGAAGACATATTTTAACTATATGATAAATTTTAAGAAGTAAAACACCAAAGCTTGCAGAGTATACATTTTGAAGGATTTGTTGTTGAGAGTTATGTAATTATTAATTATTACCTATTGTTCTCAAGCTTTCCTATTAAAATGGTATGTGCCTCAGAGATATGTGTCGTCTTTTAGTTGGAGATTGTCTATATTATGTTTATATTTTCCTTTCTCTGGAGCATCTTGATTACTGCTTTAATAGTTTGTAGCTTTTGCACAACATCTACTACATCATTTTCCTTCTTTAGAAAGGTGACAGCTCCTACATAGTCATATATTTTACTTTCATTTAAATCCCATCCCTTCTGTGGACTTCCAAATTATTTCCTCAATCTTAGTTTTATAAAATCAATTTCAGAAAGGACTATTTCAGTCAATTTGTCATTCTCCTTTAAATATCTGCTTATCATATGATTCCATAGTTAGGCTGAAGTAACAGCTTTAAATTCAGGAGGGGTTGCTGTGTCTGTCTGCTTTTTTGTTTGATGCTAGTAGGGTGTTTTTCACTTTTCTACTACCTGCCTGGGGTTGTGGATAATGTAAAAACAAGAAAAGATTTACAAATAATTAAATATATGAATTATATTTTAATTTTACGATGAATAATATAAAAATATTTTTCAGCACTTACATTTTTTAAGGAAAAAAATTAAATTTAAAAATGTCAGAATGAAAGAATTAAGTGGGAAATATCAAATATATGAATAAGGATAAAAAGAGAATAATCTGAAATAATTGAGAATTTTTTTTTTACTAGTTGCAAGAGTAGTGTGTGAAAATACACATTTAAAAAAGAGAAGAAAAAAAAAAATACTAAAAATGTCTAACTGAGAATTATAAAAATGAAAGCCTTACTTTCAAAATAGTTGCCACACGGAATATGCTGATTTCATTTGTAGTAGATTTTTTTGTCCTGTCAACTATTTTGTTTATATAGCACACATTTGGAGTGATGTTTGAATCGAATTATGGCAGGAATGGATTTTCATGAATTGCTGGATATCCCACAAGGAGATCGGAGGAAGTATCACGATGACGTTACTGTCATGGTGATATCACTTGAAGGGAGAATCTGGAAATCATCAGGGAAGTATCCATGAGACAATGAGACCTTCAACTTGATGTTGGCTCTATACATGTGATAACTTTTCTGGACCCAAGTGTGCCATGAAGCCAGTGCCAAAGTTTCAAAGCCGATCCATTTTTCATGGATCTGGGTGTGTTGTTCCTGATCTTACTACATTAAAAATGATCAACTGAGGAATCATTTTACTGGCAAAAGGCTACTGCTTTAGCTCTATCCAGAGTTAAAGAAAGCTAAATGCAATTTGGTATGAGCTAAAAACAGGCATTGCAGATGGGTCTTTGGGAATTCTGCTGAGTTAAAAAAGAAAAAAGGAAAAAGTAAAGCCTCTGTTTCTTTTTCCATTCGCAGCTCTATTTCCTCTTCCCCTTTTTTGCTGCTAAAGATGAAAAATGATAGAAAATTTGCTCAGCCAAGACCCTTTCTATTTATTTTCGTTTATTTCCTTCTTTTTTTTTTCCCCTCTGGCTCAGCCAAGAAAACATGGGTGTATATGGGTGGGGATACAATTGAATTGATTGACCTCGATCAGTCCTTAGTCAGAAATGATGATCCGTAATGAAGAGTGGATTTCCACCGTTGCATATTAAAACGATTCTTCTGAATCATTGATCTTTAACCGACCTGTGCATTGCATGTAATAAACAATGCAGAATGAAAACTGCCTTTCGTAAATTAATAATTACGAATTCAAACATAAATCGGTAACTAGTATTTTAGTTGGTGAATTGTATAATATAAATTGTTAATTTTACATAATTAAAATTTATAATAAGATATTTTTAAATATATAAATTATATTATTATTAAGATTTTTAATACAAATAATTAAATATATGAATTATATTTTAATTTTACGATGAATAATATAAAAATATTTTTCAGCACTTACATTTTTTAAGGAAAAAAATTAAATTTAAAAATGTCAGAATGAAAGAATTAAGTGGGAAATATCAAATATATGAATAAGGATAAAAAGAGAATAATCTGAAATAATTGAGAATTTTTTTTTACTAGTTGCAAGAGTAGTGTGTGAAAATACACATTTAAAAAAGAGAAGAAAAAAAAAAATACTAAAAATGTCTAACTGAGAATTATAAAAATGAAAGCCTTACTTTCTAAATTGTGTATTATAATTTACAACAGTCAATTTTCTTCTATTTTAGTTTGAGTTAGTCATTGTTTTTCTATTCACTGGGATGCATATGCCGTGCTTGAATTTCTAGCATTTATTAGTATTAGGTACGCAATTTAGCACGGGCGATATGACTCAAACAATTTGCATAATGATTGACCAGCCTTTTCCCCAAACTTGAAGATGGGATACAAAATGAAGAGACAGAAAAAAAATAGTAAATTTCAGGACGTGCTTACACCGAGGGAGGATTATACATCCCATATGTGGCTTCAACACTCTCACATCTTGACATTTCAAGTGATAAATAGACTTGCAAGTATCATTAGCCATAACGTACAAGGTGAATGTCACTTGAGCCTTTTCTACCATCATCTATGTAGCAGCTGCAGTAGACTTTGATTGCACCCAAGAGACTAAATCCTCTCTACTTGCAATAAAACAGCCTACTTTTTCCTCACTCTGCTTAAATGGAGCAGCTAGTTTTCTCAAATGAGAGGCAAAAGAAATGTTGAGTCCTTGGGCAAACTTATGAGCACCAGTACCAGTTTGGGCTAGGAATAACTCAGGCAGTGTCTCCTCCCGCTTAACGATTTTGGTGAGTGTCCACATCCACTCTTCCAGTGCAGTTAGAGCTGCACCAACCGACAATGACCGAACGTCTAAACACCATTCTTCGACAGTTTTGTTGTGCAAACCTGGGTATAATCCATACAAGGTTCCCAAGTAGAGTAGCTCATGGGCTCTCTCTAGAAGATCTTTGTTTCTACATATGTCAATCAAGCAGTTACAGAAGGGTCTTCTCACTTCAACCGCAGCATTGCTCATGATACCCTTGAACTCTTCCTTGACAGTCTCAAAACTGGTTTTTTCATCTTCAATCAAATGAATAAAGGCAACCAGTTTCGGGTTAGCTTGCTGCAAACAGGCAAGGACTTTTTCCTCATCATTGCTACCCTGAGACAGAGACACAACAGATAGCAAGCAACCACATAGCCTATCATCTGGCTTAATTCCTCTCTCAACCGAAATGTCAAAAACTCTCACCAAATCATCAAATTCCATTGCCCTTCCCAAGCACTGAATCAAACAGGTAAACCCCATCACATTGAGTTCAACACCCAACTTACACATCTCGTCAAACAATTTCATCGCCTTGTCAACATCTCCCTGACTCCCATATATGTTGAGCATTGCCGTGTAACTCCAACTGTCCGGCTTGCAATGCACAGACTGCTTCATGTCCCTGAACAAAGTTTCGGCTTCCTCCACCAGTCCAACATCCGCACACATATTCAACAAAGTATTATACAAGATAAAATCCATAGGCCAGCCATTTTCCTTCATCCGCTGCCACAGCTCCAACGCATCTCGCGACCACCTGGCCTTGCCGTATATCTTAATAACCGCAGTCAGAGTCTTCTCATTCGGCACAATCCCTGACTCGATCATTTCCTCAAACAGGCCCCTCGCAAACCCCGGCTTCCCAGCCTTTCCCATTGCCTCCAACAAGGTATTGTACACAACCAAATTAGGCTGCACCCCAACAGACTCCATCTCCTGAAACACGTACCTAATGCCATCATAGTCCCCAGCCTCCCCAAACATCTTCCCCAACACAGAGAAAGTAATAGGGTCAGGCTTCCACCCAGTTGCCCTACCTCTCTCATACAAGCTTATCACTTCTTCAACCTTGCCTAACCTAGCATAAACATCTAGAATAGCAGAGTAAGTTACCTCATCAGGCATCAAACCGGTCTTGTACATCCTCTCAAACCAGTGCACTGCTTTGTCATAGAGGTTGCACTTCTTGGCACAGGAAATGATGGTGGAGTAAGTGATGTTGTCCAGTGGAACCCCATTATCAATCATTTGGTGTGCAAGGTCTTCTATCAGCCCAAACTGCTTCCCAAACCTCAGAGACTTCATTGTGACATTGTAGAATATGGTTTCCATGGGAAGCAAGTTCTGGGTCCTGATCCAATTCAGGAAAAGATTGGTCTTTTGCCATGGCTTCAACGTGTTGAGTATCAACAAGGCGTTTTCTCTTGAAATTGGGCGTGGAATCTCCTCCAAACAAGCCAAGAACTCGTCTTCAGAGGAACCAGACTCGTTCAGTTTCTGAGCAAAACGTTTCAAATCTCTTAATTGTGGACTGTATGAGTAAGTAGCACGTTTTTGTCTCTCAGAGGATAACACAGAGCGTTTTGCTTTGGTGGGGTTGACCCATGTGGATTTTGGCTTAGATAACGCATAGGATTGGTCTCTTGTGGCGGAAGATAGGGTTTTGTTGGCAAGGGGTGCGAGTTGGTCGGATAAGGAAGTGTTTTTCTTGTTGTTGTTGTTGTTGTCTGAAGTTGGTGTTGGAGGAGCTTCTGGAGTGGAATTTGAAGTAGCGCAGTGTATGAAGAATTTTCTATTGGTTTTTTGCCTACAAGGCGTGGTGATGCTGAATCTAGTTCTTTTGGTGTCTGTGAAATACACATCCACAACGGTAGGCAGTGGAGTAGCCATTGGAGTGAGTTTGGATAGTAACCAGTTCCAAGATATTATTTTATAACCCTATCTAAATAGAAAAAAAAAAAGTACCCTTATTTTACAAATTCCGATTTTTCTGTAGGGATATTTTTTTTTTGGTCTGGACTTGGAGATACATAGTATGTGTTATGTCTGGTCTATGCCTTTCTGCACGTCCCGTTTTTGCTTCTTGCACCTTAATGGAAGGTTAAAACACTTGAATGGACCAAAATGCCCTACAACCCTGGCATCTCCTTTTAGTTTTGTTTTGCCTTGCTTTTTCCTCTCATGTCCACCTCTCAAACCGCCCTCCTCCCTCTCTCTTCTTCCTCCGGTGATGCCGCCACTGCTTTTGTCCCTTCATTCTCTCTTCTTCCTCCACCGGTGTTGCCCCCTCTGTCCTGTGCTTCCACCTTGACTTCGTCGCACTCCGCCTACCCCCTTGCCCTCCGTCTCGCTGAAAATGCCTAGAGACCATTGGAGGAAGCGATTTTCATCTGTAATTTAAAGCCTACTTGTGCCTCTGACACCATTGAAGATATGTTTTGCTTCCTATGTTTCCATTTTTGACATGTTTGTTCATTTTAGTTAGTGTCTAGGAATGAAATCCATAACTAAGAGCATTTTGAAAATATATTTTGGAATACCTATTCCAAAAAACTTTACTTATGAAATATATTTTTAGAATAGAAAACTATTATTATAGAATATCTATTCCAAAATGAAACACGCAATCCAAAAATATATTCTAGAATGTGTTCTGAAATATAGTTCCAGATTGCATGCTTCATTCTAGAATAGGTAATAGTGGTATTCTAGAAACATATTTCAAAATACCTATTTTGTAAGCATATTTTTCTAATAGGTATTTTGAAACATATTTATGAAATGTTGTTGTTGATTTGTGCTATTTTATATGTACACCCGTGCATTTGAAGAACCAACAAAAAGGGCACGAATGAAGGTCCACACAATAGATAGTGTAATAGGGTGTGAAGTAGAATAGGGGTGCAAGAAAAGAAACAAGGTTCAGGAAAAACTATACATATAAAAAATGAAGGGTAATTTGGGAATATAAAAAACTATAGCAGTGCTAGAAACAAAAATGGGGTGAAGCAAAGTCCCAGTGTGGTGTGGTTTGTGCCTTTTTGTCGGTCAATTTTCCATGATTTTTTTTTTGCTTGTATATTAGGCTCCTTGTGTTTTTTTATCAACAAACTCACAGGAGTGCCAGGAACATACTTTCTAGCACACTCATTCAAATAAGATCTCTCTAATTGATTAAATTTTATTGAAAACTATAAAATTAGGAGAAAAATCATTAAATATGATGTGAGATCAATCAAATTTTGTCATTTTCAATAAATTTTAGTCAATGACATTGTGTTTAAAAGAATTTGTTAAAGAGTGTGTTCCTAACATTTCTCAAATTGAATATATTATATAGGTACCTAGAGTTACAAAGTGAAACAAATGAAGAACTTAACAAACACCCCCTACCAACCAGGTTATAAGTCATTTAAATGTTGCCTTGCAACTAAATGAGAGATAACCCAAAACCAACCAAAGAAAATGATTCTCTATTTTTTTTCAAATTAAATGAAGTTTATTTATTTATATTTTTTTTTACAAATTTTATCTATTAGATACGATTTCTAAATCAAAAGAAATAAAATTAAAGAAGTCTTTTAAACACTATCCACAACTCAAATCATTTTTCATGTTTTTACATTATAAACACGTTACTGTAAGACTTAAAGGTGATCAAAATATGTTAACAATTAACAAACACATTCAAATCATGTATAATCAGAAGTGATATTAAATTTAAACTAATCTCCAGTCATTGCTAAGCGACGCACATACGTGCAAATTTGGTTTCGGTTTTCTAAACCTTCACTGATTCTACGTGATGGTGTTTTCGTTTCTGAATAAGCATGAGACTTAGTCACCCAAAACAGAGAACAAAATGAATTTATATAGAACTTTACCCATCATGGAGTTCATGAACTGGAAGATAAACATTGGAACCATAAAATCCGCACAAGATCACTCCATAACATTAATATTGATAAAAGGGTTTGATTTAAGGTTGAAAAATGGATTGCATTCAGCAACAAACTCTTAGATAACTATTTTCACTCACTTTGAATGTAAAACATAACATATATTTTGTTCCTTGAATATCAGAAACAACCAACAACCAACATTCTCCCATTTGGTCCATTTATCCCATTATCAATCATAACAAGAAACCAAATATATGAATCATAGTGATAGATCCTTTAATATTGAGTATTATTTCCCATGTATTACAATATATCAAGTCTCTCAACACTAGCTCTTAACTTAATAAATAAACCACATGTTTATTCTAGGCCAAAACTAAATGATAGTTCTCAAGATAAATAAATATGTGCACAAAATAAATGAGAAAACATCAAAATGAATAAGAGTTTCAACAAAATAATAATTGTATGTACAATAAATATCACATCATCGAACCAAGTCTCATTCGTACTACATGATCCTTAAAATTCTTTGGTGACATGCCTTTAATCAAAGGATCAACTATCATCAACTCAGTGCTAACGTCTTTAAGGACTCCTTTATTTTCGTTGACACATTCTCTTATGGCTAAATATTTAATGTTGATGTGCTTACTTCAAATTTAACTTTTGTTGTTCCTAGCCATAAATACTACAACAAAGTTGTCTCACTACAACTTCAACGGCCTAGAAATAAAGTCTACAACTCTAAGCCCAAATATAAAACTCTTCAACCATACACCATGCGAGGTAGCCTCAAAACAAGAAATGAACTCAACATCTATAGTGGAAGTAGCAGTCAAAAACTACTTTGCACTTCTCCAAGATACAACTCCACTAGCTAGCATAAAAATATAACCAGAAGTAGATTTCCTAGTATCAATGCAACCAACATAATCTGAATTAGAGTAGCCAATCACCTCCAAATCATCAGTTTGTTTATACATGAACATGTAGTCCTTTGTTTCTTGAAGATATCTCATTACCTTCTTTGTAGCTTTCCAATGATCAACTCCTAGATCACTCTGATATCTTCCCAAAACTCCAACAACAAATGTAATGTCAGGTCTAGTGCAAACTTGAACATACATAAGGCTTCCAACAGCTGAAGCATATGGAATATTTTTCATGTGTTCACGCTCAAGATTATTTTTTGGGCATTGACTCAATTTAAGTCTATCACCTTTGTCAATGGGAACCATAGTCGATGAACAATTTTTCATGTTAAACTTCTCTAAAACTTTGTTGATATAGGTCTCTTAAGACAAACCCAAAATGCCTTGAGATCTTTCTCTATGGATCTTAATGCCTATGACATAAGATTCCTCACCCATATCCATCATATCAAAGTTCTTAGGGAGAAATTGTTCCACCTCATATAGCATACCCTTGTCATTAGCTACAAGCAAAATATCATTCACGTATAAAACAAGAAAACAAATCTTACTTTCACTAACATTTTGGTATATACATTGATCCATGACGTTCTCTTCAAAATCGAATGAAGATATAACCTCATGAAATTTTGAATACCATTAACGGGAGGTTTGTTTTAATCCATATATGAATTTATTAAGTTTGTAGACTAAGTACTCATAATCACCAGAGAAGAACCTTTAGGTTATTTCATGTAAATCTCTTCATCTAGATCATTATTGAGGAACACTATTTTCACATCCATTTGATGTAACTAAAGATTAAAATGAGCTACTGATGCCATAATTACTCAAAGAGAATCTTCTTAGATACGGGAGAGAAGGTCTCCTTGTAATCCATTCCTTCTCTTTGAGTGAATCCTTTACCAACAAGTCTTGCCTTATGTCTCTCAATGTTGCCTTGTGATTCTTTCTTTGTTTTAAAAAACTCATCTGCATCTAATAACTTTTAGACCATTAGGCAACTCAACGAGCTCCAAGACTTGATTAGATGCCATAAAATCCATCTCATCTTTCATAGCATTATACCATATATTTGATTCCTTAGAACTCATGGCTTGTGAAAACGTTTCAGGATCATTTTCGGCTCCAATGTTATAGCCTGATTCTTGCAAATACACTTGATAATCACTAGGAATTTCTAACCTTTCGATTCTAGTAGATCTTCTTAATATTTCCTCATTATCTTGTTGAGGAACTTGTTGTTCAACATTCACTTGTTGTTCCTCGTTAACAGCTTGATCTACAAGATTATCTTTAACGACTTGTGGAATTTTGACTATTAGTTGTCTAACACTCGCTTGAACTTGAGGGATATGAATGATTACCAATCTGTCACTTGTGGGTTATAAATTCTCACTTCAGACGGCCATCCACAAACGCATATATGTCACAAACTAGATTTCCAACCTTTGAATAACTCAAAAGGTGTCTTTGAGACAACCTTGGTCAAAACTCTATTTAATGTATACACGATCGTCTTAAGTGCTTAAATCCATAAGAACTGAGGAAGTTTTGCATTACTCCTCATACTTTTCACCATGTCCATTAAAATTCGATTTCTTCTTTCTGTCACACCATTCTGATCTGGAGAATCAGGCATAGTGTACTGGGCAACAATCCCATGTTCGTGAAGAAATTTTACAAATGGGCGAGGTGTTTGTCCATTTTTCGTGTACCTACCATTATACTCTCTACCTCTATCTGATCTCACAATCTTAGTTTGTTTTCTACATTGTTTCTCTACTTCAGTCTTAAAAACTTTAAAGGTGTCCAAAGCTTCATCCTTTAAACAAAGTAAGTAAAGATACATATATCGTGAATAATCATCTATGAAGGGGATAAAGTATCTCGGACTACTCGCGTCTATGTTTGGACAACAAATATTTGTATGAATAATATTTAATAGGTTTGAACTCCTCTTTGCACCAGTTTTAGACTTGTTAGTTTGCTTACCCTTAATGCAATCCACACAAGTCTCAAAATCAACAAAATCTAAAGTACTAAGTACCCTATCATTTACTAATTGCTTAGTTCTCTTGATGGTGATGTGTCCCAATCTCCGATGCCACAACAAAGAGGAATCCTCATTCACAACACATCATTTTAATCTAGTAGAAACATGCATAGAATTATAAGTTGCGCCATTTTGTAAATTAATGGAGTAAAGACCATCACGCAATTCACCAAAACCAACAATTTCATATTTAATCATCAAAGTAAAACCATAATCTAAAAAATTAAAATAAAACCCCAAAGGTGAAAGTCCTGAAATAGAGATCAAGTTCTTACGAAAACTAGGAACATAAAAAGTCTTTTCTAAATGTAGAATAGAACTACTGCTTAAAACTAAATTGCATGTGTCAATGGTCTCTACATGTAAGCTCATCTTGCTCCCTAAATAGATGTATTGATCACTTCCCATTGACCTCCTTAGGTTTTTCATACCCTGCAAGGTATTAGAAACATGGATCGTAGAACTAGAATCAATCCACCATGTGTTATGATTAACATTAACAATATTAGATTCATAACAGACAAAAGCAAATGAAGTACCTTTCTTTTCTAACCAATTCTTAAACTTTGGACAATCTTTGTTCATGTGTCTCTTCTTCTTACAAAAGAAACACTTTTGACTCCTTTATCATTGGCTGAGCAGGAATCTTTTCCTTGTGATTAACTTGATTACTCTTGTTCTTTTCAAAAGTAATTAAGTCCACCCTTCCGCCCTCTTCCATTAGTAAATTTTCCTCCTCTTGAACACACATGATTAGTAGCTCATTAACAAACCACTTATCCTTATGTGCAGGGTGCACAAAATGTAATGTACTAGGAAATAATTTGACATGGTAACCTCCAAGGCTTTTAGTTGAGCCACTATATTCCTTATGTGCATGATGTGATATGCACTCCTCTTATCCCTGTGAGTTTCATGGATGAGAATTGCATTATACGGGTGCTGACAAGGGATTTATCATATGTAACAAATTGCTCATCTATAGCTTTTAATAAATCATTGACTTTATTTTGATAGTTGATAGAATCCTAGGTACTAGTAGAAATGTTGGTCTTTATGAAAGTCACAGAAAGACGATTAGACCTCTCCCACTTTTCATAAAGATCAACCACATCTGGAGTGATGGTCTTAGTAATAGTCGATGGTTCTTCCTTCCTGATAGCATAATCAATGTCCATTCAGCCCAAATGAAGAAGAACTCTCTCCTTCCTAACATTAATTTGGGAGTACCACATTTGATATAAAAAATATTCATAGATTGAGAAACTGCAAAGTTCAAAACACATGCTCATAATCATAATTTGAGACTAAATAAATATCATGTTTCATCAATGCAAACCTGTCCTAATTGATGAATCTAGCAACAAAAAACTTGTTTATGGGCTAAAGACCTACTCAATTAGACTCATTTAATAACTTTGTGACAAAACACTCAAATTATGTTCATTTCCTTAATTCTTGTGAGTAGATTAAGAAATATAATAAGATATTTTATCCCAATTAATCATGCAATTACAATAAAATTTCCGTGGATATATTTTATCACATTACATATGATGAATTACAATTAATGTTTCTTACGTGATTCTAAAACTTCATATATATAATCCTAATCAATTAAAGATGTTGTGGCTACTCTCTAATATATTAAAATTATATCCACTACTTAACATTAAATCTCTAAACTATCCATACAACATATAAATACTTAATATTGTATGCTTAATTAAAGAAGAATAAACATACAATTTTTACCAAATAAATATCTAATGTGAATTTTGTAAATCCAGTAAACAAATTATATAAATACAGAAAAATGCACTAAATATATCAAATTGTGAATATGACATAGTGGTGGGCTCATATGCTAGGTGCAAAAGGAAATAGGGTTTGACTATGGTTAGGACCACATTGTTGGTTTTGTTTTTATTTAAATAAAAACATGTTAAAAAGATTGAAAGGTTGATAAAAGCACATAGCCAAGTTTGAACTTAGTTACAAGGACTTTAAGGAAACACGCTCTACTGCTACACCACATTCGCTCTTGTGCTTAATATCAAAATCGCGTTATATATAACTTTTATGTGCATTTCTTAATTTAAACAACAAAATGACCAAGCAGCCTACATTTAAGTCATCTTTAACCTTAAGCCAGATCATTATGACTCGGTTGTGACCCACAAACCTGAATAAAAAACCCAAATTTTTCTCAATGATTTTAGCACCAAATTTATCGTTTTAAAGCTTAGAAACATGATTTCCATTAACTTACAATATTATTTTGAATTAAAAGGTCAAATTCACAATACCTAGAAACTGAAAAATTCAAACTTCACGAAGGATAATAAGAACAAGCAAGGCAGAGCCATAAATAAAGCTCTGAAACCAAATGTAAGACTTAAAGGTAATCAAAACATGTTAACAATTAACAAACACATTCATATCATGTATAATTAGAAGCAATATTAAATTTAAACTTACCTCCAATCATTGCTAAGCGGCGCACGTATGCACACGTTTGGTTTCGGTTTTCTAAACCCTCATTGACTCAACACGATGGTGTTTTCGTTTTTGAATGAGCACCATGCTTAGTTTCCCAAAACAGAGAACAAAATGCATTTATATAGAACTCTACCCATCATGGAGTTCATGAACGCGAAGATAAATGTGTGAACCATATAATCCGCACAAGATCACATCCACAATGTTAATATTGATAGAGTTTGAATTAAGGTTGAAAAATAGACCACATTCAACAACAAACTCTCAGATAACTATTTCCAGTCACTTTGAATGTAAAACAAAGCATTTGTTTTGTTCCTTGAATATCGGAAACAACCAACTACCAACAACTACTAGTCAGATGTGTTTTTTTTTTTCGAGAGCATCTTCACCCTCAAATCTAATATAGTAAGAATTAAAAGACATCAAATAAATTTCGTTGAAGATGAAATACTTGGTTGGTCTAACGCTAATAGTTGAGCATCTGTTATGGTGATTAAGTGGACAATTGACTGTCATATAATTTTTTTAACCAACATAATTTAGGTTTTTGATTTATTTTGTAAGACTAAAATATTTTCACAGGTTATCAATTTTTTGGTTGGCTACGATGAGTTTGGAACTTAGTTACATTTAAAACTCATGTCTCTCTATAAGAATGTGTTTAGTGAGAATCAAAGCCTAGTTCTCTCCTAGAAGCTCAATATGTTGCCAACTAGAGGTATCAAAATATAGAGCAAATTATAGCAACACTTCTTGGATTTTTATCAAATTACACATAACTTTACCCTTCATGATTTTCCTACACTAATCCTTATTCAAGTTTGAAAACATTACACTAATACTCTCTTATATGTTTGAAAATAATACAATCCTTTGGCTTTGGTTACCTGGGATCCTAGACTAATTTCTTCAAATGTCTTCTCATAATTTTAATCCTTTGGCTTTGGTTTTGAAATAGAGAGTGATTCAATCAATGAACTATGTCATTATCAAAACAAACTTCGAATCATCTTAATTTGGTAAATTGTTTAGCTAGAGAGTTCCTGGTTGCTTGTGTTTAAACACATAAAATATGTAGTTAATAAGTGTCACCTCCTTCAAGGGAAGTGAATGTAATGGTTAAAAAAAGTCGAGGATGCTTATGTAATTGCACGAAATCTCAAGAGATGTTGCTATAATTTGTTCCAAAACATATAAACCAAATTCATTTGGTTGACTCACTACGAATTGCTCAAAATTGAGTCAAACAAACCAATTCATTTTTTGATAAGCAAAAAAATACACAATTTGGCTCAATAGACCACATGTTAGTGAGTTAAGTAGATTGAATCATGAGTTGACTAATTTAATTCTAAAAAAAGTACAAAAAATATAAGTTAACGTCCCACCCTCCCTTCTTCCATCTTACCAAAATAATTTGATTCCTTCAAACTCCCCATGACATACATAAATCTCTCCACCAAATAGAAGAATTATTTTGTCCTCTCCCCATGAAGTAACTTTCCAACCCAAATATTTTGATTCAAGAACTCTATCCCTTAAGCACTCTCTCTTATAAAAAAAAGGTCTCATCTCCATTTAGCTAGGGTAACTAAATTAAAGGTTCCGACATCTTTAATACCCAAACCCCCAAAATTTTTTGATTGGCAAATCTTTTTCCAACTTGCCCAACAAAATATTTTTGCTATTCTCTTCTCCATCCCACAAAAAATATCTTTGGATCCTCACAATTTTATTTGCCACCCCACTAGAAATTTTGAAAAAAAGACATAAAGAAAGAGTTAAAAAATTTGATATCGAAATAATGAAGCACAATCTTCATGCAAAAGATAAAAACTTATGTTTCCATATAGATATCTTCTTAGAAAGTTTGTCAATGATAGCTCTCCAAGTCACCCTCTAAGTCTCCAAGTCTCCTCTCTCCAAATATAAGTTAAAAAAGATTGTTTATAACCATTAATTTGATTTTTTTTATTGACAAATATTAATTGTTAGTTTTGTTAACGGAAGAGATTTGAATCCATGATCTCTTCCTCCCCCTCTCCTTTTAACCACCAAGCTAATCTTATAACTCCTCACCAATAATTTGATAATTTTAAAAAAGTAACTTATACCTATAATTAATTAAAAATAAAAAATTAACACGATAAAACACATTTCCGTCAAGCAAAATACACAACTGAATTACTTTTCCATGGTGTAAGTGGAGGTGCAAAAAAGTTACAAAGAAAATGTGATTCTGTTTACAAATACACAACAAAAAATTGCAATTTGGTTGTGTATTTTTGCACCCTCTCTTATTTTTCAATGAAAACATGTTTCCATAAAAAAGTATTTTTAGAAAAACAGCACATGTGAGGTGTGTGAATAATAAATTTGGGTTTGAAAATAGCAAATCCCCATAAAATATCTCGTCAGTTTTTTCATATATATGGCCTTGATGTAGGCATTCCACACCTATGTATGAGCCAGCATGGGAGGGCCGGGGGCAATTATAATTCTTTTTTATGTCTGGGGAAATTAAAAAAATTAGAGTTTATCTTATAAATATATAAAAATTAAATTTTACACAAAAATATTCATTAATGTGTATTTTTTAAAATGATTTAAAAATATATAATAGAAAATAAATTTATATAGGAGGTATGCTAAATATATTTTTTCAAAGACTCAAGATTTCAAATGGTAATTATTAGTTTCACATGACACCAAAAATCTTCATCAATTTCTAATAAAATTAGTATCTACGTTAACTATATTTTGTTTTTACAAAAATGTCTTATTAGTTTTTATTTTTATGGAAGAAGTCTTACTATTTATGTCCTAAAAACCTACCAATTAAAATTAAAATAAATAATACTACTTAGCAAACTATCTATACGACAATTAGAATAATAGAATAAACTCAAACTGTTAATCCCTTTCATAACGTTCATAAGTATGTCCAACTGATAAAAGTTGATAAAAAAATAATTTAATTTTTAAATAAATTATAATCAAATTAAGATCAAGGGAATGTTAATAAAGCATTTAATTGCAAATACAATCATATATAGTATTTAAAATAGCAATAACTAATTATCAAAGAAAATAATTGATGCAGAAACATTTTATGTAAAAAATGACAGAACAAAATTATTTTCTTTCACATAGAAGAATAGAAAAATGGAAAATAAAATATTTGTTTAAAAAACATAAAGAATGATTTTATTTTCTAAATAATAACTATTAAAAGAAAAAATAAAACAGCTTTAAAAAAAAGTGATAAAAGAAACTTGCATCTCATTAGTCATTATATTCACACTTGACTCTCAAATAATAATAATTATCCTAAAACCAAATTATTATATTATAAATCTCTTTCACTACATTACATAGTAGCATTTAATTTAATTTAATTTAATATAATTCCTAGTACCTTTGTTTCAGACCACATTCACTTCTAGATGAGATACAGTGAATCTAATGCCATTCCCATCATCCAATGGCATATAGTCCCCTGAAACTGAAAGCCTCCATACCCCACTTGTAAGTGCATGCCTCCCTATAAAATAAAAACACATTGCTCTCTCTATAATAGGAGTGTTATATATCTTTTGCTTGTGCATTCTTCTACTTCACAACTATGTCTATTGTTTCTGGCACCCACACCACTGAAAAATATAACTATGAAAGCTTTCAAGAGTTTTTTGAATGTTGGATGTTTGAGCAAAACCAACACCTGAAGGAACTTTTAGCTGCTGAATCAACCCATCTAACAGATGAGCAAGTGCAAGCACTAAATGGTAGGGTGATTGAGCATTATGAGCACTATTATACTGCTAAGTTAAGTTGTGCAAAGCAAGATGTGTTGGCCATGTTCTCCCCAACATGATTGAGCTCATTGTAAAATGGCTTTTCTTTGGATTGGTGGACGGAGACCCAGCATGGCATTTCACTTGCTATATTCCAAGTTTGGTTTACAATTTGAGGCAAGATTCGACGAACTGATTCGGGGTCTAAGGACACATGATTTGGGAGACATATCAGCATCTCAACTAGCTCAGCTTGATGAGACGCAAAGGAGGACCATCATAGAGGAGAGGGAAGTCACAGATTTGATGGAAACTCACCAGGAATCATTGGTTGATGCTCCAATGGTGGAGTTGTCTCATGTGGTTGCTGAGATGATTAGAGCCAATGAAACTGGTGAGAATAAGGAAATAGAGGACAAGGTTGAATCAACACTTTGCCAATGGTGGAAGGTTTGGAGAAGATTTAGATAAAAAAAAAAAAAGTTAGGTCTTAGATGTGTGTTATTTATCATCTTTCTCCATTCAGTCTGACGGTAAGAATAACTTAAGTAAATGCAAGGCAATTAACTGTTTTTTTTCAATGGAAAATAAAACAATTGATAAAAAACAGTTATATATATATATATATATATATATATATATATATATATATATATATATATATTTGAATTTGTTAATATACACCAAGATATATTTTATAAGTAATAAACCTTGTTATCATCATCGTGCATACAAACAAAAGAAGCAATATATCTTACTAAGTTATATTTTTAATTTTCATCCAATACAGCTATATATACATTTATTGATTTTTGTGTATGTGATTAATTGATACTATGTATCAAGTCTTATAAAATGAAAATTTTAATAACTTTTTTGACAATATATAATTTTTATCTGCCAAGAAGTTAAGTTTAAATTTTTCCATAAAACACATTAACTTTATATTTTTTATACAATTTTAAAACTAATTATTATTATATTATGCTAATTTATGTAGGCACGTATATATATGTTACTTCAAATATATTATGCTAATTTGTGTAGGCACGTATATTTTTGTAAAGCATTTTAATATACTAACTTGACACAATTTTAAATTCTCAGCAAAAACAAAGAAATTAAAATTTCTCACTCTGTACAAAACACTATATGCTCACGCTCACTCTCCATAGCTCTCTCAGCACACCTTGGCGTCACGAGCTATCACTTGCTGTACAATCATGACTACCTCCATCGACAAGTAGACTTTTCTTCTTGTTCATCATAATCTTTTCTTCCTCTCACTGATAGGTTTCTCTCTCTCTCTCTCTCTCTCACTCATCTCTGTTTATTTCTTTTCTCAAGTTTATGTTTCTTTGATTTTGATTTCATTTTTGTAGCTACAAGGTTCGCTTGATTTTATTGATTTGTGTTTCGTTTTCTATTTCATTTATTTTGTTTCAATGATTTTGATATGTTGGTGGATGTGGAATTGGATGGGTTTGGAGTTGAGATAGGTTGTGAGCACCATATGTTTGTGAATATGCATAAAAGAGAAATAGAGATATAATCGATAGATTATGTTTAATTTAAATCACTTTGGCTTGCTTTCATGCATGTTTAACTGTTTATCATTGTATTGTATGCTTCTTTGAAATTTGTATTTCATTTCTACCGTTGTTTGAATATGAAAACCTAAGTGAGTTGTGTTACTTGTCTTTGTTTGGTACCTTTAGTTATGTCCTCTGCTATTTCTTATTGTATTGGAGTTTAAGCCAACATGTGGGTTGGTAAGCGTGTTCTCTGTTTTGTATTTGTGTGCCTTATTTACTTTAGTTGATCATGCTGATCAGGAGAATTGCATACCTCTGATTTGTACTTGTATTTGTGTGTCTTATCTACATAAATTAGATTTCATAAATCCAATTAAAATTTCATCACATTTGTCATCGATCCTTTGAACTCATGACGATAGCAAACATTATAACTAATGAAAAAAGTAACAAATACTAGAAAGCATGAACAACATCAACCAATGATAATATCAAGTCTACAAAACAAGCGAAATGCTGAACTTGATGCCTACAAATCATTAGTTGCGAGTAGTATGAATGTAAGTAATAAATATGAGGAAGTTTGAGTTCATCCATTCAAGCTGATCAATTAGCTGGTCAATGGTCAGTATTTTGTATTTGTGTGCCTTATTTACATTAGTAGAACTTTGAAGTAGCTCTATGGTTGTCATGGCTGATTGTGCTACTATTATGGTTTAGTGATCCATTAAAACTTGAATCACTATGTAAGTTTGTGTCATATAAAATAGGTGTTCAAAAATATGTTATCATTGGGTATGTTATGGATATGGCTCTAGTGATCTTTGATGGTCGAGAAAGTATATGTGGTTCATTTGTTCAATGTATAAGGACTTGTTGAGCCAAAAGAAGTTGTTTCCTTTGTGATCTTGACTATGTATATGCATATGTGTTGCAACTGGATAAAATGGTAGCTTTTGTTTATTACTTAGGAGTCTTGTTGGATCAAGCACTTACCACTAGACCAAAAGCCATCGTTGATGGTAAAGATACAACTTTGTTTCCTTAAAGCTTCGAATGCATTGACCTATTTGTGAATTGGTCCCATAAATAGTAAATGGCACAATATACCGAAGTCCACACTTGAGCAAATAGTAAACTCACTACAGATTAGAAGCATCACAAATAAAAGGAAAATTATGAATTTCAAGATCCTTTCTTTTTCACATGATAATATATACAAAAAAATTTAGTCATATGAGCTCAGACCAGTAGCTCAAACAAACAAACGAAAAAAACAAAAGCATCATTGGGCACATCATCAGTCTAGGTAGTAGAAGGAACACAAACATACCACGTGCAGGTCCACAATGAAGAAAAGTGTGTCATACACATTCTGCGAAATGAAAACAATACCATGTCTTAAAAAATCAAACAAATCTCAACTAACTCGTGTATACAAGCAAACTGTATTCATTTCTAAGTCACATTATGTCGCACCCAATGCCAATTAAATTAGTTGTGGAATCCAAAACACCACAAATGAATTATATATATAATGCAGTAGTTATTCTTATTTGTTATGAAGTTTCTTTTGTAACTATGTCCAGTCTCCAAAAGTACGTGACATACTTATTCACATGCAATGCTGGTATTGGATGTGTATTTTGTAAGATATTTGTTTTAAATCTCAACAATATTTGCACAAATTATCTAATATCATTATCATGCAGTTTGGATTGAGAAAAAATGGATCCTATCATAGTTGACACTACAATTAGTTCAAGAAAATGTAAAAGAGAAGAGTATAAGAAGATAATCTTATTAGTTGCTGCTTGTGTTGTTCATATGGTCATTGGTGTAGTGACATGGTATCATAATAGTTATTTTGTTAAGGAACCAACCTGTAATTGGGAACTAGAATGTTGCAGCTTCCTTAATCATCTTTATAGAGGGACAGAGAAAGATTGCATTGAACAACTGAGGCTTAGTAAAAGTGCATTTTTTAACCTTTGTAGAATTCTACAAGAAAATGGAGGATTAGTAAGAACAAGAAATGTTCCAACAACTGAAGCAGTAGCAATGTTTTTACATATCCTTGCTCACAACCTAAAATACAGGGTAGTGCAATTTAGTTATTGTAGATCTAATGAAACCATAAGTAGGAAATTCAATGATGTCTTGAGAGCGATAATGAAAGTGAGCAAAGACTATTTGAATTTTCAACCCTGTACTTTAGAAGATGCGGAAGCAAACAAGTGGAGATGGTTTGAGGTAAGTTTATCAATTGTTAGGAGATATTAGTTAATTAAAAAAATTTCTTAGAATCTAAAAAAAATGTCTTGTTTGTAGAGATGTATTGGAGCACTTGATGAGACACATAGTCCGGTTATAGTTTCTCCTGATGAGAGACCTAGATATCGTAATAGAAAGAGTGATGTCTCTACAAATGTGTTAGCCGCTTGTGGTCCAGATTTAAAATTTATTTATGTGTTACCTGGGTGGGAAGGGTCTACAGGAGATTCTCGGGTATTATGAGATGCATCACGTCATGAAAACAAACTTGAAATTCCAACTGGTAATATTTATTGGAAATATTTTTTTATTTTTTTGTTTAGTTTAAGTCTATGATTTTTATTTTAAACATTGTAAGTAAGTACTTTCTTGTGGATGCGGGATATACCAATGGTCCAGGATTTTTAGCACCATATTGAGGGACTATATATCATCTCAATGAGTGGATTGGATACACCCCTCAAAGTTACAAGGAGTTATTTAATATTCGTCATGCAAGTGCCCAAAATGCAATAGAAAGGTCATTTGGGATCTTGATAAAAAGATGGAGTATATTAAGATCTCCTTCATTTTTTAATATAAAGACATAAATAAGAATTATCAATGCTTATTTTGTGTTACACAATTTCATAAGAGACGAACAACAAACTCATAAACTTTTAGAAGTTCAAGACTTAGAATTCTTATTTGTTGTTGTTGACAAAGAGTTAGTACAACAATCAAGGGAAGGAGTTCAAAATAATGTGATAGATGATATCACAACTATTAAAGCTATTGAGGAATGAACAAGATTTCGAGATACATTAGCTATGAATATGTTTGCTAACTATCAAGTTAGAAGAAACTTTGCTTAGGGATAGTTCTTTTTTAAATGTAACTTGTTATTGCAGACACACTTTGTGTGCTTTGTTACTATTGCACTTTGTGCTATTGAAGATAGACTTTTATGTAATTTTCTATTTCATAAAAACTTTGCTTGAAATATATTTTATGATTGTGCAGTGGACTAATCAAATGAATAAACTAGGTTGTATCTAATATTTGTTATGTGCAGGTTAAATAAGTGACATTAATTTCAGTGGAGTCATCTAATAAAAAATGACAGGCAAAAGAAAAGTTTTGGGAAAAAATAATGAGGAAACAAGAAGTTGTTTTACATGGAATTTGGAGATGGAACGTGTATTGGCTGATGTACTAAGAGATCAAAGGAATTTGGGCAACAAGGGCGACGGAGGTTGGAAAAGGTCGGCATTGAATGCTGCAGCCGTAGTGTTGCCTACAAGCTTCAATGTTAATGTCACATCAAATAATGTAAAAAATCGTATCAAATTATGGAGATCGTGGTATGGTGTTGTAAGTGACATCCTTAGCCAGAGTGGGTTTGATTGGGATGGCACTAAGCACATGATCATAGTTGAGAATGAAAATGCTTGGAATGAATATTGCACTGTAAGTATTCTTCTTTAATATATTGCTATTTGTTATTCAAAGCAGATTGGATTTGACTTTTTCTTTTTTTTTCTAGTTGCATAAATCAACTAAACTGTTTCGATTCAAGGTGCTTCAAAACTGGGATGATATAGTGGATTTGTGTGCTAAAGATAGAGTCATTGGTCATGGAGCTAAAACTGCTATAGATGCTGATGAAACAATGAGTAGAGAAACAAATGAAGTGGAATTCATGGGTTTAGGTGCTACTGCTACTATAGACTTAGAAGAACCAAACTCTAATACAAAAGGAAAAGGGCAAGTTCAACTTTTTTTGGCACACATTCTCACAAGAGAAAGATGGGAGAAAAAGAAGGAATAACAACTTCTTTGGATAAAATGGCAAGTCTTTTGAATGAATGATAGAAAAAATGGATGGTAAAGTCGATGATGAAGATATTCAAGAATTGTTACGTGAGTCAGCTTTGATACTAGATCTTATAGACAACAATGGGCTAAAGCTATTAAATGGTTAGCTGACGATCCAAAGTAATTAGCTATTGTGAAGCCCTTCCAATTTACGAAAAGACAGATTATGTTTTAACACATCTTGCAAAAATGAAACTTGGTGAGTAACCTTTTGTCTACATTTTCATTTTCAACTTTTAAATTAGAAAATTATGTCTTTTTTATGCCTAGTTGAAGTGATATTTTTACTATAATTATTTGTCTTTCCTGTTGTGGCTTATATTATTTTATGTCTTCTATGTCAGGTTATTATGAATAAAGAATAGAGAGTGTTAGGAATTTTATAATTTATAATTAATTAATATGGGCTACATATTATATTATAACATTTATATTAGTTATTTACATTTAAATGAGTTCAATATAAAGTGATCTATTTAAGTGAGCCCATTAGACTGCCAACAGATAATTGATATGGGCTTAATGAGCGAAAACCAGTTTGGCCCATTAGGGGATAATGAGAACCCTAATATGTTTAAAACATAAGGCATGGTTATGGTCCCCAATACACCAAATCAACAAACAATTTTTCCTTTCCCCATCTGAAGAGAAAACGAAGGTCCCATAAGGAAGAAGGTGATTTGGTTGAGGAAGGTCATTAAACCAATTGTTTGTGACCACTGTCAGATTCCACTGCGTGTTAATCAAGCTCTATGGATCCAGGTATTCCTTAAAACCTCTTGATAATCTGACGTAATGTGTTTTGGTGCTTATTTAGTATTTTATAAGGTTTATTGAAAATTCCCAACAAGTGGTATCAGAGCCACCATTATTATTAGATTGTTGGGATTTAAAAATTTGTTTGATATGTATTATATCTGGATCCTTTTAGTTATATGAACCCTAATTTTATTTTGGGGAGAAACTATTTTGATCAATAAAATTGTAAAATCCCTAAATTTATGTGTTATGACCATAAAGTTTTTCTCCTCTTTAGAATTAATAAAAGGCCTCTGCATTTGATTTACGGGATTGTACAATTTTTTTGTTTTGTTTGTGTTGCATTTGCTGGCATATTATTCTATTTGGGATAAAGGTTCTACGTATCTGGTGTTGGCATTTAGTACGTGACACAATTTCATAAATATATATTTTTTTGTTTATATGAATTAGTAATAAGACAATGGTCTTTTGTCTTATATGAATAATTTTTTTTGGCCAACTGTTTTTTTTTTATGAATAATTTATGTTATTCATGTGGTTGGTATAAATTTGTGATAGTACCGTGATATGTTTGTATCCGGTGCATAATTAGTTTACCATGATGTAATTTTTCAAACATTTACTGTTATCACAATTGGGTGCAAATTTAACCATTATAGATCCTTTCCATTTGATTGTGTGTCCAGTAATTTTAATTAAATTGATTGAACCATTATGTTGCCAAAGTAACCTCTATTGTGTAAATTGATTTAATTAAATTTCATGTATGTTAGTATGAAATTATTTATGCGAATTGTGTTCGGCCCAAAGGAAGACACAATTTGGCCAAATAATAACATACATGTGATGATAAATACGTGACAATTATTAAGTTTTTTTTCATGAGAATAATAGTCGGTCCAAAGAAAGGCTATTATTTTTCAGAACTAATTGTCAATAATTGATCATTGCATTGAGAGTACCAATTACAAATTAATTTCTCTGTCCAAAGACTAGAATTAATGTTGTGTTAGGTATCTTGTGATGGATCTGTTATGGGAAATATTTGCATGTCTTGTTATATATAATTTATATGACTTGCTTGATTATCTGTGAACATATTATTTTTGTTCTCTATTTAGTTAATATTACCAGTGCTACAAATGTTACTGCTCAAGTGAATTTTATCCCAATGCTGAACGGAACAAATTTTAAAGTCTGGAAGGAAGCCGTAGAAATTGTTCTTGGCTATATGGATTTGGACTTGGCATTGAGGACGGAATGACCCATTTCCACTTCGGAAACCTCTAATGAGGTAAAAATTGAGAAATGGGATCGGTCCAACCGAATGTGCCTTATGATCATGAAGCGCTTTATTCCAGAGGCGTTTCGGGGCTCTATTTCTAAGGGTCAAAGTGCAAAGAAATTCCTTGAGGAAATTGAACAATACTTTGCCAAAAATGAAAAGGCGGAGACGAGTAACCTTGTGGCCCAACTCATCTCCATGAAGTATAAAGGCAAAGGAAACATAAGGGAGTAAATTATGGAGATGTCCAATCTCGCATCAAAACTCAAGTCACTTAAGTTAGAGCTTGGTGAAGACCTGCTCGTGCACTTGGTTTTGATCTCGCTTCCTACACACTTTGGGCAATTCAAAGTGACTTATAACACTCAGAAGGACAAATGGTCTCTCAATGAGCTTATATCTCACTGTGTGTAAGAGGAGGAGATGCTGTAGAGAGATAGGACTGAAAGTGCTCACTTGACTTCGACCTCTCAGAATAAGAAAAGGAAGAAGACTAAGGGTGTTGCGGAAGGGACTTCTCTGCAAAAGAAGCAAAATAAGGATGAGGAATTTACCTGTTACTTCTGCAAGAAGTCGGGACACATGAAGAAAGAGTGTCCCAAGTATGCCGCATGGCGTGTGAAGAAAGGTAAATTTCTTACTCTAGTTTGTTTAGAAGTTAATTTGACTTTTGTACCTAAAGATACTTGGTGGGTAGATTCTGGTGCTACTACTCACATAAGTATGACTATGCAGGGTTGCCTGTGGAGCCGACTACCAAGTGATGATGAAAGATTCATCTTTGTGGGTGATGGCAAGAAGGTTGCAGTGGAAGCTATTGGAACTTTTAGATTAAATTAAAAACGGGATTTTATTTGGATTTATTTGAGACTTTTGTTGTACCGTCTTTTAGACGGAATTTGATTTCTATTTCTAGTTTGGACAAATTTGGATTTTCTTGTTCATTTGGAAATAATAAAGTTAGTCTCTACCAAAATTCAAATATGGTTGGTTCTGGTTCTTTAATTGATAATCTTTACATGCTTGATGTTGTTAGTTCCTATAATGAAATACTGCAAATAAGTTCACATGGTACAAAACGAAAATTGAATGAGAATTCAGTCACCTTATGGCATTAGCGTTTAGGCCATATCTTTAAACGAAGAATTCAGAGACTTGTGTTGGATGAAATTATTGACCCTTTGGATTTATTAGACTTTGAGGTCTGTATTGAATGCATAAAGGGAAAATGAACAAACATAAGGAAATTAGGTGCCGAAAGAGCTAAAGACGTCTTGGAACTAGTGCATATAGACGTTTGTGGTCCTTTTCCTACAACTTCTTGGAAAGGCCAAGCATTAAACATTTGCACATTTGGGGTTGTCCAGTTGAGGCACGGCCTTATAGGCCATATGAAAGAAAGCTGAACTCAAGAATAATTAGCTGCTATTTTTTTGGCTATGTTAAACACTCTCAGGGCTATAAATTTTACAATTCCACCTTAAGATCCTTTTTTTGAGACGAGAAATGCGAGATTTCTTGAGGAAGTTGAGTTTGGGAAGGAAGAGAACATAAAGAATGTTATCTTTGAGGAAGAACCTGTTATTTACAATGATCAAGTCCTCATACCTATTACTGTTCAAGACACAACTCCAGTAATAGATGACAATGCTCAAACTATTGACATTATTTCAGAACAAGACAACATTGAGGTTCTCCCTCAAATACCTTTAGAGCAACCTCAACAATCTCAAGAAGTGTCATTAAGGAGATCCATTAGAGAGAGGAGAAGTGCAATCTCAAATGATTATATTATATTTCTCCAAGAACATAAGGATGATGTTGGTTTAACAAAGGATGATCCAATCAACTTCTGTCAAGCTATGCACAGTTCTTGATGAGAATCTTGAAATTGGCCAAATATAGGCTAAAGGCCTAAGTGGAGAAGGGCGAAGGCCTAAGTGGAGAAGGATAAAGCCCCCGATTGGAGAAGGATGAAGGCCCAAGTGGCGAAGGACGAAGGCCTAAGTGGAGAAGGACAAAGCCCCCGAGTGGAGAAGGATGAAGGCCTAAGTGGAGAAGGATGAAGGCCCAGAGGCAGAGATACTATCAAGACAATTAATTGTTGCTAAAGGCCCAAACTAATTTGAAGGCCCAAGTTAAATATGTTTTTAGTTATAATTTTTTTTTATTGTAATTTTGGCCCAACCTGTTTAGAAGGCCCATGTCTATTTTTATCTTTTTGTTCAGATACACTATAAGTATTGGTTTTTGTTTTGAATAAATTTTTTTTTGGCATTTTCATAAAATTGGGTGAGAGCTTCTCTCTGGGTTCCTTGTTGAACCAATTATCAGACTTATCAAGGTAATCCTTGTGGCGTCTACCCGGACTTATCTTCCTTCATTGGAAGTGGTGTCTACCCTGACTTATCTTCCTTCACTGGAAGTGGCGTCTACCCAGACTTATCTTCCTTCCCCGGAAGTGACGTCTACCCTGACTTATCTTCCTTCACCGGAAGTGGCGTCATCCAAATATCCGTAGCCTGTATCAAACGATCCGCCCCGTAAGATTCACATCAATTCTAACTCTCAAAATTGGATTGATGCCATGAAGGATGAGATAAAGTCTATGAATATGACAATGAATTTTGGAATCTAGTCGAATTGCTTGAAGGTGTGAAACCTATTGGTTGTAAATGGATATTTAAAATCAAGAAGGATTCAAATGGGCAATATCAAAAGATATAGGGCTCGTCTAGTTGCTAAAGGCTTTGCTTAGAAGGAAGGCATTGACTATAAAGAAATCTTTTCTCTAGTATCTTTAAAGGATTCTTTTGGTTAAATTGTGTAATTTTAAGAAAATTTGTGTAATTTTAAGACCTTCCTTTATTGTATTAAATTGTCTTGTATTTTTGGTTAAATTGATTGAAACAACATGTTGCCAAAGTAACCTCTATTGCGTAAATTTATTTGACTGAATTTACATGGATGTTGTATGAAATTATTCATGTGAATTGTGCTCGGCCCAAAGGAAGACACAATTTGACAGAATAATTACATGCTTGCAATGGTAAACATGTGGTGATTATAAATAGTATGATTTTCCATGTGAATAATGAAATGTTCAAAGACAATCATAATTTGACCGAAATAATCATCATATAAGTTTTCCATGTGAGCAATAGAGTGTCCAAAGACAACCTTTGTTTGACAGGACTTATCACCAATGTTTGATCAATGCGTTGAGAGTATCACTTGCAGTTAGTCTTTTTCAATCCAAATATTGAGGATTAATGGTGCGTTAGGTATCTTGTTTGAATCTTGAAATTTACCATAAAGATTATTTGTGCATTACATGTTTATTGTTCTCTTCTTTAATTGTTGTTGTTGTTGTTACTATGGTTTAAATTACTCATATGTGAATCCCAAATTTGCATGTATAAAATTTAGAGTTTGAAATTATTTTTGTGGGAGTCCTAAGGTGATATATGAGTAATCTTGATATGCAACACTAGAAAGTAATAAAATGCATTATGCATTAATTGAAGAGAACAAGGAACTACATGTTTTCATATCGAAAGTCTAGAAGTTTAGAGATCATTGGGTATTCTGACTTCGATTTTTCAGAATGTCTTAATAGCAATCACTCTACATAAGGATCCACATTTAACCATGTTGGTGGAGTTAATATTCTGCTATGAGACATCATACTAGAATTTATGATTGCTGAATTATTGTAACCGGTTTGCCTGTTGTCGCCAACATTAAGTAGCCATCAGGTGTTTATTGAGACAATATCTTAACAGTCTTATTAAGGATTCAACCAAATAAAAGTTTGTTGACATAAAGTATTTGGTTGTTAAATAAAGAATCCATAAAATATAGATTTGTATAGAACATATAGGAACTCATTCCATGCTAGCTGATCCATTTACTAAAGGTACGACACTAAAGTTTTTTTTTTTTTCACGAGCACACTACTCATATGGGTATAATTCCTGATAGTACCTTAGTTTAGTGGGAGTCTCATTTATGTTTTATATCTTATGTTTTCTAGATATTTGTATTATTTGGATTTTCTGTAGAAATAAAGTTGATGTTTATTTTGAGTTCATTTTGTGTGCAATGTTTGTATTGCATTTTGGATTGATCTCTATAAAGAATAAAGTTTGGACTAGTTGGAAATAGACATGATTAAGATCACATTGTATGTAATTTCCATGCCGCTTATCCATATTTGATCTATGTCATCGAGTATGAGTAACAGTGGTGATCATTGTGGCTTAGTCAAGCTAAATGGTGACTAAAATTGCAGTGGTTTCCTGTTACTATATGAGATGGACCAAATTGTATAAAAGGAGTCTAAAAGTAAATAACATAAGGTTGCACGCCTAAAGAATTTTGTGATATAAATGTCTAAGGTTAATATGAAGCCCAAGTGAGAGATTGTTAGGAATTTTATAATTCTTAATTAATTAATATGGGCTACATATTATATTATAACATTTATATTAGTTATTTACATTTAAATGGGTTCAATATAAAGTGATCTATTTAAGTGAGCCCATTAGACTGCCTACAAATAATTGATATGGGCTTAATGAGCGAAAACCAGTTTGGCCCATTAGGGGATAATGGGAACCCTAATAGGTTTAAAACATAAGGCATGATTATGGTCTCCAATACACCAAATCAACAAACAGTTTCTTCTCTCCCCATCTGAAGAGAAAACGAAGGTCTCATAAGGAAGAAGGTGATTTGGTTGAGGAAGATCATTAAATCAATTGTTCGTGACCACTGTCAGATTCCGCTGCGTGTTAATCAAATTCTATGGATCCATGTATTCCTTAAAACCTCTTGATAATCTGATGTAATGTGCTTTAGTGCTCATTTGGTATTTTGTAAGGTTTATTGAAAATTCCCAACAAGGAGTTGTGTTCTTACAAAGGAATAAAAAAAGTTGATTCTTCTAAATTGTTTGCTTATGTTATTTGTTTTAGACCCTTTAATTTGCAAAATAGTTTGTAAATGATTAAGTATTATAAGTGAAGTAACGTCAATGTAGATGATATATGATTTTAAGTTTTGATATGGATTGAAGTATTTTCTTCTCTTATGAACAATGAAATTAATATCAATATTTGAATTTTGTATGAGATTATTGTCCTTAAATTACATAATTGTTTAATTTCAATACGTTTTTTAAAATTATTACAAGACTAGGTAATTGAATTTTTTTAACAAGAAATTAGATTGAACAAGCAATTACATATCATTCATCTTTAAATTTGCAATATTGTTTAATCCAAGTTTTTTTGTGTGTTAATACAAGAATATTGTGTAAGATTCAAAATTGTTTAGCATTAAAATTATTTTGATTATTTAATTACTAAATATTAAAAAATTAATTATTAAATATTGTCTACCATTAAATTTATTTTGAATATTTAACTATTTTAAAAATAACTAATATTTTTTTTAATAAATATTGAAATTTTAATTTTTAAATTTATTTAAAAATGAAAATTTGAATTTCATTGAAATTGAATTAATTTATCCAAACAAGAAAACTAAAATACAAAAAATTGAATTATTTTATCCAAACAAAATATTTACAAAATGAAAAAAATTTAAATGAAAACAATTAAAATGTTATGTATTTAAATTAAAAAAAAATTAAATCCTTTATCCAAATACATGGTAAAAATATGAGTCTAATCAATATAAAATAAGAAAAAAATAATCATAACAATATGTGTGTGATTTCACATTTATGTGATTCAGAATCATATAATCAATATCATAGAAAAAAAAATCAATTATTTCTTTTTTATTAGGAAGTTATTAAAGTGGTTTGATGGTGTGTCATTAAAGTGGTTTGATGATTACACGGAGGGGCATAAGTGTTCAATGATAAGGAAGCCATGAGTTTAAATATCTCACTAATATAACATACTAATTGTTAATATTTTTTGATAAATACTAATTAGTATCCTTCGTTAAAGAACTAAAAAGAATTTTTTTTACTGGAATACATAAAATTCGTTATTTGTAACTTTTTTTAATGTTCTCCAATATTTTTTATAATAAATACTTTTTTGTTTAGTTTTTTAACCAATACTCTAAGGACACTCTTCAGTAAGACCTAAAAAATTCTTTTTCATTGTTTTCAATGGATGTTTTTATATAAAAAATAATAAATTAAAATATATGCTGAATAAATAAATAACAATTTGAAAAAATATAGTTACAAATGTTGACTTAATTTAAAATTAAAGTTATGGTACTTAGATTATATACAACATTGTTAAATTTAATTAACTTTGTAAAAATTGAGAAGAAACAATATTAAACATTTTTTTTCAAAAATATTTTATATCATTAGACTTGCAAGTTATTAAAAGTAGAGAAAATGCATTATCTTTCATTAACAAAACGTTTAGTTCCAATAAATCGTTGTATTCCACCATTCAATGTTTGAGATTTTTACCGTAGTATCCTTCATCATTTGTTTTTATTTTTAATTACAACAAAAGAATTGAATGAAATGAATAACCTAGAGTAATTTAAATTTATATTGTCGTGATAAACTAAAAAAATATATATTGCTAACATATAATATATTATTAATTATTCTATATTTTCTTAAGAGTTTGTTTTTAAACATTGGTTAGTGTTAAAAACTTTACACTATTATATATCCAATCATAAATTATGGTAGGATAGTTATTGTAACTTATCATACATGCATGAAAGTTTATGATTAAATGATGGTTAGTTTTTTTTTTTTTTTACATTATTAGTATACAAATTAATAAAGTGTATAAATCTTTGGAATTATATCTAAACCACAAGTTATCGAAGTTTTTCAGTCAAATATAAACTTTAAAATTCTGTGTTGTCAATTCATTTTTTAATTTTTCTTTTAGATTAATCACTTAATTTTTATCTATAATTATTAATTAAAATAAATATCGTAAATCATTTTATACTGATAATTATAAAACTGATAGTAATTAAATTCAAGGTGTAACATTTCATTTTTCGTAAAATAAATTTTAAAAAAATTAATTAAAAATAAATAATTTTAGAAAAATAATGAACTTTTTATAATTAAATAAATAAGAGAAACAATTTTATTAATTAAAATAATAGTTTTAAGGTAAATAAAATAAATATATGTTTTTAGAATAAAATAATATTTATTTATTCATTTGATATGGAGTAAAATAGATTTTCCCTATATAAAATGATAAAATAAAGAAAAATAAAGTAAATAATAGGTTCAAAGTACCATAGGTATAAATAGATACGTAATAGGTCACTCTTTACACGTCTGTATCGTCTCTTTTCCTCTCAAATTCGTTTTCCCTTCTTTCTTTTCCAAAATTTTCTCTTTTTTCCGCATAACTCAAACCAGTCTCGATAAAATGACGATCTTAGACTTGTTAACCGTGATTTTGGAGTTAATGTCTATCGTGGAAGAAATGTCTCTTACACTGAGCTTTCTCTTTTTTCATATACACCCAAACTTTTCTCAATAAAGCTATGATCCTGAACTCGTTAACCGTTGGATCATCGTGAAATTTGGACACCACCTTAGGAACTCATTTTCACACATTCTCACTGTTGGGATTTGTGAAATAATGTTTTTGTAGAGAGAAATTAGTCTCACACGTTGACAGTGAAATGAAGGCTGTAATCTCTTCTCCTTCTCTCTAACGCTTGGAAACCCTAACAGAATAAACATAGGAAAAACTTGAGGAATCTTAGGAAACTGCTAGAGACGCCGCTATTACTATCGGGCTACACATATGAGCCTGCTTAGAGGTAAGGAATGAGTTTATTACAATTGAGGTTATAATGAACATGTGTAGGGATCCTTAGGAGATCAAATTGAGGTTTATTTTGAGATGTTTGTTGAATTATAACTATTTCTTTATGTTTATAATCACGATATTATTGTGTTTGACGAACCAATTGATGTACTGATATGAATTGGTTGATAAATTGAGTACTCTTGGTGTTTTCGTGTTTTTGACCTATGATTTTAATTCCTTAATTTTGATATGATTATGTGAAATTGTTTGAGGTGTTTTACTCCCCATGTTGTGAAAAACATTTTTGTATAAATTGTTTGTATTTTGAACAAGATTTACTAAATGAGCATGATAAATTGTAATATTGAAACCGTGAAATTGTCATTAAAATTGTGTGTAAGTGATAAATTGATCATGTGATGAATTGTGAGATAACATGTTGCGTTGAGATCATAACATTGTTATTGAGGTTGAGTATAAGTGCAAAGTTGAACATGCGTTGATTTGTGAGATACACGTAAACATGTGATGATGGATTGTGACGTTGTGATATGTTAAAATTGTGGACATGAAATTTGGTTGTGAATAAGTGTGTGGTTAACACTTGATGCGACAATACTTGTGTTATGAGTTGTGAATTATATAATAACCCGACTGGTGTTTACTTTGAGAAAAGTGTTTATGCACAGTGTTAAAGGAAAGGTGTAGGATTCCTAGTTAGGAACCTAAAGTGTTAAATTATAGCACAATGTGTTAAACGTGTTTAAAACACGAGTGTGAGGTTGTGAGTATTGTATAATTCATGAGCAGTGTTTGCATGCAAAAATTGTTTTAGGGGTTGGACTTGAATCAGGAAGGTAAGACCCTAACGAATTCTTTGGAGTTTAGGCCTTGGGGGTAAAGACATTCGGTTTGAGTGCTACTTTAAGCATATGTTGATCACATAAGGTTAGAGCATTCTAGCAAAACAGAATGATCCTGACTGGTCACCTTATGTTTTATTTAGTGAGAGTGACCTGACATACTCATTGTGTGGTGTGTCTTGTTATGTACTCCTAAGCGCTCCAATGTGATTTTTCACTGACACGGTACCACATTGCATATAGACTTGAGTCTTAGTATAATTGTTACATAACATTTGCTAATTGTTTATTATGAAATTTATGAGTGTTATGATGTCTTGACCCGAGTGTGTGATTCATGTGTAATGTAATTGGTGATTGTAAAATGAATTTTAAATGATAAAGTGATAAAGTGACGTGAATTATATTAAGTTGAGTTATGTTATAAATATTTCTATAATTTATTTTGATTATGTCTTTGTTTATTTGTACTTTTTTTAGAAATACGATAACTCACTTCCTGTGTGCTATTTGTGTTTGGATCCTTTGATGATCTTGAACCTTGTGTTCGTGGGAACAGATGATTAGGTGGATGACTTTAAAGAACCTTGTACTAGAGGATGCTGAGACACAATGCTCTGATAGGATGTGACATTAGGGATGAGTTTTTATTTTAATTCCATGATGTTATTTTATTTTATTTTACCTCATTGATTTTACAAAGTTTCTTTTGGAAACTTTGATGACCTTGTTCAGAGTCGGATATGCTTTTAATAAGTTTTATTTGGTAATAGTAAAGTGAATGTGAACTTTCTACCCACATGAATTTGTTTATGTGTGTTCTTATATGTTTTATTTATTTATATGCATGTCGAAGTAGAAGGTATCACACAAGCCACCCATAAGTGTCACAAAAATTATCTGCATTCGACACAACATTTTCCTTCACACTAGCAATGCCATCCATCCTCTCCAATCTCAGATAGCAGCCCATGTTCTTTTCCCCTCTTTTATATATATATATATATATATATATATATATATATATATATATATATATATATATACTTTTAAATTTATTAATATAAAAATTAATTATATAAAATTAGTTATGTTTATTATTATTATTGTCATAATTAAAAAATAATTAATGTAAAATTAATTATACCCCAGTGTTATTATAATGATGGTTAAGTAGATGAGAAAAAAAATTATATATTGAGAATATAAAATAGTTTTACATTTCATGTCATCTAATTAAATTACCATTTATGATAAATTATTAGCTTTTACAAAATTATAAAAGTCATATTAAGAATTTGTGAATAAATCATAATATAAAATTATTTTATACGATGTATCATCATTAAATTCTATGTTTATTATCATTTAAAATAAAAATTTATATCAATTTTATGTGTAAACTTAATAATTGTTTTTAGAAATGATTATATATTTATTAGAAGTTAAATATTTAAGAATTTAAAAAAAGAAAAAGAAATTCCAGACCCCTCTAGTTGACTTCTGAATCCGTCCCTGGTTATGTGGTACTAAATTTATTTTCACATCCCTTTGATTCACTAACTACACCATTCTCGCTTGCATTGCGTACCTATACGAGCTTACAGATTGGGTCAAGCTGGTATATATAAGTTCGTGATTATTAAGCAAATTAATCCATATAGCCTTACATTTAAAACTTAAAAGTGTCTACATTTAAGAAACTTGTTTAAGGTCGTAGTTAAATAGACCGATTTACAATTTTTATTAAGTGATTTGCTTTAAAATTAGCTAAATTTAAAGAAGAAATGTATACTTTTTGATATATATATATATATATATATATATATATATATATATATATATATATTAATGTGAGTGAATACATTGGTCTGCAAACCTAAGATTAAATTCATTCAATAACAAACCGATTTAAGGCTGCAATGAATTAAATGGAACAAACTTTTTTTATACAACAGTGATACTGATATTAGAACTTCTAATATAATACTTAAACCTCATATATTAATTACCATGCCAATCCTTTTATAAAAAGAAAAGAAAAGAAAGTCGATCCTAATGAGTTAAACGGACCAACTTATTAATTCACTTTTAATTGTATACTTTTTTTAATTCTTAAAATATATATATGATAAGATATAACTTAATTGTAATTATATATACTTCTTTAATTTTATGATTTAATTATAGATTAAATTACTTTATTAGTCCTTTAATTTATTTTTTAGCTTGAATTTGATCTTCTAGTTTTTTTTATTTAATTTAATCTTCTAATTTGTAATTTGATCCTACTGTCTAAATTAAATTAACAGTATTAATAAATCACATTTTGTGACTGTTTAAAATCACTTAGTAATAATTTTAAATCGCCCCAAAACTTACATTTAGATGATAGAATCAAATTTAAACTATATGACTACTCAAATTAAGTTAGATGACGAGATTAAATTAAACTGATTTTAAAAATTAAAAGATCAAATTCAACATGAAAAAATAAAGAATCAGATTGAACATTAAAAATTAATTAAGAAACAAAAATAGCAATTTAACGTTAATTATATACGTCCTTTGACCCTTATTATAAGATTCAAAATAAAAGTATGATTTGATTCTTATTAGGGAACAAACTTTTTGCATTAATTATTTTTTTTTTACAAAAATATCTTAATTAATCTCAGGTCTAGGATGACAGACAATTATATGGATAGTTTTGAAAAAAATATTAATTTAAAATAAATTGAATGCTTTCAGCTAAATTAACTAATTGTTTTAATCTCACTAAATTAGTAAATTGATTAGTATATTATGCTAATTAGTCGGATTCACACATGGTATTATCCTATATATTATTGAGTCTTAATTGGATTTGTTTAGATTTAGAATTTACCTCATCAAAATTTCAGATCGGGTAAAAACATAAATAAACATGTCTCAACCCCTATTTGAAAAGATCATGCTTTTATGTGCTCTCCGGAATATCTTCACGCAAGACTTTTTTCGTAGAAACTAGTGTATCCCTGGTTTCTAAATATTTGTATGAAAAAAGTCTCGGGAATATTCGGGAGATATTTAGTCAGTTTAGCTTTAATATTGTTCTTGACTGTCCAATCGATATATGCATCCCTTGAGATTGATTGTCTCCAATGTTGACTTAAGCAGACACGAGCGCCTGAGGTGAACCTTGCCTACTCATGATGAATTAAAATATATAGTTCTTGGCCAATCCAGAAGTTCAACCAAATGTGTCTTTGAGAGATTACCATGGTTAATTCCTCGCAACACTCATCAAGAAGAGCCTAATTAGTTGACATATAGCCACTAAAATCTTTGGGATGCAATTGTACACCACATACTTGAGTACATAGCCATCATAATCAAAAGTCCAAACGGGTACGTAGCCCTAAGAAGCCTAGTAGAAGGAGACACATGTGAGACTTTGTAGAAGAACACCTTGTATAAATGGAGATCAAGATAGGGTTTGACACTTCAGATTCAGGGTTACAGAGTCTCTCAGCTTTGGGGTGTTATGTTCCCTCTCTCAGGTGTTCTCTAATGTAAATACGTTCAATTGGAATTTTATAATTTTTCCTAAAGGACGACAAACACCAAAAAGTTAATCCTTTCATACGATTCTCCATTTGAAAATAATGTTTCGTAAGGTTGCTACTATTAGTCCTTAAAAACTAATCGCTTAAATAATTGATTTTGTTTCATGTATACAACAGGTAAACGCTGGTAAACTTTTTTTTTTATATACACTTAAATTCAGGAGAAGGAGCAGGATAATGGGATGCCATGTGCAACACGATTTTATGCCGCATATGGAAAACAGCGCTTCCAAGTGCTCGCGTGTTTTCAGTTTTCACTCATCAGCAACTACGGAAGATCCCCACTTTGATACCATTTTCAACAATGCTACAAACGTCAATAGAGAAGAAAAAAAGAAAAAGATTATAAGTATAATAAAATTTATAATATGATAATTAGGAAGAGAAAGATAAAAAGAAATAAAAAATATTGATAAGGCCTAGGTGTTTAAAATAAGAGAGTATCTGTGTATCATTATTTATCTCTAAAATATTTCTTATTATGATTAGGAGTGTTTAAAATCAAATTAATATAAACAGTTTGTAAATCCCTAAAGAGCTAAAAAATACCACTTATGAATTGAACTAGTCAAAAGTTAATTTGATTTAGTTCGTATTTAATATTATATGTAAAACAAATGAAATTATAATTTTATTTATATTTAATTTGAATAATTTTTTATTTAAAAATTAAATCAAACCCCGTCGCTATCACTCCTTTGGTCTACGTGCTCTTTGGAGAGGAAATTACGTACCCTATGACTTGGTGCATCCCAAACTTGGGACTGTGTACTGTGCATGGCGGCTGCTCGAGGATATAATAGATGTCATGTCCATAACTAAAAATTAATTAAATAATTTAACTAATGTCATTATTTTTTCACGATCAAATAAAACAATCGTCCAAAAACTGTAAAAGATCAAATTGGAGGTTGAAAGAATCATGAAATAATAATTGTTGAATCTTTTTTATACGATCGTGAAGCACGAGGTGAGTTTGGACTCCGTCAAAGGGTTAATATTCTTGTTCAGATGACAGCCACTAAGTGAGACGCGCGGGGTTGCATTGCATTAGATAGCTGCTTAAAAAGTGATTTGTTCATGCTTCATGTTTGACCCAGATGTCTTGGTTGGCATAATCACAAAGTTGCATTGGATCCATCAACAAATCATGTAATCAAAATCTCGTGCTTTGTGCTCACAAAGCTTATTAGTTACTAGCTCCTATTGCAACGTTTAAGCTATAACCTTATCGCTAATTGTAACTTAATTCCATTACACCTTTTAACAAAAAAGTAATCTCTAAATTGTCTGCGCTGGAAGAGTCTATGATTTACGGTTTTGGCTTCATGATAAAACAGTTTATTACAGAGTTTGGATTGGTGAAAATAGTAAATGTAAAAATATATATATATATATTGATCTAAACATGCAAATAAATTTAAATAATATATTCAGATCAAACAGCGGAAATTAAATATTATGAGCGTATCTCCAGTAATTATAAATTGAATGTGAAGCGGCACACACACGAACGACAGTTTTATTCTTCCAAACCCTTACTCATTCTGAATAGATGGTGTATTTTTTCTGAATAGAGAAGTGAGTTTGATGATACAAAACTAAGATAAGGAGTAGTACGTGAGATAAATGATGGATACGTGATTTATTAATGAAGGTGATTGCAACTATATTTACAAAGATATGGGTTGAATGTGGATGAAAAATGGATCAGATTCAAAATAACATGTTCCAAAATAATAAAATAAAATATAACAAAAGAATTGGAATGTGAACTTGGGCGTTTCCACCAGTAAAAGCTTAATTTAATGATATTGTATCTCATTATTGTTGGGGAAATAAATCTCTTTCTCGCGATATAGTAGTAGAGCACAAACACCATGAAAAAATAATGGAAGAATTCAAATTTAGTTGGACGCTTCTTATTTATGTTTACAATAACATCTCAACAATATGTTTTTTTTTTTTACAAACTTGATGACTCTCTTTTATTTAGTGCAGCGATTCCTTCTTTAGACTCGTTTGATTTTTCTCATTTCAAAGAACCTGTATTTTTAATCTTAAGAGAAAAAATAAATCTTTAAAATAAAGACAACAAATTAGTAATCTATTTAAATCCAAATTGTTTTTTTCGTATATAAAAAAATAGTTTAGAGAAACACACCAACAAAATAATAAACTACTTATTTGTTAAAAAATGTTTTTTTAAATAAGCTTTAACAAATGGGCCCAATTAACATATCTAAATCTAAAGATCTTAAAAATTAGATAATATCTTTTATTAAATTTAAATAACATCTAGAGATTTGAAATTGAGAATTTAAATTGTTCCTTTCTTCTCTTAATTAAAATTTTCAAATTTCCTTCTCAACTTCCTCCCTCATGATGCTCATCACAATCATGCTCACACTTTGCAAATTTTGGTGTGTTTCCCATCCCTGCTTCAAAGTATGGAATGATGATTTTTCTTGTACTCGTACTCTGTTAGTTACTTGGACACATCTCTGGACTTCTACATCCCCAAGACTCTTGACACAAGGATTTGCTTCGTCATTAGCTACTTAGACAAGATGCTTAACTTTCACATTACTAAGAAAACTTTCAACACAAGTGCATGTCCAACATGAATCCATAATATCAGCTTCGTCAAGTTTCAATACTCATCTGTTTGGTCACTAGGTTTCACAAACCATTAACTTTGATATCATTGTTGACAAATGGGAAAATTAAACCCTCTCTAAAAATTAGATTAAATGATAAAACACAAAAATAAAACACCATAAAGGAATATCGAAAGAACACAAATTTAATATAGTTCAACACCTTTTGCATATGTTCACGGGAACATGTCAACACTATTTATTTTCTCAAATCAAATTACAAGTATTTTTTTTTGGAAAAATTTGATAATTTTTCCTTCCATATGACCCTCTCTTACTTAAGGTGGTGATCCAATCTTTAAGATAAAGTATATTTTGTTGATTAAAATTTGTTAAATTTACAAGGTATTTTAGTCCAAATAAAAAGATATATCTTTTTATTTTTAATTACACATTTGATCACTTTATAAGAATTAAATATAAGATAAATATATGTATAATAGAATATTACTAAATATTTAATTTTATTGCATTTAATGTTGAGCATTTCTAGGAATTTAGATTTGGTTTAGAAAAATTGTTTGCTACCCTGATTCCTTCACCATGATTGAATTAGTTCAACAAGATTTGCACCACCACCATCTTTATCCTAATGAGAGCACCCTTATACATAGGTACATGGTTATTGATTGGACATGTTCCTTGCAGCATTGATTTCAAAATGGAGATCATTGTGTAGATGCTCAAGCTAAATTGAGTTCCTTGTTAGTGGATCGGTAATTAGTGATTCTCCAAGATCCTCCTAGCTTGTTTGATGAGCACTTTCCACTAGGGTTGAGCATCGGACATGTTTGGGCCCAATATAGACAATCCGGGCTAATCCGATAAGTTATGATTTAGGTTCAATTTTGACCTTTTTTGTCTCTGGGTTGGGTGGGTTGCAGATGGGTCAGTTGGGTCCAAACGGGTCGGCCCAAGACACTTTGGGCTTAATTTATTTATTTTTTATTTCAAATTCCTACATAATTTATTCATTTGGGTTGGACCCATATTGTGAAGTTAAATTTTATCATTCAATTTTTTTCTTCATTGTTTAACATACATAAAATCTTGTATTGGTCTCTTTAATTGAAATTAAATGGCCAAAAGGTTAAAAATCAACAAATAAATCAACTAAAAATAAAACAATAAATGACTTAATGAGTAAATGATGTTCAAATACAAGTTTTTTTTTTTGGAAAAATTTGATAATTTTTCCTTTCCATATGACCCTCTCTTACTTAAGGTGGTTGATGCAAGCTCCATTGGAGCTTGTAGGCCTAGGATCTTTTTCATCAATGGATTCCTTTGCTTCTTGGAAGATGAATGGCAGCGGAATGGAGAAAGGAAGAGAGAGAGGAGACGCCACTTCAAGGAGAAGATGAGTCTAGAAGAAGCTCACCACCATAGGAGGCCATGGATAAGAGCTTGGAGGAAGAAGGAGATGAATGAAGGGAGAGGGAAAGAAGAGCACGAAATTTTGTGCTCTAAATGAGCTTCGAGATCTGAAGTTTAATATTTAAATGATCAAAGTTGAAAAAAATGCACACACATGACCTCTATTTATAGCCTAAGTGTCACACAAAATTGGAGGGAAATTCAAATTTCACTTGAATTTGAAATTGAATTGTGGAGCCAAACTTTGGAGCCAAAATTTCACTAATTATGATTAGTGAATTTTAGTTATGGTTCAGCCCACTAATCCAAGATCAATTCCAAGATTCTCTACTAAGTGTGCTTAGGTGTCATGAGGCATGAAAAGTATGAAGGACATGCACAAAGTGTGACTATATGATGTGACAATGGGGTGTAGTAAGCAAATGCTCACCTCCCCCTCTAAAATTTAATTGGATTGGGCTTCTACCAATTCAATTAAATTTATTTCCAACCACACACATCAAATATCCACTTAGTGCATGTGAAATTACAAAACTACCCCTAATACAAAAACTAGTCTAGGTGCCCTAAAATACAAGGGCTGAAAAATCCTATATTTCTAGGGTACCCTACCTACATTATGGAGCCCTAAATACAAGGCCCAAAAATAATGAAACTTTAATCTAATATTTACAAAGATAAGTGGGCTCATACTTAGCCCATGGGCCCGAAATCTACCCTAAGGCTCATAAGAACCCTAGGGCCTTCTCTTGCATCTCTGGCCCAATCTACTTGAAGTTTTCTATCCAATGCCCTTGCGGGGTAGGATTGCATCAGTGGTGATCCACTCTTTAAGATAAAATATATGTATAATAGAATATTACTAAATGTTTAATTTTATTGCATTTAATGTTGAACATTTCTAGGAATCTAGATTTGGTTTAGAAAAGTTGTTTACTACTCTGATTCCTTCACCATGATTGAATTAGTTCAACAAGATGTGCACCACCACCATCTTTATCCTAATGAGAGCACCCTTATACATTGGTACATGGTTATTGATTGGACATGTTCGTTGCAGCATTGATTTCAAAACGGAGATCATTGTGCAGATGCTCAAGCTAAATTGAGTTCCTTGTTAGTGGATCAGTACTTAGTGATTCTCCAAGATCCTCCTAGCTTGTTTGATGAGCACTTTCCACTAGGGTTGAGCATGGGTCGAGTTTGGGTGAATTCACGCCAAATTTAGGCAATCCGAGCTAATCCGATAAGTTACAATTTAGGTCTAATTTTGACTATTTTTTATCTTCAGGTTGCGGGGGTTGCAGATGGGTCAGTTGGATCCAAACGGATTGGTCCAAGACACTTTGGGCTTAAATTTTTTATTTTTTATTTCAAATTCTTAAATAATTTATTCATTTGGGTTGAACCCATATTGTGAAGTTAAATTTTATCATTTAATTTTTTTTCTTCATTGTTTAAAGTCCACAAAATCTTGTATTGGTCTCTTTAATTGAAATTAAATGGCCAAAAGGTTAAAAAATAAATTTAAAATAAATTAACTAAAAATAAAACAATAAATGAGTAAATGATGTTCAAATACAAACTAGATCTGTAAAGCTTAGAAAAGTTTTAAACCACCAAATATTTAGCCTAGTAATGTACTACTCCCATAGGCTATTACATGCCATAATAATAATTACATTTTATATTTTAACAATAATGGTCAATTTGCATCTTCACAACTTCAGGTAACATCTAACTCGAGCTTTCTTCTTTCATAGTAGGGAGTCTTCCTTCTATAAGACCGAAACCTCAATTTGCTTCTTCACCTAACAAATAATAGTGTTGTTAGTACAATGGTCATATTGCATAAGTCACTGATTTCTATTTTTAATTAAATGAAATCTTCTAAATTTATACCTTGCCCTTAAAAGAGCTAAACATCTTGAGCATTGGCATCTTGGTTGGAGTGATTAAGAATAGCATGCAGAAATTCAAAACATAATTTCAAGTGGTTAACTAAATTAGAAGTACCATGACGGTTAGTACCACATAAATATTTTTCACCACAATAATTATATGTTGCAATTATATTTCTAGCTTCATTTTTAGGAAATTTTGTGAAGTGGTCCCATACATTAGAAATAGACTATTCAGTACTACTTTAATGAGAAAAAAAGACAATTAATAGTCAACTATTAAAAATAATAACTGAATCAAATCTAAATCATTATATACATAAAAATAGTACACACCAATTATATCTAACACAATGTTTTCTTATCAAATAATTATTAACTCAATGGGATTTTCCAGAAACACTTCAATGAAACTAACACAACCAATATATTTTCCTCCCACTTGCTACTTTCCTTGTGAAACTGACCAATTTACAATCACAACATGAATTCAACTTGTGGATAATCAACAAACACATTCTCTCAAGTTTCTCACTACTTTAGTATCGAATCCAAAAAGTTCATATGACTTATTATTGAAGAGACTAAACAGAAGAAACAACCTATCACTTTCTAATCTTCTATACATGGTATCCACACAATCTATCACTTATATACTATATTTATAATCTCACACATACCTTAATCTCAAGTACCAGTTATTGAACCTGAAGTTATAATTTAGCTCCATAAAATGATTTACCTTCAAAATAACTAGGCCAAAAGAAAATTACTCAATTATTCATACATTAAACCCATCGCAATCTTTAGTTAAAATAAATCGAGCACACCTTTTACATGACACCAATTGTAAAAGCAATCTCCAACTCCATGTATGGATTCCAAATATGAAACTGCAAGTAAAAAAAAAACAATAACGATACATATCAGCAAAGTCATAGTAAAAAAACTTACAAACATTTTAAAAAACATAACTTAGGAGATTAAAAGGTAACCCAAAAAATCCGAATCTTAAATGATCAGATGCACATAGCAAAACAGATTAAAAGGTTACGCAAATAAAATTTCTAAAGGTGGGATTTTTGAAGGAAAAATATAGTATTTTTTTCAGTTTCGGTCAATACTTTTCATTAAAAAAAAATTTTAGACCAAAGGATTTTTGAAAAAAAAAACTTTTGTTATTTCTAAAGGTGGTTCGAGTACTTACTGTAGTATTTTGCACATATGCCAAAGACAAAAGTGATAAATGTTTGCAGATTGCATGGTTCTAATAGGAAAAGTAATTTGATTTTTTAACTTATTTATTATAAGTGTAGTTTTAAATTTAAATTTGATATATTTAATTGAATTTAATGCAAAATGATTTGAAAATATTTATATTTTGGTTTTTTATTTTTTTATTTTTAACAAACATAAATAAATCTTAAAATCTATAATGAAATTCATATATGTACGTGTGACACGTATAAAAATTTGAATATCAACGGGAAGAGTAATAATCTTAATTCTGTATCAGCGGCAAAAGCAAAGATGAAGGAATTGAATTTAGGATATTCAACATAAGTAAAGATTGTGAATATAGTTTTAAGTGTAACACAAATTTCATATATAATGATTCTGCTATTAGATCAGAGAACGAGGAAGATGTTTGTGTCATACATTCGAGGAGAGACTATGACCTCCGAAACTATAGTATGTAGGATTATCACCATTTTGAAGTTTGCTGTTAAGAAAAAAAAAATCACCATTTCAACTTTTAATGGTGAAGATGAATGGTATTTGTACTATTTAGGCTAAAATCTATTTTTGGTTGTGTACATTTTGAAGTTCGTTGTTTTAAAAGGGACACTCAACAAGGTTGTATTAAAGTATACTTATGTGGAGATTTTGATAACAGAAGAAACACTATTGGCTTTGTTGACACCTTGGGTAGAAGGGATTTAAGTTGAATTCTCAACTACAAATATTGCTGGCTCTTCCAATCACAGAAGCAGAGTATGTTGCTCTTAGTAAAGATAAAGCAAGCAGAGAGATTATCTTGCAGTAAACTATTCCTAGAGGAAGTGGGCAAAATTTTACAAAACATAAGTTTTTCGATTGGCTCCACTTCATCGAGAATCTCTTCCACCCCGTACATTTCACAAAACACAAAAGTTAAATAAAAATTTAAAACTAATCAAATTCATAATCTCTTTCTAATAATCGTCCCTTATATCTAAAAGACAACGCCTTGAAAACGTGAAAATATAATTATATATGAGAAACAATTTCCAACTTGTCTTTGGTGTTTTTAACTTTCCATCCCCGAGGCAACGAACAAGAATCAAATTATCCTTAGAAAATATTAAAACCAATCCAAATTAGTGTATAAAAAAAATCTTATGCAAGACAACCACAAACCAACAAGATTTGATAATGAAATTTCATGCGCGATACACAAAACAACAAGAACATGCAATAATAAATCCACAAGAAGAAAAATTATTAAAAGAATAAACAAACACCCTAGCTAGACAAAAAAAATGCCCAAATGAAACCGTGCTTATCATTCGGAAAGGGGAGAGAAACCGAGTTATTGAGGTGGGTTCTACGAATATGAGGGAACAAAATGAAGAAGAAACAAACTTGAATGAGAAAAGAGAAATTTCATCGGACAAGGATATTATGACATGACCACTGGCACTAAAACGGGAGTCTTCTGTTGATTTTTTTCCCATACATATAAATTTTGAAATCGAAGTCAAGATCAAAGATTTACGGGCAGTGTCATTTTAGTTTCAAAAATTATTTTTAGTTTTTGAAATCAAGAATAAATTTCTGCAAAACCAACATAGTTCATATCCCATCACATATGTAGCATCACTTCAGATGCCTCGCACTCTTAAATTAGGACCATAAAATAAAAGGTGACAAAAGATCCCGATTTAGTTTTTTTTGGATTTTTTAAATATTTGTTATATAAACAATTTTCAAAATCTAATAGATTTTGCATGAGATATTGATAGCTGAGTAGTATGCAATTATTTTAAAAAATATTTTTAAAAAACAAAAAGTGAGGAGGAAATCAAACAAACCCTAATAAAATTATCCATGCTTTTCTTCATTGCAGATCTTCTTCTTCGATCAATTCAAAACTTGATTTGGTTCTTGTTATTATTGTATTGGCTGTACACATATAATTGAGGCGCTCTTGTCTTTGTTTTAAAGTCAGGACAAAAATTAGTCACCCTTTACATGTATCTTTTGCTAAACCCTTTAAGCCTTAACCGTTTGTTATTTGATTAGCTCATTATAAGCCAAAATTGAAAAATAGAGCTATCCTTTTTAATGGAATTAAGAGATTCATTCTTACAATATACTTATTATGACCTAGACTTAAGTTTAGGGTTGTGAGTTTGCTTAAGGACGAACAAGAATTTTAAGTTTGGGTTGGAAAAACAAAATGCTTACTGATTATTTAATTATAAAAAAAGAAAAAAGAAAAAAAGAAATTATTTTCTAAACAATACTTATAGTTTCACTTGTTTTTAAAGTAACAAAAGAATCATAAAAAATAATTACGAAAGCATTTTTAAATCATTATTATTTATTATTTTCAATAAGGATATCTATCAAGTAATTAAAATACAATTAATAGCCTCTTTCTCTAAATAATTTTTTTAGTTCTCCTTAACAGTATAATTTTTAATAATTCAGCAAAAAAAAATTACATTCCTTTGTATTAAAATCCTTCTTAATTGATTGTCGTCGCATCAATTTTCCCTATTAGTTATTCAGTTACAGTTATTTTGATTTATTGTTTTTTAGAAATTGTACGATAATACAGGGTGCTAAGTGCTAATTAGAAGATATTCTTCTTTAATTATTACTTATTGAAAATTCAATTCCATTTGGCTCAATGAACAAGAGTTTGATTCTCTGCAATGCTAGTATATATATGAAGTTAAGAGCAAAGTTGAAAAGAAAAGAACTTTATATACATTATGAATGTAGCACCAGGAGACCAAGGGACCAAAAGGATTAGACAAACTTTGACAAGGATAAGGTTGATTGTCTGGATATTTTATTCATGAATGAATTGTTAGCTTCTTCAACTACTAATTTTGCTCTCAGTCAGATACTCAAACCATGGATATCGGCTTTTATTTTGGTACAACATAAGTCAATATTCTTTTCCTTTTTTTAATATATTTAACAATGAAATTAGAGATACATAATTAAAAAATGCGAATGAAGTCTTTCAGAAACAACGTAATAATAAAGCAAAATTAACGCATTGAAAAGAAAAAAAAAACACGAGTCCGGTCATTAATCCCGCACATAAAATTTAAAAACATGCATGAGGTTGCTATGTACATTAATTTCACATGATATAACTACGAAGAAGAAATTAATTTATGGACATACCACACTTTAATGAGACTTTTGAAACTTAAATGACCAAAACAAAAACACATTAAAAGATAAAATATTAAAAGTGACATTTATGTTATGTTTGACAAGATATTTCAGTTAAGATCTAGTTTTTTTTATTAACGGAAAAATTTGTTTGCCTAATTGCTAGACAAGATTTATATTTTTTTTCTCATTTTTATCCTTAATATATTTATCAAATTTTTTGATTATTTTTTTAAATAAATCATGATTTTATTGCTTTTATGTTATTTTATATTTTTCAGTCTCGTTAACAAATAATTTTATTAAATACTTATAATTTAAAAAGTTAAATTTCAATTTCTAGCTAATTTTTTAACTTTCAATAAACTCATTGACTTCTAACTAACTAGCTTGTTAGCTAGTTTTATTGAACATTATCCTAGAAAAAAATACATAAACAAATTAAATTGTAAAATAAAACTATATTGATTTGTTTCAATTAACTAATTATACATGATGAATGATTCAATTACTTATTCTTATAATTTTTATTAATAATTATTTAAGCAATCATTTTATAAACAAATGTATACTTGAATTTCATGATTTTCTTAATTATATTTAAATATTTTTTATTGACAAATATTAGTTTGTTATCAATTGGGAGGATTCAAAATAGTGATCTCTCCTCCATCCCTTCTTTCTCCCCCAACATAACATTCGGGTCTAACCTTTTATATATATATATATATATATATATATATATATATATATAATTTGGTATCATCATAATTAGAATTTTAGATTCCTCAATAGTATCTCAAGGTAATATTACAAGTGTCAATTATTTACATTAACTATGAGATTAATCCTTGATTTGAGTTTAATCATACTTTAAAACTCCATGTTTCTTTTCTCAAGAGTGTATTATGCGAGGATTGAACTCAATTATATTCATTTTTTCTATCTCCATACTATCATTGATTGGATAATGATTTTTTTATTTTCTCTAATTTATTCTTTTCTTTATTCTTATTCCGCCTCTTATTTTGCATTTTCTTACTTCTTTTTTCTTCTATTTTTTTCGACAAGTAGGTATTAGCTTGTGAGTTTAATAGTTAGTTTCTGTAATTTTTTTTACTGATTAGATGTGGAACCAGCTATGCATAAAGGTTTTTTTTTCCTACTATGTTATAATTTTTATTTTATTTTCTTCATTTTTCTTAAGTTCCTCTTATTCTTATGTTTGTTATATTGAACTTAACAAAAAAAAGTATGATTTTTTTATTTTTATGTTTCAACAGTGTGTTTAGCCAACCTTGATGCCCATCACATTGAATCTTCAATAGTTAGTTAACTTTTCAAAGTACAACTAGGTATGGAAAAAGTTTTTTTTTTTATGCCGATTCTCTTCATCTACAATTTTATTTTCCTTTTCTTCATGATTATATTCATTTTATAATTTTTGCAATATGCTTTTTGTTTTTAAAATTATTATTTCGTAGAAAAATTAGTTTTCTATCATAATTACATTTAGTTATAGCAATTATAATTAAATGATTTGGAATTCCATTACTAATTATGATAAACGTTTCTTAATTATTTGGATCAATTAGTAAAAAAAAAAATCCATTTATCACAATTATTACTAAACATTTCAACCTATTATTCAGTTTTTATAATAATAAATATTTTATTTCATTAAAAATTCTAATAATACTAATAATAATATATTCTAAAAAATGATTGCTTAATTTCTTTCATTCCTCTTATAGTGTTTTTATTTTAAAAAAATAGCTATATATATATATATATATATATATATTAGACCAATCACTAAAAAAATATGAAAAATCACAATTTAAACAATTTTGGTATTAATTATAAATATTACAATTGAAATAATTAGATAATAAGTATTTTATTCACAATTCAATTAGTATTTACTAACAAATATTATGTTCACAAAATATAGAAACATTTAAGTTTATTTTTAACGAGTATATGTTTATAATTTATAATTTTGGTAATATGTTTTATAATAATATTCTTTTCTTTATAATTATGGTAATTTTGTTATAATTACAGTAATTTTATATGAAATTTTTATTTATAATTATATTTACTCACCAAGATACATAGTTATATATTTATAATAATTAAGGTAATTATAATAATCAGTATAATATTTATGATTTAAATCTTCAAATTAATTAATAACAATAATAATAAATGTATATCCTAATTTAAATTTATATTCAAATTTGTAAAAGTTACAATTAAAAGATTTTACTTATCTGTCACAATCCTAGCTCAGTTCACGCAATTATAATACTTTTCTATTTTTTTAATGTTATTTGTGATGAAATTTGTCATTGTTGATTGGTATGGATATGCAAGTTTATCATTTTTAAGGTATTGATATATGACAATTTCTTTCTATGCCATATCATGCCATTTAGCCTTCAATTTGTTAACAATAATATTTAAATTAAGTGATTGAAAGATTTAATAATCTTCAATAATATTTTTATTGTTATTCAATTAGTTTATTTTTAGGATTTGATCTTCGGTTGTATGATAAGATTTTGTTACGAGAGATCATACCTATTTTGGAGATATTTATGCTCAAAAGAAATCAATAGTTGACGCAGAATAGTTTCATTTTTTTTTATCTTCTTCCTCAAATGTAAATTTCTTTAATTTACTTTTTCCATTAGTTTATTTTTTATAGTTTTTTTATTTTTTGATTTTATATGTTGTTCTTATAGGTTATACTTGATAAAATTGACTGAAAAACTGTTGTAAGATAAAAAGTTAGCTAATAACTAAAAATTAAAAAATTAATTTATTAAATTATAAGTGTTTGATGAAATTAAATAGTGAAGTAATTGTGTAAAATGACAGAAAATAATAAAATTATAATTTATTTTAAAAAAGTAACAAGGAAATTCAAAAAAAATATATTGAAGATAAAAATAAAAGAAAATATAAAAAGTTAAAAGCTATTGTTTTAGAAAATGTTACTTCAAGTATTTTTTCAAAAAATATTAAAAACTGCTATAAAAAATTTATTTATCGAATAAACAAATAAATTTTTCAATTAATAAAAAAAGTTAAAAATTAACTAAAATGTCATGTTAAATATAGATATAATGTAATTTTTATTTTTTGTTTACTTTTTATCATTTTAATTTATGAAAGTAAACATAAATAATATTTTGATTAAATTAAATCCTAATTATATGAATTTATACTCAAAAGTCAAAATATCATACTCAAATTATAAATTTATTAAAAAAAATTCAAAAACAATATATTAAAAATAACAATTATTGTGAAAAACAGAAAATAATTGAAGTTATTAATTTTAACCAAATTTAATTGTTAGTTAACATAAACAATAAAAAATTTGATAGATTTTTTTAGCATTTTAAACGTGATTTGTTCTCCTTTTTTATTTTTCATTTTCCATAGAAAATTTTACAGATTTATACATATAATAGATTTTTTCTTATATGTATATCTTAAATAAAATTAAATTCTAATTATATGAATCTATACTCAAAAGTCAAAACATCATACTCAAGTTATAAATTTATTTAAAAAAATTAAAAAACAATAAATTACAAATTGTGAAAAACAGAAAATAATTTATATTACTAATTTTAGCCAAATTTAATTTTTAATTAACATAAACAATAAAGTTTGACAGATTTTTTTAGTATTTTAAACATGATTTGTTCTCCTTTTTATTTTTTCATTTTCCGTAGAAAATTTTACAGATTTATGCATATAGATTAGTTCTTATATGTATATATCAAATTGTTATAAAATTTACAGATCTTAATCAAAATAATCAATGCACTTGACTAATACAATTATCAATAATATTTTAGTTAGCCACAATCATTTAATTAACCAATATTAGAAGATATATTAATTAGTTAATAAAATATATATTAAAAAATATAATTAATTTATTTACTTCTAGTCAAAAGTTGGATCCAATTCGGAGCAATACTTGTGGAGCATAAGATTATTTGTCATGTCTAGTTTCAATTTATTGAAATTATACATGGGTGAATTGATTCTTATACTTATTCGTCGAGATACTTGTCCTCTCCTAAATTAACATGGACCAAAGAAATTACTTTTTTTTAACCTTTTTATATAATTTTTTAATCATGTGTTATTTCATTGTTGGTCGTGTTCAATATTAATGTGCTGGGTATGTGTCTATTCATGCATATGATCACGAAATAGATCTTAATGCTTAAAAGTCTTAATTATTTTTTATGTATAAGGATAAAAATATTACACTCCTAAAGTAGAACTAAAAGTGAACTAAGCATTCTCTTTTTTCTTTATTCATCATTAAATTTTTTATTGTCATTATAAGTTTAAATACCCAAAAATGTTTTCTTTATACAATTGACGTTAGTTATTTCTATATAACTGATATTTCTTTCCTTTATGATAATAATTTTTTTTTAAAAAAAATGATTACAAAATGAAATGTAAAATATTTTTATTATTAATACTTTTTATTAGAATTAGCTAGGTATACATGTAAGTTACATACAAATACAAAAAATATTATACCTTTTAAAATAAATATTTATATAAACTAAAACTATATAAGACATGCATATATATATATATATATATATATATATATATATATATATATATATATATATATCAGTATTTATAATTTTTAATATTTTTTTACACATATATCATCTAATATATACATATATTAAAAATGAATAATAGAAATACATAACTTAAAGGCTATAAATTCCACCCATGCAAGACATGTGACACTAATCTAGTTATATTTAAATATTACGTATAATATTTTATTTAAAAAATAAATATACTCATATCTTAAATAACACACATGATTCAAATTCTTATTCTATTCAAAAGGGACTTAATCTAATTCTCTAGTCATTACCTTTGGTATGATACATCCATAGTAATTATTGATAGACGCACAACCAAACCAGTCTTGGCAACCACCATAAAAAAGTCATTATTAGAATCATAGAATAATCCGATTGGATTTGAAAACTTCCCGTAGAGCCAAAATGAATCCAAAAAAGACGTCAATGAACCATGCACCTGATACTAAAATGTCACCTGATGAGGTATTCAAGTACTGTCATTAAGATTTTGGATAAGCGTTGGCCTTATATTGAACATAATTTTAACTGAATGCGGAAAAATTTTCAGTTTCAGTATATATGTCTTAGTCTCTCTCTAAAAATCTTTCATTTTCTTGTAATTTTCCCATTTTTGTTTTGATTCACACGTGCATATATATATATATATATATATATATAATATCACAAACAACCTAACCTAATAATAGATTTTATTTTAAGGCTAACCTAATAATAGAGGACGAACCCTGGTGCAGCGGTAAAGTTGTGCCTTGTGACTTGTTAGTCATAGGTTCGAATCCAAAAATAGCCTCTTTGCATATACAAGGGTAAGGCCGCATATCAGTTCTGGTTAATTATTGGGCTCATTTCCTTTTGCCTTTTTCACATCTAAAAAGAGTGCAAGGTACTTCAAAGCCATGCTCTATTATTGTTTTGCTTCGATCAAACTTTTTATATATTCTTAATATTGAGGAAATAGCTAGATTAGTGTCACATGCTAATCGGTACGAAATTGCTTTCATAAAAGACATACGAAGGAGGTTGATGTTATTTTTTCAAATTTACTTAGCTTTGTATTCCATTTAATACAACTATTTACATGCTATTGGATTAAAAAATAGACATTTATTGTTTCGTGCAATTAGTACAAGGGAAGGCTTCATACGAAATAATAATTCTTTTGGTAGTTTTATCTTGAAGCAAGTCCTTTTTTGTAGTTATACTCATAATAATACTAGGATTTTAGAATTCTCCTAGTTACACAATTACAATGACAACTAAAAAGAAACCGTTTATGATTTTTTTTACAATATTATTATGATTTAGAAAAGATCCATAACTGTGATTATAATCGCAATTTAAAACTAGTGCAGTAAACAATCACCATTGATTAAAAGAAGTAAGTTAAAAAAAATTTCTTAAGAAATTACCTGCATAATTAAAAGAAAAAAGAAAAAAAAAATCGCCAAGGGACACGTAACTTTGTCCCTGAGAACATAAAAAAACTAGCCATCATCCCCAACTACCCATATAATCCAATAATATTCCAGACAAATTGATAGTGGTTAGAGTAAAAGTTATATACATATCCCATAGTTAAGATTAAACCAACTCAACCGGGTTCTGAGTAAAGCAAGAATTTTAACTAGTTTGCCCTTTTTTTCTCTTTCGCTGATAAGTATGCAAGATATTCCACCAAATATTGTCCAAGATTATGCTTGAGCAAACAGTGATGAATGGCCCCACTAGAAAGAGTTGAGATGGAGTTTGGTTAAAGCATTTACATAGTTACATGTGAATTGAGAAAAAAAGATAAAAAAAAAAAAAACTGATTAAGCACTTTTCGGGAATTTTCTTTTGGGAAGGTTGGTCCCACTTGATGACACAATCAGTTCAAGTTAAGATTGTAAAGGCATTTTGTCCCATTCAGAATGACGTGGAAGAAACTTGACCGTAGCGGCAGCTCCATGAAATATTAGAATCTTGTGGCCCCAATTTGATGTAACGCTCATTCACTGTGTTATTTTGGTCACTTGAGATTCATTTTTTTGTTCATACCAGTTCTTTGACCGTAAAATCTTTTTATTAACAATTTTTTTAAGATAAAATATTAAATTCCGTTAAATTATAAGTATCTATGAATAAGTTATAGGGAATTAAGTTATAGATGATAATTTGTTATTGAATGAGAAAAATTGTGTTACTGTGTATTCTAGATTCAATTTTAAAATATGCAAGCACTAGTGGTTAAAAGTTTAAACATATCAAATGGGAGTCACGCTACTGTTGTTGATGGTATGTGTTCATCATATTTAGATATTCTTTTGGTTAGGGATCCAAATTTTCAGCTTTTACTCATCAATTTGTATTAAAGGTTCCAATGAGGTTAAAAGATTGTGAAAGCTCCGATCAAATCAATTGTGTGTATTCCCAGGTCTCGTGCACTTGGAAATTAAAAGCTATTGTATTGTACCTAAAAGATATTTCAATTTATATTTTACAACATTATTCATTAATTATTAATTATCGTACAGTTTGTAAAAAAATTATGATAGTATAAGGTAAGATTGCTAATTTTTATAGTAATTAATAATAATAATTTTAGAAATTATATTTATGAGATTTTTAACTAATTTTTAGGGTGTAAGAATCTTTACACGGTTACTCTATCTAAATTAAATTCTTCAATTTATGATACCAAAGCAGGGATGTGATGTGTCTTCGAATTTTTGCCTGGCCAAGTCCCAGCTTCTCCAACACATCAACACCAAAACTCAAAAAAATAGAAGAAACGTGTAGGGGTCATACCGTCATAGGCCACACCAAACAGGAAAATTTTATCCTTTGAGTTGCTCCAGTACACAAGTAGCGAAATGCAGAATGCAGACGCAGGAAAAGGAAAATATAAAGAAAGAGATGGAAATAAAGGTGCTAATAATAAGTTTGGCTGGGCCAAAAATAAATAAACCATTAATTTTTAGGTATTCCATAGATTAGAAGTCATGTGACTAATCACCCGAAATAAGTAGAATATCAAGTAAAAGATTAACTCCTCTCCTCACATGTATTGTTTGGTTCGCATAGTCAAAAATTGAAAGTCTATCATACGCTTAAATGATCTAAGCTATTAGCCACTTGTGCTAGAATTTGTAGGTAAATAAACCATTAATTTGATTTCTCAAATGCCACTCTCTTTAAGTAGTCCTTAAAGTAATGAAAGTATATAAACAGTTCTTAAAGTATTGAATATTTATCAATTTAGTCTCTAGGTGAATATATTTTATCAACATTCAGGGATTAATTTAAACGAGTGTATAATACTCAGAAAACTATTGAGTGTGATTTATAATACTAAGAAGGATTACATATATAATTTGTTTTTTTTAAATCAGCAATATTATATATAATATAAAAGAGTTTGCACAAGGAGTGCTACAAAATAAAAGCCAGATACGATCCAGGCATCCAGCTGCCATGTAGATGTAGCTCCTCTCAAACATGTTAAGCAACCCCAAACCAAACATATATATTTCCTCAAACACAAGACAACTTCTCATAGTGGGTTCGTTGCATCTTTTCTTATACAAATCGACGTGATTGTATAAGGAAAGATACAAATCCGTATGAAGAATCCAATAGCATCACAAAGTATTACTACATAGCTGCTACACCTACATCATACATCGTGATTTGCAATTATGATTGTATCAAACAACTCCCAGGATTCACCTGCCACTGTTGATAAGAGTACTGGAAGTCCTTTTGATATGCTTTGAGCCAAGTCCATAGTGTGAACATACAAGATTGTCATAATTGTTCCTTGTCCACTTGTTTTCCCTCAAAAAATAATTCCGTTTCTGCATCTCCATATTGTCCAAACGATTGCAGCCCAAGCAACATGTTATGATGAAGCAACATAACACGGGAATTACAAGCAGACAAAGGGGAGATAAGCACTAACCTCAGAGCTAAAAAGGAAATCAAGCAGGCCATCCACTTGGACGATTTCATAACTGATTTTGCTCCTAAACACTAAGCTGGCAACCTGTCATTGGAGGGAGAAGATCCTTGTCTGCTAGAATCCTAATTCTGCTACTCATTTTGTTATTACTCCTTAAGACCTACTGAGGAAATAGAATAATTAGCTTAGCATTTTTGTGCCTATATATATGAATCAAAGATGTAATAGAATGCAAGCAATACAATAAAAAATTTCCTTTCCTTAATCTCTCTTTTCTGGAGGACTCCTAGGCCTCGAACTCTAGGACCATAACATTTGGTGCTTTCATTGAGCACTACCACCATGGCTGAAGCAAATCGATCCAAAACCAGAATGGAAAGCATAGAAGAAGCCATAGCCAAGCTAGCCTCTAACCAACTCCATGTCACCACCAAACTAGATAAACTCATTCAACGTATTACTGTGTTGGAAACTAGTCAACACCACTCACCCACACCTCCATCTTCTTCCTCTGTGAAGGCACCCCTCGCACACACGCCCTTGCCAATTCCGTCGCCACGCCCCGCACTCATGCCGCAACACCCCACACCCTTGCCAGCTTCGCTTACCAGCAGAGGAGACACTACGAGGAAACTTGTAGCACCATTTCACCCTACCTTGCCTCTTGAGAGCGGCAAGAACATCCACCGTGGTACCCGTCTTCCTCTTAACGTGCTTAGTGTTGGTAACAGAGTACCGCAGACCATCCTTGAGAAGGTTCTTAAGGACTCCGCGAGCCAAACGACAAATCCCGAGTTTCATAATGTTCTGCATGTTGTCGCACAACACCACCTTGTGCCCCTTGGCTCCTCCCTTGCCTCCTTCCCACGACCACCATATCTGCTGCCATCACCTCCACCACCACCACCGAAGCCACGTCCTCCACCACGACCACAGTCGGCGCGGGTTTGCGCTTTGTGGACAATGATGTTCGACCGTAAAGGTCTTGGCCATGTCAACCGCTGTTCCTAAAAGGTGGATGCTTTGACATGCTCCTTTGTCCTCAAGGGATGCGCGCGCATTGGCTTTCTCCGAAGCCACCCAGATACATTCTCAGCCTCTGTGTTTTGGGTTTGAAGCTGATATCTTGTTGCTGATCACTTTGTTGGACGTGTATGCCAAAACCGGTGATCTTGACGCTGCACAGAAGATGTTTGATAATATATGCAAGCGAGACATTGCTTCGTGGAATGCCATGATTTCTAGGTTGGCTCAAGGAAACCGTCCCAATGAGGCTATAGCTTTGTTCAACAAAATGAAGGATGAAGGATGGAGGTCTAATGAAGTAACTGTTCTTGGTGCCCTATTATACTCATGTACCTTTCTTCTTTCTATACTCTCCCTTTTGTTTCAGCTTGATTTTCTTATTGCCCACTTTTCTTTTTCTACACCTCCATCTTTCCCATAGCAAGCCCAAATCACCATGGCCTAAATTTCACTCACGTGTTATTTTTATTTTTTTCTAAACCCACCTCGTGTTTTAGCTATTTTGTTTTTGAACTGTGCCACCATGTTGTTTCGAGGTCTGGATTTGAGGTCCCAACACCTTGAGGACAAAGTGTTTTTGATGGGTCAGGAAATGTTATGATGAAGCAACATAGCATAGGGGAATTACAAGCAAACAAAGGGGAGACAAGCACTAACCTCAGAGCTAAAAAGGAAATCAAGCAGGCCACCCACTTGGATGATTTTGTAACTGATTTTGCTCCTAAGCGCTGAGCTGGCAACCTGTCATTGGAGGGAGAAGATCCTTGTCTGCTAGAATCCTAATTCTGTTACTCATTTTGTTATTGCTCCCTAGGACCTGTTGAGGAAATAGAATAATTAGCTTAGCATTTTTGTGCCTATATATATGAATCAAAGATGTAATAGAATGCAAGCAATACAATAAAAAATTTCCTCTCCTTAATCTCTCTTTTCTGGAGGACTCCTAGGCCTTGAACTCTAGGACCATAACACAACACTCCACCACCTCGAAATTTGTTGTCCCTACCAACCTTGTCCATGCTGCCAAAAGTGGGCTCGAGCACATTGTGGTAGTGCCAAGTTTAAATCAAAGAGCTTATACCATTTTCTCCAAATTTCATGTGCAAAAGTACATGTGAAGAACAAATGTGTATTTCATCTTCCTCATTACAAAAATACACATAATGAATGTTGATGATCAAGTTGAATATTCCTTTTTATGAGATTATCCTTGGTAGGTAATCTATCATAAAAAAGCCTCCATAGGAAAAATATCACTTTTTGTGGTGTCTACTTTGCCACAAACTTTTTTAAAATGTCCACCTCAATTGTGTCAAACCTCAAGTTGTACAATACTGTGTAAGTAGATCGCACCATATACATACTTGATGAATCCTCCACCCAACACCAACAGTCCTCCACTTGCCTTCTAATCGCTACACCCTCTAACAACCTCTCAAACTCAACGACCATGTCCCTTTCCCAATCAAACCATGATCTCCTCCAAAAAAAAATTTCATTTCCACTCTCATTTTCCAAAGCTCTCAAGTTTCCCACAACTTCATGTTTTGTTCCGAATTTAAAAACATTCGGGCAAATACATATTTTAAACTCTCATCCCCACACCAAGCATCCTCCAAAAGACTAGTGTTTTTCCCATCCCCAATTTTCCACTCAACTATACCATCAAACCATCTATCATGTTCTCTTCCACACACCAATTTCAAGTCCCTTCACCAAATTATTCACAAGACTTCAATCCCCCCTCATCTAAACCCTTCATTTTTGGAATCTAGCACCCTTACTCGTAAATCCCCCCTACAATGAAACATATTTCATTTCCATTTTGCAATTAAAGCAACATTGAACAAAGAAATATCCTTAACCCCAGACTCCCATGATCTTTTGGTGCACAAATTTTGGTCCAACTAACCCAATAAATTTTTCTCTACCATCATCACAACCCCATAATAACCTTCTCTGTAAAGTAGTCAATTTTTTAATTGCCCCCTCTAGAATTTTAGAAAATGATATGTAAAAGAGAAGTAGAGAGGACAATATCAAGTTGATCAAACAAATTCAACCGGCAAAGGATAGGTGCTTGTGTTTTCGAGTAGCAAGTTTCTTCTTGATTTTTGCAATTATTGGCTCCCATATATGTCTCCTTCCTCCTAAGATTAGCATCGGTTGGAAATTCCCAAGTATAGAAATGGGAATTTCAAAATTTTACAATTCAAGTACTTTGCAAATCTTTCCACACATTGTTGATCCACCCCAATCCCTCCAAATCTACTTTTGGAAAAATTCACCTTGAGGTTGGAAGCAAGTTCAAAACATCTCAATACACTCTTGACCACCACCACATTATTGAGATTCAACTCACCCACAAAACAACATCATCCACGTATTGCAACAAATTAACCTCTACCTCATTTTTTCCTACTTTAAATCCTGAAAAGAGATTCTTTAAAGTAGCTCCCCTCATTAGTTCACTTGTCTTTCTGCTACAATCGTGAAAAACAAAGTTGCAACAGGGTCACCTTGTCTTAACCCTTTTTGTAAGCCAAATTCTTTAGTTGGACTTTCACTAATAGAAGATAAGCATATGTAGATCCATATTAACCATTTCTCATTAAAACCCATTCTCCTCATCATGTACATGAGAAATTTCCAATACACTGAATCATATGCGTGCTTTCTCAAAATCCACCTTGAAGATCATGCACCTTTTCTTCTTCCTTCTAGCTTCATCCACCACTTTATTAGCTACCATCACACTTTGTAAAAGGTTTCTCCCCCCCCCCCCCCCTAAGGAAGCACTTTGGCGCTCATCAATCACATCATGCAATACACTTAGTAGTCTTTTTGCCAAAATCCTTACCACCACCTTGTACATGCGTCTCACTAAGGATATAGGTCTATAATCCCTTCATCCTTGTGGATCATCATTCTTTGGAATAAGAGTGATGAAAGAAGCATTAGCACCTCTCACAAAATTTTTAGACTCATGAAATTGTTGACGAAATTAATCACATCTCCCTTCAAAGTCTCCCAAAACTTTTTAATGAATCTAAAAATGTAACCGTGTCGGGACCCGAACTCTTTGCACTTCCACACTCCCAATTTGTCTCTTTAATTTCCATCTCACCAAAGCTACCAATCAACATAATATTATCTACACATGTGATCCTCTTAAACATCACCCCATCAAGACATGGCCTCCTCCAATCCTCTTCACTAAACCTATTTTAAAAAAAAATTCCATGCATTTTCTTTTACATCTTTAGGCTCCTCCTTCCATACCCCACCCACATTAATCCCTCTAATCATATTCTTCCTCCTTCTCTAATAAACTATAATATGAAAATACTTTGAGTTAGAATCACATTCTTTAAGCCATTTGGATCTATATTGTTGCTTGAGAAGTGACTGCCTATACAAAGTGTGTCTCAAAAATTCTTGTTGATGCCTTCTCCTCTCATTCATCTCTTCCTAGGACAAGTCATCCAATTCCTCCTTCCTATCAAAGTCATTCATCTCCAACTCAATTCTTGTGTATATCCCTAAAGAAATTTCTATTCCAAATCTTCAAGCCATTCTTCATTGCCTTGAGTTTCTCTTTCTTGATGTAAGAACCTCTCCCATTCCACTCTAGCTTTTACTTCCACCATAAAATTCTTGCTATATAATTTGTTTATTTTGGAGACTATTCAATAGTGTAATATTTGGGGATGGAATTGATAATTTATTGTGAAAATCGAAAGGGAGACATGAGAGAGAGAAAATTAGAAATGTGATCATTTATTTATAATATATAAAAGCTGAGCTCTTTACTATTACGCTGCCATGTCAACACAATTGATGATTTGGAGGAGGGAAAATATTCTTCTTTTGTGTCTATCACTTCTTTCTTCCTTCTCCCTTCTTAAATTTTACTCACAGCATAACAAAATCATATACCAAAAGGGTAACTATACTATCCTTACTTTATCATTAATTATAAATTTTGTTTAAATAATAATTTTGTATAATTCATCAATATATATTTCTTTACACAATAGAATGTAATATAAAATATTATATTTTCACATTTCCCTTTTTAATCGATTATTTTCAGAAATAAAGTTAAAGTTACTTTGCGGACAAACATAGCCTAAAAAAATATATCTTTTCTTTTCTTACTACTTTTTTTTCTTTATATATATAGATAATTCAGCCAAAAGAATATGGATAACTAGATAAATGGATGGTTAAATTGTAGTTAATGTTTACATTAAACGATTGTCATGTGTCATTTCACTATGAAAATTGAAATTATTTTTCTAAATTTAATTTTTATATTAACTTTTAAATATATATACATACATACATACATACATACATATATATATATATATATATATATATATATATATATATATATATATAATCTTTAAATAACATTTAAATAAAAATTGATCCATAATTTTGTATCTCTTTATTTTTATATTAGCATGTTTATTTAATTTGATATTTATTTATTTGAGATGTTTCTTTACTATCTTAAGTATTGTTTTCAGTTCAACTTATTTAATAAATAAATAATTTTAATTCAATTAAGTCTATATCATGCTATTTGCTTACAATGATTTTTTTATATTTTATTTACTATAATAATTTTAATTTACTAATAATTATATTTTAATAATTATTTTTCAGATGAGTATTTAATCAACTCAACATCAAGTACGAAGATCTATATCAACCTAAATAATCCTAATTTTTCAAAGTTCGAGATAGGGTAAAATGAACTTCCTTCTTTTATTTTATTTTATTATACACATTATGTAACAGTCAACAAACAAAATCGTTAGTTTATTCTAATTCTTTGATTGATGTAGTTAAAAAATTATAAATTTTATTCTAAATAACTACTTTGCAGGAAAAAATGGATTAACGTCAAACAAAAGAACTATCTTCTTCAAGTTCTACCAACATTGATCTTGACAAGAAAATGTAAAAAAAAAATAGAAGATCTTTGCAATATATAATGGGAATCACATATATGCTAACCTACCATGACCTTCATATAATACTTGATTTTTTTTCTTAGTTTTAACATATATAAAATAATAGGATAATGTGTTCACAATTCATGCAACAGTCAATGAGATTGATGATACGTTTGGTTGAAATTAGGTTGCATGTGAGATATGCCAAAAGAAAGTAACAAAAGAGGAAAATCAATACACTTGTAGAGAATGCAAACAATCATCCAAGTACCCAACAACACGGTTTAACATTTGTATATAATGAATTATTTTTTATAACATAATTAAATAAATATTACAATTTTTAAAATCTGTTTTAGGTTCAAGATACAATTGAAAGTCTCTAATGATACTGGTGTAGCAACATTCACAATGTTCAATGTTCGAGATGCACAACAAATTCTAAACACAACAACATCTGAATTCCTTCACACACAAAATGCAAATAAGGCTGACATACCCTCAATCATGTATACCCTTTGCAAACACACTTTTAATCTTGAAATCAAGCTCACAACTTGAATGAAGGATTTCAAACCTATACCATCACAATGACTTTTATCCCAGAAAATATCTTTTAACATGATCCTCTCCTCAAAGAAATTAAAAGGTAACCATATCTATAATTTATTTACATTTTTACTTCTTGTACAAAATATTAATAGTTTTGTCCACTAATTAATATTTTTAATAAAAAAGGAGTCTACTTTACCACAACAAATATCATCAAATGAGTGAGATAAGAACTAATGATAAGTCAAAGTCCAAAGTTACAAGCATCTAACAATTCAAAAGGTGATTTTCATCATCTAATAAAGAAATTTATCAAATCTCAAAGTCTATTAAGAAAAAAAGACGAATAAACAAACTGTCATATGTCAAAATCCAAAACTACAATTATCTAAGAAGTCAAAAGATGTATTTTCATCATCAAAAGAAGAAGAAAGTCCATTAAAGAGAAATGTGAAAAAATAATATGTCATAAGTAAAAGCTCAAAGCTATAAGCATCCAAGAAGTCAAAAAAATGCATCTTCATCATCAAATAAAGTTTATTCAATTTCACAAAAAGTTTAAAAAAGAGCACACCAAAGAAAACAAAATTCAACGACAGATCATGAGTAATAGAAAATAAATACAAAAAGCAACAATTTTTGATGTTTTATTCATATCATTTTTATGTGTTTTACCATTATGATTGACTATTTTTCTTTCATTAAATATATTTTGTTGATTGTTTTATTATATTCATTTCACTTTATTCTTATATTGTTCTTTTAAAATTTATATACAACACATACTTTTATTTTCACATTAATTAACTTTAGTTGAGTGGTTAACCTTTAATTTTGAAATATCCCCTTATAAATATATTGATAATTAAAAAATATATTAATTTATACTTAATTTTTTATCTTCTTTAACAAAAAATGATATAAAATATCATTGACAATTATATTTTTAAATTTGATTTATCAAATAAATAATTTATTTAAATATTTCTTTAATTATTTATAAACCTGGGCAACGTGCTATTTGTTTAGTGTTTATTTATTTTTATCTTTTAAAATTTTAGCGCGCCCTCACGTTGTTATTCGATCAGTGGCGAACACCTCAAATTCTGGGTAAGCATCTGCACAAGTTTTACTCGGATTGCATGCATGTGTGGGGCAAAACTATTTTAATAATGTAACAACATGAAATTATAATTAGTAATTTAGGAGAATTAGTTAGCTTAAGCCTTTGTTTGTTTCATTGTTACAAAATTACTTTTTCCACTTTCTAATAAAAAAAACACATTTTAAAGCAAATCTTTTCTAAACTTTTAAAAAATTAATTTTAAGCCTTTTGTTTGTTTCATTGTTACAAAATTAATTTTTACACTTTCTAATAAAAATCACATATTTTAAAGCAAATCTTTTCTAAACTTTTAAAAAATTAATTTTATTTAATTTACTCCAATGGTAAATAAAAATAGGCACTAACACTAAGGTTCGCACTGTTATCACTTTAATACAGGTGATTGCTTTTAACCTTTTGATTTCCTTTCAAAACACTATCAAATTACGCAAAATATAGCGTTATCAGCACCACATTAAGCATACTTTTATATATGTTTCTGTAGAAAAAAAGAAGCAGAGATTCAAACAGAGAGAGAATGTTTATAAGTCCCAAAAAGAGAGGGAGAAATTCTCCCAGGAGTGTGGCTTTTAAGACTCCTGGATAATAATTTTGTACTTTCAAGTTTCAACATTTTCGTTGTGCTTAAACGGGTCAATGTTGAATATACTCACTAATCAAGATACTTTGAATATTGAAACGCACTTTGATGAAATTAGAGGCACACCCCTCTGCTTTTGCTACTGATTAAGCCAAGCTAAATCATTACATTACATTGCTTGGTGTTGAAATTGAAATCCATTCTTCTTCAACTAAGATATAAAGGAATGAATACTAGTAAGTTCTTGGGAAGGACCCAAAACCCATTGAAATGGAAGCCATAAAATAACGGTAAATTAATTGAATTGGCGGGAAGTAAACTATAGTTTGTAGTGTGAATGTGAACCTGGTTAGAGTGGTGGGCCACTTTGCTTTGGAATTTTGGGTGCACTTGAGACAAGTAATCTCATTCTCAAACTTTCGGTGTGCTAAATTTTGGACTTTTGGTTCCCTTCTCAAATGCTATAAATAGCACACCATTAGTGACTTATGCTTTTACTCTACCTTCTCTCATCATCCTCATCTCAAAGAACAAATAACATATCCATTACCACTTTGTCTTAGTGCATCACCTCACATCACATCTCACCCAATGTCAGTGTTGTTCTGAACTTGCTCATTCTAAAATTTGGGCTTTGATTAGCTTACCCTTTTGGAAACTTGTGACAAAGTTCTCATTTTTTCTTTGCAAACTTAATTGGGCTCAAAAGTAGTTTGAGTCACAGTTATTTTAACATCTTGGTACTACTTAGTTAATTTCATTCTTTTTGTTCCACCTTTTTCAAGGTTTTGAAACGAAAGGGTGGTGGTGGGGTTTGGAGGGGGATAGGTGCCATAAGAGATTTCTAAATTTCTTCAAGACGATGGTCTTTGCATTCAATGGGTGCACCCTGTGGAAGTGTCACTTGACATTTGGCAAAAAATCTATTTTAGACAAAAGCTTCTATTTCTGGATCTTTCAGATCTTTAATAGATATAGTCTTGGCACTTAGCAATAATTATTATATCCTAATCCTTCCAAAATATCCTGGAAACTACTTTCTTTTGTTCTCTTGCTATATAGCTTTGGTTACTTTTTCTTCATCATCTTCACAAATTTTTTGTGACTCTTTTAATATGGGAGGGGCAACACTACCACCAGGATTTCGTTTCCACCCAACTGATGAAGAATTAGTGGGATACTACCTTAAGAGAAAAGTGGAGGGGCTTGAAATTGAGCTTGAAGTTATCCCCGTGATTGATTTTTACAAATTTGATCCGTGGGAATTGCCGGGTAATCTTCAATTTTTTCACATTTTTGGTCATTTCATTTTGCACCCTTTATGTGTAGACACGTAAAAAGGAAGCCTTTCTGATGCAAGGTTTAGCATAGTGAATGGACCAGACCAGTGTGAAATGCAACTTTATGAATGCTAGAAAGAAAGCAGTGTGTTACTGTTTTGTCTATTTTTCTTTTCTTCACTTTTTCTTTAGCGGTTAATCATTCTGAGCTGTAAAAGCCGATTCAATAGGATTTCTTTGGCAAAAAAAAACAAAACGCAATGGTTTATTTTATTTATTTGTTGCATTTTTTTTTTCTCATAAGGAAAATCTGAGAAGCCTAATTCATGAGGTGTGAAATGCAGAGAAGTCTTTCCTTCCAAAACGGGATTTGGAATGGTTTTTCTTCTGTCCAAGGGATCGCAAGTACCCAAATGGATCAAGAACAAATAGAGCCACCAAAGCTGGGTATTGGAAAGCCACTGGTAAAGACAGAAAGGTGGTGTGCCAGTCTAATCCATCCACTGTAGGGTACCGCAAGACCCTGGTTTTCTACCTTGGTAGGGCACCTATGGGGGATAGAACTGATTGGGTCATGCACGAATATCGCCTCTGCGATGATCTTGGCCAAGCCACACCATGTTTCCAGGTACTACTTACATTTAAGCACGAGTTAAAATCAACTTATGCACTTTAACTTTTATAGAAACTCTCCTCTTTGAATTAATATTGAGGTGTGTAAGTTGATTTTAACTTACTAAAGAAATTTGATTCATTTTTGCTTAGTTGGACTTAATTTGAGGGTAACACTAAAAGACTCAAGTTGGTTTGTTTGTGTTCATTGTAGGGTGGTTTTGCTCTGTGCCGGGTTATTAAGAAGAATGTGAAGGCAAGTGTATCACAGGGAGAACACAAGGGCAAAAGGGCTGGAAGCAGTTCCATCAATGGGAGTGACACCTCAGTGAAATTCTCTAGTGAGCCATTCAGCAACTCTGGTGATGCTTCCTCTCAAGCAAGTCACCTGAATAAAGAGAGCCGTTATTCAAGCCCTATAACTTCTCCGTACAATGTGGCTCCAATGGGAGAGTACAACCAAGCTTCTGTGGAAACCAATCCTTCAAACTTCTGGATCTCTCCTGATATGATTCTTGATTCTTCAAAGGTATATATATGTACGAAGAAAGAATGGAAAATGAGGTTGAATAGAATAGGTAACTTTTGGAGAAGTTACTGACATTTTTCCCTCACTAACTGCAGGACTACCCTCCATTGCAAAATGCGGTGGCTGAATGTTTTCCACGGTATGACTTACCAAGTGTGATGGCACCATGGCAATCTTTGGAGCATCCAGAAACTTCATCTAGTTTGTCCTACTCAAATTTCAATGTGGAAGTTGATTTTGCTGATAGTCTCAGTCAAATTGGCTGCATGTCACCATACTCTAGACAATGGAATTCCATGGACTTTTATGGAAATGGGAATGTTCCTTATGATGGTTATGATCAAACTAATTCAATCTCATATCCTGAACTCTTTTAAAATCTGAAAACAAAAGACTGATCATTCTCTCACTTTTCTTGCAATGCACGGTGTTAAACTGCGATCAAGGTCTAATTTGAAATAAAAAAAGTGGAGACGAGAGGTGTTGATCTTTGGGGACTAGTTATCTATAGTTTCACTTGGTGTGGCTTTATTAGGAATCTCCAAGACAACGCCTTTTAATGTATGTCTTGGAGTGCTAAACAATGAGTAGAATCACCTTGCCGTGTAGCAGACAGAAATGATTTTCTGCTTGAAGTGCTTTTGATTATGTTTATCGTTTATGCTGTTATGTTGAATGTCCAGGCAACATCACTTTTATCCATATTGCCATATTGCCGGAGTTGGTTTACATTCAGCCATCTGTATGTGTGGTTGTATAAAATAAGGTTATATTAATGGAGCAAAACTTTATAAAGCCTCAAACTCCTTATCCCCCTACTATCTAGTGCTTTATGGTTTTGGGTTCACACAGGGTTTCCTTGCCTTTTCTGTTTCATATATATATTCAACAAGAATTTTTTCTTTTCTCTAATGCTTGTCTTATGGATTCTATTAGTCACATTGCTCTATATCAAAATTTAATGCAGTAAGATTACAGGATTAAGGAACTTTTGTATCCCAATCAAACAATGGTAAAGATGCTTAATTTTGAAAATCTGAAAGTAGAAGACAAAACTAAAAGGAATTAGATTATGCATGTGAATAACAGTACTTTGTTTTACCTTTAAGTCAACACAGCCGCCAGATATAGTGATCATTTCATTTTTGTTTTTTTCCTTAAAAAACAAAGGTGAAATGGAGTTCTACATTTATTCTTGACAAGACATTTTACCGTACAGTTGTTTTGATTAGCATCCAATATACGGTCGGCTTGTCCTTTTTGCATTAGTGGGGGATGATAGGTTTTAATGACCTTTTAATGGATTCTATGTCAATAAATTAGCAGCTTTAGCCAAAGAACATTTTATTGGAATACTTTGTATTTCTGAAACTTTGGTTCTTAACTGTGTTAAGTTACGTTGTGTGATCTATGTAATTGATCTCGTCTTGTGAGATAAGACTTTGTTGTTGTTATTGTACTTTGTGGAAGTAAGGAAGAATTATGTCAACCCATCATTTAGTGGTAATTGAGAAATTCTACCATCTTTACCACTCAAGCAATGGAGTTAAGAGGAATTGCTTTTAGGCTCAGCCATCCCACCACATAAGTGTTGTGTTCATTGAGGTGACTGTACAGTATAGCATTTGGCTTTTTCTCTAGTCACTCAGAAGCCACCGCCTATGTAAAGACACATGCTAATCTAACAGTTAACATAACTATTCACCAATAGTAACATTCACTACAATAATTCTATTATAAGTAAAACTGTAGATCATTGAGAAGACTGGATAGTGATTATCATTTTTACCAATCATTCTCTCTGTTCATTCATAACTTCAACTCTGAAACGTGATTGTTAAAATTGCTATCCCAATTAAGTGGAGGCAAAATTTGTCTTAAAGAACTGTCAAGCATAATTGTTCAAATGACATGGTTATCGATAACCAAGTCATTTGAACAATTGAGATTATAAAATTTTGAGTGACCCTTATCATAGAAGCAGTATATTTGTATACAAACATAGACACAGTACTATGTTATTATCGGTTTTGTTAATATCAGGACTTAAGACTGATTTTAAACAGCTAATAAGTTTTTATTGAAAAGGAAAATATTTATCACACTTTTGTCTTTAATTCTAATATAATAAATATTTTCTTTCTCACTAAAAACTCGTAATTTTAGATCCTTAAAGTTAAATCAACCCCATGAACTAATGTTACATTCTCCTATTATTATATAGCAGGTCTTTCTGCACTATTTCTTCCATAACAATTCTGTAGAAGAGGAAGTTGAAGCATGTAGGCCTCCAATAATTTAATATAAAGAACATCGTCTTGTCAGAATCTGTTGATCCACTTACTTACACAAAATTTGCTGCTTATAAGTTACAGTCTTTTAGCTTGCATTTTCTGAGGTTCAAGTAAATCCACTAAAGAAAAAACAAAAAAAGAAGCTCCATTTGCTAGTGAAAATCTGTTATAAGCTGGGATATGAAGCTTAATTAAGAAAAACTTAATCAAATGAAAACATTTTGGTGTGAATCTTAATAAAATAAACTTTTCTGCCAGTGCTTGTCAATTCAATTCAACGCACAAGACCCATGTGAAGTTGCACCGAAGTTTCCACGAAGCCACAATCTATTATCTCTATTTTAATTAAAATGTTTTTTTCATTGGAAAAAAGTTTTTGTGCAACGATTAAGAAATTTATTAAGTATTCATTGTTCACACGAGCTTCCCAGGTATAAGAAAATACTAAGATGAATACACTGTCAGGTTTCAAATACATCTTTACAGGCACACAAGGCGCGCAGCAGAATAAAGAATACTTGATAAGAATAAAACTTTTAGAGTTATAGTGTTCTTGTAAGTATTTTAGTGTAGTTCTCCTATCAAAAGAAATTTTATAGACTTATTTTTCCTCTGTAGCCCTCATGATAAACTTTATTCACCTAACTCCTCTATTTGCCAATAATAACAACAGACAGTTCTAAGAATTTCGAGAATGATAAGGTTAGGCTAGGATCTTGTCCGGTTAATGCTAAAAAAAATATAAGTGATCTGATTAGTTATCTTTTGAAATCATGAGTAGTTTTTATTCATTCTAATGAGTAAAATAGTATTAATTAAAAATAAAGATAATTAAAATTATAAAAAATACTTTCTTAGTTTTATAAAATAACAGATAAAATAATTACTAATATTTTTGTGGGAGTATATATACAAACAAAAGTACACATGACACATCTATGCCTTCTTCTGAAGTAAGCATATTGTCTCCCTAGCATCTTCGGAAGATTTTCAGGAACACTTTCTTAAAGGGTTAACAATTCCAAAACTCTTAAAACATAAAAGATCTATAATCTGATAAAGGCTTTGACAGATTCTCCCGCCCGGCCCCTTCTACGTTCTCCAAAATTCAATCTAAAAGTAATTATGTGGCTTTTTCATCGCTAAGCAAAGTTTTTATTTGGTTGTTTAAAAAAGAATTCCATCAACCATTATTCTCCACTGGCGTAGTTGAAAACGAAAGGAGTGAAAAGCATCCTCAGTGGAAGTTAATTTATATAGGTATTGGTACTGTATATGTTTCTTTGTGAATCTTTCTAGTGGAAGATGTGATCAAAGGCCTAAGTGGGTAAAGTGGTTATTCACGCACAAAATATTACAATATAGACATTTGACACGATATAGACGTGGCCAGCATTCGTGAAAGGCAATAATGTAGTATTATATGGCATAGTATTCCTTACCCGGTTGTTACCCCCATAATGCAATTCTAATATTTTACTTTTCATTAATTAGTAAGAATGGTAGGTTTACTTAATCAAATACTTTACTTAATCAATTGAGTTACAACACTTCATTTATGCAATTCTAATATAAGCTTGCAATTTGAGGACTACAAAAGACTTCCACTTCTCGAAGGGTTGTCCTTGACTCATCACCAAAAATAATTCCTTCCCATCCTCTCGGCATAAGACAATCCCGATCTAGACTTGGCTTGTCTTAAGTCACCAATGCCAGAATTGGTATCAGGCCCAGCAAAGCCACCCATAACTGGGGCCAATGGGGGCCCAATGAGAAGCCCATCTTCCCCAAATTATGGCCCCCCGCGTGCATAATCAAAGAGGGCTGCACCACTTCCACCAACCTTGGGCAAAATGATGGGTTTAGTAGTTTCATTGTCTACCCAATAAAATAGGAAGGCATCAAATGTGTCTTAGTGATCATCTGTGCTTTTATACCCTTCAGGGTTAAATGCACCAAATTGTGTAGCCGATTATCACACATGGTCCCTTGAAGTCACAGCATTCGTGGAAATTGGTTGCACTCAATCCATCAATTGTAGCCCTACAGCAACATTTAAGCTCCTTCCTTGATCAAAATTATGTCAAATCTCAAATTTTTTGAATTGATAGATTATTTTATCAATAGAAATTGAAAACTGGTACTAAAAGTTTATAACAATTCAGTATTTTATTCAATCAATCGAGTTAAATCCCTTTTAATTTTTGAATTGACGGATGACAATAATAAATAGTTTAATAAATTGAAGAGATAGAAAAAGAGAGAAGTACCTCTCAAAAATGTTTTGTCAACCAGAGAAGTTGAGGTTTGTCATTAGCTCTATTCTTGCCTATTGTTCCAACCGAATAAGCAACATGGGCTTGTCTTTCCAACCCTGGAGTAATGGTGAGTTTGGAATGCAATATGCCATCCACAGATGACAAACTAAACACTATCCCTGCACTTCCTCTTTTGAATCACATGCAGTTCATCACCTTATCCATATTTGGTCACAAAATATCTTGCATCCCTTCCCATAAGTTCTTGGAATAAAATCATACATGGGCTCTTATTGGACCCCTCCATATCTACACAAAACTTGGGTCGCGTGTATTCGGCCAGTTTGTTTATAGATTTATATTGTGTCAAATGCTTTATTTCAGCTTAAAAATGAATGTTGGAATCTTATTAATTTAGAGATAATTCTTCATTAGTGAATTTTAGCCTTTGTATTTTGGGTACGATCATATCATAAGTAAAGGCTTTCATTAGGATCAAACAAATATAAAATACACAAATTAAAAAATGATTATCATCATTGGTTTGAACTTTGAATTCAAGAAAAACGAAAAGGAATATAGATAATATAGGAATTAAGTTGACTATCTTATATCATATGAGAAAAAGGAACTAGTATCTTATACAAATAAAAAAATAGATTTAAATAAAAAATGAGACAATAAAAAATTTAAACTTTCAGGTTAATTTGACTATCTAAGACAAACTAACTTAATTTCAATCGGTCTAATTTAATTTGAATTTGCTTAAAAAATTCAGAAATAAAGCCAAAATAGATTTACTATTGGAGTAAAAATAATATCAATCCAGACTCAAACAAAACCGACAATAAACAATTGGCAGCTTTGTGAATCTGTGTACTATTTACCTCTCACATTTTCAGTGATTGACCTCTTTTTACAGAATGATCACCAGCTAGAAAGAAGGTTCTGTTTATTTTTTTTTTCCTTTTATGGTCAATGGAAAAATAATGTTATATTTGGAATTCGGCCATTGCTTCTTGCACCCCATTTTTTGCTTGCTGGGAAAATTAAAACACCTCGAATGGACAAAAATGCCCTTTAGGACACCTCCTCTCCTTTTTCCATTTGTGCAAATCGGTTGGACCGGCTGGATCAATTCAAGTTTTAAAACTATATGCCCACATTTGTTACCCACATTTTAATTGATTATATAAATAAATAAATAAAATATTAATTTACAATACAACATTAATTCAAATATTATTTAAGATATTTTATAAAACATGATGACAATCATAATAATAAAATGGTACGATGAACTTTGGAAATAATATTAATGTGAAAGTTCATGAACCTTGCTACATTGGCTCAGTCACAACTAAGTCACGTTTTATTCAATCACGCAAGGAACTGGAACTTGTGCGTAGTAGTAAAAAAAAAAAATTAAAAAAGATAAACATAGGTTTCTATAAGCATACAACTTAGAGTCTTTCATGTCATTCTCATTGCCATCCCGAGAAGGTTTATTATGGTCCTTTAACACATCAACTTGTTGTGTCTCACAACTCACAATAATCTTGACATCGGTTATGCATTCTTTGAAGCATGCTAACCTTCCCAGTTCTTCAACTTCCTCTATGACAACATACTACATAATGAATATTCTACATCGGTTAATTGGATCATACGACATCGATTAAGGACCGTCATCGTAGGAAACATCGTAAAAAGGGGAAGGCGAGATAACGACAGTTGCCAAAGACCATCTTAAAATGGTGACCATTCTACATCGGTCCTTTAGTCGCGACCGTCGTAGAATAGTCATCATTCTACATCGGTCCTACGTAGAAGACCGTCGTAGAATGCTGGGCAATCTAAGACGGTCTCTCGTCAACGACTGATGTAGAATTGTTGGATATTTTACTACGGTCTCGTCTGAGGAGACAGATGTAGAATGCTCACCATTCTACGACGGTCACTTATGCCAAACTGATGTAGAATGCACTGCATTCTACGACGGTCAGTTATGAAGGACCGATGTAGAATGGGTTGTATTCTACGACGGTCTTTGACACGTGACCGTCTTAGAATGCTGACCATTCTACATCGGTCTCCTCAAAACCGATGTAGAATGCTTTTTTTTTTAAATAGGAGCTATTTTTTTATTTACACAATTGAAAGTTTCTTCAAATACCTGTAATAAACACGTGAGGATAGGAAATTAATTAAAATTTATGCAATGAACTATAAGTGTAGACATGTACATGTAAAGTTGAGACCAGTCAAGTAAAATGAAAGAGTAAAAAAAGGAAGATCAAAGAGAGAGAGAGAGAGAGAAATATGCATTGCATACACTAGCAAGACATCCTCCACTATTAGTTCCCAATGCAGCAGAACATAGTCTAGAAGCCACAAATGCAGCAGAACATAGTTCAGAAGCCACAATTGCATACACTAGCAAGACATCGTCCACCATCAGTTCTGCAACTCAAGAAAATTCAGTTGAATAATCAACAAAGGTAGATTGTGATGAAGAACACAAGATCAATTCAAGGTTATGTAGCATATTCAGGGCAACTAATGGTGAGAAAAACTCCTTTAATTTCCTACAGGCTTTTGACACATGTCCCTATTATAGAAGTTACTTTTGAAATCACACAAACTAGGGAATTGGACCAAGTAATTGCAGAAAATTGAGAAAGAAATAGCAGATAACAAAGAGGAAAAGACAAGATAGGTCATTTGTCAAACCTGCAACCTCATATCTAATCTCGCCGCACTCAATTCCTGTTTACCACCCCAACCCCAATCCCTTCATTCCTTTTAATCCCTTTAACAGATTCCGTTTTCTTCCCCCAGCTGTCACATTGACAGATCCCTTATCCATGTTCTCTTCATTTATAGAAGACTGTGCAATCCCTTGTTACTCTTCCATATCTTTATGCAATAAACCTTTGTTATGGGAAAGAGTCTATCATGTTGCCATATAAAATTTTTTCCTTTCAGTAATGGTTCTTAAGTTTATGATCAACAAGATGAATGAAGTGAATGAATGAATGAAAATACAAAGAAATTTGTTAATATGAACAAATAGAAAAAGTTTGATAAAATGGCATTGATTTGATCCCATAAAGGTAATTAACTTCAATGATAAAATAAAGTTCATCTAAATAAGAATTCAAGTACATCAAAATCCATAGTCGTGGTCTCATGACTCCTTATGTCACTTGACCAAAATTGAGAAATGACTAATTCCAATGTCTGACCTAAAGGCAAAGCTTTTGGCAATAGGGGAAGGAAAATTACATAAGTCTCCCATTTCAATAATAATTGGCAGTGGGCATAGCTGGGCAAAGAAAACATGTCAACAACACTACCCACAATGTGGCAAAGTTTCAAGCATGAATTACCTGAACAACATCCAAATAAAATGTCTGTGTTGTGTCAAAACCTGATGTTATCATCGTTACTTCTGCCCAAGATGCACTATGCGACACTTCTATGTATCTTCTTTCTATATGGCCTAGTGAAGCAACAAACAAAAACAAAATAACTGAAAGTGTTAAACTCATTAATTAGCTATATCCACTTCACTTGTTGGGCTAGGATTAGTATATGGACTGGACCAATGCTACACTAGCACTGACAATAATGAAAGACATTTGTATAAAGATACCCTAACTAAATAAGTTGGAGCATCTCCATCATAAGTCTCAAAGTAAACATTGAATTTAGGGCTACATACACATAAATACAAAAGAATTGTGAATTCAATGTGAATATGGGATAAATAATTTAAGACAAATCCAATGTTAGGTGTATTAGGCAAAAATTTACAGGCTACTAGGCAATAGCTTAAAGTTTTGGTTGCTATGCGTTACATGTAGATACCAGATTAACAACCTTAGTAGGACACTAGCAAAAAGAAGTATGAAGATAAATTTAATCATCGGACAAATGGGTAAATAGTATACAAGACTAAGAAGAAGAGCAAATGTAAGGTAGTCACAAAAGATAGCCACCTGTAATTTAACAATGTGGTTGTTTCTATCTGAAGAGTTTGCACATTGCTGTTAGTGAGCAAAAGAACATGGGTGAGGTTGCAGAATGTCAGATTGGACATGAACCTTACATCTGGACCAAAAAAAGCAGGTTTTCACATGTCATTGCATAAATTAAGAGTTGCTCCTGTTCCTTGTAGTTGTAATTATTGAAATCTGAAATGACTTTGCTTCATTTTTATATGCCATGCTTACTTTAAGTTAAAGCACATATAAGAAACAAGATAGAGGCATCAACCGAGAAAATTTGTTTTGACTATTTACTATAAATAGAGGCATAAAGTGTAGCAACAAATTAGAAGGGACATTCCTAGTTAGCTCAAGGTATCGTGAGGTAACATAACATTAGAATAATTATCATATCCCTTTGTGATTTATCAGTACATGCAACAACAAAAGTTAGCTTTTAACCCCCATTCAGCACCAGTTAACTCTGAAAATTAGCAGCCATACAAATGAAACATTGATAAAAAAAAACATTCTACAGATGTGGCCACATTCAAGTACATTTGAAAAGCTTAAATAGACACAGAATTGAAATACTACAAACACATAGCTATGTTCAGATAACTCCAGCTTACAACAGTTAATAGGTGGTATATCTTTGTCTAATTGGGGTTGATTATTCTAGTGCAACATTGAACATTCTTTGAGCAGGCTTTTAAAGGGATTATTATTTCATGTCAAAAGTCAATATATCTGTTATGAAGCAGCAGCAGCAGAGCAAAGATGAATTGCAAGCAGACAAGGGAGAGACCAACACTAACCTCAGGGCCAAAAGGGAATTGCGCAAATCACATCATTTGGAGGAATTTGTAACCTCATTTGGAATCTATTTTGTTATTGTAATTGCTTCTGCATAGGAACAAAAGAGGAATTAGAATAACGAACATTAGCATTCTTGCACTATATATATGAATGTATCATGTAAAGGATAAGACAACAATAACAGAAACTTTTCCTTTCTTAATATTTCTTCTAGAGTTCTTCGTAGTTCTCGGATACTAGGACATAACAATATATTTTTCTTATCAAATTAAAAAAAATAAAATCAAAAGCTAAACCACAACAAAGTGCAAGGGCAAAATAAGTATGAACTAAGTCAGAAATGAAGTGGGGGTACTTCCAAAATGGGTAGTGTGAAATCGACAAGCAAGAGGGTGATTGAGTGCAGGGTCAAATTGGGTTTTGCAGTTCTTGCAAGTTTTGAGGTTGATGCTGTTGCTTTTCTGGTTCAAAGTTGAGCAACACCGAATACATGGGTATGTTCATGTGCATGTGTTGTTGGGCTTTGATGAAGTTATGCATTGGTCTCCAGAGCTAATTAAAGGTAATATTTTCCCATGAAGAACAGGATGAGAAAAGGAAAGACCCATGGATGGACCTATCACAATACAAACATGATAAGAATTGTATTGCTACTTTTTTGTCTCTCATTTTGGTTTGGATTCCCTGAGGCCTGAGCAATGTTTTCATTGTGATGAAATGTAAAAATGAAAATTTGTATTAAGTGATTAACCTATTCATTAACTTCGTATCGAAAATAAAAAACCTATTCATTAACTATACCGAAAGAAAATTAAACAAACAACAATATAAACTCAATCTATTTGATTGTTAGTTCGTTACTGATAAAGAAAAGATTTATTTAAATAAATGTAAAACTTTAGTTAGTTTCGTGAAAATTATCTATGTCAAATCATGTACTTCATTAAATTAATTAATAGTTACCTGAACCCACTCAAAGTAGCTAACTGTAACACCTCCTGAGTTTGCAAATATGTCTGGGAGGATGACAACCCCTTTCTTCTTCAAAATCTGCAAGTTAGGAAGGTAGTTAACAACAGTGCATTTCTTCTTTCTTGTTTGAAGAAGAGAAGGAAAGAGAAAATGTAAACTAACCTCATCAGCCTTTGGGTCAGTCGGGTGATTAGCTGCTTCCACAATAAATTTGGCCTTGATTTCATTTGCATTTTCCCTTCAACCATACCAAAAGATGGATAAAATTATAATAAAATCAATCATACCTAGATAAGTTCCTTTGCATAGAGAAATAAGTACCTAATGAGTCTTGCACCAACTGTGTAACCTTGGAGTTCCTGCAACATTATGAACACAAATTTCAGTTCTGAGCAGTACACCAAAACATGGTGATTCATTCTTGCATTTGGGATTGAAAACTTAAGCTAAAAATTATATTCACATAATAAAAAAACAATGTGTGAACTTTTTGTTGCAACAGCTAATATGACATCACCAATTATAGAGGCAAAGTATATTAATATTTTGTGTCTCCTTCACTCTATGACCAGGCACTTCTGTCTTTGCCACTCCCTCGCTGCCTGGTAGGTCCACCAGCCCCTGAACTGCTTCTTGTGCATTCAACATTCAACAAATTGTCTCCCTGCACCATAACACACTGAATGCTGCATACAGAAATCTATTACTCAACCGTGAAGGTAAAATTCCAATTTTCTTTCTGCACAAGTCCCATCTGTTTCAACATCATGAGGTTTCAACCAGCTCCGAACCCCATGATTAAGTCTGTCCATAATGCCTTACTTGCTTACCCCTCACAGTGAATTGGTTAGCTAGACATGTGCGTTGCTGCTGTGTAGCAACCTACTTTTCACACACCTATGTCACTGAAATAACAATAATATATTTTGTACCAAGCTATGTTCATCGACCTGACCTGTAGTCAATTATTGTGGCACTACAAAAACACCTATCCTATGGGGATAAGTACAAATCGCAAGTGGGAAAAATTGCAAAAAGCTGACCTGAGGTAAATAATTAAGTAACACACAGTCATATAATAATGTTCAACTAAATGTGCTGACAATAATTATTCATCACACAAAAACAATGAAAAATGTTTAGTTGCAAACATTAATGTGCTTATGTCATCTAAATTTGTGTAACATCCATCTTTGGAACTTCTAGAAAATAGGCTGCCCATTTCTTGCGAAGTGTCGTCATGGTGTCATTGTCTAATGGTGTTCCATCTGAAAACCACTAAAAGTTTTTAAAAATGAAATTGGTTAACTACATCAACCATTGAGGTAGGATTTGATACCATCAAAGTCCTTACTTATTGTAATAGTATGCATACCTTGTTCCATTCATTCTTCAAACCGCCACTGACTATGCACCATATCCAATGCATGACGTAATATCCATACTCACAGGCTCCTGATTGTACATGACTCTAAATGCAACATCAAAATACCTAATTAAGCTTGCTCATTTTTTGTTAGACATACTGCTATTGAGTAATACGTATTAATGAAATAAACACATACCTTTGCTTCTATCCATCGAGGTGTAGGTCCATCTGGCTTGACTTGGACAGTTATTGCTATTTTCTTCATTGCACTAATTTCAAACAAAACAACAAAGTATGTAACATATAACATTTTTTCCCTAAACTAGGAGTGGAAAATGTGTTTAAATTTTCTAAAGTTCCCAATTACCTATTAATTACAACCTTAAGGTGAACATCAGGCTTTTTCCGTAGGGAACAAAACCAGACAACAGTATTCTCTTATGGACACAGAAGAAGAAGTTGCCAATGTCCACTGAAGTCAACATTTTCAAGTTAACCAATTTTTAAATGAAAATTGGCACAACAGTGAGATTACTTTACTTACTTGTTCAAGTAAGGTCCTAAGTACACCTCTCTATGTGATTCCTTCACCCATGTTTCTATGTATTGTTCACATTCTTCACGTTTGTCCTTTGGTCGGTGTATAGACTGCGGCTTAAGGAAATCGAATACCGGAGCAAAACCTATGCTTGTACTCCAATCATTTAAAAACCTTCAAAAAAACCACGGTAAATAATATTGTTAAGCAACGAAACTATGCACAATTAATTAGTTGTTAGATTAGAAGATATTATTTGCTTACATCATCCACAATTGTAGCATAGATATGTTTAAACATTTGTCACCTAAAATGATTTCAGTTACATTTGCATGTGTGATGAAAAAGCCATCTTTCGAATTAGGAATCCCAAACTTCGCCCCATCCCACAACAACTCAAATGGCTTTTGATAAATAACAAACAGGTTCTTGACCAATTCTCCCAAGGGATCAACTACAACACCTCCAGTGCCTCTGTTAGGGTTTTCGACCAACTTTCGGGGAGCCTTCTGTCAGTTCGACATTGTTAGTTCAAATAAAAATTAGTGTACATATAATTCATAATGAGAAGCAATCCAAGGGAATTAAAAGGGAAAAGAATTAACCTCATAAGACACTTTTTTCACTAGATGTGTTGGCCATCCAATGAATGTGCCAACGGCCTGGCTGACAAATGTCACCTCTGACGTAGGAAGAGGGACCTGAGCATCACCGTGGTAAACTGTGACCACACTTACCCTACTCACGTCATCTGCATAAGGAGTGGTGTGTATGGTGGATGAGTTGTCGTACATCTTTCCTAAGGCCACTAGCATAGTACTTTGATCATTGACCACATACAACCCGATGAGATCCACACTAACATCAGAAGGGTCTTTAGGCAATCCTTTTCCCTCTGGTTCAGCGCAACTCCCCTTTGTGCTCACACGCGCACCTAAAACCTATATTTCAGGGGGGCTCAATGGGTGTTGAATGATGTGATGCCATATGAGATAACTCAACTTTAATTGCTTGTGTTAACTCTTGCTTCGTGATGTCCAAATTGCGTCTGTGGTCCTCTTCAACAGCCTTCCTCCAAGCCTCCTGTTGTTGCTTATGTTCTTCTTCTACTTCTTTACGTATCTCATCCTTAATCCCACCAATGATGTCAGCCAATTGTTTTTGAGTGATTGATGGCGACGAAGTGATCGAGGCACGTGATGCTTGGCCAAAGTATTGGCTGATTGTCACACCCGTGCCTGCGACACGAACGCGACCTGGATGCTCAGGTCGGCCTATAGTCGTGTCAAGAATGTCCTCACACCCATGCGGAACAAAGCTCCTCTGTGTTGCCTGCTCCTTTAAAGAATCTTGTATACAGGGGCAACCATTGAAGAAATGGAAAAGCAGAGTTCATTGTTATGCCAAAATTAGGAAGACAACGACTGTAAACGCATAACACATTAACTCACAATTTTGTCTAATATTTCTTTTGCCGCTGCAGAGGTCATTTGCCCATAACGCTTTGTGCGGGCCATCTCCCACTTCAACTGTCTCAAAACTGGAGATGGAGGGTCGACGTTGAGTGATGGATTTTTAGTATACTCAGGTAGATGTTCGTGATGCTTCCTCTTCTCTTCCATGAGTTTCTTGTCAAGAAGATCATAACCCCCTCGAGACAGTAAGTGGGGGCAATCATTGTATTTATGTATTTCCTGCGCCTTCTTGCTTATTCCCTTACAAACACAACCAAGAAATTATGTTACATTACAATACAACAAATATACGTATGAACCCATTTTCCAATATAACAAAAAATCACAAACCTGCCAATTAGGGGTTTGGCAACTTTTTGCAAATTTCGCCCAGGTGGCTGGATCAATACCATACTTCACTGTAGGATCACTTATTTGTTGACCCTTATTGTCAGTATAGACAAATTTAGATGTCAACGAAGACTTAAATTGCCTCCATCTAGTTGCCACTATAGACATGACCTTTTTTTTTCGCATTGTCACGTTCAGGGATGTCAAATTTCTGCTATACAACAAATGTGTTAAATAACACCAACTTAATTAGTGATTTAAAAATGTGTTATAAAGACAATGATAAAGATACACCGTATTAAAAGGACTTACCAAAATGTCTTCCTAAATTAGGTTCTTTAGATTGTCCGAGACAAGATTCCAATTGGAGTGGACAATTGGTATTTTTTCTCTTGCCACCACCCCTAGGTAACTGTGAAATTTGTCTTTGTGGGGACCAGATCCTCTCCCAGTATCAGGATTGACATTAACAACTGGGCATGGATGATCTAAGCTTCTAGTTGTCAGGCTTCTAAGCCTTGTGGATTGTCTAGTCCTCTTTGAAGTTACCTTAGGAGGATTATCTGAATTTGGCGGGGACCTAGGGGGTGTTGCCATTAGCCTGCGAAAGGGAAACAAATTAAGTTAGCACAAAATCAGTAATGTATGGAGCAATAAGTTGTAAATTGAATTATAAACTCATGCATTATATTTAAAACACATGGAATACGTATATATCATACTTATTTCTTATGCAGTTACAAAGGAAAGTTCTCCCATAAGCCATCCTCATGATCAGTCAGATTAGCATATACATCATCTTGTGGTTGTTCATCATTAATCATAGACATGTCTATCGAGAAAGGCAGTATGTCACTGACATCAACTGTTGAACCACCAATATGGTCACTGATAGAAATTGTTCTACCTTGCAAAACCACTGACCATCTACAGTCGCTGGGATCTTTTACATAAAACACCTGCCTCGCTTGCGCTGCCATAATGAATGGGTCGTCCTTGTAACCTACCTTAGAAAGGTCTACTAAGGTGAATCCCATTTTGTCTTGACGCACACTAGTATTTCCATTGACCCACTAACACTTGAAGAGAGGTACTCTAAATTCACCGTAATCAAGCTCCCAAATTTCTTCAATTACTCCATAGTAAGCCATGCATGCTTGAATTAGATTGTTATCTAAAGCACTACAAAAGTGATCCGATTGACCATCACCAGTCACCCCACTATTCTGAACACTACTTCTATCATCCTGGGACTTTGTGTAGAAAGAATAATAATTGATATCATATCCCTTCCAAGTAGGAACATTGAAATTTGGACCCACAGCTAGCAATCTTAATGTGTTAGAAGCCTTGTCATCGGCGAAAATTGTTTGTCTAAACCACTGGATGAAAGTTCTGTTGTGCTCTTGCAACAACCTCATCATGTTCATTTTTGGATGGATACCGATGACATGTTCTTTGTGAGCATCTATGTATAGGATGACCTCTGCTGTTTGTGTAAAACGTATAAATGAGCTTGTGATAGTTGTTGTCGATCCATGCTTACAACATTGAAACCTCATGTGCCTCGACCTTCAGTAGACAACTCATGACGACTTTGAGGAACTCCCACTGGTGTAGCCATGTTTATATATTCTGAACAAAATTCAATAGCTTCCTCAACAACGTATCTTTCAACAGTACTAGCCTTTGGTCGATATCGATTTTTTGTATATCCTTTCAACACCTTCATGTAATGTTCAACAGGATACATCCAACATAAAAACACCGGCCCACACAACCGAATCTCTCGTACTAGATGAACAATTAAGTGAATCATGATGTCAAAAAATGATGGGGAAAATACATCTCTAATTCACACAGGATAATGGTTGCCTGATTCTCCAAATCATCCAAATGTTTTGGGTTGATAACCTTGCAACAAATAGCATTAAAGAAAAAACACAAACAGGTTATGGCGACCCTAACTTTTTCTGGCAAGATACCACGAACGGCCACTAGCAGGAGTTGCTACATTAACACGTGACAATCATGAGATTTCAACCCAACCAACTTCAAATCAGTAACTGACACAAGGCTCTTGATATTGGAAGAGTATCCTTGTGGGACTTTAACATTTTTCAGACAATGACAAAAATATTTTTTCTCCTTAGTTGACATTGTGTAACATGCAGGGGGCAAATACGTTCGGCGACCCTGAGGCTGTAGATGCAACTGGTGTCGTATATCCATCTCAACCAAATCCTGACGACATTTGATTCCATCCTTTGTCTTGCCTTTGATGTTAAGAAGGGTTCCAATTAAACTATCACACATATTTTTCTCCACATGCATTATTTCCAGACAATGTCGAACATGTAGATTGGTCCAATAAGGAAGATCAAAGAAAACTTGACATTTTCTTCCAAATGTTATTGTCAGTAGCATCCTTTCTTCGTGCCTTACCAAAAACATTTATGATGTCTTTCACCCGATCATACACTTCATGTCCAGCTAACGGTTCCGGGGCACCTTCAGTCTCATTCTTTCCATTAAATGCTTTCTTCAATCGGCGATATGGGTGATAATGTTTCAAAAATCTCTGGTGCCTTGTATATACTGTCTTCTTCTTATGTTTAAGTTGGATGAAACTAGTGTTTTTCTCACAGAATGGACATGCGTGGTGACCCTTGACACTATATCCGCTCAAATTCCCATAAGTGGGAAAGTCATTAACTGTGCAGAATATCATCGCACGCAACAAAAACGTGTTTCCAACATGAGCATCATACACATTAACCCCATCTACCCACAACTTGCGCAAGTCTTCAATCAACGAACTTAAATACACATCAATATCATTCCTGGATGTCTTGGACCGGCTATCATCATACACAACATGATGTATTTGCGCTTCATGCACAACCAAGGAGGAAAGTTGTAAATTATTAGCAAAACAGGTCATGAACTGTGACTAGTACTCAAGTTACCAAATAGATTCATGCCATCCGAAGCAAAAGCAAGATGTAGGTTTCTTGGTTCTGCTCCAAATTTAGGATACAAGTGATCAATTGTCTTCCATTGAGGAGAATCAGCAGGATGTCGAAGTAAGCCATCATTTTTTCTGCCAACTGCATGCCATGTAAGGTTTGAAGCATCGTGTGCGGTAGCAAACAGACGCTTAAACCTTGGTATGATTGGAAGGTACCAACAAACCTTTGTAGGACGATTGTTATTTGTGCCTACAACATCACTGCATTCGCCGTCGATCAGTTTGTATCGTGATACCCCAAATTGTCCAAACGGATAATTCAAGATTCCATACCACGACTAATCCAAACTATCCGTAATAATCATGGTATGGAATCTCAAATGGAAAACTAGGGTTCACTTGAAATGCACACATTTTTGTAATCTAAAATGATAGTAATATATGAACAACAAACTTAGAATCCAAATAAAACTCAGATTAAGTTACATAGTAGTATTATTTGTATTATATATATACAACATGTACCATAAAAACCAAATCATGAACAAAAAAATATAAACACACATAAGGCATGAATAGTGCAGCAAATAAAAACACACATAAGCCATAAACCCTACATTATTATTTCCCATGTTTCTATTGTTTAATGCTTTCGTACTCTTGAAATCGTTTTAATCTAAGTCTATGTCTGTGTCTGTCATTATGGGAAGACTGTTCAAAAATATATTATGTTAGGCTTTCCTAACTTGTTCGCTTAAAAGTATACCTATATATATGTCTTATATGTAGCAGCCAGCATGGGTGCGATTTGTTAGTAATGTTGTAATTTTGCACACGGTGGAAAATGATATCCCTAGGTATAACTACTTCATAGTAGCACATACACATACACATAACAAATACATTGTAATTAATAACTTATACCATTCATATAGAAAAGGCTAAAATAATGGTTAAAACTTCGAAGTACCTCTTATTCCCTTTGCTGTCAAACTTTGGCAACTAACAAAATGGAAATCCCAACCAAACTGTTAGCCGAAGAATCTCTATAATTTGTTAGTCAACGAGTATGGGGATGCAGTTAAATGGTACACAAATTATGTAGTTCTGCAATAGGTGATATAATCTGTACCATGAATGGGGAAACACTCAAAACAAGAACTAAAACAATACAAAGGCAGGAAAAATTGAAGCTATTAAGCATTTTTCAAATGATGGAAAACCATTCAAGCCATGCAAAATTGACAGAAGGTTTACATTATGCAATGTTGATTCAAATGACATAGCAGATATAAGGTTTACATTATAGATGATATAATTTGGAGTTAATGACTTATGTAGCTTATTTGGTTTCAGGTATCAGCTATGGCATACTATGCATCATGGATATTTATTTCGGTGGACATGTGAGAAACGTGTATCATTCAATCCTTGATGATCCTTACATTTTATTCTCTATCATTAACGAACATAATTTTGTGGCTTTAATCAGTGAGGCTACTTATCTCCCATTTATTCACATGTATTACTGTTGCTATAACAGGATAATGAGTTTTGGTGTGAGAGGTGTAGACTTCATTACTTCTTTGACAAACAACAGTCACCCGAACTTTCTGGCATTTGATGGCAACATGCTGGAAGGTGTAATTCCTGAAAACATAGGCAATCTCTCCAAGGATGTCACAAAATTATACATGGGACATAATCATTTTAATGGAAGCATACCCTCCTCCATTGGTCGTCTATTTGGCTTGAAGTTGTTAAACTTAAGTTACAATTGAATCATTGAACATATCCCAAATGAGTTAGGCCAGTTAGAGGAACTACAAGAGCTATCTCTGGCTGGAAATGAGATATCAGGAGGAATTCCAAACTCCCTTAGTAATCTCCTGAAGTTAAACCACATTGATTTGTCAAAAAAACAAACTTGTGGGGAGAATACCTACTAGTTTTGGACCTGTCTATGAAATTTTTCAGTGGACCAATACCGAAAATACGAACATTGATTACTATTTCCTTCATCTTCTTTTCTAGCAACCAATTCTTTGGTGGATTCCCAAGCTCATTCAGCAATTGTCTCAGCTTAGAAAATCTATTTTTGGCCAGGAATCATCTTTCAGGTTCCATTCCAAAGGCCAATTCCATGTTATTGTTATGACACAACAGAAAGAATCCAAAATATAACATACTGAAGAATAACAACTTGTGCATATCCGAAGTCAGAATTTGCATGCAGATAGTTGTTTCATTTTTCTTCAATGCCAATTCTAGCTATGAAGGAAAGAAGAATTACTTGTAAATAATTTAGAGAGGAAAATCACTATAGAATTTGGATGTGGGATAAACAAGGCAAAAACTAGAGCAAAGATGGGTTGATGGAAAGTTTGAAGGTAGGATTTCCAGTGAAACATGTAGTCTTTCCAATGATTCAAAACTTGTCTAGAAACCAAGAAACAGACTAAAGACAAGGAGAAAAGTAGAAAAACCAAAGCAAGAAGACAAGCAACAGTTCAGTACAGGGATGACAGTAAAAGAGTATCACACATAACCTCTCTCAAGTTTCAAGATGAAGTGAAAAAAGTGGCTTGTTTCTAATATCACTTATAAACTGCTTTGGAATTGGAGACATGTATGATATGTAGTATTTTTTTCCCTTGTTTGTTGCTTCTCTTGGTGTGGTTAATTATGAGAAGACAAAACAAGTCTCATGTTTTTTCTCATGGTCGACTTAAACACCACTAATAGAAGGTAAAGAGAGAGCAATGAGGTTTTGTTGTTCTGATATTAAAAAACAATTTAACTGAAAAGGAATAAAAATAAAGAAAGATTAAATAGAGATAGTGAGATGATGGATGTTTAATTATGGGAAAGCAAAGGTAAGATGGGAGTGGAGAGTTGAGGGAACAAACTACTTACATATGCTTCAAGATTGAGTGTTATATAATTATCAATCAAATTGTTTACAAGTTTTCAAGGTTATTGGGTCAATTTCATATGAAGGAAAGCTTAACTTAGTGGGTGTCCTATTAACCTAGATACACTATTTAGCCTTAGATGAATTATTGATGCTACTTCCATTGTTGTTAACATTGGTGACCAAATTGAGGTATGTACCTTTTTCTTTCAATAATGGTTATGTCCTTAAAGCATAACACGGTACTTATAGTAATTCTCATTCAAGATTTTGGTATAATATCATAGGTAATTACCAATGAGAGATACAAGAGTGTGGAGCATCATGTGATTGCCCAAACGAATGGGACCAGAATGTCCGTAGCCTCATTCTACAATCTTGCCAGTGATGCTCTTAATTATCTATCCTGCACCAGCATTGTTGGAGCAAAAGGCAGAGGATACAAAACAAGTGTATCCAAAATTTGTATTTGAGGATTACATGAAGCTCTATGCTACACTCAAGTTCTAGCCTAAGGAGCCATGATTCAAAGCCATGAAGGCAGTGAACTCATTTTAGACAATTTCCAACTTCATCACACCTTAACAGGAGCTATACCTATATAATATACTGCCAGAATAAATTTTATAGATTTGGAAATTTGAAGAAGAAAAAAATAGCAATGAGGAAACCATTATTTGTATTCTAATCATTCAATTTCTTATTACAGCAGGTGATTTGATTACTTTCGTTTTAATAAATAATGAATTATTCTGATAAGAAGCAATTAAGCATTGTTTTTCCCTTCTCTCATTTGTTTGTGGGGTCTAGTGGATTTCTAGATCTTTTATTTACTCCATTTTTTTTAGAATAACAACTGAGGTTCCAAATTGCCTGCTACGATCAAAGACTGTTTGTACATTGTACCAATGGTTTTAACTATCATTCATATTGCATATATCACATTACACAATACAACAATAAACACAGTTTCTACAATTCAAAAGTTGTTTCGTTGCTCATAATATGTGTTTATTACACAAATGCACACCACACTCTTTGCTTAAACACAAACATGACATGAAATGGGAAAGTGAGAAATCAAATAGACTTGCATGATATGATAATGACATGAATCCAACACCACACAGAATTAACAACAATATAGCTCTAAAAATAGGTTTGGATTAACAGTTAAACTAGAACTAAAAACTAACAAAATAAAACCCAAAGGTACTTATAGTGAGCTTAGTAAGTCCTGCAATTCCTTCCAAGCTTTCTAATTTGTTTTCTACTACAGATAACTACTTGTAAATTAACAAATCCTCTCAACCCCTACTGTAGCAGAATGCAAATGAAATCAATCACAAAAGCCAATGATTATACCTTTAAAAATCGAAATGATTTTTTTTTTAAAAAAGGATAAGTACCTCAAGTGAAGTGACATTGTTGAGGCTGAGGTGAAGCTTTTCCCAGAAGGTGAAATTGGCCAACCACGTTATCTGGGTAATTTCCAAAGTTAAAAAAGTAAGCATTTTTGTAAAGGGGAACAGAAATAAAAGGGGTATTTGACTTCAAGCTGACATCGGAAAGACCTTTGTGAGTGGTAACGTAACTTACATCAGCAACATTGTTTTCCTTCAACACCTCATGGGAGCTCAGGCAGAAGATGAAACAATGCACAAACCTCTCGGAGCGCAGAGCATGGCAAAAGGAAGAAGAGATGCCACAGGAGAGCAAGGGGCTGCTAGGGCGCACACACGTTGATGGGAGATTTCGAAGATGTCGTCTCAGCGGGCAGCTGCGAATGCAAAAGAACACGAAACAACAATCACGTGTGTGGCACGTGCAGTCATTAACATTACAAGGACGGTTCTCGAGACAAGACTGTCTTTGTATGTTTATCGATAACATTACAAAGGCGGTTTACTAATCACACCCGTCGTAGAAGAAAGGTGAAATTATGAAAAAGCCAACGCGCCGTAACTACAAAGACGAGTGCTGAAGACTGTCGTACTTACTTTCGCCTTAATTACAAAAATTTCACCGAAGCACATTCTAAGACGGTTCTAGGGAACCTCCGTAGAACGTATGTCGTAAAAAAATGATTTTTTAGTAGTGTCATTTGATAGAGAATAAAATAGAGTTTCTTTTTATAAAATAATAAAAATAAATAAATAGAGTAAATAATAAGTTGTAAGTACCCTAGCTATAAATAGAGACGTGTTAGGTTAGTTTTCACACTGACAATGCCTTCTCTTTCTCTCAATTTCGTTTTCCCTTCTCTTCCTCCCAAAACCCTCTCTTTTCCTACATACCACCAAATCTATCCCAGAAAAATGATGATCTCTGACTTATTCACCGTTGGATCATTGTGAAATTTGAGCACCAGGTTTGGAACTCATTTCTAAACATTCTCACCATTGGGAATTACAAAAAGATGTTGGGCTGATAGAAATACTCTTCGCATTGTAACTTTTTCTTTCCCGTAGAAACCTATAACTGTCTTGGTAAAATTATGATCCAAAACTCGTAAACCGTTGGATTGTCGTGAAATTTTGATATTTGGTTTGGGATTCAATTTCGCACACCTTCATCGTTGGAATTTGTGAGATAATATTCATGGAGAGATAAAATGAAATCACTCAAAGACAATACAAATGGAGGCTTCAATCCCTTCTCCTTCTCTCTAATGTTTGAGAACCCTATCAGAGCAATCAGAGAAAAAACTTGAGGAATCTCAAGAAATTTCTAGAGATTCCGCTATCGCTGTCGGAACATACGTGAGCCCGCTTATAGGTAAGAGATAAGTTTATCGCAATTTAGTGTTAGAATGAACATGTATAGGGATCCTTAGAGGATTAAATTGAGGTTTATTTTGGGATGTTTATTGAATTATATTTTTTCCTTTACGATTATAAATACAATATTGTTATGTTTTACGTACCAATTGATGTTCTGAAGAGAACTGATTGATAAACTTGAGTGCTCTTGATGTTTTTATGTTTTGACCTATGATTTTAATATAATTATGTGAAATTATTTGAGGGGTTTTAATCCCCACATTATGATAAACCTTTTGTATAAATTGTTATATTGAGATTTATGAAATGGTGATTCAAATTGTGAGTATGCGATAAATTGAGCCTGTGATGAATGGTGAAATACATGTGTATTGAGATGTGTGTATTGAGTTGTGAGCTATGAACTGTGCAATTACACAATTGTAAGACCCTTTAAGGGCAACGAGTATTATGATGGGATCCACCGTGGGAACCCGTCGAGTTAAAATTATTTTGAAAATAATTAATTAGTTGTGTGTATTGCATAGTTTATAGGTAAAGTGTATATGATTCATGGGATGTGATAACATGATACTTTGTAATTATACCATTATGATTAAGACTGAACATATGTAATAATTGAGTATGTATTGACTCGTAATATATGTGTGCATTGAGATGTTGTGTGCATTGAGTTGTGAGCTATGAATTGTACAATCACATGACTATAAGATCCTTTAAGGGCGACGAGTTAATGTTAAGACCCTTTAAGAGCGACGAGTTAATGCGCGATGAGTATTGTGATGGGAATCACTATGGGGACCCAACGAGTTTAATCACAAGCGCAACGAGATAAAACTATTTTGAGAACAATTGAGGAGTCATGTGTTTTGTACAGTTCATAGATAGAGTCTGTGTGCTAAAATGTTTTCTAGGTTGAACCTGAATCAGGAGGGAGAGGCCCTGACGGACTCTTCGGAGTGTAGGCCTTGGGGGTAAATACACCCAGTTTGAGTACTCCTTTAAGCCTGTGTCAATCTCACATGGTTGGAGCATTTTCGCAAAACAGCGTGACCCTGACTAGTCATCTTATGATTTTAGCTAGTGAAAGTGACTTAACTTACTAGTGTGGGGTTTTTCTTGTCATGTACTCCTAGGCGCCCGACGAGGTTTTTCACTAACATGATACCACATTGCATATAGTATTAAGTCTTAGTGTATATGTTGCATAACGCTTGTGTATTGATCGATATTGATTGACTTGGTGATATTATGTTTTGATCCTTGAGTACGTGAATGTTGTGAAAATGAATGAGATGTGTTATGTTGTGATGTGATGTTGGGCGACAAAATGGTGAAATGACGTGAGCTATGTTTAAGTAAGTATTATTTTGTTTATATGATATTTATACCTACATGTTATCTTGTTTCTCTCCATTAGTTAGGAATGTGATAACTCATTCCCTGTGTGTTGTTTGTGTTTGGATCCTGTGATGATCTTGAACTTTGTGTTTGGGGGAGTAGATGACTAGGTGAATTGCTTTAAGAAACCTTGTGCTGAAGGACGTCGGGACACAATGCTCTGATAGGATGTGATATTGGGGTATAGGTTTCTATATTAATTGTATGAAGTCTTAGACAACCTTATTTGAGCCGATATGACTTTATTATTTATTTGGACAAGTTCGAATATGATGTAAAAAGAAGTGAATGTGAACCTTTTATCCTGTTGAAATGATTTTTTTTAATGTGTTTTAAAAACTTTTAATTAATTATGATTTTCTTTTCCTTTTATTAGTACATATATGTATGAGGTAGAAGGTGTCACAAACTCCATAATCATAATTCTTCTTTATGTAGGGAAAGAACCTCATGTAACTGGATGTAGCACCTGCCAGAACAAATTGACAGAAGAACACAAATTTAGACCAAAGTTGTTTTTGTTACAATTTAGCTCTGAAGACTTACGAGCAGATAGTGAAAAAAAAGTTTGACTGTTTGAGCAATGACTAAGGAGACTTAAATTGACTTGAATCTGAGATTAATCAAGTTCTTAAAATAATTGGATTCCACAAGAAACAAGGTGACATACTGAAATTATTAGACCATTGTTGATATTAATCTGACTTATGGATCGTCTTGAAAATAGGTAAAGATAGAAAGAAGAACTTGATTCTAGTTGCGAATAGGTTCATATAAATTGTGTACCTATTATAAAAACTGTAGCTCCAATGACAAAAGCTTGAAAGACGTGGCCAGATCCACTTGCAAAATAAAAACTGTAGCTCCAATGACAAAAGCTTGAAAGACGTGGCCAGATCCACTTGCAAAATATTTTATCAGAAATGCCAGTAATCTTGCTGATAGTGTTCCAAATCCTCTGTTAAGACTTTTGCATAAAGTTGCCCCTGAGATCAAAAGAATGTTAGAAATTGAGGCCATTTATACTAGGTGTTCATGTAATATAGTTCGTTTTTAAGCATGTGTCATTTTTCAATTAGAGGAACAGAGACACCAGATAACTAGTCCCTATATTTCTATCGCCCAAGTTATATTAATTGATACGAGCTTTTCAATTTAGATAAGTATTTCATTTTTAGCATATAAACCAAGTTTTTTTTATTACAATATCATTGGTATGGAGTGTACACTATTTTGCCTATGGTTAATCTTTATTAGGAATACTCCTTTCAACCACTTTTTTTACGTTCATTAACTCGAGCTAGGGACCTTACTTAAAGATTTTGAGTTCCGTATTATTCGGACCAATGATTTGTTGGTGGCTTATAAGCTTATGAGTATAAATAGAGGCGCATAAGTTAATGACTTGATTTATGGTACCTTTTTATAGCAACATTTATAGAAAATGATTGAATTTTGAGAAACTGACCTGCTGTGAATTGGAACACTACCACGACGGTCATGACAGCCCAAATAACATTCTCTCCAATCCCATTGAAGATTGGCTCCAACAGATAGAGCAAAGACACAATAATGATGAGAGAGAAACCCACTTTGAATGCATGGATGACCCTTCTTGGATCATCACGCCCCATCTTCCACACACTCTCCCAAGCCAAACTAGGAAGCATCCTCAACTTGTCACCAAAAGCAAGCACATGTTTCCTCAAATTCCCAGTTATCATTCTTCTACTCTCATTACTAGCCATTACCATTTCCAGGTCTGCATGAACTCTAGGAATCATTTCTTAATGAAGGGCAAAGAAGATCACAATCCAAATGCAACAAGCTAAGAGGCTAATCAATTGGTGTTTGTTATTTCAGTCCAAAAGCATGTTGTCACAACAAATGAGAGATTAAAAGAGAAAATAGAAAGGAAAGGATATTTTATATTTTTCATGAGAACTGGGGATTCTATATGTATGCTGATGAATGATGAGAACCCCCACAAAGTTATCCGTGGGATTCATGGTGTGGTTAGGGAGCTGGTGATGTCATTTCTACAATATTAACATGTCACGCATTGAAGTACACCGGACTTTAGAGTTGACTCTAAATTGGATATCAGCAAGTCAAACCTAATTATACTACCGTATATACATTACAGTAGTACTAGCAAGTGAATACTTGATTTTGGCTTAAATCTCTTTCGACCCCTGCCATGCATTACACTGACATTTGTACTTTTGTAGTAACATCATTTCTACGTCCCCATGCATCAGAATGACATTTTTGGAAGCTTGTTCATAAAACATGTCAAAGATAAAAACTGTTAATAGTTACTACAAAAATAAAAATAAAAATAATCTGTACATATTTTTTTTCTAACAACTAGGAGGGGTAGAACCCCCAAAAGTTATCATGGTGGAATGGACCTACTAACAGGTCCTGTATGAAAATGAGTACATCCTGCTAGGAGGGGATGATGAAGGATAGACAGGCCCAGCTTGCTAGATTGGACCATGTTGACCATGCAACACCATCACTCTCGCGATAAACAGGAGTAATATGAACCTCCCAATGCTTGGTAAGCCACGTGTGGACATAATGGTATTCCTTATTCACGGATCAGAGCAAAAACAAAAGTCACCTAATCCAAATATTAAAACAATATGCGGTTTGGTTATATATGTGATATGTCTATATTGGTTTCTTAAAAAGAATTTACGATCATCTTGAAAATAAAGTATAAAAAAAGGAATTTGACACTAATTGTAATCTGTCAATAGAGTTAAAGTTATCAGAAGGAATGTAACTTTAATTGTGACCTGCAACTAAAATTAATACTATCGAATTTTTAACCAAAAATAAAGGAAAAACTCTCTGATTACATTCATCTTCTAATCTTACCTTTAGAGAATACACCAATTCCTTATTTATAGGTTAATCTAGAAATGATATATAGAACATTTTAGAAAACATTTAGTAAAACTAAGAGAAAATGAAAAGTCACCGATAAAACATATTTGCACGTACGTATATTACTCAAATTACGTTCTTGGCTATCTATCTCTAGCTAGGAACTCGACTTTAGTTAGGCTGTTTTTTTTATTATTATTATGTTATTTTTAGTCTGCTTTAACTTGTAGTTAAGCAGTTTTAGTACATCATGTGATTTAAAATTTTAAATACCCTTATCATATATAGTTGCACTGTTATTCGTACATAAACATATACACAAATACTGATAAAAAAAATATACACGAACAGAGTACAATATTAATATCGGTTTTACTAATTTAAATGCTTAATTATGACTGACTTTAAACAAATAATAGAAAGTTATATTCTTTTTAGAAAAAGAAAGTATTTATTATACTTTGCATTTCTGATATAATAATAAATCTTTTCTTAATAAATGTTACTAGATAGTGCTTAAAATCAAACCTATGAGCTAATGTTTAAAATTTTCCTATTATTATATAACAGGTCTTTCTTCATTATTTCTCTCTTACTGCAATAACAATTCTGCTGCAGATCGGAAGTTGGAATGGGTAGGCTCCTATAATTTAATATAAAGACCACCATCCTGCAGTCATAATTTTTTAATCCTCTCCCAGTAATTTTATGTACACAAAATTTTCTGCTTAGAAGTTATAGTCTTTTAACTTGGATCAAGTAAATCCAATATTAAATTAAAAATAGTTCCAGAATATGGTAGTAAAAATCTATTTTACGCTGGAATATGAAGCTTGATTAGGAAAACAAACAATCAAATGAAAAACATTTTGGGTGAATCTTAATAAAATAAACTTCTCTACCAGGACATATATATATATATAAGGGGCTGGTAATTTCCTAGGGGTGGGGCGCCAGGAACAATTGCGGATGTGCAAATAGCAACCACATGTTTAAGTAGATTAGATTAGGTTAAGTGATGTTTTTATTTAGGCCATTGCTTTGGACACCCAGGGTTTTTGCTGGGACACCAGCAACGAAGGTGAAAGGGTTAAAATATCCTTCACCTTTTGCCTATAAAAAACAAGAGTGACTTGTAAACATGTACCGTTTTCATTCTTCTTCCTTCACTTTATGCGCCGTTGTGGGATCTTCTTTTTCCTCTTCCCTGTGTCGTTTCACTCCGTTGGTGCTTCTTCTTCTTCCTTCGTGGGTGTTTGTCCTCTGTTTGTGGTTTTCTTGTTGGTGGCTCTTGATCCTTTGCTGCTGGCCTTATCATACTTATTTTTTGTGCATTGTGTTGCTACTCCTTCGTTGCTATTGCTGTTGCTTTTCTGAATGAATGATTGTATTATTTTGGATGTTGTTGATATTGGTTTGAAGATATTGTTTAAAGCAATATCATAGACAAAAAAAAAACATTTTTTCTGAAAAAATCCCATACAGATCATCAATCCGTATACCTATATGGATTACTGATTCGTATGGTTTTTCTTGTTGAATAATTTTTTTTCAATTTTTTTTTTCTAAATTTGTTTTTTTTTAATTTTTGTTTACATTATAAATATATATTTGTCAATTATTATTTAAATTGTTTCGTAGTGTAATGCTGTTTTGTAATGTTAGTGAAATTTTATAATTTTTTCTGATTTATATGTTAAGTATTGATTTTATTAATAAAAAAATATATTAGTTATTACAAAGATTAGATTAGATTAGATTAAATTGCTAAAATTAAGATTAGATTGCTGAAATAATTAATTTTCAAAAGATATTAAATTTGTTACTTATGAAAAATATTGAAATCATAATTAAAAATAATTTAAATTTGTTAGTTAACGTTACAAAAAATATTTAAATCAAAATTTTAAATAATTAAAATTTGTTATAAAAATATTGAAACATAATTTTTAATTGTACAATATTTTTTAGTTATAAAAAATTATGAAACCAAAATTTAAAATTTAAAATATGATAAGATTGTTAGTTTAAGATAATGATTGAAATAAAATTTAAAAATATATTAAACTTGGTAGTTATAAAAAATATTGAAACCACAATTTAAAATTTAAAATATGATAAGATTGTTAGTTTAAGATAATGATTGAAATCAAATTTTAAAATATATTAAATTTGATAGTTATAAAAAATATTGAAACTAAAATTTAAAATATGATAAGATTGTTAGTTTAAGATAATGATTGAAATCAAATTTAAAAATATATTTAATTTGGTAGTTATAAAAAATATTGAAACTAAAATTTAAAATTTAAAATATAATGAGATTGTTAGTTTAAGATAATGATTGAAATCAAATTTAAAAATATATTAAATTTGGTAGTTATAAAAAATATTGAAACCAAAATTTAAAATTTAAAATTTAATTATTAGTCAATGTAATAAACATTAAAATACATAATTCAATAAAACATGTAAATACATAATTCAGTTAAATGTATACACAAAATTATTTTAGCAATCTAATATTACTTTTACCAATCTAATTACTAGATTAATTTTTTAGCAATATGATGTTAGTTTTAGCAATTTTTAAAAGTTTATATATATTATCATTTTTTTTACCAATCTAATTACTAAATACATATTTTTATTTTTTTTATACCACTATAAAATAATATCACCAAATCAATATTTCTAAAATTGCTAGAACTATTAAAAAAATTACACTACAAAACAAATTAAATATATAATTCAAAAAAATTTATTTACTATTTTAAAAAAATAAAACCTACACAGATTGTCAATCCGCATGGTCATACAGATTGATGATTCGTATGAGTCATACGGATTAACAATCCGTATGTTTCTAAATTTTTTACGTATCTTTTCTTCTCCGGTGACAAATAACCACCCAACTTTACCGTATCCTCTTGAACAATGCACGTACACCATCGGAGACAAAAAACACTTAGAAAAAGAGACTAACGGAAGCTAACGAAAACAACTTACACTAAGGGTGTGAGATTTTATAGAAAAAAGGCACTTCAAAAATGAAAAATCAAACCTCCTATTTATAACAAAAATACCCATAAAAGTATTTTAGACATTTTTAAAAACTGTCCGATGTCCCAGCAAAAATACTGGGTGCCCCAAGCAGTTACCTTTTGTTTACACTCTTTTATTACTAATACATTCTCCTTTGTGTTTTTTATTTATTTATTTTACCAAATGGTGATTTTTTATAAATAGGGGTTGGCTTAGGGGAGAGGACTGCTAAAAACCATTACATGCCTTCAAACCTTCATAGACGAAGCATGAGAACATGAAGGGAACATGAATTGATCAGTATGTTTTATTTAAAATAATACACTCCCCCTTATTTTAAATTAAAATAGTCATAGACGAAGATGTATTCAATAGGGATTCAGTCATGCAGAATATCTTATATTATACTTGGTCTTGGTTGAAATGTTTTGCTGCCAATTTTGAATACTAATATAGCCAATGGATGGTATGCCCAGGTGCTTTGTCTGACTACTTCAAGGGTTCATGCGTGATGGATCTAATGATTCTAGGATGTTTGTGCTGCAATATAATATTTTTTGAGAAAGTGGAATCTAACTGATCTTTTGGGGTATACATACACATTCCAAACGTGGTCTGGGAAATATATTGTATACTTGTATATAACATGGGAAGAGAATGATTCCGGCTTAGTCACCGTGCATGTACTAGATAACGCATTTGTTAAAGTTTATCGTTTCTAGCTTACGGATGGGATGAATTAGGATAGTTAGAGGATATATTCATATTACAAATAGGGGGACATATATGTGACTTAAGAATTTGTAAGGATTGGGTACCCCTAGTACTCATATTCTCTCTCATTAATGAATTTCCATTTTTGCTAATCAAAAACCATTTGGTAAAAGGGAAGTGTATTAGTTTCTGGAACACATGTATTTTGAATATATATATATATATATATAAAGGGAAGTACGTTGGTAATAATGGAAAGTAGAAATAGCAATTACCTACCTTGGGTTCATTACGAGAAAGGCCCAACTCATAAAAGATCCTAAAATTAATATCTAAACCAGACAAAAGGACATGGACCTGCCTTTGCATCTTTGCTAGAGGAGAGAGAACTGGACTTTGTTATGGAGGAAGCTAAAGAATTGGGAAAGTTAGCATGTTTTAAATTAAGGTTAAAATATATTTTTAATTCTTAATAAATATTTAATTTTTGTGTATGATCCCCCAATAAGTTTTTGCTTTGGATTGAGTCTTTAATAAAAATAATATTTTTATTTTTTATCCTTGATATTTTGTTTTAGTCCCTAATAAATTAAAAAAATTTGTGTTTTATTTTCTAATAAATTAACAAATTTTGATTTAGTTTGTATTAATAATAAATGGGAAATATTTATCATGGAATAAACGCAAAAATTACTAATTTATTAGGGACTACAAATAAGTGTCAAAGACCAAAATTGTTGTTTTATTAGAGACTCATCGCAAAATAAAAAATTATTAGGGAGCAAATACAAAATCAAATATTTATTAGAGATAAAGAAAAACATATAGTCTTAAATTAAAAAGTATAAAAACCCATGATAAGGTTAGAGAGTTACTATTGATCTCTACAACTATTGTTATTGGCCCCTACCACCTCGTGAAAAGTCTTTTCTGCTACCGATTCTAATTCTTCACCCCTCCGTCTTCTTCCTTCCCTCTACCCACACCCCCCTCCTTTCTTGACACCCCCACCTTCTCTTCCCCTCCTTTGCACACAGCCCCACCCTTCTCCCTCTCCTTCCCAACTCACACCTCAGATGGTGATTTTTTCCCATTATTTCTAGTTCTACAACGGAATCACAATTTTATTTTTTCTTTTGGAAAAAATATGTAACGGAATCATAATTTTGTTGTCTACATATTTTTTTTGGGTTTAGAATGGCACAATGGAATCATGATTTTATTGTATTTTTGGGAAAACAACACAACGGAATCATGATTCAATTGTGTTAAAGGGCATGCCACAAAAACAACAATGAAATTGTGATTCCATTGTGTTGTGAAAAAAATAACAACGAAATCACAATTTCATTGTGTTAAGGGGTGTGCAAAAAAAAAAATAACAACAAAAAATCGTGATTTTGTTACATCTTTTTTTTTTTTGGGGGGGGGGGGGGGAGAATACTACAAAAGAACATATTCTGTTGTTTTTTTTTTAAAAAAAAAACAACACAATGGAATCATGATTTCGTTGCGTTAAGGGGGGTCCCATAAAAATAACAACAAAATCATAATTTTGTTGTTATGTCTGGGTCATAAAAAAAGGTTGGTGCTAAAATGGTTATACAACATAATCATAATTTCATTATACATTTTATTCAACGAAATCATGATTCCATGGGAAGGACATTTGTGGAATCAAAAAGGGGTCAACCCCTTAGGAGAGACCAAAAACAATTGAAATGGGTCAATAAAAATTCCCTAATATTATTGTTAGTTGTAAAACACCACGAGTTGATGTGCTAGAGGATCAAATACCTACTCAGGAAGCATATTAAATCTAGGAGAAGGAGTCTAGTAAATGCATTTTTTTCATGTACATGAATTATTTTGATAGGGTGTGTGTGTTTTCGATAATATATTTTCACTTATATATTTTATCTTTAAGGATTTCAAACTTCTTCCAACAACTAAAGGGGATTGAGTCTAATAGAATGATACCTCAAACAAGATTACTACGAACTCTTTCCAACTAAACTAACATATGTTGGTTTATCCAGGACTAGACCTGATGTTAATTTGTGGTTCGACTGCCCATGACATAAGAGGATCCAAAAAAATTCTGACAATTATAATGTGAGGAGAAAAAAAACTCAATTAACTACATCTTATTGGCTTCTCTAAAATTTCTAAATTTTTTAAATTTTAACTTTTTTCAACATTAAAGCTAACAAATTTTAATTAAAAAAATAAATATTTATTCTCATGTAATATTTTATATTTGTATGTATTTATTAATAAAAAAATATTTTGTGCAATAAAATATATTATTTTAATCAAATTGTGTGTCTTTATTTATATATATTTATCATACTTGTACATAAAGAGTTATTGACTATTGTTTCGTCATCCAACCTAGGTGTACCAAGCGGATGTTGATGGTGTACTATTGTATCTTAACATTACATCCTATATTTATTTATTTTTTTATATCTAATCCTTTCTCTTCTTTCTAAAATCGTTTTTGCAATTTTCTTTAGTCGGGGAGGAGGAATGAGAATGGGAAAATGAGAAAAAGGAGTGTTCAGTGAATCGTGAGAAAACTAAATTTATTTTTTCCTTTTCAATTTATTTCTTACAAAATGCTATATAGTCAAACTTTGTCTGCATTTTTTAAGGCCCAAATTTTATCTTCATGTTATTACATATAAAAAATATATATATTTGTGATTCCTAACAAATGAAGAATTTTGTCTAAGTTTCCTAATACATTTTTTTTATTTCATGATAAAATAAAATCCTTGACACTTTTTTAGTCCTTAATAAATTAGAAAATTTGGTGTTGTTTCCTGATAAAAAAATTCATTTGTTATTAATTTTTTTGAAAAAGACTAATAACAAATAAAAAAATTATTAGGGAGGAATCACAAAATTTACTAATTTATGAGAGACAAAAAAAAGTGTCAAGTACTAAAAATAAAATTATTGTTTTATTAGAAACTCAATAAAAAAAATTATCAATAAACAAATATAAAATTTAGGTATTTTTTAATGATCAAAAACTTATTTTAGCCTAAAAAAAGTACAATCGGAAGGAAACTCCACTTAATTTAGTGCATTATGGTTTCATCATGTTTGTTGATATCGCAGTAAATTACGCATAAATATGGCCGATGTGGTCTGAGTTGTTATCACTAAATGTTAAGAAAACCTTGATGTTGGAGTCCAAAACTGTTTTTTAAAACCTTAAAACACACCATGCTACGCTGTCTGATGTATCTATGCTATGCTATGTCTTTTATATCATGAAATATATCTATACCATCATGACATTAAGGAGATATTTTTTTTTTTTTTGAACATCAAAACATATGTATATATATCATAAAAAAATCCATGTCCAAGAAAGAATGCATTTCCTAGGCTCCTCCTATATTTATTCTGCTCCACGAGTAGGTATATGGTCTTCTAACACATCAACTCGTGGTGTTTCACAACTGATAACAATCTTATCATCGTGTCTGTAATCTTTGAAGCGTGCTAACCTCCCTAGTTCTTCAACTTCCTCTATAACAAGGTCCAATTTTGCCACTGTCTCCACAAGCAAAGATGCAAAGGCAGCAAAAGGCAAGGCTTCAGAGAACTCAAGGCTAGTTATTGCGATTATACTCAGCTGGTGTCTCAACATCTTTCGTTCTGCTGCTTCCTTTGGCTGTTCAGTGCATTGTGCTTTGCACTCTTGCAAGGTTGAAGTGTCTATTTTAACACTTGATAGCGAGCCATTTCCTTGGTTTCTTAGTCCTGCTGCGTGTGCTGCGGCTATGGCCAATATGTCAGTGTCTTGGCTGTCGTTGGAGGTGCCTAAGAAAAGCCGAGGCTGAGACTTTATGGCAGTGTTGAGGTCCTGCAGGGCTTCTTGGAGATTATTAGAGAGTATTTCTTGAGAGCAACGGCGACGGTTCCTTATGCTATTGGCAAGTTCTATCAGGACTTTTGATACTTCTGATGCAAGCTTTGTGCAAGGGTTCTTGAACAGGACTCGAACCGATGGTGGAGTCTGGGAGAAAATATCAAATTTAAGAGAAATCTTGCACAAATAATAATGGACTAAGGAAAAATTGAATGATACATCCTGTCTTAGTAAAATTTATAAAAAGGGGTAATGTAAAGTAACTAATACTGGTATGACGCAGCATCATTTTACTAATAATAACCAACTGTTTTTTGTGTTGGTGACTTTCTATTACTGTTTAGAAGTGTCATTAGTAACTGTCACATGTATAAAAGTAGTGTCATTGTCATTTAGGATTAGTGAGATGTGCAATGTGCTATCTGGATACTGATTGGCATAGACAAACAACTGGGATGCTAAAGTTGTGATGAGTGCAGCTTCACATAAATGGTCAAATATATGTTAGTGCACAAATGTTACCTGAATTTCTGTTTTCAAACAGCCATGTAGGGCTACCACTGTATACCCAAATTGACGAAGAACAGTTCCAACTTTTACATACTGCTGCCATGGAAATTTGTGACATGAATGTCTTGGCTCCCAACTTGCATGTAATGCCTGCACAATTCAAAACAGAACCATTAGAAGATCAGGGGACTCTTATAAACCTGGTCCATAAAGATGGGTATACTAGGCTAATTACCAACTGATATATATTATCTGTTTCAATGTGATATATTTGTGTGACACAAAAAGATTTATGTGGATATTTAATAAAATTTAGTTAGAATATATCGTACCAATTGTATTAAAAAATAATTATATTATCACTTAATCATAAATTATCATATATACTAAAGTGTTAACTTTTATTGTGCTACTACACTAAAACTCTTATTTAATATTGCTGGGCTTAGCGCATACAAGTTGTGTGAATAAGATGTGTAGAAGAATTTCTCTTTAAGTACATCTTTTAATGCTAGCTTAATTATGCTAGGGATGTCCTAAAATGAACCAAAAATAAATGGGTGGCTTACCAGAGTTTCATCAGTGGTTTTTGAATCCAAAACAGCCTTGTAACCTTTGTATATATCCTCAGCTGATATTTTATCATTAGAGGCTTCCATTTCTCCATTAAAGTATTCGTTGACACAAGCTGCAAAATTTTCGTTGATTAAACTGATGTTAATTTATATGGTATAACCCAAGAAGTTTGATAATTTGCTTTCCAAAAAAGCATATGGATTTTTAAGTTGTCATACAAGGGAATAGATAAGTGTTAAATATTTTACAGAGATAAAAGATGGGTTGGAATTTGGATGGTTAAGGGAGAGTAAAAGAGAAAAAAGATCGCGGATTCAATTTCCTCCGCTAACAAAAGTAGATGCTATCGATGAAAAAAAGTGTTAAATTTGTGATGCTATGTGTGTTATGATTTTGCATACCTTCTATAGATTTAGCTAGGCCTTCAAGCTTGAAAGCTGTTGAGTTATGGAGAGCTTCCCCTGACCAATTTGGAAATACCAATAGACTCATCAGAAGGCATATGGCACAGCCTATGGCTATGGTGTAGAAGCGCTGGTATATCATCTTGAAGAGATTTTCGGTCCGGTAACTCGAAACAGTTATCAAGTTGAAGGTCAAGAGAAATATAAGGACCCCATAATCATAATTCTTCTTTATGTAGGGGAAGAATCTCATATAACTGGTTGCAGCACCTGCCAGAAAAAAATGACAACAACACATATTTGAAGACTTGTTAGGAGATAGTGAAGGAAAAAAAATTTGACTCTGAGTAATGACTTATGAGACTCAGATATATTAATTAAACATGTACCTACAATACAAACGGTAGTTCCAATGAAAAAAGCATGAAAGGCGCGGCCAGATCCATTTGCAACATATTTAACAACAAATGCCAGTGCTCCTGCAAACACTGTCCCCAATCCTCTGTTGAGGCCTTTGCATAAAGTTGCCCCTGCAATAAAAAAGAATGTTAGAAATTGGGGTCATGATAGGTGAAGTTGACACCACATTGTAACATAAAACTTTAACACTCATTTTTCATTTCTACTTAATGTGGGATTTTACTTCATACTTGTATTCCACCAATAAAGGTCATTTTTAATCACAAGTTTTCAATTAGAGTAAAATGGTACAAAGATGACTTCACCCCCTGAATTACCATGCTCAATTTAGATTAGTTCTTGGTTTATAAATAACTAGCTTTTCAATTTAGAAATATATTCCCTTTTTTAACGTATAAAAAAGCTCTTATAAAAAGTTGGGATTCATATATTAATTTTAATTTAGGGAAAAGTTGACTTATTTTACTCGTTTATAAAATTTATCCAAAATATGTGTAGGTAACACAACAAAACAGAAACATAATTCCAACCATTATTATTCATCTTCTGTTAAAAAATTGGATATAATTTAGCGCATAGATAAACAGACATAAAATTGTTTCAACTTAACTAGTTGTCTTTAGTTCTAACTTTCAAATATTTGGAGGAAAAGATTTATCATCGGTAATAGTTCTATCGATTTAAACATGATTATCTTCTTCAGTTAATAATCTCTATACCTAAAAAATATACTGACCTGCGGTGAACTCAAAGACTAAGACGACGGTCATGACAGCCCACATGACATTCTCTCCAATCCCTTGGAAGCTTGGCTCCAAGAGATAGAGCAAAGACACAAGAGTGAGAGAGAAACCTACTTTGAAAGCATGGATGAGCCTTCTTGGATCATCACGCCCCATCTTCCACATATTCTTACAAGCCAAACTAGGAAACCCCCTCAGCTGGTCAACCAAAACAACCATTTTTTTCCTCCAATTCCCAGTACTTCTTCCACTCTCATTATCAGCCATTGCCATTTCCATCCCTTCATGAACTTTACTAACCGTTTTTCCTAATGAAGGGGCCGGGGGAAGAAAATGGCAATCCAAATGCAACAGTTCAAGAGGCTAATAATCAATTGGTGTTTGCTATTTCAGCCCAAAAGCATGTGGCCACAATAGAGGTGATTTTGAAAGAAGAAAAAAAGAAGTGATATTTTTTGAGACACTGGGGATTCTATGTGTGTATGTCGATGAATGATGAGAACCCCCCGAAAGTTCCCCCTCCGTGAAGCATCATGAACTTTATATGGTGTCATGGTGTGGTTCAGGGAGGAGCTGGTGATGTCATTTCAACATTCACATGCCATGCATTAAAGTACACCAGACTTTAGAGTTGAGTCTTAATTAGACACCAGCAAGTGGTATAGCCTAATTATACTACAGTTGATATCAGCAAGTGGAAACCTGATTATGCTAGTACTAGTGGCATTGGCCTAAATTTCTTTCAACACATACATACCATTTTCCAGCGCAGGCAATAACTTTTGCTTCTGTAACAACTTCATTTCTATGTTCCCATTCATTGCAATGAGCATTTGGAACTTTGTTCATAAACATGCCAAGGACAAAAATTGTAATAATGTTACTAAAAAAATATGTAACATATGCTTTCTCTAATAAAAATGGAACTACTATTATATCTATTGTTGGTATCCCCTACGGCTATGTTTGGCATATGAAGTTTAAAAGTTTAGTTGCAATCATTGCACCAGTAGTTTATTAAATGGTCAATTAAATTTTTAGTCCCTCAATTTTTTCACATTATAATTTTTGGTCCCTAAAATAATTTTTGACAACTTTGAGTTATTTATTAGTTTTTCATCATTATTTTAATTTCTCTAAAACTTATTATCCCTTTTTAGTCTCCTATTTATTTTTATTGCTCAAAAGTAGCCCCAAATATAAAATAAACAAGGGACTAAAAATAGAAAAAACAATGACTAATTTTGAACGATAAAAATAAATAAGGGACTAAAAATAGGAAAAAAAATTAGAAGGACTAAAATAATTGTATAAAATATTTTGAGGGACCAAAAATTATAATATGATAAAGTGGAGGAACTAAAAACTTAATTAATCATAATAATAATGATGATAACTTTGTTATCAAAATAAATTTATATGAATCATTCATATTCATATAATTACAAATAATTTGAGAACTCAATTATATTTAATTTCTTTATGAGATATAAATAATCATATATAAAATCATTTTTTATACTTATGTATATATAAATACACATGGCATATATATAATAACATAATAATAATAATTTCATATTATAATTTTTGTTCCCTCAAAATATTTTTGACAACTTTTAGTTCTTCATTAAATTTCGTTATTATTTTTAGTTCCTCTAAAATTTTTTGTCATTTTTAGTCTCTCATTTATTTGTATTACTCAAAAGTAGCCCCAAATATAAAATAAACAAGGGACTAAAAATTGACAAAAATAAGAACTAATTTTGAGCAATAAAAATAAATAAAGGACTGAAAATAGATAAAAAAAATTTTAGAAGGATTAAAATTATTGACAGAAAATTAATAAATGACTAAATGTTGTATAAAAAAAATTTGAGGGACTAAAAATTGAAATCTAGAAAAGTTAAGGAACTAAAAACTTAAATAATCCTTTATTAAATTATACGTATGTAAATTATACGTATGTGACAAAATTTTCCGTTAAAATAGACATGAATATACAGTGACATAATGGATATGTTTATATGATATTTTTATATAATTTTAATTTCATCTTATTGATCCCTTAGCATATAGAAATGCAATCCCAATGAGAAAGGACGGTATGCTAAGGGTAGAATGTTAAGAGTTCCTTATTAGACTAATAAAATTTCTCCTCTTCTACCAATTATGGAAGTTAAACCAATATATAAATGGATTGCTTAACAAAACATTTAGTGAGTATGAATAGATTGTTATTCTAATAACAGTCCAATGGTTAATGGTGATCAATCAAAAGATGAAAAATAGGAAGAAGAAAACAACAACATTAATGACAAGGATGATTAGCTTAATTTGTGTAAGATGACATTGTACAAAGATTTTAAAATTTATCTAAGCAACTCATTAGATGATATCTTTAATTCTTAACTTTCATTATTTTTCGTATATGCAAAGTTTTTACTTGAACCTAAGTTTCATATCCTCACTTCTATAAGCTATTTCTTTTTAAAAAATTTATGGTATTGTGAAAGCCTACAAGACTTAGGTGTTAAACAATACTTGGGTTAATAATCCTGTGTTGAGATTATGTTATTGTAAGACTTAAAGAGACTTAGAAGAATACTTGTAAATTTTTTAATGTCGTGAAAATGATGGTCAAAGTTCTAGATTCGCCCATCAAGGCTGCCTACAAGAAGATACATTGTAGTGTAAAATTATTGCTTGTTTTGTTTGACGCATGCAACTGTTTATGTCAACCAAACTAATTTTCCCTTTGATTAAGTTTTTTAATTGGTTGTAAAAAATAATTTTATGGTAACTCTAATCATTTTCTTTTTTTAGTTTTTAAGATGAATTAATATTTACGTGTATATACGATTTGTCAATTTTTTAGAAAAATACTTATATTTATATTTAAAAGTTGTTCTTTAGTTATTAATAACAACAATAATAGCTTTATCGATCCCACTGGCATAAAAATCCTTTTAACGAATTATTTTAGTGTATTAATTTCAGAAATTATCGCTAAAACATTATTGAATGCTACCTTAATAAATTTTCTGTCATCTTTAGTATTACATCAATATTTTATCCTATACATTTATTTTGTATCTAGTCGTTTCTTGTGTGATTATATATCTATTTTAATATTTATTCTTATCTTTTTTGTATTAACATTCAATACCATTGAGTATAACCAGACATAGTACAATAAATTTATCTTTGAGTACTTTTTTTTACTGTATTTAGCTTCGAGTACTAGCAAGTGGTTGTTTCAAGAAACAATATATTCACCTTAAGCAAGTAGTTAGGAATTCAGATTCCTCGCAAAGAGACAACTCACCTTTTTAAGAGCCTTCAAATCCTCTAAAGGAGATTGATTAGTCTTGATAAATAACAAGGAGTGTTGAAGGAGATTGGCTTGTTGAAATCTTATGCTAATAAAATTTTCTTTAAACTTAGTAAATACCTTGCTTTTTTTTGGTGAGTTAATAAATACTTTATCATTATAAATAACTCCTAATGATTTTCTTTTTATTTTTCCGCTTAAAGAATAGCATATAAATTAAGAAGCATAGTTGATATTTTCATTTGCATAGTCAATAAATACTTTATAATTATAAATAACTCGTAATGATTTTCTTTTATTTGTCCACTTAAAGAATATCATATAAATTAAGAAAAATAGTTGATATTCTCATTTACATTAAAATTATTTTTATCTTTTTCTTCATTTGTTTTTACTTGCCCACCTAAAAGAATAGCATATAAATTAAAATATATATCAAATATTCTCATTTAATTGAAATTATTTTTGTCTTCCTAATATAACCTTTATTATTCTTTTTCTCTCATTTACTATAAATATATAAACTATTTAAAATTTTGGTAGCTAAAAAATATGATTGAAAATATAGTAATTAATATTATCTTAAATTTTTTAATAAACAAATAAATAAAAGGAAAAATTCCTTCCAAAAGTAGACAAACAAAAGGAAGCTGAGAAAGTAATAATTTTTCAGTTAATAGATGACATTTTTTTGTTATGTGTGTATATATGAATTAAATATAAATGTGACTTAATGTAAATTTTGGATTCATGTTTTAAGTAATGTATTAATTCAAATGTTTTAAAAGATAATAAGCTTTTGATGTAAAAAGAAAAAAAAAAGCTAATAAATTTTAATATAAAATTTTTCTGTCGTGTGTTATAAATTTTACCTTTGTCATCCATAGTGTAATATGTTTTGAACTTAACTAAAATATATCCTAGATATGATCAGATTTCCTATTCAATTACAAATTACTATAGATGATAAAATTTTGACTTTTACAAATTACTGTTTTAAAAGTTATATTTGAGATAATTTTTTTATTAGATGGCAATATAAAAATATTTAACTGATTGTGTATAAAAATTAAATTTATATTTTAATACAAATTTTTAAATTATGTGATATAATAATTATTCTTATTCTTATAATTTAAGCTTTAATATATTTTACAAAAAAATATTTGGGTACATGAAAAATATTTTTTCTATAAATACATAACAATAAAAGTTGCATCTTATTCATTTTTTTTTAAATATAATTAGTTAAAAAAATATTATGCAAGTTTTATTTATATTTTTTCACATTTAATGAAATATAGTTTCTTATATTTTAATGTGAAATTAATAATATCTTAAATTTTATCAAATATATAGCTATATTCAAAATTCGTGACCTAATGAATACTAATTTAAGTAATATTGAACTGCTTTTTGAGTTTTTTTTGTTAGAATTAAAAGAGATGAAAGTTTTTTTTTTTTAATTACTCAACCGAGCAACCCAATCCAATCAAATTAAAGTTCCTCAAGTTAGGTTGAGTTGCTTAAAAAAAAAAAGTAAAGTCAACCCAATTAATAAGTTCAATTAGGATTATTGAAAATTAGACAAAATTCAACCCAATCCATGCTACTTACACCCTACACATAGAATATATCTTTGGGGAGGAATGGAAAAACTTAAAAAGCCCTAGATAGAATTAGTCTCATGACCTGTCCAAATGAGTAAAGCTTGTGAGAATACTTCAAGGTCCCATTAGGAAGTCAAATGTCCTAATTGAGTGATTATAAAAAATATTAAAAAATCTTGATTTATAGACTTTCATATGCTATCTTTTGAGAAATAAAAAATACTATAAAATAATGTTTGTGTAATAATTAGGATAATTAATACTATACTAATATGACATATACATCTTTACCCATTCAACTATTCCTTCTATCCCAAAATAATTATGGTCATTAATGAATAGATAAAAGAAAGTAGTAGTTTTATAAAATTAACCTTATATCATCATTGATTTATTTATAAATTTTGTCATCTACTGTTAATATTATAAGAAATATATGTGAAAAAATAATTAATGTTACATTAAAAAATTAAAATGATAATTATTTTGAAATAAAAATTTTCTGTTATACGATAATTATAACGGAAGGAGTAATTTTCTTCTAGAAGACTATTTAATTTCATGTACTAAATGTTGAAAAAAAAAACTTCTTTTCACCCACAACAATAAGGATAAAAAATACCACAAAGTAAAAAAAAACAAAAACAATGGATCACAACATTGAATATGATTTCATACTTCTTTCTTACATTCAAGAACCATCTCAATATTTATTCACAATCTCAAAATTAAAAGTTTAATTTTGTTGATAAATTCAAGAAAATCCTTTCAACTATTTTTTTCTAACAAAAATTGAGGAACTGTTCATTATGGGTCCCTTTTTCATAAAAATTTATGATATTGGACATAACAAAAAGAATAACGCAAGACAAAAACACATATTATAGGACTATTTTTTATCTTGTAAATTGTTTGACGAATAATAGACAACACAAATAAAATAATATAAAATTTACTAAAATACCTAATATTAATAATTTTAATATAATTTATATCAAATTTAACGTGTTTTCAAAATATTTACATGTGTTAGTTAGTATTTTTTTTGGATATTATAGAGACAAAAAATTGTCCCATAATTTTTTAAATTAAAAAATTAAAAATTTTGTCTTGTCATCATATGCTTATTTGTGTTGTGTCCTAATTTTTTAAAATTAAACGCGGAAAAAATATTTGTTTTATCTAGTACATCAATTGGACCCGTAAGTTTTGTGACAAAACTTGAAAAATTCATCATTACAAGTTTTTCTTTACAAACCTAACATTCTCTTTTTACAGGATTCTCTCACTTAGGATATTGAATATTGTTTTTTCATCCAAAGAACATCATTTATTTATAGACCCTGACTTCTAATCTTAAAAGAAGAAAAAATGCTTAAAATTAAAATAATATCTTTAAATTTAAACAACATCTTAAACATTAGATGATATCTTTAAATTTAAACAATATTTTATATATTTAAAATTAGAAATTAGAATTTTCCCAACATTGAGAACATTATTTTGTCTTAATTTGAAATAATAAATATCATCTTGGCAAAAGATAGCGTTGACGTACATATATGGCTTGGAGTTGGGTATGCAGATTGTAGCTATCAGCCTCAACCGTACGTCATTCCTCAGCTTTGTGCTTGACCTAACTAAAGGGAAGGTTGAAGGAGGGAATGAGTAGGAATAGGAATATATAGGATAGGCAATACCCAAAAAACAAAAAGGAATAGGATGGACCTAGTTCATAGTTTAATTCTCATCAAAGTAGCGGAGTCCAAAAGGTACCTTTATTAAGTTCACAGGAAATTAAATGAACATTATAGTTGCCTCTTTGTGGTGTATCATATGATCTCATATAACTGGTAGAGAAGGTCCCTCATATTCACGGTAAAATGATATCCATAACTTTTGGACAAATCAATTTAAGTCTTTACGGTAGGAGTAATATGTTGGTACATTCTCATTTTAAGAGTGTTTATATATATATATATATATATATATATATATATATATATATATATATATATATATATATATATATATATATATATATAAAGAGAGAGAGAGAAGAGAAAGATAGAGATGAAAAATAAAGGGAAAAGGAAAAATTAATAAATGTGATAAATAATATGATGAGAAATAAAAAAGAAATAATAAATGTATTTTAGTATTTTTCTTAAGGCTACAATTGGATTAGAGGTAAATTGAACGATATCAAAGTATAATACATCCTAATGGATCATAATAGAATGGACTGAAGATGTCGATCTACTGTTTGGATATTTCATAATGAAATGAACAAAAATATTTTATTCCATCATTTAAAAAAAAAAAGATGAAGTGAAATAAATTATAATTGATTAATTTTATTGTCACGCTTACTTTAAAAAATATTTTATATTTTATTTATCTACTCTGATCACTTGTTAAAGATACTTATTTATCATCCCCTCATGCTAACCATGCACTGGTCATGATAGAAGTTTGAATGCAAAAAACGCCCTCACGAATCTATTATCTTTCGGTGGGATCTTTGTGTCATGGGAGTCATATAATTATAGCAACAAAGTTATGACAATTGCTAAAGTTATACACGCATTTGTTTGTTCCTGGATTAGAAAAGATATTTCAAAAGATTTAAGGAGAAAATTGTTCATATTACATGGGAAAGGCAACACATTGAGTGCAAGTTTTTTGACTGGAGAAAAACTGCATGGGAAGAATAAAGGCAAGAAAGAATAAAAACATGGAAGAGGAACCAACATTTAAGTTTCAGGAAATCTTTGTAAGGCCAAACTAGTAGTATTATAAATTAGAAAGTTTGTTACATCTTGTGCACCCCAAATTGGAAGGAAAGAAAAATAAAAATAAAAGATGGACTATAATGGATTCAGGTCTTAATTTCTATCCATTTTTTTTTCTAAGTTGGTGGTACATGCCCACTAGTCTACGTAGGGTGTATTTATTAATAAGTCCATGCAAAGAAAATTATATGCCTACAGTGTGGACCAAAGAAAAATAAGAATTATATAAAAAATAAATTAGTCATCAATAAAATCAACATATATTTCATAGTAATATGGTAAAAAAATGACATGTTATGTTTAAATTAAAAAATTAATTTAACTAAATATGAAGCAAATTTATATGAACGTAATAATTTTACTTATGATTTTTCTATGTTAATCATACTTATATTTATAGGTGTGCATGATTTGATTTTATGTAAAATCAAACCAAATTCAATTTCAAATTAAGTGTGTGGATTGATTATGGCGATTGAATCACTATATGGACAAAATTAATTTCAGATTAAAACTGGTTTTAAACTATTCAAAGATCTAAAATCAGTTTTTGAATCGAATTTTGATTTTGAACTAATATTTTTTTAAAAAATAATTTTATTAAAAGTTATATTTAAAAATGGTTTAAAATATATACATTTTAACCATTTTGATTTTAAAAACCATTTTTAACCAAAAACAAGTTTTTAAAACTAATCAACTGAACTATTTATTAAAGGTAATTTAATTTAGTTCAAAAACTAATTTACATTATTTAGATTTTTTTTTCAAATATGATTTGGTTTGGATTTTCATTAGTTTGGTTTAATTGGTTATTTTGTGGTCCCTGCATACAAGTCGAATATGAAATTATTCTCATATTATTTTTTAATGAAGTTATCGGCACCATTATAAACTTATTCATTCTCGTACTATTTACCATCACCACGTTCTTCTAAATGAAATTAAACTTGAATTTTTTTAAAATAACATCTACTCAAAGCATTAGAGGTGGAAATAGGAATAGTAGACTTTATAAGAGTTTAGTGTAACTTATTCATATGATAGCGACACTTTTTTTTTTTTTTTTGTATGTAGAAGAAAAGCATGTACATGTTGTTTAGGTAATGAAAGCATGTATATGTGTGGTCATATGATTTGAGAATAAGTCTCTTTTTTTAATTGCAAGTATTTTTAATGGGAAGCAAATGGACAACAAAAATTCTTTTTCATATTAGAATTCAAACTCAATAATTCTATCTTAGTTGATACTCAAACTTGTCAGTTGAGAATAAGTTCTTAATATTATATTTACTTATTTTCACTTTGTCTTAGTTATTTGTAACATCAATTATTTAAATATATTTTTAAAAATCTTAGGTCTAGTTTTTTTTATCATTTATTCTTGATTATTCAATCATTTAAGTTTCTAATATTTTTATTTCATAATTATGTTAACCGTAAAAATCATAAATAGGTTTTCGAAAATATCTTATATTTCTAAGAAGTCAATTTTTATTGATGATTCTATTAACAAATAAATATTTAAGAGTGAGACATAAAATTCATTTTTAATTGTAAGTCTTTTTAGTCGAACAAATAATTATAGTTTTTAACTTAATAGAATTGTCAAAGTATTGATGTAAATAATAATAATAATAATCTCAATAGTGATTTACATAGTAAAGAGTTTTATATAAATATTTCCTCTTAATAATTCTTATAGTCACAACTTTTGTCAATAGTTTTTTTTTATAATAATAGTTTTCAATATTAGTTCTAATTGTGCAATCTCTTATTAATTCAATAATAATAATAAGCAAAAGAAATTGAATAAAAGTAGAGTTTAAAGAAAAAATGAAGATTAAAAAGAGATAAAGGTTTAAAGAAATGCAAAAAGTAAACAAAACAGAAATTTATTAAAAGTAGGATGAATACATATGCATTGCAACCTTCGAACCAAGATTCATTTTCGAGTGCGACGTTGTTAGTGTTTGAGGATTTCAGTGATAAGGATTTAATCCAACTAAAATAGTTATCGAAGGTCTTTATTTATAAACTTCTGCTACTTGGTCAAACTATAGATTTTTGACACATGTACAATAAGTTCCTAATTACTTATATCTAATACCATTTAATGTCTTTAAGTAACTCTTTTTGGCTAATTGTTGTAACTTCTATAAACCATCTTTTATAAATAAAAAAACAATATTTCGACAGAAACCACATCATTAATTAATTTGGAGCTTAGAATTTTTCTCACCAGAGATAACAAATTTATACTATAAAGTGCATGGACTAACTAATGTGAGAGATTATTCCAATTTACTCAATGGTCTCAAGTTAGATTCCTGAATGAATATGTAGCTACTTAGTTTATTTTATCTATAAAAATTAAAGACACTATCATGAAGTTTATAATAACTCACACACTTTATTCAATTAATTAAGTTAGACCTCCTTGATATGTAGTTAGATATTTGAAAGAAAAAAAATCATTATCTTTTTTTTTAAATTAGATTATTTTTTCATTTGGCTAAAATTTATTAAAAATTACGAAATATGAGAGGGACTTTTTAGTCATTTGAATCTAAAACAAAACATATAAATTTTATGTTTGTAACAATATAATACTTCATACATTAATTTGACTTTATTATAAATGAAAACTAATGTAACTAAAACTACTTTAAATTGAATTAGATGGAATTTAAATTAAAAACAAACAGATTAAATGACAAAAAGAAGAAAGTTGATAAAAATTTAATCGATAATTTATTTCTCAAAATTAATCTAATTTAACCTATAAACATCTATACAAAGAAACAAGCAAAATGGCATGATAAAACAAATAAGAACATCTCAAGAAAAACAATTCAAATGTGATAACACATCAACCCCCCCCCCCCCCCCCCCCCCCCACCTCTTCCCAAAAAATAATAAATAAATAAAACACCGAAAAGACACATATTGCATGTTTGAAGGAGTAGCATCTATAATCTATCTATATTGTAAAAAAGATAACTTCATCTCTGGTGTTCACTGTTTTTTAGACATTTTTATTCCTGAATATACTATAAATTACTATACTATTTTATTTAAATTCTATTTTCAAGTTGAAAGTAAAGTACTAGCATGCTTTTTCACATTTTTACGTGAATTTTTGGTTGTCATTGCACAATCAAACACACGCGTAAGGGGAAAATGTGCGGAAGAGGAAGAGTTGATTTTCATTCATACCCATTGATTGCATTCCATTTTCAACGTTTGATCCAGCAAGTCTATTCATAGGTGAAAGATTAGATTAATATATATGGGATTGCTAATATTGAAAATCTAACTATCTAATTAAGGAAGAAGAGCTTCATATTTTCAAAAAAGACTCGCATGCTTATTCCACTGTGGCAACTCATAAGCCATCTTGGTTGCACGGGCATTTTTTCAATATGATTTCTCTGTATTATAACTATTTTTTCTTAACCCATCATATTGGTGTGAGTATTCAATCATAATTAACTTTTCGTTCTGATTATAATTTTTCTTTCACAAGATTGGAATCGAGATCTAGATGGAATCGAGTATCACTTGAATCAACAAATTGTTAGATTAATTTTATAATGAGAATTGATTAATTATTTTTTATTATAAAAGTAAAAAGCAAATAATTATTTATACTTTTTCATAGTTTTGCTTTGATTTTGTGAGATAGAATTAATTTTTATATGTAATTCAAATACACTATCAATCTATGATTTACTCGAGAGGGGGAAGAATTTAAATATAGTTTTTTGTATTATATTTTTGGTGTATAATAATCACACTAAATAGTTTATGATCTCATATATATTATTACAATTTTCTTCAGTAGGCGGACCTAACAAGTAAATGTAGTTTCTTATCTGAATTAGCTGAGTAACTTAAATAATTTCTAATATAAATAATTGTTATGCAAAATAAAACTAATTTTAATTGAAGAAATGTAATATGAATAGTTTTAAGAAAATGTCATTCACAGATATGTTCAGCCATGTAATAAAGGCCGAAATATCTTTATTAATGAAACAAAACAAAACAAAAGAAAAAAACTGTGTGAGTTTTTAGGTAAAATCAAAGTTCTGTAAAAAAAAAAAAATCAAAAGTTTATATTAGCAGAAGTGAAACCGCTTTATAAAGTCAAGAACTTAAGATCACCAAGTTCAATAAGATTTATCGTAAAATTTATATATTACTTATTAATAGCGAAAATTCGAGAATGGAATCCAGGTCATAATTAAAATATCAACAAAAATAATTAATTTTGTTTTTTTAAATATTTTTATCAAATTTGAATTAAACGAAATTAATTAAAATACATAAAAATGACTTAAATTAATTAAAATAAATAAAATCGGCATCATTTTGAGTTTTAAAAATCTGAAATGAAATCTTCAGTGATTAGTTTTGTAACCATCATTTTTTAATTTTTTGTCTTTAAAAAACATTGTTTTCAATTGAAATAACATTATATTGTGTATATAAATAAAGAAAATTTAAGAGCGATTAAGACGAGTAATTCTTAAACGGACATAAAAAATTCTAATTGCAATGGTTTAGTCGTAGTCTAATTAAGACTTAAACATGCAAGTCATTAAATTAAATTAATTGATTTGGTTTAATTTTTCTAATCATCATATTAATTTTTCCATCTCATCTCTCATTGATTCAAACTAATACTGTAAATAATATTTGTATCAATAGAAACCAATAAATGATATTAATTATTTTCATGCCATCGTATTAATTATTATTTTTTATGGAGTATAAAAAAATTAATAAATGATAATACTTTTTTAAGAAATAAATAATAATACCTTGAGGCTAACCTAAACCATCAAACATAACCATGCACTGTTCTGAAACATTCTCAACCATGTGTTGAATTTTCTAACGTGGTACTGTTGTTGTGAGAGAATGTGTGGATTTCAAATTTGGGTTCAAATTTTTTTTTAAAAGTCAATTAATGGAATGAGAGTTATTTAATACTTATATTTTACATTATTTTAGTTATATTAGTGGTCAAATGTAATTTTTAACACCTTTTTTGCACTATAAACTAAATATCCCAAGCATTAACTTTGCAACAGAGTCATCCTCAGGACTGTGCGTACTAGAATCGACAAGTCTAAGGGCCTATGGAAAGAAGAATTCTACATCATACTTTGGGCGCACCACTATTCACCTTAGACAACAACCAACGAAACTCCTTACCGACTCACATATAGCACATGCGCCATGATCCCTGTTGAAGTCGCGGAACCGTAGACAAGGAGACTATTGTTCCAGCAACAACAAAATAAAGAAAATATGATGGTGGAACTTGAAGAGCATACTACTTTTCACATTTCTCTTATTAAGAGCATTCACAGTCGTAGCTCCGTGGCTCTTAAAACCAAGGTTCGCCCTTAGTGAGCCCTTCTTCCAGCACTAAGTCTTCAGTACGTGCCACTTAGTAAGAGGCACGTATGCAAGAGTGTATCATCATGACTCCAATACAGGTCAGCCATGGCGAGTGGCATGTGTGCACGAGCACCCTACCAAGCCTCTAGTACATGTCACCCACGACATATGCGCTCGAGCATCCTATTAAGCCTGCAGTGCATGCCACCCACGGTGAGTGACATGTCGCACGAGCACAATACCGCATCTCCAGTACGTGTCACTCTGTAAGAGGCACATATGCAAGAGCATACCACTATGACTCCGGTATATGCCACCCACGATGAGTGAAATATATGCAAGAGCATACTACTAAGCCTCTAGTACGTGTCACTCATGACATGTGCACATAAGCACCCTACTAAGACTCTAGTGTATGTCACCCACGACGAGTGACATACAGGTAAAAGCATATTACAATCACAAATCCAGTGTATACCACCCACGACGAGTGGTATGCATGCAAGGACGTATCAATATCATGACTCTAGTGTATGCCACCCACGGCGAGTGACATTCATGCAAGAGCATATTACAATCACGACTCCAATGTATACCACCCACGACAAGTGACATACATGCAAGAACGTACTACCATTATGACTCTAGTATATGTCATCCATAGTGAGTGACATATATGCAAGAGCATACTACTAAGTCTCAAGTACATACCACTCATGACATGTAAGCACGAGCACCCTAGTAAGTCTCCGGTGTATACCACCCATGATGAGTGACATATATGCAAGAGCTTATCACCATGTCTCCAGTACGTGTCACCCGCAGTGAATGACATGTATGCAAGAGCGTGGTACCCAAAACCCAAGTCAGACAATCCCCTGGTCCATACTTCAAAGGACTTGCAAAACCCATGGTCCGCCCTTGGTGAGTCCTATCGATTCACACCACCATGTCTCCAGTACATGCCACCCACAATGAGTGCCATGTATGCAAGAGCACAACACTTACACTACACACGAGACTTATCAAACCCAAGCTCCGCGCTTGCTGATCCTTATAAGTCCAAGGCCTGTCCTTGGTAAGCCTCCACACAGCCCCGTAGGCTTGACAAAACCCAGGAAAAACACGTCCCTAGTCAAAGGCTCGGCAAACCCAAGGTTTAACCTTGGTGAGCCCTTTCTTTTACTAAGTGCCTCCCCCACAGGAACTCAAGGTACACAAGGTCCACCCTTGATAATCTTTCCTATTCCTAACTTTTATCTATGCAGGAATACAAGTCTATCAAAAACCCAAGGTCCGTCCTTGGTACTCACATCTCCAAAACCCAAGGTCCGCCCTTGGTACACATTCTTGCAAAACCCAAGGTCCACCTTGGTACATAATTTCACAAAACCCAAGGTCCACCCTTGGTACACATTCTTACAAAACCCAAGGCATCCCCTTGGTTCGCTCACATGCAGCAACGTCAACAACCACCGTCAAGGGTCCAAGTTCAAACAAACGAACTGTGATCCTACTATTTGGAAAGACCTTTAATTAGGTGCAATCCACATTTACTCCTCATAGCCATCAGAGGAGTAGCTTCGCAAGTCAAGATGACCCACCACCAGATTGCATAAGAAGACATTCAATCAGGTGTAGCTCACACTAACTCCTTATATCCATCAGAGGAAAAACTCAACAGGTCAAGTGACCTACCTCTTGACTGGTTAGTAAGACTTTCAACCAGGGGTGAGTCAAACATAACTCCTCACAACCATCAGGAGAGAAGCTCCACAAAACATAAGGAAACCCCACTAGATGGATGACAAGACCTTTAACCAAGTTGAAATCAAACCTGAGATGATTTCATGTCACTTTACAAGACCACCACAGTCTTACCTTTACATTGACAAGGTCTTGATTCCTATGTTGTCTACATCATGATGGCCTATTCATACGGCCACAAGCACGAAGCATTATGAAGATGAAGGCAGCATACATTACATACACACAAGACAAACAGTTCAAAATTCGTCTTCAAAAGAAAGCATATGCATTGTAGAAAAATAATTGTCATGGTTACAAGGCCTATATGACCAAATTCCGACTAAGGCAACCTAGACACAGGCATTATCACCTTGCTCTGTAGCACCTTGCCTTTCATCAACAACCTCTTCTTCTGCAACAATGTGTTCCTCAACAAGCAAGACATCATCCTTCACATCCTTGAAGGGATCAAAGAGACCCAAGTCAAGGTCCTTCACAAAGAAATTGGCCTGCCTGATGGCCTTCTGAAATCCTTTTTCATGTTCCTCCACGACCTCCTTCTTGTATAGAAGCAGTTCTTCCTTAAGCTCATTATTGGCTTCTCTTTCTTTGGTAGCCCGCAAATCAGACTCCTCCAGCCTAGACTCAGTCTCCTTAAGTCAGGCCTCTATATCAGCAATGACCTTGGCAAGTAGGTCCCTCTCAATTGCCACGTTCTCCACTTTGCCAGCCAGGTCCATTTCTTCGCCTACAAGTCCATGTAGCGTTTAAACAACTCATCGCCATCTAATCAGTGTGCAACAACTTGGTCAATACACCACCAACTTTGAAAGACAATTCACGGTTTGACCTTACGACCTCAGCAAAAGCAACGGTGGCACTGCACACCTTAGGGCGCTCCACTCACCAAAGAGTATGAGCAATAGCCCTCCACTTAGCAACCTCTGCCTCCAAGGATGCCAACATTTGCATAATCTCTTGGTGTCGTTGTCTATTCTCCTCCAAAATTTCCAAACTCCTTTGGAGAAAAACTTTGGCAAAACCAATAGCATTCTGCACTCCATTCGACCTAATAAGGTTCTTGTCAAAGGTTGACACAAAGCCAATCGGGGTCTTCTGCTCCAGCTTATAAGTTGCACCCCTCAGTGAGTCAACATCACTAGAAGTGTACAAGTGATCAAGGGAGATGCGACGATGATAGGGCGAAGAAAACGACACCACTGCCAACAAAAAAGTAGAAGGAGAAACCATCAGAGCCATAGAGGAAAGAGGCAACACCGTGGGAGAATCGGTGTCGCGAAGGTGGACGACAACACCACAACAATGTCAGCCTGAGTGGCAGACACAATAGCTTCAAAAGTAACATGGGTAACCTCCTGAACAACAAAAAACGGAGGAGGTGAAGAAGCAAGAGTAGTAGGAGCAGTAGCATTAATGGCAGGAGTCTTAACGGTCGATGGAACCGAAAACACATCCTACGCAATCGAAAGGTGACCCACACTAGGCATCAACCCTGCAGCCTGCCTCAGGGCACGACGACTCATATGGGCTTCGACTTCTTGCAGCCAGAGAACCCAAAAACATCGTCCCTCTTCCTCTTTGCCAAAATAGAGGAAGGAACGTTGGGGGTGACCTCAGCAACAACAACAACAAGGCTAACCTCACCAGACGGTTAACCCTCTTCTCCAATAGACGGAGCAACAACAAACAGTGACACAGTTCCACTTGTAGGTCTGACCTGCTTCACGAGTGGCCTCTAAGCGAAGTCACCCATAATACTTGCAAAACAAGCAAGACAACAACACAAACATGTGTTAGTTATTGGCTGACATCAACCTTAGACATAAATGAGGGCAAGGTTAGGCGCTTTACCATCCAAGGCAGCGAGAGGATCGCTCGCCAAATGAAGAGACATGATAGCCTGTGCATCCAGCGAGATTGGCAACTACTCCAAAATTACTTTGTTGATCCTCTCCACAAGTATCAGTAGATCCTCGTCATACAACTTGAACCTAGTAGGGTCAAACTGCCATTAGAACAAGAAACGGGGATCTCCATCCTTGTTAAACATTGGTGGCATGCCATCAGTAGCCAAGACCATGAAGAAACTATCCTTAAAACAACGAAAGATGTTTGAATTAAACTCAAACAACTTCTTAGACATGTTGTTCAAGGAAACCTATCCAATCTTGCTAGACAGTTTCATTTGAAAGAAGAACAAAAAGAACGACACACTAGGTCGGATGTTGAAGAAAGGACACGTAAATTCAAAGGCTCGCACCATTGCCTAATTGTTTGGGTGGAGTTAAGAAGGGGCCACATTCAAATGCTCCAGCAAAGCATACTGAAAAGTGGTTAAGGATAAAATGAGACCCAAGACCTCAAACAAACATTTGTACATGAAAAAGAAGACGAAATACCAAGTGCCGCCCTAAAAAATGGGAAGTCATCACTCTTGCAAGCCTAAACAACCAGCTTACAAGAGTCCTCAGGGTTCACCAGCTTCACCTGGCACTAAAGCGCAACGACACTTACTGTCGAGGTCAGAAAGGACTTATATTTCAAAATGTTATCCTTCGCCCACTCATAGCTAACAATGGTTAGGGTGGACGACAGTGACCCAACACTTTGGCTATGTCGCACACGGGGAGACGCCCTTACATCTTCATCGTTGTACCTCTCCTCACACCCCAAAATTAGAAAAGGGGGAGGATCACAGTAACTGAGGCAAGCTCCCCAACAGCAGCAGAAGGTCATGCCCTTCTACGACAGCGAAAAGCGCCCCCACCAACACGATGTCAGGCCCTCACCCTTTCCGAAGAGGACGACTCGATATCGGAGGCACATCGGCAAGGATCTTCAAATGAGGAACTGCCTATCGAGATGACCTCCCGATCCATGATGGGTTGCTTAATCGATCCCCTAGAGTCAATGTCACCTAGACCGATGGCAAAATCAGACAGAAAGGAAGACATTATGGTAAAGGGGAGTACCTTGAGAAGTAAAATGAAGAAGAAAGGGAAACTAAAAGCCAAAAAGCACAAGAGCAAGAAAGTAAGGAAGCAAGAAAACAATGAAAAGTGACCCGACATCAAACACCACTCCATTTAAAGGGAAGATGGACTCTTTGGTAACTGGAGGGAGTTGAAGTGGTGCCCTAAAATTTCGCACCACGACACTCTCCTACTCACGTACGAACCACCACTCCAGTATGTGCCCACTCTATGAGTGACACATACGCAAGTGTACTGCGCGTGCATCACATATGCCTTCTACAAAAGACAGACGTAGCGTTTGTCTTTAATGCACTCTCCAACTGTCAAAAAAGGGCAGAGTTGTCAAATTCGATGGCTTACCTTACCTGACATGCCAAAGACATGTCCATCACAGACAACTTGACAAAAATAGCCCGGACAACACCTGTCCAGGCTCGAGGGCTTGACAAGCCATAACCTGCAATTTTCTCACACTCGTCGAGGTTACCACACCCAACATCAAACAACATTCATCCATACTTGGGGGATCGACAAACTCATCACCCTCTACTTGTCAAGACTACTGCCCTGGAGATCAGATAGACTCCCTCGACATGGGACAAACTCCTTCGGCACTAGAAAACCTCTTTCGCTTGCAAGCGGCTTAGAGCTTGGGGGCTTATGTACTATCCAGGACTTGCAAAATACAAGTGGCATCCTACATAACACTTTGAAACACCTGTTAACCCTCCACGCCAGCCTTGCTATAGGAGTGCGGGCGTTCGGCCCTTAATAGTCGGCCTCCCCAACTAACAGGTTATCTCTAACCTACTCATATTTGAATATATTTAAATATCTTATCTATTGGCAGATAATTAATTATCTATAAGGCCACATATTATCTAGAAGATACGATTATGTTCTACCTTTTATCTATAAGCAAATGTTTATCTCTAACATTATCTATAAGCTCTAGGCTATTATCTATAATCTGGGAATTATCTGTAAAGGCTACAACATCCCCTACAAACAAGGACCGACAGTCATGCTCAACTACTATAAATACAAGTTCCATCGAACCTTCTACACAATCTCATCACACACGAGCAACAAGCTTATGCCTCTCTTTCTCTCTCTCTCATACAAGCCTTATTTAAGAATATACTTGCTTTACTTTCCTCACTCATATTCTTACTTGAGTGTCGGAGTCCTTTCTTTTGCAAGTCTCCCCTCTTGTCAAAGGCACATTTCCAGGATGACGTGTGAAGTTTGGGACCCCACTCAACTGCGTCCATCCTAACATGTCACGTTTCCAAAATTTGGTAAGAACAATAATAAATAGTTAAATAATAACAATTCATACATATATTTCACATACCGATCATTATTTATTTTAAAAAATATTTTAGAATTAAAAATATTTAAAAAGTTAAAATAGAAATAGTAATTCAAACCTATTGACTACCCATGGGGTTAGGTTTAGTGGAAAACTAGTCCCCCACAACATACTGAACATAGCAAGGGGGATATATGTGTTTGAGGGTGAGCAAATACACCCCTCATTTTAATAAAATTACATGTACTTATCTTAAAAAAATTATTTTAAACCCCCTAACCTATTTTCATATGATAATAAATAAATGCACCTTCTTATTTTAATAAAATTATAAGTATTAATCTTAAAATTTTATATTTATATCTCTTATTTTTATGTGTTAAAATCCATTACCACTTTTATCTTATTGACTATTAATCGATTGCTAATTTTTATCTTATTGGCTATTTTTTACTCTATTATTTTTTTAAGTTATTCAAAATGATACTTTAACCTATTTCTTATTCAATCAATTGAACCAATCGATTCACCATAAATAAAATAATCTAGATATATCATAGTGATCATGTTGCAAAGATATTACAATTATAGGATTGGACTTCTGGCCAACAAAACTGAACTTAGCAAACATTCTTGTCTTTCAAGCTAGATGCATAAAGGGTTTTATGTAGACTATTTGGTTAGGTAAGTCGATCCTAACAAATGTTCATGTCTTCTAAACTTACATTGAGTTTGTGAATTGTTTGACTAGAAAGGTCAATCCTAATAAGAGCCATACCTTTCAAACTCAATTAGGCATGACAATAAGGTAAATTGAGGATGAATTTGACCCTCCAGAACATCCACCCTCATTAAAGGCACGGCAAGTTCGAGGTTGGCTTTATAAATGGCGAGGATAAAAAAATTAAACTAAATCTCATTCCCATCTAGTTTAGGAAAAATGTGGGAAAACCACCTCACATTTAAAAAAAAAACGTATATATTTTTTTTTTCAAAAACCATATATTAAGTTGTTGGTTATATTTTAATTCAAATAATATATAAAAATTAATAAATAATAACAAACTTGAAAGTTTTTTAGAATTAAATTAGATTTTTTTAAAAGTATTTTAACTTTAATATTTAATTATTAATATTATCATAATTTTAATAATTTAATTTTTAAATAAGCTTAAATATGTTTTTTTATACTTGTATTATACTCATTTTTTTTCAGTTTACTACTTAAAAAATATTTTATTTATTTATTTTACTACCTAACATTTTTAAAATTTTACTTTTGGTATTAGCCGTTAAGTGATGACATAATATTTTGTTAGCATATCACATCATCACTTAACTAATGACATGAAAGTCTATTAACTTGTTATGTCATCACTTAATGGATGGAAACTAACTACAAATACCAAAAGCAAGAGTTTAAAAATGTCATGAAGTAAAATAAAATATAAGATATTTTTAGGTGATAAACTAAAAAAATATATAAGACAGATATGAAAAACATATTTAAGCCTTTAAATAATTATATAAATAAAGTATGAAAATAATAATATAATTAATAATTTTAATAAGTATATATATATATATATATATATATATATATATTATAATTATTAAATGTATGATTATTTTCATACTCCTTTTATTCTAAAACTAGATATTTTAGTATTTTAGTTTTATTTCAAAACTATGGATCTTTTACAAATTTAAGATGAAGTTCACAACTTTTTTTCAACTATACCCTTGTTTACAGTTATTAGTGCATTGAATATTTTTTTGTTTTGCAAGATAGACACCAATAATTAACCATTCATCAATGAGAATACCAGTCAACATTGTCTCTAAACTCTCCACTATCAAAATATTTATGATTATCGGTGATTTCAATAACATGATTAAATAGAGGTATTTTAGTCTAAAATTTTATCAATTAATATTTCTTAATGAGTGTGCTCTAATCTTAAACATCTATAGTTTGGAACAAAGAGAATACTTTATTTTATATAATTATAAATATAAATTAATATATTTTATATTTATATATAGTGAGATGTGAATTATTTTCTTGTAGTTGTCCCGAATTAAAGTAGATTTTTTTTTTTATCAATGTCGAGTAAAGTTAAATAGCCACTTGAATTGTCATGTCTAATCTCAATGCTTGAGAGACTATGAATCATTCAGCCAAGAAGGTCATCTTGAACAAGCACATGCCTTTTAGGCTCAATGCTTGAGAGGTTGTTGATCGTCTAGCGTAGGAGACCAATCGGAAGCACATACACCTTTCAAGTTTGACGCTTGAGAGGTTAGGGACTATCCAATTGAGGAGGTTGACCCCTACAAGCGCTTGAGCCTTCCAAGCTTAACGTTTGAGGGGATATGAACAATTCAACTAAGAAGGTCGATAACATACTCATAACATACTAGAAATAAAGATCCAACATGTAAGAATGCTTAATGGAGGTGGCTAAATCTAGAATAATGGTTGAGGAAAGTCAAACATCACATATGGTGCAATGATGTCATGAGTCCAAGCCCTCAAACCTAAGAGACCAGAGCCTAACTAATAGGACTCTAGGGTTTTCTAATACAGGAGTAGGGTGTGATAAGCAACATTACACATTCACAACACAATGCAATAGGCACCACACAATAGAAACAGTTTTAACAGAAACTATTATGAAACAAGTTGTATATTACTCATCCAATAAACATTTTTCTTTAGAAAATCACAAGAGGCCACTTACACTCGATATAAGGTACCATAGTCAAACAGTAAAACTTATTTGTGTTTTCAGTAGAATATAGCATTAAAATTCGTTGGTGAAAATGAATTAAAATAAATCATAAATGCATGTAAATTTTTTAATTAAAATATAAAATAAGTTTTAAATATAATGTAAATTTTTGTTTTCATTTTTTCAAATTAGTTGCATCCCTGTACATGCTAGGTGTGGTTTTGACATGATAGTGGAGGTGACACACCCATTTATATAAGAAAAATGTTATTGGACAACCATAAATTGTCTATAATTTGGGAGAGAACCAAAAAGATAAAAGATAATAATTGATTTGATTGATGTTATAATATGATACCAAGAGGGATATAGAAAGAAAAAATAGTTATTAATTGACTGTTTAAAATATTTTATTATCTAAATATAATCACTCTTTTCTAAGCTACAGTGAAGTCCATACATGAGTAAAATCCCTCATCCACAGGTAATAAAAGCACAAAAAAAAAGGGGGAAAAGATAAAATATCTCATTCACATGTAATTAAAGGGGAATTAGGGGGGAGAGGGAGCAAAGCTTTTTTTATAAAAAAATCAAGATATATATTTTTTGAGTTACCATAACATTGGTATAAAGTATTCATCAACTTTGTTGGTGACTTGATTGACCACTTTTCATAAGACCTTCCCTCCAAACCACGCTTTACTCAAATTGATTAAAGAGACCGAGTCCATTTCTACTTGAACCACTGCCTAAGCATAACAAGATATTTATAAACGAAATAACATTATATGCGTTGTACAGGACCATAATTAGAAAAACGAAATACCAATCAAATGAAAAGACTTGCACATTAGCGAAAGGAGGTCAAGTTCTCAAAATATAACAACACCATTGCCCATTTCTTATTTTCAAGCCAAACGGTGGTAACCAACTATATTTCAGACATTCCAAGAGAGATTCTGATGCCAGGACTTAGTTTTTATATATTTATATTATATAAATAACAATAATAATTCCTGACCATGCTCGCAACTCACAGCATGTAATGTGAGATTTAGTGAGAGAAGTAGTCCCATGATTAAAGGCACAAAATTATGTAAAAATTTATAGGGTATACCCTGCCCAAGTCCCATTGCAACATAACTTTTTAAATAAGCTAGGAACTTGCCCCAAATACACGGATTCTCTGTTGGATTTGAACCCTGCAGCAAGGACAAATAGCCTTACCTTTTCTTCCATACTCATCACTGCAACTAGCACACATAACTTGGTGTGCGCACGGCAAGAAAACAATGGAGACTTCATCTTTCATACATACAATGCATTCTCTGTTGCTGTTTACTTCTTTCTCCGAAAGGTCCTCCAGATTATCCAATTCTTGAAGCAGCCTAGCAATGGTCTCTCTTTGGGGCTTTGCACCCTCCGAGTCACTTGTAGGTGAAGTGCTTGATTGGTTATGCAACTCGGCAGACTGAGCAGATGCTTTAAGGCGAGAAAGCTCCTGCTCAAGTCTTAGTAGATCATCTTTGTGGCGCTGGAAATCTATCTCTATCTTCAGACGCAAAGTCTCGAGCTTCCTCTTATTGTTAGACTCGGCTGCTTCCTTAGAGTGGCGTTCCTCCTCAACTAGTGCTAGGGCTTCCTCTTTAGCCTTCAACTCCTCCTTCCACTTTACCTGTAACAAGTTATTACACAAAGTAAATGCTTCAGGAGTAACATATTTTCACAGAACTGCAGTTTTCACAGAATGAGGATTTAGTGGTGAGTAGAAGGAACCAGTACAAATATATTGCATGGAGATGGCAAAACCCTGGCTAAACTAAATGAGAACTCAAATAAAATGGAATTAACAGAAAAAAGTTCTGGTGTAATATTCATCAATAACTAGATTATACACTTCCATGATTATGAATAAGAAAACACCTAGAGAATATTATGTAAAGATCATCAAGGATTGAAGGAAACAAGTTTTTCGCATGTCCACTGAAATAAAATATCCATGAATGCACAGTATGCCATAGCTGATAACTGGAACCAAATAATCTACATAAGTGAGTAACTCCAGCATACAAGAAGTAAAGCAATTTTTTTCAATTGACATTAATTCAAGGGTTAAATATGCTTTTAGTGCCTGCAAATAAGGAAATGTCCATTTTTGGTTCCTAAAAAAGGTCGTCTCTTTTTGGCACCTCATTTATGGAAATGTGTTAGGTGTAGATTTTGTCCTTCCTTTCCACTTCAGTTAATGGTGTTAGTAACAAGGAACACACTTGACACATTTCCATAAATAAGGGACCAAAAGAGATGATTTTTTTTAGAGACAACAAGCAAACATTGTTCTATTATAAAGACTAAAAATATATTTAACCCTTAATTCAATTCAATTTCAATGCAGTGATACAACTCAAAATATGAGAAGATGTTTCTTTAGAAAGACAGTGGTAAGGTGCCAATAGGAATATAAAGTTGACAATTAGCAGGCAAAGAGCAACACACATAAATATGTAATTGCTTCGTTAGATAAGCTCAAATCAAAGAGTTACATGAGTACTGCAAAATCTTTACCAAATCATAAGAAATATATTCCACATGACATGATGGAATAAACACAGCCAAGCCTCATTCCAATAGATGGAATTGGCTACAAAGACAAATCATCACCAGCAATGTTGTTAATGGCGGATGGCGGTTCATGGCGGAAAGTAAAAAATCCGCCATAAAAATATGGCGGATGGCGTAGCGGAAAATGGCGGAAGTCATGGCGGACCAAAAAAAAAAAAAAAACATATATATAAACTCATTGAAATTGAAAAAAACAAAGGATTGCATTCAAATAAACTAAAAAAGTTTCATGAGTTCATACAATAATCAAGTACCAACACCAAATAAACTCATTAAAGAGGATGATGGTTCAGCCATTTAAAAGAGGACTGAACAGAAAAAAAAAATTGTGGTGTCAAATAGAAAAAAAAAATAAAAATGGGACTGTCGAAAGTAAAAGGGGGGTGTCAAATAGAAAAACGGAAAAAAAAGCTGCAGACATAAAAAAGGGGTGTCAAGCAGCAAAACAAAAAAAAGGCTTTGGCCCACCCACCAGTATAAGTCGAGGTCGCGGTTCTGGGTCGTCTTCTCCGTTCGCGTCGCCGTCGTTCACGCCGTGCTCGTCGCTGCCGTGCTCGTCGCCGCCGTTCACGCCATGGGTCGTCGCTGCTGGCTGCTGTGTGCAGCGGGTCACGCGCGGCTGGTTCCGAGGCTGGTTGCAGTGGTCGTGGCTGGTTCCGAGGTCGCGCTGTGTTGAAGCTTCGAGGGTTGCAGCAGCGTTCTGAAAGGTAGGGGGGGGGGGGTCATGGTTTTCATTAAGTTTCCGGGTAGGGTTGGGTCGGGTCAGCCCAACTCCTACCGCGGACAAAAAAAAAAAATTCCGCCATTTTCCGCCTCCCCGCCACATCCGCCATGGCCGCCATGGCTATGGCGGCCGCCATGGCGCCGCCATCTTTAACCCGTCACGCCACCGCTATTCGGTGGCGTTTTTTCAGAAAACCGCTACGCAACTCCGCCATGGCGCCGCCATGGCCGCCATTTAACAACACTGATCACCAGTAAGTTCTATAAAAATATATATATATTTGAATAAAAACAACTAAAAGGAATGAAATTAGTATATATTTAAGCTACATTATCCTATTTCCTAAAATATCATAGGGGCATTTTCTTTTCAGGATGAAGTTAAATCACATCTATCATCATAGGCATTCCAAAGATCACACAAAAAAATTATTTAAAGCTCCAAAACATAATCCCGAAACACCACACATACATATTTTTCAGGCTTGTCAATAGCATTGTTATCAATTCCAAATAGTGACATGTAGTAGCTAATTGCCCAATCCCAAAATGCGATAACAAGATAGTGGGATGGCTATATAATATAGAAGATTACAAATACAAGATTAGTAGTTTATAGAGAAAACAATCAATTTGGTCCTTCAAAGTTATGTGTCACTAAATTAGTCCTTCAAAAATTTGGATTGCCAAATTAATCCTTCAACGATTTAATTTGTCATCATATTAGTCCTCCAAAGATTTTGTCACCAAATTAGTCCTCTAAAAATAACCTGTCACCAAATTAGTCCCTCAAAGATCTAAAATGTCACCATATTTGTACCTATAAAGGACTAGAGTGATGGAAAAAAAAAGAATCTTTGAGTATATTTGATGAGAGATTAAACCTTTGAGATAAAAGATCTAAAGTTTCACCAATCTAGTCCTTATTAGAGGACTAAATTGATGGCAAAAAATCTTTTAGAGACTAATTTATGACAATCTTTGGAGGACTAAAGTGTCAATCAAAAGAATCTTTCAGAGAATAATTTGATGATCAAATTTTTTGAAGAACTAATTTGGTGATGCATATAACTTTAGACGACCAAATTGAGAGTTTTTCTAATTTATACAAACCACATCATCCTCAATCCAAATTACAATTTAACAAGTGGATGATGCCATGGCTACCAAGAAAAATGAGAACATAGGAATGAAGAAAAAAAATGATGGAATTAACTTTTTTTAAAAAAGATCACATTAGATACAGAAGAAGACCAAATAGTTGGAGAAGGGGGGGAGGAACACACAATAATTAAAGACATATGGACCATGAAGTGTGAAGAATACAACACAAGAAATAACAACAATAATAACAACAGCTGCGGCAACAACAAAAAACAGAGACCAAAGAGCTGTATCATGATGCATGAACAGAGGGTTGACTTGAAACAATACTAGAGATCCATGGGTTGACCAAAACCAGCACTGAAGATCTTCGGGATGACCAGAAAAGTATGGTCAGTGGCACAAACAAAACACATGCCAGCTTTGGTGTGTTTGTCTCAAGAAGGGAGAATTCAAGGATTTTGACTATAATTAGAAACCCTAAGCAATTCTAACGTAAAACAAGGGAAAATCATAAAAAAAAACCATAAAACACCTTCAATAATACACAGTGACAAAACAACAGGAGTAAATAAGGGATTTCATCCCCATGTATAATAGCAGTTGCAACAGCGGCATTTTTCTGGGATGGAGCCCACAACTCAATAAGCAATTCTGACGTAAAACAAGGAAAAATCACAAAAAACATAAAAACAGCTTAAGTGACAACACCAGGAGTAAAGAAGGGATTTCGTGCCCATGTACAATAGCAGTTGCAACAGCTTCATTTTTCTGGGATGGAGGCCGCAACACATGGCCACAAATCTGCAATAGCAAATCATGACATAACCAAATTCCCATAACTGTCAAAGACTTCTCTAGTGTCTACTGCCATAGAGTCGTTTAGTATTACATTAATAACTGTGGTCAAAGCTGCTGTTATTTTGCCAGACAAGTGGAGCCCCACTCCTAAATGTTTGTGATAGGTGTTGTACTTTCACAGGACTCAATCCTAAAACAGTGCATATATACATATTAAACATGACCATGGCTGTGGACAATTTTAATTGTCCCATAGAATTGAAGTATCTTGTCATGCACTTGATTCTGACACAAATGTTAATTAAGTGTTCAACACAATCATAATCCCTTTTTAAATCCCCATGCATACATGGCACATTGCTAAATATGCAATATGTATGAAATAAAACAAAAAGGGAGGGGGAAAAATACAACATTTTCATCTTTTCCAAGTCACAATTATTAACTACTACACTGAATAATCTTCAACATAGATATGCGTTCAATTGCTCAGGTTAAAATGACTAAAGTCATTTATGCAGAAACTATAAATTTCAATGAGACAATAGCAAACTGTCACACTAGTCTAAGTCATATTGATGTCTGATTTTGACACTTTTTTTTCACTATGGCCATGAGGTGATTCCACCCACTCTTGGGTGTGGACTGATCCCTGTTTGGGCGTTGGCTTGTCCCTGGCCACAAGGCGCTTCCAATGGGTTTCAACTTCAAGCCTTTCCAAAGCAAGTAAAGTCCACCCCAAGAAGCTCAATTTGCAAATTAAGCTACACCTGGGGTTGAAGTATGTTACTTTTATTCCGACATGCGAGATGTAAGTCCAATCAATAACCTTACTCTATGCAAACATAGGCAAATGCTCAAAACCACGTTTTCTTTTCTTTTTGGTGGTCTGTGTGTGGCATTGTCAAATATACAAATCAATAATAGACTGTAAATAGCAAACCTCAGCTTCCTTTTGACATTGTCTAATCTGAACCAATATTTCTTGTGTCTTCAATATCTTCTCTTTTTCATCAGAAATATCTTGCTGCAGCTTAGCTTTCTGTTTTTCCCAAGCTAGAAGTTTCTTTAAGCATTTTTTCTCCCTTTTTGCAACTTCTAAGCAAGCTGTCACTGACTCGGATGCACTTAATTTGGAAGCCTCCATCTCTGCTTTCATTTCTGCATTCTCAGTTTCTAATCTCCTCACAGCTGCATTCGCAAGGTCCAGTTGACCACTGGCCTTTCTCAAGGCATTCTCCATCTCTGAGAGTCTCTTCATGGTTGTGTCCTCAAGTTCTGGTTTCCCTTTCTTCAATTTTTGAGTCTCCTCTCTTTCCATCCGCAACATTTTGAGCTCAGTCAAATCACTGCTTAGCTTTCTTGCCGCCTGCATTGCCTTCTGATGAGCCCAATCTTTTCGCTCGTTGACCTGTTTCTCAAGATCCCTAATCTGATGAAATAAAGAGACTATCACCTCATCCTTCTGATCTTCGGCAACTAAGTCCAAATTCTCATCAAGATTCAAATCACGAAATTTACTCAGCACCGAATTCACAGCATCTTGGTTATCAAGATTCTCTGAATCTCCTCCGGACTGCTCAGCCAGGACTTCTGTCCCGGACACATCCAAAGAATCCAAATTAGGTGCAGTACTCCGGCCGGGAAAGGCCTTCACCTGCGCCTGCAATTGCTTGGAGTTCGCCCTAAAACCAGCAGCAAACATAGCAACATTTCTCTTCAATAAGGACTTCATCGAAGGAGAAAGATTTAACCTCTTCGGAAACTCAATGTCTCGTTGCAGCTGCAAATTCATCTCTGCACCACAAGAGAATATCCCGTTCACAGGAAATTCCAAGCCTCCCCCATTTCCAAATCCCCACCCCCCATGAAACCTACACAAAGCCGGCGCCATAACACCAGCCGAATTGGCACCACCCTCACCGGTAGCCGGCACAGTGCTCCCATTGTCCGGCACCGGAATCTCCATAGCACTGGCCCTCCCGACATGAAGATCACTCATGAGCAAACACCACATGGCATCCCCTTTGCTCAAATGAGGCCTCACTTGTTGCAACAAACACACCATACCCGCCAAAGAGTACTCCTCCAACTGCCTCAAATCAGAGAACACAGGCTCAGACTCATGCAAATTCCCACCATTACTACTATAACCACCACCATCACCATCACTATTAGTATTCAAAAAAGCCAAGGAATTGTGCAAAATATTTGTCAGCACATCCATGCCACCATAACAATGCCCATTTCGCAGTATGGCCTTAACAGCAACATCCCCATCATATCCCAACGCAACAAGCTTCGACACAGCTTCGTTGTATATAAATTCCAAGTTTTTCAACAGAATCTCTTCCAATTGTTCCTCTGTACAGTAACCCCACCCGGTTTCCTCTACATTAGGGTTTGAATTCGGACTCTGGGAAGAATCGTTGAGATCCAGATGGTATTTGAAGGGCTTAAGACCAGACTCCGCTATGGATTTGGATATGGCATCTTTGTCGCAAGAATCCGAGTCCGGTTTCACCGATCGGGGTCTCCGATTAGCTCTGATATGCTTTTCCCTCATGGTGCAACCCATGTATATTTTCTTCGTGTTTTTTATTTTTTTTTGAGTTTTACAGGGAGATGAATAAAGGGGTTGAAATAGGAAATATTGGGTGTGGAAAAAGAAGATCTAGATCGACCCTTGATGGAAGGGAACTAAGAGAGGTGGAAGAGGATCGAGGGTGAGTGGGTGAAGAGGGAGACCAGAGAGCAATTAGATTTTGATGGGGAAAAAAAGAGGATAGTGAGATTGTTGATGATGAGTATGATGGATGGTTTTGTTGGTTTGGTTCACCGTTATTGGTTTTATTAGTGCTCAGAATCAGAACTCGATTTCTTTGCACTTATGATGTGCTTAGGGATGGAAATGTCTTCATAAGATTCAAATATTTTAAAAAGTTTTTTTTAGATAAAAAAATCAAATTTAAATTATAAAAAAAAGTTTGTTAAATTTATCTGTATAATAATAATAATAATAATAATAATAATAATAATAATAATAATAATAATAATAATATTATTATTATTATTATTATTATTATTATTATTATTATTATTATTATTATTATTATTATTATTGTTGTTGTTATTAAATAAAAAACTTTTAAAATTTCCGTCAAATAGTCTTACTCATTTAATAAACTATCAATAATAACTATTTTAGTTAATATTTTATTAGGTTTTATAATTAATTAATTAAAGATATCTTTAATCAAACTTTTAAATAGGCTCGTAAGTCACGTCAGACTTTTATATAAGTAAAACCGAACCTTTTAAAAAAGTTTATGACAGGTTAAGCCGTATTCAACTCAAACCAACCACAAGCCTAGTAAAGCTTGACTCGGCTCAACTTATTTCCACCCGTTGTATTAAAGGTTAATCTTTCATGGTACTTTATTGGTTTAATTTATAGTTAAAGTAGTTACTTCTTCCATAAATTATTTGAAAATTTTAAATAAGTCTTTAAACTAAAAAAATAATAATTGAGTCTTTAACTATATATATATATATATATATATATATATATATATATATATATATATATATATATATATATATATATTTGTCCTTATAAAATTAATAAATTTTAATTTAGTCCTTGATGAAAAAAAATTCATTTTCATTCTTCAAAAAGTTAGAATTTTGTCTTTGGTCTACTATTAATGCTAGCATGTGATACCTCCAAAAACAAAATTCTAGATTCTTGAAATATTTTTTTTATTTATCTACCTTAAAATGAAATTTAAGGACTAAAAATAATTGTTTCAAATTTTGAAGGGAAGAAAATCAAATAAAAATATTTTACAAGATCAAAACCAAAATCCCCTCATTTTATAAGGATTAAAAATAATAATTTTAGGTTTTAGAAGGATGAGAAAAAATAAAAACCAAAATCAAAATGCTCTCATAGAGACTACAAACATATTTATGCTTTTTTAATTAAATTTCTAAAATTTTTAAAATTACCATAAATTATTATTTTCTAAGGATTTTAAATTGTCATATACTAATAATAGGAGTTACTTTTTAAGTTAAGGAACATAATTAAAAATAATTATTTAGAGATATAATTAAAATTCTCAAATAATTTAGAGATCCAATAAATAATTTAACTTTAATTTATCTCTTTGTTTGTTTATTTGTATTTCTATTGTTAATTTATCCTTTGGCTATTTAAAGAAAATAAAAAAAAATGAAATCAATATAAAACTCAAAAAGTAACGAGAAATATTTATATAATATTATTTATTCTAATATTATTTGGTTTGAGAGAGAGAAAAGAAGAAGAAATAAATTTTGTGTTGCTTATTTAAATAGAAAAGTGATAAAAGAAATAAATATAATTTGTCAAATGAGATCATTATTTTTTTTCCTCAATTACATTGATATTTCTGATGAATAAAATCAGAAAATCAGTTATACACTTCTAAACTAAAATTCAATTACCATACAACATAATAATTACTTCTAAATAAGAAAAATTGATTTATCTATTAGTAAACTTGATTTTACCACCAAGTCTAGGAAGACTTGGAGGGGTTGATTTAAGGCATTTAATTGGGGGTGAAGATTTTCTCATGTGGGGATTTTAATAAACATGTTGGTAGCTAGAAATGACAATTTCCAAGTGCACATGATGGGTTTGATTTTGGAGAAGGACAAATTATTATTGACTATTTTATGTCTTATGATGTTAGGTTTATGAACACTTGTTTTTAAAAAAAGGAAACAATATCTTATTGTTAGGTTGGATGACTATTCATACCTACTTTATATTTTGACGATTAACAATGTATATAAATTATTGATAAATTAATAAGTTTATGTCAAGTGGATATGATCAACTAAATAAAGAACTTAATTGTTACCTACATATATCGTTTACCCTCAAAGAGGGAAAAGTTCTCTTGAATATTAACTAGCGTCCAACGCGTTAAAACCAAAAGCATTCGATCGTTGTATTACCCAGTGCTATACACTGAGTTTAATTAACACTTGTGTTCCAATTGGTATGAATTTCACACATTCTCTCAAAATCATCAACACAGTTTGAAAAGGTTGTGATAGCCCGAAAAAAAAGTACATGTATTCTCTTTTATGAATTTTCATTTTGCCTCTTTTTATATAAATTTAAAAAAATGATAAAATAAAAAAAATATAAAATGTATACAGAATATTTCTTATGGGTCACTTTCATCAAGTACAAAAAATAAATTTAACTATCCGTACCTTTGTTCATTTCCTCTCAAATCATAACATGTCATGTAACCTCATCTCCTATAATGGTGTATTGATTATATGTCTATTAATGGAAATGATAACCATAAATAAAGAATAACCAACCACCATGAAAAAGTATAAAATGCTCCCCGTCCCAAAACAGTTACATGGTTAATACCCGTCACCAAAAAATCAGCCCCAATCCCGATATTGAAGTCATAGAATCATGAACCTCCCAACCTGCAAATGTTCCACATTGTTCCATCAATAAGAACTGATGTAAACCCATTTGCACAAGGGTTGAAGATGAATCTTCAAAGGTTTTTCTTTCTTTCTTTTTTTAAGAAATTTATTGAATGAGAGAGAAAGTGACGAGTTTATGGAGGGTTGAATGTAAGGTATTTGGTTCAAAGTTTGAATGTGTTTGGATGGAAAATGAAGATGATAACAATGGTGTTCAAGTGGGATTAAAGAATGAAGGTTTAGAAAGATGAACAAGGAGAATGAAGAAGGGGGTTGGAAGAATCACTCCTCCGAAATTGGTGTCACACACAAGGTGGTGTTCCTTGATAAACCAATTTCTTGAATCACTCAAGTAACTAAGGAGATTCACTCTCACACTTTAGAAAGTGATTAAAAACTCATATTCAAGGTCTATTTTTTTATTAGAAAATGTGCAACCTATAAATAGGAATGACATCAAGTTGGTTACACAAGTGAAATGATCACCAATAACAACAATTGATGGTGTCATTAAACCTAATTAAAACTAGAATTGATAACAACAATTGATGGTGTCATTATACCTAATTAAAATTAGAATTAAGACACATAAACATATGAAAAATTGTGCAACTCCTTGGTCAACCAAGAGGCAGCCACAATCCTAGAGTTTTCACCTTATTAAACCTTAATATCTTTAAATTAAAACAAGCTCATAGGTTGTGCAAATCCCAAGAGAATTGACAACCACTTTAACACAAGTTTGGGCCTTTATTTCAACTAACAAAATGCTAATAAAACCACTCAATAAAAGTGGCACCCTCTACTCTTCTTGGAACATGGTGCAATTAACAATCCAAAGCTTTTCCACTTGTAACTTGGGCCTAAATTCAAATAGCATGGTTAACACTTATTGAAGAGCTTCCTTGGCCTTCTTTGTTCTAGCCCTTGCCATAGGTCCTCCAAGTCCTGCTAAAGGTTCCTTGCCCTTTGATGAGGACACAACAAAGGACAAGGACCATGAAGCACTTGAAGGGCCCATGACCAGAGGCAGACTTAAACATGCCCAACACAGTGATGAGGACACAACAAAGGGCAAGGACCATGAAGCACTTGAAGGTCCCATGACCAGAGACAGACTTAAACAGGCCCAACACGTCATGGAGACAAGGTCGGTCATTTGTATAACTGTCATTGATGATGATTGAAGGCCCAAGTGGAGAAAGATAAAGGCCCAGAGACAGAGGCACTACCAAGACTATTAATTGTTGCTGAAGGCCCAAGTTAAATATATTTTTAGTTATAATTTTTAATTATTGTAATTTTGGCCCAAACTGTTTAGAAGGCCCATGTCTATTTTTATCTTTTTGTTCAGATACACTATAAGTATTGGTTTTTGTTTTCAATAAAGAAAACTTTTGGCATTTTCATAAAATTTGGTGATAGCTTATCTCTGGGTTCCTTGTTGAACCAATCTCAGACTTATCAAGGTAATCCTCGTGGCGTCTACCCTTACTTATCTTCCTTCACTGGAAGTGGCGTCATCCAAATCTCCGTAGCCTGTATCAAACGTTTTGCCCCATAAGGTTCACATCATCTGGTATCAGAGCTTCGACTCTTGATACAGGTTCTATCCTATCCTATTTTTTTTCTTTGTAATTTGTCCTTGTTCTGTTATTTGTTTTCTTGTTTGCGTCTTGTTGTGTTCTTGTTTGTGTCTTTGTTTCGTCCTTGTATTGTTCAAGTTCGTTTTGTCGTTGCTACTCCGTTCGTTTTGCTTCTGGTTTTTTTTCATTTTTCATTCTTTTTGGACTTCTGTCATTGTTTTCTTTTTCATATTGTATTCTATTTGTGCCTGTCGTATTGTATTCTTTCTTCTATACATAACTTTTGTTTCTGCCTATTCGAATTCTGTTTGGGTAAAAATTGCCTAATTGTCGAATTGCTAAATTGCCCAAATTTGCCTAATGATGATTTCCTATTGAACGAATTCTAATAGCTGGACGTCTGATAAAAAAAAGGAGAAGAAAGAAAAAAAAAAGAAACAGAAAACAGTTGCAAAAAAAAAGAAGAAATTTTGGAAGAGATTTGGGTGTTTGATCTTTGAACACAAAATTAAGACAGTTAGAGGAGTTTTTTGGGAAAATTGTGGGGCCAAATCCCCTTTGGGAATTTTGATATGAATTCTCCTCTGAATTCTGAGCATTTTGATATATAGTGGGCCTCAAACGGACAACCGTAGCAAAAGTTATGAGCATTTGAAGTTTGCTTGTCACATCTGTTATCTTATCTGTTATCCTATCTAATATCTTATTTGTTATCATATCTGTTACCCAAATTAAAGCTAATATGTTATCCAAATCCAATCTAATATATTATCCAAATCAAATCTAGTCTTTTATCCAAATCAAATCCAATCTGCTATCCAAATCAAGTCCAAGTTGTTATCCCAAATCAAATCTGTCTGTGATCATTATATTATCTTTCCTTTTATTTTATATTAATATTACCTTGTGTGTCTAATTTGGTCCATCCAGGAACTTAAGAGGGAACACGAGTGGTAAAAGGCAAGAGGGAATACATTACACAAAAGCCTATTGAGAGCATCAAACACGAGTGTACTACCATCTAAGAGTTAAACACGTGAGTAGAGTGTGGTGAGGTCCTAAAACCTTAATAATTTTTATTGCAAACTTTTTTTTCTATTATGGCTGGAGCAGGTGGTGGTGGTGATGAGTATCATCAGTTGGACGGAGCTCAGCGTCTGTTACTGGACGCGATGAATGCACAGATGCAACGTTTGTTGGACCGTAACAATGAGGAGGTCTTTGGACGATTAGAATTTTAGGAGAACCAAGCCAATCAGAATGCTAGACGAAATATAGGTGGGAACAGAGGTAACAATGGCAATAATGATGGACCGAGGCAGAATTGGGTTGAGGGAGTAAAGCTCAATGTTCCTCCCTTCAAAGGCAGAAGTGATCCAGATGCCTACCTGGACTAGGAAATGATGATTGAGCATGTATTTGCCTGCAATGACTACACTGAAGAGCAGAAAGTCAAGCTAGTAGCAGTTGAATTCTCCGACTATGCCCTTGTTTGGTGGCATAAATACTAGAGAGAAATGCTGAGAGAGGAACGACGAGAGGTAGATACATGGACTGAGATGCAAAAGGTGATGAGAAAAAGGTATGTGCCCACTAGCTATAACAGAACCATGCGACAGAAACTCCAAGGGCTGTCCCAAGGGAATTTAACTGTGGAAGAATATTATAAAGAGATGGAAATGGCGTTAGTGAGGGCCAACATCGAAGAGGAATCCGAAGACACAATGGCTCGTTTCCTGAATGGTCTAAACCCTGAAATCAGAGATGTAGTTGAATTACAGGAGTATGTGGCGTTGGATGACTTGTTACATAAGGCACTCCGGGTTGAACAACAAATTAAAAGAAAAAGTGCAACAAGGAGGAACTCACCCAATACTTACAGCCAGAATTGGGCCAACAGATCCAAGAAAGAGGGAGGTAATTCGTTCCGCCCTGCAGCCACATCCCCGCATGGAAAATCAGCAGTGTCCAGTGTAGGTGGAAGCAAACATAACACCTCCACTTCCTCATCCAATACTGGAACCAGAAACATAAAATGCTTCAAGTGCTTAGGCAGAGGACATATTTCTTTTGAATGTCCAACCAGGAGGACCATGATCATGAAGGCTGATGGAGAAATCACTAGTGAGTCTGAAATCAGTGAAGAAGAAGTGGAAGAAGAAGAGTATGAGGAGGAAGCTATGCAAGGTGATATGCTGATGGTGAGAAGGCTATTGGGAAATTAGATGCAGCCACTGGATGACAATCAAAGAGAAAATATTTTCCACACCAGGTGTGTAATTAATGGTAAGCTGTGCTCTTTAATTGTTGATGGAGGAAGCTGTACCAATGTTGCAAGTTCCAGATTAGTGACCAAACTGAATTTGGAAACTAAGCCCCATCCTAGACCATACAAACTTCAGTGGCTTAGTGAAGATGAAGAGGTAAAAGTGACTCAGCAGGTTGAGGTGTGTCTCACCATTGGGAGATATAATGATAGGGTGTTGTGTGATGTGGTCCCAATGGAAGTGACCCATGTGCTGTTAGGAAGATCGTGGCAGTATGATACCAAGGCAGTGCATGATGGCTTCACCAACAAAATCTCTTTCAAGCAAGATGAAAAGAAAATTATTCTCAAACCGTTATCCCCTAGAGAGGTTCGTGAGGATCAGATAAAAATGAGAGAAAAGAAAAAGAGTGAGACACTTGAGAGAAAAAAGAGAGAAAACAAAAAGAGTGAAACACTTGAGGGTAAACAACTTTGTTTAGCAACAAAAAAGGAGGTAAGGAGGGTGCTTTGTGCGAGACAACCCCTTTATTTATTGTTTTCTCAACGTCAGATGTTGCATGCTAACCCAATGGATGAATTTAAATTGCCTTCTGGTATTCAGTCTCTTTTGCAGGATTTTGATGATGTGTTTCCAGCAAGTGTACTGGATGGTTTGCCACCATTGAGGGGAATTGAGCATCACATTGATCTCATTCCAGAAGCGTCCTTGCCCAATCGGCCAGCTTATAGGAGCAACCCACAAGAAACTAAGGAGATCGAAAGGCAAGTGTCCGAACTCCTGAACAAAGGTTGGGTGAGAGATAGTATGAGTCAATGCGCTGTACCTGTCATTCTAGATTCTAGTACCCAAGAAGGTCGGCTCATGGAGGATGTGTTCTGATTGTAGAGCCATAAACAACATCGCCATCAAGTATAGGCATCCAATCCCCAGGTTAGATGATCTTCTTGATGAACTGTATGGTGCATGTGTGTTTTCTAAAACAGCCTTTAAAACAAAATATGGTTTGTATGAGTGGATGGTTATGCCATTTGGTTTGACTAATGCACCTAGTACTTTCATGAGATTAATGAACCATTTTTTAAGGAATTTATTGGGAAATTTGTGGTGGTTTACTTTCATGATATTCTTATCTATAGCACTAGTCTTGATTTGCATGCTGAACATTTGCAATTTGTTTTAAGTGTGCTTAGGAAAAAAAAATTGTATGCCAACCTAGAAAAGTGCTCCTTTTGTACTAATCATGTGGTGTTTCTGGGTTTTGTTGTTAGTGTTGAGGGAGTACGGGTGGATGTGGAAAAGGTTAAGGCCATCCAAGAATGGCCAACACCTAAGACCGTGAGCGAGGTGAGGGGATTTCATGGTTTAGCAAGTTTCTATAGGTGATTTGTTAAGGATTTTAGTACATTGGCTGCACCTCTAACTGAAGTTGTTAAGAAGAATGCGGGTTTCAAATGGGGTAAGAAACAAGAAGAGGCCTTTGCTGCCCTCAAACATAGGTTAACTAATGCACCCATTCTTGCTATGCCTAATTTTGCAAAATCATTTGAAATTGAGTGTGATGCGTCAAATGTGGGTATTGGGGCTGTTTTGTTGTAAGAGGGACATCCGATAGCTTATTTTATTGAAAAGTTAGAAGCCGCTGCCCTTAATTATTCAACTTATGATAAGGAATTGTATGCTTTGGTTAGAGCTTTACAAACTTGGCAACATTACCTATTACCCAAAGAGTTTGTCATCCATAGTGATCACGAGTCCTTAAAATACTTAAAAGGCCAAGGAAATCTTAATAAGAGGCATGCTAAGTGGGTAGAGTTTTTAGAGCAATTTCCATATGTCATCAAACATAAAAAGAGGAAAGGGAATGTAGTGGTTAATGCGTTGTCTGGGAGACATGCTTTACTTGCTATGCTTGAAACTAAACTGTTTGATCTCGAGTCTTTGAAAGACATGTATGTGCATGATGTGGACTTTGCTGAAATTTTTGCTGCATGTGAAAAGTTTTCTGAAAATGGTTACTATAGGCATAATGGATTATTGTTTAAAGCAAATAAATTGTGTGTGCCTAAGTGTTCCATTAGAGAGTTGCTTGTGAGTGAATCACATGAGGGGGGGTTGATAGGACAGTTTGGGATTCAAAAGACCCTGGAAATTCTGCAAGATCATTTCCTTTGGCCTCATATAAGGTGTGATGTGCATAAGTTTTATGGTCATTGCATTGTGTGTAAACAAGCTAAATCTAAGGTTAAACCTCATGGATTGTATACTCCTTTGCTTGTTCCTAAATATCCTTGGACTGACATATCTATGGACTTTGTTTTGGGGCTGCCCAAAACCAAGAATGGAAAGGATTCTGTGTTTGTTGTTGTTGACAAGTTTTCTAAGATGGCACACTTCATCCCTTGCAAGAAAGTCGATGACGCTTGTCATGTGGCTGATTTGTTTTCCAAAGAAATAGTGCAGCTTCACGGATTACCGAGGAGCATTGTCAGTGATAGGGATGCAAAATTCCTTAGTCACTTTTGGAGGACCTTGTGGGGTAAGATTGGTACTAAATTGTTGTTTTCTACTACTTGTCATCCACAAACTGATGGTCAAACTGAGGTAGTCAATAGGGCTTTAGGCACACTGCTTAGGATTGTTTTAAAGAAAAATCTTAAATCTTGGGAAGCATGTTTGCCTCATGTTGAGTTTGCTTATAATCGAGCTATCCATAGCACAATTAATTGTTCACCATTTGAGATAGTGTATGGATTTAATCCTTTGACTCCTCTTGATTTGTTGCCTATGCCTAACATTGTTATGTTTAAGCATAAGGACGCACAGGCTAAAGCTGAGTATGTGAAGAAGCTGCATGAGCAAGTGAAGGCTCAAATTGAAAAGAAAAATGCGAGCTATGCAAGGCAAGCCAACAAAAGCAGAAAGAAAGTCGTGCTTGAACCAGGTGATTGGGTTTGGGTACACCTGAGGAAGGAGAGGTTCCCAGAACACAGGAAGTCCAAGCTTCAACCTAGAGGAGACGGACCATTCCAAGTGTTGGAGAAGATCAACGACAATGCCTACAAGATTGACTTGCCTAGTGAGTATAATGTAAGTGCCACTTTCAATGTGTCTGATCTATCTCTTTTTGATGCAGATGGAGGAGCCTTGGATTTGAGGACAAATCCTTTTAAGAAAGGAGGGAGTGATGAGGACATAACTAAGGGCAAGGACCATGAAGCACTTGAAGGGCCCATGACCAGAGGCAGACTTAAACATGCCCAACACAGTGATGAGGACACAACAAAGGGCAAGGACCATGAAGCACTTGAAGGTCCCATGACCAGAGACAGACTTAAACAGGCCCAACACGTCATGGAGACAAGGCTGGTCATTTGTATAACTGTCATTGATGATGATTGAAGGCCCAAGTGGAGAAAGATAAAGGCCTAGAGACAGAGGCACTACCAAGACTATTAATTGTTGCTGAAGGCTCAAACTAATTTGAAGGCCCAAGTTAAATATGTTTTTAGTTATAATTTTTAATTATTGTAAGTTTGGCCCAAACTGTTTAGAAGGCCCATGTCTATTTTTATCTTTTTGTTTAGATACACTATAAGTATTGGTTTTTTTTTCAATAAAGAAAACTTTTGGCATTTTCATAAAATTTGGTGAGAGCTTCTCTCTGGGTTCCTTGTTGAATCAATCTCAGACTTATCAAGGTAATCCTTGTGGCGTCTATCCTAACTTATCTTCCTTCACTGGAAGTGGCGTCATCCAAATCTTCGTAGCCTGTATCAAACATTCCACCTCGTGGTTCACATCACCCTTATTCCTTGCCTTGTCCTCATCAAGAACCCACCAAAAATGCATTAAAACTCCCTATCATTACTCACCATTGAACCCACCATAAGTAAGGCAAAGAACTAACCAATACCAACCCCTGAGCATTCAATCTCGTATTCCCACCATATAAAGTCCTCCAAAACACATAAAACTTAGCAGCTTCAACAATAATTCCTCTGCTACCCTATCAAGCATGATCCAAGATTCGAACACCACTAAACAAAGGAGTATGAAAATGATGGTTCATAGTTTCAGAACCACTGCCATGTGTGATAGAAAATTTCATCCATAATAACTTGCATGTTGAAAGTCTTCCCTCTAAACACCATGTTTTTCCTACTCTTCCATAGAACCCACACGATTCCACAACAATTGTATCTCTATTTATCATTGATAGTCTTTGACTAGAATAAAGCATGATGTTGATGGAAATGAATCTCAAGCGAATTTGGCATCATTGTTAGAACACCAATCTAGCCACAACATTGTTTCTAGATTTCATCTGAGCTTTGACACAAAAATAGCCCATGCATCAATGACTCCTCCACACTTCCATATAAAGGGCATAAGACATCTCCCTTACTTAGAAGCGCCCTCCACAAAAAGAATTTTACCTTGGGTGGCACTTTCAATCTCTATATTTTATCAAAATCCTCATGATATGTGCTATCAAAAGACATAGCAAACACTACAAAATACACCTTTTTGATAGAGTAAGATGCAAAATAGTTAAGCCTCCAAGACCACGAATCAGTAATATCCTTGCACAACCTAGCCTCCTCTAATTCTCCCTCAAAATTGAGCAAAGCACTCTTCTACCACTCAAACCATTGTCTAAGCCACCTTAGGTCCCAGCTCCTTACTTCCCCCTCTCAAGTACCAACATTAGCAATGATGTCATCCTTATGATTAGAGTTTAGAAAAACCCTAGGATACTTATATGCCAACAATTGATCCCTAAGCCATTTGTCCCTCCAAAACATAAACTTATCCCCCTACCCACTTTTCACTCTAAAAAAGAATCAAACTATCTTACTTCATTCATTCCTCCACAAGTTCTGCACAAGTCTCTCCACCACAAAGAAGATTTCTCCAAGACTTCCTCCTTCTTAAGCCCTATCCACCCCCTCATATTTTGAACCCAAAACCTCACTCCACAAAGATCCTTTCTCTTGTAAAAGATCCTACCTCCATTTACCCAAGAGAACATCATTAAAGATGAAAATGTTTTTAATTCCTAACTCCCCTTGGTTTTTTGATTTGCAAACAACTTTCCCGACATATCTTTGGCACTTCCTCATCACCCCCACAAGAAGTATATCTGGATTTTAACAATAAATTTACCCATCCCCCCTTGGGCATTTTGAAAAAAGATAGGAAAAAAAAGGCAAAGAAGTCAACACCAAATTAATGAGGCACACCCTCCCCACAAAAGATAAAAGTTTATTTTTCCAACTCCACAATTTTTTCTTAAATTTGTCAATTATAGGGTTCCAAGTGTAACACCCTAAGGGTATTATCGTAATTACACTTATGATTCTAGAATATGAAAATTAAAACATTTATATAGTGATCTCATGTGGGAGCTAACATAAATATTACAACTTGATTCCATATATAATATAAACACAACTTATTTTTCATAGCATTCACATCATACAACATATAAGAAAACACACAACAATATCAATAATTAAGCTACATCTTCCATGATGACACTCCATGCTCCAACAATATGCACCATCGCTTGTTTCCTGAAAATGAGGAAACTTAAAGGAGTGAGACATAATGTCTCATTGAGTGCTCTGGGGACTCTATGTTTAGGTTAGACTCCTCTACCAACACAACCCAATCATTTTTTTCTCATGACTTTACTCTCACTGGGTCTTTATCAAACCCTATCATTTCTAAGGTTGGATCTACGTCCATCAATCATAAACATTTTCCTTTGACTTATCCCTTGTAATCAGTTACTACACTAGTTCATCTTTGTTAATATCTTGAAATTCGTTCTTTAAACAATAAGTTACTTAATTTTACAACTTTCTCCCTTTCTCTTGTGATAACTCCACTTTCCTTACTCGAGTTTTATGTTAGACACTAGACGATCTATCACTCAACCCATACACCTTTTACAATTTTGATGAAAACAAAGATATAAATTTATGATAACGACCTTGTTATATGTAAGCCAATAGGTTTTATGACTGGAAACAACAACAGAAAAGATCTATCCAAGAATGGATAAACTCGTTTGTTGGAAGCATGAAGCACTCGTCTAAGGGATTCAAACAGTAAGTATAACAAACATTTATTCAAATTATCTATTTATTCCTATTCATATAATTCTATTTTAAAAGGAACATATCTTCAAAATTATCCATTATTTCCTTTTATTTGATTAACGGTCATATTGAGTTATGAATGAAAAAAATGGAAAGTTCCGATCATATCAAATAGAAATGCACAACATTCACTTAATTTAGGAAACAAGGATCAATCTGCACAACGATCGTAATATTCAATTCCTAAGATACTCTCTAGAATTACAAGTGTCTCTTTACCTATAAATACAACATCAAAGATTGAAGAACGTTAACGATACTACATAGAAAGAAAAAGAGTCATGACTTAAGAAACGAGAGAAAAAAAGAATAACTATTGAGAAACACACTAAACCTAAGAGAGTTTATCCTTTGTGTATACAAAGTATCAACAAGAGACGAGCTTTATTGTAAATCCACTCTTTGAGTGTTGTAAAGAATCTCTGATTCTATATCAAACTATTGTTTGTGAAAGTCAGGACTAACTTAGTGACAAAATAATACTTGGGTGTTCTTAGATTTAGGAGGAGTCTAAAGGGTGTTCCAGGAATGACCTTGAGAATACTTTTAAGCCAAAAGTGGCAAGAAATAATACTTATTGTAATCAAGAATGATTAGTGGAGCCTTTTACTAGTTGGTAAAGGAGAATTGGACGTAACTCAGGTTGAGTGAACCAATATACAATGAAGTATTTTTATTGTTCTTCATTAGCTTATTGCAGTATCATATTGTCCATTACTATTACTCTTTGCACCTTCCAATTCGAAAAGGTTTTATATTTTTACTAACACACTATTCAACCCCCCCCCCCTTTAGTGTGATTTGTGATATTTCAGTTGGTATAAGAGCTTAGTTTCTCGGGTTGAGTATTTTCACAAATACAGAGGAAAGATCCTAAAGTCAAAAAGATATGGAAGAAGGATATTCCACAAACAAGCCACCATTATTCAAAGGCATCAAATATGAATACTAGAAGAAACATATGATAACTCATTTTGAGTCTATTCATATAGATCTCTAGGACGTCATAAAACATGGCAACTATATACCACTGGATGATCAACTAAATAAATTCCCCTGAATCTCTTGGGCAGATGCTCAAAAAAAATATTACTGTTAAACTCTAAAGCTCGAAACTCTTTACTGTGTGCCCTTTTTGAGGAAGAATACACAAAGGTCCATAGCTACAGAAGTGCAAAACAAATGTAGGGCACACTAGCTCTAACATATGAAGGATCGTCACAAGTAAAATAGAACAAGCTCAGCTTGTTGACATGTAAGTATGAGCTCTTCACTATGGAAGAAGGTGAAGATATACAAATGGACATTTCCAAACTATTTTAAATGAATTACGTTGCCTTAACAAAGGTTTTAATGATTATGACAACATTAACAAAATTCTAAGAAGTTTGTCTAGGAAGTGGAAACGACAGGTGACAACATTGAGAACTGCAACAAACCTGGACTCCATGCCCATTGAAGAACTAATTGGAACCTTAAAGGTTCATGAGCAAGAACTTCAACAAGATGAAGGTTTCAAAAGGAGTAAACACTCACCTTACATCAATTTATGCTCTAAGATAATTTTGTTCTAGCCTCTACTCATATACTGCCATCCTAGATACAACTTTCATCATGCCCTTAAAAAGATATGTCGCATCATATTACAAGTCACCACAACAGTTTAACATATAGATACACGATGTGACGTATCTTTTTAAGGGCATGAAACCTAGTCCATGTGGGATAGGATTCTTTATGTGATGTGATGAGTGAAACCATCTGCATCCTATGTGATCATGCATCATAAATGTGCATGTGTTTCTTATGACAGAGGATGTGGTTGAGCTTACTAGGGAGGGTATGAATGAGTTGAAGTATGACTCTGTCCTTAGGGATATCTTGTTTGAAATCTTCATGTGGCTCATGTTGAAACTAAGTATCCTTCTTCAAATAAGGGAATTGGATTAGACTTGCTATGTATAGTTAGTTGTCTACCATCTGTTGCAAAGACCAGACACATTTCACCATAAATTTTATTTTTGTATTGTAATTTAGTGCAACACCACCAATTTATGGAGAACCTTGTACATTTTCGTATGTTGTAATCCACTTGTATTGTCCTCAAAATTTGTGATGTTCTTTTTCATTTATTTTTAGAGTTTAACTTTGAAATTCTTGCAGCTTATGTTGAGTTAGGGGTGGGACAGGGACAAGTCTGTCTTAAATTCTTAATGTATTGTATTTCAACTCATTTTGGTGTTATTTAAGATGATGGTTGTGAAATTTTTTTGAAGTTATTGGATATAACTCATGATGTACCTCCATTGGTGCAGATAGTTAACTACCAATGCTTGATTGTCCAGGTAGTGATGAAGCTTAAAATTTACCCAGTTTTCAAACATGTATGACACACATGATTTGATGTGTTAGAAGTTATGCTACTAGATGAGGTCTATCACATGTTGTGAACACTTGTTCTGGTTTTAAATAAATTAGTTTTGTAGACCACTCATCAGAATTAAGAGGAAAAAGTTAAGAGTTTTGAGATATTAGTGAGAAAATGGCTTTGGGAACTAGTTTTTCCTGTTTTCAATTTGGACTCCTTACATAATCGCATCCTAAACTAGTGGGCATTTTTGTAATCCAAGGCTTCATTTTATAGTTGTCATACTGGTATGCCTTTGATATTAAAAATTATTCGTGTACTGTTGCATTGGACTTTGAATTAGATATGCTATGGAACTGCAGTTCTCTCTTTTATAAAAATGTGGAAAAATTGCTAGAGCATATGAAAAGTCCAAGAATACCGATGGGACTCTGAAAATGGTGCTGGAAGAATTTCCTGATGGTCCTGACACTTTCTTAATTGCAGCAAAATTGTGTTTTGATCCCACTCGAATCTCCTTCACATGATCTCATGTTAATTAGTGCTTAATTGACTTCTACAACACACAATAAATTGTCATCAATTAGGTTGATATTATCATTATAAATTGAAGGCTGTTTAGGGAAAAAGTAAAGGATCCAGTGTCCAACTCATGATTTTGTGTAAACAAATTTGTAAGGACATGATTTGAATCACATGGATTTTCTCTAATAAAGGACTAATTCATCTCCATCCCACACATTCATTCAACACTTATTTTGTTAAAACAAGTTAAGATAGTGGTCAAAAGGACACTGGATATAAGGGAAAAATATTGTCACCATGAGGAATTTTAAATTATTTGCCCTCTATGTTTTGGCTGAAAAAGAATATATAAAGGTTGATAAATTAACTAAAATGGTGTGGTTTAGATGATAACATTGCCATGTTATACTTCAAGCATGGTGACCTTTTTCTCTTTTTTCTTTGGTTAATGCAATGTAATTTTTGTCTGTTAGTGATTGAAATTCAAGTTTTTATGGTTGTATTGTGTTGTTTTGCAGTCTACTCTTACTCTCTCAAATGAAACTATGAGAAGGAGTGGTTTAGTTCATCACATTTTTTTGAGTATCTTGGTTTACACCTGAACTCACTTATGGATTCATCACTTACTCTAGTTGTCTTGCACATGAAAAACACTTCACCAATTGAACCTCACCATAAAATAGTAGTAAACACACAAACTAAAGAACTATGTAGTTACACATAAGAATATCTAGATAGTCTCTATCACCAAGAATGCTTATTTGTGCAAAGTTCAAAAAATGATTGACAAGAAAAGACACTTAAAGAAGGAATTAGTGGATCACAAACATAAATGTAGTGCTATAGGTCAGAAAGTAATAAAATGGAAAACAATGATTAGTTATAACATTGTTTTCTTGATTCCTTCACAGTTTTGGCAACATGGCCAAAATCACAATTTGACTTTGTTACCCAACTGATATAAAAATACTAATATAGACTAGGTGTTTCTATAATAGTTAAGAAAGTGATTGACAGGATTATGGTTGAGATGTTTTTTTACTCTAGGGAGAAGTCAGGTAAAGGAAAGACCTCTGGGTCAACATTTTTAGACTGGGTTTTTTGCCTTCCTACATTAGATTAGATAACGGTTTATGGAGGGAGGGAGCAGGGTTATACAATCATTTTGTCTAGCAGGTGCAAATCACTGAGCAAACCAGAAGGGAATTGAATAGGAATTCTACTAGCCAAAACAAAACAAATAAAATTCTAAATAATTCACTTGCTAAAGATGTAAGACTTGAAATAGTCACAAAAAACTATCTAAATAAAATTCTAAATAATTTGCTTGTTGTTGTAAATTTTATTTCCTTTTTGTTTTAAAAATTGAAGTTTTTTTGCATTTAAGATTTTGTGGATTCATAATTTTATTTTTAATTGTCACCATTCAATGGCTGAAAACGAAGATTTAGGATCAAAGGTTCTTTGGATTTTGTAATTTTCAAAAAATTGTTTTTAATTTTTTCTGGTAAGAAAAATAGTGCCTGATGTGGTATTCAGTTGTTTCATTGCGGGTACTATTCTCAGCTAAAATCAAGCACTTACTTGGTATTCAGATGACTCAAATTGAGAAAACAGTTTGGAGTAACTTTTTAATATACATACACATAGGTAAGGATATTTAATTAATTCCAAGTTGTGAATATCCACATATATGAATACTTTATTATCTATTCTCATCTTGTTAAAAAAATTGTTGAAAAATCTATATTTTATTGCTAGTACTCATTAAGCTGCCAATTTTCAATCTATAGTGAGTTTTGGCCACAAATTAATATGATTTTTTTTTCAAGTGATTATGAATTTTCTGTTTAGGAGTGTGATTTTTTTTTTTCTGATCTCTATTGGTAGCTCATATTGCACCATCCCATGACCTTTTCAAGTTGATTTTTTTTTACATAAACCTTTTCATGTTGGATATAGATGTGTAACTGTTTTGTGTCATTTTGGGGTGATTTTTTCTCTTATGAATGTGTTGTTATAAATTGTTCACATGTGTCTTTTTTTTAACAATTCCTTACTCTATTTTTATTTAACTGTTTCTAAAGAAATGGCAGATCAGGAAAATGCACATGAAGAAATAACTCATGGTCCTGGCTATACTCCTTCATATTCTCCTCTTGGTATCACTCCTTCACCTTCTACTACTCATGCTCCTTTAGCAACACCAAATGAATCCATAGTAGCACATGAAGTAGAAGAAACAACCGATAATTTGGAGGGGACAACAGAAAAAAGAACAAGTAGGCTTAAAAGTGAGATTTGGAAGCATTTTAAAAAGATCAAAGCTAATGAAGAAGACAAGGACCAATGCAATTATTGTTTCAAACTGTTGGGAGGAAAATCAAAGAATGGAACAAAACACCTATGGGGGCATAAAAATATTTGTATTTAGTACAAGATTGCCATGAAAGGGAATAAAGGACAAACATATCTCGTGCTTAAGGTGGTCCAAGGAAAGCAAGAGTTGGGTACATGAACTTATGATGCAGATAATACAAGGAAAGAGCTTGCAAAGAAAATTATTATGAATGAGTATCCACTATCAATTGTGGAACATGTTGGTTTTAATAGATATTCAACATCTTTACATCCTGTCTTTCAAGTTCCTTGGAGAAACACAATCAAAAGAGAAATCTTCACGATTTATCAAGAAGAGAGATCAATAGCTTTAAATTTATTAGATAGTCCTCAAGGAAGAGTTGCCATCACATTAGACATGTGGACTGTGAGCAATAAAAAAAGGGCTGCTCATTATATAGATAGATCTTGGACCTTAAAAAGTCAAATTTAATTTTAGGTATGTTAAAATTATTGAACTATTAATATATTGTTTGCACTTTTTTGTATAATTAAATGATTATCACTGCTTATTATTTAGATAGCTCTTGTATGATTAAATAATTGAATCTTATTATTTTAGGTTCATTTATGTTCTCGCTCCTCACTCAAGTGAAAAACTTTGTAATGTGTTAGTTGGGTGTTTGATGGATTGGTACATTGATACAAAGTTGTCCACTATCACTCTAGATAATTGTAGCACAAATGACAAAATGATTGACAAAATTAAAGATAAGTTACACTTAGGAAGTTTACTAAGGGATATGACTTTACTTCACATGCGTTGTTGTGCACTCATATTAAACTTGATTGTGGAAGATGGGTTGGGAGTTGTGAAAGATGGGATAGAGAAGATTAGGGATAGTGTAGCATTTTGGACAACCACACCAAAAAGGAAAAAAAAATTTGATGAGACAACAAAACAATTGAAGATCCAGTGCACTAAGAGTTTAGTTTTAGATTGTCCAACTAGGTGGAACTCAACTTATAAAATGCTTGAAATTGCTATATCATATGAAGTTGTGTTTACACAGTTGAAGTAGTAGGAGTCCCAATATACTTCTTTGCCAAGTTCTTTACCTTGGAAATTTGTCAAGGATGTGTGTGGGAGGTTGAAAGTGTTTAATGTTGTAATTGAAATATTTTCTGCCACTAAACAACCAACAACTAACATATACTTTTCAAAGATTTGTAAGATCAAGTTGGCAACCAGTCAATGGGTTACTTCTCCTAATGAACTAATTCAAAAAATGGCAGAAAAGATGTTGACCAAATTTGATAAATATTGGGATGTGATTCATGATATAATGGAGTTGCTATTGTTTTGGATCTTGGGCATAAAATGGAGTTGCTTTAATATTATTATGATAAATTGTATGAACATGACTCTTTTGATCAAATTAGGAAGATTAGACAGTTATGTTATGACTTGGTTTCTGATTATCAAGTGAAGACGAATAATGACTCTTTTGGTAGCTATCCAATACCTGAAGGTGGTAATGTTGAAGGTGATGAATTATGTGAGTTTGATAAGTATATTTCAAGGGAAAAAGGCAATAAGTTATCATGTTAACACAGAGTTGGATCATTATTTAGAAGAGAATGTTTTGCCAAGAAGTACTGACTTTGATATTTTGTGGTGGTGAATGGTCTCAAGTATCCAACACTTCAAGCTATTGCAAGGGATATATTAGATATTCCTGTATCAACTATAGCTTCAGAATTTGCTTTTAGTACCGGTGGCCAAATTTTAAGTCCTCATCATAGTCGACTTCATTGGACTACTTTAGAGGCATTGATGTGTACGAGAAGTTGATTATTGAGTGTTAAAATTGATGGCAATGTCTTGAATACTTGATTTAATTATCCTATTAAATGACTTTATTTCTATTTTAATAACTAATTATTTACATTATGTTATATTTGATACATGTTCTTTGAAATCTAAAATTCTTGAACAAAGTGGTACTTTGGTGAATGAGATAGCTTAAAATGATGAATGTTTATACTATATAAAAATGTAAATTTTTAAATGATCAATTTTTTCTTTATCCTAAAATTTTGGTTTATGGTCTTTGCAAGTGATACATCAACTTATGCAAGTGGAATGATGGGAAGAGGCCTTACTACACACTTGGAGGAATGAAGACTACATCTAATGTTTGAAGAATTAGGAGTAGTTAGCTTTATTTCAAATGAAGACTACATCTATTTTATGACTTTTGTGATTGACTGATTTAATGTTATTGTTGTTTCTACTATTAGATTTTATGCTGCTATTGTTATCTATTTTATGACTTTGTGATGACTAATTTTATGCCATTATTGTTATCTATTTGTTATCTATTTTATGCTATTGTTGGATTGGATTTTATGTTGTCATGTATGATCTAAAAATATGTTGTGGTTGTTGTTCAAAATTGTAATTTTCACTCTATGAAAAATTGCATTTTTTAACAGGATTTTATAAGCATGTCAGGGATAGGATAGGGCAGGGCAGGGAAAAGCCGATCCCGTCGGGGGCAGGGATGGGGGTAAATCTATCGCCCTATCAAGTTTTAGGGGTGGGGGAAACTGGGGAGTTGGGGCAAGGTAAGCAAAAACCAGCCTTGACCTGCCCCGTTGCCATGCCTAATAAGTTCTTAGGGTACTATCTCATTTATTTCCTTTTACGCTCCTATGACCTCTTTAGAGTGTAAATGATATATCTGGAGTTGTACTAAGTCAATCAACTTTATTCCTATCTTGTTTAAAAGATAAGACAATTATCTACAACTTCTATGCTTACCTCGAAATCTATTTCAACTGTCTACTATTCCTAAAACTAGAAGGAACGTGAGCTGATTGCGTAATCTTGACAGCTCAACCTTTGCTCACTAATTGTTCTATATAGTGTTCCAAAATTCCAAATCAAGTGAAACCAAATCCATATCTTAGCTACCATCTAGGGCTACAATTTTTATGGAGACACCTAAGCCTATTCTGGTCATTTTTAAAACTCATTTTTCACATTAAAATAACATTCAATTGAAGAGTAAAAGCATACATCAACAATTAAAGAAGGCAATAACTTAGGAAGGATAAGTGAAAGCACTCACCTGGGTAGCACAAAGACGATCTCCGACCAAATCAAAAGAACTTGGTGACATCGTCCACCATGGCCCTCGCAACAACTCTTACTATGGCTAAAACTTAGATGTTATTTAAAACATTACCCCAAGCCGCCTATATGCCCCAAGTTTGGAAAGTCTAAGGGAAAGATACAAATATTAACTGTGAGGGGCTTCACGCTTAACGCTATGCCTACTCTATTCTTTGGTGCTCCTAATACTTGGCAGTCTAATCTATATATAAGGAAGAAAAGGGCTTCATGAGGTTATTTTGTCTAATATGGGACTTAAGGTGTTTTTCATGATCAAGTGACCTACTTTGGAGCTAGTTTTCTATAAGAATAAAGCCTATTTTGGTTTACAAGTTGTAAGGATGAACTGTAGCTTTTTTAGCAAGCTTTAAATGATGAAAACAACACCTCAAACAAACAACTATAACTTACGATATGACATGGTCTTTTATGGGATTTTCATCATAAAACTAACTAGACTTAGACAACTTTTCAAGCATTCATAATATAAGAACTTAATCTAATACTTCTCTAACAGCAAACATAACAACTACAATACTATATAACACAACAAACATAATATAATATAATAAAGACGACGACAATAACAACAACAACAATAACAATAATATACACAAAATACACATGTGCTTAGGAACACATACTATCACAACACATGTAAATGCTTAGGATAAAACCATTAATATACAAATAATAATAACAAGTATTTACAAAAAATATAACATAAGAGTCCTAATAAGGTTTCTCCTTAAGCTAATACTCCTAATACTTGAAACTTGGGGTGTTACACCAAGTCTTAGCTCTCTTAGGGCTAGCACCAATAGGAATACCTAGATAGACAAAAGGAATGTGTAATAACTTACAAATTAGTAAATGAACATACCTCTTTTCTGTTTCCATATACACCACAATAGTTCTTAATCTACTTTTGAAGTTGACCTTTAAGCCGAAGACTAATTCAAAGCATCTTAAAATGCTTTTAATAGTCATAACAATAGGCAATGTTGCTTTTCCCATAAAAATGAGTTTTTGAATATTGGAGAAGATTCACTAGCTTCTTGTTGTCCCCTACAAGAAAGCTTTGGAATAAATTCTTTTCAACCGCTTCCCTTATCATCCCACTCAAGCCTTCCATAATAATTGCAAACAAAAATGGCGCAAGAGGGTTGCCTTGTCTAAGTCCCTTAGTCACATCAAACTCATTTGAAGGACTACCATTGACCAACATTGACGCCTTACTACTCACCAAACACCCTTTCAATCCATTTAATCCATTTTGCATCAAATCCCAACCTTTGGAGCATATAAATCACAAACTCCCAACTAACCGAATCGTATGTCCTTTCATAATCTACTTTGAATATCAAACATTTCTTTTTCAATCTTTTAGCTTCATCTACCACCTCATTTGCTACTAATGCACTATACAAAAAGTATCTCCGCCCAAGAAGGCACTTTTCCTTTGGTGTATCACATCTCCCAATACTCTCTTTAGCCTGTTTGAGAGAAACATAGCCAATATTTTATACATATAACTGACAAAGGATATTGACTTAAACTCTCCCAAACTATGTGAAGCGATTACTTTTGGAATAAGGGCAATGAATGAGGAGTTGCACCCCTTTGGGAACACACCATTCACATGATACTCATTTAAAAACCTGATAGTATCTCCTTCAAGAAGTTTCCAAAATTCTTTGATGAATTTGAAGTTGAAACCGTCGGGCCCCAAACTCTTTGAACTCCCACACCGCCTCGTTAACCTCCTTTACACCAAACTTTTCAAGTAATAACAAGTTGTCACTACTTGATTTTTTTTAAAACTCACACTATCTAACCTCGGTCTTCCCCTCTCCTTTTCACAAAATCTATCTTTAAAGAATTTTTCTACTTCACCTTTTACCCTTCTTGAATTCTCCTTCTATACCCTATCAACATGCAATCCCTTAATTTAATTTTTCCTCTTTCTCCAATTGACACAATCATGGAAATAATTAGAGTTTTTATCTCATTCTACCACCCATTTCATTCTTAACTTTTGTCTTGCTAGTGATTCATTACTTATGGCAACCCTTAAAAATTCCTCTTGTAACACTTTCTTCCTCTTCCCCTCCTCCTTTTCAAGGTTGGCTTCATCTTCTTTTTTGTCCAAATCATTAAATTCTTTTTCATCTTTTGCTTGCTTTTTCACCAAATCCCTGAAAACATTTGCATTCCACTCCTTTAAATTACTCTTCAAAGCTTTCAATTTGTCTTTGGGGACAAATGCTCCCCAACCTACCACCCTTGATTCTCTCCCTTTTCCTTCAACAGCTTTAACTAATGTTGGATCTGAGAACCAACAATCAAGGACCCTAAATGGTTTAGGTTCCCAATCCACAACATTATTCTTGATAGGAATTGGACAATGGTCCAATACATTTCTATCAAGAATAACTTGTGAGCTTCCCGACCAAGTGTTAAGCCGCCCACTTGTTACCAGAATCCTATCTAACCTACTCCTTGCCTTCCCATTAGGTCTATACCAAGTGAACTTTCTCCCAATCATTGGTAAGTCCTCTATCTCCATCTCCATAATGAAATTATTGGATTCTTCCCTCTCCCCCACCACCATCCTCACCCCTAACACCAATTTTCTCCCCCACCATCTCACACAATTGAAGTCTCCCATTAAGCACCAATAAGCTATTTGACTATTCTCTTTTTTCTCTTTCACCTCTTCCCAACTTCTTCTCCTCCCGAGCCTATGACAAGATGCATAAATGTTTACAATGACAACTTCTTCCCCATTCTCTAGCTACACCCCTTCCTCCCCTACATACTCCATACTCACAAATTGTTTCTTAATTGAAAGCAATTTGTGTCACACATGCTTAGCAATCCTCCCGCAAAACCTGCCAACAATAATGCTATCCAATCCATGCTACTATCTCCCCAAATCAAGCTACACAATCTCTTATCAACCACTTCTTTCTTAGTCTCTTGAAGACACAAGAATTGAATTTCTTCTTTTTGTACTAATTTCTTTACTACTTTCACCTTTATTTTTTACCCAATCCCCCTCACATTGAATGACAACATCTTCATAACTTCATTTCCCTTTTCCCCTCTTGTGATTCTCTTTTGATTTTAAAAGCCCATCATGATCTCTTGTGATTCACTTTTTCCCATCACATTTTTATCACCATCATAAGTCACACCTACCGTCTCCCCCATCTACCAAATATTTTGTCACTGGTCATTTTTTTATCCATATCCGCCCATTGATGCCATTTTTAGAAACTTCATAACTCAAATTATTTTTTTTCCTCCTGCTCCTTCATATGCTTCTTCTCATCCTTTTGTTGACTTTGTACTTCCTTTTACTACATGAGATGTTGAACCTTCTTCAAATACAGAACTGCCTCTAACCGAACCACCAGAAGCCCCTTTCAACAAAGGCCGAAACCTGTTGCCTTCTCTCATCTCACAACTTGTCTCTTTTCTACTCAACATTCCTAAATCTTCTCCTTGTTTTTTTATTCTTTTCTCACGTTGCTTTTTCTTCTTTTTCCTTTGTTCAACCTTGTTAAGACTTATCCCATCATTGGTTGAGACATAGTGTGGTAATGTTGTAGCTGGCCCATATAACACTTTTTTCGCCTCCCTAGCCCAAATATCTATTGAACATAGACCCACAATATCCCCTAGCCCCTTTTCTCCCTTGTTTTTTTTCTAATTTCCCTTTGAGTGTTGCTAGGTGCACCCAACAGTTTTGCTGGTGCACCCAGCATTCTTGAAAAATGGCAAAATTGCCCTTGCTTAGTTTTCCACCTACGGATCAACTTGATCCGTAAGTTGATCCGTAAGTCTCTTCCGGATCAAGTTGATCCGTAAGAGGAAAAATAATTATAATACACTTTTAAATACAACATATTTATTTATAATATAATTAAATCTATTTTTTATTTTATTAATTATAATATATTTATAAATATTGATTTATTATAAATAATTACTTTTTTAATATATTTTTTTAGAATAAATTTGTTTAAAAAATGATATTAAAATACTTACTCAGTCCCATTATAATTATTGTTTAAGGTTATTTTATATATATTAATAAAAATAAATAAATACATAAAAGATAATATTATAAAGAATTAATCATATCATTATTAATATTATAAAGAATATAAAAAAATAATTAGTATTATATAAAAAATTAAAATACTAACTACTTTATAATACATTTTTTTACATGATCATTAGTATAAGTGGGAAAATTGTAATTATAAGAGAATTTAAAAATATTAGTACGTTATATAAGATCTTAGATAACGAATGATGTCCATTTTTTGGTTAATTATTTTTTTTACACCCTTTTCAACTTCTTTATTTCAATTATATTTAAAGTTATATTTTAAATTATTTTTTATTAGTTGGTAAACTAAGTTAACTAGACCATTTTAATAACACGCGTGTATATAGACACAAATGGAATACACAATCAATGAAAATAAATAAAACTAACATTAGTAATGAAAATAAATAAAACCAACAATACTCATGAAATGAGTTCATGTACAATATCTGTATATACAAGGAATATCAATGTAAAATATGTACATAAACCAAGCCTGATCAGTGCGCCGCCTGCGTCTACACCTAACGTATATTAGATGGTCCTGTGTGACACTCTTGGCCAATCTGAGGCATTCTTCGATCACCTCATGTGTCGATGAGCCAGACGTGACCACCCCTAGACTCAGATGGCGCTCCAACCTCTCAACAATGTCATCACAAACTTCCTGTTACATACAAAACAAACTAATTACACAAATTATTATGCAAATATTGAGGTAAATGGCGTAAATTATTAGTATTACTTACCACTGCATATTTGGGCTCCTCCGCAGATGTCGACGATGCTCCTAGCTCCGGCACGCGAGGGATATCCGTCTGCGGGGCCTGAGGGACGACTCGGGGCTGCGGGGCGTGACCATGAGGCAGAGGATCTACTGCGTGGCCTGGTGTCATGAAAGGATGGGAGATGCGGAAGAACCAGTCGATGTAGTCACTGGAACACGCCCCTGGCACCACGCACACCTCACCTCCAGGTAAGATATGATCCTCGTAGTGCATCCACCTGTCGTGTATATCATCATACGAGACCCATGAATCGACAGGAGGAGCAGGAATGGTCTGCGTGTAACCAAACTGCCGCACGACCCTCTCCGGTCGGTAATACACAGCAACAGGCCCCCAGCACAAGGGACCGGAGTAGCATGATCTGACGTGGAAGTCCTGGACCTCCGGATGCTCCCCATACGGGATCCAATAGACATCCGGAATCTGGAGCCAGTCCAGGCGCTCCCTGTACGACGGCGTGCGAATGCTCTTCACGGTCTTCTTCGTCGCAATCCACCTGCACGCACGCGGATAAGCCTCATCGTAGTCCTGATCAGCGGTGGACTCCGCAACTGAGGGAAAGTGCTCGTAAATCCAGCACTACATATGTAACATTCAAATTATAAACATTAATAATGAAAGTGTAACAAAATTTAAAGTTGAACATTGTTTAGCCTGAATGAATGAAAAACATATTTGTTACCTGCAGCAGTGTGATGCAACCGCCAAGCTGTCGACTGTGGCTCATGGATGCATCGTTCAGCTGGTCGTACATATGAACCAAAGCAGCCACTCCCCAAGCGTACCAATCTGTCATACTAAGGTCACGAAGGGCCTCCAAGTAGACAACATGGACATTGGTTGCACTCTTGTTAGCAAACAGAGTGCAACCCAGTAGGTAAAGAAGATATGCACGAGCCGCAGCTGTCCAATGACCTGCCTGGCATCTGCGATGATATATATCACGTACCCATTGCAGGCATACGTACGTTCCGCGACACTGGACTGTCTCAGCCCTAGCAGACTCTGGAGACATCATCAACAAGTCCACCACCATCTAAACCGCATTATCCACGTGCAAGGGCTCAAATGCGTGAAAGTCGCCTATAACGGGAAGATGGAGAAGAGAGGAGACATCGCCCAATGTGATGGTGAGCTCACCCACCGGGAGATGGAAACTAGACGTCTCCCGGTGCCACCGCTCCACAAACGCGGACAAAAGTCCCCGATCGCCAGTGTCTACCGAACACGTGATCAGAGGACTTAGTCCTGTACCAGCGATAAGTCCCTCAATGGCAGGGACAGGCCTGCCTAAACTATGGACCTTCCTCCCATGTGAGGATAACTTCAATTCAGGATGCTCCTGAATTGAAGTATAAAAGGAACACAAAATTCGTTAAAATTATCATTTAATGGAAAACTAATAGTATAATTTACAAGTAACTAAAAATAAATAGTATAAATACCTCTCCCGTCCATACGCTGCAAGCAACGTGATCCGCATACGCTGTCAACACAGATGGGTCGCTCGGACCACCCGGAAATCCCTGAGGCTGATCCTCAGCCGCCTCTGCGCCTGCGTCTGTAGGAATGTCCTCCACAGTAGCTGGTGCCTCCATCGGGTCATCCTGAACGTCTGGGTTAGGGATGACTGGCTCATCGATGTGATCCGCAGTCACAGCGACTCGCTGCCTCCGTGCGGATGCAGTAGGTTGTCGACGCTGTGGAGCATCATCGGAATCATCATGATCTCCTCTGCCTACACCTCTGCGAGTGACCTGACCTAAGGCACGACCTAATCCTCTGGTCCTAACCATGATCTGCATTGAAATCATTGACTAAATCAATAAGCACACACACTTGTGTGTTCGAAATCATTGAACGAAGATGGAATATCCAACTTCATCACCTATTACATGTGGCTGTCAAGTTTTCGAATGCAGAGTTCAATCATAATTGAATTTATCTTATTATTTCCAGTAGTTAGTATCTGGGATAGACCTGCTATTTTGTATCTGATGTTGCTTCACATTGAATTTATCTTATTATTTTCAGTAGTTAGTAAGAAATTGGAAACATGTGTCTATGATAATTGTGAAAACATCCAAATTTGATATTAATCTCTATCACAATCGTAGTTACATTGTTAACCATAAACAACGGGAGATAGAACTAGTGCTAAGAAATTTGGGCAAAGTGAAAGAGTATTTATGCTTTGTTCTAAGCTGAGATTTTGATGTAATTAAAGAAAGCACATCAAGCATGAGGTGCCCTTTCTTGGCCTCTGGCAATAGAGAGAAGTGCTAAAGAAATGAGGAAGAGGAAGGACAAGCCAATGTGACTCATGGTTGTCTCTTTGGTTTTGCGTAAATGACTTGGAAGCAGAAAAGGAGGTAGCTTTTGGAGGTTATATTAGACATATACTCAAATTCTAAAACAGTATCAGAGTCTATCCTAGATTCACTCTTAGGCCAACCATACTTATCTACACTCTAGATGTATTTTCTTAGACATAAAAGGGTGTTATTGGATCACCCATATTTGTATCCACTCTAGATGTTTATTTCTAGGCATCAGGGGGTGTTACTATTGGCTACTCACCTTTGTCCATGCTCTAAAGGTCCACTCCTTATAAAGGTTGGGGCAATCATCACCTTAAAAGCTGGTTTTGTGGAATTGAGTTCAGCCATAAGTCCAAATTCTAAGATAGTATCAAAGTCTATGCTAGATTCGTTATTGGGCTACTTGTATTTGTCTACGCTCTATGCTATAGATGTTTATTCTCAAGTGTGAAGATGTTGTTATTGGTTCACCTCCCATTTGACTATGCCCTATGCTATATAGGACCAATGTAGTCTTTATATGGCTTGGGTAGTCTTTATATGGCTTGGGTAGTCCTCATTTGTCTATGCTCTATGCTATATAGGACCAATGTAGTCTTTATATGGCTTGGGTAGTCTTTATATGGCTTGGGTAGTCCTCATTTGTCTATGATCTATGCTATATAGGACCAATGTAGTCTTTATATAGGACCAATGTAACAGATTCTTACATTGTTTTGTAGGTATCCTACATATTAGTATCAGATCATCTTCATAGTGGAGCTTTTATTCGTCTTTATTCTCAAATGACCAAACCATCTAAGGCAAAATTCTATCATCTTTCATCAATAAGTGGTACTCTGAGTTTTTGTCTTAACACATTCATTCCTAAGCTTTTATATTTTGTTATATTTCCACTAATTTCACCACAATATTCTGATATTTATAAAGCTTTTATATTAAGTCTCTCACTCCCCTTTTTCTGCCATAACTTAAGCCTATAGATAATTCTTTACCCCATGTGTGGTTCCTAAAGATTAGTATAATCATCACATACTAGGTATCTTTTGGAATTTTTTAAATGAAAAAGAGGATACTATTTCGATAATCAATATATAATCATAATTCATGATAATCAATCTAATCAATATAATCATAATTCATGCTAATCAATATATACTATTTCAATAATTCCCTAAAAGAGGATACATCTATATATAATCATAATCATGCTAATCAATCTAATTCATTCTGAAAAGAGGATAAAATGAAATTGTGGTTGTTTACGGATCAGGTGATCCGTAAGCATTTTCCGGATCAAGTTGATCCGTAAGAGGAAAATGCTTACGGATCACCTAATCCGTAAACAACTCCAAGCTTCCCTACTCTGACATCAATGGTGGAAAACGATTGAAATGCCTACCTCGACGATCGACCCTGACGATGCTAGACGGTGGACGCTGGTTCGTGGCTCGTGGCTCCTCTTGACGGCAACACGGCTCCCTTCACGGTGGTTCGTGGTTCGTGGCTCATGGCCGAGGAAGAAGACGAAGATGGTAGCGTGAGGAAGAAGAATGGCTGGCTGCAAGGAGAATGCGACGAAGAAGAAGAAGAATGCGACGAAAAAGAATGGCTTTGTGGGGGGAAAGAAGAAGAATGCAAGGAAGGAAGAAGACGAATACGAGGAAGAAAAAGAGTGTTGGGTGCGTGAGGAGGAGAGAGAGTAGCGGGAGAGAGAGAGTCAGACATTTTTTTAAAAATTAACCCAGGGGCATAAATGACATTTCACATAAAGTGTTGGGTGCACCAGCAAAAATGCTGGGTGCACCTAGCAACACTCTTTCCCTTTCAACTGCAAACTACAACCAACGTATTCAGTTTGAACTTGATCCCTACTGACCCACGTGCCTACCCTCCCTAGCTCATTACCTACGACTTTCACCACTCTTATTGCCTCATGATCTTACTTGTTTTTGTCTTGTCCTACCTTTTCTTTTTCTTTTGCTTTAATATTTGGCAATTTCTGATCCACGCAAGCTTCCTTTTCCACACAACATGCCTTATGTCTGTTGATTTCCTCGGTAGCAGGTTGGTCTTTATCCAAAGGACTATTTTTTGAAAATCCCATTGTTTCCTCCATCCAACCATCTCTCCAATGTCATCATATGGATTCTCTCCGCCCTCTTCATCCACCATGTTGTCTTCTTTAGCTTCTTCTCTGTTTTCTGATTCCGAATATCCATACCCATGACACTACATTCAAAATTGCTCTTATCAAATGCATATTTTCGTTGATACCTACACCAATTGTAGGGATGATACCTGCACCAAGAATATCTCATAATCCACTCTTTTCATGTTGGAAGTATCACTATCTGCAGTTATATACTTTCCAAACGAGCTTGCCACCGCTATTAATGCTTTTTCTCCTTAACAATGAAGTGGGATTCCACTACAACTCACCCATGCTAACCTGTTTCCTACTGTAACCTCTTCTCTCCATTTTTCGTTCAAATGGAAGATAGAGAACAATCATTCTGTCTCTTCTTTGCATATTGTTGTTATAGCTTCTTTTGTTATCCCTCTAATCATTGCCGTGTCATCTCCAACGTAGTTGAGTTTCACTTCCCCTTCTCCTTGAAGCATGAAGACGTCTTCCAGCTGATCGAACATTGAGAGGTCCCTCAACCTACCAATCTAACTCTTATCTAACCATTCTTTGTTGTTTTCAATTAATTTCAGCTTCTTACCCCACCATTTGTGCTCTTTGAATGACTCAAGGAATTTGGAGAAGAAAAAGGTGGATATTCTACCATTCTTCCTCACCCCACACTACCCGTCTTTTTCTCTTTTTTTCTCTCTCATACTTTGAGAAATATTTATTAAAGAGGTGTATCTTTATAATATGAAATGAAATCAAGCTAAAAAAAAACTATTATTTTTTTGTATTATATAAAAGAAAATTTACTAGGTGTTGGTAGGCTAGGTGCATGAAAGATATTTATAACATATGTGACATGATATTTTTCACATTTCATAATTTTTTTTTCTTCTCATTTTTTTCTGTCTGAGCCTGCAACTGTTGCTTGTCATGTATTTGTGACCGAACCTCAACAGAATAAAAAGCCAAATCCCGAAAGCACAAAGCCACACTATAATTGAACTATAGAAGCCTCTTTCTTTCTTTCTTCTTTTTCTTCTTCTATCATATCAAAAGTCATGGTCACGAGACCAGAAAGTGAGAAGGACCCTCCACAACCACCTTCACGTGACTTTTTGGACACAATACAAGAAATCACCAGAATCTATAGTTCACTATCACCTAGACCTTCTATTGAAGAAGTGGAAGCTTCCACGTCCACTATGGACACCCTCAACAACAAGGAACAAACCAAACTCAACGAAACTCTGAACCTTAACCGCCCCTTAGAATTTGAGGACTAAGGGCTGCCTCCAGAAAGAAGAGAAGGTAAGAGAAAACTGATATTATTAAATTTTGTTTTGCTTAAGAGATTTCATACATATATATAGTCTATCCTATTACTAGACCGAGGTCCGACAATTTATCGACAATCATAACAGAAAGATGCTAACAACTAGCAATACTCTAACATAATTATTTCCTTAACTAACTATGATATTTTGCTTATGCCAAATAAGTCTTTTACTCATAATCTTTCAGGTATGAAGGTCGATAATGCTTCCTCTTAGGCCTATCTTTTGAAGCTTCTTTTGGCACATTTTTTTCCACTTACACCTCCTTAGTTTTTGCCTTAACATTCTCATGCGTATCAGACCAAACCTTGTCCTCAAGGTGGTAGGTAGCCTTTAAGTCAAACCAGTCCTCACATGAGGTGTCTTCTGGGGCTAATCCAGTCCATTGAGTAAGGACTTTCTATTTTGGCGCAGAAGAAGTAGAGTCCCATCGAGTTGCCAAGAAGACTAAAGGACGAACCTCAGGTTTGTTGTCCACTACCAACATTGGTAGAGCTATAGGTTCTAGCATTATCGAAGAAGATTGATAAAATGGTTTCAGAATTGAGCAGTGGAACACCGGGTGAATGCGGGAGTGTTCTAGCAACTGGAGTTTATAGGCAACTTTTTGGATTCAATCTTCCACCTGAAATGGTCCATAAAATCGCTTGGATAATTTTGAATAAGATTGTCCTGTAGCTGAGACTTGCTGGTGTGGTCTCAATTTCACCATCACTCAATCACGAATTTGAAACTCCTTATCCCTCCTATGTCCATCTGCTACCTTCTTCATGCAATTTTGAGCTTTCAACAGTTTCTTGCTTAGGGAAGAAAATACCAAGTCTCGATTTGTAAGTAACTCATCTACTACTTCGAGATTAGAGGTGCCTGTGATGTATTGTGGGGTATTAGGAGGTTTGCGACCAAAGGTGAGCTCAAATGGTGAAAGGCCAGTACCAGAGTGGGATGATGTGTTGTAGGACCATTCGGCCCACATAAGAAATCGCCCCTATGAGGACGGTCTGTTATGAACAAAGGCCCTAAGATATTGCTCAGCGATTCGATTCGATCCTTTGATTTGACCATCCAATTGACGGTGGTAGGCAGAGCTCATGCGGAGCTTCGTGCCACTCAAGGAGAACAACTCCCGTTAGAATCTACTAATGAATAGTGGATCCCTATCCGACATGATGCTATAGGGCATATGGTGAAGCTTACCGACAATGTCCAAGAATAGCAAGGCTACTGAATGAGCATTTGGTGTGTGGGTAGCATACCCAAGTGGATACCCTTCAAAAATCTATCCACCACCACCAAAATTGATGTATGATCGCGATACGCCAGTAGACTGGAGATGAAATCCATGGATAAATCTTCCCATGGTCTTGACGGTATCGGCAACAGAACCAATAATGCCGTCAATGTTGGCAACCTAAACACCTAGCAATGAATTTGCGAACATCCTGGTGAATGTCAGCCCAAGTAAAATTATCGTTTAGGTGAGCCAGAGTTTTGTAGACCCCCATATGGCCTCCCGTTGATGACTAGTGAAACTCAGACAATAGAGTTTGAATAAAAGGAAGTCCATTTGATAACCAAATTCCTTTGTTTTTCATGATGAAATCTTAAGTAATGGAATAATTGAGATGAGAGTCAGGCTCAGACTGGATGGCTTGTTGGAGTGTGAGAAAATCAGAATTTGCGATTAGCTCCTTCTTCAATTCCTCAAGAAAAGCGAAGTGCGGTGTGGACAATAACAACAAAGTCCTTGCAGGTGGTTCATAGACTCTTGATAAGGCATTTGCCACCACGTTGGATTTGCCGACACGATATTGGATTGTGTAATCATATCCAAGAAGACGAGATAAGTACAATTGTTGTTCAGGGATCTGTATCACCTATGCCATGAGTTCCTTAAGACTTTGGTGTTCGGTGAGGACGATAAAGCAGTGTCCTAACAGATATTGACGCCACTTCTTGACCACCATGGTAATGGCGGCAAGTTCTCGGATGTAAGTGGATGCACCAGTTAATTTGGGGCAAAACTGCTTACTGAAGAAGGCAATGGGGTGACCTTCCTGCGAAAGCATGGCACCCATTCCCACTTCTGAGGCGTCTGTCTCGACTACGAATGGAATGGCGAAGTTGGGTAAGGCTAGGACTGGTGCCGCACTGATGGCATCCTTGAGAGCTTGAAAAGCAAGGTCTGCCTCTGGTGGCCACTTGAACTACTCATGGGCTAGGAGGTGCGTTAATGGTGCCGCTATGGTTGCATAGCCTTTAATGAATCTACGATAGAATCCCTTCAGACCAAGGAACCCGTGCAAGGCCCGAAATGAACGCGGTGGTGGCCATTGTTGGATAGCCTTCACCTTTTTTGGTACTAGTTCTACTCCTGTTGCCGAAACCAAGTGACCCAGGTATTCTATTTGGGTCTAAGCAAAACAACATTTGAACAACCTGAGGTGAAATTCTCCATTCTGTAAAACCTGGAATGCAGTTGTGAGATGGAGCAGATGATCATTGAAGGTAGCACTATAAATTAAAATATCGTCGAAGAAAATTATAATATATTTGTGCAAATAAGGTTTGAATATCTGATTCATTGTAGCTTGGAATGAGGATGACGTGTTGCACAGGCTAAAAGGCATCATACGAAACTCGTAATGGCCTTGGTGCATGCGAAAAGCTGTTTTGCTCACATCATCATCCTTCATTAGTATCTGATGGTAGCCTTGTAGTAAGTCTAGTTTCGAAAACCACTTGGCACCGCCGAGCTCATCCAAAAATTCAACCACCGTTGAAATAAGAAAGCGGTCTTTGATCGTGATAGCATTCAGAGCTTGGTAGTCCACACAAAATCGCCAAGAACCATCTCGCGTCTTCATAAGCAGGACCGAAGATGAAAAAGGGTTGGTGCTTAGTTGTATGAGTGTTAGTCGTCATTTACGACTAACTTTTGTATTGAAAAGTATTATGAAATTTATGTTTTTTCCTCAATTTATAGTTCTTTTTGTAGGTTTGTACATATTTTTATGTTTAGTTTAATTTTTATGTTGTAGATATTCCCTTCATTGTGTATTAATGCGTTTTCAACTTCAGTTTCAAGTGAAAAGATGAAGAATAAGAAGGTTGCAGTAGCTGGTGTCTCGCTAAGCGAGGCATATGCGCTTAGCAAGCAACATCCGCTAAGCGAGACATCAGCTCGCTTAGCGAGTTAGGAGAATCTGAAAGAGAATCTGCCATGCATGTGCGTGCTCAGCGCGCCATTAGCTCGCCCAATGAGTCATTTGTCTCTTCTGACGTCCAGTGTGCCTAACTCACTCAGCAAAATATCACTAACTCGCGCTTAGCGCGAAAATGGCACTAAGCGAGCCTTCGAGGACAAAAAGCCCTTAAAAGTTGAAGTTGGCGTAAAAAAAGGGGGGGTCTTTGAGTCTTTAGCTTTTGGAAGAATATAGATATACGTGAGAGACGCAGCAGGGCAAGGGAGCACAAAAAACCTCAGCTTTCAAGAGGATTCTAGGTTTTAGAGTGATTTCTAGGTTCCTAGAGGTGGAGGAGACATCCCCACCACTATGTAATCTGAATTTTGCTTCCAAAAACCCCTATTGTAGACGAAAGGTGATAACTTGCCATGGAAGGCTAAAGCTTTTGTTGGGAATTTCTGCTGAGCCTTGATGTAAAAACTCTTTACTATATATTTAATGTTGTTTTGATGTGTTCATTGCTTCTATATGAATTTAATTATTGCATGCTTGTGGGCTGATCACCCATGTGTGTGTAAAGTTAGGATTTTAGCATTGGAAAATGTTTTGAATCCTTAGAACTGGATAGACCAGGACTAGATAACTGTATGTATGGACACGGAGTGTAGGGATTTAGTTTTTAATATGTTGTAATCTTAATGCAATTCGTTTAGGCTAAGTTCGACGATGGATCCGAGAACGAGGTTTAAATAAAATTAGTCCATTCATGTGAGGAATCGGTGTTTGGTATATTTGCCCTCGGCATAGAACACAGAAAAAACCTTAAATAGAGAAAAACGTTTAATTGCATTAAGTTACTCAGTAGAAGGACCCAACGTTTTAATCATCTGTTTATCTCTCGCATTTATATAGTTAATTTTGTAGTTATCTTTAGAATTGCAACTATATCCTGTGTTTATTTCAATTTCATGATTTTATACAAATGTCTACTTATTGAATGAACGCTTTTCCGAATGAAACAAACTCCCTGTGATTCAATACTCGATTCTTACCTTTTTATATTACTTGTGACTCAATACACTTGCTGATAGATTTCGCATTTGTCAAAGAGCGGAACAATGAGCCCCTATTTTAGCATAGGTTCAACCTGGTTTTCAATCTCTTGTTTTTGGTAGTATGGATATCGGTACAGCCAGACATTCATGGGGGAGTTGGAAATAAGTGTAATGGAATAATTAGTGGTGTATGCTGGTGGTAGGTTCGTAGGTGGTTGGAACAGATGGTGAAATTAGGCAATGAGGCTGGAAATGGAAGGTGATTGATGGTGAGGAGAATTTGGGGAAGAAGCTGTTTGGGTTGAAGGAGGCTCTATGCACAAGTGGAAGAACGTGTTCGCTGTGTCTAAACGGGTCATGCATCGAAGCTGTCGAGGGGTTACCGGTGTGAGCTCGCTGTCACGATCACCACGTAGCTCCACCACCCTATCTTCATGGTGGAATTGCATGGTGAGAGTGTTGTAGTCCGTGAGAATTGGACCCAACGACTTCAACCATTGAAATCCCAGTACAACATCGAATCCACACAAGACTAGAACATGGAAATTGATCGAGAAGGTGTGGCCCTGGATATGTACTAGAATATCCCTGCAAAGCTGGTGGCATTGAAGTTCATCACTGTTGCCGACAATGACTCGTAATAGGGCTATGGTCTGAGTGTGGAGGCCCAGGGTTGAAACCAGTTGTTGTTGCATGAAATTATGGGTGCTACCCCCATCTATTAATATAAGCACCGACTTGCATGAAATCTGGCCCATTAAGTGAATTGTGTCAGGGGCAGCATGGTTTGAGAGGGCATGTAAACTAATTTGGGCCTAGGGTGGAGTATCCAGGTCTGTTAGTGTATTGAGCGTTAAAGAGGAAAGGGAACCTTCGGGAAGGTCTTCCTCTTCATCCTCAGAAATCAACAGAAAAATCTTAGAGGAGCAACGATGACCCTGCGAGAACTTTTCATTGCAATTAAAGCATAGCCCCTTCTCTCGTTGCGCCACAATTTCTTCCGGAGACAAGCGCTTAATCGGAATGGGTGGTGGTTTTCTAGGGAGAAGCGCGGGTGATGTCGAAACTGACGATGAAGAGCTGGTGGTTTAGCGAGGCGACAGAGGTCCCATGGTAAGGGAAAATCGAGATGGTGGTTGTCCCGAAAACGACAACGGAGGTTTGACCTGAAGGGGACGACAGGAGTCGAGGATCTTCTCTTCCTGGAGATGAGCCAGGGAAGCTGTCTGAGTTAGCGTCAGAGGTTGTAGGGCTTGTACCTCACGGTGAATCTCAACGGCGAGTCCAGAGACAAAGCAACTAATGAGGAATTGAGCCGGCAACCCCACAATGCGATTGGCCAATGATTCAAACTCAGATAGGTATTTTGTAACTGTACCTTATTGTGTTAGCTTAAAAAGTAGCCCCGTAGGGTCCTCGTAAGAGGATGGTGCAAAACGGGCTTCGAGGGCGTGAAGAAATGTAGACCATGAGGACAGTTGGGCATTCCGAGACGTCCATTGGAACCATGCAAACGTTGGATCGTCCATGTAGAAGGAGGCTATAGTCAGACGTTCACTGTCTGGAGTAGAGTGGTAGTCGAAAAACTGGGTGATCTTAAAGATCCAAACCATGGGGTCAGTGTCGTCGAAGCGGGGAACCTCTAACTTCATCCTGTGGTGGGCCGAGGCAGGTGGTTGTGCTAAGAAGTGGAAGCGGAAGAAGCAGGGAAAGGTTGGATGGTCTTTAATTGTTCTAGGCGAAGGATGACGTCATCGATCTTGGTGGACATGTTGATTTGAGAGGAGGTAAGTCGAGCAATGGCGTCCTTGATACGGTCCATGTTGGACTTTGAACGGGTTGATTCTGCCATGGCAATGAAAGCACCAAACTTTAAGACTCTGAACCTTAACTGCCCCTTAGAATTCGAGGACTAAGGGCTACCTCCAAAAAGAAGAAAAGGTAACGGAAAACTAATATTATTATTTTCTGCTTTGCTTAAGAGATTTCATACATATATATAGTCTATCCTATTACCAGACCAAGGTCCGATAATTTATCGACAATCATAATAGAAAGATGCTAACAACCAACAATACTTTAACAGAATTATTCCCTTAACTAAATATGATATTTTGCTTCTGCTAAATGAGTCTTTTACTCATAATCCTTCTGGTATGAAGGTCGGTAATGCTTCCTCTTGGGCCTATCTTTCAAAGCTTCTTCTAGCCCATTCTTTTCCACTTGCACCTCCTTAGTTTCTGCCTTAACAAAATCTCAATGCAACAACCTTCTCTCTCGATGTCCCTAAGGACCTTTTCTCTGTCCTGCAACAACTCAAGAAAACTATGGTCATGTTCCACACTCATCAAAAGAGGAGAGAGGCGCTTTATCTTCTTGAGCTTGAAAAGATGTTTCAAACCTTTGGTGATCTGATAACAATACTACAATACAAGCATCACCAGAAACAAGGCCCAAAAGGAAAATAACTGCCCCTGCACACCTCAAGGATTTGGTTAACTAATTGTTGCTGAGCTGGCACCTTCTGTGGGTTCCACTGTGGCCTTGTCTGCCATTTCCTTGTTGCTTTTCCATTCTGTTAGGATTTGCTAGCAGAAAATTACAAATTATGTTATTTCAAATATCAGTATAAATGTAGGAATGTTGTAATAAGGCAGATCAGTAAGAAAATTACCTTCTATAGTTCTTCTTTATTCTATCAAGAGGTACTGGTCCTTGAAGCCAGAAATTATTCCGAACTACCAACATGATCTCATTCAGAGGGCTTCTGAATTGGTTTCTGGAGATAGCCACAGCAAAAACTTCCCACTATACTTGAGGAACACATGGTGATCAATGAGAAAAGTGAAACTTTGGTGAAGGAAGAGGAAGAACCACTCAAGAATGACCTCCAAGTGGTAAAGCCTTCCTTGTCTGCAGGTTAGTTTATTTTCATATTTGTTATTATTATTGTTACTATGTTATTTCCTCTAATTATTATTTCATGTATTATGGCTGATGTTTGAAATATCTATTTATTTTTCTCTCTTATGTAAAGGAAAGAAGAACAATTGATGTACTTAGAATTTGTTTGCCGTATCGAATCTACATACAAAAATGGTTTTGTTTTACTTTTGAATCAAATAACATATTATGTTCTCTTAGAAGACTATAGTTAGTTCTTAGCTGCTTCAATTTGAGACCTTATCAATTAGTTCTCTAGTCTACTTGTCTTTCTAAAGCTTTTAATTTTTAAATTGTGGTCGCAATCACGGTTTTCTTGCAATCTTTGATATTGTGGGAAATTGAAGACAAATGCTGCCTACTAAAATTGCGGGCACAAACTGTTGTTTAAAACGTTGATTTGCTATAATGTTCATTCTTTGATTTGATTTTAATTTTGTAGGGGATGAAAGAACTGAGAAATTAAGTCGAATGAAAGTGGCTACTGTTATTGAAAGTTGTGCTGGTAGTGGAGCTACAACCCTTGAGCTTAGAGGGAAATTAGTGGATCAGATGGAGTGGTTGCAGGTGTCAATTGGGAAATTATCTGATGTCACTGAAATGGACCTATCTGAAAACAGACTCATGGCTCTTCCAACAACAATTGGGGGTCTCAAGGCCTTAACAATGCTTGATCTTCACTCAAACCAACTTATAAACCTTCCCCACTCATTTGGTGAATTGATAAACCTTGTTGATCTTGACCTCCACGCTAACAGATTGAAATCACTTCCTGCTACATTTGGAAACTTGACAAACATCATTGATCTAGACTTGAGCTCAAACGGGTTCATGGATTTACCAGAAACTATTGGAAATTTGAGATCTTGAAGTGATTGAATGTTGAGACGAACGAGCTTGAGGAACTGCCTTACACAATCGGCAATTGCTCATCACTATCGCTGCTTAAGTCGGATTTCAATCAGCTCAAGGCCCTTCCCGAGGCAATTGGGAAGCTTGAATGCTTTGGAGATTCTCACTTTGCACAATAATAGAGTTAAGAGGTTGCCTTCCACAACGGGTAATCTATGCAATTTGAAGGAACTTGATGTTAGCTTTCATAAACTCGAATTTGTACCGGAGAGCCTGTGTTTCGCAACTAATTTGAAAAAGTTAAACTTAGGAAAGAACTTCGCGGACCTACGAGCCTTGCCAACATCAATTGGAAATCTTGAAATGCTTGAGGAGTTGGATATAAGTGATGATCAAATAAAAGCTCTACCAAAGTCTTTGAGATTCTTGTTCAAATTGAGAGTTTTTAGGGCTGTTGAGACCCCCCTTGAGGTGCCACCCAGAGAATTGATCAAGTTGGGTGCTCAGGTAAATTTCTTGAGTTTCAATGTAACTTTTGGCTTGTTCCTATTCTGTCACCTTCTTTATTTACTTAACACTTTTGATCATTTTTTTCACGAGGAAGTTGTGCAGTATATGGCTGATTTTGTCACCAAGAGGGATGCAAAACTTGTTCCATCAAAGAAGAAAAAGAAGGGATTTTGGTTTTGGTTTTGCTCCATATTTTGCCCTCAGAATAGGAACAAGCCAAAATGGTACTTGGACAAAATCTATGTTAAAATTTATATTTCTTGTGGTTATATTTTGTTTGCCCGTTGCATATGTTTGGAAAACCTTGTTTTTCCTAATAAATTGATCTGTAATATTGGATTTGCCTTGTATTGTAAACTAGTGTTTATAATTTTGATTTTCTGTTAATTATGAATATACGAGTGTTAGTAACATAGACCTTCTGGCTGATCCATGTCATTTGTAACTGAAATGAAAAGATATGGTAATACCATATATAGTTTTTATTTTTTTTGTGTACACACATTTCCAAAGTAAAATAGACCTTGTTTTCATTGCTTTTTAGAAAGAGTTTTAATATTTTTTAACATAAAAATTGACACCATATATAGTTTTTTTTTTTTTTTTTTGTGTACACACATTTCAAAAGTATATGATAAAATCAAAGAGAATGTCTCTGTAGTCCCCATTATGTGTTCAAGAAATACTTTCCTTAAAGTGATTTGCAATTCTGCAGTTTTCCATTACGTTTTTGACCTGAAGCGTAGATTCATGCATGTGTATCTGCAGCTGCAATGCAACTAAAATATTGGGAACTGCTATAAGCATGTCTTATTTTCAACGTTTTGAATTTCATGAAAAAATGGATAAGAATTAATAGCGTGAAAGCTTTCCTTTCTTTAAAATTAAAAATTATGTCAGAATCAGAAGCCAGTCATAATCCTTAACACAATCTCATTCGGATGTAACCAAACGCATCAGCATCTTTGGTCTGCTGATGACTGTTTTTTAAATTTTTAAAAGAATGAAAGTAACTCGTATTATTATTAATAGAGATAATATAGCAATCCGTCGTTAGCTTCAACAATGGTTGACTTGGTTAAATATGTAACTAAATTGGAATAACATATAAAGAAACGTTTATTGTAATACCATGGGCTTAAACTCTGGCATTATCGTGTCAATAATATTTTCAACCCAAAATTGAAAAAGAAAAAAGTCTTCACTTTGGGCGGCTCTGGAGAAAGTTTTTGATGAACATATTTATTTGAGTTGTTTCTGTGACTAAAAACAGTGAATGTCATTACAATTTACAAATTAAAATCATCAATTTACTCATCTTTTAGCATCTTTGTCTAATGTCTCACGTTTCTCCGGACAGTTTTTTTGATCAAATTATTATATTATTAGTTTGATCTTTATTTTTTAAATTATGTAGCTATATATACTTTTCATCTTCAAACATGTCTCGGAGTTCATAGGTATTACTTCATCCCTTTCAAAATAACTATCATTTTAGATTATTTTATAAATATATGAATGAAAATAATAATTTTATAAAATTAATCTTGTATCATCATTAAAATAATATTATAATTCATCATTAATATATAAGAAATATAAATAAAAAAATAATTAATATTAAACTGAAATATTAAAATAATAATTATTTTGAGACAACTTTTTCTTAGACAAATTATAAAACAGGAGTACATTAAGCCAAACATTTCTTGATAAATTAATTTTCTAATCAGTACAATAAAATATTTATAAATCATCATTAAAATAATATTCTGTCAATTAAATTGAGTTTTATTTTTTAAAATGAAAAATTTAAATTTATTTCTCTTAGCTAAATGCATGGTTATTTATGTTAATTGTTGGGGTAGCGTTGCAGAAATAAACAAAAAAAAAAATCTTGTCCCATTGCGTTTATATTAAGGGAACAATATATTTAATGAGAAAATATGTATTCAATTTTTTATTTATAAATTTTTTTGAATTAACAATAATTACACTTAGTATTTGATTGGGTTTGGAAACTAAGATGTATACGCAGGACCATAATACAAAAAGAAGCATGTATAGCAGTGGTTCAAGGGTGTTGCTAGATGTACCCAACAATTACCTGAACTTCCAAATTTGCCCTTTATTAAGAATCAATAAAAAAAAAGCTTTCTGAAGTGCACCCAGCAGCCGTTCAAATTTCTTCTTCCGCGCGCTTCCTTCCTTTCCTCCGGCGTCCATTTCTTCTCCGTTCTTCGCGCTTCCTCCGCCATTGCCGAAGCTACAAAGGATTTTAGTTGCGTTCTCGTCGCCTTCCGTTGTGTAGGTTAGTGTTCTAACCTCCTTTATCTTTTAATCGTGTATAAAGGCTTTAGGTTAGAAGACATTTGTGGTGTGTATGCTGGCTTAGGTTAGACAACATTCATGGATTGCTTGTTGCGCGAGGGAGAAGATGAACCTTTTTCCGCGTGAACGTGCGTTTCTTTCGCGGGTGAAAGTTGCTTCATGTCGTTCGAGCGAAAGATGGTTCTTCCGCTGGAACCAGCGGAAGAAAGTTCTTCCACGGGATCCAGAGGAAGAACATCTTCCGCGCGAAGGACACGAAACGTCTTTGACACCCGTGGAAGAAGGTTCTTCCGTTGGATCCCGCGGAAGAAGCTTCTTCCACCTGGTGCTGCCACGGAAGAAGGTTTTTCCACCTGATTTCGTGGAAGAATGTTCTTCCACCTAATTCCTCGGAAGAAGGTTCTTCCGTCGTGTGCCACGGAAGAAGGTTATTCCACCTGTTGCTGCGGAAAAAGGTTCTTCTGCAGGAAGGAAATTTTTCTTGCAGAAGAACCTTCTTCCGCGGTAACATGTTTTTGTGTATATTGTTTTTTTTTAATTATGCCTGAACCATCATTTTATTCATATTATTAGTTAGTTTTTATTTATTTATTTGCTATTACAAAATGCATATGTATATGAGAAATGACAAATTGAATTTATATTACAAAGTTAACTTGATAAATGAGGGATTTTATTGAAGCATCGCATGAAAATTAAATTACCAAAGCAGAGACATGAACCACTACATGTCTCAATATTTAACTTCTGAAATTAAAACAACAGACTATTCCCTTCAACTTCTTTTAAAATAATTCTAAGTTCTTGAAACTTAAACTTCAAACATTAGATATCTATTATTCTTTTTTCCTTTCTCTCATTTATTCTAACACATTCATCTAATACACAACCTTAATTTTCTGAGTATTTTGTATTTATTTAGCACTCAATTTTATCATGCAATACTAGGCAATTAAAGAACTAGTTGGGTATATGGTAGAAAAAGCTAAATGTTGATGAAATACATATCTTGATTTAGAATTGAATTGATTATTGACTCTGTTTCTAGATGGACTACCCTAGATAGGGTTGGAGGCTACCTATCTAGACTCCAAAGCATCAAGTGTGTGTATTCTACTCTATCTCTAGGGCACACTCTAAACAGCTATGATTTATATAAGCATTAGTTCTTCAAAATTTCATCAAAATGAGCTAAATTCCTTGGCAGTTGTGATTTATATAAGCATTAGTTCTTCAAAATTTCATCCATGGTTACAAGTGGATTTGTTATAGAAGAGAGATCAAAATAGCAATATATTTTCCTTGAGATGTCAAGGTAGATTATTTTTGTTAGCAATGTGAAACTAGAGGTGCCATTTACCTTGATAAGAATATAGCCTTGTGTAAGCAGTTTTGAAGATGCTTTACAAAAAATGGTAGCCTCATTGGCAGAGAAGTGCTAAAAGAATGTGAAACAATCTTTACCCTCCCCTTATTTTATTCTTTGCTTCATTTATCTTGTACAATATTTAGATGATCATTAATTTGTGTCACCTTATCTTATTCTTTTTGTGCTTACTTTCTTTGTACACAAAATGTATGTCGTGGAACAATATCACATGTAGTGCGAAGATTTTAAATTGAAGTCGTAGTCCCAGTTTTGTCTTGATCCTAAATATTAGAGAAAATTACAGATATTGTAGAGATTAAAAAGTCTTGAATCCTTGATGTTGCAGTTGCCTACAGGTTTTTAAAACCTTGCATACAATGAGCCGATGATGAAGAGCTCGACATTGGGAATTTCATGTCATATGTCTGACATTCTGAAAGCATATAAAGTGCTAATGCCATAGACAAAGCTACTAATGAGAATCAAAGATAACTAATGAAAAAGAGACACATTTATTTGTTCCACACGTGTTCACAAACAAAGCCTTTTCTCCATATTCATTTTTTTTGTACAGTTTTTTTCCCCTCTAGTGACTAGCATGCTCTATCCTCTCTACATCTATCAATGATGGTTTTGTATACATTACATCAATTAGAACATCAAGCAAGGTTGATTAGCAACAACGAAGTAGAGCTTGTGATGGAAAGGTGCATTGATGATTCTAAGCAATGATGTTGTACCACTCTCAACAATGTAGATAGCTAGAGATAAACCGAAGATATAGAGAATGGAATTCAAAAGCTCCTGCAACAGTATAAAATAATGCTAACATATAAAGTTATTGATAGTTAGCATATAGCAATAAAACTGACTCAACCAGGGGATTCTCTTGTCTTATAAATTCCTCTCAATCTTTCCTCTTAATCTTGTCTTATGTTAGAAATGTATTTTGGATTGGGTAATCCATGATACAAATGTATTACAGATTAACCAATATGCAATACATTCATGCCTATTACAAATTTCTCAATCCATAATACACATTTCCTTCTTCGACACCACTGTTGACCTCAACCACTACCTCTCCAACTCATTGGACTCAAGTTGATAGTTGAAACTACTAGAATACAAAGCTTGTGCTTGAAGAACATTTATAATAAAGGTTCACACTTCAAATAGAGCAATTTCATACCTGGCATGCCTTCATTCCACATGTCCCTCCTAATCAAGTAGTTCTGAAAAGATCATGTCCAAGAAACATACAAAACTTAATTTAACCAAATTAGTAAAAAACATACAAATTTTAATTTGACCAAATTAGTAAGAAGCATACAAAACTTGTATTTGAAAAAATTAGTAATGACAAAGCTTTGTTACCAATTATTTTAATATTTAATTTTACCAAAAAAAGTAAATGTTCTTCATGATTTCAGGATCATGGTTAGAACAAGAGGGTTAGGTCGTGCCTTAGGTACTAGTAGAGGCAGAGACATGAGTCAGGATGCACATCATCCTAAAGTTCCTTGACGTAGGCCTACTACTTCAGTACGTAGGCAACGGGTTCATGTGACTGAGGATGTTACTCAGACACTTGAGGATGTGCCTCAGTTGAATGAGGATGTTCCTCATGTGTCTGACGCTACTCCAGAGATGACAGGCGCTGTCGATGCTGCGAACACAGAGGGAGTGGCTACTGATGGTAGTGAGGGTTCATCTGCTGCTAATGAGGGATTCCCTGGTGGGCCATGCGACCCATCGATTTTGACTGGTTTTGCCGAGCACGTGGCACATAGCATCTGGAGTGGACAAGTACTTACATTTTGACGTTCAGTAATTATATGATAATTATTTATAGTTTGATTGTTTTTTATATAGACATTTTTATAAACTGTTATGTGTTATTCAATTTAGGAATGACCCGATCTGAAGTTGGTCTCCCATGGTAGAAAAGTAGATAAATTTGGGAGACCAGCGCCTGAGATAGAAGGCATGATTGCGGCCACCGGATTGAGTCCACTGACCAGGTGTTCGGTAACCACCACTGATCCTAGACTTATATCCGCCTTCGTTGAGAGGTAGCATAGGGAGACCAGCACCTTCCACCTGCTAGTAGGAGAGTTGACGATCACTCTGGATGACATGGCATCACTCCTACATCTTCCCATCACTGGCACGCTGCATACCTTCGAGCCGCTGGTTACTTCTGACACGGTCGTGCTTTTGACGGAGCTGCTTGAGGTCAGCCCTGAGGAGGCTAGAGCTGAGACCCATCAGGCTAGTGGGCCTCATGTTTGGTTGTCTTGGCTTTGGGACGTGTACGAGAGTAGGTGCCAGGCCAGATGGTAGGTTGTAGCACCTCGCGCGTACCTCCTCCACTTGGTCGGTTGCACTCTTTTCGCTAACAAGAGTGCAACACATGTTAATGTCATGCACCTGGAGGGTTTCAGGGACCTGGCCCAGACAGGGGGATTCTCTTGGGGAGCGGCTGCATTGGTCCACTTGTACGAGCATCTGAATGAAGCGTCGCAGACCCCTACATGGCAGATGGCCGGTTACATTACATTATTTCAGATAAATATTGTGTTACTTATAATTTAAATTGAACTAAGACAAAATTCATGTTTTTTTTATTGATGTTGACTTCATGTTTGTAGTGCTGGATATACGAGCACTTTTCGATGGTGCATCAGTGCGTCGTTGATGATGCTTATGCTGAGGCAAGCCCACGTGCCTCTAGGTAGCTTATGGGTAAGGCTCATATGATGGGGATCAAGGGAGCCACATACCGGGCACGTATGGAAGTCCTGACTGTCACGGACGTGTCATGGATGCCCTATGTTGAGCACCGGGCAGTTAGGGGCTTCGACCTGATCTCATCGTACACGGGCCAGCTCAGATAGGGTCAGATAATTGTCTATGTTCGACCAGAGCGGGTGCTTCGACAGTTCGGGTACATTCAGACCGTCCCTCCGCCGCATGTTTGTGATTCGTTGATGGGTCCTGATATAGATGACCAGTGGCTGCACTTTTTAGATCATCTAGTGCCCGTGGGGGAGATCCGTGTAGTTCCTGGCTAGGTGGCGCCAGACTACATGGATTGGTTTTTTTGGATTTCGCACAAGTTCATCACGCCGAACGAGGACAGTGCTGAGCCGAGCCATCCGCCTACCCCATATGATAAGGAGTTCGTCGAGCCACCTATCCCGAAGGTTCCAGTTGCATCTGATCTCCCTACGCATTTAGTGGTGAGCTAAAATTGTGTACTTTTTCATAATTTAAATTTTTTTAAAATGGGATACTAACTTTGTTATTTTGACTATGACAGGTTGACTGCCAAGGATGTGAAGCGATGGCTGAGGATTTGGAGCGGGTCATCAACCTCAGGATGGTCACTGAAGGCACTAACTTATATGACATCATGGCTCGTTGCCTGAGGATAGCTACAGGTGACGATGCAGATGGAAGTCTTAGGCCGCGACAAAGACGATGCATAGGATAGGATACATATTTTTATTGTATTTAAAGTTTTAATTTTTGTATTCCTTTTTATATATATATATATATATATATATATATATATATATATATATATATATATATATATATGCTTCGAAATTTAAATATAAACCACACACACATACATAGAGAGAGTTAAAAATTATCTATCCAAATAAAACAAGATATAGGTAAATAACTAAAAATTATGAAATTATAGTAAATGACAAGCGTTGAAAAAAAATTATAATATTCGAATAAATAGAAATAAAATGAAAGAAATGAATAAATTTCTTTTTCCCCGTTTGGGATAATGGAAAAGAGAGTGAAAATAAATAAATAAGTTATTTAGAAATATTCTATACTAATAAAAATGTAATTTTTTACTCCACTAATAAAAATAGGATTTGGACCGTTACAAATATGCCTAAGTACCCCTGTTCGGCATTTTTTTTAAAATTATGTGCGAGTCGCCTAAGACATTCGGGGGCACTATTTCTCATGTTTGCATGTCATGGAACTAAAAAAAAATAAAAGCCTCGACCGGTTCCATTGAATCGGACCTTAAAAAAAAGCACAAAAAAAAAAAGGATTTGGATCGTTACAAATATGCCTAAGTACCCCTGTTCGGCATTTTTTTTTAAAATTATGTGCGAGTCGCCTAAGACATTAGGGGGGCGCTATTTCTCATGTGTGCACGTCAAGAAACTAAAAAAAATAAAAGCGTCGACCGGTTCCATCGAATCAGACTTGAAAAAAAGCACAAAAATAAAAAAAAATATAATTACAAAAATGAAAGTTTGAATTTTCTTAATTAACATTTTCAATTCAAGTATTATAAATAGAATATAATTACTTTTGTGTTTGAATCATTATTATTAATATATAATTACTTATATAATTAAGAAACAAAAAAGGGAGTGAGAGATCTTGAGTTTGAATCATTATTATTAATATATAATGACTTGTGTGTTTCTAACGAGCTTATAATATAAAGATTAATCGGTAAAATATTTATTTATGAAATTATCTAAATTTATTTATATGATTTTTATCTTTAAGGTAAAATAATTTTATAAGATTTCAAAGTAAAATTAAATTATTAGTTATTTATTTTTTAAAAAAGAAGTAATTATATAAATTTATTAATCAATTACTATAATAATAACATGCTTTAACTATTTTACATAATTCTGAACATATTATAATTAATCATAAAAGTTAGAAAAACAATTAATTAGTACCAACGACATTAAGCATCCGTTTTTCATATATAATACACATAACAAATGGGTCACAAACATAACAAAGCGACAAAGAGTTGTTTACACACTAACACATTACATTCAGTTGAACATGGTGGACACAAATATAATTTGCATGAAACACTGCAAAATATAACTAGCATTCAATCCTGCAACGATGTAACCACCTTGTCCTCATTTTCCATTACCGATTTATTAAAGAGAGCCAAAATTTCTATTGGCACAAATTATTTTCAGTAATTGGACTCTACCAACACCTTCAACACATCGTCATCAGATTTCTGCTCAATAATTTCAAATTTTAAAACTTTGTCAAAATACTCCAAATGAGCAGGTTGTCGAAAAAACAAACGCCTTACAACTTGGGATTCATGAATCCCATGAGGAGGATTCCCTTTAGGTTCTACTTGTTTGATCAAATCCTTCAGTTCATATAAGGTACATCCTTTTGGAATATCAAATTTTTGGGGATTTTTTCCCGTGAACGCGTAACCTACAAAGTTGTTTTAGCGTGGCATGTTCCACCTTCCGTTGTAATACAAAACCGCATCATGAGTAGTGGTCATAGTGTGTTCAAGTAAGTTTAAAATTCCATTTGGTGTTCTACCAGCAGTGCATAACAACTCAGTCGGTCCAACACATGAAAATCGATCATTACACATTAACATTGTGTTCATATCCATGTCATCTTTCAATTGCATACATTGGAAGTGAATTTTGTTACCTGTATCTTCGAGTGGTCGCTGGTAATGAATTTCATCCACAACTTGAATGTCGTTTAGCTGAAGGGTTTTGTGTATTCTGCTTTTAATAGTTGTAAAATCGCACATGTTTTGTACTCGCATGGGCACTGGAGTTAAACTTTAAAAATAAACCCCACACTCGTTGTGAATGACGGATCCATTTGGAAAAATGAAGGCCAACCTTGAGTTGACGATCGTCTGAGAGGAAGTTTCTCCTAAGAATGCCATTATTTGTCGAATTTTTTTTTTGACTGAATGTGAATACCACTTGATGTGCGATGGATGGGCACTTGGCCATGTCTAATTTATATACATGGCATGCAGGTGTGTGGCTTCACTTTTAACAGACCCGTGACCATTTTCCATTTTTAAATTTAGAACTAAAGCAATGTCGTGTGATCGAGGCCGAACCCGAATCAAATAAACATTAAAATGCAGTAACTAGGAAGTGATCCTAGGTTGTTTCCCAACGAGCAATGACACACCAAATGTTCATAACAGATAGTAGGAAAATAGTAACGAATGGGGGGGGGGTTGTTTGCTTTTGTAAATTAAACATCGAATAAATGTGAATTAGAAAATATCAGAATTAAAACACATTGCTTCCCCTTGATTCACAAGCAAGTCTCTTATCCTAGGTTACGAGAGTTTATCCTTTATCAGTTCAACCACTTAATCTAACCCTAATTAAATTACTAAGCGAAATTTAACATAAGACATTCATTATGTGATTAAGCAACACATACACCAATTAATCATAAACGATCATTAAGCATGAACATTAATTAAGCGCAGAGACAATTAATCAAGCACTAAGCATGCATGAATTAATAGCAACAAATTCAGAGTAATTAGTGAAAAGGAAAAATTGAACAAAATTTAACAGTAATAATAGAACCTCAAAGAGAACTGTGCTTGATCCTCAAGAGAAAACAACGATGGAGACTCAGCCTTCCATTAATCAATAGAGAACGAAATTATGGATTGAAGAACGAAATTTTATTGCTGAAACGAAAAGTAAAAACTGGAATTGCAAAATGAAAAAAAGTGTCTAAAAGAAGAAAAGCCTAAAACTAAAAACAAAAACGGAGAAAGAGAAGCGAGGCCTAAACTAGAACCTTGGTGTTGTTATATAGTTTTCCAGCCCCAAAGCTTACATATCTGTTTTAAATTCAAGCCCATAAATAAAATAAAATCAAATCTAGATAAGATACGATAAGATCTAGATGAGATCAAATCTAAATAATATCTAGATAAGATAAAGTCTAGATAAGATAAAATTTTGTGGAATAAAATAGTCTGCCCTCTTCAAGTCCAAGCCCAATTCTGGATTCAAGCCCAATGCTTCATTAATTCCTGAAATTAGATTAAAAACATCAAATTAGTTGAATGGGCCCAAATAATAAAACTGCCTAATTAATTTGACAATTAAGATTAATCAATACTTAAAATGGTGCAAAAAGGGTTAAGAAATAGGAGAAAATAATGGCACATCATCGTGTCACGTCATTCAATGTCATGTAACGTCAATCAATGTCAAGTCAAATCAGTCATAGTCATGTCGTGTCACGTTAGTCATTGTCGTATCGCATCACTACTTGTCCTGTCACATCAATGAATATCGAGTCATGTCATGCAACGCTTTGTGACTTACGACACTGACACATGACAAGCACGTAATTGTTTTTAAATGAACAAACTGATCGATTCGTTCATGCAACAATTCATTAGTATTTCAATACTGACATGTTACATCAACACAAATCCTATCGTAAATACAGATACATAAATGCTACAACTTCAGTGTTTGTTTAGGTCTACATGCATTGTTTTAATTGTCATTAGGCTTAAGTACTGCTGCATTCTACCTATGTATGTAGTTGGCCACTGTTTTGCCTAAGGATATGAATTGCTTGACCACAACAACGCCGTAGGCGGTAAGGGACAACGATCTTTGAGATAAACCTGTTGTAAGTGAAAAAACAATAATAAGTTAAACGAACAAGCCAAGTTATTGAATAATTGAAAATATTTGAGTAAATAAATTTTCAATGGACCTGAACAAAATGATTTCCAAACACATGACTGACGCATATCATGCGGTGCGTAGAAGAATCGGGCGGTGGTTAACTTCTGAGAGGAAAAATGTGAAGCTTTGTTGTCGTGACAACGATACAAGGATTACATTATATTTTGATGCAATGACATATCCCATGTCCATTATATCCATCCGCTTGTCCACACTAACCTAAATCACAAAAAATACATGTGTGAGGCATGTAAACATTATTTATATATAAAAAAAGCATAAACAACATACCTTGGATAACCCATCCACATGTAGGGACAACCTCAACTGTTCAAATCTCTCCATGCCACCAAAGAGCTTTATGTAGTCTTGCGACCATTTGCCAAGTTCTTTAATCAATTCGTTGCGCGTCAGTGCTCAAGATTCTTCTCCCATATCTAACAAAGCGGCAAGTGACCGATATCCACAGTTACCATCCACTTTCACATCAACAATGTCCTCAATGAAACCATGTATAAATGGCGCAAATTGATCCAACATCAGGATCATCCTTGTTGGCTTCAGTGGTTCAGAAGTTGAAGCATTACGTCTGACTGATGTGTTGCTGTTTTGAATTGAATTATTAGCATCAACATACTCCCAATATGACGGATTACGCTTTGTTGATCTTTGGCTTCTTTTCATCACTTTCTTCGGTGCACCTTTGGTGTTAACCTTTGACGGAGGAGGACACATAGAGTTCTCATCGGGATATGCGAATTCTCGAAGTTTACTCTTGAAAGCAACTTTGTCGTAGACATCAAGTTCCTCAAATATTTTATACATTCTATCCATCTCTTCCTTGATGTCGACTTCAGCCTCACATAACCCTTGGTTTGAAAAACTAAGTCTCCTTCAGTACATATGGACTGCATCGAGTGGGATGCTGCCACCATCATACCTTTGTAGCTCACATGCACAAGGAAGACCTAGTGTGGTTCTCAAGACACAACCACAAGAAGACGGATTGTCTCTGAAATAACGTACACGTTCAAACTTATACATAATTTCATTTAAAGCGTACCTTGAAACCATTCCCACAAGCCTCTTAAGGTTTTTTTAAATACATGTCCAACGACATGCATACTTGTTTCAAATGATGCTCTAATTTGAGTGTGTTGCAGTGTGATCATGTTGTTCATGGCATCCCAAACACTACAGAGGTCTCCAACGCTATTCTGTAATACCCTTTTCAAAGCCCAATGAGCATATTCAACCCTACATTTAAAACACACAACAGACAAGACAAATGAATAACAATTATGTTCCTAACAATCATTAAAAGAAACTTGACTAAAATAATAAAACATTTAAATACCTATTTGTTGTTGTGTTGCCTAGGTGTATCACCTTATTCACCCAGGTCGTGATAAATTTCTCCTTGTGTGGAACAATCCATGTCTCACATACATAGTCAACGAACATTGGCCACGGGAAACACATTACTTGAAACCTTTGAAGGTGCTCAGGGAACTGCTGTTTCGAAGGACAATCTACCAGAGTACCCCAGCTATCCATTACGTACTCCCAGACATTTTTTTAACCAATTAGTGATTTGCACTTTGCCTTCACATTCTTGTCTATGTGAAACTTGCACAACAAGTTCATACACTCCGGAAACACAATTTTCAGTGCATTCATGAGGGCTAGGTCTCTGTCTATGACAATAACAACAGGGAGGCGATTGTTTCTTAAAAACAGGCCTCAAAATCGTTCCAATGCCCATACAAGATTGTTCACACGCTCACCCTCCATGTATGCAAACCCAGCAGAGAAAGTCATCCCTGTTGGTGTCACCCCCACAAAGTCAAGCAATCGGAGTCTGTACCTATTTGTTTTGTAGGTACTGTCTATAAAAAAAAACAAGATGACACGCATTACATAACTTAATTGCATTTAGGTGACACCAAAACAAATCACGCACCACAACTTCATCCTTCAATCTATGCCAATGAATGTATTGATCACGTTCAAGAAGCCTCATTAGGTGTTGCATTTCAGTATCATCTCCTCTGATTGAAAAACAATATGCACTTCTTGCATTGTAGATTTGTTTGATTGTGGTGCAACTGTTGGCGTTGTGCTCCTTCAACGTTAGCAGGATATTTCTTGGTTTCACATTTGACTTTTTCATATCAGCAATGATATTCTTCTCATCATTTGTCAATCTCCTAGCATATGGATGTCCAATTCGCCAATTCATGGTTGTGAATCCCACAAATCAACATCACCATCCAACCTTCTCCTCCATGCACTGGTTTCTCACGAAGCTTGAAGGGACAACCACATTTCCTAGTGTCTGTGTCTCTTCTAACAAATTCTTTCTTCCTATACTTGTACTGACCGCTCCTTTCACACCTAATTAACACAAATGAAGTTTTTCATCTACTACCAATATATGTATCAGACCTCATAATTACTGCAACAAAACCATTTTCATAGGCAACCGTTCGAGCCCACTGCAAAACGTCGTCTCGGGTTGCAAAGACCTACAATGCAACCCCGACATATTACTTTTTACACAAATCATACATTAAACCAAACGACTGAAACTTATCAACATGATTACCTAAGAAGTATTAAAAGCGTCTGAACAATCAACATGTCCTTCATTCACACCACAATGTTGTTCATCTTCAAAATCCATATCAACTTCTTCAGACATCGTATTGTCATACGCCCATTGATCTTCGTCCATCTTAATTCAAACTATAACTATCACCTAATTCAACATTCAACTAAATAATTTGAACAATACAACAACCTAAAAAAATTGACTAAATAATAACTTCAAAATGTGAATATCGACTAATTCAAGATTTAACAACCTAATACAAAATATTTTATCTACATCAATAATTTAACAACAAAAAAAATTCAACTTTTAATTACCTAATTTCAACATTATAACTAAATAGTTCATATCACCAAAAAATACTTCAACCTAGGCGAAAAAATCAACACTTCAACCAACTAATATAATAATATCTTACGTATTTTATGTTTGACATACATCACAAATAGAATAAACCAATATAACATACAAAATAATCTAAAAATTTAAAAAACAAAAAAAAAACAAATTAACTCACGGAAGAACCTTCTTCCACAATTGAAATTTTTAATTGCGAAAGAAGGTTCTTCCGCAGTTGAAAATAACAACTGCGGAACAAGATTCTTCTGTGCCATCACACGGAAGAAGTTCTTCCGCAGGAATTCACGGAAGAACCTTCTTCCGTAGTTAATGTTATAACTGGGGAAGAACTTCTTCCGCGAGATTGCACGGAAGAACCTTGTTCCGTAGTTGTTATTTTCAACTGCGGAAGAACCTTCTTTCACGTAATCTAGCGGAAGAAGTTCTTCTCCAGGAATTCACGGAAGAACCTTCTTCCGCAATTGTTAATTGCACATGTGGAAAAAGTTTCTTCCGTGGATTTCACGCGGAAGAAGTACTTCCGTGGCTTTCAAACAGAAACTTCCACCATTCTCATACCTAGAATAAACAACCAAACACACAAAAGTTATAAAATATGTACCTTGGTTGACAAATAACACACCAAAGCAAAGATCTCTAACTTCACCACACCCCAAACTCTCTCAAAGATCCAAATACCGCACAACACAACCACGGAGAAACAAAGAAAGCGACAATGTAACCAAAAAACAAATAAACCAGCTTTTTGTACAAAAAATACGTTGAGGGGTATTTTGGGGTTTATGAAAAATTGCTGGTGCACCAGCAATGGTTCTGGGTGCCCCTAGCAATACCCGTGGTTCAATTCAAGAAAAAATGGAGGCCCAGTTTTAAATAATGAACCTAATAGTGGGCTGACCATTTGGGCCTGTTGGAAAACAAAGTAAAGGGAGGAAAATATGTAGTTGCGTTAGATTCTTGAATTTGATGATCTGACTCATGTCAACTTCATCGTCCTCCTCGTACGCATGCGCTCTGCAACCTTAACCTAAGGTAAACAATTTTCTTTGTTACCCTCGTTTCCTATACATACATATGTTGTTTATATATGTTTTTGTTATTTGTTTTTATAGTCAACTCCCTGATTCGAATCTTACCGGTTTTGGTTATTGTAATTAATGATATAGTGCGTTCATCCTACTAATTCTGATTTCTGAATTCATCATAAACTCACATTGTTTAGTGATTTTTTTATTTTTTTATTTAGTTTTGTTTCATTTTAAAATTATTCAATTAATTTCAATTGAGGTTGCTTAAGTTTGTTCAACAACTGAATGAGTGTGAGCAAGGTTGAACTTATTTTCATTTGTTCTGAATCTTGATATTTTAGCTTTTAAGTGGTAATTCGTTGAAATTATTGAGGCATTGCATCCTTGTGTGTTGAAGATGATCTCAATATGGTGATGAAAGTGTAAATGAACTTGCTGCAATGAATTTAATATTTTGCTGCAGTACACTGTGAGGTGAGTTCCTTGGGTACACGCGGGAATGGCTGCTGCATCTGGCATGCCAGAGGAGGAGACAGCGATGTTTCCCGACAAAAGTGTCCATCCCAGGTTGGATGTCTACGTGTGGGACATGGATGAGACCCTTGTACTGCTCAACTCCTTGCTGAAATCATCATACGCTGAGGCTTTCAATGGTCTGAAGGATGTGCAGAAGGGGGTGGAAATCGGGAGGACATGGGAAAATCTCATTCTACAAATATGTGATGATTATTTCTTCTATGAACAAGTAAAATTTGGGTTTTATGTTGAAATTTCCACGGATTGTTTTGCTTGTGGAATGTTAGTGATTGATGCGGGGTTTCTATGGTGCAGATTGAAAATTACAATAAGCCTTTTCTTGATGCTCTGGCCCAATATGATGATGGGAGGGACCTATCTGATTATGACTTCAACGAAGATGAATTAGTTTCCCCACATGATGATGCCAACAAAAGAAAACTGGCATATAGGCATCGAGTCATTGCCCAAAAGTACTTACAGGTAAAACTTCTGTCGCAATTATTAGTATTTCTGTATTCAACTTTTGGAAGTCAGTACTATAGCATGGAATTTTACTTGTTATTATGTCACTTGCTATTTTATCTATCACATATGGTCCTTTGTATGTTCGATTTTTCTTGATGGAATGGTTCAGTTATGAAGCCATAGAGCATTGTTTTATGGACCTTGTTTAGAAATAATGGTTTCTACAACAGAATATCAATTCTTTCTAAGATAAAATAGAGTTTGATTGAGTTCACTTTTTATACTGTATTTTTAGTTTGGTGTTGTCTATAAATGCATAATCGTAATATGTATGGTTGATGTGGACTTCCTTTTTGGAAACAAGTTTTTTGAACTTTATTAGACTTTTCTCAAAGTGCATACATGTAAAAATAAAAGTGATAAAACATAGTTTCTGGAACATTATTGGTAGTCTTACATTTAACATAAAAGGTTTTGATAGGCCCTTAGCTTGTGATCAGGAGGAGGGTAAACATGAGGGGCCCAAGGATAGCATAGGCCTGTTGTTTATGAGAGGAAAAAGAAAAATAAAGCAAGGAGAAAAATAAAACATGGTTTCTGGAACATTACCAGTCTTACATTTAACATAAAAGGTTTTGATAGGCCCTTAGCGTGAGATCAGGAGGGTAAACATTAGGGGCCCAAGGGTAGAATAGGCCTGTTGTTTATGAGAGGAAAGAGAAAAATAACAGCAAGGGGAAAGAAAGGGAAAGTTCAGTTAGCCAAGGGAAAAAAATCATTACTGAATTGTGACGGGTGGCTTGTAGTTGGGGGCAGGAGATTCAGGAATCAGGATTAATAGAGGAAGGGAGGGAGAGAGAATGGTCGGACAGAAGATAGTTTAAGGTCTTGTTTGTGTGTGTTTGGGTGGCGGGGTTGGTTATGCTATATAGGCTTTGTTTAGATAAACTTCTTCATTAACATTTATAAGAAAAGAAAACAAGGTAAGATAAATTGAGTTTTTCCTACAAGTTAAAATCAGCTTATGCGCTTTTAACTTTTTTTAGTAGCTCTCTCATCTAATTTCTCCAAAAATTGAGCTGCTAAGTTAATTTCAGCATATGGGAAAAGCTCTTTACATGTTATCTTATGTTCTTCTAAGTGCTTATAGAGGGAAGTTTGTTCAGACAGTGTGATAGTAGCAATCACTTCTCCTTTCTTTTGTTGAGTATTTTGTTATCAAAGGAATTTTTCTCAGCTGTAAGGAGCTTTGCTCCTTAATTTCTCAGTTAATAGTATTCAGTATATTGTGTTTCTATCAATTTTCAAGTTAGATATTTTCTGATTTTTGTGATGAATATTCTGAGAGTGAGAGTCAGTTGTAAAACTTGCATCTGACTTGCTTTTTTTTATCATTACTTATTTATTGAAGGATTTTGGATTGTATATGATATTATCCGCTGTATTATGTATCTGTTACTTTTCCAATATTCTTTTTAGTTTGTGTTTTAAATATAGAATAGTTTGGCAATTGATAATTAACCATCTTTCCATAAATGTGTCTATGACGATATATTTGTTGTTTTAGTCTCATTTTATCTTCTTTATAAACAGGAAAATGTCAAATAATAAGACATAGCAAGCTTAATGTGTTTTGTAAACGAGTGCCTCGTCTTTAAAGAATTGCTTGTGGATTAATGTTAAAGACAAAAGAAAAGGTTACATAATTATAGACAACAGTGTTGGACAAGTGGTCTCAATAACTTAAGAGGGGGGTAAAGTTTCAAAATTTTTTCACTAACAAATTTTAATCCCCTTTTAAATAATATATATAATAGGCTTAGAATACAGAAGAAGAAGAAACAATCAATTTAACAATATTCCTTTAAATGCACAAGACAAAGTAAACTGCAATAAAAATAATCGAGATAAGGGAAGAGAGAAATGCAAACTCGATTTATACTGGTTCGGTCACTTCCTGTGCCTACGTCCAATCCTCAAGCAACCCATATGAGATTTTTACTATCTTTGTAAAACTCTTTTACAACTTCTGAACCACCTAGGGATCCTTCTCCTTTGTATTCAGGTTTCTCAAAATTCAAAAGATAATCAGTCTCTTGATCACAACAAATCTTTTTCAAAAAGTACAAATGTTTTTCTCTCTTTTAGAGAAGATGATACAAGTTGAAGATCTTAAAAGAATAGTTAATTGATTTGCAAGTATTTAACCAATGATTTGTTTGTGAGAGAATAAGACAATAAAGTTCTGAAAAACTCTAAAGATTTTCGTAGGCAAGTCACATATTTATAGGCCCTAAATGGCTTTTCAAAAACTTTTGAAGAGATGTGACTTTTCAGAATATATTTTAAAAATTATCTTACTGGTAATCGATTACAGCCTCTTAGTAATCAATTACACAGTTACATATTGAGAGGTCATGACTTTTCAATTTGAATTTCTGAAGTTTCGTTATTGGTAATCGATAACAAGAAAGTGGTAATCAATTACAGTATTTAAATTTCAAATTTCAAACTTCTTTTTGAAAAGTTTCTATAGTAATCTATCTTCTGGTAATCGATTACCAGTGGAAAAATCCTTATTTTAGCAATGATAAAATATTTTTAAAACTTTTTGTAATCATTTTGAAAATCATGTTTTGAGGCCAAATCTTTTCAACCAATAAGAGATTCTTTTAACAATAATAAACTAAGTCTTATCTTATTTTCTTGATCTTGAATTTTGACTTGAAGTACTCTTGTGTTGTTTACATCTTTGCTTCATCAAAACCTTCATGCACATATATTCACATTCTTTCCCTTTTTTGATGATGACAATCATCTGAAAGAATGTACATAAAATATTTTTTGCAATATGATCACTCCCCCTTAAAGTTGCAATCATTGCTTAGTAGAATACATATTTTCAGAAGATATACCCCGTTTCTTACATATTTCTCTCCCTTTGGCAACATAAAAAATAAGAAGCACTGTAAAATAAATAATCATTCACATAATAAACAAAATAAGGAGCAGAAAGATCCATACAGGTCCAAAAATAACCAATCATTCACAAAATAATCAACCAAGTGCGAAACATATCAAGTCCAAAACATAATAATTATAAATGACCAAATCTGAAATAAATGCATAAAGTTTGAAAGATCAAGGAATGTAAAGACAGATAATGCTAGATAAAATAGTACTAAAAAACTCTATGGATTTGTCGGAGGATCAAAGCATCAACGAATGAAGCTCATATCATCATCAAGACGCGTTATGCGTGAATCCATAACATCAAAACGATTACCTACAAAGGCCTGAAGATCCCGTAGTTCACTTATAACATCATGCAGCAGTGAAGAGGAGGAATCCCTTTGTGGTGATGGTGAGGGTGTATGTTCATCAGGAACAGTAGATGGAAGGTCTTGTTTCCGCACCCACTGACCATCCATATCCTTTCGATAACCAAAGGAGGCAACAACAGCAGCTCCAATAGCAAAAGAGCGTTTAACCTTAACAAAGTGTTCATCATCTAGAGGGACATTAAAATGTTGGAGAAAGAGAGTGACAAGTTGGGGGTATGGAAAAGGTGCATTTGCCTGTAATGCCTTATGCATACGGTAGCGGATTAGATGGGCCTAATCAATTTGATGACCGGTTTGAAGGGCCCACAATAGAATCAAATCTTCCTCAGAAGCTTAAGCTAGATTTGTTGAACGAGGAAGCATGATACAACACAAAATATAGTGCATGATACGACACTCAAAAGTGAATGAACCAGCAAGCAATCGACCAGTCATATCAACATTTTCATTACAAACCATTTTGCGGGCATCATGATTTGAATAAATATGCTTCCAGTCATCAACCAAAGTGCCCTCAAAAGGTAAACCTTGACTACTTAATTTTGTCAATGAATAAAATAAAGACTAATCAACCACAATGGGAATTTTATGCACCTCATAGAAGATAACATCATCCCAAATTTTCAGATTATTATAAAAGACACGGACTAACTCAAGATAGTATGATAGTTTGAGAGTCATAAAATCGATTAATTCAAAATTTTGAAAGATTTGATAACAATCAAAAGTCTTTCCTTCAAAGAATTCTAAGTCTAAATATTTGGGATCAATAATGACTTGATTGGAAAATGAGGAATAATACCTTTGACGTTGATCATCGGAGGAAAACAAAGTTAAGGAGCGTGGGGAAGAAATGGAGGGATTGGGTGGTGCAGTAGAGTCACTGGAAGTGTCGTGGCAGCGTTGGCCTGCAACGGTGGTGGTTGAAGTTGAACCTTTGTGCTTCTTATATGATTATGTCATTTGGTGCGTTTTTTGCAGATTTTGATCGGTGGATTTTATAGAGAATTGAAAATGATGAAGTTTGCACTTTGTTTGAAAGGATTTGGTTAAGAAACGAGAAAGTTATGAGGATTTGAAAAGTTTGGAATGGAGGATGCCGTCAAGGAGAGAGGGAGGAAGAGGGTTCTGCGCAATGAGAGAGAAAAAGTTGTATTTATAGGCAGAGACAAGTTGCAATCGATTATAGCTCATGGTAATCGATTATAGGCTTAACCTGTAACTGTCCATAGCCTCTGGTAATCGATTACAGCCTATTGTAATCGATTACAGTGGCCTTGTTCTATGGTAATTGATTACATGGATTGACAATCGATTACCAAATCCTAAAATATGAATTTCAAGTCTAATAATCATGACAAACATGTTATTTAAGTAACCAATATACACAATTATTATAAACAATAAAAAACATTTATTAGTATAAACAATCATCATAAACAAGCATGATAAACAATCATTATAAATAATCAAAGGAAACAATCATCATAAACAACCATAAAAAACAATCATTATATAAACAATCAAAGTGGCTAGGAATCTAAGTTATTTAGGTCTATGAGTCCTAATTCTCTTCTAATAGCAATGAAATTTTCTTTGGGAAGAGGTTTTGTAAAGATATCAACTAACTGATTCTTTGTATCAACAAATTCTAATATGTGATCCCCTTTTTCAACATGGTCTTGAAGGAAGTGATGTCTTATTTCAATATGCTTTGTTCTAGAGTGCAGAATAGGATTTTTAGACAGATTAATTGCACTTGTATTGTCACAGCGAATAGGTATATGATCAAGTTTTAAGTCATAATCAGAAATTTGTTGTCTCATCCAAAGGATTTGTGCACAATAACTTTCAACAGAAATATATTTCGCTTCTGCAGTTGATAAAGCAACAATATTTTACTTTTTACTATGTCATGATACTAGAGCAAAACCAATAAAATGACAAGTTCCACTGGTACTTTTTCTATCAATTTTGCATCCAGCAAAATCAGAATCAAAGTATCCTACTAAGTTATAAGAGGAATTCTTAGGATACCATAACCCTAGATTTATAGTGTCTAATAGGTATCTCATTATTCTTTTAACGACACTAAGGTGAGATTCTTTGGGATTTGATTGATATCTTGCACACATACAAACGTTAAACTTTATATCAGGTCTACTTGCTGATAAATAAAGAAGAGATCCGATTATACTTCTATATTTCTTTATGTCTATTGAGTGACCAGTTTCATCTTTATCCAGATAGCAAACAGTGCTCATAGGAATGGTCATTTGTTTAGCATTTTTCATCCCAAACTTGTTAAGCAGTTCCTTGCAATATTTTGACTGACTAATAAATATTTCATTCTTTGTTTGTTTTATTTGTAGTCTAAGAAAGAAATTTAACTCTCTCATCATGGACATTTCAAACTCCCTTTGCATATCTTGAGAGAATTCTTTGCACAGAGAATCATTAGTAGACCCAAAGATTATATCATCAACATAAATCTATACTAAAAGAATTTCATTCATTTTTCTTTTGATAAAAAGTGTGGTATCAACCTTTCCTCTAGTGAAGTCATTTTTTAAGAGAAATTTGCTCAAACGTTCATACCAAGTCCTAGGGGCTTATTTTAAACCATATAGAGCATTTTTCAATTTAAAGACATGATTGGGCATATCTAGATTTTCAAAACCAAGAGGTTGATTAACATACACTTTTTGAATAAACCATTTAAAAAAAAACTTTTAACATCCATTTGATAAAGTTTAAAATCCATTATGGATGCAAAGGCTAATAACATTCTAATGGCTTCTAATCTGGCTACTGGAGCATATGTTTTTTCATAATTTATTCCTTCTTCTTGATTATATCCTTTAGCTCCTAATTTAGTCTTATTTCTAATAACTATTCCATGTTCATCCAATTTGTTTCTAAATAACCATTTAGTTCGTATAACTGGATGATCTTTAGGTTTATCAACTAATTCCCAAACTTGATTTCTTTCAAATTGATTCAACTCTTCTTGCATAGCAAGGATCCAATGTTCATCAATTATGGTTTCATTTAAGTTTTTAGGTTCAATTAAAGAAACAAAAGCCATATTATTCCATGCATCTTTGAGAGAGTGACGAGTTGTTATCCCTTTTGAGATGTCACCGATGATATTATCAAGATGATGATATCTTGAAGTTCTCCACTCTCTTGAAAGATCTGTATTTGTTTTAGTTTCATCAATTTGAGAGTCTTCATCATTTTCATCTCCTTTGTCTTTGTGCCCTTCCTTATGAATGTGCATGTCTTCTAAAGAATTTGTAATATCATCAAGTGTTTTCTTTCTTGGCCTTATAGGGTTAGTCTCATAAAAAACAACATGAATAGATTCTTCAATAATCATAGTTCTTTTGTTATACATTATAAAAGTTTTACTATTTGAGGAATAGCCAAGGAATATACCTTCATCAGATTTTGCATCAAACTTACCTAAGTTGTCTTTCCCATTGTTTAACACAAAACACTTGCATCCAAAAACATGAAGATGAGAAATGTTTGGTTTTCTTCCTTTGTACAATTCATATGGTGTTTTCTTTAAGATATGTCTAATTAAAGTTCTATTCATTATATAACATGCAATATTAACAGCTTTAGCCCAAAAATACTTAGGAAGATTTGTATCATTTAGCAAAGTTCTGGCCATTTCTTCTAAAGACCTATTTTTTCTCTCAACTACTCCATTTTGTTGAGGGGTTCTAGGTGCAGAAAAATTGTGTTCAATACCATTTTCATCACAAAATAATTCAAAATCTTTATTTTCAAATTCTCCTCCATGATCACTCCTAATGGATGCAATGTTAAGATTTTTTTGTTTTGAATGAGTTTAGCAAGTTTCTTAAAAACATGAAAAGTATCACTTTCGTGAGTAAGAAATAATGTTCATGTGAATCTTGAATAATCATCAACTATAACAAAGGCATAATAATTTTCACCAAAACTCATGGTTCTAGAAGGACCAAAGAGATCCATATGCAAAAGTTGTAAGGGTTGAGTGAAAGAAACAAATATTTTTTGATTTAAAAGAGACTCTTACTTGTTTTTCTTTTTGACATGCATCACATAATCTATCTTTTTCAAATCTGAGTTTAGGTAACCCGATTACTAAATCTTTAGAAATTTATTTATTTAAATGTTCCATATTTATATGAGCAATTCTCCTATGTCATAATCATGCATCATTATCTTTGCTTAAAAAACATTGAACATGATTTGATCTTTTATCTAAATTTATCATGTATACATTATTAATTCTATATCCTATATGTTTTATATTCTTGTCATGCTTATTTTCAATAAAACAATTGTGAGAATCAAATGATACTAGAAAGTCTTTATCACATAATTGGCTAACACTTAGTAAACTATGTTTGAGACCATCAACAAGTAAAACATTTTTAATGGAGGTAGATGGATTCGTACCTATTTTTTCAACTCCAAGAATTTTACCTTTGTTGTTGTAACCATAAGTCACATGTCCACTATTCTTGAGAGAAATATGAGTAAACTTTGATGCATTTCTCATCATGTGTTTAGAACATCCACTATCAATATACCAACTTTTCTTCAAAGAATTCTTCATTCATATAATCATATTTTTTGACTTAGGTATCCAAATTTTCTTGGATCCTTGAATGTTAGTTCTGATTAAAGATTCTTTTGGAACTCACATCATTTTAATATTATTACTATTTTTTCTAAAATAGCATGTAGATGCACTATGTCCTTTCTTACCATAGTAAAATCATGTCAAGAATGGAGAACTATTCTTTTGAGTAGATACAAAGAAGTTTTTATACAATTTTTGTTGTTTGTCAGGTCTATATCCTAATCCAACCTTATCAAATACACATCTTTGTTTTCATAGTATAATATCTAAATTATTTTTGCCAATAGTAAATTTGGCAAGAGAATTTTTCAGATCTTTGATTTCTTCTTTAATCTTGTTATACAGCATTTACATGAGTTAGATGCTTCATTAATATCTTGTATCAATTTTATGGTAGAAGATTGATTTGTATCAATTGATTTCAAAGTTTTGACTTCAGTTTTAAGATTTTCTAATTCTTCATTTAATTTCAAAATTTACTTTTTTAAATTTGAAATAATTTTCTTAGAAAATGAAACTAGTTTGATTGATTCTTTATGTAAGTCATTGAATGCATCTTGAAGTTCATCAAAGGAAATAGATAAGTTATTGTTAGAAGATGTTATCTCTTCTTCGCTTTCATAGTTTTTGGACATGAGACTTAGATTCACGACTTCATTTTCTGAGTCTCTGGATCAATCTATATCGTTATTTTCCCAAGTGATGTAAGCTTTCTTTGCTTTCTTATTTTTGAAGGTTTTCATGTCAGATTTTTCCATTCTTCTCTTGAAACTAGGGCTATCAACTCTTAGATGTTCAGGTTGATTACATTCATAACACTTTGGAACAGAAGATGAATCTTCTCCTTTTTTTCTTTGAATTGAAGTTTGTTCTTCTTTGATTTCCTTTGTTCCTTAGAAACTTATTGAATCTCTTTACGAAGAAACTAAAATCATCATCTTCTTTTATTTCATTCAAGTCCTCTTTGTCACTTTCTTCTTGAATAGAAGATGAGGATTTAAGTGTAATTTCTTTCTTTTTCTTGTCATTTTCTTCATGTTGGTTTAGTTTCATAAGTTCCATTTTGTGTTCCTGAAGCTTCCCAAAAAGAGTTGCAAGAGACATGTTGGCGAGATCTCTTGATTCTGCAATTGCAGTTACCTTCGGTTGTCATTCCCTGCTTAAAAGGTACTTTGTTAATGAAATCCTCGTTAGAAAATATCTTTCCTAATGATGCAAGATGATTAACTATATGTGTAAATCTCTTTTGCATATCTTGTATGGTCTCGTTTTGATTCAATCTAAAAAGTTCATATTCATGTGTTAGGGTGTTTACTCTAGATCTCTTTACATCAATTGTTCCTTCATGGGTTACTTGTAATGTATCCCACATTTCTTTTGCATCCTTACAATTTGATACTCTAAAGTATTCATTCATGCCTAATGCAGAAGTAATTATATTTTTTGCCTTTAAGTTATATTGTATCCTTCTTCTTTCCTTTTCATCCCATTGTTTCCTGGATTTTTCTATAGTTGCATTTCCAACTATCATTGTAGGGATGTAAGGACTAATTTTAATGACTTCCCAGATGTTTAAATCTATAGCCTCTATGAAGATTTGCATACGGGTTTTTCAGTAATGATAACCCACACCATTAAATATAGGAGACCTATTAATGGAATTTCCTTCAGGAAATAGAAAGTTTGATGAGGTCATAATTATTCTTGAAATTTCTAAACATTATACAAGAATCAAGCTCCGATACCACTTGTTGGACAAGTGACCTCAATAACTTAAGAGGAAGGTGAATTAAGTTTCAAAATTTTTCCACTAACAAATTTTAATCTCCTTTTAAATGATATATAATAGGCTTAGAATGCAGCAGAAGAAGAAGAAAAAGAAGAAGAAGAAGAAGAAATCAATTTAATAATGTTCTTTTAAATGCACAAGACAAAGTAAACTGCAATAAAAATAATCGAGATAAGGGAAATGCAAACTCAATTTATACTGGTTCGACCACTTCCTGTGCCTACGTCCAGTACTCAAGCAACCCACTTGAGATTTTCACTATCTTTGTAAAACTCTTTTACAACTTCTGTACCACCTAGGGATCCCTCTCCATTGTGTTTAAGTTTCTCACAGTTCAAGAGACAACCAGTCTCTTGATCACAACAAATCTTTTTCAGAAAGTACAGATGTTTTTCTCTCTTATAGAGAAGATGATACAAGTTAAAGATCTTAGAAGAATACTCAATTGATTCGCAAGTGTTTAGCCAATGATTTGTTTGTGAGAGAATAAGACAATAAGATTCTGAAAAACTCTAAAGATTTTCATAGACAAATCACATATTTATAGACCCTTGATGACTTTTCAAAAACTTTTGAAGAAATGTGACTTTTCGGAATATATTTCAAAAATTATCTTACTGGTAATCGATTACAGTCTCTTGATAATTGATTATACAATTACATATTGAGGAGTTGTGACTTTTCAATTTGAATTTTTAAAGTTTCGTTACTGGTAATTGATTACAAGAAAGTAGTAATTGATTACAAGAAAGTAATAATCGATTACAGTATTTAAATTTCAAACTTCTTTTTGAAAAGTTTCTATAGTAATCTGTCTTTTGGTAATCAATTACCAGTGAAAAAATCCTTATTTTAGTAATGATAAAATATTTTTAAAACTTTTTGTAATAATTTTGAAAATCATGTTTTGAGGCCAAACCTTTTCAACAAATAAGAGATACTTTTAACAATAATAAACTAAGTTTTATCTTATTTTCTTGATCTTGAATTTTGACTTGAAGTTGAAGTACTCTTGTGTTGCTTACATCTTGGCATAATCAAAACCTTCATACACATACATTCACAAGCAGACTACTGCAACATTTTTGTAAATAAATATTTAAATTCCTATTAACCTATCCATAGTTGTAAAAAGTGGCAGAAACAAGCTTTAAGTTTCAACAAATCAATGCTCATAATATAAAACTAGATTTCTGTTTAGAAACAACCTCATTAGTTTTAGTTTATTGGTGAGAGATGGTGCTTTGTTTTCTAACTATTGAAGCTTTGTGGACATCATGAAATGAGAATCTGAGTTAGAGACTTAGAACTGGGGTGTAACCAAACAAGTTATGGTTGACTTTATTTGTTAGCTTTTCCATTGGTAGCTTGACATAGGGATAAACTTGACCTTTTCTTGTTTGGTTTCAGGGTTTACGGAATATTTTAGATAATAAGACAATAAAACTTTGGGATGAATTGTATGATAAAACTGATGAATAAACTGACAGGTGGCTTTCATCAGGTATGCTTTGATGGCTCAATGATATTATCTTTTGTTGCACGACCTGTATTACTTATAGCTTTCTTGTTTGATATATTGTAGCACGGACCTTTTTGAAGGAGTGTTCGGGTGAAGATAAAGATGCAGTTTATTCTATTGCTTTTGCTAACACCAGCTCAAACTCAACTAATGCAAAGCATGTAAATGTTTTAGTGACATCTGGATCGTTAGTTCCCTCACTTGTGAAATGCATGCTCTTTCATCTGGACAGCTTAATAACGCATGGAAATGGTGAGTAATTTTATCTCTTCTGGCTACAATGCCATGTCACATAATTGATTTTTTTATGCCATCTTGAAAGCTCAAAGCTCACAATCATTTTAGTGATGAACCTTTTTGAAAGCCTAAAACTAATAGTCATTTCACTAACAAACAACAGAGTTTAATCCTGATATAGTCAAACATAACTTGCTATTTTTAATGATGTATGTCACATTTCAGTTTATAGCTCATGGGAAGTGGGGAAAATTCAATGTTTCCGATGGATCAAGGAGCGTTTCAACCATCCCAATGTTCGCTTTTGTGTAATTGGAGATGGATGGGAAGAGTGTGAGGCTGCAGAAATCATGAGATGGCCATTTGTTAAGATTGATCCACGGCCTGGAAAACTTCACAGGTTCCCTGGTCTCACTTTGACAACAATTAGCCACTACTTTTCTGTCGTGTATGGAAGGCCGGACAACGAGAATGGTGAAGAATGATGCAAGATCTTCATGTCATCTACACTTTTCTGGGATACCTATCTGTAACAATAATATAAAATGAATGCAGCAACATGCCCAGCAATTTTATTGCCAAGTGTATGCATTGCTTCCATGAGATAGCTATCAATATCAGGTGCCAATTGCTTTTGAAGAAATTAGGTGGAGCTATTTTTCTATGGAATGCATGATCATAACTTTATGTTGCAGAAATGTATGTAGATCATTCACCAGTTATAATGTACATAAGATGTTTAAAATTCATCTGTGTTCCTTCTGTAGGGCCCTCAGCCCATTATTATGTATGTCCTTTCTATGCTTATTTGGCAGTAGGAACTGCAAATTTGAAGCCACACATGGCTAACCAGTAACCACTTCTGCACTGGTTTTGCTGCACAAAACAAACCCTCTAAAGGTCCTAAAGTTTACTGGATTTTGGGCTCATCTGAATTTTGGACTTCCGCAAAATAATGTACATCCATGACAAATCCTCCACATAAATCTTATAGTTTTTAAGTTAGAACTTCATAAAGCATAATCTTGGATGAAATGTCACTTTGGTCCTTGAAATTATAATTCACTATCATTCAGGTTTGAAAATATCAAAATATCATTTAGATCCCTAGGTCCTTAGGTCCTTGAAAGTATCAATGAAATACACTTTTGGGGATCAAAGTGACATTTCACGCAATATTATGATTATGACTCTATAAATAACATTTTAATATTTTTAGAGACTTAAGTGATAATGAATTAATGAATTACACTTTTGGAAATCAAAGTGATAGTTTATCCATAATGTTAATGTTTTTGGGAGTTTATCCTAGGTTCAGATGCATTGCTGATGTAATGATAACATCATCAATATTCATATGCCTATGTTTGGAGCTTCGTAAAGTAGTAGCTTCATCTTCATTTTCAATGTTAAGTAACAAAGTTTGACATCATATTCACATAGCTGTATCTGACGTGGCATGGTCGTCAACCAAAACTACAGGATAAATATCCTGATGTGATTTTCTGAGGATTGACCAAAAAAGATTGAAAAGATTTTTTGAGGTCCTTTTCAATATTTTAAATTACTGGACCTAAAAAATCGTCTCAAAAGGTAGGTCCTCTTTTGAATTAAGTTTGCTAATTAATTTGAAGCTGCATGGCCGGTGTTAAGTCCAATTTTTCTCTCAGCACGCCTGGGTGCATCACATCAATTAATCAGTTTGTCTTTTTTGTCAAATGATAAGTCCTAAAAAAAGGTATTGGTATGGTATTCCTTCGGCATTGACATGCACTATTATATTGTTCTGACATTTGAGATATGCATGCCACAAATCGATCCTTTATTGTCCATAACTTGTTTAAGACACACAATGCATTGATTTGAAGTAAGGATAAGCTAGTTCGATAATCGATGTAGATCAGGTTGAGGCTAATTGTCCAAATGAGCACTTTGTCCACTTAATCATCCTCCAATCAAGGACAAATCACAAAGGATTTATTTGGCTCTGTACAATTGGATGACAAATACACTTTCATTATCAACTTTGGCTTGGCACGGTGACATAGACACTTTTTTTAAAAAAACTTCTTACAATACATTTTCTGAATGCGAAGTTAGCATTCTTGAGAAGATAGCCTCTGTAATATGTAGGATTTGTATTTTTTTTTCCCTTTTGGCCATAGTCATTAATTTGGCATGTAAAATAAGGGAGAAAATTGTTGTTGGCTTATCACAGTTAATGTCGAACTATTAACAATATGGATCTTAGAAAATGTCAATATTGCTATCTCAAATTGCAAGAGATGATATAACTTATTTTGTAAGACAAATTAAGATTTTAGACTTATCATTAGTATAAGGTAGATAATAGACCACATGCTACATAATCAATGATAGTAGATTTTGTTTGGGAGCAAAAGAACATATATGGCTTGGATTCAGCTTTTGTACAGGGGTCCCATTGCTGCATTATCCTCCCAAACAAAGGCATGACCCATGAGATTGTCATTAATAATCATCAAATCGTTTGTACCTAGTCCTCCTTGGTACCCACCTAAGGAGTCTCTTCTCTCGTATCATTGAATTTTGAAAGTATCCTTAATTTCTTAAGATAAATTCTAAAAACGTGTTGTGCTTTAGCACAAATCATAAAGTCCCAATAAATGAATCTGTTGAAGCGCTTCAAATCATAAACCTAGCTTCTTTCATTTATTTCATTGTTTCCCTATACAGTTTTGTATGGTCAATTTTTTGTGGACGGAACCATAGGTGATGTTTGATAAAACCAGTTAATAAACTAATTAAAAGTTAATGATTATGTTCAATAAGAAATTTTAATTATTTCTAACATTTTTTACTAACTAAAAAGTTTTGTTGAGTGTTCGGCGAACAACTTTTTTATAATAATTTATAGTGTTTTTTTAAACACTACTTTAAGTAGTGTTTTTTAAAAACAATAGCTTCTAACTTTTTACTTTTTATATTTTCTTTCACATTTATCCTTAATATTTATCCATTTTCATGATTATTCTTTTTAAGTAAATCATAATTGTATTATTTTTCTGTCGTTTTACACTTTTCAGCTACTTTAACGGTCAATTTTACTGAATGTTTATAATTTAATAAGCTAATTTTTCAGTTTTCAACTACTAACTGTTAGACACAAATGTGTATGCTCAAGATCTAATTCATCATGTTATCAATTTTAGTAAAGAATTGTTCTTTATTTTATTATAAAATTTATTATTTTATTAAATTATTAATTTGATAAGTCCTTGATTAAAATTAAAAACTTGTTATCGTGATAAAGATTATGATAATGAGAAACAAGTCCTTTATAATTTTAATCTAAATTATTCTTGGTTGTAGGATTATTGTGAATTAAACATCAATAACCCGGATAAATCAATATATATGTAATGGTCTTTATTGGATAAAGATTAATAAATCTGATTTATTAAATTGCATATATAGATGATGTATAGGTGGATGTCATTATTGAACTGACTCAATTGAGAATTTATAATAATTAATATTATCTCGATATGTTAATAGAAAGTTCTTCATAAGAAATATAATAGTTTCATTTGACTTGAGATTATCATAGTAGTTAACAAGTTATTTGTTATATTTTAATTTTAGACACATAATGTCTTAGAGCACTAGTTGAATGAATATTGGATATGATTAAATACTTCTAGAATTAATAATTAAGAAGGAATCCATCTACTCTAGGTAATGAGTTTGAGCTCTTTGATAGAATTAAAACCTTGGTCAGGACAATTGAATGAAAGAAGAAAAGAGTTTCTTAAGTCATTCATTGATTAAATACAATGTGTTAACTTTGAGTTGTAAATGATGAAAAAAAATATTATATTATTCTTCTATTAGTTCTTGAATGTAAATAATGTTACTTCATGTTATTTAGACGTTAAGAAGTGTTGCTAGACGATTACCTTGATTAGTAAATTAATTATGATTAATTACTACTGGTTTAGTGTTGAACCTATGGGATCACACACAAACAAGTATTTCAATCTTTTCAAAAGAAAATAATTTATTTGATAATTAAATTAGAGAATTTAATTTAATCAAATAAATATTTTAGTGGAATAATATTATATTCTTTGCTAGCATCAAGAATATAATTAATATAAACAAAGAGTATCATTTATAAATGTAAAAGTTGTCCATAAAATCAAAATAAGATTCTATTGTGATTATTTATCGTAATTAATCATGTGATTATTTAGGAATTATCTTTGCATTATAAAGCTTTTTAAGATACAAAGATACGAGATAGTTTTTTTTTTAAAATATAAAGATAAAGAGATATAAAATTATTTTAAATAAAATCTCTTTTTTTATAGCATAAATCAATTCTTTAACATTATAAATAGAAATATCTACCTGAGAGCAAAAATAGAATGAGGGTTTGCTCTTTAGAGTTCACACGAAAAAAGATTTTGTTGTTTTAAGAATGCGCATCTGGGTACACAAATTTATTTTTTCTCAATTTATTATTATTATATATTTTGAATGCAAATCAGATCCTAATTTTTTGCTGCAAGTGTTGGGAACACTTCTATGTAACTATTGCTAACTAACTTTTCAACTTCAGGCCTTTTGAATGGAAAGCTAGTAACTAGAAGATGAAAAACTAACTTATTAAATTATAAGTATTTGATAAAATTGACTATTAAAGTAGAAATAATAAAATCATAATTTATTTAAAAAAGATAACTAGGAAATTGAATAAATATATTAGAATAAAATGAAAGAAAATATAAAAAACTAGAAGTTAACTTTTTAAAAAATGTTATTTTAGGTAGGTTTCAAAAAGATGTTAGAAGTTATTATAAAAAAAATTGTTTACCAAATAATCAAGTAAGTTTTTCTACTAGTAAAAAAATTAGAAATGAACTGAAATACCTTGTCGAATATAGTCAAAGCCTTTAAGATATAAGGCATGAGCTGAAAAGCTTAAAGTTAGCTAATTTAATTGAAAATATTTGATAAAACTAGCTAATAAGTTAGCTCATAGATGTCAAATGACATATTTAATAGTTTTAACATTTGAATTTTATTTCTAATAACTTATCATCTTAAAAAGTAAGATAATAATTTTTTAAATTTTATATTATAACAAAATGATAAAATTAAATTTTAATTTTTTTGGAAAAGTAAAATTAAATTAACTAAACTTCATTAGCATTATATTGTTTAAAATAAATTTTTAACATTTAAATAGTTTATTAATAATATTATTTTAAAAAATAAAAAAATGTTTTTTCTGTATAATTTTTCTTAAATAATCATTTTTTTATTTATACAACAAAAACTTGAATGTGTACGTCTCTCATTTATACCATTACAAAAAATTAGATATGAGAATTTTATACAGACAATGAAAAAAGATAATTTTTAAATTGAATAAAAAAATAAAATAAAATTTTAAATAAAATAATAAGGATAAAATTGAAAAAAAAAAGTTAGTAGCTTATACACTAACTTATTTTTCATCAACTACTTTAAGTAGATTATAAAAAGTAAACTACTAAAATAAATTTATATACTAAACTAGCTTATTTTAATCAAAGAAACTTACAAGCTACCCAAAGTAATTTATAAGCTCACTAAAAATCTTACCAAACATGTTTTGTTTAACTTTTCTACCATTAGGCAGTCCTAGTGAGTTTGTAAGATCATTTTTATTGCCTTGCTTTGTTTGTAGTTTGTAATAAAACTAAATTTAGATTTTTTTTTTATATTTTTATCATTGTTTAATTAATTTGTAAGTACTGAGTATTTTCATTAGGTTTTAGTTAAGTTATAATAGGGTAAAAACTTTTAGTTAAATCTTTTGAATTTAAAATTTTTATAACTGTGTCCTTTAAAGTTAATATTGTTAAACTTCTGTTCAATATTACTAACATTTTTTCACACAGTTAAATTAATCTGTAAGTACTTATAAATTTATTAAATTTAAGATTAGGTTCTTATAGTTAAAAAAATTTTAACGAAATTTTTATAATTTTAAAATTTTATAACTAATGCTAAGTTTTTATTTTCTATTTTTTGCAAAAGGAGCAGAGGAAGATTACGGTAAAATAGTGGTTGACATTCCAACCTCTAAATCACCAGAGAAACCTACCTCCAATATTATTAAAGAACTAAGAAATACAAAACAATCGAGAGGGCTAGACCAAAATGCTGAAATTATATATATAAGCCCTTGTATCTAAGGAGTACCCGGTGAACAAAAGATGGTGAAGAATCCCATCAAGTATATCCCAAAAACTGAGGACCATAAAAAACAAGTTTATCAGCACAAGCACTTTCCGATACATGTCAGCGATTCTAAAAATTATGTGTTTTTTGTGCTTTATATAATTCATCCAACGAGTATAAATATATAGGATGACTAAAAGCATGAAGAAGGAGATTAGAATCAGTTTTATATTTATAGATTTGGTATCTAATTGAATAATAGAAATTTAAAATTTCCTTTTATAAATTTAAGAAATCAATTTATGGTATTCTAATTTTAATTGATTCTTAATTTTTAGTCGGAAACTAATAATGTCAAATGTGAAGAACCTTCATTTTATATTATTACTATAAAAATTTACCATAAATATTTTTTAATATGCTCAAACTTTGAAAAAAAAATTATCAGATTTTTGAATACATCAACACAATCAATAAAGAACGAAGAAAGAACAAAGAATGACTCTAATTATATTTCTAATATAATTAATTAATAATATCTTGAAGGACACACTTACATGATTGGACTAATTTAGAAATATAGTTTGGATAAGATATTATTGCAGCTTTAGGAACTAATAAAATATAGAATAAGGAAAGAGTGAGTGAGTGACCGAAACTTGTTGGCATATATTATATGAATTAATGAATGCGTAAAATATATATAAAAAAACACATAATGTGTAACATTATTAACCATCAAGGATTTAGTTATAAATTTAGAAGTACAGACATTTAATTAAAAGTTTCTAAAATTATATGGACCTAATTAAAAACCTAATGAAATAGTGGGGACATATAGATTAATTTATTCGTTATCATCAAGTTCTTTAACTAAATAATGTTATATTGTTATGTAGTTTTTCTTTTCTTTTATTTTGCAACATGTATTTAGATGTTATAATTTGATTGAAAAAATTGATAATAAGGATACAAAGAAATTAATCTAAACTTTGTCTTTTGTGTATAACCTTTTTTCACCTAGCACTTTTATTAATTCCCCTTTTTCATACGTCCTTGCTAAAGATGAAAATAAGCAGAGTGAACATTAAAGGGTTAAAATGGTTGGTATAAAATAAATGTTAGACAAGGATATAAAAACTCAAATTAAGATGGATCTAAGAGAGGGGTCAAAGTGAACAAACTTTGGCATATATAAATCTATTAGTAAGTACAAGATTATAATTTTTTTGAAAATTTAAAGAAGAATTGGAGGCACGATGGCCCCGGTAAATGCATCTCTGACTCAAATTTGAGATTAAAAAAAAACGAGTTAAATATGTAATGTAAAAAATCTGTATAAAATATTAGTTTAATTTTGATCTATTATCATCCTAATTTTTTCCATCATCATATCGTCAAGAGTTTTCATAATATTAGAAGTTTTTCACTTAGTGTTGGTATAAACTATAAATATCTTATTCATTTAAAAAAAATTATAAGTATCATCATGACAATTTTACTCAAAATCTTGTAGAATTATTATAAACAACAATCTCTCCAGTAATATTTAGCCAAGATTTGAATTCAAAATTATTTATTAACTTTTAATTTTCTGTTAATGCATCTACTATGGGTGAGAGAAATTTTTCATCTAGTAAAGTAATGATTAGAGTGGAGCTCTTTTAATAATATTGTAATATGATAAAGTGAGAAAGAACAAAAAATCATATATATTAGCCGATGTCATTAAGATATTAGTTAAAAAAATTTAAAATAAAAATATTTTTATTGAAAGATGAAAAATTATGATGTTTTTTTTTACATTTACTTATGTTTTACACAATAAATATTTTTTCTTTTAATTCATTAATTAATACTTGAAGGGCTCTTATTAGTCAGACCCATAGACATTAACTAAACGTGACAGCATGTACCAATGAAAAAAAAATGTGGCAGCATGAAATAATTTTCAATGAACTTCTGTGTCACATGGGCATTCAATTGAATATATTAATTTTCATTTTGAGAGTAAGCATTACTTTTTTAAGTGTTTCTTCTATGACATAAGGATTTTAACAAAGAAGACATAATCGTTTAAAGACATTTTTTTTTACGGTGGATTCAAATTATTTAGTTGATGAAAAAAATATGATGCAAGGTGAGATTATAATAAAAATTATCCGATCAAATTTTATGACAAAGATCAGTGACAGTCAAAGTAACAAAGATTAGTGACAGAAATTAGTTACCCATAAAAGTTGATAAATAATTCACGTCAATAATAATTATAGTATTTAGTTAAATAACAATTTTCACAACTTAACTATACCCAATTTATAATTAATCAAACCCAAACTTTATTCAAAATTGGTGGGTCGATTTAGGTCATTAAACAAAATCAATTCCAAAATTAGAGAATCTAATTAGAAGTTCTACAACATGGTCTCTTCCTTTACGTGAGATGTTTCTCTCCCATGAGAGCTTTGTCCTATAACCTGTACGTGAGCTTTTGAACCTTAACTTTCATTACTACTTAAGTGTTATCCCTGAGTGTTACCCAACCTAACCTTCATCTGAATTCATCCTTCCCATCCATCCATGGAACCAAACAATATCGAAAACCTCAAAATTGATTCCGAAGACATAGGCCTAGAGATTATTAACTTTGACCCACCCTCTGAAACAAATGTTGATTTTTCTCTCTGCCTGGTAGGGTGCTTCTTGTCTGATAGGAACATACAAAGCCAAATAATGAAAAAACAAATGTTGTTGGTGTGGAAGCCTTTTCAAGGAATCGCCATTTTTGAAGATGAAGTTGGGAGATTTCTCTTTCAGTTCTACCATCAAGTCGATTATCAGGGAGTTCTCAATGGGGATCCCTGGAGCTTTGATAAAAATATACTGATCTTGGGAGCCATTAAAAAAAGGATAAAACCCAACAATTGTTCCACTCTTCTACGTCTCATTCTAGACTCAAATCCACAATTTGCCAGTGGGATTTATGTCACAAACTGTAGGAGGAAGCCTAGGCAATCACATTGGCCAATTCCTGGAATATGATGTGAAGAACAATGCAAACTTCCTCAGATCCTTCATGTGCATCAGAGTTCTAATAGATGTCCGAAAGCCACTAATGAGATCCAAGAAAACCAAGAGAACTCAAAGAAGTTACCATGAAATACGAGTGATTCGGTCCTTTCTGCTATTTTTGTGGAATCCTTGGACACACTGAAGATCATTGTCGTTATTTGTTGTTCAAGCCCTAAGATGAAGGTAAACGTGATTGGATCCCTGTATTACGTGCAAAATCTCGTCCAAATGGGGATCTCAGAGGTTCTTGATACCTTCGTGAAGCTGGAAATTCTTCCACTTGACAGTTTTCGGTCGACGAGAAATAAGGAAGCGGTGACATTAAATGCGGAGACAATGCATTTAATTCAAATGATGAGGCTGACAAAAATCATTACCAATTTGTGGTAATAGTTTTCAAAAATTCAAAATTGACTCCACCAATCAATGTCCAGCCAACAACGTCCAATATCAATGTTAATAACACAACAATGGTTGCAATTCACAAGCCAATTAGTGCCCAGCCAGCAACGTCCAACATCAATGTCCATAACACAACAATGATTGCATGAGATAACTGCACTAATGAGTTCGTAATTGCTAACAAGAAATATAGTGTTGCAAAAGAGGTCTCTGACTTTAAAATTATTTATCCTTAGATGTACGATGAGGAATTCTGACTTACGTAGTTCTTTAAAGTGAAAAAGTTTGTGTGTTGAGTTGGTTTTATGCTTTTGAAATATTCATTTTAATTACAAACAACAAACAGGTCGTTAAGGCGTTGAACCTTGAAAATGATCTCAAGTGATATTTGATGGAGAGAAGTTAGTTATGAGTTGGTTTTTTTATTTTGATTTGTGTTTATTAGCTTTCAATCTTTTTAAGACAACAAAGTTTTTTACGGCACTAGTGATCAGTTAAGATTAAACTTTATAAATAAAAACAAGATCACCGATGATAAATGGAGAAGATGAACATGCACATGATAACAAAGGGAACCCCTAAGGGTACATAGATTACATTCAACTCTTAAAAACAAAACTAACTAACTGTTGCACGAGGAACACAGAACAAGAGAATGATATAGGAGATGATTACATTCGCGATTCGGTAGTGCCTAGGCTTCATTTCTTCTTCTTTCTCTTTTCCCCCTTCTTTTCTCTCAACTTCTAAACCTTGGAACCCCTTAACCCCCCCCCCCCCCAACATGGCTATTTATAGGGAAAAAACCATTTTGGGGCAGTTGAAGCTCACCCAAGCGAGCTAATGCTTAGCCCTGAAGGAATGAGCTCGTCCAGACGAGCTAGTTGCTTAGGCACGAAGCTATTTCATGGCACAGGCGAGTCAGATACTAGCCTGGGCGAACAAGGGTCTAGAAAAATCCAAAAAAAAAGAGCCTTTTGCCCTCTTCCTAGCTTGGTATTTTTTTTTGTTTTCTTGATCAAAATACTGAGCGACTCCTTGCTTTGCACTGTAATTGGCACCAAATATCGTAATTTTACTAGCACGAACCAAAATATCATATCAAACGATATTCCCCGAACGAAATTAGGGTCTAATAGTTGTCCCTCTTTACTTATCTTTTATTGAAAATGAAAAGGTAAGTAAACATAAGGACACTAATTTCATTTGAGCGATCTTGCTATTTGACCGGACGTCAGAGAAAACAAAGGAAGTGAAACCTGAAAAAAACAAACGAGCATTGACATGGAAGTATCAAAAGCATCAAGCAAAAGACGTTGTAGTCTTGTAAAACAAAATTGGACACATTGAAGTCTTTGGAAATGTAAAAGACAGAAGACATTGAAGTCTTGTAAATGTAAAAGACTGAAGACATTGAAGTCTTTTGAAATGTAAAAGGCAGAAGACATTGAAGTCTTGTAAATGTAAAAGACTGAAGACATTGAAGTCTTTTGAAATGTAAAAGATAGAAGACATTGAAGTCTGTTAAATGTAAAAGACTGAAAACATTGAAGTCTTGTAAATGTAAAAGACCGAAGACATTGAAGTCTTTGAAAACTTTCACTAAATGCGAACACACTTGGTAAAGAAATCAAACCCCCAAACCAATCAGAACGCACACTTTTCCAAAGAATAATGCGACAAATGAGGAATGAAAGCACAAAGATAGAATTTCTCATAACCAAGAATGAGATTAAGACATTTTTCATTTCGTTTCTAAATAAACATTAAAAGAAACACCAGATTCAATTAAATAGAGGAATATCACTCAAAGGTGTATAAAATCTCACACAGGCAAGTGTCTCCTCTCGATTCCGAATCACAAATATGTCATAAATCGATTTTGCAAGTCATTTCCCATCAAATCAAGTGGTAATGTGCATAATCATCACTGATCAATGGGTCTTTTTGAGGTTGGACTTGTAGGAGATTTTGGCTTTGGTTGCTTTGGTCTCTTTTTTGTGTGTGTGTGAATAGGAGAGTAGGTATAAAGATTTGGCTAGTAACTTAAATGGCCCATCATTTCCTATCCCTTCATGTTGTGACCAAGTTATTATTATTTTTCTTCCTTTTTACTCTAACAAATCTATACATGGTTCAGATATTTGTTTATTCCAAAGAACTTGTTTTTCTTTTCTATTTTCCTTTTTTGCTCTTTTCCATTTTTGATTTTTTTTTCTTTTTTTATGATTTTTTTTCTTTTCTTTCCAGATAAATATCTAACTTCCTTCAAAATCCATGATTAATCACAAAAATGATAGAAATCTCCCTTGAAAACACCCTTACTCTCCTATCCTAAGGTAAGGTTGGAAACTTTCATCCTAGGTTAGTGTTCTGATAAAAATCAAGTGTCTGGCTCAAAGGGCTTGCAAATGGCGAAAAAATAATGTATATTGGAAAAGTTGTTTGGCCAATGGCATAGAAAGAAAAAATGCCTAGATCACTTCCATGAATCATATGTTATGACAATTAGAAATTCATGCAAAACCAATCGTAGAACATATCCATGCGAACACTCAATATAAAATTTGTGGTCACACAATCACTAAAGCTTAGGGCTTATTTCTACATTCAGATCAAATCAGTGTTTCAACAATTGTCCTTTTATCAAGTCCATGCAAAACATCTGAGTCCATTTTGGTATTCGGAAAAGTCCTTCATTATTCTCATCCTCAAGATACACATTTTTTTTTCAAAAACCCTTTTTGTTGTGTTTTGATCTACAAAATTTTTGAAGGGTACTGGTGGTTGTTTCTTTCAAAAGCACGTTAGTTTTTAAGAAAAAGGTTGGAATCCCAGACAAAGTTGTAATCCAAAACTACACTAACAAACATCAAAGCACGCGCAAAAATAAATCAAAGATAAACCATGCGTAAGTTTTTTTTTCTTTTTTTTTAAAAAAAAAAAACAATCATCACAACAAATAACATAACAAAGCAATAAATAAGATAAAGACAAGTTCACAAATTTAGAAGATCGTGGTCGGGGAACTCAGCCTCGTCCAATGAAGAAATCAAGCAAATCTACCATGTCTCCATCATCCTCAGCTCCGCCATCGTCCCCTCGGGCAGCTCCTTGAGCATCTGTAGGACATGCCTCCTCCTAAAAATTGGGCTTATCCCCAGGCCATGTGACAATGGCTCTGAACTGCTCGGGAGTAGGCCACGGGTAAGGGCTAGAGTCCTAGCAATGCTGGTGCAGTGTATACTGATAGAAGTTGTCATTCAACTGCATATGGCCCCTATGCTTTGCTACCTGCTGATCAGCCAAATGTTGCATGTATGTGTGCATCTGGAGCTCCATCCTCTATATGTGAGTTGAGATGGACTCTAGCTGCTGCTGCTGGTCTTGCCCCAACTGTTGTACCTACCTCGACATGCAATATTTCTTAATGAATGTCCTGTTAATGGAAGGTCAAATGAGCTTTGTCGATGCTACCGATACTCCATAGAATTGACAGAGACATGTAATCAATGCTGGAAACCCCAGTGCCCTGTTGGACTTTTCTGGGTCCACTGGGTGTCTCAGAGGTGCAATACCTATGAACTGGTGGATGGCATCTGAGATAAGCTACACCACATAAACACTGATCTGGGTCATGATGTTGTAGACCAACTGACATTTGGGTAGCGAGAGATCAGATTTATGGTCACTAGGAAGGATGTTACTGAGCAGGAGCGTCATCCAGATTTGAGTCAAAGTGGTTATGCTAGTGTGTATGATCTGCACCCGCCTCCCTACTACGCTCTGTGCAAAATCATGTCCCGGGGAGCAAATCAACTGACCTATGACCTCTTCATCAAAACCTAAAAATTGACTTCTTCTCTCAGCGTACTCGTATTGTTGTCCCTTTTCTAAGACCAATGGATGCCCCCAAGAATTGGTTGATAGCATCTGTGTCATATGGGATCCATTGGCCCCACACCTAGGAGCGCTTGTCCACAACTCCTTCTTCAGTGGGCCAAGCATTTGTATAAAAATCCATGACTACTTCGGGATCATACTTTGCCATAGGCTCTGTCAGCTATGTCCAACGCCTCCTGGCAACTTTGGCTTGGAATTTCGCATACTCTCCCTCCGCTAGCTGGACCCGTCTTTCTTTGAGAAAAGACCAATCCTTAATCACCTCAAAACGACGCTGATGCTCTGGGAATGTGATGAAATGATATATCATCAAAGAGTTCCATCAATCCCTTGATGTAAGCCTGGTAAGGCACCAACTTGTGGTCTCTGGTCTCCTATTCACCTTTCAATTGATGAATTACCAACGTCGAGTCTCCGTATACGTTATATGTTGAGTGACTTAACCCTAAAGTTAATTGTTGCTTGGATCCCTAGGGCGTATGCCTCGTACTCCGCCATATTACTTGTATATTCGAAACACAACCTAGCCGTGAAAGGCAAACATTGTTTGTCCGACGAAACCAACACTGCCCTAATTCCATGACCTAGTGCATTAGACGCACCATCAAACCACACAACCTACTTATCTCTGTCTTCATCTTCAACCTCTTCCTCAAACAAAGCCATAATATCCTCGTCAGGGAATTTTGGATGCATGGGCTGATAATCATTTATGGGTTGCTGAGCTAGATAATCTGATAAGGCGCTCCTTTTTATTGCCTTCTGAGTGACGTAGACGATATCGAATTCTGACAACAAAACCTGCCATCGAGCTATTCTCCCAGTAAGAGCGGGCTTTTCGAAGATGTACTTGACAAGATCCATTTTGGACACCAACCAAGTAGTGTAACTCAACATATGTTTCCTCAAACGGTGAGTTGCCCACACCAAGGCACAACATGTCCTTTCTAGCAACGAGTAGTTCATCTCGCATGCTGTGAATTTCTCGCTCAAGTAATAGATGGCTCGTTCCCTTTTTCCAGATTCATCGTGTTGTCCCAGCACACATCCCATCGACTTATCTAACACTGTCATGTACAAAATAAGAGGTCTCCTAGGCACCGATGGCACGAGCATATGAGGATTCATCAAACACCATTTAATCCTTTCAAATGCTACTTGACAATCATCCTCCCATTTGACAGAATGCTTCTTACACAACAATCTGAAAAGAGGCTCGCAAGTGGCAATTAACTGTGATATGAATCTTATGATGTAGTTCAACCTCCCCAAGAAACCCCAGACTTGCTTCTCTATACATGGCTTGGGCATCTCAAGGATCGCTTTCACCTTGTCCGGATCCACCCCTATTCCTCTCTGGCTAACAACAAAGCCGAGTAACTTTCTAAATTTTACCCCGAACGTACACTTCATGGGATTCAGTCTAAACCTGTATTTACGTAATCACCCGAACAACTTTCGCAAATTGACTAGGTGTTCCTCCTCCGTTCTTGATTTCGCGATCATGCCATCCACGTAGACCTCAATCTCCTTGTGCATCATGTCATGAAATAATGCCACCATGGCTCGCTGGTAGGTTGCCCCAGCATTCTTCAGCCTAAATGACATCACCTTATAGCAGAAGGTTCCCTATAGAGTAATGAAAGTTGTCTTTTCCATATCCTCTTATGCCAGCTTTATTTGGTTATAACCTGAAAATCCATCCATGAAAGAGAACAGAGAAAAATTGATCGTGTTATCCACGAGAGCGTCGATGTGCAGTAAAGGAAAATTATCCTTTGGACTGGCTCGGTTTAGATCTTGATAGGCCATGCACATTCGCACCTTCCCATCCTTTTTCAAGATTGACACAATATTGGCAACCCATTCTAGGTACCAGGCAACGGCCAAAAAACCTGTATCGAATTGTTTCTTTACTTCCTCCTTTATAGACATCTTAGGTTTCATTCTCCTCAATTTTTGCTTCACCGAGGAGCACTCAGGATTCAAAGGTAGTTTGTGTTGCACAATTTTTGAGCTCAAACCAGGCATATCCTGGTAAGACCAAGCGAAGATGTCTTGGTAGTCTTGCAACAGAGCCACTAACTCATCTCGAATGTTCGCGGACACACAAGTGCCAATCTTGACCTTCTTTTTCTCTCCACCAATGCCCAAATTCACAACCTCTATCTCCTCTTGATGTGGCTTCATCTTTCTTTCTTCCTGTTCCACCATTCTCCTCAAATCCGGGGGAAGTCCCCAATCCTCAATTTCTTCCTCCTTGGCTTGATTTACGAGCCACTCAAAGTCAACATCTGGGTCCTCAGTATTACTGCTTTCATAGGACTCATTATCAGATCTGCGTCAAATCATTTAATCACAACGAAAATAAATATGCAGAAAAATGAAATGGACAAAGGTGCGAGAGGGAACATATCAATAAAGGGTTGTATATTAGATAGTCGTTGGAACATTAAAGAAAAGTATGCCCAACAAGAGGAGCAGACCCTAAAGCCTAGGCCCAGCAATAGGGTCCAAACTACTTGATTACATTGGATCCGACACAGAAATCTCAGGTCGCTCCATGATCTGCTAATTTTTCAATTCAAAGCCCGGGGAACATGGTTGCACCCAATTTGGCTAATCTTGGTTGGTTTCTTCGTCCAACATGGCAACTTGATCTTCATGCATCCATCCTGCACCGACAAAGCTCTCGTTGATGTGACAAATAGGGACCCTCTCCATCTGTGGTCCTCGCCCTTATAAACGAGCTAAGCTTCTTTCTTTCTTCTCTAAAGAAATCCTCCTCTTGTCAGCATTTGTAGGCTCATAACCCAGACCAAACCTCCCACGGTTTTCAGCAAACTTCAACAAGCTTGTTGTGTCATCACTGTTCCGGCCTAAACCCATTCCATGCTCATAAGCATCTTTCAGCATAACTCGGGCTACCATCAAAGAGGCACCAGACAAACGTGGTTGTATCGGAGGAGAATCGACATAAGCGTTGTTCACAATTTCCAATGCTTAAAAGAATGTTTCTAGCGACTCCTCCACAGCTTCAACAAAAGGCATAGAAGACGGACAACTCACTAGTATGTTCTCTTTGCCCGACACTATAACCAGTTGACCCCTCACCATAAACTTCAATTTCTGGTGCAATGTTGATGGGACCACCCTAACATAATGGATCCAAGGTCGACCTAACAAGCAACTATAGGCGGGGTTTATGTCCATCACTTGGAATATTATTTGGCATGTGTGTGGCCCAATCTGAATCGGGAGATCGATCTCTCCTCTCACATCATGACGACTACCATCAAAAGCCCTTACCACCAGGGGGCTTGGCCTCATATACAATGCATCAAATGGAAATTTATCCAATGTCATTTTGGGCATGGCATTGAGAGAAAAGCCTTCGTTAATGAGTACCTTGGCCACTATGTGGTCCATGCACTTGACGGATACGTGCAAAGCCTTATTGTGTCCCTTGCCCTCAAGTGGCATTTCTTCGTCACCAAAAGTCAGGTAATTGTTTGTGGTGATGTTGTTGACTATTCCCCCGAAACCCTACACCGATATGTCTTGCGCCACATGGGCCTCGTTCAAGATTTTTACCAACAACCCCCGATGAGGCTCGGAATGCATGAGCAACCATAATAGAGAAATCATGGCTGGTGTTTTGTTCAATTGCTCAATTACTTTGAATTCACTTTGCTGAATGATTCTCATAAATTCAGTTGCCTCCTCAGCCGATATCTCTCTCTTGCTAAGGTTGTCCCCTTCCTCTGCAAGCTTTCCGACAGGGGCCTCGTTATTCGTGGTCAGGCTCATCTTCTCCCTTTCACCCATATCTATCTTTGCCTTCCCCTTGTCTTTCGACCTTGCTGGTAGTTTGGGAGGAGCAAAAATACACCCACTACGAGTCATGCCGCTCGTATCGGAAATATTCATGATCTTAGCAGCTGGCATGCCAGTCCCAGCACGTATGACGAATGCGTCCTGCCTTCTATCAGATCCCTGTACGCCATACCTCCACAGTATTACATTGCCACTCTTATAAGGGAAGGGTGCTAGTGTCTTTGCTATAGAGGGCTAGAAACCTCGAGGTATCTGAGTGGTAATATCTCTGGTGAAATGAATTACTAAAGGCTTTTGCCACTCGACTGCATGAATACCCCTTCTTCCTCCTTTTTTGCACTGTGGATTTCAATTTGACCTCTACATATCAGTCCCTGCAGCAAATCCTCAGCTATTGGGCACCTTTCTACATCGTGTAACACTCCCGAATGCATCAAGCATGAATCTCCTTTATTACCATCACATTCAATCACACTGGTCTCGCGTAACGCCTCCAATATGAATCGTTTTGGAGTCAACACATCCCCTATCTGTTTCAACTCCTGAGATTTCCCTTCTCCCATTGTGTTCACCGACAAGCTTCCATGATTTGCAAGTGGATTATTCCTTATATTGGGGCTATCCTCTTGAAATGTATGCCATCTCGCATCAATCAAACTTTGTACTTTGTTCTTAAAAGCTACACATTGCTCGACGGAGTGCCCCAAGATGCCACCATGATAGACGCATGTGGCGTTAGGATTGTACCATCGGGGAAATGGAGGTTGATAAACCAAAAGAGGTTTGCGAATTTTGAAAATAAGGGTTCAGGAGTTGTTTACGCATAAGGAAGGTATTAGCACCCCACACGCCCGCCACAAGAGGCGGCAGCCTTTAATCGAGTGTGCACAACGTAACTTCAAAATTATTTATTTTTCCCTTTTTATATTTCTTTATATTTTGGGGTCGACAAGGGGGTTGCCCTTGCTCCTACGTATCCTCAAGTGCGATGAGGAATTCAGACCTACATAGTTCTTTAAAGCGAGAAAGTTTGTGTGTTGAGTTGGTTTTATGCTTTCGAAAGATTCATTTTAATTACAAACAAAAAGGTCGTTAAGGCATTGGACCTTAACGATCTCAAGTGATATTTGATGGAGAGAAGTTAATTATGAGTTGGTTTTTTTTATTTTGGTTTTTGTTTATTAGCTTTCAATCTTTTTAAGACAACAAAGTTTTTTATGGAACTAGTGATCAGTTAGGATTAAACTTTACAAATAAAAACAAGATCATCGATGATAAATGGAGAAGATGAATATGCACATAATAACAGAGGGGGCCCCTAAGGATACATAGATTACATTCAACTCTTAAAAACAAAACTAACCGACTGTTGCACGAGGAACACAGAACAAGAGAATGATGTAAGGGATGATCACAGTCGCAATTCAGTAGTGCCTCGGCTTTGTTTCTTCTTCTTTCTTCTTCTTCTTTCTTTCTTTCCCCTTCTTTTCTCTCATTTTCTCTCAACTCCTATACCTTGGAACCCCTTGAACCCCCCCCCCAACATGGTTATTTATAGGGAAAAAGCCATTTTGGGGCGGTTGAAGCTCGCCCAAGCGAGCTGATGCTTAGCCATGAAGGAATGAGCTCGCCCAAGCGAGCTAGTTGCTTAGGCACGGAGCTATTTCATGGCCTAGGCGAGCCAAATGCTAGCCTAGGCGAGCTAGGGTCTAGAAAAATCCAAAAAAAAATACCCTTTTGCCCCCTTCCTTGGTATTTTTTTTTTGTTTTCTTGATCAATACACTGAGCGATTCCTTGCTTCACACTATAACTAGCGCCAAATATCGTAATTTGACTAGCAAGAATCAAAATATCATATCGAATGATATTTCTTGGACGAAATTAGGGTCTGACACATAGGTTGGCAGAATCTTTAGTCATCAACGTAGACTTGCAAAACATTCCAACAACCAACAACGATGATCACATGATTGAAACCTCTAGCCCAACAACAAACCCTAAACTAGACCTTTATTTTTTAATGGTGGGCTCTGGCAGTAAGGCTCACTAAGATCAACGAGTCTTCTTAATTGGAACTTTCAAGGAACTCGATTGCAGTTCCTGTCTTTTGTAATCTTGTCCGATCCTATCTTGTGGATGTTCTTTTTTATGTGAAACTTTAGTTCATACTCAACATATTGAGGAAATAAAAACTATTATTGGTTTTGATTCTTGTCTTGCTCTAGATGTAAATGGTAGGAGTGGTGGTCTGACCCTACTCTAGAAGGACCCTTTTGATAGTCAACTTCTCCTCTAACTTCATCAATGTCTAGATTCATCAGAAAAACCATCCACCTTGGAGGCTTACTAGATTCTATGGGTACACAGAAAGAGACATAAGAAGAGACTCATGGAATCTTCTTTGAACCCTGGCAATTGATACTTCTCTCTCTTGATGCATCTTTGGAGATTTCAATGGTCTTCTCTCCAATGACGAAAAAATTGGCTTGCTGGATCGCCCAAACTAGCTTTTAAATGGCTTTAGAAAGGTTTTTGTTGCTTGCAATCTGCATGAACTTCCAATGGAAGGTTATCAATACACGTGGGCAAAGTGTAAAGGAAAAAGCTTGAACGTGGCTTGGCTACCTCAAACTGGATTTATTCCCTAATTTCAAGCTTCTAAATGGTATTTCATCAAAATCTAATCACTTTGCCATCTTGATCTGATTTGATTCGAAAAATTAAATATGAGGCATTTTTAACAAACCTTTTCATTTTGAGAATTCCTGGTTACTGGAGCTTGAACTTTTTGATGTTGTGAAGAATGGCTAGGACAAATCCCTACAAGGCGACTTCTTGTATAGAATTAATTTTTGTACTAATGAGATGAATATATGAGGTAGGAATTTAAGAAAATAGTTTCGAGATCAAATTGATGCATGTATAAGAGAGCTAAATCTTCTTCGTTTCTCTACCAACATTAATGGAAATGATCATTACCAAGAGCTCTCCAAGAAATTAGGCCAATTGGTTGCATAAGAAGATTCTTACTAGAGACAGTGGGCAAAAGTTTTTTGGCTAAAGGATAGGGATACTAATTTGAAGTTCTTCCATGCTTCTACAAATGCAAGGAAAAAATTCAATTCCATCTCATCCCTTACTCGTAAAGCAGGATTCGTGGCCAATGATCATAATGGAATTTGTGATGTTGTTTCTTATTTCCAAACTTGTTTGAAGTTGAGAATAATTGTAATGATTTTAGCCCTATTATCAATAAAATTCTTATCTCTATTTCCCCCTATGAAAATGAGTCCCTTTTGGCTCCTTTTGTTATTGATGAATTTAAAAATGTCCTTTTTCAAATGGACTCGAGTAAATCTCCTAGCCCTAATGGTTCAAACCCTGCTTTTTCAAAAAAAAAAATGCATTTTGTGTGGACCTTAACTTTTCCACTTTGGTGTTACATGGCTTGAAACGGGAAATCTTCCTCCTTAGATAAACAAAACATTTGTTGTCCTTATACAAAAAAAAAAAAAAAAAATTCACATCCATGACAGATTTCAGACCTATCTCTCTTTGTACTATCATTTACAAAATTATATCCAAAGGCCTTGCCAATCATCCTAAGCCTATTCTACCGAAATGTATATCCCAAGAGCAATCAACATTTGTTAAAGATTGCTCCATCCCGAATAATGTCATGATAGCTTCAAAGATCATTCACCACATGAAATGCAAAACAAAGGGTAAGCTTGGTGAGGTAGCCCTTAAAATTGACATTAGTAAAGCCTTGGACTATGTTGACTGGAATTTCCTCTTTGGTGTCCTTGAAAAAAATGGGGTCTAATGAAAAATGGGTTTCATGGATTAAACTTTGCCTCCAATCAGTCCAAGTCTCTATAGTTGTTAATGGTGACTGTATAGGGAAAATTTCTCTTAGGAGAGGACTAAGACAAGGTGACTAACCGTCACCCTACCAGTTCATTTTGTGTACTAAGGGACTTTCAACTTTACTAAAAAAAATAGAGAGGCGAGAGGGTGATATCCATGGTGTGAAGGTGTGTAGAGGGCCCCCACCCGTCTCACATCTTTTATTTGTTGATGATATTTTTTGTTTTGCACTGAAGACAATGAAATCAATATTCTAAAGGAGATTCCAAATACTTATGGTCGTGCCTCAAGTCAAATCATCAATTATGAAAAGTCAGAAATTGTCTTTAGCTTCAATACTTGCCACCATCTCATGCACAACATATCCGCCTTCCTTGGAGTCACTGAAAGTATCGATTCTAGCAAATACCTGGGACTACCATCTATCATTGGTAAAAGGAATAAAGTAGTCTTTAGTTTCCGAAAAGATAGACTTTGGAACCGCATCAACCATCGGACTAGCAAACATCTCTCAAAAGCGAGTAAAGAAATTTTTGTTAAATTTGTTGCACAATCAATCCCCGTATATTGTATGAGTGTCTATTTGCTTCTTTCTTCTATTCAAGATGGTCTACAGAAAATGATGAACTCCTTTTGGTGGGGTTCCAATAAACAACAAAGGAAAGATATAAACTGGTTCAACTGGGACAAGATGACAATGAAAAAAGAATTTGGAGACTTGGATTTCAAACATTTGCATGCTTCCAACCTCGCCACGTTAGGAAAACAAGGTTGGAGAATGATGATCAAACATGATACTAAAGTTGCTAAAGTTTTTAAAGCCAAATATTTTCCTTCGGCCGATTTCTTGGATGCCCAATTGGTACACAATCCAAGTTTTATATGGTGTAGTATCCATGTTTCATGGGTAGTGGTGAAAGAAGGTTTGCAATGGAGGATTAGTAATGATAATTCTATTCATGCTTGGATTCAACCTTGGCTGAAAAATGGTAACAATATCTATGCTTCTTCTAATCATTTCAATGAAGATTTTGATTTAAAAGTGGGAGATCTTGTTGATCACAACAGCTGTACCTGGAATAAAAGACCTTGTGCTGAACATTTTTAATCAAATGGATGCGTATAATATCCTTTCTATTCCTCTTTTAAATGTTTTGGAGAATGACAAGCTAATATGGAAAGCTAATATGGAAATTTACCCAATTTGGTGAGTATTTAGTTAGAAATGCCTATCATAATATCATGGATAATTTGCTTGATGCTAGTCATTTGAAATGTGAAGGAGATTGGTCCACTCTTTGGAGTATTCGTGCCCCACCTAAAATAAAGTTTTTCATTTGGAGACTTTTACGTGGATGCCTTCCTACACGCTCTAATCTTCGTGAAAAACACATCAATTGCAATATTGAGTGTGTTTGCTGTGAGTCAAACATAGAACATGAGTGGCATCTTTTCATATCTCGTGACCATGCTAAGCAATTTTGGCTCCATGCAGACTTATGGCATCATTAATTTTGAGGCAAAATGGGAAACGGAAGATCTAGAGTTTCAAAGCTCTTATTAATTTTTAATCTTTTGCAGGAATCCAATCCAGATTTGCGAGCAATAATTAGAGTTGGATTGGGTCCATTTGGCAAACTCGAAACACAAAACTTTGGGAGCAACAACAAACTCATCCAGCCGAGGCTCTCTCACTGGCCATGCAGCAATATTCCCAATGGCAACATATTAATTCAACTCATCATCCTCACCAACCCGGTCCAACAACCACAATGGACACAATCTGGAGCCCACCACCACAAAGCTTCATAAAATGCAATATAGACGCGTCTATCTTCAAGGACCTTACATCCTTTGGAGCTGGAATGTATTTGAGAGATGCCAGTGGGAATTTCCTTAAAGCAAAGTCTATCAATGCAGTAGGTCTTCAAGAACCAAAAGAAGCCCAGGCTTGGGCCCTCCTCCAAGCAATGATCTGGACACAACATGTCACCAACAGTAACGTGATCTTTGAGCTTGATTGTAAAATGGTGGTTGATATTCTTTTAACGGCTTCTCCAAAGGCTCTTCTGATTTTCATGTCACTATAAATATATATGTAGACCCATTTTCTTCAATTTCGCAAATTCTAGTGTGAGTTTTATAAAAAAATAAGTTAATCTAGTAGTTCACAACTTATCAAGGACTTCAAGATTTTATGCTAGCTCTTCATGTATTGTTTCACAAATATTGAATGAAATGATATAATTTTTTTTGTCTTTAAAAAAAATTGGAAGTTTAGACTTCGGAAATTTTTGCATCCGATGATAGAACTTTTTTTTTAGAGGATTGCACCCGATAGACCTGAACCAATATATATGAAAACAGAAAAAAAGTAATACTTATATATTTTTATATTTTTAAACATATAGTTTCTTGAGGAACGATCTACCATTTAGAGACTTTTTTTTTTCCTTAACTTGATTTTTTCTTACTATTATTAGTTTTAACAAGATATATATTATATTTTTTTATAGATCTAATTATCCAATCCTATAAACTCATTTACAATCTATTTAGGTTAACAATAAAAAAAATCATATACTAACGATATAAAATAAAATTTATGATATCATCTAATTACAAACTATCATATATATAACAAGTTTTTTTTACTTTTACGATAACAATTCTAAAAATCATACTAATAATGATATTTAATTGATGACTAAAATATATTTTTTCTCTTCATAAAACTGAAAATGTTTAGATTTTTTTTCAACAAAATTTTTAGTATATTTTTTTTATCATAAAATTGAAATATGTCAAATTTTGGTTGGGAGTTAATCTAAAACTACAATTAAGTTTTTTTATATCGATTATGCATATGACCGATGTAAATGTAATATTTTCTAAATCGATTATGTATATAATCAATATAAATATAATGTTTTCTTACATTTGTTATGTATATAAATGATGTAAAAAAAGTTATACACAGGTTCAAAAATTTGAACCTTGATCTGAATTAAAAAAAAAGACATATTTCAATTTTATGAGAATAAAAAACGTACTAAATATTTTATAAGGGTGAGATCTGAATCTTTTCAATTTTATAAAGACGAAAAATATATTTAACTTTAAAGAAACATTTAGTAGATGAAAAGTTATTACTTTCCCAAAAATCTTGAAGTGTGAAATTATGATTCTCATATTTGGTATGTAATTAATAAAAAAGATTGTAAGAAAACTATTATTTCCGGGAATCAATTTTAATTTACTTTTCCACAAAAACATTCCCAATGAGAGAGAGAAGAATCCAACTTTTCATATTTTATACATTCCTAAGAATCATGTTTTCCCTGGTATAAAAAACTTTCTATCTATCAAACGCCTCCAAATTGATTGACAATGCAAATGCATAACTCATAAAAAAAACTTTAAAAAAAATTATCCAATCCTCCCATATAACAACTTTCTCCGATTTCATCTTATCTTATTCAATGGCCTCAAAAGAATGTGTTACTAGTAGGTGACCTTCCACTTCGATGCCCCATGTTTAATAAAAAAAAAATTGGTTCCAACACCTGAAAGCTTTCATGACACAATCCTGATAAACATGTATTTAAAACCTGTTGAATGAGGAAGGAAATATATTAAAATCAATCCATGGTTGTGCAAAGTATAGAGGTGAATGTTTGACCGACACATCTAGAACAATAATGGTAGGAATATCCAGTTAGGATCAGGGTTAGAACGCGGAGAAAATCCAACAAAACTACACCTTTGTGGTCCCTTATGCATGCTAATTATCTCTGGACCTTGTTTTCGGTTGTTTGTAATGTTGCCTAGTCCACCAGCCATGCCATGCCTCACAGGGAGCACTTTTCTCTCACTCTTTGGTGCTTCCCAACCTTTCATTCTCTCGCTTTCTTGACAATTCAATGCATATAAATTTTCGAGCCTCACAAATTTCTCATTTGTTTCCTCTTGTCAATTTTTTATAATAAACTTTTCTCTTTTTTTCATATCGTATCTACAAAGTTTGTATACTTGTTCTGTACACTTTTTTGGGAGAATAAAGAGACACTCACTCGGACTACATTAGTTGTCTTCAAAGGGGAGCAGTAGTTAAGGTGTGGCTGTTGAGTTTCGTTGCTCGCAAAGCCAATTAATACATTCGTACGTTTAATTAATTAAAAATTTAGAGTCTCAATGTACCAAAAATAGTTAGAGTCTTAAAAGGACTTAAAGGCTTAAACCATGATTTGAAAATAGTACCAAAGTAACCAAGGAATCAAGCATTACCCCAAATTGACTACCAACACTCATATGATTTTTAGATAATTTTATCTCTTATCATCTAATCAGATATAATATCTAAAAAAAGTATATAAATGAGAAAAAAATTCACAACTTACACACTAATTTTATAGGAGTTAAATTAAGTCTAAATTTCAATTGTAATATGATATCATAACTTATCTTATCTTAGATTTATTGGTGGATCACTTGAGTTTGTCAGGTTAGAAACCTTGAGCATGATGGGAAGCATTAAAAAGTCACCTTAATTATGGTTATTTCTAATTTATCTTAGTTGTGACGGATGACAAAGGAGAGTGTTAAAGTTTAGTATTGGTTAGAAATAATATTAAAATATAATATATAAGTAGGAAATAATTTCTATTATTAATTTTATAAGATTAAATTAATTTCCAAGTTAAATTTTTAATTCAATTCTAGATTTATGTGTATAAAAAATATTTATTAAAAGAAACCGTCCCTAAAATGAATCTTATTATTTAGAAAAAAATAATTCTTAATTTTCAGCTTAGAGACATCTGGGATAAAAGAAGAAAAAACTTTGGCTGGTCCAATTTCTCTTTTCTATTAATGGCATTGGCTTGTCCTTGGGTATATGGCCACATGGGTAAAAGGATGGAAAAGCTGAATGAATTGGGCCACTCGAGAAGCCTAACATAACATGGTTTTGATTGACCAACAACAACTAATGATAACGAAAGTAGTAATAATGCTGTAGCTAGCTAGGCACACTTATTAGTTATGTTATTGGTTTGCTTGTTCTTAATTAGATGAAGGGAAAATGTGAACAAAGAACAGGACCACAATTTTAACAATAATAATAACAAGGTCACCCCTCACCCCTCCCTTGTGTCATGTGTGTGTCCTCAACACGCAGAGTGGTAATCAGTATTCTGTACGATTCTTTGGTAGGGCCTGACTGCCCTGTCTTGTCAACGTCAACGTGGAACATCATGCACCATCTAATTACTCACTTACTCGAATGAGGTAAAATAAAATAGAGAGGGAGTGTGGCAAATTTGCATCGCTCACGTGCATTACTGTAACTTGCACCAATGGGGAGTGAGTGAGAGATGTAGGACCCCATCGAGCTCACTTGTCAGGTTTGATCTCGATATGCCACCTACAAATGCAGCTTCATCATCCCTTATAGTGGAAAAAGTAGAGAATGAAACTCAATATTAAAGTGACGAGTTGTATTTTATTCAAATTTTCATGAGTTTTATCTTATCAATTTGGTTATTCTAAAGTGACGAGTTGTATTTTAAAATATTAAATGCACTGACAATTGTTGATTAGAAAATCAATAACTGAAAATTGTGATAAAATCAATTTATATATAATAAAATTATAGTTCATTATAATAGCAGTGATCGATTTTTTTAATTAATAATTATCATTGGATTTTATTCTCTTAAATTCTCTAAGTAAACTTTTCTTACTTTAAAGGAATCATGTCTTTATCTGATTATAAGTGTCATATTTTAACTTTAGGAAAGAAATTCAGGAAGTATATATGAGTCGGAAGAACAGAGAGAAAGAAAAAATAAAGTTAAAGAAAGAAATTGAATTAAGTAAAAGAAAACATAATCGATAAATGTGATGAATAATATGAGAGAAAATTATTATTATTAATTAATAATATGAGAAATTAGGAAAAAAAAATAGTATAAGTGAGTTGTAAGAGAAACTAAGTATATTTAATGATAATCCTTAATTTTATTGTCATCATTTTTTTAAATTCAGATCCTCATTGGACTAATCACCTAATATAATATTAGTTAATGCACCTGACACATACTTAAAGCATTGAAACACGGTAAATTTAGATCATCACTAGTTAGGATTACTTTTATTATTTCAAACATGTTCACAAATATCTTAAAAGACACTAATTTTTTTTGGTGAAACTTAAAACACTAATTAAAAGGAAATAAAAATATTTAATAGTTAAAATTTATTTATTATATTAAAAGTCTAAATAATTTAATATTAATATTTTTAATTAACAAAAAATATTTAATATAGTCTTTGGTGACCAAGTGTGTTTGAACACATGATCAAAACTCAAGTATCTTTATATTTTCATGTCAATCTTCAATAGAAATATAAAACTTACTATTTGTAGTCTCTTTTTAGACATGAATTAAGTGTTTTTCAACCTTACCAAGTTTTGATAGTTAAGAAAATTTCAAGATAGTGTTTGATTTAATTTTTTCTTGTAAAGAAGAAATTGGATCAAACACATGAAGAAAAGATCTTAAATATTAAGAAAATCAACTTCTGTAAAAAAAAAAATTTCTTGATCGATTCTTAGAAATGAATCTTTTCTCTCTTTCATTTGAATAATTGAAATGAAATTTTTAATTTAAAAAAAGTTTTTGAATAAAACTCAAACAACTTTTACTTTTTCTAAAAAATCTTATTTTGTTTAAATTTTGACATTAAAATATCTTTTAAATATTAATATAGTCTATGATGACTCTCTTCTAAAATATACTTTTTAGATCAATTCCTAGAACTAATAATCTATAAATTATTTTTTACATCGACTATTTAATAAGTGATGATGCAGAATCTTTTCATATCGTTTTGCAACCTGAGACTCCAAAATATATTCTAAATTGATTTCTTTGCAAACAATGGAATCAATACTTTTTAGGTTGGTTTTTATTACAACTAATCTGGAAAGTCAACAATTTTTAGATCAATTATGATAAGAATTAATCTAAAAAATATTAGCTACATAGAATCTGTATAATATATATATATATATATATATATATATATATATATATATATATATACACTACAAATTTACACTGATATTTCCATTATTGTTCCAATTTTGAAAGCCTTTTCTTTGCCCCGAGAATATTGAAACCTTTATTCCTCCTATCATTATTTGTTTTGAAGGTTCTATCAATGTCAAAATCTATATACATTACCTCTATGGATGCCATTTTGTTCATCTTCATCCTTAATTTTCATCCTTGAAACATTTTTAGTTTCTTTTGTTATCAAAATGTTCATAGCTTTGCAATTTGCATCTCCTCCTTCTCCATCATAATTATACTTTTTTTTTTGCTTGTGCTTTTGACAAAGGTATGTTCTTACTCGTAACTATAGACGTAAACTTGCACATTTTTTAATGCTAAAATATATCTAGCTTCACAACTTTTTAATACTATTTGAATTTTGTTTTACTAAAATTAATATTTGCTTACATATTTTTTAATTTTTAATATTATGTTTTACTGAAATGTTCTACCCATATGTATTACATGAACTATTAATTATTATCTTTAATTATTTTTATTATTTTTGGTTAAGTTTGACTCATGCATTTATGTTAGCTTTCTAAAAAGACATGTATGTTATATTTTGCACCATACACAAATAGTTTTTGAATTTTACAAATATGTGGTTACTCTGAAATTATTAAATTTGCATTAAAAAAATATATCGTTGTATGTCTCTATATTTCATTCGAGAATAATAGGATTGTATTTCTTAATGTTCTTTGGGTTCATACCCTAATTGCCCATAAGTTATATACGTTGTCCAAAAAAAAGTATTTGTAAGTGTTTATGTGGCTTAAAGTACCAGAAGGGTGTTCTTCTGGTGTTAAGAAGCTTGTATCGATAAAAAGATTTGAAATTAATCGGCTTGAAGTTTTATGAGGATCATGATGGATAAACTACTGTCGGTAACTATTTAGGACATATTGCCAAAAAAAATTAAGACACACTGTAACAAGAATGTGCTGCTATATGATGGATCTAGAAACATATTAAAGGGGGGCCGGAATTTTTATTAATAAATAAACATTAAATCATAATTAATAATAGAATAGTGTAAAAAAATGCAATATTACATTTTTTTATTGATCATTCTCCCAATAAAGATAATAAAGATATTCAAGCAGTTAGTTAGAAATCCACCTTTCACCTTTTTTTAATCTCATTTTTCTAAAATTTTCATAATTAAAAATGATCTTTCATTTATAGTAATATTAAAATGGGAAGAGTCAATACCAAACAAATTAAATAATTAATTAAAGGATAAATCAAATATTTTCTCAAATATTTTCTCAAAAATTATATAACATATTATAATAAATTTTATAAAAAAATAATATTATAAAACTAATTAATAACTATATTTAATATATATAAGGATACATATGTTTATTGTGACACTCATTCACCCTGTAGCTAATAATTTTAAAAAAATTTCAAAATAAAGTAATAAATTTAAAACTTTTGTAATCACGCAATAAAGGTTATCATATATGTAACTCAAATAATTTAAACTCAAATAAATACTAAAATTGTCAATAAAAAGTATTGGCTCAAATTTGGCCTTATAATTCCTTAAAACATAATTAAACTTAAGAAATAAAAATTACTAATCTAGTTTTTTTAAAAAACATAGACATAAAATAATAAATTAATCCCCGATGTTATAACCATCGGAACTTTACAGTCCCAACATAAACTAACAATAAAAGACAATAAACAAGGCTTAAACCTTTCCTCCAACATCATCATCATGACCTTGTGGAACCTCACCTACAAGGGTGACATGTAGTCCAAACACAAACAAGACAAATAAGTAAGGATTGAAATACATCTCACAAATATTTAAAACAAAGAGAAGACATGAAGAGAAAATATATATTATAAACAATTGTATCACACAAACACACAACATCCACTTCAAATCTCCCAATACACATTGACACACATGCAGGATGATTCGCATGTAACTTAAGGATTTGGTACCATCTCGAAAATAATTTGTAAACGTAGCCTGAGAGTCCATTAGTCGATGAATTGTCACACAATGGACAACCTGACACTCTCACTCTCACCGAGATGACACCGCTGGTGGTGCATTAGGGTGTTCTGGCCTTGCAAGGATACTCCAACCCATGTAATCAACATGAACTTAAAGGAGATTCCAAACCGTTGCACCCCAATGTCAGAGTCATACGTCATTTCATTCATGACCTTCCCGGTTAAGTTCATAAACATCATTCACTTCAAAATACATGTGCACAATATTATGCATGGTTCAGAGACAATATGCACACGATTTATTTTCAAAGTCTTGGAGATTCTTATCCTGCAGGGACCATTACATATTGCTTTCACATTCATTCATAGACACCATGCATTCAATCATAATATCGAACATAGTATAAACATTGTGTATCATGATAATATTTATAGCACACAATATACACATGCATAAAATCAAATAATAATATTTTCTAATTCCAAATAATAATAACTTTCAAGATCATGTCATAATAACACTACAAAATCATAAACATCAATTACCAATAAAAAACCATACGTCATATAAGTATTTAATTATATTTGTAATAATACTAATAATAAAATATACTTAACTTCAAATCTTCTAAATATATGAAAAATATATAGCCATTGCACTATACACATGTATACTATAATAATATGAGTACATATTTTAAATGTAAGAATTATGGGCTTGTGAATCATAAAATGATTCCTAAAGTATAATTAAGTAAATATATATCATATATAAAATTATAATCTAAAATGAATTACAACAGTCACATCACTAAATAAATTTATAAATTTATACTACAAATTAGGATATATATATATATATATATATATATATATATATATATATATATATATATATATATATATACTAATTATATTAAAATGTAAACTATAAAAAATTCAAGCAAGAGAAATTGGATCACAAGAATTTGAACCTTGTAATTTAAATCAAAGCATAATTTAATTCAATATTTATACTTTAATACACCAGAATTCAACCAAAAATTACTGCATGATAAATTTAATAAGTTAGACCAAAATTAGAGTGAAGTACTTGAAGTTTTGAAATTATTCTCTATGGCATGAACATTCAATAAACTAATTGAGCCAGATACTTATAAAAAGAAAAAACTAAACGTGTGAAATTTTGATTTCCTATCATATAATTAAGGCAAGTGTTATATTTCTCTATCTATCTATATGATTAACGCGAAGGGGTCAGGGTACAGAGTTCCGTAACAATTCAATTAAATAAGTAAAAGCCAATGGGATGAAAAGCAAGGCATAAGGAGTTCATAATTCGAAGGAAAAACAATTGTATAACGTCTAGAACACCAAATTCAATTTGTTGCATATAGACTCGAAATTTCATAACTCACCAGCATTGCAATTTGTAAAATTCTCAGAAGAATGGATTGTCACAAAAATTCAAAAATGTGTAGTTGAAACAATTTATTAAAATCCCTAAACAACATCAAAAGGGGACCAATACAAACTCACAATCAACGGCCTAAATTAACAACCAAAGAGAGTGAAAAACAAGAGATAGGGTAATGCACAGACTAGGTTTTAAGAGAACCTGTCAGCTTTTATAGTTGATCTGGACTTCCTAAAACTAAAGGCCCAAAAATATTTAACCCAAATAATTTCATTTTTACTATAAAAAATAACAAATAACATAAAATATTTAATAGAAATTAATATAGTTTTATAAATATATTCTCTTTTTTTTTTAAAAAAAAGATGTTACATTTATAATGTAATATAATATATTTTAGGGTTTATGATCGTTTTAGTTCATAAACTTTTTAAAATTTCTATTTTTAGTCTTGAACTTGTTATTTTTGTTTTAGTTCCTTAACTTAGTTGCCTCCCCTTGAGTTTGTCCCTAACTATATGTAACAAAGTTATTAATCCGCATAAATTGGATCCGTTTGAAAATGATGTTATATTCTTATGCAAATTAGAGATGTACTTCCTCATTTTTTTACATTATAGTTCATTTAATATATATATATATATATATTATATGTGTGTGTGTGGTGAAGACAAATAGGTTTATATGACTATGTTTACTAATGGTGGATGTATCCAATTAAGTGATACATGAATATCTTAAAAAGATACAAAGAATCCACATCAACTTGATGTATCTCTTGTTGAAAGATATATTACCAGAAATCTATTAAGTTTTGTATTGATTACTTGTTAGAAGTAGAAGATATTGGACTTCCAAAATCTCGTCATGTGAGAAGACTTACAAGGAATGGTACACACTTGGTAACATTAAAGTTCTTGGATTGTCAAGAAGTTCTTTAAACACATTTACACTTCTTGGATAACAATGATGAAGTTCAACCATACTTATATACTCATAAAGAACTTTCTTATCTTGATTTAAACATCAAGTTGGGCATGATGATAATGTATCTGATATAGTAAAACGTCTATCACCGGGATCTAACTTTTAAGACATAAGTTAGATTGAATATGACAACAATAAGTATTTCTTCTATACAAAGGATCAATATGACAAGAGCATTGTGTATGCATTCATGCATTTTGCTAGTGCAAAAAGATAAAAAAAAAAAATAGTGTTCACATTCATATTTTATGTTGGAGTTATTAAAGAAATACTCCCTCCACCCTATTATAATTGTCATATAAGAGAAAAAAATTATCCCAAAATAATTGTCATTTTTGTTTTTCAATATAACATTAATTATGTTTTTCCCTTATATTCCTTATAATATTAATGGTGGATAAAAAAACTATAAATAAATTAATAATGATATAATGTTAATTTTATAAAATTAACACTCTCTTTCATCTATTTCTTTTTTGTCTGTATACAATAATCTAGAACGACTATTTTTTTGGGATGGAGGGAGTATAAGATATTGACTACACTAAATTTAGAGTGTCTATTTTCAAATGTAATGGATTGATAGTAATAATGATGTACTAATAGACAAGTTTAGATTTACATTGTTGGATCTTAATATAGAAAGTTATATTAAATTGTTTGTGGTTCTCCAAGGAAGAATGACAAATGTTAGTAATAAGATTGACAAATAAAGTTTTGATATCTATGAGACTTCTTTTTTTACGTGATGACTACCTGAATTAGATGAAAATAAAATAAAGATAATATATATGCAAAAAAGATGGTCAACATGATGGATTTGAGAGAATTTCTCTACATGAAATTTGAATAAAGATAAATTTATTATCTTATTTATTTTATATTTTATATTTTAATCATATTTATTTATCTTATTTGCTTACTTTTTCTTTTGTCTTAACAGGTAGATGGAAAATTTGTAGCGGATCATAAACTTCACAATGAATGCCTAGTATTGCATATATTTTTTAGATGTACTATCTTCCAATTGATTGTGTATTTTCACCCTCTTATTTTCATTTGATCCAATAATATAAATAATCTTTTTTCAAAGGCTTTTAATTAAGTTTTTCATACCTGGAATATAGGTCACTTTCAAATTACTACCTAACATTCATTTTTTTCAACCAAGTACCTAAAAATTTTATGTTTCATTTTACTATGGTCGTTAGTCCCCTTCTGTTAAGTGATGACATGGCAGACGAAGTGTTACGTCATTACGCCTTGTCACCAACACCTCAACGCCACATCATCACCGTCTTCCCCTTCTCCTTCTTCCTTTTCTCCTCTTATTCCCCTTCTCCAATGGAAACCACCATCGTGTTGTTGGACAAGTGGCCTCAATAACTTAAGAGGGGGGTGAATTAAGTTTTAAAGTGTTCCTACTAACAAATTTTAGTCCCCTTTTAAATGATATTTGATATTCTTAGAATGCAGAAAAAGAAGAAGAAGAAGAAGAAGAAATCAATTTAATAATGTTCTCTTAAATGCACAAGACAAAGTAAACTACAATAAAATAACCGAGATAAGGGGAGAGAGAAATACAAACTCGATTTATACTAGTTCGGCTACTTCCTGTGCCTACATCCAGTCCTCAAGCAACCCACTTGAGATTTTTACTATCTTTGTAAAATTCTTTTACAACTTCTGAACCACCTAGGGATCCCTCTCCTTTGTTTTCAGGATTCTCACAATTCAAGAGACAAACCAGTCTTTTGATCACAATAATTCTTTTCAAAAAGTACAGAAGTTTTTTTCTTTTTTAGAGAAGATGATACAAGTTGAAGATCTTAGAAGAATACTCAATTGCTTTGCAAGTGTTTGGCCAATGATTTGTTTGTGAGAGAATAAGACAATAAGGTTCTGAAAAACTCTGAAGATTTTCGTAAACAAGTCACATATTTATAGGCCCTTGGTGGCTTTTCAAAAACTTTAGAAGAGATGTGACTTTTCAAAATATTTTTCAAAAAATCTTTCACTGGTAATCGATTACAGCCTTTTGGTAATCGATTACACTATTACTTATTGAAAGGCCATGACTTTTCAATTTGAATTTCTGAAGTTTCGTTACTGGTAATCGATTACAAGAAAAAATCCTTATTTTAGCAATGATAAAATATTTTAAAAACTTTTTGTAATCATTTTGAAAATCATGTTTTGAGGCCAAACCTTTTCAACCAATAAAAGATTCTTTTAACAAAAATGAAGTCTTACCTTATTTTCTTGATCTTGAATTTTGACTTGAAGTACTCTTGTGTTGCTTATATCTTGGCATCATCAAAACCTTCATATATATACATTCACACGCGCCACCACTGCTGACCACATCGTTCCACCACCACCGTCAACTGCCACCACTATGCCCTGCAACTAATTCACCATTGATCATACTACCTCTTTATTAGTCAAAACCATCAAGTTGCTCTACTGTCCTCTCTCTCTCTCTCTCTCTTCTGTCAGTTCATAATTAGAACGAGTGAATAAGAAATTTAGTCCCTGAGATTATACTCATTTTGCATATTAGTTCCTAACTTAATGTTAAATTCAAAATAGTCCTTATCTTTGCATAAGTGTTGCAAAATAGTCCTTTCGTTAAATTTTAAAGTAACGTCATTAGTGAGGTCAATTTTAGTGCCACGTGGACTATCCAACGTGGCACTAAAGGATGATGTGGCATGACACGTGGACGTGCCTCTTAAAAGATGTCACGTCATTTGATGATAACAAAATGAGTAAATAGGCAATTTAGTCCCTGACATTGTACCCCTATTGCATATTAGTCCCTAACTTGTTGAAAAATTCAAATTAGTACCTATATTTTGCATAAGTATTGCAAAATAGTCCTTCCATTAAATTTTAAAGTAACGTTGTTAGTGAGGTCAATTTTAGTGCCACGTCATTTGATGATGATATAATGAGTGGCTTCTTCAAATTTGATGGTTCTGAACCAATTGAGACATATATACGAAAAAGAACTCACACATACTTGAACAAATAAAAAGAACCAAAAATCCACAACAACAATCTTATCTCTGTAGCCGTCAACACCAATGGACGATGTCTGCATAACCATTCTCTTTTCCTCTTTTTTTTTTCTTCAATTACCATCAATGTATCATTTCGGGTTTTGATTTTTTTGTGTTCTGAATAGGAAGAGAAAAAATCAGAGGAAAACAAAGTGGAGGAGAAAAAAAGCAAAGGAAGAAGAAAAGAAAGAAGAAGAGAAAAAACCAAAGGAATCAAAAGATGACAAGGAATCCAAGGAGGAATCTACGCCGCCAGAAATTGTGCAAGACACAACCTTCACAATGCATGGACACTTTAAGCACGATTTCTGACATCTTTTAAGTTAGGGACTATTTTGCAACACTTATGCAAAAGATAAGGACTATTTTGAATTTTTCATTAAGTTAGAGACTAATATGCAACAGAGATACAAAGTCAAGGACTAAATTGCCTATTTACTCATTTTGTTATCATCAAATGACGTGGCATCTTTTAGGAGTTAGGAGGCATGTCCAAGTTTCATGCCACGTCATCTTTTAGTGCCACATTGGATAGTCTATGTGGCACTAAAATTGACCTCACTAACGGCGTTACTTTAAAATTTAACGGAAGGATTATTTTGCAACATTTATGCAAAGATAGGGACTATTTTGAATTTAAAATTAAGTTAGGGACTAATATGCAAAATGGGTACAATCTCAGGGACTAAATTGCCTATTCACTCTAATTAGAACACTCACAACAAAAATCAATTTTCTTATCTCTCTCTCTTTCTCTCTTTTCTATCAGTTCATAATTGGAACACTCACAACAAAAATCGATCTTCTTCTTTCTCTCTCTCTCTCTCTTTCCTACATTCATGTTCTACTGAATCGTCACCCCATCATCGTGGAACTTCTTCCATACTTTGACCCATCCTTTGCCACCCCAGTATGGCAGAACATGTTTTGATCCGCCTTCTCTCGCCACCCTTCCTCCGCCCCTCCATCCCAAGCTTCGCCCTCCCCCTCCCCCTACTCGCCGCCGTATCCGCCATCCAATGCTAACCCAGATGGAAAAAAACATTTTCCAACGATCCCTAGGTGCACTTTGCCCTCTATATTGCCACGACCCATGCGGGTCTCGCTTTCGCCATTTTCATTCTTTACACTTTCTCGAAGCTTCTAGAACAATACTTGAGACCCCTTCAATGGGCAATGTTGTGTTCTATTCCCCTAAGGGGTATCCAGTAAACCCCTAAGGGCTTGTGAGTTTTGGATTTTCATCATTACTTATGAGAGGCTTGGTGGGTTTGGGGCTTTGTCACTTTCGAGGTTTGGTTTTTTGTTTAGTTCGAAGAATATGGATTCCACTATGCACGCTTCGTCTTCTTTTAGAAGACTTAGTTTCAGGCATGGACAGAGGTGGTGGCAGTTGACAGCGGTGGTGGTGTGGCGTGGTCAACGATGGTGGCGCAATGATGGTGGGTTCCATTGGAGAAATGGAAGAAGAAGGGCAATGAGGTAATGATGTGGCACTAAGGTGTCAATAACAAGGCATGATGGCGCGACACTCCATTTGCCACGTCATCACTTAACGGAATGGGACTAACGACGGGTAGTAAAATGAAACGTAAATTTTTTTCAGGTACGTGGTTGAAAAAAATGAATGTTAGGTAGTAATCTGAAAATAGTTTATATTTCAGATATGAAAAACTTAATTAAGACTTTTTCAAATGTAAATTGATATGAGACATAGTATATATAATGGATGAAAAGTAGTTATGTGTTGATTTTGTATTCTGTATTTTAATATGTTTTGTTATTTCTATATTAGGGAGAAAGTATCATTACGGTGCTACTTTTAGGGGGGAAATAAAATTTCTACATCATGACTAAAACTAAAAATGTTCACTTTGTACATCAGTTATAGAGCCAATGTTATAACAAGAAAGTATCAACTTTTCATATGGATTGATTTTACATCCGTGCATGGAATCAATTTGGAATGTTAAAACAACCAATATTAAAAGACTTTAATTTGTAACAATCTCTCTAACTTTTAATGTTATTGATAACTATTTTTTTATGCATCAGAAAAGAAAACAACAGAAAGCAAAGCAAAACAAGGGCATTAATGATCCCTGCAAAAGAAAACCCCTAGAGTATCAGCAAAGAGCTTTGAACTGAAGACTGTTGGACAGACTTGCCAAACCTCGAAAGGCAAACCATCTGAGAAGCCAGACTTAGTTTGACCATCCGCCACTTGGTTACCCTCTCAGAGAGTGTGCCTAAAAGCAAGAACCCATTGAAGGTTCATAATTGAAGCTTCTAATCTTGGTGAAGAGGGGATACATGTAAATCTTAAGGGTTTTCGAGATTAATAATTATGGGAAACCTATAGGATCTTGAAATATATGATTCTCACAAATAATAAATAAATAGTGTGTACCTTTCTCTATAGTGAGACCTTGTTTCATGTTAATGGGTATTAACTACTTTTATAACCACTACTCACATCAAGTAGCAGTTATCTCTAGAAACTTATCCTATTTAACTCAATTATAATTTATTCCTTAATTATTATTTATTTATTTATCAGGTTAGGAAAAAAAATTAGAGATAATTGGAATGATGACCAAATTGACTCAGTCATGAATAATTTAACCGACAAAATCCAACACATAATGAAAGTAATGGAAGATACATGTACCAACATAGCCATTAACAAACAAATAAAAATGGTTGATTCAGAAATTTGTAAACAAATTTACACTCCTCAACAATACCATAAAGAAATTAGGAGAAAAAGACCTCAATATAGACCTCCTAATAAACAACCTCCCAAGAAAAAGAATCCCACTCATAGGTATTCGATTAGAGCCTCTAACTCTAGAAAACCTACTCTAAATAAAGAAAGACATGTTAGAAAACTCAGAGATAATAAAACATATACAAAGCAATTAGAATGCTATGCTTGCCACCAACCAGGACATTACTCGAGAGATTGTCCAAATAAAACCAATTTGTTTACAAGAGAAGCTGAATTAATTAAAAGTTGTAGGATGAATCTCATTCCTATAGATGAAACAGTCTCTACTGATTCATAAATATATTCAATAGTTAGTTGGTATGACTATACTTCTGAAGAAGAAGAGTCTAACAAAGACTATAAAATATTAAACGAATTCACTAGAAATGAATACACAAATTTATACCCAGTGGATGACAAATATAATCATTATGGAGAAATCCTTGATGATTTGGGATACAACCTAATGTTCAAAATAGAATTAAATGATTGTGAACATGAAATACATTTCCACATAGGACCAGATCACAAAGAATGTTATTTCTGTAAGAGATATCCCCACAAAACACTAAGAGCTCACTGTAGTTTATGCTACAAAAACTTCTGCAAAACTTGTGTACAAACTATTTTGAAAACAGAATTTCCAGACTTTAAGAAAGAAAATGATTATGGAAATAAAATTATGAACAATAGGATTTCCACTTTGAAAATCAGATTGAACCAAATAGAAAAAACTGTAGATTTTCTTTATGAAAATTTTGAAAAAAGCATAATCCCAAAATTAACTGAAGAACATACGAGTGGACTCATGGCTTTACAAAACAAAGATTGCATACCTATAATTTGTAATAAAAAGAACAATAAAAGCCTACACATTTTGGTAAAAATAAATTTTCCCAAAATAAATAATTTTGACCAAACTGAAGTAATTTTACAAGCTTTGGTAGATACTGGTTGTTCTTTGACTTCCATATGCTAAAGTGTTGTGCCCCAACATAATTGTTTTCGAAGTAACATAATAACTAAAACCAGAACTATGTCTGGAGACATAATAACTAATGACAAAGAAACAAGAAATTTTACTATCCAATTATCTACAAATTGTGATATCTTTGGCAACAAATTTTTTATAAATAAAGCAAATGTTGTAGATTTACAACCAGCCAAAGAAAAAATGATTTTAGGACTCGATTTTATTGTACATGATAATAGATCAGTCACTATTACTAAGGATTATTTATTAATCTCTACAAATTCACAAATGCCACCAATAATAGACGAACTCACATCAGAGTTGCTAACAAAGCGTGGTGATACCCCTGTTACTGTTAATAATAAATGCCCTTGTGACACACCTGGTAGCTATAAAATAAAAGAATCACAAAACTATGGTAGGATAGACACCCTAGATAAATCCTATGATTATTACCAGGAACATATTTTAGAAAGCATGAAAACAGAAACCGAGCTACACTATGAATTATAGGTAGCAGAATCTGATTACAATTCCGTTAAAATTAACAAAAATTATAACTTTTGATAATATACAACAAATTATAGACAGACTAAATAAAATAAGCATAATAGGAGAAGACCCCACAAAATATTGGGAAAAAAGATCCTATTATGTGTAAATTAGAAATTATAAACTCTGATCTGATAATCAAAACTAAAGATATTCAGTATGGGAACTTTGAACAAGAGGAATGTAAAGACCACATAAAAACCCTCTTGAATCTGAAAGTTATAACACCAAGCACTAGTCCCTATAGAAGCCCTGCCTTTATTGTCAACAAAAACTCAGAGCAAAAAAGAGGGAAAACTAAAATGGTCTATAATTACAAATGTCACCAATAATTGACGAACTCACATCAGAGTTGCTAACAAAGCGTGGTGATACCCCTATTACTGTTAATAATAAATGCCCTTGTGACACACCTGGTAGCTGTAAAATAAAAGAATCACAAAACTATGGTAGGATAGACACCCTAGATAAATCCTATGATTATTACCAGGAACATATTTTAGAAAGCATGAAAACAGAAACCGAGCTACACTATGAATTATAGGTAGCAGAATCTGATTACAATTCCGTTAAAATTAACAAAATTATAACTTTTGATAATATACAACAAATTATAGACGGACTAAATAAAATAAGCATAATAGGAGAAGACCCCACAAAATATTGGGAAAAGGATCCTATTATGTGTAAATTAGAAATTATAAACCCTGATCTGATAATCAAAACTAAAGATATTCAGTATGAGAACTTTGAACAAGAGGAATGTAAAGACCACATAAAAACCCTCTTGAATCTGAAAGTTATAACACCAAGCACTAGTCCCTATAGAAGCCCTGCCTTTATTGTCAACAAACACTCAGAGCAAAAAAGAGGGAAAACTAGAATTGTCTATAATTACAAAAGGCTTAATGATAATACTCACATAGATGGATATACTATTCCCTCTAAAGATGTGTTGATAAATAGGATACAGAAAGCCAAATGGTTTTCTAAATTTGATTTAAAATCAGGATTTCACCAAGTTAAGATGCATCCTGATTCTATAAATTGGACTGCCTTTTCTTGTTCAGAAGGATTATTCGAATGGAAAGTAATGCCTTTTGGATTGAAAAATGCACCACAAATTTTCCAAAGAAAAATGGATAATATTTTTGGAAACTACAAAGAATTTACTTGTACATACCATAGATGATGTACTCGTCTTTTCAAAAACCAAATAAGAACATTATTTACATCTCAAACAAGTTCTTCATTTGTTTGAAAAATTTGGCCTAATAATTTCAAAGTCAAAAATGGAGATTTGTAAGACTCATATCTCTTTCCTAGGAACCGAAATAGGAAACGTGAGAATAAGGCTCCAGCCCCATATATCCCAAAAAAATCCTTGGGTTTCCAGATAAAATGGAAGACATAAAAACTCTAAGAGCTTTTCTAGGTCTAATTAATTATGCAAAAAATTTTATTAAAGACCTGGGAAAATACACAGCTCCTCTTTACAACAAAACTTCTTTAACAGGACAAAGAAAATTCAATACATAAGATATAAAATTAGTTCAAAAATAAAAGAAATGATTAATAATTTACCATATTTATCCCTACCACTAGATTCCGACTATTTAGTCTTAGAATGTGATGGTTGCGAACGAGGATGGGGAGTCGTCCTAAAGAAAAAGAAAAATAAATATGAAAAAAATTAATGATGAAGAAATCTGTAGATATGCTTCGGGAAAATACCACACCAAACCACATGTATATTCAACTTCTACAGATTATAAAGTAAACACCATGATAAATGCTTTAGAAGGATTCAAACTCTTCTTGATTAACAAAAGCGAAATTATCGTAAGAACTGATTGTGAAGCAATAGTGGCTTATGGTAGCCAACAAATGAATACTAATAAAAAGCCTCACAAAAGATGGCTTTTATTCCAAGAATAAGTCTATCATGACGGAATAAAAATAAATTTTGAACACATAAAAGGAGTTAAGAATATTGTTGCTGATATTCTTTCTCGTTTTGCAGGAATACAACAAAATGAAACCATGTAAGGTCTCTTACCAGAATATAACACAAAAAGTGAAGTTTGGGAATCAAGAATTACCCGTACTTACAAACGAATTTCACTACCCTGGCAGAGAAGCTATTAATGACAAATTTAACTGCCTTATTGATAATATTTGGAATATTCCAAAAAATACAAACAATAATGAGCAATTTTTTTGTTCAATCGCACCCTATACAATTTTTGCATAGCAGATAACCAAGGAGTCCCCCTCCTTACAAAAGCCTCTCCTTCTGGAAAAGGTTATACAACTTTTGTCCTGTTATCAGGACCACACAAAGGTGTTTACACCAATTTTAAAGACCTTTGCCTTGCAAAGGAGGGTATTCAAAGCCTAATCTACAAAGGATTCTATTCGAAAGAGGAAGTCGAAAAAGCCTTGGAGCTAAACACCACAAACATGAATAAAATAAAAAAGGCCCTTGAACCACAAAATACTACCATATTCATAAATATCGACCAAACCAAGGTCAACCACAAAACCTATAAGGACACAGTGAATCCAGGTATCTCTGAACCAATAAATGGCCTGAACTTAGAAAATTTCAAGAAGATACAAAGCCTATTGTTTAAGGTGCACAACCGCCAAACACAAATTCAGGGTCTCTACATAGGCATGCATGCCTATTTCAACCAAAAATTCATATGCACCAACAAAACTCCATATTGTGAAGACAAAACCAATTGTCCCTGCAAGATAAAATTCCTTTTTAGAAAAGCCAGACTAGACTTGGACCAGTTTAAGTCTTTTGGATATGAGGACTTGGCGATTTCTGCGAAAAGATTCGAGGGATTCAACCCCTCAATCAATGAGGCTATAAACCTGATTCAGGCAGAAATGATGGACTACATTGCCATCAAAATAACAACTTGCCCGAGCAACTTTACTACTCATAATTACCCATGTCATGTTATGAAACTCTTACCAGAGGATCATAGAAACTACCCTTGTCTGTTCAGTGATAATACGAAAGTTGGGATGTACAGGGTAATACACAATACCAATACAGCCTCATGAGGGCACAAATACAAGGCTACCAATGGTTCTTCTTAGAATCAGATAAATGTGAGTTCGATCTAATAAGGGAAACCTATGACACAAAGATTTTCCAACCCTCATACAATGGGAAGTTCTTCATTCCTTTCCCGGTCTATCACAACAACAAGTTGGTCCAATTCTTCCAAAAAGAAAAGAAAGACAAGGAGATTTACGAAGCTAGTGGATGCCATGGCCAACAAACCCCTCCTTTTCCATCTACTGATCTCTCAATGGAAGATTCATCAAACATTTTCTATTCTGGAACTGTCCAAGAAGAAGAAGATGTTACTATTACAAAATCAATAAAGACCTGAAGATAAAATATCCTGCCAAATACAACTGTAAATTCAAAAGCGGGAATCTTTACTATTGTAATGACTCTAACATAAAGTCTATCTAAAAACATGGTCACAAAAGAAGCCTTGTGACAAAGTAAATGAATAGTATCCTTATTGTTCTTGATTGAAGGGGCTTTTGTCTTTTTCTTTCCTTCTCTTCTATATAAAGGGTCTTCGAACTCAGTTGTAGATACACAAGAGAGAAACTAGAGAGAGACTGAAAGGAAAGAGCTTTGTAATAGTGCTTTGTAATAGTGGTTTATGTAATAATACCAAGTCCTTTTCGGATCTTCCCCCTCTTCCCAGTTTATTTTTCCCGAATACACTATAAGTATGACATCTACTATGTCTGGCTAAATTCTTTGAAGGCACCCTCAAGGGGCCTTAGTTATCTCCATTTAGAAAATGCGAATATGATTTAGAACCTAGTTGTTTTATTGTAAACAATTTTTCTTTATTTATTTCTGTTTGTTTTTCAAAAACCTGGGATTGGTAAGCCTGCAAAGGTGTGCCCTTGATAGCTGTTTTTGAAAAATGATGAAAGTCCTTTATGGTTAGGCTAGTACTTGGAGGAAAATAAGATCAACGTAAGACCCAAAGAGGTGTGGGCTGGTAAGGATCTTCAGTACTCGGCTTAATATCCAAAAAACCGATGAGGATCTTGTATTTAAAAAAAAAGTCTGAGTTCATCATATTCTATATTTTTCCTATATGAGATAACTTACAGTGTCCACTTGGGGAGCGCCCTCTATCCATCTAATCTAATCCTTTTCTTCCGCATATCGCTTACTCTTAACTACTACCGAGTACTCTTAACTGTATATTTATTTACCTGTTTTAATATAATATAAATCTAACTAGGAGGCTCTGCCACCTTTGCTGGTCTATATTATATATATTAAACTACTATTTTGGTTTTACTTTTACTTGTACCATACAAGCAACTCGATACATGCCTATCACATGAGACATTAATTCTAACATTCTCCCACTTGGCTCATGTGACATTACTAAACATTATGGACTAAATAAATAAATAGATTAAACTAACATAATGTGCAATAAAATGACTAAACCGTTCTATACATTGGGTACATCATAATTTCATGATTAAGAATAAGAATCAATTCGAGTCATAGTGGTTGTACATCACTTAATCGACATAGTCCCTTCCATGTACTACAAATTAATCTTCTCCTTAATACGACCATTAGTTAGGAGTACATAATTGGTCCAACATAATGTCTTTATTCAAGACAAAACCTGTTAACATTACTCTAATACAAATATGCATGCAAACATAGAGAATAAGTAATCAGAAACATATCATAAATGAGCTTAGAGTGTCAGTAAAATACATAAGGTAAATTACACTTAATGATCATCAATAACAATAATGAACATATTTTCAACATGTTCTGTAAATGTCTTGGGTGGTAATCCTTTTGTCAAAGGGTCAACTATCATAAGGTTTGTGCTAATATGTTCTATTGACACTCTATGTTTCTGAACTTCTTCCTTCACGACAAAGTACTTCAATTTCATATGTTTAGCACCCTTAGAGTACTTGTCGTTCTTAGAGAAAAATATTGTTGCGAAGTTATCACAATACATTTTCTATGGCCTAACAATATTGTTGACAATTCCAAGCCCTGAAATAAAGTTTCGCAGCCAATTAGCCTGAATTGTAGCCTCAAAACATGCGACAAATTCAACTTCCATGGTAGATGCAACAACAACTAATTGCTTTGCACTCTTCCACAATAATGCTCCTTCGGCTAAGAGAAACACATAGCCAAGAGTGGATTTTCTTGTATCCACACATCTAACAAAACCTGAGTCTGAATACCCAATCACCGCAAGGTGATCAAACCTCCTATATGTAAGCATGTGATTTTTAGTTCCTGTAAGTATCTTAGAACTTTCTTTGCAGTTTTCCAATGTTCCATTCTTTGATTACTTTGATATCTTCTTAACATTCCAGCTACAAAGCTAATGTTCGGTTGAGTACAAATCTGAGTATACTGAATACTCCCAACAACTAATGCATACGTAATTGCTTCCATTTGTTTTCATTCCAAATCATTTCTAGGACATTGTGTGCGACTAAATTTGTCTCCTTTCTGAAATGGAACGGGAGATGCTGGACACTTTTCCATCCCAAATCTCTCTAGTACTTTATTGATATATGTTTTCTAGGACAAGCCTAACAATCCTTGTGATCTACTTCATAATATTTATATCCTTATCACATAGCTTGCCTCACCCATATCTTTCATTTCAAATTTGTTAGAGAGAAAGTTCTTAGTCTCATGAAGAAGACCAAGATCATTAGTTGTAAGCAAAATATCATCAACGTACAAAAATAGAAAAATAATCTTACTCCCACTGACCTTCAGATATATAAACTGATCAACAATATTTTCCTTAAATCCAAAGGAAACAATGGTATCATTAAACTTCAAAATACCATTAGCGAGAAGCTTGCTTAAAATCGTATATTGATTTCTTTAATTTGCACACCATGTGTTCCTTTCCTTCAAATGAGAACCCCATTGGTTAATCCATATAAACATTCTCCTTTAAATATCCATTAAAAAGATAGTTTTCACATCCATCTGATGTAGCTCCAAGTCATAATAGGCTACCAATGCCATGATAATCCTGAATGAATCCTTTCATGAGACTGGTGAAAACGTCTCATAATCAATGTCATTTTTCTAAGTAAATCTCTTAGCAACAAGTCTAGCCTTGTAACGTTCAAAGTTGTCATGAGAGTCACATTTAGTCTTGAAGACCTACGTTTATGTTCCATGGAATTTATCTCTTCTTTCATGACATTTAATCACTTCTCATAATTATCATAACTTACAGCTTGTGAAAACAAAACTGGATCATTATCATTAATGCTTAAGTTTATTCTTGTTTCAAGTAGGTATACCACATAGCCATTTGAAATAGCTAGTCTCCTTTCTCTTTGAGACCTCCTTAATGCTACTTCATGTGATTCTTCCACAATAGGTTCATTATGTATCATGGGCTCATTATTGTGTTGCTCTTCTTCATTATTGTTTGGAACAACTAAAGGAGCAATCACCTTACTGTTAGAGGCACAAGCTAAATGGACTTGAACTATAACTTCTTTAATTTTCACATCTTGTGGAACTGTACTCCCATTGATTTCACCATTTTCAATGAACCTTCCATTTCCAATTTCAACAATTCTCATACTATGATTAGGACAATAAAACATATATCCCTTTGAATTTTCTGGATAACCAATGAAATATTCACTGATTGTTCTTGCATCAATTTTCTTTCTTGTGGATTATAAGCCCGTATTTCTCCCTGGCAACCCCAAACATGCAAGTGCCTTATACTAGGTGTCCTATTCGTCCATAATTCAAGAGGTGTCTTTGGAGCTGCCTTACTAGTAACCCTATTCAACAAATACATGGCAGTTTTCAAGGCATACATCCATAAAGATACAGGTAAAGTTGAATTGCTTCACATACTTCTAACCATATCCATCGAAGTTCTATGACGTCTTTCAGATACACCATTTTGTTGTGGTATATCAAACATTGTGTATTGCGCACAAATGCCATATTTCTGGAGGAGTTTAGCAAATGTACCTAGGTGTTGCTCAGTTTCATCTTATCTTCCATAATACTCACCATCTCTATCAAACCTAACAACTTTCACCTTTCTGTCTAATTGTCTTTCTACTTCATTTAAGTAAATTTGTAAGGCATCCACTGCGTGAGATTTCTCATGCAGTAAGTAGACATAACCATAGCATGCACAAATATCAGTATGCACAATTTCAAGAAGCTGAGTGCTTCTTGTAGCTCCTTTCTTTGTATGTTTTGTTTGTTTTCCTTTAATACAATCCACACAAATATTTAGATCAGTAAAATTTAGACCAAAAAGAATTTCATTCTTTATTAATCTTTCCATTCTTTCTCTAGAAATGTGACCAAAACGTTTATGCCACAAGAAAGCAGATCATTCATTCACTAAACTACGTTCAGTGCCAATATTATGATGTAGAGTTAAAACAATTTCAGCATACAAACCATCTAATTTCATTTATATAAACCATCACAAAAAACATTAGTACTAATGAGATGATTATGCTTAAATAAATTGAAACACTTATTACCAAATTAAAAGAGTATCTATAACATGAAGTTTAGATAATGAAACTAAATTCCTAGATAAACTAGGTACATTAAGAGTTTCTAGTAAATTTAAATGATATTCAGTGTCGAGTTTTAAACGATAAATCCCGACTACTTTCACTAGAGCTTTCACTCTATTCCTCATGAAGACGAACTTCTCATTTCGGCTTATGGTTTGGATTGTAAGGAATGTCTACATAGTATTAGAAACATGAGTCGTGCATCCAGAATCAATCTGCCATGTATTATGGGGAACTTCGGTTAAGTTTGATTCAAAATATAAAAGAGCATTAAGCTCACCTTTCTTTTTGAACCAAGACTTATGCTTTAGGCAATCCTTTTGGAAGTGTCCAGATTTCCCACAGAAATAACAATTATTGCTCTTTGATGCTTTCTTATGGATTTGCACAGGACCGTCATTGATCTTTAATGGCCCTATGCCTTTACCATGCTTCTTCATAAATTTCTTCCCAACCCCTTGATTTCCTTGGTGGCTTACATAATAGAATGAGTCACTTCCTTGATTCTTAAGCCTCATTTCTTCCTTAACTAGCATACTGTGCAATTCATGCACATTCCATTTATCTTTCGTGGTATTATAGCTCATTTGGAATGGGCGATACTTAGACGGTACCCAAGGTCTTAAGTCTTGCTGCAATGTTTGTCATCTTAATGACATGTTCATGCATAATACATGAACCATCAAACTTCATAGTGGTTAGTGTACTCATTAATGTCCCAGCAAGAGACTTATCAGCTGTTTTAGAACGCTCTCCCACTAACCCCATAAACTATTTAGCACTATCGATCTTAGGGAGAGTTGTCTTAATACTATCTGCAATAGTCATTCTCATGAACATTAGGCTGAGTCTCTTAGATCTTTCCCAAGCTTTATAAATGATTTTCTCTTCATTGCTACTAGCATTAGTAATAGTTGCAGGCTTCTCTTCCAACATAGCAAGATCAAAATCTAAAACACCAAGATGAAATTGAACTTGCTCATTCCAGTTAGAGAAGTTAAGCCCATTAAAAACTGGCACAGATGATACATGAGAGTTCAATGAATTGGTAACAACTACTACATAATAAAATTCACATAAGATAACAATCAATGTATATTGTTGTTCTCCTTTGGGTGATACACCAACACAACATACAAGCATGATCATGCTAATAAAACTTTTAACATTATTTGGCAATTAAATATGCACCAATTAGTAGTACCTATTTCCTTTGGGTATATAAATAAAACTAATGATACACACAAATCACCTACAATTTATTCATTAATTATAAGAACAACTAATCAACCTTTAGGCGATCCATAAATGCCTTATAACAATGAATTTCAATTACCCATAAAACAATAATCATATAATTTAGCATCCATTATTTTATGAGTAATTGAAATAATCATTAATTTGGAATTAAATAACTTATAGATTTGACCACTTTGGTGACTAACAAATTCGTCATACACTTAATTCCAACCAAATATACGGCCTGTACATACTTATTACTATTAACAATTCATAGTCATTTTATTAATTTCATTCCAGGTCACATATATACCATTCATTCACATTATAATCAATAAAAAATATTAAACATATATATATAGTAAATGGGTTTGCACTTCTTAAAAAAAATATTGTGAACTGGTTGAACAATGTTGCATGCTTGGACGGCCATGCACGTAATGGTAGGCATCACTACATGAATCTCCTATTTTGGATTCTTCAAATCATCTATCATTATACAAACAAGGCCCTGGATGGCCAGCTGTCGCAATGTGGTGCTCCGGTTTCCCGCCCAAAAATGTCAACATCAATCTTTGGTGACGTGTCAGCCTAGCAAATTTTAACATTTAAGCTTTTTTTAATATAAAAAAATTAAATGAGTTACTGGATGCTTTACCCATTCCAAGACATTTGCATTTTCAAAAACCATAATTAATGTGATACCAATTATCTCCCTTCAGAATTTGAAAATGCACAATTATCTTTGTTGAGAGAAAACGCACATTCTCTCTCCACCGTTTCCCATTCTCATTCTCTCTCTCATTCTCTTTTTTTTTTCCTACCCGTTCTTCATTCTCTCTCATTCCACTGCAATCCAAGACAATGCTTTGGTGTTGTTGTTCTCCAAATGCTGGACGAGAATGAGGGAATCCATCACTCTCCTATTGTTTTGGCCGAAAAACCGAAAGGTTGTTGCTTGGTTGTTTTCTCTTCCAAGAGGAAAACCCAAAGGCAAAGCTTTTTGGCTTGGTTTGGCAGTTATTTGCTTGGGTTGGCCGGAAAATGATTTTTGAGTTCTTTTCAAGACTATCCTTTTGCGTTTTGGTTTTTCATATGGTTGGTTCTTTCTCCATTGATTTCTGGGTTCTTTTCCAAACTATTCTTCAGCATTTTCGTTTTCCGTTTGCTTGGTTTGGCCAAAAAACCCAAAGGCTCTTGCTTGGTTGTTTTCTCTTCCGAGAGGAAAACCCAAAGGCCGAAGCTTTTTGGCTTGGTTTGACAGTTCTTTGCTTGGGTTAGCCGAAAAATGATTTATGGGTTCTTTTCTCTCCTATCCTTTTGCGTTTTCTTTTTTCATTTGGTTGTTTTGGCCGAAAAACCTAAAGGTTGTTGCTTGGTTTGCCTATTGTTTTCTCTCACGTGATTTTTTGGTTTGGCTGTTATTTGACGGTCCAAAAAATTGTATTTGTTTGTGTGTTCCTCGGGCTTATTTGATCGTGGCTGACTATTATTCTTCCTTTGCAACATAAAAGCTTCAATTTTTTTGCGTATTCTGTCTTTATTTTGTGTTATGATGACTTTTCGCAAGATAAAAGGTTAAATTTTTTTGTTTTCCCAAGCCTTCTCCGACGTAAAGTTGTCACCGAGAGCAACAAAGAAGACAACAAATAGTGTCCAGCATTTGAATGACAGGTTTGTGATGTATTTCATTTCTCCTTTTGATTTCTGGGTTCTGTCGGTACAAAAGATTGAATTTTTTTGTGTTCCTCAGTCTTTTATGTGTTCCTCAGGCTTATTTGACCGTGGTTGACTATTGTTCTTCCTTTGCAACACAAAAGCTTCAATTTTTTTGCATCTTTTGCCTTTGTTTTGGGTTATGATGACTTTTCGCAGGACAAAGGGTAATTTTTTTTGTGTTCTTGAGCCTTCTCCGACGTAAAGTTGTCACCGAGAGCAACAAAAAAGACAAAAAATAGTGTCTGGCATTTGAAGGACAGGTTTGTGATGTATTTCATTTCTCCTTTTGATTTCTGGGTTTTGTCGGTACAAAAGATTGAATTTTTTTGTATTACTCAGTCTTATTTGACCGTGGTTGAGTATTCTTCTTCCTTTGCAAGACAAAAGCCATAAATGATAGTATGTTGGATAGATTACAGGTTCATTTTTCCTCCCTGTCTTCTTTTGCGTTTTCTTTTTCATTCTTTTTGCATTTGTATGCGTTTTTTAGTGGTTATGAAAATAGTGATAAATTTACATCTAAAGATGAATTGCGATCATGTACCCCTGTTGCTTGGATTTGTCACTACGATTTTGATTTTTGGGTTTTGTATTTTTTTGATTTGTTTGTTCTCGCAATACTAAAGATGAAATTTTTTGTTGTTCCTCCTGCTTGGTCAGATTCAAATTTTTTGCCTTTCATTTCTCTTGCATGTTCATCATTTTGTGTGCTTCGCTTTTGACGGTCAGATTATTATATTATACTTTAACTGTTATTATTAATTTATTCATCATCTTTAACTTTTCTATATACTGACAACATTTTTGCTATTTTCTTTTTTTGTGTTGGACTGCCATTGAATTTCTCGAAAACGGACGCCATTCATAGGTATCAGATGAACATAGTTGGATTGTCGTTGTTCTGCCTTAATGGCACAATATGGAAATATATGGATCTTTGTGTTGCATTCGCTACCTATTTTTATCTTTTTTGTGTTGCATGTTTGGATTCCTTTCTATACCGTGTTCATCTCTGTATTACTTGCAAAAAAAGATGTTTATTACTATGATTAACTTTGAGGTTCACGAGTGATCCTCAATCTTCTCCAATGTCTCTGTTCTTATTATGGTAACGTATCAACGTGTACAAAATCTCTGTCGTAGATATTCTTGACATTTGTGCTTATATAGGTTAAAAATAAAAACAATTTACTTTTAATGCTTCTGCGTTTTGTATCCTTCAATTTCGCATTATTTTATGCCTTCTACGTTTTTGTTGTTTTAATGTCAATCAACATTTATTATTTTTTGACTTTTATGTTTATTTTGCTTTCGTTTCCAATGAATTAATATTTCCAAGAAAAATAAATGTGCCGCTGCAGTTACTGTTGAACATCCAATCCCATTTTGAATTCAAATGTGTGACTGTTAGAGTGAAAGCCTTACATCTAATAACAATAATAAAATAAAAATAATAAAAACAAAAATATTTGTTTGTAATTAATGATAATAATTTATAATAATATAGTATTATAATAATAAAAATGATTAGACTAATATTGACAATTCATGATTGGAGACAAAAACAAAGCCTTCTAGACCGTGGTTCAGCATTTATAATTAATGATAATAATTTATAATAACAATCATTTATAATAATTTATTATTATAATAATAAAAATGGGTTATATTATTTTAGATACAATTGTAGATTAATACAATTTTATAACTATTCAATATTAATACGGTTATATTATCTGACTTACAAGTACTTGATATGTTTCCAGATTTGTTGAAATTAATTTGAATGAAAAGTTAAACTAAAATAAATTTAATTTAAATACGTTGCAGTGTTTGTTGTACATGGATTTTAGTGGTTATGAAAATAGTGATAAATTTACATCTAAAGATAAACTACAATCATGCATCCTCCTATTTTTTTTCTTCTAAATAAATCTGTTTGAGTCAGTTAATTTAAATAAATTTATAGTGTTTGAAGTAAGGAATTTTAATAGTTATAAAAATACAGATAAATTTCATGTAAAGATGAAGTGTAATCATATATCCACCAAATTCTATTTTTCTTTCTTTCTAAATTATATGTATCTTTTATAGAAGAGAAAACTTTCCTTTTAAATATTAAACGTTACATATTTTATTGACGTTTAATTAATAAGCATATTTTATTCATATTTTTGTTAATTTTCATTTCAAATTAATAGGTACTTAACAATCAATTTTAAATATTACAGTATCAATTTTAACATATTATTAAATCAGCTTCAATTTTGTATTTTTTTGGTTGTAATAATTGTCAATTTATTGACGTTTAATTAATAAGCATATTTTATTCTTATTTTTGTTAATTTTCATTTCAAATTAATAGGTACTTAACAATCAATTTTAAATATTATGTTAGGATATAGAAATAATCATAATTTTCAAATTAATAATCATATTCTGTTGGGACATGGAAATAATCATAATTTAGTCGATGATTTATTCTTAATTAGTAGGTACTTAAAAATTAATTTTAAATATTAGAGTATCAATTTTAACATATTATTAAAACAACTTCAATTTTGTATTTATTTTTGCCGTAATCATTGTCAATTTATTGACGTTTAATTAATAAACATATTTTATTCTTATTTTTGTTAATTTTCATTTCAAATTAATAGGTACTTAACAATCAATTTTAAATATTATGTTAGAATATAGAAATAATCATAATTTTCAAATTAATAATCATATTCTGTTAGGACATGAAAATAATCATAATTTAATCGATGATTTATTCCTAATTAATAGGTACTTAACAATCAATTTTGAATATTACAGTATCAATTTTAACATATTAAAACAATTTCAATTTTGTATTTGTTTTTGCCATAATCATTGTCAATTTATTGACGTTTAATTAATAAGAATATTTTATTCATATTTTTATTAATTTTCATTTCAAATTAATAGGTACTTAACAATCAATTTTAAATATTCTATTATGATATAGAAATAATCATAATTTTCAAATTAATAACCATATTCTATTAGGATATGGAAATAATCATAATTTAGACGTTGACTTATTTCTAATTAGTAGGTACTTAACAATCATTTTTTTAAATATTACACTATCAATTTTAAAATTTTATTCAAATCAACTTCAATTTTATATTTGTTTTTACCGTAATCATTGTCAATTTATTAACGTTTAATTAATAAGTATATTTTATTTGTATTTTTGTTAGTTTTCATTTCAAATTAATAGGTACTTAACAATGAAATTTAAATATTATGTTAGGATATGGAAATTATCATAATTTTTGAATTAATAACCATATTCTATTAGGATATGGAAATAATCATAATTTAGACGTTAACTTATTTCTAATTAGTAGGTACTTAACAATCATTTTTTTAAAATATTACACTATCAATTTTAACATTTTATTCAAATCAACTTCAATTTTATATTTGTTTTTACCGTAATCATTGTCAATTTATTAACGTTTAATTAATAAGTATATTTTATTTGTATTTTTGTTAGTTTTCATTTCAAATTAATAGGTACTTAACAATGAAATTTAAATATTATGTTAGGATATGGAAATTATCATAATTTTCGAATTAATAAGCATATTTTGTTACGTTTATGCTATGTAATTTTTGTGTGTATTGCTTTTTTTAATTTATGGTGGAGGGGATTCAATCAAAAAGAAAAAAAAATACAGTCAACTATTTGAAGGCACAGGCTGACACTACTAATATCTGATTGTAATCATGTGCATCCCAAAGGTTTTTTCATGTGCCTTCTTCTCACATTTTTATTAATGGTTTAAGATTTGGTTACCATTTGTAATGTTCTATGAATTTTAATTGTAGATTAAACGTGGACGAAAAGTTTATGCTATGTAATTTTTGTGTGTGTATTGTTTTCTTTAATTTATGATGGAGGGGATTCGATCAAAAAGAAGAGAAAAAAATGCAGTCAACAATTTGAAAGCACGGTCTAACACTACTAATATTTGATTGTAGTCATGTGCATCCCAGAGGTTCTTTCATGTGCCTTCTTCTTACATTTTTATTGATGTTGTAAGATTTTGGTTACCATCTATAATGTTCTATGAATTTTAATTGTAGATTAAATGTGGACGAAAGGTTTATGCTCTGTAATTTTTGTGTGTATTGCTTTCTTTAATTTATGATGGAGGGGATTCGATCAAAAAGAAAAGAAAAAAAATGCAGTCAACAATTTGAAGGCACGATCTAACACTACTAATATCTAATTATAGTCATGTGCATCCTAGAGGTTCTTTCATGTGCCTTCTTCTCACATTTTTATTAATGTTGTAAGATTTCGGTTACCATCTGTAATGTTCTACGAATTTTAATTGTAGATTAAACATGGACAAAAGGTTTATGCTCTGTAATTTTTGTGTGTGTATTGCTTTCTTTAATTTATGATAGAGGGGATTTGATCAAAAATAAGAGAAAAAAATGCAGTCAACAATTTGAAGGCACGATCTAACACTAGTAATATCTGATTGTAGTCATGTGCATCCTAGAAGTTCTTTCATGTGCCTTCTTCTTACATTTTTATTAATGTTGTAAGATTTCGGTTACCATCTGTAATGTTCTATGAATTTTAATTGTAGATTAAATGTGGGCGAAAGGTTTATGCTCTGTAATTTTTGTGTGTGTATTATTTTCTTTAATTTATGATGGAGGGGATTTGATCAAAAAGAAGAGAGAAAAAATGCAGTCAATAATTTGAAGGCACGACTTAACACTACTAATATTTGATTGTAGTCATGTGCATCCCGGAGGTTCTTTCATGTGCCTTCTTCTCATATTTTTGTTAATGTTGTAAGTTCAATACCTTTGGGTATCAAACAATTTTTCAATTTCTTTTTAATTTTGACTAAACAGTTTATGGTTTGCTTTGATTAATTATAAACTTATTTCGTTGATTTATATTTTTTCTCAAATCTTTTTCTGCCTCTTGATTTTTCATGACTTAGTGTTCTTGATCTTTCATGACTTAGTGAGGTACATATTATCCAATCATATAATCGTTTGATTCACATCTTTATTGTGCGTCCTTTCTTTTATTCTAAACAATATCAAACAATATATAATATTAACATGTTGCCTTAAAATCATACTTTATTACCTACATGTAACTCAATATCAATTATTCCAACTTTTCAATACTCAAGGACAGTCTTTGGCACATGTTGGATTGTATTTGTCAAATCTAGTATTTTGTCATGGCCAACTATATGTTGCACTTTCACGAGTGCAAATTAAAAAAGGATTACATGTTCTTATTCATGATAAACAAGGCATTGCAAAAAATACTACCATTAATGTAGTATACAAAGAAGTATTTACAAACTTATAAACAGGTATGCTTACCAAATTGTTATACTTACAAGTCCTAAATTCTCAACCTATTACATTTTCCTTACATATCATTCCAACAAGTCAATATTTAATTTACAAAATTTCAATTTATATTACATTTATTTCTTTATGTTGCAGCCTCACGTGACCAAGGCAACTATTGGATGTTTGTTATTATATCACCTGCACTCAAGTCAATTGATTTAAAATGTCTACTTACCAGGTGAATATTGTTGTATGTAGTACTATCGTCATACTTCCAATTATTAAATGATCAATAATTGTATAAGAAAATCTAATCAACTAATTTATTTCTCTTTATTGTGCAGCCTTTCTTTCATTGCTACAACAACAACATCCAACAATCTACAATAGCATTAGGTTTGTTTGTATTCTTACTTTATGTTGCTTTTTTCTAAACATAACTCAACATTATTATCATACAAAAAAACATCGTTATTGAACTTTGCACATGTGTTGGTAATATTCAAATAGGAGTATCAGCTCGGGCGTCGACATGGGCAAAAGGCTGGTTCTTCATAAAACTTGTGCCCAATTCATTCTCGACCAATACATTTATTAATTTTCATGTATATGCATTCTTTCTCCATGATTAAATTAATTAAAAGAAAGAAAACATGTTCCAGTTAGCACACTCATAAAGATAGAATTTGTGATTTCTTTCTTTGTCCATACGGTGCAAAATGTTTCAGAAAAACAATTCCAACAATCACAAAATTTTTGGCACATGGTCCATACTTTCTCCAAGGTCAAGTAAGATTTTCACAACAATAGACAACACGACAATTAACACATGCGCTCTTAAAATTTTGAAAAATCCTGATTGTATTTCCTATTTTATAAAACTTCGACCATTCAAATCAATTCTTTAGTCATATACACGCGATACAATAAATAATTTGTACTTGCAATGGAAAACAATAAAATCCCTAAATTTCATAATTAGGGTTTATGTATAATTAAGAGAAAATAAATTATTTTTTGAGAATCATAAATTTCATAACTCATGCTCTGATATCACATGTAAATCTTAAAGGTTTCCGAGATTAACAATTAAAGGAAATCAATAAGATCTTAAAATATATGATTCTCACAAATAATAAATAAACAATGCTTATCTTTCTACTTAATGAGGCTTCTCTCCGGTGCACTTTGATTCCTTGGAAGAGGAGAAAAACAAAATTTCGCTTACTTGACTATTCTTTCTGTCTCTCTAAGTTCGTGATGACTAGGAGTTAGAGAGAACACTTTCCTATGCGTAAGAGGATCTTGTTTCACGTTAGTGGATATTAACCTCTTTTATAACCACTACTCCCGTCAAGTAACAATTATCTCTAGAAACTTCTCCTATTTAACCCAATTACAATTTAATCATTAATTATTATTTATTTATTTATTAGTCCCTACATAAGTCACATGATTGTCACACGGGACATTAGTTTTAACAATACATAGACTGAGAGACCACAACATCTTTGTGGATCATCTTGATAGCTGACTGCAAATTTGATTCGCACGTAAAAGATTTAATTCCTTCCAACCAAGCTAGACTAAGACCATTATAAATAGCTTGCAGTTATGCATTTATAATCATGGTGAACCCACAAGATCCTTGATATCCAATCTTCCATCTGCCACAATGGTCTCTAATGACTCCACCAAAACCTAAGATTCCTGGGTTGCCAATGGAGTTATTGTATGTGTTTAACTTGAAAATACCTTCTAGAGTAGGTGCCCATCTAACTTGAGATTGAGACCTGGAAATGTTGATGCTCTTAAAAGTCTGAAAAGCATCATCAAAGAGGTTATGAATTTGATGAAGAATTGCCCATGTATCCGTAGTAACATTCTAAATGACCTCATTGTTTCTGGTTTTCTAAATGATCCAACAAGCAACCATAAGCAAAAGGCCATTGCCTGACGATGCATGAGTTTGAAGCCAATTCAAGATATTGATGTCTCCCTGGTGATGACTAACGTCTGACTGCAAAGCACTCCATATTCCTACCACCTTAGGGCAATCTTAGTGCAAGTGAGTGATAGATTCTTCACTTAAGTTATTGATAACTCATTTAAAACATCCTACTATTAATTTTAAAACTATAAAGATGACATAGTGTTTTAAGCTACCTTTTTGTCAACTTTAAATCTTCATCCAATATCACCATTTCAATTTCAAATTAAATTAAGTGTCATGGTTGATAGGAGATTTTTAAACTTAATGGTGGGGATGGATCTTTGAAGGATAAAAGAAGATGAAATAAGGAAATTACCCACAATGCCTTCAAGATATAGATAAATACTTTCCTTTAAACTTAACTTATTATAACCAATTCCAAAACTTGGGTGCAACTTTGATTAAAAGTGGAGTTCCTTCAATATATAATGAAGATCCTTATGATTTGTACTTCCAACATTTAATTCAAGATACTAATGATAATTTTATCTTTATCTCTTACATACCAAAGGTAATAACAAGTGGATTTATGAGTATGTTGAGTAAGATTAACAAAATGGTACAAAAGAAACAAGATTAGATGAGTCTTGTGTATGAATAATGTCTATGTTTATAAACATTTATATATGTGAAGGATCACATCAATTGATATATTCTAAAAGAGTCCAATCACTTCACATAGTGTTTTTTTCACGAATAATCATCACTTCAAGTTGCATCTTTTATACTAAAAAAAGTCATTTTATTTTAATTTGTGTCTTTCATGAATGGTCATTATCTTACTTATGTGCTTATATAATTTTATGAATAATTGTATCATTTTCCTTAATATTTATTCATCTAAGAAAACATTTCTTGATTCATATGTTTATAACTAATTTGTATGATCTTAATACTAACAAACTTGTGTGTAATATTATAACTATTGGATAAATATTAAAAAAAACTTCAATTTAAATGAAATTAAAAAAAAACCCCTTCACTAAAATTGAATGAATCAATTTAAATGAAAAAAAATATAATTCACACAAAACTAACAATAATGTCATTAATCACTTAAAGAAAAAAATATACATTTTAAAAAATTATTTACATTAAAATAAATTAAATTATGACATAAAAAAACATGATAAATTATTAATAATTAATTGTTGAATAACATATAATATACTCCTATAATATTATTTTGATCTTAATAACAATATATAATAACTAATTATCATCTTGATCTTTATATGATTTAATATTTATTTGCTTTATACAACTTCACCATATTTACTCATAGTCACCCGATAACTTTTGTACTTAGATGTGAAAAATAACAAAAGTTTTCTTAATAATTTAATGATAATATCTAACAAAATAATTTATAATAATTAATCATTATATAATATTTATAGTTTGATGATGACAATGATTTTGAATTTAAAGTATGAATTATTATGAATATAATTTTTAATATGTATACAGGACTTTTTAACCAAAGTGGGTTAAAACAAAAAATAATTTACCCAAAAGTGTAGTGTGAGAATCATTTACATGTTAGGGATTATTTTGGTATGCTTGTATGTCATGTAATGAGAGGAATGATCCTAAATGATACTTCTAAGTCTTAGTCATTTTTTACTTTTTATATTAATTATACATACAATTCATGTACAATGTATTTTCTACAATAACTATATATATAATCGATGCAGGAAGTTGAAAATGATTAAAATTTGGAGATACTACTTAAGGTGACTTAGGTTTCAAAAAATAACTTTTGTCATGTAAATTATTCTGATACTACACCCTCTTGATAATTTATTTTCAAACACTATTCAATTTAATAAAAAAAATGTATATTCCAAGTCAATCGTTTAATAAGTGATCCAATAATTTAATAATTGATTCTTTAACTCAATATTTCCACTAGGTCAATTTTCGGAACATTGGAAGAGTCCAAATTTGAAGACAAAAAATGACAAAGTAATTTAAGCACCGGTCTTAGACCATGCTATTATAATATATATCCAAATCTTTTCTAAATCTTATTTCTTTCTAGTGTCCACTTATATTCTTTTCCTTCCCTTTTATTTCTCTCTCTACTTAGTCAGCAGCAACTGGCAAGTTATCACAGGACATGTTATAATCTAATGTATTTTCCCCTTCCACATTACATAAATACAACTTCCACTGAAAGGCCTTAACTCTTAGTCTTTCTTATTCCTTCTGGAATCCTCCCCTTTAGTTTCATTCATAAGGGGAAGAAGCAACTCATTTTGACTCTTACTTTATCATCTGCTTTACCATTTGATTTGCTGGCACCCTCTTCTTCACGGGTTTCCTTCTCACTCTACTTCATGTTCATGCCTTTCTGTTCCATCACCATGTGCATCACTTTCTTTTTCCTCCCAGATTGTGCCTTTACTTTAATTTGCTTATTTTCCAGGAGCTGAAAAAAATGGGAGAAAGTGCTTTGTTCTCTGTGTAGAGTTTGGCAGAGAAAGATAACAACATTTTTTAGCCCTTTATAATGCCAGTTCCACTTGCCCCATACCCAACACCACCAGCTCCATATACACCACCAGCTAATGGTATCATATCTGCCTTTCTCTCTTCTCTATTGATTGCCAAGAAATCTTGCCATCATCTCATTGCTTTACGGTTCCAAAGGGGTCTAGCTTAGTTGGTTGAGCATGATGTGTGAGTTGTTGCAAATCCCTTGGTGTCTATCTTTGATTCTTAAGAATCAAAAAGAATCTCATTGCTTTGTGGTGATGAAATGGTTGGAGATTTGAATTCTTGGTTCTTTTTCATCATTTGGACAAAATTCTAAAACTGAATGCAAAGCTGACATGACTAAAAACAAAACTAAACAATTCCACTTTCTGATTGGCTAAAAGGAGAAACGGTGAATTGGAGATGGAAGATTTTTGAGTGAGATTCCTTTCAGACTCTGATTTGGGTGGAGTGTGGATTTGAGATAGCTGGTGATATGGTTTTGAAATTGTCCAATTTCTCATCCGGTCTGGCTTAACATTTGAAAATTGAACCAATTTTTAAGATATTGAATGCTAGAACCTTTAGCATGTTATGGCCATTTATTTGATACTTAAAATTATTTCATGACTGCTAGGTGTACAGAGTCAACTTGTCTGTTCTGGGTGCAGAAACCTTCTAGTGTTCCCAGTTGGAGCCACCTCTGTGTGCTGTGCTGTTTGCAATGCTGTCACAGCAGTACCACCTCCTGGTATGATGCAGTTTTTTCTCCTCACTATATAATTGTGTAGGTTATTTGAAAGTTCAATTTCTACCTGTGATTTCAAATCAACTGATCATGAGGCAGATAAATCAGAAACACTCGTGTGTGACAGGCACAGAAATGGCCCAGTTAGTATGTGGAGGTTGCCATACTTTACTCATGTACATCCGGGGCGCGACAAGTGTGCAATGTTCTTGTTGTCACACTGTCAATCTAGCTTTGGAAGGTATTGTACTATTAATTGTCTCTCTGAGGTTTAAGGAATTGTGTTGTGTGTGTGCGCACGCGTGCATGATGGACAGACTTTAAGACATGTCTCTTGTGAGCTAAGTGATTGTGATTTCAAGTCCCTATTTTGGGGGTAAGCAATAAGCATCAGGTGTGTATTTGTGACAGCAAATCAGGTGGCACATGTCAACTGTGGCAACTGCAGGATGCTACTCGCGTACCAATATGGAGCAAGATCCGTGAAATGTGCAGTTTGCAATTTTGTAACATCAGTTGGGGTCAGTGTAATCTCTTGTCCCTCACTTACTAGATTTTCTTTAAACTGTCTCTAGTCCCAATCATATTGAGAAGGTTCCTGCAGGTGTATGTGTGTGTGCCAGAAGAGCATTTCTCTCTATTCATTTTGGAAGAGTAGAAATAGACTTGTGTCCTGTCTGGATAAATTTCTCCGTAATCACTTATAGGAAGAGAAAAAAAATAAGAAAGTAAAATGAATTGACCTTCTTCCATAAGTTAAAATCAAGTTATGCACTTCATTTTCATAAAAGCTCTTTATGTTTGACTTGAAGTTAAGGTGCATAAGTTGATTTTAACTTATGAAGAAGTTCAATGTATTTCATCTTCATATAAGTATTTATGAACAAGTTTATCCCATCAAAACTTTTTAATTGGTAGCAAATAAGATCAACTTTTTTTTAATTTAATTAATAAATAGAAGGAATGAACATAGAAGGAATTTCTCCAATTTGAGAAGTGTTTTTAAGGGTGAGCAAAAATTAGAACTACAGAATTTTCGTGATATAAGCAATGATTTACACTGGTGTTACTAAATGATGCAGGCCACAGCAAGCACCACTGAGCAGAAGTTCAGCACTTAAAACATACAAAATAGCGAGGTCATTATAGACTCTACAACCTTGGTTTTGCTAGTCACATATCGCCCGTAAGGAATAAAGAGTTATCAGATTGGAGAGGAAACTAGTATCACATGTATAGAGTTATTTTTCTCTTGCGTGATTGTATTAAATATATTTTTGTTTGATTGGGTGTATCAAAAACTATTTATGATAAGTTTTCAGTTTCTGATGAGTGTTTTGAAAATTCCCATCTTTAGATTTTGTGTGTATAGTTTATTTTCAGCTGTAGATAGTTTGTATGTTAGAAATAAAAAATGCACAATAAGAAAGTAATTGACGTAGCCTTCACAATCACTAAATAAGTGGTTGAGAAGTATTTGGAATGGGTTTAAAGCTGATAAAATCTCAACTACTCATTTACTTTTCTGTGCATATATGATTTATATATATATGGAGCACCAAACATCATTAATTTCATTTAAATACTTTGTGACTTTTTGAATCAGAAAAGGTCCAAGTACGGATACAGAAGGTAAGCAGTCAGTTGAAACACTAGATGGGCAATTCAACAAGATAACATGTGGGTCCAAAATTCGCATTTAGATATTTCAGAATGAAGTTGAGATGAGAATTATTCAGCAAGGGAGCGTTTATTCTATGGGTTCCCATTGCTGATTTTGACTTTACATGATTAACTAACTTCACGGGTGTGCTATTTAGACAAACCTTGCTGAATCGGATAAACATTGGTGACTTACCAAAATCTCAAAAGTACTATCAATATACTTTTTTTTTTTTATGGACAAATGTTAGCTTTTTAGTTTTATTAGAAATATTACCGGGAAAAATTTTAATTCACAACCTCTCCCTTCACCCTTAAGTCCTCATTCCCAACAACCAAGTCAACTTTATATTATTATCTTATTGATTAAAATTTATTAAAATCTACAACCTTCTATTTATATATGTCGATGTTCTAGTCTTTTCTTTTTTATCCCAAAATAATTGATGTTTTGAAATTTTAAAGCCTAATTAATTTTTTCTCAATTATGTCCCTATTTAATAACTATTATAGTTGAGATAAGTAGAAGTTTGTAATATAATTTTTTTGGTCCGTAGGAATTAAAGACACTATTAAGGATAATGTGTAATAGTCTATTCTTACGCATTTTGTTCAATCAATTGAGCTAATCTCACTTGATAGTTTGTAATATAATACTAATTCAATGTTAAATAAGAGCTTTGTTGTCTAAATTTGCATCTATTAAATATTTCTTAATCCATATACATTAACCTTAAACATTTAAAGATATTAGAAGGAGGTAGTACAAAATAATGAGTGGAACTCATTAAACAAGTGGGACTCATTTTTGTGTTATACAATAGATTTTACTAAATAGTAGAAAAATGTATTAAAAAAGAGTGTGTTGCAAGCATTTCTTAAATTTGAATATGATAAGAGTTCTTCTTAGCTCATGCCTTTTGGGCTTGACTATTTGGTAACAACTTTTTTCTGGATACTATCATTTATCCTTGGGGTTGGTTAGAAATTGGGTTTAGAAAATGGCAGCATGCCTAGAATTTCCACAGAAAGAGGGCAAGACCAAGGCTAAGAAAACAGAATTGTAGCTTTGATATGTGTAGTTGACTCATTCAACATGTTGCAGTTGCAAAATGCAGACAGAACTGAGGTAACAACATCCTTTCATCACACAACACAGCAACATATTTTGCATTTTAACACAATGAAATGTCTTTTTCAACCCTCTACTCTGCCCTGTCTTCCACTTGTAGCACTAGGAGTTGGCAAAAACCATAGTGAGCGAATGACATGGACATGTCTTCTTACATTTCCAAGCCTGGCCCTTTTGATGTTGGCCAATGTTTCCATACAGTCTTGTTTATGTCAACCATAACGTTATCAACACTCCAGAGCAAATTTTGATTCCAATCATTTTGTAAATGTCATGTTCAATTGAAAATTACTCTTTTGTGAGAGTACAACACTAGTATCATTTAAAGTTTGAAAGATATTTGGCTGTAACTGTCTCCCTTGAACTTGAATCCTTAGCCAGTTACCCTTTGAATAACTTGCTGCTGATAGTAATATCCCAATAAGTGGCTGTGAGTGCTGGGTGTACCGAACTAGATATGAGAAATCGCTTGTCTTTGTCAATCTAGACAATATTGTTTATACATTGAAGTTTCTCATTTAACTCCTCACTGTTACCTATTTTATTTTTTTCTTGCGTGGTTTTTTTTACTGCAGTGCACCTTCTCTCTCATCTATATACCCATTATACACTAGTTTGAGAAAAAAATTTCAAACTACACCACTTTTTTGTGCTTCACAGGTGTCGGGTTTTGCCACCCCGACTTCCCTTCTTCATCTTTTTTTTATATATAAATTTAAATATTATTAAAATTAAATATTATATTATATAAAATTATTTTTAATTGATTTTAAAATTATTTACTTATTAAATTAATTTTGTTATTAAGAAAATGATATCATTAAATCTAATTATTTTTGTTACATTATTTAAATTATTTAAGATATTTTTTGGATGAATATATGTTTTAAAATCTGAATTTTGTATAATAATATATTTATTTTAGTAAATATTTATTTTGTATAATAATCTGAATTTTAAAATTTTTAATTTAGTTATTTTACTAAATATAATTAGTTTGTTTATGTTATTAAATTTAATTAAAAATGATAAAACTAAAGCTTTTAACAATTTATTTATATAAGAACATTATACTACATTATCAATAAAATATTTAAACAATCACATTTGGTTAAGGAAAAACTTAAGATGAGGATATATTAGGACAATTGTTTCTGCTATGATCATGTTGCCGACAAAGTCCACATTTTTTTCTACTTGCTTGTTCATTTTCGTCTTCGTCCATCTCAGTAGGAATGCAAGTTAAAACGTGATGACCCTTTGCAGTCCTCTTTCTCCTTAGATCAAGACCCCTTTGATCTCCTTCATATTCTTGCCATATTGATTCGTGTGGCAATAAACCAAAGGAGTTGTCGTAGATGTGCAAAATGTGTTGTAAAGTGAATAACATCGACACATAGGTCATGGGATCAACATTGACAGATTTACAGGTAGCCATGACGTGAGAACACGGTAAGTGTTTAGCCTGATATTCACCACAATCACACTTTTGGGATTGTAACATTACTCTAAACCTTCCAGGTGATATGGGTGTTTCAAGTGGGGATTGAGTCTCTATTATAATAAAAGTGTGATTGGGTCTGTCGAATTCATTTAGAATATGTGTATTAGATTCTTGTTGACCATTATTCATTGCATCGAAGACGACTTCAGAATACTGTGAGCCGGAGTTGATCATTGCTTGATTCACACTATCTTAACTTATATATATACATTCTTTACATTCTTCTATCTTGTATCAAATTTATGGTTTCGATTGGTGCAAACCCAATAGTCTTAATTTACAATTTAAGATGAGAAGGTCTTTCCCATCGGTAACAAAACAAATATAAAGTTACCCGTTAAGCGGAGAAAATACTGTTTCAATTAAAGATAAAGTATGTACTTAATGAATGACTTTTGATGAATTTTGGATGAACGAAATAAGAAGGTCAACTACCCAGCAAATTTTTGACCTCTATTAGCAAAGAGTTGTGCGGTCTTGAAATACGTCTCCTCAACCAACGATGACATCGACAAATGTCTTGTATTTTTTAACATAGAATTAACAGACTCCAACAAATTGGTAGTCATATGTCCCCAACGTTTCCCCTCATCGAAGCATTGTACCAATATTTGTTTGGCTAATTGATCAAGTCATTCAGCTGCACTTGGCTTATTCGCACGAATATCCCCAAGATGTTGCTAGTGCATCTTCTCGGTGTATGCATAACCTGTAAATATTCAATCAATCTATTATGTTATAAAATTTGATTGGAAGAAAATTATAACGAATAAATAAAATAGATTCTCACCGTCCAACATTAGTGGTTTCTTTAAATGTTTGCAGTTTGAGTTACCGCGAAGAAAGTTTTGTGCAATGTGGCGCAGGCAAAAGAAATGGGATGTGTTCTGGATCCATAAGTTACTTGGGTTGTTGTAGGCACTTATAATTGAGGGGTGTCGATTTGAAGTAAGAGAAATGTTAATTTACGGAGTAACATGTCTTCTCAAATTCTTTAGAAAAAACCCCTAAGCTGAAGTTGTCTCCCCTTCTACAATGGCGTAGGCAATCGGGAAGATATGGTTAGCTCCATCTTGTACGGTAGCTATCAACAATGTGCCAGTATACTTCCCGTAAAGCCATGTACCATCAAATTGTACTATGAGTTTGCAATATGCAAAACCATTAATGCATGGACCAAATGACCAAAAGACACGTTTAAACAATCTTTTGCCTGGTACTATTTCGTCCCCCTCATACAAGGATTCTGTTTGAGCAGCGATCACAGTCCCGGGAACACAAGATTGCAAAGCTCTAAAAAGTTTTGGCAGTTTGGCATATGATTCTTCCCAGTTTCTATGAATCATCTCCAATGCTCTTTGTTTTGCTAACCATGTCTTCTTGTAGGATGGGGTATAATTCATGAACGTTTTGATCTCTACAATCAACGTCTTGATGGAGACGGTTGGATTTGTTTTGACAATTGGTTGGATGATCTGTGCTATGACGTGTTTGTCGAGTTGGCGATGATCTTGTCTGAGCATCGGCACGAGACAAGTATGATGACCTCTGATACTCTTGATAATCCATTTGTCATGCCTCTTTGAATTGCATGCACCCAAGCTCCATGTAGAACCATTTTCATGTAACTTGCAGACGAAGTTTAGCCTTCTCTGGTTAGAGTAAATTGTTTTGCAATCAAAATGATTTCTGATGTTGTATTCTTTGACTGCTTGAATACATTGTGCTTTGTCATCGAAGGTCATGCCAACCTCGAGTATATCGACCGGTGGTTGTACATTGTGTTGCTGATGAACAAAATGGTGTTGATCAATGCAGTGTGGTAGGTGGTCAAGTTCAAGTCTACTGGACACCTAGGTTGCTGATATTGCAATGGAGGTGACGGAGGTGTCGTTGGTCTACCAACACCCTCGTCATTGGTTTGGTCATCACTTTGGTCATCGCTTTGGTGATTGATGTGATCAAAGAACTGTTGATCCTCATCCTCACTAAAATCATCCATGTTTTCATCATGAAATCGTATAATGGGATCTTCGTTAGCAATGAGATGTTCATCTCAATTTGATGTTTGCGTTTGTGTTAGTTGTGAAGGTGGCGTAAAGGGGGATGAAGGATGGTTTTGTTGGTCAAAGGAGGTTTGTTGGCCATGAAAAAAAGAATCGTTCTCGGATAACATTTGTGTGTATGAAATATAAATGTCAAAAGGGTCTTGTGATTCAAGGTTGTTGTATGAAGATACTGGATTATTAAGGTCTATGTTGTTATACGGTAACTGTTGTGGAGGCGGTAGTTGTAGTTATGGACATGAGGGTTGTGGAGACGATGGTTGTGGTTGAGGAATAAGGTTAGTAACAACATAGAATTCGGCAAAATTCAATTTTTGATTCTGGAGAATTGTTTCCATCATGCCTCTGAGATCATCATTGTCGAATAGTTGAGCTGAAATAAAACGTGTCTGACCGAGATGAAATGAAATAGGGACACGAAATAACAATTGAGCAACTTGTTCAGTTGCTCGAGCAGGGAGATGATTGTTAATTTTTCGAATGAATTGTATAAACGTAATAGAACGACTGACGTAAAAAAATATTGGGTTCGTAGATGTGTACATCGATCCATGAACTGGGTCGTTTATAATGTGACCATTGTGGTAAATGATGGTCGCAATTTCTTTAGGTGGAGCTATGGTGGTGCTTATGGGATATGAGTGGAAATGGTGTGAGAGTTACAAATCGAGTTTTGTTTTGTGAGAAAGTTGTTGTGTGTGATATGTTGTTGTCAAATGGTGATATTATATATAGACTGAGAAATTTTAGTACCAGAGTTAGATTAGAATGTTAGGTGGGAGAGTTAGATTGGAAGGTTAGGTTGGAGAGTTAGGTGACAAAGTTAATCACGAAGGTTAGATGGAGGGTTAGGTGACAAAATTAGTTATGAGGGTTAGGTTGGAGGGTTAGGTGGGAGATTTAGATTGGAAGGTTAGGTAAAAGAGTTAGATCGGAAAGTTAGGTGGGAGGGTTAGACAGCAAAGTTAGTTACGAGGATTAGGTGGGAGGGTTAGGTAGGACATTCAGTGTGTGTGAGTAAATATTGTGCAATTGCGGAACAGTGTACACATGTAAGTGAATAGTGTGCAACTCGACACATTAATATACTTGACAGACTGTTCGTTTCATGATGATTGTTGATCGCAGTATTCTGCATCGCATGCCAAGGTCACGCGAATTGTTCAGAAACATGTTAATGGGATAAACGTACGCATCCGAGTGAACAGTGTGCAACACCACACTTTAATGGGGTTGTCGGTGCATGTGAGGGTTAGGTGAGACATTGATCCACATATCTGAAATCATGCATGTGTAGACTATTATTACTGAAGTAAATCGAAAATAACAACTTCCAAGCATACAAAAACTACAACTACAACTACATAATAAAGACTGAGAAAAAAATTCAACGCAATACAACAAAAAAATATGTTAAATTATTCATTCTAATTTTAGGGAATTGTCCAGCTTCTGCTCCATGTCGGCCCAACTTAGGTCGTAGACTTGAGTAGGTGATAATGAATTATGAACATTAACTTTAAGTTCCATACATATTACACTTGTCATATTGACGAATGTTTGAAACATGCACAAAACACCTTCTTCGTCAATAATTTGAATTGCCCTATATTGAACTTCACCATTGAATTCATATACAGGACAACGATACCAAAGGGCATTAATTATAGGCGTAACACCATTATCTGTAATTGATGACTGTATTGCGGTGATTATATTTGGCAGTGTCATTGTTGGATTCAAGAGTAATGACTTTGTCTTGTCCCATCTGAAAATTGCATTTGCACTTGAATTTTGAATGATTTCACCATTAATATAAACGTATGCACAAATAGGCTCTAACCTCATTGTTTGCCCTCTTTGTTTTCTCTCATAATTTGATTTGATGCAACTGTGCAAAGTGTTGGGTGACATGGTACATTTATATATGCAATCAATCACAGGTCCATGGTTCACGTGAATTAAAATCTCGATGTGTCATAGTACCACAGTTGTGTTAACATGCTTTGGAATCTCAAGGCCTTACAACGAGACAAATTATAAATGTGCTTTGGAATCTCGAGGCATTACAGTTACATTAAGTGTAATGTTGAGGGCATGCGAATTATTGAGAACGAAGTTAATGTTGTTAACGTACGCATGTGAGTGAACAATGTACACGAAAATGTCATTGATTCACGTGAATTAGAATCTCGATGCGTCACAGTACCACAATCATGTTAACATGCTTTGGAATCTCGAGGCCTTACAACGAGACAAATTATAAATGTGCTTTGGAATCTCGAGGCATTACAGTTACCTTAAGTGTATTTGTACTTGCAAAACTGAACATAGTTTAAACAATAAATAGATGGGAGGTGCATGTTAATACCACATTTGCATCACCCAACTTCAAATTTTATATCATTTGTATTCGGTTTACCATTTGACATCATTCTTATGGATCATAAACCTCTATTGCGTCATCAACACGTTCATCGTTCACGTACTACGATTAATGACTTAATCACTTCCTATTACCATACAATACCTGAACCAGAACCACAAATTATATAATTATTATCGTGTACCGGGTTCCAACATATTGCACTAATCAAACGGTGTAAAATTGATCGTGCATTGATCACTGCATTGGTTGAACGATGAAGGCCTGAAACACATACATTTCACCTGCCATGGGGAGAGTGCACCATCACACACGAAGATGTTGCACTTCATCTAGGCATTAGAGTCGATGGTCGTGTTGTGGCTGAACCTAGCTTCTTACATTGGGATGAGTTATGCCACGGGTTACTAGGGGAAGTCCCTTCCGAAAATGCACGTAAAGGAGCTGCACTGAAGCTGACATGGTTGCTAAGCATGTTGCGCGCACCATTGCCTGAAGAACCAACAACGCACCAACTACAATGCAGGTGTAGAGCTTACATAATGTACATGATTGGCGGTGCTTTAATTCCTGATAAATCTGGAAATAGAGTTCATTTAATGTATTTGAACCTATTACGTGATTTGAACAACACAAAAAAATATAGTTGGGGTTCGGCTTGTTTAGCAAACTTGTATAGAGAACTATGTCGAGCATCATCGGAGGTTGGTAAAGCTATAGGTGGTTGTGCCATACTATTGCAGTCATGGGCTTGGTACCGCATGCTTTTTATTGCACCAAGAGTCCCACGACCCGAAATTACTTTTCCACTGGCTAAAAGGCTATTTACATATAGCGAAATGTAAATTTGTTAATCCAATGACATGTATTATAACATTACAATGAATACTGATTTTGTATGTTTTACATTTCAGATGGAGTGGTGGTAGATTAGAATACAGGACCACACCTCATGGTGACTTGGTCGGATATAGGTCTCGTATAGATCATATGGAGTGTAGAAGCAAGCTTCATGATGATGAACCAAGCAATTTTGATGATGCCAAAAGCCCAAGTGATTGATTCAAGACTTCAAGATCAAGCATCAAGAATTCAATCCAAGATTCAAGATTCAAGAGAAGAAATCAAGAAGCAACAAGTCAAGACTTCATATAGGATAAGTATTAAAAGAATTTTTCAAAAACCAAATAGCACATTATTTTTTTACAAAATAATTTTCTCAAATTTTCTAAGTTACCAGAGTGATTACTCTCTGGTAACCGATTATCAGTTAGCAGTAATCGATTACCAGTTAGCAGTAATCGATTACCAGTGACCAAATTGGTTTTCAAAATATTTTCAAATGATTTGTAATGTTCCAAAATAATTTTCAAATAGTGTAATCGATTACACTATATTAGTAATCGATTACAAGTGAATCTGAACGTTGGAATTCAAATCCAATTGTGAAGAGTCACAACTTTTCATAAAATACATTGTGTAATCGATTACACCATTGTGGTAATCGATTACCAATGAATAGTTTTGAAGAAAAAGTTAAGAGTTATAACTCTTAACATGATTTTCTCAAAATTCATAACTCTTCCAATGGTTTTTTGACCATACATGAAGAGTCTATAAAAACAAGACCTTGGCACACATTTTACAAGCATCCAAAACACATATCTCTTTTAAATCTTTTTTGACCATTGCCCATTGTCATTCTTTGCAAAAACTCTTGCCAAAAAGCTTTCTAAACTTCGGTTTCAAAACTTTGTTTTTCTGCAAGTGGAAATTCTGCAGAAAACAAAAGTGTGCTATCTTTTCTTCCTTCTCCCTCTTGCCAAAATATTCAAAGGACTAACCGCCTGAGAATTCTTTTGATTCTTCCTTCTTCCTCTTGCCAAAAGATTCAAAGGACTAACCGCTTGAGAATTCTTTTGATTCTTCCTCTTCCCTCTGAACAAAAGATTTTAAAGGACTAACCGCCTGAGATATCTTTTTGTTTCCCCTTACAAAGATTCAAGGGACTAACCGCCTAAAAATTCTTTGTATTAACACATTGGAGCGTACATCCTTTGTGGTACTAGTAGAGCGTACATCTACTTGGGTTGTAATACTGAGAACAAGAGAGGGTACATCTCTTGTGGATCAGTTCAAGTGGAGCGTACATCCACTTGGTTGTTCAAAGAGAACAAGGGAGGGTACATCCCTTGTGGATCTTTGCTTGTAAAGGATTTTAGGTTATTGGAAATCTCAAGAACCGGTGGTTGCTTGGGGACTGGACGTAGGCACGGGTTGTGGCCGAACCAGTATAAATCTTCCGTTTGCTTTCTTCTTCCCTACACTCTTTACTTTTCCGCTGTGTACTTTTTATTTCTATTTACTTTTGTCTAAGTTATTGTTTTTGTTCTTTACTTTCTCATAACTTAGTAGTAAAACCTAATTGAATCTAGTAACATTAAGAAGGATAAATTTTTAATTAGTCAAGACACGTTCATAATTAATTCAACCCCTCCGTCTTAATTATTTCGAGGCCACTTGATCCAACAAGTGGTATCAAAGCAGGTATCTTGAGAAAAGTTTCACAACTTCAAGATTCATGGCCTCCTCAAATTCTCTATTTCCCGAAGGAAACTCCATCCATAGGCCACCTATCTTTAATGGTGAGGGTTACCACTACTGGAAAACCCGAATGCAAATCTTTATTGAAGCCATAGACTACAATATTTGGGAAGCCATAGAAATAGGACCTTATGTACCCACCATAGTAGATGGAAGCACATCAACAGGCACAACAATAGAAAAACCTAAAGAAAAATGGTCTGAAGAAGATAAAAGAAGAGTTCAATATAATCTTAAAGCCAAAAACATTATTACTTTTGCCCTAGGAATAAATTAATATTTTAGGATCTCAAACTGCACGAGTGCTAAAGAGGTGTGGGACACACTTCAACTCACACATGAAGGCACAACTGATGTTAAGAGATCTAGGATTAATACACTGGCCCATGAATATGAACTCTTTAGGATGATCACAAATGAGAACATCCAAAGCATGCAAAAAAGATTCACATACATAGTTAATCACCTTGCCTCCTTAGGAAAAACCTTTCCTAATGAAGATTTAATTAATAAAGTTTTGAGATGCTTAAGTAGGGAATGACAGCCCAAGGTAACTGCCATTTCTGAAAGTAAAGATCTTTCTTCTATGTCTCTTGCCACTCTTTTTGGCAAACTGCTGGAACATGAAATGGAACTTCAACGTCTCAACCAAAATGAAGAGACCAACAAAAGGAAAAGAAGCATGACACTCAAAGCCTCCTCCTCAATACAAGAAGAAGAAGAAGAAGAAGAATCTGATGATGAAGAGGACTTCTCACTCTTTGTGAAGAAGTTTCATAAATTCGTCAAAAATAGAAGAACGGAGAGACGCCATAACTTCAACAATGGGAAGAGATCTCAAGAAGGTTCCCCAACACTTAAATGCTATAAGTGTAATCAACCCGGTCACATAAAGGCACATTGCCCCACAAATAAGTCATGACCCGAGAAGAATGAGAAGAAAAGTCATGAAGAAAGAAGATCCAAGAAGGCGTATATTGCATGGGATGACAATGACTCATTTGATGGTTCGGAGAAGAAGATCAACCTTCTATCCAAGGACTATGAGAGCGATGAGAACATCTCTCAAGAAGATTAAGCAAAAAGCAAAAGTTTGACTTCCATCTTTGAAGATCTAGGCACTTAAATCATGAAAAAGGTAACATCAAAACCATTCTTTTTTAAATTAAGTTGGTTGAAACTTTCCTTTCAATTAACTTGTTTATATGATGACTAACAAAATTTTATTTGTTTGTCTTGGTTAATTACTATTGTAAGTTTATGCTTATATGTTTGTTTGAGTTATTTTTCCTTCTCAAAGCATGAAGTTTATTTTTAAAACAAATATTTGATGATGTCTATGATTCTTGCATGATTTTTAATATGATATGTGAATTACTTGCTTAAGAGTCATTCATGAAGTTTTTCAAAAATCCATTATGTTATATATATTTATTTTCATATAAGAGTTTTCAGATATAAAATATTTTGATTCCCTTCCAAATCTATTCACCTTAAGAGTCATTTAGCACTTAGTTCTGCTAAAATGCTCTCTGGTAATCGATTACCACAATGTGCAATCGATTACAGTAAGTCAGGCTAAGTGTAATCGATTACCAAAAGATGTAATCAATTACAACGCGTCCCTGCTGCTTATAAATTCAAATTTCAGAATTCACGAACCAGCACCTTCATCTCTCTTGCAAAACCATCATTCCCAATTTTTCTTTCTGCCATAACTCACTCATTTCTTATCCAAATCACGTCCCACAAAGTCCAAAATTCATCTTGTTTCATCCTTTTTCATTTCAACTGATTGAAATTTCAAATAACTCTCTCAAATGGCGGAACCATCAAAGAAGCACAAGGGTTCTTCGAGTAGAAGCCAACGGCACTCCGAGGCTCAGGATACTCCAATTCCTTCTTCCATTTCCTCCTCCTTGTTGTTCTCATCGAAAGAACAACGTACACGGTACACAAACCTCTTCTCCTCTCGTTCTATTATTGACCCTAAGTTCATAGATATGAATTTCTTTTCTGATGAGAGTTTTGAATGCATTCAAGCATTTCAGAACTCAAATCTCATTCCTTTTATGTCTTTAAAACTGCCTATGTATTCTGAATTGGTAAAAGCCTTTTATTCTAACCTTGAAATTCAAGAGAGTACCTCAATTTCTGAGGTCTTTGGGATCAAAATGGTCATTGACCAATCCATCTTCTATGATTTGACCCAATTGTCTAGTAACGGTGTACCATTTGAAGGTGCATTGGATGATGATTGGAAATTTGATTTTTCTGTGCATGATGCCCGTCGGTTGGTTTGCACTAACCAAGCGGATATGACCGGAAGACTGTTTGCCGATTATTTGGCTCTTGAAAGCCGCATCCTCCATTATCTAATTGTCCGTATCTTACTCCCTAGATCTTCAAACCTTGCAGAGGTTTCTGAAGAAGATTCAATAGTCATGTTGGCCTTTCATACCGGCTGACAAATTGATTGGGCACATCTAGTCCGGTATCGCATGCATAAGGCATTGCGATTAAATGCTCCTTTGCCCTATCCTCACTTAGTTACCTTGTTCCTTCAACATTTTAACATCCCTCTTGATTCTGAACCTTATGTTCCAATCAAGAGATCTTTCTTGATCGGTGCTGTTGTGGTTGCCTCCTTTGGTTACCACAAAGAGCGTGATGGCTCTTGGGTAAAAAAGGGTGCTCAACCAAATGATGATGAAGGACACTTACCGGTTGAAGAGGACTTTTCTCTCCTTTAGAGTATTTTGGATAGGTTTGATGGACTTCAAACCTATGTTGGTGAGAGGTTTGACTCCTTGGAACCTCAAGTGGACACACGATTCGAGGTGATGAACTCAAGGATTGCAAAGGTTGAAGAAGATGTCACCATCATTCGCAACTGCTTTGATTTACCTCCACCGCCACCATTAGTTTAGACATTACTATTAATATTAGTATTTTGATTTCTAGTCGTGTATTTGGCTATGTTTTGATACACTTATTAGTATATTACTTTCTAAATTAGTTGTTTTAATTTGGTTATCTTGGATGACTTTCTAATTATCTGATAGTTTATTATGATTAATGGATGAATTATTATCTTTCTTGCTTAGTTTATGTATGAATTATTGTACTCCTTGCTTGTTGTATGGATTAAAATGCATGGATGATTATGAGTTTGTGTATGATTTTATGTCTCTATATGCACTTTGGCTTTTTTTTATGCCAAAGGGGGAGACAAAATTGGGATTAAATCAAGAACTCATATAATTAAATAACTTAACTTCAAGTGAAGCTTAAACTCAAAAACAAAGGGGGAGAATTAAGTGAGTGATCGATTAGAAGATAGAGCTTGTATGCGTTTCTTGATTTCAGGTTTGTCATCATCAAAAAGGGAGAGATTGTATAAGCAAGCTTCATGATGATGAACCAAGCAATTTTGATGATGCCAAAAGCCCAAGTGATTGATTCAAGATTGATTCAAGACTTCAAGATCAAGCATCAAGAATCCAATCCAAGATTCAAGATTCAAGAGAAGAAATCAAGAAGTAACAAGTCAAGACTTCATATAGGATAAGTATTAAAAGAATTTTTCAAAAACCAAATAGCACAATTTTGTTTTACAAAAGAATTTTCTCAAATTTTCTAAGTTACCAGGGTGATTACTCTCTGGTAATCGATTACCAGTTAGCAGTAATTGATTACCAGTAACTAGATTGGTTTTCAAAATATTTTCAGATGATTTGTAATGTTCCAAAATGAATTTCAAATAGTGTAATCGATTACACTATATTAGTAATCGATTACAAGTGAATCTGAACGTTGGAATTCAAATCCAATTGTGAAGAGTCACAACTTTTCATAAAATACATTGTGTAATTGATTACACCATTGTGGTAATCGATTACCAGTGAATAGTTTTGAAGAAAAAGTTAAGAGTTATAACTCTTAACATGATTTTCTCAAAATTCATAACTCTTCCAATGGTTTTTTGACCAGACATGAAGAGTCTATAAAAGCAAGACCTTGACACGCATTTTACAAGCATCCAAAACACATATCTCTCTCAAATCTTTTTTTACCATTGCCCATTGTCTTTCTTTGCAAAAACTCTTGCCAAAATGCTTTCTAAACTTCGGTTTCAAAACTTTGTTTTTCTGCAAGTGAAAATTCTGCAGAAAACAAAAGTGTGCTATCTTTTCTTCCTTCTCCCTCTTGCCAAAAGATTCAAAGGACTAACCGCCTTAGAATTCTTTTGATTCTTCCTTCTTCCTCTTGCCAAAAGATTCAAAAGACTAACCGCCTGAAAATTCTTTTGATTCTTCCTCTTCCCTCTGAACAAAAGATTTCAAAGGACTAACCGCCCGAGATATCTTTTGTTTCCCCTTACAAAGATTCAAGGGACTAACCGCCTAAGAATTCTTTGTCTTAACACATGGGAGCGTACATCCTTTGTGGTACAAGTAGAGCGCACATCTACTTAGGTTGTAATACTGAGAACAAAAGAGGATACATCTCTTGTGGATCAATTCAAATGGAGCGTACATCCACTTGGTTGTTCAAAGAGAACAAGGGAGGCTACATTCCTTGGGAATCTTTGCTTGTAAAGGATTTTACAAGGTTATTGGAAATCTCAAGAACCGGTGGTTGCTTGGGAACTAGACGTAGGCACGGGTTGTGGCCGAACTGGTATAAATCTTTTGTTTGCTTTCTTCTTCCCTACACTCTTTACTTTTCCGCTATGTACTTTTTATTTCCGTTTTACTTTTGTCTAAGTTATTGTTTCTATTCTTTACTTTCTCATAACTTAGTAGTAAAGCCTAATTGAATCTAGTAACATTAAGAAGGATAAATTTTTAATTAGTCAAGACACGTTCATAATTAATTCAACTCCCCCTTCTTAATTATTTCGAGACCACTTGATCCAACATGGAGAGCCATGAGGTATAATACTATCATGATCTGAACCTTAAATATGTACATGCATACTAACATGTTGCCTTGTTGGCATATATTTCAGTTTTCTCTGGTCCCATATAGAGGATTTGAAGAACACCTACCCAGACGTGCATATAGAGACATGGAGATTTAGTTTGCATGTACTGCAATTATTTCTTTCTCGATTGTCGAATGGCATCAAACAAATCGGGTGAAGCTACAGTTTGGACTACAACAAGATACCCCTGTTGATCCCATGAATCTTGATCTACTTCACCAAATTGACATGCGAGGCAATCATTACAATAATTGGATGGAATACCATGCGGAGTGGATTAATATCTGGAAAAAACAAACGCAGTGATGTTTTAGCTGGGCAATGGGTTGAGGGAATAGTGACATATACACTAGCATACATGGAATGGTATAGGAAAAACACTACTTTATTCTTTTTTGTTGCACAACAACTACAAGATCCACGCACAACAATTACCCATAATGTTGCAGGGCCAAGTGTTGAACAAACACATTTTGATATTCCACATCCTCAGTCAATGTATTCTACTTCTTCACCTGTTCATCAAACTTTTGGCCACACTGGCGAGTCAGTCACCGCAACCACCCACTAATGGATGACCGATTTATTTGGCGTCGATTTCAATACACCAAATTCAGCGGCATCATATTTAGTTACTTTACAACAGTTCGATGCACCACATTCGTTTGGAGAACAAGGTCAAAGTTTTTCAGCTGCAACAACCAACATTGAAAATACTAACATAGAACAACAACATCATCATGACGTGGGAGAACCAGTCATACTGGAAAGAAGAAATCCGCGACGTAATCGACGTCTACCACCTTGTGAGACTGCTCATCGTCTTGGTCATTGAAGTATAAAATGTTGTGATAATGAGATCAAATATGTTTAAGTACCCCTGTAACGGCATCATCAAATATGATTTGGACCCTTGCAACTATGTTTAAGTGCCCATGTTCTGCATTTTTTTCAAATTATGTCCAACACTTTAATGATATTTGTGACACACTTTTTTCATGGTTTGAACGTCAAAGAATCCAAAAAAATATATATCATGCGCCAGTACCATGGAATAACACCTCAAAATATAAGCACAAAATAAAAAAAAACTATGATTTGAACCCTTGCAACTATGGTTAAGTACCCATGTTCTGCATCTTTTTAAAATTATGTCGAACACATTAATGATATTTGTGACTCGTTTTTTCTATGGTTTGAACGTCAAAGAATCCAAAAAAAATATATCGTGCACCAGTTCCATGGAATAACACCTCAAAATACAAGCACAAAATAAAAAAAACTATGATTTGGACCCTTGCAACTATGCTTAAGTACCCATGTTCTGTATTTTGTTCAAATTATGTCCAACACTTTAATGATATTCGTGACACACTTTTTACATGTTTTGAACGTCAAAGAATCCAAAAACAATTATATCATGTGCTAGTTCCATGGAATAACACTTTAAAATAGAAGCACAAAATAAAAAAATAAAAAAAAACTATGATTTGGACTCTTGCAACTATGCTTAAGTACCTATTTCTGCATTTTTTTCAAATTATGTCCAACACTTTAATGATATTCGTGACACACTTTTTACATGGTTTGAACGTCAAAAAATCCAAAAAAAAATATAGCATGCGCCAGTTCCATGGAGTAACACCTCAAAATAGAAGCACAAAATAAAAAAAAATTATGATTTGAACCCTTACAACTATGGTTAAGTACCCACATTCTGTATTTTTTTTAAAATTATATCGAACACATTAATGACATTTGTGACTCTTTTTTCTATGGTTTGAACGCCAAAGAATCCAAAAAAAATTATATCGTGCACTAGTTCCATGGAATAACACCTCAAAATACAAGCACAAAATAAAAAAAACTATGATTTGGACCCTTGCAACTATGCTTAAGTACTCATGTTCTACATTTTTTTCAAATTATGTTGAACACATTAGTGATATTCGTGACAACTTTTTCTATGTTTAGAACGTCAAAGAATCCAAAAAAAATTATATCGTGCACCAGTTTCATGGGATATCACCTCAAAATACAAGCACAAAATCGAAAAGACTATGATTTGGACACTTTTTCCATGGTAATAACATCAAAAAATCCAAAAAAAATATTTGTAACACACTTTGCAATTTTCACAAATCAATTTTTTTTTACTCTGAAATTATAATGGACTTCTGCTGCATCAATTATCAGGGATAAATCACAGTCGAAATTGACAACACTCGGCAATTTGCACACATCTCTAAAAAAATAAATGTCTCACCAGTAAAACTGACATGACATGGACAACTCAATTTTTTTCACTCTGATAATTATAATGGACTTCTACTTCATCAATTACCAGAGATAAATCACAGTCAAAATTGACAACACTCGGCAATTTACACACGTCTCTAAAAAAATAAATGTCACACCAGTAAAATTGACATGACATGGATAACCCAATTTTTTTCACTCTGATAATTATAATGGACTTCTGCTCCATCCAGGGATAAATCACAGTTGAAATTGACAACACTCGGTAATTTGCACATGTCTCTAAAAAAATTAATGTCGCACCAGTAAAACTGACATGATGTGGACAACTCAGTTTTTTTTTCACTTTGCAATTTGCACATTATGGACCCTTGTAAATATGCTTAAGTGTTTATTTACCCGTTCATCTAAATGAACAGTTAACTAGTGACTCACCCAACTATAACCAAATTCTATAAATACCACTACAACTAAAGACATTCGTAACAATTTCAAATTTTCATCTCAATCCCTACCACAATGTGTCACCTAACTGCATATGTTTGTGTTTACTACGACGACAAATTTGCAATACTAATGAGGACACCACCTTCGTTAGTAACAACACAAAAACTTTCATGGTCAACAAGGTCATAATCTTTACACAATTGCTTGAACTTGTTCACCAAAAACTAAACATTGACCCAGAACAACATATCCAACATCTCCATTTTCGGTGTCCAACTTTATATGTACACATCTTTTATTCTGCGAGATGATGTTAATGTTCGACATATGTTCAACATTTTTTACAATAACCCATCACTACCATTTGTCGAGTTATTTTCCATAATCTTTCACAATAATAACCCACCAGGCAACCAACATGGCTCAACCTCTAATCTTGAGGACTTATCAGATGAATACGAGACTTGTTGGGTCTCAAAAACCATGATAGTGATACTGACTCCTCTTCCAGGCCCGAAGGAAGTAACCTGTCTCCATCCCACGAACCTATATTCAAACGGGATTGGTAATTTACGGATCATTCATGTCTAAGTTATTTCTTCTTTGAGATTTTCATGTAATGTCTTATGCCCGTCTTCAGTTATCACTTTACGTATTGAAATAATTTTTCCTTTAAATTTAAATTAGCAATTTTCAGTTTACCCATTTTTACTGTTGTAGTTGACATGGTAACATAACTGTCAAAATTCACAATACTTTGCCATTTACACTACACTGTTTCTAAAAATTAAATGTTTCATTGACAAAACTGACATGAAATGGACAACTCATAATCTCTTTGTTCACTCTGAAAATAGTCATGGACGTCTGCTGCTTTAATTACAAGGGAAAAATCACATTCCAAATTGACAACACTTTGCAATTTGCACACCTCTCTAAAAATTAAATGTCTCACCTGCAAAACTGACATGAAATGGACAGCTCATAATCTCTTTTTTCACTCTGAAAATCATCATGGATGTCTGCTGCTTGAATTACATGGGAAAAATCATAGTCCAAATTGACAACACTCTGCATTATGAGTTGTCTATTTCATGTCATTTTTGCAGGTGAGACATTTAATTTTTAGAGACGTGTGCAAAACTGACACGAGATGGACAACTCATAATCTCTTTTTTCACTTTGAAATTATAATGGACATCTGCTACACCAGTTACTAGGGAAAAAGAAACATTGCATTCAAATACACATCAACGTGGCAAAATACCCATATAACTATAAATAACACAACACACAGTACAAACGCACAATGTTACACAACATACTCTCATAAACCAAATTCAATCTTATTACTATGTCATTTTTGGGAGAAACAAGCAGCCAGACCAATAACTCCATATTAGCCTTCATTTTTCTGAATGGATCAATCACTCACAACCAAACTAGTGTTTACTTTCAAAGTCCCACTCCAACACCAATGCGATTTCCTAACGATTGTTCTTTTGATACACTCAAGCGTAGAATGCACAACACCCTTTAACTAACCAACAATCAATTAGTGGATGAAATCTACTATCGAATATCATTCATAGATGCAGGTCAGCAATATTTTTTTCAATCTCTACAATTGAAAGATGATGATGATGTTTACACGATGTTAATGTGTAATGAGCAATACTCGTGTGTTGGCCCTATAGAATTATTATGTATCATTATTAGAACATCGGATGCTATACTCAACCTGCTTCAATCAACTATCACTCCTACTCATGATGCACTTATGTATTACAGCGGGAAGTGGAACATACCACGTCAAGGTCATTTTTTGGGTTACTCCTTTACCGAAACTAATCCAATAAGATTTGGCATTCCTTCGGGATGTAGCATGTACAAACTCAAGGATTTAATCAAGCAAATTGCACCTATAGGGGTTCCCCCTAATTGAATTCACGAATCACAATTGGTTAGACGATTGTTCTTTCGACAACCAGATCATGCTAAGTATTCAAAAAATTTAATTGAATATGAGATAACAGAATTAAAAAATGATGAAGACGTGCTAAAGGTGTTAGCACAATCCAACTATTGGAAACGATTCTGCACAATAGAAATTTTGGCTATTTTTAGCAAACCAGTAATCCAAATAGAAGAAGACATGTATCTTGCACAACATATTCCAGATCATCATTAGTTTTGTCATATTTGTGTTGTAATTGTAATTTTTAATATGTTGCATTATTGTCGACTATCATCTTAGTTACTACAATTTGAAATTTTGTCTACTTTATAAGACAAATGTATTAATTATTTTTTCGCAGTGTTTTTTTAATTTATGTTAATATTACTAACTAATTTTATTATTTTTTAATTATAAGAACATAATAAAAAAAATCAACAAAACATAAATTTAACTACAAAATTACATATAACTAAAATAAAAAATTATACTATAATTTTATCCAATTTTTATATTTTTTTTATATGTATATTTCTCTTTAAAAAAATTATAAAATAATATTACATAAATTAATTTAATAAATAAATAATTTTAAAATCAATTAAAAATATTTTTATATAATATAATATTTAATTTTAATAATATTTAAATTTATATAAAAAAAAAGATGAAGAAGGGAAGTCGGGGTGGCAAAATCCGACTCTAGTAAAGCATAAAAAAGTGGTGTAGTTTAGAAATATTTTCCCAAACTAGTGTAGGATAGGTATATAGATGAGAGAGAAGGTGCACTGCAGGAAAAAAACTTGTTCTTGTATTCATCACTATTAACTTTGCACCTTCTACTACATGAATTATGTGCATGTTTAACAACATTCCGTGACATGGTTGATAGATAATTTTGTTTCTTAAACATGTAATTAAGAATCAAATCCTAGATCTGTGTATATGAAAAAATATTTGTTGTTGGAAGAGGTCAATCTCTAAAATAGATATTGATACCTCGAGAGATCAATCATTGACTTCTGTCCGAGGGATATCCGAAATTCACTCAAAATAATTGCATGCATGTTTTGATAACTGATACACTTCTTCCAAAATAATGATAAAAATAAAAGATTCAAAGATAAAAATAAAAGATTCAAAGAGTATCATTCACCAAAAATATACTTAACATCCAAAAGTACTTCAAACTAGTTATCTAAACATGTTATGAGTTGCAAATTATGTGCAAATGAGACTAACATTACTCATTTTGCAAATTTGATCCACATAAGCCCATTAAAGTAAGTCTGACGAACCTTGGCAGAATCCAGAGTTACCAAATTGGTGAGAAGCATGCTATGTCATATTGGGTAGAGAGTACAATTAATAGCACCAAAGAATCAATATCAGTATATCACAATGTACTAAAATGCAAACCCCTCCAAGGTTGATAATTAAGATTGGCTTCTTCATAACATTGCTTCACCAATTTCAACTTGTTGAGTAAGAGAAGAATCGCTTCCTTCGCCTAATAATAGTTATCAATCTATCAACTTCCCATGCATGAGAAGCCCTTCTTTACATTCAAGGCTTGTGGGACCGTGGGGTACTCTTGTACACTTCACTCACCATCTTGTTACTAATGACTCTTTTACTAATAGAGCAATGGACCACACAATGGTATATTCTTCTCTTGATCCTGCATATTATTTCATCAATATTATGCAACTGTTTTCTTCTTCAGCTGGACCAAAACAAATGTTGATATTTCTATCATGGAGCCCAACCGAATCAAATTAAAAGGGTAAATCCAATCTTCTTTATTCGTGGGTTTATCACTATTCCCAAATGACAAAACCGAGTTATACGCTTCATTATTTCATCTATGTTATTTCTTCTTCAGATGGTCCCTGACCATTGGGCATAACTATATCATGGAGCCCAATTGAATCAAAAGACAGATTGCCATCCCAATCCTTTTTAATGTTTCTATTCTATCGCTATTCTAAATTGACAAGGCAATGTTAAGTGAAATATTGTTTTGAAAAAAATGGCAAATTGAATCCTGGTTCATTTATCAAGTCTCATGGAGTTCATAAATCCTACAACAAAAATAGTTATTTTTTATTTTTACGTTTCCCGACAGTGCTTTTTGGTCACAAAAGTTGTTACAATACCTCACAGCAAATCATTGCTTGAAGGGGAAAAAAGAATTCAAAAGTAAATAATTGGCAAAAGTCAGCAAACCTTTTTTCATATTATAGTTTTCTCTTTTCTAAAGTTCTTTCATGAAAATTCATTTATACCATTCCGTATCTAATACTTTTCTTGTATTTCCAAAGATGTTGTCATACTCGTAAAAAAATTTCTTATGTCTGTAAAAAAATGGAAGAAAAAAATTGATACATCTAAGGATTAACAATGTATTTAATTCCTAAACTTTTTTAATTGATTCCTAAACAAAAGTTTCATCGATCAAAGTTGTTAATTTATTTTTTCATCACCTATTTTAGTCCCTACCATTTGTTTGTGCCATTAAACGATCACATGAGGGCTACTAAGACCGTCACATGTAACTCTTTTAATTATTTAATGGGAGTTAATTTTCTGGTGATTAACTTGCCTGACTTGTTTGAGTCTTTGAGAGGTTTAAACGATTTCTGGCAGCATAACATCGCCAGAAATTGTTTCCCTTGGCATAAGAAGCAATCAATTTTTATTGGAATTGAAGCTTATGTTTTAGTTACTGCTACAGAATAAACCAAATAGACAACAATAAAAAAAAATGGACCTTTTGAGTTCTTCCTCATTAGTGCCTTTAATGTTGTATCTTTAGTCTCAAAGGCCGAAGCTCTTCGTCTAATGTAAACCTGCTCCAGCTATAGCGTTCCCACAAGTAATGCCCAAAGATAACGCTATTCTAGTTTATCACTGGCCAAACCAATTTTTTTTTAAAAGGAGGGATATGTTGTCAGGGGTGGGTATAATTTTCTGATTCAAATAGCTTGAGATTAATAGGTATTCTTATGTTAGTTGATATTAATACAGCTTAACCTCATTGCTTCACGTTGGATATTCTCTTTTTGTAGTGTGTTTTATTTGGGTACCTCTTGTACCATGTTAATGATATTTGTTTTCTGATTTAAAAAAAAGAGTTGGGCAACTCCGGTTAATTGAGAGGGTGATTACTTTTTTTCTTTTCAGGTTAAATAATCTATTTAACTTTTTATCTTATTTTTTTTTTCAATTTAAATTTTTAATTTTAAAAAAAATTTAATTTAATCTTTTATCTTATTTTTTTAATTTATCTTTTAAAAAAATTTATTCGTTCTTTTTTTCATTTTAATTCTTTATATTATTTTTGTTTTAGTTTGATATTTTAGTCTATTTAAGATTAACGTCATTAATAATTTAAAAATAATTTTTTTTTTCAGTCCTCTTTCCTTTCTCTCCAGTTCATTCTTAACAAACAAAAAATTATTAAATTATTAACGACCTTAATCCCAAATGTGTTAAATGATTAAACTGAACTAAAAAAATAAGATAAATAATCAAAATAAATTTTTTAAAAGATAAATAATTAAACTGAGCCAAAATAAATAAATAAATAACCGGATTGAACAAAAACAAAATAAAATAAAAGATGAAATAGATTATTGAACTTTGTTTTAATTCGTTTTAACATGTGGATTGATTTTCAACTTAACCCATGCTTGAGTTGACTCTTTAACAACTATAGATATATGTAGGAGAATTACCCACACCATGTATACCATACCAAATAGGGGAAAACATATAGGCATATAGGCAGGGTCATGGCAACTGCAAGGTCATTTAGGCCGATGTCTTAAGCCTGCTTAAAATTTTGTATACTTTTTATAAAAATATATATTAATTATTAATTTAAACTAGAATATTATATTACTCTTAAAAAGAATATTATATTACTCTTAAAAATTAAAAAGTACATTATATTACTCTTAAAATTACATTAATTGAACAATTGAAAACTTCGAACGAATATGAATTAAAAAGAATATTATATTACTCTTAAAAATATTTTAAATTCTACCAAATATTATAATATAAAAAATCTAGATTTATTTTTAAAAATAAAGATATTGCTCAAAGTATATATAAAAGAAATTCATATTTCATTAAAAAAAATATTAGTTATTTTTTATAAAAAAATTATTCTTTTCTAAATATATACATTGTTTTTTAAAATGTTATTTGGTAAGACTTGTAATTATTTTTATTGTTGAAAGTTGTTTTTCAAAATTAAAACTACTCAAAATTTCTTTGATATTAACTGTTAAAAGATGAATTAAATTTTTTATGGTTTTATATATTGATAGTAAAAATTTAGAAACACTTCATTATATAACTTTGAATAGTAATTTTGTAATTGATAAAAAAAAAAGAATAAGATTGAACAAATTACATTAAATTAATCTTTCAATATACTCCCCTAAAGCTTTGAAACATTTAAACACGAACCCGCATATAGCATGAGGCTTTACTTAGAATTCACACAATAGTATATATAGATGGGAAAAATAAACAAAGACCAGATAACATAGTAGATATATGAAGAAGAAAAAAAAGGAGAAAAGAAGGGGAAACAAAATATTCACATTCTTTGCTCGCATTGCTTACTCGTCAGCCATGGCCAACTCCAAGGCATAGTCATCTCTTTCCTGTAAAACAAATTTCGGGTTTAAAGTCACGTAATCAAAAACAATACAAGCCATCTCATTCCAAAAAAGAAAAAATTACAAACAGAACTTACCACTGGTCCTCGGGCAAAATAACGTCCAAATTGAAGCCAATATACCTGTATGTGCCAAGGATTTATTTATATATTCATAACCAATACCCAATAACAAATGGTCTCTCAAAAAAAAATGATTACAACGACAACAATATTTTTATCTCACGAACCCCAACAAATGATAATAACAATTATGACAAATTTGCTTAGAATCAAAAGCACTTTATAACAGCAAATTTCACATATTATACGATTGGTTGATAAAGAAAGAGAATTTAATAATAAAAAAAGGGAACAGAACGCTAAGTAATAGGATACTAGATTGATGTGGGTATTGTGATGGGAACCACAAAGTTCTAGTTATACTAGTAAATAAGTGTCCTAGTGAATACAAGTCCAAGCCTCTACTCATACAATAAGACTGCTAAGTGCTAACACTAAAATAAGGAAACAAACAAGAAACAGTAAAATTAAAAAAAAAATTCTAAAATTGCTTCCTTGGATAGATGACTAATAGATTTCACAATATAATCTGGGTCATCATGGTATTGATGCAAGGGATCTACCGGCTTAGCCGATGATTAATCTCTGCCAAAGAACTTGACTATTCACATTTAGTGAAGTCTCCTCTCCAACCATGTCTTTTCCCTCCACAAATATCCTAGTCTAGTTCCATTCGAATCAATGACAAGTTGATATTTCACGATATATTTTAAAGATTGAGATATTCCAAAATATCCAAAGATACAATCAAGATATTATGAAATATTGCTCCCTCAAGGTTTAAGCTTATTGCAAATAAACAAATAACAAAAATATAAGGCAGGCTCAATAAAGCATAGATAGAAAAACAACTAAATGGATGCCAAAAGTGCAAAAGAGATCAAGACTGCTAGAAAGATAAGACAGTAAGACAGCTAGCATGATCATGAACCTGAAGAATCTATTAGAATATAATATACCAAGGAAGAAAAGACTTCCCGGGAAAGAGGCTCAGCATAAATTTCCTAACAAGCTAAAGGATGAAATTCATTCACCGAAGAACAAGGGATGGAATTCACTGATTTCCATTGCAAATTTGCATTAGGTACTAGGGATCTAATCTACAACATAGACAAGGTTGGGTATCTTAAGAAATGAGTTTAGAACCCAACTCAGGTACCTAAAAATCTGGATAGAATCTGTCTATAATGCACAAAAGAAAATAAACAACACACTAGCTAAATAAGGAAAGAATTAGAATCCCGGAAATGCTACAATAGTTCCTAAATCAGAATAAATTACAATAACTCCTAATTGAATCTAATCATTTTACCAGAATCAACAATAATCTTCACAAGCAATCTTACACAAGATTAGAGCTTCTCCAAGTTCAAGAATAGCATTTGGAAGCTTCAGATAAGAATATAATTTAGGAGACCCGATGAACTTGGAAATTAAATCCAAGAATTACGCAAGGCCAATACAACATTAAGTCACCATTGAAATGTTCATTAATGGGAAAAGAAATCATCGTTGGTATAGTGCAGTTTTGGGAATTAAACTATCACTGAAATGATGGTCAATAGAAAGACAATGACCTGACAAACACCAGCATTGAGGTATAAATTGGGCACAGGTCATCACTCATCATTCTCAATCTCCCTCTTATACACTAAGATTAGAAAACAAACAATAATGACATAGAAGGAAAGAACTTCAGCAAACATGATGATTTAATATGAGCATACAGAGAAAGAAAAAAAGTGAAAAGCTTACTGGAAAGTGAAACACAGTGAACCAATAGTGGGTAGAAGGCATCCAAAGGAAAAACCCTTGGTTGTCGTAATTGGGGCACAACCAGAAGATAGAAAAGAACCATAGAGATATAGACATCTTTGCAGCAGATTTAATATTTTAAGGAATGCGACAATGAGAAAATGACAGGACTAGGTCACAAAAGATGGTACTACACTGGTACCATGTTATAATTATAGTATTTAGGATGATATAGATACTACTAATATAGATTGATAGGATGCGTTACAATGTAATGCAAAATACTAACTCAAAGCCCTTTTCATACAAATAATTACATCAAGTACTAGTGTCTAAAGCTCTAGTGCATTCATACAATAACTAATTAAATATGGGGGAAACAGGAAATATAATGAAATCAGGAAATAACTCTTAAGTCCTAAGTTGCTTACTTGATTAGATGACTTATTGATTCCACGATATATTCTAAAAATCACAAAAAATATTCAAGATTAAAAGGTACAATATATATTATGATATATTTTGTAGATATTCTAGCAATATCAATTCTCAAAAGAAAAAACATCTCCTTAGAGTTGATCTGATTGGCATCTATTCAAGCAGTTATCACAAAATGTTTCAAACTATTATTGTAGCCTTGCTCATTACCTCATCTTCATCTTGAGTTTCCACTTCAACATCAGAGGTCGGGAAGCCCACACAAAGAAGTGCATAACCCTGAAATGCAATAACATTTCACAAACTTGTCCAGCTCAGCAATAAAAGACAGTGGAATTTTTAATAACAACAACAATCATATTGATGGTGATAAATATTGTTGTTATTATTATTATTATTATAACATTTTCTCCAATGTTAACTAGTTAACTACTATTTGTGGAAAAGGAACATTTATTGCAAATGGCACCAAACTAACCATAAACTGGAAAACATCTTTGTTCTGTTGTAAGTATATAATCTAATTTATTCATTTTGTGCAAGGGTTCTGAAATAGAAACACTGATCCGGAAAACAAAATGCAAACTATGAATACAATCAAATCAGGAACGTACTAAAAAGATGCGTCAAATAGTTGTACTTCTATGTTTTAACTTAAGCCCTTATTTTGAATTTCTCATAGTTCTTTTCATTACAGGAATGAACCAAAAAGTCATTTCTATTTTTGGCTTTTCTGAAAAGTATAGTGCAAGCAAAGGTAAACAATGGAAGAGGAAAAACAACAGAATACAAATATTCTAGTCCGGGTTAACATATAGGAAAGGGCACCCCGTTAATAGAATGGTCAATGGCTCATAGTTGTTACAGTTGATTTTTATTTTGGTTTTGAATCGTAATTACAAGTTATGAAAATAATTAAAGGAAAATAGTAACAGTTCAGTGCATTGGCACTATGAAAAACAACAAAACTTTCAATGTCCTCTTATTTGCTAAGCACAGCAAACTTCTTAGAATAAAATGACAGAGAGAGAGACTTGAGAGAAAACAGAAAAATTATTATTGAATACTATTGATTAATATTGAGAGGTATAACTTATTGCTAAGCATAGACTACTATAGTTGATTAGGTTTAACCAACTGTTGGATGCAACAGAAATACAGAATATAAGTATCTAACAAAGACAGCTCTAACTAACAAACAAAATGCAGTATACTATACAGTATCTATAATAATACATAAGAAAATGTTTTTCAATAGGAATGTCTACACATGGCATTTTCAAAGCAATAAGTTCATTTATTTATTTTTTTAAAGAGAATTCATTTTAAATTATATAATAATTGTAATGTAATTATAATAATCGATTGCAATCAGATTTCTTTAAAATTATAATTATAATAATGGAAATGGTTAACAATGATTTATAATAATTATGTATTATACTTTTTTACTGCATACATATTATACTTATTGTTATTATTATTACTAATTGTTTATTAACGGATGCAAGTAATAAAAAAAAAAACTAATTGCCAGTAATGAATGTAAAATTGCTAAAAATATTTTATACACAATTTTGAATAGGCTTAAATGTAATTTTGGTTCCCTATTTTGTTCAATATGCAATTTTGATCTTTTCATTTTAAAATAGAGATATTTGGTTCCTCTATTTTTTTAAAATCCATCATTTTAGTCCCCATATTTCAAAATAAAAACATTTGGTCATTTTATTTTAAAAAGTTCACAATTTTGGTTCCCATATTTTAAAAATTCTGCAATTTTGGTTAAATCTTCAATTTTATCTATGTTTTATTTCTTACGTTATAATTAATTAAATCATTTTAGATGATACCTTAAATGAATATGTTAGATACAAGATTCAACCATATCAAACTAAAAGAAATAAATTGTAGGCAAAATTGAAGATTTGACTAAAATTGTAATTTTCAAAAATTAAGAGGGCTAAATATCTCTATTTTAAAATGGAGGAACCAAAATTAGGTATTGAGCAAAATATGGGGGGATCAAAATTGCATTTAAGCCTTATGAATAAATATCTTTGTCAATTCTGAATAATAACCTTTTGTTATGTCCTCCACTATTTTTTGCTTATGTGTTAGCCTCACACTTATTTCCAAACATAATAATTTATGCACAATTATTTGCATACAATATAATTTTAAGAAAATTATGACATTCAGAAATAAAAAATTAATCTTTATAGTATCTTTTGATTGAGCACAATTTCACCATCACTATGCGTAATCATGAAAATTATTAGTATCTAATATTTAATTCAAACAAAGTTAGAGAATAAAAGGTAGTCATGGAAACAAAAAATGACAGCAATGTATCTTCGAAGATAATTCAATCTAGGATAACTATATGTATCAATAATTAAATAAGTTGATATGTAAATTGAGTAAAAAAAGTTGATATCCATAGAAAAAATTTTAAAATTTAGAAACAAATAGAAATATCTTTTATTTTCATAATAAATTAACAAAAAATTTAATTTTGATTTGATTGATTTATATGTTAAAATGCATAATTCTATTTTTTTATGAAAAAATGCATACTAGTTTTTTTTTTTTCTTGAGTCAGAGACCCCACAACTCATTATAATTTGGTAAGTAAAAAAATATTTTAAATAAAAAAATCAAAATATTCAACATAAAATACTCAATCATTTCTTTTTTAAAATGTTTAACTTAATTAATTTAAAGTAATTAGGATTAATATATATTTTATTTCGGATTGATTAATAACATTAATATATTTTGATTCAGAATTACAACATATTCAAATTAAGATAAAATATAAATAATTGATTGAGTGAACATAAATTTAATTCTTTTTTTATTATTTCCATATTGTTTAAGATATAATAATTTATTGGATCTTCAACTGACTATTTATACTACACAATAATAATTAATAACTTAAAAAATTTTATATTTATGATACATTATTGATATCTAGCACAAAAATATTAATTTTAGTTTATAATTCCTAATTCAAAATTTTAAAAATTCTTATATGTTAAAATTTTAATATGTTTTATATCATTTTTCAGAAATCAACATATATATTATGAATGACACACGTCATTTATGAATTTAAGTTTTAATTTAAAAATACATAGTTGAAAGTGTAATTTTATAAATATTTTATTCTGATTTTTTATTATAGCCTGCAACTCTAAGTTTTCTCTCGTTGTATTTTTTTAAAAGTCTATTATATATATAACAACCATTAATAATATACAACAATAATTAATAACTAAATGGTTAGAAATAAACAAGTAAAATTATAAATAACTCCTACTAGAAAAGTTTAAAAAATATATATTTAAATTTTATTTTATAAAAATATTTTGAAAAAACGTTTACCCGTGCCACAACACTCTAGTACTTCAACAAAACTATATTGCTTTATCATGATTCATGCTCAATATCTTCTTTTACTCTTAAAACTTAATAAAAATAAAAAGGGAAAAATGCTGGTTACTGGGTATACAATGACAAAATTGTGCATTGGTACTTAACAAGTTGAAATTACCAATTCAAGCATGTAATTAACAAAATCATCAGCATAGAATAAAGATAAGTTAGACGTGCCTTGTCTCTCAATTCGGCAGATATCCCAAGTGCCTCTGGTTGCCTAATTTGTCCCTTCTTTATACGTACAGCACAGCTAGTACAACAACCTGCAATAAAATGTTTCAAAGAAGCAAACAGTATCAGGAAGCTAGCAATAGCATCACAGACCGAACAGATTTAAATCATGATGGCAATAATGCATTGCATCATCTACAAAGACAAACTTCACCATATTTTCTTTGTCCCCAATAAGAGAAAAGGAAAAACACACTAGTTTAAAGTAATCACCTTTTTATCTGTATTTTAATTAAACCCAGGAAAAAATGGAATCTATCATCAGCTAAGGCCATTAGTAATAATATGATAGGTTTATAAAATTCTTATAATGACTTCCAAAAACCTTATGAGTTATGAAGGACTAGCACGTGCTTAGAGATCTAATAGGAACCAGGGAAAATTGGAAAGCCTATTATCTCCCAAGGGTATGGTAAAAATGTCAAATTTGGCACTATAACATCCATGCTTGATAGTTATATGACGAGTTGTGCAGTGCAGATCTTAAAAATAATGAAGAAAATGAAACCCCACCAAATCACTAAAGATGAAACCTTGAAACTAAGAGTTTTATTCCTCGAGCTAAAATGTAATGCCAAATTCAAATACTAACAGTATCCTAGTCTTACAAACAAATTGATGATATCTTTAAATTTAGAATATGTTCTAAATAACAAATTCGTATAAAAAAAACTAAATTATTCAATTTCAAACCGCAGATATTTAGGCATGTTTTCAAAAAGTACCATGCCTGCAGGCGAATGGAAGGGTAATATTCTGGGCCTCAGCAGTATGTAATATATACTGGTCCTGCATTTCATAAACCACAGTCACATTCACATATAAATTTTCAAAATAATAATAATAATAATAATAATAAATAATAAGGACCATTTATTTATTTTCCTCTTGAGTCACAGAAACAAAAATCAACAGCGAGCAGTTGCAACAGGGAATGGAACAAAAAGTGAAGGATCAAACCTCAGGCACGACGAACTCGTGAACGATTCCTCGTTGTCTGTCGTGGACTGTGACCTTATGCGTGGGAACGTCGACGGACGGAGATTGGTAACCGGCTCCGCCCGTCCGCGCCACCGCCGTCCCGAGCTCCGCCTTCGCCGTCGTGGCTTTGCGGCGGGTATTGGAAGGGAATGATTGGTGTTGGTTGGTGAGTGGCATGCCGGGGATTCGAAGAAGGGGAAGTGCCATTTTCTTCTTCTTAGCGCACACAGACACACAGTGACGGGATAACGAGAGAGAGGTGAGGAACAACACGTGCGTTCTCATCCAACCGTTAGGTTTCCTTCCAACCAATACTCAACACGTGTACGGTTATCAATACTCGTCCAAGGACTTCACCAAAAAAACTCACAAAATATATTATACATTTTTTTTATAATATTATCCTTTTTCTCTTCTTGGATATATGAGACTTTAAGAAAAAGAATTATTTCAAAATACATGTTATTTTATAAAATTAAATTTATATTAAATATTTTTTCAATGATACTCTTAATAAATATTTAATGAGAATAGTGTATAGTAAAAATAAATAAATAATTAATTAAAAAGATGAAGAGTATATTAAAAAATTATCTAATGTTTTCTTTAAAATTCAATGAATTAATTACCTTCCTTAATACTTGTGAAAAAACCTAAAACTTCATATATTTTATAAGTCATATATTTTATATTTTGTAACTGAGGGTGTACAAGTTATTTTACTTCTTTAGTTTATATCTTATCTATATTTATTTTGATTTTAACTTAAAATTATTAACTAAATGACATGTGTATCCTGGTTTATGGTGAATCTTGCTCTAAATGACATCAAGAGTAATATTTCCCAAGTCAACTTGAGTAAAAAAAAAATGATTTAGAATTTGAAACTCAAACTTAGAACCAACTAATGTCTCATCACGAGTACCTTTTGAATCCTGATAAGATATGAGAACATTAGTTAATAGTGATAGAAACACGAAATTGATATAAAAGTGATAATGTAGAAATCTGATAGAAACACTAGTACCTTTTGAAATCTGATAAGATATGTTTAAGTTATTTTGTGAATGATTAAAAAAAATTGGATAGTGAAAATTTTATAATTTTGCATGAAATCTAAGAAAAAAATTATAATAATCACATTGAATCCATTTCACAAACAAAAGAATTAAGATATTGGTATGTTTATTAGGATGGACAGTGGACGAATCAAACAGCATATTATGGAAAGGTGGCCTTCATTTTTTCTTCTCTCATTGAGTTCTGTTTGAAAAAAAGTATTTATAAATAATTATAGAAGAAAATAAGAAAAATAAAATAAGTTTATTTATAATAAAATAAAAACAACTTTTAGAAAAGTTAATCTAGTAGAGTTTTTATAAGTTATTTTATACATGAATTAATTTTAACTTGTGAAAAAAATTATTTTCTTCTTATAAGTATTTATGACAAAGCTTATATAAACATAGTCTTAATTTCACTCAGAAAAACAGAGGAGGAAAACTTGTTGTATGAAGCCCGGCTATTTCATCCATTATCCATATTTGGATCGAAAAGAGAAGGAAAGTGTCATTTTATATGTGTATAAAAAGTATTTCATCCATAAGTAATGATAAGATAATTGTGTATGTAACATTATTAATGTATTTAAATTAAAATCATAAATTATTTTAAACAATTCTTATTCGTTAGTGACACGATAACGGATAAGCTAATAATATATCTATGGTTTTCTGTGAACGTGGCAGCATATTGATGGGAATAGCTCTGCATGTTGAACAAGTGGCACGGTACCTAGCGTGCCTTGCTCTTCTTTTGTCTAGGCTTGGTTTGGTTCGCATCTTCCTTCTCATATAAATCCTCCACCACGTCGAGTTTTCTGTTCAAATTAAATCGTTCAACACTGGAACTCTTTGATATAATATAGAAAGAGACAGAGAGAGAGAGACAGACAAGAAGAACAAAGATGCAATCTTCAAAGGAGAAGCTGAAAAACATGACCAGTGCTGCCAAGGAGCAAGTCGACATCTATAAAGCAAAAATAGACGAGAAGGTCAGCTTTTCCATCTCTATACATCCATATATTTTTGTTCCATTATACAATGATTCATTTGTGGCGTAGCTAGGCATCAATATCATGAAGTTAGAATCGTGATATATATTTATATATGTATGTAACCTCTTCAACAAGTTTTTTTTTTTTTTTATGTCAAAGCTTGTCAAAATTAATATTATATAATTTATGTGTGCATCTTGAAGCAAAGGGTGAATATATGTTAATAATGACATGAGAAATGAAGTCTTTTTAGGGGTTGATATTTGTGTAGACAGAGAAAGCAACGGCAAGAACAGAAGAGGAGAGGGTGATTACCCATGAACGTGCAAAGGCAAAGGAAGCTGAAGCAAAGATGGAGCTGCATGAAGCAAAAGCCAGGCATGCAGCAGAGAAGCTAAGCACCAACCAATCACATTATGGTCTCCACCATGGCCACAACCCTCCCCTGGTAGGAACAACTGAGACTCACTACCAGCAAGGGCACCACCAGCCACTTGGGGCAGTTCCTATGCCTGGAGCCATTTATCCATCTTATCCGCTAGGAGCAAACCCTAACCCTCCAAGGAACAAACATATATAATAGATCTATTTGTGTTTTGCAGTAGTCTCTGTACATAAGTCTGAATAAGAGGGGTCTGATTTTAGTCTGAATCCTTCCATTTACATTTGAGAGTGGCTTTGATTTCAGTGAATGTTTCCCCCTTTGTAATAATTCAACAATGTTTAAACTTCCAGATGGTAGTATGGTACTGGTGTCATTAGCCATCATCATTGACGCCCCATTTCTCAAATCTTAAATTTGACTTTATATATTCAATGAACGTAAGCATAATTAATTACGTACGGGTAAAGCAGTATATAGAAGAAAGGAAGAGCAAAGAACAGTTAGGCACAAATTGATTAGCATAATCACAAATAACATCAATTTAAGGGCACAACGCAACAACCTGTGTCAATTTCTAATAAGGTTGTTATACCCACTGTAAATCTCACCTGGTGTTGCACATAAAATGTATATCAGCCTTGTCAATCACTTAAGTGAGTTTATTGAGCTGAACTGAGTAATTTAAAATATTATTAATAAATTATAATTTCCTCCAGCTGCTTAAGAACATCAATGTGGAATTGGACTAAGAAAGGATTAAGATTAAAGATAAACTCAACATGCAGATTTCTTTTCATAAAATTTAAAATGTACAGAACTTGCAGATATTCGTATTTTTTATACGAATTGCGAGAACTTCTACCTGGACAAAGGAACCGTTATTATGACTTTACATTGTACCTTTCCTTGCAAAAGTAAGCACACAAATCATAAAATCAACTCCAACACGAAAAAATTCAATGAATCATCACTCAATAAATATTATCATTACAATAAATGATGTTTTATATAAAAAGAGATATAAGAACAAAATACAAAGTTTACAAGAGAACACTCAACTTCAGGTTCCAATAACAAGCTGGCCTTTTGGAACAAAAATATTAAAAACAGATTTTCACACAAAAAATCATACTGACAGCACATTGAGTAACTCCTGAACCTTTCATTACATGTTTAATACAATACGAAAACTAGGATGACTAGCCTGAACTGCGGCTTATTCGGGATTTTGCTTCATTCTCCATCCAGTAATACAAACTCTGTCTAGCACCTAATCTCGTAGGATCCAGCTTTTGTAATGTAACGAACCCACTCAACGGTATTGTACCCACTCTTCTCCCACACCTGAAGAGAGTAAATAAAGAAAATAGAATCACCTAGTTATGAGAGAATGCAGGAAAAAGGGGAACGGTAGGTTGCGATGGATACCTTGAGGAAACGAACACGTAAACCAGATGCTGTGAACATGGGAACCTGCATCAAGAAATATAGAGCAAGTACGTGTTAAGTGAAAGTTTGGAAAGACGGCTCCACGAGTGAATATGTCAGAAATTTATCCAACATCAGAGGATCAATATGTCCCATCAAGCTTGGCCAAAAAGGGGAAAGGGAAAGTTAAAAACAAAAATAAATCATAATTTGATCATCTGCTTTTAAATCAACGCAGTTGGACAACATCTGGCCAAGGCCAAGGAACAAGATTGTAATCCAGTGTCCAAATTCTAATTGCCATAATTTCTTGAAAGAGACAGACAAAAGCAGATCCTTTATTTTGTTTACGAATCAGACACACACTTTTGCCTTCAACTAACTCAGAACAAGTACTTTCTCCTTTCAACAGCTAGAAAATATATGGTAAGGAAGGATGAACCAGAATTACAAGAGATGTCAAAGTTCCCAAGATTAATTCAAAAAGCAACATTTAAAACTATAAAAAAAATATTGAAACAACCATTGATTATTGAACAAAAGTAATTACTGTTCCAATTCCTACCATATCCACTTTTGACTCCAAGTAACAATAGTTACATTTAAGTTTTTCTATCTATAATAATAATAATAATAAATGCACATATAATACACATAATCTGAAATATAAAGCTTCAAACATCAGATTACATATCTATTTAGCACTGATGATGATAACATAAAACACTGGGAAGTAAGAACATATATAGTATGACACCAGCCCATTTTCATGGAATGTGTAAACCAATAACACACCTGAAACTCCATCTGAATTGGTGGTCTAGTCCAAGATTTCTTTTCTGTTATTGTGGAAATAAGTTCAACTTCTGCACTTAAGGTTGACTCAGTCTGCCCAGGGAATTTTCTAATCCTGGATATAACGGAAAAGAACCAATAGATATTAGAATGGCAAGTCTACTATAATGAAAAACACTAAAAACTAGAGTATAAATGGAAAATAGTGAGGGGTGCGGAGAGGAGAGTAACAATTGATTCATATAAACATACGCCGTGGCTTTTGGCCTAAAAAAACATATTATACCCACCGATAACTTTAAAAAATAATTGGAATTTTTAAATATAGAATAACAAAGTGAAATACCATAATTCAAAACTTCAAATAATAATCACAATGAAGACACTTACTTCCAAACCAAACAATCAATAGAAGCATTGTATTTTGCCCGGCCAGATGTAACTGTGAAATTTGTTTTTGCTGTTTGTTTTGGAACAGGAATCTTGACTACAACCCCAAGTGCAAACATTTTTGCACCAAAAACACTCTTTACCTGAAAAATATGTACTGAAAAAATAAATGAACAAGTGGAGGATGGCTTATCAACAAGAGAATGGATATCCAACATGTAAAACTTCAAACCTTAACGTTCACTTCTATCCGTGATCGACCAAGTTCCTTGATGGTTGGCAATACTTTGAACGGAAGATTAACTCCCTCAGTTATACGATACCTGCCCAGATATAACTATATTAGCTGATATTAAACACAAACCAATGACAATTTTAGCATCATTATGAATCCACCCAATCCTATATAGCTAGTTATTTTGTAATACCAAGTAATGATTAAACAAGATAAGTTTGAAGGACAAAGACAGAATTACAAAATAGTTGAACCTCCACACCCACCCAAAAAAACCAATGAGAATATTAGCTGTTGATTTCTGAAATTAGATAGCAAGAGACAGGATTGAAAGAAAGAACCTACTTCATTAGTTCAAATTCACCATCAGGTGGTACAAAACTAACTGTCTTCTCTGAGTTGAACCTTGTCAAATTTACACATTGATGGAAAGTGACATCATCAAGCTCGATACTTTTACCACTGCATCATAGATTTGTTGATGGGGGGGGGGGGGGGGGGGGGGAGCAATTAGAACAGGGACAGAGACCAAACAGGAGGATAAAATAACCTCCAAGTACAGCATACAGAATAGGAACTAAAATGGAAAAACAAGAAAACAAACACCCCATTTAAAACAAATCACTTTCAATGCTAACATAACAGAAGAACATAAAGACTCAAGTTTGAAATGACAATATTCAAAGGAAAAAAAATATTGGGGGCCAAAAGGGCGAAACAAATGCAACAGAAGGCTACCTTTTAGTAGGACGGGATTTAAGTTGTGCTTCTTTCTCAAGACCAATCTTGTCATTCAAACCCAACTTTAAATCAGGCATTCCAGAAAGAAAGCACTTCATGAGAATCTTCCCAGTGACATCACAACGCAGAACACTACCTAAATTCCCAAACCAGTTAGCAGGCAGGCAACCTAGCAAATATCAATATGGAGAAAAATAAAACCCACAGCCCACCTTTTGAAGACATTAGAAGATTTACACTTTCCACAATATCCAGGAAGACCTGTAATAGGTCAATGTTATAACAGCACTAGCTGTATAGCAATAACTCTAAACAATAGATGTGGCACTACCTCATTCTTTTTGTACACAAGCCCTTCTCTCCGCCAACCAACAGCACCAGTAACTTGTAAAGTTGCATTTGGAACAGGTCTATCTGTGGGCTTTTATTCAATGCACACAGAACATAGTCAACAAAAGGATTTAATGGAATACTCAACACAACAGGGTAAATATATTAAGTTGAAAATAAAAATATACAGATAGATAGACATTGCACAACAGTCTGGGAACAATAACAGAAACTGATATCAGTTTAATGGACGGAAGTTAAAAAGTTTGCATCAGCATTTTTTCTTATTTTTAATCGCTGAATTTGCAACTTCATGTTGAGAAGAGGTGTAGGAAAAATTCCATAGGCAAAAAGGATCATCAAAGTAATATGAAATCATGAAGTAAGAGAAAACCTGACCGTAGTCCATAGGTATAAGTATAACTCATGCCTTATCAATCAGAAACAGTGAAGAAAAAGCAAGCTTCTAGTACAAACAAAACAGTTTGTTTGTTGCTTACAAATATGAAGCAATTACAAAACAATTTAAAGTCTGCAACAATGTCAACTTCAGTAATATGCATTTAGCAAAAAGGTGTACATCATGACAAAAGAAAAATGTTTCACTTATGGTGTCATATGTCAGAGACAGAATGGTACCAAGTATCAACACAGACTAGATCAATAATGAGATTCGTAATCTTGTAAATCTCCAACAAAGGTTGAGAATTAGATCATCAACTTAAGCTATTAAGCAGCCAACCTACAGATGGCAATTTAGCCTATGCCAATGCTCTGTTATGTTTGGACGGACAGAGGTGGTGTATTTCCATTTTCAAATTTAACATCAAGGGAGTGACAAGAGAAGCAGAGACATTTCAGGAAAGGGAAATATATGATGATATGGAGCAAATGTTTTGCATATTATTTGATGTTTGTTATTTTCGTATATTCATACATCTATGTGGTATTCAGAGACTTTATTTTATTTTATTTTGTCATATCAACATCCCATGTTTTCTCCTATGTGCCCTTACTTCATGGTAGCTACCAGCAAGTAGCAACAATAGTGTTGACTGGTATTTTCATATATTGATTATATGTCTTGCATATTATTTGATGGTTGGCATTTTCATACATCTATGTGGTATTCTGACTCTTTTTTTTTGGTAATGTCAATATCTCCATGTTTTCTCCTATCATGTCCCTATCTATGCCCTTACTTCGTGGTAGCTACTAGCAACAACAGTGTTTGCAGGCTAACCTTTGATGAAAATGGGGAACGCACTCCTTCCTGAGTGATATAAAGCTTTAAGATCTCTGGTGAAAGATTTTGTGGGTAACCAAAGTCCATAATTTCTGCAAAAAACAATAGGTAATAATCATTCACCCATTTAAATGACAAGTATTTTTTCTCTATCACAGAATTTACACTGGCCTTCAACATTAAATAAATTTTGACTTGGCAAAATATATTTGTTTATCATTTCAATATGTCCACTACAATTCAAAAGAAAAACCCTGGTTTATTGTTTATAGTAAGCACTAATTTTCATTGAAGTCATTACAACCATTTTGGTCAAGCTGTTGGGACTTGAGACCAATATAATAGAGCTTGCCAAAGGCATCAAGAGAGTAAGGAACTCATTCTATCCTTTCCTTGCTTGCAATTTTTGCCAATTGTCACCATACATAAATGTAGGACTTTTTATACTCCTCCCAGCTAAAAGCTTGGTTATAGTTATCTATACAATTTAATTTGTATTTCAATGATAAGAATATCATTAAAATATATTCTGATTTCTAAGATGCATAATCATACTCAAGCATCTCCCTTTTCAGAATAGGTACCAAAATTGACATGCATAACTCCTCAATTAAAGTAATTTGGGCAGACGTAACTTTGCTTTGATATACAACCCTTGCATTGAGTTTCAAGTTTAAAAAATAACACACAGTAGACAACAATATCAAAGCAAGATCATGGAAGGCAATTAGTTGTTTTTCGTATAAATTACATACCATCTAGGAGCTCATAAATGAGTACAAAATTATTGCGAATTGCATCCTCGTCAAAAGCTCCACCAAAGTATGATCGGAACAATGCAACAGCCTGGAAGAAAAAAAAAGTACAATTATCAACCACCACAAGGCACAAAGATCGTTTTTTAAATCAAGACAAGTAGTAAAACTTTCATAGAAACCATTCAAAAAGATCAAAATGACCCTTAGTACTTGTAAAAATCTCAAGTAAAGCCAGGCACGATTAAGCGCTTATCGCTGCTACTCCACTAAATTCATAGTAACTTACATCCCTCTTCTCAATAGGTCCATATAACACAATTTGTGCTAACTTAGAGAATTCATAAGGCTCCTCACTTATAGAAGTTAACACCAAACAATCATTTAACAAACATTAAACAACAACCAAAACAGCAATAGTTATAAGCTAGATAGAAGAAAGTCATGCACAAGCAGCACCCCAACAAAACCTTCATCTCAGATAAAGGTGAATTATAGGTAGAAATGGTGCAATACCTCAACAACAAACTTGAAAGCGCAAGCGACATTGGCGTTGTTGCTGACAACAATGACAATGTAGACATTACTGATCCTCATGTAAAAGAAAGAGCATCCACCAATCTGCCTCACTGGGCAAGTACCAAGCTCCTTCGTTTGCATAATATGCGTCCTAAAAGCATCCACCATATTTCCCCTGCAATAGCATCACCAATTAGCCCTAGGCCTAGCCATCTCAATTATTTCAAATACCAAACCCATGATATAATCGCTACATACAATACAAGCTACAACCAAAACCCGCGTAACAGTTGAATGAAAAATCATCAAAAGAAATTTTATAATGAATTTAACTCCTAACTTATTTTTATTATAATAATAAAAGCATCCAAACATAAATATCACTTCAAAATCAATGCTGTCAACAATCGTCTAAACATGCACTATGTGTCGGTGAAAACGCGAATGAGAGAGAGAAAAAAGGAAGAAACTGGATTACCCGACATCGTCGCGATAGAGGCGGTTGATGAGAACGTCGCCGCGGAGGTTGAGGAAGTAAATGGCGGAAGCGGCAACCGGCATCTCCGGTCCACTTTACCGGAAGATCAATCGGAGATAGTCGGAGACGGCGGTTCCGCCGCAGATCTGTGGTTTCGAGACAGAGCGGAGGCGTCGCCGCCGATTTGGTGGATTGGATTCGTTCGTACACGGGAAAAGGTAGCGGGTGAATTTGACAATTCAGAATTGCTGACTATGAATTGAAAATTGGGGAAATAAAAGTAGTACTAGTACTACACAAAAACAAAAAAGTTGAGAAAAAGAAAAAGAAAAAACAAAATCACTTGGCAGTTAAGTATTCATTCTTTAATCAAATATATAAGACTCACATTTTTATATATTTTTTTTTCATTTCTTTTTCAGTCTATTATGAACGAATATAAGTTAAAATTTTGCTCTATATATTAAGTGTCAATTTTTTTGTATTTATATTATTTAATGATTTTTTATAAAACATGAAATTAATCAATTAAAAGTTCTTTATAAAATTGATCAAGTTATACAAAACTATGAAAAACTTAATTGTTACTTCCTCATCTTTTTTTATTTTCACAACTAATATATTACTTAGAACATAAGTAAATATTTATTGTTAACTAACATGCTAATTAAAAATGTATCAAGAAAAATATGCTAACGAATGTTTAATTTGTGTGACTAATTTTAGGACCCGTGAGATGCACGGAACATAAATAGAATATTAATAAATATTATCGGCATTTTCTTAATCGTTTGTATAAAAATATGCATATGACTGAAGATATATTTTTTCCTACTCTTTTTTAAAGCCTAAAATAATTTATTAAACTTACTTTTAGCATTGAAAAACATTAATAGACATGAATATAAAGTTAAATTTCACTAAACTAAAGCAACAAATTAAAATTTGCAAACATTTCAGTAAATCATGCTACATATTGTCTGTTAATATGTTATAACAAACACTTTAAACCAAGCCAATGAATGTATTAGTGGAATTCCTCTAGTCATTATCATTTCAATTAATGTTATCATTATTCATCAATATTTCATCCAAATCTCTACAAATAAGCATCTTTAAAGTTGTTGTAGATGAAGTTGATTGTGCAGAAGTTGAACCATGATTTTGGTTTTTAATCATAGAAATTAATGAAAACGTAGTTATACGTACGTGGTTTAAGCACCAAAACTTCATCTACGTTTTATCTTCTTGCTTGTTTTGAGTGAATATATAAGAAACATTTGTGTTTTAATTAATATTTTTGAAGGATTATCTCGGTGAAATGTAGCATATCACTAAATTTCATCAGAAAGAAAATTTTCAAATTTTAGTTTTTGAGGTTAAAAAAATATAATTGTGATTGTAGTAAAAAAAATGTTTTTTAAATGCCAAAACATCATAAATACTTAATGGAAAACCTTCTTTCCCAAATCTGTAAAACAATGTCAAATTCTACAACAAATCATGCATCAAGTCTACGTTTTCAAAAGTTTTACTTCATTTAAAAATATATATATTCATCGTATGATAAATAAAATAACATATTTAATAAATTATTTAAGTCACATGTTAATAGACAAGAACATTTTATATTTATATTCAAATTATTGTAAAAATAAATTAATAAAATTTAATTCCACTCCAATAATTTAAATATTAATATAATTTTAAATAAATTGTTCTTTCCCGTAAATTAAGTGTAAATTCCCCTACTTAATTTCATAAAAAAATGTTTATCTAAGAATTTGATTTTATATGACATATATAATATAATTGATATATTAATAAATTTACAAATAGAATATCAACATATAAGAGGAACTTTAAGTTTATTCAGGTATAAGAAAAAATTCAATAATTTAAATTTATCGCATACTTTTTATTTACATTTAATTTATAAATTTTATAACCATGCTTTCTATATTAATAAATTTACTTATTGATATGTATAAGAAATGAATGATGATTTTCTTAAATGTTGATCATAAATACGAAATGAATAATGATTTGATTAAATATTGAGTTTAAAAGTTGAGTTCACTCATTTTATGTTATATAACATTCAAAAATTAGTTAAGTCGGATGCTTTAAAGCAAGAAAAATATATTTTTATTAAAAATACTGTTAATATAGCAAAATATATTTTATAAAACTGATTTTAAACATGAATTTTATTTCTATAGAATTTTATATAAAAAATACATATAAATTAAAATTGTTGTTAATATTATAACAATAATGAATTAAAAAAATAGCTTCACCCTAATGATTTAGCCATTAAGGTGGTTTCGGTTAAGCTGTTGATAGCGTGAGTTAGTAAAATCTCCTTAAAAATATATTTTAAAAAAATACAATGAGAGAAAACTAAGAGTTGGCTATAATAAAAAATCAGAATAAAATATTTATAAAATAAAATTTTTAATATTCATAATATATATGTTAATTTCTAAAAAATGATATAAAACATTTTAAAATTTTAACATATAAGAATTTTTAAAATTTTGAATTAGAAATTATAAACTAAAATTAATATTTTTATGCTAGATATCAATAATGTATTGTAAATATAACAAATTGTAAGTTATTAATTATTATTGTGTAATATAAATAGTCAACTAAATATCCAAATAATTATTATATCTTTAATATATTGACATAATTAAAAAAGAATTAAACTTATGTTCACTCAATTTAATTTGAATATGCTATAATTTTGAATTAAAATATATCGATGTTAATAATTAATCTGAATTAAAATATATATTACTCTTAATTACTATAAATTAATTAAATTAAATATTTAAAAAAACTAATTATTGAGTATTTTATGTTGAATATTTTTATTTTATACTTAAAAAAAATATTTTTTACATACTAAATCATAATAGGTTGGGGAATATCCTTTAAACTTTGATCCAAGAAAAAATATAAACTGATATTTTATCACACTTAATAGAATTATATATTTTTTCATAAAAATAGAATTATGAGTTTAACATATAAATCAATCAAGTCAAAATTAAATTTTTGTTAATTTATTATGCAAATAAAAAAAGTTTCTATTTGTTTTAAAATTTTAAAATTGCTTCTATATATTAACTTGTTTTACTCAATTTACATATCAACTTATTTAATTGTTGATATGTATAATTATCCCAAATTGAATTATCTTTGAAGGCACATTCCTTTCTTTTTTTTTTTCCTTTATTCTTCAACTTTGTTTAAATTAAAAATAAAAATATTAGATACTAATAATTTTCATGATTACATATAATTATTGTAAAAGTATGCTTAATCAGAAGATACTATAAATATTACTTTTTTATTTTTGAATGTCATAATTATCTTAAAATTATTTTGTATGCGAATAATTTTGCATAAATTATTATATTTGCAAATAAGTGTAAGGCTAACACATAAACAAAAAATAATAAAGGAAATTATTATTTAGAATTGACAAAGATATTTATTCAAAAGACTTAAATGCAATGTTGGTCTCCCATTGCTTCTTAATGAGTAACTTTGATTACTCCATTTTAAAATTGAGAGATTCGGTCATTTTATTGTAAAAAAATTACAATTTTAATCAAATTCTCAATTTTACCTATGATTTATTTTTTTATTTTGATATAGTTGAACCTTAGACTTAACATATTTATTTAAGATATCATAAAAATGATTTAGTTAAGTATAATGTAAGAAATAAAAGAGAAAAAAAACTTACATAAAATTAAAGAATGAACAAAAATTGTAGATTTTATAAAATATGAAGACTAAAATTGTGATATTTTTAAAATAAAAGGACCAAATATCACTATTTTAAAATATGAGGACTAAAATGATGGACTTTTTTAAGTAGAGGGACCAAATATTTCTATTTTAAAATGAAAAGAATAAAATTATGGATTGATCAAAATAGGAGAACCAAATTTATATTTAAGCCTATTAAAAAAAATATTTTTAGCAATTTCATATTCATTTGTAAAAATAATTTTTTTTTATTATTGGCATCCTTTAATAAACAATTAGCTTAATAATAATAATAATAATATGTATAATTATCATAAATCCGTTGTTAGTAATTTTTATTATTATAACTAGGGGAAGAGAGCTACTTTGTGCCTCTCTAAATTTTTAAATAATAAAAAAATAGAAATTAAATTCAATTAATTAAATGACAAAATAAAAAAACTAATAATATAAAAGTAGTGAAAAATTAATGTAAGTTAGACAAATTTTTGAAATTTAAGAAGTGATTTAAGGATAAAATTATTTAATAAAATGTGTATCCCAATGAAACAATTCCCATTATTAATAGTTATAGATTATAATTTTAAAAAAAATTGATTGCAATCATTTTAATGATATTATAATTATCATATAATTTAAAATAAATTCTCTTTAAAAAAGTCAAATAAATTTATTGTTTAAAGCTGTTGAGAATGTTATCTATAAATATTCTTACTGAAAAACATTTTCATATGTATTATTATAATAAAATGATAGATTATATATTTGGCTGGTTGGCTATCTTTACAGCACAAGTCTAGGGGTGGAAATGAGTCGAGCAGCTGGTCGAGGGCCTTTGGCTTGGCCTATGTAAGGCCTGGCTCGGCTCGTTACTATAAAGGTCAAACTCAAGTTTTTTAAAAAGTCTTTTTTGAATAAAAAGGTCAAGCTCAAACTATAAAAAAAGCTTGTTAAGTTTGACAAGCCGACTTGTTTAACTAATAATAATAATAATAACTTTATTTTATCAAATCTTATCTTATTTAGATTTTATTCTATTTAGATTTTATTTTATCCAGATTTTATTCCATCTAGATTTTATTTAGTCGAGATTTTATTTCATCCAATCTTATCTTGTCCAGATTTTATTTTATTTCGTTTTTGGGTTTGAACTTAAAATAGATTTGTGAACTTTGGGGCTAAAGACCTATATAACAGCACCAAGGTTTTAGTTTAGGGAGTTTTTTTCGGAGAGGAGAATAATTCTAGGATTTTAGAATTCCGGTTTTTATTACTGTTCATGGGCACTGTTCACGTAGAATAAAATTTATTTTCTGTAATTTCGTTTCAACTTCAATCTACAGTTTCGTTTCTACTGATTAATGGAAGACTCAGTCTCCAACGTTGTTTTCTCTTGAGGATTAAACACAACTCTCTTTGAGGTTTTGTTATTACTATTGAATACTGATGAGTTTTTCCTCTTCACCAATTACTTTGTATTTATTGCTATTAATCCATGCATGCTTAGTGCTTGATTAATTGTCTCTACGCTTAATTTACGTTCATGCTTAATGATCAGTTTCATTCATGATTAATTGGTGTATGTGTTGTTTAATCACATAACGACAGTCTTATGTTAATTTTCGCTTACTAATTTAATTTAGAGTTGGATTAAGTGGTTGAACTGATTAAGGATAAACTCTCCTAACCTAGGATAAGAGACCTGCTTGTGAATCAAGGGGAAACATGTTTTAATTCTGTTATTTTCTAATTCAAATTTGTTTGCTGTTTAATTTACAAAAACAAACAACCCCCAATTTGTTACTGTTTTATTACTATCTGTTATGAACGTTTGGTTGGCCATTGCTCGTTGGGAAACGATCCAGGATCACGTCCTAAATACTACATTTTTAATGTTTATTTGATTCGCGCACGGCCTCGATCAATAGTATATATGGCTTGAGCAGACTAAGATGAAATTATTGTAGATATATTTTTTTAAAAAATATTTAATATAATTATATATTCAAAAAATTGGATTAAAAATTGTTAATTTAACTAATAATAATTTTTGTTTGGCTATATTAGTGTAAATCATCTCTAATCCATATATTTTTTAATATTATGTTCTTTTTATTTTCTTTTGATATACTTTGTGCTTTAACGACTTGAATTCAATATGATTTTGTTTATCAATTATTTTTGGATTTGTACATTACTTATACGAAATTTTATAAGTTTCTTTTTTTAGTTAGTATTTCACTAGGTTTTAAAATAATTAATTAATCAAAGACGTCTTTAAGCAACTTTTAAATAGGCTCGTGGGCCAAGTCAGACTTTTATGTAAGCCGAGCCGAACCTTAAAAAAAAGCCTATGACAGGTAATGAGTCAAGCTCAAACCTTACGTATTTAACTCAAGCCCAGTTCAAACCTAATAAAGCTTGGTTTGACTCATTTCCACCTCTAAGCACAGCCTCTCAATTCTCCATTGAAGAATCTCTCTCTTGGTATCTTTGCTTTACTCTATCTGATTCTTAACCTCTCGATTCTTAATTAACATATTTAGCAAAAATAAAATCCCCTCTTTAATTTTTAATCTTATAATTTTTACCACCACAAAATTTTATTTGAAAAATTAGATCATGATTTGTTTTTTCATAAAAAAACTCAAAATAAATCATATCAGGAATTAAGTGTTTTTACTCATAAAAAAAATGTTATGTTTTGGGAGTAGATGGGAAGTGCTGGAACCTTTTTCAACGTAACAATTCACCAACTATTGGTCAAAAGGTAATAAATGCACCCTTAAACTTTTTAATTATTTATTATGTCATTTGATGAAAAATATATAAAATAATTAATGAAGATGAGGGTATAATTGAGAAAAAAATTAATATTACCTTGAACTCTAAAAATGACAAATAAATAAAAATAAGAATATTAAAAAAAATTTAATGTTAAAATGAAATATAGAGAATATTAAGTTCAAGCTTTTAATTTTATTATCAGCATCTCTTATTACTTATTTGATTTCAAAATTATAAGTCAAGCAAATAAATACCTAAAGTTTAGTTAAAGTCCTTTATTCAAAATATATATATTAATTTTATTTGATTACTTTAGATAAATCGATATATTTTAACTCCTTTATTAAAAAGTTTCTCGTATCATTATATTTTCATTACCAAACTTCGAAATCCTCTAATATATATAGACAAAGATTTAAGAGTGTATTTAGATTAGATTATATTAGATTATCTAAACATGATTTCACTCAAAATTAGTTTGATTAAGAAGTTAGTTGAAAAGTAGAAATTTATATTAATTTCTCTGGACTGAAAAGTAATTTGGATAAAATAACATTGCAAAAAAAATTATTTATAAAATTATTTTTAGATGTATACTTATTAATAAAGATAATAAACATTATTTATAACATTAAAAGTGTAATATTGAATTACAACAATATTTTCTCATATATGGTGCTATATTTCTCCAAAAGTATCGCACAAATTTTAACCCAAAATTAATTTTATCCATACAATTTAGAGAATATAAAGAAAATTTGAATAGAAGAATGAGAAAAAATGTTTTTTAAAAACAATCTTTTTTTATTTTAATGAAGCTAGTATTTTTATATAGTTAATATTTATAATAAATAATTATTTATTTCCCTAAAAAAATAAGTATTTATGAATATATAAGTTATGTTATAATTAAATTTTATAATAAATACATATTTATTAATATATAACTTACCATTTAAACTTAAACTTATAATGAATGATTTAAATTGTGATAATCGAATTCTGAATTAGTTAAGAATTATTTTTCTTGATGAATCGAATGATTAAGACAATAAAAATTGTGAAACAAGATTAATTTTTAACAATTAATACCTTTTCTAAAATAATAATTGAAAATGAGTAGAAATAAAGAGAAAAGAGAGAGTAAATTAAAAAAGTATAGATATTCGTGTTTGAAAAATATTATTTTTAGAAATTTTATGTATTTTTGGGATTAAAAAGTTGTTTACAATTTCTAATAAAGTTAAGGATATGATAGTTTAAGATGGTTAAAAATCAATTTTTTGACTGATAATGTGTGTTATGTATGTTTAACTTAATTGGTTGATTAAGATGCGTTAATATTAACAACTTTTTAAATATCAGCTTTAATCTAACAAATAAAAAATAATTAAAATTGTATAATGCTAATTTAAGATAACGGAGAGATTATTTGACAAAGACAAAATATTAAAAGCATGTAATAAAGAGATTGTGTTAAAAATAATTTTTTAGAGGGTATTTGATTTTTTAGCAGTTATTCAAGGAGATCATTCATTCCTCTGCATGCATCATGGTTCTCTGCATACATATGTCCAGATAAGAATAAGAAAAACCATTAAAAGTGTATTTAAGATAAACGAGAGATTATTTGATAAAGATAAAATATTAAAAGCATGCAATAAAGAGATTGGGTAAAAAAAATATTTTTATTGAGGGCATTTAATTTCTTGAGCAGTTTATTCAAAGAGATTCATTGATTCCTACTACTATTAGTGTGGTGAAAGGTGGGGTTATTTATGTAGGTATAAAATAATTTATCTTTACTACTACTACCCCCCTCTTCTCTGAGTACACTTTTCCCCCCTTTCCTAGTTTCATTACCTCACTCACTCTTTCCGTATCAAAGTCAGGTGCGCTTTTTGTTCCTCGGTCTTTGAATTCTCTCTCACACACTCACACAGTAGTAGGACTAGTTAGTGTCAAAACTCTCTCTTTCGTCTCATCAATCATTCAATTCACCGATCGTTAGAGACCAAGCGTATTCGCCGCTTGATCCGACGCAATGGACGCGCGCGAGCCGCTCCGCCCACCGCCGCCCACTATCATGGCGGGCCCCACATCCTACGGTTCCGCCAACATCGGCCCTAATTCCTCCGCCACCGTCTCCGCCATGCTGGCCCCCGCCACCGCGCAATTCCCCTTCGCCGCCGTGCCGCAACAGCACCAGCCTCCTCCCTCGTCGGAGCCGTTCCCCGCCTCCGCATACGACGGCTCCTCCTCGCCGATGAAGGCCTGCTCCCTCGCCAAGAAGAAGCGCGGCCGGCCCCGGAAATACTCGCCGGACGGTAACATTGCCCTCCGCCTCGCTCCAACCCATGCCTCGCCGCCCGCTGCTGCCTCCGGAGGCGGCGGCGGCGGCGATTCTGCCGGCATGGCGTCTGCCGATGCTCCGGCGAAGAAGCACCGCGGAAGGCCACCCGGGTCTGGGAAGAAACAGCTTGATGCCCTCGGTAGTTGTTGTTGTTTTTGTGTTTTGTTTTTTGTTTGAATGAAACTGATTGTGATTTTTTTTTCTTGTTTTTTGTTTGTGTTGATGGTTCAGGTGCTGGTGGGGTTGGGTTTACGCCCCACGTGATCTTGGTGGAGTCTGGCGAGGTAATGCTATTATTATGCTAAGTAAAAACTAGTCTTTCCTACAATGCAATTCAATGTACACTTTGCTTGTTTGTATTATGTGACTTTTGCATTTGTTTGTTGGTGATTTTTTTCTGGCTTAGATGCTGATTGTTTGCACTTTGCATTCTTGGTTGTGATGGGGAGAGTTTTCAGTTTTCAACCTTCACCCAACTTGGACTTTTCTTGTACCCCCAAAATGAAGAATTCTAGAGAAATTAGTCTATGCACTCAAACCATAAAAGGTTTTTATATGGTCATCTACAAATAGACATGTATGAGAAGTTTAGGGTCTTTTATGATAACTATCTTAAAAGTCATACTGAGCATGGTTTCTGGTTGGTTGATAATGTAAATTTTGTTACACCACATTACAGAGAAATTAAACTTATAATTATTGTAATACTATTTCCTTTTGTTTTTTTTTGTAAGGGATATAAAGCCTCAGTAGCTTTAAAGTTTTGGACTTATAAATTGCATTGTTGACTTGTTGTGGTTATGTAAATGTTGATGTTCCTAATAATAATAAGAGCAGAAAGTTTTGAACTGTGATGTTGGGTAATTGCTTTTGATTGTGACCTATATCTATATCTATTTTGAGAGAGAGCCTTGCAGTGATTATTGTTTTGTTGTTTAATGTATTTGTATCTTTTTGGTGAATGATTTTGGTGCTGTTGCTGTATGAGGTAATTTTAGGGGTTCTTAACCTCTCTGGTGATGAAACAGTATGGTGGAACTAGTCATATTGCATACAGATAATCCTCAAATTGAGTGTTAAATCAGACCTTTATCTAGACAAGGAATTTTTTTTTAATTTTTTTTTAATGTTGTTTGTTTTATTTTTCCGTGGCTAAAAAAGCTTGCCTTTGTTGCATGGGAGGTTGATATCAATTGCTTGTTCAATGCTGTTGTAATTGAGTTCATCAAATTCTTTTATAATTGTTGCTGTGAAGTGTGAATGCATTTTGGGTATCTCGTGTAATCAATTTGAGAATTTATGACATGTATTTATATGTCATAGTTTCTGGTTACTTACATATGTCATTGTATGGTGTTTGTAAATTAATGTATATTGAATATTTTGTCTCACTCAAAAAGGAAAAGGTTAATTATAGCACTGACTTACCTTTCTCTTTATCGTCAAGTTTCTCTTGTTAGCTTTCTCTTATATGGTTTTCGAACTGAAACAAAATTGGGTTTCTTTAGTGAGGCACTATTTTGTTGTGGAACCATAATATTTGGTGTGTGTGATTTTATATGTACTTTTCTTTTTGAGGTTCTAAACAATTAATTCTTTTTGAAGTTTCTATTGGCTGGGTTTGAGTGGGCTAGCTACTATTGTTACAAATCCTTCTCACTAGTATGCTTCTGTTGTTTGCAGGACATCACAGCAAAAATTATGGCCTTTTCTCAGCAAGGGCCTCGGACAGTTTGTATTCTTTCTGCTATTGGCGCAATTGGTAATGTCACCCTTCAACAGTCTGCAATGACGGGTGGTATTGCTACGTATGAGGTACTTTCTATATTCATTTGGAATCTAGTTAATATCTAGTTATCCATTATATTCAGCTTTGTTTATGCTATATTGGAAATGATCTGGTAATATGTGTTTGCTTAACATGCATATCAATTGAGAACATGAAACTAAATGCATTATTATTTACTTCATATTTTCAACTACAAACATAACTATGCTTTGGTAAGTGAAATATAGCACAAATAACACAATCACTTATTTAATTATTTGGAGGGCTGTTATTTTTTTTCTTTGTTTTTGTTTTGTTTTTTCTTCTTCTATTGAAATGGGAAAATCCTGTACTTTCTGAGATGGCAGTTGGAAATAGTTTATTAATTGCACTTGTATTTGATTTAATCTATTCATTGCATTTTTTTTTTTCATATTATTATTAACAATTTCTCAAGCAACTATTTTCTATGGTCTAATAGAGATATTAGACAATCAATTTCAAATTGATAAATGTAAGTATGTAACCTCAGAATCATTGTTGACAGATTAGGCCAACTGAATTTACATATTGCCTAAACCCTTACCATTCTGCTTCAAATGTAAGGATGAACTGGGGTAAAAAACATATATTAATTTGAAAATTGTTGGATAGATATCTGCAGCATGGAGTTATTGCTTTTGGTTGTATTTGTAACCTATTGAAAGGAAGTCTTGCAATGATTATTGTTTTGTCATTTCTTTAAATGTATTTAAATTTTTTTAGGGACTAATTTCAGTGATGATTCTATATGAGTTAGTTTTAGGGGTTCTTAACCTTTCCGATGATGAAAGTGTTGTTAGATCATTATTTTCCAACTAGATATGTACAATAGTACATATTAGGGGTTTTAGGGATACCTGCTTTATTAGATGAGTACAATTTGCAAATCTACATTATGAAATTGTTGCCTCTCTTTCTTTTTTAATATTTTTTGAAATCCTAATTTGATCTGGGAAAAAGGTGCTTTGGAATTATGTTTCTATTGTTGTGGATGGAACTGGATCTTAGTTATGATGAGCATGCCTTAGTGTAATAGGGATACTGTCAACGTAATTTGGCCCTTCTGGGCAAAGATCTTGCAGAATTGGAAGTGTTTATATTTGTTGCATTTGTGTCTTTCAGTGCATAGCCTCTCTGTCTCCATTACCTGCCAGTCTTCATATTCATCCCACACCTGAGTGTGTGTTTGGTTTAAGTCAATTACACTTTCAATGTGAGTGAACGGGAATACAAACACAGCATAATAATCACTTCCTGCTGATAAGTTTTGGATGTCAAATATCCCAATCATTAAGCATTGTAATATCCTATGAAGCCCCGACTCTAACACAGACACCGCTTACACACACACAACATTCTAAAAACAAAATTGTTAAGCTTTACAAATTTCATATAATAATGACCCACAGATAAAATACTAAGAAACATATCTCTTAATAGTTATAAAGTTAGTTAAGTCCTATGGAAATGAGGCTCACAAAAAAAATTTATGTGCCTTGCAATATTTTTAAGTTGACTTTATTTTTATGGTAGGAGTGTCTTGGAAGTGTTTAACCAACAGTAGGTGCTGTCTCACTCTCATGACTTGTGCTCAAACTTTGTTGGAAAGGTGTCCAAGTTATGTCAAAGAGGTGTCTGAGCTGAAAACAAATTATTTTTTAATTGACACGTGCTGAAGGTGTGTCTGACAAGTATTGTGTCTTTTAAGTCTCTGACATGCTGTTCCACAAAGGTGTCAGTGTTTCCTGGGAAGCACTGACATCTTTGTGGAACGTGTTAGCGTGTCAAACACTTTGTGGAACTATGTGTTGCTTTATGTTTAATTTTATATATTAGTGAAGTGGCAATGTTATTACTTCACACTTGTGGATGAGTATATAATTAAATATATCAGTCTTTATGTTCATTCTCTTCACGTGATGTCTATTTACATTGTAGGGCCGCTTTGAGATTATATCTTTATCAGGTTCTTTGCAGCAATCTGAAAATAACAGTGAACGCAGTAGAACATGCACTTTGAATGTAACCCTTGCAGGGTCCGATGGACGTGTTTTGGGTGGCGGAGTTGCTGGAACGCTAATTGCAGCATCAACTGTACAGGTATTGCTTTCAAATAGTATAAATTTATGTCGATTGATGATTTTGATAGTGTATATAATATCTTGAGCATACTATTGGGGGCTTTTATGCATAATAGGAATAGGATTGTCGAAACTTTGATGCTTTATTTATGTGACTATTTTTCAATCATTGATAGGTCATTGTGGGCAGCTTTATTGCGGATGCGAAAAAGTCGAGCTCCAATGCCCTGAAATCTGGGTCTTCTTCTGCACCACCACCCCAAATGCTAACCTTTGGTTCATCCATGACCCCAAATAGTCCTACCTCTCAAGGGCCTTCAACTGAGTCCTCTGAGGAACAGGATCATAGTCCTTTTTGTAGGGGGCCAGGGCCTGGGTCTGGACATGGACTCTACAATAATGCTAGCCAGCCCGTTCATAATATGCCCATGTACCATCATCCACTATGGGCTGGCCAATCTCATCAGTAAAGAAGATGTGACTTCGGATTAACAGTGCAGAAACTGCGTCGTATTTAGCATGATGCCTGTTCAAAGTAGTGGCTAGAGGTCAATTCTAAAATGCTAACTGCATTTTTGAGACTGACTTTAGAACAGTCTATCTTAAGGTTAAAGTTCTTCAGTTGATTATTAGGATTTTTTTTTTATCGTAACATTTCTAGTGATGATAGCCAAGGATATGGTGCCCCTTATCCGAATTCTGTCATTTTGAAGATTGCTGTCTGCACTATGCAGTAGCATATAGCAGAATCAGAATGTGCTTTCCTCCATGCATCGTGCTTTATTGTTTGTGGTAAATGCTAATCAGTGTCACTGGTTAAAGAAGTAAGAGTAAAGGTTTTTATTTGGATGCCTAAAAATACATTCTCCAATAATTTTTAAATATGCTATCGTATAATTTCTAATAAAATCTTTTATGTTTTAATTCACCACTGTCCTTGGTCATCAGCAAGACCCATTGTTGATTTAATTCTGAGTTTACTAGAGATTTGGTTCCGCATGCATTCATTAGCCGTGAGTAGTGTTTCTATCATCTGAGCTGCGTATTCATTCATTTTGAAATTTCAACCGCGGCCACTTCACGTGTCAATCATGCATGTCCCATAAATACTTGCACATTCATTTCATTATTTTTCATTCTTAGTAAAGCTAAGAAAAAAAATTTGTTTTTTAAGTTCTGTACTCTTCAAAGAGGAACAATTCTATGTCATCTTAAGCAATTATATTCAAATAATCTTTCATAATTTTATTAAATAAAGAAAACATTAAATGCTTTTAAAACATTAAATGTAACCAAATATATTCTTATGTTGTTCATTTAATGTTTTTAATCGGGACGTATATTTTTCACAGAAAATTCATTATAAGTATTTCCGTCTTGTTTCAAAAGAGGTACTTATTCGAGAGGATTTATCTCAGTGATTGACTAAAGTATAGAAGTTATTTTAAATCCTCGGATATCTGTCTTTGAAACCCACATTTTTTTTTAAAAAAAAAGAGAGGAATATGGGATAAAATGTGAGTAATGATCATCTAATCCAAAGTGAAGCGTTTCTTTGCTTCTTTTGTGAAAGCTTTCGAATTTTGAAAGGTGAGTTTCGTTGTCAGATGTCATTTATGAAGTGGCTTTTTGCACCCATTATTTATTTATTTAAAAGCACGATGTTCTGTGTTGTGCATGAGACGTTGAAACTTGCGTGTTGCAGTGGAGCGTATGGACTAAGTCGCTAAACCACGCGCCACTGCCCGAAAGTCACACCTCGACCACTTAGCAGACCAGACCGTGACGTATGACATTTTACAATCAATAAAAAACCACGCGCCACTGCCCGAAAATCACACTCAACCACGCGCTTCCCTTGCACTCCAACACCCTAACCCAACCCATACCAAATTAAAGTGACACCATCATTAGTTTAATTTGGAGGAATAAATTACTAATTATGATCTATTAACGGTGTAAAATAGTTCTGATTGATTAAGAAATTGTTATCCTAATCAAAATCATTTAATAATAAAATACTACTTGATGAATCACCAAGAGTTTGAATAACTAGTGAAATATTATTTCTCCTTAAATATTAATATTGAATTTCATGAATGTTAGACATGCAGTTGCATTAAACATTTTAAAAAAATTTCATAAGTTATAATTGTCTATTCAAACAAAATTGCCTCCTTTGATAGACTAAAAGAAACACTTGATAATAGTAAATTGGGGTCAAAATAATAAATAAAAAAACACTTGCTCTCTCTATAGTAACTAGTGCTACTTCAACGTTTGGACAATTTCTAATATGGTCCCTTCTTGGATCTAATCGCTTATAGTGCTACTTGATGTAGCACATATATATATCTAGCTAATAAGCTAACTAGTGTTTGAGTTCCCACATCATCCCATAAACATTTTAATCTTAATCTCACTCCTTCACTTCAATTCTTATCACATAATCTATATTTGCTCATTCTATGAATTGCTTGGTCATGCCATTATCATTGATCCGAAGACGCTCCATGGGGTATAGGCCCCTAACGAAGGACAAAGAATGTGAGAGCCTTGTAACCGTGGTGGTCGGAAAAGAGAAGAGGGTGTTCCTCGTGGACCCTTGCATATTACAAGAGAACCCTTTTCGGGTTTTGATGGACACATCCACGAGGAAGGAGGAGGATCATCAAGAGGACAAGGATCATCATCATCTCCATCAAAGTAGTAGAGTGGTCTTTGTCGATGTGGATGCCATTTTGTTCGAGCACATGTTGTGGCTCATGCACAATGATTGTTCTTCTTTGTTCAAGCTTAATTTGAAAGAGATTATTGACTTCTACGCTCAGGATATATGATCATAATAACATTGTAAGTTTGATGAGTTGTAATTTAGCATAGCAAACTATATACCATGTTTTACTAATTTCAGTTTCATAGTTAAGAGTAGGGTTCTCTCTTCCTGAGCAGGAACACCTAGTTCCTTGTATTATTTCTATTAATACAGACCAATATATATAGCACATAATAGAGATGATTATTCTTTCTATGTAATGACAACCATTTTCATTTCATCCCTATCTATATATTATGTTAATTACTTTCTGTTTCTGGTCGTAAGTATGATTTTTTCTCCGGTTTTCCTTTTTAATATTAACAGGCCACATATGCTTCATAATTTTCATCGCTCCTATAGGAATTAAGAAGCTTTGTACGTTTCCATTGCTACGTGCAACCAATGAACTAATTAAGGAATAATCACTAAATATTGATTATAGATTCTCTCATCATTAATTAGTATTGACTTGTTCAAAGCAGCGTTGGGGATATTGTTGGAACACTAGGGGAAATATTCAGTACTACTTTCTAAGTGAACACAATAAGGAGAATTATTCATGGTTCCTACCCACTTTTATCAATCTTTTGGACTTTAGGTCCGTTTTTGATATCTTAAAAAAATTAACTTCATGTAACATTTTTACGGAAGCTATTTTTAATTTTTTACAAAATACTAAAATATATTTTTAAATTTTTTTGTTTTACTTTTGTTTTTACCATCATGACATTAGTGTGGAGGATTAATCTCATTTTAAAACATAAATGGTCACTTTTAATGAAATTAAATTTCCTCTCTCAATTTTATTTTTCCTATTCACTTGAATTCGATACCTTATTTTTTTAAAAAAAGACATATTGGTTGTTTTAATTATATATTCTTACTAAACTATTTTCTCTTACAATCACTTAAACAAACAAGTACCTAAACTCGAGCATAGAATCACGCGCGTAATCAATTCATGTCAAAATCAGGAAGTTAATACCTGGTGTTGATATGAATGAATTCCAAGTAATCCTTGTCTATACACAATACCGTGGATTGTTGATTGAAATTTCTAGAAACTTTGAAACGTGCCTATCGCCATCGGAGTTAGCTAGCATGTTAAGTTATGGTCTTATACTCTTACGGACTTTTGTTGAGTCTATAGTATATATTATATAGCGTAAAGTATGAGCAATATTGTAGATTAAATAATTCGTTACGTCTTGTAAAATTCATTTAGTTACTGAGTTTCATAAAGCTTCTTGCCAATGTGACATGCCAGCATGCTACACAGATGAGTGGGCGGAGTAATTAATTCCGTGGCTTATAACTTATAAGTACTAACAGCAAGATGAAAGCAATAAACTGCAGTTTTGCGTAAACTTGAAATTTGACGTGAAAAGAATTCGAAAAATGCAAACACGTATACTAAATATATGTCCGGACTTGAATCCTTTCATGCTTAACAAGGTATATGCGGGAATAACCAATAAGAGTGGTGGGATACAAGCTTAATTTCCAACCATTGGTTAAGAGATATTTATGCTTGGTATATGGCATAAATATGCATTAAACTGTGATGCATATGTAGATTTATCTTTTTTTTCCTAGATTAAAGAATACGGACATTTTTCAAGCTATTGGATTAAAGATTAATTCTACTTGGTATTATTATCAATGATTTTAAAAAATTTTACTGACAGTAAAATTGAACACAAATTCTCTTGTTGCTCCCATATGTGAATATAACAATACCTTATATCACTATGTCAATACTTTCAGTTATATGTAGATGTATCTAAACTTATATTTGGTTCAACTAGTATCTTGTTATAATTAATATAATTTTTTTTGTTGATTAAAATAAATAAATTCACTAACTACTGTAATATTTTAAAAATTTCAGGGACTATGCATATAACATCCTAGAATTTTAAGGATTAAAGTAGTGATTTTAAGATATTACATGTGAGTTAACATGAAGACTAGATATTAACATATTTGACGTTGTTAGGTTGATTAAGAGTGATGAGACTAACTTAGATTAACAATCATCAATTTCATAGATTATTTTTTAAAAATAATTTCTAAAACTAAATTAAAAATATTTTATAATTTTAGATAGGCTTAAGTATGTTTTTTGTCTTTTAAATTTGGGTAATTATTTTTTTTGGTTCTTCAAAAACAAAATTATTTTTATTGGTTTCTCAAATTTCCGAAAATCTACTTTTAGTTTATCTTTGTTCATTGTGTTTATGATTTCATAATTTGTGATATTTTTAACTGCCAAAATAAATATTTCTAATTTAATTTTTGTAAAAAATATGGTGATTTTAAATTACCAAAATATTTGACTCATATGGATTGGTGACCATTTTTTGTGTGTATATTTTGGTGATTTTAAAGAAGAAAATAAAAATATTGATATTGGAATTTGACAATTTTTTTTACATATTTTAAAAAGTTTAAACTCTCACAAATTATTTTTGAAGAAATTAAATTAAAAAAATTATGATGGTGAGCAATCATCACAAATTATGACACTATTAACACAAAGAAATAAAAGAACTAAAATTAACTTTTTAAAAATTGAAAAGACTAATAAAGATATTTTTTAAAATACTAAAAAAATAATTAATTAAATTTAAAGGACTAAAATCATATTTAAGTCTTTTAGATATTAAAATAAAGATTCATTCATCTTTTATCACATACAAGTGGGGTAGGGGTTGGGAGTGGAAGGATAATAGGGCTCGAACTCCCCTTCTTGAGGTTTTGTCCCAGTGGCCTTCACCATCAGGCAGTGGCGGAGCCAGAAAAATTATAAAGCCTGGGCAAAAATTTAAAGATAGCAAATTCACATTGTATATAATATGTAAATAGTAATCAATCAAAATAAAAGAGACTTGTCATTTTGTCAACAAAAATATAGTTTAAAATAAAAGAGATAAACATAATCTTACAATAGCGCGGGTTAAATAAAATTACGAGGCAAGTGTCCTTTCCGAGACTTCTTTGCGGTAAATGTTCGAATAATATCAATATCATCAAGAGACTTGAATATCTCCCGCTCGGTGTAACATACCATCAAGTCATTGAACCACACATCGTTGATCTTATTGCGCAATTTAGACTTGATAATCTTCATTGCTGAAAAAGCTCTTTCAACGGATGCTGTCGACACCGGCAATATCAAAGCTAGCTCAATAAGTTTATAAACCAATGGAAATACCAAATGTTTCTCAGTTTGAACCATCTTCATAGCCAAACTTTGAACATCTTCACAAGTGGAAAAAGAAGCATTTCTTCTCACTTGAAGCACATAAGTTTCAAGTTGATCCCTAATTGTTCCTCGGTCATCATAAGAAAAGTCTGCATGATAAATATCAGCAAGACGAGCAAGCTTATCAACATCAAACTTGGAGAAAGAGTTCTTGGGGTCAAGACATGAGAAGCAATCAAGTATAATGTTACTTCCTTCACTAAAGCGGTGATCCATCTCCACACATATTTTATCAATAGCAACATAAAAAATCTTTGCACGGTAATGATGAAGATTAGTGATAGTCCTCCCTTCTGCTCTTGAACGACCCCGAACTGGTATTTCGTCATCCATATTTGGTACCAGAATACTTTTAGCAACACAAAATCCTTGGACATCGGCAAAAAAATTATTCCAGCCACTCTCTCTCATTGTGCCCAACCGAGCTTTGACAACATCAACTAATTCCATGGCATTCACAATATTAAGATCTTTTCTTTGCAATATATTTGAAAGCTCGTTTGTTTACTATGACCTGGATCACGCACAATCTCATTTGGGTTAAACTCATTAACCACATTAGGTGGCGGTTCTAATTCGGCTTCTTGTTGTACAACATTCACATTCTCAATACTTGCTCTATCAACCAAAAATCTCCTCATCTCTGAAATTAAATGATCTTAAGTTAATACTCAATTAACAATTAAAATCATAAGAATCAAAATTTAAATAAGAATAGTTTTTCAAAATAAAAGTAATCTCTTATGATTTATAAAGAGTAGGAACAAGCATTATATTATATTCAATTAAACACCATTATAGAAACTAATAAAATTAGATAACCAAAAGAAACCTTTATTGTAGATAATTTATCTATCAATAAACAAATTTACAAGTGGTATGATTCCACTGTAAAAGATCTTTTTACTGCTATTATAAATAATACTATATGCTTATAATATTACTAGATACACACTTTAGTTTGACTTATCAATAAAACTTTTATAACCAATGAATCTTGCTGTGTAGTAGCTTAATCGGACACTTAGCAGCACACAAAATGACAAAATATATTATAAAGTAAATATTTTTTATAATGAAATTTATTGAAGTTATCAGTATGATACAATATTATAATTTCACCATATGAGATTTTAGATAAACTTGAAAAATATGGGACCCATTTTCACAATGTTAGTACTTCTATATAACATAAAATATTTAACCTTTCAAAGACAAACCCAAATTTTTCTTCTTCTTCTTCTCTGCTACCTTTGTGTTAATTGTTTCAATTTAAAACCACAATCAGTTGAAATTAAACAATTACTAACCGAAAAAAAAGGGGAAGGCGGTAGTCGGAAAAGAACCAGTAGGTGTCGATGACGGAAGCTTTAAGGTTTCTACAGTGTTGCTGCGGTGACGAAGCTTTACTTCTTTTGTTTCTGTTACCTATATTTTTGCCCTTTTAATTTTTAACTCTTACAATTGTTTTGCCCTTTCAATTTCTTGCCCTTTCTTTAATATTTTTCTTTTAATTTTCTCCATTTTTATGTTTGTGTAAAATTATTTCATAATTTATATATAAGTATTTATTTATTATAAATTATAAATTTTAGTTATATAAAATAAACATTCACTAAAATACTAGTAATTGATAAATGTACAACTTAGATTTATAGAACAACATCACATGATATTTGCTTTAAGCTCATAGTAAATTTGTGAAAAAGCTGACCAATAATAATGAATTCATGTGATTGGTGTTTCTATAGTTGTTATTACCCTATTGCATGAATTATGGTAATTATTGTTTACAAAGGGTAAATAAATGAGAAGGAAAATTCTACCAAGAAAAAAAAAAAAAAGAGTGAAGGATAAGAATACACAGTCCACAAAAAGGGTTATGCCAGCTAGTTCAACTAACTATTTAACATCAAGATACTTTTTGTTGAATCTGCGTGCTAAACATGATAGTTGCCCGTTTAATTCATTAATAAAGAAAAATAATAGTACAACACCAAAAAAAAAAAGAAAAATATTAGTAACATAAAATTAAAAGGGTTATGCCAGAGCCTGGGCAATTGCCCAGGGTAGCCGGGCCTTGAAACCGCCTATGGGCATCAGGGTTTGGCCCTTTGGATATCAAATGGCAAATGCTATATTCACTCCCCTTTTATTTTAATTATTTTTTTTTACCCAAAATACTCCTATATGCTGTTTAATTATTATTCTGGAACGCAGTTTCCAAAATGACGTTTTAGTTTTTTAGTTCTGAAAATTATTTTCTGAAATGCAAAATATAAAACAACATTTTGGAAATTAATTTCTAGAATACAACAATAAATTTCTGGAATGTCGTTTTATATTTTGTATTCTAGAAAATACTTTCAGAAATACAAAATCTAAAATGACATTCCAAAAACTACTTTTTGGAATTTAAAAAAAAAACATTAAAAAAATCACTGTATTGAATTTAATTTTTTATTTTCTTTTCTTCACAAATTTACTTCACAAATTTATTTCTTTTAATTATGCATAAATCACGCAAAAGGAGTGCAAATGTACTGTGTTTGAGAGCTTGGAGGATGAAGAAACCCTAATGTTAGACAAAGAAATCAAGTAATCAAGGAAGACTGAAACAAGATATTGAATCAGATGCCATAAAAGGGAATGAAAGAGATGAATGATTCCAAAGAAAGAGAGGGAGTGTTTCGTTGCCTTGGAAGGAATGTATTGCCGTAAGGGGAGACAGCGTGCAACAGTGTGAAGAAAGAATAAGGTTTAAAAAAAGAAGGTCCTTTAAGTTATAATTAAATTAAAAAAGAAAAGAAAAGAAAAGGAGAGTGTACTTTGAAAAAATTGGGAGTGAATGTAGCATTTTCCAATGTATATCTGGCTTAGATGTTACAGACATGTTTTGTATGTGCTTAAATATATGGAAAGTCAAGACCCATATCAATTTTAAAAGGTAATAGCTAGTTTCTAATAAGTTTCGAATCCGATTCTCAAATTGCGATTAGCCTTTCTGGTTAAGGAGTGTCAAATTTGTCATCCTTGCTTCAGTCTTGTTCACGACATTAAGGAATTTTATTTGAAGGGATCGAATATGGGTTTCAGATACAGGATCCATTGAGAATCTTTGATGTTGTTCCTTCTTTTATTTTTGATATCCTTATGACTGATGTATCTATCGTGTTTTCACAGGGTTTATAGTGCTTTCTTGGGACTTAAGTACCCCATCATTCCAAAAAAATTATGACTGAGTTAGAATTAGACAATTCGAGACATAGACAAAATATGCAACTTTCAATAATGTGTATGAATGAATTATAAAATTTTAGAAAAAATAAACTTAAAGAAATATTTAGATGTATATTTTAATTATGTTATACATAAATATTTTATCTTTTTATAACAATATATTATTTAAGTGATTCTTTTATAATTTATATTCATTTTATTTATTTTTTACCAAAAAAAGTTTTTAAAAAAATTCAAACATTACATAATCATGTATTATAAATTCATGTCATCATTCTCTCTCTCTCTCTCTTTTAAAGAACATGTCATCGTTCTTAAAACGTGAGCAAACTTATATGAAAAAATACTTGAAAAATTGTCAAGAGAGGTGAGTGAAATAATATTAAGATTATGAGAACTTATAATTCTTGTAAAAAAAATCCGTTTAATTAGTGAGAAATCTTAGTTAATAAATAAACGTAACTAAAGGTTGTTGGTGAATACATGAAACATATATTCTGGAGCGATAAAATCATTTTTTTTGAGAAGTTTTTCTAAATCCTTCTAGCTATTACGATGACGAGAAGACGACATATCATCTTATCTTGAAAAAAACTTTTATTTTTATGCTGTTTGCTAAAGTTTTTTAAAAATACTTTGATGTTTTGAAAAAAATTTAAAATATAATTCCACCCCTTCTTGTGCTGGTCGATCTTTACACTTTATTTATAACTGTTGCCTGTTGGAAACAGCTTAGGGAAAAGTTGTTTCACGCTCATATATCCTATCTAAACATCATCCAAAACAATGCTGAGATTTGGTTACTTATTGTTTTCTTTAACCCTCTCATTAACCAATCAAATTTGAGTCCTTTTTTACGGTCCTCAAAGCACATTTCCTTGACCACAATTATGCTTTTCTTTTTTCTTTCTAAAGGAATTTCCATTTTGATTTATAGGATACTAGCTAGATGGAATCATCATTCTAGATTCCAAAATTTACTCCAAATCAAAGAGCCTTCTTATCCTCCGACTCTCCCCTTCTCCAATTAGGGCTACAGACACATCCTTCCAAACTCTCTTTGTACTTTGGATTGCACACATTTATCCTCCCACTTAGGAGATATTTTTCCCTCCTCAATGTTCCGCGCAAATGAAAAGTCATTTGAATCTAAATGATTCTTTTTAAGAACATATTTTGGCATTTTAAGAAAAGATAAATGATAAACAAGGATATCATTCAACGCCAAGTTATAATTAACTTTACTTTGCCTCCAAAGACAAAATAAATACCTATTTCTCCGAGAGAAGAGCCTGAGATACAATGAACCAATAACAAACTTATGATTACTACCACCTATTGGAATACCAAGAGAAGTCGAAAAAGAATTGAACCAGCCTAGCAATTGATCAAATTCTAAAGCTGAGTCATAATTTTTTTTAGAAATTAATTTTCAACCTTGATATCAATTCAAAACATCTCAAAATAACCTTCACAGGGTCAGATTCTTCACTCATGCTTCCCATACCAATCTAATGGTATATATAAACACTCCTTTTCGCTAGAAAAATAACACCCCCTTTTCCAAATTCTTGTTTTCTTTTTTATATTTCATGAAATTTCAATTATTATTTTCTCTATGACAGCCAACAATGTTTTCATCATTGTCGTTATTACCAATCTGCCAACAATGTTTTCATCATTCTCGTTATTACCATGATTGGTAGTATTGTAATCAAAATTATAATTTTTTTGAATATACCTCGTCAATTTCACATGTAATTTAGTTAATTTCAAGAAATGTTATTTCTATAACAACTTATACAACAGTTTGTATAATTTTATTTTTGTGTCTATCTCTTCTTACACATTATTTATTACATGTTATAATGATGGGAAAAGATAAACATAAAAATTAATATCGTATAAATTATTGTATAAACTGTTGTACATGTCTTATATTTTTTTAATTTGTTGAAATTAGTACGAAAGCAGATGTATGATTGAACGATATATGGTTGTATAATTTCTTTTATTAAGAAACAAATGTCATGAACTAGATCACTAGATCATTAAATTCTAGGATTAAATGTGTTTTTTTATCCCTTTAATTTATCTAATTAAGTTTATTTTTCTAACTTCAAACAAATTTAGCCTTTTGCCAATATTTTTTTTATCTAAAATTCTCAAATTATTAGCTTTCTATCAAAATATTTTCAGATTTATGATCAATTTAATTAAGTGATATTGTAATTATAACTTAAAGTAAAATAATAAGTAAATTATACTAAAACTATACAAGTATGGACAAATAACTTTTACATGAATGTTTTCAATATTTTCCATGCATTTTAACTACTCTGTATAATGCAATTGATATTTGTTAATATTGCTGTACTAATTTTTCTTTCATAAACAAAACTTTTACTTATAAAGTCCAAGAAATACCAGATGAAAGTGCACTAAAGTCCGTTAGTTCTATTATTCAAATATTCTCATTATTTGATGTTTTAGCGTATTTAGTCATTATATATTTACAAAATTTTAGATAAAAAGAAATTATTATTTTAATTATTATTTATTTTTTACCAAATAAAAAATATTTTAAAAATATTTAGATCTCATTAACTCAACTTATTTATGATTGAATTAGTTTGGATTGAATTTGTAAAAATAATTACACAACCTCGACCCAATCTAAACAGGAAAATTTTAATCATGTTGGATGATGGGTTTAACCAAACTTAACCATGACCAACACCATTTCGTAATTAAATATATCACTTGAAACATTTTTACTTTATAAAATTTATAATCAAGTAATTGGATACAAGTGATTAATATGTTAAAGTTAAGGTTGAATCATTCGGATAGTACTCGAGTTCAATCTTTGATGAAAATAATTTTTTTATTAAATTTTATTTATTTTCTAGTCAAACTCCAGATTAATTAGAATTCATTTCTTTCAATGAACCGGAAGGTTAAGATAATTTTTTTATATAAAATTTATAAGATATATATACCAATAAAAATAAAGAGAATTATTTTTTAGGCTAAAATATATTTTTGATCTCTAATAGGTCCTCGAATTTTGTGTTTATTTTTTGATAATTTTTTTCTTTGGATTGAGTCCATGATAAAATTACAATTTTATTTTTGATCTTTGATACTTTTTAATCCTTGATAAATTAATAAATTTTGTATTTAATCTTTGATAAATGTTTTTCATTTGTTATTAGTTCCTTTGAAAAATACTAATAACAAATGAAAAAATTTATTAGAAAATAAACATAAAATTTGTTAATTTATTAGAAACAATAGATGTCAAAAATTAAATTATTTTATTAGAAAATAAAAATGAATTTATTTATTTATTAAAGAATAAATACAAAATAATGTATTAAGAATCATTAACCATTTTTTATCGGCTAAACAGAAGGTACTATACATTGACCCCTTGCTATTAGCTGAAAAGTAACAAGAAGATCTAATCTTTATCAAATTCAGCAAACCTATAACATAAAGGGGTCATTCTTAAAGATAACACCATTATGCATCAAAGAGACCATAACTTCACATGCATGGCATAAAACTCTACTTGTTCGAGGAACATCTGGTTAAAATTAACCATGAAAGTTAAAGGAGTTGATCATAGTATCATCCAACAACTAATGCACATAGAATTACAAGTTGCAGAAAGTAAAGCAGATTAATCGAGGATATTTATAGATAACATAGCAGGCACCTATCATCACATGCAAAATGAAGAATTCAAAGAACCAATTAACGAAATCGTTGGCACGGAACTCATCATCAAATAGCCAAACACACTATTATCTGAGTGCAGACTCCACAGACGTACATATATATTAGAGGTGCAGAAGAGAGATTCCAGCTTATATAATTAATAAAAACAATTATAGTCAATTGCAACATTCAGTAGTGCGCGCGTGTATCTATATATATATATATATATATATATATATATATATATAATATAATTATATGTTATATGTATGCTGCCATAGCTATCTATATACGGATTTTTGTGGTGGCCATTGACGTATATATATTCTTGAAGCTAAGTGCTTAATAGAATCAAATGCAATTCTTGGAGAACTATGAAGCGCATACAAATTGTTTTGAACTTTTGATCAAAAGCATAGCTAGTACAGCTTCTTAACAACTGTATGAAAGTGCAATTAAGGTCAGCATATCATCAGAAACACAAGGTACTTTGCATTATAAAAAAAATATTAAGTGGAGAATAATTAAAAGCCAGAGCAGTGACATTACGTTTTTGCAATATTTAAACCTAGTCGGCGCCAGAAACCTAAGCACCCTATATCGAACCTAAACTTGTTTATCATTTGCTCCACATATGACTATATATATATATATATGATCATGTCACAAAACTAATTAGCCCCACAAGGTAATTAAAAATGAGGCCATATATGACTTTGGAACATGAAAGCCATTTCGGCCTAATTAAGGGGCTTAGCTTTTAATGAAAATCCGTAAAGCATAATTTGCTTAACTAGCCAGTGTCACTCATTCTATCCTTTGAAGCCTATAAATTTAATTATAGTTATGCAAAATAGATGAACCAAAATAATTAAAGGGTGCAAGTTTTTCAATTCGTGGAGATCAATGTTACTAACCCCCCCCCCCCCCCCCCCATGCATTGTGTCCAGAGTCCAGTGGATTCCTTTCTCCAGATTCGAATTGAAAGAAAACAGATATAGGTGATGTTTGGTAGTGATGTATGACCTTTTTTTAGTTTTTTTTTTTAAAATCCTTACTCGTTAACCAGACCATACATTTTGCCTAAAGAGTAGTAGTAGCTAGCAGTATTCAAAACTGGACTTCCAATTCATCAATGGAATTAATAAAACCTTTTTCAATGTTCCAATTATTTCAGGCAATATAATGAAAATAAAATAGAGCCTAATCCAGAATGAAGTTTGGTTATGGGAGTCATAAGATGATTTGATAGTTGGAAGGAGGAATTTGAATGCCTTCACAACATAACATATTATTCACTAACATTTGTCTATATATATATATATATATATATATATATATATATATATATATATATATATATATATATATATATATATAAAGTAAAGTTGGTTAACGAAGGTAACCACAAATTTTAATTTCCAAACACACATATATGTGTGGCGAAAATAAGAAAAAAAAGAACCATATGCATGTCATAAAAACATACATATTCATGACTGAAGTACAAATAATACGAAGATAAGCATTAATTTAAGCTAGCTTTTCATTTTTCAAATATTTTACTTTTTTTTATGCATATAATATATAGTTGATATACATATGCACGGAAAGCTTATAAAATTACACACCGTACATGGCGGCCTTTAATTTATTACTGAATCCCTAGTTTTTATATGCATACATTTTACACACATACACTGACATATGTAATACCAAACACAAACACTAATTATAAATTTATTCGCAACCTTGTGAAACAAGCGAGAGGGTACTTCTCTTAACAAAGCGATATAATAATATATTTAAAAATAGAAAAACCATAAAAGGCACAGAAATAAAGGAGATGGGGTAGATGTAGCTGGTTATGGAGTTGTGACTCGCAATGACTTATTATTGCTTCATGTCTAACGACAACAAGCTTCTTGAAACATGTAATAGCAGCTTAGTGCAAGTGTTAATTATACAAAAGCTAGTTAAATAAATCCTCAAACAGAAAAAAAAAAGAAAGAAAAGCAAACACAAACATATATAAAATAAAAGCAAGCTATACTAATTAATTAAATTATACAGTGTTCCATATTCTAATAATGGACAAGGAAATTAAGTAAATAAAATCCCAAAGACATGAGAGTCAGACTGAAACTCGCTACATAATAATAATAATCATGTCATATCATATCATATCCATTAACAACAGAAGAAAAAAAAAACAAAATAACAAGAAGAAGAAGAACATATAGTTTATATATATGTTCTAGTCCATGAATATTTGCTGACCTTATAATAATATAAACCCTTTGGTGATAAATCCTCCATCAACATGATCTTCATCAGTCTCATATTATCAGATTCATGAACCCTCAAAAAGGTGGTAACTGAACATTCTGCATATTGAGTGGTAAGTTGAAGAAGGGAAGTCCTGAAGAAGGGTCAGGGAAAGGGTTATTGTTGTTGTTTCCTTGAGATGACGTCGTTGCGGGTGACTGAATCTGAAGCTGTTGTTGTTGTTGTTCATCTTCTTCTAAGGGGAGCCTCTCGTAAGCCACGTTGGTGAACGATGCTGCGATGACGATTACTGGCCCTGCCGCGGTTAATTCTCCCACGACGTTTCCTCCGACGACCTGGCCCTGCCCGCCGGCGAGGTAGATTGTGAGACTGGTGGCTCCCGGCGGAGCCGGCGGCGGGAGGAACGAGCCGGAGAGAGAGAGAATCTCGAACCTTCCGTGCAGCCTGACGACGGCTCCGGCAGCCGCAGGCTGCCGGAGACTGACATTGGTGACGGTACCACTGCCGCTGAGGACGCAGATCCCGCGCTGGCGCCGCCGCGCATAAGCGGTGACACAGTCGAAGACGTCGGAGCCGCTTCCTACCTCGAGAATGTGCGCCCTCAGCGTGTTGGCGCTCTCCCGGGTGATTATCACCGGTGGCTTCGGCTTGTTCTTGGACCCGGAAGGTCTGCCGCGTGGGCGCCGTCCAACGATGTCCCCAGGGCCTGAAGCCAGCTCCAGGCCCTGGCTTTTGTCATCATCGTTGTCGAACGGCGCCAGCGCTGTTCCCGGGTTCGGAGGAGTCTCTTGCTCCTCCGAATCGCGCTTGTGCCGGGGTTGCTGGTAATTTTGTTGCAAGTGCAAGTCCGGTAAGTGAAGATTCTGAACAAAGCGTGACGCGCTTCCTAAATCCAAACCAGCCATAGAAACATCCAAAAAAAAAAAAAGAGAATGATATATATAAATAGATATAGCTCACAATCCACAAGGTGCAAAACAAAAAAAATAAATAAAACGAAGGTTATATATTATAAGAGAAGCATAGAAAACAAGGAATACAAATGATTATAATATGGAGAAATATAGTTAATAAATAGTAGATAATTTTTTTTTTGGGTCAAGAACAGTATTGGTTTGTTTATGTTTATTTTAAGGGAAGTGGTGTGAGTGTGTGGAAATAAAAAGAAGGGAAAAGGAGGAAGAGGAATAGAAAAGGGTGGGTTTTGGAAAGAAAGATGGAGTGCAGAGAAAGAAAAGGAAATGAAGAAGAGGAGGAGGAGAAGGTGAAGAAAAGAATGGGAGAGAGAATTGAAATGAGGTTGAAGGAGACAAAGGACTCACAATGCAGTCATTTGTTTGGGCAAACAAAAGTTTAAAATAATAACAATAATAATAATAGGAACATGTACTATAAAATATAACAATTAGTTGAGGGAAATCTTTAACACACTTGCGAAAATGTGTTCTTCACTCCTGTTCGAAGAGCGTGACCTCAACGCGATCTTAAGTTGATTAGACTTAATTAATTGAACATTACCGTCAATTATTGTTTAGGTTTTCTATGGGCGTTAAATGAATACTAGTATGGCCTTATACGCCTTTAGGTTAGATTTGTTTACTTAATTAATATAGCGTAGGTTCTTTACTAGATTTTACTTGCACAAATTTGTATAATTAATAATATGTATTATTGTGTGAATCTTATGTATAAAGGACAAATTTGATTGAGATTTAGAATAAATATTGGGTAATTTATAATAATTACTAATTTTTATGAATTAACTCCCTTCAATTTTTTTAATGAATTAATTAGAATATACTAGTGTAAAATTATTTTATACCCTCATCTAATTATTGATTGTCATATTTAAGATTGTTGGTTTTTGTAATAATTATTTTAAAAATATTATATACAAAATGGATTCTAATTGTTGGATTATATAATTTTTTTATACTAATAGTATATCAAAATAAATTACTTTTTAAATGAAAAATTAAGAAATGCATCTGCTACTAATTTAATAGTAAATATTTTTTTTAATAATATAGGATTTTTTGATAAAAAATAGTTAATACGTTAGAATTGAAAGTTCTTAAGTTAATTTACCAAGTTATAAAATTTTGATAAAATAAATTATCAATTATTGATGAACAACAACATGTTTATTATATTATTATTTTATATAAATTCTAATTTATTTTGAAACAAAAATATATCTTAGACCATTAGAATTGTAGATTTTATAAAATTAAATTTAATCTCTTATTTTTTTATAGAAACAATTTTTTTAATAGATCCTTAAAATAAATATTGCAATAGGCATTAACATATATTTTGAGGGTGGGTTTATTATTTTATTTTTTCCTCTTACTCTTCCAAACTAATAATTTTATTTTTATTCATCTTAACATAATATGTATTTATTTTATTATAATTTTGAATATTTTTCTACTAAATATTTTTAAAATTTACTATATGCGGGGGGCCACGGGGGTAACTTCCACATTATTGAAGTTTTTTTAACTCAGGTAATCAATGCTCAGATGACAAGGTTAGTTTTATGTACTATATATAGTTGGGATAAAATTAACTATTGAATGTTTACCAAAAGAAGTATTTATTAAATGAGGAAAAGTAAAAAGTTTACCTTATTTTAAAAGAACTTATCCATCTACCGAAAAAATAAAATAAGATAAGAAAAACGTAGCCAGTGAGTTTTATAATAATAACGCTATCTAACAATTTAACATCGCTTTGGTAAAGAGACATCAGTACAGATTGTGGTAATATTTTATTTATTGGGTTTTAAATTAAAGTAATTTTAGTATATATATGTCCTTAAAAGTTAATTTAAAGGGTCACAATTTGATCCAAATACTTGACAGAACTAAGAGTTGGTTGGATTTCGTAAACAACAAAAGTTCTTTTACTTAAAAAAATGTACATTTAGAATATTATTAAAAAAAAGAATATGTATTAAAAAAAAGAAAAGATCACAATCATGGTAATTTTTTTTAACTATTCCTTTATAAATGTACATGAAGGAAAGGGAAAAGTTTAAATTGGTTGTTTTGTTGTCGGACGAAAGTAGGATAAAAAATTATTATCCAATGATTCTTGCCATTATTATGATAATATCTAATTGTAGTCTACAATTTTATTTTATAGCTCGATCGCTATAGAGTAAACTGGATACATAAACAATAAATTCATCACATTATAATTAATAGGTTTTATCCACTTCCTATATTTTATAAGGCTTACTCTTTTGAGGTAAACAGAACTGGAAATCCAGAATAATTGAAGAATACCGTTAATAACACATTTCCTCTTAGAGAATTTTAAAAAGAGAAAAAAACTGCATAGTCCTTTTTGCTCTTGCTGTTTATAAAATGCATTAATTAATACTAGAAAAACACTGTCGATCTCTTGAAAGGTTATATGAAAATATATATAGGATTAAATTTAATAATCAGCATATGATATGAGAATATATATATTAACATGACATGTTATCTCACTAGATTCAGTGGAGTGAATTAAGAAATGAATTGACATGTTACATGTATATATGTTGGTGTTTGGTTTTGTTTTTAAAGAAAGTTAGGGTATTGTGTTGTGGGGCGCGTGGTAACGGGGTTGTGTGCGTTTCTAGGGAGAGAGAGAGAGAGAGAGATTGTGTATGTGTGGGTGGGGTTAGAGGATGGAATATGGATGGTGATGTATTAATTGATGTAAATAACGTAATGTTATTCAGTGGTTGGTGGTGGTGGTCTCGTGGGGTTTGAATTGAAATTTTGGGCATGGCCTTCTCTTCACGTGGGTTCACACACTAACCATGGTTTATGTAAGTTGATCAAGTTGTTGGGTTTGCTAATAATAACAATATTATATAGTTGAAAACTTGATCAAACATTAGTAGCTACAACCTATACATTAATATGATTATTTTATTTGTTATAATAATATGCTTATATCACACATTCGATAAACGAGGGCGGAGGAATGGGCAAGTGGGAGATGATGCTGCGGCGGGTGGTTCCCACTCTTGTCTTCTTCCTGGCCAACCCTCCATGACCCTCTCCCCGTTTACCTTTCCTATTAATGTATACTCATTAAAATTTATTATTATTTTATGAATTATTGATGTTCACCGCATTTGAGATCTTATCCACTTTGATGTGAGTCTTATGATTTTTCTTTTAATAAATATCTCCATAGATTAAGAGATAATAATATTTATAAATTATCTTTCATTCTAATTTTTAAAAGATGTGAGACTATTTTGATGCATAAAAACAAACAATATTATTATCAAATAAGCATGAATTACAATAACTTACCAAAGAGCGTTTCTAAAGATCTGACGACATGTATAGTAAATTTTATAATTTAAAGCAATATAAAGAAACTAATGTACCTAGAAATATTGTCGCATTTCTCTATATATCTTAATATTAGGCTTGTTGTTATAATAATCTCATGCTGAAATCTTACTGGCTATCCAATACCTGGTTATATTTTACTCACAGTGAATATTTTATGCTTCCTAAACACATTCAGTGTGGAGGCCAAACACGTGGTAGTGTGAGAACTAAGAGCGGATCGATTTAGTTATGACGTTCCTAATATTTTTTTGCTACTGTAAGGTTCTAAAGATACAATTTACACTATATACAAATGAACTAAAACTAGGAAATTTGGCATCAATTTTGCTTATCCTTGCACACGTTCAGTATCACTAATTGCAGATTATTTAATTCATTATACCCAATAGGCTAAGGGTATACTGGCACTTGACACTGACCAATTAATTAAGGTTGATGAGATGAAATAAAAAAATGGGTTAGGGTTCTGTAACGTGGGCACAGTTCACTGTTGATTAAGGGAAAAAAAAGAAAAAGATGAAAATTCATGTAAAAATTGTAAATTTTTAATTAGCAGCTATGAGTCTGCTTTTTCAACTCTTGATCCTGTAATTATGAAAGATTAATGTAGTTAATCAACAACAAAATGCAAACACACTCCCTCGAAAAGAATGTATATTTTATATGCAACAACTCTCTCTCTTTGCCTCTCTTTGCTTCCTCTTTCTTTAGTGAAATAAATAAATAATTGCACTTCGTTGGCTTTATTCCTAACTTGTTTAGAAGGACTTAAAAGGTTATTATGATGATTCTTCTTTCTGCTTTGGTGGAGAGGGTGTGGACAGATCACCTCTTCCACACAAGGAAGGACTTGTTTAATTTTCGATCCGAGCTTGAACTTGACTTAATTACCTAATATAGATCATAAGCTAAAGCCAGTGATTTAATTAATTAAGTTATTATTAATTAATTAAACAACGGTGCAGGAAAGTCACATAGTGATCACCACAATTAGTCACATTTCCCACTGATTGTTACCAAAAGTCGAATCTGATTACTATGTAATTTGATGTGTTCATTTCGTTAAACGAAGTGAAACATCAACCAATCAATTTGGTAGCGTTCAAATTCGTGACATTTCAAACATTGGATTTGTTTTGTTCTATGAATTATTTAAATATAATAATTAAATTAAAGGACAGAAAAATTCCACACTTTAATTTCTTCTAAAGATCCTTCTGTAATGGAAGTGGTCACTGGAAAGAAACTGTTGACTTTTTAAAGAAACAGCTTGCTTTTAAATATTAGTGGAGCACTCACGATGTGATATAGTAATTTACTTCTTTAAATGCAATTTAATAAGCTTTTAAGTGATATAAAATCATTATATGGTTGGATCTGACATATACTAATTAGTGTTATTTCTTAAGTGGATGATTTAAGTAAATAAAGTATGATATATTCCACTGTTGGTGATTATCCCTGTCTAATGTAATCATCAGCTATGGCCTAATCGAACATGCATGCATGCATACTTGGAACTTCCAAAGAGGACATCGCTACCTAGCAGTTATGTAAAAATAAACATTAAATTGTACGAGGATTCTTTATTTACAATGTTTACTATCTATTCTATTCTAACCTGCTTTAAAAACAAATTAGCATGCAAGCTCGAATCCTTCCATTCTTTTTATAATTCAAATTGACAAGAAACCAATGTGACTGAATATTTAACTGGAGAAATTCAAGGGTTGCTTGAATTAGAGAATCTTAACTACATATATTTTTTATCAAAAGTTTTTGGGTAAAATTAAATATGTTTTTAATCCTTATATTTTGATGAAATTTGATTTTACTTTTTGAACCTCAACTTTGATTGATTTAATTCCTTGAAGTTTACAAAAAACAAAAACAATGAATTTTGACTCTCCTCACTGTGTAAATTATATGGGATGAGAAATAAATTCTATAGTTCAAGAGATTAAATTGGTCAAAACTAAAATATGAAAACTAATATCAATTTTTAGTTAAAAGATACTAAAAATATATTTTACTCAAAGTTTTTCTTTACGAGAAAGAACGAGCACATGTCATTATGATAGTTTGTGCATTTGATATTGTTCGTATGATTAATTTAAAATTACATAATTTACGAATTTGATCAATTATCATTAGTGCAAAATATAATCATTCGTACACTATAATGAATTTGATCGGATAAAATTTATCTCCAAACTCACTCTTGGATTAAAATCTTCTATTATACAAATCATATTGAAGTTCTAATTATTATGTTTATCCCAAACGTTTAGCCGCGCACGAGTTTAGTTATTGTATCAAATTCCTAAGAGTGAGTGTATGATAATGTGGCCCTAATTTGTTTTTTGTACATGTATTTTATTTTTATCATTTTTATCATTTTGTACATGTATAATAGTATCTCTATTGCCTTGAATAATGACAGTTTTTAAGCTAGCCCTACCAAAGTACGAGGTTGTTTGGATTGCCGTGGAGAAAACCATAGCCACAAGAGTTACATTAAACGGCTCTACATATGTGGCTACAAACGAGTACTGAAACGGGCACACGACCTAGTAGTCAATAGTGTCAAACTGTAGGAATTCTGTGGTTGGGTTAACCAAACAAGTTATAAATTGAAAAGCAAAAAGAAGACCAATTAATATAAAATACCGTAATCGACAACCACTGCTTTAACAACGTAGATATTAGAATTATTGCGTTATTCTCCATTTCTCCAACGATAACCACGCTTGGCACTAATATCCCTGTCCACGTCCATAACAGGCTGGACAGGTTGCACCAACTCAGTGTACACAAAGTCAATCAAAACTTTTTTTTTTTAATGTGATTATTGTTCGAGACTTCGAGTTTAATTTTTAATTTGTCGCTTTAGTTTACAACATCTAAGTTTATAAAAGGATTGTTTTTCTTTGAGAATAAGAGAAATAAATATTAATTATTAAAATTTTATTTAAATAATTAAAATTATTCCTAAAAAATAGTTAAAATAAAAATATATAAAATTATTTATAAATTTTTTAAGTTAGTCACTTGATATTAAATATTAACTACATCTATAAATAGTTATTTGAATAAAATATTTTCATATAAAAATATTTTTTTCACTAGATAAGTCATTTCTCTCTTTCTCTCATCATTGAACCTTTCTCGAATTCCATCTATGTCTTCTTCACAACTCTTTCTTGCCAAGCCTATTATACTTATGTGTATAAAACTCTTTTTAGCGAGCTTAGTGTTCCCCTTCTTTTACCAATTTTAAATGTGAAATTTGACCAAGTTAAAAGTCTCTCCCTCCAGCCTACACCTTAACAGTTATGCCTTCCTTAGATCTTTCCAAATCCTTTGCCAATTTCTTCAAATCACTCCCACTACTTACAAGTTTGTGCATTTTTATGATTAGTTGACATCTGGGGTGGAGATTGGATAAATTTTACTTAATGGGGGAACATACCAAAGGTGTTTTTACCTCTTGACACTTGTATACTCCATCATACAAAAAGTTTAAGGAATATTTCTTTCAAGTTCATTCATCTAAGTTGTGTGCAAACTTAGCCAAAACTTTCTTCAACCATGCATGGAAACTTAAGTTCCCTTTGTATATAACAATCCCCCCCCCCCCCAATAAATTTAAGTCCATAATTAACAACCTTCTCTTTTCTTCGGAGAAAGAGGATATTAAAAAATTATCCTAATTACCTCATCTTTTTTAATTGTCAAGCCATTTTAGGACTTTCTCATTTTGAAATGTCTAGTTGGTGCATATGTGGTGCCTAAGTACACCCACCTGATGCCTAGGTGGTGCCCAACTTATGTTTTTCTAGTGCCCAAGTGATGCCTACATGGTTCTTAACTCCTTGACAAATGCATCAATTCGTTCAAGTAATAATTAAAACAGTAAGTTCAAGTGTCGAGCTCACAAAAACTTTGATTATACTCGAAATGTGTAAATTTCTAATTTTAAGCGAATAGAATTAAATTCGATATTGGTCTAATAATGATACAGAAATATAAAATTCGACATAAATTAAGATACTAAGCAAGGTATATGCAAGAGAGAGAACACAAATACTCAGAGAGGTGAGTTGTTGGTTGTTGCAAAATTACGTGATGTGTTGGGTGCTTAGAATACTGAAACTACTCTTGATACAATGTTAAAGATTTTTCATCATTTAAGGTTATTTCAATTATCACCTTCATCTACTAACCTACTCTAACCATGATTCCTAATGTGAAAGAGTCTAAATTATCTAATTTCACTTTTAATCCCTTAAGAGCTACGTCAAATAATTTTATTTAAGAATAAAGATGCATAATTTAAGCTAAATAATACCATTTTATCCCTAGACATGGATTACCTAGATGTTCTTTTCAAGTTCTTAGGGTGCAAACATTTCCCAATGAGTAAACCCTATAACATACATGTGCATGGGTGATCAAACGATAAACAAGACAATAAATTCAGAAAATAAGCAATAATATTGAAATAACATTAAATTGATAGTGAGAATCCTTAAATCAAGAGTATTTGGTTGCTGAGTTTCCAACAATGGATGGTTTAACCTCTCATCGTCATGAGAGGCTCACAAATACAAAAAGGAAGCAAAAGAAATGGAAGAGAATGGAAGAAAATGGAGGAACAATGGTTCCAAGTGAGTGGGTTGTTCTCTCTTTCGTGCCCTAGCTTTTGTTTCTTTGTTTAAATATATATGGCACAGTGTTCCCCCTCTTTTTATCTTCAAAACACTATAGTCATGTTTTTCGACAATGACTATGCGCTAAGCCTGCATGTGTGTAGTGAGCTTACATGCAAAGTCCAGTTAGCTTAAGTGACCACGCGCTAAGCCACCAAATGCGTGCTTAATGCGCCTAGAGGATACAATTGGTCTCTAGATTGGCTCCTCGTGCTGAGCAGATGCTGTCGCGCTAAGTGTGCTACTCCTATCTTTCAACATCTTCCATACCTCCTACTGTGTCAATTTCTACAAAAAAAATAGAACCAAAACACTATAAATTTACTAACTTTAGCATCCTCTAGATAAAAACTCAGAAGAAGTTAAATTCCTAAATTTTTAGCTAAAAAAAACGTTAAAAAAAGCGTTAAAAAAGAGAAAATTAGATAATTGCTATATGATTTAAATATACAAATTACGTATGCATAGAAATTATCAATGGTGCTTGTAACACCATGTTTTTCGTAATGTTTGATTAAATGGTTTTAATTAATTGCAAGTGTAATTAAATTTAAATTTGATTTCTTATACTTAATTATGAGGTGATGGTTTCTGGTGTTTATATTTATGTTTATGCTTAAACCGTGTTTTGTGTGTGATTAGTTAATTTTTAGATTGTTTAGGCCTAGGTGAGTGGGCCTTGAGTGATGGGAATGAGATAAGTGAATTTAGTGAGTTGTGGGGTGCAAAAAGAGGAAATAGAAACAGTCATAAACATTCTCAAAACTCTTGCATAATCTGAACCAACCTCAAAAATACACTTTTCTCTTCTCATCTTCTTCTCCAAGAGAGACCCAAATCCTAAAAACTTGAGGTTTGGTGATCAAAGGAGACACTTTTTCTCTCCATTTGATGTTGTTTAGTTGATCCATGGAGTGCTAAGCATCTCTTCTTCCTCTCTTTGACTCCATTTTTGTTTTTCTCAGAGTACTCGCGATAGCTTATGAAAAAGTTTTGTTTTTGGATTTTTTTATTTCATTTGTGGTTGTTTTGGGGTTTGGGGTGATGATGTTATGATGGGCTTGCCATTAGAATGGATGAAAGATCTCATCTTAGACTTAAAACCCTTTCTTTTTCCCTTTCTCCCTCTCAAAGTTTGATTCTTGGTTTATAAAGGTAAGAAAAACTTAATATTTGATTTGTGTTTGTTTTATTGCTTGGAATTGTTAATTTTCAATTTTGAATCTCATATGTTGGCTTTATATGAATTTTATTGATGTTTTGAATCCTTGGGAAATCATGGAATATCTTTGCTATGCATTATGAAGTTGCAGGCTCATGCTTAAGCAGTTCTTAAAGTGCAAGCTTAAGCACGAGTAAATTGCTACATGCTTAAGCGGTGTTTAAGGTGCATCCTTAAAGTGTATGCTTAAGAAAGTTATGCAAAATGCTTTTTTTTTAAAAAAATGGTATTCCAAGTGTGATAAAATGAAAATTGGTTCATGATATGAGTATTTATATATAGTATGGAGTTAATTTTATGCTAATATCATGCACTTCACATTCATATGAGGATTTTGATGTGGTGATTGTAAAAATTCATGGTGTTGGATGTCTTACTATGCTTAACAAACTATTGATGGATTCATAAGTGTGATGAATATATGAATGGTTAATTTATGATATGGTAATTTGATGAAATATTGTTATAATGAAAAGATAATTATATTGATAAGATAATTATGTAAATTATTGAATGTCTGAGTTATGTTGGGTTAATTTCGTTGACAATGATATGATCATTGTTTGATGAGGTGAATGCATTGATGTTGATAATGTGATGATGATGGATGATAATCTTGCCTTGAGAAAGTGAGTTCCACGTCAGAAATCTGTCTCACCAAAGTGACCTATGGGTCTTGTCTGGTGGGGTATCTTTCCAAGTATCACCCCTAAGTTTTGACTTTGAATGGCGTGTCAGAGTGTTAAGAACTACTTCCTAAGAAGTCTAATGACTTTTCAATGTATATGAGATGGATTGTTGATGATGGTGAAATTTTGATTCATGAGACAGACCATGAGTGAAATGGTGGGTAGGAATGTGTCATATCTCAAACCTCAAGGAAATCTAAGTTTAGTTGTTGGTTGCAATTAGGAATGTAAGTTGAGGGTGATAGGAAGACCCTCAACCTAGTGTTGGAGTTTGTTGTGGTGGCTAACACTGAATTGGCCTATAGAATAAATGAGTAGGTGAATCCCTAGAGAAGTTAAGGTTAATACATACCTTATTGAGGTTAGTCATTACTTATGCTCATCGATATTTTTTATCAAATCAAATTTCCTCAACATGATTAATCTTGGTCTCCCCGAATGGTTAGATCATAAAGTACAACTATGTTAAGGGATGTGCTTAAGTTAATCGCTCATGTAGTGTAAATCTCCATGGAGTCAAGTTTGTCTTTGGTGTTGATGATTGATGGACTGATGATGATGATATTTGATGGATGAATCATTGTGATGATGATTGATTGACTCATGATGATGATGCTTGATAGTTGATGTATGATGTTGATTCTTGAATTGTTTCATGATGGTTGAGTATGAGATGACCTGCTTATGTGAGTTGAATGCTATTATTTTTTTTTACTATCAAATTCTATGCTTTAAAGATGATAGAACTTATGTAATGTTAATTACTAAGGTTTTTAAATTGTTTTAAGTGTGTTTGTTTTTGGTAATCTTACCCTAGCTTATGCCACATGCGATTGTGATTATGATGATCTCGAACTTCGTGTTCGTGGGAACAAATGATTAGGAGTTGGATCCTTCCTTTGAAGGCATCATGGATGGGCATGCTTGGACGTGAAGATGTGTTCCGTCTTGTGTTGTTCTTCGTTAGTTTTATGTATAATGTTGACCGACTTAGAATTTAGATAGTTTATCTTTATAGAGTTGTTTAGACTTATATGCATGTTTTAAGAATATTTGAGTTGCTCTGATGTTATATATGATTACGTTATGTTGAAGTGTCATAGAACACATGATATTTTTAGTTATATATATATATATATATCAAATGATGTTTTTTATCTTGATATTTTATGTTTTAGCTTTTGGATCTTTAATAGCATGTTTGGGTGACGGTGAGATAAACCAAAATTAATTATCAAATCAGATAGATGTAAAATAACATATAGGCTTTGGAAAAATCACGGTGACACCCTGATTTTAAAGGATATCCAGACATGTTATAAAACGTGAAAAGTTTAGTAATATTTTCACTTTTTATCGATAAACATAATTTATTAATAGGACTAGAGATACAAGAAGTGTTCAGGACACAAAAAGGGATATATAAGTTTGTGAGGTATCCACCAATGGTTTCAGAGCATCGAGTCTGCAAGTCAAAACTAAACCCCGACAATAAATGATCCCATATTCCCACAATAAATGACATTTCTACACCTAGTCAGAAAGGACCAACAACACAACACTAAATTAAATGAACCAACATGAGCCATGCGTGGGTGATTCCCTCCTCCCACCAAATCCGAGAAAGCAAAACCAGTGGCCATTACATAGGAGCGAACTTGATTAGAAGCATAGTCATGGTTGAGTACTCCATGCCAAGAAAGAAGCAGAGAATGTTGTAGATTTGGCCTTTAAACAAGACCATGAGGATACTAGAAACGAGTCCATAACCACCTGTAGACATGGTTGAGCCTTTTTGAATTACACCATTACGGTGATTCCAAATAGACCAAGCCGGGAAGAGCCATACAGTTGCCCACCTTTTTTCTTGCTTGCCACCGCAAATAAACCTTGGTGCTGCCAAAAATGGAACCATGATTGTTGTGTTAAAGCTGCTTGGACACCTCCCCATTAGTAGATATTGGTACACACATTGTAAAAGAAGGGACACGAGAACGATAAGTATGCAGTTGTTTCTGGAAAGAGGTTACAGAAGGGGCATAGGACTTCACAAAGCTTACTAGTACTTTCATAATTAAAATAAAGTTTTTTGCTTGAGTTAGTTTTTAATTTTATGTAATGGCGGCGGGTCTTTACAATGCTCTTATGATGCCAAGGTGTTCTTAACAATTCTTCACCATTGAACCTTGTTTGAGTTCTGAGTATGTTTTCTTCACATCTCTTCCTTGCCAAGCCCTTTATACTTATGTGTACAAAACTCATTTCAATGAACTTAGTGTTTCCCTTCCTTTTACAAACTTTGAGTGTCAAATTTGACTAAGTTAAATGCCTCCCCCTCCAAACCACACCCTAATTAACAATTGTTCATTCCTGAGATCTTTCCAAATTCTTTGTCGATCTCCAAATCACCCCCACTAGTCACAAGTTTATGTATTTTTTTATCAATTGAACTCTCGGGGAATCGAGATTGGCTTGATTGCACTTAATGTGGTACATATGAAGGGTCTTTTCACCTAGTATACTCCCTCATACAAAGGGTTTAAGGAAGATTCCTTCCAGTTCATCCATCTATATTGTGTGCAAACTCAGCCAAAATTTTCTTCAACCATGAAGGAAAACTTAAGTTTCCTTCGTATTAGCAATCATCCCCGCATAAATTTTAGTCAACAATCACCCACGTTTTCTCTTCTTAGAAAAAGGATATTAAAAAGTTATCCTTATTACCTTGTCCTCTAAATTGTAAAACCATTTATTTTTATGTTTTCTCGTGTTGATCCTAACTTGTTTTTCTTTTTGCAAAAAATATGGACAAATTAAACTGAAGATAATTGACGGGGCAAATTGATCTTATAGAAGACATGTCTGCTTCCCTTCCTTGTCTGGAAAAGAAAAAGAAAGTTACTAACTTGGTTGTCTAAAAACTTCCTAGGACATCTAAAAAGTTGCCAACTCAGATGTCCAAAACAAAAAGATTGTCAAATCTAGAAAGTACACTACACTCTAGTCTAACTAGTCAAAAGATAGTAAAAAAAAAGAGGTCTATAAAATATTCAAGTTCAAATTACAAAAGTATATATATATATATATATATATATATATATATATATATATATATATATATATATATATATATATATATATCAAAGATGAAATAGAAATAAAATGATAATATGTAGATTTTTTATCACTGTAAGTAAAAAAAATAATCAGATTTTGTTATAAACCTGAAATTTTGTCTGCAAAAACATTCTCAGAACCTGTATCTCTCTGAATCTGAAGGGGAGACAGGTGATTGACGCACTTTGGAGACCCTGAAATCCCGGGTTCAAAGTTACGTCCTCATAATACATACATTACTCGATCAATCTGCCACTACACAGACAGAGCCGGTCTCTTTCGAATGAATAACTTAAAACTATCTATCTCGTATCGTATTCTCTGCCTCTGGTGGCGCGTTTCTTTCAAACTCCGATTCTATGCGCTAGCTTTTGTTCGTTTCCCATGTTGAACCAGTTGCTTTGCTTGCAGGATTTTGTTTTGCTTTTCTCGATCGCTCACTATTTACTAGTTTTTTTCTCGATCCGACTAATAGTTAGTCCATCACTTATGTTAAAGCTTCGATACCAACAGTAACAGATAGACTCCTTTTGAGCTTTTGAATTTTTAATTTGTACAAGACTAGACAAAGTGAACTTGTACGTTTTTCATCTTATGCATGATTTCATAAACATTTTTTTTTTTAATTTCTGCCGTAATCTATATCTGCACTTATTTTTATAAACTTTTACAAATATATACTGGAAGAAATAATGCATTAGTGTTAAATATTATATATATATATATATATATATATATTGTTTTTCATCTTATTTATTTTAGTTTTAGTTTATACTCTTAAATTTTAAAAGTTTTACTTTAATTTCTTAAAATATTTTTTTATACTAAATTAATCATTGAGTCAATTTTTTTCTACTAATGATACTAATTTTGACTAGCGTGATAAACACTCGTGTAATCTTTCATTTAAAAAGTTGATTAAGGTAAACTAACAAAAAAATCAACTTAATCTATACTAAAACAAAAAATTTAAAACTTAAGAAATTGTTAATATCCACATAATTAAATATTGAAATAATTTTTATGTTGATGATACAATATTCAAAAATTGAAGATTTAAAACATTTAGACCGTAAAAGATATCAATGTTGGAGAATGAAGATAAAAGTCATCATCCAAAAAAAATTGAAAATAAAATCATCAACAATAAATATTACCAGAAGTTATTAGGAGAAATTACATGTTGCTATTAGTAGTTAGGAATCATTGTCTATAAATATTAGTTGGAACCATGTAATAAAGGTTGAAACTTGTAAAAACCTACCCATCATATGTTTATGGTGGTGACGCTCACATATTAACAAGTTATTACAATATTCTCAATTATTTTAATTCAAACATTTTGTGACATTAGTAGAATAACTTTTTCACTTTCTTCTACGTTTGTTTGTTGTATTTTTTCTCTAAACCTTCATCTCCTTCAAATCTCAAATTCTTCTCAAAACTCTTTACTCTTTTAATTTTTTGATCTCTTTATCCTTTACATTCTTATGCAGTCTTTTATTTTAAATTTGTTCTAATGAGCAATCAACACTATACTTTTTATTGCATCTTTTTATTTGTTCTCATGATAAAATTTTAAAACATTAGTTCATGATAAAAGACCCACTGAAGAGGATAAAAAATCTCCAAAGGAAATACTTGTCCTCTTCTTCAAATATATATAATTTTATGTTTGTTGATAAAAATAAATATAAAATTTGATTGTCAACAAAATAAGTTGAAAAAAAAGATAAAAGAACAAAAATTATTTTTAGCCTTTTTATTATTCAGCTATAAGACTGAATTAAAATATATTAATAGTATAAAAGTTTTGTATACTGAAATTTAATTAGTTATTATCATATATAATAAGATTATTATCTTTTATAATAATTATTTTAAAAATTATAATTAAAATAATTTTTAATCAATTGGAACTTAAAAGTATAAAATCTTTACATTTATAAGATATTATTCTCTCTGTTTCTCTTCTGCATTAAATTTTTTTCAATGATTTCTCTGTCTTGAAATAAAATTTCTAGCTAGTTGGTTATCTTTCCACCACAACCTCTCGATTTTCCATTGAAGCACATCTTTTTTTACTATCTCTCTCTGGTTTACTCCATATTCTTAGCCTCTTGATTCTTAATTAATATTTAGTGGTTGTAAAGAAAAATTAACACATATAGCAAAAGTAAATTTTCTCCATTAATATTTTTTAATCTTAAAATTTTTACCGCCAAAAAATTGATTTGAAAAATTATATAAGGATTTATTTTCCAACAAAAAACAAAATAAATCATCACGTCATACCGTGTCCAAATCCATTGGACTAAAAGTTAATTTTTCTCACGATATTATAACTGTCACTAGCGATATTCTGATCATGACATAGATTTAAGTGTTAAAATCAATCTAGGAATTGAAATTGAAGGGATCCAACTCATTTCTACAAAGAAATTTCACATTTATTTGTCATATTTGAATATTGGTGTAAATTAAAAACAATTTATCTTTTGATTTCAGTACTATTCGAGATTCTCCAGAAACATCCTCCCAAAACCAGCAGCATTCATTTGATTTAAGTGAAGCACCACATGCTGGTAATGCACACAGTGTGGAAGAGAAGAACACATAGGAAGAAACAAACACTGAGAACAGACGAACAGTAAAGAAGGTAAGAGTATGACTAATTTTTATGTGATCCATATGTTTATTTTAAATATATATTTTTGATACAACTTTAGAAGATGGTGCCGAGAAGGATATAACATACTAACTCTTAATTTTAATTAATTCAATAATATATAATGAATTTAATATGTCGCTGCTATATTGTGTAGGTGATATTGGGATAAAAAAAACAAGGAAAAAGAAGAAAATTAAGGAAGTGGCAGCCTTGAAGAAAGTTCCACGCGGAATTTTAGGCTTTGGGGGAGTAACAAAGATAGTAACAAAAAGAGGTTTTTGAAGACTGGAGAGAGGCTATCAGCACGGGGCTCTCACTCTTTGACTGACCATTTTGTCAGATTTGGGACTCTGGAACCCCAGGGGATAGTAGTAATTAATGTGTTGTTAATAATTAATCCTCCTACAATATTCTTCTACTATTTTTTTAAAAATATTACTAGCTCCATTTCTCTAGGTAGGACTCAAATTAGAAGTGATGTTCATTATTTTTATAGAATTAAATTTATAATTTTTTATATTAGTTAATTTTAGACTAAAATATTTCTAATACAAGAAGAAAAATGTTATAATACCATTGACAAACATTTAAAAGAGAAAAAAGAATATTAATAACAAATTGACAATGATAATTTTTATAAAATGTATAAATTTAGTGGAAAAATTATTATTAATTAAATTAATTAATTTTTTAATTTTGATGAATTAAATAATTAAGTTTTATAAATAGAAATGAAAATAAGCATTAAGTTTATTTATTGATTTGACTCTTATAATTGTAAATTCATTTGAGATGAAAGTCACTTGACTTTAGATGACAAGAATAAAAAAATAAAAAATGTAATTATAGAGATTAAAATGAGATGTTTTAAACTAAAAGAATTAAATGAGATAAAAATATCTCACATGTGACATTCTTGTGCTCTACATGTCAATGTTTTCATTTTTTTTTATGTATCTTCTATCATAAATAATCTTGTTTGAATTACTTAAAGTAACATACCATGACTTTAACTCAAATCACTAAGGGGGCATTTGATACAAAATAAATTTAGTTTTCTGAAAATCTTAGATTGAAAATATTGGTTTCCCGTGTTTGGTATTTTTTTTTTTTTAAAATAACATTCTTATATAGGGAAGAATTTTTTCCAAAAATCATTTTAGTTTCGTTTTTCACAAAATTTTTCTCATAAGGAAGGTGAGAATCTAACTTTCCTTAATTAATTTTTTTTAACTCTAGTAAAAATATCTTGGTTACTCTTATTAAATAATTTAATATGATAAATAATTAAAATATCTGATAAAAAATTATATAATTCTTTGATTTTTAAAAAAATTATATAAATATTTCTAAGAATATTTATGACTAATGAAACAAATTTTATTTCTATCTAGAAATCATAATTCTAGGACGAAAAAAAAAACCTTCACTTTTACCGAACACCTCCAAAATAAGTTGAAAAAATCTTACATGTTCCGATGTTCGGTGATCATGTCAATATTTTCATCAAATATTAGGTCTCCATTTTTTTGGTAGGCATTTGGTGTCCTGATGATAAATGAATCAAAATTGCAACATTAAAATAACAGGGGAGTTAAATTCATGCAAAAAAGAAGAAGACCAAAATCAAATCTTGATAATAATAATTATGGGCCAAAAATATAATTAAACTTTAAATAAGTATACTCGGTTTAAATTAAATTAGTCAAAGTTAGAAATAAACATAATATCCTAAATTTATGAGTTTAATAATGATGTACCGGTAATATAAAAGTTTTTCATCATCAATTAATTGAAAATCTTTTTAATATGATTCCTAAAATATTTTTAATAAAATAACAAATTTTCCAAAAATAAAATTTGTAGTTAAATGAAAATATAAAACATTTTTATAATGTAAGTAAAAGTATTAATTCTAAACTTATCCATATACAATGAAAAATAAGGGAGAAAATATGAAAAAGATGACAGATGACAACAAACTACCACCCTTGACTCGATCCACCGCCAATTTCAAACCTCCCATTAAATTCTCTCCATGCATCTCATTGATTGTCAATTAACGCGGGTCAAAACTGCAAGTGAGGGGTTTTAAAAACTCAAATGAGGTGATTATGTGAATATACAGGATATATATATAAAAAAAGACGACTGAGGAAATTATCTCATGATAAGTAAAATTAATTAATAATCAACTTCTATTTTTAATGGAAGACAACACATAATAAATTAACTATTATGATCTTGATATTTTTTTATTCTTGATTTGATAAAATTCTTCAATTTTTTTTATAATAAATGTCTTTGTAATAGCCTTTTAAATGTAAATTAATAAATTATTATCTCAACCAAATCTTTTCATTTGTGTAGTATGGTCTGTGTAAGGTGGGGTAGGATACAATCTTTCATATTTCCAATTACTGGTACGTTGTACCAAATTCAAGGGACGTTTGCTCATCAATGAAACAATAATGTTGATCATAATTGCTCGAGTTCAAAATCAAAGAGGGTCAATATTTTGATGATCGAAACTGATACACATGAGTGTAGAACGTGAGAGAGTGAGCAGGTGGGTTACATGAGACGAAGTGCTAGGCTAGGTAGGAGAATCACATCATTTTTCTTTTCTAAGTTCCCCGATGAGTATTGTGAAGAGAATCTTTGGAAAATCTTCAGCAAGTATGGTAAGGTTTGGGGCATATTCATTGCAAAAAGGAAAGATAAATGGAGGAACATATATGGATTTGTTAGGTTTATAGATGTTAACAATGTAGCGCATTTGGACAAACAACTAGATCAAATTACGATTGGCAATGTGAAGATGAATGTGAACATTCCCAAGTTTGAAAGGCCACAAGTAGCTTTCACCATAGATGAAGGAGGGACATCGTATAGAGTTACAGAGCGTGAATCAGCTACTCTATATGAAATGGAAGGCGATACTGGGAAAACCAACCACGACCATAAGGAGAGACAGTTAATAACACAATTATTTGCTTAGGTTGTGAAGGGTCAGATTAACACTAAGACAAAGACATGAAAATCAAGGTGTGGCAAGCAAGCTCTTGAGGAGGAAAAGTGGTGGGAAATGGAGTTGAATATTCCAAGGAGTATTTTGAACATACTCAATAACTGTTGGGTAGGACACCTAATAGATCTCTCTTTAGTTGATAGATTAGAAGAAGTATATGTCAACGAGAATGCGAAAAAGATAAAGTTTAACTATTTGGGGGATGACATGGTGTTGATCTCAGGGTGCACGAAAGAATGGTTTAATGAAAGCACTAAGCAGGAAGACCTTCTTTCCATTTTTCATTCTATCCAAAAAAAGAGACTATTCAAAGGAGTAATTTGGACAGACTCAATAATTGTTGGGTAGGACACCTAAGAGATCTCTCTTTATTTGATAAATTAGAAGATGTATATGTCAATGAGAATGTCAGAAAGATAAAATTTAATGGAAGAGTGGTTTAATGAAAGAGTGGTTGATCTCAGGGTGTTGACACCTAAGAGATGTTGGGTAGGACACCTAAGAGATCTCTCTTTATTGACATGGTGTTGATCTCAGGGTGCACGAAAGAGTGGTTTAATGAAAGCACCAAGTAGGAAGGCCTTCTTTCAATTTTTCATTCTATCCAAAAATGGGAAGCTATCATGACCTCTGGAAATAGATTCACATGGGTTAGATGTACTGGTGTACCATTGAACGTGTGGGGTGAGGAATGCTTTGCAGCAATTGCAGGATAGTTTGGAACATTGGTAAAGTTGGACCTTTTAATCGTGGATATGGTAAATCTGAGCTATGCAAGGATGTTATTGAAGGTGGCTTCGCCACTACATGTAACGTTCAATGCAAATATTAAGATAAATGAGACGGTACATCTTGTTAGGGTTGTGGAAGAAGTGCCTAGTCTTACGGCTACGTGCAAGTGTGGGAGCAGCAGAAACATAGTGGAATAGATTGATGAGGATGAGGATGGTTTCAGTACTATGTTTGGAGGGAACATAATATCCTCGGATTCAGAAAACGAGACTCAAAGCATTGGCGGTGTCTTAAGCCAATGGGGAGATGTATGGAGACCATGGGATCAGAGGGAAGAGTCATTGAGGCAGATGAAGAGAAGATCGGTCAATAACGATGTCGGAAAATTCAAAAAGTCCCGAAGGGGTTGCAAACCATGTGATAAATGTCTTACACGCTAGTACCTTCGAAGGTGATATGTTAGAAAACAAAGTTGAAGGTCACGGTGGCGTGTCTAACACGCTTGTGTGTTCCAAGAAACATTAGGATAACGTGCAATGGGACCATGTGACAAAAGAGACATGCGAAACTGAATTAATTAAGAAGACGTGTGGAGTTCGCGAAGACGTTGCTAGTGGCACGACACATGAAGTCCATGATACATAAATTAGAACAAGTGAATGCATAGCTGTGGTCCCTATTGACACTTTTATATGCAATAAAGAGAAGCCTCAAGAAATGACGTGTTAGGAAGCTGAAGAAAATCAAGTGACTGTTAGTTGTGGTTTGGGCCTAGGTGAAATATTGTCGCTTCATCTTAATATTGGGCTACATACCGAGCCCGGTCTTGCTAGTGGAGACATCGCGAACGGTTCAACACAAGAATTAGTAGATGTGACACACAACATCCTTTCGAAGAATAAGGTAAGTAGGTTTTCCTCTATTTCTACAACCACTAAAAGATTTTGGCCTCTCAATGGCGATATATCTAGAGGGCCGCTCAGAGGTTCATCGCTTCTAGAAGATACTTCAGGGTCTGGTACTGAAAGAAATTTGATGATCAACAAAGAGAAACGAAGGAGAAAACTTTTGAAGGTAGAGGTTTTTGAAAATGAATTTCCTGATTATTGTATTTAGAACTGTAATAGGTTGCTATGGATTAAAAATGATGATGCAGAACCGAGTAGGATGTGGGGATTGGGAAAGGAATTCAGGTTTCTCATGAAGGCAATGAAGTCGTGGTGCTTAATAGAATTAAACAAATTATTTTGCGGAGCGATAAGAGAGAAAATGAGGTTGAACATGGAATTATGAAGGGAAGTTGTATGGGTGATTTATGAAGATGCTGACATATAACATTAAAGGGTTGGGGGGGGGGGGCTAAGAGAAAGCACATCAGCAACATTATTAAAAAAAAGGAGATTGATTTTGCATGCATTCAAGAAACAAAGTTGGAATTGGTTGATAATTGGCTCCCTACCTCGATTTAAGGCAGCAATTCTATGGAGTGGACTGTATCGCCATCCAATGGTGCTTCCGATGGACTTATTTCTTTGTGGAACAAGAATGCTTTTCATTCCAATTCTCAATTTATTGGTCCTAATTACATTGTTGTGGAAGGTTTGTGGGTGGAAAAAGGAACTTAGGTGGTGATTGTCAATGTATACACATCATGCGATTGGATGAGGAGGAGGAATTTGTGGGAGGAACTTAGCGGCAAGATGACAAACAATCATATACAATGTTGGTGCCTTATTGGAGATTTTAATTGTGTTCGTAGAGCTACTAAGAGAGTGGGATTAAAGGGGCAAGATGAAGGTGGTAGAGAAAAGGAAGAGTTTAATGCATGAGCTGGAAGCAATAGAGGAATAAGGCAACCTAGGAGAGGGAGATCGAAGAAGGAAGATGGAGGTACAAGAAGAGCTATGGTGGGTGATCAGGTGTAGTGACTCGCTCACCAAACAAAAGGCAAAAGTAAGATGGCTGGTGGAGGATGATAAAAACTCTAAATATTTTTACTCCTCTCTTAAGTGGCATAGAAGAAATGGAACGTTAAAGGGACTTTCAATGGGTGGTGTATGGGTGGCTGAGCCCGGACGGGTTAAACAAGAGGTACAAAATTTTATTGAGAAAAAGTTCTGTGAAATTGAATTTGGTAGACGTAAATTAGATGAAGTGAAATTCAAGCAACTTTCCTCACTTGAGAATTCTGGATTATCTACTCAGTTTTTGGAATAGGTCAAAAAGGCAATTTGGGATTATGAAGATCTTAAATCTCCAGGACTTGATGGATACAACTTTCGTTTCATTAAAACATTCTGGCCACTAATGAGAAATGACATGATGAGATTTTTAGGGGAGTTTCATGCCAATGTTGTCCTTCCTAAAGGTGGGAATTCCTCTTTCATATTGCTTATTCCTAAGGTTCAAGACCCACAAGGACTGGAACAATATAGGCTTATCTCTCTGGTGAATATATGTACAAGATTATGGAAAAGGTACTTTCAAACAGATTGAAACTTGTCCTTAGATCGATAATTGATGAGAGGCAATCAGCTTTCCTAGGGGGGGTGACATCTCCTACATAGTTTGCTTGTAGCTAATAAGGCGATTGACGAAGCCAAAAGAAAACAGAAAAAGTGTTTGTTCTTTAAAGTTGATTATGAGAAAGCTTACAATTAGGTCAATTAGGACTTCCTATGCTACATGATGAAGAGATTGGGATTGATGGTTGCTTGCAAAGTAGCATAATCTTTGTTCTTGTTAATGGAAACCTGCCTAAAGAATTTTCGGTATCCAAAGGGTTGAGACAAGGGGATCCTCTTGCCCCGTTTTTATTTAATATCGCTGTTGAGGGTCTTATAGGAATAATGAGGGAAGCCATAAGTAAAAACTTTATTCCAGCTTCTTGGTGGGTGAGAAAAAGGTGTCAATCAATATCCTACAATATGCGGATGACACTGTCTTCATCGGGGAAGCATCGTTACAAAGTGTTATCTCTATCAAGAGCATGTTATCCTATTTTGAATTGGTTTCTGGCCTTAAAGTTAACTTCAACAAAAGCGGCTTTGGCACTATTAGGGTTTATGAGGTGACAACTAAGAGGTACGCTAATCTTCTGAATTGCAGAGTTTTAAGTACTCCATTTGTTTACTTAGGAATCTCAATTGGTGCGAATCCTAGGCTAGCTGACACTTGGTCTATTATCTATATTGTCCAAGAATTTTTTATTTTTTTTGGGTGGGGGGGAGGGGGGGTGGAAACACAAAATTCTATCTCTTGTGGGTTGAGTGTGCTTAATCAACTCAACTTTATGTATCTTTTATAAAGTCCCTAAAACTGTGAGGGATAGTATCATTAAAATTCAAAGAGATTTCTTATGGGGTAATGAGAATGGTAAGAGGAAAATTTGTTGGGAAAACTAGAATAATATTTGTAAACCAAAAAATAGAGGGGGATTGGAGATCAAAAACATTTATAACTTAAATGCTTCTTTGCTTGGAAAGTGGAGGTGGGAACTTATGGAGGAAAAGAAAAGTCTCTGGAGTGAAATTTTAGAATCTAAATTTGGGGGTTGTTTAGTCAGAGAGGAGGTCAGTGCTTGTCATTCTTTGTGGTGGAAAGACCTTTGTAAGATTTGGTGGGGGGTGGTAGCTGGAGATAAGTGGTTTGAATCCATGGTTGTGCGAAAAGTTGGTCATGGGGACAAAACTCTTTCTTGGAGATACTTGGGTGGGGAATGAACCTCTTGCTTTTAAATACCCACGGCTATATGCGACTTCTTGTCAAAGGGAGAAAAAAGTGTGTGAGATGGGAGTGTGGTCTTGGAACTTAGAGTGGCGTATACTAAATTTCTTATAAGAGCAGGAACAATTGAATCAGTTACTATATGATGTGAACAATTACAATTTGAGACAATCCCAAGGGGACTCCTGGATCTAGCGCGGTGAACCAAATGGTCGTTATTCTGTAAAATCTGCATAGATTGGAATCACTGAATTTTTTGGTGATAACCCAGAGATTGACATCATGAAGGCTATATGGAAACTGAAGGTGCCCCCGAAGATTAATTTTCTGTTGTGGAGGATATTCAGGAATAGATTACCTTCATGTTATAACTTGTTGAGTAGGAACATTAGAGTGGATGAAGGAAATTATAATTGCAAATTTTGTTTGTATACTTTGGAAACTATGGAATATTTGTTGGTCGGGTGCCCGGTTATCACAGAAGTTTGGAACGCTTGTTATGGCTGGATTAATTTGTCTGTGATGCTCCCTCGATCAATCAGTGACCACTTTTGTCAACATAATCTTGTGGGAGGCAATTGGATTAAGCAAATTAGATGGAAGTTCATGTGGTGTGCGGTGGTATGGATGATCTGGAAAATTAGAAATGATATCATTTTTCAATAACTATGAATTCCATTTACAAAACTTGTAATAGGGGGTGGTACTCTTTCATTCATGGAGTTGGATCGAAGCTTATGATGATTCATTCTATTACTCCTTCTCACAGTGGTGCCTCAACACCGAAGCTTGCATATTAGGTGTATAATTTGTAGCATGGAGAGAGGTGGGAAAGACGAATAACTGTAAGGTCATTTTATGGTTTTTTTTTTGGTGGATACAGGGGATTCTAGTATACATACAGACTACATACATATATAGTACATATGGTACATTGATAGTGGGTCTTTCATTGCTTTTGTTGCCTCTGGGTATAGTTTCTTTGGCTATAACCAATGTTATATTTGCAAGATGTACTTGGGTACTTCTTGGTTAGTATACTGTGTACTTGGGTACTTCATGTGCAATGTTTTCTCTTTCAGAATAATTTAAAGTCAACAAGATTGTTATTGTTATTATAACAAAAAGTTATAATAATTTTTCCTCTCATTAGATTAGCACTTAATCGGAAATCCAAGTCCGTCCCGTTTGCTCATTTTCAAAGTGACGTGTTTTAATACGTTGTCTTAGTCTTAACGTCTAGGATCTTATGTTGGGAGCAAGAAATTATATATTTTAATGTGTATAATAATAATAGGGCTTATATACAGTTAAACATAAAAAAATAACTAAATTTTTACTCTTTAAACTTTTTAAAATTCAATTTTTAATCCTTTTAAATTTTTGTTTGATCAGTTAAGATTCTTGAATATTTTTTAATAAGATTTTAATTCCTAAATTTTTGTTTCATCGATTAAGGTCCTTAAACTTTTTTATTAAACTTTTAAAAAATTATTCTTAGTCATTAAATAAATAAAAATAATGAATTCAAATTTTTGGTTAGAAACTAAAAATTAAAATTTCTATAAATTTTAATTTTTTTTATTAGTCAAACAAAAGTTTAAAAACTTAATAAAAAAAGTTAAAGAATATTGACTCGTTAAATAAAAATTTAAAGACTAAAAATTAAATTTTAAAAAAGTTTAAAAACTAAAAAATTAATTAAAAAAAATTAAAATCTAGAGTATCAGATAATTAGCATCCATGACATGAGCATCCAATAATAATAGATGCTCTTTGAGCTGACTAACTTTTTACGATTACCTTGTCTGTAGTTATTCATTATTTAAGTTGTATATTTCGAACATAAAATAAGTCAATGCTAATGATCACTTTCTATTTTTTTTTATCGAACATCTTAAAAAATTACCAAGATGTATATAAGTTGAGGCTTATAGCTCCTAAGAGAAAGGTGTCTCTTTCTCTATATAGACTAATTAATGATCGTTCAAAAAATAAAATATAGTACACACTTCCTTTAACAAATCTTTTGTGCCATGATTTTGAGCGAATGCTGTCATTATATTAATAAAAAGAAAGTCAGAGCTGACTACTTGGATCTTGCTATGGCAAAGTAAGAAAACATTTTATTCACATGTATAATATATATATATATATATATATATATATATATATATATATATATATATATATATATATATATGTTTTGCGAATATATTTTAAGCACGGCACCATACTTTCAGTTGTGAAAGTAAGTAAAAAAGAAAGAGAAAAAGAAGACTAAATTAATGCCATCCATACGGAAGTTCAACATGATATATAATAATTCACTGAAAGAATAGATGGATTAATATTTGAATTTTTACAGGTCAAATATTAAAGTGTGTAATAGGGTTGCCAAAAGGCATGCAATTACATTTAATTTATGCCAAAAATAAAGGAAAGTATAATAACGACAAAGCTTTTTCTATTAAGTGGGATCGGTATGAAACCATGCTAGTGTATTTTATGAAAAATAAGTTTTAAAATGGCACGCTATTTAATTCAACGTTGGCAACGATATGGAAAGTGAAGCTTATATATATATATACTCGTGTAGTTCTTTAATAAATTCTTTTGCTTATAAAAAAAATTGTGTAGTTTCAGACGACAGCTTTACATATGGTAAAAGCACATTTTGTTTTCTTTATTTGATTGTCTTTAGTTTCTTCCCCGGCCCTCTTGCGATTATGAACTAGATCTCTTACTAAAAAAAACTACATTATGATAATCATAAGTTAAATGTGAAGCAATTTTTTATTAGCAAATCTCATTGATGATAATCATAAAGAGTTAATTATAAGTAACCATGCATCTTATTACATCAGTACAGTGACTTTGGAGAGTTTATTAAAAAGAACGAAGTTCAAGACTTCTTCCGAGTTGATTGTTTAAATTTAGTTTATTGTTAGGTGTGTGACGTGTCATGTATGTTGTGTATTAGTGATTGATTATTGTGTTGCACTTTTCAAACAGAATTTTCATCAATTAATATGAGTAATACAAGAGAATGAAAAACTCAAACATCAACATAATCATTATTTAACATTTCACTACGTGAATTACGAACATGAAGAGGAAAAGAAAGAAAACAAAGGTACCAAAGTGCTTTTCCCGGTTCACTCACGGCTTCATATAGATTTCATTTCACCTGTGTTGGGGCTTAATAATTAGGGAGAGAAAAAAGTGACATGCCCGCTTCCGAAAACAAAACAAAAAAAATGATGAATGAAATAAGTGAGTAGATAACGATATAAGATTATTTTACACGATTAATATATAATTATTAAATCCTATTAATAATATTATTTATGTACAAGAAAAGTTGAAAATAAATTATTTTGACATGATTAACTTTTACTTCATACGTGTGTATCAGATGTAATTAATAGTTAAAATAAATAAATGTGTGTGTTTTTCTGGTTCTCCTATATATACGTTATAATTAAATTAGATTGGTTGATTCTTGTATTAATGCAAAAAAAAGTTGGATAAAACATCATATCCTAAAATTGTATAGTGTTGTCACATTAGTTTTTTTAATCGACAAATAAAAGATATTTATATAAACAAAAATGGTACTTGAGGTACTTACAAAAAGAGATTCTCCAGCACTAAGATGTGGTTACCCGATATTTATGCAACTAATATCATAAATATAGTATAATTGCTATAATGATCACCCAAATTACATAAACCCCTAAGCCACAGTTCATAGACATGTATGCTTACAAAGATCAAATCTCCTAAAAGAAGTCCCTTAACAACCCAACCCCATGCCCAATGGAGGATCCACATGAATGCGGGCGCCCTTGCACTTTTACACTTTTAAAAAATTACATATGTATTTATTTTATCTCCTAATTTTATACATTCGAATCTTTTGTTCTTAATTTTTTATTTCTCTCATGATAATAATTGTTAATTTTATTTTTTAAATAAATTATTTTTCCTAACTTAGGGTCCTAGGTCTGCCATCTGTCCATGCCAATATCAATACACAAAAAACATATTTTCAAACCCGTTGCTAAGTATAACCATGATACATTCATGAAGATAACTTGACAATTATCATCGCTTGAAGTAACATCCAGGATCACTTTGCCACATTGCAAAAGAAAGCAAAAATGCACTAGAATACTCCTTTAGCCAGAACCATATCGAGAATATTAATATATCATGTTTGATATCTTTCTAAATCCACCACTGCTCCTTGGAATACCTTTATATTCCTCACCCTCCATAAGTTACAAACCACGATCCTCCATACCACTGACCAGGCTTTACCTACGCTCGCAAACTGCTTGCAAAAATCGTGTTGCAAGTAGTGTTGAATAGGGTCGGCAGAGGCACCTGAAGATCCAGCCATGAATAAACTTCCATACCTTTTCAACCATTGAGCACGAAAATATATTGTGTGCAACAGAGTCGAGTTCTTGCATGCAAAAACAACATAAAGAATCGTTGACATCCATCTGCACATTTCTTTGGAGTATGTTATCACATGTACGCAATTTGTTTTGCAATAGCATCCACAACATAAAAGATAATTTTGGTGGCACCTCTAACTTCCACACTTTAGCTAGAACCTCATCATCATTTTGAATCTCATTCGTTGCTTCAAACAATACCTAATAAGCTGAATTCATTGAGAACTTTCCAGACCCATCCCCATTTCAAACCCAGTGTCACGATTAAGACTATTCAAACAAATCTCATTTAAGATACCTTCCGCTTGCACCACGAAATCCCTCTCCCATATGAACCAATCTTACCGCCACCTTAGGTTTCATTCCCACACATTTCCCATCCGACCACCCATGTCACCGATGCAAGTATTTTGTTGATGTGAATTTAAAAACACATTAGTCTCTTAAACTAAGAAAATTCAAAATAAGTTCTTAAAATATCAAATAAGTCTTTAAAGTTATTTATTTATTATCACTTTAGTCATTAAACATATGCTAATATTTTTACTTAAGTAACATGATTTTTTGAATATTGAATTAAGGTGATTGATAAATTACACTTTCAGATTTTTTTTTTTTAATTTTCTTACTTGTAGAAACTAAGGAGGAAAAATGTTGATGCAGTACAGTAGGCAACATTCATCGCATGGTTAATGTAATTGTCCCTTGATTGTATTTAAAGAATTAAATTGTATAACGGATATTTTTTACCTTTGAAGTGATGGCCTTCTTGAAATGGAGTTATAACTGATAAGTTGAAAGGTCATCATAGAGGAGTCAGACCCTGATAGTATTACAAGGTTAAGCCTATTGTGAAAGGGTAAGAGGAAACGTAGCTTTGTGAAACAAGGAGTTGAAAACCTACACAATATCACCAATATATATATACGAAAGTGTTTTGATTAAATTAGATGAATTAATTTTAACTGTACAATCAAAATGAATAATCAATCAAACAATCCATTAAAATTGATCTAGTAGCGAGGGATTGAAGTAATTTATATAAAATCTTAAATTCACACCTTATTAATTATCATTATTATAAAACAATGAATAATAAAAGATTAAATTTAAAGGTGTGTGCATATATAGAGAGGTGATGTAGATTAAGTTTCTCTAAGAAAATAATTTTTAGTTGAATTATTAAACTCAATATATATATATATATAAATGTTTTCAATTCAATCGTTAAATTAACATGTTGTATTGCGTAGATCAAATATACTACTTTTCATGAAATTTAAAAACTATTTAATAGTTAAATACATAAATCTAATTTAATGTATAATAGATTTTTAAAATACAGGTAAATATTAACTATAAAAATACCTAACTACAAATGTTTGATTTATTTAAAGTTTTGTGTGCATGATCATTCAAATAATATCAAAATATTAGACTGGTGTATAATTAAACTTTAGGTTTAAATATATTTTTAGTGTTAATAAAATTAACAATTATTGATTTTGGTCCTGGTAAGAAAATTCATTTTTTTTTTCATCCCTTTAAATTTTATTTTTTATTTATTTTACTCCCTGGGCAAATTTTGATTATCGCTCCTGTAAAATATTTTTCTTTGATTTTAATTTTTCCAAAATTTAAAAATCAGTATTTTTGTCCCTAAAATTCATTTTAAGGTAGATAAACATTTATTTTAGGAATTTAATTTTTTTTAAGATATCACACATGGATAATTGTACCATAGACACTAGAGGGTATTATCTAAGATGATCATTTAACTTTTCATTAAATACATAAGTTGTTAACATGTGTCACATTATATTATGGATCAAAAATAAAATTTCAACTGACGGAAGAAAAATAAATATTTTTTATAAGAATTAAAATAATAAATTAATTTTAAAAATACTAGAACTATATTTAAGTCCTAAAAATTAATATAAATAAAGAATTATTGAATAAAGTAATTAACTTTATCAAAGAGTTGTTTTTAGAATTATATACACATAGGGATTTATAAGCGTAAACCAATTTATTTTTTTGAAAGAATACGTTAACTATTTATAACTGCAATTATCTTATATAAAATACACTCAAGAAAATGTAGCTTGCCAACATATTATTTTTAAAACCAAGTTGAAAATATATATTAGTAAATATTAAAGAAGTTTGCTATTGTATACCTACTTATTTGTTAAAAAAAGTAGGTCTAAAAATAATAACTTCATTTTTTTAAAATACATTTAAAATGTAATTTTTCATTAATTTTTTTCAAAATATAAGTGAATATATATATATTCAACTTGTAAAAAGAACGCCAAATAGGCCATCCATTGACAATTACGGGCCAGTCTAGGCCATCATTTCGAAGAAAAGCCAGCTTTATTATTCTAATTAAAGGCCAACTTGTTAACAACATAAAATAAATATTCTTATCCATATTAATAAATTATAAACTAAATGTTCCTTGTTCCTTAAAAGAGTGGCCTACACTAATAGAATTGATTTATCTAAATAACCGGCCTGTTCCAAGCATAGATTCTCTTTGGTTTATATATATAAAAAGAAACAAATGTTGATTAAGCCAGAGAAAAAGAAAGTTAAAAGAAAATCGTGGGTATATTAACAGTGGACCACGTGGTGATAATGACCCAACGTTGTCGTTTTATTAGCATAATGGCAATAGTTAGAGTGGTCTTTATCTTCTCAACTTGCGGGTTCTTCATATTGGCTGTCTGATTGCACATGCATCGATACGTTCTTTGATATTTAATTCCATTGAATAATAAATTGTGTTAAAGAAACTCAATCATGCATTATTTTTTTGCTTTTGAAAAAGAGTAATGCCCATCAATTAATTGTTATTATTATCCAATACAGATGCATATATATATGGCCGGGGCATAAAAATGTTAGGTTCATTTAAGCTTTATACATAAATGAATAATAAATTATGTTGCGCGGATATTTTGTAGTATTCTTTTTTAAATTTCATTGATTAAAAGCTAAATTTTTGTGCATAGAGTAGATATATCATATATATATCCTATTTGAATATGTTAAGACAGATATATAAAACCAGCCTCTTGTGATTGTCACCATGCTGAGGGAACAGTGTAATTATCTTCAAGAAGTCCCGACAAAGAGACAGAGTAAATGTGGTGCAATGTGTTTGGACTTAATTTGGAGCTTAGAATATGAAATGCAGATTTGAGAGCGAAGTAATGCAAACGAATGTGGTAGATAGAACCACTTGAGTTCCATATGAACTTCTAAAAGTATTCATAAACATCCAATGTATATACCTGGTAAGAGAGAGATAAAAGACAAAAAAATATAAATATTATAGATGATATAAGGAGAGAGATAGAAAAAATTGTGTGTATTGATTAAGTATTTAAAAAGTGTAAATATTTATATATCATCATTGTTAACTTCTCCATTCAAATGTTACGGATAGAAATGAAATGTTTTATATTGTCTCGTGGCTATCAAAAGTTCCTTGAATTGTTTTGGGTCTCACTCTCTTACAATTTTGTTTGAATTACAATGATTAAGATATTTGATTTTGTGATCGATTCGAGCATTAATTGCACACTTAATTAAATTCTTCACCCTTAAAAGATGTTTTGTAGGTATCAAACTCAAATCATTTCTCATGTATCACCAACTAAGTTACAGCCATTAAATCTTCTCTCATAATTTCAATTGGGTCCTAATAATTTCTTTTAAAAAGAGCAATCAAGGAAGGCCCATTCATTCCAATCCAGCAAATTAACCAGGGCAATGCCTGTGCGTGCCCATGCGTGCATCATGTGCAGGTGCAGCTTAGGCCTATCTGACATGCAGAGTACGGGTACCAAATTTTGACCAAGCTTAGACCAAGTATTTATATATAATTTTGTATAATTTGTTACCTTTTAAAAGTTGGCCACGTGATCACGTGCCGATCGCGGGGCTCAAAAACCAAAGGCCATGTGATGAGGTTTCAAATGTAATTAGTGGCTTTTTATACTATTAATTAATCGTGATATCATTTACTTCCTATGATTTTGTCCCTTCCCAGGCTACCCATGTGAGACCTGGATTTATAGTCCTATCGGTCTTATGACCTTAGTCCTCATTTTAGGGAACTTTTGTGAAAGGAAAATGATTTTAGTAGAGACAACGTAATTTTAAATTTTCCTAGAGGGGAATAAACGTGAAATTAGAGGATTTGATCTCATCTGATTATAAACTTTAAATTTGGTAGCATGTTAAACCTTAAAGAAAAGAAGGGGGAAAAAGTTTATTCATATGCTTTTCTATATAAATGAGAATAATATTATAATGTCATTGCATGTAACATTTCTTAATGAAAGTAGACCTTGAAAAAGGATTAATGTGAAAATCAAAATTAAAGGACTTTTAACCTTAGTTTTGATTCTTTTCACACAATCTTCTTTAATTTAACACACTTTCAAAACCACAACCCTTCTTTTCCTTGGTTTACTAAGTCATGCATTATAGTAGTATGACCAATGTTTTAATTAAAATATTTATGGAATGAATTAAATCAATTTTGAAAAAAAAATATCTGATTAATTACATGGTTTATTTTGTATCATTTACTCAATTTTATTATAAATTAAAATATCATCAAAGTTAATCTAAAGCTTAAATATATTTTTTTTCTCAAATTGGGACAATTTTCTTTTCAGTCCTCCAATTTAAAAGGGACAATTTTCTTCTCAAATTGGGACTAATTAAAATATGATTATTCTTTCCCAAAATTGAAAATAGTCCACTTTTAATTCTTAAGATTTTTTTGTGATTAGTTTTGTCTCCCCGATAAAGATTAAAATTGGATTATTTAAATTTAGGAGACCAAAAGAAAATTAAATATAAAGTTGAAGGACACAAATATATTTAATTATTTAATGTTATAAAAATCAATGAGGATTGCAACAATATTTAAATATCTTTTTTGTGAATCAATGTTACTATGATTGATTTTAATTTATGAATACCCATTAGGGTCTGCTTAGTGGTGGAATTGAGATAATATGTATGAAGCACTTGAATTTCACTCACCCCAAGAAAGCTAACAATGAGATTTGGTGATCCACTTGAACCCTTAAGTACAAGAAACAAGGATCCTAAGTTTTGGAAATGTTATAAAGATGATCAAGCCTTGATAAGTAAACAAAAATCTAAATAGAAACAAAGAGAAAACTCACTTGTCTTAATTTTTAAAATACTCAATGTCATTCAACTTGGTTTGGATACAATAAGCTTTGCCTATATATAGTGTAAGTGTTGACCTAGGTAATTACTAGATATTAAATCCCTATGTAACAACACATCAACTAGGCAAATGCAAAGACTCAATTAAACCCACTTTAATCAGCTTGTTTAATATCTAACAATTGAATACATTTTATTATCCCCAAGCTGAAAAGACTCTTATTAAACTAAAGTAAATGAAAAGACATTCGTCCAAATATAACAGCTAGCCATAAAAGCACTCTTTTAGCCCTAAATAACATAACTGAGCATAAATACAACCAGCCTATCTATAATTGATAACCCATCTCCTTAATTTGAATGGTTTTAATTTGGCCAAAAACTCCTTCTACAACTCTATTGCAGCCCAAATTAGTTAAGTAATCCATCATAACAAACTCCAGCCCACATATGCATCTTGAGTATAGATTATTGTGCTACTTATGCTCTTCAAATTATTGTCTTTAAATTTCTTGAATTTATCTTCAAATTGCGGAAATGAAGCAATTCTTAGATTAGACTCTAATTTATTTGAACTTTCTATCACTTTTACCTTCATGATTAAGTTTGGAAAATCATTTTTGCTTCTTTTAGATCTTGTTCTTATAAATCAGTATTCCATCCATTACAAAGATTCTTTGAAATTTTTTGGACCTTGGTAGATTCATATCGCAGATGTTCGAACCTCAATGTGACAATTGTACACGAAAAAATAATTTATGAGAAAATGAGCAAAAAATACCTCCATATCATTTAACATTTAGAGTGATAAAGAGAGAAGTGCTCTTATGATATGTTACATGATGTAATATGAAGATTGATAAAGAAAACTAAATAAGTATTAATAAAGTGTTTTTTATATAAAAATGTATGAATACCATTACTCTCTTTATGTGGATTCTAGTATAAAATGGATGGAGCTATTTAATGGGTTATACTATTCTAAGCATACATGAAATAAGTCTTTTTATTCACTAAAGAATAATCAGCAGTTTTAAGCAATACAATCAAGAGCTTAAGAAAGAAGAAAGTTCAAAGGTTCTCACATGTTAAAATTCTTGATCTTAAAAAAATATTTATAAGATTGAGAAAATTTATATTGATAAACATTGTAGTTCCTTCAATCTTGTCTAGTTTTGAAGTAATTACATTGAGGAACTTTTTTGGAGAGGAATATTGAAGCATTTTCATTTAGCATGGGAGCTCTCAAGATTTGTGAAATCAATTACCTTGCTTAAACTAGCAACATTTGACTAGCTTAAGCGAGCCAATTTGCTAAATCTTGGAGACTTATTAGCCTCACTTAAAGTGAGACCACTTTGACTCACTTAAGCAAGTCATCCCTAAAAGTATTGTTTGTTTATGTGCTTACTTAAGTGTAATCATTTTGGTTAGCTTAAATGAGCTTAACTGATATGTCCTTTATAGGCGCTAATAAAAAAAAACCCAAAAATAATAGAAGGAAACAAACTTTGAGAAGAAAAAGAAGAATTTTTTAGAATGAGACCTAGATAGTAATGACTTCTATGCTTAAGGTATAGAGTAAAAGGTTATTGGTCATCACCAAAATAGAATATCCAAGTTGCCAATAGTAGGCTTCATTACAAATCCTCTCAACAAGAGGTTAAAATCTATATTTTCATTCTATAATTATTCATTATAATTGCTACATTATTAGTATTAATAATATAATTATTAAATACTTTGCCATTTTCCCAATTGCCATATCTTTCACGTTATATATGAACCTGCGAATTAAGGTCAATTTATTTCTATATATATTTCACAAATGCATAAATGGTATCAATGATTGTTATATATATTTATTCTTGTTTCCACGTGATTAGGGTTTCTCACCAGGAACCATGCATATGCACGTCCAAACACATGAGTCCAACATGCTGTTCAAAATTTCTCACTTTCCATTTAGTCTTATGGATTAAAGATGTTATTGTTTTAAGAAGATCATTTACGTATTACTATACAAGTTTTGCTTTGATTTCTTCACGTATATTATGAAATGTACCCCGTGTTTACATTTGCAACTAAGATAGGCACGTTGTTCACTTCTCCAGGTATATTGGTTCATGCAAGCTACCCCTTGTTTACATTTACAACTATTCCAGTTGTTTTAATTCCAAAATTATTATTATTATTATTTATTTTCTCAAAGCAGCAACACATTTCGTTAGCCCAACTCTTCTTCAGTCTCTCGGACAGATTCAATGTGTGAAGGGAAAGTAGAAGAAGGGGGTACGTGCCATCTGGATCGAGCATTGAGGAAAGCTCAATGGTTTTGAGCCGTTTGACCCATCAAGGATTGTTGCCTCCTGCAACTTCAAATATTAATTCTGGCACTCCCATTGCATTCTGAAAAATCTAATCCAAAATTATGGATTGGACTTTTCAGAATGCAGAATGCAGTTGGACGCAGAAGTAATATTTGGAGTTGCAGAAAGTTGACACTTGCTATATTTACTCCCCTTCTTTTTAGGTATGTTCTCCTTCTTCTTTTTTAAACTCAAATAACTTAAATGACCTTCTTATTTCAAACTCTTTTCTTTCCCTCAAACAGTCTCACATCTCCCCTCCAACAATGCCTTCCTTCCATGGGAACAAAATATTCCCCCTCTCTCATTAGAATCCTTCATCTCTTTCAATCCACTAGTTACTCCTATTCAATATCTTGTTTTGGTCTTCCTTTCTTCCTTTATTCTCTTACAAAAACTAGGAAAGGTATTATAAGATTCAAATCTCCACACGTAGTTTGCACACGCTGTATAATTTGATTAGAGGTTCAAGAAGTGAGGTATAAACATGTTAGAATGCTTACTTTGTGTGTGTCACTTTATTGAGATCATTATCTTTTTGGATTTTGAAATAAATACAAAATGATCTTTTTATTCAATTTCAAAAAATATTTTCTGGAAATTTTTTGACTTACTTAAAAGTAATTTTTGGAATACCAAAATTTAAACAATATTTCAGAAAGTACTTTCTAAAATGATGTTTAAATTTTCATATTCTGGAAAGTATATTCCAGAATTCAAAAATTTAAATATCATTCCATATTGTACTTTCCAGATAATGATATAGGGATATTTTGTATAGAGATAATAATGGGAGTGTACTTAAGAAAAAGGGAGTCTGGGTAAAGCAAAAGCTCGGAAAGCTTTACCCTTGATCAAGAAGTAGAAGTCCAATCAATTGAAAACCCACTATGGGTCTGGACGATACGTGGGTGAAAATAAAATAAAGGGACATACATTTTTGCGGGGACAGTTTCTATTTACACTCCCATTAGCAACTGCCTTTTGCTTGTAGTGACACATTGTTTGGACTGGGAAGTGAGTTTTGGGCCTAGCAGATGAGAGAAAACATTGCAAAATTCAATAAAAATATGGGCATCCAACCACTGGCCCAGGAGAGAAAAATATATTAACTGAACTAATAATAATCTACTTGTTAAGGGATTTGAATCCTGCACCTCCCAATTTTTTAAAAATCCCAAATTATCCTTTTCATATTATACCATTTCGGAATAGACGTTCCAGAACAGTTAAAAATAGCTTCCCGAATAGATGTTCCATAACAATAGATGTTCCATAACAATAAAAAACAGTTTTGCCTTCCAGAATAAGTGTTCCATAATAGTAAAAAAATAACTTATGAAATAGGTGTTCCATAATAGTAAAAAATAGCTTATGAAATAGGTGTTCCATAATAGTAAAAAAATAACTTCCAAAATAAGCGTTCCATAATAGTAAAAAATAATTTTTGAAATAATTGTTTCATAACAGTAAAAAAAATAGTTTTGTCTTTCGGAATAGGCATTCCATAACAATAAAAAAATAGCTTCCGAGATAGGCGTTCCATAACCGCAAAAAATAGTCTTGCCTTCTAGAATAGGTGTTTCATAAATAAAAATAACTTCCAGAATAAGCATTCCATAAAAGTATAAAATAGTTTTATTTTCTGAAATAGGTATTCATAACAAAAAAAAAATATTTTTTCCTTTTGAAATATATGTTCCATAATAGTAAAAAATAGCTTCCAGAATAGTGTTTCATAACAGTAAAAAGAAAAATTTACCTTCAAAAATAGGTGTTCTATAACAATAAAAATAACTTCCAAAATAAGCATTTCATAATAATAAAAAATAATTTCGGTAATAGATGTTTCATAACAAAAAAAGGATAATTTGATATTTTTTTTAAAAAAATAAAGGTGCAAGATACACATATGGGAGTGCAGAATTCAAATCCCTTCCCTTAGTTATTTTGCTTTAATTTCCATCTAATTGATTAATTAATTTAAATCTTTCATTCTCTATTTTTTTAAAATATAACTTCTATTACTTATTGTCGCAACATGCCCTTTTGCGGGTGAGCGAAGGCTAGACTCATGGGTGCGCTTTCCAAAGGAGGAAAGATGCGCAGAGTCGTCACCAACGTTTATTTGTGGAAAACGTCGGAAAAACCGAAGGAAACCGATCAAAACGAAAATTCTATGTTCGGGAGTTGTATTTACGTTTGAGGAAGGTATTAGCACCTCTCACGTTTGTCTCAAAGGACAACAGCCTATTTTTTAGAATTGTGGAAATTGTGTTACCTTAACTTTTATTTCTTTTTATTTTTTTGAGGTCGACAAAAGCGGGGCTCTTGCTCCTACGTACCCTCCATCGAAGAGGAAATCAGACCTACGTAATTCTTTTTTAAGGGTGAATCAAATGATTCTTTTTACTTGGAAGGTGATCATTTTAAGGCGTTGGACCTTAAAAATGATCCTTTTTACTTGGTAAGAAAAACTGAGATAATAAACTTTCAAATCCTTTTTTTAGTGATTTTTTGTGGACGAGCTTGACTTGGCGGGTTGATTTTAGCCTTAGTTTCACTTTAGTTATTAGTCAATTCAATTAAGAATGAGAAATCCCAAAGGGAAAGCGTCCGATTGATTTTTCGCTTTATTTTACTAAAAGGTATTTTTTGATTATTATATTATTATTTTACCTCTTTTTTTTATTTCCAACGTGGTTACGACACGACTGATCGAAATTCATTTTAACAGAAATTAACGGATATTACCATTCAAATGATCGGTTGAAATTTATTTTATCATTTATTAGGTGAGAAAACGGCTTAAATAAACGGTTAAAACATGTTACAAATGGAAGAAAAAAAAACTGAAAGTAAATGAAATTAAAGTGAAAGTACACAAAACAAGAAATGAATTGAAAGTCTCGGATTCAAAAACTTACCCGTTGAAGAACGAAGAATGGATGAAGAACGGTGAAGAACGACGAAGAACGATGAAGAATTTCCACATAATCGCTTACGGAAGCGTTACGAAAGTACTTTGACTCGATTTTTCTTCACGAAAACGTGTTTTTTTGCCCAAAATAGCCGAAATGCATAGCCAAGGGTCTTGAACCATTTGAAACAGCTCCCCCCTCCCCTATTTATAGGAAAAAAAGGATGTGCTTGCCGCCCATAGACTTAAGGAAGAAGATTTCTAAGCGCACCCGAATTACTAAGTTCACCCCCCTTTTCATATTTTACAGAAAAGTTACGGAAGCCTTACGGAAGTGTTTTGAATTTGATTTTCATCTTTTTTTTCTTCCCTTTCACCAATGTTAAGTGGAATATGCTTACCCAAGGTTTTCGGAAATTTTACGGAAGCATTACGGAAGCCACGGAAGCCTCGGAAACCATTTTTCAAAAATGTGGAGGAGCTTGCCACCCAATTGCTTCCTCCTTAAGCAACCCAACTTCCAAAATGTTCCAGAAGGGCCTAGACTCGAATTTCTATTTACACCCCTATCTTGATAAGTTCACCCCACCTTCTTTCGTAATTTACGGAAAAGTTACGGAAGCCTTACAAAAGCATATATGACTTAAATTTCATCATTTTTCTCTTCCCTTTCACTAATGTTAAGTGGAATCTGCTTACCCAAGGTTTTCGGAAATTTTACGGAAGTATTACGGAAGCCGCGGAAGCCCCGGAAACCAGTTTTCAAAAACGTGGAGGAGCTTGCCGCCCAGTTGCTTCCTCCTTAAGCAACCCAACTTCCAAAATATTCCGGAAGGGCCTAGATTTGAATTGCTATTTACACCCCTATCTTGATAAGTTCACCCCCCTTTACCTTTTTTGTTGATTCTTTTTCCGTAACGTTACAAAACTTTACGAATTTCGTAACGATACTTATTTTCTTTCCGTAAGGTTACGGATCCTTACGGATCATGTATTTACTCTTTTTTAGCTTTCGAAGAAGTTACGGAAACTCACGGATTGCGTAACAACACCTCCTTTTGGTTTTCGCCACATTACGGAATTTCACGGATCGCGTAAGCCTGCTTCCTTTTGATTTCCGGCATGTCTCGGGACTTCACATATTGTGAAACAATGGATGCCAAGTATCTCAAAGCGGTCGATCAAAGGTTGCATATTATCAAGTAATAATCCCGGACGAAATTAGGGTATGACAGTTGCCCCTCTTTACTTACCTTTTATCGGAGATAAGAGGAAAGCAAAGATAAGACACTGATTTTGTCCGTCTTGCCCTTTCCGTGACTAGTCTATGACGACTCTTGTCTCTACTCCTTCTTTTTCTGCACAACACAAACCAAAATACAAACAACAACAAAAACAACAATATGATAATATACATATACACGTTTGGCAAAGGAATCAATCGGGAAAATAACAAAGATCACATTTCCCAGTCAAGAGGATCCGCACTTGACGATGAAAAACCCTGGAGAATGGAGGATTGCACTAGAGGGTCCTCACTAGTCAATCATGAAGTATGGCTCCAAACTCTTTGGGTGGAGGACGCATGAACGAACATGCAATTCATGGGGCTCCGAAGAAAGGGCGAGAATGGAGGATTGCACTAGAGGGTCCTCACTAGTCAATCATGAAGCATAGCTCCAAACTCTTTGGGTGGAGGATGCATGAACGAAAACGCAATTCATGGGGCTCCGAAAAAAAGGCGAGAATGGAGGACTGAACTAGAGGGTCCTCACTAGTCAATCATGAAGCATAGCTCCAAACTCTTTGGGTGGAGGATGCATGAACGAAAACGCAATTCATGGGGCTCCGAAAAAAAGGCGAGAATGGAGGATTGCACTAGAGGGTCCTCACTAGTCAATCCTGAAGCATAGCTCCAAACTCTTTGGGTGGAGGATGCATGAACGAAAGCGCAATTCATGGGGCTCCGAAAAAAATGTTGGTAGTACCGAATGGTCCACCGGGTTTTTTCCACCTAAAAAGGGCAAACATGCTTTTTGCAAAGAAAAATAAATCATTCGCGAGAGCACCATATCTTAGAGAAACAATATACTTGTGCCAAGGGTAATCTTCCTTGTAACCGAAAATGAAGGGCAGGATGTCAACATTTAGCTTTTAAATGAACATGCATGGGAAACATCGGGCTAAGCTGAAAATAAATCACTCATAGTGTATAAAACTCACACAGGCAAGTGTTTCACCCTATTCCCAAACCATAACTGCACCATGACTTTATTTTGCACACGATTTCCTATCGAATCAAAGATCAAACGTACGATCACTGACCAATAGGATTTTCTCGAGGATAGTGTTTTTGGAGAGGAAGCTGGGTGTTTCAGTCTCTTCCTCTTTGTTCATCTGGGGTGGGATATCGCCAGTCGAGAGCGACCTTGAATGGCAATCTGAAAGGAGGAAACACCAAAAATGGGTTTTCCTTTGTCGGCAGTCACTTACCTTGCCGAAAATTTATCTGGTCGGAAGGTTCTCTGATCTTTTTCTTTCATTGATCGAGAATTATTCTGTTTGCCTCCGATCTTTTCCATTTCCACCCCCTTCCGATCTTCGGCCGGGAATCATTCTTTCGCTTTCTTTTTTATTGTTCTTTTCTTTATTTTCATCTTTTTCTTTTCTTTCTTTCTATTTTCTCCTTCTCCATTCCTTTATTTGGGAAATCGGGTTTTAACATTCTATTCGCTTTCTCTTGAGGGAATTCCGCTATCCTTTGCTTCGGGGGAAAGGATGAGGATTCTTTTTCATAGGCCAAGGTTCAAAAAAGGTCTAAGGTTGTGTCAATGGGGTCTTTTATTGTGGGAACCCGATCTTGATATCTGGGGCAAAGCAAATTTGGGTGTCAAGGTGTCGGTCTCGGACCGAACTTCCATATTATTCCACAAGGCACGCGTGACAATGATGATTTGGAAACAACGTGCAAAATTAGTCATGGCCACAACCAGGTGGGCACTCAAGCATCCCGTTTATGGCATGGTGATACTACGGTCGGGAATTTACACAAACAGACCCAACGTTTCCCAATTATGTTCTTTCATCTGTTCAATGAATTCATCCATTCTTATCTCGGTTATTCAGGAAAATAAACTCTTAGCGTCAGTCCCTTGTTTCCAGAAGATATGTTTGCTCTCTACGAGTGATTTATGCTTCCTAACTATAACATGTCGACCTTCGATGTCTTCCTTTCTTTGTTTTTGTTTCATTTTTATATTCACAAAACTATACACCCATGGCCCTCTATGAGGAAAAATTTTCTTTGTACATCTACATTCTTATACATGACAAAACTTTTTCTGTACACGCATTGGAACTCTTTCTCTTTACGTCACACGGTCTATATACAAACCCTATTTACGTTCAATGATTTTTTCGTTTTTCCCAACACACACCTGTGGTTCATACAAAAGTTTCTTTATATACACTCGTTGCTCACACACACAAGAATTTCTTTCCATACATTATTTACACACACAAAATTCTTTTATACACATTTTCCTTTTACATATATAAAAAACTATTTTCTTTTCTTTGTATACATAGACACGACATTCGTTCACAACGCTTTATTTTTGGCGTTATCATGATTTTTTGTTCATTTTATTTTTAGGACGACATTCCTAAATGAAAAACTCTACACGATTCCAAAGTTTCAACAAACACTATTGACAACAACGAAGTAAGCACTAACGCAATAGTCCAAACAAAATATATGCACAAAACAAATGACAATCGCAACAACAAAACAAACATTAGTCCCTCAAGTCATAGAAACAAGATAACATACGAATGATAAATGATGGAACATACGGATTTGGGGATCCCACGGTCATGTAGCTTCGCATGCCACCGGACTCTTGGGACACAGTAACAAAAAGTGGGGTGGTCGACAAAAGCAGGGTTTTTGCTCCTACGTATCCTCAATTTGTGATGAGGAACTCAGACCTACGTAGTTCTTGCTAACTGTGAGACTAAAAATAGTCTCAGTGTTTTCTTCACTAAAATGCGAACATGCTTTAGTAAAGAGACAAAAAACTTCCAACTGATCAGAGCATCAAATGTTTTTTGGATGAAAAATGATGTGTCTATCGGGGAAGGAGAGTATGCTGATGAAATTTTCTCATAACCGTAAATGAGATTTTGGATATTAGCATTTCGTTTCTAAATGACCATTTAGAGGAAGCACCGGGTTCAACAAAAATAGAAGAAAATCACTCAAAGTGTATCAATCTCACACAGGTAAGTGTTTTATCCTAATTCTGAACCATAGATATGTCATGACTTGATTTTGCAAATCATTTCCTATCAAATCAAAGATTACATGCGTGATCATGGATCAATAGGACTTTCCTTGGGAATGGGTTCTTTTGGTGGGAAATTTGGCTTTGAGTGTTTTTGGGCCTTTTCCTTTTCTGTTTTTGTTTAGTGCGTGTCGAGAAAGTCGCTAGCGCACAGGATTTTGTCGGCAATCAAAGGGAGAGGACCACTTTAGGTTGTGGTTTCCTTTTTCTTGTTCACTTGGTGACAATTCTGTATTGTTTAGATATTGTCTGGCCCAAAGACCTTTCTGGATGTTTCTTCAGTTTTCTCCCGATCCTTGATCAGGAATTTTCTTTCCTTTTTTTTTTTTGCTTTCTCCCCTTCTTTGATTGAGAATTTTCTTTCTTTTCTTGTGTCTTCTCCCTTTCTTGGATTGGGAATTTTCCTTCTCTTTGTGTTTTCTTCCGAGGGCAAGGATTGACATTCTCACCCTGGGTCAGGTTCATGATAAGTTGGGATTTTGGCTCAAGGCTTGTAGAACGGTTGGTCACGATATATGTTAGGGTTTGGCTAGCGGTTCGGGGATAAAGGGGACGTCCCACATTATTTCCATGATATATATGCAACAATGATGATTAGGAAATTTTATGCAAAACTGGTCATGCTGGCATCTATGTGGACGCTCAAGTGTCAAATTTTTATGGTCATGTGATGCTAGGGCTCAGGATTCATTTCCTCTATTTTTAGTCAACCCAATGTTTCCAAAAATATGTTCTTTTATCAATTTGTGCATTCATCCGAGTCCATTTTGGGCGTCCGGGAAAATTTTCACAGCATTCACCCTTAAGGTGTATACACATTTTTTCAAAAACTAGTCATGATCAATGAATTTTTTCAAAGAAAAGTTGGAAGTCATCTCTTTTTAAAAGCATGTTGGTTTTTCAGCTAGACAACTTATTTTTCTTTTTTCTCTTTTTTTTTTATCATTTGTTTATTTCTTTTTCTTGTTTGTTTTCCATGAGGTATTTGCTACCTAAACATATGTATCTTTTTGTGAGACATTTTGCTATATACATGCGTGTGCAAGGTATCTTGCTACCTAAACATACATATATATGTTTCGTGAGATATTTTTGCTATATACATGCATATCCAAGGTATCTTGCTACCTAAACATACATATATATACTTTGTGAGATATCTTTTTGCTACATACATGCATATCTAAACATACATATATATATTTTGTGAAGTATTTTTGTCTACATACATGCATATCTTAGGTATTTTCACTACCTAATCATACATATATATATTTTGTGAGGTATGACTACCTTTTGAGCTTGTGCTTGTTTTATTTAAATTCCTAGGATCATGAGCAACTAGGTGTGTCCTACTATGACTTGAGAAACAAAAGTGATCAAATAACAAGCAAAGATTTAAAAGGTACTAGGTTGCCTCCTAGTAGCGCTTCTTTAACGTCTTGAGTTGGACGCCTGATGGCTTGTCGGTCACGAACCTAGTACTTTGCTTACTTTTGGCTTTGGACTTGGTCGCCTATTGGTCGGCCATGGGTCGTAAACAACGCTCTAACCTTTTTGTGGATGAGCTGAGGTGAACTCTAGAGGTGATGGCGGTGCGTCTGTTGCCCGCTGCCGGCCATCCCCAGGCTGCTGTGGTATTTCGCCCTGTGCCTGCCTGGGGACGCAGTACTTCTTGATGAAAGCTCGATTAGTAGGGGGCCTGATGCCCTTGCTGGAGGTGATAGGCACTCCGTAGAACTGACAGAGACCCGTAATTAGAGCTTGACAACTCCAAGACCCTGCTGGACTTCTTCGGGTCCACTGGGTGTCTTGCAGGCGCGATCCCTACAAACAATAGATGAAATCAGAAATCAGTTGAGCGATGTGCATACTTACCTATGCCATGATGACGTGACCTTGCCAGGGGAACGAGCACCCTGTAGGACTATAGAGGCCCGTAACCAGAGCTGGAAACCCCAGGGCCCTATTGGACTTCTTTGGGTCCACTGGGCGTCTTGTGGGCGTGATCCCTGCAAACAATAGATGACATCAGAAATCAATTGAGCCATGTGCATACTTACCTATGTCATGACGGCACAGACCAACCGATACATCTGCAGGCGGAGATTGGCATTGTGGTCGCTGGGCAGAATGTTGCTAAATAGCAACGTCATCCATATCCACGTAAGATTGGTCATGTTGGTGCGCATGATCCGCACTCGTCTTTTTGCAGTGGCACGGGTGAAATCTTGCCCCTGTATGCATAGTAGATGTGTGATAGTCTCCCTCTCTGGATGTGCTCGCACAGTTGGTTGCCCTCCAATATCAAGGGGTGGCCCAGGAACCGATAAAAGGAAACTACTGGCCCCTTAACCGGGAGCGCAAGTCTTGGTTAAGCATCTAAGAGCAAAGGACCTTATATTCTCTTAAGGTGTGGATATGGAGCACGCTGAAAATGAGGATGCGTAGCCCTCTAAAGGCGAGGGCGTGCAGCCCTCTACAGGCGAGGACATATAGTCCTCTAAAGGTGATAGGTACTAGTACCCAAGGGTCCACCTTTATGAGAAAGCAAGAGATCGACTCATCGAGAGGGCAGGTCATCCAAAAAGATTGGACACGAGATGTTGGAAATCTATGCAGTTAACATGATTTTTAGGGATGCAGACGCATGCAACCTTTGTTGTGAAATTTGGTAATGCTGACCGCACATGAAACAATGCAATGCAATGGAAAGTTGTACAATGTTCAGGACATTCTTTCCCTATTTTGTGATTTTGATTTTGATTTAATTTTTTTGGAAAACACAGATTGACTGTCCTTTTGAAAAAGGTGATAATTCATGCAACCTTATCCTATCTTTTGCAAATGTCTCCGGGAACTCCCTCAGAGTGTATGTTCTGTTTGATTTAGTCACTTGACCATTTTGGAGTGACGGCAATGGAGCCGTTTGACGTTTAATCAATCTATTGAAATTCCAGGGTTTGTCTCCCCCTTTTTTTTTCTTGTTTAAAAACATCGACGGGTGAGGACTTTTGATCTGCCCCTATGTTCACTTGAGGCTCATGCATGATGCCCCTTATTGCCCTAGTGTAAGGCTTTGAGGTACCAATTGTTATCTTTCATCATGACCTTGTAGCTGGGAACCTATTGGGTGAGAACTTCTAATCTGCCCCTAGGTTCGCTTAAGGTTTTTTGCATGGTGTCTTTCATTGCCCCAGTGTAGGGCTTAGAGGTACCAATTGTTGTCTTGTTTTCACAACCTCGTAGTGAGGAAGAATGGAAGAAGCAGTTGATTCTTGCATAAAGAATTTTCCAAGGACGAGAAATAGTTGAAGGATTTTTCAGTTGATGGATTTAAGTCAAATGACTCCTATGTAGAAGCAAGATGTTTTGATGATGCTAAAGGATCAAGTGCTTCTAAGTTTTATTCAAGACAAGAATCCAAGAAAATCAAGATATATGATCAAGTTGATTTCTAGAATCTTTAGGAAGAAGTTTCCAAATTGAAAAAACAAAAGGTTTGACCAAAGAATTCTATCATTTCAAATTGAGATTTGCTCTCTGGTAATCGATTACCAACAGCTGAAAAATGTTTATAACAGTCACTAGAAATTTGAATTCAAAATTTATAACGTGTAATTGATTACACATGGACGGTAATTGATTACCAGCAGTTTATTGAACGCTTTAATTCAAATTTTTAAAACCTGTAATCGATTACACAAGTCTTGTAATTGATTACCAGAGGGGATTTTCAGAATATAATTTCCAAGAGTCACATCTGTTCAAATGGTTTATGAATGGCCATCAAAGGTCTATTTATATGTGACTTGGAAACACGAATTTAAAGAGAGCTTTTTTTGCCCAAAAAGTTTCATCCTCTCAAAAGATTAAGAGAGTTTTTCTGAACTGAAATGTCTTATCCCCTAAAAAAGATTCCTTGGTCAACCACTTGCATATTTAATAAGGAATTTTGATTGATCTTCATTTTACAATCCATCTCTTTTAAGAGAGATTTCTTCTTCTCTTCTTCTTATTTCTGAAAAGGGATTAAGAGACCGTGGGTCTCTTGTTGTAGGGGATTCTTGAACACAAGGGAAGGGTTGTCCCTGTGTGGTTCAGACTTTGTAAAAAGAGTTTTACAAAGAGAATGGAAAATCTCAAGTGGGTTGCTTGAGGACTGGACGTAGGCACGGGAAGTGGCCGAACTAGTATAAATCAAGTTTGCATTCCTCTCTTCCCTTAAACTTCTTTTATTTATTGCTATTTATCTTTTGCTTTAAAGGAGTTTATTTTGAATTGCCTTTTGAGTAATTCATGTTAAGGGTGCATTGTTAATCCGAAGAGAGTGAAAGTTTAATTGGGGAATAGCCTTCGTATCTTAATTCAACCCCTTTTTTTCTTAAGGTAACTGAGGCCATTTATCCAACATCCTATTCTTGATAACTCACTTCTCTCTAAAAAGACAAACTTTTCGGAATAATAAAATGAGGTCACATGAACGTCTTGAAAACACAGTCAATCAAATGCTTTTTTTTTTCTTTTTGAACACTTTTTTTATTATTTTGGAACTTATTTGTTTTGAACTTTACTCGTTGTTTTACGGCACCCCCACCAACGTGCAAGACGAGTAATCTATGATTGAACGGTCTTGGAAGTCCAAACTCAGGAGCACAGGTCGCTTGAGCAAACTGACCAATGGCTTGCACTTGAAAATCCTGATGAGTCATTAGAGACATCTAACAACAGCTTTCAAAATTTCCCCATGTGTGGCATCTCTTGTCAATGTCAGGATTTACACGCGATTCTCCTCAAATTTCAGCCAGCCCGCATCAATTAGACCTTGCACCTTATGCTTCAGGGCCCTACAATGCTCAATGGAACGCCCCGAGGCTTCTCCATGACGAGCACACGTTGCGTTCAAGTCGTATCCTCGAAAAAATGAAGATTGAGGAAACCTAGCAGGGTTTATGGCTACCACTGCATTATCGAGTGGACATGGGAGCAAGTCAACATAGGACACCGGAATTTGGGTGAATTCTACAGGTTTTTTTTTCGCTGGAAAACTCATTTCTTGGCGGGTGTTTTTGGATTGTGCTAAAGGTGATGTTCGTCATTGGAAGTGCGGTAGACATACTTTGTGGTTGATTTAGGGATGGCCTTTGTCGATAACTGGGTGGTGGGTAAGGAGAAGGTTTGTTTATTGGCTGAGTAATGACATTGTTGGGTTGGTGGGAAACTTGGCTGTATAGGAATGGCAGTCACAGCATGGGCTTCTCCCTCATTCTCACCCTCTTCATTTGCCCTAGTTTTTTTTTTTTTGCACTTATCAAAGCATGATGATCAGATTTGCCTCTTTTTAGACCCACTTTGATTCTTTCTTCGGTGAAGACCATATCATCAAAGCTTGAAGGTGTGTAGCCCATCATCTTTTCATAGTAGAATACTGGTAATGTGTCTACTATCATTGTCATCATTTTTTTCTCCGTCATTGAGGTGCCACTTGAGCTGCCAAGTCTCTCCACCTTTGGGCGTATTCTTTTGAAAGATTCGTGCCCCCTTTTTGCACATGTTCTGTAGTTGCATCCTATCCGAAGACATTATACTGACACTGCCTAACGAAGGCAACCACTAGGTCCTTCCAAGAATGGACTCGGGAAGGTTCCAAGTTAGTGTACGAGGTAACAGCTACCCCAGTAAGACTTTCTTGGAAGGAATGTATCAGCAATTCCTCATCTTTTGCGTATGCCCCCATCTTCCGATAATACATCTTTAGATGGTTCTTGGGGCAAGTAGTCCCCTTGTACTTGTCAAAGTCCAGCACCTTGAACTTGGGAGGGGTGATGATATTGGGTACTAGGAACAACTCTCCTAGGTTAGCAAAGGCATAATCTTCACCTCCTTCAATGGCCCTAAGCCTTTCCTCTAGATGATCCAACTTTCCCATTTCTGCCATAGCATGAGGGTTTTTACTTGTCGTGGAATGCAAGAGGTGTAGCTGGGGGTGATACTGAGGGCCTTCCGAAGTGTTTTCAAGGGGTATACCACCAACTGCTTGCCCTTCAGTGGCATATTTGAGCCAAGGCTCGAAGTCGGCTAGATTGTGATGGGGAATTTCATGTGTCTCCCCCACGGTTTAAGAGACATGTGCATGATCAGTTCGGGGTTGTTGGCTCTCAATGGGTATAGGAGTGGAGTTATTGACATTCTTATTGGGAGTGTACGCCACATTGGGTGGCGTATAGTTGAGAGGCAAGCCATATGGCGGGAAGGCGTGCTCATTTTGAATTTGCACATCATGGGGGCCCCCCGTACTTCCCAAATCTTTGCCTACCATATCTGAGGTTGGATGATTCATTTGGTTGATGCCGGATGGGGACATCAGGTTCACCTTAGCAACAACACTGGTAGCGGAAATTGCAACTGCATTGGCTTCCATTATCTTCTTCACGCTCATCATGGCCTCCATCATTGCGGCCATTTTCTCTTCCATGGCCTCCATGTCAGTCTCCATCTACTCTTGTACCTCCTCCGCTTTACCCATTACTCTAACTCTAGCACGGGTTCGGTAAGGGCACCGTAAAGCATGTTTTTTTTTAACAATGATTAATTTATTTTTTTTTATTTTATTTTTCAAGGAAAGAATGTAATGAGCAATGCAACCAATGAAAAGTATGGATGTACGCGAACGATGCATAGTTGAAGTATTGCGAATTTTTACGCAGGACATGGGGTTGAATCAATTTAGATTTTCAACATGGTCCATGACATCTTTGTCAAGGTGAAGCTGGAAGTAACAAGGATATCAACAATCCTAAACGTGTTTGGCAATAGACGAAGCAATGATGTAACACGATCCATCTTTTGCCCCAATTTTTGCAAGATGGCTACTTCCATGCTTCAACTTGACTCGATGAACCTTTTCGTAAAAGCGCGAGCTTTGTTCAACCCCATAACCCAGGGAATGGAAATTTTGATCACCAATACTTCAACAACATTTCATAGGGATGAAAGACTCGAGAATACGCATGCTATGCATGGAAAATGTAATTATGAGATTGAGATGCCCGAAGAGACATCCTTTCTTAATTAACCACACATTAGGTACCATGCTCAATCATTTTGTTTTTTTGTTAGTGTTTTTTTTTAATTTTAGAAATAGGTTTATGATCCCAACATGGTTGGCTCATGGTACCTAACACATGCAACTAAGAATGCATCATGAATTTTCATGCTTCCCTGTTTTTTGTTTTTGTTTTGTAGAGGAAAATACAAGGATCATGTATGAGCAAACATGTAGAACAAAAAGTATGTTGAACGCATATGCATGATGATGCAATGACTCATGCAAAATGGGAATGTGATAACGGACAAATGCAGGAACGATATGTTCATTATGATGCTGAAGAGATGTTTATGCGGTGCATGATATGAATGCATTTACGGACACGAGGGCCCGGAAAATCATCTCTCCTTACTGCGCATTTGGGGGCGCAGTGCCTCATGTGTGCAGTTAAGAAGACGATATGGATCTTTCGACTTCCCACGACAAAAGATGAGACCCACATACAACGCATGTGTGACGGCATGATGCAGATGCGCAAAAGCGCAACAGGGGGATGCACAGAGTACGACAATATCCATAAATAATTACAAGCAAAGGCGTATATGACATTTAGGACTACATGCATGGCAGTGTTTAAAACGGCACACAGTGTGTTTGCTTCGTGCCCCTATTTTAGGGACCTACAGGATAGTATCTAGGGGTCTCTAATAACTACTCCCAAAGATTCATAACTCACACGGCTATTTTCTAGAGGTATCATCACTCAAGATAATAATATTGTGGCGGTATGGAATACCAACGACAACATATTATAAAGAGAGAAAGCTCTAGACGAGGTTTCACAATTATCAAGCAAGTCAGAGACCTAGCATGATCATAGATTCACCTCCACTCCTTAAATTCCCATGAACCCGGGTATAGGGCCCCCTTTTTTACTCAAACTCGTGGGTGCTTAGTGTAAAAATGTGAAAAAAGACAGTAGTTATTTACACTTTACACAGTTCAATAAATGCACAAAGGAGGAAACTTTACACAGTCCTTAGAATAGGCCTAACTCACAAAAAGGTCCCCAGTGGAGTCGCCAACTGTCGCAACATGCCCTTTTGCGGGCGAGCGAAGGCGAGGCTCACGGGTGCGCTTTCCAAAGGAGGAAAGATGCGCGGAGTCGCCACCAACGTTTATTTGTGGAAAACGTCAGAAAAACCGAAGAAAATCGGTCAAAACGAAAATTCTAAGTTCGGGAGTTGTATTTACGTTTGAGGAAGGTATTAGCACCTCTCATGTTTGTCTCAAAGGACAACATCCTATTTTTTAGAATTGTGGAAATTGTGTTACCTTAACTTTTATTTCTTTTTATTTTTTTGAGGTCGACAAAAACGGGGCTTTTGCTCCTACGTACCCTCCATCGAAGAGGAAATCAGACCTACGTAGTTCTTTTTTAAGGGTGAATCAAATGATTCTTTTTACTTGGAAGGTGATCATTTTAAGGCGTTGGACCTTAAAAATGATCCTTTTTACTTGGTAAGAAAAACTGAGATAATAAACTTTCAAATCCTTTTTTTAGTGATTTTTTGTGGACGAGCTTGACTTGGCGGGTTGATTTTAGCCTTAATTTCACTTTAGTTATTAGTCAATTCAATTAAGAATGAGAAATCCCAAAGGGAAAGCGTCCGATTGATTTTTCGCTTTATTTTACTAAAAGGTATTTTTTGATTATTATATTATTATTTTACCTCTTTTTTTTATTTCCAACGTGGTTACGGCACGACTGAACGGTCGGAATTCATTTTAACAGAAATTAACGGATATTACCATTCAAATGATCGGTTGAAATTTATTTTATCATTTATTAGGTGAGAAAACGACTTAAATAAACGGTTAAAGCACGTTAAAATGGAAGAAAAAAAACTGAAAGTAAATTAAATTAAAGTGAAAGTACACAAAACAAGAAATGAATTGAAAGTCTCGGATTCGAAAACTTACCCGTTGAAGAACGAAGAACGGATGAAGAACGGTGAAGAACGACGAAGAACGATGAAGAATTTCCACATAATCGCTTACGGAAGCGTTACGGAAGTACTTCGACTCGATTTTTCTTCACGAAAACGTGTTTTTTTGCCCAAAATAGCCGAAATGCATAGCCAAGGGTCTTGAACCTTTTGAAACAGCTCCCCCCTCCCCTATTTATAGGAAAAAAGGGACGTGCTTGCCGCCCACAGACTTAAGGAAGAAGATTTCTAAGCGCACCGAATTACTAAGTTCACCCCCCCTTTTCATATTTTACAAAAAAGTTATGGAAGCCTTACGGAAGTGTTTTGAATTTGATTTTCATCTTTTTTTTTCTTCCCTTTCACCAATGTTAAGTGGAATATGCTTACCCAAGGTTTTTGGAAATTTTACGGAAGCATTACGGAAGCCACGGAAGCCTCGGAAACCATTTTTCAAAAATGTGGAGGAGCTTGCCACCCAATTGCTTTCTCCTTAAGCAACCCAACTTCCAAAATGTTGCAGAAAGGCCTAGACTCAAATTGCTATTTACACCCCTATCTTGATAAGTTCACCCCACCTTCTTTCGTAATTTACGGAAAAGTTACGGAAGCCTTAAGGAAGCATATATGACTTAACTTTCATCTTTTTTCTCTTCCCTTTCACCAATGTTAAGTGGAATATGCTTACCCAAGGTTTTCGGAAATTTTACGGAAGTATTACGGAAGCCGCGGAAGCCCCAAAAACCATTTTTCAAAAATGTGGAGGAGCTTGCCGCCCAGTTGCTTCCTCCTTAAGCAACCCAACTTCCAAAATGTTCCGGAAGGGCCTAGATTTGAATTGCTATTTACACCCCTATCTTGATAAGTTCACCCCCTTTACCATTTTTGGTGATTCTTTTTCCGTAACGTTACGAAACTTTACGAATTTCGTAACGATACTTATTATCTTTCCGTAAGGTTACGGATCATGTATTTACTCTTTTTTAGCTTTCGAAGAAGTTACGGAAACTCACGGATTGCGTAACAACACCTCCTTTTGGTTTCCGCCACATTACGGAATTTCACGGATCGCGTAAGCCTTCTTCCTTTTGATTTCCGGCATGTCTCGGGACTTCACATATTGTGAAACAAAGGATGCCAAGTGTCTCAAAGCGGCCGATCAAAGGTTGCATATTATCAAGTAATAATCCCGGACGAAATTAGGGTATGACACTTATCCACACAGATGCATTAACTTGTGCATTTTTTAGAAATTTCTAAAACATGAGCTTATTACTAATTTCATTTTAAATTTTCAAACACGTAAATTTTAATTTGTTTATTTAGATCCATAATTTTTATTAATTAAACAATATGATTTCTTTAAATTATTTTTACTTGATTCATATATAATTACAAACACAAATGTTCAAATTAAACTATCAATTAAAATAGTGGTAAACAAAAGTAAAATAATATACTAATTATTTATTTTTTTTCAAATACAAGAAGTAGGAAAGAGATGATGTTACAATTAACATCTTTTCCAAATTTTAATGTCATTATTTAGAATAAATTTTCATCTCTCAATTATTATTAGCATAAACTAAACAAAAGAATATAGTTTCTTAATCGTATTATATTAAGTTTAAATATCCACACATCTATTTTTTAATTAATGTCAATCATTTTTTTTTCTTTTATGATAGAAACATATTTTCATAGAAAAATAAAATAAACAATTTTACATAATGCATTTAAAATAATAATCTTTACTATTACAATTTTAAAATTATGTGTATATAACTTGTATACAAATTCATATAAGATAATATTTGGATTTGACTCACATAAAATGAGTAAAAATAAGGTAAGTAATGATATATAAGAATGAATGGCCTATGGGTGTACATGTGCAATGAATTAAGATTTTAAAAGGCTTTATTTGATAAAATATTATGGTATTCAATCAAGATTTTTAAATAATATAAATAAATCTTGTGATATTCAATCATCACTATCATAATTTTGTAGGAATGTAACAAAATTTGGTGGTATTTTAAAAAAATCTTCCATAGATAAATGTCACTTAGAATGAATTTCGATAGATTTCTCATGACATTTTAGTATAATATATAATGTCACACCTATCTAGCAATTTCACCCAAACTGTTGAGACTTTTCTAAACTCTCATTCTTTCTTTTTTAGTGGATAGTTAAACTTTTTTTTATCCCATCACATATAATTCCTTCTCTCTTATTGAAGGTTGTCCAGACATTGGTATACTTAGTCATCTTTTCTTTCAATTCTACATAGCTTCTCTATGATAGGCTAAACGATCTTTCTACTTTTCCTTTTTTTTTTTTGCTTTTATCAATTTGTTTATATAAATGAGAATAATATTATAATGTCATTGCATGTAACAGTTCTTAATGAAAGTAGACCTTGAAAAAGGGTTAATGTGAAAATCAAAATTAAAGGACTTTTAACCTCAGTTTTGATTCTTTTCACACAATCTTCTTTAATTTAACACACTTTCAAAACCACAACCCTTCTTTTCCTTGGTTTACTAAGTCATGCATTATAGTAGTATGACCAATGTTTTAATTAAAATATTTATGGAATGGATTAAATCAATTTTGAAAAAAAAAATATTTGATTAATTACATGGTTTATTTTGTATCATTTACTCAACTTTATTGTAAATTAAAATATTATCAAAGTTAATCTAAAGCTTAAATATGTTTTTTCCCCTCAAATTGGGACAATTTTCTTTTCAGTCCTCCAATTTAAAAGTGATTATTCTATCCCCAAAATTGAAAATAGTCCACTTTTAATTCTTAAGATTTTTTTGTGATTAGTTTTGTCTCCCCGATAGAGATTAAAATTGGATTATTTAAATTTAGGAGACCAAAAGAAAATGAAATATAAAGTTGAAGGACACAAATATATTTAATTATTTAATGTTATAAAAGTGGAGAATGGAGAATTGGCGAACAGCGCTAGGCAATAAATTCATGGGGCTCCGAAAAAAGTGGAGAATGGAGAATTGGCGAACAGCACTAGGCAATAAATTCGCGGGGCTCCAGACTCGTTGGTGGAGGACACATGAACAGCGCTAGACAATAAATTCATGGGGCTCCGAAAAAAGTGGAGAATGAAGAATTGGCGAACAGCGCTAAGCAATAAATTCGCGGGGCTCCAGACTCGTTGGTGGAGGATGCATGAACAGCGCTAGGCAATAAATTCATGGGGCTCCGAAAAAAGTGGAGAATGGAGAATTGGCGAACAGCGCTAGGCAATAAATTTGCGGGGCTCCAGACTCGTTGGTGGAGGATGCATGAACAGCGCTAGGCAATAAATTCATGGGGCTCCGAAAAAAGTGGAGAATGGAGAATTGGCGAACAGCGCTAGGCAATAAATTCGCGGGGCTCCAGACTCGTTGGTGGAGGATGCATGAATAGCACTAGGCAATAAATTCATGGGGCTCCGAAAAAAGTGGAGAATGGAGAATTGGCGAACAGCGCTAGGCAATAAATTCGTGGGGATCCAGACTCGTTGGTGGAGGATGCATGAACAGCGCTAGGCAATAAATTCGCGGGGCTCCAGAATCGTTGGTGGAGGATGCATGAACAGCGCTAGGCAATAAATTCATGGGGCTCCGAAAAAAGTGGAGAATGGAGAATTGGCGAACAGAGCTAGGCAATAAATTCGCGGGGCTCCAGACTCATTGGTGGAGGATGCATGAACAGCGCTAGGCAATAAATTCATGGGGCTCTGAAAAAAAGTGGAGAATGGAGAATTGGCGAACAACACTAGGCAATGAATTCGCGAGGCTCCAGACTCGTTGGTGGAGGACACATGAACAGTGCTAGGCAATAAATTCATGGGGCTCCGAAAAAAGTGGAGAATGGAGAATTGGCGAACAGCGCTAAGCAATAAATTCGCGGGGCTCCAGACTCGTTGGTGGAGGATGCATGAACAACGCTAGGCAATGAATTCATGGGTCTCCGAATAAAAGTGGTAGGACCGAATGGTCCACCGGGTTTTTTCCACCAAAAAAAGGCAAACATGTTTTTTGCAAAGAAAAATAAATCATTCGCGAGAGCACCATATCTTAGAGAAACAATATACTTGTGCCAAGGGTAATCTTCCTTGTAACCAAAATGAAGGGTAGGATGTCAACATTTAGCTTTTAAATGAACATGCAGGGGGAACATCGGGCTAAGCTGAAAATAAATCACTCATAGTGTATAAAACTCACACAGGCAAGTGTTTCACCCTATTCCCAAACCATAACTGCACCATGACTTTATTTTGCACACGATTTCCTATCGAATCAACGATCAAACATACGATCACGGATCAATAGGATTTTCTCGAGGGTAGTGTTTTTTGGAGAGGAAGCTGGGTGTTTCGGTCTTTTCCTCTTTGTTCATGTGGGGTGGGATATCGCCAGTCGAGAACGACCTTGAATGGCAATCTGAAAGGAAGAGACACCAAAAATGGGTTTTCCTTTGCCGGCAGTCACTTACCTTGCCGAAAATTTATCTGGTCTGAAGATCTTCCGTTCTCTTTCTTTCATTGATCGAGAATTGCTTCTTTTCCATTTTTACTTCCTTTCGATCTTTGATCAGGAATCCTTCCTTTTCTTTCTTTTTTATTGTTCTTTTCTTTGTTTTCATCTTTTTCTTTTTCTTTCTTTCCATTTCTTCCTTTTCTTTCTTTTCACTTCTCCTTCTCCATCCCTTTCTTTGGGAAATCGGGTTTTAGCATTCTATTCGCTCTCCCTTGAGGAGATTCCGCTGTCCTTTGCTTCAGGGGAAAGGATGATGATTCTTTTTTATAGGCCAAGGTTCAAAAAGGCCTAAGGTTGTGTTTCAATGGGGTCTTTTATCGTGGGAACCCAATATTGATATCTGGGGCAAACAAATTTGGGTGTCAAGGTGTCGGTCTCGGGCCGAACTCCGATATCACTCCACAAAGCACGCGTGACAATGATGATTTGAAAACAACGTGCAAAATTAGTCATGGCTACAGCCAGGTGGGCACTCAAGCATCCTGTTTATGGCATTGTGATACTACGGTTGGGAATTTACACAAACAGATCCAACGTTCCCAAGTTATGTTCTTTCATCAGTTCAACGAATTCATCCATTCTTATCTCGGTTATTCTGGAAAATAAACTCTTAGCGTCTGTCCCTTGTTTCCAGAAGATATGTTTGCTCTTTACGAATGATTTATGCTTCCTAACTATAACATGTCGACCTTTGAGGTCTTCCTTTCTTTTTCCTTTTTGTTTCCTTTTTTATATTCACAAAATTATACACCTATGGTCTCATAAGAATAAAATTTTCCTTATATACACTAGTTGTTCACACACACAAGAATCTTTCTACACGTATTTTTTATAAAAAACCCTTCTATGCATATTTTCCTTTTTCTTTATATACGCAGACATTTTATTCACTACACTTCTCTCTTTTTTTATCATGATTTTGGTTCATTTTATTTTTAGGACGACTTTCCTAAATCAAAAAATTCTACGCGATTCCGAAATTTCTACAAACACTATTGACAACAACGAAACAAGTACTGACGTAACGACTCAAACGATATGTATGTACAAAACAAAAGTCAATCAACACGAAACAAACGTTAGTCCCTTAGTTAAACAAAAATAAGATGATATGTAATAGGAAAAAATGGAAACATAAACATAACATAAAAAGAAATATGGATCTAGGGATCTCCCAATCATGTGGCTCTGCTCCCTCCCAAGAAATCAAGTAAATCGGTCATCTCCTCGTCCTCGCGGGCCTCATCTGCCTCGTCGGGAGCCTCTACTGGTGCCTCTCCTGCCCGGGCCTCAGGCCAATCTCCGGGCCATGCGACCTCTGCCCTGAACTGATCCGGAGTAGGGCATGGAAAAGAAGTAAAACCCTGGCTCTGCAGGCTGAGGCTCAACTGGTAAAGACAATCATGGGTCTGTACATGCGCTCGGTGGTTGGCCGCTTGCTGGCGAACCAAATGTCGTAAATACTGCTCCGTATCAAATGATCCAGCTGGGCCATCCTGATGAGGTGGCAGCGCGTCTGTGGCCTGCGGAGCATCCCCCTAGGTCTGTCTCTGCGTGCAATACTTCTCAATAAAAGCTCGGGTGATGGGCGGCCGAATCACCTTGCTAGGTGCGACGGGGACTCCGAACGACTGGCAGAGTCCTGTGATCAAAGCGGGAAATCCCAAGGCCCTGTTGGACTTATCCGGGTCCAGAGGGTGCCTAGTAGGCGCCATACCTGCAAATAGATAGATGACATCTGCGATTAACTGAGCCACGTGAATGCTCATCCGTGTCAGGATGGCATACACCAGCTGACACTTCGGCAGGGGGAGGTCGGAATTATGATCGCTGGGTTGGATGTTGTTGAGCAGCAAAGTCATCCAGATCTGAGTCAGGGTGGTCATGTTGTTGCGCATGATCTGCACCCGTGTTCCAGCAGCAGTCCGGGCAAAATCCTGCCCCGGTATACACAGCAATTGGGCGATGGCCTCCTCATCAAACCCATCGGCCCGGTTCCTCCTCTGGCCATACTCGCACTCCTGGCCCTCTTCCAGCACTAAAGGATATCCCAGGAACTGACTGAGAGCATCCGCATTGAACGGGATCCACTGACCCCTCACCCAGGATCGCATATCTCGCACGCCCTCCTCTGTAGGCCAAGCATTGGCATAAAACTCGAGGACTATGTCTGGGTCAAATTTGGCCATGGGGGTAACTAGTGATGCCCACCGCCAGCGAACTATCTCCTCCTGGAAGTCGGTATACTCGTCGTCCCTGAGCTGGACGCGTCGCTCCCGGAGAAATGACCATCCCTTGATGGTCTCGAAGTGCTGCTGGTGCTTAGCACTCCTAAAACGATGGCTGTCATATTCGGGAGCGGAACTGGTTCCTTCAGCCGCTTTATCCTTCCTGGATCTCTTTGAGGCAAGCTTCCTTGGGGCCATTTCCTGCGAGAACAAACATTTGGAAGTTAGTTTTACAAGATGATGCTTATTTTACCACAAAAATGACATGCTAATCCCTCCGGTTTAGAACGAACTCATGCGCACGCTTAAAGTAACACATTTATGCACATGCGTACGTGTAAAAATATCCTACTATTTATGTCAACATACAAGGACACCCAACACATTCTAATTGCCATACATCTATGTGCATCTTGAAAAGAACACACATTCTCATGCTCAAGGCGTTGCGTCAAACTTTACACCTAATTATATCCTAAATATTTGCTATTTACAAACTACTTACACATATCTGAAATATATATCATACAAATTTTATTGTTTCACTCACATTTATTTATATGCATATTGGAAAGCTAATTATATCCTGCACACACTTGCATTCAAAAGGGAATTCCACGCTATCATATATTCATTTAGGAAGATAATCCCTCACATTTTGCTAGGAATTTCATGCCCCTTATATTTACATATATATGCACACTCTTGCAAGGTGTTTTCCATGCTACCTCTATGCAAAGTAACAAGCAGGGGGCAGCCCAAATTCAAATAAAAACTCTCACAAGCAAGTCCTAATTTTCATGCTTTTCTACTTCTAAAACCAAAATTCAGGTTCTTAGCCATAAGTATGTTTCCTTGCATTGAAGCTACAAGTTTGGGTTCCTAAGCTTGGAATTGCATTTGGGCACCTATTCTGAATCTCCTATGCTGTCTCTACATATATAAAACAGTCCCACCATCCCAATTTTGCAAAATCATATTCATATATCATCGGGGCATTTCACCGAGCACTTGGGGGGCGCACGTTTGGACACAAATTGCAAGAGAATGGGGACAATGTGGCATGCCCCATTGCTTCAGAATACAACATAGGCCTAATGCCTTCTCACACAAACCCTCAACTCAACAAAACAAGCATGGATTCAGATGCGAATTGCTTCACAAATTTTGCAAAAAATGAGCAACTAAAGCACCAAAACACATCAATGGAGAGCCAAATAACCAAGGGAAATTACACTTACTTGTGGGGAGTGAATTAAAGCGTGAAAAGGGAAGCAAAAACTCAACAATGGAAGCTTGGGGGCTGCTGTTCTCGTAGTTCCCGTGAGCTTGGGGGTTTTTGAAGTGAGGGGGAAAAGTTTTGGGTGAAGAAAACGTTGCCCCTCTACCCCTTTATATTTTCGTACAGGGGTTGCTTGCCCAGGCGAGCTAAACTGTACCTTTTTTTTTTTTTGGGAAACATTAACCATGCCTTCCCCCCTTACGGGCTAGCGTTTGCCTACTCGAACCTACTTAAGTTAGAATCAGGCGTCGATTACTTTATTTAAAACAAATAATAGTAATAAATACTGTGAATTCAAAGGATACTGGACTGTCTTGCAGCGACGTTCTCTGCTTGTCTAGCGTCGGGAAGGGACAATGATCGGTCGGTCGTGACCCTATCCCCCACTTGCATCCATCCCTATGTACCTGCAAGTAGGAAACAAACAATATGCGGCCAATCGTGACCGGTCATCGTCTTACCTTGGTTGATTTTCGCCGTCAACTTGTCTCGATTTCTAACCGTGGCCTAAGATGATCCTGCCCCAGTTACCACAAGATATGCATGTGTATGGGCATGTATGAATGTTCCTAATGCAATGATTTTCTTAGTGAAGGCTGGTTAGATTCAATTTTAAATAAGCGTTTTGGGCACCCCATGAACTGAGCGAAGAGGGCTCAGATTATAACAAAACTAAAACACAAGGTTTGAAACCAAAGGGAGGACTGAAACCTCGCCCATCTTTTCTTTTCAAAGAAACGAGACAAATATAGTGAATGGGAATCCCTAGAGGAAACCAAGAAGAACGAGAAAAACTCAGAAATAAAAACATGCAACGGCTCTCTCGATTGCCCCAGACTTCAAGCGTAATATCGTTTAACTACATTGGAGTTCACGGGCGAGGACAACTCCTCGCCATCCATGTGGGTGAGTATCAGAGCACCCCCAGAAAAAGCTCTTTTCACCACGAAAGGTCCTTCATAATTCGGGGCCCACTTGCCTCGATTATCCTTAACAGCGTGGGACATCTTCTTCAGCATGAGGTCCCCCTGGTTGAACATGCCCGGGCGTACCTTCTTGTCGAATGCTTTCTTTATCCTTCGTTGATATAGACGCCCATGGCTGTCAAACGCTTACCTTCAATAAGATTGAGTTGGTCGTAGCGTGCTTGAGCCCACTCTGACTCTTCTAGGCCTGACTCCACTATTATCCTCTGAGAAGGAACCTCTACCTCAAATGGGAGTACTGCTTCCATCCCATAAACCAAGGAATACGGCGTTGCCCCAGTAGAAGTTCGTACCGAGGTTCTATATCCGTGTAGGGCGAAAGGCAACATCTCATGCCAATCTTTATATGACACTGTCATCTTCTGAACAATCTTCTTAATATTTTTATTCGCAGCCTCTACAGCCCCATTCATCTTTGGCCGATAAGGGGTGGAGTTATGATGCTGGATCTTGAAATCCTCGCACATTTCCTGCATCATCTTGTTGTTCAGATTGGTGCCATTGTCAGTGATGATCTTCCTAGGGAGTCTGTATCGACAAATTAGCTCCCTCTTGATGAATCTGACTACCACATTCCTCGTGACATTAGTATAAGAAGCCGCTTCGACCAATTTGGTGAAGTAATCTATCGCCACAAGAATGAAGCGGTGACCATTCGAAGCCTTGGGTTCGATGGCCCCAATAACGTCTATCCCCCACATTGAAAAAGGCCAAGGGACGGACATAACATTCAGAGGATGTGGCGGAACATTGACATTGTCCGCGTATGCATGACATTCATGACACTTCCTTACATGGGTGCAGCAATCGCTTTCCATAGTGAGCCAGTAATAACCGGCCCTAAGGATCTTTCTGGCCATAGCATGCCCATTGGCATGTGTCCCAAATGAACCTTCATGGATCTCCTTAATCATGAAGTTCGCCTCTTTGGCATCTATGCATCGTAGGAGGGTCATGTCGTAGTTTCGTTTGTACAGGATGGTACCACTTACAAAGAAACCAGTAGCCAATCTCCTCAACGTCCTTTTGTCATCGTCAGAAATCCCTGGTGGATATTCTTTGTTCTCGACATATTGTTTGATGTCGAAATACCACGGTTTCCCATCCCGCTCTTCCTCTATTGCATAACAATATGCCGGCCTGCCCTGAGATTTGAATTCGATGTACGACAGATCCCCGTGTGGGGCAAGTTGAAACATGGATGTCAGGGTGGCTAATGCATCAGCCATTTGATTCTCTTCCCGAGGTATGTGGTGGAAAGAAATGTCGTCAAAGTACTTGGCTAACCTCAAGATGTGAGTTTGATAGGGTATCAACTTCGGATCCCTAGTTTCCCATTCTCCTTTCAACTGGCGTATCACCAAAGCTGAGTCTCCATACACTTTGAGTAGTTTTACATCAAAATCAATGGCCGCCTGAACCTCGAGGGCGCATGCTTCGTAGTCGGCCATATTGTTGGTACAATCAAAACCTAGCCTAGCCGTGAAAGGAATACACTGATCATCCGGGGATACAAGGACTGCCCCTACTCCATGGCCCAAAGCATTAGATGCCCCATCGAAGCAAACAATCCATTTGTCTATGTCCTCGTGCGTCCACTTCTCTTCGAACAGGGCCATGATATCTTCATCTGGGAACTCAGGGTGCATCGGCTGATAATCCTGGAGGGGTTGCTGGGCCAAATAATCTGCCAAGGCGCTTCCCTTTATCGCCTTTTGGGTGACGTAAATGATATCAAATTCAGATAGTAGTACTTGCCACCTAGCGATTCGTCCCGTGAGGGCCGGTTTCTCAAAGATGTATTTCACGGGATCCATTTTGGAGATAAGCCACGTGGTATGGCTGAGCATGTACTGCTAAGCCGATGTGATGCCCATACCAGAGCACAACACGTCCTTTCCAGCATTGAGTAATTCATCTCACATGCGGTAAACTTCTTGCTTAGATAGTAAATGGCTTGCTCCTTTTTCCCGGAATCATTGTGCTGACCCAACACGCACCCCATAGACTCGTCCAACACGGTCATGTATAGGAAAAGAGGTCTCCCTGTCACAGGTGGCATGAGCATCGGGGGGTTTGCGAGACTCTGTTTGATCTTCTCGAAGGCCTCTTGGCAGTCGCCATTCCACAGGACTGTTTGATTCTTACGTAATAGCTTGAAAATGGGCTCACAGGTATGGGTGAGTTGCGAGATAAATCTCGCGATATAATTCAACCTGCCCAAGAACCCCCGAACCTGCTTCTCCGTGTGTGGTTCCGACATTTCAAGGATGGCCTTCACTTTCTCGGGATCTATCTCTATCCCTTTCTGACTTACGATAAATCCTAGAAACTTCCCCGACTTTACCCCGAAGGTGCATTTGGTTGGGTTTAGTTTTAGTTGGTATTTCCGTAACCTTCCAAACAGCTTACGCAGATTGACAAAGTGTTCGTCCTCAGTCCGAGACTTGGCAATCATGTCATCTACGTAGACCTCTATCTCCTTATGCATCATGTCATGGAACAATGCCACCATGGCACGCTGATAGGTTGCCCCAACATTCTTCAACCCGAAGGCCATCACTTTATAGCAGAACGTTCCCCATAGGGTGACGAAAGTGGTCTTCTCTACATCTTCGGGTGCCATCTTTATTTGATTATACCCCGAGAAACCATCCATAAATGAGAAAAGAGCGAACTTGGCTGTATTATCTACCTATATATCAATGTGTGGCAAGGGAAAATTGTCTTTAGGACTGGCACGGTTTATGTCCCGATAGTCTACACACATTCGAACCTTGCCATCCTTTTTCGGGACTGGGACAATGTTGGCCACCCACTCTGGGTACCGAGCTACAGCTAAGAACCCTGCATCAAATTGCTTCCTTACTTCTTCTTTAATTTTTAAAGACATCTCGGGTCTCATTCTTCGTAACTTTTGCTTAACCGGGGAAGACCCAAGATTCAAAGGCAACTTATGCTGCACAATGTCGGAATCGAGACCGGGCATGTCTTGATATGACCATGCAAAGACATCTTGATACTCTTCAAGAAGGGTTATCAAGCCTTGGCGGATAGGCGCGGTCATACCGGTTCCTACCTTTACTTCTTTCTTTTCCTCCGTGGTCCCCAAGTTTACCAATTCGGTTTTTTCTTGGTGAGGCTTCATTTCACGTTCTTCCTGAGCGATCAACCTCCCTAACTCTGGTGAAAGGACGTCCTCTTCCTCTTCTTCGTTCATCATTTGGCTTACATCTCGGTCGAAATCGATTGTCAAACCCTCGTTGTTAGGATCCTCAAAGAATCAACCCTCATATCTATACCAAACAAGACAAAAGAAACAAAAACATGCAAAATGATATGAGAAAAGGTGGAATTGCAAGAACAGATGAAACAAGATCTCTTTGTTTTATTTAATAAGGTAAGTTTCACAAAACAAAAGAGAAAGGAAATCTATAGGCTCTAATTACATTGAATCAGCGGTATAGACTTCTGACTGGCTTATCACGCGCCAGTTCCCCACTTGAGAATCGGGATGGCATGGTTGCACAAAACTTGGCGGGTCTTGAGGGAACTCCTCTTCTATTGCGGCCACCTCCTCCTCGGACACCATTCAGGCACTAGTGAAACACTGGCTAGTACGGCCGGGCCATACGCTATCCGCCCGAAGTCTTGACGGCACATTCCTCCTCCCCGGCATCCTGGGTTCATACCCTAATCCATATTTGTATGGATTTCCCTTGATATCGACCACGTCGGCATTCCCGAGGCCGTCATTGCCTAGACCCATTCCGGGCTCAAATCCGTTCCTGAGCATAACTCGTGCCACCATTATGGCCGCGTTGGAGAGAGAAGGTAACGACGGACTTGGTTCCACAGAGGCGCAGCTCACCACCTCGAAGGATTGGAAAGCCGTTTCCAATTATTCTTCCGCCGCTTCTACGTATGGTGCGGAGGAGGGGCAGCTCACTAACATATCCTCTTCACCCGACACTATCACTAAAAGTCCACCCACTGCGAACTTCAATTTCTGGTGAAGCGTTGAAGGGACCACTCCCAGCGCATGAATCCAAGGTCTCCCCAAGAGACAGCTATAGGCGGGATTTATGTCCATTACTTGAAACACCACATTGCAAGTGTGGGGGCCTATCTGAATGGGAATGTCGATTTCCCCCATCACTTCCCGCCGAGTACCATCAAAGGCTCGTACCACCATCGAGCTCGGTTTTAAACGTGATGCACTAAAAGGAAGCTTTTCCAAAGTGGTCTTCGGCATCACATTCAAACTTGATCCATTGTCGATAAGTACCTTTGCGACCACATGGTCCATACACCTTACCGACACATGAAGAGCCTTGTTGTGTCCTCTCCCCTCTACGAGAATCTCTTCTTCCGCAAACGCAATATAATTGTTGGTGGTTATATGATTAACGATGCCTTCGAAACCCTCCACTGAGATATCATGTGCTACATGGGCATCGTTAAGGACCTTTATCAACAGCGCATGATGAGGCTCGGAGTTTATGAGTAGTTCAAGCAAAGAGATCATTGCTGGAGTTTTATTCAGTTGCTCGACTACCTTAAACTCGCTTTGTTGGATGAGGCGAAGGAACTCATGAGCCTCTTCCAAAGTCACTGTCTTCCCTTGAAGGCCCTCTTTCTTTTCAGCCGCTCTTACCACCGGAGGATCCACTCCTTTCGAGGGGGTGGCTATATCTGTGGGCTCTTGGACCATGGGCGCTTTCCCCTTGGAGGGCAACTCCGCCGAGCGAGGGGAAGTGAACACCCGACCACTGCGGGTCACGCTACTGAGGCCGGTGATGTTGGTCACCTTAGCTTACAGGGAGTTAACTTCGGTTGCAACTCTTTCGTCGGACGCGGGAGGGGTATACTTCCACGGAACGACTTTATTGCTTTGATATGCAAATGGCGTTGGCTTGGGCGCTGTCCAGGGGTATATGGGTGTGGAGCCGGTCCCCTTCTTAGTAAAACATATTACTAGGGCCTTGGGGGTTAGAGGAACCTTCTTTTCCTCCGACTGCATACAAATCTGGGGTTCCTCCCTCCCTCCTTTGGACACTTCAAGCTGACCCCAGTCCATGAGCCGCTGAAGCAATTCTTCTACCGTGGGACAGGTTTCCATGTCATGCGACTCCCCAAGGTGAAACAAACATTCATCTCTTTCGTCTCCGCCACGGGAGACCATACACGCCGCTTGCAGCGATTGGTAGATGAAGCGTCTGGAAGTAGCCACCTCTCCTAATCTCCTTGCCCGCGATGACCCATCCTCTTGGATGGCGTTTACGCTAGCCTTTCCATGACTAGCTAGCGGGTTAGTTTTAACATTTGGGCCTTCCTCTTGAAATGATAGCCAGCCGGCACTGATTAGGTGCTGCACTTTATACTTGAACGGGCGGTAGGAGTCAATGTTGTGTCCAGGAGCTCAACTATGGTACTCACATTTGGAACCCAGGTCATACCACCTGGGGTAGGGTGGCTGGAAGACCCTCCCGGGTATGGCCACCACCAAATGATTCTCCAATAATGAAGGCCATAATTCGGAGTATGCCATGGGAATAAGAGAGAAGTTATCTTTCGGGAGTGGGCTCTGTGCATTATTATAGCTCGTGCCGGGGGCTGTATTGTTGACTGGCCGGGGCGTGGCTAGAGCTATGCGTTGGGCCGGCGTTCTCTCTGCCGCGGGCAGTCCTTTTACTTGAGTCGGGAGGGAACTCCCGGCTCGGATTGAAAAATTCGGGGGATTTGGCTGGTATGAGCTTTGGATATTTTGGGGTGCTTTCATCCATGTCGGGGCGGTGGTGCCCGCGTGGGCATCTCCTTCTTTTTTCCTCGCGCCCACTACTGGGGCTCTTCTGTTGTTGTTGGGGGCCACATTGGAATCAAATTCGAACTTGCCTTTTCGTAGTCCGGATTCAATCCTTTCTCCAGCGAAGACGAGATCCGCAAAGTTAGCTGGCATGTAGCCTATCAGCTTTTCATAGTAGAACGTGGGTAACGTATCTACCATAATCGTGATCATCTCCCTCTCTGTCATGGGCGGTACGACTTAGGCTGCGAGATCTCTCCATCTTTGGGCATATTCCTTAATGGACTCATGCTCTCGCTTAGTCATACTCTGAAGCTGGTTCCGATCGGGAGCCATATCCGTATTATACTGGTACTGCCTAATGAAGGCAGTTGCCAAGTCCTTCCATGATCGGATCTGGGAAGCTTCCAGATTGGTATACCATGCTACAGCTGCTCCGGCCAAGCTATCTTGAAAGAAATGGACCAACAACTTTTCGTCCGCAGAATACGCCCCATCTTTCGGCAATACATCCGAAGATGCCCTTTCGGACATGCCGTCCCTTTGTACTTATCAAAGTCCGGTACTTTGAACTTGGGAGGAATGACAATATTGGGTACAAGACATAAGTCCGCTAAATCCGAGAATGGGTAATTGCCGAGGCCCTCGACTGCTCTTAACCTCTCTTCAAGCGCCTCAATCTTTCCCTTATCTTCTGCGAAGGGAACAGATTCTTTTACGGGTGCGGGTGAAGCCGGGACATGGCAGACTATGTTTGGTTGGGGTAGTTCATGGGGGGACGGATCTTTGAGGTGGAGCAGGGGGCCGAGATGGGTATCTCCTTCCTCATCGTCTTGCACGGGATAGTCGTCATAAGGTGGGAGTTGCCCCTCGAAGGTAGGGGCTTGGCTTAAATCTTCCGGGGCGGCACGGGGAGCGAAGTCCAGAGGCAAGCCATAGGGGTAAGCTTGCAGACTATACCTCCGACCAAACACTGCCGTGTTTCTGTCTCGGCCCAGATTTAAGGCGGGCTGCAGCACCGGCTCCGCTTCCCTAACTGTACTGGAGGCGGTTACCGTGGCTTTATCCTCTATAGTTTTCTGAAGTTTTAACATGACCTCCGAGATGGAAGCCATTTGATCTTTTAAGGCCGATAGATCGACCTTCATCTGTTCCTGCACGCCCTCTTCATTATCCATTTTTCTGGATCGAGTGTTATAGGGGTGCCTTTATGCTTTTTTAGTTATGATGAAATTCCTAAGGAAATAAACAACGGTGAGTATGCCACCAAAACATGAATATGCAAATGAATGACCGGAGCACTTGGATCCACCCCAAGGTTTTTTAGATAACGTGATGAGTTCAGAACTTCTCATTTTATAAAAAGAACAAAGCTTTCATCTAGCCAAGATTATACAAAGGTGTTACAAGAGAACCTAACGGTTTCTAATTATATGGGCCATCAAATCTATCATGTGCTGACAGTAATTGATTAGCCCATGAATCTCCTGGGGGGCCGTACACACTTCGGCCATGGCTTTTGCTTTGGCTAATAGACGCGGGAGGTCTTGACTTCCATTCAAGGTCAAGGCGAACCTATCCATCCACATAGTCGCTTCTTGATGCAATGCATTAATCACCCTCCCTCTTGCTTCTTTTTCAGCGTACACTTGTGCAAAATCCTCCGCTAGCTTTTGTTCATGGGTCACAGACTGGTTCAACTCTTCCTTGTATTGCCCTATGATAGCTAGCATGCTTTGCTCCGTGGCTTCCAAGTGTTGGGCCAAACTCTTCTTGGACCTTGCGCAAGCAGCTAACTCTTCTTTTAAGATCATGCCATGCACCCGTGACCGGTCTCTTTCCTCTCTTCGGAGCTTGAGCTCATTGTTGCTACCCCACAATGCTCCTCGGAATTTATTTCGGCCATGTTCCTCCTTGCGGGCCCTTTTGGTTTCTTGTTCAAGGGCTCTTGCAATGGCCGCGTTTTCCTCTTGTAACTCGGTGCACTCTTTCCGGATGTGTGTAGCAGCTGATTTGAACTTCTCCTTGGCGAGTCTTGCCTTCCCTAGCTCTAATTTTAGAGCTTGGACTTCTTCATCTTCCTCCGGAACTTCAAAGTTCTCCCCATCGATAACTTTCAACTTGGAGAGCCAATCTAGCCCTCGCGTGTGAATTCTTTGCCATCCATGATAACCTCCGATGACGCCATTACGGATGCCCCTAAGCTTCCTGTCTTTCCTCAACGGACTCCTCCACGCCTTGTGGATTCTTTGTATAACCTTGAGACCTTGCGCGTCTAAATCTTTCACAAGGAAAGGTGAGAGACTCCCTTCCGTTGGCGCTTCCCTCATGGGGTACCCTAGCTGTCTTATGGCGAGTGCGGGATTATAATTAATACAACCCCTAGTCCCTATCAACGGAACATTAGGGTAGTTCCCACACGAGAAAAGAACTCCCTCCTTGCCTTCCTTCCATCGAGGAAACCAATTGATTGCGCTGCCTCCTATCCCAGCCAAATGTTGGTCCCAATCAACTCTTCCTTTTTCGGCGCATGAGCGATAACTTTGAAGCGGACACGGGTGTCTTGTGTCTTGTTGGAATAGGTGTGAAACCAACCACACACAGAGAGCGGGTAAACAATAGACAATCCGTGCACTGCTTTTCTCACACCTCCAGTCAAAGGTGTCAAACAAATCCGCCAAGATAGCCACCACTGGACTCTCCTTGCTATGGTGATATGCGAGGAAAGCATCAATCACGGCTAAGTCCACCAAACTGTCCACGTTCGGAAAGAGGACAACCCCAAAAATCAACAAAGCTAGTATATCTGCAAACGGGCCCCACTTCTCTTGGCTCGCCATATCCCTTACCTTACCTTCCAAGTATTTCCGTGGCAGGCCTACTACGCCGTTGCGAGTTTGCTTCATGGGATCCAACTCTTTTGTCGAATCCCCGACCACAGCTGCAATCTTGCCCAAGGATGGAAGAAACCCGGAGAAAAGATACGGTTTTCTTCCCCCAAGAGGGCATCCTAGTATTTCCTCAAACTCTTCAATAGTCGGTACCATTTGGAAGTCCCTAAACGTGAAGCACCTCAACGGCTGGTCATAGTATTGGGCGAGGGATACGACAACTTCTGTAAATACCTCTGCTGCGGTCAAATCTAGAATCTTCCCGTACACTTTGCGGAACGCTTGCCTTTGGAGAGGTCCCATCAATCGTCCCAATTCCTTGAGGCTGGTGACATCTAGACTTTTAACCTTGACTTGATAAAACCTTTTGTCGTTTTGATTTGTCCCCATCATTTACCTAAAAAAAGGGGTGGATCAAGACTCCGACATGAATGATGCAATGCATATGCATGAAACGGAAAGAAAACAACACAAAGGGGTAATTCACACATACGAGACCGCAAAGATCCAATTTTAATGCTACGTTTTAGGCATGATGGGGCCTCAACGTAGTATTAAAAAGGTTATGTATTACTCTAAAGAAACCAAACATCACTAGCAAAACTATAAACTAGTGCTATTTACCAAAAATATGCATGAGAACAAATGGCACGGAGCGTGTTTGCTCTTTGCCCCTATTTGGGAACCTATAGGACAATATCTAGGGGTCTCTAATAACTACTCCCCAACAATTCATAACTCACACGGCTGTTTTCTATAGGTATCATCACTCAAGATAATAATATTGTGGCAATATGGAATACCAGCGACAACACATTATAAAGAGAGAAAGCTCTAGACGAGGTTTCACTATTATCAAGCAAGTCGAAGACCTAGCATGATGATAGATTCACCTCCACTCCTTAAATTCCCATGAACCCGGGTGTAGGGCCCCTTTTTTTACTCAAACCCGTGGGTGCTTAGAATGCAGTGTAAAGAATGCGAAATAGACAACAGTTATTTACATTTTACACAGTTCAACAAATGCACACACAAAGTTTCACAAATCCACAATTCCTTAAAATAGGCCTAACTCACAAAAATAGTCCCCAGTGGAGTCGCCAACTGTCGCAACATGCCCTTTTGCGGGCGAGCGAGGCGAGGCTCACGGGTGCGCTTTCCAAAGGAGGAAAGATGCGCAGAGTCACCACCAACGTTTATTTGTGGAAAACGTCGGAAAAACCGAAGGAAACTGGTCAAAATGAAAATTCTATGTTCGGGAGTTGTATTTACGTTTGAGGAAGGTATTAGCACCTCTTACGTTTGTCTTAAAGGACAACAACCTATTTTTTGGAATTGTGGAAATTGTGTTACCTTAACTTTATTTCTTTTTATTTTTTTGAGGTCGACAAAAGTGGGGCTTTTGCTCCTACGTACCCTCCATTGAAGAGGAAATCAGACCTACGTAGTTCTTTCTTAAGAGTGAATCAAGTGATTCTTTTTACTTGAAAGGTGATCATTTTAAGACGTTGGACCTTAAAAATGATCCATTTACTTGATAAGGAAAACTGAAATGATAAACTTTCAAACCCCATTTAATGACCTTTTTTGTGGACGAGCTTGACTAGGCGAGTTGATTTTAGCCTTAGTTTCACTTTAGTTATTAATCAATTCAATTAAGAATGAGAAATCCCAAAGAGAAAGCGTCCGATTGATTTTCTCGCTTCATTTTACTAAAAGATATTTTTTATTATTATATTATTATCTTACCTCTTTTTTGATTTCCAACGTGGTTACGGCACGACCGAACGGTCGGAATTCATTTTAACAGAAATTAACGGATATTACAAATCAAATGATCGGTGGAAATTTATTTTATTTTTTGATTAGGCGATAAATGACTTAAATAAATGGCTGAAGCACGTCAAAAAGGGGGTATGAAAAGTAAATGAAAACGAGAATAAAAATACATGAAACAAAATGTGGACCACCACGGGTACATAGAATGAATTGAAAAGCTCGGTTTGAGGTACTTACCAGTTGAAGACTGAAGAAAATGAAGAACGAACGATGAATGTCGAAGAACGGTTGAAAATCTTCGCGTAATTACTCACGGAAACGTTACAGAAGTGCCTCGGCTTGGATTTTCTTCACGGAAACAATTTTCCTCAGCAATTTCGAGAGAATAAGAAGTGCCAAGAAGGTTGAACCCCTTCCCCCTTCATTCCTCCCCCTATTAATAGCAAAATAGGGGAGGAGCTTGCCACCCAGCTCGCCCAGGCGAGCAAGGTTGCTTCCTCCATGAGCAACCGCCTTCTGGAGAAAGAAACTAGAAGGCCCAAGGGGGCCTGACTGCAATTTGTACCCCCTTTTTTACTAAATGCACCCCCCTTTACTTTTTTTGGTAATTCTTTTTCCGTAACATTACGAAACTTTACGAATTTCGTAACGATACTTATTTTCCTCCCGCAAGGTTATGAATCCTTACGGATTATGTATTTACTCCTTTTTTTAGCTTTCGAAGAAGTTATGGAAACTCACGGATTGCGCAAAAACACCTCCTTTCGATTTCCGTCACATTACAGAATTTCACGGATCGCGTAAGCCTGCTTCCTTTTGATTTTCGGCACGTCTCGGGACTTCACATATTGTGCAACAAAGGGTGCCAAGTATCTCGAAGCGGCCAATCAAAGGTTGCATATCATCAAATAATAATCCCCGGATGAAATTAGGGTATGACATTATTTCAAACTCTCTTCTTTCCCTCAAACAGTCTCACATCTCCCCTCCAACAATGCTCTCCTTCCATGGGAACAAAACATTCCCCCTCTTTCATTAGAATCCTTCATCTCTTTCAATCCACTAGTTACTCCTATTCAATATCTTGTTTTGGTCTTCCTTTCTTCCTTTATTCTCTTACAAAAACTAGGAAAGGTATTATAAGATTCAAATCTCCACACATAGTTTGCACACGCTGTATAATTTGATTAGAGGTTCAAGAAGTGAGGTATAAACATGTTAGAATGCTTACTTTGTGTGTGTCACTTTATTGAGATCATTATCTTTTTGGATTTTGAAATAAATACAAAATGATCTTTTTATTCAATTTCAAAAAATATTTTCTGGAAATTTTTTGACTTACTTAAAAGTAATTTTTGGAATACCAAAATTTAAACAGTATTTCAGAAAGTACTTTCTAAAATGATGTTTAAATTTTCATATTCTGAAAAGTATATTTGATGCAAGCTCCATTGGAGCTTGTAGGCCTAGGATCTTCTTCATCAATGGATTCCTTTGCTTCTTGGAAGATAAATGGCAGCGGAATGGAGAAGGAAGAGAGAGAGGAGACGCCACTTCAAGGAGAAGATGAGTCTAGAAGAAGCTCACCACCATAGGAGGCCATGGATAAGAGCTTGGAGGAAGAAGGAGATGAATGAAGGGAGAGAGAGAGAAGAGCACGAAATTTTGTGCTCAAAAGGAGCTCTGAAATCTGAAGTTAATATTCAAATGATCAAAGTTGAAAAAAATACACACACATGACCTCTATTTATAACCTAAGTGTCACACAAAATTGGAGGGAAATTCAAATTTCACTTGAATTTGAAATTGAATTTGTGGAGCCAAACTTTGGAGCCAAAATTTCACTAATTATGATTAGTGAATTTTAGTTATGGTTCAGCCCACTAATCCAAGATCAATTACAAGATTCTCCACTAAGTGTGCTTAGGTGTCATGAGGCATGAAAAGCATGAAGGACATGCACAAAGTGTGACTATATGATGTGGCAATGGGGTGTAGTAAGCAAATGCTTACCTCCCCCTCTAAAATTTAATTGGATTGGGCTTCTACCAATTCAATTAAATTTATTTCCAACCACACACATCAAATATCCACTTAGTGCATGTGAAATTACAAAACTACCCCTAATACAAAAACTAGTCTAGGTGCCCAAAAATACAAGGGCTGAAAAATCCTATATTTCTAGGGTACCCTACCTACAATATGGAGCCCTATATACAAGGACCAAATATAATGACATCCTAGTCTAATATGTACAAAGATAATTGGACCCAACCTTGGCCCATGGGCTTAGAAATCTACCCTAAGGTTCATGAGAACCCTAGGGCCTTCTTCAGCAGCTCTAGCCCAATCTTCTTGGAGCCTCTTGCTCATGGTTCTAGTGATTGGTCCCTTCCTAGGGAGGATTGCATCATCCCCTTCCCCTTGAAGAGGATTTGACCTCAAATCTGTTAGTTCCTCCTCCTCAATATCAGCTCCACCTGCAAAAGGAGTTAAATCAGAAATGTTAAAAGTGGTGCTGACTCCATACTCTTCTGGGAGGTCCAACCTATAGGCATTGTTATTGATCCTCTCCAAAACCTGAAAAGGTCCATCCCCTCTAGGGCTAAGCTTGGATTTCCTTTTAGTAGGGAATCTATCCTTCCTAAGATGGAGCCAAACCCAGTCACCCTCATTAAGAACTAGCTCTTTTCTTCCTCTATTGCCTTTAGTTGAATACACCTTTGTTTGATTCTCTATTTGGTTCTTAACCCTCTCATGCATCTTCTTTACAAATTCTGACCTAGATTCCCCTTCTTTATGTATAAAAGAAGTTTCCAGTGGGAGGGGAATGAGGTCTAACGGTGTTAGGGGATTGAACCCATAGACAACCTCAAAAGGGGACTGCTTGGTGGTTCTATGAACCCCCCTGTTGTAGGCAAATTCTACATGAGGAAGATACTCATCCCAAGACTTATGGTTGCCTTTCAGAAGAGCCCTTAAAAGGGTGGATAAAGACCTATTCACTACCTCTGTTTGCCCATCAGTTTGTGGATGACAAGTGGTAGAGAAAAGAAGTTTAGTTCCTAACTTAGCCCATAAGGTTTTCCAGAAGTGGCTAAGGAACTTAGCATCTCTATCTGACACAATGGTCCTAGGCAAACCATGGAGTCTCACAACTTCCCTGAAAAAGAGTTTTGAGATGTGGGAAGCATCATCCACCTTGTGGCATGGTATAAAGTGTGCCATCTTGCTAAACCTATCCACCACCACAAAGATAGAGTCTACACCTCTTTGGGTTCTAGGAAGCCCAAGGACAAAGTCCATACTAATGTCTACCCAAGGTGCAGATGGGATGGGTAAGGGTGTGTATAGCCCATGAGGCATCACCCTAGACTTGGCTTGTAAACAAGCCACACACCTAGTGCAATGCTTATGGACATCTTTCTTCATATGGGGCCAATAAAACTTTTCTTTGAGTAAGACAAGGGTCTTGTCTATCCCAAAGTGGCCCATGAGCCCACCCTCATGGCTTTCTTTCACAAGTAATTTCCTAATGGATCCTTGGGGTATGCAAAGCTTTCCCTCTTTGAACAAATACCCCTCAGCCAAATAGAATCCATCTTGGGCCTTTTTCCCACAACTCTCATAAATGGGAGAGAAATGTTCATCTAAAGCATACAAGTCCCTAATATTATCAAATCCTAAAATTTGAGCTCCTAGGGAGCAAAACAATGTGTGTCTCCTAGAGAGGGCATCAGCTACCACATTTGTTTTTCCCTTTTTGTATTTGATAACATATGGAAATTGCTCTAGGTACTCTACCCATTTTGCATGCCTCTTGTTTAACTTGCTTTGCCCTCTAATGTACTTAAGTGATTGATGATCACTATGAATGACAAATTCCTTGGAAACAAGGTAATGTTCCCAAGTTTGGAGGGCTCTTATTAAGGCATAAAGCTCTTTATCATAGGTGGGGTAGTTGAGGGTGGCACTATGAAGTTTTTCACTAAAATAAGCAATAGGGTGCCCACCTTGTAACAATACAGCTCCAACTCCCACTCCAGAGGCATCACATTCTAGCTCAAAAGTTTTAGAAAAGTCAGGAAGAGCTAGAACAGGTGCCTTAGTAAGCTTTTCTTTGAGCAAAGCAAAGGCTTGCTCTTGTTTTTCACCCCAGGTAAATGCCACATTCTTCTTCACCAGCTCATTGAGAGGTGATGCAATTGTAGAGAAATTAGGAACGAACCTTCTATAGAAGCTTGCTAACCCATGGAAGCTCCTAATATCTCCCACACTTTTTGGGGTGGGCCATTCTTGGATGGCCTTGATTTTCTCAGGGTCCACTTGGACCCCATTTCTACCAACTACAAAACCTAAGAAAACTATATTATCTACACAAAAGGTACACTTCTCTATATTTGCATAGAGGGTGTTTTTCCTAAGGACTGAAAGAACTTGTCTGAGATGTCCTAAGTGAAAATCTAGGCTCCTACTATACACTAAAATATCATCAAAATAAACAACTACAAATCTACCTATGAAATCCCTTAAGACATGATGCATAAGCCTCATAAAGGTGCTTGGTGCATTAGTGAGCCCAAAAGGCATCACTAGCCATTCATACAAACCAAACTTGGTCTTGAAAGCAGTTTTCCACTCATCACCCTTTTTCATCCTGATTTGGTGATAACCACTTTTAAGATCAATTTTTGAAAAGATATTGGCACCATGCAACTCATCAAGCAGATCATCAAGTCTAGGAATGGGGTGCCTATACTTTACAGTGATGTTGTTGATGGCCCTGCAATCTGTACACATTCTCCACGTACCATCCTTTTTGGGCACCAACAACACTGGCACAGCACATGGGCTTAGGCTCTCTTGGACCCAGCCCTTCTCCAACAATTCTTTAACCTGAGACTCTATCTCCTTAGTCTCCTGAGGGTTAGTCCTATAGGCTGGCCTATTAGGAAGGCTTGCTCCTGGGACTAAATCTATTTGGTGTTCTATTCCCCTTAAAGGAGGTAGCCCAGGGGGTATCTCTTTGGGAAATATATCACCAAATTCATGTAAGAGTTCTTGGACCTTTGGGGGTAAGGTCTCAAATGTAGGAATTGTGGCAGTGCTAAGGGATGTTTCCCTTGATAGGAGAAGGTAGAAAGATTGTTTAAGAAGGAGTGCTCTTTTAATATCACCTTTTGTTGCAAAATGATTTTCCTTCTTAACAATCTTCTTGGAGGAATCCTTTCCCTCTTTTTCCTTCCCCCTGGCCTTTGAAGACGAGACCTTACTATCCTTCTTTTTCTTTTGTTTTTCTAATTTTTCTTCCTCATCCCTCTTATCTTTCATAGTTAGTTGATCTTTGGCCACCTGTGAAGGTGTTTGAGGATGCAACACAAATTTAGTGCCAAGATGGGTGAGGCTAATCTCATTAGTTAGGCCATTATAAATGATCTTCCTATCAAATTGCAACGGCCTTCCTAAAAGAATATGTCCTGCCTCCATGGGAACTATATCACAATTAACTTCATCCTTATATGTCCCAATGGAGAAAGGTACCTTCACTTGTTGGTTAACTATCATTTCCCCTTGCTCATTGAGCCATTGAAGTTTATAAGGTTTTGGGTGGGGAATGATAGTGAGGTTCAACTTGGAAACTAATCTTGTGCTACAACAATTGCAACAAGATCCACTATCCACAATGAGAGAACAAGTTTTATCTAAAATTTTGCATCTTGTATGAAAGATGTTCTCTCTTTGGGATTGAGATAGATCACAAGATTGACCTCCAAGGAGCCTTCTAACCATTAAGAGGTCACCTTCTTCATGAGGGTAGACTTCCTCACTAGACTCTTCACCCCTTACTTCATCTTCACTTCCACTAGAGGAAGGGCAAGAAGTAGTCTCCTCTTGACTACTATAAATGTCTTGACCCCTCATGATCATGGTTTTCTTTGTGGGGCATTGAGAGGCAATGTGACCTCTCCCAAGACATTTGAAGCATTTAATGTTGCTAGTCCTTTCTTGGGAACTAGTCTTAGGGGTGTATTTCTCTATGGTCTTACCCTTATCTTCCTTGGGTTTTGAAGGTGCAGCCCCTAAAATTCCATGGGCTTGGTCCTTCCTTGGATAAGAGTGAGAGCCATAAGATTTTGAAGAAGGCTTTCTTTTAAGTTGTTGCTCCACTCTTATACAAAGTTGGACTAGCTCATCTAGGTCCCTATATGGAAGGAGTTCAACCTTGTCCCTCACTTCCATATTGAGCCCACTAAGGAACCTAGCTATGCTTGTTCTTTCCTCCTCCCTAAGTCCAGCTCTTAAAAGGAGTAGTTCCATTTGTTGTCTATATTCTTCAACACTCATACTCCCTTGTCTAAGCCTTTGGAGCTTGTCCATAAGCTCCCTTTCATAGTAGGAGGGAATGTGCCTCTTCCTAAGGGCACTCTTAAGATCATTCCAATACTCTACTGGAGGATCCTCATGAATCCTTCGTTCTTTAACAAGGGAAGTCCACCAATAGAGGGCATACCCTTGAAAGCTAAGGGTAGCCAATGGAACTTTTCTCTCTTCGCTAATATGATGGCAAGCAAAGAGTTGTTCAACCTTCATTTCCCAATCTAAGTAGGCCTCAACATTATCTTTTCCGTGGAAATATGGGAGGCTAATGTTAACCTCTTGAGGCCTTCTATCCTTTGCTCTTCTTTGGGAGTGATGTTTAGTATGTGAACTATGACGCCCTCTATAATAGTCGCTAAGTTCGTCACTTAAACTCTTGCAAGAGTCATGACTACTATAGGAGACATGTTTTTCTCTTTTCATTTCTTTCATTATTTTTCTTCTTTCTTCCTCTCTTATTTTCTCTCTTTCATCTTGACTTATTTCTTCCACTCTTTTTTTACCTTTTTCTTTTCTCTCTTGTTTTTCTTTCCACAACTTAAGGGATCTCAACTCATCTAATATCTTATACAAGGGGTCCTTAGGAGTAGAACCCTCACCATTAACACTAGATGAAGAATGAAGACTCATGTTGGTTCCTAAGTTATGGTTCTTTCTTGTTGGGGGTTTGAAAAAAAGGTAAAAGAAACTATGGTTGAAACTAGCCAAAATAAACACTAAAAAAAGGTGTGAAAGATAAGGTAAAAACTAATTGGTAAAAGGAAAGCTATCTAGGCGGTTTGACAATGGAGGGTAAAGGAAATAAGCTATGAAAGTAAGCAAGAAATTAAAGTGCAAGAAATGCAAACTAGGCGGATCCTAAGAGTGTTTGGATGACCTCATTTAAGGTTCCCAACAAAACACTCACTATCCTAAGGGAAAATTGCCTAAAATTATTACACACAAATGGAAGTAGGGTGACCTAGCGGAGGCTCCCAACTTACTTCCAATGAAAGGCCTTTTTGTTACAAAATTTGAAAGCAAAGCAAATTGCCAATTACAAAATTACAAAGAAAAAAGTCCTCAATTGTGGTGGCTATTCTCTCTTTAGTGTTTCACTCAATTTGGAGTGCTTCTTAGTCCAATAGCTCTTAAGGTGGTTGGCCCCTTGCTTCTTGACTCAAATTCTTCAAGATATGGCACCAATCCTCCTTTCCAATTCCCTATATGGCAACTCACAAGCAAGGAAACAAAGAGACAAGCAATAACCAAAGACAAAAAAAAATGAAATGAAAGCTAAACCAATAGAGTTTTAACAAGACAAATTTCCAAGGATTATTCAACAATTAAAGCAATGGAAAGCACAAAAAGCAAGCTAGGACTCAAAGAGAAACCTAGAATGGCTCTAGAGTAGAGTAGAAAAACTAAAAAAAAAAAGACTCAAGAAACCTCTAGTTTTGGCACTTGTTTTCACAATAATTTTCAATTGAAATTTCAGAACTAGGATTGGTATAAAATAGGCACCAATTATAGAACAAATTTTGAGCCAAAACAACAAGCACACTTTCCTTTCACTTTTTTTTTTTTCCTGGACACTGATTTTTCTGCCAACTTGTGAGATTTTTCTTTATTTTTCCTTTAATCCAAATCGCTTGGTTCTTTTTTTATAATTTTGGTCCAGATGTCTAAAAAATTCAGTAAAAGTTTCAGCTCAAAAAACGTAGTGACCAATTCCCAGTAATTTATACACTTTTGTATGTTCAAGCTGCCTGCACCAGCGATTTCAACCTAGAAATCAAGAGTAGTGTTTATGTTGCTTAAGGCTTGGATAGTTACAATTTGTGTTTGCTTATGCTCAATTATCTTGAATAACACAATTCAAGAGAGCTTAAGACTTATTTGATTCACAAATCCAGCCACAACTCAACACCACATCTCAACTTCATCATAGGCATCATGTAGGAATCTTAGAAAACAAAAAAGAGTTCAACAACAAGACTACTTCTAGGAATTGATTTAGAACATGTTATGAACTAAATAACATGCATGAATTAGACTCAAAATTCAAAAGATAGGCTAAGAATGACAAGAATACATGAAAAATGTATCTAGAATTCAAAAACAAAATAAAAATTCAACACAAACTTAGAGCATAATGTGACAATTACTATGACTAAACATGACTCTAAGACAACATGGATTAAGTGATTTACACTTAGATTTTTGTGTTTTTTTTTCTAATCAATATTTTGGAACAAAATTTAGATCTAAAGGTTCAGCACAAGAATATTATGAATGAAAATGATAGAACCTAAAATCAACACAAAAACAAGATTCAAGAGTAGATCTACAAATTTGAACCATAGAAATGCAAGAACAAGTGTAGATCTAAGATTTAATCGGTTTATTTTTTTTTTTTTGAATCTACTCTAAACAGCACCAAACCACAAGACAATGGAGGATATACATGGAGAATAAGATGAAGAACAAGGAATTAAAGAGAATTCACCGAACAAAAAGATAGAGGAAGCAAAAGAACATCACCTAGATGAAGATGCTCTTGATACCACATGATGCAAGCTCCATTGGAGCTTGTAGGCCTAGGATCTTCTTCATCAATGGATTCCTTTGCTTCTTGGAAGATGAATGGCAGCGGAATGGAGAAGGAAAGAGAGAGGAGACGCCACTTCAAGGAGAAGATGAGTCTAGAAGAAGCTCACCACCATAGGAGGCCATGGATAAGAGCTTGGAGGAAGAAGGAGATGAATGAAGGGAGAGGAGAGAAGAGCACGAAATTTTGTGCTCTAAGTGAGCTTTGAAATCTGAAGTTTAATATTCAAATGATCAAAGTTGAAAAAAATACACACACATGACCTCTATTTATAGCCTAAGTGTCACACAAAATTGGAGGGAAATTCAAATTTCACTTGAATTTGAAATTGAATTTGTGGAGCCAAACTTTGGAGCCAAAATTTCACTAATTATGATTAGTGAATTTTAGTTATGGTTCAGCCCACTAATCCAAGATCAATTACAAGATTCTCCACTAAGTGTGCTTAGGTGTCATGAGGCATGAAAAGCATGAAGGACATGCACAAAGTGTGACTATATGATGTGGCAATGGGGTGTAGTAAGCAAATGCTCACCTCCCCCTCTAAATTTAATTGGATTGGGCTTCTACCAATTCAATTAAATTTATTTCCAACCACACACATCAAATATCCACTTAGTGCATGTGAAATTACAAAACTACCCCTAATACAAAAACTAGTCTAGGTGCCCAAAAATACAAGGGCTGAAAAATCCTATATTTCTAGGGTACCCTACCTACAATATGGAGCCCTATATACAAGGACCAAATATAATGACATCCTAGTCTAATATGTACAAAGATAATTGGACCCAACCTTGGCCCATGGGCTCAGAAATCTACCCTAAGGTTCATGAGAACCCTAGGGCCTTCTTCAGCAGCTCTAGCCCAATCTTCTTGGAGCCTCTTGCTCATGGTTCTAGTGATTGGTCCCTTCCTAGGGAGGATTGCATCACTTCCTTAACCTATTTCGATTCCCCTCACTAATTTTCTTATTTATCTTCTAAAATTGACCTCGTTAGGCCTGATCTGTTTGATTTGTGTTGTTTTTTTCTCGATCTGTGATGGCATTTCCTTGGCCAAATGTTAGAATTGCCTCTCCGTGGATATTGTTTATTATCTGCTATAACTTCATTTTCCATTATAAATTTCTGGATGCATTTGTTTGAGAGCGTTTTCTGTGTAATGTGCTTTTTCAATTGTTGGATCTCATCCTGTTTTTTTTTTTCAGGTTGATCCAGATATCAGCCTTTCTCTTAAACAGAACCCTGCTTCTTATACGCAAGTTTTGAATGCTTCCTCTAGAGGGTTGCACAGGTATGCTGGTGAATAGTCTGGTTTTCTTATTAAATTCATTTTACCAGATGACAGGTTGTTGTCAGGTTTTCTTCTTGGTCATTACATCTTTTTTTCTTAATAAAACTGATTTAGACTTGCTAGCAAGTTTCCAATGTGGAATTTGTATATTCAAAATTATTTCTCTATTAGACTTGCTTATGTTTGCTCTACATTTTGCACACAGAATAGGTTGTTAGTTGCAGGATTGTGTTTCTTTAGTTTTTTCCTCGCAATTTGTTACTTGTTCCTTCTTCACTAGTATTAAGTCTTTTTGTATTCAACAGTATAAGTTTGTTGTGGTCATTTCCTTCTCTCATTTATATTCCTTTAAATTCAGAATGAGAACTGTATTCAGTTATCTTCCCATATCCATGGCAACTGAACCAGCTGCAGATGACTCAATACTTTCACTGCTAAGGGTTTTTTGGCCCATCTTGGAGAAATTTTTTGGCTCTGAGCATATGGAGAATGGGAATTTATCCGTAGCAGCTTGCTGAGCTCTTTCACTAGCTGTTCGATCTTCAGGTTTACCCACTTGGACACATTTGTTGACAGTTCATCGGTTCCCCTTGTGATAAATATAGTTTTTTAATGTGCAGGTCAGCATTTTGTGACATTACTGCCCAAGGTGCTGGACTGGCTTTCAAAAAATTTTGTTTTATTCCAAAGTCATGAATGCTATATAAGAATCGGTAGGGATTTTTTATGATCTCTCGTTCATTTAATGCCCTATTATGCATATTCCAAGATGCATGTCACTATACTGGTTGAAGTGATTGTTAAATCTTAATGACTTTGGCAAAGTACTGGTACATGATTAATTTGGAAAGTAAAAAATTTGTGATTATTTTTATCTGGTATTTACATAGGCTTGTATCTTTATGATTGTCAATCAAGAAAGCATTATTTGATGCCATAACAATCTTATTTGTACTTGTTTCCATATTCTGATAATGTTATTGTGCTCCTTCTGGGATGTTGCAGTGAACCTTTACTAATTTCCTGATTCAAACAATATTTTCAGCTTCCATTGTCATTGAAGAATTTGGTCATCTAGAGGAGTACGGACCTTTATTTGTCACTTCTGACGACATTCCAGACATTGATAAGAAAAAGTAATTCATTTTCTTATTACTTCTGCCCCCCTTTTGATTAGTTTCCAAGCCTGATAATGTTGTTTTGCTGCCTGAAGTTTTTAATTGGGGGGGGGGTCTTGATGTTCATATAAAATACTGATCAAGATTTAATGATTTTATATTGGTATACTATAAAATACTCATTCTTAGTTTTCTCTTGCATTTTGATTTTATGCAAATGTTGGATTAGTATCATGGATATTGCAGACAATGTATTCTCTTAATCATAGCTTATGATTAAATTGATTTTTTGCACTCGCTTGGTTTGTGAGGTTTCCTCTATATGTTTTGTGAAAATGATGCTACAGTTTTAGTTAATACTTTAGTCATATTTATCTCAATGATTGACTGTTACAAAATGAACTGTATGTCCTCAACCATAAATAATTGCTTATAGTCATTTATCTTACATGATTCACTGTTATAAATTAGAATGGTATGTTGATTGGAGCAACTACATCAATCGGATTAATCATGTAAGCCTCTCTTAAACTTTTTCATTTTCTTGTAAACGGGTCTAATTAATACTTGTCTTTGCTATGTTTCTCTCAATATGATTCTTATTTTGTACAGCTTTTTTTTATTGGTTTCAATGTATAATTTTTGGTCTTCTCTTTTTCTCAAAAATTAGAAAAATAGTACTGTTTTCAAATTGTAAAGAATGGATAGGGTGAATGAAACAGAGAGTGAAAGTTACAACAACATATAGAAGCAAAGGTGCAGACCATTTTTTGCTTTCGTGTCATGATTGGGTAAGTCCATTTATTATATAGTATATAGTATAGTAGTATTTAATTTTCAGTAGCTAAATTCTATTGATAGGCCCACTATTAATTGTTTAATTTTCCACTTATTATTAAACACAATAATATTGTTGTACTCACTATTGAAATTGATAGATAAAAATGTAGAAAGGTAAATAAGAAGATGTTAGGTAAAAGCTGATTTTTGTATTGTGTTACTTAGAATTTGGAAATGTACGTTTATTGTTGCAATAAAAAAAGAATGATAAGTTTTTAGAGTCTACAATTTAATTTTTTTAATAATAAAAATATATATTTCAATTAAAATTAGAGGAATATTTTTAAAGAAAAAATCTTCATTTTTTATAACATATATTAATATATTAACTAATCAATAACTTGCATTTATTTTATTGAGAAAAATAATAATAAATAATAGGAGAAAACTGATAACATTGTACATCCTTGATAAAATAAAATGGGTCCAGTAGTCCATGTAGGTCCAACTAGTTAGTAGTATTTAGGCCTAGCATGGACTTAATAATATTTTTTACAATTAGAAAAAAGAATCAGTGAGTACCCATATGCTTCTTAATCCCCTCCCTACCCATGTTCACGTTAAAATGTACTTATATTTTAGTTTTAAAATATTTTTTTTGCATATATTTAGATCCAGAAAATTAGTCATCATTGGATTCTCAAATCAAAAATCAATTCTCAACTTCAGTTAAGAGATTCAAATTCGAAATTAATTACTTGTTTAAAAAATTTTAGTTTATATGATTTTTTATATACTAGTACCACGGTAACATTAAATTTGTAGGATATTATAATAACCAAACAAATGATTATTACTCATAATTTATACATACTAGCTAGTAAGTTACTTAAGCACATTTATTTAGACTTCGAGAAAGATAAAAATAGTAAGTGTGGATTGATTAATTAATGGGGTTTCCACCTTGGCTTTAGTGTAGAGACAGACTATGCTCACGTTGTTCAATAATGGCTTTAGTGTAGAGGCTTTGATGGAATTATTAAAGTCTGGGATGTATCTAGCAAAAATTGGACTGGATAACCTAGAAGAAGCTTTACTACTTCAGGCTGATATGATGGATCTTAAAGCACGAATTCATGGGCCTGCTCAAGCATATGTGATGGAAGCGAGACTTGACGAAGGACGGGGTCCATTAGTAACTACTATAGTGAAGGCAGGGACTCTTTTCAATTTGTTGTTTTAAAATTTTGGTTTAAAATAGTGGAAGTGGTCCAAGGTGATGCTAGGAACGTGTTGTGCATTTGTATTGGTTTTGGGAAGCCAAGGCTACAGAGTTATCAAAAGGTACCTATTAATTAACTATACATTACTTTAATACTGTACTTTGATATGAAATTTTGACTTTGATATGAAATTTTGACTGGTTTAGTTGCCAAATTTAAGTGGTGATATTTCCATCATGTATTAAGCCTGTGATTACAACTTACAAGTTGCTTTATTAGATGATATATAGTGTTGAATATGCTAATATGGCTATTATGATAAAAACGATTTGGTATGTAGTCTCAAGTGATTTCTTTGCAATTTGTGTGTGTGCGCTTATTCTACATCGGTTCAACGATAAACGATGTAGAAAATTTTCTCATTCTACATCGATTGACTGATAAACGAGGTAAAAATCTTTTCAATTCTACATCGGTTGACTGATAACCGATGTAGAAATCTTCCATTCCTACCCATTCTACATCGGTTGACTGAAGACCGATGTAGAAATCGCACCCATTCCTACCCATTCTACATCGGTTTCATCCTTAGAACCGATGTAGAAAGCTCACATTCTACATTGGCTGTAGTTACACAACCGATGTAGAACAGTCCCCATTCGAAGGCGGTCCTTCAATCGATGTTGGTATTCAACGACACTGGGTTACCACACGCGTCATAACCGATGTAGAAAGCCCATTAGAACCGATGTAGAAGATCTTTTTTTAGTAGTGTATTATGCACGTTGATTAACTTAATAACCTCTTACTATTATGCACGCTGCTATTACATTATTAATTTATTTTTTTATTTGATCATGCAGTATTTTAATGAAGTTAAACCATTGGAAGCAGAGAGATTCAAGGCGTTTCGCATCCAGTGGACACAGTATTATCTAAAAGTTAGAAATCAAACATAGGATGTTAGACAACTATGTAACTTTAGGTTACTTAATAGTTTACATACTTTGCATTACATTTTTACAATTGTTGTTTCATTTTAACATTTAATAACCTTTGTTGATAACTAGTTTTCTGGTAAAACCTATTTGATATATGTGTGTGCTGTGTGCTCTGATTTTAAATTTACAGGTTAAATTTTGGTTTTTTTTTTTATAAAAACAGAGACATTATTTAAAAAAAAAATTCCTGAAAACAACATCGGTTTTTTGGAATAACCGATGTTAACGAATGTGTTAATGTTGACAGTTAACATCGGTTTTTTTAAAAAACCGATGTTAACGATATTAGCATCGATTTTTTGGAAAAACCGATGTTAACGAATGCGTTGATGTTGACAGTTAACATCAGTTTTTTTACAGAAAACCGATAGTTAACATCAATTTTTGTAAAAAACCGATGTTAACTTTCAACATTAATATATATTTTTTTGGGTGTAATTCATATGATCACATCGGTTATTTATATAACGGATGTTGGTAATTTTACGTTAACATCGGTTTTTAAAAAACCGATGTTAACGATAATACTATCAACGTCGGTACTTTCAACATCGATTCAAAAATCAATGTTGAAAGTCATAAATAATCGATGTAGAAAGCATATTTTCTAATAGTGACGTCACAATTCACCGTCACATGTTCACATGTATCTCACAAACTAACACATGCTCAACTTGTCACTCATATTCAATCTCAATCACAATTTTATAATCCTAAAATGACATGTCATTACGTCTCAAGAATCATATACACATCACACAATAGTAATATTTACATGGCACAATATATATATATATATATATATATATATATATATATATACACTCTCCCGGAAGTCTGCTTTGCTGAATATCAGGTCAACATTTAAGACATATAATCATGCATCTCCTATAGTAGCAGGAGCTTAATAATGGACAAATTCATCACTCTCTATGACACAAGGACCAGATTTTAAACTTCAGGACCTGGGAATAATTTTCCCTCATCATTAGTTATTATTTGTTGATTTGGTTAAGGGGTAAATTGTTAACAAATCATGATTTTAATAATTAACAAGTTTGTTTGGTGGTTACAATTAATCAGGTTTTTCTGTTTCTCAGTCGAAGACAAAACCACAAATTGGTACAGTATATTTAGCTAGGTGATTTACCAAGTTTGCATATGGCCTTTGCAGAATAGCTACAGAGCACGAGAAGTTTGGTTTTGAGCTTAAAACTTTACGTCCGATTAATTACAAACAAATATCAGCTTTACTCAATCGCATAGCTGCAAGATTTGATTGGGAAAAAATAATGGAAGGTGACAACATCATAGGACTCAAAAATGTAAGTCCTATAATAATCAATTAATCATTTGATATTCAATTTATTCTTCTTTATGAAATTTTATGCCTTGTATTCTGAATTTTGGATTTTGTACTTGAAACTTTATTTGCAGCAATTCTATTTGAAATATGAAACCAATTTCAATTAAACGGAATGTGTGACGTTTATATGTAAAAAATTCTACTACAGGGCAAGCAAACCATATCATCAAATCCTGGTGGTCAATTTCAGCTTAGTGGTATGCCTTTGAAACATTGCATCAAACTTGTGATGAGGTTAATTCACATCTCTATCAGGTCAGTCTGTGCAATCTTTGGCACAACAAGAATCCTGAGATACTTTAACTCATAATTTCATCTTATTTTACTGTTGAAAAAGAGAGAGAAAAATTCTCTAAGGCAACTCACAAGCAAGGAAACAAAGAGACAAGCAATAACCAAAGACAAAAAAAATGAAATGAAAGCTAAACCAATAGATGTTTAACAAGACAATTTCAAGGATTATTCAACATTAAGCAATGGAAGCACAAAAAGCAAGCTAGGACTCAAGAGAAACCTAGAATGGCTCTAGAGTAGAGTAGAAAAACTAAAAAAAAAGACTCAAGAAACCTCTAGTTTTGGCACTTGTTTCACAATAATTTTCAATTGAAATTTCAGAACTAGGATTGGTATAAATAGGCACAATTATAGAACAAATTTTGAGCCAAAACAACAAGCACACTTTCCTTTCACTTTTTTTTTTTTCTTGGACACTGATTTTTCTGCCAACTTGTGAGATTTTTTTTATTTTTCCTTTAATCCAAATCGCTTGGTTTTTTTTTTATAATTTTGGTCCAGATGTCTAAAAAATTCAGTAAAAGTTTCAGCTCAAAAAACGTAGTGACCAATTCCCAGTAATTTATACACTTTTGTATGTTCAAGCTGCCTGCACCAGCGATTTCAACCTAGAAATCAAGAGTAGTGTTTATGTTGCTTAGGCTTGGATAGTTACAATTTGTGTTTGCTTATGCTCAATTATCTTGAATAACACAATTCAAGAGAGCTTAAGACTTATTTGATTCACAAATCCAGCCACAACTCAACACCACATCTCAACTTCATCATAGGCATCATGTAGGAATCTTAGAAAACAAAAAGAGTTCAACAAACAAGACTACTTCTAGGAATTGATTTAGAACATGTTATGAACTAAATAACATGCATGAATTAGACTCAAAATTCAAAAGATAGGCTAAGAATGACAAGAATACATGAAAAATGTATCTAGAATTCAAAAAACAAAATAAAAATTCAACACAAACTTAGAGCATAATGTGACAATTACTATGACTAACATGACTCTAAGACACATGGATTAAGTGATTTACACTTAGATTTTTGTGTTTTTTTTTCTAATCAATATTTTGGAACAAAATTTAGATCTAAAGGTTCAGCACAAGAATATTATGAATGAAAAATGATAGAACCTAAAATCAACACAAAAACAAGATTCAAGAGTAGATCTACAAAATTTGAACCATAGAAATGCAAGAACAAGTGTAGATCTAAGATTTAATCGGTTTATTTTTTTTTGAATCTACTCTAAACAGCACAAACACAAGACAATGGAGGATATACATGGAGAATAAGATGAAGAACAAGGAATTAAAGAGAATTCACCGTAAAAAGATAGAGGAAGCAAAAGAACATCACCTGAATGAAGATGCTCTTGATACCACATGATGCAAGCTCCATTGGAGCTTGTGGCCTAGGATCTTCTTCATCAATGGATTCTTTTGCTTCTTGGAAGATAAATGGCAGCGGAATGGAGAAGGAAGAGAGAGAGGAGACGCCACTTCAAGGAGAAGATGAGTCTAGAAGAAGCTCACCACCATAGGAGGCCATGGATAAGAGCTTGGAGGAAGAAGGAGATGAATGAAGGGAGAGAGAGAGAAGAGCACGAAATTTTGTGCTCAAAAGGAGCTCTGAAATCTGAAGTTAAATATCAAATGATCAAAGTTGAAAAAAATACACACACATGACTCTATTTATAACCTAAGTGTCACACAAAATTGGAGGGAAATTCAAATTTCACTTGAATTTGAAATTGAATTTGTGGAGCCAAACTTTGGAGCAAAATTTCACTAATTATGATTAGTGAATTTTAGTTATGGTTCAGCCCACTAATCCAAGATCAATTACAAGATTCTCCACTAAGTGTGCTTAGGTGTCATGAGGCATGAAAAGCATGAAGGACATGCACAAAGTGTGACTATATGATGTGGCAATGGGGTGTAGTAAGCAAATGCTTACCTCCCCCTCTAAAATTTAATTGGATTGGGCTTCTACCAATTCAATTAAATTTATTTCCAACCACACACATCAAATATCCACTTAGTGCATGTGAAATTACAAAACTACCCCTAATACAAAAACTAGTCTAGGTGCCCAAAAATACAAGGGCTGAAAAATCCTATATTTCTAGGGTACCCTACCTACAATATGGAGCCCTATATACAAGGACCAAATATAATGACATCCTAGTCTAATATGTACAAAGATAATTGGACCCAACCTTGGCCCATGGGCTTAGAAATCTACCCTAAGGTTCATGAGAACCCTAGGGCCTTCTTCAGCAGCTCTAGCCCAATCTTCTTGGAGCCTCTTGCTCATGGTTCTAGTGATTGGTCCCTTCCTAGGGAGGATTGCATCAATATTCCAGAATTTAAAAATTTAAACATCATTCCATATTGTACTTTCCAGATAATGATATAGGGATATTTTGTATAGAGATAATAATGGGAGTGTACTTAAGTAAAGGGAGTCTGGGTAAAGCAAAAGCTCGAAAAGCTTTACCCTTGATCAAGAAGTAGAAGTCCAATCAATTGAAAACCCACTATGGGTCTGGACGATACGTGGGTGAAAATAAAATAAAGGGACATACATTTTTGCGGGGGCATTTTCTATTTACACTCCCATTAGCAACTGCCTTTTGCTTGTAGTGACACATTGTTTGGACTGAGAAGTGAGTTTTGGGCCTAGTAGATGAGAGAAAACATTACAAAATTCAGTAAAAATATGGGCATCCAACCACTGGTCCAGGAGAGAAAAATATATTAACTGAACTAATAATAATCTACTTGTTAAGGGATTTGAATCCTGCACCTCCTATATTAAATCCTGCACCTCCCAATTTTTTAAAAATCCCAAATTATCCTTTTCATATTATACCATTTCGGAATAGACGTTCCAGAACAGTTAAAAATAGCTTCCCGAATAGATGTTCCCATAACAATAGATGTTCCATAACAATAAAAAACAGTTTTGCCTTCCAGAATAAGTGTTCCATAATAGTAAAAAAATAACTTATGAAATAGGTGTTCCATAATAGTAAAAAATAGCTTATGAAATAGGTGTTCCATAATAGTAAAAAAATAACTTCCAAAATAAGCATTCCATAATAGTAAAAAATAATTTTTGAAATAATTGTTTCATAACAGTAAAAAAATAGTTTTGTCTTTCGGAATAGGCATTCCATAACAATAAAAAAAATAGCTTCCAAGATAGGCGTTCCATAACAGTAAAAAATAGTCTTGCCTTCTAGAATAGGTGTTTCATAAAAAAAATAACTTCCAGAATAAGCATTCCATAAAAGTATAAAATAGTTTTATTTTCTGAAATAGGTATTCATAACAAAAAAAAATATTTTTTCCTTTTGAAATATATGTTCCATAATAGTAAAAAAATAGCTTCCAGAATAGTGTTTCATAACAGTAAAAAAAAAATTACCTTCAAAAATAGGTGTTCTATAACAATAAAAAATAACTTCCAAAATAAGCATTTCATAATAATAAAAAATAATTTCGGTAATAGATGTTTCATAACAAAAAAAGGATAATTTGATATTTTTTTTAAAAAAAAATAAAGGTGCAAGATACACACATGGGAGTGCAGAATTCAAATCCCTTCCCTTAGTTATTTTGCTTTAATTTCCATCTAATTGATTAATTAATTTAAATCTTTCATTCTCTATTTTTTTTAATATAACTTCTATTACTTATCCACACAGATGCATTAACTTGTGCATTTTTTAGTAAATTTCTAAAACATGAGTTTATTACTAATTTCATTTTAAATTTTCAAACACGTAAATTTTAATTTGTTTATTTAGATCCATAATTTTTATTAATTAAACAATATGATTTCTTTAAATTATTTTTACTTGATTCAGATATAATTACAAACACAAATGTTAAAATTAAACTATCAATTAAAATAGTGGTAAACAAAAGTAAAATAATATACTAATTATTTATTTTTTTTTCAAATACAAGAAGTAGGAAAGAGATGATGTTACAATTAACATCTATTCCAAATTTTAATGTCATTATTTAGAATAAATTTTCATCTCTCAATTATTATTAGCTTAAACTAAACAAAAGAATATAGTTTCTTAATCGTATTATATTAAGTTTAAATATCCACACATCTATTTTTTAATTAATGTCAATCATTTTTTTTTCTTTTATGATAGAAACATATTTTCATAGAAAAATAAAATAAACAATTTTACATAATGCATTTTAAAATAATAATCTTTACTATTACAATTTTAAAATTATGTGTATATAACTTGTATACAAATTCATATAAGATAATATTTGGATTTGACTCACATAAAATGAATAAAAATAAGGTAAGTAATGATATATAAGAATGAATGGCCTAAGGGTGTACATGTGCAATGAATTAAGATTTTAAAAGGCTTTATTTGATAAAATATTATGGTATTCAATCAAGATTTTTAAATAATATAAATAAATCTTGTGATATTCAATCATCACTATCATAATTTTGTAGGAATGTAACAAAATTTGGTGATATTTTAAAAAAATCTTCCATAGATAAATGTCACTTAGAATGAATTTCGATAGATTTCTCATGACATTTTAGTATAATATATAATGTCACACCTATCTAGCAATTTCACCCAAACTATTGAGACTTTTCTAAACTCTCATTCTTTCTTTTTTAGTGGATAGTTAAACTTTTTTTTATCCCATCACATATAATTCCTTCTCTCTTATTGAAGGTTGTTCAGACATTGGTATACTTAGTCATCTTTTCTTTCAATTCTACATAGCTTCTCTATGATAGGCTAAAAGATCTTTCTACTTTTCCTTCTTTTTTTTTGCTTTTATCAATTTGTTTATATAAATGAGAATAATATTACAATGTCATTGCATGTAACAGTTCTTAATGAAAGTAGACCTTGAAAAAGGGTTAATGTGAAAATCAAAATTAAAGGACTTTTAACCTCAGTTTTGATTCTTTTCACACAATTTTCTTTAATTTAACACACTTTCAAAACCACAACCCTTCTTTTCCTTGGTTTACTAAGTCATGCATTATAGTAGTATGACCAATGTTTTAATTAAAATATTTATGGAATGGATTAAATCAATTTTGAAAAAAAATATCTGATTAATTACATGGTTTATTTTGTATCATTTACTCAACTTTATTGTAAATTAAAATATTATCAAAGTTAATTTAAAGCTTAAATATGTTTTTTTTCCTCAAATTGGGACAATTTTCTTTTCAGTCCTCCAATTTAAAAGTGATTATTCTATCCCCAAAATTGAAAATAGTCCACTTTTAATTCTTAAGATTTTTTTGTGATTAGTTTTGTCTCCCCGATAAAGATTAAAATTGGATTATTTAAATTTAGGAGACCAAAAGAAAATTAAATATAAAGTTGAAGGACACAAATATATTTAATTATTTAATGTTATAAAAATCAATGTGTATTGCAACAATATTTAAATATCTTTTTTTGTGAATCGATGTTACTATGATTGATTTTAATTTATGAATACCCATTAGGGTCTGCTTAGTGGTGGAATTGAGATAATATGTATGAAGCACTTGAATTTCACTCACCCCAAGAAAGCTAACAATGAGATTTGGTGATCCACTTGAACCCTTAAGTACAAGAAACAAGGATCCTAAGTGTTGGAAATGTCATAAAGATGATCAAGCCTTGATAAGTAAACAAAAATCTAAATAGAAACAAAGAGAAAACTCACTTGTCTTAATTTTTAAAATACTCAATGTCATTCAACTTGGTTTGGATACAATAAGCTTTGCCTATGTATGGTGTAAGTGTTGACCTAGGTAATTACTAGATATTAAATCCCTATGTAACAACACATCAACTAGGCAAATGCAAAGACTCAATTAAACCCACTCTAATCATCTTGTTTAATATCTAACAATTGAATACATTTTATTATCCCTGAAAAGACTCTTGTTAAACTAAAGTAAATGAAAAGACATTCGTCCAAATATAACAGCTAGCCATAAAAGCACTCTTTTAGCCCTAAATAACATAATTGAGCATAAATACAACCAGCCTACGTATAATTGATAACCCATCTCCTTAATTTGAATGGTTTTAATTTGGCCAAAAACTCCTTCTACAATTCTATTGCTTAATTAATCATAACAAAATCCATCATAACAAACTCCAGTCCACATATGCATCTTGAGTATAGATTATTGTGCTAATTATGCTCTTCAAATTATTGTCTTTAAATTTTCTGAATTTATCTTCAAATTGCGGAAATGAAACAATTCTTAGATTAGACCCTAATTTATTTGAACTTTCTATCACTTTTACCTTCATGATTAAGCTTTGAAAATCATTTTTGCTTCTTTTAAATCTTGCTCTTATAAATGAGTATTCCGTCCATTAAAAAGATTCTTTGAAATTTTTTGGACCTTGGTAGATTCATATCATAAGGTTCGAACCTCAATGTGACTATTGTACACGAAAAAATAATTTATGAGAAAATGAGCAAAGAATATCTCAATATTATTTAACATTTAGAGTGATAAAGAGAGAAGTGCTCCTATGATATGTTATATGATGTAATATGAAGATTGATAAAGAAAACTAAATAAGTATTAATAAAGTGTTTTATATATAAAAATGTATGAATATCATTACTCTCTTTATGTGGATTCTAGTATAAAATGGATGGAGCTATTTAATGGGTTATACTATTCTAAGCATACATGAAATAAGTCTTTTTATTCACTAAAGAATAATCAGCAGTTTTAAGCAATACAATCAAGAGCTTAAGAAAGAAGAAAGTCCAAAGGTTCTTACATGTTAAACTTCTTGATCTTAAAAAATTATTTATAAGATTGAGAAAATTTATATTGATAAACATTTTAGTTCCTTCAATCTTGTCTTGTTTTGAAGTAATTACATTGAGGAACCTTTTTGGAGAGGAATATTGAAGCATTTCCATTTAGCATGGGAGCTCTCGAGGTTTGTGAAATTAATGGCCTTGCTTAAACTAACCACATTTGACTAGCTTAAGTGAGCCAATTTGCTAAACCTTGGAGACTTATTAGCCTCACTTAAAGTGAGACCACTTTGACTCACTTAAGCGAGCCATCCCTAAAAGTATTGTTTGTTTATGTGCTTGCTTAAGTATAATCATTTTGGTTAGCTTAAATGAGCTTAACTGATATGTCCTCTATAGGCGCTGATAAAAAAAACCCAAAAATAATAGAAGGAAACAAACTTTGAGAAGAAAAAAAAAAGAATTTTTTAGAATGATACCTAGATAGTAATGACTTATATCCTTAAGGTATAGAGTAAAAGGTTATTGGTCATCACCAAAATAGAATATCCAAGTTGCCAATAGTAGGCTTCATTACAAATCCTCTCAACAAGAGGTTAAAATCCAATATTTTCATTCTATAATTATTCATTATAATTGCTACATTATTAGTATTAATAATATAATTATTAAATACTTTGCCATTTTCCCAATTGTCATATCTTTCACGTTATATATGAACCTGCGAATTAAGGTCAATTTATTTCTATATATATTTCACAAATGCATAAATGGTATCAATGATTGTTATATATATTTATTCTTGTTTCCATGTGATTAGGGTTTCTCACCAGGAACCATGCATATGCACGTCCAAACGCATGAGTCCAACATGCTGTTCAAAATTTCCCACTTTCCATTTAGTCTTATGGATTAAAGATTTTATTGTTTTAAGAAGATCATTAACGTATTACTATACAAGTTTTGCTTTGATTTCTTCACGTATATTATGAAATGTACCCCGTGTTTACATTTGCAACTAAGATAGGCACGTTGTTCACTTCTCCAGGTATATTGGTTCATGCAAGCTACCCCTTGTTTACATTTACAACTATTCCAGTTGTTTTAATTCCAGAATTATTATTATCATTATTTATTTTCTCAAAGCAGCAACACATTTCGTTAGCCCAACTCTTCTTCAGTCTCTCGGACAGATTCAATGTGTGAAGGGAAAGTAGAAGAATGGGGTACGTGCCATCTGGATCGAGCATTGAGGAAAGCTCAATGGTTTTGAGCCGTTTGAACCATCAAGGATTGTTGCCTCCTGCAACTTCAAATATTAATTCTGGCACTCCCATTGCATTCTGAAAAATCCAATCCAAAATTATGGATTGGACTTTTTAGAATGCAAAATGCAGTTGGACGCAGAAGTAATATTTGGAGTTGCAGAAAGTTGACACTTGCTATATTTACTCCCTTTTTTTCTAGGTATGTTCTCCTTCTTCTTTTTTAAACTCAAATAACTTAAATGACCTTCTTATTTCAAACTCTCTTCTTTCCCTCAAACAGTCTCACATCTCCCCTCCAACAATGCCCTCCTTCCATGGGAACAAAACATTCCCCCTCTTTCATTAGAATCCTTCATCTCTTTCAATCCACTAGTTACTCCTATTCAATATCTTGTTTTGGTCTTCCTTTCTTCCTTTATTCTCTTACAAAAACTAGGAAAGGTATTATAAGATTCAAATCTCCACACATAGTTTGCACACGCTGTATAATTTGATTAGAGGTTCAAGAAGTGAGGTATAAACATGTTAGAATGCTTACTTTGTGTGTGTCACTTTATTGAGATCATTATCTTTTTGGATTTTGAAATAAATACAAAATGATCTTTTTATTCAATTTCAAAAAATATTTTCTGGAAATTTTTTTACTTACTTAAAAGTAATTTTTGGAATACCAAAATTTAAACAGTATTTCAGAAAGTACTTTCTAAAATGATGTTTAAATTTTCATATTCTGAAAAGTATATTCCAGAATTCAAAAATTTAAACATCATTCCATATTGTACTTTCCAGATAATGATATAGGGATATTTTGGATACAGATAGTAATGGGAGTGTACTTAAGAAAAAGGGAGTCTAGGTAAAGCAAAAGCTCGGAAAGCTTTACCCTTGATCAAGAAGTAGAAGTCCAATCAATTGAAAACCCACTATGGGTCAGGACGATACGTGGGTGAAAATAAAATAAAGGGACATACATTTTTGCTGGGGCAGTTTCTATTTACACTCCCATTAGCAACTGCCTTTTGCTTGTAGTGACACGTTGTTTGGACTGGGAAGTGAGTTTTGGGCCTAGCAGATGAGAGAAAACATTGCAAAATTCAGTAAAAATATGGGCATCCAACCACTGGCCCAGGAGAGAAAAATATATTAACTGAACTAATAATAATCTACTTGTTAAGGGATTTGAATCCTGCACCTCCCAATTTTTTAAAAATCCCAAATTATCCTTTTCATATTATACCATTTCGGAATAGACGTTCCAGAACAGTTAAAAATAGCTTCCCGAATAGATGTTCCATAACAATAAAAAATAGTTTTGCCTTCCAGAATAAGTGTTCCACAATAGTAAAAAAATAACTTATGAAATAGGTGTTCCATAATAGTAAAATATAGCTTATGAAATAGGTATTCCATAATTGTAAAAAAATAACTTCCAAAATAAACGTTCCATAATAGTAAAAAATAACTTTTGAAATAATTGTTCCATAACAGTAAAAAAAAAATTGTTTTGTCTTTCGGAATAAGCATTCCATAACAATAAAAAAAATAGCTTTCGAGATAGGCGTTCCATAATAGTAAAAAAATAGCTTTTGGAATAGGTGTTCTATAACAGTAAAAAATAGTTTTGCCTTTTAAAATAGGTGTTTCATAACAATAAAAAAAATAACTTCCAGAATAAATATTCCATAAAAGTATAAAATAGTTTTATTTTCTGAAATAGGTATTCATAACAAAAAAAATTATTTTCTCCTTTTGAAATATATGTTCCATAATAGTTAAAAATAGCTTCTAGAATAAGTATTTCATAACAGTAAAAAAAAAAATTACCTTCAAAAATAGGTGTTCTATAACAATAAAAAATAGCTTCCAAAATAAGCGTTTCATAATAATAAAAAATAATTTCGGTAATAGATGTTTCATAACAATAAAAGGATAATTTGATATTTTTTTAAAAAAAAATAAAGGTGCAAGATACACGGAGTGCAGAATTCAAATCCCTTCCCTTAGTTATTTTGCTTTAATTTCCATCTAATTGATTAATTAATTTAAATCTTTCATTCTCTATTTTTTTAATATAACTTCTATTACTTATCCACACAGATGCATTAACTTGTGCATTTTTTAATAAATTTCTAAAAAATGAGCTTATTACTAATTTCATTTTAAATTTTCAAACACGTAAATTTTAATTTGTTTATTTAGATCCATAATTTTTATTAATTAAACAATATGATTTCTTTAAATTAGTTTTACTTGATTCAGATATAATTACAAACACAAATGTTAAAATTAAACTATCAATTAAAATAGTGGTAAACAAAAGTAAAATAATATACTAATTATTTATTTTTTTCAAATACAAGAAGTAGGAAAGAGATGATGTTACAATTAACATCTATTCCAAATTTTAATGTCATTATTTAGAATAAATTTTCTTCTCTCAATTATTAGTAGCTTAAACTAAACAAAAGAATATAGTTTCTTAATCGTATTATATTAAGTTTAAATATCCACACATCTATTTTTTAATTAATGTCAATCATTTTTTTTCTTTTATGATAGAAACATATTTTCATAGAAAAATAAAATAAACAATTTTACATAATGCATTTTAAAATAATAATCTTTACTATTACAATTTTAAAATTATGTGCATATAACTTGTATACAAATTCATATAAGATAATATTTGGATTTGACTCACATAAAATGAATAAAAAATAAGGTAAGTAATGATATATAAGAATGAATGGCCTAAGGGTGTACATGTGCAATGAATTAAGATTTTAAAATGTTTTATTTGATAAAATATTATGGTATTCAATCAAAATTTTTAAATAATATAAATAAATCTTGTGATATTCAATCATCACTATCATAATTTTGTAGGAATGTAACAAAATTTGGTGGTATTTTAAAAAAATCTTCAATAGATAAATATCACTTAGAATGAATTTCGATAGATTTCTCATGACATTTTAGTATAATATATAATGTCACACCTATGTAGCAATTTCACCCAAACTCTTGAGACTTTTCTAAACTCTCATTCTTTCTTTTTTAGTGGATAGTTAAACTTTTCTTTATCCCATCACATATAATTCCTTTTCTCTTATTGAAGGTTGTCTAGACATTGGTATACTTAGTCATATTTTCTTTCAATTCTACATAGCTTCTTTATGATAGGCTAAAAGATCTTTCTACTTTTTTCTTTTTTTTTTTGCTTTTATCAATTTGTTTAGATAAGGAATCTTCATCTTCAATATCACTAGTTAAATAAAAAAGACCATACTTTTGAATATGTTGTTCAAATCCAAGAGGAAGAAGGAGTAGATGTTAATGTATGAAGTGCTAGTATAACTTTGAGAGGAGTGCTAAGAATACACTCTCTCAAACACACTCTCTTTAATCGGTTAAAATACATTAAAAACTATAAAAATCGAGAAAAAGAATCATTAAATACAATGTAGAATTCACAAAATTTTGTCATTGTTACTAAATTTCAACCAATAAGATAGCGTAATTGGGAGCAGGTTCTCCTAGCATTTCTCATAGCTTTATGTGGAGAAAAACTATTAAGGAGAACATGGAGGGCAACTAAAAATATAATTTAATTCTTTAAAATTTATCAATTTTTGTATATTGTTTGATTAAAATATAATTAAAAACTCAAGATATAATTTATTTAAAAACATATATAGAAAATGATGTGGTGGGTTTCCTCAAATTCAATAAAACCTTATGGGAAAGAGTTTGAGTTTAAAAAATTTAAATCTAAACTTGAATGTGTTTCCTTCCCGTTCTGTTTATTATCATATGTACCAGTTGTAGGATGTGGATCATGAAAAAGTGGAATAACAATTGTGAGACTATGGCAAGGCCTTGATATGAGTTAAGACTACAAACATATATCAAAGTTAGGACCTTGGAAAACAATTATATTCCTCATCAACCATAAACTTAAATGACCACATGTTATCCCAACTTGCATCCTCAGTCAAGATAATTCCATCCACATATTGTAATGAAAAATCAATGTCTTCTCCAACATGAAAACTTTTAAAGTTTCTATATTTCACTAATTACATAGCAAAATAGTAAGTCCTTCCACAATCAAGTAAAGAAAATGAGCTAGTGGATTTTTATCTTAGGCCACTATATACTTCTACCTACTCTATAGGGCTGTTGTTCACCAAGATAAACACACGACTTGAGAAAATGCAAGCTCAAATATTCATTTTCTCCATTTGTCATCAAACCCCAAAAACCTAGCATGTAGACAAAGAAATCCTAATTGACCGAATATAAGCCTTCTCGAAGTCAACTTTAAGAGGCATAAGTATTTTTCTCCACTTATTAGATCTATCACCTCATTAGTTGTAACGACTCGTCTCATCGCTACAATATCACTATTCCAAAACCGCGAGAATTTTAATTTTTAAATGAAAACTCCATAAATTTGCTTATGAAAAATTAAAGTAAATTTTTTTCTCGATGTACATTCATCAAACAACGCACCATCACTTAAGTAAATAAATATATATATATATATATATATATATATATATATATTTGTGTGTGTGTGTGTAGGCATAGTAACTCAGTACACATAATTCACATAATGAAAAGTAAATTTGTTCATACATATACTTAAATCTGTGATTTACATCCTCAATTCAAAATAAAGAATTATGTAACTAGCTACAGAGGAATTGATTAACAAAACATAACTCTCTCCCAAAATAATCTCAATGTCATTACGTCGGTTCAGCGGCTCCACAAAAGAATCTCACTTCCCGTACTCTACTACTGTCATTTTGCTCCCACGAACAAAGTTCGTGATCATCATAGGTATCAACCACACTGTACAAAAATCGTGATCATCATAAGTAAATTTGTTCATACATATACTTAAATCTGTGATTTACATCCTCAATTCAAAATAAAGAATTATGTAACCAACTACAAAGGAATTGATTAACAAAACATAACTCTCTCCCAAAATAATCTCAACGTCATCATGTCGATTCAGCGGCTCCACAAAAGAATCTCACTTCCCGTACTCTACTGTTGTCATTCTGCTCCCACGAACAAAGTTCGCGATCATCATAGGTATCAACCACACAATACAAAAATCGCGATCATCATAAGTAAATTTGTTCATACATATACTTAAATCTGTGATTTACATCCTCAATTCAAAATAAAGAATTATGTAACCAACTACAAAGGAATTGATTAACAAAACATAACTCTCTCCCAAAATAATCCCAATGCCATCACGTCGGTTCAGCGACTCCACAAAAGAATCTCACTTCTCGTACTCCACTGCTGTCATTCTGCTCCCACGAACAAAATTCGCGATCATCATAGGTACCAACCACACAATACAAAAATCGTTATCATCATAAGTAAATTTGTTCATACATATACTTAAATATGTGATTTACATCCTCAATTCAAAATAAAGAATTATGTAACTAGCTACAGAGGAATTGATTAACAAAACATAACTCTTTCCCAAAATAATGTCAACGCCATCACGTCGGTTCAGCGGCTCCACAAAAGAATCTCACTTCCCATACTCTATTGTTGTCATTCTACTCCCACGAACAAAGTTCGCGATCATCATAGGTACCAACCACACAGTACAAAAATTGTGAGGGGTGAATTTATTATAAAAAAGTTAATACGAAAATCAAATAATCATAATTAGTAAGAAACATTAACAGATATCACAAGCTTACACAAACATTCACTAGTCCAATGCACACTCAACAAATAGTCATCATCAGTCCATAGTTCCAATCAATCATGCTCGGTATGATGCATGCACCTAAGACCTCAACTCTCAAATGAAATGTGGTACCATCCCCAACGAAATAGCCTATGCGTGTTCACACGACACTCTCACTTGGGAAAACTAGGCAGTAAGTGTCGAGGTCACCCTGTCGTGCACAGGAAACTCCCCCCTACCCCCCCACGGTGATCAGCCTGAGTCTCAAGGGAGTTTCAAACCGAGTGATAAGCCCCCAAGTACAAGTATTTCTCCTCACGAGAAACTACAAATACTTACTGGCAAAGTTTATACTATTTCCATGTCATATGAAGTATGAAACATGGGCACCATCAGTGCACTGACTGTGGATAATTAAAGATTCTAAGTCATCCCCCTCCAGAGATGCTTAAAACTCTTTAACCACTTTATTTCCTCCACCAGTGATATCCAACAAGGTCACTGCACCCCCCATGTACATACATAGCATAGAACGTATGAAACATGGGCACCATCAATGCACTGATCGTGGATAATTAAATATTATAAGTTATCCCTCTCCAGAGATGCTTAAAACTCTTTAATCACTCTATTTCCCCCACCAGGGATATCTAACGAGGTCACTGCACCCCCATGTACATACACAACACACAACGTATGAAACATGAGCATCATCAATGCACTGACCGTGGATGATTAAATATTCTAAGCCACCCTCCTCCAAAGATGCTTAAAACTCTTTAACCACTCTATTAATTCCCCCACTAGGGATATCCAACAAGGTTACTGCACCCCTCATTTACATACACAACATAACATCATCACAGTGCATTTTCAACATCATCAACATTTCATCTCAACATCATCTCATCTCAATGACATTAACAACAACAACATCATCTCATATTAACATAATCATCAATAACAACATCAACTCATGTTAACATAGTCATAAATAACAACATCAATTCATGTTAACATAGTCATTGATAACAACATCATCTCATGTCAATATTATCATAAACATCAACGTCACCTCATATTAATTAATGTCATCAATAGAAATATCATCAGTAAGTCACACTCTGCATATACATATATAGTTCATGCCTGAGATTCACACTCCCTAGGTCTTCAGACAACACAAGTCAAATAAAAACAATAATGTTATTCATCAATAATAGATATATCGCATCCCATTAGTCAAAAACATTGTTTTCTTGAAAAACAGCATGCAACAGGGACAAGCATACATCCCCATAGTTAGGTTCCCTGACCCCCAATTATGATATTAAAAACTGTAAATGATAATAAACTCACATCCCCTATCGTGAGCTCTACGTCAGTTTCTCTTTGCGTCACTCAGAGATCTCTCTCATTCACGTTCGTCAATCCAAAAGTAAGGTTCTATATACCAAATTGAAGGAAATTTAGTATAGATTTCAGAAACAAGGTTAAGATAAAATTCAGAGTCAAATACCCTTGTTAAAACGTAAAGGGCTGAAAGATGTTACAGATTTTACTAAAAGAAGACATCATTTTAAAATTCCGATCACGCCAATGTGATCGGGGTTCAGTGAAGGTTACAAAAATAACATCAATGTTATAAAAAGATAACTTTTACAATGTCTCATTCTCAAGGGTATTTCAAAGGAAGTGTAAAAACATCCAATAATGGTTCCCAAGTCAGAAGAGATGCAAAGATAGACTCAAACTAACGAGAAGGCTTAGAATCATGGTTACCTCGAAGAAACCTTGAAGGAAGGATTGGAGGCTTTGTTCTCTACTGAATCCTCGAGTTAAGTTTTGAAGATTCTGCTCCGATTAAATTGTTCTTCTCCATGCGGTGATCTGACGGCAAGCAAAGGCAGCTCGTGGCGGTCACCGGTGGTCAGTGGTGGTGGAGGAGGAGCTTGGGGGTGTTGGGGGAGGGTTTAGGGGAAGAGAAGGAGGAAGAAAATGGCTATTTTATGTTGCTTTACGTATTTGTAACCTGTAACACTCGCCCAGGTGAGTTTGGCTCGCCTGGGCGAGCTGATCCAGCTCAAATTTTTCTGCTTCGGTAAAAAAATCATATCTCATATTCAAGATGTTATATTGCAAATCCCAATGGTTAGAATGTGGAGATTTGTCTTAGGAACCTCCAGACAAAATTTGAAGACGATCCAACAATTAAAGAATTCGGGATTACGATTTTAGTAAAATAGGTTTAAGTAAAATTTGAAATCTCATAATTTCAACTTAGCTCAACAAAACTTCACATAACTCAACATCCACATTAAGAAATTCACACATGACTAATTCAAGTCATACTTCAACTCATTCAAGTCAACCATATAGTCAAATAGCACAATAAATACAATTAAACATCGATTTATAATTAGTAATATTTCAGGGTGTTACATTAGTCACTAATACATCATTTAAGATTTGCCTGAAAGGTGAAAAAAGTTGTTTGGCAAGTGAAAATAAGTGAGTCTAACAACTTTTTTAGACACACATATATATAGCTATTTTGAGATAATCTTGAAGATGCTTCCAATGAGGGATATAGATTAATATTGAGAGAAACCATGAGTGATTCCTCTTTTAATGTTAAAGCTAAAAAATGAGTGACAATTTTTTTTTTTTTGTTTTGAAGTAACATCTCGGTATCATATGACCCAGGATGTCCCCCTGCTTGGTCCATGGGTTTAGGTTTTACGAGATTGAAGTTCTTGGCTCCATTAAGTCAAAAAACTAGAATTGCCAAAACCTTGGTAAGGTGGATATTGTATAATCCGACCAATTTTACAAAGAATTGGTCAACTTGGGGACAATTATTTTGAAAGTAATATCTTGATATTATATGAAACAATATACCCTAGTACTCAGTCCATAAAGATTGAGTTATCAAGTATGCTAGGACAAGACACTTGAATGAAATTCCTAACTCAACTAAGGCAAGAACATATAACATATCTCAAGAGAATTGGAAAGACGTACATGCAAAATGCGCGATCCCAACTTGGGGTCACGTCATCCGCACGATGACAATTGTGTAAATGATTTGTCACCCCACACTATGATACAAATGGGTTGGTCATTGATATGAACACTAACTAACTCATTATATAACTCCATCTTAAGCTCCAACTAATTTGAGGGTCACAGTTTATGCAAGCACCCGAATGCCACCATACTAGACATCCATACCGCCACATGTCGCCGCCATGATCATCTTCTCGAATTCTGAGGAAATCTTCCTAAATCGGATCCACTCCACCTAAACTGAACAATTTTAATTTTATTTTATTATTATTACATTCTATTTATTACACTCCATTTTTTATTACATTCTATTTAAATTTTTCCCCCTCGCTATTAAATACTTTAAACTTAAGTATTAACATTTCGGACTAACAAAACCGGTTACCATTTCAGTACTTTGTATTTAGTGAGTTGTGAGTTGTGTCTATCTCCCCTTGCTAGAGTTCAGTGGTCCCCTATTGCGCAAAATTAAAATGATGTTGATAGATTATCTTTGTTGTACTGAAGCCCTCAAATCATGTCAGGTTATCATCTTCAGAAATAAAAAATATACTCCTTTATTTTTTTTTTCTCGGTTGAAAGTATGTGGGATGTGATTGAATATGAGTTGAATGTAATTATTGTCGTATTTGATAGCTGAGTATAAAAATTAAGTTGTATCTATTACTTAACCTTCACGTATTATATTTCATGTAATTTTTTTGGCATGTACATTATTTCATGTAATATATAAAGCATCCCACATAAAATTCTCTTGAATTAGTTGGGGAAACTTGTAACTTCTATGATCTAAATCTTTTTTTTAGAGACAGTAGATTTCCTTTCAATTTACTGGCTTTCTACAATCTAAAGCTAGCACGCACAAACACACCTCGTAGTCATGAAACAAATAGTATGAGTAAGAATAAAAACCGCTTCAATGAGTAAAAAAAAACTTTACTTCGTTCTTCTCTCTAAATTTAAGGCGAAAATAATAAAACTCTCTTTTGAAAATAGAAGAAGACATAAAAAGACATTATATGATTTTCCTTTAATTTTAGAAAAATGGAATATTTAGACTGATGGAGGATTCTTGTGTTTATATATAGGTTAAACACAAAAAAAAAACTCCAGCCTGTAAATATCAACGGAAAAATAATTGAATTCTTCTCCTTTTTTTACAAATTTTAATAGTAGCAAAAAATAGTAAATTATTAATATAGGAAACGTGTACTGTCAATTGACTATTTTATTTATTTATTTATTTATTTATGTTACTTTGACTTTTTCACGCTACAAAAGTAACTTTATTACGTTCACAGTGTCAATTATAAAATTGCATCTTAATTTACGAACATTTAAGTTATTTAAAGTATGATATTGATCATGATTAATTATTAAGATAATTTTACATGATTCGATCAATTAGACAACAATTATACACTACCGAAGACAAGTTTAAGAACTTACATTTCTGTCTAGTATTAGGACATGACAATATATTTTCTTGTAGTAGTATATCATAGACTCAGAAAATATAAAGCATGTAAAAGTTAAGAATTAATACAACACAGACGACACAAACGGTTCAAAGGTATTCTCGAAAAATAGAAAAAGCACATGTTCAAATTCCAATATCCTAGTTAGAAAATCTAGCTTTAATATTTTGATAGGGAAAAGGGGGGTCAGCGTTTGGGAGAAATGGATGGTTACATCCTAGAGAACAAACTCTGGGAATAATGAGACAGACATCAGGTAATGATATATAACAATATTGAAACATTAGACCTCATTTGCTCACAGACTTAATTAAGATAGAGAAAGGATTAAGGATATGTTTGAATAATTTTTTCCAAAAATACTTATAAGTTATAAGAGAAAAAAAAGAAAAAAAATTATCTATACATTAACTTATGTATAAGTTAAAAAAATAAACTTTTGATATAATTGATGAGAGAACTTCTACCAATTAAATTTTACATAAATTAATTTTTACTTATGAAAATTTTTTTTCATTGTTTTTATAAGTGATTTTGAAGAAATTTATATATCCAATCAGACTCTAACTCTTCAGTTATTTGGAGTTTCTTTTTTTTTTTTTTACATGTTAATGAAGTTTCTATTTCTAAGTTCTTTGACAAATAGAAGGGTATGAAATTAATTATTGTTATTTTAATAATATTTTAACCTAGTCAAATCAAGTAATTTGACATAAATAATTAATTTGTTGAAATTAAGATTGAATTATTTAAATAATATTTAAGTTTGATTCTTAATCAAAGTAATTTTTTTTTCAAAAATTTACTTATTTTTTGATCAAATTCTATATTAGTTAGAGGCTTTCGATGAATCAAATAGAGCTTTCGATGAATCAAATGCTTAAGACAAAAAAAAAAAAAAAAAAAAAACTAGCCTTAACATGTTGACTAGTGCAAGTGAACCATTAGTCAATTGTAATTAAGAGGCCCATGTTTAGATTGAAGCACACGCTAGGTGCTTGCACAAGCGGGACGACACAAACAATGACAGAAGAATGTAAGATGGGCGTTTCTTCGTCTGTTCGTAGGCGAAGAAAGTTATGTCTGAAAATGTTTCTTTACGGAGTGTCTTAATTACTTGTCCTATACTTGTATATCTACATTAAATTTTAGATGAAAGGGTCAGAAGGGCCCGTCCTAGTTAAATACCCTTCATACCTTAAACACGCATAATGAATTATTATTTCCACTTTAACCGAGGGATTTTGCTTCTAGACAACAAACAAAACCAACAGAATACGAGAATTTTTTTCTTAGATTGCCAGGAGAGTTTGTTATTTATAATAGTATATATGTTCAATTCTTTATGTAAAAAAAATTAGTATGTCCAAATCTAACAAGATTATTTTCAAAGGTATATGTGATTTATAAAAAACAGTTTAGAGCAAAGTCTCTCAAAATATCGTTATAAATTCATGTGCATATAAGTTTTTTTTTTATGAAATCACAGTTAAACCTTCATGTTGGAGTTGAATAAGAGTACTACTATAAATAAAAGTTTTCTTTTCTAAAATATAAAATGACAAACATTAGTTTATATAAAAAAAATATAAATGACAAATATCAAATAAAAATTAAAATATTCATTATATTAAAAATATATAACACTTTATTTTTAAAATCATCAAAATGTGTAGTATAAAAAAATTAAACAATCCATAATCATTGACTAACTTCCTTGAAACACTCGTTACGTGAACTAGTGTTTTTAATAAGGCCGTCAAGAATTACCTCTGTGATTAAACCCACAATAAGTTTAACTGCATCCAGCATGTTGTAACTTGTTAATTGAATTTAAGAATTTAAAAATGCATCATAAAATATGAGAAAATTCAATTTTCATGTCATTAATTTATACTTAAAAACATGTACCTTTTTCCCTATTTAGTAATTTTTATGGAGTAATTTTAAACACTTTTGCTGACTTATACTGAAAAAATTACACCATATAAAAATATGTTACAAATTAATGATATAAAATTAGTATTTATTTAATTAAAATTAAACTAATAGGAAAATTCTGTTAGTACTGTATACTAACTGTTTAATATATGTTATACTTTTTTTTTAAGAAGTATAATATGTTGCACTAACCAACGCACTGTAATATATTAATAATATATATAGTAATCTCCTTTATATATCAACATAATTACTAATTATACATTATATTATTAATGTAAATTCAAATAATCTTAATTTATTCTAATAGTTTAATTTTCATTAAAAACTTATACTAAAATAATTAATATTTAAGGAATTTAATTAAATTGTGGCAATATAAAAAGTTACATTATCATTCAATAATAAATTATCATATATAATAAATTTATTAAATTTAATAATAAATATCTTAAAAGTATACCTAAAATATTTTTTTATTGGTTAACATTGTAAATGTATTTACATTAAAAATGCATAAAAATTAAACTCATATTAAAGATACTGACATTCTTTAAAAAAAAATAGAGATACCTAACATTCATTTTCTTTTCATAGTTAAACTTATTAATCTTTTTTTTATTTATACGAATCTAATACGGATACAAAAAAATTACAAGTGAATTAGACCTCCTAGTGCATAAACTTAAAATGTTAATATGAGGTATATGAAAGGGAATAACATTTTATTAGCCTAAAAAGATATTACATTTATGTTAATTAATTTTAACATAAGTCTACAGATTTTAATATACCAATTTATATTGATAAAAAAAAAAAAAAAAAGTGGCTGTGGGAGCGCCTCAGATATTTTGAAGGCGTAGAAGCCAAAGGAAGGAAATTGTCTATTGCTGTCACAGACTCACAGTGATTAAAATAACAACTTGTGTGAGCCAACAAGTAAGTTATATTACTGATTAACATAACTATGATGTTTGATGTCAATCTTTTAGCATATATAGGATCCAAATGCTCCCTGTCAAAAATGGGTGATACATTCGATTGGGGTTTTGAGGGCTAGTTTTCATTTTGTCCCCCTCCAATTTAACCAATCTTACTATATACCATCCCCTATTTAAACAATTTATGTATACAAATTTTTGGTCCAATTTGTTGTTCATTCCCACATCAACCAACTCTCCCATCACATATTTATCTATCTTAAATGTCAGTTTCAGTACCTTGTCTCGGTGACCCAGATCCAAAATTTGTCAAAATCCCAACAACAACAACAAAAAACCCTAACTCCACACCTCTTCTCCTCCCTCAACTTGTTGGATGTGGAATCCTAGGGACCAATATCATCATCAGGACCAAGATCAAGATGAGTCGTGGGAAGTCAGAGCCTTCGCAGAAGACACCAGTAACATCATGGGCACCACCTGGCCTCCTAGGTCCTACTCCTGCACCTTCTGTAGAAAGGAGTTCCGTTCAGCACAAGCCCTCGGCGGCCACATGAACGTTCACCGCCGCGACCGCGCCCGCCTCCACCAAGCCTCAGTACCCCACAACAACCCCTCTTTTTCTCCCACACCCTCTTTTCTTAACATCTCTCATCAGGAGCCTTTTGTTGCAAATGGGGGTTTGTGCCTCTTGTACCCCTTTCCAAGCCCTAATAACAATGCTCCATTTTCCTCTCTAGGCCACAACAATAATGCATGTGGTGACTCACCTTCCACTGCTTTTTCAGTTTCTTCTTCTCATTCCCTTCAGTACCCTCCAATGAGGGTGCCTAGTTGCTCAGCTTCTACTTCCTTTGATTTCTCTGTGGCTCAGCCTGCTCCTCCTGCTGTAGGGAGGAATAATAATGGTTTCTCTTCTTCTTATTCTGGGAAAGTGGAACAAGAACCACCCACAAACGACTCTTCAACCCATCATGGTCATGGCCGCCACCACCATGATGAGGAGCTTGATCTAGAGCTCCGCTTGGGAAATAAATCAACATCAACGTGATGTGAAAATATGATTTGTTTATTTGTTTATTGTTTTTTGAAAACCACCATATGAGGTGTCTGTGAGGAAAGATCAAAGTCCAAACTCCAAAGAAAAGAGAAGAGAACTACTTTGCTGTACTCTCTTATGATAGAGTACTACTGTAATTTATTGTTGTTTGAAAAGGCCTTGTATAACTCTCACATATTATAGCTGAAGAAGCTGATGGAATTTTTTTGTTTTTCCTTTTTCATCAACAAATATTAATTGTTAGAATGTTAGTTTTTACTGATAAAGGAGATCAAACTTGCCATATTTCCTTTCTCCCCTTCTCCCTTAGCCATCCAACCCACCTTATATCTCTGGTGGATTTTTTGGTTGTTTTGATTTTTTTTTCTTTTTCTTTTTGTTTCATTTTCTCATTTCTTGGTTATGTTTTTATAAGGATCTCAGTTGTTGGTTGATTGATTTTGTTAGTATGTGGTTGTTTTGTAAAAGGTGCACCTGGAGCAGCAATTTGGTTGGAAGAGATGGTGAAGAAGAGAAAGGAGAAAGGTGCACCTAGGACAGTGAAGAAGAGGAAGAAGAAGACAAGCCATATGTGAAGGGAGAATGTAAGTATTAATTTTAAAAGAAATTACCAAAAATTATTAATGTGGAAGAAAGATTAGGGTTTGACGGAGACACTGAACAAAGCTTGTAGTGGAGTGTCATTTTCAGTTTCAGAATTATCTGAGTACATATATATATATGTCTACCTGCACATCCCTGTTTGAGGTTTTTTTCACATAATTTAATGAAATTATATTATCTTTATTATTCACACCCCTTCTTTACACTAAACTACAAATAGGCCATTTTCAATTTCTTTTGTACTAGTATTATATAATGTTGCTATATAATGTTGTTGATGGACAAGCACAAGCTAGTGTCATTACAAGTAATGATTAAGAAATTAAAATGCAAAATTACTTAATAAGAAATATAATATTTATTATATATACTACATTTAATTTGATACCTTTTATTTTTTAATTTTATAATAGTACCCAAAAAGCATGTCATGAAAAATATAAAATTATAAATGTCTTTAGCTAACGGTATCTTTTGGAGCTTGAACAAGTATTTAACTTCTATCCAATAAAACAGAAACATATATGTTTTGAGCTAATTGATGCAGTAAATGTTTCACAAGATATAACACATCTCATTTAGGTAAATGCTAGCCCAAATAAACATGTTTTTATTTTATTGGAACAAAAGCTAAATGAAATGTATAAAAAAAATCTTGATATGAGAGTGCTTATATTGACTAATGTATGTTATTTAGTAATAAAAAATGTACTATATTAAGTTATTAATGTTAAATAAATTCAAAGAACCTAAACATTTTCTTTTATGAAGAGTGTTATTTCCTAACAAACATTTACTGCATGAATTAGAATGAAACACACATTTCTATTTTATTAGACAAAGCTAAATAAAATGTTAAAAGAATCTTGATTTTGACAAAAATTATGAGAATGCCTGTATTATCTCACTATTGTTATTCTTATTGAACGAATCCCTAAAAGAAAAATACTAGATTTTATGAATTTGTTTGACACGAATAACATAACATGTGACACAAGATAAGTATTCCCATAATTTTCATCAAAATTAAGATTTTTTTACATTTTATTTAGCTTTTTTCCAATACAATAGAAACATGTGTGTTTCATGCTATAAATGTTTCATAAGAATTAACACTGGCTAAGTTTAACCTTCCTAATTAACTATTCATGAATTTTAAAAGGCTATACTTTTGAAGAAATACATGAATATATACACCATTGCTGGACTCAAATATAAAATAAATATATTAGAGGATAGTAATTAATTTAGTGTCCTTTCTCGTTTTAAATTTGTAAGATATACTATTAAGTAAGGACTTTTAACATGCCACTCTCCCTGATTTTAAACTTTTAGTTATTACTTTTTTTATAAATAAATTAAAAAGAATTTTCTTTCAGATGACATTACTGAAAATTCTCAAAATTCATTCTGACAAGAGTATTGATATATATATATATACACACCGGAATTAGTACCCATATTTTAAAAAAAATTATGAGCTAAAACAAAATTATCTAAAAATGATATAATCATATTATTGTTAATTAAAATTGGAATAAAATATTAAAAAAAAAGCTACTAATTATTCTTTGCTAACATATCACCAACCCGCAACAATGGTTTTGCCAATTTTCTCATCTGAAAGAAAATTCCAAGCCATGAGTAAGTCTATTCGATCCATGAGGAACTAAATTTATGATATATATATATATATATATATATATATATATATATATATATATATATATATATATATATATATGACCAATAAAGATCAATCTAATTGATAAAGAATGGGCTTGATCATATTCTAAAAGGATGTGATTCAATTTTTATTATTGATATGAAGACTTTATTAGTGAGTAATTACTTTTGTAAGCACTTTTTAAGCTTTTAGGTTTATCTTGCCATTGACCTTGAAAATTCATTGAAATTTAACTCATTTAAATTTTTCATCAACTAAATGTGTATGTGTGCTGTCAAATATTTGTCCCCTCTTAACATAAAGGTAGTTACATATATATTTTAATTAGTTCATGATAGGTGCGAATTATTATAAAATTTTGTACTCTTAATTGTGGGCAGTGACGGACTCAAGATCCTAAATTAGTGGGGATAAATTATAAAAAATAAAATCAGTGAGTTCAACTATATAAATGTATATGGAATAAAATACAAAAATATAAAATTTTATCTACAATTTTTAATTTTAAAAAAAATTATTAGTGAATGTTAAAAAATGAGGGGGTGCAAGTGCATCCCCTCACCATAGTGTAGGTCTACCACTGATTGTGGCTAACCATTAAAGCTCTTCCACCTCCCCCAAAAATATATCATGTGAGGATTAAACATATTTTTTTCTTCACAAACTCAATGTGTTGTCAATTGAATCACAATATTGAGTATGCATTGCGGGTATTTAATAAGATGTTCAACACCTTCCAAAAGCATTAAAAAAGAAAAGTAAGCATTTAATTTGCTGCAGCCTGAGGATATTGGTATTCATCCAATACAATATAATATTAGGTGACAAAAAGGATATATACTTATTGGAGTGAGATTTTCTTAGCCGTAGTGACGGCCAAATACCAAAAGTTGATTCCCTTTAGACAATTAAACCAAGGAAGAAATTTTGTTTTTTGGTTGAGCTTCTAGTTCACTCCAAAGAACTTTCTATTAGTTAATGAACTCAAGTTTCTAAATTAAACTACTCTTATGTAGAAATTACGGTAAAGAAAGCGATAAGCAATCAAAAGTAATAAAGGAATTTGAAAGTAATAGAAAAAATATGTAAGACAGATAAATGAGATAATGCAAATAATAATGTGATAGACCCTATTTATAAATATCCACTAATGATTATATTAGCTGAAGCATTAAAAGAAAAATCTCTAAAATCTAAGAGATTGAGTTATCATCCTTTCAACCGCTCCATCATTTGTCCATTCTCTAAATTGGAATACACACTATATAAAGAGTTTCACCCTAGTCATTTTATCATTTTACTCCAAATTAGTCATGTAAGTTGTCTCAATCGACTTCCTTAGACCAGTCGTAACTACGCAACGGCCAACTTTTTACGTGTTAGCAATATTAAACTACAAGTTACAAACTAAAACTTAACTTATAAAATACAGTATTTTTTTAACTTTATTTTTTTTCTCTTATTAAACAAAAGTGCAACTGGCACAAAAATTAAATTACAATTAGAATTGACTAATCGTAAATAAATTCACCAGACATTTGACTGTTTGCTCACCTCTACTAAAACCTACACAAAAAATAACTGAATGTACTCATTTATTACATTTTTCATAAAATAAAATTTAAATTTCTCTTCTGATTATTTTAAATCACTTAAAACACATATTACACATAAAAAAAACACATATTAAGAAAATAATCATTGTTACAATCTTCTCCAACAACAAAAAAAAATTGTCTTCAAAATTTCGCTTCCTTGGAAAGGAATTCAAATGTTATTCTCTCATCTTGCCTTCAAGCTCCACGTGATATCTCCCATAGTGTCACTCCACACTACCTTAATCATAATAATGCCCTTGCCCTCTCAAATATCTCTTCTCTTTTTTGCTAAGAATGTCAAAATGCACTGACTCGTAGTTTACTAAAAAAAAGTACGCACTTGATTAAAAAATAGAGTTAATTTAATTTTAGTTCAACCCAAGTTCAAATTTTAATTGGCTTATGTGAATTTGTCCATCATGCATGAGACACACTATCACATTAGTTGTTTTTTAATATTATTTCAATTTTAACTACTAAATTTATTGGGTTAGACCTTTTGTATTTTGGGTTTAAAGATGTGGATTAGACCTTCATTATGAAATATTTGGATTTTAAAAAAAAAATGTAAAACATATTATGTACCTAGCTACATTGCAGCTCAAAGTGGCATGGTAACTATTGAAACATGTAACTGAACAGGCAAGGGCTTAAATTCTCACATCCCAAATTCCTCTCCCCAATCCCCCACAACTACACTACAGAGAGAATGCAGAAAGAAAAAAGAAAAAGAAAAATCCACAAAAGCTCAAAGTTAGAATTTTTTTTTTTTTTAATATGTGAATCTATGACCTGCCCGTTTGACCCATAGCTAGCCTACAAAGATTTTACCTTAAAGCCAATTAAATTGGTCTTATCCGACTTATTAACTTGAAATATTATTAATATAGCTTAAGAAAATATTAAGGGTGACAATACGGGCTGGGTTAGGCAGGCCAAGCCACTCAACTCGCCTCAAAATGGCGGCACATGATAGGTACTTTAATCCACCGGACAACTCGTTGTAACCTACCTCTCTGACTATTCTATTTTATTTATTAATAATATTATGCATGTTAGAATTTTGACAATTATAACTTTATGCCCAAATTTTTGTGTGTGTATTAATATCACTTCGTCTTAAGAAAGCTATTAATTAAAGTCATTTGTGATAGATGGAAAAGTTGGCGTCGTATATGAACGAAGTCGAGGTAGCAAATTTATGAATTTCGTTTGTGATATTCTATATAGTTGACATAGAGCTGCAGTCTGTCCTGATGATTATTTTATTTTTTTTAATAATATTATGTTATTAATTTTATGTTAGAATTTTAAAAATTAGAAATGTATTCCCAAACCTAATTTTTGTGTGTGTATTATCACTTCGCCTTAACAAAGCTTTTAATTGAAGTCGAGTGTAATGCTTTGATGGCTGGATAGTTGACGCCATATATGAACAAAGTGGAGGTAGTAAATTTATGAATTCCATTCGTGATCTTCTATATTGTTGACATAGAATTGGTCACATCATATTTCTTTTGAAACCTTGGCTTTACGTGTGTACATGCTATTCAAATATAGGCTCAGGTTGGTTTAATTAGATTCATATTGCTTAGTGGGAGTATATGATGTCTGTTATTTTATCTTGTGTAATGTTTTATTATGTGTCAAATAAAAATGACTAAGAGTGTCTTTCAAAGGTTGTAAACTTAGTATAATTAAAATATTTCTTTTCTCAAATGAAATAAAAGACACACTAAAAAACTTTAGTTTTTTTTAAAATTTGTGGGGGCTAAACCATCATAGTACACTAACCTACCCCTAAGCAAGACGGATCAAGATATTCAACTCGTCCTAACTATAGCCGACCAACCCACCACATTCCAATTTTGGCGAACCAAAGCAAGTAGTACAACCCGTATTGTCACCCCTAGAAAATACTAATTTCCTATTTCTATCAATCATTTATAACATATAATGTCACAACCACAAATAGAAAAACTTAGGTTTTAAACAAAAAATAAATAGATGTTGATTTCATGAGTTAAAAGACTGAAACCTTTTAATCATTTGAAGAGGAATAAAAGTGTAGTGTGTGGTTGGAGTTTGGATGACTGTAGTTACCTTTTTATATGGTAATTGAATAATTGATTGCACATATGTTTACTTCAATTTTGCTAGAGAAAATGGGATATCTATTGTTAGTATAAATCTTATACTGAAATATAATCATTTAGTCGTATTCAATCAATCAATAAAATTTTATTTAAAATAAAAAATAAAAAAATGTAAAACAACCCTTTTTTTTTTTACTCCATTTTGTTCCATTCTCCTATCTCAAAACACTAACTTTGTTTTTTCTGGTCACCACCTCCTCAGCTTCACTCTCCCATCTCAAAATCCCAACGCTCATTTTTCATCATTCTTTGCTCCACCCCTATCTCAAAACTCCCACTTCTTTTTTTTTCCCCACCTTTCTTTGCCCTATTCCTTTGTCTCAAAATTCAGACCTTCATTTTTTGTGTGCAGTCACCCTCTTTCACCCTACTTTTTTTATAATTGTTAATTATGAATATATTTTGGGATTAAATTATATAGGAATTTATAATTTTTCTCTCCTAATTTTTTTTTGAGTAAATAATTGTTAAATTAATATCATTAAGTTTTTGAACAGAGAATATTAAAAGTGATAATTTATCATGTTTAGTGAGTAAAATAAAGCCCAAGAAAACAATGATAATTAAGAAAAGCAAGACTAATTAAGGAAATGAGTCTAATTAAGAAAATGAGACTAATTAAGGAAAACAATACTAATTAAGGAAAGAAGGGTAATTAAGAAAAATAGACTAATTAAGGAAAGGAAGACTAATTAAGAAAAGCAGATTAATTCAGCAGCCCGCTAATATGCAACTATAAAAGTAGAAGAGAGAAGAAGAAAAAGACACAAAAATTTTAAGAGAATACAATTCCTTATAGAAGGCAAAGACTAGAAGAAGGAGAAGCAAGCTTTGGGAATCATTCCTTCCCTCCATTCCCTTTCTTATCTTTTCCCCATTTACTAAAATTCCCCTCTTGCAATTGTAAAACCTCTATGACAATGAGAAACTAAACCCTCTTTGTTGAGAACTCGACAGTCAACTACTCTTAATGTAATTTCTCTTCCTATCTATTTATGAATATTACATTTGTATTATCTTTTCTTGTGCTTAATATTATTACTTGTGGTTTGATCACTCATTTGCATGGTAAGTTTTAGGGGTAACGTTGGGAAACGTTATTTTTTAATAGAATTGGAAAAATACATCTAAATAAAGTCATCACTAGGGATAGGTTGATATTTGTTTAGCCTATTATACATCTCTTTTCTTAATGCAATTTACTATTTTAGCTCTGCAAAGAGATTTGGGAGAAAAAATAGATAAATTAGACTCTTACATGCGGGAGACCAAAGTTAAAGTGTACTTGTAGATGCAGGTGTAAATTGAAATAACTATAAATACAGAAAAATGATTAACATTACATCAAAGAGTAACTCTGGTAGGCTAAGTTCCTAACATTCTCATCTTCTAACTTTCCTTCTACGATAATATTGGATTTTCTCATCTTTTTTGTCTTTAATTATTTAATTTAAATTATTATTTAATTTCTCCCCTTATTTGATTTAATTTTCTGCTAATTTAAATTACTATTTTTCTGATAACCTTTTCAAGTCAATTTTCTTTAACTTCTTTTATTAATAAAATATTCATCTACCTAAGTACAAATAAAGTTCTTGTGGATTCGACACTCAGACTTCCGTTTTAACTTTACTACTTGGGACGCATTAGTGCACTTGTCAATCCATCAACAAGTTTTTGGCGTCATTGTCGAGGACTTTGTTCATTGTACTTAGTATTTTGGATATTTGTTAAGCAATTTATTTTTTATTTTTCTCTAATTTTTATTTTTAATTAAATTTCCAAAAAAAAATTCAAATTTCAAATTTTCTTTATTCACTCTTATCTTTAATTTTTACTTTTTTTTATAACGTGCACAGTAATGTTTTTCTTTCTTGTATGCGAGGAAACAATCTTGTTCCATTGGATCTAGAGATTGAAGCAATGTGTAGAAGAAACAACGCTACAAGAGGAAAGAACAATAAGGGAATCAAGAACCATCATCCTCTATATCATCTTCTTTTCCACATCCCAACTTTGAAGAACACATCATGGCAGAAGACCGACCACAAAGGATCACCTTGGAGGACTACTCTAGTACCTATACACCTCAGTGTTTCACAAGCATAGCCCGGCCCGAAGTTCAAGCTGCAAACATCACTTATCCACATTCTCTCATCCAGTTGATTCAAGGAAATCTCTTTCATGGGCTACCCACTGAAGATCCATATGCCCACCTTGCTACATACATAGAGATTTGGGACACGATGAAAATAGTTGGAGTTCCTAAAGATGCCATCTGTCTCAACCTATTTTCCTTCTCCTTGGTTGGTGAAGCAAAAGGATGGTTGCACTCGTTCAAGGGAAACAACTTGTGGACATGGGAAGAGGTGATAGAGAAATTTTTGAAGAAATATTTTCTAGAGTCCAAGACCGTTGAAGGAAAGGTGGAGATCTCTTCATTCCATCAATTCCCCGATGAATCATTGAGTGAAGCTCTTGACCACTTCCATGGTTTACTCTGGAAGACTCCCACCCATAGGTTCAGCGAGTCGGTTCAGCTAAACATCTTCATTGATGGCTTGCGACCCCATTCTAAACAACTACTTGATGCCTGCGCTGGTGGGAAAATCAAATTGAAGACACCTGATAAAGCTATGGAGTTGATTGAAAACATGACAACTAGTGACCATGCCATCCTTCATGATCGAGCTTACACGCCTACAAAGAAGAGTCTTCTTGAGCTCACATCACAAGATGCACTACTAGCCCAAAACAAGCTCCTAGCTAGGCAACTAGAGACCCTCACCGAGACGTTGAGCAAGCTTCCTCAACAGTTGCAGGGAATGCAACCTGCTCATTCTTCAGTCATGCACATTGGGGGATGCAACATCTGTGGTAGGACCCATGAGTCAGGCATGTGCATGGTCCAAGACGATGTATCAAAAGAAGTCAACTATATGACCAATCCACACCGTCAATGGTTCCATCAAGGAGGACCTCCAGGATACAATCAAGGGGGGGAATTTCTCTCAAGGCCAAGTTTATAGATCCCACCCCGGGAATAACTTTAATAGAAATCAAGGAATTCCATCTAATCAGCCCCCCAATCAAGGACCTGATTTATATGAGAGAACCACCAAGCTAGAAGACACTTTGACTCAGTTTATGTAGGTTTCTCTATCAAATCACAAGAGCATTGAGTCCGCCATCAGGAATCTAGAGGTACAAGTGGGCCAATTATCTAAGCAATTGGCTAAAACGTCCATGGATAGTTTTGTAGCCAACACGGAGAAGAATCCCAAGGAGGAGTGTAAGGTAATTTTCACTATGAGTTAGATGATGGAGAATGCAGAGAGAGAAAAGAGAGATGAGGGAGTATTGGAAGATGTGAGTAATAAGGAATGAGAGAATAGAAAGAGAGAAGAGGATGAAGAAGAGAAAAATGAGAGTAAGGAGAAAGGTGAGAAGGTCTTGCTTATTAAGACCAAAAGTCAATTAGCTAAGGAGGCTAGAAAAGAGATACCATCGGTCCCAATGAAGGACATCACATATCCCTTGGTACCATCAAAGAAAGACAAGGAGCGATATTTTGCTCAGTTTCTTGACATCTTCAATAAGCTGGAGATCACCATTCCCTTTAGAGAGGTCTTACAGCATATGCCTTTGTATACCAAATTTCTGAAGGACCTCCTCACAAAGAAAGGAAAATATATCAACAATGAGAGCATTGTGGTGGAAGGAAATTGCAGTGTTGTAATCCATAAAATTTTACCAAGGAAATTCAAAGACCCAGGAAATATAACCATCCCATGCTCTATTAGGGATGTGTCAGTGGGTAAAGCTCTCATTGATCTAGGGGCAATCATTAATTTGATGCCTCTCTCTATGTGTCGAAGAATCGGAAATCTGAAGGTTGCTCCTACTAAAATGACTCTTCAACTAGCAGACCGCTCCATTATCAGACCATATGGTGTAGTTGAAGATGTCCTGGTTAAAGTTCGCCAATTCACTTTTCCAATGGACTTTGTGATAATAGACATAAAAGAGGATTCTGATATTCCCTTAATATTGGGCAGACCATTCATGCTAACTGCAAAATGTGTTGTGGACATAGGAAATGGAAATGTGGAGATAAGTGTGGAGGACCATAAAGCCACCTTTAACTTGTTCGAGGTAATAAAACATCCAAGTGATAGCAAGACCTGATTTAAGGTGGAGGCAATTGAGCAATAAGCTGACCTTGCTGGGCAGCACCTAAAGTCTATGTTTCTAGAAGAAGATGAAGTCAAGCTAGTTGTGAATCCAGTAATCCCTTCCATTGTCTCCTGGGGCCAAGGAGAGTCAAGGCTTGAACCACTCCAGATGCTCCACTAGCTCCATCTTCAGTAATCCCTCCTCTAGCCACCTATTCTACAGTCGACAAGGCTTTTTCCTCTTCCTCTCAGCCGAAGAAACTCTTCCCCATGCTACAAAGCCTTCACCATGGATAGTACCTTTTGATGCAGAGCCTTCATCTGTTATCTCTCTAGCAGCCAATGATGACACTAGAGACATTCCTATCTCAAGTTGCCTGGCCAGGAGTCCAACTTCCTTCTGTAAGGGGGGGGGGTGATACCTCTGGTATTGATAATGATGATGTCATAGAGATTGGAGATGATGATGAATATATTGTAGACATCAGTGCTACTCAAGAAGCTTGGGATCCAGGGCTCACATAGGATTGAGGCCCATTTTGATCAAGATTTCTCTTTAATTTTCCTTATTTGTCTTTATTTATTTTGTTTTGTTTTCATTTTAATTTCTTGCATTTAGGGCAGTTTAATTTTATTAGTTTAAATTCAGTCATTTAATAATTTTAATTTAGTTTGATGCATGATAGAGAAGTAGGAACTTATTAATTAGTTGCACCACATTTTTAGTGAATCAATTGCATGAGTGAGATGAATTGCGTACTAATGGATATTTTTGTGAATTGTTGATTCTCATGCAAGCGGGCGTCAGTGTAAGTGATGGAGTGTGAACTAACAGTATAAAAGTGAAAAGGTTAGTATTTCTGAAGAAGAAAAAGCATGGAATGAGAACCTTCATACTTCAATGAAAATTGGTAAGTTGTGTGAACTTTCAACTATGAGAGAACGACTGGTTTTAATTTCCTGATTTTGCATGATTCTTGGATTGCTTGAAATGCATGTATGATGTGGAGATGATCAAGGTCTTGTTTGTTATTTTATTCAACTACTTAGCCAAAAAGTCATTCTCTGAATGAATGCATCCCTTGCACCCTTTTTTAGCGTAATGTAAAATTTTTGTTAGTGGAACCTAAGCCCAAAATGTGATATTTACTAACTACCATTTCTTAGGTTGTAGGAGAGTACTCATGGATCTAGACAAATTTGTCCCAAATTTAGGGGAATATTTTTAGGTGGTTTTCTATTGCAAGAAAATGAATAAACAACACAAGTTAAATTAAGTCACAAAGCATGGTACTCCAGCCCAGTATGAGTGTTATTTGCAAAAAAATAAAAATAATTTGTTATTTTAAATTATAAAAGCTGGGGCAAACCATCATCAAAGAAAATAAAGGTGCTGAAAAAAGTAGCAAAGCAATAAGGTTGGTGTTGTGAAAAATTCTAAGTTGCAGGGAATGAATGCTCTCCTAGATCCTAAACTTTGAATCCTAGAAAAACCATGATTTCTTTGTTAGCCTAGCCATGTTACAAGCCTAATAAAGTCCTTAGTCCTTAGTGATCCATATTGTCCATGTATGATAGCATTGATTGAGATGATGTGCAAAGTTTAGAATTTTACTATTCAATTGTTATAATTGAAACATTTTTACCAATACACTTGTGGGATTGAGAGAAACTATAGCCTTGTGAGGACTGAAGTTTTGTGATTATTTATTTTGATTTGTCATTCTTGCTAACCATTTCATTTAAAGTACATCTTGTTTTGCTCCTTTCATAAACATATGACAACTGTGAACTCGAGAATTGTCTAATGAAGCTTTTTAGAATGTATGCAATTATCTCATGAATTGTGATGGGTAAACTCTGAACTTTTTCGTTTTTGCTTAAGGACAAGCAAAGATTTAAATTTGGGGGAGTTTGATAACTCCTAATTATGAGTATATTTTGGGGTTAAATTATATAAGAATTTATAAATATTTTCTCTTTTTTTTCTTTTTGAGCAAATAATTGTTAAATTAACATCATTTAAGTTTTTGTGTAGAGAATATTAAAAGTGATAAATTTATGATGCTTAGTTAATAAAATAAAGCCAAGAAGCAAGGATAATTAAGGAAAATAGGGCTAATTAAGGAAATAAGATTAATTAAGGAAAATAACTAATTAAGGAAAGGAGGACTAATTAAGGAAAACATACTAATTAAGAAGCCCACTAATCTACGTCATAAAAGAAAAAAAGAGAAAAAGGAAAAGACACAGTCAACTACTCTTGATGTAATTTCTCTTCCTATCTATTTATGAATATTACATTTGCATTATCTTTTCATGTGCTTAATATTATTACTTGTGGCTTGATCACTCATTTGCATGGTAAGTTTTAGGAGTAGCGTTGGGAAACGTTATTTTCTAATAGAAGAGGAAAAATGTATCTAAATAAAGTTATCACTAGGGATAAGTTGATATTTGTTTAGCATGTTATACATCTGTATTCTTAATGTAATTTACTATTTTAGCTATGCAAAAGAATTTGGAAGAGAAATAGATAAATTAGACCATTTCATGCGGGGACCAAAGTTAAAGTATACTAGTAGATGCGGGTGTAAATTAGAATAATTATAAATAGAGAAAAATCATTAACATTACATCAAAGAGTAGCTCTGGTGGGCTAAGTTTCCAACATTCTCATCTTCTGAATTTTCTTTTACAATAATATTGGATTTTTTCATCTTTTCTGTCTTTAATTAATTAATTTAAATTCTTGTTTAATTTCTCCTCTTATTTGATTTAATTTTTTGTCAATTTAAATTATTGTTTTTCTCATAACCTTTTCAAGTCAATTTTCTTTAACTTATTTTATTAATAAAATATTCATCTACCTAAGTACAAACAAAGTCTTTATGAATTTCCATTTTAATTTTACTACTTGAGACATATTGGTGCATTTGTCAATCCATCAATATTTCTTCATCTCAAATCTAAAAAACTAAACCCTTAATTTTTAAAGTTTTTTATTTTTAATTCAATTAAAATACTGGTTTGATGTAATAGATAAAGTTAATTAGTTGTTAGTGCAATACAATTTTACTCTAGTATGAATGAGAATGCATAGCTATTAAACTCTCTCTTTATCTATCTAAATGAGTAAATTACATTGGCACTTTTTGAAATTTCATGAGATTGCATTAAATCTTGTTTTTCTACCCACACTCACCTCTCTTAATCGTTGATAATATTATACTGTATTTCTCTACTAAGGAAGTTTCTTTCAACATTAAAAAAACAGATTTATGCAATCTCATAAAATCTCAGAAGAGGATGTAGGTGTAAATATATTAAAAAACATTTATTAAAAAAATAATATAATTTTAGTTCCTTGTTAGAAGCTTAAAATACGTATTAGAATACATAGAATAGAAATATATTAATTTTTTTATAATAACCAAACCCAGCATTTCAAAATATTTTGAATTAAAAAAAACATATTTTACCTTGTACTATTTACACATTGTTGGTTTTATAAAATGGAGGAAAGAAAGGTCTGGTTTTCCGTTGCTCAACAGACAAGAAAATGAGTCGTGGGTGGGGAGGAGACCCTTTATTTTTCTTAGGCTAGGCAGGCCTAACCTGCACATGCAGATATATATCTAGTATTTCATGATCAAAAGCAGAAATCTTTTCTCCACATATATTGCCCAATTAGCCATCCCTAGCTTCCCTTTTCTGGACATGTAGGCGACACATGGCCAGAAACATGGTAAAAGAGTAAAGACTAAAAGTTCAGGTACTTTAACCTCCATTTCGTGTTGCCTTTATTTCTTCCATAATATTTACCACTGTCTATACTTCATACTTGGCAGTTTTCACATACACGCTATCTCTCTCTCTCTCTTTATATATTATGCTAATCGGCGTCCTAAGAGTGAGTATTGATTAAAAAATTTAAATTAAAAATATTTTTATTCGAAATTAAAAAATTATGTTGTTCATAAATCTTTTTTTATGTTTTCCTATAATTCATTCGATAAATATTTTTTTCTTTTATTCCTTTAACCAATGTTTTAAAAACATTGATCAGTAATAACCATATTATATTCCCATGAATGGCTGGATTAGCTCAACAAAGCAAGCTCGACATATCTATATATGGCATTAAAAGTGAGTCAGAGGGCTACAACAACTATAGTGGAAACCCTGCAGGTACATATGCATGTGTTCCTTGCTAGCTATGTCGCCGCACTATTCGCGTGCAATCTTTATTGTAAGGCTAGAGCAGAAAAAACGTACATTCATTGAGCACTTTCTTGTGTAGTTACAAATTAATTAATTCATGCATGTGGTCCAAATTACCCAACATCCCAACTTTTTAAATGTCATCTGAATATCATAGATCTTTGTTTGGTATGTTGTTATTATTGTTATAAACAATACAGCTTCAATTCCTTTGCACACTAGAGCTAGTAATTAATCTACCAGAACTTTAAAAGAAATATATATATCACCTATAGTAATGGATAGACAGCGTTCAAAAGAGATGCACAGCATATGATTACCACAGTCAATTAATAAATTACTAAAACTCTGATCATGATATATATTCACAAATTGTTGTCTTTCAATAAGTGACAGAAGAGTTTATGACGTTATTTCGTTATCTGTATCAACTGTTTTCATTATTTATCATCATTTTTGAGCTTCAGGTTAAATTGCCTAGGCAATATATTGCCTTTTACATTCTTGCATATAACTGGGTAAGGTCACGTACAGATTTAGTGCAATCCCAACTTCACATGTATAGAGGGACCATACTTGATTTGTGTGCAGCTAACCCCACACAATTATCCCAGTGTTGCCCTATCTATCCTCATCAAGAATTAACTTCAAGGTTTGTAACTTACACTAAGAAAAAAAAAATATGGCCACTGTAGGGCACATACTCAAGTAGCTTTGATGATTTTGTACTGAAGCTACCATTGACTCGGGCTATGCTTCGTATGCAAATTATGAGTAGAAAGGAAGTGGGGAAGGAATGAACCAATCCCCCAATATGGAATAAGGAAGTGATGTAGATGGAAATATTTGTTCTAGGCCCACATATTTGATATCCTTTCGTTGTGGAATGTTAGGAGTAAAAATGAAGGAGCTAAATCACTTTCGTCTCTCATTTAATTTATGTTGCTAAATAGAAGATGTGAGGGTAATTAGATGATATCCGTAGCTTGGCTTCTAATTAAGTGGTGTTTTCCTGATAGTTGTCAATTTCATTTTATGCAATAAGATGCTAGTTTTAGTTGGGGAAAGAAAGCTAGAGGTATGGTACTTAGTATATGGTTCTCTATTATCTAGTTAATATGGTTAGATAGGAAATTAATGTAATAATATTTAAGCAGGATGATGTATTAGATATTGGTTGGTTGAACCGATTAAGGCATGTTCATGCATACGGATTACGGCAAAAGTTGTGGGGGTTTGATTCACTAATCCTAATTTTTTTTTGTCTTTATCGGTGTAACAACTTTTTCTTTTGATCCATATAATTGTATTTTTTTTTTATCCTTTTCATCATCTTTGTCAAGTATCAATTAACTTTGTTTGAACAAACATGAAATGAATCATTTAATTCGTGTTTATCACAAATAACATTGAACGACTTTAGATAATAAATATAAAAAAAATAAAAAAATGACAATTATATGAACCAAATAAATAATTAAACATTATTTAAAAAATATACATAAATAACAATAACAATTGAAAATTTAAGATATTACTAATGAAAAATTGCCTAATTTTTTTTCTCTTCTATTTTTTTTATAGAAATTATTAGTAATTCATGCTTATTATGGTTTCCACTAATCTTAACATGATATGTATTCAAGTATTCTTAATTTTTTTATATAAAAAAAAACTTGAACTTGAACTGATGCATTTATGATCCTGAAGTACTTAATAATTTTTCTTCTCTTTCTCTTTCTCAGTTCAAATTTATTCAACTATTAACTCAAATAAACAATTGGATGAAAACTCTTGGATTTCTCTTGGTATGATGACAAATTCTTACATGTATATGCTTGTACCAAAAAAAATTGTACATCCTGCTGCTGCGAATTTTTGTATAATTAAAGAACTATTTCATGTTTGTTCATTGATTAAGCACACGAATCAGGCAATCAGCTAATTAGTGTGACCTTGCAAATAAAACAGTAAATTAGATCAGTACCATAAAGAGAGGCCAGCCTACAGTATTCACAATTAAGTAGATGGGAATAGCTGAAACCTGGAAGCAAACCTTTTATCGTAGAGTTACTTTTTGAAGATGCAGATACTATGTATCTTTCTTATAACTAACAATAATAATGTAGCTTCCACTCATCGAGGGAGTACATATATGAATGAATACGTGCATGTTACACCATACCACACCTCTAGCTATACTTAACCTTACTCTGTCGTGGGCCCCACCAGCCAGCTAAGAGGAGCACAAATATTTATAGGCTCTGCGTGACTTCTTCAATTCTCATTTGGCACTACACTGTTGCTTCACCCTTTTATGTGCTCTGACCTTGGTCCCCTCTCCTAGCTATATACCCTCCTCCAACATACCATACCATACCATACCCTCTTTCTTTTATCATTCTGCAGGCTCTGATTATTGCGCCTCTCTCTTCTGTGACTGATATAGATGCCCAAAAATCTCACAACCATGAATTCAGTGTCCACTACTTTTTACATGATGTGTCTCTGTGTGTGTGCCTTGCACCCATTAGTGCAGATAATTATTACACAGCCCAGGCTAGGAATACTTTCAAGGGAACAAACCCAACATATATAGCCATAGTTGTTATAATTATTACAATAAGCATTTAGGCTCTTTCTAAGTCCTTACTGCAATTGGTTGACCGATCATTATTAGGATATGACACACAATGCTTTAAAATGAATAAAAAAACTAACTTAATTACCCTAATGTCGGAAGGTTCCTTGCTATGTAAAGGTTGATCGATGATTGTATCCAGTCTTCCTCTTACGGAAGTAAAGAATTTTTTTTTGGATTTATACATATGACCAACCAATCATCACGATGACACAACTTTACCGTTGTGCTCACCCTCAGTTAAAAAACGAATGAATAAAAATGTTTTATTAAAAGTTACGGTGTGATGTATTTTCTTTTCTACATGTATCCTCGTTTGAAAATAATATATTATTTAAATCACAGTTGAACATTAAAGGTAAACATTTCTTTGGTCGAAAATTTGATCCTTGCAATTCGTCACATTGTAAGAGACTGACCTCTTTCATTATACCCGCTTCTTATTTGGTCATGGTGTGAAGTATTTCAAACATTAAACTCTATACATTTCAAATAAAATTAAAAAAAAACTTATAATTCTCTAACATGTACTTTAAAAATATTGATTAACATTCTCCTAATTATTATTTAATCTGACAGGGGTTAGTAGTAACAATAAATAGGGACCAAGATTCGGACGGTTAAAGAGAGTTGGAGGGGGTTTTAAAAAAGCAAAAGCGTGTTTGTGAACTGTGAAGTAAGTGGCTAGTGGGATTGAAGTTTAGTCGTGGTCACTGCATGGGCTCGGATACCTAGTTACTAATCAGTAATCATTGCCTTTCTCCTCTTATTTTTATCTGCATGGAAGCCTGTCTCTTTCCCTTTTTCCTCCCTTCTAAACAATTGACTGTTCTTAACAGTGACACTTCCACCCCCAGACATAGACTAGTGTATATTGAGACTCTTGTAACATGCATTCAGATCTTTGCAAACCCAAAATGATCGAGAATATGACAGTTCCCACTTGAACCTTTTTTTTCCTAAAACTTTTTATTATCACATCGGTTATTGTTTATCTGAAATTAAGAAACAAATCTATGTGTTGTTCTTGTATATATACTGAAGCCCTCATCATATCCAACCATGAAAAGATATGTCTTCAAAACAAGGTTGGAATGTTTACACTAGATATAGTTATGCAAATAATATATATATATATATATATATATATATATATATATATATATATATATATATATATATATATATATTAATTTCAGTTACTTTCAATGAATTCTAAAATCACATTTTCAATATATGTGTATTGATGATAATATATGAGAGTTGGGTGAATTGAAAACTATATAAACTAGCATTGGCTAAAATTTCTGCAGAAAGGCAAGGCTTCTGCATATGTAAAGGAAACATAATTATAAAAAGCAAAAGTGGTGTTCTGGTCATTCTTTACTTTTTACAAAGGAAAACTAGCTAACTTCGAATATTTGACGATTTGTTTTGGATCTCGGCTTGTCTTAAACAACGAAAACTGAAATTAAAGGCAAAAACCATACAGGAATTACAAACTTTTGTTTGAGTATAGCTCCTCATTAGATGATTACTTGATTCATTCGGAAGAGTTTTTTATTCAACCTATTTTCTTTAAAAAAAAAATGCTTATTTTTACCATATTAATGAGAAAAATATTGAAACATAAGTGATTTTTTTCTTCTAAAACTAATTCTAACCAAACATGCAGTAAATGATTTAATCCTGAAATGAGATAAGTTTTACTCTCATAAACTGGTCAGCATAAAAATAGAAACTTAGTTAAAAGAGCAATGAAAATGGCGCCAATAATTTTGTTTAAGAATGGAAATAAATTAGATAATTCGTCAAAAACTCATGACTTGACTTGCATCATGTCAAATTTAGGTCAGTCCTAGCTATTTACAGAACTTGCATGTACCAAAGGAAAACTCTTGCAAAATAAGTTAAATAGCGACTCTTTTAAACTATTTAATAAAAAATAATATACAGGACTAATTAAGGTCATTGATCAAAATATTACTTTTATACCTTGTAAGCTAACTTATTTAAGTGATAATAATAATAATAATAATAATAATAATAATAATAATAATAATAATAATAATAATAATAATAATTATAATAATAATAATAATAATAATAATAATAATAATAATTTTATTATAATATTTTAAAATATATTTATTAATCTATTTGAAAGTATAGACTCATCGGCTTACAAAAAATCTTAGGTCTATTAGCCTACATTAGCCCATTCAAAAAAGTTTTACTGCAAAATAAACTTTTCGGAAGATTGAAATTTTAAAAATGTTATTTCAAACCTTCAAGAAAGATATTTTATAAAGTAGTGTTTAACTCGTGTTTTGCACAAAACATATATGTAGTTATAGATTTATAGATATTTCTTATTTTATTTAAGATATTTATAAAACTGTATAAAAAATGTTTAAAAATGTTAAATTTAATATTTTTGTAATTTTGAAATATAATATGATAAAATAAATTAATTATTTACATTTATATTGTAAATAAAAATAAATTTTATTACTTTAATTTTATAGTATTTAAATTTTATGAATAATATCTTTAATAATGTACAATATAAAAAATAATTAAATAAGATACAAATTATTGAAATTAAACATTACTTAAAATAAATATTTTATAATTTTTATTAGATAATTAATATTTTATTAACACTTGTATAAGATGAATTGTTATAGGTATTTAATTTGTATTAGCTTCTACCATCGTAACAAGAAGAATGCAGTAACTATTAATTTCTCTAATGTAAGTATATGCTAAAATGATTAAATATATTATATTATATTTAATATTAAATTTAAATTTTATTGTAGTTTTAAAATATGAAATTATTAAATAATTCAATTGTTTTACAATAATATTATTAAAATATTATTTTCATAATATTTTAAGTTTGTTAACAATACTTTGACTAAATAATATGTTCATACATAGAACTTAAAACTACTCATACAATGCATAGAATAAAATAACTTATTATATATAGATGTTATATAACAATATAATACATACAATAAAATAATAATAATTACGTTGAGAATCATAATAATAATATTTTAATTTACAGTAAAATTATATATTTTAAAGCATATGATCTATACTGTCCTTATAAGACTTAATAATCTTATTATTAGTTTTGTAGCGGTATACGAACTTAGTAATCTTATTTTTTTATTAATTTATATAAAATAAATATTTTCTATTTTTTTGAGTTATTTAAAATATCATATATTTTGTATCATATATTGAACATTATTAATTATACACCCAAATTTCGTATTGTGTATGATATAAATATTCATCAATTTAAAATGATTCACCATTTCGATATTATATAAATATTAAAACCATATCATAAGTATCTTTATTAATATATATTAATTTAATAACAAAAATAGATTCATATTTAATGGAAAATTATTTAAATTATTTATAAAAATAACTTTATTTTAAATACCCTTTCTAATTATTTAATATAATTTTATAAAATAATAATGTTAATAATTATGTTTAAAAGGAAAAAATGTATAAGAAGAGGAGTATAAAAATTAAAATGTGTATAATTAACTCTTAGTTCATTAGAAAAAAAAAAGATTATAAATATTTCAGAATTCGACCGAATAATAATTAAGTAAAATTTAACTAATAATTATTTTACTCGCATTAAACTCAAACATTACTCTAATAATTTAACTTTAACTTGAATAATCATTTTGTTGAATCACTTGGTTGTATAACAAGGATATAAAAGAAAATATATTGTACAGTAAACTTTCTATAGCATGTCTTAGTAGTGTATAAAACAAAATATAACCGATCGACACTTGGCAAGACTTCGGTGATTTTCAAATTTGCATATTATAAATTATAAATAACCCGAGCATCGAGTGCATGGTCCCCTTAAAACACCTTAATGCCTAACCTGATGAAAACAAAATTGCATAATCCCCTACACCACCACAAGCTAGATCTCATGTTCCCTTTGTCTTTGTGATTGTGTGAAATTAATGAAAAGATAGGGTAAGGAGGTGGAGTGGGTGGGAGGTTCCCTGTTACAAATCTAACATTTCATAGGAGTATCCTATTTTGGAATAATTATTATAAAACATGATTTTCATATTCCATAAAGATATTTTAGAATAAAAATAAGCTATTAAAACCCTATTCTAGAATACCTATTATGGAGTATGAAAATCATGTTAATTTTGAAATAGCTATTCTAGAATAAAATACTCTTTCAGAATATCCATATCGTAATAAAGGTGCTAAGAGATAGGGGCATTTTTGTCCATTAGAGTCTTTTTAGAGGTGTGGGAAGCAAACAAAGGTTTCTAAAAAGTAAAATCTACGCAAAAATCTAAATGGAACACAAACTTACTAGGTTTTGTTCAACTTTAGAATGGGCTTGTTATTCTCACACCCTTGTTTTTATTATTCTCACAATTTGTATCCTCTCCTTCCACCCATTTCTCCCTTTCACTAACTTTTTCTTTTTCCTCTTAACCATTGTGGTACTTTTCCTTTTTTATTCTTATCACTCCTCTTAATTGAACCTTTTCCTCTTCACTCTCTCCCACAAGACACCCACCTTCCTCTACCTCTTCTCATCTTCTTCCATCCACATTGTTATTTTTGTATTATTTTTCTATATGCTTATCATCAATTCAACAGAAATTAATTTTCATTTTGTATAAAAAAACACAACAAAAACATGTTTTCAAAGCATGTTTTACAATTTTGAGTGAAAAAAATATGTCTAACATTTTTTTTTATTGGTTAACAATGAAAAATCATTTTACACTAAGAATGTATAAAAACTAACTGTTGTCATATATATATATATATATATATATATATATCAAATCACATATTATCATATATAATAAGTTTATTAATTTTTATAAAAATTACTTAATTTCTTAATTAATATAAGTATTTTCTTACGTGGATAATATGTTGGAATTAACTCTCGTTTTTTTAACTATGCTTTCTTCCTTTTTGTTTTCCCTTAGTGACCTTTTTTTATCACCTTTTGTGTTTACATCTTTTTATCAACTTTGCTTTTCATAGTTTTTTTTTTGTTTTTTTTTAAAAAAAACCTTCATTGCAATGGAACACAAGCCTACTAGGTTTTGATCACCTTTATAGGGGACTTGTTATTGTCACACTTTTTTTTTTAATTATTATCACACTCCAATTTTTTGTTTTAACTAAAATTCCTATTATACACCCTTCCCTCCCGTTTACTTTTTATTTTTCCCCTCACCCCATAGTGATATTTTTCCCTCCCATTCTCTTCACCTCTCTATCCAACATGTTTTCTCTTCACTCCCTCCCATGAAATATCCCCCTTCCTTCATCTCTTCCCTTCTTCTCCCACCCACATTTGCCCTACTAGAAAATTGCATATTAGCAACCGATATGATCGGTTGCTAAACAAGAAAAATGGTCGCTAGAGTGTTCAGCGACCGATCTAGCAACCCGAATAAGTTTGGTTGGTAAATTCAACGCTAAATTTTCAGCTACCTTTATTTGATCGCTAATATTAAAAAGCTTGTCGCTGTCTCGTCGGGGACTAACTTACCGACCGAAAACTTTGTCTCTAATTCAGTAGTTGATTTTAGTTATTTTAAGCTATAATTTTAAAAAATGCTTTGAGTTTGTTCCTTTCAATGGCAGCATAGTCACTGAACAATTTTGGTCGGTGAAAAATTAAAATATTGAAACATAGATGTATTTCAATCACTGATTTGGTCGCGAAATTAAAATATTTTAAAATAAATATATTTCCAGTCACCAATTTGATGGTAAAATTAAATATATAATATATTTCAGTCGCAAAATTAAAACTGATTTTCATTTTGTAAACGAAAAACACAACAAAAAAATATTTTCATTATGCTAATTAAATTTTTTGAAAAATTTAACATACCATAAACTTGTTTCTGTTGTATTATATTCTTTTGCAAAAAAATAACATAATGAAAACATTTTCCCATTAATTGTATTAATTTTTTTGTATACTATATAACATAACGAAAAAAAATTCCGTTGTGTGAATTTTTCACACCACTACTTATAATTATAACAAAACAAAAAAAATATTGTGTATTATACACAACAAAAATGTGTTTTCCTTAGATGTATTTTTTGCAAAAGGGATATACTTCTTTAAGAAAAAGAATATATCGAGTAGAGATGGGGTATGGGGTGTACATAGAAAAAAGGAGTGTAAATAACAAGAGCCTTTAACTTTTAAGAATAAAAGTATAAAAAATACAGATAAAAAAACACAACAAAAAATTATTATGTATAATGGACTTTAATTAATAAATTGAAAAGCTGGGAATCCTAGGAGGCAATCTTTTGATAGGGTACTATAGGATCATTCTTCAATACAAGTTTCATAAGTATTTCACATTTCTTAAATTTAGATAGAAATAAATAAAATTTATAATAAATACATCTATAATAACTTTAATAATTAAACTTAAATTAAGAAAAATAAAAGAATGACACATTTCAACCTTATTAGGAAGAGTAGTAGATTAAGACTAAGGGCAGAATAGATTAGGATACTAAGAGCATGTTTATATAAATAGTTTAATTAAATACTTTTTTCAATAAGAAACTATCACAAAAGAACTTATGTCACAAGTACTTAATACAAATAAATTTCATACATTGTCCATGATTAATTTAATAAAATGGATCATTCTTTTGAGATAATGATCCGGATTAAAGTGATGGTTGATATGTCCCTTCTCCTTTTTATATATTTTTATAACCAAAATATCTTTTTGAAGATAATAATAATATGAGTATAGTAATTAGATAAATTTATGTATAAAAAAGAGAAAGAGATATATACTTAGTAAAATAGGAAGTGTAAAATGAAAAAACCAAAAAGCTTATCTATTTGGCTTAACACACTCTTTGTCATTCATCTTTTACTTTTTTTTTTTTTACCAATTTTGCCATTAAATTTTTACATATTTTGCTACCCTTTTTTTAAACATATTTTGTCACCCAATTTTTAAAATTTTGCACATTTTGTCATCCATTTTTCAATACAAAAATGCTTAATTACAATATATAGAGAAAAAATGTGTAGGAATTTTGAAAAATGAGTAACAAAATGTGTGAAATTTGAAAATTAGGTAACAAAATCTACAAATTTCATAATTTGATGACAAATTTTCCAAAAATGTGAAAAATGGTCACAAAAAAGTACAATTAAGCATTTATATTTATATTTTTTTATCAACACCTTTATAATTACATGTATACTAGTTTTTTGACCGATGCATGGGGTGAACAATTTAAATGTGTTTATTTATTCATAATCAAATCCATTTTTGTATTTTGGTAGTAAGTTATTGAAAGACATCAAAGAAATAAATAAATTATGATGTGATATAAAAAAATTCATATTGATTACATCACATTATACAGGAAAAATATCATATTCATTAATAATGTCTACATAAAAGTTGGCTAAACATAATAAAAGCCCATATAGATGATTGTTCTTAATATAAGAACATGATGCCTACACTGTGTAACTCATTAGCAAATAAATTATAAAAAAGAATAAATGAAGATCATGTTTATGTACATTTAGAATAAGTACAAATTTGAAAATATATTTATATAATAATTTGAAAATTTGATGTATCAATACCTAGTAAGAAATTGAAAACATGATGATTTGTCAATGTTTCCTTTTCAATTCAATCATTATCCTGCATTGTTATGTGAATAATAAAGAATAAGACTATCAAATAAAATTTATATACTAATATGTCAGTCATGTATATATATAATAAATGATGAATAACTTATAAAATTAAGCCAAATTCTAAAAAAATCTATTAAATACTACATTGTATTGTCTGAAATTTGTCTCACATTGTTGCATATAAGAACTTTCCAATTGTGACATGTCATAACCCTTGATATTATAACATATAATTGTCCATGTGAAAATAAATTCCATCGTTCTTCAAAGATTTTCCTTGACTTTTGTTGATTGTCATTACAAAAGAAACAACCATTGGAAATTGTTTTTTCTAAAATTTAAATGGGATCCTAGGATCATATGGAATCAACGATAATTTTGGGATAAATACCTTTTCTCCTATTTTGCTTCCAAAAATAACTTTTGCTTGCAACACATGAATGTCCATTTGAGTTACAATGAATCGTGTGCCATTACACAATCCAGCAGATTGATCAATATTTCTCAATAACATAATGTGAAATCCAATCATTAGCTTCAATTTATGATTTGGTAGACCTAATGTAGCAATGGTATTTAACAACTCAAGAGTATGAACAACATCTAGTGTATCAACATGTCCAACTACTGAACATGGGACATCAAGACTTAAGTAAGTTTTTGTTTCTCTTGGAATCAATGTCATAATATGTTCATTCAACTCATTAACAACATCATTAGTTGGTGCTAAAATAGTTCTATGCTGAAAAAAGATGTGTTAGTCATATTCTCCAAAAGTGATAGGTATGTGTTGTTAATAATAGTAGACATAGGATCATATGTATTCTCAATAAGCACATCAGATAGAATGTCAATGGTAATCTATTCATCATGAATCTCACCAAATAGTTTCATTTCCAATATCTAACACCCAATCTACAAATTCTTTAAATTGAGACACATCTTCATTGGAAAACCCTGATTGAAGCCTATTTTTTGATAAAGTGAGAACCTTACATAAAGGTCAAAAATATTATGAATTAATGTTAGCATGCATGAACAACATCTTGTTTTCTTCTTTTTGGAATGACTAAGGGTGTGGTTGGTATGCATTTTCATTTTCTGTTTTCATTTTCAAAATATTAGAATTCTGAAAACATATTTGGTTTGACTTCTTGCTTTTTGCTTTCAAGAAATAAAAACACTAAAAATGCATTTTCAAAAGGAAATGTATTTTTAGATTTGCTTAAAATTACATTCCTTGTCACCGCGTTTTCATTTTACCCAAAATGAGGTTTCTGGTTTCAACTAAAAATGAGATTTTATTGTTTCTAGTTTTTTGTTCGTTTGGGAAAATATTTTTACTGAAAATGTTTTCAAAAATCAAACCAAATGCATTTTCATCACCATTTTCTATTTCCAGTGAAAATGAAAACAGAAAACAACCAAACCAAACACCCCCTAAAGTATTTGTCTAAAATCTCATTCTAATACCACAACTTTCCTTCCAAAGGAAAGATCATATTTTGCTTACTAGAAAATCAAAGCACATCACTGAATGATTTATCAATAGTTTCAAACCAATGTTTATGAGTCATTCGAGCCTCATTCCAAATTATTAGCTTTGTCCTTGATATCAACTCAGCTAAAAGACTTTCTTAGGCAACTATGTTGTAGGTAGAATCTTCATTTATATTTATTGGAATATGAAATATAGAATATGTGTTCTACCACCTAGAATCAACAAGGTAATTATTCTACTAGATGCAACTATTAAAACAATTTCTCCTTTATATCTAATTTTTGCATAAATTGGCCTCCAAAGAAGAATTTTTCTAGTCCCTCCATATCCATAAAGAGAAAATAATTTGTTTGAATATAAAGATACACTTAGTATTATGGTGTCATATATCTTTCGTTGCTCAAGAGTCATTTTGGATAACAACTATTTGTACTCAGCTTCAAGCAACTTTCTATCATAATTGAGCTTGTCATAGATGAGATGATTTTAAATAAGAGAAACAATGTCTGTATCTGGAACAAACATAGGAGGAAAATTAGATAAATTTCTATTATTACTTTGTAACAATTTTTTCATTGATATTATGCAATTCTTCATCTTACAATTATAAATATGTCATAAAAAAAATATGATTGAAATTATATATCCAAAATATAATAAACACACACACACACATATATTATTCTGTATGAAAATAAAGAAAATTATAATAATCACCATTGAATTGAAGAATTAATCTCTATCTTTATTAATTTTTCATAATCATCAAACAGACTTTTCTTGAGAGAAGTTTGGATCCACCTATTCTATGACAAAAGATAAAAGTAAGTTAAAAGGTCATTTTAAATAACATAACAACTGGAGAATAAATTGAGATTAAGCATATATTTGAGACTCTCAATTGTCATATGTATAATAAAGGTTGATATCAATTTTTTTCCAAAATAAACATTGTAGAATAATACCCAAAATCAATTTATATAAAATATCTTTTCATCCAAAAATATCAATTCAGTATTACTTATTTCATTTGGATTACTATATTGAGTTTGCTTCCAAAGATGAACAGCTACTCTTACTCTGATTCACCAATCAATGCTTCCACACGCAATCTTATCATTGAAAGAAATTCTAAGAGCCATTAATTTGCAAAAGTATAAGAAGATAAGTTTTTAAAAACAAAGGAAGAGACACAATGGAGTTAGCTATATATACATGGGTCTATACTTAAGAAAATTTATTAATTATTAACTCTCATCCAATTAATCAATCTACTATAATCAATGTTCGAAAAACCTTTAAAGTCCATTTCATATAAGCTTGTATATGTGATACGTGATGTTTGAAAAAGAGATTTCTAATTTTCGAGGTAATTGGGACTCTTGCTTCATAAATGTGTGTTCATTTTCGAGTTTTAGATGATAAATTATTTAACACTTGCATAATGATAATTTGAATAAGATTGGCATGAACATATTTAAATATGTGCCAGAATTGGAAGAATAGGATTTATTACTTTATTGGTTTGATTTTCCTTAAATTAAGTTACTTACCCCAATTGAATGCATCTCTTCTTGAGCTATTTTTTTGTACGGAAATTATAATTTAGTCAAATATATTTTAATTGTTAAACTGAAATTGAGAAGACTTTTTTAATTATATATATATTTCAAATATTTTAATATTTACTATTCAGATATTAATATATATATTTAAATATTAAAGGATAGAATGATAAAAAAACATATCAAAAGATGCATAAATTGAAACAAAAAACAAAAAAGCTAGATTAAGGGTATAAAAGAAATTTTGTAAGTAATAGTATCATTTAATGTTAATACTCATATCTAATGACTGTAAATAGAGTTAACAACAAATTAAGGGTATAAAACAAAATTTAATCGTTGAAAAGTTTGAAAACTAGTCATTTTTTTAATTAGGACAAAAAAAGTCAATTTGTTACTTGTATGTAGGATTGGAGGTAGTATAATAAAGCCTAAATTTAAGTATTTTTAAGATTTTTGACACTTTTCGATTTGTTAGTTATATAATTGATTTAATATATAATACTGTACAATTTTTTGGAATTGACTTCATAAAATGAATTTTTTTTTATACTTTTATGATATTAAAATAAAATAAAAATATCAAATTTTATATCTTTATTTTTTTTTCTCTCAATGATGTGTAATTTTTTTAGCATAATTTATAATACATTTAACTTTCAAATTATAATCAAATTAATTACTCCAATTAAATTTTAAGATATGAGTATCTTTTAAATTCCCATTAAAATATGTGTACTTCATAAGAATATTATTTTTTACGGAAAAAATATTGTTAAATTAAACTTTAATGCATATTAATTATTGTAGACTATTAAAGTCAATTATACCAGTAAATTTGCACTTTATTTATTATGGACTTTGGAATGCACCGTGAATTACATAACAAATACTACTAGTAATTTTAAGTACTTTTAAGATTTTTGACACTTTTTATTCGTTTATTTATATATTTAATTTAATAAATAATAATATACAATTTTTTTGAATTGATTCCACAAAAAGAATATGTTTTTGATACCTTTAAGATATTGAGATAAAAAAAATAGAAAATTTTATATTTCTCTCTCAATAATTTGTAACTTTTCTTACCACAGTTTAGGACACATTTTATTTTATATATTAATTGAAACCACTTTCTTATTACTTAATTAAAATTTTTAATTATATGCGACAAAATATTATTATACGTGTAACAAATTTTTTTAATTTGTTTTTTATACATTTAGGATATTTAGAAGCAAATTCAATTAAGCAAGAACTAATACCATAGAGAAGCGGCCATAAACAGGATCACCTTTACTAATTTGAAAGATCATTTATTGTGGTTGAAATAAATGAATTTTTGGGATAACAAATTAAAACTATGTTTAACAAGATATTTCAGTTAGTTTTTAACTATTTTACTAGTTGAAAAACTTATTTTATTATTCAGCATACAAGTTTTTTATAATAGTTTTTAGTATTTTTTGAAATGTTATTTAAAATAATATTTTTTAAAATGCTAGTTTCTAACTTCTATCTTTTTATATTTTCTTCCATTATTATCCTCAATATATTTATCAAATTTTTTAGTTACCCTTTTAAATAAACCTTGATTGTATTATTTTTCTGTCATTTTATACTTTTCAGTTACTTCATCAATTAGTTTTACCGAATACTTATAATTTAAGAAGTTAGTTTTCAACTTTCAGCTTTTAGCTACTAGTTAATTTTTTGGCTAATTTTACTAAACATAGCTTAAAATAACAAATTTTAGGGTTTGTTTGATGCACACTAGGTTACAACAATAAAGTGACAAGTGGAACTTCCATTAAACGACTTATTAGCATATTAATACATCACTTCAGAATGACATATACATTACATATCCTAGATCAAGGTAAAAATTATGTCATTTTACACATCCTACTATTTTCCATGATACTACAAATTTATTAGCAAAGAGGCAACAAAAGAACAACACAACATAAACCTTTTAGTTACTGACAACTTTTTTGTCATGTGTATTATTTGGTGAACAATGCACCCTTAATAACTAAAAGTTATTCCAAACACATTTTGAGAATAATAAGGTTTTCACTATCCCATTTTTTTAAGAATATCAAATTTTGTAAACAAAATGATAAGTTTTTTGAAACTTTTAAAATATTTCCCTTAAAAATTAATTAAAATAGCAACCTCTAAGTCAGTTTTAAGTAATTTTAAAATTAAATCCAATATAGATGCACAATGTAAATGCCAAATTGTTTGATATAAATAACAAAACAAACCAATCCCAAAATATTAAAATAAAGTAACTATTTTAACCCAAACAAAGACAAACTAAGCTCCTCTAAAATCTCTAACATGAAGATCTTTTGGATTGTCAGTGAACAAAAAATGCATCAAATTTCATTCCTTTAATTTGATATCCTTCAAAAATGCAAATCGTTCTCCAGCAAGATATCTCCACATGTCCCTTCATCTTAGTGTATTGAGTTGACAGTTGTATATATTCTACCTCCTTCATTATGGACATGGATGTACTCTTAATGAGCAAAAAGGAAGATGCCAACAAACCTAGTTGGAATGTTGGAATGTACTGCAAAAAAATAAAATCTCCAGATAGTGTAAAATTAAGTAAAATTGAATATGCAATGATTAGAACAGTAAAACTAAAAAAACAAATAAAAACATGAATATATAATTTAAAGGGAAAAAATAGAACTATTGTTTGGGGACGTTTATGTTAGGAATTTTATCATTCTTAATTAATTAATTTTATTGTATTGTTTTTTGGCATCTCTTTTGGATTTATGCACAGCTTTTGTTCACATAGCCTGCGATATATAATTGAGGAAGCTTTACATATGTTTTTTTAAGCTTTCCAAAAAAAATTACGTTGAATTCAAAGTCACATGGGTTATACCTTTACATAAAGTTATTGTATGCAATTTGTGAATACTTTGGATGTCATTATCATTTTGTGTGCGTAACATTAATTTTCATTTGATATACATTGTTTATATTGATCCAAAATGTCTTTAGCTCTGCGTAAAGCTTCTATTCATGAATAGATGATTTATGAATTGGCTAATTGATGTACATCATTGGTGACACTAGAATAAATTTGTGATAACGTTATTTACGAATGTCGTATTTATTTGTTGTGATTAAAGTTTCATATTTATTACTATCATGATTGTGTGCAAGTTTAACAACAATGAATCTTCCCATTTATTTGCATGTCTAATAATTTTTTTAATTAAATTGATTGACAATATATTGCCAAAGTAATTTCTATTGTGAAAATTGATTTGATTAAAAGTACATAGATGCTAGTATGAAATTATTTTTGTGAATTGTGTTTGTCCAAAGGAAGATGCAATTTGGCTAAATAATAACATAAATGCGATGATAAACATGTGACAATTATAAGATATTTTTCATGTGAATAATAGTCGGTTCACAGGAAGGCTATTATTTGACATAACTAATTGTCAATATTTGATTATTATGTTGAGAGTACTAACTATGAATTAATTTTTTTGTCTAAAGACTAGGAATTAATTTTGTGTCGAATATTTTGCGATAAGTTTGTTTTATGAAATATTTCACTTCTTGTTATATATATTTTATATGACTTGCTTGTTATTTGTGAACATATTATTAAATTGTTTTCGCTATTTAGTTAATATTGCTAGTGCAACAAATATTGTTGCTTAAGTTAATTTTATCCCAATGTTGAATCAGACTAACTTTAAGGGCATGAAGGAAGTCGTAGAAATTGTTCTTGGCTATATAGATTTAGACTTGGCACTGAGGACAAAATGACCCATTTTCACTATAGAAACCTCGATTCGATCGAATTTGCCTTATGACCATGAAGTGCTCTATTCCATAGGCGTTTCGGGGCTCTGTTTCTGAAGGTTAAAGTGCAAAGAATTTACTTATGGAAATTGAAGAGTACTTTGCCAAAAATGAAAGGCGGAGACAAGTACCATTTTGGCTAAACTCATCTCCATGAAGTATAAGGGAAAAGGAAATATCATCGAGTACATTATGAAAATGTCAAATCTTGCATCAAAACTCAAGTCACTTAAGTTAGAGCATGGTGAAGACCTGCTCATGCACTTGATTTTGATCTCGCTTCCTGCATACTCTAGGCAATTCAAAGTGAGTATAATACTTAGAAGGACAAATGGTCCCTTAACAAGTTTATATCTCACTATGTGTAAGAGGGAGAAAGGCTATAGAGAGATAGAACTAAAAGTGCTCACTTGACTTCAACATATCATAATAAGAAAAGGAGAAAGACTAAGGATGTTGTGGAAGGATCTTTTTAGAAAAAGAAACAAAAAAAGGTTAAGGAATTTACTTCTACTTCTACAAGAAATCGGGACACATGAAGAAAGAGTGTCCAAGTATCTCACTTGGCGTGTAAAGAAAGGTAAATTTCTTACTTTAGTTTGTTCTGCAATTAATTTGACTTTTGTACTTAAGGATACTTGGTGGGTGTATTTTGGTGCTACTATTACCCACATAAGTATGTCTTTGTAGGGTTGCCTATAAAGTCGATCACCAAGTGATGATGAAAGATTCATCTTTGTGGGTGATGACAAAAAGGTTGTAGTCGAAGTCATTGGAACTTTCAGATTGCAGTTGAAGATTGGATTTTATTTGATTTTATTTGAGACTTTTTGTTGTACCATCTTTTAAATATAACTTAATTTTTATTTCTAGTTTGTATAAATTTTTATTTTCTTGTTCATTTGGAAATAATAAAGTTAATTCAAATATTGTTGGTTTTGGTTCTTTAATTGATAATCTTCACATTTTTTATGTTGTTAGTTCCTATAATGAAATATTGCAAATGAGTTCACTTGGTACAAAACAAAATTTGAATGAGAATTCAGTCACCTTATGGCACAAGCATTTAGGTCATATCTCTAAACATAGAATTCAAAGACTTGTGTCGGATGAGATTCTTGATCACTTGGATTTATCAGACTTTGAAGTTTGTGTTGAATGCATAAAGGGAAAATGAGCAAACAAAAGGAAATTAGGTGTTGAAAGAGCTAAGAACATCTTAGAACTAATACATACGAATATTTGTGGTTTTTCCCCTATGATTTCTTAGAGCGAACAATAATATTTCATTATGCTCATAGATTACTACTCTAGATATGGTTACCTATATTTGATGCATGAGAAGTCCTAATCCCTAGAAATTTTTAAGACCTTCAATGCTAAAGTTGAAATTCAACTTAGAAAGAAAATTAAGGCTACCAAATCTGATCGTGGTGGTGAGTACTATGGAAGATATGGTGGATTAATAGAATAACGTCTGGGGCCTTTTGCACTTTTCCTCAAAGAGTCTGAAATTGTTCCGCAATACACTATGTCGGGAAAACTTTTGCACTTAAGAATATGATGAGGAGTATGATTAGTCATTCTTCTTTGTCAGAGTCACTTTAGGGATAAGCCTTAAAGACCACACTTTACATCCTTAATAGGGTGTCAAGTAAAGCAGTTAACGAAACCCCTTATGAACTTTGGATTGGTAAAAAGCCAAGCATTAAACACTTGCACATTTGTTGTTGCCAGTAGAGGCACGACCTTATAGGCCATATGAAAGAAAGTCAGATTCAAAAACGATTAGTTCTACTTTGTTGGCTATGTTTAATGGTCTTGGGGCTATAAGCTTTACAATCCCACTTCAAGATCCTTTTGTGAGACAGGAAATGCAAGATTTCTTAAGGAAGTTAGTTTGGGAGATAAGAGAACATAAATAATGTTGTCTTTGAGGAAGAACTTGTTATTGACAGTGATCAAGTTCTCATACCTATTATTGTTCAAGACACAACTTCAGTAATAAAAAATAATTTTCAAACTATTGTTAATGACATTGTTCTAGAACAAGACAACAATGAAGTTCTCCCCTAAATGCCTATATAGCAACCTCAACAACCTCAAGAAGTGCCATTAAGGAGATCCATTATAGAGAAGAGAAGTGCAATCCCAAATGATTATAATATATTTCTCCAAGAACATGAAGATGATGTTGGTTTAACAGAGGAAGATCCAATCAACTTCGGTCAAGCTATGCATAGTTCTAACTCTAAAAATTGGATTGATGCCATGAAGGATGAGATGAAATCTATGCAAGACAATGGAATTTGGGATCTCATCGAATTGCCCAAAGGTGTGAAACCTATTGGTTTGTTAAATAGATATTTAAAACCAAGAAGGATGCAAAGGATAATATCTAGAGATATAAGGCTCATCTAGTCGCTAAAGGCTTTACTCAAAAAGAAGAAATTGACTATAAAGAAACCTTTTCTCTAGTATCTTCAAAGGATTCTTTTAGAACTATTAGAGCATTAGTAACTTATTTTGACCAAGAGTTGCATCAGATGAATGTCAAAACTGCATTTCTAAATGGTGACATTGAAAAAACGATTTATTTGGTGCAACTAAAAAAATTTGTGTCAAGTGACTCAAAGTTTGTGATGTGCAAATTAAAAAAATCCATCATGGTCATTGACAGGCTTCCTGTCAATTGTATTACAAGTTCCATCAAGTCATTACCTCATATGGTTTTGAGGTAAATGCAGTTGATGATTGTGTATATCATAAGTTCAATAGGAGTAAATACATGTTGGTATTATATGTCGATGATATACTACTTGCTAGCAGTGATATAGGTTTCTTCATGAGACCAAGAGATTTCTAACGAAATTTCAAAATGAAAGATCTTGGAGAAATCTCTTTTGTGTTAGGTATCAAGATTCTAAGAGATTGTTCTCAAGGTATCCTAAGGTTGTCACAAGAGAGTTATATCGATAAGGTCATAGATAGATTTGGCATGAAAGATAGTAAACCAAGAGATACCCTAATAGTTAAAGGAGAAAATTTTTAGTCTCAAACAATGCCCCAATAATGACCTTGAAAGAACTAAGATGCAAAAGATTCCCTATTCATCGAAAGTGGGAAGTATAATGTATGCTCAAGTTTATACTAGCCTTGACATAGCATTTGCAATAAGAGTTATAGGCAAGTACTTGAGTGATCCTAGAATGCAGCATTGGAGGACAACAAAACGCGTGATGCATTACTTGAAGAGAATAAAAAGGTGCATGCTCACTAGTCAGGAATTTGATAATTTAGAGATCATCGGGTACTCAGACTCTGATTATGCTGGATGCTAAGACAACAAACACTCCAAATTTCAATGCATATATATGTTGACTGGAGGAACTATATCTTGGAAGTCTGCTAAACAGACTCTCATAACTTCTTCAATCATGGTTGTAGAGTTTGTTGATTTTTTTGAGGCATTCAACCATGGGATATGGATGCAAAACTTAGTCCCTAGTTTATGTGTTGTCGATGGCATTGAAAGACCATTGAGTATTTATTGTGATAATAACGCAACAATTTAATACTCTAACAATAATAGAAGTACAACTAAGTCAAAATTCATTGACATTAAGTTTCTGTTGGTAAGGAAAGAGTTCAAAATATGCATATTTCCATAAAGCATATAAGGACTGATTCCATGCTAGCTGACCCACTTACTAAAGGTTTACTGCCTAAAGTTTTTCATGAGCATGCTGCTTATATGGGTGTGATTCCTTATAATACCTTACTTTAGTAGGATTCCCATTTATGTTCTATATACTATGTTTTCCAAATATTTGTATTGTTTGGATTTTCTGCAGAAATAAAATTGATTTTTATCATTATATTTTGAGCTTATTTTGTATGGAATATTTATGTTGCATTAAGATTGAGCTCTATAAAGAATAAAATTTGGACTAGTTGGAAATAAATATAATTAATTAATATCACATTGATTGTTATTTCCATGTCATTTATCCATATTTGATCTATGTCATCAAATATGAGTGATAATGATGATCATTATGGCCTAGTCACATTAAGTTGTGATGAAAATCACAGTGGTTCTTTATTGCTATATGAGATTGGCCAAATTATTTAAAGAGGAGTCTAAAAGTAAATAACATATGATTGTGCACCTAAAAAATTTTGTGGTATAAATGTCTAAAGTCAATATGAAGCCCAAGTGAGAGATTGTTAGAAATTTTATAATTCCTATATTATAACATTTATATTAGTTATTTATATTTAGTGGGTTCAATATAAGTGATCTAATTTATTGAGCCCATTAGACTATTAATAGAAAATTAATATGAACTTAATAAGCAAAAGCTAATTTGGTTCATTAGGGGATAATAGAAACTCTAATAGGCTTAAAACCTGAGGCATGGTTATAATCCTCAACACACCAAATGAAGAAACAATTTATTTTCTCCTCATCTGAAGAGAAACGAAATAAGGTGATTTGGTTAAAGAATGTCATTAAACCAATTTTTTGTGATCATTATCAAGATTTCAGTGCATTCATTTAACAAGTTCTATGGATGTAGGTATCCCTTAAACTATTCTCTCAATAATCTGACATAATGTGTTTTGGTGCTTAATTGGTATTTTATATGGCTTGTTAAAATTATAATAGTTTAGCCATTGCTTTTGTTACGTCCTTCACCCAACCCACATTTGCATCGATTTCTAATTCATCATCATCATCTTCTTCATTTGAGCTATACTCTACATCAAAATATGAATCAATATCATCCAGCTTTATAGGATAAGAAATGTCAGTATTATTAGGTTTTAGGATCCTTATGGAAAAATGATTGTCCCCCAAATAATGAAGCCAAATTTGATAGCTGATAATAACCAATTATTTGCTTTGCTCTAGGAAAGATGTAGACCAAGTTTGTGTTCAAATCCTTTGTAAGTTAGACAACATAAAGATCTCCCACATAATCCAAAATATATGCATGAGACATTGACAAAGACTCCTTATGCCACTTATTGAAGTTACTTCCGAAATGTAAAGTATCCTACATATTCATGCAAACCATTATATTTTTAATTTTTCTAATAGTATAAATAATTGACCATCATTGAAACTTATACTAAAAGTGTCAATATTGACCATGAAGCTAATGAAAAAAATCTTTTAAAAGATAAACTCAGGGTTCCATAGACCATTTCTGCAGCGTGGATAAGAAATTTCATTTGACTCAATCTTAAATATTCTCATGTCAAATATGTTATGGCCCATATAGTGGAAGAACACAATATAAATACTTTCTGGGCTATAAAATTCTACATTTTTAGCACCAAATACAAAATATGGTTGATTCAACCTCTTAGAAAGTTGTAACTCAAACACATTTTCAACAAGATCGTTTACCAAACAATATTTTGTTGTTAATTTTTCCCTCCATAAATGATTAAAAACAATTCCTATATCCATATGATCCTAATTGGACAAAAACAATAAACAGAACTACAATATACAATCAGTTCTTAAAATTGGAAAAACATAAACAAAATTTAAAATACCTCATTAGGGGAAAATGTAGTTTCAAATGTTCTGAACCAAGGAATATTTTTCACCTCATTTTCACTCTTCATACTAAGAATGTAATGAAAATTAGAAACATGAGAAAATAACAAATTAAGAATTTCA